>NC_090929.1:1506833697-1511833697 GCF_040938575.1 Ambystoma mexicanum
TGATGGCAGCCGACAGAAAGAGCCAATTGAATTCCGGGGCACGAAGCTCTCGCTATACCAGGATATTTCCCCTAGGACGCTGGCGTATAGGCAGAAGCTACATATACAGGGGGTTCCCCTGTAAACTACTCTTTGAATATCAAGATCAACAAATAATAATTGGATGGTAGAGGAGGCAGCAGAATTAATGGACGCTACCCTTGTCTCTGCTTTAGATGATACCGGGATGGGGGCCGTATCAAGCTCGGGACTCAGAAGCAGCACCAGGAAACCTAGAAGGAGGAGGAACTCTGCAAAATCACCTTCAGAGGCAGAGATGGGGCCGGCTCGGAGGGCCCTTGCTGACACTTTGGCCCGCTACAAGCTGGGTGACCACTTCTTTGTTGAGGAATTATCTCTCTTCTTCAATAGTTTTTATCTGCAGTTTAGGCATTTAAGCCACCGGGGGAAACATAAATAACATATGATACTAATTGCATGAAGATTGGGGGGATTAGCTGTCGGTTGAGAGGGTGCCACAAGGGAATTGCACCCATTTAAAAGTTCCCACAAATGGTTATGGAGTTGCTTTTAGTGCAATGTTATTATTCCATTGCTTTTTGGTGGGTTATTGTCGACATTTTGGTCACACGAGGGATAATTGTTGGTGTGTTTCAAGGAGACTCCTTGGAGGAGATCCTTCTGTTTCTCATTCTGGTTTGTTTAAGAAACTTCTTGCTGATTGTGGATCATAATGGCGTCCCCTGACCTTCCCTGCCTGGCCCTGAATGCACAGGGTCTTAATTCACCATGGAAACCCAAGGGATTGGTGCATAGACTCTCCTCTTTGGATGCAGCCTTGTTCTTCCTCCAGGATACCCACTTATTGGCGGGAGATGAAAAGCATCTCTGCTGTAAATTGTACCCTCAAGCATATTTTGCTACTAGCAGCCTTAAAAAGCAGGGAGTCGCCATCATGGTTCGCAGTGAGATGCCCTTGAGGGTGTTAAGGGTATTGCGGGACAAAGAAGGGAGGTATCTATTCCTCATATCCCATATACAGGATCGTAAAATAACTATAGCAGTTCTGTATGGCCCTAACGATAAACAGGCAGAGTTCCTTGCAAAATTCTCAGATGTCTTAGCTGAATATGCTGAAGGGGATTTTGAATGTGTCATAGATCCGGTGATGGATAAGTCATTGGCTACTACCTCCAACAACAAGCAAAACTTCTATGGTCTGACGGCATTACTGAGGGAACCTTCGTTAATATATGCATGATGTTTCTTTCATCCTGGGGAGAGAGATTATACTTTTTATTCTACTGTTCATAAAGGCTTCAATAGGTTAGATATGTTTTTGGTCTCTAACACCCTCATCCCAATGGTTAAGGTGATAGAAATTCTACCAAAAGCTGTATCAGATCACTACCCTTTAGGCTTGAACTGGAGTTGATACAGACTGTTCCACCATATAGGCCTCCCTGGAAGCTCAATGATTCTATATTGACCAATGTTGCTTTGTAAGCCCATGTTGAAGACGCAATACCAAATTATTTCCGGGATAATGACACTGGGGACTTGGATTTTCGAATTGTCTGGGATGCCGGGAAGGCGGTGATGCAGGGGGTCAAAGGACAATCTACAGCTTGGGGGAGGGTCTAGAAACAACAACAAGCCACATTATAAGGAATAATTCAAGAGAAGGAAAAAGAGCATACAGCAAAAAAGAATCAGCGATTCCTTAGGGATCTCCGTATAGCTCGACAGGCGCTAGAGACACACTTGACAGGGAAGGTTGTGCAATCGATCCTCCGAACAAAACAATACTTGTATTCCAGAGGTAACAAAGCTAATAAATTGCTGGCAGCTAAATTGACCACTATGTTGGTGCCCTGAGGGACGGGAACAGGTTATAATGGAGGTGGGAAAGCTAAAGGTTGTGGAAGACTTCAGCCCCACATCAAGGGAATCCAGTTCATATCCAAGAATTTCTTTGACAAGCGCATCTTCTTCAGATACCTGAGGAAATGAGGGAAGCAGTGGACAGGGCCATATCTGCTCAAGCAGTGTCCCAGGCAATTATATTCCTCCCGACAGGGAAATTCCCCAACCCGGATGGCTTCTCTAATAAATACTATAAAACGTTTGCAGGCCTTCTGATTACACAACTCACCAAGCTCTTCAATTCCTTTTTAGGCTCAGGGAAGGTATCAGAGTCCATGGAAGAATCAGCAACAAACTTGTTGCTGAAACCCGAGAAGGGCCCAGAGGACTGCACATGTTATCGCCCCATAGCCCTCTTAAATACAGCCCTCTTAAATACAGATGCAATAATATATAGTAACATTTTTGCTACCATATTAGGAGAGGTCCTCGCCCAGATGATAAATAATGATCAAACGGGTTTAATCAGAAACAGGGGTGCTCATGACAATATTCGGTGGGTGGTCGACCAAACTTCCATAGCTCCACAAATCCCAGGTTGGGGGGAGCTGCCCGTTCTCTCTCTGGAGCCCATCGTGCTTTTGACAGTATGTCATGGGACTTTCTGGATTTTGCCCATCTTTCATTAAGCTGATTATACAAACCTCCATATTCAATCTACCAGTATTAAAGTCACTGCTCTTAGGTCTTCACCCGTGCTCCTGGGTAGAGGCACGCGACAAGGCTGTCCTGTCCTTTGTCTCCCTTATTTTTCGCATTAGCAATAGAACCTCTAGCACAGATGATACATGGCAATCCCCACATTTTGGGCCCAATTTATGAGGGGGCCACACATAAAGTGACATTATACGCCGATGATATTATATGCTTTCTTCAGAATCCCCTGTCTTCCCTCCCAGTGCTCCTTGAGCTGCTGGAGAAATGTGCCCTGACAACGTGCAAAATGACTTGATATCTTCATCACTTTTGTAACATAAACATCTTCATCGCAGTCCCAAAATGTTACTTATCTTTGATACTTTCTTGATGCTTATGGAATATCTATGTTCTCTTGTCTCTGCATTTCTTCTGGGCACGTCAGTCTTGCTTCGTGTGACGTCACCAATCTGCTCTTTTGCTCACTTTTCACACTTCTTTTGGTATCTCATTCAAATGGTCATCATATTGTTGTGTATGCAGGTATGGCTTTCTCAATGGGAACCTTGTTTCCAGGATTCTCCTTGGTATTGGTATCTTCACTGGCACTACACGTATTTCATATTCTGGTTCCCAGTTTATAGGCAACATGGTCGCGCTGCTAGAGGTGGGGGTACTTGGCTCCTTCTCTACAGCATCTACATGTCTACGATGAGACAATTGCTTGAGAAAAGAAGGGAATGAGGGCCAAACTTAGATTTATTTAGAAGTTCGTCCCAATGTTGGGCAGGAAATTAGATCAAATTAAAAAAGTTAAACAAGGTTACAAAACTAAAGCAACACCACAGTCTGACCCTCCAAAAAGATTCTGAATTAATGTTAGAACTCCTGAAAGATGGAAACTCAGCTAGATTCTGGGAAGTGATAAACTCACTGGACAGAGGACAAGCATTAAAATAATCTGGATAGATCACTTTGAGAGATTATATTATATAGACGATAATATGGATATTCAGGCTGGGGAGTATCCCTGAGGTTTAATGGACAATTGGGTCCTTTTGAATGACCATGAATTAATTGTTGACATCATCCACAGGTGTAGTAACTCAAGAGCCCCATGTGCTAACCAATTGAGTAATAAACTGCTTAAGACGAACCCCGATATTTGGGCCAGTATTCTTGTTATACTGTTTGCAGGAGTGGTTAAAAGTATGTCCTTTCCAGAGTACTAGAGGAACGCATTTGTGATACCAATTTACAAAAGGGGTGCGAAGACTGATCCAATAAACTATCTGCCTATCTCAATATTGAATGCGGATAGTAAGGTCTTCACATCCCTTTTGTTAACCCATTTAGAAGCAGGCGATTTAATTGATTACAAACTCGCTTCACGAGATGTCATGGAACAAATTTAAATGAGTCGTTGTTGAAGACTTTGCAACAACAGGTCTGGGAAAATAATTCCTAATGATGTGTGTCTCATCAATTGACTTGTCAGCAGCCTTCGACTGAGTCGATAGAGCTGTACTATGATCAAAACTAACACGTTGGGGGATCCCAGATGGTCTTCTCCCCATTAACCAAAAGAATTAGCATTAATTCTGATCTTAGGCAGGGATGCATACTTGTACCTTGCCTATTTAATTTATACATCTCTGACATTGGTAATTGTTTGGCTAATCCCTCTCATCACCACCCTTTCATCACCGCCAGCAGCCACCCTGAGGAGAGGGCAGGAGCCCCTCCTCCCCTGCAGCAGCCTCCATTCAGCAGCAGCAGGAGCATTCTACGTGCCGTGGTCACCGCCATCCTCGATGCCCAGCCGCACTGAAAGCCCACCCAGAGCCATCCTTGCGGTAAGGATCAGATACACCTGCCTGCACTAAGAAGAATCTCTATCTAGATGCCATCGAGCATCGAGCACGCTCTGCCTGACCTACCTTGCCTGACCTACTAATGCCGGGCGCAGCGCGGCATGAAACCGAGGCTGATGCCTCGCTGCTAAGCAACTAGCGGCCTTTTTCCTCTACCCACATCCGCCGGCAGGCGGAAGCGCCGGCGGCCACACGAAGGCCCATACTAAGGCCCCTGTTTGCCCCTGGAGCCCCATTCATCACCGCCAGCAGCCACCCTGAGGAGAGGGCAGGAGCCCCTCCTCCCCTGCAGCAGCCTCCATTCAGCAGCAGCAGGAGCATTCTACGTGCCGTGGTCACCGCCATCCTCGATGCCCAGCCGCACTGAAAGCCCACCCAGAGCCATCCTTGCGGTAAGGATCAGATACACCTGCCTGCACTAAGAAGAATCTCTATCTAGATGCCATCGAGCATCGAGCACGCTCTGCCTGACCTACCTTGCCTGACCTACTAAGGCCCGGCGCAGCGCGGCATGAAACCGAGGCTGATGCCTCGCTGCTAAGCAACTAGCGGCCTTTTTCCTCTACCCACATCCGCCGGCAGGCGGAAGCGCCGGCGGCCACACGAAGGCCCATACTAAGGCCCCTGTTTGCTCCCTGTTCGCGCCGTGGAGCGTGAGGGAGCGCTTTATGCTGAACCCCTATATATAACACTGGTACGCACTGGTACGCTACGGTGGTGGTCACCGCTCCGCAGCCCATTCATTCTCAGCTGTTGATGTACTCCTGTTCCTCAGAACACACACAGAACGTTGTCTAGAAATGCGGTAAGACTCCTCACGGACCTGACCTAGCTGAACCCAGTATGGTTGACTCACCCAGCCTGTCGTCCTTTGCTGCCCCGACTGGATATTAAGGTCATTCCCCTCTCTCATTCGGGAGCACCTTCACTACGTAGTGCCACATCTTTCACTACTCGAATCACGAATCACCGCCTATTGTAATTCTTCATATGTACGCTTGCACCTTCCCTTATGTTCTGTAGTCGCATAGCGTTTGATGTTAAGCTAATTGCTCGCAACTTGCTGCACTCAACTCGTCAGACTAGCTGAACTTCTGCCTTTTGAGTCATTGATTGCATAATTGCACATGTACTTACCCAGTAGCTGAATTTCTGCCTTTTGAGTCATTGATTGCATAATTGCACATGTACTTACCCAGTAGCTGAATTTCTGCCTTTTGAGTCATTGATTGCATAATTGCACATGTACTTACCCAGTAGCTGAATTTCTGCCTTTTGAGTCATTGATTGCATAATTGCACATGTACTTACCTAGCAAGCTGCACTTGGACTGCCACTTCCTGGCTGATCCTGCTTCTGCCCAGCGCACAACTCCTCCACGTCCCCTCCAGTGCACGCTTACACTACCGCACAGACGGTTAGAGCACTTGGTTCACGATATGCGGCCACTGCCAACTGCCAGCCACCTTTCTCTCGCCATCATCGTAGGGTTCATCATTGCCACATCCCTCTATCCCCCCACTCCTCCCAGCACCGTTAAGACCGACCCTCATCACCCTACTTTTCACCATACCGCAATGCCCCTTAGTAACCCATACCTCAATGACCCTGCCCTCTGGCTCCATCACTTTGCCACTAAACCCACACCCAATCAACCGTGCACACTCCAAGCCAGGAATCTTAGACTTGGATCCAGACTGCCTCGTGCCCACTGCACTCAGCACACTCACGTCACCACTACCTCACAGAAGTCACCATCATCCCACAGCTCTATCTCTGCCAAAGAACTCAAGGGTGCCCTCATTAACGCTAGATCCATTACAGCCCACGCACTGGACATCTCTGACCTCATCACCACTCATAACCTCGATTTTGTGGCCATTACCGAAACATGGTTACACGCAGCCTCTGGCCCACTTCTTTCCCTCGCTATCCCCAACAGTTACTCTATCCTTAGAGCTGACCGACAATCAACATCCAAAGGAGGTGGAGTCGCATTCATACATAGAAATAACATCACACTTAGAATCATCCCCAGCACAGAGCTCAGTTGTGCAGAATCCCTCTCCGTGAAACTCACCTTATCTCCAACTAACACTGCTACCCTCCACCTCATCTATAGACCCCCAGGACCACTTAGCTCCTTCATAGATGAGATCACAGCCATTCTGACTGCCAATACGAAACCCAACTCTCAGGTACTGCTTCTAGGTGACTTCAACCTTGGCCTACATGACCCTAAGGATCATTTGGCCTCTGAAGTCGCTGTCACATTAGCTAACTTTGGACTCCAACAGCGTATTGACAAACCTACCCATATCAAAGGTAGAACGCTCGATTGGATTTCTGATCTCAATTGCAACACTACCATAAGCTCCAACCACGCTTGTGCCTGTCCGACCACCACATCATCATTTTCCACCTTCCAGCGACCAACCCTCTCACCACTCCCACGATAGCTCCAGCCACTCCCACAAGGAACAAAAAAGACATCACTAGGGATAAACTTCTCCCACTCATCCTTCCTATCCTGAACAAATGTGTGTCCCAACACAACGACCCTACAGTCTTAGTAGACATCTTCAATCAAACACTTCTCAAAGCCATTGATAATATAGCTCCGCTTAAATTACGGAAAGCTAAACAACAAGCCCATTTGAATTCCTGGTTCACCCCGCAGTTACGAGCCTTACGCAAAGAAAAACGCAAGGCTGAATCACTTTGGAAGAGCCACCCATGCGACCCTAACAAAGAACGCCTCATCATCGCCACCCACAACTACAAGGAAGCAATCTTACAAGCAAAAAAGGAGACTTACAACCAACGTATCACACAAGCAGAATCCAACACTAAGGAGCTGTTTAAAATCCTTAAAGAATTGGAAGCCCCCTCCCCCGTCCCTGATACCTGCACTAAAGACAGCCAATGGTGCAATAACATCCAAAACGCTCTCCTCAACAAAATCACCACCCTGCAATCAAAGATTAACGCCAAACAAACTACCCTACTCACCAACCCCCCCACTAAACCCTCCACTACGCCAAAGGCCTCCTTTACTCACACCCCTTTCAGCTTCACCCCACTCACCATCCTCGAGGTCGAAAACATCATTCGCAACCTAAAACCCTCTAACTGCCAAGGTGACTCCTGCCCAGCACCTATCATTAAGGAAGCGGCACAGGACCTTGCTCCTTTCATAACCACCTTCATCAACTCTTCATTCCTATCAGGAACGGTACCCAACAATTTAAAGGACGCATGGGTTATCCCTCTCCTAAAAAAACCGAATCTGGACCCTGCAACACCAACTAACTACAGACCTATTACCACTGTACCATTCCTACTTAAAATACTTGACAGAGCAGCATACCTGCAGATTCAGAACTACTTAGAAACTAATAACCTCCTCGGCTCAAGACAGTCTGGCTTCAGACCCAAGCATGGGACCGAAACAGCTCTTCTTGACCTCAAAACCCAAATTGAGGACCTTAAAGACAACGGTAAACTGGCCCTTCTACTACTACTGGACTTATCCGCTGCTTTCGACTTGGTCAACCACCAAATACTATGTCGGCACCTGAAGTCCGCTGCCCACTTCTCCGACAACGCATCCAACTGGATCAGGTCATTCCTCGACAACATGCACATGAGAGTTTTCTCACCTACTGCATCGGCAGACCCTACACCAGTCCCGTGTGGAGTCCCGCAAGGGTCCTGTGTCTCCCCTACTCTCTATAATGTCTTCACCAAACCATTATTTGATGTGCTTGACTATCTGGGTGTCACCTACACGAACTACGCCGATGACACCCAGATACTCATACCCATTACTGGTGACTACATTGCTGACTCCAAAGCCCTCAATGACATTTACCTTGTCATTCAAGCATGGATGGCCCAGCACGAGCTGTGCCTCAACGACGACAAGACTGAGCTTCTCATCTTAGGCACGCAACAGAGACTTAACAAACTAAGTCCCCTGTTCGGCTCCTGTAACATTGACGGTAATCTAATTAAAGTATCTAAAGATACCAAAACTTTGGGTATCTACTTGGACGCCTCCTTGAATCTCACCCGACAAACCAATGCAGTGGCTGCCGCGGCTGCCTACACCTGCAAATTGATCTCAGCCTGTCGCCCATTCCTTACCGCCCAGAATTGCATTACCCTGGCCAGGACCTTGGTTATGTCCAAACTGGACTATTGTAATGCACTGTACCAAGGCACTAACCAGGGCAATCTTAACAAACTGCAGACTACCCAAAATAACGCCATTAGAGCGGCTCTTAATATCCCCCGATCTGCCCACATCTCAGAAACCAGGAAGAACCTCAACTGGCTCTCAGTCGCCCAAAGGATCTCACTGAAAGCACTCACTCTTACATACAAATGTGTTAACCACCAGGCCCCCTCATATCTAGCTTCTCGATTCACTCAACATATTCCAACACGAGTACTCAGATCTGCACAGTCCCACGGTCTTGAAATCCCTAGATTCAAGCTTCATACAGCTGGGGGTGCCAGCTTCCCTGTCCAGGCTGCCAAGCTTTGGAACACTGTACCACTCACTATCAGATCCTTACCGTCATTTAACCTATTCAAACACAAAGCCAAGCTTTGGCTAGTTACATCTCACTAACAACCGCCTTTTGACTCTGATGGGCCATCTGGGACCTAGCTCTGCTTTGTTCCGGCACTACTGTTCCGCTTATTGCTCTGTTTTGTAACGTCAATTGTATATTCTGTATATTTTGTTCACAATCTGTTGGTACCAATGTGATGATATGTTATACCTGTAACTTTCTGCCAAGATATGCGCCCGGTTGCCTTTGGGCCTGGTCTGCGCTATATAAATAAAATAAACAAATAAACAAACAAACAAACAAACAAAGCCACTTTTAGAGTCCAGTCGTTGGCCTATGTGGATGATTTCCTGTTCTTCGACCACATCCCAGTTGGTTTGCAAAGATTACTTACTGCATTCACACTATTTGCCTCTAGAAATGCACTTAGTGTGAATCCAGAGAACACTACAATTTTTCAAATAGTTTCGAAGAAGAGTTGTCAAAGTCATAAGTGGATATAAACCATGTTAACTTAAAGGAGGTAACATTTCTGGTATACTTGGGTTATCCAATTTTTGGAGGGCCACATAAAATTCTAATTAGTAACATGATGAAACAAAAAGCCTCTTTGCTCACTAATCAGATGATGAAAACTAATAGACGAAGATTTGGAAGATTTTCAATGAACCCCGTCTTGAATTTTAATTTGGGGAAGGTAGTACCCAAAATATTGTATGAAGCAGAGTTGTTGGGGGTGTGGGCTCTTGACTTTGTTGACAAACTGGAGGTCCGAATGTGAAGGAGAGTTTTGAACATCCCAAACGCTGTTCACGCACTGGCTATCCACTACGAATTGGGTATTTCCTCCCTCCAATTTAGGGTAAGGTGGTATTAGTTTAGCTTGTACCGGAAGTTGAACTACTTGATAACATTAAATGAGACTAACTATATCTCCAAATTAAAAGCTCAATGTGAGACTCTTCTGGAAGAAATTGAGAAGGGAAATATTGATTTAGAGAGGTCACCAGGGGAGGTGAATGCTGCCCTTTTACATGGGGATTGGTGCATTATTTGAAAAACCTCAGGGTGTTTCACTACTCAGTCTCCGGGGATCCCTTATTCAGGTGGTCATGGAAGGGCCATTGCTATTGGATCACGACCCTGTGGGTGGATAAGTGAGGGAGGATCACTTGGATAGGGGGTACTCGGGGAGTGGGAAAGAGACACCTGAAGGTAAGACATGGTATCCCCCATTTCTGGACAGTTGTTTACCCCACATTCCCTCTACCTTTATGGGATGCTACAACTCCCATAATACCCTTCCTTTCTTTACCGATCCAACTACTGAGATGAGGAAGAGGCGAGCTGAGACTAGGAAGATTACCACTAGTTATAGGCAATGGCCTTGTAGCACTAATGAGGCCAGGCAGGGTCAGGCACTCAGGCACAATCACCCACACCGTAAACTCATTGACAAAGACTCAGAGTATAAAAGGTGGAGCACAGAACAACGAGAGAGACGAGAGCAGGAATGAGAAGGAGCAGCTGACCAAAGGCTGTTGAACCCCAGGCTGCAGAGAACGGAAATCCAAGACTGCAGGAATCCTTCCTTTGATGTGCCCGAAGGTTACTCGTTTTTTCTCCGGAGCAACAGGATTGCCCGGGAAGTTCTGAGAAGGAACAGGGAGAGACCCTGACCTCAGACGCGACAGCAGAGAACAGCGCATTACAATCTATCACAGCCAGTGAGTTCTTGAATGAACGAGAACCTGGTTTGTCAAGATGCAAATGTTAACAATGGTGCAACCAAGACAACGCGTCTGATGGCAGACGCAAGAAGAGAAAGATACGATTGTTGTTTTGGAAAAACAAAGTAACAGAGTGGTCCTGCAGAGAAAGAAAGACGCATTATCGAAAGTCTCTTTGAACTGTAATCTCCTTCAGAAAAGGGAGCGATAAACGAACTGTGTTAAAAATTGATGTTTGTAGCAAGACAGAGAGACAGACAAGAAAACGAACCGTGGTCCCAAGAGGACTTGTTGATGAATAAAGTGAATGTTTAAAGTATGAAGGAAGGGGGACTTCCAGCGAGTGCCAATAGGGCGTTTGTGAAACCGAGGTGCTAAGGGAGCACGTGTGAAGACAAGGAACTACAATAACCAAGATGCATTGTGTCGAAGTGGTCATGCATAGGCCTGAGTAAATCTATGCAGTTTCAAAAGTCTTTGATGTGAAAGTGAATTGACAACCAAGATGGTTGGGGAAGGGAATACTACGACGAATTGGAAGAAGGCAAAGTCCCTAAAGGACTAGACTTGGGCGAGGGAAACCTGAGGGGCCCATGGTGAAATAGTCACCTGCAATATCGTTGTACCAGAACAGTGTTATATTGATGATGGTTAACACAGGTGAGGGAAGCCTGAAAGAACTGTGTTATGTGAAACAGGCAATGAAAGCCTGAAGAGGAATCTGATACATTTTGAAGCCCTTATAAGCCAGGCGAGGGAAACCTGAAAGACTTATGTGAATTCTTTGAACTTTGCATACTACCCACCTTGAAAGAACTCTTAAAGAACCCCATTGACTTAAACTTGGGGAAGGGAGTTGAGAACCAGCTCTGTTGCCATTCTGACTTTCTTTTGAAGCACTCTTTTATTTCTAATACATTTCCCACATTTAGTTATTGTGGATCTATGTGATCACTGCGCCGCCCATAATGTCGACTTTCTAATTGCTGACTCCCATTATGGCGTGTGGCAGTGACCACATAGATCACTGTGCCCCGTATGCCCCTGCCCGCCTCCCCCCTATCCACTTAACTTTTTGGAGTGCTGCCGTCTCTCCTCTGTCCCTGCAGCATCAGCTCTCTGCCACTAACGCAGATCTGAACTGGCGTTGCAGGGTCCTTTTTTCTTTTTCTATATAGCCTCTGTGAATTTTAGAAGTGTGGCCAACAGCCTCTCTGAATTTAGAAGTGTGCCCAATAGCCTCTCTGTGAATTTAGAAGTGTGCCGAATAGCCTCTCTGTGGAAAGCTGAATTCAGAAGTGTACCCAATAACCTCTCTGTGAATTTGAAATGTGCTCATTAACCTCTATGTGAATTTAGAAGTGTGCCCAATAGCCTCCCTACGAAAGTCGAATTTAGAAGTGCACCCAATATCCTAATAATCTAATACCGTGCCTGGTTGAACAGACTAATCTCCCTAGCAACCCCTCTGTGCAAGGTTGACTTTAGAATCATGCCGACAACCCTCCCTGTATACAGTTGAATCTAGAAGTATACCTAATACTACCTAATAGCCTAATATCACCACTGTGTACAGTTGAAGCAAGAAGTGCACCTAATAGTCTAATATCATCTCTGTGCAAATTGAACCTGGAAGTGTGCCTAATAGCGTGCCCCCGCTGAATTTAGAACTACATTTAGAAAGCCCTGCCAACCTCCACCTAAAGTCCAACTAAAACCATACCTAGAGTGTTGCTACTTTCAACTTCTCCTTAATAGCTTACCTGTATTACTTGCATACTAGAAGAAAGCATACCCAGCAGCGTAGCTGTGCTATAGTTTCAACTAAATAGGCCAGCTAATCTGCATATCCTAGGGCTAGCTACACCTCAAAAAGGCCTAATATCTGCAAGCTAGTACAAATAGTACACTAAAACCTAGAATAAGTGAATAATATCACCCAGCTTCTTAGCCAGATTATTACCTGAATTCAAGACTACTCACTGCCAGTGATACAGCCGAACGTATAAAGTCCAATAAACTGTAAACTGCACTTGAGACTACACCTAACAGCTCGTAGCACACATGAGTGCACCCACCCCACCAGAGTCAGTCGGAAACTACCACCATGAACCGCCCCCACTTCCCGATCTGCCTTTCCTCCCATCACCCCCTTCCCAAATCATCCCACACTCCTTTGCACTCCCTAACATTCACCTTTTCAAACACCAACCCAGAGGGGCATTATGGCGAGACAACCACCCTAAGACCACTCCTTCCCTGAACTCCACCACCAACCAGCCTACGTTAACCATCCCCGCTCCCCTCACTATCATTGCGGTCTCACCCCGACCTGCAAGCATCCACTGCTCGCCCTGCCCCCAAACCCCAACCCCCTTCCTCCCCCGAACGCACCCTTTCCCCTCCCTAAAAACTGCACGCCTAGCCTTAGCAAGAACCGAAGCCGCATCCCTCTCCCCCTCTGATCCTCCTACCCTCTCCCACACTCCAATTGCAATAAAGAAACTAAAGAGGAATTTTACCTGGTCCCCCTCAATCTCTCAGCACTCTTCGCCTGCCCTGTCTCGACCCACTACCTCCTTCCCCCAATCACCTCCTTCCCCCATAGCTTCACCCTTCCTGAAACCCCTCTCCCTCGACTTCTCATCAACTGCAACTGAAAATCCTAACCCACACCCCACCCTCAAATCCCCCGAGCCAAACCCGATCATCCTAACACACGCAGCCACCCAATCCTGCCCGAAACCCGCCAATTCTTCTGCTCGCCCACTATTCCCATCGATCAGCTCCCGCCCTACCCCTCTCCCTCTTCAGCTTCCTCTCTCTCTGCCACCACCCACTTCCGCTCCTGCTCCGAGACCAACCTCGACCGCCGATGTGAACTGCATCCTATTTAATGCCCGATCCGTAGCAAAAAACAGATACTCCATCTTTGACCTCTCGCCTCTGACACCGAAACTTGGTTCTCTGACGACTTCGCCCCAATCGCCAGCGAAGACTTCCCCCCTGACTACTCCCTCATCCCACTGAACCGTCCCACTAGAGGAGGGGGAGTAGCATTCGTATTCAAGTCTCTCTTCCACGCCTCAATCATCGACAACCAACCTTCCATTCCTGCCTGCGAATCACTCCTCGTTAAACTATCCCTCTCCCCGTCGCTCTCACACAGCTTCCTAATAATCTACAGGCCCCCTGGCTACGATAGACAATTTGCAAACAACCTCTGCGACTCTAATGCCACCCTTCAACTAAACCATCCCAACCTCACCCTTCTTGGAGACTTCAACATATGGCTCGACATCCCCACCAAACCTATGACTCACTCTCTGGTTGACGGTTTAGACGCAATTAACCTCCAACCCCACATAAATGGCCCGACTCACTATAAAGGACAGACTCTTGATGCCATCTTTAGCTCCAACACCCGGATTCATCTAAACCCCCCCCACCCCTATCATCTGGTCTGATCACTTCATTCTCTCTTTCGCCATTCGAACGTCCAACCCCCGTCCCGTACTCGAATCTGAACCACTGAATCTACGCAAATGCTGGAAAAAACTAATAATCGTCCCGGACCTAGCCGACGCACTCCTCCAGTCTCCAATACCTACTTGCCAACTCAATAAACAACTAACCCCTGACGCCTTTGACTCATGGCTCAACACATCTCTAATGCGGCTCACACCCCCTTGCAAACCGTCAACCCGCCGCGGCCTCTTCGCCAGATGGTTCACTCCTGAGTTGAAGACCACTAAACAACTATATAAATACCTAGAATGCAAATGGCAGGAAAACAAAACCAAAGAGAGCAGGGCCACCTTGGCCCGACACCTCTATCAGTACAAGGCCGAAATCCGGAAAGCAAAAAAAGTCCTCTACAACTCCCGAATCCTAAACTGCAAAAACCCAAGCAAAGAACTCCACAAAATCATCTCTGAATTCACTAAACCGGCTTGCACCGTGACCGTCCCGACCCCCTCACAATCACTGTGCGACTCACTCTCCCTCCACTTTTACACCATGGCTCTCGCAAGAACAAATACTCTAGACATGAAACTGGCTCTTTTACAGCCACCCGGCAATACTAACCTCATATCGGCAAGCCCACCAGCTGCGACCACTACGCAACCAACGTTCGAATCCTTTAGTCCAATATCACCTGAACAATTTCTCAAACTCCTATCTGTTCGCAAACCATCTGTCTCTCCGCTGGACCCTTGCCCGGCCACGACCCTCAAAGAGATCTTCGCTTCCACCTGTGCAGGAGAACTACGAACATCAAAACCTTGCACCATACCACCTCTCCCAGTCAGGGACAAGGTTGAGAAATCATGAGATGAGGCAGAGTTGATGTCACGTACACTGCTTGTGACTAGACAGCAGTGACTCTGTGCTGAAGACTAAGAAGACAGCACACTGGCTCCATCCCCAGAAGCTCCTTAAATCTCCTGCAACACCGAAACCAGTGGAAAGCCACCCAGAAGCAGATAAAACTGATGCAGAAAACTATCAGTTTGTCATTGGTAGTGACCACCAGCCTGACCTGTTGCAAGTGTGATTTCTCACACCTATGTGTCCAGACCTTACTCCTGAGGAACTTGAATGTGAACCTATTACCATTCCTCCTGTGACTTATCCAGATACTGTTGCTGTGCTGTACATGGTAGGGCATACCTTTAGTTTGCCTTCAATGGGAGATAGGGATCAGGGCACAGTAGATGGCACCCAGCACGTTCAGGAGAAGACTCTTGTAGAAGCCCCTGATGCTCTCCACCGTTCCAGCCAAGAAACAGACCAGTCCTGAAGTTAACATATGATCCTCCCGAGGTACAGTGTGAAGTTCCTCTTGTCTTTTCCTACCAGCCTACCATCCCACCAACATTTGACCAGGTTCCAGGGAGTTGAGAGTTGAGGGGCTCTGGGTGAGATTCTTGAGATCCAGGGTAGTGGGTGGTAACCGGTGGCCATAAAACCAATTAGAAAGGGGTGTAGCGAGGTGGCAACTGAGGTGGATGTGCCCACCGTAAACTCCATCGCGCAAGCCCAATAAACCCTGCAAATGTGGCTTTAATATCCTGAAAACCCCCCGTTTTTTCATGGCGGCGTGACTCCCCCGAGGTCAGCGACCTTATAACTTGATGAATACAGTGTGCTGCGGCAAGCTCTTGGCAGATCGAGTCCTGGTCCCGACTTGGCCTCTGTGGTGGCCAAAAAATGGAGGATGGCTTGGAGAGGAGGACATCATAAACATCTGCCCTGTGCAGGCCTAGGGGGTATCTGCAGTGAATGCCCATGGTGGTTTGAGGTGGGGGGATGATTTGATGCAGGATACCGGGTCCCGCGACCCCCGGCGCCACAGTGTGCAGAGTGCCTGGAAATAGCCCAATGGCAGGAGACTTCAGCAGATTGGAGGCTACTCCATTTGCAGCCTGGGGTGCTCTCCGCCTCCTGTGTTGGCCTGGCAGCAGCGCACGCAGAAGTACATGGGCTTTTGGCGGAAGCCTGGCAAGAAGCCAGTGAGCGGGTAGGTCTGTCCAGCGTCTCCCGCATTGTGGTGAATGAAGGAAAGGGAGCACGGACCGGCCTACAGGAGAGTCAGTGTGAGTACTTGGCACCAGCGGTGGAGGCGGGCAGGCTGGAGCGGTGTGAAGAGGAGCAGCAGTGTTGTTGAGGTGCTCTGGTTGGGGGTTCCAAATCTTGGACTGTATTATATGTACATTGACTCCCCCATCAGCCTGTGTGGACATGGGCGTGGCGCAAGGCTCTTACAGCAGCCTGGAACTGGTTGAGCCAGTGGGGCTGTGTAATGCTGCAAGGGTCCACAACACTAAGCACAGGGCCTGACAGCCACCATTACATCTACCCTAAAACAGGTCCTGGGCATTCTTGCAACTTGTGCAGGCTAGAAGAAGTGGCTAGCTCCCATAGAACAGTGTGCTCCCTGGGCATCTGGGAGTCCCTTTCAGCTGGGCAGGCCTTCTGATTGACCACACTTGCGGGCCCTGCTCGAGTGGCAGGAACCCGGGCTGGTTCTTGGTGCACTTGCAATAGACAGTAGTGCCCTGGACAGCGACTACGAACTTGCTTTGGGGGAAAGGACCACTTCGGCTTGGAATCACTTGTAGGAAGCCACAGCCAGGCTTAGGAAGCCCTACTGATCTGGAATTGCCAGCCGGGAGAAATGTCTAAATCTGGCACAAAATCCAAGGTGGGTGACATTAAGGGATTACAAAGCATGCATGATAAGGAGAAATCTGTAGGAGAGGTACTTGCAGAGGTTCATTCGCCTCCGCCCGGAACGGCCCAGCCAAATCCCTCAATTACTAAGGAGGATCTTATGGAGATGCTCTCCACCCTGAAGCAGGATTTCACTGCAGAAATCAAATCAACGAAAGAGGCACTGGTCAAGACTGTTGCAGATCTCAACTTGCATCTGTTAGTGCTGGAGTCGCGTGTGAATGAGGTCGAAAATACGCTATCCGATCAGGCACATGAGAAAGCAGAGCTGGCAAACAGAGAGGTTGGCATTGAGAAACAGCTCGAAACAATCTCGCCCAAACATAAGGATTTAGATAACAGATTGCGGAGAAACAACATCCAAATAGGCGGCATTCCGCAGCATGTGAAAGATCAGGACCTGGCGGACTATGTTCTGGATCTGTTCCGGTCCTTATTCGACCTCCCAGACACTGCTGTCCTGTAGCTGGACAGAGCGAATCGCGTGTACTCCTCAATGCAGCAATGGCGCAATCTGGTGCCGGATGTTCTGTCTGTCACAAGTCCATTACTTTCAGTTGAAGGAGGGGATCATGATGGCAGCTCGAAAGAAAGAGCCAATTGAATTCCGTGGGACGAAGCTCTCGCTATACCAGGATCTTTCCCCTAGGAAACTGGTGTATCGGCAGAAGCTACATATAGCCACGGCTTGGCTACCATCAAGAAACACATTTATCGCTGGTGGTTCCCCTGCAAACTACTCTTTGAATATCAAGATCAACAAATAGTAATTGGATGGTAGAGGTGGCAGCAGAATTAATGGCCGCTACCCTTGTCTCTGCTTTAGATGATACCGGGATGGGGGCCGGATCAAGCTTGGGACTCAGAAGCAGCACCACGAAACCTAGAAGGAGGAGGAACTCAGCAAAATCACCTTCAGAGGCAGAGATAGGGCCGGGTTGGAGGGCCCCTACCTGACACTTTGGCCCGCACCAAGCTGGTTGACCAGTTTATTTGTTCAGGAATTATCCCTATTCTTCAGTAGTTGTTATCTACAGTTTAGGCATTTAAGCCACCGGGGTGAAACATAAATACCACACGATACTAATTGCATGAAGATTGGGGGGATTAGCAGTGGGGTGGAGAGTGCACCACGAGGGAATTGCGCCCATGTTTAAGTTACCACAAATGGTTATGGAGTTGCTTTTAGTGCAATGTTATTATTCCATTGCTTTTTGGGGGATTATTGTCTACTTTTTGGTCACACGAGGGATCATTGTTGCTGTTTTTCAAGGAGACTCCTTGGAGGAGATTCTTCCGTTCTTATTCTGGTTTGTTTAAGAAACTTCTTGCTGATTGTGGATCATGGTGGCGTCCCCTGACCTTCCCTGCCTGACCCTGAATGTACAGGGTCTTAATTCACCATGGAAACCCAAGGGATTGGTGCATAGACTCTCCTCTTTGCATGCAGCCGTGGTCTTCCTCCAGGATACCCACTTATTGGTGGGAGATGAAAAGCGTCTCTGCTGTAAATTGTACCCTCAAGCATATTTTGCTACTAGCAGCCTTAAAAAGCAGGGAGTCGCCATCATGGTTCGCAGTGAGCTGCCCTTGAGGGTGTTGAGGGTATTGCGGGACAAAGAAGGGAGGTATCTATTCCTCATATCCTGTCTACAGGATTGTAAAATCACTATAGCAGTTCTGTATGGCCCTAACGATAAACAGGCGGAGTTCCTTGCAAAATTCTCAGATGTCCTAGCTGAATATGCTGAAGGGGATTTTGAATGTGTCATAGATCCGGTGATGGATAAGTCATTGGCTACTACCACCAACGACAAGCAAACTTTTATGCTCTGACGACATTACTGAGGGAACATTCGTTAATAATAGAGGCAATATGTTTCTTTCATCCTGGGGAGAGAGATTATACTTTTTATTTTGCTGTTCATAAATGCTTTTCTAGGTTAGATATGCTTTTGGTCTCTAACACCCTCATCCTGACGGTTAAGGTGATAGAAATTCTACCAAAAGTGCTATCAGATCACTGCCCTTTAGGCTTGAGCTGGAGTTCATACAGACTGTTCCACCATATAGGCCTCCCTGGAAGCTCAATGATTCTATATTGACCGATGTTGTTTTGTAAAAGACGCAATACCAAATTATTTCTGGGATAATGACAGTGGGGACTTGGATTTTCGAATCGTCTGGGATGCCAGGAAGGCGGTGATATGGGGGGTCATATGACAATCTGCAGCTTGGGGGAGGGTCTAGAAACAACAACAAGCCACATTAGAAGGACTAGTTCAAGAGAAGGAAAAAGAGCATACAGCAAAAGGGAATCAGTGATTCCTTAGGGATCTCTGTATAGCTCAACAGGCGCTAGAGACACACCTGACAGGAAGGTAGCGCAATCGATCCTCCGAACAAAACAATGCTTGTATTCCAGAGATAACAAAGCTAATAAATTGCTGGCAGCTAAATTGACCACTATGTTGGTGCCCTGAGGGACGGGAAACAGGTTATAACAGAGGTGGGAAAGCTAAAGGTTATGGAAGACTTCAGCCCCACATCAAGGGAATCCAGTTCATATCCAAGAATTTCTTTGACAAGCACATCTTCCTCAGATACCTGAGGAAATGAGGTGCGCAGTGGACAGTGCCATATCTGCTCAAAAAGTGTCCCAGGCAATTAGATTTCTCCCGACAGGGAAAGCCCACGGCCCAAATGGCTTCACTAATAAATACTATAAAACGTTTGCGGGCCTTCTGATTTCACAACTCTCCAAGCTCTTCAATTCCTTTTTAGGCTCAGGGAAGGTATCAGGGTCCATGGCAGAATCAGCAACCCGAGAAGGACCCAGAGGTTTGCACCTCTTATCGCCCCATAGCACTCTTAAATACAGATGCAAAAATATGTAGTAACATTTTGGCTCCCAGATTAGGAGAGGTCCTCCCGCAGATGATAAATAGTGATCAGACGGGTTTCATCAGAAACAGGGGTGCTCATGACAATATTCGATGGGTGGTCGACAAAACTACCCTAGCTCCACGAATCCCGGACGGGGACTGCCCCTTCTCTCTCTGGACACCCATCAGGCTTTTGACAGTATATCATGGGACTTTCTAAAGGCTCTCTTACCTACATATGGATTTGGCCCATCCTTCATTAAGCTGATTATGCAAATTTTCATATCCCATCTACCAGTATTAAAGTCACTGCTCTTTGGTCTTCACCCCTGCTCCTGAGTAGGGGCACGCGACAAGGCTGTCCTTTGTCTCCCTTATTTTTCGCATTAGCGAAAGAACCGCTAGCAGAGATGATACATGGCAATCCCTGCATTTTGGGCCCAATTTATGAGGGGGCCACACATAAAGTGGCATTTTACGCCGATGATATTATCTGCTTTCTTCAGAATCCCCTGTCTTCCCTCCCAGTGCTCCCTGAGCTGCTGGAGAAATGTGCCCTGATATCAGGCTTCCGTATTAACCATCGGAAATCAGTGGGGTTGGTGATTCATGAGCTTCCTGAAATCTGTCAAGCATTGCAAACCTCCGTTCCTTTCAAGTGGGCTGTTCAGGGAAATCACTTATTTAGGGGTATCTCCAATACCTATGGGGCCAACATTCCCATACTATCTAAGGAGACCAAAGACACGATCCAACGCTGCGAGATTCAGGAGATCTTGTGGATGGGGCGAATCAGTGGGGTAAAGATGATGATACTCCCGAGATTCCTATACATCTTCCAGGCTCTGTCAGTTACTATCTGTTACGTAGTCAGCTGGAGACAAACAAGGTTTTCTTTCACAGTGGTTTATTTCACAACAAATACTGGTCACAGATCAATAAATTCAGCCAACTGATGACGGTTCTTTTCACCTCATAGGCACAGGCGTTCTGCCTTACTTTACTTGCAACTGCCGGCCTTAATTAGTTCCAAGATAACAGCCAGGCGGTTACAGTCTTTTCACCCTTCAACCTGTCCGCCGGCCATGGAAACGAAAATTAACAAAATGTCAATAGTACACACTTCACCACTCCAAATCCTTCTTCCTAGGCAGCCGTTTCTCTCCACTGGCAGGTCTTGAGCCTTGGACCGGGTACGGTGTCAATCTGTGAACTTTCCACGTACTACTAGTAAGCCCACTCGTATTCTTGGCTGGTCTCACTCCACTCGGGTGCGGCGTCTCTCGCTACGCACTGCTCTTGAAAAATAAGACGCCTCCTGAGTCTCTTGGAGTTGCATTTAACCCTTGTCTAGCCCCTCCCCCGTAATCAGCCCCATGTGTTCTCAGCAACGGTTTTAACACACCTGATTTAGATTCCCCACCTCCTCCCTGCTCCGTCCACTGTGGGATAACCCTGTGCTTTGTTTGTGTTCGGGCGGTTTTAACATAAGGAAACCCGGTTCTCCCTTTCCTCTTTTTCCTTTCTTTACCCATCGGTGTGCCTTCCCCCTGATGCAGTATTTTGTGGGGCATTTTGGGATCTGTAGTTTGTCTCTTTTCATTGATGGCCAGCACTTGACGGGACTCTTCGCAATCCCCTCCTTTCTCCCAGTATCCAGGGCGGCTGCCACTGCTTCCACCTCACACTATCCCAGAGCAAGATTTGCTAGAAATACAGAAGGTGGTAGGTAGGTCGATTCATCTGGTGGGGAAAACCTTGTAGAATTGTTCAGAACGTGCGCCTTAGATCTCGAGGGCTGGGAGGGCTGGCGAGTTCCATCTTTTCAACATTATTTTTGGGCAGCACAGATTGCGCTGATGCTAGACTGGGTATTAGAGGAGAGGTGTCCGAAATGGAAGACAGTTGAACAGGTTGTCTCGGCTAACCCTCCAGCTCAGTTCTCTTTTCTCCTGAAATCGCCACAGAGAATCCAGCACTGTTGTAACAGGGGCCCCCGCACCCACCGCAGTGTGGGGTCCCCACCACCACATGTCCTGGGAGGGGGGCCCCCTTGGACTAAAGTCATTATTTACGTTAAGGACCGAACCATTATGGAAATCCTTTCGTTATGAAGGCAGAGTGACTACAAAAAGAAACTATTTATTTTTTAAATCAGAGGGCTACCCCCACCCCATGAGATGGAAGCCTTTAGGCTGGAGGCCCCCATGTCATAGGGCGGGGGAGCTCTATTACTTAACAAAGAAATAATTTCCTTTTGAAGTCACTCTGCCTTTATAAAGAAATTATTTCCTTTATGGTTCAGTCCTTAACAGAAATAATATCTTTATGAAGTCGGAGTGACTTCAAAAAGAAACCATTTCTTCTGGGAGCCCTCATTCTTGAGGGGAGCCCAATTACCTCTTTTAGAAGTAATTGGGCTCCCCTCAAACTCATGACGTGTGCAGGTATGAGTGTATAGTGAAAGGGTGCACACTTAAATTTATAGATGGCTGCCTGTGTGATTGTATGGTGAAAGGGTGCACAATGAAATGTATGGTTGGCTGGGTGTGCGTGCCGAGTGTATGGTGAAAGTGTGCACACTTAAATGTATGGGTGGATGTCTGGGTGTGCCTGTATGGTGAAAGGGTGCACACTTAATTGTATAGGTGATTGCCTGTGTGAGTGTATGGTGAAAGGGTGCACACTTAAATGTATGGGTGGATGTCTGGGTGTGCCTGTATGGTGAAAGGGTGCACACTTAATTGTATAGGTGGTTGCCTGTGTGAGTGTATGGTGAAAGGGTGCACACTTAAATGTATAGGTGGCGGCCTGTGTGAGTGTATGGTGAAAGGGTGCACACTTAAATGCATAGGTGGCTGCCTGTGTGAGTGCATGGAGAAAGGGTGCACAAATAATTGTATGGATGGCTGTGTGTGGTTGTCGAGTATGTGGTGAAAGGGTGCACACTTAAATGTATGGGTGGCTGCCTGTGTGTGCCTGAATGATGAAAGGGTGAACACTTAAATGTATAGGTGGCTGCCTGTGTGAATGTATGGTGATAGGGTGCACACTTAAATGTATGGGTGGCTGACTGTGCGAGTGTATGGTGAAAGGGTGCACACTTAAATGTATGGGTGGCTGCCTGGGTGTGTGTGCCTGTATGGTGAAAGGGCGCACACTTAAATGTATGGATGGCTGCCTGGGTGTGCCTGTATGGTGAAAGGTTGCACACTTAAATGTATGGGTGGCTGCCTGGGTGTGCCTGTATGGGAAAATGGTACACATTTAAATGTATGGGTGGCTGGGTGTGCATGTGTATGTTTTAAGGTGTGTGCTTGTGTTCAGGGGCGCAACAAAACCTACATTTCGGGAGCAGTGTGTGCTAACCCTTCAAATGTTGGGAGAGGTGCTAAATTCACGGGTGGTGGTGGGGGAAATATATTTGTGTGGGGCATCTATCTTCTTTATGCATTCTAATTAGACTATTCTAGTGCAGCTTCAATTTTACAAGCAATGAACTCTCTCCTTTAAGTCTGAAAACACCCACTAATGAACTGCTGTGAGAATAAGCGGTCTCCTGTCCACTCTCTACCCTTCCAATCACTTCCCTGGCATGCAAGAACTAAACCCACATCAAGATTTCAATTGCCCAACTAATTATGCATTTCAATGCAGGTACTAACAGTACCTCTGTAGGTCAGCCAACATAGCCCAAAATGTCAAGGGAGGGTTCGGGGGAGGGCTGAAGCCCACCCAGCTCAATTGTGTTGTGCCACTTCTTGTGTTTAATCCCTTGGTTACTTATTGGTAATCTTCATTATTCGTAACCCTATTCTTCTTCGTCCCAGTATTTGTATTGGCACTTTGACTCATACACAAGTACTGGGATGAGGTACAGGGACATGGAGGTAATGCCTGGTTTAGATTCATGTAATCTTCACTACTCCTAGTCCCACTCTTCCTCATCCCAGTACTTACCTATGAGGCAAGGAGCCTCATACTTAAGGACTGGGACAAGGAAAAGGGATGTGGAGGTAGTTCTGGGCAGAGAAGCTGATTTTGGGGATTGGTGCAGTGGTGGGAGGGAGAGGGGATGTGTGGAGTGATTGTGGCAGGTGGAGTGGGCTGGGGATTGTGGGATAAATAGTAATGGTTATCCATGTCCAGGCTAAGCAGGCTTGCTATGTGGTATTCGTGGCTAGAGAGGCATTTTGGTGCAGCCATTCTGAAGACTTCTTAGTTTGGCTTGACTGTCTTTAACTGGGCATCTCTGATAAAGCAGTCCTGCTAAGTGTAATTACCTGGCTAGACTGGCATTTGCGTCCTGCCAGACTAGCAGTTTCTTACTGCAGCATTGTATATTTTTCTGGGCATCTGTGATAAAAATAACCATGATAAGTATTATTGCTCTGACTGGCATTTTGGTGCAACCAGTCTAGGTATGTCTAAATGTGGCCTGGCATGCTTTACTGTAATATGTTATTACGTGTCTAGACTGGTCTACAATTTGCAGCCAGTTGGACATGTGGCATGGCATTTTTAATAGCAAAGCATTATATTAATTAAAGCATTCATGTTCCTGTGCACTGGTGGTGACTTGCATGTATTGGATTTTTAGATTGGTGTTACCCTACAAAACAATTGCAAATGCTCTGGCCTTTTAGGCAATTTTTCTCAGAAAGTGTGCTGTATAATGTAGTAAAACACATATGTATACCTTTCTTCTAGTGCAGTGTGCGGCGTACCCCTGCAGCTGCACGTGTGTGCGGATTTCGCGAGTGTGGTAATCTAGGCTGGCCCAGAGTGTGACGCGACCCGTGATTTGTTGCTGAGCTGGGTTGGGGGTTCGGGGGGTCACTCAGCATGGCTCACAGGGGCCCCCCACATTTTTTGGGTAATGCTACTGGAATCCAGCAGAACCTATTGGAATCCACCAGCACCACCTTGGGCCATTGGAACAAAGCTTGCTCGCAACTGGGGTTTAAATGTGGCCTAGGTCCTCTATCCCCGGTATTATATATCCCAGAGTTCACTCCGGGCATTGGAGCGGAGGACATTCGCACAATGGGAGTCATTCAGGGTATTACGGCTGAGAGACCTATATAAGGAGGGAATGCCACTCACATTTACAGAATGTAAGGAGAAGTTTAATTTATCAGAAGCAGAGCGTTTTAGGTACTGTCAACTCAGGCACTGGTTGTCCAAAAATCAGGTTAAACAGGCAGGCGGTAGACCATCTATGGAAAAAGAGCTCAGGGTTCTAGAGGGCCTGGAGGCAGGCAAGATTTCCTGCGGTAACCGACTCCTAGAAAAGGCGTCCAGTGGAGACGAATTACCATATATGGCACATTCCGAGGGGGAATTGAGGATTGGTATCCCTGAGGAGTCTTGAGGAAAGATATGGTCTCGAAACAATAGGAGTTCTCGCTGCACAACAATCAAGGAGGGGCCTATTAAATTATGCTTCTGGTGGTGCATGACTCCTCAAAGATTTAATGCGATACGCCATGACTACCCGGATCGCTGCTGGCAAGGGTGCGGGCAATTGGGTGATCTTGCACTGTCCAATTATGCAAACGTATTGCAGGAGATTCGTTCAAGAATAAAGGACATTACAGGTAGCTTGCTTTCTATGTGCCCACTGACTCTGGTTTTGGGGGATGTCCCCAAACATGTTTTTTTTCCCGCTAACTGTGGCCAGAGAGAAGCTGATTTTGCATTTATTGATGGCAGCAAGGATAAACTGTGCACGCTTCACGAAGACTCTAGAAGGCCCTTGTATATCATATAGGTGGGTAAAGGTGTGGGAGATCATAGCCATGGAAAAACGGACTGCACACGTCTCAGACCGAGTGGCAAGATCCTCCCACACTTGGGTTACATTCGTGGATTTTGTTCGAGGAAAGGAACATATGTTTTTTAGGCCGCACGTCTTGAAACACCTCTTTCAGAATGAATGCTGTTACAGAAAACCGCCTGCAAGGTAGCTGGTGCAGGAAAGAGGTCTGTCTGGAGAAGGAGAGGGGAAAGGGCACTCTGATTCCTAGATGTGCCAATGTTTTTGGAACCCAGAAGACGATATGGTTGTACTTGTGTGACTTTATTTCTGTTATTTCTTTGATTTTTGTAATTTCTTCTTATGATGGGGGGTTAGTTACAAAATGTCAAATGGATTTTCGATGTTTCTGTAACTCATCTTGTAATAATATGGCACTGTTCTTATCGCATGTTCATCGAGATTTCAATAAAACGACAACTTGGAAGAAAATAAAACAATAACAAGATCTTGATTAGATGCCTTTATAAGTCGGGTCAAGGCTATCCTCGGGGCGAGCATAGTTCAAAGGGTACATGCTGCCCCATCTCCGCCTTAAGAGGGGATGTTTTCATTTAATTGAGCAAGAGTTAATCAAAATGGTACAGCCCAGGCCCCCCTGGGCTGGACCTAAAAGAACTTCTCTTAATTGCATATACTGAGGGACAGTTCAAATGAAAAAAATCTGGAGGCATTTCCAAGACAATATGCAGTTCGATCATGCACCTAAACTTTGCATGTGGTAATTCAGCCACACATACACAATCTGTTTCACACAGAAGCAAAAGAATCTGCCAGAAAGTTTGCTTTTGGCCACATGTGGAAGCAGTAGAAACATTTCCAGCAAATTCCAGTGTCGGCTGGTGATTTATTTTTATTGGAGCAGCGTAAACATTTCCCACAAACGTGCGCAAGCAACTGAGCATAGTGATGGAGCCACACCCAACCAAAGGAGAGAACTTTTCTTAAATAATGGGTTCAAATTGTTCATTTTAAAGCACACCTTTTGTGACAAAATGGGTAAAATGACACACAGATTCCAATCAGTTCTGTAATGTAACATGAACATGAAAATATGCAATAGATGACAGGTCACCAACAGTGCACATGAGTATTTCCCAACACGCTTTCATGATGCCTTTGCCCACAATATATGCCAATATGCTGTCATTGTAAAAAAACATTTTCATGCTGACTTTGTCCACACATATCCATGCTGGCTACACCAATGTAGGCCAGTATCCCCATGTCAGAACATTGGCTTCACAATGTTGGCTTTACATATAATCCCATTAAACATGCCAGTCCAAAGTGGAAAAGCATGTTCATAAGTAATGTCAGGATGCATGTCAGTATTCCCATGTAAGGGCACTTATCATGTTGACTTTGACCATAATACCAGTTGATAATACCATGTCATAGTAGGAAAACATGTCCATACTGGCTTCACCAATGCAGGCCAGTATCCCCACATAAGAACACTCAGCATGCTGGAACAGTTTCAATTTAGGCTGGTATCCCCATGTATGTTGGCTTTGCCCATAATGGCAGTAAAAACGCTAGGCACTGTTGGAAAACATATCCATACTGTATGAACCAATATAGGCCAGTAACCCCACGTAAGAACACTCATCATGTTGGCTTTGCCCATAATGTTAGTAAAAATGTTATCAACTGTAAAGAACCATGCCCTTAGCGGCTGTACCAATGTAGGCCAGTATCCCTGCATGCAAAAACACTCATATAAGCTTTTCTCATGAGGCGCTGTGTTACTGTAAGTAAACATGTCTACACAGGCTGCACCAATGTAGGCCATTGTCCCCACTTAAGAACATTCATCATGTTGGCTGTTCACATAATGTGAGCAAACATATTCTTCATCTTCCGGAGCTAGAGCTCCCCCATTCACCTGCCTCTCAATCAGAGGCTCTCCTTTCTTCCCCGAACTTGAACACACATTCATACACAGTCGCTCATACATCCATAACCTAACACATGCACACTGCAACCTCATTCTCTGGTTCACATGTGCACCCGTACACCACAACAAACACACTGCACTCCCATTCTCCAATTCATGCATGTATTCATAAGCTACAACTCGTTCATTGTGCTCTCAGTTACACGCATATACATTTTAGATAAATTGTTGCGCTCAGAATTCTTTTTTAGCCTTTTTCACTCGTGACATTTTAAACATTTTAATATTGCGTGCTGATTGCATCAGGGTTGATAGTAAACCTTTGTTTCGGGGTAATGCTTTGATTCTAACCCGTGCAAGTAAAAGCAGCAAGGTAGTTGCTGCACGCACGTGGTTTCAGCTGTTAAAGACTAAGAATCCCAGCAAGATTGTAGTCCCGGAGTCCATTTTCCCTACCAGGGGAGTTGCTAGGTCTCGAAAAGACCCGGGGCTAAGCTGATGTCGGAAATGTTGGGACTGGGGGTTAGTTAGTGTTTTGGCTGTAGCTCCTGAGATTCTATCCGGGGCTACAACCAAAAGATCGGGGGCTATAGCCCCCTTAGCCCCCCCTAGCAACGCCCCTGCTCCCTACAAACCCTGAGCGAACATGCAGGTGCGGCGGGCAGTCTGTGGCAGTCCGTGAAAGGACGCGGAAGTGCGGCCAGCCCTCTTTTCAACCCGGAACACTTTCAACTTTTCATGGGCATGAAGGAATTGCTGGAGGCGATTGCTAAGGCCAGAGGTGAGTCCCTCGCTCGTTCAGCCTCGTTATTTACACCATTAGTCATGACTCAGGTCAAAGAGCGAATCGTAGAGAAAAGCCCTGCTACATTATCAGAGGAGCCAAGGCTCCAGCATACAACCCTGGGTATTAACAAAACCCAGTGTAAGAGAGAAATCAGACGGAATTCTCTTGTGTCTGAAATGGTACAGGACTTAGAAAGGGAAGAGTGCAATTCATCAACCAGGACACCCAAAACTCTGAAAGTAGGCCTACTTAAGACACACTCCTTGAAAAAGCATGCTATTAATATGCATGATTTGATCCAGGAGAAAAAACTGGACATCATATGTATCGCGGAAACGTGGCTAAAAGACCCAGTGGGTTCAGTATGTGATTTAGCAGTGCCAGGGGGTTATACTATACACAATCAAAATAGAGTCTGTGGAGTTGATGGAGGTGTGGCAGTTATTGCAAAAGAATCTATTAAATTGTCCAAAGCTAATTTATCATCCAATGGATGCGAAGTATTACATCTTAAACACAAGCAAACCCCCAACGACTGCACCAACTGTGGAAACAGAAAAATAATATGAGGCCGGGAAGCCCAAAAAGAAACACACCAACACAGGTTACAAAGAAACATACAAGTGCTTTATTTCAAGCTACAACAGTTACCAAGTCAATTGACAAACGGATAGCTATTCGGCTCTCAGTATAACATAACAAACTTCAACGAGGGTTCGATGTGTTAGTGAGAGACCGCATATTGGAATACCCGGGCCTTTTATACAATTTGTCCAGCCCTTGGCCAACCCTCTTGCGGGTTAACCATTCTGCGAAATATTTAATTCTGGTTTTAGGGTTCCTTGCCAGGTCAATCCTTTAAGAAATGCATTTCGATTAGTTTCGCTGATATAAATAGCACATTTACATATAGGTCAACAGTAGGACAAGGTCTCTGTTCGCGACCCCGACAAGTGGCCTGCAGGCATATTAATTATTCAGTTGTACGGAGGTCACAACGGCCAGAATCTTACTCAGAATGTCATTTGGCCTCCATTTTGATGTTCAGGGTGACTTCTACATAACAAGAGAACCTAAAATGGCGGTTTAATCCAAGATGGCGGCTTACATTGATTTCTCTAAGGTCAAGACCTTGTCGTGGAGTTTGTTCGCGCATGATGTTTAGACAACTTGGCGTAGGCCAATACACATACAATTATTACAATAGGAGGCATAATATTGTTTCTAGTCCGACACAACGTTACAGTGCTATATAGACCACCAGCACTTGTGTCAGATTTCTGTAACAAGTTAACCCACCAATTCAATAACTTAAAGTCCTCTAACTCTGCAACTTTACTGGTGGGAGACTTTAATAGATGGAGAGGGAATAATTTAGATAAGGAGGCGATCCAACTGGAAAAAACCCTGAATAATCTAGATTATGTAGTGAGAAATAAGGATCCTACCACATTTAAAGGCAACCAGTTAGACTGGGCCATATCCCAAAATTTAGACTCTCAGAATGTCATTACAGAACCGTGTATTTGGTCTGACCACTTTGCTGTCTGCTTTGATGGTCTGTTAAAAAACCAATCTCTAGCTATATGTAACCCACAAGTCGCAATTTTAAAAACATAGGTCCTGAGCAATTGATACCCTGTCTGAAAAGGATCAAAGACAGTATCCAGGACAATGATAATTAATGCAAAAATATTCTTCAGCAGTTCACCACACATATTTGTGAATTGGTGGAATAGTTTTCCCTGCTATAACATAAACTAGTCAGGAAAACTGATAACAATCACAGATGGTTTCATGGACAACTGAATAAATTAAAACTTGATAAACGCAGCATGGAGAGGAAATGGATACAAAATCCTATACTAGAAAATAAAGAGAGATGGAAACATGTAAGTTTAGAATACAGAAAAGATATCAGAGAAGCAAAGTGGAATTACTATAATAAAGAAATAGCAGCAGCTCCGAATGCTACAAGTAAAATCTTTAAAATCCTTAAGAGCATGGATAAACCTAAAGTCATTACTCCTCCATTTACTCCAATGGAAGAGGACTGTGAAATAGTGCAGAAGGCCTTCTCGGCAATAATTCAGAAGGCTAGAGATAACATAATTCTATACAGAGAGGAACCTGTAGCTGCAGTATCACAACGCATAGTAAAATGTAGAGAGTGTGAATCGTCCAATTGTAGTTTCCTCCCTGTCTCGGTGGAAGAGCTGTCTGAAGTACTGGCTAAGATGAAACCCACATCATGTACATAAAAGATTTTGCCGGCTAAAATCCTCTTGGATAATAAAAAACTATTCATGCCAGTTCTTACTAGAATTGTAAAAGCATCCTTTCAGGAGGGCATAGTACCAAAATGCATTAAAGAGGTAACCATCACGCCTCTAATCAAGAAGGCAGGTCTAGGCCCTAAAGATCCTGCCAATTTACGCCCCATGACAAACTCAAATTTTATTCAAAACATTTTGGATAAGGTAGCAACAAACCAATTCCAAAAATATATAGAAACCCACGGGATTCTACACGAGCAACAATCAGGTTTCCGAGAGGCTCACAGCACCGAAACTGCAATGCTAGATCTGCAGACACGCATGCTTGCAATCTTGGACAAGGGAAAGGCGGGGATACTGATGTTGTTAGACCTCAGCGCAGCATTTGATTTGGTGGATCACCAACTGCTGCAAAGGGCTCTGGATAAAATAGCGGGATGCTCTCCGGCCTCTTTAGCGTGGTTGACATCCTTTCTATCAGACAGGAAAGCAAGGGTGCACTGGGGGGAAAAAGTTTCTGAGGCCACCCACTTTAAATTTGGAGTACCCCAAGGGGCAAGTTTATCTCCCCTGTTATTTAACTTGTATGCTGTGACCTTTTGGAGAGCGTTGGCGTGTTCTGTACGAACAACGCCGACGATACCCAGTTGGTCTTCGAACTGGAAGGGGATCATCTTAGGGACAGTGCCAAAATGAAACAGAACTGGATGTGTCTGAACAATACCAGGACGGAATTATTGATTTTTGGACACACCAGGCTAGAGCAAAATGGGTGTAGAATATAAAGCCTTTGGTATGAAGGATGCTATCATCCCAGTAATGACGCAGGTCAAAACGCTAGGGATGATGGTGGAAGCGTCAGTGGGGTCTGAGGTTCAGGTTAAATACCTTCCTAAGAATAACGCTTATTACTTGCGCCTACTGAGAGCCATTCGCCCTTTCTTAAATGAGGAAAATCAGCCACGATTGCTAGGGCCATCATTCTATCACAATTGGATTACGGCAATGCCATGATGTTATGGGCCCCAAAGAAAGAAATCGAGAAGTGCCAAGTCATGGAAAATAATGCTGTTTGCACCATCAAAAGGATAAAAAACAGAGAGCCCATAACGCAAGAGAGGAAATCATTACACTGGCTAAGAATAGAGAAAAGGATTACATTCAAATCCATGACAATCGTCGACAGATGCATATATGGCGCAGCCCCGATGAATCTGAAGAAACATTTCTCTAGATGCACCCCATTGAGGTCTCTAAGATCAGAAGATCAGGGTTTGTTGAAGGTACCTCGTTTCAGTCGAGTAACAGGCATGGGGAAATCCTTCCCGGTACAGGCAGTGCAACGTTGGAGCTGCCCCTGACCCTTCGGCTGGAAAACAATTACCAGACGTTTGGGAGTCATCTTAAAACCCATTTGGTTAAATAAACCACGTTCATCTTAGAGTCTGTCCCGAATCAGTACCTTCAGAATTTTGTTTTGTTTGTCCATAGGCTGTCTCCGTTTTGTGTTTCACGTGCCCTGATGCCTGCAGGCTTTTGCCGTGATATAAGCATATAAATAAATAAAACATAAATATAATTCACACTCACACTTACAGACACAATCCCCTGTTTGATGCATGCATACCAGCATGCATACATTCACACATACACAACGTTTTTCCCCTTACCTGCTCCTCCTCTGGACTCCCGCCGTCACCAACATGCTCTTGCAGATGGCCCTCTGATTCGTGCACAACCCACCATCAGGAACATGCGCTGTAGAGCTGGAGCACCACCAACCTGCCACTCCAGGCCCTCTTCATGCACAGGAGCACGCATTACACCCTTTTGAGCCTGCAATATCTCAGCCTGCATGCCCACTGGCAATGGAGGGCTAGGGAAGCCAAAACGCCCCTGGACTTGCATGGTCGTTTGGGCAAGTGTGGCGGGGACACCACTTAAGTCAAGGAATAGCATATTTTCCTGACAATTTAAAGCCAGCCCAGTAGTGCATCCTCTGCTGCTTGCCACAGCTGAGGGAGCTCTCAGTGTGTTCAATGGACTGGGCTGTCTCCTCCATAATGGGTGGTGGGTCGCACCCCATTGTCTATAATGGACGAGCGGCCAGTGGCATATTCTCTGCCTGCATAAACATTCTGCTATTAATACATAAAGGAATAGGGTACATACACACCAGTCTAATATGGAGTCTAGTGGTCATGGATACTGACGGTACTACAAGGTCAGTAACTTGCTGTGTAATATTTGCCAAATGGCCCTATGTTATGCAAAGGGCCCCCTTAAGTCACGGCTGAATGTTAGGCAACAGTTCTTTGTGTTTCCTTGGCAATTCCTTGAGTGATGATGTAAAAAACAAAATAAGGCTGGCTGAACGTGCAGCAATACTTCAGGAAGAGATGCAAAGAGATACAAAGCCGAGCAAAGATAGTGGGATGTTGGAATGGCAGGGCAGCCCAATAGGTAATCTGCTAGAAGCCGAACACATAGCAGTGAGCAGCTCTTGAAGGGATGCTCAGCCAGTGGCAATGGCCCAAGTGCAAGTAGTGGAAGAACATCAAAGGGCATACGTTGCGTCATTGAGGCTCTGCGCAGGATGGTCTCACAGCGGGGGTGTTGCTAGGTCTGCAAAAGATCCGGGACTACGCTAATGTCGGGACAGTCGGGATTCGTGGCTAGCTAGGCTTTTGGTTGTTGATTCTGAGCTGCTATCTGGGGCTACAACCAAAAGACCCAAGGATATTGCCCCCTCAACCTCCATTCCCAGCAACGCCTCTGTCTCACAGGGTGGCCTGCATACAGGTACTCCTTTTGTGGTTCTGCAGATTAGTCCTGTCAGCGGAGAGAGGTGAATTGAGCTAAGAAAGACTGTGGCTAAAAACACCAACATGGTCACTTCATTGGGAGGGACTGGAAGGAGGGCCCAGCCTCTAGGCCAATAGAGGCTGCTTCTCAGAGGAGAAGGGTGGGGTGTGAAAAGGGGAGGGTTCATTGCATGGTTTAGGACATGAGTAGTGGGGGGTAACCCAGTCAGTATTCCTGTTGGTGTGGGCACACCACGAGCAAGGCTGCCCCAGGGCATGGGCAGTATGTGCTATCTCCTAGAGCCCCGTGCTCATGTGAGACGCGCAGGCACAAGCTTTCTTGGGTGTAGAAAGTGTATGCACCTGTATATCAAGTGGAGGGGAGGACTGGCAACATTTAGCCTGGGGGGCAAGTGAACTTATTGGGCATGTAGTGCAATGGGCCACACCCACAATTTGAGCGGCCCCAACTTCCATAACAAGTACCCACCTCTCCCCCTCCCACACATTCTCAAGTATATGTAATAACATTATTGACATTACTTTCCTTTTATACAACATATCTTTCAGTTATGTTTGTGGTTTCTTGCAGACCCGGACCCCAGGAAACTCTCCCACATACCAATTCAAGTAAAATGATTTCACCGGGATAATATAATTGGTGAAATGGGAAAGGCGTGATTTGACCACAGTCAGCCAATTTGTTTTATTCAAAAATAATTCAATCAAGCAACAATAAATTACACAATACAATTAAAATAAAATAAAAAATACATCACAATTATCAGGAAAATTATCTTATAGGATCTCATAGAGATCGAAAAAACATCCTTCTTAGTCTCCGAGCAGCTGTTAAAAAATACCACGGCTCCAGCATGCACAAAAGCCCCTAGCATCTAAAACACAATGCAGTGCAACATCACGTTGTGTAAACCAGTGTAATCTAAGCAAAGGTTTTAAAAACTTTATCCTAAGAATTTCATAGAGAGGACAAAGACCTACAGCAGGATGTGTTTTCCTACATTTGAAGACTGCAATAATATAACTTTCTCCCATTGTGAAACCATTTTGCTGTATTAAAAGCCAGAGGCAATTGTTTAATGTGAAACAACGTTATATATCATCCAAAAGATAAATTAAATACATACATTTTATAGTTTAAAAGATTATTTTTAACAAAAGAATGTTGAGGAAAATATCTTACAGGTGATTGCAGTTGACGAGGGACCATGAAAGTAGAATATTGATCGTGATATAAGCCGACGTTAAGGACCTCAGAAGTTATGAGTGGAGGACGAGGGAAATATTCTGTGAACACATCCCCTTAACAACAATCAACCAATGTATCCCCGAGCAGTTACGAAATACCAGCACATTGCTCAAGATTTCCTTAGTTCATATGACCTTGTCATTTAGCCATATCGAGCAGCACATATCAGCTGGTTTCATCGTGCCCTAGGTTGCAATTTGACAGCAGGCTACAGCTCCTCCCATCCCATCTGATCCAATCTTCAGTTTTAGGCCAATGGTAGGGCCGAGCCGCTGCTGAACCAGGGGGCCTGGCTTTGTTCTCACAGCGAAACATGAGCTGGCACGGGAAAAGAGCCATACCTGGCTTCCTGCCTCCCCAGCCAACAACACAAAACCACCACAACATAAGACCCTCACTTGGCATCCTTCCTCCCAGCCAGTACACATAATATAAATGGTAACGATTATAATTATTGATATAGTAACACTATAGACCATACACCCATATGACTGAGGCTTTCTCTACAGACAGTTAAGGGAAATTAGGCACAGTGATGAAAAGTGATTTGCTCAGGGTCACATAATTTGCAAATGGTGGAAGGTGGGGATGTGAGCCCTGTCTTTCTGGTTCTACAGTTTCCAAATTAGAGAGCAGGTGAGTCTTCATCTTGTACTATTCCATCGTAAATATTAGAAACAATTAAACACTTTATGAAAAACTGTTGCTCAAGGGATAAACTAGTACACTGCTCAATAAATCTAGCTCGCAAAGCACCAATGTATCTATAAGAAGGTAGCCTATTAATCCTCTAAATCCTGAAGCAAATACACCTCAGAGTACACACAATTGTATAGAATTAGATTGTAATTTTAATGAAAACACACTATAATTATAAACTTAGACTGTACAATTGCGTGTTCTTTAAAAGCACCAAATCACATGATCAAGCAACCTGAAAAATATAAGATAAAACTTAATTGAAACATATGTTCACAAAGCAGCATCACTTTATCAGAAAAGAAAAAGGGTTCAAGCCAGTCCCACAATCGGGTGCTGTGGCACGCAGGGTAGGCAAATATCTCATCAAAAGCCAATCAACCTCCTGATCTTTCCAAGTGTGTACCTCTGTCACATTTAACAGTTTTCCTTAACCACCACCCTCAGGTGTTGTTCCCTTGCACCACATTCTTGATTCCCCCCATTCCTTACAACTACTTGAAAGTTGCACTTTCTTGGAAAGTTGGTGTATATTTCAATTCATGGAAGCACAGGGAACTGCAAGGGAATCAAGAGAGAGAGAGAGAGAGAGAGTGAGGGGGGAGGGAGAGAGAGCGAAATAGAGAGAGAGAGAGGGAGAGAGAGAGAGAGAGAGAGAGAGAGAGGTGTGTTTCAGTTTCTGTGAGTGGGGTGATGTGTTTGAGTGTATTTGTGACTCTAAAGAGTAGGATGGATGTATCTGTGCTCATGTGACTTTGTATCTATGTTGCATGTGTGTTTCCTGTTGGTCACATCAGAGCAGAGTGTTATGGATAATATCATACAAGACAATCACAGAAATAGGGGGCGATTCAGAGTTTGGGCGTAACTGGAAAATCGCAAGTATTTGGCAAATACCACTGATTTTACTGTCCACCCAGTTCAGGGTTTAATCAAATACTACCAGCGATATTCCATGGGAATACTGGTGGTGGGATTTTAGGCAGACTGTCTGCTGAAAATCCACTTATTTAAAAAAATAGAAATTGGCCCCAAATGTTTAAATCTTTGTTTTACTTTACAGAAGGGACCCACATGTGCTTCCCGTCACTAGAGGGAAAACACGTTTTTACAAAGGGTCATGTCAAGGGGGTGACAATGTTGGCATCTCTGATCGCCCCCTTTCACCACCTTACCCATGTAATACCCAAAACTATCCAAATGTACCCTTTTGTGCACAAAGAAATGTACAGTATTGGTTATGAGCCACTACTACATATCATTTTTTTGTCAACTGTTTGATCCCACATATATTACATTGATGGGGAAAGTGAAACTAAGACATGTTTTTTAAAACTTTATATGTAAACAGCGGCTGAAATACCATCTCTACTGGTGATAAACCTTGAATAAGGACATTTTTTAGAAATACCACCGGTGGAGGAAGTAACTTTCTCCAGCGGCATTTCATTAAAAGAAAATTCCACCTACCTCTGAACGTCCCCCTTAGTTTGTAGGCTACTAATAATTAATACCTAAATGTTACATCTTTCTGAGTGTGTTTTTCACCTGTGCCCAAAAGTAAGTATCATAACCAATCCAACAGCCATTTCTATAAGCATCCTAAAGTAGCATCCATGGGTGCTATCCAGGATGCTTGTACACCTACTAGTGATCATGAAATTCACCAGCACATTCAGAATGAAACTGAGGACACACTCTTATAAAATATGGACACTCGCTTCCTTGGCAAGGAGGAGTCATGATAAGCTGCTGTGGATTTTAACTGACCAATGGTGTGTGGTGTGCATTGGTGCCACCATTACCCCCAGGGTCCCAGAATCTGTCCTTTAAATTGAACATTGCCGGTGGGTGGTTTGAGCATGCCCCTGTGCCTAGCCTCTTCTGTCTCTCACTGTGGGGGTTTGTGTGTGGGGGCCACCCACGTACATCTATACCACTGATGAAATCCGGACAGTGTCTCCCCACGTCCATGTGGGAAGCCAAGCAGGCATTGCAGCACTGGTTTCCTTCCAGCCAGGCTGGATGCTGAAGGATTTTGTCTTTTTTAATTATTCTTTTTACATTGGTAGCTCTGGCACAGGGAGCAACAGCAAAAACAAAGAGGTGATGGCTAGAAGGTTTAGACTGAATCTTAACCACTGGCATTGCTTGGGGCAACCTTCCAGACCATGGTTCTTCGCCTGCCAAGCCATTACAGAAGGTTAAAGACCATTTGCAAATCAGGCTTGGTCCCACCCCAAAAGGGGCAGTCCAGCCCGAACTGCTAGGTCACATCCCTTCTGCACGAGACCACAAGCATCCCCAAACATGTTTCGGCCTTGTTGGGCCTCATCAGTGAGGAGTAGCTTGGGTCTCTAGGCCCAGCAGGCACAGGACCCACGTCTGAGCATACCCGTCCCACTCGGCGTGACAAAGCAAAAACAAATAGGTGATGGCTGGAAGAACCACTGGTATTGCTCAGGGCAACTTTCCAGACCATCGTTCTTCGCCTGCCAAGCCATTACAGAAGGGGAAAGACCATATGCAAATCAGGCTTGGTCCCACCCCAAAAGGGGCAGTCCAGCCCGAACTGCTAGGTCACATCCCTTCTGCACAAGACCACAACCATCCCCAAACATGTTTCGGCATTCTTGGGCCTCATCAGTGAGGAGTAGCTTGGGTCTCTAGGCCCATCAGGCATGGGACCCACGTCTGGGCATACCCGTCCCACTCGGGGTGACAAAGCAAAAACCAAGAGGTGATGGCTGGAAGAACCACTGGCATTGCTCAGGGCAACCTTCCAGACCATCGTTCTTCGCCTGCCAAGCCATTACAGAAGGGGAAAGACCATATGCAAATCAGGCTTGGTCCCACCCCAAAAGGGGGAGTCCAGCCCGAACTGCTAGGTCACATCCCTTCTGCACGAGACCACAAGCATCCGCAAACATGTTTCGGCATTGTTGGGCCCCATCAGTGAGGAGTAGCTTGGGTCTCTAGGCCCAGAAGGCACGGGACCCACGTCTGGGCATACCCGTCCCACTCGCGGTGACAAAGCAAAAACAAAGAGGTGATGGCTGGAAGGTTTAGACTGAATCTTAACCACTGGCATTGCTCGGGGCAACCTTCCAGACCATCGTTCTTCGCCTGCCACGCCATTACAGAAGGGGAAAGACCATATGCAAATCAGGCTTGGTCCCACCCCAAAAGGGGCAGTCCAGCCCGAACTGCTAGGTCACATCCCTTCTGCACGAGACCACAAGCATCCCAAAACATGTTACGGCCTTGTTGGGCCTCATCAGTGAGGAGTAGCTTGCGTCTCTAGGCCCAGCAGGCACGGGACCCACGTCTGGGCATACCCGTCCCACTCGGGGTGACAAAGCAAAAACAAAGAGGTGATGGCTGGAAGGTTTAGACTGGGGAGCAACAGCCCAGCAAACCTGGGGTGGGGGAGGGCTTGGCAGCCCTTCCAAGCCCACCCCTGACCACGTGATACCATTGAAATTATAAAGGGGTTGCACAGCTCCAAGCACAAGGCTGTTTTTCTGTGTCGCAGCGAAGGGGGGGGGGCTGCCTCACCTCCCAATCCCCTCTTAAGCTCTGGAGACAATCCTTCTCCGGGTGAACACCCATGTACCCCTCCTCCCCTCCTGAGCAGACCAGCAGAAGCTGCATATCAGGTCCAAGTGGGGCCTCCCAAATATGTTCCTTCCAGCACTCTCTTTGTTATGTTGGTGCACTTAAAGTGATAACTATAAGCAATCATTTATTTAAGTAACTATCCATTATTTTCGCCAAGGCATTCTTAATGTTTTGGTGATAAGAGCGACAAAAAGGACATTTTTATTGAAAAAGCACAGACAAAGCCCCAGTTAGCAGTTTAAATTGTTGCCTTCACAAGTGTGGGGTCCGGAAATAAGGGTGCCGATTGCACCGTACCAGCACCCTTTCCAGACTGCCACACTACAATTCTGCCTTCCTGGGCAGTTGCGCCTGGCAGGTCGGACCTTCCGGACCCAACAGCCCCAGTAGGCAGAGTTATCACGGAAGCACTGGCACTGTTAGCAACAGTGCCGGTGCTGCTGTGTCCCCATTCCCATGGAGTCCTCTGGGACTCCAAGGGAATGGGAACTTACACTTTCCGCCGCCTGATATCCTGGGCCGCTGGGACTTGTAATGTCCCGGTGGCACTCGGATCTCAGGCGGTGTCAACAGTGTAACGAGTCCAGCGCCAACCCGCTGGTAGCACAGGCGGGTTACCGTCGGGCTCATAATGAGCCCCATCTTTCTTTCGCTGTGAGTCTTGAACATAGATTACGAAAACCCACAAGACATTTTTTTAACTCCATGCTGAATTGCATCCTGGAATTTATAGTCTCCCATTCAAGATGGGGGAAATAATGCCACACTTCTTTTCTTTTGATTAACGTATTTCTCCAAGGCGCTATACATTTGTCTGAGTAGTTTATTATGACTTTCAAGTCATCTCTGTAAAATAGAGTACTATTGTTCAAAGCACGTGCACCCTTTCCGGACCGCCACACTACAACTCTGCCGAGGAGGCAACTTCCTGAGCTCCTCGATGATCAGACTCCTTTTGTGGTGTCATTTTCGTTGATGCCACTACATATGCAAATTAGAGGACCCACATTTTTTTTTGCTGTCCATGGCTTCACAAATCTTAGGCTCAGCCATGACCACGAGACACACGTCCTTATAGAACGTTCATAGGTTTGCAGCTAAAGACTAACGAGGGATCTTGTGTTCCATCACTTAGTGAGCAGCACTGCAGTTGGATTGGCCGAAATATAAATACCATGTTCTGCCTGCTGTTTCCAGCGCCCATCTTTTTATATAGCATTCATTCGAGATTCCTGCAGATGGCGCCAAAGCGCAAATAAGAGTTACTCTATATTCCTGCATTGCTTTGACAGTTTCTCTTCATGACTTCATGTTTTAGCGCGAGTAGAACATAACTCTACTCAACAGGTAAAAAACTGTTTGACGTGGAAATAAAATCGGAGAAATTGTTTAGCATCAATGATTTTCCAACATAGAATTACTAAGTGTTATTTAATGCAGAGCACAATCTCGCAGGCGAATGACAGACAAAAATGTGCAAAAAATGATAGATTGGGGCCGCTCCCCGTGCTTGTGCCCCAGACAACACACGCCCTCCCATGGTTACTAATAATGGTAGCGTATGCTTCTATTCAGCGCGTGCTACTACAGCGTCCTACTGGTCTGTCACTTTGCAAATAGCAAATTACTGTCGCCCGACTCATTGGCGCCCTCTAGGAAATGTGCAAGGCCAGATCGATGCCCCGCGCGAATTGCACAAATACAAGAAGCGAGCGCTCAACCCACCGAGCTATCCCCACTTATAGAAACAGCCACAGGCACCAAGGCCACCAGGCCGGACAATGTCGGAGCGTTTCGTTGGAAATGTGCTGGTAAATGATATGCAATGATGGATGTTGTATCCGCCCTGCGTCCCGCAACGTGGTGATGCAGGGCGTCCTAATAAAAGCCCTGCCCCTGCGGATGGGAGGCAGTTCCGGGCCAGATACGAACGACGTGTGGTGTGTGTCATTTCGCTCCTGCCGGAGCTGCGCCACTGTGGCCTACTTCTGAGGCCTTCAACGTTCTGTCTCCCCAGGCGCCGTGGCGCGGAGCCAGAACGTAACACTGGCGACGAGGGAAACGAGGGAAACGGGACCCAGCACACACGTTCAGCGCCCTGCCAGCTGTTTTTCATAAGCAGCGATGCGCAAAATTGGACACCCGGCGGGGGCACACAAACCCCCCACCCCAAAAAATAAATAAATAATTCTCTCTATCTCCTGCCTATCGAACTGGCCTTCCACAAGGGCCCCAGCTGGTTGGAGGGGACACAGTCCCAACGCATGGCCACAAGGTACTGCAACATCCACCCACTGCCTACCAGGGATCAGATGCACCACGGCGCAACGTGGGAAGACATCACACTCCCACCAAACACGTGTGATCACGGCAACTGCACGTGGTGAGCACCTGGATCGACGCAGCTGGTCCATCCACCACAGCTCGAGGCCTTCTGCCACAGAGGGGCACAGACGCCGGAAGATACGCATCAAAGTGAGGCAAATAAACCCCATCAAAGGACAGTGAGGCCCTGCTATGGGGACCGGCACGTCCACCCCCAGGCCCGGTACGCCTTCTAGACTTGCGGCTAATCTGTCGATATCATCACCACAGGCTCGCCCACAAGGGAGCTCCTCTGCAATGATTCAGCCTTTTGACCTATTTACGGATCCATCATCAGTTGGCCCCCGGTGGCAGCTATGGATCCACAAGTTTGAAATGGCAATGGAATGTAAGGACATATCAACCGCAAAACAAAAGAGTTGATGGCTGGAAGGTTTAGAATAAATCTTGATCTCTGGCATTGCTCTGGGCAACCCTCCAGACCATCGTTCTTCACCTGCCAAGCCATAACAAAAGGGGAAAAACCATATGCAAATCAGGCTTGGTCCCACCCCTAAAGTTCGGGCTGCACTTCCCCTTTTGGGGTATGCCCAGACGTGGGTCCCGTGCCTGCTGGGCCTAGAGACCCAAGCTACTCCTCACTGATGAGCATCAACAAGGGTGAAACATGTTTGGGGATGCTTGTGGTCTCGTGCAGAAGGATGTGACCTAGCAGTTCGGGCTGGACTTCCCCTTTTGGGGTGGGGCCAAACCTGATTGGCATATGGTCTTTCCCCTTCTGTAATGGCTTGGCAGGTGAAGAACGAGGGTCTGGAGGGTTGCCCCGAGCAATGCCAGTGGTTAAGATTCAGTCTAAACCTTCCAGCCATCACCTCTTTGTTTTTGCTTTGTCACCCCGAGTGGGACGGGTATGCCCAGACGTGGGTCCCGTGCCTGCTGGGCCTAGAGACCCAAGCTACTCCTCACTGATGAGCCCCAACAAGGGTGAAACATGTTTGGGGATGCTTGTGGTGTCGTGCAGAAGGGATGTGACCTAGCAGTTCGGGCTGGACTTCCCCTTTTGGGGTGGGGCCAAGCATGATTTGCATAAGCTATTTCCCCTTCTGTAATGGCTTGGCAGGCGAAGAACGATGGTCTGGAGGGCTGCCCCGAGCAATGCCAGTGGTTAAGATTCAGTCTAAACCTTCCAGCCATCACCTCTTTGTTTTTGCTAGGACATATCAACCGCCAGGAAAATGAGATTACACCTGTTGCTAAATGTGGGGGACGAAGTGCTACGTATTTTTAACTCGCTAACCATTGATGATGGCCAGGACATTTACCAGCAAGCGAAAGATGCTTTGACAGCTCATTTTCTCCCTCAACTCAACCCTGATTATGAAACCTTCGTATTCTGCACCACAATACAAGCAGAAGATGAGACCTTAGATGCCTACCACACCCGACTCAGGAAGCTGGCAATATCGTGTGAGTTCATGGACGTCGAGAAAGAAATCCAGAGACAGCTCATTAACGGCATCCAATCGGAGAAACTGAGAAGGATGGTACTGAGTGAAAAGGGCATCTCTCTAACACGCATTTTGGAACTGGGTCATCAAAGAGAGCTGGCACATGGGTGCTACTCTTCAAAAACTACAGCCTGCCCTCACGACAGCCATGGTAGTGCATGTCACCAACAGGCAGTCCACAAGGGATGAGACTGGTGGCAACTACGCACAAGCCAGATGGCAGCCACGAATCCCGGGACCCACAGGGTATGGATGGTGTGGTGGACCGTGACATGGACGGCGGAACTGTCCGGCGCAAGGGACAACATGCGGTGCATGTGGCAGAAAGGACCACTATGCTAAGGTGTGCCGGTCGTCGGGTACCCCACTACCGCCTCCACAAAATCCCCAAGAGAAGAGTGGAACCAAGAAAAAGAAGCAAGCGAGTGCACGGCGAGTCGAAACGACAAACTCTTTGACTGAGGAAAAAGGGGATGACGTCACCGGGACCCAACAGGAATCTGGCAGGGAGCAGCGGATGGATCATGGACATGCTACGCAGAAAAAAGGGCGCAGGAGGCGCAAATGACAGGTCACTCTCCAAAACCAACAGGTATGGATGACCATAGACACGGGAGCATCCGTAAATGTTATGCCGACAAGCACATTTCAAACACTGCAACCACGACCGGACCTGAAGAACACAGACACTCTACTGTTTGCATATGGCTGTAGGAAACCCCTACCGGTGGTTGGCAGATTCCGCACTACCCTCAGCCATGAGGAAAACAGGTTACCGTCAAAAATCTACGTGGTAAACGCGGGGATCGAATGCCTTCTGAGTGGTAATGCAGCTGAGGACCTAGGGCTAGTGAAGTTCATCTGTCAAGTCATGGAGGCACAAGAGGTTGAGAAGATTCTGGCACAGTATCCCAACCTGCAAAAAGGGATAGGGTGTTTAAAAGGAAAGACAATCAAGCTCCACATTGACGAGTCGGTCCAGCCAAAGGCTGTAAGACACAGGAGGACCCCATTCCACATGCGTGAACAAGTGGGGAAAGAACTTAAAGCGTTGGAAGAAGCCGGCATCATAGAAGAGGTAACGGGACCGACAACATGGGTTTCCCCGATGGTGGTCACAAAAAAAACCAAACAGCCGGGAAAAGTCCGAATTTGTATAGACATGCGCCTCCCGAACACTGCCATCAAGCGGGAGCGCCACATTACACCTACCCTCGACGAAATCGTGGCTGACCTCACGGGGTCAAGGGTTTTCTCCAGGTGGTTTTGAAAGCGGGATACCACCAGCTAAAGCTGCATAGGGATTCTCGATACATAACCACCTTTTCGACACACATGGGTTTGCAAAGATATAAGCGTTTAAGCTTTGGGATCTCTTCGGCTGCCAAAGTTTTTCAACGGACAATTCAGGAAGTCATCCGGGGCATACCAGGTGTCCTAAATGTAAGTGACGATATCCTGACCCAAATGCTCAGGACAGAGGAGAACACTTGAGGAGAGTACAGATGCTCCTGGGCAGACTAGAAGATGCTGGACTAACCATTCACAAAGAAAAATGTGAATTCTTCAAAACGGAAATATCGTTCTTTGGCTACAAGTTCAGCAGCACTGGCATTTCCCCAGACCCCCAGAAGGTTGCCGACATACAGGCTGCGAGTCCACCCATGACACCCACTGAAGTGGGCCACATACTGTGGGAGATTCATCCGGAACTTGGCCACTCTCTCTGAACCCCTTCGAGAGCTTACCAAGCTCAACACAAAGTGGGAGTGGGGGCAAGCGTGTCAAGACGCTTTTGAAAACATCAAAGAGTCACTATCCGTGGACACAAAAATGGCATACTACGACACTGCGCTCCCAACTGAACTATTTGTGGACGCCAGTCCTGTCGCCCTAGGGGTCATCCTCATGCAGGTTACCAAAGAAGGTGAGAAGAGGCCCATTGCTCTCACAATGACAGAGCAGCGATACTCGCTGTTAGGGAGAATTCTCTCTTTAGGCTGAATTTCCTAACCTAGTGAGTCCCCCAGCAGCTTTGCTGGATTTCTGGAGTTTGTTTTTTTCTCCTGCCAAGAGTGAAACTCTTTTTTCTCCCACTCTTGGACATGATTTATTGTATTCCTTTGACTGTTAATGTGTTTTATGGGCTATGGGGTCCTTTACTCCATAGGGTCTCATGTGTTTTACTATGTGTGTTACACAGCACCCTCCGTGCAGTGACACAGGGGTGTCATAGTGGCACCCCACCATACACTCCATACCCTGGGACTGACTACTGTCTCCCAGGGCATGTAAAGTCACCATTGGCTCTACTAGTCCCAAATTATTAACAGAAACCAGTACAAACCATCATATTGTGGATGTACTGGTCGGGGCAATTCGATTGCCCCGGGGTCTGTTAGTCGAGGGGGCACGTCTCCGTCCCTCCTGATCGAGTTTTGGCTGGTGGCAGTGGATACTTCTTTTTATATTCGACCGCGAATATATCCCTATGGGATTTTCCCATTGTTCGAGGCTACCAACTTTAATTATTTAATTCTCATAGCCTCGAACATACCGCCGGTTTATTTATTTAATATTAATTCGCCGGTTGGTATTTTTTGCCAGGACTCGATTCTAAAATGGCGTTTGTGTTCTCTTCTGTGACTCCAACCCAAGTCGAGCCCTTTGTTCCACTTTTTGGCGGGCTTCTCCACAGAAGCCTCCAAAAGTGGTGCCACTCTGTCTGGGTACCACAGAGGGTGTGGGAGGGGGTTTAGGCACCCAGGACTGAGTTACCTTGGTAACTCAAGTCGCACTCTTGTGTGATTGGCCCAAGTGGTGAGCCGGCCAGCTCACCACTTAGCATGTTTGATTGACAGCTAGGCTGAGTGAGTGGGGGTGTGCTGCATAAAAGCAGGGCTTTGGGGACTGGAACTTCAGAAGTCGCCACAGGACCTAAGAATCCGACAAGGGAGAAGCAGCGCCGACCTACCACGACGACACCACCGGTGGAGCCCTGCGGAACCGACTCACCACTTCCCGACGACAGAGAAGATCTCCCGGCTGGAGAGGCTTCTTCCCCTGACTGGTGGGCACAACCTGTTTACCTTCTTCTCTTCGCACCCCAGACCGGCTTGTGGTTGAATTGCCCGTGCCAAGCACCCCGGCAACCGGATAGCCACTTACCACTAGACCGCAAATCAAAGGACCGCTCCTTTTACCTGAGAAACTCAGCAGCTGGTTTCTTCCCTGGCAGTGCAACGGACTCCTGTCTTCCTCCCCGACGAGATCCTCTCTTCCCCCGGACGAAGCACCGACTTGCATCCGCTGCCAGGAACAACTGCCCCCGCTGGAGTATTCTCACCACTTTAAGGTACCGTGTCCGCCAGGCCTCCCTTTCTAAAGATTGCTACAAGGTAATAATAATCCCTTAACCTTCTGGACTGGCCGCCTTGACCTTCTAACTGGTCCCTTTCTTTGGTCCAACTCTTTGTGAACCTTTTCAAGACTTTTGTGCCCTGCAACCGTATGACCTTGGACACATTTCGTTTGATCCTCTTAAAGTGGATCCAGCCTACTGAACTCTAACTTCATGGTTTTACTTTGCCTTCCTCTCTTGTTGTGTTCTTGTAAAAGTGTTGGGACCTGTTTCAATTTATTCTCTGTCTTTCTCTCCCTTCTAAAACGAATTATTAGAGTGCCATCTGCGTTAAGCGCTCACCGCTGTCTGAAAATAAGTGGGGCTTTACTTAAGACTTGTCTAATATTCTTCTAAGGGAGTGTATATCTTTTAGTGACCGTGTTTTTGAATTGCTTAATATCAGTGCCTGTGTGTTTTTCTAGATGTGGTTTTAAATAAATAATTATATCTCTTTTACACCAAGCCCTGGTCAGTGTTTACTTGTTCTACTATGTTCTTTTGACCTATTGTGAATACTCTGTATACTGCCTAACTCTTCTTTTTTTTTTTTATTTTTTTTTAAACTTTTATTTTTGGCGGCACAAGGTTACATGGTGCAGGCAACAAGGTCACAATTTCAGCACGTGTAAAAGACGTTACATTACATTTAGTAAGGTACATTGGTCACAGCAATACAAGGCAGTGGTCGCATGAGATATATACAAGTAAGTGTGCACATAGTAGGGGTAGTCACAGAGGAGCGGGAGACAAGCCAGAGTTGGAGGGACTTGTACTTCTATTGTTAAGGTAAGTGTTGAATTCCGTCCAGATGTTACGGGGGCGAGATGTAGCAGGGAGCATGGATATGAACCCCTCCTCGCAATTGCGTGACCAGGTAAGCATCTGGAGCCATTTCCGGTGAGCCGGAGGGGAGGGATTTTTCCAATTCTGGAGAACGCATTTCTTGGCAACCATACATGCAATATTCAGAAATTTAGCTGAGCATCTAGTGTCATCGGTCGCCCAAGCGCCAAACAGGACGGCCAGGGGATCCGGGTCAATAACGACTCCAATGATGGCGGAGAGAGTTTCAAGGATACCCTCCCAGAAACCAAGCAGTTTGTTGCAAGACCAGAACATGTGTAGGTGGTCAGCCTCTGTCGCTCTGCAGCGGGGGCAGGGGTGTGTCGCAGTGTGAGCGAACCTAGAGGTTCTGTACGGAGTATAATAAAGTCTATTTAGGAGTTTGTACTGCATGGCACGAAAACGGAAGTTGAGGGAGACTCGTTGGGTGTGCAGGCACATGTTCTCCCAGGCCCCATCTGATATTTCCAGGCCCAGGTCGTCGGCCCAGCCATCCCGTGCCTTGAGAGTGGGAGTAGGGGAAGCAGCCTGAAATATCTTGTAGAGTGAGGAGACCACGCCGCGGGCGCCCCCTGAATTGGCAATGTATGCGATGGCTGGGTTGTCTGGGGGCTCGTCCGGGAATATGGGCCATTTGGACCTAAACGCGGCCCGCAGTCTATAATATTGGAGAGTTTCCAACGCGGTCCCGGTGTGACCCGGTTTCCAAGATCGGGGGTCAATAAACCTGCCTTCAGGATAGAAGTCCGTCAGTGCATGGTATCCCAGCTCCCCCCAGTGTCGGGCCAGCGCTGCGTCGTGTGTGGGTTCCAGGCCAGGAAAGGCCCACACGGGAAGCCACTTGTAGTACGGGAAGGCACCAGGCGTCTGGGAAAGCATGCGAGACCAGGCCAAGAGAGTAGTGTAGAGAGGGTCAATAGGAGAGTCGGGTATGTATTGGTAATGCAGTAACGCAGACATTAGGTCAATGCCGGTGGTCGCCAAACTCTCCAGTTTGACATGGGGACGTGTTGGTGCCCCAGGATACCAGTGGGTGGCATGCTGGGCCTGAGCTGCGTGCCAGTAAAGTGATACATTCGGGGCGGTAAGTCCCCCTAGTTTGTATGGAAGTGTCATGTCCGTCCACTTTTTGCATACTGCGCCCGCGTGCCAAAGAAACTGAGCAAACAGTGTATGCAGTCTGGCAAAGTAGTCATTCCCAGGCCACACGGGTACGTTGCTAAATGTGTAGAGGAGTTTGGGGAGCAGAATCATTTTAATGAGGGAGAGCCGTCCAGCAATGGAGAGCGGGAGGGCTCGCCACCTGAGAATTTTAGTTTCGACAATGCGCGTTACCGCAGAGTAATTGTCAGCGAGAAGAGAGGACTTGGCCAAGGATATGTGCACGCCCAAATATCTAAAACCAGTCGGTGACCAACGGAGGGGGTATTCAGAGGCAGGTTGCTGGGTGGACTTAGTGAGCGGGAAGATCTCCGACTTGGAGTAATTGATAGTGAAGCCGGAGTGAGTGCCTATGCGGGTAATGTCCCTTAGTATTGAGTCAAGGTGTATTGCAGGGTCTCTGATGTATAGGAGAACATCGTCCGCATATAGAGATATAATTTCGGGGCTGTCTTTCAGTCTTATACCCTTGCGGGCGTGGTGAGCACGGACATAGTCTGCCATTGGTTCAATTGCTAAAGCGAACAGTATTGGAGAGAAGGGGCATCCCTGTCGGGTACCTCTGAACAGTGTGAAAAGATCAGAAGTTAGTGTATTGATCCTAACCCGTGCCACAGGGGAAGTGTAGAGCAATTTTATAAACCCAATCATGTTCGGGCCAATACCCATATTCTCAAGAACCAGCCAAGTGTATCTCCAGGAGACCATATCGAAGGCCTTCTGGGCGTCCAGTGTGACCACCACTGCTTGTGCCTCTTGGTCAATGCGGGACATTACGTTAAACAGTCTCCTGATGTTGTGGGAGGTGGACCTGCCCGGTACAAAGCCGGCCTGGTCATCATGGACCAGATATGTCATAATGGGCAGGAATCGGTTCGCTATAATTTTTGCGAAGATCTTTGTGTCGAGGTTCATCAGGGAGAGGGGTCTGTAGGACCCACATTCGTCGTCGGGCTTATCGGGCTTGAGCAGCACTGTAATGGCTGCCTCGCGCATAGAGAGGGGAAGAATAGAGACTCGGAGCGATTCATCCCAGACCTCGAGTAGCTTGGGGGCGAGTATAGCGACGTGTTCTTGATAGAAATCGGCGGTCAGACCGTCGGGCCCCGGGGCTTTGCCTTTGGGTAGGTCAGAGATGGCTGTAACTATCTCGTCGAGCGTGACTGGAGAGTCTAGTTCGTCACGGGTAGCGGAGGAGACCTCAGTGGTGGGGATCGAGTCAAGGAGTTCCCGCATGTGTTGTTCAGTGTGCTCAGCAGGCTGAGAGTAGAGAGATCTGTAAAATTCGGTAAATGTGTTCAGGATTTGTTGGTCAGCCCATTGAGCATTACCCTGTTCATCTTTAAGTGAGGTGATTTGCGTTCGGCCAGATTCCCATTTAGTTAGTGTCGCTAACGTTCTCCCGGGCCTCTCTCCCTCGCCATATTTCCTGGCCGCTTGAGGCGACCAAGGAAATGAATCTCGCTGACGGCGAGTTTGTTGAAAGCTTGGAGTTCCTCAGAAATCTGGGCAAGAGTGGCGGGGTCGGCACCGGAGGCGCCTTGCAGTTCCAATTGTTTCAGTTTGCTTTCTGAACGGCTCAGCGCCGTTCTGATAGATTTCAGCACCCCGGCTTCCCGGGAGATAGACATACCCCTGATATACACCTTAAAGGCGTCCCACCTCACGGCGGCAGAGGTATCTCGGAGAGTATTCATTTCGAAGAAAGACAGAATATCGTCGAGTATTTCAGCCTTAAATACCACATCTCGCAGGGCGTCAGATTTAAAACGCCAGGTGCTGAACGTCGGGACGGGTACCCCTAGTCTGGCTGTGAGTGTGATCGGGGCATGATCAGAAAGCGTACGGGGTAGGATCTGGGAGCCCAACGCCCCTCCCATGACACCCTTCGAGACAAGAAACAAGTCTATCCTAGAAGAGCTCCCATGCACTGACGAATAGTAAGTGTAGTCTCTAAGATGTGGGTGTAGCGACCTCCAGGCATCGCAAATGTCGAGGGTCTTAATGTGAGAGTGCAACCTGCGGGCGGCACTGGACAGAGGCCGTGGGTTGGATCCAGTCCTATCTAGGGCTGCATCAAGAATAAGATTCAAATCTCCTCCCCAAATGACCAGAGTTCCCACATATCCCAGCAGTATAGTGGCGATCTTATCAAAAAAATCGGGAGAATCGATATTGGGGCAATAGGTATTGACGAGTAGATATTCTTTGTTGGCCAAAGTGCAGTGTAGTATGACATAGCGTCCCTCAGGGTCAGTGTAGTTTTTATGCAGTGTGAACTTGATGGATTTATGGATCATGGTTAAAACCCCCCTGGATTGAGTGGAGTAGGAGGTAAAAAATCTAGCAGATCCCCATGCCGGGGCCATTGTTCGGGGGATGTGGCCATTGGAGTGTGTCTCCTGCAGGAACAGTATCTTGCAGTTATGTCTGTTGGCATATGCCATGATTTTGCGCGCCTTAGTGTGATTGCTTACCCCTCGGACATTCCATGACATTAAGACGGTTGCCATAACTGTGCCAGGAGTCTCATTATGTAACACGTGTTCTCAATGAACGTCTCGGACCCAACAATAATGTGCGCCCCAAGGGTTGAGGCAAGATTTACGAACGTGGCCCATTAGTGCCGGCCACATGCAACCTCGTGTGCCTTTTGTAGATAACTCCCGGTTTCCCCCCCCCACCCTCACCACCAACCCATGATCAGCAGTGTACATCCCACCCATCCCCAACGGTGCACAGTCGGACTGACCCCAACATGATCCAGCCAGTGCAAGAGCCCAACAGGGGCAAACCAAAAACAAAAAACTAGGAAGCAGTGCAATCGCAATGGGGTGCGCTATTGCCGTGTTCTAGCACGCTTGGGACACAAAGGCGTCCGTGAGAAAATAAACAGTGTTTGCGGTTTAGTGATGTATGTTACAGCCGTTACCTATGGCCGTACCGGCCTGGATGTGAAGTAGAGAGGTATTGCATTCGACGAGAACAGGAATCAACATGATCACTATGAGTGGACCTACAACATGCAAGATAGAAAGTACGTATCTGAGGGCTAAGGAACTGTGATTAAACCTACGTAGGTCCACATTGTATACCAGTGAATGCAGAGGTGTGGTCACTCATGGGTGTGAACAAAGAGTGGCATGAGACGATTTACCAATAAGCATAGTATCAAAGCATCGCAAAGCAAACATAAAATTCACTCATTATTCACAGTGTCATCTGCCGGAGGGTGGAGAGGAACATGTGCCTCGATGAATTTGACCGCCTCAGACGGCACTGTAAAAAAATAAAGTTTGCCGTTGAACGTGAACTTCAAGCATGCAGGGAAAAGTATGGTGTAGGGGATGTGCCTTTCCCTGAGGAGTTTCTTCACTCCGAGGAACTGGCGACGCTCCTGCTGAACTCCGGTGGAAAAGTCGGGGAAAATCCTGATCACCTGCGAGTCCATTCGTAACTCGCCTTTTTCCCGTGCGAGGCGGAGGATTAAGTCACGGTTTTTGAAGCTCAGAACCTTGGCAATAATAGGCCTCGGAAAGTCACCGGGTTTAGGCCGGGATGACAGTGCTCTATGGGCCCTTTCGATGGTGAAGAAGGGGGACATGTCAGGGTTGCCCAGTAGTTCCTTCAGGAGGTCCTCGACCGCCGATTCCAGTCGACCCCTCAGCGCGTTTTCAGGGACACCAACGATGCGTATGTTGTTTCTACGCGACCTAGATTCAAGGTCATCACACTTGGCCTTGACCGCCTTCATATCCGAGACCAGAGTGGACACAGTGCCCTGCAGTGTAGAAATATTATCCTCGTTGGTGCCAATCCTATTTTCAGTCTGCGTGATTCGAGCCCCCTGTTGGTCCAGTTTAGCTCTGAGTGAGGCCACGTTGGCATTAATGTCATCAAGCTTTTCGTGGAAAGCTGCAAAGTTTCTGGCCATGGATTCCATTATCGCTGTGAGGTCAGTGGTGGGTGCCTCGTCGCATAGCGAGCCGTCGGCTGGGTCGCCTGGTGCGTGGGCCGAGTCAGGTCTCGGAGCGGCTTTAGCGAATTTGTCCATGGCCCCGGTTTTATTGATATTCCTTGATCTGTTAGACATCGTGGAAAGTGTTGCAGGGGCCCTAAGTGGGCAGAGTAAAGACACGAGTGAGGGGATGCAGGAGAGGTTCAAGGCCAATGATGGTGGTCCGGTCCGCCGATGTAAACAATCCTGACAGTGGCGGCAGGAGCCGTGTCAGCGGGGAGGTATAGAATAGTCGCAGGGACCAGGCCGCCCTAGATAATGAGGATGGAGGCCAGAACAGACCCCGAGTGAGCACCACAGAGAACTCAACCAGCAGGAGTGTGGGCCTTAGTACAGGAGCGGGTGTTACCTGGGGCAGTGACGGCGGCACCCAGCAAGGATGAGCGCCAGAGTGAGGGCCTCGGCAACGATCCGGAGACCGCTGTGCTCGGAGGAAGGCGGCAGCGGGCCAATCCGGGTCCGGCGGGGTGCAGGGCCCCGCAGCGCCGCAGGGCACGGGCCCCGAAAGCAATCAAGGCGGCGCAGGGGCCAGCCGGGGCCGCGCAGCGCGGGGGGAGAGGCCCAGATAGAAATTGGCCTGTAATGGATTCGGGGCCAACGCAGCCCCGACGCGCAGCGGCCCCAGCAACCCCTCACCTGGTGTGCGCTACGCGGTCATCCAGTCCGGGAGCGAGTGTCGTTCCTCCGGTCCTCGGGGTCCGCCGGGGGCGGATCAGATCCCAGCAGCGGTAGCAGGATATAGGCCGGGCGCAGGCAGTCAAGCCCGGCAGCGGGCACAACCCCTCCAGGAGGGCCGCACCGCCCAGGTGTCGAGCGGCGTGAAGGAGAGGAAGTCCGGCCGGGAGAACCGGCCACCCAGGCCCGAGGGCCCCGACCACGGAACGGGCTAGGCCCACCTCACAGCGCCCACAGCGCGGCCCGCGGGGCACCGCGGCATGAGTCCCAGCAGGCGGGCCAGTGGGAGGATGCAGCAGGGGAGGCAGTAATGGAGTGGCGGGAGCCGGGCAGAGAAACCCCGATGGGCCTCCAAGCGTCGCGGCAGCTCCGAGGCTCCCGCAGCGAAGATCTCCGGCACCCAAGATCCGATTCGAGCCAGGATCGCAGCAGTACGTAGCCCCCGTTGTAGGGAGGACAGGGGGACGGTCGAGGAGGTGCAGGGATGTATTAGTCCGCAGATGTCATCGGGTGAAGAGCGGCTGTGCACGGAGCTCAAGAGCTAGGCAGCCATCTTGCTGGCTGCTCAACAGCGCCCCCCTGCCTAACTCTTCTTGAGGGAAGTCTGACTGCTCAGCCACAGCTACCAAGTAAATCTGTGTGGTGCAGACTGCTACGAAGTGGGTTTACTGCCAAACACATGTAGTCTTAAATCTTTTGCAGTGGTCCTAGAGGAAACTGCACAGGTTTCTGCCTAACACTCGCACATTGAGAAGGAGGCAATTGCTGTACTTTGGGGGTGTCGTCACTTTCACCTCTATCTGTATGGCAGAAGATTCACGGCAGTTACGGATCACAAACCCCTGTTGCCAATCTTCATGGGCACATCCTCTCAACCGCCAGCCAGAATAGCCAAATGGCTGTTACATCTCCAACAGTGCAATTTTAAGCTGCTCTATCAGCCGGGAAGTGGAAACCCGGCAGACTTCCTCTCAAGACACCCTCGAGCGGCGACTCCCCAGGAAGTTCAAGTAGCCGAAGAGACTGAGGAACATATCTGCCAGGTGGTGCGTGCCATGAGACCAAAGGCTGTCAGCATCGATGACATTGCAGAGGAAACACACAAAGACCCGTGTTGCGACCTGGTAAAGGATGCCATCATCTCAGGCAACTGGAAGTCCTTCATGAAGAACACCCACAACAAGACAGGGGAAGCAAAGGCGTTCCTCACGGGGATGTTCACCATACATCAGGACCTGTCGATCACAGAGCAAGGATTGCTGCTCAGGGGAAATCGCATCATCATCCCGCCGAGCCTGCAGGACAGAATAGTGGCTCTAGCCCATGAAGGCCACCAAGGGATGGCTCGGACAAAGGCTCAAATCCGGCACCGAGTGTGGTTTCCACAGATAGATGAGAAGGTCGATAGGCTAATCAACACCTGTCTACCATGCCAGATAACAGGGGCACCACCTGATTCAGAACCAATCCAGTCAGCGGAACGAGGTCTTGGCAGATGGGATGCAATAAGCATTGACTTTGTACACTTCAAGAAGGCCTGTACCTCCTGGTGGCCATTGACGATCACTCCGATATCCCGAAGTCGAGGTAGTTGAATCCACGGCAGCGGAAGTGGTCATCCCTGCCATGGAGAAGATGTTTGCAACACATGGACTGCCCACTACGATCAAGAGTGACAACGGCGCACCTTTCCAAGGGGAGGAGTTCAAACAGTACCTGCAGGAACTGAACATAAGGTACCATCACATCATGCCGAGATGGCCCCAGGCGAATGGTGATGTTGAATGGTTCATGAGGACACTCAACAAAGTGCTGAGGGTATCAAGAGCAAATGCCAGCCCGTGGAAGGTCGACCTTTATAGTTTTCTGCGAAACTACCGGGTCACCCCTCACAGCACGACTGGTGTCCCGCCAGCCGACCTCATGTTTGGCACAGTCATAAAGTCTTCCATTCCACATCACCCCAGCAGGAGCCCGGACCGGTTTGACAAGGAGCGCACCGAACGAAGGAGAACGGGAGCCAATGCACACATGAGTGCCAAGAGGAGGTCGAAGCCATCCGACCACCAGGTGGGCGACCAGGTGGTCATGCTGCGGAACCCAACAAGGTCCAAACTGGACTCCCGCTACGAGTCGCTCCCATGCACTGTCAGTGAGAAACAATGGATCATGATAACTGTGAAAAGAGGACACCGACAGGTAACACGAAATGCGTCGTGGTTCAAGGCGGTGCCACGCAACCTATGGACTGACGGCGAATGTCCCCAAGAAGATGAAGATCCCCAGCCGCACGAAAGAGAACCTGCTTACCTTCATGGGGAGGTAGAAGTGGGTGACAGAACGTGGGAGCCGTGGAGCGAACCTGACATGGATGAGCCGGACATGGAAGGTGAGGCACCCAGTGAGACAGTGGGGCCCAGCCCCAGGGGTGGGCGATATGGTTTAAGAACCGCCACCAGGCCGCCAGCTCGGCTCAAAGACTATGTGTGTTAGTCTGCCCCACTAGAACTATAAAAAAGGGGAGGCCCACGGGTTTTGTAGTTTAAGTATTTGCATATCTGCATGACATGTTTGTTTAATGTTAAGTTAAGTTAAAATAAAGGAGGAATGTTGTATCCGCCCTGCGTCCCGCAACGCGGTGACACAGGGCGTCCTAATAAAAGCCCTGCCCCCGCTGATGGGAGGCAGTTCTGGGCCAGATACCAACGACGTGTGGCCTGTGTCATTTCGCTCCTGCCGGAGCTGCGCCACTGCGGCCTACTTCTGAGGCCTTCAACGTTCTGTCTCCCCAGGCGCCGCGGTGCGGAGCCAGAACGTAACAATGGAGAGATGGCAATCTAGATGATAAAACCAGAATCAGCAGTTAAGTGGTATAGAGGGTGTCCGCTCCCTCTCCACAAACATTAAGAGCCCCGGCCGGCATATTGCTAATGTACACGCGGCCGCTCGAATTCCCAAAGACATTTCACCTCTGGGGGACAGTTTTCTCAGTTCCCGCGTGTCAAAGGTGAAGCATAACTTTCCAAACACAGCAATGGTGTTTATTTATATTTTGGCTACTTATTGATTGCAAACCTGACTTTGGCGAGCGTTATAAGCATATATTAGGGTTACAGGGGGGAACAGTCCTTACAACATACTCTTTATTACGTGCACACGTGGGGACATGCTTAGACACAGCTTGGCCCCACAGTCGCCAAAAATTGCCTTTGAGCGGAACGGGGGCTCTGAGAAGATCGAACGGACTTTTTCGGCCGGATGTCCTAGTGAGCTAAAACCAAATTAAAAGATCAGCGACAATACTGCTCTTGTCCAATAGATGTCACTGTCAGCCATGTTTAGAATTTGTCATCAATTAAAGACATTTGGAATTACAGTAAGGCAACGCATAACTGAGTGGATCCATGTAACATTTTTGCAGGATATTATACCGAAGACTTCTCATTAGAACCATTTAATACAATTAGTATGTAAGAGTCACGGATTTCCTTTAAAAATAACTGAGCAATTGGAACATCGACTTTTTAAATTTGATTTCGAGTTCACATTTTAATGTGTCTACTTCAGTCCATTTTGTTACTCTATATTACTTTAACACACCATTTCAGTACCTTTCATGCCGTATATGAAAACTCAACCGTGTCTGTTAGCGCACTTCTTTTATTTCGTGGCCTCCACGACTTTTAAATGTTTCTTAGAGACGCACCCCTAAAGAGTGCTTTGCGATGCTTTGGGCAAAGCACTGCGGCTAGCAGGGAAGAGCTACCATGTGCAGGCAGCAGGGACCCTGTGCTGAGAAGGGCGTGGGGTGGAATATGGGGGTGGGATGTGGAGGGTGGTTGCTACTGTGAAAGGCTTCTGCACTTGTGCAGCTTCGCAGTGTGAAGTCTCGCAGTAATCGCCCCTATTAACCTTTCCTATAGTTTAAACTAAACTTCTAGTGAAGGAATTTCTGTTTCTTGCCTTTTTTGACCAGCTTCGTTAAAGTCATGCGTGTAGTGCTCTGTGATGCTAGAAATACAGAGTGAACACACTGGTGTTAGCCGCTCCCCCCATCCCCCAACGCTTGAACGCAGGTCCTTCACCTTTTACTTTTCCCAAGTGCAGAGGCAGACTGCACGTAGCCAGGATTGGCTGACAAGTGGGGCCTGAATCTAATGTAGTTGGGACCACTACAGTGACATTAACATCTGCAAATGCCCACACAGCACTGCTGAGTGCGTATTTACAGGTTTGGGTGGGCCTTGCCTGCTCAGGCCCTAACCTGTCTACGCCTCCAGGGTACCAGCCCATTTGATTGCAGGCCCATTTATAAAGAGGTTTTTTTTGCCCATTTCGCTGAAAAAGTAGTGGGGGGGATAGGTTTAGGTATATATTATGGTGGAGGGAAATGGGTGGGAGTTGCAGGGTTTTGTTGCAATGAAATGTGTAAAAAAAAAGAAGAAAACATTCAAACAAATGGAACTCATACCCATTTTCTCGAGAAAACCCCGTAGATTCGCGCCCAGTGTGTCCCCCATGAAAGATGGTCTTGCAGAATATGGTGTGCTGGCAGTCTTTGGTGCTGGCAGTCTTTGGTGCTCGCAGTCTTTGGTACTGGCAGTCTTTGGTGCTGGCAGTCTTTAGTGCTGGCAGTCTTTGGTGCTAGCAAACCAGTCTTTGGCGCTGGCAGTCTTTGGTGCTGGCAGTCTTTGGTGCTGGCAGTCTTTGGTGCTGGCAGTCTTTGGTGCTGGCAGTCTTTAGTGCTGGCAGTCTTTGGTGCTAGCAAACCAGTCTTTGGCGCTGGCAGTCTTTGGTGCTGGCAGTCTTTGGTGCTGGCAGTCTTTGGTGCTGGCAGTCTTTGGTGCTGGCAGTCTTTGGTGCTGGCAGTCTTTGGTACTGGCAGTCTTTAGTGCTGGCAGTCTTTGGTGCTAGCAAACCAGTCTTTGGCGCTGGCAGTCTTTGGCGCTTGCTCTACTGGAGCCTGTGCTTCCCTGGTAGCTTCCGATCAGGTTGCTTTTTGCACCCCCTGGATCTGTGAGTTTTCGTTGAATTTCAAGTGGTATAATAGTTTTTAAAAAACACATATGTTACCAATTCTAGCCAATTGTGCTTCCCAATTCTAGGTGTAGTCTAACCTCATGTGCTATTTCGAATCTAGATGCTCTTTCACCAAAGCTATTATAGTGCTTTAGGTACACTTTGACCAAATGTGCCATTGAATTTGGTTGCTTTTCTAGCCAATTGTGTTTCCCAATTCTAGGTGTAGTCTAACCTCATGTGCTATTTCGAATCTAGATGCTTTTTCAACCAAAGCTATAATAGTGCTTTAAGGAGCACTTCGACCAATTGTGCCTTTGAATCTGGTTGTTTCTCTACCTAATGTGTTCTCCTGAAGCCCAAGGCTGCCCCCCCCCACTTTTTAGTTTAAATTATCATTCCCTAACTTCAGAAACTGCTGCACCTTAGCTCGAGTGCACTACTCTTCAACCAGTTACAGCCCCTCAAGCCTACCTTACCCGGCTCAAACTAGCCACCATCAGCCATAGTCTGGCCCGCTCCCCGTCTAGTGCCACCAGCCTCCAGCATTACGCACCGCTGTTGCCAGACCATGATCTTCTGGCTTGCCCTAACCATGTTCCCTTTCTGCATACCGCTGGACAACGTACCCTGTAGCAGTAACAGCTACATAGCCTACCAGGACGGCCTGGCTAATCTAGGGTGCCCCAGACACCACCCCATCCCCTGCCCCACACCGTTCCTACCCACCGCTTCCCCCTTCCCTCCCACTCACCACCACCCTCACACTTCCCATGTCAACCTAGGCCCCCCAGCCAACATAACACACAGCCACCCCAGTCCTACCACTAAGTCCAACCAAACTAAACTGAATACCAAACATCCCGCCCGCTCCAAGCCTCCTGGCCTAACCCCCCCTTCTTTACTCCCAAGATCACAGCCCGCAACGACAGGCAACTACTCGGCCCAACTCCAAACCTAACACCAAAACCAACACGAAGCACAATGAGACAAATAAACCCATACCCCCCCCACTAAAAGGCGCCCTACTCAATGTCAGATCCCTGGCTGCCCACCCCACAGAAATTGCAGACATCATTCTTACCAATGACCTCGACTTCCTAGCCCTAACAGAAACTTGGCTTCATGAGGCGTCCGGACCACATTTATCGCTAGCCATCCCAGACAAATACTCCATCCTCAGAGCCGATAGACCTAACGCTAGAGGTGGAGGATTAGCGATCATCTCCAAATCCTCCCTAGACCTCAGATCAGCCTCTACAGTGTCACTCCCATCCTGCGAGATACAGCCAAACTGCAAACTTCCCCCACAACCACGATCACCCTCCACCTCATATACAGACCCACCAGCGCCCCCTGGGGTCTTTGAAGAAGACATCACATCTCTCGTCACTGAAAATTCCAAACCATCAGCACAAATCATGATCCTCGGGGACTTCAACCTCAGGACCCGAACGATGCACATGCTGCATCCCTAGCCAATGTCCTAACAGAACATGACTTCACACAACTCATTGTACTCCCCACCCACCAAAAAGGCAGAACCCTTGACTGGGTAGCAACTTACAATTGCAATACAACCAGCAAGGACCCCCAACCTCTGGCATGGACTGATCATCAAATGATTCCTCTTGAGGTCAATCAGGTACTGCCCAATAAATACCCCCCGGCACCAGCCTGTCCCACCAGGAATAAACGTAACATCACTGTTGAAGCCCTACTTGCACTGGTCCTACCCACCCTCAATGATCTCCAGGCCAACGCTGACTTAAACCTGCTGATTGACACCTTCAATGATTCCATGGCTACCCTTGAAACTACGCAAAGACAAACCTAAAGCTCATCTGAACTCGTGGTACACCCCTGAGCTCAAATTACTCAGAAAAAAGAAAGCCAAGGCACAACACACTTGGAAGACTAACCCCTCCGCGGAAAACAAATCCAACCTCACAAACTTATCCTCATTTTACAAAAGCGAGATAACTTGCACCAAAAAAGATGTATACAACACCAGGATTGCTCAGGCAGGATCCTCCACCAAAGAATTATTCAAAATTCTGAAGGAACTAGAAAACCCTATCTCACCTCCAGACACCTGCCTTAAAGACAAATCCTGGTACACCAGCATCCAAAACGCCCTCAACAATAAAATCTCAGGACTCCAAACAAAAATCGAGGACAAACACCAACAACTCTCCAATAACAAGGCCACCAACCCTAGTCTACCCACACCCAACAATACTAGCTCTGGCTTCTGGTTTAAGAAAGTTACCACTACGGAAGTTCAAAAAATCATCACCTCCTTAAAACCCTCGAACTGCAATGGAGACAGCTGCCCCGCCCAGATCATAAAAGATGCAGCTAGAGAGCTTTCCCCCTTTATCACCAAACTTATTAACCTATCCTTCACCAATAATTCAATCCCCAGCAACCTAAAACAATCATGGGTTCTCCCCCTCTTGAATAAACAATCCCTTAACCCAGCCATACCCACCAACTACAGGCCTATCACCACAGTCCCATTCCTTCTAAAAATCCTGGACAGAGTCACCTACATCCAAATTCAGGAATACCTGGAATCCAACCAGTTGCTGGGGATACATCAATCTGGCTTCAGACCTCAACACTAAACAGAAACCGCACTTGTTGATCTCAAAAGCCAGACTGAAGAAATTAAAGACAAAGGCAATGCCGCAATTCTACTCCTCCTAGACCTGTCAGCGCCCTTGACCTGGTCAGCCACGAAATACTTTGTAGTCACCTAGCCACCGCAGCCCACTTCTCCTCCTCTGCCATCACATGGATACAATCCTTCCTGGCAAACAGACCACTTCCTGACCACTTTACAAAGCCTCTATTTGACCAACTGGACCGTCTGGGTGTCACCTACACAAATTACGCAGATGACACCCAGATACTCCTCACCATCACAGGCAATTACCAAGCAGACGTTGCCCGGATCAATGACATTTTCTCCATCATTCAGGCATGGATGGCCTCACATGGCCTCTGCCTGAATGATGAGAAGACAGAGCTCCTCATCGTCGGCTCCCCCAACACCTTAACTAAGCACAATCCCAGCTACAATATCATCACGATTGATGGTCACACCATCCCTATTGCCAAAAGCGTAAAAACCCTCGGCTTCTATCTGGATGCCAACACCAACCTCTCCAAACACACCAATATGATCGTCTCAGCCTCTGCCTACACCTGCAAGCTCATTAGGGCCAGCAGACCTTTCCTATCACCCAACAGCTGCCTCACCCTCGCCAGAGCCCTCATACAATCCAAATTGGACTACTGCAACAGCCTGTACCTAGGTGCTAACCAATCCGTACTTAACAAACTACAGGTACTACAAAATAATGCTCTGCGCGCAGCCCTCAACATTCCCAGACGAGAGCATATTTCCACTGCTAGGAAAGCCTGCAAATGGCTCTCCATATGCCAGAAAATTGATTTAAAAACCATCTGCCTCACATACAAGTCCCTCAATCACCTAGCTCCTCCATACCTAGCTAACAAATTCACCATGAAACCTGCTACCAGAACCACCAGATCCTCCAACACTCTATGCCTGACAGTGCCCAGATTCCACCTAAAAAGAGTTGGAGGGGCCAGCTTCACAGTACTTGCCTCCCAACTCTGGAACACCCTACCTCTCAACATCAAAACTATCGAATCCTTCCAGATCTTCAGGAAGCAGGTCATCAGCTGGCTCCTAAACAAAGAATAGCTCCACTAACACCTGACCTCACACCCCTTGCTCAGCTACTGGCTCATGTACTGTATATGACTGTATATTGAAACTGTATAAAGATAACTGTATATTATTCAAACTGTAAACTGTATTCCATTATATCATATATGCATGTATTGTATGTATGTACGAAGAATGCAACACAAAGATACTTCTCAACGTTGTAACCGTCCTCTTAAGCACCCTTCTACCCCTCGGTTTTGGAACGCTATACAAAAAAAATAAACAAACAAATTGTTTTACATCCGAAAGCGGGGGAGAACCCCACACCCTCCACGCCCCTACCCACTCCCCCTTCTACATTGCCTGACCTCAAAACACCATCTACCCCATGCAGTAAAATAATGGCAGAAGATATTAGGTAAATCAAAATTCGAACAGTTGAACTTTTTCCATCTCCCGCTTTGCCCCTCTAGTCCCTGCTGTGGGACTCTCCGTTAATGGGACTAAGCAATGCTTTTTCATTGGGGTGTGCTTCTCAACTCACACGCTTTTGGTGGGTGGCACTCACCAGGAATTCCATTCCTTCACCTTCCAATCCCCTTATCTGTCCCTTCACTTCACTGGACCCTCACCCGGCAAAAAACGAAATCGTGTGTGTTCACCTGCGTTTTCGGCTTACTGCGCAAAAAAATCACAGACTCGCTTGAAGTGGAAAAGGTTGCTTTAATGTGACAGGCCGCAGCTTACAACAAAATGCTAACCTGGCTCCCTGGCCTTACAGACTAACAGATCATTTAACAATCGCCAAAACAATTAAATAATTAAACCATTTACAATTCATCACTTCCTAATCATTGCTCCCTCCCCTCCCTCTCAAATCCTCTCAACCTTGATTCCCGCTTTCTCCCATCTTCTTCCCAAGGCCACGCCCCTCCTTCTTCAATAGCTCTTCCCCTCTTTGTACCCCCGAGGAAGCATGTTTGTGCAAACAACACCCCCCAGTATACCGCGCTATTACGCCTTTTTGCTTCCCCAACCATCCTCCAAAGGGCATGTCCCTGGCAACACCTTACCCCTGTTACCTCTCCCATGCTCCCCTTTACACCAATCTTCCTCCAATTGTATGACCTGCAGCCAGGCTGACCTGCCACATCAGCAACTATGAACCTTGTAACATAACACATTGTCCCATACTAATGCCTCAACCTGTCACACAACACCAGCACCCGCCTCTAAATGGACCACCCATCACCGCGCTCAGACTTGAAAAATTCTAAAAATGGGGGCACCAAAAACAGAACAACCAGGACCCACAGCCAAATAAAAAATGGGGCAGTAGGGCGGGGACTAACACTATCCGCCAACTGTCCCTTGCTCCCAAACCTTTCCTGCACCCATTTATACCCGGGCAAAATGGGCCAGCTATGCGCAGGCCAGCTCGCTAGCCTCTGCAGCAGCCAAAATAACCACGGGGAAACGCTTGTGCGTACACCTCGCGCCTCCCTTTGGGCTTACTGCACAAAAAATCCCAGACTTGCTTAAAGTGGAAAATATCGCTTTAATGCGACAGGCCGCAGTTTACAACAAAACGCTAACCTAGCTCAATGGCCTTACAGACTAACAGATTATTTAAAAATTGCCAAAAGAATTAAATAATTAAACAATTTACAATTCATCACTTCCTGTCCCTTGCTGCCTCCCCTCCCTCTCAATCCCTCTCAACCTTCATTCCCGCTTTCTCCCATCTTCTCCCTGAGGCCACGCCCCTCCTTCTTCAATACCTATTCTCCCTCTGTGTTCGTGCAAACAGCACCACCCCTTCCTTTACTGTGCTACTACCCCTTTTTGCTTCCCCCAACCATCCGCCAAATGGCCATGTCCCTGGCACCAGAAAAACCCTCCCCTGAGGTATACTTTCTGCCCCACTCCCATTTACCTCCAACTCTGTATGATATCCTCAACCACCATCCTAACATCACACATATCGTATTGGTTTCCCATAAGTGACAAGTGCACTCCATCCTCCCAAAACAAATCAAAATCCTCATGAATGATCTCCTGGTGCACCAGCGTTTGCACCCCACATGACCTGCAAAACTTCGCGATCTCCCTTTTGATCCTTTTCCTTGTCCTTTCCACAGCCCCTTCCTTCACAGCTCCCTTCCAAACCTTCCTTGGCAACAACTTGGTCCAAACCAAACCCACCCTGGGCCATATCTTCCTCAATCAACTCAGGTCCCTCTTCATCTTTCTTAACAGTGCCCCACCTCTATCCCTAACCAAATCGTTCTCCCCTGCCTGTAAAACCAGAGCCGCCGGGACACCATGACGCTCTCTCATCCCCGCCAGCATTGGCAACAGTTGGTCCCACTGGAGGCCCCCCAACACCAGACCATCTTAACAATGCCACGTTATAACTACACCCCAACTTGGTCCCGAAAACTCTTTGCTGCATCTTTCCCTGCCCATTTCACTATGGAGTGTCCGCATATCCAAATCTGAGTCAACGGACCACTCCTCCATGTCACATCTGAAAAGAAAAGATACAGTGAACTTCTCTCCGACATCCCCTATGTCCCCCATCCCAATGGCTTTGTTACCCAACAGCCCCCTTCTCCGAGATCTCTAATGTATCCCCTGTACTTTGCCGATTTCCAGCGCCCCAGGCTCTTAACATTCTCCTCAGACAGACCTAACCTTCTACCTTCAGACTCTGCCCCCATCCTAAAAGAATGGGTCAAAGAATCTTCCCCTTTCTCACCCAACACCAACAGGGCACTCCTCATCGCTGCCAAATCCCGAGAAGCCGTCACCTCTGACCCGTTTTCATGCTTGAAAACAAATCCTTCTTTTCCCTCAAACCTTTCCCACCACAATGCACCTGCCCTCACTGGACACAAACCCTTTTTTTCCCTCAAACCTTTCCCACCACAATGCACCCGCCCTCACTGGACACAAATCCTTCTTTTCCCTCAAACCTTTCCCACCACAATGCACCCCCTCTCACTGGACACAAATCCTTCTTTTCCCTCAAACCTTTCCCACCAAAATGCACCCGCCCTCACTGGACACAAATCCTTACTGCCTCTATCCAGATGCACACAAAGCCCCTTTCCTTTCTGATCCGTTTTCGATTTACACATTTTTATATCCACGCTGTCGACTGACAGCTGGACATTCTTCCACAACAGACCTCCTTCCCCTCTTTTCCCCATTACCAGCTCAGACACCCAAAATGCCCCAAAAACAACTAGAAAAAACACATTGAAAACATGTAGCTTTCCCATGATGACCACCACACGCCCTCAATAACTTTGGACAACTTCTCTGACAGGGCTGCTGAGTCTGGCCTCCTGCTATCTTTCCCTTGCCTTTTTTCCCTTGCCCATCCTTCCAACATCCTACTCGCCATTTCACCCCCACTGGGCTGAAAACCCCCAAACCACTAACCATAAAAAGCAATGCCTGGTAACATCCCTGCTATTGTTGCCCTAAACCAACCCATGTCCACACACCTCAATAAAAATTCAATCACATCCTCCCTTCTTTTCTCTCCCGCATCCTCCATAGACTTCCAACTGCACGCTCCCCTTTTAAAAACTCCAACCATGCTCTCCTGTATGCAGCCCGCGATGCTGGGGATAGTGAACCCTTTACTAAATGCAGGGCTCTCAATCTCCTAGCCGCCACAGCTGCTCCAGAATCTGGTGCCCCTTCACGTCTGCTTAGGTGCCAGCCCACGGAATCTCTGCCACTGAAAACGAGATAATGCATCAGTGATGCAGTTATCCTTCCCTGGCAAGTGAGTTGCTTTAAACACCACATTCCACTTCAGACACCACAGCACAAATTCTCTCATTAGCCTGGCTACCCTCTGGTCCCTAGCTGACTGTTCACAATGTTGACCACTGCCTCATTGTCATAATTAAAATTCACTTTTTTATTCTGCAACTCTCTACCCCACAAATCCAGTGCCAATAGCAACAGGAAAAACTCAAAAAAGGCTAGCCACGGGGGCTGAGCTGCTCCCTCTGCATACCAAACCTCTTTGTGGGGAGGTCCCCACGTCCCTTCCCCTATCTATCTTATCCCCTGGGGAGAGTGCCCCCCTCCTCCCCCCTGCACTCTTTTGCAGGCATTTCCCTCATCTCCCCCTCTGTACCGCTGCACCCCCTCGATCTGTCCCCTCCTTACTTCCCACACCTCTTCGCCCAGTGCCCACCTCCTCTTCCACTCCCTCTACATTTGCATCCCCGCCCATACCCGTTGCTCCAGATCCACACCTTACCCCACCACCTGAAGTTCCCCTGATCCTCGCCGCCCTCCTGGGTGTATCCTCCCTGCTACTCCTGGACCCTTTTCCCCATTCCTTCCCCATCCCCGCTGATGAACTACATACCACCACCGCTGCTCAGGCCCCATCCGAAGCTGCTCGATGCTGGGGTCCCCCCCTCATGGCCCCCTTCTCACCCAACATTTCTTGCACCGCCCCTTCTAGCTGGACCTTTGAAGTCTGCTGATAATGCTCAAGGCCTCCCGCAATGCCTGCACATCCACCACAAACCCTGACATGATACCTCAACCTAACAACCCTCTCAGAACAACTGCCAGCAAAATAAACCCTGTGCTACCCTCCCCGACCCCACTGAGAAAGCCCCCACCGCAAGGGTTCCTAGACTGGCCCCACTAAGTAGAAAAAAACGACCACAAATTCTTACCACTCCTTTTCGAATTTTTCTTACCCCTTCTGTTTGCCCACACCACAGGCTACCACCAGGAAATCCAACCCAATGCACTAGCACCAAGAGGTAAAACAGAACCAGCACTGCAATGACCCTGCTGGCTTGCTATCATACAGAGAGGCTTACTAATGCCCAGCCACTCTATAACTCTAAATAACCTAAGACAATTTAAAACTATCTTCATTTAATTTTATTCCCTAACAATCTTAATAAATTTTCATTCCCTACCTAACTAAATTCATTTTATTTGTTCTTTCCCACCACCGTGGATCCTAAAGCTCTCCTACAAGGCAGAGCAATGCAGAGTAGCCGTGCACCGCACTACCCCCTAGTGGCTTATAAGTGCACCGCACTCTATTCCCAGCTCTCGGCTGAGCTGCAACTTCTCCCTCTTCAAAACCGCCGCCCTGCACTAAAAAGGCCCCCCCCATGAACCAGTAACCGGCCCCCTACCACCAAAGCCCCCTGGTTCCCAGCCAGAAGAAACCCTCACCAATGGAGCACCGTTGGACCGAGCCACTGCAACAAAACAAGAAAAGGAAACCGCAACCTGGCGAGCCGGCCGGAGACCGACACACCCGTTATCAGGTAAAACAACGGCAAGTGTTTTATTTACAACACCAGCTGAATAAACGTACTAATTTCAATTTCTTTTTATATATATATCACCCACCCGCCACAATCACCCATAAGCTCCCCCTCACAACCACAAAAAACCCAGTCCCACCGACAACAAAACCCACCAGAAAGGCCCCAATGCAGGGAAGGATCGGTAGCAGCGACCCTGATGAATGCTATTCGCCAACCGTCGCTTGCTCCCGAACCTTCCCTGCACCCATATATAGCCAGAAAAAGGGGCGCACTATGTGTTATGGGTGACCCTCCCAATGTGCATTGCCCCTTTAAGGGGATGTGTCCCTCCCACGTGTATTGCCCCTTTAAGAGGGGCCATGACTGTGTCATGGCCCAACCTAATAAAAGGAGCTCCTGCAGGCACGTGAGACAGAGCGGCTGCAGACTCCCAAAGAGGAACGACTGAGTCTGTGTCTCATTATTGATGTAGGCCGCAGGCCTACACGTGGAGGCACAGGCCTGCATGCCCTGATGCCGTGGGACCTGCATGCCAGGATGGCAGCCGATGCCCGCACGGTCAGAGGCCTGGCAGGCGACCCCCAACACTATGCACAAAATAAGCCCTGCAGGAAACGCTCGCGCATACCCCCCACTGCCCTCCTTCGGGCAGGAATGGTTGAGAGGTATGCTTTGGGTTAAGAATATTTGGCTTCCTCTTGAAGTGTTTTAAAAGGACGCATTCCAAGTTGCGGGCTATTTGCCCCTGATGGTGTCAACGGAAGCTCTTGCACATGCCACTTGCTTAGGTGAGAAGGGAAAAAGCCTACCCCGTTCCCCTTGAAACGTTCCGCTCATCTTCAAAGACAACAGGATGTGAGGAAGTCTATCAGCATGGTTCCTTTGTATGGAAATCCGTCACAGGAGGATAACCTCTAGGGCTGCACCTGTTGCCGCAGCGGAGAAGCCAGGCCAGGGTACTATCAAATTCGCATTCTGCTGCATTAAAACACCTAAAGAATAATTTGTCATTATACAACACTATTTAAGCCTTCTCCGCAACCTTTTGTCTCATTGTAGAAGTAATGAAAACAACCTCTTTTTCATACCCTAAACTGGTAGATGTTCTATAAATGGATCATTGAAAAATTATAATGGACTAGGCCCTCCTTTTGAAATGTGTCCATTTGTTTATTTGTTTATTTGTTTTTTTATGACACACCTAATTGCATACCTGAGTTTGGTTTCTAAGGGCTGGATCTGGGATTCTGGGATTCAAGCCTCTGTTGCTCTGCATGATCTTGCTTCCAAGACCAGTGCGTCGCTCCTCTGCTATCTTCCTTTTCTCTCGAATGTCCTATATGAAAGGCCCCTGCTCCCCCTTTAGTGTCAGTGTATACCATCTGTTAACTTTGAGCACAGCGGTGAACACTTCTTTGAGTTCTAGAATTTTCCAATCTTGCTAGAAAGTTGAGGTGGGTCTTTCCTCTAGTTAAGAAGCAAACACCAGACCTCTTTGATCATGTGACTTGTTGGTTTAATACAGGGCTCTCATTTCCCCAGCAAGTGCCTTGTGCGGTTTATAGTGACCTGAGTTGAGCACCGTTCCACCACTGGCTTAACAGGGGCCCGCGCATCCCCTGCGGTGCGGGGGACCCCGCCAGCACATGTCCTGGGAGGGGGCCCCACTTGAAAAAAATATATATCTTTTTTCATCAACAAAAAAAAAATCGTTTTGGATTCACTCTGCATTAATAAAGACATTATTTCTGTAACAGAAATCATTTCTTTATGAAGGCAGAGTGACTACAAAAAGAATCTTTCTTTTTGAAGGCTGAGGGCTTAACCCATGACATGGAAGACCCTAGGCTGGAGGGCTCCATGTCATGGGGTGGGGAGGAGCCCTATGACTTCAAAAATAAATAGTGTATTTTTAAAGTCACTCTGCCTTCATAAAGAAATTATTTCCGTTATGGTTCGGTCGTTTACTGAATAATTTCTTAATGAAGTTAGAGTGACTTCAAATAGAAACAATGGGGCTCATTCTGACCATGCCGGCCCGGAAACAACGGTGCTGGTAATCTTACCGGCACTGTTGTTTCCAGACCGGCATATTACAGGTCTACCTACTGGGGCTGCTGTGCCCAACAGGTCTGACGCTGTCGGGCACAGCGGCCCTGGTAGGCAGACCCGCCACAGAAGCACCCGCACCGTTAACAATCTGTGCTTCCGTGTCCCCAAACCCATGGAGTCCTATGGGACTCCACGGGAATGGGGATTACCAAAATTAGCAGCACCTGACTTCCTGGCTGCTGTACTTGGAAGAGCCCGGTGGTACCGGGAAGTCAGGCGCTGGTAATTTTTTACGGGTCTGGCGGCAAGTGCCCTGGCACGTTTACCGCTGGACCTGTAATGAGCACCAATTTCTTTTTAAAGTAATAGGTTCCCCTCAACCCCATGACGTGTGCATGTGTGAGTGTATGGTGAAAGGGTGCACTCTTAAATGTATATGTGGCTGCCTGTGTGAGTGTATGGTGAAAGGATGCACACAAATATATGGGTCGCTGGGTGTGCATGTGTGCGTGTACGGTGAAAGGGTGCACACTTAAATGTATGGGTGGCTGCCTGGGTGTGCCTGTATGGTGAAAGGGTGCACACTTAAATGTACGGGTGGCTGCCTAAATGTGCCTGTATGGTGAAAGGGTTCACACTTAAATGTATGGATGGCTCCTGGGTGTGCCTGTATGGTGAAAGAGTGCACACTTAAATGTTTCGATGGCTGGGTGTGTATATGGTGAATGGTGTGTGTGCTTGTGTACAGGGGCACAACAAAACATACATTTCGGGGGCTAACCCTTCAAATGTTGGGAGAGGCGCTAACTTGACGGGTGGTGGGGAGGGCCAAACTTATTTGTGTGGGGGCATCTAACTTATTTACGCTTTTTAATGAGACTATTCTATTGCAGCTTCAATGTTACAAGCAATTAACTCTCTCCTTTAAGTCTCCTATTCCCTCTCTACCCTCCCAATCACTCCCCTGGCATGCAAGTACTAGACCCACATCGTGATTTCAATTGCCTAAAAAATGTGGCATTTGAATGCATGTACTAGTAGTGAAATGTTTTACGTTGGTAATTGCTGGGCCCTTATTAACAGCAAAACCCAGGTGCCATTTAACATCTGTGTCCTGTTCTGTCCGGCAACTGCTCTAAAGGTCAGCCAGGTCCAGTCAACATAGCCCAAAATGTTAGTGGGGGGAGAGCTGAAGCCCAGTCAACTCAATGGTGTTGCTTGTGTTTAATGCCTTGATCACTCCTAGTCCTATTCTTCCTCGTCCCACTACTTATGTATGAGGCCGTACTTGTGTACTCTGCCTCATACACAAGTACTGGGATGAGGTAGAGGTACATGAAGGTAATGCCTGACTTAGCTACCTGTAATCCTCATTACTCCTAGTCCAACTCTTCCTCATTCCAGTATTTGCCTATGAGGCACAGAGCCTCATACGTAAGTTCTGGGACGAGGAAGAGGGGTGTTGAGGTAATTCTTGGCCAGGGAGCTGATTTTGGAAGTTGGGGTAGGGGGTGGGAGTGAGCGATAAATCATAATGGTTGTCCATGTCCAGGCTAAGCAGGCATGGTATGTGGTATTAGTGGCTAGAGAGGCATTTTGGTGCAGCCAGTCTAGTCATTCCTCAGTTTGGTATGACTTTCTTTTAACTGGGAATCTCTGATAAAGCAGTCCTGCTAAGTGTAATTACCTGGCTAGATTGGCATTTGGGTGCTGCCAGTCTAGCCATTTCTTACTGCAGCATTGTATATTTTTCTGGGCATCTGTGATAAAATGATATGATAACAGTAATTTATAACGTGCCTGTACACAAGTGTTTCTATGAGCGGCAGGACAAGGGAGGGAAGATAGAGGGAGGACAAAACAAATAATCTCACTAGGCCTTGTGTCATTGTGAGAACGAGAGGTGCAAGAGGAAAGGGAGGGGGGAAGTGCAAGGGAGAGGGGAGGGGAAAACAGGGCTGCAATGCAGCGCGGCTATAGGACGAAAAAGGGGATGCAGGGTTACAGTTACAGCCCCTAAGTGCATGGCAGGCACGGAGACAGTGCAAGGTTGACCAATCAAGAAAGAGCCTGGACTCAGAGAGACTCTGAGGGCATCCAAGCAACAGGTCGGTACAGCAGACAGGTAGGTCAGCAGGGGAGGGAGAGAAAGCAGAGGGAGAAAAGGAACATTTTGAGCTGCTTCTGAAACTTCAGATGGTCCGGCTCAAGTTTACAAGGACAGGGAGGCCATTCCAGAGGGAGGCACCAGCAGAGGAGAGAGATCTACCCCCCACTCTTTGCCTGGAGAAGCGTCTAACCCTTAGAGAGTTGGAGGTAGCTGAGCGAAGGGCTCGAGAAAGAAGGAATTTTGGAAAAGAGCGTTGGATGTAGTGCGAGCCCTGGCCCAGAAAGCCTTGTGGACCATGCAAAGGGTCTTGAACTTGATCCTTGCATCCACCGGGAGCCAGTGGAGAGATTTCAGGGCTGGGGAGATATGATCCCAGGGCTTGAGGCCAAGGATAAGTCTTGCAGTCCTGTTCTGGATTAGTTGCAGATGACAGAGTGTAGAGGAAGGCAGAATGAGAAAGAAGCTGTTGCAGTAGTCCAGCCTAGAGAGAACCAGGGCTCTGGAGACAGTGAGCTTATGGTGGAAAGTGAGAAAGGAAAGAGTCCCTTTGAGGAGAAGTAGCTGGTAGTGGAACATCTTGGTGACATCCGAGATGTGAGGAGAGAAAGAGAGAGAGGCATAGAAGAAGACACCAATGTTTTATGCCTCGCAAGAAGGTGAAGGAAGAGGGCCCTAGGCAGATGGCCAGAGTGAGAGAGGGAAAGGTGGTGCCAGAGTCCCAATGAGAAGGATCCCTGTCTTACTGGCATTAAGGCAGAGATTGTTGGAGGCACACCAATCCTGAATCACGGATAGACAGTCAGGAATGAGCGAGAGAGGAGAGGAGGCTGAGGGGAGCCTGAAGGAAAGCTGAGTCATCCGCATAACACTGAAAGTTAGAGAGGAAAAGGTAGAGATCATTTGGGCCAAAGGGGCCAAGTAAAGGTTGAAAAACCAGGGTGAGAGTATAGAGCCCTGGGGAACGCCACAGGTAGAGAGAGGTGGCAGAGAGATTGGGACCAGGTTGGACCTGGGGGGCAGGGAGGCGGTCCAAGAGGAAGGGGGTCAGTCACTCCAGGGCCTGATCCGTGATGCCCAGGTTCTCAGAGCCGATTAATCAGGATGGCTTTGTTGACTGTGTTGAAAGCAGAGGAAAGAAGGAGGGTTTGCACAGAAGAGATGCTGAAATCAAGGTTAGAGAGCAGATCTTCATGGGTGTTCAGGAGAGCCGTTTCCATGCCTCTGGCATCTCTGAAGCCAGACTGATATTCATGGAGACAACCAACAGATTTAGTGTGAAGAGTAATCCGGGAGATGGCAAGCTTTTCCAAGAGTTTGCCCAAGAAAGGGGTGATGGAGATTGGGCAATAGTTTGCCGGGCAGGTAGGATCAGCAGATGGCTTTTTGAGGAGTGGGTGCACAAGGGAGTGCTTAAGGGGAGAGGGCAACGTTCCAGTGGCTAAAAAGTGATAACAAAAATCATCCAAGGCTGGAGCGAGGGTGTCAATATGGTGCTTGATGGTTCTGGAGGAGCAGGGGAGCACCTGTTTCAATGACGCTTTCATAAATCAGACTTGTCTAGAAACCTTGTCAAGTGTTGTCAGAGAGAAAGAGGAAAAAGTAGGGGGAGAGTTAGAGATGGCCAAAGGGGGCCGAGAGAGGGAGAGGAAGAGGAGATAGAGGACAGGATGTCCTGAGATTTAGCGGAGAAGAGAGAGGCCAGAGACATACAGAGGGCCTTGGAGGGAACAGGAGAGTTAGAGACCACAACAGGATTGACCAGTTCCTTGCAGATTTTAAAAAGTTTGGCCGTGTTGGTGGAGGCCGCGGAGACGCAGGCGTTAATGTGTGCTCTCTTCGTGATGAGTGTTATTGCTTCGACTGGCATTTTGGTGGAACCAGTCTAGCTATGTCTAAATGTGGCCTGGCATGCTTTACTGTAATGTTATTACGTGTCTACACTGGTCTACACTGTGCAGCCAGTTGAACATGATTTCACTGTGGCATGGTATTTTTAATAGCAAAGCATTAATGTTCCTGTGCACTGTTGGTGACTTACATGTATTGGATTGGTGTTACCCTACAGAACAATTGCAAACACTGTGACTTTATAGCCAATTTTTCTCAGAAAGTGTGCTGTATATTGCATTGAAATACATATTTATATCTTTCTCCTAGTGCAGTGTGCGGCATACCCCTTCAGCAGCATGTTTGTGTATATTGCGCAAGCGTGAAAATCTAGGCCGGCCCAGAGTCTGGCGTGACCCGCCACTGCATTCCACTGCACCACATCACTTACTTAGACCTTATCAACCCGGTGTTCATTCAAGCCATGGGCCGAGTCAGCAACTCGCAAGTGTCGGCTGGTCCATGCAAGTACTAAGTGGTGGGGCCATCAGCGATGGCTCCCCCGCCCATCCACACCATAATTAAAAAGAAGAGAAGGGACAGTTAACGCAGAGAAAGACACCAAGTGTCAAGTGCAGTATTGTTACAAATTACTTTTTTTCTTCTGTCACGGAGAAGAGAGAGTTACTGGGTAATCATAGCTGAGGGGGAATTATGCAGCGGCTGGCAAATGCAGGGGTTACCTCAGACTGAGGAGGCCAGGCAGGTCCACTGTGACCGGGCGCTCGCATTCAAAAGGACAGGCCATGACAAAAGGACATACCTGGTCTTCCAGCCATCAGGGACATGGGAGTAAACAGACGGCTTATAGGAAAGACTACCAGGGGTGGGTTTTTATCTGGAAAATCTTGTGGCGGGAAATGACACAAAGTAACCCAGAAGTAATTGAGACTGGAAGTGACGTGCATCCATCAGAGAGGGAGCAGGAATGAATAATGAAAGAGGTTGAAGTTACCGGGAACTTTATGTTTTACTGTTAACAATTCCACTTCCTTTTAGCCATTTTCACCATCACATACCTGCACTTTCTAAGCATACATTTTCCTTTTTCCGCCAAACAACGGTTACAGCTATTCTGAAATCTGTTTGACCACGCGTTTACGAAGTCCGATTGACATATCGGCCTGCATGGCTCACATTTACGAAGCCTGGGTGATATATCGGCCTGCATGGCTCACATTTACGAAACCTGGTTGACATATCGGCCTGCATGGCTCACATTTACAAAGCCTGGTTGACGTATCAGCCTGGATGGCTGACATTTACGAAGCCTGGTTGAGATATCGGCCTGCATGGCTCACATTTGCGAAGCATGGTTGACATATCGGCCTGGATGGCTCACATTTACGAAGCCTGGTTCACATATCGGCCTGCATGGCTCACATTTACAAAGCCTGGGTGACATATTGGCCTGGATGGCTCACATTTACGAAGCCTGGTTGACGTATCGGCCTGCATGGCTCACATTTACGAAGCCTGGTTGATGTATCGGCCTGGATGGCTCACATTTACGAAGCTTGGTTGACATATCGGCCTGCATGGCTCACATTTACGAAGCCTGGGTGACATATCGGCCTGCATGGCTCACATTTACGAAGCCTGCTTGACATATCGGCCTGGATGGCTCCCATTTACGAAGCCTGGTAGACATATCGGCCTGGATAGCTCACATTTACAAAGCCTGGTTCACATATCGGCCTGCATGGCTCACATTTACGAAGCCTGGGTGACATATCGGCCTGGATGGCTCACATTTATGAAGCCTGGTTGACATATCGGCCTGTGTGCCTCAGATTTACGAAATCCGGTTGACATATCGGCCTGGATGGCTCACATTTACGAAGCCCGGTTCACATATCGGCCTGCATGGCTCACATTTACAAAGCCTGGGTGACATATCGGCCCGCATGGCTCACATTTACGAAGCCTGGTTGACGACATATCGGCCTCCACCTGAGCCAAGAAGAGATGGGAGAGGTCCTGCTAACAATAAGAAGGAATTGCTCCTCACACCCCACTCGCCCTGATTTATAGAAACAGTTATAATATCAGGTGAAAGGCTCAGATGTAATATTTGGTAAAGGCCTGGCCATTCCCAAGGGTTGCTATTTTAATATCAGGTCTCTATGTGGGATCCGCTCCATCATGCCACATGACACGTGTGCAGTTGTGGTGGTACACTTAAGGACTAGTCACTTGGACTGTTGTCACCCTGCCCCTGCTCCAACCCCTTGACACACACGGAGGGCACAGTTGCACTTCGTGTTTGGTACACTTTTACCGCGGAATAGATAGGTTTGGTAGTATGCCTGTCTCTGCATGTTCTTTCCAACTAAGATGGCTGCGGATGCCAGGGTGTTGTAAATGAGGACATAGACCCTGCAACCAGTGGTTAGCTGTGCAGTGTGCGCAAAGCTGCTTTATTATGCCTACTTCTCCTCGGCATCTGTGGAAGAGCTAAACACTCAAGGGTTCAGGTGTGCCAATCAGGGCTGGCACAGGGGCTTGCAGTCGCCACCAAGGCTGGGATGTCAGGATGTCTTTTATTAGACCGTTTACCGGACACTGGCGCTTCACCAAATCCAGCAAGGCCCCGACTGGGGGCTGCACAATTACTTAACAATGATTGGGTTACTAGCAGAGCACTTAAATGTGAGTCTCCTTATTTGTGGGGGCTCAATGGCCATAACCACTGTCTCTGACAAGACCCTTAAAAGAGCTCATTTCTCGGTGATAAGTATTGTCATCAGTGAATTTGCGCCTGAAAGCCAACATAATATAGGTAGTCTTATTTGTGCTTGTTTCAAGACAATTGAAACCGAGTGTCTCAGTCACCAAAAAAAAAAGGTTTGAAACCTCTTCTCTGTTTTCATGTTTTTGTGTGTGTGAAACTTCAAATTGTCTTGCCATTATACATAAACAGGAGGGTGCATGCCTGGGTCCAGCAATGACCTAAAGCAGATGGCCTCCTCACATTGTATCTTTTGTTCTGTGTCTTTAAGTCTAGAAGCTAAATTTGCGAAAAGCAGAGGACTTTTTTAGGCCCATAGTAATTAGCATGTTGGTACTTGCATTCTGGCACTTGGAGTCTCCCCTTCAAGATGGAGAAGTGGAACCTACAATCATACTCCTCTTGTGTAGCATATCAATACCTGGATTAATGCAGGGGTCTTCAAACTGTGGGGTTGCCCCCCCCCCTCGTGGGCCCGAAGGATGTCCAGGAGGGGAGGCTCTTTTAATAGAAAATATAAGCAGATTGGCATTTCAGGGGGGGCGCAATAACAATATTTTTGCGCAAGGCGGGGCTTGACATGAAAATGTTTGACTACCACTGGATTAATGTATTTGTCAGGTTTATTAGGTAATTATATAATGCATTAAATGTAATGTATTTTCATATCATCTATGTATAACCGAGCATTATTAAAGACCATATATTAACACATACTTCTACTAACCAAAGCTGAGAAGATATGTGGACAAGTGGCCCAAGTCCCAAGTTGCAGACTGGTCCCAAATCCATGTTTCAACACTTACCTAAAGTGTGTGATCCTCTGCAAAACATTTCATCTCATTGTGCCGTATGTGCCAAAATTACAAATCGCTGCAAGTGATTCAATTCACACTGTACGCCAGGGCTGCTCATCTATAATGGGCGAGGGGCGCCGACCCACCTTCACCCTTGGCCATCAGGGGAAAGCCATGGTTTAAACATGAGAAACCATGTTTCCCTTTGACAGTTTATGTTCCTGAGCACGCGTGTCCAATAGACCATGCAAGGCTGGGGGCGGTTTGCTTCCTCAAGCTTGTATGGGCCATCGGGGATGAAGGCTCGGGAACTGCACGTGTGAATGTGCGAGGGGATGCTCCTGCACCTCCCAGCACATCAACTGGGCATTGGCAAAGTGGTGCCCAAGGCAGGACCAATCCAAGCATTTTTGAGGCCGTGGGCACGGACATCTTTGGGGCCCCACTCCACCAAACCAAAGGAATGAAGGGATCAAGAATACTGATCGCACCCCCCACCCTTCGCGCTCACAACCGATAGGTTGATATTCTGTCTTGCAGCCCAATAAGCATGTTTACTTCCTTTATGTCCCCTTACCCTCTTCATTCTTGCTCTAATCAGAATGATAAGCAAGTAGCATTTGAAGACCAACATTAACAGTCTACAAAGGGGTTCCTGTTCTAACACATACAGGATACATTTTATCAATCACATACAGGAAGGTAGATGTAGTATTAATGCAGGACCGTATGTAAAAGGTACATGTAACCCATAACAGACAGAAAGCTCACATTAGCTGCCTTACAGAATTCAAAAGTGCTCATGCATGGATATAGACCACCAATTGGAAGGAAGGAGAACGCTACACATACTGTAGCATGGGTAGTGGAGGCAGATTAGAGGCTACCAGGAAGGTGTCTTTATCCAGACAGAATGTGATTAGAAGTGGGATATGGTTTTCAAATAGTGTTGCCATTAGATGTCAAAGGAACAATGCCTGTGGTGTGCGATATAAATATGCTCACTATTAACACAGTGAAACCATGAATATGAAGATCATACGATGAGAAGGAAATCCCTCGGAAGGGCTGACCATTTTGAAAGGTTTAGGGACTGGCAATATTGAGAGGCTAGGCAATACAAGATTAAATGAGATGCCCAGGATCACACATTGGTTTAGGAGTGAAGCTGGGATTTGTGCAAACTGTTTTTTGTATCAAACAAGCAGTCCTTAAAATAGGCTTGCCTGAGGCCTGCAACATATGGTCCGCTCTCTTCTGTCTACCAACCCTTCCACCCAAATGGCCTACATAAGAAGAAATATCAAGTAATGGGCTAAACGATACCAGCAGCATGCAAGAAGACAAACCTCACAGAAGACACCACAGTAATGTAAGATATATTTGATGATTTGACCAGGATCACTGTATCATCTGCTGGCAAATCCAGGATACAAACATGAACGCTGTCGTTCCATAGTCTTGAATTTGGATATTTAGTCACCTCTTGGACTAACAGTTTATCCCATCATTGGAGGCGATTGCATAGGTTTTACAACACAACATCTGAACAAACCAATTTATAGACCATCACCATATGGAATATATGTTCGTTTTTATTGCAACCCTATCTGGTACAGGTATATTGCTGATAATAGCAGATGTTGTTCTGCAAAACCAAGTACATATTCAGTCAGTTTTATAAACTTCAGACATAGGAAAGGCTCAGCCAGTCTTGCTGGAATGTGATATTCTAATTTTGCATATGAATACATATCTCTGCAATGGGTGCTTCACACACTGAGCTAACTTCCGAACCATTGTGGCACTCAATTTATCAATATGCATTTCACCATTGCCTATTGAACATGATCAACATAATTCCCACAGGAAGGAAAGAATGCTACAGAGTTATGCCATAAGGAACACACAAACTATGCATTCCACAGTGAACACAGAGGCAATACATTATGAATTGATGAAGGCAGAATGCACTTACCAAAACAGAAAGTCAATGGGTTTAGAGCCTCAGCAACATCCCATACACGTGTGCTATTTAAGACTTGTCAACAATGGACTCTTCTTCAGATCAGATAGCCTTGTGGGGCCCCCTCCAAGGTGGGGGCCCTGGGCAAGTGCCCCTTTTGCCCTCCCATAAAAACATCTCTGGCCCAAGGTCCTGTGCGCTTGTGCTGACCCAAGAAGAGCTCTCGGGCACTTCCTGGTTCCTGTTCTTGTGCGCGGGAGGTCCCTTGTCACAGGAGGCAGCGTCAGAGACTATGTGTACGTTATTATGTGCATGTATGCGTGTGTGAATGAACGAGCATATTATGAATGGGTGTTTGATTGTGTACATCTGTGAAAGAGTGAGTGAATGCTGTGTAAATGCTGTATGGATGAGCGATTCAACGTGAATGTGTTGGAATAAGGGAGTGAATGCTGTGTGAATGCTTTTTGAGAGGGATGCTGTCTGTGTGAATGCTACGCGAATTTGTGTTTGAATTAGCGAGTAAATGTGCGTGTGCTGGCTCAGGAGGCGGATTGGGACGGCGGGCAGTGGGGAGGAGAGCTTTGTTACTAGGCATCTATGATAATGTATCATAGATTCCCAGTTAAAGAAATGGCATGCCCAAGTAAGAAATGGGGAGAGTGGCTACATCAAAATGCCATTCTAGCTACATAATAACACTTATCATGCTTGCAGCCTGATACCGGGATCATTGACACGCATGATAAGTGTTATCACATGGATTCACTGGCCTTTTGATGTAGCCAGTCTCACCATGTCCTACTTTGGCATGATATTATTTACTGGGCATCATCATAGATGCCCAGTAAAACATTTTTGTCCTCCTCCATGAGGATAGGACAAACAATGGCATGCTTGGGGGTCTACCCTTGCAACCTGGGTGCCTATCCTATGTGTCATATCTCCACATAGAAAGAATCCCCTTGGGGCTGTGGATGTGGTTGCCCAACTGTTAGGGAAAACCTCACTGCTTCTTTCTGTGGCAGCTGACTAACCATATGTTGGGGATTTCCCATCATGCTTTTCGGTCCCTTTCTTGGTAAGAGAGTGCCCTTGCCTGAACCTGTGCCCTTGCCCTTCTTGGATTTGCATTTATCAATTGCCTTGTCATCTGGCTTAGATGTGGAAGCTTGAAACTGTTTCTCGCCTTGAGTGCTCATATACCTGTTGGCAGCCTTGGTAAGCTCCCTAGGGCTGGTGATACTCTTGTCCTCGACATGCTAGTGTAACTCCATCTCACAATTCTTAAGAAATATTTTGTAATGGTGCAGAAGCAGGAGACTGACAAAGTAAGGGCACGTGTGTTGGCATAAACCTTGATTGAATCGAAAATAAATGGAAAACCCTATATTTCCCAAAACCTAAGAGGGGTTTCCCTGCCTCAATCAAAATGAAGGAGTCTTTCCGAATGTCCAAGAAATCAAAATGTCCTCCGTCCTATGTCAAATCCTATTTCCAACACTTACTTTTTTAGCTCAAACCAACTAATAAACCAAGGTTCTTGGTCCAGGGGAATAGCTCTCTTCTCCTGGACACCAACTCATAGTTCCTGATTATTTCCTGAGGATTGTTTCCCTTCCCCAGGATATAACGCTTTCGATCAAAGTGTAACTCAAAGTTCCTCGGTGAACAAGCACAAAGTTCCAGATAGGTGCAAAAACAAAGTTCAGATGTTTGTCCTTCAGTGCAGTTCAGGAGAATTTCTCCCTTCTCTCAATGTTAAATGAATTCCACAAACATCAGGGTGATGAGTCCCTGCCCCTGGTCTTGTTAGTGTTTCACCACATCAAGAAGGGCCTCTCCTCTCTTGGTGTCTTCCTTTGCTTCCAATGCAACACATGGGGGGAATGCCTCCCTTCCCCTGGTCTGCTCAGGTTTCACAATGCCAAGAGGACCTCTCTTCACTTGATCTTCTCAGAGTGTTCTGGATCACTATCCTGCCAGGTCTTGCTCTGCATGCTAAATACAGGGAAAGGTAGGGGGGCGGTTTGATGAACAGTTGCTCCCTTAAAAAGAAAACTACATACGTTATTCACAAAACAATATATTTATTTTAACAGTTTCAGCATAAAATATCTCATAAAAATCGAGAAAAAATACATATTCACTATACTCATCACAACACTCTAACAATGTAATTATAAAAATGACAAGAACACATATACAATATTTAGAAAAACAGCAGATGTTTATCATTCATTATTAGATGAATCAGCCTGTAGGAAGAAGATCCTATTAGGTCATGATGTTAGATCTTTCACAATCTCTAAATACTTATATACAGTCTAGTATTAATTCTGGACTGTGAACTCAACATGTTTCAGTCCTCTTGATGGTGATGGGACATTCTTCAGGAGTAGTCATTGATAGTATTAGAGTTAGTACATTGCTGTTGCGAACATCTTCTATCATTGCAGCTTCGTTCACTATGGGGGGAGTAACTGTTGATAAAAAACCAGAATGGAAAAGAATCAGCTGTTGAGCTCATATTCGTTTAACACAGTTAATATGTAGGGATATAGTTCATTGAAAACAAATTTACCTGAACTCCAAAGTGTAGTAGAACCCTCGAAGGACACGAAATGGCCACAATAGTTGAACAATTTTTTGGTGGGAAGATAATTTCTTCTGTAACTTCCTATGAGTAAATTCAAAAGAATAGAGGGGTCAATGAAATCGGTCTTTTTCTCTGGTAGGTGATTGGAATTTTTCAAGCACTCATTCATATTAATTAACTACTGATGAATTTCATGGCGAAGCAGTTTTTATCACTAGTTAGTTTACTTAATCTCCTAGTTATACTCGTAATCTTTTCTACGGGTTAGTTAATTTCATATTAGCATGTAAAGTAGAAGCGGTAAAGAAAGGGGGGGACATCTTATCTCTATATGTTGAGGCAAGATGGTATTGCTGGTATTCGTCTGCTGAAAGGGATCAGATCCAAAACAAAGAAAAAGTAAGGATCAGTGTCCATTCCTAGGTCTGTCACAGAGAGAAATCATTCATGTGACTGTTTAATTATGGAGATGTGCACGTGACTCTTTCCAATTAATATAGAAAGTGGCGGTCTTCCCCTATGGTTTATTAATTAGGTATGCTTGAACGGTGATGCTGAGATTCCACAAAGACGTTCCCGATTAGAAAAATCTGTATTCAGTATTAGGGTGGAGACTTTCAGAAAATAACGTAGCTATAGTTCGTTACATTTACAAGGGACCCACTTACCTGAATCGAATCACAATCGTATTTAGTGCGTGCAGTAATGTGATTTCACTCTGTTAGTTTTCTTCCCTTCTCTAGCCTTCTGTCTATAAGGCTGTTCTCCTGTGGTGACTTTCCAGAACGTGCTGGAAAACACCGGTTAAGCACTGAGAAGCGGCGCCATCTTGGGTTTCTAAACCTGTGTATTCCAGTGTTTATCGTCGTCCTTTTTTAGTGTTTACCTTAGTATCTTCTGGGCTAGGTAAAGTGAAAGAGTTTATAATGGAAAAAGCTTTTCACAAAAAGGAGATCTTTTTATTAATAAGTCAGTATCGCTCATATATAGAACTTTAGATGCTCGGTCTTAACATCTTTTTAAATAAAATCAATTAATGCCGACAATTACTAAATATTCCAATATAGGAATAAGAGGCTGGCAGTAATCGCAGTTTCTGCAAGTAGAAAGTGAGGCTTAATTTAAAGAGTAAATTTAAAGGTATCAAATTTTGAGCCATTCAATAGACTCGTTGAGACCGTCCCTGTCACTTTTTGTTATGAAAATTAGCCTCTGCTCTTTTTCGAAAAGTATTTTGCTCTTGATATTATGATTATTGCCCTATATCATGAGAAGTACTGTCCATTTAAATTCTTCAAAACCATGGTTATTTTCAGTGAAGTGTTTAACTAGAGGGGCAGTTAGAACTTTATTTTCTAGACAACACTTGTGTTCTAGCATCCTGACTTTCACTTTTCCGTTTGTTTTTACTATGTAGTGTTTATTACATGGACACCTGAGCATATAAATCACATATTCTGCAATTTGTCATCTGTTTTTGTTGCCATGGTTTGGATAGACCAATGTTCACTTCTTTGGTTTTTTCTGTAAGTTTACATACTGCACAATTCCCACAAGGGTAGTGCCCAGTAACTGGTGCAAGGCCCCAACATTGAGTCAGGCTATTAACAATTTGTATTTTTTCTTTGAGTCTGCTACCGCTTATTCGATTGCCAATAGTGATGGATTTTTTATAGGCAAACATAGGTATAGGTAATTCGGAAATTGAATCTTTAAAGATTTTCCAGTGTTTTTTGACAATTTGACTAATTCTCAGACTAAGGTTGGTAAAAGTGTTAATGCATACTAACCGGTCTTCTTGGGGCTGTTTTATTTTATCATCTAGGAGGGCATCTCGGTTGTTATTGGCAGCTCTTTTAGGTGATTTTTTAATCAATTTTTTCAGATAGCCCCTTTGTTTGAGTTTAGATGTTAAATTGTTTGCTTCTTCTTCAAATGCTGTTATATGGCTGCTATTTCTCTTAACGCGTAAAAATTGGTCATAAGGTAAATTGTCTCCAAAGTGCTTAACATGATGACTTTCATAGTGCAAAAGAGAGCTTTTTCAGTGGTTTTATGAAACGGTTTTACTAGTAGTTTGCCTTCTTCATGGAAAATCGTTAGATCTAGAAAATCGATTGATAGCTTTTGAATATTCATGGTGAACTGAAGATGCTGATTACAGTTATTGAGCCAGATGAGAAAATCTTCTGTTTTTTCTAGTGTACCTGACCATATCATAAGGACGTCGTCAATATATATCTCACCCAAGATTGTATGCTAGGTGAGAACGGATTAGATGTATAAATAAACTTTTTCTCGAAGTATTCAACAAATAGGTTTGCTAAACTTGGAGCCATGGTGGCCCCATGGCAGTTCCTTCAATTTGTTGAAAGAAAGTGCCTCGAAATTCAAAATAATTTCCTGTGAGGGCTAGTTTTACGCACCATAGGATGAACAAACTTGAAACTGGGTTGTTATCTAGTCTGCTAAGAAGTATCTCTTCGATCGTTTCTAGAGTAGCTTGTTGCGGAATGTTCGTGTATAGGGAGACAATGTCTAAACCTATCAAATAGGAGTTCTCTGGATTATAGGGTAGGTTTTCGTACTTTTTTTATCACTTCTTTTGTATCCCTTAGATAAGATTTCATATTTACCACATATCCTTTTAAGTAGTGGTCAGCAAATTCAACAGGGGCTCAAGAATAGAATTGATGCCCAAAACTATTGGTCTACCTGGTGGTTTTACTAATGATTTATGTATTTTTGGTAGACAATAGAATTTAGGTATAGCTAGGTATCAGACCATATCTCTCTATCTAGAAGGGAACTTCACTGGCTTCCAATTAAGGAACGTATCCTCTTTCGCCTTTTGTCCATCTCCTTCAACTGCTTGACAGGTTCTGGTCCCAACTACCTTAAAGAAGAACTTAAACCTAAGACCAGTAACTATAGTCTTAGATCTAATGGCCTCTCTCAACTTGTCGTTCCAAACTGCAGACTATCTCAGACAAAGAGTGGAGCCTTCTATGCTGCGGCTCCCATTGCGTGGAACAACCTTCCACTTAAACTTAGAAATGAAAGCTCTAATAGAGTGTTTAGGAAAGGATTTAAGACCTAACTGTTTAATTAATCTCCTTTTCTTTGGTCTGAGATCCTCCCTTCTGGTATAACTTTTATCATTCGTGACCTCTTTCTTCGTGAACGCTTTATTTGTTTTGCTTGTTGTTAGCGCCCTTAAGCCTTAGGGTCAGTAGCTCTGCGCTATATAAATTATAAACAAATAAATAAATAAATAAATAGCTGGTTCTGGGTTATTAAGGAAAAGCCACTCTTGTTTGCTGATCCAACATCTTTTGTGAGCTTTTGCTGTTTTCAGTTCAATTAGACTTTTTAGTTCATTAATGGGATCAGCTGTTAGTTTCTTGTAATAGTCTGTATTGTCAAGTTGTCTCAGGCATTCGTCTATGTAATCTTTTTTGTCAAGCATTACTATAGCTCCCCCTTTATCAGCTCTTTTAATGATAATGTCTTAATTTGCTGCCAGTGATTCCCTTGCTTCTTTCTCTAGAGTGGTCAGATTGTGATACATAGATATTTCTTGTTTTTCAAGTTTACTGACTTCTGTTAAGACTCTTTTTTCAAAAAGAATTGACTCTGGTGAGAAGGCAAATGTAGGCGGGTAAAAGGGAGAGGGATTCTTAAGTCCGGAATGATTGATCATGTTTGAATTAGATTTTTCTGTTTGATTGGCAAAAAATTCTTTGAGTCTAATTTTTCTCATGAACTTAAAGAAGTCAGTATGTAATGCAAAAGGATCATGTTTATTAGAGATAACATATCCTACACCTTTTTCTAGAAGTTGTTTTTCAGTGGATGTTGGTTTGTAAGTGGATAGATTTACTAGACGTGATTGCCGCTCCGCAGGTATCTTTGGTCTCCGTTCCAATTGTCTCTGTTGGTGCCTTTGTATAAAAAAAGCGCGGGCACCTTGATTTGAATTTCCTCTTTTTTGTGTATAGTTAGAGTTGCCTCTACCTCGGTTAGTAATGTTGGTAGGGGTACTTCCTCCTGAGTTGTCTGAGTCACTATTGGTGTTACGAGAGCTAAAGGAGGTTGCTCTAAACCTCACCTGTCTATTTTGGCGTGTTTGTCCTTGTGTTTGTCCTGCCTGTGATTTGTAACCATCTTTTGTATAAGGGTAGGATTTTTCATGAGAATATCTACTTAGATCTTTATTTAGTCTTTGTATTCTTTCTAGTGTATTATTTTGTTTGATCTGCATGCCCCAACTTGAAGTGAACAGGTATGGGTCCCAGACTTGTAGTTTCCTTCTCTGAGAATATGCCAGCCCTGGTGCACTAACCTCCCAGATACTGCCACGGCGAAGATGCTTCTGGATACAACTCGCTTTCATGTGTGAATCCCTTGACCTTAGTTCCCTTCTTTGGGAATATGGCAGACCTGGTGCACTCAACTCCCAGGTACTGCCACAAGGAAGATCTCTCTGGGTGTCACTCGGTTTTATATGGGGTCCCAGACCCTTATTTCTCGCCCTTGTGGATATTGCAGATCTGGTGCAATCATCTCCCAGGTACTGCACGAGGAAGATCTTTCTGGATGCAATTCGTTTTTATGTTTGTTGTGTTATGTTATGTTATCTGGACTTGTAAAGTGCACATTCGCCCAAGGGCATCTTGGAGCTAGGCAGCAGAGGTGGAGGCAGCGGTTAGAAAAAAGAAGGCCTAAACTAGTAGAGTTTTCAAAGAACGGCGAAAGGTGAGATGGTGGCGCGGAGAGCCCATGGAAGGTCATTCCAGGCCCTTGCTGCTGCCACAGAGAAGGCCTGTCCACGACAGTCTGACACAGGGAACAGACAGCAGAAGGGCAGACTGAGAGTGGAAGAAGCGACCAGGAACATAATGAGAACACTTTTCCTGCAGATATTCCGCCCCCATTTGGTAAAAGGCACGGTGAACAATACACATAGCTCTAAACACGATCTTCTTCTCTATAGGCAGCTAGTGGAGCTGTCTGAGTAGCGCAGGATCGATCTAACAGCCTCATTCTGAAGTATCTGAAGCTGATCTACTATGAGGTAACATGGCTGGCCAAAATAGAGTGAGTTGCAGTAATCAGCCGTGCTGAGAACCAGGGCTGCTACCACAGAGGTGTGGAATTGACCAGGGCTAAAAGTAAGAACTTTCCACAAAATACGTAGTTTGAAGTGGCCAGATCTACAGACCGCCGCAAACTGCTCCGCCATAGATAATGAAGAATAAATCATTATCCCCAGGTTTTTAACTGAAGAAGATGGCAGGGGAAATGGGCCCAGTGAGACGGGCTAGAAATCCGGGTTCCAGAAAGAGAGAGGACTGGCGGTGCCGACAACAAGAACCTAAGTCTTATTGTCATTCAGTTTTAAGCAGTTGGCAGCCATCTTGGAGCCCAGATCCTCTAAACACCTCCTAAACCGGCCCACGATGTCGGAGCGGGTAAGATCCAGACGGACCAAGATCTGCGTGTCGTCAGCATAGGAGTAATATCTGAACCCATGAGAAAGAATAATAAAAAGAAGAGGTCTAATATAAATATTAAACAAAATAGGCGAAACAGCGGATCCCTGAGAAACCCTGCATGACAGCAACACAGATTTAGTACAAAAGGGGGAAGAGAGACTGATTGAGAACGATCGGCCAGGAACGCAGAGAATCAGCTCAGAACTTGGCCAGGCATACCAGCATCCGACAACCAGGCGATCAACGTAGGATGATCGACCGCGACGAATGTCGCAGATAGATCTAATAAAAGAACTGCTCCAACATCACTCTGATCGACTAGATGGGCAAGATCGTACAACACAGAGTTAAGAACGGATTCAGCACCCCTCCCTGACTGAAAACTAGACTGAAAGGCATCAAAGAACCCAGAAGATTCTAAAAAGGACGAAAGAAGGGGAGACACATGGGCTTCTAAACTCTTCATCAAAGAGGGCAGAAGAGAAAAAGGATGGAAATTAGCAAGCACCTGAGGGACCAAGGAAGGCTTTTTTAATAAGGGAAGCAAGCATAAGAGCATGCTTCAAGAACCTAGGGATGAACCCATCTTGAAACAACGCATTAACTGCTGTAGTAATATGAGGGATCAAATCTCCCGAAATATCTTTAAGCAGAGCCAGCGGAATAGCATCTGCCGGGGGGGGGGGGGCATATTTAAGGCAGTGAATGGCCCTAAGTATGTCCTGATCGGAAAAGATGGGAAAGGAAGTCCAGGTGGAGTTAGGTACAGGGAGTTCAGGAGGGGTCAAGACAGCAGAGAAATTGCCAACTGTAACTCTGATAACACTGCAAATAGAGTCAATCTTAGTGTGGAAGAAAGAGGAAAGAGAGTCACAGAGGACCTGCGTCGATACCGCATAAGAGCCAGCCTTTGTGGCAGTGGAAAGAGATTGGACCAGTTGGAAACAGGGCTTTGGGTTTATTTACAGCCTTTTTCACCTTCTGACTAAAAAAGGATATTTTTGCAGCAGTAGTTGCTTTTTAGTAGACAGTCAGAGTATGATGAAAGACAAGTTTATCTTCAGTCAAATAGCCTGTTCGCCATTTCCTCTCAGCCTGTCTGCAGCGCAGTTTTTTAGCTCTGAGTTCATCCGAAAACCACGGCTCAGAGGTGTGGCTTTTTCCCCTTACAGAGCCTAAGAGGGGCCAGCAGATCAGCAGCTGCGGAGAAAGAATCCTCCAGACCCGCTAGAGAGCAGGGGCCATGCTGAGTACAATGCGACTGGAGAGCAGCTGTCAGCTCGTGATTTGTCACTTTGTGGCAGCTATGTTTTAAAGTAGCATATTTAATCGGCAACAAAATAGGGCCCAGCTGAAGAATAGAAAATGCTAGAAGAAAATGATCAGACCACAGCATAGGGCAGGGGGAAGAAACAGAAATAAGTGCCATAGGCGCACAGATAAAATCCAATATATTACCCAGTTCATGAGTTGGTTCCCAAATCAACTGAGGGAGGCCAAGATATGACATTAAGGATAGAAAATTGGCTACCTGGCCTGTATTGGTAATGCTAGCAGGGAGATTCAAATCTCCAACAACCCAGAGATTAGGATGCTGAATCTGAAGTGCAGACACAAATTCAGAAAAATTAACACAGAAAGCAGGATCCACACCAGGTGGACGGTATACCACTAAGACATTACAATGCGGGCCAGCATACACTCCATCCTCAGAAAGTGTACCGGGACCATGCAAACCATTTTATATATAGCCTTATGAATGATAGCCAGTCTGCCACCAGGGTGAGCCGGCGAACGGTCTACATGAGCTAGATCGTAGTTAGGTGGCAGGGCCTGAACAATAGAAGGACCAGATGTCTTCCTCAGCCAGGTCTTCGATACAAATAGGAGATCCAGCTGAGAGTTAGCCACCAGTTCATGACAATCCGAAGCATGCGTCACCAATGATCAAGTATTTAACAATCTACACTGAAAGATTACTGGGATTAGAGTAGTGGCTAGTGTTGGAGATTTATCAAAGCCTGGTGGCCAGCTGGTCTCACCAGGGGCTAAAGGATAATAGTGTGCTGTGATCCAAGGATGCTGCTGCCCCAGAAATTGCCATACCGGCATGCAGATCATGCACGTCCCTTGCACAACGGGCACAGACAGGTTTGCCATAAGCACGCCTTTGGTGCGCTGACTGCGTGTCCACTGCACCCGTCTGCTGCGCGTGCGAGTGATGCGGCACATAAATGCCGTCAAGAGAAATGGGAGCCGGGAAGCCACCGATCGAGCATCAAAGAAAGAGGACTAGCCGAGGAGCAGCGTCCTTAATTCACTTACACTTTGGGTTAGGAACAATGTATCACATACAAGTAATAAAACACAAACTAAAATGAGTCAGCTGCAGAAACACTGAATATCACGTCAATAAGTAAAATAATGCTGGCAAGAGCACCACCGCCGAAGAGTGGCTTTAAAATGGAAGCCTGTGTGGACAACTTCTCCTTTCATGAAACCTGTTAATTTCTTATCCCTCATCCTCTCAGGGTCCCCAACAACCTTCCCAGTACTCCACCCCTCCTCTGGGTGCTCACTGGTCTCTTGCAGCTGTGGGGGTGGGCCCCTTATGCACCTTAATCCAAGCATGCCCACCACCTGAGGAACGAGTGCACGTTTTATATGTGTACTGATGGTCTTCCCAGGTGAACTTATACCGCCGTTCCCAAGCACCAGCCAGGCAAAGTAAGGTTCACTCCCTAGCCAGTTATAGAGACCACAGGTGGGACTGGATGCACTGCACCGAATCCATGGTAGCTGTAAGGGAAACACAGGGGTTAACAATAAGTACAGTATGGTTAGGGATTTCCCCTCAGTAAACCTACAACCTAATCTTACCTGATACCAGGGAACCCCAAGATCTGTTGATGCGTTAATGACGTGACCCTTAAAAGGGTGGAAGATGCACCAACCAGGAGCGCAGTTAAATGATATGATATTATAGTTTATTTATATAGCGCCTATACAGAATGTGTTTCAAAGTACTTCAAGGCAAGTAAAAATACAATGACATTCTGACAGGCCATGAACAGTAAGGATGTGAAATTAACTATTGTTGTTTCAAATATTAAAATCCAGAGACAAACCACCCACTCTCTCTCTGCCATTCCGGCCAACTATGGAAGATTGCGAAAAAGTTCAATCAGCCTTTTTAAATAAGATTAAAAAAAAGCTAGAGAAACCATAACAAACTGTAAAGTGACAGACTCCCCACTTTTGTCCTACACCAAGGAGGAAAACTCAGAACCTAAAAAATCTAAGTTCCACTTCTCGCCTGTCACCATAAAAGACATGTTGAACACCCTTTCATCCATAAACTGCACCACATGCTCTGAAAATATCTTGCCCCCTAAACTTATATTAGACAATACCGAAGTCTTCGCTCCTTATCTATGCCGCTTGACTCGTGATTTAGGGACCGGAAAGTCCCTGTAGAAAACTGTCACGGTCCCTCCGCTAGTAAAAAAAAACAGGTCTGCACCAACAAGACCCTTCCAACCTCAGACCAATCACAAACTGTAACTTTTTGTTAAAGATTCTCGACAAAATAGCCACACATCAATTACAGGAATATGTTGATAAGAACAACCTTCTGCACTCGCAACAGTCAGGGTTCAGAAGTGCTCACAGCATGGAATCTGCCCTGTTAGACCTGTAAACCAGAATGCTTGGCATTCTGGACAAAGGAAAAGCAGGCTTGCTTTTGGACCTCTCGGCAGCTTTCGATTTATTAGATCATCGGAAGCTCCAATAAGCCCTAGATACTGCAGGAAATTGCTCAGAGGAGGCCATCAACTAGGTTGCATCTTTTCTCGAAGATAGAAACTCCAAAATCAATTGGGGAGGACACTCCACCACATCCAGACCTGTGGATTGTGGCGTTCCTCAGGGAGCCAGTTTCTCGCCAGTGCTTTTCAATCTATATCTCGGCTGTCTCTGCTCCCTCCTTTCACAACTTGGGATTTATTTTACTAATTTTGCAGACGACACACAACTTATATTAGAACTGTGCGGTGACCATACACTCGACAATAATGGACTCTCAGCCATCTATAATACCGTTGAAAATTGGATGAAGTCACACTGGATGTGTCTAAATAGCTCCAAGACGGAGCTTATGACATTCGGATCAACCAAAGTCTTAAAGAACCTAGACCCAGCTTACTCCTCTTTTCTTATAAAGGATTCCAAAATCAAAGTGTCAGACAAAGTCAAGACACTCGGGATTTACTTACAATCCTCATTAGGAGCTGAGGCTCAAACTTCGTACCTCAAGCGGAACTGCCAATACTACCAAAGACTTCTATGCCGCATCAGGCCCCTTCTAAACACACAAAATAGTGCCACAATAGCCAGAGCCACCATCCTGTCACGGCTGGACTCATGACATGCCCTGCTCTTGGGAGCCAGTAGTAATTGCATCAAGCAATGTCAGATAATACAAAATAACGCAGTTCGATCCATCTCAGCCAAGTCCAGACGTGAACACATAACAAATGACAGAAAAAATCTCCACTGGATAGCAATAATAGAGCGTATCAACTTCAAATCCTTGACACTGGTCCATCGTTGCTTACATGGAACAGCCCCGGCCTATCTCAAGAAGGAATTCAAGTGGTATGAGCCAAGCAGAAGCCTAAGATCTGAAAAGCAGGGACTGCTTGAGTCAGGCCACTTCAAAATAAAAGCTACGGGCCTAGGCAGAGCATTCTCCACCAAAGCCATCTCCTACTGGAATGAGCTACCCCGCCATCTCAGACTTGAAAGCAATTTCCTTATATTCAGAAAACAACTCAAAACCACACTCTTTAGATAACCCCAGAACCATGCCACACTAGTACATACTCTGAAGCCCCTGCCGTCCCTCTTCTTTGTTGCCGTCCTGAGAATCTTCAGTCCACGTGTCTATGTCGCGCCCTGATGCTTGCAAGCTTTCGGCGCATTATAAATATATATATAAATAAATAAATACATATTTTACTCGACCTGATGACATTTCAGATAGTGCAAGAGCTAAGACATGGATAAGGAAGGGGGGGAGAGAGTGGGAGGGAAATGGAAACAGACAGATGACTACCGGACTAGGCCTGACGACATTTCTGTTAGAGCCAGAGAAAACAAAAGGTGAGGGAGAGGGGTGCAGACAGGGAGGGGAGGAACAAAACAAGCGACTATCGCACTAGGCCTGATGTCATTTCAGATAGTGCTAGAAGGGGGGCAAGCAAGGGGAGGTAGAAGGAGACAAATGATGTTGCTATCATACTAGGTCCAGGGACAATTCCAATAGAGTAAGGGCATAGAAGAAAGTAAGAGGAGGAGGGGAGGAGATAGAAAAAGGGAGAAAGGGAGAGGAGGCGGAAACACAGAGTAAGCAGTCAAAAAGAGCAGAGAAGCAAGAGGGGAGAGCAAATACAATTGCAGAAGTCAGTAGTAACACATAATGTTGCAAGCCTGGATACAAGATGAAAATGGGAACAGCATGATTCAGGGCCACCATGTAAAAGGGTGACTCACCATGAATCAATGAAGTCCATAAAAGTCAAATCCAGCATTGGCCACAAGACGGTGATGATGAAACCAGAATGTATCAGGACAAACTCTGGCAGAAGCAGGCTGGAGGGGAGTGGGGGGAAGCAGGGTAGAAGAATCAAGCAAAACAGGCAACACCTGTGAGTGTGAGAAGGGGGGCACAAGGGAACATCACGGGGAGACCAGAGGGGTGGGGATGGCCTGTGGGGACAGAGGGAGTAAACACATATTGGTGCATGCTTACTTGCTGTCTGAGAAGGGTTTCGGGCCCTGGATCACCCTGGTCCGACCAGGTCCAAACAGGAATTGCTCTTTTCTTTGTCTGCCCTTTGCTTGGACACCCGGGCGAGAGAAGCCCTTGATCTAAGAGTTAAGAGCAGGAAGGAAGAGGCAGGGCTAAGAAGGTGGGTGGTGCTTAGGCCAGGTGACCAAGATCCACTTGCACCTGCTCCCAATCTGTAAAGGAAAAGAGGCTGGAGGGCTCCTTAAGTAGGGAAAAAGAGTGGCAAACAGGAAGGCACCAGGTGGGCAGGTCTTGCTAAATGGGGAAAAAGAGCAGCAACCAGGAAGGCACTACTTGGGTGGGGCTTAGATCAGGTGACCAAGATTCACTTGCACCTGCTCCCCATCTGCAAAGGAAAAGAGGCTGGAGGGCTCCTTAAGTAGGGTTGTGAATAACAAATAGGCTCATGGAGGGGGGTGGGACTGGGGTAGCAGTGATTAGGACAAAGTTTGTGTAATGGAATTGTTACAATTATACTACTTGTTTGGTTTGTATTGTTGTGTTTACAGAAAATGTATAAAAACATTTTTTTTTAAAAGTAGGGAAAAAGAGCAGCAACCAGGAAGGCACCAGGTGGACAGGGCTTGCTAATATCCAAAAGGTTCTTGCTGTGACCCAGAGGGTGCACAATCTGTGGGGGGAAAAACCCAAAAGTCCAGCCCACCCTCAGTTCGCCAAGTTCCAGGATAATGCACAGGGAAGAAGACAGTCCAGAAATATTAAGTTTACCGAAGCAAAAAGTAATCCAAAGGCAATCCAAGAAACAGGGCCGAGATCAAAAATGCACAGTTAACCAGAAAAGCAGCAGGGGCAATCCAAAAGAAAATCCAGGAGAAAAAGTCAGGTAAAGAAAACACAAGAACATCACAAGAACAGCAGGAGCAGAGGAGTAGTCTGGGGGCAGTCCAATACACAAGCCAAGGGTCAGAAGGAGCCAGAACAATCCAAGGAGATGTAGAAGGGCAAATATAGCAAGCATTAACAACAGGAACAAGTTAGCTACCCATAGGAGTTGAAAAACAAGGAGGAATGAATGGAGGCTCCTTTCCTGGTTTACCAGGTCACGTGACCGTACCAAGTCACATGATGCGTGCTCTGATGTGCTGAGCACGTGACACGAGCCTCCACAGCGGTGCGTTGGCCAGGTGTAAGGGCAACCGCCACAGAGAACGCAGGACCCCTGGTGTCTTGGGGAATCTCTGCGCGTTCTTCCTGCACAGCAAAGCCGCCAGGCTGGATGCCTCCGTGGCCGAGCGGGTAAGTGGCAGGGCTTTATGACAGTATGTAAAGCAAGTTTATTGTACAATCATCTGGGGAGGAGCTAGATGATGCTGTGGAGTCAAACTAACCCAGTCTCATTGAACTGCAAAGGTTGACACATTATATACATTTTTGCAACTTTCTCCAATTCCTACATTCTCATTGGTAGTCAAAATCTTAACTACAATCTTCAGCTCATGCGTATAATACACCTCCTTTTAGGATGTGTCCGTGGTAGGTCATGACATCATCAACCAGTTAAACATTTGTGTGCACACAATTCATTACTAGTAAAAACTGGCCTGAGCCCTTTAACCTTAAATCTTAATTGCATATGGTTCGCATAACTACTTCAAGCGATATGAAAAATGCCCGGTAAACAGGTTCTCTTTGAACTAGCGATAACTATCTCATCCCCGGGTTTCCGGGCTCCATTGAAACATTCTGATCTAAATAACTGCCATTATTCGTGCACAGCATCTCTTGAGAATATAACTCCTGTGTTTCAATCTCTTTAGCCTTAAGCATTGTTTCATCCAACATTTTATTGCTGGTCAAAAAAAAATAGCGAAAACCCTCTGTCTAGCTCCAATGCATTCAAGAGATTACATCTGCTTTCTGTGGTGCTTAGCAGACCATAAAAACTATGGCTGGCTCCTTTAGCTGAGCTGACCATTGCTAAGGTCGAAATTACTTATTTACCCATCCTCAGCAGAACCAGTTTCTCAAAGTCAACCCCTGACTGCTGTGTTTTAATCTGTTCATAATAAAAGCCTACTACATTTAGATTAATAAATTCCCTTGATATGTTTTCTGAGTGTGCATGCATGGTTAATAAATACTATCTTTCCTTTACAGTGGATTCTTCAGTATAGGCCCCCTTTCTCATCATGCGCATTATAAAAACTCCTCATTGCCTGCTTCTGGGCACTCCATAGCACAATATGTCTGAATTGTGTTTATATTTCCTATGGCGGTTTTAGCATTTGTCTTTCTAAGCACTTGCAAAGCTAATATGTATCAATTTTACCAAAAAGTAATACTAAGTAACATTTCCTATTCACATTTTACTATACTCAATACGTATGAAATTGCAACATCGCGCCGAGTTTGCCGCAAATATGGCGTGTGCAACATGAACCCCTCTTGATCGTGGGGACCTTTCCTGACCACCCCAACATTCCCCCCTTTAGTTAATATTTTAACAAATAAATAATATTTCTGTTCTTTAAAATAACATTCTCAGGGAACAACCCTACAATAATTTCTCATTTTAGTCCCAAAATGGGCATACTCTTCCGCTGAACAAACCCAACTCGTCCTCCCACCATTTTTGCAATCTACCCATTGCTCCACACATTCATCACAACTTGGTGGAGGACACAAAACAGCTTCAGTCAGTACCCACGTGAGATGAAATGGTAGTGATTCTAGCCTTGGACAGGGTCACAGTCAATGATGCAGCTGGTTTTGGTATCTGGGCAGAACAACATCAGAAAAGCATTTGGCAAGAACAGAAGATAATAAGAAAAACACAAAACTAGGTAAAATAATTTTCACAGCAAGACTCATCCAAGATGGCACCCAGGAGAGAAGCATGTCTAAGCACCCATCATTTGTAATTCTTGTCTCATTTTCCATGACCACTCTGAGCTTATGCAAGGCAGCAATGGTTTGTGACAAGGTACCATTCGCTGAATCATTCGGAGGCACAAATGTGCAACAAATACTCCCAATTCTTCGACACACACCCCCCTCCTGTCAGGTGGTCGAGGATGCAACGGTTTTGGAAAGTCATGAGCCTCAGGGCACACAGCTCTTCTTTAATGGCACTAAATGCTGACTTAGAGAAATTAATAATTAGTAGAGGTTCATATCTGGTCACCTGGAGCCACTTGGCATTTCCTGCGGTTTGGACGCCAGGTGCCAGGAGAGAAGCAAAAATGATTTTGGTATGACTAAACAGTCGGTACTGCTCAGGAATGTCCATTAAAGCCTTTGACAATGCAGCTGAAAGGTAATTCAACCTCTTGGTTCCTTGCAATAGTTCCTGGTTCCCGTCGTCGAACAAAGTCATTGATTTGTCCATATCTGATGATGAAGGGGACGCAACGGGCACAGGGGATAAAGGGGGCACAGGTGTAGCTTTGGGCATTGGATGAGCCACAACCAGGTATTCCTCAGGGATGATGAGGACTGGCACGTGGAGTGTAGACAGACTGCCCACACCTCGCCTGTAACGTGTTAGGTTGCAAATATGCATTTATCCACTGACCTGAGCAGATTGCAATTCCTTGATGACAGGGAAACCCCCCTGTGAACTTTACGAGCCTCCGCCTGATTCAGACAGAAATCGGAGAGGAGCAAAATCCCCAGGGAAACCCTCTGGGGAAAAAAACCCTGTGCCAGATTTGAGAGAGAAGGTTGTGGCAGCTCTTCAATCTTCGGCACCACAGACTGGAGATTGCTGGACTGGACCCTTCCAAATGCAGAATTGATGTTATCTTCTTTCGGAATTAAGGAAAAGGGTAAGTATGGCTTGTGAAGAGAAGGTGGGACAGGATATGAAGAGACAAACTAGATTGCACCTGAGACCATATTTATCTGAGTCCTTAATCAGTCTGCAGCAGAGGCGATGTGTATCTGGACTTCTTTCCGAAGAATGGCGAGTTCTATAGAAGCAGAGGAAGAGTAAGAAAGAGGAAGTTTCCTGATTCCGATCTAATACCTGCTCCCTCCCTGATAGACTTACTGGCTATGCGTGTCACAGAAGATTGGCGTTTTCACAATGACTGCGTGGTTGTCGGCGGAAGGGGTGAAGCTCCTTTCACGGAATCCCTTTAGAAACAGAAGGGTTAGTTCTTCTGTACTGTCAAGATTGATACGGAGGCAAACCCTGTGAATTATCCCTACCATGTTCTAACGTCCCTGCGAGTCAAGGAGGAAGGAAAGCTGAGGTTTGACTTCTGTGTTGGAGACGCGGTATGGGGAGACGTGACAGAACAGGAGGTAAGCAAGAGAACCAGTAGTGGACATAACCGCAGAGTTGACTGATCTGTAATGGGAGAGAGAGAGGTAAGCATAGAAGGAACACGAATGACATGAAGGTTAGTTTCCCTAGGAAGCAACACTTACGGAACATCTAGTACAAGAGTAACTCCACGCCGGGACACAGGAACCAGTGGAATATAAATTGTCACATGATCACAGATGGGCAGAGTCCTTCCACAAGCAGGAGCGGGCAGACTTGACGTACAAGACCGGCGTTTCCCGGCAGCCATGTTGGAATGCCAGAACGCACCAGCGTATCGAAAGCGGCCACAGCGCCACCATGACCAGCGGCCATAAAGAGATACAACATCGTCATGCTGGAGGCAACTGCCTATTTAGGTACTATCCACAAGTCCATAAATTTTCCAAAGGGGCAGCCGTACCTCCAGTCAGATCAGCGATGTGAATTGTGTGGCTGCAGTTCTAATTTGTGCCAATGGCCAACATTCCATCTTCCTTAAAACACAGAAAAATTGATAAGTGTCTGTATCTTAACAGGTTTTTCTTAGTTTATTCGTGCCACCCCTTCTTCTGAGAATCCCCTCATTCCTCCAGCTCTGCAACTCTTCAACCCTTGCTCCAAGTGGTTTTTAGAAAAAAATAGCTCCTTCTAAACTCAATTGAACTCTCTGTATACACCAGTCGTTCTGCTGCTCTTAACGATGTGCAGCTGAATATTCTTTATTGATAAGCAAAATGATACTGTAACTGATTGCCCTTTGAACTGCCCTCAGAACCTGCACAATGTTGGGTGCACTAGGCACAGTGCATCTGCTACCTCTGCTTCATTCGGGATAAACACCCTAGAGACACCAGAAGCATAGGGGATGGGAGAGCAGATGTAGCAATATCCTACTGATCTCGCTCTCCCAACCTTCCTCATTTGGCTATACTATACATTATCCACTGCAAAACCATGTGCATTTGTAGTGGGATCTAGTTCATCATCCCCATTATCCAAAAATCAATATTAACACGTCTTATTTCTCTTGACAATACATCCCCATATTCTATAAACCTAGATACATTTTAAGCCTCTACATTTACACTTGCAGTTATCTTCAGACATGATGACAAGTGAACTACAAAAACCATATAAACACTCATTTTAACATATATTATGCATGTGAATATTTCTTCCTTTTCTTAACAGAAAAATTCCAGTCCCAGATTTTCGTTTGCACCCCCATTTTCCACTGGAATGAATGGCGGATCCTAAGGGCACACTTAACTTTGCGCCTGCACATGTGTCGGTGGAGGGGGCATCAATATCCCTTTGGGTATCACTAATATAGATCCAAATCTTGTTACCATCTACCTTCACAGCAGTCCGAGTTGTGTAAATTACATGGTGTGGCCCAATGGAAATGCCGCTCATTCCAGCAGCGTACGAAGGTCTGGATGAAAATCCAGTCTCCCGGGAGTAGCTGTCGCTTGCGTTGATCATTGATTTCCTGCCATCCTCTCCTGTAGTCTGTTGGTGAGAAGACACAACCTGTGAAGATATAATCTTGACACTTTTGGATAAAGCCTGAAGTTACTCCATAAACTCCTCTCCTAGGTCCTCTGCGGTCTTGTGTGCGTCTGATGCAGTTCATGCAGGTGAAAGAGGTGTATGTAGCCTCCAATCCATCATAATCTCATGGGGGCTCAAGTGATGGTCTTTTCCTGGCCGATTTCTCAAATAAAACAGTGATACGGGAAGACAGTGGTGCCTTGGCTTTTCTATTAATTTCACACTTTTGCTAACCAGACCTTAATAACCCCATTTAGTCTCTCCATGAATCCTTTGGCCTGCAGGTGGAAACCAAGCACAACCTGGGCTTGATTCCTAAAAGTGAAGTAATTTCAGCGAACAAGGCATTCAAAAAGTGGTTACCATTGTCAGATTTTAAGACCTCGCAAATTCCCCACTGCGGAAATACCACCCTCACCAGAAACCTTGCTATGGACTTAGCATCAGGATATACGCAGGGACCAACTTCAAGCCACCGGGAGAATATACGAACAACAACAATGAGGTACCGATAATTGTTGCACCTCTTGATCATGTCCACAAAATCAATATGGAATTACTAATAAAGATCTCAGACAAAATAACCATACAGACTCAAAGAATATGGCAAAGTACTACTTTATTCTCAATTGAATAAAGCAGGGTCAACTGGTAGATATTGGACTGATGCTTGCACACTCACACCTGAACTTGATTACACAGAGATCTTAGACCCCAATATATGTCATCTATGGCATCATCCTACATGGCAAACTATAAATCTTATCAGCGGGAGTAATTAGTTAGGGGGACATGTCTACTTATAGACTGTATATGGGTGAGTACACCATTGGCTGTCTTTTGTCTGTGAGGCATGTCTCGAACTACCTCTAAAAACATACAATACTGATTTTAGCTAACAAAATGGCAGCAGATTGATCTATGCAGCATTGTATAGCAGGTTGCCCCTTAGACATACAGCTTGGTTGGCATTCTCACCCAACCTTGGACTTTCAGCTCGGCTAGCAGCACGTAAGCGAAACAAAACCCAGGTGCTTGAATCACGTCAGATTACTCCCCACTTCCCAAATTAGTCCATGATCTCTCATCTGTCCAGCCATGAGCCAAAGTTTACCATTTGTAGTTGACCTTGTAGCTTGCCCTCTGTTCTGGGACATTCAAGGGAGCGTAAGCACATCACTATCTTCATCCGAGGCTTAATGAATAGCCCTTGTTTTTTACTTCTGAGTTACATGTGAAAAGACCACACATTTTTCCATTTCAGACTCTTATTTACAGCTATTTGATTTAAGTATACTAAGTGTCATTGCTCTTCTTGGCCACTAGAGACTTGCTCAGTTTACCTTGTATAGATTTTATACACTTTTAATTGTCCAATAATTGGCTCTTGCAGATGTTTTCTTCTTCTTTTACCTTAAAGAAATATGTCTCGTCCATGGCTTATCCATCTGCCTCCCTTCGTGCTTTGAAGCTATTCCTTTAAAATATCATCCTTGATCCCAAGCCAACATAGACTCCTCTTTGTTCTGCACACAAGGCTGTTCTCCAGCATCTCCTGACTCCCCAACCCTGATCGGTTTCTTTGGTAGCTGAATTGAATCTTAACAGGAGCTGGTGTCCATTTTCCAATTATGGCCGTCCTTGTCATGTTATATATTGCTCTATAGCAAGCTTCTATGTATCTCATCTACCTTGCATTACTGCGTATTTGCACTTATTGGTCAGAAAGTTACTTTGTCTTCTTTTGCATTCATGATTACTTTATCGTTTCCTGCATGTTTTTCTTATTACTTCACTTACATCGTCTCTCCAGTATTTTCACATTGTTTCAGTATGTTCTCGTATAGCTTATTTATGACATCACTCTGCCCCATCAGGTTTCACTTAGCCCTCCATGATGTCCAATGGTGCGTGCTGACATCCTTCCACACATCATCCTCCCACACTTTCAGTGCGAGGGTACATTTGATACGGTTGTCTGAGTGCATATCCTCTCTCATACACTCAATGTGGCATAGACATAACACATGGAGTTCCACATAGGGCACTTCTCCTGCTGTTCCAGTATGATGGTGGTGAGGGTGTGGGAGTTAGGAAAAATGTGCTCAACTTCTCCTCTACATTCCCCCTCTGGTCGAGTCCTCAACCACATTCTTCTCTGCATTCTCTTTTATCATCTCTTCATACTGCTGTTTCTTTGGGACCCATATCTTTGTCAACCCCCCCTCAGGTGACGTGCATTCTTTATATGTTCATCCACACTCCAGGTCATATGACAGCAATCTCCTGATGGTCAAAAGAATATCTATCATCCTACATATTTATTATGATCCTTACAGTATTAGAACCGAATTCCTGGAGGTGCAAGGGTACTTTTCTTTATATTCTCACAGTACTTTCCTCATTTTTCATCTGCTGGCCAGTTCCAGCGTCTATACCAATCATGATATTCATCCCAATAGCTTTCCGGACTGTCTTCTGGCACCGTCCCAAAATGATCCTTATAAGACAAAATCCTAGCAATACCAACACTAGTACTGCTCCAAGTAATTTGAAGGCATTTGCCAACCAAGTTGGAATCCATGAAAATAGAAACAAAAACCAGCCATCCTCCTCGGTCTTGGCTACTTTATCCACCATTTCTGTGTGCAAGGTTGACAACATTGTTGTACTTCTGTCAAAGTCCCATTCTCTTCACCATGGGTAGGTGCAACTGTAAGCAAGACGGCCAGATCTTGGCACACACACCTCCTTCCATTGCTATAATTAAGTCCAGCCCATACCTGTTCTGGAGGGCCATGAGACTGATTGCCCTCAACTTTTCTCTGATCGCATTAAATCCTTTTATTGTCGTATTGATCATTTGCAGGAGCTCCCATCTGGTTATCTCTAACCATTTAGCATTTACTGCAGTCTGAATTCCTGGCAGGAATATAGCTGTGAATATCACTGCTGTTCTGCTGAACAACGTATGCTCATCTGGAAAGTCATAATAGGCTTCTATTGATTTTGCTGACAAATAATTATCTCATCTCTGTCTGCTTCAATGGAACAATCTTTTCTTCCTCAGATGCCTGTCAATTTTTGGGAAGCCTGTAATCTGCAGGTCACTTTGTGGTACTACTAAGGCTGGCATGATTATCAGTACCAATGAACAAATTCCTCCCCATTTTGCTGGCAACTTTATAAATGCTCTTCATCCACAGGCCCAGTAATGGTCCATCAGGACTGCTGTTCTCTCCTTCAAGGCTGGTACATCAAAAACTCAGCCACACTTGCAGTTTTCTCCAACGTTCACTGTGCCATTATTTCTGAAGCATAACAACGCATTCTTCAGGGGTACTTTCTACAATGGTCCTCCCTCATCGTTGACCCATGTCAAAAATCTTGCAATCTTAGGCCATTGGTTTTTGCATTCCTTTTCTGCATTTTCCACAACTACTTCCCGTTGTCCGATTAATGCTGTTGCTTTGCACACAACCAATCCATCAGCCCATATTTCAGGAGAAAGCACTGCTCCTTTAATGTGTAGTTGATCTCTTTCCCAGCATTCTCGTAGTTCCTTCCCATTCTTATCCTTGCATTGTAACATCTTATTTTCTTCAATTCTAATTCCTGCTCCATTTATCCTAGGCTGTTCGTATTTTATTATTTGATGCATTTTTCTGGCATTTCTCTTGAATTTTTGCCGCGTACATAATTGTCTTCTCTTCGAGATGGCATTTTATTCACTCACACTGTGGATGCTTTCCTGCCTTGGAAATGTCCTCTGGTTAGGCAAAGTGCAAGGTGCATCAGGCAATGTGCCTTTTTCACTAATACTTCTGTTGCTATGAATATTGTAGAGGTTCCAAAAGCATAAGGTATAAGGCAACACAGATAGCAGCTTTTATCTGACGCGCTCCTTCCCACCTTCTTCATGTGCTGATACCATAGGTTATTTTTTAAATCAGACAAATTATCTAGATACATATTTATATCTTCATGATCTTCCCTAACATCCCTTTTAAATTGAAATACATGGCTAGTAGGATTATAAAAAAAGCTGTTCGTGATTTCATCAGGGGCAATAGTAAACATTTCATTGTCACCCACCATATCCGTATTGTTGCTTATAAAATGTCTAAACGTCCTAATAATCAAGAGAAAAACACAAATCATAATGGAAAATGACGCCAAAATTATTATTCCATGGAAACTCATTGCATTTCTTGATCTTGATGGCAATTAGCCTCTTATATTCTGAAACCTCCTAATTTGTGCTCAGACTTTGAATATGTAACTCTGTAAGTCTTTATAAATCACACCTTTATATCAAGAACCGCAAGATGATTGCAATAATTATTCTAAAAATAATATGATTGTTCTTAGGATTTCCAAGAAACGTTATGACGTTGATGTTTCTGCTTATTAGAGCTGGATAAGACTGTAATATGTAGGTAAAAACAGCATACAAGAATGCATGTAATGTTATTGCAATAGGTAACATAAAGATGAAGTGTGCTTCTCTTCTTTCATCTCTGGTAATTTAACACATTGGGCCTGATTCATGGAACGTTTCCCTATGGGATTGTGGCATTATAAAATACTTTCCCGAATCAGGCCCATTGTCTCTTGTACCTATCTAAAAAAGTTCTAGGATAACTGCAAGTCTGTTTACTCCTTGTCAAATTGCCATGCCTGCGCCATGGGCGCATACATTGGCGATCAATATGGACAAATTGTTATTCATTTATCTACAGAAAACTCCTGGATCAACCGCTATTCACTACTTGGACTTTATTTCCCATTTGCAAGACTTTGGTGCTTTTTTATTTTTCCCAGAAAACTACACTTACCATAATGCACTTGGCTATAATCATCCATTCCTGGCTATTCCTATTTTTCTTCATCAGAACTACAATCCCCAGAAGCCCTAGGGATTTGCTCTGCTTCCACCAGTTTAGGAACAGAGAGGGAGGTGGCCGATTGTCTGCAGGTGTGCTGAGCCAGGTGCAACCAATTAGCCTGCCTCTGTGCTGGGCTGGGCAGTATAAAGGCTGCTGCCTGCGAGAGCTCAGTCTCTTGCATTGAGTGTCCTTCCGGCACCTTATTTGCTTCGAGCTACAAACTTTGTATGCTGTTTCCTGATTTCACCTGCTCTTTGTTCCAGTGCCCTGGTGGGCTCCTGCCTTGCAGTCTACTACACCCTTCTGCCTACAGCCCTAGCCTTTTGGGCTCCTTGCCTCAGCCCTGCTCCTCTTGGCATCCTGCCTTGCAGCCTGCTACACCCTGCTGCCTACAGCCCTAGCCTTTTGGGCTCCCTGCCTCAGCCCTGCTCTTCCAGGCTCCTGCCTTGCAGCTGATCACGCTCTGCTGCCTTCCAGCCTCCGCCCTTGCCCTGCCGGGCTCTCCACATTGCAGCCGATCACGCTCTGCTGCCTTCCAGCCTCCGCCCTTGCCCTGCCGGGCTCTCCACATTGCAGCCGATCACGCTCTGCTGCCTTCCAGCCTCCGCCCTTGCCCTGCCGGGCTCTCCACATTGCAGCCGATCACGCTCTGCTGCCTTCCAGCCTCCGCCCTTGCCCTGCCGGGCTCTCTACATTGCAGCTGATCACGCTCTGCTGCTTTCCAGCCTCGGCCCTTGTCCTCTGGGCTCCCTGCTCTGCAGCCCGCCTCACTCCGGCTGCCTTCAGCCCTTGTCCTCTGGGCTCCCTGCTCTGCAGCCTGCCTCACTCCGGCTGCCTTCAGCCCTTGTCCTCTGGGCTCCCTGCTCTGCAGCCTGCCTCACTCCGGCTGCCTTCAGCCCTTGTCCTCTGGGCTCCCTGCTCTGCAGCCTGCCTCACTCCGGCTGCCTTCAGCCCTTGTCCTCTGGGCTCCCTGCTCTGCAGCCTGCCTCACTCCGGCTGCCTATAGCCCTTGTCCTCTGGGCTTCCTACTTTGCAGCTTATCACGCTCCGCTGCCTACTACCTACCTTTTTCTGCTGGGTTCTCGGCCTAGCAGCCCTCTACAGTCCTCTGCAACCTTCTACGGTCAGCGGCCCTGCCCCTCAGGGCCCACTCCTTGCTGCCCGGCCCTTCTGGGTTCCTTGCCGTGCAGCCTGCTTTACTCTGCTGCCCTAAGCCCTTTTCCTCTGGGCTCTCTACCTTACAGCCCTGCTCCTGTGGGCTTGCTCGTTGCTTTCCTGCTCCTCTGAGCTCTCAACCTTGTTCCTTACTGTCCTCTGCTATCCTATCCTGTTACACGACTTTCCCTTCATTTCCTTCTGCTAGTTTGCTATCAACCCCCTTTTCCTGGATTTGTCTGTAAGTATCTTCTCTTGTACTGTTTGTAGACCCTTTTGTACAGAGCTTGTCTGTTGGTTCCCATCAGTCAACCTCTGCCCCTTCCCTTGTCTCGTTTCTACATTACAGACACCCATAGCTGCTGTTCCAAGCCATGAGCAAACAGCGTGGGCCTCTGTTATAGCAAACTGTGCAGAAGGCTAGAGTTTTTTCCTAAGGTTCGTGGAATACTCTTTTCCTATATCTGCATACACCCCAAGAGGGAATTCATTCTGTACCTTTTTCCTTGCTACTCTTGCCTACTCTTCGTTCTCTTTCCTTTCAGCTGTGTGTGTATTTATCTGTCCACTTTATTTTGGCACAACCACCCAAACCCTTTCTGGGTGTCCTGTGCCACTCTTAATAGAGTGCCATCCCTGACAGAATGCAAGAGCCAAAAATGTCATGTTCCATAGGCAGGAAAGGCACACACAGACCAAGGATGCTTTCCTTTCGGGTTAAGAAACCTTTGCAAAAATCTATACTTTCCCTAAAGACAGCAAACAAGAACCTTAGTCTAAAGAACAGTCTTGCCTTAGTAAACAAAGATTTACAAGCACGGTACTACACTCACTGGCTTGCTGACCCTTCTTCCATGTATAACTATTATGACATTTGCGACTATGATCCGCAGTCCTTATCGGTTAAAGAGCTACAGCAAGATAATGAATTCTTACAGATCTTGTTAGCCCAAACAGCGAAAGACACTCCTGCGTCTGATAATTTTTCTAACACTGTTACAGCCAAGGATATTGCACTCATTGTGGGGGTCTCTAAACCAGAGTACGCTGTTGCTAGAGTGATATGTTCAAGATCTGCTTGGCAAGCTCCCCAGTCTACTGGAAACCCTCATTTGACAGGACACGGCATTATGTATCCTGAGGTTAGTTCACCTAGTCCTGGGTACAAAAGACCAATACTGACCATCGGTGGTCTTAATACTTCCCCAGTATCTACCAACCACAATAACCTTAAGGTCAGGCTTCCCATTGCTACAACCGAATTTTCTGCCACACCAGATTCTGAAGCTTTAGATCAAGCTAATGATACATACCTGCTACAAGAAAAACTCCTACGCCTTAAAAGAAAGACTGAAGATCTCTATGATGACTTTGTTTATTTACATAGTAAAAATTCTATGAAGGGACACAATATTCCAGACCTTTTGACACAATGTCCTACACCCGAAATACTGTCTTTAGAGATCGACATGGTAAGGCCTGGAATTGCCACGCAGAAAAGGATACAGATTTATACCAAGCAGATGGAAGACCTAAATTTAGCATATGCATCCCTTCAAAAGTCTGACACAGCTCTTTCACTTTCCAACTACAGTAACTCAGGTTCTGGTACTCTAGACCATGATTCCAATCCTGAACAATACCCGGTACCTGCCTGGAATCCAGCCTTTCCATCAGTCTATACCCCAGATCCACCAAGTAATTTGAGCACACCAGACTTTGAAGATCAGCCTTCAGAACGCCTACCCAATCATGACCCCAAATCTGTCTTATTACCTGTTACTGCATCTGCTAGCCCAATCTCTGCTGCTCCTCCTGCTAATACTTCTAAATCTGCTAATGTTGCAGCATCTCACATCACTCTTTTCGCAGCAGAAGCACCCCCTTCCTCTCTGCCTGCAATGACAGAACCTGTTGCTAAGTCAGATAACAACTTTCCTTTTGGCACTACAGCTCCGGTTGTTCTTGCTGGCGCCTCTGCAGCACTAAGACTACCAGACTCTACTCTATCAGTCTCAGGTGCGTCACTGTTCGCTGGTTCTTCTATGGCACCCACTCTCCCAGTTGCTACAGCATCGGAACTATCCACAGCCATTCATGATCTCTCTGCTGCGGTGGCTTCTGAAATTCCTACAAATCATGGAGAACCCGCCACTGTGACTCCTGACGTTTCTGCGGCTAATCTTGACTCTGCCATTGCTGTGTCTGATGCCTTGGAAAACCTTCCTAAAGCAACCAACTCTGCTGTGCCTCTGGCTCCACCTTTCACCACCTTACTGTTGCCTTTCAAAGCAAGCTATGCCATGGAACCTGCAACAGACATTCACATTTCCTCTATTCATGAACACTCTGTTGGGTTTTGTGCTCCAAAGACTTTGGGCCTCATTACACGTTAGGCAGTAAAAAATGCGATTTACCGGCATGGCGCTATTAGCGTGTCCGCCCTCGCAGGAGACCGCTAATAGCGTTCCATTACGAGTAAGCGGACATGCGCATAGGGCCATGCCGGTAAATGCACCTTTCCGGCTCCGACCAAAGTGCTGATAGCACCTCCGCCCTCATGCTGCATGCTATTAGCGGTCACCGCTATTAGCGGTCACTGCTATTAGCGGTCACCGTAAAACACCGGAACCGGAAATAGCGTCATCGCACAGGAACGGGAAAGAGCCCGGCGGCCATCTTTAAAAACACAATCCATTGCCATCCCCTGCACTCAGGACCTGCAGCAACACCACAACTGGCAAAACCACTTCCCACAATAACAAACAATGCCCAAGGCCCTAAAGAAAGCTGATGCGCGCCAGCACAAAGAACGCTTTTCAAACGAGGAATTGAAAATGCTGGCAGACACCCTGGCTGCAAATGCAGACGTAGTGTTTGCTAGCGACATGCGGCGCCCTGCACTCCTGAGAAAAAAGGAGATCTGGGCTGAGGTGGCACAGAAAGTCAGTGCGGTGGGCTCCACCCCCCGCACTGTAAAGGACGTGCGCAAGCGGTGGGATGATCTGCGCCTCCGTGTACGCAGCATATTATCGGCCAACAGGAATCTGGCCATGGGCACAGGAGGCGGAGGAGGATCCCCGATGAAGATGCAGGAGTGGGAGGAGACATGTGCCAGCACCATTGGCATTGAATCCATCGAGGGAGTGGGCCGAATGGAGTGCGGTGTGGCAACAACGTCAGACGGAGGTGAGTGTCCACGCAAAACACTGCAATGCAAAGCATGAGTTCCTCCCCCAAATGTGAAATGGGAATTAGCTAATGGATGGGGTCATCACACACACATGTACACAACCCTGCATATATGCCGTGCATATTCCCACACAACCATATGCATGCAGCACCTCACACACGTGTCACCCTGACTCATGTCCGGATGACCCACCTATCTGGCCAACAACCTGCATGTCCAAACTAGATGTCCAAATCCAAAGAACTGCAGCAACAACAACATATGCATGATGCACGTTGACCCATCACTGATGCTATCCCTGTCTTGCTCCCCCACAGGGTCCCATTCTGACAGTGAGGAACTGGACTCTGCAACGCAGTCCCCACCACCCAAAAAGCAGGCCAAGAGAAAGGATGCAGGCACCAGGCCCAGTACATCGAGGGGCACTGGGAAATCTGGAGTGGCCCAGGGTTCACAAGCCACACACGCACCGACCAGTGATGTGGACGACCCATGTCTGACACCGGAAGGGCAGCGTACACCCAGCACCCAGCTGTCCCCACACCACAGCCCATGCAACACATCCAATGGCAGCATCCATGAGGTGCATGCCGGAGATTCAATGGATGGGTCATTCAGTCCCGTGGCAAGCTCACCTGATGTCGGCCACATGCAGCAAGCTGCGCCGAGGAGTAACAGGGGCAGGGCCGCAGACGACAGCATGAGCCTGATACGACAGCGCCAGGAGGAGCTCAGTGCCCTGGTTGCCCGGCAAGTGAGCGAGGCTGCCTCGACCAGGGAGGAGATCCGGGGGTTATCAAGGGACATGAAAGCTGCCTTGGACAGCAACACGACGCGCCTATGTGACGAGATGGCTGCTGTGAGGCAGGTCCTAACGCGCATTGCTGAGGCGATGGAGAGCATGCGTCACACACAGGGAGCAGATCAACCAGCCACCCCCTCGTCTACTAGCTCCGACCAAACAACCATCCTGCGCAGGTCCAGCCGGTCCTTGCGGCGGTCTGACTCACAACCCCCCAATGGTGGTAGTGGAGAAGGGAAGTAGGGCCAGCCTGTCACTGTTGACACTTGGAGACTAATGCAGCACTGATGTGCACACCATGTTTGGTGGAGTTGTGGGGGGAGGGGAGTGAGGGTGTTTGGTGGAGTTGTGGGGGAGGGGGGTGAGGGTGTTTGGTGGAGTTGTGGGGGGAGGGGTGTGAGGGTGTTTGGTGGAGTTGTGGGGGCAGGGGGGTGAGGGTGTTTGGGGTGGAGGGTACATGCACGTTTGAATGACATAATGCTCAATACACACGTAATGGCATGGATAATCACATGACTGGACATTGATTATTGTGTATGTGTGCTTTATTGTTGAAGGGTGCATTGTGTTAATATCCTCCATACACCCTGTGCCCTGAGCTCCACATCAATTGCACCCTCCTAATCCATGTGCATCAGAAACAATGGTCTATCAGGCGCTGCCGCACAGCACGTCCCTCATGGCCATCGCCACCTGCATGACCTGCAGCCCCCTCTCCTCCATCCTCATCCCCGTCATCATCCTCAGACGGTGGTTGCAGTTCAATGTCAGGGGGCATTGGCACATTCCGTCTGATACATATATTGTGCAGCATGACACATGCCATGGTGATCTTGGCCACCTTCTCATGCCCGTACAGGAGTGCCCCGCCCGACGTGCTGAGGCACCGGAAGCGTTCCTTCAATAGGTCGAATGTCTGCTCGATCACCACGCGGGTACGGGTGTGTGCATGATTGTAGTCCTCTTCGTGCCTGTTCTGTGGGTTCCGCACAGGGGTAAGGAGCCACCTCTTCAAGGGATAACCTGCATCACCTGCATGGGTGCAACAATGGGTATGTGTAAGTGTCTACATAAAGTGGAGCCTGCACATATCACACATACAAACATAGCATTTTCAACGACATCCACTGATCCAAGCACGCATGGCAATCAGGGTAACTGCAATGTGGGAAGGTGAGGTGGTCCTTGCAAGTGGACATGCACCATGCATGCATACGTCAGGGATTGCCATGTCCCGCCTGAGTTTAAGTAATTTGTGTTTCCTGGCCCTGGCAACGTTAGTGCCACACTGCTAGTACACTGCCATTCCTTAGTTGATGTCCCCATGCTGTTCAATGGCAATTCAGTGGTGGGGTACGGGTGTGGCTCACTACAATGGCTACAGGAGATCCATTTGTATGCACTCATGTGCGCGGATCATTTCTGAGGTTGTTCAGCGTACATTTCAGATGTGATTTATATATGCATGTTGCTGATTTGTGTAATGGGGGAATGGTGTGTTGTGCGGTGTGCATGTTGTTTGGAATGGCCTGTTTGGCGTAATGGATAGATATGTTTGTCGTGGCACTCACTTCTAGCATGTGGTTTTGTGTCTGGTCCATTGTGGGCTGCCTCACTGTACAGTGATGCAAATATGTATGTCCATTCTTCTCCTGACGCCAGTTCACGCCCAGTTGGAGTATGTATCTCCCCCCCCAATCACGCCCAGTTGGAGTATGCATCTCCCCCCCCAATCACGCCCAGTTGGAGTATGCATCTACCCCCCCACTCACAATCACATCACACTGCCATGTGGTTGGCCTGCTACTCACCAAGTAGCCACGAATGTTGTCCAGCATGTCGCTCCATGTATCGTGGTATTGTCGAGTTCCGCAGGACCATTGCATCATGGGTTGAACCGGGATATCGGGCACAGCAATGTGTGATGATCTTATTGGAGTCACATACCATTTGGACGTTGATGGAGTGGTATTGCTTTCTGTTACGGTACACTACCTCATTGGCATGTGGGACCACCAGTTCAACATGGGTACAGTCGATGGCCCCGATGCAACTTGGGATGCCTGCCAGTGAATGGAAGCCAACTTTGGTGTTGGAGATCTCCTGGGCAGTCCGTGGCATGTATATGTGTTGACTTGTGTGCTTAAGGAGGGCATCGAGCACCTGGTTCAGTGTGCGTGAGAATACTGGTTGTGATATGCCATGCATCTGACCTACCGTATGCTGGTAGGTGCCTGTGGCCAAGAAGTGGAGCAAAGTTACCACCTTCAGTAGAGGGGGGATGGCAGTACGGATGTCAATGAGACTCACAATGTCGTTGTATATCATGTCTACAATTGTGGTGATGGTATCCCGGTCCAGACGGTACAGGGTGTGTATCTGCTCAGGGGTTAGGTTGACTGGACTGGCTTTGATCCTGGGAATTGGTGGCTGCCTCTGTGGTATCATTAGGTGCACTGGTGGTGCTTGCTGCGCCTGTCTTGCCCTCCTCCTCCTCCTCCTCCTCCTGCGTCTCCTCTGTGCTGCCTGTTGTTGTAGCTGCTGCACTGCAATCATGTCCTCTAGCCCATGTAATGCTGCTAGTATTGCATCCATCTTGGTGTGGGAATGGGTGTGGGAAGGGGTGTGGTGTGCTCTTTTGTGCTGCCATTCTCCATTGCCTCCACCTGTGCTGATTTTGTCAACCTGTGGCAGGTGGGAACACTGCTGTGCTCTTTTAACGTGTGGTTCGCGATGCCGGTATTAGCGCCTTGCCGGTAAGGGGTTTTTGGGTCTACTACATGCCGGTATTGCCATGTCCGCATGGCTCGTGATGGCGTGATATTAGCGCTATGCCGCTATTTCCGGACTGAGGGGGCGCGCGCTCACGGACTTGCCGCTAATAGTGCCACCGTACTTAGCGGTGCCGCTAATAGCGGTATGTCCGGGTCGTAATTGGGGAGGGGATTTACCGATACCGGTAATCCCTTACCGGTAACGGTAAATCCCTACCGCCTAACGTGTAATGAGGCCCTTTGTCTTTTCTGATTTCTACCGCAAAGGTTCAGCACATTGATACCGTCTCCACCTTTCAAGACTCCCACCTTAAAACCTTAAACAGTTTTTGGTGCTTCATGATGTGCCTTTTCGGAATAAGACTCTTTCACGGTGTGACAGACCTTCTTCCTGTTGGTCAGTCTTCAGGGAGCCTGGCGAGGGGCCTGGAGAGGGGCATACTGTCATGCCTGCGCCATGGGCGCATACATTGGCGATCAATATGGACAAATTGTTATTCATTTATCTACAGAAAACTCCTGGATCAACCGCTATTCACTACTTGGACTTTATTTCCCATTTGCAAGACTTGGTGCTTTTTTATTTTTCCCAGAAAACTACACTTACCATAATGCACTTGGCTATAATCATCCATTCCTGGCTATTCCTATTTTTCTTCATCAGAACTACAATCCCCAGAAGCCCTAGGGATTTGCTCTGCTTCCACCAGCTTAGGAACAGAGAGGGAGGTGGCCGATTGTCTGCAGGTGTGCTGAGCCAGGTGCAACCAATTAGCCTGCCTCTGTGCCGGGCTGGGCAGTATAAAGGCTGCTGCCTGCGAGAGCTCAGTCTCTTGCATTGAGTGTCCTTCCGGCACCTTATTTGCTTCGAGCTACAAACTTTGTATGCTGTTTCCTGATTTCACCTGCTCTTTGTTCCAGTGCCCTGGTGGGCTCCTGCCTTGCAGTCTGCTACACCCTTCTGCCTACAGCCCTAGCCTTTTGGGCTCCTTGCCTCAGCCCTGCTCCTCTGGGCGTCCTGCCTTGCAGCCTGCTACACCCTGCTGCCTACAGCCCTAGCCTTTTGGGCTCCCTGCCTCAGCCCTGCTCTTCCAGGCTCCTGCCTTGCAGCTGATCACGCTCTGCTGCCTTCCAGCCTCCGCCCTTGCCCTGCCGGGCTCTCCACATTGCAGCCGATCACGCTCCGCTGCCTACTACCTACCTTTTTCCGCTGGGTTCTCGGCCTAGCAGCCCTCTACAGTCCTCTGCAACCTTCTACGGTCAGCGGCCCTGCCCCTCAGGGCCCACTCCTTGCTGCCCGGCCCTTCTGGGTTCCTTGCCGTGCAGCCTGCTTTACTCTGCTGCCCTAAGCCCTTTTCCTCTGGGCTCTCTACCTTACAGCCCTGCTCCTGTGGGCTTGCTCATTGCTTTCCTGCTCCTCTGAGCTCTCAACCTTGTTCCTTACTGTCCTCTGCTATCCTATCCTGTTACACGACTTTCCCTTCATTTCCTTCTGCTAGTTTGCTATCAACCCCCTTTTCCTGGATTTGTCTGTAAGTATCTTCTCTTGTACTGTTTGTAGACCCTTTTGTACAGAGCTTGTCTGTTGGTTCCCATAAGTCAACCTCTGCCCCTTCCCTTGTCTCGTTTCTACATTACAGACACCCATAGCTGCTGTTCCAAGCCATGAGCAAACAGCGTGGGCCTCTGTTATAGCAAACTGTGCAGAAGGCTAGAGTTTTTTCCTAAGGTTCGTGGAATACTCTTTTCCTATATCTGCATACACCCCAAGAGGGAATTCATTCTGTACCTTTTTCGTTGCTACTCTTGCCTACTCTGCGTTCTCTTTCCTTTCAGCTGTGTGTGTACTTATCTGTCCACTTTATTTTGGCACAACCACCCAAACCCTTTCTGGGTGTCCTGTGCCACTCTTAATAGAGTGCCATCCCTGACACAAATGTAAAAAGATATTGGCCTTTGGTCTAAAACGCTGCTGTGCTCTTCATTTTCCTTGTCTTTACTCTTGGCCATAGAACGAGTCTGCATACACAGAACTTCTTCTCTTGCTTCACAGTCGGTAGTTGCAGGACGGGTCAGGGTTCTGTTATCTGTCAGCTGCTTTAAAGTTTAATATCACTAACCTGGGCAGACCGCGGTCTGCAACGGAGGCAACTTGGCAGAGATTGGGGAATCCCCGGTGGACGTCCTGCTCTCCCTCTCTCCCCGAGTTGGAAAACAGTGAGGAGGGAGGCAGGAACCCCAGGGAAACCCTCCTGGGGAATAAAACCCTGGGTCACTGTGGTTCTTCGGATCGGAAGGCAGCAGCCTGGACGGTCCCCTGTAGTCGAGCTGGAGTGTGACGAGGATTGGATTCCTTTCCGGGAACACAAGATAAAACAGGTAAGTGCCAGGTAAGAAGGATAGAAAAAAAGGAAGGCATGTAAGGATTAGAGGAGACACGTACGTGTTTATCAGAATGTGATTCACTGCGGGATGAAGAAGTTCACGGGTACATCCGGAAGACTGAGGAGTCGGGGTACATGACCTAGATCTGTGGAACTGAGCGGAACGAAAGACAGAGGAATGAATGTTTGAGATATGGCAGGATATAGTATAAGGCCGGGGGAGCTGAGATTGGATGGACTTACTAACAAAGGTGGAACTTCTGTCTCGAAAGTGACAGATGAGATGGGAGACGGCCTGAGAGTGAGCCTGTGGGTTTGAGAAGCAGAAAGAAAGACGGGGTTAGAATTCAAAGGAGAATGCAAGTTTTAGAATGTCAGAAGAGCAGATTCCTAGAGGCGAACTTACGGAGTGTCGGATTAGACAGTAGCGACGCGTACACTGGTTGCACTTCCTTCCTTATCAGGAGTCACGTGAACAGACGCAAAAACATCAGATGTGCGTGAATCAACTAGACCGCGGTCATCCTTACAACCTACCATCGCTATGGGAGCCTGCAGTACGATATTCTGTGCCGTTCTTCCTAATCTCTGGTTTTGCCACCATGACCATCGCCGGTAATGTGTAACAGTTTCATCTTTACATGGCTTGATGTCATGGAATTGAAGCCAGGCTATTTGTCCTTTTAACTTGGTTGCTGTGGATGTGACTTCTTCCACCTCATACGGACCTTCAAAGCAGAGAGTACTCCAAGTGTGTACAAACATTCGTACCAGCATCTGGTCCCCAGGGTATAAAATTGGTTGTTTTAACACATGCTCTGCTTCAATGGGTTGATCGTCTTTGTCACTTCTCTTTCACCCCTCCCTTCGATTCTTGACCTGTTGAGAAATTAAAGAAATAGCTTCAGTCATTATTGTTAAGTAATCATGCATCTTGTCACCTTATTTTATTTATTTTATTTTATTAATTTATAAAGCACACAACAGCCCTCGGGCGTCATGGCGCTGTTACAGAATCCAGTTTCTTGTGTTAACAATTGAGTCATGATAATGTCACCTAATGGAGAGTTCAGGTTGCAGCTTGTTATAATTTGTGGTACTAGTATAGAAAACATCATACTTAGGTTATACAACCAGCCATGTTTTGAGGGCCTTACGAAATGCCCCATAGGAAGGTTCAGCTCTCAGAGTGGGGTACAGGGAGATCTGCTGCTTTGCTGCAGTGAAGGGGAAGCTTGCGCTCCCTGCTTTGGCACGTTTGACTTTGGGTAGCAGGAGTCGATGAGCATAGGGTGGACTGGTGGAGCAGACTCTCACAATCATCTGGGAAAGATAGGGTGGGACTGTGTTAGTGAGGCTCTTGTGCATGATGGTCAGCGTTTTGAATAGGACACGTTCTTTGATGGGCAGCCAGTGGACTTCCCTCTTAGCTACAGAGATGTGTTCCCTTTTCGGGATGCTTAAGGTTGCTCTGAGTGCATTGTTTTGAATGACCTGCAGTTTTTGTAGGTTTTTTTGTTGATGTGCTGGTGAAGAGGACATTGCAGTAATCGGGCCTCGAGCCTATAATGGCTCTGGCAATGGTGAGGCAACTAGCCATAGACAGGAAGGGTTTGGCCATGTTCAGGATTTTGGTAGCAGAGGAAGCAGCAGAGGCTATGTAGTTGACTTGGCATGACATTGAGAGGGTGGCGTCTAGATAGACCCCTAGGGTCTTGACTGAGGGCGAGATGGGGATCTGTATCTTATCCATGTTGAAAGCTGCATATTGAGTGTTGAGTTATTTTTAGAACCCCCGCGGGCCATACCAGCAGGATTTCTGTCTTGTCCCCATTTAGGCAGAGGCAGTTCATTGCCATCCATGCCTGAATGGTGGCGTAAGCCATATTTAGGGCCTTAGAGTCTACTTCGTATTTACCTGTCAGGGGGAGGAGGACTAGGGTGTCATCAGCATAGTTGGTGTAGGCTATGCCGATGGAGTCTAGGATGTCAAACAGTGGTCTGGTAAAAATGTTGTAGAGTGTTGGGGAGATGCAAAAGCCTTGCGGGACCCCACAGGGAATGGGGGTTGGGACTACACTCACATTCTCTGCAGACACTCTCATAACTCTCCCCTCCAGGAATGATGTGATCTAGGAGTTTGCTTCCAGTGAGAAGAAGGCATAGGTAGTCAGATGGTGGCAAAGGATTTTATGATCCACCAGGTCAAATGCGGCAGATAGGTCCAGAAGGAGGAGCCGGGCCGCTGATTCGGTGCTGTGGCCGTAGCAGAAGCCAGATTGGCATAGACCTAATATGTGGTTGGTTTCTAGGAAGTGTTGGACCTGCAGGTAGGCAGCTCTGTCCAGGATTTTCAGTAGATTGGGGACAGTCGTGATGGGTCTGTAATTTCTGGGGGCCATGGGGTCTAGCAAGAGTTTTTCTAGTAGAGGGAGTACCCAGGCTTCGTTGAGGCTAGTTGGGACCAATCCCATGATGAAGGAGGCATTAATGAATGAAGTGAGGAACAGTGTCAGGATTTCGGAGCAGTGCTTGACGACGGCAGCAGGACAGATATCGCCTCTGCACTGGTATGAGGTTTTTCATGATGGTGAGAACCTCTAATTCTATGACCTCCTTGAAGGAGAAACCTGGGGGTCTGGGGTAGATGAGACCCTAACAATGGCTGGAACTGTGTGATTGGGAGTGAGTTTGTTGTTCTGATTGCTGTTGATTCTTTTGTTTAGTATGTCGATTATTTTGCTGAGCATGGCAGTTTGGACATTCGTGCACCAGACCTAATCCTTGGTGAGGGTTCGAGGAAACCTTCACCTTCTTCACAGGGTAGATGATCTTGATGCATGGGGTCACAGAAGGTTGTATTATGCCTTGATTCAACAACGCCATAATGGTCTTGTAAATCCCTTTGTCTGCCTCTCTAGACATGGGCCACTGCTTAACCTGTGGTAATATCGCACCAGGTTTACATTTTATGCGCACTGCTCCAACACTCTTTAGCAGCCATACATCATGAGGATTGTTGGTCCATAAATGTTCCGGCACCTTTTCAAAATCCTCCTTTCAATATGGCAATGTATTTTTAATGATGAGCATGGTCTGTGGTACTTCCTTTTTCTATGGCTATCTGGCAAGTCACCCCAATTTCAAAAACCATCTCTCCTGTGTCTTTGGTGTCTTCGAACAGTTGCCCATCAGACATGTCCCTTAGCAGGAACTGTGTGCCATTCTCTGTCTTTCTTACCTGTGACCGAGAGAACCACCCTGTTCTTCTTGATCAGTAAGGCCAATGGTGCCTGGTATTACCTCTTGCGTCACAACAGGTTGAAACAAGAACTCAATTGGTACCCGCCATGTCTGATTTCTGATCCCAGGAACCCAACTCAACAAAACCATTACCCCATAAAGAAAGAAAGATGTATGTATAGGCATTATTTCCCATTGGCCCATTAAACTGGGCACCTGTTCCTCCGAACCCGCCAAATGACCCACTTCCTTGAGGAAATCTTCCCCTATCCCCAGAAACACTTTAATTTGTCTTGGACCGAGAGCATACCCGTCCATCCACCCCTGTGTCATACCTGATGGAATCTGTCCCTGTTGTCCCAGTTGCCCCTGCTGTCCCTCCATGTAGTTAGTAATTACTGCCCCTTCCAAACAAGTATTCACTAGTTTCTTCTGAACAAGTTTGGCCTCTGCCTTTTGTGCCTGTTCTATACTCTCCTTTTCCTTTTCTTGCCTCCTTTTACTAAAATGCACAATATGTGTTTGAATTTCTATGCCAACTCTTGGCCTCCATCCCTACCACTTTATCTAGATCGTGCTGAACTTCCTTGGGAAGTCCCTTCTTTAGCATGTGGTAAAGAATCACCACATTCTTGTCCCACGCTTCTCCCATTTGGCCCTCCACATCTCCTGAATCAACTGGATGTGTGCGGCAGACTCATCATCAAATTTCATTATTTTGGCTAGAATTGAATTTATGTCAGGCATGTCGGGATACATAATCCGCAAGGTCCTCTGCCCATACCTGTGCCCTGCAATTATTAAAATCTGCTCCATCGTGGGCATTTGTATCCAACTGAACTCCCAGATACCCCAATCTCATCTAAAGCTCATCTGTCCTCTCCTCCATTGAGGCTGTGAGTAAACTCTTCATGTCCCCTATGGCCCACATGACACCAGCAGTGTGTTTCTCTAATGCATAAATCTACTTCCCTGCCCCTGCAGTGAGTGAAGAGAGTGTCTTCATTAAGTTATTCTGGTACATGTGCGACCACAGGGCATAATACGCCTTTCCCAGACCGTTCTGGAGCAACACAAACTGAGTTTCACCCGCTTTCGCTGGGGCTTCCCCCATCTCTACCCTGCTACTTGCTACGGCCATGCGAGGACCCTGGCACATCCTATGACATCATGGTGTATTCAATGTCATTGCAACTGGACCGGGAGATAGGGCGGCTATACCCTGCTCAACATCTGATTCCCATTCCTCTTCATCTTCTACTCTTGTTGTCACCCCCCCTGATGCTTCTACAGGCACAGAAGCATACTCAGCACTACCATAGGATGCCATCTCCCGTCCTCCCTGCTCAAACCCTGTACCTGTGGCAGTATCCCTGTTCTCCGTATCTACCTCAACTGCTTTGATAATCGATTTATCCAACCTAACAAGAACCTGCCCATGCCTCCACTTACCTTCTTCTACACCCATTACCTGTCTTCTCCCTTCTTCCCGCTCTCAATCTCTTTGGTGCCATAGCAGCACTACCTCTTCCTCCACTACCCCCAGCGCTTCCTTATGTTTTCCCGCTCCTGTGCCTCTACCGCTCTTCGCAGCTTATTCTCTATCCTAGCAGGAAAAGGCCTAACCTCCTCCTTCTCCCTCGTTCTCAGTCCTTCATCTGCTCTTCTGACTGCCGACCTCACTCTTTCTCTTTCTTCCACCCTTGAATCTATCTGCTAACCTAGCAGTCCGGGGAGTTATTTCCTTTCCGCTCTGCATTCTCAGTCTTTCTGTATCCCTAACCATTGAAGAAGTTACCACTCCACTTTACCCACCATTCACCCTCATAGGCATCCCAGCTGATGGAGGAATCACATGTTTGTCCGTCTCGCAGCGACTTGAGTGGATGCTGGAGAAAATGGAGGTTCGAACTCAGGGTCTGTGTACCCCTCTGTGGTCGATAAAGGATAACACCCATATGGGGGTGGAGCAGAAGGAAATTCTGCACCCTCCTTATTCGGCCCTTTCTCCATTCTTTTAACATTTTGCCCCTTCCTGCCTTTTTCATGCATCCTCCATAGCTCTAAGGTATTTAACCACTTCTCCAGTTTTGATCCTTTGTGCCTTGTAGTCAAGAAAGTATGCAAGTTCTCCAATACACCAATATCATAAATCCCCTCAATAGGCCACAAATTGAGCATTTTCCCCTTAATTTCCAACAGCCTTTCCCTATGGTACTTTAGAATTTTTCGACAGAATCTCCATACTCCAACCCAATTTACCCAAACCGATTTCGCAAAAATAGCACTGATACCGAACCTGCAGCACAAACAATGTTCTCACTCAAAGAACACCACTTTTTACCCCTTCTCAGTTTATTAGTCGTTACCTGCAATCACTCACCATGCTTGCTTTCACCACAATCACTTCACTCAACTTCTTGCTTTAATTCTACTTCTCACTCTTACACAAAAGACAGTATTTTATCAAAAAACACTCAGCAGCCAATATTTCCAAGATATCTCCTTCAATCGAGCATAGGAGTGCAATGCTTTTCAGTACAATACTTCTGCTCTCACTCTCTTCATCAGTATTATGCTCTTCTTTACCACAAAACCATCTTTCCTTGACTACAGGAAGTTTCCCTTCACTACTTCGACTAACCAAGAAAAGCGAGGTGAAGACTCAGCCTGCACAGTCAATACAGTATGAAAGATCCCACGGGTATACTTCAGGATCGTATTTATGGGTGGGTTTACCGCAAGATGCCACGTCACCTCTAGGTGAGGGCTCATGCCAACCAGACAAGCAAACTGAAGGGTATCAGGACAAACCCCACAATGGCCGTGCTGGGTGGGATACCACCTCACACCTCTAAAATAACAAACTAGGTAAAATTATATTCAATGGACTGTGAGAAACCTGAAGGTGTCTCACTTTCTAGACCCTGGAGGTCTGTCATCCAGGTGGCCAGGACACAGCCATCGCTATTGGGTCCAGTTTCTGGGGGTAGACCAGTGGGGGAGGATCACCTGGATGAGGGGTCTTCAGGTGGAGGAAGTGGGACACCGTAGGGTGAGACGCGGTACCCACTTCCTTACAACACCTTTTCCCCTACCTACCCTGTAGGATATTCAGAAGCACTGCCCTCCTTTTCTGACACGAACACTTTCTTATATACTGTGAAAGACAACTGACTAACACCAGAACCGTTTACCTGACATGTCCCAACACAAGGGTCAGGCAGAGTCAGGAAATTGACAATAACTATGCACACCTGACAGCCCTTTCTCTTCCCCACAGGGATAAAAGGTGGAGCATGAGAGCACACTTGGAGCAAGGTCAAACGCACGAGGTAGCAGCTATTCCGGACCGGCAGTTTAAAGGGAGGAGAAAGGCGGCGAGATCTGAAAGGACGATGAGGAGGGGATAGTGCTTGCCCTTTTCAACTCAGACCTGCAAAGCCTCTGAAAAGGAAATCATAAGACCCGGACGTCCAGCTGGCATGTGGTGTGACAGGTGTCAACGGCACACAAGTCCATCCCGTGCTGATAGCCAAAGCGGGGAGAAGCGCTTGCCGCTGTGGTGCCGTCATTAACTCCCGAGACAAGAAACTTCAACAGGTCAGCACAGCCGGTGAGTCGGAGAGCACTGATAGTAAACTGAACTGTGCTGGGACCAAGGTTACAGGCGGCAACATTGTTGAGCAACATTGTTGAACAAAGAGCTTGTGTATTTGAACTTTAAAAGAAACCCCAGTAAAGGTCCAGAGGCAGAGTGGTCCGGTGCCGCGGGGGCGCTCATTCGAAGGACTCTGACTGGAGCCTTTTTGTTTTGTTTGGTTGAAACTGTGAGAAACAAGAGGCTTTAGGGGAGGCCGGCGTGAGGTGTCAAAGTGGTCATAAAATGGTCGAGCGAAACCCCTTTTACCATTGAAAGTCTTTGACACAATGAGGAAACAAGGTGAACTGTCTTACTGGGGAAGATGTGAACCCAACTGAGGGATACCTATGAATCAGTGTAACCAGAAACCTACCCAAGAACATTACATTATTAATTGAACTAAGGGAAACCTAACTGGGGGCTTTAAGGAAAGCTGGGGGCTGAGACCCGGCCTTAGGCAAAGGGAAGAACCTAAGGGGTCGAAAAGGTCTATCTTGTGAACTGTGCCAAGTGTGAACCCAACTAGGGGATGCCAAGAGAAAGCTAGGGAAAGGGAACCCTGCTTTTTTGATGAGATGATAGAATCGTTAACTTTGTTAGAATGGCTATGTGAACCCAATGGAGGGATGCCAAGAGAAAAGCTAAGAGAAGTAAAACCTGCATTGTGATAAAACTGAGTGAACTGCAAATTGGGGGTAAACAGTGATACACCCGTGAACATTGTGGCGACAAGTGTGAACCCGGCCAAGGGATGTCCACAGTGAATAGTTGTTTAAAAAGACATTGAGACTCTTGAATGTTATGTTTTCAGTGAAAGGCTGTAGTGAACCCGACTGAGGGAGGCTAATACTGAGAAAAGGATCAAAGTCCAGCTGAGGAGGTCCAAAGGCGAAGAGTAATTGCCCAACGTGAAGATTTATTGAAGACACTTTTTTGTTTGATGTTTATGGTCCATCAGGCCTTCTAAGGCAAGAGACTTTGCAGAAAAGAGACTTGTCCCCAGAAGGTCCGGGTATCCTTGAAAGGAACTGTAAGCTTGTGCTGGCGAGGCCCATGATTGTGCTGTGCTCAAGAGCCCCACCTTGTCCTGTGCAAAAAACGTGGGGAACGTAGACCCCCAGCCATACCATCCTGACTTATCATTTGGTGAACACTTCTTTCTTTTCATGTGAACATTATCCCACACTATTTTGTAGCATAGCAGTAAGAAATGTTTTGTGTTTTTCTTTTAGTATAGGCCCTTTTTATTTAACTAGACTCAACAAGGACTGTATTAATATTATTTGATGGTCGTAGCCTGCTCCCATCTTAGATTTAGGTTTAGATTAGGCATTTGTCTCACCCATTATACAGTTTAATAATCACCTTTGAACTGTGATCATGTGTGTCTGTCTTTTACGATTGCCACCATGAGTTCCTTACAGGACTTACAATGTAAGACAGTTCACTAAAGCATTCGCCCTTTCAATCCCCATAACCTTGACTAACTTCACACCTACACTCCAAGTCTATCATTAAATCAAAGAAACAACCCTCTTTTACCCCTGTTTCTATCTGGCTCTACTCCTCAAAAATGCACTCACGTGTACCTCAAGTGCTCTGATGTGGTGCTCCGTCAAGTCATCCTGCACAGCTACGCCACAGTACGACACCTCTGGGGAAAAGACAGGCCTTTAACTAATATGGTGCCCGCAAACCTCTCTTTTTCACTGTGCACGGAAGACTGGTCCCCGCAGTGAGGTGCCGCAGCCGAGTTGCGCAGACCGGATACCCCCCAGAGTCTCGGAGAGCCTAGGGTCCCTTTGTGGTCACCGATTTTGTATGGGTGGGGCCCTTAATCATCTTGACCCAAGTGGGCCCACCACCCGAGGAACGAGTGCACGTTTTGTACGTAAAGCAAATTTATTGTGCAATCGTCCGGGGAGGAGCTTGATGACACTGTGAGTCAAACTAACCAAGGCTCACTGAACCACATAAAATGACACATTATATACATTTTTGCAACAATTAAAACACTCCCAAATGTTGTTATTACAATCCACACCCCACATGTGATTGGACAAAATATCTTCAAAGAAATCCCATCTTTCTCCAATTCCTATAGTCTCATTGGCAGCCGACATCTTAATGACCATCTTCAAGTCATTTGTAGAACACACCTCCTTTTTGGATTTGTCCGTGGTAGGTCATGACATCATCAACCAATTAAACATTTGTGTGCACACATAATTCATTACTAGTAATACCTTGCCTAAGTCCTTTAACCTTAACTCTTAATTGCACATGTTTCGCATAAATACTTGAAGAAGAAGGCTGAGTAAATAGGTTCTCTATGAACTATCGATACCTATATCATCCCTGGTTTCCTGGCTCCATTGAAACATTCTAATCTAAATAACTGCCGTTTCATCGCACACAGCATCTCTTGAGAATACAATTGAAATGCTTGAGTTTCAATCACTTTAGCCTCGAGCATTGATTCACCCCACATTTTATTGCTGGTCAAATACAAATACAAGATATTACATCTGCTTTCTGTGATACTTATAAGACCATAAAAATCATGGTCGGCTCATTTAGATGAGCTGACCATCGCTAAGGTCGAAGTTACTTATTTACCCATCCTCTGGCCTATGAAACTCAGCAGAACCAGTTTCTCAAAGTCAATCACTGACTGCTGTGTTTAAATCTGTTCATAAAATGCCCACTACATGTAGATTCATAAATCCCCTTTATATGTTTTCTCAGTGTGCATGCATGTTTAATAACTACTATCTTTCCCTTTCAGTCGATTGTTCAGGACAACTCCGAGTTGTGCTCGCGGGGGCCTTTCATTCCGCCAGGTTAACCTGACGGAATGAAAGGCACCCGCGAGCACAGCATGCCTGTAACACAGGCACCATTATTAATGGTGCCTGTGCTACAGGCATCACCATTCCCATTTGAGCCCTATGGAGTTCAAATGGGAATGCGGATCACCCGATTCTGGCACCCGCGAAAGGGCAATTACCGGGTCTGGCAGGGCCAGAATACCCTTGTAATTGCCCATTCATGGGTGTTGGACTTTCTTGCAAGTTTGGAGTAGCCTTGCCAGTTTTACCAGCAAGGCTACCTCCAACCTTGTAATGAGGCCCATTATGTGTGAATCGCATTTATATTTCATTTGACGGTTTTAGCATTTGTCTTTCTATGCGCATGCACAGCTAATATGTATCAATTTAAACCAAAAGTTACACTAAGTAACATATCCCAATCACATTTAACTATGTTGGATACCTATATAATTGCAACATCGTGCCCAGTTTGCCGCACCCCAGTCACAAATATGGTGCGTGCAATATAAAGCCTTCTTGATCACGGGGACTGTTCCTGTCCATGCCAACACGGCCGTCCCTGGGGCTTTTCTCCCGTTCTCGGCAGCTTTCGCTGAGCTCAGGGTCTGCAGTGACTCTGCAGTGGCTCCCTTACTTTGGGCGGGGCGTCTTGTCTTGCAGACATGTTCCAGCTCTCTTGCTTTGCTGGTTGCCTGGTGTCTGGTTCTCCTTGCTTTCTCTGCCACAGCTGACTCTGCATGGCTCTTCCTCGCAAAAGGAAGGACTTCCCATCTTAAGGGCGCTTCACGTCCCGGTCCGACCAGTGGCTCATGACGCTCCGGGTTCCTCTAGGGAGGGATTGACTTTGGTCCTCCAGTGAAGAGTTTGGCAGCTTTCTCCAGTACTCCTTCCCTTGCCGGCTGGAAAAGTTTCCCCGTCTGTCTAAAGCAGTGGTCTTCAAACTTTTTTGGCCAGGGCCCCCCTGAGCAAAATTTGGGCAGGTCGGGACCCCCCAGAAATGCCAAATGGACAGTATATATTGCGCGCCGTCACCTGCTCCCATCAAAGTCGCTGGGCTCCCTCATCCCACTCCTACCCAGTCGCTGGTCTCTCCCCACCCCATCACACACCCAGGGCTCTCCCCACTCTGCTCCCATCACTATCCCATGGTTCCCGCCCATTGTGCTCCCACCATAGTCCCTCGGTTCCCCCATCCCGTTCCCAACACAGTCTGAGGGCCAGTGGCGGCTGGTGAATCTTTTTTAAGCGGAGGGGCATTAAGGGGAGGTTCGGGGGGGTTTCCCCCTGTGAATTTTTTTTTAAATAATAGGTTAAAATGTTGCATTGTAGAGCATACTTTTAACAAAAAATGGGTAAATAGCCAAACAGTTTGCAATTGTTGCTGGGAGTCCAGGGGGCAGGCATTGATATTTTATTTCTATCGCGCTCGTACACAAGTGTTTCAGAGCGTGACAAGGCAAGGGAGGGGAACAGAGGAGAATAAAACAGCGATCTTACTAGGCCCAGTGACATTGAGAACGCGCAAGTGTGAGGGGAAAAGTGCATGGAAGGGGGGAGAAGTGGAAAGTGCGAAGCAGAGGAGAAACAGATAAATAACAATAAATAAATAATAAAGGCAACAAACAGTGGTAGTGCAGCCAGCAATTTGCAAGTGCTATGTTTAAGGCAGCAGACAGGGTAGGTCTGATAAGTGCAGGAAGAAAGATGGTTCTCCTCAAGTTTTAGAGTGGCAGGGCGCTGTTCCAGAGGGAGGCCCCAGCCGAAGACGGAGATCTACCCCCAGCTCGTTTCTTTGATAAACGACTGACCCTGAGGGAGTTGGAGGTAGAGGAGTGAAGAGCTCGAGAGGGGAGGTATTTGCGGAGGAATAGCTGAAGGTATTTTGGACCGAGGCCCCAGAAAGCCTTGTGGACAAGGCAGAGGGTTTTGAATGATAGATGTCCGGTAAAAAGATACCATCCCTGTCCCCTGGGCCCCACTGGTCCTAACACAATGAACATGATTATGTGTATATGCAAGGCGCTGCACATTCATACAGCAATCACTATCATTCACATGAGCATCCATCACCATACACTCACTCATAACGCATCCATACACATGTTTTGAACATAAACGTACCTTCTGCATTGGCCTGTGTGTGGGTGCTGCTCCAGCTGCTCTGTCCGTATGTGCGAGGAGGCGCAGGAGCTCCCCCTCGGACATACAGACATGCAGTGCCCCAGCCAGCATTTCCAATGAGCTATGCAATGCTGGCGAAGCAAAACGCCCCAGCACTTGCATGGCTCAGTGAGCATGTGCGGCTGGTGAACTAAACTGAACTGTCAAAGGGAAACAGTGTTTCCCTTTGACAGTTCAGCCAGCCCAGGAGCACTCCATTAGCTGGATAAAGCAGCTGAGGGAGTGCTCACTGTTTCACTGGGCTGGCTCCTTAGCTCCTCCATAATGGGTGAGGGGCCACTATGCAGTTAGTAATGTTGACCATTGTTGCTGAATATATCACAATTTACTTACATTTTAACACAAAGCACCCCTTTGGGTACTATTGAAACAGTGGGCTTCATAACTACTCTGGCGGTAGCTGTGCCGGTAAAACCGGCACGGCTGCCACTGGAGTTGCATCCGGGTCTGGCACCCGCGAATGGGCAATTACTAGGTCATGCCGAGTTAGGCGGACATGATAATTGCCCTTTCGAAGGTGCCGGTAGATCCCCATTCCCATTTGAGCCCCATATGGCTCAAATGGGAAGGGGGAGCTCGGATGCACCGGCACCGTTAATAACGGTGCTGGTGCATCCGACGAGCTGAGGTCAGACCTGGCGGGGGCTGTCAAGCACCCACGAGCACAACTCTTACTATGGCGGAACGGTAGCAACGGTGCCGGTAGCTTACCAGCACCGTTGTTACTGGTCCGCCATAGTAGTAATGAGGCCCAGTCTGTGACTAAAGGAATGAATATCCATTTACAACTGTGGGCCACTTTTTCATTGTTGCCTGAGACAGTTTCATGCTTCAGCCCGCCCATGTGGGCCACCCCTGCCCATTTCTTCCAATCTAAAAAAAAAAAGAAAAAAAAAAAAAAAAAAAAATCTTTTTTCATGCTGAGCTCTCAGGGCCCCCCTGGGATGCACCCGCGGACCCCTAGGGGGTCGCGACCCACAGTTTGAATACCACTGGTCTAAAGGGTGAACCGGCACACAGCCCCTTCTCAATAGAATAATGCTTCTGTACCCCTTGCTCCTCAAGGGAGGGCTTGAAATCACTTCCTAGTTTCCTTCCTCTATTTCAATTATTGTTGGACCAATAGGAAGTCGGTAACCACTAGACTATTCGATGTGGTTCCCATAGATAATCTTCATGCTTCCGCACTGCTGCCTCATCACAGTAATGATCTTGCGGTTCCCTTGTGAGTTAATGGAGTTCTTCTTCATCACACTACTGGGAAAGGGGTCTTTACTTAGGTAATTCCTATTTCTCCTCATCCCAGTACCTTCTAGGGGAATGGTAGGGTAACAATAACTCATGACTTTATTAGGGTAGGGGTTGTACCTCGGGTTGTAGGAAGGGGGTCTAAGTTGGGGATTATTGCCACTGTGATCCATGCTTCCTGCCCCAGAATGGTCACTGGGATCTTGGTCCAATGGTAAGCCTCGGTATGGCTGTGTGCACACTGTACCTCCTTCCGGAAGACTCCCTTCCAGAAATTGGGAATGGATGGAACAACCCTTACTTCCACTAGATTCACTCAGATCTTTTCCCCTTGAATAGTGGCAGGTACCTATAGGCATTGCTGCCGCTTGTGAACCGGCAGGTGTTTTTGTTCTTTTTCTGGGATCATTTTTTCTTTCTAAGGGAACATTCTCCAATTTTGTCTTCTGGGTTTAAGGTGACGTCTCTGCACAAAGGATGTTGGCGAAAAGTAGGTTAGGACACTTTCCTTGTGTTTCCCATATCTTATTGGGACTTAGATCACCCATAGGATCATTTTCCTTGGATGTTAATAAATTCAGAGGTAAGAAATTCAAGGGACAACGTCTTACGGGGTTGCTAAAGTCTCCACAGGAGATGCACTTCTGATCTAGGGTAGGAGATGGATGTATAATGGATGTTATACCTCCCTTTTCTCTTTCTGTTAAAAAACATGGTTCCAGGCTTTTTAGATTAACTTTATGTAAGTTTATTTCCAGCTTAATAGTTACAGTTCCACATGAAGACATTAAGGACATAAGTAGTGGACAGACACCGCCTCCCATCACCCAGGGCCAGCCAGCAGTAACTGTCACTGAATAGAACACTCACCAAGAATATTCTATCATCCGCACACAAACATTCCACATGACATCACCAGATACATCACCAGAGACAGGCACGATACAACACATTCTTGTGAATGTGCCAGACCTGGAGCACTCACTTCTCAGGTACTGTCCCGAGGATGATCTCTCTGGATGCAATTCATTTTTTTTTTGTTTGGGCCCCAGACCTTTAATCTTGTGTCCCTCTTCCTCTCGAGGTCCCCAAAAACCTTCCTGGTTCTCGACCCCGCCTCCGGGTGCTTACCGGTCTCTGGCGGCTGTCTCTGGGGCTTTTGTCCCATTCTTGGCGGCTCTCGCTGAGCACAGAATCTGTGGATGCTCTGCAGCGGCTCCCTGTCTTTGGGCGGCCGTCTTGTTGTGTTTACTTATTCCAGCTCTCTCGCTATACTGGTTGCTCGGTCTCCAGTTTCCTTTGCTTTCTCGGCCACAGCAGAGTCTGCAGGGCTCTTACTTTCAACAGGGGGACTTCCCCCATCTTAAGGGCTTTTCAGGTCCTGGTCCGATCAGCGGCTCACAAACTCCTGGCTCCTCCAGGGAGGGATTGACTTTGGTTCCTCCAGTGAAGGGTTTGGCTGCTTTGTCCAGTTCTCCTTCCTTTGCAGACTGGCAAAGGTTCCCCATCTGTCTGGTGGGCAAAACGGTCCACAGCGCCTTCTCAATAGAACACTGCTTACTTGCTCCTCGAGGGAGCGTTTGACACCACTTCCTAGTTTCTTTCCTCTATTTCAACTACTGTTGGATCAATAGGAAGTTGGTAACCACTAGACTGTCCAATATGGTGCCCATAGATCATCTTCATGCTTCTACATCTTTCCCTCGTCACAGTACTGATCTTGCGGTTCCCTTGTGAATCAATGGAGTTCTTCTTCGTCACAGTACTGGGAAAGGGATTTTTACATAGGTAATTCCTATTCTTCCTCATCCCAGTACTTTCTAGGGGAATTGTAGGGTGACAATAACTCATGACCCTATAAGGGAAGAGGTTGTTGTTAGAGTTGGCGGAAGGGGTCTAGGGCCGGGTGATTGGCAGGGATACCACGTTCTCTTCAGATAGTCGTCACTAGTCCCATAAGGGGGATCCTTCCTGATGAGATCTTCCCGCTGAGTAACACCCCCAGGGGGACTATCGGGTAGCAGCTTCACCTCCCTGGCCTCATGAGGAGGGGCTCCCCCTAGGGGAGAATATATGAAATCAGAAGATTTGTCACAATATTCTCACATGCACCCAAATTGCAGATGCCCTCAAAAGTGTCAACTTTGTTACTTGTGGCCCATCCATTCAGAGATGGCTAGGCAAACGCCTCTAAGGATTGGCCCCCTTTCTCTGTGAGTGCTCTAAAGCTCCTGAGGTACTGCTCAGGGATCTTGCAGAACTTCCTGAGGATGGCAGTCTTCATGTTCTCATAAATGGTCCAAACTAATTCTTCTTTAAGTCTTGAAGTCCAAAGATGAATAATTCTCTAGGGCGCAAAGATTGACCGGGGACAGTTAGCATTCAATAATACCATCTCAATGTTCTTGGCAGTTAGACAACACTAGGCTTCTGGGCACTGTGCAAGGGCCTCGAACCAGGCTTGCATCCAGCCATTTCATTGTTCCATATGGGAGAAAGTGTCTGGACAGGGTCGAGCTGAATTTCACTGTGGTTCGAAGCAGCGTTCAGAGAATGTGGATCTTTAGGATTAACAGGGTTAGTTCGGCAATCAGTGGATGGTTCGATGTCAAAGATGCCTGTGACTGGATGTGCAGTTTCAATCAGGATGGTCCAATACAGTGTTCAAGGGTTGTTGTTTGATGTATCCACAAAGTTGGTTCGACCATTGATTTGGGTCAGCGTTGAAGATTCTGGTGGTTCAAAAGGTGGCTGAAACGTGCCGGTTGTAGCAATTAGCTTGTTGAAACGCTGGTGTGATGCAGTGGTAAACTGGATTGAATCTGAAATACAGCGGTTCGATGATCGAGAGAGTGCTCTTGGCTGGAGGTAAGTCGGGTAACCCCCACCAGCAAACTTGCAGTTTGGCGGTCCGGAAACATGACGGTAAACAGAATGACTGATTGTCAAACTTGTAATGACCGCCACAGTCTCCCATATATTATCACTTGCTGATAATAAAGGAAACATTATTAGTTCTAAACGTACTCATCAAACTTACAATGATACGATTGCCCAAGCTAAGAAAGAAAAGAGACTTTCTGTTAGAAAGCTGGCATAGTCTCATGGTTCAGACTCAGATTTCTTTAGATCAGAAAATAAAAAGATACAGCAGTCTTATGACAATTTTACAAAATGCATGAAAGCTGTGTTCTATCATGTCGACAGTCCTAATATGCTTAAAGCATTAAACAGCAATAACACAGTAAGGTTTTGGGGCAATATAAAACAAAGACCCACATAAATGTGATATCTGAAAATATGTAGGTTGATTATTTTATTTTTCATAAATGTTAAGGCAGTATGAACCCTGCGTGGTCGAACATGTTGGTGGTAGCAATGTTGATTTAGACGCTATTTCAAAGGTTCATGGTTTAATTCTAAGAATACATCCTTCTAGGGCCCCAGATCTGGAGAAATTGGCTCCTATTACATTAAACTATGACCCTATTTTATGGTTGCACTCATTGCATGATCTGTTCATGGAAATAACTAATAAACAATTACTTCCAGAAACCTGCCATGAAGCATACATTATACCTATTTACAAAAAGGGCGATAGAATGGCTCCTGTCAATTACCGCCCAATCGCCATCCTTGATACCCCTAGCAAAGTTTTTGCCTGTTTAATTTTAGAGGAATTGGACACCTGGGTTATGAAATTAAAACTGCTATCGAAATGTCCAGTGGGCCTTCGCAAGGGCCTTGGAACGACATTAAACGGCACAATACTGAGCCATTCTTAATTGTACAGGCCAAACGTCGTGGTGCACTGCCAATTCATATCGCAAGTTTAGACTTGACCAGTGCCTTTGATATGGTAAATCGAGACAGGCTTTGGTGAAAAGTACGTTCATGGGGACTTCAGGAGAAACTAGTCGGTGTCATTATACTATTACACTTAGATACGAAAATCAGGGTGCCTTTATCAGCAGAAAGGTGTTTAACTTGTGCAATTAAAACATCCCTGGGACTGAGACAAGCCTTTATTCGCGCCCCAATGCTTTTCAACGTGTACCTCTTTGACATTAACACCCTATGGGCCAAGACAAGGGCCCTGTCCGTGAAATGGAGCAATTTGGGTCTCCATTGGTTGGAATACGCCGATGACATGCTTTTATTTGACCCCACTCTCCTACGTCTTCAAAGGCAGCGAACTACATTCTTTATGTATGCATTGGAAAATAATGTGATAGTAAATGGGGCTAAATCAAAGATTTTAATTGTTTCAAATAAAAGATCCATGTGGTGAATGTCTTGGGTAATCGGTGAACAAAAGTTGGAATCGGCAAAATGCATACAATATCTGCAATTTCAAATGCATCAAAATCCCACTATATTAGGTACAAAAGAGATGATACGGGCCGCAATGTTCCCGTTGATAGCCCAACTAAAATGAGTGAACAGGGCCTATTGTAAATTCTCGATAACTCCATTGAGGAAATTCTATTGTGAAAAATTGCTCCCGTCCTTAATTTATGGCATAGAGAGTAGTCTCTATGATTATGGGCCATTTTTGAATTCCATCAAAGGTACTATTTGGAATTGATTCTTGGGTTTATCTCTATCCATTCCAAAGTCCATCATAAGACAGGAATTAGGTCTTACTTCACTCAAGACATTAGCACTGTGGAGGATGTTAGGCCATCTGGAAAAGAATTTGGACCATAAGCCTATGTCTGTCTTCGTTGATATCGATAATAACTTGAATCAAGCGAAGAAGGTGGCATCGCTTTCTGAGTATGCTGCCCAACTGAGAGTTTTGTTAGCGAGTATTGATAGTGATATTACCAAATTGCTGTCTAATCCTAATAAAACAAAGCTTAAGTTATATGGAAATGATTTGTGTACAACTGTTGATGCGTTAAATTCTTATTTCCTGTAAACAGAGCATATTAAAATGATCAGGAGAATAGGGCTGCTACCAAAATATTTGGCACTGTTCCTGTGTCAGAAACTGAGATATTTAACCTTTTACCGACTTTAGAATGTGAGTGCCTAAAAATGGGCATCTGGAGCAAACTCAGAATGTGTCAATGGTGTGGTGATAATGCGACAAAATGGAAACTCTAAAACATCTAATAATTTACTGTCTCTATTTTAATGGTGAACGGATTAGGCACTTTAGAGTTTGCACATAGATATTAATTTTGATGATGCTGGTGAAAGTCTGTGGAACAGACTCATGTGGGTAAATGTTTCATTGATTTTAAAACTTTGTAGGTTTAAAAAAATATCTTTGGTAACGTATTGTGAATATGATTTTCTTGTTTTAAGATTCTGATTTTGATTGGTTTTCAAATTGTATATAATGTGATGAATTTATTTTGTGATGGTCATATATTTCTTGTATTAGGCTGATTTATTTAAAATGATTGTGAAAGGTTTTCTTGTATGAATCATTGCACAATAAAAAAATAAAAAAAGAAGAGACACAGGGGGTGCTATTAGCGCCATGGTTACCCCCATACCGCATACCGGGTCCGGGTTCCCTGAATGGGGAAATTCCAGGCCATTCCAACCTTAGAGGACCCGGTATTTCCCCATTCAGGTAACCCATCCCCATTCCCATGCAAGCCCCCATAGGGCTCAATTGGAATGGGGAGGGAGCCAACAACGGGCCTGTTAATAACGGGCCCATTGTTAGCTCCCTGGTCCTTTAGCGGCTCCCACTAAGGGCGCCTGGTAAAACCAGCTGCCCTTAGCGGGACCCGCTAAAGGACCTCGTAATGCGGCGGTAAGGGGTTAACGGCACCGGCACCCTTACCGGTGCCATTAACCCCTTACTGCCAGCCTCGGAATGAGGCCCACAGTCTTTTTCAGTCTCCTGTCCTGCTGTCTGGCAGGTACAGGCTGCCGGACCAGAACACACAGAATCCTTACAGAACTGGCCTGGGCACACAATGTGGACACACATAGGCTAGAAATCATATGTGGCTTCTTATAGTTATGTCAATTGCTATCCATCTTATGCTCAATTCAGGTATGGCTTCATGTAGCCAGATTAAACTGCCACCAGCATGGTAATTCCTCATTACTGTGTGGTTTTGCAACAGAGGTTAAGACTTTAAACACAGCTTCACTGCTGCAGTCAGATGGCTGTCAGAACAACTGCCAAACTGTCTTCCCGGAGCAACTGGGCACCTCTCACCTCCGAGCCTGCTCTGTGCCACTGTGGAGAAGGAGCTGCAGATCAGGACAATGATGCAGCAGATCACAGGTGCATATTATTATGCTTTTGTTCAGAGCTTATAAAAGGGAAGTCTGCTAAGCAGGTCACCCTTTCTGAGATGGAATTACCTGCATCATTTTATTAATGAATTAAAATAGAAAAAGCAAGTGTTTCTACCCCTTTCCCAGAAGGCAATTCCTCACAGAAACACCCCCAATATTTTAGTCCGTATTGTTTGATAACAGTATTAGGGTCTGCCCGTGTGGCTGACCTACAAATGTCCAGTAGAGGGGTCCTTTGCGTGTCCTTTTTGGAATCTGCCATGCCTATGGCAGACTGGCACTGAATCATGGCTGGAAGGGGCATGCCTGAGACTCCATAGGCAATAACTCCAAAAGGCAGCTCTTACCCAGTTAGTGAGAACTTCGTCCGGGAAGCCAGGCAATGTATTTGTGACTGTATGTTTGGTAAATAAGTAGATGGAATTGTTTTGCTATTGTTATAATATTGTATAGTAATAATAATTGCTCAGATCTGCAAACCCAGGAAACAATTCAGAAGAGATGAGGGAACACCAACCAACTTGAGCAAATCAATCTATAGAAACGCACATAGTGGAAGGTGGGCATAAGGCTCCACAACAACAAAGCACAGAAGAGTTTTCTTCCAAGTGATACAAGGCTCAAAAGAACCCCAAGATATAAGTTAAAGGAATGGTTCGGTCAAAAAAATGTATTGTCCCTACGTGTCGGCCATGTGTTTTCAAGCCTAAGTCGCTCGATTTTAGAAAAATTTCCTATGGACCTTACCTGGGTTTTCGTCCATTAAAAGCATGCGAAAACAGGCACCAGGGCGCTGCCATTTTGTGATAATCCTATCACTTGCCCCATCACCCTGGCTGACCTGCTTTTGCGGCACTAAATCATATCCCCGCCTCTGAGCCTGTCATCAGCAGACGCGTACCGCCCATTTCACAACGCCAAAGCACGTCTCGTGTCAACAATCGCTGCGCTTCAGCTAATGACGTGTCGCCATGGAAATGGCAAGACGCCTCTTTCCTCAATAAGTATAAACAGACCATTTCACAACACACAGCAGCAGATTTTCGATTCCATTCCTCTCTCTGTGTTACTTTGAGTATTCTGTGACTCGTTTCTGTGCTCTGGTCAACTACCTTTGCCGCTTGTAGCCCGTGTGAACACCTGTACCATCGCTATAAATTATTTTAGTTTGTTTACCACACAATGGCTACAATAATGCCCTACATGTACGAGCCCAAGTATACCGAGGAGGAACTACTGCAAAGGGAAACACGCGAAAACGATGGGGCTTCGGACGGCAGTTGGCAGGACGAATCAACGGATGAAGACACTGGACCTAGTCGCATGGACGGTGTTTCCACCTGGTGCACATGCAATCGGTGCGAGCTAATGCCAACCGAGGAGGAGAACTGCTGCTACTGTGAAAACTCGGGATGCGTGGCCTACATTTCGGAAGGCGAGCCACGACCGCAATGCATCACCGAGCTGCCAGACTTCAGGGCAGCCTGCCTCACACGGTCCGTGTTGCGGATAATGATGGTGCTTATGCACGAACTTCGCGCAACTGTTCGTCCTCGTAATCCGAGTAACGAGTAAGTATAATCTGCTTGTGATGCCACTACTATTTCATGGTCGTCTCCTATATCCAAAATTACATCTACATATCATTGAAACACATGAAAGTCGTTCAATAGTGTGCAGTGTCTAGATAGCATTTGTCCGAGCAGAATGCCATTAGTTACAAGAATTGTCATTGACAGCAAACATTTAATCAACTTATCTTGGTAATTTAAAAACAGTTTGTATCATTATTTTTCACAGGTGGTACCAGCTGGTGGCCTATCGTTCCTTTACATGGTGGCTTCACGGCAGGCTTGGACACCGCGTTCGAAGAGTAATACCCGCCTGTGCCGTTCGTGCCATAAAAGAAACTTTTCCGAGTGACAGCGGTCAGTACAGGGGATTTTCGCTGTGCTGCAACCTGACCTGTACAATGTGTAAAGTTTTGTATTTTTCTGCCATCAAAAAAAGAAACAAAATAAAACACCATAATATATTTTAACAACGGTTGTTTCGATTTTTTAAATGAATCAAGTGTGTCTCCATTCAGCAATCTTCCTGTGCCTTATCTGCACGCCCCAGGCCCATCCATCCCACCCCCCTCTATCAAAGGCGGTTCGCGACAGTGGATGCGCGCTGCCATGGGGGGCTGTCAGGGGCGCGAACAGCCAAGGTGCCAAACAGCATGTACACTTCAAAAGGTATCCCACGCCAAGGGCCCATCACTCACATGGCCTCCTCAGACTCCGTGTCTCCAGGCAGGGCTCCCCCTTGAAGCAGGCTGCCCCCCTGCAATCCACATAAGTGTGTCTCCATTCAGCAGTCTTCCTGTGCCTTATCTGCATGCCCCAGGCCCATCCATCCCACACCCCTCTATCAAAGGCGGTTCGCGCCAGTGGATGCGCGCTGCCATGGGGGGCTGTCAGGGGCACGAACGGCCAAGGTGCCAAACAGCATGTACACTTCAAAAGGTATCCCACGCCAAGGGCCCATCGCTCACATGGCCTCCTCAGACTCCGTGTCTCCAGGCAGGGCTCCCCCTTGAAGCAGGCCGCCCCCCTGCAATCCACATAAGTGTGTCTCCATTCAGCAGTCTTCCTGTGCCTTATCTGCACACCCCAGGCCCATCCATTCCACCCCCCTCTATCAAAGGCGGTTCGCACCAGTGGATGCGCGCTGCCATGGGGGGCTGTCAGGGGCGCGAACGGCCAAGGTGCCAAACAGCATGTACACTTCAAAAGGTATCCCACGCCAAGGGCCCATCGCTCACATGGCCTCCTCAGACTCTGTGTCTCCAGGCAGGGCTCCCCCTTGAAGCAGGCCGCCCCCCTGCAATCCACATAAGTGTGTCTCCATTCAGCAGTCTTCCTGTGCCTTATCTGCACGCCCCAGGCCCATCCATCCCACCCCCCTCTATCAAAGGCGGTTCGTGCCAGTGGATGCGCGCTGCCATGCGGGGCTGTCAGGGGCGCGAACGGCCAAGGTGCCAAACAGCAAGTACACTTCAAAAGGTATCCCACGCCAAGGGCCCATCGCTCACATGGCCTCCTCAGACTCCGTGTCTCCAGGGAGGGCGCCCCCTTGAAGCAGGCCGCCCCCCTGCAATCCACATAAGTGTGTCTCCATTCAGCAGTCTTCCTGTGCCTTATCTGCACGCCCCAGGCCCATCCATCCCACCCCCCTCTATCAAAGGCGGTTCGCGCCTTTGGATGCGTGCTGCCATGGGGGGCTGTCAGGGGGGCGAACGGCCAAGGTGCCAAACAGCATGTATACTTCAAAAGGTATCCCACGCCAAGGGCCCATCGCTCACATGGCCTCCTCAGACTCTGTGTCTCCAGGCAGGGCTCCCCCTTGAAGCAGGCCGCCCCCCCCTGCAATCCACATAAGTGTGTCTCCATTCGGCAGTCTTCCTGTGCCTTATCTGCATGCCCCAGGCCCATCCATCCCACCCCCCTCTATCAAAGACGGTTCGCGCCAGTGGATGCGCACTACCATGGGGGGATGTCAGGGGCGCGAATGGCCAAGGTGCCAAACAGCATGTACACTTCAAAAGGTATCCCACGTCAAGGGCCCATAGCTCACATGGCCTCCTCAGACTCCGTGTGTCCGGCCAGGACCCCCCCCTCACGCTGGCCGGCCCCCGGCAAACCACATAATACCACGACATACACAGGTTATTCATTCAAAAACACACCCCTGTTTGTAATACTTTATAAACCACTTGATATGTCTCATGAGAACATCTTTGTGCTTTGCAAGTCAACTCCTGAACGTGCTACCTGAGAACCACTGAGATCTATGATAATCTGCTCGTCGTCGTGCTCTCCGTGAACTTATGTGACCGCTTCGAGCAAACTTGTCAGTGAGCTACCTGTGGCCATCTACCTGTTCTCCTGCAACATACTGCTCGGCTTGCTGAATCCAACTGTTTGTTGGTCAAGGTAAGGCCATGTATCCTAGTCATATTTCGCTGATTTTTAAATTTCTATCTATTTGCGAGTAGAGTACTCAATAGTGCTATGTTCATTGGTCTCATTGATATTAACTTGAGTTTCCATTGTTATGCTATCAATAGATCTATTTATTTTCATCTGTGTCAATTGTCATCTAATTGCTTCCTTCGGGGGTCCAGTCTATAATGTAAGCATGTTTCCTTCTCGTGCAAGACAGAACATCCAAGGGACGAGTCACATGTTCAGAGTTTAGTCACATCATTTATAAATTTCTGCAATTTATGCAAATGCTAAGCCGCACATGATGAACTGGTATAGTTCCTGCGACCAAAACAAACCTTGCATTGAACATTGTATGGTTCATCAACTTTTCTATCACATTTTTGTTCATCACGATTGCATAATAATGTCGATATTTACTTTTCAGAATTTTCAACAATGCCTGCCTGTTCGATTATCGGTTGCCCTTCGAAGACCCATGCTAAGTCTGAAGGCACTACAATGCATGTATTCCCGAAAACTGTTGATCGAATAAGAGAATGGGTCAGACATTGCGGATATCCACTGGATGAGCTGGAAAGTAGAGTCCAACAAGTCTTAGAGGACAAGAGGGGTGATCGATACCGCATCTGCAGCCGGCACTTTTCCTCGAACATGTACACAACATCTTGGGTAACAAAGAAGAATAAACGGTGAACGACACGAAAATTGCTCGCGAACGCTATTCCCACTCTATTCGTCCACTTTCCGCCACTGGTGAGTCAAGTGTCCGGATTTAGCTTTAGGCCTTGCGGTAGTGTGTAGGTAGCCGAATGGATTCATTGATATTTTAGGTGTTGTGTCCCTTGTAATACTTTCGACATTGATATGAGTGTATAGCTTTTTGAATAATGACATTTATCAATATATTCTTTTTTGATTTTATAACCCACAAACGAAATCTATATATGGGCACAGGGAACTGTGCTATATTGCGCATTTTCAATAGCATTACTCTCAAGTATTCTGTCTCCTTACATGGCAATTTTTAATATTGGCATTTCATTATCAATCAATGATTTATCTTTACAACTGCTTGACTATCCCTTGAATCTGAAGCAAGAACATTCTACATCCGTGACGTGCTCGCAGTTATCAACCACTTCTAGCGCGTATCAGGTAATCTTACTTGGCTATTCCGCTACAGACTTGTTTTATGCATGTCAAGTAATATTTTTATTGTATTGTGTGATTATTTTACCGAATGGTTGGTTAGTGCTTTCCAATTGATATACACCTTAGTAATCGTCCACTGGTGTTTGTTTTCAGTTATGATTAGTGTTATCCATAGTAATGCAAGTACTGTCTTTCAGGGAGATGCTGAAGCATCCACCACATTGACAACATCCCTAGATGTTCATCAGCAGCACGAGGTATGGATACTGACAGCTCCATCGAACTAGATCATCAGAGCTGTAATACTTGTCGTTTGATTGTTCTACACAATGTTTCATTCGTGGTTAGCCATTGATATGTACCTGTGGGTTCTGCCCCAAGTGTGTCTTATGTTTTCAATATTGTAATCCTTACTAATGCAAGTACTATCTTTCAGGCAGTTGATGGAGCGTCAACCCCTGCACTTGATGTGGAGCCTGACATTCAAGTAATTCCAGAGGAAGTGGAAGCGGGACCTTGCGTATACGAATCGGCGCAACAGCTTTCGGAAGTGTGCACTAAATTTACAACATCCCTACATATTCTTCGGCAGCATGAGGTATGGATACTGACAGCTCCATCGAGTGTCATCATATAACGTGATTCCATTTGCTATACTTTCTTCCCTATTAACGCAAGTACTGTGTTTCAAGGAGACAACAGAGATTCCACTACAATAACAACATCCCATTTAGATGATGCAGATGTAAATAAATCGGAGAAATAAGTCGATGAAATCTGATCATATTTAGATATTCCTTGATTCTTTTAGACAATGCATAATTTGTGGTTATCACTTTATATGAACCTGTGCCGTCGACCGCAAGTGTGTGTTATGTTTACAATATTGAAAACCATACTAATGCAAGTACTGTGTTTCAGGGAGACGACGGAGCTTCCTCTACAATTACAACATCCCTTGTAGGTGATGCAGATGTAAAGAAATCAGAGAAATAAGTCGATGAAATCTGATCATATTTAGATATTCCTTGATTCTTTTGGACAATGCATCATTTGTGGTTATCTCTTTATATGTACCTGTGCCGTCGACCCCAAGTGTGTGTTATGTTTCCAATATTGAAAACCATACTAATGCAAGTACTGTGTTTCAGGGAGTTGCTGATGCCTCCTCTCCAATCCAACCATTCATGGCAGTCCATGCGGAGTCAGAGGTATGGATACTGACAGTTCCATCTACCTAGATCATCAGAGCCCGAATACTTGTGGTTTGATTGTTCTACAGAATGTTTAATTCGTGTTTAGCTATTGAGATGTACCTGTGTGTTCGTCCACACGTGTGTTTTATGTTTTCAATAGTGTGATACATAGTAATGAAAGTACTATGTTTCAGGGAGTCGATGGAACATCATTCCGTGCTGTCTATGCGGATCCAGAAAATATAGTCGTTGCAGCGCAAGAGGAAGGGAAGACATGCGGAAACTAATCGGAGCAACAGCGTGCAGAGGAATTGTTTTGTGTTAGGGACTATATTATGTTTTTTTCCTGTCAATTGTAATATACTTTATATTGTGTTTAAAATGAACATCCCTTTTTCAATCTGTCCTCTAGTTACCCGTGGGTGTATGAACTATACATACACAGACAGTGAAGCAAATGAGAGATGTTGCTTGCCAGACCATTTACACTATGGAGGAACTATTAATTCAGACGCGGCGTGTTGAGACTCGGGATGCTCATGTCCAATGGCCAGAACATGAATTGAATGTGTCCGGAGAATCCAGTAAAGTTGTATTGGACCATTGCTACAGTTCAACTGCACCACCAAAAGAAGATGATATTGAATGTATTGAAGATAGCTCTGAAGTAGTCCCAGATCAATTCACACAATATACACCCGCCAGAAAAATGCCACCGAAAAAGCTGTCGACAATGTTGTGTTCTCCCATCAATGCTGAAGTAACAGATGTTGAAATGACAGAGAATGAACCAGCAGCAGCACCCAACGATGCATCAGAACTTGATATCAGCGATATTTCTTTCGAATTTCTTGATATGTCCTCAACGGCACAGTCCGAAACAACTTTCACGCCGGGTGACAGTTTAATGAAAGAGGGCAAATACATAGTATTCGACAGTTGTTTGATGGATATTATAAGTATGCTGAATTGTGGGCATTCAGTTGGAGGGGAAGTATGTGGGGAGCCATTGATTCATGTGACTCATCAAAAACAAGGCAGTAACGTCAAAATACATGCCGCCTGTAGATTTAATCATGCGTTCTCATGGCCTGCACAACCGATGCTGGGGAAGCTGCCAGCAGGCAATCTACTGTGTGCAGCTGCCTCACTTTTTAGTGGGTCCAGTTTTAGAAAGTTAGAGTCTTTCTTTCAGTTTGTGGGGCTCTATTTCATTTCTAAAACGCAGTACTACAAATACCAACATGATTATCTGTTTCCGGCCATTAGTGATGCTTGGAAAATTGAACAATTGTCTCTAGCAAGTACATTCGAAGGGAAACGATTCGAGCTAGCTGGCGATGAACACTGCAACAGCCCTGGATTTTCTGCCCAGTACTGCATTTACCACTTTCAGGACATGGATAGTAAGAAAATTGTGAGTTCGGTGGTCGTGCAGGTGTCCCAATGTAAATCCTCAGTGGCCATGAAGAAACTAGGATTTACAAAATCATTGCAATATCTACAATCAAGGGGAATGCACATCGACGTCATAGCCACGGACAGACACGTTTCAATTGCCAAGACAATGAGAGAGCAGTTCCCACATATTAAACATCAATTTGATGTATGGCATCTTGCTAAATCAATCAATAAGTAAATCTCGGCTGCAGGGAAAAAAAAAGGTTTTGAAAGTATTTCACAGTGGTCCCAGTCTATCAGCAACCATCTTTGATGGAGCTCCAAAACTGTGAAGGGTCAGTGGAAATCCTACTTGAAAAATGGCGGTCACTGATGCACCACTGTACCAACGTTCACCGCTGGACAGAAAACCAACATTTCCACCAATGTGAACATGGCCCTTTGTCCACAGAGGAGGCACGGAAGAAGAAGTGGTTGATTGCATCTTCATCTACACACAAAGCCATTGAGAAGATTGTTTTCGATAAAACTCTATCAAGAGATTTGAGGGGACTGACAGAATTCTGTCACGCAGGAGAATTGGAGGTGTTCCACAATATGTGCCTACAGTACAGGCCAAAGCGATTGCATTTCAGCTTACAGGGCATGAAACATAGGACTCTACTAGCGGTCTTGTCCCATAACGAGGATGTGGGCCGTGAACAGTCTAGGACTACGGGAAATGTAGGGATGCCTCGCTACACTACGACCTTTGGAAAAAGAACTAAGAAATGGGGGGTAAAACCAGTATATGAGGAAATGGAGTTCGACTTTGTTAAAGGCTTTATTGTTAGTGTACTAGAGAAGCACAGATATGGAATTTTTAGCGTTTCTGTGCAGAGCACTGATGCATTGACACCAAACATTGCCACTGTGCCATGTCCACCCAAAGCAGAGCTCGTTGAGAAGTGCAAATCCCGGTTTAAATAAATCATTGTAATCTGATTGTCTTTTTGAAAATAATGTTATTGTACAGTGTGCATACAAAGTATGCTAACCCTAAACCCTCCATTCACCATCCTGGGTGGCAAACAACATGGGTGTCATCTTTGACTTCTCTCTCTATTCACCTCATATCGCTGACCTTGTGAATATGTGTATGTGTATATTTTTGTTGCTGTAACTAAGTTTCGCAATCTCATGTAAATGCTGTGCACTGTTAACCGAGGGGAGGCTTGCGTATTGCAAATAATAAAACAAATAAACAATAAATCTCACTTTCAACTCAACTCCTCTGGTACTTTATACTTTCCCTGACCTTCCCCCAAAAAGTCAATGTCTCCATAGTTATGGTTCTCTAGGGCTGCAAAGCTCGCGGACAACGAGGACAGAATTGGGGGCCTTAGAACGCGCCAATCGAGGCGTTGCAGATGGGAGAGAAGCCAGTTCGCATTTGCACATTGAGGCCTAGTACAAACATGGAGTCGAAAATTCAAGTTCTCACAGATGGCTTTACACGGGATGTTGCAAAGTAAGAATGTACGCTCATGCAGAGTGAAGGTCAGCGGCTTTGGTTTTATGCTTGTGGGCTAAAGAGGCCCGCAAATCGCACTGGCAGTATAAGATTCTATTGTTTTTTGACCTTGAGAGACATGGACCATGCCGAAAGGACTTCATTTGAAGGAGGTGGGCAATAACGTAAGAGACGATAAGGCTGAAAATTCTGAAACTAGACCGAGTTTCATGTTAGTTCAGTATATGAAAAATCGTTGGCACGAACACAGTGGGATTTACGGACTGCATTACGCAGAGATACAATGGAAATGGCAAATATAATGTAAGTAACTCTTTAGACGCTTTTATACCGGAATGAATGAATATTCTCTAAATATTTAATATCAAATAAATGTACTTTACCAAATGTATCGTACTGCTGTTTGATTTTAAAGTACAGTTTCATATTCCGAATTGTGGCGCGCTGTGTTGTGAGTTGATCTGTGTTGGTTTCCAGGTTCTGTGTGAAGTTGCGTAGAAGACGACTGGGCGCGTTTGCCTACGCAGCACAGTAATGTCACGGAGAGAGGCGGGGAATAAGAATGTTTTTATAATGTCAGGCTCAGGGGCAGGGGATATGATTTAGTGCTGCAAAAGCAGGTCAGCCAGGGCGATGCGGCAGGTGATAGGATTATCACAAAATGGCAGCGCCCTGGTGTCTATTTTCGCGTGTGTTTAATGGACGAAAACTCGGGTAAGGTCCATAGGAAATTTTTCTAAAATCGAGCGACTTAGGCTTGAAAACACATGGCCGACCCGTAGGGACAATAAAAAATGTTGACCGAACCATTCCTTTAAGCATATGCATCAATTTGGTGGGAAACTATCGCAGCTTTGGTCATGGAAGAATGTTGTGAAGCGTGTGACTCCTCACAGAGAGGATAATACAGGTATCTATAAATGGATGAAATAGTTGACACAGCGCTACAAATGCCAGTATCACCATACATTATAAGGAAGCGTTGAGTCATTGAACAGGCAGGGAGTGAATTAGCACACTAACAAATCACCCCTGTATAAACAGTCATGAAGAATAATCAAACATCAGAATGTCAAAAATGGTATTCAAACCCACGCTTTGTCTCTAGCAGATCGCCCACCATATCTGTTTCTAATTTCAACAGGTCTGCTATCAATACTTTAAACCAGACTGCCACCTGGCGGCGAGAGTGTGTGCTTACAGCAGATTCGCAAAGACATCCCTACTTTTCCCTATATATGAATGGAAGCCTCCAAAGGGGAGCTTGACCTTGATGCTGGGCCCTTGGCCAGATTTATATCCTGCCTAGTCCTTGGCCATTACACCATTTACTCAAAGCCTATCCTCCCATTAGTCGCTGCTGTGATGAATTGTCATCTGGCAAGGGTGTGAAAGCCCTGGCTTTTTTTATTATTTATTATTTATTTTTTTAAATAATAAAATGATGAGGGTAATTCAGTCTCTGAAAGGGAAATCGGCTAATCAGATTCCCCTTTCTTAAGCTCCTTGCCAAAAGCATATTGTGTACTTGTGCCTTGCTACATCAGTATCCCGATTCGCAGCACCTGCCCTACTAGTGGCACAGAGCAGGTTCAGAGGCCACGGGTGCCCATTTGACTCTTGACAGCTGCAGTGACACCGAAATCTCTGCAGCGCAGGGGTTGCATTTAAAATATGTACGCCTGCTTCACAAATGGCATAACTCCAAAGATGTTGTCCTGGTGGCACAAAGAAACATGAATATAAGCAATACCTGAGTTAGGGTATGGTGGCCAGCATATTTCAGAGTTATCCCAGCCACATTAAATTGATTTTGCACATGTGTCAGCCCTGTGGGCCCAGTTCAGCTGTGCAAGGATTATGTGTATTCCCTCCCCCCATCCCCAGACAAGGCCTGCCCCTGTCCACTGACAGCTCTAGCCTTGGGGGATTGCTTCTCTTTGTTCCTTTGTAAGGGCAGGTAACACCCTTTTTCCCAGGATGGCCACTCCACAGGACCCTGACCTGGGAACAGAAACCAAGCGGCACACCCATTCAGAGAGAGCTAGCCCTCACATCTGGGGGGTGCATTTCTAAAGGCCTTTGATACTATCGAGAGTGGAGAGGCAGAGCTAGGGTGATCGAGAGAGGGGTCTGTACAGTTTTGGGAGGGTCCTGCAATCTTGATTCTCTCTGCCTCTTTTTCTATTTCCTTTGTGCTCCACTTCCTCTGGAGCAAAGTACTTCGTTTGTGACATCATAAGTGCAAATTCCACACATTTCAAGAGCAGGGATTGGATCCCTAAAGCAAAATGTAGTCAAAAAGTATCTCCTCACGATAGTGGGCTCAATATCTTGTCTTGTTCTTTCATATCAATGGTACCATATGCACGTTGGTGTGTTGCCAATTACATTCAGATTACCAGGAATAGTACTGCATATTACTTAGTTACAAACATATCAATATGTGACTTGGGTGACATATTAAACAAGTGACATATTAAACAAGTGGCATATTAAACAAGTTACATACAGTTACATACAGTTGGTGTGCATGAGCCAACAACAGCCTTTGGCGCACGTGCCTTTCTGGAATGATTTTGAACCATCCTGAAGATTTCATTGGACTCTGCCGGGAGAGTAGTCCTCTCTAAAGTCCTCCAGTTGTGAGATGGAGCAGGTGTCGCAAGGGCAGAAGTAAGCACTGTCTGGTAACCATCCCCATTGGGGGTGATCTGCTGCTGGAACAGCACCTGCCTCTCTGCCACCCACAGAGGTACCCAGGACCTCACTATGTTGAAGGACCCCTGTAGTTGAGTGCCAGCCTTCCCTCTGTTTGGAAGCACGAGACAAGGACTCATCTCATGCCTGAGCCCCTAATATTGAACCTTCTCTATACCCTTCTTCTGTTAGAGAGCATTGACCTCCAATGAAATTAGAGTGTGATACTCCATGGAAAAAAGAGCCATCCTTCTGGGCCTTCTCTTCATGGGGGAGAAAGTAAATCCAGCCTTGAAACATTAGAATTGCTGGAGCAGTTAAGGGTCCAGTGAAGTGTGACTAAAGTTTGAAGAAAAAACACAACTCTCCCATGTTATGTGTCTCTTGGGGCAATGGGGGAGTGGCACTCTCCTTGATTAAATCCTACTCTTCTGTCTGTGCCCCTGGATTCTCTGATTCTGAAGTTGTGGGAGCTTTGGGGAAGAAAAATGGTCCAGAGTATTTGGATGAAGGATGGAAATCACAGATTAAAATGATTAGAAATAGCATTAATGTCTGCCCCAATGACACTGATGCTAGTTCAGGAAAAACTGTTTTTTTAAATTCGCCAGGGCTATGCCCTAAATTTGCCTTTCCTCCCATTGGGATTGATGAAGTCATTGGCCTTTTAGGGAAACTTAGGCCCACCAACTTAGGATATGATCCGATCCCAGCCTACTTGACCAAACAGTATATTATTGCCCTTGGCACGTCAATACGAACTATGATCAACACCTCATTATCTCAGGGCTGCGTTCCCCAAGACCTGAAGAAATCATACCTTACACCATTGCTCAAAAAACCGGCACTGAATCATAAAGATCTATCCAATAACCGTCCAATAGCTAGTCTGTTATGGCCTACTAAAATCTTAGAGAAAATTGTGATGAGTCAATTGCAGATCTATGCGGATGAACATAGGATTCTCAACCATTTTCTGACGGGTGTTAAACCGGACCACAGCACTGAGACAGCCCTTGTGACAGTCTGGGATGACTTGCTGTGGGCCGCCGCCGAAGGGGATGTTCGCATGCTTGTCATGCTAGACCTGTCGGCGGCCTTCGATACAGTTGATTTTGAAATTCTCATTACAAGGCTGCCTTCAGTGGCGCAGGTTTCAGATGAAACTCTGAAATGGTTTGTTTCTTTTCTGACCGACCGCACTCAGCAAGTGAAAATTGGGGTCTATTTTTCCAATGCTATACCGATGGAATGCGGGGTACCTCAAGGGTCCTCAGTCTCGCCATTGCTGTTCAACATTTACATTCATTCATTGTTGAACATCTTTTCTGAATTTGGTCTGTCGTACCATTCATATGCTGACGACACCCACATTTATGCACGACTTAAGCAATCATGGGAAGCAATAGATCTAGTTCTATCCTGCGACGGTAAGATCAAAAGTTGGATGCTGAAGAACAAGCTCCAGTTGAATCCATCAAAAATGGAGGTTATTGTGCTTGGCCCCAAGAGACGGGTAAGAAACACTGTCCAGAGCACCCTCTGCCCCTCACTGTTTGTTGTTCCCACTAAATACTCAGACGCAGTGACGAATCTTGGCTGCATCTGGCAGTCAAGTATGGACTGTAACTCTCAGGTTAGTCAAACGGCCAAATCGGTATATTATCAACTCAGACTTATAAAAACGGTTGTGTCACTCATTGCCGAGAAGGACCGTTCACTGGTAATAGGCATACTTACCAATGCCAGGCTGGACTACTGTAATGCCCTTGTTATAGGGGCCCAAAAATGTAAAATCAAAAGATTAGAGGTTGCCCAGAATTCTGCCATTGTTAGGGAGAATTCTCATTGATGGCTAATTTCCCTCACCTAGTGAGCCCCCCAGCAGCTTTGCTGGACTTCTGGAGATTATTTCTTTCTACTTGGTAAGAGTGTGAGCTTTCCCCCCACTCTTACCTGTGTTTTGCCAGGTATATTTCTCTGTTTTTGTGATTGTGGACTCTGAAGTACACCACTTCAGTAGCCCTCTTCTTTCGTGTGTCACACAGCACCTTCAGTGCCGTGCACAGGGTTGTCTTTTAGACTTCCCACCGATTCCATTTCTGAGGCTGACTACTGTGCCCCAGAAAAGGGTAAAGTTGCCATTAACTTTACTTAGTCATTTAACTACAGATCCAGTACACCCCATCTTACATGGAGTATTGGAAAGGGTTAATTCGTAGCCCTTGTTATCTGTGTCTCCTAGAGCATTGTTTCGCTCTTTTAACATTTGGACTTGGCTGGTGGCAGTGGTACCTACCCTAACTTTTCTACCGCAATTATATTAGATAAACGTGGTATTGTTTTAGGCTATTCTATTAGCCTCGAACATAAACTCGCTTGACCAAATTGTCTTTCTTTTGGCTCCGGTTGGGTTTATTCGCCATTTCTTTTTGTTAAAGTCCTTCTTGTGTTTTACTTAGCGTGGCAAACTAGGTTCGCCTTCTTTGTTCACCGTCTTTTGGTGGGCTTCTGCCCAGAAGCCCTCCACCAGGCGCTTGGGTGTCTAGGTGGGCTGAATGTGAGGAAGGGGTGTAGTCACCCCCTGCACAGGGTATCCTAGGAAACCCAAGTCACACTTTGCCATGATTGGCTGAGGTGGTTGTCCCACCTGGAAAAAAACCCTGCTGGGTGATTGACAGCCAGGCTGTGTGAATGGGGGTTTTGCGCATAAAAGGCAGGTCTCTTGGACTAGAAGTCAGAGTCGCCACTGGAACTACAAGAAACCGAAGAGAAGCAGAGAGAACGATGACTACTGCAACTACCCCGTCCCGGTGAAGCCCTGCTGCAGTCCTGAGCTATCTACCCTTCGACGACTAGAGAAGATCCAGTCCGGAGTCTTCTTCCCTTGAGCCTGGAGGGGATAACCAGCTCATCTTCTTCAGCCAGAGGTCGCCTTCGTGGTCAAAATCGCTGCACACTGCTGTAGTGGTCCGGATAGCCACCTGAAGAACCTCTCCTGTTTTTAAGGAGCACAACTTTTATTCATTGTCGCTGCTGCCGGCTTCATCCCTGTGTGGTGCAGACCCCCTTCAGACGTCCTCCTTCACCTCGAAGCTTCAGGAACCGTGGGTCTGCGGGCCACTAACAGGAACAACTGCCAGCGCACCAGCTGCACCATTGGAATAAGGTACTGTGTTCTGCTTTAGGAAACAGGGTGAACCCCTTTTCTTCATCTTCAAGGCTTGCCCTTGTCTTCCCTCCTTCTTATAACTTTTGCTTCCGAACATTGACAATATTGAAGTACTCTTGGCTACATTGAATCGTTAACTGTCTGACTGTGTGATCTTCGGCAACAGATCCCCGGTGTCACTTAACCCTGGCTGTGGCTCTTTGACTCTTGAACTCCTGTCTCTGAGTGTTTCTCAATCCTGTCTGCCTAACCAAAGTATTGCCTATGATTTTTGCCTCCAAAACCCTCTGGGTATCTCAGGTGCTAAGTGTGTTTTTGCCCCGGTAGCATTTCATGTCACGGATACGCGTTTAGTTATCAGACCGAACTGTCAAAAGTGATCGCAATCGTATTCGCGGTAACATGTTTTGTTCGTAACACCGGTCCATTCAAACACAGGCTACTTACCTTGAGACTTACTGTACAAATTTTTCTCTACAAAACCTTGAGTCAGTGTTTGCTTGAGTCACAGTAATTGTGGTCCCTTTGTGTAATCTCTGCTACTGGTCATATACTCTTGAGATAAGCCTGGCTGCTCCGCCACTGCTACCACTCTGACATAGTAGTACAGGCTTGTACCAAAGGTAAAACTTGTATTGCCACCTGTGGTCTTAATTGTGTGTAGTGGTCCCTAAGGGCACTGCACAGGATTCTGCCTAACAGCCATTAGGCTAATGTTTTCGTTACCCAGAAGGACAGCTATCTCTCAATACAGGAGGAGTCTCCACTGGCTCCCAGTTCAGCAAAGAATTCTGTTTAAAGTGCTTTGTTTGGGATATCAAATGTATTCATGGGCTGGTGCCAGCCTATTTGCCTACAAACATCCAGTTGTACTGTCCACAAAGACATCTTCGTTCAAAGGACCAGCACCGTTTGCAAGTCCCATCTGTGAGAAAAACTACTTGGGGCTATAGGCGGTTCTCCTTTTTTGGCCCCCGGTCCTGGAACTCTATCCCATTGAACCTTCGAGGTATCAATTCTTTGACTGTTTTCAGGAAACAGTTAAAAACCTATCTCTTTTTGTAAATGTCCCTAACCACTCTGACGGGCTTATGAGCTAGTCCGTTGTTTACACCAGCGCCTAGATACAGTTAATGCCTGGTCCCCTCGGGGTATGGGCTCTATAAATAATCAAATCAAATCAAGGAGTCTGACCAGAGGGGCTTATGTCCCCTCGTACAGCTGACTCTGGCAGAGACCCACGTGTAAAAGATCTCATGCAGTGAGGAGAGAGCCCGATGCAGAGAGGTGAAAGAATTAAAGGACTTTCCTAACTCCTTCACAAACTCGCTCCCAAACAAATCAATATATGTATTTAGCGGGTGTTTAGACTCTGCCAGCATATTGGCCTTCCACTGGCAAAGGGGGCCACACCCTACAGTTTGGAGGTGCAATAGCGGCAGCACAGATCACGGGATTGCCAGTAGTATCCTCTAACCCAGAGGTCCGTCTATAGGGTTATTTGAGGAATCTATGTCAATTCAATTAAAAGGGGGTTCCACCTGTTTTATCATCTGCTGTGCTAACTTCTTCACTTCTAAAGTGAGCACTCTTCATTTCTCCTTCCCACCTTCTCCTTCCTCGTCCTCTCCCCTGTCCCCCTTTTGTCCCCATCTTTCCACTGATTCTCCTTTGTCTCCTCTATCTGATGCTGATACCTCTGTATCTTTGCCCGAGCACACCTGGTTCTTTCTATATTTCCCAGTTCTGGCCCCTTATCTCACTTCCTTAGGGAATCTCTCCCTCGACTCCCTCACCTTTCCGTCCTCTTGTAAACATGCAGTTATCATTCCCATTCTCAAGAAACCTTCCTTGGACTCTTCACTACCATCTAACCGTCGACCCATACCCCTACTGCCATTCGTATCTAAACCTCTTGAACGGGTTGTATGTTCTCAGATCTCCTCTTTTCTCCATCTTCATTCACTCGCTTTGCTCTGCCTCCCTGCTTTCTTTCGACCTCTATCTTCTTTTTCTGCTTCGCTTATAAAGCCCTGCACGGTCTTGCTCCCTCTTATCTTTGCTCTCTCGTATCCTTCTATACCCCAACTCGTTCTCTGCGTTCTCAATCTCTTTTTCTTCTCTCCGTTCCTAAACCACCATGAGACTCCTCTCGTTCCCGCTCCTTTTCGCTCCATGCCCCGCTCTTCCTCCGCCTATTCATGCTTCTTCCTCGTATCATGTCTTCCGCACTCCATTCAAACATTTTCTTCTGCCTATTTCTTGCGCTTAATCTTGTGAATCCCCACATCACCCATCATTTCCATTTTTAATGTACCTTTTGTGAAAGCACTTTGGCAAAAGCGCTCTAGAAATCTAATAAATACAATTGGGGTGCAGTGTCCTAACCCCCAGCTGAAGGGTGCAGAAGTGCTGCTATTCTGGCTCTCTTGCTCTCCCTCTGTGCCTCTGCGAAGCCCCGGGTGAGCACTTTTAGCAGCTCTGTCACTGTTGGTCCCAGTACTTTCCTAGCCAGCCCCATAGGATGGTACCCCAGGGGTACTCCACTGGGAGGGGGCGTTTGTCCAAGTGGATGTCAATCCCACCTCGCCCAGGTGAGTCCCTGAATCCTAAACTAAGGAAAATTGATTCTTGGGTTCCTATTTGCCAGAGAAGAAGGCGTTGTTTTCCTCAGGGGTTTAGTTGAGGGTGTTTTAAAGAAATGGTTGACTGCTACAAAGCATTATTAAATAAACAGCCGAACAATATCTGCCAGCAGTGCAGCTCAACCCGAAGCAATCATGGCTGGAGAACCAGGAGCCTCCACGCTCTTCCTCGGAGACCCGGAGAAGAGCGTAAAAACCCTGAGTCTCCTGGCTAGACCCGGGGGTTAGGCGCCCCTCCCCCCCACCCGCTATCAACTGAGCTAATGGGCCTTTCTCCTAATTTAGAATCAAGGCTTTGCCTTCTTCCCGTGAAAGGGCGGCATCAATGAATGGCAGGCATTCCCCCGGCCAGCCCCCCCCCCTGCCAGTCACCCCTGCCATCCACCCTTGCCAGTCACCCCTGCAAGCCACCCCTGACAGCTACCCATGCCAGCCACCCCAGCCAGCCACCCCAGCCAGTCGCCCCTGCCAGCCACCCTGCCAGACTCGGCAGCCATTCACCCCAGCCATTCACCCCTGCCAGGCACTCCTGCCAGCCACCCCTGCGAGCCACCCCTGCCAGTCACCACTGCAAGCCACCCCAGCCAGTCACCCCAACCAGACTCGGCAGCCAGCCACCCCTGCCAGTCACCACTGCCAGCACCCCTGCCAGACTCCCCTGCCAGCCACCCCTGCCAGCCACCCATGCCAATCACCCCAGCAAGGCACCCCTGCCAGGCAAGTCAGCCCTGCCAGGCCAGTTACCCCTGCCAGCCACCCCTGCCAGGCTCGGCAGCTGGATCATTACCCACAGAATCCTGGGCCATGTTGTAGTCAGAGGAGCCCTGACTCTGCATTATAGATAGGCCTGTTTCTACAGAAAAGGCAAAGTAAGAGTAGAGGAGCTGGCTATAGCTGCCTCACTGGAAATTAACTGAAAGCGTCGTAGACAGCGGCTGCTCCGAACCTGTTGCATCCGGATTCTTTGCTCCTATTGTCTGAGTCTAGGTGTGCAGAGTGTTGGGGCCTTTTCTCAACCCCCGCGACTTATCTCTGGCCAGCACACCACCCCTCGCGCCAGCCCGGAGCAAGCTCTCCCATGAATTGCCACTGGGTATAAATTCAAACAAAAGCGAGCGAGCACAGCAGAAAAAGACTGGTTCATTTCAGAGTGGGAGGGGGCCCCTTATCCAGGCGTCCGCAAAGTGTCCCTCTTCATATGTTTTGGACCACGACTCTCATGATCTCTTACCATTGCCTACGCTGGGTAGGGCTAATGGAAAATGTAGTCTAAAACATCTGGCAAGTCAAAGGTTGCAGGCCCTTTATTAATTACCCATACGGACAGCTGACAACTGGCCTACATATCATTAGCAAACAACATTACACAAACTACTTAAATGCATCAATGAAAAATTAGGTGTAGCCGTCTCGGGGCGTGCAGGAAGAAACAGGATTTAGATCTGGAGAATGATTGGTCTAAGCCCGAGGACTGTGCCTGGATGGGATTATGGGTGCTGTAGTTTTTCTTGATTTCACTGTGTTTTTACTTACTGTTATCCAAAATAAAAGAAAAGAGAAAAGCATACGAGGAAGCCTATGTGCCATGTCATGGAACTGTAGGAATGTTGTCCTAGGCACACCGCGAGTGGATGTCATGGAACTGTAGGAATGTTGTGGTATGTACACCGCATGTGGATGTCATGGAACTTAAGGAATGTTGTGCTATGCACACCGCGTGTGGATGTCATGGAACTGTAGGAATGTTGTGGTATGTACACCGCATGTGGATGTCATGGAACTGTAGGAATGTTGTGGTATGCACACCGCGTGTGGATGTTATGGAACTGCAGGAATGTTGTGCTATGCACACCGCGTGTGAATGCCGCGTGTGGATGTCATGGAACTGCAGGAATGTTGTGCTATGCACACCACGTGTGGATGTCATGGAACTGTAGGAATGTTGTGGTATGCACACCGCGTGTGGATGGCATGGAACTTCAGGAATGTTGCGCTATGCACACCACGTGTGGATGTCATGGAACTGTAGGAATGTTGTGGTATGTACACCGCATGTGGATGTCATGGAATTTAAGGAATGTTGCGCTGTGCACACCACGTGTGGATGTCATGGAACTGCAGGAATGTTGCGCTATGGACACCGCGTGTGGCTGTCATGAAGGTGACGACGGAAAAAACCCAAAGAAAATAAATGGAGGAGGCACCCCGGTAACCCGGGCAGGGTGTTCCTCGCCTCCCTTCCGCCTGGGTAAGGGGGAGGAACAAGGAGAAGTGCGCCAAGCGCTGGGAAAAGCCTGCGAAGGGCATACAAAGAAAGGGGGCAGGCTAAGCCCCATATAAGCAGCGGGGAGCCAAGGCAGGGAGTATCCAGCCCCTTCGGCAAAGGACGTCGCCCGCCGCAGCAGGAAGGAGGATTTGCTATTGCATGCAACACGTTTTGGATAAACCAGTACCTTTGGGATGAAGGTGATGTGGATGGTTGAGGTGCCCAATTTTGGGGTAAACCAGCACCTTTGGGGTGAAGTAAAGGTGAGGTGAGCGGTTCAATTTGCTGCCGGGGTCAAGTCCTATTAATTAAAGCGGGGGGACTCATCAACAAATACAATGGGATGTGACATCGCCAGAAATCAGCAGGTCAAGGTCTAATAGTGTTTTGAAAACATTAAAAAAAGGCATTTTTAACCTCCAAGAACCAAGACAAATGTTTTCCCCAAAACTCGCAGTATCGAAAAGGGACTTTTCACCTTTACTTATTTATAATTTTTCATCATGTTATATAGTGCAGTCGTGAAGTGTCTGGCCTGCAAACCTAACAACTGCAGTTCGAGACCCGAGGGCAGCATTAATTCATTAATTCAAAAAAGATATCCAATGCTTTTCATTCAACTGGGGGGGGGGCGAGCCTTGAATTGCGGTCTATCCAGCCAGGGACATGTTGCATATGGCTAGTAATTTTGCCAAGGGGGATAAATGTCAGGCGTGGAAAGGCAGAGTGGCGTGGGACACGGTGGTGGTACCATGTCATGGCAAGGTCTGGTAGTGGGGTGTCTGGAGATAGGTCTGGGGGACATGTGACAGGTGTTACCAAGCTACAAGGTGATGTAAGCAGGGTTCATTTCGAAAGTAAGGTGTTATGGTGTAAGGTGGTAAGCAAGGCAGCAGGCTACAGTGCTGGCACTGTAGGTTGGCAGGGTTGGAGTGTGGTATCAGGTCAGCAAGTTCAATGCTGCCGTTCAGCCTGCTAAAAGAACAGAAGTAGGGAAGGGCCCAGCCTTCCCAAGTCAGGAGCGGCACTTCCGCTGCCCGAAAAAAAATCCTGCAAGGGCAAGCAATCTGCTAAGGAGTAGGGGGTGGGGGAATTGGGCCCACATGACAAGGAGTATGGAAAGGGGGAGCCTTCCTTTAAAGGATTGAAAAGGATAAGAGTGAGAGAAGGGGCAATGAAGGCAAAGTTGGTTTTGGAAAATCAAGCAAAATGAATACAGCTCAACCTCACCCGTCAGGAACGGCGCTCTCCCAATGGTAACTCCCGCAAGGGCAGGCAGAGCAAAGATAAGTTGGTCGGGGAGCTTTTGCCGAATAAAAGTGGTGAGGAACCTATTGCAGGTGCAGTATGAGGAACAAGTCGGAAAGGTGGCAGGGGCAGGGGCAGAAGTGTCCGGAGCAGGGCCGCCCTGTTTAAGGTGGAGCAAGATGAAAAAGGGGCAGGGGCAGAAGTGTCCCAGAGCAGGCACACCCTGGTTAAGGTGGAGCAGGATGAAAAGGTGGCAGGGCAGAAGTGTCCCGGAGCAGGCCGGCCCTCGTTAAGGCGGAGCATGATGGAAAGGTGGCAGGGGCAGAAGTGTCCCGGAGCAGGCACGCCCTGGTTAAGGCAGAGCAGGATGGAATGGTGGCAGGGGCAGAAGTACATCAGACATGGCCTGAGCATCTTAAAATCCACTGAATACTTTCTAAAAGATGGTGTTCATCTGTCGGCAATGGGAATGGAGCTATTCTATGGGAGTATATCTACAAAGCTATTTAAGCGATAAAAAAAGCAGGAGAGAAGGGAAGCCATGGTGGACGGTAACCCACCAAGTGGCGTGGTGGTGTTTGGGCGACCAAACACAAAAGGCAGACTCCGAATGAGCCCCGAGGACGCCGGAAGGGTCTTGGCTCTTCTCGGACCAGCGCCTCTTGGGAGCCTAACGGCAGGGGCGTCTGGTGGTAACAATGAGAGGCTCAGCTTCCCCCCAACAAACGGCGCTCTCCCAGCCCAGGAACACCTGCAGGGGCAGGCGGGTCTCAGGCACAAAGGGTTGGGGGAGTTGTGCCTACTATGGACTGTGTTGGGAAAAGGGGGGAAGCAAGTTTTTGGACACGGAGCAGTCGCTGCACCTTCGGAGCTATCTTCACAGATGTTGGCTGTGTTTTGTTATATGTGTGAAAATAAAATCTGCAGCCTTTTATGCCATAAAAGAAACATGTCTCATTCTGCACCTTACTGGTTGAGGAAAGTAAGGGGGCCAAGAGAAAGGAACAAGAATAATGTATATTGGTATAATAATGGACAAATGGCCGGGTTATGGAACTGCAGGAATGTTGTGCTATGCACACCGCGTGTGGATGTCATGGAAGTGTAGTAATGTTGTGGGATGCACACCACGTGTGGATGCACACCTCTTAACAAAGTGTGCTCCGAAAGTCTCCAAAAGAAGTTCAATATCCATCTTGCTTTTCCTAAAAGCTCCGAAATGCAAACGGATCGGATCCAAAGCTACGAAAAAAAGCACCAAACAAATAGACACTAATGCATGGCTAAACACACACCAAAGATCAAGGCCGCACTTTGAACCTGCAAAACAGACCCACCATTGCTATTTCTACTTACTCTGAGCTTACACGAAGGTCGTCTCGGGTGCATGTGTACCACGAGCAGTGAACGCCAGAAGTCCAGGAGCTCCCTTCCAGCCCGGGAGTTACTCGTCTGCTAAGTTTCTCCTCAATGAAAACTCCACTGTGTTACACGCCATCTGATCTCAGTAGGCACTTGCTTCTTAGCACTTTCAACATTCCTACACTTACGACTCTTAATAATAATTTGACATGTACCAAAAACATATCAATAAAATCAGGGAAACTGAAAATATAGTTCAACCTGAAAGCATAAAAAAGAATAACACTTATTAAAATCTCCTAATCACAATACTAAAACAAGCATTGGAAATGCCAATATTTTGGGCTTTTGCGTAGGCATGGAAAAGGCACTTGCCAGGCACTGCCGCAGTGCTATTAACTGGCCATTGATGGTAGCAGGTGCAAAATGGTATGAGTCCCTGGTCATCAAATAGCAGTATCTGGCACAAGCCTAACACTTCAACAGGACTTCAGTGAAGGACACACATTGTGCTTATAAATCGAGTGGCTGAAGGCAGACCCGGTTAAGAGATTTCTATTACACCAGTAGAGGGTTCACAACTCCAATTAAGTCATAAACTCTCAGAAGACTGCTTTGAAATAAAAATGGTAGGCACTTTGAGTTCAAAATTTGATGGCAAGGCTTGATTAAAACAAGCTCGAAGGATTCCCATGAGGAGGTGTTTTGGGCGGGACGGAGCAGGAACGAGTGGGAATGACCATAGGGATTAGCATGGCTATAGGCCGTCAATGGGTTTGGCAAATACCCAAACAACACCTACAAGCTGTGTACCCCTCCCCATATGCCATTTCTCCCTATATGTGCTCTAATGCAATAGTTTCAGCTTATAGATGGCGCAATCATCATCTAGTAGCCCAAACTAAAAAACTGCTCAAAGTGCAATTCTCGTTAATTCCAAATAGATAGATAGTGCTAACAAATGTATCCAGAACATGTCATGTTTCTGTACGCGTTTTTGCTGATCCCCCCACTCTCATGTTTCTCTACATGTTTAATTACCTGAAATCACAATTATGCGTGCGAATATGCAATTTATGATCACCAGTGCGTTGTTTGGCAGAACGACTCATTTCTCTTATGTAAGGTTTCTGCAAGTGCACGTATTGAAATCTATTACAAATACTGTCAACCATGTAGCACAATGTCCCAAGATAAGTGTCTTGCCATCGCTTTTAGGCATAAAGTGAGGCACTTAAACCACTTTATTACAAGGCACACACTTTAGGCAAGGACAGTGTTAGGGTTGGCATAGGCCCTCTTCAGGTGTGCTTGAGGTGTGCGTGTTTGGTGTAAGGAAAGGAGGTGTTAGGGTCTGTCCTCTTCCTGTATGTGTGAGGTGCCAGGACTGATGTCATCTTCAGAATGTAGGTTGTGAGTGTTGAGTGTGAGGTTGGAATGTTTGGAGTTGAATTGGTTCTGACCCAGGCAGTTATAATTTGTGAGCCCGGGTGGTGGGAGCCAGTGTGCTCTTGTCCCTTGTTCCTCTTGATCGCTCGAATAATCTGATGACATCTGATCCTGTAACTAAGAAGCCATTAAAGTAATCTCGAGAAGTGCCTATCATGTGTATCCAGTGTCTCCTTGATGAGTGAACCCCATGGCTGACCAAGCAGTCATAACAAATTGGCGACGAGCTTTGCGAAGCTTTGATGTTTTGGTGATTTGTGACTCTGTGAAGTCCAGAGGTATCTAGCAGGAGACTAGTACCTGAAGCTTTGCAAAGCTTTGATGTTGTGGTGTTTGGTGGCTCTGCGGAGTCCAGAGGTATCTAGTAGGAAACTAGTACCTGAAGCTGTGCGAAGCTTTGATGTTGTTGTTTTTTTTGTTTTTTGTTTTGTTCTTGAATTTTTAGGTGGTTTCTGGAATCACCCTTGAATTTTCTCTCGATTGGTTCTAGGTTCTTGGCAACATTTTTCATCTATGCGGCTGTGTTCACTTGTTGGTGATATGAGTGGTTTTGAAGGGCTCAATTGTCTGGCCAACATTTGTAGCCTAGCTGGTGGTGGTTGTCTAGTGACAGCTGGGTGCCGCTTATATTAGTGTGTTTGGGTGAGTGTTTGACTGGTGACTTGGTGTATCTGTGTTTGCATAAATTTCTGATTGGATTAAACAGGTGGTATGAGTTCTTTGTGTATTCACTCGTTGTTCTGGGTAGATTGTTGTGTTGTTAGTAAGTTTCTCGTTGAGTTGCGACAGTATCTGGTCTATCCCGATTTGGGAGTTTGCGCTTGGGAGTGGCAGTTCCATGATCCGCTGGTGGCAGAGGTGGATAGAAGGAGATTAGCATGTTTGGTGGGCCTTGGTAGTGTTTGGTTTGTTTCCCAAGGTGGGGCTGGAAGTGCTCAGAAGTGGCAGTTCAAGGTTCCCTTGTGGCAGGGGGGAACGGAAGGAGTTTTGTGCTGTATTGTTTGGTTAGGAGCGTAGTTGTGGCGGCTGGGTCTGTCGTAAGCATGTTAGTTACGCTTGATCGTGCAATTTTCCGGGTGTTGTGGAACTTGATAGATTGTTAAGAGGTTTCTACTCGTGTGTTGGTTTTTGTGCAGGAGGAGGTGTTAGGGTTGGCCTCGGCCCTCTTCAGGTGTGCTTGAGGTGTGCTTGTTTGGTGTAAGGAAAGGAGGTGTTAGGATTTGTCCTCTTCCTGTATGTGTGAGGTGCCAGGACTGATGTCATCTTTAGAATGTAGGTTGTGAGTGTTGAGTGTGAGGTTGGAATGTTTGGAGTTGAATTGGTTCTGACCCAGGCAGTTATAATATGTGAGCCTGGGTGGTGGGAGCCAGTGGGCTCTTGTCCCTTGTTCCTCTTGATCTCTCAAATAATCTGATGGCATCTGATCCTGTAACTAAGAAGCCATTAAAGTAATCTTGAGAAGTACGTATCCAGAGTATCCAGTGTCTTCTTGATGAGTGAACCCTATGGCTGACCAAGCAGTCATAACAGACAGGTACCAGGCTTTGGTGAACTCACAAATGTTTGTGTAGACTTTTTTACACTGGTGTTAGCTTTAAAAACCATATCTCTACGATTTGGAATGCAATACAAGCCTCCTAAATCGTCTCCTGTGTTCGTGTTTAATCACGCTTTTGGCTTTGTCGCCCATTGTCAAAACATTGTCGAATATGTACATACTGACTCCACTCTTAAACATATTCTTCCCACATAGCCCCTTTTTAGCACACAAAAGAGAGAGAAACATAAGAGATTTGGGGCCCCCATAACACATTGGGTAATGTGGTGATGCAGCGGTAAAGTGGCGGCAATGGAATTACCCATGGTGTTTAAACCTTACATAAGAAGAAAAAAGAAACGAGTCATGCAACTGTAATGTGTCCTAAAAACAAAACAAGGAGTGAAAAAAAGAGCTGTAGAAAGTCTGTTGCCATTTCCTATGGTGCAATGGGTGATTGTTTCAACATTTAAACAAGGCCCAGCAGGTACTTCGGCCATTTCATTACCAAGCATTGGCAAGTTGCCATGCCAACACCATAGACTGCGCCCAAGCTCCCCTTTCTGCTTTCTCTTTCATAGCACCAATATTTTGGGCACTAGGTGGCGCTTGCGTCACCAAATGTGCCAAAACCAAAAAGTATAGTGCTTTGGGTTGCCCCTATAATGGAACCACACCTGAGAAGAAATGCCCCTCAACAGCAGTGCCTAAATCGACTTGTGCCAGGGTGGGCAATCACTGCATAGAGCCAGCAGCATTGTGCAGGATATTGGGGAGACTTGGTTCTCATATGGCATATATTCTGGAGCTCCATGGATGGGGGAGCATGCAGTCATCGCTTGGATGATAACTTGAGTGCAGAGAGGTAGTGGACTGCAAATGCCCTGAGGCTAGAGTAGAACAGAAGAGATCAGAGAAAAAAGCGGGTTAATAATGTGGGGTACATTTAAGGCCCTAGGCAGAAATCCCCTTCAACCAAAAACTGGATTTAAACAGTACCACAAAAACGGTGGTGCTTTTGTCTTCCTGGCACATGTGTGGCAAGCACTGAACACTGCCACCGAAAGAATGGCTCTCCATTTGCTGTATTTCCAGTTCAATCATAAGAAAATGACCTGCAGTCAGAACGGCTCTACATTTGCTGTTCTGTCATCTGAAATCCTAAAGTTGCGCACAGCATTCAAAACAGCCCTGCATTTGTTCTTTCTTTCATTTAAAATACCACAAAGTTGTGAGCTTTATTGAAACACACCCCTGCGTGCTTTACTTTATCAGATTTCCAAAAAGTTAGGCAATACCTCCCATGAACGGCATTGTCTGCTGAGAAATTACATGAGGGGCAAAGAGTTCTGCTTTGCACTCAACACAGCTTTTGTTTTCCTTTGATGTGAACCATTGCGCTCAAATTACAGCAAATTAAAGAAATAGCGTGGCTTTTTCTCTTTTCCCATGTCAATATCAGAGAAATTCTGTGCAGTATCCCTTTGTATCCATGAACCAACAGTACCTGCAACCCCCCCCAAAAGACTAATTGAAAGTCAATGCCGTGAGTTGCAGAAACCGCATTTGCAAACTTGAAATGCAAGGCCTGCACATGTGTGAATCTGCTCTTTTGTAAAATAAGGAAAATGTAGTTTAAAAGTTAATGTCAAATGACAGCTTTTGCTCACACTGAAATGTTATTAAATATGTGGGTGGGGGTTTGGCTAGATAATGTAAATTATATTTGTCCCCACAAGACTTGGTTACTTAGAAAAGACTCAGAAACCAGTAAAACTGGGTTTTTGGCCTAGGCACAAAATACAATGGTAAGCCCCTGCCTCCCACTGAAGAATCGCATCCTTAAGTGAACCAGCCCACAAGGACATATGAAAAGGCCAAGAGTGTGAGGATTCACTGCCCTGCTAGACTAGCAGGTAGCCCTGGAAAAAGAAACAATGGAAACCAGCATGGCTGGTGCATGACTAAGAGGTGCGATTTCCTCCAGCACCCACTCTGAAGGAGGAACTGTCAAACTTCAAAGGGCATCATAAATGTCCTTTGTTGTAAGCTGAGCCTGGCAGAGACAGTTCGCTGTGGGGGTCTGCAGCACCGCCCACACAGGTGACAAATCCACCTCATTGACATTAAAGGACTCCTGTATTTTAAGAGATTTTGCCCAGCAACCTGAATAGGTAGTACTTTTGCATTATGCCAATTTTCCATGTGATTTTTGGACAAATGTAAAGAGACCAAGTACATGTTTCTAGCACTTGGTGAACTGAAATGGCCATGAAAAATGCATTTTGGGGTGAATTATAAATGGGACAAATATGAAACTAGGTGGGAAGATGCAAAATGTATTTGGGAATATATGAAGTCATTGGCAGAATTCTAAATATTGTGCATTTCATAAAAAGGGCAAAATTGTGCCAAAGGGCGATGCGACCTCGCACAGAGTCAACAATTGGATTGTACAATTCCCTGTGACCTATGAAATCTGCATATCTACTTCTCATGGCAGTGGCTAGTATCCATTTGAAGTTTTGATCCATAACTAATTTTTGGTAAAAAGTACACATGAGAGACAAAGAAAGGCCATAAATGCAAACACATAAATGATTTCAGTTCCCCTGAACCAATCGGCAGAGGGGGAGCAGCGAGGACTGGTAGGCGTCCTATCCCAGGAGAGGAATCATTTTAGAGTTCTTCCCTCCAAGTTGTAAATTCGATGATGTCATTTTGGCTATATAAGAGGGAGACAGAGAAACGCAAGGAACTTCAAAACTTCACGATACTTCAAGATTCAGAATCCATTCATGATCCAGGAAACCAGATACATCCATCTAGGCAAATCCATTCATCCAGATCCAGGCACACACAAGAATCCAGAAAGAAAGGAGAGGAGGCAGTTAATCCCATTCGAGAGAGCCCAGTGACCAGATCCCTTGCTTAGCTGTTCGGCATCCCATCCAGCTGTCCACAGTGACCAGACCTTGCCTAGCTGTCCAGCATCCCATTCAGGAGAGGCCAGTGACCAGAACCCGTGGCCCAGCTATCCCGAGTGACCAGATACCTCAGCCTAGCTGTCCAGAGACCTTGCTGGCTTTCCAGAATCCGAGACTCAAGCTTACATTGTAAGTAGCACATAACCCCAGTTCCCAAACTGCATATCCCGCTCTTTCGACTCTTGCACCCTATTGAAATCCTATTAGAAAATCCCAAATTGCAAGTATAATCTGTTCACCTTTCCATAGACAAATTTGTAGTAGCCTGTGTAAATTAATGCATTCCTTTCATAAATCTTTCAAAAGTCTGTATAAATCCTTAGCCTTATTTTCCAGTAAATCGATTAATTCCCCTATAAAGAGATTCACAGTGATTTGTTTGACATTTGAAATCAGCCACCTCATTTCAAGTGCCTTTCTTTAAAAATTATTGCCATACAAATACAGCCTTAACAGAATTAGCCTTTGTGTAACAAAAACTGAATTTGCCTGTGTATGGTGTGCTTTCCTAACAATTCCAATTTGCATTGTCCCATAGAAAAACCCAAACTGTAGTCCCATTAAGAGTAACCCCTTTCTGTCAGAATCTTATCTGTTATGTGCCTCTGTTCCTTGTCCTGAAAACTGATTCCCGATTTTGACAGCCAAGCCCTTTCCGTGGCTGCCTGTCATCACAAGTTCTGTGTAGAAACTAATTGTCGTTCTGCCGCATGGGTTTTCTTTGCATTTGTTTTTCTTTTCAAAAATTGATCCTCTCACCTTGTGTTTACATTGCCTTGGTGCCCTACCTAGTAGCCTGTAAGCTTCCCTATCTCTCGAGTGCAGCAACACAAATTTCCTCCCTAGCTATCCCAACACGGTTGCAAACTGCTGCCCAACTAACAAGTGAAATCCGATTATGCCGTTTTGCTCATAAATCTGATTTTCATTTTCTGTTCTGGCCTCCCCTTGGGGTGGTGGGTTGAAAGCTAAATCTGATTTTTCCTTCTTCATATTGACTCCTTGCCACTGCCTTCCATCCACAAATAATTTAGTTAGCAGATGTTTGGGGATGAGTGTTGCAGGGGGACTGCTTAACCCGAATGCTATCTGTTGCTTTTAAAAACGATTTCTCTTTTGCTTGCTATTAAAGGTGTCTGTATATTTTGTTAGGAGTTTGACTTAACTGTGTTGTAGGGATTTTTGCATTTGTATTGCCACAACTTTGGTGGCTGCTGCCCAACTGTTTGATTTTGCTTGATTTTTCATTTGACCATAATATTAATAAATATTATATTGTTACACACCGGCCTGGTTGGTGGACCATTACGACAAAGGGTGTTTGTTAAGGTGGCCGCGAGACGGTTTGGGGGCCTACTCAAATAAAGAACCCCAAGTCGATTAAAGATAAAAAGCGTTTTATTGTGCGCCACATTCCTTGTCAGTGGAAGGAGTCCCTGGCTGGAGTGTGCCTTGTTATAAAACGTGTGTTATAAAACGTGCAGGAAGAGCGGCAGACGATGTAAGAGAAACATGGGGAATAAAGAGAACTCCGCCATGAAATCAAGCACTGAACGACCCTGTCTTCATGCAAATAGAAGCGGATCAGAATACACAAGATATAGAATTCTAGTGCACCTCGGGAGACCAGGACCGAGGCATCTGAGCAGGAACTTCTGAAGGAGAATTGGAAAGACTACCCTGGGATTAGAAACAAGGCAGGAACAGTCGTGGTGAACACATGCAATCGGCAGGTCAAGCTGCAAAGCATCTGGCTTCAGTATATTACTTTGAGTAGTATGATGCAAAGGAGTGGAAAAGAGACACGGAACGGTGCATCAGTCTGTGACATCTCCAAAGAACTCTCCTTACTGGCAGAACACAGCAGCGTCTTTAGGACGTGGGCGGTATGCATTGGCCTGTGGGCCAATGGGAAGCACTGCAGGCACTGGTGCACAGAGGAAGTAAGGCATTATGATTGCTATCTTCTTAGTTCCAGGAGATGTAGATAAGAGGTACGTAGGACGGGAGCGCCCCAGAGCATCGTCTCCCAAGCAGCTCTGGGACCCACTCTGGTCTTCAGAACTTGCGCTTTACTCTCACCACAATTCCACGTGATCGCACCCATATCGTCACTTACCTACCACCCAGTGGTCCAAGTGTAAACAAAAAAGTAGTGGAACGATGTTCCCTCTACCCTGCCCCGCCCTGCTTTCTGCTCCTTCCCCTCCCCTCCTCCATACTCACTGTCACTCCCACCCTCACCCCACCACCAATTTTAAAGCACCTAGCTGGGTCCTTCCTTTCCTCCACTCCACTCCACTCCACCCCACAATGCTGTGTTTCACAACAGTTCTAGCAAGACTGCTGAAAACACTGTGATAGAATAAGCATTTACATGACCACCATTAGTGTGTGTGTCATTGTCCCCCACAGCATGCAGTTCTATGCAGCCTCCCTTTCAAATCACCCACCATTGGCACCTCTTAAGGGACATGCCCAGGACTATAGCCACTGACACCCCCCTCCCATGGGCCTCAGCAATTTGCAGATCACTGCTGAGCTGGGCTTTCTGACTGCTTGGGAATGGGCTTAATGCCCCATGCAGTCTATTGAAATAAAGAAAGCCAACCTTGCACCTGTGAGATAGCGCAATGAGATGTGACGCTGGATTGTTATTGGCATGGCCTAGGTTCCGGTCCCCATCCCCAGGTGGAGAACTGGTTGTACTCCAGGTCAAATACATAAAGTAAGGGAATGATGACAGATTTCCCTGAGAATTAACGGAACTTGTACCCTTTAGCTCCCTCCCAATATGACCTCAGCACCACCCAGTAGCTTTTAGAAAACAGCAAGACAGGTTATATGATACGATTGGTTATTTAATGCGCTTAATACCCAGAGGTTTCAAAACAGGGACCCGGGGATCGAACCTGTGATGCTCCGTGTCGTCTTGTTTCCAAGGTGAGCACGTTGCCCCTGAGCTATCCTCCTGAGACAACAGTAGGTCTTCTTGTCACTGGGGAGAAAACACTAATTATACGGTGCCCTGTTCTTTCAGTGCACAGGCCAAGCAGGTTTCGTAACCCTCTCATTGCTGGCTTTGACTAAACTTATTACCCCACAATTCCTGTTTTTCCAGAAGGTGTGGTAAGAGCTCTGAGGGGGGATATGGACACATTATGGAACACGTTTGGTATGTTTACGCCTGTCGTTGTCTAGGGTCCCCACAAATATAGTCAATATATTCACAAGGCGAGAAGAGCTATTAACAATTTACCCAGCAGGGCATTTGTTTTCCAAGACAGCCTAACATTCAGCAGCAAGTAAGAGAAGCCTATTATTAGCTGACTTAATTGGCTCAAGTGATTGCATGCACGTGCTAACATGTAATAGCCACAATCATTATCAATCAATTAGCATGATAAGGATTTGTGATTCTCAGATTACATTTGCAAATTCTGTCATTAAAATGCTAGCCTCTACCCTTGGTATCTACATTTGCAATCACTTTCTCATCAAGCAGCTGGAAATGGCGTTTATGGAGCTGGGTGGATTCTTGGTGTGTTCTCAGTTATGTATGCATTTATGACTGGCAGAGAGTATATGGACATGTAGCTATTGACTCGAGGAGGCGGTTGTAGGGTGATAATCAGAGGATCTTGAGGCAAAGATGAGGTCCCTAGCCTACCTCATTCAATAGATACCTGGGGGTGCTTTCACCGCATCCATTAATGTTATGGGCAACCAGCCCCTGGGATGGTTACAATAGCAGAGGGCCTGGAAGAAATGAGCAATATTTAGACTGCTAGGCCATTGCATAGAGTGAAAAAAACATATGCAAATCAGGCTTATTCCCACCTCAAAAGGGGATATCCAGCCCAATCTGCCAGGCCACAACCCATTTGCACAAGACCACCGGCAAATTCAGGCAAGTTTCTCTCATTAGGTGAGAGTGAGGTGTAGCTTGTGAATCGTGTCGGGACTTACCCGTTGAGCGCATCTCACCCAGTGTAATATGTGACACCTTGAAAAACATTTCCAAGACCCCTTTTGTTTCCCAGTCCACCTCTGATCATTTTGTGTAATGGCTGAGCTGGATGCTAGACTTTTTTGGGTTGCACTGCTGTTTTTAGATTAAAAGGTGGAAAATATAAATGAGGGTCCCTGAGACGAGTACATAATGCAGTGCAGGTACATGTAGATTGCAAATGTGGTGACAACGAAATAGCTGCTGAGCGTCCTAAACATAGGTGAGACTCAACACATCAACTGTGATTTGCATGCTAGGACATGGTGTTTTCATTTTCCAACTGGAAGCGCACACCAAAAAGTCCAGAATTGCAAAGCACCATTTGCAGGAGCGCTCCTCCATAATCGACGATGGAACGTCAACCTGCCCCATTACAGAAGAGCAGAAACCAGAGCCCAGTGAAAACCTTAGTGCTACCTCAGCTATTGCGTGCAGCTGAGAGAGCGCTCCCGGGTTGGCCTGTGTTGATGGAAGACAAGGTTTCCCCATGTGTTCAGCAACAAAGCTACACATGGGCAATGAGCCATGCACGGCTTTAATTTATTATTTAAAGTGTATATGTATGCGTGTGTTGGGTGGTCAGGGAGGGTCCCCATTATTACGAGGGATTCATGTTGCGCACACCATATTGATGACGGGGGATGGCAGCGAATTGGGGCAATGTTGCAAATCCATATGTATCGAGTGCAGTTAATTATGGATGGGATATGTTACTTTTTATGTTACAGTTTATCATTTATACATATTAGATCGTCACACACGTAGAAGGATACAATATTAAAACTGCAAATGCAACACAAACACAATCCACACGATGGGGTGCTTTGCTCCCTGGTTAGCTGCTTCACATGAATTTTAAGTAGTAGGGCCATTCTTGATGGAAAGAAGAATGAGTTACCTAGTAAGAAGACAAGGTTTACAGTCCCGCAAGGGAACAGATGTTATCTCACTCTTTGTATTCAAATCGTTAGAGGGAGTCAGTCATTTGTTTGGTGGTAATAAACATGAGGCCCGAGGCCAGGGTATCCAGTGGTTAAGTATATTTACAGGTTCATAGGCTGTAAGTGGCCGAATAAATTAGTAGGTCTTTTAGAGGCCCCAGGAGTCTGGGGAATTGAGATCGCAATCAGTAGTTCAAAGAAGATCCTGTTTCTGGAGACCTTCCTTTATTTGCTAAAATATGTAAGCGGACCATGTGAAATTCTACTTAAAGTTAAAGGCCTTAGGCCAGTTATTGCTAGCAATGAATTATGTTTTCAATACTAATGTTTAACTATGTACTGACGTCATGGCCTACTACTGGTGAATCCCAAGAAGAGGCGTGTTTTGAATATAGATCTGAAGATGATAATCAAGATAAGACTGGCCAATGAAAATGGTAAGATTGGGAAAAGATGGGATTTCTATGAATCGGTGTTGTCCAATCATATTTGGGGTGTGGATGGTAATAAAGTATCTATGAGTGTTTACATTGTTGCAAAAAGTATATAAGATGCCAACTGATGTTGTATTGTTGAGACTGGGGTTAGTTAGGCCCTTCAACACCATTTAACCACTCCCCAGTGCTTTGTTCAATAGGCTTGCTTCATTTACAACTGTGTACTCCTTCTTAAGTGGTGGGCCTGTCTTGGGTTAAGATGATTAAATGCCCATCCCCACACATGTGTGCATGTATCTGAGTGATTGTGTATGTGAGTGAGGGTCCAGTGCTTGAATGTGTGCCTGAATTAATGTAGGTGATTGTTGAATGTGCGAGTGAATGAGTGAATGAATGCTGCTGATTGCGTCGGTGTATGAAAGGGGAATGTATGCAAATGAATGAATGTTGATGATTACGTGAGTAAATGAATGGGAAATGCATGCAAATGCATTTTTTGTTTTTACTCAGAGTGAATGTTTGAATGTGCACATTTAAGGGGCTGTAGGGGGGCTTTGCTGCTTGTCTGATGAATACACCCTCACTCACACATATGCACAATGCATCTCATTGTGCAGTGCGTATTTGTGTGAGGGTGTAATGCTTTTGAATGTGCACATGAATTAATGCAGATGATGCTGAATGTGTGAGTTAGTGAATGCTGCTGATTGTGTGAGTGTATGAATGGAGAATATGCGAGTGAATGCATGGGTTACTTACCAGTAATCTTTATTGCTCATAGTCCTACTCTTTCTTGTCACAGTGCTTACGTGACATCACCCACCTTATAAGTAAGTGCTGGCAGGACGAGGAAGATGGACGTGGAGGTAATGAACGCTGATGAATATGTGAGTGTGAGTGTATGACTAGGTAATATGCAAAACAAGTGAATGCTGGTGAATATGAGAGTGAATGAATGCTGCTGATAGCCTGAGTGTATGAATGGGAAATCTATGCAAGTTAATTTTTGCATTCAAGGGCTTTATGGTTGCATGGCTACTTGTGTGATGAATCGGCATGATTGGATACTTGTGTGAATGAGCGAGTGAATGCTGTGTGGGAATGAGCTGATTGTGTGTGTGTGTGTGTGTGTGTGTGTGTGTGTGTGTGTGTGTGTGTGTGTGCGCGTGAGCGCACGTGTGTGCTTGTATTTGTTGGGCTGGGGCACTGATTTTGATGGGTGAGGCAGGAAGGGGTGAATGGTGTGCAGAATTTTTTTTACTGGGTATATATGATAAAGTAAGCATGATAAATGGTAGTACGTGGCTAGACTGTCATTTTGGTGCAGCCAGTCTAGCCATTTGTATTACTATAGCATGACATTTTCTCTGAGCAGCTATGATAAATTAGGCATAAGTGTTATTACATGGCTAGACTGCCATTTTGTTCCAGCCATTTTTACTGTGCCATGACATGTTTTTACTGGGCATCTATGATTTAAAAAAACATGATAAGTGTGATTACGTGGCTAGAATGGCATTTTGGTGCAACCAGTGTAGCCATTTGTTACTGTGACTTGCCATTTTTTTCTAGACAGGTCTTCATTGCTGCAGCCAGTTTTGACATGCGTTCTTATTGCAGCATGGCATTTTTAATAGCAAAGCCAACCGGAGTATGTTCTTACGTGGGGATACTGGCATCGCATATATTGGTAAAGCCAGCATGGAAATATGTTTGTATGCTATAATTACTGGCATTATGCGCAAAGCAGACATGAGTATGTTCTTATATGGGAATACTGGCATGTATAGGTGCAGCCAGCATGGAAATGTATGGGCACGGCAAGCGTGAAAACGTTTTTATTCTGGGATATATTGTGGGGAAAGTGTTGGGAAATACTCCTGTGCACTATTGGCGGCCTGCATCTATTGGATTTTTTCATATGTTACCCTGCAAAACTGATGGCAAACTGCCTGATTATTATCCAATAATTTCACAGAAAGTGTTCTGTATAATGCACCATTTTAACCCATTATTCAAATGTGAAGGGAATGTGTCCTGAACCCCACTTGGATGCTCGGTCTCTTTTGCCTATTTGCGGCACATATTTACGCCCCACCAATTAAAAAATTCATCAGCCGCCACTGGCATTTGCTGCAAAAGCAGGACGGCCTGTGGTGTTGCGCGTGAGGAGATACTGCGAGCTACAGCGGCAGCGACACAGGGAAATGGCGGACGCTCCTGGCTGTGTCATTTAGGATTCTTTCTGAGGCGAGTCAAGCGTCGGAGCAGCGCTGCAGAGTCATAAAATGAGAGGGAATTTTACAGACCCTTAGAGTCCAGGTGCAGTGTGCGTTACACTGAGACGCGTCAACACTGTCGATTCTGACAAGCCTCTACAACTGAGGTGGTCGAGGCGGCCCAGGCCGACGTGGATGCTCGCTGCACATCGAACAAAGGCAATCCCCCTTCCCCCCATATATGGTGCCCTCACACCCGCTCTCTTTAGCCCCCGCTCCCGGCCACCACTGCAGCTCAATTGCCAACGCGTTGAGGCGGGAGCTCTGCTACGAAAGACATGTGCATTTATCATGAGAAATCGGGAAATTCGATGCCTCTTTATTTCCCTGTCTAGCTAGCTCCCCACTCCTGATCTCCCTCCTCTTTTTCCCACCCCTCTCCTCGTGCCCGTCTGTTTCTTCCACTTTTTATCTCCCCACTTGTCCTATATAGGATACCCCCTTGGGTCGCTTCACGACACACGTTTCACCGGGAAGCGCCCTCGTGTCGGCTTCAGCGACCCCCGACAATAGCTGGGCCTGCGGCGGGCACTAAGGGCCAGTACAGACCTGCATCCTGACCCCAGACAAAGGAATTCTAGGCCGTGCCACGCGCAGCGGCCCGTCGCCAAATACAAGCGGTGTGTCACAAGCCTTACACGGCATCTAAAAGTGCACACGTCGACAAGAAGTAGACAAATAAGAAAAAACAGACACAGACTACATCTGAAACGTCCCTGCCTTCACAATAAACAGAACACCAGCTAAATAATAAATGAATCTAAGAGGCACCGCAACAAAGAATACACAATGAGTAATAGCGTTCACCTGCGCAGCGTAACGCCGCACTTCCAGAGGTCCAGCACTCACTGCCAAACACGCGTGTTCAGTAGTGTGCATGCACAAAGTGTGCTCCCCTCATCATGCGGGCGGGGGGGGGGCGGCGGTCGGCGTGCAGGCCCCGCTGCTTCCACCCAAACGAAACGACGGGTGCAGGCAGCCGCAGCCACACCCGCCCGGCGTGTGTGTCTCCCCAAATAACATGAAACCAACCGGTCTGCTTAAACAAACCTGGAAACATCGCCGCATCGAATGATCACCACAGATGCACGCGCTGCGACCACCCTGGCGGGGAAGCATTATAAATACCCGAAAGGGCAAGGTCGACGATGTGCTGATATGATCAGAATAACACACGGAAACATGGACAACCCATCTCCGTGTCCGTCGGTTCCCTAAATCGAAAAACTCGTAGCGCTCGGAAATAGGTTAACCACAAGTAGGCGCTATAAAAAAAAGACATGCCATTTATAGCACATATAGACCGGCGCTGAAACGTGGTCCTACAAACTTGAGGAAACATTGCCTTTTCATTATCTTGCGGGTGGGTTGCGCCTCGAGAGATGTTCATTTGAATCTTGGCGTGGAAAGTGGGAATAGGTTTCAGAGCGCCGCCTTTTGCTATGAAGTGACAGAGGCTGGAGTGTGTCCTAGTCAAACAGTTGGCGGAGTGTGCTCGCGTGGTGCGGCTGCTTTCAGGTGCGGGGCAGAATTCACCCAACCCTCTCCCATCCCCGCGGTGCAATTTGAAGTTGTCTTTATTGGGTGGGAATCATTATCCCACCGTGGGATAATGTGCCAGCAATGAGGAGGGCACCTGGCGATGCATAAGGCGCAGCCTGGGCAGCCTGCGGCTGAGAAGAGGGCGCGCATCTGCCCCCCCCCCCCCCCCGGACGCGCGAAGATGCAGAAGCTTCCCATCCTGGCACGCGTGTCTGGGGTGAAAAAGGGTCTGGAATTGGGAGGCTCTCTGACATCAGCACTGCGGCAAAATGTGCGGCCCCTCCCACAGACCCCCCACAGCCGCACGGAAAGTGACTGCAGGCGGAGGGCGAGCGGGAGAGCTGCGGAGGCAGACTGCAAGGTGCGGATAGGCTGGGCAGAGCTGGGAGCTGCGGCTGCATCTGGGGCGGATAGACTTGGCAGACGTTGGGGCAGTGACTGTGGGTAGACTGGGCAGAGGGGGAACTGGGACTGCTCAGGTGAGGACAGTGACTGTATCAGGTGGCGGAAGGTGAGCCATAGCTCAGGTTTTGGCTGCTATAGAGGTGCGAAAAGACAGGGCGTTGCTTTGGGATCCGGCTGCAAGAGAGGAGACAAAAGACGAGGCAGAGCTTGGGTTCTGGCTGCAGAGATCTGGCTTCAGTAGAGACGTTGAACGAAAGGGCACGGCTTGCGGTTCTGGCTGCAAAAGAGGCGAGGAAAGACTAGGCAGAGCTTGGGTTCTGGCTGCAGAGATCTGGCTTCAGTAGAGACGTTGAACGAGAGGGCACGGCTTGGGGTTCTGGCTGCAAAAGAGTTGTGCAAAGACTAGGCAGAGCTTGGGTTCTGGCTGCAGTAGAGTCGTGGACAGAAAGGGGAAATCCTTGGGTTATAGCTGCAGGGACTAGGGTACATCAGGGCGTGGAACGACACAGCAGGTCTGGTGGTTTGCAACTGCAGAGACCTGAGGTGTGATACGCTTGCTGCAGCTGGAGCATTGAGCCTGCGTAGAGCTGCACCTGAGGGACACCGAAGCACCACCAGCTATCTCCGTTTATTGATCTATTGATCAACTCGTCCTGTATAAAAGGCAGTTGCAGGCTGCAGACTTCACTTCAGCCTCCAGGATGAGTTTCAGCAGCGACCACTACCTCTCCTCCTCCTACAGGAAGGTCTTTGGGGATTCCACCCGTATCTCAGCTTCCCGCTACGGGGGCAGCACCGCCAGGACAACGACCAACATCTCCGGGGGCTTCAGGACCTCACAGCCACGCAGCAATGTCTCCTCGATGGGCTCGTACCGGCGCCCTTCTAGCCGGAGCTCCGGTGGCACCGACACCGTGGACCTATCTCAGGCCTCAACATCCAACAACGAGTTCAAGATCATCCGCACAAATGAGAAGGAGCAGCTTCAGGGTCTAAATGACCGCTTTGCTATGTTCATCGAGAAGGTGCATACCTTGGAGCAGCAGAACCGGCTGCTGGAGGCCGAGTTGGGGGCACTGCGCCAGCGGCAGGCTGAGCCCTCACGACTGGGACTTCTCTACCAACAGGAGCTGAAGGAGCTGCGTACCCAGCTGGAGGAGCTAGCCTCTGAAAAGGCACACGCCATACTGGAGCGTGACAATATGGAGGATGAGCTACAGAGGCTGAGAGAGAAGCATGATGAGGAGGTGCGCGTGCGCGAGGAGACCGAGCAAGCGCTGAGGGCCCACCGTAAGGACGTGGATGATGCCACACTGGCCCGGCTGGACCTGGAGAAGAAGGTAGAGTCCCTCCTGGATGAGATCTCATTCCTGGGGCGGGCGCATGAAGAGGAGGTGGCCGAGCTCCTGGCCGCGCTGCAGGCTGCACAGGTGTCCGTGGAGATGGAGGTGGCCAAGCCCGACCTGACCTCCGCACTCAAAGACATCCGCTGCCAGTACGAGTCGCTGGCCGCCAAAAACCTGCAGTCGGCCGAGGAGTGGTACAAGTCCAAGTATGTGAACCTGAGCGAGCAGGCGTCACGCAGCACTGAGGCCATCCGTGCCAGCCGAGAGGAGGTCAACGAGTACCGGCGCCAGCTGCAGGCTCGCACCATCGAAATCGAGAGCCTAAGAGGTACCAACGAGTCCTTGGAGCGTCAGATGCGGGAGATGGAGGAGAGGCATGGCATTGACGTGTCCAGCCTTCAGGTAAAGAGCAAAGTTCACAAACTTATTGGTGTGGCGCAAATCAAATGGTCAATTTTGAAAATAGCGTTAAAACAGAGAAGCAGGGCTTAAAGTGAGCAGGGTAGACAATTGTTTAAAATGTTCATTTAAAGACAAGGCAATGGGGTACAAATAAACATGAACTATTTCTTTCATAGGCCAAGACATTCATTTATTTAGAATTTAAGGGTCTAGACTGTAAATTTGTTGTCTAAGATCCTAAGCTGCACTGTAACTCCACCTTCCATTGAAGCCTCAGAAATATTCTGTGGGGCTCTGGTAAGCAATGAAGGAGGATCTTAAGTGATCCGACTGTACATGTCCTTTGCCTGCTCATTCCAGAGAGTTGGCTCTCATTTATGAAAACCTTGATGCACCTCAAGCCCCAGAGGCCAAATGGACGTGGCTCCCAGGGATAAACCCCCTCTTGGGTCACCTATTGAATATTTTATACTAGAGAAAGTCTTGGACCAGAAGCAATCAATGGGTGAGGTTTATGAGGGCTGAACTGAGATCGAAGTCCCTAGTCTCTCCCTCATGACCTCTATTATATCTCTCCCTAGACCTTCAGTCATCTAAGCTTGACATTGAATCATTGTCTAATTGGAAAGTCACAATAATTCAAGGTACCTTCTCCAAGTATAAGCGCAGGCATGTGCCGCAAACTTGTTTCGGCAGAAGTCTGGTTGAGTGCTTGTGTTTGCACCTCATCTATACCACTTCAAAGTACTCATATTGATTTGTACTCATGATTGATTTTGCCCACATGTCCTTTTCACTTCTTGAAACCTCTAAAATGTTCAAGCTTTAAACAGTTATTCAATTCAATTACACCACCCGTCACATATGGAGATTATATTTTGAATAATTGCACCTTTTCACTCAAACTAGGACCCTATGGGAGTTGCATGTTTTCTCTTACCCTTACAATAGGGATACATTATGACTTCATTACCCTAATTAGCTCAGGCACCATTAGACTTCTATGATATGATATGATGTGGCATTCATAACGCGCCTGTACACAAGTGTTTCTAGGCATTGTATTTATATATGTGGTCCTGATGAAGACCAATGGAAAAAAAATCTGAATAGCCGAAACGTTTACCATTTGAAAAGTACCACCAAGAAGATGTTCAGCAAATGCGCACGAAATCCCTGTATTCTACTGTAACAGACATGCTAGGATTTATGAGGATGTGGGCTGGCACTATTGGTGCGAGGGTGGCTTTAGCAAGGAGGGTGCTAGTAGTGCGGGTAGTGACATGCTGCACTGGAAGAGAGAAGGGCGCTCACTCTTGGGGTGAAGGTTTTTTAGTGGGATAAATCCAGGGGCCAATGGGGCTAGTTGGGGTGGAGTGGTTGGAAATTGGAGAGGTCAGAGGGGTGATCCCAGTTGAGGGTCAGGGGAGCTGGAGTTGCTGGAATGAGTATTTTTTTAAGATTCTGCACTTGGGGACCTGAAAAGGGGTAGGGGGTTTGATTTTGAGGTGAGTGTGTGTGTGACCGGGGTGTCCTGAGAGTGTTACAGGGGTTGGAATAAGGGTTTTTTCTACTGGGGTTTGACATGGGCCCTCGAGGAGACTGGATCTAGGGGTGATTTGGGGAGCCTGGCGTGTGCTACTGTATGGGTTAAAGCAAGGGTATGGAGTGGGCGGGGGCGCGGTAGGTCTGTACCCTAATAGTTGATGGGTTGGAGGGTAGCTGCGTGGGTATAGAAATATAATTTTTGCGTTGTTGGATCTAGTGGCATGGAGGTTGGCATGGGCACTTTTGTGGTGAAGGGTTTGCAAAAAGGGCTATTGAAATTAAGCGTCCAGGGGGGGTAAATCTCAAACTATGGGGGCACAAACTACGATTTTAGACGGGGCTGTAGTTGGAGCAAAGCATGTTTTTCTAGGGGGCTGTGGGCTGGGGTTGGAAGCGTTGAAGGCATGTACATTGAATTGGTGAAGTTTATGAAACAAGGGGCCCCGAGGGCGCTGCCAGTCTCCCCTGACTGAAGTGCTGTGGCACTACCCTCCACGCCTGAAATAATGGGGGCTCAGACAAAGCCTTCGAGGTGTGGAGGCGGGCAGTGAATGAGAAGAGCGCTGCGTGGTGTATGCTGGGCTTTCAAATAAAGTGCTTTAAGTAAAGGTGTAGATGCCTGGGGTGCAAGAGAACAGTGGTCTGCGGTGTATGTAGTGCTTTTAAATACAGTGCTGTAAAGAAAGGTGGGTCCATGAGAACAGTGATGTGCGATGTATGTAGTGCTTTTAAATGAAGTGCTGTAAAGAAAGGTGAGTCCATGGGAACAGTGAAGTGCGGTGCATGTAGTGCATTTAAATAAAGTGCTTTAAATATAGGTGTGGAGGTATGGGTGTATGAGAACAGGGCACTGTGGTGCATGTCCTGCTTTCAAATAAAGTGCTTTAAGTAAAGGTGTAGATGCCTGGGGTGCATGAGAACAGTGGTCTGTGGTGTATGTAGTGCTTTTAAATAAAGTGCTGTAAAGAAAGGTGGGTCCATGAGAACAGTGATGTGCGGTGCATGTATTGCTTTTAAATGAAGTGCTGTAAAGAAAGGTGAGTTCATGGGAACAGTGAAGTGCGGTGCATGTAGTGCTTTTAAATAAAGGGCATTAAATATAGGTGTGGAGGTATGGGTGCATGAGAACAGGGCACTGTGGTGCATGTCCTGCTTTCAAATAAAGTGCTTTAAGTAAAGGTGTAGATGCCTGGGGTGCATGAGAACAGTGGTCTGCGGTGTATGTAGTGCTTTTAAATAAAGTGCTGTAAAGAAAGGTGGGTCCATGAGAACAGTGATGTGCGGTGCATGTAGTGATTTTAAATGAAGTGCTGTAAAGAAAGGTGAGTTCATGGGAACAGTGAAGTGCGGTGCATGTAGTGCTTTTAAATAAAGTGCTTTAAATATAGGTGTGGAGATATGGGTGCATGAGAACAGGGCACTGTGGTGCATGTCCTGCTTTCAAATAAAGTGCTTTAAGTAAAGGTGTAGATGCCTGGGGTGCATGAGAACAGTGGTCTGCAGTGTATGTAGTGCTTTTAAATAAAGTGCTGTAAAGAAAGGTGGGTCCATGAGAACAGTGATGTGCGGTGCATGTAGTGATTTTAAATGAAGTGATGTAAAGAAAGGTGAGTTCATGGGAACAGTGAAGTGTGGTGCATGTAGTGCTTTTAAATAAATTGCTTTAAATATAGGTGTGGAGGTAAGGGTGCACGAGAACAGGGCACTGTGGTGTTATAGTGATTTAACATAAAGTGCTTTAAGTCATGGTCTGGGTGCCAGGGGTGCATGAGAACAGTGATCTGTGGTGTATGTAGTGCTTTTAAATAAGGCACTTTAAATAAAGCTGTGGATGCCAGCGGTGCATGAGAACAGTGGTCTGTGGTGTATGTAGTGCTATTAAATAAAGTGCTGTAAAGAAAGGTGTGTCAATGAGAACAGTGATGTGCGGTGCATGTAGTGCTTTTAAATACAGTGCTTTAAATATAGGTGTGGTGGTAGGGGTGCATGAAAACAGTGCTGTGCTGTGTATGTAGTGCTTTTAAATAAAGTGATTTAAATAGAGGTGTGGAGGTAGGGGTGCATGAGGACAGGGCTCTGTGGTGAATGTAGTGATTTAACATAAAGTGCTTTAAGTAATGGTCTGGGTGCCAGGTGTGCATGACAACAGGGGTATTGGGTGTATGTAGCACTTTTAAATAAGGTTCTTTAAATAGAGGTGTGGATGCCAGCGGTGCATGAGAACAGTGATGCCAGGTGTATGTAGTGCTTTTAAATAAAGTGCTTTAAGTAAAGGTGTGGAGTAGGGGTGCATGAGGACAGGGCTCTGTGGTGAATGTAGTGATTTGACATAAAGTGCTTTAAGTCATGGTCTGGGTGCCAGGGGCGCGTGAGAACAGTGATCTGTGGTGTATATAGTGCTTTTAAATCAGGTGCTTTTGTATTTTGGAATTTGTAATGCGCACAGAACGAACCAAACCGTACAGCGGCGCAGGTGGAAACATGATTCATACCAGGGGCGTTGCTAGGGGGGGGGCTAAGAGGGCTATAGCCCCTGATCTTTTGGTTGTAGCCCTGGATAGAATCTCAGGAGCTACAGCCAAAAGACTAGCTAGCCCCCAGTCCCAACAGTTCTGACATCAGCTTAGCCCCGGGTCTTTTCCAGACCTAGCAACTCCCCTGATTCATACAGAACACAGCCAAGCCCATATAAAGGACCCCCGGTAAATATATGAAAACCCTGTCTAAACAAAAAAGGCTTCAGTGCTCTGCAGAACTGGTAGAGTGATCTGAGGGTCCTCGATTCTAGTGCTAAAGAGTTCCACAATTTTGGGCCAAAAACAGAAAATCTTCTATCTCCCCGTGATTTAGCCACTGAGTGGGGTATAGATGGAAGGTGAAGATGACTAGAGCACAGTTGTCTTGCAGGCTGGTATGAATGAATCGGGTCCCTCAAATATAGAGGGGCAGTGCCATTTACACATTGAAAGATAAGGCAGGCCACCTTAAACCTTATGCGATCTTCTATCAGCAGCCAATGCAGCCAGATGTGGAGGCCAGAGGTTCATGAGAACAGTGATGCCAGGTGCATGCAGCGCTTTTAAATAAAGTGCTTTAAATATAGGTGTGGATTCCAGGGGTACTTGAGAACAGTGATGCCAGGTGCATGCAGCGCTTTTAAATAAAGTGCTTTAAATATAGGTGTGGATGCCAGGGGTACTTGAGAACAGTGGTCTGCGGTGTATGTAGTGCTTTTAAATAAAGTGCTGCAAAGAAAGGTGTGGCGGTAGAGGGTGCATGGAACAGTGATGTGTGGTGTATGCAGGCCTTATCATTAAAGTGTGTTAAATAAAGATGTGGATGCCAGGCGTGCACGAGAAGAGAGATGTGTTTTTAAATACGTACTTAAAGTAAAAGTGTGGGGGAGGTAGAGTGTTGTTGAGAATAGTGATTTGCGGTGTATGTAGTGCTTTTAAACAAAGTGCTTTAAATAAAGGTCTAGAGGTGGTAAGTGTATGAGGACAGTGATGTGCGATACGTGTAGATCTTTTAAATAAAGTGCTTTAAATAAAGGTCTGGGGGTAGGGGCGTTCACGAGCATAGTGATTGATACGTGGTGTGTGTAAAGCTTTTAAATATAGTGCTTTAATGGGGTTAAGTTATACACAGTCGTTGTTACCCAATTGTGGTTGGCAGACATTTTTTCGATCTTGGGAGGATCTTGGATAAGATGGTCCTGGCAGTAGATCCAGTCTGGATCTTAGAGGTAACCGCTCATCTCACCATGCCTTGTCTCTCAAGTTGGGGACCGAATGTAGGTGACTTGGGCAAAATGTGACGACAATTCCAGCGCCACACCCTGTGTAACACAGACACAGATTATCTGAATAACGCCTTGCTCATGTGACCTGTCACCGCAGAAGCTCATTGCTCCCCTGAGCCATACTATGCGTCCCTAGACAGGTGAATAAACACAGTTGAACAGTCACATCTGCCTTGTTACTCGTCCCTGCACAGCTAGATAGACTCCCGATCCACACTGCCTGTCCCCAAGCAGCTGACTAGGACCCACACTTATTGTCCTCTAAATAGGTTCTTGAAACTGCACCTACACAGCAAATAGGCCCTGAACCATGAAACATATCAGCACAGCTGCCTACAGTCTCTGACGCATGCTACATGTCACCACAACAGCTGAGTTGGACCCCAAAACATGCTACCTAATACAGCAGCAGCTGCTTGAGACCCTGAACTATGCTGTTCCCACAGCAGCAGACTAGAGCCCCGAATCTCATTACCTGTCCCTACAACAGCTGACCAGTACCTTGAACCGTGATATGTGTCCCCACTCCCCACAACAGCTGACTAGGGTCCCGAACCATGATACCTACCACAGCAGCTGACCGAGACCCTGAACCATGTCACCCATCACCAAAGCAGCTGATTGAAAACCTGAACCATGCCGCCCATCACCAAAGCAGCTGATTGAGACCCTGAACCATGTCACCTATCACCACAGCAGCTGACTAGGGGCCTGAACCATGCTACCTACCAGAGCAGCTGACCGAGACCCGGAGCCATGCTACCTGTCCCCCACAGCAGCTGACCGAGACCCTGAACCATGTCACCCATCACCAAAGCAGCTGATTGAGACCCTGAACCATGTCACCTATCACCACAGCAGCTGATTGAGAGCCTGAACCATGTCACCTATCACCACAGCAGCTGATTGAGACCCTGAACCATGTCACCCATCACCAAAGCAGCTGATTGAGACCCTGAACCATGCTACGTACCAGAGCAGCTGACCGAGACCCGGAGCCATGCTACCTGTCCCCCACAACAGCTGATTGGGACCCTGAACCATGTCACCCATCCCCACAGCAGCTGGTCAGGACCCTGAATCATGTTACCTGTCCCCCACAGCAGCTGATTGAGACCCTGAACCATGTCACCTATCACCACAGCAGCTGACTAGGGCCCTGAACCATGCTACCTACCAGAGCAGCTGACCGAGACCCGGAGCCATGCTACCTGTCCCCCACAGCAGCTGACCGAGACCCGGAGCCATGCTACCTGTCCCCCACAGCAGCTGACCGAGACCCGGAGCCATGCTACCTGTCCCCCACAGCAGCTGATTGGGATCCTGATCCATGTCACCCATCACCACAGCAGCTGATTGAGACCCTGAACCATGTCACCTATCACCACAGCAGCTGATTGAGACCCTGAACCATGCTACGTACCAGAGCAGCTGACCGAGACCCGGAGCCATGCTACCTGTCCCCCACAACAGCTGATTGGGACCCTGAACCATGTCACCCATCCCCAGAGCAGCTGGTCAGGACCCTGAATCATGTTACCTGTCCCCCACAGCAGCTGATTGAGACCCTGAACCATGTCACCTATCACCACAGCAGCTGACTAGGGCCCTGAACCATGCTACCTACCAGAGCAGCTGACCGAGACCCGGAGCCATGCTACCTGTCCCCCACAGCAGCTGACCGAGACCCGGAGCCATGCTACCTGTCCCCCACAGCAGCTGACCGAGACCCGGAGCCATGCTACCTGTCCCCCACAGCAGCTGATTGGGATCCTGATCCATGTCACCCATCACCACAGCAGCTGACTAATACACTGAACTATGCTGCCTGTCCCCAGAGCAGATGAATGCTATAGGTAACTTAACAATGATACGTGTTCCCACAGCAATAGAATAAGGTAGGAAAGAACCAGAAGACAGACCTTCTCTGTATCGGCCCCAAGACTCTGGAACCACCTCCCCGGCAACATCACATTCGATACATCGCTTCTACAGTTTAGGAAAGAGCTCAAGAACCTTCTCTTCAAGGAATGGCTCCTCCCTAAAACTAGGTCCACGCACCCTCCACTTCCTACTCCACCTAAGACTCAGTGATCTGCTCCTCACTCTCTCCTTTGAGGGTTGCATGTAGATCCCTTGCTGTGACTTGTCCGCCCTCCCCTGTAAGCTCCCCGCTCCCTTTTTCTCTGCTCCCCCCCCTGTGTTCTGCCCCCAACAATTGTAAAGTGCTCGGTTGCTTCCCAAAGCCAGGTGAAAAGAATTGGGTGAGTGGGCACCGCTAAATTCCGTCTTTTAGAGTAAGTATAGATGGTTGTAATAGATTAGATTGAATCTGTGATCCTGTTGCCAGCAGCCCTCACGTGCTCTTTGCGGTATAGTGTCAATCATTGCAGAACAATAGACCCTAGGTTGCGTAACCTGGGAAGTGTGTATCAACACATTCTACTGTTCATGTTCACAATACAACTCAACAAACATTTGTCTTGACAATGTTCATTCTTTTCACACGTGAACTTCTCATGGCATCGGTATATACTTCAAAAACTGTTCATTCCAAAGACCAGGCAGGTTAATGTCGCCCAATGCGTTTCGGTCAAAGACCATCTTCAGGGACCCAATTCTACAAAAATGAACAAACCCATTTTATATATCATGGTTCTACATATGGCATACGCAAACTTGTTGTTTGCCTTAAATCTTATTTAAAAAAAGAAGTTGTTTACCTGCTTGCTGTGTCCTGGGTGTGTACAATTCTATATCCTTATGGACTTCCTATTAGCCCCTTGATTTATTTGCTGGGGGTCTGGGTTTGAAACCCTGAAACGATAGCTATTTCTATATTAACTCAATTGCAAGTGTTTCTGGGAGTCTGTTTTATAAATAGCTTGTATTTTTGGGAATGCACACCTGTTGCTTCCCGAAGCTAGGTCCACGCTCAATAAATGCCATGACCCAAACTAACCCTTACCCACAAGTGCCTTGCCAGCAGGGCACCGCGTTATTTAATTAACAGAATTGAAAAGGCCCCCTTCGGCGCACTCTCCGATCCCGTGGGTCCAGCAAACTAACCACACCTAGGCACAGGGTGAACAGTTTTGGAGGTACCTGCTCTCAAGTCTAGGCGCCCACTTTCTGGAATTCCCTTCCCCCCTCCATCAGTGCTATCCCCCTGCGCGTCAGTTTCAAGAAGGCTCGAATGATTAGCACCTTATTACCTACTTGACTGTCTTATGACCTGACCTCCCGTTTTTCCACTGTTTTGGTTTCATCTCTTGCGTGCACACCGAGGCCTACGGGCGTGTGGCGCCTTACAAATACTAAATGAATAATAAGACTGAGCCATACTGGTCCGTAGCGTCTGTACCTTTGACAGTAAGGACAGGGAGTCCCTCCCTCCCCCACACACCTTGCTAATCATTGCCATCAGTGCAGGGATCCTCACACCCATTGCACTACTCACCATGAATCTCTTCACACCTTACATCGCCCCCCCACGACTCCCACACACCATGCAACACTAACACTGCTGCACCTCCAGCACCACACTGACTGCTGCAAACCCCCCACACCAGCTCTAGCCACAGCCCCCCCTCGCCCCCGCCACGGAAAACCCCATCTTCCGGACCCGCGGCTCCTCCCCCCGACCTAGCAAATACATCTCCCCCCCCCCGCCCCCCCACCCCCAGACAGACAAGCACTCGGGTGAGGGCTGATGATGCGCAGGGCCCGTTTCAAAATGATATCGGGGGCTCCCTTGCCTTCAGCCTCCACATGTCAGCAATAACAATGCATTGACGTGGCAGAAGTTTAAGGTTTTTAAAAACAATGGCGCAGTTGAAAAACAAAAACGGTATATCATTTTTGTGGGGGTCCTAAGCAATTTCATTAGGTATAACTTGATATCCCTGATGCACCCATCTGTTCACGTAATCAACATAGAAACAGGACTGGGAGGAAGTCTTGTGTTGTGGCTCATACTTCACACAATGTTTAACTTCTTCCTTACTGGATTGCAGGACTCCAAGATCATAATGCAAATGAAGTGGCTTCCTGAGTGAATAAATATGGCCACAGCCTCAGCTAGTGCTTTCATTCTGGGGAGTAATCATAGGGGAGGACATGGGGGGCTTGTGGCATTCAGATTATCAAGGGTTAGGTGTATTGTCCTCTGCATGGCAGAACAAAGAAAGGCAGCCAGCAGGGGAGCTGAAACCCTAAATGCCCACTTAAGAAAACTGTCAGGTTGTCTTTGTCTGAGTCAGAATACCTCCACCCACAACCCCCAGGAAGTGAAGGCCCATTTCAATTGAAAAAAGCATAAAGACTCCTGGTCATGGTTATAGGCCACCCACAGAGATAGTGGCACTCTGGAATCTGGTACTTTGGGATGAACCCATCAACACCCCAGGATTCCCTGCTGCCTCTCCCTCCTCTCCCTGTTATCTTTCCTCTCCTTTTACATTACATAGACTGAAACAGTGCCCATCTCTAAACAGGTCCCTGAATCATACTGCCTGCCCCTTAAACTGATCCCTAAACAAAAATGCCCGTCCACATAGTTCAATTCAGATGTGGACCCCTTGCTCACTGTTCTTAGAGAGGCACAGCTCCACCTCACTGATGAGGCCCGACTAGGCCAAAACACGTGTCTGGGGTTGCTGTTGGTATTCTTGTTCAGAGGAGAGTTGCCTAGCATTTCGGTGCTGGACTGCCCCTGGGCAGAACAAAGACTGATATGCAGGGATATTTCTCCTCTGTGAGAGGGACTGTGAGCTAAAGACTTGGTGGAGACTCTCCCAGGGGCCATCCACCCAAGAACAGGTCTATGGGCCAGTGCTGATAGAGGGACTCCCAGAACCCCCCAGTAGAGGGACTCCCAGAACCCCCCTTGTTTTGCATATTAAGTAGCTTTGGGTTTCACCCTACGTTAACAGGGGAATCCAGACGTGGACCCCTTGCTCACTGTTCTTAGAGAGGCACAGCTACACCTCACTGATGCAGCCCGACTAGGCCGAAACATGTGTCTGGGATTAATGTTGGTACTCTTGTTCAGAGGAGAGTTGGCTAGCATTTCAGTGCTGGACTGCCCCTGGGCAGGACAAAGACTGATATGCACAAATATTTCACCTCTTTGAAAGGGACAGTGAGCTAAAGATTTGGTTGAGACTCTCCCGGGGGCCATCCCCAAGAACAGGTCAATGGGCTGTGTTCGTGCCGGTAGAGGGACTCCCAGAACCCCCCCTGTTTTGCATAGTCAAATACACCCTTGAACCCTTGAACCAAACTTCCTGTCCTCAAAATAGGTCCCTGGACCATACCGCCTGATGACACAAACATACTATGGTGGCAGGACAATGTGTGCTGAGCAATTCCTGCTCAACATGCTCATTGTCCTGGCAGCAGGACACCTTGCCCTTTCCAAAAAGGAGAGGTATTCCACTGCCAGGACAATGTCCCAAGCAGCTCCGGGCATCAGAGGGGCTCTCGCATTGCTCTGTGTCAACAGAGCATCTCAATGTGATCCATTAGACACTGATGGGAGGGAGGGGGACTATTAGCAGGGACTTTTGTCTCTTTAGAAATGTGCATGGGAGGGAGCGATCAGAAGTGCAGAGGTTGCATAATGCTGCATGCTTTATGAAATCATGACTATGGCTTCAAACCCCAGGGGGGATTTGTTAGGCTCACAGTAACCTGCATGATGCTATTGTGACTTTGCATGCAGGAGGTGGAGAATAACACTAAAGCCATACATACTCTTACTGCTCAACATATTTACGTGACAATGTATATAGCGTATAGTTAGCTATGAAATGCTAGTTTATTATGTATTGTGGTGTGATTCCAAGGCATTGCTAAAAATAAAGTAGTATTTAAGCACATGAAATTCAAAGGGGAACCTTAATAAATATCTATATCAACTAAACCTGGGAAGATGTGCCCAGTTGCTTAAATTGTCCACATCCCAGTTTCACCATTTAACTAAAGTGTGTGATCCTGGGCAAATCTTTTAATCACACTGTGTCTTATCTGCAGCTCTGTAAGTGATTCACTTCATAGCTTATGTTAGTATAGCTTGATATTTTAAAAATAAGCCTAATGACTATAGATTTGCTCCTTATTTAATAATAGTGCAATTTAGGTATTTTGCAACACAGTTATTTGCCACTGGGCGTACTGATGGCAGCGTATTCTAAAGTCACTTCCATGGGGCCTCCAGGTATCAAAGACTGATGATGCTCCTTGGGATGTCCTTTTCTGTGAAGTCACTTCTGTTGGTGCAATCCATATGCTAATTAGGAGGTTTGCATGTATGATGCCCCAGAGCGCCTGGGCAGACCTCTGCTAGATGAGTTTCCTGCATCTGTAATTATTCTGCCGTTTTATTTGTTTGGTTATGTGTTAAAACACCATCTGCCACTAATGTTACCAGAAAAGTAGCTTCGTGCAGGGGTGGCCGGTTTAAGGCAGCGAATGAGACCGTGTAGAATTGCACGCACTGCATTTGGGGTGAAAAGTAGCAGGACTTTTTTCGTGGCTCGCAAATCCCAGCCCGCACCCCCTCAACACCCCCCCCCCCCCCCCCCAACGTACCCCTCTTCCCAAACCCCCTACTTGCAATGCTGGATACTCCCTTTCCCCTAATCCCTCATGATGGCACCCCAACCAGGTCCCAGAACATTGTGTGTATCCATATCACCAGTTGAATGCGCCCCCGAAGGACCTATAAGAGTGCTGTGTGACTGGCTCTTACTGCACTTGTGCTGGCACCTCCCTAGTCTACACCACGCCTGCCCTTCCAGTCCTTCAGAGTCCCCCCTCTGCCTCTGCACGGCACTAATTAGGAGCGTGTCTGGTGTCAGCCAAGCGCAGCCTTTGCTTGCTCGCAGCCAGCAGGGGCGCTTCATATTATTTAAAGGCAGTCAGGCGGCGCGCCCTGCAGAAGCAATGCTCCCCAGGGACGCCAAGGCGCGCAGAGGCGGCCGTGGCTGTCCATGGTGCTGAACCGCGCTCTCTGCACACACCAGGGACGCGCTGCTGAACCGCGCTCTCTGCACACACCAGGGACGCGCTGCTGAACCGCGCTCTCTGCACACACCAGGGACGCGCTGCTGAACCGCGCTCTCTGCACACACCAGGGACGCGCGGCGGGCGGCCCCTGCTCCCGCCCCTGGCCCAGATTTCCAGATTAAGATTAATGCGCGAGGCTCGAATAAACTAGGGGAGAACGTAATTGTTTCTGCGCGTTTAAACCCGCGCCCGGGTGTTTCCAGCGAACAGGGACGGAGACTGTGGTTTTGCGGGAACAAGACGGCGTCTGAAATGGCAGGATTAGCAGCAGAGCTGATGTAACTCGGGCAGCAGGTGGAGTGTGCTCGGGGGGCTGCCAGCGCCTCGCTGATTAATTTCGCTGAGTTTTGGTGCGGTTTGATCCCCGTACAGGGCGACTCGGCGACGTTTGAATCGGTGTAATCTCTTTACAAGCTCCGCGTTTAATGCCACTGTTGAGGGGCGTGGGATGGTGGGGGATGTGTGCTCGGCTGTGTAAAAGGAAGTACAGGATTCACTAAGCCCCGAATTCAAGCCACACATTATCGTAATTCACATGGGTACAGATGTTGACGTGCCACATAATCTGTGTGCGTTCACCTGTTTGGGGTGTCTCCAAACCCTTACTATACACACATGGAAAGGACATCTTGTGTGACTTGAAGCACTGCAGGCCGCTCTATGCCTAATCTCGACCGTAATCCACTTCTTCACAGCTGTGTGGTTCAAGGGGGGGGGGGGCTGGGAGGGGGGAGAAACACAGTTGATTTCGATTTCTGCGCCTCCAAATGTCTAAAATCTCGAAGGGATGGAAGGCGTAAACGTTTTCTGCCAAGTGTGCACGCTACAATTTCTGGGATTGAGTCCGATTATGACAAAATACAACTAAAATATTTGAACTGATTTAAAGTGGACATTAGTCAATATAAGCTAAAATCCACATTGTGTAGCAAATTGACCCACCAGCTTGCAACTCGTCTGCAAAGAGAGGACCCCCAAACAATCCTTCCCTTGTCATGCGCCCACCCTCTGGAACTCGATCCTGGTGTCGGCTCGGAATGCCTCCACAATTCTCCTGTTTCGCAAATCTCTCAAAACATGTCTCTTTCAACAACACCTGACCAAGGACTAATTCAAATGGACACACATACCGAGCAGAGACCTAACGGTACTGAGCTACTGTTAAAAGATGGCAGCCCAAATGCCTGCTGCCCACACTCTGTATAGTGCTCTGCTGCGCTCGAGCTAGGTCTGCGCTTTCAACAATAAAATAAAACCCAGTGCGATTTCACTGCTTTTGCATTCTGTCCGTGCAGCAACCTGCACTGAACAAATTGGCCTATTTTGAGCATTTTCTCTGCTTAGCTCCTGTAGGAAACACTTTTTGAGGTGTACGAGAAAAAAAATCACCCGTGCCTCGCCGACGTTCTCTGTACAACCATTAAATGGGGTCATGCGGTCCCTGAAAGGTGAGCAGACCGCTTGTCATGCGTTGAATGACAGACACACAATAGTACTTTTATTCTGGACGTTTGATCATATTCCCAACATGTAAATGTTATTGCACTCTTGGGACACTTTCATTCCACGGTGTGCAGCTCGCCTAAGAGTTGTTTGGTTTGTCCAAGCTTGTGGCGTGTTGTGGGGGTACCTCAAGGGTGCCAGCGTTCATCCATACACTCTGACCTCCCGACTAAAGATTGAATGAATGAATGTGTACACGTGCCTTGAAACTACTATGGTGGTAATTCAGCGCAGCACAAAATCATAGTAAAAAACCGTACGCTAACATGACTTGTATAGCACATCTCTGTGGCATGCACGGCTGTGGGTGGTATTTGTTCCCTAGTGCCTAGGAGCATTCTCATAAGTGAAATCATTGTTTATGAGGTTTGGGGAAGCTGTTCCACCCTAGAGAACACACTGCACCCTGTGTTGTGTGCAATGCGGCACGGGTATTGGTGCATGCGGCGGCATGCGTTGGCGTAGCTGCTGGCTCACATCAGCGCATTTAGCCCTGTGCCTGTAGCAGTCTCATCTCACAGGCATAGCTCACAACCCTTTGAGTGCACGGGCGGGTGAACACACACCACTTCGTTTTGGGCGGGGGAGAGTCCATTGAAGTTAATGGACAGGCAAGGAGAGAGAGCGGACCCTTTCCCTGGCGGGTGACACCCGCAAACGCGTGTGAGTTGAGAGGCGTGCACAGACCAATGTCTCTCGCCCTGTATGTTGCTGTGTCCCCCTAGCCCTGTGCTGTCTGTCCGCCACGTGGCCTTGCCTCAATGCACATCTGCATGGGCAGTGGTGCACGAGAAAAGAATACGCTCAGTTGCCGTGTTTTTCCATTTAGAAACACCGACCGTATTTCAAGAAAAAGACATCTGTGCTGTGTATATCCTGGTTATGGAGTGAAGAGGAGGCAGCACCAGCGCCCGGAACCCCCCGCCCCCCTCCCCCTCCCCTCGGACTGAGCCAATCAGGTGAGAGGTTCGTGCATTGCCATCCCTGCCCTGGATGAGGTGCAGCGAGACATGCAATGTGTTTTGGGATGATTCCCCTGGTGATCCAGGGAGGAAATCAGCCGAGGGCCTTCGCACGCGTACGAGTGGGCGCGCTCGCGCGTGCACACGCACCCCTTCATTTATCCGTGTGCTGCTCCGTGACCTTCAAAGCTTTGCATCGGGTTTCTTCATTTGCAGATGTGGTGTGAATTCCGCACGTGCACACAAACAGCTCCAATGCGTGAAGGCAACAGCAAGCCGCCTTTGTTCCTTGATGCTGGAGTGTTGGGGGGAGATGGGGGGAGGGGTTCAACGACACCTCCACAGCTGAGATGGTTGACACTCAGACTATTAAAAGAGAGCGGCTTTTGCTCCGGGCCGCCGCGCCCTCTATTATGCCTCTATTATAACTCACATGGCTTCTGCTACTGTGAAACATACAGAATTATAGCATTTTATTTATTTATTTAAATGGGTTGCTCTAGTTTACGGGCACAGGGGTTCCAAGTGACATCTGCTATTCTTTAGCATTTGCGTCACTTGCATTATTTTCAGCGTTCATGTTACGTGGCATTTGTAGAGTGCAGTGTGGTTTTCTGAGCTGATGATGGGGACCGTAGTCTATTATTCCTATTTAATAGACTACATGTAAACATATTTTATTTTGCTGTGGACACAAACTATCTAAACAAATCAGTAAGAGAAACTCAGCCACAGAGCTTCTGGAAGCTGGTTGCTGTGGACTTTGATGAAGGTAATGAGGGCGATTCGGGGCAAATCTCTCCAGAATTATGGATTTCCCACTTTCAAGGCTTGCTTTTCGACCCAGGTACTAAGGTGTCAGTAATTCCCAAGTGGAAGTGGAAATGCAACGATGTGTTATTCTCGCAGGAAGACATCATGGATCAATTGCAATCTCTTCAGAAGGGCAAAGGCACTGGGCCGCAGGGTCTTAGACCTCACAATTACATTGTATTGTGTTTGTCATTTATATAGCGCCCCCTTTCCCCATTTGTATGGTCTCAATGCGCATTGTGGTTGGAGCGCCCTCGGTGACCGCAGTCCATGTGTGGGAGGTTCTAAGAGCTAAATTAAAGATGCAGGTGTGCATTTTGCTGGGTGAGATCTTCGGAGGCTGGCTAGGCTCCAGAAAGCCTCCCGGAGGTCCGGCATGTGGGCCGGTGCTGGTGGTGGTTTAGGATAGAGTGCCAGTGCTGGAGAATCGTTTGCCCAGCTAGACCGAAATGTTGTCATAGGTTTCTTCTGCAATTGTATTCACTGTCCCCTCTTGCTTCTCCACTATTTTGACTGCTTACTCTCTGTTCTCTTCTCCTCTCCCTTTCTCCCTTTTCCTATCTCCTCCCCTCCTCCTCCCCTTACTTTCTTCTATGCACTCACTCTATTAGAATTGTCCATGGATCTAGTATGATGGCAACCTCGCCTGTCTCCTCCTCTCTCCCCTTACTTGTTTCCTCCCCACACCCCCTCCAGCACTATCTGAAATGTGGTCAGGCCTAGTACGATAGTCGCTTGTTTTGTTCCTCTCCTCCCTTTCTGCACCCCTCTCCCTCAACTTTTGTTTTCTCCGGCTCTACCAGAAATGCCGTCAGGCCTAGTACGGTAGTCGCCTGTCTGTTTCCATTTCCTTCCCACTCTCCCCCTCCCTTCCTTATCTATGTCTTAACTCTTGCACTATCTGAAATGTCGTCAGGCCTAGTACGGTAGTCACCTGTCTGTTTCCATTTCCTTCCCACTCTCCCCCCTCCCTTCCTTATCTATGGGCCTCATTCTGAGATTGGAGGTAGCCATGGCACTATTTGGGGACTTACCGGTGCATTCCAACCCTGGAGGGACCGGTAAATCCCCATTGAACCAACCATTCCCCATTCCCATTTGAGCCCCCATAGGGCTCAATGGGAATGGGGAAGGCGCTAATTACGGGCCTGCTAATGGCAGGCCCGTAATTAGCACCCTGGTCCCCTAACGGGACCCGTAAGGGAGGTGTGGTCAGACCACACATCCTTTACGATTCCCGCTAAGGGACCTCGGAATTGGGTGGTAAGGGATTACCGGCACCGGTCTCCTTACCGGTGCCCGGTATCCCTTACTGCCCAACTTGTAATGACCCCCTATGTCTCAGCTCTTGCACTATCTGAAATGTCGTCAGGCTGAGTACGATAGTAAATTTCACATCCTTATTGTTCATGGCCTGTAGGAATGTAATTGTATTTTCCCTTGTTCCCTCCCTTGCCTTGAAGCGCATTGTGTATATCATATCATATCATAGGTTGTCGCTGCATACTGATAGAATGCTAGTGCTGGAGAATTGTTGTTTTCCCAGCTAGACTGACATTTTTTCATAGGTTGTTGCTGCATACTAATGGCAGATGTATTGAGGTATGACAGGGGTTTCAGTGTGGATGGCTATGTGTGCTGCTTGACCGGAATAACATAGCCAGAGCTGCCTTCTAGGGTGCCTGGATGGAAGGCCGTGCCTTCGCCCTGTTTCCACAGACAAGGTGCAAGGTATACATACCTTAAGCTTGGATGGAATTCGGCTTCAATTGCGTTTTTCTTGGTCCAATGCGATTGGCAGGTCTTGCTAGTAATGGTTTCCCTGGAACAAAAGTCTGAGCAGTGAGAGAGGGGCCCAGAGGGATGGGGCGGCATGAAGTCTCAGGAGGATAGCTCCGGGCAACGTGTTTGCCTTGGAAGCAAGATGACACGGAGCACCACAGGTTCAATCCCCAGGTCCACGCTTAGAAACCTCTGTGTATTAAGCGCGTTATAAATAACCTATCATATCATGTTATACAATCGTCTGTCAGTGAGGGTTTGTGGGGGGATGACGAGAATTTGTCATGGCGTACCGCTGCGACCGCTGTCGGCATCCTTGGGCGTAAGGAGTGTTGTGTTTGGGTCAGTGCTTTTGTGCACCTATCAACAGTATAGAGTGTGGGAAGATTTCAAGAGGGGGAATGGAAGAGCCAGGTTTGAGTGCTTTTCTGACTGCCAATTGATTGTCAATATTGTGGATGTGCAGGGGTAGAGAGTTCCAGATGGTCGGCGCTTGGACGGAGGAGCATCCACCCAGTCTGTTGAAGTTGTAATGATGTGGGACAAGATGCTGTGCCAGATCTGAGTGTCCTTGAGGGGTGGTAGCGAGTGACTTTGTCTTGGAATAGTTCTGGGCCGGTGTTGTGGATGGCCCGGTAAGTGGTACACATGGCTTTAAAGGTAGTGCATCGTCCAATAGGGAGCCCAATGAGGACTCTTAGTGTAGGGCTGATGTGATCTCTGGGAGGTAGGTTAATGAGCAGGCGGGCTGCAGCATTTTGGATTATTTGCAATTTCCCTAGCTGAAACGCTGGTGCACCTAGGTAAAGGCAGTTTGCATAGTCTTACTGGGAGAGGAGGATGGAGATGATGGCAGAGAAACAGTGCAGATAAGTGAGGTATGGGAAGATACGCTTTAGGATGCGTACATGGAAGAAACAGGTTCTGGATACGGAGATGAAGTGTTGGGCGAGGGACAGATCCGTGTACAGTGTGCATCCAAGGTATTTCACGAGCCACCAGACACCCAGCAAAACTCTTATTAGAGGTGTCCATTCGGGGTGAGGTGGAGGCTCCCGTTGGGGGGGACATAGGGAGTAAGGCCAGGGAATCGGTTGGGAAAGGAGCCCTCTTTTCCTTTAGACTATGATTTCTGTTTTCCCAAGATTGAGGATAAGGTGGTTGGTCGTCATCTAGCAGTCAATATCTGAGAGGCATGATGACAGATTTGGATGCTTGGAACCTGGCGATTTTGGGATTTTAAGGATGATCTTGGTGTCGTCTGCATAGTTGTAGCATGTGAGATTGTGGGAGCAGATGAGTGCGGGTAGTGGGTTTAGATAGATGTTGAAGAGGAGGGAGATAGGGATGCTCCTTGTGGGACCCCTTTTGCACTGGTCGTGAGGCGGATGTGAACGGGTGGAGGAGCATGATTTGTGAGCGATTAGAGATGAAAGACGAGATCCAAGTTAGGGCAGTGTCTTTGATTAATAATGAGTGTAGCCTGTCTAGTAGAATGGTGTGGTCAATGGTATCGAAGGCGGCAGAGAGGTGAAGGAGAATGAGCACAGTGCAGCCTTCTGCTTCCGCAGTTCTTTTTAGGTTATCCCAGATGGACACTAGGGAGAGCTCCATTCGTCAGAGGGGTCTGAAGTCAGATTGGACAGGATTCAGAAGGTTGTTGGCTTCAGTGAAAAGGCTGGGCTGCTTGTTTGCTGTGTGATCCATGAGTTTGGCCATGAAGCGGGTGCTGGAGATGGGTCAGTAGTTCTGGGGGAGGAGTGGGTGAAATGAAGGGTTAATGGGCTGGTGGACACCAGTCCTGACTCAGGTTTTTAACTCAGTTGCATATGCCCTCACCTCCCCCTTCCTGCTTTCTTGGAAAAAATGTGTGGTCATCCCCTTGTTTAAAAAAGGCCAGATGAGCGACCCACATTCCTATCATCCAATCGCCTGAATGGACACCTCTAATAAGAGTTTTGCTGGGTGTCTGGTGGCTCGATTGGAAGAATGGGCCATGGAAAACTGCCTACTCCTGGATATACCGGCTGGTTTTCGGAACGGCTTCTCCACTATCGATCAATGCTTTTTATTGAATAGGATAGTTGAGAAGTACACAAGAAGGAGGGAAAATCATCTTTGTATTGCCTGCTTGGATGTATCCAAAGCTTTGATTCAATTAACTGTATTCTATTGTGGGCCAAGCTTGGTAGGATTGGGGTCCCCCCTGGGCTCCTGTTCTATGTGAACCCCTCAGCTGCGGTTCGGTGCTCCAGCAGCCACTAGTACTCCAGGGATTTTAATACTAATAGGGGTATTCTGTATATTTTAACGTCGTTATATTTATTGTATGTTACTAGATATTTTTCCGAATTGTTTAAACAGTGGAGTTAAATGAAAAACAAAAGAACAATAATCTATATAACAATGCAACTAAAAACAGGTTAGTTGAGCTCTCGTCTGTTTCTTTGTTGCAATGATTCCACGCCCGTCCTATATAAAATCATGCTTTCGTTAACCCATTCACTAATGGCAGCTATTTCTTCAGAACTCTTATGGGACTTGGAAAGCTATCTCTGAGTTCTTGTTTAGCGCCAAGATGCCTTTTTTAGTTGATTGCTTGCGCTTTACGCTTTATACGTCCTTTTACCATACCAGACCATTCATTAAAGGGGGCCTTGCTTCCTCTTACATTTACTGCTCCACATTTGAATAAACTGTGCAATCTTTGAAAGTAAACAATTGCACAGTGTTTCCCATTCATAGTCACAAAGTCTGCAGGCAGAGGTGATCCACTCTACGAAATGTGCGTGATCAACCACCACTTTATTCTGCATCATTCAGTGCTTTGCTCCAGTTTTGTGCAATCGTGCATTCATGACTCTCGTAACCAGGCGAACTGCATTAAATATTCAGATGGCGCTCCGGGTGCAGTTTTTTTTTTCTTTTTCGGAGCAGCCGAAAGGAACATCGGTGTTATAGTTAACTCTTTATGCAGCATCTGTTTTCAATGATGTGATATTATAGGTTATTTATAACGTGCTTAATACCCAGAGGTTTCTAAGCGCGGACCCAGGGATCGAACCTGTGTTGCTTTGTGTCGTCTTGCTTCCAAGGCGAGCACGTTGCCCCTGAGCTTTCCTCCCGAGACACTCCATTACCGGTTCAGCTTAGGAAAGCTAATCATTCACTTAAACAATAGTAACACATTTTTGCAGTCTGACAATTTTCCTCTTAGAACTGTAAACCAGGCCTTATGTTATGTGTTATGTTATAGAATTTATAGAGCTCACAAGCGCCCGAAGGCGCCCTTGCGCTAAAAAAAGTGAATAGGAAACCTAACAACCGATTTTAGAACACAAATGTCTTTAGCAAGCAAAGAAAAGCAAGGTGGTCACTGGTCTTGTGCAACAGCACTGGAAGGGCATTCCATGCCTTAGCGGCAGCAACTTAAAAGGCACGTCCGCCAGTGCGCATCAGTCTGAAACGGGGAACTACAAGAAGAAACACGGATTGAGAACGGAGGCACCGAGTTGGAGTATAGTGAGGGAATTTGTCCTGGATGTATTCAGGTCCCACGCTGTTAAAGGCACAGTGCACCATACACAAGGACTTAAACAAAATCCGCTTTTCCACCGAGAGCCAGTGCAGCTGCCTCAACAATGGAGTCATGTGGGTGTCAAAAGGGGGCCGTAAAATAGCTCTACCAGCAGCATTCTGCAACAGCTGAAGGTGGTTAACCAGATAGCGAGGCTGAGCTAGATACAACGAGTTGCAGTAGTCTAAGCCACTCATAACAAGCGCAGCAACCACCGGGGCATGGCATTTTTCAGGAACAAATGGAAGGACTTTCCTGAGTATAGGAAGTTTAAAATGGCCGCTCTTACATACTGCACGACCTGACCGTCCATAGTAAGATAGGAAGAAATAGTAATCCCCAGATTCTTTCCTGATGGAACAGGAACCGGAAGACGGCCAAGGGCAGCGGGCCAGTGTCCTTGCGTGTCCTTAAGCAGGCATTAAGTGTCCCAATGAATGCTGCTGAGGGCCAGTAGCAGTGCTGCTCAATGGGCCAGATTTCTCCCCATCTGGGATCCGGCAAAGGATGTCTCCCCCGGATCTCAGACCCTGGAAATACATTCGCACAGTTCAAGTGTTTCAGTGCTTTGAAACCTGCTTAAACCTTGCAGAGACGGGATATGAGTCCGTGACTTAAGAACCAGAGCTGAGGCACTTATTCACAAGACAAAGTTCAGTTACCGAGCGCGTCTGCCTGAAAACCTTACACAAATACCCGTGCTATGAACCTACTGACCTTAAAATGATTGGTTCTGATGCTTCAGCTTTGGGTACACAGCTGTTCATTGCCTGCATCAAACAGTATTCCTAATCTTAAAACGAACACCTCTTCGAATAGAGAGCCGCTGACCTCCCCTGTCACATGGAACCGCTGTATTTTAATAAGCCTGGCTCTCAGATACGCATTAGACTTTCTGCAGGAACAGATACCTTTTCTGGCAAGAAAAACCTGTCCGTGCAAAACACCCCGATATGTTCACTGAGATCAGTATAATTTGCTGATTTCAGGATGAAGTCTTTTCAGAACCCTGCCAGCATCACATTCATCCAAACAGAAATGCTTGTGCTTTGCATGAGAATTTCCCTTTTTTTTGTTTAACATTTCTATCTGGCAAACGGAGATGGAAATGTAAAAATGTAATTTGCAGTGGCCTTAAGGCCATCACTGAAAATGCAATCACTGACCCCAAGTGGCTATGAAGGGCCCCTCCCCCCGATTGGGCATCAGGGACATTCACAACTCTAGGGCATGCACACAGGGGCTGGTACTAAGCCCCTCGCACCTGCAGCCGGCCCCTCATCCACTTCGCAAGTTAAGCAGGAGCTTGGGAGGAGGGTTCTGTGACATAAGTGGCGCGCGGGGCACTGTCCCCTCGCATTCTGCACCACAGTTCCTCTGTGTGTTGTGCATGTGGCTTCGTTTGCTTTCTCTAACCCCACAGTTTAATCTTCGTTGAGAGACCCTGGCGCGGGCATGGTATTGGCCAAATTGACCCAATCGTTGCAAAGACCTTGCCCCTGACAGGCCACGACTATACACTCCACACCCGGACTCCACCCCACTGCCCAGCACGCTAGCCATGGACATGAGGGTGCCACGTTCCATCACCTCGGCGCCATGTTTTTTCCTTTCCCACATTGACTGCACAGGACATGCCATAGCCTCAGCCAGCGTTCTTTCACGTTTTACTTGCTCTTAGGACACAGGTACGTGCTTAGCCTCGCTGTGCCTATACAGCACTAGTATCTAGTTCTGAGGTCTGTGCCCGGTGATCATGCTACTGCGCCTGCGCTAAAGGCGTGAGTGGGCGGATTCCTGCCCGCTGCCACCCGGCACAGTCCTTAGAACCAGGTATTATGGCTTAATTATGTGCTTACACTCAGAGCCAATCACAATATAGAGCTCACTGATGGGCGCAATGACTGCAGGGAACACACGCTCAAAGGGAAAAGAGTCACACTAAGAAAAACAAGGAGTAGAGTGACAGGGGAGTGAAGACAGGTGATGCGTGGATGAACCCAAAACTAAGAACATAGCTTTTCTCTCCCTTACTGTAACGATAGCAAAACTACAAAAATAGAAAAGGTCAACTAAAATAAGCACATGCCAGTCCTATGCACAGCTGGCACTAGACTGCCATGAGGATGAGTAAAATGGGCCTAAGAGATCTGCTAGCAGTAAAGTCTGTTTAGGAGAAGAGCCAGAGTGTGACATGGTCCACATTATAACGGTATAGCACTGCTTCAGAGAGGATAGGTCAGGGACAGCACAATTGTCTTGGAAGCAAGACAATGCAGAGCAATACGGGTTCGAATCCTGGCCCACGCCAGTATTGTGCATTATAAAACATTAATTCAGTTTTTAATTAAAAGTCCAATTATATTGGGAGGTAATATCGCATGTGATGATACAATTAGTCCATCTGCTGTCTACAGTAAAGCTATGGAAACTCTTAGGAAAATAGGAGGAAGTGCATAAAACACACGTTCTCTCAGAAATATTGAACCTCAAAAAGAGTGGAATTAGGGCTTGAGGGGAACAAAAGTTTCAGACAATTCCCAACCAGTCTATTCCAGCAAGTTATCCAAAGCAAGGAAACAGGATGTGGCGCAGCAGAACATATGCCTGAATTGAGTACAGGTTCCTTTGAAACACAATTTTTTGATGTATGAGCGCCTTACAAATGCACAATAAAATAAATAAATAAATAAATAAATAGGATCGTATAGAATTAGGGACAACTACACAGATCAGAAACCAAATTGGCCATTGCATCCCTTTCAAACAATAAATCGCCTGGACCCGATAGATTTTCAGAAAATGTCAATAAGAAGGTCTTAAAAAAAGAGTCAATGGTTCCCTGAGGAAGACCAATAAGTCATTCCTGAAAACTGATGCACTGTCCATCTCAGTGTCACAATCGACCACTCCCTTAATTTTGAGATGCTGGAAAGAGAAAACATATTGTAGCTCACACCGCCCCATCTCCCTCCTCGATATTGCTAAATAAACATGTGGGAAGATTATTGCCAATGAGTCCTGCCCATCTGAGTTTCTGATAATATTCAGGAAGGAGATCCTGAGTAAAGAGAAATATATTAGTGGGATTCAGTTACCTCTGCTTCTCCGGTGGTGCTTTTGGGTGATATTGGTCGATTCTCCCCGATCGCACAATTGATGAATATTGTAAGGTCGACATTAGTTGAAGACCAGACTTGTAAGAAGTGCTGATCTTTGCAAGATGGTGGCTAAAGGTCCCGGGAAATAACTAATGGAAAGCATTCCAGCCACCGTTTCCAACCAATGCTCCAAATATCTGAAGGTATGGTCACCATTTCCAGACGTCTGCCAAGCTGGCGGATAAGCCTCCCATCAGGGTCAACGTATCTCTGATGTAAATTGCACCGGGTTGGTTCTCGCTGAAGAGCAAGGAATCTGGGGAGGGTATGGGCGTAACATTAGGGCGAGACACAGGTGTTTGTTCCACCCAACGTTCATGGCACACCATTTTGTCCCTCTCATTTGGCAGGGGCCCCTTTCCTTTAGATGTCATGCCCCACTCCCGCCAACATTTTCAGCAAAGTTACTCCACTGGGGGATGGAGCGGGGAACAGCAGGGTTTGGGGGAGTTGAGCTGGATTGTGGTCTTACTAGGTAGTTTTCTTACTTCCCCGACTGTTGTCTTTCCTACCAGTGGCCTTCGGAAGTCCTTATAATGTTTGGTTAAGTGCATTGATGAAATTATATCAAAATAAAAGTATTACAAAAGAAAAGCAACAACAGCAATATATCCTAACAGCCGACTACATTAGTGCATTGCTTTTGTTTTTTGTATTAATTTGAAGAACAGAGATGTCAATTTCCATTAGAATTTGTTGGCATAAGAATTCCCACAAGCAATTCCAAACACTAAAAAAAATGACATGTTAAAATGGTGGTAATTTATATTTCTGTTTTACTATTCCTATCCTTGGAGAAACCCAATACATCACGCGCATGCGTAAGGGCCCAAACCGGTTAGGTGTGTAGATGCGTAGCTGGTTTTAATGCGCATCATCTGATATTTTTCCAAAATCAAATTTCCTTTCCTAAGCGTATGCACTAGAAAACAGAACAAAAGTAGTTACACAACTTTCAATCTTCTCTTTGCCACAATTTTCAAGCAACACCTCCCTTAGTCCTGTCTTTCTTGCCCACGAATCAAATCAAATGCGTGACTTTCCAGGTGATTCTCCGTGATCTTAGTTGATTTCCTGTTCGACCAGGATTCTGGGATATCCATGTTGGAAGCACCGATGCATTAACTCTAATAAGATGTCGTTTCACTCTTCTAGCGCTGGGGGAAGCACCGTCCTTGGTTCAGGAGCAGCGGCCTGTGCCTGGCCTATTGAGAGTTCGATCAGGATTCTGGGATATCCATGTTGGTAGCACCGATGCATTAACTCTAATAAAGATGTTTCCTTTCCTTCTTCCAGCGTTGAGGGAAGCACCGTCCTTGGTTCAGGAGCAGTGGCCTGTGTCTGGCATATTGAGAGTTCAGTTATTTCTCCCAGCATATTTATAAATTATTCAACCCTTCTCTAAACGGATTACCACTCTTCAATTTTTTTCGCTCTCAGTCTCTCTCTAACGGGTGAATAATTCATCAGGTTCACGCTGCCTTAGCAGCTCACTAGGGACCTTTGTGTCCGGGGAGCCTTATTTTTCTCTCTGTTCCTTTAATATTTGCTACATTTTATTTTTTTCTATAATGCAACACCGACAAATCTGTTTGAGTCCAACTATGTTCCATATAACCTGTGAAATGAGTACAAAAATGGCCTGTCCGAAAGAGGACTAAGATATCAAAAGCACATTTGAAGGATTCTTTCTTTTTTTTGTTTTTTTTTGTTTATAGCATGTTCAGTTTTTTTTCTCCATCAATTTTCTCACCTGCAACAATGCAGGTACATGCACCACGTGGTATTGAGGCTAGACGTTTTTCAAGTCCTCAAAAGCAAACAAATAGTGGCAACCTGCCACCATAATGACATTTGGTCTTCAACTGTTATCAAAGCACAGGAAATAGTTTGCCATCCACAGAGCAGTCTGCAGTTTGCGTTTACAATCCAAGCTTTGTCCTCCTCCAGGGTCTTCTCTTGGAGTTGTACCTGATCTTGTTACCAGTTTTCATGCGGATCCACTGTGGGGTGGGTCGGTTCTGCTTCTTAGCGAGAAACCGCTTGATCTTGAACGTCTTGTGGGAGGACATAGTGAAAGACTTCCACCCTGACACCACAGTGGCGGATCGGGAAAAAAAGACATTTGAAGGATTCTTAACAGCATTATATGTTGGAAAAACGTGCTGTGTATGTGAAAAAGTATGACCTTACCCAACTTATTTCATTGGCTCCCAAAGGTCAGGAGGAGGGATGGAGGCGGAGCCGTGGCAGGGCCGAACAGAGGAAATCCCAGGACATACAGCTATTCGGCAGATTGCAACGCAGGCTTTTATCTGCATATAATGCCTGCGGTCTGCATACTATTCTATGATTGGACTACTGGCATCCCCAAATGCTAATAACACCACATCATGACTATGGGCCTCAATACACGGAAGGCGGTAAACCATGGTGCTATTAGCACCATGGTTGCCGCCGGTACCATACTGGTACCACCATGGAGGAAAGGGGAATTACCACCCCATTCCAAGGTTGGCGGGACGGTAATTCCCCCTTTCTCCATGGCCCTTCCCCATTCCCATTTTTGCCCCATAGGGCATAAAGGGAATGGGGAAGGCGGTAATTACGGTACTGCAAATTGCGGTACCGTAATTAGCACCAAGTTCCCTTTGCGGGTCCCAACTTTAACGGCTGGTCTACACCAGGCGGACGGTCGGGTCCCGCAAAGGGACCTCGTAGTAAGGCGGTAAGGGTTAACGGTCACCGGAACCCTTACCGGTGACCGTTAACCCTTACCGCCTTCCGTGCAATGAGGCCTTATGTCTTTCTTTATTTTAGGGATTGGAATTTGAAGGTATTAGATGTCTATTTAAAGTGCAAACATTTTATAGTTCAAACCTTTCCCTTTCTCACTTGCCTTACCACTGGGTTTCGACCTCCTTCACCAGGAACATCCTCTCAGTGGAAACATTCATGCCAGAGTTAGAAAAGTGAAAGCAGCGTCCAGAAGCTGTAAAATACAGATGTAAATTGTGGAATATTGATTCTTAGCTGTCAAGCAAACATATGAATTTCACGCATATCTGTTTGCTGTTCAGTAGTGAGATAATGCTATACAAACCTTTAAAAATGAGCACCCTAATCTTAATCGGGGTGTACAATGGTGCTGATCCATGAAAATCCACAGAAGCCATATTTCTGGGGATTTTTCCACATCTGCAGCACTTTGAGCCAGATTCACATCCTGGAGCGAGATCCACAGCTGGCAATTCTCTCCATGCCTTTCCCGCTCCGTACAGGGAATCTGAATGCATCTCTTCCTGAATCAGTTCTGGTGCAGGCGGAGAGGCAGAGATTCCGACAGATTCTTGCTGCTCCATGTGGATTTACTATAATAGATGACTAACATCTTTATTCATGACGGGCGCCATTACCAATCTCCACCCTGCGCACATGCACAGCATTGTACTTTTGTATACCTCCGTAAAGCACTGCGTTGCTTCTTGAAGCTAGGTCCGCGCTCAATAAATACAATACTAATAATAATATAAATAATGCATGCATAGCATAGATTAAAGGGGATTCACAGCATGATGCAGTGCACCGGGCCCGCACCCCGGTTTCCGGCCCTAACACCACATAATGCGGTGAATCATCGGAATCCCTCGAAAACAGCCTGCACGGCAGACATGGGTGTGACCGGTCCGTACCAGCAGATTCTACGGCTCATTGATAATGTGGCTGCCAGCGTTCTGGTTCCCTCTTTTATTTGGAGTTAGAGCACTGTCTCCCATTCAAACAGAGGGAAACAATTGAAATCTTTTTTCTAGTGCACATAGCAACACGCTAGGGCAGTAGGCCGCTACCTTCGGCTCTCCATCAGCCATCAGTCAGCATGGCCAATGCTGAGGGATCCTGGGAGTGGTAGCCCAACACATCTGGAGAGCTGCAGATTGCAGACCCTGTATTAGGGGAAAAAACTGTTGAATTTAAAATACTATTAAAATTACACATTTTGTGTGTTTTTCCATCCCGAAGATGACACAATCTGTATCATAGGTATCAGTGCTTAATTTGTCAAAAAATTGGGGTTACACACTATAACTTGCACCTCTCATTGTGATTCATGGATGCACTGACTATCACCTCTTCATAATTAAAGTGAATCTCAGACAATAAGTGCCGTGGCTCAAAAATAAGTGCCAGGGCTTAGCCCCGGCAACAACCCCCACACTTTAAGCACTGATATGTATAAACCTCAGGCCAGGTCTGTTGCACTACTTAGCGACAGAACGACGGTTGAAATGTGCACGAGTCTGAGTCCGTGAAACCTCATGAGGGCAAAAACACAAATAAATATATTAAACACAAGCTTATAAGTGCCTTCAAATTAAAAATGCCACTACTTCAATTGTGCTTATAGTGCATCGTGCTGGCGTTTCCAGAGTTTCCAAAAACTCACACATTTCACAAGTGTAGGAAACTAGCAAAAAGTACCTGTTCTCTGAACAGGTTCTGTAGACTTATATGATAACACTCTCAACAATTGTTGACAATCAATGATCTTTTAGGTTGCTGTTCCGATTCACTTATTGGTTGGTGTGCTTTGCACCCTGAAGTACACTGCACTGAGAAGGGGTGCTTGTGATTGGTTGACATACCCCAGAGCAAACGTTGGGGGGAGGAGGGGTGAAAGTTGATGTGCTGCTGTGCTCTTGCCCCACCTGTCACCTCACTCTGGCGTGGTGCTGTTCGTTGCAGTGCATTGCGGTGGAAATATCTTGGGATCAGTGCATAATAGGGCCTATAGACATGGTTTTGGGGGTCCCATGGGACCACAAGTTTTGTTCCTTGTATCGATACCGGTCCTTCAACGACCACATAGAAGTTTCGCCAATTCCGGGCAACCGTCTCATGTGTGAAGGTGCTGACATCTGTGGAAAAGGGATGGGGTGTCCAAATGTCATGTAGCCAGTCATGTCCGGAGGGTCCTAACAGGTAACTGTGCAAAATCTGGTGCAGGTTGGTAAAGCAATGTGGAATTGCATAAGGAAGAACTCTCCGCCAAGCCACAAAACCACAAACAAATATAACATTTTGCTGGCATCCAGGGAAAGGGGTGGGGTGTCTAAATTTCATGTATCCAGTAATGTCCTAAGGGTCCTAACAGGTAACTATGCAACATATGGTGCAGGTTGGTGAATCAGCGTTTAATTGTATAAGGAACAATGGTTCACCAAGCTATACACCCACAAACAAATATCACCTTGTGCTGAAATCCAAGGAAAGAGGTGGGGTGTCCACATGTCATGTAGTCAGTATTTGTAACGCTCACCTGATTCCCGTAGAGGCGCCGGTCTTGACTGGGCGTATCCCGTATCTTCAAAGGTGATGTGTAACACACGGCTGGCTCTTTGGGCTGGACCTCTGTGCACTGTATGTCTGACTCGAAGGGTAAGATGTCTTAGGTAAGTGAACGCCGTGCTCTCCATCTGCCTCGGGGCAGGGTGCTGTAACCAGTTTCTTCACTGGATAAGGGGAGCAGGCCTCTTGACTTCAGAGGACTGCTGTCCGTCGTTTACTGCACAAACGGTAAGTTTCGAGTAATTCTAATGTCTTTAAAGTCTTTAGTAATGATGTTTCTTGTTTTGCAGGGTTCCGGCGATGGCGGATGACGGGCTGAAGTGAGTTGAAGATGGAGCCCGTGTGATGAATAGAAGCGCCTGGAAGCACGTAAGTAAGCGCTTGTTGCCTGCTTCACGATGCGCTCTAACTGTCTTTTTATTTTGCAGGTACAAGTTCGGAGCGGCTGCATGGTGCCGGAATACCCACTGGGTTAGATGTGGAAAGGAGTAATGGCACGTGAGAATTAAAGTTCCCCAATGTCTTTAAACGCACCTTGTTTTGTCTTTCAGATGCGGGATGCAGCGCCGAAGGCCTCCGGAGCGTGCGAAGAGTTGGTAAACTTTTGTCTTTCAGATGCCGGAATGCAGTGTGAAGACCTCCGGAGCGCACGAAGAGTAGGTAAGCCTTTGTCTTTCAGATGCCGGAATGCAGCGCGAGGCGTTGGTGACAGCCGATGGACCAGGTAAGTGAAGAGCTGTCACTGAAGACCGTAATGCTAACCTGTTCTTTCTTGTCTTTATAGGTGTTGCTGAAGACTGGATTCAGGATGGTAAGCCTTTTTCCTTAGGTCAAGGATCAGATGCAGAAGACACCTTGAGCGTTCTGCTGCAGAGGATGCAGAATAACGCAAAGCAAGATTCATCCATCGGGTGTGGTTTAAATAGCCTCCTGTAGTGCTTAGGTGTCTCCTTCCACAGCCACGCCTAGGTAAGAAAAGAGTTCCTGCTTTCCAGAAGAGTTCCAGTGTTCTGAATCTAGGGAGTGGCTCCTGCCCCACCCAACAGGAAAAGTAGTTCCAAACAGAAGAGGATCAGAGGCTCAACTGGCAGGCAAGTAAGCAGCATGGTCTGCTGCAGGTAAGTCCACCCAAGCATTATGAGCCCAGCGCTTCCAGCGCTGGGACTGGGCATATTTATGAGCCTGGTGCCACTGGCGCCAGGACTGGGTCCAAAAGGTCCCAATTGGGACTGGTTGGCACTCGGAACCTGGGTTATGGATCTGCTTCCAAGGGAGTTGGGAAAACCCTGACCTTTTGGAAGCAGAGATCATGACAGTACCCCCCCTCAAGGCCCCTCCCAAACCGGGCTTCTCCGGGGGTTTTGGCTTGTCAGGAAATGTTCGGTGAAATCTTTTGATTAGGCGAGGAGCGTGGACATATTCAGCAGGTTCCCAGGATCGCTCTTGGGGGCCGTAGCCTTTCCAGTCAATTAGGTAAAATAGTTTAGATTTGGAGATCTTGGAGTCCAGAATGCTTTTGACTTCAAACTCGAGTTCTCCATCAACTAGGATAGGTTTTGGAGATTTAGTTAGTCGGGTTTGAGGTTGCACGGGTTTTAATAGAGAGACGTGGAAGACCGGATGTATCTTCATGTGCGGGGGCAAGTCCAACTTGACCGCTACTGGGTTTACTATGGTAGTGATGGAATAGGGACCAAGGTATCTTGGGTTGAATGTGCGTGGCCCTTTTAGAGGTAGATATTTGGTGGATAACCAGACTTGATCCCCTACTTGATATTGAGGGGCTTCCTTCCGATGTTGATCTGCTCCTTTCTTGTATTGTTCTTTAGCCCTTTGAAGGTGAGAAACAGCTTCCTTAAAGGCTTGGGTGATTGTAGAATGCAGGTAGTCTACTGCTGGTGTTTCAAGATCTTGGAGGGGATCCAACTCCGAGGTTCGAGGGTGACTGCCGTACAAAAGAAAAAACAGGGTTTTCCCAGTTCCCGAATGGACAGAGTTATTGTAGGCATATTCGGCTATCCAAAGGATGTCTTTCCAAGTTTTTTCAGTTTGTTGCAGCATGCAGCGTAAATACTGTTCCAGAGTTTGATTGGTCCTCTCGGTTTGTCCGTCGGTCTGAGGGTGGTGACTGGTCGATAGTCTCACATCAATTTGAGCCGACCGACAGCAACTTCGCCAAAAATGAGAAATAAATTGACTACCTCGATCCGAAATTAGAACCGAAGGAAAACCGTGCAGTCGGACGATGTTTTCGAGAAATTCACGGGCCAGAGTTGCTGCTGTTGGCAAGCCTTTGAGCGGAATGAAATGCGCCATCTTGGAGAATAAGTCCACGATTACTAGAATCGTATTGTATCCGGAGCATGGAGGTAGATCGGTGATGAAGTCCATAGAAAGCGTATGCCAAGGGCGAGGTGGGATGTCAATAGGGCGTAAGAGGCCTGCTGGTCTTTCCTTTTGACTCTTGTTTTGGGCGCATACTCCACAGGACATTATAAAGTCTCTGATATCTTTTTTCCAAGATGGCCACCAGAAGTAGCGCTTGATCTTTTCTGAGGTCTTGGCCATACCGGGATGTCCTTCCATTAAAGAATCGTGATAACAAGAGATTACTTTTTTCTGTAAATATGTGCTGGGTAGGTATAATCGTTCTTGGAAATACAATAAGTTGTCCTTTACTGCAAAGTCCTTTCCCTGCAGATGCCAATTCTGCATGTCTGCTGGAGTTACAAGTTGCCTGGCTTTATCCTTAACTTCCTCTATGGATTCTGTGGCGATTACACCCAGAATTCTTTGTTCGGGAATGATTGGTACAGGTTTAGGGTTGATCAAGTGTTCTTCCACTCCCATCCGAGAAAGGGCATCAGCTTTACCGTTCTTTGTACCAGGTCGATAGGTAATTATGAAGTCAAACTCGGCAAAGAATAATGCCCAACGGAGTTGTCTAGAGGATTGGGCTTTTGCGGTTTTCAAATATTGCAGGTTTCGGTGATCCGTAATCACAGTAACGGTGTGTCGGGCCCCCAGCAGATAATGCCGCCAAGCCTTAAAGGCAGACTTGATAGCCAGAAGTTCCTTGTCAGTAATCGTGTAATTGATTTCAGGAGGCGAGAATTTGCGGGACCAAAATGCCACGGGATGCAACTGATTGGTTACCGGGTCCTTTTGTGATAGAACTGCCCCCATGGCAAGGCTTGAAGCATCAGTTTCCACGATGTAGGGGAGTTCGGGGCGAGGGTGTTTTAAGATTGGTGCAGAGATAAATTTAGTCTTCAAATCCTGGAAAGCTTGTTCCGCCTCGGTAGACCATTGAAAACATTTGTTTTTCTTTAACAAGGCAGTGATGGGCTGGACTATTCGAGAGAATTCGGGGATAAACCTGTGGTAAAAGTTAGCGAAGCCTAACATGCTTTGCACACCTTTTACGGAGGATGGTGATGGCCATTTGAGAACTGCATCGACCTTCTTTGAATCCATACGCACTCCGCCAGGTGATAATATGAATCCCAAGAATTCAACTTCAGTCACGTTGAAAACACATTTTTCCAACTTAGCGAAAAGTTTGTGTTGACGCAATCTTTCGAGGACCATTTTCACGTGTTTCCGATGTTCAGATTCCGATGAAGAATAAACGAGGATGTCGTCAATGTAAACAACAACACACACATCTATGAGCTCTCTGAGGACATCGTTCATAAAATATTGAAAGGCGGCCGGGGCATTGCAAAGTCCGAAGGGCATGACCTGATATTCAAATAGCCCATACTTGGTGCGGAAGGCCGTCTTCCATTCATCGCCCTCTTTTACTCGTACCAAGTGGTAAGCTCCTCTAAGATCCAGCTTTGTATATATGCATGCTTTTCTGACTTGGTCCAGGAGTTCAGGGATCAAAGGTAACGGATATCTATTCTTAACGGTGATCTGGTTCAGGGAGCGATAATCTATACAAGTTCTAAGGTCTCCTTCCTTTTTTGGAAAGAAGAACAAAGCTGAAGAAGCAGGGGACTTGGAAGGACGAATAAACCCATTTGCCAGGTATTGATCCAGGTATTGTCGAAGGTGAAGGTTCTCAGGCTCGGTGAGGGCATAAATTCTACTACAAGGAGGAGTAGATCCAGGTATCAGGTCTATCTGGCAGTCATAAAACCTATGAGGAGGTAGAGAGTTAGCCTGATCCTTCCGGAAAACATCTTGGTATTCTAGGTATTCGGGAGGTAAATGGGGGGTCTCTGAAGAAATTGCTGCCAGTGCAACACCAGGTGGAGGGTGACAAGTAGAGACACATTCTGGAAACTGGACCGTTCTTGCTCGCCAATCGATCAGAGGATTGTGTTTCACTAACCAAGGTATTCCTAGAATAATCTGAAACTGAGGGGCCTTGATCACATCGAACACGATCTTCTCATGGTGTCCATCTTGACTTACTAGCGTCACCTCTTGAGTGGTATGCGTTACTGGCCCGGAGGCTATCTCCGTACCATCCACCGTAGTAATGACGTCCTTTACAGCCTTGGGACAAAGAGTTAGATTCATCCTCAAAACCATTTCATGATCCACATAATTGCCGATGGCACCGCTGTCGACGTAAGCTTCAACTGCATGTAATCGATCCGGATTATCAGGGCTAATGAGGACCATAGGTATCACGAAATGCGAGGTCACGGAACTGGTTTTCACGCTCGGCAAGAGGACCTCTATTCTTGTCGGGCGAGGTCGTTTCCCTGCTCAGAGTTTGTAACTTTGGTAACTGCAGCTCCTACTGCCTTCTTGGCAGGTTTCACCGGACAGTCTCGAAGAAAGTGCCCTGAGTTTCCGCAATAGAGGCATAATTGCAACTGTTTTCTCCTTTCCCGCTCCTTTTGTGTTAGAGGACCTTTCAGACCCCCTATTTGCATGGGTTCCCCGGAGTCTACTCCTTTGGAAGGAGTTGGCGGTTTGGAAAATACTCGAGCATCAAACTTGGAACGATCGGCCTTCCTGTTCTGCAGTCTGTGATCTATTTGAACGACTAAGTCTATATAGTCCGAACAATCTTGTGGGGGATTCACTACTTGGGCTAACACATCTTTGAGCTCTCCACGTAGACCTCTATAAAACAGCGTAATCCTTTTGTCCTCAGGCCATTGAGTTTCCACTATCAGTCTGTTGAAAGACGCAATATAAGCCAAAAGGTCTTGATTACCTTGTCGCAACGAAAGAAGCTCATTGTCCAAGGCCTCCCCTGTGAATGTCTTGCGAACAGTTTTTCCATACTGAGCTGAAAAGCTTGAAAATCACGGAGGACCGGATCATCTTGATTAACTAGAGGGATCGACCAGTCTGCCGCATTGCCAATAAGGTACGAAAGCACGAAAGCTACTTTAGCTTGATCAGTTGGAAAGGCTGCTGGCCGGCATAAGAAATGCAACCGGCACTGATTGATAAATACTGCAAACCTCTTTGGGTCACCAGAAAATCGTTCGGGCGGAGCCAGAGGTACATTCCCAGGTAGGTTGATCTGCACTGGATTCATAGAGGATGTAGAAGGAAGATTTCCCCCAGATGCGGGTAACGGGGTCTGTCCGGCTTGTGACTGTAGCAATTGTCTAGCGAGATCATCTGTTCGCTCCTTGGAAATAATCAGTTCCCTTCTTAGAGCGTTCGTTTCCTGACGGGCTGCATGCACTTCTGCCCTTAGTTCCCCAAGTAACTGGGCTAGCTGGTCGGTATCCGAGGTTTCCATAGCGCCTGGACGGGAGTTTTGTGGTAGGCTTTGCGTTCTGTAACGCTCACCTGATTCCCGTAGAGGTGCCGGTCTTGACTGGGCGTATACTGTATCTTCAAAGGTGATGTGTAATACACGGCTGGCTCTTTGGGCTGGACCTCTGTGCACTGTATGTCTGACTCGAAGGGTAAGATGTCTTAGGTAAGTGAACGCCGTGCTCTCCATCTGCCTCGGGGCAGGGTGCTGTAACCAGTTTCTTGACTGGATAAGGGGAGCAGGCCTCTTGACTTCAGAGGACTGCTGTCCGTCGTTTACTGCACAAACGGTAAGTTTCGAGTAATTCTAATGTCTTTAAAGTCTTTAGTAATGATGTTTCTTGTTTTGCAGGGTTCCGGCGATGGCGGATGACGGGCTGAAGTGAGTTGAAGATGGAGCCCGTGTGATGAATAGAAGCGCCTGGAAGCACGTAAGTAAGCGCTTGTTGCCTGCTTCACGATGCGCTCTAACTGTCTTTTTATATTGCAGGTACAAGTTCGGAGCGGCTGCAGGGTGCCGGAATACCCACTGGGTTAGATGTGGAAAGTAGTAATGGCACGTGAGTAATAAAGTTCCCCAATGTCTTTAAACGCACCTTGTTTTGTCTTTCAGATGCGGGATGCAGCGCCGAAGGCCTCCGGAGAGTGCGAAGAGTTGGTAAGCTTTTGTCTTTCAGATGCCGGAATGCAGTGTGAAGACCTCCGGAGCGCACGAAGAGTAGGTAAGCCTTTGTCTTTCAGATGCCGGAATGCAGCGCGAGGCGTTGGTGACAGCCGATGGACCAGGTAAGTGAAGAGCTGTCACTGAAGACCGTAATGCTAACCTGTTCTTTCTTGTCTTTATAGGTGTTGCTGAAGACTGGATTCAGGATGGTAAGCCTTTTTCCTTAGGTCCAGGATCAGACACGATGGGCGTTCTGCTGCAGAGGATGCAGAATAACGCAAAGCAAGATTCATCCATCGGGTGTGGTTTAAATAGCCTCCTGTAGTGCTTAGGTGTCTCCTTCCACAGCCCCGCCTAGGTAAGAAAAGAGTTCCTGCTTTCCAGAAGAGTTCCAGTGTTCTGAATCTAGGGAGTGGCTCCTGCCCCACCCAACAGGAAAAGTAGTTCCAAACAGAAGAGGATCAGAGGCTCAACTGGCAGGCAAGTAAGCAGCATGGTCTGCTGCAGGTAAGTCCACCCAAGCATTATGAGCCCGGCGCTTCCAGCGCTGGGACTGGGCATATTTATGAGCCTGGTGCCACTGGCGCCAGGACTGGGTCCAAAAGGTCCCAATTGGGACTGGTTGGCACTCGGAACCTGGGTTATGGATCTGCATCCAAGGGAGTTGGGAAAACCCTGACCTTTTGGAAGCAGAGATCATGACAGTATTGTCCGGAGGGTCATAACAGGTAACTCTGCACAATTTGCTGGATATGGGTGGAATTGCATAAGGAACAACGCTTCGCCAAGCCAGACATCCACAAACAAATGTTGACTTGTGCTGAAACCCGGGAAACAGTGTGGGTGTCCAAATGCCATGTAGCCTGTATTTTCTGGAGGGTCCTAACAGGTTACTATGCAAAATTTGGTGCAGATTGGTGAAACGGTGTGGAACTGTACAAGGAACAATGCTTCACCACAAACCAAACCACAAACCCACAAATGTTCACTTTTATAAATATAGAAGATAGATAAAGCGCATTATAAATATAGAAGATAGATAAAGCTCAAACAAAGGACATAAATTGGCTATAGTTACACAATGTGGTCCACCGAAGAGTATCTCATTTAAAACACCAATTTTCTAGATTGGCAGTTAGTAATTTAACAACTGGCTCCCATCTCCTTCTAAAAGTTCCTCAAAGACAGTGTAATTTCTCCCTCTCCGGATATTTATGATAACGATAAAGAAAATAGACATTACAGCTTTCAAAAAAATAAAGAAATACAATTGTGCAGTCCAGTTTGTATATAGTGCTTCAGCATTTAGCCATTTTCAAAGTACTCTCAGTTTTGACAGATAATGGAACTAATACATAGAGAGAATAAGTACTTTGCCCAGGATTGCACAGTGTGTTCAAGGTGAAGAACATAGTATTGAAACCAAGATTTCTTGGATCAAAGGTTTTTATCAGAACTTCTAGACACAACCTACTCTGTGAAAGTGGGGTAAAGCCACTCGGGCAATGATGCCTCTATGAACCAAATACATTCAATCTTACGATTTAAAAAAAAAATACACCCAGTGCAATTGTACACATAGCAGGTGATACCGAGTATTTATCCAAATTCAATACAAGCCTTAAAATTGGTTTCTAGGCCGAAACAATATGAACTTTAACACAATGCTGATTTGTGAGCCACCCACAAAGTTGTGTTTTGGTTTAATGTTATGTTATGTTGACTCATACTATGGACCGCTACCACCCAGGGGCAATCTCCAGGTGCTCACGTGGCTCTGCGAGAAAGAGGAAAGGGTTGGTTAGTGAGGGTTAGGGATAGGACAGGTTCAGAACCAGGAGAAACTAGCATCTGCGTGTGTTGGGTTGCCGGTGGTTTAATTGTGTGCACTGGCTTGCTTTATCGTAAGGGCTGGGCCCAATGTGTGGGTTGTTTGTTATATGTGAATACCTGTTATGTTGGGTGTGTATTTGCGTGTTTTATGTGTGAATTGGCTCGTATTTAAAGTTGTGGTTGAGCGCACTGGCTTGTGTATCTGTAAAGGCTAGGTCCAGTGCCTGGGATTGTTGTTGTATGCAAGTGTTAGTTATGTTGGGTGTGTGTTTGTGTGTCATTTGGCTAGCCCATGGGTGTGTATAGTACAAGTGATGTCTGTAGGAGGGGAGCAGGAGCAGGGTGGTTAGTACTTTGGGTACTCTCAAATGTCATCTTGGTGGCTAATCTTCACAATTCTATATAAATGTGATGCTTGGCTAATCATCACCATTCTATCTAAATGTGGCGCGTGGCTAATCTTCTACTAAATTATCAACAAGGTTAATTTAATTTAAAAAAACATGAACACAGCAATCATTTGTGCAACCCACAAAAAGCAAATGCTTTAAGTTACACAATTTTGAACAAAGCAACAAATGCAGAATAGAAACAAAAAAAGAACAAACATTGGCAAACCAACCATTTTGGCATTTCTGTAAGCAGATGTGTTCCGGCTTTTCATTTATTTTTAATATTCCAACTTTTATATATTACAGTTTTGTACAAATCACTCCAATTAAATGAATATCTAACTATAACTCTTGCAAAACAAAGAAAATGTTACAATCAGCCATTACTTTTTCTACGTACAAAAGAAGATGTCAGGGTTGTGTGCTGGGATCCTGTGACATTAAGTGGCAGAAGGCAATCTTGATCAATATATTTTTATGACACATGGGGTTGATTAATAGCTGTAATTAACCTATTAAATTCAGATAGTTGTTTTTGCAGTTAGAACTGGCTGTTTTAAATAACCTTAACATGACGAGAATTGAGATAACAGAATAAGTGCCACTGGTCAAGCTCCATATGTCTCCATACAGAAAAAAGTGTCAAGTGCCCACATACTTTCTATACCATTAGTATTTATGTCATACATGTGGCTGGCGTGATGGTGCCATCTCCCTGGGCCAACATCGCAAAAACTGCAATTTCCTTTTGTCTGGCACATAAAGAACATAGAGTGCAGACAGAGAGTTACATTTTTTCAACTGAGAAAATAATGACTGCTGGTTACAATAGCAGCTAATGTTTGGGATGCGGGATCAGGTAGGCACGTATCTCGGCTAGCTATCTTACTAATATTTGACATATTTTAACAAAAAAACATTTTTTTGTCAAACTTGTCGAATAAATGCAAACACCGGCACTGTTTTACAACCCTGATATGTATGGCTTTGGTCCCGAGAAGTTCAACTGGTTCTATGTGTTTTAATCAAACTTGAACTGTTCGAATTTCTTTAATAATTTCTTTGTACCAGACCCCTAACAACCGCACACACCTTTCCTCCTGACTCCACCCCAACTAGTATTGCCTGACCCTAACCAACCTTCTACATTTTGGTGGTAAACAGTAAAACAAATTCCAGTAAAAAGAATTGGACCTGTTGATGTTCGACCAAAACCCATAAACCCGTTCATTCACTACAGCATCACCAACTAGCACATGGTGGTATTGTGATTTTGTAGAGGAGCAGCCTTTCCCCTGCTCTTTTTATGACAAGACAGGTAAATATGGTAATTAGGGCCAATACCCCTCTCTCCTGTCTAACATTGTAAAATTCAGGAGTATTGTCTATTGAGGCAGCTAGGCTGCCCTTATTTAAGGCAAATACATTGAAAATAGGTAGCATTGGACACATTTATTTAGGGCAACATAGAGCATGAAGGTAAGGTATGATTACATTGTGCACAACAACAATTATATTATCACAGAATATAGGTTAGCAAAAGATAGCCATTGTATTACAGATGGCTGCAGGTCTCAGAATCTCGTGAAGGTTTAAAAGTGCTGGAAGCACAGGAAAAGTGCTGTGTACAGAAAAAGGGAGTATGCTGGGCAGAAAGCCAAGGTACAGTGAGATGTTAAAATTAAACAGCAGGATATGTGGTTTCCAGCGGTGTGACTATAAAACAAAACTGGCATAACAGAATGGAAAAGAGAAAGTGGAGAAATTAACTAATAGAAAACCAGACAGTCTATTTATGTCTTGAACACAGTGTGCTAAAAGGTCTGAAGACGTAATTCCGGGAAACTTGTTTTTGTCCAGCTTTAAAGTTGCAACATATGTCAATGATTCCGTGAAATTTGGGAAACTACCCAGTCTTGTTAATTTGCATAGAGGGTCATGTGTTTCAGGAAGTGCTTATGTCCAATGGGACACAAGTGATGTTTGGCCCAATGTATCTGCTGCACATGCACAGTATACTCTGCAATGTGTCGCTGCCAGGGATTTCCTGTTATTGCAAAACTGATGTGTAAACCACAAGGATTTTAAGCGAAACATGTTTGGCCATAAGCGTTATAGAGTCATGGCTGATTATTTGATTACATTTCCATGACCAAAGCTTCGACAGAAGCTTCTTCGCTCTGCCTGAACCTATGGCCAACTTTAGATGTCCTAGCTCGCAGAAACCTAATTTAAAAAACTGAAAATCTTTGCCGATTTTGTAAAACACCTAATTAAAAAGAGACATTGGAGCATTGTGTGGTTTATTGTCCTCAATTGAAAGACATTTGTAAGATATACTTTAAAAAAAATGTGAAGAACAAAATGTATACATACAAAAGGACATGTGGCAATGCATTTTTGATCATCTCGGCTGTCCATTAAGATAGCAACTGTACAATTTCTGGATGCTTTGTTCCCTGATAAATGTCACTGAAATAATTCAAGAATTGGTGTTACTTGAAGAGATTTTCCAAAGCTAACCTCAATTGTTTATTGATAAGGTCATTAACTGTTTTTTTATTATTTTGCGTTTGCTTATGTGTTTCATTTGTATGTACTGTAAAAGCAAGGTCGAAGTTTTTTTTCCTAGTTTTATTTGTAAAACTTGTTCCAGTTTTCCTTTTGTATTTTACTTGTTTATGAAAGATAGTTTTACCCCCATTTTCTTATATTGTATTATGGTTTTGTATGTTCTGAATATTTTTTTAAAGGTTGATTGTATCAACCAAACAAATAAAATAAAAAAATAAAAATTTTATTGCATGCCTGCAGGCGTTACTGAGCGATAACGCCTGTATGAACGTGAAGGGAATCTCCCACAATATCATGAAGAGCTTATGCTATGCACCATGCAATGTGCTGTGTGCTTGGTGCATTGCATATCATCTTATTTTTGCACCCTGCGCACAGCAAATACCCACTCACTGGAGACAGTATATGCTACCCCTATGTGCCTAAGGTCCATCATCAAAAAAGGCTCTCTCACTACCCAATGAGATTAAAAAAACATTGTTTCAGGAAGAGCTCTGAAAGTACAAAACTTTAGCCTTTGGAAGACCAGTGAGTGCACTATAAAAAAGACTTAAGAAATAAAAAATGCGTATATTGAGTTCCCTGCACATAGCATTTCTCTTGCCCCTGAAATGTTAGCATGTTTTTATCTCGCCAGATCCCCTTCTCCCCCTCTTTTCTGCTGCTAAGCCATTTCCCCCATAAGAATACTTCTACATGTAGTGCTAGGTGTTCCTTATTCTCCCAGTAATCTTTCAATGTACCTGCGCTATTGCTGCACCAAGTGGATTTCCTTCTTCAATTCTCTATATATTAATCTCAGATTGTTTTTAAAGTTTGATGATCCTTCCTCTATCCCCAGCCTTAATCCTTTTAAAGCTGGCTTGTAAAATAGTGGTATTGACAGGTGCAGCAATTTAGTACATACAGGTTGGGTAAAACATTTCCTCCCACCTACATTAATTCCTCCAATGCTTCTTGATTGTAGGTCTACACTTGCCCGAATGCACCTGCTGGTGGCTGTGCGCATCTGTGTTAAGATATGTTGGGGTAGGGGAAGTGAGGCTGTGCTGAGTGAAGATGAATTGTGGGGCCATCTCCATTTCCATTGGCCGCCTCTTGCCATGCAAAGGGAGAGCCACAGTTCACAGCAGTTGCTGCAGCAGTTCTGTGTTCAGCGATCGAAGTGGGTGGGAGCGGTCAGGAGCGGTGTTCCACTACTTTTATTTTTTTCTGTTTACAATTCCTCGATCCCTGCAGGCCCATCAAGTGTGCAATTAGCCATGAGTGATGAAGATGAACTCCCACTGGATCCATCCACGACATTGCCTGAAGTGAGAAGTGATGCCCCCCGCAGGTCTCGACTGCAAATTGCACCTAAGGAGGAATCTAGCATTGCCAGGACGCCATCCAGTCAGGGTCCTCGCCAGGTTCTCTGGGTGGCAGTTCATAAGGTGATGATGCTGCCAAAAACTCGACCCTCTGTGATGAAGTGTTCTACCTAGTTCCAGGGACCACCCAGGCAGTGACTTAGGGGGCCAGATGCCACCCTGAGCCAGTGGATGTTGAGCCTGCGGGCAGAATGGGGAGATCCCCTGGTCACCCTCTTTGGCTCGCTGTCACAAGCACTGTGCCCCAGTGCAAGGTTGCCCTGACAGCTTCGATCCTTCAGTCCTATATTAGATGCCTCCTTTTTCTTATTCGCTCACACAGTTTTAGATATTACTCCTACGCCGATGATACGCAGTTGCTAGTTCGTCTGGACCTTTCTCGCATGGACACTGCATCTCGGCTGTGGAGTTGTCTTGAGGATCTCGGAGCTTGGATGGCGCTGAACTCACTCAAATTGAATGGGAATAAGACAGAGGTCCTTGTAGTGGGCACCACCTGCCCCCTTTCTTTTTGGACCCCCGACTTTTGGCCCACCTCTCTTGGCCCGTTTCCTCTTCCGCCGCTACTGTGAAAAATCTGGGGGTTAAGTTATCGTCTTCCCTCTCAATAGCTGATCAGGTTGCGGCTGTCAGCAAATCTGGTCATTTTAAACTTTGTGTGTTGAGCAAGGTTCTTCCTTTGATTTCTATCCAATTTTATACTCCAGTGGTCGCTGCGCCAGTTCTCAGCGCGATCGACTACTGCAATACGCTTTATTCTGGCCCACCTGTTTATCTGATAAATAGACTCCAACTGCTTAAAAATGCTGTAGCTAGAGCAATTCTTCACCCCCCATCTACGGGCTCACATGTCCTCAGTGCTCAGACCATTGCATAGGCTTCCGGTGAAGAAGCAGATTTTGTTCAAGTCACTGTGCATTGTTCACTGTGCCTTCTATAAACAGGGAGTGGAATACCTCCAGAATTTTTTTTCTCAATATCTTCCCTCACGCGCTCTCCAGTCTCAGTCTGCTCTCCTGCTTGTGGTTCCACGGTTCAGACGGGCTCGGACTGGAGGACGTGCTTTTTCTCTGGCGGCAGAGAGGTCCTAGAATACATTTCTGCTTACTTTGCGAGCCATTGTTGACCATCTTACTTTTCGACGCTCGCTTAAAACATTGCTCTTTTAGGTACTCTGTCTTTGCTGCTGATCCTCTTGAGCCCTTAGCGCCAAGATACCCTTGGGCGATTGTGCGCTCTATAAATAAATGTAAAATAACATAACAGGCCATGCTAGATAGTGATAGTGAGCTCGCTTTCCACCCGAGAGACTGACACACTCTCTAGGCAGACCCAAAGCCCCAAAAAAGAAAAACAATAATTTCACTTTTTCAGGGCCAGTTCCATGCATCCGTCAATAATAACATTTATTTTGATACCGTTTCACTTCACCCAACGGAATAATACAAATCATTTCAGAGCCCTGACAAGATGCTCCAGGAACTCTGAGGGGGTCTGGGACGGGAGTGCTAGGGGCTGTGCTTGATGCAATGTTGCAAGTAGTTCTGGTTTTTCAGTAGAGTGTTCCTGCACCTATGGTACAATGTTTCGAAACCACTGCAAGAGAGCAATTCCTATACATTCAGGAGGTTGTAGTTTACCAAGAGAGTTTCCAGCTTGGAAATAACATGCTATGGGAATAGGAGACCTGGGCCCGGAACAGGCAGCCCTAGAGGGAGGCAGGGACGGAGGGCTGGAATCCAAGATGGTAGACAAAATGAAGGCAGATTATGGGCCACTAGGCACAAAATAAGCCGAGGTGCACCCAGAAGCAGGAGACAATCCAAATGCTGCCCCAAATACCAGATATAGGTGCAGCCACTCACCAAGAGTCCAGCCCAGGGAAAACACTATAACACCTAGGGTTCCCATTTAGCCAGTGTGGGTTGGAGGAGCAGAAGGCTGAAGTTTGCTGGTGGCTTCTTTAGACTGGAAAGAGTTGGCGAAAGCAGAGGCTGGTGAGACATTTGAGGACAGAGAGGTGGCAGCAGTGGAGAGCAGGAACAGGTGGCAAGAGCTAAGTGAAGTGTTTTGTATTGTATTTGGTTATTTATGTAGCACTGTTTCCCCACTTGTGTGGCCTTAATGCGCTTTTTGCCTCAGTTGAACGCCCTTGCTGACCGTAGTCGATGTAGTTGGAAATTCTAGGGCGTTTAGCTTAGGAGATGCATGTGTGCATGTTTGCAGTTCTAGGACTTGGGTGGCTGGCATGGCTCGACTAAGCAGCCCAAGAGAGGTCAGACACAGGTGCTGTTGATGGTTAGAGATAGATTGCTATTGTTGAAATAAAAACATACCTGAGTCCCAGGCGGGGGACGAAGACGGCCTCCAGCCGTGTGGAGGCTCGGAGCAGGGATGGCCCTGCTTCGAGCCTCCTCATTTGCTGAGGGGCAGCCACGCCCCCCGCCGGGGACAAAGGCATGGAATCTGAAGGATCACCAGCTGGGTAATGCCCCGGCAAGGGCTAATCAGAATGGTTGTTTCATTCTGATTGCACCCTCGCCGGTTATTAATATCAATTATCTAAAACAGGGAGTACAACGGACACCAACAGATGTCTCATAGCATGGTCTCTCAATTTGCTTCAGACAAAATATGCGTTATATAGCTAAAACTCGTGATGGATGACTTGAACCTATGTATTTACTAACGTCATCCTACGTGGCAAATTACTAAAACCTAGTGGAAAATGTGAAAGGCCCAGAGGGAACATCAGGGTATACGTTCCATGCTAGTATAAGAAAGTGATAGGCTTCTTAACATCAGTTGGGGCAACTAAGCCCTCCCCTCAAATAAATCACTATGAACGTCACCAAATACACAACGTCCCATTGGTTACACAAAGTATAGGGCTCTTAATCATGCAGCCCCCTAAAATTGGTTGGCACTCTTACATTTGTCAGTACTTTTCCACCCATGTTAGCAGCACACAAGCTAGACTTCCAGGTTCCGGGTGCTGGTGAGCTGGTCATAACCATAGCTTCCCACCAATTAGCATATCATCTATCATCACCTCAGTGGTCTGCTGTCAATTAAGGCTTTGAACTTGTCCTTGGAAATGTTCCTTGCTCTGTAGAATACAGGGGAGTGAAGGCACGCTCTGCCTTCATGCGTAGGTGTGGTACGTTATATTTGTCCAACTTCATCCTTCCACATGACTTTAGACCACAAATTCGAGCTCTGATGCATTTTAAAATACTATTTTTCAACAGACCTCTGATGTCTTCCTTGTTTTGTCCATGCCTTCTGAACAGGAGTTTTGTTCTTTCTCACAATTTGAAAACTACTTTCTGCTCATCCAAGTCTGATAAGACCTCGGCTTCTTGGTATCCATCCAACCTCGCCTTTCTGAGATCTGCTTCTGCAATTCAATTGCTTTTTCAACTGTGACACACTGGAAAAGAGGCCTTCCTTCTTTTAGTCTAGCTATGCTATAACAACTCGTGGAATCATCCATAATTTATTCATTCGTTCCTATATATATATATATAGATATATATATATAGATATATATATATATATACGTTGGTGCTTGCCGCAATCTATTCACTACATAGCTAGCCTCAAGAGTACTTTGTCTGCTTGTGTTTCTTTGCATATGTACAGTACACGTGTAAAATTACTTGATATCTTCATCGTTTCTGTAGCATAAGTTTCTTCATCATGGGCCCAAGATGTCAATTATCTTTTAATACTTTCTTGATGTCTTAAAGAATATTTTCATTCTCTTGTCTCTGCATCTCTTCTATGTACGTCAGTTCAACTTCATGTGTGATGTCATCAATCTGCTCTTTCATACATTGGTCCTGCTTCACAATGGGAACCTTCCCTCCAGGATTCTCCTCGGTATTGATATTTTCACTGGTACTGCACGTGTCTCACACTCTGGTTCCCAACATATAGGTAATGTGGGCGAGATGGTTGAGATGGGGGTACTTGGCTCCTCCTCTACACAGTGCAGTTGGTTTAGGCATATGGTAAACAAAGACAGAGGCTATGCCTAGATCTGAGAATCCTGTATAGTGGGAGAGAGGCCCAGGTGTAACAACGCAGCAGGATTAATCTTACAGTAAACAAAGATGGAGGCTACACCTATATTTGGGAGTCCTGTATAGTGTGCAACAAGTCTAGTTCTCAAAATGCAGTAGGTCTCATCATATAATAAACAAGGGAGGAGGCTACACCTAGATTTGGGAGTCCTGTATAGTGTGCAACAAGTCTAGTTCTCAAAATGCAGTAGGTCTCATCATATAATAAACAAGGGAGGAGGCTACACCTAGATTTGAGAATGCTGCATGGTGGCCGGGGGGAGTCTTAGGGGGAGGGGAGTGCCTAGGCTTCACAGTGCCGTAGGCTTCAGCCTATAGTACATTAGGATTCTGTAGTGTAACAGAAATTGAAGGTCTGTTGTACCTAGATTTGGGGATACCTTAGTAGTGGGAGATTGCTAGTGTTGAGAGCTTCCCTGAGTGAGCGATGCAGGTTAAGAGTGGCAATTTCATTGTTAGTCGTCTCTCATTTGGGCTGGCGTTGTGAGTGTTGCAAATGTGCCACAGCAAAAGCTGCTGGCTTACCTGGAGTGCTTGTCCGGTGGGAGTGTTGTTCTGGATGGGTTGATGGTGGATCAGGTGTGCCACAACGAAAGCTGCTGGCTTATCTAGAGTACCAGTCGGCTGGGAGTGTTGCTGAGCAATATGTGGTGGTGTGTCAGGAGAAACCGCTGCGAGAGCTGCCGGCCTCCTGCGTTGTGATTGATGCAGGGCGTTTATTAGTGGTGTATTCACGGGGAACAGTGGATTAGGAGAATATTGGGAAGAGCCAGGTTTTAAGGGCTTTCCTGAATTTCAGGTGGTTTTCTGTGTTGCAAATGTGTAGTGCAAGGGAATTCCAGATGATTGGCACTTGGACAGAGAGGGAGGAACCGCCAAGTCTAATGGAACTGTGGGGTGGGATCACTAGGTGAAATGCAGTGCGAGATTGAGGTTCCTGGAAGGTTGGTAGGGGGCAATTTTTGGCTCAAAGGAATTCAGGGGCGGTGTTGTGGACTGTGCGATGGGTGATACACATGGCTTTGAAAGTGATGCATCGAGCAATAGGGAGCCAATGGAGGACTCTGAGGGTTTGGCTAATGTGTTCTCTGGCGGGCAGGTTAATGAGCCGGCGTGCTGCCGCATTTTGGATTCTTTGGAGTTTCCTTAATTGGGATGCTGGGGTCCCGAGGTAGAGGCAGTTTGCGTAGTCTAGGCGGGAAAGGATGATGGAGTTGATGGCAGAGACACAATGGGGATAAGTGAGGTAGGGGAAAATCCACCTGAAGATACGTAGGTGGAAGAAACAGGTTTTGGATACACTGGTGGTGTGTTGGAGAGAGATAACTCTGAGTAAAATTCACATCTGAGGTTTTTAACCACATTAGAGGGTGCAGGTGCTTGTCCTAGTGATTTGGGCCACAGGATTGGTTGGGGGATGAGTGATGTTTTCCTGTAGACTAGGATTTCAGTTTTCCACATTAGAGGATGAGGTTGTTGTCGTCATCGAGTGATCAATGTCAGAGAGGCACGATGATGGGTCCGGGATGACAGAGCCTTCCTAGTTTGGGATTTTGAGGATGATCTGGATATTGTCTGCATAGATGTAGCAGGTAAGGTTGTACGAGCGGATGATTGCAGGAATGGGATGTATGTATAAATTGAAAATTAGCAGTGAAGTGGATGCTCCTTGGCGGACACCTTTACAAACTGGACGTGATATTGATTTGAACTGGTCGATATGCATGATTTGCGACTGGTTAGAGATAAATGAGGAGATCCACGAAAGGGCTGTGCTTGTGATTCCTAGTGTTTGTAGTCTGACTAATAGAATCGAGTGATCAATGGTATTGAAGGCTGCGGAAAGATCTAATAGTATTAGAACCTCCCAGCTGTCTGCGTTGGCTGTTCTCTTTAGGTCGTCCCCGATGGAGTCTAGGGAGGATTCTGTTCCCCTTTGTGGTCTGAAACCTGATTGTGCTGGGTCTAGGAAGTTGTTGGATTTGGCAAATTGGACAAGTTGTGTGTATGCCGCGTGGTCAATCAGTTTTGCAATAAAACGTGTATTGGAAATAAGTCGGTAGTTTTGGGGGAGGAGTGGGTCAAGGGTCGGTTTTTTGAGAATGGGTTTGGTGTAGGATGTTTTTAGGGCTTACGGGAAGGATCCTGGTGTGAGTGATTAAGGATTGTGCGTGCAACGTTACCTGCACAGGTGGAGATTAGTATTTATTTTTTAGCATTGAGAGTGGGCACAGGTCTACTGGGGAGCCTGATGGGCAGCTGACTGCTACAAGCGAGAGGTATTCTTGGTGTGTGATGGGCGAGAAAGAGTCAAAAGAAGATTGCGATTGTGGAGGGGGGTATGGGTGGGGGGCTGCGGGTGAGTGGGCGGTGGCTGTAGGACTTTTAGTTTGGCGATGATGTCTTTCGTTGGCGGCATTGTAGAAGTGGAGCAAGAGGGTGTTGCATAAGGCTTGAGAACTTGGAATGGACAGAGATGGGAGCATGAGGGGAATTTGAATTCTGCTGTGATTTTATGTAGTTCCTTACTTGGGTTGCGAGCAGTTTGGATTCGATTCCCATAGAAAGATTTCTTGCTTTTCCTGATTTCCGATCTGTAAATTCTGGTTGTCCTCGCTAGGGCAGTTTTGTTTTATGGTGAAGGCTCGGCTCTTCAGGCCTGTTCCGGACAGTGCTTGAGAGTTTTGAGAGGTTTGATATTGGGTGTCTACCACCTCGGAATTGGTCCTGAGATCTGTGCGGTATGTTTTGGGAGGGTGAGGGGTTTGAGGGCATTGGAAAGCCAGAGGTCGAAGGAGTCTATTGCTGGGGTCCTTCCACGAGGAAGAGTGAGTTGAGGGAGTTGCGGAGAGAGAACTCAAGATCTAGGGTGATTACCACTTTGTTCCATAGTGGGGAAGTAGAGGGGGCTGTTGCTGGATGTGTGGGGTGTTGGCCACTGACCACAGTGTTGATTGGTATGGTGAAACAGAGTGCTGAGTGATCCGTCCATGATAGGGGGCACAGGGGCTTGGTGGATATGTTTGCGGTGCTGAATATTGCGTCGAGGGTGTGGCCTCTCGTGTGGGTGGGAGTGAAGGTGTGATGTTTCAGATTGAGTGGCTCAAGGCTGTCTGTGAATGCCCTGGTCATAGGGTTTGATGGGGAGTCAAACCATATGTTGAAGTCTCCTAAGATGGTGATGGTTGGGTGTAGGATACGATTGGCAGCCAGTGCTTCACAAAATGTGTCTGTGAAATGTTTGTTATAGCCGGGGAGGGGGTCTGTAGATGAGTAGGAAGCTGTGTGAGGCGGATGGTGCAAGTTGGAGTTTTACCAAGAGGGATTCATAGTCTGTGGTGCTGGTGGAGGTGTCCTTGGTTATTAGCTTGAATTGGTCTTTGTGTAATATTGCAAGCCCTCCTCCCCTTCGTGATCTGTTCCGGACGGTGAGAATGTAACCAGGTGGGAAGCTCTCATGCACGAGGGGTTCGTAGTCGTCTGAGAACCAGCTTTCTGTGATGAATAGGATGTCTGGGTTTTCTTCTGTGATGAGGTCATTGATGTGGAGTTTGTTTTTGGAAACTGACCTGGCGTTGATAAGGATGCAGATATTTGGTGGGATGCCTTTGTGGGTAGAGGGTGTATAGGGATGGGTGGAAGAGCAGGGTCTGATGTGGGGACTGGGAGTGGGGGGAGGATCACAAGGGAGGGGGTGGGGCGTGGGGATGAGTGAGCAGTTGGGATAAGGGGGAAAGGCGACTACTGGCAATGGGGAGGTGGCGTGTGGAGATGAGGGAACAGTTGGATTGGGGGCACAGGGGGTGGGGGGAAGAGCTAGGACTGGGTTGGGCGCGGGTGGGGAGGTTTCGCTCTTATATTGCGGTGGCAGTGGTTGCGAACTGTGTCGGAGAATGGGTGATGATAGGGGGCATTAGGTGTCTGCGGTCTTGCCCTTTCCTTGCATTCTGAGCAGTCATTTGCTGCATGAAGGGTGGGGAAGTGTGAGTGGGGGTGGTGGGTAGTTGAATGGGGGGAATATGCATGGGAGGTGTCGGGGGTCGGGTACTGGCACGGTTGGAATGTGATAGGCATGTTAGGTGTCTTGTTGCATTCTCTGGTGTGTTCTGTGGGGGGATGCTCTCTAATCTGTCTTTCCATCTTGCAGCTCTTATTTGTGCCGAGCTGGATCTAGGGGTCGGGGATAGTGTAACAATTTGAGGCCGGTAGGTATGGTGGGGGTGGGGGAAGAGGAGGGTGAGGGATGCAGGTTAAAGGTGCGCTGTGGGAGTGGGTTGGGCTGTGTGAGGGTGGGGGTAGTGAAAGACTGCGGTGGGTCTCGTTGGGGCTGGTGGATCGCCAAGGGGCTGCATTGTTGTGGCCTGTGAGTAACATGGCGCCTAGTTTACTGTGTTGCGTGGTTGAGGCCTAACATTCGCAGTGCAGTTTGGGTACAAGGTAGAGCGGAACTACCTTTGTGTATAAAGTTGACACAGGTAGGTTTGAGTGCCCTGTGTAGTCGGAGAGAGGAATACGTCCCACAATGCAATTTGAGTACAGGACAAAACAGCTAGATTTGAGAGTCCTGTATAGTGGGAGAGAGGGCTTCATCCAACAATGCAATTTGAGCACAAGATTAAACACAGTGAGGTGGAATTAAAGAGGTGGAATGACCAAGGGCATGGAAGAGCCGGTAGCATCGGTAGTGCCCTGTGTAGTCGGAGAGAGGAATACGTCCTACAATGAAATTTGAGTATAGGACAAAACAGCTAGATTTGCGAGTCCTGTATAGTGGGAGAGAGGGCTTCATCCAACAATACAATTTGAGCACAAGACTAAACACAGTGAGGTGGAATGAAAGAGGTGGAATGACCAAGGGCGTGGAGGAGCCGGTAGCATCAGAAGGAGATGGGGAAAATGATGTAGACGTAGTTAGAGCAAGGGTGGAGGAGGTGGAGGCACCATCAGGAGGGGAAGGGGGAAGCCAGGTGAAGGTGGTGAGACCAATGGCACAGGAGGGGGTAGCAAGATCCAATGGGGAGGAGGAAGTGTCCACAACTCAGGTGGCGAGAGTGATCCAGAGGAATCAGAGGTTTAGACATCAAGTGGCAAAGGTGGTGCAGAGGGAGCGGAAGTAGTAACATTGAGGGGAGGACATAGTAGCAGGGACGAGAGGAGCCGATGGTCTGGAGGCAGTAAATGTGTGTGGTGAAGACGGCAAAAGCAAGGCGGTGCTAGCAAGAGAGAAGGTCAATGGCTAACAATAGGAGGTTAAGGTGTTAGAGTAGAGGAGGAAACGGGAACATCAGGTGGGGAAGGTGGGACTGCGGAGAAGGCAGAAGACAGAAGAGGAAGGTTCTGGCAGGCCAACCAGTCCTAGGCCCACAGGAGGGAGACAGTGGGAGGATGAGCATGAGTAGATCAGGGAGTTTATATTGAGATCAGAGAGGTAAGCAGGTTGGGCCCTGGGTAATGGAGACCTCAAGAGACGCCCTGCAGCTCTCTGTGCAGGCTACTCCTGGTAACCTGTCTGTTAACAGGACTACACGCCTGAGTGAGCCATGAACTACGCAACTAGACAGTCATTGGAGGAAGGGTTCAGGAAACTCAGATGCCCACAACTCCCAGCTAGAGGGGTAGCAATACCACTTTGGAGCTGTAGGCGCTTGGATGGACAATCAAGAGACCATGAAAGGCCGACAACTCAGCGGGGAGGACTTCGGTTCAGGGGAACTATTGGGGGGATAACTACAGGGGGGGGGGTACCTGGCTAAACTAAGGAGAAGCACCATCATGCCCGTATGGTTTGAAAATCTAATTTTTACTTTAAATTGAGGCCTCTTGTAACTAATGACAAAAATAAAAGTGTTCAACTCGCACATATGGCCTTGGCATACTTCTTGCTCTCAGGCAACCATGTGACGCCTCCTATAGATGGCAAGTACAACGGTTACAAACGTCTGAACACTTTGCATCCCACATATAACACCTACAAGGCAGCGAGCAAGGCTCTAGCAGTGCACTGTAATCCACCAGTGAATGCCAAGGCTCTAGCAAAGGCTCTAGCAGTACACTGTAATCCACTGGTGAATGCCAAGGCGCTAGCAGTACACTGAAATCCAATGATTTATGCCAAGGCTCTAGCAGTGCACTGTAACCCACTGGTGAATGACACGGCTCTGGCAGTGCACTGTAATCCACTGGTGAATGCCACGGCTCTAGCAGTGCATTGTAATCCACTGGTGAATGCCAAGGCTTTAGCAGTGCATTGCAATCCACTGGTGAATGCCAAGGCTTTAGCAGTGCACTGTAATCCACTGGTGAATGCCAAGGCTCTAGCAGTGCACTGTAACCCTTTGGTGAATGCCAAGGCTCTAGCAGTGCACTGTACTCCACTGGTGAATGACACGGCTCTGGCAGTGCACTGCAATCCACTGTTGAATGCCAAGGATCTGCCAAGGGTCTAGCAGTGCATTGTAACCCACTGGTGAATTTCAAGGCTCTAGCAGTGCACTGTAACCCACTGGTGAATGCCAAGGCTCTAGCAGTGCACTGTAATCCACTGGTGAATGCCAAGGCTCTGCCAAGGCTCTAGCAGTGCACTGTAATCCACTGGTGAATGCCAAGACTCTGTCAAGGCTCTATCAGTGCACTGTAATCCACTGGTGAATGCCAAGTCTTTAGCAGTGCACTGTAATCCACTGGTGAATGCCAAGGCTCTAGCAGTGCACTGTAACTCTCTGGTGAATGCCAAGGCTCTAGCAGTGCACTGTACTCCACTGGTGAATGACATGGCTCTGGAAGTGCACTGTAATCCACTGGTGAATGCCAAGCCTCTGCCTGTAACCCACTGGTGAATGGCAAGGCTCTAGCAGTGCACTGTAACCCACTGGTGAATGCCAAGGCTCTAGCAGTGCACTGTAACACACTGGTGAATGCCAATGCTCTAGCAGTGCACTGTAATCCACTGGTGAATGCCAAGGCTCTGCCAAGTCTCTAGCAGTGCACTGAACTCCACGGGTGAATGCCAAGGCTTTAGCAGTGCACTGTAACCCTCTGGTGAATGCCAAGGCTCTAGCAGTGCTCTGTAACCCACTGGTGAATGTCAAGGCTCTGGCAGTGCACGGTAACCCACTGGCGAATGCCAAGGCTCTAGCAGTGCACTGTAATCCACTGGCGAATGCCAAGGCTAGGCCAAGACTCTAGCAATGCACTATAACCCACTGGTGAATGCCAAGGCTCTAGCAGTGCACTGCAATCCACTGGCGAATGCCAAGGCTCTAGCAGTGCACTGCAATCCACTGGTGAATGCCAAGGCTAGGCCAAGACTCTAGCAATGCACTATAACCCACTGGTGAATGTCAAGGCTCTAGCAGTGCAGGGTAACCCACTGGCGAATGCCAAGGCTCTAGCAGTGCACTGCAATCCACTGGCGGAGGCCAAGGCTCTAGCAGTGCACTGTAATCCACTGGTGAATGCCAAGGCTCTAGCGTTGCACTGTAATCCACTGGTGAATGCCATGGCACTGCCAAAGCTCTAGCAGTGCACTGAACTCCACGGGTGAATGCCAAGGCTTTAGCAGTGCACTGTAACCCTCTGGTGAATGCCAAGGCTCTAGCAGTGCTCTGTAACCCACTGGTGAATGTCAAGGCTCTGGCAGTGCACGGTAACCCACTGGCGAATGCCAAGGCTCTAGCAGTGCACTGTAATCCACTGGCGAATGCCAAGGCTAGGCCAAGACTCTAGCAATGCACTATAACCCACTGGTGAATGCCAAGGCTCTAGCAGTGCACTGCAATCCACTGGCGAATGCCAAGGCTCTAGCAGTGCACTGCAATCCACTGGTGAATGCCAAGGCTAGGCCAAGACTCTAGCAATGCACTATAACCCACTGGTGAATGTCAAGGCTCTAGCAGTGCAGGGTAACCCACTGGCGAATGCCAAGGCTCTAGCAGTGCACTGCAATCCACTGGCGGAGGCCAAGGCTCTAGCAGTGCACTGTAATCCACTGGTGAATGCCAAGGTTCTAGCGTTGCACTGTAATCCACTGGTGAATGCCATGGCACTGCCAAAGCTCTAGCAGTGCATGGTAGCCCACTGGTGATTGCCAAGGCTCTAGCAGTGCACTGTATTCCACTGGTGAATGCCAAGGCTCTAGCAGTGCACTGTACCACACTGGTGAATTCTAAGGTTCTGGCAGTGCACTGTAATCCATTGGTGAATGCTACGGCTCTAGCAGTGCACTGTAACCCACTGGTGAATTCCAAGGCCCTGGCCGTGCACTGTAATCCATTGGTGAATGCCATGGCTCTGGCAGTGCCCTGTAATCCACTGGTGAATGCCAAGGCTCTGCCTGTAACCCACTGGTGAATGCCAAGGCTCCAGCAGTGCACTGTACTCCACTGGTGAATGACATGGCTCTGGCAGTGCACTGTAATCCACTGGTGAATGCCAAGGCTCTGCCTGTAACCCACTGGTGAATGCCAAGGCTCTAGCAGTGCACTGTAACTCACTGGTGAATACGAAGGCTCTAGCAGTGCACTGTAACCCTCTGGTGAATGCCAAGGCTCTAGCAGTGCACTGTAATACACTGGTTAATGCCAAGGCTCTGCCTGTAACCCACTGGTGAATGCCAAGGCTCTAGCAGTGCACTGTAATCCACTGGTGAATTCCAAGGCTCTGGCTGTGCAGTGTAATCCACTGGTGAATTCCAAGTCTCTAGCAGTGCACTGTAACCCACTGGTGAATGCCAAGGCTCTAGCAGTGCACTGTAATACACTGGTGAATGCCAAGGCACCGCCAAGGCTCTATCAGTGCACTGTAACACACTGGTGAATGCCAAGGCTCTAGCCGTGTACTGTAACCCACTGGTGAATGCCAAGGCTCTAGCAGTTCACTGTAATCCACTGGTGAATGCCAAGGCTCTAGCAGTGCACTGTAACCCACTGTCGAATGCCAAGGCTCTAGCAGTGCACTGCAATCCACTGGCGAATGCCACGGCTCTAGCAGTGCACTGTAATCCACTGGTGAATGCCAAGGCTCTAGCGGTGCACTGTAATCCACTGGTGAATGCCATGGCAATGCCAAAGCCCTAGCAGTGCACTGTAACCCACTGATGATTGCCAAGGCTCTAGTAGTGCACTGTATTCCACTGGTGAATGCCAAGGCTCTAGCAGTGCACTGTACCCCACTGGTGAATTCTGGCAGTGCACTTCTAAATGCTCAGGCAGTGCACTGTATTCCACTGGTGAATTCCAAGTCTCTAGCAGTGCACTGTACTCCACTGGTGAATGACATGGCTCTGGCAGTGCACTGTAATCCACTGGTGAATGCCAAGGCTCGGCCAATGCTCTAGCAGTGCACTGTAACCCACTGTCGAATGCCAAGGCTCTAGCAGCGCACTGTAAACCACCGGTGAATGCCAAGGCTCTGCCAAGGCTCTAGCAGTGCACTGTAACCCACTGGTGAATGCCAAGGCTCTAGCAGTGCACTGTAATACACTGGTGAATGCCAAGGCACTGCCAAGGCACTGCCAAGGCTCTAGCAGTGCACTGTAACCCACTGGTGAATGTCAAGGCTCTAGCCGTGTACTGTAACCCACTGGTGAATGCTAAGGCTCTAGCAGTGCACTGTAATCCACTGGTGAATGCCAAGGCTCTGGCTGTGCACTGTAATCTACTGGTGAATTCCAAGTCTCTAGCAGTGTACTGCAATCCACTGGTGAATGCCAAGGCTATGCCAAGGCTCTAGCACTGCACTGTAACCCACTGGTGAATGCCAAGTCCCTAGCAGTGCACTGCAATCCACTGGTGAATGCCAAAGCTTTAGCAGTGCAATGTAATCCACTGGTGAATGCCAAGGCTCTAGCCATGCACTGTAATACACTGGTGAATGCCAAGGCACTGCCAAGGCTCTAGCAGTGCACTGTAACCCACTGGTGAATGTCAAGACTCTAGCCGTGTACTGTAACCCACTGGTAAATGTCAAGGCTCTAGCCGTTTACTGTAAACCACTGGTGAATGCCAAGGCTCTAGCAGTGCACTGTAATCCACTGGTGAATGCCAAGGCTCTAGCAGTGCACTGTAACCCACTGGTGAATGCCAAGGCTCTAGCAGTGCAGTGCAATCCACTGGCGAATGGCAAGGCTCTAGCAGTGCACTGTAATCCAATGGTGAATGCCAAGGCTCTAGCGGTGCACTGTAATCCACTGGTGAATGCCAAGGCTCTAGCAGTGCACTGTAACCCACTGGTGAATGCCAAGGCTCTAGCAGTGCACTGCAATCCACTGGTGAATGGCAAGGCTCTAGCAGTGCACTGTAATCCAATGGTGAATGCCAAGGCTCTAGCGGTGCACTGTAATCCACTGGTGAATGCCATGGCAATGCCAAAGCTCTAGCAGTGCACTGTAACCCACCGGTGATTGCCAAGGCTCTAGCAGTGCACTGTATTCCAATGATGAATGCCAAGGCTCTAGCAGTGCACTGTACCCCACTGGTGAATTCCAAGGCTCTGGCCATGCACTGTAATCCATTGGTGAATGCTAAGGGTCTAGCAGTGCACTGTAAACCACTGGTGAATTCCAAGGCTCTGGCTGTGCACTGTAATCCACTGGTGAATTCCAGGTCTCTAGCAGTGCACTGTAACCCACTGGTGAATGTCAAGGGTTTAGCAGTGCACTGTAATCCACTGGTGAATGCCAAGTCTCTAGCAGTGCAATGTAACTCTATGGTGAATGCCAAGGCTCTAGCAGTGCACTGCACACCACTGGTGAATGACATGGCTCTGGCAGCGCACTGTAATCCACTGGTGAATGGCAAGGCTCTGCCTGTAACCCACTGGTGAATGCCAAGGCTCTAGCAGTGCACTGTAACCTACTGGTGAATGCCAAGGCTCTAGCAGTGCACTGTAATCCACTGGTAAATGCCAAGGCTGTGCCAAGGCTCTAGCAGTGCACTGTAATCCACTGGTGATTGCCAAGGCTTTAGCAGTGCACTGTGCCCATCTGGTGAATGCCAAGGTTCTAGCAATGCACTGTACTCCACTAGTGAATGACACAGCTCTGGCAGTGCACTGTAATCCACTGGTGAATGCCAAGTCTCTAGCAGTGCACTGTAACCCACTGGTGAATTCCAAGGCTCTGGCTGTGCACTGTAATCCATTGGTGAATGCTAAGGGTCTAGCAGTGCACTGTAATCCACTGGTGAATTCCAAGGCTCTGGCTGTGCACTGTAATCCACTGGTGAATTCCAAGTCTCTAGCAGTGCACTGTAATCCACTGGTGAATGCCAAGGCTCTGGCAGTGCACTGTAACCCACTGGTGAATGCCAAGGCTCTAGCTAGCAGTGCACAGTAATCCACTGCTGAATGCCAAGGCTCTGCCAATGCTTTAGCAGTGCACTGTAACCCACTGGCAAATTCCAAGGCTCTAGCAGTGCACTGTAAACCAGTGGTGAATGCCAAGCTCTGCCAAGGTTCTAGCAGTGCACTGTAGCCCACTCGTGAATGCCAAGGCTCTAGCAGTGCACTGTAACCCACTGGTGAATGCCAAGGCTCCAGCAGTGCACTGTAATCCACTGGTGAATGCCAAGGCTCTGCCAAGGCTCTAGCAATGCACTGTAACCCAATGGTGAATTCCAAGGCTCTAGCAGTGCACTGTTATCCACTGGTGAATGCCAAGGCTCTAGCAGTGCACTGTAATCCACTGGTGAATGCCGAGGCTCTAGTGGTGCACTGTAATCCACTGGTGAATGCCAAGGCTGTACCAGTGCACTGTAAACCACCGGTGAATGCCAAGGGTCTGCCAAGGCTCTAGCAGTGCACTGTAACCCACAGGTGAATGTCAAGGCTCTAGCAGTGCACTGTAATACACTGGTGAATGCCAAGGCACCGCCAAGGCTCTAGCAGTGCACTGTAACCCACTGGTGAATGTCAAGGCTCTAGCCGTGTACTGTAACCCACTTATGAATGCTAAGGCTCTAGCAGTGAACTGTAATCCACTGGTGAATGCCAAGGCTCTGGGTGTGCATTGTAATCCACTGGTGAATTCCAAGTCTCTAGCAGTGTACTGTAATCCACTGGTGAATACCAAGACTATGCCAAGGCTCTAGCACTGCACTGTAACCCACAGGTGAATGCCAAGGCTCTAGCAGTGCACTGTAATACACTGGTGAATGCCAAGGCACCGCCAAGGATCTAGCAGTGCACTGTAACCCACTGGTGAATGTCAAGGCTGTAGCCGTGTACTGTAACCCACTGGTGAATGTCAAGGCTCTAACCGTGTACTGTAAACCACTGGTGAATGCCAAGGCTCTAGCAGTGCACTGTAATGCACTGGTGAATGCCAAGGCTCTAGCAGTGCACTGCAATCCACTGGTGAATGGTAAGGGTCTAGCAGTGCACTGTAAACCACTGGTGAATGCCAAGGCTCTAGCGGTGCACTGTAATCCACTGGTGAATGCCATGGCAATGCCAAAGCTCTAGCAGTGCACTGTAACCCACTGGTGATTGCCAAGGCTCTAGCAGTGCACTGTATTACACTGATGAATGCCAAGGCTCTAGCAGTGAACTGTACCCCACTGGTGAATGTCAAGGCTTTAGCAGTGCACTGTAATCCACTGGTGAATGCCAAGTCTCTAGCAGTGCAATGTAACTGTATGGTGAATGCCAAGGTTCTAGCAGTGCACTGTACACCACTGGTGAATGACATGGCTCTGGCAGTGCACTGTAATCCACTGGTGAATGGCAAGGCTGTGCCTGTAACCCACCGGTGAATGCCAAGGCTCTAGCAGTGCACTGTAACCTACTGGTGAATGCCAAGGCTCTAGCAGTGCACTTTAATCCACTGGTAAATGCCAAGGCTGTGCCAAGGCTCTAGCAGTGCACTGTACTCCACTAGTGAATGACACAGCTCTGGCAGTGCACTGTCATCCACTGGTGAATGCCACGTCTCTAGCAGTGCACTGTAACCCACTGGTGAATTCCAAGGCTCTGGCTGTGCACTGTAATCCATTGGTGAAAGGTAGGGGTCTAGCAGTGCACTGTAATCCACTGGTGAATTCCAAGGCTCTGGCTGTGCACTGTAATCCACTGGTGAATTCCAAGTCTATAGCAGTGCACTGTAATCCACTGGCGAATGCCAAGGCTATGCCAAGACTCTAGCACTGCACTGTAACCCACTGGTGAATGTCAAGGCTCTGGCTGTACACTGTAATCCATTGGTGAATGCTAAGGGTCTAGCAGTGCACTGTAATCCACTGGTGAATTCCAAGGCTCTGGCTGTGCACTGTAATCCACTGGTGAATTCCAAGTCTCTAGCAGTGCACCCTATTCCACTGGGGAATGCCAAGGCTATGCCAAGGCTCCAGCACTGCACTGTAACCCACTGGTGAATGCCAAGGCTTTAGCAGTGCACTGTAATCCACTGGTGAATGACAAGGCTCTAGCAGTGCACTGTAACTCTCTGGTGAATGCCAAGGCTTTAGCAGTGCACTGTAATCCACTGGTGAATGCCAAGGCTTTAGCAGAGCACTGTAATCCACTGGTGAATGACAAGGCTCTAGCACTGCACTGTAACCCACTGGTGAATGCCAAGGCTTTAGCAGTGCACTGTAATCCACTGGTGAATGCCAAGGCTTTAGCAGTGCACTGTAATACACTGGTGAATGGCAAGGCTCTAGCAGTGCACTGTAACTCTCTGGTGAATGCCAAGGCTCTGGCTGTGCACTGTAATCCATTGGTGAATGCTAAGGGTCTAGCAGTGCACTGTAATCCGCTGGTGAATTCCAAGTCTCTAGCAGTGCACTGTATTCCACTGGTGAATGCCAAGGCTCTAGCACTGCACTGTAACCCACTGGTGAATGCCAAGGCTTTAGCAGTGCACTGTAATCCACTGGTGAATGACAAGGCTCTAGCAGTGCACTGTAACTCTCTGGTGAATTCCAAGGCCCTGGTCGTGCACTGTGATCCATTGGTGAATGTTAAGGGTCTAGCAGTGCACTGTAACCCACTTGTGAATTCCAAGGCTCTGGCTGTGCGCTGTAATCCATTGGTGAATGGTAGGGGTCTAGCAGTGCACTGTAATCCACTGGTGAATTCCAAGGCTCTGGCTGTGCACTGTAATCCACTGGTGAATTCCAAGTCTCTAGCAGTGCACTGTAATCCACTGGCGAATGCCAAGGCTATGCCAAGACTCTAGCACTGCACTGTAACCCACTGGTGAATGCCAAGGCTCTAGCAGTGCACTGTAATCCACTGGTGAATGCCAAGGCTTTAGCAGTGCACTGTAATACACTGGTAAATGCCAAGGCTCTAGCAGTGCACTGTAACTCTCTGGTGAATACCAAGGCTCTGGCTGTGCACTGTAATCCACTGGTGAATGCCAAGGCTTTAGCAGTGCACTGTAATACACTGGTAAATGCCAAGGCTCTAGCAGTGCACTGTAACTCTCTGGTGAATACCAAGGCTCTGGCTGTGCACTGTAATCCAATGGTGAATGCTAAGGGTCTAGCAGTACACTGTAATCCACTGGTGAATTCCAAGGCTCTGGCTGTGCACTCTAATCCACTGGTGAATTCCAAGTCTCTAGCAGTGCACTGTATTCCACTGGGGAATGCCAAGGCTATGCCAAGGCTCTAGCACTGCACTGTAACTCACTGGTGAATGCCAAGGCTTTAGCAGTGCACTGTAATCCACTGGTGAATGACAAGGCTCTAGCAGTGCACTGTAACTCTCTGGTGAATGCCAAGGCTTTAGCAGTGCACTGTAATCCACTGTTGAATGCCAAGGCTTTAGCAGTGCACTGTAATCCACAGGTGAATGACAAGGCTCTAGCACTGCACTGTAACCCACTGGTGAATGCCAAGGCTTTAGCAGTGCACTGTAATCCACTGGTGAATGCCAAGGCTTTAGCAGTGCACTGTAATACACTGGTGAATGCCAAGGCTCTAGCAGTGCACTGTAACTCTCTGGTGAATGCCAAGGCTCTGGCTGTGCACTGTAATCCATTGGTGAATGCTAAGGGTCTAGCAGTGCACTGTAATCCACTGGTGAATTCCAAGGCTCTGGCTGTGCACTGTAATCCACTGGTGAATTCCAAGTCTCTAGCAGTGCACTGTATTCCACTGGTGAATGCCAAGGCTATGCCAAGGCTCTAGCACTGCACTGTAACCCACTGGTGAATGCCAAGGCTTTAGCAGTGCACTGTAATCCACTGGTGAATGACAAGGCTCTAGCAGTGCACTGTAACTCTCTGGTGAATTCCAAGGCTCTGGTCGGGCACTGTGATCCATTGGTGAATGTTAAGGGTCTAGCAGTGCACTGTAACCCACTTGTGAATGACATCGCTCTGGCAGTGCACTGTAATCCACTGGTGAATGCCAAGGCTCTGCCTGTAACCCACTGGTGAATGCCATGGCTCTAGCAGTGCACTGTACTCCACTGGTGAATGACATGGCTCTGGCAGTGCATTGTAATCCACTGGTGAATGCCAAGGCTATGCCAAGGCTCTAGCACTGCACTGTAACCCACTGGTGAATGCCAAGGCTCCAGCAGTGCACTGTAATCCACTGGTAAATGCCGAAGCTTTAGCAGTGCACTGTAATCCACTGGTGAATGCCAAGGCTCTAGCAGTGCAAAGTAACTCTCTGGTGAATTCCAAGGCTCTGGCCGTGCACTGTGATCCATTGGTGAATGGTAAGGGTCTAACTGTGCACTGTAACCCACTGGTGAATGACATCGCTCTGGCAGTGCACTGTAATCCACTGGTGAATGCCAAGGCGCTGCCTGTAACCCACTGGTGAATGCCAAGGCTCTAGCAGTGCACTGTAACCCGCTGGTGAATGCCAAGCCTCTAGCAGTGCACTGTAACCCTCTGGTGAATGCCAAGGCTCTAGCAGTGCACTGTAATCCACTGGTGAATGCCAAGGCTCTACCTGTAACCCACTGGTGAATGCCAAGGCTCTAGCAGTGCACTGTAACCCACTGGTGAATGACAAGGCTCTAGCAGTGCACTGTAACTCTCTGGTCAATTCCAAGGCTCTGGTCGGGCACTGTGATCCATTGGTGAATGTTAAGGGTCTAGCAGTGCACTGTAACCCACTTGTGAATGACATCGCTCTGGCAGTGCACTGTAATCCACTGGTGAATGCCAAGGCTCTGCCTGTAACCCACTGGTGAATGCCAAGGCTCTAGCAGTGCACTGTACTCCACTGGTGAATGACATGGCTCTGGCAGTGCATTGTAATCCACTGGTGAATGCCAAGGCTATGCCAAGGCTCTAGCACTGCACTGTAACCCACTGGTGAATGCCAAGGCTCCAGCAGTGCACTGTAATCCACTGGTGAATGCCAAGTCTCTAGCAGTGCAATGTAACTCTATGGTGAATGCCAAGGCTCTAGCAGTGCACTGCACACCACTGGTGAATGACATGGCTCTGGCAGCGCACTGTAATCCACTGGTGAATGGCAAGGCTCTGCCTGTAACCCACTGGTGAATGCCAAGGCTCTAGCAGTGCACTGTAACCTACTGGTGAATGCCAAGGCTCTAGCAGTGCACTGTAATCCACTGGTAAATGCCAAGGCTGTGCCAAGGCTCTAGCAGTGCACTGTAATCCACTGGTGATTGCCAAGGCTTTAGCAGTGCACTGTGCCCATCTGGTGAATGCCAAGGTTCTAGCAATGCACTGTACTCCACTAGTGAATGACACAGCTCTGGCAGTGCACTGTAATCCACTGGTGAATGCCAAGTCTCTAGCAGTGCACTGTAACCCACTGGTGAATTCCAAGGCTCTGGCTGTGCACTGTAATCCATTGGTGAATGCTAAGGGTCTAGCAGTGCACTGTAATCCACTGGTGAATTCCAAGGCTCTGGCTGTGCACTGTAATCCACTGGTGAATTCCAAGTCTCTAGCAGTGCACTGTAATCCACTGGTGAATGCCAAGGCTCTGGCAGTGCACTGTAACCCACTGGTGAATGCCAAGGCTCTAGCTAGCAGTGCACAGTAATCCACTGCTGAATGCCAAGGCTCTGCCAATGCTTTAGCAGTGCACTGTAACCCACTGGCAAATTCCAAGGCTCTAGCAGTGCACTGTAAACCAGTGGTGAATGCCAAGCTCTGCCAAGGTTCTAGCAGTGCACTGTAGCCCACTCGTGAATGCCAAGGCTCTAGCAGTGCACTGTAACCCACTGGTGAATGCCAAGGCTCCAGCAGTGCACTGTAATCCACTGGTGAATGCCAAGGCTCTGCCAAGGCTCTAGCAATGCACTGTAACCCAATGGTGAATTCCAAGGCTCTAGCAGTGCACTGTTATCCACTGGTGAATGCCAAGGCTCTAGCAGTGCACTGTAATCCACTGGTGAATGCCGAGGCTCTAGTGGTGCACTGTAATCCACTGGTGAATGCCAAGGCTGTACCAGTGCACTGTAAACCACCGGTGAATGCCAAGGGTCTGCCAAGGCTCTAGCAGTGCACTGTAACCCACAGGTGAATGTCAAGGCTCTAGCAGTGCACTGTAATACACTGGTGAATGCCAAGGCACCGCCAAGGCTCTAGCAGTGCACTGTAACCCACTGGTGAATGTCAAGGCTCTAGCCGTGTACTGTAACCCACTTATGAATGCTAAGGCTCTAGCAGTGAACTGTAATCCACTGGTGAATGCCAAGGCTCTGGGTGTGCATTGTAATCCACTGGTGAATTCCAAGTCTCTAGCAGTGTACTGTAATCCACTGGTGAATACCAAGACTATGCCAAGGCTCTAGCACTGCACTGTAACCCACAGGTGAATGCCAAGGCTCTAGCAGTGCACTGTAATACACTGGTGAATGCCAAGGCACCGCCAAGGATCTAGCAGTGCACTGTAACCCACTGGTGAATGTCAAGGCTGTAGCCGTGTACTGTAACCCACTGGTGAATGTCAAGGCTCTAACCGTGTACTGTAAACCACTGGTGAATGCCAAGGCTCTAGCAGTGCACTGTAATGCACTGGTGAATGCCAAGGCTCTAGCAGTGCACTGCAATCCACTGGTGAATGGTAAGGGTCTAGCAGTGCACTGTAAACCACTGGTGAATGCCAAGGCTCTAGCGGTGCACTGTAATCCACTGGTGAATGCCATGGCAATGCCAAAGCTCTAGCAGTGCACTGTAACCCACTGGTGATTGCCAAGGCTCTAGCAGTGCACTGTATTACACTGATGAATGCCAAGGCTCTAGCAGTGAACTGTACCCCACTGGTGAATGTCAAGGCTTTAGCAGTGCACTGTAATCCACTGGTGAATGCCAAGTCTCTAGCAGTGCAATGTAACTGTATGGTGAATGCCAAGGTTCTAGCAGTGCACTGTACACCACTGGTGAATGACATGGCTCTGGCAGTGCACTGTAATCCACTGGTGAATGGCAAGGCTGTGCCTGTAACCCACCGGTGAATGCCAAGGCTCTAGCAGTGCACTGTAACCTACTGGTGAATGCCAAGGCTCTAGCAGTGCACTTTAATCCACTGGTAAATGCCAAGGCTGTGCCAAGGCTCTAGCAGTGCACTGTACTCCACTAGTGAATGACACAGCTCTGGCAGTGCACTGTCATCCACTGGTGAATGCCACGTCTCTAGCAGTGCACTGTAACCCACTGGTGAATTCCAAGGCTCTGGCTGTGCACTGTAATCCATTGGTGAAAGGTAGGGGTCTAGCAGTGCACTGTAATCCACTGGTGAATTCCAAGGCTCTGGCTGTGCACTGTAATCCACTGGTGAATTCCAAGTCTATAGCAGTGCACTGTAATCCACTGGCGAATGCCAAGGCTATGCCAAGACTCTAGCACTGCACTGTAACCCACTGGTGAATGTCAAGGCTCTGGCTGTACACTGTAATCCATTGGTGAATGCTAAGGGTCTAGCAGTGCACTGTAATCCACTGGTGAATTCCAAGGCTCTGGCTGTGCACTGTAATCCACTGGTGAATTCCAAGTCTCTAGCAGTGCACCCTATTCCACTGGGGAATGCCAAGGCTATGCCAAGGCTCCAGCACTGCACTGTAACCCACTGGTGAATGCCAAGGCTTTAGCAGTGCACTGTAATCCACTGGTGAATGACAAGGCTCTAGCAGTGCACTGTAACTCTCTGGTGAATGCCAAGGCTTTAGCAGTGCACTGTAATCCACTGGTGAATGCCAAGGCTTTAGCAGTGCACTGTAATCCACTGGTGAATGACAAGGCTCTAGCACTGCACTGTAACCCACTGGTGAATGCCAAGGCTTTAGCAGTGCACTGTAATCCACTGGTGAATGCCAAGGCTTTAGCAGTGCACTGTAATACACTGGTGAATGGCAAGGCTCTAGCAGTGCACTGTAACTCTCTGGTGAATGCCAAGGCTCTGGCTGTGCACTGTAATCCATTGGTGAATGCTAAGGGTCTAGCAGTGCACTGTAATCCGCTGGTGAATTCCAAGTCTCTAGCAGTGCACTGTATTCCACTGGTGAATGCCAAGGCTCTAGCACTGCACTGTAACCCACTGGTGAATGCCAAGGCTTTAGCAGTGCACTGTAATCCACTGGTGAATGACAAGGCTCTAGCAGTGCACTGTAACTCTCTGGTGAATTCCAAGGCCCTGGTCGTGCACTGTGATCCATTGGTGAATGTTAAGGGTCTAGCAGTGCACTGTAACCCACTTGTGAATTCCAAGGCTCTGGCTGTGCGCTGTAATCCATTGGTGAATGGTAGGGGTCTAGCAGTGCACTGTAATCCACTGGTGAATTCCAAGGCTCTGGCTGTGCACTGTAATCCACTGGTGAATTCCAAGTCTCTAGCAGTGCACTGTAATCCACTGGCGAATGCCAAGGCTATGCCAAGACTCTAGCACTGCACTGTAACCCACTGGTGAATGCCAAGGCTCTAGCAGTGCACTGTAATCCACTGGTGAATGCCAAGGCTTTAGCAGTGCACTGTAATACACTGGTAAATGCCAAGGCTCTAGCAGTGCACTGTAACTCTCTGGTGAATACCAAGGCTCTGGCTGTGCACTGTAATCCACTGGTGAATGCCAAGGCTTTAGCAGTGCACTGTAATACACTGGTAAATGCCAAGGCTCTAGCAGTGCACTGTAACTCTCTGGTGAATACCAAGGCTCTGGCTGTGCACTGTAATCCAATGGTGAATGCTAAGGGTCTAGCAGTACACTGTAATCCACTGGTGAATTCCAAGGCTCTGGCTGTGCACTCTAATCCACTGGTGAATTCCAAGTCTCTAGCAGTGCACTGTATTCCACTGGGGAATGCCAAGGCTATGCCAAGGCTCTAGCACTGCACTGTAACTCACTGGTGAATGCCAAGGCTTTAGCAGTGCACTGTAATCCACTGGTGAATGACAAGGCTCTAGCAGTGCACTGTAACTCTCTGGTGAATGCCAAGGCTTTAGCAGTGCACTGTAATCCACTGTTGAATGCCAAGGCTTTAGCAGTGCACTGTAATCCACAGGTGAATGACAAGGCTCTAGCACTGCACTGTAACCCACTGGTGAATGCCAAGGCTTTAGCAGTGCACTGTAATCCACTGGTGAATGCCAAGGCTTTAGCAGTGCACTGTAATACACTGGTGAATGCCAAGGCTCTAGCAGTGCACTGTAACTCTCTGGTGAATGCCAAGGCTCTGGCTGTGCACTGTAATCCATTGGTGAATGCTAAGGGTCTAGCAGTGCACTGTAATCCACTGGTGAATTCCAAGGCTCTGGCTGTGCACTGTAATCCACTGGTGAATTCCAAGTCTCTAGCAGTGCACTGTATTCCACTGGTGAATGCCAAGGCTATGCCAAGGCTCTAGCACTGCACTGTAACCCACTGGTGAATGCCAAGGCTTTAGCAGTGCACTGTAATCCACTGGTGAATGACAAGGCTCTAGCAGTGCACTGTAACTCTCTGGTGAATTCCAAGGCTCTGGTCGGGCACTGTGATCCATTGGTGAATGTTAAGGGTCTAGCAGTGCACTGTAACCCACTTGTGAATGACATCGCTCTGGCAGTGCACTGTAATCCACTGGTGAATGCCAAGGCTCTGCCTGTAACCCACTGGTGAATGCCAAGGCTCTAGCAGTGCACTGTACTCCACTGGTGAATGACATGGCTCTGGCAGTGCATTGTAATCCACTGGTGAATGCCAAGGCTATGCCAAGGCTCTAGCACTGCACTGTAACCCACTGGTGAATGCCAAGGCTCCAGCAGTGCACTGTAATCCACTGGTAAATGCCGAAGCTTTAGCAGTGCACTGTAATCCACTGGTGAATGCCAAGGCTCTAGCAGTGCAAAGTAACTCTCTGGTGAATTCCAAGGCTCTGGCCGTGCACTGTGATCCATTGGTGAATGGTAAGGGTCTAACTGTGCACTGTAACCCACTGGTGAATGACATCGCTCTGGCAGTGCACTGTAATCCACTGGTGAATGCCAAGGCGCTGCCTGTAACCCACTGGTGAATGCCAAGGCTCTAGCAGTGCACTGTACTCCGCTGGTGAATGACATCGCTCTGGCAGTGCATTGTAATCCACTGGTGAATGCCAAGGCTCTGCCTGTAACCCACTGGTGAATGCCAAGGCTCTAGCAGTGCACTGTAACCCGCTGGTGAATGCCAAGCCTCTAGCAGTGCACTGTAACCCTCTGGTGAATGCCAAGGCTCTAGCAGTGCACTGTAATCCACTGGTGAATGCCAAGGCTCTACCTGTAACCCACTGGTGAATGCCAAGGCTCTAGCAGTGCACTGTAACCCACTGGTGAATGCCAAGGCTCTAGCAGTGCACTGTACTCCACTGGTGAATGACACAGCTCTGGCAGTGCACTGTAATCCACTGGTGAATTCCAAGGCTCTGGCTGTGCACTGTAATCCACTGGTGAATTCCAAGTCTCTAGCAGTGCACTGTATTCCACTGGTGAATGCCAAGGCTATGCCAAGGCTCTAGCACTGCACTGTAACCCACTGGTGAATGCCAAGGCTTTAGCAGTGCACTGTAAACCACTGGTGAATGACAAGGCTCTAGCAGTGCACTGTAACTCTCTGGTCAATTCCAAGGCTCTGGTCGGGCACTGTGATCCATTGGTGAATGTTAAGGGTCTAGCAGTGCACTGTAACCCACTTGTGAATGACATCGCTCTGGCAGTGCACTGTAATCCACTGGTGAATGCCAAGGCTCTGCCTGTAACCCACTGGTGAATGCCAAGGCTCTAGCAGTGCACTGTACTCCACTGGTGAATGACATGGCTCTGGCAGTGCATTGTAATCCACTGGTGAATGCCAAGGCTATGCCAAGGCTCTAGCACTGCACTGTAACCCACTGGTGAATGCCAAGGCTCCAGCAGTGCACTGTAATCCACTGGTAAATGCCGAAGCTTTAGCAGTGCACTGTAATCCACTGGTGAATGCCAAGGCTCTAGCAGTGCAAAGTAACTCTCTGGTGAATTCCAAGGCTCTGGCCGTGCACTGTGATCCATTGGTGAATGGTAAGGGTCTAGCTGTGCACTGTAACCCACTGGTGAATGACATCGCTCTGGCAGTGCACTGTAATCCACTGGTGAATGCCAAGGCTCTGCCTGTAACCCACTGGTGAATGCCAAGGCTCTAGCAGTGCACTGTACTCTGCTGGTGAATGACATCGCTCTGGCAGTGCATTGTAATCCACTGGTGAATGCCAAGGCTCTGCCTGTAACCCACTGGTGAATGCCAAGGCTCTAGCAGTGCACTGTAACCCACTGGTGAATGCCAAGCCTCTAGCAGTGCACTGTAACCCTCTGGTGAATGCCAAGGCTCTAGCAGTGCACTGTAATCCACTGGTGAATGCCAAGGTTCTACCTGTAACCCACTGGTGAATGCCAAGGCTCTAGCAGTGCACTGTAACCCACTGGTGAATGCCAAGGCTCTAGCAGTGCACTGTACTCCACTGGTGAATGACACAGCTCTGGCAGTGCACTGTAATCCACTGGTGAATGCCAAGGCGCTGCCAAGGCTCTAGCAGTGCACTGTAATCCACTGGTGAATGCCAAGGCTTTAGCAGTGCACCATAAGCCTCTGGTGAATGCCAAGGCTCTAGCAGTGCACTGTACTCCACTGGTGAATGACACAGCTCTGGAAGTGCACTGTAATCCACTGGTAAATGCCAAGGCTGTGCCAAGGCTATAGCAGTGCACTGTAATCCACTGGTGATTGCCAAGGCTTTAGCAGTGCACTGTAACCATCTGGTGAATGCCAAGGCTCTAGCAGTGCACTGTACTCCACTAGTGAATGACACAGCTCTGGCAGTGCACTGTAATCCACTGGTGAATGCCAAGTCTCTAGCAGTGCACTGTAACCCACTGGTGAATTCCAAGGCTCTGGCTGTGCACTGTAATCCATTGGTGAATGCTAAGGGTCTAGCAGTGCACTGTACTCCACTGGTGAATTCCAAGGCTCTGGCTGTGCACTGTAATCCACTGGTGAATGTCAAGGCTATGCCAAGGCTCGAGCACTGCACTGTAACCCACTGGTAAATGTCAAGGCTCTAACAGTGCACTGTAATCCACTGGTGAATGCCAAGGCTTTAGCAGTGCACTGTAACTCTCTGGTGAATGCCAAGGCTCTAGCAGTGCACTGTACATCACCGATGAATGACATGGCTCTGGCAGTGCACTATAATCCACTGGTGAATGCCAAGGTTCTGCCTGTAACCCACTGGTGAATGCCAAGGCTCTAGTAGTGCACTGTAACCCACTGGTGAATGCCAAGGCTCTAGCAGTGCACTGTACTCCACTGGTGAATGACACCGCTCTGGCAGCGCACTGTAATCCACTGGTGAATGCCAAGGCTCTAGCAGTGCACTGTACTCCACTGGTGAATGACACAGCTCTGGAAGTGCACTGTAATCCACTGGTAAATGCCAAGGCTGTGCCAAGGCTATAGCAGTGCACTGTAATCCACTGGTTATTGCCAAGGCTTTAGCAGTGCACTGTAAGCCTCTGGTGAATGCCAAGGCTCTAGCCGTGCACTGTACTCCACTGGTGAATGACACAGCTCTGGCAGTGCACTGTATTCCACTGGTGAATGCCAATGCTCTGCCAGGGCCCGAGCAGTGCACTGTAACCCACTGGTGATTGCCAATGCTCTAACAGTGCACTGTAACCCACTGGTGAATGCCAAGGCTCTAGCTAGCAGTGCACAGTAATCCACTGCTGAATGCCAAGGCTCTGCCAATGCTCTAGCAGTGCACTGTAACCCACTGGCAAATTCCAAGGCTCTAGCAGTGCACTGTAAATCGGTGGTGAATGCCAAGCTCTGCCAAGGCTCTAGCAGTGCACTGTAACCCACTGGTGAATGCCAAGGCTCTAGCAGTGTACTGTAACCCACTGGTGAATGCCAAGGCTCCAGCAGTGCACTGTAATACAATGGTGAATGCTGAGGCACCGGCAAGGCTCTCGCAGTGCATTGTAACCCACTGGTGAATGCCAAGGCTCTAGCCGTGTACTGTAACCCACTGGTGAATGCCAAGGCCCTAGCAGTGCACTGTAATCCACTGGTGAATGCCAAGGCTCTGCCAAGGCTCTAGCAATGCACTGTAACCCACTGGTGAATGCCAAGGCTCTAGCAGTGCCCTGTGATCTACTGGTGAATGCCGAGGCTCTAGCAGTGCACTGTAATCCACTGGTGAATGCCAAGGCTCTACCAGTGCACTGTAATCCATTGGTGAATGCTACGGCTCTAGCAGTGCACTGTAACCCACTGGTGAATTCCAAGGCTCTGACCGTGCACTGTAATCCATTGGTGAATGCTAAGGGTCTAGCAGTGCACTGTAATCCACTGGTGAATTCCAAGGCTCTGGCTGTGCACTGTAATCCACTGGTGAATTCCAAGTCTCTGGCAGTGCACTGTAACCCACTGGTGAATTCCAAGGCTCTGGCAGTACACTGTAACCCACTGGTGAATGCCAAGGCTCTAGCAGTGCACTGTAATCCACTGGTGAATTCCAAGGCTCTGGCAGTGCACTGTAACCCACTGGTGAATGCCAAGGCTCTAGCAGTGCACTGTAATCCACTGGTGAATGCCAAGGCTCCACTGGTGAATGCAGATTATGAACTTTTCAATCTGAGACAAAGCACACTAGGTGAAACGGGAGACCCTAGATACCTTGCACACCTGATTGCATTAACATGCACCCCCATGAATGAAGAAGACGAGGTTCATGCTCAGTTGATGAAAGGGTGTTTAGGTGTCACGCTGCAGAGGCAAATTCTGGGGGAGCGTGGTATCAACCTTCAAAGAATTCTGGATCTAGGCACCAGTCATGACCCCGTTGAGAAAGGACAGGAGGCCGCACGTGGATAACGGGTTGTGTATCTCTTTATAGACTACAACCTGCTTGAAGGGTCTTTCACTCGACCCCGACTGTGTTCCCCTCCAACTGCTCACCCTCCATTATGCCCTGAGCAGTTGTATAATTCTCAACCCTAGGTGGTCAACATATGCAACTCCACTTCTGCTTCTTTGCCTGTGCCCCAATACTTCCCTGTTCTCGTCCTTTCAGGAGGTCTCCCCTAAACTCCACTTTCCTACCTCCTCCACTGCTCCACCCACTGTCCCTGTGTTGTACCACCCTCTACAACCACTCCCCCATTTTCCCTGATAGTTACCCCTGTCCTGCCACCTCTGACCCCTCCCCACTTCATAAGCATATCCCCTACTATACACCCCCTCCCAACAGAACTCCATTAACACCTTACTTTCATAAACCCCCCACATTAGCTCTCTATCACCTCCCACATCAGCCCCACCCCCAATGTACATGTATATGCCCACCATGCATTCCCACCACCATCCCCTTCCATCCCCTCACTCATCTTGTAGATTTGGGTGGCTGCTCATTACTAAGTGGTCAATCAGTTGGAAAGGTTGACCTGTTTAAAGGGTCTACCAGTCGAACGTGATGACCACTTAAGGATGAGCAGTTGCATCAATGAGCAGTTAAGGTCAAGCAAAAGACATAATACTAGATAAGGCAATCAAAGTTCTCAAAGTGGAAGAACCAGGGCTTTAAGTGGGCAGTGGCTAGCTGGGACAGAGTCGCAGCAGTCTCTAAAATAAGCTGCTGACCCGGGGCTAATGCAAAACAAAAGAGGTGATGGCTGGAAGGTTTGATATTAATCCTAACCTCTGGCATTTCTCTGGGCAACCCTCCAGACCATCGTTTTTCAGCCTGCCAAGCCATTACAGAAGGGGAAAGACCATATACAAATCAGGCTTGGTCCCACCCCAACAGGGACATACCAGCCTGAACTGCTAGGCCAGATCCCTTCTGCACGATTACCACAAGCATCCCCAGACCTATTTCCGCTTCATCGGATGTCCTCAGTGAGGAGTAGCATGGATCTCTAGGCCTAGCAGGCTCAGGACCCACTTCTGGGCACCTGTCTCACTCAAGGTGACTTATGCAAAACAAAAGAGGTGATGGCTGGAAGGTTTGGAATTAATCAGAACCTCTGGCATTGCTCTGGGCAACCCTCCAGACCATCGTTCTTCAGCTTACCAAGCAATTACAGAAGAGGACAGACCATATGAAAATCAGGCTTGGTCCCACCTTAAAAGGGGCAATACAGCCCAAACTGCTAGGTCACATCTCTTCTGCATGAGACCGCAAGCATCCCCAGACATGTTTCTGCCTCATCGGCATCATCAATGAGGAGTATCTTGCATCGCTAGGCCCAGCAGGCTCAGGACCCACATCTGAGCATACCTGTCCCACTCGGGGTGACTTATGCAAAACAAAAGAGGTGATGGCTGGAAAGTTTGGAATTAATCCTAACCTCTGGCATTGCTCTGGGCGACCCTCCAGGCCATCGTTCTTCAGCCTTCCAAGCCATTACAGATGGGGAAAGACCATATGCAAATAAGGATTGGTCCCACCCCAAAAGGGGCCATCCAGCCCAAACTGCTAGGTCACATCCCTTCTGCACGATACCACAAGCATCCCCATACATGTTTCAGCCTCATGAGGTGTCATCAGTGAGGAGTAGCTTGGGTCTCCAGGCCCAGCAGGCTCAGGACCCACGTCTGGCCATACCCATCCCACTCGGTATGACTTATGCAAAACAAAATAGGTGATGGCTGGAAGGTTTGGAATTAATCCTAACCTCTGGCCTTGCTTTGGGCAACCCTCCAGACCATTGTTTGTCAGCCTGCCAAGCCATTACAGAAAAGGAAAGACCATATGCAAATCAGGCATGGTGCCACCCCAAAAGGGCCAGTCCATCTGAAATGGTAGGTCATATCCCTTCTGTACGAGACAACAAGCACAATATACATGTTTTGGCGTGCCCCGAGCTATGCCAGGGCTTCCACACCTATCCCTACTTTTCACCCAACCTTTGGGCCTCATTACGAGGTGGGCTGTAAGGGGTTAACAGCACCGGTAAAGGTGCCGGAGCCGTTAACCCCCTACCGCCCTATTACAAGGTCTCCTTGCGGGACCCGCTAAGGCTGGTTTTACCAGGCGGCCCTAGCGGGTCCCGTGAGCAGGCCAGCATGCTAACAACGGGCCCGTTATTAACGAAGCAGTATGTGATTTATGCCACCTGTTCTGCCAGATATGCCACCTGTTCTGCCAAGTAAGAGTTAGCTCTCTTTTTCTTTACCTCTCTGGTGCATGTCATCTATGGAAAACCTAATAGGTGGTCCATCTGTGGTGATGTTTGCCTCCCTGAATTGGCTGAATCACTCTATGGCCCTCATTACAGTTTTGCCGGTATCCCGCCGGTAATTCCGGCAGGATACCGGCAAAATTGCCTTACCATTTCTGCCACCCGAGCAGAAGAAACGCTGATAAGTTCCCATTCCATTGCTGTGGGAGATCTCTCCCATGGTATACCAGAGGTCTGGGGGTCTGCCTGACTCTCAAGGGCCCCAACCCCAGAATAGACAGAGTACTCAGTCAATGGCAAGTTAGAACTGTGGTTTATTGCAAATAAAACCAACAGGGATCAATACAAGACAATGAGAATTCTCCCGTACATCTCAGCTCTCCATGTCATGCTGTACATTGTGTACAAGTATGGTGTCATCACCTGGGCCCTTTCCCCGAAAAACATATAATCACAGAGGATTGGGTATCGAGAGTACTATTACCTATAGGGATACCCTATAGGTGTTATTCTACTGGTCCTTGCATGTCAGGTGGCTGGCCTGTCCCGTCCCCAAGAAACTATTATATTGTTGCAGAGTAATGGGCTTACCATTGGTTTGTCCCCTTTGCCATCTACCCCAGGCTTTCTAAGCTGTGATTGGTTAGAGCTGATCTCCCCAGGCCAAGGACTCAATTAGGTTCTCAGCCCTCTGTGCACGTCTTCAAGGTGATGTGAATGATGATGTGTCTGCATTGTAACTTGCATGTACTACCTTTGCCTATGAGAATGCGCTCCTTACGTTGCAACACTTGTTGCCGTCTGCGCCTGACTTGCTGGGATCGGCTCCACTTTCTCACCATGGGTGACGGTCCATTGTCTTGTTTGGCTGTACCACGTGCTTAGGGACCATAAAATTTAGCTCTTCAGCTTGCATTTATGAGGATTTATTCCGTTTGTGTGCATCTGGTGCCCTTGTCGTCCGGAGATTGGAATGTGTCTGCGTATCTCTGACCTTGGCTGTGAGCCTGCTTCGTGCTCTGTGCCACCTGAATCAGCTCTCCCCTTCTCAGGCTCTGTGGCTTTTGGGCCTTCTGTAATTTTCCTTAGACATATAATATAAATTCGACATGTTCATGCTACTCTGAGTACTCTATACGTTAGTCACACGTGGTCGTATCAGGTTCCATATATTTTTCTGTAGTCCTATATGGTTGTCTAATGCTGCTACGTTATGGTATCACAAATGACATCAGCATTGTGGCTTCTTGGTGCTTAGTCGAGACTGTCCACATAGGTATTTCCGTCCACGATCTCTGTTTTTTCTCCTATGCCTGTGAAGATGTATGCAGGATTTGGTCTGTATGGTTGGCTGAGAGGATACCTTTCTGTGTACTTGTCAATCATTGGTGCATTCGGAATTCAACCAAAATAAGATGGGTGGCTGTGAACGTTTCTGGCTCTTCATCTTGACATGAATCTGGGGGTGATGAGGGGCATCCTTGGAACCCTCTCTTCACCATGGAGTCCAATATGACTCCATGGATGTGATTGCTGGAAGTACCGGCACCGGTTTTACTAGTGCCAGTGATCCTGGCATTTATATGCCAGTAGCGGCCTGAACTCCCGGCAGGTCAGGCTTCCCAGTAAAGCATGCGCCCACCAGCAAACTTGTGTTTCTCTGGTCCAGAGAAAATGCCAGTGCCAGAATTACTGGCATTTTTTTCGAGACCGGGGAACTTATAATGAGCCCCCATGTCTACACATTCCACTGAAATTGGGTCTTTGTTGATCCTAAAGGTATTATTGTTCCCTTTTGGGCAGATCCATGACGCATCTGCCTGGTTCGGTTCCAGAACCGTAGGCTTGTTTAGGACTCAAACATGGATTTATCACTTGGGCGTTTCCAGTGATCCTGAAAGCCCAGGTGGATACGGTCCATTCGGCCGAAGGAACTATTGTGGCATCTGGCTGCTGGTTTATAGTCAAATGAGGCCACCAGGAGACATGCTGTGAAATTATAAAGATGTTCTCACTTCCGTACCCAGATTTTATCCTCCATTAACCCAATTGCTCCTCTTTTAGAGGGATTAAGCCCCAATCACACACAGAGAGGGTTCAGTTTATAATGTTCTAATTGGAACATATACTTTGTTACAGGGCCTACTTGTACGTGCCCAAACGCATGTTGAGGTCATGAGTTTATACCATTTGCACTGAGGCTCTGATGGACACGCATCATGGAGGTGCCTTGATATGATATGATAGTTTATTTAAAACGTGTGTGGACCCGGGGCTCGAACCTGAGTTGCTCTGTGTCGTCTTGCTTCCAAGGTGAGCACGTTGCCCCTGGTCTATCCTCCCTTCAACCTGGAGTATGTTTTTTGTCCTAAATGAAGGTCTGTTTCTCTTATATTTTGCCTTGCATGATGTAGGGCACCATGGTACCACCAGCTGGCAATATCGCTAGCCCGTAACGAAACTGCAAGCTCATAAACAGGGTGCTACAGATGTGTATCAACCATTGCCTTCAAACATTAGGCAATGCCATCTTTCAATGCTCTTGCTGTATGTTAAAATGGCTGCCACGCCCTTCCTTGTGCTGTTCCTTCAGATGTCTTTCGTTCTCTTGGAGTGCTGTGTTAAGCTAGAGGCCAGCTAAGACCGGGGTATCTCACTTGTTGCGTAAAAGAGCATGACTTTTATAAACAAACTCATTCAACATCAAGATGTCTTGTAATGGCAGTGTTGATGCTCTGCCATGTGAGGGCGCTGTAAATGAGTAATGTTGTGCACCTTCTTTGCCTTGAAAATGTGAAGATTCATGCGTGTGCTTCTCCTCGTTTTAGGACACGATCAACCACCTGGACAATGATCTGAGGACCACAAAGGGTGAGATGGCCCGCCATCTGAGGGAGTACCAAGACTTGCTGAATGTCAAGATGGCTCTGGACATTGAAATCGCTGCCTACAGGTAAGGCCAATTCCTCATGATTTTCTTATCTGATGAACAAAATGGATGACCCCTTGTTTGGCAAAACCAATTGAATGCCAGTAGGAAATGTATTCATAAATAGTCGCTTGGTAGACCATGTCCTAAATAGAGATTTAATAACCGTGAAATATCTTGACGATGCTAAAGCCAAATGAGGCGTGAAACATGAGCGACTAGGAATTTAAGCCACTGAGGTAGGAATCAAAATGGAGGTAACCTGAGATTTCCTGAAAGGCTGCTTCCTCTGAGAAGTCAGCGAGACTGGGCCAGTCAAAACGAAGCCCCTATGTAACTTAGTTTTTCACTTTTTTTAAAAAAAAAACATTATGGGCCTCATTACGACCCAGGCGGTAAGTTACCGCCTGGGCCGTCACTTTACCACCATGGCGTAAACTACGTTTACGCCATGGTGGTTGGCGGACTTACCGCCCCATTCCGACCTTGGCGGGGCGGTAAGTCCCCAATCCCCATTTACCCTTCCCCATTCCTATTTTTGCCCCATAGGGCATAATGGGAGTGGGGAAGGCGTTAATTACGCCACCGTAAATTACGGTGGCGTAATTAACTCCATGGTCCCTTAGCGCCATGGATTTTAACAACCGCTAAAAGCGGGTGTTAAAACCTCCATGGCGCTAAGGGACCTCGTAATTGGCGGTAAGGGGTCGGCGCAGCTAACGCTGGCGTAAACCCCTTACCGCCAGGGTCGTAATGAGGCCCTATAATTTGTGATTCCACCTCAAAGGAAGGGGGACCGGAGGATGCCACGCCCACGGTTTAAAAGTACCCCCAGATTCAGACACTTACAACACTCTTCCACAATGACCAATGAGTTTGATGTGGTTTACGCAAAAGTGTCCTTTGCATCACCACGTTTGTGTTTACATTACTTCTTTCCACATTGCTACTGTGAAAAACAAAATACGTCATTTTCCGTCACTGTAACTGACTTAATAACATTCGTTTGGTCATTCATTCAGAAACACTAAATGGGGATTAACACAGCCATACCACCACTTGTGATCTGGTGAGAATTCCTTCTGACCTAGTCATGGTAACGGTAAATCCGTTTGGTGGTACTCTGACAGATTTACCACCAGAATACCGCCCAATCTGTAATGAAGCCCATAATGAAGATTCCCCCTGCTAATAGCGCTGGGAGCTCTTGATTCTATTAAAGACACGGAGGTGAGCATTAAGCTTTATCTTCTCTTTTAATCTACTCTCCAGCAGTTTCAACAAAATATACATTTTCTTTCAGATACATTGTTTTGTTTTTTTTTTACAAAACTTCAAGTCCCATCATCCTTGTAGTCCTTAGTCTCTTAGCCATGTGACCTAGTCCTTCCTCTTCCTCTGTTTCTCCTCTTCTTTGACTGCTTCGAACTGCAATCTTTTCCAAACTCCATAGCCAACCTGGCCAACTTTTATTCTGAACTTCCTGCTTTATGCTGGCACGGACTCTCGCATTTCAACTTGCGGATTCGCTTCGAGCGATCTTTTCTCCACTCTACTGATTTCAGCCGTTTTTCTGCTCGTCTCCTATGATCGGAAATAATAATAGCAACATGTTAGGGTGCGGAATACACACCCTATTCTGGAAGGAATGATCATGTTAGTCATATGCAATACATCATTTATTCAGATCATCATTGATTCACATCTTTAGTGTATTTGGGTCGGGAATTTAATGCTCGCCTCCTTGTCTTTAATAGAATCAAGAGCTCCCTGCGCTATTAGCAGGGTGAATCTTCATTCTATGTCAAGACAGAGGCGAGCATTAAGCTTGTTCAAAGCTTCTTAATACTGTTTCTGCAATTGAGTTAATTGGTCGAAAGTAAAACGTTCTAAACGTTGTATCTCTAGCCCAATCTGCTGCTTTCATAATGTCTTGCAAAGCTGCGCCTTGTCCTAATGCTTTCGAGGCCATTGCTCCTCTAACTGAATGGGCTCCAAATTGTGTCATGTCTATGCCCACTAGAGTCATAATATCTCTGTCCCATCGCGCTATAGTGGCTGTTGCTACTCCTTTGTGTGGTTTCCTGCGCGCTATTAACAATTGGGGTGTTCCTGCTGACCTTAGCTGTGCTGTTCTACTCTCGTACTCTTTAATACATGCTGCTACGCACCACTTCGGGTGCTCTTGCATATAGGGGTACGTGATTGTAGAAGAATCAGTTTTCGTTCTTCTGGCTAGGTTAAATGTTACTCCTTCAGGCCCATATGTCTTTCTATTTACTTCTAGTGCCTTGACGTCTGCTACTCTCCTGCATGACACCATGCACAGTAGCATAGCTAGTTTTTCTGACAGCTGTCCTAGCGACATATATCTGTTACTGGGCCAATCTGCTAGTAGCTTCAATACTACATATACGTCCCATAGTACCTCGTACCTTGGCTGTGGTGGCTTCCTAAATCTTATTCCTTTAAGAAGTCTTATCACCGCTACGTTCTCTCCTATTGGCACTCCTTCTAGCGGCAGGTGGCCTGCTGAAATTGCGGACCTATAGTCTCCTATTGTTCTGTATGCTTTGCCATCTTGTAGGAGTTCCACTAAGAAATTCAGTATTACGACTAGAGGGGCAGAAACGGGATCAATACTTCTCCACCATGTCGACCACCTACTCCAAGCTGCGTCGTACCTCCTTCTAGTCGAAGGTGCCCAAGACTCGGTGATGAGGCTTGCAGCTTGAGCCGAAATCCCTGCAAGATTCCAACGTCTCCTGCTATCCTGTTCGCCATCAATGGCAGAGTCCCCTTCACTCTCAGAGGGTGATATGACCCAACTGGGTCCGTGAGGAGGTTTTCATTTTGTGGAAGTACTCTCGGGTAGTCCACTATCAGCTCCATGAGCGTTGGAAACCATACTTGGGATTTCCATATCAGAACCACAACTATCAAATTCACTGCTTCCCTGCGTACCTTTTCTAGTACCCTGCTCATCATTATGCACGGAGGGAAAGCGTAGAGTGTCGGCTCTCTCCAGTTCTGTAGAAAAGCATCCACTCCTGCTGCAGCTCGGTCCAATCTCCAGCAGTAAAACCTCTACTATTTCTGTGCGTTCAGTCTGGACGCAAACAGATCTGTGTGTACTGGACCCCAACGGTCTTCCAGCTGCCAGAATATCTCCCGGTCCAGCATCCAGTCGCTGGAGTCTGAGACGTGCCTGGAGTTCCAGACCGCTATTACATTCAACGAACCCGGTAAGTATTCGGCTACTACCGAGATCCCTGATTCAAGGCAGGCGTGCCAAAAGTCCTTGGCTATCTCCGCTAACAATTTGGATCTTGTCCCTCCTAAATGATTGATGTATTTGACTGATGAAATGTTGTCCATTTTCAACAGAATACAAGAATCACTTTTCCTTTTGTAAAAGCCTTGATCGCGAAGGATCCGGCTAAAAGTTCCAGGCAGTTTATGTGTAGTTGGAGCTCTTCCGCGCTCCACCTCCCTCCTGTCTGGAGGTCTCTGCATCGGGCTCCCCAGCCTGCTCTGCTGGCGTCTGATTCTATTATTAAGTCTGGACGGTCGCCAAAGATGGCTCTCCCGTTCCAAGCTTCCATGTTTGCTAGCCACCACTCCAGCTCTGTCCTGGATTCATGGTCTAAGTGCACTAATTGGTGGTAGTGCAGCCCTTGCTGAAGGTGCTTTATCTTCAGCCTTTGCAGTGCCCAGTAGTGTAGTGGGCCTGGAAATATTGCTTGTATCGATGCTGCTAGTAGGCCTACTACTCCCGCTTTAGTGCGCAGTGATATCACTGGTTTGCTGAGACATGTTCTTACTTCCCTTTTTGTGTCTCTGATCTTCCTGCTTAGAAGTTCTAGAGTTGCTGTCTTGGTATCTATAATAAATCCTAGAAATTCTATCCTCCTCGTTGGTTTCATCTCTGACCTCTCCCGACTCACTAGAAAGCCCAGGGAGGTCAAGAGCTTCACCACCCAGTCGGTCTGGTCGTCATGATTCCTGCTCCTCATGTCCCGAGCCCTCCAGGATGTCAGGCTGGAGCCATGCCACGATCACCTACATGGCCCTCAAGGGCCTCTCCATCCCTCTAAAGACCCACTTGGAGTCAGACTTGGCGCTTGTGGCACCAGACTCACTCACTCCCATAGGATAACATTGGGGATTGGACTTGTAGTGCATTGATGGGGACAAGATGGATGCCCCCACATATTTCGGTTCCCAGAACTGCATGTGCAGTCTAGTCTTTTGGGTGTGGTTCAGCCCAGAGATACCTGGGATATCCAGAGACTATTTAAGCTGAGAAACATGCTTTGTGTTTTCTGCACCTGCAGTGTGACACTCACCGTGTTCGGATCGGTCTCCAGTAGGCCTGCATCTTTCTTCTGCGCTCAGCTCCTGCAAGAACAAGAACACCGTTAGGAACAGCCTTACCTTGCGGCGCTTCTGCCCATCTTTCATCGCTCCTTCTGTTCTGCGGGCATCTTCGGCGGTGTCATTCCCATCCCGGCAAGCCGCATCCTAAGGAAAAGGGAAAAGAACAGAAAAAAAGGCATTAGTAAGCATTCTGCAAATCTTCGCTTATTTTTAAATACTGTACGAGCTTCAAATGCTTACCTGAATCCCAGCCGCTCTGGGGCAACTCTGTCTCCGGAACTTCTCATCCATCTGCAAGAGGGAAAAGACACTCCAGGTTAGCGTAGAAACATCTAGAGGCGCCGCATACCGCGCTTACTCGCCGCATTTGTTCTTCATAACCGGCATCCACGCTGAAAACGTCGCAGCACCTAAAAGACACAGAAAAAGAACTCCGTTCAATACAAATACAAAAGGGGTGCATCGCGCATCGCGCATCACGCATCGCGCTCTCACTCACCTTCAGCACTACTCATCTCAGCAGCATGCCGCCATCCCCGGACGCCGGCTATCATCTAAGGAAGGAAAGGAACGAAGTTAGAGAACTGTTCAAAAGACTCATTATACTTACCTGTCGGACTCTTGCCAGTGAAGTAACTAGGCAGCAACGAGCCCGCATCAATCAACGTGCTCCTGCGCTGAAAGCAGGATGGAGAGCACACTATCCAAGAAAACAAGGTGAGCTGTGGATCAAAGGGAAGGGTTGGACCCCGGGGAAGAAGGGGTTCAAGGACACAGAGACAATAGGGAGTTAAACTCTACCAATCCTGAGGTTTCGGGCCCAGTCTCCAGTCGAATAGCCTCCAGGGAAGGGTTCTAGGTCGTAAGAGGTCAGAACAGGCTGAGTGACATCCCCGTGGATACCAGGTGAGCGTTACAGAACACAAAGCCTCACATCAAAATCCACCTGGGCATCATGGAAACGTCAGAAACCGACCAGTTAGCCCACATGTTGGGGCAGCTATGTTCTGAAGTACATGCAGCCAGGCAGGAGACCAACACCCTGAGGAGAGAGCTGATAGTAGCCAAAGAACGTACTGATGATTTAATCCGGCAACTTCTCCAGTCACAAGCAGGGCATGCACCATTGCCGGGAAGTGTGCCCTCGATGCCAGCGCCATCAGCCAATCCCGTTCAGATAACCCTTCCTGGGGCAGTTCCCTTGGCCCCACCCGAACGATTTACGGGGGATCCCAAGAGGTTTGCAACGTTCATGAACCAGTGCCGCCTGCACTTCCTTTGTAGGCCAGGGGCCTTTCCGAATGACCAATCACGGGTCGCTTTTGTGCTATCCTACCTGAGTGGTAGCGCCACAGACTGGTCTGTACCCTTTGTGGCCCAAGACAATCCTTTGCTGCATGACTTCAGGGGCTTTCAGCAGGAGATGGAAAAGGTGTTCATCCGTCGTACTAATGGGCAGGCATTAGACAACGAACTTCTGTCCCTAGGCCAAGGCAATCAAGACCTATTAACATACATATCCACGTTCAATAGACTCGTAGTTGAAGCAGAATGGCCAGTGGAGAAGAGAACCATGTTATTTCATCAGGAGTTGTGGGGGGAGCTCAAGGATGTTCTCGCACAAGTAGTGAACACCCCGAAAGACTGCTCAGAATTCATTGACCTTGTTGTTCAACTGGATCATAGGTTGCAGGTACCGAAGAGCAGATGAAACCAGACCGGACCCTCGCCCTATGTATGTGCGTTCAAAGGACAATAATGCCCGAACAACGAAAGGTTCAGGAGAACCAATGCAAATTGGGAGGGGTCAGATCCCCCTTGACTAAAGCTGAAAGGGATAAAAGGAGACAGCAGCAGTTATGTCTGTACTGTGGAAGGTCAGGTCAATTACTTAAAGAGTGCCCTGTGAAGCCACCGAGGAGGACGGTAGGAGCCACGGACAAGGAAGATACCATCAAGGAATTGGAAAACTCCCAGGCCCGGCAAGTGTAGAGGTCCACTTGTCGAGCGAAGAAAGTGAACTACAGACCTCCCATTTTGTACTATCTGTGGTCTTGACCAATCACCAACAACCATCTCGGATGCACGCAGTAAAAGCGTACATAGACAGTGGAGCCGTTGGGAATTAAATCGACCAGGATCTTGAGGCAAAGATGGGGCTTCTGTTACGCCCTAAATCAACCACCGACACTGTTACCACTGTCCACGGCACGGAAATAGCTTCTGGTCCAGTATCCCAATGCACTGCAGCTTTAACCCTTCTGTGCCAGGATGGACACCGAGAATCTATCGTTTTTTCGACCTCATTAAGGCACCACAGTTCTGGTTGATTTTGGGAATGCCATGGTTGGTAGCTCACAATCCTCGAATCGATTGGCGAGCAAAAGAATTGGCCTTTCCCGAGACTTGCGCCCATGACATGTTATCGCCAAGAGAAACAACCAATAAACACCAGAACCTCCACGCTTGCGACTGTGGCAATAGGCACCCTACCAAGTGAATACCAGGACTTTCAAGATGTCTTTTAGAAAGAACAGGCTAATACCCTGCCACCGCATAGACCATACGATTGCCAAATCGACCTGATACCCGGCGCACAAATCCCTTGTGGGCAAATTTACGCACTCACGGAACCAGAAAACCAGCACCTGAAGGCCTATCTTGACCAATACCTGGCCAACGGGTTCATCCGTCCCTCGAAGTCTCCAGCAGCCAGTCCTCTATTCTTCGTACCGAAAAAGGAGGGGGACTTGAGAACGTGCATCGACTATCGCGCACTGAACCAGATTACCGTAAAAATTCGCTACCCCCTGCCACTGATCCCTGAATTGCTTGATCAAGTCAAAGATGCCCAAATCTACACAAAACTAGACCTGAGGGGGGCATATCACCTTGTTTGAGTAAAACAGGGGGACGAATGGAAAACGCTTTTCGCACCAAATATGGCTTGTACGAATATCAAGTAATGCCCTTTGGCCTTTGCAACGTGCCTGCTGCATTTCAATACTTCATGAACGATGTCCTATGGGAATTGATTGATGTCTGTGCTCTAGTGTACATCGAATATATCCTAGTATATTCCGCATCAAAGCAGGACCACGTTAAACACGTCCAATCCGTATTGGAGAAACTCTGTCAACACCAGCTCTACGCCAAGCTCGAAAAGTGCTCATTCCACATCTCCGAGGTGGAATTCCTGGGCTTTATTCTCAGCCCGAATGGAATCCGAATGGATGTACACAAAGTAGATGCTATCCTGAACTGGCCATCCCCAAATTCATTCAAGAGGATTCAAAGTATGCTGGGTTTTGCAAACTTCTATCGTCGGTTCCATTTCTATACCATTCATCCCAGGATTTTTTCAAATCGTGCATCCCATCACGTCATTACTAAGGAAAAGCAACAAAAAGTTCCAGTGGACGACAGACGCAGAGGAGGCTTTTCAGGAACTCAAAGCAAGATTCACATCTGCCCCAATCTTACGCCACCCTCGCCCTGATCTCCCATACCCAGTGGGAACGGATGCCTAAAGCATGGCTATGGGAGCCGTCCTCTCACAAAAGGACTGCGAAACGGGCCAGTTACACCCTGTTGCCTTCTGGTTCTGGTCGCGTAAATTCACCCCCCCCCCGGACTCAATTACACTCTCACAGACAAAGAACTCCTGGCCATTAAGTCAGCCTTTAAGGCATGGCGTCACTACCTCTTGGGCGCCAGACACACAATCACCTTAATAACTGACCACCGGAACCTCCAGTACCTAAAAACGGCAAAGGCCCAATCTTCACAACAACTACGTTGGGCTCTTTTTTTTTGCTGAATATGACTACGTGATTACATTTCGACCAGGGGTGAAAAACGGGAAGGGCGATGCCCTTTCCCGTATGGGGGTGGAAGAGCAGGCTATCAGACCCCTGACCCAATAGCAATCATCCCGAGTGACAAGCTCCTAGGAATCACAGCAACCATAACTCAGAAAGAATTACATGAAGAAATCCAAAACCTGATGAGTCCGGAGCAATTACAAGCGTGGAGTGCACAAGGAGAACATTACATGATAAAAGATCAGTTGCCCTACTTCAGGAATCGTTTATTCTTACCAAACCAAGAACTACGAGAACAAGTCATGTCCGGTTACCATGATTCCTTGATCAAGGGCCACCCCGGAATCGCTAAAACCCTAGCCAAGGTAAAACGAAATTATTGGTGGCCCACGTGGCGTAAAGACATTATCCAATTCATCCTATCTTGCGAAGTGTGTGATCAAAACAAGTCATCCAAGCAGAAACCGGCTGGGCTATTACAACCATTGGAAATCCCACCAGCACCCTGGCACACGTTGTCCCTCGATTTTATTACTGACTTACCACCCAGTCAAGGGTTTAACACTATTCTTGTTGTCGTGGACCTATTTTCAAAAATGGCACATTTCATTCCTCTTAAGGGGCTCCCAAATGCTTCCACTCTGGCAAAGGTATTTCTTGAAGGCATCGTACGGCTCCATGGGTTTCCTTCAGTTTTGGTCTCAGACCGAGGTACTCAATTCATATCTAACTTCTGGAGAAAATGCTGCTCTATGGCCCAGATCAACATCCGGCTATCCACCAGTCACCATCCCCAAATAGATGATCAAACTGAGAGGACAAATCAGACGCTCGAGCAGTATCTGCGTTGCATGTTACACCAAGCTGAAGGAAGCTGGTTCGACCTATTATGGATAGATGAATATGCTTATAATAATTCCCTACACACCAGCACTGGGCAGATACCCTTTTATACCATGTATGGCAGGCACCCACATACTTCCGAGTTGGACATTCCTACAACCCTGGAAATGCCAGCAGTCAAAACCTTGCACACGACAATTTCTCAAACCTTTAAAAGGGCAGCTGAACACCTACTTCAAGCTAAGAATCGCCAAAAGAAGTTTGCTGATCAACACAGAGCAAAGGCCCCCAACTACCAAGTGGGAGACAAAGTCTGGCTGGCGTCTAAACACGTGTCCATTAAAGGAGCCCGAATTTTCCGTCCAAGATACCTGGGTCCATTCACTGTCACCTCCGTGATAAATCCTGTGGCGGTCAGACTAGCTTTGCCGTCAAACATGCAGATTCATCCTGTGTTTCACGTGTCTCTCCTTAAACCTGTTCAACCTGGGACCCGGGTAGCAACGCCAACGCAGCCAGTAGTAGTCGCCGGGGAGCCAGAATTCAAAGTCAAGGACATCCTAGATTCAAAGTACGTCAGATCCAAATTATACTACTTAGTAGACTGGAAGGGATATGGTCCACAAGACAGGACATGGAAGCCTTGTGAGTACATCCAAGCACCTCGCTTGCTTAGACGATTTCATCAAAACCATCCAACCAAACCAGGATCAGACAGAAGAGCCACCTTGAGAGGGGCCTTGGGGGGAGTGCTGTCATGATTCCTGCCCCTCATGTCCCCAGCCCTCCAAGATGTCAGGCTGGAGCCAGGCCATGATCACCTGCATGGCCCTCAAGGGCCTCTCCATCCCTCCAAAGACCCACTTGGTGTCAGACTTGGCGCTTGTGGGACCAGACTCACTCACTCCCATAAGATAACATTGGGGATTGGACTTGTAGTGCATTGATGGGGACAAGATGGATGCCCACACATATTTCGGTTCCCAGAACTGCATGTGCGGTCTAGTCTTTTGGGTGTGGTTCAGCCCAGAGACACCTGGGATACCCAGAGACTATTTAAGCCACACCCAGGCTGAGAAACATGCTTTGCATTTTCTGCACCTGCAGCGTGACACTCACTGTGTTCGGAACGGTCTCCAGTAGGCCTGCATCTTTCTTCTGCGCTCAGCTCCTGCAAGAACAAGAACACTGTTAGGAACAGCCTTACCTTGCGGCGCTCTGCCCATCATTCATCGCTCCTTCTGTTCTGCGGGCATCTTCGGCGGTGTCATTCCCATCCCGGCACGCTGCTTCCTAAGGAAAAGGGAAAAGAACAGAAAAAAGGCATTACTAAGCATTCTGCAAATCTTCGCTTATTTTTAAATACTGTACGAGCTTCAAACGCTTACCTGAATTCCAGCCACTCTGGGGGAACTCTGTCTCCGGAACTTCTCATCCATCTGCAAGAGGGAAAAGACTCTCCAGGTTAGCGTGGAAACATCTAGAGGCGCTGCATACCGCGCTTACCCACTGCATTTGTTCTTCATAACCAGCATCCACACTGAAAACGTTGCGGCACCTAAAAGACACAGAAGAAGAACTCAGTTCAATGCAAATAAAAAAGGGGTGCATCGCTCACCTTTAGCGCTCCACATCTCAGCAGCACGCCTCCATCCCCGGACGCCGGCCATCACCTAGGGAAAGAAAGGAACGAAGTGAGAGAACTGTTCAAAAGACTCATTATACTTACCTGTCGGACTCTTGCCAGTAAAGTAACTAGGCAGCAACGAGCCTGCATCAATCAACGCGCCCCTTAGCTGAAAGCAGGACGGAGAGCACACTATCCAAGAAAACAAGGTGAGCTATGGATCAAAGGGAAGGGTTGGACCCCGGGGAAGAATGGGTTCAAGCACACAGAGACAATAGGGAGTTAAACTCTACCAATCCTGTGTTTCCTGCCCAGTCTCCAGTCGAATAGCCTCCAGGGAAGGGTTTGAGGTTGTAAGAGGTCAGAACAGGCTGAGTGACATCCCCGTGGATTCCAGGTGAGCGTTACATACACTGAAGAAATGCACCTCAACTGCTCACCCGAGCAGGGTGTGGAACCAGCAGTACACAAGGGGTTCACCCCACATTAGAACTCAGGCAGAGACTGAAACCGAGCAGGTTATGGCAGACAAACAGTTAAGGTAATCACCAATGCCATATGCATCACCCAACAAAGTTGCCGACCTTAAGCGAGGAATACACTGAGCAAGTGTACCTCCAACTGCTCACCCTAGCAGGGTGTGGCAACCAGCAGTACACGAGGGAGCACCTCGCAGTAGAACCCAGGCAAAGCCTGAAACCGAGCAGTTTATGGCACGCTTACAGGGAAAATAATGACATCTGCCATATGCAGCACCTAAACAAAGCTGCCGACCTAAGGAAAGAACACACTGAGCAAGTGCACCTCAAACTGCTCACCCTAGCAGGGTGTGGTAGCCCGCAGTACACGAGGGGCAACCTCGCACTAGAACGCAGGCAAAGCCTGCCACCGAGCAGGTTATGGCACGCCTATAGAGAAGGCCATCACTTAAGTTATATGCAGCGCTTAAACAAAGCTGCAGATTGTCAGCTCATCAGGTTCCTGAGTGGGCACTAAAATATATATTATAAAACATCGCTATTAAAACATCCAATTAAAATGACAATTTTTAAATATATCTAAAATAAATATGTACTGGAAACATCGGGAAGTGAACCCAGGACCTCCAGCATGGAAAACATGCAGCTCCATCATTAAGCGATCCTGCTTTTTAAATGAAGCGAGGGCTTTGTTACACTCCAATATAAAATCAATGAACAAAGCCATAAAGGGCAGGCAAAGACCAAATCACATTCAAAGTTACCACATAATAAAATGCTCATACATGCACCCATAATATATTAAAATATTTCATAACATTTTTTAAAATATACATATATATTAAAATGTAAAAGGTTTCCTGAACCCTGCGTGACAGCACTGGAGGACTGGAGCTCTAACTGTTGAGCTATGTAGTCTCAACCTCCACTGGCCGGGCCTGAAGCAAAGGTTCTACCTGGCCGGCGCGTGTTACGTACAAAGTGGGTGGGGTGGGCCTCCCAGGCTCGGAACTCCCGAAGACAATGCCTGGAAGAAGACGCAAACGGAGGCATCATAAACATAAAGCCTAAAGCATAAAGGCTCACACGCGTCGGGTCTGAGGTGAAAACCTCTAATAGACCGCGCGTGTAGGCCTGTTGTGGGCGGGCTAGAAAGCCGGTGTGCGTCTGGCCTGAAGCTAAAGCTTCCATCAGGGCCGCACGCGTCGGGTTGAGAGAAAGCGGGGCTCCGAAGCGGAGCTGCTTCCTTAACAAAACAAATACTGTTTTAAAAACAAAGCGGCGCTCGCATGCATACGTTACAACACTGCAGTCTCAGTGACACATGAGAATGAACAACCCAATAACCTAATTAGTGACACCAAAGTGAAGCAGTAAGAGTGTAACTTAAATGTAAAACACCATACACATTCTAACATATCCTATATGTATATATATAATTTCCCAATAAAGTATAAATATTATGCACTCTACTGAGACTAGCATGCAAGCACAACTAGAAGGAGTGACTTAGCTGTGGTGTTAGCAGCAAAGAAAGAGGAGTTGGGTTTAGAGTGATTGACTTATATAAGGAAGGGTCCCTGCTCATTGGTCTCCTGCAGGTCATGACCTGTCCTCCATAATGGATTGGGGAGCTCCCTTAGATTGACATTGAACTCTATTTAGTTCTGTTCTTTACAACTTTTTTGTTTGTAAAAGGTTTTTCTTTGCTGCTGTGGTTTTAGAGTAAAGATTGTTATTCATAATATGAGCCTCTTGTCTTGTCATAGAATCAGCACTTGAAGGTCAATTTTAATAGGGAAAAGGGGAGTTTAAATCTGTTGAAATCCAAATGTCAAAAACTTGCATCGTGCCATTTGTGAAACTGATGTAGGTTTGAGGAGGGCGGGGGCCTAGACAGATTGAATATCGTGTACAGAAGGCCTTACACAGAGATGATTTAAGAAGGCCTATTTGAGGACAATCACCTTGGCAATGGCACAGGGTTCTCGTGACCGGGACCACTATGGCTGGATGTTCTTAAGGCAACAATGCTTAAAAATAGTTTTGGAGCTGCAACACACACTGTGGGCCTAATTTACAAAGCGCTGTTCAATGGGTTTGGCCTTTGCAAAACACTTTGGTAAATCAGGCCCTCTGGTGGGAGCAACTAAACCAACTTTGGGCTTGATCTCGATAAACTGGGATAAGTGTGATAAGTCTACTGGAGCTGTGGGCCTAAACATGTAGAGTAGAGAACTCCTTAGAAAAATAGGCCTTGAAGGAAGCTTTGGCTCTCATATATTTAGTAGAAGCCAAGCAGACCCGAGTTTGGACAGAGGGTGTTTGGAGGCAGGCCATCTTGGGCAAACAGTGGACTACTGAGACAGATGCGCACACTGAGGGGCACCACGTTTAACTAGCTCTTTGGTTGCTTGTGACTTCAGAGAGTTGACACCCAATTTGCATTAAATGTTGAATGGCAGCTATGGGTACAGACTTTGGCAGATGTAGGGCTCGTTGCCATATGAAACTTTCAATCCGAGGAAGGGGAGCAATGGTCCAGAAGAGGTGGATTTCACAACCATAAATTAATTTAGGAATAATTTCCCCTTCATAGAATCGAAGTGATGGTAACAATGAAAACCTGTCAAATTTAACGTCCACTCTTATCAGTTGATTTGCTAGAATAATGGAATGAGCCCACAACCATTCGCTGATCTGGACTTTAAATGGACGGGACACAATCGGAAAACCCAAATATGTGAAGCTATCAACCCATTCTAAGGGTTGATCTTCAACCCACCATCTAAAAAAAAGTGATTTCTTTCTCTATGAACAATGCATAATTTTTGTTTTCTTTGAGTTAATCGATTGTTAATCAATGACTGCTTACAAAGCTGCCGAAAGTCTTCATCTGCCTTTGAAGGCCGATTTCTGTGGTGTCAAATAATAAGAAGTCATTGGCGTAGCTTAAATACGTAACTCTCAAATTATTCAATTTAGGAGGTACAATTGCCACCGGATGAATGCAGTCCTCCACATCAGACATATAAAGGTTGAACAGACAGGGGGCCAAAATGGACCCCTGTCTGACACCTCTTGATGTGGGAATAGATCTAGACAAGGCACCAGATGCATTAAGTCTCACCGGTATTATGCACTGTTCATGGAGCACAATCAAAAGATGAAGAAGACCATTTGTGGATCCCCCAGTTGCTTAATTTGGAACAAAGTAGACATCTGCAAACTGCATCAAATGCAGCAGAGATATCGATGGTGGCTATAAAAACAGAGTTGTGGTTTTTTTTGCCCATGCAAGGGATTGGACCGATTTTAATATCATTCCATTAAGTGAGGTGCTCATGTGCTTACGAAAGCCAGTCTGCCATTTCTTCAAGATACCGGCTGTACTGGCTCAAGACTGTAACTCATCCAACAGCAATGTCACAAAGACGATGTTGTCAGTGTCCAGAATGGCTACAGGCCTGTAGTTGCACGGATTAGAACATGATCCCTTTTATAGCTAGGCACCAAATGGACCACTTGCCAAGAAGCCGGAGAAATGTGTGTGGCCAATATATGTCCAAATAGCATATCTAATACGGTTGACCGAATTTTCCCGGGAGCTTTTGAATAGGGCATTCGACAGTTTGTTTGGACTAGGCGCACGCGAGGAACTGATCTTTATTAGGATCCCTTCATGAAGAATATTAACATGGCATCCATAAAGACATGAAGAATACTAACATAAGCAATGTAGAAGCTGAAAGCTACACGAGTGACATGCGACTAAAGCTCACTAACATAGACATTCGAGAGTAATGGGCACCCTTTTTTTTCCAAAATGGAAGCAGCAGCACGCTTCTAAGTTAATGAAAGGCCTTAAGACTTCACAAGAACAAAAAATGCTGAATTTACAGAAATACAAATCCGTGGAGAGCTCAGACAGTAGCTAAACAGATCAAGCCACAGTACTGAGAAATTAAGGAGGGTCTGAACGTCTCAGAAAGAACACAAGATAGCAATTGCCAGAACGCGAGAAAACCACAACACTTGCACATATTTGCTAAAATCCCAATAAATACAGTGTGAAATAATTCCAAACACAGTCTCATCACACATGACACAAAACTGAAGAACACTGTCTATTCATTAGCAACCGATACAGATAGGACACCTGCCTCACTCCTTACACACATTTCCAGGCATGAGATGCCATACAAGGCCAAATACAGAGCAATCATCCTGGCTCATGGCCTAGGAAGAAGGGATGGTATCTTTTTTCATTGAAAGGAAAGCAGTCCATGGACCTCTCTTCCCCTAATCCTGTCCGGCTCATGTCTTGAAAACCTGTCAGTTGCCCAAGGTTGGTCGGTAGAAAGTCAAACAATCAAAACCCCCAATGTTAGGTCACCCAATAACTTATTAAGCCAATCAATAGCTTAGTGTAGAGATGATGTGTTTTTATTATTATCAATTTAGAGGTGGTCTCAGGAGGAGCTATCAGATTATTGTTATCCAATTAGAAGTTTAACCCATATAGAATGCATATGTAGTCAATCCCCTTAACCAATTCTCAGTCCCCTTAGGTTTTCTATGAAGAGATTATATTGTGATGTCAGTGTTTAATCCATTGTTTGTTTTGAATTTACTGAGAGCGACACATTTCTTGCTTGTTTGCTTTATTTGGATGTTAATAAAGCTGAGTATTGCATTTCACTTTGTCTATTTCCGTCATTGAGTCTGTTTTTTTCTGGCTCCTGATCCTCTGTGTAATTCAGGGGTTTTCCCAGGCCGTCTAAACACCATATTCAAGGGGATGAGAACCTGAGCAAGAGAAATCAAAGTAAAGTGGTCTGGGACCCTAAGCAGTACCTGGCAGGGGAGTACACCAGGACCGCCTACCAACCCACTAAAAGAGCTCTAGCAAGAGAAGCCTGAGAAAGACCAGGGGTAGGGGTACAATCCCCCCACCTTTGTCAAACTGCCAAGAGAGGCCTGAGAAATGCCAGGGGAAGGGAGACATTCCCCATTTTTGTTCAACTATGAAGAGAAGCCTGGGAAAGGCCAAGGGGAAGGAACACATTTCCCCCACTTTTGCTGAACTATCAAGAGAAGCCTGAGAAAGTCCATAACATTTGTATAATGTCCTTACAATTGATTGTAGGAGTTGCCTTACTTATGAATCATAGGAAAGTACTGCTATGCCTTAGTACTGGTTGTCTGTGTCCAGTTTTTCTAATGTGATTGTTTTTTTCTGTCCTTATAGGAAATTGCTGGAAGGTGAAGAAACCCGATTTACCACCGGAGGAATTAGCGTTTCGACTCAGAATCCGTATTCAAATCCTGGATATTCCTTTCAGTCTAGAGCGTATGTGTCAACTCCTTCGAAATTATCACCCACTCTCATACCTGTTAAGAAGGAAGAGCGGGATGAGACATCAAAACTGGTGTCTAAGACGCCTACTCATACAGGGGAAACCTTTGAGGAAATTATTGAGGAAACCGTTGTGTCCAGCAAGAAAGTGGACAAACCAGAGCAGTAGGGAGGAGAGAATCCACTTAGAAATAGTCAAGTCTAGAGAAATGTAAACCCAACTTTGTAGAATAGGTGAGTGGGTACACACAGAAGTCCTTTTGACTGAATCAAGCTAGAGGAAAAATCCTCCACTTTTCCTCCAAAAATCATTGGAATTACCAATTGGTAATTCCGCCGATGGGAATCCCGCCAAATTTGTAATTTGGTGGTGTGGGAAAAGTGTCAATAACGGAATTACCACCACTTTTTTCCCCCACTGTCAAACTGGTAATTAGGCCCAATATCTTAGACATACACTACAGGGGTCATTATGAGTTGGGCAGAGTTTAAGAATGAAATATCACTGGAGCAAGTTACCACCTCTGCCTGTGGTATTTCTGAAAATCCACTCAATTCCGAGTTTACCACCGCACAGGGTATTCCAAAAATATCACCTTTGCCAATGGTGACAATAACGTGTCTTTTTTCATTACATTTCTTTTAGGCATTCCCTCCTTCAATATGAAAGTGAAACAGATAATGTGCATTAATGATTTATACCACTACTGTACATTTGTTACTGCACAAAGGGATCAGTTCTGACCCTTTCATGCATTACATGAGTAATGTGATGAGAGGGTGGCATCAGAGATAAAAACCTTTTCACTCCTTACCATGTCCCGTTCTCAAAACCTGTTTTACTGTATTGAAGGGAAGCACCCAAGCTCCCCTTCTGTATACTAAGAAAGGTTAGAAAAAAGTTGGGGTCACTTTGGAATTTTACCTGCTGGAGGTAAAAATGTGCAGATTTTGTGTTGAAAATCCTCCTGGAATACTATCTGCAGTATTCCATGGCATACCACCAGTGGTGTTTGACACAACCCTGAATTGGGCAGATGGTAAATCTGGTGGTATTTGGCATATACCACCATATGTTCCATTACCACCCCAACTCGTAAAGACCCCCTAAATGAAATACATTACCGTCAACATTTTGAAGATGTCTTGGTGCAGTCCAGAGATCTCTGAAAACAGAAAGCAATAATATGGAAAATATGATTCTTTATTTAGTAATCACTGAAGATGATATAAACATACACATATGTAATACTAAATAAAAATGCAGTCAAAGTATGAATGCTTAAATATAAACTTAGGCTATACCAGTGGCATTTTAGATATCCCGGGTTTACCAATTAAAAACATCTGGGGTCAAATTCATAAACAAATGGGCATCTCTGTTAAGTGCAAATGGTGTGGTTGAGAGAGATTCAAAATTTGAAGAAAACGCAGGTCACCCTATTTACAGAGGTGACCTATGCATTTTTGGAGGGACGAGTGGATTGCGCTACAAATCGCAGGCAGGCCCCTAAAAATATGCAAGTATCGATGACTCCATTGTGATCTTGGAGGGCTTCTTGTATTAGCAGTATTGATCCCTCTTATACTGGTAGTGCAATTCATCATGTCCGTCCTTGAATGGTGCACCATGAAGAATGTTCTAAATGAGAGAAATGCATTCGGGAGGCTGCTGCTTTCCCAATCTTTGGCAATGCAGAGAAGGGTCTGAATTGATCTTTTTGGCTATTGCACTTTCAACTGTACCTGTTCTGGACAAATGCAGGGAAAAGGTTGAGGCGATGTCTAGATTTGTACACCAATGCACACTGTACAAAAAAAGGTATGTGTCAATGGATACATAATTCAGATGTACAAAAATGCAAAAGGTTGGGCTAATGCTTCATTAAGCTAGATATCACAAGTTTAACCTAGCAAATTAGTTACAACTGATAACTGTGGTACAGGGTGATTAGCTTGCAGCGGTCACCACAAATTACACTAGTCCAAGGTCACAAAAGTAAAGGTCTAATGGGATGTTTGACCAATTGCGCTACACCCTAATAAATGAGAAGCTGTGGTTGTCCTTTAAAAATAAGCAATCTCCCAAATCTAGCTATAATCATCATTTTTAGTGCAATTATCTTTTTCTGGGTTGCCAACACGTGTTTCGCCCTGAACACTCAAGTCTTCTTCAGGGCGTTAGACAAAGATTGATGGTTATTGTGGTCTACCATCTATGCCACGGGTCACTTGTTTAAATTATCACCATTTGGCTTGGAAAAACTCCTGAGTTTCTACGCATCAAACCCTTAACTTGAGGATCTAGGCGAAAATGCAATGTATCTTTTTAGATACTTCTTCTTAATATACGTTATTTTTACAAATCCATTCTCAATATGTGGAATCCCTCCAATCCAAAACTTCTATTCTCTCTATGTCACTAGTCAAATTTTGGCAAACAGTCAGGAGCTACCATGCGAACTTTGCATTTTATCTCCATTATGATGAGGGTCCTAAGAGACCCTTCTTGAAATAATTGGTCTACAATTATCCTGACTGTCAAACATCCCATTAGATAATTCAGATGTACCTACATGAATTTGAAATTACGCATCTTTGCATGTTTATCATTTTGTATGTGTGCAAGTGCTGTGCACTGGCAAATTGAAAGATACCTTTGTGATTTGACCCCACTTTGAGAAACAGATAATTTCTTTGTATTGTTCCCACTCCCCTATGATCAGGTTGGCAACATTTCTCTTCTCAGCACTTCACCTTCGAATAGTCCACGTTTTTTCACGCAGAACCACACCATCCATTTCATGTAGCTCAATGTGGCCCAATAGGAAGCACATAGGATCAGACCAGGGTCTGGGCAACTATTTTCCTCCAAGGCAAAATCTCAGCACAAGCAATACTGATCGTTTCACCCATGCCCTCCGTTCTAGCATATGAGAAGGAGCTGTTCGGAATCGGAATCCACCTCTCCCGATTCTTTCATAGCGGCCCCGCGCATGAGTATTCCTGATCACGATCGATTGCCAGCAACGGAGGCCTTTGATCTTTGAACCAGCACCAAATGCGAAGTAAATCATGCACAAGTTTAGTGGTAAGCACATGCAGTGTTAGGTAGATCATTTTAACTCTCCTTACCTCTTAGGGTCTTGGGTCCACAAGACATGTAGAAAGTGAAGTGAGAGTTGTCTAGTTTTTAGGTGTATGAGTTTCATGTAGAACATGAGGTTTGTTGTATTGGAAAGGAAGCACACAACTTCAGGATCCAGCAGTACGTGTGGGTATGGATACGTCTTCCAGTGTAGACAAATGTTTGTTGAAAGAGCTGCATCATTGACTTTATTTTGGATGTGTGCTACCCAGGTGTTACCCACATTTAACCAGAAGTAAATTAAGGGGGAACAAACAAACCCCTTCCTTGAATAGAATAACAGTCTAAAAAGGTGTGTTTGTGCGGGCTGAATTTTTGTTTTGAAAAGGTCTCTAAAGAGACAGAGGGGAAAACGATGTCTTAGCTCTGGCGTTGGATCTCCCGGAATCATTCTTCTGACATGCTACCACCATTTGGAATCATTGCCTGGCATTATTAGGGAGGCAAAGGAGGCCCCTTTGGCGAATCAATGTTTCAAGGAAAGTAGGGAGTCATTAAGAAATGGTCTACATACATGGAATCGCCATTTGGAATATTCTTCCAGCATCAGGCCAGAGGAGTATTCAAATGGGTGACACCTTGGGTGTAAAGGTCATCAGGGAAGAGCTTAGTGAGAATTGGTCTTCATACATGGGACCACCGCTTGTCATTTTTCCCCGAGATCAAGCCAGGGGAAGACTGAAATTTGTGGCACCTTGGGGGATTTTAAACATTAAGAATTAATAGAAAGATAACAATAATTGGTCTTTATAGGCGCATGATTTGTAATCCTACCCTGACATCAGGCATAGAGGAGATTCACATGTATAGCACCATAGATGAATGTTTTCATGAAGGCACCTGAAAAGGACTTTGAGGTATGTTCCCACATACTTGTCCTTAATCATCCTTTGACATTGGGCACTATATAACTTGCTGATAGCTTGGGTGAATAAGCACATCATGGAGATGATGTGAGGCATTGAGAATAGTTCTTGATGAGTACATGGTGCAGCCATTTTGAATCTTCATCTGGTGTCCTGTCATTGGTGGCACGCTGGATGAGTAATCACATCAACACACCTGAGTCTGTGGCATGACAATAAATCACACTAGTTTATTGAGTGAGCACTTGAGGTGTCAACCACGTCTATGAGGCGTCACTGCCTTCCATTTATGACCAGCAGTTAAAATTGGGTATGGACCCCCGGTGGCTTAGCCCCAGGGGCCAGCCGCATCCGCCTCCCCTTTAATCAGGCACTGCTCGCTTCACCATAACATTCTACAGCACTGCCTGTTCACAGCAGCTTCCTCAGGCAAGGCTTATTAGCACTCAGTGGGATTTGGGATGCCTGGAGGGGAGCGGCAGGTTTGCAAGAATTCAAGGCTGGTGTGTTGAGTGTTTGTATCAGAGCACTGTGCAGTGAGATTCTATTCACATGGAACCTTCTATGGTATCAATGTTTACAATGTGGAGCACCAAGCCACTGTTTATCTTCTCTTGCAAGGCACTAGGTAATAAAATCAATACTTCCAAACGGCGAGTCTTGTTCTCTTCATATTACATTGTCTCGGTAGTTGCGTTAAGGAAAGTGAAACATGTTGCTGTGCGTGCTGTCTTTATTCTGATTGGAGCTTAAAGTCGGCCTATTTTTGGAAGACCTGAAGATAAATATTGTTGTGCCTTTTCTTCCACACAGATAAACAACATTGGGGAGAATTATGATGAAGGGGTAAGAGTTCTTGTGCTACGAAACCAATCCAAGCGGGCCACACACTCTACTGGACTTCTTGAGCAGGTCTCCAGGCCACCAGGCAACTAACCATCCTGTGCCCTGTTTCTGAGTACCCCTTATTGGTGCTAGCAGACTTGCTTGCTAGGGTACGCCTTAAAAGATGTTGCACGTCGGGCCCCACACTGCTCGTTTTCTGTGCTTAATGCTTCAACTAGCGCCGACATGCACACAACTCACTACACCCCCACCACGCTGCCGCTCCTTACCTACATCCTATGGTGTGTTCCCTGCTCCCGTTTTCTCCAACTGCTCCTTAAGCCACCTCCTCCTCTTCCCACCACAGACCAACATCCAGAATCCCAGGTGTGGCCACAATGCATGATAGCCACTCGGGCAAGCCTCAACACCTGGACAGCGCCACAGTGGCTACGGGCACATTATACATGCATATGCCATTGCACATTAGCGACAGAATCTGGGCTCTAAATATCTGATTTGGCAAATGAACCCTTGGACAGACTGCACCGAAGGTTAGAAAGCCTACTTGACATTCAAAGACTATACGGCAGATCTTGGCCACCAAGTGTTTGCTGGCCATTTGTATCCCAAACTGCTTCTAATTGTTTCTAAATGTTCCAGAGGCAAGCCCAGAATGTGTGCGCCCGCATCATCACAATTTAAGACATTTTTGTTCATTATAAGTTCCCCAGTCTGGAAAAAAGGCCGGAAAACATGCCGGTAATTCCAGCACCAGCATTTTTTCCGGACCCGGGAAACACAAGTTTGCCGGTCTGGTCAGTGATCTACCGACAGGCCTGACCTGCCAGTGAATCAGGCCCCTACTAGCAAATACATGCCGGAATCACCGGCACCAGAACTACTGGTGCCGGTGATTCTGGCAATCCCATCCCATCCAGTCCTGGACTCCATGGAATGGTAACTTACAACCATTTGCGCTGCTTGGAATATCCCGGTAATACTGGGGTATCAGGCAGCAGAAACGGTAGGGGCAATTTGCCCAGGATATCAGGCAGTGGAAACGGTAGGGGCAGTTTGCCCGGGATATCAGGCAGCGGAAATAGTAGGGGCAGTTTGCCGGTATCCTGCCAGAATTACCAGTGGGATACTGGCAAACTCGAGATGGACCCCATATTCTCCTGTTCCGCAAAGACAAATGGCACAAAAGGGTGTATGGATCGTGTTTGCCATGAAGAAGTTACCCATTATATGGCCCATGGGCCACTCACTGCCCTTCAAGCCATTTTCTTCCGCCCTCCCTACCCCCACACACCTCACCTCTTGCCCGTCCCATATGCCAGGCACAGCAGCTGACAGGGTGGGCTGCTCCCAGAGTTAATCACTTGCTGAACCTTAGAAGGATATTTATTTGACTCTCAGCTTCATTTCAGGGTGAAGGCAGAAGGTCATACGTGACAGATTCGGCCACAGTCATGGGGTCATAAGTGGGAAACAGCTAAAAGGATCAAAAAGGAGCCCCTGAGAGAGAAAGAGAAATATTCAAAGAAATAGCCATTGATAAAAGCTTATGCTTTGGGTGTTGAACTGGATCGTTTCTGCGTGTTGACACCAAGGCTTTTGGTTTTAAAGATGCAGCCTTAGATGTGGCTGCAGCCATATGCTTGCAGATGCTGCCACCCCAAGCAAGCACAGCCCCCCACAGACGAGTGATGCCATCACATGCCATGTCATGTCTCCTATGCCACATGCGGCCATCGTATGGCAAGCACAGTCCAAATTGCCCCAGTAATGACAGCTGCTGATGCCTCATGCAGGGAGCAGCTGCAGCCCTCACATGTCCAGCTGCTGCCAGCGTATCCCAGCGCAAACATCATGTGATGTGCTGAGATCGCCACACGCAGCCTCTTGGCACTATGGCCACTGGCCCCCAGGGCTCCAATCAATGGGATAAAGGGTGTAAGCATTGTAATAAGATGCGCAGAGATGTGTCTTTCATTTCAAAGATGAGGAATTATAATGTTTCTCTCCATGGTCCTGGTAATGCCACCCAAATCCAGTTCTCCATGAAACTGGCAAAATGTCCTTGACAATGCATGCGATTAACATCATTGTATTAAAATGTCTTTGTGAAGCTCTCCAACTCCTGTCATTTTTAAATTCCCATCACATTTTGGGTCAGTGTTAGCGACACAAGGGGCCTCATTACGAGTTTGGAGGTAGCCATGGTGCTAGTAGCACCATGGCTGCCTCCAACCGGCCTCCATTACCGGGTTCCTTCAATGAGGAATAACCGGGTCATTCCAACATTGGAGGACCCGGTTATTCCTCCTTGAAGGAACCATTCTCATTTGAGCCACCATAGGGCTCAATGGGAATGGGGAGGGAGGTAATAGCGGGCACATTACAAATGGCCCGTTATTACCTCTCTCTTCCCCTCGCGGGACCCGGAAAGGACGTCTGGTTTTATCAGACGTCTGTTCCGGGTCCCGCAAATGGCATCTCGTTATCTGCGCTCCTGTCCGTTACCGGCGCCCTTCATTACGGATTGCAAGGGTCGTAATGAGGCCCATGGTGCTTTAAAATGCATTATTTGGCACAGTTTCCATTTCGTTTTGGCCAAAAATAATGAAAAAATTCATTCGGCATGGGAAAAAAACGTCTTCCCATGATTTCGAATAAAAGGAGCGGGGGTGGTGGGGTTGTCTCCCTCCCGCCTTGTTCGACATTATGAGTTCAAGGGTTGCTGGAGTGTCCCCTGCTTCCATAACATGGAAAGGGGGGAAAAAGAAAGCTAAAAAAGGAACCCTGCGGCGGGGGGTGGAACTCACGCTGCAGGGAACAAAATGACGCAGGTAAGTCAAAAAGGTAAGTAATTCTCACTTTACAAAGGGGTTTAGGAGTGGCGGGTAGGGGGAATGCTGGCATGGACAATCTATGTGAATATTGCGACACGCAATTTTCGAATTCGGATTATTAGGATTTTAAATTTTCTGCACCACAATAAGCACGTAGATCCTTCCATTTTACACTATTATTCTAAGAAGGCGTGCTTTCAAGCCTCTCTATAAAGTGCTCTTTGCATCCATCCATGCCCAGTGTCAAGCAAATTTCACCAAAATGACAGAGGTAGCAGAAGTAACACCACACGACCCTTGACCTCTGACATCACAGGACGTGATGTCATTTGACCCCACCCCATAGTGACATCACGGGAAGCGATGGCACACAACCCTTCACCCCTTGACAAAACTGGAAGTGGCATCACATAGCATTGTTACTAAGTACATTATGAAAAGAACAAGTTACTTACCAACTGGTAACGTTATTTCGATTGGATGTACCTCCAACGTATTCCTCATCTTAGATGAATTCCATCCAGCTTTAGCTGCTTCGGAAAAAGTTTTTGGCAGAGGGCGCTGTGCGTCGATGTCGTTGAGTCGATGGTCGCTCGAATGCTTCCAAAGACGGGTGATTGCATCGGATATAAAAGTAGCAAGCGCGGCGCCCGTTGGCCTCAGTTCTGTTTTTCCCTCCACTCTTGTTCTACTGTGTAAATTGTACCGGTAGTCAGGTATTAGCCTTGTGAGAGTTGAAGTGGCAATAACCTGGAAAAGTTACAGAGGGGTAGGATGGGAGGGCGATGAGGAATAGGTTGGAGAAACATCCAATCAAAAGAACGTTACCAGTTGGTATGTAACTTGTTCTTCGAATGGATTGTGTCCTCCAACGTATTCCTCATCTTAGATAGACTCGCAAAGCAGTATGGACAATTCTCTGGAGGAGGGAGTAGATTTTTGATATCCTTAAATGACTGAATATAGTACTGCTTTACCGAAATTCAGCTCCTTAGACTGGGAAGCATCCAGACTATAGAATTTTGAAAAAGTATGCAGCGATGACCAAGTTGCTGCTTCACAAATAGATTTTATGGGAACACCTCTTTGAAGGGCTGTCGAAGAGGCAATGCCTCGGGTGGAATGGGTCCTTAAGCCTTCTGGTGGGTCTTTCTCTGCTAATCTGTAGCATTCTGAAATGCAAAGCACAATCCAACGTGATATGGTTTGTTTTGACACCGATTGACCCAATTTCCTTCCGGCGCAGCCAATGAAAATTTGATTATCCACTCTAAGCTTGGAAAGCCTAGAAATGTAAAAGCTTAGAGCTCTTCTCGGATCCAACCTGTGCAATCTTTCCTCTTATTTACTAGGATGAGGTGGAGGATAGAATGCGGGTAGAACAATTTTCTGATTTAAATGAAAATCGGACAAAACTTTAGGTAAAAATGAGGGTTTAACCCTTAATGCCACTATGTCCCTATGGAACATAGTATAGAGTGGCCCAGAAGACAGTGCCTGCAATTCGCTCACTCTTCTTGCAGATGTTAAAGTAACTAGGAAAGCAGTTTTCCATGTTAGTAATCTTAATGGACAAGTGTGGAAGGGTTCAAAAGGGGCACACATTAAGAATTTTAGAACCAGATTAAGATCCCAAATTGGTACTTGGAAAGGGTAAGGAAGAAACACATTGGTACTACTAAAGGAATGTTGAAATAGGAGCATTCTTCCGACGAGCACTTGAAAATGGAAAGCGCTACCAGATAAGCTTTAATGGTCCCAACATTTAGACCTCTATGTGCTAGGGACAAGGGAAGGATAGTACTTCTGCAATAGAACATGGAAAAGGATCAACATTCTTTTCTCTGCACCAGTTGCAAAACTTTTTCCAACGGCAACGGTATAGAGATTTTGTTGCTGGTCTTGTTGAAAGCAACACCTCCATGACGTCATCTGGAAGGTCCCAATCCTTGTATCTCAGCCCTTCAGATACCAAGTGTGAAGGTTGAGAAACTTGACCCCTGGATGGAGAACCTGGCCCTGCATTTGTGAGAGAAGGTCCTCTCTCTGAGGAAGACGTAACGGGGGACAGATGGACATGTCTAGGAGGTCCGGGTACCACATTCTCCTGGCCCAATCTGGGGCAATTAGGATCATGCGGTTTCCGAACCGTCTCAGTCTCCTGATGACCTGAGGAATGACAGGAATCGGAGGGAACACGCATAATAGTGGGAAGTTCCACTCCACCACAAACGCATCCCCTAGGGCTCCTCTCGGGGGAAATTCCCTTGAACAATACCTTTCGCACTTCCGTTTGATTCCAGTCGCAAATAGGTCTACTTGAGGGGTTCCCCAAAGGGCGAAGATCTCTTGAATGACTTCCTGAGCCAGTTACCACTCCTGGGCACTGTGCTCTGCCTGCTCAGAGCGTCCACCGTCATATTCTCCTCCCCGGCTAGATGAACTGCCGTTAAGGAGATTCCTTCTTGAATTGCCCAATACCAGAGCTGCATTTCCTTTCAGCACAGAGGTAGTGACCCTACACCTCCTCTTTTGTTTAGATAATGCCTGGCCACTGTGTTGTCCGTCATTATCAGGACATTTTTTCCTCTGACAGATGGTAGAAAAGCCTTCAGCGCTAGTCTGATTGCTCTCAGCCCTAAAAGGTTGATGTGTAGTTTGGACTCCGATGGAGACCAACGACCGCTGATTGTCAGCTCGTTGGCATGAGCTCCCCACCCCATGAGTGAGGCGTCCGTCACTATTGTAATCTCCGGCCATGTTTGCCAAAACTGTTCTCCTTTTAGGATATTCTCTGTGCAAGTCCACCACAGAAGATCCTGCCGAACCCTGTTCGGAATCTGAACAAAATCCGTCATTTGACCTGAGAACTGGGACCATTGAGTCCTTAGTGCCCATTGAAAGGATCTCATCCTCAGGCGATAGGAAGATGCAGGATGCCATGAGGCCCAGCAACCTTAAAAAGTCGTAGGCCTGGAGACTTTGGGCATTTTGGAATTTGGAAACCATCTGAAGAATGTCTTGAGCCCTCGACTTGGGAGGCGAGCTCTTTCCCAAGGATGTGTCTAATACAGCCCCTATGTACTGGAGCTGTTGGGAAGGTGTCATTTGTGACTTCTTGAAATTGAGGGAGAAGCCCAGTCTGTGGAGGAAGTGGCAGGTGACTTTCAGATGACCCAGTGCTTGTTCGGCAGAACGTGCCCTGATCAACCAATCGTCCAGGTAGGGGTAGACATGAATCCCTCCTCTCCTGAGGTGCGCTGCCACTACTACCATTAACTTGGTGAAGACCCTCGGGCAGAGGTCAATCCAAATGGGAGGACTCGAAACTGATAGTGTGAGTCGCCAACTACGAACCTCAGGTATTTTCTGTGCATGAGAACAATTGGCATATGAAAATAAGCATCCTGGAGGTCCAATGACACCAACCAATCCTGACGTTGCAGGGCCTGAAGGATCTGAGAAAGAGTAACCATCTTGAACTTGTCCTTCCTGAGGAGCTTGTTCAAGCCTCTTAAGTCCAAGATGGGTGTCAGTCCTCTGTCCTTTTTGGGGATCAAAAAGTAGGGGGAGTACCATCCCTTGTTCCTCTCCGCTACAGGTATTGGTTCTATAGCACCTTTCTTCAGCAGAGTTAGAACTTCCTGCTGCAGGAGCGGGTCTGAAAACTTCAAAAGGTGTCTCCCTGGTGGATTGCTTTGAGGTTGCGTTGGAAAAGGATGGCAGTAACCTTGGGCTATTATTTCTAGACCCCAAACATCCGAAGTAATGGCTCGCCATTTTCTTGCAGATGCTGTGACAGCCTGCCTCCCACTGCTGTCTTGTGATGCAAGTCCTCAAAGCGGTTTTGTGGTGGTTGCTGCAGCCGCTGATGCCAAAGAGGCTGCAGCTGGCGTTGGCTTTGCACGTTTTCCTCGTCCACCGCGAGTGGCCTTTGTCTGGCCCCTTTGACTGGCCATTCCTCTCGCCTTTCCATATGAGGAGTAGTAGCGATAGGATCGTCCTCTCCAAGATTGTCTCGGCGCATGAAAAGGCTTAGGTTGCCTAATAGCAGCTCCTAAAGACTTGGCAGCTGCTTTTGAGGTCTGCAAACTCTCAAGACTCGAGTCAGCCTTGCTGCCAAAAAGGTGAGACCCGTCAAAAGGCATGTTCTGAAGACTGTTTTGCACGTCTGGTGCGAAAACCGACTTCCATAACCATGCAAATCTGCTCATTACTGTGCTAGTACCCATGAACCTGCTCACACTATCTGCAGTGTCCAATCCAGATTGATGGAATTCCTGCATGGCCTCCTTTCCATCTCTAACAATGTCTAGGAATCCTTCCCTTTCGTCCCCTTCTGGTGTGTGCTCCGCCGCCATTGCAATGCACTCCCACAGAGTGTACGAAAACTTTTCCAAGGCACATGTGGAGTTGGCTGATTTTAACACCATACTCCCAGCTGAAAATACCTTGCGTGCCCAACCATCCACACGATTGTCGTCCCTATCCGGAGGGATAGAAGGGTACGCCATTTTATTTGAAGATGTGGCTGTCTGGACCACCAGACTCTTGATAGTGGGGTGTTTAGACAGATAGCCGGGGTCGCTACTGGAAGGGCGTTATTTTGAAGTAAGGGATTTATTCACTGGAGGAATAGAATCCGGAGTCTCCCAATTTCTGGCCACCCTATTTTGCAAGGCTACATGGAAGGGTAGGATTGGATCTTCGGTGGGACCATGATCCAATATATCGGTCAAATCTTCCTGGATGAATTGGGTTGGTGGTCTAGCCCATCCTAAATAATCAACCACGTTTGTCATTAGTTGACGGTATGAGGGAATGGCATGCTCCCCTGGTTCTGGCCTACCAAAATCTGTTTCAGGAGATGTATCAATGCCACTTGCATTATGTAAGGATTCCACCAGGTCCCTCATCCTGCTTTCTTCAGAAATCAGGCATTCTGGGACATTCAGGGTACCATATTCCAGTCCAAAAGGAACATTCTCCTCATCAGATCTCTCTTGTTCCTCAAATATTGAAGTAAGGGATTTGAAAACTTCCTTCCTTGGAAGAGGTTTAAAAACCTTTTCTGGGAGAGGTGTATTTGTGGGACCTAAAGGCATTACAGCCTTTGCAGCCTTCTCTTATTCTTTTTCTGGCTGAGTTGGCTGAACTGGAGCCTTTGGAACCTTTGGTGCCGAGGGCTTCGGGGCCGACGTCGACAAGGGCGTCGATGGCGCCAATGAAATAGTGGTCGTCGACAGAGCCGGCTTCAGGGCCGTCGAGGCACTCTTCGAAGATTTGCCCTTCGAGGTACGTCGGGTTTCAGACAGCGTCGGTGACCTCGAGCGGTCGGCCCGACTCGAGCAGTCTTTTTCGCTCGGCGTCCTGGAAGGTTCCGATCCTTCCTTCTTCGATCAGCAGGGCTTGAGGGCGCGCGAGTGTCGGGGCGATAACGCTCCCGGCCGGCTCCTGAATGCTTCCCACTCTTCAGAGGAGGAATGCTTTGTGGGGCATTTCATCCTTTTTGGGGATTTGTCCGAGAACGAGGTGGAAGGGGACCTGTGGCGTCTTTTCTTGGATTTTTTCATCAAAGACGAACAGCAATGGGAATCGCTTCGGGACCTAGACCAATGCCTTTCGCGTCGAGGAGACTTTTCCTCACTGGACCTCGACTCGACGCTAGAGGCTTTCCGGTCAGATTTACAACCTACCTGCAGTTTTCCCTTCCTCTCTCTCAAGGCCTTCCCCATCATCGCCTGACACTTCGTACAGGCCTCCATGTCGTGGCCTTCCCGAAACACCACAGACATTCTCGGTGCGGGTCCGTGATGGACATTTTTGAACTGCAAGATTTACACTTTAATATTCTTCAGTATTTACTGCTTCACAGAACTCGAGGCGCACCGAATCGCCGAAGCAACATGCACAGCGGAAAAACGGAACTGAGGCCAACGGGCAGTATGCGTGCTACTTGTATACCCGATGACGTCACCCTCGACGGAGGCCTTCGAGGGACCATCAACTCAATGACATCGATGCACGGCGCCCTCTGGCGAAAATCTTTTCAGAAACAACTAAAGCTGGATGGAATACATCTAAGATGAGGAATTCGTTGGAGGAGACAATCCATTCGGAATATGGTTACGATATTGCTGTAATGTGATATACATTGCATACAAGAATGGATCACCATATGTATTTTATTTATTTATTTATTACATTTGTTATACGCCCAGACCCTCAGGTATCATCGCGTAGTTGCAGACAGTTTGGTTATTACACAGTGTGAATAAAACAAAGCAAATCACCCTTTTATCAAACAATTATACATAATGAAAACATGCTAGCATATATACAGGCTGGATAGGGTAGGGTTCGAGTGTTTTGGGAATTGGTAGTTGGAGGTTAGTTAAATAGCCAGGTTTTTAGTGATTTTTTGAAGCATTGGAAGGACTCTTCCTTCTTGATACTTATCGGTAGTGCGTTCCAGTGTTTAGGGGCCAGAACTTTAAAACTACTGCCTCCAGCCCCGGAGCTTTTGTATTGTGGGATGTCGAGGAGAGCATTGTCATTTGACCTCAGAGTTCTTGTAGAGAGTTTGTGTGGACAGTGTTGTTGATTTATTTGGGTGCTTTGTTGGTAATGCATTTAAGAGTGACGCATAGTGTTTTAAAGATAATTCTAGCCTTGATATCGTTAATATCATTGTGTATAGGCCCATATTACCAAATTACTGTGAATGCAATCAGACGTCTGAGGCCAAATGATAATGATGTGTTATTATATAGCAGTTACGCTGAAGAGCTTTGGTTTATATAGAATAAATATACATACAATATCACCCAACCTCTGTTGGCACTCATTTATCAACCTCAGAAGGATGAAATGCTGAATTGGCCTTGCCAGGATTCAAACTTGCAACCTCAGGTCTCACACACATCGCAGCAGTGAGCGCTCAACCCAGTGAGCTATCTTACCGGCTATAACTATCTTGCCGACTATAGTAAAATTAGCAATTACATGCCTGAATGTTCTCAAAGACAGAAAGCAAATTACACTCTGTAGTGGATACCAATAAACTGGTTACTGAGAACAAAGCATCAATTGCGGCACAAGGAAATCATCAGCCTTTTGATGTGCTATGGTCAAACATTTCCACACTGTACACAAGCTTTTAGGCACAAGGATTTTGTCACGTGACCGAGCACATGGAGATGGAATGTCCTGTGATGATCGTAACAGACACAATGGCACAAAAAAACATGCTATAATTGCAATTTACGAAAAGCAAAATACATAGAGCGAAATGGATGCTTTTTGCAAGTTTTTGTCTGCATTGTGAATTTGAAGTGTTTAAGAACAGACTAAATCAGTGACTCACCCCCTGAAGTGTGGCTTAAATAAAGCTTTAATGATCCCCCCATATTTTCTTAAGAGGCCTGAACAAGAAAGCCAGACACTCCAGAAAGAAAGAGCCACATGTCGCTGGTCACAGCCCAGGAGCTTCAATTTAAAAGAAATGTGTTTTTTTTGTTGTTGTTTTTTTAGGGGTGGAAAAGGGAGACCACAGGGGTAGCAAGGGAGACATCAGGGGTCGTAGTTGCAACCCCTGGTGATCCCCAAATGACGTCCCTACCCAGTGTACTTTAAAATGCACCATTTAGCACTGGTGTCAACCAAAGTCTCTTGGGGAGAACCATCAAAACGTCCTCTTTGAATCTCATTACCCGTGATGTGGTAACACTAATACTGTCTATTTTAGCACCCACCATATTACAAACCTGGGAGATTATATACGCATGACATTATTCTGTTAGAATGTTGCTGATGAATTACAAGATGAGATGCGTTGGAGTACCGCCAACTTTTCCCTCCACCCATGAGGTGCGGAAAAATTTGTGAAATCTCCACTGATGTAATTAAAATGAGTTTACCTTTACAGAAGGGAGAGTACTGCTTCCCTTCAATATTCAATACAGGGAAAAGATTATTTTGATTAGGACATTGGGCCTCATTACAAGTATAGTGGTATTTCAGCTGTAAATCTGCTGAAATACCACCAAACGGATTTACTCTTATCGCCACTTGGTCCGCATTGCCGCCGGATTACAAGTGGTGGTAGGTGGTGTTAGTCCCCATTACTACTGAAATATATCCACTGATATTTCAGTAAAACTCTGCTGTTACCACTACAACGACAGTAAACCTGTAATGAGGGGAGACCCTCAGTGGTAATCATCGAGGAAACCCTCTGCTCATGTAAGGAGGCTCAAGAATGTGGTATTTAAAAAAATGTAATGTTCTATCAATATTTTTGTCCCAGTGTGCTTTTAAGAATAACACAATATTTGGAGGATTTGAAAACCCCACTGTCATTAAAACTGAAGTATGTATTTTTGGAGGGTCTTCATGTATTGGGCCTTTTCCAGCGATCAATACGGCCCCTAGAGAAAGACCAAACCACACTATCATTTTTAGTCCTGAATGAGTGGAGCCTTTTTCCAGTCATTCATTCTTATTGGCTCTGTCTTTTGAAACTCTATTCTTTGTATTTCACCTGTACTCTTGAGTCTAATTTCTCCATAACCCTTAAAGGCATCTGTATTTCGCTATTGCAGCACCCAGCTCCTCAAGGGCAGTGTTTCTGGGGAACCATGGGGTCCTCCTTTGAGATTCTTTTCTTTATCCTAGAGTAATTACATCTCTTAAGGATAGAGAGATACTTAGTATCTCTCCCAAAACTCTATAGTCTGAAAGATTGGCACACACCACCTTACGTGGAGTGCCAAAGGGATACCTAGCATCCACCTTCTCTCTGCTTCTGTGACTTTTTAGTCACATACACAATCTGCTAGTTATGGCTGGTGGCAGTGGACGTGTTCTACCAACCATTGTGTTATTTGTGTACCGCAGGCTAGGTACATAACCTCGGTAGTGCACCAACTTGGGGCCTCCCTTCTTTTTTCACCATTACTAGTGGGGTTGTTCTTTGTTAGCCCTTCTACCTGGGAGGGGGAGGTCTGTGTGTGTTTTGCCTTTGGTGGGAACCTTGGCTGTCCCCGTCTAGGCACCAGAGTATCTGGGCAGGCAAGAATTGGGGAGGAGTTTTCCACCCTCCTGTCCTTTGTCTGCCCTATTGCCTGAATATAACCAGCTCCCACTGGGGTCTGGCTGTCCTGATTGGACAGCCATACGCCCCTTTCTGTAAATTGCTGGGAGAGATTGCAGAGGAGTGTGTACTGGAACTGTATCAAAGGGGAGGCTTCTAGAGTGTAAAGCAAGTCAACCACTGGAAGCTGAAGTAAACGAAGAAGAAGACAACCCGAGACACCTGCAGGCTCTTTGCAACACTGTGAAGGCGACCACTGCTGTCCTGACCCCGTTTCTATGAAACAGAGGAGCTAAAAAAAGGACGAAACCTTCGCCTTTGGTTGGTGGGAACAATCAGTCCCAAGATGAACGTTTATTTGAGCCATCTCTCGAGGTCCTGTGCATTTTAAGGGTCGCAGAACCCTAATACCAAGAGACCAGCTGCCCATTTCGAGTGCATCATCGTTCATAGGACAAATCCATCTAAATCTTTGCTGAACCCTCAAGAATACTCCAGAGATCTGATCCAACTTGCTCAGACCCCCTCAACAGAGTGAGTGAAGAAGATTTATCAGGCAAGTCACGTCCTTTGTTGGTGCTCAGAAAAGGCGCCAAAACCGCAGAGTGACCAGGGAAGTTGCTGAAAGTCGTGCCAGAGGTCCTCCCTCGAGACTGCTGCTGAGAGATCCAATACATTGTCCTACCTTCAGTCATCAGACCAAGGAATCCAGAGTTTGGGTCCAGAACTGCAACATTGCGGAGCATCCATCACAAACATTTTCTTCTAACCTAAGGTACTGTGGTGAAAAAGGTATTGCTTACCTGATTCTAGAAAGACGCTCCAGAGCATTGGAGTACACCTAGAGGTGTCCAGGGCAACCCCCTCTTACCTCCGACTCAGGCCGCTGCTTGTGTCCCTTTAGTGAGTCCTTCAACAGGGTCTCCAATGTTGGTTAAAGCTTCTTGTATCTTCCTTGCTAGAGACTATAACATATCCACAGGAATTTTTGATTTCTTCTGCTTTGCAAGACTTTAAAGGATAGTTCCGGGACTTTTTTTTTATTGTCCCTACGGTTCGGCCATGTGTTTTTAAGCATAACTCGGTAGATCGTAGAAAACTTTCCTATGGACCTTACCCGACTTTTCGTCCATTAACGCACTCGAAATCAGCCGCCATTTTCTGATAATCCTATCATTTCCCCCCATCGCCCTGGTTCACCTGCTTTTGCGGCACTAAATCAAATCCCCCGCCCCTGAGCCTGACATCAGCAGACGCGTACCGCCCATTTCCCAACGCCAAAGCACGTTTCGTGTCAACAATCGCTGCGCCTCAGCTAATGAAGTGTCGCCATGGAAATGGCAGGACGCCTCTTTCCTCAATTAGTATTAACAGACCGTTTCACAACACACAGCAGCAGATTTTCGATTCCATTCCTCTGTCTGTGTTACTTTGAGTATTCTGTGACTTGTTTCTGTGCTCTGGTCAGCTACCTTCGCCGCTTCTAGGCCTTGTGAACACCTGTACCATCTCTGTAAATTATTTTACTTTCTTTACCACACAATGGCTACAATAATGCTGTATATGTACGAGCCCGAGTACACCGAGGAGGAACTACTGGAAAGGCAAGCACGCGAAAACGATGGGGATTCGGACGGCAGTTGGGAGGACCAGTCAACGGATGAAGAGCAATCGGTGCGAGCTAATGCCAACTGAGGAGGAGAACTGCTGCTGCCGTGACAATTCCGGGTGCTTGGCCTACATTTCGGAAGGCGAGCCAAGTCCGCAATGCATCACCGAGCTGCCAGAGTTCAGGGAAGCCTGCCTCTCACGGACCGTGTTGAGGATGATGATGGTGCTTATGCACGAACTTCGCGGCACTGTTCGTCCGCGTAATCCGAGTAACGAGTAAGTATACTCTGGTTTTGATGTCAGTGATGCCACTACTATGTCATGGTCGTCTCCCACATATAAAATGACATCTACATATCATTCGAATGCATGTAAATTGGTTCCATATTGTGCATTTTCTAGATAGAATTTTTTTCAAAGCAGAATGACATTTTTTACCTGAATCGACAGTGATAAGAAAGTTTTGTCATTTTAATACAGTTTGCATCTTTCGTTTTCACAGGTGGTACAGGCTGGTGGCCTATCGTTGCTTCACTTGGTGGCTTCACAGGAGGCTCGGACACCGCGTTCGGAGAGTAATACCTGCCTGTGCGGTACTTGCCATTAGACAACATTTCCCCAGCGACAGTGGACAATACCGCGGATTTTCCCTGGATGTGCTGCAACCGGAACTTTACAATGTGTAATGTTTATTATTTATGTTCAATTGAAATTAAGATCTAAAATAAAACCCAACATATATTTTAACAATGGTTGTTTTGATTTTTTAAATAAATCTAGTGTGTCTCCATTGAATAGTCTTCCTGTGCCTTGTCTTGTCACACCACATGTCTCCGGCCAGCATCCTCCCTCACGCTGGCCGCCCACCTTCAATCCACATAACCGTTGAACCCATATGCAGCAGACATACATATGTTATTTTGCGGGTTGGCATCAAGCCTCCCGGCCTTGCCTCCTCCCCCAAAAATACTTACCACACCACTTTGTTCAAGCGTTGGCAATAAAAGGAAGGCCGTTGGATTTTATTGATACAAAACATGGTTATAGGTAAATAATCAATATGGTTGATCATAATAAATCATCCTTTTGGGCACCGGGTACAGAGATGACCCCCTCTGGCCCGTGCCGCCTTGCCACCACAGGCCAGCCTGCTGCTGACTAACTGCCTAGGCATCCAGGGTCTCCAGGGTGAACTGCACCCATATATTCTCCTGGGAGGGTGAGGTATTTATAAACTCACCCCCCTGCCTTCCATGTACTAGATCCTGCAGCCTGCCTCTTACATGCAGTTAGATGGCCTCTCCTTGGTGAGGCCCTGCGGCAAACGAGTCTTGTCTGCACGACCACCGCCCCAATCCATCCCCCCCCGCCCTATCAAAGGCAGTTCGCACCGGGGTACTTGCGCTGGCAAGTGGAGCTGTCAGGGAGCGATAAAGGCCAAGAGGTGCCAAAGACCATGTACACTTCAAAGTGGTCTATAGAGCATGGGTTGTTGTTCCCATGTCTACCTCCAGACCCCGTGTCTCCTGCCAAGCATCCCCCCTCACGTTGGACGGCCCCCTGCAATCCACATAAGTGTGTCTCCATTCACGAGTCTTCCTGTGTCTTGTCTGCACGACCACCGCCCCAATCCACCCCCCCCGCCCTATCAAAGGCAGTTCGTGCAAAGGCAATGTGACTCGTGCAATTCGAGGCACTAACCTTAAAATACATGCCACCTGTACAAAATATCATCCTTTCTCATGGTCTGCACAACCCATGCTGGGGCAACTGCCAGCAGGCAATCTACTTTGTGCAGCGGCTGCACTTTTTAGTGGTTCAAGTTTTAAAAAGTTAGAGTCTTTCTTTCAGTTTGTGGGAATCCATTTCATTGCGAAAACTCAGTTCTACAAATACCAAACCGATTATCTATTTCCAGCCATTAGCGAAGCTTGGAGAATGGAAAAAATGTCTATTGATAGTACATTCGCGGGCAAACGGTTCAGGCTAGCCGGTGATGGACAGTGCGACAGCCCAGGATTTTCAGCCAAGTACTGCACCTACCACTTTCAGGACATGGAAAGTAAGAAAATTGTGAGTTCGGTGGTCGTGCAGGTGTCACAAAGTACATCCTCAGTGGCCATGGAGAAAGTTGGCTTTGTAGCATCATTGCAAGAACTACAATCGCGGGGAATGGTGATCGACCTGATAGCCACGGACAGACACGTTTCAATTGCCAAGACAATGAGAGAAGAGTACAAAAATATAAATCACCAATTTGACGTTTGGCATCTTGCAAAAACAATCAATAAAAAAATGTCGGCTGCAGGTAAAAAAAAAAGATATGCAGGGTATTTCACAGTGGTCCAAGTCAATCAGCAACCATCTTTGGTGGAGCTCAAAAACTTGTGGAGGGTCGTTGGAAATTCTACTGGAAAAATGGCGGTCAGTAATGCTACACTGTACCAACGTTCACCGTTGGAACACAAACCAACATTTCCACAATTGTGAACATGGCCATTTGTCCACAGAGGAGGCACGGAAGAAGAAGTGGTTGATTCCTTCATCACCCACTCACAAAGCCATTGAAAAGATTGTATTTGATAAAACTATAACAAGAGATTTGAGGGGACTCACGGAATTCTGCCACACAGGAGATTTGGAGGTGTTCCACAATATGTGCCTAAAGTACAGGCCAAAACGATTGCATTTTGGCAGGGAGGGCATGATAAATCGGACTCTTCTAGCGGTCTTGGCACATAACCATAATGTTGGCCGTCAACAAAGTAGGACGACCGGAACTTTAGGGACGCTTCGCTACAATAAGGCCTTCACTAAAAGAAGTAAACAATGGATTATCAAACCAGTGTTTGAGGATATGCAATATGACTTTATTGAGAGACTTATTGTTGATGTCCTAGATAGGCACATACATGGAGTTGTGAACGAACCTGTGCAGGGGACAACTGCATTGCCACCCAACATTGCCTCTGTTCCATGTCCACCTAAAGAAGAGCTCATTGAGAAATACACATCACGGTTTAAATGATTGTAATTTGATTGTCTGTTCTCTCGTGTCTCCTCATGTTGCAGGCCCATTGAATATGTGTATCTATGTAATGTGTAAATAAAAGTGATTGTTCAGTGTACATGCAATGTGTCTCTCCACCGTTGCCCCTCCCTTCACCGTGCAGTAGTGCGAACCACCCGGGTGTCACCTGTGACTTTGCTCTCGAGTCTCCTCATGTCGCAGGCCCATTGAATATGTGTAGCTATGTATTGTGTAAATAAAAGTGATTGCTCAGTGTACATGCAATGTGTCTCTCCAACCTTGTTCATTTGCGCATTGAATTAAACCAAACAGTAATATAAATCATTTTTCAAAATATATAGAATGTCTCCGTATTTATGGTTCTCTGGGGCTGCAAATACACGCACACAAAATGCAAAGATGGAGTGTAAATTTCAAGTCCTGTGAGATGGCCTTACACTGAATGTAGCTAACTAGGAATGTGTGCTCGTTCAAAGTGAAGGTCAGCTGCTTTGATTTTTTGCTCGGGCGCCGGAATGGCCCACGACTCAGTATAAGGTTCTATTGTTATTTGACCTTGACAGGCCGGGACCATCCCGAAAGACTTCTTTTTGGGGGTGTGGTGCAATAACGAAAACGATAATGAATATAATTTCAGAAACGAAAGCCATTTAATGTTCGTTCATTAGAAGAAATAACGTCGGCATAGAAGGAGTGGTATTTCGGGGCTGCCCTACGCACAGACACAATGGAAAATGCAAATATAATGTAAGTAACTCTTTAGATGAGTTTATACCGCAATTTAATTACTATACAGTAGCTTTAAAGACGGGTTAAGTTGTACTTGTTCGTTCTATGTGGCATATTGTTTTGTACCGCGCACTATCTTGAGGAGAACCATCTCCTTTTACGGAAGCACCTCAAAACCTTCCTCTTTGCTTCTGCTTTCTCTCTCCCTCTCCCCTGCTACAACTGGTCCACTGTCTGCGACCTCGGTCCTGGGCCCTTCCACTCTCCACCTGCACTGCCTCCCTGCCAACCCCTGCACTGGGGGACTGTCTCAGTATTCTACAGCCCCCCCTTGACGTATAATACCCAGTTGCACTGTCCTAGCTATGAAATAATTTCCCGACCTAATATATAAAATGAATAATTTTAATAAAGATCTGATGGTGAGACTAATTTCATTTTTTATGTTTTTCAAACAGGTACATCATCCATTATTGTATGTGTCACGAGTACCAGACACCGGCGGATGGGTTTTTCAACCGCCAGTTGCTTCTCCGCGTGAACAACGTTACCACACTGACCATTTTATGGGACGATCGCCAAGTACAAGTATGCCCTTATGCGGTACTAACGGCTAGATGCAACATACAGACCGTTGTGGTGGCCTAGTGCCTCGTTGTTGGAACAGCCATGCGATTATCAGTGCGACCGAAGAGCTTATTTTATCGTAAACCAACACCCTGTATACTGCACACGAACATCGCGTGCCTCAAGACGAACTATTTTGGATCGAGAGCAAAGAAAAATGCAAATCGCTGAATATTCTCAAAACATTTGATGTCAAAGAAATGTACTTTGCCAAATGTACAATCTTGCCGTTTGCTTTTAAACCACAGTTTCATATTCCGAATTGTGGCGCTGTATTGTGAGATGATCTAAGACCCTGTGTACAGCAAAGGAACATCGCGTGCCTCAAAACGAACTTTTTGGAACGTGAGCAAATAAAAATGCAAATTGCTGAATATTCTCAAAACATTTGATGTCAAATAAATGTACTTTACCAAATTTACAATCTTGCGGTTTAATTTAAAAGTACAGTTTCATATTCCCAATTGTGGCGCGCTGTGTTGTGTGAGCTCATCTGTGTTGATTTCCGGGTTCTGTGTGGAGTCGCGTAGAAGACGCCTGGGCGCGTTTGCCTACGCAGCTCAGTCACGTCACGGATAGAGGCGGGGAATATGAATGTTTTGATAAAGTCTGTTTCAGGGGCGGGGGATTTGATTTAGTGCCGCAAAAGCAGGTGAGCCAGGGCGATGGGGGGAAATGATAGGATTATCAGAAAATGGCGGCTGATTTCGAGTGCGTTAATGGACGAAAAGTCGGGTAAGGTCCATAGGAAAGTTTTCTACGATCTACCGAGTTATGCTTAAAAACACATGGCCGAACCGTAGGGACAATAAAAAAAAAGTCCCGGAACTATCCTTTAAGCTGCTACGAACTGCCTTTTAGCTGGGGTTGCATTTTTGACTTTGAAAGACTTGCTGTGACGCAAAACTAACCTGAAGCTCTGCTAGTATAGCACTAACCAACTGTTTTCCTTCCCTAAAATCACTATCTTATATATGTATGGAGACTAAATACAATTACTGTATTATTTTGTGGGTGCATGGTATTAGCAATATAACTGTCAAACTACAGTAACAATTGTATGCGTTCAGCAACTACCAACTAAGAAGTGACCATTTGAAAATATTGAAAAGTATAAGCATGTGTGTTGGTTTATTGTGCTAAGTATTCAACAGTCACTTGTAAATATAATAAATATATATTTAATATAAATGTATGTGTAAGTGTTTCTTTGAATGTGCTTTACTAACTGGATTCAGTGTACTTGCCTACAGTTCACATCTTCCTCTTATGATAAGCCTGACTGCTCTGCCACTCTACCAAGGTCTGAGTTGTACAGACTGATACTAAGAGTTGGGGATCTACAAACCACCGGAATAGCTTACCAAAGTCTTACCTCCAAGTGGGACTTTAGGAAAACTCCCCTAACAAGGGGTGTGCAGGAGGAGGAATTGATAGGAGAGTAAGAATTTGCATTCTTGAATCCTGAGGTGAAGCAAACAGAATCCTTAGCAGACTCTGTTTAGCGAGGCACAGACCTAGAACTAAAGCAAACGGAAGCATCAGGACGATCACATGATTAGCCTCCGCTGCAGTGGATTGGAGAGGCACAATTGGAACATACTGACTAGGTTGTCATCTTCTTCTCAAGCATCCGTGAATGAAAGAAAGTATTGAAGTTTTAAATGTTAACATCTGATCTTGTAACGTGGTGAAATAACGCAATACATTCTGCGCTTGAAGGACTGTTATGGTCAGCCAGGCACATGCATTGGACTACTTTACATTAGTTCTTTTTTATCATGCTTGCCATTTAAATTGACTACATATACCACACTACAGTTGCTCCTAGCTGTGGTAGTCATGGGATCCCAGCTGAGTGAGAAGGTTTCTTTGTTGTTAGGATGTGGCTGACAGCACACAGTCATGCCCGCAGGAGTGTGGCCAGAGCAGGATAATGGTCTGGATACGTTGAAGTCAACTCTAAGCCAACTGTAGACCAATAGTGGGGTCTCAGTGTTTAGTCAGAGATTAAGGGTCATACTGGGAATCATTCATTACATTTACACCCAACAACAAATCATCAACAAATCCCTATTATCACCATAGCTTCGTATGAAACAGGAGATTTAATAAACATAAGTTTCTGTATTATCTACAGAAGATGGATTATTCATTTAATGCACAATTCTCATCATAACATTTCTCTGCCATCTCATCATCATAATCAAACCTATTTGTGCTATAGCAAGCACATGTGATTCTTCTATAACACATGATAATGTCCATCTTCCCAGAACAAAGTTATGAATCTTGTACTGTGAGATTTCCTGGAATGTCATTGATATTAACCAAATTGACCTTTTACAATTGATCTTTTGTCCTAATTGATCTAATCATAGTGGTCCTAATTGACAAGCTTCACAATTGACCTTTATATTATTTTAGTTATTTTATAGATCTATTGGGTTGGCTTTGGATAATAAATAATATAAGGGGATTGGGTGGGAGGTTTTGGATTGGGTGGGGGCTGGCGGGGGGTTTCCCCCGCTTATATGTCCTAATTGTCCTTTTAAATTAGGCCAATTCTCCTGAGGTCATTTCTCCCGAGGTCAATTGTGAAAAGGTCAATTAGTATACATCCATGTCATCACCACATTCTTTTATCGTATTTGGGACATAGCCCACACATGTTTCAGCTCCTATACGATTTGTTGGGCCTTCCTCAGGGGGTTCTTAAGTCAACGATGAGGTGATGTCACAGGTTTAGTGTAAACAGAAAATATAGTGACCATATCAATGAAATATGTGCTATGAACCTACTCGTTATTTCTTTCTCTACCTGGATATGTTTCCTCATATGAATTTCAATCATGCTTTTAATTGGTATCTTTTGGTTACTTTGCCCCCTCGCCCCTTAGGAAGGGCTGACCTGTGGGAGTTTGGGGGTGTAAACCATTCCCTCTCTGAATTCCTAGGTTTTAGGTGTGTACTAAAGAATTATGCACCAGAACATACTTCCGCACCTACCTAAGATCACTCCTTTGGTTGTCAGTGCTCTGTTAGTGATATCTTGGTGTATTGGTTGTCTGTGCTCTGTTAGTGATGTCTTGGTGTATTGGTTGTCTGTGCTCTGTTAGTGATGTCTTGGTGTATCCCGTACATTCTTCTCTCCCTGTTCATGTTCAATTGTTACCTGCAGCAAAAACACTTTTGACACTTAACTGATTGGTTTAATGACTCCTTAATGATTCTTATTGTTTGGCCACTTACCTAATTATGTCAATACAAATGAATCCAGTTACTTGAATGGTCTCTGCTGGGTTGGTATTGCATGGAATGGGTCTATATGGAATTGTCAAATTTGGGAGTCATGCACATTGCAGATGCTCTCAAAAATACAAAATAATACTTGGTTTCAAAAAGCACCTTCCCTATTCTTATGTAAAAATCAATAATTTTAAAAACATTTTGCGAGCATATTTAATTTCAATGTGTATGCATGATTGTCCATCTAATAGTTGGTTCGCTTTATCTCTATTGCTCTATCATGCCAAGCCCCCAAGCCACCTGTTCCAATTGGACAGGCTGGCCCATTCATCCAGAATATCCGAGTTCATAAAATACGGATTCAAATATTTCCACAAAGAATGTCTTTGAATGAGGAGAAGGTGGATAAGAGAGAAGAGAGGAGAGGACAAAGTGCAGAGGAAAGGGTGGTGGTTGGAGGAGTTTGAGAAGCGAGTGAGGTAGAGGATTAGGAGGAGAGAGGAGAGTGGAGGACGTAGAGAAGAGTGAAGGGAGAGAGGAGGAGGTGAAGAGGAGAGAGAATAGGAGGAGATGGAGAGGGGAGGGAAAGAGAGAAAGGTGAGAAAGCGGAGAGGAGAGGACAAAGTGGAGAGGAAAGGGCGATGGTTGGAGGAGGTGAAGAAGTGAGTGAGGAAGAGAATGAGGAGGAGAGAGGAGAGTGGAGGACTTAGAGAAGAGTGAAGGGAGAGAGGAGGAGGTAAAGAGGTGAGAGAATAGGAGGAGATGGAGAGGAGCAAAGAGAGTGTGTAGAGGGAGGGTGAGAAGGTGGAAAAGAGAGAAGAGGACAAAGTGGAGAGGAAAGGGAGATGGTTAGAGGAGGTGGAGAAGTGAGTGAGGAAGAGGAGGAGGAGAGTGAAGGAGGAGAAGAGAGAAGGGAGCGTGGAGGAGGTAAAGAGGAGAGAGAATAGGAGGAGATGGAGAGGAGCAAAGAGAGTGTGTAGAGGAAGGGTGAGAAGGTGGAAAAGAGAGAGAGAGGTGAGAAAGTGGAGGAGAGAGGAGAGTGGAGGTGGTAGAGCAGAGTATAGGGAGAGTGGGGAAGGTGGAGAGGAGAGAGAGTAGTAGGAGGGGAGAGAGAGAAGAGGAGGAGGGAAGGAGAGGAATTAAGAGAGTGTGCAGAGGAATGGTGAGGAGGTGGAAACGTAGTATAATGGGGTGAGCAAGAGAGAAGTAAGGAAGTAGAGTGGTGGAGCAGTGAGGAAGCAGAAAAGAGAGATACAAAAGAATGGGAGGAAAAAGACATTAGAAAGGTAAACGCCTGGTCGTACGGCATGGACGTGGATACGAGTAAGAGAGCATATGAAGGATGGAACAGGGGAGCACAAGCAAGAGTGAAGGAGAGGAGAAGGTGAAGGAAACCAGGAAAAGAGGAAAGGAGAAGCAGGGAAAAGAAAGGATAGGTGGGCAAAGAAAAGTGGGGGGAGAGAAAGGGGAAATGCAAGGCAGCTTCTAGGCCATCCTTTCTGATCAAGATCATACAGTGGGGTTGGTGCACCAAAGAGCCTGTTGGGCCAATAGGTAAGATTGTGCACCACCATCAGGAGAGGAACGCCTGCTGACCTCTGGGGTCTACCATCTCTACTGTTGCCTGATGCGCAACCCCTGTCGGATGACCAAAGGCTACCATGTGGGGGTACCTGGGAGGAGAGTCCAGGAGAGCCAAGGACAGACCCTGACACCATCAAGGGCAGCCCAAAAAAGACGCTGACAAGGCTAAAAAGAAGTGTGGGTCACCACAAAACCCAAAGGGCGTGCATGAATGTTTGTTGCAAAGAAGGTGCACATGAACTGTTGAGAGGGAAAGGAAAAGATCAACATATATATGATATTGGGGCTCATTACAGGTTTGCCAGTAACCTGCCTGTACTACCGGTGGGTTACTGGCAAACCTGCCTTACCATTACCACCACCCGATATCCCAGTGTTACCAGGATATTACGGGTACCGGCAACAGCGTTAAGTCCCCATTCCATGACGTCCCATAGGGCTCCATGGAACCTGGTGCCGGTGATTGGGGCAATTCTTCATCGGCAGAGGACTGAACTCCCAGTTCAGGGCTACCGGAAGTTCACTGCCCCTACTGGCAAACATGGAGTATGCCGGTCCGGCATTTTTTTCTGGCATTTTTACCAGATCTGCACACTCATAATGGAGCCGATGGAGTCATTTGTCGATCCCTCAGTTGACACTGTGTGGAATATTTTTGTGGAAAATCCAACCAGCCAGTGAAGCTGCACAGATAGGTGTGAAAATTCCACACTGACAACCTGCACTTTATAATAATGACACATGTTAACACCATACTTTACACCAGAAACGCCACCTGGAATTTGCACCTACTCAGAGCAGATGATAATCAGCAGCGGGGTCCACAAGTCAGCACCACTACAATGAAAACAAGTCCGAAGAATGCATTAAGCAATCAGCACGCGAAAACCTTCGCAAATTAGGGGGAAATTGACGCATACACTACAACAGAGCAGCAAGGAAGGAACAGCGTTCTGCTGCATTGGGAAATCCCGCCAATAATAACAGTCCCCCTGGCGAAGCAGCAGCAGGCAGCCGAGAGCCCCTCCAACACCCGGCGCAGCAGGAGCTGCACTAGAAGAGTTGCACGACGAGAGTGACACGGGTGCTCACGCTAAGTCTGTACAGGACCAGGTGGTCACCCCTAGGCAGGAGTGAGCAGCAGGCTGTTGCCTGATACTGGAAGGGCATGGCCACAATGCAATCAATCTTGGCTGAAATCCAGGAAGACATAAAATAGCAACACATTAGAATGACAACACTCGCCATGTTGCAGCTGCTCAGGCAGCTGCAACTGTGTGCCCGTGGCGCATTCCAGGGCACTGCAGCACTTGCGCATGGCACGAAACAGACATCTTTCTCAAACCTCCTATTTTCTCCTCACCGTGACGCAACGCATAGAGCGCCACATCACATTCTACAGGCTTGAAAGCTCCATCCCATGCCATTGCTAGATTGTCTACTGTGGTGGGGGCACTAGGCTGCACGCATGTCGTGCTTGTACCACCACGGCCCAAGAGCAGGTCTTTCCGTACAGATGCATGCAGCACAGCAGCAGCGTACACATGGTATGTCATGCAGACTTGCTCTTCACATGTGTGTGCAACACATGACTTGATGATCCTACACAACAGATGTCTGCAATGCTTCATGGACTACAGCAATGCCGGGCCTGGCTGCTGGGTATGTGTTGCATAGCGCACTTGCACAGCAATGCGTGTCAACACGTTTACATAAAGGAATTCGCACTTCAACCCCTTAAGTGCCAGGCTATTATGCAAGTCTATGCAAAAATCTCGTCCTTGGCACATCAAGTTTTCCAATATCTGAGTGAGTGGAAAGAAAGGTGGGGGGACACAGCCAGAACAACAATACCGCTCAAGGCAATCACATATGAGAGCACAAGCAATATTCTGTCACTTCATAACAGCCATCCATTCTTATTTGGGAAGGCCATTGGTGCATGAAAGACAATGAGCCCTCAATGAGTTTACACAAACTCCTCTGCAGTGCACAGCACCCTGCTGTTATATCGCGAGCCTGGCTCTCTGATTAATACATGGGTCTAACTTGTTGGTTATGCACTGAAAGGACAGATGCTAGACCTCAGAAAGCAGCCTCAGACTCCCTGAAATGTACCAAGTATAACAATGGCCCATACCCACCTGCACTCCTTCTGACGGGCGACTCTGGATATCCCATACAACACGCGGCACTGCTCCGATGACGCCCAGTCAGCATTGCTACAACTAGACCCACATCATCACCTGGCACACAGATGAGCGGGCGTTTGGGGGGCTCACTGACTGTTTCAGATGTCTCTACAGAAGTGGGGAGGTGGTGGCTTAGGGTTCACACCTGGCAAGGTGCGCAAGATGTGATGAAGGTCCGCCTTAAAGACCAGGTATACCCATCCACCAAATGCAGTGCTAACTGAAGGAGGTACATGGGGGACTCCCGCCCAAGGCGTTAAGTGAGCCCCGAAAACTGTGTGTCCCCAGCTAACCTCAGCCCACCAGGCTGGTAGTAGGCAAGGCTGTTTTGTAAAGTCTGAAGCTCTCACGTGCAAGTGAGCATGATTCACACAGAAAATGTGTGTGGCTGCATACCTAGGGTCATTCAGACCGATTTATAAAGTCTGCGTCCCGTGGAAAAACATGCACCCCTGCCAGAAAGGCCTGCTGGCCATCTGATGTGGCTCCTGTGCGCAGGGAGGTCAGGGATTTCATGCTGGTAGGGCTCGCTTGGTCTTCTATGTATCCTTCCGAAGTCAACACATTGGGGCTCATTGTGAGTTTGGCGGTATATGGTAAAAATGGCAGTAACGGAATTACTGCCGCTTTTACCCTACTAGCCGGGGCTAATTTCGTTGGAGGAATTACCACAGAGATTGAAAACGGTATTTCTGATACATTACAAGTTGAAATACTGCTGAAATACTGCCGAAAAACACAGTGCAGTTACCGCCACCTAAAAGTGTAAAACTAGGCCACACCCACATGACCCTATGAACCAGAGGTGGTGAAGACCACTACAATGGAGAACATCATGACAGACTCGGCAGAAGACAAAGTTTCCAACTACAAGAACCATGAAAGCGGTTCTAGGGCACTGAAACCCCAAAGACTGCCAGGGAGGCATTTTGAGCATTGGTTGGATAATCCTGAAGGAACGAGTGCAGAAATGAAATACATGTTCTCTTGGTCTATTACGTTGCCTTTTTTTCTTATTTGGAGTCCAACCTTATTCCTTATCATATTTGCGTAGTGTAATAAAGACCCTTGAACTGTTTTACCTGGGTCCTGAATGGCCTGCTGACCCCATGGCTATGACTGCTTGCAGAGAGAGATCTCCTTGCTTCCAGCAAAACCCACAAATGCCCCCTGTTTTATCACAGAGCGGGGTGTGACAGGAGTGCCAGGGGGACCACCTGCTGAAATCGTGGCAGACATACTGTGACCTCTTTGCCGCCTGATCCATGTAGGATCAGAAGCTTGTAAGCACCATTAATGAGGACAATCCTACACCAGTGATCTTGTTGGACCCCTCTGCAGCTTCTGTGCAGGAAGGAAATGCAGGAAGTGTATTTGGTTCTCACTGTTTTGAGCAGATTGTTGACACGTTATTTCTCCCCATTATATCAGTTAACAATGATCAGTCCTTCTTGTGGGGTTCTCCAGGCCTCTGCAGTAGCGCTCCAACTGCTAGACATGTATTTTCATCGACTGACTCAGCGGATAAGGTCTTTGAATAACTATGTGGATTAAATAAATATTGCACTGAGGTTAAAATCAGCCCATGGCACTAACCTTTTCAAAGTTCCTGCAGACCTGATGGATGGATTTATGTAAACTTCTCAAAATGGATTTCCTTGAACAAGCGATCCATGTGATTGGTGCCCATTCTACCAACTATATCCCTGACCTCTGGACTCAATCTCTGGGCAATTGCCCAATTCTTGCTAAAGTAATGCAGTTCTGGAGCGCTTAGTCTGTCCTTAGATATCCAGATCGCAAATGGAGTCAAAATATGAGTCTACTATTTTAGACCACCATAAAAAAAGTTATCACCTCATTACTGCACAGCAGAAAATACCGAAGATGAAACATAATAAATGTTTAACTGCACATTTGAATGCAATTATATGTGCGGGGTGGGTTAGGGTGATACATAGTAAGAGGAGAGTATGGGAGAGCTGGGGGGGGTCTCCCCTCTCATATAATTGCGTTGAAATGAAAACAAATCTTAGACATTTTCGTCTTCAGTATTTTATTTTCGCAGTATTCACATAGATCCCAAAAATCTATTTCCCTATTTTGCTTTCCATGACAAGGTGCAGACGTTGTTTTATTGATGGTTTAGTCTGCTCCGGATTATGCCAATAGTCTCTTTGTAGGACTTTCTGCAGAAAACTGCAGGCTTCCTTTTGTCCAATCAACTAAGGACTTTTGCATATAAAGAGGTGTGCGGGTGGCAGGGTGCTCACACTCCTTCTTTCAATCATCTCTGGACTCAAACCTTCAAGAAGAATTTGTTGGAACCTGGTGGGAGAAATACCCTTTCCAAAATCTTGCAGTTGTGAGGTGTAGGCAGATGATTCAGGGCAGAGGCAAGCTCTGCTGCCTAACTATCCCCAGGGCGCATTTGGGGAGGGTCTGCTGCTGGAGCAAGACCTGCCTCTCAGCCAGCTACACCGGTACCCAAGACCTCACTGGAAGTGAAGACCCCCTACAGGTGTTTGCCAGCCTAACCCGTGTTTGGGCGGATGAGTACAAGAACCTATCTTGTCCATGACCCCCAAGATTCATACTTGCAGCAACCTGAGAGCCAGATCAGCCAGGATCCCAGTGTTTTCACAGTCAAACTGCTTTGAGATGCATTTCACATCTGTTCGACGCATTCGAGACACTAGGACCCACCGGTGCTGCTTTGGGCACTGTCTTGATCTTCAAACAGCTTGCGCAGCCCCAAGAAGTCTTGCCTGACGCTGTTGAACTGCCAAGAACAGCGAGAAGGTATTATTGGCTCTTAACTGCCCCACTGGCCCATGTTTGGGCCCTAGTGACTGGTTAGGTCACTTTTAGTCCCCTTTTCGTACAGGAACATATCCTTTTATGAACATTGGGGTAATTTTTTATTTTTATTTTATACGGTTTATACAAACCTTTAAAATCTTTTACAAACACATTAACAAGACAACATGAATCATGTGTCAGTTTACATCTTATCGCAAGTTCCTCCCAACTTCCTCCTCCCTCCATCATCCGATTGTCCCTGCTCTCCTTCTGGCCGTTTCTTGTTTGTTAAGCAGCATCAACCAGACTTAGACGCTCTTCGATTATTCTTAAGAAGAGGGTCAGAGGGATTAACAATTTGAAATCAGTTCCATTGAACATGTGGCTCCACCAGTCATCCGCATCCAATGAGGGGTGTTTATTCCCGCCAGGGGCCCAGATGTAAAGTTCTTTCATTGCGGAAATTAGTACAAAACAGAACCAGATGCTTCAATGTTTCCGATTTACTTGTACAAAATCTGCAAATGAGATTCATGTTACTGTTCCCTTTCCACCTCTGTATTCGCTCTTTAGTTTTGAATAAATTCATGCGAAATAACATAAAACGTCTACGTGCCTCAGGGTCTGGAAAAAGACTGATGTAGCGTTGTGCCGTGGCAAATGCACGAGCTTCGACTGGGACGTCTATCATCAGTTTCGCTGCTGATCTTTCTGCGCATGTTCGCTCCCAATCAATATGCCATATTTTTGTTTTTGCAGCGGTCGGGTTTTCATGTAATGTGAGTATCTTAATGTCGAATTCAGTTAATAGGCTCTCACATCTCTGCATCCACATGGACACTAGATTCTGACCGTTTTCCGATGCGGTGTGGAGAATTTCATTTTGCGGTTATTGATTGTCTTTCACCTCTCTTTCATTACTCAGAGTTCTGCATCTTTCTATCTCTTGCATGGTCGATGTGTTCTTTCGACAGGGGTGAGATTTTGTAGTGTATTCTGTTCAGTTATTTTAGCATATGGGGTGTTTAATTCAAATTAATATATATTTTTATAGAACCTTTATTGGACAGTGCTTTATTTTGGACTGTTGTACTTTGCGGTTTGGGTTGCTACTGTTTCACAATGACACCCCTTTTAAGTGTTAGCCTGCTCTCGGCCCACATCACCACAAAAGGCAAAGGAGGTATATCTCTTACCTGTCCCTGTTTCCTCTTTATAATTGTAATCATTCTTGGATTATAGATGTGTGAGGGTTGAGTAGGCGGTTTAGCCACTACTGATCTTTGTACTCCTGCGGGGCAGAAGTCATTTAGTCACATTCACTTCCAGCAAAAAGCTGGATGTGAAACCTCCACTTTACCTCCAGTCATTTGTAGATTTACCAGGCAGAATTACTGCTCACAGTACGTCTGTCAAACATCCCCATGGACTCAAAAAAACTGGTATTTACACTGACATACCACCACTCGGAATCCAATAGTAATGCCACAGGACAGAGTGGGGAAATGGTAAACGTGTTTGGCGGTAAATCAGTACATATACCATTGATTTACTGACAAACTCATAATGTGGCCCAATATCCTTTCTGGTGCATTTTAAGCATCCTTTATATTTGTTTTTTTATTGAGCATTTTTCTGGCACCTATACAACAAAACATTGTTTCCAGGTGCCAGAAGGCTAAGGGGGAGGGAAGATGGGAGTAAAATGATAATGGTAAAAAGAAAACAGTAAATGTACATTCGTGGTCCTACTAGGCCTTGTGACATTCGGACGTGCAAGTGCAGTGAAGGAAGTGCAGGATAGGGATAGGAGGGGGAAGGGAGAAAGCAAGGTATGGGCAAGAGCTGGTGAGGGCCCGGAAGGGAAGTGCCGAGGGGAGCCATGGGAGGAGGCTGCAGGTTAAGTGCTACGGCAGAGGAAACGCAGGGTGGGATGCACAGCTGCCAGGTAGGGGGCCCACAAGGGCAGTGCTGGGGGGGGCTGGTGTCGAGGCCTGGTAACCTGAGAGATTCATGAAGGTCCAGGCTGCCAGCCTCAGCGGCAGTAGGGTGATTAGCAGGGAATGAGAGAAAGAGGTGGAGAAGTTTCCGGAACTTGAGGAGGTCTGGATCAAGTCTGAGAGGGGAAGGGAGGTTGTTCCAAAGAGAGGCACCAGCCGAAGCTAGAGACCTGCCACCCACTCTTTGCTTGGAGAACCGTTTGACAAGCAGAGAGTTGGAGTTAGAGGAGCAGAGGGCTCTGGCGTGGAGGCATTTAGGGAGAGAAAGTTGTAGATAGCGTGGTCCTAGGTCCAAGAAAGCCTTGAGGATGATGCAGAGAGTCTTGAATTTGCTCTTCGCAGCCAGAGGGAGCCAGTGGAGAGATCTTAGGGCAGAAGAGATGCGGTCCCTGGGCTTGAGGCCAAGGATAAATTTTGCAGCCCTATTCTGGATTAGATGAAGGGGCATAGGGAGGAAAGGGGGAGATTGAGGAAGAGGCTGTTGCAGTAGTCCAGCCTAGAGAGGAAACATTGAGTTTCTGTGGAAAGGTGAGGAAAGGGAGAATGCATCTAAGGAGGTAGAGCTGGAAGTGGGTCTTCTTGCAAGGTCCAAGATGTGAGTTGTGAAGGAGAGAGAGGAGTCAAAGATGACCCCAAGGTTTTTGGCCTCAGAGGATGGTGATGGTAGAGGGCACTAGGAAGGCAGCCAGAGGGTAGGAGGGCAGCAGGGCGCCGGTGTCCCAATAAGAAGGATCTCCATCTTACTGGCATTAAGACAGAGGTCATTAGCCGCACACCATGCTGGGATAGAGGAAAGACAGTCGGGATGATAGAGGAAGAAGTAGAGGGAAGTTTGAAGGAAAGCTGCGTGTTATCAGCTTAACACTGGAAATGAGGATAGAAGGATAGGATAAGGTGAGCAAGAGGGGCGAGATAGATATTAAAAAGCCATGGCGATGGGATAAAGCCGTGGGGGACGCCAGAGGAGGAGAGAGAAGTGGTTGAGAAGAAAGAGCCCAGATGTAACTGCGAGGAGAGGTTTGTAAGGAAAGAGGTTAGCCAACCCAGTGCTCGATCCATTATGCCAAGGGTATCACAAAGCCATTTTGTGAGGATAGAATGGTTGACCATGTCAAAGGCAGAGGTGATATCGAGAAGAATGAGAACAGCAGGAGAGTTAGAGTGAAGATTTGTGAGCATGCCTTCACTGTTGTTCAGAGAGCAGTTTCCATGCCTTTGGATGCCGGGAATCCAGATTGATTGTCATGGAGGCAACCAGCGAGTTAAGTATGAAGGATCAGTTGGGGCAGGACCAGCTTCTCCAAGAGTTTACCCAGGAAGGGAGTGGCGGAGATGAGGCAATAGTTAGCTGGACAGGAAGGGTCAGTAGGCGGCTTTTTTGGGAGATGGTGCACAAGGGAATGCTTGAGGGATCGAGGAAAAAAGCCACTGGCAAAGGAGTGGTTACAGAAATTGGCAAGGGCAGGAGCAAGAGTGGAGATGTTATCCTTAATGGTTCTAGGAGAGCAGGGCACCACCTGTTTGGAAGAGGTCTTCATGGAGTGGACAACTTTAGAGACCTCATCAGGTGCTATGGGAAGGAGGGAGGAGAGTGCGGGGGTGTAGGGAAGGGAACGAAAGTGGAGGTGGGGGTGGTGGAGAGTGAGGACAGGATGTCCTGAGTTTTTGAAGAGAAATGGGAGGGCAAAGCGGTGCAGAGAGCCTGGGAAGGACGGGGAGAGGTGCAGAGAGACTGCAGTTGGATTGGCGAGTTCCTTGCCGATTTTGAAAAGTTCAGCCGTGTTGTTAGTGGCTGCAGAGATACAGGCTTGGATGTGGGCTCTCTTCATGGAGTGGATAGAGAAACAGTATTGCCTTTGGAGCAGGCGACAGGCCAGTTTGTCAGAGGATGAACCCGAGGTCTGCCACTTCCATTCAGCAACTCTGCACTCACATTTCAGAGATGCTAGATCAGAGTCATACCAGCCATTATACTTGGAGGCAGGTTTCAGGCGAATCCTCATGAGAGGGGCAAGGATGGCGAGGGTGTTAGAGATGGCGATGTGGAGGTTAGCAAGGACAGAGTCAGTGGGAGAGTCAGAAGCAGGGAAGGGAGATGAAAATGGAAGCGAAAGCAGCGACTGACACTAGCTTTATCAGTCGAATGAAATCAAAGGAGGCTGGCGGTGCAGTCAGTGGCTTAGATAGGTGGTCGAAGGGCCCCAAGTGGGAGAAGAGGAGAGAGTGGTCAGACCAGGAGAAGGGAGTAGTGACCGGATTAGAGATAGGGATGTCTCCATAGATGAAGGCATCCAGAGTGTGTCCAGCTGAGTGGGTCGGACTGTAAGGGAGAATAGTGAGAGAGAGGGAGTGACAGAGGTCACGGAACTGTGAGGTGGCTGAGTCGAGGTGGATATTGAAGTCACTGAGGGGGAGTTTTGAATAAGAGGTCAAGAGGGAGGAGGTGTCAGCCCATTCAGGGAAGGAAGAGAGAGATAGGGCTGGGGGGCCTGTAGATCGTGGTGAGGGTGAAAGAGAGAGTGGGAGAACCACAAGCCTACAGACAAGGCTTTCAAAAGAGGAGTAGGATTGAGTAGGTATGATAGAGGCAGGGACCAACTCAGGGAAAATCAGGGCCACTCCACCTCAATGCCGGTTGGGCCTGGGTTTGGAGAGTATTTTGTAGCCCTCAGGAAGGAGGGTATCGAGAGCAGTGACAGAGCTGGCATTGAACCACATCTCGGTAAGGGTGAGGATGTCAAGGTCAAGGTCTTCAAGAAGGAGACAGATGTCAGAGGAGTTTTTGACAGCAGAGCGGGCATTCAGAGTGGCTAAGTGAAGCTGATTACCACCTTTGAAAGTTTTCAGAGTAGGGGTATACGAGCGTGGTACTCCCATCAGTGGTGGTGGGGAGGTTAGAGGGAAGAAGGAAGGAGGGGTAGCAGGAGAAGAAAGGAAGTGAATGAGAGCGGGCAGGCGCTGAAGAGTAAGTTGAGAACCGTGGGCAATGAGATTGCCATTGTGGTAGACATTAATGATGCACCTAGAGGATGAGAAGTATGCCAAACTTCCCATCTGGTGCCACCATTAATGGATGAGGAGGAGAAAGGGGAGAGAGTGGAGATCAGGTGGGGAGTCCATAGGTCCGGGGAAGGGACAGAAAAGAAAAGAGGATGTCAGTAATAGTCTGCCAGGAAGTAGCATTGACGTAGGTGTCAGCAATAGGTAGGCCTGGGTTGGAGGCCAGGAGAGATATTTTAAGCTTTTTTCTTCCAGCTTCGTGAGAGGGAGAGGATAGTTGATAGAGTAGCAGTTAGAATAGATAGGGGAGATAGAGCGTGCCATGTAGTGAGGGGAGAAGGAGAGAGACGGACAGTGGGGCTGCAGAGTGCACAAATAAACTCACCAGGCAGCCTAGTAGCCAAGCAGGCACAGATGAAGGAGGTGTTTTAAATAAGATATGCACAGGGTAGCAGGAATTGTAAGTACCCAGGCTGGGTGAGTGCTAAAATGCATCTAAAAACAATGCGCTGGTTTAAAGGCACATCTAGATTCACCTTTCCCGTCAAGCACTAAAATGCAGCAGAACGCAATCAATGCGCTGGTTTAAAGGCACATCTAGATTCACCTTTCCAGTCAAGAACTAAAATGCAGCAGAAAGCAATCAATGCGCAGATTTAAAGGCACATCTAGATTCAACTTTCCAGTCAAGCACTAATATGCAGCAGAAAGCAATCAATGCGCAGATTTAAAGGCACATCTAGATTCAACTTTCCAGTCAAGCACTAATATGCAGCAGAAAGCAATCAATGTGCAGATTTAAAAAGGCAGCAAGATTCAGGAGTAGAGACTATGGAGGTAAAAAAGGTCTTCAGGTGTTGGTTTCAAAGGCAAGAAAAGTGCAGCAATTCAACATGGGCGGTGCATAATGGCTAATCCCCCACACTAACGTGAGATGGGGGTTTATATTCTATTAAAGACAAGGAGGCGATTATTATGCATTCAATCTTTACTCTGAAACCACAGCAGCAAAGAAAAAAACTTTTACAAACAAAGAAATTAGAAAACAAAACTAAATAGAGTTCAATGTCAATGCAAGGGGGGACTCCCCAATCCATCATGGAGGACAGGTCATGCCCTGCAGGAGACCAATGAGCAGGGACCCTTCCTTACATAAATCCATTACTCTAGACACAACCCCTCTTTCTGTAGCTGTCTTGAACCAGACGTCCACTGCACAGATCAGATGATAAACGATGAAGGCAAATCCAGCGTAGCTCTTGTACCACGCACTCCACAACTTGTAACTGTGAGCTACACTCCTGATCAGAATTTCAACTCGTAGCTGTAAGAACAACAAGCAAGAAGGGTGGGTGGATGGGAAGAACAACAAACCAAAGAATGTTCTCTCTAAACACCTGTGCACATGCGTTTCCTAACTGTCACATCATATCATATCAAGGGTGGGTAGGTGGGATAATAATCGCCGCCTTGTCTTTAATAGAATCTAAAACCCCATCTCACGTTAGTGTGGGGGATTAGTCATTCTATGACAAGACAGGAGGCTCATATTATGCACGTTCAAAGCCCTTGCATCTCATTAGTACAACATGATAAATACAATAGAGACAATTAAATAAAATAATAGGAGAAGAAAAAGTGTTAAATACTTTCATTAGATCAATCAGCTGACCACAAGAGAATTGCCCAAGACTAGGCTGCCCGAATAACTGTCTTTTAAGGCATAGCCAAATCCACTGCAAGAAAAACAACTGGAAGATGTGCCAATTCCAGCGTTCCTTACAGGCCACCAAAACCAATTGGTTAAAAAGAGGGGAAAAACCCTGAACAAAGTTTTCCTATACTAATAGGGTAGGCAAAAACCCATCGGATTAATAAACTCCTCTGTTGTCCAATCAAACATTTGAACACTTAAATTCATCCCATCTATGGGAACCTAGATAACAAACCAAAGAAGATAAGCACTTAGCTCTCCTGGGGATAAAGAAAAATACCCCTTAGGGGTGAAAGCTTTTTAGGTTCCATCCCATGCGTTAAAGGACCATATCGCCTTAGAAACAGGGCATGTCACATAACTACACTGGGGAACAAGTGGGAAAGACAAATCTTCATAAAAAGTAAAAATGGGAGAAAGGTCATTTTATTAATCTGTAATAGGACGACCCATTCTGGGCGGAGCAGAAGCGCAATAGACTTAACACCAATTGTATTCAGACCTATGTGTGTCCTAAAGAAGGTATGTCTTCTGGAGGCAGAGGCAGAATGGAAGAGAGGGGCCCCACCTGAAAAGCTAAACCTGCCAAACCTCCAAAATGGAGACCTTGAGACCTCCTGAGCTCTTGAAGAAGAACTCTGCTACCATGACAAAAAGGCAGATATTTACAAAACCTGACCCTTAAGAGACCAAACCTGGCAAGGGGAAAAATGTATCTTACATCCAATCGCAACCATTATAGTGATATCTAAACCCCCTTGTAGATGTGCCCGGTGCTTGAAATTTGTTCCCTCCTCCATGGTTGATAAATCCCCTAGAGGATCATAAACTAACCGAAGGAGGACCCCTAAATTCCCAAGTCTTAGCAAAACTCTAAACTGCAAAGAACTCATCACTAAACCGTTAAAATGAAGTTGCTCACCAGAAGAGGGCTAGCCTCTATCTTAGCCAATTTGAAGAACCTTGAAGCTCCCAGTACTCTGAACTGGCACCTTACTGCAAAAACAATCTCCTGTGAAAAACCCCAAAAGGTCTACCTCCCATGCAGGTAGCTAGGAGAAGCAATTCATTAACTAAATATATCCCAGCCCTCTGGGAATCGCACTGACAGACACCTTCTGATAGTTAATGTAGAGACGCATTTTGATAGGGGGATATTAGTAGCACTCCCAGACCCCTCTATCCCGCCAAGGGATATTGAGCATTCCCAAGGAGGAGAACCCTCCCTGCTTATGTAAGGAAAACCTTGCAACCCAGACGAAGGCTACCCTGAGGACCACACTAAAGCCCCGCTTTACACCCTTAAAATAACTACACACTTGCACTTCTAACCAACCCCCTGACCGTGGAAGGGGCTTCGCTTACTTATCGAAATACCAGGAATCAGCGCAAAGGAAAGTAAAATGACGGGAGGGAAATGCTCAGTGCGATCCTGCACTGGTTATGAGTCAGAACTCCTGAAACAGGAAAAACGCAAACCATCGGGTGATACTCCAAGAGGTGTAATATTATGATGCAACCTCCCCCAAGGATGGCAGGAAGGGGAACGAGGGGGGAAAGGACTCTGGGATAAATATCCTACTCCGTAAATGAAAGGTTGTGAAAGAATACTGGGACCCCTGTCCCTTCAAACCCTGAGGTCTGAGTCTCTGCATGTGTGAGAGGCTGACTGGCCACTTATGGGAATCAGGGGAAGGGAACAAAAGCAGAACACATTGCCCATAGCAATATAGCACTTATATAGTGCTACGAAATCTCTGGTATACGGATGTTGATCATCACTACTACCCACGGAGTGTGGTGAGGGGTCCACTTATCGATTGGGACAGGATGAAAGACTGATTTAGGCCTCTCCAAATTAAGAACCTGCAGCAATAGGGTCAGTACGGATGTGAAAACCAGCACTCTATTCGCTGTACTATAGAAAAAACAAAATATATAATATATAACGAAAGAGGCTAAACAACTCTCTTGAGGGTACAGAGGTCTGCTTGTGCTCCAAGAGCAGAGTAGAAATTTTAACACACTGCTAGGCGTTTAGCAGAACCACAGGTCAAGCTTTTAGGGGAAACCCCTGGGCAGGCGCCAGAAAGTTATTATTTGGCGATTTGTCCCTCTGATACCAGCAAGTGTTTCCAAACACTCCATCCAATTAGAACATGGTTACCCAACCTGCCTTGCAACAAAAACTGAACAGATAGCCCCAAGCTGATCTTTTCTCCACCAATAATCCAAATAGTATAATGAATGTCATAATGGGACACATAGTAAGGGAAACACGCCACTCACTAAAGAGAGTATCAAGCCCTGCATATCTCAAAAGGGGCATAACTCCTCATTCTTTTCTTCCTCATGTCGAGAGAATAATTCTGCAGCTTAATCCGCACAGGTATTGGGTGGAGTAATTGTTATTGGGGAAAGCAAAAACCTAAGGAAAGGACTGAGTTGTCCTGAAACTAACTAAGGTAAAGGGCGACAGAATTTTAACTAAAAGACGAAGGTTAACACTTGAGTGATGGCTAGAGAGGAAGGTACACCCCCCCCCACATGGGTCTGTTTATTACTACCTCCAAACACTCTGTTCTTTAAAGTATTTAATAAATAAATAAAATAATATAAATAAAATAATATAAAAATATCCAAGGAAGAGGGGTTACGCCCTCACAAGGGTCTGAACCCCGACCTTATAGTAGCTGCTACCTACTGAGCTATTCGGGCTACTGACAAGTCCGAAAACGCAAATGTTGTCCAGGCATCACTTAAACAATTTGTTTAGCACAAGAGTACACTGAGCAAGTGCATCTGAACAGCTCACCCTAGCAGGGTGTGGAACCAGCATTAAACGAGGGGTTCACCTCGCAGAAAAACACAGGCAAGCCTGCCGCTGAGCAGGTGACAGCACACCTAAAGGGAAGATAATGACAAATGCCACATGCAGCACCTAAACAAAACAAAGCTGCCGACTTTTAAGGGAGGGATACACTGAGCAAGTGTACCTCCAACTGCTCGCCCGAGCAGGGCGTGATAACCAGCAGTGCACAAGGGGGTAACCTCGCATTAGAACTCAGGCAGAACCTGAAACCGAGCAGGTTACTGCACACAAACAGTTAAGGTAATCACCAATGCCTTATGCAGCACACAAACAAAGTTGCCGACTTTAAGCGAGGAATACACTGAGCAAGTGTACCTCAAACTGCTCACCCTAACAGAGTGTGGAACCAGCAGTATACGAGGGGTCACCTCGCAGAAGAACTCCGGAAAGGCTTGCCACCGAGCAGGTGACGGCAACCTTACAGGGAAGATAATGACATCTGCCACAAGCAGCACCTAAACAAAACTGCCAAGTTTAAGGGAGGAATACACTGAGCAAGTGTACCTCAAACTGCTCACCCCAGCAGGGTGTGGTAACCAGCAGTACACGAGGGGTTATCCTCGCATTAGAACTCAGGCAAAACCGAAACCAAACAGGTTATGGCACCTACAGTGAAGGCAAATCACCTATGCCCTGTGCAGCGCTTAAATAAATAAATACATAAATAAATAAATAAAACAGCAGATTGGCAGCGTATGAGGCTCTTCAGTAGGCGAACTAGTGTTAATATAGCTGAAAATATCAATTTAAAGACAAAATAAAAAGTCAAGTTTTTAAATATATATATATATACACACATCCATATGTGTACACCGCCAATGGCGGAAGCAAGCCCAGGTCCCTCTGCATGGTAAACATGCAGCCTCCTTATGGAGCCATCTCACTTATGTGAAGAAATAGAAGCATATATATATATATATATATATATATAAGAATATATAAATATATAAAATATATATATAATATAATAGAAGAATATACCAACCTAAAAGGAGGTTACAGCTGCACGCTGTAGATATGCTCACTGAAAGAGCTTTACCAACAAAAAGAGGGCTGTGCGCCTCTTTAAAATTATAATTTTATTTCATAACACTTTCAGAATTTTGATGTAGAAGGATTGGCTCAAACCCCCAACCTTTCAGGTACAAGTCACCAAGCTTACTGGCTGTGCCACAGACACAATATGTTCCAAGAATGAAAACAAATGAAATGAAATGGGGCCACGCACTGGGACTGAAGCATAAGAGGCCTGCACGTGCCTGGAGAGAAGCAGACGCCTCCATTAGCTCAGCATGTGCGAGCTAAATAAACAAACGAAAAGAAACATTATCAAACAGGCTTAAAAGCCAGAGGCATACCAGCGCGAGCACTACATTGTGAAAGGAAAACACATTAGCAAAAGTAACGGCCGCACACGGCCTTTCCAGATACAATGACAAAAACCATAAATATTCCTCAGATGATAGAGGAACCCAATAAAATTAAGAAATACATTATATTTACACATTTTTAAGGCCTAATGTATTAACAAGGCCCACTACTGACAAACATGCACGACACAACTGAAAGAGGTGACTTAGCTGTGGTCTCAGTAGCAAAGAAAGAGGGGTTGGGTTTAGAGTAATGGACTTAAATAAGGGAGGGTCCCTGCTCATTGGTCTCCTGCAGGGCATGACCTGTCCTTCATGATGGATTGGGGAGTCCCCCCTTGCATTGACATTGAACTGTATTTAGTTCTGTTTTCTAACTTTTTTGTTTGTAAAAGTTTTTTTTCTTTGCTGCTGTGGTTTCAGAGTAAAGATTGAATGCATAATATGAGCCTCCTGTCTTGTCATTAAATTGCAGGACACATAAGGGCCGAGGCAGCAGCAAATGAGAATAGCAGAAAAGTTAGACAAATGCAGCATGACTGGGTGGGTAGCATCAAATGAGGGAAGAGCGTGGCCCAGGGAATCGTCGTAGAAAGGAGAGGAGGAAGTCAATCAAGTCCAGCAGACATATTATTAAAGTCTGGTATCATTCTCGGTCCTCCGCCACAGAGGAGAATAGTCAGAGATATTCAGTACATTTGCTTTGCCTTTTCACGTCATGAAGTTAATGTTTAAATCTATTTTTAATTTAACCCAGGGTATTTTTGTCTGGGCAACCCATTCAGCAAGTTGCATTAATAAGATGTATTTGCTTTTTTCAGTAAGACATTTGTTCAATTGTTTCAGCTTTGAGAATGAGGATGAGGAACTCCTGGCAAAGTAAGAGCCTTATCGTCTGTTTTATCCCTCTACCTGATACTGGATTTGTAAACCGAAAAACTGGCAAACCACCTGAATGTGCACGGCAGCATAACCTACAAAAAGGTTGAGGTAGTGGTCCAGGCGGTATTACCACAGCGGTAATACCACCGTTCCCCAATAAAGCGCATAGGGACTTCTGAATGGGAAATAACTGAATCTCATAGCTAGGTGGACATTCTACTCGTCCCCCCTATGGTGATGATAATTCCATTTGGCAGTACTAGCACTACTAATACCGCCAAAGTCATACTGAGGCCATTTGTTTCGTAAAGTGAGAAAGAGGTATGGCGCGTTCCCCCCAATGCCGAGCACGATCGCGGATGCATGTGGTGTATGCCCCTCAGCATTACCGCAGTGGACCGCCGTGGCAGGTGCGTTCTCCATGCTCAGGACATTTATCTGCGGGTTACATGTCTTTATATCGAAAGATTATATAGAGAATCATTATATATTGAAACTTTCATAGCGAAATTTTTTATAGTGAATGCATTTTCTTTGTTTGTTTTTGGGGGTTCCCACCAAACCACTATTTTTGATCCCTAAAAACCCACCCGAACCATTTGTAAAAAATATTTAACATTTACCCGACCCCTAAATGCATTCACTATATCAATGTTTTGATATATGTTCTCTTCAATATAACATTTTCGATACATACACTGCATACCTTATCTGCACTCTTTGTGAGTCTGAACAGTGAACTTTATGTTTTTGCCATTTGCCCACTATTTCATTTGAGCCATTTATCATCTGGAGTTGCTCCTGTCTCCGTGTCTGTTCCCCTTAATTTTCCTGGCTTTTTTCAGATTTATTTTTAGACTGGCTTCATGCTAACTTGGTTTAGCAATGACCTGCATTTTCCTTCCCCTTTTATGTTGCTCAACCTCATTTCTAAAATCTATTGGTCCATCAATTAACTTTACTCTCTTATTGGCATTTTTCGTGTTCTTGTTTCTATCCGTTGTATTTTGTTATTGTACCATTTCATTCATTATTGAAAAGCGCATTGGCAAAGCACTTTAGAAGCAAATAAACAATACAATACACAATAGTGGAAGATGGTTGGCTCACTAGTCTGTGTATTGATTGATAACAAATGTTGCAGCGCATAAATTAGAAACCATACTGCAATAGGACACTACAGAGGTCAGAGCAGTCCTGTGATTGGGTGCTGAGGTCAGTGCAGTCCTGTCATTAGGCGCTTTACATGAGAGTGTACAAAGTAGATGGTGGTCGAGTTAGTGACGGGGTCGAAATGGGACATATAATGGGGTCATTACAGGTGAATGACTGAAACATACCCAGTGGGCGTTGCTTAAAATGAAAGCTATTGGTTGGTAGCAGGCCCTTTATTATTTCCAGCTCTTTCTCTCATTCTAGTTCTGCCCAAATGCATGCATGTTTTTGTTTTTTAAAGGTCTTCCAATATCACTTCCAGTAGTTTCTTCACCTCATCTGAGAAATGCTTCAAACAATAATAAAGAAGCTTCAGTTTCCGGTGCCCCGTGTGTTGCTTATGTGTCCGCCATCTTGCCGCAGGCCGTGTCACTCGCGAGCTCTTGTTTTCCAGGCGCGAGAAAACGCCTCAATCTGCCGTAATGAAGAGGCGGCTTCCTGCAGCTGCCGCCCGGTGCCTTGGGTGCAGGCCTGATTTGTGATTCCAATCAGAGCAGCAGCGGAGGTGTCGCAGGCCCTAGAGGCGGCTGTCTGCCACGTTGACAGATCGCTGTCTGACGGCCAGAAGCAAATGCGACAGCAAGCAAAATACCAATTATCTCCCCCGGCCTGATTGCAATAATCCTAACATAGACATGACGCTGCAGCTATGTAAAATTTTGGATGGGTTCAGAAATGCGGGCACAATATAATCTTGCAATGAAAACTAACTGCAAATGTGTGAATTAACAGAAATATTACACTGCACAGGCTTGTGCAAAAATATTTTTTTTATTGCAATGTAATCTTGTCTTCCCTCTCGCTCTCCTTATGAACGTGTCTTCCTTTGACAACCTTTTTTCGTATCTCGTATTTATTTATATAGCGCCTTACATACGCCAAGGCACTGTAAAAAACAATGTACAGTACAATTAATATAAAAAGGATAATACAGTAAAAAATATAACATACAATGAGACCAAAATACTATTGAGATTGAAGTAAGAAAGTTTTCAAAGCAGTACGGAAGGTAGGATAGGAGTGAATAGACTGCAGCGAGAGAGGGAGAGCATTCCAGTAGAGAGGAGCCAGCAAAGCAAAATAACGGAAGCTAGAAGAAGCACATGGAGGGCGAGGCACAGTTAAAAGAAAGTGGGTTTGAGAGCGAATAGTACTAGAAAGAACATAAAAGGAAACAAGAGAGGAGAGATAAATGGGAGCAAACCCGTAGAGGAATTTGAATACTTGTGACGGATCAACTTCCGGTGCACCAGTGGTCCAAGTGATGAACATTGGTTTCTAAACCATCAATAAACCCTACACCTCTAGTACACCAGAAGGGATCCTAACAGATTGGAATACAAGTGAATTATAAAACCTCCTTGTCCAATTTTTGGTACCATGGACGGAACGGCAGGCTTATCCCTGAAAGTTGGTGGATCGTTGGTTAGTTGCAACACAGCGAAAATACAATTATCACCCAATGATAAAAGGTTGTATACAAATATCTACTTTATTATTAATACAAAAGACAGTTGTAGGACACTACAATATACAACCCACACTGTAAAGGAACACAGAGGACAGGAAGTTTTACGAGGGAAAGGGAGGCACTCTGGATACTGACAAGAGGGTAGTCGGTAGAGTAATCAGTCTTACTGTTCAAGGTTGTTCAGTTCCAGCACCAAAGGGGCAAATGGTCGTAACTGTCTCTAGGGGCCTTTCGGAGAAGGACCAGGGGGGCAGAATCACAATGTACTTGGTGCTGAAGACGTTCTTGGTGCTCGACAGCATCAAGACAGTTCCAGGGCACTTCGCAGCCCTTGAGACAGAGTTAGTGGCGGGAGACAGCTGTGGGTAGCAGGCGGCAAGCGAGGCAGGACGGACGTCTGCAGGCTGACAGGCATAGCGGCTCGGCACAAGAATCGTCTCTGTGCTGGTTGGCATATCTGGAATGCTGGTCGAGGCGGCTCGGAAGGCTCTTGCGACTGCAGTGTGACAACAGTCTGCGGTGCTGCCGGAGACTCGACTGTCTCAAAAATGTCCTTAAAAGTTGGACGGCCAAGAGCTCAGGAGAGTGGTTGCAGGCAACAGCCTTGTCCTTTGTCCAGAGACTCGCTGGCACTTCCAACCCAGGAAGGTTGCTGGCAGAACCTAGCAGGGCATGCTGTGTGCTGGCTCGGTACCGGTCCTGGAGCTGCTGGACGGGTCCTCTGAGGCCGGTATCTCCCTCTGTTCCCTGGGAGATGTTTAGGGGAGGGATCTTGCTTCCCTCTTGGAACTCCTAGCCTTCCTTCACTGGCAGAAGATGTAAGGTAGACTGTACCTTCAACCCGGGTCCAAATTGGTTCTTCTTACCCCTTCAAAGTCGTCGGATGATCTGTCAAGTGAGGGGTTCAGCCCTCTCTTAAAGCCAAATGGGCCTCAGCGATTTGTGCAGGCTATCCTACCTTAATGAACCAATCCTGGGTCCCCACCACCAATCTTCTGTTATGCATGAGGTCAGAACCAGACTGCTCTGCAACAGGACAGACAAGGGGTGATAACACATACCTAAGTCCCACCCATCTTCCTGTCTGCAGTAGATCAAAGTGTCTCTCTGGTTAACTGAGCCCTCTATGACTCTTGAATAAAGCGCAAGTCTCCCTTGAAGTTTGTGATGGGAGCAGACTTCCTGTCTCTCCCAAATCACATCCTTCGTCCCTCTGAAAGGGGTCTGCTCTGCAGGGACAACTGCGGTATCTACTGGACCCAGACAGGCCATTCACTGGCTTTCACACAAAGAGGTGGGAACTAGCTTCAAGTTGACACATTGCATACCAAAAGGGTGTTAGCCCTGCCTTTCCTGTTGTCTGTCCGGCAACCAAGCCCCTCCTCTAGGCTTGCTTCAATTATCTCGTTAGTATGCACTGCCACCAGCCGGATTAGACAAAAGGAATGCAGATCCATGGAGCCTTTGATATTGAAATTAGGTTGTCCATGGCTGGAGGAAGGTGTGCCTTCCCCCTACTTGAGATGCTTTGATGTACCTGAGGCTATCACATTCCAGCTGAATATGACCAGGGAAGACAGCGCCTGAAGGCTGTGTCTTCCCGTAGTACATATGACTATGCATTGTTTGCGGGAAGCAGATGAAATAGGTGCAGAATGGCCACACATGTTTCTCAGAGGTTGGTCTCCCATCATTCATTTTCATTATTAAAAGATCAAAAAAGCCCAGGTGAGCACACTCGCCCCGTACGGATGGTCAAATTCCTCAAAGTACTATTCAGAGAAAGTGGAATTTATGTTGAGAGTGGAAGGGTAGCCATCAAAGAGAGGCCAAAGAGGCAGAGATGGAGTCACAAATAGATAAAGAATACAGAAGACGAAAAGAGGAATTAAAAACAGACTTAAGAGGAGCTAGATGAAAAACAAGAAGACCAAAGAGGAGTACAGAGCAATAGAAAGTCAAGAGAAGATTAGAGAAGAGATTAGGAGGTTAGTGGCACTGAAAGGTAGAAAAGGTCTAACTTTCCGAATATTGAAACAGGAGGGTAAATAAAGAAAAAGAGAAAATGATGATGAGAGGAATAAACAGGATAAATAGAAACATCCAAGGTAGACAAAGAGGAAGTACAAATAAGATCCAAGGAAGATCTAGAGATGAGAGAAGGGGGAGTAGGAAGGGGAGAGAGACAATAAGAGTCAATAATAGCAAAAAAACGAGAGGAGGCATGAATTGAAGAGAGATGCAAATTAAAATCGCCCAACAGCAAGAAAGAATTAGAGCAAGGTTGGAACACATTAAGTAAAGCGTCAATTTCATCACAGAAAGTAGAAAGAGGACCAGGACGATAAATCAAAAGACAGGTCACAGCACAAGACTTGGAGAAAGTGGAAAGAGAGTATTCAAAAGAAGTAAAAGTAGACACAGAGAGGGAATTAGAATGAATCGCAGAAGAAGGCCAGTAAAGAATACCGGTACCTCCTCCACGACCCAGAGAACGAGGAGTATGAGTAAAAACATTATCAGATGTGAACAAAGAAGCAGGTATAGCAGAATTAAAGGCTGAAAGCAAAGTCTCAGTAATGCATCAAAATGCAGATTGATTCATGGAAACATGTCAAGGATAGAATGTGTTTTCTAAGAGATAGATCGTACGTCCAGAGTGCGACATTTATGAAATGATCGCCAGAATCAGAAGGTGGGTAGACAAGATTAGAGATATTGCGTGAAGCAGGAAAATTAGGAGATCTATGAGAGGACCAGTGAGTAGGAATAGCACTAGTCATGGAGTAAAAAATAGACTTGTTATGACTATAAGGAATTAGATGCAATGATGGGAGCAGCACTAAGATGGAATAAAGAAGAACGGCAACTAAAAGGCAAGTTGGGCGTGCTGCATTCAGGCAAAATCAACCGTACTGGAGTGTAAGAACAGGGACCAGTAAACAACATCGTAAAAAATAGAGGACAGTATAGAAGAAAAGCAAAGAAAATTCAGCAGTGGACAGCTGCACCCAAACCTGGGTGCTGATGTAACAAGTGTCTGCAGCTGATAGATGGTGCCCGATGGACGGGACGCAGAGAAAGTGTAAAAGTTCAAGTCACACATCAGAGAGTAGGCAGGCACCCTTCCCAGAGCCCCTAGAGAGGCAGGCAGTCAGTAGGCAGGCTCACACAGAGATTGCAGTTCTGAAAGCTTGCTTGCCTCCCAACGAAGGGCAGAGTGATGTTATGGGCAGTAGACTGGAGCAGATGGAATAGGCACGGTAGGGCAATGCTCGGTCTGGGTGGCTAACAGCTACCCCAGTTTGTGCCAGGCTTCACCTGAATTAGGTGAAACCTAGATAGAGTCTCGTGCTGGCAAGCAGGTGCAGTGTCCAAGACTACTGAAGGAGAAGGCAGTCAGTAGATGGTTCAAAAGGGGAAAACGTTTCTCCCAGCTGACACGCTCTCACAACCAGGGGCAGCTTGATGACAGAGCAGCAAGGATCATGCAGATGGATAGTGCAAAACAATGCAGGTAAAACAGGCACGAAGAGCAGGACTGAAACTGGGCAGACTGTGCCTAGCTGTTACTGTAAGATCAATTATGATTAAAGTGGCCAAGTGCAGTAGCCGGCCCACTAGCCACAGCACTTGGAGTCCAACCCAAACTACCCCAACGGGTTGCTGCTGAAGATGTACAGCTCAGAGGGGCTCAATAGAGGCCCCCCCCCCCCCAGACACTGTACAGGCAGCAGGCCACCAAGGGGGACAGCCAAAAAGCAAAGAGCAGAGAGAGGACTTTAGTTAGGCAGAAAGCCAACCCCTGGAGTGTCTCACAAAGCTCTGTGAGCTCTGTGAGCCCCGTGCCCTAAAGGCACAGGATAGACACCACAGTCGATCAGGGGAACGCAACGCCTCAGCGAAGTCGGGATAACAGGATGTCGTGCTGCCTCTCGAACCCGACAAAGCCAAGCCCTAGCGTCAAGTCGCACCAAAGCAACCGAGTGCCTGGCCGCCTCCGATGGTATCGATACAGTCAAACCCGTCGACTTTCTCTGCCTCTCTCTTTATTCTCTTTCTCACTCTGCCACTCCATTTCTTTCTTCTGTCTCTCCCACTTGGTTTATCTGTGTCTGCATTGTGCTCTCCTGCACCCTCTCTCTTACCGACTCACTCTATCTCTCTCTCTCGTTCTTATACTTGAAAGAACAGGCACAGGAACCGTTAACGAGCCCAATCTGAGCAGCACCAGAAGAGAGAGAAAGAAAAATGGAGGAGGAGAGGGGAAGGGGAGAGGGAGAGACTCAGGTCTGGCAGTGTGTGCTTTCACCAACCATGGCTGGTGCAAGGCCTGGGCAGAACAGAGACCAAAGTGAGTGGGAACTAACGGGAACGGGGTTGCACTATTATTTTTGTTTTTTACTGTTAATAGTTCCACTACATTTTACAACCATTTTCACAGTTCTGGAGCAGTTCCTTTTGTTTAGTTGGAGCATCATTTCACCTAGGTTAATCACTACCCATGAACTCCTGTTGAACTGCCAAACAGTAAAACTAACTCTGAGAGCCTGCAAAGACCTCCTTACTAGCTCCTGAGTGGAAAGGACCGTGCTTAAACAAGCACAGTGTGCCACAAGCACAGTGTGCCGTACAGGCGTTGAACAATCACAGTGTGCCATACAGGTGGTGAACAAGTACAGTGTGCCGTACTGGCGGTGAACAAGCACAGTGGGCTGCACAAGCGGTGAACAAGCACAGTGTGCCGTACAGGCGATGAACAAGCACAGTGTGCCGAACTGGCGGTGAACAAGCACAGTGTGACGTACAGGCGGTGAACAAGCACAGTGTGCCGTACTGGCAGTGAACAAGCACAGTGTGCCGTACTGGCGGTGAACAAGCAGTGTGCCGTACAGGCGGTGAACAAGCACAGTGTGCCGTATAGGCAGTAAAGCACATATTTATCCCCTTCCAGAGAAACCTATCCAGCCCTGTGTGCTCCCCGATGGTATTGAAATCATATCGAATTTCGTTTAAAAACATTCTGGTTCTTCATATATTACCAATGTTTAATGCATTCTTTTTTTAGGATAGCTCTACATTTCATTGGTGAGGCAGAACAGCATATCCATGTGTTTCGGATCAAAGATCCATCCTGCCTTCCATTAGGTATAATTCGGATCTCTGAAATGTGATGTCAAAGGTAGGTCACTCATTAGAGGCCCATGTGTTTCCTACCCAATACAGGGCCTAGAGCAGGTGTCTGCAACCCTTCGCTCTACAGATGTTTTGGACTACAACTCCCATCATCCCTAAACAGCAAAGTCAATAGCCAGATATCATGTGAATTGTTGTCTGGAACCGTTGGCGAGCCAAAGGTTGCAAACCCCTGGCCTAGAGGGTCAGGGCTTTCATATGGATAGTGTATTAGTTTGTGCACACCAATTCTGGGCAGATACCTGTAAACCCTTGGAATCTACAGCTCTACAAAGTTAGTCAGATATGCTTAAAATGGATTCATGTCACTTCCTGTACACATGTATTTCACAATGTGATGAATTGCCCTCTCATCCCTTAAAGCAACTATGAGAGAAAGCACCCTTTCTCGATCATTGTCACCAGAGGAGTAGCCAACGTGGCAGGAGTGCGAACTATGGAAAAAGTCCTCTTTTTAATTTATTTTTAGGGGGCAATCAGGTTCTCCCAATGCAACGTGTGGTCGAAGAAATATCTACCTTCTATGCCCCACTCGAAAATACCACTACAGCCCAGTGTGTAAATCTTGCCCTGAAATGAACCAAGTGAGTGCACCTCAAATAATCTACTAAGGTTTTTGTCCAGTGCTTCCCATTAGAAAATTTTGAAAATAATGGGTAAATTGTGCATTTCACAGAAAACATTACAGAAAAATCGGTCCTCAATGCAGACATTGCACTCTGCTCTACACGGCACACACACAAAACCCCAACAGGTGCCAGGTCACCAGCAGTACAGTACACAGGAAGGGTTTCTAACAGGTGTTGATACTGGCTGTCCCCAAAGAAAAAACCGGAGGCCTCACTCAACAATATATGCCAGCATCGCCCCACTTTCAAGCAGGTTCTGCCCAAACTAGATTGTGAGGTCTGTCCTTTCATGCTTTTTGCCTACAAAGAATGTAATGAGGCTGGTCTCAGCAATACATACCAGAATGTCCCCTTTAAGCACATTTTCATGCTGCTAGCGCCTCTCCAAAAAGGCCAGTCTAAACAATATAAGCTAGTGCTGCCCGTCTTTTATTCTGCTTTTATGGCATCCGGTCATTGCATCTAAAACAAAGCATTGACAAACCATACCATTAAAAAAAGCATTAAAAAAAACATCAAAAGCATTTTTTTCAATGGTAAAGGGTTTAGTTTAGTAAAAATGTGTTTTAAACCGTTAAAAATGGGATTGAGGGGGGAACCCCCCATAAAAAAATGCATTCAATGTTTTATTTTTAGATGCTTTGTTGTCAATGGTATGGTTTGTCGATGCTTTGACTGTCAATGCAATCACTAGGAACCGCCCACATCAAATCTTGCATTCTATCTCAATATATGCAAATGCTGAGCCCAGTTCTGCATCATGTCGCTCTCAGTGCCTAGAAAACGGTGTCTTTGCCCCTAACAGGCACACCCACACATATGCACACATAAACACATTCCTGCAAACAAACATTTTTTAAACATACTTTTTTCTTTGTTATAAATCTTAAAGCCAGGAATGGTTAATTATTTCACACCTCACATTCGAAAACATAAGCTCTCCTTAAACTGTCCAATGCATCTTAATAAGTTCAAGACTTTGACACCCCCAGAAGATCCTTTGTGATAAACCCATCTGCTTGTAGTCATCATTTGACAAAGGTATGCATTATGTGCACAACATTTGTGCATCAAACAATCATCTGTAACACTTAAAGTGAACTGGGATTTTTGAGGGGAAAGGGCTATCATTGTATTGCTTGTCATGTCTTCTGCCCGTGACCCAACTACAATGAAATGTGTGGGTGGGTTTAGACTAACCTTCAAATGGTGACTTTTTCAATTACTGGATCATGGTCCATTGTACTACATTAGCAAGTTACACTGAGTGACACTACATTTGGGGTGTCTTTGAGGTGTCAGTGGGTTGTCAGAAGGGAGGTTCTTGGTAACTATATAGAAACCAAGGGCTCTGAATTTGCACCATTGTATAGTGTAAACTGGCATAGCATCATTTAGCCTAACATCCTATTTTAGGGCATTATAAGGCTTCGACACTGGAAAAAGAAAGAATATTTGCATGGATGTAATAAAAAAATGTGACCAACTGTGATGATTCCAAAGTGGTTTTCCCAAGTTATTGGGTGGTTTGTTGTGCAAGACATGGTAACAATAACCACCTCAATATCATTCTACCTCCCTTCCTACAAGCAACACATCTTCTTGCACAACCTCAGCAACGAAACAACACAGTTTACCCCCTGAAATATGCACCAGCTGAAGACACGTGTCAACACTAAACTTCCCTATACATCACACCAACTCACCAGGGGTCAGTGGCATTCAAAAACGTTTATGCTGAACACCCCCTTAGGAATGTGATTGTTGCTGAGCCCCTCCTTGGGTAAACATATTGTTGCCAAGCCGCTCCCCCCGCCCCCCTGAGTAAAAATATTGTTTCCTGGCCCCCATAGATGCCAGATCTGCTTATATTTTCTATTAAAAGCAGGCAAAGTATTCCCTTTTGGAATAGCCTCCGACCCACCTGAACATACTTTGGGGACCCTGAGGGGGGGGGGGGGGGCAGCTGCACAGGTTGGAGGCCACTTCCATAGATGAACCAACACAACTCTCCACACTCCTTAGAAACCAGTCTGACAGGCACCACAGAAAACCACACAAACAATTTACATAGCAACCTGGAGTGCACATTAGACACTGCTTCAGACAATGCACAAAACGCATACACCACAAAAAGCCCTATTTGCCTCATTGTAGAGGAGTTTTTTCCGAGAAGTGAGAACTTAATCACTTCTAAGGACTTCAATGTTTGCAGTTAAGTCACAGTAATATTACATTATTAGGAACGACAACACACTTTGATTAAACCAGGATTTTACCCCCACTCTGCAATTTAGGCACTTGACCACATCATTTCCAAGTTTTACTTTATACACATATTTAAGGGTTGGCTTTCAAGGACTACAATAGTTTTGTCTTATAATGATTACTAGCAAAATAAACAAACCACATAACAAAACAATCTGGCAATATTCAAAGCCTTATATAAACATGTTAAGCTAAAAGACTATGATTGTGGTTTTATTTGCACATCCTGAATAGACAACATCAGGTGGCAGAATGCAAAATAATGTAAGTCACACATTAAAAGAAATTGTGTAGTAGGGTCACCTGGGTAAAGAGAATATTTATCAAAAATGTCCAGCTTGCTTAGATGTATGATGGTAAGGACTTTAGACTTTCCACATAAAAGGAAACCATTTTTCTGCCTGCCAAGCTAGCAGAGGACAAGGCTAGAATTGAATATTTAAAAGGAGCCTTATTATGTTACTGACTTTAATTGTCTTGGTAGCATACACAGATCTGGCATGCTTGTTGGCATAAACCTTTATTTAACAGAAGATAAGTAAGAACCCTTCCTGTCCGTATCACTAAGAGGGATTTCCCTGCCTCAAACAAAACTAAGGATGGTGTCAGAATGTCCATCAAAAGTAAATATTCCACTGTCCTATGTCCCAAACCTATTTCCGTCCCTTACACTTCAAAAGAAAAACTATATAACAGGTCTCACCCTAACTCCATAAGGATGGCTCCCTCCTTCTGGATGGTTTTAGGCAGTTTGTAAATGATGGGGGGGTACAGTTCCACCAATATGGGAAACGTGTCTCCCTTCCTCAAGCCCCTTCCAGGCTCTCTCTCAGCAGTCACAATTATAACTGGATTTATGCCAGAGGATCTATCTTTCTTCCTCTGGTCTTCTCACGACTGTGTTGCCAAAGGATATCTCTCTTCCTCTGGTCTTCTCTTGACTTTGGTTGAAGAATGTCTTTCTTTTCCTTTGGTCTTCTTCTGACCTTTGCCAAAGGATATCGCTCTCTTCCCCTGGTTTTCTCTTGTTGTTATGTGGGTCCCAGACTCCTTTCTCAGGTTCAGAATGTCTCTTTCTCAGGCCCAGTTCACTATCCTGGTAGGCATTATCTTGCATGTATGGTTCTTCAAACCTTTTAACCTTTGGGTCTAGACCCTCTCTTCAGGTTTATAATGCCTCTTACTCAGGCCCGGTTCACTATCCAGCCAAGCATTATCTTGTACATATAACTCCAAACCTTGCAACATTCGGGTCCCAGGCCCTTATCTCTCTTCTGGTTTATTTGGGGTGCTCTCTCACCAAGTATGTTTCACTTCTCTGTTTGGTCCCAATGGGGCGAGGAAGCTGGTTCTGCACTTCCTCCTGACCACAGCCTCTAGGGTTTCCCAATGCCTTCCCGGACCCCTTCCACACACCTTGTAACTTGGTTCACGAGGGTCCCGGTCCTTGGCAACACCGGCAAGCTTCCCTGGCTTTCCCTGGGCTCTCGCAGTCTGCTCTCTGCAGCTCCGCCACGCTAGATTTTCGCTGTACATCGGGTCTTGCCTGGACCACTCGTATAGCATCTTTCCCACCACCTTATGTCGTGTTTCCCACCGTTCACGTGAGGCATCACTTTGTTCAGCTTTCTCAAATGCCATTTCCCTTCTCCTGGCATTCGGTCTGCAGCGCGTTCTCCCTGCGTGGCTTCGCTCCGAAGCTCAATGCCCCCCTGGGGCAGGACTGACTCGGAGGAGAGACCTTTGTCGGTATTTGTGGTAAATCATCTTTCAAATTCCAGATAACTAGTATGCTGGTCTTGGTTCCGTGTAGGGCTCTTTATTGCCCTGCTCTTCTCGATGTCAGCATTTCTGGAGCCACCTATTCTCACTCTTTCCTCACTCTTCGTCGTCACAGTACTGACTCCCTGATAGATAGGGTTACTATGTATAAAATAACTAACAGAAGAATGAGGAGACATAGAGGGTACAGGTGCTAATGCCTTATCTGGGTTGTTGGGTGAGCAATGCGTGGCAGCATGGTGGTTAATATACTGCATTCTCCCTTGATAGTCCTCCCTTCTCCCACGGAGTGGGTCCCCTCGGAGTGGGACTATCGGGTAGTGGCCTCTGGTCCCATGGGTGGCGTCCTCCTCTGGGGGGAGAAGTGACGGCATCCAGGGATTTGTCAAAGTAGGTAACTGTGCGGGTGTGAGGGTTCTTTCATTTAACGGGAAGGGAGTGGCTGCAGCCATTAAAATAAGCTGCTGCCCATTAGCAGGGCCTTGTAAAAACAAAGTGAGGCATGTAAACTTTGCTGCACAGGACGCCAGTGTGATATGTGTCCGGGACACTTTCTACAGCCTCAGGGTCCTCCTGAAGTAACAGCAGGTGAAAAAGTCCCAGGCTGCCTTGAAATGTCCTGGTTTTTGACACTGTGGAGCCCTGTGGGGAGGGCAAGCTGCCCACCATGACCCAGCCATTGGTATTCTACTGCTTGTTACCATACGACCAGACTCGGTGCAGATGGGATGATGAAAAGAGTAGAAAGTCAGATTGGAGGGCAAGCTGCCCACCTTGGCCCAGCCATTGGTATTCTACTGATTGTTACCATACGACCAGACTCGGGGCAGATGGGGAGGATGAAAAAAGTAGAACGTCAGATTGGAGGTGAGGAGAGGGGGAAGTAAAGAAGAAGCATGTCCCTACTAAACTGTTTGAGGAGGAGGCTGACGAAGGAAGACACTGGGCCTCATAACGAGTCTGGCGGTAACCCTGCGGGTGCTTCCGGCAGGTTACTGCCGGACTTGTAACATTTTACCCGCACCTAGCTTCCCAGTGCCACCGGGATATTACAAGTCTTGGTGGACCGGGAAGCTAGGTGCCAGAAAATGTTAGTCCCCATTCCTGTAGAGTGCCATTGGACTCCATGTGAATGGATTCACGGAAGCACCAGCACCGTTAGTAACAGTGCCAGTGCTTCTGTTATGAGTCTGCCTACCATGGCCACTGCGCCAGGCAGTGTTGGACCTGTTGGGCGCAGCAGCCCCAGCAGGCAAACTCAGAGTGCGGCGGTCTGGAAACAAGGGTGCCTGTAAAATTACTGGCACCCTTGGTTCTGGACCGCCACACTCATGATGGGGCCCAGTGTTCTCAAAGCCAAGGGGAAGGGTCGCCCATGTCTGGATAATAATGGAAGGGATAATGTCCTGGAAGACGGGTGGCATGCCACTATGAGTAAGAAGGACAGGTGCGAAAAAGACTGGGAGGTGTCAGAGGACAGTAGGGAGTGGTCACCTATGGAGTCAGCAGAAAAGGATAGTGAAGTAAAAACATGGCGAGACACTTTAGGGACTGGAAATCGCACATACAAGGATGGACAAGGCAGGACGCGATTCTCACACAGTGGTGGAAGTGAGGGGAGGAAAGGGGGTGACTGAGATGAGGACGAAGCAGCTGGCAGGGCACAGTCATGGTACGGTCCCAGAACGGCAGGTACTATTAGTGTAAATAGAAGAACATAAGGGAGTGAAGGCAAGGGGACTGAGCGTGAAATTCCTGCACAGAAAATGGGTGGGGGCAGCAGCGTCACTAGGGTAGGGCCAGGGGGAACTGGCCTCCCCTGCAAAATATTTTCCCCCTTGTGCACCCCCCTGCCCAGGGACAGGTAAAGACCTGCCCTGGGAGTGTTGTCAAGTCAGCTTAAAGTGGGCTTGTTGATTTTGCAGCAAAGCCCCTTACATCTAGCAGCTGAACAGAGTTCCTTGAGTGGCCTGCATGCAGCCCTGCCCATTATCATGGCCTTAATGGCCTGCAACTTCTCCTTTGTCTTATGTCTTATCTGATGGGTTCTCTATTCCATCCGAGAGACTCCTATCAGCTCGCTTACCTAGTGGGTGTACACTGACAAGATATTTAAAGTTACACAAGAAAGCTTACTTTTTCAAAGTTAGTAATTAAGTCTACTACTTTAACATGGATACATTGGATTGCTTTATAGGGATAGTTAAATGTTCTTAAAAAGTTTCATAACAAACCAGAAGTTTGTGACAAAAATGTAATCTTTATCCTAGTGACTTTACTACAAAACCTTTTTTTACTGATTCTTATAGTGAGATAATTACAGTTGTGTAAAAGGAAGACTTTTTCAGGCTTGCATTATTTTGCATTCTGCGACTTATATTTTTCCTTTTAAGATGTGGAAAATAAAAATACAACACTATTCTTTTGGCTTAACATGTTTCACTAAGGATTTACATATTGTAAGGTTACTTTAATTTGAGATATGTGTATTTTGCAAGTAAACTATCAGAACTCTCAAGTTTCCAGTGGCCAAGCATGAGAAGGCCAGCCAGTCCTGTTTTCCTCCTCTGGATTCTGGACTTTTATTTTTTTCTATTCCATTCGAAATGTAGGAAGACTACACGTCTCATGACTACAAGCATAAATAGGACTGGGTCGCCTTCTCGCACATGGCCATGGGGAACTTGAGCACTGTGCTCTTTCGGGCAGTATTATGTAGGCTTTGAAATCCAAAGTGTACATATATGTAGCAAGTTGAGCTTGAAAGTTAAGTGTTCAAATGCCTAAACTGTAGATTGGGTTAAAATCCCAGTTTTACTGTTTAACCAAAATATGTGATCCTGGGCAAATAATGTAATCTCTTCATTTATGGACTGACCTCAGCAGAGCCAACAATTATTTCCTCCTCCATTGCAGCCATTCATCAAAATGGCAGGCGAATGAGTGAAACATTTTGCTATGCCCGGTTATGCTATATTATTGAGTTTTGTATAGTACACAGTGCACCATTTTCACAGTTTCTTTGGTTTTCAGGATCTTCAGGAGGTGGGGTAGGAGAATAATGCGTAAGCAGGGAAAGTATGCTTTGTTGCAATGTTGATGTGTGCATGATCTGAAAAGATAGGATTCTCTGGTGTGCAAGTTTTATACATTTTGTGAGTTGTCTCGAGAAGTGGTTAATGTGCACTCCAGGTTGGTAACATAAATTGTTTATGTGATTATTGTGTCTGTCCTTGTGGTGTTTAAGGAGTGTGGGGAGCTGTATTAGTGTATCTGTGCTAGGTTTGTGTGCTATTTAGGGAATTTCTTCTGGTGCTATGAGTTCTATTGTGTAATCCGTATTGATTCAGTGAGGAGTTGTATGTGAAGATGGGTTGTTTGTTAGAGGGGTGTAGAATGATTTGAATGTAGTTACTGTTAACATACTTTGCTTAACAACCAACCTGATAAGAACTGGAAGCAACCTTTTCACTTTGGAAAAATCACAGTCATTTATTTGCTTATATCAATGGAACATATTATTATGGGTGGTAGGCTCTTGTGGTGTAGGGTAAAGGATTACAGGCATGGGGCTTGTGTTCTGGCCTCTGGCTGTTGAGGAGACCATATTTCTGTTAGGGGGCTTGGGTTGTGGTGGTGGAGTAGAAGAATAGCAAAAACTGGGCCTGGGCTCTCGGTGGTGGGGCGGCAGGATGCCAGCTAAGGGGTCTGCACTCTGGTGGTGGGGAAGCATGATGCCATGTACGGGCCTCGACTATGGTGGTGGGGAGACGGAATACCATGTTTGGGTCCTGAGCTCTGGGTGGTGGGGGTGAAGGGATGCCAGGTATGGGGCCTGGGCTCTGCATGGTGGGGGTAGAAGGATGCCAGGTAAGGGGACTGATTACTGGCAATAGGGACGCAGGATGCCAGGTATGGTGCTTGGGTTCTGGTGGTAGGGAGGCAGGATGCCAGATATGGGGTGTAGGCTCTGGGTGGTGGGGGGGGGGGGTGCCTTGTGTGGGTCCTGCGTCAATTTGGCAAAGCATAATAATAGTCCTTTTATAGCTGGCCCCCCTGCCCTTGTCTGTGGCCCCTCCTGTGCCCCCTTACATTTGATTCCTGGAGACGCCACTAGGTGGGGGAGAGAAGCAGAAATAAAACAAGGAGCGAAAGGGAAGAAGTTAGAAATGTGGTGGAGCAAGTCTACTGCATTCTTGAAAGAAAAAAGGGGGAAAGATGGGTGGGGCAAGGAGAAGACAGAGCAGAAGAGTAGATGTGTGAAGGTACGAATAATGGACGATGGTGGGAATAATAGCGGGATAGTGAAAGAAAAAGAGGAAGGAGGGGGGATAGGGAAAATGACCCATGGAAGGCTATAGGTGAGGGGAGGAAGGTGAAAGGAAATAAGAAGGCAGAAGAGGAAACAAGACACAGGGACACTGTGGAGGAAGGGAAGTGGGAGAAAGAAGGAAAGAAAGAAAGAAAGAAAGAAAGAAAGAAAGAAAGAAAGAAAGAAAGAAAGAAAGAAAGAAAGGGAGAAAGAAAGGGAGAAAGAAAGAAAGAAAGAAAGAAAGAAAGAAGGAAAGAAAGAAAGAAAGAAAGAGAGAGAGAAAGGGAGAAAGAAAGAAAGAAAGAAAGAAGGAAGGAAAGAAAGAAAGAAAGAAAGAAAGAAAGAAAGAAAGAAAGAAAGAAAGAAAGAAAGAAAGAAAGAAAGAAAGAAAGAAAGAAAGAAAGGAAAGAAAGAAAGAAACTGGGGTGCCATACATGTGGTTAGTTAGGCAATAGGGGTCACATCTGACTATGGTGACGAAAAAAAGAATTTGAAAAAGAGGAGTTTATAAAGATATGTAGGTTATTAGAAAGGGAGGTGATCTGCAAGGAGGGTTTGAAGGAGGAGAAATGGGAATTGGCTAGGAGACTTAGTGGCCGGGTGATGATCGAACATTTGACGTCAGCCTTCCTTGTATACACTAGCATATGCTGAGAGACATAGAATTTATTTAAAAATTTTGGGAGATTTCCTTGGCTTCGATACAATGAAGAATTCAGGTCACGGATGTCAGATGATGAGGGAGAACTGAAGGATGGGGAAATTGATGCAGAGTAATGGCTGTAATGGAGGTCCCACCAGGCCAGTGGTAGACACGCATATGACTAGTAGGCGGCTGATGCTGTTTGTGCTCCATCATTCATGACCCATCTGGATGGGGGAGGGGGTCAGCATCAAGGATGATTCTGAAATGGAGAAAGCATGCTCGGCATACAACAAGGGAACATGCACCTGCACGGCGTGCAGATACACACACACATTCCCAAACTGCCCTTGGTGACAAGGTAGTGATGGTGGTGGCAGAGAGTGGGGGGAAAATAGGGGGTGCTTGAGAAAAAGCAGTTGCTCTGGTAAGCGCAGAAAAACAGAAAGAGTGGCTAGAATCTTACCCAGACAAAAGAGCAGGTTGTGTATTGTCAGATGAGTTTGAAGGCGGCTTCAGGATCACATACAGGGGCTTGAGGCTTGGCAGGTGGGCCAAGACAAGGGCCCATTCAGCTAAACATGTATTTGTATTTGGGTTTTATATAGCGCAAACCTAGCTAGGAAGCAACAGAGCACTGTACATGTCATTGAAGGAAGCATAGATGGCGAGGCCGTGTTCTCCATCGATGCTGCGGAGAAACCAGCCTCAACTAAGGTCACCACACTCCTCCCAAATGCAGAATCCTCATGAACAAAGCAAAGCTCTCTGCAGTCAGAGGCTTTAGCCAATGCACCAGCGGAGAGGAATTTCCCATCACTTCAACACACCAAGATAAAGATATTGCACTAATCCCCCCACTGAGTATGTTCCCACCCTGCACCACAGCACACTGATCACCAGACCAAGGAGAACAAGTTCATTGCCAAGGCATTGTCGGGTATTCTGCTGAGCTGCACAGTTGCAGAACCCCTTGACCTCATCAGATTATGAAATGGCTTCAACCCCACATGGGATGCACTGCTTTTAGAATTTCAAAGTACCTTGAAGGGGATCTGCTGCATGAACTACACCATTGTAAAGCTCCACATTGGTATAACAATTCATCGGAGAGCTTTGCGGCACTGATGGGCGCTATTCCATATGCGGCATAGATGCAATACGATCTGACAGCCCTAGAAAAAGCTTAGGGTTTGCCATTATGGCCACAAAAAAAGCAAAACAACCAGAGCAAGTCCATAGCTGCATCGGCATGCACCTAGCCCACTAGACTATCTGAATAGGAACATTCCTTTCGGCTCTCTCATCTGCCGCAGAATTCTTCCAGCCCTTTTAAAGCGCCACCAAGACTGATTTGCATATGGTCTTTCCCTTTCTGTAATGGCACGTCGGGCTGCAAGCCAGTGGTTTAGAGGTTTGCCCCGAACAATGCCAGGGGTTATGATTTATTCAAAACCTTCCATCCATCACTCTCCAGTTCTGTATACTTCTTCCTAATAGAATGGGACATGAGCTTACTCTGTCTAGAGAGCCAAGCTTCCCTTCATCGATGACAGCCAATGAAGCAGAACCATGTCTGGGGCTGCTTGAGGTATCATGCAGAAGGGAGGTGACTTAGCAGTTCAAGCCTTAACATATGGTATGGCGGGTGGAAAACCAATTGTTTGAAGAGTGGCCTGGAGGAATGCCAGTAGTTATGAATCATTCAAAACCTTCCACTCATTCAGTTTTTCAGAAGTGTTCCAAGTCATGATACCCAGCACACTAAGCAGCCTTCCCTCTGTCATCATTATCAATGACAACGTCCAGGTGTGCTCTTAGAGGGAGGTTTAACCCATGCCAAGTCTAAGAGCAGCACTAAAGAGACCACATGATTGTGGGCTAACCTAGTTTAGAGAGAACTGCAAATTCTGGAGTTCAGTGGATGTATCCTGGGCCACAAAAGAACAGAACAATCCAAAGAAACTGAAAAACATCAATGGAGCACCAACACTGCAAACTGCGAAAGCACATAGATTAACAATACAAAAAAGGTAGGAGGCGCCCCTCTCTAGAAAGAATGCTGCATGATAACCTGTTCTATGGTTTTTTCCCACTTTGAGAGTCCGCAGCATCGCTTTTTGCTCACTGTACTTTTCACAAAGGAGGAATAACCATTTGCATATCAGTCTTTGTCCCTCCCACAAGGTAGTAGTCCAGCACCAAAATGCCTGGCAAACCTCCTTTGAACAAAAGTGCCAACAGCAAACTCATACACGTGTTTCAGCCTAGTCGGGCCTCATCAGTGAGATGGAGCTGTGCCTCTCTGAGCACAGTGAGCAAGGGGTCCACGTCAGGGTTGCCCCAGGTAATTTAGGGTTACCAACCCTAAGTTCCTTGCAAAAATACAAAAAAAGGTAGCATGCGCCCCTCTCTAGAAAGAACATGGCATGATAACCTGTTCTGTGGTTACACAGAGTAACATAATGGCTGTCTGGGTGAGAGAGCACAAGGTTTTTTTGATTTTCATTACATACAAGTATATGGGTAATTCCATTTCTGAAAGGTCTGCTAATGAAACCCCCCCTTTCATAAATGCTCCATGCCAAAGTTAAACCACACACATGTGCCTTTCCTGAGACAGACTCCAGGGACCCTCAGCACCAGCCCTGTAGTGGCACAAGGTGGGTTCAAAGGTCACAGATATGCTAATGACTGCTGCTGTAACCCAAAGTTCCTGCAGGCAGAGGTGGGTTTTGAAACTCCAGCACAGCTGATATAAATTATAATAGCCGTGTCCCTTAGCCTGTCTGGTGACAATTTAACTGTAAAGCTAAGGAATACCTGGCTGCGGCATGGTGACTACTAACAGCACATAATTATACAGTCACAGCAATTCAATATCATACTGGTAGCAGCTCTGTGAGCAGGACCCAGCTATGAAAGGACTGATGTGGATTAATGTCTGTTCCGACTGTCTCCACAGCTGCCATGTTGAACAATAGACAGGCTGCTGCTTTTTTACCCTCCTGCAGGAATGACAACACCTTCCTCTCAGGGGAAAGGAACCCTCAACAGGAGATAGAGTCAGTGCTTCAAAGGCAGTGCTGACTAAGCAACATCACATTCACAACAGGATGCAGACCACCCAAGGGCATTTGAAGCCAGCAATTAGGTATAGGTAGATTCCATCATAAGAGATTTCATCAAATTTGATTCCATCACATTTATTCCATCGTAGTTCACCGCAAATTTATGGGAGGAGTGGGTTAGGGCAATAATAAATGTGGTAGGGATATGGGGGGGGGCTCCCCTGCATAAACGTATATGGAATCGAATTTGATTAAATGAATTTGATGGAATCACATGGATCTGGCAATTATCAGAAGAGACCAGCGTTAGAGTAGGCAGAAGGGAGAGGTGGACTGAGAGAAGGTTCCCACAATCCTGATTTCTGTTAGGGCACGCTCTTTCTTTTCTTTCCCCTCTATTTCCCACAGGCAAGATACTATGGGTGTGATGTCATAAGGCAAATTACACTTGTTACAACAACATTGATTGGACACCTTACAGCAGGGTTATTTGGACAAATCCCATGTGGCATGTTCCCTTTAAGAGGAGAGGGGAACCCCCTCATTATCTGATTCATCTTTGGAATTGTACAGGGTCAAGAAGGATTCACTGGACATGTTTTGGAAGCACTGGCTACTTCAAATTTCTCTGGCATAGAGGTGACGAAATAAGGCATCCAAGGCAGAGGGGCGCTCTGTCCCTTAACCATCCCCAGGGAACCGTGGGGGTGAACTGCTGTGGACCAATCCCCTCAGCTGGTTGAATTGGAACCATGCTTTTGTTCACTGGAGGGGAAGGGCTGCCGGTAGGTGGCAGGCAACTTCTTGGAGTGGAAGCCCAGAACTAAAAGACTCCCCTTGCCCTGGAGACCCTGGATTGGGCCGCCTATCATCCCACAATTCTAGAAGCAGCTTGGAACCCTGTTACATTTCTGTGAGACATCTGCAAGCTGTGGTAGGACAGAAAGATGAGACAGAGAAGATGGCATTGTAAGCGACTTCTTTTCATTTTTCCAACATAAAACCTGCACTGTCCCTATGTCTACGATTCTACTCTATAAAGAAAATATCCAAAATGGTGCTTGTCAGGATATCTTAACAAATCTAAGAAATTCCCCTGTCCAGAAACATGTACTAACATAAGCTCTGCTCCTACCACTCTTAACAAAATGCAAACATCCAACAAAAGATACACTTAGGTCCTTGGCCCTCGCAATGGAATGGTGACTGATTTATGATCCCCACACTGGTGTGTCTTTCTCAACAGGGCTCCTTGGCCCGATCACACAGTCTAAGGCTAATTATTGTTTTTTCAGTTGGTCTTTCTTTTACACAGTTCCAACAAGTCCACAAAATGTCTCTGTTTATCTTTTTTCCCTCTGGGGTCCATCTGGTCCGTGTCCTTCCTCCATGCAATAAGGGTATCCCTGGTACTCTTTAGCAGGAAAGTTCTGTGTTTTCTTGTCGTTGAGGCAACTCTTAGAGTTCATGCCACCGTGGCTTTTGGTTTTCTTCACCCTGCTTTGGGGTATGTGTTCTGTCACCCCATCTTGGGGTCTGGTTTCTTGGGCCCCAGCTTGGGGTCTGGTTTCCTGGGTCCCACCTTGGGGTCCTGCTTTTCTCATCCTGTTTGGGGTAGTGTGGCTCTCACCCCACCTTAGTGTATGGTTTTGATCACCCTGCCTTGGGGTATGGCTTCTCGTACCCCAGCTTGGGGTGTTGCTTCTCTCTACCCAACCTGGGGTATGGTTGCTGTCCCCCCCGCCATGGTGTATGGTTGAGCCTACTTGGTTCTGTGGCACCGCTACATACCTTTTGTTTCGTTACAGTGGTCCTGGGAGAACAAGGGAGTTTAGCGCAGGCATCGCCGGTTCCTCAGATTCATCTGGGTTCTCCACTTCAGGCAGAGTTTGCATCTCTCTCCAATTGGCTTCTGGCTGCTCTGTGGTGTCTGCTCCTCAGCCCACCGCAATGTTGCTCCTTGCTTTGTTGTCCCGGATCCTCCTGCAGCAGGGCTGCCAGCATTTTTCAGGCTTGTCCTCGGTCTGGTCTGCCACGCTTGGTGTATGCTCTTCTCTTCCTGACACACCTCCGAGGGGGAGGGCTCTGTGCATCTCCAGCTCTGCTGATGTCTCCTGGTTCTAATGTTGATTGGCTCTTTCTTCCTCTGTTAGGGGGTGGGACTACCCACCACTCTCTCAATCCCAGCTGATCCTGTACACACAGAGGGTCTGGAACCACACCTATCATCCTTACAGAAAGTTTCCAGTTATCAGACATTTTAACTCACATGGAGCCAACAAAGGTAGTACCTGGAATCTTCTAGGGACCTCATTCCCTCTGAGGGCGGCCACACACATTGGAACCCTGCTTGCCCTGTCCCTTTGGGCAGGGGCGCATTAAGCTGAACAGGCTCACCTCCGTTTTCCCAAAGGGGTTGGCTCCCCATTGGGGAGAGGGGACGAATTTTCTGAATTTGTCGCAAAGCTGGTTTGACCTCTCCCAATGCACTTCGAGCAGCAAAAAGACGAGCACTGTTACTTTTGGCAGTCTATGAACTTCGAACCGCTTGATAGCACTTTGAACCATCCAGACACCAGTTCCAACCCATTGCCAAGTATCGCATTGATCAACCTGATCACAGGATCAACATTGTGGGAAGAAATGCCTCGGGCTTGATTCAAATGCTGGAAGGCATCACATTTTTCCTCTCGAGCGCTTAGTCGACCCCGCTGAGCCATCATCCTGCAGCCAACTATTCTGCTGCCAAACCATTTTAAGCCATCCTCTTGCAGTCTCGAATACAAGCTCAACCCACTGGGACCCCACACCTTCAAACTGACTGGATATCGATCGCCAGTGGGATCGCATTTACTCGAATGTCTCGACATGGGCTCGACTGCATCTGAAGTGCCAAGAATCCTGACTTGACTCTGGCGAGCACCAGAGACAAAAGTTAAAGGGAATGTGAAGAAGTCCTGTCCTCCTGGTCTGCTTCCTGGGGCCATAGTGACTTTTAAGCTCCCTTCGCTACCTTTTTCAACAAGAGCATTTAGTTGAACATTGATATTGGTGTCCAATCTGATAACCTGAGTAACCCCTGCTTTCTAGCTCAGAGTGCCCAGTCACAAAAGAACAAGTTATTTACCAACTGGTAACGTTCTTTCGATTGGATGTTCCTCCCACGTATTGCTCAACTTAGATGTATTCCATCCAGCTTTAGCTGCTTCGGAAAAAGATTTCGGCAGAGGGCGCCGTGCGTCGATGTTGTCGAGTCGATGGTCCCTCGAAGGCCTCTGTCGAGGGTGACGTCATTGGGTATACAAGTAACACGCGCGGCGCCCTTTGGCCTCAGTTCTGTTTTTCCCCTCACTCTTGTTCTACTGTGTAGATTGTGCCGGTAGTCAGGTATTAGCCTTGCGAGGGTTGAAGTGGCAATAACCCGGAAAAATCCACAGAGGGGTAGGATGGGAGGGCGATGAGGAATACGTTGGAGGAACATCCAATCGAAAGAACGTTACCAGTTGGTAAGTAACTTGTTCTTCGAGTGGATTGTGTCCTCCAGCGTATTCCTCATCTTAAATAGACTCCCAAAGCAGTATGGACAATCCTCTGGAGGAGGGAGTATATTTTTTGATACTCTTAAATGGCTGAATATAGTACTGCTTTACCAAAATTCAGCTCCTTAGAGTGGGAAGCATCCAGACTATAGAATTTTGAAAACGTATGCAGCGATGACCAAGTTGCTGCTTCACAAATGGATTTTATGGGAACATCTCTTTGAAGGGCTGTCGAGGAGGCGATGCATCTGGTGGAATGGGCCCCATAAGCCTTCTGGTGGGTCTTTCTCCTGTAGAGGAAGTCCCAGACAGATATTCACCAAGGTATGTGACGTATGAGGAACAAATGAGCCAATAGAGAGCAGCTCTAGGATTCTGCCCAGTGCCCATCAGAAGAGCAATACCTGTCAAAGTGCCAATAACCAGACAAGCTTGGGCATTCCGGTACCCACTGAGACAACCGTACCAGCAGTTAACATGAAATGAAGACTACTTGCAGACTGTCCCCAAAGAGACCCATAGAGCCATAATGGAAGGCGAGTGGTGACGACACACGGGCCCGGACAGACCCACAGATGAACGAAACAACCGCTAAAGGATGACACGCAAGACGAAAAGTTATGAATAATGGTGCGACAGACTTAAAAGAAGAAACAACGTTGCAGCACAAAGAATGTAAACCATGAAGGCAGGATGAAAATGTGCAACTAACTAAATGACTGTAATTAGGCTCGGAATGCAAGAAGCCAAGGAAACGGTACTGCTTGCAATGCTTAGTAGAAGAATAGAGCAGCAAGCGCCAATTATACATCTACCTCAATGAAGCACATTATACAAGTGCAACTCCATTTTGTAAAAGCAGAATTAAGCCCAGGCTGCAAGGGGAAAAACAGGCCGAGATTCATATTCCAGCTAAAGCCAGAAGGGAAGAGCGGACTTGAAACTCAGAAAGAAGTAGCTCATGCCTGGGAATTCAAGGTCAACTCCAAGAAGGGAGGAGAGCGGCAACCTTGAAGAATCGAAAACTTCAGAGCATAGCAGCCAGCCAGTGAAGGTCGAGATAAAGAGACCCCAGGCTGGTGGCGAGGCTACGGAAGAGTCAAATACACGAAAAGAAGGAAAATGAAGCAGATTCACAGTGAACAGACACGTGACCAGCCAAGCGCGAAGAGGTACCAAAGTCTGATGTCACCCAGAACCCGAGGATGTCATAACTTTTCCTGATAAGAAGCTACAGTTTCGAGGCCATCCTCAGCCAACTAATTGACACATAGCCCTGAAGTACTGATTGATGGAAGGGAGACAGGGTGAATCTTGGGGCACAAGGCACCTGGGTGTCCATTCTGCATGCTGCTAATTAAAGTGGAGATTTATGCCTAGGGGTGTAACCCACCCAATCACAATGGACCAAATAATCTAGGTTCCTATAGCTAGTGGAACCAATAAAACGTCGTACTTGTAGTGACGTCTATCACGAGTGATGTAGAGGGATGGGCGTAGACACCCATCCGATAAGAGTTATCCAATCCTCACACTCTGTTACCATATACAGATATAGCACCTATACTTAAGTTACCTTTTCTGACCAATAGAATTGCATGATAAACTTTGGGTGTTAAACGTCAATGATGATGAGAATGTACTATAACTATTGCTGTCTGAATGAAGAATTTGGGAGTTGAAGCGAGACAGGCGATCACATCACTGTTGATTTCCATTTGTTTCCCCGTTTTTTTGTACTTGTCATTAAACAGACTTCCCTTTGCCAAACCATTGACTTGTCCTTATTGATTTGTATTGGAGTAAGAGAATCCTGCTCCCCCTCTTCCTTTAGGTGCAGCTATCTCGTCTTAAAAGTACTTGAGGGTGAACTCTGATCCTATGGGCCTGCAGAGGTTGCTTCGCCCTCCTGTACACTTGGTAGCGGTGAGGATGGTTTTGACCATCAATTAGTGAATATCGATTATTGATAAGACACCTATTGACCGTCGACATAAAGTAACTCTAGGTCTTCGGCAATATCACGAGTCCTTCGCCATTCGGCTGAGTAGACTGAGAAGCTTCCCATGGACAATGATAGTCTAAGTCCATCCAAAACTGCAGTGGGTCTGAAGGAACCTGCCTTACAGAGCATAACCCTTCTCATTCGTACGGGCAGCCGATCAGACGAAAAGACCGAAGGAGGCGGTAAAGGAGAGGCGGTGATCCCGAAGATCCAGAGAGGAACCATGCGAGCGGTGAGTGCCCCAAAAAATTCAATCCTTTGGCAAATGTCTTTTAGGCATTAGAACAAGTAAGGGAAAAGGTAACGGAGGGTGGCGGAGAAAACAAAACAGTCAGAAGTAGAGAAGACTGTATATATATAAGGGGATAATGACTCGAGTATAATAGAAAAAACAGAGGATTCCAAGTTAGACACCCGAGAGAAAACAGAGGTTACCGGTATAGACAGCCGAGAGAAAACAGAGGTTACCGGGATAGACACCCGAGAGAAAACAGAGGGTACCGGGATAGTCACCTGAGAGAAAAACAGAGGATACCAGGGAGGACACCTGAGATAAAAATGAGAGGATTCGCCTTGTTCCTGCACTTTACTATATAGCGGTCAGAAGAAACGTGAACTCAGAGCCAACAGAATAGGGGACGATTAGGATACAACCACGTTTAAAGACGTCGTTAAGGGAGTTCGTTTACACCCCACCTCGGGGTATTGATTAGAAGGCAGAGATATATGTGTCCAGCTGGTGTCTGTCTAGTCTGTCAAGTGTCTATTGTACAGTGTTCTGTTGTATGTCACATGTAAAGAATTGTGTATCACTGATTGTTTGAAATGAAGTTTGGGTTTTACGCAGTTCTGTAGTTCAGAGGGAATCGCACACGGATTGATGTTCTTGAGTAAATTGATGATATAAAATTTGGCGGGAAAGATTGGATTGGAGCTTGCAGTATTTGGCGCTCGCTCATATTGTTGGGAGTGGTGGAATTGCATGAAAGTATTGCTAGAAACATGGAGGAGATTACTCCACTCGCTCACTTATGTAAGCAATTGTCTAAACATGCACCCAAGCTTAAGAAATATAGCACCGAGTGGGTTAAGGGTACCGCCCACAAGATGCTTATGCCGTGGCCACAGAACGGGTCCTTATCGAAAGCCGTTTTACAACATATGATGACTTATTTGCATGCCACATATACAGGCAAGAAACTAGAGAAACGCCTTGCTGTTCTGGAACTTTGGAAAATGTTTGAACAGCTGAAGGAGGAAGAGCCACCCGCAGACTGGATATTAAACATATGCACGGAGGGGGGTGAGACGTCTACCACGCCACCATCCCCGTCTGAGCCAGAGATCAAGGGAAGTAAGTCAGAGGGACTCTACCCGCTAAGAGAGCTTAAGGCAACTACGGGGTATAGTAACACCGCATATGATTCATATACGTGCAGTAGTGATGAAATAAAGGGGAAGGATCAGGAAATTAATCTTACCTCCACAATCCCGAGGGACAAAGAGACGCGATGATGAAAGGAAGGATCAGGCACAGACTAGTGCACCTCTCGATAAAGAGAGAGAGGGAAAGAAACGGAAAGGAAGTGAAGACAGAACTGATGAGATAGCATTTGCAAAAGACGATTCGGTGGGAGGACAGATATTGTTGAAACTTGATGGTAAAGGAAGTGATGATGTGAGACCGAGAGAGAAGTCTGATGAGGCACAGAGAAGGGAAAATGAGAAGGAAAAGGAAATAAGGGACGAGAGAATAAAAAAGAAAGATAGGCTGAGGCGAGAACAGCTGTATCGCGAAGAGCAAGGAAAACCGCTCAGTCGCAAAAAATGCGCAGCCTATGAGCAGCACAGACAGAACCTGCAAAGGTTGGAAGAAGAGCAAAGAGTATGTGAAAACAGAATAAAGAGACGGGAAGATGAGGAAGTTAGGAGGGCAAATGAACGTAGAAATGAAAGGAGAAGGGAAGAAGATAAGACTAGAGAAGAAGCGAGGAAGCGCAAGGAAGCCGATGAAGATAGTGAACGTAAGCGTAGACAGAAGGCACGTGAACTTGAATATTTGGAGCGGGAAGTTAAAAAACCCAATCCTGTTGTAGAATGGGAAGACATTGAAGACGTCTTTCCTGCGTACGACTCAGTACCAGGCATGAGTAGGGCAAATATCGAAGATGACTTCGACACCAGAAGCATCGGGGAAATGATTGATAAAATATATGATGAAATGGGGTTGGAGCCGACCTCCCACGGGGGATCGGAAGACGAGCGCTTGGAAAGCACTCAGTTATATGACACAGAGGATGTCACCCGAAGTAGTGGGAGCAGGAGACTGTCCCTGGACAGGCTAGAAATTAGTGAGAACGACGAAGATTCAAGGAGTTGTGTGAATTTGGAACAATCAATGTCCGACTCCGGAGGGGAAACGGAGGACGAGACAAATGAAGAAGGGAGACGGAGCGAAAAGCGCCTCCCAAGGGACAAAGGGGTACGATGGTCAGACACTGGCGAGTCCGCACCCAGGACATCAGAGTCTGCCGCACAGCATGACCGACATGGGGGAGCACCCCATGGTCAGAGGGGGGTGTCAGCACCCGCCTATGCAGACAGACTGAGGACATTGACAGGTAGATGGCGATGTGGGAATGTTACCGCGGCGATAGACAGGAGAGCCATGGGGAAAGAGAAGGAAGACTGCGCATTCCAATTCCTGCTGCTAGAAAAAGGGGGAGTGAGACCACAATATATTCCATGGCCACACATGGATCGAGAGAACCTAAAAAACAAGCTTCCAATGCTGACATCGGGAGCTGGGAAGTGAATACACAAGTTAGAAAAGATGACAAGGGGTGTCACGTTAGCTATAGGGGACATTAAGGGCCTCCTAATCGCTATACTTGGTGAGAGAGAAGACGATGTGTGGAAACGGGCAGGGTACCCTGGTCTAACCATAATTAACACTACCCATGACGGAGCACCATTTAATAACTGTAGAGCAGCAGTTTGGAAAGCGCTACGAGTGCTTTACCCAGACACTTCCGATATAGGAGCTATAATGACTCAAAAAATGCAGGAGTCAGAAGATCCGTTGATTTATATCGAGAATTTTGAAGACGCGTGGGTGCTCGAAACGCATGAATCTTGGACGAAATCTATCCCTGTATTCTACCATATATTGTGCCAAGGGTTACCAGAACTGGTGCAGAAACAGCTCAAGAAATTGGTAGGAGTAGAGGCTAAACCTTGGGCTGAAATACAGTTGACTATTGCACATTACTGTAGATTGTTGCAAGAAAAGAATCGAAAAAAGGAGGCAACTCGTAAGGGTGAGGAAGCAAAGCTGGTGCAAAAGAAATGATCAAAGTATGCTCTCGAGGGAGCCATGCTGACAAGCCCAGCTGAACCGAACATACAACAGGCGACTAACCTGCCACAGAACAACCAGGGTAATGCAGGATTTTACCCGAGGGGAAGGGGATTTAGAGGAAGAGGATGGCAGAGTAATCAGGGGGGTTTCAAGGTAATCTGGGAGGTTTCCAGAGTAATCAAGGAGGCATTCAAAACGTGCAGAGGGGCAGTCCAGATATGTCAAATGGACAGATAGCCCGACCACCGCCAGTATGTTGGCTGTGTGGTATAACAGGGCATGTGGCGCGCTCGTGCAGAAGCCAAAGCGCGTGGCAAAATGGTCAAGGAATGGGAACAGGCACGGTGAATCTACCTGCAATCTCCCAACAGGGCGGTGCACAAAATCACACAGTGCAGCTGCAAGCACCAGGCTTGCAGCAAGGTGCACAGCAAGGGGTTCACCCCCCTAACATGGGGAACCTGCCACAAGGCAATCCGAACAGGCACCACCGCAAATGTCTCAGGGCACAAACTCCGGAAGGGGAGGCAACCCTGGGAATGGAGAAAATCCACGAGTATACAGTGGACCGAACTTATATATAAACAAGGACAGCTCACTGGGAAACCTGATGTGTTCTATCCTATCAGTGACACCAGACCCTAACAGGGAACCAAGGGTGAATGTCGTCATAGGGGGAAAGAATATTCCTTCTTAGTTGACACGGGTGCAACACGCTCGTGCATACGGGAAGGCACATTTTCCTTGTCCGGCCAGACCACAGACACCCAGAGTTTCGCAGGAGCTCACAGTCGAGTTCCCTTTACAGACGCACTCCCAGTCTCCGTAGGAGAGTGCGAAATGAATGTGCCTCTTTTATATTCATGTCAGACCCCAGTGAACATTTTGGGTCGAGACTTAATGACAAAACTGAATATGACAATCTCGTTCATGGAGGAGGGCATAGTATGCTCCACTCCAGGAATGCATTATTCAAATGTGTGCGAAATGATCAGAGCATACTCTGGATGCATAGCCATGAGAACTATACCGTTAGAACCAGAAGTTTTCGCATATGGCATATGTGTGCTTATGGCGGGATTGCCAGGTCTTGCAGATAGGACCATGAGAACCCCTGACGAGTTTCTATTCAGACCAAGAATACCTACGCATGAAGAAGGGGGACAAGTATTTCCCTTGACGATACATATTGCAGTACGAGGGAAAGTAGCATTGGTCGAAGGGTATGATGATGAAGGCAGGCAATGGTGCGCGATTATCACCATTGAAGAAGGATATCGAGTGACTGATGTCACCGATGACGATCTGTTCGAAGAACACCCTGACTTAGAAGAGACGAGGTTGGAAGTAAGTCTCATATTCTGGGTCAAAATGATCAAACGAGAAATGCCTCAGAGAATGATGTTGGCACTGAAGCGTCCGGAATATTTTGATGACGACATGGCCCAAATGCCTGTCTCAGTATGGACTACAGGACCCTATGACGTAGGCCTCCTGAAGGGGGTGGGAGAAGTGAAAATTAAACTAAAACCAGGAGCAATTTTACCAACAGTGCGACAATATCCCATGTCCAGAGAAGCGGATGAAGGGATCGCGAAGACAATTGCTGCCATGATGGACCTGGGCATCCTAGTAACGTCACAATCACCCTATAATACGGTGATTTACCCCGTCAAGAAATCAAAGGGAGGGTCTTGGCATTTAATCCAAGATTTAAGAGCATTAAATGTTATTGTTGAAGCCGAGTTCCCTCTAGTCCCTAATCCATCTACAGTTTTCTGTAACATACCAATCGAGGCGAAATATTTCCCGGTGATTGACTTGAAAAATGCTTTTTTCTCAATCCCGTTGCATCGTGACTCACAAGATCTAACGTCATTTACTTTCAGACAAATGCGTCTGAAAAGCACAAGGTTACCACAGGGGTATTGTGAATCCCCGTCCATTTTCAACAGAGTCCTGCAAATGGACCTAAGCAATATTGCAGTGGACAGTGTTGTTTTGCAGTATGTCAATGACATTCTGATCTGCAGCATCACTGAAGAGCAATGTAGGCGCGATTCTGTACAGCTGCTGACTATACTGGCTGAGAAAGGATATAAGGTTGACAAGGAAAAATTGCAATACTGTCAACAAGAGGTGCTGTATATAGGCCAGTTAATTTCGCATGAGGGGAAAAAGGTAACCCTAGAAAGGGCTGAAGCTACCATGAACAGGGCTCAGCCACTCACGATAAAGCAAATGCAAAGCTTCTTAGGCCTGTGCAATTATGTTAGGGCATGGATCCTCTATTACAGCTCATATACCAAGCCCTTGCTCCAGGCCCTAAAGAAGGCCCAGGCGACAAAGGAAAAGATTGAATGGACTGAGACAATGGAAAAGGGGTTTACGGAACTCAAGAGAGCGATTTGTACGGCTCCAGTTCTCAGGATTCCTAATTATGCAGAGGAATTCTACCTGTTCTCACACACAAATGGCAGCGTTATGATGGCAGTGCTTGCCCAAAGAACCTTGTTGGGGTACAAGCCCCTGGCGTATTACAGTGGGAATCTGGACCCAGTAATGAGAGGCCAGTTCCCATGCGAACAAAGCTCAGCAGCCGCAGCATTCACCATAGAGAAGGCGACAACCATTGTAATGGGATGCTCCATGACATTATACGTCGAGTACTCATTATTCGCCATTTTAGAGAAACCAAAAGGCACATTGACATCTCAGAGAGCTTCTGCATATGAAGTGATCATATCCAATCCATCGATCAAAATAGTTTGATGTAAAACAGTAAACTCAGCTACATTCATAGCTGAGCCAGTCACTGAAGGTGAGCCGATACACGACTGCGCAAACTACGAAGAATTCTATGATGAAATCCCCAGGGTGAAAGAAAATGCCCTAGCGGGAGTTGAGATCGTCTTTATTGACGGGTCTTCGAGAATCGACCAAGAAGACGGTCAAAGATATACAGGCGTTGCTGTAATGAAACACATAGCAAACGGAGAATTTCAAGTACTCGTCAGTGCACAAATACCATCTCATTATTCAGCACAGGCTGCAGAACTATTAGTGTTGATACTCGCCATTGAGAATCATACAGACCAGGAAGTAACGGTATACAGTGACTCCGCCTTTGTGACGTCCACAGTGCACGCAGGGCTAGCGTGCTGGAAAAGGAGGGGCTACTTCCGAGCAGACGGCACGCCAGTGCAGCACGCAGCCTTATTGGACAGGCTGATAAAGGCACTACATCTCCCAGTGGGCATAGCGGCCGCCCACACCAAGAGGACAGATTTCGTGTCACTCGGAAACCATGCAGCAGACACGTAGGCCAAGCGTATGGCGTCTTAAAGTGAAATGATCATGGAAGTAGAAGTGGCACGCACCCATGAACGAATGATGGTAGCTCCAGCCACACCAGAGGCCTATAGTAATATGGGGCAGACTCAACTGATGGAGCTTCAAGGGGAGGCACCACAGGATGAAAAGAACTTGTGGAAGCGTCGAGGGTGTTCTTTAAACCCCTCTGACGGATTGTGGTGGCAAGACAGCACTGGTAAACCAGTAATTCCTGTAGCCCTACTAAAAATAGCATTGGAACAGTTGCATTACCCATTTCACATGACAAAAGAAAATCTAGCTGCAACACTCGCAGAAGACTGGTTTATACCGAATTAAGCTGAGCATGTTGCATTCTATATGGTGAACTGCATAATCTGCCAGCAATTCACCACTGGGCACACATTAAAAGTAGTGAGAGGAGTCCTCCCCAGGCCATCTGGGCCTTTTCAGCACTTACATATCGATTATGTCGACATGATTCAAGTGTGAAACGGGTACAGGTACTTAATTGTAGTGGTGTGTCAATTCTCTAGATGGATAGAATCAGGTCCCTGTACACACTCAGACTCAACCTGTGCTGCCAAATTCCTGGTGAGGGAAGTGTTCCCTAGATGTGGGGTGTGTGAAGTGATGAGGTCAGAAAACGGGGTGCATTTTATTAACACAGTCTTTGAGCAGATCAGCTTGCTGCTTGGTATAAAGCACAAGTTCTCGTCGGCGTATCATCCGGAAGGTAATGGTATTTGTGAGGGGCTCAACGGCTTGTTAAAGGAAAGGATAGCCAAGTTGAAGCTTGGATGGCAGCACTGTCTACCACTGGCATTGTATGCTCTTCAGAACCAACCGGGCTCAGACCATCATCTTACACCACACAAGATAGTTACGGGATGGAGAATGAACACCCCCCTTACCCCACGTGATAGAGCTAGATGTGATTCCCAGTCAACCTGAGAGGTCTTGAGAACTGAGCTGCAGGAATACCTGAACTGCATGACATCAAGCCTTACTATCGTTTCAGACCAACTACAGCGATGACGAAAAGGGTGCAGTACAGCACAAAACACAGCAGGAGATGCTGAAACAGATGCAGTTCAAGGTCTGTACACACCACTCATCTTCGCTGGAGACACCGTGTTGGTAGAAAACCACACGAGAAAAAGGTGGGACGAGCCAAGATTCAACTGCCCTTTTATCATAGAGGACTGCACTCCTTCATCTGTCAAATTGCAGGGCAAGAGAGCATGGATTTTTCTAAATTACATTAAGCCCTATATTGGAGAAAGCCCTCTAGCTGCACCCTACAGTGAAGAAATCACAGACAATGGGGAAGAACCTCAGCACGTGCAGACAAGATCCATGACGAGGAAGAAGGACGCATTAGCAGCAAAAGCCAAGACAAAAGAACTCCTTTGCAAGTTGTGGCTTAAACTGGACATTTCCTCTAAGCAAAAAAGGGGATAAGGACATTAAGGACACTCTGTGCATCATAGTTGCATAGTGAAGAAGAGAATTGCGCATCGAAGCCACAACACACTGATAATACGAACATTTGAACCAAGCCGCACTTAAGCATTGTTGGAAAACAAGACTCGGATAGACTGTGAGAAAATACTTTTCTTTTAAGAGCTTAACTCAGTGTCCTGGAGCAACCAACACCAAGACTTTGTTTCACAGAACTTATGGTATCTCCCAGCAGAAATCTCACAAGGGATGTACTCACCTACTTCCAGTTAGTAGTAATATCATATCCGTCACTTGTAGGGAGAGTAACCTGTGTCACAGACTTTGTTCAAGACCCTGCCAACAAGAAAGTAATCCGGCAACTGATGACTGTCATTGCGGAAGCCTTAGCTGTGTTATCTGAATACAATGAACGGGGTATAGTAACACCGCATATGATTCATATACGTGCAGTAGTGATGAAATAAAGGGGAAGGATCAGGAAATTAATCTTACCTCCACAATCCCGAGGGACAAAGAGACGCGATGATGAAAGGAAGGATCAGGCACAGACTAGTGCACCTCTCGATAAAGAGAGAGAGGGAAAGAAACGGAAAGGAAGTGAAGACAGAACTGATGAGATAGCATTTGCAAAAGACGATTCGGTGGGAGGACAAATATTGTTGAAACTTGATGGTAAAGGAAGTGATGATGTGAGACCGAGAGAGAAGTCTGATGAGGCACAGAGAAGGGAAAATGAGAAGGAAAAGGAAATAAGGGACGAGAGAATAAAAAAGAAAGATAGGCTGAGGCGAGAACAGCTGTATCGCGAAGAGCAAGGAAAACCGCTCAGTCGCAAAAAATGCGCAGCCTATGAGCAGCACAGACAGAACCTGCAAAGGTTGGAAGAAGAGCAAAGAGTATGTGAAAACAGAATAAAGAGACGGGAAGATGAGGAAGTTAGGAGGGCAAATGAACGTAGAAATGAAAGGAGAAGGGAAGAAGATAAAACTAGAGAAGAAGCGAGGAAGCGCAAGGAAGCCGATGAAGATAGTGAACGTAAGCGTAGACAGAAGGCACGTGAACTTGAATATTTGGAGCGGGAAGTTAAAAAACCCAATCCTGTTGTAGAATGGGAAGACATTGAAGACGTCTTTCCTGCGTACGACTCAGTACCAGGCACGAGTAGGGCAAATATCGAAGATGACTTCGACACCAGAAGCATCGGGGAAATGATTGATAAAATATATGATGAAATGGGGTTGGAGCCGACCTCCCACGGGGGATCGGAAGACGAGCGCTTGGAAAGCACTCAGTTATATGACACAGAGGATGTCACCCGAAGTAGTGGGAGCAGGAGACTGTCCCTGGACAGGCTAGAAATTAGTGAGAACGACGAAGATTCAAGGAAATGTGTGAATTTGGAACAATCAATGTCCGACTCCGGAGGGGAAACGGAGGACGAGACAAATGAAGAAGGGAGACGGAGCGAAAAGCGCCTCCCAAGGGACAAAGGGGTACGATGGTCAGACACTGGCGAGTCCGCACCCAGGACATCAGAGTCTGCCGCACAGCATGACCGACATGGGGGAGCACCCCATGGTCAGAGGGGGGTGTCAGCACCCGCCTATGCAGACAGACTGAGGACATTGACAGGTAGATGGCGATGTGGGAATGTTACCACGGCGATAGACAGGAGAGCCATGGGGAAAGAGAAGGAAGACTGCGCATTCCAATTCCTGCTGCTAGAAAAAGGGGGAGTGAGACCACAATATATTCCATGGCCACACATGGATCGAGAGAACCTAAAAAACAAGCTTCCAATGCGGACATCGGGAGCTGGGAAGTGAATACACAAGTTAGAAAAGATGACAAGGGGTGTCACGTTAGCTATAGGGGACATTAAGGGCCTCCTAATCGCTATACTTGGTGAGAGAGAAGACGATGTGTGGAAACGGGCAGGGTACCCTGGTCTAACCATAATTAACACTACCCATGACGGAGCACCATTTAATAACTGTAGAGCAGCAGTTTGGAAAGCGCTACGAGTGCTTTACCCAGACACTTCCGATATAGGAGCTATAATGACTCAAAAAATGCAGGAGTCAGAAGATCCGTTGATTTATATCGAGAATTTTGAAGACGCGTGGGTGCTCGAAACGCATGAATCTTGGACGAAATCTATCCCTGTATTCTACCATATATTGTGCCAAGGGTTACCAGAACTGGTGCAGAAACAGCTCAAGAAATTGGTAGGAGTAGAGGCTAAACCTTGGGCTGAAATACAGTTGACTATTGCACATTACTGTAGATTGTTGCAAGAAAAGAATCGAAAAAAGGAGGCAACTCGTAAGGGTGAGGAAGCAAAGCTGGTGCAAAAGAAATGATCAAAGTATGCTCTCGAGGGAGCCATGCTGACAAGCCCAGCTGAACCGAACATACAACAGGCGACTAACCTGCCACAGAACAACCAGGGTAATGCAGGATTTTACCCGAGGGGAAGGGGATTTAGAGGAAGAGGATGGCAGAGTAATCAGGGGGGTTTCAAGGTAATCTGGGAGGTTTCCAGAGTAATCAAGGAGGCATTCAAAACGTGCAGAGGGGCAGTCCAGATATGTCAAATGGACAGATAGCCCGACCACCGCCAGTATGTTGGCTGTGTGGTATAACAGGGCATGTGGCGCGCTCGTGCAGAAGCCAAAGCGCGTGGCAAAATGGTCAAGGAATGGGAACAGGCACAGTGAATCTACCTGCATTCTCCCAACAGGGCGTTGCACAAAATCACACAGTGCAGCTGCAAGCACCAGGCTTGCAGCAAGGTGCACAGCAAGGGGTTCACCCCCCTAACATGGGGAACCTGCCACAAGGCAATCCGAACAGGCACCACCGCAAATGTCTCAGGGCACAAACTCCGGAAGGGGAGGCAACCCTGGGAATGGAGAAAATCCACGAGTATACAGTGGACCGAACTTATATATAAACAAGGACAGCTCACTGGGAAACCTGATGTGTTCTATCCTATCAGTGACACCAGACCCTAACAGGGAACCAAGGGTGAATGTCGTCATAGGGGGAAAGAATATTCCTTCTTAGTTGACATGGGTGCAACACGCTCGTGCATACGGGAAGGCACATTTTCCTTGTCCGGCCAGACCACAGACACCCAGAGTTTCGCAGGAGCTCACAGTCGAGTTCCCTTTACAGACGCACTCCCAGTCTCCGTAGGAGAGTGCGAAATGAATGTGCCTCTATTATATTCATGTCAGACCCCAGTGAACATTTTGGGTCGAGACTTAATGACAAAACTGAATATGACAATCTCGTTCATGGAGGAGGGCATAGTATGCTCCACTCCAGGAATGCATTATTCAAATGTGTGCGAAATGATCAGAGCATACTCTGGATGCATAGCCATGAGAACTATACCGTTAGAACCAGAAGTTTTCGCATATGGCATATGTGTGCTTATGGCGGGATTGCCAGGTCTTGCAGATAGGACCATGAGAACCCCTGACGAGTTTCTATTCAGACCAAGAATACCTACGCATGAAGAAGGGGGACAAGTATTTCCCTTGACGATACATATTGCAGTACGAGGGAAAGTAGCATTGGTCGAAGGGTATGATGATGAAGGCAGGCAATGGTGCGCGATTATCACCATTGAAGAAGGATATCGAGTGACTGATGTCACCGATGACGATCTGTTCGAAGAACACCCTGACTTAGAAGAGACGAGGTTGGAAGTAAGTCTCATATTCTGGGTCAAAATGATCAAACGAGAAATGCCTCAGAGAATGATGTTGGCACTGAAGCGTCCGGAATATTTTGATGACGACATGGCCCAAGTGCCTGTCTCAGTATGGACTACAGGACCCTATGACGTAGGCCTCCTGAAGGGGGTGGGAGAAGTGAAAATTAAACTAAAACCAGGAGCAATTTTACCAACAGTGCGACAATATCCCATGTCCAGAGAAGCGGATGAAGGGATCGCGAAGACAATTGCCACCATGATGGACCTGGGCATCCTAGTAACGTCACAATCACCCTATAATACGGTGATTTACCCCGTCAAGAAATCAAAGGGAGGGTCTTGGCATTTAATCCAAGATTTAAGAGCATTAAATGTTATTGTTGAAGCCGAGTTCCCTCTAGTCCCTAATCCATCTACAGTTTTCTGTAACATACCAATCGAGGCAAAATATTTCCCGGTGATTGACTTGAAAAATGCTTTTTTCTCAATCCCGTTGCACCGTGACTCACAAGATCTAACATCATTTACTTTCAGACAAATGCGTCTGAAAAGCACGAGGTTACCACAGGGGTATTGTGAATCCCCGTCCATTTTCAACAGAGTCCTGCAAATGGACCTAAGCAATATTGCAGTGGACAGTGTTGTTTTGCAGTATGTCAATGACATTCTGATCTGCAGCATCACTGAAGAGCAATGTAGGCGCGATTCTGTCCAGCTGCTGACTATACTGGCTGAGAAAGGATATAAGGTTGACAAGGAAAAATTGCAATACTGTCAACAAGAGGTGCTGTATATAGGCCAGTTAATTTCGCATGAGGGGAAAAAGGTAACCCTAGAAAGGGCTGAAGCTACCATGAACAGGGCTCAGCCACTCACGATAAAGCAAATGCAAAGCTTCTTAGGCCTGTGCAATTATGTTAGGGCATGGATCCTCTATTACAGCTCATATACCAAGCCCTTGCTCCAGGCCCTAAAGAAGGCCCAGGCGACAAAGGAAAAGATTGAATGGACTGAGACAATGGAAAAGGGGTTTACGGAACTCAAGAGAGCGATTTGTACGGCTCCAGTTCTCAGGATTCCTAATTATGCAGAGGAATTCTACCTGTTCTCACACACAAATGGCAGCATTATGATGGCAGTGCTTGCCCAAAGAACCTTGTTGGAGTACAAGCCCCTGGCGTATTACAGTGGGAATCTGGACCCAGTAATGAGAGGCCAGTTCCCATGCGAACAAAGCTCAGCAGCCGCAGCATTCACCATAGAGAAGGCGACAACCATTGTAATGGGATGCTCCATGACGTTATGCGTCGAGTACTCATTATTCGCCATTTTAGAGAAACCAAAAGGCACATTGACATCTCAGAGAGCTTCTGCATATGAAGTGATCATATCCAATCCATCGATCAAAATAGTTTGATGTAAAACAGTAAACTCAGCTACATTCATAGCTGAGCCAGTCACTGAAGGTGAGCCGATACACGACTGCGCAAACTACGAAGAATTCTATGATGAAATCCCCAGGGTGAAAGAAAATGCCCTAACGGGAGTTGAGATCGTCTTTATTGACGGGTCTTCGAGAATCGACCAAGAAGACGGTCAAAGATATACAGGCGTTGCTGTAATGAAACACATAGCAAACGGAGAATTTCAAGTACTCGTCAGTGCACAAATACCATCTCATTATTCAGCACAGGCTGCAGAACTATTAGTGTTGATACTCGCCATTGAGAATCATACAGACCAGGAAGTAACGGTATACAGTGACTCCGCCTTTGTGATGTCCACAGTGCACGCAGGGCTAGCGCGCTGGAAAAGGAGGGGCTACTTCCGAGCAGACGGCACGCCAGTGCAGCACGCAGCCTTATTGGACAGGCTGATAAAGGCACTACATCTCCCAGTGGGCATAGCGGCCGCCCACACCAAGAGGACAGATTTCGTGTCACTCGGAAACCATGCAGCAGACACGTAGGCCAAGCGTATGGCGTCTAAAAGTGAAATGATCATGGAAGTAGAAGTGGCACGCACCCATGAACGAATGATGGTAGCTCCAGCCACACCAGAGGCCTATAGTAATATGGGGCAGACTCAACTGATGGAGCTTCAAGGGGAGGCACCACAGGATGAAAAGAACTTGTGGAAGCGTCGAGGGTGTTCTTTAAACCCCTCTGACGGATTGTGGTGGCAAGACAGCACTGGTAAACCAGTAATTCCTGTAGCCCTACTAAAAATAGCATTGGAACAGTTGCATTACCCATTTCACATGACAAAAGAAAATCTAGCTGCAACACTCGCAGAAGACTGGTTTATACCGAATTTAGCTGGGCATGTTGCATTCTATATGGTGAACTGCATAATCTGCCAGCAATTCACCACTGGGCACACATTAAAAGTAGTGAGAGGAGTCCTCCCCAGGCCATCTGGGCCTTTTCAGCACTTACATATCGATTATGTCGACATGATTCAAGTGTGAAACGGGTACAGGTACTTAATTGTAGTGGTGTGTCAATTCTCTAGATGGATAGAAGCAGGTCCCTGTACACACTCAGACTCAACCTGTGCTGCCAAATTCCTGGTGAGGGAAGTGTTCCCTAGATGTGGGGTGTGTGAAGTGATGAGGTCAGATAACGGGGTGCATTTTATTAACACAGTCTTTGAGCAGATCAGCTTGCTGCTTGGTATAAAGCACAAGTTCTCGTCGGCGTATCATCCGGAAGGTAATGGTATTTGTGAGGGGCTCAACGGCTTGTTAAAGGAAAGGATAGCCAAGTTGAAGCTTGGATGGCAGCACTGTCTACCACTGGCATTGTATGCTCTTCAGAACCAACCGGGTTCAGACCATCATCTTACACCACACAAGATAGTTACGGGATGGAGAATGAACACCCCCCTTACCCCACGTGATAGAGCTAGATGTGATTCCCAGTCAACCTGAGAGGTCTTGAGAACTGAGCTGCAGGAATACCTGAACTGCATGACATCAAGCCTTACTATCGTTTCAGACCAACTACAGCGATGACGAAAAGGGTGCAGTACAGCACGAAACACAGCAGGAGATGCTGAAACAGATGCAGTTCAAGGTCTGTACACACCACTCATCTTCGCTGGAGACACCGTGTTGGTAGAAAACCACACGATAAAAAGGTGGGACGAGCCAAGATTCAACTGCCCTTTTATCATAGAGGACTGCACTCCTTCAGCTGTCAAATTGCAGGGCAAGAGAGCATGGATTTTTCTAAATTACATTAAGCCCTATATTGGAGAAAGCCCTCTAGCTGCACCCTACAGCGAAGAAATCACAGACAATGGGGAAGAACCTCAGCACGTGCAGACAAGATCCATGACGAGGAAGAAGGACGCATTAGCAGCAAAAGCCAAGACAAAAGAACTCCTCTGCAAGTTGTGGCTTAAACTGGACATTTCCTCTAAGCAAAAAAGGGGATAAGGACATTAAGGACACTCTGTGCATCATAGTTGCATAGTGAAGAAGAGAATTGCGCATCGAAGCCACAACACACTGATAATACGAACATTTGAACCAAGCCGCACTTAAGCATTGTTGGAAAACAAGACTCGGATAGACTGTGAGAAGATACTTTTCTTTTAAGAGCTTAACTCAGTGTCCTGGAGCAACCAACACCAAGACTTTGTTTCACAGAACTTATGGTATCTCCCAGCAGAAATCTCACAAGGGATGTACTCACCTACTTCCAGTTAGAAGTAATATCATATCCGTCACTTGTAGGGAGAGTAACCTGTGTTACAGACTTTGTTCAAGACCCTGCCAACAAGAAAGTAATCCGGCAACTGATGACTGTCATTGCGGAAGCCTTAGCTGTGTTATCTGAATACAATGATAAGGACACAAATGCTTGCCCCACAGGTGATCATAGATGAACTCACTTATACGCTTTTCTTTCGTATCATAGAGGAATGCCCAGCACTTGTCGGGAGAACCACAGACACGCTAACATACATTAGAGACCCAAGAAACACTGAACATTTGAACCAGCTGTGGGTCAAACTCAACTACCTGGTCGCAATCCACGCAGCAGGAAAGTGTAGAGACTGTTCACGTCAAAAGAAAGGCCTGTGATCCAGAGCCCAGCAAAGCAGGACAAATGTACTTGTCACCCGAGGAAAGCCGCCTGGTGCACAATGTCCTGTTCCGTCTAGTCACTGACTTTCCAGAAATGGTGGGGAGACCTGCTGAGGTTGATGTCATCACCTTCATCAGAGATCGAGCTAATGTCGCACACTTGGGAACACTCCTCCATGGGATAATGCTCCAAGTGGAACTGTCCAACTTCCAAAGAGAATATCTAAGGAGATTCCAGTGAAACCTTCCGCCGAGTGACAGATCCAGGAGACAGAGACACAGTTCTTCATCTTTCCGCCGAGGGACAGATCGAGAGAGCAGAGACGAAAACTCCATCGCTATATTTTTTATTCTTATTTTTATTTTTGACTTTGATTTTGATTGATTGCTATTTTTTTCCGTTTTTTACATTGAACAGGATCCAGCATGTCTTCAGGACTGAAACTAATTCTGGGGGTGGACTGTGAATTGACCTATTTTGAATATTCATAATGAACGTGCCTCACCAAAGGTGTTAGTCTAATCTTTTTCCATAGTCTAGCAAGGGAACTGTATCCCGTAACCAGAGACAATCATCACCTGCAAGAGGGGGACACGTACGAAGCACAAGACACTTTATCTTACAAACTTTCTGAGAGACAATAATGGAGTAAGTGAGAAGAATAGAAATTTAACAGTTGACATGATTCAAATGGGGGCCCAGAACAGTAACTTGGTCCTCCCACAAACAGAGGGGCACCCCCGCTTCCCTGAAAGGAAATGCTGCCAACTTTCATACCGCTCGATTATGTGTATATGCATAGTGATTTTCATTGTTTTTCTGTCTTTAACAATCAGAACTGCATTCTTTATTGGTGCACGAAGCGTTCCAATTTCAGTGCACCCACCAGATAATGTACGTATGAATCCCATGAAAGTACCCAGACTCTATATAGTCATTCCGGTTCCAAGAAAACGTGATGGTAAGGTAAAAGAACTAAAATTGGATGTAATTAGTAGTGATTCATACACACTTGAGGTAACGAATGAAGAGAAAAGCTGGAGACAGGGTCAGCCCGGAATGAATGAAAGTATAGCACTGACCACTACGCGCACACACACACTGAATGCACTCGAACAAGGGCAAGTGTCAACGGCTGCAGAACCTCAAGCAAAGGCAGCAGAGAGCACGAGACTACCTACCGAACAACCAGTCCCTGAAAATAATAAAGGTGACCGAAAAGAAGCAAGTGATGGGCCGACAGAAGAAGATTTAGCTCAAGCCCTCAAGAGTAGAAGCGGCTACGAGAGAATTCAGTGCAAGAACACAAATGCTGATAGACCATTTATTCCCGTTTATAGCTAGAGCAAAGAAACTACAGGAGGAACTGAAAAATAAGACCGCAGAGACTATAGCAGCAAGCACACCAGTTCCAACAGAAGAAACAAGCACTAGGCCCAAGGCGGAGCCATATGTGGGGCAGATGGTACACAGGTGGTGGTTGAAGGAGCTCTATGAGAGAATACAAGAAGAGAGGAAAAGAACCGCAAAACCTTCTCCTACCACAGCTATACAGATAATGAAACCTGCTTCACAGATTAGCATGCCTGAGAGACCCCCAGCATGGAAAAGCCGCACAGACGCATTTAAAGATGTAGTTATAGCTAACTACAGAAAGACACTAAGAATCAAGAGAAGCCCACATGAAGATAACAATGAACTAAACAATTACCTGGACAGCACATCTAGGAAATAACATTTGGTAAGAAACACATGAAAGAGGTCGGAAGAAGAAAAGCTGAAGGAGAATGCTACGTGTTTGCACTCCTACCATACAGCATGGGAAAATCCAAGATCTTCATGGCTAAAGAAATTGATGTCCCAACAGCACACTGTTTGTCACACGTAGTAGCAATGTGCAACACCAGAGGACAGTTCATGGGAAAAGATGCCTCACTGATATGGGCGATGGAAACAGCATATCCCGATGAAGATGGTTATGCCCAGGACATTAAGACAAGAAACAGAGCTCATACCAGGAATCACGTGATCAGGTATGAAAAGCCAGAAGTGAAAGGAGCAGGAACGAGATGGGAAATTAACCCGAGACTGAACGTCCAAGGAAAAACTCCAGAAGAAGCCCAAATTTGGAAGAATAGAGGCCAAATGCAGATTTGGGGAACAGTGCTTTCACCAAACGGATGGGAAGAAGGAGTGGTAATCTGCCGAGCTTGGATGGTCCTTGGAGCCTGCCAAGAAGCAATAGAGAACTCACAGAGGCTATGCAAACCTTTATGGACTCAGTTGGTAAAGCTGCTGACATGGGTCGAAGACAGAGGAGGACCCTTGTAGATAGTACCACTAGAAAGCTCAAAATTGTGCTTCAGGAACAATGGCACAAGGAAGATGGGAGAGAATCAAAACCTGCGGACAAATCTTTGAAGCTCCCGGAATGACTCAGGGAACCGCAGTAATTATGGATCATTACTGGGTGTGTGGATCCAAAGCATACATAAGACTACTGAAAAAATGGGGAGGCATATGCACAATTGTGAACGTCGGCGTTCCCACACTTGTGATCCCAAAAAGTGACCTGAATAATGACAGTTTCCCGAAAGCACATGCTCACCTAAGGAAGAGGAGGTCTGTGGAACTGGTATCTCGAATGAAGAGAGAGAACTACTTTTCTGCCAAATCAGAAGAAGCATTTCATGCAATCCCATATGAACACAGGCTGTTTAGCCTCACCTCATCAGTATTCACAACGATTTTCCTGCCACACCTTCAAGTTGGAGTAAATACTAAATGGTTGCAGATAACCAGATGGGAGTTATTGCAGACCATCAACACCACCATAAAAGGATTCAACGCGATCAAAGAAGAACAAAGAGCAATCCGATTGATGACTCTCCAAAACAGATATGTACTTGACATGATCACCGCGATGGATGGAGGTGTTTGTACACAAATTGGAGAATCATGTTGCACATTTATACCTTTGCATGATGAAGAGAATGGAACTTTAACAGAAGCCATAAGTATGCTGACAAACCTACAGAACCAGATGATCAATGAAACTGACAAAGTTGATGATGACAGCTGGTTTGGAACACTATTTGTATGGGTTCCACAATGGATGGCAGACATATTCAAGGTTCTGGGAGCCCTGCTATTTATGATACTACTAGGATTTTGTGTTATTAAGATAATCATCACACAATGCCAGAAAACTGAAAAGAAAGCCATTGGAATGAAGATCATGATCAATGTCAAACCAGGATGGAAGCCCAGAGACCTGACTGATGAAGAAATCAGAGACTGTATGAAGGCTAGCGAAATTGTGCCAGAAGGAACAAAATTTGTGTATTCCAGAAAACAAAGAAAATATGACGGAAAGTGGATCTACTGCAGCCCAAATGGACAATGTCAGCTAATGACCTGGAACAAAGACGAACATGTAAAAACAGCAGGAAGTTTGAAGGGAGTAATAAAAATATGGACTCCAAAGAAACACACGTTCACACCATCATGTACAAACCCAGAAGACGATGAACAAGATGCAGAAGAACCAAGTAAGACGAATCCAAAGGAGGAAGCAGGAGTGGTCGATGAACCGACCAGAGGGGGGAGTGTAGAAGAGGTCCCAGACATAGCCTGCACCCCAGACCCCCAGTTTGAGGTACCAGGAACATATTCGCCAAGGTATGTGACGTATGAGGAACAAATGAGCCAACAGAGAGCAGCTCTAGGATTCTGCCCAGTGCCCATCAGAAGAGCAATACCTGCCTCAGTGCCAATAACCAGACAACCTTGGGCAGCCCGGTACCCACTGAGACAACCGTACCAGCAGTTAACACGAAATGAAGACTACTTGCAGACTGTCCCCAAAGAGACCCATAGAGCCATAATGGAAGGCGAGTGGTGACGACACACGGGCCCGGACAGACTCACAGATGAATGAAACAACGGCTAAAGGATGACACACAAGACGAAAAGTTATGAATAATGGTGCAACAGACTTAAAATAAGAAACAGCGTTGCAGCACAAAGAACGTAACCATGAAGGAAGGATGAAAATACACAACTTAATGCCTGTAATTAGGCTTGGAATGAAAGAAGCCAAGGAAACAGGACTGCTTGCAATGCTTAGTAGAAGAATAGAGCGGCAAGCGCCAATTATACATCTACCTCAATGAAGCACATTATACAAGTGCAACTCCATTTTGTAAAAGCAGAATTAAGCCCAGGCTGCAAGGGGTAAAACAGGCCGAGATTCATATTCCAGCTAAAGCCAGAAGGGAAGAGCGGAATCGAAACTCAGAAAGAAGTAGCTCATGCCTGGGAATTCGAGGTCAACTCCAAGAAGGGAGGAGAGCGGCAACCTCGAAGAATCGAAAACTTCAGAGCATAGCAGCCAGCCAGTGAAGGTTGAGATAAAGAGGCCCCAGGCAGGTGGCGAGGCTACAGAAGAGTCAAATACACGAAAAGAAGGAAAATTAAGCAGATTCACGGTGAACAGACACGTGACCAGCCAAGCGCGAAGAGGTACCAACGTCTGATGTCACCCAGAACTCGAGGATGCCATAACTTTTCCTGATAAGAAGCTACAGTTTCGAGGCCATCCTCAGCCAACTAATTGACACATAGCCCTGAAGTACTGATTGATGGAAGGGAGGCAGGGTGAATCCTGGGGCACAAGGCATCTGGGAGTCCATTCTGCATGCTGCTAATTAAAGTGGAGATTTATGCCTAGGGGTGTAACCCACCCAATCACAATGGACCAAATAATCTACGGTCCTATAGCTAGTAGAACCAATAAAATGTCGTACTTGTAGTGACGTCTATCACAAGTGATGTAGAGGGATGGGCGTAGACGCCCACCTGATAAGAGTTATCCAATCCTCACACTCTGTTACCATATACAGATATAGCACCTATACTTAAATTACCTTTTCCGACCAATAGAATTGCATGACAAACTTTGAGGGTTAAACGTCAATGATGACGAGAATATACTATAACTATTGCTGTCTGAATGATGAATTTGGGAGTTAAAGCGAGACAGAAGATCGCATCACTGTTGATTTCCATTTGTTTCCCCATTTTTTGTACATGTCATTAAACGGACTCCCCTTTGCCAAACCATTGACTTGTCCTTATTGATTTGTGTTGGAGTAAGAGAATCCTACACCACATCCTCCTTTAGGTGCAGCTATCTTGTCTTAAAAGTACTTGAGGGTGAGCTCTGATCCTATGGGCCCGTCAGAGTTTGCTCCGCCCTCCTGTACCCTCCGCTAATCTGTAGTATTCTGAAATGCAAAGCACAATCCAACCTGATATGGTTTGTTTTAACACCGATTGACCCAATTTCCTTCCGACGTAGCCAATGAAAAGTTGATTATCCACTCTAAGCTTGGAAAGCATAGACATTTAAAAGCTTAGAGCTCTTCTCGGATCCAACCTGTGCAATCTTTCCTCTTCCTTACTAGGATGAGGTGGAGGATAGAATGCGGATAGGACAATTTTCTGATTTAAATGAAAATCGGACACAACATTAGGTAAAAATGAGGGTTTAACCCTTTATACCACTCTCTCCCTATGGAACACAGTATAGGGTGGCCCAGAAGACAGTGCCTGCAATTTGCTCACTCTTCTTGCAGATGTTAAAGCAACTAGGAAAGCGGTTTTCCATGTTAGTAATCTTAATGGACAAGTGTGCAACGGTTCAAAAGGGGCGCATATTAAGAATTTTAGAACCAGATTAAGATCCCAAATTGGTACTTGAAAAGGGTAAGGAGGAAACACATTGGTGAGTTCTTTTAAGAATTGTACTACTAAAGGAATTTTGAAATAGGAGCATTCTTCCGACGAGTGCTTGAAAATAGAAAGCGCTGCAAGATAACCTTTAATGGTCCCAACATTTAGACCTCTATGTGCTAGGGAGAAGAGGAAGGACAGTACTTCCGGAATAGAACATAGAAAAGAATCAACATTGTTTCTCTGCACCAGTTGCAAGCGTTTTCCAATGGCAACGGTATAGAGATTTTGTTGCTGGTCTTCTTGCTGAAAGCGACACCTCCATGACGTCATCTGGAAGGTCCCCATCCTTGTATCTCAGCCTTTCAGATACCAAGCATGAAGGTTGAGAATCTTGACCTCTGGATGGAGAACCTGGCCCTCCATTTGTGAGAGAAGGTCCTCTCTCTGAGGAAGACGTAACAGGGGACAGATGGACATGTCTAGAAGGTCCGGGTACCACGTTCTCCTGGCCCAATCTGGGGCAATTAGGATCATGCGGTTTCCGAACCGTCTCAGTCTCCTGATGACCTGAGGAATGACAGGAATCGGAGGGAACACGCATAATAGTGGTAAGTTCCACTCCACCATGAATGCGTCCCCTAGGGCTCCTCTATGGGGAAATTCCCTTGAGCAATACCTTTCACACTTCCGGTAGATTCCGGTCACAAATAGGTCTACTTGAGGGGTTCCCCATAGGGTGAAGATCTCTTGAATGACTTCCTGAGCCAGTTCCCACTCGTGGGACACCGTGCTCTGCCTGCTCAGAGCGTCCGCTGTCATATTCTCCTCCCCGGATAGATGAACTGCTGTTAAGGAAATTCCTTCTTGAATTGCCCAATACCAGAGCTGCATTGCCTCTCTGCACAGAGGTAGTGACCCTACACCTCTAGTTTGGACTCCGATGGAGACCAACGACCGCTAATTGTAAGCTTGTTGGCATGAGCTCCCCACCCTATGAGTGAGGCGTCCGTCACTATTGTAATCTCCGGCCATGGTTGCCAAAACTGTTCTCCTTTTAGGATATTCTCTGTGCAATTCCACCACAGAAGATCCTGCCGAACCCTGTTTGGAATCTGAAGAAAATCTGTAATTTGACCTGAGAACTGGGACCATTGAGTCTTTAGAGCCCATTGAAGGGATCTCATCCTCAGGCGTGCCTCTGGAGACTTTGGGCATTCTGGAATTTGGAAACCATCTGATGAATGTCTTGAGCCCTCGACTTGGGAGGCAAGCTCTTTCCCAAGGATGTGTCTAATACAGCCCCTATGTACTGGAGCTGTTGGGAAGGTGTCATTTGTGACTTCTTGAAATTGAGGTAGAAGCCCAGTCTGTGGAGGAAGTGGCAGGTGACTTTCAGATGATCCAGTGCTTGTTTGGCAGAACGTGCCCTGATCAACCAATAGTCCAGGTAGGGGTAGACGTGAATCCCCCGTCTCCTGAGGTGCACTGCCACTACTACCATTAACTTGGTGAAGACCCTTAGGGTGGAGGCCAATCCGAATGGGAGGACTCGAAACTGATAGTGTGAGTCACCAAATACGAACCTCAGGTATTTTCTGTGCTTGAGTTGAATTGGCACATGAAAATAAGCATCCTGGAGGTCCAATGGCACCAACCAATCCTGAAGTTGCAGGGTCTGAAGCATCTGAGAAAGAGTAACCATCTTGAACTTATCCTTCCTGAGGAGCTTGTTCAAGCCTCTTAAGTCCAAGATGGGTCTCAGTCCTCTGTCCTTTTTGGGGATCAAAAAGTAAGGAGAGTACCATCCCTTGTTTCTATCGGCTACAGGTACTGGTTCTATAGCACCTTTCTCCAGCAGGGTTAGAACTTCTTGCTGCAGGAGTGGCTCTGAAAACTTCAAAAGTTTTCTCCCTGGTGGATTGCTTTGAGGTTGCGTTAGAAAAGGAAGGCAGTAACCTTGGGCTTTTATTTCTAGAGCCCAAACATCTGAAGTAATGGCTCGCCATTCTTGCAGATGCTGTGACAGCCTGCCTCCCACTGGTATCTTGTGATGCAAGTCCTCAAAGCGGTTTTGTGGCGGTTGCTGCAGCCGCTGATGGCAAAGAGGCTGCAGCTGGAGTTGGCTTTGCACGTTTTCCTCGTCCACCGCGAGTGGCCTTTCTCTGGCCCCTTTGACTGGCCATTCCTCTCGCCTTTCTATATGAGGAGTAGTAACAATAGGATCGTCCCCTCCAAGATTGTCCTGGCGCACAAAAAGGCTGAGGTTGCCTAATAGCAGCTGCTTTTGAGGTCTGCAACCTCTCAAGGCTCTCGTCAGCCTTGCTGCCAAAAAGGTGAGACCCGTCAAAGGGCATGTTCAGAAGATGGTTCTGCATGTCTGGTGCGAAACCGGACTTCCATAACCACGCAAATCTGAGCATTACCGTGCTAGTACCCATGGACCTGCTCACACTATCTGCAGTGTCCAAACCAGATTGAAGGGATTCCAGCATGGCCTCCTTTCCAACTCTAACAATGGCTAGGAATCCTTCTGTTTCGTCCCCTTCTGGTATGGGCTCCGTCGCCATTGCAATGCACTCCGACATGTGCCTTGGCAAAAACTTTGACAAGGAACATGTGGAGTTGGCTGATTTTAACGCCGTACTCCCAGCTGAAAATACCTTGTGTGCCCAACCATCCACACGCTTGTCGTCCCTATCCGGAGGGATAGAAGGGTACGCCATTTTATTTGAAGCTGTGGCTGCCTGGACCACCAGACTCTCGGGAGTGGGGCGTTTAGACAGATAGCCGGGGTCGCTACTGGAAGGGCGGTATTTTGAGGTAAGGATTTATTCACTGGAGGAATAGAATCCAGAGTCTCCCAATTTTTGCCACCCTATTTTGCAAGGCTACATGGAAGGGTAGGATTGGATCTTCGGTGGGACCATGATTCAATATATCGTTCAAATCATCCTGGATGAATTGGGTTGGTGGTCTAGCCCATCCTAAATAATTGACGGTATGAGGGACTGGCATGCTCCCCTGGTTCTGGCCTGCCAAAACCTGTTTCAGGCGATGTATCAATGCCACTTGCATTATGTAAAGATTCCACCAAGTCCCTCATCCTGCTTTCTTCAGAAATCAGACATTCTGGGACATTTGGGCTACCATATTCCAGTCCAAAAGCAACATTCTCCTCATCAGATCTCTCCTGTTCCTCAAATATTGAAGTCAGGGATTTGAAAAACTCCTTCCTTGGAAGAGGTTTAAAAACCTTTTCTGGGAGAGGTGGGAGAGGTGTATTAGTGGAACCTGAAGGCATTACAGCTTTTGCAGCCTTCTCTTTTTCATTTTCTGGCTGAGTTGGCTGAACTGGAGCCTTTGGAACCTTTGGCGCCGAGGGCTTCGGGGCCGACGTCGACAAAGGCGTCAATGGCGTCGATGGCGCTGACGAAATAGTGGTCGTCGATGGAGCCAGCTTCGAGGGCTCCGAGGCGCTCTTAGAAGATTTGCCCTTCGAGGTGTGTCGGGTTTCAGACGGCGTCAGTGACCTCGAGCGGTCGACTTGAATTGAACAGTCTTTTTTGCTCTGCGTCCTGGAAGGTTCCCGATCCTTCCTTCTTCGATCACCCGGGCTTGAGGGAGCGCGAGTGTCAGAGCGATAACGCTCCCGGCCGGCTTCCGAAGAAGGCGCGGACCAAGGCTTTGCTTTCTCAAACACCTCCATCATTTTCACCCTGAATGCTTCCCACTCTTCGGTGGAAGAATGTTTTGTGGGGCATTTCATCCTTTTTGGGGATTCGTCCGAGGACAAGGTGGAAGGGGACCTTTGGCGTCTTTTCTTGGATTTTTTCATCGAAGACGAAGAGCGATGGGAATCGCTTCGGGACCTAGACCAATGCCTTTCGCTTCGAGGAGACTTCTCCGCACAGGACCTCGACTCGACGCTAGAGGCTTTCCTGTCGGATTTATGACCTAGCTGCAGTTTTCCCTTCCTCTCTCGCAAGGCCTTCCCTGTCATCGTCTGACACTTCGTACAGGCCTCCATGTCGTGGCCTTCTCCCACCACATTCTCAGTGCGGGTCCGTGATGTACATTTTCGAACCGCAAGATTTACACTTTTTGAAACCCAATCACGGGGTCGTAGTCGGAGTGGATGATGAGGACATATCGAATATTCTTCAGTATTTACTGCATCACAGAACTCGAGGCGTGCCGAATCTCCGAAACAACATGCACCGCGGAAAAAACAGAACTGAGGCCAACGGGCGCCGCACGTGCTACTTGTATACCCGATGACATCACCCTCGATGGAGGCCTTCGAGGAACCATCGACTCGGCTAAAGCTGGATGGAATATATCTAAGATGAGGAATACATTGGAGGACACAATCCACTCCAAGTCTTTATTCTCTGTGTTTCTTTTACAGTGGTTTTTCTAGTGTTTTATGATTAGTTGCGTCCCTGTTATTGTTTGATTATTGTTTGATTGCAGTACATATATATGAGGACATTATTTGATTTTGAATCCATTGTACAAAGGTTGTTTGGACTGCTGCTGTTTTCAGCTCACACCCCTCCTTAAGAGAATAGGCTGGCCTTGGCCAACGTTGCTGAAAGAGGTAAAGGAGGTAAACCTTTTGGGGCTGTGCCTGTTTCCCCTTTGTGATTGGGTTCACTGTTGGTTTTTAGAAGTGTGGGGGCTGAGAAGCCGGTTTAGCCACTACCGATCCCTGTACGCCTGCAGAGCAATAGTCATTTCATTACATACAGGTCTCTGGGACCGGCCAACTCCTGTGGAAGATCCTTCCTGAAGCTGGCAACGCTCCCTGAGCCCCCATCCTGACCAATGCCTCCACTGAGGCATGTGAACATGTTGAATGCCCCCAAAGTGGCTTTCAGAAGGCTAAGGGTGCCCTCCTGGACAACACCACAATAGGCACTTCATCTTCAAGAAGGACAGAGAAAGGAACATTCATGCCAGCCCTTGTGGCCTCTGTGCTGTCCCCACACAGTCAGACTGACTCAGAAATATCCCATAGAAGGATAGGCAAACCGAGCACTCACCCCTATGGAGCAAAGGTATTACCAGATTAAGAGGTAGGAGATTCCATTACTGTGAGGTCTGGAGCACCTCCACCTGTACACATATAGAGAGGTGTAAAGCCATAACAGATCACAAGAAGCTGGTCCCCATTTGCCATTGCACCTTTCGCCAACCACCCACCACCACTGGGAATGTAATGCTTCATCTGTCAGGCAATATCTTTGAATTGGTACACCCCCCAGTCTCCATGCTCAAAGTATCAATATTGGGTGGTGTACCAGTCTCGATGCTTTGAGTACTCTAGGGACACTTTCCTGCTTTAATACCTAGAGCTGGAAGTATAAGCAGCTAAAGACACTGAGGTACGTGTGTGCATTAGGGCAGAAATGGCGCTTTCTATAGGGACATCTCAAGAGAAATAGAAAATGACAAACTCAGATCATTCCATCCACCCTGCACCCAGGCAATGGAACATGCCACTTTGCCGACAACACCACCAGACACCGCCACGGCAACCATTTGTGAAGCAGGAAGGCCACTGCTCAGAGGCGCACCAGCTGTCATCTCCACATCACTTACTACCAGGGTCCTATTGCTGGCCCAAGAAGGACACCAAGGAATTATCAAGGGCAAAGCACCATATGGGCAACGCCCGGCATTGCCCCTATGCTGGTCTCGGTGGCTCTAAAAGCTATCGGCCTGGGAAGGGCCCTGATAGGTGAAAACGGGAGCTGTGATGACATCACAGGAGGAGGCATTGGGAATTTAGGAAGAACACTACAACTCGTGCCTGGGATGGCTTCCTCTTAGGAGACCAGGGCACCTGGGACTCTAAATGAAACCAGTGCCGGCCTGTGCCAAACAGATCTCTGGAAAAACTGAAATGCTGCTGAAGGAAGAGGCCTGGATTCATGAGGCAAAGCCATGTGCTGGGGTTTGAGGGCACTACAGATGTTCCACTGATCCGACTCCAAAGTCAGGCGTGGGGAGGCAGAAGCTGGAATCATCTATGAATGAGGTCCATACGTCTGGTCCACAAATTATGTAAGCACAGTCCAAGAATACACTAAGTCAGAAAATAAGATGGCGCCATGAGCCTGGAGTAGCGGGGAATAATGGAGAGACCCTGCGGGCATAGCTAGGTGGGAAGTGGGAGGGTCAAATGTATGCCTTAGAATGGGCTTGGGTGTTAACTGGGTGGGTGCACAGCCAAACGGCAGGGGCTGTGTGTCCTTCCTCACATGCCATCTCCCCTGTGTCTGCACTCCCACACTAGCAGGCGGTGCCAATGTGCCTCCTATGAACCGAAGCTCAAATTGTAGCTTAGTAACGCAACCAGGTGATAAAGACTACAACAGTGAAAGGAGTGTGTAGAAACCGTACACAGTCCAGGAGTCACATATTGTCACATATAGGCCATCACTGTCATGTTATCAGTACCGCTCACGGTCACATTCTTGTCGGAACAGCTGCTACAACAATGCAGTCCATTCAATACAGGCAATTGCATTTTGCCTGAATCCCACATTTGCACTAGCACTGCAAGAAATGTAAATAGATATCGCGCCAATAGCTTAACGCGGGGTCATGCTTGGTGCTTGAAAGATCACATTTCGCAGTGACAGGTCAAAGACTGCATCGATCTGTTTCTGCAACAAATCGATAGTTTCTGATTGAAAGCACCCTGGGAGTTCTTTTCTTTTTCCTCTGGGCTGGTTTGTGCATCATAATGAGTTTCTTATTTCTCTGGCTGTTGTTCTTTGTCCCCAGACGCTCGCCATCAGTCTCTTCAAGTTCATCATCTCACCCCTCGTGTTTGACCGACTATTTGGGGCTGATAGTTGAGAGAAAGGCGGCTTTCTTAAACTGCAATGTACTTTGTCTAAAAGGCCATAGCTGCATGAAAGGCCTGCTAAAACATAGCGTAGACCCCTAAGAAAGGCTCCTACGTACGACATGTTCAACTATGTAGCAAGAATCACAAGGTGAGGCAGCTCTGCAGCAAGACCTGCAAACGATGCAGTGGGACACTCCTGGTGGTGCAATCTCAGGGTGAGGCACTACCACTGGAGCAATCTCAGGGTGAGGCACTTCCACTGGAGCAATCACAGGGTAAGGCACTTCCACTGGAGCAATCTCAGGGTGAGGCAATGGCACTTCAGCTGGACGATTCTCAGGGTAAGGCACTCCCACTGGAGCAATCTCAGGGCACAACACTTCCACTGCAGCAATCTCAGGGTGAGGCACTTCCACTGGAGCAATCTCAGGGCGGGACACCCCTGCTGGCGCAATCTCAGGGTGAGACACTTCCACTGGAGCAATCTCAGGATGAGGCACTTCCACTGGCACAATCTGAGGGTGGGACAGTACTGCTGGTGCAATCTCAGGGTGAGGCGCTACCACTGGAGCAATATCAGGGTGAGGCAGTTCCACTAGAGCAATCTCAGGGCGGGACACCCTTGCTCGCACAATCTCAGGGTGAGGCACTTCCACTGGAGCAATCTCAGGGTGAGGCATTTCCACTGGAGCAATCTCAGGGTGAGGTACTTCAGCTGGAGCAATCTCAGGGTGAGGCACTTCCACTGGAGGAATCCCAGGGTGAGGCAGCTCTGCAGCAAGACCCCTGCAAATGATACACATGCTCTGCAAGACCCTCAAGGTGGGACACTCCTGCTGGCGCAATCTCAGGGTGAGGCACTTCCACTGGAGCAATCTCAGGGTGAGCCACTTCCACTGGAGCAACCTTAGAGTGAGGCACTTCCATTGCAGCAATCTCAGGGTGAGCCACTTCCACTGGAGCAACCTAAGGGTGAGGCATTTCCATTGGAGCAATCACAGGGTGAGGCACTTCCATTGGAGCAATATCAGGGCGAGGCACTTCCACTGGAGCAATCTCAGGGTGAGGCACTTCCACTGGAGCAATCTCAGGGTATGACACTTCAGCTGGAGGATTCTCAGGTTGAGGTACTTCAGCTGGAACAGCATCGGGTGTGGCACTTCAACTGGAGGAATCTCAGGGTGAGGCACTCCTGCTGGTGCAATCCAGGACGAGGCACTTCCACTCGAGCAATGTGAGGGTATGGCACTTCAGCTGAAGGATTCTCATTGTGAGGCACTTCAGCTGGAGAAATCTCAGGGTGAGGCACTTCAACTGCACAATCTCAGAGTGAGGCACTTCAGCTGGAGGATTCTCAGGGTGAGGCACTTCAGCTGGAGCAATCTCGTGGTGAGGCACTCCAGCAGCAAGTATAATTGGATGTTGAAAATCACCTGAGGATTTTGAGATTGAAGCATTAAGAACTGCACAATTAGGCATTTTCTGCCAACCCCATTTAGTAGAAAACCTACGTCGCACTGTTAATTACCCACATTGACTATTTTCCGAGGAGATGAACTAGTGGAGTAGGCAAAAGAAACACAGTTGGGTGGTTAAACTGAGGCATATATCTCAACCGCTCTGAAAGTAACTTGATTCAGAAAAATCCTATTTCTGGTAAAACTAAAGCTCATCGAACACATAATCTAATACTTTATTAACAGTCATTGGCACACTGATTGATGTTTTCTGTCTTCACTCCCCTTCAGCCTATATGTTTAATCCTTTGAACAGACCCTTAGCAAACACAATGTCAATTTCGAAAATGCATACAAACATACTTCCCAATATCATCCCCTCACAACATCCTCAAAACCTGTCTCTCCACCAACACCACCTGGATGGCCACCCACTCAGTCAAGCTCAATCCTTCAAAAAAGAATACCTCCTCATCTTCCGCTCCCACCCAGACACAAACCTGAATTTATATCCTGGATCAAAGAACTCACCACAGACAACCCACACATGTCCCTCTTCACTCCTGTCAAATCCCTTGGCTTCACCATCGACCTGGACCCTTCCTTCATGCACCACATAGCTGCTATCACCAAAACATGCAAACTACAACTACACCTCCTACGCAAGATCAGACACATGCTTCCACCGGACCACATATGCACCACAGTTCAAGCACTGGTTCTGTCCAAGCTAGACTGCGGGAATGCTCTCCTCACTGGACTCCCCAACAGCACCCTGGCCCCCCTGCAAGCCACACAAAACACAGCAGCCAGACTCATCCTCCATCTATCCAAACATTCACACATCACCCCAGCATACAAGGGGCTCTGCACGGTATTCAAAGCAATCCACCTCAAAACCCCATCCTACCTTCATGACAAACTCAAATCCATCACCCACACAAACACCAGACAAGCGAGCCAGCAGCTTCTGCACATTCCCTCTGCAAACTAACATGCAGACAAAAACAAGCATTTACCCAGTGGGCACCCAGATCATGGAGCACGCGACCTCTTCACAGTCACACTGCACCCTCCATCACCACTGTCAGGAGGAGCCCCACAACATACCTGTTTTCATACACATAACCCTGCCCCTCCACCTCCCCTGCTACCACTTGCATAGCCTAATCGTTCTATCCTGTCCTGAAAACATTCTGTAACTTCTGTTACAACTCCCACCTTTTTGACCTTTGAACCTTGCGGGGTGTTCAGAGTCCCTCTGGGTAGGGCCAGCACTGAACAAAACATAAATAAATAAATAAATAAATGTATTAATGTGTTACAATCCCAAACACATTTATAATCATTCCATACTTATTCAATTACAGTAAAGAAAAAGACATGCTAAATGTTGTAGTAGAATATAGTGAGATAAAAAAAACAGACTGAGAAACAAGTCACTTTTATAATCAATTTTATATTACTTTCAAGATCTATTTTTGGTAGGTATATTTTTTGTTCATCTTCACTTTTGTATTTTTTTTTAAAAAAGTCAAGGTGATCACTTGAGAAATGCATATTCAAATAGATAAATATGACCTTTTCCATTGATGATATAGTATATGTGGCAGGTTAAGTCAAAGGGAAGAAAAATACACGCAGAATGCCTTTAATGACGAAAGGTAAGACACGTTATGATGAATTCACTTACAACCCTAAAAGCTAAATAGGCCGAAAAAGGAAAACTAAGTGCATTAGAAATGCCTGGAAACAGGCCCGGCTCCAGCAGGGGAGCCAGGGGGGCCAGGCCCCCCCAAGGCCACTCCCTGGCCCCCCCTAGAAAGGAGGACTTCAATGTGGGACCCAAGGGAGTGTGGAATTTGGGGTGTGGGGGGCATTTAGAGTGGTGGAAATGGAAAGAAATTGGTGGGGGATCCCACAAGGGCCGGGTGGGGGCAGTGGTTTGGGGGGACGGTGCCCGAGGAGGAAGGGTTTAGTGGAGCGTAGTTAGCAGTTGACCTCCGATCAAAGGAAATGTCAAAAATAATAGTTTTAAACAGCGCTATCACTTTCATGCTGCTTCTTTTCTAAACTATATATCAATTCCACTTTAAACCACTTCCATGGCACTGGTGATGAGTTACTTTACTATGTGGAAAAATAGTTTTGACCAGTGTTGCTGAGTAAATATTCTTTAAAATGCACAGTTTGCACCCCATTTTTTTTTTAAACTTCCCCTACGATACTATTCAAACAGGGTGATTTCTGTTGCTATAAGCAAGGTTTTCTTTTACTTGAACCACACCCGGCACAGCTCCTGCAGCTCCCCTCTGAAAGCAGTTCGGTGGCTGCATCATGTGTGATAGTTTCAATGTTAATGGGGTATTTATTTATTCATGCAATATTTGTCGGATACCTGCATATTTATTTATTTATGCAATGTTTGTCGGATACAGGTATTTTACAAACATTACAGAAATAAATAAATAATCTAGGTCCATGCATCCGACAAAAATTGCATAATTAAATAAATGAACCGAGTTGTGGCTGAGGACTGTAACTCCCTCTTGTGACCCCTTGCACACGGTCACCAGAGGAAGTTATAGTTTGCTCACGGGTGCTTCCTTTTTTTTCCCCCAGCGCTGGCTCTGGCCGGATCCCGAGATCCAGCTACACATCTGGTGCCGGATCTCGGTTCTGGCGAGAGCCGGCTCAATCGCCAGCACTGGGCATTTCACTCAAAGGGCCTGATTCACAGAAGTGTTTTAAAATGGCGCAATCCCATAGGAAAGCGTTCTGTGAATCAGGCACTAAATGTGCAGCAGGAACCTCTGAGAGAATATCATTCTGAAAGGCTGCACTGCAGGAGGCCCAGCCAGGATTTGTTTGCTTGCCCTGGACAATGATCTATGCCTCACAGACATGAAAGCACAAACAACCAGGGAGATGGACGGCCATTAAACACCACTAAGCATACTCAATCACTCTTACTTAAGCAGGCCTACAACTATTTTCTCAAACATGTCTATTTTGTTGTGGGAATATAGCATTTTTTCACATCATGCTTTATTAAATGTTTAACTATATCAAACAATAAATGACACATGGGGGGTCATTATGAGTTGGGCGGTAAGGGATTACCGGCACCGGTAAGGAGACCGGTGCTGGTAATCCCCTACCGCCCAGTTCCGAGGTCCCTTAGCGGGAACCGTAAGGGACGTGTGGTCGGACCACACGTCCTTTACGGGTCCCGCTAACGGACCAGGGCGCTAATAACAGGCTTGCTAGTCGCGAGCCCGTTATTAGCACCCTCACCATTCCTATTGAGCCCTATGGTGGCTCAAATGGGAATGGGGAATAGTTTGTTCAATGGGGATTTACCGGTCCCTCTGGGGCGGAATGGACTGGACAATGGACTTGAACAAGACCGGACTCGGTCACGGTATGGGAGGCAGCCATGGTGCTAATAGGCTACCGCCTATCTCGTAATGACCCCCATGATGTTGCTTTCACACAGATGTCTACAGAAGGTGCATCAATCAACTGGGGTCCTTTACAAATTACATTGAAAATATATATTCTGCTGCAATAACAACTTAAGTATAAGTGAAAAAATAAGGTTGGTAGTAACAAAAATGTAATTCTGGAGCGGAGAGGAGTAAAATCAAAAAGTGAAAAAAACAATGGGGGCCCTGGGAGTCCCTCTGTCAGACATTAGTCCCAGTTACGAGAGACTTACCCGGAGTCTTTAGCTCACTATCTTTCACAGATGAGAAATATCTAAAACATATCAGTCTTTGTCCTGCCCTAGGGCAGTCCAGTACTGAAATACTAAGCAATTCTCCTCTGAACAAGAGTACCAACAGCAACCCCAGACACGTGTTTTGGTCTAGTTGGTCCTCATCAGTAGGGTGGAGCTGTGTCTCTCTAAGAATAGTGAGCAAGGGGTCCACGTCTGGATTCCCCTAGTAATTTAGGGTGAGACCCAAAGTTACTTAATATGCAAAAAAACAAGGGGGGACCTGGGAGTACCTCTGCCGGACATTAGTCCCGGTTATGATAGACTTACCCAGAGTCTTTAGCTCACTATCTTTCACAAAGGAGAAATATCTAAAACATATCAGTCTTTGTCCTGCCCTAGGGCAGTCCAGCACCGAAATGCTAAGCAATTCTCCTCTGAACAAGAGTACCAGCAGCAGCCCCAGACGTGGACCCTTTTCTCACTATTCTTAGAGAGGCACAGCTCCACCATACTGATGAGGTCCAACCAGACCGAAACACTTGTCTGGGGTTGATGTTGGTACTCTTATCAGATTTCTTTTAAATTCTCATTAACTTTTATGCTGGAGTTTGTAGGCTATCATTCAGGATGGGGAAAATAAAGCTACAATCATTGTGGATCATTTCCCAAGTCAAGCGAAGTGGAAAATGTTGCGCTAAAAGCATTTATCACAACTTTTTGTTCACTGCAGGAATTTGGATGGTGTGGTAGGCGAAGTTGGAGAGCAGATCAAATTTAACAAGTTTGCCTGCTCTTAAAGTTCCCTTTGCCGAATCCGATTGGTTTTCCACCAGAATGTATTTTTATGTTGCTGCAAAACCAATGGATTCCTATGGAATCCGCCTGACTTTTTTACACTAGTAAAAGCAGGCAGATTCCAAAAGAAAACATTGTGGATGGCTCCCACAATTAACAATTGTGGGAGGTATTTACACTTTTCCAGACACATAGAGGAAAAGGGAAGATCAAAGGCGATATTTACCAGTGTTTTATGCTTTACTTTACCAGCACTTGGTGGAAACAATTACAATTGCATGGAGGTGTACTTTTGCTAAAAACTGAAAACAGGAATGGTGCAATTTAGGATTGCAAACCAAATTTCTCCCTTACTCTTTTTCATCAACACGTTTCTACAATGATAACCTTGTCAGGTTGGTTTATCATGTGACTTTTTAAAGCAATTGTATAAAATTGAGTATTATTTTAGATATTCAAAACCAAATTTCATCACATATTTGTACCAACTTGAGCTTGGAGGATGCATAGTCAACTATCTAAATTTCAATCAAGTTTCAAATTCTGACTTTCCCGCTTAACCAAAGTGTGTGATCCTGGGCAATAATGTAATCATTCAGTTCACAGTATAAGCTATTTCAAAAAAGCCTCACTCGCGGTTTAATAGATGAGCAGCGCATGTGTGAGGACCTGCCAAGAACACACACGCACCATTCTTTGAAAATATCAGGCCACATATATTGAACAAAATTGTGAAATTGAATAGCAAATCAAAGTAAACACATCAAACAAAAAGCCATCATGGACAATTGCATATTTTCTAACCAGCATGTAAACAGTATGTACTAGACATTGATGTACAGGGGGATGGCAGGGAGGAAGCACCTCTCCTCCCTGCCAAGCCCAACCGGGCGCGATACCAGGCAGCTGGAAACCCCTTAACCTGTACTGTCTGACTATTGATCCCACTCCCCCCAACCCTAAACTCTCTCTCCTACATGCTACCACTCCCTCATGCACTCAACTCACTTAAAGTGTTCTTCAAAAATGTAACAAAATAATAAAATGTTTTTCTGCGAAATGTCATTTTGTAAGAAACAAGATGTCCTATTCCTTGCTTCAGTATTCTGGAGAGGGGGGACTGTCTTTTACAACTAGATGGCGTGACAAAAAGCACCTCCTTCTGTGCCTGCTGGGAGTAGCCACAGTGTTTAGGATGGCATTGTTGGGCACACACCAACTGAAATGGAACAAAGACTGGGGGCCTCGCTGCCCAGTCCTTGCAGAGGAAGAGGCAGCATCACCGTTGATTCTCCACAGCAAGGCCAAGAAAGACATGGGGGGCACATTAAGAGTCTGGCGATAACCGTGCTGGTACTACCGGCAGGTTGCTGCCAGACCCTTGATGATTAACCGGTGCCAGACTTGCAGGAAAGACTGGGGTATTACAACCCAGGTGTTCCGGAAAGTCAGGCGCAGGTAAATTGTAAGTCCCCATTCCAATGGAGTCCCGTAAGACTCCATGGGAATGGGGACCAGGGAAGCACCGGCACCGTTGTTAACAGTGCTGGTGCTTCCATGACGGTCTGCCTACCGTGGCCGATGTGTCCGGCAGGGTCTGCCCTGTCAGACACAGTGGCTCTGGCAGGCAGACTCGTAGTTTGCCAGTCCGGAAACAACAGTGCTGGTAAGCTTACCGGCACCATTATTTCCGGACCGGCAAACTTGTAATGATGACCATGGTGTGGGTTTTTGGGGTAGGTGGGATTGGAGGTAAATGGGAATGGTGGTCAGGGGGACCTGACCTGATGGAAGGTGATTGGGTGTGCAAGGTGAAGGAGGATCAGATATAACAGACAGAAAGGTGAGAGCAGATGGGAAGTGAAGATAGGTAGATTGATGTTGCAACACTATTGTCCTAGTTTCTCTTTTGCTCTGTGCTGTTTTTATAGAGAGGTGCACATTTATTTTTGTCCGGATCTGGGAAGACATTTTCTTCTGGATCACGGATCTGGGAAATCTGGATTAATACCAGCCCTTTCTTTAGAGTACTCAAACGCCCACACAGAATAGAAATTGGGCCCCCCTGATCACAAACCTGGCCCACCCAGATGAACATTCCTGGAGCCGGGCCTCCCTGGAAAGCTTTTGTTAGGCTTCCATTAATTAGCACTGAAAATCTGCGTCAGAATTTGCATTCACAAGTGCACCGCACGGGACGAGAATGGTGCAGGGTGACAAACAGCTGCAATGGAAGAATACACAACAAGAGCACACGCACAGGACTAGTACCAGAAATGAGGCACGTCGTCGGATATGGTGGGGGAGGGGATTCTAGTTGCTTATGGATAGGGTTTCGGGGCAGTTTAGTGGGTGTCCAGGGTAGACTGTGTGGGGTCCAAAGTACAAAAAAAAACAGGCAGATGGCAAAAGAATCTAAAGCTAAAAAAGGAACGTTAATGAGTTGCATGTCCATTGCAGGAAACAACGGAATTCTGGGGAAAACGTTCAAAAGCGTAGTAACTTCAAAATGGAACAACGTGAAAATGAAGTACAACCGTATGAGGTAGGCAATAACACTTCAGGTAAGCAAGAACACTTGAGGTAGGCAAGAACACATGAGTTAGGTAAGTATACTTTTGACAGGCAAGAACACTTGAGGTAGGCAAGAACACATGAGTTAGGTAAGTATACTTTTGACAGGCAAGAACACTTGAGGTAGGCAAGAACACATGAGTTAGGTAAGTATACTTTTGACAGGCAAGAACACTTGAGGTAGGCAAGAATACATGAGTTTGGTAAGAATACTTGAGACAGGCAAGAATACTTAAGGCATGCAAGAACACTTAAGTTGGCAAGAACACATGAGTGAGATACGAATACTTGATGTAGGCAAGAATGCAAGAATACATGAGGTAGGTAAGAGTACATGAAGTAGGAAAGAGTACTTCAGGTAGGCAAGAATACATGATGTTGGCAAGAACACTTAAGGTCGTGTGGGACTCAGAAGAAGGACGTAGACACTTCAAGGACATGGTTCACAATATGTTTATTAACGTAAGATAAGGCTTAACTTTCCCTGACTCTATGGGTGGTCCCTGCCTATATTTCTAACTAAGGTGCTCATTCGTGAATGTCCAAAAGGAAAAAGACTGCTGTACAAAAACTCCCCTAACTGATCCCATCCACTATGTAAACTAAGTTACTGGTGGAGAATGTACTCACTTCTCCTTAGCGTACTTCTAGTACCAGTCTCTAGGATTCTTCACTAATAGGAATCCTCCAATAGTCTCTTGGGATGTCTTGCATCAATCAGTCTCTCTAACTCTTCAAGTGCGGGTTATAATTTTCCCTTATCTTCAGAACTCCCTTTTGGGTTCCTTAAGTCAGAATAGCCTTGTTCCCTTGGCCAATTGGGGTTTGTATTACATTGGTATATTGACCTCTTGTTTAGCTTCACTTGTCTGATTTCTCCAAACTCAGATTCACTGTAATGATTCCTTTTTATATTATTTTCTTCTTGTATTAGCTTGTGACTCTTCCCGTTTCCCAGGATATTGTTATCCACAATTGCTTTCTCTGTGTATTATTCTTTTCTCTGCTATTATTATTTTCTCTTATATCCCCATAGTTTAAAGTAATTTCCTCAAAGGGAACTTTATCTCGTGATTTCTACCGAGATGAGTTATTTGCTTAACACACTAATTGCTTCTTGGCAGCTCGTTATAATCGTTCTGCACGTTACCTTATATTATGCGGTGAAACACTTCCAGGAGCCTTGTTCCTTTGGGACCTCCCTCTCCGGTCTCCTGCTGTCATAACCTGCAGTTCGCCGTCGTACTTCTTATTCAGTTTTCTCTCTTCTCTGCAGTACTCTTGTCCATTGACAAGGCATCGGACACTCAGTGTCCTTTGATGTGCAGCGGTATCAGCGACGCTGGTCTCGCCATCACCTCCATTCAGTCCCCTACCTCACAGATTTCTCGTGCTCGGCTGGCCCCCTGGCTAGGGAAACCCAGTGTCTCTCTATGCATCTCTTCTCTCTAGGTTTTTTGTGTTTCGCTGGCACCCTGGCTCTAGTGTCCCAGCGTTTCTCTCTTCGTCTCACCTCTCTGGGTTTCCCATGCTCGGCAGGCACCCTAGCTCTGGCATCCCAGCATCTCTGCCTTCTTGACATTCCCGTCTCCCGCTTAAAGCAAATTTCAAACTCCCAGGCTTGTTGGCTTGTGCTGACTCTGCCTCTCTCGTTTCTGTACATTGGTTCTCCATTATTTAACCTGCGTGTCCCAGTGTATGGGATATTAGTATTTAAAGGGACATGTTCCTTGCCTGTAAGTTTCTGGCATCTGTCCAGTGTTTCTTCGTCACAATTGTTAGGAGTTTCTGTGGTTGTGGAACACATCATGTAGGTGATGATGTGACTGCCTCCAGGGAGTTCCTCATGAGAACGGGAGTACCTGTTCCCAAAGGAGGAGTCTCTCCAGGTGAGTTCCCACTTGCCTTGACCCCCAGTGAGGGTTGCTGAGCGGACTCACCTCCCTAGCCTCACAGTGGGGGCTCCCCTTTGGGGAGAAGTGGCAAACTTCCTTGATTCGGCACAAAACCCTCCCCATATCTCTGTGGCTTCCCCTTCTGGACTGATAGGATTGGCGTTGTTATCTTTCTGTATGCTCATCCAGGTCAGGGGAGAAAGGTCTGTAATTAGTATACATTTTCTTTCAGTGAGGTAATACCATAAGTGTGTTACAGCTGTGAGAAACTTGAAGGTGTCTCCCTATCTAGTCCCCGGGGATCTGTCATCTAGGTGACCAGGACACGGCCATCGCTATTGGAACCAGTTCCTGGTGATGCACCAGCGAGGGAGGATTACCTGGATGGGGGTCCTCGGGGAGTTGGAGTGGGACACTGACGGGTGAGACTCAGTATCCCCCTTCATCCTACTACGTAGGACATTCAAAAACACAGCCCCCCTTTTCCAACACAAACACTTTCGAAAAACAACACCAAAGAGAACAGACTAACACCAGAGCCATTTACCTGACATGTCCCAATACAAGGGTCAGGCAAAGTCATGCAACTGACCAGAATCACACACACTTGGCTCCCACATGGATAAAAGGTGGAGCAAGAGAGCACAGTACCAGTAAGGCAGACCGCACGACGAGACAGCTTATCAAGCCCAGCAGTTTAAGATAAGGAGAAAGGCGTCGAGAATCGCGAGGGTGCCAAGGAGAGAAGCGACCTTGCCCTTTGCGAGCCACCGGCGAAACCTTCAAGGAAGGGAACATAAGTCTGAGACCAATAGCTATACAGTCTTGCAACAGATGTCAACGGTACACAGGGCATGCCTACGCTGATAAGCCGGAGCGAGGGAGACTCCTGCTACCATGGTACCTGCCTTGACTCCAGATACCAAAGAAGCCAAGCAGTACATCACAGCCAGAGCGTCGAGGGGAGAACCGATGAGAAACGAGCTGTATTGAATGAAACGCAAAGTGGCATATTGTGAGAAGCTCAAAGAACTGTAAAATTGTTAAAGGAAGACCAGTTGCAGAGGGGACCGGCACCAGGTGGGTGCTATCTCGAGAAACCCTGGTTTATCCCATATTGATGAAACTACAGATACCAGGAGGCCACAGGAGAGCCATCAAGAAAGGTCAAAGTGGTCATTGAGGAGGTCTAGCAAAATCGCTGTACAGTCGAAAGTCTTTGACCTAAGAACTGTAGAGAAAGCAAGGGAAGCGAATTCCGCATCATGAGAAAGCAAGGGAAGTGAATCCTGCAGACATTGAAAGCAAATGTGAATGTGAAGTTGGCAAGAGTGAACCTTGCAGAGGGATGCTAACGAAAAGGGTCTAAAATCCCCATAGTTAACTGTGTGGTAAAGGTTGGCCAAAGTGAACCTGGCGGAGAATGCTGATGAAGAGGGGGCAAAGTCTAAAGTCCCAAGAAACAGTGTGTTGACAAAGGTGAACCCAGCAGAGGGATGTCCACTGGAACTGTTTAAAAAGACATTGAGATTCGTGAATGAGAAAAGCCGTAGTGAAACCTGCAGAGGGAGGCTGAGAATCGAGAGTGGTCTGCGCGCAGAAGTGGGGGATCCAGGGGTAAAGAACCAATACCCCAAATACAAGTGAAAGCCATAGTGAACCCGGTGGAGGGAGGCTGACATTTGAGAGGGGTTTGAGCCCAGAAGAGGGAGGCCGAGAGGTGAAGAATCATCACCTGAAAGTGTAGTCCGAAAGGAACTTTTGTTTTGTTTTGTAAACCTATCAGGCCCTCGGAAACGGGAGACTGAATCACCAAAGGTCCTGATATCACAAGAAACTGTTGGTGGATCTGTGTCAGGAATAAGGGCTGGTGCCGCCGGGGAGTAACTAAGTTTGCTTTTAAAAGCATTGGTAAAGAGAACTACATTTCCCAGCATTCCGGGGAGGACCTGTAGTTCAACGCAAGTTGCCGCGCGTTGCCAGCTGCAAGTAATGAAAGGCAGCATAAAGCCAACACGCTCGCGCCCGCAGGTGTGGCTTATTTTGTGTTCCTGGATGGGTGCGGTCGGAGCGAGACGTGAACTGAGCTTTCCTTGCAGCCCGTAAGACTTTGGAGCAAGACGAAGCGGGCGTCCCGTGGGGCCACTCGGAGCTCAGATAAGTACGCGGCACATTACGAGTTTACAGCAAAGTGTGTGTTTTCAGTGAATCCTTGTTAAGGACTTCGATGCTTAATACTCGAGTGTTTAAAGGCACACGGCAGAGTGCGGACAATGTTTATGGTTGCTAACTCAGCAACATACAGTACAGGACATTCAGGGTTAGGGGCTGTTTGGGCAACAGTGATCTGGTGTCCTTGTCTGGGCATGTACATTATGGCTATATGTGTTCAGTGTTGCTTCAGCTTGCCCAACGGGCCATGTGTCATGTATTTCATGTATGGAATCTAATTCCATTGTTTGTGTTCATCTATGCTTGCTATATGTTTATCTTGTTACATGTTCACACGTATTAAGGTGTGTTTATACGATTTAGAGGTAGGCTGGAGGCAAGATTAATAGCGCATACCCTATGTGTTTGGTTGAGTAAAAGAACTAGATAAGGAGGTTTTTTCCCTGTTCTTCCCCTTTCCTATCCACCTTAGGAGTTCCCTAACCCTCTATCCGGTGTTCCTATATCCCTACCCTATCCACAACCTCATCCTAACTCCTCTTCCCCCCATTGGCTGCCACGTGGTGTCCTGTGTAAATTATCAGGCGCCTGTGCCAACCACGGGTGGAGGGTCGAATTCATTCGGCTTCTGTGCTTCGGGGGAGAGTGTCGATTCCTCTCCTCCATTATTGTGTGCATTCTGACAATCTCACCTCGGAAGAGGGAAGATAAAGGGGTAAAGACCCATCATCCAAAAGTACAAAAAAAGGAACTTTTTGGTTTATATTTGTTATTTTTCTGACCCTCGAAGGCAAGAGATTTTTGGTGAAAAGAGACTTGGCCGCCGAGGCTTCTGAGAATTTGAAACCAGAACTGTTGTCTCGTGCTGGGGAAAGCTCGAGAAGTGTGCTGTGCTCAGAAGTCCCACCTTATGCGTGCTAAAACATGGGGAAGGAAGACCCCTGGCAACTTGCATCCTGACTTATTATTTATAAACATTTCTTTCTTTCTTGAAAACCCTATCCCACACTCTTTCTATATTTAGTTGTAAGGACTGGCAATAGGTTTTTCTTAGTATAGGCCCTTTTATTTGACATGACGCCACTAGGACTGTCTTATTTTTCATTTGATGGTCGACACTTGTTCCCATCTTAGATTTAGGCGTTTTCCCAACCTGCATACAGTTTAATAAACACCCTTGAACTGTGATCATTTGTGTCTGTCTTTACTGTTGCCACCATGAGTTCCTTACACAGCACATTGTCTGGCCCTGGCTTGCAATTTCACATTAGCATAAGATTGTTCCCTGGGGAGAAGTTTCCGACTTTTGTACAATATAGGATGTTCAACTCCCTCGTATTCTTGTGAGAGAACAGCTCCTAGCCCAACTTTAGAGGCATGCGTTTGTACTAGGAACTCCTTATTAAAGTCCAGCATGTTAAGTATGGGATCACTACAAAGGATGTTTTCCAGGCCATTGAAACTTTCCTGGTCTTCTTTATTCCATATCAGCTTCTGTGGTTGAGCATTTATCAACTTGCTGTTAAGTTGGCAGTGATGCTTGAATAGTTGGGAATAAACCTTGTGGGATGTATTGACCCACTCCGCTATGCTATGCGGCATCACCCTGCCAGTTATGATGAAAGAAACAGCAACAATGGCGGCAAAACCCTTATGTGTGCCAAAAACCTACAAAAACCAAAAACCTATAAAAACCGTGTGCTTCAGCACACAAAAAGAGGGATGCACAACCTCCCACCCATGGTGCATGTGCGGTGGAATAGAGCACACCTTGCAGAAATGTGCCAGTGGGCTCCATGACTAGCAAACAGAGTGCAGAGAGAGAAGCAGCACTTTGCAAGTGAAAACCCAAAATGTGCCTACAAATGACATTTGCTTTGTTGCTAAAAACTCCAAAATGCCTATAACACAACACTTCTCAAAATTCAAAATCTTGCCTGGTGCTAAAATTCCTGTATCTAATGAAGTATTGTGAAATTTATAAAGTCCTAATGTGAAGAGCAAAACATTCTTCAGAAAAACTGGATTGTCTGAAAACTGACAGCCCATACCAAAATCTGGGTGCAGTACCCTGGGCTACCTGAATGACAGCTGTCAGACGAGTTACTGATGAAACTTTAAAGTGAGCTCAAACTAAAAGTCTGCTGGATTAGCAAAACATAAAAAGGATTGTTGGCAAAAAGGAATACAGATTTTAGTTGTGTTTTTGATCCCAAAGATTTTAAGGTTAAGAAAGTAATGTATTTATGTTTGATGCAACACATTTGGTTTTGCTGGATTTAAGAAGTTAATTAGCCTGGCTGAGCTACAAGAACTGGAAAAGCAGGTTTTTCTCCTAGGAGGAGGGCCTTCTTCTCAGCAGAAACTCACTGGGAAATGCTAATTGCGGGTTAGAACAGACTCTTGTCTACAGAAAGAGAAGGAACAATGACAAGCCTTTCACCTGTGAAGGGTGTCGTAAATTGCCCTGGAAGGAACTTCCCGCAAGGTGGGGGATGCACTGGACTCCCAGGAGAGACAAAGGGGTGGAGCCAAGCAACCATCTGCTGTTAAGAATGAACAATGAACCATTTTTAAAAGACTCATAACTTGTTATTCAAATTGGTGAAAAATATAAAAAGGACAGAGTTGTTAATGTAATTTTTGGCTGCACGTGTGAAGAGGCGGTAGAATTGTATGACATGTTCTGGACAGGAATGGCAATATATGGAGTTTTATGCGAAGTGTATTAATGTTAGAATTGTGAAAATGTAAACGCATATCCCTATGTTAAACACACACATTTGTGGAAAGTTGCATAAAATGTAAAAGTTGTGTAGAAAGTTGAGACAAGATCCCACCACTGCGGGGTTTTGAGGAATAGCAGTTACATAAAATATGGCATCTTTGTGTGTGATTTGTATAAAGGTGACCAATGTAGAAATGTACATTCAGTATCAAATCTGAAGGTGACCAATGTAGAAATGTACACTCAGTATCAAATCTGATTTTGAGACCAGTGGCTAAAGGGAGGTCTCTGAGGACTCTAAAGCAAACCATAAAATGTGACATCATCCGGCCTTGATCCACTCACTCAAATTGCAAGGCAGAGATGAATTTTGATCCTATCCCAGCTCACAGGGCAAGCTTAGCTAAGTCGGCCTATACACTCACTTTGTGATGTCATGTTATAGCACAAATAGAGACAGCTGACAACACATAGGGACTCACAGATGCACTCACTTTCCTGATTCCGGCGAAGCACTCTGATCCAGCATTCTACATCCAGCTTTCATATCCTTCCAGATCAAGAGGCCAAAACTCTTGCCAGCAATAGAGAACTATTGATTTCCAGCAAGGCCCTAATCCTCAAATTTATTCTCTCCACCCAGTAAAGCACTGTGTGGTGTGAGAAGGCCTTTGGAACTAGTATCCTGAAATCCTCTGGCTTGCCACCACTAGGCTTGCCTGAGGAACTCGCCATCCAGCTGATTCAAATACCCACAGTCTAGGAGGGCAGATCCTGTGCAAACCCGGCAACCGGCCTAGCTGATCCAGTACCGTGCCTGATGTGCTGTCTTTCCTAGACCAAACCCAATCCAATGACCAGAGCTGACGGTCAATTTAAAAACCTATCCTGTGAGTATTAATAGGAAGAACTGTGGTATATTTGCCTTGTCTTATCCCTATTTTAAACCCATCCTATCTTTCATTCAGAACCAGTATTGTTAGAACTACCTTTGCGCTGACTCTTTTCTCATCTGAAGAAGTCGAGTTTCCTCAGCAGGCGGGTTACACTGATCACGTGACTGTAAGATCCCTCTGTGGTATTCGTTTTTTCATAGTCATCCTCTAGTGTAAGCAAACCCATTTGTTAATTTTCAAAGTGCATTTCTGTTTTCCATTCTCGCGCCTAAATTAAGAAAATGACCTTTACTAAAACCTCTATAACTCCCTCAGTTTTTGTGATAGAAACGAAATTTCAACTCCTACTTGTACCTGACATCTGTAACTATCCATAGAACACAGTGTATATCGCGCAAGGAAAGGTTTGCCTCATATTACAATTCCGAAAGCTTTTTACACATGTAAAATAGCTTTGATTTGTTTCCGACTTGGACTTTAAGATTTCAAATGTTTTCTGTAGACTAAATCATTGCTTGTGATTGTGTGCAACTGTTCAAAGCGGCTCCCATAAGAATTGATAACAATTTAAGTATTTATGACCACATTTGGTGTTTTTGCCCAGTCAATTCTAAAGACAATTGCAAAAGCCATCCTGACAGCTGAAAAGTCAATTCCGTTTTTCTCTTGTGTTTTATGGGGGGAAGGTGGGACTGATATTCTGTTTGATTGGTGCTATTCCTGAATACCTGCTATCTCCCCCCATCTCTTTACATTGCCAATTGGGGTTTGAGGGGTCTTGAAGGGGGAACCTCTAACCATAGTGCTATCTGATCTGAACTAACACAAAAGTATTATTTTCTGTGCTGCATTTGTTTTGCTCATTACTTATTCCTAGTGTATTAAAGATATTATTCAGTGTTCTGTCACCCCATTGGTGATTTTTGTTTACCTATTAACAATATATTGGGATTAAATTTAAATACATAAATAAATATTTACCTTTGCAAACTAGCCTGATTCCTGGTTCAGTGTGACCTGGGGGTTCCAGGAGAAGGGTGTGATATGAGTGGTATATTGTTCAGAATATTGAACTTCTAGACAAAAATAAATAAGGGTTTCACTACATGCTGGGCTTTGACTTGGGTGTGTGCTGGATTGAAATCAATTACAGCTTGGGGGCTCGTCGCTGGATCCTGAATTAGACATACCACTCGTGACAGTCTAAGACAGCGTGCTAGTTGACAGGGTACATAAACCTTGTTGGATTATCACACTGTGCTACACTGTACAAGCACCTTTCAAAAGAAATACTCAAAGGAGTTGGGCCTGTTTGCAAAAGTAAAGTAACCCTGAGATAAATCAGAAGGAAATTAATATTTCCGGAATGGCGACCCCAGTGGAAATCAATATTGCAAGGGAACACCTACTGCACAAATTGTTTGTCAGGGGTGAATGGCTAGAACAGGACAAACAGGTATGGCTGCAGGGAATAAAACAGCAAATCACTGAAATCAATCTTGATATCTGGCAGGACAAAGGGTCATTACATCAATCACTTAGCGAATTGTACATGACCCCTAAAATAAAAGAGGAGCAAGGCAAAATTGCCAAAATAGCAGCCTACCTGTACCTCCACATAGGAGTCATACAGGAAAAGTACGCAGACGATGTAGATTTCACAAAGAGGCAAGGGGAAGCACTGCAGAAAATCCAGAGCAATCTGGACTCTGCAGAGCAAAGGCTCCAAGATAGTAAAGAATCTGAAACAGAGGCTAAGCAGTATGCCACCAAGCTCCAAGAAGATCTGGCTCTCTTACTGCAAAAGAATGCAGAGCAAGACACCCAGATACAGACACTGCAAAAAGAGTGCCAAGAAAGGTTGGATTCTCTACAACAGAGCCAACAAAAGCTGGAGCAGCAATTGAATTATAATAGAGTCTGTGCAGAACAGATAGTCACCTTGCAAAACCGCCTAGAATCCTTAAAAGAGGAAAATAATAAATTAACTATCAAAGACCTAGAATCCCAAACCGAGTTCGATGAGGAGCGCCAGAAAGCTGGTGCCCTTAAAAAACAGAGGGACGATCTGGCTGAGCAGAGGGCCACTCTAAGTCAAGAGAGGGATGCCTTAGACCAGGAAATAAGGCATTTAAAAACAAAGTTAGAAGAAAATCACCTGGCCCTTCAGGAACTTGGTGAAATCAAAATGGATTACAAAAAGCTACTAGAGCACACTAGGCGGGTGGAGGATGCCTTGGAAAATAATAATCAAACCAGTAAGGACCAAACTCAGGAGGTGAGTCTCCTGCAGCAAAAATTGGCCCAATACTCCCAATTCAGACAGGAAGCACAGAGAGACGATGAGGCTCGCTGTGAAAAGAATGACAGGCTCCACCAACAGATAGCCATGCAAGAACAACTCATAGAGACCAGTAAGGCCTTAATAGAGGAGCAAAAAGGTCAGATATTGGCATGTCATCAGGAAATAGGGGCTGAAAAAAATGAGGTAAAATGGGAGAGAGAACCCCCTGAACATAACCTCAGGAACCCTGGCATCAGGGACTTTAATCCCTTCAACTCCATGGACTCTGCCACTCCCATGTCCACTGGCTCATATGAACCAAGGGCCACGGGGATGGTAGACTTCAACACAATGGGAAATAGGGGACTGACAGGTCAGCGCCTCCCAGAAATGGATGGGTGGGCATCTATGTACAGGCTCCCAAATGTTAGGGCCAGCTTCTCTGATCAGGGAGACTCCAGTGAGGGGAGAATCAGAGAACTGGATCCTCAGAAATATCACCTACCAAGAGATCAGTCAGTCAAATTTGGTGGGGAATTCCATGAGAATAGGCCCACTAAGAGCATCTTAAAAACCTCTTCCCAGCTAGGTCAGTGGGGTCGGGGGGGAGGGGTACTCAGCCAATCCTGGGAGCAAGGGAGAGTCAGAAGACTCTTCTGAGCACCACAGGTTTCAAGAGACTAGGCCCCCACATTCTGCCAGCCATTCCCAAGCTGGCAGAATCAGGGAGAGCCTAGAGGAAACACAGCCACCTCAAGTAGCAGTGCCTCTGAGTCAGAGGATGAGTGGACCAGGGTGACCAAAACTAAAAAGGCCAACAAAGTTAAGAGAGCTTTACTGAAAGATCCCCTGAAGCAAATCAAGGCTATTAGGAGCGTCATTACGCCCTCCCATAAAAATGCCAAATATTCAGTTTGGGAACACCTTGAGCTGTATGAGCAAATGATGGAGACTTTCCACCTGGACAGCCAGAGTTGTATTCAATATGTCAAGTGGACATTTTCACCTGAGTACTCCAGCTTCTTTGCGGGACTGGAGGATCAGAACCACTTAAGATGGTCCACATATAGGGCGGCCATCTTAAAGCATTTTTCAATCCATAGAAACCGTCAAGAGGCCCGTAAGGTAGCCTACAACCTGCAATGTGGGGAAGACCAGGCCCCACAAGAATTTGTCGAAGAGCTGAAACGTGCCTTTGCGCAGACCACCAGGAGGGTGCGCACAGACAGTTTGTCAATACCTTCTTTCATGCACTCCCTAAATACATTATGACCCAGATGGTGAGGGACTTTCGTGAGAAAAGATCACTAGACTGGGTCATTGAACAAGCAACTCGCATTTACGAAGTACAGAAACCAGTAGAAAGTAAAAGTGCTAATAAAAACACCAAACCAACCAACACCCTGTCACGACCCTCGCCCAAAACCCCCGCTGGCAAACCCATTGGCCAGGTGGAGTCAGGACTCGGGCCTCTAGAGCCTGGCATCCTCTTCAAAAGCCCTCATGGGGCCAGTCCTGGCGCCTATGGCGCCAGGCTCATACACCATGAAAAACATTGTGCTTGGGAACTACTTTATTGTATTGTCAGCCAACATGGAGGCCTCCACGGAGCTTGGTTCCTAAGAACCAAGCTATGCAGTCTAGTGTTTTGGGTGTGGTAGCCTAGGGACTACTTTACCTGGACTATTTTGTTGGGGCTATTTAAACCACACCCGAGCAAGACAACACGCTTTGCGTTCCTTTGAAATTGCAACGAAGACGCTCACCGTGTCCAGCTATTCCCTCGAACCTCGGAGAAGCAGAACCTGCAAGGAGACAAAAGGTACATCATTAGCAGCAGCATCTTACCTGCAGTCTTCATCTTTAAACACTCGCAGCTACTGAGAACAGCTTCCTCGAATCTGCACGCCTCCCGGACAGAACGACCTGAAAGAGGAAGATAGAGGCAACATTAAAGAAAGCAGTAGAGACATTTACAAATTACGAACTGCTCAAAAGGCTTACCTGGCTGGTCGCCTCTCGGCTGGCACCACTCCAGACATTCCACTCGCGTTGAAGAACACCGCGACCTACAAGGAAGGAAAACACAGGTTAGCAAAGGCAAGACTTTACAGCGCTGTGCATAGCGCTTACTTACCGCATCATAGCGCTCTTAATGCGCCATCATTTACCAGCGGGGCTCAACCAAGCCAGTTCGCCGTGCTGAAGCTCTGCATACCAAAAGGAGAAAAAAAGAGACATTTTAAACAAAGAAAGGCATGCAGGATAGCAACAAAACTAAAGAACAGCAATAAGACCTACCTGAACAATATCAAACGGGCCGGCGTCAGTGAAGTAACTGGACCGCACTCGCCCATGAAAGACAACGCGCCCCTGCAAAGAAGGCAGGACGGAGAGCACGCCTAATTCTACCACAAGGTGAGGAGAGGGCGCCAGAGGGACTGAAATCATACGGGGTGGAGGGAGGATACTTACCCCAGTCGGTCAGTCTTGAACACAGTCCTCCTGTATTTTCAGGCAGAACCTTCCCCGCAGACCACATCAGGGCAAAGCTGAGAAGCATACCAGCGAGTAACCCGGCTGGGTAGCGTCCCTGTAGATACCAGGTGAGCGTAACAGAACGCAAAGCCTACCATAACAATCCACCTGGGCGCCATGGAGACATCAGAAATGGACCAATTGGCCCAATTACTAGGAGAGCTTCGTGCCAAGGTTTATTCTGCCCGACAAGAGACTGATGCCCTCCGGAGAGGCCTAATAGTGACCAAAGAACGCACTGAAGAGATTAGCAGGAAATACTTGCAATCACAGGCAGAACAGACGCCTCTACCTGGAAGCAATCCAATGATGCAAAACCCCGCCATACCACCCACTCCGGTACAGATCACGTTCCCTGGAACAGTGCCCCTGGCACTACCAGAAAGGTTCTCAGGCGACCCACTGAAGTAATCGGCATTCATCAATCAGTGCCGCCTTCATTTTCTTTGTAGGCCTGAAGCATTTCCAAACAACCAAGCTCGGGTAGCTTTTGTTTTATCATACCTGAGTGGTAGTGCAGCAGATTGGTCGGTGCCGTTGGTAACCCATGACGATCCTCTATTACATGACTTTGGGGGGTTCCAGAGAGAAATGGAAAAACATTTTGCTCACCATACCCAGGAACAAGCAGTAGACAATGAACTCTTGTCCCTCCGACAGGGGAATCAGGACTTGTTAACGTACATTGCTACCTTCAACAGACTGGTTGCCGAAGCTAGGTGGCCAGAAAACAAAAGAACCACGTTATTCCATCGAGGCTTACGAAGTGAATTAAAGGACGTCTTAGCCCAGGTGGTTGATCCACCCAGAGACTGTGCAGAATTCATAAATCTGGTCGTGCAGCTATACCACCGGTTGCAGGACCGAAAGGCAGACCGGTCTAAGATGGACCCTCGGACCGTGTATGTTCGACCAAGGGAAAACACACCCCGTGTACCTGAAAATGCTGTAAAACCCATGTAGATTGGAGGGATACGGCCTCCATTAACAAAACAAGAGTGGGACAAAAGAAGACAACAACAGCTTTGTTTGTATTGTGGGAAACCAGGACATTTCCTGAAGGACTGTCCAGTAAAACCCCCAAGAAGAACAGTCGGGGCCACAGAGAAGGCTGAAGCTAAGGAATCGGAAAACTACCAAGCTCGACAAACGTAGAGGTCAGTTTGTTAAGTGAGAAGAAAGAGTTGCTGACCTCGCACTTGGCAATACCAGTGATCTTAATTAACCACCAACAGTCGTCAAGAATGCATGCCGTTGAAGCATACATCGATGGCGGAGCAGTTGGAAATTATATTGATCAAGAACTGGCAGCAGAGATGGGGCTTCCTTTGTGTTCTAAGCCAACTATGGACAAGGTAACCACCGTGGATGGGACAGAAATCGCTTCCAGACCAGTAACTCAGTCCACAGCCAGGGTAACCTTGCTGTGCCAGGACGGACATCGGGAGTCTATTTCATTCGATCTCATCAAGGCACCTCAGTTCAGGCTAATACTAGGGATGCCGTGGTTGGTTGCTCACAACCCTTTGATAGACTGGCGGGCACGAAAATTAACCTTCCCCGGTGACTGCTCCCCTGCCTGCTTTTACCAAGAGGAGAAACCCGATGTCGGTATCCCCATGACTCCCAGAGTGACAGTATAAACCCAGGGAGCAACTAATACCTTGCCGAGTGAATACCATGATTTCCAGGATGTTTTCCGAAAGGACCAAGCCAATACATTGCGCCGCACAGGCCCTATGACTGTCAGATCGACCTTGTTCCTGGTGCACAAATCCCTTGGGGCAGGATCTACGCTCTCACAGAACCAGAAAACCTTCATTTGAAATCCTATTTAGACCAGTACCTTGCAAACGGATGTATCTGTCCTTCGAAGTCCCCCGCAGCCAGTCTTTTGTTCTTCGTACCGAAAAAGGAAGGAGACTTGAGAACCTGTATTGACTACCACGCACACTGTGAAGAACCGCTACCCCTTGCCACTTATCCCTGAGTTGCTAGACCAAGTTAAAGATGCCCAGATTTATACCAAATTGGACCTTCGAGGAGCGTACCACCTGGTCTGAGTCAGAAAAGGAGATGAATGGAAAACCGCCTTCCGTACTAAGTACGGCTTGTTTGACTATCAAGTCATGCCCTTTGGGTTATGCAACGCTCCTGAGGCATTCCAATATTTTATGAATGATGTCTTAAGGGAGTTAATTGATGTGTGCGCTTTAGTGTACATAGACGATATCTTAGTATACTCAGCCTCGGAACAAGATCATGTCAGGCACGTTCGTTCAGTCCTCACCAAGCTCCGTCAACAGCGCTTGTTTGCAAAGCTTGAAAAATGCTTTTTTCACGTCACCGAAGTAGAATTTCTTGGTTTTATCCTTACTTCAGGAGGCATCAGAATGGGCGTACACCAGGTAGATGCCATTCTGAAATGGCCTTCACCGACGTCTCTGAAAGGGGTACAAAGCATGCTGGGCTTTGCGAACCTCTACCGCCGGTTCATCCCAGACTTCTCTCAGGTTGTGCACCCAATCACAGTACTATTACGAAAAAGCAATAAAAAGTTTGCTTGGACCGAAGAAGCAGAAGAAGCCTTTCAGGAACTTAAACGAAGGTTTACCTCCACTCCAATCCTGCGACATCCTCGTCCAGACCTCCCTTATGTCGTTGAAACTGATGCTGCCAGTCTCGCAATGGGGGCTGTCCTTTCACAGAGAGACCTGGAAACCGGCCAGATACATCCTGTGGCCTTCTGGTCGAAAAAGTTCTCACCTCCAGAGATTAATTATGCCATCACGGACAAGGAACTCCTGGCTATCAAATCGCCTTTAAAGCCTGGAGGCACTACCTTCTGGGGGCCAGACAACCCATTACAGTCATCACAGACCACCGAAACCTGCAATATCTCAAAACAGCCAAGGCCCAGTTCTCACGCCAATTACGGTGGGCCCTTTTCTTCGCTGAATATGATTATGTAATAACATTTCGACCAGGAGTCAGAAACGGAAAGGCGGGTGCCTTATCTCGCATGGGCATAGATGAAATAGTATATACAACTCCAGACCCAGTACCTATTATACCTGAAGACAAACTCTTGGGTATCACTACAGCCTTAACACAAGCAGAACTACGAAAAGAAATCCAACGGACAATGAATCCTGATGCCTACCTCGCATGGCAAACTCAAGGAGAACAATATACCATCAAGGACCATCTACCCTTTTTTAGGAATCGCCTATATGTACCCAAGAAGGAATTACAACAGCATATTATTTCAAACTATCACGATTCACTGATCGAAGGGCATCCTGGGATCGCAAAAACTCTAGCTAAGGTGAAAGAGAACTTTTGGTGGCCTACCTGGCGTAAGGACATCATTCAGTATATTCAGTCCTGCGGTGTCTGCACACAAAAAAAATCACAGAAACAAAAGCCATCTGGTCTCCTACAACCATTGGACATTCCTCCAGTTCCATGGCACACTCTTTCCCTTGACTTCATCACTGATCTACCTCCAAGCCAAGGGTTCAACACCATCCTTGTAGTTGTGGACTTATTCTCAAAGATGGCCCATTTTATTCCTCTCAAAGGCCTCCCAGACGCAGCCACTTCAGCAAAAGTGTTCCTGGAGGGCGTGGTTAAGCTACATGGCTTCCCTTCGGTTCTGGTCTCTGATCGAGGCAGCCATTTTGTTTCAAACTTCTGGAAAACAATTTGTGCAATGGCGCAGTTCGACGTTCGGCTATCTACCAGTCACCATCCCCAAACGGACTGCCAAACCGAGAGAACCAATCAGACACTCGAGCAATATTTACGGTGCATGCTGCACCACAAACAAAGGAATTGGAAAGACCTACTATGGATAGCCGAATATGCAAATAACAATTCTTTGCATTCAAGCACGGGACAAACGCCCTTCTATACCCTTTATGGCAGACATCCACGTACCTCTGAACTAGACCTTCCAACCAGCTTGGAAATGCCTGTGGTAACGACTCTACACACAACCATTACTCAGGCTTTCAAAAGGGCAAAGGAACACCTTATTCATGCCAAAGAAAAATAAAAGAGATTTGCCGACCAACACCGGAAAAAGGCCCCTGATTATCAAGTAGGAGACAAAGTTTGATTAGCCGCTAAATTCGTACCCATCAAGGGAACCCGGATCTTTCATCCCAGATTCTTAGGACCCTATACCATTAAGGCAATTATCAACCCAGCAGCCGTGAAACTGGATTTACCACCTAATCTACACATCCACCCGGTATTCCATGTGTCCCTCCTGAAACCAATGTAACCCGGCACACGGATTGGGATACCACCTAAGCCCATACTTGTTGACGGAGAACCAGAATTCGAAGTCAAAGATATCTTGGACTCTAAATACTCTAGGACCAAGCTATATCATCTCGTTGATTGGAAATGATTTGGACCACAAGATAGATCCTGGGAGCCCGGTGAGAATATCCACGCACCACGTCTAATCAGGAAATTCCATTGGAACTTCCCAACCAAACCTGGGCCAGACAGAAGGAACACCATGGGAGGGGCCTTAGGGAGGAGTGCTTTCACGACCCTCGCCCAAAACCCCCTCTGGCAAAACCATTGGCCAGGTGGAGTCAGAACTCGGGCCTCTAGAGCCTGGCATCCTCTTCAAAAGCCCTCATGGGGCCAGTCCTGGCGCCTATGGCGCCTATGGCGCCAGGCTCATACACCATGAAAAACAATGTGCTTGGGAACTACTTTATTGTATTGTCAGCCATCGTGGAGACATCCACATAGCTTGGTTCCTAAGAACCCCTCCAGAATGGGTTGCCCCCATTTTAGATCTGGAGATGGGGGGTCTAAAAACATTCCTGCACAGAATCCTGCTAACCCAAGACCCCGAAGGCCCTCAGGCCAATCCCAAACAGGGAGTCAGGGAGGTAACCCCACAAGTGGGACCCCTAACTCCCCTGACTACATCAGCCCCATTACAAAGGCAACATACCCATCCTGGGCTATGTGTGGACTCCTCCAGCCCAAGGGGGGGCGATCCAACAGGCAGCTGCCAACTCAGGAAACTTCCCTCCACACTTTCCCCAGGAGGGCAGTAATCCCCCAAATGCCAGGCTGAGTTGCTTTCCCCGGTACCCGCCAAACACCAACCCCCAAAACAACCCTTCTTTCTTTCCCCACTTTCCTGAGCCCAGACAGCCCAATCCAGGGGAGGGGAGGCCAAGGGTGGAGGGGTACGAAAACTATCCCAACCAGGGGTATTATGAGAGAAGGGACAGTTACCCTTCCCGTGATCAACCAAGGGTAGACCAGAGGACCCCGTACCAGCCAGAGCGGGTGTCCCAACTGGAGCGCCAGGTCCAGAACTTGGCACAGGATCTGGGTCACATGCTGAGGGCTCAACAGAACCCTCAGATGAGCATGGTGGGGGGGGTGTAAAGCCTTAGAGGAACCTTCCTTCCGCACTTGTGGAAAGCCCCTGGAAACCCAGGAACCAGAACCAGAATCTCCTGCCACTGAAAATCTGCAACCTAAGGAACAGAGGGCGGGTAGGAGAAATAAAGAGCCTAGAAAGACCCATTTTGTGGAGGAGGTGCAAATATTCCAATTTGAAGGAGAGGGGTCCTCAGAGGATTCTGGGAAAAGGATCTTCTCCTTCAAGGATGGGGGAACTCCTACCAAAGAAAAATGGGTCCCATGAGATCCTGATCAAGACTGGGTAGATGTGGGGACCGAGTTAAAACCGCCCATCATCAAACCCCAGAATGACCAGCAAGAAAATCCCCTTGTTCAAACCAATTCTGGTGACTGCCTCCAAAAAGGGGGGGAAGCCCAGAATCAAAACTAGAGGAGTCCAAAACTCCCCCCATATCCAATTGCCACCTTTTTCTTACAGGTTCCCAAGATCCCATACAAAATCCTGCCCAAATCACCCCTCTGTCAGAATCCAAAGCAAAGAAATTAACCCACCAATTGCCCAAAAATGTGCATTATCTTTGCCCCCTTGAGGAAAAGGAGGGAAGATTTTATGCCCCGGTCCAAACACAGGGGCAAGGTACATTTTTGGCACTGGTGGACACTGGATCCCAAGCCACCCTTATATCAAAAAGGGCCTTTTTTCTGCTGTTGGGCTGTGGCGAGTGTTGGACTGAGCGGACTCGCTTTCCATTCTATTCCTGCATTGAATTCCAGTGAATTACGTTGTCTCAAGTTGGAGGTGCGTGTGCCTTTAAGTTTTCAGCTGCCTGCTGCCTGCCTGGTCAGCTGACCACATAAGGCCGCCTCCACCTCCCTTGCGGCGTTAAGCCCTGAGGAGTGAAGGGCTGTGCATTTCTGCTGTTGGGTTGTTTGGCGAGTGGGTGAGCTGGAGCCACCACAGCGCCCTACATCCCTTATGACGTTGGATTCCACTTCACCTGTTTTATGGACTCTCGCCCAAAAATGGCGCGATGGAACAAGTGGGGCCGTCACCAGCTTATTCACCCAGCGACTTCACACAAACAAAGTAAGCCGTTATTTTTCATGTACGTCTACCATAGACGAACAAGTTATTCCCCCCCTTGACTGTATTGAATCCAGCGATACTAAAAGCTGCGTGATACTTAACGCTGCAGCTATGCCTGAGACTGAAGTTGAAGCTGATGCCGTATGCTTGTTGACGAATGAGAATACTATCATTGAACGCTTGGGTAATGGCCATGGTCTCTCGGTTGCACTGCCATCAACCCCAAATACTGTCTTGGTTGAAAATACTTCAGAAAAAACAACCCAATCAGCCTGTGCCCCGCTCCCCAGTTTACTGTGTGACGCTTCTGCCTCTGCGGTGCGTCCGGTAATGAGCGCTGCTGGCGAGGGCTGCGGAGTGGGAGCGCTGTTGGGGTTGGTCGTCTGTGTTGCCGGCGTTGTCCTGCACGGCGCTGCTGATCTGGCCGCAGAAGAGATGCCAGGACCAGCCCCCGGCGGTGTATGCGCACTCCTTGAGGGTGTCGCCTTGCACAACGGGGAAGGAGCGGCTGTTTGGGAGGTCTGGGATGCAGTTGCTACTCCGCCACGGTCCATGGGCGATGGCCAACTGGACGATCTGGGCGACTTCGTCCAGGCGTCACCTTTAAATGCTAGCTCACCTGTGCATATCATTAATAGTCTACAGTGTGAGGCTCACTTGGACGACGTGTTTGTCCCCACAACCTCACCAGTTCTCTGTATAGAGCAAGAGGCTGCTACGTGTCATCTGGGCAATGAGTCATCCAGAGTTGAGGGGGTCTCGTATCCTGACATTGTTGAATTAGCGAACGAGGCTAGGAGAGACTCACTTGGCGTGGCTAACAAGGTGTTAGAAAATCTTGTATCAATGAACAAAGCGTGTAACATGAGAGCTCATAGAGGGTGTCCTATACCATTGGCAAAAACAGAAAAACACCCAGCCAAAAGGCAAAACTCTCAATTAACTGGAGCAAAGGAGGATATATGGCACAAAGTGTGCTATAAATGCTCAAAAGCAAATGACCATGCTCCTAACGACCTCAAATTACATGATGCATCCAATCATCTGCTAACCTCCCAAAAAAGGCTGACAATTAGAGAACGGAAATTCATTGATGCTAATGACTTGTCTATTGAGAAGTCTCAGTCGTCTGCCATCAATGGCTCCCTCCTTGAAGACTCTCAAGACTCTTCATTGATGGAACGTCTGTGCTCGAAAATTTGACATGCCAGGGACGACCCCACTACAAAAGCTTGGTGTCATCAAGCTTATGAGAACACCCCGGAAAAGAGCACACCTGCGTTATCTTCAGAGCTACAAACCTTACTAATTTCATCAACGGCGATCTCCCTGGCACCGGTCACGAAAAAAAGCATACATGAAGCAACCAAAGACTTGACAACTGTCATGGCCTTAATGCACTCTAAACTGATTCGACTTGAACAAGTATGTGACCGCTCATACAATGAACAACATGAAGGAATCAAAAGGCTGGATGCGTCCTTCAATCTCCTAAATGACCAAAGCAAAAATGACTCTATTGACAAAAAGCTGCTGACTGAGGTCGCGCGAGAGGCCCTGCCGTTATTTAAACTTAACGGAACAACCCCAAATACCCTGTGTTAACCTTAAACCCTTACGAGAGAAAGCGCACTACCTAATCGATGTAACAACCCTCATGAGGAATATGGCATAAATGTAACTGACTTACACCTTCAGCAGCCTCAAAGAGGGGCTGCTCTTCAGGCACTGGATCAGAAAAGCATGACTAGCCAGAGTGGTCTCCTCTCAAACAAGCGTATGACGCCATCCACTGCAAGTGGGGAGAGTATGTCTGTTCTGATACCCGCAACTGGTCACACGTCTCCTCCGGTATTCAAAGTTTTGCCAACCTCAGTGACATCTCCTACTGATAACATTGCTGCCATCTCGTTCAACACTGCATTTGAGCAGGCTCAGAGCAGCGCAAATCAAGCGCAGCTTGACTCTCAGGCTGCATCCTCTTCGCAGGAAGAGTTGCGGGTAGATGTGGGCAGCACTACTCCCTCTACATGTCTAATAGTAGAGCCTTCAAACGTTTATCCAATCATCAACGGCGCACCTCAAATCCCGACAAACTTAGTAGCACTTAAACCATCTACTATACAACCTCCAAAACAAACGAAAATGTCTAAAAATCAAAAGGGCAAGAAAAACAAGTAATTGCAGGGGGCACGGAAGTTCCTGCGAAACATAAATGTGGTCCATACTGTGGCAAGCAGCATTAAAAAGTGCCTAATGGCCTCATCACAAACAAACAACAAAACTCAACAAGTTCCACACTCAAATGATACACCCGTAGCTCACTGTGAAGTGGTCAGGGTAGGTCCAGTTCACGATACCCACTGAGCTTCTAAATCTATCAACATACGATGATGCACATTACGTAGACCTGGAAGATGATTCTGTCACGAGTTTGGTGGTGGAAACTAAGGGCATACAAATTATCAAGGCCGTCAAGGCAAAAGGCTCTACTAATGGGGCTCAAGAACATAAAACAGACACAAAGAACTCCAAACCTACCAGTAGTCTAAAGGAGGTTCCGCAACCAACTCGGCAGGAATCTAGCATATCGGGGAGAACTTGCCACATTATTATTGAAAACGACAGGCACCAAGTACTACCACCTCCTTCAAATAGCCCGGCATTTATGACTTTACATGAAAAAAGGATGTGTATCACTGCAACCTCACAACTTGGCTGTCTCGAGGACTCAAGGTCTAGTGCATGTGTTTGAATCGATCCTGTGACCACTAAGAAACAAAGTTGGTCAACAGTAACCCCTGTTAGTTGTGAGACACGGAGACGCACATGCTTAATGCAAAATCCAATTGATTCTCAGTCTCCTTCCCTAACTTCCAAGGTAACGACGGCTCAACGTGTCAATATGACGACCCCTGTTCATAAAATTATAATTGAGAGGCTGGAATCCTCTGACAAGTTAATCTTGAATCGATGCAACACGATTAGGCTACTTCATCTGGTGCCGTCTCTACGAGCCATAAGCTCCAACGACCTGAAGATTGTGGAGTTTTTCGACGAAAAGCAAAATGATAAGGTGGTGCTCCATGTTTCATCATCATTAATCGCGTCAACTATATTAGACGCTAACGTAGCCTTGTTTTCTCTAGGCTTTGATGTCTTTAAGTTCGCCGAAACACACCATCCACTGGCACCTGGAGACGACGCGTCACCTCGTCATAAGCCTTTATCAGGGTGGTCGTCCATAAATACGACAACACCTAAGGAGCAGAGAGAGCTCGACTTAAAACAGAGCTCCCGAACATCTACACACAGTGATCACATGGCTGAGATAAAATTTCAGTCTTCGAAGCACCTCGTACAGGAGCTGGCTGTGCAAGCCACTGAAATGGATCCGCAAAAAGATAAGATAAGAATAACAATTCATGGTAATGTAAGCTTGGATTGTCTCGATGTGCCAAGCGACAAAACCACAAGAGCAAGTGCGGAAAAACATGAATGGTATTGGGTATCCGAAGCAATAAACCATCAAAAGCGACAATAACGCCAAGATGACACAATGAAAAATGTGTGTAGACTAGCTTCTTGGAATAAACGTGGCTTCTCACACTTGTTCAAGTCAAACTGGCTCGACTGTTTACACATTGCATGTTTACAGGAAACCTGGCTAACCAAAGTCCTGGTTACGTCTGACTTTGAGGTGGCTTTAAATCCCGCGATTAAACCTCTAAAAGGACGTCCGATGGCAGGCCTAATCACTATGATCAGAAGATCTTCAGGTTGGAGGATACTGAATTCAACTAATCACTCACCATTTATTCAAGTAACCTCCATCGAACTGCTAGGTCATCCAGGGTCATGTACTGATCAGATAACCATAGTAAACATGTATTGGAACCATAAAAGAGCCAGGAAACAGGAATTTATTGACCAGATAATGGAAATACTCGACCAACTGTTGGAAGCCTCTGGATGGGCAAATATAATCCTCTGCGACGACTTAAACATCGATTTGTTCAAACCATCAGAAGCAGAAAGTAAAACACTGGCACACTCATGGTCAGAAGAGATGACTACACGAAACTTACAAATGTTAAATGGAAACAACCGTGATGACATACCTCCAGCCCACACTTGGCATCGGGCTGGTTTTGCTTCAACTATCGATTATGTGTTTGTGACAGAAGCCCTACATCCACGCATAAGATCGTTGAAAGTTGTAAAAAAAAATGTTAGCGACCATGACATGTTGGTAACGGAATTTTCAACCATACTGAAGGTATCTATCACAATGTGGCCTCACAATATTCAGGTCGAATCCAACAGAGGGCGACTGAGAATGGATACACACGAACTGGCACAACTGACAAATCAGTACTGCAATGTCAGCGGGAACCTCGAATACGACCAACTCTTGATGCAATTCAAAACCAAAAAAGTGGGGCTTAAACATATGGGGCCTCATTAGGACCCTGGTGCTAAGTGTTCAACGGCGCCGTAAAAGGCTGCGGCGCCATTAAACACTTAGCGCCTAATTACGAGGTCCCTTTGCGGGACCCGATCTTAACAGCTGGTCTACACCAGCCGTTAAAGTAGGGACCCGCAAAGGGACCTTGATGGCAATTACGGTACTGCAATTTGCGGTACTGTAATTGCCGCCTTCCCCATTCCCATTGAGCCCTATGGGGCAAAAATGGGAATGGGGAAGGCCATGGTGACATGGGGAATTACCGCCCCGCCAACCTCAGAATGGGGTGGCAATTCCCCATTCCGCCATGGCGGACTCCGGCATCGACCATGGTGCTAATAGCACCATGGTTTAGCGCCGGAGTCCTAATGTGGGCCATGGTCTTTGTACGCTCACACTGCTCCGACTTGGTCCTTCTGCAACAGAAGCACCTGTTGCGCAGTGAAATTAGACGATCTAAGACTCTAGACAACCATGCACGCAAGCAAGTAATCAAGGCAGCAAAGCAAAGATACAAAAACTGGATAAAATTGCACAAACATGTCATGATTCAAAATGATGCGGAACAAATGTTAAGGGCAAAAACACAAAGGACCTCTGGAGCCTCATTAACAACCTGCATGCCCCCCAAAGTGCAATACAAGCGTGTATGGTGTCAGAATCTGATTGGATAACCCATTTTGAAGCACTATATAAAACAAATTAATCCCTGGATGGCCTAGTCAACGAATCTACTACATTTTGGACCTTGTCTTGTCCTAGTGACCATAATCAAGAGAGCAAAAAACTTGCGAGCCCCTGGCCCAGACGGCCTCACAAATTTCACAATTAAACTGCACCCAAAGTTATGGGCAGAGATTTGTGCGACGGTATTCCAAAGGATAAACGCTACTTGTCAGACCCGTAAATCCCCTTAGCTGTGGCAATATTCAGCCTCTTTATCTCGGACGCAGTAAAGTCATTTCCGCCGAAAGTTGCCAACGCACATCTAAGTTGGCTTCTTTACGCAGATGACTCGATGGTGTTGGATGTAATGCCCATCGGTTTACAAAGAAAATTAAATGCTGTTCAACTGTATGTTACATCCAACCTTTTATCGATCAACACTAAGAAATGTGAAATATTGGTCTAACGAAATATGAACGGTGGTGGCGTGTCCAATAAAAAAAACATAAATTGAACCTTAGGCCACGAAACGCTCCAAATATCTCAGACGGTAAAATACCTCGGTATAAGAATAAGTTCAGCCATAAATGATGGTCCTTGGCTCGCTGAAGCAAAATCGAAATGTAAATAACTCGCAAGCCAAGCACTGATCATGCAAAAAAGATTCGGGAAATTTTTGTTAAGACCTGTCTTGTCCTTTTACCAACAAAAGGTGATTCCAGGTGTGATGTATGGGGCAGAAAACGCCCTCGGCTGCTCCTATGAGACTTGGGCGTCTTTAGAAAATTGCTTTTGGTCCAAAGTACTAGCTCTTCCTGAAGGCCTGAAGACATCTTGTATAAGGTATGAGCTATCAATCATATCGATTCATGCCAGGATCTGCTGGAGTCTATTAAGTCTATACCGCAAAACTTGTACACAAGCGCAAATTACACAATTTGACATCTTTAATGACGCTTCATCTGCCAACTCCAACATTGTGTCTATGTGGACGAATAAATGTGAAGCAATATTAAAGAAATACGACATCAAACCTGATATGCTCCGTGAAAATCCTGACAAGGCCAAACTTAAAATCTGGGGTGCTGACTGGGAGGAAACCTGTGCGGGGAGAGTCGCTGCCATGAGCAATGAGTGATGTGCCACTTGAGACACGTGCCTTTAACATCCAACAACGCTATGTTATACTGTTCCCTGAACCGCAAGCACGAAGACTCTTTATATTGTTTCGGATAAACATGTTTAAAACCATTGACCGTCTTCGCTCATGGAAAGGCAATGAACACTTAGAACCTGAATGTAGGTTCTGTTTGCAAGCCAATGAATCGCGTAAACATTTTGTGCTATTTTGTCCCAAATTAAGATCAGAAAGAATAATTCACTTGGCCGCCTGGAGCTTAAACCACCACTCCTTATGTGCAGACGAATGGTGGAAGTTGATGTTTCAGGGAACAGACTTAAAACTGGTGCTTCCATGAACACGGCTGCTGGCGATAATCGTTTGAGGTTGGCCCCAGTACACTGAACATGTCTGTAAAAAGCAAGTTTGTGAGAAACAACACATGACAACTCATGAGGACGGAGTTTTGGAATTGTTAGTTTTGGTGTTTGTTTAGTTTTTGTTTATATGTTGTAATCATTTTAAAGGTTTGTAAAAACCAATAAAATTACTAATAAAAAAAGAACCTTTGATCAGCTGAATTCGGGAAGGGGGAGAGATACCAAATCCCTCTCACCCCTCTTCCTGGACAACTTTAGAACTTCGATGGGAATGAAATTCCTGTCGAGGGGACTGCAGATTTAGACATTAAAATTGGGCGACACAAGGTGAAGCACCCGGTCATAGTTGTTGGGTCGTGTGAGATGTCTCTGCTGCATTTTATTTAGGCAGGGACATTCTCAATCGCTTTGCCATTAGTTTGGACCTAATAAACTTTAAAGCCTGATCCCGATTAGTGGGTAATCCCATGGACTTTGATGACCCAGAGAAAGCATTTCGGTCAGCTCAACTGCTGCCATATGCAGTTGAAATTCAGATTGGAGAGGAAGTCACCATCCCAGAATGGACCCGACAATTCTCCCTTGAAGTAAAGTTTAAAAGAGGACAGAAACGGAAAAATCCTGATGCCTATGTTCATCTCAACGCCCATTTCCAACAGCAAGGGTTGGGGGTAAACCCAACACCACTAGTCAATACAGAACACAACACCATTCCAATAGAGGTGGATAACAGCGACCTAAAGAGTATCACTCTGGTCGCAGGCACCATTATTGGAATGGCGGTTGATGACCGACATTTTTCCATAGATTTAGGTAACGAACTGTTAGGACCAATCCCCAAGGACTGTTTTGACAGTGATAGCAACAATGACACAACACCAGACAGGATCTTCACCCGGCATGGGGGAATTTCCTGGTGTACTCTTCCTGCCCTTATGGTAAGGAAGATGTGACCTGTGACTTCAGGAGGGATGAGGTGATCTTTCAAGTCCACAAGGACTGCCTTCCCCACCTGAAGCCCTCAGTCCAAATCAGTACTTTGACCAAGGATTTCTCCACCAAGGTGGAGGAGGCCGCTGAGATAGCCAAACCAGAGGTCTTTCCAGGCTTCTGGCAGATGGTTGAAGAGAGAATCAACCTAGCTGATGCCTGTGAGACTCTGGAGCAGAAGCAAAAATTGAAACAAGTTTTCTTAGATTTTCAAGATCTCTTTGCGGTAGACTCATATGACTGTGGTCATACCGACATCCACACAACAACAATTCCCACGGACCCTGGCATGACTCCAGTGTTTGTGAAGCAATATTGCTCGCATCAATGGAGCCTCTTACTGAAATGATTAAGAACCTTGAGTCCCGTGGGATAATTCGTCCAGTCCACAGCACCTTCAATAATCCGGTGCTGGGGATTTTGAAACCAAACGGCCACTGGAGACTCTGTGCTGACCTAAGGGAGCTCAACAAACGGGTCCATACTTCCCGATGGCCTCTTCCTACATTGACCAAGGGCTGGCCCAGATCCAGGGGTCAAAGGTATACACTGCCATTGACCTGACCAATGGGTACTGGACTGTACCTGTCAGTAGGGAGGACCAATAAAAGCTGGCCTTTACCTTCGGGGGGAAGTACACTTGGACCCGGACTCCCTTCAGATACATCAACTCCAGCAATTAAATTAATTTAACATCTTTCTGCATAAGGCCATGCCCGACTTGGGTGAAAGGGGTAACCTGGCCTATGTAGAAGATGTCCTAATAAAAAGATCAACTGTGGAGGAACACATAGCGGAGATCCGTTCTGTTCTGACACAGTTGAGGGCTGTCGGAGCAAAACTTTCTTTCCAAAAGGCACAGTGGTGCAGAACCCGTGTCAATTTCTTGGGGCATGAGATAACTCCTGAGGGTCTCTGTCCCCAGGAAACGAAAGTAGAAGCACTCCAGAAAATAATGGACCCCACAACTCTGCGGGAACTAAGGAGCCTCCTTGGACTGACTGATTACAGCAGAAAGTTCATTGAGGATTACGCAGAGATCACAAGACCCCTGATCCATCTGTTGAAGGGTGAGGTCAAGTGGGAGTGGGGTCCAGAACAAGCAGAGGCAGTAAGACAACTCAAAAGAAGCCTCTCACAAACGCCTTGCCTAGCTTACCCTGTCAAAAACAAGGAGTTTTTCTTGGAGACAGGGTTCTCAAATGCATGCTTGACTGCAGTATTATATCAAAAGCATGACAAAGTCAATAAAGTAATCTCCTATGCGAGTATAACTTTATCCTATGTGGAGGAAAAATTCAACTATTGTGAGAAGGCACTCCTGGCAACGGTGTGGGAATTGAAGAATTACCGCCTGTTTATCCAGGGGGAACACATCATAGTGGAGACTCCACACCAACCTTTCTAATATCTTCAAAGTGACATAATCTGGGCCAGAAATGTGAGTAATTCCCAAATTACTTCCTGGATTCTGTAAATGCAAGGCTTTCCTGTGGATGTCAAATATGGCCAAAACAAGAAGAGTTCCCTCGCGCAAGGTCTGGCTGACTTGCATGATTGTGCCAGAGAAAACTGTCTCGAGGACGAAAGTCTTAAAATCAAGGACAACATGGAGGCATACCTTAATTCCCCACACAAAGTCTATGAAGAAGATAAGTGTGAGGGAATGCCCACTGTCTATGTGGATGGGTGCTCCTACCATGTTGACAACAACGGAGAAAAGGAACTTGTGGCCGGCGTGGGGAATGCATGGGTGAATGATGCCCCAGAACCCTTGGCTGGGTACAAAATCGGTCCCCGCAGTAGTCAAGTGGCAGAGCTGATGGCTGTGCATCAAGCCATCCTCACTGCTGTCCAACACCAACTCCACAAACTGGTCATAATCACTGATTCAGATTATATACGGAACGGGTTCGTGGAGCACCTGGTTAACTGGAAAACCAGAGGCATGCTATGTGCTAATAAAAAACCTTTAAAACACGGAAAATTAATATAAATATATTGATGATCTGGTCACCTCGAATGGGATGACCATCTACTGGAAAAAGATTAAGGGTCATTCTAAAGTAGAGGGATCAGAAAAAACTGGAAATGACCTAGCTGATCAGCTGGACAAAACCGGAGCCATCCAAGGGGATCTACTTGAGATCGAGTCCCTGTTGGGGGAAATCCAGGTTACTGCTATCACTAGATCCCAGACAAATGCTCGCAATGAACTCTCAACTGCACAATGGAGTAAGGAGACCCCAGATGCTGATTTGATTACGGCTCAAAAAGGGGATCCAATAATTGGTAAGTTTAATCAACACATTGAGGACCCTGAGAACTTTCCCCTGACGGATACCGATTACATTGGGAAAGAGGACCTCAGAGTGTTGATGAAATGTACAAAAATGTCTGAATCCAAGACGGCTTGCTGGTGAGGAGATCCAAAACTGGCCATGACAAGTGGGTGGTCCCTACCTCATTCCGAAGCCTGATGCTAAGTCACGCTCATGATGCAGCCACAGCCGGTCATCGGGGGTTTCATACGACATTAGAAATCTTGCAAGAGGTTGCATACTGGCCACACATGGGGCAGAATCTCGACCAATACTTGAAGGGGTGTCTTGTGTGTGCACAATTTCAGCCAACATCACTCACACACCGTGCTCCCCTCCAAAAAAGGAGGATGACACTGCCTTGGTCAGATTTGCAAGATTTTATGGGACCCGTGATTCGCTCCTCTATGGGGAAAAAGTACATGTTGACCGTAACATGCTTGTTCACTAAATGGGGGGACTGTCTCCCAGCCCCAAATTGCAAGGCAGAAACAGCAGCTGCCCTGATTATCAATCACATCTTCTCGCGTTTTGGACTACCCAAAGGGTTGAGTCAGATTGAGGTAGTCACTTCGCTAGCGAAGTGATGACAAAGATGTAGGAGATACTTGGGGTCAAAAGGAAAGTACACATAGCCTACCGGCTGTCCTCTAGTGGTGGAGTTAAGAGGTACAATAAAACTATTGTGAGCATATTAGAAATGTTTGTGGCAGATTCTGGGCCAAGTTGGGACATTCGATTGCCCCTTGTCCTAATGGCCATCAGATCTACCCCTTCATCTGCAACAAAAATGTCTCCATTTGAGCTGATGACTGGACGAAGGATGGTGCTAGCCCAGCATCTGCTCTACAGAACCCAAGAGCAGACCTTGATAAATGCCTCCACAACTCATGAGTATGTTTAGAATCTAAGAAAACACCTTCAACATGCTTTTGCCTATGCTCAGCAGAATCTAGAAAGATCTGCAGACAGTATGAAGACCCACTATGATCTCAAGACAACTAAAAAGGAATACCAAGTAGGGGACCGGGTCTACTTGTACAATTTCCAAAGGAACCAGGCCAAAGAGCGAAAATTCCTCCCAACTTGGCGGGGTCCTTTTGAAAATGTGGACAGAATCTCACCAGTCGCCTACAGAATCTGCATCCCCAAGGGCCGTTTGTCAGAAGGAGAAGACAAGTGGGTCCACATAAACCAGCTGAAGAGTTGCCATCCCAAGCATACTTTGCGGCAAGTAGAGGAGCCAACCGGAAACCCAGAGGGGGAAAATCCGGAAACATAAAAGAATCACTAAATGTTCACCGTGTGTGTGCAAGAAGAGTGTTAAGACCATTAGTAAATATAGATGGGGAATATTGCGAATTATAACCAATGCAAGTGTCTTTCCTACTGCTGACATCCCCAGATGACGTGTGGACACAGTAGTGGGAAAATATCCATAACCATGTTGTGTTCTATCTTCTGTAACAACAAGCAGGGTTACGTTGTTGCGGAGAAGGCAAAAGAGAGAGCACGGACAAGCCGTTGGTTTCCTTTTAACCGTTAAAAGGAGATTGGACGTGGTAACACAAAAACAACGGTTTTATAGGAAAAAATATTTTATTACTCGATATATCTGAGGTAAAGCTAAAAGTTCGTATCCTCAAACTTGAGTGCAAAGTATGGCAAAAAGGTGCGGCAAATCCAACGGCGTAAGTACATCAATGTTCCGAACTGGAGATTGAATTCTGTGGCTGTATGATGATGGTTCAACCTGGGAGAGGTTAACTGTACGTATTCTGTTGTCCTGTGATGTTATTTTTAATAGTTCCCGTAGGTCACAGGAAAGCAGAGAAATTTCTGCGGTTGGAAATGCACAGATAAAAGGGCCAGAAGACCGGGGTGATGAGGTGAAGCTCAAGTAAAAAGGCACACTCTTTTCATCTGGGTGCGCGCAGGAATAGTTGTTATGTGGCAATATCTTATCCCTTTCCGTATAGATATTTGGTATTGGTCATGAGAGCCCTCATGACCTGTGGGGTCGACCGGTTTCGATGGCACTCGTAATTGGGGCCATATTCATCAGGACCATAATTCAGAGGAGGGAAGATGAATCCGAGAGTTTCAGAAATGTCTGAAAGCGGGGCCAGGTTACTCCTGTAGAGATACAGAAAAGAGGGGGGGGTTTTGGAGAGAAGAGACAGTGGCATGAGAATTCTGGCCATGTCAAAGCCTATGGACTACACCTTACACACCAAATGAGAGGATAAATGTGGGTAAGAGATCAATCTAATTGCGGTGAAAAGTACAAAGCTATCATTGGTGCCTGGTCACCGGTGTCTAAAAGCAATCCTATCAGCAAGTGGAAAGGGGGGGGGGGGAGGGGAGGTGCACTGGAGTGGGGGGGGGACAGGCACAATTGGGAAGTGCTCAGTGAAAGTCAGGGAAAAAAGGAGCCAATGGTACCTCTGTGCACAATGTGTGCTGGAGGAGGTTGTTCTGATGTAGACTGGCTGGTGGCTCTGAAATGTAAGACAGGAGAGTCTGTAAACAGACTGCTAAAGGACAAGTTGTTGCAACAAACGCAAGTTAAAAGGATTCAAAACAGCCGGTGGGCTGGTGAGAGTTGCATGTGCAATCAGAGCGCTGACTGCTCAGAAAGGCTGGTGGCTATACCTGTGTCTTATCGTGGAGGCGTCTGTCGTAGAGGCGTCTGACTCGCTCGGTGCTGCTGCTCGAAATGAGCGCGTTGCTGTGTCGCGGTCCACCGCCTCTAAAAACAAGGATGCAGCGCGCGCCCGCCTAGCGTCAGGGTGACGTCGGCGGGTGTCAAGGCAACATCCCAACAGAAGCGGTGTATGTATACACGAAAAACATGCTCAATCGCCCATAGACAAGGCTTACAACACGGCTCGAAGGTGCCGAAGCTGTGAGGGACAGGGGGAAAACTCCTGATCCAGTGGGCTGAAGGGAAAAGGGGGGGAAGGGGAGGGGAAGGGGGGGGAGGAGGGGTGGAGTGGATGAGGAAAGGAGGGTAGGGGGGAACCAGAGCAAGGGAGATGCAGAGGGGCGGTGTGTGTATACACAAAAAACATGCTCAATCGCCCATAGACAAGGCTTACAACACGGCTCGAAGGTGCCGAAGCTGTGAGGGACAGGGGGAAACTCCTGATCCAGTGGGCTGAAGGGAAAGGGGGGGAAGGGAAGGGAGGGGAAGGGGGGGGGAGGAGGGGTGGAGTGGATGAGGAAAGGAGGGAAGGGGGGGAAAGGGGGGGAACCCGAGCAAGGGAAATGCAGAGGGGCGGGGGAATGCTCACTTGGATGACTTGGAGCACAGGTGCTAGGGACTAGGAACACGGTGGAAGGGTCCTGTGGGTGGTGTAGGGACAAAGCCAAACTACACCAACACCGCTAGGTCATGCCACTGGATGTTCTCATTCAATCCTTTAGAGCACGTGTTAAGTTTGTAGATCCACTGCTGTTCCCTTCTGAACATAACTTTGTTATGGTAAGCTAAGCAACCATAACTCACGCCACATACGTGCATTGCTAAGACTAACACCCAGGACATCAAAGATGACATCACAAATGTCATTGATGACATCACTGATGACATCACATGTGCATGTACTTTTCATGAAAAGTCTGCACAAGGGAGTCTTATTATAATGTTGATAAAAGAACTGTCAAGGGTCATTGGAATAGATGACATGAGCGATGTGGTGCATTAAGCAATGCATTGACATAAATAGCATTCTATTATGAAGTTCTTTACAGTGTAATAATGTACTCATGTGTAGACATAAGCCTTGTATGCAGCATACATGATGAAGGTGCAATATTCATAATCTTCCCATGTTAAATAGTGAAATGGTAAATGCTTTCTTATTAGAGTTTTGTGTACTGTACAATATGTTACAAATAGGTAATGAAAAGCACTTCCAATATAATTTCATTATTACATACAAAACACAAATACATAAGAACAAATACAAAAATGAGTATATACAGTGAAAGTGAAGTACACAAAAAAGCAGCAGTAGACCCAGAAATTGTCCATAACCTACCTGATTATTTTTATGCACAGAAATAATTGTTTTGCTTCAAACCTACTACTTCCCTATGAATAACTATCACATGATGTGACTGCACCTTAAAGAGAGTAATGCAAATACAAATATGAGCATGTCCACAGAAAGTATAGTAATAAAAAAAACAGCAGACCAATAAGAAAATGTTGATAACCTTACTGATTGTCTTCACACACAGAAAGCATTGGTATCTTTCAAGTGCGTATTCTCCCTATGTTTCATATGCTAAGAGTGAACCCCAAATGAATTACTGTAAGAACATATGTGAAGTGCAAGTCTACAAATATAGTACTTTTAGATGTTTTTGTTCGTAAGTATTACTGGCTAAGATATATCACTAAATGAAAAAAGAGGGAACCAGACATGTGATGTCATCAATGACATTTATGATGTCATCTTTGATGTCCTGGGTGTTAGTCTTAGCAATGCACGTAGGTGGCGTGAGTTATGGTTGCCTAGCTTACCATAACTAGCGAATGTCAAGGGATTTTCGGTTTTACTTTGAACCATAACATCCCTTTAAAAAAGGTTTTTTGCTGAATATATATATATATATATATATATATATATATATAGCAGTGAACATGTCCTGGGTGTTAGTGTTAGCAGTGCAAAGTGGTGAGGGCAGGTATGGTTGCTTAGCCTACCATAACAGGCGATTTTTTTCGGTTTTACCTCAAAACCATAATGTCACAGTTATAAAGTTTTTTTGGTGAATTTCGCAGGTTTTTAGTAGTGCAACTTAACCATAAAGTCCCCTAACAAAGTTTTTTTTAGTGAATTTTACGGGTTTTTAGTAGGTCAATTTAACTATAACGTCATTTTAATAAAACATTTTTTTACTGAATGTCACAGATTTTCAGTAGGGCAACGTAACCATAATGTCCCTTTAACAAGGTTCTTTTGCTAAACACTATACACCTTGCAAAGAATGCCACATGACAATATGCTGGCGTACAGAACGGTGACGTGTCCCAGAATCAGTACACACTTAACAGTAAGATCTATGCCTCGTGGACAGTGTGGAAATAGATTTGATATTGATGTAGGAACGTCCACCTTCAACATTTCCCTTACACAGCGCCAACAAGTATTGGTAGGCAGTGATTAGCAATGCACTACACATTATATATTTTTAGCAAAGGTTCTACTTATCTGAAAATGACAGCAGCTAAAGCCATCCCTCCTCCCCAAAAAACAGCAGCACTGCTGTAATGAAGAAGCATGAGAAACAGTGCCGCTACCTTACAAATAACAAACGGACAAAATGTTTTGCCATCCATCTACCGGCCCATATTACCATTTGTTGCCTCTTTGCTCATTGCCGTTCGCAAATTGCCTTATTAGCTGTCGTACCAAAAAATAAAGCCACCCATAAACAAAGTAAATATTCCATAAAGAGCGACCTTTTACAGTGTAAATAAATTTAAACAAAAAAAATTGCATACACTCCATATTTCTCAGTAAAGTACATAGACGCATTAATCTTTGCCATTAATAGTCTAGATTTGCAAAGCAGTAACGTGTGCTACTAAAAAATAGGATTACTGGTTATAAACCGGCGCGGCTTTGGCGGGACGGATTACAAAACAAAATCCTTTTTCAAGATAGCCACCATAGAAAGGGAAGGCGGTTGTTTCATACATAGCCCCTCTTCCCTTTTCATGGTAACCTGCAAAAAGCACAAGTACGTGACGCAGAACCTGTAAATAAACATACAGCGACGTACAATGTAGTAACTTACATTTTGAAATAATAGACTGGATTGTAAAAGAAAATGTTAACATTTTAGAGTTCGTAAAGTAGGTTTATTTAACAAGAAACTGTCAGAGACCATCGGAGTAATCCCATTTTCAATGGAATGATAACAATGGTTCTAAGGGCGTCATTGCAAATGTTAAAGATGAGGCACACGTTGTTCTTTTCCCATACAAAAATTATGCGTTCTTGGTTAAAGCAGCCGCTTTGTTTCCACAGTGATTTCCAAGAAGGCGCCATGACCTTCGGCCTACAGCAGCATAAAGATGTGATGTTGCTGCGAATCGCAAGGTCAGCGTACGGGCAAAGCGGGCCTGGGCTGTCATCCCACATAATTGTTATGGACAGGCAACTGCTCACGAGCAGTTGTATTTGCCGTCCAAAAAAGCCATCACTCAGCATCTGGAACCCATGGCACGGACAGTACGGCAAGATGTACCTGGGCGGAAAACGTAACAGAAAATACATGTCAATAACCAACCTTTAGCAAAAAAGTGCAAAAAAGACACAAAGAATGTGCAAAGTAATACACAAATGTAAGTGGTCAAACATGACATTTTAGTGAAATGTTACTATTGACCATGTGTAAATATACTAACAGGCTACAAACGCCGAGATTCTGCATGCGCCGTAAGGTAAAAAAAAATGGCAACTACACAGGAAGACGATAAATGAGTTATGAAGGCAAAATGAATGGACACGTAAAAAAAAATTACATCTTGTGATTTCAAACAAGACCAAAAGAACGTGCAAAGTGATACACAAAGCTATGTGGGCAAACAACATACCGCTGAAAAAGGGTGAGTGTAGTCATACCCTGCAAACGCGGAAACTCTGCACTCTCCATTATTGGAGGAAAAATATAACAGCGCAGAAAGATAATACTTCAGTTATATTGGCACAAGTAGAGTTTCGGTAATTTAAAATTTAAATGCGGCTCGGTGTAGAGTGGTGAAAAGTAAACTTACATAATATGTACTGCCTCCATTCTTTTTCGCCAAGTCAGACACCAACGTATTCGCACCGAAGAATTTTCGTGGACTTATATTGTATGTGTTTTTAAAACATAACCTTATCAATTGCTATTTTTTTCGAACCTTTCATTCCTTGAATTGCTTCTAAAGTTTCCCTTTCGCTCAAGGTCAAAAAACAATTGCCCCTTATACATTCACTCGGATGCATGGACCTATTGAGCGTGCAACCAAAAAAGCAACTCATGTGACCTTCACTCAGAAGGCAAATACATTCTTACTTTGCAACAACATATTGAAATTCGATTATGAGAACCGCTACTCCGATACACCCTCCAGAATCGCTGTTTCCAGCAAACAGTACAGATGGCGGGCTTACTTTTCAAAACTTGGCATGCCAGTCTGACGGCAATATTATTGCAAAAATATTGTAACCCAGATGCACTAATTGGTAGTGGTACAGTGAGCACCAACTTCCATTTAACCGTATGGCTTTGGTGACAAGAAAACTTCACTTTTTCAGTTTGTGCTGCCACATTCCATCGCAGCCTCCTTAAAGGTCACCTTCTGAAATCGTATTTCAAAAGTGTGACAAGTGCAATGCTGTCTTGTTTTGTATGTGTTACTGGCGATCTCCGCATACACCAAAACAATGAATAAAAGATGGCGGGGGCACCGAAGAAAGCTGACATACTTCACGCTGTTCCACAACCAATCAGGGAAAGCGCCACATTTCTGCGGACACAAACTTTTTCCCCCATTCAGTCCAAGGGGAAAAGAGACATTTTGGGAATCCCCCCTTATAACTTTTCCCCCCGGGAAGAAACATCATCAAACTTTCCAAAGGAATTCAGAGTGGCCGATATACCTTTTTTGCAAAGTTTGGTGAGGATTCATCCAGGGGAGCAGAGTTATAAGGCACCCAAAAAGTGCTCTTCCTATGGAAACAGCAACTTCACCATAACTACGCAGCTACTAACGTGGCTGTCTAATATGCTGCAGTGGTTGTGGGCAGGGCCTAGAGGTTTGGATGTATGTCCAGAGATATTGGAATGTATGGGTGTACAGTGGCTCATAACTCCACTGCTTATAAGGTCGTTCTTGCACCCAAGACTGTACAGCCTCCCCAGAACCATCTGAGCGATAAGCGATAGTACAGGTGTATGCATTGCTGTGCTATGATGTGGCGGTTGTGGACAGGGCCTAGAGTTTTGGAAGTATGGCGCACGGCCTACGGCCTGCAGCCATGCAGCCAAAACTGTACATCCTGCCCACAATCAATGTACTACATGAAAACCATGGTGCCTTATAACTTCACTGCTTATAAAAAGGCCATGCACCCAAAACTCTACATCCTGGCCATGACCACCATAGCATATTGCACCCATTGTGGCTTGGAAGTCCACTATGTATAAATTGATGTTTGATACTACGGGTGTATCTATAGCTGTGATATGGTGCAGTGGTTGTGGCCGGAGGCTACAGCCTTGTGTGTAAGGTCATATATATGTGAATGCATGGGTGTCCAGTATATGAAACCCATAGTGGCTTATAACTGCAGTGCTTATAACTGTGTTTTCGGGTGCATGGCCTTCAGCCATGTAGCCAAGACTCTACGTACTGTCCACAACTACCACAGCATATCGCACCCATAGTGCCTTATAAATTCTCTACGTACAAATGTGATCTTGTGTACATGGCCTTTGGCCATGCATCCAAGACTCTAGTTCCTCCCCACAAACACCTGATCAATAAGCGAGACTACGGGTGTAGGTATATCTGCGATATGCTGCGGTGGTTGTGGCCAGGGCCTAGCGTCTTGGGAGTATGGCCTACGGCCTACGGCCATGCACCCAAGACTCTAGGCCCTGGCCACAACCACCGCAGCATATCACACCCATGGCAGAGTATAAATTAGTAGCACACCCATACAAACAAAAATAGGAACTACAGCATGTACTCAATTGTAGTGTTCGCTAACACCACATGTGTCCTTAGAACAGTTTGAAGTTGCTTGCGCACAGCACGGACTGAAGTACTATCCTTACGAGACCCCTCATTTTCAGTACTTACAAACATCCCGGACAAAGCGGGCATGGCGAATACATCATTAACACCTGCCGCCTAAACAAGTACAGTATTTCACCCATCTCTTACTCTCTGGACCTCCTCAAACACTGTAGCAGACCAAAACAGTTTCCGAAACAGCATTTTGCCTCTGGTTGCGACCGCGTTGTCGTCGGATCCAAGATGTCGGGCACATCCACACATTCTGACGCACATCACGGCTCGCTGCAGCCAATCAGAGAAGACGTTGCATGTCCGCGGTCATGACGCCACCCCCTAGCCAATCAGTATCTTGTCTGCAGAGCGAACAGGGAAGTGTGACAGGGGAGCGGACATAGATATCACTCATTTTTTAGACATATTTTTGGTCATTTTAAAGGAAACTACTGGATGTATTGTCACCAAATTTACAAAAGCACCCTTTCGGGACCAAGACCCTGCCGCAAATTTGGTTAAAATCTGTCCAGCGGTTTGACCTGTAGGCGTGCGCAAAGTTCCCCCCCCATTCAGTCTATGGGCAAAAAAGACGTTTTGGGACCCCCCCTATAACCCTATAACATTTGCCCCACTGGACCAAACATCACCAAACTTTGCAAAAATAATCAGAGTGGCCCATATACTTTTTTTTTTACAAAGTTTGGTGATGATTCGTCCAGGGGGAGCGGAGTTATAGGCTGCCAAAAAAGTGCTCTTTCTATGGAAACAGCAACTTAACCATAACTACACGTGGCTGTGTAATATATATATATATATATATATATATATATATATATATATATATATATATATATATATATATATATATAACCTGTGATAAAACAAAAAGGAAGGGGGGCACAACAATTACAGGGTATTTGTGTGGTAGTCCGGCAAAACAAGAAACACATTTCAAAGAAAATGAGTGAATGCAAGTTTAGGTAGAATTTTTGAGTTTGGAAATTGCTGTTTTTTCTATGAAAGTGTAAGATGCATATTTGGGAAATAGTGTGCCCACATGTAGAAAGCCTGATTTTTAACAGTGATGCCTCCAACCCCGGTGATAGTGACGGCCCATTGATTCCCATAGTGTCCCTTTCAGGACAGAAGAAAGAATACTGGCTGAGCAAATAGGAATTACGGTTTGGGAAAGGAGCACCGAGATTGGATCACTGAGCCCCCAGCTTCCCACTGTTGGGTAGGAGTGAACCCCCAGATACGGTAGAGCTATTGGGAGTCCCGGGATCCAGAACACATGGGAGGCCCAACATCTCCCTTCTTGCCAAAAGGAATGCAGCAGGAGTGCAGGCCAACAGCAAGTTCAAACTGTGGTTTTATTCTGGCCAGAAACGCACAGGGATGTGCGCAGGGAAAACCAAATCCAAGCATGCTCTCTCCTCTGAGCCTGGCTGCAAGCTCTTTTCTAAGACACGGTGCCCTGCTGACATGACAGATTGGGTCAGTTCCCAGAACCTATCTCACCCTGTGATTGGGTGCTGAGTGATTGGCCACAGATAGCTTCCTTATAGAAACTGTTTTAATTGGTCCTACGTTGTCAGAGGGCTGGCCTGGCTGTTTCTCAATTACCTAATTCTAAAATGTTGCACTGTGAAGGACTTCCTATCGGTTTAGCTAATGGCCCAGCCCTGAGACATAATTCGCTCTCAGCTTGAATGTACCTAAGGTAAACTGTTTTCTCTCCTGTGTCATAATTATGTGTGAATCAACACTGTGTTTTGAGTGCGCTCGCTTTCAAATGCAACATGCAGGTGTTCCTTGTTACACTGTTGTTGCAAATCATCATTTGCAAAATTGTCTTGCTCTGGCCTTTTACGGCTCTGAATTAGCTGTATTTTATAAGAATTAATAATGCTCTTGAGTTCACTGTCGTCCAGAGGAGGAATTGTATCTGTTGCACGACCTTGGCTGAGAGCCTGGATTTGCGAGGTGCGTTCCTGTTGTCCGCATGGATCCCAACACTGCTGGACTTCACTGAGACAAGTGTACTTTGCTGTGATTTTCCTAAGCCAGTCATGGCTTCCACCGTGCCATTTTAAACTACATGAATTAGTTGTAGCGCTGTTAGGTGGCTCAAATACCTCTGCTTTTCCATAGGGTTCATTCATGTGAGCATCTTCAAGCCTTTAAGTAGGAACTCTTCTCTTTTGTAGATTCTGCATAGCAGTATTGCTGCATTGAGACTAGTGACAAAATGACAAATCAAATGACAGTATGTATGTGTTTCTGTCCTCTAACTACAGAACTGCGCATCTGTGTGCTTCATGTATTGTCAATTAAAGTGTCTCTGCTAGCACTCAGAAACTCTTCGTCCACTCTGGGCAAGGTATGTGTTGCTTCTAGGTTGCAGTGTTGGTGAAGTGGGTATCTTTAAGCATATTTGTCAGCTATGAGCGCACTGGGGACTGGTGCAAAATGGTGAGTGTGCTCATTATTCTTTCTGTTCTTCTTCCTGTTCATGTGTCTGGGGACGATGGGGGGCAGGAGTAGATTTTGGCCTCCCCTCTTCATCTCAGTGAAACTGGGGGTTTGGTAAAGACTTGACAGGGCTGAGGCAGGCCAGGTCTGTGATCCAGGGAGACATCTGATGCCGGATCTCGGCCCCCGGCAAGAACCACCCCCTTTAACCAGCACTGACTGGCCCTAACTCTACTACTCCCTTCCTGGGCAAGCTCCTGGAGAAACTGGCCATCTCCCAGCTTAATTTCCATGCTGAATCTGTTGGTAGTCTTCATGACCATCAGTCTGGCTTCAGAGCCGCCAGAAGCACTGAAACTGCTCTCCTGAACATCCGTGAGGACCTGCACTCGAACTTTGATTCTAACACTCCATGTGTTCTCATTTTGCTTGATCTCTCTTCTGCCTTTGATACTGTCAACCATACCATCCTGCTCAACCATCTCCATGATAACCTGGGTATCACTGGTCAGGCTCAGGCGTGGCTGACCTCTTTTCTCTCCAATCGATCCTCCCAGGTCCAACTGGGGTCTTTCCTCTCTGACATCTTTTTCTCTATCTGTGGTGTCCCCCAGGGATCTAACCTCTCCCCCTGTCTTTTCAACCAATATCTGGCACTTCTCGCCCACCACATCACCGCTCTCTGCCCCAACTTTCAGTGCCATGCGGACGATACCCAGCTCATTTTCAGGCTACCCTCGGCCTCCTCTTCTCCTTCCCTCATCTCTGACTCTATTTCCGCTATCCAGGACTGGTGTGCCGCCAATGGCCTCTGTCTTAATGCCAGTAAGACCGAGATTCTACTCATAGGCACACCCACTCCCTCCTTCCATGCAGCTCTTTGGCCGGCCTCTCTTGGCCCTCTTCCTGCTCCTACCTGCAAGGCAAAAAACCTCGGGGTCATCTTCGACTCCACACTCTCCTTCTCTCCTCACATATCCGACGTCTCTAAGAAGTCACACTACCAGCTACACCTCCTCAGAGGTATCCTTCCTGTCCTCTCCTTCCCCCAGAAGCTCTGTGTCTCTAGAGCCCTGGTTCTCTCGAAGCTGGACTGCTGTAACAGCCTCTGTCATAATCTGCCTGCCTCTACTCTCCGCCCTTTGCAACTCATCCAGAACAGGACTGCGAGACTTGTTCTTGGCCTCAAGCCCAGGGACCGTATCTCTCCAGGACTGAAATCTCTACACTGGCTCCCAGTGACTGCGAGGATCAAGTTCAAAACCCTCTGCATTGTCCACAAGGCCTTCTGGGGCCTTGGGCCAACATAACTTCAACTCTTTCTTCCTAAATATCTTCCTTCTCGAGCTCTTCGCTCATCTGCCTCCAACTCCCTCAGGGTCAGCCGCTTTTCCAAACAACGAGTTGGTGGCAGATCTCTCTCCGCTGCAGGGGCCTCCCTCTGGAACAGCCTTCCTGCCTCCCTGAAACTTGAGGAGAACCATCTCCGGTTCCAGAAGCACATCAAAACCTTCCTCTTCGCCTCTGCTTTCTCTCCCCCTCTCCCCTGCTAAAGTTACTGAAACTGCACTGAATCTGCAACTGGGCCACTCACCATTCTCGGTCCTTGGCCCAGCCACTCTCCCCTGCACTGCCTCCCTGGCACCCCCTGCACTACGGGACTGTGTCTGTATCCCTACAGCCCCCCCTTCCCTAGCACTTGTCTGCACTTACCTTGCACTTGCCACTAGCTGGCCCTTGTTTTCCTGTATGCTATTAACCCTGTAATGCACTTTCCCTTCTCCCTTTCCCCCTTGCACTTTTCCTTTCCCCTCTACCCTTGCACTTGCGCGATCTGAATGACACCTGGCCTGGTAGGATCGTTGTCTGTCTCCCCTTGTTCCCCCCCTGCCTCGTCACGCCTTGAAACACTTGTATATAGGCGGGTTACAAATGCCATATCATATCATATCATACAACTCTGCTTTGGTGTGAATGAACACGCTAAGCCATGTTGTCGTTGATGTATTTATTCACCTCTTTTGCTACAGCTAAACTGTATGTAGTTACTTCACTGTGACAGCGCATGAAGGGGAATATACGCAGTTGTCCATATATAAGTTCTATTTATAATGTCCTGCAAGGCTGGATACATGGTATTCCTCTTAGAAGGAGAGCTGGGGTTGTGAGTACTTTCAGTACAGCCCCACAGTGAGAATTGCGGCACACTGGGAGCGGCGCTCGCTACTCAGCCTAGGTGTCGTGAGAGTCGGGGCCTGGCATCTCGTGGGACTTCGACCCCACATACCTCATTTTGTCGAGCACCTTGGTGCTACCACATGATGAAGTCCACAATTCATGCAGGTCTCTCCCTCTCACATTGAGGCCATTTCTCTCAGCTCTCCTTAATCTTCAGCGTCATCTCCTCACCCTGCTCAGTCTGCATCTCACTTTCTGCAAGTTGCATCTCTTCCTGCTCCCTCAGGTCCTCAGGAGTCTCACTCCTCACTTGCTCTAGGTTGTCCATGTTTGACTTATCGAGACCCCACTTTTTGCCCCATTTCTCTTTTTCTTTTGTTCACCTTTTCTCGATCTTCCAGCTCACTAGACTCCTTGGCTCTCCTCTCCAACAGGGCAACTCGCTCCATGTTCCATCTTCTCTCATCTTGGTGCATACATGGTTTGAGCCTCTTTGCATTAATCTGATGGGCCTGCTGAACTTCGATCCTGTTGCAGGAACCTTATGTGCTAACTTTATTTTCACTAAATCACCTACTTGAACATCATTCTTTTGGACTGCTTCAAATCCAGTCCTTCAATTGAGCCTTACTTTTCTTAATCCTCCATACTACATCCTCCATATCTACAGTGTCATCATCTCTTACTTTTGACAGCCAGGGCGGCACCATTGTGGACAATTCCCTCCTCACCCTCAGCATGCGAAACGGGGAGACATTGGTAGTCCCATTGGGGGTCAAGCGATGGGCAGCTATGGTTTCCTTGACTGTCCTGTAAGGGCCCATTCCAGAAACTGTGGACAGTTGCAGCGCCCCCTTGATGAACCTATTGGTTCTCTCAACAAGCTCATTGGCCTGGGAATGATATAGTGAAGCTTTCCCTTGGTTGATATTGTTATCCCTCATGAATTTTAACATCTCTCTGAAAACTAGTTAAACGCCATTGTCGTTGACGATTTCTTTGGGCTGGCCCTCCCTCTGGAAAATGTCCAGTACACTCATGACAGTGGATATTGTGATGTTGGGCACAAAATCAGCTTTCATCCATTTGGACTGTCCCGTACCTGTGTCTGCTGATCACTTCCAGGGGACTGATGAAGTCCATTCCCAGCTTGTGCCACATTCCTTCCTGTACCTCAGTTGGGACCAACAGAGCATGTCTGACCTTCAACCTCTTATCGTTAATCAGGCACTCATGACACCTATCCGACATAACCTTATGTCCTTGTCTATGCCTGGCCACCAGTAAGCAGGGACGTCATTTCGCCAAAATGCCAGGGGTAGCGGAAGTGACATCACATGACCCTTGACCCCCCCTGATGACATCACAGGAAGTGATGTCATTTGACCCCACCCCAAAGTGATATGGCGGGAAGCGATGGAACACGACCTTTCACCCGTTGACAAAACAGGAAGTGGCATCACATAGCATTGTACACTACGAAAAATATGGTTACTATATAACTATAATGTGATGTACATTTCATACAAGAATGGATGTCATATGTATCGTTAAGATCAGTGTATATAGGCACATGTTACCAAATTATTGTGAATGCAAGCAGACGTCCATGACCAAATGATAATGATGTATTATTATATAGCACTTACGCTTAAGCGCTGTATATAGAAAAAACATACACCCAATATCACCCAACCTGTGTTGGTACTCATTTATCGACCTCAGAAGGATGAAAGGCTGAGTTGAGGCGTTTAAGAACAGACTAAATCAGTGACTCATCCCCTGAAGTGTTCCTGAAATAAACCTTTAATGAGTCTAGCAATTATTGTATATATTATTTAGGGTCAGTGCTGAAAGTGTTAGACTTGTGGTACTCCTGTTCTTATTTTTCTTCTTTTTTTTAGGGGCCTGAACAAGAAAGCCAGCCACTCCAGAAGTAAAGAGCCACATGGTGCTGGCCACAGCCCAGGAGCTTGCATGACTTTTTTATTTAATTGTTTTTTTTAGAGGTCGCAAGGGAGACCACAGAAGTCACAAGGGAGACCTCAGAGGTCGCAGTTGCAACCTCTGGCGACCCCTAAATGACGTCCCTGCCAGTAAGGCTCTCACACATGCTGCCTCATCATGTTGCTTTCCAGGTGCCATGCGTGGGCCCTCCGCATGATGATTTTCCTCATCCTTACGGGTGGAATAACTTGATCGCCTCTCATCAACAACTCTTCACTCCCAAATATTTTGTCTACCACCTTCCAGTACGGCCTTAGACCTTCGGAATCGTTCTTTCATCGGGCCATGCTTACCTGACCCATTCTGTGAGTTTTGCCATCGTTGCATCGCTCGCAGTTTCCACTTTCCAGTGTCCATCGCTCATTTCAAGGAACTCCTTGCTTCTGAGGTCTCCAAAATGTGCCACTACGTACTCATCTTTGAGGAAATTGGTTGCTCCATCTCTTTCTTCAGCTAGCCGGGACATGCACTTGCCTGGGCATTCTTCCATCCAGCAATATGTACATTTTCGTAGGTGTACTCCTGCAATTTAGCAGAAAGGCAGGCAAGGCGAGGTGTGGATGTTTTTGTCCCTCCAGGGCTCAACATGCAGATTAACGGTTTGTGGTCAATCACCAACTGAAATTATGTGCCCCACACATACGTACTGAAGTATTCTACTGCCCAGGAGCATGGCAGCATTTCCTTCTCCATCGTGCAAACGTTATTTTCCACCTGGAACAATGCTTTGGATGCAAACACCACAATTTGTTCCACATCGCTCCTTCCTCTGAGTGAATGTCGGCCCCAGACCATATGCTCTGGAATCGGTTGCTATGACGGTCTTCTACAATGGATTAAATGGTTGGAGGCATGGGGCGTGTGTGACATGCTCTTTGACATCCTCAAACTCCTTCATCTGCTCCTAATACCATCTATACACTGCACCTTTCTTCAGTAACTCCCTCATTGTTGCGGTCATCTCTGAAAAGTTGGGAACACATTTTGCAGAATATTCCACAAGGCCTAAAAACAGCCTCAGTTCTTCTCTGTTTCCGCACTGGTGATTTCACTATGGCCTCTAACAAGTTCCTTCTCAACTGATCCCCTCTCTGGATATCTTGTAGCCTAAGTACTCAACTTTTCTGGCTTTGATCACGCACTTGTCAAATCACAACCTCACTACAGCTTCTTGAAGTTTGGTTAGCACTTACCGCAGTAAAATGTCATGGGTCTATATGTCTTCTGCATATATCAAGATATCATCCTGTAAATAGGACACATTGCCTATATTGTGTAGTAGGGAGTCTATCATTGGCTGAAATGCTGATGCAGCCGATGACAGGCTAAACAGAATGCGGGTAGACTGGTATATACCACACGGGGTGATAAAGGCTGTCAGTGCCCTTTTTTCTTTATGAAGACTAATCTGGTGATAGGCGTCTCTCATATCAAGTTTTGAAAACCCTTTGGTCTTTGTCATCATGAGGATCAGCTAATTTATTCTGGGAAGAGGGTAGCTGTCTGTGACTACTTCCACATTCCACATTCAGGCTGCGCAAATCAATGCAAACCCTGATGTCATCTAAATGCTGTTGTGTTATCAGGACAACTGGGCTCAGCCATTTGGATGATTTCACAGTCTCAATTGTGCCGTCAACATTCTCTGCAACTGCACCTGTAGAGCTCCCCTCGCCGTTGTTTTCACCGGCCTCACTTTATGTTTTAACAGAACAGCATCTTATTACAGCACTGTCTTGTGCATATAATTCTCAATTGTTCCTGGCTTTTCAGACAATAAACGGGGATATTCTCCTCTGGACACAGATGCTCCTCCTGTGTTCACTAATAGCACTTGATCCTCCATGCTAGGATCTAACCTGATGTTCAACTTGTCTTCATCATCCCAGCCTGGCACAGCCGGACCCTCTTCTGAAAAGTAGACTCTGGTCTTCGTCACTCTGCCTTTGAACTCTATTTCCCCCTGATGTACCCCACCAGGCTCATGGCGCCTCTTCCAAAGACTTTGCGTTTATGCTTTGTACTCCTCAGTTCTACCTAGTCTTTGCCGACCATGTCTTTGTACATGCAAATCGGTAGTATCATTAGATCCAAACCTGAGTCAGCCATCAGTCTCGGCTCATTTCTGTCGACCTTGATGACGAAGTGTGGTTTCTGGGCGTCCCGCTGTTCACCATTATGTCAGTCGGACACCCGTCTTCGCCTGACGACTCAGTGCCCTTTATGGCTTCACTCATTACCAGCATGGCCACTTTTTTACGCCACCACTTGCAAACTATTGCTTTGTGTCCAAATCCTGTGCAGTTCGAGCACTCTTTATTCCTAGCTGGACACGCTGTCATTGCCAGGTGGCTTGTGCTGGTGCAGCTATGACATTCTAGTGATTTGCGGGGACCCCCTTTCTCCTCTTTGGTCTCTAGCTGCCATTTATCTCTCCTCCCCTTGAACTGCACAGCATGTGCATCCGGGACTGGGGGACTTTGTGCCAACTCCTTGCGTCTGTACAAGGTCTCTTCCACTCCCCTGGCAATTTCAATGGCTTTGTCCAGTTGTAACTCTCCAAAATGAATCTATCTTGCACCTTCCTGTTGTTGTTGTTGTGACCTATCAACATACACAAATCCTGGCTTCAGCGGTATCTCCAAAGGCACACAACGCTGCCAAATCCCTCATCTAAATTACATAATCATCCACTGGCTCTGTGGGCTCCTGCTTCCTGCTGTAAAATCTTATCCTGTGCAGCACTGTGTTCTCTTTGCTCGAGAACCTCTTAACAATCCTCCTCACAGCCTCCTTGTATACATCATCGGTATCAACTTGTGTAAATTCAGGTTTCAAGGCCGCAACATTTCTCTGACCTTCGACGTTCAGTGCTTTGTGTAGCATTCCCCTCTTTCACACAGCAGCATAGCCGGCACCACCCACTGCTTCCAAATATGTTTCAAATAACAGTTCCCATTGAGGCTATTGTATTGCGTGCCTACCTGGCGTTTGCAAGAAGGCAGGGGGTGGTGTTGCACCTTGCATCATCTTTGCGGTTGGTTCACGTCCTTACCATCATCGCCAATTATGTTGTGGTATGAATGAACACACTAAGCCGTGGTGAGGTTGATTTATTTATTCATCTCTTATGATACAGCTAAACTGTACACAGTTGCTTTAATGTGACAGCGCATGAAGGGGAATATTCACATTTGTCCACATATAAGTTCTATTTATAATATCCTGCAAGGCTGGATACATGAAATTCCTGTTAGGAGGAGCACCGGGGTTGCAAGGGCTTTCAGCACGGAACCGCGCTCAGAATGGCAGCTCGCCAGGAGCAGCCCCCACATCTCAGCCTAGGTCTCATGAAGGCCAGCGGCCCTGCGACTCGCAGGACTTAGACCTCACAAACTCCTCTAATAAACATCAAATGCATTTGGGAATTCCAGAAGGCAGTATTTTGGAATGGCAGACGAGGGGAAGATTTGCTCATGCAGTCAGAGCTTTCACCTAAACAACATCCGAGTGTGATCTAGACTATGTTTATTGCCTTAAGGTCATATTTGTATCCATTGCACTTATGTAAATGTACACAGGGACATACTGAGGCAGTGTTGTCCTGTGCTGGGTTTCTGGTCCAGCGACCCCCACACTGCCCCCCAGAATCACTTAGACCCCTAGAGGGTGCCAAACCTTTAGGCTACACCATCTGCAAGTAGCAATTGAAAGAATAATGAAAAAAATAAATATATGTTCTACTGTTCCTTTAAGGACCTCTTTGAAATGCCAAAGAAGCAGACACTGGAAGGTGTGGGGACCCCATAACGCAAAACAATTCACAATGGGGTAAAATGACGGTGTTGACAGAGACTTCAATTCTCTTTACCACCTGGCTGAAAAATATTTCCCATCAGTTGTTCACTACCTCCTGCGCTGGACAAAATGGCTACCTAACAGCCAGCCATTCATCACATGAGGCAGAGAGGGGAGGAAGGACGGGCTCCCGGCTTTGACAAATGAGCCCTATGAAACCTTCATTTAAGCGTTAGTGTGAGGAAGCAGAATGCATTCTTGGCGGCGGAATCAGGCTGGATGGCACTTTCAGTCGGTCCCCAAGAGACACGTGGCAGAATTGAAGAAATAAAACAACCTTGGCAGCTGCTGCCTGCAAGGAGCTGTTTCACTGTGTGCGTCACAGCCCAGATCTAGGGCACTCAAGCGCGCTTCCTCAGCACTGGACCAGCAGCGTTAACTGTGAGAGGCACTGCAGTAATTTGATTCCCTTTTGAAAATAAAGAGCACGTTTACAGACGCTTAATACACATAATTTATGTGTCGACATCCATCGAATGCCCCAGGGGACTTTCTCATTACAGTAGCCAAGACCCATCTGTGGCCGTCAATCAATAGATGGAGATCTTGAAAGCTGCCACCTTCGATTGATTTGGAGAATTCCTACCAGGGGTTCAAAGTCTTGCTCTTCAGATGAATCTTCCGTGCGTCAATATTGCTTTCATCGTACCCCATAGGGCCCAAACTGCATAATGCCCCGCCACCCGTACTCCTTATCTCATGTTCACATTGGCGCTGCTGAATTGCAGATTTCAAACATGGCGACATCTTGGATTCCTGATTTTCGATCCAATCTTGCTGTGCTGTGTTCTTGTGGTAACAGCACAGAAGAAAAGGCACAGTCATGTTATTTGGGCTGTTAAAAGAATGCACTGGAATAACTGCTGAAGTTTAAAGACAACGGCAAAGTCCAAAACAAAGCAGGTGGCACTTTTAACTGCTTGGGTGGTAAACCTCATTGGAGTCTGATGACAGAAAAGGGTTCCTTTACCAAGCCCAGGAGTACAAAAATAAAGTGTAAAAGCAAAGCGTTAGCCATTTACACCATCCTGTTACACGGGGGCATTTTGCAAGGATTCGGAGGCGGGGGGTTGGGGGGAAGGAGAGGGGTTGGGGATGGCGGGGAGCAGAAACCACTTTCCTTTCCAACTTCAAAGAGCACGTGGCTTTCCATTAAAGACACGCAGGGGCGTATTATGCATCATCTTCTTGATCTAATCATCCACCAGCAAAGGAAAAATATACATTCAAACTTTTTTACGCATAGAATTACAAGACATTTGAGCAGCCTTTCCCAAAAGGGGTGATGTCGTCTTATATAGTAACTCCTAGGAACAAGAGTGACCCGTGTGACACGATATCTCCTGAAATAATCAATAATGAATAGTATTAAAATGGAAATTGGCTATAGGCACCATAGAACAGTTATGTTAGAATTCTGGAAACATCAGAGAAATTGAAGATCTTAACCTTTTGCTGTTGTATCTGTATCCGTCATGCATATGGTACTAATACATATTAAACACTCAATGTGCTGTGGAGAAGAAAAACCATTAAGGTCCCTAAAGCAAAGCACTGCTAGGCAATATTACATCACTGTTCTCAAAGACGAAGAGAAATTGCGACGGATTGCCATCTGCAAGGCTGTGGAAGCCATGTTTGTTGACACCCTCAAACCACCCAAGACTAAGAATAAGGTATTGTTGAGAGGCACTGGCCGCCTGGGCTCTTTCAGGGATCGCATTGACATGTAAGTCCCCTTTTCAATCATTTTCTTGAAAGGTATATCCTTTGAACAGTGAAATTGCTACAATTGCTTACCTAGTTACTCCTGCTCAAATACCCAGAGTGCTATTCTATGCCAGTTCTGCATTTTCAGTGTTCTCTGCTCAGGGGTGGGGTGTTGCTTGTGTTTTTATTTAGTTATTTGCATTTTGATTATTTAATTAAAGTATCTATTTTTTTTAATAAAACCTTGATTGGACATCTTTTATTTTGGATTATTTGTGCTATTCTTGTTTGGGTTGCTGCTGTTATCACTTCACACCCCTCTAGAAGATATAGCCTGCACTTGGCCCATGTTACCACAAAAGATGAAGGAGGCCGCAGGCTGTGCCTGTTTCACTTTTATGATTGGAATCACTGCTGGTCTAGTAGTGTGGGGCTGAGTAGGCGGTTTTGCCAATACTCGTCCCTATACTCCTGTAGAGAAGCCATCATTTCTGGTATTGTACGAAATTACCTAATACTAAAAGATCGACCCCCAAAAGTCCAACCCCCAATTTTCTGCATGTATATATATATGTGGGGGGGGTGAATAAAAATGTATAGGGGTAAGGTGGGAGGGGTGTGTCGGGGGGCTCCCTCCACATATATTTTTGCTGAAAAGTTGAAAGAAAAAAAGAATAAAAAAATCAGACTTTTGGAGGTCAGACTTTTGTATTCAGTAATTTCACACAGATCCGTCATTTCCTACTCCAACCAGGCACAGTCTTGTTTATATCAGGCTAGTGTGAGGGTCTAGGAGTAAGAGATGGACACAAGGGTGGCATGGCGATTGACAAAGAGTTTTATTATAAAGGAAAGCCCTGAGGACCAAAGGGCTGAGGACTTCACTGTTTGACTGTGGCGAGTGTCTCTATCAGGAAGAGAGGATAAGTAGAGACAGAGGTGCGTGTGCCTGTACCCTTAACAACTGACCACCTGACCCAGGTCACCTGGTACAAAAGGCCGCCTCTGCCGCCCTTGCGGTGCTAAGCCCTGAGGACCAAAGGGCTGAGGACTTCATTGTTTGGCTGTGGCGAGTGTCTCTATCAGGAAGAGAGGAGAAGTAGAGACAGAGGTGCGTGTGCCTGTACCCTTAACAACTGACCATCTGACCAAGTCACCTGACCCAGGTCACCTGGTACAAAAGGCCGCCTCTGCCGCCCTTGCGGCGCTAAACCCTGAGGACCAGAGTGCTGAGGACTTCACTGTTTGGCTGTTTGGCGAGTGGCGTTGGCCCTGCCGCGCTCCGCAAATGATGGACTCATCTAATCTCATTTCAAGGACCAGAGCCCAAGTAAAACGCATGGCCAATTTAGAGGCGCTCCCTGCAAAACGAGCGCGACAACAACAGGCGAGCCAATATTTTTCATGCGGTTCAGTGTCTGAAAACACAGGAATATCCAAAGATCCAATAGTGGTGATGGTAGAAGATGTTTTTGAACCTTCAAGATCAGAGGAGTGCTCCTATCCTACTTGTGACGCAGTAGTGCACCCTGTTCATCCAGACTCAACCTCTTCCCCTGCCTTGTTGCCCCCCCTTTCTCCCAATATTACTCAGCCAGCTGAGGGTATGACTCAGTCTCAGACGATATGTACAACAAGTACGATAAGTTTAATTGACAAGGCTGCCAACGATACTGATCACGACATACCGGCTGGTGAGGTCGCTGTGCCGTGGTCATCATGTGGGGATGGGGGGGCTGTGTTGGTGGCTGCGGTGCCAGGCTGCATGCAGGCTGCTGTTGAGCGGGCACGGGAAACCGCGATGTTGTCCGCGGCCGCTACTGATGACACTGGTGGGCGGCGTCCGTGAGCAAGAACAGCGTCTCCTCCGAAGCCTCCGAAGCCGTGCAGCACCAGTTGGACTTGGCTGAGGCGCGTTTAATCAGCCGATCGCTTGCCCATGCTGAGTCGGCGTGGCGGCTGAAAGCTGTGTCTAGTGGAAGATGCCTTGTGGGTTCTGATGACGACTCAGAAGTAAGCGCAATTCCCGATTCTCCCACGGTCGGAATTTCACACTCGAATGGAATGCTAAGGGCTGATCATCGCGAGGCTTCTGCCTCCACACAGAAAACCCCTACCCCTACCCCTGATGCAAACTTAATGGATCCTCACCTCAAAGCATCCACTTCTAACACAGTATCACAAAGTGAAAGCGAGCAGAGGGTTGTAGGGGACGATCCATCCCATATTGATAAAAGAAACTCTTTGGAGGTAGTGTTCTCTGTATTACAAAATCTGATCAACTTAAACAAATCCCGCTCATGTAAACGGACTGCCGTATCTACCCCAGTTCAGGAATTGATACATAAAGCCCCCCAGAAAAGGCACTGCATTAATGTTACTGATGTAAATCGAGAAATATGGGGATCCGGCAATTACAAAAGACTCAAGTCACGAGAGATTGTGTCTTCTGACGGATCAGTACAGTCACAAGAGGGAAAGGTGGCTGATTCTCAGAAAAGATTGCCCGCCCATAATAATGTAGGGAGTGAGCTTAGGATGAGAAACCAAAGCCTATTAAGTCAATCTTCTAATTGTGAGGACTCGTCAGATGACCCGACTACTAGGGACTCGTCACTTGTCGAGCGTCCATTTCCAAAAATGAGGAGAGAACAGGCACGGTTTGCACAAGCCGCACGAGAGCCACAGGGGAAAGCTGGAGGTGGGTGCCCAGCCCCTTGCGTACACGTGCCTTCAAATGACCTCCTAATAGCGCTAACGTCTGCAAAGGCAATCTTGCTTACACCTTTCACCAAGTTGTATGAAACACTAAATGAAAACGTGAAGGATGTCACAACTTTATTGGCTATGATGAACTCAAAATTGATGCACCTAGAAGTAATGCATGGTGCACAAAGGACCAAACAAGAAGAGGTGAATCAAAAAATATTGGCAGGCATAGAATCAGCTAACGATGCTAAACGGAATGACATGATTGATAAGAAATTGTTCGCAGAGGTCGCGAAGGAAGCACTGTCTCTCTTTCGCAAATCACACTTTGATCAAAGGGGAGAGGAGTTGGGCAATGTTGGCAACATGAAAGACATGGTAAGGAAAAATCAGACTTCTCTCTTACAAGTTCCATCCAACACTGCTATCTCCGCCATGAAGACCGATTGCCAAACGCAGCCACCTCAACTTGTGAAGCAGACTTCCCAGCCCATCATGCTATCCGAAAGTCTTGTAACGGCAGTGACTGATTCACCCAATGGAGGGCTTAAGGTTGCCTCTCCTCTGGTGGTATTCGAGGGGGAAAATCCGAAGAACCTCAGCGAGACACAGAGTAAAATTGATGGGCAGTCCAATTTACTAGAAATGTTGTTTAATACAGCATTTCTGCAAGCTAAAAATGCATCAAATCCAGCCTTACTGGACTCTCAAAAGGCTTCTGGCTCATCTCCTCCTTTGATAGGAGGGGATCAGGCTTCTGGTCTGAAAGAGGTGCCTATTGTCATTACTAAATCTGCAGGCCTATTCCCCATTTTTGGAAGTCTAGATGCTGAAGCTCAAACTAAATAAAATGTGGACGCCAAAAAAATCCCCCCCAAACGAAAAAACAAAAGAACATGCCAGCCTGTAAAAAATCTTAACAAAAAGGAGCCCGAAAATTCCTTCGCAACATCAATATGATTCAACTTGTCGATAAAACCATCACTACCACTTTGAAATTAGCTGACAGAATTAATGAGAACAAAATGGCCCACCTAGAACCAGGGGGAAATAACATGAAAGTTGCGGAAACTCCGCTAAACAAAGAGGAACTGGCAATTCATGAGGAATTAATGGACCTATCAACCTATGTAGACCCTGTGGAGGTGGCAGTTGAACTTGCGAAAGCCCCTCTCGAAGTACCTTGTACCCAAAAAGTCGCCCTGTTGCCAACAAACTCAAAATTGATCAGTGAGCCTAAGAACTCGGTAACAGATGCACTAAACTCCAAACTGGATATGCCGCAAATGATTCAAGGATTATCAACTAACATATCACAAGAGATCAGAGATAGGTTATGTGAGTTAGTTCCCCCTGTGGCAGAGACAAGGGATGGGGGCCCAGAACCCAAGAGCCCGGAGTTCATCACGTTACAAGCAAAATGGGAAAGACAGAGGACAAGTGTGCAGATGAGACACCAGGAGGTTGGTAGTCCATGCCAGCGGCTTTTGAATGGGGTGAACTTTGCAAGTGGAAATGTAGAGCATGCGGCGGCCATTGCGGCTGCCGAAGCATCTATGCCCCTGAAAATTGACCACCATCAGTCAGAAACGTTGATGCAACATCAGAATACTAGGAACCGTCAGGTTACAGCCCGTCCTGTGGAACCGACTCCTTTGATCAAACTGATGCTGGAGAGGCTGGAAGGCAGTGACCATCTAATCTTGAACAGAACAAACGTGTTAAGACTGCTCCATCACATACCTCGGCTGCAATCCCTTGGTTCGAAAGATTTGAAAATTGTCGAATTCCCGGACGATCTGTGTACCGATAAGGTGATTCTGCACGTAAACTCTAATATAATTGCGAATGTCATTTTGGATGCAGACGAAGAGTTGTTGTCGCTGGGTTTCGATACTTATAAAGTAATGGAACCGGAAGGGCATAAACGAGCGGAGATGAAAGATGGACCAAGCGAAGCATGGCTTGCTCAAAAGGGTAATTTAAGGCCATTGGAGATCTCGCAAAAAACTACAGTATTTGAACAAAATCAGCAGGAACAGTCTGGTCAGAACGGACCAGTACTCAAAGTTCGACAACCCGTTTTCACCCCTCAAAGTGTAGTTGCGGCTGAGCAAGATGTGATAACCAGAACTAGTCCAATGGTGAAAAATAAAATTACCATAAATAATGGTGGCCCAGCCGACAAGTCCTCTTCCACGAAAACAAGCAGCTTTATGGAACAAGATTCTATGGAAGAATCGAATTGGAAGGCCTCGGCTTTGAACGCTAATACTCACAGCTAACGCTCGAAGAGTAGCGTGGTTCAGGAATGTTCTTTTGCTTCATGGAACACACGCGGCTTCATACATCTCCTAAAAAACGACTGGCTACACAACTTACAACTGATTTGTCTTCAAGAAACTTGGATGTGCGACTTGCCAGTGATCTCAGTATTTGAATGTGCTCTGAACCCAGCCATCAAGGCGAACAAGGGCCGTCCGTTAGCAGGACTCTTAACGATGATCAAACGATCCTCAGGCTACCGGTTGCTGAATTCAAAAAACTATACGCCCTACATTCAAGTTTGCGAGATACGAAAATCCATGGATACACCTAAAGCGCTTGATGTGATCCACATAATCAATTTATATTGGAACCATCGATGGACCGGGACATATCCTTTCATCGATCAGGTCACCTCAATAATTGATAACCTATAACCTGCTTAGAATCAAGCAGTGGAAGTGGCTTGATAGTTTGTGGTGATCTAAATATTGACTTTTTCAAACCACAGAGTTCTTTGAAAGGTCAATTAGCTAAAACCTGGTCAGAAGAACTGAACGCACAAGGGCTCTCAATGCTAAATGGCTGTACCCATGGGGACATTCCGGCGAAGCCCACGTGGCAGCGTGATGGCCAAAGCTCTATCATCGATTACCTCTTTGCCTCTGATACGATGCATGCGAGGATAAAAACCATGGAAATCCTTACAATGGTCAATAGTGACCATGAAATGCTGGTATTAAAATTTCAAGATCATAGAGGCGTGCAAAGCCAAAAATGGGGAACAAAAGTTCTGGTGGAGTCAAATCGTCTACATGTGAGGCTGGAGGAACATGAGGTGGCCAGTATATGCTCCCAATTCAAGTGTACCCCGGAGGAGTTTGAATATGTGCCTATATTGTCGCAATTTAAAGCCAAAAATATCAGGCTGAAAAATTGGTCATTTCGGAATAAACACTGTGATGCAGCGCAAAAGAATAATGAGAGCTGAAATCCGGAAAAACAATCAAGGCCCAAAGGAGGAAATAACAGCAAGAAACAAAGTAGCCAAACAGTCCTATAAAAATTGGATTAAAAGCCATCGATCTGTAATACACCAGAACGATGCTGAGGCTATGTTGAGGACTCTAACTAATAAGAACAGTGACGAGTTCTGGCGAACCATTAATTGCATGGAACACCGCAAGAGGCATTGCAAGTATGTATGGTTCCAGAAATTGAGTGGGTGCATCATTTTACTGCTTTATACCACACAAATCTTACTCCTAACTTGGAAACATTTAACCTAGCATCATGGAATCTACACTTTACAAGGGAAGATATCCGTGAGGTAATTATGAGAGCGAAAAACTCTAGGGCGCCTGGCCCTGACGGCTTGTCAAATTTCATGATCAAACAGTTTCCTGATCTTTGGTCTGACCTGTGTTTCGATCTATTTGCTAGAATCAACTCGCAAAAACAAGTGCCAACTTCATGGAAGACAGGGATAATAGTGCCGATCTTCAAGAAAGGAAATAGATCATCACCGAAAAACTATCGTCCGGTGGCTCTGCTTGATGTACTCGGTAAGATTTACGCGTCTTTGCTGCAAACAAAATTGATCACCTGGGCCAAAACAGCTAAAAGAGTGGACGAAAGACAAGTGGGCTTCGTGAAATTTGTTGGGTGTTCTCTGAACCTGCTTGTCCTCAATCTACTGAAAATGGAAGCCCTGCAAGCTAACACGAACGTGTATCTTGCCTTTGTTGACTTTTCTATGGCATTTGATATGGTTGATCGTGAAGTTTTGTGGCAAAAAATGGAAGTGTGGGGTTGCCCGGCAGGTTTGCTTGCAGCAATTAAAGAAATCCACACAGACACTTCAATTGCTATTCGACTAGATCAATCAGGGTCCCTGTCAGCTCTAATCAAGACGCACAAAGGGGTTAAACAGGGTTGCCCGTTGGTAGCAGCAATTTTTAGCCTTTTCCTTTCCGACATCGGTGAGGCGATACAATCTGTGAGAGCCTTTCCACCTAAGCTCAACACATCCAAGATAAGCTGGCTGTTGTACACTGACGATTTGCTACTCTTAGATTTAACCCCGATTGGCCTTCAACGTAAACTTGAGGCAGTGCAAAAATACGTGAACATGAACAACCTGAAGATAAACACAGCAAAGACCAAAATATTGGTGTTTGAGAACTTAAAAACAAGCCAAAAGTCAAGGGTCTCAAAATATGTGTGGTCATTAGATCAAGACCATCTATGTATCTCAATAAGCGTAAAGTACCTGGGCCTGATTCTGAACTCCAGCATCTGTGATGAGCCTTGGGTAGCTGAATCCAAGAGGAAATGCGGTCAGCTGGCATGTCAGGGTGTTGTCATACACAGAAAATTCGGGCGCTTTTCAATGCAACCGCTGCAAAACTTTTATGAACAGAAAGTTGTCCCGATCCTGACTTATGGTGCGGAAAATGTCTTTGGATGCCCGTCGGATCACTGGGCTTCACTGGAACATACGTTCTGGACCAAGGCAGTAATCCTACCAATCGGAATTTCAACAGCCTGCATAAGGTTTGAACTCGCCCTAATTTCGCTGCATGCCCGGATCTGCTGGAGCCTACTGGCTTTGTTTCAAAAATCCAGAGCAGAGGAAGGAATTTTCCAATTTAATATCTTTCACAATGCGTCAGCTAGAGGCCCCGATATTCTATATCAATGGGTGAAACGATGCGAAGACCTCTTACTAACTAATAACATCAGCTTGGAAAATCTCCACTCAAATCCTACGGCAGCTAAAGTGATGATTTGGCGAGCCAATTGGATCGCTACATGTAGTGAGCACCATTCTGCCAGCGCTATGAAAGACTCTCCTGCCGAAGCAAGAGGCTACAATGTGCTTCAAAAATACCTGATTTGCTTCCCAAATTCGAAAGCCAGAAGACTATTCATGTTTTTCCGGCTAAATGCGATTAAAACCAAGGAGAGGACTAGCCATTGGGCTTGTAACGTTGGATCACATTTCACTTTTGCAGTAAAGAGCTGTAATCCCTCAAGCATCTAGTGCTTTTCTGTCCGGAACTAAAGGCTGTAAGATCAATTAATCTGGGCCAGTTGTACGATGCCCACCAGACTGTGTGCGCGGATGAATGGTGGCAGAGAATGTGGAACGGATTGGACATGAAATTAATTATGCACCTGACTTCCTTCTTGGCCGTAATAGAAGAGAGACTAAAAAATGTAATTGAACGGCCTCCAGCATAAGATGTCAAGTAAACTTATGGACGAGCAGTAACGTTAAAGATCTGGTCAAGTGAAACCTTTTGTAATACCATGACATGGGATGTGAGAAGGGAGGAGGATAGTTGGGGTCAAATAGTAATTGTGTTAATTGTTGTTTTGTCTTGTTTGTATAATATTTTAAAGGTTTGAATTTAAACCAATAAATCTAAAATTAAAAAAAAAGGAAAATGGGGGAGTTGGAGGAAAACCTAACTAGCCCCATATCTAAGAGTGGTTTCCCTGCCTCCACAAAACTAACTAATGAAATGGGCAGTCTCAAAAAGTCCAAAGGAAGGTTAGCCGTCCTGTGTCTAAAACCTACTCCGTCCCTCAAAGCTAAATTAAGTAGAATCTGCAAGGGAAAAATGTCTCTTGACTGCCGACCTGCAGCCGGATCTTCTCAGCCAAACAAAAAAGTTATTAAAGATGTAGAAATCAAGCAAGCGTTCCACAGGACTCAAGGGTTGTCTCTCCTTCCCCAGAGTCTTACCAGCAGATGAAACCAAGTAAAAGTTGCACAAAGACCCAAGGGTTTGGCTCACTTTTTCCAGGGTATTTCTACTGTATCTGTGCCTCTATTAAACTACCTTGTGGGGAGGAGACAACTGTCCCTACGTTAGCATCCCTTCCTTGGTTTACTCTCCTACCAAAGAGGGTACTTGTTCTTCTATTTCACCCACAGTCTTGGTTTACTCTACTACCAAGGTCTTAGGGTGTCCCTTGAACATGCAAGCTTTGTATTAAAGCTTTGGGGTATTTGTCCCCTTTGTAGGTCCCAGATCCCCTCACCTGATTACGTTTCAAGCTCTCTTCTTCTGTCGACCACAACCTTGGTTTACTCCCCTGCTAAGGTCTATGATACTTTCTGTCATTCACAAAGCTTCTGTTCCCTTTTGGGATGCCCAGGGGTTTTTTCCCTCAGTATGGGTCCCAGACCCCCTTCAGTAACATGTTTTCACCGTTCTCTTTCTCTGTCCACCACAGCCTTGGTTTACTCTCCTGCCAAGGTCTGTGGATGTTACTGCTTAAATAGGCAAAGTGTGAATTTTCTGTAATTCACTGTTTAGTTTTCAAAAATGGGTCACAGACCCCCTTCACGTGGTTCTAACTTTTTTTGCCCCTCGCCTTTTGCTCCCCCTGGGAGTCTCCCCAACCTTGGGATCAGCCACCCTGCTACCTGTAGGGTCTGGGCCAACCCACTCTGGTTGCTCGCTGGTCTCCCAGGGATTTGAGCGGCTTCCTGGGCTTTCTGGTATCATTGTTGGACCTCTCAGTGCTTCTTCCACTGCTCAGCGTCCATCTCCCTGCACTCTCACGGCTCCGCTCCACACCATTCAGCTTGTCTCTCCTTCGATCTGCTTCTCAGTTGGAGGGTGTTCGCTGAGTACAATTCTCCATGAGACGCACTGTTCCCCTCTCTCTGGCTGGCCTCCGCGTAACTCAATTGTGCCTTCAACATTCTCAATAATTGCGCCTGTAGAGCTCCCCTCGCCATTGCTGCCACCAGCCTCACTTTGTGCTTTACCGTAACAGCATCTTGTGCCAGCACTGTTTTCTGCACATCGTTTTTCCTGGCTTTTCAGAAAATAAACAGGGAAATTCTTCGCTGAACACCGATGCTCCTCCTGTGTTCACTGATAGCACTTGGTCCTCCATGCTAGGATGTAACCTGATGTTCATCTTGGCTTGGTCGTCCCACCTTAGCACAGCCAGACGTTCTTCCGAAAAGTAGACTCTGGTCTGCGTCACTCTGCCTTTGAACTCTATTTCACCCCGAATGTACCCCCAACAGGTTCACGGTGGTTCCTCCAAAGACTTTGAGTTCATGCTTCGTTCTCCTCACTTCTACCTTGTCTTTACCGAACATTTTTTTGTACGTCCGAATCAGTAGTATTGTTAGATCAAAACCTGAGTCAGCCATCACTCTCGTCTCATTTCTGTCGACCTTAATGACGCAGTGCAGTTTCTCCCTTCAGGCCGTTCCTCTGTTCACCATTTTATGGTTGGACACCCCTCTTCATCTGACGACTCAGTGCCCTTTATGGCCTCACTCATTACCAATGCAGCCACTTTCTTACCCCGTGATTTGCAAGCTATTGCTATGTGTCCAAATCTTCTGCAGTTCGAACACTCTTTATTCCTAGCTGGACACTGTCTTTCGCCAGGTGGAGGGTGCAGGTGCATCTATGACATTTTAGCAGTTCGCGCTTACCCCCGTTCTCCTCTTTGGTCTCTGGCTGCCATTTGATTCTCCTCCCTTTCAACTGCACAACATGCGCATCCGGGACTGGGGCGGACTCCCTGCCAACTCCTTGAATCTGCACAAGATCTCTTCCACTGCCCTGGCAATTTGAATGGCTTTGTCCAGTTGTAACTTTCTCCAGTATAAATGATAAATGTATCTTGCACCTTCCTGTTGTTGGTGTCTACTATCAACATATCACGAATCCTGACTTCAGCAGTATCTCCAAAGGCACACAATGCTGCCAATTCCCTCATCTTAATCACGTAGTCATCCACTGGCTCTGCAGGCTCCTGCTTCCTGCTGTAAAAACCTTATCCTGTACAGCACTATGTTCTCTTTGCTCGAGAACCTCTTAACAATCCTCCTCACAGCCTCTTTGTATACATCATCTGTATCATCTTGTGTAACTTCAGGCTTCAAACCCACAAAATATATCTGGTCTTCGATGTCCAGTGCGTTGAGTAGCATTGCCCTCTTTCTCACAGCGACATAGCCGGCACCTCGCACTGCTTCCAAATATGTTTCAAATACCAGTTCCTGTTGAGGCCATGGTATTGCGGGCCTACCTGGACATTGCAAGAAGGCAGGAGGTGGCGTTGCAGCTTTGCTTCCTTACCCATTTCACCAACTATGCTGTGGCCTAATGAACACACTATTACACAACAATTGCACAACAAGTTAGGAAGTCCACTCCAAATTACATATACCTTCTTTTCTGACTAGGTTGTAACTTATGCTCCTCTTTTATTCAGCAGGCATTTCGCCTACCCATAACGTTGCCATGACCACGGAAGCAATTTGCACTTCTCCCCCTACACATGCGCACTCACAATGCCGAGTGCCAGCCTTCCAACAGGAACACACAAAAGACGCAACTCAAGGCGCGCACTGTTCTACAACGCATGCGCACTGGTTCAGTCCCACCGTGCACAAAAATAAACACTGATCGCGTACACATGCGCACTGAGTACGCTAAACCGCTCTGGAAACGGGACTCAGACAGTTTCCAGCCACACACCGGCACAGTCGCAGATACGCAGATCAGACGTCCTCCAATACAATGCTCCTGAGGCCACAGGTAGGTCTTCCTCAGGAGGTGCCCTTCACAGGCACTCCCATAGACCACACTCTGGTTTACTTATGTAAGGCTTAACCAACACAGCTCTGCTTATGAACTTTTTTGTTCTTTTTTATCAATAGAAAACCCAGAATTTTTGAGAAGACACTACTTCCAATTTCGGTTGCTAGCCCTGTAGACACATCAAGACCATCACGGCTCCACCTACCAGCCTAACCTCTCAGTAATTAGAGTACGAGTAGGTAAGAATTATACTCGTCACAACAGAGTTGCCTCAGATTGGGTTCCTCACACTCTAACAGACAAACCATAGTGTTCTTGTTTCCAGATGACATCGCGGCCAAACTACATCAAGACCCTTCGTGGACCACACTACCTACACAGTACTCCCAATAGACTGCAACAGGGGTGATAAGAACTACGTGATTACAGCACACCTCCTTCCCCTTCCTCCTCCCCCAGCCCGGATTACTGTTTTGCCCATTTAAATACTTTTTTACTTGCCCCAACATATCTTGTCACATGATCCCACAAAGCAAGATCTAAAATTAAGTAGACCCTGTTCTGCTTTTTGTTCAAATTATGCAGGCCGCCATTATCCTCCTGGCCCAGAAGAAGGCTCTACATCTGAAAGCCGAAACGTCTCTGCAGCAGGCTCTACTACTCACCTGCAGTCAGTTTAATATCAGGGAAGTTCTCTCCTGACGTAGACCAAGGATTGGCAATTACCCAATTAGTGTGCAACATTTACCTTCTTTTCTCTTGAACTCTCTTATTTCACCTTTCATAATAAGAAGGTTTTCAATGCGCCTAGCAATCAATCAGGGTGATGTTTGTTTTGGACAGTGGACTTTAAATACCACCTATATTCAATACTTTGTCATACTTTTAACCCATTACTACACAGCAACTATTCTTTCCAGAACCTACAAATTTCTAATTTGTTGCTTTGTCTGATTTATTCTACTAAATCTGCTTTTGTTAATACTGTTTTCATTGAAGTCCACCAATGGACCGCAAGAACTACAAGGCAATTAATTGTTTCCTGATTTGTTCTTTTAAAGGATTGAATCCTCTCTAGGCAATAGTAATGTCCTTTTCTATGTATACAATGTGTACCACATGACTCTGAGACTATTGTTTAGTTTGCATGTGGATCTATATATATATGCACACTGTCTTTAATTGTTTGTTTGCATATCCAAAATGATACAGACTACCTTAGTTGTTCTAATGTCATTCTACTTGACTTTAACCTTTATTTAGACCACATGTAAATAAACACATGAACCTTTTTTGAGACTTATGGGACTGTAAATAGATTTGTGATTCATTCTAAACTAGCCCCGTAATCTCTCTGTAAGAGAAGCACTATTCAAAACACTTGAATGTTGGGCTCCTGATGATTGCTTTTAACACCAATTTAGTTATATCAGAATAGTACAACATACTACACTTAAGATATGTTCCAATTCTAAATCAGCGGCTACCACACCCCCAGTTACACACTAATGAACACGCTAAGCTGTGGTGAGTTTGATGTATTTATTCACCTCTTATGATACAGCTAAACTGTACACAGTTGCTTTACTGTGACAGTGCATGAGGGGGAATATTCACAGTTGTACATATACAAGCTCTATTTATAATGTTCTGCGAGGCTGGATACATGGAAGTCCTGTTAGGAGGAGCACAGGGGTTGCAAGGACTTTCAGCACGGCCCCACGCTCAGAATGGTGGCACACCAGGAGCCGCACAAGCAACTCAGCCTAGGCCTTGCGAAACCCAGCAGCCCAGTGTCTCGCAGGACTTAAACACCACAAACTCCTTCTCTAATAAACATCAAATGCATTTGGGAATTCCAGAAGGCAGTATTTGGGAATGGCAGACGAGGGGGAGATTTGCTCATGCAGTAGGAGCTTTTACCTAGAGAACACCCAAGTGTGATCTGGACTATGTTTCTTGCCTTAAGGCCACATTTTTATCCACTGCACTTATGAAAATGTGCACAGGGACATACTGAGGCAGAGTGATGTCATGTGCTGGCTCTCTGGTACGGCGAACCACTCACTGCCCCCCAGAATCCCTTAGACCCCTAGACGCTGCCAAACCTTTAGGCTGCACCATCTGCGAGTAGCAATTGAAAGAATAATGAAACAACTAAATATATGTTCAACTTTCCTTTTAAGGGTCTGTTTGAAATGCAAAGGAAGCAGACACTGGAAGGTGTGGGGAACCCATAGCTTGAAACAATTCACAATGGGGTAAAATTACAGCGTTGACAGAAACTTCAATTCTCCTTACCACCTGGCTAAAAAAGGTTTCCCATCAGTTTTCATACCTCCCGCACCCTACAAAATGGCTACCTGACAGCCAGCTATTCATCAAATGAGGCGGTGAGGGAAGGAAGGAGGGGCTCCCGGCGTTGACAGATGATCCCTATGAAACCTTCATTTAATAGTGTGAGGAAGCAGAATGCATTCTTGGCGGCGGAATCAGGCTGGATGGCACTTTCAGTCGGTCCCCAAGAGACACGTGGCAGAATTGAAGACATAAAACAACCTTGGCAGCTGCTGCTTGCAAGAAGCTGTTTAGCTGTGTGCGTCACAGCCCAGATCTAGGGCACTCAAGCGCGCTTCCTCAGCACTGGACCAGCAGCGTTAACTGTGAGAGGCACTGCAGTAATGTGAGTCCCTTTTGAAAATAAAGAGCACGTTTGCAGGCGCTTAATACACATAGTTTATGTGTCCACATCCATCGAATGCCCTGGGGCCCTTTCTCGTTAAAGTAGCCAAGACCTATCTCTGGCTGTCAATCAATAGATGGAGATCTTGAAAGCTGCCACCTTCGATCGATTTGGAGAATTCCTACCAGGGGTTCAAAGTCTTGCTCTGCAGATGAATCTTCCGCGCGTCAATATTCCTTTCATGGTACCCCATAGGGCCCAAACTGCATAATGCCCCGCCACCCGTACTCCTTATCTCATGTTCACATTGGCGCTGCTGAATTGCAGATTTCAAACATGGCGACATCTTGGATTCCTGATTTTCGATCCAATCTTGCTGTGCTGTGTTCTTGTGGTAACAGCACAGAAGAAAAGGCACAGTCATGTTATTTGGGCTGTTAAAAGAATGCACTGGAATGACTGCTGAAGTTTAAAGACAACGGCAAAGTCCAGAAAACAAAGCAGGTGGCACTTTTAACTGCTTGGGTGGTAAACCTCATTGGAGTCTGATGACAGAAAAGGGTTCCTTTGCCAAGCCCAGGAGTACAAAAATAAAGTGTAAAAGCAAAGCGTTAGCCATTTACACCACCCTGTTACACGGGGGCATTTTGCAAGGATTCGGAGGCAGGGGGTTGGGGGGAAGGAGAGGGGTTGGGGATGGCGGGGAGCAGAAACCGCTTTCCTTTCCAACTTCAAAGAGCACGTGGTTTTCCATTAAAGACACGCAGGGGCGTATTATGCATCACCTTCTTGCTCTACTCATCCACCAGCAAAGGAAAAATATACATTCAAACTTTTTAAGCATTGCATTACAAGACATTTGAGCAGCCTTTCCCAAAAGGGGTGATGTTGTCTTATATAGTAACTTCTAGGAACAAGAGTGACCCGTGTGACACGATATCTCTTGAAATAATCAATAATCAATAGTATTAAAATGGAATTTGGCTAAAAACATTGAAGGTCCATAAAGCAAAGCACTGCTAGGCAATGTTACATCACTGTTCACAAAGACCAAGAGAAATTGTGACGGATTGCCATCTGCAAGGGTGTGGAAGCCATGTTCCTTGACATTGTCGAACCACCCAAGACTAATAATAAGGTATTGTTGAGAGGCACTGGCCGCCTGGGCTCTTTCAGGGATCGCATTGACATGTAAGTCCCCTTTGTCAATCATTTTCTTGAAAGGTATATCCTTTGAACAGTGAAATTGCTACTATTGCTTGCCTAGTTACTCCTGCTCAAATACCCAGAGTGCTATTCTATGCCAGTTCGGCATTTTCTGTGTTCTCTGCTCAGGGGTGGGGTGTTGCTTGTGTTTTAATTTAGTTATTTGCATTTTGATTATTTAATTAATGTATATTTTTCTTAATAAAACCTTGATTGGACATCTTTTATTTTGGATTGTTTGTGCTATTCTTGTTTGGGTTTCTGTTGATATAACTTCACACACCTCTTGAAGATATAGCCTGCACTTGGCACACGTTACCACAAAAGATGAAGGAGGTATATCTTGGGGGCTGTGCCTGTTTCACTTTTATGACTGGAATCCCTGCTGGTCTAGTAGTAGTGTGGGACTGAGTAGGCGGTTTTGCCAATACATGCCCCTACACTCCTGCAGAGAAGTAGTCGTTTCCTACTCCAACCAGGCAAAGTATTGTTTATATCAGGCTAGTTTGAGGGTCTAGGAGTAAGAGATGGACACAAGGGTGGCATGGTGTTTGGCAAAGACTTTTATTATAAAGGAAAATGGGGTAGTTGGAGGAAAGCCTAACTAGCCCCATCTCTAAGAGCGGTTCCCCTGCCTCCACAAAACTAACTAATGAATTGGTCCGTGTCAGAATGTCCAAAGGAAGGTTTGCCGTCCTGTGTCTAAAACCTACTACATCCCTCACAAGCTAAACTAAGTAGAATGTGCAAGGGAAAAATGTCACTTTACTGCCAACCTCCAGCCCAATCTTCTCAGCCAAACACAAAAGTTATTAAAGGTGTTGAAAATCAAGCAGAGGTTCCACAGGACTCAAGGGTTTTCTCACTTTCCCCAGAGTCTTTTCAGCAGATGAAACCAAGTAAACGTTCCACAAAGACCCAAGGGTTAGGCCCACTTTTCTCCTGGGAATTCCCACTGTATCTGTGCCTCTATTAAACTACCTTGTGTGGAGGGAACTCCTGGCCCTAAATTAGCACCCCTTCCTTGGTTTACTCTCCTGCCAATGTCTTAGGGTGTCCCTTGAACGTGCAAGCTTCATATTAAAGGTTTGGGGTATTTGTCCATCTTGTGGGTCCCAGACCCCCATCACTTCATTAAGTTTCAAGCTCTCTTCTTCACCTGACCACAAACTTGGTTCACTCTCTTGGCAAGGTCTGTGATACTTTCATTCACAAAGCTTCTTTTGTGATGCCCAAGGTTTTGTCCCTCAAGTATGGGTCCTAGACCCCATTCAATAATATGTTTTCACAGTACTCTTTCTCTGTCCCCCACAGCATTGGTTTACTACCCTGCCAAGGTCTGTGGATGTTAGGGCTTAAATAGGCAAAGTTTGCATTTTCTGTAATTCACTGTTTAGTTTTCAAAAATGGGTCCCAGGCCACCTTCACATGGTTCTCATGTCTATTGACCTTCACCTTTTGCTCCCTTTGGGTCTCCCCAACCTTGGGATCAGCCACCCTGTTACCTGTAGGGTCTGGGCCATCCCTCTCTGATTGCTCGCCGGTCTCCCAGTGCCTTGGGCTGCTTCCTGGGCTTTCTGGCGACCTCTGCTTCGATCTGCTTCTTGGTGGGCGAGCCTTCTTTGAATGCGGTTCTCTGTGGGATCTGCTGTTCTCCTCTCTATGGCTGGGCTGCACGTAACTGCAGCCTCTTGTGGTCAGCACCAGACCAAAAACGAATACCCCATTCTCCACTGCCTAAAATGAAACTCAAAACCTTTATGCTCAAGTGTTTTTATGCTTGGAAAAAGAATTCTTCTCCCTCCTCTTTAGCCACTTATAAAATTGCTGCTAAAGATTATAAACCTTCTATTGTCAATGCTAAAACAAAACAGTCTTAACATAAGAATTCTTAATGTGCAATCAGAAGTTAAGGAATTATTCAAAATCCTCAAATAACAAGCAACCCCTTATAGGCAGGACATTAGCTCAGTCACTAAAGATGCTGCTTGGTGTACATCCATTCACGAAGCCATGCAGGGCAAATTAGTCAAAATTAGATCTGATATTGTCAGGAAAAGAGAGATTCAAACCAAAATATCTGGGGTCACTGACCATTTTCCTCTGGTCATTAATTCCCAGGTTCCCTCGTTTAGCTTCACAGTGATCACTTTAGATGAATTGGCCACTATAATAGAGCAGCTTAAGACCACCACTTGCAAAGGAGATCCTTGCTCAGGGTTGATTATCAAATCCTGCTCTGCTACTCTATTAGATATCATTTACAAATTTGTTCATTCTTCTTTTGCTGAGAATTTCGTGCCAACAGGTCCTAAAAAGGCATGGATTACACCTATTTTAAAAAAAACATGGTTTACTTGATGATAATCCACTGAGCTATAGACCTATCATCAATACTCAATTTTTACTAAAGATATTTGATCGGGTGGCACACCCGATTCTCCACTCATTTCAATCAGGGTTTAGGCAGGGGTTTGGAAATGAGTCTGCCCTTCTGGAACTTAAGTCAAGATTAGTAGATCACATGCATAAGAGCTTGCCATCCCTTCTTATGCTTTAAGACTTCTCTGCAGCCTTTGACCTGGTGGATCATTCCATCTTGATCACAAGGTTGAGGGAGGTGGCCAATTTCTCCAACGAGGCAGCACAGTGTCTCTCCTCTTTTGTAAGTAACCGGGAGTGTAGAGTTCACTGTGGGGAGGCAGAGTCTCCTCTCACTATATTAGAATTTGGTGCTCCACAAGGAGCTTGCCTCTCGCCATGTGTTTACACAATTTGTACTGTTCCATTCTTTAGGCACCTTGAGCAAAATGGTATAGTATTTACCAATTACGCTGATGATACACAGTGCCTCATCCCTCTTACAGGTAACCACGACAATGACGAACTATAGCCTAATAAAGTATATAATATCATAGAAAATTGGATGATTCAGAACAACCTTGCCTTAAACAGGGATAAAACTGAGGTCATGGTAGTGGGCACCCAGAAAATGATCAAAAAGTTGGGCACAGTTTATGAGAATTTCCGTCTAGAGGACACCAAGATTGTTGCACAAAAAATGATCAAGACACAGTGTCGTGCTGGATCAACATCTCAGCATGAAGGCTCATGTCAGTTGCCTTGTGTCGTCATCCGTCTATTATATAAAACTTTTGACTCATTTGCATCCCTTCATTACCCAACAGAATGCAGAGACTATCGCGAGAGCGATAGTGGGCACAAAAATAGGCTATTGTTGTAGTCTCCGGTTTGGCATTAACAAAGGGGAGTGTAACCGTCTGCAGGTTATTCAAAACAGCGTGGTCAGAGTGGTAACAGGTACTGCTCGTAGAGATCATATCTCTGAGGCCTGTCATGGCCTTCATTGGTTGCCGGTTGAATCCAGATTGCTTTACCACCTTTTGTTAATTGTGCACAAATGTCGGCTGGGCAAGATGCCGGCTTATCTTCAGGCCCTAATTGAAGAAAAAAGTCACACGAGATGTCTTAAGTCCAACAACACTGAACATCTCATCTTACCCAAATGTAATACCATTAAAGCTAGCAAAAGTGCTTTTCTGAATGCGGCTCCCAGAGCTTGGAATGGATTACCCCATGAATTAAGGGGCAGTAAATCGACCAAAGTCTTTAAAAAGAAATTGAAAACATGGCTTTTTAATTAATTCATCCTCATTTTTCTAGTCCCCCTTCCTGGCAGTACCTTCTCTTTTTTGTATGTTTTGTGTTCTTAATTTGTTTCTTTGTATTGGCGCCCTTAAACCTTTGAGTCCATGGACCTTGTGGTATAAATTAATAAAAGTAAAAGAATGAGGCTGGGCCAATCGGGTCCCTGCAGAAGCTAAAACACGTGCTGTCATTCGCTTTGGGGATCATCATTGCTTGCATCCTCTTCCTCGTCCCAGTAGTTGTTAACTGGGAAGTACTGCCATAACAGATCGGAGCCTCGGGTAACGTAGTAAGGGATGGATTTAGAGGGAAGGTGGGCGAGGGGGAAAAGAGGAATGTGTTTTCCAAATTGGTCAACACTGTCCATGGGGTTCCACCTCCCATGAGACCCACCTGCTGAGCACCACATCTAGAGGAAATATCAGGTAGCAGCCTCACCGCCTTGGGCCCATGGGGAGGACTCCTCCCAAGGAAGGAGTGACCATACCCTTGGATTCAACACACTAGGCTCCTTCACAATCAACCAGGTGATATTGCTTGATGTTACTTGCTTAGGATGAAAATGTTATTTTTGGTGTAACCCATGCCCTCTGGATGAAGGACCCATATAGAGCACATCAAGCATTGTGGCATATCAAGGAAAAGTTAAAAAAACAACAACAAAAAACACAACTGAATTAATGCTGTCTGAGAGCTGCAGCTTATGACTTGATTTTACTAAGGTATGTAATCTAGCACTACGGGCAGGGCCTGCCTTTTCGAGGTCAGACTAACACTGATTTGCAATGGGCTTTTCCCGTTTGGTATGTCACAGATAAGATGACAAAACAAGTCCTATCACAAAATTAAGAATTGTCATGATTGATTGAATCCAGAAAAATAGACATCTTAAGTACGTTTAGGCAAATTGAAGTCATCAGATGTCACACGTCCCTCAAGCAAACCCCCCCTTAATTTGTGGTTTTCAGCAAAGTATTCGAAAACAATCTATTATCATAAAAACCTTTTTATTTCATTATTAAAAATTCACCAACATTTTTCAATCGCAAAGTAAAAAAGTAATATTTAGAGATTCAGAGCTATTTTGCAAATTGCATCTGTTGTAGTTCATCTCTACCATGCAACTGTGACAAAAAGAAATCCCAGGTAGTGGTATATCTTTTCCAAATTACAGACCAAATGACCAATATTGGATACTAGGTACATAGAACACTCTATGACTTCATGCTCGACATGTTTCTGTTCATATGCCCACTAGATGCTGAACATTCCTCAATGAGCTATATTCCTAGTCACAAACCACAATTCAATACATTTATTTTTCACCAACAAATATTGTTGGTTTTAAATTTTGACCACAGCTTCCTATTGAGATATGCGTGCAGTCCCCAACTGCAAAAAATCCACACGTAAATAGCCATTAGTGCAATTGATTTATGGGGTGGGTTCAACCTACACCCGCATGATGGTTAATATTACCTCAGGGGGAGTGTTTTGGCAGTTTCTCCTAGACTCTGCACATACATTGCAGCCTGTCTGATAGTCCAAATCACCATCTGTGAAACTACACAATATGTGTATTTATAACAAACACAGTCTGCTATCAGGAAGTCTGACTTGGGAAGTGGGAGCCGTGCAAAGAGATATAAAACAGACCTGTGGGTGAGTGACTTTTTATGAACTGTGGTGGCCCGTGTTGGGCATGGAAAGTTGTTGACTAATGAGTGGATATGTTTTCTAAATACTGTGAGGAATCTGAGAGCGTCCTCACTTCTTTCCCCAATATGTCCTCCTCCCATGTGGCGTGGGAAAGACTGTTGCTATTGGATACTGACCCTGTGGATGGATATGTGAGGGAGGATCACCTGAGTGGAGGGGACTTGGGGAGTGGGGATGAGGCACCCTTAGGTGAAACACAGTATCTCCCATTCCCCTTTCACCAAGTCCGATCTATGAAAGTCTTGTCAAAGCAGGTTTTCCCCTGCTCATCCAGAACCATCAAGGACCACTTTGACACCCCTGCTCCAGCCTTGGCTGATTTCTGCAATCACTCCTTTGCCACTGGAACCTTCCCCTCCCGTTAAGCACTCCCTTGCACACCCACTCCTAAATGAGGCCCCTGATGATCCTTCACTCATTTCTCCATCACTCCTTTCCTGGGCAAACTCTTGGAAAAGTTGGCCATCTCCCAGCTTAATCTGCATACTGAATCTGTTGGGTGTCTCCACGACCACCAGTCTGGCTTCAGAGCTGCCAGAAGCACGGAAACCGCTCTCCTGAACACCCATGCAGACTTGCTCTCTAATCTTGACTCTAATCTTCCTTCTTTCCTCATTCTCCTTGATCTGTCCTCTGCTTTTGAAACGTTCAACCATGCCATCCTGCTCAATCACCTCTGTGACAACCTGGGTATCACTGGGCAGGCTGTGGCCTGGTTGAGCTCCTTTCTCACCGAACGACCATCCCAGGTCCAACTGGGGTCTTTCTTCTCTTCTGTCTCTCTCTCTACTTGTGGTGTTCCCCAGGGGTCTAACCTTTTTTCATGGATTTTCAACCATTACCTGGTACCTCTTTCCCACCACATCGCTACATTCTGCTCTAACTGTCAGTGTTATGCGGATGACACCCAGCTCTCCTTTAGGCTCCCCTCAGCCACCTCTGCTCCTTCTCTCATCCCAGACTGTCTGGCCGCAATTCAGGAATGGTGTGCCACCAATGATCTGTGCCTTAATTCCAGTAAGACTGAGACCCTCCTCATCGGGACACCTGCTCCCTCCTTTCCTCTCTCTCCCTGGCCGCCCACCCTGGGCCCTCTTCCTGCTCCTTCCTGTGAGGCTAATAACCTTCAACTCCATCCTCTCCTTCTCTCCTCACTTCTCTGACGTCTCTAATAAGTCACACTATCAGCCGCACCTCCTCAGAGACATTCTGCCTTTTCTCTCTTTCCTCCAGGAGCTCTCTGTCTCTAGAGCCCTGGTCCTTTCTAGGCTGAATTATTGCAACAGCCTCTTTCTAAATATTCCTGTCGCCACTCTTGCACCTTTACAACTTATTCAGAACAGGACTGCAATACTTGTCCTTGGCCTCAAGCCTAGGGATCGTATCTTTACAGCTCTGAAATCTCTTCACTGGCTCCCTGTGGTTGCAAGGATCAAGTTCAAGACCCTTTGCATAATCCACAAGGCTTTCTGGGGCCTGGGGCACTACCTCCAACTTTGTCTTCTTAAAAATCTTCCTTCTAGAGCTCTCTGCTCATCCACCTCCAACTCTCTGAGGGCCAATCGCTTCTCCCAGCAGAGAGTGGAGGACAGATCTCTTTCCTCGGTTGCGGCCTCCTTCTGGAACAGCCTCCCTGCCTCTCTCAAACTTGAACAGAACCATCTCCGGTTCCGGAAGCAACTCAAGACCATCCCTTTTCACTTCTGCTGTCTCTCTTCCTCTCCCCTGCTGATGTCCCTGACTGCTCCCCGCACTGGTCACCTGGCCCTCCACTGAACTCAGACCCAGGGTCGTGCTTGTCCAGTTGCCTTCTAACTGCATCCGGGCTACCCTAGCACTTAAGGTACTACAGTCTCTTCTCTCTCTGCACTTATGAACCTGCCTCCGACTGCACTTATTGAGTACCTGCACTTCTCCCCCACCCCCTGGCACTTATTAAGATACCTAACTTCTCCCCCACACCCATGACTCTTCCCACCTAATGCTCCCCCGCACTTGCGCAATCTGAATGACACAAGGCCTAGTAAGATTGTTGTTTTGTCCTCCTTCTGTTTTCCCCTCCTTGTCTTGTCGCACCTAGAAACACTTGTGTACAGGTGCGTTATAAATACATATATACCATGAGTACGCTGTCTGACAAACCTTTATAGGCTATTGTCAATCCTTCCCCAATAGACACCAGTTTGGTACTGGGACGAGGAAGAATCCAACTCAAGAAATACATCCTCTCTTTATTGGCATACACATAAAGAAACACCAGTTATGTACTGGGACAAGGAGGAGGCCAGCAAGAGCAGTGCAGGACTCCCGAGTCAGCAATAAGCAGTCTAGTCCTTTTTGGAACAATCAACCTGGCGGGAGATTTAAAAGCAGGAATTACGGTGAAAATGGAGTCAGCTGTGGAAGCAGGTCTACGGACTGCTGGGCGAGAGCAGACCTCTCCTGGAAGGCGGCGTGGCAGACAGAGTGCTCGAGAACCCCTGGAAGATGCAGAGTGTATGCAGCAGGAAGCAAGGCTGAAGTAAGCTGGAGGCCGGTGGCGTACCACAGAAATGGCATGTCCAGGCGAAGCTGCAGTGTGAGGCCCGAGCTGCGCGAGAAGCATCAGTGGTATATGTGAATACACGGAAAGCTGCTGGGGAGACGGAGCAAGGTGCCGCAAGAGAGAGAGGTTGTGGCAGCTGGAAGCCTCGCTGGAATGCTGTGAGCTCCGACTGCTGAGTCAATTTAGGAAGGGGGATCCGTGATGGCAGGCGAGCATGCAAAGCTTTTAATGAATGCTGATTTGAATGGAAGCAAGTACTTTTTTAATTGAAATGAAAGCAAGTACTTTTTGAATACCGATCCGAATGTAAAATGAAGGTAAACACTTTTTGAATACCGATCCAATTGACAGCAAGATTTTGGAACTTCCTGATATAAGGAACTGTGTAATTTGAGAAAACAAGCATTGGCAAGAGCCATGAGAATAAAAGGAACTGAGGAACTGTGTAATTTGAGGAACATGCATTGTCAAACAAGCATTGACAAAAGCCATAAGTGTATAATGAACTGCGTAACTTGAGTGAACAAGCATTGGCAAGAGCCAGGAGAGTATGTGAAAGTGCAACAAGTGAATGGTAGCAAAACAAGCAATGATAAAGCAACATGAGGATGTGAAATGAGAATGAACCAAACACCACTGTGAAGCTGGATCAGTGGCAACGTGCATATTGTGAGAGGGCCATCACTTTTAAATCCCATTCCTGGGGGTTATGTTATGTTATTTTATTTATAAGGCGCCAAATCCCGAAGGCATCCAGGCGCCATAGAGGAAAAAGGGTAGACACTATATAAACCAGATGGCAAGTAAAAATCTAATTAAACAGGAATGTCTTAGTTTCCGAAAGGTTAGGAGGTTTGCTGTGTTACGTAGAGGAACTGGCAGGGCATTCCTAGCCTGTGCGGCCCGACATGAAAAGCATGGCCGTTTCCGCCAGTCCTTTTAAAGAGATCGACTTGCAAGAGGCAGTCTTTAGCCGATCTAAGTGGTCTTCTAAGGATATATAATCAAAACTTGTTTTTGAGGTATATAGGTGTCTCACCGTAGACACATATGTGACAAATGGTCAGAAGTTTGAATTGAATTCTGGCCGAGATTGGCAGCCAGTGGAGAGTCCTCCTGGCTGCTGATGTGGGCTCAAGGCGCTTCATCTGGAAAACAACACGTACTGCAGAGTTTTGAATCTTCTGAAGTCTCTGAAGATCCCTCTTCTTGGCTCCTCCCAGGAGGGCGTTACAATAGTCCACTCTTGGTAATATTACAGCCCGAACCAGTTTTGTACGGTTTTCTTCTGAAACTAGAGGGGCCACTTGACTGAGTACTTTCAAGTGATAATTAGTACTTTTCTGCGTCTACGTGGGTGCTGTTCTCTACATTGGCCTCCAGATAAGTGCCCATGGTTTTGACCTTATATGCCACTGGTATCAGATTTCCATCAGCCAGGAAACTGCTGTACAGGGGGTCCAGTTTCTCTCTAATCTGTTTGGGGCCGTACAGTATTAGTTCTGTCTTTGTGGCGTTAAGGCAGAGCCAGTCAGTTGTCATCCAGCTTTTCACCATTTGGTAAGCCTGATCCAGAGTTTGTTGATCTTTATTGTGATCTCCACTGACCTCCAGTGCCAGCTGAAAGTCATCTGCATAGTTGCAGAAAAAAAGATCTGAGCTATCAAGGTCCCTGCAAAGTGGGATGATAAAAATGTTAAAAAGCAGAGGGGAAAGGCAAGCCCCCTGAGGGACTCCACAGATGGTGATCTCGGCATCAGAGGCGCTCTCGCCCCAGTGCACACGGGAACTACGTCCCTCGAGAAACAACTTAAGCCAGGTCGTTGCCTCATCTGAGAGACCTCCCACAGTAGACATCCGATGCAATAGGATCCCGTGATCCAGCAAGTTGAAAGCTGCCGAGAGATCTAATAACATCAGCAGCCCCAACTAGATTCCAAGCTTGATAGCATATATGTCTGCAGATCCAATAAGGCACTCTTTGTGCCGTGGAAACTACAAAACCCTGACTGTTTTTCATGAAAAATGCCATTTTCCAACACATATGTCTGTAATTGTAGCGTTTCTAGCTTATCTACTAATTTTATAAAGAAAAGAGTATTAGTAATCGGCCTAAGGTTGGCAGCGTCATTTGGGTCCAGGCCGACCTTTTTTTAGCAGTGGAGTGACAGCTACATGTTTTATAGAAGAGGGAATATGACTTGTGCGGAACAAGGAGTTTACAAACCGACAGAGAAAGGGGGGGCGAAAAGGTCAGTATGATTTTTGACAGTAGACGTTCGCCCGGGCAACTTGTGGGGTGCATGGCCCGCATGATGTTACACATTTCTGTCGTGGTGTATTCTTTGAATGTGAATTCGGCCTGGGGTAATTGGGAAGGTTGTTCTCCATCAACTGGAGTTTTAGAAACAGTCTTAATTTTAGACTGTGTTTTCTTGGTATTATTATGGCTGAAATCGTTATGAGTGGCAGTGGGAGTTATTTTTACTAATTCTTGAAGAATTTTCTTTTGAGCCTTTTTTAGTTTGTCGGCGTATGCTTTTTGCACTTTTTTACAGTCGTCATTAGTAGGTTTAATGAACAAACTTATACTTGCAGGTTTTTCCCAAGACCTCAGGAGTCCAAAGATCTCTTTGGTTTGGTTTCCGATTTGGGCAATTTGATTGTTGTTGAAAATTCTGTTTTGCTTCTACTATTTTCATTTTATAATCTTTGGCCTTGGTTTTCCATATTTCTAGATTTTCTGGGGTGTTGTCATTTTACCAAATATGTTCAGCCTGTCTTTTAGCTATTTTCAGTTCTGTCAATACAGGAGTAAACCATCTATGATGGTTTGGAGTGTCTCTGACTGTTCTAATTTTCAGAGGGGCAACCTGATCTAACATTTTTAAGATTTCGTTGTTATAAGTGTTAGTGAGCGTATCTGGGCTATCTCAGTTGTTGGTTTTGTTCATTATAACCCCCAAGCATGTTGAGAGGATGGGTAGGGTAACAGCCTTCATATTCCTACTATGCACTTTGTGCATTGGTTCGTGTTTCCTGGGAGGGGTAGCAGGGAGCGTCAACTGAAAACAGATGGAGAAATGGTCAGACCAGGAGGGGTGGACAATCGAGGGAGAATCACCTGAGTGGAGGGTCATGGGGCATTGGGAGGAGAATGCTTAAAGACGAGACATGGTATTCCCCCTTTTCCCATTGTACATCAAAACCCTCTCCCTCAGCTTTTATGAGTTATGTCCAACCCCATTCCATCTCCCCCTCCCCATTTCAAACATGTACTAGGACGAAGAAGAGTTGATTGAGAGCAGTGAAGATTACCCACAGAAATAACAGTGAGGAGCAGAGAGAAGCCTAAGACATTGCACCACTAGACTGCCCCACAAATAGAGTCAGGCAAGTTCAGGCTGTTTACCTTAACCATTCACATCTGACTTTTCTTGACCCTCAGTTAGGGTATAAAAGGTGTGGTTCTGCCAGAGAAGATGAGCGAGCTGGGGTTGCTGGTTGGAACGTGCAGGCTGCATCACAAGAAGCCTGGAAAGTCCAGAGGAGAGCGGAAAGCCCACGCTGACCCTGTGGGGCTGCAGTGTTGCAGTGTGGCGAGGGAGCCTTGTCCCCATAGAGGCAGAGTGAGGTGAGTTGCTAATTAATGGCCCTGTCCAGGCCAGTGCTCGTTTCCCTGGGACGTGTGCCAGTCCCAGGGATGTCTGAGGGGCAGGTGATGAGACCCTGACCTCGGGCCACAGAACCCGAAAAAGCTGCTGAGCAACACAACTCTATCTGGGTGAGTTTCGCAGCGAGAGAGAGAAACCCAGTGGTGTGCGTGTGCCTGGTGCGGGAGCAGAGATTTGAAAGTGGAAAGCGGCACGGAAAAAGGAATGCAAGAAAAACAAGGTACACGAGCGGTGCAAAGATAGGAAAAGACAGAAGAGGGGGCGCAAGCATCCCTAAATCAGAAGAGAGAGTGCGAGCGAACCGAAAAACAGAATGAGTGCATTTGCAAGATGAAGGAAAGTAAAGAGAGGGCGCCAGTAACACAAAAGCAGAAAAGAGCGTCCAAGCGACCCGAAAGACAGAAAGAGTGCATTTGAAAGTACTGGAAGGTAAAGCGAGGGTGTGAGAGACCCAAAAGCAGAAGTTGAGGGTGCGAGCAACTCAAAGGTAAGAAAAGAAGGTGCAAGGGTGCACAGCATAGTGGAAATAGTGTGCCAGGGGTACGACAAAGCAAGAGGAGTTTGCAAGAGGTACAGCAAAGGGAGAAAGAAGGTGCAGGAGTGCACTGCAAACTAGAAAGAAACGGGAAAGTGAAACAAGACAGCAGAAAAGCATGAGGAGAGTGGTCGAACACGTGTGGAGCAAAAGCCTGGCATTTTCAAAAGTCTCTGACACTGCCCCAACGAAGTAACTGTGTGAATTATTTTTTTTTTAGACCAGAGTGGCCTAAGCTTGGGGAAGGGAACCCTGAGAGGCCTGCAGAGATATTTTGAACCTTTACAAGAGAGGCCTAGGCTTGGAGAAAGGAACCCAGAGAGTCCTGACCAGAACTGTGTTTTTTTCTTTTTGAAACTGGAAGGAGTAAAGCTTGGGGAAGGGACCCCCCCAGGCAATCCAGGGACATTGTGAACTTTAGAGCCTTGTGTGGAAGGTACCAAGAGCAACCCTTTTTGTGTTGAACTATCTTTTTTCTGAAACTGGCAGAACTACACCTAATGGCAAGGCCACCTGAAACCAGTCATGGTTTACATTTCTTTTTGAGCCACCATTTTTCTTTAAGAAGATCCCAGAACACATTTTGTCTAAGAGTTAGGGCAAGGATAGGTTCTGACAAAGACGGGCTTTGGTTTTGGATTTACGGACATCAACGTCCCTTAGAAACATCAGTTGAGGGAACAACCCCTTTATAGTTAGGGCCAGTTAGGCATTACACCAGCCGAACAAAGTTTTTCAATAAAGGTTTTTGAACTGCTGCTTTTGAATCTGTGTCTCTCTTGATATAATACAATGCAACAGTACTAATGGCTATTGTGCACTTTCTTTGCATTTGGGGACTGCATGCATCTCTCAAGAGGAAGCTGTGGTCAAAATTTCAAACCAAAAATATTGTTGGTGAAAAATAAATGTATTGAACTGTGGTTTGTGACTAGGAATATCGCTCCTGCGGAATGTTCAGCATTTGGTGGGCATATGAACAAAAACATGTCAAGCATGAGATCATATCATAGAGTATTCTATGTACCTAGTATCCAATATTGGTCATTTGATCTGTACCACTAGCTGGGATTTTGTAGTCACAGTTGAATATTAGAAATCAACTAGAACTGATGCAATTTGCACAATAGCTCTGAATCTCTAGAAATGATTTTTTAACTTTGTGATTTAAACATGTTTGTGAATTTTGAATAATGAAATAAAAAGGTTTTTATGATAATAGATTGTTTTCGAATATGTTGCCGTAAGCCACATATTAATGTGGTCTTTGCTTGAGGGACGTGTGATATGATATGATGGGTTATTTATAACGCGCTTAATACCCAGAGGTTACTAAGCGTGGACCCGGGAATCAAATCTGTGTTGCTGCGTGTCATCTTGCTTTCAAGGCAAGCACGTTGCTGCTGTGCTATCATCCCGAGACATCTCATGACTGCAATTGCCTAGACGTACTCCCCTGTCTATTTTTGTGGATATAATTTGAGTCCGGTGAAGGGTCAGGTTTACACTTAACTTTGCATTAGTATCCCGGAGTTACCCATCTTATTTGTGGTATACATAGTGGCCATCTAGTCACAGGAACATATTTTTTGTTTGGCACCCACTTTTGTCCACAATTGTACAACAATTTTCCTATATAACCATGGCAGAAGAGAGATTATTGTCCTTTAGCAATGATTATGCTGCAGTATTGTCTGCCACATCAATCCTAGCTGAGAGTGATCTTGGAGACATAGGTCAAATGCCGAATTATTAGGATGATATGGTTCAATTAAGAGACTAATTAGAACAATATTTAAAGAACAAATCCCTCCCACAAGGCTCGTTGGTGAAAAATGAACCTAGACTTTTCTTGGTCAACGATAGGTTCAAAGTCCAGCCGAGGTATATTGCCAATAGACGTGGGAGGGATTTGTCGATTCTTATAATCGATACAGCCAAAGAAACATCACAAAAAAATCCAATTTGATCTAAAAAAAATGGAGGAAGAGATTCAAAAGATCACATCCCTAGATGGATACAAAAATAGGATTGAAGAAATAGAACAAGAGAGGAAAGACTTTAAACAAAACACAACAATGGAAAGAATTAAAAAGCTGGGCCTCATCATGAGTTGGGCGCTAGCCCCGGCGGTATTACCACTGAGGCTATTAGCCCTACCGCCAAACCCCCGGGGCTATAAGCGCCGGATCACTGGTTTGGCGGAACGGTAAGTCCCCATTCCCCATTTGGGCCCAATGGGGAATGTTCGGCGCTATTATCGCCGGCGGTAATGGGGCCGAAAATTGGCAAAATCGTGGCGGATTTGCCCCCAGCTTATAATTTGATAGGTCCTTTCTTAGTCTTAATTCTTTCCATTGTTGTGTTTTGTTTAAAGTCCTTCCTCCCTTGTTCCATTTCTTCAATCCTCTATTTGATTACAATTATTATTTGAATTATAATCAGGGCCTTTCCCTATGTGAAAGATGGGCATCATAACGAGTCTCTACATCAACCACAGGGCCCAAATAACATATACCGCAGAGTAAGGTTTTGAGATACCTTTTACAGCACTAGTGAGGAAAGCATTGAGATTGAAGAGACAGGAGAAGGTCCTTCCACTAGTAGACAAACTAATAATAAAGGAAGAGGGCTGAATAACAGACATAGAGGATGAGGATATAGGAATAGAAATACACGGGCTTTTTTACAACTGGGCCAGAACAGAGGCTATTTGGAATACGAACTGAGACAAACGAGAAGCGGATCTCACTCGTAGTGAATATTTCCAATGATACACCTAATACTACTGAAGAGAAAGTGCTTAACAAAGGGTTAGGATTGGCTTGACAAGAGAGCATGATCCATTTGAATTCCAAAGTGAGTTCAAGAAATTCATGAGAAAAATCCATATAAAATAATATTTTGAAAAGTGAGAGAGCCTTCCCTCCACAAATGGCACAGGTTTAAGAAAGCCCTCCTCTTTCATCCCCCCACCCACACACATTCACCTGAATCTCTAGTTTTTGAAAAAATATATTGACCGAGATCGGGCTTTTGAAATCTAAAACGGGACATGCGTTTCATGACCTCAACAAAGAAGAATGTAATGCAAGAACATATGAGATGGGTAAATGTAGTACCTTTTGAATTTTTACTTCCTGACTGGCAGTGAAGAAAACCACCTCGCCTAGATATGTCAGTGATCAAAAAAAGAGGGAGCCAGAGATGGGATGTCATCAGTGATGTCATCAATGACATTTGTGATGTCATCTTTGATGTCATGGGTGTTAGTATTAGCAGTGCACAGTGGTGGTGTGAGTTATGGTTGCTTAGCTTGCTATAACTGGCAAATTTCTGGGGGGTTTCCGTTTTACTTGTAATCATAATATGGATAGGTTGTTATTAGTGCAAAGTAAGTGTAATGTTCCTTTCAAGCACTTGTTGCAATGAATTTGACAGGTTTTTTTAGGGCAACTGAAACATATCGCCCTTTAACAACGTTTTTTGTCAGTGAATGTCATACCTTTTTAGAAATGCAACTGACCCATAACGTCCCTTTAGCAATGTTTTGTGTGAGTGAATTGCAGGTTTTTACTAGTGCAACCTAACCATAACGTCCCTTTAACAACGTTTTTGTTAGTGAATTTCATAGGTTTTTACTACTGCAACTTAAGTATAATGTTCTTTCAGCAATGTTTTTACAGTGAATTGCATAGGTCTTTAGCAGAATACCCTTAGCTTTTGAAGATGTACTGTACAACATACCGAACCTGTGGGCACCATGTTAATACGCACAGCAGTCTTGGAGTATGCGTTTGGTCGTGGGCATCGGGTGACACCCAACCTGCTCAGAAAGGCAGGGGCTCTATTACATAGTGGTACCATTCAGCAAACACAAGCAACATATGCAACCAGCAGCATGTACATCAATTGCAAAGTAAAATAGAGTAGGTCTGCAAACTGTGTGCGTATAAAGCAAACAGCACAAAGGCATAGGGCCTACACCATAATGGAATGCACCAACAACAGAAGTGACGTCTCCCTTCAACAATCTTACTTCGCTGCTACTGTGCATTGGTACAAAGAACGAACGGCCAGCGTAAGGAGGAGAAAGTACTAAGACCAGAACATCACTGCAACGCAACAAGCACAATACAGTTTGTCTCATAATTGTGCAGGTGGTGCAGTATACAATAGCACAGAAGGATAAGGATTTTTGTGTATACGTAGCAATGGAAAGCACCTTACAGCAGCTGGAAGAAGAATTCCCCTCATGATGCAATGACTTACGATACTAACCCCATTGGTACTCGCAGTAGTGTGAAACGTAAATTATATAATATATATTGCTTCATGTAAACCTAACACATTTTCCTTTCTGTACGAGAACATATTGGAAAGGAAAGCAAGGCAGCACAAGCGGCACCCTTTCCACAACAGCATACAGGCATAGGAAAGGAAAGAATCTCTGTAAATATCAAAATGGACAGCCTGGAAGCCAAAATGGAAGGATTGGTGAACGATTGTCCTGGCTTAAAAGATTGCGTACAAGGTTATATTATGGACAAAATAAAACAGCACTACTAGACCTGCATGTGTACCCCTTCCCCCTTCACAGGCCGCCATCCTCTCAATCTGTGTGATTAGAAACGTTACGCTGATACCTCAATCCCTTCCACCCCTCATGATCAACTTGTGCAAATCTCTAATTTCCCACAATAAGTATCCACTTCTGCTACCCCTTCCCTTTCCTATTGGTGTGTATCAATGTGTTCAAGTAAACGTTGATATTTAAATTGTTGCGCAGTATACATGTGGTATTGTTTTTTTTTTAATGCCGTTATGACGTAGCGGTGCACAGTCCTCGTAGGAGTCACTGCACGGCCTATCTGCAATGAAAATGGAGGCATCCGTACGACACCAGCACGACCCGCATTTCCGCATTTTGTGCACCAACTATAATTACGTGTGGGAGCAGACGTTTGTTCATTGTGCTAGTAGACGCATGTGTATATGTTCCTCTTTGTCCTGGTAACACCGCCACTGGTCAGCATAGGCAAGCAAACTGTATGTAGCTTGCACCACACACCCACGTCCTACAGGTAGCTATACAGATAAACATCCCACCTGCTATACCCTATAAACACCCAGCGTCTCCCAAAATGGTTGGCGCACATTTGTCGCACTATTGCGTACAACGTATTCTGCCCAAAACGCGTCCTGTGGACTGGCGTCCCAAGAGAGAACAGTGGCGACATCACCATGCGACTGCACCCACGCTGCACATGGGCCCTTATTTCGTGGACATGATCCGGACCCTCGGACAGCGGAAAAGTACAGTGTTGTGCAATGTACAGAGTGTTTTTCGGAAAGTGCACGCTTACAAGCACACCACAATGTGCCATTGCACATGTATGTATGTTTTTCAACAATGTTGGCCTGTTTTCTGGGTGTAAATTCTCCACAGCAGCCCTACAAAAGGCCACAACCCAGAGCTGCTCCGCAATCTGTTTGTAGCTTTTCAGAACAGAGTTGCAGGCCACATTGGTTTGCCCTGTAAGTGATGTTGCACCAAATCTGCTGTGCTACATTGCCTTTGCAAGTAATGGCAACCATGTCAGCCCTGCTCAGTACGCACAGTAAAGGAGAAAAGTATTAATGGCCCTTCCTGTGACCCACACCCTCAGTTGCGATAGTCCCCACTGTCCCATTCCAATGGATAGCATGCTGAAAATGGTAGTATATGGCACATGCGTTTCCCGAAGTACGGCGAGGGCCGTGCCCCAATAAAGCAAAAATATTCCTTCTTCCCTTTCCACTTTCCTCTTTCCAGCACGCTGTCATTGGGTACTGGTAAAATGTTCCACACGCATCCAACAATCGCATTGAAGAGCGCTCCATGTAACAGTGTCAGTTATGTACACCAGTCCTCTGCGTACACACCACACCCAGAAACGTTATTGCGCAATGCCTCAGCCTCCACAGTCCCATTTCCATGGCCATCCTCAAATTTCCAGGATGTGGATTTCGTGCTGCGTGCGGGTGTGGGGGAATAAATTGCAACCAGGGTAGGGGAGGTCGTTTTTAATGGCGGCTCTGAAAAGAGTCTTTTTTTCTTGTTTTTTAGGTGCTTCTAGAGAAACACCTTTTTTCGGTTTTTATTTGATTTTGTGTGTTCATGTGCACACATTTTTACAGTAAACTGTTAAACGCATCCTGTAGATGAGCAAACAAAACAGCATTACCAATGGGCGACAAAGAAATGCCATTTTTTTGGAAAAACTCAGCATTTCCACAAGTAATTAGGTCATTGTTGCGGGAGAACATCCCACAAGCGGACAAAAAAATCACACATGCTTCTGTTGATGAGACCCCTTCCAACCTCTGGCTCAGAACAACATACATTAGCATTGTCCCATACTCTTCTTGGTGTTATGGATGAGAAAAGCACCAGCACAGTGGGAAAAAGCCTCTTCACTACATTCAGCAACCTCTTCAGTCGACGCAACAAACCTAAATAAGACACGTAACCCAAATGCATGCCCCCGTAGTGCATGACAAAAACATCAATGGGAGCCGAAGTGGCCAGGCCTCTGCAAAGTGCATGAATATTGGCAAAACTGCGGTCATAGACAGCGCTCCACAATGCGTCCACTCCTTCCAAACCAAAATTGCCATCAAAGTGTCTTTCCAGGGCATACTTGTGCAGATATATCACAAAGGCATCACCCAAAGTCAGCACAATGTGTTTCCATGTCAGCTAGCCTCACTATGCAGAGTAATGTAAAACAGTATGACCGCACCTTCCTGTGAACCACACCCTCAGTACCTGATTGGCCAATACCGACAGTCCCATTTCCATTGGCCAGCATGGTGAAAAGGGCAGAATGTGGCACGTGCGCTTCCCAAAGTACCGTGAGGGCCGCACCCCAGTAAAGCAGGAGCAGTCCTTCTTCCCGTTCCACTATTTTTTGTCCACCACTACCTCATTGGGTATGAGTAAATAGTCACACACGCATCCACCAATGCCAGCCAATACGTTAGCATCTAACACTGTCAGTTCTGCACAACACTTCATGTGTACCATTACAAATTCAGCCTGCAAGTGTTCTGCCATTGGAAATCATGTCCAGTAGAAAGTTTACTAAAAGATTGCAAGATTTGTGCATCCACATTCATCCACATGAGTACCCATCACCACAAAATGGAGGTATGAATACTTTTTCTGCAGTATGTTTACAATGCTGTTACAAGTGCCTCTGCGCACGGAATCTGCCAATGAGCGTCCATTACGTTCTTAATACGCATGCTGTTTTTTCTCCCATCCCCTACCATCAAGTGGCACTTCATTGGTATGTGCTTTCAACATTTTCATTTACCCATATCATACATTGTAATAGCGAAACAGGAACCCTCTTCTTTCCTTCCGACATTGCTACAAATTGTTTTGCCCACTAACCCATCTCCTACATAAATGGTAAAAATATGGGACCTTAACCAGCACTGAATGTACCTTACCAACCGCAATCAAGTTCCCAAAACGTCACTGTTTGCACAGCTGTGTTTCTCTCTAGGCTGCACTATTGCAACAGCCTCTAATAAATATGCCCGCTTCTACTCTCTGCCTTCTGTAATTCATCCAGAAAAGGACTGTGCAACTTGTCCTCAAGCCCAGGGATCATATTTCTCCTGTACTGAAATGTCTGCAATAGATCCCAGTGGCTGCGAGGAATAAGCTGCATTATGCACAAGGCCTTCTGGGCCCTGGGACCTCAATACCTTCAACTCACTTCCTATATATCTCCCTGCTCGAGCTCTTCCCTCATCTGCCTCCAACTCCCTCAGGGTCAGTCCCTTCTGCAAGCAACCAGCTGCTGGTAGATCTCTTTCTTCGGCGGGGGCCTCCCTCTGTAACAGCCTCCCTGCCTCCCTAACACTTGAGGAGAACCATAAGTGGTTCTGGAAGCACCTCAAATCCTCTCTCTTTGCGTCAGCTTTTTCTCCTCCTTTCTCCGGCTCACTTCCTGGCTGAAACCGATTCTGCACTGGTTACCTGGCCACTTTTGGATGTCGCACCCAAGCCACCTCCCTCTGCCAGTCACACCCCTGCACTGCCTTTCTGGCAAACCCCACACTTGGGGACTGTTTTCTGTATCCCTAGCAGTTCCACCACCACCTGATGTCTGCACTTATCCTTGCACTTGGCACAATCAGCCTTATTTTTACTTATTGTCATTTGTTCTTCTTCCCATGTGCTGCACGTTCCCCTCCCCCTACTCATGTAGTTGGGCGATCTGAGCGACAACTGACCTAGTAGGTGTGTTGTCTCTGTCTCCCCTCTGTCCCCCCTCCCTTGCCTCGTTGCACTTTACAAAACCTGTGTATAGGTGCATTATAAATGCCATATCATACGCTTTCACATCATCTGCTATCATACACACATTGCATTCATAACCACAGGATGGCTGCCACTTACCTTGTATACTTTACAGGTTTTTTGTTTCCGCAGTACCCCACTCACTACAAACTTTTCAAAACTGATTGCACAAAAGCAGCACTGAATGCATGTTACCAACTTCAAACAAGTAAATACAGGGCATGCATACAAACAGGATGCCTGTCCCTTACCTTGCGCACTTCCACAATAGGCTTCTGCACTTCTTTGTACCATGAGACCTTCTGCCACAGTTTTCGCATACACACCACAACCACAAACCTTATTGAGCAATGCCTTACCTCCACAGTCCCATTTCCATGCCTGCCATCCTAAAAATGGCCAGATGTGGCACGTGTAATCCTGAAACTACCGCAGAATCCGCAGAGTTTTCATGCTAGGAAGGGGGATGGGGGTGTGAAACAGGGTAGGGGATTGGGTCTTTAGTGGTCCGTCCTAAAAGTTTTTTTTGTGTGTTTTTTTACGTGCTTCCAAGCAACCTTTTTTTGTTTTTTCTCTTTCTAGGAGTTTGTTTGCTTCTCTTCCTTCCATATTTACTGATTTATGGTCAACGCTTCTTGCACATTTTAAGTGAAAATAGTATTGCCAATGGCGTTCAAAGAAATGCCATTTGCATGGAAGCAGTGTATATTTTGCTCTCATAGTGGGTGGAGAACATCCTATTAGTGCACAAAAATGCAGACATGCTTCTGTTTATAAGACACCTTACGAGCTCGGCCTGGGCACAAATTACACCGGCATGGTCCCATACTCCTCTTGGTAGAATGGTTGAGAAAACGACCTTCGCAGTGGGAAAAATCTGCATCACTGCATTCATCAACTTCTTCAGGTGACGGAGCAAACGTCCACATGACATGTAATCGAAATGTAGACCTCCATAATGCACCACGACAACTTGCACAGTAACGTTATAGGCCCCATATCTGCAAAGGTGAACCATCCGGCCGAAACTGCACGCAAAGAGACTTGCCCACAAAGCATCCACTCTTTCCAACCCGAAATTAGCAGCTACACCTCTTTGCATGGCATATCTGTGCAGATCTCGTACAAAGGTATCACCCATGATCAGCACTGTGCATCTCTCCATCTCTACCAACCTCATTACAAAGAAATGATTGGGAAAAAGTAGTACCGCCCCTTCCTGTGAACCACACCCTGGACATGTGATGCCATAATCCCCACAGTTCCATTCGCATGCCCACGATTGCTCAGAATGGCAGGATGTGGCACGTGCGCTTTCCCAGCTACAGTGAGTGCTACACCCTAGTAAAGAAGGGACAGTCTTTCTCCCTTATCCACTGCTTTTCTTCCAGCACTCCCACATTGATTATTGTGAAATATTCATGCATGCATGCAGCCATCACAGCCAAGAACTCTGCATCCAACACTATCATTTCTGTAAAGCACTCCATATTTACTGTTGAACACTCCAAGTACACGTCGCATGTGCTTCCAAAGCACCTTCAGTACAAAGTTCTGGAAAGAAATCCACAATTTCAGCATCCAAAATCATCCAGAGTGGCACCCATCATGCCTTCCACCAAGCACACAAAAGTCTACTGCTTGCCCACACCCAGCACAACATAATGGAGCCATGCATGCGAACATGTGACCAGAAACCACAATCCACAAAAGTATCATAGCCAGCGGCACTTCTGCCCGAACCAAGTACCATAACACAGCGATGCATGGAAACATGTAAAAGTTAGCAGATTCCACAAACATACCACTGCCTCTGCCACCCCTACCCACTTCCATTCACAAAGTATTGTGTGACTGCCAAGCAAACCACACAATCTTCAAACATTGGGCCTACTCCCAGGAAGCTGCACAAACCAGAATATCCAAACACATAGAAGATTCACTTCAACCCTACCCTCTTCTATACTGACAATGTTCCAACACTGCACCCAGTCGGCACATTTGCAGGACTTTTCACTGCACAATCTCCAGCCATACACCGAAAACCGTAGGATGTTCTAACAATGACCACACCCATGGAAACAACAATATAAGCATGTCAGCGCACTTCATATGCGCTATGAAGAGTAACATGTGCTCCACAACCATTCTGTAAAGGTGCCCACCCTCTGAGACATGCAGTCAAAATTGCATTGCTGCGGTGGGTGTACTGAAGGCCTTGGTTATTTGGTGCATGGCATATAGACTACGGTCTTTGCTGATGCACCCAATAGTCTAGGCCTTGGCCACAACCACCGCAACGCAATCCAGTCATTCATGGCAACATGTCACCAAGTACCACAATCCACACACGTACCACAGCTACCGGCACTCCTACCCAACCTCTGCACCAGTATACAGTTACACATAGAAACATGCACCTTTTAGCAGAATCTACAAACTTAACACAGCCTCCGGCACCCCTACCCATTGTCATTGACATACGATGGTGTTACTGCCAACCGAACCAACCAACAATATATGCATGTCAGATGACTTATGTTGCTCTATGAAGTCTACAATGTGCTCCACAACTATTCGGTTGACCTCTAAGGGTCAGGCGCTTCTCCAGGCAGAGAGTGGGGGGTAGATCTCTCTCCTCAGTGGGTGTCTCCGTCTGGAATGGTTTCCCTGCCCTGCTCAAACTTGAGCCGGACCACCTGAAGTTCCAGAAGCAGCTCAAGCCTTTAATTTTCTCCTCTACTTTCTCTCCCTCCCTCCCCTACTGACCTACCTGTCTGCTGCACCAACTGGTTGCCTGGCTACTCTCAGAGCCTCACTGGGTACCAGGCCCCTCCATCATCATTCTCCACTGCACTGCCTCTGGGCCTACCGTGCACTTAGGGGCTGTGACTGTAACCTCTACAGTCCCCTGCCTCCTTGCACTTAACCAGACCCACGCTGCTCTGGCTGCACTTACTCAGAGCAATGGCTGCCCTGATTGCACTTCCCACTTCCCTCTCCCTGGCACTTCCCCCCTCTCCCTTCCCCCCTGCACTTTGCACTGTCGCACCTGTATGGTCTGAATGACACAAGGCCTAGTAAGATTGCTTGTCTTGTCCTCCCTCTGTCTTCCCTACCTTCCCTACCTTGTCTTGTCACACCTCAAAACACTTGTGTATAGGCGCCTTATAAATGACATATATCTTATTATATATCACAGAGACTCTGTAATGGAACAAGATTGACAATTACGTGTTACAGAGACACATCATATAGGCCCGTGTAATCCATAGAACTTAGATACTGTTCTTATACCGCACATATCTCTCATTACATCTGATAAAAATATGCCTTTCAAATTCAAAGAGGACAGTTACCTATATGTTTAGCCTTTTCAATTACTATTATTAAGTCACAGGGTCCTACGCCCCCTTCCTGGAAGGTATCAGTGGTAATTCCGATATTTAAGAAGGGGGACAGAAGTGACCCTAGAAATTAACAACCGATATTGACGTTTAAGATATGCTAGAACATCATATGTTACGTCGGGAACGGCTGCTCTTTGCATAAAAGTATTCTGCAACAAGCGACTTTGGAAGCAGTAGAAGAGTCACTGTGGAATAGGGCAGGTCAGCATCCAGTACCCAACTCCTTCCTAATGTGGTGTATAGAACTTACTGTGAAGCTAAATTACTTTGAATTCATGGGCAAGATTATCACCAGATAGGGGGAATGGCCATTGGGGCCACTATGGCTGCAAGTTTGGTCAATCTGAACTGTGAGAAACCCGAGGGAGTCCTCACTCCAACTCACCCTGGATCCTCTGCTCAGGTGGCCAGGAAAAGGCCATCGCTTTTGTATTCCGACCCTGGGGGTGGAGAAGCAAGGGAAGATCACTTGGGTGGAGGGTCCTTAGGGACTGGGAAAACGGTACCCACAGTCGAGACATGGTATCCCCTTTTCCTTGTGAGAATCAACCTAACCCTCCCCTGGCCTTTATGGACTAGTGTACAGTAGTTCTCCTCAATTTTCCTCATTCAACCTACTACAGTACTGGGACGAGGAAGAGGCAACTAGGAGTAGCGAACACTAGTAACCTATTTCACCACTCCAGTGCTAAAACGAGGAAGACGCTGACAGAGCATTGTGAAGGTCAGGCATGTCCCTCGTATTGTAGTCAGTCAATTCAAATTGAAGACTCACACCTGCAACCTGTCAAGTGGTTGTAGGTGTATAATAAGGGAGGAAACCAGCAACACACAGACCAACAAGGAGGCCTTTGTGGGAGAGTCCAGCAGGGATTCCAGTTTGTGAGGAGGCAGCCGTAGTGGGTCCTGCAGCGAAGCCAGAACGCTGGCAGACAATCCAAAGTACTTGTGGTGCCCAGGAGCAGGTTTGAGAACCTCTGTGATCAGAGAACCACAGCAGGGGCTGTGAATGAAAGAGTGGAAGAAAGGCAGCTTCTAGCGTCTGCGAAAGCAGAGCAGAACTGTCGGTGAGGACCGAAGAGCAACAGGCGAGCGAGCGAAGCTCACGAGTGCAGGAATGCCAGCGAGCAGAGCTGAAATCCAGCAGTGTTGCTGCCCTGAGGGAACGCCAAGGACCGGTGAGTGAAGGGAGACCGTCACTTGAACGGGGGTGCTCCTGGGGGCTATGGGGGAATCAAGGCAAGGGCTGAACAAGTGAAACAGGATGAAACAAATTAAATTAACCCGAGGCAGCGGGTTGGGTGAAACTTAAATGGCAAAGCAAATAGTAATTACTTTTGAATACTGCACTGAATGAAACCTTTATGAGTACAATTACAACAAGCGAGGAATGCATATGAACTGCAAACATTGTTTTGTGAAAGCCAAGTAACCGGCAAGAAAGCAAGAGTGGAAGATTGCAAGAAAGCATAACCGCAAGGTGGTAAACGAGTGAAATAAACACTAAGTGAACTATTGTAATTGAATATAATGTGAGAAAGCCAAGGTGAACTGTTATGCCTGAATACAGTGTGGCAAGGCCAAAGATTGGCCCAAGTTGTGTGACACAGTGTGGCAAAGCCAAGAGGCTGACAAGGAGGAGCCAAGTGAGTGGGAACATCCACACAGGAGCAAAAGCAGAAGAACCTGTGTGGGTCAAGGAGCCTAAGGTTCCTGGTGGTACGACCTGTAATAGGTGGAGTGTGTGGGATGACAACCACGCCTAGACCAGGGAACCCTCAATTGTGGAAGACAAATAACTTGTTAAGGCAAATCAAGGAAGAGCAAGCTGAATGAATTGTTAAGCTTATCCAGAAGGGAAGCTAAATTCATTTTGGACTTGTTTTGAACACTGAGAGATGGAGGCCAAGCAGAGGTTGGCAATTTGAAGTCTTGGGACAGGGAATCGTGAAACATGATGAACTTTAACGTTGTTTTGAGGACGGAATCCACAAGACCATTTTCTGTGGAACTGTGTTGCCTTGAACTTGGGGGAAGGGAACCCAAAGGATTTGTGGAACTGTTGTGAATTTATGAACTTTAATCCAGGAGACCTTTTTGTGGAACTTTCTTAAACTTGGGCAAGGAGAGCTGAAAAGGAAGCTAGGAGCTGGGAGAAACTCAGAACATGTGTTTGATCGCCATTACTTTTATTACTGACCGCCCTAAACAGTGTTTAGCTCTAGTGGTGAGGCAAGAATAGGTTTGGACACAGACAGACCTTTCAGTTGAACTAGCAGAGAGCAAGTTAGACCTTCAACCATCCTGACATTTGAGTTAATAAAGAATTTTATTTTGAACTTTGAATCTGGTGTCTGTGTCTTGCTTCATGATGCCTTCACAGTAAATTGAATGTTTTGAGAAGGGTAAAACCTTTTCAGAACAAATTCCTTTAAAAACCATATTAAGGAGTGGACTTGCTACATTGACAACATTCTGGTTGTATGGGAAGGCTCTGAACAATCGGCTATGATCTTCTTTAACTTGTTAAATATTCAAAATCATCTCCAGTTCACTATGACCAAAAGCAATGAAGAACGTAACTTCCTGGACATTACTATTTATCACAAGGAAGGGAAACTCTGGGTAAAGCCCTTCCACAATTTGATGGATAGTATTTCATTTCTAGATTATACAAGTCATCATGTGAAACATCTTTAGGATAATCTCCCATTCAGACAATGTTTGCACCTCAAAAGAAATAGTAGCACAAAGGAATCTGATGAAAAGGAAGCCTCTGTCCATTCTAAAATGTTAAGGGAAAGAGGATACCCTAAGAAATTGGTCAGAAGGGCAGCTAAAAGAGCCTGTAATAACCATAGAGAAGCCTTACTGGAAAGCAATCCTAGGTCTAAAGCAGGCAATCGATTAGTTTGTGTATCCACATTTACTAATTATTATTTGTAAACATTGGTGAATTTTTCAGAAAACAGGGACGCAAGTAGAGAGACCTTTTTTGCATATAGAAAAAGCACCTCTATTGGCAATATAGTGAGCAAGAGCAAAACAAATAAAAAGACAAACTGGAGCCTTTATGAATACAGAATTCATGAGGTTTGAGCCCTGAAACGGTACATTACCCATGTGGAAAATGTGGGATATGTAAATTGACCACCAAAACCAAAATAATTGACACTGGACAGGATCATCCTTGGATACAACATAGATTTGCGAATTGTAATTCGGAACATGTTGTGTATATGATAACCTGCCCTTGCGGATTGATCTACATAGGCAAAACCAAGCACAAAATGAAAAAACACATTTTTGAACATCACAGGTGCCTGAAAAATAAAATAGAACAAGCCCCCATTGTAAGACACTTCATGGAAAAATAACATGAGTGGGAAGAGTTTCACTGGACAGTGATACAAAAAATCCAGGCTTCGAATAAAAGATATAAAGAGGAAAGGCTGTTTAGAAGAGAACAGGAACTTATCGGTTGGACCAAAATGGACACTTAACGGTTGAATGAAGAGGTGAAGTGGCAAAAAATAAAATAAGTACAGTAAGGTAACTGGTCAAATGTTCAGTTTCGAACTGCACATTATGATAAGGAATTTATGGCATCACGTTTAATTGATGAGTTTATTGAGGAGATACCTATGTGTATATGATGATAGCCTGTGATAAATTATCACATATATAAGAAGATTCTAATAAGACGCATTAAACGGCCAGCTTAATCTTCTGTATATGTATAGCCAACGTAGAGGATTAATATCTAAGCTCTGTCTTAAAATGGCTACTATTATTTTTAAAGATTCAGTTCCTTACTTGCATACATTTTGGAGCAGAAATATGTAAAAACTTGAGCACTGCATGAAGTTAAAACACATTCAAAGGTAATCTTGTTCTCTAGTATCGGCGGATGGAATTAATATCGCCAGGATATAATAAATCATTAATGGCACTTTTTAAATGTATTTTCTAAAGGAGATCATTATATGTGCATGAGAATCTCTACTCTATTTGGAAAAGGAAGGTGCACTAAAATGGCACGATTGTTCCCCGATGGGAGCTTGACTCCTGTAGTTGAATATTAATTGTAATAATGTTCATTTCAAGATGTCTGCCAGGTTTGAAGTAGTCTGGTCCTCCGTTTTCATTAGGCTTGAAGGCTTATCACGTGATAATAATATGTATCGTGGCAATCTAATACATATCCCACAGGGGATGTTGTCACAAGTCTCTCCCCTTCTCACCTGTTTCTGTTGTGTACTTGCGACCTTCTGGGATTTCTTCTTCTTTACGGTGCGGGATTTGTATAGTCCCGAACGCCGGTCTTCGGCGTTCAGCGGGAGAGTAGTGGTTCAGTTTCCAGGAGCGTTCTACAAGTCCAGGGTAATTCCAGGAAGTAATTAAGGTACACTCAGAGGCACGGAAGACCGTGAATCGAGCGCAGAAGGTTTTCCAAGGGATTGGGGAGGAAAGGGAACAGGAGGGAATTCAAGGGACTGGGAACAAGGAATCAAGCGAGAGCACCGATCGAACTCCGGCTAAGCACGTCCGACTACAGGTAGCGGTAGCGTTGAGACGCGCAGAGCCGCGGGGGCGTGTCCCTTTTGTAGGATGAGCAGCGTTGAACGCATAGACCGATCCGGAGTATTCTGTTCCGGGCGGCCATGTTGGAAGGATAACTGCATTCAATCCCCTGCGAGTCAGGGACCAGGAGGACCAGGAGGTCCAGAAAGAACATAGACGACGGTTCATGACAGTATGCCTCCTCTGGAAACCAGCTCCTCCGGGTTTGCCCAGATGGATCAGATGAAATCGTCGAACCAAACTTGGAGCATTCATGTTTGACACGGGTTCCCAGGTACGCTCACTGGAGGGGTACCCTTTCCACTCAACCAGATATTGTAGTTGACCCCGTCGATATCTTGAGTCACAAATCCTGGAAATCTCATATTCCAGTTGATCATTTACAATAACAGGGGTAGATCTAGGAGCTGTTCGGGATGACTGAATGTATGGTTTTAACAGAGAAGTGTGAAAGATTGGATGGATTCTTTTCCAAGATTCAGGTAACCGAAGTCGAAAAGGCCACTGGGTTAATGATTTCTTGTATGGAAAAGGGACCGCAGTATCTGGAAACCAGTTTATTGGGGCGCAGGTGTCGAGGAAGGAGCTTTGAGGATAACCAAACCTTATGCCCTACTGAATAGGAAGGTCCAGGTCTTCTTTTAGAGTCAGCATAACGTTTGACATCTTCTCGGGCCCGTTCAAGATATTCCTTAACCTCCTTATATACTGTGATGAGGTTTTCGATCCAGGAGTCTACTGCAGGTACTGGAGTAGGATGTGGGAGTACGGAGGGTAGGACTGATGGATGGAATCCTTGGCTACAGAAGAAGGGACTGGTCTTGATAGCTGAATGATCTGAATTGTTATAGGCAAATTCAGCCATAGGTATTATGAGTGACCAATCGTCCTGAACTTTGGTGGCGAAACATCGTAGATATTGTTTGAGAGTCTGGTTCACACGCTCCGTGGATCCATTGGTTTGTGGAAGGTAGCCAGAGGATAGGGCACATTGGATTCCCAGAACACGACATACTTGCTTCCAAAACCGAGATATGTACTGAGGTCCTCGGTCTGAAATGATCTTGGAAGGCAACCCATGAAGTCGGAATATGTGTTCCAGGAAAATTCCAGCAAGGTCTGATGAGGAAGGTAGTTTGGATAAGGGTGTAAAATGAGCCATATGAGTAAACAAATCAATAGTGACCATGATTGTTGTGTAGCCTCTAGAGGGTGGTAATTCCACAATAAAATCAGTGTCAATGACTTCCCAGGGTCTTGTTGGTATTGCTGGTTGGAGTATGAGTCCGGCTGGCTTCTTATTATCGTGTTTGTTCTGATTGCATACTGCACATGTTTGGACATGGATCCTAATATCATCCTTCATCTTGGGCCACCAAAACTGTCTTTGTACTAGATGGAGAGTGTTGGTTATCCCACGATGTCCCGAATGTAAGGTATCATGACATAGGGCCTCATTACACGTAAAAATCGGAATTTAACGGCATGGCGCTATCAGAGTGTCTGCCCTCGCAAGAGGCCGCTAATAGCGTCCCATCACAAGTACGCGGACACGAGCATAGCGCCATGCAGTAAATGACCGTACCGCCCTGCCGCTAAATTCCCCAAAACGCCCCTTACCGGCGTCGTCCAAACCGTCGATAGCGCCTCCGCCCTCCCGCCACCTGTAAATAGCGGTCACTGCTATTACCGGTCACCGTTAAAAAGCGGAACCGGAAATTACGCCATTGCACAGGAACGGGAAAGAGCACGGCGGCCATCTTTAAAAACACAATCCATTGCCATCCTCTGCGTCCAGGACATATATCCAGGGAACTCCGACCAGGAACCTGGAACCATACCGGATAGCCCGAAGATGCCAAAGGCCCTAAAAAAAACAGCTGATCGCCAGCGCAAAGAAAAATTCTCCAATGAGGAGCTTGTGATGCTGACCACCACACTTGCTGCCAATGCAGAAGTAGTGTTTGTGAATGACATGCGGAGGGAGGCCCTCCTTAAGAAAAAGGCCATCTGGGCCGAAGTCGCACAAAAAGTCAGTGCGGTGGGCACTACCACCCGGAGTGTCAAGGACTACCGCAAGAGGTGGGACGACCTCTGGGTCCGTGTGCGGAATATATTATCAGTGAACCGCAACATGGCAATGGGCACAGGAGGTGGCGCAGAGTCCCCATTGAAGTTGAAGGAGTGGGAGGAGATATGTGCCTCCACGATTGGAGTCGAATCGATCGAAGGGGGCGGAGATATGGAGCTTGGCGTGGCCATTTCATCTGATGGAGGTGAGTGTATACACCAAACAATGCACAGTGAAGGGTGAGGGGTCCCCCAATCATGTGTCCATATGAATGCCGTGGATCCAGCCACAAACAGACATGCATGCATCACCACATACCCGTCCAAAACAGGGCCAATCATGCATGAGCCAGCAAACATCCCCATTACCTGCCTCCACACTGAAGAGCCCCAAATGCATTGGACGGCATGACGTATGCATCCTGCATAAGGCAGGTCGACCCATAGATGATGATTTACCCCTTTTCTCACCCCTGCAGGATCACACACGGAAACTGAGGAGCCACACACTTCAACACCTGCTCCCGCACCCAGCAAAAAAGCCAGGAGGGATGCCACGGGGGACACTGCCACATCCTCTAGGGGACCCAGGAGGAGTGACCATGATCACAGGGACAAAGGCAGCAGGAGCAGCAGGAGCAGCAGTTCCGCGCAGCCAGAGGCCATGCCTGCTGCCGTCGTGGCACCCACGGAGTGTGTCTCCCAGCAAGTGAAGGCAGCATTGAGGGAGTGCACTCTGCTGCCACCAGCTCAACGGGTGAGGCAGCAGCCACTGCCCCACTTTCCGATGCGGAGGTGGCACCTGGCATTGAGGATCTGAGTCAGAGCCCCATACCGACACGGCCCTTACTGTCAAGCCCGATGTTCTCACCAGGTCCGTTTAGCCAAGGCGGATCACCCACCCACAACCAAGATGTGTCATGGAGCCCCCAGGTATCCTCACCTGATGCCAGTGCAATGGATCCAGGCGCATCAGCCATACCACCGGCAGCCACCATGCAACATGACCTCCCAGCCATCTTTCAGAGGCAGACCGAAATCCCTGGTCTAGTAGGGCAACATGTGGCTGAGACAGGGCACCTGAGGGAGGACATTGGTGCATTTGCACAGCAGACAAGGGAGTGCATGGAGGCATGCACCAACCGGATCTGCGATGAAATGGCCCAACTAAGGCAGGCCATGAACGGTTTTGCAGATGCAATTGAGCGCAGATGGCCACTCCCAACCCAGGATGAACAGGGCCCCGCCTCCTCAGGGAGTTCACAGCAAACTAGCCCCCTACGCCGGTCTATGCGCAACCTGAGGCGCACCACATCGCAACCACCCGAAGACGGAGCAGTCATTGACAAATAGGGCCATCAAGGACTATCTGCCACATGTGGAGAGGGACACGTTCACGCCTTGAGGCTCACGTGGGAGTGTTGTGGGGGGAGGGGGGTAAGGGTGTATTCGGGGGTGTTGTGGGGGGAGGGGGGTAAGGGTGTATTCGGGGGTGTTGTGGGGGGAGGGGGGTAAGGGAGTTTGCACAGTTTGGGTCATGCACTTTCTGTTCACATTATGTTCGAAATACACTGTTCTGAAACACAGGCATGGTCTCCATCATTGTGTATGTGTGAATTTCTTTGGGACAGGGGCCTTTGTGGGCCTCAAAATGGGCACAAGGGCAACAATGCACATCTCTCCATCCATGATATCCCACCTTTGTACATGATGCTATTCCTGATTCAGATGCTGACGCAGATCCTGTCCCGCCGTGCCATCGCCTCTTGCATGTCCTGGCGGAGCATTTCACCCATATTCATCCACATCCACATCATGCTCACCTGGTGGTTGCATAGTGGCATGGGCACATTCTATCAGATGCACATTTAGTTGTGCCTTACACATGCCATGGTCATCTTCGCCTTGAATCCGGGGGTTTGTTGGCTGCCCTTGTGGTATTTCTGGGTGCCCTGGTGGTGCTTGCTGCGCCAGTCGTGCCCTCCTCCTCCTCCTTCGTTTCATCTGTGCTGCCTGTTGTTGTTGGTGCTGCACTGCAATCATGTACACAGGCCCATGTCATGCTGCTGGTATTGGGACCATCTTGCTGTGGGAAGGGGTGCGGGAAGGGGTGTGGTGTGCTCTTTAGTGCTGCCTGTCTCCATTGCCTCCACCTGTGCTGATTGTGTCCACCTGTGGCAGATGGGAACACTGCTCATGTCTGTTAGCGTGTGGTTTTCATTGCTGTTATTAGCGCCATGCCGGTAACTGCTTTGTGGGTCTTTGGGATGCCGGTATTGCCATGTACGCATGGGTTGTGATTGCGTGCTATTAGCGCCATGGCGCTATTTACGGTGTGGGGTCGGGTGCACGCGGCCCCGCCGCTATTAGTGGCACTGTACTTTATGGGTCCACTAATAGCGGTGGGTCCGGGTCGTGATTGGCTTGGGAGAATAACGTTGCCGGTATTTCGTTACCGGTAACGGTATTCCCTTACCGGACAACGTGTAATGAGGCCCATAGACTTGTGATCCTTTGTCTCAGTCCAGGAGTGGGAATGACTAGGCGATTATCTTTGAATAGATACCCGTCCTTAGCTGTGAGATTCCATCTGTTATTTCTCTTGTGCTCCTTCCAGAGGTCCGAAAGTCGAGTTTGGCCTTGGATATTCTCCAGGAGGGTGAGTGCTTGGGCAACACAGATCGTGTGAGGAAACATCTTTGGAAAGGTCCGATCCTCAGAGTTTTCATAGTCAGGACGTCTGGAAAGGGCATCGGCAATTATGTTTTGTGATCCAGGGACATGATGGATGTGGAACTGGTACTGGGCAAAGAAGAAGGCCCAACAGGCCTGACGACTGTTCCTACACTCCAAAGATTGTAGAACTTGAAGATTTCGATGGTCTGTACGGACCTGTACTGGATGCCTAGCTCCCAGGAGTAGGTGTCGCCATTATGTGAAGGCTTGGCGGATGGCTAGCAGTTCCTTTTCCAAGACAGAATAATGAGTCTCACTGGGCGTCAGGGTTCATGAAAGGTAAGCAATGGGGTGCTCCAATTTGTCCTCAAATTCCTGTTTTAGTACTGCTCCTATGGCGTAATTGGATGCATCCGTCTCCACTAGGAATGGTCGGTTAATATCGGGTTGAGCCAGGATGGGGGCTTGAGTAAACTCTGTTTTTAATCGTTGGAAGGCCATGTCTTGATCTGTAGACCAGAGAAATGGAGCATCTTTCTTCGAGAGAGCAATGATCGGTTGAACAATTTCAAAGAAGGACGGTATGAACTTTCGGTAAAAATTGGCAAGTCCCAGGAAAGATTGAATCTTTTTCACGGATGTGGGAGCCGGCCAAGATAGTATGGCTTTTACCTTTGAAGGATCCATTCCAATTCCTTCTGGACTAAGGACAAATCCTAGGTAAAGAACAGAAGTGACGTGAAACAGGCATTTCTCGGGTTTAGCTAGGAGTTTGTGTTCACGTAATCGTTCTAAGACTGCCTTTACATGCTCTTCATGCCTTAGAAGGTCCTTGGAGTAGATCAAAATGTCATCCAGGTAGACGATAACGAAGAGGAACAGCATGTCCGAGAACACCCTATCCATGAAACGTTGAAAAACTGCAGGTGCATTAGCAAGTCCAAAGGTCATGACCAGATATTCAAAATGGCCGAAGGGAGTTCTAAAGGCTGTTTTCCATTCATCACTTTCCTTTATACGAATGAGATTACCCCTTAGGTCTAAATTTTGTGAAGATTACTACACCTCTGACTGCTTCCAGGATATCAGAGATGAGGGGTAGAGGATAACGGTCCTTGAGAGTGCACTGATTTAGACGACGGTAGTCCAGACATGGTCTGAGTTCTTTGGTATCTTTCTTTGGAACGAAGAACAATGAAGCACCCGCTGGAGATTTGGACGGGCGTATGGTGCCATTTTCCAGGTTAGTATCCAGGTATTCTCCGAGAGCCTTCTTTTCAGGTTCAGATAATATAAACATTCTGCTGAAAGAAATCACAGCTGTGGGTTCGGTATCGATGGCACAATCCTCTGGCCTGTGAGGAGCGAGAGCTTGGACTATCGCGGTCGAAAAAACATCAGAAAAGGCTTGGTAGGCCCTGGGAATCTGGATGATGTTAGAAACGGTGACTGGACTTTGTTGGTTCTCTTGAAAGTCTCTAGAAGGCTTTGGTAAGGTATCCAGGGATAGGCAGTAAGCCATACAAAATTCAGATCCAAGAAACAGTGAGCCGGCTGCCCAGTTGATGTAAGGATTGTGCCTCTGCAGCCAGGGCATCCCAAGAACCATCGGATAATGGGCTGATTTAATGAGGTCAAATTTGATTCTCTCTTGATGGTGATTAATAGAAAGTAGAATCTCTTTAGTGTGAAGGGTAATGGGTCCTGAGGAAAGAGGCCTTACATCAATTGCCTCTACTGGTTGCATTGTAACTCGGCTTTCATGTGGAATGTTATGAGCAGTGACCCAACCTTGATCTAGAAATACGCCCATAGCTCTGCAGTCAACTAATGCCAGGATGGGGTAGGATTCTGTCTTGGAAGGCGATAGTAGGGCCTGCAGAACCACAAGGTTATTTTGTCCAGGAGAGTTCAAGGATGGAATTGATGTGGAGCAAACATCTCTCTCCCGACACTGTGCTCCATCTAGGATCGGGAGCTGGCGTTTCCCAAACACTGTGGAGGAGCAATGGGACATTCTCTCACAAGATGTTTATCGGAGGCGCAATACATGCATAGACCAGTATGGATTTGTCACGTCCTTTCCTGAGGGGTAATGGGTCCACAAAAGGCTCCTAGTTGCATAGGTTCTGGGTCCGGGGTAGAAGGAACAGTTGACTGTGCTCTAGGGGCATGTTCCGTGATGGTCTTTTGGAGACTTGCCTTAGACTTCCTCTTCTCTGCTCTTCTTTCTTGGATTCGGAAATCTATCTGTAAGGATAGATCCATAAGAGCCTGGAAGGAGCTTGGGTGGGCCACCCTAGCGAGCTCATCTTTTATTTCTTCGTTCAGCCTCCTTCGGAAGAGTGTAAAACTAACTTCTGGGGACCAGTCTGCTTCTTTCATAAGTTGTTTGAAACGAGTAACATAGGTGAGCATATCCTGGGACCCTTGTTCAAACTCGAGTAGTCTCTCTTGAGCACTATACACCTGCTCTGGGCGATCAAACATTTCCTTAAGGGCTCTCACAAAGCCATCATAGTCATCCAGGAGAGCGTTGCTTGTATTGACTAGGGGGGTTGCCCAAGTCAATGCATTTCCAGTGAGGCGTGAAATCATAAAACCCACCTTTGCTCTAGGAGTGGAGAAGTAGTAGGGCTTGAACGTGAAGTGAACTAAACACGAATCAAGGAAGGAGCGGAGAGTCTTGGAAGAACCGTCATACTTGTCCACTATTCCACCCAATATTACATTTTCTTTGGTTGCGGAATCACGTGATAGAACTAGCTGCTTTAATGCTGCGTTCTCTGCCTTGAGGTTCTGTACCTCCGTTGTTAATTCCTGCATGCCTCGCATGAGGTCTTGAACGGCGGCTTCCATCTCTGAATCTGTATCGTTTTTAAGGTGTCTCAATCTGTCACAAGTCTCTCCCCTTCTTACCTGTTTCTGTTGTGTACTTGCGACCTTCTGGGATTTCTTCTTCTTTACGGTCCGGGATTTGTATAGTCCCGAACGCCGGTCTTCGGCGTCCAGCGTGAGAGTAGCGGTTCAGTTTCCAGGAGCATTCTACAAGTTCAGGGTAATTCCAGGAAGTCATTAAGGTACGCTCGGGGGCACGGAAGACCGTGAATCGAGCACGGAAGGTTTTCCAGGAGATTGGGGAGGAAAGGGAACAGGAGGGAATTCAAGGGACTGGGAACAAGAAATCAAGCAAGAGTCCCGATCGGACTCCGGCTAAGCACGTCCGACTACAGGTAGCGGTAGCGTTGAGACGCGCAGAGCCGCGGGGGCATGTCCCTTTTGTAGGATGAGCAGCGTGGAACGCATAGACCGATCCGGAGTATTCTGTTCCGGGCGGCTATGTTGGAAGGATAACTGCATGCAATCCACTGCGAGTCAGGGACCAGGAGGTCCAGAAAGGACCTAATGTTTTAATGGCGTATTGTTACACCTCCTCCTATCCACCTAGGAAGTGTTGAAAACCTTTTCACCAGATCTGTATACAAAGAATCAAAAACCAATTTGCCTTTCAACAACATTAAGAACAGTTGCCCAAACTTCATATGCAAGTGGATAAGAATGGACTTCCATTCCCACAAGCATGGGAATACTGGGACAAGGAAGAGGGATCGAGCAATACAGATCACCCAAGTCCAAGAGCACAAGCGGGCTCTAGTTGTCATGAGCACTTACCTACAGTGGGGTAATTTAAACAGCTGAAGCAGCGCTGACCAGGCAGAGGTGCTGGCAGGAGAAGACTGCATCTCTCTGAAGCAACCAAGAGACCAAAGGACGTGAAGGCATTCTGTGGAGCCAACCAGTTTATCAAGAAGGGGAAGGGACGCGCACTGTGAAAGAAAACACGCTTCAGGGATGGCAGAAGACAGGAGAAAACTTCTGGGTGTTTACAAGTGTTAGGAGGTCACTTCCACCTTAACTCAGCTCGGGAAGATGCCAGAGAGCACAGCAGGAACCGTGAAGAGCAGAAAAGCGTAGAAACAGAAGCGGTGAGCAGGACACCGAATGCTTGCTGCTGGCTTACCGGAGGAGGGACAAAATACACTAGGAAAAATCAGTGAGTCTGCGGAAGGGAAGCGGGGACACCGGGGCGTATTGGCAGACATACCAAACACAGTTAATGAACAAAAATGCCCCTGATACAATACGTGCAAGTGAACATGGTTATAAAAGGGAAAAGTAAACAGAACAAGAGACTTACAACCATATCAGTTAATGCAATGTGCATGTGAAGGAGGCCCTGTCAGAGTAGTATATCAGGCAAATACGATACCAGAAAAAAGCTAATAAAAGAGACTATCAGTTTTGGAAATGTGCACAGAGTCCACCTAAGAAAGCCCTAGCAGGAGAGTATACCAGGCAATTTGAAGGTGGTTTTGAAGGTGCAAGAAAGTGCATATGTAACAACAAAATCCCTGGCAGAAGAGTATACCAGGCAGTTTGAAAGTATAAATAAATCCCTATGTGAGAAGGCCCTGGCAGTAGAGTATAGCAGGTAGATGATAATTGTTAACATGTGTCTTTATGAGAAAGCCCTGACAGGAAAGCATATCCGGCATTAAGATGAACAAAGTTTAAAACAAAATTGATTCAAGAAATCCTGATCAGAGCCCATCAGGAAAGAGTAAAGGAAATATATTGAAGGATAAAAGAAACCTCGCAAGGGAGTACACCTGGTATCCTAACACAACAAAGTCCAAGAGTCAAGATGTTTTGTGCACCAGTAGTGCTGACGCTCAATAAAGGGATGCTCTTGAACAGAAACCAGAGTGAAAAGAAATCCAGGGATACAAATCACCCTCAGAACATTTTGTGTTGGAGTTACACATTTTCTGTTTTTGAACATTTATACATCACTCAAGACCAAAGATATGTTCCCTTTCCACTTTAGAATTGTTTTGTTAGAATGTGAGGGTCAGAATAGAACATTGGGCACAGGACATTTTGCTTTGGGCATTCTGGCCACTGACAGAGCCTTAGTTTTGGTCTTAGGTAGGGAAACTCCTCTAGTGCAGGGACAGAGAGGCATTTTCCCAAACCCTTTTATTTTATTAAAAGTCTTTGACCAAAACTATGAACCCCTTGTGCCCGAGTTTCATTCCAGACTCTTCACAGATCATAGTGTGTTCTATCCAATATTGATCATTTGATCTGTAATTTGGGAAAGACACACCACTAACTGGGATTTTTTCGTCACAGTTGCATGTTAGAGATGAACTATAACCGATGCAATTTGAACAATAGTTCAGAATCTCTAGACATTATTTTTTTACTTTGTGATTTAAAAATGTTTGTGAATTTCTGATAATGAATAGCTTTTTTTCGAATACATTGCTGTAAGTTACATATTAATGTGTTGTTTGCTTGAGGGACTTTTGCCATGTCAGGACTGCAATTTGCCTAGATGTACTTGACCTGTCCATTATTGTGGATATCATTTGAGTCTGGGGAAGGGTCAGGTTTACACTTACCTTGCATTAGTATATCCCAGAGCTCCCTATCTTTTTAGTGGTATGATTGATTGAAACTTTTTCCTCCGTCACTTTTGGGTTATTATTCAGTTTCCGCACTTGAATCCTGTGGACTTACAAAAAACATTCATATGCATACCTTTTGCAGCCAACAGCAGTTCCTGCAACACACCGTTCTGCATCTGCATACTTTGAGCTGGAGGTTTGCCAAGGAGGATGTGTGAGCTCTCTGCATGGGCACAGGTGAGCTGGCAGTCTACGCATGCAACCGGGAAAGTGAAAGAACTGTTGCTGTGGTGCAGGTTCACCACGGAGCTTGGCACATCGGGGACCCCGCATGTAATGGAAAGTTAAGTTAAACATTCATGCAAAAAATTCCCCAGAGTAAAAGTGGTATTTCAACAAATTTTGTGGAAAATGCTTGTTTTGTAATGGGTACTGTTGTTTATACATAGAAAGTCATGCCATGGCAATTTTATTTTGTTATCCGTTAGGTTAGCATCAGATCATTTGGTTCACATGGTGGGGGTAGAGAATGAGTTACTTACTTGACTCACAGCCTTTGTGACATATATATGGCTGATGTGCTTATTGGAGGTTTTAGAGGGAGATTGACTCCACAGAAATGGTCTGAGGGTGAGGAGTATCACTGAGTGGAATTGACAGTGCATGCTAACACTGAGAGCAGGTTGGTGGTTTCTGGGAGGGTGGCATAAATGTAGCTCCACATTCAGTGGGTGGCAGGTCTGTTCCAGACAGTCATACATGTCCAGGTTCTAAGTGTTCCTCTCTTTGGAGGCACCACCCCGCATGAAATATGGAACTCTAGAGATGTGCAGCACAACAGTTATGCCGCCATCTCTAGGTCCAGACAGGACAGATGACCAGACAACATACTTGACAAACAGCAGTGATGGCAATGTGCTCTCTTGGGCAGTGCAGAACATAATAATGGACAGACTGACTTACTCAAAACTGAAATGGGTGCTACCAGGCAACCAAAGTGGGACACAAAGAAGCCAGAGACAGAAGGTGGGTTTTCAGGATTTATTCCGAGCACAGGAAAGATTAAAATAAAAAGTAATGCTGAAAGGAAGACAACCACACTTCAAATTTCGTACTCCTTTCCAAGTTTCAACATTCTCTAGGAAAAATCATCAAGCCAATTCACTCACAGTCTCTCAGGACTAGCATAGCTTCGCAAACCCCTAAAGAAACGTCTTGCCAGATGAGTACATAGGGGGAAGACTCTCCGTTCTCCCATTTAACAGCAGCGTACAAAACTCCCAAAGGAGACCAAACATCTTCCAACAACAAAGTGCACATGGACTTAGGTTTCAGTAGAGCTGGAAAATAAGGGGTTAGAGCAACACTTCACCCCCTTTCCTGGGCCTATCTTCCTAAATACCCTTCCTCTCTGTCCTCTTTGACATTGCACCCCGTGCTGATGCATTGGTGGTCTGATCTGGCTCTTCCCCTTTCTAGTCTTCCACCTCCTCCACCCTGCAAAACATGCCTGTGCCTAAAACCTCCTTTTGTGGTCCCACAATGTCATTGGGGCCCACCTGCAGCACATCTCCACTCGTGACCTCGCCTCAAGTGGTTTTCTTTCCTCCTTCCAGCTACTGTACAGATTACCTCCTCACTCCTCCAAGCTACACTCTCTCTCCTTCTCCTCCAAGATCTTCTTCTCTTCCTTCTTCATCCCCCACCTTTACCAGACCTCAGTCAGGCATTGTCCCTCCTCCTCTAAGATACTCTCCTTACTTCAGTCTGCAACCTTTCCTTCAGACCATTCCTTTCTTCTCCTCTCCCTCCTTCCTCTCATTCCTCTACACCTGCTCGCCAAGCTCTGTATCACTATCAACCATCCTCCTTCCCTCTTGTACTTCTCTCAGTCTTCAATAACCCACACCACCCTTTGAGCCTTCATCCCTTTCATAGTCCAGGCCCTTTTTCCCCAGGGCTTTACTTTGTGCAAGGGTGTCCCTATTAGTCTCTCTGTGTGATTGGTGGATCTCAAGTGCAGGATGATTTTCATGTGTGGCGACCAATGGAGCACCGACTTTAAGGTCATGTCCACCATCTTGGAATTCTCCTTGACAATGCACGGAAGTGCCATGGTCCCATACTGGAACTGTGCATCTGTTCTCTGTGAGCAGGCATACCCAGTAAGAGCCATCATAATTTGCTGATTAGTGTGGGGATTTTAGAAAGGGTATTTTCATCCCTCCTTACATGGTTTGGGAGAAGGGCGACGTTGAGAATATCATTTGGAAATCATCTGATACAATATAGTACGTAGTGTTGTATGAAGTCTCTGTCATAATCAGAACCAACAAGTGATATAGGAGAAAATGCATTAAAGAAAGCGTTAAAATCGCGGCAAAAATTGCCATTTATACAAAATAGCGGCAAAAAGGCAGTGGTTTTGCCGCCGCTTTCCATGCAAAGGATGCGAGGGACACCCCTGCAACACCCAGACCCATTATACCATTTAAGAGGATCGGGGACACCCCCGTAACCCCCGCTGCCCTTAAATGGTATAATGGGCTACACCTTTACCGGGTCAAACCACAGCATTTTTGCCGCAATTTTTTGTTAAGGCGACATTTTTGCCGCGATTTTATTACTGCATACCCATAGCATCTATAACATATGTTACGGCTGGGCTAAAACCTTGCTTGTAAAGCATGATGATTCCCAGTACACTATAACCTGCAGAGTCCACAGCACATTTTCTAATTAATGCTGTTAACATGATATGATAAGTCATTAATAACGCGCCTGTACACAAGTGTTTCTAGGTGTGACAAGACAAGGGAGGGAAGACAGAGGGAGGACAAAACAAATGATCTTACTAGGCCATGTGTCATTCAGATCGTGCAAGTGCGATAACACAACATGCAGGGGGAGGGGGAATAGCCAGGCAGAGGGAAGGGGGAAGTGCAATCAGGGCAGCATTGCTCTGGCAACGTGCAGCCAGGGCAGCGCGGCTCTGGATAAATACAATAAGGCTGGGGACTGTAGGGTTACAGTTACAGCCCCTAAGAGCGCGGTAAGCCGGGAGGCAGTGCAGGGGCGACTAGTCATGGAGGAGCGTGGTACCCAGTGAGACTCTGAGGGTAGCCAGGGAACTAGTTAGAGAAGTAGACAGGTAGGACAGCAGGGTAGAGTGAGAGAGAAAGCAGAAGCAAAAAGAAAAGTCTTGAGTTGCTTCCAGAACTTCAGGTGGTCCGGCTCAAGTTTGAGAGGGGCAGGGAGGCCATTCCAGAGGGAGGCACCTGCAGAGGAGAGGGATCTGCCCCCCAGCTCTCTGTCTGGAGAAGCGTCTGACCCTAGGAGTTTGAGGTGGCTGAGTAAAGGGCTTGAGAAGGAAGGTGTTTTGGAAGAGATAGTTGGATGGAGTGCAGGACTTGGCCCCATAAAGCCATGTGGACGATGCAGAGGGTCTTGAACTTTAATACCTGCAGCCATTGGGAGCCAGTGGAGAGATTTCTGGGCTGGAAAGATACAGTGCCTGGGCTGGAGGACAAAGGACCAGTCTTGCAGTCCTGTTCAGGATTAGTTGCAGAGGGCGGAGAGTAGAGGCAGACAGATCAAGGCTGTTGAGAAAGAGGCTGTTGCAGTAGTCCAGCCTAGAGAGAACCAGGGCTTTGGAGACAGTGAGCTTCTGGGGGAAGTGAGAAAAGAAATAATACCTCTGAGGAGGTGCAGCTCGTAGTGGGCCTTCTTGGCAAGGTGTGTGATGTGAGGAGAGAAGGAGTGAGTGGAGTCGAAGATGACACCAATGTTTTTCTGCCTCTCAGTAAGGCAAAGGAAGAGGGCCCAAGGAGGGCGGCCAGAGTGAGAGACGGAAAGTGGAAGCACATGTCCCAATGAGAAGGATCTCAGTCTTGCTGGCATCAAGGCCGAGACCGTTTGAGGCGCACCAATCCTGGATCACAGATAGACAATCAGGAATGAGCGAGAGAGGAGAGGAGCCCGAGGAGAGCCTGAAAGACAGCTGAGTTTCATCCGCATAACACTGGAAGCTAGAGGAGAAGGAAGAGATCAGGTGGGCCAAAGGGGCCAAGTTGAAGAGCCAGGGTGAGCGTTTAGAGCCCCAGGGAACACCACATGTTTAGAGAGAGGTGGTGGAGTGCAAGGACCCAAGTTGCACCTAGGAGGCTCGGTCCAGGAGGAAGGAGTACAACCACTCCAGGGCCTGATCAGTAATGCCCAGGTTCTCGCAGAGTCGATAGATCAGGATGCCGTGATTGACCATGTCAAAAGCAGAGGAAAGGTCAAGGAGGATGAGGACAGAAGGAAGGCTTGAATCAAACATGATGGCTTTTCCACATTTCCCAGCCGTCAGTATAGTGTACTATAAGGAAGGCATGGTATCAACAGTAAGACGGACACAAGTGGCCACACTTCAAGGGTGTTTTTTGAACTTCAATAAGGGTTTGAAACACCACCTATCTAATCCTAAATCTACAGATGGGAGCAAGCTACGACCATCAAATGATAATAACGCAATCCTATTGGTGTCTTGTCAAAATAAAAGGGCCTATACTAATAAACATATTGCCAATCCTTACCTCAAAATACAAATAGAAAGAAGAGTTCACAAAATGATATGTCAGGATGTTCAGGCCATTGGGCTCCCTTCCCCACGTTTTCAGCACTGGATAAGGCGGTACACTCGAGCTTAGCACAGTCTCTGGTTTCTCTAGCAAGAAGATACAGTTCAATCTTTAGTATCAGAGTCTTCCGTGCTGTAGTCTCTTTGCCTTTCAAAGTCTCTTCTCTTCTCTTCAGAGCCTAATGTGACAAACAATAAGTTATTTTCCTCTTTTGGATTTCACAAGCACTCAATTTCTCAGGCAATTCACTATTCACCTCGGATCCCCTTTCGACACAATGTTCAACTTTTTGGGTGTATTCTGTGTACCCTGGACCCCCCTCAGCCAGGCTCAGACCCTCTTTAACACAATATTCAATTAGTCTCCCCACAGCCGGGCTAAAACCAATTTCAAGTCATCAACCTTCGCTTGTAGGATATTCCTATATCCAATTTCTCAGGTGATTCACGACTCACCCCGCATCCCTCTCAGCCGGACTCATATCCTTTTTCACACACTGTTCAATTAGTGTCCCTCAGCCGGGCTGGGACCAATTTCAAGTCATCAACTTTCTTTAACATCGAAGACTTTCGATTGTTCACTTAACCCGTTGCAGGACCACTTTGATTCCCAATTCTTTGCCACTCTTTCGCTTTTGCCACCTTTAAGTTGGATACCTTACAGAGACTTTTGAATGTAGACCCAGGCAGTGTCAGACCACTCTAAGGTATCATATCTTGCCTTCAAAGTTCAATCACTCATTTGTTCTTCAATTTTACTCACGTTGATTATCACATACGCTTCATACAGTGTTCTCTTCAGCTTTCAATATACAATGTTGCTGCTTGCAACCTTGGCTTCAACACAGACCGTTCTGATATCATTCACCCCAACTGTGCTGACTTTGCTGGCGCTGCTTTGTTGTAAGAGCCAAGGACAGTACCACAGCCACAAGCGATTTTCCCTGCCTTGACTATCAGCACGGGAGAGCCCCGGGTACCTCTGACATACAATGAAGGATTCTTCAGCCTTGTTTCCTGGTCTGAAATTTTCCACTGTCGAAAGTTCTTGAAAGTAACGGCTCCTCGTAAAAGAGGTCAAGGGCACTTCGCTCCTTGTTAGCTCTTTTAGCTTTACAGTATTTTGCCTTGTATTAAACTCCCATCTTGGAACTGCTGCTTCTTTGTGTTTTGCCTTGCTCAGACTGTGCTCTCGTGCTCAGCCTTTTATCCGTGTGGGGAAGTGTAATGGAAGTCAGATGTGTGTTATGGTCAGTAATTGCCTGACCCTGCCTGACCATTGTATTGGGACATGTCAGGTATACAGCTCTGTTTTTTCTTATAGCAGGCTGTCCGTGAGAAAGTGTTTGTGTTGGAAAAGGGGGTGGGGGTTGAGTTCCTAAGTATCCTACGAAGTAGGATGGGGTAAAGTTTTTACAGGGAAGGGGATACCACCTCTCGCCATCCAGTGTCCCACTTCCACTCCCCGAAGACTCCTCACCCAGTTGATCATCCCGTACTGGTCCACCCCCAGGAACTGGATAAAAAAGCGATGGCCGTGTCCTGGTCACCTGGATGACAGATCCTCTGGGACTAGCGGGTGAAACACCTTCAGGTTTCTCACAGTACCCTCCACTTTGCTCAGGTTCCACTCCCAAGTATTTATAGTTGTGGACCAATTCCACTGTGCCTTTAGCTAGATGAATCTGATTTTTTTTGCAGTCCCTTCCCCAGATGCACTGGTAATTTGTCTTACCCACATTCAAGATCAATCCGTTGGCTTCCATATAACGACACACTTCAAGTGTAGTATACAACCCCACCTATGTGAGGGCCATTATTGCAATGTTGTCCGCATATGCAAGCCACTCTATGTGCGTATCTTCGATTGTAGGGGGCAGTTGGGCATGTTTCTTAAGAGCACTGCTAAATCAGCCATATAGAGATTGAATAGAGTTAGGGCCAGCACACAGCCCTGTTTCACCACACAATGCATCGCCACTGGGCTCGTGCTGACCCCTTCTCTACTGAACTGCACTTGCACACTTGTTTCCATGTAGACCTGCCCTATGGTGTGCATGAGTTGCTTAGGGAGCCCAAAATTATCCATCTTGGCCCACAATTTGGATCGGTCTACCAAATTAAAGTGGATCAATGTACAGCACATATAGCAGAGGATTTCCTTTTTTTTCTGTGCTTCAGTAATAAGCTGATCTAGCAACAGAATATTGCGGGTTGTTGCACATACACATCTGAAGCCTGTCTGGAATATACCCAGTGTGCCCTTCAGGTCCATCCAGCTGATAAGCTCCCGCAGCACCAACGATGCAAATATTTTGTCCGTTGCATCCAACATGTATAAGAGCCGGTAGTTGGACAACAGTGTTCTTGTCCCTGGTATTAATATGGTTCATCTCCAAGACGATGGGATTAGACCCTCAGTGCAAACCTTATCTAACAATATCAACACTAGAGGCGCCCATATTTCTGGATGCAATTTCAGCACCACACTGGCTAGATCATTCGGGCCTGCGGCTCTGGATTTTTAAAGTTTACGTATGCAGAGCGCAATGTCCAGATTGTCATGCGTCACCTCGAAGGTGAAGCCCCCTTCCTGTTTTTCCCAGGGGTTAGCCTCATTATCATTATAATAAGTATCTGAGGCAAATTTCTCCCACACATCTACAGGTATAGGGTTTATCGTACGGTTGAATTGAATTGATTATTTATATAGCACCTACACACAATGTGTTTCAAAGCGCTTCAAGGCAGGGAGGGAACAAGGGAGAATACAGTGACATTATTATTATTATTTTTTTTAATAATTTTTATTAGATTTTTAAGGTATAAACCAAGACCAGAAGCAATAAACAGTAAATAAGATACCTCATAAATTCATTAAACAGTAATAAACAGGTAGGCCACCAGGGGGCGCACAGGCAATGGCTGCCTGACTGCGGTGTTCCTGCTGAGGCCGTGCCTATTTTTGGGGATTGAGCCCCCCCGAAACCCCCCCGAACGAGCATGCCCCGAGGCAGGTGCATCTAACCCCCCCGTGACGCCCCCGCTCGAAGGAACGCGCTCCTAACTCCACGTGGAACCAGAGTTCAGGAAGCGTAGGAGCGCGACTCCACAGACGCCGCGCTCGGCGGCTCCAGAAGCGGAGAAGGCCTCCGCAGCGAGAAGGCTGCGGCCAAGGATCGCGCCGTCGCTGGCCCCAGGGGTGCGAGGCGAGTGCCGGTGAAAGGACGCTCCCTAGAGGGGGAACGGCGGCGCCCCCCCCTCCCGACTACACACAGAGGGATAGGCTGTCCCTCCGGCCCGGCCCCGAGCCCCCAGACCCTGCCGGAGGAGAGGCACACACAAGGACAGGAGCCCGGGGGGCAGAGGACCGCGACCCCACAGAGGAGGCCTCCGTGCTGAGAGGGCTGTGAGGACGGCCCGTGCCTCCCCCGGTCCCGGGGGTGAGAAGCGAGTGCTGGGGGAGAGACGCTCCCCGGAGGGGGTCCGGTGACGGCCCCCCCCACCCGACCACAAACAGAAGGATCTGCCTTCCCTCCGACCCGGCCCGAGTCCCGCTGTACGGCGGCCCGGGGGGGTGGGGGGGTTAGGAAAAAAAAAAGAGGAAAACAACGCCGGGGGCTGGACCCCGCTGGAGAAGGCCCAGGAAAGGAACCTTGAAACACCGCAGCACCCCAGGTGAGTTGTGGACCAGCCCTCCCGCCACGGGGGCGAAGAACATCGACGTAGCCACCTCACACAGGGCTACCCAGCACACAGGACTACCCCAGAGGTACATAGGGAGTGCACAGCCCCGGCCAGGATCCCATCTTGACTCCACACAGTGCTTCGTGGACAAGGCAGGGCTAGGCCCAGCTACGCAGCAGAGGACCCCGGGGGGGGACACCCCCTGGGAGATGACAGCAACTCTAGGGCCCAGGGGAGAGGCCCCCGCCGGTGGTCGGTGGGGCCTGTGCCCACCTCGGGGGCCTACCCCATCCCCATTGGGAGTTATAGCCTGATCCTGTAAGCCCCACCCGAGCAACACACATTGGCACGTCCCCAGGATAGCGGAACACACCTACAAAGACCGTCCAAATCTGGACATACCGCGCAGCTGGGCGGAGGAATAGGAGGGAGAGTGGAGTTTTACCCATTGCTTCTTCCAGCAGGTGGAGGCGTGCTAACCCGTGGGGCGTGTGCCCGTCTGCAGTCTGCCAGGATCTAACCAACCAAGGAGGTTGACCTGGGTGTGTGGCCCCCACCAGGACCCGGTGGGGCGTGTGCCCGCCCGGAGGCCTCATCCCGCTCATCAGGCCCGATTGGGGGGCTGCCCCACCTTTAATTAGGACCAGAGCCCACGCCCCGGAGACCCACAACAACTCGACCCCGGGTCAGCGCAGCACAACCTCAGGGGCACTCTGGCCCACGATCCAGCAAGCAGCTGGGGCACAATAACCACCCTAGTCCCAAAGGGAGACCCCACAATCACGCCGCCCAAGAGAACTGGCACACACCTCCGGCGTCCTTCGCATCATCGCACCCCCGTCCACAGTTGGCGGGGCGATAGCCCGCCTGGAGGGCCGCCCCACCCCCCCGCAGGGGACAATCCATCGACTACAAACCCCACTGGTTCGATGCACTACGGACTGGTCCTGAGGGTGGCAGAGCATTCCCCCCTAGGGCCCCACGAACTGCAGCGGACCCTGCGGCAAGGGATCAACGACGCCCCATGAGCTGGAAGGAGGCCCTACAAACGTTTCACTTCCAAGAAGCAGCAAACACGACCGAGGTCCCCACTGTCTCCGGAGCCATGGCCCACACGGAACCCGCAGGCCAACCCGCAATGACGATGGAAAAGGGCTTTGCCTCCATCCTTCAGGAGATCAGAGAAATGAGATCCGACATTGCCCAGAAGTTCGAGAAACTGGACGAAAGGGTAGACAAAATTGAGGATAGAGTCCTACAATAGAGTCCTACAATTGGAAAACTATCAATCGTCCTCTACATCTCAGGAAATCCAATTTGACACACGGCTTGCAGCTTTGGAGAAGAGGGATGAAGAGAGAGCCAGGATTATGGACGACTATGAAAACAGGGAAAGGCGGAACAATCTAAGGTTCTTTGGGATCCAGGAGACAGAGGGTGAGACGGAGAGAGAGCTGACTCGAGTGGTGAGAGACATCATCACCCTCTTGTTTGCTGAAGAAATGACGACGGAACTCACGTTTGACCGGGTGCACAGGGCCGGGGGAAGATCGAGGGGGGCGCAGAACGGTTCTGGCCCGCTTCCACTATTACACGGAGAAAGCCAAAGTTCAGGAGGCTGCGAGGAAGGCGGGGGCGATAACCTATAACAGCGCACAGATCGCCATTTTTCAAGATCATTCAGCTTACACCCTAACCAAACGGAGGATGTGCCACCCTCTGACACAACAACTGAAAGAGAAGGGTGTCCATTACAGATGGGGATATCCTTTCTCCCTGTCCTTTGAATATTCAGGCCAACGCACAACGCTGGTAACCGAAGAAGACATTAAGGGCGCTATTCAAGATTATGTGGGCGAACCCGCCCCCCGGAGGGAACCAGTGGGTCCAGAGGCGCTCACAGGGGGTACCCCCGGGCAGCCCAACCCCAGAAGGAGAAAAACCGGCGCGAGGAGGTTCAAGAAATTGAACACACCACCAACACCAATGGAGGAAGACCGGGCCGACTCAGAGGGGTGACACCAGTGACCCCACGGAGATCATCGGGTCTAGAAAACAGAAGGACACTGGAGATGCCTGGTTTGCTGCACCCCCTTGAACTGCAAGTATAAGGGGGCATAGGGGGGATCACAACTGTGGGAACCGAGGGATGCATCAACCAAGGCCCGGGAGAGTAACCAAACTGAGAGGTTCCGGGGGAGCGACGAGATGGGGCTGGGGGGGGCTCACGGTAGCGAGCTTTGGATCTGACGCCTGGCCGAGGGGAATCGGCTGGTGGTCCAGCCAACAATCCAGGAATGGAAGAACTACATGGCAGGACGCCGGGGAGGGGGGTGGGGGTTTGTTTACAAGTTGGGGGTTTTAGGGCGGGGAATGCGATGGGGGGATGTTGGGGAATCGTTTCAAAGAGGTCCAAACAAGAAAACACAGTAAGCAGGGAGGGAGCGTCCATGCGACACCGGTGACCGAGGGGAAAGGCGACAGCGACTATGGCTGACGACCGACCGGCCCTAGGGGTGGGAACCCTGAATGTGCGGGGCTTGAACACCCCCACGAAAAGATCCCTAATCAGTAGGGAGTTTAGGAGGGCTAAGCTGGACCTACTCTTTGTGCAGGAAACACATTGGGCGAGGGGGAGGGAGCCCAGGTTGCGGGGTGGCGGAATTGAGGAGATATTCTATGCATCCCACAAGGGAAAGAAAAGAGGGGTTGCAATTCTGATCGCTAGGGGGTTGGGTTTCGAGAAAGACTCCATCCTAAGGGACCCCGATGGCCGCTACCTCTTCGTACGAGGCTCCCTACAGGGATCGCCCATAACCCTGGCGGTTGTATACGCCCCGAATGAGGGCCAGGCCCAATTCTGGGAGGGAGTGGGGGAAAGGCTGAAAACCTTTGTCCAAGGCCCATTGGTGGTGGGAGGCGACTTCAATATGGTCCTAGACCCATCCAGAGATAGACAACGGGTAGGTGCACCAAACCCCAGACCCACTGGTGACGTCACGTCACGCTGCTTCCAAAGGGTGAATGATGACCTGAACTTGGTGGACACGTTACCCACCCCCCGAGTGGGGACTCCCTCTTTCTCGTACTACTCCTCCACCCACAAAGCCTTCTCCAGAATAGACTATATCCTTGTGGACGAGGTACTCCGACCACACATAGCGGGTTACAGGATAGACCCCGTCCCATGGTCGGACCACGACTTGGTTAGGGTCACCTTGGCAGGGGACTGGTGCAGAGAACGGAGGGGACGCTGGAGATGTAACAACGCCATTTTGAGAGACGAGGTCCATGCCCAGACTGTACTGGAGGCCATCACAGAGTTCTTCGAGCTCAACGATAACGGGGAGGTGGGCACGCACACTCTCTGGGACACCTTCAAGGCGACACTAAGAGGAGTGCTCATAAAAATTGGTTCCCGACAGAAGAGGGAAAGGGAGACCCAGGAGAGGATTCTGAGGGGAAAAATAGCGCGCCTCCAACCGGGGGGCTCCCCGGTACAGACCCTAGAGCGAGACCGCGTGGTCTCCCTGGAGGACTACAGGCTCCAATTGAAAGACCTACTCCTCCACAAAATGGAGAAAAGCCTCCAAATGGTCAAACGAGAAGGGGGACAGAGCGGATAGGATCCTGGCCTGGAAATTGAGGGAGGTCCAGAGAAGCAGAATGGTGAAGGGAGTGAGGGACAGCGGGGGTACATTGGGTTATGACACCCCCCATATAAGTGAAGCCTTCCGTCAATACTATGAGACACTATATGCCTCTGAATATGACGGCGGCGATGCCCATATCGAAGAGTTCCTCGACTCCATACAGATACCTTCCCTCTCACGGGATCAGGCAGAGGGGCTGGAGGGTCAGGTGACCGAGGAAGAGGTGGAGAAGGCGATCAGCGAGATGAAGGTGGGGACTTCCCCGGGGGAGGATGGCTTTTCGGTGTATTTCTATAAGAGGTTCCGATCCACCCTGTCTCCATACCTGACGAAAGTTTTCAACTCGGTATTGGAAGGGGGCTCTCTCCCCGACACCATGATGGGAGCCATTATAGTGGTCCTTCCCAAGGAAGGTAAAGACCTGAGGGAGTGTTCGTCCTACCGACCAATATCATTGCTTAACATCGATGTCAAAATCTTGGCCAAGGTGGTGGGTAGGCGGATGGAGGGGATAATGCAGAAGCTAGTCCACGGGGACCAGATGGGTTTCATTAGGGGCAGACAGGGATCTGATAATATCCGCAAAACGATATACTTGGTTCATTTCGCCCAAAACTCAAATCTCGAGGCATGCATCCTGTCCCTGGACTCGGAAAAAGCCTTCGACAGAGTAGAATGGAGATACATCACCCTCCTCCTCCAACGAATGGGCTTTGGGACGCACATCCTGAGCTGGGTTGCCGCCCTCTGCAGAGCCCCTACCGCAAGGGTCCAGGTGAACAGAGTGCTGTCAGAATCCTTCCCTCTTACCCGAGGGACTAGACAGGGCTGCCCTCTTTCCCCCCTTCTGTATGTCCTCACGATGGAGGCTTTGGCCATAGCGGTTAGGTCCCACCCAGATATCAGGGGTATTGGAAGGGGAGAGGTGGAATTCAAGCTATCCCTGTTTGCGGATGATATCCTAGCATACCTAGTGGACCCGGGCTCTTCCATCCCTCCCCTCCTGTCCCTGGTCAGCTCTTTCAGGAGGTTCTCAGGCCTGAAAATAAATACCGCCAAGTCTGTCCTCCTTCCGATGCGCCTGGTGGACCCGGTACTAGACCCCCTGACTAGGTTTTATGGGATAGCGGTGGGCAAGAACACCATAAAATACCTGGGGTTCTCCTCACTAGGGACTTAACAAAACTAGGGTCTTCCAACTATGAGCCCATGCTAACTGAGATCGCCTCTGACTTGAGGAGATGGGGAAGAATGATCCTCTCATGGTACGGTCGGATGACGGCAGTCAAAATGAACATACTGCCTCGGCTCTTATACCTCTTTACAGCCCTCCCTACCCGGGTACCTGCTCAAACATTTATAGATTTACACAAGGTGGTCCGAGACTTCATTTGGCAGGGGAAAACCCAGCGGATTGGTAGGGCCACCTTGATGCTTCTGAGAGAGGAGGGGGGTTTTGGTCTCCCAGATTTCCAATTGTATTATCACGCAGCACAACTGCGGGTCCTTCTAGAACACATGAAGGAAGGTTTACGGACATATTGGTCATACCTAGAGGACATGGATGTCCACCCCCTAAAAGTCTGTGACCTCCTGTGGGCCCCTCGCAGGTCTATCCCGAAACAAGTACTGTCCCACCCGACCCTGTGTGTCCTCTGGGACATTTGGAGGGAATGCCCCCAGACAGCACATCTTTCTTCATGGCCGTCCCCCATGACCTCCTTGTGGGGGCCCCCCCTGAAATTGGGCAGCAGAGGGTTCAGACAATCCCAGCGTTGGTCTGATGCGGGACTGGAATGGGCGGGCCAGCTGCTCAGGGAGGGAGAATTCTTGAGTTATGAGGACCTCCGGGAGGTACTGGGAGGTGGGACCCTCTCCATTTTCGAATACCTCCGTCTCAAGGGCATCCTCAATGACCCTGCTTGGGGCCCTAACCTGCGGAGACAACTAACACCCTTCGAGAAACTCCTTGACTCAGCAAGCTCTAGAAAGGGAGCAGTCTCCTGTATGTACACTGTCCTAAACACCCATGACCTCCAGGCCAGGCGAGGTTTCCGTGGTTTTTGGAGTGATCTGGCGGGGGAGGAGATATCAGAGGACGCCTGGGCTCGCATTTTCAGGATATCGCTTCATGGCAATCTTTTCACCTCGGATATGGAACACAACTTTAAAATCCTGCAGGGGTGGCACAGGGACCCGGCAAAACTCTCGAAAATGTTCACAGGGGTATCACCTGAATGCCCGAGGGGCTGTGGCCAGATAGGGACTAGAGGTCACATGTGGTGGCTATGCCCGAACGTACAGACCTATTGGGAATCGGTGAAAGATTGGATAGCGGAGGTAACGGAGGACCCTCTACCCCTCAACCCGCTGACCATGCTGCTGGGCCTCCCCCCGGAGGAAGCGGAAATACACTGGTACCCAAGGATGTGGGAAACTATGTTGAGAGCAGGCAGAGTGGCCCTAGCCCAGAGGTGGAAGAGCCCGGAAACACCTTCCAAAGAAGATTGGACAAAAAAACTCAAGAACATGTTCTTGATGGACAAACTGACTGCCTTGGTGAACAATGACTCATGCTCATTCCTCTCTGAATGGTATGGGGTCCAGCAGACATGGGGATGGGATGTTCACTAGTTCCGAAATCGTGCCCCCGGATGGTCAGGGCGTGACCATTGCGGTGAAGGACAATACCCAAATGGGGGGTCCCCACGACCTGGGGCGACGTCGGCTTCAAGCCAGTAACTGAATGGGTCACATGTTGCGGCGCTTCAAAGACCTAGGAAAAGATGTGAAAGTTTGGTCTCTTTACTGCTGTTATGTTTGGATTTGACACGGAGGGGGGGGGGGCAGGGGCAGGGTCATGAAAGGGGGGTGATGGAGGCTTCAGTTAGGCCCCGTTTTCTGTTTTTATGTTTTACAAAATGCTAATAAAAACCAAAGTTTTTTAAAAAAAACAGTAATAAACAGCTCAGCAAATTACATCATAAATTCATTAAGCAATAATCGACCCCCCCCCCTCATCATTTAGCCATCCCAGTTCGCAGTCTGACTTAAACCACTTAAGCTTCATATGAGGGTGCCTACGAAAGTACTTTTGCCCCTATCCACGGGATCAAACATAGATTTCCTCTTTGCAATTCTAGCAATTCATTGCTTTCCACATTCCTTTTCCCCGCCAATATTTGTTGCAGTATTATTAAACCCTGAGATCGTCCGATGTCTTCATAGGTGGCAACACTGTTCATTTCAACCTCTTGCATCAAAAACATAGCCCGGTATTGTCCACAATTCATTAACCGTAGCGGGTTAAATAACTTACTTGAGTGGGCAAGTTCATCATTTGTCCCTATAAATGATACCGCAATTGATCTTTTATCCAGCATAAATATTTCATTTAATATTTGTAATTCATCAGGTTTCTAACTATTTTAAGCACCCTCTGCAGATAAAGTGGAGAAGCTCAAGCTCTTATAGCTCTTTAGACTGGGTGGGGATAGATTAGAAGAAAAAAAAGGGGGGAGGAGAAGGGATGGAGGAGAACGGGGTGACGGAATAGAGAATAAGAAAGAGCAAGAAGAAAGAGAGAAAAAAACAAAAAAGGGGGGGAATTCATATAGAGATATTATCTAATCTAGTGATGAATCTTGGTACGAGTCGATCATTACGTCCAACTGTCAGTCTTCAACATTACCATATTGATATTGCTGCAGAAGGCGACTGATCTTTAACTGCAACCGTTCAACAACCCCTCCCCCCTCCCAGCTCCCCATTGACATGGATCAGTTCTTCTGCCATCGGTTAAGATTGTTATGTTCTGAGCGGGGGACCTCTGCATAGCGCCATAGCTCTTGTGCTTGATTTGTCCGTGTTCAATTGTGGATTCCTCTTAGCAGGTTTGGCCTGAAGAAGTATGCCTCTCTGTCTCTGACATGATCAAAGAAGGGGTTGCAGATAACTCGGAATTTCAAGTACTTGCCGTCCCTCAGGGCCCCCACCTTCTCCATGGCCATTACGTTCCAGATCATTACCCACTAACATGCTGTTATTGGGCCTACAGGGTTTTTCCATGCCTGCGCCAGAGTCATCTTTGCTGCGATCAAGAAATGGATGAATTTGTTATCCAGTGACAGATCTGGATGTAAGTATATCTGTCTGTTTCTCCTACACCAAATTTCTGTTTGCACTCTTCGAAGAGCAGCGGGTTTCCCTCCCGGAAGAAGTCCTTCAAATACAGCGTTTGTCCCTGTGCCTAGTTTTTCCAGAACCTGGGTCGTTTACCTGGCGTAAAGCTTTGATTATGCATCATTGTGGTGTAGGGGCCAAACCCTCGGGCAATGTTCTGTCTTCTCAATGCACGGTCCCAACCTTTCAACAAAATCTTGGTTGCTTCCAATAGGCGCCCCTCTGCCTCCCTGTCGCCTCTCTGCAGTCCGTGCAGGGCTCCCAACGGGATCATGGTCAACCCCTGTTCAATACCCACCCATCCTTGTGATTTGTCCTCTCTCCTCCAGGCCAACAGTGGTGCTTTTTGTGCAGCTAGGGCATATCTCGCCAAATCCGGGACCCCCAGGCCTCCCAGGTGTGGTGGTCTCGTTAGAATGTTTCGTTGTATTCTTGCTTTCCCCTTGTGCCATATGAAGGAAGTTAGATCACCCTGCAGTGCTTTGCATGTTTTGGGGGGAACCTCTATTGGGAGCGAGCTTACGGTATATAATAGGCGTGGTAACAGGGTCATTTTGAGAGCCGCAATACGTGCAAACCAGGATAACTCCTGCGCGTCCCACCTGTGTAGGTCCTCCCTCAATTGTTTTAACAATGGGGGTATATTCGCCCTGTGGAGACTTTTATGATTCTTCGTCAAGTGGATCCCCAGATAGTTTATTGACTCTTTTCCCCATGTTAGAGGGTATCTGGACCCCAGATCCTTGGCCACCTCTTCCCTCTCCGTAATGTTCATAGCCTTAGACTTAGTGAAGTTAATACTGAAGCCCAAAATCGTGGCAAATTCCAGCAGGGCATCTAGTGCTCTTGGGAGTGTATTCCCGGGGTCCTTGAGGAACAACATTATATCGTCCGCATACAGTGCTATTTTATGTGTGCTCCCCCTGCATTTAACCCCCTGTATGCCGGGGTCTTGTCTTATTCTTTCGGCTATGGGCTCCATCGCCATAGCGAAAATTAAGGGCAAGAGTGGACAGCCCTGTCTAGTCCCTCTATTTATTTTAATTTTTGCCATGGGGCTCCCATTAACCATAAATGTCACGTTTGGAAGTCGAAAATTTGCCAGTACCATTTTGCTAAATCTGGGGTCACAGCCAAACTTCTGCAGCACCAGTTCTAGGTATATCCAATCTATGCTATCAAATGCTCTCCTGGCATCTAGAGCAGCAATGGAGAACCTTTGTTCTGACCTACGACCCAGGTCCAGTATATCTACTGCCCGCCTTATGTTGTCTTGTGTGTGTCTCCCTTTTATGAACCCTGTCTGATCAAGGTGAATTATTTTGGGCAGGACCTCTGCGAGTCTGGTTGCAAGAACCTTAGCATAAAGCTTAGCGTCGGTATTAAGTAAAGAAATCGGCCGATAACTGGCGCAATCTGTGGGATCTTTTCCGGGTTTAAGTATTAGGATAGTGGTGGAATCCCCCATATCAGGTGTAACTGCTTCACACTCTCTAATATGGTTAAACAAAAGTGTTAAGGGGCCTAGCAGTTGGGCGCAAAATGTTTTGTAATATCCATTTCCCAGACCATCTGGACCCAGGGCTTTATTGCGAGGCAACGCAGTAATGGCATCGCTAATTTCTTGTGGTGTTATGGGTGCCTGCAATGCGTTGTTATCTTCCTGCGTGATCTGAGGAAGAGAGATCTTCGAAACATACTCTCTTTGGGCCTGAAAGTCTAACTGCTGCCTTTCTAATAGCTCTTGATGGAATTTCTCCACTATCTCCAGTTTTTCCCTCTCCGAACTGCACAGTTCCCCTTTTGGGTTTTTTAATTGCAGCAGTTTTGTTTGCGAAGTTTAGCTGCAAGAAACCTATTTGCTTTGCTCCCCTGGACATAGTATGTCTGCTTAGTATTAATTAGGTTTGCGCTGTGCGTTCCGCTACGTGTGCCTCTAGTTGGGCTCTTGCCCTACTAACCACTCTAAGTGTTTTTTGGGACTGCCTAGCTTTGTGTTGAGTTTCTGCTACCTTTAGTGCAGCTTCCAGGCTCTTTTTGATGAGTTCCCTTTCCCTTAATTATGCTGATGTTCGTGAGATAAATTCACCCCGTATTACAGCCTTCCCGGCGTCCCAGACTGCACCCGTTTGTCTCCCCATTATCATTCTCCTGGAAGTAGTTCTGTATCGTCTGTTCCATGTGCGCCCTAAGAGCCAGGTCTTTCAAAATCATTTTGTTCAGTCTCCATGGTCTTCAGTTCTTATAGATGGACTGGGCCATCTCCATTTGTACCAGGACTGGGGCGTGGTCCGACACATATTGGGCTTCTATTTCCACTTTGGTAATGCGCGGGTTCAGGGTTGAGGACACCAGCACCATGTCAATTCTTGAATACCCCTTATGGACCGCAGAGTAATGGGTGAACTCTCTCTGTTGGCCATGGAAGAACCTCCAAGTTTCTATGACTCCCAGATCCCTGAAGAGTTTGCCTAACGCCTGCCTGTTTCTTCCATCTGCTGCTGTGGGTGGAAGCGTTTTGTCCAAGGCGGGGTCCATGACACAGTTAAAGTCGGCACCTATTATTATCTGACCCTCACACCAGCCCGCCAGCGTTTTCAAGACCTCTCTCAGGAATAAGTCTTGTCGCTCATTCGGGGCGTAGATTGCAATTAGTGTGTATAATTGATCTTGTATCATCCCTTTAACGATGAAGAATCTTCCTTCCGGGTCCTCGAACATCGCTCATTTTTTAAAGATCAGGTTGGCCCTGAGTAGTATGGCAACCCCTTTGGTCTTCCTTGCCCCAGAAGCGAAGTATTGCTGGGGAAACCCTCTGTGCTTCAGTCTTCCCTCGTCTTCTGGAAGGAGGTGCGTTTCCTGCAAGAAGGCTATTGAAATCTGCATGTCTCCGAGTCTCGTTAGGATTGAGCGGCGTTTGACTGGTGAATTAAGGCCTTGCACATTTAGCCAGACTATAATCATTTCAGCCATTTGAATTATGCAGGTGATCCTTTGCCGTCCATTTTGTTATCCCCCCTCGATCAACCCTTCCCCTTGGACTATACTGATCCATGCCGGTCCTTAGATTTGAATAACTTTGCAGCTTTCCACCCCTCCCTCCCCAAATCCCACCCCCCACACCCCTAGTACCCTCCAGAACAAAGTTCAACAAAACTTTCTCTGCGCCCTTTTCGGGCGTTGGATATCACGTCTCCTCCCTCTTGCGCTCCGCCAGGACCAACGCTTGTCCTGCATTGATTCCAAAATGGTTTCCCCCCTCGCTCCGTCCGAGGGTTGTGTTGTTCCCTAAGGTATTCATTATAGTTGATGCTCCATTGTCCCGGAGACATGCCCCGCTTTTCCAGATATATATAGCTTAATCCTCCCCAGTAACAGTGTTTATTTCGATAGCTGGCTTCTCCCTTTTCCCTCTGCCCCTCGCTTTTTTGTTCGGATCGAAGATCATTCCCATTGCTTTGGAATTCCACTTCTGAGGCTGCGGGCAGGGATCGAGTCCGGGAGCTGTTCCTCCTCCAGGCACAGGCGCGCAACTCCTTCCTCACAGGTGGTGATTCGGTGTTGTTTGCCCTCCCAGGGAAACTGCAGGCCAAAGGGATACGTCCATCTATAATTGACCCCCTTAGACCTTAGCACCTTTGTGACCGGGGCCATTAATCTTCTTTTGTGTAAGGTCGAGAGGGCCAAGTCTTGGTACAGTTGGACCTGGGATCCATTGATTGTGCCCGGCTGTAGATTTCTAGCTGCTCGGAGGATTGCCTCCTTCACAGTGTAGGAAGTCATTGCCATCTCTGGGCCTGGCTCCTGGCTCCCTCCTAGGTGGGCCAACTCTGTGCACTCCATCGACCTGTAAGTCCTCTGGTTGGACATCCTTTAGGAGGTTACTGAAACATAGCTGCATTGACTCTTTCAGGTCTTTATCGCCGATAGATTCGGGTAGGCACTTGACTCGTATGTTAGATCTCGGGATCTGTTTTCAAGATCCTCTGCTTGATGTTCTAGATTGTGCGTGGCCCTGGTGATCTGCTCCATCAGCACGCTGGACTGTTTTGAGTCTTCGGCGATTTCTGAGAGACCTGCTTCTGCCGTGTCAACCCTCTCTTCTAGGCCTGTAATGTCCTTTTTTACTTCCTGAATTGAGGATCGGAGCTCCTCCCTTATTGACCTTAGATGCTCCTGCAGGGCCTCCATCATCCGGGTCTCCATTCCCTGGAAACATTCTTTGAGATCTCCTTTATTCAGGGCCGCCATCTTCGTAGGAGTGTCTGCAGGCCGATGAAGGTCGTGCGCCTCTGTTGTCTCACTCTGGGGCTCTTTGACCCGGTACTGTCCCCCAGCAGTGTTCCAGATGTGCGTTACGGGTTCTGTGTGAGGCGCCTTTGGACTTGGTTTTTGGCATCTGTTTGACCCCCGCGGGGGGGGGGGTGGCTTTGTCGGTTCAATTGGGCTTGCAGGATTAATCGGGGTGATTGTTTCGATGCGGGTGTAGCGTCTATATGTTTACCCCGCCTCCCAGGATCCTTGCGCCCCTACTCCCCAAGGGGTACCTTTGCTGGGGGGTGGGGGGGTGATAGTGCCTGGCTCCGGAGTCTTCTCCCCACTGCCTATAGGTTTGAGTTGTGCTCTGTCAGATTTGCGTGATTTCACTGTGCACAACTGCTGCCCTGCTGTTGATGCTGGCTTATTTGTACCAGCGCGTCTTGGTCTTCAGGCCCCCCCTACCACCTCCCTGCCGCTGGTGTCTCCCTACGTGAGGTTGCCCAATTGCCCCAAGACCTATTTGATGGTCCTCTGAGGTTGCTCACCTAAGCACCGCGTCCCCGCCTCCGAATGGCGCTCAGGTGCAAGCTATGTTGGGCTCCTGCCTGCGCTGGCTCTTCTCCGGCTGCTCCCGTGCTCCTTGTGCCTATTTTGTGCCCTGGGGAGCCCAACCCCCGGGAGGCAATTGATGGTCATTTCCGGTTGCCCGGGGATGCGGATCCCCCCCAAGAGGTTAGCTGTCCCCTCCTATTTGTAGCGATGTGTGCCCTCCGTCTGAGGCGACCCGGGTCCGATGGATTACACAAGTCCAGTCGGACCCCTGTTCCTCGTTGTGCCAAACCTTACTGGCCGTGCGTTGTTTGCAGCCCCTTTGTGGACAGCACTGAAAGCGGGCCCCCAGATCAGGCCCCCAGTCCCCTGTTTCCTATTCGCTGTGGATGGAGGGGTAGGACGGCCCAGTCTGGGGCAAAATTATGACAGCTTCCATAGGTCGCCCCACAGGGGCTAATCCGCATCAGAGAGGGCCTTACCTGGGCACAGGATATATTGTGCAGGGGGGGGGCCCAGGCACTCCATTATGTGCCCCAGCGCCCCTTTATGGAGGCCACTTGTCCCTCTCCACCCCTCTCCTTACTTGGTAGACGGGTCACGGCCCGAGCGCAAAGCTCTTCTCCCCTCAGCACCAGGGGGCAATGTGCACTCCCGCAGCCGCAGCCATCCCGCTCCACAGGCCAGGCTCACGGCCCCCTGCCCCACGCAGCGCCCCGCGGCAAAGACCCCCGGCGGGCGGGCAGAGGACAAAGGGGCCGCAGGGGACCGAGCCTGGGGTGGCTGGGAACAGCAGAGAGCGCCCCTCCAGGGGCCTACCAGTCGCAGGAGCACGTCCGCCGCCCAAGGGGAGGGGGGCAGGAGAGCCGAGGCCCGCAGCAACGCCGAGGCGGGCAGCCGCCGGATGGTTTAGCCTGCGGGCGGAGCGCTGACGGGGCCGTGGGAAGCCACGCTGCTCGCTCCGTTCCCAGAGCAGCATGCCTCTCCTCCCTCTCGGCACGGCCACCCGCAGCAGTCGGGGAACGGTTTTGGCAGGCTACAGCCTGGATGGCCGCTCCGATGCTGGACACCCTCGGCAGTCCGGATACCGCCGTACTCAAGCGCCCGCAGCTTGGCTCTCACGGTTCCGGTCGCGAGCAGGTCAGCTCCTCTTCATTTAGGACTCACTGGGGGACTTCGTGGAGGTGCTAATGTCTCGGTGGAACTCCCGCTCGGACGGAGTTCGGAGGAATGCGTCCACCCTAGACGGCGGCCATCTGGGAATCCTCATACAGTGACATTCTTACAGGTACTTGATGCAGATAAGAATGAGAAATTACCTACCGTACTCTGCCTAGCGACATTTTTTGATAGTGCAAGTGCATTTGACAATGGGGGATAAAGAGGGTGAGAAGGAGAATGAGACAGACAAGCGGCTAACTTACTATGCCTGACGATAATTGAGTGCAGGAATTAAACAAAAGGTGGGGGGGCAGGGAGAAGGAGAAGAACAAAACAAGGAACTATCGTACTAGGCCTGCCAACATTTCCGGTAGTGCTGGAGGAGAAGGAAGAACAAGGAATGGGGGTTTCGGGGGCAGCAAGACAGACAGCTCCTATCGTACTAGGTCAGATGACAATTCAGATAGGGTAAGTGCACTAATATAGCAAGGGGAAGGGGCAAAGGAGAGAGAGGAAGATGGTGAGAAGTGGAGAAACTGAGTAGATGGTGAGTGTGGTGAAAGAGAAGAAGAAGAGACAAGCAGGGGAAGGGGAGGGGAAGGCAAACAGGAAAACAGAATGGCAAAACAGAGATCACAAATATTAAACAGGGGTGGGGGGGCAGCGAAGATGACACAATAAGTTTGCACAAGAAACACAGTCAGGTGTGAAGTAAGCTAAACGCATGAAACAACAGGCCAGAATGGAACCAGGCTAAAATGCATACAACACAGGCCAGACCTAAAGTAGGAGAAATGCATACAACATATGGCCAGAATTGAAATAGGCTAAATGCATACGACACAGGCCAGGTTGACCATTCTACCTTTGCACAACCCTCGGATCTCCTAGATATCTTTGGGGTTTCTTCCAGCAAGTGCCTGTATAATTTCTTAAGGAGTATTTATGGCGTTTTGCCCAATTTGCATATTTTATTTTCTTAATAAAGGAGAGACTCATTTCCCTATCAGGGCACGTTCTTTTTACCATCCTGATCTCCCATATAATCACACGCTTTTTTGAAAAATGAATGCATCAAAGGTTATGTTTTCACTACCTGTTTTTAGTATACCTGTACTCCACGCTGATGCAAATTCCATGGATATGCTCAAGACCCATGCTTCTATAACATTAAGAGTCATATTGGCAATGTCTGGGTGGAAAATATTTTCTTTCTCATCATAATACTTGGAGATTTTGGTCAATTTCTTCATGGACCAGTTTATTCTGTTACTATCAGCATTTACTATTCCCCCAGTGTCAAGGTGCGCCCCACGTAGCTCCTGCCTACCTGATGTTTTGCCTTTTTGACGGTCCATGGTAGGTCTTTAGCCCGATGTCCAATACAGTCCAGTATAGGGCAATGCAGAAAGAAATCCCCGGAGCCGGGGTCTGTGAACATATATGAGTATCAGCAGCCAAGGACCAGGAGCCACTTTCCAACACCACGGGAAAGGACCAACACGGATTAGCGTGGTGTCAGTGGGTGCGAGGCACTGACGTGGAAGGCCCAAGAAGCAGAAGAGAAAGACAGGGAAGAGAGAAGAAGGCACAAAGGGCACCCAACTTGAATGGGGAGCTGAGGGAAGATGAGACCAAGGCAAGGAAAGCAGGCAACAGCAGGAGGCTGACAAGGCAGAGGAGAACAGTAGCAGGCAAAACCAGAAGCAAGGAACGAGGCAAGGCACTAGGCAAAGGAAAGCAGCAGCAGGAAGAACCGGCAGCAACGAGCGTCCCTTTCAGAAAAGGTTGAGACACGGTGGGAGCCAGTCCAGGGCCCTTTAATAATTCCGGAAGCTTGCGTGTGTATGCCCTTTGCCATGGGCGACCGCCAATGCCAGCGTCACTGCGCATGCACGGAAACGGGCTGCTGATCCTGTGTGCATGCGCACAGGACGAAAGATGGCGGCTCCCATGAACCAGGGTTGCCACCACAGAGAGCGCTGCGGGAGCCCCCGTGCCTACCAGTCCCCGAGCCTCCAGGTCAGTTTCCTGGAGGGCACAGTGCGGCAAGCATGAGGGGGCCGCGTTGTGACACCCAGGTAGGGTCTCAACCACTCTAGAACATCAGTGTGACCGAACCTGCAAGATCGGCGGGCATGATCACAAGCTCCATTGTCAAATATCTCTAATAATAATGGCGTAAGGTAGCTGGATTGATTCCCAGATAGGAAAAGAAACAAGTAAGCTACACTACAGATAAGTGTCACAAGGAAGGCCACTGCTAAAAATCACATAATAATACTGTCCTGTGCCTGGGGAATTCATCACCGCCGGAGATCGGAGCAGGAGCTCCTCTACCTTGGAGCTGCTGGAGCAGCTCATTGCCGCCATCCGTATAACGACCGTAATCAAGGTAAGCCCCTGACGCTTATTGTGCGACAAGCACACCGGAGTGGGCCATCACCCGCTCTTCCATTTATGCACCATTACTTTATATTTCGATTCTGCATAAATAAGAATCCTCTGCCCAAGACCTCACTTTGTGTGCAGCTGATGCCCCTTATCTGCTGCCTGCTACACGAGAACCGCAAGGTCTGGACTACCAAGATGGCCGCCGCCGTCTGATTTCACACCCACCAGCTTCGTATCGTGTCCCGTCTACCGATTGGCTAGGCCTTCTGCCTTAAGCAATTGCAGGGCACCGGCAGGCTTCAGCCGGCCCCCTACCAAGGCACCATAATAAGGCACCTGCCCTGTGCCTGTACCGTGACGACCCGACGTCAGCACCAGGATCCCTGCCCCTTTCCTCCCAACTTGGCCTATTCTGCCGTCTGGCAATGCCATGCCTGCCGTATAACATTGGACAGACTTACCCTGATCTATACAACAGCGCCGGTAAGAGCACCCTCAGATCCAGACGCCCAATGCTTTAACTGTGCTTGCCCTCTCACACTGTAAGCATACTGTGAGGTTATTGCACGCTGCCGAGACTCTACCCACTTTTCACCAACGGCGGCACAAACCTTTGTCTTACTGCATATTGCCATACCTCCCACCCAACATTACTTGTATTACATGGAATTCCCCTGTTTGAAATAGTATTCTTGCTAAAATAGCCTTTCTATGCTCAATTGTTAGGCCCAATTATTGTGCGCCTTTGAACCATAGTGCTCAAACTGTGACTATTCCCTATGATATCTAACCAAATGTCTAATCTGGACTCTGCAGATCTGATTAATTTGCCTGGAAATTTCCTAAGTACTAAGATTTCATTAGAAATTGTGTCACCAGAAATGGTGTATTCGATCTTAAACTGTCAGCTGCATCTTCACTGAGACCCACGCTGCCTAGTTCTCAGATCCCACATTTAGATACACTTTACCTACAATTTGCATCTACTCGCTCATTATATATCGAGTTTGTACACCCTGTTTGCTTTCTATCACTCTTGTATACCTATTCTCTAACAATCGGCTAACTTTCATATAACAACGAATGACTACTAACGGCTAGCAGATTGCGATTGTATAACCATGCATGTTGTCAGCACATACTGCTCTGCCTCACCCTGGTTGGGATTATATACATATTTCCTTATCATCCTTATGTCCAGCTCACCGACCCTCGTTCAGTTAATTCACCTACTATGGCTAATAACTTTACGATAGCGGACTCCATCAAACCCACAGTATTCCTCACGCAGCTGATACTCCCCAACAGGATCAAACCCACCACATTCCTACAACCATTGAAGGCTACACATACTAAAGCCTTCACCAACCTCTCTACTCAAACTCAAAACCTGAACGTCCGTCCACACCTTGTTGGAGGACTCCACCCAATTCACTAGCCAAAACACAATGGCCAAACTGGCCACCAGGGGGCGCGCGGATGTGGTCTGACTTCGCGTGAGATCTGCTGCTTTGGGTCCCTAGGAGGGATTGAGCCCCCACTTTGACGACCCCCCCAAGATTCTACACCGGTGTGCCGCCAGCTGAGGACCCCCCCTCCGGTCGGTAGAAAACCCGATCGAAATCGACCCCTGCAAACCTGAGATATACCTCCCTCAAAAAGTCGTCACACATAACGGCTCCCCGGCCCGCTCGCAGGGAACTGCGCAAAGGTCGGAGGTGGACCCTGGGCCTGACAAACGAAGAAAACCTGAAAGACTCTGAACCCCGGCCACGGAACTCACACTCCCGATGACGTTCCTCGCGGCAAAGGGGACGGGACAGCCTCGGTCGAGTCGGCGGAGATTCCGAAGAGCGGGATCGGACTAGGCCCTGAGACAGCGCTGAGCGGGGAGGCGGTAGGCCCTTCCCATCTTCCCTGTGAACAACGGGTGGTGCGCCATCACCACGCAGCAGCCGCTCGGACCTCTCTCGCCCTGAATGTTTACCCCCACACCCTGCACAAGAGGAAAACACCCCCAAAGCGTCGCCGGGCCTGGACACTGCTTAAAGGGCACCCCGGGTGACCCAGCACGTACCCTGGGCATATCCACAAACGCACAACAGACACCCCTCTCAACATCTAACGAACTTCCCGAGAACACCGATGTCAGAGTGCAGAGCGTAGGGCCCCCGGCCCAGGGGCGTGTGCCTCCTCTGCCCCCGATCCCATCTCCCTGTCGAACAGCACTGGTGACACCACGGAGCTTTGGGAGAACCAATGGACATAAGGGAGAAACTAGCTACATTCTCTTACGTCTCGACTCCTGCCGAAAACTGTGCCCATACCATGGCGAACCAAAATACCTCGGGGAGTGAATCAGCAGCTACCAAAGGGGACATTGCTACCTTGCTGGGCGAAATAAAGAATATGGGCGCCAGCATTGGCTCCAAAATTTGACAAGATTACCCAACGTCTAGATACCATGGAGGAGAGGCTTGAAGGGGTCAAGAACAATCAAGCGTCCATATACACCCTTGAAGCACAACTCGACCAGCGAATGACCGAACTCGAGCAACGAGAGGAGAGCTTCAAACTCAAGCTTGATGAGTTGGAAAACCGGAAGAGGCGGAACAATCTGAGGATTTTCAGAATCCCGGAACGAGAAGGGGAGACGGAGAGCGATCTGAAGAACACCCTGCATGACATCATCAAACTCTTAGTTGCCGATGAGACGGTTGATGAGCCTAAAACAGAGAGGATACACAGAGCCGGAGGGCCCCCAGGCGGACCAAGATCTGTCCTTGCTCGATTTCACCGCTTTCAGGACAAAACACGGATCCTCGAGAAAGCAAGAAGCAGCGACTCAATTACCCTCCAAGGATCCCAAATCTCGATATACCAGGACCTATCATCCATGACCCTGGCACTCCGAAGCATGTGCGGGCCTATCACCAAACATCTGAAAGAAAAGAACATAAGATACAGGTGGGGGTACCCCTTCTCTCTGTCCTTTGAATACAACGGAAACAAAGCTAAGCTCGGAGGGGGAGATCAAGGCGTACATCTCTGACCTCCTTGGACCAAGCGCAGAGGAACATGATCGGGGAGACCCACGTCAAGAATAAAGAGGATGGCGTATACAGTGCCCCAGAGGGAAACGTGTCAAGGGATCGAGGAATTTTCAGAGAGGTAATACCCCCCAGGGGGAGAGAACCGATGAACTACAACACTGGTAAGACGACATATATTCTAATACATATGTCCATGGCCTGAACTGTGTAAGGATGTCTAGGCTCGAAAGAGGCTCGGACCATGTAAACGAAGGAGGGAGGTGAGTGGGGGCTCAATCAAGATGATGATGTTATAATAATCTTGGGGACCCGAAGTGACGGTCCCTGAAGGTGGTGCGATGCAGGACCAGTGTCTTTACCTGGGTCCGCATGGATGCCGTCAATGTGGGAAGGGTGGAGGGTGGGGGGGCTGGGCAGACAAGAAATGTACAAAGGATGAAGCATTATCGGCAATACAAAGGATCACTCAAGACGACGTGAGTCCTTATGACCAATATATTTACTTGACACGGGTCTCGAATCGACAACCGAAATACTCTGTTGATGGCACCAATTGAAGAGCAGAAGGGTAGGGAGTCCCTAAGGATAGGAACACTTAACGTGAAAGGCCTCAACTCGCCGACCAAGAGATCATTAGTGGCAAGGGAATTCTGGAGAGCTCAAATAGACATTCTCCTTCTACAAGAGACAAAGTTTGCCAAGGGGGAGGAGAGAGGAATACTAGGAAAAAGAGGGGGAAAGGAATTCTGGGTCTCGGGCCCACTCAGGAAGGGAGGAGTCGGAATCCTGATCAAGAAAGCAATCAACTTCGAAGTAGATAAAACCTGGTCCGATGTAAGCGGGCGTGCCCTCCTGATATCTGGGACAATCGCAAAGGTTAAAGTAACAGTCGCCGTAATATACTCTCCCAATGCAGGACAAGCCAAGTTCCTAGAAAAGACAATACCCAAAATAATGTTGGAAGCATCCGGCCAAGTTGTTCTTGGAGGAGACTTTGATCAATGGGCAGACCCGACTAAAGACTGGGAACCAGGCAACTCCGAGATAAGAAGCCAAACGAGAAGTGATCGCACTGGGCTTTCTGACATAATGGAGATATAGGACCTGCAAGATGTGTGGAGAATTAAACATCCTAATGAAAGAGGCTACACATTTTATTCCAATCCGCACAAGACATTCACCAGGATTGATTACTTGTACCTCACTAAAGACCTCCATGACAGCACAACGCTATCAGAAATAATTCCGATAACATGGTCAGACCATGTGTCCAATTCCTCTCCTTTCCCCTCCTCACCTGAGTGGTAATCCTCCAATTCGTCTGTATTGAGACGCCGTTGTGCGCAGAAATCCCTTCTTGTTGAGGAAGAAACTTGCCTACCACGAGAGGAAGCCACAGTGAATGCTAGGAACAAGCAGTCCTGGGACTCCTCTCCCGTAGGAGGCGCAAGGGAAAAAGCCTTCTTGGCACAAAAAACCCTTGTGAGGCAGGAGGTCGAGCAGAGGTCTTCCTTGGGGAAGTATCAGAGTCCAGCAATCGAAGCAATGAAGCTGACGGCCGCTGCTAGCTGAGCTGAAGGGGACGGAGACCAGTAAGCGCTCTCACAACAAGGGAGAGCGTGAAGCAAGCTCAAGCAAGAGAACTCGAGCGGCCACGGGACCCAGGAGAAAAGCGAGAGAGAAAGAGAGAGAGAGACTCCCGTTTAGGAACAGGGGAGAGCCGCCGGAACTGAAAGCGAAACTGACCCAGAACTAGGAAGGGAAAGAAAAAGAGAGGGAGGGGAATTGCAGAAGAATAAAGGTATCAAGGAGCGATAATGAGAAAAAGGCAGAGCGGCCAAGCCGCAAGGCGGAAAACTAGTGTCTAACCCAAAAGGCTGAAGAGGAAGCTATGGGGGTTGCAACGCATTGATCGCTGGGAGAGGGAGACTTATGAACCTCCCAGCGATCGCCACGTTGAAAGAAAACTAGACCGTGACTGCACGCAAGCAATACAACGTGCTGGAACTACGGTCGGCGCCGGAGCCTCCATCGCGGAAGTAACCGCCAGTCGGCTCGGCCGCGCATGACACCATGACATGGTCCTGTCAGATATAAAATGGGCAGACTTACCTGTTTCAGGAGGGAAGTGGCGCTGTAATGAAAGCCTGCTCAAAGATACAGTATTTAAAATTGAAATGGCAACTGAAATTGAGGAAAACTTCAAATTAAACAACAATGGGGAAGTCTCCAAGCAGACAATATGGGAGGTGGGTAAAGCCACCTGGAGAGGCATCCTGATACGAGAAGGATCTACCAAAAAAAGAGAGAGAAAGATCATTGAGCACAGACTTAGGTCCGAAATATGCCAACTGGAAAGCGAGAACAGGGAACACGTGGGCACAGACCACGACAACATCAACATAGCACAACGTAAAAGGGAAGAACTAAGACTATTGGAGCACGAACAGATTGTGCGCAAACTCCGATTCCTCAAACAGAAATTCTATGAGAAGGGGGACAAGGCAGACGCACTATTGGCAGCCCGACTCAGAGAACAAAGGGCGGAGTGGAAAGTGAATGAGATAATTGAAGAAAACCCCACGACCCCCCCAACACTCCACACTATCCCAGAGAGTTTTGCCAACTTTTACGAGGCGTTGTACACCTCGGAAGTGACTCCAGGACAATCAGATACAGATCACTATCCCTCCCAGATAGATATGCCCAAAATCTCGTACCCCGAGACTGAGCTCTTAGAATCTCCGATATCCGAACCTGAGGTCCAAGAGGCATTTAAAAGATTAAATGTAGGCAAATCCCCCGGAGAGGACGGTTATACCGCTGGGTTTTATAAAACCTTCAGCGACCAACTAACACCATTCCTGACAGAGCTCTTTAACGAAATATTAGAAACAGGGACAGCCCCCGACTCCTTTACGAAGGCGCTCATAACAGTAATCCCAAAGGAGGGAAGGAACCCCAAACTTTGTGGTTCATACCGCCCGATTTCATTGCTCAACTTAGATGCAAAAATGTACACCAGGGTACTAGCCGCCCGATTAGAAGTACTGATCCCTCACCTCATACACAATGACCAAGTCGGATTTATATTGGGTAGGCAAGGTGCTGACACCATGTGCAAAACTCTCCATCTCATCCACTCATCACCAGAACTACCAAGTGACCCTGCCCTACTGTCAATAGATGTAGAAAAAGCCTTTGATAGAGTGGAGTGGGAATTCTTGAGGGCAGTTCTTCGCAAGGTGGGTATAGGGTCAAGATTTAGGAAAGGAATACAAGCAGTATACACATCCCCAACGGCATCTATCTCTGTTAATGGGGAGTATTCCAGATGGTTTGAAATGGGACGGGGAACTAGACAGGGGTGCCCCCTCTCTGCAATACTTTTTGCGCTCTCCCTAGAACCCCTGGCCCAAAAGATACGATCTGACTCCAGAATAGAAGGCATGCGATTGGGAACAAAAGAATATAAAATAGCACTCTATGCTGATGACATACTTTTACACATTACCAACCCCTCTGTATCTGTCCCTCATGCTCTCCAACTATTAGAAGAATATGGCAAACTCTCTGGGTTTAAGGTGAACAAGACGAAATCAATATTGTTCCCTTTGCAAGGAACGAAAGAGGAAAACGAAACCAAGTTCTTGCCCTTAGGCCTCAAACTTGAACACTCTGCCTTCAAATACTTAGGCATCCAGATCACCAAAAACATAGCAGACCTACACAAAGCTAACTTCCCTCCCCTCCTCCAGAGCTTCTCGGCCGATCTGAATAGGTGGGACAATTTCGTGGTTAGGGCGGATTAACGCCATTAAAATGGTATGCCTCCCCCAATTCCTGTACCCTTTCCAGATGTTACCTATCGAGATACCAAATGTGTTTTTTGAAGAGGCCAAAAAACTTATGCTTAGGTTCCTCTGGCAGGGAAAGAAGGCGAGGATTGCATTCGACACTCTGACGCTTCCCAAAGATAAAGGAGGAGTAGGTCTACCCGACCTGCGAGCATACTACAAAGCATCACAACTACGTATCCTTATCCCACACCTACGTGAACACAACCACCTCCAATGGGTCCACATGGACAATCATTACTTCTCGCCGGCCACTGTGTCAGAATGGCTATGGACCCCTCACAAAAGAATACAAAGGAAAATTAAGGGCCACCCGATACCGAGTACCATCTGGAACATCTGGCAACCAAGCAAAGCAATGAACAAGATCGCCACCTGGCCGTCCCCACTTAGCCACTTATGGTCCCCTGGCATAAACGACCACATACCCGAAGTAGGAAGATTCCAATCCTGGTACGAGGCGGGACTCGAAAGAGTAGGGCAACTTCAGAAGAAGGACAAATTCATAACTCTTCCAGACCTAACTGAAGCCCTAGGTATAGGCCCTTTATCCACCTTCCAATACATCCAGATAAAAGGAGTCCTCACAAAATCTGCATGGAAGGAAAAGCTGCAGAGAGAACTCACCCCATTCGAACAACTCTTGGATTCTAAGTCTGAAATGAAGGGTTTGATATCGGCTATGTACAAAGAACTTATCGAAGCAGGCACCGGGTCCACGGAACAACTCAGAAGCAAATGAGGGAGAGATTTAGGAGAGGAGATAGATCCAGACCAATGGGAAATGATGTGCAAAAACGCATCTAAAACATCCTTATCCAGCCAATATAAATCACACGGCATCAAACTCCTACACAGATGGCAATACGACCCACTCAAATTGTTTAAGATGTTTCAGACTCTGAGCCCGAGATGTTGGCGAGAATGTGGAGAAACAGCCGACTATTGGCACATGTGGTGGAGCTGCCCACGCATTAAGGTATTCTGGGAGGAAGTCCTGGCATGGATCAAAGACATAGACGGCATACACAGAGAAGTTGATCCACGTTTGGTTCTCTTTGGAATGGAAAAGGACGAGGACGAATGGACTAAACTCAGGGGTCTTGCCCCACACCTATTACTAGCAGCCCGTGCACTGCTAGTAACAAAATGGAAATCCAAAAAGGTTCCAAGTAAGACGGAATGGATCAATTTGTCCACCAACATCTATACAATGGAATTGATCACAGCACCCCTACATAACAAATCATTGCAATGCGAGATCTTATGGTCAGAATTTCGAGGCAAACACCTCTCAGAAACGACGGACTCCCAACCCGAAGACACTACAGGATCTTAATTGAACTAAAAATCTCAAAACTCTCAATACAGGACAGTTATGACCCAAGAATCGAGGAAACCTCACAATAGTGAACCGAACATTACCCGCTATGAACATGTCAACAGAGAAAAGATGCCGCAATGATGTCTGCCCAACCATGGGGAGGGAGGTAGGTGGGTATGGGGGATGTTATATTAATTGTTATTACTAGAGATCGGAAACGAACACAAGGACGATCAATTGTATAATGAGACTCTAGTTTTGTTCTTTTGAAGTAACCATATGCTAACAGAGTTGTAACAAGTGAAATGCTCAAATCTTTTGTTAATCTTTTGTTTTTCCTTTTATTTTTTGTCTCAAAATCAATAACACCAAAAAAAAAAAAAAAAAAAAAAAAAACACACAATGGCCATTATCCCAGAACCCAGCCCAGCCTTATCACGGCATCCTCTCCGACTCACCCTTGCCAAACCTTAGCAAGAAACACCAGGTTAGGATCTAGACTGGGGAAATTCTACAATCTTTTACCCAGAATTCCACCCAACACCATTCCCCTCCAAAGATGGAAAAGAAGTACCTAGGAAAAACATGAAAACTCACACACGTAAGGGACAGTCACCTATCACACTCAACCCACTTACCCACAACACTAGCCCCATATCTATCGCTGTCGCTGGAGCATTAATAAATGCTAGATCATTAATTGCCCATGCAACTGATATTACCGAACTGATTTTTGATAAAAAATGTGATTTTTTGGCAATTACTAAGAACTGGCTACATGCAGCAGCAGGCCCCTCCCTCCTTATTGCGACACCCAACAACTACATAGTTTATAGAGCAGACCGAGAACTATCCAGGGGTGGCGGTGTGGCCTTTATTGCTAAAGCCTCCCTAGGACTCAGAATAATCACTCACGACCCCATCACTTCATGTGAACGATTGACTGTGAAATTACCCCTCTCCACCTCGTGGACCTTAACTATGCATCTAATCTACAGACCCCCAGGACACTATGATTTCTGCTAATACCAAACCGTCCTTGTAAATCCTCTTACTAGGGGACTTAAACCTAGGATTTGACTCCTCTGCACTGATCCCGGCCAACTCCTTATCTGAACTTGGCCTCACTCAGAGAGTCCTGCTACCCACCCACGTCAAAGGAAGAATCCTTGACTGGGTAGCAGATCTTAATTGTACAACCATTATAACCTCGATTGAACCATTACCATGGACGGACCATTTCCTACTCACACTTAACCTGCAGGATTGCATACCCCCTATCAAGACTAATGCCACTGCTCCCTCCATGCCAACTAGAATTAAGAAAAAAATTACTGTAGATACCCTCAAGCCTTTTCTTGAACCTTTGCTCAATCCTCTACCTCTTGATAATCCAGCAGAGCTAGTGGAGCTGTATAACAAGACAAACACCAATGTACTGGATTCCATTGCACCCTTAAAAATACGCAAAAGTAAACCTATTGTTCACCTGAACACATGGTTCACCCCTAAACTCAAAGACTTAAGAAAAGAAAAAAGGAAATGCGGAGCCACTTGGAGAAAAAATCCATCCACATTAAATAAGGATTCCCTCTCAAAAGTCACAGCCACTTATAAAAAAGAAATGTTATTAGCCAAACGTGATACCTATAACATACGGATTGATAAAGCTGCATCCAGCGCAAGAGAACTGTTCACTATTCCTAGAGAACTTGAGTCACAAGTCTCCACCCCAAACCCCTTCCCCCGACAACTGCATCAAGGACCAGACTTGGTGTACTAAAATTCAAGAGGCACTGGCCAATAAAATCACGATGTTCCAAAATAAAATCGCTAATAAATAACTACAACTACCTTCGCAAGACAATACCCAGAAACAAAGCCCCAACCTCCCTAAACCAATGCAGCGCTTTAAATTCACTTCAGTATCCATCCATGAAGTAAAAAAAATCATTGCCTCCCTTAAACCATCGAATTGCCAGGGGGATGCCTGCCCAGCTACTGTCATCAAGGAAGCAGCGAGCATACTTGCTCCCTTCATCACATCTCTAATCAATGCCTCCTTCCGTACTTGCACTGTTCCCTCTAACTTGAAGAACTCATGGGTGCTCCCTCTTCTAGAAAACCCATCTCTCGACCCACTATACCTACCAATGTTAGGCCAATCACAACCGTACCATTCTTGTTAAATATTATAGACAAAGCTGCCTTTAATCAGATACAAAACTATCTAGAGACCAACAAATGATTAGGCCTCCGTCAATCAGGGTTCAGACCACAACACAGTACAGAAAAGCCCTGATTGACCTAAAAATCCAAATCGATGACCTCAAGGATAAAGGAACTTCTGCCCTCTTGCTCCTATTGGATCTGTCGGCTGCCTTTGATTTAGTTGATCATAAGGTCCTCTGCAAACATCTCGCCACAACAGCACATTTCTCAACAGAAGCAACAGCCTGGATCAACTCCTTCTTAAACAATAGGACCATGAGAGTCTTCTCTACATCGGCTGCAGCCGACCCAATCTCTATAACCTGTGGAGTCCCTCAGGGATCATGCGTATCACCTACCATGTATAATTCATTTACCAAACCATTGTTTGACGATTTGGATTATCTGGGTGTCACCTACACCAACTATGCAGATGACACCCAGATCCTTATATCTCTGACAGGCGACTACGATAAAGTCCTGGCCCTTGTGAATACAATTTATCTCATTATCCAGGCATGGATGGCCACACACTGTCTATGCCTGAATGATGAGAAAACCGAGTTGCTTATTCTAGCCACTCACATCAACTCTGCTAAACTGGGTGACCAATACCGATCATTTAGCATCGATGGAAACAACATTAAGATTGCGAACGAAGTAAAAACCCTAGGTTTCTACCTCGACTCCTCCTTGAATCTGTGCAAACAGGTGAGTGCAACAGCATCGTCTACAGCCTACACCTGTAAGCTCATTTGCGCCTGTAAACCCTTCCTCTCCACAAAAAGCTTTATGACTTTGGCCAGAGCCTTAGTACTAACCAAAATCAACTATTGTAACGCACTATACTTATGCGCCAACAAACACATCATTAACAAACTACAGATCCTGCATAATAATACACTTAGATCAGCTCTGAGCATTTCTAGCAGACAACACATTCCTTCAATAAGACGTGCTAACCAATGGCTGTCCATTAAGGAAAGAAGCCAACTTAAAACAGAATCGCTTACTCACAAATGCCTCAACAATGCAGCCCCTCTGTACCTTATGTATACATTCTGCAAAACCCACTATGCCCGACCAGCCAGATCTTCTACCTCAGGTTGTCTTCAAGTACCTAGATTCAAACTCAAAAAAGAGGGAGGCAGCAGCTTCCCAGTTCTGGTTGCCCAACTATGGAACTCACTACCTATGACACTAAGATCCAACCAATCCTTCTATAAGTTTAAGAAGGATATGAAGAGCTGGATTATCTCGAATGATGCACCCCACTAGGCCCATGTATCGCACTTAACCTGATCCCTGTAGAATATCATCTGACCTACATATCTGGTCTGTATATACCTAGTCTACCCCACCGGTCTCACTTGTGCATAACCTTTTTGCAAATGATCTTGATGTCTATTCTTCTGTAATTGACTATATTTCCTGTTGTACTCTCTATTGTATACCCATTGTACGTAACTACCAAACTATATAACTTTGAAAATGCATATTCTTGTAATGCGCCCAGATATTTCAGGGTGTAGCGCGCACTATAAATAAATAAACAAACAAAATACAATGCCTTAGTCTTCTAGTTCTACCCTAGTAGGGAAGTGGAATGGTGGACTTTATAAAATGACATTTATTTTAAGTTTATACAAGTATAATGTTTATTGGGAATAAAGATGTGTGCACCTCACTCCCTTGCAGAAAATTCGGACTGAGTCACAACCAGGCTCTGCCTTTCGACACATGGAATGGGAGGGATCTAGTTTGGGATTCGTTAGAACCGTGTCAGAGGGTGGCAAAGAAAGACTCCTCCCAGCCATCGATGAAAGAGATATAACCGACACCAATCGGGGAGAAGCAGAGACGTTCATGAGCATTGGTTTGTGTGTCTCTATAAATGCATATGCTAATAAAATTACAATTGCTGCCTCCTATTAAAGTTGCTGTCCATGTGTCAGTGTTGAGTGAGAGGGTGGGAGGCTTCTTCTAGATGTACTTGGGCATGGCACAGCAGGAACAGAACGAAACCCTAGCCCCACTACCCCCCAGAAGAGTAGACAGTATGGGGGACCACCAGCCTAGGGCTGTATCTCCTCTAAAGGACGAATTCCATCTGACCCTCCTGAGTAGAGGTGACGGGGTCAGTGGGTGGACCGCAATCACAGGCAAAAGTGATGAACTGTGGCAAAACAGGAGTAGACATTGTTGACAGTAGCTAGTGAGGAAGTCAGTGTGGTTGTACATTTGCACCATACAGTGGTAAAGATAGTAGCAGTTGAAAAGAGGGGGGCTACTGTACCTGCCAGGCAGACAAACCGTTAAAAACATAGCAACAGGAGAGACGAGTTGGCCCCTCCTATACGTCACGCTTGCCAGATGGGGGTGCTTAAAACAAGAAGATAGTTCAGTGAAGATGTATATTCTATATGCACACATACTAAGATATCAGCAGAGGGGATTCAGTAATGTGCAAGGTCTGACTGTAGATTCAGTGGCGGCTAGTCAATTTTTTAACTGGAGCTGTGTAAATGTATGTGTCTAATATGCGGGAGCAACTGAGCGCAACAAAACCAGGGAATGGGGGGGGGGTTCTCTCCCCACCCACCCTCCCCTGCCCCCCAAGAACAATTTTCAAATAATGAGTTAAAATGGTGTATTTCACAGCACTTTATGTGAAAACTTGGGTGAAATGCCACACAGTTTGCAATTAATGTTGTTTGGGAGCACATGGGAGCATCGAATAGATGCCAACGCAGCACTGGAACATTTTCTAATGCCTTTTCATTATGCCTTTGCCCACAACATATGCCAGTATATAAAACATGGATATATAAAGAAGAGAGAACAACACAAAAATAAAAAAAAAAGATGTGAGCGACTCCCATCAAAATCCCTAAAATGTTCTGTACACAGAATTATTTTTCATTAGACATATACTTTTATTATAAAAATTCATGTTAAGGAACAGAGCTACAAAATATGTAACATCACATAAAACCCACTACACATAAAAAACACATATTGTGCCAAATTCATACATACAATTTATTTACATTAATAGTCGAAAAAAACACCAACACGTAGGCCTAAATATAAATCTATTATGGACCATACTGTGCGGCAATGTAAATAGCCCAACATGTTTCAGTCCCCACACACAAATACTGGGACATTCTTCAGGGGCTCAAAAGCCACAGTTCTACAGATTGGCGAGTGGGGGAAAATTGGTCAGCACAGCATAGCAACCACACCATTATCTGCTTCCTATGCTCGGTATTTCTTTTAGTGCATCAATGCAGTCATGCAGCTCATAGGTAGGACTGATATTAATTTCATTAGGGCATCACCAGATCATCTACACCAAAACACTTGGTTTCGGCACAATGATTCTTCCTAGCTGCAACCACTCTTAAATCAGACAAGACATAATCTGCCACTTCCAGATTCTGTGCCCAATTTAGACCCATGCTTGCTATGCCCATACATGTCTATTTAGACCCATGTTTGCTATGCCCATACATGTCTATTTAGACCCATGCTTGCTATGCTATACATGTCTATGCATGCTGCACCAATATATGCCTGTATTACCATATAAGGACTGCCAGCCAGTAAAAATTGTCATGCCACAGAAAGAAAGTATATCCAGACGGGCTCTACCAAGATAGGCCAGTGCACCAAGTAACACACTTATGTTTGCTTTTACCCTTGATGCAGGAAGTTCCTGCAAAAGGCTGTGCGCTGGAGGTAAAATCATACTTTATAGATGCTAAAAGAATAATTTTAAATAATGATATTCCCACTGGTGTGAGAGACATCATAGAATTCTTAAAAAAATATGAAATGCGCATGAAACATAAAAATGTCCTAAAATATTGTTGAACATTTTGCAGCAAATCACCCTTTAGAGAATGTATGTAGGCATGCATGTATGTGCTTGGTTCATGTAGGATAACCGAGGTGTGAAGGAACAGAGCGCTGAAGACTCTGTAATAGAGTACTTCTATATGGGTAGAGTGGACTGAGGAGCGGGACCGCTATTGCATGCCTGCGCAGCTGGAAAGCCAGCAGGGCCTGCTGCCTCCTCTTCTCTTTGCATTCTTTCATTATGCCTGGATGGTTATTATGCACAGATCATTAATGTTTGATAATTGTTCGCTTTTGGCTCAGCGCGCATAACCCAGCGGGCGGCCAATTATGCTACAATGAAGGCGTGCCAGCGAGGTACATGCCTTCATTATTTGAGGTGGCACCAGCTGGCTCAGGAAAAAAAACAAATGGCCTTGGAATTAATTGTGAAGTAAATACATTCATTGGGCATAGTATCCCCCTTTAGACCATGGACCACGTTGAAATAATGGAAAGAAATTAGGATGAGTACGGAAAGGAAAATATGGGAAATATATAATCAGATTTTGTATTAGTCAAAATAGTAAGACCAACATATGTCTGCTCTTTAAAACCTGCTGCAGACATGTTTCGTGTTTTATGGGAATCAGAAGAAACGTGGAATTTTGACTTTTCTACCTGGCATGATAGATAGTGACTGAGCGTGGTTTAAGGCTGAGCTGGTCGCATTTGCTGGCGCTCTCCAGCCCCTCGGCCTGTGAGCAGCAATTAAATATGACCCCCTCCGCCCCTGCCTCACTGGAGAGCGCTATGAATAATTCCTTCCGTGGCTGCTCACTAGACTGTGCTGTAATTGTACTTTAGCCCCTGGTGACCTCTGGAAAATTGCCTCCTGCAAACCCAGAAGACGCACACAGGCCTCAAAAGGTGACTTCTTGAAATCCTGCCAACAAGATAGTGTTATCGCATCTATCAACCGAATCGATATCTCCAAGTCACCTTCAGGTGCCCTCTCCAACGCAGTGCACAAAAATCTATACAATACACCTCCTCCCCGACCCCAGTCTTTAATGCAGTTGGAGTCGACTTTGCTAGACTGAGCCAGTGTCTTTGTAACGGTGGCTCGAAATGTGTATCACGAAAATGCGAATCCGGCCTGCAGGCGACACATTAATTCTATGTTAAGTGCACAGCCTGACCCTGGTATGTGAAAGGGCTGCCCGAGGCCTTCTTAGCTGGTGTTTCTTTCCTCCTCCCTCTCCCCTTTCACGAGCTTCTGCATACATGTTCTCACCAGTCCTGCATTTCAATATCATCCCTGGATGTTTTCCACCCTCTCTCTGCGATTTAGGACCAGGCGCTGAAGAATATTGCTGAGGATAACCCCCTCCACTTCCCATTCCCCCACCCACTTTGGGGGCTTCAGGACTTCTCTGCACGTTCGCCTACTGTTAAAATAACGGGAACAAACAAATGCCAAAACGACGATCATTATTTTCGAATTTGGAAAATTGTTTTTGCACTGTTTCCCCCCCCCACACGCTTTTTTCTTCCCTAGCCCAAACCACCATCTATTTTTTTGAAAAACAATGGAAAAATCCCACACAAATTTGTTTTAAAAAATCGTTTTTTTCGGCCTCGTTTTTGCATTAGTTTTTTTGACGCGATACGTTGTGGGCCACCACTGACTCCATCTCAGACTAACATGTTCCCTATCGACTTCCCAAATAAGCGCACCAGCTAGGTCAACCACACATGGTAACTGCATACCTGTGGTAATGTGCCATGGTCATCCGGCACCCCGTGAGACCCACAGCCAACAGAGGACACTGGCCGCGATACTCTCTTACTCTCTGTTGGGGCTCCACAGGGCCCTGGCACTCTCGTGGTCCGCCCCCTTTATTACCCACACGGGGCAGAGTCACGTCACTCTGCCGCTTGTGTCTGAATTAAATGTACAGACACCACACTCCTCCTTTTTCATAAAAAAAACACAACAGGAGGTACAAAACCGGGTATAACACAATTAACCATAACATCATTTCACTGCAAATACCACCCCCCGCATTGCCTTATTCAAACAGGTACCCATTGTCCCCCACTCAGTCCAATGGACAGGGAGCGCAAAGTTCAGGGGTCCAATATATAGTCCTTGAGGTTTGCAGACTTCGCCCTTCCCACTCTGAGCATAACTCCTGCCTCCCTCCCGGCTCGGACTCTCCTCAACTGCGTCCCCTCGACCCCGGAAACTTGGCGAGTGGGCAGAGCCACTGCCCTCGTCGGGCACCTTGTGACAGTCTCTCCTCAGGGTCCCCTCCGGCCTGGCACTCGCAGTCACTTCTTCTCGGCAGGGGTCCCCCACCTTCCTGAAGAAACTGGCGTTCCATGTGACAGTTGCAGTTCCATTGGATACTGACATCATGGAACCATTGACTGCAACAACGTCCAAGGGGTTGGGCTCATATGTCAGGGACAGCTTGCCTTGAAGGTGTCAGTTTCTCACCAGTACCTCAACTCCGGGGCTTAGCCGATGCTTTTGGAGGCCCCTCCTCACGTTCTCGCTGTCCGTTCTCGCTCTTCTTTCCTCCTCAACCTGCGCTCCCTACAAGCATGCAACAAGGAATCAGGCCACTCGGGCATCGCTGAAACATTGCCTCCGCCGGTGCCACTCCGGTCGATGCATGAGGGGTAGCTCTATACTCCCTCAGGAATTGGTATAGTGCCCACTGAAGGCACTGGCCCTGTCCGTGGGCAATTATGAAGACTTTGAGGGTCCTTATAAACCGGTCTGCCTCGCAGTTCACACACGGCCAGACATGCGTGATCTTCCGGTGACGGATCCCATATTCCTCCATGAGCTGTGCAAAACTGTCGCCTTGGAACAGTGGTAAATTGTCCAAGCACAGAATCTGGGGCAGCCCATGAGTGCCAAGGATCTTCTCGAGAGCCACCGCGACCCTGTTGAACAACACAGACTCGACAAACTCAACTTCGGGGTACCGGACCACTCGTCCATCACCACAAGGAAATGAACGTCCCTGCCAGTACACCCAAAATCTACATGTACGTTTTCCCTGGGGCATGGTTTCAGTGATGGGCTCCCACTGTGCTGGGGAAGCTGCTTGGCACCACACACAGGCTGAGACAAAACCCTCCACCTTCTTCTCGAGATCAGGGAACCACGCTTTCTGCTGCAGTCTGGCTTTTGTCTTGGCCATGCCCTGGTGTCCGTGGTGGGTCAGCTCAATGGCCTGCTGAATTTTGCTTACCGGCACCACAATGCGGTCTCTGCGGAGAAGAAGCCCAGACTCCACAAACCTTAGTTCCTCCCTCACCCTCCAGAGGTATTCCAATATCGCGTCTGCACCTCTTGGGTTCTTCTCCCGAGGGTCTCCACCACCGACCTCCATTCGCCCTTTTGAAGAGCTCCCAGAGCACCTGGAAGCACTCATCCACCTCCCCCGCCCCACCAACTCATGGAGGGGCAGGGTGTTCGGGGTTGCCGACTCAACAAGCAGCCACAGATGCTCCTTCGCCTCGTCCACACTGATTTTCTCCCCATTTCCAGCCTCGCACTACAGATGTCGGGACAGGTAGTCAGCTGCATTGTTGGCTCCAGGTCGATACACCAACGTCACCCCATACTCAAGGAGTGCCAGCATCCACCTTTCGATACGTGCCAGGGGTTTCGAGGAGGATCCCGCCATGATCGGCAGCAGCAGCTTATAGTCCGTCACAACAGTCAATGGCCATCCTAACACAGAGCTGAAAGTACCGACATCCCCACAGCACTGCCAGGGCTTCACGCTCTATCTGGGAATAGCGTTGCTCAGTCTCTGACAGAGCTCTGTTCGTAAAGGCAATGGGCCTCAACTCCCCATGGGCATCGGCCTGGGTGAGGACCATGCCTGAACCGAACGGGCTAGCGTCCACCACCAACTCAGATGCGAGAGAGGGGTCAAAAAAGGCCATGGTGTCTTCAGCTTTGAGTGCCTCGAACGCAGCCTGCTCCAGCAGGCCCCAATGCCACGCAACATCGTTTCTGGTGAGGCTCCGCAGTAGCTCTGACCTGGGAGCCAAATTCTTGATAGACCGACCACAGTAGGTCACCATCCCCAAGAATTGCAGACCTCACTCACATTCTCCAGTGATTTCCCGGATCCTGGAGACGCTAGGCGTGCCATATGTTCAACCTCTGTTTTGGCAAATACCAAGATGTCATCGCTAATGTTCAGAACGCCGTCCAGATCTGTCAGGGCTCCACGGATGATGTTCTGAAAGACTTCTGCCACCGAGGGCACACCAAAACTCAGGCGCTTGTACCTATACAACCCTCAATGTGTAGTGAAAGTTGTGATGTACCTAGAGTCAGGGTGCAATATGACAGGATGAAGAGAAGAACTTGGCGCCTTGCAACTCTGCAATGATGTCATCAATTGTGGGCGTCAGGTGTCTCTCGCGCTTGAACGCCTTGTTCTGAATCCTCATGTCCACACATATCCCCACCAAATCAGGTTGCTTGAGCTTGCGAGCAATAACTATGGGCAACACCCAGGGCGTGGGCCCTTCAACTTTCTCTATGATGTCCATAGACACCAAAGTGTCAAACTCCTTGTCCAGAAGGTACCACAGATGGAACGGGACTCGGCAGTGCTTGAGGGCAATCAGTTGAATGGACTTGTCTTTGTGTATCCTCACTGGCTCACCAGCCATCCGGCCAATTCCTTCGAACAGCCAATCATACTTTTGGAGAATCCCTTGTATGTCCACTACATACACAAAATACGCAAAACTGACTATGTCCAAAGCTTCAGTATTGCAAAGACCTTTAAAAGTATTCGCAGGGTTTGCCAGGGATAATGGCCTTACAATTAACCCTAAGAAAACTAAAATACTTGCATTTAGGAGGAAAGGTATGAAAAGTAGCCACACCAGTTGGAACATCGAAGGGACTCCGGTTAAAAAATAGTCTTGGGGTTTTTTTTCTGGGGTTTTATTTTGGGGCTCAAAGTGTATAAAACGGGGCTAGACATTCTGCTCCACAAGGAAGCACAGCTACAGTGCCAGATAATGAAAATAGATCACAAGTTTGGCAGATTTTTGATCAAACCTGCCATCATGTTTTTCGAAGGGAAAATAGTCCCCAAGGTAATTTATGGTTTGGAATTGCAAAAAGAAACAGTAGCCAATTCAATAGATCAGTTTGAGGGCAAATTGTGGAGAAAGATCCTCAGCGTTCCGAATGTGGTACCACTGGCAGCTATAAGGTACAAACATAGGGCCATTTCATTAAAAGTACGGGCTGAGTGGCACCTATTAACATTGTTTTCCAAACTAATGGCTCCTCGACTGGATTCCCTATAAAAGACTCTTGGAGGGTTCTTCCTTGTAGTACAGGACCCCAAAGGTAAACCTGACTACCCAGGGCTTTTCTGGAGTAGATGCAAAGCAATTCTCATGAGAATTGGCTCTGACCTGGAGACTCTAATCATTAACCCCCTGAAAGCAAAACGGCCTTTGTTCGACTACGATTGGATAATGACAATAGATACCTTTCATTTTTATACATATTAACACAATTTCCTAATCATCACTTTAGGGGGCTGCTTCTTAGGCTACGATGGAATCTGTTCTTGACTAAAGAAATAATGTTCAGGAGAGGGAATATTACAGCTAACGAGATGGGGTGTAGATTTTGTATTCTTGCACTGGAAACATTAAAGCATCTGGTAATAGAATGTGAAGCACTATTTTTTTAATTTTTTTATTTGTGTTTAATCCAAAAGATTTTTACAAAGTGAGCTTTTGTCGTGGTTTTTTCAGAAAGAAAAAGAACTTGACTCTCTAAAATGTGCCCTTGTTTTTTGGCTGTCGCCTCGGCAAATTTACGGCTTCCAGTATTTTATATGTAGCTATTTGCCATTTCGTTTTATCTCCTCCAATCAAACGAGACCAACATATTTCTTCGTCCGGGATGATGAAATCCGAGAAGATGGGCCTTAAGTATCGTTCTCTTATATGTTGGTTTGCGGCACATTTTAGAAGTAGATGACAAATTGTTTCTTTTTCTTGTGTCTTACAGAAGCGGCAAAAGTTTGTTTCAGCCTTGCCTCTGATGGCCAGGATCTCGTTTGTCGGCAGCAAGTTGAGGCGGGCACGTAGCAACATATCCCTCCCCTTCCTAGATGGAAACTTCTTGATGTATTCATGGAGCTCATTCATTTTTTTAGTGTTTGGGGGCAGGTGTGTGGTTAGTTTATTCTTTCCTGCTATTTCCAAGGTTGATATCCAGTCGAGCTCTCTTATTTTTGTGAGTATTTTCTTTGGGTTATTTATTAATGTTTCTTCGTCGGCCTGTATCTGTTCCAACACTCTGGTGTTCTCTTCTTTGCAGTTTGTGAGCCGTTTGCTGGTGTTTCGTTCTATTTCCTGATTTACAAGATTGTAAATTGACAAAGGCTCCGCCATCCGACATTTCCTGTATAGCATTAGTGTTGATTGTACCACTGTGCTTTCGAGAGACAGTAAACTGAGCTCTAGACGAATCGATGCACCCAAGGTGGAATTTGGTAGCATCAACACTTTCCTCCAAAATTTAGCCTCCATTTTTGACCAGATGTTTGATGGTAAGTTGATCATTGCGTCTCCTCCATATGTTAGAGTTGGCATGACCTTTTTCTTGTAGAAATCTCATACTGGGATTAGCGAGTATCTGCCGAACCTTTTGTCTATTGCCCTGGCTTGGGCTGCCATTTTGTTGACTTTGGTCATTAAGGCTACTTGCATCGCTTTGTCTTGTTTTGAGGAGTCCAATGTCACTCCTAGGTATTTGAAATCAAATACTCTTTCGATTGGTGTTCCTTCCAGATTTAATCAGGGTTTTTCTTTTTTTCTGGAAGAAGCTTCTAATGTCAGGAATTTTGTTTTTTTTACATTAATTTCCAATTTGTTTTTTTTTCATGTAGCTTTGTAGATTTGTTAGTTGGCGCTGGAGTCCTATTGGCGTATGGTCCAATAGGACAAGGTCATCTGCGTAGAGAAGCCTCGTTATTGGAATTTTGCAGATTTTTTGTGGGAATGATCGTATTTCAGTGTCTTCATCGTTAATGTCACCAATGAATACCACAAATAGGGCCGGCGCCAGCGGGCACCCCTGTTGCACACCTCGTGCTGTTACAATTGGCGATGACAAGAGACCATTTTGATCCAAACGAATGCGCATGTTGGTTTCAGTATACAGGGCCTTGATCAGATTCAATAAGGCAGCCGGACAATCCCAGGCTTCCAATTTTGACCAAAGACTCGACCTGTCTATGCGGTCAAAGGCCTGAGTGAGGTCGATGAAAGCGACAAAGATTCTTGTACCTCCTTCCAAAACTTTGTTTTTCAGCACGTTCAGCATCAATATGTTTGCCGCCGTGACCATGTTTTTCTTAAATCCCGTTTGGAAGGGGTCGTCGCAGGGGGCATTTAAGGCCCAGATCTTGAAGTGGTCGAGAAGCCTCGAACCAAACACTTTCCCCATTACATCGAGTAGCGCGATCGGTCTATAATTCGCTGGGTCCTTTTTGTCTCATTTCTTGATAATTGCTACCACTGTAGCTGATTTCCATGAGGGCGGTATAGTTTTCAAATCCGTGCATCATCTGAAGATTTTGCTCAGGAGAATGGCCCACTCCTTTTGGTTTGTTTTTAAATCCACATTTGTGATCCCGTCGGGATCTGGCGCTTGTGAGTTTTTTAAGCCAGAGATCTTTAATCGAATTTCCTCTGGGTCATCCACTCTTACCCATGGATCCGATTTGTGCTCTGTTGATGACCTTGTTGGAGTTGTTGGAGCCAGGTACATTGTTGCAAAGTGTTTTGTCCAAGTTGTTTTACCAATCTCACTTATTATGGTGTTTTCTTGTACGTCGTACGTGGCTCTCAGGGTGCTCCAAAATTCCCTTGTGTTTCTTCCACTTATGAATTTTAGAATGTTTTCTGCTTCTTGCTGGTAGAGAATCAATCTCTGACCTTTTACCCATGACTTATAGTGTTTTGTTGCCACATCCGCTTCTTTTACTGCCGCCGATGTTGCTAAAAGTTTTGCTCTGCTCTGGATTTTTCGAAGTTCGCGGCACTTCTCAACCAATGTTTTGTCAAACACATGTCTTGGAGGGTTTCCGCCTGTCTTTCTTGAAGTTGCCGTCTTTTTGTATTTTGTCAAGAGAGGAATATAATCAGTTTTATTAGCGCCGGTTGTCTCTGACATCGAACTAAATCTATTTTCTATGTCTATGATGGACTCTCTTGACAAATTTAGTCGATTTCCCTGCACATTTGTGGTTATGTTGAATTTCATGTAGTCATTCAGGGGACAAAGTGACTCTAAGGTGGTCGACAGGGGATTATGGTCATTGGCTCTTACTCGTGTTATTTCAAAACATTTGGTTATTGCCAGGATGGGTTCAGTCACAAAAATGTAGTCTATTGTAGCCTTAGACTCGTTTCTTTCCCACGATGGAGGACGCTTTGGATCTGGAAAAGCTTTGTGCAGATTATGTAGGTTTCTCGATTCCATCAGTTGTGTCCATAGTTTGCCCCGCTGTTCACCTGTCGAGCAGTGTAATTGTTTCTTTCCAGTTTCTGCTGCACCCACACAGGTGGCATTCAGATCCTCGCAGATCAGGAAGTATTTTACCAGGTGCTCTGCCAATGCCTTGTCTATTGCAGCCTCTATGTTTTCTAAGAAAACAGTTGTTTCCGTACTAGCTGGGTTCCAGTAGGTGTTGGCTATTATTAATGTGCATTTTTCATACCCTGCTTTATTGTTTATCTGGCGCGACCATGAAGCCTTAACCATCAGTATCATTAAGTTGCCATCAAAGTTTCTTCCAGTTTGATCCCGCAGTCATTTTTGCAGGCAATCAGTAACCCCGATGAAGGTCTTCCTAGGCGCCCTTGTTTGGCCGGTGCCAGGATCATTTCAAAGCCCCTCATTGAGGGTGGCTCAATCAGCCAAGTCTCCTGTAGGCATATTAGGTTATTTGACCCCAGGTCCATGTCGCTCGTGGATAGTAGGTGAGTGTGACCTCTCGTGTTCCACGAGCACATCTTTATCATCTGCTTTTTATGGATCAAACAAGGACTTTCCTGAAGAATGTGCTTGTCTCTGATGCGTTGCTATCTTTGCTTTTTTTCCGTCAACGCTTTTGGCAACCAAGACCATATCCCTTTCATTGGCTCGCATTTTTTTTGAGGTTCGCGCTCAGTTTTTATTTTGATCTACTTGTAGACTAGTTATCCTGCCTCTGTTGGTCTTTCTTGTAACTTGTGTCTTCATTGGACTATCGTAGTTGTTACTCTCTTTAATGGTTGACTGCTTTGCCCCTGGCCTCTTTTCAGGCTCCCGTTCCTTGACTCTTGCCGTAGTATTTATATAATTTGTCTTCGTTCGGGTTATTGATGTTTGCCGATTGCAATGGTTTGAATCTTGCTTTTCTTGTTGCGTGTTGTCTTCTTTACTTTAAGTTTTTATTTTTGTCTGTGCCGTTTTTTAGCTCATATCCCATTTCTTCTAGTTCAGTTTTGCTATTGATGATGAGGTTTTTTAGCATTGTTGATGCTGTATACAGCACCGTTTTGGCCTTGGTATCTTCGTGGCTTGGCTCTACCACTAGCAGCTCTTCTGATTTGATATGTTTCAGGTTTTGAATGTACTTGAAGAGTTTTAACACAGAGTTTCGGTTCAATGTTATCTTGTCTCCGTTTTCTTTCACTTGTGTCAGCTTAATTCGCCATTTCACTTGATCCACTTTTCTCGGTTTTTGATTGTACTTTTGCCTCTTGGATCTATAACGAAAGGCAGTTTCCCCTGAGTCTCTTAATGAACAGGAGTGGTTCTTGTCGTTATTTCTGGTTTAGTCGTTTCTAGGTTTAGTGCAGGGCTGGGTTGGAGTCTCCCTTCTATGACTTTTTCTGTTTCTCCCTTGGTCCTCCCGTTGATGCTAATGTTCTACTCGCCGTCTCCTGTCTGGTTGTTCATTTTCGTGAACCTTCTGCTGTGAGTGAGAGCGGTTTTGCACTTTCTCTCGGTGTCTGGAAGTCCACTTATCCGGGGTTCTTGATCTGGCCCTTTCTCTTTCTCTTTTCGTTTCTTTCATCGTCTGTTTTAGAGTTGTCTTCCTTGAGGTTTCTGGCGACCGAATGTCTTTTTTATTTTGACTTTTCTCCTTGGCCCTAATTTTTTTTCGCAGAGTTCTCACTGGTCTCGTCCTCCTTCCTCTGTACGAACTCTGTTTTGCTATTTTCCCTACTAATTTGGGGATTCAGTGTTTCACTGGATCTGTCCGGATTTGAGGCCTTCGGAACCTGCTCCATTAGATGTTGACTCAGATTCATCAATTCCTCGTTTTCCAGGCAGTCATTTGTTGTTGTTGGGGATAGGCTGTTATTTCTTTTTTCCGACCTTTCTTGCTTCTTTGTTTGTTGTGGATTTACGTCTCGGTCTTCCATTTGTGATATTTCTTTTTGAGTTACTGGGCGTGAGAAAAATTGGAAGATGCCTTCTGCCGTTTGAGTTCCAATTTTTTTAATCTTGGTGAAATAGTCTTTTTTGATTTCAAAGTCGTGTCAGCTTGGCCTGGTAGTGATTTGATATTCACCCTTTTGTTTGTAGCCTCATTTACTGTTTTGTTTGTTGTTAAGTCAATCATGGTGATGGTTTGTTTTTCCCACCACAGTTCGTTCTTTATGTTGCAGGTTCACTTGTTGGCGTGGAGTAGTTGCGTCCTCTTTGGCTTCCAAAGTATTGGTTTTCCTTGCTTCTAAGGCCATGATGTAGGCTTCTAAGAAGATTACTTTACTATACATCATCGTTTGTATGCTAGTGTGATCTTTCAATGAATCTGCGATGGCTTCATAAAGCTTCATGAATGGTGCTAATGCTATGTTTACTGATGACATTATGGAAAGTAGGTCAATATTTTTGTTGGGGGGGGTCCGCGGGGCTTGCCGATTGTAGTTGCGTGGAAGATCTCCTAATCGGCGAATCATTTGAAGTTGTCGTGTTTGCCAATTGGCTTCGTGCTGGCCTTGCGGTTTCCAAAGAGCCTCTTTGGTTTCTGTTTTTATCTGTAAGGGGGCTGTGGCTTTCATTTCCCCACATGTTTTGATTTAAATTGTGCCGAGGTTTCAATGCTGGGCCCTGGTTTAGTTCATTCATAACATGCGGCATTTGAAGATCTGTGGAAATTAACTTCTCCGTCGACCTACTCAACCGTCGTGTCGGCGTTGGCCGCTCAGTTGGCTTTAACTCATCCTGGTGAGATGTTTTGTCAGGTGTTCTATGTCCTCCTTCTGAGGTTCCTTTCTTGTCGTTCTGTGGTGGCAAAGCCGCTTCCCCCATTGGTGATATTATATCTGGTGTTGGTTGGGGGAATCCTGTTAATGGGCCACTGGAAACGTCAGTTTCATCCATGGTCGACCTACTTTCCTGCAGGTTTATATTTTCACTTTGAGTGGCTGATGGAGCCTTCTCTGTTAAGGACTCTTTGTCTAAATTTGCCTTGTCTTCACTCTTATTTGAGTCACTTTGCTGCGTCAGATTCACCTGCCGATCTTGCAATTTTTGTGGCATCATTGGAGGAGATGTCGAATTGGGTTTCTCCCCGTCTACCCTCTCTTCTTCATTTGGTTGATTTAATGTCCCCTTGCTCAAGTCAGAAGCAGGGCATTTCTTGGAGGTCAGCTTTTCGCTGGCGTTATATTCCAGTCTTCGCAGTTTGGCAAAAGGTAAACATTCATTTAGAGCTTTCAATATTTCCAGGTCCAAAAGTTCCAAGGAATAGTTTCCATTCGCTGATCTTTGACTTCCTTGAGCCATAAAGAAGTCTCTAACAGAGTTTTTGGGTGCCTCCCCTCCCATCGTTTATCGTTTAGACTGCTTTTCTTTGACTTTATCCAGCGTTGTTTGGAGTGTGTTTTGTACTAGTTTGGGCTTTTGCATCACCTTTTTCGTTCTGTGACCCTTCTTAATATTCAGGGTGGAGCAGCTCTTATGTTCCATTATAATTCTCTGTCTTTTCTTCGGGTTTGCCGTTTTACTAGCCTGATCAATTGTTTCAATTATTTCAGTCTGTTCCTGGGTGGCTTTGGGTGTCGAATCTTCCTCTGCCTCTGCATGGAACAGCGCCACCACCTGAACCTGCCCTAACAGCACCGGCGGCGGCGGCTGAGGCAAGTCTGTGTCCTGTGGAAGCTCCCCGGCCCCACTCTCACATGGAGGCCGGCTTGTGTCTTCCTCCGTCGTCACCGCACCACCACCAATCTTCTCGCTCTCATCGTCCACCCACCCCCCCTGCAACTCCCACGAGCGGGAGCCCTCCTTCGAGTGCCGCCAACATGGGGTGCGGAGCGCCTTTGTGCGCCACACAGGGGGAGACCGGGACGGAATCAACCACCCGAGCACACGGCCCGGAACTTTCGTCCTCCACATCCTCCTCAACCACGCTGTCCCGCCACGCCAACTCATCCCCATCTTCCCACACGGACGGCAACCCTCCTCCGAGAACCACCAGCGTGGGGCTCGGAGCTTCCGCAACCGCTGAGCGGGGAGAGGGCGGGGCCAGGACACATGTTGTGTGAGGCGAGGCCGGTGTCGGGTCCAGCGCCCGGACGTACAACGAGGCGGGCACAGGAGCAGGTAAGGTTTCTCGTTGATGTTGAGATCTCTCCTTAATGAATTCTTCTGCTGAAGAGGGCGTCAGGGGATTTTTGAGTTTTGCTGCTTCTGCTGAAAAAGCCTGATCCTTGTACATAGTCTGTTGATCAGCCTCCGTTAAAACCAGTTCCTTTGAGCTCCGAGGCTCCACGCTTGTGTGCGTATTTGTCCTGCGTGGAGTGGTCAGAGGTTGTTCTTTTGAAGTGGTTACCTGATGTTTTTGGCCGGATTTCTGGTTAAGTTTCACGCTTCTTAGGCGCCGACCATCCTCTTCTTCTCTAGAGGCGTTGTTTAGGTCAAAATCTCTGATCTCTCTGTTTGCCCTGGCAGTCATGACTGCAGGACTGCCATTCGTCGTCCGCTCCGCGGGTGGATGAAGTTTTTATGCAGGTCCTCCCACACAGTAAAGCTCAATGGAAATGAGAGACAGACTCCCCGGCAGCACTGCAGGACTGCCACTCGTCGTCCGCTCCGCGGGTGGATGAAGTTTTTATGCAGGTCCTCCCACACAGTAAAGCTCAATGGAAATGAGAGACAGACTCTCCGGCAGCACTGCAGGACTGCCACTCGTCGTCCACTCCACAATATGAAGAACTATCACCAGATAGGAAAAAATATATGTTACCTTTCTTAAAATACAAAGCAGAATGCAGTACTGATACTATCTGTAAACAATGTTTAAATATACAAAACGTGCATGAGGGTTTGACTTTAGCAGGATTTTTAAAAAGCCTCAATATTCTGTAAATCTAGCTCTGCATAAATTATTACTGAATTTAATTATTATTTTGTGTATGTTCCTCTACAATTTGAAGTAGGAGGAAGAAAGTTAATAAGTTTATAATCTTTTTTTAAACAATTTCAATTTAACTTTCTCTCTTTTCCTTTAGTACTATTAATTGCTTGATTGAACTATGATTATTTCAGTAAAGGAAATTTTGATTGAGATTAAGTGCCTATGAATGTGTACATTGTACTTTAATGTATGTGATGAACTTTGTTCTTTTAAACTTTTTTGTACTAATGTATTATTTTTTTTATTTTTTGTCTTGAAAAAAACGTGGTAAAGGTTTAATTGAAACTCACCCGAAGAAAAGCCAAGCGTACCAAGCTTTCTAATGCTTGGTTTTCCCAAGAGCTTCTTTGAGCTACGTGCTAGGAAAAGGACAGCGCTCTCCCACTGGAAAGCTAATCCCATTGACACTTCCAAGCTAGCTTTTAAGATTATCTCTAAAGAATATAAAATTGCCATTATCAAAGCAAAAGCCTTTGTTCAACAGAAGGATAGCAAATGCTAAATCGGGGACCAAAGACATTTTTGCCATCTTCAGGGAGTTGGAAACAATCACCCAAACTCCCCCGCCGACCCTCCACAAAGATGAAGTCTGGTGTAACAGTATCCAATCTGCTATGCTCTTCAAAATAACACTCTTCAAAATAAAATCCTAGCCCATCAACAGGCACTCAGCCTCCAAATTCATAAACTACAAAATAGCATTGCTGGTGACTCCCCTCCCTTCGCTTTCAAGGAAATGAGCGAACAAGAAGTCATTGCCCTCCTGAAATCAATTAAACCTTCCTTTTGTAAAGGGGACGCCTGCCCGGCTCAATTTATTAAAGATTGTGCCCTTTCCCTTGCACCATTCCTTACAGCATTCATTAATGCCTCCTTCCAGTCAGCCTTGTCCCTAATGGTCTCAAGGAAGCATGGGTACGTCCTCTCCTTAAGAAAATAGCACTTGAGCGAACTGTACCAGGGAACTATAAACAAATTACTACGGTCACATTCCTTTTAAAAGTTCTCGACAAGGGAGCTTATCTGCAAGTCCAAAAATCCCTCGAGGCAAACAACCTGCTCGGCCTCCGGCAGTCTGGATTCCGTCCGGGACACAGCACTGAAACTGCACTTTTAGACCTAAAAAATCAAATGGACGATTTCAGAGATGCGGACAAACCCGCTCTCCTTCTGCTCCTAGATTTGTCTGCAGCTTCTGACTTGGTAGATCATAATACCCTTTGCCACCATCTCTCCTCTCACTGCTAACTTCTCCCCCAAGACCATTGCTTGGATCACCCTGTTTCTCCAGGAAAGAGTTATGAAACTCTTTTCTGGCTCAGCCTTTGCCCACTCAAGCAACATTAAATGCGGAGTCCCACAGGGCTCCTGCCTCTCACCCACCCTTTATAACCTGTTTACAAAGCCACTGTTCCACATTCTGGATGCCTTGGGCAACACATACACTAACTATGCTGATGACACGCAGGTCCTCGTCCCCCTCACTGGTGACTTGACTATGAGGCCGACATGGTTACCCTCAAGTCCATATTTTCCACCATCCAAACCTGGATGGCAGAAAACTGGTTATGCCTTAACGATGAAAAACCTGAACTTCTACTAATTGGATCACCTGCCACCCTCAGGAAACTGAACAAAGAATACAGCATTTTTACGATGACAACATTCCAATTCCTGTATCACAAGCTGTAAAGACCTTCGGGGTCTACCTGGACTCTGACCGATCTATAAACAGGCAGGTCAATGCCATTATATCTACCTCAGCCTAGCACTCTAAATTGCTTAATGCAGCCAGACACTTTCTGTCAGAACAGAACTCTCTCCCTATTGCAAGAGCAAGAAGTGAATCTTGGCTGGATTATTGTAATACCCTCTTTGTAGGGACGTCTGCTAAAAACATCACCAAACTCCAAACTGTCCAGAATAACGCCCTTAGGGCTGCCACTGGCATTTCCAAGAGGGAACATATCTCTGAAACCAGGAAGCAGGTTCACTGGCTCCCCATTAAAGAGCGGATAGTCTTTACGCCACAACGCACAAATGCGTCCATAACTTGGCACTGCTGTACCTTGCTCAAAGAGTTGTCAAGCCTATTTCAGCCAGACCCACATGAATTGCCTATACCAACAGGATCTCCATTCCTAAAACCTTGAGAATGCGCACAGGAGGATCCATTTTCCCAGTCATGGCAGCGACCAACTGGAACACATTAACCCCTTACATTAGAAGTATTGAGTCGCATTTAGCCTTCAGGAAAGCAATAAAACGATGCTGTTTTTTTAAAGAAGTATCTATGGTGCCACTGTCCTATGTAGACTCACACTCCATTCTATTTTGCTTTGTAACTTTCACTGTAACCTGTAACCGTATTACAAACCAAAAATGTAAATACCTTCATTGTTAGGTTACATGCTTACTATAACCATGAACTAAGTAACCCTCCTGTAACTAAGACAATTGCATGCAACATCGCCTCGATGCCCTTGGGCTGCTAGTGCGCTTTACAAATCCAAATACATTCTTTTTTTAAATAAATCCTACGTGGCAAATAGTAAATACCTATCGGGCGGAGGGATAGTTTAAGGGAACATATGTACCTTCAGTTTATTTAGGTGTTAGTAACATCATTGGCTGCCCCTTATTAAGTAGGCACTCCTCAAACTACCTCTAACTACGTATAATACAGATAATAGTAGAATAATAGCCGCGGATTGGCTTCTGCAACAGTGTATGGTCCACCATCACATAGGCCATCCTGATGGGATGGTACCCTCTTCCAACCTTGGACATTCGGCTTGTTAGCAGCACATAAACAATACGAAACCCAGGTTCGGAGAACAATGTCAGATAGCTGACCACTTGGCCACATAGCCTACCATCTGTCATCAGTTAGGCCTTAAACCAAGGCCTCTTCTTTGAAGTTGACCTGGCTGACGTTTCTCTTCCTCTGAACCTTGAAGAGGGTGAAGGTGCATTGCTATCTTCGTCTGGAGCGTTATAAATTGGCCTTGTTTTCTGGTCTTGCACCACGTGTGAGGAGACCATGATTTGATTTTGTCCATCTTATCCTCCTATTTAGTGCTATTTGATTCAATTATACTGAGTGCTATTCCTCTCGTTGGCCTCTGTAGACTTGGTTGCTGCGTCTTGCATATGAGTTGTGGCTCTTTGATTGTCTAATACTTAGCATTCGCAAATGTTTACTCCTTTGCTTAATCTAACAGAAATATGTCCTATGTACATGGTTTATTCTCTTCAACTCCTTTTGTACCTTGCAGTTGCTTCTTGCTGCGGCAATCTTGATCCTGAGCCAAACACATTTTCTTTGTTCTTGCATGAATTTGTGTTTCAGTGCCATCCGCTCTGCAGCCTTAATCTCCCTCCTTGGGGTTTTTAGCTAATAAAAACCGATGTCCATCTTTTCAACGTGGCTGCTTTAATCACATTATATTTTCTACGTTTAGCAAGCTTCTATACTTCTCATCTAACTTGTGTTTCTGCATATATACATCTACTGCATCTCTTGTCACCCTATATCATTTCTTCACATTTGCATGTATGTTCACCTTGTTACTTCAGTCACATCTTCTTTCTTTGAGTTTTCATATATAGTTTTAGTGCACCCTCGTCTCTTCTCTTCATGATGTCACTTTACACCTGTCAGACTTTACTTATAGTTCTTCTATGTCCAGTAGTGTCTGCAGACTTCCTTCTAGCACATCAGTTTGAGGGTTCTTTCGGTACAGTCGTCTGAGCGCATAACATCTTTCACATCCCAGTGTTCTCAGAGAAAGAAGTACTTGCAGCTCTTAATGATCTTAAATTGCCATTTTCACAGGACCCTGTTCCGCTTTCTATACTAAAAATCTCTGCTGATAGCATCCCATGACTCACTGAGGCCATGAATTACTTTTTCTTCTGGGATTATTTCTGATAGGCTTAAGCATGCTCTTGTCATCCCGCTGCTGAAAAAGCCTGGCTTGGACCCCTCTGTTCTTTCTAACTTTCGACCTATCTCTCTACTTTCCCGTCTTATGAAACTTCTTGAATCTCTGGTGTCCCCCCTTCTTAGCACTTTCCTGGAGGTGTCAGGGTTTTTTGACCCATTTCAATCTGGATTCCGCCCAGTCCAGGGCACGGAGTCGGTGCTTATCTCCGTGGTGGATGACCCGACTCGCTTGGTCGACCAGGGTGGGGTGGCTGCCCTGATCTTGCTTGAATTATCAGTGGCTTTTAATACCATTGACCACCCTACCCTAATCACCTGGCTCATTTCTGCAGGTCTTTCCGCCCAGGTTCTAGCCTGGCTGTCTTCTTTCTTGACGGACCGTTCTCAATCTGTGTCTCTTCCTCCGTTCTGCTCTCAGCTGATTCCTTTACTCTGTGGTGTGCCCCAGGGCTCTTCATTACCCCCTACTCTATTTAATCTTTATATCCGACATCTTGAATATCATTCATGCCTTTGGCTTTCTGTGGTCTGCCTACGCTGATAACACTCAAATAAATCATTGTGCGACTGGATCTTACCCAACCTGAGTCAGCGGTTCAAATGAGGAACTGCCTGCAAGCTATTGGAGATTGGATGGTTTCGAGTTGGCTTAAGCTCAATGGTGAAAAAACAGACGTGCTGCTGGTGGTATGGCAACGCCTTCCCTGTTCTGGACCCCTGATCTTTGGCCTGAGAGCCTTGGCTCATTTCCCTAGCCGGTGACTTCTGTGAAAGACTTAGGGGTCAAAAGGTCAGCCTCCTTGTCGATTTCTGATCAGGTCTCTTCTGCTTGTCAAAAAGCTCATTTTAAACTCTGGACTCTCCGCATGTCATGATGCCTACCCCCGGACTTCCGGATCAAGTCCATCAGTCCAGAGGGCAGACATCCAGCCCCTTATTGGAACCCACAAAGCCCCGGTTAGGGGCTTGATGGATTCAGTACTGGCGCCGTAGGCGCCAGGCTCATATATGGGATCAGTCCTGGCGCCATAGGCGCCAGGATCATACAATCAAACGTACCTCATGCAGACCATGCCGCAAGGAACTCAAGCATTGGCCTTTGTGAGGCCAGGGAAGGACTACTTTTCTTCAGGGACTATTTTTTACTTGGGTGTGGTGCTTGAAACTATTTACCTGGGACTACTTTGGAAGCTATTTAAACCACACCCGAAGAGCAGAACACGCTTTGCTTTATTCTGCATTCAACAGCGTAACGCTCACCGTGCCTACAGCCAGCATCCTGTTACCTGCCACGCCCGCTCTGAATCCGGACCGCTTCCTGGGAAAAAAGGAAGAAGAAGAGGTTAGAGCAAGAACCTACCTTCTAATCTTTATCGGCTCCTGAATCCATCGCATTCCTGCACAAGGAAAAAAGACTTTGAAAAAATAAACGCGTCGCACCTCTAGCAGCTGCGCCGCGCCATACTTACCAGTCTTCATAGCATCTGCACGATCCGGCGCAGCTTACATCTCTTCGTAGCTGCATTCTCGGCACCTAGAGGAAGACAAGAAAAAACAAGGTGAGCCGAGAGCAAACATAGACAATCTTGGTTACCGCCAGGCACTTACTTGATTTGCCACCCGAGGTATAATTCTTCGGCATCCAGCATCTTCTTACGCCGCACCTGTAAAAGGACAAAAGCACTTGGTTATAGACATTTAGCATCATTATTTTCTACCGGACAGTGCTGGGTAATACAGACTCTTACCTTAGCGCGACCTGCTGCCAATCAGGAGAATTCCTTTTCAACCAAGCTGCAAGATAAATAAAGGAAAAGGGAAATGAGTGAATAGCAGACATTGGAACTCTAACGACTATATAATTACGGCTCCACGCCACATTCCCCAGAACTCACCCTATTCCTTCGATCCAGTGGAGTAACTGGCATTCTATGCACCTCTGCAACAGGGCAGGACGCATCATTTCAAGCACTAAGGTGAGGACATAAAGGGAATATCGGAGGTGTTCAGTGGGAATGAATAGGGTGCAGGTATCCTCGCAATCCACGGTTGCCTAACTCCCTTCCATTGTTTTGAGGATACTACTCTTACGGGTCAAGCAGACAAAACTAAGAGGGCCAGTCCAGTCAGCCATCTCCACCCTACGAGTCACTTTGGTGGAGACCACTGCTGTTCAGTTCCATTCAATGCCCCTGCAGGAACCAGGTGAGCGTAACACCGCAAAGTCCTGCCCTGTATTCCCCTGAAGTTCCACACTCCTGTGGTCTCCTCCTTGGTCATCAGAAATATCGATTATTGCAATGCCCCTTACCTGGCCCTCCCAAAACATCTGCTTAGATGCCTCCAACTATTACAAAATGTGGCTGGCAGGGCTGTACTTTGGGCCCCCACCTTTGGTGCCCATATGACCCCTCTGTTGTGTCATCTCCACTGGCTCCGTGCTATGCAGCGAATTAGATTCAAGGCTTTGTGCATGGTCCATAAAGCCTTTTATAAACTGGGAGCGGAAGTTCTCTAGAAATAACTTTGCATGTATGCACCAACTAGGCCACTCCGCTCTCAAGATTTAAAGACCTTACAGCCAGGCTTGCCCAGGTGGGTGGGCACGCTTTTTCTGTGGTGGCCACGAAGGCTTGGAACCTACTACCTTTCTCCCTTTGCAACATGGAGGCGCACCTGCCATTTCATTGGACTCTGAAGACCTTTCTGTTTTAGCTCTCATTTTCTGGTCAGACTTACCTCTTAGCTTAGTGGCAAGGTGCCTTTGGGTTATGTTGCGCTCTAGAAGTATTTTTAAGATGCGGTATTGGGGCGATACCAGACATCATGCACAGTGCTTTCTTGCTGTTATTCCAATATGATGGAGGTGAGGGGGTGGGCTCCTTGAGTGAGGTGTCCATCTGCTCCTCTACACTATTCTAGAAGGGCCATGGCAGCCGAGTCCAAAACTTCCCCTACGTCAGAGACATACAGATTAAAAAGTCAGGGGGCCAAAATGCACCCCTTCCTATGCCATTTCGGGTGAACATTTCTTCAGAAAGAACCCTCTCTTGGTTTAACCGCACCTATATGTTGGATCCCTCATGCAGCAAAACAAGCAGTTTTAAAAGGCCGTCTGAGTTTCCCCATTCTTCACGTTTTTTTAAAAGGTGGTTACAGCTCACTAAGTCGAATGTAGACGACAGGTAGATAGCCGGCAAGTGAATCACTTCATATTGTTTATCCCACACTAAATCCTGGCAGCATTTAATAACAAAACCGTTCAAGCTGGTTCGATGTAGTTTCCTGAAACCGCTTTGGTTTTATTTAATCTGCCAGTCCCTACCGCGCAATCTTACAAATTTTTTAACATTAAGCTTGCAAACGTTTTACTGTCGGCATCCAATATTGCAAATGGGCGGTAGTTCTTGGGACCCAGTCTTAGACAATGAATGAAAATAGGTCTCACAAATGAGGTCTGCCAGGATTTGTGGAATCGCTCTGTTCTCATAATAGCGTCAAAGAAATGTCAACAATATGGCCCATGTAGTGGGGTCTCCCTTAAAAAGATTATTTGACATCTGGTTGGGACCCGGTGCCCCAGAATTACTGGCCCCTAAAAAAATACAATGCATGTCTTCCAATTGAAACTTAAAATAATTATCTCCTGGGTTACTATCCAAGAAATTGCCTGGGATAAGTCAGACCGTTCTTTGATAATGTTCAGTTGGACTAAATCCATTAATTCCGATTTATTGATGATATTGTCCAATGTGGTCTCAATAGCCCCAAGAACAATCGTATGCATTCTCACTTCAGACTTAATATCTTCATATAGTGAGGCAAAAGTAGATAACACCTGATTCAGTGCAATTAAATCCACTTGGGCATTTGTAGTGTTGATGTGCTTCGCCGCTCAGGCCGTGAACTTGGGCTGCCGGGCTGTTATTCCCTGTTCCAGCCCTTGGAATGGGGTCTTAACGCCACATTTCAACATGCATGGCCCCTGGCCACATCCTGAGTAAATAATCGAATCACACGGATCAGTCACTTTGGCCTCAAGCATCACTTCAACCCATATTTATTGTTGGTCAAAACAAATAGCCGAAACCCTCTGTCAATATACAATGCCCTTAAAAGATATTACATCTGCTTTTGTGATACTACCACGCCATTAAAACCATTGCTGGGTTCTTAGCTGAGCTGACCATCGGCTAATGTCGTAGTTACTTATTTACCCATACTCTGGCCTCTGACAACGCTGCAAAACCAGTTTCTCAAAGTCAAACCCTAACTGCTGCATTTTAATCCATTTATAAAAAAAAGCCCAATACGTGTATATTTATGAATGCCCTGTGTATGTATATCAGTGTGCGTGCATGTTTAATTACTGTCATATTTTCTTCTAAGTAGGCTCTATTTGACCAGTCCCTTTCCTTGCCTGCGCATTATGAAAACTCCTTGTTGCCCAGTTTCAAGGCACTTCATAGCACACCATGTCTGGGTCATGTTTTATATTTCAGTTGGTGGTTTTGGCATTTGTCTTTCTACTCACGTTCAAATCTAATATGTATTAACTTAAAAGATAACACTAAAGTAACATATCCTACACTGGATTCCATTTAACTACACTGGATACATATACAAAATTGCAACCTCGCACTAACTTTGCTGCATCCGCAGTCCCCAATATGGCACGCGCAACATGATCCCAGCTTCATCATTGGGGCCTTTCCTGACCACCTCAACATTAAGAACCAGACTGACCCTAAAGGGAGACATAGTGGAACCGGTCTCATTAAGCACTACAAGACAGGAAATTGGGTAACAAAACCCTCACAGTGGTTGGGAATATCTGATTCAGTCCAAAGTAAAAGGCAGTTTAAGAGACTGAGAGAAGATTTTTGTAAAATACATTGTTCATGAGAAAATAAGGAAGCAAGCAAAGGAATACAGAGAATCTCAGCCAAGAGAAGGGACATTGGGATTCCTCCAAGTGCTGGGGCCGAGGAACTTTACAGAGGCACTTCAAAATGACACTCAAAAGGGGTGAATACCCAAATACAGTGCGAAGAAAAAGTTCATCTCAACAAGGAAAGGGGACGCCAGTAGAGTGGAAAAATCCTGAGTACAAACTAGGAATTAATCCAAGAGATGGCCAAGAAGTATTTGAATAGCACCTATTAGGGCTGAACAGCCTATCCAGGAGAAATTCTCTTGGTCTTTTTGGTATTTTTTCTTAGTGGTAGTGCCAGAAAAGATTAGCTTTGAGATGGAGGACAGACAGTTTACTTTTTGGACTTCTCTACGGACGATGAGCACACTAGTTAGTTTTGTTAGGTAGGGCAACACATTGAATAGGGATAGATATGCCATTTTCTTCCTTTTTCATTAAACCATTTGGTGTGTCTAACAAAAACTAGTCTGTCTCCCTTTTCCGACCAACACATAACCTAACTACTGAAATGTCATCTCTGAAATGTATTAGTAAATGTGAATGCTGAAATTAATATATTTATTAGTGCGTGATTTGATTTGTTCTTGCAAGGGATCAGATTTCATATATGGAGAAGGCTTTCCATTATATAAGGGAATGGCTCAGCAGGCTGAAGGCACAATCCAAGAACTAACTTCTGAAACTTCTCCATTATGAATCAGAGGCGGTATATGTTGCTCTTTCAGACCAGTCCCAGGCAGCTTTGGCCTCTATTGTAGCAGAGGTACACCACCCTGTGTTCTCTCTCTCCTTCCCCTCATCTGCTGGAGGCAGTTTTCACCTTTCCAGGCACCCCAGTCTTGGTTCCTAGAGTATTCATCTCTCAGAGAGGCCCAGCAGCAGGCTTGCCAGCTGTGTAGAAGGATCAGAGAATCTCTGGGCCCAAGGCAGCCCATTGGAGAGGACAGTAGCGTGAATCCCAAAGACGAGATCACCAACTACCAGTTGTGCCACATAGTGCTTTCTGCTACATACTTAGAGTGTCTTGGCCTTTGCGCAGTGTGGGTTATGGCTTATGGGATGAGAGGCATAAAGAGCCACTGGTCTAAAGGCCTGCAAGTTCGTAAGAGCCTTTGTTGGGTTGAGGGCCAGTGCTAGTACTAGGCCCTCGCCTATTGCAAACTCAGCATGAGCGCCAGTATATGGAGGACAGAGTAGCTGTGAACTTTCCCCCAAACGCACACTGAGTTAATAAATTAATTCACTTTGTGGAGTTTGTTTTCACAAATGTCCTTGCTGGTATCCTTGCAGTGACATATCCATAAAGGGAAGTGAGAGTGGTTTGGTTTGAGGGCAAGTTGTGCCCATCCACCTCTCAACACAATGATGAGAAGCAGGTATTTTCGTTAGTTTGTTTAGGCAGAGTGTCTGTGAATGCATTGAGCAGCTCCTCTCCTGAAAGTCTAGCAATGGGTTCATGGAGGAACACTTTGCTAAAATTGAAACTGTTGTACTTGCACCTTCCCAGGGATAAGAGGTGCAGGGTGGACACCCAGACCACACCGAAGCCTGAGCCCTGAAGGTGCACTTAAAGTCAACTGAAAGTCACAGTGGCCTTCATCACTGGTCCGGCTGTAAAAATCCGGTGTTACCATGATGGTGGTGGAAACAAAGTAGTATTACGGCTTGGCGGCTGCGCGCATCACCAGTGCGCAGAACCGGTGCCACCGCCATCATGGAAACACCGGTAGAGATGGATCGACCGCCACAAAACTTGCCGCTGCATCTGCCTCCGCCCCGTTAATGCTGAACATAGCAGAACTGTGTACATGGAGCCGGAAACACCGGAAATGGAAATACTGTGATGGCCAGAACTGGGGCGTCTCAGCGGGACATTCATGCGCCCAACCGTGGAAAGAAGTAGTGCCGTTCCACTGACAATTGTTGCACATGTTTGCATATTGGGTCTGGGGCCTGGGAGTTGAGTGGGTTTAATACACTGGGTTGTAAATCAGAATAACAAGTGGAAATTCTTCTTGTGTGTGTGACTTAATGATTGAATACAAGTGCTCATAATTACGCGTGGCTTAATGTGCTTGTGATGATGTTCAAAAGAAATTGTGAAATCAGTGCTTCCCATGCATGTTGTCCATCCATGGCACCCCGACCTGGTTGCACACCCATCCCATCTTCATCCTCATCTGCTGGGTCCACGTCCGGGGGCAGCGCAAAGTTCCCGCGTATACACATATTGTGCAGCATTGCACATGCAAGCACAATTTTGCCCACCTTCATGGGGCTATATTTCAATGCCCCGCCGGATCTGTTGAGGCAGTAGAACCTGCCCTTCAGCATTCCAAAAGTCTGCTCTATGATGCCCCGTGTCCGGTTGCAGGCCTCCTCATGCCTGTTCCGTGGTTGTCGGATGGGTGTCATGAGCCACAGCGTGAGGGAGTATCCAGCATCACCTGCATGGGAGTGACAGAAAGGTCATCTGATGTTTATGGTGTGAATTATGTGCTGTTGATGATAGAATGTACACACTCTCAAGTATTTTGTTAGCACAGAACATAGCACATAGCAAAGATTTAAGAATTCGCCTGCTAAATTGTCTTGGATGTACTCTTCATTGTTACACACTTGACACACTCCTACTGAGACTGTATGGCGTGCTCAATGTCTGCATTCATGATACATTCTAGCCAACTACATGTCTTATTTAGCACACTGCAGGTTGTGTACATACTAGGTGCCTCATGTCTTGTAAGGTGCTGTCAAAATCAGCCTCATGCACCCGCAGCGCACAAGAGTGTAGACATTGCTGTGCGAAGTGGGAGAAGTAGGCATTGTGCACATTGGACAAACTGGTATTTTCTCGCCAGTGCCGATACTCTCATTCACGTCACCATTGCATGGTCTGACACGCCATGGTTTGCGGGTGCTACCATTAGCCAGTATATGGATTCCTGTGACATGGCAAATTGTCATTTGCCTATTTCAGCAGTGAGCTGGGTGTACTCTGGGGTGTGTCTTTTTGCCCCCCCCCATTACACAGAGGTCCTGCATTGGTCATTCTACTCACCCGACAGCCATGAGCACCCTGGTGTGTGCGTCTATTTGCCCTCCCCCCCACAACACAGAGGCCCTGCATTGGTCATTCTACTCACCCAACAGCCAGGTGCTCTCTCCGTGGTAACGTGCCATGTACCCTGGCAACGTGGAATACCGCAAAACCATAGAGTCATGTGTCGATCCCGGGAAACGTGCACAGAAATGGGTAATGAGTTGGTCTGCATCACAGACCATCTGCACGTTCAGGGAGTGGAATTGTTTCAGAGTTCTATACACCACCTCAATGGCATGTCGGGCAGTCAACTCAACATGGGTGGAATCTAGTGCACCTATGAAATTGGGCATACCAGCAAGGGCATGGAAGGCCACTTTGGTGGCATTAACCTGTGTAGGGGTTTGGGGTAGGGCAATGTGATCCGATACATGGCGCAGCAGCGCATCCAGTACCTGGAACAATATTCTTGAAGAACAGGGTTGTGACAGCCCGTGCAGATCACCAACGGTGTGCTGGTATGTGACGGTTGCTAGGAAGTGCAATACCGACAGTACCTTCAGCAAGGGTGCGATTGCAGTCCAGATGGTTATGATACTGCAGATGTCATTGATGAGGATGACTATTGACATTATGGTGTCCCTGTTAAGTTGGTATAAGGTGTGGATTTGGCCTGGGGTCAGGTTCCAGGGCGAGGCCAAGATGTGGGATATTGGTGGCTGTCTGCTGGGTGGTACCTGCTGTAGAATTATGTTTGGGATGGCCACCTGGTTTCTCATTTGCCTCCAGCACCTCCGCCTCCTGCTCTGCCTCAGTGCTGCTTCTAACTCCATAGCTGCTTGCAGGTACCCCAGACCAATTGCTGCTAGATCGACTGCCAGCATGGTTTGTTTGTTTAGAATTTATTATGCGCGCCAGACCTGAAGGTATAAGGGCGCAAGAGCATAAGAAAACGTACAGCTTAGTGACAAGTTTACAGAGTACAAGGTGTCAGTAGTGAGCAAGGATGAAACGGTACAACAGTTTAAGTTAACAATATGGACATGACAATTGTGAGCAAAATCAAAGTATATACAGTAGGAATAGATTTGTCCATTTATTTGTCATTAGTCTCTATTAGCCAGCTGATCAAGTTTTGCCTAAATTTGGTGAAGGATTGTTCCATTCTCATTGAGGTAGGTAACTCGTTCCACAGTTGGGCGGCTTTGACAGGGAAGCTGGAGCCTCCAATAGTGGAGAGTTTGAATTGGGGTACCTGAAGGCGATTAGTGTTTGCTAGTCTAGTCAGTCTGGAAGAAGTGGTTCTAGAGAATCTGTCTGCTAGGTATTGTGGGGCTTTCTTATTTAGACTTGTGTGTGTGAGGGAGGCAGTTTTGAGTCAAATTTTCTCATAAGTGGAGAGCCATTTGGATCTTCTTCTAGTTTCAGAGATGTGTTCTCTCTTAGGGATATTCAGTGCAGCTCGAAGAGCATTATTTTGCTGTATCTGTATTTTATTGATGGTGGATTTGGTTGCTCCAATATAAAGGGCATTGCAATAATCTAATTTAGAGATAATCAAGGCTCTGGCTAAGGTCATGCAGCTATTTGTAGATAAGAATTGTTTACCTGCTCTGATAAGTTTACATGTATATGCTGTTGATGAAACTAGAGTATTTACTTGTTTGGTGAATGATAGTGTAGAGTCTAAGTATACACCTAGCGTTTCTACTTCCTTAGCTACTTGAATTAAGTTCTCATCAATGATGAAGGAAGAGTAGCTTGCGCCTAGTTTGTTGAGAAGAGCCGTAGTACCCAAGATGAGAAGCTCTGTCTTATCATCGTTCAGGCAAAGGCCATGGGTGGCCATCCATGACTGAATGATACTGTAGATTCTGTTCACCATTGCCAGATCCTCACTGTAGTCCCCTGTAAGTGGCAAGAGGATCTGGGTATCATCTGCATAGTTAGTGTAGGTGATACCCAGATGATCCAAGTCATCAAACAGGGGTTTAGTGAAAATATTATATAGTGTTGGTGATACACAAGAGCCCTGTGGCACTCCATAGATGATGGGGATAGGGTCAGCAGCCGCAGAAGGAGAGACGACCCTCATGGTACGGTCACTCAGAAATGATTGAATCCACTCTATAGCCCCACGCTATAGAAGTGGGCTGTTGAATCCAAGTGGTTACATAGTACTTTATGGTCCTCTAAGTCGAACGCCGCAGATAAATCTAGTAGGAGAAGTAATGCCGGTTTTCCATTGTCTCTGAGTTTATCTATTTGGGCTTTGAGGTCAATAAGTGCGGTTTCCGTGCCATGTAGGGGACGGAAGCCGGATTGTCGGGAACCTAGTAGCTGGTTAGATTCAAGAAAGTTTTGTATTTCTATGTAAGCTAACTTGTCCAGAATCTTCAACAAGAATGGCACAGTTGTAATCGGTCTGTAATTGGTGGGTACAGCTGGATCTAGAGTTTGCTTTTTGAGGAGTGGGAGTACCCATGATTCCTTTAAGTTCCTGGGAATAGTGCCAGTGGTGAAGGAGGCATTGATCAGCTTGGTGATAAATGGAGCTAGGTCCCTAGCAGTATCTTTGATCAATTGTGCTGGACATACATCACCTTTGCAATTGGAAGGTTTGAGTCCAAGTATTACTTTCTCAACCTCGATTATGGAGACTTTAGAGAAGTGAAATTGGGTGTGGGGTTTCGTTTTGGGCGGTATTGTGATTATAGGCAGTGCTGTGATAGCTAGTGACTCATTTTTAATTCAATTTTCTTTTGGAGGTTTAGGCTAGTGCGTACTGGATTTCAGAGCACCAAGTTTTGTCTTTGACACAGTTATCTTGGGCTGTTATGGGATTTTCAAGTTCTCTTAGTATGGAAAATAGCTCTTTCATGCTAGAACTAGCTTTAGTAATTCTGTTGTTATAAGTCTCTTGTTTAGCTAAGAGGATCTCTTTCTTGTAATGAGAGGAGATGTTTTGTAGTTTCAGTTTATTTTCTGGTGTGGGGTCGAGTTTCCAAATATTAGCGCATTTTCTTTCTTCTAATCTGAGGTTTTTTAGGTGGCGGGTGAACCAATTGTTCAAATGATTAGGGGGGTAATGTTATCGAGAGTTTTGTTCATGATTTTATTATATTCATCAACTAGAAGGTTGGGATCTAGGTTAGCAGATAGAGCATTAAGGGTGGGCAAAATTCCAGGGATTATTTTGTCTGCTGTCCTATTTTTCTTGTTTCTGGTAAGTATAAGTGGTGCAAGGGGTTTTTATAAGGTGGAAATTTTAGTGTCTAATGTAAAGGATATAAGGTGGTGGTCTGTCCAAATTTGGGGTGAGATAGGATGGAGGTATTGCAATTGTGGTATGCAACCCAATCTAAAATTCTCCCTTTGTTGTGTGTTGGCTCATTCACTCTTTGGGTGAAGCTCAGTTCTGTCAGAATGTTAGATGCTGCTGTGGCTTGTAGGTCATTAGTGTCATTGAAACCAATATTAAGGTCGCCGAGCAGTAATGTTTGGGATGTGTCTTAAGTTTTCTGAGAGAATAGTGGATAATTCTTCAAAGAAGGTCTTGATGGGACCGGGGGGTCTATATATCAAGTGAATGTTCAATGTTTGAGAATTGGCTGTGGGAATTTTATTGGACAATGTTTTGCATGCTTCCACAACAGGTGAAGGAGAAAGTCTCATGCCGAGCACAGTTTTGGCAATAATGCCGAGGCCACCACCTCGAGCTTCACGTCTATCCATTCTGAGGATAGTGCATTTGTTCGGGATGGCTAGGGACAGTGCTGCACCTGATGCTTCATGGAGCCAAGATTCAGTAATCGCCAAGAAATCGTAATCTTCAATGGAAATGACTTCAAATATTTCTATAGCATGGGCGACTAGAGATCTAGCATTTATTAACGCACCTTTCAGTTTAGGTATGGATTTAACTAGAGGAGGTGGGCCTGTTGGGCAGCTAGTAGTTCTACCTCTTTTTACCTGTGGGTTATTATGGCCATTATATAGTGGTTAGATTTGGAAGTAGGATCAGATGCAGTTTTTGTTCGGAAGGTATTAGTCTCATATTTGATAAGAGGATCAAACATTCTTGGTAGTCGTGCCCGTAGTCTAGTGTTTCTAAGAAGTGTGTTTCTAAGAAGTGTGTTGCAAGGTGTGGTTTGGTATGGTGGGTTATATTGATGGTTGACTAGATTAGGCAATGGTAGTTGGTTTATTATACCTCCTGATGAGGACATTGTAAAGAGTATCACCAAGGTAAGTAAGGTGCACTGGTGTACTAGGTTGGAAAGTATCTCGTGCATGATGTGTTAAGCAGTGAATCTATCTAGTGCACTGAGAGTGCTCTGCGTCTACTACGTGTGTTGGATAGATATGGTGGCGGACCTCAGAGATGTTAGTACCATATTATGTTCAGTAATTACTTAAATTAACGCTATGGACATACCTAGGTTCAGATCATATGGTTCGGCAAATAGTCCATGGTTATCTAGGCAATTATCAGAATGATATCTAATCTAAACTAGGACATACTTAAGTTCAGGCTTCAGTAGGTATAACAAAGTTCACCGGATAGCCGGTTTATGGCAGTTAAAATATGAGAGCAATTCTAAGTAGCTTGGTATTTAACTGTTAATACAACTAGATTTGAGTATCAGCACGTAAGCATGAAGCAATTCTAAGCAGTTTGGTAGTTTAGCTGTCAATACATCTAGATTTGATTCTCAGCACGTAAGTATGATAGCAATTCTAAGCAATTTGGTAGTTTAGCTGTCAATGCATCTAGATTCGGTTCTCAGCAGATACAGTGGGAACGGGGTTATATCTACAATACAAGTACATGACAATTGTAGTTATAATAAAGGCAGTCACACATATAGTGTACAGTGTGCAGGCATATAGGCTGAGATACAATGTGCGGGCAGGGTGTACAAATAAGTCGATAGGTTCAACTACATTGAAATTCGCATTCGTGGCAGAAATGCAGTGGGCAGGCTCAAATGCGTAGATTCCAAGCACCATTTAGTTTGTACAAACGTAGAAATCACAGTGTGGGGTGGGACACTTTATGTTTGGCCTAGCTTCTGTTTTCTGGGATAGGCTAAGATAATAGGTGGCACAATACAGCAGGCAGTTAATCAATAATAGTAAAAGGCATTATAGCCGGCTGAAATACAGAACATTGTAACAAATAGTTAACGGTAAGCAGGTAGCACAGTTTGGAGTTGGCTGAAGGTGTCAAAACGCACAAATTGGTGCGGAGGCTCCTGAGCAGTCAGACTCACGATGGTAGGTGTATAATTGGGAGGCAGAATGACACCGTTAGACGTTTGAGCGGCAAATAGGATCCTAATTGGCAATGTGGCTCGCTGCAAGCTGTAGTCTTATTGCGGCGCTGCGAATGTTAGAGGGGTGCCAGTGCAGGTTAAGTGAAGTAGTAATCGCACGGCGTACGTCAGTGAATATTAGATAAATTACATAGGATTTCGATGTACAGTCCCTTAGAAGGATGACACCATGACACCATGAAGGATGCAGCGTTTATGGCAGAGGGCAGACACCGGCAAGGGACAGGCGTTGTGCCTTAGTTCCCGTGCCTTTGTTCCGGCCCGTCTTCGCCTTCCGGCGATTTCTAATTGGCTACCTGAGCCGTAGTGCGCCCAATCAGAAGGTGGGGTGGGCTGCTGGCAGGCAGTGAGCCATGGATAGAGCAGCACAGATAGCGGTGGCCATCTTGGAATACATAGAACCCTCTTGGTTCTATATGGTGGCGTGTAGAGGGGGAGGCTTTCCTTAGGTAGCTGCCTCTGTTTCTGAGATTATGTGGACAACTTAGATTCTAGCACTGCGCGTGCAAGCTTTTTCCAATTTTCTCCATGTGCGCTAGATGCGTGGATGTTAGCCGAAAGGTAGGCATCTAGATAGAGTAGACCCTTAGTCTTACCTGCAATGCAAGGCAGGGTTGACAGTGGTGCTGCTCCTGCAGCACGGTGTGGGCTCCAGCTCCACTGGAGGGCTTCTGGTGTTGGGCCAGGCAGGACAGGCATTGTGCCTTAGTTCCCGTGCCTTTGTTCCGGCCCGACTTCGCTTTCCGGCGATTTCTAATTGGCTACTTGAGCCGTAGTGCACCCAATCAGAAGGTGTGGCGGGCTGCTGGCAGGCAGTGAGCCATGGATAGAGCAGCACAGATAGCGGAGGCCATCTTGGAATACATAGAACCCTTGTGGTTCTATATGGCGGTGTGTAGTGGTGGAGGCTTTCCTTAGGTAGCTGCCTCTTTTTCTGAGATTATGTGGATACCATAGATTCTAGCACTGCGCGTGCAAGCTTTTTCCAATTTTCTCCATGTGCGCTCGATGCGTGGATGTTGGCCGAAAGGTAGGCATCTAGATAGAGTAGACTCTTAGCCTTACCTGCAATGCAAGGCAGGGTTGACGGTGGTGCTGCTCCTGCAGCACGGTGTGGGCTCCAGCTCCACTGGAGGGCTTCTGGTGTTGGGCCATGCAGGACAGGCGTTATGCCTTAGTTCCCGTGCCTTTGTTCCTGTCCGGCTTTGCTTTCTGGGGATTTCTAATTGGCTATTTGAGCCATAGTGCGCCCAATCAGAAGGTGGGGCAGGCTGCTGGCAGGCAGTGAGCCATGGATAGAGCAGCACAGATAGCGGCAGCCATCTTGGAATACATAGAACCCTCGTGGTTCTATATGGCTCTAGGTGGAGGCTTTCCTTAGGTAGCTGCCTCTGTTTCTGAGATTATGTGGATACCATAGATTCTAGCACTGCGCGTGCAAGCTTTTTCCAATTTTCTCCATGTGTACTCGATGCGCGGATGTTGGCCGAAAGGTAGGCATCTAGATAGAGTAGATCCTTAGCCTTACCTGCAATGCAAGGCAGGGTTGACGGTGGTGCTGCTCCTGCAGCACGGTGTGGGCTCCAGCTGGGCTCCAGCTGGTTGTGTTGGGAGGTGGGTTGGGTGTGGTCCTTTTGTAGCTGTCCAGTGGCCAATGGTGTGCAGCTGGGCTAATTTTGTCCACCTGGGGCCAGTTTACCCGCATGGTTGTGTTGGGAGGTGGGTTGGGTGTGGGTCTCTCCCATTTGTTGGTTCACAGTGGCCTATGGTGTGCAGCTGAGCTAATTTTGATCAGCAGGGTCCTGTTGGTGCTCACCTGGCAATGTTTAACGCCTGGTCAGCGGTGGCGGTAATACGGGCGCAGTGGTCACAGTGCTAAAGCCATTTTTATGGCAGTGTTTCCATGTAGGTGGTACTCGTAATCTACCCGGTACACCGATTTGTCCCGCTGTTTTGGGTCACGGTGCTACCGGGTCACCGTGAGAGTCACTTTGCGGTGACGGTGTTTCCGCCAGCACGGCTCGGAATGTACTGGAACGGTAAACTGTGCCGGTACGGTGCTACCGGCACTGTTATTTCCGGATCGGCAAACTTGTAATGAGGACCAGAGTCTTCAGGCCTGATAGCAGCAAGGCAGGTCAGTTATTGTATTTCATTTCTCAGAATGGCCATCCTCAAATATTAGACAACGCAATATACACACTACCCTTAAACTCGTGTGTGTATACTTGCTGAGGGATAGCCTAGCTTAAGCAGCATGCAGAGGTTTGTGTTTGATCACGTTGGTGGCCCAGGTCAGCCCTCCAAAACCCTTTTCCATAACATGTCCCTGGTGTAATGCAAGTCTAAATTTCCCAGACATATTATGAGCAGAACGAAGGTGGTCCGAGAGGGCAGATTCAGGGGATGGTGAAGGATCATGAAACAGGGAGTTCAGAAACAGTCTGTGGAAAAGGATGGGGAGCAAAAAGATGGGCAAGGGACGAGGGGTAGAGGAGGAGAAGGAAATTGAATTAGGGAATAGTGGACAGGAAAACCTTGCAGAAGAAAGCCAAAAAGGACTGCAGAAAAAAGAAAGTGAACAAAGGGGTCAGTAGTGGATGAGAGAGGATGCCCATGGATAGATAACGAAGAGAAATAGCAGATTGGTGGAGGATCGAAGGAGGAGAGGGTGTCAGAAGAAGGGATAGTGGACAGGAAAACCGTGCAAGAAAGCCACAGAAGAACAAGTTACTTACCAACTGGTAACGTTTTTTCGATTGGATGTTCCTCCAACGTATTCCTCATCTTAGATTTATTCCATCCAGCTTTGCTGCTCTTCAGAAATTTTTTCGGCAGAGGGCGCCGTGCGTCAATGTCGTCGAGTCGATGGTCCCTCGAAGGCCTCCGTCGAGGGTGACGTCATTGGGTGTATAATTAGCACGCGCGGCGCCCGTTGGCCTCAGTTCTGTTTTTCCCCCTTTTTTTTGTCTGTGATATTGTACTGTGTAGATTGTGTCGGCAGACAGGTATCAGCCTTGCGAGATTTGAGATGGCAATAACCTGGAAAAATCTACAAAGGGGTAGGTTGGGAGGGCGATGAGGAATACGTTGGAGGAACATCCAATCGAAAGAACGTTACCAGTTGGTAAGTAACTTGTTCTTCGAGTGGATTGTGTCCTCCAACGTATTCCTCATCTTAGATAGGCTCCCAAAGCAGTATTTTGTTACTTTCTCTGGAGGAGGGGTCAGATTTTTTTTTTTTTGTTATCAATGCCTTTAGATGGCGGAATAAAGCACTGCTTTTCCAAAAGTCAGCTCCCTAGACTGGGAAGCATCCAGGCTGTAGAATTTTGAGAAGGTGTGAAGTGAAGACCAAGTTGCTGCTTCGCAAATAGACCTTATTGGGACACCTCTTTGAAGGGCCGTGGAAGATGGCGATGCCTCTGGTGGAATGAGCTCTCAACCCTTCTGGTGGGTCTTTTTGTGCTAGTCTGTAGCATTCTGAAATGCAAAGTACAATCCAGCGTGAAATTGTCTGTTTTGTTACCGATTGACCCAGTCTCCTTCCTGTGTAACCTATAAACAACTGGTTGTCCACTCTAAGCCTAGAAATTCTAGAGATGTAAAAGCTTAAAGCTCTTTTTGGATCCAGTCTGTGTAATCTTTCTTCCTCCTTAGAAGGATGAGGTGGAGGATAGAATGAGGGTAAAATAATTTTCTGACTTAAGTGAAAATCAGATATTACTTTTGGTAAAAATTATGGTTAAACCCTCAATACAACCCTGTCCTTATGGAACACAGTATAGGGTGGCCCAGAAGACAGTGCCTGTAATTCACTCACTCTTCTTGCTGATGTTAGAGCAACTAAAAAGGCAGTTTTCCAAGTTAGTAATCTTAATGGACACATGTGCATTGGCTCAAAAGGGGCACACGTTAAGAATTTTAGGACTAAATGTAGATCCCAAATCAGTACTTGAAATGGGTGAGGAGGAAGAACATTAGTGAGACATTTTAAGAATTGTGTTATCAAAGGAATTTTGAAGTAGGAGCATTCTTCCGATGAGCGCTTGAAGATGGAAAGCGCCGCAAGGTAACCTTTTATTGTTCTGATATTCAGACCTCTATGTGCCAGAGCCAGAAGGAAAGATAGTACTTCTGGAATAGAACATAGAAAAGGATCGACATTCTTTTCCATGCACCAGTTGCAAAACTTTTTCCAACGGCAACGGTATAGAGACTTTGTTGCTGGCCTTCTTGCCGAAAGCAACACCTCCATAACATCATCTGGAAGGTTCCAATCCCTGTATCTCAGCCTTTCAGATAACAAGCATAAAGGTTGAGTGCTCTGACCTCTGGGTGGAGAACCTGACCTTCCATTTGAGGAAGACGTACTGGAGGACAGATGGACATATCTAGAAGGTCTGGATACCACGTTCTCCTGGCCCAGGCCGGGGAAATTAGGATTGTGCGATTCCCGAAGCGTCTCAGCCTCCTGATGACCTGATGAATGACGGGAATCGGAGGGAACGCGTACAATAGTGGGAAATTCCAATCCACCATGACCGCATCCCCCAGGGCTCCTCTCGGGGGAAATTCCCTTGAGCAATACCTTTCGCATTTTCGGTTGGTACTGGTTGCGAATAGGTCTACTTGAGGGGTTCTCCAAAGGGTGAAGATCTCTTGAATGACTTCCTGAGCCAGTTCCCATTCGTGGGACACCGTGCTCTGCCTGCTCAGAGCATCTGCCGTCATATTCTCTTCCCCGGCTAAATGAATTGCCATTAAAGAGATTCCCTCCTGAATCGCCCAATACCAGAGCTGCATTGCCTCTCTGCACAGGGGTAGTGACCCCACACCTCCTCTTTTGTTTAGGTAGTGCATGGCCACTGTGTTGTCCGTCATTATCAGGACATTCTTTCCCCTGACAGATGGCAGGAAGGCCTTCAGCGCTAGTCTGATTGCCCTCAGCTCCAAAAGGTTGATATGTATAGCCGGTAAGATAGCTCAGCGGGTTGAGCGCTCGCTGCTGCGATCTGAACGTGATCTGCAGGTCGCAGGTTCGAATCCCAGCAAGGCCAACTCAGCCTTTCATCCTTCCGAGGTCGAAAAATGAGTACCAATTTCGATTGGGTGATATTGTATGTAAATATGTGCTCTGTAAAGCGCTTTGGACTAAGGCGCTATATAAATAACACATCATTATCATTATGTAGTTTGGACTCCGATGGAGACCAACGACCGTTGATTGTCAAATTGTTGGCATGAGCTCCCCACCCCAGGAGTGAGGCGTCCGTCACTACTGTGATCTCCGGCCATGGTTGCCAAAAAGGTTCTCCTTTTAGGATGTTCTCTGTACAGGTCCACCATAGAAGGTCTTGTCTGACCTTGTTCGGAATCTGAAGAAGATCCGTCATTTGACCCGAGAACTGGGACCGCTGAGTCTTTAGGGCTCATTGAAGGGATCTCATCCTCAAGCGTGCCTCTGGCACCAGAAAGATGCAGGATGCCATGAGGCCGAGCAACCTTAAAAAGTCGTAAGCCTGGATATTTTGGGCATTTTGGAATTTGGAAACCATCTGAAGAATGTCTTGAGCCCTCGTCTTGGGAGGCGAGCTCTTTCCCAAGGATGTGTCTAGTACAGCTCTTATGTACTCAAGCTGTTGGGAAGGTGTCATTTGAGACTTCTTGAAATTGATGGAGAAGCCCAGTTTGTGGAGGAAGTGGCAGGTGACTTTCAGATGATCCAGTGCTTGCTCAGCAGAGCGCGCTCTGATCAACCAATCGTCCAGGTAGGGGTAGACATGAATCCCCCCTCTCCTGAGGTGCGCTGCCACCACTACCATTAACTTGGTGAAGACCCTCGGGGCGGAGGTCAATCCGAATGGCAGGACTCGAAACTGATAGTGTGAGTCGCCAACTACGAACCTCAGGTATTTTCTGTGTTTGAGATGAATCGGCACATGAAAATAAGCATCCTGTAGGTCCAATGACACCAACCAGTCCTGGAGTTGAAGGGCCTGAAGGATCTGAGAAAGGGTAACCATCTTGTATTTGTCTTTCCTGAGGAACTTGTTCAAGTTTCTTAAGTCCAAGATGGGTCTCAATCCTCCGTCCTTTTTGGGGATAAAAAAATACGGGGAGTACCATCCCTTGTTCCTCTCCGCTGCAGGTACTGGTTCTATAGCACCTTTCTCCAGCAGGGTTAGAACTTCCTGCTGTAGGAGCGGGTTTGAAGACTTCAACGGGTGTCTCCCTGGTGGATTGCTTTGAGGTTGCTTTAGAAAAGGAAGGCAGTAGCCTTGGGCTATTATTTCTAGAGCCCAAACATCTGAAGTAATGGCTCGCCATTCTTGCAGATGCTGCGACAGCCTGCCTCCTACAGGCGTTTTGTGGTGCAAGTCCTCAAAGTGGTTTTGTGGTGGATGTTGCAGCCGCTGATGGCAAGGAGGCTGCAGTTGGAGCTGGCTTAGCACGTTTTCCTCGTCCACCACGAGTGGCCTTTCTTTGGCCCCTTTGACTGGCCATTCCTCTCGTCTTTCCATATGAGGTGTAATAACGATAGGATCGTCCCCTCCATGATTGCCCTTGCGCACAAAAAGGCTGAGGTTGCCTAATAGCAGCTCCTAAAGATTTGGCCGCTGCTTTTGAGGTCTGCAACCTCTCAAGGCTCTCGTCAGCCTTGTTGCCAAAAAGGTGAGACCCGTCAAAAGGCATGTTCAGAAGGCGGTTCTGTACGTCCGGTGCAAAACCCGACTTCCGTAACCACACAAACCTGCGCATTACCGTGCTAGTGCCCATGGACCTGCTTACATTATCCGCAGTGTCCAATCCAGATTGAAGGGATTCCTGCATGGCCTCCTTTCCATCTCTAACGATGGCTAGGAAACCTTCCCTTTCTTCCCCTTCTGGTAAGTGCTCCGCTGACATTGCGATGCACTCCCACAGAGTGTATGGAAATTTTGCCAAGGCACATGTGGAGTTGGCAGATTTTAATGCCATGATCCGGGCTGAAAATACCTTCCGTGCCCAACCATCCACACGCTTATTGTCCCTGTCTGGAGGGATAGACGGGTACGCAAGTTTGTTGGAAGCTGTGGCTGCCTGTATGACCAGACTCTCGGGAGTTGAATGTTTAGACAGATAGCCAGGGTCGCTACTGACTGGCCGGTATTTTGATGCGAGGGACTTATTTACCAGAGGAATAGAATCCGGAGTTTCCCAATTTTTGGCCACCCTGTTTTGTAAGGCTACATGAAAAGGTAGTACTGGGTCTTCAGTGGGACCATGGTCCAATATGTCTTAAATCGTCTTGGACGAATTGGGCTGGTGGTCTAGCCCATCCCAAGTAATCTACCACCTTGGTCATTAACTGACGGTAAGATGGACTGGCATGCTCTCCTGGATCTGGTCTACCAAAGTCATTCTCAGGAGAAGTGTCAATGCCACTTGCATTATGTAAAGACTCCACCAAATCCCTCATTCTCCTTTCCTCTGAGATCAAGCATTCTGGGACATTTGGGGTGCCATATTCCAATCCAAAAGGTACATTTTCCTCCTCGGATCTCTCCTGTTCCTCAAAAATTGAGGTCAAGGATTTGAAAAACTCCTTCCTAGGGAGAGGCTTGAAAACCTTCTCTGGGAGAGAAGGAGTAAGAGGTGTAGTACCAGGCTCTGAAGAAATTATGTTTTGTAACTTTCTCCTTCTCTTTTTCTGGCTGCCCTGGCTTGGTTGGAGCCTTTGGCGCGGAGGGTTTCGGCATCGATGTCGATAAAAGGCGTCATATAGTGGTCACATAGTGGTCGTCGACAGGGTCTGCTTCGAGGGCGTCGAGGCAGTCTTTGACGATTTTCCCTTCGAGGTGTGACAGGTCTCGAACGGCGTCAGTGACCTCGAGCGGTCGACTCGACTCGAGCGTTTATCGCTCGGCGTCCTGGAAGGTTCCCTATCCTTCCTTTTACGATCACCTGGGCTCGAGGGCGCGCGAGTGTCGGAGCGATGACGCTCCCGGACGGCTTCCGAAGAAGGCGCGGACCGAGGCTTCGCCTTCTCAAACACCTCCATCATTTTGACCCTGAATGATTCCCACTCTTCGGAAGACGAATGTTTCGTGGGGCATTTCATTTCTTTTCGGAGACTCGTCTGATGACGAGGTGGAGGGAGACCTGTGGCGTTGTTTCTTCGATTTTTTCGACGAAGATGACGAGCGATGAGAATCGCTTCGGGATCTAGATCGATGCCTTTCGCCTCAAGGAGATTTCTCCTCATGGGGTCTCGACTCGACGCTAGAGGCTTTTCGATCCTTCCGACCTACCTGTAGCTTTCCTCTCCTTTCTCGCAAGGCCTTCTCCGTCATCGCCTGACACTTCGAACAGGCCTCCATGTCGTGGCCTTCTCCGAGGCACCACAAACACTCGCGGTGCGGGTCCGTGATCAACATTTTTGAGCCGCACGACTTGCATTTCTTGAAATCCGATCTCGGGGTCGTGGTCGGTGTCGATGACGACGACATTATTTCTTCTTGTTTATATATATATATATATATTCTTTCACAGAACTCAAGGCGCGCCGAATGTCCGAAGCAACGTAACTGCAGAAAAACGGAACTGAGGCCAACGGGCGCCGCGCATGCTACTTATACAACCGATGACGTCACCCTTGACGGAGGCATTCGAGGGACCATCGACTCGACAACATCGACGCACGGCGCCCTCTGCCGAAAAAATTTCCGAAGAGCAGCAAAGCTGGATGGAATACATCCAAGATGAGGAATACGTTGGAGGACACAATCCACTGGAAAGGAAGGGTTCTAAGAATAAAGATTAGACTGGCGTCCTTGTGCTCCGATAACATTGTGACTGCATCCCCAGTACTGGCTTTTTAGGCAACAGGAAGAACTTTGTATTCTGGCACATGTAAACATGTAGTTTTTAAAAGCCTATATTTCAGAATGAAAAAATGGAACTACAACTCCCAGAATGAAAACTGCTATCGGCTGAAATGTCTTCTCTGACTTATGATATCACACACAACATCGGGGTACTTAGCAGTTGTATGAGGGGAAGGAAGGGATGAAGGGAGAAAAATTGGGAGGAGAATAAAGAGGAAAAATAAAGGCTAACAGGAGGAAGACAAGAAAAAGGGTGCTGTAGTGGAAACGAGAAAGTGCAAGTAGGAAGAGGGGAAGGAAGGAAAACGACTGTTAGAAGGGTGATGAGGCACAATGGAACAAGTGCTACGTTCTGTCGATTGAGGACAGGATTATAAAAATGGCATTCTGGTGTACAGTCCTGAATAAGTAGAAAAACTAACAAAGGTAGACCGACTGCTCTAAACCAGATAATTCAATCACAAGAACCGCACAGCATAACTGAAATAAATGGCCTGAATGTTGTCATTAGGATTTTAGAACTGGCTTCCGAGCACTTCATTTAGCCTGAATCAATGCTAGGGAAAGATGATAGAATTTCCTCAAGCTCTTTAGATATTAAGGGGAGTAACATGAGAAAGTTCACCAAGGCAAAAGAATAGAGGGAGTGTGGTGGAGACGGTCCAAAGGAGTGATGTGTGCATTGCAATCTGATCAATGCAAGGGATGTGTAATAACAGTGATGCATTTTGCACAATAAATCTTGACACGATATCACTTTACGGAACACTCAGTAGATTTCCGTACCGATTAATAGTAATGATCAAATATGCTCGCTCCTTTGTAGTGGCAAGCAACCACATCAACAATTTAAAGTGAGGCGTGATAAGGGCAAACACTGCTGTGATGGCTGCTAAAATCCTCTGGGCATAGGTACTATACCCAGGAGCATCAGAGTGGACAGTCAGAAGACACCCTGTTACTAGGGGTAAAAGTTGAATACCTCCAGTAATAGATCACTTAACATACTTCGCAGCTGCTTGTCCCACTTTGCCAGTGGTCACTGCGCACCGACAGACTTCAAAGCGTAACTTAGAGTGTTTGTGTGTTGCCTTGCGGTGATAGTTTTCATGGTCTCCACGTAGAGTCTGTCCTGTCATATTTTCTGTTTGTCCCTTGTGTCCTTGTATCTGCGCCACGAGACTTGCGAGTTACCGGCGCAATAGAAATGAATAAATAAATAAATAGTGTTCATTGCTTATTATCCTGCCTGATATGTTCAGTGTTTCTAATTCTGGCGAGTTATTTCAGAACCCGCCTGGCTGTGGGAGATGTTGGGTATAAGAATGGGTGTTAGAACTAGATCATTAAGAAAACGTGGTATGTGGGTGTCTTTCACATGGTACATGTGGCCAGGCCATGCATGTGAAGTGGTGGGACGCTTTTTGAGCATGATGGTTACTGTGGGGGGGAAGATAGATAGAAAAATGACCGTTTGCCTACAGCAGCAAAAATGCTTGCACTGGCCCTGGTTGGTTTCTCCCTATTCAAAATGTGCTAGGCCCAAGGTCGTTACCAAACACTGCATTCTACTGGCATGCTTTCTATCTCATTGTCTTCACCCTGACTTTGAAACCTTTCCCTCCTTGCACGTATCCACACACGGCCTTGCCACTTGCTTCCATTATCTGTAGCCTGAAACTGTCACACTTACGTTTTCATCTGAACATCTACCCTGCTTCAGGCCATGCGCAATATAGGTTCTATGGAACCGGGCGTGTCCTATTTGAAGCCATGCAAGAAGCAACTATGGGACTTGGAGTTCAGGACCCTGACCGCAGAACCAATGCCAGTAACGTTGGAAATTAGACTATCTGCAGGAAATTGATGTATGGGCATTTTTCATGAGGAATGTTATGCCAGAATACAGCACTCCACAGAGAGGGAACCTTTCTAATCTTAGTACACGTGGTGGGTGGGGGGAGTGGCCTCACAACCAATCAAGAGGCTCAGATGGAGTTTTTACCACATGTTAAAACCCATGGCTCCTTTCCCCCTCTGAGCTGGAGGCTATCATCTTCCCCCACCGGTACCGAGGTAAGTGCTCCCCCGCATTCCTTTTCCCCACCCCCCTTTTATGCATATTTAACTCCCTCCTGCCCCACTTAGATGGCGCGGAATGCTCTGCGGGCTGTAATGCTCTAAAACACCACAGCTGTGTGCCAATTAACACTCTCTGGATTAATTGTTCATATATGGAGTTCTGTGATGTGGTCCACCTTTGGCAATATTATGGCTCTAGAATTTTTCCTAATTAACTTAGATGTATGGATGGAGCACAAGTCCTCTTACTTTAATTGAATGCAGACACTGCACCGGTCAAAACAGGACAATCCTCTGCCTTCCACTGATACCACTGCAAGACTTCAGAACAGTGACCCCAGCCTAGATTCTACCGCAGCTGGACTGTCAGAATCCTTGTTAGGTCCTCTGCTGCAGCCAGTCTAATCAATGGATTGAGAAAGAATGACCACAGTGCCCGCTGTCTATTCAACCTACATTGGCTACCGCCGAGACCAGAATCAACGTTTGCTGCAGAACCACGCTGCATCTCATCCTCTGCCTCCTTTCAGCATCTGCACCAGAAACTCACCCTAGCAGGTGGCGACAGAGCCACAGGCAGATCACGACCTATCCTGGAAATCCCCAAAATCTAAATAGCCAAGACTGCTAATCAGCCCTTCGCATGCCATGCCTTTGAGATCTGGCACTTTCTCCCATATAGGATTCCCAGGTGACTCCATGGCATGAGGGACAGCTACTCCATCCTGGGCTTTGCATTGATCCCAATTGTACTTATTTCAGTACTGGCATATGGTGTCCCCTCCTGACGTGAAGTCATCCCTCAACCCTACTCATAGAATGCTTGCAACATCCTTACCTAATGTTATTTGCAAAACGCCCTTAATTCAAACCTCTTGGTCTGGAACCTACACTTCGATACCTATCAGGACTTGGTCGCTTCTTTCATTAGCCAATTGTTTCTACAATATATATATATATTTTTTTTTTATCTATTTTTGTTGTAAAGTGTCCCGTTGCCACTTGGGTGGGGCACACTATAGCAGGGCAATGGCAGCTTGTGGCTCTCCAGATGCTTTGGACTAAGACATCCATGATCCATCACCATTGACTACGCCGACTAGGGCTGATGGGACTTGTAGTCCAATATATCGGAGAGTCAAACTTTGCAAACCTCTGCGCTATGGACACTACTTTATACGCAGCACCTCCTGTTCAAGATCCTCCTTGCAAATACAATGCTCCACTAACCCTAGGAGCATGGCCTGTGCTATGTCAGTCCTCTTTACCCTCCATGAACCAAAGAGGGAGACATTTGCTCCCATTTATATCCCCCCCCCCCTTGCTTGTAAATCCCTTGCTGCCTTACCCATTGTTAGCTCCCCACTCCCTGGTATTGATGATAATAATAATTCAGCATTTATATAGCGCTACGAACCCTCAGGTAACTGAGCATGGGTTATTATTATTACCCAAGGTGTGTGGTGCTCATTTATCAACCTCGGAAGGATGAAAGGCTGAGTTTGGCCCTAGCCGTGTCCTCCTCCCTATGACTTGCAAAGTGCTCCATTGCTTCCCGAGTCGATGTCCACGCTCAAAGAAAAGCCCCAATAATAATGGCAAGGGCCTAAAATAAATATTTTAAAAATTGCTGCCATCATATTGATACTATTTGCATTCCCCCTACGTACTGTTATCCAGCGCCCAGGAGCAATCAGAGGCTGCGCGTACCAACTGCCTAAATAAAGGCAAGCAGGGCATCCACGTGGCAGCCGATGAGCAGGCGGGTGCTCCCGAGGCCGCAGATCCATACTGCACTTCATTTCAGAATAGATGGGCATGAATCTTTCAAGCCCCTCCTAATGACTTCAGAGGCAGGCTTTAATTTGCGGCTTCAGTAATGTGCGCTGGGAGACCCGGGGGCAGGATATCGACAAGGCATTACTGCAAAGAAGCCAGCAACCCGGTAGAATCTTTATAGATTTCTGCAGGCCAAGCCGCTGCAGCTGCTCCAAATGTTCGCTAAAGAAAGCACCTATGGCAATGAGCGAATTGGGGCAGGACCGCAGATTTTGAGGTGGGTGTATTTTATTCCTGATTTCTATACTTTGAGAATAAATGCTATTTTCAAGGGAGTAAAATAGAGTTTTCTCTTTTGTAAGAGAGTAAAAAGTATGTGACATCCAGCCGACGCATGCAAAAAGTGAAAACTGTAGGAAATCGCCATCATGCGGCAGCATTCCACATCGTGACAGGAAAATAGTTTTCGCTCACAATAAACAGATGAAGCACAAAGTGCAGTATCACAAACACCCCCTCACAAATGGAAGAGATGAGCAAGAACGCTGCGCTTCCTTTGCATGCCAAGAATAGGTACAACAGCAGCATAAGCTTTTGAACACTTTTAAAAAAAAATGTTTTTATTAATTTTTACAACAAACAAAACAACCATAACACCCGACATTTTAGGTACAAGCTTCTTAGCGTACATTTGCATGTTATTTATTACTGTCTTCCCAGCTTTCCCTCCCCCCCCTTAACTTGAGCTTCCACCTCAAATCCGCGGATTTCCTTTCTATTGGGGTTAATCCCCTTCGCCATCCATTTCGTGCCCTCCCTCTGAGATATCATACATCATTTCTATGGCGGTGTCAGGTTGTTCTGATAGTGCTATTTTGGACCATGTTTCCTTCACCCATTTGATTATTCTAGTATGTGTGATATATTCCCCCGTATTTACCCCAGTTTCGTCCACTATCCTTCGGAAGTCCAGTGCCTTGCCCTCTTGCCAAATATCTCCCAGGGTCGCTAGGCCTACCGGCTCGTAGTGTTTGTGGATCCCTTTCCTCAGTTGCCCATCCACCCCGCATAGCGCCACAAGTGGTGCCTGCAGGGAGCATGCGGTCGGGTTTCCCACAGCTCGGCACGCTTTGCGCCATGTCTGCCAGCCCGGGTCCAGCAATCTTGATCGCCCATGCAGCTCTGATTTGGGTAGCCATATCAGTTCTTTTAGGAATTAAGGGTCGCATTCACCACTCAGCAATCTGGATTCTGCTGTCTCAGCTTCCGACAGCCACCTAGCGACATGTTGTAGCTGCCCTGCCAAGTGGTATATCTCAAAGTTTGGCAGGTTTATGCCCCCTCTGTCATACATATTCTGTAGTTTCCATAAGGCTACTCTATTTCCAGAGTTGTGTAACAAGCTTTTGAACACTTTGCTCACTGCCACGAATCCCTGGATGTCATCACCTCTCCCCTAGGGGGAGCCCCCGGGGAGGTGAGGCCACTACCTATAGTCCTCCTAGGGGTGGTACTCAGTGGGTGGATCTCATGGGGAGGAAAGCCTCCTATGGGATTAGTGACGACCCAGGGAGAACACGGTATCCCTGTAGCCCACCTAACCCTGACACACCTTCCTACCCCCCTCCCACCAGTACCTTCCCTAGTGTACTCGTATACCTTTGCCATACCAGCCAGGTAGGAAGTACTGAAATGAGAAAGAGTGTGGACTTCTCAAGGAACTTACATCCCTTGTGTACTGAGACGAGGAAGCGACCAACTGACTCACTGGGAGTCCTGAACATCAGTGCTGGGATGAGGAAGAAGTGCGCAAGCATAAAGAGCACCACTACTGAATGGTCTAGTTGTTATGGGATTCCTATTGGCCAAGCTACCATTAAAACAGAAGAGGGAATTCCAAATCAGAGAGGTCCGCCCTGGAGGAACCGGGAGATTCCAATCCTGTACGAAGGAACAGCAGAGGACAATAAAGATACCCTCCTGCATTTATGTCGCTAGAAGGTCCATTGTGGAAAGGCTGGAGTGGGAGACAGAGCACCCAGCCGAATGAGAAGGCTGGAGCAAAGGAGCTGCCTGGACCGCGCAGCCTAGCAGCAGGGAGCCGCTGCAGTCCCTGGAACGATCAGAGGAGGTCAGCAGGCCTCTGGGAACCACAGCGGGATCGCTGCAGTATCTTGAATGACTGGAGGAGGCCCAAAGGCCACAGGAAGCTGCTACAGATCCCTGGAAGGATCAGGAGACGCCCCCCGAGAGTGGTATTGAAGCCCGTACGCAAGCACAAGACACCAGTAAGCCCCCGGAAGAGGGTGGGGAGACAGGGACGGTTGTGAGGGTCCCCAAAAGAGAGCCAAAATACACCTTTGCCAAAAGGGTCTGGGACCCAAAGGGGCAAATACAAAATGGGTCTCGGACCAGAGAGAGAGAGAAGCATATGCCAAAGGGGCTGGTGACCCAAAGGAGAGAAGGAAACTAATAAAAAAGGGGTCTGGGGCCGGGACGAAGAAAGAAACTAATAAGGAGGGTCTGGGCCACGACAAAGGGGAATGCCTGCAGGATCGTGAATAGGGTACAACTCCTGAATAACTAGAGGAACTGAGAAGGGTCTGGGACCCACAACCAATGGCAAATTGGTCCAATGGCATAGTCCCAGTACCTGGCAGGGTAGTGCACCAGGCAACACAGTGAACACTGGAGATCCTGAAGAGCACTTTCAGAAAGGCCAGGGGAAGGGAGACAAACCCCTTGGTTTTATGAACATTGATAAACTAGCCAAGATAAGGGAGTCATTCTCTTGGCATCCTGAGGAGCTTTGAGAAAGACCAAGGGATGGGAGACATACCCCTTGGTCTTGATTGACATTGTGTCAAGAACCAAGAGGGGGGAAGGGTCCTCTTGACTTTGTGAAACATCTGTTAAAGGCCAGGAGAAAAAAGGCACTTGTCCTAGCATTGTGAGAATCTTTGAGAAACCAAAGAAAGTTCAGGGGGAGGGGAGTCATCCCCCTAATGCTGTGAAGATACATTTTTTGTTTTGTGTGTTTTGCTGGAATACACTGAAAGAACCTTTTTGAAACATTTGATTTACGTTTCTAGAGAAGAACAATGTTGTTTGCTTCACCCAGCACTGAACATTGGATTGAGGTCCAGAAGAAGGGAGCCATCCTTCTGGACCAAGAAGACCACCCCTCTTTCTTAGTTGAGCTTATAGTGTAAGGGATGGAATTCGTTTTTTGACACAGGGCGGTGGACTCTTTGCTTTAGACTGAAATCCTGACAATTTCCTTAGTATTCGTTGTGCAGGGAAACCACTCTTAGTAATAGGCTCAGATAGGGTTTTCTATTTTATTTGCTCACTAATAAAAGTCTATAGCCAAAAGCATGCCACCTGTGTGTCGGTCTCCTACTTCTACACCCTTACATCACACAATACTGGTGAGCTTGAGTAGGGGCAATGCAGGCTTTCCTCACACAAACAGACAAGACGAATCAGGGCAACAGCAATGCAAACATTCATCATGTGGAACAAGTGGAGAGGATGAGTCAAAGGTAAAGCAAGGGTAGAAGATTCACACACATAGAATAGATAAGGAATGGGCCTCTGCTGTGAAAACTCCCCTCACATAGAACAGGAGTAACATAGGCTGGCTGCAGGAGTGCACACTCCCCTACTGGTATAGAAAAGGTACGCCATGAACCTCAGTAGGTGATGCTTTGCTCAAATAGAACAGCAGCGTTTTGGGATCTTAACAGTACATGATTACCACACAAAGAACAGATGATTCATGAGTCACAGCAGCACAAGTTCCACTTGCAATGAGAAGGAAGTGCATGGGATGGAGCAGTGCAAGCACCCCCACACAGAACAGATAAATGAAGGACCTCAGCAGTGCAAGCGAAACTTGCATAGAATGGGAACAGCATTGATCTCAGCAGTCCAAACTCCCATCACAGAGAACAAGCCCAGCATTGGCCCACCGATCCAAGCTCTGGTCACATAGGAAATGTGCAGCACAAAACAGCAGTGGGAGCACTAGCAAGATAGAATAGAAACAGTCAATTGCCTCTCCAGTGCAAGCTCCTCACAGATAAAACTAATATGGCATTGATATCGACTAGTCCAAACACAAAGGCTAACTCTCCTTCTGGAATCAGGAAAGCTACACATAGTAGGAATTTAGTAAAAGATTGTCTCGGGAGAATAGCTCAGGGGCAACGCGCTTGCCTTGGATGCAAGACGATGCAGAGCAACACAGGTTCGATCCCGGGTCCGCGCTTAGAAACCTCTGGGTATTAAGCGCGTTATAAATAACCAATTATACATTATTATATGAATGGTAAATTGTTGTTAGAAGGGATTCAACCTTAGAACAGCAGGGGATTTGTGTACTAACTACAGCTACTCTACACCTGGCAAACTTCCCAAAGCATGCTGCAGAATGGAAAATTAATATAAAGTCACTTCATACGACTTTCATTACTCCGCTACAAAGGTCTGCAGAGATTTGATAGCTTTAAAAATATATGATAATTTATAATACACAAACCCCCCCACGCCCCCAGCCCCCCCCCAATTACACAGCAAACATGACTCATATTACTTATTTTGAGGTTAGATAGCAGAATTGTCTTTTGATGATTAAAGTCCTCAAGTCCTGAAATTAGTACTAACTAATGGTATGCCAGTGTTGTGATAATATATGGCTAGTGTTGTGATAAAATATCTCTCTGCACTATTTACAAGATTGGAATTCATAAAAAGGGCAGTATGATACTAATCTGGCGTACTGCCTATGACTACTTTGTGGAAAAATATCATCCTGCAAAAATAATCATTACATTTGCGAGAGTGCGTTGTAGAGTGTTGTTCGCTGGTAAGCACATCCCTCCTTGTGGAACCTACGTGAGAACATTGCCGGCATAATATTGTCAGAATTGGTGACCCCGCCCCCTTTGACCCGGAAGCACCTATATAACGTGGAAGCCACGTGCATCTGTGAGAGTGCGTTGTAGAGTGCTGTTTGCTGGTGAGCATATCCCTCCTTGTGGAACCTATGTGAGAACATTGCCGGCATAATATTGTCAGAATTGGTGACCCCGCCCCCTTTGACCCGGAAGCACCTATATAACGTGGAGGCCACGTGCATCTGTGAGAGTGCGTTGTAGAGTGCTGTTTGCTGGTGAGCATATCCCTCCTTGTGGAACCTACGTGAGAACATTGCCGGCATAATATTGTCAGAATTGGTGACCCCCGCCCCCTTTGACCCGGAGGCACCTATATAACGTGGAGGCCACGTGCATCTTTGAGAGTGCGTTGTAGAGTGCTGTTTGCTGGTGAGCATATCCCTCCTTGTGGAACCTACGTGAGAACATTACCGGCATAATATTGTCAGAATTGGTGACCCCGCCCCCTTTGACCCGGAAGCACCTATATAACGTGGAGGCCACGTGCATCTGTGAGAGTGCGTTGTAGAGTGCTGTTTGCTGGTGAGCACATCCCTCCTTGTGGAACCTACGTGAGAACATTGGCGGTACACACTATCTCCCTGGACACTTGCAATACTTCCTATATGGAATATAACTGAACTGTTGGATCAGACTTTATGTGGACTTCCTTTTTTACTTATCACCGTTTCCTTTTTTGTACATCAACAGGCATAATATTGTCGTAATTGGTGACCCCCACCCCTTTGACCCTGAAGCACCTATATAACGATGTGGCCGTGTACGTTTGCGAGAGTGTGTTGTAGAGTGCTGCTTGCTGTTCATTGGTCTTGGGCCTGTGCGAGTCTTGTGCGACCACAATGGCTTTTTGATAGTTTCATTACTGAGTCACGCTGCTACTCGCATGTGAAAAGCCTAGTGGAATAGATTCTATTGTTCATGGTCGACACGTAAACACAGCAAATATAGTCACCACTTATTTCTTTTTTTTAAAATTATTATTATTATTTTTGTGTTATTTGTCATTATTATGGTTTACAATATTGAAAACCTTTCACCAAAATTTTTTACAAGTTCATTGTTGTCATATATAACAGTCAAAGCATAAAAAAATCACTTTCATAAGAAAAATCAACAAGATTAAAGTTAATGTGAAATTCACTCAAATAGTCTTATTGTTCTGTTACACAATTACTTCGTCTTTTCTGAATTAAAAGTAAACATTTTGCCACCGCTAATTTAAGATGCGTTTGTCCACCCTCAATTATCATCCACCACCAGTCCTCCGTAGATCTGCCATGTTTCCTCAAAATTTCACCCATCTCCAATTCTCATTACGCCGATAGTTTAGAACACCTCAAAAGCAGATGTTGAATGGATTCAATCTCGTTTTCCTAGCGGCATAGTCTACAGATGGGTAGAATACTTGAACCTTTTCTCTCGCTCATCCGCAGATTCGAAGGAAATAAGTTCAGGCGTAAGTGTAAATATTGCATCCTTAAGAGCGGGTTTGGAAACATATTTATATAGCGTGGAAGCGCATTCAATTTCTGGGGCATATGCCAAAACTCTTCATAGTGTTTATATTCATATAAAGATTCTAGCGTCTCTATCCAGTCATTTTCATACAATTTTTTTTAATTCGATCAGGTTCTCGGAGTAGAGCTTCTGATGTTTTATTCATATTCTTTAATGACCTCTGACAAATGCTTTCTAATTCCTTCAAAAGCTTCTCAGTCGAATCCTGTAAGGTCTACTTTAGTACTACTTTTTGCGGCTCTTAAAAGAGCCTTTGGGGTTTGTGGTGGTGGTGCTGCGGATGTCCTGAACCCCCGAATCCATAAAGAGTGCGACCCTGGAGCTTCAGGGCATGGACTACATCCATTGCGGTAACCGTCTTCCTCTTGGCATGCTCGGTGTAGGTGACTGCATCCCAGATCACGTTCTCCAGAAAGACCTTCAGCACACCACAGGTTTCTTCGTAGATGAGGCCAGAGATGCGCTTGATTCCGCCACGACGAGCCAGGCAGCGGATGGCGGGCTTGGTAATTCCCTGGATGTTATCTCGGAGCACTTTCCTGTGCCTCTTGGTGCCGCCCTTGCCGAGTTCTTTCCCTCCTTTGCTGCGTCCAGACATGATGGCTCTTCTCTCCCTCACAAACAAGCTTTTTTCCCTTCCCCTCCTTACCCAGTTTTTATCTTTTAAAATTAGGCGTTTGCACTTGTGTGTGTTAATGTCGGCTCTAGACTTTGCCTGCACCACTGTGTGTGATCTAATGGAGCAGGCTACTGGCTGGCTGCAAGGGTCTCTGACCGTGCAGATTATTGATGCAAGTCAGCCCAAGACTGGTGTGCAGACTCGCCGGAGTCGGCAAACTTGTGCTCCCAAAATTATAGCTAAACCCTCCACAGTTCCTAAACTAAAAAAATGACATCCTCCTTTCCTAGGAAGGGGGCCTGGACTCTGATCGAAGAAGAGTGTGCCGTGCAAGAGATTGTTGTGGATCTGAACTATTCTTTCAGCTGTTAAGGGAGGACATTTGTCAGGTTATTAGAACTAGCGAAAGTGAACAGTCTGATAATACGTGCATCTTAGTTCACAATGCAGTCCTGGGTGGCACTGTTGAAGAACTACATAAAATTGAGGATGTATTATCTATGGACACATGTGCAAGTGTTTTGGTCACATCTGAACCCGAGAGCACGTCCAAGACAGCCAATGAGGCGATGAATATACACGTGATTGTTGACAACCCTTTGTGTTAACCGATGCTATATCTATGAATGAGACTGAAAGTGTAAGAACCGAAGCCAGCAATACAACATACACAGTGTTCTTATCCAGGACAATATGATACAAACAGACCACAGGGAACCTGAACTTAATATTAATAACGACGAGTGTCTGGCGGTAAGTGTGGGAGCATAAAACCATACTGCTGTGACATCCACACCACACCGACAATGCTTGAGCTCTTATGATGAATTTGAGGCCGAATTTAGTACCACATATGACAGTTTAATGGGCCAGACGACTGTGGCATTGGTAGCCAGTGCTAATGCTTATGCGTGAAACTGTGGGAAGTGCTCCAGAGGAAAACCAGGCAGCTGAAGCATTAAATGCCTCTGCGACTAGTAGTATTAGTAATGTCAGTATGAGCTCTACCCATATGTTTAATTTTGAAAACTGACTGTAGTGGAAAAATGCAAACGCCTTGGAAATAAAAGTTACGAAGTAGTAAGGACTAAACATCGAAAAGTATTAATCGTAGTAGGAAAATAAGTCAAAGATCAAAGTACTAACAGAGCTGGTTTAGATGAAGAGGGTAATAATAATAATATTGCCCCCTATGAACACTACATCTACCCAGACCGTTGCTAAAGAGAGAAGGAAAGCAGAGAGTAAATGCAAAAAGAAGGTTATTAACCAATCTATAATGTATACCAACAAAGTGCAGCCAAGCTCCAATAAATGTGGAGTGGATGTGGAGAGTATTGATCTAACGATTTCTGCTGCCGATAATTCGAATGCAGTGGGCAAGGATCCTCACACCCTTGTTAGTAATCGCTCCGTACGAGTGGATAACAAAAGTAAGGCTGGCCAAAGCCTGAATGATAGGCCAGCCTCTGATGGTGCCTTGAAAACAAGAAATGAAAAACACGAAAAGGCTGTTAGCAAGCTCGATAGTGCATTAGGCGACATCCAGTGCGTGTTCACTAACACAGTTGTAAATGCTGAGGTGACGAATGGTAATATTAATAAGGTACCACCGATCAACATTATCACCAATAACAATATTACAGTAAGTAATGGTAAAAAGGGATAAATCAACAGTCCCAGACTGGTGGAAGTTGATCAAAAAAGACAGAAATGTATGTCAAGAACAATGCCATGCTGGCTCCTCCCGACATAGATGAAGTCTTTAATGCACTGCTAATTAAACCAGTCTTGCTTACTGAATACCATCCACCGTTAAATCGTACAGCAGTCTTGAACATCTTGCATAGCAGAGTAGCGCTGCGGACAATCAATTCTGGTGACAACAGGATTGTTGCCCAAGAAGAACACACCAGTATGTCAATAGCTAACGTATGGTTTACCTCTGAATCCACGCTAAACTACATCTTGCGATAGGTGGATGAGCTTTATAGCCATGGGTAACTTGCAGTGGAGTAAAAATGTCCTACAATAAAATAAGGGCTAGTATTCTAACAAGGCTGACAGTGTGACTCAGAGTTCATATCCTCAAGAATGTCACAAATAATAGTAATATCCCCGTTGATTCTACACTTACTCCCCTCTTGCCCTCCTTAGCTATACAGAAGTCTCCCAATCATAACAAAAATACACATAATGTAGAATAAAATAATGAAGATGTTTACTGGCAATGGCTGCCCATTGTCTGTAAGGCTATTTCACTGCACAGACTGGATGTTGATCGTATAATCTGTTCATGAAACCCTCGAGGTTTCTCGCATCAGTCTACAGGTGATGGATTAATTGCTTACATGGATCTCTTTTGCATTGCTGCTCTTGAAGAAACTTGGCTAGTTGATCCATGTGAGTTTGATGGCAGAAGTACATTGCAAATTCTAGCTACAAAGGGCCCCGTTGGTAGCCCTAAAGGTGGGCTTTTGGTCTTCTCCCGTCATTCCTGGACTTTGAGTGCTGTGAAGGGCTCTACTAGCACGGTACAGATTGTGAAAATTAAACATAAGAGCACTGATCTGTTCCCGATACATATATATGATCCCCCTAATGCTAGCGCAAAAAACATACCAAATATTGCCACAGTCAATAAGCTTCTTGGGGCTATTAATGTTGATATCCCAGTGTGGGTCATGGGCAACTTCAATGCCAAAATCATACTAGAAAAGGGGAGCTGCAGGGTCTAGGTAACTCTGGACCCGTTGAGCCTGGAAATATCAATAAGCAAGGAAGCTCTTGGGCGCTTCTGTTTGATTCTCACCAAATGTTCATGCTTAATGGTTATTGTCCTGGTGCTACTAATTTAGCATATACATGGGTAATGGTAACAGTGCCTTGCATCTTAATTATGTATTTGCTAATGCGAGTGTTAATCGTCAGTGGCTTAGATTGCATCATAGTGTGGCGTAAGATCGCATACCATTCCTCTGTGGGTAATTCTAATGGGATATGGACAGTTCTGAGAGGGACTAGGAGAAAGGGCCTGATGATTAATAGTGCCCATGAAATGGAATGTATAAAACATATTGAATCTACCTTAGGGGCCACTCTACCTTTAAACCCTGTTATTCTGCTCCCGTTAGAGAACTGGCGATGTAAAATCTTCACAGTAGAAATTCCTGCTATTGTTTATCAATGTAAGGCAATGTTCCTGCCAGGATATAGGTGCAGTGATTGTCGGGGAGAGCAGACCTTGCAGCCACCGACTCTCACTCAGCTATATGTATTTTGACAGGGCCATACTTAATAGTCCTGCCTCTCAGGAGTCATGCCCTATGGATGAAACGCGCAGTGCCAGAAACCACATAGAAATCGTAGAGCTGGCACTGCTTGACAAATTCCTGTGTGTTTCAGACTACGTCGCAGCTACATGCATCTCAAACACACTGTTTTTTTACATAGTGATAGGAAATGCAGCATATTTTCTGATCCAGAGCCACACATTGGGCACAGCTCTGACTGGGACTGCTGCCACCTCCTAGTTTGGCAAGCTACTGGTAGGGATCCAAGCATGAAGCAGATATAAAGAGATTTCTCGAAGGGCACACAAGTGGAGTCAGGGTAAGCCTTGAACCCCAGTTCTACTGTGGTATCGGGGTATTCCACACCAAACTTCAGTTTTGTGGCAGTGACTCTAAGTTTGTCATGCATTTGCTTTGTAATCTTGTTTCTTAAGTCAGTCAATTCCATACTGATGGTACCGGAGATTCAATCCATACACAGGCATGCCTAATTCTAGGAGACAGCCCTTCACATGTGCTAACCACTTCACCCCCCCCCCCTGCATGGCTCATTACATATGACAAGGCCGTCCTATGTACTTCCAACCCTTCCCCATGTGTTGTATAGTATGTTTATTTTTTATATACAAAACCAATTTTGGCTGTGACTATGTTAAATTTTAAAAAAATTACATTGAGTCTGCGGTCTTTCGTAATGTCCAAAAAGCGCGCTGTTGGCAGTCTCAAGCAGGATTTTGCAGAGCACATTTCTAGAATCGCTTGTGTTGCTGTGTTTTGGGCAAGCTGCATTGGTGGGGCTTCTCCAATTGAGAGCAGAACAAAGACTGATTTGCATATAGTTGGTTTCCTTCTGCAATGGCACAAACAAACCAATAATGTATAGAATGCAATTCACAATGATTAAGACACATTGGCACAAGTGTATCCATCCATTACTTCTCTATTTCGTCTGCGAGTGATATGCTTGTAACAACACTGCACAACATAGACCTTACTGAGCAACGTAGGCAGCTGCGTTTGGCACATGGTATTGAAGAATGGCTGCCCCTCTATGCAGTGATACAAGCTTACAACAAAAACACTTTCAGAAGACATTAAACGCCTTTGCTAGCACACGAAGACTTAATCGACTTCCTCCACATGAATCAACATGCTTGTAATTCAGATAATAATGAAGTAATCACCCAGTAATGGCCTGAGGCTCAAGTTTCTTAATCAAGCTAAGAAAAACTACACACAAAAAATCTGCTATGGCAAACAGAAGAAGGAACCATGCCCAGTCATTTATCTTTTTCCATGGCAACCATCGGCGACCCAAGAAAGAAAAGGCCCGGTGGGGTGAGGGGCGAGCGCAGCAGCCACGTGTGGAGGACTGAAGGTAAGTTGGGGAGAGGGCGAGTGGAAAAGTTGCGGTGCGCTGGGGCAAATGGTGGCAGGGACCATATGGCAAGATCCGGCTCATTAAGCAGTATTGAATGTGGGCCAATACCACAAGGTATGGCCTGCATTACAGGCTCCCTGATAGGCTGACAGGCTAGGCCACATCACCTAGACTTGGTACCAATCTCTGTTGTTCACCCCAATCGAAACATTCCGGCTTCAGTAGCAGCCCAACAGCTGACTTCGCTGACATCACACACACACACACACCATATGAAATATTGCCCACATGGGGTGGGCAAGATGGGTTCCTATGATCCCTACAAGTCTAGCTTATGGGCCTGAGTCGAGCAAGAGCGTATAAGCAGGGCCATTGGCTCATAAGAACCTATGTATCCCTTCAGCCGTGGACAATATTGCTACTAGAGACTGGCCTGCAGACAGGAATGAAAAGCATCCAAAACTACATGCAAGGTCGCTGCTTGGCTGCCTGTCATTAGTGTCGCCAATATTGGGGAGGGCGACTGGAGAAAGGAGGGGGGGGATATCATGTGGTAACGCACCCTGGTGAGAAGAAGGTGGGCCAGTGAGAGAAACCAGTGTTGGGGCCGCGGGAGCAGTGAGGGAGCTGGTATAGTGAAGCATGGAGTCCTGAGAGCCAGCGGGATCCATTGCTACACCTGCGCATATTGCCCGGAAGCCCTGGATCCTTATAGGCTCAGAGAATTCCAATGTTCCAGCCACGGAGCAAATTTATTTTACCTTCAAAATGCTAATAGCCATAGAGCTGCTGAGAGAGGTCATTATCACCTGGGAAAAGGCCTTACCAACTTTTGTTACAATAAGGACTGCTTCCTAGGCCTATATGGCTTAACTAACGACCTTTGCCAAATAGTTTGAAAACAATTCCAAACCATACATTTGTGGGCATGTGTCCATGAAATAAACTCCAGTAAATCTACTCAAAACTCTGTCACAGTGCCAAAATGAATACCACAGTCACTATGAGCCCCTACTTTGATTATGGAGCAGATACATCACTAACTGAATCCATTATAAAATAAACGTGTTGCTCCTTTCCAGTGGGCAATCAACATCAAAAACAAACAATCACACAAAGCGAATCATGCACCGAAACAGGTCAGGATTAAAGTTGATGGTATGGTACAATATTTATAAAGCACAGACTAAGGCCCAGATGCATCTAGGCGCTAGGGGGAGAATAACCGGTGGGCGAGTGAGCCACAATTAGAAAAAATGCGTTTTCAATGCTTTGCCGAACTGAAGATAGCCGTCCATCTGGGGTAGAAGAGGGGTCAGAGCGTGCGCAAGAACCGAGAAAAGAGCGTCCACCCATCGGCGCTCTCTGTGATCACGTGGGATTTTTAGTACATTTTGTGCCACGGAGCATAGACACCTGGTAAGGGTAATACATACGATTTTGAACTCAATTCAAGATTTCACAGGCAGCCAATGGCGCAGCCGCAACATAGATTGTGCGGGAGTAAGCCCCGGTATGTCCAGAGCCAGTCGCGCTGCCGAATTTGAGAATTTGTAGACACTGGCTGTTATATGCTGGTTGACCAAGGTATATTACGTTACAGTAGTCTAATGATCCCATAATGGACGGTGTAACTACCTTTGCCTGGCATTCCACAGGGAGCAAATGGAGAATTCTTCTAAGAACTTTAAGTGTAATAAAGACAGCGTTACATACTGAAGTGATCTGAGCTTCTCCTGAGCCCGACGCTAAGAAGAGTTTCACACCCAGGCTTTTTACCGAGGGGCAGGGCAGGGGCACAGAGTTTGGCCAATACTGCCTGCTCCAAAAGTCATTAGCATTGGGATGTCCAACCACCAGGACCTCCGTTTTCTCCCCATTTAGCTTCAGCAAATTATTTGCCATCCAGTTCCCAATTGCAGATAGACAATCTCTCAGCTGGTGCGGCGGCTCTGCTGTAGATTAATCAAGGTGAAACACTAACTGCGTGACGACGGCATACGTGTAAAATGCACCACATGTTCAGAAATGAGGCCGCAGGTGCACATTAAAAAGAAGCAGGGACAGGGACGATCCCTGTGGGGCACTACATGCGAATGTAGTGGGGGCAGAGCAACAAGAACGAAGAGAAACTGTTTGCATACAATCTGTAAGTAAAGATGAGAACCAGGCCAACCGAATACCAGAAATACCAGCTTGTGCCAGGTGGCGTAAGGTTTATTCCAATATTGCAAGCTTGAGGTCTCCAGCCACTGCCCTTCGCTTCCTTCGTGTGTGTTCACACCGCAGAAGTTCTACTTCTCTATGTTTTACTATAATACACGATAATACCTTCAACGGCTCTACTTCCTAGCATGCCACAAACCCCTTTTCTGTGCTGAAAAGACATTCAATATATTTAACTAAACCTTCATCTTGTCTGGGGCTCTTCTGACCCTCTTTGACCCAATGCATTAGTAAGGCATCTCCCTCTTTACTCCCCTTCATCCCACTACCTTCCAGATTCCAATTTCCTCTCTGTCAGAATCATCCTGTATGTCAGATGAAATAATGTTCCACTACTTTGCGTGTATATTGCACCCTCTTCCTCCATCCTTAACATTCTCCTTTTTCTCTTCTTCCATTTTTTCTTCCGCCAATTTGACTATCCCTTCAGGATTCATATTGCTCCATCCTCCACTTGCAAAGCATTTCCTATGCTTATTTCTAGTTTATCCTCAACCACACTTGTCCTCAGTTTTCCTAGTTACAAAATGCTTTTTTATTCCTTTCCTGCACTCTTCCCGTTCTCATCTTGATTTCCAGAGCGTCTACATTTTCCTCCCCTCCATTTTCATCGACCCATGCAGGAGTGAGACTAGAATTGGCTCTTGTCTTCGTTAGCTTAAAGTCAAAGACTGTGGTTGTGCTGTTGGGAGTCATCTCTATGTTTCACAAGACCTCAGAACAGCACAATAAAATGATTGCTTATTCTTAGCTCAATGGCCTCTGCAACTACTCTACTATGACGCTCTAGCATCCCTAATCTGTGAAGAGTTTTGCCATTTTATCCCTTTCTTCATGCAGTACATGTTTACTTCTCCACTGACTAACTCTGGCTTGCTGTCACTCATGATCATCTCAGGGTAACCTTTGCACCTGCAGATTCCCTGTGCCATGAGCAGGACATGGATCAACAGACCAGACTAAGCTGGTCGTTCTTTTACTCTTTACTCATTATTTCAATTATTACAGGTCGTCTGCGAACAACTGAAAAAGCAATCAATGATACATAAAGATCTCCCACCATACACCCATTCGGGTGAGGTTCTTGGTGTCTTTCTTCCACAATACCTCTGTTACCCACGGCCCTCAGTGATGGTAGCATTCTTCAATGGCTCCTTTGGGAAAAATGAAGGGTCCACAAAACCATCTTTCTCATTGGAATGGCCCTTCTTGTGATAGGCAACTCCAACCATCTCCTGATGTTCCTGAACCACTGTAATGTATGCCAGAGCTTTGGGATGTACAGACATGCAGACACCGACATTGTAGGCTTCCAGAAACCTTCATTGATCCATTTTTAACAAAAAACAAGGTTGGGTTGGAAAAACTCCTGTGGGCTTGGGGAAGCTTACACTGAATATGGGATGGCTGAGTCCACAGTGTCCAAGGAAAGATAACTGAAAGGTGTTTAGGGGAAAAAGGTTCTCCCTAGCATTGGGACAATACCCTTCTCAAGGTAACAATAATCAGGTTAGTGTGCTCTCCTCCCTGGCAATAGTTTGGACTGACATTGCCCTAGTGGAATGGATCAATAATGATGAAAAAGTCTCTCCTTCTCCAGATCTTACCTCTGGAGTTGCCGCCATTGATTCCAAAACGGTAACCCTATTCCTTGGAACTCTGCCTTTTGGTTAACCGCAGTCTTTGCGTTAGCCTCCTCCTGGCTTTAAATTCTCCTCCCTTGATTTCCTTCCTTATAGTCTCCAATTAGGCTTTGGCAATTCTCTTTCATGCAGTTGGCTTCAGCAACCTCAGTTTAGTCAAAGCCTTTGACAACTCTGGTTCAGCAGTTGGCTTTTGACAATTCTAGTTCAGCTTATTACTTTGGCATCTTAGGCTCAGTCACTGCGCTGCACTCCACTAACAGGTACTGGTGGCCCCAGCATTTGGTGTCTGGGGACCGGGGTATCTTAACACCCCTTTCCACTGAGTTACTATTTTCTTTCAGTTACCAGGCCTAAACCTCTTCCTCCTGCCTTGAGGTCAATTGCCAGACAGATGATATGGTTATAGACCCTCCAGCCAGGGGTCTATTTACCCCATAGCTCTGCAGTGTGCGACAGTTTTTCTCTTCTGTGCAGGCTCCGGGCTTCTGCAAAGACCACAGCTTCTAGAAATGCTGCTGGGTAGTCTCCTGGCAGCATATGACTCCTTATCAAGTAGTTTCTGGAAAACACTCTTCCTTCTATCCATAGTAAAGGCAGTGTAACCTGGAGTCAGCTCCTTCCCTTAGGCTTCTTTCCTCCTCTCTCTGCTGTCCGGGCGATAGCCCATTCTATGACCCTCACTGCCCAACGCAGAGCTCATGTATAGTCCTTTTGGTTGAGCCGATTGCTCTCCCTGTCTCGGTTAGATTATTATCCTCCTTTCTTAATAGGTTTTCTCAGTGTTACTATTGTTCCCCTCATTAACTGATTGTTACCTCCCCGATGGTAATGATTATTAATTGGGCACAGCACACTGTCACTGAGCACTTAAAAGATGGGTACCCCTATTTGAAGTCTGGCAAAAGTAGTATTCTTAACTTCTGGCTCCACAGTGCTGGCTTTCCCTGGCCTCTCCACAGCAGTGTGTCACCAGTTGGGTAAATGGGGGGGCAGAATTCCGACCAAACATGATTCTTTTCTAGATGCCTCTGTTGAGTGGTCATGGTCAGCTGGACTACAGAGCAATACCATCAACAGCTCTGACTGGTTCAGGGAAATTATTGGACACAACTGGAATCCGCATGTTAGAGGCATAGCTTATGTTCATGTATATGAATGCAGCATAATGAGGCAAGGTATGCTCTCCGCTGCAGGACCCAAAATCCAGATGCCTAGGCATATGCGAGTGGAGAGCACCAAAGCATCGAATTCTGAAGGACCGAAGAGAATAGTACATGACCAAAAGGACCTGGTTATGGGCGAGTCTTGGTGTTTGCCATCTTTTTGGTTTCGGCTAGACGACGTGGACAAGAACGAATGTAGTTTCTGGTTTGCCCACAAGAAAGACAAAGATTGAACCCATTTCCCCCCATCAGTGGCCCACAAACCAACCAATCTTCATAGGTTCCGTCCCATGCCCAGTATTCCCTGAAAGACCCTAAATTTGACTCTGAGCAGTCATATGAGGACCCTTCATCTCACCTGTCTGTTCGATTCTCTGTGCATCTTCTTCGAGAAACAATTCCAATAGGGTGGGAAAATCACTAGGGAGAGAGGGTACCGCAGCCAATGCATCTTTAAGGTCCTCAGACAACCCTCAATAAAAGACTACCACCTTTTTGCTTTCAGGTCAGCTTGTTTCAGTAACAAGTTGGTTGAACTGAGCGGCACATGCCAATAATCGCATTTTCCCTTGAGAGAAATTTAATAGCTCCAAATCCTGTACTTGAGCCTTGTACCCAGCGTCAAAGACAACTAGCAGAACAAAGAGCATCCACGTTTTAAAAAACTGGATTGTTAGATTCCAAGAGCGGGTTTGCCAAGCAGCAGCCAAGCAGATGGTCGACAAAGGAAGAGCAGTTTCCACGGATTCAAGAAAATGTGATAGGACTTAGGGTTCCCATAAAAACGCTCAGTTGGGGCTACAGGGAACTCTGAAGTGTGATGATGGGGGCGGCTATATGAGGGAAGATCACATGGGGGGGCACACAACCTCGAGGATGGAGTAGTGGAGTCTACGGATGAGACATGGTATCCCCCTATTCCCTTGCAGGATGAATCTCCCATACATAACATCCTGACAGCATATTGTGGTTCTTTCCCTGCTCCCTCAAAAGAAGAATACTATTTTTCCCTCAAATAGTTCTTCAGATCAAACATTAATTCATCCTCAGGACGTGTAAAAACCATTCCTCCAATGTTGTCGTGTAAGTTTATAAAAGGAAACTATTATTCCCAGAAACACCTTAAGACTGCAATGAAGAAGAGGAATGAAGGAATGCAGAGCTGAGGAAGCCCCCGAGCACAGGCAATGCTCTAGTTGTTGTGTGCATACACCTGTGACCGGGACGTTTAAAAGAAGATCACAAGAAGAAATTGGAGACTGCTGGTGGGAGCCGGCTGCAGCTATTCCAGTGGCCGGAGAATCAAAAGAAGCACGTTGGAACCAACCAGCTCATACGGTGAGCAGCAGAGGACGACGCAAAGAAGATTTCACATAGAAACGCCAGAATTGAGAGCAGTGCTCCTGGGCGTTCGTCAGTGGAAAACCCCAAGGAAAAGCTTGGAGAGCCACGAGGAGAGAAGCCCAGCCAGAGCCACGGGAGACATGGAAACCGAAAGCCACGCAGTGCGAAGGAGAAAGAATCCAGCGCTGTCATAGGTGAAATGCATACATAACAGGAGACGACATGAAGAGCCAGCAAGTCCATGCAGGGACAAAAGGAACGCCAGGACGTATTGGCAATCAAGTCGTATGTAAATCACTGAACAATCCAAGTCGGAGAAAGAGCAAATTGTTTCTTAATAATGAAAGTGAAAAGTTAAAGGCATGTTTTCATCAAAAGGGAATCTTTAGTGAACAATGCAAAGTAGACCACAATTATAAAGTTGTGAATGATTGGAAGTGTGAGCAAAACACTAATGAGGAAATACACTGCAGACTAATGGAATCAGCCCAGAGGGCTAATGTGGTAAACCATCAAAGTTGGAGTTACAGAGCCAGACAACTACAAGACGGGTTGGCCGGAGAGTATACCAGGCAATAGCAACTGTGTGAATACAAGAAGCACTAGGAGGAGAGTACACCAGGCAATTGCAGGTGTGTGAAAACACAAAGCCTTGGCAGGAAAGTATACCAGGCAATTGCAGGTGTGTGAATATAGGGAATCAAAGAAATACCAGGTGTCCTGACAACCTAAAGGCCACAGATGAATATATATGTGACTTTTCTATTGGACAAAAGGAAAAGACGAGAACTATTATTGTAAAGAAATTGTGAATCAGAAACCAGGGGAAGCGAGACAATCTCTGGATTAAGGAACAATATCCTTGTGAGACTTTATATTGGATTTATTCATTTCTAATTAAACACTGAAGGCCAAAGACATTATCCTTTACACCTAAAGGTTTATTTCCTTAGAATGTGAGGGCCAGAATAGTACTTGGACACAGGACGGTATTGTTTTGAACATTCTGACACTGACCAAATCTTTTAGGTAGGGAAAACACCTCTAGCGCAGGTCCAGCGAGGCCTTTTCCCAACCCCTTTTATTTTATCAATAAAAGTCTTTAACCAAAAACATGTCTAAATTGTGTCCGTCTTTCATTCCTGACCCTTCACACGTGCGAATACCTGTGCCCGGGAGATTTAAACCAGTGGAGCATCCAGGGCTCCAAATAAGATTTTGAGGGAGTATTGTACTCTCTATTTTTAAACTTTGAGAGTAAATATAATTTTAACAGAGTAAAAATGACTTTTCTTCTTTGCAAAAGAGTAAAATGTATGTGACATTCAGCCGACGTGTGCAAAAACTGTATGGAAATCTATCACTATGCATCAGCTTTCTGCATTGTGACAGAATACACCTTTCATTATTTCTCCAAGGTCTGGCCATTCTATCTCGCCAGTATATATTTAAACATTGAAAGCACAAAAACCTAGCAAATTACATAGTAAAGCAAGCATTATTGTGTGTTTTGAGGTTCAATAGCAGAACTGTCTTTTGATGTTTAATGAAAATCCTCATTTCCTGGAGCTATTCCTACCTAATGGTATGCCAATGTTTTGATACAAAAGTGTAGAGAGGCAAGAGCTCCATGCTGAATTCTATATCTTATCTCAAGATCAAATGGTTATATAGCGCTTTTGGCAAAGCACTGTACATAGTACATATTTATCACAATTGTCACCAAAGCAAAGTCAGTACTCCTTTATCAGACATTGAAAGGATGAAAGGCTGAGTTGGGCCTTGCCAGGATTTGAACCTGCAACCTACAGATCACCAACAGATCGCAGCAATGAGTGCTCGACCAGCTGAGCTATCTTATGGGCCAACATCCTTCAGAGGTTGGTTAACTGAGTATTACAGTGCCTAGAAGTTGGACGAATCATGTATGAAGCGCTACATAAAGTTGAATACCTATCTGGATTATCACAGGCACAGGTTTTGCTGAGTTTCTTTTTCAATTACAAATGTAACTTTCATTTGTTTGTTTTTGAACGGCTCTTGCACTTCCTGGAGAGTTTGGTTTTGGATGTTTTAATTGTAGTCTTGAAGATTTGAGAGGCTAGAACACCTGTGAATGGCATAATGACAATCAATCATCCTTGAACAAAGACTCTGCTACCACTGGCCATTTATAGTAATGCACCCCATTGACTGCAAGGTTGAATGGATGGAAACTAGACAGTGCATAGTCATCATTTTACACACTGTTTTTATAATTAGAGTGTACATTAAATTATACGTGTAAAAATGATCTGCCTCTGCATGATTATGCACACAGCATAGGAACTCTGAAAAATACAATTGTGCAATACCGATTTGCTTTTTGGAGAAAAAAAACAATTTGTTACAAAATATTAATTTTCAATTGCAACTTAGTTTTCCATCTTATTAATATTACAATCCTAAAGTGCTAGGAAAATAATTATGCACAGTACTTCTGTTTGTTCCACGAGCAGAAACACAGCAGAAGCTGAATGGAAATGAACCATTCCCTTTATCACAATGTGCAGTTTCTTTTTTTGAAAGGCTTCAGAGAAATGCATTCTCTTTCAGAGGCTTTCAATTACATCCATGTAGATAAAAATCAAAAGAAGCCGCCTGGTTTCTGTCAAGTAACCTGACGTTTGCACTGCACTTTACTCTAAATGTGTGTGTAAATGTACACAGGAAAATAAAGCGGTCATATTTACAAGATTGTCATGCGTAAAAAGGCCTAGTGCGCACCTTATATGGAGGCCTGGGAGCATCCAGCTGCTAGGCTGCTAGTGAGAGAGAAATAGGCTTCTCTCTGAATGAGCCAAGAGACTGAGGCTGGAAAGGGAGCAGTGGAGCAGAATGGCTCGAGAGTCGAAATCAGGGAAGCTGACCACAAGTAGTAACACGCTGCGGGAACGCCAGACGCCAACAGAGGGCTTGCCGGCATTCGCAGGTGTTTGGAGGCAGTCTTCACCTTACCGGAGCCTGAAGACACGAAGCAGAAGAGTCCAGCAGGGACCGCAGGACGTAGAGACGCCAAGAAGAGGATATGGCAACCGGAGAGCAGATGCTGCTGGTTTACCGCAAGAGAAGAAGAATAGGTCAGCCAAAGCCGGTGAGTCCGCCCAGGAGAAGCGAGACGCCGGGGCATGTAGGCTTATAGAAAGTATACCAGGCAATAATAATAATATAATAATGATTCTTTTACCACAAGCTTAATACCGCAGAACCAGTTATTATGCGTGAGCCGAGGATTCGAACCTGTGGTGCTATGGGTTGTCTTGCTTTCCAAGACAAAAAACGTTGCCCAGAACTATCCACCTGGCCTAATTGTAAGTGAGCACATCTAAGAAAGTCCTAGAAGGAGAGTATACCAGGCAATTGCAAGTGAGTGCATCCAAGAAAGCCCTGTGAGGACAGTATACCAGGCAGTTGTAAATGTGTGTATGAAAGAAATCCCTGGTAGGAAAAATACACCTGACAAGGACAGTTTGAACATTGTACAAGTAATACATGAATCAAAGAGGTCCTGAGAAAAGAAAATCCGGATTAGCAAAAAGGCTGGGCTGATCACAAGAGGAGTAGAACCCTGGTAGGAGAGTACACCAAGTATCCTACCAAGACAAAGACAGAGATTCAAGTTGTTTTGTACATTTGATCAAGAGAAACCCAAGGAATTGACATTGTTGCATAAGCAACCTAGAGATGAGAAATACAGGGGAAGGGACCCACCCTCTGGAACAAGAAACTCTATCCTGTTGCAACATGTACAATTCTGATAAAAATCAGAGGGATATGCTTCGCTCCTAAACTTGAGCCTAGTGACTTAGAGACTACAAGTCAGTTTTTCCAATAAGACTGTGGACTTCCTGCATACTCACTGAACTGAGTCAAAACATATATCCTGGGAGTTATGAATTAAATACTGTTTGCTAACACAATTTGAATTTTCCTTTTTGAACATTTATGAACCATTGAATGACAAAGACATGATCCTTTTCACTTAAGAGTAGTTTATTAGAATATGAGGGCCAGCATAGTACATTCAACACGGGGCAGCTTTGTTCTGGACATTCTGACTTTAACAGACCCTTAGTTTTGGTTTTAGGTAGGGAAATACCTCTTAGAGAACACAGAGGTCCTACCCCCATTTACTTTAATAAAAACCTTTGACCAAAACCACGAATCCATTTTGTCAGAGTCTCATTCCTGGCTCCTCACAGTAGGCAGCACCGCTGGAACGGTAATGGGAGCAACTGGAGGGTCTTCAGGAACAGCGGGTTTGTTTTGGACCACGGGATGCGAAGGCAGAGGAGGTTCCCCAATGCTTATTGGGCTCTCTAACTGGCTGCAGGAGAAACAAACCAGAAGCAATTAGTGCACGTCCATATCCAAACCCCATCCTTTTTATAGCAATACCTATTGCACCCACTACCCACCTGAATAGAGATTGTGCCCAACATAATGACCCAAAACACAATAAAACTTGAAGTAGACTTGCCACAGTCCCCGGACCATAAAACTGTCTGACAATTAATGGGTGACCTGGAAATGAACTGCACAAGTCACAAGAAATGCTTTGTATGGGTCCTGACCCAATGTAACAAGGGCACTGCTAAAGGGTACAAATGACACAGGGTGGCAGACAATCCCCAGCGTTCTAATCCTGGAGGTGATCTGCAATGAGACAGGAATGACTAAAATGCATTGCATGGGTAACCAGGCACAGGAGCCGCAAATCACTGTGACATAAGGAAATCATTTTCAGCAATCTTTAAGCCAATTGCCCTTCCTCTCTCCCGATAGGTGAATTGAAGAATTGAACAGCCTATGCTGGGAATAGCTGGAATACCAAATGCAATTAAAAATATGATGATCCTTAAACAAGTGCACAGCACACAACCAAGGGTTAGCAACGTTGACACTACCTCACCGGAATCCAGAAATCAAAAAGATTCATATAGCCTGAGCTATAAGTCACTACCATGGGATCAAGAACCTAGGGGTCAAATGAGCAAATCACAGGAGCAAAGAGACTTGTCTAATGGTCTTTGCAGGCTGTGTCTCTTTTGAACTGTTGGGAGTGTGCAAGTGGGACCCTTATTGCTGGGTCTGTGAGCTCCCAGACGCGTCATCACGATTGGTCAGCAGTGCATGGGCGGAAGGACAAAGCCGCGCAAGCCCAGCCTTCTGTGAAGTGTAGTGTCCTCATGGTGGCCTCAGCTGCTGCCTCCCCAAAATGGCACCAACATGCATAGGGAGCGTGGAAACCTATTGTGCAGTCTTCCCAGAGTGCACCAGCATGCCTAAATGACCAATTTTCCAACACATGGGAGAAGCAAAACAAGCAGAGATTGGCCACAAGTCAACGGTCGGTCCCCTCCCAACAAGAGTACGTGTGGCCTGTCCCCAGTGTACAAACTATGTTGTGCCCATTATCTCTGCCTCACCATTCTCAGCAATTGTTACCCTCCGTCTACCTCCCATGGTTCCCATTGTCAGTTTCTATTGGGCCCTTTCCACTCCACCATCTCACTTCTTCACCTGTGGTGTCCCTCAGGGCTCTATCCTCCATCCCTGGCTCTTCAATATCTACCTGGCCCCTCTAGCCCATCTGATCTCAACCTTCTCTCCTAATTTTCAGGGTTATGTTGATGACACGCAACTCTCCTTTAAGCTGCCCTCTCCTACCTCCTCTTCTTCCTCTCTCATTCCTGTATGCTTGTCTGCAATTCAGGCATGGTGCACTACTAATGATCTCTGCCTTAATGCCGGTAAGACAGAGATCCTGGTCATTGGGACCCCTGCTCCTTCTTTCCCTCCTACACTCTGGTCTCCCTCCCTCACATCATTCTCGTGTGAAGCAAAAAACCTTGGCGTCATCTTCGAATCCTCCCTCTCCACTCTTCATATCATGGACTGGGCTAAGAAGGCCCACTTTCAGCTTCACCTCCTCAGAGGCATTCTCCCCTTCCTTATCTTCCCCCAGAAACTCAATGTCTCCAGAGCTCTGGTTCTCTCGAGACTGGACTACTGCAACAGCCTCTTCCTCAATTTGCCTAACATCCCTTCACCCCCTTCAACCAATCCAGAATAGAGCTGCAAGACTTATCCTTGGCCTCAAGCCCAAGGCTGCATCTCTCCAGCCCGTAAATCTTTCCGCTGGCTTCTGGTTGCTGAGAGGATCAACTTCCATACCCTCTGCATCATCCACAAGGCTTTCTGGGGCCTGGGACCACACTGCATCCAACTCTCTCTTCCTAGATACCTTCCTACTAGAGCCCTTAACTCCTCTAGCATGAACTCTCTGCAAATCAGATGCTTTTCCAAGCAAAGAGTGGGGGGCAGATCTCTCTCCTCCGCAGATGCCTCCCTATGGAATGGCCCCTCTACCCCTCTCAGACTTGAGCCGGATATCCTTAAGTTCCGTAAGCTCCTAAAGACCTTCCTTTTCTCTTCTTCCTTCTCCCTCCCCCATCCCTGCTAATGTCCTCTCTGGTGGAGACGAGTGGCCTTGTTCCTTCAGAGTCATATAGGGCAACAGGACATCCCCTGCCCAGTCTACCTCAGCACTTCTCCTGTGACCCCACCCCTCATCCTGCACTTGCGCTCCTGGGCCCCCCGCCTAGACTTGGCTGGTTGGCTTGCACCCTTGGAGCCTTCCAGCCCCTTAACCTGCACTTAGTTGTTGACCCCTTTCACTCTCTCCTTACCACTGGCCCTGTCCACCTGACCTCCCTGTCATTCTCATGGGCCTTCCCGCCCAGTTCCTGCACTTCCCCACCTTCCCCCTCCTCCCTGCAGTTTTCGTTAAAGCACTTGCACGATCTGAATGTTGTAAGGCCGATTAGGATCGCTACTTCTCTCCTACCTTTCCCCCGCACCACCTCCCCCTCCTGCCTTGCTGCGCCTCAAAACACTTCTGTATAGGCGCATTACAAATGAACAATAAATAAATAAATAGCTGGCCCCATTCAGTGTTACTGAAAAGGCTCTGGTTGTATAGAAAGGCTCTGCTCTAGCCCCACAGGTTCCTACTATTTATTTCTGCAGTAACGATGATGTTCAAAGTGTTCAAGGTATCTTCGATACCTATTAGCCACAACTTGAGATTGATTTCTTTTCACCCTCACTGCCACCACCAGTCATGCTGAGTGGAGCTTTCAGGTGATCTCATAGGGCATATATATACAGCATTGGTACATCAAAAAGTACTAAGACAAGGAACATTATCAGGGTATGACCTTTCCGTGCTCTTCTGCGTCCGGCGAGCAATGTAGAGGTATGGTCGACACCTATCAGTAGCAACGGTGTCACCCTCTCTAGATGTAATAAGGGGAAACCAAGTGACCACCAAGGACTCGCCCTATAGTCAGGTGAAGAAGGAGGAGAGTGCCAAATCCTTCAAAATACAGTTTTCTGCCCCTTTTCTAACTGTTTAAAATGTTATGGTCCCTAATGGACTTGCATAATTGACCAGTACTCAATTGAACAGCTTCAATATCCACCCCATCTGTCGGCAAGTCAGGGCTGCTCCTACCATTTGTCCATTAAGGTGTTTTTTAAGCACATGTAAGCACTTTTTAGGTCTCTTCTGTCATGGCTCTGATACAAAGAATACTTGGTCTCTCCCAACAACCTTCCTCAAAGAAAAATACATTACCACCTTGGCGTTAACCTGCCCTGCCATCAACGAAAAAGTAACTGCACTCTTCCCTTATCCAAGTAAATCCAAGAGAAACATACAACAGACTCCCCAAGGATCGAACACGAACAAACGCGCTTTAACTTCTGATCCAAAGTAGGTCTTGTGCTGGGGTCTCTATGCACTGCCCAACAACACAAAAAAGCAACAGCGGGTTGAACAGTGAGTTGTTCTCAATCTCCTCGTAGGGAAGCTAGTGACAATCTCCTTTGTCTTTTTTATTTATTGTGTTATGGCTTTAATTAAACCTTTCACATTAAAATTCAATATAAGACGTAATACAATACAATGAAAAAAGAAGCAAGATAAAGGTGTAAAAAGTAAAAAAATAAAATAAGACATGAATCCAATAAAAACAGATATAGTGCTATCTTCCATTTACAAATTCCAAGTTCAACTTTTATTCAACAATGTAATACCATTAGCCTTTTGTGCTGTTTCACTATGACGGAAGTAAGATTGGGGGAAAGTCCTACAAGACATAAAGAGCAAACTTCTATTCTCACACATTAAGGTCCAAGACGTTTTTATCAGCCTTGAATAAGCTAGCATTAAAGAAACATTCGAGCCTGTACAGATGCTGGACCATAGGTGAAAACAAGTCGGGGTTTATGCTCATAAAAGATGTCTGAGGTTCTCCTGCCTTATCGTCTGTAGACCAGGGCAGTAAATGATTAAGTGGTGTAGTGTGTCTACAACCTCCTAATGCTCACAAAAACGACAGGCGAGGTCTTCAGACTTCGCACCTGATCTAATCCTGGTTACCTCCCTTTCTAGAAAATAGATGTAAGCGGAGACGCATAAACCATGCTCTCCACCTATGACAGGGAAATTCTAACAGGTCAGGTTTTAAAGTGTTAAAAGGTTTCTCGTCGGCTGCTACTATGTAAGACAAACTATACAGACAAATATGTTCCCCAGTTTTACACCAATCCAAGTGAAGAACAAGTTACTTTCTTACCTGGTAACGTGTTTTCGATGGGATGGTCCGACGACGTATTCCATATCTATGACATGTAATCACCACAGCTGTGCTGCTTCGGAAACTTTTTTCTGCGTCCTGCGTCGATGACGTCGATGCGCCGTCGTCGAGGACCTCCTCCGACGTCCGACGTCATCCGATGTGATAAGTAGGACGCACGACGCCCGTAGCCTCAGTTGTAGTTTTTCCCCCAAGAACGTGTGCCATCAGTTTTCTGCCATCAGTTTTCTGCCAAACACAAGGCCTTGCGGAACGCAAGCTACAATCGCAAAAGAAATTCTGCAGCCGGGAAGGAGCGATATGGAATACGTTGTTGGACCATCCCATCGAAAGAACGTTACCAGGTAAGAAAGTAACTTGTTCTTCGAGGGGATTGGGTCCTCCGACGTATTCCATATCTATGACAGACTCCCAAAGCAGTACCAGAGCAAGGAGGAGGGAAAGAATTTAAAATCAAAATTTAGAATAGTCAATCAAATAGCAGAGCAAAGGACCGCCTTGCCAAAGGCCAGATCCTGTGCTCGGATAGAATCAAGGGAATAGTGACGTACAAATGTATGTACTGAAGCCCAGGTGGCTGCATCACAGATGTTGCGAATAGGAACACCCCTCTGCAGGGCAGTAGATGCAGCCATACCCCTGGTAGAATGGGCCCGCAAACCAGCCGGTGGGTCCTTACCCGCCAAGCGGTAGCACTCCGAGATGGCCAAAATAATCCAGCGAGACAAAGTCTGTTTCGTCACAGCTTGCCCTAAACGCTTTCCAGCGTAACCAATAAAGAGTTGATCGTCTACTCTGACCCGGGACATGCGTGAAACATAAAAGCTTAAAGCTCTCCTAGGATCAAGCCTATGGAGCCTCTCCTCTTCCTTATCAGGATGCGGAGGAGGATAGAATGCCGGAAGAACAACCTTCTGGGCCAAATGAAATTCCGTCACTACCTTCGGAAGAAAAGAAGGACGAACTCTAAGGACAACCCTGTCCTTGTGAAATACAGTGAAGGGTGGCTTAACTGAAAGTGCCTGTAACTCACTCACTCTGCGAGCGGAAGTAACCGCAACTAAAAACACAGTTTTCAGAGTTAACAGCCTCAAAGGGCAAGAATGTAAAGGCTCAAACGGAGCACCCATAAGAAACTTAAGAACAAGGTTTAAATCCCAACCGGGCACCAGGAAAGGTGACGGAGGGAACAAATTAGTGAGCCCTTTCAGAAACTGTGAAAGTAAAGGGATTTTAAAGTAAGAACACTCTTCAGACGAGCGCTTAAAGATGGACAGCGCCGCCAGGTAACCTTTAATGGTACCCACTTGTAAGCCCCTGTGGGCCAAAGAGAGTAAAAAGGACAGAACCATGGGGATGTCACATGCAAAAGGATCCACATTCTGAACTCGGCACCAGTCGCAAAACTTACGGCAACGGTACAGAGACTTAGTTGCTGGCCTTCGGGCCGAAAGCAACACCTCCATCACATCTTCAGGGAGGTCCCAATCCATATAACTCAACCTTTCAGAAGCCAAGCGTGAAGGTTGAGGGATCTGACCTCTGGATGGAGAACCTGACCCCCCTCCCTTGAGAGCAGATCGTCTCGGTAGGGAAGACCACGCGGAGGGCAGATGGACAAGTCGAGAAGGACCGGGTACCACGTCCTCCGAGCCCACGCCGGAGCAATGAGGATCATCCGGGAACCGAACTTCCGTAACCTCCGCAGCACTTGCGGGATGACGGGGACTGGAGGAAACGCGTACAGCAGCGGGAACGACCACTCCACCACGAACGCGTCTCCCAAGGCTCCTTTTGGAGGAAATTCCCGCGAGCAAAACCTTTCGCACTTCCGGTTGATACTGGAGGCGAAGAGATCCACTTGAGGGGTCCCCCAAAGGGCGAAGATCTCCAGGAGAATCTCCTGAGCCAACTCCCACTCGTGAGAGATCGTGCTCTGCCTGCTCAGAGCGTCCGCCGTCACGTTTTCGTCTCCGGCCAGATGAACTGCCGAGATCGAAACTTCCTGCTGGATGGCCCAGAACTCGAGCTGCATCGCCTCCCTGCACAGAGGAAGTGACCCTGCCCCCCCCTTTTTGTTGAGGTAGTGCATGGCCACTGTGTTGTCCGTCAGGATCAGGACACTCTTTCCTCGCACAGTCGGCAGAAAAGCCTTCAGGGCTAGCCTGACGGCCCTCGGCTCCAACAGATTGATATGGAGTCTGGACTCCGACTGAGACCAACGACCGCTGACTGTCAGCCCGTTGGCATGAGCTCCCCAACCCGTGAGGGATGCATCCGTCACGATCGTCACCTCCGGCCAGGGAAGCCAAAAAGGAGCCCCCTTCATCAAGTTGCCTTCGACGGCCCACCACAGAAGGTCCCGGGCGACCGAGGGCGGCACCTGAACCGGGTCCGACATCCTGCCGGAGGACTGCGACCATTGCGTCTTGAGCGCCCACTGCAAAGATCTCATCCGCAGGCGAGCCTCTGGCACCAGAAGAATCCAGGATGCCATGGGGCCGAGCAGCCTCAAGAACTCGGACGCTGGGAGTCTGGGCATGCTGAAACTTGTGCACCATCTGCTGAATGTGAAGAGCCCTCACCTGGGGAGGAAAACACTGCCCCAGGGAAGTGTCGAGCACTGCTCCGATGTACTGGAGCCGCTGTGTTGGCGTCAAATGGGACTTCTTTAAATTGAGGGAGAAGCCCAGCCTGTGAAGGGAGTGGCAGGCGACGGACAGATGATCCAGGACTTGCTCGGGAGAGCTCCCCCTGATCAACCAATCGTCCAGGTAGGGGTAGACATGAATCCCCCCTTGCCTGAGATGCGCTGCCACCACCACCATGAGCTTGGCGAAAACCCTCGGGCGGAGGTCAATCCGAACGGCAGGACCCGAAACTGAAAGTGCGAGTCGCCAACCGCGAACCTCAGGTACTTCCTGTGCTTGGGATGGATCGGCACATGGAAGTAAGCATCCTTGAGGTCGAGTGACACCAACCAGTCCTGAAGCTGAAGGGCCTGGAGGACTTGAGAGAGAGTAACCCTCTTGGACTTGTCCTTCCTGAGGAGTTTGTTCAAACCGCGCAAGTCCATGATGGGTCTCAATCCCCCGTCTTTCTTCGAAACCAAAAAATAAGGGGAATACCATCCCATGTTCCTCTCCGCTACAGGCACCAGTTCTATGGCGCCTTTCTCCAGCAGGGCTTGAATTTCCTGCGCAAGGAGCGGATCCGGACTCTGCAAAGAGAGGTTCCCCGGTGGATTGTCGCGAGGCCTGTGCCGAAAAGGAAGACAGTAGCCGTGGGTTATGATCTCCAGAACCCACACATCTGAAGTAATGGCTTGCCACTCTACAAGATGCTGCGCCAGCCTTTCCCCAACCGGCGAACCATGGGACATGGCCTCATGACTGAGTGGGAGCGGCCGCAGCGTTACCTGAGGGCAAAGAGGCAACTGCCCGAGCGGCCTTGGCACCACGGGTACCCTGTCGTCCACCTCTGGTACCCCTGCGTTGGCCTCTTTGACTGCCAGCTCCTCTCGCTTTACTGAAGGACGAGTAATAGCGAAAGGAACCACCCCTCCACTGCTGTCCCCTAGGACGAAAAGGCGGAGGTTGGCGAACTGCAGCGCCCAACGACTTCGCTGCAGCTTTCGAGGTCTGCAACCTCTCAAGGCTCTCGTCAGCCTTGCGGCCAAAAAGGTGTTCACCGTCAAAGGGCATGTTGAGGAGCCGAGACTGCACATCAGGAGCAAACCCCGACTTCCGCAACCACGCAAACCTGCGTATCACGGTGCTCGCCGCCATGGACCTACTGACGCATTCAGCTAAATCCAAACCCGACTGAACAGACTCACACATGGCATCCTTACCATCCTGGACCATAGCAAGGAAACCATCCCGTTCGTCCCCTTCGGGAATATGTTCAGCCGCTAACGCAACACAGTTCCACAGAGTGTGTGTGAAACGAGACAAGGCACAAATGGAGTTGGCCGCCTGAAGCGCCATACCACCAGAAGAAAACACATTCTTCGCCCAGCCATCAACACGTTTGTCGTCCCTATCAGGAGGGATGGTAGGGTACGACGCCTGCTTTGCCGGGGCCGTGGCCGCCTGCACCACCAAACTCTCCGGAGTAGGGTGCCTGGTCAAGTAGCAGGGGTCGCTACTGGCTGGACGGTATTTTCGCGACAAGAATCTGCCCACCGCCGGGAGACTCTCCGGAGCAGTCCAAGCCGCCGCCGCCACCCTTCTCTGTAAAGCCATATGGAACGGCAGTACCGGATCAGTTGGGGGACCAACATCAAGGATGTCCGTCAGATCATCCTGCACAAACTCCCCTGGGGGAGCAGACCATCCCAAGTACTCAGAAACCCTAGCCATAAGGCGCCGGTATGAGGAATCGGCATGAGAGCCAAGCTCAGGCCTACAAAACTCCACCTCCGTGTGAAGAAGACCGGTGGGGGGTGTCTGTACTTCTGCTCTCTATATGGTAGAAGAGAGGCACAGAAGACCCCAGCCAAGATTCTCTATTACGGTAGCAATGGTCGAGCAATCAAGGCCTAGCTTCTCAGGAGGTGATGCAGGCTGGTTCTTAAGTACAGTGTAGTCCCCAAGCCCCCACAAAGGAATGTCCACACACTGTATTGGTTAGAACACAGTCTTTATATAATCAATATTCAAGGTTATGTACACTTATCATGATAACTCACTTTGTACTCAGGAAGATCAACAATGGCAAATATATACAATTCTAAAGTGGTACCACCCTTTGTATTAGATCTCATTAAAGTGCATGAACAATACTGTAACAATGTCACACAGATCAATAGAGTGAAACCAGCAATAGAGAGAGGAGAGAAAATAAGATGGTTGAGCAATAGGGTGAATACTGGCCCCTACCACTAGACACAGTTCTGTGTGGAGATCCCCCCCCCACCTGGGCAACCTGTAAAATAAAGATATAGCACAAGCCCAGTCCATATATTGTTCTGCAAGTCTTATTCCCTCCTATAATGTTTTTACCCCCCCCCAATGTACCTGGTGGAGTCGAGTTCTTCGAAGAGGCGTCGACGGATCCTTCTTGAGCGACCCCCTTTCAAGCGGGAGTCGCGGATCGTCGAGAAATGTCGAGAAACTCGGCGTTCGGCGATGGGGAATCGACGGCCCATCTTGAATGCCTTCCCTTTCATGCGGGAGGCACGGGGCGTCGAACGTCCGTCGACAAACAGGGTAGAACGGCGTCGATGAGGCGGCAGCTTCGTCCGAGCGGTGCTCGTCGGCGTCGGAGCGTCGGCGTCCTGCAAGGCAGAGGCGTGCGGGGCACCTCGGTGACAAAAGTTCTGGACCGCAAAGATTGTGGAGACCGAGGCCCAGCAAGGGCGTCAAGTCGTTCGAGTCTTTGTGATCTTCGGGTGGCGGGAAACCCACCGGCAGGTTTCTCCTCGGCGCGTTGGTCGTCCTCTACTTTCTCCGGCCGGAAAAAGCGGTCGACGGTGCGGACGAGGGAGTCCTTCGATTCGAATGTTCTTAGGCAAAGGAGCGGACGGCTCCGGTCGTCGCCGGCACGGCGTCAAGTGGTTCCCACGGCTGGGCAACACAACTTCGACGGGCCTCCAGTGGTTACACAAACCTGCGAACCCTGGTCGACGGCAATGGACTTCGACGGCGGCGATGTCCGGGTGCTTCACTTCGATCTCCTCGGCGGTCCAGTCTCGGGTCGGCAGCCTTTCGAGGGTCTGTCTTCCAGGGCGCTTCGGCGAAGATGGAGCGGTGCTCGATGGTCCCTCGGAGCACGGGAAGAGGGCGCCTTACCAGGTCCTCTCTCGGGTCAGCCTTTGACGATTTCGGCAGCCTTCGGATCGGTCGAAGCAAATGCCACAGCAAGTCTTCTTCTTCCAGCTGGTCGTCGAGGATCAGCAGTTCCAGTTACTCTTAGAGTGGAGACTCAGCTCCCGGATGCTTCTGAACGTTCCTGAACGTTCCTGAACCATTACCAGTGGTGAGAGGTCCCCAGATATACTATTCTGCCTCTCATCCACACTGCTGGCACACACTCAGCAGCCAATCATACAGAAGGGCATTCATGCAGTCAGTCAGCCAATCAGGCACACAGTGCATTCAGGCCACACTCCTCCCTTTCAGACACTCACAACAAGGAATGTGGATTGGGACAAGTACCCAGCCATTCAACACTACACACTGCATTCAGGACAGTTTCGGGCAGGGCTGTCTCAGTCTTTGTCTCTCATGCCAGAAACCAGACAACCACAACAAGGAGTGTATATTGGTCACACACTCCATTCACCCAGGTCCCACCCACAGGAGGTACCCACAACATACAGTCACTGGGAAGGCTCCAGTCAGTCTAGCTGGGCCTTCACAACAACACCATATATGGAACTTCCACCCAACAGCCAGCCAGGGGGAAGGGACAGAGTCAGGGCTTCCCAGGACTTTGGGAAAACAAGATACCAGGCAATAGAAAGCAAGAGGCCACAGGGGCCATCTTGTTTTCTATCAGGAATCAACTGATCCCAATGGCAGGGCCTGGGTATCGCAAAATGGAGGACACCCAGAGCACCTGTCAAATTCAGCATGGAGCTGCCACCAGCCCATACCCTGCTCTGGGGCCACCCACAGGTGCCCAAAAACATACACTAGGGGCACAGGGTTGTACCTCTACCCATGGGTGCCATAAGGGTATCCCATGGGTCTGTTCACCAAACCAAAAGAGAGAGCTGCACTGCCAGGAGTCCCACATGGACTCCTGGGCAGAAAACATGACAGAACACACGATAAAAAGCAGTAAAGGACAAGGATTCAGAGGCCCTGTCCCTCTGATGCATTTCCAGCATCACAGTCGCCCCCCCCAGACTGAGGTGGAGGGTGTCTAATCTCCCACGGGATAGACACCCTCATCCAGACGGTCAACATACCTTCTGGAAAGGCCATCTGCATTATCGTGACTCTTCCCTGGTCTGTGCTCTATGGTGAAGTCTAGCCCTTGCAGGCTAATGGACCACCTGAGCAATTTCGGATTCTCACCCTTCATCTGCATAAGCCACTTCAGGGGCTTATGATCTGTTTGGACCTTGAAGGTAGACCCCGTAAGGTAGGGCCTAAAACGCCTAAGGCTCCAAACTATGCTAAAACACTCCTTTTCAACAGTAGCCCACCTAAGTTCTCTACCCTTGAGTTGTCTACTGATGAATATGATAGGATGTTCTCTCCCTTTGTCATCTAACTGGGACAAGACAGCTCCAATTCCGGTGTCGCAGGCATCCGTCTGGACGATAAAGGGTCGGCTGTAGTCAGGCGCACTCAACACAGGTGCCCTACACAGATTTTCTTTCAAGCCATCAAAGGCCCTCTGACAGTCTTCGGTCCAATTAACCTTCCTAGGCTGCTTGGGTGAGGTTAGAGCTGTCAGGGGTGCAGCTATGGTTCCATAGTCTGCCATGAAATTGCGATAGTACCCAGTCAGGCCCAAAAAGGCCCTCACCTGGGTTTGAGTAGTGGGAGTCTCCCAGTTCTGTACATCCTGTACTTTACTGGAGTGAGGTTGGATTTGACCCCCTCCTACCTCATGACCAAGATAGGTAACTTTCCCCTGAGCTATCTGGCACTTGGTGGCCTTGATAGTGAGGTTAGCCCTTTTCAAGGCCTGCAACACCTTATCCAGATGTGTCAAATGCTCTTCCCAGGTGGAACTGTAGACGGCAATGTCGTCTAAGTAAGCCACACAAAAGGCTTCCAGCCCACTGAGCGCATGGTTGACCAATCTCTGGAAGGTGGCAGGGGCATTCTTCAACCCAAAAGGCATGACCCTAAACTGGTAGCGTCCCTCAGGTGTTGAGAAGGCCGTCTTTTCCTTGGCATGGTCCGTCAGAGCTATTTGCCAATAGCCTGAGGTAAGGTCAAAGGTGCTCACAAATTTGGCAGCACCTATGGTGTCCACGAGCTCATCAGCCCTGGGCAATGGGTGCGCGTCAGTTTTGGTGACGGCATTGACTCCTCGGTAGTCCACACAGAACCTCCAATCCTTGGTACCCGCCTGCGAACTTGCCTTGGGGACAAGGACCACTGGACTGGACCAGGGGCTGGTTGAGGGCTCAATAACACCCAGATCCAACATCTTGGCGACCTCAGCCTGGATGTGGTTCTTGACGGTATCTGACATACAGTAGCACCTGCTTTTGACAGGCACACTGTCACCAGTGTCAATTTCATGCCTACACCACGGTGTAAGGCCTGGCGTCAGTGAAAACAAAGAGGCATACTGTTGGAGCAAAGCCCTGCAGGCCCTCTGTTGCTCTGTTGTCAAATCTGGAGAGAGATGTACTCCCTCCACTGAGCCATCCTGAGGGTTGCTATGCAGCAAATCAGGAAGGGGCTCACTCTCATCCTCTTCTTGCCCGGAAGCTAGCAAGAGACATGAGACTTCTGCTCGCCGGTGGAAAGGCTTGAGTCTGTTGACATGGAATATCTGAGGGGCTACCCCAGAGGCTCCCATGTCAACCAGATAATTGACTTCGCCCATCTTGGAGATGATCCTGAAGGGTCCAGTCCACTTGTCTGCCAAAGCTCTAGGCTTGGTAGGCTCCATCACAAGGATTTCCTGTCCCAGAGTCCAATCCACTTGCGAGGCTTTAAGGTCATGCCAGTACTTATTCAATTCCTGGCTGGCCTTGAGATTTGCTGTTGCCTGACCCATCATCTGTGTCATCCTCCGTCTGAGGCCTAACACATAGTCCCCCACTTGCTTGGCGGGACCTGGAGGGGTGGCTTCCAAGCCCTCTCTGATCAAGGCGAGGGGCCCCCTCACGGGATGTCCAAAGAGTAACTCAAAGGGGCTGAAACCAACACCCTCTTGAGGTACCTCCCTGTAAGTAAACAGCAGGCATGGCAGGAGGAGATCCCATTTCCTCCTTAGGGGTTCTTCCAAAGCCCCTAGCATGCCCTTGAGAGTTTTATTAAATCTCTCAACCAGACCATTGGTCTGGGGTGGTAAGAGGTGGAGAACTTGTAGGTTACCCCGCACTCTTTCCACATGGTTTTCATGTAACTAGACATGAAGTTGGATCCTCTGTCAGAGACAACCTCCTTGGGGAATCCAACACGGGTGAAAATGCCCAGGAGAGCCCTGGCAACCACCTTGGCAGTAACAGTCCGAAGGGGTATCGCCTCAGGGTACCTGGTGGCATGATCTACCAAGACCAGGATGAACCGATGTCCACCTGAAGTGGGAGGGTCAAGGGGACCGACGATGTCGTTGCCCACCCTCTCAAATGGTGTGCCAACCACTGGCAATGGCTGCAGTGGGGCAATGACACTGCCTCCAGTCTTGCCAGACAACTGACAAGTTGGGCAGGTCCTGCAGTGGAACTCCACCTCTACTCCCATCCGTGGCCAGTAGAAATGGGCAGAGAGCCTCTGCTTAGTCTTCTTGGTCACAAGATGACCAGCCAAGGGCACCTCATGCGCCAACTGCAGTAGGAAGGGCCTGTAAACCTGGGGTACCACCAACCTCTTGAGGGCACCAGGTTCAGGCTTAGTGGGCTCACTAACAAGGAGCTCACTCTCCCAATAAATCCGGAATGTCCTAGGCACTTCTCCTTGTGCCTGGGACAGGGCCTGTTTCCTCAGTCCCTCGAGAGAGTGGCACTCTCTCTGTCCCTTACAGAAGTCTGCCCGGGAGGGTCCCCCTTCAGCTAACAAGCATTGAAGGTCAGGATGATCCTCCGGGTTGAGAACCTCTCCCACAGGAGAGTCTTCTGTCTCTTCTCCCACAGGAGTTGAGTTTGGGTTTTCCACTGGACCCAGCCCGTCCGGAGCATGGATCCCAATGGGTGCTGTCGCAACAGCAGGAAGAGAAGGTGTTCCCTCCACAGAGGTGGCCTTCTTGGTCTTCCTTCTTCTTGCCTTAGGCCTCGCCTTTTGGCTCGGGTACCTGACCCACAGCCAGACCCGGTGTCACCTGTGACCTAGTGACTGCAGCAGCAGTCATGGGAAGACCATCCGAGATCAACCCCAACTCTACTAGATCATTTCCTAACAAAATGTTAGCAGGGACATTGTCCTGAACCAGGACAGGAAGCTTTGCTGTCTTGTCTCCAATCATGAGTGTGACTAAGGCTACAGGTGATAATTTGGGAGGCCCACCAGCTAACCTGGTGGTTTGAAGAGGAGCACCTTCATAGTCCTCTGGCTTGAGCAGGGTCCTGTCCACCACTGTCATGCTTGCCCCAGTGTCTCTCAAACCAGTAGAAGGCTGGCCATTCAAGAGGACACTTCTCAAAAACCTACGGGTGTTCTGTGGGATAGTCGCCAGTACTTCTGCATACTGGTCCCAGGCCCCAAGGGACACTAAGGAAATCTCTACCGGAGCACCAAATGTGATCCCGGCAGAGGAGGGGAGGACAGTGGCCTCCACCTCAGACACGGGGTAAGGGTAGGTCAGGCTGACAGCCTGTACTCCAAGTGCCTTACCTTTACACTTGGGGTCACCCCTTTTGTGATCCAGAGCCCCACAGTCCCAACAAGCGCCAGGAGTGAGGGGTACGGTACTGGAACCACTGGGAGCCTGCTTTGCAGCAGGTGGACCACTACTCTTATTCCCACCCCCAGATGACTTATCCCCACTAGATTTTTGGGTCTTAGGAGAGGAAGGTTTTGGTTTACCCGACTGTGACTGCTTGGGGGACTCCTCAGCTTTCTGAGATGCCCCCTTTTCTTTGTCCTTGTCCTTCCCACTGGAGTCCTTAGGGGACACCCGGTGGGAGACCCACTTGTCAGCCAACCTAGCCAGCTTAAAGGGGTCCAAAATGTTCTGGTCAGCCACATACTGACGCAGCTCTGGTGAACAGGCTTCAGAAAAATGCTCAAAAAACAAGAGGTGGGACAATTCAACAAAAGTCTTAACCTTGTATCCATCGATCCACCCCATCATGTTCATGTGCGCGGCACTCACCCAGTCAACCCAAGACACATTCTCTTTTCTTAAAATCCCTGAACCTTCTAAGGTATTGGGTAGGTGTCTTGCCAAACTTGGCAATCAAAGCAGACTTCATACACTCATACTGACCCCTTTCTTCCACACTCAGCTTCAGAATACAGTCATATCCGGTTTGAGGCACTCTGCTTAACAAACACTTAGCCCAATCTCTTTTATCAACATCATGAATCGCACAAGCCATTTCAAACGCTTCAATCCATTGGAGGATATCTGAACCCTCCACAAATACACCAACCAAATCTTTCATAAACTTGGTGGCTGGGGACCTGACACTCTCACTGGTTTTAACTGAAGTCTCCACTCTAGCTTTCTCTAGCTGGATTCTCTGACATTCAGTGTCCTGGCTCTTGAGTTCAAGGTCCTTATTTCTGAGTTCAAGATCCCTATTCTTGAGCTCCACTTGTTGAGCCAACTCCTCTTAAGTTCAGCATCTATTTCCAACTTGCGGTATTCAAAGGCCAATTTCATCCTTAATAACTCAAGCTCCAAGGAATTGCTGGGGTTTGGAACAGAGGCAGCAGGAATGGCGGCATTCCCAGAAACAGATTCAGCAGAAATCCCAGGGGCAGAGTCCTCATTGGTTGCATTCCCCCCTCATCAAGAGTTTCACTATCAGTCTGGTAGTCCACCAGCGCAGCTATCAGCTCAGCCCTAGACTTATCCACAAAGTCTAACTCCCTGGCTTCACAAGCACTCTGGAGAGCCTCCAAGCTCATCCGAGTCAATTTGCCATTTGCAATAGACTCCATTGTTTGTAATGCAGTTATCTTGTACACAACTAAACCTTAATTTAATAAAGGGCAGATATCCTTTGTAAGTGGCACGGTTATACACTGATTCTTAAAACCATAAGCATCCCGCCGCTGCCACCAGTGTGAAGAAAACCGGTGGGGGGTGTCTGTACTTCTGCTCTCTATATGGTAGAAGAGAGGCACAGAAGACCCCAGCCAAGATTCTCTATTACGGTAGCAATGGTCGAGCAATCAAGGCCTAGCTTCTCAGGAGGTGATGCAGGCTGGTTCTTAAGTACAGTGTAGTCCCCAAGCCCCCACAAAGGAATGTCCACACACTGTATTGGTTAGAACACAGTCTTTATATAATCAATATTCAAGGTTATGTACACTTATCATGATAACTCACTTTGTACTCAGGAAGATCAACAATGGCAAATATATACAATTCTAAAGTGGTACCACCCTTTGTATTAGATCTCATTAAAGTGCATGAACAATACTGTAACAATGTCACACAGATCAATAGAGTGAAACCAGCAATAGAGAGAGGAGAGAAAATAAGATGGTTGAGCAATAGGCAGAATACTGGCCCCTAACACTAGACACAGTTCTGTGTGGAGATCCCCCCCACCTGGGCAACCTGTAAAATAAAGATATAGCACAAGCCCAGTCCATATATTGTTCTGCAAGTCTTATTCCCTCCTATAATGTTTTTACCCCCCCCAATGTACCTGGTGGAGTCGAGTTCTTCGAAGAGGCGTCGACAGATCCTTCTTGAGCGACCCCCTTTCAAGCGGGAGTCACGGATCGTCGAGAAACTCGGCGTTCGGCGACGGGGAATTGACGGCCCTTCTTGAATGCCTTCCCTTTCAAGCGGGAGGCACGGGGCGTCGAACGTCCGTCGACAAACAGGGTAGAACGGCGTCGATGAGGCGGCAACTTCGTCCGAGCAGTGCTCGTCGGCGCGTCGGCGTCCTGCAAGGCAGAGGGGTTCGGGGCACCTCGGTGACAATAGTTCTGGACCGCAAAGATTGTGGAGACGAAGGCCCAGCAAGGGCATCGAGTCGTTCGAGTCTTTGTTATCTTCGGGTAGCGGGAAACCCACCGGCAGGTTTCTCCTCGGCGCGTTGGTCGTCCTCTACTTTCTCTGGCCGGATAAAGCGGTCGACGGTGCGGACGAGGGAGTCCTTCGATTCGAATGTTCTTAGGCAAAGGAGCGGACGGCTCCGGTCGTCGGCGGCACGGCGTCAAGTGGTTCCCACGGCTGGGCAACACAACTTCGACGGGCCTCCAGTGGTTACACAAACCTGCGAACCCTGGTCGACGGCAATGGACTTCGACGGCGGCGATGTCCGGGTGCTTCACTTCGATCTCCTCGGCGGTCCCGTCTCGGGTCGGCAGCCTTTCGAGGGTCTGTCTTCCAGGGCGCTTCGGCGAAGATGGAGCGGTGCTCGATGGTCCCTCGGAGCACGGGAAGAGGGCGCCTTACCAGGTCCTCTCTCGGGTCAGCCTTCGACGATTTCGGCAGCCTTCGGATCGTTCGAAGCAAATGCCACAGCAAGTCTTCTTCTTCCAGCTGGTCGTCGAGGATCAGCAGTTCCAGTTACTCTTAGAGTGGAGACTCAGCTCCCGGATGCTTCTGAACGTTCCTGAACCATTACCAGTGGTGAGAGGTCCCCAGATATACTATTCTACCTCTCATCCACACTGCTGGCACACACTCAGCAGCCAATCATACAGAAGGGCATTCATGCAGTCAGTCAGCCAATCAGGCACACAGTGCATTCAGGCCACACTCCTCCCTTTCAGACACTCACAACAAGGAATGTGGATTGGGACAAGTACCCAGCCATTCAACACTACACACTGCATTCAGGTCAGTTTCGGGCAGGGCTGTCTCAGTCTTTGTTTCTCATGCCAGAAACCAGACAACCACAACAAGGAGTGTATATTGGTCACACACTCCATTCACCCAGGTCCCACCCACAGGAGGTACCCACAACATACAGTCACTGGGAAGGCTCCAGTCAGTCTAGCTGGGCCTTCACAACAACACCATATATGGAACTTCCACCCAACAGCCAGCCAGGGGGAAGGGACAGAGTCAGGGCTTCCCAGGACTTTGGGAAAACAAGATACCAGGCAATAGAAAGCAAGAGGCCACAGGGGCCATCTTGTTTTCTATCAGGAATCAACTGATCCCAATGGCAGGGCCTGGGTATCCCAAAATGGAGGACAGCCAGAGCACCTGTCAAATTCAGCATGGAGCTGCCACCAGCCCATACCCTGCCCTGGGGCCACCCACAGGTGCCCAAAAACATACACTAGGGGCACAGGGTTGTACCCCTACCCATGGGTGCCATAAGGGTATCCCATGGGTCTGTTCACCAAACCAAAAGAGAGAGCTGCACTGCCAGGAGTCCCACATGGACTCCTGGGCAGAAAACATGACAGAACACACGATAAAAAGCAGTAAAGGACAAGGATTCAGAGGCCCTGTCCCTCTGATGCATTTCCAGCATCACACTCCGGAGAGGTGTCCAGTCCACTGGCATCATGCAGTGACTGTCTCAAATCGTCAAATTGACTATGGCCCGAGACAATTTCATCTGGAACCTGACTAGGAACCAGGCCATCAGAATCCTCATCCGCCTCTGAAATATAGTCCAGGTGGCGAAAAGAAGGCACCCGAGTGTGCTTGCTCTTAACCAGAGCCTTCCTAGGGGGTTCTCCCGTGCCACGGGATACCTCCGACACGAAAGGCGTCGATGGCGTCGAGCGAATTGGCGCTGGCGTCGAGAGAACCGGCATCGGTGCCGAGAGGATCGGCGTCGAGGAAATCGGCGTCGACGTCAGATGCAGCGCCTCCAGCACAGCGGCGTCGACACAGCCCTCGAAGCCGGAGCCTCGAGCGTGTCCCTCGACGACCTGAGCGTTGACGGCTTCGAGGACGTCCTCGGAGCCGGAGCCTCGAGAAAGCCTGTCAACGCCCTCGACGCCTCAGACGTCGATGTCTTCCTCGAAGACCTCACAGGTGCACGCGGTCTCGAACGCGTCGAGGACCGGGACCTGGAACGGGTACGTCGAGAACGAGTCTCCTTGTCCGAACGGGACCTCTCCCGTGACCCGTGCCGACCACTCTTGCGAGCGGTGTCTCTCGACCTCTCACGACCGACCCCACTCGGGGGCGCGGACGGCATAGTACCCTGCGACTCAAGAATCGCCAGCATTTTCTTCCCGAAGGAAGGCCATTCCTCCGGCGTCGCACGGCTGGTGGGGTAAGCGACGTGCCGGGCAGAGTCCTCTGAAGAGGACCTGGAAGACGACCGGTGTCGGCGCTTCCGAGAATGCCTCGAAGAGGCTGAGGAGTGGCGAGACCGACTCCTAGAAGGAGACCCACAAGACTTCCGACGATGACGCGGAGAGTCACCCCTCGAATCATCCGTCGAAAGCTCCGCAGACTTCGACTTCCTGGGCTTGGACACCCGACCTACCGACAACTTCTTCTTACGTTTGCGTAAGGCTTTGGACGTGAGCGACTGGCAGTCGATACAGTCATCCGTGTCGTGAGCCTCCCCGAGGCACCAGAGGCAGGCGTCGTGCGAGTCCGTCACCGACATCTTGGACCCACACTCCCCGCACTTCTTGAAACCCGGACGCGGGGTCGATGACGAAGTAGAAGACATCTTCACACGAAGGATTTTCACAAAACGAACAGGTTCGAAGAACCGAGAAGAACAGAACTCCAAAGAGTCGAGGCGTGAACCGAGAATCACGAAGCAAAACGTTCGCGGAAAAAACGGAACTGAGGCTACGGGCGTCGTGCATCCTACTTATCACATCGGATGACGTTGGAGGAGATCCTCGACGACGGTGCATCGACGTCATCGACGCAGGACGCAGACGCCGAAAAAAGTTTCCGAAGCAGCACAGCTGTGGTGATTACATGTCATAGATATGGAATACGTCGGAGGACCCAATCGCCTCGAAACAGTCAGACAATCTCCTTCCTACCAGGTTCTGTGCCACAGCTGCCAAAAACATTTGTAAAATCTTAAAGAAGGTAAACCTTGATAGATCTGATATTACCATAAAGAAACAATACAGCTACAAACTGCTTCCTTTTGGGCAACACATACTAGTAGCATAGCATGCCAGGAATCAAGAATTGGGTTCATTCTAGTCTTTGCATGCACAGCATGCATAAACATACCAGACGTGCAGGCGTGAATGGCTAGATAACATTTAAATAACTCTGTGTATAAATGGTGACCAACCTCTCCTACCCCACGAAACACACACATACAGCCAGCACAACATCCACAATCCAGTGTTACTGTGGAATCCATGAAGGCAATCATAGCTGCAACTGACAAAACACATGCACACAACGGTCATCAGCTGGGACCGAAGATCCAACATAGCAAGGATACCAAGAAGCAGAGGTCAGTTTTCCTACTAAGCCAGTCAGTGATGCCTGCAAACTCATAGCTCCCAATTATGCATAAAAAAGAACAGCCGAGTAGTGATAGGAAGAAGACAAATAATTTCCAATCTGAAAACTGAAATAGATCAAAATAGTTTATTGCAACCAAGAAGTATCCAATTTAACTTCAAGGTGACCGCTGTAATAAACATATCAATATAAATCAGAAAATACGTTCTATATTTAAGTTGCATCAATGAGGTGTTATTTTGGTAAACATTTTCTATTTCATGTGTAAACATTGTATTTCTAGTTAATCAACCAAAACATAAAATTAACCTAACATACATACATGCAAATACACAGCAACATATGAATTTTAGCAACAGGTCTAACAAATTCATCACATTTAATTTTCAACCAATAAAAATGTTTACGAAATGACCCAGGGATTAATGCATTTTATACAGAATAGTTAATCTACTTTTGTAATGATCTACTTTAAACAATAAAAATATCTTGCGACTGTATGGGCATAATATTTAAAAAAACACAAAAGAAACTTTGAATATGTACAAATATACAAGTTAACACAAAGTTAAACGTCAAAACGCAAAGCTCTTAAGTACGAGGATCATTAGGCTTGAGGGCTTACCTATCTCAGAGACTGAAATACAATGATATCCCCATATTGGAACTCTTCCTCACCTTTTAGCACCAATCGTGGCCAGCCCACTCCTGTTTGATGTATTCTATAGCAGGGAAGCTGCTATCGAATACGCCAATCAGATAAGAGGCATTGGGCTGCATAATTCACAAGCTGCCAGCAAAGATTTAGATCAAAACTTCACAAACACGTGGGCTACATGTTCTCTTCTGAAGGCCTCAAGTTCCTTCAATAGGGGCGCTGAAGAAGTAAGGCGAAGAAGGCCGAAACCTACAAAATGAGAAATGTTTTGGTAGAATAATCTGAGGTGTGGGGCACAATTTGCCCCTGACCCAAAGCAACACTACAAGCAAATTGGTCTTTCATTTGAGGCAAGGGATATGAAAGCAAGGAACCTTATGATGTGACATATTGCCTTAGCAGGAAAGATGGACACAAGCCATGATTTTGGATTCATTCAAGGAAAGAAATTAACATATGAAAAGGAAATAAATGAGACCACACAGATCTAGGTTGAGACCGGTCAGTCTTGCCTCTGGAATGAAGCCTAACAGATCAGGGAGGTTAAAATATGATGGTAGAATAAATATTTAGGGCCTCACACTGCCTCTAGGTATGAGTAAGAATCAGAAAAGATCATTTAGAGTGGCCACATGTGACTTCACATTACAGATCCATTTTCAAACCAGATGGTCAAATCCCATTCAGTGAGCCAATGTGTCTCCGTCTAGAGGCTTCATACTTACAAACCAAAGAGGATGGGAAGGGTTAAACATCATTTTATAAATGTGTACTGCATGCAGACAGCTTTCCTCAAAGGCTCGGAGTTACCCCACATGGTACTGACTACTGTGATAGAGAGATGACGCAAAAGTAATGCACAACGATTAGGTCCTTAGGTTTTTAGAAGCATTTAAAACATTGTTATATCAACTTTTCAAACAGAGGCTCCACTGCCAAATGTATATTTTCATATTCATGAATGAAACAGGTTTGGAAAAAATATAGCTTATGTCTGTTGAGAAACATACTTCACTGATAACCAGAGTTTTAAGATGGTTGTTAATAGTCATTAATGCAGTCACCAATTTTTGATGTTACGAACCAAGAGGCCCTTTTGTACCCTTTGCTTTCCCTGAGTCAGTCACAATTAAAATGTCACTTTTCACGAATCCGTCCCAGATCCTGGTACTATACAAAGACAATGCAGCACTTGCTACCAGACTAGAAGCCGCTCTCCAGCATCAGTTAAGTGGAACATTTGCACTCTGGGAAGAGAAGTAAATATTCTGTAGTCTTCTTTGGCAAGGCATGACAGACAGCACTGCCTCATTTCACTTTAGGACACTGTATTTCACTTCAAGTCAACGATAACGGCGATAACACAAGACCGTAGTGCAGAACAAGCAAGCCATCCTGAAAAGATAATAAAAACAAGTTTTTGTCTATGTGGCAGCAGTTAATTTACCAAATGTAGTAGGTTTTCATTACAACACAAAATCCAACTTTGATGAATTGGTTAATGAAACGGCTTCAACACCAAAGGTTCCAGTCCTGACACTGTTTCAAACACTATTGAGTAAGAGCAAGATAGTACGCAAGAGCATTGTTCTCCACATTTTGACAAGACGGCTTACCTTTCACACTAGACTTCCCTGTGTGAGGACCTTGCGACCCTTCATTACAAAGCTAGAGAAGGAGAACATACAGATAACATATAGATCCAAATTCATCACATACACAACAATTCTCCCTATCCCAGCACAACTGCAACCAGGAGAGGGGGAGTCTGCAGCAAGGTCCTCATGGGCCTCATTACGAGGTTGGCGGAATGGGTTTACCGGTAATGGTGCCGGTAAACCCATTCTGCCCTATTACGAGGTTCCCTTGCGCCCGCACAGAACGTTTGGTCAGACCAGACATCCTTAGCGGGTCACGCAATGGGACCAAGGAGCTAATAATGGGCCCGTTATTAACGGGCCCGTTATTAGCTCCATTCCCATTGAGCCCTATGGGGGCTCAAATGGGAATGGAGATTGGTTTTGTGAATGAGGAATTAACGGGTCCTCCAAGGTTGGAATGACCCGGTAATTCCTCATTCACAGAACCCGGAGCTGGAACCCAGTATGGAGGCGACAGCCATGCCCTTATTAAGGGCATGGCTACCTCCATACTCATAATGAGGCCTCATGTGTGCCTACTGCGGCACGTTACACCACGCTTCTGTGTTAAGGTATGGGCTTTGTTCTGCCCCCTGTGCCCGCTGCCGCTCTGCTGGCCAAATCGCTCCAACACAGAAGACATCCTTGTTGAAAGGTCCACGTGTGCCTCCTGCCCGCTGGCCGATACATGCCTCCCCTCCATTGGAAGCCCTGAGTCCTGTCACCTCCTACGCCAAGCCTGCTGCCGCCGAATAGCCTGGTGCCTGCGCCTCCAGGACAGCTTCCGGGATGACAACCCCCTGGGCTGTCATGCATGTGCCCTGCTGCTTGCTGCCTGCTCTTCCACCATCGCATGGAAAGGCCTGCGCGTGCAGCCATCGGCCGCAAACACACACCATGCAGGCATCCCTACCACATGGGCTCCCCCACACCCATGACCATATCCCGCAGGCAGCCCACACCACATGGCCCCCACCCCCATCACCCATGACCATACCCCGCAGGCAGCCCACACCACATGGGCGCCCCCAACACCCATGACAATACCCCGCAGGCAGCTCACAACACATGGGACCCCCCCAATCACCCGTGACCATACGCTGCAGGCAGCCCACACCATACGGGCCCCCCAGCACCCGTGACCACACCCCGCAGGCCACCCACACTACATGGGACCCCCCCTTCACCGTGACCATACCCTGCAGGCAGCCCACACCACATGGGGCCCCCCAGCACCCGTGACCATACCTCACAGGCAGCCCACACCACATGGGCCATCCCAGCACCCGTGACCATAGCCCGCAGGTAGGCCCCGCCTCATGCCCCCCCCCACCCCACCAGTGACGGCAACCTGCAGGCAGGCCCCGCCTCATGTCCCCCACCCCACCAGTGACGGCAACCTACAGGCAGGCCCCGCCTCATGTTCCCCCACCACCACCAGCGACTGCAACCTGCAGGCAGGCCCAGCCTCATGTCCCCCCCACCCCACTAGCAACGGCAACTTGCCGGCAGGCCCCGCCTCATCTCCCCGATCCCACGAGAGACGACAACCTACAGGCAGGCCACGCCTCATGGCCCCCCAACCCACCAGTGACGGCAACCTGCAGGCAGGCCCTGCCTCATGTCCCACCACCAGCGACGGCAACCTGTAGGCAGGCCCGCCTCATGTCCCCCCACCACCACCAGCGACGGCAACCTGCAGACAGGCCCCACCTCATGTCCCCCCACCACCACCAGCGACGGCAACCTGTAGGCAGGTCCGCCTCATTTCCCCCTCCCCACCCCACAAGTGACGGCAACCTGCAGGCAGGCCCCGCCTCAAGGGACACCCCACCCCAAAACACATTGGGCCAACATACAATCATGCAGCAGATGCCAACCAAAATGCCACCAAACGCTGCAGCCCCCCGGTGCACCTCAACACCCATGCATTGGTCATGCTCCCCAGTACATGCCCCATGGCATGAGAATCCTAAAATCACACATGCATGCATGTGTGCACACACATTAACAACATTGGTCAACAGCAGGGACACGCAAGAGACTCAAGGAAGAGTGAAACATGCACTAAACCATTGAGACCAGACACCACTTCGATTTAAACGGATAAAAATGTATTAAAAAACATGCAATGAAAGTCACACTCTTTGAAATAAAGCAATAAAACCTTCATGAATCAAATAAAAAAACAAAAGAAAGTGAAAACAGAACTAAGCGGGATGGAAAAAATGAAAAACTCCAAAAAGTGGTCCATGTCCATTAATGTATGTCCAAATAAAAACACAAATTAGAACAAAACCATTCCTCCATGGTGCAAAATACATTTTGCCAAGTAAAAGTCAACTATATACAAACATCCAGGGGACATGGTCCCAAAACATGTATGAACTGTCAAACAAAACCATCAAAAAAAGACCTATATACAAGATGTGGAGCAGAGTCCAGGAACGCCCCCAAAAAAAGGGAAAAAACAAATGAAACCTACTCCTAAAGAACTATGTACAATGGCCGCGGGCTAGTCCTTTGACTCACCACCCTCCCCACCTCCCCAAGGTCTCAGCCAGGGCATCATCGAACTCTGTGTCGATTTCCAATAGGCGGTCCTGTGCTCTCCCCTAAAGGGCTTGCAGGCACTCCAATGACCTCCTCTTAAACTCCCTGCAAGACTCCTCGAGTAACTCGGCCCGCATCTACGCCCGACGCAGGGTATTCTCCGCCCTGGCGAGTCGTGCCCTCTGTGCCCGCTGCCGCTCTGCTGGCCAAATCGCTCCAACACAGAAGACCTCCTTGTTGAAAGGTCCACGTGTGCCTCCTGCCCGCTGGCCGATACATGCCTCCCCTCCATTGGAAGCCCTGAGTCCTGTCACCTCCTACGCCGAGCCTGCTGCCGCCGAATAGCCTGGTGCCTGCGCCTCCGAGACAGCTTCCGGGATGACAACCCCCTGGGTTGCCATGCATGTGCCCTGCTGCTTGCTGCCTGCTCTTCCACCATTGCCACATGTCCTGTTGCATGATGGATCTCTGTGGTGACCACCTCTGCTGATCCTGCGACTCCCGATCTTGGCAGGGATGTGGTCTCCACCAGACTGGCCGCTGGGTTGTGAGAGGTACACAGGGAGCCCTGGTGGTATGTGGCCCGGAAGAGGGCAGGGAGGACGACTGGCGCACAGTGGCAGACGAGGAGGGGGTCACGTAAGTGGCCAGCCCATGCATCCATTGCGATACCAGGAAATGTGCTAGCCAGTTCATGAGACGGCAGATCTCCTTGTGATGACGTGCAAGCCCCCGATTGGAAACCTGCAGATCATCACGGATGGAGTCTGCCCGCCTCGTGATACCAGCTAGCACAGGTTCCACCCTGTACCAAATGGCGACATTTGCAGGCATTAGTGTTTACGTCTGGGTGGAAACATCCGCCACCTGCGGAGGGGTCCGGCCTGGGGCATGCCAGCAGGTGCATACTGGTGCAGTCGCAGTACCAGGGACAGGATTAGGCACAGGCCCCTCCACAGTGACCTGCGCTGCCTCCGGCCCCTGACCCTGGACTGCACCAGTCACACCTACGTCATCACCCCTGTTGGGCCGCATGGGCTGGGCTGATGTGGCCTCCTCCTCCTCTCCCTTCCTCGCCAACCTGGATGACTCCCCACTTTCTTCTGCAGGGTCTTGCCCCTGTGTGGGCTCACTTGTCCATCCCACTGCTGAGGAGTCCTCCACCACCTTCACCCTCTTGGACGTACCCTCAGCAGCTGCGGCTGTTGACTTGGACGCGGCACCAGTCTCCTCGTTCCCAGACGAGGGCAGTACCTGGGAGGCAGACTGGGCCTTGCGTCTACGCCTGTTGGAGGCATCGGTGCTGCCGTGCTCCACAGCGCCTTCTCCGCCATCTTCTCCCATCGTCGCTGTGGATAGGGAAACCTAGAACACATACATCAGGGTACCACTCATATGTGTGTTTGTCACAATGCAAATGTACATCAGTGGCACTGTCAAAGGTCACAACCATCCTCACCGTCCACTACACACAGGGAAGTGCCATTCATACACATGCACAATCATGTCTGTCATTCACAACAGACATACACATCCTTGGATAAGGCAGTGCCAGCTAATCAGAATTGTGCATTTAGCTCACACGCACCATGGGAAATGCACATCTCATTCACACACATCACCTGACAGTAATGAGGCAGGCCATGGAGCTATCACGTCAGAGTGCACTTGAGGTCAAATTGGCAACATGAGGCAATCACACAATCAAAAGCTCAAGTAACATACATCACAGAGTGTTGTCCAGTCACACACTCACTACTCAGACACATGCACATGTACACCATGCATGTCCATGATGTCGGCCAAAGCACCCATGTGTCACACCTCTGGCATGCCACAGTCCACTCGGGGATGCAAACGTGCACATTGTTACATGCTGGCGCGCATCACGCATTTGAACACAGACACCATTGATGTTGCACTGTAACGCTCACCTGATTCCCACGGAGGCGCTGGTCTTGGCAGGAAGGTGTCTGTGACCCGAAAAGTGATGTGCAGGACTTGATTTGCTTCTGGGGCCGAACCTCTTCGCACTCTGTGTCGAACTCGAAGAGTGAGATTTCTGCAGGTGAAAGAATATGGGGGTTAATGATCTGGGTTGTTGAATGTCCCTCTCTCTCTCTCTTCCTAGCTTCTCCGTAGAGCCCCCAGGTCAACGTGCTCACCTTAGATAGGTGAATGCTGGACTCTCCATCTGCGTCTGGTGCAGGGTGCCGTTGCCAGTTCCTTCACTGGTGAAACATAGGCCTCTTGACATCAGAGGATCGCTACCGTCGTTAACTGCACGAGTAGTGAGTTTCCGGACACCTTTTTAGTCCTTATAGTCTTTAGGTGCGTGGGCACGTTAATATAGAACAGGACTCTGTATAATGCTTTTTCCTATTTGTCTTGCAGGGCTCTTGAGATAGGAGATGGTGTGAATAGAGCCAAAGTTGGAGCCAGAGCCTTGGAATGAAGCGCTTGGAAATGCGTAAGTAAATGCAAGCGCTCTAACTGTCTCTTTTCCCTTGCAGCTGTGAGTTCGTGCTGAAGAGATGCTGGAAAACGCCGGAGTATTTGCAGGCGTTCTATTGTGGCGAGCGCGATGGACGTGAGTAAATACCTGTCTAATGTCTCTTCGTTTGTCTTTCAGATGCTGGGTTGCAGCGTTGAAGAAATCCGGAATTCGCGGAGTGCCGGTAAGTAATAACAATGCTTTTGTCTTCACAGGCGGAGGTGCAGCGTGAAGAAATGTTCGCTGCCGATAGATCAGGTGAGGAAAGCGCTGCGTGTAAAGGTTGCCGTGCTAACCTGTTGTTTCTTGTCTTTGCAGGTGCTGCTGAATACTGGATACAGGAGTGGTAAGTATTGTTCTTGCAGGTTCAGGATCAGAAGGAAGAAAGGCTGGAACAGACTCGGTGAGCGTTCTGCTGCAGATGCAGAATAACGCAAAGCACGTTTGTTCAATCGGGTGTGGTTTAAATAGCCTTGGAGTGATGAGGCGTCTTCCTCCACGGCCCCGCCTAGGTAAGGAAAGAGTTCCAGTTCCAGAAGAGTTCCCGTGTTGTATCCAGGGAGTGGAGCTTGCCCCACCCAGGTAAGAAAGTAGTTCCTGTTCACAGAGGATTCCTATGTGGCTGGTAAGTAAGCAGCATGGTCTGCTGCAGGTAAGTCCACCCAAGCATCTTCATACATATTATGAGCCCGGCGCTTCCAGTGCCGGGACCGATGGCTTTGATGAGCCTGGTGCCACCGGCGCCAGGACAAGGTCCAAAAGGTCCCAGTGGGGACCGGCTGGTGCCTAAAATAACGGTTAGGGGCCTGCTTCCAAGGACGTTGGGCTGTTCCTGACTCCTTGGAAGCAGTGATCATGACAGCACCCCCCCTCAAGGCCCCTCCCAAGCGTGTCTTCTCCGGGGGTTTTGGCTTGTCGGGGTGATTCAAATGGAATTTCTTGACCAGACGAGGTGCGTGGACATGCTCTGAGGGTTCCCAAGACCTTTCCTGGGGGCCGTATCCTTTCCAATCAACCAGGTAATATAATTTAGATTTGGAGATTTTGGAGTCCAGGATGTTCTTTACTTCGAACTCAAGTTCTCCATCTACTAAAACAGGTTCCGGGAGTTCGGTCAATCGGGTTCCTGGTTGCACTGGTTTTAGTAAGGAGACATGGAATACTGGATGTATTTTCATATGCGAAGGCAATTCCAATTTAACAGCCACCGGATTAATTATGGCAGAGATAAGATAGGGTCCAAGGTATCTCGGGATGAAAGTGCGGGGTCCTTTTAGAGGTAGGTGCTTAGTGGATAACCAGACCTGATCTCCCACTGCGTAGTGAGGGGCCTCTTTACGGTGCTGATCTGCTCCTTTCTTAAATTGAGCTTTAGCTCTTTGCAGATGGGCAGTGGCTTCCTTAAACGCACGAGTGATCTCCGAGTGCAAGTGATCCACAGCAGGTGTTTCGAATTCTTGGGGAGGATCCAGGTTAGAGGTTCTAGGATGGTGTCCGTATAATAGGAAGAAGGGAGTCTTCCCGGTTCCAGAATGAGTCGAATTGTTATAGGCGTATTCAGCGATCCAAAGAATCTCCTTCCAAGGGTTTTCAGTTTGTTGGAGCATGCAACGTAGATATTGCTCTAGAGTTTGACTTGTCCTCTCGGTTTGTCCGTCAGTTTGGGGATGGTGACTGGTAGAAAGTCTCACATCAATTTGGGCTAAACGACAGCAACTTCGCCAAAAGTGGGAGATGAATTGACTTCCCCTATCGGAGACCAAAATCGAGGGGAAACCGTGTAACCGAACGATGTTTTCTAAGAATTCTCGGGCCAATACTGAAGCTGAAGGTAGGCCCTTCAGGGGAATGAAGTGAGCCATCTTGGAGAATAGATCCACGACTACTAAAATGGTATTATACCCTGAGCATGGAGGTAAGTCCGTGATGAAATCCATGGACAGGGTATGCCATGGACAGGGAGGGATGTCCAGTGGGTGTAAGAGACCGGCTGGTTTCTCCTTCTGACTCTTATTCTGGGCACACACACCGCAGGAGATTACAAAGTCTCTAATATCCTTCTTCCATGATGGCCACCAGAAATGTCTTTTGACCTTTTCCATGGTTTTGGTTATGCCAGGGTGACCCTCCATTAGTGAATCGTGATAACAGGAGATTACCTGTTTTTGTATTTTCTCACTGGGCAAGTACAATCGTCCTCGCAAATATGGTAGGTCTCGATCCACTGAGAATTCTTTTCCCTTTAATTGCCAGTCCTGTAAGTCGGCCGGAGTTAAAAGTGATTTGACTGTAGTCTTAATGTCTTCAAAGGATTGAGCGCTGACCAAGCCCAAAATCCTTTGTTCTGGGATTATGGGTATTGGTTCTGGATTGGTCAAATGTTCATCTATTCCCATCCGGGAGAGGGCATCTGCTTTTCCATTTTTGCTGCCTGGTCGATAAGTAATTATAAAGTCAAACTCAGCCAAAAACAGAGCCCAGCGAAGCTGCCTGGAAGACTGAGCTTTGGCTGTCTTCAGATACTGTAAATTGCGGTGATCAGTCATTACGGTGACTGTGTGTCTGGCTCCCAAAAGATAATGCCGCCAGGCTTTAAAGGCCGATCTGATAGCTAAAAGTTCCTTGTCTGTAATTGAATAGTTGATCTCGGGAGCCGAGAATTTGCGGGACCAAAAGGCTACAGGATGTAATTGGTGTGTGACCGGATCCCTTTGTGATAAAACTGCCCCCATAGCAAGACTAGAAGCATCTGTTTCTACGATGTAGGGGAGTTCTGGGCGAGGATGTTTTAGAACAGGTGCAGAAATGAATTTAGTCTTTAAGTCCTGAAAAGCTTGTTCTGCCTCGGTAGACCACTCAAAACGTTTGTTTTTCTTTAACAGAGCGGTGATGGGCTGGAATATTCGAGAGAATTCAGGGATGAATCTGCGGTAAAAGTTAGCGAAGCCTAACATGCTTTGAACTCCTTTTACAGAGGTTGGGGAAGGCCACTTGATAATTGCATCGACTTTCTTTGAATCCATATGGACTCCGTTAGGTGACAATATGAATCCCAGGAACTCAACTTCAGTTACGTTGAAAACGCATTTTTCGAGCTTCGCAAAAAGGTTATGTTGACGTAATCTCTCAAGGACCTCTCTAACGTGTTTCCGATGTTCTTCTTCAGATGGGGAATAGACGAGGATGTCATCAATGTAGACAACAACGCACACATCAATGAGTTCTCTAAGGACATCATTCATAAAATACTGGAAGGCGGCAGGAGCGTTGCAAAGTCCAAAGGGCATAACTTGATATTCAAACAGCCCATACTTGGTGCGGAAGGCCGTCTTCCATTCATCGGCCTCTTTTATTCGTACCAAATGGTAGGCTCCTCTGAGATCCAACTTTGTATATATACATGCGTCTTTGACTTGGTCCAGGAGTTCAGGAATCAAAAGTAACGGGTATCTGTTTTTAACGGTGATTTGATTCAGGGCGCGGTAATCTATACAAGTCCTAAGGTCTCCTTCCTTTTTCGGAACGAAGAACAAAGCCGAGGAAGCTGGAGATTTTGAAGGACGGATAAACCCGTTAGCTAGGTATTGGTCCAGATATTGTCTGAGGTGAAGATTCTCTGGCTCGGTGAGGGCATAAATCCTACTGCAAGGAGGAGCTGTTCCGGGTATCAGATCTATTTGACAGTCATAAGACCTATGAGGAGGCAGGGTGTTAGCTTGGTCCTTCCGAAAGACGTCTTGGAATTCCTGGTATTCGGGAGGTAATTTGGGAACCTCAGAAGAGATTGCCGCCAGTGAAACATCAAGCCGAGGATAACAAGTGGTAAAACATTCTGGAAACTGAACCGTCTTTGCTCGCCAATCGATCTGAGGATTGTGCTTCTCTAACCAAGGGATTCCCAGAATGATCTGGAACTGAAGAGCCTTGATCACATCGAACACTATTTTCTCCCGGTGTCCATCTTGGCTCACTAACGTCACTTCTTGGGTTGCGTGCGTTACTGGTCCGGAGGATATCTCCGTGCCATCCACTGTAGTAATGGCGTCTTTTACTGCCTTAGGGACAAGAGGTAGATTCATCCTTGATACCATTTCACGGTCCACATAATTACCGATTGCTCCGCTGTCGATGTAAGCTTCAATTGCATGCAAACGATCCGGACGTTCAGGACCAATGAGGACCATAGGCACCACGAAATGCGAGGTCACGGGACAGATTTTAACGGTCGGCAAGAGGACCTCTACACTTGTCGGGCTAGGTCGTTTCCCTGCTCAGAATTTGTGATACAGGTATCTGCGGCTCCTACAGCCTTCTTAGCTGGTTTCACTGGACAGTCTCGAAGAAAGTGCCCCGAGTTTCTGCAATAGAGGCATAATTGCAGCTGTCTTCTTCTTTCCCTCTCCTTTTGGGTTAAAGGTCCTTTCATGCCCCCTATTTGCATGGGTCCACAGTGTCAGCTCCCCTAGTAGAGGTCTGTGGTTTAGAAAACATTCGGGTAACAAATTTGGAACGATCAGCCTTCCTGTTCTGTAATCTGTGGTCCAATTGGACAACTAAGTCAATATAGTCTGAGCATTCTTGTGGAGGATTCACAACTTGAGCTAACACATCCTTGAGCTCTCCACGCAGGCCTCTGTAGAAGAGCGTTATTCTCTTATCCTCAGGCCATTGAGTTTCCACTATAAGTCTGTTGAATGAGGCTATATAAGTCAAGAGGTCTTGATTACCCTGTCGTAACGAAAGAAGTTCATTGTCCAAGGCCTGCCCTTGTGCATGTCTTGCGAACAGTTTCTCCATACTGGACTGGAAGGCCTGGAAATCATGCAGAACCGGATCATCCTGAGTGACTAAAGGGATCGACCAATCTGCGGCGCTGCCACTGAGATAAGAAAGCACGAAAGCCACCTTGGTCTGATCTGTTGGGAAGGCAGCTGGTCGACATAAGAAGTGTAGGCGGCACTGGTTAATGAACACTGCAAATTTCTTTGGGTCACCAGAAAAGCGTTCGGGCGGAGCCAAGGGCACATTGCCGGGTAGATTAATTTGCACTGGATTTAAGGATGATGCAGAAGGATAACTTCCTCCTGGAGCGGGCAAAGGTGCCTGTCCTGCCTGCGTTTGTAGCAATTGCCTAGCGAGGTCCTCTGTTCGCTCCTTGGAAATTATCAGCTCTCTTCTTAGAGAGTTTGTTTCCTGACGAGCTGCATGTACTTCTGCTCTTAGTTCCCCAAGCAACTGGGCTAATTGATCAGTGTCTGAGGTTTCCATTGCGCCTGGGTAGGAGTTTTGCGGTGGGCTTTGCGTTCTGCAACGCTCACCTGATTCCCACGGAGGCGCTGGTCTTGGCAGGAAGGTGTCTGTGACCCGAAAAGTGATGTGCAGGACTTGATTTGCTTCTGGGGCCGAACCTCTTTGCACTGTGTGTCGAACTCGAAGAGTGAGATTTCTGCAGGTGAAAGAATATGGGGGTTAATGATCTGGGTTGTTGAATGTCCCTCTCTCTCTCTCTCTTCCTAGCTTCTCCGTAGAGCCCCCAGGTCAACGTGCTCACCTTAGATAGGTGAATGCTGGACTCTCCATCTGCGTCTGGTGCAGGGTGCCGTTGCCAGTTCCTTCACTGGTGAAACATAGGCCCCTTGACATCAGAGGATCGCTACCGTCGTTAACTGCACGAGCGGTGAGTTTCCGGACACCTTTTTAGTCCTTATAGTCTTTAGGTGCGTGGGCACGTTAATATAGAACAGGACTCTGTATAATGCTTTTTCCTATTTGTCTTGCAGGGCTCTTGATATAGGAGATGGTGTGAATAGAGTCGAAGTTGGAGCCAGAGCCTTGGAATGAAGCGCTTGGAAATGCGTAAGTAAATGCAAGCGCTCCAACTGTCTATTTTCCCTTGCAGCTGTGAGTTCGTGCTGAAGAGATGCTGGAAAACGCCGGAGTATTTGCAGGCGTTCTATTGTGACGAGCGCGATGGACGTGAGTAAATACCAGTCTAATGTCTCTTCGTTTGTCTTTCAGATGCTGGGTTGCAGCGTTGAAGAAATCCGGAATTCGCGGAGTGCCGGTAAGTAATAACAATGCTTTTGTCTTCACAGGCGGAGGTGCAGCGTGAAGAAATGTTCGCTGCCGATAGATCAGGTGAGGAAAGCGCTGCGTGTAAAGGTTGCCGTGCTAACCTGTTGTTTCTTGTCTTTGCAGGTGCTGCTGAATACTGGATACAGGAGTGGTAAGTATTGTTCTTGCAGGTTCAGGATCAGAAGGAAGAAAGGCTGGAACAGACTCGGTGAGCGTTCTGCTGCAGATGCAGAATAACGCGAAGCACGTTTGTTCAATCGGGTGTGGTTTAAATAGCCTTGGAGTGATGAGGCATCTTCCTCCACGGCCCCGACTAGGTAAGAAAAGAGTTCCAGTTCCAGAAGAGTTCCCGTGTTGTATCCATGGAGTGGAGCTTGCCCCACCCAGGTAAGAAAGTAGTTCCTGTTCACAGAGGATTCCTATGTGGCTGGTAAGTAAGCAGCATGGTCTGCTGCAGGTAAGTCCACCCAAGCATCTTCATACATATTATGAGCCCGGCGCTTCCAGTGCCGGGACCGATGGCTTTGATGAGCCTGGTGCCACCGGCGCCAGGACAAGGTCCAAAAGGTCCCGTGTGGGGACCGGCTGGTGCCTAAGATAACGGTTAGGGGCCTGCTTCCAAGGACGTTGGGCTGTTCCTGACTCCTTGGAAGCAGTGATCATGACATGCACACACTTGAATGGACTCACATGCAGCAGTGTCTGGGACATGTACAGGAAGCTTGCCAGGCATAAGGCCAAGGTGCACACTCCAGCCACACGTCAACATGCACATGCACTATGGTGGACAAGAACACATGGACACTTACCAGTCGACTCCAGACGGCACACCAACTCCAAGACCTGGGCGTACAGCGCTGGGTATAAGCGCTCCAGGACCCGCATCTCATCGGTGGTAAACCGGCCCGGCGCTCCCTTTGGTCATCACCAGCTCTGTGGAAGCGCCGGGCCTTGTTGTGGGTCCTGGACTTGAAGTCTTCCCAGCGCTTGTGGACATGTGTGTAGTCGCGGGGTGCCACCCCCTCCGCGTTGATGGTACCCACGATGTCCGCCCAGATCTTCCTGCGTCCTTCCTTGCTGGCTTGCAATGGTCATAATGCCCCAGGACTTGCTCCACCAGGATGCCAACTTCCCTGGGTGAGAAGCTGACAGCCCTCTGCCAGGGGGTTGCCACTTGGCGGGAGGCAGGTGTGGGTGGGCAGGTGGTCCTGGGGTTGGGCTGTGAAGCGGTGGTATGGCAGTAGGGAGTGTTCAGGGTCAGCAGATATAGTCACAATGACAGGATCACTGGCAATGGCCGATAAGCAGGAACAAACATGCAGGGCACGTGGGCAGCAGGCACATAGTGGGCAGGCAGCAGCAGATGGCTCGTAGGAGGCAGCTCGGGGAAGTTGGAGGCAGATAAATTGCTGTTGGCGTGTCACTCGCGTGGCCAGCGGGAATCAGAGTGACTCCACACGTGCAGAAACAGCACGCAAGCATGAAATCAGAGGAAAGGCCTGTTGGGCGTGGCATTCAGGATCGGGATAAAGTAGTGCGTAGGAGAGCATCACACCCTTGCAGAGTTTTAGCAGACAGACGTGTGGACTTTGTTTCCACGCTATCTCTTCACTGTGTGCAAGCCTCTTTTTTTAGTGGGGGGATTGCCTCCGCCCACACACGAGTGTACTTTTGAGGCGGACGTTGAGTTGTGTACGCATTTCGCAATCTGTGGGTGCCCCTGTGTGTCGTGCAGTCCCTTATTTAACATCACTGTAGCTTACATGTCCTTCGTGAACGTATTTTTCGTGTTGCTGGGTGCCACTGCGTACTGCGTTAGGTTTTTCCTTAACACGTAGGCTGCAGAGAGGTGGTATACATGTTTATTTCCATTTTTGGGGTGCCTGTGCGTTACGCGGCCCGTTTATTTTTTCCCAACGGGTTACATTGAGCCTTGCTGGGGCACACTGATATGTTTGACATCACGTACACTGCCGCCTCACTCAAACTGCCAAGTACAATCGATAGCTGCACCTCCCATTGCACCATCTGTGCCATGCCTGGGAGGGCAACTAGTGGGAAGGGAGACAAAGGTGGCCAGGATGGCAGAGGTGCCCGAGGTGGTGGAGGTGTGCGAGGGGACAGAGGTGTCGGCCCGTGCAGGGAGAGCCATGCCCCCCCACCCAACAGGGTCAGGAAGCTGCAGTGGCAGCTGTAGCAACCACCACCCAGCCTCCGGGTCACTCAGCCATGCCTGTGGTGCTCCCCGCCCCGGTCGACGGAGACGCAGGGGCAGATGCTATCCGTGCATCAAGGGGGAAGCAAAATGCTGGGCAGCGTCATGGCACCGGCACCCAGGTAAAGCCACCTGCAAGGGCACCTACAGTCACACCATCAGTGTGTGATGTCCCAGGCCACCAGTGCTCCAGCCCCTACTCTCCAAGTGGTCCCAGCCACTCAGGGTGTGCACAGCCTCATAAGAAGGCAAAGCGTGCAGTAGGCAAACAGGCTCAGTCCCAAGGAACGGCACAGGAGACCTGCACATCGAGGAAGAGGACAATGTGAGCTGGCCTCATGGGATGGTGTGTCTGGCTTCACTCCATTCCACCACCCTTGCATCGTTGCACCGTGTGACACCTGTGTGTATTGAGTTTGTGATTACATCCATTGTACATGTCTCTGGGTTAGTAGTCAGAAAGTCGCATCTAATGCAGTATTACAGATCAGGCATGGCTATGGTACGTGGCATATGTGTTTTCGCATCTGTGATGCTCATGTGTGTAGCAGGTGATATGCACCATGCACTACAGGTTGTATTTATCCCTTCCATACAGGTCCATGGCTGCTTTCATGCTAGCCTTCACTTGCATTGACACTGCGTAGGTGCAGGAGTTTGTGACATGGCAACATTGTGATGCCTATGTGTGTGGCCTATGGTATTTACATGGCTCTTCATTTTCAGCCTGTCCACGTGCAGGTGATGAGGCACTGGATGCAGAGGAGGAACAGGATAGTGTGCCACGACCAACCACCAGTGGAGGACGTAGTGTGGTAGCCCATGATGTTCCACTGGTTCTACAGGCCATCCTGGCCCAGACTCAGTCTGAGTCCGCCTCCGAGGTAGCCTTAGGCTCTGGTGGTGAATCAGATATGGATACCTCTGTGGTGTTGCAGGTGAGTGCATCGACTATGGGTGCTGTTGCATCCCAAACGTCTGGAAGGGGGGGGCTCACAGGGCCAGTTAGTGTCAGGACAGCTGTCTATGGTGGTTACGGTTGCAGGGTCACTCTCCACAGTATTGACTCCTGGTCCTGGGGCAGCAGATCAAGGGAGCGATGCAGTCCTGCAGCCACTGACGGCATCATCACATCAAGGGCCAGGTACCCTGGGCCTAGGCAGGCGTGGGGTCCACCAACTCGGTGGCCGTGTGTTAGCTGGCAAGACTGTGTGGCTCAGAGCATGGATAGGGTGGCCAATTCCATGATACCCCCAGCAAGGCAGGTGGAGCACCAGCAGCAGGCATTGCGGTCCACATGTCGCTCACACAGGCTGAACATGTTGGCCAGCAAAAGGAGCCGACGGGCGGAACTGAGGGCTCTGCGTGCATCCTTGGCTGCAGAGGGTCGGGCCAACAGGGAAGCTCCGAGGTCAGAGTATAGGTCCCTCAGGACTACACTGGCTGCACTCGAGGCATTCAGCAGTAGATAGTCTGAACAGCAGATAAAACTGATGACTCGTGCCATCACAGAGAAACTGCGTGCATCCTGTGAGGTGTTGCATGGAGACCTCCAGGCCATCATGTTGCAGATGCAAGCATCTCACTCCCGCATGTCCACTCCCATGGAGGACCAGACCAGGGCTATGTGGATTATCCTCCCTTTCTACTACAACATTCTGATGCAGCACCAGAGGGTGGCGACTGCAGCGACGGGTCTCCCACTCCATCATAGCCGTGTGGCCCATTAACCCATGGAGGGTTCTTTTTGACATCCACACATGTGGTTGTTGACGTGCACCCTGCACCTCCTCCCTCCTGGGTGGGCTCCTGTCCCCTATGGGCATGTTTGAATTTTTTTAATTAGTTTTTGTTTATTGTGCATTTTAGTGTGTTGCTTTGTGGGGCAGCCGAGGGCATCCACTGTAGGTTCCAGCTGGTCCCATAGAGGCTTGTCTCATTTTGTTGTTTGTGCCTTGGGTCCAGACACATATGACACTCCTGCTTCCCTTTTCCATGGGCTTCCTAGGAGTGCAACGTGTGAAAGTAACTTACACAGTGGCATTGGGCTTCCATTCTATCTGTGGGCAGTCTCAAGTCCGACCTGTGTATACACCCCAAGTGGGATTCATGACTGTTTGTCCAGTGCATGGTTGCCATCATTTTATGTTTGTACATTGAGATGCATCCTCTGTTCATGTTTCATCTTCATGTATTGCCTTGACTGTCTCCATTGTTGTTAGCCTTCATGCTGTATGCTCTTCCCTGGCCCCCTTTGGTTAGCAGTGCCACACAAATTTAGAAGGGTGGAATTTAGAAAGGTGGCATGTGCAAGTCACGACACATTGAAGCACATGTACATTTGAGTATGGTCACGGTCAGACAGATTAACTGTTGGGTTCTGTGTTTCTGGTCTGTTGTACTGGCCAATTGCTGTTCCTGTGTACATGATTATATTGATGAGTGAGTTATTTGTGGACTCTTTAGGTTGATCGTTGCACACTTTGTGACAGTAGTGTTATGTGTTGGCCATTTATTTCTCTGTTTAGACATTGCATGCCATGGCATGGTGTGTCAAGCAGGTGACATGAAGTGTGGGAGGGTTTAGGTGACATACCGGCATTTAGATGTGTACTTTGTCATGCCGTTTCTGGCATACTCCATCTTCCATGTGTTCCTTTTGTGCACACCAGATTGAGATACTTTTAGTACTAAGGGATGCACACAATGTAGCACTTCCGAGGACACATTCTCATCGTGTTAAGGTTGGGACAGATGAATGTCCCTTTGTCATCATCGATTGTCACCTGGAATGTGCCAGGCCTGTGTGCACTCCGCAAGGGTTGGATTTTAGGTGAAAAATTGTGCCACAAGCTGGGTATGGGCAGCCTCGCCACATGCCCTTTCCCCTCCCATGCGCAGCCGCCGTGCATGTGGTTGGGGATACCACCATGTCCACTGGTACGCCACGCTGTGTTGCAACGTTGTGCAGGACACATGCTGCCACAATGATCCTGCACACTACTGGTGGCGCATATAGTAGCTCACCACCTGAGTGGTCAAGGGAGTGGAAGTGTGACTTTAGCACTCCGAATGTGAGTTCCACTATGCCCCTAGTTGCAATATGGGCTGCGTTGAATCTTACCTGGGTGGTGTGGTGGGGTTCCGTATTGGCATCATCATGTAGGTGCTCAGAGGGTAGGCACTGTCCCCTGTAGAGGTGAGATGGGTTGTCAGTAGTGTGGTTTTGTCTGGTGTGAGACATGCACGCATTTGCAGGGCCATTTGTAGTCACCAATGAGCCATGTTTTGCTATGCCTCCCAGCTTCCAGGGCCCGCTGTAGGGATGACATTCTGAATATTAAACTATCATGGGTGGATCCTGGATAGTTGGCATATACAGAGGCGATGATTCCCTTGCCATCACATACAACCTGCACGTTGATGGAATGCCAGTGCTTGCGATAACGATAGATGTGCTCTGTGGCCCTAGGTGGACGTAGGGCCACATGGTTGCAATCCATGGCACCAAGCACTTTAGGGAAGTGCGCCACCCCGTAAAAGTCCTGGACACCGGCCTGCCTTTCTGCAGGTGTTCTGGGCATGTATATGTGCCTGCGGACTGAGGGGCGTGCAGTCATGATTGCCAACACCTGGTGTAGGCAGCGTGACTGCGTGGCCTGTGAAATGCACCGACAATGGCAGTTGTCCGCTGAAATGACCCAGTGGCCAAAAAATGAAGTACATTGAGCACCTTTTGCAAGGGGCTCAGCGCTTGGGAGAACAGGGTGGGTGATGTGAGGCCATCTTCCCACTCCGTGACCAGGGCTAATATGATATGGGGTGGAAACCTATACCTGCCATAGGCCTGGTCATCAGGCATCCCAAAAAGGCTGGGCCTGGGTAGAAAAATGCATGCCCTGGCTATCCTCCTCCTCCTGCGGTGTCCCGCGATCACTGCTGCGAAAAAAATGGGACATTCATTGTAGCTGTATACACGCGTGTGTGTGCTCTTTTTATGCATTGTTTTTGATGTGCCTGTTTTCCCTTGGCGGACATGTTTCCGGATTAGCGCATCTTTTTCCGCGTGCAGGAGAGCCCTGTTCAATTCCATGAATACGTGTTGTTAGCGCACGTGTGGGCGCTGCACGTTTTTTACTGTGGTACTTCCCACGTAACGCCCACATTTACGCTTGTTCCCCATTCCACGTGTTCCGCCCCCTTTTTAGGTGACTGCGCTAGACGGTATGCCCCTTCGCTGGACGTCTCACGCAAATGGCTCAGAGCATGGATAGGGTGGCCAATTCCATGATACCCCCAGCAAGGCAGGTGGAGCACCAGCAGCAGGCATTGCGGTCCACATGTCGCTCACACAGGCTGAACATGGTGGCCAGCAACAGGAGCCGACGGGCGGAACTGAGGGCTCTGCATGCATCCTTGGCTTTTGTGGTGTCGCAGCCATGTGTTGGACCAGCGCAAGTCTCTGGCAAGTCTCTGGTAAGCCACGCGATATATGTTCCATGAATCAACAAACAGGCGCTTGCGCACGTTTGGCACGCTTGCGCCCGTTTTTCAGCGCTATTTAATTCTATGAATCGGGCCCTTAATATGGTTTTCCACTGCTGGCCTGGCTCCTCTTTATGCCACCCATCAGACGACTGCATCAGCCCGTTTGTCTTGTCTCTGTTCTGGTATGTCTTGTTGTCTCAATGCTGCTTATCTGCTTGCTTGTGCTTGAGGTATTTGATGGTGGTGTAATTGTAATTGGTTATTTATAACGCACAGAGGTTTCTAAGCGCGGACCAAGGCGAGCGCATTGCCCTTGAGCTACCTCCAGAGACAAGATGTTGTTCAACTGTCTCTGCTGGCCTGGCTGCCTCTCTACACAGAGCACCAAATGACTTCGCAAAAGGAACAAGTTACTTACCTGTAACTGTTGTTCTCCAGCATGGGTCTGGCATGGATTCACATGCTCATGAATATTCCCCGTCGTCAGGCTGGGAATCCTCGGTAAAGAAAAAACCAGTATCAGTTTCGTTTCTGATCTGTCTTTCGTAGTAATAACCAATCACTGGTCTCTGCGTCATACTGACCACAGCCAATGACTGCCCTCTACCCAAGCACCGCCTCTGGCAGCCATCTTCAGATTTGGAAGCACGTGAAGTGGCAGTATGACCAAGTGAAGAGCCGCAGAGGGGTAGGCGGGAGGGTTCGCATGTGAATCCATGCCAGACCCATGCTGGAGAACAACAGTTACAGGTAAGTAACTTGTTCCTTCTCCAGCATGGGGTCTGGCATGGATTCACATGCTCATGAATAAAGAATACATAGCAGTACACACATGCACAACCACGGGAGGTGGCAAAGGCTCAACATTAAGCATTGCATCAAACTCAACATTAAGCATCTTACCTCCTCACCAGGCTCACCTCAGGCGAACAGGTTGCGCAGCACTGCTTGGCCGACCCTGGACTCCTCCCTGGAATCCCGATCGACGCAGTAGAACTTCGTGAAGGTGTGCGTCGACCTCCACGTAGCAGCCCTGCATATGTCCAGCAGGGGCACACCAGAAAGGAACGCCGTGGTAGCTGCGATCGCTCTGGTGGAATGGGCTCTCGGACGGCCGGGCAGCGGTCGGTTTGCCAACCGATGACAGTACATGATACAGCCGGAGAGCCATCTGGAAATGGAAGCCTTCGAGAGAGCCTTCCCCTGATTGACAGGTCCAAAGTTCACAAAGAGTTGTGACGTCTTCCGAAAACACTTTGTGCGGTCCACGTAGAACTTCAGCGCTCTAGCCACATCCAGCGAGTGCAAAGTCCTCTCAGCCGGCGACGAAGGCGACGGGAAGAATACAGGCAACACCAAGGGTTCGTTGAGATGGAAGTCCGACGGTACCTTGGGCATGAAGGAGGGGTGCGTCCTGAGCACCACCCTCGTGTCGTGAAAAGTCAAGTACGGGGCCTTGCAGGAAAGGGCCTGGATCTCTCCCACCCGTCGTGCGGAGGTGATGGCCACAAGAAACGCCGTCTTCCACGACAGAAACTTCAACGGGGCCGAGTGCAGAGGCTCGAACGGAGGTCCCATGAGCTTGGTCAGCACCACGTTGAGCTCCCACGCCGGGGCCGGAGCCTTCACCGGCGGGAACGATCTGAACAGTCCCTTCATGAACTCTTTCACCAGACGATGAGACCACAAGGACGTCCGTCCCGTGGTCCTGGTGTATCGGGAGATCGCAGCCAGATGAATCTTGATGGACGCGTGTGCCAGTCCAGCTTTGGCCAGCGTCAGCAGGTACGGCAGAACTTGGGGAGCCGTAATCCGTAGAGGGTTAATCTTCTGTGCGTGGCACCAGACAGAGAACCTCTTCCATTTGTGTCCGTAGCATTTAAGAGTCGAGGACGCCCTGGCCTTTGCAAGAACCTCTCTGCAGTCGGCCGGTATGTCGTATCCTCCAAACTCTAGCGCTGCAGGAGCCAGGCCTGCAAGTTCAGCGATTTCGGGTCGTGGTGGAGGATGGCGCCTCCTTCCCTGGAGAGCAGATCCGCGTCCACCGGCAGCTTGATTGGCGGGGACGCTGACAAGTCCAGAAGGTCCGGGAACCATATCTGCCTCGGCCACGCAGGTGCGACGAGGATCATCCTGCACCGTGACCTCTTGAGCTGGTTGACGAGCCGGATTAGCAGTGGCAAAGGAGGGAACGCGTAGAGGAACAGGCCCTCCCAGGGGAACAAGAAAGCATCGCCCATGCTCCTCGCCTGGGGAAACCTGCTGGCGAACCTCCGGCACTTGGAGTTTGTCGCCGTCGCGAACAGGTCGATCTGGGGTGTGCCCCACCGTCGGAAGAGGCGATCCACTAGATCCTGCCGTAGTTCCCACTCGTGGCACGAGCGCAGCTCCCTGCTGAGTGAGTCGGCGATGGTGTTTTTTATCCCTGCCAGATGAAACGGCACCAGAAACATCCCTTGGGCAACTGCCCAATGCCACAGGTCCTGCGCCTCCTTGGACAGTGCTGGGGACCTGGTTCCGCCCTGTTTTCTGATGTAAAACATGGTGGTGGTGTTGTCGGTGAAGATCCTCACCACCTTGCCCTTGAGGGACGGAAGGAAGGACCTGAGGGCCCAAAACACTGCACGGAGCTCCAGGACGTTGATATGTAAGGATTTCTCCGTCGGGAGCCAAAGGCCCCTTGCGTGTAGATTTTCGGTGTGCGCTCCCCACCCTTCCAGGGAGGCATCCGTGGTCACTGTCTCCTGGTGGGCTGGGGTCTGGAAGTCCATGCCCGCCGTCAGATGCGCGCGGGTGTCCCACCACCGGATCGCTCGTCGGAAACTCTCGTCGAGAGTGATCCTTTCCTCGAAGCTGCCCGTCGTTTGGATCCAGCGCGCGTCCAGGAACTCCTGCAACGGGCGCATCCGGAGCCTGCACATGGGAATGAGGTAGATGCAGGAAGACATCATTCCGAGGAGGGACTTGATGGACCTCACCTTGGCCGCGTCGGCCACCAACATCCGTTGCACCTTGCCCAGGATGGTCCTGGTCCTCTCCTCCGACGGGGAGGCCAGAAGGGACACTGTGTTGAGCCTCGCTCCCAGAAACAGAGCGTCTTGCGCGGGTACCAGGTGGGATTTGGCGTAGTTCACGGAGAATCCCAGGTCCGTGAGAAGTTGGACGGTCCTTGCCGTGTGAACCACGGCGAGCTCCCTCGTCTTGGCTCGGATGAGCCAGTCGTCCAGGTAGGGGTAGACGTGGATCCCCTCGCGGCGCAGCTGCGCCGCCACCGGTGCAAGGCACTTGGTGAACACCCTGGGTGCCGACCGTAGACCGAAGGGGAGGGCTTTGAACTGGTAATGACGCCCTTGGACCACAAACCTGAGGAATTTTCGGTGCCCCTTTAGGATGGGAATATGGAAGTAGGCATCCTCCAAATCCAACGACGACAGGAAGTCTCCTTCCTCCAGCTGACCCAGGACGTGCTGGAGGGTGACCATCCGGAACTTTTGCGCCTTGATGAACTTGTTCAGACGTCGCAGGTCCAGGATGGGGCGCCATCCCCCCCGTCTTCTTCTTCACGAGGAAGTATCTCGAGTACACTCCGGAGCCCCGAAGCCTCTTTGGGACGAGTTCGATGGCGCCCTTCCTGAGCATCGCCTTTACCTCCAGGAGAAGTTGAGGGACGTGAAGTTCTTTCCTGGCCACGGGGGGGACGCGTGGACACCTTCTTTGAAACTCGAGCGCGTGGCCCCGGGCCAAGGCGTCCAGCACCCAACGGTCGGTGGAGATGGACTCCCACACGCTGACGAAGCTCGCCAGCCGGCCTCCCACCGGGGTGCTTCGGTGGGGGCCCGACCCCACGGTCGGTTCAATCCTGCTTGGACGAGGCTTTGCCGCCTTGACCTCCTTGGCGACGACGGCGGAGTCCGCCAGACTTGCCTCGTCCTCTGTAGGCCTCCTGAGACGACGAGCGGGCCGCTTGACGGTAGGTGGAGAAACCGCCGCCGGAACCTTTGGAGGCGCCCTTGCCTCCGCTGCTCCGAAAGGGCGTCCGTCGTTGCTGCAGAACTCCCAGGGCCCGGGCCGTCTCAGTGTCCGCTTTAATGGCCTGAAGGGAATCGTCCACTGTTTTGCCAAACAGGTTGTTCCCATCGAAGGGCATGTCCAGGACTCTGGTCTGAACGTCTTGACGGAAGTCCGTAGCCTTGAGCCATCCACGCCGCCTAAGGCAAACGCCGTTGCCCAACTGGCGGAACCCAGTGTCGGCGATGTCCGTCGCAACGGTAATGGCGTGGTCCGACGCCACCTCACCTTCCTGCAGGATCTCCAGGGCCTCTGTCCTCTTGTCGTCCGGCAGGAAGTCCAGCAGGGGAGCCAGTTTGCACCAGAGCTCCCTGTCGTAGCGTGCCACGATAGCCAAGGCGTTGGCCGCTTTAATCGTCGTCGCTGCCGACGAGATGACTCTGCGTCCCATAGCGTCCAATTTCTTTCCCTCACCGTCCGGTGGGGAAGTCGATGTGGGGGCCGCACCCCCCCCGTTTTCTTCCTGTCCGGGACCCGGTACTTCTTCTCGTACCGGTCTCTTCTAGCTGGCGTCGTGGAAGGGTTCTTGAGGAGGGTGAGGCCCTCATCCCAAATGTCGTCCAATAGAGGCACTGAGAGGACCGTCTTCCTCTTGGCCTCGCGCCGCTGATAAAGGAAACCTTCCTTCTTCTTCTCCTCAGGGCAGAGTTGAAAAAGCTCGGATGCCCTGGAGATCATGGAGTGGAACGATCCAATCTCGTCGGGCGGAGAAGCCCTGGTGGGAGGCGACGACGGTACATCCTCGTCGTATACCTCGTCGTCCGTACCCGTCGCTGCCGTGTCAGTCCCCGTATCATCCCCTCGGGTGGACGGGGAGGAGGGCTGGAAGGGGCGCGACGGCTGAAAAGGAGGCGGAGGGTGGATCCTTCTTTTCTTGGTAGGGGGAACACCAGAAGGTCCCGGTTCTGGGTCCCCCGACGGGAGAGGTTCCGTCGGCAACGGTAGTCTCGTCCTTATCTCTGAGCATAAGGACTGTATAGCCAACAAAATGGCCGCCGAGTTGTCTCGCGGCGCTGGCAGAGGGGAATCAGACGGGCGATCAGGGACCCCGTCGGTACCCTCGACGATGTCGTCGTCACCTGCGTCGGGATCCATCCCGACGGGTCGGTCTTCTTCCACGCCGAGGCCGTGGCTTAAGACTTCGACCAGCTCCTCCTCCGAGGTTGAGGCCGAATCTACGACGACGCCCTGCCCCCCCTTTTTCTTCCCCACGGGGGATTTCACGGGGGTCCTATCGATGGGCACAAAAGATGACTCCCTCCGAGGTGGCAGGGAGACTCTGAGCCCCGAGGTCGCCACCACTGGTGTAGCCTGCACAGGCTGAGCCAGGGCCGCCGCGACAGTTTCGATAGAGGGCTTGGCCGGATGGATTAAGGCCTTCACCACCTTAGGTGCGCTCACCGCCTTATCCTTGAGGGGGGGGACACCGCCTCGCTCCCCCTCCGATGGGGCCTTCGAGCTCGACCGGGGCCTCTCCAGGAGCTTCGCCGGGTGCTCGGCCTTCCTCTTACCCGTCCCAGAGCGTTGGCTCGTGGTTGATGGTGCCGGGGAGGGTGCGCCCTGCCTGGCGACCTTAGAGCCCGACCGTTCGGCGCTCCCGGTGCCAGCGGACTCGCGGTGCTTGGCCTTATGTTGGACCCCCGTCGCCGGGGCGTCCTCAAAGGGCTTAGAAGACCGCTCAGATTTCTTCTTCTTCTTCTCGCCGGACGGGCTCTTCCCTTCTAGCCAGTTGGCGAGACGTTGATGGCGGTCCTTCATGGTCCGCTCTGACATGTTGCCGCAAAACGCACAGTCCTTCTCCACGTGCGTCTTGTCCTCATGTAGGCAGTAGAGACAAAAGGAGTGTTCGTCCTCCTTGAAGACGTTCTGCAGCTGGCATCCAGGGCAGACCCTGAACAGCTTTCCGGGCGTCGAGCTTCCCTTCTCCTGGGCCATGACCGGGCCTGAGAAACTTCTGGAGTCCTCCAAAAGCGTAGCTCGACGAATCTTCACCCTTGAGGGGCGCAGACGAATCCGACACGGGTCCCCGTTGATCGGATAGTGAGTCGGTGGAGCTTGAGGCTCTTTTGACCGAAAAAACGAAGTTTTTGAGAAAAAACGTGAAAAAATAGCACTAACGCTCGAGAGCAATATCACGAGGATCCCAACACATGAACGTGCGGTAAAAATCTGAAGATGGCTGCCAGAGGCGGTGCTTGGGTAGAGGGCAGTCATTGGCTGTGGTCAGTATGACGCAGAGACCAGTGATTGGTTATTACTACGAAAGACAGATCAGAAACGAAACTGATACTGGTTTTTTCTTTACCGAGGATTCCCAGCCTGACGACGGGGAATATTCATGAGCATGTGAATCCATGCCAGACCCCATGCTGGAGAAGTATATTGTCTCTTGGGTGGCACGATGAATGAATTACAGGTTTATGGTCACTGGGGATGTGTACCTCGTGTCGATTAAGACTAATTTCCTTTATTTTCTTGTATTTACTGTCCCCGATTACTTGTACTAATGTTTTGTGCATTCTGATATTTTATTATGGTGGTTTACTAAGCAAATCATTCGATTTCGTTACGCAAAATAGCTATGGTTGGTTGTTAAGCAAAAATAGCGTTGATTCCAATTTCATCCACCAGGGGAGCCACATTAGCAACTTTAAATTTAGCTAAATACTGTTATTTTTATTCATTGTGCATTTGTAAGGTGTTTATACATAAAGTAAATTGTGTTTCAAAGCGCTCACAGGGCAACAGGGAGGGGCATGGGAATGAAGAACAAATACAGCAATGAAAGATGGAGGCGTACCTACTAGGCCTTGTGAGCATTCAGAACGTTCAAGTGCGGAGAGAAGGGATGAGGGAGTGCGGGGGGGGGTAAGTGCTAGGTGCATCAAGAGCAAGGGAGCTGTAAGTGCCTAGGCAGAGTGGTCAGCCACCATTAAGTGCAGGCCTGTGGTGACATAGGCCAGTGGGTGCCGAGGCAAAGTGAGGGGGTGGGTGAATGGAGGCTACAGGAGGCCAGGAACCGGGAGGATGCATAAGGGCCCTGGTCATCAATCTCAGCAACTGTGGGATTTAACTGAGGAGGGAGGACGGGAAGGAGGAGGAGAAAAGTAAAGTTTAGAGGCGCTTCTGGAATTTGAGGAAATCCAGCTCAAGACTAAGAGGAAAGGGAAGGCTATTCCATTTGAGGGAGTCTGCAGAGGAGAGGGATCGGCCAGCAGCTTGCTGTTTAGCAAAGCGCTTAACACGCAGAGAGTTGGTGCTGGAGGAACATAAAGATCTAGAGAGTATTTAGTGAGAGCAAGTTGTAGATAACCTGGTCCCTGGCCCCAGACAGCCTTGTGGATGATGCAGAGGGATTTGAATTTGATCCTTGCAGCAACCGGGAGCCATTGGAGAGTTTTTAGGGCTAAAGAGATGGTGTCCCTGGACTTGAGGCCAAGGATAAATCTTGCAGCCCTATTCCGGATTAAATGGAGGGGTCGTAGAGAAGAAGAGGGTAGATTAGGGAAAAGGCTATTAAGCATTTGTCTTGATTCTATCCATCAAGGGTGCCATTTTGGCAACTTTAAACCACACCATTACATTCCTTGTGAAAGGTTACCCCTGTTAGACCCCTCTGGAGCCCTCTTGACAGTTTCCCCTTCATTTCTATAGCTGACAAACTGACACTTTCAAAAATATATAGTAACACGATTTATGGACCAACACTCTGGATTATAAACCCATATGAGAGACCTTCTCTACAGATGATTAAGGAAAACAAGGAACAGTAATCAATAGTGATCTGCTCAAAATATAAGAGACACCTTAATTGAAACATAAGTATGCATCAGTTCATTAGAACAAGAAAGGGGCTCAAGACAGTCCCACAATCTGGTACATTGGCTTGCAGGTCATGCACAGACCTGAGAAGCAGCCACTCAATCTGCTGACCTACCTTACTAGATGTGCATTTTTGTCTTACTAACCCAATTATCCTTCCACATCACCTTCCGGTGTCCTTGCCTTGCGACACATCCTCAATGTCCCTTCACCCTCTCAACTTTCAGACCTCTGTTACCCTTTGAACCATCCCTTAACTCAAATTCCTTCCCTTACCTGGATCTCCTTCCCATGGCCACATTGCTCAGACACTAATTACTGGTCACTCAGCCCCTCCTATTGATTGCTCTAGCTCACATGTAGATGGTAATTCAACCTGTACCAGCCACAACAAGAAGTTGTGGCCGGGGTCTTGCTGGTAATTGTAGCAATGGGGTCAGCACTTGGACAACGCAGAGTGAAAGACCCCAAGTGAATTTGGATGTTATTGTGCTCCCAAGATGCACTTTCTTGGAAGGTTGGCTGCATATTTCAATTGCTGTTAGCAGACAGAACTGGGAGGGGTGTCATGTTAGGGGGCTGAAGAAGGAGTAAGAGCAACATTTAATTTATATTTTCAAGAAAACGCAGGACGCTTCCCTTTACAACAGCTACATTTTCTTTACAAAGGGCCATCTCTGATGCCCCCCTCTTATCACCATCTTTCCCATTTAATGTATAAAAGGTGTGAGGAACTGCAGGGCGTCCTCACTTCTTTCCCCAATATATCCTCTTCCCAGGTGGCCAGGGAAAGGAAATCGCTTTCGGATCCTGACCCTGGGGGTGGATATGCGAGGGAGGATCACCTGAGTGGAGGCGACTTGGGGAGTTGGGATGAGGCATCCTTGGGTGAGACGCGGTATTCCCCATTTCCCTTTTGTTAGGAGTCAAATGTCACTCAGGCTTTTATAGGGTATTACCAATCTTTTTCTGTATTATTCCAGAAAACATTCCCCCAAAACACCACTCTAGTACTGAGACGAGGAAGAGATAACCCAGAGTCATGAATCCTTCCTTTATTAACTCAGACATACACAAACACCACTCTGGTACTGGGATGAGGGATGCCGAATACCCAGACCGTTATGCAGAAAAGGAACATTGCCTTCAACTGGGGCCGAGAGAGTGGTATAAATGGCCCCGCTCAGGTGAGTCGAAGGGGATTGCCTGACAGAGTGCCTGGGAGATCGCCTGTGGTTTGCTTGGAGGAGAAGCCGGAGGTAAAGGCCGGGAGACGCGTGTCCAAGTGCCACAGAGCTGAAGCGTCTTTGCAGCAGAAGCAGATTGTGGCTGGAGCATTTGGAAGGTCACTGGTGGCAGTGCTGGTTTGCTTACATCATGGAGTCAGGGGGACTCGCTCTCTGTTAACCCGAGGCGGCAGAGACCCTGGAAGCAAGGAGTGCCAAGCCGGGATCAGTGACAGCCACAGAAAGCTTGCCGATGTGGAGAGCAGTACACAGACAGCGTACCCAGGGAGTCTGGGATGCTGTGGTGTGAGCCGTGTGGTTTATGCAGGTTGGATCGCTCGCAAGTGAGCGAGGGGCCGGGTAGGCAATTGGAATGCCGGTCCAACTGAAAATGCAGATGATTGATAACTACTGTTCCCATGAGCCCCCCTATTCATTTCACAAACCCTACCAAACTTACCCTTTCAAATTCACCTACCCCCCCCAAGGAAGAAGAATAAAATTCCCCCTTCTTGTAAGGACTTTGCCCCATCCTGCCATGTGGAAAACTCAGAAACTCTACCCCGCCCCCTTTTTTGACACAAACACTTTCTCACGACACGAAAGACAACAGACTAACACTAAAGCCATTTACCGGACATGTCCTAAACCATTGGTCAAGCAAAGTCAGGCAATTGACCAGAACCACTCACACCTGACAGCCCTTTCCTTTCCCCACAGAGATATGGATGGGGGCAGTATGACCCAGAGGACAGTGATTGGTTTAAGGAGAAATACAGTTAGTAAGTGAAAGTGAAACCGTTTCCCTTTTACAGAGGATTCCCAGCCTCACTGGGAATATTCATGAGCATGTGAATCCATGCCAGACCCCATGCTGGGGAAGTTCAAAAATCAAGTTGATATACATTAAGCTTGAATCAATGGTATCTTTACAATCGCTATGAGCTGACAGTTCTGTTTACCTGGCCAAATCTGGCAACTGCTCACAATTATGGGCTTTCACCCTGTTCTTTTTTTATTTTTCACTTTCTTGTTGATACTATTAGAGGACATCTCATTTAGGGTCCTTTGTCAACGCTCAAAAGATAGTTATCATTCTGCTACAGGATCCTGACACAGAGATCATAGAAACTTCCTCGAACCGTCATTGTTAATTGATCATGGACTTTAAAATATGTTTAGACTTTCTTTTCTGGAGATTTTTTTCCTTGAAATCTGAAGGAAAGAAAGGATGACTATTTTGATTGACAACATCAAGGGCTACTGTGTCTATTACTTCATCTTCATCACTGGCCAATGGAGAAGGAGATAATGCAATAATTTCCACAAGCATTGAAGATGCAGACTGCTGGTCAATGTTAGATAAAACATTGCTCTCAGGAGCGTTTTTTTGTGCACAAATAAATCCTTCCAGAAATGTTACCTTGGTGATTAGAGAAACCAAGACCTTCGTATTATCTTTCAATTCACTATTTATAGTCTCAAAGTTTCAAAGAATTTAAAACGAAATTCAAAGAAAATAGAGACGGTGGTCACAGTTCATGAGAATTAGACGAATTGATCATTGAGCCGTTGCCCGTGGAATGATACGAGTGTGGAGGCATAGGAGTAAGATTATACGATGAAGCAGAGGGTTGTCAAATTTAAGATTTGTTGGTGCCAAAATTAATGGAGTTAGGCAGTGAATTAAGCTGTGGCAGGGAGTCATTGAGGGGGTGAGCGGAAAGGCTAAGCTCTGCTGGAATAGACATTTCAGTCAATCGTCTGACTAACTTGCCTTGCCATCGAGCTTAAGGTAAAGCTTCAATTTGCATATCCATAATTTCCCTTGAGCCAATTACATTCGCCTTTAAGACTGGATTCTCACCAACTTGGTAACCATGGTCATAATTATCCACACCCGTAGTTTTGGCAAATAGAGACATTAGACAAAATAGATAATGAAGCCGAAAGTGTAGGAAGAGACAAAACCGGAAGTCAATGGTTACTCGCCGAAGATCCCCCTGCCTGAGATGCTTTGCTTCTTAAAGCGTACATTTTTAGAACACAAAGACGATATACAGTGAAATTGCAACTTGGAGGTACCACCCACCCCACTTTTGGCAATCCTGTGACTTTTCTTGAGCTCTTAGCAACCAGTATAACTGCAATTGGGTGCGCTTTGCACCACAAGCACTCTTTGAAAGATTCTCCTCCTCTTCCTCTGCTTGTAAGACGCTGGGGGTAGTAAAGATGGAAAAGGTACTCCCTGTAGTTATTCAAGTGTTCACTGTGCTCACAGTGGGCATAAGCAGTATACCTCTTGCTCTCTCCATGCCAACAAACTAGCAAACTCCCAAGTTGCTATAACTGCATTTGGGTGCACTTCACGCCGCAAGCACCTTTTTAAGGATTCTATGGCAAGCACGAAGGCTCATATTATACTTCTCTTTCTATAATTCTCAGAGGACAGCATAATTGAAAACAACGTAACTTTAGTACATGACATTTCCCAGGAGCATTTGCTGAAAGGAGTCTTAACAACACGCGACTGTCTCCCCACAATCACAGTCCACCATAACATGTAACGTCCCTTCAGCCAGAAATCTACTACTCTTTCTCTGATGCTCGTAAAGCAGAGGAGAGGAGTATTTTGCCTCATTGTTTGTTTAATGTAATGTGGCCTTAACAGTATAGTGTTGCCTTACCTTTAAATTGATATAGTGAGTAGTGAAAACTTAGCCGAGTTATGGCGTCTGCGTGCAAACTCAAACCGTTGGGAGTTGCGCGGAACAGTTCAGCGCTCTTTGATATTAAATTACAACAAGCTTTTTGAATGGATGCAAGCTGTTTTGAACAGAAATCGGGTACAGGCGGGCTTCCCAGGGACAGTGATCCCTTTATGTCACTCAACCCAGCCTGCACAGCAGTTGCAAAGCCGCAATAAGCCACCAGGAGGTGCAGATCACCCCAGCTCAACATAGATTCAGTGCGGTGAGAGTACACAGCAATAGAGTGTGCTGCATAAAAGGGACATTTATATTGATTGTATTGCAATAAAGGGCTGGGGCCCTATTAAAGGAAGGCTGCTGAAACAGCAAGTTCCCCATTAATAAAGGCTGCTAAAACAGCGAGTTCCCTGCAACAAGACGGGTCAGTAGGGTCCCAAGGTAAACCCCTAAAGCTCGCCACGGTTGTGACTGTGTCCAGACGGGTGATCAGGAGCCCAAGCTCAAGTCCTGTGGCACCACCTTGCGTTCTACATATATATATTTAAATAATGTCCGACTCTGAGGTGTCTAGCCAGGTGATGAACCCCAAAGACTTGCAGATGGTGATGAGTTTTAAGAGTGTGTTGGGGAACTCTATGGACAAGTCAGTGTGCAAAGCAATAAGCGCAGGGCTGAAGCACATGAAAGAAATACTAGCAAATGCGGAAGCATGGCTGTCCGCACCAGCAGAAGTCAGCAGTAAAAAAAGAGGCGCAAGGGAGAACGCAAGAAAAAAAGAGAACACATAGCAGTTAAAGCCCAGAAGAGAAAAGCAGCTGACAAGCCAATACTGATGGAACAGGAGGCGCTTAAGAAGTTACGTAAAGCATTCCTAGGTGGGGAGTAGACTATTCCAAAAAAGATGTGCAAGAAAGCTGCCAGTCTTCCTCAGAGAGGGAGGAGGCAGAGGGGCCCTCTGCCGAGAACAACACCTCGTCTTCAAAAGAGAGAGATAAGGACATTCAGGGCACAGACTTGTCAGACGAAGGATGCCTTCTTCCCTTTAAGCAGGAGGGGCAAAAGAGGTAGAGGATGTAGAGGACAGAAGCAGTTGCCAACCCATGCAGGTGTGCAAGAGTTTGGAACAAGGGCCGATTGGTGGCAGGCTGGTGCTATGCGTAAACAAGTGGTGCAAGCTAACGACAGATGCATGTATACTGCAAGTAGTGCAATGTTTCCAGTTAGAGTGTCTGACACAACCTTATGAAGCGCACCCTCCTCCCACGATCAGATTTGCAGCACAGACTTTGCTAATGGATACAGAGGTGAGTGTGCTAGTCTCAAAGAACGCCATAGGAGCAGTGGCCCCACGAGGAGACTGCTTTGTCAGCAACGTTGTCTTAGTTTGAAGAAAGGAAAAGGTCTGACTGGTCAAATTTAAAAGCACTCACTGGTCTACAGACATTTTAAAATGGAGGGAATTCACCTTCTCCGGGACCTATTGCAGACAAGGGAGTGGCTAGTTCGTCTGGACCTCAAAGACGTGCATTTAGCAGTCCCAATATTTCAACCCCACAAAATGTTCTTGCAATTCCTTTGGGCAGGGCAGACCTGGGAGTTCTCCAGTTTCCCATCAGTCTGTCCTCCGCGCCATGGTGCTTCACAAAACCTCTGAAGCCTGTGGTGGCCAGGCTCCACGAAGAAGGCACCAGAATGATAATTTATCTAGATGATATGATCTTCATGTGACAGGACAAGGACACCTTAACGACGCAGGTTCAGAGAGCAGTGTCCCTCCTGCAGGGCCAGGGGTTCCTGATAAATTGGGAGAAGTCAGAGCTAGAGCCGGCCCAAAAGAGTGAATTCCCAGGGTTCCAACTAGACACAATAGCAGCGCTCAGCCTGCCAGCACACAAGATGCAGGTGATTTGCAAGGAGATCAGAGTGATGCTAGAGAAAAAGGACACTTCCCACAGGCAACTGGCGAGGCTAGTGGGCCTGATGGCCTCCTCAATCCAGACAATATTCCCAGGTCTGCTGCATTATTGAGCCCTGCAGAGGCTCAAGATACAGCATTTACGCAAGGGTTTGGGATATGACCAGCGAGTACCAATATCCGACGATGCCAGGATGGAGATGCACTGGTGGTTGGGCCAGAAGGATGCCTGGAACGGGAGGGAGATTTAGAGTTGGATGCCAGAAGGTCAAGCTGGAAAGCCCGATGTGGCTTGGTGACCACCAGCGGCAAGTGGACGCCCAACGAAATCCAGATGCACATCAATTGTCTGGCACTGCTAGCGGTTTGTTTGCTATCAGGACACTATCCCCACATACTGAAATGCTGTGTCCTTCTCTGGATGGACAATGTCTCGGCGGTGAGAAGCATAAATCACCTAGGAGGCATGCAATCGAGACTCCTAGTGGAGCTAGCCAAGGATGTTTGGCACCTCTGTCTGGAGAGGAACATTTCAGTGGCGGGTGAACATCGGCCAGGGCAAGCCAACACAGTAGCGGACTGGCACTAAAGGTTCCTGAGGGATGCCAGCGCTTGGAGGCTTCACAGTGAGGTCTTCTTGAGGTTCAGGAGGATGTGGGATCTGTGAAGCACAGATCTATTTGCCACCTGGTCCAACCGCCAGCGGACGTGATTCTTCAGCTGGAGACCAGACCCAGAAGCAGCAGCGATGGATGCCTTTGTGCAGACATGGTGGCCAAGAAAGGAGTACGCTTTCCCTCCTTTCACCATGATCACTCGTACTCTAGTGTTCGTACGCAGACACAGAGCCAGAGTGGTAAGGTAATGATTACCCCATTGTGGTCGATGCAATCATGGTTCCTGTATCTCCTGGATCTATCGACAGATGCAGATTCAGCTGCCGCGGATGCGGCAGATCTTGCAGGACCTAGCGGAGCACCTGCACCCGATGATGCTGGACGGGTTGGTGACCCTGGTAGCGTGGATGATTTCAGGGGTGCCTAGAGAAAGCCAGGAATTTTCAATGACGCTAGACGATTAATTACAAGCTCATGGGCCCCGGGGACTGCAAAGTCATATAAGACAGCCTGGCACAGTTGGGATAGTTGGTGAGTAGCAGGGGGTTCAGATCCTGTTACAACAGATGTGGTAGCTAATTGTTTGGCAGGCCTGGCGGCAAGAAGTATGCCTTACATGACAGTCAATGTGTACAGGTCAGCGGTCTAAGCAGGACACGCCATAATTGGGGGAGCTCAAGGGAGATAGCATCACTTCATAAAGAGAGGGATGAAGGGTATTCGGCTCCTGAAGCTGCCGGTCCCGAAATACTCCCGGCTCTGGGACAGAAACGTAGGGCTGACACTAACTCTCTCTTGGCCAGATAATGAGCAACTGCCCAGGAAAGCTGTAACAGCGAAGTTGACAACGCTCCTATGCTTGATCTCATGTAAGCGTTTTGGATGTGAAAGTATTGGAAATATCGAATAGAGGTTTTTCTCCGGAAGGGGTGACATTTCACATGACTAGAAAAACCAATACGAACATCTCCACTGCGCCATATCCAACCTTTCCAGACCAGCCTAAGCTGTGCATTGTTAGATGCCTCAAAGTGTATGAGGAAGTAACAGCGCAGCTCATACTGGGCAAAGAAACACAATTGCTAGTAAGTCTAACTAGGCCGCATAAAGTAGTCTCATGCGCTACCCTAGCAAGATGGGTCAATTGGACCATGGAGCAAGCAGAAATAGATACCGGAGTACTCGGGGTGGACTCTAGCTACAGGTGCTATGGCCTCCAAAGCATTTTTGGCAGGAGCCAGGCTAGAAGACATTATGATGGCCACACACTGGTCAGGGAATTCAGTGTTTAAAACGTTCTACTTCAAGCCAATTGATCAAGTTGCTGCGTTAGTATTAAGTAAGCTTTAAACAACGTAATACGAGCCTCGGTGTTTGCCATAGAATACAGATTTTCCATACTAACGTTCATGATTCTATTAAAGACGGCAGGGGTAGTAAAGATGGAAAAAAGAGTCCTTCAAGCGTTCGACGTGCTCACAGTGGGCATAAACAGAATACCTCTTCATCTTTCCAGTCCTGGTTGTAATCAAAAGGTAGCTGCATTGATGGCTTGCTGGATGTTGATTTCGTTCTTGAATGGCAAACTCAGAAGTGCAACACACGTCCAGCTCTTTGTCAAGCGACCAACTGTGTCAATGTAGAGAAATTATCTACGTGCTGCCTATGTTAAACACCAAGCATGGATGTCACATTTGAAAAATAAATCAACACTCTATATTAAACCAATTTAGTTAAAGCTTGCCCATTTTATGTCGTTTTTATGTTGACCTCTAAGAATTTTACATAAGTATCAAGCTTCTCGCATCACCGGTATTCACACAAGTTGAAATACAACAATTAAAAAGAAGCTTCATCGCAGCTGATATTATTCCCAGGCTCGTTTTCCACAACCACTGAGTGGTTTTTAGACACCTTTCTTCACTAGCTCTGCACTGGAGCCCCCGGAGTTACAAAAATAGCCTCAATCATACCTGCATTTCCAGGGTGCTGTAACAAGTTACTGCTACCATTTAGAAGCCGTACAATCGTTATTTTTGTAGGCATGCCTACCGTGCATATTCCAAGTTTATTCGGTGGGTGAAATCAACAAGCAAAGTGTCTTTCCATTGTTAGTCCTAATTAGCACGTTGCTAAATATTGCCAATTTGTGTTAACACGCTGCTGTGGGTGAGAAAATAAAACTGCAACAAATCGAGTTAATTAATAGGCTTTGGGATGCACCTTCCGCCTGCACTCCATCACCTCTGACTCATCATCCCTCTGCCTCCCTGAGCAAAGTTCAACTAGGGCAGGGGTCTGCAGCCTGTGTCGCTCAGATGATTTGGCTTACTACTACCATGATCTCTCACCATTCACGATGCAGGCTAGGGCTGATGGGAGTTATTGTCAAAAACATCTGGAGAGCCAAAGGTTGCAGACACCTGACCTAGGTACACAAGTACACACAAGGGTAGACAGGGAACCAAAAGTGGCCCTGGAAATGTTTTTGAAAGGGGCCCGTATCACAAGGTGCAAACAAGCACAAGCTTTTTGTAATCGTCATTTATATAGCCCCCTTTGTGGTTTGAACGCCCTCGGGAACGAACCCCAGTGGGTTACATCGTTCCTAAGTGGTAGACTGGTGAGAGTGGCAAGTGAGTTAGCCGAAGCAAAACCAGTATCTTTGCTGTATGGGGTCCCTCAGGGAGCCTGCGTGTCACCATGCTTCTACAATTTCTTTATGGTGCCCTTCTTCCACATGCTGGAACAAGAGGAAATCCTATTCGCCAACTACGCAGATGACACACAATGTGTCATCCCTATTATAGGATCTCATGATGTTGATGAACTAAACATCAATAAAGCATTTCACGTCATACAAAGCTGGATGGTTCTGAATGGCCTGGCATTGAATAGCGCAAAAACGGATCTCATGATTGTTGGCTCTGATACCAGGCTTGCCAAACTAGATCCGATGTATAACAGTTTCAACATAGATAACTGTAACAACAAGGTCTAAAATAAAGTGAAGACCCTGGGTGCTATTCTGGATAGAAATATGAATATGAAAGCGCAAGTTAGCAGCTTGGTTTCCTCGTCATCTTATTTTATCAATTTGCTGTGCCATCTTAGCCCACTCATTTCAGAGAAAAATTCTGAAACGTTAGCGAGAGCCATTATTGGATCCAAGATATATTATTGCTGCAGCCCTCCAATTGGCATCTGCCAAGCTGATTTTCACCGCTTCCAGGTTATCCAGAAGGGGGCAGTACGGTTTGTGAAAGGCCTCAATCGTAGGGACCACGTGTCTGATGCTACACGGAGCCTGCATTGGCTCCCCGTTCAGGCTAGAGTATGCTTTAGATTGTTGCTCATCACTCATAAATGTTTCATGGATCACAGGCCAATATATCTAATAGAAGCTTTGGTAAAAAAGCATAGTTTTAGATCCCTAAGATCCGACAACACAAACCTCATAAAAACCACCCATTGTAAAACCAATAAAGTCTGCAATGGAGCCTTCAATATTGCAGCTCCATTGGCATGGAATGTCTTGCCTCCTGTTCTTAGAACCATTGAGGCGACTGATGTGTTCAAGAATAAATTAAAGACTCTCCTGTTCTGTTAGCTTCTTTTATAGCCCATCACTTTATAGTATGGCCCCTGAACCCCTTCCTTTCATGTAACATTAGTTTGTCTTGTGCTTTTCATGTCTTTGCGCCCTTAAGCCTTAGGGTACCTGGTACGCGGTACAAGTCAACAAACAAATATGTAAGGGAGATTCTAAGACTTAAGGTTAAGATAGGTGTGTGCATTCTGCCAGGTTAGGACTTGGGAGAGTTGGCTGAGCCCAAGTAAGCAGCCCCAAGGTCAGGCACGTGGGTGGGTGCTGTTGGTGGATTAGGATAGAGTGCTAGTGCAGGAGATTGGATGTATGTCCAGCTAGACCAAATTTATTACATAGGTTGTCGTCGTATACTAATGGCAGAGAGGTTGAGGTCCGTCAGGTGTTTCACTGTGGACGGCTATGCGAGCTGCTAGAATGGATTTGCATAACCATAACTGCATTCTAGAGTGCATGGAGGAGGAGCCGTGTCTGCGGCATGTGTTCACAGAGGTGGAGCAAGTTATACATAACTTAGTCTCAGATAGATTTCTGCACCATGCCGTTTTCTTAGGTTTATCAAGATGATAGATTGGTCGTTCAAGTGCATCTTTGGTGGTGTTCGCATAATACCTTTGTGGAGGACCTGGCTGGTTCCTTTCCGTCTGACGCGTACAGAGTACTGAAGAACCTGAGCATTCTAGATCTAGCCCAGGACCATAGGGAAATACACCGGTGTGCCCTTCCCTTGATCCAGTGGCACAGCAGATGTACTCATTTTAGGCCTCTGGGTGTCATTGGAACAGCACTTGCCATAAGCTTACCCGGCTTAACTTGTGCCGAGAGCCAGATTTTGCTACAACAGACCAACAGTAGCTAATGTCTATAAACCATTTTTCAAAGCATCTTCCTATCTGTTGAACCACAGGGCCACCACCTACAAAGCTTGGCCAACCGAGGTTGCCATCTCTACTGAACGCAGGATAGCACAGGGGCAACGCACTGGTCTTGGAAGCAAGACCATGCAGCGCAACAGAGGTTTGAATCCTGGATCCGCGCTTAGAAACCGAATTCAGGTACGGTATTAGGCAAGTTATACAAAAACAATTAAATACAAATAAATACTATGAAATTGTAGAGGAGCAGGTGGACACCTTCTCCCTGGTCTCTGCCCCCTTAGCCCTGTCGTATTGGAATGACAGACAAAGAGCCATAATTGGGAACCCATGCATGAATCCTTGCAATATTTCTGCACCACGCCAAGTATATGAGAGGCGATATGCAATAGGCAACCATTTAGAGCGTATCCACAAGCTGACATAATGGAGAAAAGTTACCAAGAAGGATGCTTTTTGCCGAGCTGCAGAAATGCAGCTATGAACAGAATGGATGTACGTTAAAACAAAGTCTGACAACAGCGAAAGAATGTCATGAAGAAGATATAAGAACCTATGCTGAAACGATATGAAGATACTTAAGGATGACGATGTAACAAACACTGAGAGAAACATGTACCGTATGATACAGTAATCATGAACATAAAGAAGAATGAAGTGACTCACTGGTCAATAACTGTAAATCTGACAAAACGCAAGGTAGAAAGAACATACGCTTGCTTACGAGAGGTATATATTCAATGTGTAGGATGACCATTAGAAGAAGATGGACGACAGCTTATGTCAATCAACCTAGCTACCTTAAACCTCAAAACACAACACCATGATTTTAAAGTGAAAAGATGTTGAAGAAGTTGCTTTCCCCTTGGAAAGTAGATGGGTACATTGGCCTAGGACCAAGGATGTTATTTCGAATGATGAAGGCAAAGTACTAAGTGAGTCAAACGAGCAGACCATGTGCAAAGGACATATTGCTTAAGATTAGGAGGAACAAGAACATTTATGAAAGCCAAGTATTGACCGAATAAAAGTGCATACAGTTTATATGGGATAGAGTGAGCAAGTCTCTAAACACCAAGAGGAACAACTGCACCCAGTATAATTTAATCAAATACTGTTGAATACACTGTCAAAATTGACTCATTCTTGATCTCGTAACACGTGACGAAGAGCTCACAAACAAGGGCTAATCATTAGGCTTGAAGCTAAGATAATGGCGTGCCTACACTCCCTTAAATATTCTGAGAGTGCAGATTGGCAAGGTCAGCCTTCAAACAGAGGACACTGGCCTGGGGCCTACCGATGAGAGAGGGTAGACTAATTGGAAAAACAAGGGGTGAGCTAATGTATCTCTAAGCACCTGGGTTTCGTTTCTATGGACGTGCTGCTAGCAAGCAGAATGTCCATGGTTGAATTTGGGTTGCCAACCCATCAGAAAAACCTGCCATACACTTTTTTTTTTAAAACAATTTTATTTTTCAATAAGACCTTCACATATGGCAGTCATGCACTGCAACAACAAAATCATCACAACTTACATCTTTAACAAAGGATCAATCCGATCTTCCATTTTCAACATTAACTCCCCATTCTCTTTAATCCCCCTCCACCCTAACCCTCCCCCCATTCCCCTGTTTTAACCAAGAGTCTTCAATCAAGTTCCCGCTCCCTTCATTGAGCATTCATTCATTCATTTTGGGACATGGGCACTCCTTGTCTCTTATCGGACATGTATCGTCTTGAGCAATTTCGGTTTGAAGAAACAGCCTTCGCTCTCTCCTACGTAGTCCTGGAGTAGATCCCATATTGCCAAGAACTTCAGGTATTTCCCTGCTTTAGTAGCACAAATGTTTTCCATCGCCATGACCCACCAGGGGGTGGTGGGCCCTTAGATCGTTTTCCAACGTTGGGAGATTGTCATTCTAGTTGCCGTCAGTAGGTGTGTAATCAGAGCTGCCTCATTTCCTGATGCGGCATATTTACCTTCTGACACTCCGCCCACCCAGCAGAATTACTTTTGGGGACCATGGCAGATCGGATCCCGTTATGTCCTTGATGAGCCCCAAAATGTCTTTGCAGAAGATGATCACTTTCGGGCACGTCCACCACATGTGGAACATATCCCCTCTACTACCGCTTTGACGCCAGCATACTGGGGGGTATGCCGGATTCATTTTGTGTAGGCGATTAGGGGCCAGGTACCACTGGTAGCAGATTTTGTATGCCGATTCTTTGATCGATGCCGATTTGGATAGTTTATGCACTCTAGTCCATATTTGGCTCCATTCCTCTTCCAAGATCTCTTCCCCTATGTCTTTTTCCCAGTCTTTCGTATATTGCAGCGGGTCTGATGTTTGTGGCTTGTCCAGTAGCCTATATAGACGAGTGATACCTTTCTTAGTGGAGCCCTCTTGTATGGTAAGTTCTAGGCCCAGTGGATTTCGCAACCCTGCAATCTTTGTCTCTGGATGAGAGAGCCAATGGCGCAATTGCAGATATTTTTACCTCTGTTGTTCTCCGATCCTGAATTTCTGTTTGCATGCCTCGAATGACAGACATAGGGGTGTTTTCTTGATATACGTCTTGGAGCGTCAATGTTTCGGCTTCACTCCATCCCTCCCAAAACTTTGGGTCCAGTCCAGGGGAGAAGTCTGCATTATATGCTATTGGTGAGAGTGGGCCCAGGCCCTTATGAATCTTGCTCCTGCGGGCGGCTTGGTTGCAGCCCCGTAGGGTTTGCCTGATGGTCTGCCATGCACTATTACATACAATGTTGCAGAGTATTATTCTGCTGCCATATTCTCTGCTGTAATCAGTTTTATACGTATTTAGATGTAGCTCAGGGCGTGTCCTACAGACAAGGGGCTGCCAATGGGAGATTAATATTCACGCATTCTATATGTAGACATGTTCTCCTCATTCAATCCCACCCCTCGACAGGTTTTTGTGATATGCCACATAGTATGACTTCATATATGACGCATCTAGCATTATATAAACTAAGTATAATCAAAAGGACAGTGTGGTCTTGCATGAATCAATTTGATGAATGATTATGCACCCTGCTGTCCTCCATTTGAGATAAAAGCAGTATTTTGCCATCTTCTTTGAGTCTGTCCGGTTATTTGGTCTGAGACATTTTATTGGTAATTCCATCTAGCACAAAGACCCTTCAAGGTGCTAGAGCACAAAAGTAGCTGAACTAATCCTCAATATCAGGTTCCCTGTTATTCTGTCCAATGACCTTGCATCAACTTACTTGTCCAGAGTCCACCACCTGCATAGACTGACCCTCCACAGCTGATCTGCAAATTTGACAGCTTTTGCCTCCAACTGATACATGCTGCTGATTTTTAGAGAGGCTCAGCATCACCTCACCGATGAGATTGAACATGGTCAAAACACATGTTTCCTCTTGTTCCAAGGAGAATTGCCTTGGTGGCCAAATATTTGCATATCTAGTGACATCACTGAAAATGACACCACAAAAGAGCCTGATACTCGAGAGAATCATGGGAAGTTACACCCATTAAATATTAATGGCGTGTATGTTCGTCCTGAATGCCCATAAGGAATCATTGCATGCTTCGCCCACTCCCGCCATATTTAAAGAGGTTGCCAGGAGTAAGGGAACCAACAAAACTGATTTGCAATATATGAATAGTGACTGTTATATATGGGACAATATATTAAGCAGGGCTGTTTAGGAGTAGCGGACAGCGTGAGCTAAATTACTAGTAACTCAGCACAGTGACTTACGTACTCCTAGTCCATAATCCCGTTTCTTCCGTACTGTGTGGGCGTCCCTCACGAGGGACGGGAGATGGAACCTTTTTCCGCAGAAAAAACCTTCTTGCTCATTAAATTTAGAGGCGCGAAGGGGTGCGGCCCGGGGAGCATGCGCTCGCCTGACACCGCCCACCGGCACCACTCCTCAGTCCCCATTGATGCGTCGACAATATTTAACATTGCCTAATGACTCCAGTATTATTAGGGGGGAGGAGGTGGGACTTATGGAGGAAAGGGGACTATGGACTAAGAGTACATTAGTCACTACAGTGAGAAACTAGTAATTACTCTTACTTCCCGTCCCCTTTCCTCCATACTGTATGGGCGATTACAACAGAATGTAGCCCTAGGGTGGAGAGGAGACCCTCCTTAAGAAAACAAGTTCCTTAAAACCGCCTGACCGAAGGCCACATCTGACCTAGAGGCAGCGTCCAAACAGTAGGGCTTACAGAAAGCTGAAGGGGTGGCCGCCCTGCTGATGAACAGCCACGGGTCATGCCTTTGGAATGCAATGGCCGTGGCCTTGGCTCTGACAGTGTGGGCATGCATGTTCGCTGGCAATGGCTTGTGCTGCCTCTCATAGGCCTCCTTGATGGCCAAAACCATCCACCTTGCTATGGAGGCCTTGGAAGCCCAAAAACCGGGCCTTGACCCACCGAATGTAACAAACAGGGCGTCCTACTTGCGGAAATCCTTGGTCCTGTCCAGATAGTATTTTAGAGTGCATCTGACATCCAGACAGTGCAAGACCCTCTGAGGCTCATCCTTGGGGTCGGCGAAGAAAGTGGGTAAGACTATCTCCTTGTTAAGATGGAAAGAGGAGGCTACCTTGGCCAGGAAAGCAGGGTGCGTCCGTAGGACCACCTTGCCCTTGTGAAGGGTTGTGTAGGGTTCTGATGCCACCAGAGGCTGTATCTCGCCGGCTCTGCGTGCCGAGGTGAGGCCCACCAGCAGAGCTGTCTTAATGGTGACCAGCCTAATGTCCGCGGATGCTATTGGCTCGAATGGTTTGTGCGCCAAGGTGCAAAACACTACATTGAGGTCCCACACAGGGTGTGGTTTCTTTATAGGCGGGTAGAGTCTGTGGAGGCCCGCCAAATGTCACTTGACCACCGGGTTGGAGGAGAATACGCCCTCCTCCGAATTCCTGTAAGCCCCTATGGCTGCCAAATAGGTGCAGCATGTGTCCACCTGTACGCCAGAGTGGGAAAGGTGTGCCGAGAAGGAGAGCACATCGTCCAAAGTGCACTTAAGGGGGTCGATCTCCTTAGAGACGGCCCAATGGCTGAATCTAGACCATTTGCTCTTGTATTGGCTCCTACTAGCCTTGCTTCTGGCACCCTGAATGATTTCCAGGTTAGTCTGAGAAAGCCTCAAGTGTTTCAGCGTGACCTGCTCAGGAACCACGCTGCGAGGGCTAGCTTGCACGGTGCAGGGAGCACTACTCTGCCCCCCCTGCTGTGCCAGGAGATGAGCTGGGCCCAGCGGTAGGTGAATGGGTGGCCTGTCCGATAGGCTGAGGAGCTCGGAGAACCACAGTCTCGCCGGTCACCATCGAGCTATCAGAATAATACTGAGGTGAAAAGACTCCTTTATCTTGCAGATCAGCCTTTGGACAAGGGGTGTGGGCGGGAAGGCATAAGCCATCATGCCGTCCCACTGTATCTGGAATGCATCGCACAGGGAGCCGAGGCCTTGACCATGCCACAAGGCGAACTGCTGGCATTTCCTGTTGTCCCGGGAGGCAAACAGATCCACTTGGGGTTGCACCCATCTGAGGAAGACCTCCTTCAGCACCGGGTCATTCAATTGCCACTCGTAATTGTCTGCTCCCAGTCTGCTGAGCCTGTCCGCTTCCAGGTTGGACTCCCCCGGAAGGTGGACGGCCATGAGATAAACGTTGTTCTCCAGTGCCCATTCCCACATGCTTATTGCTAAGTTGCACAGTGGAGGGGACCTGGGACCACCTGCCCCCGCTTGTTGACGTACATGCTGGTGGAGTTGTCCGTCTGGATAATTACTACCTTGCCTCAAATGAGAGGCCTTGAGAGCCAGCCAGATGGCCTTCAGCTCCAGCCAATTATTATTTATTATATATGTACTTATAAAGCGCTGGAAGCCCGCAGGCTTGATGTGGGACTCCTGCCGAGTCCCGACTCCATGAACGCTGTGGCTGCCGAGAGTGGCGCCCCAGCCCTCTAGGGAAGAGTCCGTAGTAATGGTGACCTGAAGGGTCGGCTGCCGGAAGGGCTTGCCCGTCCTCAGGTTGCAGTCCGCGGACCACCACGTGAGGTCCGAGTGAAGTAAAGGAGGAATACTGACCAGCTCAGCTTGGGAGCCCCTCTCCTGATTCCATGAGGCTGCAAAGTGCAGCTGTAATCTCCTCCTCCCGAGTCTTGTGTGGGGTACGGCTAGTAGAACCGCTGCCATTATACCCAACAAATCAGACCCTCCAGGATTTTGCGGCATAAAATGGCAAATTTTGCGGCATGAAATGGCAAATTTTGCGGCACAAATCATTATTTATGGCAGCATTTTTGCAGCACAATTTTTATTGACTGGAGGGTGCAAGATTGGTACATTGCAGGAAAGAGGCTGTGTGCAAGGCTACAAGAGAGCCAGGGTGTCAATATATGTAACTTTTATATCAAATAGGAAGAGTACTAGATGTCTCTGGCTTGGCAGAACAGTGTTTGTTTTGGCTATGTTTTTTGGTTCAATGTGCATGCCTATTTAATATTAACGTTATTAATCATTATCAGTTGTAATGCTGAAAATGTTCCCCAATCCCGCAAACACCCACACACCTCTCACCCAACACACCTCACACGTCTCAGCAATTCCCCATCACAACTTGTATTTTTGAACATCATGCTCACTCATACACATACTCGCATTCTCTGTCACATTGCTAAGTCACAATTTGCGCTCTCTAGTCCCTGCCAAACTCCAAATCATACTCCCCCACTCACACCGTATGGTCCCCAATTCCTCCCGCAGTATACAGTCCTTCTTTCTTGCATGCTACTTCTGCAGCTTTCATCCTTTCTCCCATTCTATCTCACGCTTCCCCTCATCCTTTCTCCCAATCTGCAGCCCACTACTGCCCTTGAGCCCACGTTCCTTCCACTTTCTGTACCTCCACTCTGATTTCTGGCCCACAGCCCCACTGCATCCGATTTGCTCTCTTGCCCACTGCTTCGCCCTCTGACCCACTGCTCTCCCTCTGATCTCCCTTCGCTTTCTTGCCTACCACGCCACAGCTCACCCATCACTCCCATCTCACTCCTTTCTCTCACATATTGTGACCATTTTAAAAATTTTGAAGAAAACTCTGGATTTTGTCCTAAAAAAATGGGGCATCTAAAAATAGAGCAGAAGATGTGCTGTTTTTAGATAAGCCATTTTTGGAATTGACCAGGCCACCTTAATCTCAAAAGGTGACATGGGCATTTCAACAGGGCAGAGCTGTAGTGCAAATAATGGGCTGGCTAGCCACCTTGAATACGTTTGTGTTAGAAAAGCTCTACCGACAATGGTCTACAGGCTCCCCATGCATTTCACTGTGACTGGCCCTTAACGGTCCTGCCACTGTAAAATGTAACCCAAAAAAAAACACATTTTTATCCCATTTGGGAACAGAAAGGCAATTGAGACAGCAGCTGTCACACTTTTTAAAAAAAGTATTGCATGAGTCAGCAGGGTCAGTAAAGACCCTGTAAAGCAGTGGCACCCCTCGTGCACGTATTTAAAGTGGGCGCATAGAGTGGCCTACAATTTCTGCACATTTAAAAGCGCATCTTCCTTGTCAATTTGGGATGCGCTTTTAAATGCACAGAAACGCCCCCCGATTTGCGCAAAGGGGAGAAAAATGACATCTGAATGGGCGCATATAAGAAGCGTCCATTCAGATGTTCTTTGTGGATCGGAAGGCTTTTTTTTTAATTTATTTTTTTGCTCAAGTGATGAAATGTGCTTGCGCATTTAATTTCTTGAGTCCAAAAAATAATAGTTGATCCCCTTGGCCCCTTGAGTTTAAAAAAAAAAAAAAAAAAAAAATTACCTTTTTGTGGGTGTTTTTGGAAAAACAGCAGTGCAAAAACGGCCGTTTTTCGCTGCATTTTGCGGTATCGCAAAATCGGTATAAGCTGGAGGATCTAACAAATGTTAGTACCACCAGGCCGGGGTCACTGCCCTGGCCAAAGGGTAGCACCTTGTATTGGAAATGGCAGCCCATGATCCTGAATCGCAGTTAAGAACGATGTGACTGCCAAATCGGAACGGGTAGATGCGCGTCCTTCAGATCCAGGGAGCACATCCAGTCTCCCCTGTCCAGTGTCTCCGCACTGAGTGCTGGCGTAACCATCTTGAGTGTTTGCAGAGGAAGGGAGAGGTTGAGTGTGGAAAGGTCCAACACAACTCTCAGGCCAGCCTGGTTCTTCTGTATGGGGAAAATCCTGGAATAGAAGCCCAAGCCTCTCTGGGAGGTTGGGACTTCTTCCACTGCCTGGCTCTCGACGAGCGAGCAGATATCCACCAACAGAGTTGCTGTCCCAATCTGTGGGAGAGGAGGGGAGGAGGGAGGAGAGCAAGGGACCGGAAGGTGGTACCCCGTGGAGACTACAGATAGGATCCAGGGGTCTGAAATTTTCTGGCGCCAAAATTGCACATGTAAGGAAAGCCTGCCCCCACCAGAGACACGTGGACCCGAAGGGACGCGTCATGCCTTCTTTCCCTCTGAGGCTATTGCGAAGGAGGGGGACTGGAAAAAACCCTTGCCCTTCCCCCCCAAGCCCTTTTTTGTTGTTTCAACTGGTGCCGACTCGGAGAGTCAGGCTGTCTGGACCTCCGTTCTTGGAACCTGCCAAACGCCTGCACCTTGTCAGAGCGTTAATGTGACTGGGTGTACGCCTTGGCCGTGGCCTTAGTAAGAATGGATAAAGACTTTGCGGTTTGCGAGCTGTTCTTTTTATCCAATTCCTCATCCGTGGTGGGGTGAAAGAGGTCATACCCTCGAATGGAAGGTCCAATATGTGTTCTTGGACATCAGGTTTAAACTTAGTAGCCCAGAGCCAGGCCGTCCTTCTCATGTCCGTGGCGATGCAGATGGCCCAGCCAGAGGTATCGATGTGGGCCACGGTGGACTCCATGATGTCCTGCGCTACCAGCCTGGCTTCTCCTAGGCCCGCATTGAAGTGCGCTTGGCTCTGCGCCAGAAGTTCTGGGAGGAAGTCTGCTATCTCCCGCCAACTCTAGTACAGTGACGCTGCAGCGATCACCAAGGAGTGTGGTTGAGGGTGCGCTGAAAGCAAGAGTGTATCCCCCCTCCATCTTCCTATACTTTGCATTGAGGTGCCGATTGACAGGCTGGGCCGAGTGCGGTTTTAGACACCCCTTCTTGGCCAGGGCAACGACATCTTTCTTCATCAGTATCCCCTTTCTTGTAGGGGGTCTTAGGGTGAGGACTTCTGCCAAGACCCCCCCTCCTCGGGCTGCTAGACATCAGGTTGAGGAAGGCCCAAAAATTCAGCCAAACCTGTAAGGTGTTAATGGAAGGCCCTGGCGGAAGACGGCGTGTCGGGGTCCGCCTCCACATCTGTATCCACCCGAATGGTCAGAGGGTCCGGCGCAGGAGGTGGAGTGCAGGGCACTCTGGGCTGCGGCGTGGAGAGCGGAGGCTGCTATGGAGGCTGGGACTGGACCGCCTGTACTGTGGGAGGTAGGGGAGCCAGAATCAAAGGAGCCGGGAGGGGCAGCGTGAGCTGCACTAGGGCCTGAGGCGCCAGAGCCATAGGAGGAGTGACCGAAGGGAGCATGTCCTTGATAGCATCCCGGAGGATGGCGCCCATTTGAGGGTTTCCATCAGCGTTAGGAACCTTTCGAAGAATCTGTCTTCGGAGGCTGAAGAGGTGGCAGATGATATTGATGGAGTGGCTGAAAGCTGCTGGGGCCGGGGCGCCCTCTGCCTGGGGTGCAGTGGATACCTGCCCTGTGCTGCTGATGGATAAACTGTAGGCCACGTACCTGGTTGACACCAGTCCCACCTTGTGACTCTTTCCTCCACCCGCTCCGTTCCTAGGTGTGGTGGCCATTTTGACGAGCTACGTGCCATGTGCCTGGCTCACTGGGCCCAGCCCGATCCAAGATGCTTGATGTTGGAACATGAGGCTTACCCTGCACCTCAGGGTGAGGCCTGGAAGGTGGCCGGTAGTGCTGCGTACAGGCACCCCCTCAGACATAATGCCGGTACTAGGGCGTTGCCCCTTGGGTGTGACCCCGGTGAAAGAACCTGCGGTACCCCGTCACTGATACCAGAAGGATCCGGACACCCCTCGGCCATGAGGCCGGTAGCTGGACTAGCCTCGGTACATGTGCTGGTGTGAGAACCCGAGAGGTTCCTCCCACTCAGGCACTTCCTTGGGAAGGAGTCGCCCCTATGGGGTGCGATGGTAAATATAGGCCTTGCCTTTGGCCTCAAACGATGCTTGATGAAGTCCTTCAAGTCCTCCAGAGGTGACTTTTGGAAGAGCTCGATCCACCGAACTAGCCTGTTCTTCAGTGCACGTGGAGTCAATGCATCGCACAGGGAACAGCCCTCCCAGCCGTGGTCTGGGCCAAGGCAGCGGAGAAAGAGGGCATGGGGATCAGACATAGAGAAGGCTGGACACCTGCTGAAGTCGACATGCGCCAGGGAGGAACGTGGCGTCGGAGGACCAAGTACCCAATTGAAAAGAAAAGATATAAGAAATATCCGGGGAAGAGCGTGTGGTATTACATGGCCCAAGCCAAACCCAGGAGCGCTGGTGAAATCGGCCCGTTCCCGTCGCCGCTTAAAGGGGGACTGGGGAGTGGCACCGGTGGGCGGATTCAGGCGAGCACATGCTCCCAGGGCCGCACGCTCCTAAATTTAACTCCTTAAATGCCAAGGACGAGTTATCTCGTCCTTGAAATTACGTTTGTAGTGCCAAGGACGAGATAGCTTGTCCTTTTTGGTACCTCGTTTTGTGCGATCCCTGCAAAGCAGGGGTTGCACAAAACTGTAATCCAACTCCCAGGCTATGTGAGGGGGAGGTCCTCCCTCACGGCCCGAGGGTTAGATTTGCTTCAGTTTCACATCGGCGTGCGTAATGCACACCGACATGAAAATAAAAGGTGAGTTTACACCTTTTATCTCCCTCAATCTGAACGGCTATTGTCCCGTTCAGTTCGAGGGAGGTGTCGTTGGAAAGGGGAGACTCTCCCCTTTCCAACGACACATTTTTTGAAGCATTGCTGGGCGCGGATCGGGCGCAGAGCTCTCGATCCGCGCCCAGCAATGCCACTAGACCATCAGGGATCTGCTTTTGAAGTAGGGGGAGGGGCTGCTTACTATGTAAGCGGCCCTCTCCCTCCCACCCCCAAAGCATGGGGCAATATGCTGGGGGGAGATGGGTGATCATCTGCCCCCAGGGTAGGAGCGCAAACAAATAATACAATTTTAAAAAACAGAGTTTTGGGTGGGTGTGGCCACTAGCCACCAGGTATTTTTGAAAGGGGGATGGCCTTCTCCCCCACACCCTAAGTGGATGTTATGTAGCCCTCCCTGGGGGAAGATTTATGCCCCTAGGAAGGGGTACATGAGATAGTCTCCATCCATTTGGGGTGGGGAGGAGCGGTCACCCGAAATATAGGCACAGCCCCCCCCCCCCAAGCCTGGGGCAGTACGTTTTGCACCCCCCCCCGGGGGCAGATGGACACACACATGTGGCCATCTGCCCCTAGGGAAGGGGCAAAACAATAAAATAGCCTTTTCCCTTATGCCCAGATAGGTGCACCCACACATGTGAGGTACCGATTTCGTCGGGACACCTGTGGGAACTTGAGTTGGTAGGACATATGGTGTTGGCGGGGTGTTTCAGTGGGTGACCAAAGTGAAATGTGCAGAAATGTTTTATTTTTTGCCAAATTTAGGACTTTGCCAGGGATTGTGGGTAATACATTCTGGGCCGATTCACGCAGGTCAGCCCTCTGTGGATTCCCACGGGTGTCCTCTTTTCAGAAATACGTGGGGTTCCCAGTTTTCCTTGGTGGCTTGGACACCCTAGGCCCAAATCTGTAGGTTGTCCACATGAGCAAATCTGCTCTGACAAAAGACTTGGGGTTACCAGTGTTTTAGGATTTTCTCTTTGCGCCCAGGTAGGTGCACCCACACATGTGAGGTACTGTTTTCTTCGGGACACCTGTTTTAGAAGTGTTCAGACCAGGAGAATAAACTTCCACAAACATGAGATCGCCAATACCAATGATCGAGTCTATAGGCTTTTAACCCTTACCTGTGCCAGCAGTTGTTCCCTCAGATATCGAGTTCAGGAGTGCCTCAGCCCTGTGTGTCCCAGAAAACATGTTCTTTGTCATTCCACGTAACACGTATTTTCACTGAATGAGGTAATCCCGTTTTAATACCGTTGGCGAGGAAGAATTTCTTGAGAGTTCAGTCTCTTCTCTTCGCAGTAACCGGTGCCAGGTCGGGAAAGAGAAGTACCCTATGTTATTGATAGTCTAAGGTACTTTTCGCATTTGCCGCCTTCAATATTCTATCCTTATCTCGGACATCAGACACCTTGATAAGGGGTGTCAGGCCCGTTCTGGTATCCTGCGTCTTGTTAGGTTTACGCATTTTAATGTGTTAATACTGGTCTATGAATACATGATCTTCCTCTACATTTAAGTCCAGCATTTCTGGGAGCAAATTGGAAACAAATGCAATCAGATCTTCTATTTCTGTCCCAGAGAGGAGGCTGATGACTTATTTGTTTTACTTGCACCACATTTTTTAAATATTCAAGCCTGTTCTCCATGGCTCTATTGGCCTTAATGAAAGTTTCCATCTCTTTAGTCATTAGTTTCGCTATAAGGGCCAACTGCACACAATGAGGATCCAGCTACGAGGTCCTCTGTTCCAAAGTAGAAGCTCTAGATTGGAGTTAAGCCACTTTCTCATTTCACTTATGAAATGAACTCTACGGATGTGACAGTGATTTATCAATATGCCCGAGTGCAGCCAGCACTCGGTCCTGTGAGGGAGCTTATGGCCTGGATGACTCACAGCTCGACGAACCCCGTCTGTTTGCCGTGCCTGTGGTGTAAAAATAAAGCCTGAATCAGCAATTGTGTCCTTCTTACTCCTTCCAGAGGCCATTTTGATATTAATTTCAAGGTTTCGAAAAACACGAACAGGGGAGTCAGTAGAATAAGGACAGCAGAGCTAGAATTACAGAGCAGGGGAAACACCTGCCTAAATTTGAAATAATCCATCCGTCATCAAGGCTGGATGTATCTAAAACCCTCATTGGCCAATGTTACGGACTCTAGGATGATGTATGGTGATAACTCATTCATATTCCAGTAACATAATTATATAGGCCTCTGTGATAGATGAAGATGACTAAGGGGAATTTAAACTTATGGCAGTACTGTTCTGTTCCTCTTGGAGGAGTATACACAATACAATAAATAAAGATGCCCACAGTTAAGAAGGCCTCCCCCCATGGTCGGCTTCACTTCAAGAGTATGCATGATTATAATATTGCCCAAAACAAGGATGGCCACTGTACTTGCAATGGGTTATCAGCAACCCACAAATGCGTTGAGGACCTCCAAGCATGCCACGCTAAATCCAAGCCTCCTGACCTGTCAGTACATGGATCCCGTTATCCATTATACCCAAGTGGAGTTACCAGCGAATAAACTGAAATCATATAACCAGCTCACAGAAACAAGAGAGACCAAGCAATTCCATTTACCTAAACCAGTCAGTGCTTCACACGAAGGGGGCAGGAGCTGCCGCTTTATCGCATATCCTCAAAGGCCTAGGAGAGGCGGTTACCAGAGACCTGAAAGCATCATTGCAGCCAGGAAGAAGGAAGCCGAATTACAGGGGTGGGGTCATACTCCTAATCTCACGTGATCAGAGTAGAGGACTGAATGGGGATTGGTCAGGAAACAGCAGATAAAAGCTGACCAAACTGTTACCTTGTGTCTTTTGCATCTCTTTCTTTGTAGTAGCAAGACACAGAGACCGACCAACTGGAGTACTGTTGGGCCTATTAGGAGGGGGCATGAGTCTACTGTGCAAAGAAGACCACACCCGTATTTTCTGCACCGTGAGCAGCTTATTCCCGAATTCCCGGGAAACTGAACTCCAGCAATACTCTTGCTACGATTTTTGAGGTGTAGATAACCAACCTTTTGTTCAATAAAATGTGGGGTTTTCTTCTGGTGCTCTCTATCTCGCACTGTTAAGTGTGAGATTTTGCTCCAGGAAGAGGGAGGTTTGCTTTACCCCGGTTGACTTTCATTGGGGGAAGGCCAGTGCCAGATGCTTAAATTGAGGAAATCCCTAGCAGCACTGGATGCAACAGCAGTAGTGTTCCCTGTGAGCTAAAGGTGGGTTATTGGTTCAAACTGCTAGTTTTTGGTCAAACAGAGGAAGACAAGACATTTTTCTAGAAGGTGTGATCTGAAAAGGGTTGGAATGGGAAAAACACTTGCTTTAAAGGTGATGCTGTTGATATTCAGACTGTGTGTGCCTTCTCCTCGACTTTGCTGTCAGACATTTGTGTAGGATGGTAATTATCTCAGTGAACGATCTGCTGTTTGGGTGAAGAGGGTGGTAGTTTCAATGGTAAATTCTAAATGAGATTTATTGTTGTTCAGGGTTGTTAAAGAGTGGTTTCTCGCCCAACGGACAGGCCCACCCCAGTCTATTCCACTCACTTATTCCTTTAAATCCCCCCTTCATTTCCCTCTCTCCTACTGTTACTAATGACTTGATGGTAGATTGGTTCAAAGGTGGGGCTTGGTAGGGAGTTGATGGGTGCAGAGCTAATGACAAATATCCTTACCTTTGCAACAAACCTATGCTACTATCTTTTCTTTTGCCCCTTGCCCGACAGGGATTACAGGTCACTAGGGTAAAAGATACTTGGCAGTGTTTTCTGTTTTAAAGGACATGCCGTAACAAGGATTATACTTTAAGGAATTGTATTCACAATGGGCATCGTAAAGGACTGAATAATACGTCCTCCCTGGTTCCTTTTATTGTGTCGGCAAGGGATCTGAATATTGTCGTCACATAATGGGGCTCCTTTTGAGACGATTCATTCTTGCCCGCTCAGATGACTTACAAGGAAAACAATATTTCTGGTGGCAATTACGTCTGCACGTAAAGTTAGCAAATTGCATGCCCTACACTGCAAGCCTCCATTCACAGTTTTCTCCAAGGAAAAGTTGATGGTTCTAGTACGACCCACCTGCCTTCCTTCAAAGGTCTCGAGGTTTCCTCTGTCTCAGAAAATTCTGCTAGCAGTGTTTTACCCTACTCATGCATCCAAGGAGGTGTGATTAAAACGATTAAACCCACTCTTTATTAAAACACGTGTAGACCTGGAATTTGCGTACAACTGGTTGATCATTATTTGGATCGAGGTCTACGTGACATTAAATCCATAGACAAATCATAATTTCTCAATAAATCTTATTTTGTTGAATCAACACAAAAACGAATCACTATCTTATATTGAGATAGCTAAGAACATCAGTTTACAATTTTGTTTCTTGTAGACCCAAAGAGGGATCGAACTTTTTACATCTCCAAAACAAAAGATTTCAGAATGGAGGACCAGCTTCATAGGCTACAGTGGTCCTAGACTAGGCCTAACTGACAAAGCAGACATTATCGAGATGGATAGTCTTGTGTGTCTCAACGCTACTAAATTGCAGGGAAAGAAATACCAGAGGCCTTTCGAGCACATTCACCCAGAGGGACAGTTGCTACTTGGGCACTCCAATGAGGACTTCAGATGTTGGACATCTGCCAGGCTGCAACATGTTCCTCGTTACATACCTTCATAAAACATTATTGCCTGGAAGCTCTGTCAGTTTAGGCTGCCAGCTTTATTAGGGTGGTCTTTCAAAATGTCTTAATTTGGCCATGGCCTTGGGTTCGCTCGTCCCCTGCTCCTGCATAAACGTACTGCTACGGAAGTTTATCTAAGATAAGCATCTGTGGGAGGACACAAACTATTAGAAAAACAAATTGTAAAGTACTTTCTGATGGATATTCCTCCCACAGATTCCTCATCGCCCTCCCATCCTGCCCCTCTAATAGAGAGCTCACTCTCAAATTACCATGAGAATTAATTCCCCAACATGGCTGAGCACAGGGAAAAATGATAGAAATAGAGGTCATTGGTACGGTGTGAACTATACATATTGAAGCTGACATACATAAAGGTGCGCGCTAAGCGAACTTGATGCCAATATCGCATGGCATCCCTGCTGATGAAAATAAATATATCCAAGATGAGAAATCTGTTGCAGGACACAATCCATTAAAGAAATAGATTTAAGGATCCTCGCACAGTGGTTGTTTTGGCCCAACCACTTGGCAGAAACACAAACGGACAAGATGATGTGGGGGGAGTTTGGCCAGTACAGCAACAGAACTCTGATAAATAGTGTCCAGACGGGGGCTCTTTAAAATATGAAGTTACAACATTTTCCTTTTTTAAAGAGCAGTTCCAATCCTGGCTTACTCAACCAGCATGTTTCCCAAGACCTTTAGAAGGAGGAAGATGATCAAACAGAGTACAGGACTGTTATTATGCAGACTGGCTAGTATTTCTGTAAAGGCACAGAAAAGTTAAGAAACATGAATTGGAGTGCTACTCAAGAGAATTCTACAGTGGTTAAAACAAAATGGCGTCACAATTTCCAAACTACTTTGAATAAACCATACCCTCTCTAGAATCCCCTACCAGCATCCTTTCAACTCCAAAGGGGAATTCCTTTAAAAGGTATATTTTCTATTGCAATCACAGAGACCGGGGATCCAGATAAAAGGTGAACTAAGTCACACTGGCATTCAGTGGTCAGAGCCTTTATGCCCTTCGAAGCACTCCCTAGATATATTGCAACAAACGGCAGCCCCAGTCCTGCCACACACAGGAGCTCAACAATTGTGTTACCTCTTATGAAGCGGGTGCCTTTCTGATTAACAAGTGTGGAAAAAACTTAAAATCAAAGTCCATTTTTACTAACCTTAAAATACCCTAATCAAAAATGTGAACTACTTTTTTTTTTTACTTGCAACAAATCTGTTCAAATCACAACTTCCTACAGTAGTCCATGAAATACAAAAGCCTGAAAAATCCTATCAGGACCTCGGAATGTGATACTGCTCAAAGTGTATAAGAAAAGTCGATTTTGTTTACAGCACAATTAATACATCTTTCGTTAAGGAATGGATTAATAAAAGCTTGTTGATTCAGCGTTTGCAAATATATGCATGTTAACATTATCCTTAAAGGCTGGTTCCATTTCACAGACGTTCAACGTCGTTAAATGCTAAGCAGGGATCAAAACCTATACTTAGATATTTAAATGCACACAGCCCACAGCGAGGTAACCGAGCAACACTGACTCTTTACACTAAAGAGTTTTCTGCCCCATTACCATGTCAAGAAAGCCTCTGGCAGCTTTTAAGATCGAGAAAGAAATGTCAGATTTCAATTATTATAATTGACTACTTTCAATCTGAAAATGAACAAAACACGTATGTGATCAATCTATATTACACAACAATCTCACAGGTTCACTACTTAGCAAACCACAATTTCGGAACAAAACATTAGAGCAGGTGTGTTGGAAGAACATTAGGTAGAACAAATGCATACATACCAAAACACAGCTTTGGTTTATTTAGTATCAAAATGACATTAACAGCCAAACATTAAATGTTTTAAGAATGTCTTGTATTGCTTTTTGAGGCAAGGCAAATACCATGTTCGACACATGCCCGCATTTCTGTGTGGTTGCTGAGAACACAAGTAACCTTTTTGTTTGAAAAATCTGCATCAAATGTCATGAGCCCTGCTAGTAACTAGTAGCCTGTACATCGTATCAATCAGTGCCTCATTTCTATAGAGACGTAGAGGGTTGGGACGTCAGAGGCAGCGGTAGATCCCTGGTGGTGTTTGGATGCACTGTTGCATGTCCAAGTAAACCACATAAAGAGTAAAAAGGCAGAACTTGCATACCCATTGGTCGATGTATCCCCGATTTCAAAGAGAAAACACCTTTACATTTAAAACATTAATAAAGTAAATCCAAAATAAATCAATTTTACATCTGCAATGTCAGAACACCTTTGGATTGTGCTTAATCATCAATGGTTTCAATGTGCTCAATGGGCAGGCCAAAATCAACCTCTCTCTTATCTTTATTATAATTTTCGCAAAAAGAATCAATATCCAATCACCACATGGGGAAAGTAAAACATTAAATTGCAAGTATTCACAGTTTAAAATATAAAAGAACACACTCAGGATTTATCATCAATTCTTTCGGGAACAGACTGGAATTCTCATACTTTTTAAAGATATTTTTCACTGCACCCGAATTTCTGGTCATGGTCCATATCAGGTAATTTATAACCCTTGATTATACACCTTAACCAGTGTTCAGCTTTTTCTACACAACAAACATCAACCCAGGTCTACACCCAGCCAGCCACATCTTCAGGTGAGAGATTCTCCCTGCCTCTTGGTGTAATCCTAGGCCTTCATCAGGACAGAAGAACAAGTTACTCTCTTACCTGGTAAAGTTCTTTCGATGGGATGGTCTGACGACGTATTCCACATCTATGACAGTAATCACCACAGCTGTGCTGTTTCGGAAAATCTTCGGCGTCTGCGTCCTGCGTCGATGACGTTGATACGCCGCCGTCGAGGACCTCCTCCGACGGCCGACATCACTGGATGTTATAAGTAGGACGCACAATGCCCATAGCCTCAGTTGTAGTTTTTTCCAGAATGTGTGCCACCAGTCTTCTGCCAGTTTGACACACAAAGCCTTGCAGAAACGTAAGCTGCAATCGCATAAGAAATTCTGTAGCGGGGAAGGTAGGGAGGGAGCGATATGGAATACGTCATCGGACCATCCCATAGAAAGAACGTTACCAGGTAAGAGAGTAACTTTTTCTTCGAGGGGATTGGGTCCTCCGACGTATTCCATATCTATGACAGACTCTCAAAGCAGTACCAATGCAAGGAGGTGGGAAAAGAATTTAGAAAACAGAAATTTAGAATGCCCAATCAAATTGCGGATTAAAGGACCGCCTTGCCAAAGGCCAGATCCTGCCCCCGGATGGAATCGAGGGAGTAGTGACGTACAAAAGTATGTACCGAAGCCCACGTGGCTGCATCACAGATGTTACGAATAGTAACACCCCTCTGCAGGGCAGTAGAGGCAGCCATACCCTTGGTAGAATGGGCCTGTAAGCCGACCGGTGGGTCCTTTCCCGCCAAGCGGTAACACTCAGAGATAACCAAAATAATCCAGCAAGACAAAGTCTGTTTTGTCACAGCTTGTCCCAAACGCTTTCCAGCGTAATCAATAAAGAGCTGATCGTCCACTCTGACCCGGGACTTGCGTGAAATATAAAAGCTTAACGCTCTCTTAGGATCAAGCCTATGGAGCCTCTCCTCTTCCTTACCACGATGTGGAGGAGGATAAAATGCCGGAAGAACAACCTTCTGGCCTAAATGAAATTCTGACACCACCTTCGGAAGAAAAGAAGGATGAACTCTAAGGACAACCCTGTCCTTATGAAACAGTGAAGGGTGGCTTAACTGAAAGTGCCTGTAACTCACTCACTCTGCGAGCGGAAGTGACCGCACCTAAAAATACAGTTTTAAGAGTTAACAGTCTCAAAGGGCATGAATGCAAAGGCTCAAACTGAGCACCCATCAGAAACTTGAGAACAACGTTCAAATCCCAACTGGGCACCTGGAAAGGTGACGGAGGGAACACATTAGTGAGCCCTTTCAGAAACGGAGAAATTAAAGGAATTTTAAAATAGGAACACTCTTCAGACGAGCGCTTAAATATGGATAGCGCCGCCAGGTAACCTTTAATGGTGCCCACTTGAAGGCCCCTGTGGGCCAAAGAAAGCAAAAAAGACAGAACCATGGGAATGTCACATGCAAAAGGATCCACATTCTTAACCCTGCACCAGTCGCAGAATTTACGCAAACAGCAAAGGTACAGGGACTTGCGGGCCGTCTGGCCGAGAGCAACACCTCCATCACGTCTTCAGGGAGGTCCCAATCCTTATACCTCAACCTTTCAGAAACCAAGCTTGAAGGTTGAGGGATCGGACCTCTGGATGGAGAGCCTGACCCCCCTCCCGTGAGAGCAGATTGTCTCGGTAGGGAAGACGACGTGGAGGGCAGATGGACAAGTCGAGAAGGTCCAGGTACCACGTCCTCTGGGCCCACGCCGGAACAATGAGGATAATCCGGGAACCGAACCTCTGTAACCTCCGTAGTGCTTGCGAGATGACGGGGACTGGAGGAAACGCGTACAGCAGTGGGAATGACACTCCACCACGAACGCGTCTCCTAAGGCTCCGTTTGGAGGAAATTCCCGCGAGCAGAACCTCTTGCACGTCCGGTTGACACTGGAGGCGAAAAGATCCACTTGAGGGGTCCCCCAAAGGGCGAAGATCTCCAGGAGAATCTCCTGAGCCAACTCCCACTCGTGAGAGATCACGCTCTGCCTGCTCAGAGCGTCCGCCGTCTCGTTTTCGTCTCCTGCCAGATGAACTGCCGAGATCGAAACCTCCTGCTGGATTGCCCAGAACCAGAGCTGCATCGCCTCCCTGCACAGAGGAAGTGACCCTGCCCCCCCCCTTTTTGTTGAGGTAGTGCATGGCCACCGTGTTGTCTGTCAGGATCAGGACATTCTTTCCTCGCACAGTCGGCAGAAAAGCCTTCAGGGCTAGCCCGACGGCTCTCAGCTCCAACAGATTGATATGGAGTCTGGTCTCCGACGGAGACCAACGACCGCTGACTGTCAACTCGTTGGCATGAGCTCCCCATCCCGTGAGGGATGCATCCGTCACAATCGTCACCTCCGGCCAGGGCAGCCAAAATTGAGCCCCCCCCCATCAGATTGCCTTTGTCGGCCCACCACAGAAGGTCCTGGGCGACCGAGGACAGCACCTAAACAGGGTCTGACATCCTGCCGGAGGACTGAGACCATTGGAGCTTGAGTGCCCATTGCAAAGATCTCATCCGCAACCTGGCCTCTGGCACCAGAAGAATGCAGGATGCCATGAGACCGAGCAGTCTCAAGAACTCGAACGCTGGGAGACTCTGGGCTAGTTGAAACTTGTGCACCATCTGCTGAATGTGATGAGCCCTCACCCGGGGAGGGAAACACTGCCCCAGGGACGTGTCGAGCACTGCTCCGATGTACTGGAGCCTCTGAGTTGGTGTCAAATGGGACTTCTTTAAGTTGAGGGAGAAGCCCAGCTTGTGGAGGGAGTAGCAGGTGACCGACAGATGATCCAGGACTTGCTCGGGAGAGCGTGCCCTGTTCAACCAATCGTCCAGGTAGGGGTAGACATGAATCCCCCTTTCCTGAGGTGCGCTGCCACCACTACCATGAGCTTGGTGAAGACCCTCGGGGCGGAGGTCAATCTGAACGGCAGGACCCGAAACTGAAAGTGCGAGTCGGCAACCGCGAACCGCAGGTACTTCTTGTGCTTTGGATGGATCGGCACATGAAAATAAGCGTGCTTGAGGTCGAGAGACACCAACCAGTCCTGAAGTTGAAGGGCCTGGAGGACTTGAGAGAGAGTAACCATCTTGAACTTGTCCTTCCTGAGGAGTTTGTTCAAACTGCGCAAGTCCATGATGGGTCTCAATCCCCCGTCTTTCTTGGAAGTCAAAAAATAAGGGGAATACCATCCCTTGTTTCTCTCCGCTACAGGCACCAGTTCTATGGCGCCTTTCTCCAGCAGGGATTGAATTTCCTGCGCAAGGAGCGGATCCGGAATATTCAAAGAGAGATTCCCCGGTGGATTGTCTTGAGGCCTCTGCCGGAAAGCAAGACAGTAGTCGTGGGTTATGATCTCCAGAACCCACACATCTGAAGTAATGGCGCACCACTCTGCAAGATGCTGCGCCAGCCTCCCCCCAACCGGCGAACATGGGACATGGCCTCATGACTGAGCTGAAGTGGCTGCGGCGTTGCCCGAGGGCAACGAGGAAACAGCCCGAGCGGCCTTGGCACCTCGAGTACCTTGTTTTCCACCTCTAGCACTCCTACGGTGGCCCCTTTGACTGGCAGCTCCTCTCGCTTTACCAAAGGATGAGTAATAATGAAAGGAACCTGCCCTCCATTGCTGTCCCCTAGGATGAAAAGGCGGAGGTTGTCGAACTGCAGCGCCCAACGACTTCGCTGCAGCTTTTGAGGTCTGCAACCTCTCAAGGCTCTCATCAGCCTTGCTGCCAAAAAGATGTTCCCCGTCAAAGGGCATGTTGAGGAGCCGGGCCAGCACATCAGGAGCAAACCCCGACTTCCGCAACCACGCAAACCTGCGTATCACGGTGCTCGCCGCCATGGACCAGCTGACGCAATCTGCCATGTCCAAACCCGACTGAACGGCCTCACACATGGCTTCCTTGCCATCCTGAACCATGGCCATGGCAAGGAAACCATCCCGTTCATCCCCTTCTGGAATATGTTCAGCCGCCAAGGAAACACACTTCCACAGTGTGTGCATGAAACGAGACAAGGCACAAATGGAGTTGGCCGCCTGAAGCGCCATACCCCCCTGCAGAAAACCCTTTCTTCGCCCAGCCGTCAAAACGCTTGTCGTCCCAATCAGGAGGGATGGGAGCGTACAACGCCTGCTTTGCCGGGGCCGTAGTCGCCTGCACCACCAAACTCTCCGGAGTAGGGTGCTTGGACAAGTAGCAGGGGTCACTACTGGCTAGGCGGTATTTTCGCGGCAAAGACTTGCTCACTGCCGGGAGACTCTACGGAGCAGTCCAAGCCTTCCACCCTCCTCTGTAGTGCCACATGAAACAGCAGTACCGGGTCAGTTGGTGGACCAATGTTGAGGATATCCGTAAGGTCATCCTGAACAAACTCCCCTGGGGGAGCAGACCATCCTAAGTACTCGGCGACCTGTGACATAAGGCGCCGGTACGAAGAATCGGCATGAGTGCCAGGCTCAGGCCTACAAAACTCCACCTCCGGAGAGGTGTCCAGCCAACTAGCATCATGCAGGGACTGCCTCAGGTCCTCAAACTGGCTATGGCCAGAGAGAATCTCGTCAGGCACCGTGTCAGGCACCATGCCATCATCAGAGCCCTCATCTGGCTCTGAAATGAACTATAGATGGTGGTAAGAAGGCACAGAACTGGAACCAAAGCCATGCTTGACCTTGGCCAGAGCATTTCTAGGTTGTTCCCCCGAGCCACGGGGTACCCCCGTCGACACAGCCCCGAAAGGCGTCGAGGGCATCGAGTGAATCGGAGCCGGCGTCGAGAGAATGGGCCTCGAAGGCGGAGCCCCGAGCGTGTCCCTCGACATCCTGGGTGCCGACTGCATCAACGACTTCCTCGGAGGCGGAAACTCGAGAGAGTCCGTCGACGACCTCGCGCCACAGGCGTCGATGTCTGCCTCGAAGACTTCACAGGTTCACGCGGTCTCGAGCGTGTCGAGGACCGGGACCTGGACCGGGCACGCCGAGAACGATTCCCCTTGTCCGAGCGGGACCTTTCCCGCGAATCGTGACGACCACCCGAGCTTGAAGGCGTGCGAGCGGCGTCTATCGGCTGATCACGACCGACCCCACTCGGAGGCGCGGCAGGACCAGTGCCCTGCGATTCGAGAATCGCCAACATTTTCTTCCCGAAGGAAGCCCATTCCTCCGGTGTCGCATGCTTGGTGGGGTAAGCGACCCCCCGACGGCGGAGTCCTCGGTTGAGGATGGGGAAAGGGACCGATGACAGGGCTTCCGGGAGTGCCTCGAAGAGGCAGAGGAGTGGCGAGACCGACTCCGCGACCGAGACCCACTGGACTTCCGACGACGACGCAGAGAATCGCCCCTCGAGTAGTCCGTCGAAAGCCCTGCAGACCTCGACTTCCGGGGCTTGGCCACCTTACCTACCGATAACTTCTTGCACTCCCGCAAGGCTTTCGACGTGAGCGACTGGCAGTCGACACAGTCATCCGTGTCATGGGCCTCCCCGAGGCACCAGAGGCAGGCGTCGTGCGAGTCCGTGACGACATCTTGGACCCACAGTCCCAGCACTTCTTAAAGCCCGGACGCAGTGTGGAAGACAAGGTAGACATCTTCACGAAGAAATATTTCACAACCAGGTTCAAAGAACCGAGAAAGCAACAGAAACTCCAAAGAGTCGAGGCGCGCCGAGATTCCCGAAGCGAACACGTTTGCGGAAAAAACGGAACTGAGGCTACGGGCGTCGTGCGTCCTACTTATAACATCCAGTGACATCGGCCGTCGTAGGAGGTCCTCGAGGGCGGCGTATCGACGTAATCGACGCAGGAGCCAAAGATTTTCTGAAGCAGCACAGCTGCGGTGATTACTGTCATAGATATGGAATACGTCGGAGGACCCAATCCCCTCGAATAGATCATTCTTAAACATTAATGCCTACCCATGTGTGCATTCACATTTCCATTTTATAGTTGTAATGGTTTAAACTATACTCATACTTGTCCATAGTAATTCCTCTTATTAATTCCTCTGCCGCTCATCCGAGTCAACAAGATGCTATTGCTGACACCAGTCACCTCAGGCACCAGGGGTGGTCCAAATGAACGTCCTAACCTGGCTCTCTGTCCTTGGAGTCCAGGACCACGCTGGGTTCATGTTCCTGCCCATTCGTGGTCTGCCTCCTCTTTTTCAGCCTTATATCCCGCGTTCCTCCCACTAGTTGTGAGTCTCTGGCCTCTAAGACAAACTGCTATGCTCCAACCAGATACCTGTTTGTTCTCCTCCCGGAACCTTTCCTCGTATGCAGTGTCTCCTACTGTGCATTTGTCACCCTTCTCTTGCTTCACCACTTGGAGGTTTCAAGTGGTATACAACCCTTCTTCCTCACCCTGCTGCAACCCTTATTCCTTCTCACCTCTTCGGGGGTCTTTGCTTCTTCATTTTTATTTTCTGTGTGTCTCGTTTTAGGTGTCTGATTGACTGAGCCGGGCAGCCTTTCCGCCTCACTGACATTACTCCTTTCCATACCTTCCATCTATCTGGCTCGTTCAGCCCCTTCACAAGCTTTCACCCTTTCCTTGGCACTTCTCTCTGTACTGCCTCTCCCCCTTCGTAGGATTACTTTGGTCACAGGTGGCCTAAATAATTCACAGAGACGCCAAGACGTTTCACAGCGTTTATTGAAAGTCACAATAAAAATACCTTGCCAGGTTTGAGGGTATAGAGTCAAACTATGAACAGGCAGATGGTTTAATAAAGGCACCAGCTGAAAAGGGGCCCGGGAAGTGGCACTAGAGCCATTCCCCCTCTCACCTCCCATGGGATTCCCGCCCTAGCCCAGGCATCTGTAGCCCCCAGTTAGTGCTAATGACCTGTAACCCCTTCCGTCTACCACTGCCTTTCTGTAAAGATGGTTCCCTGATTCGATGGCTGTATAATTCCCTCAGGGGCTTCCTAACCTGGCCCTACACTAGCAATGAAGGGTGATGTATGCAGGTGCCATTCTACCTTCAAGTCTTCTGTCTCTTTTCTACTCTCCTCCTCTGCCTACTCTACACTGTCCAAATGCACCCACCTTCTTTACTACCCACGTCTGTCTACTTTGTCTCTCAGATGTAACTCTCTCCTTCCCATCACTTTATCCACTCCACTGCTACACCACCTTCTCTGCACTGCTTCTACTCTCCGTTCACCACTACTTCTACACTTTCTGCACTACCACTACTCTTACTGCTACTACTGCCCTGCCTTTTCCATAACTTCCTTCTGTTGACTTCAACACGACACTACTAGTACTTGTCTCCACCCTTCAATGTTACGACCTTCCTTCTTTTCCTTTCTACCACTATTCCAACATTACTAATTACTCTCATCACGACTACTCGTCTCCCAGGTACTACTCTCCTTCCATTACTACCACTACCTTCTCTCACTACTACTACCCATCCTCTCTCTCACTAATACTGCCCTTACTCCCACCACTGTCAATACTTCTGCGCTCACTACTACTGCTACTGCTACCACCCCTTTCCCACTTCTATACAACCTTCTTCTTGTGCCCCACTCCTTCACTCCTAGCCTCACTCTCTCTCACTGGCTACTACAAGACTACTCATTACTCCATCGCTAACACTATCCCTATCCTTATCTCTATCTCTATCTCTCACGTCTTCTATGCACCCCTCTTCCCAATTCCTACACTACAAAACACTAAACTACACACTGGTGATGCCACTATCTCTCTCAAGTACCTCACCTTTTCTAACTTCGGCCACCAACTAACTCTCCAGCACTCCCCTCCAACTTCCGTGCTCTGCCTGGTTGCTCAGGAATATATTCCTTCATTTTCAACGAAACATTACAGAGCAAGTGCCTTTGTACAGACACAAAACATGTACTTTAAAAAACAAATTGGACTGCTCTTTGGTACTTTAAATGGTTCCCATTTACCTAGTCGAAGAACAAGTTACTTACCCCTGGTAACGTTCTTTAGACTGGATGTTCCTCCCACGCATTCCTCATCTTGGATATTTCATGTCCTGCTTCAGCTGCTTCGGAAAACGTTTTCGGCAGAGGGCGTTGTGCGTCGATGCAGTCGACTCGATGTCCCTCGAAGGCCTCCATCTTGAGGATGATATCATCAAAGGCATATAAAGCACGGGCAGCTCCCGTTGGCTTCGGTTTTGTTTTTCTTACAGTAGAAACTACCCCCATAACCACAGGTTTGACCGTACTCAACGTTGAAGTAGCAAAAGCTGTAATAGCATGGGAAATTCTACTGTGGGGTAGGGTGGGAGGGCGATGACAAATAGATGGGAGAACATCCAGTCGAAAGAATGTTGCATGGGCTAAGTAACTTGTTCTTCGAATGGATTGTGTCCTGCCACGTATTCCTCATCTTTGATAGACTCACAAAGCAGTGTTTGTTTTGGTGGAGGGAGTAAGAATTTAGTTTTCAAAGGTTTTCATGAACCGAATGGAGGACAGCTTTTCTAAAGCTTCCATCCTGACCGAGGGAAGACTCAAGGCAGTAATGCTTTGTGAAAGTGGGAATAGTAGACCACGTTGGTGCCTCACAAAAGGTTTTTGATTGGTACACCCGTTTGGCAGGGCTGTAGAGGTAGTCATGCCCCTGGTGGAATGGGCCCTTAATCCTTCTGGAGGATCCTTGCCCGCCAGTCTGTAGCATTTTGAAATTGCCAGAATTCTCCACCTGGATAAGGTCTGTTTTGTCACAGCCTGACCCAGTTTGTGGCCTATATAGCCTATACAAAGCTGATCGTCAATACAAGGTTTTGATAGCCTAGATATATAAAAGCTCATAGCTCTGCATGGATCCAATCTATGTAATCCCTCCTCCTCTACCAGGATGAGGTGGTGGATAGAAAGTGGGCAATACCATTTTCTGCCCTACATTAAAATCAGAAATGATTTTGGGTAAAAATGAAGGCTTAACCCTCAGAACAACCCTATCCTTATGGAAGATAATAAAGGGTGGCTTAGATGAAAGTGCCTGCAATTCTCTCACTCTATGGGTTGAAGTTAATGCAACCAAGAGAATGGTTTTAAATGTTAACAACCTTAGTGGACATGAATGTAAAGGTTCAAAAGGTGCACACATTAGACATTTTAGTATCAGATTAAGGTCCCAAACTGGAACCTGGAAAGGAGATGGGAGGGGGGGGAGAACACATTGGCGAGTCCCTTTAGAAATTGTGTCACCAGTGGAATTTTGAAATATGAACATCCTTCTGAGGAGCACTTAAAGATGGATAGCGCTGCCAAATGGCCCTTAATAGTTCCAACCTAGAGGGTTTATAGAGATAAATTCGAATGACATGTCGAAAGTCATAATGTCCAAAAAAAGTCGAAAAAACAAAATTCGAATGTCTATTTTTAATTGCTTTTTGTTCGAAATGGGGGGGTTACCCCCCAACCCCCCCGTTTTAGAATTTTTTTTTGTTTTACCCCTTTTTTTAACGCGCGAAACCCAAAAAAAACATGTAAATAAAAAAATAAAACATTCACATTTTTTTTTACTTTTTTTGCGACATTATGTCTTTTGACATAATGTTTGACTTTTTCACTGCCTACCAACCTAGAGCCCCAGATTGGCTAATGATAGTAGAAGAGATAATACTGCTGGTGTTTTACACAGAAAAGGGTCTACATTCTTGTCTTTGCACCAGCTACAGAATGTGTTCCAACGGCAAAAGGACTTTGTTGCTAGCTTTCTGGACGAAAGCAAAATCTCCATTACGTAATCCGGGAGGTCCCAATCCTTGTATCTCAGCCTCTCAGAAAGCATGGTTGAAGGCTGAATGACTTGACCTCTGGATGGAGAACCCGATCCTCCTCTCGATAGAGAAGGTCCTCTCTTAGTGGAAGACGTATTGAAGGGCAAATGGACATGTCCAGAAGGTCCAGGTACCACGCCCTCCTGGCCCAATCCGGGGCAATTAGGATCATGTCTTTCCCGAATGTTCTCAACCTCCTGATCACGTGAGGAATGACGGGGGTTGGAGGAAACTGGTACAGGAGTGGAAACTCCTAGTCCACTACGAACGCATCTCCTAGTGCTCCACTCGGAGGAAATTCCCTACAGCAGTACAGTTCGCACTCCCGGTTGTCAATGGTCACAAACAGATCCACTTGAGGGGTTCCCCAAAGGGTGAAGATCTCTCGAAGGACTTCCTGAGCTAGTTCCCACTTGTGGGACACTGCTCTGTCTGCTCAGAGCGTCCACTGCCGTGTTCTCGTCTTCGGCTAGGTAAATTGCTGATCGAGAGATTCCTTCCTGAATTGACCAGTACCAGAGCTGCATTGCCTCTCTGCACAGTGGAAGTGACCCTACACCACCTCTCTTGGTGAGCTAGTACATGGCCACTGTGTTGTCCGTCATCATCAGGTCATTTGTTCGCCATGCAGAGGGCAGAAAAGCCTTCGGCGCTAGTCTGATTGCCCTCATCCCCAAAAGATTGATATGTAGTTTGGACTCTGATGGAGACCAATCACTGCTGACTGTCGGATCGTTGGTGTGGGCTCCCCACCGCATGAGTGAGGCATCCGTCACTACTGTTATCTCCAGCCATGGTTGCCAAAAACAGTTCTCTCTTCAGAATGTTGTCCTTGCTGGTCCCCCACATGAGATCCTGTGCGACCCTGCTTAGAACCTGAAGTAGGTCTGACATGTTTCCTGAGAACTGGGACCATTGTGTTCTGAGGGCCCACTGAATGGATCTCATTCTCAGGCCGGCCTCTGGCACCAGAAAATTGCAGGATCCCATGAGACCGAGCAACCTCACAAAATCGTAGGCCGGGAAACGCTGGCCACTCTGAAACTTGGTGACCATCTACACAATGTCTAGAGCCCTCACCTCGGGAGGTGAGCTCTTTCCCAAGTATGTATCCAGTACAGCCCTGATGAACTGGAGTTTTTCAGAAGGTGTCATATGGGACTTCTTGTAATCGAGGGAGAAGGCCAGTCTGTGAAGAGAGCAGCAGGTCATGGCTGAGATGATGCAGGACTTGTTCGGGAGAAAGCGCCCTGATCAGCCAATCGTCCAGGTAAGGGTAGACGTGAATCCCCCTTCTCCTGAGACTCGCTGCCACCACGGCCATCAGTTTGGTGAAAACCCTTGGGGCGGAGGTTAGCAGGAATGGCAGAACTCAAAACGGATGAGAACCGCCAACTGCGAACCTCAGGTATTTTCTGTGCTTGAGATGGATTGGCACATGAAAATAAGCCTCCTAGAGGTCCAATGACACCATCCAATCCTGGAGTTAGTGGGCCTGAAGGATCTGAGAAAGTGTGATCATCTTGAACTTGTCCTTCCTGAGGAACTTGTTAAAATATTTCAAGTCCAAGATGGGTCTCAGTCCTTCGTCCTTCTTCGGTTTTAGGAAATATGGAGAATAGCATCCCTTGTTCTTCTCCGTTACAGGAACCGGTTCTATAGCGCCTTTCTCTAGCCGGGCCAGAATTTCCTGCACAAGGAGCGGATCCGGACTCCTCAAAGAGTGGTTCCCCGGTTGATGGTTCTGAGGTCTCTGAATGAAAGGAAGGCAGTAACCGTGGGCTATGGGTTCCAGTGCCCAAGCATCTGAAGTAATGTCTCGCCATTCTTTCAGATGCTTATACAGTCTGCCCCCCACTGGTGATTTGTGACTGAAGACATCAGAGAGGTTTTGAGGTGGCTGATGCAGTGGCTGATGGTAAAGATACCCCTGCTTGAGTGGGCTTCGCACCTCTCCCTCGTCCACCATGAGGGAATCTTCTTTGACCAGCCATTCCTCTCGCTCTTCAACGTAGCAGTAGTAGAAAAAAGATCTATCCCTCCGAGGCTGCCCATTGGGGCAAAAGGGCTGAGGCTGCCTAATGTTGGCACATAAAGATTTGGCTGGCGCCTTTGAGGTCTGCAACTTCTCAATGCTTTTGTCAGCCTTGTTGCCAAAAAGGTGAGACCCGTCAAAAGACAGGTTGAGGCGTCTGGATTGCACATCCGGTGCAAATCCTGACTTTAACCAGGCAAATCTGTCTATTATGGTGCTAGTAGCCATGGCTCTGCTGATGCTGTCAGCAGAATCCAGATCCAGATCTTTGACGTCTCGAACAATAGCCAAGAATCAGTCTTTCCTCCCCCTCGGAAATATGCTCTGCTGCCATGGAAATGCAGTCCCATACAGTGAATGAGAATTTTGCAAGGGCACATGTGGAGTTGGCTGATTTTAGAGCCATACTCCCTGCAGAAGAACAAGTTACTTATCAACTGTAACGTTCTTTTGACTGGATGCTCCAAACCCACATATTCCTCATCTATGATATTCGTATCTCGCCAGCGAGGCTGGTGAGATAGGAATATCATAGATGAGGACTACATGGGAGGACACAATCCATTCGAAAATACTTTTCTTGCCCATCCACCACCTACTCTCTTGCCATCCCTATCTGGAGGGATAAAAGGATAAGCTGCCTGCTTGGAAGTTGCGGTAGCTGACTGTACCACCAGACTCTGGAGTGGGGTGCTTAGACAGGTAGTCGGGTCACTACTGGAAAGGCAGTATTTTTTAGTTAAGTTTTTATTCACTGCCGGATTAGTTTCTGGCGTCTCCCAATTTGCTGCCACCCTTTTTTAGAGAGTAACATGAAATGGTAATATAGGATCTAACTGCGGACGCTTATCAAGGATGTCCTGTCAGATCCTCCTGTTCAAAAGGGATGGGAGGTCTACTCCAACACATATAGTCTACCACTTTAGACATTACCTGCCTACATGAAGCATCTACATGCTCACCAGCCTCAGGTCTACGAAAAAAAAAACAGTTCAGGTGAGGTGTCTACCCCACTGGCCGTCTGAAAATGATCAAAGATCTTTCAACCTAGACTCTTCTGAAATAAAGCTCTCAGGCACATCTGGTGTACCAAATTGGAGACCAAAAGGCGCATCATTGTCTGAAGGTCCATTTTTCTCATAAATTGATGAGAGATTTAAAATAATCTTTCCTTGGTAAGGGAATATAGTTTTCTTTCTAGAATAGGCATCGAAGACTTATTAAACTGGATTCGACGCTCGAGGAGTCGTCAAAACCTTTTTTGGCTTTGATGGCGCCATAGATTTAGATGGCGCAGGTGGCATAGATGGTGCAGCTGGCGTCGATGGTGCAGCCAACGTCGATGGCTCTGCTCGCGTCGATGGCGTGGCCGATGTCGAGAGTTTAGCTGGTGTCCAGGGTGCAGATGGCACCAGTGACGTTGATGGTGTAGACGACCGACTTTTGTTTTAGATGGCTCTTGATGAGGATCTGGCCTTCGTCCCGTGCTCAAGGGCACAGAGGATTTGGTCCAAACCCTTTCCTTACCGGCTTCTTTGGAAGGCGCGTTAGGAGCATGGCTTGCCGTAGGTTTTTGAAATATTTTCAGCATTTCGGACCTAAATGCTTCCCATTCGGCAGGTGTGGAGTTTTCTGTGGGGCAAAACACCCTCTCAGGGGAGGTGTCTGATGACGAAATCTAAGAAAGCGACCTGTGATCACCTCTTTTTTGACTTCCTAGACGACGATGAGGAGTGGTGGGAACCACTCCTCGATCTTCACCTCTTAACCCTTCTTCCTCTGAGGAGTCGCCTCTCGGCTTGTCGGACGAAGGTTTTTTCCACGGGGTAGATGGATTTTTTTTTTTACCCTACTGCCAATTTCCCCTTACGGTCCTTCAGAGCCTTTTCAATCATTGACTGGCACTTGGAGCAGGCTGAGGTCTTATGCTTCACCCGAGACACCACAGACATACTCGGTGTTGGTCGGTTAATGACATTTTGGAATCACAATCTCAACACTTCTTGAACCCGGTCTTTGGGGTAGTCTGTGTCGGTCACATCCCGTTTCCATTGGAAACAGCCATGGCGTTTGTTTGAGCGATGTTCAGCACACAGAGCCCTCTAAGACTACATTTCCCATCTTCCTGCTATGGTAGTCACGTGACGCACACGTACCATGTTGCCGTGCCCTTCTGAAGACTGTATTTGAATACTGTCTGTTCGAACATCAGGTGCTCCTAAACTGTGTTAGTTACGAGCGCTGTTTCCCGACTTCTGTTTAACTTCGAACTCCGCGCTTAAATCAAGACCCTGCCTCTGCCTTGCCCTTTCTTGTTTCCCCGATGCCTGCCCCCCTTGACTGCTTTCCCCCGGATTACTCAAACTCCGCTTGCCATTCTGATCTCCAATTGCTAAGTCCTCAGGCTGTGACGCTCTCTCACTCGAACATTTTTCAAAGGAACTAGCGTGAGGTGAACGCTCGTTTCCTTGGTCTTTTCCTTTTGTTTGCTTAAACACTTTTGGCACCTTTTAATTGGGACGCTTTGCTGAATCTACATTGGATTACTTTGGGTACTTTTTTGGACGCTTTGCTGAATCTACATTGGATTACTTTGGGTACTTTTTTGGATGCTTTGCTGAATCTACATTGGATTGCTTTGGGTATTTCTTTGGGACGCTTTGCTGAATCTACATTGGATTACTTTGGGCACTTTTTGGGACGCTTTGCTGCACTGACATCGGTGTCCTGGTATACTGGTGTACTCCTCCTTCACCATTTATATAGTCCTCATCTCTGCGTCCAATACTAGTAGGTTACTGGTACATTTCTCGACGGAACAGGTAAGAGTGGGTACTTGGGGGTGGTGTTTGCTGTTCTTCTGGCAATACCTGGCTGCATATTTTGAACGTCTGCTCTGTTCTTTGTTCCTTTAGCTCTGCTGAGTCTGCTCCTGCCTTTTCACTCAAGCCCCCAGCCTGACAGGTGGAATAGATTTCTGTAGGCTGAGCTCTTGGGGGGGAAAGTCTTTGGCCCATTTGGCCTGAAGAAGACATTGCGAGGAACAAAGGAAGCGCGCCGTAGTTTCTCAAAGCAATAGCTTATGTGGAAAAACTGAACTAAAGCCAACGGGTGCTGCACGTGCTATATATGCCTTTGATGACATCATCATTGACACGGAGGCTCTCGAGGGACATCGAGTCGACTGGATCGACGCACAGCGCCCTCTGCCGAATTTTTTTCCAAAGCAGCTGGAGCTGGAAAGCGAATATCAAAGATGAGGAATACGGAACAAGTTACTTACCTGTAGCAGCTGTTCTCCAGCATGGGTCTGCCATGGATTCACATGCTGGTGAATATTCACCGTCGTCAGGCTGGGAATCCTCGGTAAAAGAAAAAATCAGTTTCAGTTTCGTTTCTGAACTGTCTTTCTACTAGTAACCAATCACTGCCCCCGAGCCAATGACTGCCCTCTACCTAAGCCCCTCCTCTGGCAGCCATCTTCAGATTTGGTAGCACGTAAAGTGGCAATAGGACCAAGAGAAGAGCTGCCGAGGGGTAGGCGGGAGGGTTTGCATGTGAATCCATGCCAGACGCATGCTGTAGAACAACAGTTACAGGTAAGTAACTTGTTCCTTCTCCAGCATTGGGTCTGGCATGGATTCACATGCTCATGAATACAAGAATACATAGCAGTACACACATGCACAACCACAGGAGGTGGCAAGGCTCAACATTAAGCATTTCAACAACTCAACATTAAGCATCTCTTACCTCTTCACCAGGCTCAGCCTCAAGCGAACAGGTTGCTCAGCACTGCCTGGCCGACTCTGGACTCCTCCCTGGAATCCCGGTCGACGCAGTAGAATCTCGTGAAGGTGTACGTCGACCTCCATGTAGCAGCCCTGCAGATGTCCAGCAGGGGCACACCAGACAGGAACGCCGTAGTAGCAGCGATCGCTCTGGTTGAATGGGCTCTGATGGCCAGGCAACGGTCGGTTTTCCAACCGCTGACAGTGCATGATGCACCCGGAGAGCCATCTGGAAATTGAAGCCTTCAAGAGGGCCTTCCTTGGTGCACAGGGCCAAAGTTCACAAACAGCTGTGATGTCTTCTGAAAGCTCTTTGTGCGGTCCACGTAGAACTTTAGAGCTCTAGCCACATTCAGTGAGTGCAAAGTCCTCTCGGCCGACGACGAAGGCGACAGAAAGTAAACAGGGAACACCAAGGGCTCGTTGAGATGGAAGTCCAACGGCACCTTGGGCATGAAGGAAGGGTGCGTCCTCAGCACTACCCTTGTCTTGTGGAATGTCAGATATGGAGGCTTACAGGAGAGGGCCTGGATCTCTCTCACTCGTCGTGCGGAGGGGATGATATGATATTTTATTTGTATCGCGCTCGTACACAAGTGTTTCTGAGCGCGACTAGGCAATTGGAACAGGAGAGAACAACACAACAACGATCTTACTAGGCCCAGTGACATTGAGAATGCGCAAGTGCATGGGAAAGGGAAAAAGGGAAAAGTGCATGGAAGGGGGAGAGTGGAAAGTGCAGAGCAGAGGAGAGCAGAATCAATAATAATAAATACAAATAGAACATTGCGTCAATAAACAGTGGTAGTGCAGCCAGCAAATGGCAAGTGCTGTGTTTAAGGCAGCAGACTGGGTAGTCTGATAAGTGCAGAAAAAGGAAGGAAATGGGGGTGGGAGGGCTGTATGGGTATAGGATACAGTCCCCAGTGCAAGGGGTGGCAGGGAGGCAGTGCAAGAGGGTGGCAGGGTGAGCAGGTACCTGGGCCCAGGGGACAGAGGGTGGCCAGGTGCACAGTGCCAAGAGAGAGCAGATCAGCAGGGGAGAAGGAAAGCAAAGGCAGAAGCAAATAGGAAGGTCTTGAGGTGCTTCCGGAACCGGAGATGGTTCTCCTCAAGTTTCAGAGTGGCAGGGAGGCTGTTCCAGAGGGAGGCCCCAGCCCAAGATAGAGATCTACCCCCAGCACGTTTCTTTGAAAAACTATTGACCCGGAGGGAGTTCGAGGTAGAGGAGCGAAGAGCTCGAGAGGGGAGGTATTTGCTGAGGGATAGCTGAAGGTATTTTGGACCCAGGCCCCAGAAAGCCTTGTGGACAATGCAGAGGGTTTTGAATTTAATCCTTGCATCCACTGGGAGCCAATGGAGTGATTTCAGAGCTGGAGAGATACGATCCCAGGGCTTGAGGCCAAAAGTCTCGCAGTCCTGTTCTGGATAAGTTGCAGAGAGTAGAGGCAGGTAGATTTAGAAAGAGGCTGTTACAATAGTCCAAACTAGGGAGAACCAGAGCTTGGCAGACAGTGAGCCTCTGAGGGAAGGAGAGGAAAGGCAGAGTACTTATGAGGAGGTGCAGTAGGAAGTTTGACTTTTTAGAGATCTCAGAGATATGGGCGGAGAAGGAAAGTGTGGCGTCGAAGATGACCCCGATGGCCACAAGAAACGCTGTCTTCCACGATAGGAACTTCAGCGGTGCTGAATGCAAGGGCTCGAAGGGCAGAGCCTGGTCAGCACCACATTGAGCTCCCACGCCAGAGACGGAGCCTTCACCGGCGGGAACGAGTGGAACAGTCCTTTCATGAACTCCTTCACCAGGTGATGAGACCACAGTGATGATCGCCCCAGAGTTCTGGTGTAGCGGGAGATAGCCACCAGATGGATTTTGATGGAGGCATGTGACAGCCCCGGCTTGGCCAGCAACAGCAAGTAAGGCAGCACTTGAGGGGCCGTAATCTGTAGAGGGTTGATCTTCTATGCACAGCACCAGACCAAGAACCTCTTCCACTTAGGTCCATAGCACTTAAGAGACGAGGACTACCTGGCCTTTGCAAGCACCTCCTTGCAGTCTGCTGGGATATTGTAGCCTCTGAACTCTAGTGCTGCAGGAGCCAGGCCTGCAGGTTCAGCAATCTCTGGTCGTGATGTAGGATGGTGCATCCTTCCCTGGCGAGAATATCCGCGTCTGTCGGCAGTTTGACTGGGAGGGACGCCGACATGTCCAGAAGGTCCGGGAACCATATCTGCCTCGGCCACGCCGGTGCGACGAGGATCATCCTGCACCGGGACTGTCTGAGTTGACTGATGAGTCGCAGAAGAAACGACAACAGTGGGAATGCATACAGGAACAGGCCGTCCCAGGGGAAGGAGAATGCATCGCCCATGCTCCCCAGATGGGGAAATCTGCTGGCGAACCTCCGGCACTTGGTGTTTGTCGCCGTCGCGAACAGATCGATCTGGAGATTGCCCCACCATCGGAATAGGAAATCCACTTGATCCTGCCGATGCTCCCACTCGTGGCAAGAGTGCAGCTCCCTGCTGAGTGAGTCGGTGAGTGTTCTTTACTCCTGCCAGATGAAGTTACCAGGAACATCCCCTGGACTACGGCCCAGTGCCACAGACCCTGCGCTTCCTTGGATAGGGCCGGGGATCTGGTGCCTCCCTGTTTCCGGATGTAGAACATCGTGGTGGTGTTGTCGGTGAAGACCCGTACCACTTTGCCATTGAGGGACGGAAGGAAAGACCTGAGAGCCCTGAACACGGCCCGGAGCTCCAGGACGTTGATGTGCAGGGACCTCTCCTCTGGGAGCCGAAGGCCTCTTGTGTGGAGATCTCTGGGAGGCGTCGGTCGTCAGTTTCCTGGTGCGCTGGGGTCTGGAAGGCCATGGCCACCGCGAGATGTGCGCGGGTGCCCCACCACCGGATCTCTTGACGGAAAGTCTCATTGAGGGAGATCTTGTCTTCAAAGCTTCCCGCCACTTTCATCCAACGGGCGTCGAGGAACTCCTGCAGTGGCCGCATCCTCAACCTGCACAGATGCACGAGGTAGATGCACGATGACATCATGCCGAGCAGGGACTTGATGAACTTCACTCTGGCCACTTCCATGGTCAACAGCCATTGACCTTGCCCAGGATGGCCTTCGTCCTTTCCTCCGACGGCGAGGCCAACCGCGCCACTGTGTCGAGTCTGGCTCCCAGGAACAGGGTGTCCTGTGACGGTACCAAGTGGGACTTCGCAAAGTTGATTGAGAATCCCAGATCCGTGAGCAGGCGGACAGTCTTCGCTGTGTGGTCGACGCAAGTTCTCTTGACTTTGCTCGGATGAGCCAATCGTCCAGGTAGGGGTTTACGTGGATCCCCTGTAGGCGAAGCCGCGCCGCCACCGGTGCCAGGCACTTGGTGAAGACCCTTCAAGCCGACTTCAACCCAAAGGGCAGGGCCATGAACTGGTAGTGCCGCCCTTGGACCATAAAACGTAGGAACTTTCGATGCCCTTTGTGTATGGGGATGTGGAAGTAGGCATCCTCCAAGTCCAGCGACGATAGGAAGTCACCTTCCTCCAGCTGTCCGAGCACGTGCTGAAGGGTAACCATCCAGAACTTCTGGGATTTGATGTATGTGCTGAGGCGGCGAAGGTCTAGGATGGGCCTGCAGCCGCCGGTCTTCTTTCGGACGAGGAAGTACCGCGAGTATACTCCGGAGCCTCGGAACCTCTTTGGGAAGAGTTCTATGGTGCCCTTTCTCAGCATGGATCGTACCTCCAGAAGCAGCTGTGGAACGTGGTTTTGTTTCCTGGCCATGGGAGGGAAATGGAGGCACATCCTTTGGAACTCCAGAGTGTGCCCGTGGGCCAGGGCATCCAGCATCCAACTGTCGGTGGAGATGGGCTCCCACACGCCGAAGTTCACCATCCGGCCTCCCACCGGGGTGCTCAAGTGGGGGCCTGACGTCACGGCCAGTTCAATCCTGTTTCGCCGAGGCCTTGCCACCCGGGGCTCCTTGGCGACAACAACGGTATCCACTGGCCTTGATGCGGCCCCTGTAAGCTTCCTGCAACGAGGAATGGGCCGCTTGGCGGTACGACGAGGAACTGCCGCCGAATCCTTTGGAGGCACCTTGGGATTTGCCTACGGAGTTTCGAAAGGACGGCCGTCTCAGTGTCCGTCTTGATGGCCTGCAGTGACTCGTCCACTGCTTTGCCGAACAAGTTGTTTCCGTCGAAGGGCGTGTCCAGTACTCTGGTCTGCACGTCCTGACGGAAATCGGTGGTCCTGAGCCAACCGCGCCAGCAAACGCTGTTGCCCATCTGACGAAATGCCTCATCGCCGATGTCCGTAGCTACCGTGATGGCGTGATACGAAGCCACCTCGCCCTCTTGCAGGATTGCCAGGGTTTCCGCCCTCTTGTTGTCTGGGGGGGGTGAGGGGGCATCCAGGATATGAGTGATCTTGAACCACAGCTCCCTAGGTGTCCAGTCAACTCGTCGAAAAAAAACTGGTCGACTGCAATTTGGTCGACGCAATTTCGTCGAAAACCATTTCGTCGAAAATATATTTTTTATTTATATATTTATTTTTTGGGTTTTCGTTTAGTTAAAAAAGGGGTTTTTAGAGAAAAAAAGGGGGTTGGGGGGGACCCCCCCCAAAAAAAAAAAAAAAAAAAGGGTTAAAATAGAAAAAAAATTTTTTCGACGAAATGGTTTTCGACCAATTTGCTTCGACCATTTGTCTGGTCGACCAATTTTTTTCGACGAATTGACTGGCAACCAGCTCCCTATCATAGCGGGCTACGATCGCGAGGGCGTTGGCCGCCTTGATGGTCATCGCCGCCGACGAGATGACTCGATGTCCCATGGCATCTAGCTTCTTCCCTTCGCCATCCGGCGGGGAAGTGGAAGATGACGTCGTCGCCCCCGACGCTTTCTTGGCTGCCGCAGAGACCACTGAATCCGGGGTCCGTTGCGCCCTGAGGCACATAGAAGCGGAGTCTGGGACCCGGTACTTCTTCTCGGACCAGTCTCTCTTCGCAGGGGCCGTGGACAGGTTCTTGAAAAGGGACAGCCCTTCCTCCCATATGTCGTCCAACAGCGGGACAGAGTACAGTTTTCCTCTTGGATTCCCGTCGTTGGTAAAGAAATCCCTCTTTCTTCTGTTCCTCGGGGCACAGCTGGAAGAGCTCTGAGGCCCTGGCGATCATGGTGTGAAAGGAGCCAATTTTGTCGGGAGGGGACGGGCGATCCATTCAGTCGCCGCCGTCTTGTCCCTCGGCAGAGGGGTTGGAGGTGAAGGATGGAAGTGAGGGGAGGATGGACTCGCCTCTGCTTGTTCGGAGGGCTCCCTGATGGTCCAGGCGCCGCTGCATCGTCTGCTGGGGGTAAGGGCAACCATGTCCTTATCTCTGTACACAGGGTCTGCAAAGCCATCAAGATTGCTCCCGAATTGTCCTGCGGCGTAGGCTTCGGTTGCGACGGGAGTGTCGGCTGGGGCGTGGTGTCCTCCGCTTCCTCCACGGCCCGCCGCTCCTCGTCAGCTCCACCATCGCTCTCTACGTCCGCCTCGTCGGGATCCTTCCCGTAGGTCCCGACTTCCTCGAAATTCTTGTCCAGGATAGCTTTGACGCCAGACAGCTCATCCTCGGAGGATGTATTTGACTCTATTAGGGCTACCGTGCTACCCCCTCCTTCTCATCCTGGGGTTTCACTGGGGTCTTTTCGATAGGCTGGAAAGACGATTCCCTCCGGGGTGGCAGGGAAACTCTAGACCCGGAAGTCGTTACGCTCACCTGGTATCCACGGGGATGCCACTCGGCCCTGGTTGGATGATATGCGCCTCAAACCCTCTCCTCAATCCCTGGGTAGTGCCTCTGATGGAAGATGAGCCTGAAATACAGGAGGGCTGGATTCAAGACTTAACTGTCTCTGGTAGGGTGTCTTCCCACCTCCCTTGGATTGAAAACCTTCCCTTGGCCCTCACCTTAATTCTTTAAAAGGTGTGCTATCCGTCCTGCCCTTCGTGGCAGGGGTACGTAGTCTCGTGTGGACGTGAGCAACAAAGTTGCTTCACTGGTGCGAGCCCATTTGAGTGTCTTTAAGGTAGGTCTTGCTGCTTTACAGTCTTTGTACTCTATTCTGTTCTTTCCTTCCTTCCTCTTATTGTTATTAATGTCTTATTTCTTCTTTTTAGGTGTGCAAAGAGATTTTGGCGTTTTCGTGCGGGTTGGAGCTGAGCACGAGCCAGTAAATTAAGGCGCGGTGTGCATGATGCTGTCCGGTACGTAATGCACTGTTTTGTCTTGTATATGCTAACCTGTGTCTTTCCCCTTCTTTCGTAGGCCATGGTGCTCTTCGCCGGTTGGAGTGATGTTCCGGAATGATGTTGATCAACAGGCGACTAACCAAGTAAGCATCTTGTGCTTTTCGTTGTTCGTGTGGAACCGTGGGAATGCGCTCACTAATGCTGTTCTTCTCTTTCTCCTTTTCAGATTGCTGCGTTCCGGGAAGCATGCAGTGCCCAGATGATGGAGTTCGCTGGATCGAATGTCTCCAGATAAGCAGAACCAGGAGCTGACGATGGGCTGAAGATGGGATGCTACTCAGGGGTAAGATTACAATAACGATGTTCTTTTTCTCTCTGCAGGCACGCGGTTTCAAGAATAGCTGGCATCAAAGAACACTGGAGACCCAACTGGACACGGCAAGCGTTACGCTGCAAACAGCAAATAACGCAAAGCTTGTTCTGGTGTTTGGGTGTGGTTTAAATAGTCTTCAAGTACAGTAGTCCAGGTAAAGTAGTCCCAGGCCAGCCACTTCCTAAACACTATACCGCATAGCTCAGTTCTTGGTAACTGAGCTATGTGAGTGCCTCCATGTTGACTGAAGCCCCCAAGAAAGTAGTTCCAAGTAAAATAGTCCCAACCTAAAGGTGTTCTCCATAGTGATTATGAGCCTGGTGCCAAAGGCGCCAGGGCTGACTCCAAGAGAGTCTTGGGTGCGATTTTAAGGCCATAATGGAACCCCGAAACCTGGCCCTACCTGGCAGGCTGACTTGACAGTGGGGGTTAGAGGTAGGGATCATGACAGCCGTCTCCACTGGGGACGCCCCCGCAGGCTTTGCCAGGGCCACCACGACTCCCTCAATCGAGGCCTAAGCCGGGTGAATCAGGGCCTTCACGACCTTGGACGCACCAGAGGCCTTCACCGTGGGGGGAGGGTCACTGCCTCCCTCCCCCCCTTGGCTTTCTCCGTCGGGATCGACCAGGACTTCTCACGAAGTTTACCCAGGTTCTACGACTTCCTTTTCACCAAGCCGGAGCATTGGCTCGTGGTTGACTGCGTCTGTGACATCGCGCCCTGCCTGGCAGCCGAGGAGCCCGAGCCAACGGCGCTCCCAGTGCCTGCGGACTTGCAGTGCTTTGCCTTTTGTTGGGCACCTGTCGCGAAGTGCCCTAAAAGGTCTTAGAAGACCGCTCAGACTTCTTCTCACCTGCTGCTGGGCTCTTCGCCTCCAACCAGTCAGCGAGTCGTTTACGACGGTCCTTCATGGTCCGAACGGACATGTTCTTGCAGAAAACACAGTCCTCCTCCACTTGCGAATTATCGGCGTGCAGACAGTAGAGGCACCGAGAGTGTTTGTCCTCCTTAAAGACGTTCTGCGGTCCACATCCTGGGCAGTTCCTAAACAGCTTGGATCCAGTGGTCATCAAATCTCCTTTGTCCTGGGCCATGTCCAACGCGGGGTAGGCCTCAAAGATCTTCCGGAATCCTCCAAGAAGTGGAATTTGACGACAATTCGCCCTCGAGGGGTGTAGAAATTTCCAAAACAGGTCCCAGTTAATCGGAAGAAGAATCGGTGGAGCTTGAGGCTCGAACTGACCGAAAAAATAAGAGTAAATTCTTTGAAAAAATATGCAGTAAAAGCTCGAGAGCCAAGTACGAGGACTCCCACCACTTGAATGTGCAGTAAAAATCTGAAGATGGCTGCCAGAGGAGGGGCTTAGGTAGAGGGCAGTCATTGGCTGGGGGCAGTATGACCCAGAGACCAGTGATTGGTTACTAGTAGAAAGACAGTTCAGAAACGAAACTGATTTTTTCTTTACCGAGGATTCCGAGCCCGACGACGGGGAATATTCATGAGCATGTGAATCCATGCCAGACCCCCATGCTGGAGAAATGGGATGACACAATCCATTGGAATGTTATACATTTTGCATTCTTCGGACAAAAAGGCAAAGATGGTCACAGCAGGCTTTCAACCTTTGAGAGACACACAAGCAGGTTGTAAAATTTCTTCAAAACGTGGAATTACTTTATGTAATCAATATTTTTAAAAAGGTACCGACATCTGCACACATCTCCTTGTATTGCTGCCTGGAAAATTACAATACCCGTCAGGTTTGTGCGACAGGCGGTTTTGATTTCTGCAGACTTATGATAGAACTTAGGTACCCCAGACCACCTCCAGCTCCACCTGCAACCTCACCCATACACCCCACACTATGCCTATGCTGCTGTTTGCTTTTAAGTGCAGGGCTGGTGGTTCTGTGTCCTTCTCCCTCCTCCCTTTGGCTGCAGTGCTCACCTGATTCTCGGCACCAATCAGTGTCTGCCTTTCCCCCACAAGGTGGGCCACACAGCTGGCAGGCTTTATAAGCCCCTCGCCCTTTTCCAGCAGGGTTTTACAGACAATGTGCTCTTTCTCTGTCATGCTGTGGTCTGAAAGTTTGCTGGTTGTTGGTATGGTGAGCTTTCTGTTTTTCTGGGGTACTGGTCACTGTTGGGTTGTGGTGTCGGTCCGCCATCTGGCAGAACTGCTGCATTTCAGATGTTCTTGTTTGGTTCTGGTCCAGGCTTTTCTGGCTACTCGCTGTCATTCGGGGAGCTGTAGTCCTATAATAAGAATTGTGGCGAGTGACTGTACTGGAAGGCATTGAGAATCAAAGAGTGGTATCAGGGTTGACATTGATGGCACCTGGGAGGGGGATTTTCCGGGGACCGGTGACCCCTCCTCCCCCTAAGAGGGTCATGAGCCTCACCTTGTCACACCTCCTATAGATCTCTTTGTATCCCCTCACTTCTGACTCCACAACTCTTCTGAGCACCCCCTCTTCCCTTCTCCAACTCGCAGCTTCTTCCCTTTTCTTTCTGTGCACCCAGTCTTCTTCTCACTTCCACTCGCCCCTGTCTCCACAACTCGTATGACCCTCTTGCTTTTTTCCTCTTGCACCTCTCTTCTTTCTGTGCCGCCTCCATCCACCTTTCTAGTCTTTTCTGCATCTGTGCTCTCTCCTCCTACCCTCTCTTCACTGACACAATATGCTCTACAGCTCTCCTGTTCGTTCCTGCTCCCAGCTCCAACACTTACTGTCTGGGTCTGGTATGGTAGGGGACCAGAGCAACCCTTGCCTTCAATAACTAGGTCACTGGTTTAACAGGGGCCATTGTACGAGGAAACCTCTCCGATTTGTGATCTGCCAAAAGAACTACAAATTCTGCATCTGTGTCAAATTTGCCTTTGCTCCCAAGCATGGTCCCCTGGCCTGTACCGATATTTGGGCCAGCTGCCATCTTTGTTTATTTCTGTGCATTGGCCAGGTTAACCGTACCTGTCAGCAAGTCACACACCCTGCATCTCCCACATCAAATACTCTCCTCTGCTCTCATCTGTGGATCCCCACTTGCCAAGCCAGCAAACGTAAGCGGCTGTGAGCGGGGTCCATGGAAGATACCTCCTGCTGAACCAGTCTTCAATGTTGCCAAAAATATGCTAGCAGGAGTCCACAGTAGTGCAACCACTCTGTCTCAGTTGGAAATGTCACTTGAAATAAAGGGATATCACGGCAGGCGATGCCATCCCCAGGTCCTTGAGATTAGTTTTATCCTCAGGCGATGTCACTGAAACGAGCCCGGAAAGCCTAAAATCCAGAAAGCGAAATCCCTAGAATCCACCTCTTGTTAGGAAGGGAAGCCTGTACCTGATAAGAAAGAAACCTTTGGATCCAGGGGGAAGGGTCACACAAAAAATTCCCTGCACAGGTCCTTTGTGGTCACCAGAGAAGCCATCCCTAACCCTGGCTACCCATACTGTCAAGAGACGTCTGGGAGTACGTCTCACACGATTCCACTTTTCGACTGAAGAAAAAACCCATAGACCATGACACATTTGCTAGTTGTGGCCCTGAAAGTCTGCAGGGAAGACATGCATGCCCCGCATGAGTATGGTCAAACTCCCGCAGAAACACCTCTGAGATGTGGCCTCATGCTGCAGCAGGATTCAAAGGTCTTCACAAATTCGACCCTCACAGAACTTCATTGGCTTCCACGTCAAGCACGTATTATCTTCAAATCCTGCTGTATCGTCTACAAGTTTATCACCCCAAAGTCCCCAAGCTGCCTCTCTGACTCAGCATCCCTAGAGGCTTACAATCCACCAGAAGTAATAACATGTACAGAGTTGAACTTCGCAGGTGCAAGAAGGAAAGAACGAGACAACAGGCCTTCTGCGTCTGTGCCCCCAGACTCTGGTGCCACATCCCCATCAACACCAGCCCCTCTTTCTCTCACTTCTATATTTCAGGAAGGAGTTCAAGACCCTTTTCTTCAAGGAATGGCTCTGCCAAACACCTACGACCACACACTCACCCTTCATTTTTCCTGTGGTTGCTTGTAGATTACTTGCTGCCAAATTGCCTGCCCTGCTCCTTCCCTGTTCATTCCCTGCTCCCTTGTATCTCTGCTCCCTCACTGTGTACTTCCCTACTATGACTTGTAACGTGGTCTGTTGTTCATGAAGCTAGGTACACACTCAAATACCCTAATTAGAATCCTAATCTAGATGTTGTTGGAGGGAGAGCTCAAGGAGAGAAAGCCAGAGTTCAGTAATGTTTCACAAGAAGGGGTAGAACATTTAGGAGGATGAAGTTGATCTCAAGGAGGAAGAGGAGGAGTTTGTCCATGAGGAGTTTGAAACCAACAACAGAAGAGCAGGAGACCACAAAGAAGTGTTTCAAAAGAATCCTGGAAGGAAGGTTGAGGAGCAGTATATTCAGGAGATGGTTGGAGGAGACACTATAGGAGTGAGAAGAACAAGTTACTTCTTACCTTGTAACTTTCTTTGGACGGGATGTTCCTCCGACGTATTCCTTATCTTTGATAATACGTTTCCAGCTTGCTGGCATCAGACATTTTTTCTGTAGAGGGCGCTGCGCGTCGACGTCCGCCGAGTCAATGTCCCTCGACGGCCACCGTATCAGCGCCGACGTCACCATGCCCATAAATAGCCACGCGCTGCGTCCATTGCTCAGATCCGTTTTGTAGCATAAGAAAAGTCATGCCTGAATTGGTTATTGACCTTGAAGGAGCGTAAGCTGCAACCACAAGGGAAGTATTACTGCAGGGATGGATGGGAGGGACGATGAGGAATACGTCTGAGGAACATCCCGTCGAAAGAACGTTACAAGGTAAGAAGTAACTTGTTCTTCGAAGGGATTGTGTCCTCCGACGTATTCCTTATCTTTGATAGACTCCTATAGCAGTGGCATGTAATTGGAGGTGGGAGTAAGAATGTTATGCATCGCTTTAGGGATGGACCGAATGTAATACGGCCTTGCCAAATCTGGTAACTTGACTAGTGGAGGAATCCAGGTTGTAATATTTTGTGAATGTATGTGCGGACGACCATGTGGCAGCTGCACATATGTCTCGGACCGGTACCCCTCTTTGGAGAGCCGAAGAGGCTGCAATACCCCTGGTTGAATGAGCCCTAAGATTTTGGGGTGGCTCTTTCCCTGCCAGTTTATAACATTCCAGAATGGCCAAAATAATCCACCTGGAAATGGTTTATTTTGTTATGGGTAGTCCCAACTTGTGACCGGAGTATCCTACAAATAGGTTGGTCTGCTTGGTTGATCCTAGCCATTCTGCTGATGTAAAAGCTGAGAGCTCGCCTTGGGTCCAGCCTATGTAGCCTTTCTTCCTCTTTCCCCGGATGGGGAGGAGGGTAGAACGAAGGTAAGGTAATTTTCTGTGTAATATGAAATTCAGAAATCACCTTTGGGAGGAAATTAGGCTTCACCTGTAGGACAACTCTGTCCTTGTGGAAAATTGCATGTCGGGGTTTACAGGAGAGAGCTTGTAGCTCGCTCACCCTCCTAGCAGATGTTAGTGCTACCAATAGGAAAGTTTTAAGCGTGAGAAATCTCAGCGAACAAGAGTGAAGTGGTTCGAATGGAGTGCCCATTAGGAAGTTTAAGACTAAATTTAAGTCCCATAAGGGAACCTGGAATGGTTTTGGAGGATAAACATTAGCTAATCCCTTGAGAAATTGTATCACTAGAGGTAGTTTGAAATACGATGGTTCCTCCGCAGGGCGCTTGAAGATAGAAAGCGCTGCGAGATAGCCTTTTACAGTGCCAACTTGAAGGCCTGAGTTTGCCAAGTAAAGTAGAAACAATAACACCGTTGGTGTACCACATGAAAAAGGGGCGATATTCTCTTCCCTACACCAGCTGCAAAATGTGTTCCAACGGCAGCGGTATAAAGACTTTGTTGCTGGCCTTCTGGCCGAAAGCAACACCTCCATGACGTCATCAAGGAGGTCCCAATCCTTGTACCTCACCCTTTCAGAAGCCAAGCGTGAAAGTTGAGGGTTCTGGTGTCTGGATGGAGAACCTGACCTCCCTTCTGCGAGAGAAGATTCTCTTTGAGTGGAAGACGGATTGAGGGCAGATGGACATATCTAGAAGGTCTGGGTACCACGTTCTCCTGGCCCAGTCCGGGCAATTAGGATCACTGTTTTCTGGAATCTTCTCAACCTCCTGATCATTTGAGGAATAACAGGGACTGGTGGGAACGCGTAAAGGTGTGGCCATCCACGCTGTCACACGAGCTCGAGACCCGTTTGGACCTGCTTGGACTGCCTGACTTTGCCTGGACTTTGCTGGCCCCGCCCCCCGCTACCGGAAGTGCTTATAATCCTCTTCCGGCGCGCATCTGCGCGCGCGCATCATGTATGCGCTCTAAGTAGCGCTGTTTGCTGGCCATCCACGCTGTCACACGAGCTCGAGACCCGTTTGGACCTGCTTGGACTGCCTGACTTTGCCTGGACTTTGGTATATCTCTCTCCTGCACTATCATTGATACTATATTGCTTAACATTAGTACATGTTACTTATATATGTCTACTTTTCTATTATTCTAGCTGGCCCCGCCCCCGCTACCGGAAGTGCTTATAATCCTCTTCCGGCGCGCATCTGCGCGCGCGCATCAAGTACGCGCTCTAAGTAGCGCTGTTTGCTGTTCGCTGCTCGGCTGCGGGGTGCGGTCTCCTCCTTAGATTATAGGTTTTCTATCAGCCTCACGGCTCCTTTACACAGTACAATACCCTCTGACTCTCTCAAGTGCTAAATTATTTCGAGCGGACCTAGTCGATTTCACGACTGCTCTCGCCCAAAATAAAAGAGAAAGTCATCCCTTTCCTGTACATTCTTCTCACTCCCTTCCTTTTCGAGGTTGCTTCTGTGAAAATGGCAAATGGCTTGAGAAGCGCCAAGGGCAAATTCATCGCCCCTCCCCCGCTCTCAGCAACAAGCATTGACTCACTGGTATGTCCGGGCACTCCATCTTACACTGAATTATCTGCCCCGGATGTTCGAGCGTCTTTACCAATCCTGGACCTGCCGTGTACACCTTGCCCTGTAGTACATATTGTGCAAATAAACACACCAAAAAACCCTCTACTTCCCCTTCTTTCCTCACCTCCGACCTCTCCGGTGCCTTCAATCTCTTCCCCTTCCATCAGTCCTGAAGTACGCAAGGCTATTGATGACTTCAAAAGTTGCTCTGAATCTCCGTTGGTCACTGATTCTGATCAATGCCAATTTGATTTAACCATGGCGAAAATGGAGGCATTGGACAAGGCGGTCTGCCGCTCAATAGGCACTTTGACACCCATAGTTTTTAATTCCGTATCAAACCGTATGGTTACCCAAGCTCACGCGTTGCACGATCCCAAAACTCTTCTGGATAAGAGCGACAGTTCAACCAATGCCATCAATAAAAAACTCTCCTTTCCGCATTTACTGTTATCTCCTGAACCCATTTCCAAAGCTATTAATGTGGAACATTTGGTACCACCTTCTCATGAATGTCAAATCCAGCACCCTTGTGAGGGGTCTCAATCCCAATACTCCCCAAATTCGTTTCCAGTGATCATCCGTATCCTGGACCTCCTGGATAAAGGTCATGATCTGACCCATCTTGCACTGAGGGAGATCAAGTCAACGCAGTCACTGATCACTGCTAAGATGGATCGGATCGAGGGTTTCATTATAGCAGCTGAAATGCTAAAAAATTCCAAAAATGTAGGCCCTACGGTTCATCAATCTGCCCCCATCCAGCCCATGAAAAATAAAAGTATACAGTGCTGCTTGGACCTGACCCCAGAATTGCCTGCCATTCATTCAGTAAAGCCTATAGACTCTACCCCGTGCAAATATTACCATCCCGCTTGCTATTTGAAATCCGCCATTGAAAAAATGAACACATTACTAGCTTTATACCCCCCGGCAATTCCGCCCCCTATGATTGGCCCCGATAGCCCTACTGTTCTTCTTACAGCTCTTGAACATATGCAATCTGCACCTCCGGTTCCTGATTCCGGTGGTAATTATACTGGCTTCATGTCGCGGAAGGCTAAGAAACTCCACCAAAGAGCTGTAAAAAGAAATGCTAAAAGAAAGAAGAATATCGTCCCAAAAGACTTCAATATCTCACCTGGCTCGATTATTAGGATCAACGACAACACACCAATAGATGAGGATCATATTGACCTTAATCAACTCTCGAAAGAAAGCCAAGATGTCTTAACTCCATCCATAATACTAGATCTGCCTGAAAGTGATGCAGCAGTTCACCCCTGTAAAATTACTGGGCCCCACGCAGCTATACTTCCAACTATTGACTCTAGTTTGACCATTTTGGATATCACTCGAGTCGAGAAACAACAAGCTGACCTCACTGAAACACACACCTTAAAACGAAAAACAAAAAACACTAATGCAACTCTAACCAACCCATCCTCAAACGGACAAGCACCATCACTTTTGACAGGAACCAAATCAAATCTGATTACCTATTTTCCGGTCTGTGGGAGAAACCGTACCACCCGGCTTGCCGAAATGGTAGGGCCCGATCCCCCAGCCAATTCCCTCCCCAGAACCGGTACTGAAATATGTACCCCACCCCCTGGAAACAATCTAAATGCTAATACTAGCAATACAATGAACGCTGCCTGGGACCAAGCCAATGCACTGATACCACCTTGCTTGCCCTCTGTGCTTTTAGCACTTCCACGTTCGACTGACGTGCAATCCAGTAACATTATGGGCTCATCATGTGCACTTCCTCATCTGATCAATGATCCCAATTGTTGTACTGCCTTGCACAGCAATGCCGACTTTACTAATTGTATTAGCTCTGTGAGGTCTGGTAACGGACTAGGAAAGGCAGCACTATGGGCCCCTGAATCCACCATGGTACCCTCCACTCCTCCTCCTAACATCATATCCCCCCCTCTTGCTCCGAATTGCACCTCTGACCAGAGCCTTCCAACGGGTGGCTGCACCCTTGATCCCCAAGCTACTACCATGCTATCCCATCATGCAATTCTGGACATTCTGAGGAAGGAACTTGATGAAAGATCATCGAAATCGAACCTTCCTAATGTAATCTCCCATCATGCGGCTTCCACGATCTCCCACCAGGTTCCGTTCTGCGAAATCGCCCCTGATCCCCACTCAAAAGCATTCGACCAACTATCTGTTACGAATGCACCAATTATTCCGGAAAAACACCATTTAATAGGATTTGAGGGGAAAAGTGATCTACTCGGCAGAAATCGAATTAATCGCGCCTTTCTTTTGGCACTATTTGGTCGCATCCCCCAACTACGGATGTTCAAATCGGCCGACATTCTAAGAGTGTCATTAGCTACGGACAATAACTACCGTGCCGCAATTTACTTAGCGTCAGAGACCGTAAAGAAATACTTATGGTCTAACAGGGATGGCATTTATGAAGAAGGCCTCATCCTAACTTCATTGGAAAATGAACAAGAGGCCAACAAATTTATCCAATTTAAGTGCCCCCAGGCTATGAGCCCCGAATTGCTTGTTCCACTACAAGCTATCAACCATCCGGCCGCTAATGATGCAATCTCTGAACTTTTGCTCAAAATAGGCATTTCTTACAACTTGCCTTGGCTTGCCCCTATGCTTAATTCCCTCTCAAAAACTACGGACGGTTTCTCCTCTTCATAGCCATCTTTCAAAGACCGCCTTTCTTTCCAATCGTGGAACTCATGTGGATACCTTAATCTTATGAAATGGCACTCAACTCTCGACCGTCTGAGTCGTCCATCAATATTAATGTTCCAGGAGACCATGAAAACCTCCTCCTTTCTTTTGCCTGATTATGTAACGCATCACATTCCTGCTACACGTGCTCCGGTTGGTCGTCCTTCGGGCGGAATTATGATAGCCATAGACAATGCTCTTATGTTCAATTCAAAAATCGTGTGGCACGCTAATAACTTACTAGCAGTTCTACTGGAAACGAACATCCAGAACTATCCCCATTTAATTATTATGACTATGTATTGGAATCCGTCCACCCTTGAGATTGATGAGATGATTGAGATAGTTGAGAACTGTCTGGAATATGTCACTCACGAATATGAAAAGACTGAAATCATTCTAGGCGGTGACTTTAACTGTGATTGCAGAACCATCAATGAAACCGGAGATCCCCCTAGAAACCTTCTCTCTAAAAATAGAGGCAATATATGGAGGTCCTTTCTGAAAGACTGGGACCTAGATCTTATTCCACCCGCCGACCTGTTGAACTGGACCACATGGTCAAGAGATGGTAAAATGTCAACTCTTGACTTTATATTTGTTAGTCATAACTTGCTTCTACGATCTTCTCCCCTAAGAATCTCCATGTTGCCTTTTAGTGACCATGCTGCGTTACTAGGTAATTTGAAACTTGATTTTTCTATTACCGGAGTTGACCATGCTACTGCATTATGTGAAGTAGATCGGCCTATGACCTCTATCAGATGGTCTACGGCTCTCTGCAAGCAATTTATCCAATTTATAAAGTCAGCCATTGCGCCTTGGCATAACTTGGATTGTATGCCTATGGATGCCCTTGAGCAGCGATATGTTGAAATAACGCACATAGCACTAACATACTTCAACAAAAAGAAAAATACAGATATCAAAGACTGTCATTCTTTTGATCCGCTGTGTAAAGTACAGAAGCGGGAAAAAAACAAGGCTCTTAGGGCCCTGAAAAAACTTCCAGATCTGTCGCAGGAACAATATCTTTTGCGGCGCAAATCCATTCTGTCGAATTACAAACATAGCTTGAAGCAGTTAAGGCTCATAAGGCATAACGAAATAAATTGTAAACTCATCAGAGCCATCTCTGTTCATGACACCCGTATTATATGGCGAACGATTAAGAGCAATTCTTCGCAAGTATCACTTTCTATGCCGAATGTCATATCGGAACCTACTTGGTATAAGTATATCTGGCACAAATTCCGGATTCCGGTGCAATTTGCGAATATCTCGACACCGCTAATAAGATATCAAGATCTGCCGCGGTTGGGCTGGTCCATCGCTGACATTAAATGGGCGATTTCCAAACTCAGTTACTCTAAATCATCCGGTCCCGACGGCCTACCTCCATGCCTCTATAAAGAAGATCCGGACCTGTGGGCCTGTATTCTCAATGCCAAGTTTCAGTCCATTTTTAACACAGGAATTATTCCAGCTTCATGGCTAACTGCCAACATCATTCCGATTTTTAAGAAAGGAGATGCTGCGCTGCCACAGAATTACCGTCCCATTGCCTTAATTGACACTGCGGCGAAACTATTCGCCTCTCTTCTTCTTCATGACTTGGAAAAGTACATTGGGGCACTAGGACTATATTCCAAATACCAAACTGGATTTAGAAAAGGCATGTCCACCGCGTTAAATGCTATGGTAATGGCATTCACGATCGCAGAAGCCAAAAAACCAACATCTAACCCGGTCTACATCGCTCTTATCGACATGTCCTCAGCTTTCGACACAGTGATCCGTAATATATTATGGACTAAGTTGACCAACATGGGAATTCCGTCTATTCTCATTTATTGGTTTAAAGCCTTACACACTAACACCTCTTACAGAATCAAGCTTACTTCAGAGGGACGCGTTTCTAAAGATATCAGTACAGAGGTGGGTTTGAAGCAAGGTTGCAATCTTGCTGCTACCTTCTTTAACCTATACCTCTCTGATCTTGATAAAGGTTGGGATGAAAAAAATCTCTTCTCTGCTAAAATCGGCTTGATCCACCTTAAGTGGCTCGCCTTTGCAGACGATATCATCTTATTTGATCCCACCCCGTCAGGCCTCCAACTTAAACTACGTCTATTTGAAGAATTTGCACTAGCACACAACCTGATGCCTAATCCTGCTAAAACAGCAGTAATGCAATTTGGTGTACAGAAACGAACTGGCAAATCACAGTGGCATCTCATGCAGATCCCCATCTCAGTCATTAGAGAAACGATCTACTTGGGATACTACTTAACAGAGAAAAATTCCATCTCAATGTGGCATGATGTTCTCAGTAAAAAGACCAGACCCTTGATATCACAATCCAAAGTAATCTATGCAAAATACTGCAAATTTTCATTAATTCCCCTTATCAAGTTCTTTACTTTGAAAATTGAAAGCGTAATCCTGTATTCTCTTGACATATGTATGGGTGAAATGGGCCCAATTTTGGACCAACTGCAGGGTACTGCCCTGAAACGTGCCATGTCGCTTCCGATGTCCCTCCCCAATGCGATCTTGAGGCATGAATTGGGTCTAGTAGCACTGTCTACCCGTTGGAAATGGCGACTCCTAACCAATTTTGCTAAGATCAGGCATCCCACAGCGAACTCCCTATATGCCGAGCTGAATCATACCATTACGCTGTCACCTACGTCTTCCATGGCTCTCTATGTGTCAAAAATGGCTGGTATACTCAAGACGGCTAACATTACCGTGGACGATGTCTATCATAGACCGGGCTATGCTAAAAAAAAACTTTTTGAACTTGATTGGTGCACAACCCTTGATAAAATGGGATCTTACTATCTTTACAAGGAATACCAATTATTTGCACGTAAACGTATCCCTAGACACGACTACATTGTGCTTTTTCCTTGTGACTCCACGCGGAGGACGTATCTCTGGTTCAAACTCAATTTGTTTCATACTAAAGAAAGAGTTGTAAAATGGATCGGTCACAAGCTGTATGCCTCCAGTCCGCACTGCAGATTTCCCATGTGTACCGAACCCACTGAAACATTAAAACATCTGGTTTTAAATTGTCCCCATTTTAGGAATCAAAGATCGTTATTATTGATGGAATTTGTAAACATTAATTTTATTGACTGCCTACCTTTTCTTTGGGACAGAATGATGCGAGGTAACCATAAGCCGTTGATATATGCTGTAACGAAATTATGTAAAGTGATTGCAAGAGAATTGGAAAAAGACTGTTACATGAATATCTCTTGAATCACTTATTTTAACTCTCTTCCCCCTTGTAAATTAGTATGAATTTGAGGATGTATGTACATTTGAGCGTATAGATAACCCCATGGTGTATTCTTTTGTTTTTTATGTGTTTTTCATTATGTTATAGGAATTAATGGCTTTTAAACTTTTACTTGTATGATGTCTTTTTAGGTCTATGCATTGTAAGTCTTCACGTTTGTAGGCATTTGCTGTAATGCCTTTTTTTTTATTATATCTTCTTTGTAAAGTCTCTCTTACTTGCTAAGAGAGTCAAACACAAATAAAATTAAAAAAAAAAAAAGGTGTGGAAACTCCCAATCCACTACGAACGCGTCCCCTAGAGCTCCTCACGGGGGAAATTCCCTTGAACAGATCAGATCGCACTCCCTGTTGGTGCTTGTGGCGAACAGATCCACCTGAGGGGATGGTCTCTTGAAGGACTTCCTGAGCTAGCTCCCACTCATGGGAGACTGTGCTCTGCCTGCTCAGAGCGTCTGCTGTCAAGTTCTTCTTTCCGGCTAGGTGGGCTGCCGATAGAGATTCCTTCCCGAATTGCCCAAAACCAGAGCTGCATTGCCTCTCTGCACAGTGGCAGTGATCCTACGCCTCCTCTTTTGCTGAGGTAGTGCATGGCCACTGTGTTGTCCGTCATTATCAGGACATTTTTCCCCTGTACAGATGGCAGGAAAGCTTTCAGCGCTAGTCTGATCGCTCTCAGCTCTAATAGGTTGATGTGTAGTCTGGACTCCGATGGAGACCAACGACCACTGATGGTCAAGTCATTGGCATGGGCTCCCCATCCCGTGAGTGAGGCGTCTGTGACTACTGTTATCTCCGGCCATGGTTGCCAAAACAGTTCTCCTTTCAAGATGTTCTCTGGATAGGCCCACCATTGAAGGTCATGGGCTACCTTGTCCGGAATCCAGAGGAGATCCATCATTCTTCCTGAGTATTGTGACCACTGGGTTCTTAGTGCCCACTGGAGAGATCTCATTCTCAGGCGAGCCTCTGGCACAAGGAAGATGCAGGATGCCATGAGGCCTAGCAATCTCAAAAAGTCGAAGGCTGGGAGATGTTGGGCATTTTGAAATTTGTTGACCATCTGCAGAATATCTTGAGCCCTCACCTCTGGTGGCGAGGCTTTTCCCAGGGAAGTGTCCAGGATCGCTCCGGTGAACTGGAGTCTCTGTGATGGTATCATCTGTGACTTCTTTAAATTGAGGGAGAAGCCCAGTTTGTGAAGGAAGTGGCAGACATAATCTAGCTGGATCTGAGCTTGTTCCGAAGATACAGCTCTGATCAGCCAATCGTCCAGGTAGGGGTAGACGTGGATCCCTTCCCTCCTTAGACTTGCAGCCACTACCGGCATTAGCTTGGTGAAGACCCTCGGGGCGGAGGTCAGCCCAAATGACAGAACTCAAAATTGATAATGAGAGTCGCCAATTGCGAACCTCAGGTATTTCCTGTGTTTGAGATCGATTGGCACATGTAAATAAGCATCCTGAAGGTCCAGAGATACCAGCCAGTCCTGGAGCTGAGGGCCTGAAGGATCTGAGAGAGAGTTACCATTTTGAACTTGTCCTTCCTGAGGAACTTGTTCAATTCTCATAAGTCCAGGATGGGTCTCAGTCCTCCGTCTTTCTTTAATATGAGAAAGTAGGGGGGAGTACCAGCCTGTGTTCCTGTCCGCTACAGGTACCGGTTCTATGGCACCTTTCTCTAGCAGGTCTATGATCTCCTGCAAGAGGAGCGGATCTGGGACTTTTAGAGAGCTGTGCCCCGGTGGATGACTCTGAGGGATGTGTAGAAAGGGTAAGCAGTAACCCTGGGCAACTGTCTCCAATGCCCAAGCATCTGACGTTATAGCCTGCCATTCCGTCAGATGGTGAGTTAACCTGCCCCCTACAGGTGTTTTGTGTGGAGGGGCCTCAGAGTGGTTTGGGGGCGGCTGATGCAGATGCCGAGGGTAAAGAGGCACCTGCTGCTGCTGCGGCTGCGGCTTTAGTACTTTTGACCCGTCCACCTCGGGTAGGTCTTCTTTGGCCTCTTTGAGCCGGCTGTCCTCTGCCTTTCCCGAATGTGGAATAATAGCAAAAGGACTTTCCTCTTCCAGAGGTTCCTGAAGGGCGAAAAGGAGTTTGGCGGATTGCAGCTCCTAACGATTTTGCCGCTGCTTTAGATGTCTGCAACTTTTCCAGACTGTCATCAGCCTTCTTTCCAAATAACGAAGAACCGTCAAAGGGCATATTCAAAGGTCTGGCCTGTACATCTGGAGCAAAGCCAGACTTTTGCAACCACGCATGCCTGCGGATTGTTGTACTTGCCGCCATGGCCCTGCTGATACTGTCAGCGGAATCGATGCCAGTTTTAAAGTGATTCGCACATGGCATCTTTGCCATCTTTAATAATGTTAAGGAAGGCTTCCTTTTCCTCTCCTTCGGGTATGCAGTCAGCCGCTGATGAAGCACACTCCCACAGTATGTGACTGAACCTGGCAAGCGTACAGGTGGCGTTGATGGACTTCAACGCCATACTACAAGCAGAGAAGACTTTCTTTGCCATAGAATCGTACCTCTTGTCATCTCTATCCTGTGGGACAGTAGGGTAAGCGGTCCTGCTGCTTGATGAAGTTGCCGCTTGGACCACCAGGCTCTCTGGAGTCAGGTGTTTTGATAAGTATTCAGGGTCAGCAGCCTCTACCCTATACTTGGCTGACAATCTTTTATTCAACTTCAGGAGTTTCCCAATTAGATGTAATTTTCCTTTGTAAGGCTGCATGGAAGGGGACCACAGGGTCCTCCTGTGGACCTTTGTCTAATATGTCTGTCAGGTCATCCTGTTGAAAAACAGGCGAAGGCGCAGACCAACCCATAAATTCAATAATTCTTGCCATAAGGGTTCTATAGGGTGTTTCGGCATGTTCCCCTGGGTCTGGCTTAACAAATTCCACTTCTGGGGAAGTGTCCAGCCCACTTGCCTCATGTAGTGACTCCTGTAGGTCCTTCAACCTTCTTTCCTCAGGAGGTGAAATCCTCTGAAATAGGCAGTGTGGCCCTCTGCAACCCAAATGTTTCCTGGTCAGAATCTTCCCCCCTCTTCATAAATTGAAGATAGTCCAGGGTACTCTGACCTCTGAAATGGTGTAAAACCCATCTCTAAGGCAGAAGGAGCCAAACTCGTCATTATTGGGCGAGAAAACGTCGATGTCGTTGATGCCGATGTGACCGGTTTAGAAGGCGCCGAGAACGGCGTCGAGAAGACTGGAAGAGGTCTCGAATAACTCGAGAGGATCGGGATCCTACTCGAGGATGTCGACGACGGTCTCGGCTTCGTGCCAGAGGCCCTTGGAACCACCGTTGGCTGTGGAGTAGCCTTGGTCTTCTCTTTCATCGGCGTCGACGATGGCGTCGAGTCGATCGACCGATGCATCAAAGAACCCTTCGACGCCGGCGTCGATGGCGCCGATCCATGCGAAGAAGGAATCTTCGATGACGGCGAAGACAGTGCCTTCTTACCCGATGGTTTGTGGTGCTCTTGGGTGAAATGTTTCGCCAGGTGCAGCGACTCTTTCTGAATTCCTCCCACTCAGCCTGAGAGCTGTGTTTTGTGGGACAGGAGACCCTTTCTGGGAAACAGAATACGACGAGGAAGGGGATCTTCGGCGTCTCTTTTTTGAGTGTCTTGATCTCGACGAATGGTGGGAGCTACTTCGAGATATAGAATGGGAATGTTTTCGACGGCGAGGAGACGAATGCCTCGACTCAGCCGAAGAAACCTTCAAGGAGGTTTTGACTGACTTACCTCTCTCGAGCTTCCCCTTGCGCTCCTTCAAGGCTTTCGCCGTCATGGACATGCAGGCCTCACACTCCGAACAATGGTGCTTGGCTCCCAAGCACCACAAGCAGATCCTGTGTGGATCCGTTATCGACATTGTTTTACCGCAGTCTCGACATTTCTTGAAGCCGGATCGTGGCGTCGTCGGTTCCGATGAAGATGCCATCGAGAACGAGTTGGTATTTATTCGAGTAGATATAGAGGGTTATCCTGACTAAACTGAGCAACGACGTTCCGAGGCCCCACGAAGCGCGGAAAAACAGAACTGAGCAACGGACGCAGCGCGTGGCTATTTATGGGCATGGTGACGTCGGCGCCGATACGGTGGCCGTCGAGGGAAATCGACGCGCAGAATAAATCTACAGAAAAAATCTCCGTGGCCAGCAAGATGGAAACGTATTATCAAAGATAAGGAATACGTTCGAAGAATGTGTTAAGGAAGAGGTTGGATGAAGAGTTAAGGAGGATGAAAAGATTAAGAGTGAGAAGGTGATAGGTGAAGATCAGACAAGAGAAGAGGGAATCACACCCTAAGCTCAGAGGTATGACAAGAGGTTGTGTGAGGAAATCATGGTGGCAATAAGACATACAAGTGATCACAGTTCAAGGGTGTTTATTGAACTATGAATTCTGTATGCAGGTTGGAAAAAAGCCTATTATAAACCTAGATCTAAGATGGGTGCAAGCATCGATCATCAAATGAAAAATAAGGCAGCCCTTTTGGCGTTGTGTCAAATAAAAGGGCCTATACTAAGAAACCTATTGCCAAACCTTACAACTAATACAAAAAAGTGTGTGGGATAGTTTCTCAATAAAAGAAAGAAGTGTTCTCAAATAATATGTCAGGATGCGGTAGCCTGGGTCTCCCTTCCCCACATTTTGTGCGCAGGGTAAGATGGGAGTTTGGAGCACAGTTCGGTCTCAGCCTTCTCCAGCATGAGACGACAGTTCCAATGGCAGTTCTCAGGACTGTCGATGGCCAAGTCTCGTTTCACTTGAAAGTCTCTTGCCTTCAAGGGCCTGGCATGTTCAGCTAACAAAAACAAAAGTTCCCTTAACAAATGAAAGTTAGGTTCCAATGTTCGCTGGGTGATGGGTGCACCCCTGGGTCCCCCTCTTATGGGCGCTGACCCTTCTCAAGTGTTTATCACAGTTTCACGTAGGGCCACCTGAATAAGTGTTTCTTGCAGATCACTACGTGAGATACCCTCAGGTATTTCACAGTTGGGTGGAGGTACAAGCACATGGTGGAGCGCTGAGGAGGTGGAAAGGCCAAAGAGGAGAGAAGTTTAAGAACTATTCAGGTACAAGATCATTGTGTTACGACACGGATAGGGTGCTGGAGACTAGATTTAGGACAGTAGAGTGCCAAGGAGCAGCAGATCCAGAGAGCAGCTCTGGTGACTAGCCTTGTGGTGTAAGATGCTGTTACACCACCCTCCACTACCAATTGCCAAGGTTTAACATGCAGGCACATGTAAGGTTGAGACCCAGACCAGGGGGTCTCCCAGATGAGAACGAAAAGCAGCGGAGCGTAATATACAGATTGAAGCATGAACAACAGAAAAGGAGAATGTCCAGGGAAGGGACCCAGTAGCTGTGGGACGTGAGAGTGCTGGACCCAGAGACTTTGGTTTGGGCCCCAGAGACTATGGACCAAAAGGTGAAACATACTCTATAGTGCTGGCTAGGAACCACACATCCCTCCCATCTTAAATAGACCAATTAAAAATGACTTGGCATGACACGACCTGGCAGGCATTTTTCAGGTAACGTCCACATAATTGTAGTATTAACTATTCCTTCCAAATGAATGTGCCCACCCTGAAGGAGAGTCCATTTATCCCTTAAAGCCTCAGCATTATAAGGTACTCATAACCTGGGAGTAAGGGTGTCTGTAGTTCTCCCTTGGGGGTTTGAATTCCAGAGTGTGAACCTCAACCCTTCAGTAGCTACAGCTTGCTTGGGACACTATTGCATTACCCTTCTGACAACCAGTGGGGGACTTGCAAGACCCAATTTTCCCAGCATTTGAATTCACTACTTAGATTAATGTTTGGTCCTGAGAGGAATGGATCATAGTCTAGAATACCTAAAACCAGGACATGTAAGAAATAAGGGGTTGCTAGCTTTTCCTGTCCCCCATCCTCAGAATGTACACCTATGTTGCTGAGAGAAGCTAACTGGCCTAATATTAGGGGATGTAAAAAATGGAGGCCTGATAACAAGTCCCCCTGCTAGAGCTGGTGATATACTGGGGATCCAGAGTGTACCTGCAGGCATGACATCACAAAGAAAGGTTTAGCCCAGTCCCATCTCCGAGCCCCAAATATAGCACTTTGTCACAGGGTTGAGGCTTCCAATTGACATCTCACAGGGAACAAAACGTGGAAAGAATAGCCACCTGGAGGCAACACCACACGTGGAACCGCCCCGCTCCCCCACCCACAGAGCAAAACAGATGGGGAAACAGATGAATGACCGAAGACTGCCTCAGCAGTGGATTTAAACAAGTTGAGTTGGGTGTGGGGGAATATTTCCCTTTTGAGCCACGGGGGAGGGAGTCTGAGAAACCGGTCGGTGTCTCCCTAGTTAGTCCCAGAGGATCTGTCATCCAGATGGCCAGGACACGGCCATCGCTATTGTATCCAGTTCCTGGGGGTGTACCGGTGAGGGAGGATCACGTGAATTGGGGGGGGGTCCTTGGGGAGTGGGACACTGAAGGGTGAGAGGCAGTATCCCCCTTCTTTCAACACCTTTTCCCCATCCTATCGCGTAGGATATTCCAAAACACTGCACCCCCCCCCCTTTCTGACAGAGACACTTTCGCACAACATGAAAGACAACGGACTAACACCCGAGCCGTTTACCTGACATGTCCCGATATAAGGGTTTGGCAAAGTCATCGACCCCTTGACTGACGAACAAAAGGCATTCGATCCTTTTGTTTTCAAAACTATAACCTACAACCTTCAGGGGTGTCCAGTTAAAGGATCGAAAATAAAGGATCGAACTGTCAAGGAGTTCCCCCCTTCTCACCTGGGTCCGATGTTTGCTAGTGACTTCGATCGCTGCCTTCTTGCGAACGCTCCTGGTCTTGAACAGCGCTCCTCGAGATTCGTCTGGTTCCAGGTTGCGTTTAGTTCCGGGATCAAGGAGTCCAGGAATCCGGGAGACTGGAAAAGGCTAGAAAAGCTCGGAACCAGGAAGGGGGAAAGGAAAAGGAATGGGTAATAGCACTGGGACAAGAGAAAACAATACCGCGAGCTACGAACACACGTCTGGGCTACTCTGCAATAGCATTGAGACGCGCAGAGCCGCGGAAGGCATGGCCTATAAATAGACCACGCCGCGTCCAGCGCATGGAGCGAGCAAGGGCTTCAGCTCTGGACGGCCATGTTGGAAGTAGTACGGAATGCAAGCCCCGTTGAGACAAGGACCAGAAGGTCCAAAAGGGGCGTGATCTGAAGTTCATGACAGCATGCCTCCTCCGAAGGCCTTTCCCTCCAGGTTTGCCCGGGTGTATTAGGTGAAATCTTCTGAGCAACCAAGGAGCCTTGATATTTGAAATAGGTTCCCAGGTCCTTTCGCTAGGAGGATATCCTTTCCACTCCACTAGATATTGAAGATGGCCCTGCTTATACCTGGAGTCACAAATCTGGGACACCTCATATTCCAGTTGGTTGTCAACCAGTAGAGGAGGTGGTCTACTGGGATTTCGAGAGGACTGGATGTAGGGTTTCAATAGAGATGTGTGAAAGACTGGATGAATTCTTTTCCAGGAGTCAGGTAGCTTGATTCGATATGAGACAGGATTGATAATCTCCTTGATGGGAAATGGACCATAGTAGCGGGGAGCCAGCTTGTTTGGTCGTAAGTGTCGGGGGGAGTAGTTTTGATGACAACCACACTCGGTCACCGACCGTATAGGACGGATCTGGTCTTCTCTTGGAATCTGCATATCTCTTGGTCTGTAATCTGGCTTTCTCTAAGTGTTCTTTAGCCTCCCGGTGAATGTTGATAAGAGTTTCGATCCAGGAGTCAACAGTAGGTACTGGTGTAGGGTCAGGAAGAACCGAAGGTAAGACCGATGGATGGAACCCCTGACAACAATAAAAGGGGCTGGTCTGTAACGCTGAGTGTTCGGAGTTGTTGTAAGCGAATTCTGCAACGGGTATCAGGAGAGACCAGTCATCCTGGACCTTGGTAGCGAAACATCAGAGATACTGTTCCAGGGTCTGATTTGCACGCTCTGTAGCTCCGTTGGTTTGGGGGTGATATCATGAAGAGAGGGCACGTTGGATTCCGAATACCCGACAGAGGTGTTTCCAGAATTGTGAAATGTATTGGGGACCCCGGTCAGATATGATCTTGGAAGGAAGCCCATCTAGTTGGAATATGTGTTCCAGAAATATTCCAGCTAGTTCTGAAGAGGGGGGTAGTTTCATCAGTGGCGTAAAATGGGCCATATGGGTAAACAAATCTATGGTGACCATGATGGTAGTATATCCTCGGGATGGTGGTAACTCCACTATGAAGTCTGTAGCAATGATTTCCCATGGTTTAGAGGGTAGAGTGGGCTGCAGAAGAAGACCCGCCGGTCTCTTGTTATCATGTTTATTTTGGGCACAGGTTATACAAGTCTGGATGTATTGCTGCACTTCAGGCTTCATTTTAGGCCACCAGAACTGTCTTTGTATAAGACGGAGGGTGTTGTTGATACCTCGGTGCCCGGAATGGAGTGTGTCATGACAAAGGTTTATTATCTTTTGCTGTAGCTTCCGTGTAGGAATCAATAGTGCATTGCCCTTGAATAAGTAGCCTTCCTTGGCTCTTAATTTCCAGAGATTTTGTGTTGAAATGTCCTTCCATAATTCCGAGGATTGGGTTTGCGATCGGACTTCTTCCAGGAGATTAACTGCTTGGGCTACGAATATTGTGGGAGAGAACATTTTAGGAAATGCTTTATCTTCAGTGGTCACTGCGAGACAAGGCGTCAGCAATTCGGTTCTGTGATCCAGGGACATGGGTAATGTGGAACTCATACTGGGCAAAAAAGTAGGCCCAACGTGCCTGATGACTGTTCCTGCACTCCAGTGACTGTAGAATCTGTAGGTTCCGATGATCAGTACGGACTTGGACAGGATGTCTGGCTCCTAGAAGTAGGTGTCGCCATTCAGTGAAAGCTTGGCGAATGGCTAAGAGTTCCTTTTCCAGGACGGAGTAGTGCGTTTCACTAGGAGTTAAGGTTCTTGACAGATGAGCAATGGGGTGTTCCAAATCGTCCTCCATCTTCTGCTTCAACACTGCTCCTATGGCGTAATTAGAGGCATCCGTTTCCAATAAAAAGGGTCGACTTGTATCGGGTTGAGCCAATATGGGAGCTTGTGTGAACTCAGTCTTTAAAAGCTGGAATGCAGTCTCTTGTAAAGTTGACCAGACAAATGGGGTGTCCTCCTTTAGCAGAGCCACTATGGGTTGTACAATCTCGGAAAAGGTGGCTATGAACTTCCGGTAGAAATTGGCTAGTCCTAGGAAGGATTGGATTTGTTTCACGGACGTGGGAGTAGGCCAGGCGAGAATGGCCTTTACTTTTGAAGGGTCCATGCCAATCCCCTCTGGACTAAGGATAAATCCCAGGTAGTGCTCAGAGGTAACGTGAAACAAACATTTTTCAGGCTTGGCTAAAAGGTGATGTTCCCGGAGTCTTTGTAGAACTGCCTTGACATGTCCTTCATGCTTCTGAGGGTCCTTGGAAAAAATCAATAGGTCGTCCAGATAGACAATGACGAAGAGAAACAACATATCAGAGAACACCCTATCCATAAAACGTTGGAAAACTGCTGGGGCATTGGCTAGTCCAAAGGGCATGACCAGGTACTCGTAGTGGCCAAAGGGTGTTCTAAAGGCAGTCTTCCACTTGTCTCCTTCCCGGATACGGATCAAATGGTAGGCACCCCTGAGATCCAATTTGGTGAATATTACGGCTCTCTCACAGCTTCCAGGATATCCGAGATCAGGGGCAGTAGGTAGCGATCCTTGAGAGTGCATTGATGTAAGCCTCTGTAGTTGAGGCAAGGTCTGAGTTCCTTGGTATCCTTCTTGGGAACGAAGAACAATGAAGCACCCGCTGGAGATTTCGAGGGTCTTATGGTGCCATTTTCAAGATTAGTGTCTATGTATTCCCGAAGGGCCTTTTTTTCGGGTTCGGAAAGAATGAACATTCTGCCGAAAGGAATTACAGCTGAGGGATCAGTATCTATGACACAGTCTTCGGGCCTGTGAGGGGGTAAGGCCTGGACTATGGCACTAGAGAATACATCAGCATATCCCTGATAGGCCTCTGGAACTTGTATGATATTGGAAACCATGAGTGGTGTTTCTTGGTCTCTTGGTGGTTCTTTAGGAGTTACCGAGGAGGGATCCAGGGACAGACAGTGGGACATACAGAACTCTGAGCCCAGGAATAATGATCCTGCTGTCCAATTGATATACAGATTGTGTTTTTGTAACCAGGGCATTCCCAAAACCATGGGGTAATGGGCTGACTTAATGATGTCGAATGTAATCCGCTCTTGATGTTGGTTTATGGAAAGTTGGATCTCTTTAGTCTGCAGGCTTATGGGCCCTGAAGAGAGTGGTCTTCCGTCTATTGCTTCCACCGGCTGCATGGTGTTTCGGGTCTCATACGGAATATGATGACTAACCACCCAGTCTTGATCAATGAAGATTCCCATAGCTCCGCAGTCCACCAAGGCCAGAATGGGATAGGTCTTGTCTTTGGAGGGCGACAGGAAAGCCTGTAGTATCACCAAACTGTTTTGTCCAGGAGAGTTCAAGGATGGAATTGATGTGGAGCAAACATCTCTCTCCCGAATCTCTGCTCCATTTAAGATCGGGAGCTGGCGTTTCCCGAACGCTGAGGAGGTGCCAGATGACATTCCCTGACTAAATGTTTGTCTGAAGCACAATACATACACAAACCCGTATGGATCCTTCTCAATCTTTCTTGAGGCGATATGGGTCCACGAAAGGCTCCAATTTGCATGGGTTCAGGTTCTGGACTTGGGTTTGCGTCCGATCTGGCTGTGCTCTCAAAGGACGTCTTGGGTGGGTTTCCCTTGGATTTCTTTCCTGGATGCGAAAGTCTATTTGCAAGGCCAGGTCCATTAGTGCTTGGAATGAATTTGGTCTGGCCACCCTGGCCAGTTCATCCTTGATCTCTTCGTTTAGGCCTCTCCTGAACAGGGTAAAACTAGCCTCAGGGGACCAGTCTGCTTCCTTGGCCAATTGTTTAAATCTGGTCACATAAGTGAGCATATCTTGGGAGCCTTGTTGAAAGTCCAGCAAGCGTTCTTGGGCCGTATAGACCTGCTCTGGACGGTCAAACATGCCTTTAAGGGCCTGTATGAACCCATCATAGTCGTCTAGGAGGGCATCGCCGGAGTTGACAAGGGGCGTTTTTGCCGAACCATCATACTTGTCAACAATACCGCCCAACAGGGCACCCTCCTTTGTAGCTGAATCCCGGGATAAGACCAATTGTTTGAGCGCAGCGTTTTCCGCCTTAAAATTTTGAACCTCAGTTGATAGTTCTTGCATGCGTAGCATTAAGTCCTGCACGGCGGCTTCCATCTCGTTTTTAGGTTCGGTCGGGTGGGGTCTCAAACTGTCAAGGAGTTCCCCCCTTCTCACCTGGGTCCAATGTTTGCCGGTGACTTCGATCGCTGCCTTCTTGCAAACGCTCCTGGTCTTGAACAGCGCTGCTCGAGATTCGTCTGGTTCCAGGTTGCGTTTAGTTCCGGGATCAAGGAGTCCAGGAATCCGGGAGACTGGAAAAGGCTAGAAAAGCTCGAACCAGGAAGGGGGAAAGGAAAAGGAATGGGTAATAGCACTGGGACAAGGGAAACAATACTGTGAGCTACGAACACACGTCTGGGCTACTCTGCAATAGCATTGAGACGCGCTGAGCCGCGGAAGGCGTGGTCTATAAATAGACCACACCGCGTTCAGCGCATGGAGCGAGCAAGGGCTTCAGCTCTGGACGGCCATGTTGGAAGTAGTACGGAATGCAAGCCCCATTGAGACAAGGACCAGGAGGTCCAAAAGGGGTGTGATCTGAAGATGACGCGAATAATCTTTTGCTCGAATACAAAAGGATCAGAAAAAAAGGGTCGACTTTTTTAAAATGTATTTATTTATATATTTTTTTAGTTTGGGTTGGTAAAAAAAAGTGTTTTTAATAAAGAAAACAGAGGGTTGGGGGAACCCCCCCATAAAAAATAAAAACAATTCAACCCTTTTTTTTTTTTTACCCTTTGACTGATGAACAAAAGGCATTCGATACGTTTGTTTTCGAAAATATAAACTACAACCAAAGTCAGGCAATTGACCAGAATCGTATACACCCGACAGCCCTTCCACTTCCCCAGAGGGATAAAAGGTGGTGCACGAGAGCAGAGTAAGAGCAAGGCAGACCGCACAACGTGAGAGCTAACTCAGCACGGCAGTTCAAGAGGGGGCGAAAGATGGCAAATACCGAGAGGGTGACAAGGAGAGAAGTGACCTGGCCCTTTCCCATCAAGGCCCGTGAAACCTCAGCAGACGGAAACATAAGACCACGAACAAAGACCTGCATGTGTTGCAGCAGATGTCGATGGTACACGAGACCCTCCTCCACCGATAGCCAAGCCAGGGAGAGATGCTGGTCTCTGGTACCAACCTTGACTCGAAGGAGAAGAAAGCCAAGCGGTTCATCACAGCTGGGAAGTCGATAAGAAACCGGGCTGTGTGGCAAACCAATAATTTGAACTTGGAAAAGCTTAAAGAAACTTTTGAGAAAGTGAGGGGAAAGCCTGCAACAGAGACGTCCGGCACCACGTGGATGCTCACGCAGAAAACTCTGGCCAATTACCTGAAGGTAGAGACTACCATAACCAGAAGGCTTTGGGAAGAGGCGAAGAGAGGTCAAAGTGGTCATACAGGGGTCTTGTAAAATCCTCTGTACCGTTGAAAGTCTTTGACCAATGATTGTGAAAGCTAAGGGAACGAATCCTGCATTGTGAAGTCTGAAGTCTTATGAACAGTGTAATGACAAGAATGAACCCGACGGGTTTGTCCACAAAGAATTGTTTGAAAAGACATTAAGATTTGTGAAGCCTTTGACCGACGGATACTGATGAAGGAAAGGGAGATGAGTGAAACTAGCGTCCACACTGTCGTGAAGGTTGTCAAGAGTGAGCCCGGTGGAGGGATGCTAACTAGAGGGGACGAAGTCTAAAGTCCTGAAATACAATGAACTGTTGATAAAAGTTGGCGGGAGTGAACCCGGCAGAGGGAAGCCAACAACCAGGGGCAAAGCCAGAAGAACTGTTTACAAGGACATTTAATATTTGTGAATGCAAGAAGTATTGGAAGACTAGGGGAAGTGAATTATCCTCCTTGTCAGTTGAGTCTGAGCCCAGCCGAGGAAGATCCAGTGGTGAAAAGTCATCACCCAAAATTTGTTGAGCAAAGGAACTGTTAAGTTGTTTTGTTGAATATAACTGGTGAAGGGTCTGGGCTTGGAAGAGGGGGACCCACGGGTGAAGTGGTCACCGAAAGTAGAAGTGGAACAGAACTTTGTGTTCGTTTGTATAATGCATCAGGCCCTCGAAGGCAAGAGACTTTTTGATAAGAGACTTAACCATCGAAGAACCCGATAGCTGAAACGGAACTGTGCACTTGTGCTGGGAAAGCGAGTGTGTGCCGTGCTTAGGAGATCCATCTTGTCCCGTGCTCAAAACGTGAGGAAGGGAGACCCCTAACAATCACATCCTGGCTTATTATTTGTGAACACTTGAAAACCCTATCCCCCACACTTTCTGTAATTAGTTGTAAGGAATTAGCAATAGGTTTTTTAGTATAGGACTTTTTTATTTTGAAACTTCACCACAAGGACTGACTTATTTTCATTTGATGGTCGACATTTGCTCCCATCTTAGGTTTAGGTAAGGCGTTTTTCCACCCTGCATTTACAGTTTAATAAACACCCTTGAACTGTGATCAGTTGTGTCTGTCTGTAACTTCAACCTCCGTGAATTACTAAACCAACCCAGTTTATAGAAAGCCTGAAAAGGTCTTTCTTAATAAACAACAACAAACAAACAAACGAGGCAGTCTGGGAATAGTTCCTACCTTGTCTTAATGAAGACAGGTGCACGATGGGGGCTGCGCTGATCCTGATGAAATAAAGGATCCTCCTGGAACCCCCTACGCGGTCAGCACTACAAAGGCTTCCCCCCGAAAGGAATTCCAGAGAAACCCTCGAGGGGGAAAAAACCCCGAGCTGAGCTGCTGGGGAGCGTGGATAAATGTTCTCCTTCCCTCCGGAATGTTCGGAATAATTCCTGCTTTCCGGTTACCAATGTTGAAAGCTTGTACTAATTAGCCCAGCTGTAGATGAATTTAAGAATAATATTAGCTAAAGAATGGAACAGAAAAAGGAAAATAAAGATTACAGAAAAGTTCCCCTGCTCTTACCAAAGTACTAAAACCGAATGGTAATTTAATGATGAAGGTTGAGCGAAGAGTCCGTGTTCCTGGAGCCTTCCAATACTATGAGCAAATGAAAGAAGAAGCGTAGATAGTAACAAAGTTTGCCCCAGGAGATATCAGATAGAAATAAGTAAGGGAAGAAAGGGTTTCTCCACCTGCAAGAGATGAAGGCTGCGCGACCTCGTCCGTAGAATGGGGAGTGCGCACAAGATGACAAAAAGGATTCTGGGAGTCGTAGTTCTCGAGAAAGAGAGAGTGGCTCTCAGAACCAATGCGGCTTCCTAAATGAACATGAAAATGAACCAACAATATAAACCTATCAAACCCTCCGCCAACTGTCAACACAAGAACAAACTACTAATGTCAAGTTATGCCTACCCAAACACTGTAACTGGGATTATGAAGGAAGGCAATGAGTTTAAACAGAAGGAGGATCGAAAGAGGTCACCGTTCCAAAGTTGAGTTCCTATCGAAATATGGGAGAGAAGGTAAACAGTGATGCAAGTTTGCACGGATCCAAAGGGAAAATAGAAGCACAAAGAAAGATACAAAAAGATCCTGTAGCGTACTCACGGAGCGTCTGACAACCTCTAATCGAGTAGTGACGTGACGTGAAATCCGCTCTCCATTCTTTTTTCGGATCTTCTTCCGTGGGCGTGGCTACATCCCCCTGACGTCCTACTGCTTCCTGCGGTAACGTCGTGATCGTAATCACAACTAGACCGTCAACACTTCTTGCAGATGATGCCGTCTCAGAAAAGCTAAAGGCACGATCATCACACACATCTCGGAATGTAATGGAAGAAACCATTACACTGTCTTTACTGTTACCACCATGAGTTCCTTACAGGACAAAGGGTTATGAACTGCGCCAACACAGTATAAGTGAGTGTGGTTGCACTATTTTTTTTAAATTATTTGCAGTACTTCACAGTGGAAGGATAGCCTTACCATGGGCTGTGTAGTGTGAGCCAGAATTTGGTTAGTGTCCTCGCTTAGCCCCATTCTTTTGCCCTGGAGGTTGGGCAGTGAGGAACATTGAAGGGAAGCATTATATGTGTGCCTTGTTTCGTAGTCTGGAGAGGTTGGACCCGCAGTACTGAGCTTGCTGTTCAGGGCCAGTGTGTGCTGGTTAGTCCAGCTTCCTCTATGGTCCTTCTTGAGAGAAGGCCCCTGGAACGGCACAACACTTCGGGGAGTTGATATCCATAGGGCTTCCAAACACCTGCTGATTATTTTTCCACTTCGTTGGGCCTGGAAGTTTGTGGTGGCCTGAGGCAGTTTGATAAAATGCCTGCTAAACTGCGATCACACAAGCCATAAGGCATCAAGCACGGTCACAATCATGCCACTGGAGATTTTCATTCCTCCATTGTTGATGTCCAGTCCACAAAAAAGGCAAAAATGCAACAGTTTCCTAAATCAGTGATCGATAGCAAGCATACTAAGGTGAGTCAAATCACAGACCAAATGAAAATCACAGATTTCCTAACTCCTAGTGTCATCGATTTGGAACCCAATTGTACAACTAATGACTTGGACCTTCTTTCTTGACCCTATAGTATTAACTGATAATTCACAGAATTTCATGGTGGATAACAATTCTTTGTTAAAATGAGTCTATAATCTGAAACGTTGATCCTTGGGGGGCCGCCCCCGTGATAGACGGAAATTATATACAACAGAGTACGGATGGATGTAAAAACGTGATTGGTTCGAATATGCTCCCGGGATCTGGAGAACCCTGTGACATCATTGGTACTAACTTGTCAGCAAGTCCTGACCCAACACGGTTTGCTGAATTATTTAAAATCGATCTCTTCTGAAAGAAGCACTGCTGCTCGATAGCAAAACCTTGTCTCAAGTCTTGGACCATGATTCTATGCACTATGACAATGATGACTCTTGCCCATCCAAAAACGTTGTATGAGATTACAGCAACATTAGAGGCAGTTTTTGGCCTATATTACACAATAATGAAGGAGCATCGGGATCTTAACTTTATAGCGGCCAAGATTGTAGATAATATACGGTTTAATAACATCTGCACTACGGCTGAGGGATTTAGGGTGGGTCAGGTGGTTAATTTACAGGAGATGATGGATGTCTTGTGTGATGTTATTGAGGATGGATATTCGATGGATGAAGGAGAAAGGTGATGAAATACTGATTAATCGGAATGTGGAGATTGTGCCCACCTCACCTGATCCGCAGGATGAAGCATGTATGGTAACCCACAAGTGGGGTCATAGAAAGAGGTCAAGACATAATCAAAAATAATAAAAACTAATACAAGTATACAATACAAGTAATACAAATAAATGCAAGCTATTGTCTGTGAACAGCCCCTTAAAGAATTGCACCTAATTGGCCCATACTGGTTCCAATAACACTGTATCAGCTCCAATAACCAATATGACGTGATCTCCTTTTGTGGTAACCGTGCTAAAAAGATTAACACGGGGTTAGGGCTACACCATTGAGTTAAACACTGCAGAGCCGACTGTAAGTAGTGAAGGTAGGACTTTGTATTCCTCCTCCCTACCCTTAGACCTTAAGGTACTGGTTTTCAAGGAAAGGATGGTTTTGAAGGGATCGTCTATAAGCATGGATGAGAACGATGATATTGATTATCGTGTAGAGGCTGACAATAGTCACAACCCTATTGGGTTTAGGGATGGGAATGCAAAGGTTAATTAATTTATTGGGTAATTCCATAAAATGAGTTGAGATTTCGCCCCTGGCTGACAGTCCAGTTCTTAATCGGAATAAAGTGCTAGATTTGTTCAGTTAATTTCCTGAGCTGTTGATGATCAATTCGAGTGATATGGAGTGCATCGTAAGGCCGGACCTGTACCGCAGTGAGAATTGGGTCATCATACAATTTGTTTCCTCAATTATCATGGAAAAGATAAAGGACTACGCGGCCCATTTACTGTGCACGGGTTTTTCGAAGTGATCATCTTAAAAAAAGATTTGAATTCTAATTTAAGCAACTGGGCCTAATCCTCGACCTGACCCACTGCTAGTAATGACCCACTGCTGGTAATACTCGTTACCAATCAGGTAAAATGGGCCAACTGAGGGGGCATGCTAGTCAGCAAATGCACCTGGAGAAAACAAAAAAACTAGCCTGGCAAACAGAACATCTGTACTTTGGTGCTCATTGAAATTTATTGGAAAATAACACAATCTCCTTGCTGTCTTAGTACAAAAAAGGATAATGTTCTTTTCTTAGCCCCAAAGTGTGCCGTGCTATTTCTAATTGCGATATTTTTGCCCTCCAGGATACGTGGGTTCATGGTAATATAATGCTGGATGCTACAGTCTATTGACACCTGCCATTTACTCTGGGGGTTGGCGGTACTCTAGCGGTTTATGCATAGGCGTTTTTAATAAACTGAGCATTAGAGAATTCAGTAAATATGGAAGTTCCCCTTTTGTCCTCAGAGGAGTTCAGGGTTGGGTCACCTTGGGGACTGCCTCTTAATCAATGTATATTCACCCCCCTGGAGATATACCGGAGAAATTCACCTTACAATTCGTTAGATCTATTATGGATGGATGGATGGATTGAGGAGTCCCCCAAATCCCAAATGTTAGTGATGGGCGATTTCAACTCTTGTTATATGGCCAAGACAATATTGGATGAGTGGGGCAAAGACTGTGAACCGTATGACCGGATTTGCCCTATGGAGGTTATAAAAAAAACACAAACATTTGCTGCAAATAAAGAAAGGTATGAAGTGGTTGAAGGCCTTTACTGAGTATGGGTTAACACTTGGTTAACCCTACCACACCTAACGAGGGGGACAATTGGGAGACATGGACAAATGATTTGGTCTCATTAAGAGTGGATTACATTTTTTTAAGTAAGGGTTTGAATGAATTGGTAAAAGAAATGGATCATGTGTATGCTAGTTTGAATGACCATGCAATTTTGAAATTCACCCTGAATTGTAGCCTTGGACACCCTCTTAGACACGAGAATAGTGGTGGCAATAGGATTGTCTGGTCAGAACTAAATATTAGTCATTTTGAGAAGTTATTTTTAACATGACACAGAGCCACAGAATCTTGGTAGACTGACTAGTACTGACGGTGTCATCTATGAAAAGAAAAAAATAATGAAAGCAAATATTCACAAAGCAAATCGAAATCAAAATAGGAGTAATTAAAAAAAAAAAAGGATGTGATGACTACATTAGGCACCCAATTTAAGAATTGTTTGTGTTTTCATAAAAGTGACATTAGTAACTCCAATTGGAAAATGATTTTTAGAATACTACAAACTAATGATTCTAAAAGGCTTTGGTACCTGTATAGTGTGAGACACCTGAACGTGTCTCACCTACTAGTCCTCAGGGATCTTTCATCCAGGTGGCCAGGACAGGGCCATCACTATTGGATCCAGTTCCTGGGGGTGGATGAGTGCGGGAGGATCGCCTGGATGGGGGTCCTCAGGGAGTGGAGGTGGGAGTGGAGGTGGGACATCGACGGGTGAGATGCGGTACCCCTTCCCTACAACACCTTTCCCCCATCCTACCCCGTAGGATAATCAGAAATTCTACCTCCCCCTTTGCAACACAAACACTTTCCTACACCGTGACAGACAACGGACTAACACCAGAGCCGTTTACCTGACATGTCCCAATGTGAGGGTCAGGCAGAGTCAGGCAATTGACAAAAACTATGCACACCTGATGGCCCTTTCCCTTCCTCACAGGGATAAAAGGTGGAGCATGAAAGCACACTTCCAGCAAGGCCGAACGCACGAGGAAGCAGCTATTCCGGACCGGCTCAAACAGAGGAGAAAGGTGGAGAGACCTGGAGGGACGACGAGGAGGGAATTGCCTTTGCTCTTTTCAACTCAGACCTGCAAAGCCTCCAAAAGGGAAATCATAAAACAGGGAAGTTTAGCTGGCGTGTGGTGTCACAGGTGTCAACGGCACACAGGGCCCTCCCGCAGTGATAGCCAAAGCGGGGAGAATCAATTGCTGCTGTGGTGCCGTCCTTGAGCCCTGAGACAAGAAACGCCAACAGTTCAGCACAGCAAGTGAGTCGAAGACGACAGATAGTAAAACCAACTGTGCTGGGCCCAAGGTTGCAGGCGGCAACCTTGTTCAACAAAGAACTTCTGTTTTCAATTCTAAAAAACCCTGGTAAAAGGCTCAGAAGCAGAGTGGTCAGGCGTCGCGGGGCGCTCATTGAAAGGACTCTGACAGAAACCCTTCTAAGGTGTGTTGTTTTGTTGAAACAACGTAGACAAACTGGTTTTAGGAGAGGCTAGTGTTAAGTGTAAAAGTGGTCCTACGAGGGTCAAGCAAAACCCCTCGTACACCCGAATGTCTGAACCCCGACAGAGGGATGCCTGTGAATTGAAGGTAAATGGTGATATACCCGTGAACATTGTGACAAGTGTGAACCCGGCTGAGGAATGTCCACAGTGGATAGTTGGTTTAAAAGACATTGAGATTGGTGAGTAATGTGTTTTTGACTAAAAGTTTGTGGTGAACCCAATTGTGGGAGGCTAGCATTGCAAGAAGGATCAGAGCCCAGCTGAGGGGGATCGAGGGGGCAGAGAGCAGTCGCCCAACATGAAGATTTCCAAAGGAACCTTTGTTTATTGTTTTGGTACAGCAGGCCTTCTAAGGCAAGAGACTTTTGCAGGAAAAGAGACTTGGCCCCGGAAGGTTCTGGCATCGCTCAAAGGAACTGTAACCTCGTGCTGGCGAGGCCTAGGAGTGTGCTCTGCTCAGAGGTCCTGCCTTGTCCAGTGCTAAAAACGTGGGGAAGGGAGAACCCGCCATACCATCCTGACTTATCATTTGGTGAACACTTCTTTCTTTTCTTGGGAACATTATCTTACACTATTTTTGGTAACTTAGTTGTAAGCATTTGCAAAAGGTTTTTTAGTCTAGGTGCTTTTTATTTGACAAGACGCCACTAGGACAGCTTTCTTATTATTTGATGGTCGTAGCTTGCTCCCATCTTAGATTTAGATTAGGCGTTGTTCTCACCCATTATACAGTTTAATAAACACCTTTGAACTGTGATCACTTGTGTCTGTCTTTACTGTTACCGCCATGAGTTTCTTACAATAGGCACCATCTAGCTGATGATAGAAGAAGCAAATGCCATCAGCATAGATGAACGGATTGGAGATGTTAAAAGTTTCTATTTGGATGACAGTGTTAAAAACTTCACATTTTATTAGTGTGAAATGGGGAGATTTTGGACCTTTTCCATTTGATATGGATGATATTGCCACTGCCATCAGTAAACTAAAAGCCTCTAGGGCTCTATGGGCTTGCTAATGTAATAATTAAACGTAGCCCTCAGAAATTGGCTACCCTTACTTAAATTGTTTACACTAATTTGGGAGACAGGCAAAATACTGGAAAGTTGGAGAAGTCAAGCTTGATCCCCATTTTTAAAAAGGGCTCTAGATCTACCCCATCAAACTATAGAATGCTAGCCATGTCAGACACCTGTTGCAAAATCTTTTGCACCTTATTCCTGAAGAGTATCAATAAATGGATAGAGTATAAGAACGTTATCTACTACCAGCAACCTGGTTTTAGGAAGGGGCATAGCACCATAAATGACATTGTTACACTAAATTATCTAATTTCTGATATTTTAGAACATCCTGAGAGTAATCTTTATTTGTGCTTCATAGATTACATTGGGGCATTTGACTGTGTTAATCGGGAAAGATAATGGCAAAAGCTGAAGAAGTGGGGCATTAGTCCGATGGTTTTGAATTTTAATAGGGCAATGAATACTGCCACTATGGTGACAGTGTGGATGGAAGCGGTTCACTCACCCCCCGATTGAGACCAATAAAAGGTTTAAAACGGGGATGTGTGACATACCTAGTACTCTACAATTTGTAGGTCGCAGACATGGATCTCTGTCGGGTCTTAATTGTTTTGCCCCTAAAATAGGGTCTGTTGGCATAAAGTGGTTATCTTATGCAGACGACACTGTCGTAATGGACAAAACTGCTGTTGGCCTCCAGCGATGGTTGGATGCAGTGGGTATGTATGCCAGTGATAATGACCTGGTTATTAAATCTCATGAATCGAAAGTAATGAGAATTGGTGCTAATTCTAAGAAAAGGAAAAAAAGATCTTATGTTTGGAAAATAAATAACAAAGGTCTGGAGATTGTGGACGTGTATCCTTACCTAGGAATGACTTTTGTTAGTAACCCTTCGATCTCCATTTTTGATAACTTGCTGTCAGGTAGGATGATTAATTGGTGGAATGTCGTCAGAAAATACCTGGGAGCAAATGGTGGGCATTCGATTGAGGGGTTTATAGAAATGTATAAAGGTAGCATTGTTCCGGGAGTTTTGTATGCATTGGAGGCACTCGAGGAGAAATATGTACTATGATTGGCCACATTAGAGGGTAGGTTTTGGAAACGTGTGCTCAGGCTTCCTGGTGCAGTTCCGATCAAAGCTATCGGATGCAAACTGGGTACTGTTTCTCTTTCTACTCTGAGGAAAATCTGATGTGTTAAATTATATAACAAGATCATGAGATATGAAGAAAATGATAGCCTTTTTGGACCTACAGCTAAGACTGTTATGTCTGAATATATTAATTATTTTAACACTTTAAAATTGTATGTGAATTATTTTCTTCTCAACATCAATTTGAACAATATTGAACATGACAGAGAGGATCCCTGTTGTAATCCTCTGAGGAAGAAGGCATTAGAATGGGATATGATATAATCCTTGGAGCATCTTAGTACTAAAAAGAGATATGGTTATTACATTTTGCAGGGTTTTAAAAGTGGTAAACCAAGTGGTTATTTATTGAAATATGGTAATCCCGATTTGTAAAGCTTTATGATGTTCTTACGTTTTAACATACTCCCCTGTAAAGAATACATGGATGGCTGGAACTCCGTTCCATATGAGCTTACGAAATGCCGTTTTTGTGGAAGTGAAGTGGAAACAGTGAGACATTTACTCACAGGATGTATAAAGTTACATGGTTTTTATTCAAGGCTTTATACGGAATTAGCTGGTGATTTGGCCTTGATAACCTCACACCAATTTTGGGCTGCAATTTATGTAGCCAAATCTCGGGTATATTCTGGGGCTGCTTTTTAAATATGGAACAAGATTTGTATGTAATACGGCTCGATGAAGACAGTTTTATGCAATTTTGTTTGATCAAGAGTGTTTTGTATGATGAATTTATGAGGTTTTTATTTTCTTAATTGTTAATTGCGGAAATAAAATGTGTAATGTGTGTATAAGGTTTAAATTAACCAATTTTGCACAATAAAAAAATAAATAAAAAAATAAAATACTGCTTTCCACTCCAAGCCCCACTGCCTGCAGGAATACCGTCCAGCCACCCAGGAGTTCCCCCGATCACCACTGTAATCTGGTCTCTTACAACAAGGAATCCAGCTGACAATGGCTCTGGTCTGCTCCCTCAATGGCTTCGGTGCTAGCTTGTCCCAAAGTGGGCCCACTCTTCAGCTAGTTTCCCATGGTCATCCGTGAGCCGCTGCCAATGACCCATGTTTACTGTCAGAAACTCCCATCGAATGTAGAGCCTGTTTCTTTACTTTCCCCCTGCCATTAGCTAGTATGGGTATGTTGAGCTGCAAAACTGCAGGAAGTTTCTCTGCAGCGCCACATCTAGGCATCGATCATTATGGGCTCTTGAGCGCCCCCTCCTGAGCTCTCAATCCTTTGTGCTTTGGGGGCACACCCTTGTCTTCCACTGCATCAAAGAGCATGCACCTCAAAGCATTCTGAGCTGTTTGAGTGCCTTTGCAAAACAATATTTTGCCTGTGGAAGGATACACAGAGCATGACATTTATTAAATGCAGTATAGCCAAGCCAAGCACTAAAGGACCCTATAGTGCAAACAAAAATAGTTGGCAAGTGTGGCTACGCTGCCCCAACAGCAAAAACAAAGGAGGAACGTTTAGAGAGGATTCAGAGGTACAATGCAATTCTGACCCACATGAAGAGCGTATTTCAGAACCTCATTAGTCAGTACAAAAAAGCGGAATGCAAATGGCTGTACTAGGCTGGGGTCTTTCTCGGAGAGTATCTGTAGACCAGAGGAGAAACAGCGTATGCACTTTGATGGTCATAAATGAGGTTTTCTGCTAGTGAACCTGATACAAAGGAAGGAAAAGCAAGTAGGAAAACTGAAGGAGGTGCATGAAATGTCTTTGCAAACATATTTTAAGAAGGCCTGCGAATGGATGAAAGAGTTGAAGAGTGAAGTGTATTGTCATTAAAGGCCCTGAAGAATGTGAAGGCGTCTCTCTTACTGGTTTGTCTGTTCCCTTTAAGAATCAACTACTTGAAAGACTTGCCTCGCTTTTATGACAAATAAGATCATATCCTTTGTATGGCAATCATTACTAATCCAGTACAGTCTTTCTGGTGCTTGCACTGATTTAGAAACCCATGAAATGCATCATGTCCTCATTTAGTGATTGGTCCCGAGTGTGAAAAGTTTACTTCTATAGTAAAAGAAGATGTGGCGAGGGGTGTTGTGGTCACAGGATCCTGACCCTACATGTGCAGGTACCCTTCTGTTCCTATGCCCTAAGCGAAGGATAGCTGTGCAAGCTCCGTCACTACATACATTGCTCCACATCGTGCACAAGCAGTTACACATGGAGGCTCCCGATAGCGAGGCTATAATGCGCCTCAGCCCAGTACAGCGGGAGCTCGAGACCCCCTGCTCACATGGAACATAGTGCAACTTGCCTGCAAGGCTTGTAGGGCAGAGAAGACCCCAGGATAGTGAGAACAGGCAAGCTGAGTAAACTCATGGAGGGTTAGAGCGCCCCACCCTAGCCCATTAGCACCTGCACATAGGGCAGCTCATGGGTCAGTCAGCGTGGCTTGTCAGCACAGCTCATGGGGCAAACGGGAGCTCACACAGGAAGGACAGGAGATCAGAGGAAGGGGAGATTACACCTCTAGAGGATAAGTGCACGCCACACAAGCTAAACAGCACACAGGGTGGCACATGGAGACGAGCGAGATCGGTTTATGACAGACACGCTGCAGACCACTAGTACATATTAATCCACAATATGTAAACAAGAGTAGTTGGAGCCGAAGACAGTCAAAACAATGATAGCAAGCAAAACAATCAAGACTGTAGGTTGCCTTTGGGTCTTTTCTTGACAGTAGTCAGCCACTTCTAAGTAGTTAGGGCAAAGGTATAAGGTAAGGTAAGCTAAGACGTGCACAACGCTTCCTACACAACACTGGAAATCTTCTGAAAAATGTGTCCTGCACTTAGGCACTAAAGTGTGAAGATGATTTCCTGTTCTTCTTTCCCAAGAAGGTGAGATACTATTTAAGTGTAAAACAGAAAAAGCTCCCCTTTATCACCAGGGCTATCTTGAAGGGGATAACCAAATACTAGATACAAAGTAGCCCTAGTCTGCTTAGCGCTCTCTTCCAAACATTGTCCTTCCTATAGTGGTTTCTCAAGTGAAACAAATATACGTGTAGACACTTAGTTGTTATTACATAGACATGTGATGAATGGATTAAAAATTAGTTAATTCTAATAAATACATACAAACATGAAAACACATTATTATATGGTTGACAAAGCTAAAATACTACTGTTTTTTACAACAAGTGATTACAAAAAATGTTTGTCATTGTCCACATCCTGTGGAACTATGGCACCCTAAACAACAGACAACACCAATGTGTTCAACAAAAATTACTACGCGTGTAAAAATTAGGGAAAGGAAGTATTGCTTTATGTTCCAACACTAATTTGTTTGCTTGTAAATCCTTCAATGCTGCCCGACATGTTTCAATCCCAAGGTGGTTAGTGGGATTTTCTTCAGGGGATCCGATTTGTTGACATAAGGTGCCACTAAAGGCTGGCTATCAACTTAAGTGGTGTTATGGGTGGAGTCTTACAGGGTAATTCATAGAATTTCGCACAAAAGTGGCGCACGCGGCTGGCGCACAGTGTCCCCGTGCGATACACTGCGCCAGCCGCGTGTGAAAAAAGCCTTTTCATCGCACGGCGAATTCATGGATTTTAGCCTCCGAAACCAGCCGTGGCGCAGCGACCCTGCAGCAGCGCCAGTTACGCCCCCAAGAACGCCCTCGCGCAAGGAAAAGCCTTCAAAATTCCCAAATCATTGCAAAGGGCTGCGCTAACCCTGGACCAGTTCACAGGGCTGCCAAACAGTAAACGCCAAGCGGGGAACGTGTATTTCAGTGGTTCTCGGGAAGTTTCACACGCAATTGTCATGGGTACGTGTACATCAGGGGTGCGTGGGAAGTAACACACGCGATTCCATCAGGGTACGTGTATTTTAGGGGTGCGCGGGAAGTATCACACGCAAAAGCAGCAGGGTACGTGTATTTCAGGGGTGAGCAGGAAGTATCACACGCGATTCCATCATGGTACATGTATTCCAGGGGTTGCGCGGGGAGCACCACACGTGAATTGCACGTGTGGGTCCTCCCAGGTGTACCCTCTACGGCCCCTGCAGGCAGCCCACACCACAGGGGCCTACCCTGCACATGTCCCGCAGGCAGCCCATCCACCATGCCCATGCCCCCCCCAGCCAACCCACATGTCACCTTCAACTACTGCCCACCAACGCATGTCCCCCTGCACCCCCAGCATCCAGGGACACCCTACACCAGGCCCCCACTCATGTCTCCCACCACCCCACCCCCCAGCAGTGCAGGGCACCCTCCACCAGGCCCCCACTCATGTCTCCCACCACCCCCACCCCCCAGCATCCAGGGCACCCTCCACCAGGCCCCCACTCATGTCTCCCATCACCCCCACCCCCCAGCATCCAGGGGCACCCTCCACCAGCCCCCCCCACTCATGTCCAACTCATGTCTCCCACCACCCCCACCCCCAGCAGTGCAGGGGCACCCTCCACCAGGCCCCCACACATGTCTCCCACCACCCCCACCCCCACCCCCCAGCAGTGCAGGGCACCCTCCACCAGGCCCCCACTCATGTCTCCCACCACCCCCACCCCCCAGCAGTGCAGGGGCACCCTCCACCAGACCCACACACGTCTCCCAGCACCCCCACCCCCCAGCATCCAGGGGCACCCTCCACCAGGCCCCCACTCATGTCCAACTCATGTCTCCCACCACCCCCACCCCCCAGCAGTGCAGGGAACCCTCCACCAGGCCCCCACACATGTCTCCCAGCACCCCCACCCCCCCAGCATCCAGGGGCACCCTCCAACAGGCCCTCACTCATGTCCAACTCATGTTTCCCACCACCCCCACCCCCCAGCAGTGCAGGGCACCCTCCACCAGGCCCCCACTCATGTCTCCCATCACCCCCACCCCCCAGCATCCAGGGACACCCTCCACTAGGCCCCCACTCATGTCTCCCACCACCCCCACCCCCCAGCAGTGCAGGGGCACCCTCCACCAGGCCCCCACTTATGTCCAACTCATGTCTCCCCACCACCCCCACCCCCCGGCAGTGCAGGGCACCCTCCACCAGGGCCCCACTCATGCTCCCATCACCCCCACCCCCCAGCATCCAGGGGCACCCTCCACCAGGCCCCCACTCATGTCTGCCACAACCCCCACCCCCCAGCATCCAGGGGCACCCTCCACCAGGCCCCCACTCATGTCCAAAGCATGTCTCCCACCACCCCCAGCAGTGCAGGGCACCCTCCACCAGGCCCCCACTCATGTCCTACTCATGTCTCCCACCCCCCAACAGTGCAGGGGCACCCTCCACCAGGCCCCCACACATGTCTCCCAGCACCCCCACCATCCAGGGGCACCCTCCACCAGGCCCCCACTCATGTCCAACTCATGTCTCCCACCACCCCCACCCCCCAGCAGTGCAGGGCACCCTCCACCAGGCCCCAACTCATGTCCAACTCATGTCTCCCACCACCCCCAGCCCCCAGCAGTGCAGGGCACCCTCCACCAGGCCCCCACTCATGTCCTACTCATGTCTCCCACCCTCCCACCCCCCAACAGTGCAGGGGCACCCTCCACCAGGCCCCAACACATGTATCCCAGCACCCCACCCCCCAGCATCCAGGGGCACACTCCACCAGGCCCCCACTCATGTCCTACTCATGTCTCCCACCCCCCAACAGTGCAGGGGCACCCTCCACCAGGCCCCCACACATGTCTCCCAGCACCCCCACCATCCAGGGGCACCCTCCACCAGGCCCCCACTCATGTCCAACTCATGTCTCCCACCACCCCCACCCCCCAGCAGTGCAGGGCACCCTCCACCAGGCCCCAACTCATGTCCAACTCATGTCTCCCACCACCCCCACCCCCCAGCAGTGCAGGACACCCTCCAGCAGGCCCCCACTCATGTCTCCCATCACCCCCACCCCCCAGCATCCAGGGGCACCCTCCACCAGGCCCCCCACTCATGTCTCCCACCACCCCCACCCCGGAGCAGTGCAGGGGCACCCTCCACCAGGCCCCCACTCATGTCTCCCACCACCCCCACACCCCAGCAGTGCAGGGCACCCTCCACCAGGCCCCCACTCATGTCTCCCATCACCCCCACCCCCAGCATCCAGGGGGACCCTCCACCAGGCCCCCACTCATGTCTCCTCCCCCAGCAGTGCAGGGGCACCCTCCACCAGGCCCCCACACATGTCTCCCATCACCCCCACCCCCCAGCATCTAGGGGCACCCTCCACCAGGCCCCCACTCATGTCCCCCAGCCAACATGTCATCACAATCTAGATCCCTGGCCCTTATGGTCAGCCTACAAATGCCAAACACCCACTTAGAAATGGCAATAACATGATAGAACCCCAATTGCAAGTTTGGAAATGAACACATGTCCCTCACATACACCCAATGGGTGTCAGTGAATGTCAAAACCCATATCATGATATGCATGAAACCAATGAGATGATACTACACATTGAAGTTTGAAGAAAAAATATGTATTAAAAGCAACATAAATGGAATCAAAAATAAACAAACAATAATGGAAATTAAAAAAAAATAAACCAGCATGTCAATGAAATAATGCAAAACCACAAATCATAATCCAAAAGGAAAGGTGTCCAAAGTCACAGTCCACAAAAGTAAATCCAATGGAAAACTAAAATCGAAACCATTGCTCCATGGGTAAATCATTAAAAAAAATGAAAATCCAAAAGTCAACTATATACAGATAAACAATCAAGGGTCCATGATCCCAACAGAAGAAATGAAACCTATCTAATAACACTACCTAAAAAAAAAAACTATATACACAAAATGTGGCCCATTGTCCAAAAGGTCCAAAAAAAATGCAAATCCAAAGGAAACCTAACACTAACTACAAAACTATTTACAAGGGCAGCGGGCTAGTCCGACGGCTCACTTCGGGATGTTCCGGGCCAGGGCATCATCAAACTCCTGCTCAATGTCCCAGAGGCGGTCCTCCTCCATGGCCCCGAGGGTCCGCAGGGACGTCGACATGTTCACCCCCAACTCCCTGCGGATTGCCTCGAGGCACTTGGCCCGCCTCAGGGCCCTCCGCATGGAGTTCTCCGCCCTGACCATTGTGAGCCGTGCCTCTTCCGCCCCGGTTGCCGCTCCGCATCTATGGCATGGCCCAACCGCTGCCACACAGAAGACACTTCCCGTCCTGGGTCCTCCTGCCCTCCGGCCGATGCCTGCCCCTCTGATGTCGAAGGCCCCGAGCCATCATGGCTCCCACCACGTTGCTGCTGCTGCTGTGCCTCTGCCCGTGCACTGCCTCCTGCTGCCTGCACATTCTCCGCTGGCTGGGGTGCAGTCGTTGATGTGGCCACCCCTGCTGGACGTCCGACTCCCGACTGTGGCAGGGATGCCTCCTCCACCAGCCTGGCCGCACCGTCAGAGGCAGCTCCACAGGGCACCCAGGTGACTAATGGGTGGGAAGATGGCACGGAGGAAGACTGGCGCATAGGGGGTTCAGTTGAGGAGGGGGTCTGAGCAAGCCCCATCAAACAGAGGAATCCGGCCTGGGTGACCTGTCGCAGTAGGCTGACGCGGTCAACGAGCCATTCAAGATGACGTGCAGTCTCCTCATGAAAAGACTGCAGGTCACCTCGCATGGCCCGTTGACGCAACGCCACACCAGTCCGGACAGGCTCAACCCGGACCCGGATAGCCACGTCCGCAGGCAGAGGAAGGCCAGTTGTCGTGAGCTCATCCCCTGCCTGAAAACGGGTCTGGACGTAGGCATCTCTGCTGGTGCAAGATGATGCAGTGACAGGATCAGGGACAGGATTGCACACAGGCACCTCCGCGGCGACCTGTGCTGCCTCCTGGTCCTGCACCACTAGCACCAGTGGAATCCCCACCTCCAGACCCCGTCTCTGTTGCTTGCACGGCCTCCTCCTCCACCAAACCCCCCACCAACCTGGATGACTCCGTGCCATCTTCCCCCGTTGGGCCCTGTGGGGTCCAAGCTGCCCCTTCTGCTGCCGAGGAGTCCAACTCCGACCTTTGCCTCTTGGACCTCCCCCCTGCAGCTGCGGCCTGGGACGCGGCACCGGACTCCTCACTCCCCGACGAGATCACAACCTGGGAGGGGAGCCGGGCCTTGCGTCTCCGGCTGGCGGTGCGATCCCCGCCGCTGTGCTCCACAGCACCTTCTCCGCCCTCTTCATCAGTTGACGCTCCAGACAGGGAGAAATAAAACACAGGCATCAGGGCACTGTACAATGGACACATACACACATGAGTGGCATTGGCAAACCTCAGACATGGCATCACAATCGGCAACACACATGTCATTTCAACTTGCACACATGAGCCATACCACAGCCATATCGCAACTGCCAGCACCATCCATACACATACAACAGCATGAGCAGGCAAAGGTGAGCCAGACATCACATGCAACACAGGGAGTGCACTACACATGCACGAACACCACCACCACACTTGCATGCATGTGTACACTTCAGCCAAATGTCGCAGTGTTCAGATGGGCATCTATGTCACATCTGCCAATCAGGCTTCCACATCCCGCTGTCACATGCATCCATGTTGCATCACTGTTGCACCCTTGTCAAATACACACACATGTACACAGTGCTGATAGATGCAGCTGAAAACAACATACATGCGTGACATCACGAACATGCCTACTTACATACACATTCATCAAACATGTGTGCCCACACAACTGCATTTGGCATGCAAGCCTACACAAGCACCATCCATGTCTCACACATGACAGCCCTCGCATGTGTTAGCCTCACGGCCCTGTACACCCCCACCCATACTCGGCCCCATACAAACAGATGTGCAACCTGCACACTACTGGCACATCACCACACGCACAGCTTACAATCATGATGCATGTACACTTACCGCTCGACTCCAGACGGGTCTGCCTCTCAAGGACCTGGACGTGGAGCGCTGGGGATATGCGTTCCAGGACCTTCATCTGATCTTCCGACAAGTGGCCCGGGCGCCCCTTAGCATCCGCTGCCTTCAAGTGGCGCCGGGCCTTGTTGAGGGTCCTGGACCTGAAGTCCTCCCAGCGCTTATTGACATGTTGGAAGTCTCGGACTGCCACCCCCTCCGCATTGATGGCAGTCACGATGTCCGTCCAGATCCGAGTCCGTCCTTCCTTGTTGGCGCGCACACTTCCGAAGAGGGCATCATACTGCCCCAGGACTTCCTCCACCAGGACACCAACTTCCCTGGCACTGAAGCTGGTGCCCCTCTGCCTCTTTGGCCGGGGGTTGTCAGTGGTGCCAGATGTTGCAGTGCCCAACATGACAACCCCAGAGTCAGGAGTGGGTGGGCAACTGGGTCCTGGGGCTGGGCTGTGGAGCGATGGAATCCCAGTCGGGAGTCTTCGGTTCCAGCAGGGGTGGTCACAGCAACAGCACCCCTGGCTGATGTGCAGGTAGCAAATGGCAGGACACGTGGGCAGCAGGCAGTCAGGCAGCACCAGATGGCAGGTGGAAGCGTGCTCGGGGCTCTGGGGGGCAGTAAATCAGCTTTCTGGGCAGGAGCGTGGTCTTCCGTGTGCTTCCGTGTGCCCAGCTTGAAACGGAGTGATTTGGCGCGTGAAAATCCTGCACGTCTGCGTGTAATTCGAGGAAAGGCCCTTAGCGCCTAAGCGCGTCTGCACGCATACGCGATTTCATTGGCCCAAAGGCCTCCATGCGCAGCTATGACGTCACACGCATGGCCGTAGAGAATGGCGCATGTAAAAAAAAAGATAGTGTCAAAGCGTGTAATTGGTGGAAATGGCCTCATCGCGTATGCGCGTCTGTGACGTGTGTATACAAGGTACGTGTAGAACGCCATTTCCTTGTACATGCTTTTCATGGAGAGCGAGTGGGTGAAATCTGTACTTCTTGTCGGTTCACACGCGATTTACTTCACGGCGTTTCAATTTCGTACTCCCTGTTACCTCTGACAGCTTTTTCTCTTTTCCTGGGCCTGTTTCCTCAAACAGCGTTCCCTTCTACTGTTGTCCTGTCTCCTCAGACAGCATACAATTCTTCTTTTGGCGGGGGTGTTGCCAACGCGCACACGCGCATATTTTTCACACTTTTGTTCCTGGCAGACTGAGTTGCGCACGTATTTAACATCTGTGCTTGCCCCGTGTGTCGCATACCCCTTCAGAGGTCATTCTAGGCTGCGTGTGACACGCATACGTTCATTCTTGTGTTTCTGGGTGCCACAGCGTAGTGCAGGTTTATTTTTCCACACACGTGGTCTAGGAGGGGTTGCATGCACCTTACTTCCCTTTTTTGGGGTGCCTGTGCGTTGCGTGATCAGCCATCTTTTCCCAGGGGTGACATACAGCCTTGCTAGAGCACTAGGGTACGATTACCATCTGGTACCCAACCCCTTTGACCCCCAATTGCCCAGGACAATAGTTCAGAGCGACTCCCATACGCACAATAACATCAGTGCCATGGCTGGGAGGCGAACAAGCCGTAAGGGTGGCAAAGGTGGCCGAGCCCCAAGTGGTGGCCGTGGTGGATCCGATAGGGGACGTGGCCGTGACTTGCAGGGTGCCCCTAGCGCCCCCATGTGTGGAGGAGCAGTCAGTGACACCCATGCCCCCCCCCCCGGTTGAGGGTAACGTGGCTGACACCATCCATGCTCAGCCCTTGTTGGACCAGCCCACTGTGGAACCAGACCTGGCAAAGGGTGACTCCATGGCTGACTTCCAGGTCAGCAGGTCTAGGCCACGTGCGCCGGTGCACGTTGGTGTCATCAGGCCACGTGGATCAGGGGCAGCTAGGTCATCTGCTGCCCCGCGTAGGCAGGCTGGGGAGGCTGCAGGGGCAGCTGCTGCTCCATCCACCCCACCTCTCACACACCCAGCCAGGACAGTGTCGGTCCAAGTCCATCCTGCTGACATTCCCCCTGACACCATCACACTTGAGCTAATGCCTGCAACAACTCCCATGCTGAGTGTGCAATCCCACACTCCTAGTACAGAGTCCACCGGGGCTCCTGCCCCTAGTTTCCAGAGCGGCATAGGACACTCGGGATCCCCACCATCTTCCAAGCGGAAGAGGAAGAATGCTCGACCAGTAGAGGCTGATGTCCCAGACACGGCTGCACAGTCCGGCCCGTCAAAGAAGCCCAGCTTCAATGAGGCCGAACTGAATGCACTTGTAGAGTATGTGTCTGCACATGACCGCGAAATGGTGATTGTTGCAGGATCCAAGACCACACCTGCACAACGTCTGGCACACTGGCAGACCATCGCGGGCATCATAAGTGCCCTTGGAATCGTGAGGCGCACAGCTAATGAATGCTACAAGCACTGGAATGACCTGATGTGCAGGGCAAAGAATAAGCTGGCCTCAAGTCATGCCGCTACTCTAGTGACTGGAGGTGGGTCTCCAGCAGAGGACATAGAACTCACTCCACATGAGCATGTTGCTGGGACCTACGTCACGGAGGAACAGATCCAAGGCGTGGGAGAACTGGCAGATTACGAGGCATTTTCCGGTGAGTGCACATGCATGTGTGTGTGAGGGCTTCTGTTTGGGTGCCAGGTGAGGGTGTGTGTGCCTGAGTGGTTTGGGTCACCCATGTGCCTCATCCAATACATTCTGCGCACCAGCATTTGGGTATAGCAGTATCCCTTCTGCCAACATTAGACATCTAGCCCAACACCACGCCAGTTGCCCTTGAAGTGTCATCTTGCCACAACATTGTTGCTTATTTTCCTCTGTTTATTCAGGCAGATTGTTTGCATACCACCACTTTTACTAGGCATTTCTCAGTCCTATTCTCACATGTCTGACATGGCTATGGTACAGTGGACTGGCTTTGTTTCCTGGATATTATTTGTTTAGACATGTCCCTGTGCTATAGGACCATTTTGGACTGGCAGCTCCAGGTTAAACATTTGAACAATTTCAATGAAAAAAATCAATTTCATGAGCAAACTAGACTGAATGAACAATTGGTGCCCACCTCTCCCTCTTCACTTTATGGCTAGGGTACATGCCATCTGTGTGATGGCATGTGTATTTGACCTGCCAATCACAGGCCAATGTGTGATGCCACTGCTAGGCAGCATGCAGCAAATGTGTTCATCTTCCATCTTGGTGTTATCAATGTGTGCCATCTGCCTCCCCTTCACACGCAGTGAAGGTGCATGCATGGGAGGGTTTTAGTCATGTGGGACATGTGTCAATCAAGTACTGTTTCTGTAGCTTCTCAGCCCTAATTGTGTGCCATAGTGCTAATGCCTGTTTCCATTTGTTTTCTTTTATGTCTTTGCAGGGGATGACGCACTTGATACTGCTGGGGTTGTGGAGATGGTGCAGACCCAGGAGGGGTCTCAGGCCCGACCGACCACCAGTGAGGGACGTGGTGTGGTGGTGGGTGAGAACCCACAACTGCTGCAGGTCGTGCTCTCAAGGGGTGTCTCTGGCTGCACCTCCCCTGAGCTGTATTCAGGTGTCGATTCGGATGATGAGACCTATGTGCCGTCGCAGGTGAGTGTTCCTGGGAGGGAATCTGTTCTGTCCAACCCACCTGCACCAGGGTTAAAACCCTCAATGGGGATGTCAGTGTTGGCAGGTACGCCTTTGGTGGTTACGGATGCAGGGTCACACTCCGCAACATCGGATCCTGTTCCTGGGCCAGCAGATCAGAGGGGGAATGCAGTCCTGCAGCCTCAGGTAGTGCCGGCACAGCAAGGCACAGTTCGCCTTGCCCCAGACAGGTGTGGTGCCCGCCGACGTGGTGGCCGTACGCCACCTGGCAATACCGCATGGGAGCAATCCATATACGGTATGGCAACCCAACAGGCAGCATCATCAGAGATGATTAGAACAAAGGGTGTTGGGGTGTGCCAGGTGAATAGCGCTTGAGCAATTTGATATAAAGAAGAAACAAGTCAATTAAACCTCGAAGATTGGGGTGCAGCACCCTGTGGAAAAGAGCGGGCACCTCAAACCCACTTAGCAAGACAAGAAAAACATTTGATATTCCCACATTATGGATGCGCTCCCACCAAAACCCTTCGAAAAGTGGATAATCCTCTGGCGAATTTCCTTAACAGTAAATGTTCTGAAATGCCACTAAAGTGAAGGTTTCAAGAATTTAATCTTCATAGCATGTGCGGTATCAGAGTAAAATGCCAACACGTGTTTCGACCTATCTTGGTCTTTTTCAAGGCAAAGCTCATTATTTAGAAGCTATGAATATACATCTTGAATGTATTATTCAGCCCGAGAATTCTTCCTATTCCAAAATTTATGAATGTGAATCAATTAGCACATTCTCCTTCGAAACAACGTCCCGCCTGGATTGTTCCGCATAATCTCACGTCTGTGTGAGCCTTTTTCAAGGCAAAGCTCTGTACAGCATGTGTGAGTATACAATATGGCAATACATAAAAGTCCCCATCAATAAGCCAGGACATGAGGTACAGAAAACACATACAAGCAAAATTATTAATAAATATAAATATACATTACCGGCATGTTGAGTTTAGTATAATGAAAGACAGCACATGAAAAGTAATAATTAACACAAATTAGAATTAAAGCCAAGAATTCTAACAGTGGAAGCCTCCTGTAACAATTGGTGAAAATGTGTTCAGAGTAATAAGAAAAATACCTTCTATAATCATATTCAAGACCATTAGTGACATGAGTGTGTTACCCAAAACTGTCCTCAATAAAATCTAACCTTTATACATGTGGTTCTCAATGTCACATGCACCAGTGTGTATCACTTCCCACTTTTCATTCGTGCATGTCACTATCAGGTGCCAATCAAAAACCGACCCCGCACACAGTGCAGCACCCAATGGGTCAAACCCTGAACTAAATCAAAAAATAGTCTCATGCAGTGTTGCAATTATTGAAACACATTAGGGCCCATGGACCCAGAGCAAAGTAATTAAAGTTAAAATGAAATTCAATTCCCTAACACCAAAAGTGACAAATTCACAGAATAAAATAAAATAAAATAAAATACCATTATTTAGAAGCTATGAATATACATCTTGAATGTATTATTCAGCCCGAGAATTCTGAAAGAAAATGAAATGACTCGATCAAAATGGTGAAACCCCAGGTCACCAGTGAAAGTGTTGTAAAATATATGGACCATTACCTTCAGAATTAGAATAGGAAGGTAATGGTCCATATATTTTACAACACTTTCACTGGTGACCTGGGGTTTCACCATTTTGATCGAGTCATTTCATTTTCTTTCAGAATTCTCGGGCTGAATAATACATTCAAGATGTATATTCATAGCTTCTAAATAATGGTATTTTATTTTATTTTATTTTATTCTGTGAATTTGTCACTTTTGGTGTTAGGGAATTGAATTTCATTTTAACTTTAATTACTTTGCTCTGGGTCCATGGGCCCTAATGTGTTTCAATAATTGCAACACTGCATGAGACTATTTTTTGATTTAGTTCAGGGTTTGACCCATTGGGTGCTGCACTGTGTGCGGGGTCGGTTTTTGATTGGCACCTGATAGTGACATGCACGAATGAAAAGTGGGAAGTGATACACACTGGTGCATGTGACATTGAGAACCACATGTATAAAGGTTAGATTTTATTGAGGACAGTTTTGGGTAACACACTCATGTCACTAATGGTCTTGAATATGATTATAGAAGGTATTTTTCTTATTACTCTGAACACATTTTCACCAATTGTTACAGGAGGCTTCCACTGTTAGAATTCTTGGCTTTAATTCTAATTTGTGTTAATTATTACTTTTCATGTGCTGTCTTTCATTATACTAAACTCAACATGCCGGTAATGTATATTTATATTTATTAATAATTTTGCTTGTATGTGTTTTCTGTACCTCATGTCCTGGCTTATTGATGGGGACTTTTATGTATTGCCATATTGTATACTCACACATGCTGTACAGAGCTTTGCCTTGAAAAAGGCTCACACAGACGTGAGATTATGCGGAACAATCCAGGCGGGACGTTGTTTCGAAGGAGAATGTGCTAATTGATTCACATTCATAAATTTTGGAATAGGAAGAATTCTCGGGCTGAATAATACATTCAAGATGTATATTCATAGCTTCTAAATAATGAGCTTTGCCTTGAAAAAGACCAAGATAGGTCGAAACACGTGTTGGCATTTTACTCTGATACCGCACATGCTATGAAGATTAAATTCTTGAAACCTTCACTTTAGTGGCATTTCAGAACATTTACTGTTAAGGAAATTCGCCAGAGGATTATCCACTTTTCGAAGGGTTTTGGTGGGAGCGCATCCATAATGTGGGAATATCAAATGTTTTTCTCATCAGAGATGATGGCTCAGGCCATGGATTGGGTGGTCACTTCCATTGTCCCCCCTGAAAGGCTGATGGAGCGACTACAGCAGGCAACAGACTCCATCTGCCAGTCACACAGGGAGGACATGTTGGCGTCCAACAGGGAAAGGCGGGCGGCACTGGCGACTTTGCGGGAAGCCATTTCCATAGAGTCCCAGGGCCACAGGGAAGCCCTGAGGGTGGAACTCCTTCACCACAGGACGACTCTTGTTGAGCTTGAGGCTTCAACAAACAGAAGGACAGAACAGCAGCTAGAGCGTCTCACACGTACGCTCTCAGCTGCGATGCAGGCAACCAGGGCGGAGGTCCGGGCATCACGTGAGTTGTTGCATGGGGACCTACGCACAATTATCCTCCAGAACGAGACCTTCCACACCAGCATTCTTGCTGCCATGGAGAACCAGACTAGGGCTTTGCGTGGGCTGCCTCCCATAGTGCCACCACCTCCTGATGCAGCTGCAGAGGGTGAGGAGAGCGACAGCAGTGATTCTCTCACAATAGGGTAGCCGTGCAGGCCATGAGCCCATGGAGATGTTTTTTTTTCCGCAAGATCCACACAGGTGGGTTTTGGTGAGCACCCTGTCCTCGGACCTCCTGGGTGGCCTCCCCCACACCCCTGGGGCCCATTAATGGCCATTTTTGATTTTTGTTTTTTAAATTTTTTTTTTTGGGCAGTGTGTTGCCTTGTGTGGCTCCCGTGGGCATACGCTGTATTGTGACTGGGCACATGCAGGCTTGTCATGAATTTGGTTCAGATGCTTGGGTTTGTGTGACACACACCCCTCCTGCTTCCCGTTTCCATGGGCTTGCAAAGGGTGTGCCCAAGTGACATTGACGTACCTGGTGACGTTGGACTCCCATTTGATGTGTGGGCAGTCTGTAGTCAATACGGTGTATACATTCATAGTGCATATTGTTGTTGTATTGTACACTGCATGGTGTTTTGATATGTGCCTCTGCATCCATCTCATCCTCCTAATTTGCAGGTCCATTTCTCATGTCTTCACAAGGCGGTCTACCTTGGAACTGGAGTCCATGTTGTAAGCAGTGCACCTACACTCTTGCGTGGCGCTAACACTGTATACTTGGAAGTGTTCGAAGTGCTGGCATTATCAGGTAGTGAGGCTACCAAATTTTTAAGCCTGTAATGTCCTGTTTAAGGTAGGTTGGAGGTTGTGTAGGTGATTGGTATTCTTGGTAAGTATTTGGTAATGTGTGTTGTAGGTCCTGCATTACTGTGTGCATTTCATGTGTGGCCAGTTTCCATTAGGGACACTGTAGTTGGTGACACTTGGGGCATGTTGTGGGGATTAATTTGTTTGCTCTCACATTGCAGGACATGCCTTGGTGTGTTGTGTGGCCGTGCCGGGGAGGGGTTGGGTGACATGGCACTGTTCTCATGTAGTATTTTGCAAGTGGGTATTCATTTCTGCAGCATGGAAGTGTGTCTTTTGATGACACTGCATTGGTGGTGTTTGTGTAGGTAGGGATGCACACATTCTGACACTTCCACATGAACAATCTCAGGCTGCTATGGTTCGGACAGTTGACTGTCTCTTTGTTCGTCATAATTGTCAGGTCGAGTCATCATTGCTTATCAGATGGTATGTGCCAGGGCTGTGTGCACTCCACAGGGGTGTGATTTCTATGTGAAGTAATTAGCCACCAGCTGCGTACGGGCTGCCTCACCCCGTGCCCTTTCCCCTCCCATGCGCAGCGGGCGTGCATGTGGTTGGGGATGTGGGGGCACAACCATGTCCACAGCCAGGCCCCGGCGTGTTGCAACATTGTGCAGGACACATGCTGCCACTATGATCCTGCACACTACTGGGGGCGCATATAACAGCTGCCCGCCAGAACGGTCAAGGGAGTGAAAGCGTGACTTGAGCACTCTGAATGTGCGCTCCACTATGCCCCAGGTTGCAACATGGGCTGTGTTGTATCTTACCTCGGGAGGCGTGATGGGGTTCCGAATTGGCGTCATCCAGTGGGTGCTCAGTGGGTAGGCACTGTCCCCTGGTGAGGAGGTGATGGGTATCATTAGTGGGGTAGTGACATAACTCTGCATCTGACATGCATGCATGTGCAGTGGCATTCATACTCACCAAGCAGCCATGTATCGCCATGCCGCCCAGCTTCTAGGTCCCGGCTTAGGGTAGACATTCGGTAAATGAAGCTGTCGTGGGTGGACCCTGGATAGTTGGCATATACTGAGGTGATGATTCCCTTGGCATTACATACTACCTGCACGTTGATGGAATGCCAGTGCTTGCGGTTCCTATAGATGTGCTCAGATGCCCTGGGGGGACGTAGTGCCACATGGGTGCAGTCAATGGCACCTAGCACTTTGGGGAATTGTGCCACACCGTAGAAATCCAGGGCGGCAGCCTGCCTTTCTGCAGGTGTCCTGGGCAGGTATATGTGCCTGCGGACTGATGGGCGTGCAGTGATGATGTTCAAGACCTGGTGTAGGCAGCGTGACTGCGTGGCCTGTGACACCCCACCCACTATGGCACTTGTCCGCTGAAATGATCCAGTGGCCAAGAAGTGCAGTACATTAAGGACCTTCTCCAAGGGGCTGAGTGCTTGGGAGCACAGGGTGGGTGATGTGAGGTCATCCTCCCACTCACTGACCAGGTCGGGTATTATGTGTGGTGGAAACCTGTACCTCCCATACACCTGGTCATCAGGCATCCCGAAAAGGCTGGTTCTGGGAGTGAAAATTCGGGCCCTCATTTTCCTCCTCCTCCTCCTCCTTTGGTAACCCACGGCCACTGCTGCTAGGAACGGTATATTCATCCTGGCGTCTGAGCTTGTTTGTTGCTTGGGCGCACTTTTATGCTGCGCGGGTCGACGTACGCCTGATTCATGCTGGCGTACGTGTTTCAGGATTGGACCATTTATTTTTCGGCACGTTTTAGGCGACCTTGTGAATCTTCCCTCCCACCCCAGGAATACACGTAACACGCTCTCCCTGGCCCAGTCGCGAGTAAAGATGCTGATCAATTCTGCATCTTAACGTCTGATACAACATCGAGAACGGTAATGGCAAGATCGAGTTATATCCCTCTCCTCCTTCCTTTCAAAAAACCAAGGAAAATCTGTAATCATATTCCAATTCAGCACACTCATGAATACAACACAATCTTAGCCAGCAAACGCCGATCGTTGAGAAAACTAAAGAGAGAGGTAGCGAATATGAATCAACCAATACTTTGGGAAAAACTTTCGGTAGAAACAAGACTCTATAAACAATGGCTGAGAAACTCAAGAGATGCATTATACCAGTCGGACACTGAGGAGATGTTGAAGGCTCTGGCAAGCAAAAAATCTCAAGATTTCTGGTCTTTAATCAACAAATCAAACAAACTCCAAAACTCACAGATGATAAATTCAGTACCTGAAGGAAAATGGACCGCCCATTTTCTGAATTTGTTTGAGCCAATAAATGGAATTAACAACGAACCAGAAAAACAACAGGACTCAGTCTGGGTGGATTTGACAGAGATCGACGAGATCAAATCAATCATTTTGAAACTGAAATCGTCTAGAGCCCCAGGCCCTGATGGGTTCGCGAACTGCAATCTCAAACAACATCCGGACGAATGCGCAAATCTTATTAGTTCAATCTTCGAAATTTGTCAAGAAACCCAAACCATTCCAGACTCATGGAAAAAAGCTCTGATCGTTCCGATCTTCAAAAAGGGAGCCAGAGACGACCCTCTGAACTATAGGCCAATACCCTTGCTGGACGTCATTGGAAAGGTTTTTGCCACAATCCTGCTAAGCCATTTTCGTAGCTTACCTGGGGGCAACCAGACTTGGACTCCCTGCTCACTGTGCTTAGAGAGGCTCAGCTTCACCTCACTGATGATGCCCAACAAGGCTGAAAAACGTGTATGGGGTTGCTGATGGTACTCTTGTTCAGAGAGGAATTGCCATAGCATTTCGGTGCTGGACTGCCCTTGTGGGCGGGACAAAGACTGATATGCAAATGGATATTTCCCATCTGTGAAGGTACAGTGAGCAAAAAGCAATGGCTGCGAACTCTCAATGTGGTTAATGACCACTGAACAGGTTATCATGCCTTGTTCTTTCGAGAGAGGGGCGCCTGCTACCTTTTTTGCATTTTCGTAATTGGGCTGCTACTGCTGGATGTTCAGATTTCCTGCAAACAGGATTCCAAAACAACGCGAGTACGAGTGCAAATATACTATGTCTGAACTTACTCAAAGACAGTTTTGATTGGATCCCCTCGGATGTTCCTAGCGTTCGTTGATCTGTCTGCAACATTCGATAGAGTGGACAGCCAAACTATGCTCCAAACTCAACTCCTGGAAATGTCCTGAGGGTATTCTGGACCCGATAATCAACCTTCACTCAAACGCCAGTATAAAAGTCTGCTTAAACAACCAAGGTTTAACATCCACCAGTATACCGACTTCGCGTGGAGTAAAACAGGGATGCCCTCTGGCCCCCGCCTTGTTCATATCTTTCCTCAGAGTTTTTAAAGAAACTCAATCTACCATAAGATTTTTTCCACCCAAAATAGGCATTACTCAGGTCCCGAGACGTTTATACGCAGACAACCTGATATTGCTAGACCAGACCCAGATCGGGTTGCAACGACAATTGGACAACCTGTCAGCCTATACCACCGAAAACAACTTGGAAATCAACAAAACAGAAACCAAGATAATGATTTTCCAAAAACCAGGGACAAAAAAGCAAGGCTTTCAACTGGTTCCTCAACGACACCAAAATAAAACTGGTTGAGTCTTTCAAGTATCTTGGTGTACAACTCGACAGTACAAAGTGGGCCAGGAATCTGCAAAACGACCTATGGGCGAAGTCAAAGAATCTAGCTGCTCAATTGAGAGCAGTTGATAGAAAAATTCGGCAAATTCTCTCTACAACCAGCCATCACCTTTTACAAGTCCAAGATTATCCCCTCGTTGACATATGGCATGGATGCTACCCCGTCTATTCCTCCGGGTATTTGGCTTATACTCGAAGGATTTATCTGGAGATCCATTCTGGGCTTACCCAATTCCACCGCTGTAGCTCCGATACGACGGGAACTTGGCCTTGTCTCCCTAAAAGCTGTGGTGGATATTTCCTCACTACAACTTTACAGGAAAGTCATTCATCCAGAGAGCCTTGAAATCTATCGCATGATCGAGGAAGAGATTGAAAAGGGCAATAACCGGACCGTGACAAAATGGGCTATGGATCAAAACCTGAAACTACAGGAAATTGCATGCAGCAAGGAAGATCTAAAGAATAATCCTGCTAGGATTATATCCAAAATGCAACATACAGACTGGATCTGACTACGGAAAAAACAGCACACAACAAACTCCTAGCCCATCTTCCAATGACCATTAACAAACTAAAAGAACCAATGACATATTGTAAGAGATATCCTAATAAATCATTGATGAGAATCTTCTTAAAAGCCCGCCTCAACGTTCTGGAGACGCAGGAAATTCTTGCGATCAGAACAGGATCTATGTAAAAGCCTGTAGACTGTGTAAAAACCCTGAAGAAACAGAATCCATCAGGCATCTGCTAATGCGCTGTCCCGCCCTGCAACAAGCAAGGATCGCTTTTTTCAGCCCTCTGACTGTAAATTCGTTTGCGGGTAACGAAGAAATCTGGTGGAATCGTTTAATCACTGGGGACAAGACACAATGGCACACGGCGTCTGCCAAACGTTTGAATTTAGCGATCGAAAAAATTAAATCGAACATTGCCATCTGACTTTCGTACATCCCTTTTGGTGGAAGCACTGTTTTGTTCTTGTCCCCTTGGTGATGTCTATCATGAACTTTTCTTTCGTGCTACCGAAATGTTTTTGAGTCCTTGTAAAAATCTTATTTTGATTATATACAAGTAATAAAAAAAATAATATTCCCGCCCACCCCTGGAATACACGTACCCCACTCTCACAGGCCCAGTCGCGTGTGGAACTTCACGCGCACCCCGAAATACACGTACCCAGAGCAATCGCGTGTGGAACTTCCCGCGAACCCCGTAATACACGTAGCCTGCTGGTATCGCGTGTGGAAGTTCGCGCAGACCCATAATACATGTACCCTGATGGTGTCGCATGTGAGACTACCCGCGCACCCCAGGAATACACGTACCCAGGCAAATCGCACGGGTGGGGGGTGGGGGTGCTGGGAGACATGAGTGGGGGCCTGGTGGAGGGTGCCCCTGGATGCTGGGGGGTGGGGGTGATGGGAGACATGAGTTGGACATGAGTGGGGGCCAGTTGGAGGGTGCCCTGCACTGCTGGGGGGTGGGGGTGATGGAAGACATGAGTGGGGGCCTGGTGGAGGGTGCCCTGCACTGCTGGGGGGTGGGGGTGGTGGGAGACATGAGTTGGACATGAGTGGGGGCCTGGTGGAGGATGCCCTGCACTGCTGGGGGGTGGGGGTGATGGGAGACATGAGTGGGGGCCTGGTGGAGGGTGCCCCTGGATGCTGGGGGGTGGGGGTGATGGGAGACATGAGTTGGACATGAGTGGAGGCCTGGTGGAGGGTGCCCTGCACTGCTGGGGGGTGGGGGTGATGGGAGACATGAGTGGGAGCCTGGTGGAGGGTGTCCCTGGATGCTGGGGGGTGGGGTTGCAGGGGGACATGTGTGGGGGCCTGGTGGAGGGTGCCCTGCACTGCTGAGGGGTGGGGGTGGTGGGAGACAGGAGTGGGGGCCTGGTGGAGGGTGCCCCTGAATGCTGGTGGGTGGGGGTGCAGGGGGACATGAGTGGGGGCCTGGTGGAGGGTGCCCTGCACTGCTGGGGGGTGGGGGTGATGGGAGACATGAGTGGGGGCCTGGTGGAGGGTGCCCCTGGATGCTGGGGGTGCAGGGGGACATGAGTGGGGGCCTGGTGGAGGGTGCCCCTGGATGCTGAGGGGTGGGGGTGCAGGGGGACATGAGTGGGAGCCTGGTGGAGGGTGCCCTGCACTGCTGGGGGGTGGGGGTGATGGGAGACATGGGTTGGATATGAGTGGGGGCCTGGTGGAGGGTGCCCTGCACTGCTGGGGGGTGGGGGTGATGGGAGACATGAGTGGGGGCCTGGTGGAGGGTGCCCTGGATGCTGGGGGTGCAGGGGGACATGAGTGGGGGCCTGGTGGAGGGTGCCCCTAGATGCTGGGGGGTGGGGGTGCAGGGGGACATGAGTGGGGGCCTGGTGGAGGGTGCCCCTGCATGCTAGGGGTGCAGGGGGACATGAGTGGGGGCCTGGTGTAGGGTGCCCCTGGATGCTGGGGGGTGATAGGAGACATGAGTTGGACATGAGTGGGGGCCTGGTGGAGGGTGCCCTGCACTGCTGGGGTGATGGGAGACATGAGTGGGGGCCTGGTGGAGGGTGCCCCTGGATGCTGGGGGGTATGGGTGCAGGGGGACATGAGTGGGGGCCTGGTGGAGGGTGCCCCTGGATGCTGGGAGTGGGGGTGCAGGGGGACATGAGTGGCGGCCTGGTGGAGGGTGCCCCTGGATGCTGGGGGGTGGGGGTGATGGGAGACATGAGTGGGGGCCTGGTGGAGGGTGCCCCTGGATGCTGGTGGGTGGGGGTGATGGGACACATGAGTTGGACATGAGTGGGGGCCTGGTGGAGGGTGCCCCACAGTGCTGGGGGGTGGGGGTGCTGGGAGACATGTTTTGGTGATCAGTAGTGCAAGGTGACATGTGGGTTGGCTGGGGGGCATGGCCATGGTGGATGGGTTGCTTGTGGGACATGAGCAGGGGTGCAGGGTAGTTCCCTGTGGTGTGGGCTGCCTGCAGGGACAGTGGAGGGTGTAGAGGGAACACCTGGGAGGACCCACACGGCCAAATCACGTGTAGCATTCCCCGGCACCACCGAAATACACGTACCCTGCTGGATTCGCGTGTGAATCTTCGCGCGCACATCGGAATACACGTACCCTGCTGAAATCGCATGTGGGTCTTCCCGAGCACCCAGAAGTACACGTACCCAGGCCAATCGTGTGTGGAACTTCCCGCGCATCCCGAAACACACGTACCCAGGCCAATCGCGTGTGGAACTTCCCGCGCACCCCGAAACACACGTACCCAGGCTAATCGCGTGTGGAACTTCCCGCGCATCCCGAAACACACGTACCCAGGCTAATCGCGTGTGGAACTTCCCGCGCACCCCGAAGTACACGTACCCAGGCCAATCGCGTGTGGAACTTCCCGCGCACCCAGAAACACACGCACACGCTATTTTTCACACAGCGGGTGTCCGTGTTTGTTGCTACCCCTTTGCACCTCATTTGTCCTAGAGGGCCACTGTATGGACCATTCATCATGGCTGTATATGGGTGCTTTTTGTTAGCGCACATTTTGGCGCACATTTATTTCAGGCGCAGGGATGCTACCGCCTGCTTTCTTGTGGCGTACTTGTTTGGCCCTGTGCGCGTCTTTCCCCGTGCACTGGTTTGCCCTATTCGATTCCATGAATACGGGTTGTATGCGAGCGTGTGGGCGTTCCGCGCACTTGCCTCCTGTACTTCCCCCGTGATGCCCATATTTTCACGCGTTGTTCCCCATTTCGAGTGTTACGCCCCGTGTTCCGCCTACTTTTGTGATGTGCGCCGCGCTATGTGCGATTTCGCAGTGGCCGTGACGCACGCTGTTGGAGGACCTGTGCGCCGGCGTGCGCGGCGCACTTTTTCAGCGCACATCCAATGTTTTTCTCGCGCATGGACTTCCATGAATCGATGTGCGCTGGTTTCCCTGCGATTTTCTCACTTTTACTGCGATTTGCACGTTTTGGCACCTCTGCGCAGGAATTTTCGGCGCACATTAATTTCATGAATCAACACCTTAGTCTCTGACTTGACCACATGCAGCCTTCGTTTTAAAAGTAAAACAGCGTGTGCAGAAGTAATTTAGTTGCAACTATTGGTGCAGAGGGCATGAAGTGAATCAAAACGCTTTTGGTGAGGGAAGCCGTGGCATATCATTTTAGCAGGGCGAGTTCGCTTTTGTCGAGTACTAAATGTCAACAAACATAGTAAACAAAGCGCAACTTTCCTCAGATGCAGTAAATTCACACTGCTTGCATGACTCAAGTGCGTCCATCTACTCCAGATGGCAGGCTTTTCCACAGCAAGATAGTTCCAATGCCCCCTTCCGGCCTCAAATAGATTCTCAGGATGCACCTTAGCTTATTGCGAGCAAAACCACAGAAAAGAATTCATGGTTTAAAACAAGGTGGGGGATTTAGTGTCATCCCACAGTCGAAAAAACATACAGGAAGATCTGTACGAGTTCAGTCATCCAGCTAGTAATGATTTTGACGACAGACTTAATAAAAAAAGTCTTCCATCATTAGAGAAACGTTGCACATTTTGGATTTGGTGCACGGCAATGGAAGGGCAGGGTGGCATTATATTGTTAATTCAAGTCACAAATTTGGCAATGTATGCACTTGGTGACCGGGAAATGGCAAACTATCTTCAGTCAAATTAAATGTGTCAAGTGCACCGGAAGTGCTGTTACGCAGAGGAAAGACTTCCCTACAGTTTGGATTCCTCGTTTCACTTTCGTGCTTTCAGCGCTCGTTGGAACTGCGTGAGCAAACCACTCCTACTTACCGAGACGTGTATAAAAACAAGCTTCTACTGTGACAAGACCATAAAGACCAAGAAGAAAACAAACCACGACTACATGCTGAACCCGAGAAGATGGAGTAATGAGGCTCAAGCCTCGGTATCCAAAAAATCACCGCTGATGGATAAAAATCTATCAGCAAGAAGAAGAACAAGCGAGCACAGACATCGAGTGCATGTGAGTGCTGTTATGCGGAGGAAAGACTTCCCTAGAGTTTGGATCCCTGATTTCACTTACGTGCTTTTGGCGCTTGTTGGAACTGGTATGCAACTGACAAATTTAGAACGCTAACCGTTACACATTGGACACAAACATCTTATAGTCTGGATTAGTTTACGGACCACTATTAACAGTTTATTTTTCCTTTGCACTGGAGCGTGAGCAAGCCGCTCCTACTTACTCAGGCGTGTATAAAAACAAGCTCACATGCGCACACATCGAGTGCACAGTGAGTACTGTTACGCTGTTTCGCGGTACATTAGTGCTAGGTGCCCTCACGCTGGTTACTGGTCAAATCTGTCCCTCGACTTACCCGACAAAGATTGCTCATTACGGATTCTCAATTCTTTGATTCTGGTTTCTTCCTCGTAATTGAGGACATGGCTGCTTATACTCCGACATCAAACATGCCTTCGAAAACAGCAAATGCGATCTTCCGAGCGAATCTCGCAACACCACCTTCTGTAATTAAAGGTATTGTTCCTTTAGTAAAATCTTCCATGGCAAATCAATCGTGCATTCAAATGAAGCGCTCTAAGTCAACAGGGCCTGACATACAGCATTTTTGCCGCACGGCTAAGAGCGGCCCGATTACTTTCCCCAAGTAAGATTCTGCAAGTCCTGTCTGCTCTCTCTTCATCAGTTACAGGGCTACATGCTCCCAAGTGTATCAGAGGTACCTGTACCTTTAAAGAGGTCTATGATGCAACCCATATCAGACACTGCTATATTAGCTTGTGTTTCACCCCTGACGATTGACCAGGAATCAGATTTATTTGCCACCCCTGAAGCGGTATCACCAGCTGGCATCCATGACTTTTGTGCACCAGTCATTCATACAGTTGATTCCTCTTCAATCCCTTTATTATATTCACAGGTCGTTTGCGCGGCTCCCCCTTTGCATATCAGTCCTGTTTCCTGCCTGCATCCTTTCCCATTAGACTCAGTGCAATTGAAACCACATCCTAGTTATTTGCCGCTTTCTCCCATACTGAGTATCGATACTGTTCTTGAGACGCAGGGTGATATTGATGTAAGAAATTTTCTCATGAACTTATTAAACTCACCGATATTATATTCGGAAACGGGAAATCAAATGGTGGCAAACTCTTCCTTTTCATCCACATCAGCAAGTTTTGCAAAACCAACTCTGCATCCATCTTTTGGTTTTACTCATCCATCACACTTGTTGCATGAATCTATGTTATCTGCTATCAATACAAGTATGTATAGCCTTGTTAAATTACATGAGCATATGGACAAGAAATGTGATCATCACAATATGATTTTGTCCCGACTAATGGCAAAAATTAACTGGGTGGCTGCGGAAATAATGTATCGTCCAGGTCACTCTATTACGCAACAACCTTTAAACCCTACTCCACCTTTAGAGATTCAGAATGATAATGACTTGAACTCAGTTACTGAAGTTGAGGAAGGCTTCCTGTAAATTGAACAAGAGGAGGGCATACAATCACCATCTGGTGCTTCTGAGATAATTATTATGGCTACTAATGTTCCACCCAATCATGTAGATCAGTCTCACTTGCTTATTGAGTCACAACCCATAGAAGAGGTAGTGGTTCCACAAGTCTTTGACTTCTTCCACCCAATTCCACTTGGGAGGAAAGCCAAAAAAGCAAAATATCATCACTCGGGTGAAAAACCCTAAAAAAGAAAATCAAAGAAGCAATCCATGGCAAAGAAATCATTAAATCGCAGAACCAAAAGTGTTATTAATGAGATGACAACCCCATTGAGATTGCTTCCACCTATAATAACGGACCTTAAAAATGACAAACCTTGCAATATGGTATTGTTCCCTATCCTGTTAGAATCATTTGAAATGGTCTCCACTAGGCCCAAGATCTTAACTTCTCACCCTCCTCCAACATCTCTGGTTAGAAGCAGGCCATATGGTGATACTAGAATGAGTGAAATGGATAGTAATAATACAGAACAGGTAGAGAAAGAAATCATTAATTTCTCGACGTGTTCCATTACATCCTTGCTTCAACTTTAACTATCGAACAAAAGAGGTATTTAATACACCAAGGACCCATTCCAACCAAAAGGCAGCTAGTAAAAGAGTCACTAACTCAACAGCCTGTGCTTCAAGCGTCTGAACAAGTGACACTCGAAGAAAGACATTCTTCTCTGCCTAGTACAAAGTCAAAGTTACATTCTATTGCGGTGTACACCAGTTTATACTGACCATGGTGGACAGCCATAGAAGGGATCCATACCCAAACCGCAGCGCAATATTGACTGCTGTTCAAACTATTGAAAATCTCTAATATATTTGCTCAAGTGACATTGAGTCAATTAAATATACAAATAGCCCGAAGTATGATACAGTTAAATTAATGATACCTTCTAACGTTGTTGCTGATTTGTTGTGGCATTCTAAAAATGACCTCATGCAAGTAGGATTTCTGCTATGCAGGCATAATATAAAACTTCCTGCCAAAGCACATACTACTACAACAAAAAGCACCCATTATAAATCTCAGGTAAAGCATGGTCATAAGACATCAACTTCAAATCGACAGACAAAAATGTGTGGTAAAGAATCGTCATTCCAGCCCCATAAAATTCAATACAGTAGTAATCTGGATGTTTCGAGTCGCACAATCTATTCGAAATCCAGTTCCCCCTCACCACCACAGTCTAAATGGTCTTGGCTTACGAAAGCCATTGCCCAAGGTAACTCAAATAATGATAATTAACGCCAAACATCTCAAAATCCATTGTCAATGGCCATTTGGAATACGAGAGGCTTTTCTCACTTGCTATGTTACAAGAATAGCAAATTAGCCTCTTACGATATAGTAGTTCTCAAAGAGACATGGATGACGAGTCAACCAATTTAGCCAGGTTACCAGATAGCGTGGATTTCGGCTTTCAAGCAAAAGAAAGGCTGACCTGCTGCTGGTCTACTCACTGCAATAAAAGTAGACTCTGGCATTTCCCTTAAACCTTGGGCTTCCCCTTACCCAGGTTTCCAACTGACTATGCTAACTACATCTAATAGCTACCATCCGCTGTACCCTCAAGCTACTGTGGTAAACATATACTGGAATCCAATTGCCACAGGTGACCACAAATTCTTTAAGCATCTAGAAAAGGTTCTATACCAAATTATACTGAATTCTTATTCAACTGTAACCTTAATAGTAGGTGATTTAAATATCAAATGCATTCCCATTGAGACCAAGCCATTATCACAGCGGGCAGCGAGGTGGACTGCACTAATGGAGACTCGCAACTTCACCATCTTGAATGTCTCTGGGGACACTCCACTGGCGCTTACTTGGTCTAGAGGGTCATCTATGGCTATTATAGACTATGCTTACGTTTAAAGAAATGCTGTGAACAGAATGCAGTCTTTTACAATTATTCCCTCGGATGCAAGTGATCACAACATTTTAGAGATAAAATGGATCCCTCATGCTGCAATAGTAAGTACAGTATTTAAGGGTAATATGGAATTGACCACTGGTAGATTTCCAAAATTACAACGCCTGAAATTCACTCTTGCCACATGAGTAAATGTAATTTTCCATGCCAAATTGGTTTTAATATGTGGATGCTTTGATTATAATTAATGAGAACACTTTAATTTTTAATCTTCCGAATTTTAAACATCAATATCCTTATAACTTAGCCATCCACGCTTTGAAAGTTGCATTACGATAGGATTTAAGACGGTGCACGAATATGAATAACCCTAAAATAATTGCCAACATTCATTCACGTTATAGAAACACAATTCGACAAATCCAAAATAACCAGAGATAAGTAGATAATGAACGCATGTTAATGGCAATAATAAGCAAATCAACTGGTCAAATATGGAACCTTTTGAAAGAAGATCCATTGTCTACTACAGATTCCCTGCTCTTGAATTCAGTGAGTGAGGAGGCATGGGTCTTGCACTTTACTGCACTGTTTGCAAGATCTCCGTCCCATAACAAACCCTTATTAATTCCGAAGACTGATTTATGCTGTCTTAAATTTGATCACACAGACATTATGCTGCTTATCAAGAACCTAAGCAGCTCGCAAGTTCCAGGTCCAGCCGGCCTATCTAATGCCATCCTAAAAAAACATCCTCATGAATGGGCTCAGGAGCTAGAAATCATTTTCAAGAACATGCGCAATACTCGCTTCATTCCCAAAACATGGAAGGAATCCATAATCATACCTATTTTTAAAAAGGGCAATCGGGCAGTGCCAGGCAACTATCGCCCCATAGCACTTTTAGATATTCCTGGAAAAAAATGTGCAAGGATAATTCTAAAAGATTTACTGAAATGGTTGCAACAAGAGGATTTATTTGATTGTCATCAGTCAGGGTTTGTCAAGGGAATAGGTACACCCTTGAACCTTCTTATTTTATATACAATCAAAGAACAAGCTTGTAACTCAAAACAACCAATATATTTAGCCTTCATTGATTTTAAACAGGCATTTGATTCAGTTTCTCGTGAGCGGCTGTGGTTGAAATGGATACAAGCAGGCTGCCCATCTTATATTTTATATCTAATTCACCAATTTTATACAGGCCCTTCCATTTTAGTTAAATTAACAAGAAATGGTTTATTAACAACGGCAATTCCAACAATGCCTGGTCTTAAACAAGGATGTATTTTAGCATCAATTCTCTTTAATTTTTATATTAATGATATTAACCTTGTTTTAAACCAGACTTGTTCTTTTTCCACCAAAAATCGGTAAGGACCATGTGTCATGGCTACTTTATGCTGATGACTTAGTTTTATTAGACCAAACTCCAATCGGTCTTCAAAGAATATTGTCTGCACTCAAAACTTATGCGAGGGAGATTAATCCAAAAGACATGTGGGAGAGTCTCATATCCCTGTAATCATCTTTTTTTAAATAGAAGGTCGTACCAGTAATTATATATGGTGCCCAATGCAAACAACCAAAGAAACATCTGAATTGGGACCGTATAGAAGGTATATACTGGAAGAAGATTTTATCTTTGTCAAAGAGCACGCCAATAGTCATTTTACGATACAAACTGGGTTTGGTCTCTTTGGCCACGATGGTAGCATGGCAAGCACTAGTTCTATATAGAAAATGCCTAAGTAATCCAACCAAGGCTAAAACATTGCTGCCATTGCTATCTTCATCTTTGAATGGCCAACCCTCCAGTCCGCTATATGAAGGGGAACTATATTTTAAACAACATCTGACAAATGTGATATTTCCCTTCAAACTTTGATTGAAAACCCAGACAAAGCAAAATCGAAACTCTGGGCGTGGGACGGGATTATGACCAGGAGCAAATGCTTAAAGTATCCAACCTTTAATAATGGTGATTTTGCTTTAAAATGCATAAACTCGATCCTGCAATACTTGGAAAAATTTCCAGATAGTAGGTTTGTTGCAGTTACAATGAGATTTTGGTTAAATTTAAGGCACACCAAGCTACAGACTGCTGTGCGCTCAAACATCAAATATGGACACCACTTCTCGCTTTTGTAAAACAAAAATCAAAGTGAAACCTTGAAGCATTTAATTGTCTCTTGTCCAGATCCATCACATCAAAGAAAAGACCTGTTTTTTAAACATTTTAGAAATTTAACAGAAGATATTTTATGGACAATAATGTTTAATACAGACTCGGTTTCTTTAAATATTGCTACACTATAGTTCATGCTGGGTTTAAAAATTCATGATGATGCCTTACTGCTTGGATAATTGTATTGTTATTATTTGGCTAGGAATAGTATTTATTGTTCAACTTGTGCTTTGTATAGTGAATTTTGCATTTTTATGCAATCATTTTGTTGTAATAGTATTTATTGTTCAACTCATGTTAAATATAACACATTTTATGCAATATTGTTGTGCTCCATAATTCTTGAAATCTGGTACTGCTTCACTTTTACTGTGTTTCTCTTCCTAATGGCAGCTGTTCAATGCTTGTTTTATCATTTGTTGATGTCTAAAGGTACAGATATTTGAAAAAGTTGCAATTAACAACTGAGATAAATAAAATACATTTTTGTAGAAAATTAAATGCAAGACCTACACTGTATCAGAGGAACACAAGCATCTTGTGGATGGTGGTTCAGTTATGAAAAGTGGTGAGAAAATTCATAGCATTTGGGGGGGGGGGGAGAAATCAGGCACCTGTGAAATCTTGCCGCAGTGGGTCCTTTCCATTCACAAAAGTCCCTAACACCTGGTACACCCCATCCACCAACACCTATAATATCTTTTTCTAATCATTTGTACTTCTTCCATTCTGTGTTTCAGGTGCATAAAAAGTAACTTTTCCCTTTTTTCACAATGCTAAAGTAGCACTGAAAGGGTCTGATTTCTACACCAAAAATGCCAAATTCCATGTTAGTTGCCGAACTCTGCCTATGTTTGTGCAACTATGTATTGACTGTAAGTGCCGGCTTTCTCAGTATCACTGTGGCGAGTTAGCCAGTTTAAATGTTTGTTTTGGATCTTCCCATGCCTCCCGGTTTCCAGTTACCTTCTTCATCGGAAAACCTCTCTCTCTGCTTCTTATAGATTTACACTTCGGCTTTACGTCTCCACCACATGGATCTTCCGCTTTCCATGGCTCCCTCCCATCTACTCTTTTTTCGTCTGCTAGTTGACTCTGTAGGGCAATGGGGAGCTGTGCAGTTTACTGCGGCTGCCCACTGGCGGTATCAGCGCTGTTGTATGGGCCTGCTGCCCACCACAATTCAACTGTGGTCGCGCTACCACCACGTCTCAAGCCTCCTTCAGCTTGCACCTTCTCAAGCTCTCGGCTTTGTAAGCTCTGGTTGGCTTAATTCTCAGCCTCAAGCTACGCTGGCTTCTCGGCGTTCTCCTTGCTAAACTCCCAGCAAGTTTGTATCTTGCGGGCTCCGCGCCCCGTTGTGGTTCCACCTCAACTCAGTGTCACATAACCAGGCAACCTCCAATGCTTGGCAACTACTTCTCTCGTTTCTCGTCCTTCTGGCTTTATGTCTGGCGAGTCTTCATATTTCAATCCACTCGTCTCAGTGGAGTGGATACTTTGACTTAAAGAGACCATATATTTTCCTTCCAAATAACAGCATCTGTTAGATTTTTCCTCGTCCAAGTTTTGATAGCAGGGTTTGAAATTGAGGGGAGCTGGGAGCTATTTAGCACCTGCTTGAGGCATAGAAGAGCCTGGTTAGCACCAAAAAGCCACCAGGAGCTACTTAGGCTCCTAAGGCCAACTGACGTTGAAAAAAATAGGGGTCATAAATAATGGACAAAATGATGTGTTTGCATCTTACGTGGAAGTTAGATTTGAAGAAAGAAATGTACTAGCTCCTGGTTCACGAGTAGTAGCTCCTGGTCAATGGTTAATGCTGGATACCCAGGAGCTGCTTTTAGCTCCTGCTTATGAAATCTTAAATTCAATCCCTGGATAGATGTTATGGCTTGACAGTACCAAATATGCCATCATGTTTTCTGGTGTAGGGAGTTCCTCACAGGAATGGGAGTCCTTGTCCCAAAAAGGGCGAGTCTCTCAGTGAGGTCCCACTTGCCTCGACCCGTAGGGAGGGTGTTCTGGGGTGGGCTCTCCTCCCTAGCTTCACAGAGGGGAAGACTGAGGCATCACTCTTGGGAAGAAGGAGCAAATTCCCTCAATTCTCCACAGTATTCAAAATCTGTAAAGGCAAAACTGTTACCTTCAAAGGAATCATGGTGCTAGAAAAACTAATATTGCAACATGAGTCAATAATCTGTAGGACAAAACATAAGTTTGTCATACCTTCACTTACGGAAAGAAGAAACACATTTTTAAAACTTCTTAACTGCTTAATTGTGCAGGACGGCGCCCTCCACATCATGTGCAAGCCCTATCACACAGGACTGCGGCTGGCCACAGTAACAAATTTAAAGTGAAAATGTTGGTGTCCAGATAAATACTCTCTAGACGGCTGCTCATGCGGACCATAGGCGCATATGTTATGTCAGGAGGCTTTCTAATACTACACCAGTCACCACTACAGCCGTCAATCAGCGCTAAGGCTTGTACAGATGGTGGTGTACTGCGCCCTCGCCCTGCGTAACTGTGGTATGTGACTCAATAGAAAATGGCACTGGAAAATGAGAAAGGTAAAGGAAGAATAATTTAGATTCACAGAATAGGTTTGTACAGATAGAAGGAACTGAGGCATTGCGTTTCCCAAACACACATTAAACGTTAAGGGACTAGCAATCTCCCAGGGATGGACTACCTGCTTCATATGGGTTACCTTTACATAAAGTTTCACACCTCTATAAGGATCTTGAGATCTCCTTTGTTCACCCTTAGGTGAAATAATAGGAAGCAGGTCCCCAAAAGAAAATAGATTAATCTTCCCGGAACAGCATTTGGATTAGGGCAGCCAAGATTTCTAGCTCTGCCCAGTTGCAAAATGAGGGGTACAACTTGCTAATGAAATTGTAGCGCTCCGCCCCCTATTCCCCGTCCATCTCCAAAAGATTGATCCCTCCTCCCTTCCTTTCCATTGGGGCTGCCTCATGGCCGAAGGCTCCCTTTGCAGCTCTTGTAGTTCTGTTGTATGGTAGAGCTTTTTTGGACAGAGGTTCTAGCCCAAAGATATTACATTAGTCTTGCAGGCCCTGCACTGGCTCCCTGTCAGAAACCTAATCATCTTCAAGAGCATGTGCCTGGTTCACATGAGTCTTTTCCCGATTCCAATCCGCTTACCTCAGAATTAATTTATATGTCCCTTTGTGGACTTTAAGATCCAACGTGGACAGAAAACTGTCTATTCCCATGCATCTGAAAGAAAGACAAGGCAGCCGTACCTTCACAGTTCTGGCCTCCATACTCTGGAACACCCACCCAGCTGCACTTCCGAAAGAGATAAATCAGGTGACCTTCCGGAAGCAACTTAAACCATATCTCTTTTACCTTGGATACCTTCGCACCACACTATACCCCATTCCCTTACTTCACGTTCTGCTTAGTGCCTTTCCTAGCCTGTATAGCACCGAGACACCTTTGGGTATTTGATGCACTTTATAAAACTTTGATAACATAACATCCAAGAATAATTGTCTAGCGCATGTACAGATACCTTATATAAACCATCAGGCACTCTGACCAAGCTAGTAACCCACGTGCCTTTGGCCACAAGGCTGACTATTGCTCAATAATGGAAATCCCCAACTGCACCTCCATTTCAGGTTTGTTTAGCTGAACTAGGAAATGACCGGGCAATGGATAATCTCAAGCCATCTCTGAAGGGGAAACTTAAAGACGTGTCACCTTGGCTTCATTTTATTGAATTTACTCAGCAATCCAAAGATCAATGTTGCTTCATATAACCAAGCTGCTGAAGTCCTTTCCATTGGCAGGACACTTTCACTTTCCAAGAGTCTTCCTTTATGTGAAATTTCTGCAATTCTAACATTAAAGCTTAGGATTTTATTGTCTATGTCGCCCCTAAATGTTAAAATCACAAATATATTAATCACAGTGAAAGAAAAACTAGTATGTCTGTTTGTATTGTGTAATATTCAACACTTCTTTGTCTTTTGATCGCTATGTAAATCATATTTCAATAAAGATTTTCTTTCTCCATAAAAAGTATGTTGTAAAGAAACCTGGCTCTACAAGGAACACTGTTGCTTTCATTCAAGGGACATGCTTCTCTTCAACAGCATGGATAGTCAACAATAACATTGTTATATACATGCAATTTCAAACAGAGGACTAATGTCCAGCTGTTGCTTTACAAGAAAATGTTCTGCACATTTCATTAAAATGGAGTCAAATAATAATTAACCTAAAAGGTCCTTGTTTACCTGTAATGCGCTGTCCCCAATCGCCATGTGAATTTCTCTCAATGTTTGATAGCTCTCCAACAAATGATCTCCACATATTATGTCCACCTGCAAATAAAGGGAACATTGCAATGAAAGTTCCATCTGCCATTTGAATATTTCCATACATTAAAGCCACTGGACAATTTTCAAGGGTAAACTAAGGGTTAAGCCTACTCATTTCTACCCTGCCCACTGTAGAGGAAAAAATAAGTTTGCACTTTACACATTGTGCACGACTGAAATACAAATGAAGACTATATTTTATAAAGGATCAATATTTTAAAGGACAGCCTCCGAATGGCTGTAAGTAGCAATGTTCGAAAGTACGACCAATCCAGCTTCTGTGGGCTATTTTTGTGTGACAATATGGCCAAGGTGATAATATAATGCACTGAACAGCAGGTAGTTTTGGACAATGATCTTGCTCCAATGTGCTTTAAAGTGTTCAACATTTAAATAAAAAATTGCCAAATAAGTATAAAGAGTGGGGCACTACTCAAACAATTTGTGTCAAAAAGTAAAGTGATTGCAGGTCCTTTTATAAGCGCTACACAGGTATACTTTGCATACCAGTCTGACTTTGTTACCTACCTCTGATAATGTGCTTTCTGGTGGATCTGTGTTCCTCATTGTGAAAAGATTTTGGTTCAAACTAATACAAAAACTTTTTACACCCACCAAAGGGCGCCTCGTAGACTAAGTTACGGCTTCATGTGTTTTCTATTATTCTGAGGGGCTCTTCGAGGGACTGGTCGCTGGTTGGTGGCATAGCTTCAATGTTGAAGGGGGTAAGACGCGAGCAAGGCTCTCCTTTGTGAATATGGAGACGCCCAGTAAGACCAGGCTATGGTAGTCACTGCCCACCATGAAAACAATGGAGATGCAGTGGCAGATTTTGCAGCGTCGAGTCAGAGGCGAGTTGCTCCACAGACCTCAGTTCACATGACAGTCCTTTATGAACAGATGAAGTTGGGCTTTGAATCCATCTCCGGAAAGCTGGACAACCTGGTTTATAAGGTGGATCTGATGCAACAAAGAATTGAGCAGAGTGGGAGGATCTCCGAAGCTGAACATCACATTGGAACATTGGGGGATACAAATTCAAAAATGTGTCGAGCTTTTTCATCATTGCTGCAAGAGGTTGCAGGGGTGAAGGCTAGGTACGAGACGCCTGATCCTGCTTGATCCAAGTGTTGGCTGATCTGCCTCTTTTTCAACAATTTTTTTTTGAAAGGGCTAATAGGGTGTCTCTCGCAAGTGCAGAGGCCGGGCCATTTTCCCAGACCAGCAATTGTTCGACTCTACTACAGGGATAGAGATGTCATCTTAACTGAAGGCGAGAGAGATGGGGGACCTGCATTACCAGGAGTCTAGGATTTCAATTTACACCACTTACTTGACTTTACACCAGCAGTGCAGAAAGCCTGCATTAACTTTGTGGCAGTAAAACGTCAGTTGCGTGAGTGAGGGCTGCAATATGCCATGCTGTACCCCTCTAAATTAAGAGTTATTCAAGACAATAAGACATATTTCTTTTACAAATTCAGCAGAGGTGCGGTCCTTCGGAGTCCCTCCCTAAAGGATGAATATGTACACATACGTGCTCAGCCTGTGTTCTTGTTTTTTCTTTCGTTTTTGCTGGGCCCTGTGAGTCTGTGTGACTCCATCATGGTGGCTTTGAGCCTGGGTTTCTGGGTTGTGCTTGAATTTTATCCTTTGTGCGAGACCAGTGGTGTGTAGATGGTATTATGCAATATGTAGGAATGTAACAAATTTGTATATACTTGTTCTTTAAGGTGGTGTGAAGTGGGCCAGCCGGCCACCCCCTCAATCCCTCTTATATGTGGTTTGGGTGGCTGGAGCGTGGGTCCTGGTGTCCTTGGGATGTTTCCCTTTTGTGTTGGGAGGCAGTTGGATATGAGGATAGGGGGGGGATTTCACTGCATGTTTTGGGATGGCCGTTGTGAGGAGTCAGAAATTAAAGCGGTACACCATTTTCATGTTTTTGGTTAAACACTTTCGTTTAAATGAAAATGGGTTGGGAAAATGCCTCTCTGACCCTATTCTAAAGAGAAGTTTCCCTACCTAAAAATCCCCAAAAGGATCTGTTTGTTTTAGGATGTCAATAACTGAAAAGCCGTCCTTGTGTCCAAAATGTCCTATTCTGATCCTCACACTACAAACAAAACAATAACGTGAGAAATTAAATGTCTTCAACCTGATATTGGCAAAAAGTGTTCACAACTGAAAATTAGACTAGCTCCAACAAAAATGTTCTCCAAGGTGAAATACCTTGGATCCAGAGGGTGGTTCCCTTCCCCCCTCGATTCTTAAATGGAATGTCAATGTTTCTTTTACCAACAGTTCCTTTGTGTCTCTCCTTGATTTACAATGTTCCTGTTAGGCAACAAGCTCTGTAAATGTCCTTCTTTAACACAAGTGTCCTCTTTGTCTAGAAAACCCTGTTCTTCTTTAGCATTTCTTGTAGCTTTGCAAATCGACTGGTATACTCCCCTGCCAGGACTTCTTATGTGTTTCACAGTTCCTCTGTATCACCAAAACAGCATATATCTTTCTTGGCTCTGTATGTCGGTCTGTGGTAATGTTCGTTCAAACTTTGCCCCACATTTGCATTTCGTGCATCCATATCGTATTGGGGCTTGCATCTGTACTTTGCCTTTTCTGCATTCAAACAATCTTCTTGTAGTTCCTGTACTAGCAAATCTCATACCATTCAAATTGTCATTTGTGCGGTTGCCGTATCACCCCAGAGTCCCCACTTGCTTTGGGTTGACTCGCCGGTTCTCTGCAGCATCTTTGGTCCTGTTTGCGCTTCTGTGGCGTGGCTCTGCTACTTGATTCCTACTTTGTATTGTGCAGATGTCCAACCAGCTTCCTTCGCAGCTCTGCGGTCACACGCCTGCTTCCCTTCAGGTCCCGGTATGGAGAACACTGCCTCTTCGAGTAGCTGAGCATCCAGGATCTCTCTTGCGGTCCCCGGCATCTCTACAGCACGTCCTGCTCACCCACTGCGTTTCTCCTGTCTCAGCAGCCTCCTTTGCTCCGCCTCACTGGTACGTGTCCCCCATGCTTGAAAGCCTCTGCATAGGAACCAACGTCTCTCCTGCACTGCCATCCTCAGTAGTGTGGTTTCCATCTTTCACTGTACAGTGCACAGGTGATTATGTAGAACTAGTCTACATATTGAGCTTCGGGCTTCTATTATGTTGTACCAACTCATCTTCCCCGTCTTGGTACTTAGGTGATAATGGGAGTCAGAGTCCCTTGGTGTCATTGGACACACAGCGTTCAGATAGTTTTCCTCAGTGATTTTAATGAGAGAACAGGTTCACATTAAGGTACATCGGAAGCAAAAAGGGTTTTGTTGGAGCTCTGTGCGTTTAAGTCATATGTGGGGGTTTGACCTAAATAATATTTGGAAGAGGTTTCCTCTCCTAGGGGGGGGGGACAACCAGCTGACAATAGGCCATTAAGGGCTTGCGCACTAGAGGGTCTTCCGCATGGGGAAGGGTAGGATACTGCATCGCGTCCAATGAAGTCATGACAACTCCCCGGTAGTTGTCTCCTCCCATGTGATCTTCCCTCATATAGCCACCCTCAGGGTCAGGATCAGGTAGCAGCTGCTGTCCCCTAGCCAGATGGGAGGAGGTCACTGCCAGGGAATGCATGAGAACTCCACTGGCTCTATCACACAGTTGGGGTAGGCGGCGAGCCAGATGGGCAGGTTGGGTTTAGGGGTTTCATGGTTAAAATTGGTTCACATTGGAATAGATATGTTAGAGTATACATTTTATTCTTCCATACACGATGTATGGTCATGCATAGACTCTGTCTTGGCCTCCCACTTCGTTAGTACATGTCACCGTAGATAGTTGTCTGCTGCCAAGGACTTTATCAGACCATTCTCTGGTGGTTTGGCAGTTGTCTACGCAGGGTGAGACTATGCAATTACCATTCTGGCATTTCAAAGCGGAAGCACTGCATGATGTGGTGTTTAAGGGGGCCTTTTTGTATAGGATTACGGATTTCTTCAGGCTATATTTAGAGTCAGTCCCGTCTGTAGGTACTGTTTGGGAGACCTTCAAGGTCTACTTACGGGGCAGGTGCATGTCCCTTGAATATGGACTGCTTATGGCAATTAGGCGGTAGGTTGGGCACACTTGAGGGGGAGCTGAAAGAGTTACAAGCAAATACAATTGATCAGAGCCGGACGAGGTAGGTGCCTCTATCAGGTCGGCATTGGCGTTTAAGGGTGCGGTGGACAGGGAGGTGCAGTATTTGGCATTTCCCTTCAGAGCTAGTCGATATGGGGAGGAAGGTAGGCCTGGGCGGTATTTGGCGACTCTTACGACGTGAATGTAATTCTAGAGATATCGTGGCCATTAAGTATGATAAGCGGGAATTGATAGCTGACCCCGGCCTTGTACTGGGGGTGTTTCGCACATTTTACAAATCCTTATACAGTGAGAGGGGTGGGCAGAGCTCAGTGTAACGCTCACCTAACTCCCACGGAGGCGCTGGCCTGGTTCGCGCTGCTGTGACCTCTTCTAAGGTGATACGCAGGGTTCGGAAGATGGACTTGACCGGGCCCCCAAATCTGGCTTGTCTGGCTCGCAGAAGTATCCTTCTGTAGGCGCAAATAGGGGATTAACTGTCTGCGGGGTAATGCAATCAGCCTCCCACTTTCCCCTCTCACCCTCATCGAAACCCTTCTGTGATTCCTCGTAGCGTCTCACCTTAGGGTCTGGAAGGACGAGCTCTCCATCCTGCTTCTGATGCAGGGGCGCGTTGGTATCCAGTTACTTAACTGGATTTTCGGATTGGTGAGAACCAAACTTGCTTGGCTTCCAGGTAAGTATTTTGATAAGAGGTTCCCCTTGTGTCCATGCATTAATGTACTAATGCTAGTGTCTTTTTCCCCATAGGGGCCGGGGTACGGAATGCCGGGGAACAGGCACCGACCCGAGATGAGAGGTGAAATCCTTGTAGAAATCAGGTAAGTCTTTAATGAGCGTTTTTTGGTAATGTCTTTTCATTCGCTCATTAACGCTGATGTCTCTTTTTCCCCTTAGGGGCCGGGGTCCGGAAATGCCAGGATGCGGCGCGGACCCGAAATGAAGAGGGAATGAATCAACAGGTAAGTCTTAACATGGAGATTTAGCTTTCCTTATTCCCTTCTCTCTCTCACCTTTTGTTCTGGTCTTTTTCTCCCTAGGCGCTGGGGCGTGACTGCGAATCCGGATGATCGCTGCTGAACATGGAGGCGCCCAGTAAAGGTGAGTGGAATGCGGCGCTGCAGCGATCGACGCGATGAGCTTTTAAAGCTTTTAAATAAAAGTCTTCCTTTCCAGGATTGTCGGCGAGATGTCTCCGGGATGCGGATTTAGCAGGTAAGGACTTTTCCTTCTTCTGTTCTCTTCTTCTCTTCCTTTGCAGGTGATCCAGGATGCTGGCAGGCGTGGCAGAAGTCAGGATGCAGGAGCAGACACGGTGTGCGTCCAGCTTCTAGATGCAGAACAACGTGAAGCACGTGTGGCTGTTCGGGTGGGGTTTAAATAGCCTTGGAAGAAGTTCCAGGTATGTATCCTTCCTCCAATCAGGTATGTATCCTTCCCCGACCACGCCCGGATGGTAAATTAGTCCCACAGGTAAAGTAGTTCCTTTCAGGCCTCAAGGAGGCCGGGATCCTCCAGCATGGTCTGCATCAGGTAAGTGCACCCAAGCACTTCCATAATGAGCCTGGCGCCATAGGCGCCAGGACACTGTCCAAAGGGCCCCTATCCTTCCTTGGGGACTGGATGTCCGCTTTCGGGGACGCATGGCTTGAACCGGCTCCCCGGGAGCTGGCATCGTGACACTCAGCTGCACTTCGTGAGTTTGTTAGCGAGAAGGACTTGACTTCTTCCAAGCCTTCTGGGTCGGACGGAATTATGGTCGAATTCTATAATGAATTTGTCCCGAATGTGGGAAATCACTTACTACATGCGCTGGCAAGAATCGCTGTTAGGCAGGCTTCCCTCCACTATGAGGGAGGGCATTATATCTTTGCTCCTAAAACCAGACATGAACACCTTGGAGTGCACGTTATATAGGCCCATTTCATTGATCAATTTGGACACCAAGATGTTTTCAAAAGTTCATGCGGATAGGCTTCTTCCCTTTTTATCCTCCCTGGTCCATTTGGACCAGTAAGGCTTCATACTGGGGCGCTACACAGCACTAAACTTGAGATGACATTTTGCAATCCTGGCGCAGATAGATCCAAAGGTGCAGGCCCTAAAACGGTATAAACAACGTGCCAGTTATTATAGTTCAATTAAGCTGTTCACGGTACCTATAACGGTATACCGGTATTCCATTACACCCCTACATGGTATTAATGTGGAAACAGATTTATGCAGGCTAGCACCAGCCGACTCTAAGCATTTACATATATGGAAACGTTTCAGGGACTTCCTGAGATGCAGACAGCCAGAGGAGTAGATGCAGAGAGTATAGGCCGAGAGAGCTGCTGGAATGGATTGCAGATATTCTGATGTTTGTTACAAACTGGTGATATGTTCTATATGTTTGTTGCTTTTATTGCTATAATTTTGGGGGGTATGAACAAACTATTAGTTTTCCTGCTGTCATTTTGATTTATTCAGGCTCAAATGTATTCACATGCTTATCAAACATTGTGGTAGCTGTATCGTTGCCTGTGTCTGATGTGAACCGAATTAAATGAAGATGTTTTTAAAAAGAAGGAAAGGATGCAAAGAAAGGTGCTACATTTAAAAACAAATACCTATGCTTCATCCTGCACACAGCATCTTAAAGACACATGCAAGGAAGCGTTTTCAAATCAGTAGCCAATACACAATAAGAGTATATATGTTCAAATAAAATAAAAAGGCACACACATACATCTTTAGTTACTTGCAATTATTCAGCAACTCTTAATAGAAGGAGAACAGTCCAATATTGAATGAACAACTCAACATCTTATAGAAAAGTAAAAAAAATAAAACGAATTGGGGCCTGCATTGTGTATATTTTCCTTAGAGGACTAGGAATCAGCATTATAACATCAAAGCCTACAGGCATTCACAGCATAAGTCTTTAACATAAGTTTGATTGCAAACATGTTATAATGGCGCCATGTTTAAATTGACAATTGCAACATGGCCAAATGCAACATGGAAAAGATAATTACAACTAACATACTCTGGGAAGCGCTGTGCAATGGTCTGCTCTCCAAGAGATCAGATCCTCCCATTAGCAAGTTCTTCATAGGAGGATAGATTCACACTGTCAGACTTGGGGCCTCATCACAAGTCCGGCGGTAACCCTTAAAAGTGGTGGTAACGGAATTTGCATGGCCAATAGCGCTCCACCGGATCATGAGCCGGCGCACATACCACTGACGGTGAAATCAGACAGTGCTGTTGCAGTCAGCGCTATTAGAGCCGGCCACATGAGGCGCAAACACAGCTGCATCACATGTCCATTGTACAGCAGTATTAGTGTACCATCGAAAACACGGCGCATTTACCTCCAGCTTTTAGCTGGAGGTAAATGAATACAGGTACCTGAAATTAAGCCACAGGTGATACCAATCCACCCCAGAGAGATAAAGCAAACCACTACCACAAACACGGTTTCCAACACCATGCTGCCACTAGCCACTGTGAGGTGGGACAGGACAGCAAGGTGTGCACCGATTCCCAGGGACAGGCCCTCACCCTGGACCCTCACCGACCGCCCGTTGGTCACCTTGTAACGCTTCAACAGGGAGACCCTAACAGAGCTGCTCACCACAATACAGGACGATCTAGGGAGCAGGATCAGCATCCGGACAGCTTGCCCCCACTGCTAAAGCTAGCGTCTGCTCTACAACTCGTTGGAACTGGCACCTTCCAACACTCTGTGGCCATGATGCAGGCCATGGCACAGTACACATTCTGCACAGTGTCGGGCCAGGTGCTTAAAGCCCTCCTGCAGCAAGCGCAACGCCACATCTCACGGTCTAACACCCCAGCCCAGGTCAATGCCATGAAGGCAAAGATCTATGCCATTGCGCAAATGCCAAATGTGATCGCTGCCCTGGACTGTACTCATGTCGCGTTGCTGACCCCTGTGTGACAGGCATGGTATCAAGAGATGAGCCGGACATAAAAGTAGATTTTCAAAAAGCCCTAACCCTAAGGTGGGAATGTTCCCTAACGAAAGGAAAACGAAGGGAAGTTTAAGTCCGACAGTCGAAAGTAAAAATCTGTCTGCATCAAATCCTATGTTTGCAATCACTTCTACAGAACAGGGTTTATGGGATTTGGCCAACTGCAATAGTGTTCAAAGTAAAATTAGGGTAACAATGGAACCATTCCGTAGGTCCCTTCCACAAGTTCAAGGCACTCAGGTAATGTTAAAAAAATAAAGTTAGTGTAACAATGGAGCTCCTCTGCAGCTCCCTTCCCCAAGTTCAAAGCACTACAATTTAGAAAGTTCCACACAGTCTTAGGATTCACTTGGCAATTCAGATTGGCTTGACAAAAGTTCACAATACCTTCTCCTGTCAGGATATTCCTTCCCGCGCCATGAGCCGGAGCCTCCTGATTGTTTTCCACTTCACAAAATGCTTAACTAGCTCAATGTTGCCTCCTGTAAAATTTCACAGTTCAGTTCACTGTACTTTTATGCAGCTCTCTTTTCCACTTAGGGCTCCCGTGGTCGTGGCACAGTTGTCAGACTGCACGGTCCACCCACTACAGGTCGTGCAACCAGGTGCATTACCTGATCAGTGTTTCTTCTGTTCTCCCTGTGGGTCTCTGCTGCCCTCCGGGATCAACCTCCTGCCTGGGGGCCACCCCAATGATTACCTACAATCTTGGTTTAAATGGAAATCCTCTTTTCCTTTACTTTGGGATTTTGCTCCCATTTCAGGTTTCACACAGCTACCCCTTTTCTCACAGGAGCTTCTGAGAGTCTTTCAAGGACGTACACTCTTTTACACTACCACTCCTTTACGTTTTTTCCGACGTCAACAGTTTGTTTCTGCCTACATTTGCTTTTCTTCCATTAAGAGCTTTCATTAGTGTGCCACCTGCACGCGTTCGCTTAAACACACTGTTGAAATAGCAACACTGACTCGCGTACTGGATTTCCTTCATTCAGGGAAACTCACTGGTCACACGACTGCTTCTGCCTGCTCTGGCTTAAACCGCTAAGGTCAGGGTCTCACCCGCTGCCTCTCAGACATTCCTGGGTTCCTTCTTACTGCCCAGGGGAACAAGCAATTCCCTGGATCTTTCAGCAATCGCTTTGCCTCCCACTATCGGATTTTGGCTCCTTGGAGACACGGCTCCCTCGCCACGCTTCCTCCTACCTGCCTTTCTCTGGATGGGGCAGGCGTCACGGCGTCTCTCTCTCTGCTGTCTGGTCCTGGGATACTCCGGCTCAGCTGCGGCTTCCATCCACCCTCCTACTCGTTTCCTCCATTAAGTGCTTGGGTGCTTTTTATATTGTCTTCAATACCTCTACAGGCTGCAGGTGTGCATGATGAAAGTCAATTGCTTTACTCTGCTTGGCCTTGTTAATGGGACATAGAAAATTGAGAGGCTGATGTGCCTTGATCTGCATCTTCTTCATCTCAGTCCTAGAATGTTGTTTCTCATAGGGAGTCAGTACTCCTCTTGATCTCCTCTTCTTCGACCCAGAACTTAAGTGATGTTTGAGGAATAGAGCAGAATGTGCCTGAATACATTCAATGAAGGCTGAGTGGGGTTTGCGTCCATCAAGAAAGGGGGGATACACCATATTCAATATGCACAGCCACAAAGTTTGTCTCTCTTCCCTTTCCTTTAAAATCTCACTATAGAGATACCCGGATCCTCATTGCCATGAAAGAAAACATGATTGATAATAACTGAAAACTGGTGGCCATCAAACTCAAATGCGAAGTCAGATTAGTATGTATTCTGTGCTCGACAGGGGCACTGTATCGTTTGCACATGTTGTCCATGTTTAGGATTATCTACTACGCCAAGACCCCAGGGTATACAGAATGATCTGGCCTGTCCATGAATACGTGAATGTATCAGGACACGCATTTAACACTGGGCAAAATTAGCGTAAATCTGGAGATTGGGGAGGAGTGACAGTTTAGCATTCGCTAGAGTAAGCTCAATTCTGGCAGAACAATAGAGCAGTAGGCACCATGGATTAACAAGACTGGACATAAGCTGTTGACTGAGGTAAGCTGGATAAGATCTGTGGATTGGACATAGAAAAACAGACTGGAGTTTAGAGCTACGGCAGGTTTCGACCTGATGTATGAAAAGCACAGGAAGAGGCAAAACCGATCCAACTGAAGTTAATATGAGCGGGAGAGTGACAGGGTGCGTAGAAGCAAAGGAACAAAGCAAGAGATACGAGCATAGTCAGGTGCAAATAGATCTGGTGAAACAAAGAATTGTACATGAAGAGCACACAAGACAAAACATCATGAAAGAAATGATAGTTGGCTTGCTGCGTGTGTGACCACACCTTAAAACTTGCATAGCGATCGCCAAACAATAGTACAGCAGTTTGGTGTTATCAAAAGAAGGCCTTTAGTATATAAATACATATTTTTGATTTAATACTTGCAACAAAGAAATTATGGATAACAAAAGCACCCATGTCTTGAAATTAAAATATATTTTTACTTCCTTAAATGGGCTGCAAAAGAGCATAAGAACTACTGTTTACTTGTCAGACACATTAAAGCTTTAAAAGTAGTGAGTAAAACAGTCACACCTCAACATCTTATCTGGAGCCCTGCATGCACTCAATATCAGTAGAAAACGTTAGCCCATGATGGTCAAGTCCCATATTTCCAACTAAGCATATTTTCTTATACGGAGGCAAAGGTGACAGTTAATAGATTTTCTATTAAAAACAGAACTGCTGCATCCGCAGACAATGGCAAAAAAAATCAACTCACAATCTTGTAAAATTGCTCTTTGCAAAGTCACAACAGCTTTTTACTACCTTGTCAAGTGAACTATTCAGGGAATCGAAATGAGGCAATTAGTCTTCTTTGCATGTCCCGGAGCTCCAATGCTTCCAAAGAAATTAAATGCAAAGCACATACAAGAAGATGACAGATAAACGGTGAGCGGCTCCTGATATTGGCAATTTCTTCGTGAAATTATTACCCACAGGCCTCTTCGCAAGCAATCCCATCAAGCCAAACCCCTGGAGTGAAAACTCAGGTAATCTCGATCATTTGAATTCAAACAAAGCCAATGCAGCATACACCGTGGCCGCAAAAATCCAATCCATAGGTTCAATTATATTAGGATCGAAGCGACAGGCGCAGATCTGCTTAAAGTGATGGATTCCTCTTAAATTGCAGACTAATCAAAATGAGGTCCTAAAACATTAATACGTGCTAAAGTTATCAGCAAAAGCAGGCAATTCTTAAGTTATTCACATACAGCAGGAAAGCATTTATTGGTGGCTATCCTTAAAGCAGACTTAGTCATTGATTAAGCAAGGCCATCTAACCAGATGAATACGTGGTTCTGGAATCCAAAAAAGCACAAGATGGTAGCCCCAGTCTTGCGAACTAAACTAAGATCTGCTGGCAACTTCAATATTATTATAAGAGGGGATGAAAGCGGACTTCAATAAAAAAAAAAAAGCCTCACTTGACAAGCAGGAGCAAGTTGCATTTTCCTTCGCAGAAATTTCTCGACATGTCCAATTGTAGCTTCCCCTGAAACCCGGACGAATTTCTTCTCCAAGGCCTGTTAAGAGAATGGAGACCATTTTTCCAATAAATATATTTTTCAGGAAATCATTTAAAGTGTCACAAAGTTATGCAAGAGAACGTACTTAAAAATGTAGCACAAGAGGACGAGAGAGAAATGTCACTATAGTGGTCAATGCACTAAAATATCAAACAGAATGTTGGTCCATTTAATTAAGTAAAAAAATCATACAAATATCAAAAGCTACATGCAAGGAGCACACAATATGTAGTTACAATTGTATTCCTATTGTTGACACACACTCCGAAATATACTACACACACAGATTTGCCAGTTAAGGCTCAAAACAAAACCATAACTCACGCCCTGCCATGCACAGGTTACGATGGCAAGGAAAACTACAAATGACATTACAAGTGGCCATTATCAGTGGTTACTGTGGGCGTGGCTATGACTTTTGGCAATACACGTGCCTCAAATTAGGACTCCTCAGGCAAACGGTCAGTCGATAAACCAATCAATTAAAAAGCCAAAAGTGCTGGAGTTTCCCACAAGATGTATAGTTAGGTACCTTCCACCTCACACTAGCCACTAATCAAGACAATTTTGATCACTGGCAACATATAATGCGATTGACATGAGGCTATTCTGAAGCAGATACCAATACCATTTCCTTGGAAACCTTGTACATTTCTCTCTACAAGCACTGGTTTATCTTCTGCGCCGAGAGGTTGGAGTAAACCATCTAAAATGCCAAAATGCACCCACGCTACTCTTTCTGTAGGTGGCCATTTGGTATTATAAAAGCCAACCCTAAAAAATATCATTGAAAAACAAAGGGGGTTCCTGGGAGTCTCTCTACCAGCACGAACACAGCCCATTGACCTGTTCTTGGGTGGATGGCCCCTGGGAGAGTCTAAACCAAGTAGTTAGCTCACTGTCCCTTTCACAGAGAAGAAATATCCCAGAATGTCAGTGTTTGTCCTGCCCAGGGGCAGTCCAGCACCAAAATGCTAGGCAATTCTCCTCTGACCTAGAGTACCAAAAGCAACCCCATACACGTGTTTCAGCCTTGTTGGGCATCATCAGTGAGGTGGAGCTGTGCCTCTCTGAGAACAGTGAGCAAGGGTCCACGTCTGGATTCCCCTGGTAACTTAGGGTGAGACCCAAAGTTACTTATATGCAAAACAAAGGGGGGTTCTGGGAGTCACTCTACCAGCACCAACACAGCCCATTGATCTGTTCTTGGGTGGATGGCCCCTGGGAGAGTCTCAACCAAGTTCGAAATTGAGGGGAGCTGGGAGCTATTTAGCTCCGCTTCTAGCATAGTAGATCCTGGTTAGCTTGAAACCAACAGCTACTAGGAGCTACTTTGGCTCCTAGGGCCAACTGGTACCTTCCAAACATGTAAATGTGACATTATCTTTGAGTTTTTGAGAATATTAATGAAGAAGAATTAGAATACATCTAATACACATTTAAACACAACGGTTTTTATCAAATTGACACAAAGTTAAAGGAGCATCTCTGGTAGCTCCTTGTTCCTGTGTGATGGCTCCTGCCTTCAGGGGGGTGCTCGACACCCAGGAGATGATTTTGGCTCCTGCTCATCGAATCTTAGCTTCGAACCCTGGTATTATGCCAGAAACATAACACTGATTCAATTAAGTTTCAATTTTGTTACATCGGTGTATCACCAAAGTGATGGTTGTTTTATTAGTAATGCAAACCACAATGCATGCGCTATTGTTCTGTGAAAAATATATTCAAAAATCTTCCAAAAATAAAGTTCCCCTTCTGAATATTTAGGGCTTTAAAGAGCATTGAACTGAATGATTCCACTTGTTACTAGCAAGAGACATCGGCATATAACCTAGAACATCTGTTACCATATCCTATAAGCATTACAGAAGATTCACTTATGAATTACACAATTAGCATTGTGGCAATCATTGAAGTTCAAATTTACATTTGGTATTAACCTAGTAGTCCAGTGTATCAGAGAATAGTAAAATGACTATGGTGAGGGAATCAAAGGTAGGGTGAGCTTACACATTTAGTGCGCCCCATTAACAGTATCATATCAGTCATGCACAGAACCAAGGATTCTCAACAGAAGAGAAGTCTTGAGAAATATTTGTAATTGCTTTATTTGCAAATTACTGTAGCCTTTAGTGGATGACACGAGTTTCGGCAAAAATTGACTTGCCTTTCTCAAATCCAGGCCTTGCTCACTTGGTGAATAGAAGCATAATGCAGGTTAGTGTTAAGTCATGAGCTCAATCCCACCTCATGCAGATGTGTCCTCAGCTTGGATTTGAGAAAGGCAAGTCAATTTCTGCCGAAAAACATGTCATCCACTAATGGCTACAGTAATTTGCAAATAAAGTCATTCCAAATATTTCTCAAGACTTCTCTCTTCTGTTGAGAATCCTCGGTTCTGTGCATGACTGATATGATACTATTTATGGGGCGCACTAAATGTGTAAGCTCACCCTACCATTGAAATATCAGAGAATAGTATTTGATTATTTATCCTCCCATCACATATTTTCAACAATAATAATTGTTGAAATGCCATCTCAATCAAGCGAGTATTCATCTGTTCAGCACTTTAACACACCTATTGCACTGACGAAAATATTGTTTTAGTGTGCATCTCCTATGTTTAATCTTATCTTTTGGTGATAATGTTTAATGAAATAATCAAGAGTGTTAAAAAACGATGTTCTCGAGATTCTGGAATGTTGGTGAACAAGGCAGCAGCTTAAACCAACTGCTCCTGCTCCCTCCCAGCCTATGGATAATAATAATATTGGAAATTGAGAAAAATGAATCCTGCGCTGATATCAAAGAAGAAGATTGAGATCCCTGACAACCCCAACTCCAAAAAAGCTAAACAAGGGGAGAAGATGGGTGAGAGTTCAGAGAATGGTGACATGTATGCACTGCTTCTCCAGATTGCCCAGGATGTGAAGGAAATGAAGTTTACCCTCAGTGAATTGTCCCCTCAAGTCGGTCACCTGGAGAATAGAGTCACCAAAGTGGAAGCAGAAAATACAACCTTGGCCACGGAGGTTGCAGGGAGTTATAGGGCCTACAAGGAGTTGAGATATGAAGTTTCTGATTTGAAGAGGAGGAACCTGATGTTGGAGGCTGATCAAAGGAACTTGAACTTGCGCTTGCTGGGTGTGAGTGAAGACTCTGCTTTGGACAAAAACCTCGATCACAGAGTCAGAGGAGTACTGGAGGCAACTTTGGGTAACAACATCCTAAAAGAAATGGACATGGATTACTCCTTTAGAGCTGGTAAGCTGGTCCAGGCCGGAAAACCAAGACAGATCATCATGGTGATGTCCAGAGTGAGTGCAAAGGAAAGGATTTTAAAGGCTGCGAGAGAAAAAGGGAAACTTCTGCTAAATGGAGATCAATTGGCGATCTATCCAGATTTCCCTAAGGAAATAGTGGAAATGAGGAAGGCGTTCAAAAGTGCAAAAGCTTTGGCACAAGAAAAAGGGATTAAAACTCTGCTGGTGAAACCAGCGACACTGAAGATATTTTTTGGATCAGGTGTCAAAACCACAGAGGATCCAGTTGAAGCTGAAAAGTGGCTGAGGGCTGGGGGCTTAAACGTGGATAATAGTATTGCAGATTGGTGTGATGCATGATGTATGAAGCTGTGAAGATGTAAGGTTACTTTTCTTTATCGATTCATTTTTTCCTGAATTTGTTAGATGGGAATTGGTTTGTTTAGGTATCAGAGCGTTATTAATGTTTCAAATATGCTCTAACGGTTTTTCGCTCGAGCGTAGGCTTGATGTGGGCTCGGATAATGGGTGCTTTACTCTACGGCAGTACGCGCTCTATAGATTTTTTATAGGTGATGGTGCTTGTTTTTTGTTTGGACGGAGTGCGGGAAGTGTCGTGCTGTCCGGAAATGTCAGCCGTGCGACACCCTTCGGAGTCTTGCCGGCAGTGGTGTGTTGGATTGGTGGATGCGGGTGACCGGCCACTGTTGACGCACATTTGAGGTAAGGCGTAGTGGCGCATTCTCCTTTGGGGCCGAAGGCACGCGTGTTCCGGGCAATGCGCCTTGCTGCATGCTCAGGTGTTGGGGGGGCACAGTGGGTTTAGAGGCTGGGGTGCATGTGTTGTGGCTGAGGGGAGGGGAATGCTCTTTGCACGGCTTTATCCCGGACTGCTGTGGTACGTTGATCGCATTGTAATGTGTTTCCATAGCCAGAATTAGATGAAGGAATGCCACGTTTGCGAGTATGCTGCCCAATGCTAATCCCCTGCACATGTAACAGTTGTTCTTGTCCTGGTTGCACACCCCTGACATGCTGAGTGGGGTATATTTGACATGTACTTGTACTGTAATAACGAAGCCAACTGTATGCCATTACCATCACTGCATAAAGATGGTGAGAGTTGTCACTATTGGGTACCTGGGGTTCCACTGTAGTCTACACCTTTTACTTTGCATGGGTACGTTTCCTTTCGTGCAGTAACGAAATCAGCTGTGAGAATGTAATAGTGCTGTCATCTAATGTGAACACTGACGAGGCCTATGGTTAAGATATGATTGTGCACCTCTGTCTACTTACCAAATCACAGACAGAATTTTCGATTAGGTTTTTTTTTGCAGTAATGCTTACGTTGAAGAGGGTTTGATTCCATTCTCAAAGCGCAATGAGTGATGTGCTAACACGTTATATCTGGAGTGCCCAGTTATACAGTACATTTGGATTAACACGGTGGGGGTTGCAGTTTTGTGCCATGGAAGTCACATGGGGGAATGTAGTGTCCAGGAAATACCGGAGATTCTGATTTTTATGCTTGGCAAGGTGAGTGGTAAGGCCACCGGGATAGTCATGGATTGGTGTGTGAATGCCATGGAAAAGTTTAATGCAGTATCTGGCTTCTAATCTCATTTGGTAGGGTGCAGGGACACAGGTATTTTGCAACTCTCTGTACACTTGCTCACACTTTCTAGTGATGATTCACGCTCAATTGCTCAGCATGCCCGCAGTAGTTGGGATTTGTGATGTTTACACTGATGGTTGTGACGGTAGGTGGATTAGTTGATGGTTATAATAAGAGAATTCAGGTTTTGTCTAGGCATGTGATTGACACATGGTGTGGTATTTAGCGTTTTTGAGTAGGCGATGTTGCATCTATTCAGGAATGCTCTTATTTGTGCTTTCATTTGCTGGAGAGTTGTGGGAATTCCTTTAGACCAAATTGTATTTTCAACTTCATTTGAATTTGACCAAATGTGGTCTGTGACACCCTTTATGGGCTTTCTATAGGCTGACCTAAGGGAGGGAGGGGGGTAGTCCCTTTCAGCGTGTAGCTGGAAGGGATGTTCTGGATGGTTGGGTGGTTCAAGCCCAGGAGTGTGTTTTTTTTATTTTATTTCTTTACTTGACTATAGGTTTAGGTAGTATTGTGCCTTATGAATTCATTGCAAGGATTGGGAAACGGGATCTAGCAATGTCTTACACTTATCAGAGGAATTTCAGAGTGGTATCTTGGAATGTGAATGGTGCACATTGTGCTGTCAAGAGGAAGGTGATTTTGAGTAAACTAGGGGAGATGGGGGTGGATGTCGCAATGCTTCAGGAGACTCATTTGTTAGATGCGGATATAGATAAGTGGAAAAAGGAGTGGGTTGGTGATGTTTATGGTTCATCGTTCACTACTGGTTCTAGGGGTGTGTGTATTCTTTTTAGGAAGAATCTCCAGATCACTGGGGTGAAGTGTGTGAAGGATGGGGATGGAAGGATAGTATGTGTCACTGCACATATTCAGGATGCTCAGTATTGTTTCTGCAATATATATGCTCCGAATGGGGGTGATGGTAGTTTTTTTGTAGCTTTAACGCAAATGTTGCAGAATGTAAATGCGATTAATGTGATTTTGGGAGGGGACTTCAATGTGGTTTTAGAACCTGGACTTGATAAAAGTGTGGGGGGTGTGGACAATGCCAACGCTCTAAAAAGAACAGCATTAAAGAGACTAATTGATGAATGGAACCTCACAGATGTTTGGAGATTGCAAAACCCTTCTATGAGACAATATACTTTCTTCTCTGCAAGGCATAATGCTTATTTGAGAATTGACCTCTTTATGACCTCTGGCCTCTGTACACAATCATTCCAAAGGGGTAACATCGGATCACTACTTGTTTCGGACCATGCTCCAATCTCCATAGACTTGCGATTGACCTTCCCGGTTCCTAGGTCTAACACCTGGCGGATGAATGTCTCCCTCTTGGACGATGATGAAATTGTGGACAAAATTGTTCAAGAGGCGAGATTCTTTATATCTGTGAATTGGACTGGTGAAGTCAGGGTGGAGTTTGTGTGGGAAGCCTTCAAATCATATATGCGAGGATTGTTGATTGGTTTGTCCAGCAAAAAGAAAAAAATGAGAGATGCAGAAGTGAAAAAGCTTATTGTGGACATTCAGGATCTTGAGAGAAATAATATGCAAAACTTTTCAGATGAGACTATTAAAATATTGAAGCAGAAAAGGAGACGATTGGAAGATTTGTATTCTTCGAAGGCTGAGTGGTTGCTTTTTAGAACCAAAAGCAACTACTATGAAAAAGGAGAAAAATGTGATCGACTTCTGGCACATCGGTTAAGGGTTATGGACAGTGGCAGATCTGTCAATGCAGTGGAAAGACAGGATGGGTTGGTGACTTTTGATCCTGTGGAGATTAATGCGGCATTTCTGTCATATTATAAAACCCTGTACTCTTCAGAGATCAACTTATCTGAGCGTACAATTGGTCAAGTCATTGATGACTGCCATCTGAAGAAAGTGAGTTTGGATTCCTTGGAGTGTATGGAAAGAGATTTGAACATGGAGGATCTCAGGTTGGCTGCTTATGCGCTGTATTCTGGGAAGTGTCCAGGCCTGGATGGACTACCAGCTGAACTTTTCAAAATTTTCCCAGAAGAGGTGTTTGCTTTGATGCTAGAGATGCTGCGCGCCTCTTTGAGGAATGGGTGCCTTCCAAGTTCAACAAGACATGCTTCAATCTCCGTTTTTCTGAAGGAGGGACGATCACCAGTGAAAACTGGTAGCTATAGGCCGATCAGTTTATTGAACACGGACAACAAGATTTTCGCCAAGGCGTTAGCTTTGAGGATTGAGAATGCGCTGATGGATATCATAGATGTAGGCCAATCTGGATTTGTAAAAGGCAGACATGTTTCAGAAAATGTGAGAAGATTGTTGCTGACACTGTATGAAAGCAAAGAACACCATAATGATGTGGTGACGTTGTCCTTGGATGCTGAGAAAGCTTTCGACCGTATTGAATGGACATATCTTTTAAGTACATTGAAAGGCTTTGGTTTTGGAGATACCATGATCGGATGGATAAGACTGCTGTATTCCCGGCCGACTGCTTGTGTTCGGACTAATGGCATGGACCCGGGCATTTTTGAACTTGGGAGAGGGACGAGGCAAGGCTGTCCACTGTCGCCAATTCTGTTTGTGATCGCCATGGAATTGCTGGCTGTGAGGATAAGAGAAGAGGATAGAATTGAGGGCGTACGCTTTGGTGCAGCCTCCCAGAAAGTTTGGTTGTATGCGGATGACATGCTGGTGGTGGTTCAGAATGTGGAGAGCTCCATTCCTGTGCTGATGGAGTTGATCGATGTGTTCAACAAGGTTTCTGGATACAAGATCAATTGGACCAAGTCGGAAGCGCTGCCGGCATCAACCACTTGCACTGTTTTGAAGATGCAGGGTTTTCCCTTTAAGTGGTGTCCGAATAAGATGAGATACCTTGAGATTTGGCTAACGAATGATGTCTCGAAAATAATGGATGTCAATATTACACATGTGATTCAATCTTTGGAGGTGGACCTGAAGAGATGGAATGCACTTAAATTGAGTCTCTGGGGGAGAGTGAATGCCATCAAAATGACATCAACACCGCGAATCAACTATGTGCTCAGTGTGCTTCCCCTGGACGTAAAGAAGGGCCATTGGCGGAAAATTGAGAGTTTAATCCAGTCCTTTCTCTGGGAGAACAAACAGCCACGCCTCAGCTTGTGGACATTGCAGCTGCCCCAAGACTGTGGAGGTTTGGGGGTTCCCGACTTTGAGAATTATCATTTGGCCTTTGGAGCCAGGCATCTGGTTCCATTTATTGAAGATTCGGAGGATGTTTGGACGCTGGCGGAATCAAGTAGTTCTTCTCCGTTGCCGCCTAGGGCCATACTGTCCACGGTGGATTGATCTGATTATCGCACATTTCCACCGACAAGATTCCTGAGAACTTGTTGGAGGGAACTATGGAAGAAAAGTAAGCGTAAGGTATGTGATAATGATTACATCCCTATCTGGTTGAATCCAGGTATTTTGCTGAATGGGAGGCCGCTATTGTGGTTGAACTGGCTCCTGAGTGGTGTACTATGGTTGAGTGATCTGATGGAAGACGGCAAATGGATCAGCTATAGAAGACTTTCACAAATTAAAGATCTCAGAGACTGTACAATGGGTGAATACAGAAAATTGAGAGGTTTGCTGCGGAACCAGAGAACTGTTGATGGCGGTGGTTGGCAGTTATGGCTACCTGAATATAAGACATTAGGTGGTATGGCGTCCAAAGTATATAGAAATCTGAGCCAACAGTACACGCCAGCAGAGGGGTTGTTAACTAAGTGGTCTGAGGTCCTTGGCTCTGATATGACTGTGGAGAGGTGGAGGTTTCTTTGTAAAAACGTAACTCTGACATCCATTAATCTTGGAGAACAATGCCGCCAAATCAAAATTCTTAATAGAGTGTTTTGGACTCCCCAGAGACTGTATGCGAGAGGGATGATTGACTCAGAATCCTGTTGGAGGTGTAAGCATGATGTCGGCTCCTTTGAACACTTGATCTGGGACTGTTATGAACTGAGGACATTTTGGAGGAGTGTCAGTGAGAAGATTAATGAGGTTCTATTACGGCAAGAGGATTTTGATTATAACACTATCATCTTGGGTGAGGATGATAAAGTGGAAGATCTCACTTATCCACAGAAATGCTGTTTTTTTAGGGCTACAAATTCTGCGAAAAAAATTGTTTTGAACAAATGGAAATGTGATGAGAGACCGACCTGTTCAGAATGGGTGGAGGACTTGAGGCAAGTGGCCAGAATTGAGAAGGTTATCCTTCGCAGGAACAAAAAGTTGAAATTGTTTGATGATATGTGGGGTGGGTTTTTGGATGACATGTGATAATAAGTTGGCCTGTTTTGCTTTTTAGATTCTGTGAAGGTTGGGGGTGGATATGGGGTGTGGATTCTATGCAATGAGTTCTACGATTACAATGCTGATAAGTTTGTTGGTTGTATGTTTTCTATAAAATTCAATAAACTTAATAATAAAAAAAGAAAAAAACGATGTTCTCATCGGAAGGTGGCTGACACTAGCTTCTGGCGCATGTGCAGCAGCCATCTGCTCAGAAGACGGGCCAAAGTAAAGTGCTCTGGATAAAGGTGTAATATCTAAGCTGGGCTGCTTGGTATGTCTCTCGACAACACCAACATTTACAGCAAACAGGTGGAAGAGTCTCTCAGGCCATTGAAATGGACGGGAACCTGTAAAAGCCACAATAGCCATATCACACAAAGGTTCATCTGATTTTCGAAAGACAAGGGGTCTATATTATGGTGGCATGATTACACTCCTCATCCTTTCAAGAAATATACTACAAACAACTGCAAACCTATCTCTATTGACAGATCGGGAAAGAGTGCTAAAGATCTCAGCCACAAAGTATGTGACCAATGGGTCCCAGTAAAAAGAAGCCCGACTGGTTAATGCAAGCTGCCATTTTGCCCGGTTGCGGGGAAGAAAATCACCCATGAGATGTTTCCGTGGGCAAAGATAACTTTAGACAAATGGGCACTATGAACATTTTAGTTAGGACAGGCACTATGAACATTTTAGTTAGGACATTTCACCACATTCTTTTTTTAAAACCGTGCTAAAGGTCACAATCAAAAACAAGTATTTACAAAGAACGGAGTGCTCCACCAAGAGGTACAAATGGTTAAAATAAAGGACGCCATATAAAAGTCAATAAGCAGCCGAGAAGAAAGGGTGCAATCAATGTGCTTGGTAATCTGAGGGACGCTCAAGGTAGAGCTCTTTATCATAATATTTCAGAAGGCCTAGACACAGTAGTCTATTCTGGCAGCAATGTACTGAAGGCATTTTCTGAGATCACTTGCATGGGAAAGAAATACATCTCTTAGCTGTGCAAAACATACTTGGGGTACTTTATTTATCAGCGTTATCATGGTAAGATTGTTATCTATCCTCCCTTCTATTATTTAGGGAACTTGCATAACCGGGATGGGAGAGAGTCTGGGAGCTTGCGGCCAGATGGTTTGATTGAAAATATTAGAGGCATCGCATTTTAAAATCGACTGGCATCCAAGCAGCTGCTGATTCCAGTCACATTGCCTGCAACAGGTTGACCAACCTAGAAATGGTACAAAGACGCAGTCTGATTTCTGCATTGCCCCCCTCAAGATAAATTAAAAACACAAACGTGTAGTAGACTTTTAGCCAGAGAATGAAGTTACAAGTTATAACCAGGGGTGCTCAAAACGTTTTTGTAAGGGGGAAACATTTTTGGTCTAATGTTTGGCTGGGAGCCCCAGTGATCACGATGGTACAAAGTGGGATCTGTCAGAGGAACCTGGTAAGCCCTTTGCGGGACCTCTGCAATTGGCCCAGCTTAGCCCACAGAACAGCACAGGGTGCAATCCTGGTGGTTGGACCCTAACGACCTCTGAAAGTCCTTGAGGGTTTGGATGGAAGATTATTTTTATTTTTGACAGGCATCTTAGTTTAATTTGATAGGAAGGGAACTCCCTTTCAGCAATGGGGTCAGGTAGGCATTTTTTCTTTTATTTGAATAAAAGTATCTTGAAACATGTCCTCTGGTCCGAGTCCTTCTGGCTTGCCCCACTGTTTAAAATAGGAGTGCCCGTTGTGTAGCCTCAGAAGTATCCGTAAACTTGTTCATGATGTTTTCTATTTCCCCTTCACATTCCCGAGTACCTCCCTCTGTTCCCTGTGGACAGACTGGGACTTGTACAATTCCACCTGCTTACTTGTCCTCTTTATTCAGACCTGAAAGACAGAAGGAGGTTGTTTCTATTTAAAACACTTCTACTACATAGCCTTTGGTGCATCAGAGATGTGCAAGAACATGTACAAGACAACGTAACGCTTAATGGAAGGAAGAGGCAGGGTGCATAAGCCATGGGCATTGCAAGTAAAGCTGCCCTGTTTAAATCAGCACTCACTGCAACCATAAACAGAAGCACACCAAGGCAAGCATTCACTCTCGAACACAGGCTTTATCAGGGGCGGCTTTAGGTGGTACAATTATGGACGCTGCCGAAGAGCTGGATCAGGGTAGGTGAGCATGGGAGCTGAGCTGTGAAGCGACGGGTTTATTGGGCTCGACTAGAGCTGAGCCTTTATATAGGAAGGTGGCGCAACAAGGCACACCACTCCCAAATATGTACGTAAACTTAAGCTGCTTTTGCTGGACCGTCACCCACCTCTCTCCCCAGGAGAACGAGAAATCTATAATTCCTATATAGCGATTTACTTCCATTAGTTGGTCATGATGTCAAACCATATTTCAATATTGGAAGTATTAGCACTTCTCATAAAATGTAACAACCAGCAAATGTTTAGGCTTAGATTGTAGCACTTCTTATCCCAAAAAAGTAACTGAGGTGCTCATCCCACTGCATTTGACGGATGGTTTGGTGGAATTGGATGAAATTAGTAGACTGCAAACTCTGTACAGTCAACCTGATAAGAAAAGACAATAAAACAGTGTGTGGTATAACAGGGAACACAACTTGGATAAGATACTCAGAAGTAAGCACAACTGCCTAGTTTGTCAATCATGTTTATTTCGAATGTACAAATACATTCATGAACCGAATATACAAAATTATTAGCAAACAGTAAATATTGTGGCAAGGCCTGCTTACAGGCCGTGTCAGGGAAGGGAGGGAGACCACCTCAAACATTCCCTGGTGCTCGAGCGAGTGTGTACAGACCCCTCTCCAATCCCCCACCTTACCTATGATGGCGAACACTGACAAGGGAAACCCGCAGCGGGAGGCAGCAGAGGGAAGCCACCACGCAGCAGCAGTTTGCACTTCTTCGCAGCACACAGCCAGCACCCTAACACTGGACACGTGGGCAAAGTCTCCAGCAATCTACACACCATTCAGGAAAAGAGGCCTTATGGAACAGGGACTCCAGTTCCTTCGAAACTCTTCCACTTTCCTTGCCAGAGATGCTTCCAGAAAAAGGGGTGGGGGTTACAAGCCCTTTTTGAAACCACCCTAAACACTCCCTCTGCCACTCCCCCTTGAGTCAGGAAAACGATTTGACAGGGTGACACCCAATCCTGGGAGGGGGTGGGGTGTTTAAGGAGGTGTTGTGTAAGTGTGGGCTAGTTGGGTGAGGAACGGGAGCGGAGCATGACGTCCAAGAGACCAGAGGAGGTAAGAGCGACTTGCGTGTGGAGGCTATTGTTAAGGAAGAGGTCTGTGGAGTGTTTGTGTGAGAGAGAGGAAAGTGTGAGTATTAGAATTAGATTAGGAGTAGTGGTGGAGTGGGGAAGTAGGAGCGTAGGCAGCAGTAGTGGTGGTTGGGAATAAAGATAGTAGGTGGCGGGAGTCGTGAGGAAAGAATAAAAGTGGTAGAGTGGTAATCGGTAGTACGGCAGTGAGCAGGGCCCCACATCCCTGGGTGAGCAGGGACCATATCCCTGGGGTCTGTAGTAGAAAGAAGGGTGTACAGGATACAATATCCCTGAGAGTCCCTGAGGGTCGAACAAGAGTTAGCAGAGGGTGATCAGGGAGCTATATCCACAGGTTCTGTAACAATGAGAGCGGTGTGCAGGGCACCATACCCCTGAGTGTCTCCGAGCAGTAAAGTGAGTAGAGCTTTAGTGGTAGTAGGGAAATAGGAACAATAGCAGAGTTGGAAGAGCGACATGGTGTGGGAGAGTAGGCGGGGCTATTGGCATTAAGTGAGATAGAAATTATAAGGAGAGAAATAGCAAGAGGTGGGGAAGTAGAGTGAGAGGAAGGAGGGAAAAGGAACCAAGGGAGAGGGATAGTTAGAAGTACAAGCAGCAGTAAAACAGGAGTGGGAAAAGAAGTAAGATCGAAGGGTGGAGGTAGGAAAGGCAGAGTGAGAGATTGGAGGGACAGCAACATGGTGGGAGGAGAATAGATTAAGGGATCAGTACAGGAAAGCATCAAGTGTGTGAGGGTGTGAAAGGAGTGTGCGCGACGCTGGGTGAAAGAAGGCAGAGAGACTAACCAACTAGAAGAGAGGGAAATTTAGAAGTTCCCTAGGGAGACAGGTAGCCAGCGTCTTAGGGAAAACACCTATAGTCATATTTAGAAGAAAAAATAGGTGTTACCAATCGGTAGTGACTAACAGCCAGGTAGGGACGTCTGGGGCTGAGAGGTGGGTCTCAGGCCTAGAGAAAGGGACGGTCCTAGCGCCAATCATCACGAGTCCCCTAGACCACAAAAAATCAAGAACAGAAGCAGGTATTCTGACCATTAAGCATTCAAATAAACACCCTTGGACTGTTCATAAGAGTCAGTGTGGTTATTTGTGACGGGAGACTGTCACAATATATGCAAAACATAGATAAAAAAAAGAATCAGTATACAATTCCTAAACAACTGTCAAACCTTATATTTTAAATAGTCCAAATTCATCTGGTTAAACTATATAAATCAAAAGAACAAATGCATACAAGAATTAAGTCATCTTATAAAGATTAGTCTGTACAAATTTAGATAACAATTAAGATGGTAAATCATTTTCCCAAATTTTTAGAGCACACATCAAACAAGTTAATTAGGCCCACTTTATTCGTGACGAATCGACCTTTAGTAAATATAGGGCCAGACAGCATTGGCAAAATCAAAACCGCTCTTAAAATTAAGGTCATTGTTTTACACCCAATGTGTGCATCTGTAAGAAAAAAAATATATAAAATGCAGAAGATCTCCACATGGTGCTTGGCAAAGCAGGCAGCTCTTCTCGGTCTCCTGGCCTAACCAAACAGCCGTGATGCCTTTTCTTAATGGTAGGCAATTACACCTTGGACTGGTAAATTAAGCATCTTTCAGATAGATGATTACTCCAAGATAGATAGATAGCAAACAGTTAGAGGTTATTATATGTCTTCATTTGAAAGGTTTCATCACTTCATGCGAATTCTGCGTATCCTTGACGTAAGATAGAAGCCATGCTTTTAAGATTTTTACAACCAGCCTCTTCTAAGAAACCTGGTGTATAAAAGTGACTTTGTGCATTCACTTTTGTCAAGAGAGTTGATATGCCAAAGCCTAGGGAAAGACATTGCACCCAGTTTGTGCAACACTGCTTTAATAATGGATGCATTCTTGCAAATGCGTAAGCAGTGAAAGACTGGATCCAAGGAAAGGACATCTTCTAAAAAACATAGTCCAAGTCAAGTGTGCACAGCATAATTAGAAGAGGAGCTCGGAAGACAATTTCTTAAGGAAATCGTTGGCCCCCATATGTAACAGAGATAAATCTGAAAAACCCCAGAGAATAGCCATATTTAGCTACCGCTATTGTTTAGCTAACTGCAGAATAGCGCGAAGCATGCCTTAGGGCTTGGGTGGGGCTTATATAGCCAACCACGCCCTGCCACTCCCATTGTGTAATTAATTCCAGAAGCTCTCTGCTACACCCATGATTGCAGATTAATGCACAAGCTAATGGCTTAGAGCTATGTTCTTAACTCCAATTAGCAGAGAAATCAATCACTCAGTGGCAGACCGACTATACCTGTGTTTTCCTTGAGGTTAGCTCCATAAGCTTGGTGCCAGAGGCACCAGGACTGGGTCCAGGTGGGCTCCTTTGAGGCTTGATCCAGTCAGGGCCCTTAATGTGCCCCAATGTTCCCACTGCTGCTGGGCTGGGGCGATCTGGTCTGCTCATCGTGACAGGTTTCCCAGCCTGACGATGGGAAATATTCACAGCATGTGAATCCATCAAAGATCCAATGCTGGAGATGTCTGAAGTCTTGTCCTTTTCCGAAAGAGCGGTTCCCCCCCCTCCACCCCATTACTGTGATCTCTGGTGGTTTGGGTTGTGTGGATCTGCCTGTCACTGAGGGAAAGCTAGTGACACTACGGCCTCACGGAAGACATAGGTAAAGCATGCTTCCCACTCACCCGCGCACGAGGCGCCAAGTTAAAAACTGGGAAGCCTCTGAGGATTTAAATACTTCTGAGCTCCCTCAAATGGAGGAATCGTCCCAAGGTGCTTGTGTAACTAAAGTTCCTGCAGGCAAGCAGTCACTTCATCACGAAGGTGGGGTTCCTTGGGTAGAGCAAAGGGACTTACCATCTTCCCAGGACATGGGATGGAGAAGATCTCCACACAAGGCGGCCATGGGGGAGCCTGCTTTGAGTAACTCGATTGAAGAGATGATGAAGAGGGTGGAGTAAGTATACTCCCCTCTTCAACATCGGAGGTTGAGCTTACAACATCATCAGGAAGAATACGTTTTAATGTGGGTGTGACCCAGGAGGAAGTCTCTAAAAAGAGCTCAATGTTTGGCTCCACGCCTAATGCACCTTCTCAAACCAGGGAGGCGCTGGTAACCAACAAGGAAAGGGAGAAAGAAGGCCCATCCTCAATGATGGAATCTGTGTGCATACAGGACTGTTCGTACTTGGAAGATGTGTTCAACAGACCCGATTCCCAGGACTCTGAGTCACAGGGGCGAGTGGGCCAATCAACCTCTATGTCGCCGCAACCGTCTCGGTTGCAGCTTTCCATGTTAGAGCAGCAGCATTTGGCATTGGCAATTAGAATGGCTAAGGATGCGGAATTGCTCAATACGACGCGCTTGTTTCAGAGAGGCCGAGTGCGTTTAATGAGCTGACAACCCTCTTGCGGGGCGGTCTGGAGGGCCAGGCAATCTACTGGAATCCTCGGCCCTAATAGGCCCGACCTCCTGCGGAAAGGAAGGATGGATTACATTTTACATTCTGAGAGGGAAACCAGGAGGGAGTCATTTCCTCTCAGATGGATCCCCTGGATAGGATTCCGCCAGAGGCAGTACTATATGACCAAGTGGTGTTGCCACTGTACTCCCAGCGGAAACAAATATCTGAATCTTCAGCATCAAGTGACTCCCAACTTAATCAGTCTTCATCTCACCGAATCCAGAATGAGAATGATTCTGGGGCAAAGCATGGGGGGATGAATGGCCCCAGATGCAACATTTGATCATGTTATCAATGGCGGTGTCAATTAATCCCTTTGTGAAATTATACGAGAATCCGCAAGAAACATTTAAAGATCAAGCCACCTTGTTGGCCTTGTCTCATACAAAGTTGGTGTTCCTAGAGTCATTTTTGAGCATGGTTCAAACAAGATTTCATTAAAAAGCTGAGTTGTCTGCCCAATGGCAGGCTAGGTTATTCGATCTAGTGAGAGGGGAGATTGCGGAGAAATCAACAATGATGTTGACTTTAATGGATTTAATGAAATGGCAGAGGAGGATCAATGTAGACAGGTGTTATCTGAGCCCCAGGTGGATGATCCAGCCTCTAGGGTTTTAAGACCTAGCCCTTTAGAGGTGGGAGAGGGCGCGCAAGAATTGGTGACCTCTTCCTTGAGGGTCCGGGCCGTGGCTACTGGAACACGTTCACTGCAGGATCAAAGAGATCTGGGCGGGTTTTGGATGGGGGAAAGGTTGATGATAAACTGGTGAGGGAGGGGAGTTCAAGACAAAAGTTGGACAGCGACCCGAAAAGGGAGGCCACTGTAGTGGCGAATATCCAGGCCATGGACAAATCTCAAGATAAGGATGTGCTTCTAGGGGCTGGGTTGAACGTTTTGTGCAGTCTTTGGAAACAAGAAAAATAGCCCTCATGAGAAAGCAAACCCTGTCCTTTCAACAACAAAAAAAAATCTAAAAACCAGTTGGCAAGCAGAAGGGGGCGTCCCTGTGGTTCGAGGGCCTTCCTGAGAAACATCTTGCTTCCTAAACCAGGTAAAGAGGGGACAACCCAGAAGAGGGTTGGTTGTAAAATTGTAGCAGAAGAGAATAGAGAGAATGAGTGCTTCTTACAAAATGAGGTGCCGGAAGAGGACATACAATTGCTATTGAACCTCTCAACTTATTTGGAGAAATCGTCCATGGGGGAAATTGACCAGATGAATGCAAATTTTGAGGTGGACATAAGCCCAATGATCCCTCTGAAGGATATAAGATCAAGGAAGACTACTGAGGAAAATCAACAAAAGCAGATGGGTGACGCCTGGTTGATGTCGCCCATATTCCGTACTTTGGAGCAAAAGAGAGACTTGGTTGATAGCACAGTATTCCCTCTAGGGTGGAGGCAGGACGGACTCTATGAAAATCTCATCTGCGGAAAGAACAGACGTTTCCTTCTATTACAGACAGAGAAGATATAGGAAAGAGGATCATTACCATCGCGTGTTGATACCGGAAAGGGACGGCCTAATAATAAACAGATCAAACGTCTTAAAACTTCTTCATTGTTCGCCTAAACTGACGTTTATTTCCCCAGAGGACATAAACATTGTGGAATTTGTGGACGAGGAGCATCTGTACTGGCTGACGCTCCATTTGTCATCAGATCTGGTGAAGAACTGTTTGCTAGAAGCTGCAATGGGCTTTCTACCTTTGGGTTTTGAGCTGACAGGGGGGAGTGTAAAGACTAGAGGGGGGGTCTGTACTTCTGCTCTCTATATGGCAGAGGAGAGGCACAGAGGATCCCAGCCAAGATTCTCTATTATTGGTAACGTAGTCGAGCAAGCAAGGCCTCGCTTCTCAGGAGGTGATGCAGGTTGGTTCTTAAGTACAGTGTAGTCCCCAAGCCCCCACAAAGGAATGTCCACACACTATTAGTTAAAGCACAGTCTTTATATAATTAATATTCAAGGTTATGTACACCATCACAATAACTCACTTTGTGCTCAGAAAATCAACAATGGTAGATATATACAGTGGTACCACAATTATTATCAGATCTCATTAAAGTGCATCAACTATACTGTCAAATGTCACACAGATCAATAAAAAGGAAACCAGCAATAGGCATAGGAAGGAAAGCAAGATGGTTGAACAATAGGCAGATTACTGGTCCCTACCACTAGACACAGTTCTGTGTGGAGATCCCCCCCCACCTGGGCAACCTGTAAAATAAAGATGTAGCACAAGCCCAGTCCATATATTGATCAATAGTCTTATCCTCTCCTATAATGTTTTTACCCTCCCAATGTACCTGGTGGAGCAGAGTTCTTCGAAGAAGCGTCGATGGATCCTTCTTGAGTGACTCCCTTTAAAGCAGGAGCCACGGATCGTCAAGAGGCGTCTAAGAAGTTGAACTTGGCGTCGATGAAAGGTTTGGGGGTGCTGAGGCCACGGCGTCGATCCAGGCGGTGCTCGTCGGCGACGTCCTGCATGGATGAGGTGTGCGGGGCACCTCGGCGAATGGTAGTTCAGGAACGCAAAGAGTTTCTGAAGAACTGTAGCCCGACAAGGGCGTCGAGTCGTTGAAGGCTTTGTGGTCTTCAGGTGGTGGGAAACCCACCGGCGGAATCTCCTCGGTGCGTCAGCGTCCTCGACTTTCTCCAGCGGGATAAAGCGGTCGACGGTGTGGACAAGGGAGTCCTTCGATTCAACTGTCTTGGGCAAAGGAGCGGGTGGCTCCGGTCGTCGGCGCCACGGCATCAAGCAGTCCCCTCTTCTGGGCAACACGGCTTCGACGGGCCTCCAGCGGTTACGGCGATACTCCAAACCCTGGTCGACGACAATGGACTTCGTCGGTGTCCGGGTGCTTCACTTTGTTCTCCTCAGCGGTCCCCGTCCCCGGTCGGCAGCCTTCCGAGGGTGTGACTTCCAGGGGGCTTCGGCAAAGGTTAGCAGTGCTCGATGGTCCCTCGGAGCACGGGAAGAGGGCGCCTAGCCAGGTCCTCTCTCGGATCAGTCCTCGACGAACTCCGCAGATTTCGGATCGGGTCGAAGCAAATGCAGCAGCAGGTCTTCTTCCAGCTGGGCGTCGAGGATAAGCAGTTCCAGTAACTCTTCAAGTGTTGACTCAGCTTCTGAACAATTTCCAGTGGTGAGAGGTCCCCAGATAGACTATTCTGTCTCTCATCCACACTGCTAGGTCACACTCAGCGGCCAATCATACAGAAGGCCATTCATGCAGTCAGTCAGCCAATCAGGCATACAGTGCATTCAGGCCATAATCCTCCCTCTCAGACACTCACAACAAGGAATGTGTATTGGGACAAGTACCCAGCCATTCAACACTACACACTGCATTCATGCCAGTTTTGGGCAGGGCTGTCTCAGTCTTGGTCTCTCATACCAGACACCAGACATCCACAACAAGAAGTGCATATTGGTCACACACTCCATTCACCCAGGTCCCACCCACAGGGCGTACCCACAACAGACAGTCACTGGGAAGGCTCCAGCCAGTCTGGCCTGGGCTTCACAACACCACCATATATGGAACTTCCACCCAACAGCCAGTCAGGGGGAAGGGACAGATTCAGAGCTTCCCAGGACTTTGGGAAAACAACGTAACAGGCAATAGGAAACAAGATGGCCCCTGTGGCCTCTTGCTTTCTATAAGAAATCAACTGATTCCGATGGCAGGGCCTCGGTAGCCCAATATGGAGGATACTCAGAGCACCCGTCAAATTCAGCATGGAGCTGCCACCAGCCTATACATACACTATGGGCACAGGGTTGCACTCCCAGCCATGGGTGCCATAAGGGTATCCCATGGGTTGATACACCAAAACAAAAACGGGAAGAGCTGCACTGCCAGGAGTCCCACATGGACTCCTGGGTAGAAAACAATACAGAACACAAATGAAAAAGGACTACAGGACAAGGGCGGGGTGGCTCTGTCCCTCCAATGCATTTCCAGCATCACAGGGAGATGATAGGCCCTCAACCGAGGAAATATTATTCTTGTGGGAGGGAGGTGAAGGTGCCCAGGGTGGACAAGCTTGATATGGCTGCAGATGGGGGAAGGTTTGATAATCCCATAAAGAATTCAAGCGTTTGGGGGGGTGATGGGAAAACACGCTTGAAGGTTACATTTGAATGTCGAAAGGGAGAGGAAAGTAATGCCAAGCAGTCATATGGAAAGGGAAAAAGTTTGAACTCTGATGAGGACTGGGGATGGGTAGCTTCTTCCTTAGTGCGAAGGTCAGACCCGAAACTCCACAAAACAAGAAGAGTTCCCCTATCCTTGGCATCATGGAATACCAGGGGCTTTAGGCATTTATTTAATGAGGGGGGCTTAGATCTGTGTCCCCTGGATGTGATTTGTATGCAGGAAACATGGTTGGTTTCCAAACCAATCTGTGAGAGCTGTCATGTCCATTTCTCCCCGGCCTTGTTGAAAAGTCGTGGTAGGCCCTCTACGGGCCTTATAAATCTGGTAAGAAGGGGATGTATATGTGTAATTTCAAAATTCAAGCAGTTGAGTCTGTCTGTTTGTGCAGTTAGTGGTACTGTCGTGGGTACGAGAGAGGGAGGGGGGCCCATCACACGTTATTGCTTTTTAACGTATACTGGAATCCAGAGAGAATTGGGGATGAGACTTGTGGATCTGGTGACGCACGCATTGGTGGAATACAATAAACCCACAGTTATGATATGTGGAGATCCTAATATCAAATGCCTTGATGTGAGGGGCCTAACATTACACAAAGATAGACTATCCAAAAAGGCAGTTTTATGGGTGCCCAAGCTAAAAGAGAGGAATATTACAATGGTAAATGGTAATATGAAAGGGGAGACATCTGGGAAAACAGCCTGATGCAGGGATGCTTTAAGGGTTCATTTGGATTATATTTTTGTGTCTACTGACATGTATGAATGGTTAGAATGCTTAGCAGTTATCCCGATGCTAAGCAGTGACCATTGCCTGCTAAAAATAACCTTTAAGGGGCAAATTAAGGAAATAATGGTTTCAACTGAAGGCCTTTTATCCCCCGGAATGAGGTGACTAAGATCTCTAGTAGACTTGAGGGCCTAATGTCAAATAATGGTGGGGGGGGTGTGGACGACTCCTCTGTATTTTTGGCTTTTCAGCAGAAAACCTCCTTAGGGGTCAAACCTGATCTGAAGAGGTTACATGTGTCAAGCATGGTAGTGAAACAGATGAAATAAGAGCCAAGGTCTGATTTAAGAGCTATAGATTGGCAGCAATCCAGAGACAAAGTGAGGCAAAAATAAAACGAAGGAAACAGCGATATAGGAATTGGCTGCTAGATTCTAGGGCTCAGCTGTTTCAAGAAGATGCGGAAACCATGATGAGGGCCTTGGCAAATAGAAACACCCGGGATCTCTGGTCGCTACTTAATAACAATGCCATGTTTCAGTTGGCTACAATGACACCAACGGTACCAGAGAAGTTCTGGATTTGATTCTTTACTGAACTTTTCTTAGCATCGGACCAACAACGACCGCTCACAGCTAGAAAGGGCTCGGTGCCTTGGGCAATAACCTTCGACAGGGAGGGGATATATTATATTGGATAAAACATCTAAACCCGTTGAGGGCTGCAGGGTCGGATGGATTAAACAACTACTTCATTAAACAAAATCCGGAGGAATGGTTGGATTTTTGTTTGATCTTGTTTACTCGAATATTGGCTGTAAGAGAGGTCCCTGTATCATGGAGGTACGCCCTTGTGGTCACTATTAAAAAGGGGAAAGGGACAACCCACAAAACTATAGGCCCATTGCCCTCCTGGACTCTCTTGGGAAAATGTTCGCCTCAATTCTACTAAAACACCTAAACTCATGGGTCCCGGAGTCGGTGCATTTTGATATAAGGCAAGCAGGCTCTGTTCCGGGGGTGGGAACTAGTCTAAACCTTTTGATCCTCAATGTCCTGAAGGTAAGAACTATGGAGTCTCAGCAAAATATATGTATGACTTGCATCGATCTGGCGCAAGCTTTTGACAGTATTAATAGAGAGATATTGTGGGGGAAGAGGTCTGTCTGGTCTTGCCCGCCTGTTCTTTTGGAAGCCATAAAGAGCCTCTACTCGGGAACTTCAATAAAGGTCAGATTGACTGCTTGGGGGTTACTTTCATCCTCAATTCCAACAGGTAGGGGATTGAAACAGGGTTGCCCCTTGACACCTACAATCTTTAATCTATTCCTCTCAGGCATGGCTTCAAGTGAAAAGGAGGTTAAGAGCCTTTCATCCGCAACTTTATAGGCAAAACATGCCTTGGGTTATGTACGGGAATGAAGTGGTAGTAAGAGATTGTACACCAATGGGCCTCCAAAAGGAGACTTACTCACCTAAATGTGTACTTTAAGAGCAATGAGTTGCAAATAAATACAGATAAAATGAAAATCACAGCTTTTACAAGCGCAGAAGGAAGGCAAACCCCAAGCTGTCATGGTACATAATCACGCAGAAGATGGAGCGTTTAGAGTTCATAACTTATCTGGGCATCCTTATTAAAAACAACGTAAGGGAGAAGATATAGACTGAAGAGTTAAAGCGTAAGTGCATTAGACTGGCACCGCAGACGAAAGTAATATGGAAATTTGGTAGATTTACGCTTGTCCTTATTCTAGCCTTTTACAAACAAAAGGTGCCTCTCATCCTACTTTATGGAGCAGAAACAGCGTTGAGGATTCCCTCGACTTTTTGGAATTTGTTGGCAGGTGTCTTTTGGAGGCGAGTTCTCGGACCCGACTAATTGTTTGCCCGTCGCATTAATTAGATTTGAACGGGGACTGCAGTCACTTAAATCTATGGTTAAGTAGAAGTCCTTAGGTCTGTAGAGCAAAACTGTGGTGGAGAATAGATTGAACAGCGATAAGGACTTTGGGGTCTTAAGGGACCGAGTTGTTGTCTCCTGGAAACTTAAGTGTAGAGAGGACTTGGAAGCTATGGGTATAAATGAGGACACGTTGAACATCCCGGACAAAGCCAAAATCCAGTTGAGAAGGCTCGATTGTATAGAGAACATGGATGTAAGATCTGCATATGAAGACTCCATTAGTCTTAAGATGTAGCAAAGGGCCATTAACCAAATGCCAAAGTACCTGGTAAAATTCTTTTCTAATAAACATAGGAATGTTTTCTTAAGGTTGAGGTTAAACATTCTCCCGACAAAAGACATTCTATGGTATAGAAGGGATAAGGCTGTTGGTTCGCCCTCGTGTAGGCACTGTAAAGCCCACGTTGAAACAACTAAACATCTTCTGTTGGATTGCGGTGCCTTAGAGGTGACGAGGAGTACATTCTTAAGTGATGTATTGTCGGAGTATAGAACTTTAACGAAAGAGGAATGGTGGGAAGAGTCCCTGTTGGGTGAAAGAGTTTCAGTGGTATTGGCTATCACAAAGATTTTTATAAGTTTTAGAGTTAAATTGTGATATAAGGAAGTGTCCATTTCTTTTTTTGTGCTGGGCTAAGATATGGTTTCTGTTTATCTTAGTTTAAGGATGATGTAAGAACTGTTGTTTTCATTTCTTGGTTGAAGGGAGGGAATGTATCATGAAAGGTTTGTAATAAACCTTAACATGTTTAATAAAAAAAGAAAATAGTGAACACAGAGCCCAAATATCAACCATTTCTGCAATAAATCAGCTTTGATCCTGTCTATACCAGGACGTTTGTATGCCTGCTTTTCAGTAGCCCCCCCGAACCTCATGTAAAGTAAATTCCACTGTCCTAGATTTTGGGATTGCTAGGTACAAGATAAAAGGTCTTCTATGAAAAATCCTGGCATTTGGCAGTTTTGAAAGGCCTATAGAGTGAAGCAAAGTGGGCTACACAAGCATGGTCCTCAACACTGGTTGCACAACCAGTTGAACTGTGTTGGTAAATTGGGTCATTCGTAACTAAATGCCAACTTTTTGGGTGGGTTTCCGTGTGGAATGATCTATTAATTCAGACCAGGCTAGTTTGTCCAATTCCCTTTTATGACTAGAAATTGCTTTCTTATATTTGGCGTGAGCCATTGCCATCTCATTCTTCTTGAGTCCGAATTTTGTAATCTAGAAAGTAAGTTGTGTTTAGCCACTCTGCAGTCTACATTGAACCAATCCTTCGGCTTATATACCAAATATACAGTACTAATAGAAAAATAAAACCTTTCCGAAATAGTCATCAAATGAGACACGACCAGGGAAAACAGAGTCAATATTTAGCAATAGTTTAAAATACAAGGTATTCTGAGTAATTAGATGCTGGTGGATAGTAAATTTGTCAATCTAAGCCCAATTTAATTTCCCTTACCTTTGAGTGTCTTCTACAAAGGCAAGGTGGGCTAGGTATGCGACCCTGCCATCCAATCTGCAAATCTATTGGGTGATGGACACTATAAACATCCTCCACAATGAAAAAATCTTTAAAATAGGAGCCCATATATTGGCAGAAATAATCAATAGTAGATGCCACCTGAGGACCCCTGAATGCATTTGCCTGGCATTGTCCTTACAAACGTGGTCGTTAATGGAGCACAACCCACATTCGATTTGCCAGGTCCACAATTTGAGACCACTGGTGCAAATATGTGAATCTTTCATGCAGGGTGATACCCAAAATCGCATCTTCCTGGATGCCAAAAAAGTCAGACTCGGGGATGGGTCGGTGGGTGGGCATTCCTTATTTTTAAGATAAAGTCACCACCTTAAATGACCTAGTACTGGCCTTTTATTAATGTAAAAAATAGGTAATCCATAAATTGTTTAAAAAGCGCTAAACTAGTGGTATCATTCTGCTTTTGGGGACCGTTATAATAATTTACCAATATAATGGGTTCCTTTCCTACAACCAGTTCTCCAGATGCGATTCTGCAGTGGGAGTATTTTGCTCCCTATTTTTTAAAGATGGGAGTAAAATAATTTTTTAGGGAGGACAAAAGTAATTGACATTCCCAGTCGGAGTATTTAATAAGCAAGTAAAAATATGTTTTAGGAGGCGTGGCTAGGCACATCGGCAAGATGGCTCCCGAACAGCTTCCCACGAAGCGAGGGCAAGTACTGCAGCGGGCCCCTCTCCCAGCGCTCGACTTGGCAAGAAAATGGGGCTGTCAGTAGTGCACTGCCTGCCTCTTCAAGTGAGCTCTTCTCTGACGTGTGATGATACCCGCAATCTCTAGTTCGAGTCCTTTGAAGTCCTGGCTGCTCTCCCGGAAGATGGCGCCTGCTGGAGTGGCCTCTCTATGAAGGCGCTGGGTCCGCCCCGTGTTGAGGAGTGTGTTGCCGCAATTGCATAGCTGAGCCGTGCTGTTGGCCGGGGGTCTGCGCCTAAACCGATGAGCAGCAGCATGGAGCTGTGGAGCGGCATAGCTGGTCCGGTAAGAGTGGCACGGCTTGCCGGGACCTCTGCTTCATGCCTGACGGAACAGCTAAGCCTGCAGGGCATCACGCGGCCTGCCTGCTGCGGGGCACGGGCCATGGAGGTGCATGTTTGTCCTGGACTGGTGCTGGGTGGCTGAGCGCTTCGACCCCCCACCCGCCCTCCAAGTGTTGCCTTCATTATTCAACCACTTAACTTATGCTTCAGGGTTATACAGCTGTTCCTGTGGCCAATGGGGGTGCACCCTGCATCCGCAGACATTCAGCTTAGTGTGGTGCTCATCACCACAGACCTTTTTATGCACTGGGGACATTAGGGGAGTGCCATATGGGGAGTGTGGTGCCCTTCTCAGTTTCCCCTAGTGACAAGGTTGCCCCAATTCAGGTGTTCTTGGACATACTCTGTCAATAACAAATTACATCCTTTTGAGGAGCTTCTTGGAAAACAAGCCTCAGTGTGCTGCGGTTTGGTGCTGTGGGGGCCTTAGTGTGGGGCATAAAGAAACACTGGTCTAGGCCGCAGCAATGAGGAAGGAGCACATTACGTGGGGCTCTTGTGGGCTTGGATCCTCCAACTCCTGCTGGTATTATGTCCAAAGCACCCAAGCCCGGTAAGCAAGGGGACATTTCTACAATGGTGCAGCCAGCCGACAAGAACAGAAGCAGCAAGATGGTGACAGCTCCTGTTCATGGGGCTGATCCACTTTCGAACCTGCTCATGCAGATGTCTACCAAGACAGATTTGCAAGAATTATTAGTGGAAATTCACAAAGAAATTAACAAAAGTACAGAGGAGTAGTCTAATAAATTCCTGACATTAGATAAGAGTTTCGGATGATGGAGCAGAGGTGAAGGAGGATACTCTATGTGAGCAGTCATACGAGATGGGAGTGCTCCAACAGATTAGAGGCGCTTGAGGGGCGGGCGTTGTGCCTACTTGGAAGATAAACAGGAGGATGAGGAGAATCGTTCCTGCAGTAACAACATCCGAACCTGTGAAATGTCTTCAACTGTACGGGATGAACTGCCAGGCTTTGTGCCAGACCTCCTTAGTTTCATTCTGGATCTCCCCGAGGACTCTGCAATTGAATTGGACAGGACTCATCGAACGAGGACCGGGACTCTAGCGTCTCAGTACAGGCCCCCGGACGTGCTCACCTGAGTGCACTTCGTTACATTGAAGTAACGCTTAATGACTACAGCTGGGCCCTTGTCGGCCATTGCCTTCCGTAACACGTCTCTTTCCTTGTACCAGGACTTTGCCTCCACTACTCTGGTGAAACGGAGGGCACTGCGGCAGTTGACTGAATGGCTGCAGAGTGAGGTGGTGAACTATAGATGGAGGTTTCCTACTGTACTCCACTTCTCTTACCAAGGGAGGCGTTCGACTATTCGGACACTGGACGAGATGCGGCTGCGTAAAAGGCGTTCCTGGGACTATTTTACAACTCAGGGGGTGAGAAAAAGAGGGGTGTGGCAATATTACTGGGTGAGCAGATCCCTCTGGCTAGGGTCCAAATTTTGCGGGATCCCATGGTGAGGTATATGTGTGTTCAGGGTCTGCTCTGGGAGCGCATGTTTATTCAGATATCCCTTTATGCCCCTAACACAGGGCAGGATGCTTTACTGGTGGATTTACTCTTGCATGCCCTTCCCTTTGCAGATGGGCACATTTTGATAGGGGGCAATTTTAACCTGGTGCCAAACCCCTTGTTGAACAAGTAGCGCCACCAGGCTAGACTTTAAACATGCTATATCGTTTAAGTCTTTAATTCGGGAATTGGGGTTGGTGTATGCCTTGAGATTATTCCATGGTGGGGATAAGGACTGCATGTTCACGGAAGCTTCTCTAGGTTAGATCTCATGCTGATCCCTAGCGCATTGTACCCTTGTGTGCGTGCAGTGGAAATAGGTATGAGGACCATGCTCCATTTCTGTCAGTAATTGGCAGAGTGGAGAGGACCAGGCCGTGTGCATGCTGTATGACCCAGTGCTGATGGACCCAGTGCGGTGTTGAGAAATAGGGGAAGTAATAACCAACTATTTTGGGTGAATCGCATCTCAGGTCATCCCCTAGCTACTGTCTGGGATGCAATGAAGTTGATGGTTCGGGAGGAGTTAATTAGCAAAGCTGCAGCTTACACGAAGGAGCGACAGCTGGTTCGATTAGGTCTACAGAGGGGAGTTAAAAAAGGCTAAGCAGCTACACAAAAGGGCCAGTTCGCGATTGGCTTTGAACACTTTAAGAGTGTGCACAAGAGGCTGGAAGAACACTAGCATGTAGGACTGCCCAAGCAATGTTAAAGACCAGGCAATATTATCATGATAACGGGAACAGGGCTAATCGTCTCCTGGTAACTAAATTGAGAAAACTCCAAAATATGAATACCATACTGGCATTGTGTGATAGCCACAGAGTGGTGAAGCGGGGGGGAGCTGACAAGCTGGGGATATTTGAAGCCCACTTTAGAGTAGTGTTTCGTGCAGATGCCAATCCAGCCGACGCTTAAGTTAACTACTTGAACAGCGCGCGCATGCCGAGGCTGTCGGCCGAGGAGCGTGGTGAGAGGGCCCAATCTTGACGGGAGAAGTAGAATGGGCCATTAAATCACTGAAAAATAAGGCTCCCGGTCTGATGGGTTTACGGCTCCCTTTTATAAAAGGTTTTGCTTTCTTCTGGTTCCCCCATGGAGGAACTCTTGAATTCATTCTTAGTCACGGGTAGCAGGGCTCCCTCCATGGGCATCTCCACTACTGTTCCGATCCCCAAACCGGGGATTGACCCGAAACTTTGCAATACTTATCGCCCCATCACTCTTACCAATATAGACTCGAAGATATTCTCTAAGATATTGGCACATCTGATGGAGGTTCTCCCTAGGATCATAGACAGTGATCAGACGGGGGTTCATCACTGGACGAAGCAAACATAACAATGTGAGGCCTGTTCTGAACCTGTTGGAAGTGGGGCATCTCTCGGGGGTGGATATGGGGGTAATTGCGATGGATGCCCATAAGGCTTTCGACAGGGTAGACTGAGGGTATCTCTGGTGTGTTCTGCAACAGTTTGGCTTTGGTCCAGGGTTCTCCAAATGGTTCATGGCCATCTTTCAGGCCCAACTGAGACTTAACGGACGAAGTTCATCTAGCCGTTGTCCCCATTGATATTTGCATAGAGCATGGAGCCACTGGCTTGTCACATTAAGAATAATGTGGCCATTGAAGGGATTGTGGTGGGGGGAGGGAGGTTAGACTATAAGGTGTATCTCTATGCAGACAACATTCCGCTAACCCTGCGGAACCCCTGTGCCTCGCTGGCTGCTGCATTGCGTGAACTGGTGGATTTTGGCCTGGTCTCCGGTTTCAAGGTCAATTATGACAAGTCACATGGGTTGATGTCTCCTTGCGGCCAAAGGACCGGCCCATGGTCCCAATTTAATGGTCTCAGAAGTCTAGCCCCTACGTGGGAGTACAAATTCCAAGCAAAATTGTATACGTTTTTTGTCGCAACTTTCCGCCTTTGTTTCAGGTGCTGTCTGAGGACCTGGTTATTTAGGTGGGTGGGGGTGGCAGGAAAAATCCTGGTTTGGCAGAATTGCTGCAGTCAAGATGAATCTAATCCCTAGATTTTTGTGTTTATGTTTGGCGTTGCCAGTCAGGGCGAGGATCTCAAAGAGGGTGTTATTGAAACCTGTAAGGGTGAGTGTTACTGGGGTCCCGGATGTGTTTCGTTATAACCTAGCTGCACAGATCTCACATGTGGTTACCTGGGCCGACGCTAGCGTGCAGGCAAAATGGAAAGCGATTTAACAGGCCCGCTCGGCTGTGGCACTGGTGCATCTCCCATACGTGGAGAAGGGGAGCCTTGTGGGGGCTGTTGGTTTCTCCTTACTCACTGCTACTAGGAACATGCTTTATTACATGAGGTGGGTGCTCTGCAGATGGGGCACAGTGCTGAGTTTAGGGCCATATGCACCTATCTGGAATAATCTAGGCTTCCAGGTGTAAGGAGGCATTTGCCATGTCTAAAAATTAGTGGTTACTTTACGCTCATCTACAGCATTGAGATTCTCAGCATCCCACGAAGCAGGGGGGCCCACTAGACCATTGAACGCACTCAAATGGACTATTCAGGCAGGGTTCACAAGGGGTTGGGTTTCTCACATCTATAAACTGTTGAACACAGGGGACTCAGTGGTGCGCCTGCCGTACATGTGTAAATGGGAATAAGACCTGGGTGGGACAATATAGGATGAGGCTTCGCTGAGAGTATGGGCGCGGATGCACAAATCCTCTAGATGTGTGACTGAGAGAATGTTCCTACACATTTTGCTACAGATGGGATCCAACACCAGAGAGGTTACACCACATTTCAGCTGAACATTCAGCGAATTGTTGGAGTGGGTGTGCTGCAGTGGGCTCTCTTTATCATATGGTATGGACGTGTGGGAAGGTGGGTCTCTTTTGGAAGGAGTTGCTGTCCAAACTCAAAAGTATCAAAGGTCTGTCACTAGCAATGGATCCCCGGGTGGAGTTGCTGGGGTATACTGGTGACAGGGCATTTCCTTTGTCAGGTGCTATGGCCATGCAGACTGGGCAATTTCTCCTGGCGGCCAAACTGACCATTGACCGAAATTGCAAAGTGTCCGGTGGCTCAGATGTGGTGGGTGAAAGTGTGGGATATCTTGGTGGCAGATATAATCACTGCATCATGTGAGGGGAGATATGGCAATAATGTCGCCACCTGGAGGCCTTTCATTGACTTTGCAGAGACTTACCTGGCTATTGTGGGAAAACCTCTGCTTATCCGGCAATTCCCACTGTGGTAGACTTGATTTTTGGGGGTAGGAGGCAGTTCTATTGCTACTTATGATGCTGGGGGGTCATGGGCTGGAGGGTCTTGTAGAATGTGTTCTGAATATGCCATTTTGGTTTCATTCTGTAAATCCTGCCATTATACCTATATAATGTGTTCATGCCATTTTCCACAGCATGTAAAATAAATGTTTTTGGGAAAATAATGTTTTAATTCTAAAGCCGCAATGTGTTTGTAATAAACACTTCTTTACAACTGGTTATTTATTTACATTAAAAGATCAATGTTACCACTTTGGAACAGTAATAATAGTAATCTCTTCCTCTGGCACTATATGTACTCCTGGTCTAAACATATCCAGGAGCCGGGGGATGGGCCCCTTATGTGTCTTATTTTTGTTGGGAGTATTTTTATTCTCTATTTTTATTTTTGGGGAATATTTGCCTATTTTTAGGAGGTAAAAGTGGCAGATACACCCCTTATTTGTAGGGCTGCTCACAACAGTTAATTTAAAGGCTTGCACACAATTTAAATCTGAACAAAGGGCACTTGATCGAGGGCTTTATAAGAAAAGCCAGACCACCGTAATATCTCCCCCATTTTTTAAAAAGCGTAAATAGCAGCCATATACTAAATATCTGCTGGTGCCCAGGTCTCGTGTAGAAACATTATATTCTACGTACTTAGGATTTTAACAGTAGCATTCTCCTTTAATTTTCCCATTGCTCTTGCAATGTTCCAAGATACAAGCAAGATTAAGGTTCGAATTGGCTCATCAGAAACCGAACAAAGCCCCTGGGGTAGTCCTAGTCCCATTGCTGACCAACAGTGAAATGTCCTGCACCGGTTATTGCACAAGTGTGTCGCCACTCCTTCATATTTATCCGACTGAATGTGGAGTCAACCCACTTCCTCAAGGGAAGCTAGTACTTCAAATCGATTGGTAGCAAGATTTCACCCTTGGCTAGTACATCATATAAGGACAGGCTCATTGCTACCTCCAGGTGCTGGTACTTTATTAAGGGGCGTCATGATGATAACTGCTGACACCTTGCTATTCTTTGTTGTAGCTTGGCCCTTGATGCGATCTTCTACAACAACCTTGTATTAAGGGTTACAGCAGGGTGGAGCATAAACTGAGAGGAGCAAATGGGCAGAACTAGGATAAAAGGTAATATTCTCAGTAAAGTGTTTGCAGAGCCCACTCCCAAATTTAAATTAAGGACATCATCACCTCGTTCGGATTCGAGAAAAAAAATAAAACAATCCAACCCCCCTGTAAGGTTTTGTGAGTGGGCCCCACCCAATCCACCCATCTAGCCATTAAGACTTCCAGGGGAGTCGATTTTCAGCCCCTCCAATCTGGTGTTAATCCAAGGGGTTGTTCTGTTTATAGGGGAGCATGTGCACCCTATACACAACAGGAAGGGGATTTGCCCTGCAAGAACACCGGCAAAGGGGTAAATTAAGGATATGCTGAGGTGGCGACATACTCCTGTCAACCAGTGATGTGTTCACAGATTGAGAAATGTTATAGCTAATTGCTCCAGTATGGATATCAACAGTAGTCCTTAATGGTTCACAACACTTTTCTGGACTGTGCATCAAATGCAACCAAGGGGATTTTGGATTGCCCAATTTATGGCAGAACTGGGTTTGCTAGGTTAGATAGACTCTCAGGAGGCTGCATAGGCTTCTGAATACAGGGTCTATGTGATAAAAACATCACTTCTTTTTAACATCTCTTAAAACAACACCCATAATTGACAATTAATTAAAAACACTTTAAAAGTGGTTAAATACATCCAATTGTTCTGCTGTAACTCCACCTTAGTTACCTATAAGTCCTTCAACAAGCCAACAATTACTTAAACACAATTAAAAACTCCATGGCCCTCATTACGAGTTTGGAGGTAAGGTATGGCCCTTACTGGCATGGAGCAAATACCGTGTCCGTGTTGCCACAAGGCCGCTATTAGAGGGCGATTACGAGTACGTGGGCACAAGCTTTGCGCCATGCCGGTAACGACCTTACCGCCCTGTCGTAAAAGGGCGAAAAAAAACCCTTACCGGCATTGCGTGAAGCGCAGATAGCTCCACCGCCATCCAAGCCATCGGCATTAGAGGTGACCGCTATTAGTGGTCACCGCTAATAAGCGGAAATAGCGTCATCGCACAGGAATGGGAAAGAGCACGGCGGCCATCTTTAAAAACACAATCCATTGCCATCCTCTGTAACCAGGACCCATATCGCCACCACACCTCTACCACACCTCAACCTCTACCTGCAGCATATCACAATGCCCAAGGCACTCAAAAAAAGTGCAGAGCGCTTGCGCAAGGAGCGCTTCTCACAAGAGGAGTTGAACATACTGGCCGAGACGCTGCAAGAACATGTGGATGTCGTCTTCTCCACCAACATGTCTCGACCTGCAGTGCAGCGGAAGAAGGAGATATGGGCGGAGGTGGTGCAGAAAGTGAGTGCCGTTGGCACCATCCCCTGCACTCCTAAAGATGTCCGGAAGCTCTGGGTCGACCTGCGCTTACGCGTGCGGAACATCCTCTCGGCCAACCGCAAGCAGAGGATGGCAACAGGTGGAGGTGCGGACTCCCCCATAAAGATGCAACCCTGGGAGGAGATCTGTGAAAGCACCATTGGGATAGAGGCTATTGAGGGAGTGGGGGACATGGAGCGAGGAGCCCCGTCATCGACTGATGCAGGTAGGTGTCCCAAATGAAACACTGCAAAGACCAACACGATGATGTCCCCCTGAACTGACAGTGCAATGATGGAAAGCAGGGTCCACCAGACACATTTGCAAGACTGCCTACAGGCAGTGCACAGCACCATCTTGTCCACATGCATTATGCACCCCATATATGTTTCATCCCAGACGCATCCCTGCATCACCCACCCAAAAGCCAAGCAACCCGTATGTGACCACCCCAATGCCAATCAACTGCAATTCAATATAAATGCAGCTACCCCAATGCATGCCTGATGCATGTAGACCCATCACTAATCTTCTCCCTCTCTTGGTCCCCCACAGGCACGCAATCATATAGCGATAACCAGGACCCCAGGGAGGATGCTGCGACACCACACAAGACGACCAGGGGCATGAAGGGAGAAAATCGCCCCTCAACATCAAGGGGAAGAGGGCAACCTGGACTACCGCGGAAGGGCAAGACAACCCGAGAACCCACAGCACCAATGTGCACTACAGCCCCCACCACAGCACCCACACCAGCCACCAACACACAGGAGCCAGTGGCTGAAGGCACTGTATTGGCTGCCAGCAGTACTGTGGGGGAGACAGCTGCCACAGCAGCCGTGTCCGATGACGAGGCAGATGTTCTGCCACATGGCACGACTACGGCTACAGGCCCCCCGCATTCACCACACCTCTCCCCATCCAGCATACACAACAGCAACAGCCATGAACTGTCTCCTGGGGAGTCATGGCCCGGTAGTTTCAGCCCCACGCCAAGCGTGCATGAGGAACCAACCATGTCGGTAGCACCTCATACATCCACCAGTGTCCGGAACAGCCAAGAGGGATCAGGGCAATCCAAAAGCGGCAGGAGGAGCCGACAGGGCTGTTGACACAGCACATCACGGAATGTGGCCAGGCAAGGGAGGAAATAAGGCAATGCGCCTCATCCCTCAAATCAGCAATTGAGACCACCTCAAAAGACATGTCCTGAATTGGCAGCTGTGAGGCAGGTCCTCACCCAAATGGTGGCAGCATTGGAGGCCATTCGTCCTGCACAGGTGGTAGAACAACCTGGGACATCCTCAAATGCAAGCTCCACTAAGTCCAGCCCCCTGCGTAGGTCTGTGCGGAACCTGCGCAGGTCAGACAAGGGTCCACCTGATGCCGGAAGAGGAGAAGAGGTGTAGGTTCAGCCAGGCATTCTGAACTCATGGACACTTATGGTGCATGCCAGTGCACACCATGTGTGGGGGAGTTGAGGGGGGAGAGGGTGTGTGGGGGAGTTGAGGGGGAGAGGGGAGGGTGTGTGGGGGAGTTGAGGGCGGAGGGGGGGAGGGTGTGTGGGGTGGCAGGCTTGTGCACTTGATATGTTATATTTCTTGAATACACCTGTTGTGAAATCATTATTCACATATGCGGACATTGCTTATTGTGTACGTGTGTTTTATTGGTGAACAGTCTACAGTGTCCATGTCCCTGACACACCCAGTGCCCTGTGTCCCACCTCCATGTCACACTCCCCATCCATGTGTGCTAGAAACATTGGTCAATCAGAGTCTGACGCATGGCACGTCCCTCCTGTGCATCACTGCCTCCCTGAAGTGCAGCCCCATCTCCGCCCTCCTCATCGTCAGGTGGTTGCAGTTCAGTGTCAGGAGGCAGAGGCACATTCCGTCTGATGCACATATTGTGTAGCATGACACATGCCATGACGATCTTGCCCACCTTCTCATGACCGTACGGAGCGCCCCACCAGACCTGCTGAGGCAGCGAAACTGTGCCTTCAAGAGGCCAAATGTCTGCTCAATCACCACACGGGTACGTGTATGCGCACGATTGTAGTCCTCCTCGTGCCTGTTCTGCGGGTTCCTGACTGGGGTAAGGAGCCACCTCTTCAAGGGATAGCTTGAATCACCTACATGTGGGCAACAATGATTATGTGCAAGTCATCACATCATATGGGACCTGTATCATTGACACCATAGCATGCATTTATTTCCTGTTTGCACCCACATATCCATGCATGAATAGAGACACATGATGTGACTGCCATGTGTCCATTCCTCTTATCGACAGGTGTGCGTGCCATCGTCTAGTGGGCGCAGGGGGGGGGGGGGTCCTATTCCGTGTGAGTGCTCATGCACTGTGGTAGTCCACGCTGGTTGTTCCCATGATCTCAGTGATGTGCGGTTATTTGTATGCTTTCACCCTGTCACCGTTGATGGCAGCCTTATGATGATCTCACTATTCACGACAAATGGGGACATGCTGTTTTGGTGGACCTCTGTGTTAATGTATGTTGCCCTCATGTGACTCCTTTGTACGCAGTAATGGAGGACTGTCCTTTTTGTTGATGGTATTTGGTGCTGTGCATACTAATTGCTTGTAGCTGCATTGTGTTGCGTGGTCTGATTATGTACAGTGCACATGTTGATGGCTATGGAATGGTTGTAGCACTGCATCATTTTCATGGTAGGGCAGCTTACGTCTTGCATTTTGGGGTCATGTCTCAGGTCCGGTCTGGCCTGCTTTGGGGTATGGGCATGGGCCATCCTCTCAGGTACTCTCAGCCAGGTGAAGTATGCATCTCACCCCCCCATCTCAGCCAGGTGAAGTATGCATCTCACCCTCCCCCCATCTCAGCCAGGTGAAGTATGCATCTCACCACCCCCCATCTCAGCCAGGTGAAGTATGCATCTCACCCCCCAATCATCTACCCACATCGCGATGCCATGAGCCTGACATGCAACTCACCGAGAAGCCAGGATCAGTGCCTTGCGTGTCGCTCCATGTAGCGTGGTATTGTGGAGTTCCGCAGGACCATTGAATCATGGGTTGATCCGGGAAATCGGGCACAACAATGTGTGATGATCTTGTTTGAGCCACATACCATTTGCACGTTGATGGAGTGGTATAATTTACGGTTGCGGTACACTACCTCCATGGCATGTTGGACCACCAATTCAACATGGGTGCAGTCGATGGTGCCAATGCAACCAGGGATGCCGGCCAGTGAATGGAAACCAACTTTGGTGTTCGAGAACTCCTGGGCTGTCTGTGGTAGGAAAATGTGGTCACCTGTGTGCTTCAGGAGGGCATCGAGCACTTGGTTCAGCGTACGTGAGAATAATGGTTGTGATATGCCATGCATGTGCCCCACTGTGCGCTGGTAGGTGCCTGTGGCCAGGAAGTGGAGCACAGACACTACCTTCAGTAGTGGTGGGATGGCGGTGCATATTTCAATCAGGCTGACAAGTCGTCATGTATCATGCCCACGATGGTTGTGATGGTGTCCCGGCCCACACGGTACAGGGTGTGGATCTGCTCAGGGGTTAGGTTGAATGGACTGGCTCTGATGCAAGGGATTGCGGGCTGCCTGCGTGGTACCACTGGCTGCACTGCTGGGGCATGCTGGGGCCTGCCTCACCCGCTTTCTCCTCCTGAGTCTCCTCTGTGCTGCCTGGTGTAGTAGTTGTTGCTGGAGTTCCACTGCAATCATTTCCTCCAGCCCCAGCATTGCTAGTAGTATTGGAATCATTTTTGTGTGTGACTGGGTGTGGGAAGGGGTGGGGCGTGCTCCTTTTGTGCTGGCCCAGTCTATATTGCTTCCACCTGTGCTGATTGTGTGCACCTGTGGCAGTTGTGAACACTGCACATGGCCGTTTACAGGTGGTCCGCAATGCCAGTTTTTGCCCCATGCCGGTAAGGTACTTTTCTGTCTTCTGTAGGCCGTTATTAGCATATCCGCATTACTTGTGTTCAGCTCCTGTTTACACCATGCCGCTATTGCCGCCATGTGAGGTCGCGTGCCTGCACCCATGGCGCTATTAGAGGCGCTGTTAATTACGGTGCCGCTAATAGCGGGTTGGTGGGTCGTAATGGCCCGGAGCAGTAAACGATGCCGGTAATCCTTTACCGGCATCGTTTATCCCTTACCTCCAACCTTGTAATGAGGCCCCATGGCTAGCTCCTAGAGGATGTGTGCCCAAAGTGTCTGCAGGTATTGCAGCCAAAGAAATAGACATAACAAATGATGAATCCAGATTTAGTGCATTGGGTAGATTAGGCAGATTTTGGGCATTGGTGGCAAATAGCTCATGGGGCTGGCTGTTTATAAGGGGCTGGCAGCACTGCTCAATCAGTTCAGTTCGACTTGGCCTGCTTGAAAGGTTTACTTCCATCTCCTGAGATGTTACATTTCATAGTAGAAAATGTGAAATAGGTAAAACCCCTGGATCTATTCATTTGATTAAATTTAAAGACAAGTCATGGTGCATGGTTTTGAAAGCGTGCTCAGTCACAGTACCTGCTGCTCCCGCTCACCGTCTCAGTTGCTGGGAAGCAGACCGCTACGTTAGTCAGGCACGTTCCGACTACCCTTCTTGCTTCACAATAGACACGGACTGCGTCTCACTGGCTCCCGGTTGGCTCTGTCGCTCCAGCTGCCTCTGGGTCTTGGCACGGACGGTGCCACTCTCTCATCGGTTTGGCAGCCCCAGTTGCCCGCCTTCCAGTTTCAAGGCTCCCAGTCCCACACCCACCAGCTGTAGGTCCTCCAGGATCGATGCCGGCGTTCAGACTTCTGAGTCTCCTTCCAACACAGCGGTTCTCCTTCGCCTGCATGTTTGGGCCTCCTCCCTTTATACACCTGAGCCCTATTAAATGGCCTCAGGTGTGAGTCGTGTGCTTGTCTTGCCTGGCCAGAATTAACCCAATTAATGTGACTTGCCTGACCTTCAGTATTGGGATGGCCTCATACCACTCTTCTTTGTCCCAGTAATAGGATAGTGTTTGTAGTAGGAAGTGTGCATTACTCCTAGTTGCATCTTCCTCTTCTCAGTACTTGGCGAGTACTTATTGGGAAATTTAGGGCATGAATGGAAGTAGCCCATGAAGGCTGAAGAAAGGGACGGAAAATCCGTGGGGAAGGGGGGATACCATGTCTCACTGTCCGGCCCCCTATCTCCAATCCCAAAGGACCCTCCACCCAGGTGATCCTGCCTTGGTTGTACACCCCTAGGGTCGGGATTCAAAAGTGATGGCCCTTCCCTGGCCACCTGAGCAGAGGATCCCTGGGGAGTGGTTGTGAGTGTGCCTTCAGGTTTCTCACAATAAATGTGATCAATCATAACCCAGTCAGACCGCTCGAACCAGGAGGAATGCAGGAACAGCCCGCTCATGCCCCGCTCCAAATGCAATGACCCTTTAGGAAGAACATGTGAAGGCATATCATGGAGGACATGGGGTATGCTCTTCATGTGACCACAGTGCCTCAGTGCTTCAGCAGACCAGCCTACTCACTGCCCCACTTCACCACCCTACTTTGCATAACAATCTTTACTCCAGAAAGTACTAATATCAAACAACTGATCAATAAAAACATATTTACGTGAGAAACTCATTATATAAAAACATATTTACAAGAGGGTAACCAACACTACAAATACCTTGTCTTTATAACAATTTAAAACACAATCATGTGTAAATCCCTCCCTAAACTACCACCACCTCTAAACACAAAGGTGTCTTCTCCCCATTGTTGGATATCACAAATGGTGCACTTGCGCAACCTGACCCAAAAGGTATACAGTAAAAGACAAACTGAGCAGAATCCTTTATCCTCCCTTCACCCTCTTCAACTAAACCAGAACAGGACTGAGACTTTTCCTTGGCCTCGAACCCAGGGACTGCATCTCTCCAGCCCCTATGTCTCTCCACTGGCTCCCGGTTGCTCCTATGTTCAAAGTCAAGACCTTCTGCATCATCCACAAGGCTGTCTGGGGAGCTGGGACCCCGCTACATCCAACTCTCTCTCCCTAAATACCTCCCTGCTAGAGCCCTTCGGTCTGCTAGCTCCAACTCTCTGCAGATCAGACGCTTCTCTAACAGAGAGTGGGGGTAGATCTCCCTGCTCCATGGTCCATGGTCTCCCTACCCCTCTCAGGCTTGAGCCAGATCGCCTTAAATTCCAGAAGCTCCTCAAGACCTTTATCTTGTCCTCTTCCTTCCCTCTACTAACTCCTCCCTCTGCCGCAGTGACTGGCTGCCTGGTTCCCTATGAGTTCTACGAGGCTCTAGGCCCCCCCCCCGCACACCCCCCCTTCGCACTTAGCATGTGAATCTGCACCACCGCATTCCCTGGCACTTGCCTTCCCTAGCAATTACACCTGCTCCTCTTTACCATGTTTTTCCCTGCCCACCCGAGCACTTCCCTTTATGCGTGGACCTGCACTCCCTCCCCCCTCTCCCTCGCACTTCTTGTTCTGCACTTGCACAATCCGAATGTCACAAGGCCTAGTAGGACCCTTATTGTAGCTTTCTCCCTTGTTACCCGTCCCTTTTTTGTCTTGTGGTGCCTTGAAACACCATTTGTTGTATGGGCGCCTTACAAATAATCAATCTCATATAATCTTTCTCACCAAACTGGCAGAGTTTGAATTTTCTCTACATCATCTAATGCACTGATCTGTGTCTGAATAACCCAAAGACAAAGTGAATGCTGCATTTGCAAGCATATGGAACTGTTTCAAAAGGCAAAGTGGCTAATGGACCAAAACAAAAAGAGTAAATAATATCAGTGTTTGATGCACTGTTCTGATTCCTACTGCAAAGGACCCTACTTAATGCATGGGAGTTAATCACAAAACCTATGCCTGCAGAAGAGAAATGGATCAATATGCTGGATACTGTGTACCACGAAATTAAAGATCTTCACAGAACAGATCTTCATAGTCAACGAGCACTCCAAAAATAACGACTTCTTGTTATTTGAAATAATGTACTGACAAAAGAGAGCAGCAAAGAGACAGCCCGAAGGATAGATCCTGACAATACTGACAAACTAGTGCCTAGAGCCACCAAAGTGGCTTTTCCGTAAGTACAAGTACAGACGAATAGAATCAATAGCTAGATCACACCCCATCAGCATACATGATGTATGCTACTTCTCATGGGCTTACTGCCCCTGCAGGTATCACACACCTAGATGATTCCTGGAAACGACTGAACTACTTCAACTTGCAGCAGTAGACCAAACAAAATAAACACAAAAAGTACTGATTAACAGGGAAAATCATTCATGGTATCCAATCTTACCTTAGTAAGATCCATTTTTAAAACAAAATGGAAATATAAACACTCTTGTTCAGCTTGCAAACTACAATAGAAATAGACAAGAAACTTCTTCACAATGACTCTTGCCCATATTGCCATCCATGTATTTCCCAGGGTTGCTGGGGACACCGTAAGGTCGAGAACAGAAAGAGCAACATGGTGGAGGGGGGTGCCGTTAAATAAGATTACAATGCCTTCACCTGTATTGTTAAGGGACAGCCACAGAAAATGATCCCCATGCTGTAAAAACACAGTAACCAGTACAATGCCTTCACATGTATTGTTAAGGGACAGCCACAGAAAATGATCCCCATGCTGTAAAAACACAGTAACCAGGGACTAACATTTTGCAACATGGGCTGAGTTACTATGCTGAACAAACCAAATTATACACACAATAGCAAGTGTAACATTTTTTAAGTTGCAAGCTACAAGTCAGGCATAAAAGCAACTTATCCCCTGGCATGAATGCTAGTCATCCACATGGATAAAGAAAAAGGAACAAGCTACTTACCTGTAACTGTTGTTCTCCAGCATGGGTCTGGCATGGATTCACATGCTCATGAATATTCCCCGTCGCCGGCCGAGAGGACTTTGCACTCGCTGGATGTAGCTAGAGCGCTGAAGTTCTACGTGGACCGCACGAAGAGTTTTCGGAAGACGTCACAGCTGTTTGTGAACTTTGGGACTGTTAATCAAGGGAAGGCTCTCTCGAAGACTTCAATTTCCAGATGGCTCTCCGGCTGCATCATGCACTGTCACCGGTTGGCAAACCGACCTCTGCCCGGCCGTCCGAGAGCCCATTCAACCAGAGCGACCGCTGCTACCACGGCGTTCCTGTCTGATGTGCCCCTGCTGGACATCTGCAGGGCTGCGACGTGGAGGTCGACGCACACCTTCACAAGATTCTACTGCGTCGATCGGGACTCCAGGGAGGAGTCCAGGGTCGGCCAAGCAGTGCTGCGCAACCTGTTCGCCTAAGGTGAGCCTGGTGAGGAGGTAAGAGTTGCTTAATGTTGAGCCTGTTGCCACCTCCCGTGGTTGTGCATGTGTATTCTCTTATTCAAGGAAGGAACAAGTTACTTACCTGTAACTGTTGTTCTCCAGCATGGATCTGGCATGGATTTGCATGCGAACCCTCCCGCCTACCCCTCTGCAGCTCTTCACTTGGTCCTACTGCCACTTTACGTGCTACCAAATCTGAGGATGGCTGCAAGAGGCAGGGCTTAGGGAGAGGGCAGTCATTGGCTGGGGGCAGTATGACCCAGAGACCAGTGATTGGTTACTACTAAGAAAGACAGATCAGAAACGAAACTGATACAGATTGTTTTTTCTATACCGAGGATTCCCGGCCTGACGACGGGGAATATTCATGAGCATGTGAATCCATGCCAGACCCCATGCTGGAGAATATAGCTTATTCGCCTAGAGGGAATGATCTAACTACAACAGCTAGGAGAAACTGAAAATGTTGCCTCCCAACTTGCATTCTTCTCCGATAGTATCCAGGACTATTCCCCAGTCTCCCCCTTGACTTCACTTTTAGTCTTGATCACAAGTCCCATAGGTCTCTTCTTGGAGTCCCTTGGCCGGAAACAGTTTGAGAAAAACCAACCAACAATATGATGAAGCTGCAGACTATGAAAAACCAAGGCCGATAAAAAACAGATGTGCACGCCAAACAAATAATCAGTCTCTGTAGCTCTGCTTCTGTGAGCTCTTCCTCTTAGTGCTCGCCTAAGTGAGACACCACAGTGCACGGTGTTTAATTGGTTTGCACCTAATGACATCTGGGAGGCAGTCCCTTGGGAGAAAGTATGTACTTAGATTTCCATTCCACACCTCTCAAGTGCACCTCCATAGTGAGAGAATGGCTGATCTGCAGGACGACTGCTCTCTCTCCATCTGCCAAGGTTAATCTGCGATTGGACAGCTACTCACTCCCGCCATGTCGCTGCAAAGGACCTTAAATTATAAGTTACTCACTAGAGTGACTAACATGCTCTTAGTCCTTAGTCCCTTTTCCTCCATCCTGCATGGGCCGTCCCTTCCAAGGGACGGGAGACAGAACGTTTTTCACCAGAAAAAACCTTCTTCCCCTTTAAATTTAGAGGCGTGAGGGGGTGCGGCCCAGGGAGCATGCGCTGCCCTGACTCTGCCCTCTGGCGCCACACCACAGTCCCCATTGACACGTCGACAATAGATTTAACATTGCCTAATGACACCAATATAATTAGGGGGTAGGATGGTGGGACGCTTGGAGGAAAGGGGACTAAGGACTACGGTGAGTAACTTATAATTACTCTTACGTCCCATCCCCTTTCCTCCATAATGCATGGGCGATTACAACTGAATGTAGCCCCAGGGTGGAGAGGAGACCCTCCTTAAGCAAATAGGTTCCTGAGAACCGCCTGTCCGAAAGCTGCATCAGATCTAGAGACGGCATCCAAACAGTAATGCTTGCAGAAAGCCGAGGGGGGGGGGGGGCCCAAGTGACCGCCCTGCTTATGACCTGGAAAGGGACATGGCACTGGAATGCGATGGCCGTCGCCTTGGCCCTAACCGTGTGGGCGTGCATGTTGGCCGGAAGTGGCTTGTGCTGGCCCTCGTACGCTTCTTTGATGGTCGAGACCATCCAGCGGGACATGGAGGCCTGATAGCCTGGTCTTGAGCCTTCTAAAGTGACAAAGAGGGCGTCCGATTTGCGGAAGCCCTTGGTCCTGCCCAAGTAGAATTTCAGGGCACGCCTGACATCCAGGCAGTGCAGCACTCTGTGCCTCGTCCTTAGGATCGGCAAAGAATGTGGGAAGGACCATTTCCTCGTTCAAATTGAAAGCAGACGGTACCTTGGGCAGAAATGTTGGGTGTGACCGCAGGACTACCTTGTCCCTGTGAAAGGTAGTATATGGTTCCGAGTAGACCAGCGCCTGGATTTAGCTGACTCTACAAAACGAGGTAAGGCCGTCTTGATGATTACCAGCCTGAGGTCCGCTGACGCCTTTGATTCAAACGGTTTCTGCGCACGGGCGCCCAAGACTATGCTAAGGTCCCATACGATGTGATGCCTCATAATGGGCGGGTAGAGCCTTGCGAGCCCCTTCAGGTGTTTCTTGAAGATAGGATTGGAGGAGAAGATCTCCCTCCTCAGAATTCCTGTAAGCCCTGATGGCTGCGAGGTATGTACGGCAGGTGTCCACCTGCATACCAGAGTGGGCAAGGTGCGCCGATAAGGAGAGAACGTCATCCAAAGTACATGCCAGGGGGTCGATTTCCTTGGAGTCTGACCAGTGGCAAAACCTGGTCCATTTACTTTTATACTGGGCCCTGGTAGCCTTGCTCCTTGCGCCCTGTATGATTTCCAGATTAGCCTGGGAGATGCTGAGGTGCCACAGCATTACCTGCTCAGGAACCACGCTGTCAGCGCTAGTTTCTATGGCGCGGGGTGGATGACCCTGACCTCCTGCTGCGCCAGAAGATGTGCTGGGCCGTCAGGAGGTGAATCAGAGGCATCTCAGAGAGGCTGAGCAGCTCCAAAAACTATGGCCTGGCCGGCCCCCATGGAGCTATTAGAATGATGTTGAGCTGGCGAGACTCCTTGATCTTGCAAATCACTGTGAATCAGCGGAGTGGGCGGGAAGGCGTTGGGGCTGTACATTTCCCGTTCCCTAAAGAAAAAGATATTTTATCGCTGAGTGTGCCAATCTGCATTTAGATGGATTAGTAGTTAGGCCGGCTTGTCTGAGGGCTCTCACGATAGTATGAAGGTGGAAAAGGTGGTCTTCCCAGGTTTTACTATAAAGGACGATATTGTCAATGTAAACTCCACTGAAGTCGGAATACGGACGTAAGATTTTATCCATTAGGCGTTGCAACGTGGCTAGTGCACCATGTAGGCCAAAAGGAAGGACTTTAAATTGAAATAGTCCTAAGGGAGTTGAAAACGCTTTCTTTCCTTTATCTGGCCCATATACTGGTACCTGCCAGTACCCTTTTTTTAAGTCTAGGATGGATAGAAAGGTGGCTGGTCTGAGTTTATCAATTAGGTCATCGATGCGCGGCATGGGATATGCATCGAAATGAGATATCACGTTGACTTGACGGAACTCTATACAGAACCTCCAGGAACAGTCAGGTTTATTGACCAACACGATGGGGCAGGACCATGGGCTCGATGAGGGCTCGATAATATTAGCTTGCAGCACTTTGTTTACTTCCTCAACCACTATCGGTTTACAGGCCTCCAGGAGTTGATAGGGTTTTAAATGTACCAGTTTTCCCTTAGGTGTTCTGATATAGTAGTAGGTGCCTTTCATTCTTCCTGGTTTATCTGAAAATACATCGGGGAAGGATGTGATTACATCTCATAGATCTTCTTGTTTTTGGGTAGATAACTCAGGAGGAATTAGTAGTTGTTTACATCTTCTGGAACCAAACAAGATAGTACTTTGGCATGGGTGGCTGACGGGTTCTCCTTCAACTCCTTTAGGAGATTTATGTGATATAAATGGACCTTCTGTTTTTAGTCTGGTTGGGCTACTTCATAAGTGCAGGTTCCCGTTCGTTCTACTATTTCATAGTGCCCATGCCACTTAAAAACAAGCCTGTTTTCTGAGGTGGCTAATAGGACCAATATTTTCTGCCCTATAGAAAATGATCTCAAGCTTACTTTCTTATCGTAGTTAGATTTCTGTTGACTTTGGGCCTTTACCATACGAGTGCTGAAAAGATCTCTGACAAGTCTCATATGTTCTTGCATTCGGGTAGCGGTTTGCGAGATGGGAATGGGTGCCTCTTCTCATTCTTCCCAGGCTTCCCAGAATATGCCTAGGACCTCTCTGGGTTCTCTCCGATAACGTAACTCGAAAGGGGAAAATCCTGTAGAGGCCTGTGGAGTTTTCCTCACTGCAAATAGTGTCCACGGGATCATTTGGTCCCAGTCCTTCCTGTCTTTAGCTACTAGTTTCCTCAAGATTGATTTTAACGTCTTGTTGAATCTTTCTACTAAGCCATTGGTTTGGGGGTGGCACACAGAAGTTCGTACGGTGGTTATATTGAGTAGCTCTTTGTGCTTGGCCATGAGCTTACTCATAACATTTGAAACCGGATTGGTCAATATTTCCTTGGGAAGGCCAACCCTCGAAAAATACGGTAGGTGTTCAAGGGTTTGCTGGGTAGCATTATTTCGCATTGGAAATGCTTCGGGGTATCTTGTGGCATAATCAACAATCTCCAGGACATACCTGTTGCCTAATCAGGATGATTCTAGAGGTCCAATAATGTCCATTCCGATTCTTGAAAAGTGGACCTCTAAGGTAATGGTAATGTTTATTTATATAACGCCTATACACAGACAAGTGTTTCAAAGCGCTCAAGGAGGGTGGGAACAAGGGGAAAAAAACAACAGTCACTCAGAGCCCTTGAATTCCTGAGACTATAACGGTCTGCACAGGCAGATTAAGTAAATATGATACATTTAACAGTTTAGATACAGCAAATAGGCCCAATGGCGATTCTGCGTTTTTTTTCAAGTGCACATTAAGGGGTGAAGATAAGGGAGAACAGACAGAATGATCTTTAGACAGGGCTGTATTCAGATCGTGCAAGTGTGGGCAGGCCAAGGGCGGGGTAGGGTACCAAGTGCACCCAGTCAGTAGAGAGCTCTCAAGGATTTATTACAAGTGCAGTGAGGGGGGTGGGGTGCAGGGCCCTGAGGCAATTGCAGAAGGACTGGCAGGGGTGCCTGGGACCTGTGAGACTCTGAGCTACACCAGGCGGCCAGTCAGTACGCTCTACGGAAAGGATGGAGAGAAGGAAGAACAAAGAGCTAGGTTGGTACGGTGTGAGAGAAGGAAGAGTAGAAGAGGAAGGTCTTGAGGAGTTTTCGGAACTTAAGTAATCCGGCTCAAGATGGAGGGTGGCAGAGAGGCGGACCATGAGGGAGGCGCCTGCTGAGATAAGGGATCCCCCTCCAAATCTCTGCTTGGAGAACCGACTCACTCGCAGAAGGTTGGAGGTAGATGAGCGGAGGGTTCGAGAAGGACAGTATTTAGGTAGGAAACGTTGACGGCACCTAGGTCCCAGGCCCCAGAAAGCCTTGTGGACAATGCAGAGGGTCTTGAATTTGATCCTTGCATCCTTGCAGCCATGAGGAGCCAGGGAAGGGATGTCGGTGCCGGAGAGATGCGGTCCCTGGGCTTTAGGGCAAGGATAAGTCTTGTGTTTCTGTTCTGGATGAGTTGCAGAGGGTGCAGGGCAGAAGCAGGAAGGTTGAGGAAGAGGCTGTTACAGTAATCCAGCCTAGAGAGAACAAGGGCTCTGAAGACAGTGAGCCAATGGTGGAAAGTGAGATGGTGTAGTGGATATACTTTTTTGAGATGTCCGAAATGTGAGAGGAGAAGGAGATGGTGGTTTTTGGCCTCACTGGTGGGGTGGGCGTGGGACCAAGGGAGGCAGCCCAGAGTGAGAAGGGGAAAGCAGAAGCAGGGGTTGCAATGCAAACAATCTCAGTTTTACTGACATTGAGACAAAGGTCATTTGCAGCACACCATGACTGAATAGCAGACAGACAGTCAGGTATGAGTGAAGAGGAGGAGGAGGCGGAGGGTAGCCTGAAGGATAGTTGCGCGTTATCCGCATAACAATGGAAATTAGAGGTGAAAGTGGCAATCACACGTGGCCAGGGTAGCCATGTAGACGTTGAAGAAACAGGGGGATAGGTTCGAACCCTGGGGAAAGTCAAAGGTTGAGAGGGTGATATTTGAGAGATAGGCACCAAGTTCGACCTGGGATGGGCGGTCGGAGAGAAAAGAGGTTAACCAAGCCAGAACTTGACCCGTGATTCCCACTGTCACGAAGCCGTGAGATCAGGATGTTGTGGTTAACTGTGTCAAAGGCGGAAGAGAGATCAAGGAGAATGAGGACAGAGGGAGTGTTCGTGTCAAGATTTAAGAGCAGGTCTTCACGGGTGTTAAGAAGAGCAGTTTCTGTGCCTCTGGATGCTCTAAAGCCATATTGATTGTCGTGGAAACAACTGATTCCATGTGGAGGTTTAGCTGAGAGATACCCAGCTTCTCCAGGAGTTTGCCCAGGAAAGTAGTGATAGAAACCGGGCGGTAGTTTGACGGAATGGAAGGGTCAGCAGAGGGTTTCTGGAGCAGAGGGTGCACAGGGGAGTGCTTGAGAGCAGTTGGGAAATCTCCAGTCGAAAAGGAGAGGTTGCAAAGGTCAGCCAAAGCTGGTGCGAGGGAGTCAATGTTGTCCTTGATGGTTTTGGAAGGGCAAGGGTCCACTTGCTTGGATGAGGCCTTCATAAATGTCTAGCGACCTCATCAGGTGTGACGGGAGAGAGTGAAAGTGGAGATGGGGCCAAGGGAGGCACAGGTGCTGGTGTGTGCCGTGGTGTGGGGGGAAGGGAAGAGAGGATGTCTTGGGTTTTTGCGGTGAAGTGTGCTGCTAGGGCCGGGCAGAGGTCCTAGGTGGGAGTGACAGAGGAGGAGGCTGCTGCAGGATTGGCCAGTTCCTTGCAGACTTTGAAAAGTTTGGCCAGTTTGTCAGATGATCCACCCGACGAATTCCATTTCCATTCGGCTGCCCTACACTTGCGCTTAGGGCAGCCAGGTTGGAGTTGTACCAAGAGTTGCACTTTTTGGAAGGGTTCAGTCAGACCCTCATGACAGGGGCAAGAATATCAAGAGTGTTGCAGATGGAGAGATTAAGGATAGTGAGGGCTGTGTTAGGGTGGGAGTCAGCCGCCAGAATGGGAGGAGGAGAGTAGGTGGAGGCAAAGGCAGCCACTGTCACTTTTTTCATGGGTCTGGTGACCATGAAGCCGAGTGGCTGCGCCGGGTGAGTTGCTGCCAGAGGAGAGGAGATCTTCAGGTGAGTTGATAGAAGAGAGTGGTCGGTCTAAGAGAGAGAGGTAGTGAGGGGGATAGACAGTGATGCCAGTGGAGATGAGAGCATCCAACCAGTGGGTAGAATAGAGAGGGAGAGAGAGTCACATAGGTTGCGGAAAGGTCCTGACAAGTCAGGAGAGTCCAGATGGATCTTGAGGTCACCCAGCAGGAGTTGATAAGAGGAGGAGAGAAGAGAAGAGGTTAGGTCGGCCCATTCTGAAAGGAAGAGATTGAGTTGTCCAGGAGGCTGATAGAAGGTGGCCATGAGGAGAGAACATTTAGGAGAGAGTGAGAGCCTGCAGAATAGGCACTTGAAGGAGGAGTAGGCCTGCGTAGGTATAATAGACACATGTATCCATTCAGGGAAGATCAGTGCTATTCCCCCACCAGCCTTCTTTAGCCAGGGCGCAGAAAGGATTTTGCAGCCTTCAGGGAGGAGAGTGTCAAAGCTTGTGACAGAGCTGTTCTTGAACCAAGTCTCAGTGATGGCGAGCACATCAAGATCCATGAGTTCGAGGAGGTTGCAGATATCGGTTGAGTTTTTTACAGCCAGTATTAAGGGTGGCAATGTGGAGCAGCTTGCCATCCTTAAAAGATCTTCCGCGGAGGCGCGCATGGACAGTGATCCGCCCCCTGCCCGAGGGTGGCAAGAGGGCCAGAGGGATAGTAGTGGATGAGTGAAAGCCGACAAGGGAGCCAGGACTGTAGGGCAAGGCCCAGGCGCCTGTACAGAGGAGGAAGCAGAAGATGTAGTGGGCAAGGGGGCCTGTGTAGAGGAGGAGGAAAGCACTGTGGTCAAGTGAACCGGGCTGTGAGGGCAGGGGGGTAAGATTAGAGAGGCGAGAGAGGAGCCTATCAAAGAGAAGAAGGTTGGGTTGAGGACCCTGAACTATGATGGTTCAGTTGAAATAGACATTAATGATGACTCTGGAAATGGTGAAGTGGTCAAGGAGGATCTCCCAGCGAGTGCCACCATTAATGGGAGAAGAGGCGATAGGAGAAAGAAGGCCGACCATGTAGTGAGTCCATAGGTCAGGTGAGTTAATGAAGATGATGTCAGTGACAGTCTCTCTGGCAGAAGCCGTGACATAGGTGTCGGCAATAGGAGGGCCTGGGTTGGAGCCCAGAGTGTCCTCCTTAAGTTTCTTCCGGCCTGATTTAGTGATAGGAGAAGGATCGATGATTGTGTAGCAGTTGGAGAGGATAGGAGAGATAGATAGCGACAAGGTAGGCAGAAGTGGAGGGGGTGGGGGCGGAGACACTTTCCAGGCTGAAGCACTAATGCACTTGGAAGTGGGGGAATTGGGGAAGGGTGGGAGGAGACAAAGGGAGGTGCGCCTTGTGGGAACAGAAACAACCGCAAAGCACAACTAAAATCGATTATCCAGCAGGGCAGATGAAATGCAGCAACACTAGACAGGCTACATTCAATTTTAAAACAGGACAGGTGAAATGCATCAACACTAGACAGGCTAAATTCGATTTTAAAACAGGGCAGGTAACACATTCAGTTACTGGCAGGGATAGATAAATGAAGTCCAGATCAGGTAAAGTGAGAAGTAGCCAGACCCGGTGCAGAGGGAAGGACTTGAGAAGCTAGTAAAAAGGAGCTGACCTCCATAAGAGTGTTTGGAAGTCCATATCTCACTGTGGGTCTAGGGAACATGGTGGTTTCCTCAGCCTCCATGTATACGTGGGTAAGTGTAGGAGAGGGCCCACAGATCCGGCCAGACAGCAGATAGGGGCCTTAGGAAGTGGGCCTTTGGAACGGGGGCTGGCTAAAGCCTGCCGGTCCCCAATAGGCCAATAAGAGAGTCCAGTGGCCAATCCGAATCCAGTAAGTGGGAGGGCAGGGGAACGAACAAGCCTCCATCTAGCTCACCCTGTACACGGTGGCCATGTTGGAATGACCATGATGCCCACACAAAGAAAAGGCCACAAACAGAAAAAGCCTTTTAAATCGGAACGCGCACCCACAAGGAAGCAAAGGGCAAGCACAACACAGCGCGGATGTCAACGCGGATGTAATGGCAAGAATGCACAATTAATGTTCAATTTTGCGAATCCTTAACTAATTACGGTCTGCAGGGTGTAGAAAGGCAAACCAACCTCTGTGTGCAAATCGCAGTGTGCACACAATGCAGGATCATGTGGCAAGGAAGGGGCACCCTCGAAAAAGAAGAGAAGGCAGGCAGGTCGTCTTTACTGCACTGTAGATGATGGGTAAAGGATTCAATGGGGCATAGGGGGGACAAGTGTGCTAGTTTTTTTTACATATTTCACACGTCTGGATAAAGGTCTTTATATCAGCGTGGATACCTGGCCAGTAAAACTTCACACTGATGTGCGCTTGGGTTTTCGTTTATCCTAAGTGACCCCCGGTAAGATGCAAGTGTGCGATCTCCAGTACAACCTTTTGGTGGGTCTGGGGAATCACCAAATGTGTTTTTATCAACGCTTCACTTGAGGTTTCCCTTCTGTACAACATACCCGTTTTAAGAAGAAAAAGGGGCTCGCCTTTTCTATACCTTCTCCTTCCGGAATAGCCTGTAGGAAGGCCTGAGCAAGAGCGAGATCGCTGGGCGAAAGCTAGATCGAGATAGATGGGGGGTTCCTCTCCCTTTGTGCCTTCAAAGTCAGAAGGTTTATCAGCTTCCCCAAAGCCCAATACACCTCTTTCCATTTTGTCTGGTTCCCCTTCTTGAAAGTGAGGGACTAGTGCCCTTTCCAAAATTTCTTGAGCAATTGTATCCCCACGATGCACTTCAAATGGGACTTTGTCATCGTTTTTTAAAAGAATCTTTATGTCTCTTCGGAAGTCAGGGGTCGATGACGCCTGCTAAAACGTCTATACTGAACTTCCATGCTAGGCTAGAATTTGGGGCCAACCTGATGTAACATCCTGGAGGGGGTATCAGAACCAAATCAGTAGGAATCATCCCTCTTTTCCCCAGGGGGAATGACCGCTTCCCTACTGCTACAAATATCGAAACCTATTGATTCCTTTGTGGCAACAGAAGGGTTAGAAGCTCGTTGACTACATTTCTGAAATTGTAGGGTTCCCCAATTTGTTTCAATTGAGTCACATCCCACTCCTGACACCATGTGTAAGGAACTCATGGTGGCAACAGTAAAGATAGACATGTGATCACAGTTCAAGGGTGTTTATTGAACTTTGTAATGGGTGAGATAAAAGCCTAATCTAAACCTAAATCTGAGATGGGAGCAAGCTACGACCATCAAACAATAAGCCAGTTCTAGTGGCGTCTTGTCAAACAAAAAGGGCCTATACAAAAAAAAAAAAAACTTTTGCCAATCCTTACTACTAAATTACAAAATGAGTGTTGGATAATGTTCACCAGAAAAGAAAGAAGTATTCACAAATGATAAGTCAGGATGCTATGGCTAGGTCTCCCTTCCCCCACATTTGAAGCACGGGAAAAGGCGGGACTCTCGAGCACAGCAAATTCCTGGGCTTCGACAGCACGAGGTTCACAGTTCAGTTCAACAATATCAAAATGTCTTCAGAGGCTAAGTCTCTTTCCTGCAAAAGTCTCTTGCCTTAGAAGGTCTATTGATTCAATGTAACAAACAAACAAAAGTTCTCTCTGTGATATTGCCCCTTGGGCAATTGCTCTTCGCCCATAGGATCTCCTGCCAGGCTCGGCTCCTCCTTGCAAAAATGGGCCTCCCTCCATCGGGTTCACTACAGCCTTTCTTCAACACAGTTCCTGTATTCCTAATACAGTTCATGTATTGCTCCGTTTCCTCTGGCAATGTGTCAGAGACTTTCCATTGTACAAGGAATTTGACTCGACCCATGTCGGACCACTCTGATGCCTCACTCCACCCTTTCCTAGGGCCTTCTGGCTCTTGTAGTTTCAAAAAACAGGTCCCGGTCAGAGCCTTTCGAATGAGTGCCCACGTGGCACCAGACCCCTCTGCACCTGGACCTCAACTGGGCTTTCTTTAAAGTTCAGACATACACACAAGTTCTTTCTTCTTGCGTTCACAATGTTGCTACTCGCAACCTTGGGCTCAACGCAGTTCGGTTTGCCATCAGCTTCCTCTGACTGACCGGCTGTGTTGAACCCGTTTGGCTTCTTTTTTCTTTGGATTCAAGGATGGTACCACGGTAGCCAGTTTGCCTCTCTGCCTGTGTTAAGAATGCGGGAGGCCCCCCGTGTACCATTGGCATCTGCTGCTTCGCACGCCAGCTGTAACTCCCGGTCTTATGCTTTCCCTTTTGGAGGCTTTGCGGGTCTGCATTGAAAAGGGCTTGGGCAATTCCCCCTTCGTCATCCTTCCAGGTCTCACCGCTTTTCTTCTCCCTTTGTACTGTTGGTTTGGTGAAGCTGTCTCCTCGTGCGTTCAGCCTTGATCTAAGTGTGCTTTCGTGCTCCGCCTTTTATCCCTGTAGGAAGGTAAAGGGCCGTCAGATGTGCGTGGTTATTGTCAATTGACCGACTCTGCCTGACCAGAGTGTTTGGATATGTCAGGTAAACGGCTCTGGTGTTAACCTGTTGTCTGTTTCCGTGTAAGAAAGAGTTTGTGTGGGAAAAGGGGGGGGAGGTGTGGGGGAGCTTCTAAATATCCTACAGGGTAGGATGGGGAAAAGGTGTTACAGGGAAGGGGATACTGCATTTCAACCCTCAGTGTCCCACTTCCATTCCCCGAAAACCCCTCGCCCAGATGATCCTCCCCCACTGGTCCACCCCCAGGAACTGGATCCAATAGAGATGGCTGTGTTCTGGCGACCTGGACTTCCTACATACTGCTAATATTTCGGTTTCTGGCAGAAGTTGGTAAAGAGATAAAAAAAACAAATGAAATGTTGAAATCACGATGTTTTCCTGGTATTGTGTATAAGTGTATAGTAACTTTGTGCCTAGAGTTATATTTCCACTGGTCACGAATTAAGGCTTGTCCGTTGTTCTAGACAAGCATTTTATAATTTTTTTAACTGGGGATTAAAAAAAATAATATTATGGATGCATACAACAGATTATTTCTTTGATTATATTTTTCAATGTCAAACAGTGGCAAATCAATAAACCTAATGAAATAAGAAAATAGGCTCTAACACAGAGATAAGTAACCACTGTAGATGTGAAAGTTAAGTAGAAACTATATGAGGTCTGCCTGTGGTGGCTTGCAAATGCTTACTTTTACTAATGAGAAAATAATGTAATTTGACTGTACACCAACCATCCTCATTTTGGACGTATTTCATATTAAAACATGCTTTCAAAAGCTAGCTGCCGCCTACCTTAAATTTTCCGGTGCCTTCTTCTGCTCTGAAAAATGAAGAAAACCAGACACTCAATTCATGCTTTGTATCAAACAATATCTAAATCACCACAGATCAATAATGTTAAATATCTCATGCTCAAATGCCTTGCCAGTTAAAGATGCTCAATTTGCTTCACACTTAAATCAAGCTGTTAACATTAATTTCCCCAACTTCACTGGGAGCTGCTAAGCACTTCAGTGGCAAACAATTAATTTTCAAATACGATATTCGACACAATTGATGCAAAGCGTTTCACTATTTTCTTAGCGTGGCAATCCTTCCCCTTAGCTGGGGTAATAGGTGCTTAAGGAAGTGTTATTGAAATGTTTTTATGCTGAGCATACCTGGGGTAAAAACAGTGCTGCCGGCCCCTCCGACCCCTGCCCCAGATCATGCCATGTCTGGTCATATTTTCCATTAAAAGCAGTCACCTTACTCTCTCTTTTTGAAAAGCCTCGCACCCACCAGGATTATCCTTCAGGACCCCCCTAGATGACGACGACTGGCTTAAGGTGTACAAGCATGCTGTAAAGGAACAAGGGGCTATTTGGAAGGAAGATTATGTGTGTGTTGCAAATTAAACAGTGAGAAGACAGTCAATGATAATTGATTGATAATACAAATTCTTATAAATGACTGTACAGCGACAAACGTACAAGAGGTGTTATCACCGGGTGCGTAAACAGAGGAACATTGATGAAGCAAACTTGTAAACTTATCAGTAAAAAAACCATAACAAAACTGACTTATGTACATTCATGGAAGTTATTAACAAAGGGAATCTTATTACACACCAGAAACCAATACTGGATGGTTATATTTGCACAATCAAATGGCTAAACCCCCACAATCTTCTAAACAACAAGCTGGCAAGTGGAGCACAGCATGGGTTCAGTCAAGGCTGACCAGACATCATTTCTGGCACCAAGAACTCATCAAACGAGCTGATCCTGCCAGTAATGGTCCATATTTGGAGAGTGGTTTTAAAACGGAATTGATTCCCCAGACGATCGGTCTTCCGGGAGGATTGATCAGTGTTTTATGAATTTTGGGAACACAGTAAAAGCTGGGTATAGCTGGTTCTTTATTGATCAGGAAATCACACTCTTGTTTTCTTATCCAAGCCTATCTTTTGCTTGGTTTACTTATTTCAATCATGGCTTGTAGTTCCTTGGTGGGATTTTGCATATGTTTTTTGCAATATTTGGTGTTGTTTAGTTGGGAAGAACACTCTCAATATATTTGATTTTGTCGAGGATGACTATTCTTCCCCCCCTAGTCAGCCCTTTTCATAGTTATTCTTTCATTATTGTTTAATGCTGTCAATGCTTCTTTTTCCGATGTTACCCAGCTTTTACTGTCTTCCCAAAATTCATAAAACACGGATCAATCCTCCCGGAAGGCCGATCATCTCAGGAATCAATTCCGTTTTAGAACCACTCTCCAAATATGGACCATTACTGGCAGGATCAGCTCCTTTGTTGGTAATTGCTTAGTTAGCAAGATGACATATAAAGCCAAAGAGATAGACATTGGAACAGAAAAACCCTGGCAACTGACAAATGTTTCCAATTGTAATTCAGAGTGTGCAGTGTATATGATTACTTGCCCCTGCAAACTTAATTACATTGGAAAGACTAATCGAAAAGTAAAACCTCGGATCATAGAGCATAAAAGCTGCATAAAGAATAAAATTATCCTTGGCCCGGATGGTTAAACACTTTACAGAAAAAAGCGTGGAAGTGAATATTTCAAATGGACCGTGCTAATGCTTATACATGTTACTAACCATAACATTAAAAATAAAATACTGTTAGCGAAGGAACAAAAAATTTGACCTAAAGTGACAAGACGGGGTTAAATGAGGCCATTGAATGGCACAAGATTTGAACTGCCATTTCAAGGCATTCCGTTAATTAGCCTCTACAAACACAGCATTAATAAGCTCATACTTTGGCCTTGACTTTATCTTGAAAGATAGAAAATGAAATACATCTTAAAGGACACTAGATCATGAACGCATTGAACATCATAATTATCTACGTGTTAATCAGGATTTCTTAACTGGATTTATATAGCAATACAGCTACATAAACACAGATAACCACCGAAAACCCCGGCGGTTTCTAAGAAACAGACACAGTAACACAAAAAATAAACAAGGGACTATTATTTTCAACAGAGCCCTACAAAGATGGAGCTCCATACATGTATCGCTGTAACTCCACAATCGATCTAGTGGAGACGTGGATTTCCATGTAACACAACTTACCGCGAACCGAAGGTTTCACTCAAGAGTAACTAAAGAAGTCATAGGTAAGTGAGAATGCCAGATAGCCGTATTTTAATTACAAGAACCGTAGAATGACCACGCTATTCTAGCGTTCCATTACACATAGCGGCTAACAGATAAACACTGAGGGCCACCCTGCATCTATTTTACAGAAACTTCTGATCGGTTTGCTGAGTACTGGAATATAAGAAATCCAACTATACTGTGAGAAAAAAGAGAAGACCCACACGCTTTGAACCTCAATGACCCAAGAGGTAAGAATGTTACGCTCACCTGGCTCCCACAGAGGCGTCGATCTGGACTGGACTACTGCGGTCTCCACCAATGTGACGTGAAGTGCCGAGGTGACAGACTAGACTGGCCCACCTAACTTCGTTTGCTTGACCCGTAGGAATATTCTTCTGCAAATGGAGAAAGGGAATTAACCACCCGTGGAGTGGAGCGTAAATCCCCCCCCACCCCGCTGTTCTCCTCACTGATCACCTTGGATGTCCCCTCTTATAGTCTCACCTGATGATTTGAAAATATGAGCTCTCCATCCTGCATTGAGCGCAAGGGCGCAAAGATAACCAGTTGCTTCACTGGCTCGAAGGAATTGGTGAGTTCCAGGACAATATTGACTCCGATATTCCCGGCAAGACGCCGTAAGTATGTAGTTCGTAAGAGTTGAAATGCCTGACTTTCACTCTTGTCCGATTCCTTGCAGGTTGCACCTTGACCCTACTGAAGAGTTCCTCGTAGCAACCGGTAATGTTCTGGTAAGGATTTGTATTATCCAACACAGTTCGATAAAATAATGTCCATATGTAACCTGTTGCTTTCTCACTTATTCAGGCGCTGAGAGAAAGTATGAAGTCTCTGGGAATAATGCCTCCGGCGGTAAAATCAGGTAAGTCTTTTGTGGTGAGGAGGGTTCCCTTGTTAGTCCCTTGTTTCACCTTGCTGTCCTTTTGTTTCCCCTTAGGGGCCGGGGTTCGGCTAGGATGCAGTGGAAGCTGCGCCGACCCGTGAAGAAGAATAGTACCCCCCGGTGGTAAAATCAGGTAAGTCTATGGGGGGTATTCCTCTGTGTATTCCCTTGGCTCACCTTGCTGTTCTTGTCTTCTCCTTAGGTGCCGGAGTGCGGCGGGAACATGCAGGAGGATGCGGTGAAATGTGAAGATGCTGCGAAGGCCGGTGAGTTGAGCGCGGCGCTGCAGCAGGCGAGGTGACGTGCATAAAATGACTTCTTTCTTCCAGCTCAAAGGCACGATGGATCGGGAATTCAGGTAAGGATCAAAGGTATTGCTCTTGTTCTAACCTTTTCTTCTCCTTCTTCCTTTTTCTAGGAGCTCCAAACTCGAGGCGGGCGTGGCAGAAGACTGGATGCAGACTTGCAGGCACGGTGAGCGTTACGCTGCTGGATGCAGAATAACGCGAAGCATGTGCTGCTCTTCGGGCGTGGTTTAAATAGCCTCCAAAGTAGTCCCAGGTAAGTATTCCTCCTCAAGCCCCACCCGAGTAAAAAAATAGTCCCTAGGTAAAATCGTCCCTTCCAAGCCTTGTTTGGCTTGGAGCTCTTGCAGCATGGTCTGCATCAGGTAAGTTTTAATCTATGAGCCTGGCGCCTATGGCCCCAGGACTGACTCTCCATATGAGCCTGGCGCCATAGGCGCCAGGACTGCACCCAAATAGCCCCTAGCGGGGGTTGTTGGGCTTGCTTGGGGTAACTTGGTGCCTGCTTCCGGGGTTGCTGGACTTGGTCTGGGTCCACGGGGGTAGGCATCATGACAAAGAGTTACACGTACATATGAATATAGATTTGTTCTAAAAGCAGAGAAATAGAATAAGATTACTCTCTGTGGGAGTGGGAAGTAAATGGAAACAGACAGGCGACTACCTACTATGGTAGTCGCCTGTCTGTTTCCATTTCCTTCGCACTCTCCCCCTCCCTTCCTCATCTATGTCTTCTTGCACTATCTGAAATGTTGTCAGGCCGAGTACGATAGTTAATTTCACATCCTTACTGTTCATGGCCTGTAAGAATGTCATTGTATTTTCCCTTGTTCCCTCCCTTGCCTTGAAGTGCTTTTAAACACATTGGGCCTCATTACGACCCTGGCGGAGTGGGTTTACGCCAGCGGTATTCGTGGCGGACCCTTCCGCCCTACTACGAGTTCCCGTAGCGCCATGGAGCCTTTTTCCGCCTGGTTTTTCCGGGCGGAGAAATCCATGGCGCTACGGGACCTTGTTGTTAATTACGCCACCGTAATTTACGGTGGCGTAATTAACGCCTTCCCCACTCCCATTATACCCTATGGGGCAAGAATGGGAATGGGGAAGGGTAAAATGGGGATTGGGGATTTACCGCCCCGCCAAGGTCGGAATGGGGCGGAAAATCCGCCAACCCCCATGGCGGTATCGGCAGCTTTCCGCCGTGCTCCATGGTGCATATTGCACCACGATCTCCGCCAGGGTCGTAATGAGGGCCATTGTGTATAGGCACTATATAAATAAACTATCATATCATATCTCAGTTAAATCGCAGTAAATTTATTTTCACCTAGATCTCGCAAACCACGCCATACCACGACCCTTTAATTTGAATAACTATAAGACATGAAGGCACAGCCTGCTTGGAAATAGGAAATAAAAGACTTCTGGAGAAGGTAAGATTTGGAAGAGTCCAAACAAGAGAAATAAGAATAGGGAATTCAATAGTAAACAATTTCAGTCCATAAATGCAATTCATATGCTTTTTTGTAGACTTCCTAGCAGCCCAAAGTGGTTCACAACATCCTGATTTAGTCAAGATGCCATTATTTGGACATAATCCACATGCTGTAGCAGGTATTATCTTTACCAGCTGACTAGCAAACTCAAGCTTTATATTGTCACCAGGAACTATAGTACTTATAACTGACCTGGAGTTTATTTATTCTTTTATCAACAGTTATCCCAAACAATACAAGATACTCACTTCTATGATGAAGATCCAGTGCTATACATTAACATTTGGAATGCAAGTGACACCTCCTGACGAATGTCCCCAATGAAAATAGAGGACAGAAACATGTTGAGCCTGTTGATCTAGTAATACATCTAGATACTCATATGAAAAGCCCTGAAGTTCTGTCTACCTCAGATAAAGTTCACTATGAATACAGAGGCAGACACACAACAAACCGAGTCATTTTCATACCCAGCAGCCTCTTAAAAAGGAAAATATTGCTGTCAATAAGGCTATTGTTTTTATATAATAGTTTTAATATTGTATGCACTGTAATGTTTTTCTGATGTTTTTCTAACCTTTCTAAATTGAATCATTTATATGTAATGTTTACTATTTTGTGAATAAATGTATATGCTTTTAATACTAGCGAGAGTGAGTTTGGCATAACTGTTGATAAATATTCTACTACCGTACATATATATTAGTATGATGAAGAATTGAACACACTGGAAGACTCCAGACTCCAGGTAAAGTGATGGAGCATTAAAAGCAGTGTAAAGTAAGTTTTCCAGGGCTTTCAGCAGCAGCAGCGCTAATGGTAGGCACTGGGAGAAGGATCCAGGAGCCAGCACGGAACGCGGGTTTATACCCGTGAATAAAGCTCACTTTCGGTGCAATCTAAATGGCTGGCGCCATCTGCCAGTGTGCTACAAAAACAAAGCAATTTACATTCATCAAAATCATCGAACTCCACTAGGTTTCATGAATTAACTGTAAACCACCTAAAATCCGCTTCAAATTGAGATGGTATGAGGGTCACGCGATGAGTGTATCAGACTTGGCACAACTCTGGGTCTTTCTCTTTTATGCCCCATCCAACAAATGTCCAACCCTTTGCTTTATCCAGGTGAACTGGCATAGAGGCTGCTTACATGCCACACGGGAGGAAGCAGACCTCCAACGCATTTGCTTTTTTCTTAGACATCTCTGGCACTAGAAAAACATGTAAGCCTTGTCATACCAGGGGGGGGGGGGGGAGAAGACATTTTAGGATTAGAAAAAAGCCATTGACCTTTATTCTCGTGTGAAAATGGAAGTACCATCATTTGCCCACCTGCTACGTACAGGTATCTGGACAATTTAACAAAGCAATTAGCCATGGGCTGCAAGAAATCGCACAAGGCCTGAACACTGCCCAGTGATGGACCATACATTAACATACAGGCTTAATCTGCAAAATGCTTGCCAGCTTGTCAGGGACTGATTGTATAATGATTTTGCAGTTATTAATACTCTCTTGGGATCTTACTTAAAGAGGAACGGAACGGTTTATTCCAATTAAGAGAAAGTACAAGTGCAAGTAGCTGTTTGAGCTAGTTGATGTACAGGCGATTGACAACATTTTGTTCCTCATTTGCTGTGAAAGCAATTATTTTCTTGCTTCCTCGTGTAGGACTGGCACTTAAACTTGCACTAATGGAAAAGATAGAGGATATCCCATCAGTGTGACTTGAACTGCAAAGTAGGACCAAAGATTATGAGCAAAACAGCTTGCTGCATGTTGAATTCTACTACTGTGCGGCCCTGAATGACAGGTTGACACTTCTAGTATCTAAAATATATACTAAACACTTGCACTTCGCCTCTGCTTAGAAGATCATTGTTTTGCCTACAATAATTGCTTGCTATATACAAGAATGCAGTTTCATGAACAGGCCTTCAAGGAAGTATTCCTAATTCAAGAGAATGATAAGTGGTGCTTTTAAGCATTCATGGCATATTTTTGCTTGAAACAGCCAACACGTGTTTCGACTGTATTTTTTCAAGGCTAATGTCCACAAAACATGCCACAATACATAATTGTTTGTTGGGTGTTTTATCCTACTTTTGGTGAGTTCAGCAGTTCTGACTTGATGGGCTTGGTTGTGCTAGTGATCTGGTGAGATCCTTAGCTACTGTCTGGAATAGTCTGGAATATTCTACTTACAATATAGGACTGTCTACTGAAGCTATTAAAAACCTCACATACTTTATTACTTTAACTAGGTCACCTGTAAGAACAATGGCTTATGACATTATTCGATCCTTTCGTACTCATCAGTTCGATCATAACATACGTGAGGCTAAAAGGTCTTTGAGGCGTGATTGACGCCAACTTACAAATGGTATCAATAGTATATCAGAATGGTGCTATGTTCTTAGATCGGCAGTTTTCTTTCGTGGAGCGTTTTGCCGATTTTTTCAGCCAAAAAACACATTGAAATTTTAAATTTTCCACACTCCCTTAAGCCCCCCATTTCCCATCATCTAATCCCTATTCTCCCTCTGGCCCCTCTCCCACCCATATTTTTCACCAAGTTTTTTTCGGCCGACAATTTTCAGCAACAAACTCCACGAAAAAAAGCCTGATGGACACAAAAGTTGTTTGTCTTGTATAATGCCATTAGTTATACTGGCTTACTTCCCTCTACCCTGGCGTGAAAGCATTATTGTCCAGATTCCTAAAAAGTTGTGTCACGAATCTAGCAAAGTCGGCACTGGTTCCCTGGAGAAAATCTCCCCTCATGTGTCCTGGGAGAGGCAGAAGCTACCTGACTTTGAACCCTGGCGATGGCCATCTGTGGGAGGACAACATGGGGACAGGGTAACCAACCTCAGTGGGGTGAAGAAGGCTCACTAGAAGGCCTAGATTCCTCTCCTGTCCCCCTTATGATATTTAACAGTTACCAGTCATTGCCTTCCCAGCTATGTATGGCATATTGTAATCTGGAACTTCCTGTTAAAAACCATAGACAAACACATACTTGTTCCTATGGGCATAATGGGATGAGTAATTAAGATCACACCACCGAGAACCACACGGTGCAGGCTAGTTGACCAATGCCGGGATCATGGTGACACAGCATACCCAAGGCTAGTTGGGAAATCAGAGGGGATCTTAGCAGGCCGGAGAGCAGGCGAGATCGTGGCAGTGTCGGAAGAGTAGGCTCCGAGATTGTAGGTCTGCTGCACGGAAGTAAGGAGCAAGATGTGCTCTACTGGGAGAGCCGCTGCAGTGCACGGGCCGGGGAGCCCAAGCGATACTGGCTAGCGTACGGCTGGGCAATGCACAGACTGCGTAAAATGCCAAAGCAGCCAGGAGAGACCGGCGAGCCCACACAAGGAGATTGGAGCACTTCGAGACGTACACTGCACACCAATTGAAAGTAATTGGAGAGGCTGGGAGAACCCACGCAGGGGAGCTGAGGGTGGGGGGGGATCTGCCAAGCACATGAAGTTGTGTATGAAATGCGGGCAAATGCCCAATACTCAAATGGACCAGAATATGAACATATGAGTGTTACAACACTGGCAAAGCCTGGCAGGAGAGTATACCAGCCAATTTGAATGAGAGTCTGTGACCCGTACCTAAAATACAAGTAGTCAAGTCTAAACCAAGTCCTGGCAGGAGAGTACACCAGGCCCCTTTTTGTTTATGAGTTAGGAGACTCACCCCTGAACTGTGTTGAATACAAATAAGGAAATAAAGCAAGTCTTGTAAAGGATTGAAAAGACCAAGCAGGGAAGAAGCAATGTCTTGGTCTCATTTTCTTTTGTTGTGTACTTGGAGAGCGAGTGAAACCCATTCTACGAAGAGTGGAGGGTAATCTCTTCACAAGGCAAACCATTTCCAATTATTTAAAAGTAGTTGAAAGACCAAGAGGACGGAAATACTTTCTCGGGTTAAACTTGTAAACCACTGTGCTGAAAGCAAGCAAGAGGGGAAGGCAAAGAAACCATGTAAATGTGTGAAACCGGTCCCTTGGGAGGAAGAAATTGTAAGGAGAAGAAAGGACAATCTCTTGATACAAAATCCTTGCCATATATTTGAAAGTGGTGTAAAGGCTGAGAGAGGCGAACATCCTCTTGACGCTTATGAGACTGAAAGAAGTAAGCAACTTAGGGGATGGGAACCCCCTTCCAATGATGCTTGAATGTTTGGTTGTTTATTTCTTTGACACCCTTTTGGAACTTTGAGTTTAACTTGTGAACTACAGCTGCAAGCGGCAACTCGAGAACATTAAGCCCTTTTGCAATATGATAGGTTTAGCGTGCAAGTGTAGGGTGAGTGTAGGGGTTTGGACATAGGACGGAAGACTTACTTTGGACATCTTGACAGAGAACGTAGTTTGTTTTGTTGAGGCAGGGAAACCCTCTAGGAAAAGACAGGTTTTTCTCCAACCCATATCTTTTATCAAAGGTTTATAGAAATCAACACTATGTGTCTGTGTCCGAGTCTTACTCACAATATCTTACAGTGGCCATGTAATAACCCCAGAAACTATAGGATATTGGCCCCATTAGATGCCCCGGCCAAGATCTTTGCGCAAGTCCTTTCAATGTATTTTGATAGCTGGGTCACAAAAAATAACATTCCATTCAATCAGACTGGCTTTAACAGCCCTCTATCACTCAGGAAAACATTTTGGCACTAGTATCAATGGTGGATACCCATCTTTCCGCTCTCTGCGCTTGGAGCCTCGCAGCTCACAGCGCATGTGCCTTGTCCCCTTTTTCGTAATATTTCTGTTTATGGTACCTCCATTTCCACAGGGTTTCCCCCAGCACTTTCAGTTCCACCCTCTTTTATAGCAGCTCTTCTCTAATCTCCACGGTTTACTCTGTAGCATGCATCCTTTCCTCCCCCTCCACTATCTCTTTTCTCAATCTCTCTTCCTGCAGACATCTTTCCCTTTTTTGCCTTGCACCCTCTCTAATCGAGAGCCCCCTTTCGGTTGCCTTTCCTGCATCCCAAACACCCATGTGCGTACCTCCCTAGTGCAGTTTATTTCAAAATATTCTCCAATTGCTTGGGCTGCGAAGAAAGGGTTTCTCCAGAGCGATTCATTACAGCGCCAGCTACTATCCGGCCTGTGCAATCCTATATCTAAGGTCATTAATACCATGTCATGGTCGGTCCACCCCAATGGCCCAATATTGCAGCTCATCGCCCTTGTTCCCTGGTCCTTATTTAACAATAGATAATCAATCCTAGTGTACATTTTGTGTGGGGCAGAAAAAAAATGTATAGCCTTCCTCTCGCGGGTGCTGCTGTCTCCACACCTGCACTAGTCCTCGTGTCTCTATTGCCCATCCTAAGTGTCCCAATCGGTGTTCTCCTTTCTCGGATCCTCCCTCCCCCCTCACATTTCTGTCCCACGTTTCAATCGCCCAGGAGTTAAAGTCTCCCCCCATCATGTACATATGGGCTTCTAGCCCTTGCATTGCATTGAGCACACTCAGTATAAAATTGTTCTTGCCCCTGGTTGGGCGCATATACCGCTGCCAATAGTACCCTTGCCCCTTCCATGGTACCCTGCATTATCGGTGACCTTTCCTCCAACAGATTGGTAGCTACACACTCCCGAAATCTACATTGTTTGTTATGTTATGTTATTTTGCATTTATATAGCGCCTTATATACCATTGGTATGGTCTGAAGGCGCTCGTAGGTTGAACGCCCTTGGGAACCGAAGTTCGGGTCAGTAGAGAGAGTAGAGAGAGTTCAAAGGTGCGTGTGCGCACCAGGTATGTGTGCAGCTGGTGCGGAATTCATGTGGTAGCTGCTTCTTAGCAGTAGGTGTGGTGGTTGAGAGATCAGGAGTATGTGTTCGCTCTGGCAGGATTTATCCAGACCGAGTGTGGCTGCGTTAGGCCGGAGGAGAACGCCTGGCTGGGGGGTGTGAAACCAGGAGTGTTTACTTAGAGTGATGGGTAGTGAGCGGTAGATGTTGATATGAGAACAGTTATACCGAATGGTGTCATAGTATCTCTGTGTTCTAGTTGAGTGGTGGTGTAAAGAAGAGAGTAAGCGTGGGGTGTGTATGATATATGCCTTTTCAAATGTTCACCGCATTCCTAAGCATATTATGTACGTCACGCAATTCTATGCAATCAGGTCCGTTCTATGCATTTTTATTCACTTCAGGCGTTCAGGATTGCCCTACACACTCCTGTCTGCTCGACACACTCACGCACTCTAGTCCGCCTTGCGTGCTCTAGTCTATCCCTCACTCTCCAGCGTGCCCTACGCATGCTCTCATGTATTCCATACGCATGCACTCCAGTCTGCCCACGCACTCGTCCATTCTACACACTCATCCGGTCCACATACTCGTCCGCGCTACGTAACACTTGTTTGTGTAAAACAATTCCGACACCACCTCTCTTGGTCTTCCCAGACACCCAGTGGACCTGTCCTATCCCTGCCCCTCTGAGCGCCCGCTCTTCTCCTTGCAATAGGCGCATCTCCTGCAGAAAAAGCACGCCCAGAGAGGCCCTGTGGAATTCCCTCACGACCAGAGACCTTTTCATTGGGGAATTTAGGCCTTTTACGTTTAACGTTCCCACAACCAGACCCCTGTTAACTTCACCTTTCCCCATTATGATTGCTCCACCGTGCCCTACTTTTCATCCTTTGCATGGTTAGTGACTCTTTCCTTCCCTCCTCTTCGCTGTCGTAGAAACTTAATTTATTTCTGATCAATACCCTCCTGCCTGGGGCTAAACCTGCTGCACAGATCCCCTATCAACTTTATAACTGTTTGTAACTTTAACCTGTTATGTTCAATAAGAGTCGTTGAGATGCCCTCTGTCCCACAGAGGGCCACCTTGGAGCAGAGACATTCACCTCCCTCCAGCAGTCCATTTTCGGACCTTTGCGTTCCACCTGATCTCACGGTTATCTCTCCTTATAAAGGTCCTTTGCAGGCACCTCGACTCAGCAGCCCACTGCTCTACAGATGCTGTCAAATGGATAGAATAATTCCTGAGTGACAAAACCATGAGTGTTCTCCCCATCGGCAGCGGCTGACCCTACCCCAATCGTGTGCGGGGTGCCTCAGGGCTCATGCGTGTCTCCAACTCTATACAACATATTCACCAAACCTTTGTTCGATGATTTGGACCTTCTGGGTATCACCTACACCAATTATGGAGATGATACACAGATTCTCCTCCCACTTTCTGGGGATCATGGCACGGACCTGGCGTTGATGAATAGGATCTATCTCATCATTCAGGCATGGATGGCCAACCACAGTCTCTGCCTGAACGAAAACAAGACAGAGTTCATCATTTTAGGCTCCCCTTCCAACATCACTAAACTAGGTCATGAATACGCATCATTCATCACTGATGGTAACAACACCAGTCTCCAAGGAGGTAAAAACCCTGGGTTTCTACCTAGACGCCACCATGTCCTTCAATAAACAAGTGAAATCCCTGGCCTCTACCACAGCCTACACGTGCAAGCTTATCAGAGCTGGCAAGCCTTTCCTCTCAAACGACAGCTGCATTATCTTGGCCAGAGCACTAATTATCTCCCGATTAGATTACTGCAATGCTCTCTACAGTGGCGCCAAAAAAGCTAGTCTCCAAAAACTATAAATACTACAAAACAACGCTCTTAGAGCCGCACTAGGCATCAACAAAAGAGCGCACATGACCTCCATCAGACGTCAACACAAATGGTTGTCCACCCACAACAAGATACAGCTAAAAATTGCCTCCCTGACACACAAAGCATTACACAATGCTGCCCCTAGCTACCTAATTGACAAATTGCCGATAAGAACATCCAACAGGCCTACTAGAGTCATGAATACGAACTGCCTGGTGGTACCGAGATTCAAATCTACTAAGATTGGCGGCAACAGTTTCCCTGTGAAAGCCGCCAAACTCTGGAACTCCATGCCCCACGACCTGAGAGCTGACCAACCCGATCTACACTTTAGAAAGAGTTATATCACCCATCTCAACCTGACCGAAGGCTAGTGTAAACTGAGACTATTGCACAATAGCACACATCGCTACGCATCACTGTAAATTATTATCTGTATGTTCATAGCTATATCTTTCTTGTATTTCATTATTATGTCATATTGTTATTCATTATGTAACTTTGTAAGCCTTGCACCGACCTTTTTGCTGCGCCCCGTTACCTTTGGGTCTGGTGCGCATTTGAAATTCAACAAACAAACAAACAAACGTCACACAGTCTTTTCTCTGGAATTATTCTCCCTCAGCTGCTCTGGTGTTGTGGTGTCATGCATGCTGGACATATTACCTCTGGACCTGGAACAACATCTTCACGCAGAACGAGTTATGCTCATAGAACTGCTAGACCGTTCTATTCTAAATGGAGGTTGTTTGATGCACTGCCAGGAAAACAACGTCTGCATTATTCACGTCGTTAAATTTACGTGATTCAGGTTAGTCACGTGTGTTATGGCAGTACGTTCATAAGCAGTGTGGATACGTCGCTCGCTGCTTCTGATTGAACCAATATGGCGTTTGGTAGCAGAAACCCTTGATCTGCGTCCTCGCATTCTCTTCAGTTACTTCCTTGGCTTCTTCGGCGTGTTTTTCTTCCACACGTGAATTCCTGGAGCTGCTGCCTGGAAATCACAAGTTGGCCACACTGTCTGCGTGCTCTTCACTCGCGTGTATTCTGACACGCGGGTTCCTGATTTCTTCGCATGCTGCTTTCCTGACTACGTGAAATTTGGTCGCGTGTAATTCCCACGCGGACGCTGTTTCCAAGCGCAGCTGTCCTGGGCTGCGTGTACTTTGGTCGCGTGTTAAATCTCACGCGGACGCTAGCACGGCTGTCCCGGCTGCGTGTACTTTGTTTGCGGGTAATACACACGCGGACTCTGGAACTCTTCAGGTACGGCTGCTCTGACTGCGTGCACTTCTGTTTGCGTATCGCACGCGGTCTACTCTACTCTTTACACGCTGCGGTCCTAGTTGCGTGTCCTTGTGTTGCGTGTGAAACCTCACGCTTGCAAGAGCGGCTGTCCCGGCTGCGTGAACTCTGTTGCGTGTAAACCTGCACGCGAGCTTTTGAACTCTGTTGAAACGTGTACACGCATACAATTCTTTGCTTTGGAGTGAATCCCTGGCACCTGTGATGGAATAACAGGTGGACTCATTTCATCATATTACTGTTCTACGTGGGAAAGGAAGTATTTCTTTTTGAAGGTGATTGTGCACAGTACTTTAGACGCTATGCTGTGGTGCACCAACCCGGTATCTAGCGTGAGCCTCGTGCCGTTCGGGATAAGTCTCCCTTACTAACCTTCCCATCCTTTTCATTGTTTCAAATCCTGGATTTCTTCAGAGACTTTGGTGGAGACTTCAGTTCTAAGCCTACAGGTCAGTGTTGTTAATTAGTGCTATTGCTGTTCTATAGTTGATTTGGGACAGTTTCTCATGATACTTTATTTATCCTGGGCTGACTTCCTATAAAGCTCCCACGCCCTTTCCAGTGATCCCTCTCTCTGCCTGTTTCATCAGTCAGAGAGTGGTATCATTTGGAAGGTCTAATTTGACTTCACTACTATCAAGTCGTGTGAATAAGGATCCGGAAGAGCCCTACCAATTGTATCCTTTTTGGTTACTGTATCCTTTTCATAAGATACCTTGGTGATTTATGACATGTGGGTGTCTTATGGGGCGACGGTCGGTTCAGTCTCATGTATTTTCTGCCAGTTTGTCCTCTTTTCCTCCTCTGCAGGCATGGTGCCGATCTTGGTATTTCCCTGCTTGCAGTTGGTCCTTCAGTGCCCCTCGGTTCAGCCTCCATGTCTGCAGTGAGGTGACATAGGGCCTGCTCCACTTCATCCGCTGAGGTTATGCAGTAGTCTACTGCCTCTACTTCGAATTGTAGTGTGAACGGGTTGCCCCATCTATACATGATGCCCTTTTCTTGTAGCCACTTTGTGAGGGGCCTGCAGTCCCTGTGCCTAGAGAGTGTGAGGTTGGACAAACCTTGGTAGATCGTGACCTTGGAGCCTTTGAAGTCCAATTCCCCTCATTGCTTCGCCCTGTTCAACACATCAGTTTTGTCCTTGTCACTCAATTTTGGAGCAGGGCCGCTCCCGTATGTCTACCTCCTCTATGCCCTCTTTCAAGTTGCACCAGTTTACCCCCTACTGCTTCAAAAAGGTGGTGTACTAAGGCCTGGACACTCTCCTCTACTTGCCTCGGGATCTCTCTTGCCGTCTCCTTCAAGCCCAGTATCCTTATGTTATTCCGTCTCTCTCTGTTTTATAAATCATCCATTTTCAGCATCACTTCCTCTTCTCCAAGCTCCAGCTCTGTCAATCTGGCATGAAGCCTCATTTCCACCATGTCCGCATTGAGCTGGTTATGTTCTAGGCCCTCTACCTTGCTCTCCACCGTGGTCATCCTGCTAGTTAGGTCGGTCAGCGAGGCCTGTATGTCTCCCCTGAGGGCTTTGATTTCCACCAGGATATGTCCCGAGTTCTCCTTCATTGAGAAGAAGGACATGTCCATTTTCTTCATCATTTTCACCACTGGGGCCTTCCTTGTTGACTCTCCCCCCTCCGTCCATCTTTTCCTTGTCGCCGACCCAGGAGCCCCCCTTGCTCTCTTCTGGTTACTTTCTTTTCTTCCTCCCTTTCTCCTAGCTGAGTCTTTTCCTCTTCTTCCTGTTCGCCCAGCCTCTGCCGTTGACTATGCTGCTCCATTTCTCTCCGGAGGCCCCCTGCCCCGTGTTCCCCTACTCAGCAACTTTGCTGCTTCCCTTCCTTCCCCTTGGCGCCTGTGCCTTCTTTCACCGTCTCATCAGTGTTGAGCTTTCACCCCTTCACTTTGTTCGGTCAGGCAGTGCACTGGGGTCCGATCTCAGCCATTTGGTGGCAGCTTTTTTTGCTTCTCACTCTCAGCTTATGTCCGTTTTGACCGTGGTCCCAGTCTCTCTTGTATGTTATGCAACGGCTGTGGAAGAGCTTCCAGTGCTGAATGCACCGTTTCTCCTCACCATGATGTTTACGTCTTATTTATCCTGTAGATGATGGCACCCCTGGGGTTATTTCAGCTACTCCACTATCCACTGTCTTAGTATTCTTCACAACTCCACATACAAGTTTCAAATCAGGCTGTGGGCTCATCTCTACTTGTTTCTCAGATGTCTGCTCCTCACTGTGCTTTCCTTGCAGTGTCGCTAACTGCCCCCTCTCCCACGAGGGCTCCTACGTCCTCCGCTACGGCCTGTTCTTCCTGCCTGGGCTTTACTCATAGCACTGAACCCCCGTGGCGTATACACTATGCTCTGTCAGATTGCAATAATGTCACCGGGGGTATTTCCACTCTGCTGCCATTTGCTGAGTTATTGGACCCTTGTGTTTCTCCTCCAAGGGGACGGTCTTCTCTGTGACCTGCCGCCGTTCCCTTGGGCTCCCCAGCCACCACACTTTCTTAGTTTCTTACTGTTGCTATGTGACTGGGGGGATGGGGCGGCCGCACTGTTTATTCTTTTTATTCTCTTTGTTGCTACTGCGAGGCTGGGGGAGTGGGTGGCAGGGGGCCGGGGGGGGGGGGTCGGCAGCGACTCAGTTGATTATCCTCGGAATCTCTCCCCTGCCCATCTGGCCTCTCCTTCTTGCTCGCTGGATTCTGCCTCGTTGCTTCCAATCTACGCTCCCAGCCAATGCCACTCATCCTCCTAAACTCCACCCATGGTGGCCATCTTCAAATTTTGTACAGCACGTAAAGTGGCAGTATGAACCAAGAAGAGCCATAGAGGGGAAGGAGGGAGGTTTGCATGTGGATCCATGCTGGAGAACAGGAGTTACAGGTAAGAAACTTGTTCCTTCTCCATCATGGGGTCTTGCAGGGATTCACATGCTCATGAATACGATTACACAGCAGTACATAAAAACAACCACGGGAGGTGGCAAGGCTCAACAGAAGCAATACACATACCCCTGGAACAGAATCACCCCAAACAAACAGGTTGCGTTGTACCGCTTAGCTGACCCGGGACTCCTCCCTGGAATCCCTGTCGACACAGTAGAATCTCGTGAATGTACCTCCATGTATCTGCCCTGCAAATGTCGAGCAGGGGAACACCACAGAGAAACGCTGTTGTCGCTGCGATGGCTCTGGTGGAGTGCGCTATCGGCCGGCCTGGAAGAGGTCTGTTGGCCAGGCAGTGCATGATACAGCCGTAGAGCCTTCTGGATATGGAAACCTTAGACCGCACCATCCCGTGTCCAGCTGGTCCAAAATGAACAAACAGCTGAGATGTCTTCCGAAAATGCTTTATGCATGCCACATAAAACATCAAGGCACGAGCAATGTCCAGTAAATGCAGCGCCCTTTCAACAGGCAATGAAGGGTTTCGAAAGAAAACTGGCAGAACCAAATGCTTGTTGAGATAGAACTCCAAAGGAACCGTTGGAATGAAGGTGGGAAGGGTCTGCAGCACCACCCTTGTAGCGTGGAAGGTCAAGGAAGGCTGCTTGCAGGAGAGGGCCTGGATTTCCCAGACTCCCCTGGCCGAAGTGATAGCCACCAGTAAAGCAGTCTTCCACGAGAGAAACTTCCTCAGAGGGGCCCATGCATCGGTTTAAATGGAGGCCCCATGAGCTTAGTCAAAACTATGTTGAGCTCCCAAGCCAGGGCACGAGCCTTCAACGGCGGAAAAGTCCTGACGGGGCCTTCAAGGAACTCCTTGACAAGCCTGTGCGACCACAGGGAGAGCTTGCCTGGCGCCTGGGTGGACCGGATATAGCATTCCCTTCCATAGCCCACAGGCTCTGGAACGTACTTCCTCACTCCCTCAGAGCTGAAATGTCCCTCACTACTTTCTGCAAAACTCTGAAAACCACCCTCTTCAAATAACCTCAGTTATGTATGCTTTGTAATATACTTTATTGTCCTGTAACCAAGTATATGTACCTATGTTATTACCTGTAACTAAGTTCGCACCCAATTGTAACCAGCAACCCTTCATGTAACAGCGCCACAATGCCCACAGGCTAATGTGCGCTCTATAAATTCTAATAAATAAATCTAGATTAACCTTGAGGAAGGCGTGAGCTAGCCAAGCTTGTGCCAGCGATAGCAGGTATGGGAGGAGCTGCGGGGCCGTTATGCGCAGAGGCGTAATCTTTTGAATCATGCACCACACTGAAGCACTTCCGTTTTGACTGTAACAAGACAAGGTAGAGTAAGCTCTGGCCTTGGCCAGAATCTTCATTTACTCCTGCGGCAGGGAATAGTGCCCAAACTCTAGGGCTGCAGGAGCCAGGCTGTGAGGCTCAGCGACTCGGTCGTGGTGCAGTATTGCTGTTTTCTCTGTAGAGAAGGTCGGGGGGCAGAGGCAACCAGATTGACGGAGTCACGGACAGATGGGGAAGGTCCAGGTTCCAGATCTGCCACGGCCATGCCGGCGTGATGAGAATTATCCTGCAATGGAAACATCCATGTGTCGATCACACATAACACGAGCGGAATAGGAGGGAAGGCATACAGGAAGAGCTCGTTCCACGGGAACGAGACGGCATCATCCAGACTCCTCAGCTGAGAATATCTGCTGGCAAATGTCTGGCATTTGGAGCTGGCAGTTGTCGCAAAGAGGTTGATCTGGTGAGGACCCCACCTGCTGAAGAACTGAGACACCTGCGCTTGCTGAAGTTCCCACTCATGGCAGGACCGCAGTTCCCTGCTGAGCAAGTCTGGGGTGGTGTTTTTGGCATCTGCCAGGTGAAAGGGGATGAGGAACATGTCCTGAAGAATGGTCCAGCGCCACAAGGACTGGGCTTCTAGGGAGAGAGCGTCCCACCCTGCTTCTGGATGTAGAACATGGTGCCTGTGAAGACCCGCACCATCTTCCCCCATAGCGGTAGCTGGAAGGACTTGAGGGCACAGAAAACTGCCCAGAGCTCCATGAGGTTTATGTGCAAATGCTTCTCCTGGAGCCAGAGTTCTTCTGGCATGATAAGTTCCTATGTGGGCTCCCCAACCCTCTAGGGAGGTGTCTGGTGACTGTGGCCTGGTACGGAGCAATCCGAAAGGGGGCTCGTTGAGAGAGAGATGTGAATGCACCGCCCACCATTGTAGAGCCTGCAGGAATGCCCGATTAAGGGCGACCTTGTCCGTCCAAGTGCCTGTGGTCTGCTGCCACCTGGCGTCTAGGAATTCTCTCTCCTTCATTGAGCCAGAAGGACTCAACTCCCTGCATTGCCTGCTTGCAACTACCTCCTTGCTTTCCCCTGTGACCACAATCTTCCTTCCTTCACCACTGGAATGCGAGGTAGAACCGACTGAAAAGAAAAGAATTTGCTTTAAAAATGCAAAATATAAAAAAAGAGAATTGTTTCCATTAAAGCGCCTGTTTGATGGCACACTTCCTTTTGCTGCCACACTGCTGCCCATCACCACTGGGCAGCCTGCACCTGGGCAAAGGTGAGACTGTATAGTAATGGCCCATTTGCCTGGTGGTCCTCGTGGGTATTCCAAGATGCCCGCTGCTTGCCCTGCAATGTAGAAGGACCCTCAGAGTCCTCCTCTCCCACCTGCTTGCATGCGATTGGTCTGGGAGAACAGCAAATTGGCCTATTGGGCACAGGCAGGCTTTAGCCGGCCCCCTCACCAAAGGCCCACTTCCTAAGATCCTGTCTGTTCCCCTGTCCGTTGCCTAGCCGGGTGTGTGGGTCCTCTCCTACACCCCCATCCCCCACGTGCAAATGGAGGCTGAGGAGAACTCCACACGTACCGGACACACTGAATTCATGGAGCATCTAACATTTCTCTGAAAGTCAGTACTCTCAACTAACTTCATCGATCCTCTTCGCTCACACCTGGGAGTGTCCCATCTCTCACTCCAGCTCATCTGAACTCCCACTCATTTAGCTGGTCCCAGTTGCTGCATGTGTTTTCACCTTGTCCTGCCTAAAATCGAATTTAGCTGTGCCCAGTTGCTGCATGTGTTTTCACCTTGTCCTGCCTAAAATCGAATTTAGCTGTGCCCAGTTGCTGCATGCGAGTTGCTGAGTTTCACCTTGCCCTGCCAAAAATCGGATCTAGCTGTGCCATCTGCCGCCTCTACTTCCTGCCCCCCGTTTTTCTTCTCTCCTCCCCTTCCCACCCTCTCTGCTCGCACTCTACTCTTCTTCTATTCACCTTGTAATGTTGGTGTATTGTCCCCGTTTTCAACGCCCCCATCCCAGTATCCAGTCATTTCATCGAAAAAAATATCATCTGAACATTTTCCATCTAATATTTTCGAACGAAAAAATGTTCATCTAATGCATTTTTGTGTGGGGTAAAGGGTTCATTTTGTTTGCGAAACGTTTGGGGTGGGTTTTTAAGGGTCCTAAACAGGGGGTTCGGTGGGGGGCCCCCCTCGCCCTCCGCCCTCAAGAAAAAAAAAATATTCCATGAAAACATGTTTAGATGAAACATTTGCGATGAAGACATGGGACCCCCCCGTCCCATCCTCCTCTCCCCTCCAACCTACTTGCCCATTTCCTTATACTTTAAAACTGCTTAACCCAACCCAGTAGTCTACCTTTCCTAAACTCCTCTTCCCTTGCCCTCTCAACCACCCACCCACCCACCCACCCACCCCCCTCCACTGTATTTATGTCACGCCGCTATATAATTGTATGATCCACTTCAATTTAGCATTGTATAGTAGCCTGTCTGTTCGACCCTGCCCCCCACCCCCCACCCACCTTTACCCTATTTGTGTAAGGCACTTTGAAAAACTAAGGATTGTCGTCAGACATGAAAGAGTTATCTTCACTGTTATATGTATTATTTGCCCTTATTCCTGCACTTACCCAGCTCTGTGCAGGCCTGTATCATTTAGAAAGTGAAGGGCTCTGAATTACTGTTTTGTTACCCACTGCCCTCCTCACCCCACCCTTGAGCGCTGTGAAACACTTCTGTGTATAGGCGCAATACAAATAAACAATGAATAAATCATTCTTGAGAGGCCACATCTGGAGCCTGCAAAAGGGGGCCAGATGGATGCAGGAAGATCATGCCCAACAGAGACTTCATAGAGTGGACAGTTGTGATGGACACTGCTGGCAGCCACTGAACTTTCCCTAGGATGGCCTTCACCCTCTCCTCCGAGGGAGTTGCCAGACACGTGACCGTGTTGTGACGGGCGCCCAGGAACAGAGCGTTCTGTGATAGCACGGCACAGGACTTCAGATAGTTGATGGAGAACCTGAGCGAATTCAGAAGGCCTTTGGTCTCTGCCATGTACTGGGTCAACAGTGCGGGAGAACAGGAGCAAATGAACCAGTCGTCCAGATAAGGGTAGACTTGTATCCCCCTGCGGCGTAGGTGCACAGCTAACGGGCCAAGCATTTTGTGAATACTGTGAGGGGTAGGAAATCTGTTCAGTGCCTGTGTCTACATGCAGTGGCTCTTCCTCCACTGGGGCCAAGGCCCAAAGTGCAGAACCAGATGCTACAGGTGCCCTAAAAAGCATCGCCGGCGAACGCTTTGGTCTGGGAGGACCCCTGGCCAGCCCAGGCGCAGGGGTATTAGGCAGCCTCTGTTTCATTTCTGCCACCAGAGGGTGCAGGGTGGTGAGGAAGTCCAGCGACACATCCCTGGGAGCCGGTTGGGGTGCGAAAGGTGCAGCCGGGAATGGAGGTGGGCTGAAACTTCTTGGAGAAACAAACAGATGGTACTGTTCCCGACGAGGAGATCCCTCTTGTGACAAGGGCCCTTGGCCCAGTTCATGTTCCGAGTAGAAATCCTCAGGAAGGTCATCCTCCGAACTAGTAGAGATGTGAGGAGATTTCCTCTGCGATCCCGCAGGAGTGGGAGGAACGGGTCTCGGCAGGAAGTCTGACAGAGGCAGCAACTACCTTACCCTACTTGAGTCCTTCGGGAAGGAGGCGATGATGTGGATCTGCAAAAGTGGTGCTGCCGCACAAAAGGTTGTGGCCAGTATCGCTGACAGAGGGTGTGGAGGCAAAGACACCCTCAGCATTGTTGTCATGAATGTGGAAACGATGGTCGCTGACGGGGTGGCCACCAATGGTGCTGTGGGCGTCGACGAGGAGGCCGTCAATGAGGTAGTGGACTTGGCAGATGAAGCCATCGTCGATGGGGTACAGGACTTGGCAGACGAAGTTGTTGTCTACGGGGTCCTTGCCCCCGGTACGGACATAGACGAGGGACCCGCTAACGGGCCTACCGCAGGCCTGTCCTTCGATGACTTTTCCTTCGAAGAAGACTTGTGCTTGGAAGGGGTCAGAAACCTCCTCGCAGATGGAGGTCACCCACCAGCCAGTAAACTAACCGTCAATATCGGCAGCGTGGGTGAGTGACCCCTTCCCAAAGCAGATCCTGCAGCAGCAGCGACCTTCATGGGAGCAGATGCGTGATGTTTCACTTTCTTTTGGATCCGCTTGGGAGGAGCATCCTCAAAGGACCTCAACGTCTTCTTCTCAGAGGGAGCATGCTCTTGGGACCTGCCAGTCCTGGACAAGGCGGGATTGCACCCAGAGGCCTTCTCCTGGTTGATCCAAGCCACTAAATTCCGCTAGCGATCCCTCTTGGTCTTTGCTGGAAAGCTGCAGCAAATTTCGCACCCATCCTCATCGTGGTCCAGGTGGAGACAAAGACACTTGGAGGCGACGGTCCTCGACAGATGTTCTTCAAACCACAGGATTCACAGGCCCTGAAGAGACTTCTCTACGTCACGTCAGACATGGTCGATTTGAGATGTAGGCCCTAGCCTGGGCCCGCCGAAAGCACAGAGAGACGATCCAACAAAAGACCATCTTTCCCAACACCGGGCCCCTGCTGCCGGTAGTCAAGGCATGGTAGATGAGAGATGGAAGAAAAGTAATCAAACTTTCCCAAAAACAGCAAAAAATCCACAAATATTGAGGAGCAAAGTATGAGGACTCCCAACATTGCAACGTGCGGTAAATACCTGAAGATGGCCACCAGGGGTGGAGCTTTGAAGGATGAGTGTCATTGGCAGGGGGCAGTATGACCCAAAGGACAATTATTGGTTATAGAGGAGACAAGCAGATTTCAGTCTAAAGCGAAAATGCTTTTTTTTTTTTTACTGAGGATTCCCAGCCTGACGACAGGGAATATTCATGAGCATGTGAATCCATACGAGACCCAATGCTGGACAATATTTGTTCAAATGATTTTCTTTTTAGCATAACATTTATGACTTTTATCTAAGTGGATTGATGACATTTGATGTGTATTATGTATTTTTAAGTGTTTTTTAATGACGTGTTGTTTATTACATATATTTGTATTTTATTTTTACTTTTTATTTAACCATTGGTGAGGTACAAGTCATGCACATCATAGATCATTGGTCATAAACATTCAAAACATGGCATATTGCAAATCAAACATCTCAAGGGTTACTTAAAGGGATTTTATGATATTTGATGTAGCTTATGTATTTAATGTATAAAAATTCCTATCCTGCTACGATACACTAAAATAAAAGAAATACAAAATAATTAAGTGTCTGAGCAGTGCTTCAGGTATTATGAAAATGTGTATTTAGGGTCCCTAAAGCATGTCATCCAAATATGTCAGAGACTAACACTGTTCCCAATTCTTGAACCTAGTTAAAACAAGGGTCAGAGAGAGACAGTAACTTTGCACGGGCCACATAATTTTGGCCAAATGCGGAAGGGAGATTTTATCCTAAGTTTCCTCTTATATCAGTTTGCGCTTTAGGAGGATAAAAAGGGTGCGTGGGAGAGGAAGGCTTCAATATAACCCACTACTGTAAGCTTCTAAGTGGGTGGGGCCCATTTTAGCAGCCAGTCAAACTAAGGCACAATGAGATAACGATTTGCCCAGGATCACATTATTTGGTCAAGCAGGGAGTCATAGAACACTGCCCATTTTTCTTCTTTATTTTGTTTTGCCTATTAGGTGGGGCACAGGCACCACCTTTAAGCTGAAACTATTGCATTGGAGTACAGATAGGAGGGATATGTAATTTAAGGAGGGACACAGCTTGTGTGTGTGATTTTTTACCTACCCATTGTCTGCTTATGGCAACGCCAATTCCTAGGACCTTCCTACACACTACCTCTCTGCGAAAAACATATCCTCATTAGATCTCTCCAAGCTAGCTCCATCAAGCAGTAACACACTTTGGCCTGCCAGTGTTCTTTTGAAGCAGCGAGTTAATGGCGTAATTGTAAATGCACAACTCGTGTAAGAAACATCTCTTAACCAAGTGTACCTTCACCCACCTGATTTGTATATGTTCCTTGCTCTAAGGAACTGTTAAAAACAAGTATTCATAAAGTCAACAGTTTTGTGTAGGCATGAGACAAGTATTTGGCAGGCACCAATATCATATGTTAATGTTAATGTTAAAGGACATTTGTACCGCGCACTATCACCACCGGAGTGGTCCCCTGGCGGCTCTGAAAGAGGAGGGGAGGTTGAGTTAGTGGGAAGAAGCAGGAAAAGTGCAAGAGAGCAGTGATGTGCTGTTGGCGGCCTCAGCCCGGTGGGTCCATTGGCTGGGCCTGGGGTGTTTGCGGCCGGTAGTCGCCGTGTACCGTTGTGCGAGTCTGTGTGTTTTTGTTTTGTTGCTGCAATGTAGTGAAGTTTGTGCAATTTGTTGTGCTGTAGGTTTTGGTTGTGTTTGGTTTGGAGTTTGAGAGTTGTATGCAGAAGGGGAAATCATTAGTAGGGTTGGTTAGTTTGCATTTCTTTCCTGAATTGAGGCGCTCGGCTTGCGTAGTCTCCCCTGATTCGCCACTGTTCTGATCTGGGTTCGTCTAGCATACAAGGTTCCTTTCTCCTCTCGGCCCCACCTCGATCATGCTCTCTCATAACTCCCCCTGTCCTCCCTTCATACTCATGTGGCCAGTGCACCTGCCAATGTCAACATCTCGGGTAGTGTGGTGATTGCCAATATCTCGACAATTCCACAACACTGTGGTACCTGGCGGTAACTTCACCGTTTTCCAGGAGTCGCCTTTTTATGGGAAATTAGTACTGTATGGCAGTGCTTGGCAAATGCCTATCCCATGCCCACACATAAGCCATATTCTGTTGGCTTTGCCAATGCTCGTTTTCTTTAGCACTTAAATGTCACTGTTTTTTGCCTCAGTGATGAGGCGATTGCCCAGGATCACAAGATTTAAGTCACAGGGAAACCAGGATTAGAACCCATGTCACCACCTAGTTCCAAATGTGACATCGCCTGAATAAGAGCAACAGAAAATGTTGATACAGCCACAGAAAGCAAACTCAATACCAGGTGCACCACCCATTTATATTTATTGTGCAATGGTTAAAATGATTGACATCCCTTTCCTTGTTTGAGTATAGAATTAAATGTATGCAGTTTTATTACTGGATTGGGATTTGAAATATGTAACTGACCCTATCAATGTAAGCGAGCAACACTTGTTCATATGTGCTGATGTTTGGTGGACTATTGCGTGTGTCGTACACTGCCCTTCGTTTACGAATGCAGGCGACTGACATTTATCTGTGGCTAGTACCTTTCAATGGTTCCATGTAATAATGTCCCCTCAAAAAGATCAGCATGCAAAAAAAAAAATTAAATCTCTGAAAAATTGCTTCTTTTTTGTGGGGACATCATTACATGGAACATGCGGGGGACACCCCCGCAATCCCCAAACCCTTTATTTTTCATGGGGAGCAGGGGACACCCCTGGAACCCCTGCAACTCCTGCCTGCCCCTATATGACATGCATTACTTACCGTAAAAGCATTTCTGATGGTTGTATCTGCTTAGATTCACATGCTTTGCATATGGTCCGACATCCACTGGTAACCGCAGAGTATTGCATCTCATCTTTCGAGAATCGAAAGGGGACATCGACATGGGTGGGCCTGTAACACTATCCCTACGTGACCTGTAGTGTACCCAAAATCCCTCACGTGTCAAGGTCCCTCCGATTGTATTTTTTCTGCCAAGAGGGAGCCTTGTGACTATCGTGAATGAGTGCAGAAAAGAGAGAGAAAGTTGTAAGATGTCTATGTTCCTTCCATCCGAGCAGGGAGGAAAGGTGGGCGCATGTGAATCTAAGCAGATACAACCATCAGAAATGCTTTTACGGTAAGTAATGCATGTCTTCTTATTTTTTTTAATCTGCTTAGAATCACATGCTATGCATAGACTAGCGAGCAGTACCAGGAGTAGGAGGTGGGTTGTGAGAAGTAACAGTAGTAACTTAGTACTGCCTGTCCCACCTGAGATTCAGACTTAGAATGAGTGTCTAGGCAATAGTGTTTTGTAAAGGTGTGTACAGAACTCCAGGTTGCCGCTTTGCAAATAGATTCAAGGTGAACATTTGCAATGAATGCTATGGACGCCCCAGTGCCTCGAGTGGAATGTGCTCTAGGCTTGAAGGGCAGTTCTCTCTTAGCAAGATTGTAGCAGAGTGTAATGCATTTGACAATCCATCTACAGATAGTGGATTTGGAGACTGCGTCTACTTCTCTTCCTGCTACCACCACACCGAAAAATGGATTAGTCTTTCTAAGTGGTCGAGTTCTTTCCATGTGGAACATGACAGCTCTGCATATATCCAGTGTGTGCAGGGTTCTTTCTCCCAGGCTTGAAGGATTTTGAAAGCACATTGGTAGTTCTACTGACTGGTTCACATGGAACTTTGAAATTAATTTAGGCGCAAATCTAGGGTGAGTGCGCATAACCACCTTGTCTTTGTGAACTGTTACGAAGGGATCTAGGATCGAGAGCGCTTGTAGTTCACTTACCCTCCTGATGGAGGCAATAGCTATCAAAAAAAGCAGTCTTAAGGGTGAGGTCTTTAAGACTTGCCTTGTGCATGGGCTCAAAAGGAGCCCCCCATAGGCCTAGTCAACACCACGTTTAGGTCCCATCCGGGAGCTAGGTTAGAAATGGGAAGGTGCATTCGTTTCACTCCCTCCATGAAAGCTTTAATAACTGGAACATCTTCCACCATGACACTTTCTGTTGTGATGTATTGTAGGCTGAAAGTGCAGTAAAGTGTACCTTTATGGAGTGGAGGACCAGGCCTGAGTCAAGTAAATTAGTTAGGTATAACACAATGTGTGTGGGAGAGCAGTTAATCGGGTTAATGCTCTTTGAGTTGCACCAGATGACAAACCGTTTCCATTTACTGGAATAGCAGTATCTGGTGTTCGGCTTTCTTGCCTCCCTGAGAATGTCCACACATCTCTGAGGGAGTTGCAGGTGTCCAAACTCTATGACCTCAGGAGCCAGGCCACTAAGTTCAGTGTCTGCGGACATGGGTGAAGCGTCTCCCCTCTGTCTTGCGACAACATGTTGTACGGGCAAGGCAGTTTGACTGGACGAGATAGGGACATCTCCATCAGATGAGCGAACCAGGGTTGGCGGGCCCACAATGGGGCCACCACTATCATCGTGACTGGTTCCTGGTGCATCTTGTGCACAATCTTGTTGAGAAGGGCAGTCGAGGGAAAAGCGTAGACAAATCTCCCTGACCATGTTATCCAGAGTCCATTCCCCTTGGAGCGGTTCTGGGAGTACCTGGAGGCGTAATCTTGGCATTGAGCGTTCTCCAGAGTTGCGAACAGATCTATCTCTGGGAAGCCCCATTCTGCGAAAAAGTTGGGGACGGTGTCTTTGTGTAATCGCCATTCGTACTCCCTGGGCAACAGACAGTCTCTGCTGAGTACGTCTGCCAGAAGATTAAGTTCCCCTGGAACATGTTGTGATAGTAGGAACTTGTTTTGTTTGAGAGCCCACTTCCAAATGTTCTGGGACAGTTTGGACAGCCCTGGAGAATGAGTGCCCCCTTGTTTGTTCATATAGTACATGGCCGTGGTGTTGTCTGTGAGGATCAGGATCGTCTTCCCCTGCAGTTGTGTCTGGAAAGCTTTTAGTGCTTTGAACAGTTCCAATAGGTTAATGTGGTTGGATGCTATGTCTGACGACCAAACTCTGTGCGCTGTCTGTTGAAGCAGGTGAGCTCCCCACCCTGTAAGAGACGCATCTGTGGTTAGAGTGGCTTCCACTGCGGGGGTGGTAAAGGATTTCCCTTTCAAGAGGTTCTCCCTCGACCACCACTGCAGCGAGAGAACGAGGGCCAGCGAGACGACCACTAGTTCGTCCCACTGCCCGCTGGCCTGACACCACTGGCTGTTGAGCCACTCTTGCATTGGGCGCATGCGCAGGTGCGCACGCGGAACCAAGTAGATACAGGACGCCATCATGGCTCCTTTTTCCTGTAGTGTTTCTACTTCTTGCAGAAGAATGCGAAGATGATCTGGGGTCAGTCATCTTGCTCGTGGAGGTCTGAATGTTGGGGACCGGTTGAACTCTATACAGTACCCGTTGGCCACGGTCTTTAGCACCCACTGGTCTGTAGTCATCTCCTACCATGCCTGAAGAAACGATGTTAGCCGGCCCCTGACCAGGGAGGGATGGGTGGGGACCCGAACCTTTGGGTCATTTTGACCCTGATGCCGGGGAGCCTCTGGGGGTAGAGATCTGGCCTCTTCCTTTGCCACGGCATTGACCCCTTTGGGGATATAGGGTGGTGTATCCTCTATTTCCCTGTGTAGAATTCCAATCGTTTCCCGAGGAGTATCGTTGCTGAGGGAAGCGTTGGCCACGAAAAAGCCATTTGGACCCACAACCTCTTCTTGTAGAGGGTCTTTGTGTAATCTGGTCCAGCATTTTTAAAGGTGTCATGCTCCTTTTTTGCGGTTTCGAGGGCCTCATCTACCGCCTTCCCAAACAAGTTGGATTCTTCCACGGGTATGTTGATTAGTGATGCTTGCATCTCTGGCTTAAATCCAGAGTTCCGTAGCCAAGCATGTCTTTTTAGGAGTGTGCCCTGAGCCAGGGATCGACCAGCCATTTCTGCAGAATCCAAAGTATTCTTAAGAATGCTCTGTTTCACCACCCGTCTGCCTTCAGAGATAGTGGAGAGGAGACGAGTACATAGGGGTTCGGGAACCTCCTGTATGCCTTCCTGTAGTAAAGCCCACTGGGCATCGGCGTAGCTGGCCAACAAGGTATTGTTGGCAATGCACGTTGAGAACGCGGCCGCAACCGTGATCCTTTTTCCAAGGCCATAAAATTGTTTACCTTCCTTAACAGGGGTTGCCTCGCCGGTTGACAAAGGGACCCCTGCCCGCTTTCGCATAGTAGTCACCACCAGGGAGTCTGGGGTGGAAGGACATCTGATATAAAGAGGGTCTGATGGAGAAGGGCGAGAGAGTTTTTCTATTCATGGGTTGACACCTCTTGTGAGAGCAGGTATCGAAAAGGATGGCGCCAGACGTTTCTTAATTGAATTGAGGAGGGGAATGGCCTGGCTGGCCGATGGTTTCTCCTTAAGGATGTCTTCCACAAAGTCAGCTTCGGGGACCGCCTCATCCGTAGCAATCTTAAAATGATCTGCTGCTTTACGTAACATTACGTTAAAAGTCAATTGGTCATCCACTGGCGATGGTTGTTGCCTAGTGAGATTAGACTGGGGAGAGTCCAGGCACAGGACATCAGGGTCTTGATGATCAGGGGATTGCCATGATTGGGGTTCACCCACATCTGGGCTTTCTTCCCAGCCCTCTATGGGCTCATGCATGTCCTCAGGGTTGATTAATTCCTCATCCTGGGTATCAGCATGAATGTTAGGTCGTAATTGTATATATCCTCTTCTAAAAGTCTTGGAAACTTAGATTTGGGGTCCACAGGGCTCTCATGCCTTGGCCTCCTTGGTGTGGGTTGTTCTGAATGGGAAACAAACCTGTCCAGCCTTTCCAAACAGTTCTCAAATTTTTCTCTAGTCCAAACCGAGGACCTAGAATGGTCTAGGAGGTGGAAAAATGTCTTGATCGTGTTATTCCGTCGAAAAGAGTCGAGATTTTCGTCTCATCGTCGACAACAGTCCTTCGCCCTCAGAGAACTCCTCCTGGGGCACCGGCAGAGGTAAGAAGTCTCTGTGCTTCTCCTTCGACATATGGGTGGGTTCCGGTACCCCCCTTAGGCCATCCTTGGAACTCGACGGATCCTTGGGCCTTTCCGTGGGCCTCAGCGCATCCCCGCCTGCCGCTTCTGACAATCGGCGACAACAATCCTGGCTAAGCTGCCGGCAACGTCCTTCGCGGTGGGGAGGCACATAGCTTCAGCCTGTGAGGGGGTCCTCTTTGCCGGTGTCGGGGCCTTGTCCTCAACGGTTGCCTTTTTCAGCGGCGCCGGGCCTAGTCTTCTGAGACCGCCTTCTTCGGCGGAACCGGAACCCTATCGTCGCCGGATGCCTTCTTGCGATGCTGTCAGCGGAACCTGATATATTATGGGTAGCGCCCTTTGATTCGATTGCCCGGTCGCTAGGCACAATTGAGGCTGCGGGGAGGGCTGCCGATCCCGACGGTTGGCGGGTGCCGCCAGAGCTTCCAGTGTACCCCTTGGTGCTGAAGTCTTCTTCGACCTGGCCGAAGATTGACTTGGGGTTGTGTGCTTTGTGCTGTGTACATGTTCGCTCTTTGTCGCCGGGCTGTGACTTCCCCATAGCAGTGCCTAAGCCGTGCCTAGCGGGGCCGGGGACAGACTATGCGGAACGCAAGCGTTCCGTCGAAAGGTCAACAACCTCTGGTAAGGAGGTATGATCGTCACTCTCGTTGTCACATTCGGTGGCTGTGGCAGAAAATTCGTCCTTCGACATAACGTAGGCCGCCCACCGCTTGACTCTACGCTCCTTTAATGTCTTAGGACAGAGGAGCTTACAAGCCGCGCATCCTTCCTCCTTGTGATCGAGCGGCAAGCACTGGTTGCACCATCTGTGCCTATCTTTCCAAGGGAATTTGCTCCCACAATTAGGGCAAAACCTAAATGGAGTCCTCTCCATAGCTGAGGATGGGTAGAGTGACAAAGACCGAAAGGGAAAGAGGAAGGAAAGGGAAAGGCATTCTCAATTTGTATAGAAATGTCAACCCTGACCCCACTCTCCCTACTGTATAGGCCAGCGGAAGGCCAGGCCACGTGGTCGGCAGCGCCGACTGGATCACCGTCCTTCGAGTTCTTGAAGGTCTGTGGCGAGGTCTGTAACAGCCGCTTCCTTTGACGAGCACTGCATCAAGGCAACCAGTATGCTGGGCGGTAAAAAACAATCTGAGGGTCCTCGACGCGTGAGGGATTCTGGGTACGCTACACATCACGTAGGGATAGAGTTACAGGCACGCCCATGTCAACGTCCACTTTCGATTCTCGAAAGACAAGATGCAATACTCCGTGGTTACCACTGGATGTCAGACCATATGCACAGCATGTGATTCTAAGCAGATTAACAACCAACACCTTTTCCCAGCAACATTATATACGGCGACATATATATATATATAGGGATATTATTAACTGATACCCTTTCAACTTGACATTTTGTACTGTGGACCTGGGAGACGCTACAGAACAATGCTAACACCAAGAACATTCGTCATTTTGGAGCTTTGTGGCCTTCGACACCATCAGCCACAAAATACTCCTAAAAAGACTTGCTTAAATGGAAGGACCTCTCAATGCTGGATGATGCTCATCAGGAGAAGGATAAAGGGTATGCAGTGATAAAACCGCGGCAAAAATGTCACCTGTACAAACAATGGCGGCAAAAATGCGGTGGTTTGACCCGTTAAAGGTGTACCCCATTACACCATTTAAGAGGAGTGGGGGTGTCCCCCGCTCCCTTTAAATGGTATAATGGTCTGGGGGTGTCCCCCGCATCCTTTACATGGATTGCGGCGGCAAAACCACAGCTTTTTTGCCGCGATATTGTGTGTCCACGGCCATTTCTGCCACGATTTTAACACATAGAACCGGATAAAGACTATCTACTTTCTGCCACGATTTTAACACATAGAACCGGATAAAGACTATCTACATGTCCCTTTCAAATCACTGATCGATGCAAATGTGTCCTCAGCAAAGAAGCCTATAATAATGGGCACCAAAATGGTAAAATAGCTTCAGCTGATGTTATTACATTCGGTGGTACAGGATCGTCGCAACTTCATTCCACCAATTATAAGCAAACGCCTGTGTAACTAGTTCGAGAGGAACAACCTTCCCCCGGATGGGCCCTCTCGCTTGACTGCCTGGAGATTTGCCACATGATATTGAAGTTAGCAATAGGAGATAGGAATTAATGTGGAAAGAACTAAGTAATTTGTGATGGTACCCCCACAAACAGAAGCAAGGCTGCGCAACTGGATTTAGACATTGCTTAGCTCTCTGGAAAAGTTCTACTGGTTGATGGATTTTGGATAGAAACTGATTTAGCAGCAATGGTGTTTGACTGAGCGTGTCCCTTGAAGACCATGGAGTAGGATACTAGCCAGCATTCAGTGTGCTCTTAACAGGCACATGATGGTGCGGCTCGTCCCGTGAGGCCCTCAATTCATCTCCTTAGGCACCTTCTGGATGATTCCCGTCTCAGTGGATCAACCCTAGATTGCTGAGCTCCAACTCGTGAGGAAGCTTAATGGCAAGCTGGCAAGACTGCCAAGGACAATGACAGAATTCGGACAATTCACCATGGCTTCATCAAAGTTGAACTGATGTTTCACCAAGACAGAGTGCACCTTTCTAAGAGTGGCATGGACGTTTTGATTGAGGACAATATGATTATGTTGGGGGGGGGATCCCAATAATTGATGGACTTACTTGGTTGTGTGTCATGAAAATAAATTGATAGCTAGATCTGTTCACAGGGAGACTGACTTCCTAGCAATTGCATACTACTTTGTTTTGTTGGAATGTCAATGTATTAAATATGTCAGTGCAGCCTATTTCTTTGCAAAGCATCACCACATTTAGCAGCTTAATTCCACTTGCTGGCCCTCGAAGTCGTTCGGTCCTTGTGACTGTCCCCGTTCAAACACGACCCTATGTGAATGAACAAGGGGTTTTGTGGAAAGTGCGCCAGCAATTGTCTTGAAGGGCCTGCCATGCACTTTCCTCATCTTCACTGTCTGCGTCCAGAGCGCCTCTGCCTTTTCACCTCACCCAATCACAAATAAATTGCAATGTTGCTTCTCACCTGTATTTCCCATCCACCTGCACCCCATGGGGGAGTGGAGGGTTCAATACATGGTGGCTGTCTTTGAATTGGTAGTCTGAGTTCCGTCCTCTTCCCCATACTTGTATTTGTTTAATAAATAGCTTTAGACACCTTGCTTAGATTTTTTTGTTCTCTTTGTTGTAGGTGCAGGTGTGTTGTAGCAGTCTAACCACTTAAGTAAGCAGTGAGCTGGTCCTTCGCATTTAACGTGAGTGTTAGCAAATTAGTACTGCTTTTTATTTAGCATGCTGAGACTACATCTGGGCTGCTATAGTTTGTGAGCAGAGTCTGGACATTTTGGCGTAATTGTGTGGTCTTGGTCTGTGGCTTTCAATACCAGTTACTCTACTAGTTTCCATACTTTGAGAAGCAAAGATACTTATTGTTTCAGTCTTTATCTGTTCTTTGGGCAGTAAAGGGTTACATTGTGAGAGTAGTCATAGCTTCTCGTCAGATGATCAGTGAGGAGGCTTTGGCCTTACTTATGCAGTCTAACTCGGAGCAAGGCACAGTACCGGATGTGGAATCTGGAACAGAATCTGCTTCTGTGGGTTAGCAGGCAGTTGATTCAGGAAGCAAATTTTCAGTTGAGGCTGGTTCCACCTCCTCATCTGATGAGGAAGAGAATGAAGGAGTACATGTACCTCTTCTGACACTTGCCACACACAGGTTACCGGCAAGCTTGAGGGAACATGCAGGACGTTCGAGGAATGTGCCAGATCATGACATGGCTGATTCGGAATGGGTGCTGTTGTGTCACCTTTCAATGGAATATCAAGGTGCACAGAGAATACAGATATTTTTCAGCATATTTACCTATTTGTGGATGATGGGTTCATTTCAGATGTGGTTGAGCAAACCAATTTGTACGTTGAACAGTTCTTGAGGTCAGGGGGTCTCACTCTCAAACCCCATTCCAGAGCACAATCTTGGGTTCCAACTACCAATGTTGAGATGAGAAAATGTTGGGGTCTCATTCTGCTCATTGGAATATCGTTGAAGCCATCTATCTCAATGTTCTGGTCTACTGAAGCAGTATTTACAACCTTTTTTTCCAGAAAAAAGGAGTAGAAATTGTTTCCAAGCACTGCAACGTATGTTGCATTTCAATGACAACTCGCCAGCATTACCCAGAACTGACCCAAAATGTGATAGGCTATTTAAAATTCTGCCATTTCTGAAGCACTTTACTCAGCGATTTTCAGAGGTGTATGTTCCTAGCCCGGAACATAGCCATTGATGAATCATTGGTATTGTTCAAAGGTCGGCTACTGTTCAAGCAGTATATTCCGAGCAAGAGAGCACGGTACATGTTGTGCGAAAGTACCACTGGGTATGCCTACAACATGAGTGTTCACTGGAAAAGACTCTAGCATAAACGCTCTGGGCTGCCCAGCCCATTCAGGGATAAGTGGGGAGATTGTTTGGGACCCTGCCACACCATTGTTCCACAAGGTTCACCATTTGTATGTGGACAATTTCTACACAGGAATACCACTCTTCAAGGAATTATACAATGTGGGCACACTTGCATGCGGAAGGATGAACTGTTGGCAGTAAAATTCTGCGACAGAAGGGATGTGCACATGCCAAGTACTGTTCATGATGTTCACTGTGCACGGGCAGGCTCAGCAAGTGCAGAAGCCCAAGTGAATTCTGGACTACAACAAGTACATGGGTGGAGTAGATAAAGCAGACCATTTGCTGGAGCCATACCAGGCAGCACACAAGTCTTGCATGTGGTACAAGAAGTTGGCCGTACACATTAGGCATTCAGCTACATACAATGCGTATATTGTATACTGTGCAGCTGCTCCACAAAACAGTCATTTTTAAACTTTGAAAAAGAAGTTTAAAAATTGCTGACCATTGTCCATGTACAAACTCCCTTCTTTCCAGAAGTAGATGTGGCCAGATTGAAAGGACGTCACTTTGCTGATTATGTTCCTGCCACACCCATGAAGACACAACCATCCAGAAAATGTAAGGTGTGTACAAAGGAGGAGGGATACTCAGGTGTACTGTTCCCAATGCCCTTCAATGCCAGCTCTCTGCCCACAGCCTTGTTTTCTTTTGCATCATACAAAGGAAAAGTATTGGGAGATTGAGTGATTCCCTGGAATGCCCATCATTCATACAAAGGGACCCATAGGTTCTCAATTCGTGCATGCCTCACAAAGGAACGCCACTCCTGCTCTCTGCACTGGAGGCGTGCCTTCAATAAAAATGCAACACCATTCCGACTCACTTCACTTTAGCGTGCCTGGACAAGCATTGCTAGTCCTGCTCCCTCCACTTCAGGCCTGCCTTGGAAAGGCATGCCACTCCGGCACCTTTCACTTGAGGCCTGCTTTAGAAGGAAATGTCAGTCTAGTTCCCTCTGCTCGAGGCGTGACTTGCATAGGAACGCGATTCAGGCTCCTTCCACTTGAGGCGTATCGTAGAAAGGAATGCCACTCCAGCTCCCTCCACTCGAGGCGTACCTTGAAGAAGGGAACACCATTCTAGTTCACTCCCCTTTGGCGTGCCTTGGCAAGGCATGCTAGTGCATTTCCTTCCACTTGAGGCCTACCTTAGAAAGAAACGTCAGTCAAGCTCCCTCCGCTTGAGGCGTATATTGCAAAAGAATGCGATTACGGCTCCTTCTACTTGAGGCTTGCTTTACAAAGAAACATCAGTCCAGCTCCCTCCACTCGAGGCGTTCCTTGGACAAGAAGGAAGCACATTTCTGGTTCACTCCCCTTTGGCGTGCCTTTGAAAGCAATGCTAGTCGTGCTCCTGTGCCTTGGAAAGGATCGCGATTCAGGTTCCTTCAACTTGAGGCGTGCCTTGGCAAGCAATGGCAGTCCAGCTCCCTCCACTTGAGGCGTGCTTTAGAAAGAAACGCCAGTCCCGCTCCCTCTACTCGAGGGGTGTGTTGGACAAGACGGGAACATCATTCCGGTTGCCTCTACTCAAGGCGTGTCTGACAATGTGTAAACGCCACTTTGGCTCCCTCCCTTGAGGGCTAAGTGTCATGAAAATGGTACCTAGACACCATCTATATGGCGGCGATGTCTTCTATAACTCGTACCACCCTGCCATTTTTTTTTTACCACAGTAATGGTCATGTTTTGTGTGACTGAAATCACTCCGGTGGTGATAGTGCGCAGTACAAATATCCTTTAACATTAATTAGGGACACGCGACCACTCCAAGCACTAACAGTCTAGGAATAGTAGAACAATGGGTTTTAGTCACGTTAGCTACTCACGCGAGTAGAAGAGTTTTACCATCATTTGCAAGTGCTACTTTTCCAGAGTATTTTGGATGCAACTAACAACTTCTACTCGCTTAAAGTCTTGCACGAGTTAACAGGGAGCTGGATACTGTTAACGGCATGGCTTGTGCAATGTGTTAGAACGCTGTACTTCACTCACCGGCTTCTGAGACACATGCTCTGTGGGTTGCACTGCTTTCCAGACTTCTGCCACAACTTCTACTGCTTCTGGCTCACTGGGGACCCACACCCTTCTCCTGAAAAGCTGTCTCAGGTCCAGCCACACATTTTGGGAGCTCCTCTAACTCCTGAGACCCACAGCATGATAATTACTTCTTGCCTCGGTCTCATGCCGTCTGCAGCTCGGCAACCACAGCAATAAGGCTAACATGTGGAAAGACATCTCTCATGCACTTCTTCCGCTGCGCAGCCTCTGCACTTCAGAGTTTGGGGAACAGGACACTCTCAGAACAAACAGATGAAAGCTGCTGTCTGCACGTTCCGGCATCCTTCTTGTTCTCCCACTTCTGCTTCGTTTGCCAGCCTTGTGCCTTCTTCCTTCTGCTACTACTGCTACAGCAGGCATTCCAGTCCCAGTTCGAGCTCCTTCCACTCCCAATTGCCTGCACTTTAGGAGGTATTTTATGCCTCCCAGGTTCCTTTAGGTATGGGCTGTTAGGCTTGATTACCTGACTAATACAACTATATATCTCTTCAGCACTCTTCCTCGTCCCAATACTTATAGGATGATGGGACTTGTAGTCCCTTTCAACAAAGTTAGCTTTTTCCACAATTTAGCTATTAAGGGTAGATCTATTCCCCTTAAATTCAGTACAAGATGGACTTTTAGGATTGGGTGTAACCCAGAAAGGCACTTCCTTTCAGAAGACAAATACAGTGTCTCGTCCAACAGGATCGCCTCACTACCCTGGGCCCAGTCTCCTGCCAGGTGATCCTCCCTCAGTACACCACCACCAAGGTCAGGATCAAGAATAGTCTGCCTTTTCCTGGCCACCTGGGAGGAGACTTTATGCAGCATTTTAGGGTGGGGTCTGTTTCTTCTTTTCTTTTTTTCTCTTTTTCTTTCCTTTGTTCTCTTTAGTTCCCTTCAATTGTTGTGCATCTTAAATTGCTAAAGGTTGAATTTTCAATCAATGAACCATACAGCAATAAAAAAATAAATCGAAAGCATGTACTCGGTTATCGAAATGAATCAATAAGATCCGATGGAAGCCTCTTTTTTTTTACACAATAAGTATATTAGAAAAAGAATGACTTCTGACACTAAACAATGAGTCTGCCTTTAAAGCGTTGTACATTTTCTGGCCAGTTCGTGGATGACAACCGAAATTAAATTACTTTAAAAAAATGTACCATTTCTCGCAGTGCAAAAACGCAAACCTTGTCAGCAATCGCTCAATGTTATGCATTATTAAAAGGAAAGAACACTTCAGTAGTGGTAATTGCTGCCACCTACTGGCAGAATATGTTTCTACTCAAGCATATAGCCTTGATTTTCACACAAAATGTGATTCCTTGGTTTGGTTTATCGAGAGGAATTTGTGATCGTGGCAGATATACTGGATGAAATATGCAACATCCCAGAACCCATACTAAAAACAGAGTGATGTTAAGGGAACAGACTGGACCGGTTCCCAGGGACACAAGAATGTAAGAATGCTACATGGCCGTCCGCTCAGCTTACACAAATGACTTCCACTTCAGCATCTACGATTGGCTAGAACTTTACATTATGACCGGACTTTACCATTAGTGTCAGATCAGTCAAATGGCTATTGCCTCACAGTATTACCCAGGGGAAAGAAAAAAGGAGCTATTGCACGTAAAAGTAGGGGTAATTAAGTGGAAAGATGAAATATGAGGAGAATAGCTACCAACTTTGATAATGTCAATCTAGAGCCGTTGCTCTTCTAGGAGACACTCGACATTGCGAAATTTGATAAGATTAACAAACGAATATAAAAAGGTTAGTGGAGACTTTAACAGAAACACGATCATTTAAAAGAAAGAAAATGGCTGCGACAGAAATCCCCAATAACATTGGAACGAACGTGTGATTAATGATATTGAAAAAAGCTGAAATGAGGTGCGGGAACGTCAGACTATCCATAATGTTTAACTGGTGGAAATGGGGGCATGTAAAAAAACCCTTACAATCTTGTATTCACTTATTTGTTTAAACCAGGCCTCTCCATGGAGGCAAATTTGAAGGCATAAACTGTCATTATCGAGCAGGCCAAGAGAGAACACAAGCAGCCTGTTAAGGTTAAAGGATATTTGTACCATGCACTATCACCACTGGAGTGGTCCCCTGGCACTCTGTCTGATCTGAAAAGCAAAGGGGGTGGGGGAGGGGTGTGAGTTAGTGGGGCCGACCAGATAAGTGCAAGAGAGCAGTGATGTGCTGTTGACAGCTTCAGTTCAGTTAACACCATTCGCTGAGCTTGGGGGTGCTTTCCAGTCCGTGGCCGTCATGTGCTGTTGTGCGAGGCTATGTGTGCTTTGTTTTGTTGTTGCGGTGTAGTGAAGTTTGTGCGGTTTGTTGTGCTTTAGGGTTGTGGTTGTGTTTGGTTAGAGTTTGAGAGGTGTAAAATTGTTAGTGGGTTGGTTATCTAGATGTGATATGTGCTAGTTTCCATGTTCTTTCTAGGAGTGAGTATCTCTGCTTTTCTATCTAGACCAGGCACTTGCTGATATTCACAATCCGGTCCATTTGTGATGCATGCCAATATTCCCAATTATATCCAAATGGGGCAATGGCCCATATTCACAATCCTGTCTAGATGCAATGCCAGCTAGCATTCACAACTCTATCCAAATGTGGCACTGGCAATATTCCCAATGCAGTCTAGATGTGGCCATGGATAATATTCGCTCTTCTATCTAAATGTGACATTTGCCGACCTTTACCATCCTGTCAAGACGCGATGCAGGCTAGTGTTCACAGTTCTATCCAAGTGTGGCACTTGCTGACATTCATAATCCTATCAGGATGCATTACAGGTTAATGTTCACAATTCAATCTAGGTGCGTCTATTGCTATCATTCACAGTTCTATCTGGGTCTGGTGCATGCTAATGTTTAGAAGGCTATCTAAATGTGGTACTTGCTAACCTTTACAATTCCATCTAAGTGTAGCACTTGCTAACATTCACAGCTCTATCTAGCTGCAACGCAAACCAACATCTACAATCTTGTCCAGATGCGACGCAGGTTTATGTTGACAATTCTAAGTGTGGCACTTGCTAACATTCATGATTGTGGGATGTTTTTACCCATGCATCCAAGCCCTACCTTAAAACTGTGCAGTACTGGCATGGAAAACATCATGATGGCCAGAACTCCCCAGAGAGTGCACAGGGAAAACATGAAGAATAGGCTGCCACCCATTTTTGCCTATGTTGTGAGCACAGGAGGGCACTGCCTAAAACCACCATTGGGCTACACACACAGTAGCCTGAAACCACTGGGAATGGCAATGCTGATTGCCAAAAAGCAACTCAGAACTGTGGGGAATTAATTTTCTTAATCCCAAAAATGGTTGCAATACCGGTACTCACCACTATCAGAAAGCCGGCGTTTTAAAACCACCAGACTTTTGTGTAAAACTGAACAGAGGAACCCAAACCAGACCAAGGAAAGACTTGCTAAGAGGTGGATACAATGTAAAACTATATTCTGAAATGACTTGAAGGAAGTAATTATTTAATGTATATGTAAAAATCGTCAGTTTGATTTGAATGTAGAAAACTGGGAACAAAAAGTGACATTTAGCTGAAACCTGGCTTAATGAAACTGGATTCTGCCTGACAACTACCCCCGACAGGAGTTGAAACTGGATCAACAGCTGTGTTCCCAGGCTTAGCTGCATCCTGCTTCCCCATCAAAAGGAGTTGACACCTCTCTGATTAGATTAGGGGAGGGGCAACTGCAGGAAACTGAACAATGGACTCAGGCTAATGTTATATTGGGGGGCTGTAAAGTGGATTCCTCTTGGGGGAAACTGGGAGGGGCAGTGCCTCTGCTAGCAGCTGAGCTTGGGGGAAGTGGATAAACCAGTTATTCCACCCTGTGATGTGGGAAGCCACACCCCTTTTTGACCAGAGCATAATTTTAAAAAGATAGATAACTCATAGTGCGGACTTGTCAGAATTATATAAGTAATATCATTATTTTTGTGATTTTTCTGTGCACGTTTTAAGAGGCGTTAGGACCCTGTGGTGTATTCTGGGGGGGTTGCTAGCGGAAAATAAGGTCTCCCTCCAAATGTATGCATGTTAAAAATCTGACACTTTATCATCTGAAACCCATCTCCCTGGTGCACATTTGTGTAAAATCTGGAAAGGTTTAGAGCTTGTTATCTGGATGAAAAGGGGAGAATTCTGTCATCAGTGGACACAGCATCGTACAAAGACAGGGATCGGATGGTTTGGTGCTACAGAAAATATGTTAACTGGACCTATAATATGAGAAAAATGGTACATAGATAAATATGTATTTGGATCAGAAATAGATGTGTGCAATTTGACAAGGGGAGGTTCCTCGGACCATAAAACCTACAGCATCACTCTGACAACCCATTTCCTTCCGCCAATCATGGGAGAGGGGAGAATTGGGCCAATGACAAGTAGAGAGGGGCAGGCTCAGTTATGCCACGCACACACCCACTTCCAAAACACATAAAAATAGACTGCTGGGACAGGTAGAGACATTCAATTCCATTTGCTGCGGAGCATGCTGACCGACGACTTCACATCCAGAGATCCAGACTTCAAATCCATCAATCTCCAGAACCTGTAGCAGAAATTAACTCCAGAATTTGTAGCAGAGAGGCCTGAATCCACCAGCTGAATCCTCTTCAGCAGGCCTCAAAACCAACCAAACTATTCAACAGCCGGGCGAGCTGTTTGAATTTTTGCCAAGAATTTTTACAGGAACCTGTAGCAGTATCCAGAAAGCAGTGCTGTATCCGGAACCCGAGAGAACCACAAACCAGACCGTTGTGAGCAGATCCGGTGCTTGACAGACCCAGAGAGCAAAGCTGACCCAGATAGCCGGGACTTCAGAACCACCCGCCGGAAGTCCCGTCCTACCTGACCAGACCGTGACGAGGCCTATTTCAAATTGATATTGTGAGTACCTAGCAGAACTCTGCAGAACCAATCTCTTAGTTAAAATAATCTAATCCAAACTATTTTAACCTAAGTAGAACAGCCTCCTAGAAATCGTGTCATCTGACATTTTTAAAGCTGCACAACTGTCACCTGTCAATTCTGCAGCTGCAAGCTGTCACCTGTCATTTTGAGTTTTACTTTAAATCCGAAAATCTACCTTTATTAAATCGTCCGTATCTCTGGAACCGTTTGGGCTAGGAACGTGGTTTAACTTTCATTTTAAAGCTGTGATTCTAGGCTTTCCAACGAACCGACTCCTTATACTTTTTCCGCAATCACGAGTTATGCAGTTGCGAAATTTACTGCGATTTGCGATTTTGGCTCAATTTCTCCACTTGTCAAAAGAGCAGCTCCATTCTTTCTTTTGTTAAAATCCGTTTGCAACTTGGTAATAACTTATAGAGCATTGCTAAAGTGAGCCTGAACTAATACCAACACACATCTCCCACTCACCCTGAATCTCTAGAGGGAATTAAAATCAGTTGGCGCATTTTCCCATCCATTGCCATCACATTTAAAAGCATTTTGGGCCTGTGTTTCAAACTCCTACCTGTTTCCTCTTAGCTTGCGGGGGGGAACTGAATTTCGTATTGTATTTGATTGCATTCCTGAGAACTGTGTGCTCCTCTTTCCATCTCCTTCCATTTCTTACATTGCATAGGGGAGGGGGGTGAATTGCCAGAGAAAAAGTGATTATCTTATCTTTTGCTAAAATCATATCAAGTATTTCTGTACTGCATTTTATTCCTCATTGCATTTCCTTGAAACCATAAAGCATTTTCAGCTACCTCATCCTCTATACTACTCCTAAGTAATCAAGTGTACCACTGTAACATTACCCATTGTGAATCCACATCATATGTCTCAGTGTACTATCAGATATTAATATATTATAAAAGTGTGATAGATATATATTGTTGAATTGTCCAAATAAACCTTTTAATTTGCAAAACAAACCTACTTCCTGGCTCAGTGGGGTCAGGGGGATTCTAAGAGGGGGGGGGTGTTATACAAGGGTTGTCATCCAGAGTACTGAACTGGACATAAAAATACATCAATAAGGGTTTTCCTCAGCATCCCAGACTAGGCATTGACTTAGCTGTAGTGTTGATTGAATATCGCTTACATGATGGTATATATGATACATTACTCACCAGAATCGTATTTCTGATGCTTGTATCTGCTAAGATTCACATGCTGTGCATAGGCCGACATCTAGTGGAAGCTGCGGAGTATTACAGTTGTTGTTTACGAAACCCGAAAAGGGACGTCGACAGGGCGTGCCAGTAATACTATCCCTAGTGTGAGGTCCACTGTACCCATGATCCCTCATGCGTCGAGGTCCCTCAGATTGTTATTTTTCTGACATGGTGTAGCGCGAGTACAGTTGTATCCAAGCAGATACATATCAGACAAGCTCATAAGCATCCATGCGCCTTCTCTCTGAGGGGAGGAAGGGTGGGTCGCATGTGAATCTAAGCACATACAAGCATCAGAAATACGATTACGGTGAGTAATGTATCCCTTCTGAGGCTTGTGGAATCTGCTTAGATCACATGCTGTGCATAGATTAGCGAGCAGTGGAAGAAGGCGGTGGGATGTGAGAAGGTTCATGAGCGAATAAATGTTTTAGAACCGCTTCTCCCACATGTGTATCGATCTTGGAATGAGTGTAATGCAGTAGTGCTGAGTGAAAGTATGTATAGAGCCCCATGTAGCTGCTTTGCAAATACTGTCTAAGGGGACATTTGCAATGAAAGCCAGAGTGGCTCCAGTACCTCTAGTGGAGTGGGCCCTTGGCGTAAAGGGCAGTGTCTTACTTGATAGGGAATAGCACAGTTGGAGACATCCGACTATCCACCCCAATCTCCTTGTCTGCCTTGCGGTATGGAGACGAACAGTTGATCTGGTTTCTTAGCGGTCTGGTCTTGTCTACGTAGTAGAGGACCACCCTCCTCACATCTAGTGTGTGGAGTTTACCTCAGCAGAGCTTTTGGGTTACTGGAAGAAAGCCGGTAGCTCAATAGACTGGTTAACATGGAATTTGGAAGTGAACTTGGGTAAGAACCTAGGGTGATTCTGTAAAACCAGTTTGTCCTTATGTATTGAAAAGAAAGGATCTTGCACTCACAGAGCTTGGATTTCACTGACCCTTCTTATAGAAGTGATGGCTACTAAGAAGGTAGTTTTACAAGTCAGGTGTTTGAGACTAGACTTGTGCATGGGCTCAAAGGGTGGTCCCATGAGCTCAGCGAGTACCACATTAAGGTCCCAACCTGGCGGTGGGTTAAAAATTGGAGGGTGGAGTCTCTTTACCCCTTCCATAAATGCTTTGACGACTGGTACCTTCCACCATGAGACCTTGTTATGGCTAGTGGTGTAGGCTGACAAAGCCGCCAGGTGTACCTTTAGAGAGTTAAACACTAACCCTGCATCCAGTAAGTGGAGCATATAGGTTAGAATATTAGAAGGAGTACAATCAATGGGGTTGATTTGCTTATTCTGGCACCAAATTACAAATAGTTTTCATTTATAATAGTAACAGTGCCTCGTGTTCAGTTTTCTTGACTCTTTCAAGATATCCATACATCTCTGCGGTAGATTGAGATGTCCGAACTCTATGACTTCAGGAGCCATGCTGCCAAGTTCATAGAGTGTGGTTGGGGGTGCCCGGTTAGTCCTCCATGCTGGGAGTGTAGATGGTACTGGCACGGGAGTTTGATGGGTTCGCACATCGCCAGTCTGCGCAGATGTCGATACCACGGCTGTCTTGCCCACATAGGAGCAACAAGGATCAACGCTGTCGGTTCCTTGTGTAACTTGTTCACCACATTCCTCATGAGAGGAGTCGGGGGGATTTGGGGTTTGGGGGGGGAAGCAAACTTCCCTGACCAGTTCATCCATAGGGCGTTCCTCTTGGAGCCTGGCTGGGGGGACATGGATGCAAAGTCTGGGCATTGACAATTTTTGCTTGTGGCGAATAGGTCTATAGTTGGAAAACCCCAGTGAGAGAAGAGGTGTTCTATGACTTCTTTGTGTAGACGCCACTCGTGTTCCTCTGGTAGGGGATCTCTGCTCAATGAGTCTGATAGAGCGTGGAGTTCCCCTGGAACATGTTGAGATGACAGGAACATTTTCCGTCTGAGTGCCCATTTCCAGATTTTCTGTGCAAGTCTGGATAGATTTGGAGAGCGCGTACACCCCTGCTTGTTGATATAAAACATTGCTGTGGTGCTGTCCGTCAGGATCTGCATCGACAGGTTTGTTAAATGGGGTTCGAACGCCTGGAGGGCTTTCAATACTGCCAGAAGTTCCAGCACATAGATATGGTTCTGAGCTGCAGTGTGAGACCACAGACCCTGGGCTGTGTGGTGAAGGTAGTGAGCCCCCCCCACCCTGTCAGTGAGGCGTCCATTGTGACCACTGCTTGTATCTTTGGGTCGTACAGGGTTTCCCCTTTGTCAGGTTTTCTCTCGTCCACCAGCAAAGGTTTTGTACCAGTGTTTGCAAAACGACCACTAGATCGTCCCACTGACCGATTGCCTGAGAGTATAGTTTCGCCAACCACTCCTGTAGGTGACGCATGCGCAGGCACGCGTGAGGAACCAGGTATATGCAAGATGCCATCATGCCAATTAAACGCATTGCTTTGCACACCCTTATCTGGCTGCCGGCCTGATAATGTGTTATTTGCAGTAACAAATTATTTATTCCCTCCTCTGAGGGAAAGACCAATCCTTCCTCTGTGTTTAGGATAGATCCTAGGAACTGTTTGGAAGTGCTTGGCACTAGGCTTGATTTTTTTCTCGTTGATTGAGAAGCCGAATTGAAAGAGGAGGTTGATAGTTGTTTGGATGTTTTGTCAGTAAATCAGGGGTGATTCCCCTGTTATGAGCCAGTCGTCCAAGTAAGGGTACATTGGGATTGCCTCCCTGCGCAGGTGTGCTGCCACCACCGCCTGTACCTTGGTGAATACCCTTGGAGCCAAAGCTATTCCGAAGGGAAGCACCTTTAATTGGTAGTGCTGGTTCGCTATCTTGAAAACACAAGAATTTTCTGTGCGCTGGGAACATTGAAATATGAAAATAGGCATCTTTCATATCTAGTGTTGCCATGTAATCCCCCTTTTTTTAGGAGCGGGATTACCTCTTGTAGCGTAGTCATGCAGAAGTTTTGTGGCTTGACATACTTGTTTGCAGGCCTCAAATCTAATACTGGGCGCATCGTTCAATCTTTTTTTGGAACAAGGAAGAAATTTGAATAAATACCCCGTTTACCTGGTTGGCTGGGACCACTTTTATGGCGTCCTTTAATAGAAGCACTGTTATTTCTTCTAGAAGGATCCGCTGATGTTCCTCTGAGTGGACCTTTTGTCTCGGGGGGGGGGGGGGGGGAGAATCGCGAGGACTTTGAAGAAGTTCTATGCAGTAGCCCCCTGCTAGCGTGGACAGCACCGATCTGTCCGAGGGGTTACCCCTCCCAATGCGTGGGTGAAGTTGGAAATGCGTCCTCCTACTGGAGATGTATGGGAGGGTACCTGAAGCGGAATGTCACTTGCTCTGAGGTGGGGTGCCACATCGAGCCGGGCCCCTGCCCAGATTACCACAACCTCTATGTTGTCCTCGTGGATAGCCCTGAAAGTTTTGTCCTTGGTTGTTGCCACAGGAACCCTGGCCTTGGTTGTATCCTGATCCCCTCTGAGAATTTTGGCCCCGAAAGCAGTGAAAATTGCTGTTACCTCCTTCCATTTATGGCAGTTGTAACTTGCCAAAAGTGTAGCATTATTCGCAATTCTTGCCTGGTAGGCTGCAGAAGAGGCTACTTTCCTGCCCATTGCATATATTTTCTTGCTCTCCTTATCCGCAGGGGCCTTGGAGGAAGCAAGGGGTGTGCCTGCTCTCTTTCGTGTGGTAGTAACCTCCAAAGAGTCTGGTTTTAACTGGCCTTTTATGTATAGGGGGTCTGAAGGTGCAGGCCTGAACAGTTTTTCCACACGCGGGATAACGGCCCTTGTGAGATTCGGTGCCTCTAAAGAAGGTTGGATTCTGCGTTGCACAGATTTCAGCAGTTGGATAAACCGCCCTATTGTCTTTTTGTCTCCCAACAATTGTTCAGCGAAGTCTCTGTCCTCCTGTGTGTCAATGCGGAAATGTTCTGCCGCTTTGGTTAAGACTTCATTGAGGAGGGGTTTATTGTCAACAGGGGAATCTACAACTGGAGCGTCCTGATTAATGGGAGAATCTAAGGAATACATGTTCGCCTCCTGGTCTGGGTCCTCATCGTACCCATAATAAAGTTTGTCTGTGTCTTCATCAATAATTTGAGGGTCAGATGTCTCCACAAATGAAAGATCATCCTGGTCTTCAGGATCTATTTCAGGGTCATATAGATCTATAATTCTGCCCTGTGTGGGGACATCAGACGAGCCCTCTCGGTAGGAGGTTGAGAGACAGAGGGTTGAGATCCAGAAGGGGCTGAGGTGGGAGGGGTGGTCTGAAAGCTTTGAAGGTAATCTGGATTTTTTTTCAAAGAAATTTTCCATAAAGGTCATTCTTCGCATATCTTGCGAAGACCATTGCTTTGAACTTGGGATTACAGTGTCGGGAATACCCATGTCTTCATTAGTTGGAGGTATAAGCTTTGGCCTAGAGTCTTTAGGTTTCTCTATGGGCTTGGATAAAATTCCCTTTTGTGAAGACCTGTCCCTAGTGGGACTTTTGTCCGTATGAGGTGTTTAAGAGGATTTCTTATGGTGTTTTTCCACACCCTGGGGCCCAGAGGAGTGTGTAACTGTTACGCTCACCTGGTATCCACAGGGACCCCACCCAGCCCTGGTTGGATGATTTGCACTCTCGAACCCTCTCCCGGTCCCTTGGTAAGGCCTTTGATTAAAAATGGGTCTGCAATATAGGAGAGCTGGATTCAATACCAGATTGTATTTATGTTTTCCCACCTCCCTTGGCCTCAACTCCTTCCTCCCCCTTGGGTCGTCTCCTCACCTTAATATTGTAAAAGGTGGATTCTCCGTCCTGCTCCTCGTGGTAGGGGTGCGTAGATGTGGGGGGCGAGCAGCGACCAAGTTACTTCACTGGTGCAAGCCCCCCCTGTGGGAATCCAGGCCTGCTGCGACTCCGTAAGGTTTGCTGCTTTACAGTCTTTATATGCAGTTATGTTCCTCTTAGTTCAAATAATAATGTCTTGCTTCTTTCCTTTTGGATATGGAAAGGTATTTTGGTGTTGTCAAGCAGTTTGAAGATGAGCATGGCCGGTAGGCGAAAGCGCGGTGTGCGCGATGCTGTCCGGTAGGTAATGCGCGATGCGCAGCGCTGTTTCTCCTTTTATATTGCTAACCTGTGTCTTTTCTCTCCTTGCAGGTTGCAATGTTCCTTGCCGAGCGCCGTAATGTTCAAGCAATGATACTGACCAGTCGATGATTACCCAGGTAAGAATTGTGTGGCTTTCTTCATCCGGGAGGAAATGTGAGTAAACGCTTACTAATGCCGTCTTTCTTTCTCCTCTTTCCAGGTTATGGTATTCCAGGATGCATGCGGTGCCGAATGATGGAGTTCGTACCTTCAGGTGAGTGGAACTGAAGTCGGCGATGGACTGAAGACAGGATACTTTTCCAGGTACATTTCGTAGTGTTCTTTCTCTCTCTGCAGGTCCTTGGTTTCAGGTAAACTGGCATCAAAGAACTGGACACTATGAGCGTTACGCTGCCCACAGCCGAATAACGCAAAGCATGTTCTGTTGTTTGGGTGCGGTTTAGATAGTCTCAGGTAAAGTAGTCCAGGTAAAATAGTCCCAGGCCTGCCACACCCAAAAGACTACACCGCATAGCTCAGTTCCTTGTAACGGAGCTACGTGTGTGCCTCCATGTTGGCTGAACCTCCCCAAGTTAAATAGTCCCAAGTAAATAGTCCCATTCTAATGTTGGTCTTCATGATGGTTATGAGCCTGGCGCCAAAGGTCATCCAAGACATCCAGAACAGGTTATCATGCCATGTTCTTTCTGGAGAGGAGCACCTGCTACCTTTTTTTTTTGTTGAAATATTTGCAAGGAACCTGGGGTTGGTCACCCTAAATTACCTGGGAGGAGCCAGACGTGGACTACCTGCTCACTGTGCTCAGAGAGGCGCAGCTTCACTTCACTGATGAGGCCCAACAAGGCTGAAACACGTGTATGGGGTTGCTGTTGGTACTCTTGTTCAGAGAGGAATTGCCATAGCACTTCGGTGCTGGACTGCCCATGTGGGCGGGACAAAGACTGATATGCAAAGGGATATTTCCCCATCTGTGAAAGGTACAGTGAGCAAAAAGCGTGTGCTGCAAACTCATCTCAGAACAGGTTATCATGCCATGTTCTTTCTGGAGAGGAGCACCCGCTACCTTTTTTTTTTTTAACACCTGGAACGACTGCCTGTTGCCTCCCATCCCTTCCAATACTGCCACAGCAAAACAAGGTTTGTGAGCACAGAACCAACTCAGAGCCTGCAGGTGAAATCTGCCCTGCCTCTGCTCTGGCGTCTCTTCTGGAGTCACACTTCCGTGTGATCTGCAAGCTTCATGCTCTGCTACTGGAGACCTTCCAATTCGTGCTCCAGCTTCTTTCTGCTAATCCTCCTTGCTGGAGCCTTTTATGCCTCTCAGGTGGGCTAACTGTTTTCAGGTACAGGTCCATAGGCCCAATTGCCTGGCCTAGCCGAGAGCCATTGGGCTTGCCTGCCTGACTTGGACTCTTGTAGGCCTCATCAGCCCTCCTCTTTACAGCCCCAGAGGGATTCTGGCACTTGCAGTTTATTTTGGGAAGATTTGATCTCCCTAATTCTTTAGAGCAGCAAAAGGCCATAAAAAGGGTAGGGTTACAGGGCAAGTTAAAAAGGGGTTCCTCCCAGTCTTACCGGTCTGATTCCCCCTCCCACCCCCCCCACATGTGATCCTCCCACAGTTCACCACCCCCAGGGTTGGGATCAGAGAGCACCTACCTTTCCCATGCCACATGACAAGGGTCCCAGACGAGGTTCGGGGGGGAGGGGGAATCCCATCTGATTCTCTACACCAAGGAAAGGCAGACTCTTCATGATCCCGACCTTGGGGGTGGGGGTGTTCTGCAGGAGGATCACATGGCAGGGGACTCACGTCAGGAGAATTGAGAGAACCATTTAACCAACTTCCATGATAATCCCACAGTCTTAATGGCCCATTGTAAAATTGAAACAAGTGACGAAAAAAGGAACAAGAACATTAGAAACTTCAAGTCCCAAAATCCTCTAGGTACTGAAACGAGGAAGAGGGGCTCAAAGGTGCAGAACTGTGGTGTGCAGTCTAGTGGTTCTAATGACCCACACCTGAGTAGGACATTTGAATATTTAAGCCCCTTCAGGTGCAGGTCATTGGAACTCATCAGCAGTAGGAGCAGCGGAAGCAGAAAGAAGATGCTGGAACCGCCGCTGTGTTTCCAGAGAGTTGCGTTGCAGAGAGTCGTAAGAGCAAGAGTTGGAAGTGCATAGATCGCACAGCAGGACGTGATGTGGTTGTTGGCTGTCCCGTGGGAGAGAGGAACTCTCCAAATTCTGTGCCGTGCTCCGTTGGCTGGTGAGTAACGGAGTGCGCGAGGACTGAAGCAGACTCCCTGAACAGAAAGCACGAGCACTGGAAGTGTGACCAGAGCTGTCAGATGTCCAAATCCCGACGCAAGAAGCAGAAGCAGCAGTGGGTCAGGCAGAAGCGCAGGCAAAGACAGGTGAGTTGGCCTATTCTTTGTTACCCTGGGGCACTCCGTAACAGACCGCCGACTGGAAATAAGTCTTTTGAACACCGAACTAATGAATTAAAGCATTTTTGGAATAACTCTTACATTGAGAGAGACCAAATGAAGAAAGTTTATAACAATCAATTGCAAAGTAAAGAGGGGAAAATATTCAAACAAGACTGTACCCATCATTGCCAAAGTAAAGAGGGGACAATACCAGAACAAAACAATCAGCGTTACCTAAGCCAAAGTAGGGCAATAATAAATTAAAGGGAAGCACGCTTTCCGAAAGAGGGAAATGTGAACAAAAGAGATTACCAACAGTTAATTGGTCTAGTAGAAGGCATCAGACGTGGTAGGAGAGAAGCCCTCCTAGTAGGCATCATCAAGGGGGAGAGGAAGATAACCTGCATTGCATGCGGCAAACAAATCAGTGGAACACACAGCATCAATGTGTATTATGCCCTTGTGAAAGAAGTTATAAATCTCAATGTTTTGAAGCAGACTTCACCACAGAGAGCGCGTAGTAGTACTAGTAGTAGTGTTAAGGCGAAGGGTAGCCTGGGGGTCATTTTTCATGTTACAGGGGCCTGTTGTGGCCAGAGCCACCAAGTGTGGACTAATGAGCCCTGGAGGTGCTTGGTGCTGGGTCCCTAGACCATTCTGTTAAAAAACACGACAAGCCTCATGAAGCTTTGGCGCAGGTGCTGTGCACAACGCCTGAGGCCTCTTAAGGAAGCCGCTCGCCCGTACCAGGTGCTGATGCTACTTCCTGATGAGGCACGGGCGAGCAGCTTGTGAAGAATAGGTGTCCATGAATCCTAAAGCAGCGGCAGTGAAAGCGGTGTCCTTCACAAGCTATCATTGGTTGTGGCAGTGAACCACAAGCTACTCATGCGGTTAGTGTGGCGCTCCCGCGGGTTTGGGATACCCGCAGGAGTCTTCCTCAGTCATCCAGTACACAGCAGAGAGTCACCACGATATCGCAGCGGGGAGCACTATTCGCCTGCATTCTTCCACTTGGTTTGGCCAGAGACACCCAAAGCATACGATAAGTAGCGATTGTGTGTGAACTCAGTGTTAGGAGATTTAAAGCAAGTACCTGCAGAGACTTTCAGGCTATGGGGAGCGTGTATTAGACATACAGTAGTGTTAACTTGTGTGAAGCAACAGTGTTTTGGGCGAATGACCAATTACATAGCTGTCTAGCAGCTCTTGAAACTGTAAGACCTGATGTTTGTTGGTGCATGCAGGACCACATGTACCAGTCCATCAAACTAAGAGTGGAATCAGGGGAAACCATATTTGGGCAGGCTTCTTTTAAGTTGTGACATGTTCAGCTATAAGAGTCTCTTGTGTTTTTGTTCGCTTCACTCATGCTGCTTGTAGGTGGAAACGCCACCTTTTCATGCTTTCATTTCATGTGCAATAGAACATCCATTACCTCATCTGGAACAGAACATCGAAAGGCGCACAGCACATGCATAGACCAGACGGACCCTACCTAGGGCCACCCATGGGCAAAGATATGAAACTGAGCCCCCGTAACCAGCAACAGCAGAAATACTCCAAGAATATTAGCCTTGATAAAGACCCGAAGGGTTCGAAACACGTGTCGGCTGACCACAATGATATTAAAGATCAAAACTTTACATTATAAAACCATACATCAAAGTCAACCCCTCACCCAACTGCACCACTGCCCTCCACATTGTGTACCGGGTCACCGATTTCAAGGAAGCCATCCTCCATTCTAGCTCTGACAACCTAAAGAAAAGCACCAAAGCCATTCTCCTGGGAGACCTTAACCTGGGCCTGAACGATCCTGCTGACCCACATGCAGCCGCTCTCAACAAAGCACTCTCCACCTTGGGCTTCAAATAAACCGTGACAGGGCCCTCTCACGACAGGATTCTTGAATGGATCGCCCACCATAACTGCCCAACATCTTTCACCTCCATCCCTCCCATCCCCTCGCCATCTGCTTCGAACCTAACCTAACTAAAAAGTGCATCACAGCCTTGGATCCTCTCCCACTGGCACTAACCAGGAACTCCCATCAGCTCACAAAAGAAAGGCTCTTACCACACCTCCTTGTGTCAGCCCTCCAGCCTCCCTTCTCTAATGACCCAGACTCCCTTGCCTCAATCTACAACTCCATCATCACCCAAGCGGTGGAAGCTATATCCCCTCTCGCCCTCAGGAAAGCCAAACGTACTAAACATACTAATGCCTGGTACACCCCTGACCTTTTGGGGCTACGCACCAGGAAAAGATCTGCTCACTCAGCCTGGCTAGCGAAGCCAAGTGACTCCATCAAATTAGCCTTCCAGCCCCTATTCAAAGAATACAAAGCTGCCATAATCGAAGCTAACGCCGGCTCATTCAACACCAGTATAGCAAACAATACCTCAGGCACTAGGGAGATCTTCGCCATCTTCAGAGAGCTTGAAAAGCCAGCCCCTTCCCGCCAGCCTTTGTGAAAAACGAAGAATGGTGTAACAATATCCAGGATGCCATGTTGGACAAATTGAACATCCTTCAAAAGAAAATCATTGAACACCAACAGGCCTTACAACAACAGTTAGCTAACCTCAACTGCAACACCTCCTGTGACGCTCCCTCCTACTCCTTCAAAGAAATGAACATACAGGATGTCACTGCCCTCCTCAAAACGATCAAACCCTCCAACTGTAAGGGAGATGCTTACCCTTCAAAGATCATTAAAGAAAGTGCATCCTCCCTCAGACCCTTCATCGCGGCCTTTATCAATGCCTTCTTCTCCTCAGGCTATGTACCGGCATGCCTCAAAGAAGCCTGGGTAAGGCCACTTCTGAAGAAACCCGCTCTTTAACCCACCGTCCCTGCAAATTACATGCCCATCACCACTGTCACGTTCTTATTAGAAATCCTCAACAAAGCATCTTACATGCAGGTCCACAGTTTCCAAGAAGAGAATGAGGTCCTGGGTCTCCGGCAGTCTGTCTTCCGTCCTGGCCATGGGGCCGAAACAGCACTGCTGGACCTCAAATTGATGATTTCAGGGATGCAGGCAAACCTGCTTTCCTTTTGCTCCTCGACCTATCCGCAGCTTTCGACTTGGTGGACCATGACACCCTTTGCCACCACCTCGCCAACACGGCCAACTTCTCGCCCAGTGCCACAGCCTGGATTACATCCTTTCTCCAGGACAGATTCATGAAAGTTTTTTCTGATCAAGCATGCGCCAGCCCCAAACTCATCAAACGCGGAGTTCCACAAGGATCTTGCATCTCTCACTCGCTCTACAACTTGTTCATGAAGCCGTTATTCAAACTACTCGATGCATTGGGGATCTCGTATATGAACTATGCGGATGATACCCAGATCCTCATCCGCCTAACTGGTGACTATGAAGTTGATAGGGGAACCTTAAACTCCATTTATGCCACAATTGAAACCTGGATGGCAGAAAACGTATTATACCTGAACGGTGAAAAAACCAAGCTTCTTATCATTGGCTCTCAAGCAACCATCAAAAACTTGATGAAAAATACAAATCCTTCTCAATTGATAACACACCCATCTCAGTCTCCAAAAACAGTCAAAACCTTAGGAGTCTAGACTCTAACCTCTCCATGCTCAGGAAGGTCAGCGCCATAGCATCGGAGGCGGCCTACCACGCTAAACTGCTCACCGCAGCCAGACCTTTCCTGACAGAACAAAATTGTCTCACTATCGCTAGAGCCATAATTGGGTCTCGGCTCGATTACTGCAAAGGCTGGCATGTCAGTAAAAAACAGCAGAAAAATGCAGATCATCCAAAACAATGCCCTGAGGGCTGCAACTGGTCTATGTAACCTGGACCACATTTCAGCAAACAGGAAAAATATCCACTGGCTCCCAATCAAGGAACGCATCATCTTTAAAACACTTGCCCTTACCCACAAATGTCTCCATAACAAAGCCACCACACTGTACCTCTCCCAGAGGATTGCCAGACCCTCCACCGTCCGGCCTACTAGAACTTCATCACCATTCCCAAGCCCCTTACCTGTGCAGGTGGTTCAAGCTTCCTGGTCATCGCTGCCACCAATTGGAACTCCCCCCCCCCCCCCCGCATTTAAGATGCATTGACTCACTCAGCCTTCAGGAAAGCTTTTAAAACACTACTTTTTGTATAATCTGCCCACTCCAGATCAAGTGGTCATGAGTTACCTTACCTAAGTGTGTAAACACTATACCGGTACCTGTTTTCTGCACCTATTGTCCTGTATTCTGCACCTATTATGCCGTCACTGCCTGTAAACATGAGCCAAGCATTCTGCATGTAACCAAATACTATAAAACGTTGTCTTGTAACCTCACCAATGCACTTACTACTGCACCTTTGGTCAGCCTCGCTCCCTGTAACCATGAGCAAAGCCTGCTACTTGTAACTAAGACATTCTTGCAACAGTGCCTCGATGCATATGGGCTGTAGTGCGCTTTACAAAAATAAATAAAAAATGATATCAAGAGGCTTAATGATCTCAAGCACAAGGTAACCAGGCAAATACACATCTGCATTTGTGAGTTGTGTGAAAGAGTAACTGGGTTTACATGTAGGGTCTCAGACAACTAGATACAGGAGCAGGGAGTAGGTAGGACAGGTTCCAGGAGATACTTGTATGTTGTTTGTACCTTCCCTAATTCCCCCCCTTCCCTATCCACTCACGTACTTCGATGACAGCATTTTTACTGGTGCTGTGCTAATAACCTTCCTGGTGCCTGCACCGAGACCCCTCCATTGGCTACTCTTTTTCCTTATTTAGCCAATGAGGGGCTTTGGGAGGCTTCAAAGGCTGCATCGAGGCCCGGATTCCTCTTCTCTCTCTGCTTTTTCATAGCGTAACAGATGATCCTCGCGTTCCAGGGCATATGCTGACCCGACATCTACTACAGAGTGCCTCTCTGTGAAAGTAAGCTATCGAGGCACATGCAATGCCGCCTACTGCCACCAGCATCATACATTGAATTACCAATTGTCTGCAAGTGCATTTCTTGCAACATCGCGCTGCGGACGACACGCATCATAAATGTAAGTGTCATTGATCTGGATTGTGCACAGCATGCTTTTTGAATCATCTTGCACGCAGTGTTGAATTCGAAGCCCTACAAGATAAGGGACTGCCACTTCATTCTCCAGTGGCCTTGTTGCATACGGCCAAGATGGCAGCATTTTTACTGGTGCTATACTAATACCCTTCCTGTTGCCTGCATCGAGCCCCCACCATTGGCTACTCTTATTTCTTCTTTAGCCAATGAGGGACACCGGGAGGCGGGAGCCGGCCCTTCCTCAAAGGCCCGCATCTAAGGCCCCGTCAGCTGCCTGGTCGTTCTGGGAGGTCTTCCTGCACCCCTCACTAGCGCATTGGGGCTGGGGCTCTTACACTCCTCGGAGAAGCTGGAACTATCTTGACACTTTCACTTCACCGACCATGGGTTAGTCGCCTTTACCTATAAATGCTCCTACCCCTCTGTCTTTCCCTCCATCACTCCTCTCACCTGGACTCCCACTCTTATTGACTGTGGCTGTACTGTGTTTCAACTTTTTGCTAAGATTTGAACCTAGCTGTGTCCTGTGGCTGTTCTACTTCACCTTTTGCTAAGATTTGAATCTAGCTGTGCCCTATGGCTGTACTGTGTTTCAACTTTTACTAAGATTTGAATCTAGCTGTGCCCGGTGGCTGTACTGTGTTTTTGATTTTGGCTGTGCCCAGTGACCGCATTGTGCTACGGTGTACTGCTGTTCCTGTCTTGTTCCGCCCCTTCTGCTCCCCCTTTCTCTCCTCTTCTCCCTCCTCCACATCACCTATGGAGCTCTCCGTTTCTCCTATCGTCTCCAACGGTTTCTCCATTGACTGTCCTACCCTTCTTACTAAGTCTGGTAGGAAGAAGTTAAAAAAAGATAGCTTGATCTCTAACCATGGTCTCCCTATCGGCGACACCTACACCAGCGCATCCTCCAGACAGACCCTCACTGACATCCTCTTTGTTGTTCCTTCACCAGACCGTTGGACTCCTCATATGGTCTCTGTGCTGTCTCCTTTCTCTTCTTCACCCATTAATGGTGGCACCCGGTGGTAGGCCCTCCTGAACCCCTTCCATTCCTCTAAGGTAATCAGTAATGTCTACCTGAATGGCACTGTCCTGGTCCAAGGACATCAGGCCAACCTTCTCCTCTTTGATAGAAGCTTCCGGCGCCTCATCAGCTTCCTTCCTTCTCCTGCTGTTCCCGCTCTCTCCTCTCTGGCCTCCTTGCCTCCCACCTCTGCCTCCTCCTTGGCTACCTTTCCCTCTCCTCCTTCCTCTTCTGCCCCCCCTTGGGTTCCTTCTACACCTCTGCAGGGCGTACCTCTGATTTGTACCCCACCCCAAAGTCTTTCAAGGTTGGCAATCTTCTCCATATTGCCACTCTGAACTCTCGCTCGGCTGTCAAACACTCCTCTGACATCTGCCACCTCCTGGAAGAACTTGACCTCGATGTCCTCAGTCTCACCGAGACATGGTTCATGGACAGCTCTGCCACAAGCTTTGACACTCCCCTCCATGATGACTACAAGATCCTCTCCGCACCCACATCCAACCGTCCTGGTGGGGGTGTAGCCTGGATCTTTCCGGAGTGGATTCCTGCCTCTGTCATTCCTGTGCTGTGAAGGCCTACTAATCCTTTGAATGACTTGTCTGTAGGCACTCACCCTCTCCTGGTCACTCTGTCACCATTGCTACTATCCATTGGCCACCTGGTCAGACTACCTCTTTCCTCTCAGAGTGGGCTGACCTCTCCTCCCTCCTGGCCTCAACCACTCAACTCCTCCTCCTTGGAGACATCAATATCCACCTGGAAGCTTCCTGTCCCTCCTCTGGTCTCTTTTGCGACCTTTGCGACTCTCTCTCTCTTTCTATTATTCCCTCTGGCCCGACTCACTCTGCAGGGCACACTCTGGATGTTCTCATCTCCTCTGACCTCCCCCTCTCCAACCCTCTCACCACTCCTCTCTCTTGTAGCGATCACTTTCTCCTTTCCTCCCATCTCTCCCTCTCTACACCGCAGGCCAAGCCAGCTCCAGCACTGCCACCTACCTTCTCGGTCACCCGGCCCATGAAGCGTGTGTCAGTTGAGGCTTTCGCTGCTACTTTGTCTCCCCCACCTCCACCTCTGGCTGACACATCCTGACACTGCCCTTTCCAAGCTCCACTCTGCTATCTCTGTTACTCTCGATGTTCTTGCCCCAGTCATGAGGATCCGCTTGAAGCCAAAAAACAAGTGCAACTCTTGGTACGACTCTGACCTAGACATCCTTAAACGCAAATGTAGGGTGGCCGAGAGGAAATGGCGGGCATCTTGTGCATTCCTGCCGCCTGCGCCAAAGGCAAAACCGGCTCTCTGTCCACACTAAGAAGAGAGCCCACATCTAAGCCCGCGTCTCTGAGGCCTCTAACAACTCGGCCAAACTCTTTAAAATCTGAAAGGAGGTGGCCAATCCTGCTGCAGTCACTACTTCTGTATTTGTATTTGTATTTGTTTTATTTGCAGAGCGTGCCTGGCCCAAAGGCATCTGGGTGCATATCTTTTGTTACAGTTACATATGGACAACAATGTACAAATTAAAGCAGTGTACACTTACACATATTTACAAGAAGCATGAGCAAAGGGTAAGCAATCAAAAAAAGCAGTACGCAAAAATATAGAACACTGTACATAGGGGAGGCAAGCACATAGTAAGTACAGACTGGGGGGACCAAGAAAGATTAATAATGTACATACAGAGTTAATGTAGGTGTGTACCGGCTTAGGCATCTTGGGGCACCAGCCATGTCTTGACTTTATGCTTAAAAGCGTGGAAAGATGGTTCGTTCCTGATGGGGATGGGCAGAGAGTTCCATAATTTAGCAGCGAGGACAGGGAAACTCACACCGCCAGCTTTTTGAAGTTTGTATCTGGATACGAAGAGACTAAGTTTGAGCGGATCTCTGTGGGCGTGTTGAGGAATGGTGAACAAAGTGGTTAACCAAGTAAGTGGGGGCCGATTGTTTACACATTTATGTGAGAGAGCAAGCGTTTTGAGTGATATTCTTTGGGTGACCGAAAGCCAATGAAGGCTTTGCCTAGTGTCCGAGATGTGTGAAGATCTAGGGAAGATAAGGGCAGCCCTGATGGCGTTATTTTGAGAAACCTGACGTTTGTTTAGGTTACGTTGGCTCGTCCCTAGATACAGTGCATTACAGTAGTCCAGTTTGGACAGATTTTGAAGAGCTCTTTAGTGTTAGATTCGGCTTGTGAAATGCGTGGGTTGTAAATCTCTTTTTTAGCTTGGAATATAGCTTCCTTGTAGTTAAGAGAAGCAACAATAAGGTTGTCTTTGTTGGATAGGGAGGAGAGGCTTTTCCATCGGGTTTCAGCAGTTTATTTTTCTTTGCTTAACACTCTCAATTGTGAGGCGAACCACGAGTTGAGGTGCGCTCGCGGTTTAGGTTTCCTGTGTTTAGTGGGAGCTATGGGGTTTATGGCTTTGAGCATGGTGCGGTTATAGGCGTCCACAAGGGTTGTGGGGTCACTACGTTAGTGCAATTTTGTTGAGCATAGGCAGAATGATGGGGAGGAGTTTATCACGTGTGATGTCCTTTTTGTTTCTTGTACTTATGGCAGGTGCGATGTCCTGTTTGGTAGGAGAGTTATTGGCTGGGATGTTAAAGGTGATAATGTGGTGGTCAGACCACACACATGGAATGTTCAACTATATATTAATATTACAATTAAGGTCGGCTACCCAATCAAGGGTACGGCCTTTGTTGTGAGTGGGTTCGCATACGCGGTGTGTGAAACCTATGTTAAAGAGGGTACTAGCAGTTTCCAGTGCATGATGGTCGTTAGGGTTGAGGAGTCCAAGGTTAAGGTCACCTAGCAGAATGATTTGGCAGTTTGCCTTGATTTTCTCTAATAGGATGGCTGTAAGATCCTCGATGAAGGTATTAAGAGGGCATGGAGGTCTGTAGACCAGGTGCAGAGTAGCAGTTTGGTTTGGCGAGATGGCAAGTTTGACTGATAGTAGCTCAGCTGAAGGGATTTGTATGTTAGAGCTAATCCTGATCTGAACACTACCTTTGTGTATAAAGGCGACTCTGCTGCCTTTAGACTGGCCTGAATTGCAGTCGCTTCTGTCCCCTCCCAGGCCCTCTGCACGGCCCTGGCTTCTCATTTCATCTCTAAAACCCAGGACATCCTGTCCACCATCTCGTCCTCTTCCAGCTTCTCTCTCTGCTACCTCTGGCCCCCCTGCAGCCACCTGGCCTCCCTCTTTCTCTTCCTTTCCTCGGTTCTCCCCTGACAAGATTTCTAGACAAGTCTGATCTACCAAAGTCTCGTCAAAACAGGTTCTTCCCTGTTCATCCAAAACCATCAAGGACCATATGGACACCGTCGCTCCTGCCCTGGCTGACTTTTGCAACCACTCCTTCGCCACTGGAGCCTACCCCTTCCCCATGAAGCATTCTCTTCTCATGAAACCCACAGCAATCCCCTCCTGCCCAGCTAACTATGGCCCAATCTCCATCACTCCTTTCCTGGACAAACTCCTGGAAAAGCTGGCGATCTCCCAGCTGTTGGTTGGCTCCATGACATCAGTGTGGCTTCATAGCAGCCAGAAGCCTGGAAACTGCACTCCTGAACATCCGTGAAGACCTGCTCTCCAACATTGATTCTAATCTCCCCTGTCCTCATCCTACTATATCCCTCTTCTGCCTGTAACACGACCAACCATGCCATCCTGCTCAACCGCCTATGTGATAACATGGGTATAACCGATCAGGCCCTGGCCTGGCTGACCTCCTTCCTCTACCAACCAACCCTTCCAGGTCCAACTTGGGTTCTTACTTTCCTCTAACTCACTCTCTACTTGTGGTGTTGCCCAGGGGTCTAACCTCTCTCCCTGGCTTTTCAACCAATACCTGGCACCCAAGGCCAACCGCATTGCTGCTCTCTGCTCCAACTTTCAGTGCTATGCAGATGACTGCTCGTTTTCAGGCTCCCCTATGCCGCCTTTTCTTCCTCTCTCATCTCTGTCTGCAATCCAGGAGTGGTGTGCCACCAACAAACTCTGCCTTAATGCCAGTAAGACAGAGATCCTCCTCATCGGCACTCCTGCACCTTCCTTTCCTGTCACTCTATGACCGGCCTCCCGTGACCCTCTCCCAGCTCCCACCTGTGAGGCTAAGAACCTATGGGTCATCTTTGACTCCACGCTTTCCTTTTCGCCACACATCTTTGACGTCTCTGAGAAGTCAAACTACCAAATGTACCTCCTCAGAGGTATTCTTCCTTTCCTCTCCTTCCCCCAGAAGCTCACTGTCTACAGAGCTCTGGTTCTCTCTAGGCTGAGCTACTGCAACAGCCTCTTACTAAATCTGCTGCTACTACTACTCTGCGCCCTCTGCAAATCATCCAGAACAGGACTGCAAGACTTGTCATTGACCTCAAGCCAAGGGATCGTATCTCTCCAGCCTGAAATATCTCCATTGGCTCCCAGTGACTGCAAAGATTAAGTTCCACAAGGCCTTCTGGGGCCTGAGTCCGCAATACCTTAAACTCTCCCTTCGGAAATACCTTCCTACTCGAGCTCTTCGCTCCGCTACCTCCAACTCCCTCTGGGTCAGTCGCTTCTCCAAGCAACAAGTTGGTGGTAGATCTCTTTCTTCGGCTGGGGCCTCCCTTTGGAACACCCTCCCTGCCTCTCTGAAAATTGAGGAGAACCATCTTTGTTCCAAAAGCACCTCAAGACCTTCATCTTTGCTTCTGCCTTCTCTCTTCCTCTCCCCTGCTGATCTCTGTCTGTTTCTGCACTTGGCATCTGGCTACCCTATGAATTCCGGCCCAGATCCCTGCCCTCCCAGCTGCATACCCACACTGCAACTTACAGTCCCCTTACTGCACCTATTGGGCACACGTTGTCTGCGTTTAATTCTTGCACTTGCCACCTGCTGGCTGCACTACCTGTTTTGATCATGTGTTTAGCACTTTCCACTCCTCCCCTGCCCCTTGCACTTTCCCCCTTCCCGCTCCCCTGCACTTGTGCGTACTCAATATCACTGGGCCTAGTAAGATTGCCGTTTTGTCCTCCCTTGTACCCCACCCTTGCCTCATCGCGGCTTGAAACATTTGTGTACGGGCGTGATATAAATAAAGTATATCATCATAGGATACCCTCAACCTCCCCCATACCCGTCCACAACCTCTCCCAAACTTCCCCTCCCCCTCTATTGGCTGCTGTATGGTGTCTGGTTAGTCTTACATCAGGCACAGTACTCCATTCAGCTTCTGTGGGTTGGGAGGAGTTGTCCGACTCCCCCCCTGACATCCTCCCCCCAAGCTTGACAATAATTAGTAGTAGTTTTATCCTGGCAGGTGAGTATACCAGGAAAGGGATTATTAGTGGTTAGTCCTGGCAGGTTAGTGGACCAGGAAAAAGACACTGAAGTACTGTATTGTGGATGAAGGTTGTGGTGGAAAGAAAGTGGCAAGTCCACTAATGTGTTATGAGTTGGAGTGTGGTAAAGCCATCCTGACAAAACCTTATTGTTTATAAACAAGAAATCTGAAAGTGGTTGTTTTACAAAGAAGAGAAGTTATTTGGAAAGCTGGCTAGAAGTGTGAAGACAGTCTTCTTGGTTTATTAAGCTTGTGGAAACCTTGAACAATCCTATTTGAAGAGTGATAAATCTTTTTTTAACATATCCAAGTGTCAAGTGAAAGACTTATACAGTGAACAGAACTTTGTGTCGCATGTAGAGCAGACATTAGATATTCAAAAGAACTTTCATAATTAGAACTCGGATCTGGAAAATCCTGCCTTCATCTTGGGGAAGGGGGATACGGCGCAGGTTACAAGAATGACATGATTTACTCACCGTAATAGCATTTCTGATGATTGTATCTGCTTAGATTCACATGCTGTGCATATAGTCCAACAATGCAAAATAGAAGGGGTACCTGTTTTAACGTCCCTAGTTCTACAGGTCAATCAATCAGAAAATACAATAGAGCTCGAACTAGTGGACAAAGACAAGGATGACGGAGTGCACAAGTGATTTTTGACTTGGTTTCAATTCCCAAGATTTTTCATTTTATTCAAGAAAAAAATACTATGTCTAAAAACATATTAAACGATTCCTACAATACTATGGCCCATTCGCTTTTCTATTCATTCACATTCATACTGTTCTCATCAGTCTCTCATTCCACAATTCATTCTTTAAAAAAATGGTCTGTATATAAAAAACAGTTAAACATCTGTTATATCTCCAGTTCATTGTAAAACATCCCCACCAATTTTGGGATATCACAAAAGTCTGTATTCTATTATTTCCACAGCTTCACGTCGACACCTGTTTCAGTTGCTCTCTGCGAGCATCGACATTAATACTCTCTCTGTACGGCAACCTTCTTCAGGACAAAACAACCCATTTTTCAGGCACATATATTGACATGGGCCAAACCATCTATAAAAATACATAAAACACTACATAAGTATTGTGTACTCCCGTCAATCCTTTTCAAGTTATTTGATTGCATATTAATATGGTATGCTTTAAAATTTGTAAAGCATCATCCGACTCACCTCCTATCCAATGGAATCAGGAGGGGCAGGATATAATATTAAATTTCAGCACATCTTAGTTGGAATCTGGAGGATGATTGTCCTCTGATCTAAGGGGTTAGGGCATATGTCTATTACCATCTATTGTACCCAATTCGCTTGATCGCAAAAGCCAACATTATTTATATAATTTAGCAAGTCCCAAGAGGTACCAATCAATGAATAGGAACCAAGTTAGAGATAAATAGCACTATCACTTACTCAAAAGTGAAAACAGCCACAGTTTACGATGTTGATTCGTTTTTAAGCATATTATTCGGTGGGAAAAAATGACTTCTAGTTCCGAGGCTTCCCTTCTTTCAACACCTTGCTTTTAATTCATCTAGTAGTTGGGTTTTAGCTGGTACGTGAATCTGTAAAGATATACAGAAAGCTTAGTTAGTTCTATAAGTTCTGTGTGACTGAAGTTATTCAGTATAGAAGTATCTCACTTCAAGTTTAAGTATTTTTCTTTTTGTTGTTCGAGATAGCACTAGTGCTCCCACTTGTCCAAGTTAGGGCGCACGAGCCTCTAGTAATTGGTTCGGATGCAAGCCAAACCTTATTATTTTATAAAAAGCGTGAGTCTCTAATATTTAGATAGAAGCCAGTCCGTGTTTTATCTACGACGGCAACATTATTCAATTATCACCATTCGTGCCCTTATTAAATGGTTGGGGAACAAGTGTCTCCAGTTCTTAATTCTAACTGGGAAGACACCATCTCGCATCCAAGGGTGCATAGTTTCTACTTTAGCGCTATTCGAGTGCCCAGATACAGCGGCTGCCCTGTATGTTCAAATTTACCTTATTCACGCCGTTTGTGGATTTTCCTTTCCGCGTACACCGCAGCGTTGCAGTTCGAGGTCGCGAGATACCATCAACACAACTCCTTGTGTTAGTGCTAGTAGAAAGAGGACTATGAAGCACTCGCATACGTGAGGGAAAGCCTCCTCATTTCGCGGGCTGTGCATCAACTCCTTATTTTTTATTTTATTCATGAACCATCTCGCTGTGACACTTAAACTTCTGTTGTGAAAATTGGTAATCGCCGAAAAACTCAGGGATCGCAATTGCAATACCTCTATATTGGTCATAGAGATGTAAAACAGACTGTTAAAATGTTTGTTGCCGAATATTTTCAATTATTTCAGCAAAAAATATATATAAAGGTACTCTGGAATGTGGCATGTTTTACTCAGCATATTCTTTAGGCGTATTTTTTTGCAAAAACATTCAGTATTCTACCTACATCAGGAGTGTTAGATTAGGCCCCCTTGCTGTTCATTTCCTATCTAATACAGCAAAAAAATATTTTACATATTTGCAATCAGATGGTTCCATTCCACGGATAAGTTCAAACCCCGTTTCACTGTGTCTAAAGTATGTATCCAGCGTTGTTCCTTCTGATGTAAGAGTGCCCATGTCACCACCTCTCTTTGAAGGCTGTATTACTTGTAACACAAACCAAGTAAGGTCTGTGTCTTTATGCCCATATCTCCCAAAATGTTCCACAAGCGGCTTATCCGCCACTTTGTTCCTTATACATGATCTGTGTTCCGAGATACGCTGTCATACTTCCCTGGTAGTCTTGCCTATATATAATAGGTCACATGGACATCTGATTACGTAAATGGAATTCTTGGTTTTGCAGTTGGTATGTGTTCTAAGTTGCCATTTAACTTGTCTGTATTCAAAGTCAGTTCTTACTTCTGCCAGAGGGCAAGCTACACATCCTCCGCATTTATGGTGACCAATCACCGGGGCAACCCCCATTGGTTTAGTATTGTCTGTTTATTTTTTGGCTCCACATATGTATGTACTCATTTTTGCCCAAGGTTTTGGTTCCTTTTAAAAGCAAACATCGATCTCCGATGTAGGGACCCCTCTTGCTTCACAAGATCCCAGTTGTGGTTGACCATCTTCTTAATCTGGTTACTTATTGGATTATAGGTAGTAACACAGACCAGTCGCTCTTCTTTTTCTTTTGGACAGTGTGTTAAACATACATCTCTATTAGTATTTTTTGCCCTCTTCAGATTGTTTTTGACCAGTCGTGTTGGGTAACCCCTCTCCACCAGTCTATCTTGTAGCTGTTTTGAGTGTTTACAGATTCACGTACCAGCTAAAACCCAACTACTAGATGAATTAAAAGCAAGGTGTTGAAAGAAGGGAAGCCTCGGAACTAGAAGTCATTTTTTCCCACCGAATAATATGCTTAAAAACGAATCAACATCGTAAACTGTGGCTGTTTTCACTTTTGAGTAAGTGATAGAGCTATTTATCTCTAACTTGGTTCCTATTCATTGATTGGTACCTCTTGGGACTTGCTAAATTATATAAATAATGTTGGCTTTTGCGATCAAGCGAATTGGGTACAATAGATGGTAATAGACATATGCCCTAACCCCTTAGATCAGAGGACAATCATCCTCCAGATTCCAACTAAGATGTGCTGAAATTGAATATTATATCCTGCCCCTCCTGATTCCATTGGATAGGAGGTGAGTCGGATGATGCTTTACAAATTTGAAAGCATACCATATTAATATGCAATCAAATAACTTGAAAAGGATTGACGGGAGTACACAATACTTATGTAGTGTTTTATGTATTTTTATAGATGGTGTGGCCCATGTCAATATATGTGCCTGAAAAATGGGTTGTTTTGTCCTGAAGAAGGTTGCCGTACAGAGAGAGTATTAATGTCGATGCTCGCAGAGAGCAACTGAAACACGTGTCGACGTGAAGCTGTGGAAATAATAGAATACAGACTTTTGTGATAGCCCAAAATTGGTGGGGATGTTTTACAATGAACTGTAATCACATGGAGATATAACAGATGTTTAACTGTTTTTTATATACAGACCATTTTTTCAAAGAATGAATTGTGGAATGAGAGACTGATGAGAACAGTATGAATGTGAATGAATAGAAAAGCGAATGGGTCATAGTATTGTAGGAATCATTTAATATGTTTTTAGACATAGTATTTTTTTCTTGAATAAAATGAAAAATCTTGGGAATTGAAACCAAGTCAAAAATCACTTGTGCACTCCGTCATCCTTGTCTTTGTCCACTAGTTCGAGCTCTATTTCATATAGTCCAACATCCAGTGGTAACCATGGAGTAGTGCATCTTGTCTCTCGAGGATCGAAACGGGACGTCGACATGGGCGTGCCAGTAACACTATCCCCAATGTGACGTGTAGTGTACCCAGAATCCCTCGACTATCATGAGTGAGTACATAAACGAGAGAAAGCAGTACCACCTTCATGTTCCTTCCACCCCAGCGGGTAGGAAGGGTGGGCGCATGTGAATCTAAGCAGGTACAATCATCTGAAATGCCATTACGGTGAGTAATGCATGTCTTCTGATGTTTGTTAATCTGCTTAGAATCACATGCTGTGCATAGACTAGCGAGCAGTACCCGGAGTTGGAGGTGGGTTGTGAGAAGGAACAGTAGTGAAAAGATGTCTTGGTACGGCTCGTCCTACCCGAGAATCAGACCTACAATCAGTGTCTAGGCAATAGTGTTTTGTAAAGGTGTGTACAGAACTCCAGGTTGCCGCTTTGCAAATGGATTCTAGGGGAACATTTGCAATAAATGCTATGGAAGCCCCAGTGCCTCGAGTAGAATGTGCTCTAGGCTTGAAGGGCAGTTATCTCTTAGCAAGAGAGAAACAGAGTGTTATGCAATTGACAATCCACCTTGAGATGGCTGATTTAGAGACAGGACCCCCTTCTTTACCAGCTGCCACTGAAACGAAAAATTGATTTGTTTTTCTCAGTGGTCTAGTTCTTTCCAGGTAAAACATGACTGCCCTGCACACATATAATGTGTGAAGGCTTCTTTCGGTCACATTACTGGGGTACTGGAAGAAAGTAGGCAGCTCTATTGATTGGTTCAGATGGAACTTGGAAATAAATGTAGGTGCAAATCGAGGATGAGTGTGCAGAACCACCTTATCTCTATGAATGTAACAAAAGGGTCTAGGACTGAAAGGGCTTGTAGTTCACTAACTCTTCTTATAGAAGTGATGGCTACTAGGCAAGCTGTCTTATATGTAAGATCTTTGAGACTTGCTTTATGCATAGGCTCAAAGGGAGACCCCATAAATCTTGTCAATATCACATTTAGGTCCCATCCGGGAGCCGGGTTAGAAATGGTGGGATTAATTATTTTAACCCCTTCCATGAAAGCCTTAAAAACAGGTACTTTCCACCACAACACCTTCTGTTGTGATGTGGTGTAGGCTGAGAGGGCAGCCACATGAACCTTCAGGGAATTAAAAACCAGACCTGAGTCCAGTAAGTGAGTCAGGTACAACACAATGTGTGTACGAGAGCAGTCAATGGGATTGATGCCCTTTGAGTTGCACCAGATAAAGCGCTTCCATTTACTGGAGTAGCAATATCGGGTGTTAGGTTTCCTCGCCTCCCTAAGTATGTCCATGCATCTTTGAGGGAGTTGTAGGTGCCCAAACTCTATGACCTCAGCAGCCAGGCTGCTATGTTCAGGGTTTGCGGGCATAGGTCAAGTGTTTCTCCCTTGTCCTGAAATAACATGTTGGAAGGTCAAGGCAGTTTAATTGGAGGAGATAGGGACATCACAATCAGATGAGAACCATAGTTGGCGGGCCCACATGGGGGCCACCAATATCATGGTGACTGGTTCCTGGTGCATCTTGTGCAAGATCTTGTTGAATAGGGGAGTCGGGGGGAAAGCGTAAACAAATTTCCCTGACCATGCAATCCAGAGACCGTTCCCCTTGGATCGGTTCTGGGGGTACCTGGAGGCGTAATCTTGGCATTGAACATTTGCCAGAGTTGCGAACAAGTCGATCTCTGGGAAGCCCCATAGCGTGAAAACTTTGGAGACAATGTCTTCGTGTAATCGCCATTTGTACTCTACGGGCAGTGGGAAGTCTCTGCTGAGCACATCCGCCAGAAGATCGACCTCGACGCGTGAGGGATTTTGTGTACACTACACGTCACGTTAGGGATAGTGTTACAGGCACACCCATGTCAACGTACCCTTTCGATCCTTGAAAGACAAGATGCAATACTCTGCGGCTACCACTGGATGTCGGACTATATGCACAGCATGTGATTCTAAGCAGATTAACAAGCATCAGAAACATGTTTACAAAGTTTATGTTTGAATATAACTAATATATTGTTGCGTTTGATTGGCCATCTTATACCTTTATGATTTTGTTGTATGTATAAGTGTGAGGGACAGAAACCTTTTAAAGTGTTTTCCTTTAGTATTAGATGGACAGGTAGGGAAATCCTTGTTGGGTTAGGGAAAGTTAGGCGTTTCCTTACCCATCTTATTTAACAAAATGGCTACTTGTGAGAAAACTCTCTACTTGTATGCCTCGCATTTGTGATTGCTCACATTTTGCAGAGGATTGCAAGTTGATAGGATGCTGTTCTGTTCTTCTTGGCAACGCATGCTTTGGATGAGGGGTTCCAGTGAATAGCAAAGCTCAGATATTTAGCAATGGCTGAGTTAAGGCATGAATTGATGGAGCTCTGTCCGTTTCCTAATTCTACACTTAAGCATGCTTGGTTCCTTAGAGAATGGACTCAGTCTGTGAGGTTGAGCTTCAGGTGGCATTTGACATCCAAGCTTGTACATTGGTTTAGCTTGAAGTCTAGATTTGTGAGGTGTTTCCCCCGAAGTATCATATACACCCTTGTGGAACTCTGCAGGCTACTTGGCAGCACTGGTTTCTGTTAGGGCCCCTCCTGGGGAGTTGGTCCCTACTGGAGAGGTAGACGGCGAACCACTGCAGAACAGCTCTTTTGAAGTCCATGCAACAATATTGAAGGCTGCAGAGGTTAAGAGGGACGAATAAACAGATGCCCCCTGTGTCCAGGGCATGGAGCGACTCATAGATAACTTGGATTGAAGCGGATGCTGAACTGCATGGTATTCGGAATCCAGATTGGAAATATTATAGAGGAGAATGAGTGAGAGAGGGAATGTATGTGTCTGTATGCACACCCTACCCCTGTCCAGGGCCGGTCTGTTCCCGGTCCAAATCCAAGTCACAAAGTATCCGTAGCTGAGGAACATGTTTGGGTAGTGGCTGTCCATAATTGGATAGCCCTGCCTATTTGAATGGTGCAGACCCTTAACTGTGGTGGACGTGGTGGCAACTCTGGGCCAAATCCCGGATAAAAGGATTACTCCTGCAAACATTCTACAGATCATTGGAGCGAAGAACCCTACAAAGAAGTGCAGCCTGCTGAAGACCAAAGGACGACCGTTGCAGCCGACCAGCACTGCTACCAGCCCAGTTTGGAGGAAGCCCTGATCTCAAGAGAGGCCCTTGTCGGTACTTCAACCCCTGGACCACCGAGTGGATTTACCAGCTCTCCCCTGGGCTACCTCGCTGCAGTTGTCGCCATTCCAAGGGCATCCTTGGAACTTGGAGGATCTTAACTTGTGCTCCAAGTCACTTGCCCTTATATGTTCAGCCTTTTAATCCCAAAAGAAGGCATGCAGGGCCTGCTCCTTTGTTCCCCAACCGAAGATCGCCAACTGCCGCCTGACCATGGTGAATCCTGCTGAATGCCGTTTTATTCTCTTCCCTCGAGGTCACCTGCTCTGCAGAAGTCTTCTTCCTTTCGTGCTAAGAGTGACCAGCTAGCTACTTATAGGTGTTCACTGATTTAAAACCTATTGTTTTTCTAACTTGCATTACCATACACAGTTATTGAAAGTGTTGTTTATAAATATGCCAACTGTTGTTTAGCTGTTTTAAAGGTAAAGTGCAGGGGTTCTCCCTAGAAGAACCCAATAGAGAATGTATATATGTATCTGGACCAGTGTTCCCTCATCCCGTCTGTCTCCTCTGTAAAGAGGTTGATGGTGTTGCATTTGACAGTGGACTTGCATTGCAGGGTCTGGCAGGAGGTTTATGCAGAGCTTCATGGCTTGGAAGAATACTCTGCTCTTGTCAGATGCTTTCATGATGGTTGTTGTGCAGTAGTTTGTTTTGGCTTTGGTGATGAGCGTTCTGCATGATTATTGGAAGGTTTTCAATGTGATGAGATCTTGTTGGTGGGATTTCATACATAAACTTTGTCTGTGGGTGGCTATCATTGTTCTTGTGAGTATCATTGTATGTAGGGCCTATGGTTTTGGTGGGCTCAGTGTGTGGTTGAACACGCCAAGCTTGGGGTTGACATTTTTTTCCGAGGGTTCGGATGTGGAGGTTGAGGTGAGGAGGTTTCCTGGCAGTGTGTACCATGGGGATGTTCCTGAAGGGTATCAATGTTGGTTTGGATTGATTGGCCCAGGTTGGGGAGAGGTATGTGGTTTTTGTGGTAGAGCAGGATGGGCATTGCTGCACAAACTAATTAGTCAGAGGTGTGTGCGAGGCTGGGTTAGGGGGAGGAAAGAGGAGATATTTGATGACTGAAGAGGAGGTGAATACCAGGTACAGCGTGGGGTGCTGCCTTTGTTATGGGTTGGCTCTGTGACAAGTTCCAGGATAGCCATGGAAATGGAGTACAGTGATCTGGTTTTCGTGGTGGCTTGACTTCTGAGCAGGTTGAGGTCTCTGAAAAAGATGTGTTGATGTAAGAAATTGTTGGGAGATTTCTGATTTTATTAATAAAGGATCTCTTTGTTTGGGTAGCTAGATGAAATGGAAAGTGGCTGTATGAGCAGGAAGAGGCAGATAACATGCTCCATGCAGGAGGATGCAGTGTGCTCATGGAAAGTGGTGGTCCATGAGGTCTCGTGGATGATTGTGAGACCTCCACCAGTCTTTGAGATCCTTTTGTTGGATGCTGTAGCACATAGTAGGACAACATCCCGGATGTGTGTGGAGCCAGGATAAGCCAGGTCTCTCTGTTAAAGAGTGTGCTTGAGTTATAAGTGGCGAGGTCGTCAGAAATGTCTGTCATATCTGTGTATTGGAGGTGGAGTATGGGTAGGGAGTGGGATGTGGATCAGGTTCTCTTGGTTAGGAGTGCATGGGAACAGGGTGTTGGCTGGGTGACACACAAGCCACTGGTCTATCTGGGTATCATTGAGCAGGGGTTCTCCCTCTTGAGGGTTGAGCAGCACTTTCCTAAATTCTGGCTCCCCTCCCCTCCCTGTTGCTTGTTTGGTGTCCAGGGCCATCATGCACCTCCCACACCGAATCGCCCCCAGCTTCCGTCTATCCTCAGCACTTATCTCGGCACACCCTCCACCCTAGAGGCTCAGACTTACCATACATTGCACCTTACCTTTCACTCACGCATGAGCACCCCAGCACCTATCCCATTCCCCCCCCCTTCTGCACTTGCCCGTTCTGAACACTCACAAGGCATAGTAGCCCCCCCCAACCCTCCCACTGCATTTAATCTTTTTTATGTTTTTGTAATGTTTCTCATCTCCTTGTCCCCTCCATGTTCCCCTGTGGGCGCTTTGAAACAGAATTGATTTGCTGTATAAGCGCCTAACAAGGGGACAATAAATAAAATAAATAAATAAATGTCATAAGCGAACCAAAAATGAATTCCTCAACACTTGATCCTTGGTCCATTTCTGTTTTCTCTCTATACTTCTCCCTTGGCACAAGTTCGTTTGTCTGTCTCACTATTTCTATGCAGACGACCCTCAACTTTTCCTATCTTTTTCCTCTTTCACTCCTGAAATACACGCTAAACTTTCTACATGTCGCCTAGCCCTTAATTCCTGGATGATGGAACACTTTTTGGTATTAAATGCTTCCAAAACTGAAGAATTCTTTTCCCCTGAAAACACGATTGCTTCTCCTCCTCCTCTTTCTTCTATTTCCTTTCCTCCATCTTTACTTCTTATTTCTTCCTCGGCTCGTAACTTCAGACTCTACTTTGATTCAGATCTACCTTTTTCCCATCATATCTCCTCATCTTCCCGCGCTTGTCCTTATCATTTAGAGAATATCCGCAAAGCTCGTCCTTTCTTAACTTTTGATGCAACAAAACTCACAATTATTTTCTGACTTTTCTATTACACAGTCTCACTATATGATCTTCCTCTCTCTGGTCTTGCTGCGATGAAATCAGTTTTTAATGCTTTGATTCCATCTTCTCCTCCCACTTGAATCGATTGTCTCTTCTATTTCTACTCTTGGCTGGCTCTCTTTTCATTCCGGTCTTAAATTTAATTTTCTATGTCTAGTCTTTAAATCTCTTCATAATCTTGCACGTACTTACCTCTGCTCGCTAGTCTCTTTATATCCCTATTCGTTCTCTTCGTTCTCAGTCACAATTTCTTATAGTCCCTCGTCCTCATTGTGCTAGTTTTCGTTTGTTTACTTTATTAGCTGCTTTCCTTTGGAATGCTCTCTCCATCTTTCTCCGTTCAATCTCTTCATACTCTTTATTTCGTTCTTCACTGAAGACCTATTTATTGCAAACTGATACACAAGGCCGATTGTCGTTCTATTCTTGCCTGTATCTTCATTTTATTGTACTTTTTTTTATGAACCTCTGTATAGCGCACTGGATAAAAGTGCTTTATAAATCCCAAATAAAATACAAAAAATACTAAATACAAATTGCCATTGTCTTTGGTTGCCCTTCACTTCAGATGTTGGTACGAAAGACGGCCCAGTGTCTAAAAGAGAAAAAAGATGGTGGGGATGGTGGTGTGTTGCGATGGAGGAGAAGTAGGAAGGCATGGATCCTGCAGGGAGGAATCCTTCAAATTTGGAGATTGGGAAAATCAGATGTACGAGATTTACTTGCATCCCATGTCGCAGATTCAGTTTCTCTGCATTTATTTAAACTGCTTTTTACTGCAAAAAGGCAGAGCAAGACCTGCAACACTCCCTCCCACCACGCCCCTTTCTATCGACCTAACCCAAACCCGCAACTAAATTTGTGCAGTAAAATAACGGCAGCGAAATGAGATTTGGTGAAATGGGATGCAGGCAAAATGGGGAATACAGAAAAATCTGAAAGGAAATGAAGTATACATCAACAGAGAACCAAAGACGTGCCCTGGAGTATAGCAAAGGACTGCCAAGCATTAAACAATGCGTCTTCCATGCCTGCAGGAACAACAATCTTTCTGCCGGTCTGAAGAATAGTCAAATGAAACACACTGTTGCTAACTGAGGTAAACCACTGCTCGGTAAGAGAGAAATTTTCTTGCAACACAGAAGGGCTTTTACTTGCTTCTCTCTCTATCCCAACTCTGTTCCTCCTTTCTAATCTTCTTGGCTTCAAAGAAGAACAGGTGTGGAAGAAGATTCTGGTACAGGAACAAGTACAAAAGGTTTTAAGACATTCATGAATATTTTAAGCTAGGACATTTTGAAGGCCTGAAAAAGCCTTGGAAACAACCAGTAATGATGCTTTGGGACAGGGAGCTTGATCGGAGGTAAACTGAATGTCTGAATGTGCCAACTTCACCGGAGCGGAATGCACGTTTCAGAGGAGTACCCAAAGACCCCTTAACACCGCCAGGAATCGTCATGACTATTTTCCAAATCTGGAGCTACCCCCAGTACACCTTTGTGACATTATTGCCCAGTAGCACTGTGTAAGAGCCAGATTCATGCATTTTTTTTATCAAGGTACCTCCCTGTAAAGCCCCTCAAATCAGCTGAGATTTCCATTTTTGCACATGTTTTCAAATGTATACCAAGCTCTGCAGTGCTATGCTCATTAAGCGTGCAGCTAAACACATGCAAAAAAAGGAAAAAAGGGTTCTGCAGCTAATCCTCGGAAAGAGTTATATGCGCTCATTGAAGAGTCAACTCTGCCACGAAATACAACTAAATAAATAACCAAACCTGCTTCAACACCATAAGGCTCATGCAACAATACCAAAGGTACTTCCACTATGGGAAAACTTTACATTTCTGACCAGGAGACATGTTCTTGACTTACCCGATGAACTCTAATAGAAGGGAGACATCAAGCTCTGGTGGAAGTCGGTAAACAGTGCTCAAGCTTTTCCTGTTTTTTGTTCTGCGCACACAGGTTGGTTGTATTACTGCTGAAGGACAAAATGAAAGTCATAAAACAAACTTTTTGATTGCTTACGAAATTGAATATATATTTATTTGGATAAGAAAGATCCATAAAATTGTACAAGATAAAACACAGCAGTATCAAAATACAACATAGGACAACAATGTTAAAATCATGAGAATTATATAAACAAAAAACAAAAAAGTAAGACAATTTCATTGGTGAATATCCATAATACCTTTTCTACTTATCCAATCACGCAGAAGGTAATGTAACATTGTCCATCCAATGAAAGGGAAATCCACCCACAATAGATAGGAACCACTCTACATTTCACAAAACTCCTGCCTCACAGAAGAGATTCCAGTGCTCTTATGTAATCATAGGCCGAACAAAAGACAGCAAAGTGTAGTAAATTCTCCACAGGGCTTCCACAAATTAAACAGGAACCCTGCTCCAAGAGGCCGGACCATGAAGCTAAAGTTTCCCTCAAAAGAAATACAATTAAACCTCGCTCTTGTCAAAAGATCGCATTCATACACATTGTTAGACCATGTTAGATAAGCTTGTAGATTGTCCGAAATAACAATATGCTGGCTGTTCCGGGGTTTCATCAGTTCAGCTGATTCTTGTTTATGCAGTTAACTGATTTTTCACATGAGAAATCGTGGCTTCCTCCAGAGGGCCTAGCTTCATTAGATGCCTTATGCGCATTCACCTTTGACAAGAGAACTTTAACGTGTGGCAACCAAGTTATGGACAGTGCTCCCGATTTGCCGATCAGGACCTTAATGGTCGTCACTGTTATTTCATCCTTATTATTACCCCACAATCTCTATGAATGACTAGTTGCAGGGAAAAATCGTCATCCTAGAAATTTAGGCCTAGTTCCGAAGAACTGATTTTCCTTGCACTGCAATAGGGTACATTTTGTGAAATCCCAAAGAGTCACCATAGATCGCTACCGCAAGCAATTTTTTTGATAAACTTACAAAATCATTTTCATTGGTTGGAACCTACATATCTAAGCGAAGCGGAATACACCAGTAATAGCCTGCTTTACCATAGGTTTATGAGCCGATCATGTTTTATTTAATCTAATTCCTAAAAATGTAATTCCTGTATTAACAGAATTTATACAGTCAACATTTTGGAATTCTAATGCATTTAACTGTGCCCGAGCATACTAGAATACCAGATTTGGAGGCATTCACTTTTAAATCAAAATTCTTCTAAAATATTGTGTATTCCTTTATCAATTTTTGGAGGGCTCTAGGAGTGTGTGCTATCAAGACAGTGTCGTAAGCATAGACCAACATTGGAAGGACTTGGCCCATTCGAGGTTCATCCGTACCAAGATGGATAAGAATCTTTGCTAAATCATTAATATACAGGGAGAAGAGCAGGGATGGCAGAACGCACCCCTGTCTTACACAGTTTTGATCTTGAGTGCGGTGTGCAATGACCCCTTGTAAAGTAGGCGGTTTGTAACGAACTTTTATTCAAACTTACATCACTCGGATTTTGTTCTTAAGAAAAACAACAGAAGTAGTAGAGCCAGTGTTGTCAGCTGTCTGTCTTCCTACAGGCTCGGGTCCAGAGAATAAGTCAACGTTTAGTTCTGGTTCCTAACTGGGACCCGGATGGTTCCCTGGTAGCACGGAAAGAAAGGTGTCACAGGCACTGGTTTCAACCTTTCAGCCAGGCGCCCTACTCGGTATCTCAAAAAGAAATGCACTATCCTCGGTATACGGGTGCCGGCTTCAGCCTTTCAGCCAGGGACCTGTGCTGCCGGTTCAACAGGACAGCAATAGTCTTCGAAGATATTTGAACCTGGCTTTCCCTCCTCAGCTGGGCGTGTGTCTAGGTGGTCGCAAGGGGTACGGAGGCCCCCGGTTCCTGCTGCTCTGGTTCTTAATATGCCCAATGGAAATCTCTCGGGGTTTCACTCCATTCCTCCTAGATTCCGGGCAAGGTCTGCTATGGGAAAAGGAGAGAGCCCTTGAGTCTCGGTCTTCAGGTTTTAACCCATTCAACGTCCCTCCCCTCCAATTAGCGGCCTCCCGTCCCTCTAATGCGGCCATTGTCGACAACTCCCGTTTTCCTGCACCTGTTGTGAGTGTTTCCCTCCTCCTCCTCACCCAGACCCTCGTTCTCTCTTTAACCTTGAACAGGTGAGGTTCCGTAGTCATAAGGTAGGGCCGTTTTATGTTTATAGTGAATGCTCCTGCTCGCTGTATATTTCCTGGTTCCCCGTTTGTCCTTTTATTCCGCGGTGGATTCTGGGATATGTATTACGGGAGTCGGGCTGTGTGGCTGCACTATGGTTCGGGTATCCCAGCGCTGGTCAGGACTCTGTTGTCGAACCTTCTGTCATTGCCAACGCATACAGTGCATTGTGACCCTCCCGCTGGTCCGCCAAATGAACTGCCTCATGCCTGGACAGGTCAGTTGGAACCATAGTTTCTACAGGTTTGAGTGAATCATTGCCCATCTCACACCCCTCCACAACATTTTATCAATGCTTCTGTGCCCCGATGGATGTGTACCAACATGTTAAGTATTTCATTCAACCAATTGAGGGTTTGTAATGTACCCCATAATTTGGACATATATATATATATATCATTCATTTGAGCCCAGTCGCACATGCTACATCGCCATCTAGTAGCCATCGCTTGAAGTGTATCTCCAGTCCAGAGCCACATCAGGCAGGGTATGCAAATTAGCCAAAATGCAAGCTTTTTGCTCCAGGAAATTGGGTTGATAAAGCCATGTATAAAGTAGCACTGCCGCCCTGTAAAACAAATACAATTTCCCGGAACAATGATGTGGCTCTGAAGTCAAGGTGAAGTTCCAGCAATGGCTACTAGGTAGAGTTGTGGCATGTGTGACTTGGCTCAAATTAATTATTCTACCTTCACCGTAAAATAATAATATAAAAAGATATTTAAATTAAACAAATCTACTCATGTGTCCTCATACCGTCGGGAGCGAAACTGGCTTTCAATTGCTGACCGCATTAAATTCAAGACAGCCTGCATTATTTTTAAGTGTATAAACGGCAATGCTCCTCTGTATCTAAGAGAGCTAATTCAGCCATATCACCCAATGAGACAACTACGCTCTAACGACAGTCATCTCCTGATCATTCCTCACTCAGCTCATACATCTCGATGTGACAGAAGAGTCTCAGTTTTTGGTCCCAGATTGTGGAATTCTCTACCTCTACAACTTGACCATGAGCTCTCTCCTGCAATTTTGCCGAGCACTGAAAACCTTTCTCTTCAGGTAGATGGCCCCCTTATTTTATGGGGGCCTCGTTTTGATATACATCATTTGCCTCTGCTGATATCTGCGCCAATATACGATTAAGTACGTCACGTGCGTGTTACAAATACAAAAAACCAAATCAAAATCATACCTTTCAGATGAAATGTTTTTTCCCAAGCATTTTTCAACCCACCATAACGTAATTCGTAATTGGTGATAGAATATATTAAATAACCTGCAACATAAAAAAAACTTGTTTGATGACAAGTGTCTTGTTTTATTCCTCAAACTGACCACACGTTACAAAAAAAGGGGTTGTGTAAGGAAGGGATGGTATCAAGTAGTAGACACAGACACAATAGATATAAGTTTCGAAAATCTTTATTTGGTATTTTGGTTGAGTTGGTAGAATTCCTAATTGGCCCTAACTCTAAAATGGGAGTAGTCTCCACCATTAAATAAATAACAAAACAACTCCAAGTCAGACTAGTAAAAATAAAAGGCCTATACTAAAAAACAAAAACAAAAAAAAATAACCTTGTCCTCCTAACAATGACAAATGTGTTAAGGGAATACAAAAGGAAAATAGTATTTCAAAAGAAATGCCAGGAAAAGGTTGGAGTCAACAACTCCCTTCTCCACTTTCAGCCCCACGGGGTCTTGAGAGTTTCTTAAAAGGGATAGGTGGATGGCACAATTCTAGCAGTCTTGCACACTTTGGGTTACTGGTACAATTCAACAGTTCAGGCTTGGGCGTCAAGCTTCTGGTAGTTCAATCACTTCCTTAGGCTTCATCCGCCTTGTCATAAATACACAGTTCTACTTTTCCTTTCCCACAGTTGAATGCAGGCTTGCCTCCACCAGGCTTGAGCCTGCCTTTCTTTTCACATTTACTTTCTCACGTCATCACAGTTCTGCACAGGCTTCCCACTGCCTGGCTCAAGCTGGCCTATTCACCTTATCACACAGTTCTGCACAGCCTTCCCTCTGCCGGGCTCGAGCCAGTTTATTCTCTTTGTGGGGATTCTCTTCCCCCATGTTTTGTCTAGGATGTCTTTTCACTGGCAAAGACTTTCGAAACTGCAAGGTTTTTGCGTGGACCTCTGCATGATCACTTCAACTTTTCTTTTAAACAATTCCATAATTCACAATCTTCCTGATCTTGAACTACACCAATGCCTCTTGGTACTTGTAGTTTATTATCAAAGTTCATATACATTGCCCTATTGGGATAGTTTCAATTTATATAATTTCCTTTTCACTTATTCAACTTTCTTTTACGATAGCCCTTACTTTCTTGACTTTGATACCCATTGGAATACATTTCAACTCAGAACATTTTACAGAGACTTTCGAATGTGCGACTTCGCCTCGCAGGACCACTTGCTTACACCAGTTACTTTGTATCCTTTTCCTTTCCATTACATGTTTTATCGGCACACGCGCATCCTTCAACATTTGAGTTACAGTTACTTTTGGCTTTTAACACAGAGCTTTTGTTGCTTTCAATAACTCACTGGTCATATTATTTGGTCTTCTGTCACCCCCGCTCTTCATGCAGCAATCAAGGCTGTTACCAACGCCTTCTCTGCCCCTCCCCAACTCAGGATCACATGGCGCTTTCAAGTACCTTGAAGGTTTATCTCTTCTGCTCACTCTGTTTTAAAACACTTACTGCTTCCCAAAAGTCTGGCATTCTCGCTCGTTCTCTCGTTCTCTGCATCTGCTGGTCAGCCACTTGGCCTTCCAACTTCCATATCCTGGTTCGCATCAGCCCAGAAAGAGCTGTTACTTCTTGTTCCCAGCCTCGCTTAAAGTGTGCCTCTGCACGCCACCTTTTATCCTGATGGGGAGTGTTAACAAGTGGCAGGTGTGTATAGTTAGGATTACGTGCCCGACTCTGCCTGGTCTCATTACAGGGACAGAGCCATTCATTGCAAGTCAGTAGAGGTAATCTTTCTAGCCTCATTTCTCATCTTCCTCGGCTCAGTAGTGTTGTCAATGTAACGTGGGGAGTAATTATGGAAGTTGCAGTTTCCCATGAAATAAGCATGGATAGGGGTTGTGGAAAAGGGGGGATATAAGTGTCTCGCCATCGGGTGCTTCTCCCCCACTACCCGAGCACCCCTACCCAGGTGATCCTCCCTCGCTTGTCCACCCCCAGGGTCGGGATCCAAAAGCAATAATGGCCTTTCCCTGGCCACCAGAGTACGGGATCCCCAGGGACTAGGTTGTGAAACATCCTCTGGTTTTTCACAGTGGGGACAAGTCTTGTTTCCATCAACAATTTCCACAAATACCCAGTTAGTCTTTGCCTCTTTGGGTCAGAGAAGGAGGTTCTATTCCAGGATCCTAGAGAACCCCCTAACCCTCTCTGCTGTCTCACATTTGACTCAGCAACGTCCATGGAGATACCTTTCGGAACTCCTGCCAGTACTCTTTGCAAAAGCTACATAAATGGGGCATTTTTTAATCCAGCTCTGTCCTTCAAACACCAATGTAAAGGTTGTTACCAAAAGTTGGATATTACCATCTGTGCCTTTTCGGAATGATTCTTCCCTCACTATTAGTGCCATAACTGTTCACCCAGATAATTCTTGGGGGTTATACTCTATATGGCCTACTGCAATGGAACAGTACATCTAGTGGGTTCCAAAGCAAGGTTATGTGCCAATTATGAATCAAAAACAAAGCAGTGCACCTCACCTTTGGCCTAAAAATATCTCATCCCATCTCCAATGTACTGAGGTCACTGAACGGCTAACAATTCATCAACTCTTGGAATTCAAACCCCACTGCTTAGCACAAAAAGTCTTGCATGGGGTGCACCCAGGTACCTCGCCATCAGTGCTATTTTACCAGTACACCAGCTTCATGGTCGGCATAACATAATGGACTTAACCTCCGCCAGGTAAGGTACAAGAAAGGTGAGATCAGTTCACACAACGGAAGTTCACATAATCAAGTTTCAGGAGGTGGTTCAAATACCACCTAATCAGCTTTAAGTAAGACCCTGCTACTTATCTTCTGTATTCTAAAATCGATGTCAATCCTGACCCCCGGGCCGCCCCACCCTAATCTCACTCCAGTCACTCCCAGCACTGGTCCCTCCAAATTTCCACGTAATATCTTTGAAGCTTCCTGAACAGATACAGAACAAAAATACAATAATGTATATATGCACACACAAGAATGTAACACTATTATATGGCAGCTAAAATGCACAGAGTGAAACAGTTTACTTTTCAAATGCTAACACACAATTTCAATGGTAGCAGCTTTGGAGAAGCAAACACAATGTGCTGTGAGAAACCGGATGGTGTCGCACCTGCTAGTCCCTGGGTATCTGTCATCCAGGTGGCCAGGACACAGCCATCGCTATTGGATCCAGTTCCTGGGGTTGGACCAGTGCGGGAGGATCACCTGGATGAGGGGTCATCGGGGAGTGGGAGCGGGACACCAGATGGTGAGACGCGGTTTCCCCTTTCGTATAACACCTTTTCCCCATCCTACCTAGGACCTCAACCCCCCTTTCCTGACACAAACACTTTCTCATGGACAGTTCACCATGAGTGAAAATGGAGTAACACCAGAGCCATATACCTGACATGTCCCAATACAATGGTCAGGCAAGGTCAGGCAATTACTGATCATTACACACACCCGACTTCCATCACACTTCCCCACACGGATAAATGGCGGAGCACGAAAGCACAATCTGAATGAGGCAAAACATACAAGAAAGCAACAGTTCCAAGATGGCAGTTTAATACGAGGAGAAAGATGACGAGACCAGAGAGGGTTGCAAGGAGGGAAGTGCCTTGACCATTTCAGACCATTACTTTTGTGATCCATGGGAAGTAAGAAAACTAAGACCAGGCACTAAAGCTGAAAAGACCTGCATTGTCTGTCAGAGGTACCCATGGCTCTCCCACGCCGATAAGCAAGGCGGGAGGAGCGGTTGCCGCTGTGGTACTGTCCTTGCCTCCTACAAGAAAGCAGCGCGAGCAAAGACAGCACAGCCGGTGAGTCGGAGAGACTGATAGCAAACCAGCCTGTGTTAGAACCAAAGTTGCAAGCAGCAACATTGTATGAAGAAATATAAAGAGAACACGGTGTGAAACTTAGGTGACTAGCGACAAGAATATAATTGCAAAACAAAGGAGTGATTGAACATTGGGAGACCAAGAAAGATACCATAGACCGAATAAGCACCCACGTGGCGCCGGACCACTCGAAGGTCTCTGTTAGGTATCCAATTGAATGGCAAATGTTATACGAAAGGGAAGTTTGAGATCAAAGTGGTCCTGCCATGGGTCAAGTTAAATCTTGTCCACATTCGCAAATCTTCGATAAATTAACGCAAACTGCAATTGGTCCAAGCCTGCCTTAGGGAGACTAATTGGAAAAGGGGAAGGATCTGAGTCCGGCTGAGGGCGATCCAGGGTTAACTGAGTGAAACGAGAAAAGAATATTCTCTGAACATTGTAAAAAGGGGACTCTAAGCCCAGGCCCAGAAGAGGGGGATCCACAGTAACGACGAAAGTGAAATAAAAGGGATCAAAACCTGGCTGAGGGGGGATTCAGGGTGAAGCACCCAAAATGAACACTAAAGAACTGTGTATCTTGTTTTTGTGCATTAGGCCCTCTGAATCAAGAGACTTTGGTGAGAAAAGAAACTTGGGCACAGAAGGCCCTGATGCTGGTAATAGTACTGTATCCTCTTACTGAAGAAGCCAGAGTGTGTGCTTTGCTCGAGTGAACCGCCTTGCCCGGTGTTGAAAAGATGGGGAAGGGAGGTCAACTGCCCGAACATTCTGACATATCATTTTGTGAACACCTCTTTCTTTTTCATGAACACTACGCCACATCTTTGTATATTTAGCGGGAAGGATTGGCAATAGGTTTTTTAGTATAGGCCCATTTTATTGCGACTCCACTAGCACTGCATTATTATTATTATTTGATGGTTGTAGCTTGCTCCCATCTGTAGATTTAGGAATAGATCGGCGTTCATCACACCCTTGATAAAGTAAACACCTTTGAACTGTGGTCACTTGTGTCTGACTTACTATTGATATCATGCCTTCCTTACAGTGCACATATAGGAGAGTTGCAGAAAATTGGCAGAAAAGGGACAGTGAGGTTCAGCGCAAGGACTAGAACAATTTAGTGTGGTTCGGATGGGCTGCAGGCAAATACAGTAGTGGAAACCTGCCAAGTTGCCACTAGGTGATTATTGCAAGGAGGATTGGTTGCAAACCGACTGCGCACACAAAGAATATAAAGATGAATTAATTTGTAATTTAATCAAAAAGTTGGTGCAGCCTGACATGTGTTTCGAGCAACTGGCTCTTCTACTGAGGCTGCGTGTTGAATATACAGACATTAAATCAAATGAAATTATAACCGTGGTGAGCATATCAAACCCAACCGCGGAACAAGACAATTAGGTGGACCAATCCAACCAATACAAGAAACCAATAAAAACATGATTTGTTAACAAATAGTGCAGATAAATACATTACGACAGTTGAATCAATTTTTAGGAAAAGGATATGCAAACCATATGGTATAAATGTTTCCAATACGGGCATTGCCACAAGTTGAGAAGAAATAATGTAGGGAAGAAATGGAAAGAAACTCCATTAGCATTGGAAGCAATGTTGGCCAAACAGTCAAATTGAATACGAAAACATTATGGAGTACCTGAAATCTGGGCTTCCCTTTGTGATCACTACAGAGGAGACAATATATTTGCAAGAAAATCTGGTTTTAAATTTGGTGGCAAAGGGAACAGAAATTGGTTTCTGAAATTTAGTGAGGTGTAAACAGCATAACTGAGCACACTTACCCATTAATTGGTGTAAAATTGAATTAAAGTTTGTAAGCGTGGGCTCCTGAGAAAATAAAAAACGTGAGTTGCCTTAACGTTGTGTCAAGGAAGCGAAAACAGATTTGTGCAACGAACAAACGTGCTTTATTAATAATCTGGGCTGTGAGAGTTCCTAAGCACATACCTGTAATTTGCAGTTGCAAGGCAGGCAATTAGTGTAAGAGTTTCAATGGACCCGCTGGGGTAGATGTGTAGGTCGAGAGATGGGTAGCCGTTGCGCGCAGAAAAGGAAAAAAGAACAGACACACTAATTAGCTCATCTGAAAGACAGTCTAGACGGTCAGGTGTACCCGCGCAGCCCCTCCGACCACTCTAGGGGTCTACGCGAAAGCGCTATAGCTTACCAGCGTTTCTGCTGTGTCCGAGGAGCAGGAGCCAGCCGTCCGCGGCTCCTGCTAGGTATTTTGAATGGCAGAAATGCGTTAACACAGAGCCGTGCGAGGCCGTGCGTCCCAACGTGGGCGCCATCTTGGGTGTACGGTTAATGCAAGAAAGTTGAATGATGAACAACTGGGGTAAAGTATGAATGGTGCCAAAATGAGTTATGCTAGAAAGAGGGCACCTATATCAATTGTATATAAATTTGTGATACCTTAATTGCGGAATGGAAATCCCAGATAATTAATTTGAATATGGGACAATTAGCCGAAAAATGTATTAATGACGGACATGAACTCAAATTTATGTTTGAAACAATTCATGGAGACAATTCTATGACGGCCTGGATTTGGTGACGTGAGAGTATCGAGTGCACCGAATCAAGGCTAGGTGAACTAGCCAATGTATACGTAATTCTGAGAATTATGTATATGGGTGGACACGTTAATAGATCAATACCCAGCATTGGGGTAGTGATGTAACCTGATGGTACAGTCGTGTTCTTCATACACTAAGAGCTAATTATGCATGCATGATCAAGCCTAGTCTGTTCTGGTGAAGTAACAAACTAGACTAGAGTCAATTGAACTAAATGCATGGCCAACATTAGGTGAAAAAAGAAATTACATGTTGAAAGAGATAAAACTAACATATTGTTGAAATACATGCTATACATGATCACAAGAGTACATATAGTTTGTGGTCCGTATTAAGACCATGTGCGACAGTACGGTTTTGGCAGATAAGGCGGGCTTCCAATTGCCTTAATTTGAGAACGAGGTTGCCACCTCCTTGGGGTAAGGTGACTTTAGCCATTCCAGCAAATTGAATCAGTGCTTTATCGTCCATTTGGTGGACTTGTTGCCAATGTACAGACAATGGGTATTTAGAATCAATCTGAGAAATGGATGACAAGTGCTCCCTTAGTCTGATTTTCAAAGGATGAATGGTGCTGCCAATATAGCGCTGCCCACATATACATAAAATGCAATATACACAAAATGTTGTGTTACAGTTGATAAAGGCATTAATTCTGTGTGTACCCAAATGGCCAAATTCAATTTTTGAAGTTTCATATGCGTAGGCACACATTGAGCAACCCCCACATTTATGAACGCCTTTATTAGGTGGTTGGTATAACCAAGTATGTTTGTGTTTTTGAATAGAAATAAAGGAGGGTGAAAGAATGTTTTTGAGGTTGTTGCTTTGGTGTAAATAAAGTTAGGTGCAGTCTCTAACCATGGATTGATGTCTCTGTCTAACTGGAGAATGTGCCAGTGTCTTTTGACTATTATACAGACTAGAACTATCTGCATTGTATCTGGTAATACATTTGATTGTGTGACTATGTGAACGTACTTTGGGAGTAAGCAGATCCCTTCTCTTCATCCGTTTAACCTCCAGTTCAGCTTTGTCAAGGAGGCTGTGATCATATCCTCTTGCCAGGAATCTTTGTCATATTGATGCACATTCTGTGACAAAGTCCTCATTTAATGAGCAATTACGTCTGGCACGGACAAATTCGCCTTTAGGTATGTTAGTTGTAACTGACGACAAATGGACGCATGTAATACTGCGTTAACTGATGAAGACTTCCGGTAAGTCTTGCTTGCAAATTTGTTGTCAGAAATGCTAATCGTGAGATCCAAAAAATGTATGCTAGTATAGCTGAAGGTGTGCGTAAATTGTATGCCCCAAGTGTTAGTATTTAAATAAAGCACACAATCATTAAGACAATCAATAGGACCTTTCCAAATCAGAATCACACCGTCTATATATCTTTTCCACATATAGATATGCGGCAGAAATGTAGCATTGGAAAAGACAATCTGCTGCTCAAAGTGGTGAATGAATATGTTGGCGAGGGCTGGAGCGTAGCTAGCTCCCATCGCTATACCTATTAGTTGTTTGTAATAGGTGGTGTTAAATAAAAACACATTGTTAGAGAGTGCACATAACAAATCTTTAACCAACTCAATGTGTTCAAAGAATGAAGCCGAATGTTCGCGAAAAATATAGAAAAATATTTAGTATTTAATTAAAGCACAAAATCATTAGGACTAACACTTGGGGCATACAATTTACGCACACTTTCAGCTATACTAGCATCAATTTTTTGGATCTCACGATTAGCATTTCTGACAACAAATTTGCAACCAAGACTTACCGGAAGTCTTCATCAGTTAACTCAGTATTACATGCGTCCAGTTGTCACAAGAAATCAGTTACAACTAACATACCTAAAGGTGAATTTGTCCGTGCCAGACGTAATTGCTCATTAAATGAGGACTTTGTCACAGAATGTGCATCAACACGACAAAGATTCCTGGCAAGAGGATATGATCACAGCCTCTTTGACAAAGCTAAACTGGAGGTTAAACGGATGAAGAGAAATCTGCTTACTCCCAAAGTACGTTCACATAGTACAAAGAGTCACAAACTCAAATGTATTACCAGATACAATGCAGATAGTTCTAGTCTGTATAATACAGTCAAAAGACACTGGCACATTCTCCATTTAGACAGAGACATCAGCCCATGGTTAGATACTGCACCTAACTTTATTTACACCAAAGCCAACAACCTCAAAAACATTCTTTCACCCTCCTTTATGTCTATTCAAAAACACAAACATACTTGGTTATACCAACCACCTAATAAAGGCCTTCATAAATGTGGGCGTGCTCAATGTGTGCCTACGCATATGAAACTTCCAAAATTGAATTTGGCCATTTGGGTACACACAGAATTAATTCCTTTATCAACTGTAACACAACATTTTAGTTATATTGCATTGTATGTATATGTGGGCAGCGCTATATTGGCAGCACCATTTGTCCTTTGAAAATCAGACTAAGGGAGCACTTGTCATCCATTTCTCAGATTGATTCTAAATACCCATTGTCTGTACATTGGCAACAAGTCCACCAAATGGACGATAAAGCACTGATTCAATTTGCTGGAATGGCTAAAGTCACCTTACCCCAACGAGGTGGCAACCTCGTTCTCAAATTAAGGCAATTGGAAGCTCGCCTTATCTGCCAATACCGTACTGTCACACATGGTCTTAATACGGACCACAAACTATCTGTACTCTTGTGATCATGTATAGCATGTATTTTCAACAATAAGTTCGTTTTATCTCTTTCAACATGTAATTTCTTTTTTCACCTAATGTTGGCCATGCATTTAGTTCAATTGACTCTAGTCTAGTTTGTTACTTCACCAGCACAGACTAGGCGTGATCATGCATGCATAATTATCTCTTAGTGTATGAAGAACACGACTGTACCATCAGGTTACATCACTACCCCAATTCTGGGTATTGATCTATTAACGTGTCCACTCATATACATAATTCTCAGAATTACGTATACATTGGCTAGTTCACCTATCCTTGATCCGGTGCACTCGATACTCTCACGTCACCAAATCCAGGCCGTCATAGAATTGTCTCCATGAATTGTTTCAAACATAAATTTGAGTTCATGTCCGTCATTAATACATTTTTCGGCTAATTGTCCCATATTCTAATGATTTATCTGGGATTTCCATTCCGCAATTAAGGTATCGCAATTTAATATACAATTGATATAGGTGCCCTCTTTCTAGCATAACTCATTTTGGCACCATTCATACTTTACCCCAGTGGTTCATCATTCAACTTCCTTGCATTAACAGTACACCCAAGATGGCGCCCACGTTGGGACGCACAGCCGCGCACGGATCCATGTTAACGCATTTCTTCCATTCAAATATCCTAGCAGGAGACGCGGACGGCTGGCTCCTGCTCCTCAGACACAGCGGAAACGCTGGTAAGCTGTAGCACTTTCGCGTAGACCCCTAGAGTAGTCGGAGGGGCTATGCGGGTACACCTGACCGTCTTTCAGATGAGCTAATTAGTGCGTCTGTTCTTTTTTCCTTTTCTGCACGCAACGGCTACCCATCTCTCGACATACACATCTACCCCAGCGGGTCCATTGAAACTCTTACACTAATTGCCTGCCTTGTAACTGCAAATTACAGGTATGTGGTTACGAACTCTCACAGCCCAGATTATTTATTAAGCACGTTTTTTCGTTGCACAAATCTGTTTTTGCTTCCTTGACACAACGTTAAGCAACTCACGTTTTATTTTCTCAGGAGCCCACGCTTACAAACTTTAATTCAATTTTACACCAATTAATGGTTAAGTGTGCTCAGTTATGCTGTTTACACTTCACTAAATTTCAGAAACCGATTTCTGATCCCTTTGCCACCAAATTTAAAAACCAGATTTTCTTGCAAATATGTTGTCTCCTCTGTAGTGAACACAAAGGGAAGCCCAGATTTCAGGTACTCCATAATGTTTTTGTATTCTATTTGACTGTTTGGCCAACATTGCTTCCAATGCTAATGGAGTTTCTTTCCATTTCTTCCCTACATTATTTCTTCTCAACTTGTGGCAATGCCCGTATTGGAAACATTTATACCATATGGTTTGCATATCCTTTTCCTAAAAATTGGTTCAACTGTTGCAATGTATTTATCTGCACTATTTGTTGACAAATCATGTTTTTATTGGTTTCTTGTATTGGTTGGATTGGTCCACCTAATTGTCTTGTTCCGCAGTTGGGTTTGCTCTGCTCACCACGGTTATAATTTCATTTGATTTAATGTCTGTATATTCAACACGCAGCCTCAGTAGAAGAGCCAGTCGCTCGAAATACGTGTCAGGCTGCACCACCTTTTTGATTAAATTACTAATTAATTCATCTTTATATTGTTTGTGTGCGCAGTGGGTTTGCAACCAATCCTCCTTGCACATATATGCGAGCTTTTGAAATATCACAGCCCGAAGGAGGATATTGAATCCCTATACCTAGCGCACCAGCCACCAAAAACTGTTATTGAATGATCATCTAGCGAGGAAGGGAATTGCCCGAGGAATCTGGTAAAATAAGTCACATATTTTGTACGGAAATCCCACAAAGGGATTTTAACCACCATTCCTTGCAGGTTTTAATAGAACTGTTTTGTGCTGTACATGTTTGTAGTAAGACAATCCCTTTTAAACACTGAAAAAGTAATATGGACAGCTTTTCATTAAGCCTTATTTTATTCCTTATTCAAAAAAGTGTTTTTCTTCAGAATTTGTTCATATACAGTCAGTCTTTTCCCCATACGTTTTAACTCCTTCACTCACACGCTGCCAGTCTCCAAATCCAAAAATGTCAAGACATGCAACGGTTGCTTCTTTTACAGCTCTATTTGCAAGCATCTTTTCTTCATTCATTACCAATGTGTCCATTTTCTTTAATGTTGCTGTTCGCAGTTAGTCTGCACTTTACTCTTTTGCTACAGAGCTAATGTGTCGTAACAGGATGGACCACTGATAAGGCCCTGCTCTTTCATAAACCGGTCTCTTTCTTGTGCGATCCACTTGGGATATCAATAACAATGGTGTCGGGACCTTTGCTGAGCACAGCAATACAAAGAAAGCAAAGCCAAAGCACATTGATTATCACAGGAACCTAGATAGGGAGGCTGGAAGAATTTCGTGGACCAACTTTGCCCACTCGCTCCGTGAAATGCACTCTGGACAGGGAATTGGGCTGTGGGGGAAGTTCTTAAATACCTTTTCCATTACCTCCAGGGCCTGGATCATCAGTCCCGACCGGTTCGAAGTCGAAAGCAAAATGTACACAAGTAAAGAGATTTGAAAATCGCATCTCACATAATGCATCACATTCTCTGTCACAAGACCTGGAGCGGATTTGAAAACATTTCAATCAGATTCACTCAGGGAAAATGTGCTCGGAAACGCTAGCGACCAGAACAGTACCCTTTCCTTACTTACAACACTGGGGGGTTTAAAATACTAGGCCACATCTCACAAACCAAACCCATCTTTTTTAATCGTTTTAGTATAATGGTAAAAATAATATGACTTTCATACAATTAATAAGGACACATTAAATCAAGATTCTAATGGTCATCAATCCTTGATAAACAAATATTATGAAACAATGTGTACTCCACTTACATATATAATTAAGCAGATGTGTTGCCCTCTATAGTTATCAGATGTCATTTCAGTTAATCGTATCTTTCATTTACAATACAAACACATAAAATCATTATATATCACACTGTCTACAATTTGTAAGCCACCAGAAGGCGATTAGCCACACACATTTAGGAAGTAATTTGCAATTCCTTGATATATCAGCAATGAATTTAAGCGTTTCCTTATCTCATACCATAGACAATTCAGATGGTATATGATAAGTGTGAGGTACCAGAAGTAAGGCTCAGACACAAGGATGGTATGTTTTAGGGTATAGACTTTTATTGATCAAGAAAAGTTGGTAAAGAACGCCTCTCTATCCCTAAATCTAAGAGGGGTTTCCCTGCCTCAAAAGAACTAATGAAACAGTCAGGATGTCCAAAAGTAAAGTCTGTCCCAGACATGTCCCCAAAACCTATTTATGTCCTTCACTCTATAAACTAACAAAATGGCGCAAGGATGATCTCACTATAAAGAAAATAGTATTCATCAAGCAAACCAATGTTCTCAGCCAGTCGGGTTTCCAAAGGATCAAAAAACAATTTTTAAGAAATAACGTTCCAATATTGGGGGTTGCTCTTTTCCCCTAAACTTCAAAAAGGATGAATGTCTTCTCAGTCTCTTCTCATAAAACACAAGGTGGCCTTCCAAACAATAGTACAACACGTTTATCAGTCTTAGGATTTTAAACCCCTTTGATTCAGCTTTCTATTTGGGTGCGACTCCCAGACACGCAATAATTGAGGGTTCTTGGGGTACTCTCCAGCCAAGACCCAGTTATTTCATATATTCTCCTTTCTCTTGTAGGGCTCCAGCCCTTGTAATTTCTGATTATCCTTGGGGTCTCAGACCCTTTTATTCTTAGTCTTTCCTTTGGGTGCAGGTCCCAGACTCACTATGCAACTTCAGGCTCGTTTGGTTTACTTTAATGCCAAACGGAGCTTTTCTTATTTTCATACTGTATGTGGACTCCCTTCTGTGCTCTACTTCAATTGGATTCGCAATTGCTGTCCACAATAGCCTAGTTCACTCTACTACCAAGTCAATGTTTCTTTTATCTTGCGTTTACTTGTCATGCATTCATTTGCTGTAAATTAATTATTGATTGGGGCAACTACCCCCATAGTTATCCATATTTCTCTCGGTGTGTTAGACCTAAATGTTCTGGGACCGTTCTTTGGTCCTTTCCATGCTTGTCCTGGCTTTCCCAGGCCTTCTGTTACTTCCCAACAGCCCGCGTACCTTATTTTTGGGTCTGCATCTTCTGGGCTATAGGATTCCTTCTTGAGGCTCCGTTAGCCATCAGGCTTGTGCTCGCTTCGGTTTCACGTTCGCAGCGTTCCACGTCCTTCTTGGGGTTGGCATGGACAGGGTTTGACGCTCCCAGGTCTATTCAGTAAGTGAGCTTCAGGGTAGCCAGCTCCCAGGCTACGTTTGTTCTCTCACCTTCGCCGGCAGACTGCATCTTGTCTCTGTGTCAGTCTTGCATCTCCATGCACTGCTCTCCAGCTGACAGCTTTGTTTCTCCGGTTACAGCTACCCGGAGGGATCCTCCTCTGGCTTTCAGCTGTGTTACATTTAACATTTACACTCCTGCATTGGGAAAGGGAGCCATTTCGAACCAATCAGATTCCTTAAAGAACTAGACTGCTCACTTCGGTTAACTGAAGTGATCTTCATCCTGGCAGTCTTTCTCATCTCAGTACAGGGTTTCAGATATAATAAGTCAATATTGGTTTGCTCTTTACTCTGCATAAATGAATTAGTTGGATTGGTTTCACAATAGAACATATCAGTTGTATCAGGGCAGATGGGAGGGGAATGTTATTCCTGAAAAGTGGTAAATGGACTTTCATTGGGGTTATACTGCACGTCCTGAAGATGAGCGTCCCCAGTCCCATAAGGGGGTTCTCCTCCCGCTACGCACCACACTGGTCCCTGCAAAAGGTCTAGAGGAGAAGGGAAACATTGCCACCAAAGTATGGTATCAGGTAATGTCCCCATACATAATGTCCCCGGGAAAAGCCATTGGCGACATTATATATGGGGACGGGTTGCAGGGGTGTCCCCTGCTCCCCTTGTAAAATAAATAGAAATCAATCGGGAGTTGCGGGGGTATTCCCTGCATGTTCAATATAATAATGTCTCAGCAAAAAAACAGCGACTTCTTTGTCAGAAGACATTTTTGCAGGCACATGATTACATGGAACCCAATGTACCTAGTCCATAGCATCATATTGTCAAGTAGAGCGGCCTCAGCGCTCCCATTTGCTAACAAGTGTTTCCTTCTCAATTCATTCAAGGCAGGACATTCAGTCAACAGGTGTTTTGCACTTTCAATAAAATCAAATCAACAAGCGCGACAGGTTCTGGTGGCCCGCACTGTATGCATACAAGCTCCCTGCAATTTCCCCAGTTTCAGCCAGATTAAGCTTAATCCTTACGTAATCCCTTCTAAATACCGGTATACGGAACTCCCCGATGTATTGGGAATAGCCCTCAAATTTGGGTATAAAGGGGATAAAATCACTGGCACATGCCTTAATAGCTAAAATCCTGGTTGTGTGCACAGTCAACGTGCTTAAAATGTTCTTTGATTAACTCTTTGGTTCTGTTATTAGGCAAGTGTGTTATCATACCTGTCGGATCGATGTACTGATTCCAATATTTAGTATCATCTAGTATCATCTACCATAAGCCCCGGCGTGGACTTCTTTATCCATTGGGGCGGATTGGCTCCTACGGAGTATATACAGTGGGCCAGAGTGTTTTCAGTGATTTTTATCTTTCTATTTTACATATAACGATGTTGGGAAGTTAGTAGGGACGCTGATGGCAGCGATAGTTCGGCCCTCAAGTATTGCACACAGTTAGACTCTTAGCCATCTGGATGAGAATATGCTGACAATAGCGTTCGATTTTTTAACTCTTTAGATTGACCGAAATGTCAACACTCTATAAACTCGCAGGCAGAATTTTAATCAGATAGATCTCTAGTAAGGCTCTTGCATAGTAAGTAGCCCGTGTGTAGAGAAAGCTATAATTGCTGGCGTATGTAGTTTGAGAGCTAGAACTCTCGATCTGTAATGTCCAATTCAAGTTATGGGTTAATTACTATTCCTAACTCGTTATACTGCTGGACATTCTCATTCGCACCACTGTTAAGTGTCCACTTATGCTTTAATCCCATATCAGTTTGTCCTGCAGGTCCCAAAAATAGAACAATCGCAAAGCATGGACCGGAATCTCCATAGTTTACAGATTTTACCAAAAAGACAGATGCACATCGTTGTCCCCACTCACTACCAAAGCCCTGTTCACTATTACTCCCAAAATACATCTGTGAAGCAAGAACAAAACCTGAACTGGATTTCCGGAAAGAGTATTGTCAATCTTTATTTAGGAAAAAGTCACCCATAGAGTAACAACTTAAAACAAACACGTAAAAATACAATACATTACATACAATAAAATACATAAATAATTTGAGATAAAAGAATAACTTTATACATATCAACCAAATTCGTTTTTTCTACTTGTTTCTTCATTTTCCATGTAGACAAATATTGTTAGAAAGATAAAAATCACTGAAAACACTCTGGCCCACTGTATATACTCAGTAGGAGCCAGTCCGCCCCAATGGATAAAGAAGTCCACGCCGGGGCTTATGGTAGATGATACTAAATATTGGAAACAGAAAACACAATGAATGGAGAAACAATAAAAAAAAACGAATGCAACATGGGACTGATGAATAAATGATTCTATTGAAACAGGCCTTAAAAACACTTTCCTAATTCCAAGATGTTTATGACAAATTAAAAGTAAGTGACCTGACAACATCTGGATAAAACAGACAATCAGGGAGTGTAAGACGTAAATCTTCAGGATCACTGAACCATGTTGCCAAAACAGTGTGTAAACAGAACACATTAAAACGTGCACCGGGTAATTAACATTCTGTCTTTTTTGTTAGACGACTAGTGCAAATAGGGCTGCATGGAATTAGAGGATAAAAAGCCACACTGTTTGAAATTTTTCCTGTGATCTAATCTAATTTGAAGCAAGTTAGTAAGCTTTTTAACATCTGCCTTATAAAGAACCGAAATTAGAGCAGACACGATTGTAATATTGAAAAGGCTTACTTGACTTGCAACATAACTAAGCCAAATAATCTCTAATGCATGCTTGCTGTAATTTTTAGAACTTAAAATCTTTTGTGGTAAGGAAGCCTTTTGATTGTTACAGATGGATCAAAGCAGGGATAATTTGGGAAGTGTCCTCCAAAAGCTGCAATGGAACCAACAGCCTTGTTTTCAGCGACTTGAGAGCGGAGGACCGCTTCTAAAACACTAAATACTTGGTCAGTATAAAGCAACTGATTTGGCAAGATTTTTTTTTTACCATATGGTTGAACGGCGGCACCATGAACTGCTTTGCAAATAGAAAAATTCCCCCAAGAAGCACATTCATATGCAGTAGTTTTTCTTTGGGTTTGTTCGATGATTAAGATTTTATTTTATTATTTATCATAATGCTCAACACGCCCATAGGCCTCAGAGTGCAACATAAAAACATGCAGACAAAACAACATCATAATTAGAACACCCACTAGAAAAAGAAGAAAAAAAAACACCAGGATAAAAAAACTAATCAACTCAACAAGTCAGAAGGGTATTCAAAAGTGTCAGTTCAAAATAATCCTCATGTTGGTGGGAGATGACGTATTATCCAGATTTTTACAAAAAACAATAGAAGATTAGTTTGACTGTATCCTACAATAATACAGTCTGTATGACTCTTGGCACACAAATAAAGAATTGCGCAGCATGCGTAATCATGGATTTCCCGAAGCATCAGTAGTTGTGGCACAGGGAAATTCAAGCTGCGCCAGTAACACGCGCCATCCCTGAACCAGCATACAGCCCCTTCAGCTGAATCGCGTGAAAACTCATCGTGTACCCCGGACGCACCGCAGCCAAATCGCGTGAAAACAGCGTGTACCCGAATGCCCCCCAGCTAAATCGTGTGAAGACTCAGCGCGTACCCTGGACACACCCTATTACCTCCAAAACAACCCGAGATACCCGCACAAATGCATTGGAAGCATACCACTCCTGACAAGACACCCACACCCCAGCCTGCAAGACCCTCCACATGGGACACCCCCTGCACCCATCACCTGTGACACCACCCTGAAGGCAGGCCCCACTACATGGGAATGCCTAGCCCCCATCACTGAGCCCACAGGCAGCCCCCACTACATGGGACCCGCCCATCCGCCATCACCCCAGCCTGTAGGCAGTCCCCACTACATGGGAACCCCCAGCCCCATCACCCGAGCCCGCAGGCAGCCCCCCACTACATGGGAACCCCCAGCCCCCATCACCCGAGCCTGCAGGCAGCCCCCCACTACATGGGAACCCCCAGCCCCATCACCCGAGCCCGCAGGCAGCCCCCACTACATGGGACTCCCCATCACCCGAGCCCGCAGGCAGCCACCACTACATGGGACTCCCCAGCCCCCATCACCCGAGCCCGCAGGCAGCATCCACTACATGGGACCCCCATCCACCATCACCCAAGCCCGCAGGCAGCCCTCACTACATGGCACCCCCCCAGCCCCTATTACCCAAACGCGCAGGCAGCCCCCACTACATGGGACCCCTCAGCCCCCATCACCCGAGCCCGGAGGCAGCCCCCACTACATGTGACCCCGCCAGCCCCCATCACCCAAGCCCGCAGGCAGCCCCCACTACATGGGAACCCCCAGCCGCCATCACCCCAGCCTGCAGGCAGCCCCCACTACATGGGACCCACTAGCCCCCTTCACCTGTGATGCTACCCTGCAGGTAGCACCTTCCAGACTGGATATCACCTGCATGCTGGATGGTGACATTGTGACACATGTACACTCCATCGATGGAGTGTTGAGCACCTTGACTGACGTGTACTGGCATCACCCCGAACCTCCTGTTAAAAATAAATCATGCAAACAGAAACATCCTTGAGTGTGGCAGCTGCTCAACACAAAAACACAATTGCTGTCTGAAACCATTTCCCAACATACACATCAGACAAGTGAAGGGTAAAGTGAGGCCCTGCAGTCCATGTGACAGTCATGAGAAAAATAGACATGTAGAAATAGTCACACAGTGACAGATTAGGACGCACCCTCAATGTGCGCCACGTGAACAGACACTACCCAGGCGTGTCATGGTCTGAGCCTCAAAGAGCTGACATTACCAGAGCAGAGAACCAAATAAAGACATCACTGTGACTCCCATGTGTGAAGGACATGACATGACATCCTATCAAATGACATGTCATTCATAATGTGCATATGCACAAGTGTAACAATCTGCAAAGAGTCAGGTGAGGGGGAAGACAGTGACGACAGAGACACTGAACTTGTAAGTAACTTGTTCCTTCTCCAGCATTGGGTCTGGCATGGATTTGCATGCTCATGAATAAAGAATACATCGCAGTACACACATGCACAAGTACAGCAGGTGGCAAGGCTCAACATAAGCATCTCTTACCTCCTCACCAGGTTCACCTTTTAGCGAACAGGTTGCGCAGCACTACTTGGCTGACTCTGGAGACTCCTCCCTGGCATCCCAGTCGACGCAGTAGAATTTCATGAAGGTGCGCGTCAACCTCCATGTAGTCGCCCTGCAGATGTCCAGCAGGGCCACCCCAGACAGAAACGCCGTTGTAGCAGCGATCGCTCTGGTGGAATGGGCTCGGATGGCCACGCAGCGGTCGGTTTGCCAACCGGTGACAGTGGGGGATCCAGCCGGAGAGCCACCTGGAAATGGAAGCCTTGGAGAGGACCTTCCCATGGTTCAAAGGACCAAAGTTCACAAAATAAGTTGCGACGTCTTCCGGAAACATTTGTGCAGTCCAATAGAACTTCAGAACTCTAGCCACATCCAGCAAGTGCAAAGTCCTTTCAGCCGGCAACGGAGGCGTCGGAAAAAACACAGGTAACACCAAGGGCTCGTTTAGATGAAAGTTCGACGGTACCTTGGGCATGAAGGAGGGGTGCATCTGCAGCACCCCCTCGTCTTGTGCAAAGTCAAGTAAGGTAGTTTATAGGAAAGGGCCTGGATCTTTCCCACTCGTCGCGCGGAGGGGATGGCCACAAGGAACGCTGTCTTCCACAACAAGAACTTCAGTGGAACTCTCTGCATAGGTTCGAATGGAGGTCCCATGAGCCTAGTAAGCACCACATTGAGCTTGCACGCTAGGGCTGGAGCCTTCAGCTGCGGGAATGAACGGAACAGTCCTTTGACGAACTCCTTAACCAGACGGAGTGACCATAACAATGACCGTCCCAGAGATCTGGTGTAGCAGGAGATAGCTGCCAGATGAACTTTGATGGAGGCATGGGCCAGTCATGCTTTGGCCAACGACAGCAAATACGGTAGTACCTGCGGAGCCGTGACTTGTAGAGGGTCGATCTTCTGTGCACGGCACCTAACGGCGAACCTCTTCCATTTATGTCCTTAGCATTTTAGAGTAGACGATGCCCTGGTCTTGGCAAGCACCTCCTTGCAGTCCGCTGGGAGATCGTAGCCCCCGAAAACTCACGCTGCAGGAGCCAGGCCTTCAGGTTCAGCGATCCTGGGTCATGGTGCAGAATTGCGCCTCCTTCCCTGACGAGAAGTTCTGCGACCACCGGAAGCTTGACTGAAGGGGATGCTGACCTGGTGAAAAGGTCCGGCTACCAGATCTGCCTCAGCCACGCCAGTGCGACAAGGATTATCCTACATCGGGACCATCTGAGTTGATTGATGATTCTAAGAAGCAACAGCAACAGAGGGAACGCATACAGAAACAGGCCGTCCCAGGGGAATGAGAATGCGTCCCCCATGCTCCCTGGCTGGGGAAATCTGCTGGCGAACCTCCGGCACTTGGTGTTCGTCGCCGTCGCAAACAGATCGATCTGGGTACTGCCTCATCTGCGGAACAGCTGGTTCACTTGATCCTTCTGAAGTTCCCACTCCTGACACGATTGTAGCTCCCTGCTGAGGGAGTTGGCGACTGTGCTCTTTACTCCTGCCAGATAAAACGGAATGAGGAACATCCCCTGGGCGATGGCCCAGTGCCATAGGTCCTGCGCTTCTTTGGAGAGCGCTGGTGATCTGGTGCCCCCTGCTTCCTGATGTGACAGATTGTGGTGGCATTGTCCATGAAGACCAATGCAACACCTTGCCCTGGAGGGACGAAAGGAAGGACCCGAGGGCCCAAAACACTGCTGGAAGCTCCAGTACGTTGATGTGCAACGACTTCTCCTCTGGCAGCCACAGGCCACTGGCATGGAGACTTTCGGTGTGAGTCCCCCATCCTTCCAGGGAGGTGTCCGTCACGACAGTCTCCTAGTGTGGTGGGGTCTGGAAATCCGTGTCTCCGGACAGGTGAGAGCGCACTCCCCCACCACCTTATCGCTTGACAGAAGCCCTTGTCGAATGCAATCTTGTCCTGAAAGCTTCCTGACACTGGTATCCAATGGTCGTCGAAAAACTCTTGCAATGGACGCATCCATAGCCTGCAGAGTCGGATAACCTAGATGCATGACGACATCATGCCGAGCAGAGACTTGATGGTCCTCACCGTGGCGATCTTCAGTGCCAACAGCTGTTGCACCTTGCCCAAGATGGCCGCTATTCTTTCTTCCAACGGTGAGGCCAGACACGACACTGTGTTGAGTCGGGATCCCAGAAACAGCGCGTCCTGCGATGGAGTCAAGCAGGACTTTGCATAGTTCACCGAGAACCCCAGATCCGTCAGTAGGCGGACGGTCCTCGCTGTGTGGTCGACGGCGATGTGCTCCGAACTGGCCCGGATGAGCCAGTCGTCCAAGTAAGGGTAGACATGAATCCCTTGCAGTCTCAGGTGCACCAGTGCCAGGCACTTGGTGATGACCCTTGGTGCCGACTTCAGTCCAAAGGGGAGGGCCTAGAATTGGTAATGCTTCCCCTGAACAACAAAGCGCAGAAACCTGCTGTGTCCCTTGTGGATTGGAATGTGAAAGTACTCATCTTCCAAGTCCAGCGATGACAGAAAGTCTCCCACTTCGAGCTGTCTGAGCACGTGCTGAAGAGTGACCATGCAGAACTTCTGTGACTTGACGCATTTGTTCAGCCGACGGAGGTCGAGGATGGGTCTGTCCTCTTTTTCACGAGGAAGTACCTTGAGTACACATTGGAGCCCCAGAGCCTCTTTGGGATGAGCTCTATCGTGCCTTTTTTTTTTTTTAGCATGGCCCGCACCTCAAGCAGCAGCTGAGAGATGTGATTTTCCTGCCAGGCCACAGGTGGTATTCCGGGACACTTCGCTGAAATTCCAGGGTGTGTCCGTGGGCGAGAGAATCCAGCACCCAGCGGTCGGTGGAGATGGTCTTCCACACGCTGACGAAGTTCGCCAGCCGGCCTCCAACCAGGGTGCATGGGTGGGGGCCCGATGCCATGGCCAGTTCAGTTCTGCTTGGATGTTGAAGGGCTGCCCTGGGGTCCCTGTCGACAACAACGTCCTCCTCCAAAAGCCTCGGAACAGCCCCTGGGCTGGCGGTAGGAAGAAGAGCTCCTGCCGAAACCTTTGGAAGATCCTTGGGACTTGCATTCTGAGGGCCGAAAGGATGGCCACTGCTGCTGAAGAGTGCCCAGGGCACATGCTGTCTCCGTGTCAGCCTTGATGGCCTGTAGAGTCTCATTTACAGCCTTCCTGAAGAGGTTATCTCCATCAAAGGGCAAGTCCAAAACCTTCGTCTGAACATCCCGGAGGGGGGACGCTGCCAAGGAAGAAGCGCCCGATGACTTCTTGGCCGCAGCCGATACCACAGAGTCTGGCGATGGTTGGGCCCGTAAGCGCTTGGGTGCAGAGTCCAGCAACCTGTACTTGTTCTCCAAGCGATCCTTCTTTGCCGAGGAACGTAGAAAGGTTTCTTCATGAGGGACAGTCCCTCGTCCCAAATGTCATTCAGAAGTGGGATATAAGGATGGTGGTCTTTTCGCCTCACGGCGCTGGTATAAGAAACCCTCCTTTTTCTCCGCTGAAGCGAGCTGAAAGAGCTCCGAAGCTCTGGAGATCATCGTGTGAAAAGAGACGACCTCGCCTGGCGGGGATGGTCTGCGGGGAGGCGATGGTAGGTCCCTTATCCCACCGTCATTGTCCGTGCCCATCGTTGCCGTCGCCATATCCGGGTCTGTCTCATCCCTCGGTGGGGAGAGGGAGGTGAGGGGTAGCAGGGAGGAGGAGGGTGACTCTTCTTCTTGGCCGCCGGTTCCTCCATTGCCAAGGGGGGGCGGAGGGGTCGGCCATTGCCGGCACCGCGGGCGAGGCCACCGGCACGATAGGCATCCTTGTCTGTATCTCAGACACCAGAGTATGTAGTACACAGAGAATGTCCACCGAGAGGTTTCTAGGAGGTGTTTGAGGCGGGCGACAGCTGAGGTGGAGGCGGAATAGGTAGCTGGGGCACCGGCAGGGCACCCAGGCACTCCTCGCCTTGCTGCTCTTCCTCGATGGTATCCTCACCGTCGCCATGTGCTCCGGAGACACCCGGCCGGCCCATAGAGCCGAAGTTTGCTTCGAAGTACTTTATAAGATAGCTGCACCCTTGAGATGGATGGGGGTGCAGATTTAGTACTCCAACACCAATCAATAAGGACAACTCAATGGTTTGGCAAAGGGAGCCAGTTTAATGACAACTACAAAAAACGGAGTAATGGAAATCAGCAGTGATGCGATCGTCCTTCTCGCTTCAACTCCAACGAACTTCATACAAGTTGCAGCATTCATACTCAAAACTCGTCATAACTGACGTGTAACACTCAAAAGTTTAACATGCAATTCTATTGGTTAGGAAAAGGTAACTTTAATATAGGTGCTATATCTGTATATGGTAACAGAGTGAGGGGATTGGGTAAAACACTGTCAGGTGGGCATATAAGCCCTTCCTTCAAAATGACTACTGCAGACGTCACTAAAAGTACAACGTCCTATTGGTTCTATTAGCTATAGGACCCTAGATTATTTAGTCCGTTGTGATTGGGTTGGCACCAACCCCATGCCTAATTTTCCACTTTGCTTAGCAGCACGCAGAATGGTCAGCCAGGTGTGGGGTGCCCCTCAGTTACCCGGCCTTCATCCAATTAAGGTTACGATCAATCATCACTTCAGCAACTATGTGTCAATTATTTCACTGTGGTTGGCCTCGAAACTGCATCTTCTGTCTGGAAAAGTTCCGATATCTCTGCTTGGGAGGCTGCCAAGCGTAGGTGTGAACCTATGCTCCTTCTCGCTCGGCTGGTCACGTGATGCAGACACCGTGAATTTGTCTGGTTTCTCTCAATTTGTGTATTTGCTTCTTATTTGGCTTGCCACCTGCCTACGCCTCCTTATCGTGACCTTTCAGAGACAGGATATTCTGTTCTTAAGTTTCAATTCTGTGTAGCTACTGTTCGTTCCTTCTATTGGTATGACCTTTGTTAGGGAGAAATCTCTGTTAAGGCTAATTTCCCAAACCTAGTGAGTCCCCCAGCAGCTTTGCTGGATTTTTGGGGTTTATTTTTTTCTCCTGCTAAGAGTGAGACTCTTTTTCTCCCACTCTTAGGCATGATTTGAGAATGTCCTTTGACTACGTAATGTGTTTTATGGGCTATGGGGTCTTTTACTCCATAGGGCTTCATGTGTTTTTGGTATGTCTGTTACATATAGCACCCTCAGTGCAGTAACACAGGGGTGTCATAGTGACCCCCAAATATAGACTCCATACCCTGGGACTGACTACTGTCTCCCAGGGCATGTAAAGTCATCATTGGCTTTACTAGTCTCAAATTGTGAACAGAACCAGTACAAACCATCATATTGTGGAAGTACTGGTAGGGGTAATTCGATTGCCCCCGAGTCGGTTTTCCAAGGGGGCACTGTCCAGTCCCCCCCTTGTCGAGTTTCTGGCTGGTGGCAGTAGATACCGCGCAAAATATTCCACCGGAATATTTCCTATGGGATTTTCCCATTCATTTTAAACGCACCACTTTTTGGTGCAATGTTAAAGATACCGCTGGGTTATTTATTTAATATTTATTCCCCGGTTGGGTCTTTTTGCCAGGACTCTGTTTTAAAATGGCATTTGTGTTCGCCTCTGAAACTCTAACCCAAGTCAAGCCCTTTGTTCCGCTTTTTGGCGGGCTTCTCCACAGAAGCCCTCCAAATGGTGCCCCTCTGTCTGAGGTCAACAGGATGTGTGGGAGGGGGATTAGGCACCCTGGACTGAGTCGCACTCTTGTGTGATTGGCCCAGTGGTGAGCCGCCCGGCTCACCACTTGGCATGTTTGAGTGACAGCTAGGCTGATGGATGGGGGTTTTGCTGAATAAAAGCAGGGCTTTGGGGACTGGAACTTCAGAAGTTGCCACAGGACCTAAAGAATCCGAAGAGGGGAGAAGCTGAGCCATCGACAACGACGACACCACCGGTGGAGCCCTGCTGTACGAACTCACCACTCCCCCAACGACAGAGGAGTTCTTCTTCCAGGAGAGTCTTCTTCCATTGAGCTGGTGGGACCAACCAGTTCGCCTTTTTCGCCTTCCTGGATCGTCTCGTGGTCGAATCGCCCGTGCCAAGCACCCCGTCGGCCGGATAGCCACGCTTCACCACTACCGCGAATAAAAGGGTTGTACCTTTTAACCGGGAAACTCCCTTGCTGGTTTCTTCCCTGGCAGTGCAACGACCTCCAGCTTCCCTCCATGTCGAGATCTTCTCTTCCCCTGGACAAAGCTCCGACTTGCACCCGCTACCAGGAACAACTGCCCCCGCTGGAGCTTTATCACCATTTCAGGTACTGTGTCCCACCTGGTCTCCCTTGCAACAGACTGTCAAAGGTGTCCCGTAAATCCTTGACTCTCTAGCCTGGGGTGACCTCGGACCTGCCAACATTACCTTTCTGACTTGATCCAACCTCTTTTGACTTTTCCTGCAAAGACTTTGAGTGCATTTCCACTGTGTGATCTTGGGCACATTCCGCCTTGCTCTCTCCAAGAGTGGGCCTGGCCTATGAACTTTTTGCTCTACAGTAGACCCTGCCTTTCTTGACTTGCTGTGGTTTCTTAAAAGTATTGGTACTGTGTGTTTTTCCTATTCTGCCTTTTCTCTCCCTTTTTAAACAAATTATTGGAGTGCCATCTACGGTTACGCGCTCACCTCTGTTTTGCTAAATAAGTGGTGTCTTAACATAGACTTGTCGAATAATTAACTAGAGTGGTGTATATACTTATAGTGACTGTGTTTGAACTTGCTTGACATATTAGTGCCAGTGTATTTTTACAAGTGTGTTTTTAAATAAATAATTATATACATTTATACCCAAGCTCTGGTCAGTGTTTGCTTGTGCTACTGTATTTTTAGCCCTATTGTGTATACGCTATATACTGCCTAACTCTTCTTGAGAGAAGTCTGACTGCTCAGCCACAGGTAAATCTGGGTGGTGCAGACTGCTACCAATTGGGTTTACTGCTTACTCCTGTAGTCTTAAACTTTTTGCAGTGGTCCCTAAGGGAACTGCACAGGTTTCTGCCTAACAACCTTGGCTCTCTTGGCTCAAGTTGGATCTGCCGAGTTTCGATTCACCCGTCTCTTCTCGTTTTGCTAGAATATGAATCTTGTCTTGTTTGGCCTCTAGTAACCTAAATTGATTCTGCTTTCGTGCAAAGTGGAATCGCACTTCTAATGCTGCACTTTGTTTTGAGGTAGATTATGTATAATGGCGCTTGCCGCACTATTCTTCTACTTCGCATAGCAAGCCACACTGTTTTCTTAGCTTTCTTGTGGTTCCAAGCATATTTACAGGTGTTTAGCTGGTTGAATATATCTTGCATACAGCTCCATTCTCTTGCATTTGGACATCATCTTTTATCCTAGGTTCACGATATCCTTCCTCATGGCATTTTGTTTCTGTGTGTCATTCTCGGGTCGTCATTTCTTCTATCTGCGAGCCTGTCCGGGTCCTCGTGACGTCACCATTCGTCTTCCATTAAGGCCTTTTTGGTTTCTTCCAGGACAGTACTGAGGCAATCTTCATTTTGGCTCATTTGCTGGTTGGGTTTCCTTAATGGATACATTACTGTCCATGGCTTTCTGGGTATCGGTACTTCAATAGGTGTTGCTCTTCTGATAGGTACTGGGCAGAGCCCTACTGCGGCTCTATGCTGGTTTATTTGTTCATCATAGGTCATATACCTCGGTTTGAGCGTTCCTGGTACTTTAAAATGGGTGACTGGAGTGCAGGCTTTATTTGGGACCTCTTCGACAGTCGCCTTCGTCGGCGCGCTTGTCGTAGGGCCTGTTTCCTACGTCTTCTTCCTCCTGGATGGTTTGCAGGCAGACAAGCTCCTCCTCAGAGGAGATATCCATACCCTCGAGGGCCACCATGCCCCCCCACCCCATTTGTCGCTTCCAGAGGGGAAGGTCTTGGGAAGATGATGGGCATCTTCTTCTCTGGGGTCTTCTCTACAGGCTGGAATGCAGCCTCCCTCCAGGGAGGAAGGGATACCCTCGCCTTCGGGGTTGCGCCCTGCGGAGACATCGCGGCGGCCTTCGCGAGAGACGCCACCACCCCCTCGATGGAAGGCTGGGCCTTAATCTGGTGCACTGTGGCCTTCACGGTCAAAAGAGCCTTGTCCTGTGGGGCCTTGGGTGTCATAGACGCCTTGCTCTGCTTGGCATTCTCCTAGGGGGAGGGTCCGTGCCCGATCCCCCTTGGCCTTCTCCGGCAGGTCACTTTTGGGCTTCTCCTTGAGTTTGCCCGGATGGTCCGGCTTCCTCATGGCAGACTATCCTGAACGCTGACTGGAGTCGCTGGAGATGTCGGTCGTGCCCTGGCCGCCGGGGAGCCCGCACAAAGGCGCTCCTAGGGGCAGTGGACTGGCAATGCTTAGACTTCTGTTGGATCACTGCGTGAGGGGCGTCCTCAAAGGTCTTAGAAGGCCACTATGCTTTCTTGGAAACGGGAGAGGCATGCTGCTGGGACCCACCCAGAGGAGGGGCCTTGGCCTGCAGCCGCTCCTTCAGCGTGCGAGGCGGCATCTACTAGCAAAACGCACAGTCTTCCTCCACGTGCGCCAGGCACAGGCAATAAAGATACTGGGAATGCTTGTCTGAAAAGACATTCCGCAAGCCACAGTCGGAGCAAAGTCTGAACAGGGGGCCTAAATCCTCCTCCTCTGACATGGTCCACGCGGCATAGGCCTGAAGAATCTTCTGGAAGCCTCCACGAAGAAACATGATGAAAATACGACCTTGAGGGGCGCTGACGAAACCGAAAAACGGGTCCCCGTTAATCAGACGGTTGATTGATGGAGCACCAGGCCTGATTGACTGAAAAAGAGAGTAAAACTATTCCAAAAAGCAAAAAACACAGTAAAAGCTTGTGGGCTAAACATGAGGACTCCCAACACTTCAATGTGCGGTAAAAATGTGAAGATGGCTGCCAGAGGAGGGGCTTAGGTAGATGGCAGTCATTGGCTGGGGGCGGTATGACCCAGAGCTTAGTAATTGGTTGTTAGGAGAAAGACTGTTCAGAAATGTGCATGTGAATCTATGCCAGACCCCATGCTGGAGAACAATAAATTCAGTGTTGTGCAAAAAATAAAAACAGTTCCTTTATAGACATTCTTGTGCAATAAGTGAAGTAAAAACCCAATTGCCAGCTAAGCTTCATAAAATAATGCAATGAGAAGACGTCAATAATAAAGTGTCCATTCATATATTGCACACCACAACTTTCTCTTGGTTTACACAGGAAAACTTGGCATCCAGGATGGTGAAAACAAATGTAGAATCACATTCTTTTGCTTGACCTGTTTCTATATGTAAATATATTGTCAGGTGAATTTATTATGTGATTTGTGCACTTTTCAAGGCATCGCTAGACAATCATTTACCCTTTGATTACCAAGCCTTAAAAATACTGGTATGAAGTATATCTGTGAAGATATGTGGTCAAGTTCTTACATCTCCACCTGGAACAGAATCCTGGTTTTGCTACTTAAACAAAGTGTTTCATCCTGGGCAAATCATGCAATCTCATTGTGCCTGATCTACCAACATTGGGAGACCATAAAAGCAATTCAGTTTTCAACTTTTGTTATGCACTCTCAAGAGTCACTAAACGAGAGTTAATGATAATTATTGGTTATGTAAATAGCGCTTCACCAAATCGCTATACATAGAACATATTCACATACAATAATCACCCAACTAGAGTTGCCACTGATTTATCGACCTTGGAAGGATGAAAGGCCGAGTTGGCCTTGCCAGTATTAGAATCTTCTACCTGCAGATATCACTCACACACACATACACACAGAAACAAGTGTTCAATCCACTGAGTTACCTGGTTACATAATAATATACTGTCCATTCATATAGCACACAACATAAACCTTACTTGGCATGTAGTGAAATCCTTGATTCAGGAAGAGCAAAATAAACATTGCACATTCTTTTTGCTTGACCCATTTCCATAATGTATGTACATTGGGAGCCCATAAAAGCAATTCAGTTTGCAACTTTTTTGATGGGCCACCCCAGGTGCCAGCCCATTATCCTAAACTATGATCATTATATGTGTGCGCTCGTACTTCATGCCTCCCCTGCATAAGTCAGTGCCCCACTTTGGGACACCACAGCCAAAAGAGCCTGGACAGCCACTGCAAAGCACACTTTAAGCATTTGTGCGGCACATTTGTTTTTTGGGGAACCAAACTGGGAGGAAAGTCAGCTGTCAAGACTACCAACAAGTGGTCTGTGGACCAAGTAAAGCAACACTTCTGTTTTTGCCGCTCGAGGTGTCTCAATGATCCTACTGGCCCCCACTCATTCCTGTGGGTTTTAAGTAAATGATGTAGCGCCATGCAGCGCCAACTTGTTACTATTCTCCCCAATCAAGCTGTTTTGTTAACGGATTGCGTGTGGAAATCCTTAAGAACAGTTTCAAAACAGCTAGAATGATTCCCAACGCAAAAGCAGGATCCACACTGTAAAATGTGTTACGATTATCTCAAACAAAACAGTTACAAGCTGTTCCATGCGATTTAAATACCAAAAGGGAAGGGGGGGGGGCGGATTTCCTTACCATCCCTTTACAGGTATGTGTCGCAGGCGGGACCGAACATGGCCCACGGGCCTCCCATGACCTAACGAATGCACTTAACCACTACACTCACATCCCCCTTTCACTGTTATGTGAACTAATGACTTCTAACAACAGACATTTAGATGTTCCAACTTACCAGCTGCCATTATCTTGCAACTGTTTTCCTTTCTAACACGAGTACAATGGCTCTTACAGAGGCTGCGTTTTAGACTGGTCATGGAGTACAGGGAAGAATTGTGTTTCCCATGCATTTTAACGCGAATTATTTTTTTGTATTGTTCTTACTCAACATGTTCATCCCTTAGGTGATTGTTTAACTATTAGGCGTGATGGTTTGTTTTGTTATATTTGCTATTCTTGCCGCTTGCCTTATTAACGTACATCCTTTTAGGAAATAATGGGTTGCATTAAAATACATTATAAATAAACTCATTGGAATTCTCATTTGTGCAACCACTCAGAACAGTCATCTCTAAAAGGTGTTTTCAGATTCAATAAAATATCCAGGCTGTTTGTGTTTTATCATGCCAAAGGCACGGTAAACTAGGCCCAAAGTTGTATAGCGCTAGCATAGCGCTTGGCTTGCTTTAGGCATGAATGACTGAGGACCAGGAGCCATTAGGCACAGCTTCGTCACGAGGTCGAGACCCAGGACTCCTGGTTGCCCCTTAAAAAAGGGAAGACAAAAGCTTGTCACATAACCGTCTTTCATAACATGGGAGTAAAGGAAAAGAAACTACAGATCAACCCCGACACATGATGTCTTGAAAGACGATGCAACTGCACATGTGCAAACTGTTACTCGACTGCACATGTGCACTAGCCCTGGGGAGCGCCTTTGCATGGTGCCATCTTGGGAGCATGAGACTGACAGAGAGGACCGTGAAGATGGTACAGTTCTTAAAATCCGTCTGGGCACTACTTCAATTTCTATTCAAATCACGAAAGTTGAGTACTCCTTTCAGCTCGAAATCCTCAGCATAAAGGAATACCTTATTTTCAGCAACTCCTTTAAAGCACATAAGGATATTGTGGTGAAGTGCCATCTCAGACTTCAAGAAAAGTAAGGAGTTGCAAGCCTTTACACTCAGTCATGTGATGCAGACTTGGCACTGTGAGACAGAAAAAGGATGGTGAAACCAGTGACGTAGTGGGCTGAGGAGGTCCTGAAAGAGCTTCAGTGTAGGGCAAACAGGGAAAGACCTGCACAGTCCAGGAAGTAAAGTCATGCAGCAGAGCAGTGTTATGCTGGAGGCAGACCTGAGCAAGTGCAAAGCATCCCAACTACGAGGACTCAAGTTCAGTTCTCTATTGTATAGTACACCATTCTGTGGGTATAGCCTCCTGCTGGCTAGCTCCTGTTCAGTGACCGGGTCTTCTTAGTTCCCTAGCACGTTATCGTGGCTACTATGCTGCTTCTTGGCTCAAAGGTAGTCTCCTGGGTACCTCTCGTGGCTCTAGACTCAACACATGCCTTCCATGAAAGGCCTTAACTTGGTATCACTATTGCCTTAGGCCCAGGTTCTTTTCAGATTGAAGTTATTTTCACCCACATGCCAATGGTTGCATCCTGGTGTGAGCCAGTCACAGATTCTGCTTTTTATGCTTCTCCAGTCAGGTTCTAGGATATAGAAATGGCAAACTGAGTTGCCTACTTTCTCCCATGGTCCCCTGACTCATGGTCATAACCCTCAGAATGCTCTTGGCAATGTGTACCAAAGAGTATGCAGTCCTGCTCTGCAAATGGATCACTTTCGTTAACTGGCTCTCCCTTTACCCATACATATCTCCACATGTTCTTCTTAACTCACACTCTCTGCCTCATTGGGGTGATTGAAGTTCTGTCAATCAATGTAAAATTAGACCTCCCACAAATTTGATAATTTCCCGATTATCTCAGGGTAGTATCTTTGGGAAAGTGCTCCCTGCCTTGTGTTCTCGTTCTTTCCCTCATTGATCTCATGTGTTTTAATTCATACAAGTTACTACATTCAATGATTCTGTAGGGATTGCAGCGCAAGACTTAAAAATCGTTTGAAGTCATCTTGAAGTCAGATATACTGTGCCATGCATCCATGCGGCCAAACAAGCAGGCCACCTTGTCTTCCTCGTGGTCACAGGTCCTGGATTTCTTGCTTGTGTGGTTTAAAGTTTCCCCAGCTGACCACCTGCCCAAGATCTATGGTGGGTGTTGAGGGTTTGGTACAAGTGATTGAGCTGTTGATCACTTCAAGTACTCACTGGGTACTATGTCAGCTGCCATCATCTAACAAAATGCTTATGCTGCGGCCTCCAACTACCAGTCTGCTTGTTTGATTCCCTGATCATGGTCTATGGCTGATCCTACCTCCTTCACTAGGTTCCCCCAACAAAGCAGGTTTCAGATGGGAGTGAAGGATTCCCAATATGCCACCTCTAGGGGTCGCTTCTTAGATGGTGGCTTCACTTGCCACTATGAGCCTCGTTGTACCCCTCAAGGTGTCTTCGCTGAAGGCTAAAGAACTGTGGGTTCTAGGCAGACAGAATTCCAGACCACCTGACAAATCTTACTAACAAAGATTTTAACTCTTGTGAGGGGTCAGAAATGTGAGGCAGACAACTTTGTGAAGGTTTTTCATAAAATGCCATTTTATTAAAAAGGTTTGAGGAAGGCCTCACTATCCCTAACTAAAAGAAACACTAACAAAAGGAATCTGTACCTCACGCTTATACATACAACAGCAAACATATATATGAAACATATGGCAAATCAAATATAAGGAACAAGTTACTTACCTGTAACTGTTGTTCTCCAGAATGGGTCTGGCATGGATTCACATGCTCATGAATATTCCCCGTCGTCAGGCTGGGAATCCTCGGTAAAGAAAAAAATCAGTATCAGTTTCGTTTCTGATCTGTCTTTCTCAGTAGTAACCAATCACTGATCTCTGCGTCATACTGACCACAGCCAATGACTGCCCTCTCCCTAAGCCCCACCTCTGGCAGCCATCTTCAGATTTGGTAGCACGCAAAGTGGCAGTATGACCAAGTGAAGAGCCGTAGAGGGGCAGGAGGGAGGGTTTGCATGTGAATCCATGCCAGACCCATGCTGGAGAACAACAATTACAGGTAAGTAACTTGTTCCTTCTCCAGCATGGGGTCTGGCATGGATTCACATGCTCATGAATATAAGAATACATAGCAGTACACATGCACAACCACGGGAGGTGGCAAGGCTCAACATTATTACATAAAACTCAACATTAAGCATCTCTTATCTCCTCACCAGGCTCACCTTAAGCGAACAGGTTGCGCAGTACTGCCTGGCCGACTCTGGACTCCTCCCTGGAATCCCGGTCGACGCAGTAGAATCTCGTGAAGTTGTGCGTCAACCTCCACGTAGCAGCCCTGCAGATGTCCAGCAGGGGCACACCAGACAAGAACGCCGTGGTAGCAGCGATCACTCTGGTCGAGTGGGCTCTCGGACGGCCGGGCAACGGTCGGTTTGCCAACCGATGACAATGCATGATGCAGTCGGAGAGCCATCTGGAAATGGAAGCCTTCGAGAGAGCCTTCCCTTGGTTCACAGGTCCAAAGTTCACAAACAGCTGTGATGTCTTCCGAAAACTCTTTGTTCGGTCCACGTAGAACTTCAGCACTCTAGCCACATCCAGCGAGTGCAAAGTCCTCTCGGCCGGAGACGAAGGCGACGGGAAGAAAACAGGTAACACCAAGGGCTCGTTGAGGTGGAAGTCCGACGGCACCTTGGGCATAAACGAGGGGTGCGTCCTCAGCACCACCCTCGTGTTGTGAAAAGTGAAGTATGGAGGCTTGCAGGATAGGGCCTGGATCTCTCCCATTCGCCGTGCGGAGGTGATGGCCACAAGAAACGCAGTCTTCCACGACAGGAATTTCAGCGGCACCGAATGCAGCGACTCGAATGGCGCCCCATGAGCCTGGTCAGCAACACGTTGAGCCCCCACGCCGGGGCAGCGGCCTTCACCGGCGGGAGCGATCGGAACGATCCCTATATAAATTCCTTCACCAGGCGATGGGACCACAAGGACGCCCGTCCTGTGGTTCTGGTGTATCGGGAGATCGCAGCCAGATGTATCTTGATGGAGGCATGAACCAGTCCAGCCTTGGCCAACGACAGTAGGTACGGCAGCACTTGAGGGGCCGTAATCCTTAGAGGGTTCATCTTATCTTCTGTGCACGGCACCAGAGAACCTCTTCCACTTATGTCCGTAGCACTTGAGAGTTGAGGACGCCCTGGCTTTTGCAAGGACCTCTCTGCAGTCAGCCGGGATATCGTACCCTCCAAACTCTAGCGCTGCAGGAGCCAGGCCTGCAAGTTCAGCGACTCCGGGTTGTGATGAAGTATGGCGCCTCCTTCTCTGGAGAGAAGGTCCGTGTCCGTCGGCAGCTTGACTGGTGGGGAGATCGGGAGATCGCAGCCAGATGTATCTTGATGGAGGCATGAACCAGTCCAGCCTTGGCCAACGACAGTAGGTACGGCAGCACTTGAGGGGCCGTAATCCTTAGAGGGTTCATCTTATCTTCTGTGCACGGCACCAGAGAACCTCTTCCACTTATGTCCGTAGCACTTGAGAGTTGAGGACGCCCTGGCTTTTGCAAGGACCTCTCTGCAGTCAGCCGGGATATCGTACCCTCCAAACTCTAGCGCTGCAGGAGCCAGGCCTGCAAGTTCAGCGACTCCGGGTTGTGATGAAGTATGGCGCCTCCTTCTCTGGAGAGAAGGTCCGTGTCCGTCGGCAGCTTGACTGGTGGGGACGCTGACAAGTCCAGAAGGTCCGGGAACCAGATCTGCCTTGGCCACGCCGGTGCGACCAGGATCATCCTGTACCGGGACCTCTTGAGCTGGTTCACGAGTCGGAGCAGCAACGGCAATGGAGGGAACGCATAAAGGAACAGGCCTTCCCAGGGGAACGAGAAAGCATTGCCCATGCTCATCGGCTGGGGAAACCTGCTGGCGAACCTCTGGCACTTGGAGTTTGTCGCTGTCGCGAACAGGTCGATCTGGGGTTTTCCCCATCGTCGCAAGAGTCGATCCACTTGATCCTGACGTAGTTCCCACTTGTGGCACAAGCGCAGCTCCCTGCTGAGTGAGTTGGGGATGGTGTTCTTTATCCCCGTCAGATGAAAAGGCACCAGAAACATCCCTTGGGCGACGGCCCAATGCCACAGATCCTGGGCTTCCTTAGAGAGGGCTGGGGATCTGGTTCCTCCCTGCCTCCGGATGTAGAACATCGTGGTGGTGTTGTCGGTGAAAATTCTCACCACCTTGCCCTTGAGGGACGGGAGAAAAGACCTGAGGGCCCAGAACACTGCACGGAGCTCCAGGATGTTGAAGTGGAGCTTCTTCTTCTCCGGGATCCAAAGGCCTCTTGCGTGAAGATCTCCGGTCTGTGCTCCCCACCCTTCCAGGGAGGCATCCGTCGTCACCGTTATCTGGTGGGATGGGGTCTGAAAGTCTGTGCCCGCCGTCAGAGGAGCGCGGGTGCCCCACCACCGGATCGCTCGTCGGAAGGTCTCGTCGAGCGGAATCCCGTCCCCGAAGCTGCCCGTCGCTTGGATCCAGCGGGAGTCGAGGAACTTTTGCAGAGGGCGCATCCGAAGCCTGCACAGGCGCACGAGATATATGCAGGAGGACATCATCCCGAGGAGGGACTTGATGGACCTCACCCGCCACGTCCATGGCCAGCAGGAGCTGCACCTTGCCTGGGATGGCCTTCATCCTTTCTTCCGACGGTGATGCCAGGCGCGCCACTGTGTCGAGCTTTGCTCCCAGAAACAGGGCGACTTGTGACGGGACCAGGTGGGATTTGGGAAAGTTGATGGACAATCCCAGGTCCGACAGCAGCTGGACGGTCTTTGCTGTGTGATCCACAGCGAGCTCCCTTGTACCTGCTCGGATGAGCCAGTCGTCCAGGTAGGGGTAGACGTGGGTCCGTTGCAGGTGCAGCCGCGCCGCCACCGGTGCAAGGCACTTGGTGAACACACTCCGAACGGGAGGGCCTTGAACTGGTAGTGCCGTCCTTGGACCACGAATCTGAGGAACTTTCGGTGACCCGTCAGAATGGGGATGTGGAAGTACGCGTCCTCCAAATCCAAAGACGACAGGAAATCGCCCTCCTCCAGTTGTCCCAGCACGTGCTGGAGGGTGACCATCCAGAACTTCTGTGCCTTGATGTACTTGTTCAGCCGTCGCAGGTCCGGGGTGGGGCGCCATCCTCTGGTCTTCTTTCTTACTAGGAAGTACCCCGAGTATACTCCGGAGCCCCGGAACCTCTTTGGCACGAGCTCGATGGCACCTTTTCTGAGCAACGCCCTCACCACCAAAAGTAGTGGAGGGACATGATTTTCCTTCCTGACTACGGGTGGAATGCGGGGGCACTTTATAAATTCGAGGGTGTGCCCCTGGGCCAGGGCATCCAGCACCCAACGGTCGGTGGAGATGGACTCCCGCACGCTGACGAACTTCGCCAGCCGGCCTCCCACCGGGGTGCTTCGGTGGGGGCCTGACCCCGCTGTCTGTTCAATCTTGCTTGGCAGACACCTTGCCGCCTTGGCCTCCCTGGCGACGACGGCAGGGCCCCCCCGACTTGCCTCGTCCTCTATAGGCTTCCTATGACGCGGAGCGGGCCGCTTGGCGGTACGTAGAGGAGCCACCGCTGAAATCCCTTGGAGGCACCCTGCTTGCCTCCGGCGCTCCGCCACGACTCCCTCGATAGAGGCCTTGGCCGGGTGTATCAAAGCCTTCACCGCCTTATGCACGTTTGAGGCCTTCAACTTGGGGGGAGGGTCACCGCGTCGCTCCCCTTCGGCCGAATCCTTCGAGATCGACCGGGGCCTCTCCAGGGGCTTACCCGGGTTCTCGGATTTCCTCTTCCCCGGACCAGAGCCTTGGCTCGTGGTTGATGGTGCCGGGGAAGGCGCGCCCTGCCTGGCAGGCGAAGAGCCTGACCGTTCGGCGCTCCTGGTGCCTGCGGACTCGCGGTGCTTTGCCTTCTGTTGGGCCCCCGTTGCCGGGGCGCCCTCACAGGATTTAGAAGACCGCTCTGACTTCTTCTTCTCACCTGACGGACTCCTTCCTTCCAGCCAGTTGGAGAGACGAAGGTGTCGGTCCCGGATGGTCCGTTCTGACATGTTCCTGCAAAACGCACAGTCTTTCCATGTGCGTTTTGTCTTCATGAAGGCAGTAGAGACATTTCGAATGCTCGTCCTCCTTGAACACATTCTGTAGCTGGCATCCAAGGCAAACCCTGAACAGCTTTCCGGGGGTCGAGCTTCCTTTCTCCTGGGTCATGTCAGGGTAGGCCGCAGAAACTTCTGGAATCCCCCAAGAAGCGTAAATCGACGAAATCTTCACCCTTGAGGGGCGTAGAAAAAAATCTGACACGGATACCCGTTAATCGGATGTAGAGACGGTGGAGCTTGAGGCTCTATTTGACCGAAAAATGAGAAATTCTCTTTGAAAAAAGCGTGAAAACGCAGCAAAAGCTCGAGAGCTAAACACGAGGACTCCCAACACTTGAGCGTGCGGTAAAAATCTGAAGATGGCTGCCAGAGGCGGGGCTTAGGGAGAGGGCAGTCATTGGCTGGGGGCTGTATGACCCAGAGACCAGTGATTGGTTACTACTGACAAAGACAGATCAGAAACGAAAATGATACAGATTTATTCTTTACCGAGGATTCCCAGCCCGACGACGGGGAATATTCATGAGCATGTGAATCCATGCCAGACCCCATGCTGGAGAACAAATATCCAACATAAACTTAATAACTGTTTCTCCTTGTAACCTGGGTAATGTTCCCTTCCCCAGACTCAAAGCAGGAATTTGTATCAAGAGTTCAAAATCAAGAAAGTTATATTCTACAACAAAGGTCTAGAGATAAGGTTTGTCTTGTGATTTGCCCGCGGCTAAAATTCCAGCGGGCAAATCGTTCGCATGAGAAAGGTGCGAACTACCAAAAGTTTGCACCTTTCTCAAGCGAACACACTTACATGCTACGGGGGCTGCAGGGGTTTCCCCCCCAATCCCTGCAGCCTTTTATTTTTATACTTACCTATAATGCCACCACCAAAGGTTCACACTTTTGGTGTTCGAACCTTTGCTGGTAGCATTTTTAGGACTTTTTGACCATGCAAACTTTTGCATGCAGTCAAAACGTCCTAAACCGTCTTTGCTACTTCTTCTCAGTCTTTAACCACAACACAGTACTTCAACACCTGGTCCACTCACCTGCCAGATCTACCACTACAATGCCCTTTGCCCCGGTATACTCGCCTGCCAGGACCAAAAGCTTCCAACACTGCTACAAGTACTTCTGTGGTAAAATTCATTTCAAACAACTTAGCAATTAATACTTCTTCTGAAAAGACTCTAAACACAGTGGTACAGTTTATGCCACAGGCAATGCAGATCATGCTCTGCTCCTCCTGAATGCTTTCTGTCAGGAGGGCAGCTCTTCTGCCACTCTCGTTTTACCAGTCTTACAACCAACTATTGAGAAGGACTTTTTAACACACGTTCTCTTCTTTGGCTTAGACAATGGTTGTTTGGGTCTTTATCAACTATTGCATCTTCCCCTCTTTGGCAGTAAGGGTTACAATTGGCGTAATTGCCCTTTCTTCACTTTGCCAATGGTAATTGTTACCTTCCTTTAAGATTGCCCTTTGTTAGGTTTTGGCAATTACTTTGACCTTAGTAATTACAATCATAACCTTATTTGTTCCAAGGTTCTTTTTCTGACACTTTAGCCGCTTTATATCAGATTGGTCAATCTTAGTCTGCAACTTAAGTCTCTTTACATTAGTTTGGAATTCAAAATTCCCACTATTGGCCAGCGGGCGATTACAGAGTGTTCCGGGGTGTTACAACACTAGTGAACTCACCAGGTGCTGCATACGCGCTCGCTCAGCCGCCACTGCCGCTTCTGCTTCTGCTTCTTCCGCTTCCCGCTGCAAGGTAAACTGCTTCTTTCTGATTCCGATGGCCCGCACCGGTCGGGAGAGGAGCGTTCCTCGCTCCACGAGCACTCCGGTGCTCGCCTGCCACCGGAGTACAAGTTACTGTGGGGAAAGCTACTTAGATTAAAGCTTCCCGCTGTGCAGCCTCTGCATACAGGGTCATTAAGGGTAGAGACCCTCACGAAACTGGCATCAGCTTCACAAATAGCAGTGGCTCTGGCTTCTCTGCTTCCCTTGAACTTATACTGCCCCTGCAACGACAATTACTCGACCTTCTGCTTCTCCTTATGCCCTGCACCTGAGGGAGCCCTTTATACTCACCAGAGCCTCTTAGGTGTGCGTCATTAGAATCATCAGACTGCACCTTGCAGTCTAGTGCCTCCAAATCCCTCTTCCTCATCCCAGTACTTCGGGCATTGTGGGACTTGAAGTCCCGAATGTGCCAATTGCCTTTTTCTTGCTGAACATTTTTACATGCACTTACTTCGCTTCCATTATTGACTATGTTTTCAAGAGGAAATTTAAAAAGAGTCAATCATTGCTTTGGAATCAAAGAAGAGTTAGCTTTATTAGAACTTAAGATGGCAATGTTCTGGTGTCCACATTTAACGTTCTCTTGTTGGCTACAATAGTTCTTACCATCAAAGATGTTTAGCAACTTTGCGAGGGGTAGCTTTATACCTAATAGATTATTGATTAGGACAGTTTTTACAATCCCCAGGATGAATAGCTTTGGGACAAGAAATCTCAATCTGTCAACAAGTCATTACATATTCTGGCATCACTGGCATCTCTTCCTCTGAGGAAGACAAATACTGCATCTCACCCAACAAAGTCCGCTTGTTCCCCTTGGGCCCTTTTCCTTCCAAGTGATCCTCCTGGTTAATACCACCCCCATTGTCAGGGCCTTCCCCTGGCCCCCTGGGAGGAGAGTGAAGGTAGGGTTTTTGGGAGCATAAAAGAAAAAATACCGGGTGTGTTGCACATTTGTAAAGTAGACCAGAAAAAAACAAAGAATCCCACATCGAACAACAAGGGTAGAAATTATTACATTCAGTCCCATTAATTCACAATTATTAGTCTGTCATATTTATTAGTAAAAGACGAGGCTTATTTTTCTAACCAAGAGTCATGCAATAGGCCTTAATGAACACCTAAATTGGTGTAATATGACTACCTGATACATGGGCTCCAGTGCCTCAATCTTTGTATTATGAGAATCTCACGTTTGTTTTCTTTAAGTTCGGTGAACGATTTGACGCTATCTTTGCATAAACAACGCAGAGTAAGAGCCATAATAGCCTTTTCCTTAATGGTTTCAATCTATACGGTTTAGACTGTATAAGATGGCCGCCAAGTTTTGAGCTTGATACACGATGATATGGCAATAGACAAGGGGCTCTATAACAGTCTATCCGTGTTTCACTGCGCTCGACTTGCTGCACTGACATTTTCACGGGCTGCCGAGCGGGTGGAGAAACGGAGCACACAATATAAGGTAAGTAGTCGGTTTCAAAACAACACGCCTCACCACACTAGTTTATGTGTGTATTCAGGATAGAATCTGTACACAATGACCCTGTTTACATTCACTTTCAATCACTGGGTCTTCTCTAATACACACCTTTGGCTTATGTTTTATAGCCTTTGGAGCTATTTATTCGCTCAGTGTGAACGCAATGGGATTGACATCCAGACACTAAGACATGCTGCGTGGAGCAGACGTCCATGTCCGTGACGCATATAGTAAACAAATTTTAGAAGTAAGCATTTATCTTGGTTTCATCATGCTACTTGTTGCCACGAGCAATATAAATGATTGCCCGTTATATCACTCATCTTGTGTAGTGCAACTGAACCACACACATGCAGATTAGCTATTGCACAGTTTTCTTGTGATTACAGGCAACAGGGATTTATTTGGTACTCGCAACACATTCTCATTTCAGATGGTCTCTGAACCCAAAGAACTTTCGAAAGCCGGACCTTTGACTACTTTGAGCCAAGCCTGTGAATTAAATTTATAAAGTAAGTAGCACATTACACCGATTGTATTAGTGTTCATTTTAACCGCAGAATTAGTTTCCTCTTGACAGCTACTTCCATGTTTCCCTACCCAGTTGTCTCTCAACGGATAGCCACATCTAGAAGACAATTCTATTCTTCTGACACCCTCAAATTGATTATTAATGAAGCAATTGGGTAAGTGTGAGCTTGTTAAAGGAGGTTTAATAGTCAATGCAGACCATTACCCTCTTTGTTCGGGATTGATTTGTTATATCAAAACGACACAATATAACGACTTCATTTGGGCATTTATGTGTACAGGTGACCAAGAGAAATAGAAATCAAAATTCCGTTACCACGTAGTGAATTAAAGCCAATTTAACACCAGAAAAACAACCAATAAATACCACCCCGGAAGAATTTCCTAATACATATGACCATTGCTTGATAAGGGAAAGAAACATGTTGGGATGAAATTGGCCTGAACTACTTGCATTAGGCTGTCTACTGATTTGTGTGCAGGATTTGAATTTGTAAATGACATACATATATATCAATTTATTATGTTTGATTTATATTTGTCAATGTATCGCGATTGCGCAGAATTCTGAATAATTGAGTGTATGTCATTTGACAAAGGTTTTTTTGTCCTGTGTTACCCTTTTGGTTTATTCACGTATTGTGTGAACAGGTGTTGAGTCCCTCTGCACCAGTTATTTTAGACTGAGTCCCAATTACCTTTTAGAGATAGTTAACGAATGTTTATTGATTCTATGCAATATTCGTTGTTTTATTAGCAATGTTTTACCTGTTCAGTTTTTTACTAATAAATATGATAGACTAATAATTGTGAATAAATGGGACCCAATTGAATACTTTCTACCCTTGTTGTTCTATGTGTTATTCTTTCTGTTTTTTTCTTGTCTACTGTACAAATGGGCAACACACCCTGGCTTTTTTCTTTATATGCTTCATAATTCTGAACCAGGTGCTACCGTGGTGTACACATACCTGGTGTCCCTACTTTTATGTATGTAGGGTTTTTGGGAGGACTCTGCAGGATTCATCACACTCTACTCTTATCTAGCTTTTCAATTTTCAAGAATCACCACAATATCAGCCAAACAATGTTCTCTGTCACTTATGGAGATAATCCCCCACACTAGTCAGCAACATTCCAAACTAGAGGAATTCAAGACCCACAATAAATGCTAAGCATAATTTTAAAATGTGACAACCACATTTTGAAGCTTCTGTGCCATATCTTAGAGGCAGGGTGATTGGAGTGCATCTGCGGCCCTAATGAACTAGATTTTGGGCACACTTACTATACACACATTTCCACCACAGAGCTGGTCCTCACCAGAGCATTGGTGGAAGTCTTTCCACTTGCAGAAAACCCAGAGTGCTACGAGGCGGCTGTTGTGATTAATCCTATGGCTACCTCACTGAAGCCCTGCCCAAAGTCCCCACCCAAGTCGCCAGGGAAAGGCAGACCCTTCCTGATCATGACCTTGGCCGTGGTGCTCTGCGAGAGTATCACCTGAGAGGAGAAAAGGCCCATGGAGGTGAAGGGAATCCAGGCGATGATGCACAGTATTTGCCTACTTTAAAGGAGACATCTTTACACTCACACAATATATAATGGTTTGTTGCCACAATAACCCTTCTGTTGCACGAGTTCACCGACTGGCTACCTGGATACCCTCTGATCTCGGGCCAGGTCCCTCCCCAGCTAGCGTCACACACCTGCACTGCCCACCTGGCAACCCCCGCACTTGGGGACTGTTTCTGTATCCCTACAGTCCCCGACCATGACATCTGATGTCTGCACTTGCCACTTGCTGGCCGTTACTTACTATTGTTATTATCTATTCACATGTACTGCACTGTCCCTGCCCCATTCCCACACACTTGCGCGATCTGAATGTAACCTGGCCTAGTAGGATTGTTTGTCCGTCCTCCCCTTGTTCCCCTCCCTTGCCTTGTCGCACCTTGAAACACTTGTGTGTAGGCACGTTATAAATGTCATATCATATCATACCATTTTAGTGTGGGTGGAATTAGTCAGAAACCCTGTATGAATAATAGACATCTTTCTCAAATTCAGGGTATTCAGACACTTGAAGATTTCCCTAATTCTCAAATGTCTAAGAGAAGGAGGTTAACATTTCATCTAAAGACCTAGATTACACTTTACAAACTAGTCTGATGCCTGATTCACCTAATATTCCTTTAGTAAAGGTTTTTGAAAAGTGAGATCAAAAACAAAGTACGAAATTGGTTAAGAAAACAAATTTTGTTATTCGGGTCTTTGAGTTCCAGAATTCCCTCAGTACTGAGGAAGAGGGATGCAGAGGAACAAAACTGTAGTGGTCAGCTAATTAACCAAAAAGATCCTCACCTGAGGGAGACTAAAAGGCTTAAATGCCCCCTTCAGGTGCAAGGTGTAGAGAAGCATAAGCAGCAGTCTATGCTGTGCGAACCATTTCAGTTTGAGGAGGAGCAAGAATACGCTGAGACCACTGTGGGTCCTGAGAGGGTCAGTGCCTCTTGTTATCCCCCTTGCAGAGGTTGCACAGCATTAGCGATGACAGACGAATGCTTCACCCCAAAAAGTATGTTGTGCAGAGTTTGTGCAGCAGAAGGCAGAGAGGTGAAGGCGGCTCTAATCTAGCGTGGAGGAAGCAAAGGCGACCTAAGAGAGGTCTGGCACCTGGTTGGGAGAAGCCACGAGTATCAAGGTTCTGCAAACAGCAAGCGGAGCACAGAGAAGCGATTTACCCAGTGAGTCGGAAGCAAGCAAGTGACTACGGGGCTGTCTGGTGCTGTCTGCGTGTGCCGCCCAGAATGTTTCACTGCGTTCTGAGTAAAGACAGGTTGACAGTTCGGTATTCATACAGCTTGTCTCCAAGCGTTGCAAGTGGCATGTTGTAAACTTAAAAGGCTCAAACCCTGAGCCTATAAGGTCTTGGAAACTCCAACTACCCGGTGTGGAAACCTATTTGAACTCAAAGGTACAACCAATACCCAAGCCAAAAGAATTGGAATAGGCAATATCCATTTAACAACTATTGCCAGAGGCAAGGGGAACAGCACACGGCCCAAAGGTTCTAAAGTTGGTTACTTATGCTTTGGGAGAGTTACAGATGTGGTTGATACAAACACACATTGGCAAAGCCAAAAGAGAGGCAAAGTAAAACCATTGCATTTGGAAACTGTCTGTATCTCTACAGCCCCTACTATCACTTGACACCTGATGTCTGCACTTACCCTTGCACATGCCACCAGCTGGCCGCACTTTATTATTATTTATTGTCTTTATTTATCTTACTGTTATCCTATGTACTGCACTGCCCCCTCCCTTTTCCCCCCGCACTTGCGCGGTCCCATTGTCACCTGGCCTAGTAGGATCACTTTCTGTCTTCCCTCCGTTTCCCCTCCCTTGCCTCATCGCGTCTTGAAACACTTGTGTATAGGCACGTTATAAATGCCATATCATATAATATAATTGTTTGGTTGTTGATGTAGAAGGGGAAAGAAGGTGCCAAACAGGCTGCCCTTCTGGAGGAAGCTATCCAGATGGAGAGGAGCATTATGTGTAGTCAAGTCCTGATATGGACCAATGTGAATGTTCTATTCTTTGAAAGCTACTGCCATTTTGATAGCAACAAAGACTATTACAGGTGTTGTTATTTGTACTTTGAAAGTTACCATTGAAGCACTTTTCTGTTCTGGTTTTGAAGAAGAAGACGGGCAGGCGAGTATACCTGTAGTGCAAGAAGTGATTGCCCAGAAGAAACCTGGTGAAAGAAGAATCCAGGTCGTGGAAGGTGCAAGTGCTAAAGAGTAGTACTAATAGAAAACAACATATTGAGTTGTGACATTGGGGACCAATTGTGAAAGCTGGCTGAAGAAAAGGTTACAACTCTTTCTGCAGTTAAAATTGTGGAGAAGCATCCGGACCAAAAAAGGATGTTCTTATTGCGGAGGAGTGAGAGCTTGTGTCTTTTTCAAGGTACTTTAGTGACGCATCAGAACTTTATGAAATTGAGTACAAGAACTTAAGAACTGTGTTGAACTTAGTGTTGAAGAGGATTTCCTCGTTTTTCTTTTTGTGGAAGATCCTTGTTTGGATCTGGGGAAGGGATATTTGGCCAGAACACAAGAGACATGGACCATTCTGTGTATCGAGTGATGTTATATATTGTTGCTGATTTGAATTGCCATATATTTCCTTTTTGATTTGATTGTGATGTAAGTGTGAGGGTTAGCTATCCCTTGGTTAGAGTGTCCCCTCTAGTTTATGTTAGGCAGGGAAATCCTCATCAGGGTAGGGATAGTGAGTCGTTTAGCAAATCTGTTAATTTAATAAAATGACAAAAGTTGAAAACAAAGTTGTCCGCCTCATATTTCTGATCCCTCACACCATTAACATAACAAACGCATAGTGTCATATTGTTCATATTGTGCATTTAGGGACTTCTACCCCACTCAATAGTAATAGTAAAAACTGCACTTTCAAAATGTATGGCTCAGTCAGCCTTGCAGGGTTCAAATTTGTGATCTAGGTGTCTCAGAGTGCACACTTTGACTACTGACCTACCTTTCCAATTATTGATGATCCATCATTATGCAAAACACATATATACGTATAATGAAATTGATATACATCTTCAACTCAAAATGCCAGATATGTGCTTAAAAAATACCTAGCAGCTACCAAGACATTAAAGCAATAAAAATAGCTCAGGATGTCATGCAGTCTGAAAACTACAAACAAAGAGCCCTTCCATTGAACAAGTATGGAAACAGTGCAACAGATGGCCACCAAACTCCCTGATGCCTATATACTACAAATGCAAGGGGCAAAATCTTCCAAACATCAACTTTTTCTTCTAAAATCAGTACAATACAATAATGCTTTACTGGCATGAAATATGGGCTAACAAGTTCTAGGTTCATTAATATTGCAATGGACCAACATAGGAGATGTTTGCATCACTCCTGTCAATTTACTTTGCGTCTGGCCAGGATGCAGATGTTTACCATCTTTCTAGAATCTCTTGCATCACCATATGTCCATAAGGAACAGAACAGTACAATTCCGAAAGATTCAAAGGAGAAACGTAAGAGAACTTTTGGGGATGGCGGGTTACAGTTATATGCAATATACAACACCCACTTATTCAATTTACATTAAACATATTAAAAAAGGGAACTGATCACCCCTTCATGATGAATCCTTGATCTACTTACCAGGCTTTGGAACTTCTAGACCCCTTTCTTTATAGAATTCATGAATTTGTTGTTTTTCTCCTAGAGTGCAGGAAAAAATTGAATCTTTACTTGTTTATCAAGAAATGGATAAAAGGAGCAACAGAGATGGAGGTCAACCTTGGCACTTTTTAAAGTCACAATTAACCAAAGTCTGCAAACAATTCAGGCACATGTCATGCTCGTCCTGTTCAACCATCTCACCACCAAACATTGAGGAGCACCTGTCAAAAAGGGCAGACAAGGTAAAGGTGTGAGGTACTGGATCAGAAGAAAAGCAAGCACAAAATGACATGTGTCACAACAGCCAGTACATGGAGATTAAGAAACGCATAGAGAGATAACTGTCACTTCACTTAGAATGGGGCACTCAGAACTTTGTTCTTAAAAGGGACCATGACCTGCACTCCTGCCTTGTATACCTTTCAAGCATTTCTATCCCTTTACATTTGCTTTTGAGGTTTCAAAGGAAACGTGACATTTCCTTCCTTTTTTTTACTGCTTGAAAGAGAAGCAATGCTAGTAATTATTTGGAAGTTTTTTAAATTGAGATATTTCTTATGAATTCTGTTCTGGGATTCCGAGTATGCAGAGATATTATATACGTTTATGATTTAGAATAAAGGTCCCATGATAGAGAACTAATTGTTTCTTAAACATTATTGATTTTTTTACAGTCCAACTTCTAGTTTTGAAATGAACTTTAAAGTAACATTTGGAGACGTTCCAATGAAATAATGCTTGCAGAACTGGACCTAGCTAGGACACCCTTAGTTCTGCTGTTCTCTTTTGTTTCCTTTCCAACCAATACACTGAACTTTATTGCAAAAAACGTACAGCTTCTTGTGAGAAACCTGAAGGTGTCTCACCGGCTAGTCCCCGGAGATCTGTCATCCAGGTGGCTAGGACACGACCATCGCTATTGGAACCAGTTCCTGGGGGTGGACCAGTGGGGGAAATTCACCTGGGGCGGGGGGAGGTCTTCGAGGAGTGGAAGTGGGATACCGACGGGCGAGATGTGGTACACCCTTCCTTCTAACCCCTTTTCCCCATCCTACCCCGGATACTCTACCCCACCCCCTTTTCCGACACAAACACTCTCCTACACCGTGAAGGACAATGGACTAACACCAGAGACTTGTACATGACATGTCCGAACACAAGGGTCAGGCAGATCCAGGCAATTGACAAAAACTAGGCACACCTGATGGCCCTTTCCCTTCCCCACAGGGATTACAGGCAGAGCACCACAGCACATTCTGAGCAAGGACGAATGCAAGAGGAAACGGCTACAACGAACGGGCAGTTCAAACGGAGGATAAAGGCAGTGAGACCTGGAGGGTGGGACTGTCCTTGGCCTTTTCAACTAAAACCTGTGGAGCCTCCGAAAGGGAAATCATAAAACCGGAAAGTCTAGCAGGCGTGTGGAGTGACAGCTGTCAACGGCACATAGGGCCCTCCCGCGCTGATAGACAAGGCGGGGATAAGTGCTTGCTGCCGTGGTGCCATCCTTGACTCCCAAAGCAAGAAACTCAAACAGTTCAACACAGCCAGTGATTTGAATACAGATAGTAAAACCGAATGTGCTGGGCCCAAGGTTGCAGGCGGCAACCTTGTTGACAAAGAACCTGTGTGAGTGAACTTTAAAGAAAGCCTAGAAAAGGTTCAGAAACAGAGTGGTCAGGCATTGCGGGGCGCTCATTTGAAGGACTCTGACTGTAGCCTTTGGGGGTCGTGTTGTTTTTTTTAAACTACAAGAACCAAGAGGCCTTAAGAGAGGCCCGGGTTAAGTGTCAAAGTGGTCCTACGAGGGTCGAGCAAAACCCCTGGTACACTCAAAGGTCTCCGACACATTGGAAAAAACTGATTGAACTGTGAAACTGGCAAAAATGAACCTGACAGAGGGATGCCTACGAATTGAGGGGAAACAGTTGTGTACCTGTGAACATTGTGACAAGTGTGAACCCGGCTGAGGGAGGTCCACAATGGATAGTTGTTGAGACGTTGGAATGAGACGTTTTTGAGTGAAAGGCTGTGGTGAACCCGATTGAGGGAGGCTAACATTACAAAAAGGATCAGAGCCCGGCTGAGGGGGATCAAAAGGGGCGAAGAGCAATCACCCAACGTGAAAGATTACCAAAGGAACTTTTGTTTTGTTTGTTGTTTATGGTTCAGCAAGCCTTCTGAGGCACAAGACTTTGCAGTAAAGAGACTTGGCCCCAGAAGGTCCTAACATTGATGAAAGGAACCGTAATCCCGTGCTGGCAAGGCCCAGGAGTGTGCTGTGCTCAGGGGTCCTACCTTGTCCCGTGCTAAAAACGTAGGGAAGGGAGACCCCTACCATCCTGACTTATCATTTGGTGAACACTTCTTTCGTTTCTTGTCAACATTATCCCACACTACTCTGCAACTTAGTTTTAAGGATTGACAATAGGTTTATTTATTATAGGCCCTTTTTATTTGACAAGACGCCACTAGGACCGCCTTATTATCATTTGAAAGTTGTAGCTTACTCCCATCTTAGATTTAGATTAGGCGTTTATCTCACCTCTTTATGCAGTTTAATAAACACCCTTAAACTGCGATCACTTTTGTGTGTCTTTACTGTTGCCACCATGAGTTCCTTACATTTTGCTGCTGCGTGTATCGTGAACAAACAAGTTAACAGAGGTATGGGGTAGGGCGTTTTAAAACAGTCAGCACTGTATGCAATGACATTCATTGTTTGATCATTTATTTTGTAGGCACATATGTTCTTACGCACTTAAGCAAAATATAGAACTCACTCTCTTCCAGGTTATCAACTAATTTGTACACGATGTCCTGCAGCTGGTGATCCAACCTATACAAGTAATAAAGAAGACCATTAAAGGCAAGTGTTAAAATTGTTACAAATTACAGAAAAACAAGAGGCGGTCATGTTGCTTCCCTAATGCACTCTGCATACATGTGCAACTATTAATGGCGATCTATGAATTTTACAGCACAGAACGAAAATATTTTCAATGCCTACAGATTGTGAGAAACCAGAGGGTGTCTCACCGTCTAGTGCCAGGGGATCTCTTGCTCAGGTGACCAGGGCACGGCCATCGCCTTTGGATCCAGACCCTGGGGGTGGACCAGTGCAGGAGGATCACCTGGGTGAGGGGTCCTCGGGAGTGGAGGTGAGGCATCTAATGGTGAGACACGGTCTCCCTCCCAATAACCCGATCCCATCCTATATTTTAGGTTATTGCAACATCCCAGGTCCCTCTCCTTTCCTGCACAAAAACTAAGCCAAGGAAGAGGAGGTCTATGAGGAAAACGAGTAACACTTATACATTACACTTGACACGTCCATTTAATATGGTCAGGCAATTGACCACAATTGAATATACCTGACTCACATTAACTCTCCCCACATGAACAAAAGATGGAACCCTGGGACAAATTGAGCAATGTGAGACACGGAATGAAGCAGTACTTTCAGGACCGTGGCAAACCAGGTGGAGCAGGACGAGGGATGGAAGCAAGGTGGAAAGAAGCCCTGAACCTCCCTGGAATCCTGAAGGTTGCGGATTTAAGGCCGATTGAAAGGCAAGAGAAGGCTTGCATAGTGTTTCCATGTTATCAGCCACCCTCCCAGTTGAACGACAGTTGGGGAGGCGAGGCGCCAGCTGTGAACTGCAAACCTTGACTCCAGGAACAAAGCCGCGAGCAAACGCAAGGAGTTCACACAGCCGGTGAGTGAAGTGAATGCCCTGAAAGACCGGTTTGTGTGAAACAAAGATTGTACCAGCAACAAAGTGGCAAGCAAAGGTTGCTCGTAAGATGGCAATCATGAGGAAAGCGAAAAAAGACTCTCGTTTCCAGTTAAAGGCGCAACGTAATACCAAGTAGCAAAGTGGTCATACCATAAGAAGCGGTACAATCAAAGGGCTTTGTGATATCACGCAGACAAGTAATACATGGAGAAATTTGGAAACAAGGCGTTCGCCCGACTGAGGGGAGCCTGAGAGTGAAAAACTGCAAGTACCAGAAGGCATTGCAAGAAAGTGTCATTTGGTGAAGATTTTGTTGAACTTTCTTTTTGCAGGTTTGCGAACTTAGAGGAATCAAGGAACTTGTGTTATAAGGGAAAGCAAATGAGAAGAGAAGGTCGAAGTGGTCACGCAGAGGTCACAGAAAAATCCTTGCACATTCAAACGTCTTCGACAAAAGGAAAAGTAAATGAGAGGCTTGAGCGAGACGGAGGGGACCAGGTGATTGTAGTCGAAGTGTTATGCTATAATAATAATATGTGTTTTCTTAGCCCTAAGCTAGTCCCTTTTTGCAAACAAAACCCGTTCTCATCATAATGTTCAAAATGGGGTCGCGTTTGTCAGTCATTGAGTAAAATGAAATGGAAATGTGTTTGTGGCTTTTTTCTGTCGGTCATTACAAGAAAAGACTGGGTCCATGTACAATACATGTTTTAGACGCCTGGCCTTCACTGATAAACCTAGTTTAAAATAACATTAAAGGCAGATCCTCTCATTCAGCGAAGAAAAGCTGTTTCAATATGGTTTCATTCTTTTAGCTAAATACTATGTAAAGATTGACTGCAGTATGCAGAGGTTAGTTACATACTGAGTCATAGTGGTCAGCCCTTCCATTTTGTTTTAAAGAACAAAAGGTGTCTTTTAAAAGGTTGTGCAAATAGGGTGACCATTATTGGAATGAAGGGCAGGCGGGTTCGGTGTTGAAGGACCACAAACACAAGTCACCGTCCGTGAACTGGTTGAAAGAGCATTTAATTAAGCCATAAGTAAAGTGGAGCCTCTTGACATAGCATTATGCAATTTGGCCTGCCCTCTTGAGATTAGGTGTAACATTGTGTATGTAGTTTGAACATATTTGCGTTATAATCTTTTGCAAATGAATATCAAATGACCTCTGTTGAGGCAGGCTTCATTTTTGTATAAGATGAGACACAGTGAATCATTCAGGTACTTCCCTTCTCCACTCTCCATGAAATCATGATTGCGGATGAATCCGACGTCCGCTCAAGTGTATGATATGCGCAAATTAAATCTAACCATGCAATTCTTGAAACTCTGTCTCAGAATGCTCTATTTTGTTTAAATTATAGTGCTCAGAAGTCTCAAAATGGCACCCAACGTGGGGCCCCACCGAGGACGAGGGCATCTTGACTAGACTTGACGGAGAGGAACTGTGCTGATCTTGATGGTCGTGCAGATTAATGAATACCTCCGTCCCCAAGTACCTCACAGGCAGAATGGCCAATCACTGCCTGTGCAATCTTTGAGGCCACAGGTGAAGTGAGCCGTCAATCTGGAACCAGGAACGCCGGAAGGACCCCCCCTGAGCGCTGTAATGCAATAGATGGTTATCAAACAAGGTGCAATGATGATAATGTCATATGAAAACAAGTTGTAATAAGGCTTACCTAAGTGTAATGTAAACAAGGCAGCAAAGGATGGGATGTATCAGGGGACCAACAGCGGAATCAATGGGTCGGTATCCAGTGAGGCTTGGATAACAGTTCAACACCTGGGTCAAGATGAATTTGTACAAGAGTCCAGAATCCAAAAAACAAGATCAAAAACCAGTGGTTACAAGGCCAAAAGTTCCAGGCAAATGGCAGTCCGTTATGCAGTCCGTTGAGTGTCCGGGGTCAATACCAGTAGAAACAGATCCAGGGCAATGGTAACAAATGCAAGGAGAAGGACGAAGACAAATCCGTGAAGCAGTCCGTAGTCGTAGTGCCTACGTAATCCAATGAGATTCAAAACGCCAAACAGTCCCTAAGAGGCAGCTGAGAAGCACTGACTTTGTGGCTTGCGATGCTTTTAAGTGCTAACAACAGTCACATGATGCGCATCACGGAAGCGTGAGGAAAACCACGTGCTAACAGATGATGAATGTGATTGGTAGTCATTCACCTCACGTGACGCGTGAATCTCTGCGTTCCTCGGTGGCAATGCAGAAGTTTCCATGGAAGTTGCCACAGCACTGAGGGTCGAAAAACTTCTGGAGTGCCAGTCAGCGCTCTCCGTTGTCGAGCGGAATGCCGTTTCTTTGCGCCATGATGAGAGGTGACTGTCGTGCCAGGTAGGTACGGGCTGAACTGTGTAATTGTGGATTGTTTAACAATGCGTGGACTGGGAGACGTGACAGAGCCCCCCTCCTAAAGGCCCACGACCCCGTGGGCAGGAAGGATGGTCCCGATGGAAACGAGCAACTAGGTGCGGAGCATGAACATCCCGGGAAGGGACCCAAGAGCTCTCCTCAGGACCGTAACCCAACCAGTCCACAAGGTACTATAGTTTACCCCTACAAAAACGAGACCCCAGAATGGCACTGACCTCAAAGACATCCGGAGAGGAGACAGAGGCAGGGAGTGAGATGACACGAGTAGTGGCAAGATAAGGATTGAGCAGGGAGACCTGGAAAACAGGGTGTATACGCCATGCAGAGGGGATTGAGAGGCATAGGGCCACAGGGTTCAGGACCTTGGCAACCCTGTAAGGGCCAATAAATCAAGGAAGCAACTTGCGGCAGCCAGGGATATGCAAATGGCGAGTCGATAACCAAACGCGGTCACCCACATGATAGTCAGGGGCTGCCACCCGTTTCCTGTCCTCTTTCGCCTTCATAGACACTTGGGCCTCACGTAAATGGGCAAGGGTTTGGGCATGAACCGAGACAAGGTCGCAGGCACAAGCATTAGCAGCAGGAGCAGCAGAGGAATCGAAATCAGGGAAAGGAAGGGTTCGGGGATGTTGTCCGTATAGTGAAAAGAAAGGGGAAAAGCCTGTGGAAGAATGTCGGGAGTTGTTGTATGAGAACTCCGCAAGATGGAGTAAATTCAGCCAGGTGTTCTGAAACTGAAGGGTCAGGCAACGTAAGTATTGTTCTAGGGCCTGGTTCACCCTTTCCGTCTGCCCATCGCTCTCCGGGTGGTATGCGGAGGAGAAGCGGGCATCAATACCAAGAAGTTTAGTAAGGGCTTGCCAAAAACGTGACGTGAATTGTGAGCCACGATCTGATACTATGACCTGTGGTAAACCAAAAAAACAAAAAACTGACTTAAAGAACAACTAGGCCAGTGTTGGGGCAGAGGGTATACCGGTACAGGGTATAAAACGGGCCATCTTGGTGTAGGAGTCAACGACTACCCAGATTGTGTCATAACCCTGTCTGAGGGGTAGATCCAGGACTAGATCCATAGAAACAGTATGCCAAGGTCTGGGAGGAATAGGCAAAGGCTGGAGTAGACCTAGTGGACGGGCCGGGTGTGATTTGCACTGGGCACATATAGAGCAGGTGTTTACGTAGGCCTCCACGTCACGCCGCATTGATGGCCACCAGCACCAACGTTGCAATAACTCCACGGTGCGTAGCTGACCAGTGTGTCTATTGATGGCGGCATCATGTGACCAAGCAAGCGCCTGATTGCGTACATCGCTCGTAGGGAGAAAAAGTTTTCCTTGAATGAATGGTAGTCGCTCCTGAAGTACCAAGTCCCATTCTGCCAATGAGTGTGGATGTCGTGAAACCCACTGCCTGATGGTAGAAAGCATGGGTAAGGATGGAGTGCATATACAAATGACATGACCTTCACCTAATAGAGTGTCAAGAAACAAAGATAAGGATTCCCCCCCAGGAGAACGAGAAAGCGCATCCGCCTTGCCATGGGTTGTACCCGGCCTGTGCTTCACCACAAAAATCATACGCTGCAAAGAAGAGATGCCAGCGTACCGGTCTGCTATTTACGCATTTAAAGGAGGCCAAGTCTTGTAGGTTCTTGTGGTCTGTGTACACCACGGTTTGATGTTTTGCCCCCATAAGATGGTGTCCCCATGTCTGTAATGCATCTGTAATGGCTAGTACTTCTTTTTCAGTAACCGTGTAATGCATTTCTGATGATGTGAACTTTCGCGAGTGATTCGCTATAGGATGCAGCTGTCCCGTGGCTGAACAGGGTTGAGAAAGCACTGCCCCTAGTGCAAAGGAAGAGGCATCTGCTTCAGGACAAATGGGAGTTCCGGATCAGGGTGTTGAAGTACAGGGGCGGTGATGAATCTGGATTTAAGGGCTTCAAAGGATTTCTGATGCTCTGACGCCCAACAAAAAGGGACCAGAGGACTGGTCAGGGCAGTTAGTGGGGACACAATGGAAGAAAAACCAGCGATAAAACGAGCAAAACCAAGAAAAGATTGTAACTGTTTGAGGTTGATCGGGGCAGGCCACTCTATGATAGCACAGACTTTTTTTTTAAAAACTTTTATTTTTGTCGGCAGAGGTTCACAAGGCACAAACTTCAAGGCAACAAGCATATCAACCAGGCATAGCATAGAACATCATAATGATTACAAAATATAGTTCCAACAGTAGTTACAGAGCATCACCATATAAAGAAGGACACAACAGAGATCACAATGCATGGATGGAGACAAGCCAGATCCGGGCGTGTTCTCACTTTGGTTGTTGAGATACGTATTAAATTTGCTCCAGATGTTCCTGGGGCGAGATTGGGCGGGCAGCAGAGTCAGGTATTCCTCCTCACAGTTCTGTGACCATGTGAGCATACCCAGCCATTTCTGAGAGGCTGGTGGGGAGGAGCGCTTCCAGCTCTGGAGTATACATTTTTTGCCAATCATGCAACTTATATTCAAAAACTTTTTCAGGCGCTTAGTTTCGTCAGTCCTCCAGACCCCAAACAGAACTGCCAAAGGATCAGAAATCAATTACAGTTTCAGTTACTGCACTTAGTGTATGTAGAACACCGTCCCAAAAATCGGACAATTTGTTACAGGTCCAGAACATATGTAAGTGATCAGCATCCACTGCCCTGCAACGCGGGCAGAGGTGCACCTCAGAGCGAGCAAACCCCGAACTCCTGCGTGGAGTGTAGTAGAGCCTATTAAGAAGCTTATATTGCATGGCACGAAAACGGAAGTTGAGGGAGACTTTTTGGGTGTGGCAGTACATATCCTCCCACAATTCATCAGTTATTTCTAGGCCCAGTTCAGCTGACTATCCGTTGCACGCCCCGAGAGCTGGAGTGGGGATGATGTCTTGTAGGATTTGATACAGCGAAGAGACGACGCCCCCTGCACCGCCCGAGTTAGCGATATATGCTATTGCCGGGTTATCTGGGGGCTCATCAGGAAAGGAGGGCCACATGGTGCGGAACGCGGCGCGGGGCCTGTAGTATTGAAGAGTCTCTAGGGGGGGATCTGGTGTGCCCCCGTCTCCAAGTTTGGGCATCTATGAATTTGCCTTCGGGATAGAAGTCAGATAGCGCCCGATACCCCAGTGCACCCCAAAGTCGGGCCAAAGCGGTATCCAGCGTGGGCTCCAGACCAAGGAAGGCCCATAAGGGAAGCCATTTGTAATATGGGGAGGGCCCACTTGTCGAGTATAGCAGACGTGACCAGGCATACAGAGTAGCAGCAATGGGGTCGATGGGGGAATCGGGTGCATAGTGTCGATGTAGTTTTAAGGACATTAAGTCGATACCAGCGGACGCAAGCCAATCCAGTTTGACATGTGGGCGCACTGGGGAGCCAGGGTACCAATGAGTAGCATGCTGGGCCTGGGCCGCGATCCAGTATAGTGCTAGGTCCGGAGCAGCAATACCACCCCGTTTGTATGAAAGTGCCATGTCAGTCCACTTCTTGCGCACTGCACCGGAGTGCCAAAGGAATTGGCACAAAGCGTATGCAATTTAGTGAAATAAGCCCTCCCAGGCCATATGGGTATATTGCAAAAGGTGTATAAGAGCTTGGGGAGCAAGATCATTTCAATAAGAGATAGTCGGCCAGCAACGGACAACGGAAGAGTGCCCCATCGTGAAATTTTGGTCTCAACTGTTCGTGCTATAGCTGAGTAATTATCGGCAAGCAAGGTGGGTTTAGTGAGGGATATCTGCACCCCAAGGTATCTAACACCCTCAGGGGCCCAGCGCAGGAGATACTCGGTGGTGGGCTGTAGGGTAGCTTTAGTGAGCTGGAAGATCTCCGATTTGGAATAGTTAATCATAAATCCGGAGTGGGTGCCGACGCGAGTGATGTCTCTCAGTATGAGATCTAGGTGGGTTGTGGGATCTCTGACATATAGTAGGACATTGTCAGCATATAGAGATATTATTTCAGGATCCTCAACCAGTCTTATTCCTTTACGCGAGTGTCGTGCACGGACAAAGTCCGCCATTGGTTCTATCACCAAAGCGAAAAGGATCGGGGAGAAAGGGCATCCCTGTCTGGTGCCTCTGAATAGCGTGAACATCTCGGATGTTAGTGAGTTAACTTGTACCCGCGCAACAGGGGAAGTGAATAATAGTTTAATGAACCCTATCATGTTTGGGCCAATGCCCATTGTTTCGAGGACCAGCCACATGCATTTCCAAGAGACCATATCGAAGGCCTTCTGAGCGTCCAGCGTAACCGCTACGGCCTGGGCGTCTTGATCTATACGGGACATGACATTGAACAATCTCCTGATGTTATGGGATGTGGACCTGCCGGGAACAAAGCCTGCTTGGTCTTCTTGTACCAAGTGCGTCATAATAGGCAGAAAGCGATTAGCAATGATCTTAGCAAAGATCTTTGTGTCGAGGTTCATGAGGGAGAGAGGTCTATAGGACCCGCATTCGTCATCAAGTTTACCCGGTTTGAGCAGCACCGTGATGGCCGCTTCCCACATGGAAGGGGGAAGGATAGAGGCACGGAGTGCCTCATTCCAGACCTCCAACAGCCGGGGGGCCAGAATAGCTATGTGCTCTTGGTAGAAGTCCGCAGTGAGGCCGTCGGGTCCCGGCGCCTTGCCTTTAGGTAAGTCTGAGATAGCCGATACTATCTCGTCTAGCGTAAATGGGGCATCCAACTGGTCCCGGGTCTGTGGGGAAATTTCCGTAGTGGGCATCTGGTCGAGGAGCTCTCGCATATGTTGTTCGGGGTGCTCTACGGGCTGGGAGTAAAGGGATCTATAGAACTCGGTAAATATATCCAGTATTTGTTGGTCCGCCCATTGAGCGTCACCATTTCGATCTTTGATGGAAGTGATCTGCGTTCGGCCCAGTTCCCCCCTCACAAGTGTCGCAAGCGTTTTCCCGGGTCTGTCTCCCTCTCCATATTTCCTGGCGGCCTGCGGGCGGCTGAAGTAATGAACTTCGCTGGTAGCTAGTGTGTTAAATACTTGGAGTTCATCCGAGATTTGGGCAAGAGTGGTGGGGTCAGTACCGGAGAAGCAACATTGCTCCAATCTTTTCAGTTTGGCCTCAGATCGCCCAAGAGCGGCTCTAATAGCTTTTAACACCCCAGCCTCCCGGGAGACAGACATACCCCTAATGTAAGCCTTAAAGGCCTCCCATCTAACCGCGGCGGACAAGACCTGAAGAGAGTTAAGTTCAAAAAACGACTCAATGTCAGCTAGTATCTCAGACTTAAAGACAATGTCTTTTAGGGCTTTGGACTTAAAGCGCCAGGTGCAGAGTGTTGGAATGGGAATTCCCAGTCCTAAAGACAGTGTAATTGGAGCGTGATCCGAAAATGTGCGGGGCAAAATGCATGCATCTTCCACCCTACCCATGACCTCTCTAGAGACCAAGAACAAATCTACCCTGGACGAGCTATCGTGTACAGAAGAGTAATAGGTGTATTCCCGCTGCTGGGGGTGAAGTGTTCTCCAGGTGTCACAGATGTTGAGCGACTGCATGTGGCCATGCAGCCTGCGCGCCGCACCAGAGAGAACTCTGGCAGCCGTGGCAGTTCTCTCCAGGACAGTGTCCAGAATAAGGTTCAGACCCCCCCGCCCATATGATCTGCACCCCTACGAAGCCCAGCAGTATGGTAGTTAGTGTCAAAGAATTCAGGAGAATCTACGTTGAGACAGTAAGTGTTAACCAGCAGATACTCTTTATTGACCAGTGTGCAGTGTAGTATAACATAACGACCTTCAGGGTCGACGTAGCTTTTATGCAGCACAAACTTGATTGATCTGTGGATCATCGTGAGAACGCCCCTAGATTGTGTGGAATAGGAGGTAAAGAACCTGGCAGAACCCCATGACAGGGCAACAGCCCTCGGGATGAGTCCATTGGAATGTGTCTCTTGTAGAGGTAATATCTTGCAATTGTGTCTGTTGGCATAGGCCACAATCTTACGGGCCTTAGTGTGATTTCTCAGCCCCCGAATATTCCAGGACATTATGACAGTAGCCATTTCAGAGGTAGGCATCTACACACACAGTACCCATATTTCAGTGAACATCCCAGCTCCAGTGATGGAACAGCAAGTGGGCATGTGGCCCTTCAGCATGCGCACCACGAAACCTTGTGTGCCTTTTTGAAAAACCACCCCTTTCACACCCCCCCACCCTCACCACTAACCATGGATCAGCAGTGTAAACATCGCCCACCCTTAACTGCGTGCAGTTGGGCCGTCCCCAACCTGGCCCAAACTGCCCTGAGGCCCAACTGGGGCCAACACGTATCAAAGGTTTGAAAAAAACAGTGCAATCGCAATGGGGTGCGCCGTTGCCGTGCGCTAGCACGCTTGGAGCCAGATGGCTCTGTTGCAAAACGAACAGTGATGGCGGACACATGACGCAGGACCCGCCCGCAGAGCGGGTAGTCGGGGACTGCGCACGAGCCCCTGCGGTTCCGAAACAAACCGAGACAGTTTGAACAGTCAAATAGTGTACATCCCCATGTCCCATATACAGGGAACGGGGCTTATCGCAGAGAGATTAAAGACCTGCATTTGAACAACAGGAAGACAGAAATTGAGGTAGAACAACAAAACAATGCAAGATTAGCTCTGTGGAGTGCCTCACTAACACGCCAATAAGGATGTGCACATTAACGCTGTAGCTCGTAAGGACTGCAGGGACGTGATTCATTGCAGGCGCAGAACGTTACAGTGAACAGAGCAACCTTACCAGTAACGCATTGCAGTTTAAGTTAACAAGTTCAATACATGTCTACAATCCGTGCCATTCGCAATCAATTATCATCAACACAGCCGTCTCCAGAACCCTGAAGCGGTATTTGCATCTCAATGAATTTCACCGCCTCATCAGGGACGGTGAAAAAGTACAGTTTGCCCTTATGGTTGAGTTTGAGCCGTGCAGGGAATAAGATGGCATATGGGACATTGCGTTCTTTGAGCATTTTCTTGACGCCGAGGAATTGACGTCTCTCCTGCTGCACCGCCACCGAAATGTCTGGGAAGATTCTGATAGTGTGAGACTCCAGTCGCAGCTTCCCCTTCTCCCGTGACAGGCGAAGGATGAGGTCCCTGTCACGATAATTAAGAATCTTGGCTATAATGGGTCTGGGGCTATCGCCAGGTCTGGGTCGCGGGGAAAGGGCCCGGTGAGCCCGCTCCACCGTGAAATAAGGGGAGAGGTCCGGATCACCCAGCAAGTCCTTGAGTAGTTGTTCGACTGCATCCTCCATGCGCCCCTTCCGGGCAGTTTCAGGGACCCCAATGATGCGAAGGTTGTTTCTACGGGAGCGGAACTCCAAGTCATCACATTTTGCCTTAACGCTCTTCATGTCGCGTGATAAGGTGGCCACAGTGTCCTGAAGTGCGTGTATCGCATCGTCATTGGTGGAGATCTGGTTTTCAGCTTCAGTAATTCTAGATCCAGCCTGGTCTACACGGGTTTGGAGTGAGGCAAAATTTGCATTAATGTCGTCAAGCTTCTAGTGAAAGGAGGCAAAGTTTTTAGCCATTGATTCCATCATGGCAGTGAGGTCTGGCGCCGCCACCCCCGGGTTAGGGTCGTTGTCAAGTTCTTCCTGTGGGGTCGACGTGTGGCCCACTTCAGGCCGAGGGACCGTCTTAGTAAATTTGTCCATGGCACCCCCTTTAGCAGATCCTTTGGAACGACTCGACATGGCCGGAACCAGAGGGGGAGGTAATAAGATGAAGGGAGCGGGCTCCGGCGGCGTTAGGGGCTGCCACAGGCTCGACAAGACCAGCCCGGCAAGTTGAGAACACAGCCCCCCCTCGGTCAGTCCAGCTAGTGAGTCAGGTATTGAGGAGGCCCCGTGTGTGGGGATTCTAAATATATAGCTCAGCCAAGTATGAGGCCAGATGGATCATCACATTCTCTATTGCGGTTCCCTTGGGGAGCAGTGTCAAGTCCGGGGAGGCTGCAGCTCCGAAGCAATGTATGGCAGGGCGGCAGAGGGAGATTCCAGCGGGAGAGGTACCCCCCTATAGCCACGCGGCTGAAGTGTGGGTGATAGGGCAATCCGCCGTAGAGAGGCCGTGTCCCGGTGTTCCAGGGAATGGACCAAGCAATGCACACGCCGCCAGCCAGTGTCAAGGGAGAGGGTGGAAGAATCGCGGATACATGTAGGGCCAAGGTGGAGCCACCCCCTCAGCTCCTCAGCTGACCGCCACCGGATCGGCGTCGAAAATGAACACACCATTTAGGTTCAACTGGGTTACAGATCAGCAGCCATGCAGGAAACAGGCCGCGACAGCGGTCCCCGCCGGTCCGCACCAAACAGCTCAGCCCAGGCCCCTCACTACCGTAGACGGGCAGCCGACGCGCCGCAGGCGGCCGCGGCCTAAGCCCCCAGCGGAACGGACAGTGTGGCGGGGCAGCGAATCCGGCGGGAGGCACCAAAGGCGGCCCCCACCAAGACACAGCGGGACGAAGATCTCTGGCTCCGAGGGTCAGATTTCTCCCAAAATTCGACGTGTGGATAGTGCTCGTTGGCCGCAGTGCAGGGATTGTAGCAGGGACACAGCAGAACCGCAGATGTCAACGGATAAAAGGCGGCTAGGCACGGAGCTCTTGCACTAGGCAGCCATTTTGCAGGCTGCTCAACAGCGCCCCCGATAGCACGACTTTTGACTTATTCATGGATAGGCCTCCAGGTGTTATGTGGAAACCCAGAAAATCTACCTCTTTAGTGTGAAATAAGCATTTTTCACATTTCGCGAACAAGGCATTTTTCTTGAGGCATGACAATACTTCTTTAAGATGGACAATATGTTCCTCCAAGGAGGAGGAGAATATCAGGATGTCGTCCAAGTAGACCACTACGTATATATCAAGAATGTCACTGAACACTTCATTGATGAAGCGTTGGAATGTGGCAGGGGCGTTGCATAAACCGAAGGGCATCACAGTATACTCGAACAGACCTTCTCTGGTGCAGAACGCCGTTTTCCACTCATCTCCGTGGCGCATGCGGACCTAATTTGGTAAATATGGATGCGCGACCAATCTGTCTAGTAATGTGGAGATTAGTGGAATGGGATACCTGTTTTTTATGGTAATAGCATTCAGTTGTCTGTAGTCCACACAAGGACGTAAATCTCCTTTTTTCGGCACAAAAAAGATGAGACTAGCAGCCGGAGAACAGGAGGGTCGTATATGGCCTAATCGTAATGCTTCTTGGATGTAATCCTTTAAGGCCTGTTCCTCTGATTGGGATAAAGAATATATCCTGCCCTTGGGTGTCACTGCATCAGGGACTAGATCCATGGGGCAGTCGTAGGGTCTATGCGGTGGTAAACTTTCTGCTGTGGCCTTATCAAAAACAGTGAGGAAGTCATGATATACATTGGGGATACCAGCCATTACAGCCCCCACAGTATGAGTGGTGGTAACAGTTGGGACTGTTTCTTCCAAATGGGAAGAGGTCATGGCCCCAAGAATACTGGCAGGCGAGAGTATCAGGTTCCGTCAGGCAGAAATGTTGGCACACCTCGGATTCAAAAGTGACCTGACCAGTTCCCAATTGATCAAAGGGTTATGTTGTCTCAACCAAGGGATGCCCAGAATGATACCGAATTGCGGGGTGGTGATAAGATCAAACGACATTGTTTCCTTATGAGTGTCCTGGATTACCACCTCCATAGGGGCAGTTTGATGCATGATGGGGCCAGAAGCAAGTGAAGTGCCATCAACTGCCTGTACCGGTTCTGGGTGTTCCTTCATAATCAAGGGTAAGTTGAGATCATGGGCCAACTTAATGTCGATGAAGCAGCCAGTAGCTCCGGAATCAATCACTATGTGTACAGGGTGTGTAAGCTCCCCAGTAGGTCTCAATGAGGGCTGGACCACAATAGGTCTGATGGGACCGAAGACGGGTTCTGTGGGGGTCATGGAAGTGCTCGCCCGTACCCCCGATCTCAAGGGCGAGCCTTCTGAAAACCCAAATTCTTGTTCTTTGGGCGACGGGGGCATTCTTTCACATAATGCCCATTGATACCACAGTAATAACAGGCATTATCTGTTCTTCTGTGTTCCTGTTCAGCCTGAGTGATGGGACTCCAAATCCCACCGATTTGCATGGGTTCAGGATTAGTGGTTGCCAAAGCTGGGGATGACTGACTGGAAAAAACGGATTCTGCCTTACTCCCGGATCGGCGAGCATCTAACTGCAGCGTCAGGTCCACTAGATCCGAAAAAACAGAGGGAAGGGCCGGAACTACTGAGAGGGCATCTTTCATAGCATTAGATAGACCTCTGTAAAACACAATGGCCTTTTTCTACTCCGGCCATGAGGTCTCTGCAGCAAGTTGGTTGAAGCGAGTTATATATTCGATAATCGTTTGCCTGCCTTGTGTGAGATCTAATAGTTCCAGGTCTCGAGATAGTGCCTTATAACTACTATCAAATACCTTAGCCATTTCTGTTACTAGAAGATCGAAGTCATAAGGCCGGATGGTCATTTTCCAATAATGGATTCGCCCTGATAAATGGGAAAGAAGAAAAGCAGCCTTGGTGACGGAATCAGGGAAAGCCTGGGGTCGACATAAAAAGTGCAGTTTACACTGATTCAAGAATGTGCAGTACTTTCTGGGATCACCCAGAAATCTTTCTGGGGCAGCAAGAGGAAATGAGGTTGGGAGTACCAAAGGAGTCATGGGTGGAGCGGGAGGAGGCTGGGCTGGAGGAGTGGTGTCTCCGAACTCGGCATCAGCGGGTAAGGGGTGGCGTGAGCTTTGTAAGGCATCAAGACGGTGGTAGATTGCCGTGGTAGCTGCGGCCATGTCGGTCCTAAGGTCCGCAACTGCCTGCATTAAGGCGGTCACAGGGTCCCCGGTGGAGGGATTCATAATCAGGACGACCAGTAGGCTTCTCAGTCTGTTCTGATCTTGATGGTCGTGCAGATTAATGAATACCTCCGTCCCCAAGTACCACACAGGCAGAATGGCCAATCACTGCCTGTGCAATCTTTGAGGCCACAGGTGAAGTGAGCCGTCAATCTGGAACCAGGAACGCCGGAAGGACCCCCTGAGCGCTTGTCTTGAAAAGAGGAAAATCTTCCTCGGGACCAGCCCTTGAGAGCAAAAATTACCCAAATCAGCCCAAAATACAGGTTCTATTGTGCCGAGCAGTGAACTCATGCTAGTGACAAATGACACCTTCCATTTATTAGAAAAAAGCATAAACAGTAAAATTTAGAGGGGCGTGGCTACGAGGGCCATGTAGGAGGACGCGATCTGGAGGAGCTCCCGAGATCCTGAAATGATCCTGGCGAAATAGTGCATAACAACATGCCTATGACTGCTGAAAACACACATGTTAGTGTGTGAACGGACTGACTGCGCTTGGTGAACTTTTGGAAGGCGTGGGAGGACTGGCGGTGGAGTTTTGTGCGAAAAAGATAAGGAGCGCCGGAGACGGAAGACGAAACAAAATGGCCGATCAACGACCAGAACAAAGGAAGGAGCAGGCCGCACGGTGGTCGGGCGATAGGAGCGGACTGTGTCAGCACTTGTAACTTGCGCGGAACGCAGGTCCCCTATGTTGGGATACTAACGCGAATCGGCCTGTATGGCTGCAGAATCATGTCTAATAGAACCATGAGACCGAAGGCGAAGCAGCCCACGTTGGACGACTTCGCCAAGACGTCCCCTGGTCCGGAAAGTTCCAAGAGCAAGGATAAGTCACCTGCAGGCGGCATGCCTGTGACGGGCACTAACCAAGAGGTCCTGGCTGCGATTGCGGACCTGAAGGCGGCCTGGGAGGCTGAACTTGAACTGGCCGTTACTGCGCTGAAAATGGCATTGGACCTTAAGGTCGGTGAGGTGCAGGAAGAGGTGAATTTACTTCGACAGGATGTCAGGTCTCTGGCAGAGCGCACTGAGATCCTCGAGAAAGAGGTGACCCCGAACACCGCGGATTGTGCCTCCCATAAGGCCGAATTGCATGCCCTGGTGCAGAGAGTGCGCAACTTGGAGAACAGGGCGGAGGAGGCGGAAGGACGCGCCCGACGGAATAACATTCGCATTGTGGGCCTGCCAGAAGGAACAGAGGGCCACGATCCCACAGAGTTCATCGAATCTATGCTGTTGCAGGAGATACCCGGAGGAGCTTTATCTCAGGGATTCGCGGTGGAACGTGCGCATAGAGCTCTGACAAGGAAGCCGCCGCCGGGAAACCCGCCTAGGCCAGTAATTACCAAAATCCTTAATTACCGGGACCGGGAGAGGATACTAGAACACTTCCGCAAGGGTGGAACGATTACACGAGGGGCGGCAAACATAACGGCCTACCCGGACTATACCCTGACTGTGCAGCGTAGCCGTATGAACTTTGGGACGGTAAAGCGGAGATTGAGAGAGGCGGGCCATAAATACATGTTGCTGTATCCGGCGAAATTGAACGTTTTTCATAAACACAGGACTTTGTTTTTTGAGACTCCGGAGGACGCCATGGGATGGCACGACGCGCAGGGATGCCCCCAGGAGCCGGACGTTCGGTTGGGAAGAGGAGATGGAGGAGATAAGTGGTGCACGAGGAGGGCGCTACAAGATGGTGCGGAATAGGACTCTGGGACTTGATTATAGTCATTTGAGCGGCCTTAGGCAGAGAAGGTCAGACTGTTAAACAATATGTTATGAGCACTGTGGCTATTGCTGTTTTAAGGGGAGCCTTGCAGAGCGGATTTCTTTACCCCACTTAGTAACCTTAGTTAAGTGGCCATTAGGGCGACTTCACCCTACTGAGCTCTGGGCATTGGTTGGTGCTTGCAGGGCTAGATGTGGGGGTGCCCGAGTACCATGGATGGAGCTGGGCAGCAATTGGGGAGTGTGGTGTTGGGGAAGGGAAGGGATGGGTAGAGGGTGGGGAGGGAAGAGGGGAGTTTGGGGTGTACATAGTTATGGGTAGTTTGAGTTTGTACATGAGGCTACAAGAAAGAGCTAGAGGGCTGTATATGTATCGCATGGGCAGGTGGGATTGGCTGCACGGAAGGGGGGGAGGATACTTATGAGCTATGGGGGATCTTAAGATCGTAACGTGGAATGTCAGGGGACTCAATAGTTACTTAAAGAGGAACAAGGTCATGATGTATTTGAAAAGACAGAAGATTGATATTGCACTGTTGCAGGAGACGCATCTGACACGGGAAAAGTTGGAGCTGGTGGGGAAGAAGTGGAGAGGTATTGTAGTGGGTTCTCCGTATTCTGCCTACGCTAGGGGAATGTTGGTCTGGGTGGCACCGCACGTTCCACTCCAACTTACACAGGAGGTGGTGGATACAGAGGGGAGGATGGTTATATTGAAGGCGCTGGTGGAGAATAAAGAGGTGTGCATTGTAAACACGTATGCCCCCAATCAAAACACGGCAGCATATTTTAGGACTCTGTGTACCAACCTGGGTACGTGTGTGGGTGGGGCGGTTATTTGGGGAGGGGATTTTAATTGTGTGCTGAACCCCAGGGTAGACAGATCTGATGATAAGATTGATAGGCCCACCCCAGCAGCCAGGGCATTGCAGACGCTGCTCGACGACTTTGGGCTGGCAGATGTTTGGAGACTGAAACATCCTAATGGGGAGCAGTATTCGCATTACTCAGCCCCTCAACAACTGCATACGAGACTTGATTATTTTTTTGCCACGCCAGATGTGGTGGTAGAGACCACCCAAATAGAATACAAAGCGAGGGTCCTGTCGGACCACTCGCCTCTGGTCCTGGGGTGGCAGCACTGCCGCCCCAGGGCGCGGATACCGACGTGGCGCCTCCGGGCTGAGGCGCTCAAGGATCCGGTTTTCAGAGAGGATATCAGAGACGAGATTATACATTATTTCTAAGAGAACACTGGCAGTGTGGATTCGGCGGGCACGCTCTGGGAAGCCTTTAAGGTGGTGTTGCGGGGTGCTGCCATCGCTAAATCAAAGGGCCTGCAGGGTGGGGTCATGACAGAGTTAGGGGGAGCTGAGGATGAACTGGAAAGGGAACTCCATAGTGGAGGGGGGGATGCGGAGCTAGTACTTAAACTACAGCAGCGGTGTGCGGAACTTTGGGAAAGGCTCTGCAACCTCAACTATAAGAAGTATGTTGAGAGGCAGCATGCAGGTGGGTATAAAACGGGCCGCCTCTTGGCGTGGCTATACAAGAGTGAAACCCCTAAGCCCCCGATTAGGACGATAACCAGAGAGGATGGGAGGTAGTGGACACCCAAGAAGGAGTCAATGCGGCATTCTTGGATTATTACAGGGCACTATAAAGGACAAAGGGGGGGACAGCCGAGAGAAGATAAGGGAAACTTTAAGAGAGATTGGATTACCTAAGATTAGTGCCGAAGAAAGAGAAGAGCTGGATGCACCGATTACTTTAGAGGAATTGGAGGAGGTGGTGAGGCAGCTGCCCACCAGTAAGACCCCGGGAGCGGACGGACTTCCTAGCAAATTTTATAAAGCATATAGAGAAGAGGTACCCCCCCTATGCTAGAAATGCTTAATGAATCGTTTGAGGTGAGCCGGTTGCCGGAATCGCTTAGAGGCGATTATAATACCGCTCCCTAAACCCAACAAACCAGGTCATAGCTGCGGCTCCTACAGGCCTTTGTCAATGCTGAACCAGGACGGCAAGATATTGACGCCGGTCCTGGCTAATAGATTGCAGAGAGTTATTAGTAAATTGATACATCCGGACCAAACAGGTTATGTCTCCAACAGGAATATAACCCACAACCATAGGCGACTCCCCCAGTTGGTTGAATGGGGGAGCAAGAGCAAGGGCGAAATGGCGGTTGTGTCCTTAGATGCAGTCAAAGCTTTCGATTCAGTCAGGTGGTCGTGGTTGCTGGAGGCCCTGAGGGAATACGGGATAGGGCTGGGCTACATTAGGTGGGCGAAGTTGTTGTACAGTGAGCCGCTAGCTAGGGTGATATCCGAGAGGTGGCAACTTAGCAGAGGCACCAGACAAGGGTGCCCCTGGTCCCCGATGTTATATATTCTGGCCCTGGAGCCCCTGGCAGTGTACCTTCGGCAACAATATCACTGCCATCCTCCTTCTCGGTCATCCGACCCATGAAGCGCGTGTCAGTTGAGGCTTTCGCTGCCACCTTCTGGCCCCCTCTTCCCCCTTCGGCTGACACCCACCCTGACACAGCCCTCTCCACTCTTTCTCTGCTATATCTGACACTCTTGATATCCTTGCCCCTGTCATGAGAATCCGCCTGAAACCCAAAGCCAAATGTAACTCCTGGTTTGACTCGGATCTCGTCAACCTCAAACGCAAGTGCAGGGTGGCAGAGAGGAAACGGCGTGCTTCATGTTCATCCTCTGACAAACTGGCCTGTCGCCTGCTCCAAAGGCATTACCGGCTCTCCGTTCTCACCAAAAAGAGAGCCCTTATCCAAGCCTGCATCACTGCGGCATCTAACAATTCGGCTGAACTCAAAATCTGCAAGGAGCTGGCCAACCCTGCTGCAGTCTCTACCTCTCCTGTCCCCTCCCAGGCCCTCTGTACGGCACTGGCCTCTCACTTCATTTCAAAAACTCAGGACATCCTGTCCTCACTCTCCTCCCATCCCCTCCCCCCCTCTATTCCCTGCCCGTCCTCTGGCCCTTCTGCAGCTACCCCTCCTCTCTCCTTCTTGGCCTTTCCCCTTTTTTCTGTTGATGAGGTTTCGAGACAAGTCCGATCTATAAAAGTCTCGTCAACACAGGTCCACCCCTGCTCCTCCAAAACTATTAAAGACCACATCGACTCCTTGGCTCCTGCCCTTGCTGACTTCTGCAATCACTCCTTCGCCTCTGGAGTCTTCCCATCCCCTCTCAAGCACTCCCTTGTGCACCCCCTTCTTAAGAAACCCTCCTCCGATCCGTCCTGCCCAGGTAACTATCGCCCCATCTCTATCACTCCTTTCCTGGGCAAGCTCCTGGAGAAACTTGCCATCTCCCAGCTTAATCTCCATGCTGAATCTGTTGGTAGCCTTCATGACCACCAGTCTGGCTTCAGAGCTGCCAGAAGCACGGAAACTGCTCTCCTGAACATCCGTGAGGACCTTGTCTCGAACCTTGACTAACATTCCTTGTGTTCTCATTTAGCTTGATCTCTCTTCTGCCTTTGATACGGTCAACCATACCATCCTGCTCAAACGTCTCTGTGATAACCTGGGTATCACTGGCCAGGCTCTTGCTTGGCTGACCTCTTTCCTCTCAAATCGACCCTCCCAGGTCCAACTGGGGTCTTTCCTGTCTTGACATCTTTTTCTCTATCTGTGGTGTCCCCCAGGGTTCTAACCTCTCTCCCTGGCTGTTCAACCAGTACCTGGCACTTCTCGCCCACCACATCGCTGCTCTCTGCCCCTACTTTCAGTGCTATGCTGATGATACCCAGCTCATTTTCAGGCTACCCCCGGCCTCCTCTTCTCCTTCCCTCATCTCTGACTGTCTTTCTGCTATCCAGGAATGGTGTGCCGCCAACGACCTCTGCCTTAATGCCAGTAAGACTGAGATTCTACTCATCGGCACACCCACTCCCTCCTTCCCTGCAGCTCTCTGGCCGGCCTCTCTTGGCCCTCTTCCCTGCAAGGCTAAAAACCTCGGGGTCATCTTCGACTCCACTCTCTCCTTCTCGCCTCACATTTCTGACGTTTCTAAGAAGTCACACTACCTGCTGCACCTCTTCAGAGGTATCCTTCCTTTCCTCTCCTTCCCCCAGAAGCTCACTGTCTCCAGAGCCCTGGTTCTCTCGAAGCTGGACTACTGTAACAGCCTCTAACTAAATCTGCCTGCCTCTACTCTCTGCCCTCTGCAACTCATCCAGAACAGGACTGCGAGACTTGTCCTTGGCCTCAAGCCCAGGGACCGTATCTCTCCAGGACTGAAATTGCTACACTGGCTCCCTGTGGCTGCGAGGATTAAGTTCAAAACCCTCTGCATTGTCCACAAGGCCTTCTGGGGCCTGGGGCCAAAATACCTTAAACTCTCCCTTCCTAAATATCTTCCTTCTCGTGCACTTCGCTCATCCGCCTCCAACTCCCTCAGGGTCAGCCGCTTCTCTAAGCAACGAGTTGGTGGGAGATCTCTCTCTGCTGCAGGGGCCTCCCTCTGGAACAGCCTTCCTGCCTCCCTAAAACTTGAGGAGAACCATCTCGGTTCCGGAAGCGCCTCAAAACCCTCCTCTTTGCTTCTGCTTTCTCTCCCTCTCTCCCCTGCTAAATCACTGAAATTGTACTAAATCAGCGACTGGGCCACTCACCTATCTCGGTCCTTGGCCCAGCCACTCTACCCTGCACTGCCTTCCCGGCAACCCCTGCACTGCGGGACTCTCTCTGTATCCCTACAGCCCCTCTTCCCAGCACTTGACTGCACTTATCTTGCACTTGCCACCAGCTGGCCCTTATTATTTATCTTGTTCGTTACTAACCGTGTACTGCACTTTCCCCTCTCCCTTTCCCCCTTGCACTTTTCCCGTCCCCTTAACCTTGCACTTGCGCGATCTGAATGACACCTGGCCTAGTAGGATCGCTGTCTGTCTCCCTTTGTCCCCCCCCTCCCTGCCTCGTCGCGCCTTGAAACACTTGTGTATAGACGCGTTACAAATGCCATATCATATATCATATCATAACAATATGACATGATAGGCATCGAGGTAGGGGGAGAGAAACAACTAATATCCCTGTATGCTGACGATTTGCTATTATACTTGAAATATACGGAGGAAAATCTTCAATATATTCTGGAGGTAATGGAAAGGTATGCGGAACTGTCTGGCATAACGGTGAACCCCCAAAAATCGAGCATATTCCCATTGGGTAGCTACAGAGGAACCCCTCCGGAGCGGTTGCCAGTGTTGCCGATACCATGGGCGGTTGGTTCCTTCCGCTACCTCAGAATAGATGTGTATCACACGGTAGAGGAGGAACATTTGCAGAACACCGAGGTGGCTGTGAGAAAAATCCGTATAAGCATGAAGTTTTGGGAGAAGTTGACGTTGGCGATGATGGGACGGGGGGCCATGCTTAAAATGGTGGTCCTGCCTAGGCTCTTACATTTTTTCAGCAATATTCCGTATCTGATACCTAAGAAGTTTTTTGCCAAGCTGAATAGTATGTGCAGAGACTTCCTATGGCATGGCACCCGGAATAGAGTGGCGCTATGGAAGTTGCAGAATTTCTATGAGAGGGGGGGTATTAAGCTGCCTAATTTTGAGGCCTATTATGTAGCTGGTCAGTTGCAATATGTGGTCAAATGGCTCTCTGATGAGGTAACTCCCGAATTTAGGCTGTTTGGACAGGACTGCACTCCGTTTTAGCTGAAGGAAATTATTTGGTTGCCTAGTTCAGAAATGAAGGAGCGGCCGGGAATGATGTTGCTGGGATGGAAGAGGTGGCGTAGAGTATGTCGAATGATGGAGGACCTGTACCCGTGTTCCCCGCAGGTGCCGTTGGTTACTTTGGCAGGGGAAGACAAGCAATTAAGGATGATAATCAGGACCTACTGGGAGTCAGTCGGGCTGGTTACATTGGGGGATGTTTGGCAAGAGGGGACCATTAGGGATTTTGAAGGACTAGGGAAAGAGGCGGGCTTGCATAGGGGCCAGTATGTCACGTACCTAAGGCTGTTGCAGAATATTCGTAAAATCTGGCCTGAGATTGTATTAACGGAGGAACCAGACGCCACTATGGGGACAATATATGACATATCAGAAGGGGGGCATGAGATCTCTAGATTGTATGAGATGGTGATGACCCGGGTTGGGAAGGAGTTGACGCATTTGAGGTTGGATTGGGAAACAGAGGTGGGAGCACAGATGGAGGATGGGATGTGGGAGCGTGCTATGGGATACCACAAGAAGGTGTCAAGAAATGCTAGATTACAACAAATACAGTTGTATATAAAGCACAGAGCTTACATGACCCCGATGAGAATATCGAAGTTCGGAAATGCGGGACGACAAGCGTGCCCAAAATGCGATAAGGAAAATGCTGACATGACACACATGTTTTGGTCTTGCCCAGTGATTGAGAGTTTCTGTGGAGAAGTGGCGCAGAAACTAGCGGACAAAGGGGTCACGCTCATTATAGATACGGCCTGGGCCTGCCTGTTGGGAGGGTTTCCCAGACCACGGAAACTTAAACATGTTGGGAAATTGAAGGACTTGGCATATGTGCTCGCAAAACGAAGGATTGCCATGGGATGGAAGCAGTGTCATAAGCCACGGGTGGAGGTATGGTGGCGGAAATTGCAGAAATGGGCGTAGGCTGAAACGGTGGTATGGCAGGAGGCATGTAGCATGTGTGGGGAAGAAGAAGTGGGTACCCTGATGGCATGGAGAGTATTAATAGCAGGACTGTTTGGAACAATAACGGATTCTGCAGACTCAGAAGGAGGTTATACCCTGCCACACGTAGCAGATACGGAACGTGAAGGACAAACAAGCTCTTGAGGGGGGAGGGATTGGGGGAGCAGTGGTCTTGACTAATTGATGTTCATGTGATTGTTGCAAAAAGTGCTGCCAGTTTGGTTTGTATTGTTTGTTTGTTTTAAAAATTAATAAAAAACATTTTTTAAAAAAAACAAAAAACAGTTAAATTCAGCAGCACCTTGGGATTCAAGTTGAAGATTACAAAACACAAAACTTAGAGAAATACAAAATATAGAGAAACATAGAACCTAGAGAAACAGAGAGAAACAAAGTCTTACGCCCCTTCAATCAGCACTGGGAGACCCTGGCCCTCATAAGCTAGCTGTTGCCAGCCCCGCTCAGATGACAGCGCTGCAGGGTGCCGACAGAGCATCAGGTTCCGGACACTCGATCCTGCTCGAACCAAGTCCACGGATCGATCCCCCACCTGATCCATGTGGGCATGCATTTTTGTAATCTCGTGCCGTCAGTCCATGACGCACAGTTCCAGAACTTTCCCTGCGCAAAATATAGGCTTGCTCATGGAAAAACCCAACTCTCTCTGAGATGCTCCCTGCTCGCTCCTACCCCTCCCTTGGAGCCCTCTCTGCGAAAGCACTAGAATGTCCTCATCAGCGTGTGGGCAAGGCCGTACCAGGCCTTCTCAGGGAAACAGGATTTGTTTACGAAGCCATGCAGGGCTACAGTTAGATAGGCAGAATATTCTAAGAGAAGCCGAGATGAATTAACCCCATGTGAGCAAGCTCTAAAAGGCATGCACTCATAGCTTAGTGTCCATAGCGCTTAAGATTGGCTATATAAGCGCTATGTAGGTGCCATAATGCTCCAAACACTCCAATAATGTCTCTATTAGCTACAGAACTGGGGCCTCCGCCCTGCCTGTCTATCTACAATGCATAATGTGACCTACCACCCCTACTAGGCCTGCATATTCCTTGTAGCTCACTACTGCGTAATGGAGGTGCTACAACAGACTACTGTCTGCATTTAACACATACTTTGAATAAACTATTGGCTTTCAGCGGCTAATGCTGTCATCTAAAGCCCTGATTGGCAAATTGTCACTTTTGTGTATCACGACAGCGTCGTAATGCAATAGATGGTTATCAAACAAGGTGCAATGATGATACTGCCATATGAAAACAAGTTGTAATAAGGCTTACCTAAGTGTAATGTAAACAAGGCCGCAAAGGATGGGATGTATCAGGGGACCAACAACGGAGTCAATGGGTCGGTATCTAGTGAGGCCGATAACAGTTCCAACACCTGGGTCAAGATTAATTTGCACAAGAGTCCAGAATCCAAAAAACGAGATAAAAACCAGTGGTTACAAGGCCAAAAGTTCCAGGCAAATGGCAGTCCGTTATGCAGTCCGTTGAGTGTCTGGGGTCAATACCAGTAGAAACAGATCCAGGGCAATGGTAACAAATGCAAGGAGAAGGACGAAGACAAATCCGTGAAGCAGTCCGTAGTCGTAGTGCCTAAATATCCAATGAGATTCAAAACGCCAAACAGTCCTTAAGAGGCAGCTGAGAAGCACTGACTTTGTGGCTTCCGATGCTTTTAACTGCTAACAACAGTCACATGATGCGCATCAGGGAAGCCTGAGGAAAATCACATGCTAATAGATGATGAATGTGACTGGTAGTCATTCACCTCACGTGATGCGTGAATCTCAGTGTTCCTCGGCGGCAATGTGGAAGTTTCCATGGAAGTTGCCACAGCACTGAGGGTCGAAATTGTGGATTGTGGATTGTTTAACAATGCGTGGACTGGGAGACGTGACAGGAACCTGCCGAATGGATCCCTTGGTTTCGGGTATCCCTGCTATCTTGGAGATTTAATTGCTTTCAGCTGACACTAGCCTCCATCGGCGGTCTTCTCTCCATAGACGCTCTCGCCGGGCTGGGGCCCTTTGAACAACATGCAATATTTCACCCAGAGCAACTGAGACAGAACTTTGTCAGTAAGTATAGCTGTTTGGCAGGTAAGACTTGGTTGGGTGGGTTAAACTGAAGATATTTGCAAATACCTTCTTTTGCCAGGAAAAATCTGAATGTTTCTATGATGCGCCCCCCTCCCCTGCACGTGCGTGTTCTCAATGTCAATGATAGTAAGAACATTGTCTCGGTCTTCCCTCTGTTCCCCCTTCATTGCCTCGTCGCGCCTTGAAACACTTGTGTATAGGTGCGTTATAAAATGGCATATAATATCATGCCTAGTACCAGTAAGCTTCGTATATGTTGGTCCAGACTTTGTGTTCGCTCTGCGAATGACTTAGAATTTGGTCAGTCTGCACCCTCAAATACGGGTTAGGGGTGATAGTATTCAACAGTTCATGGCACAAACAGACTAAAGACACGCCTTGCTTGAGATGGCCAGAAAATGGCTCTTTTGACTTATCCATAATTCAGCATTTACAATCTGTATATAAAGCTAGACCCTCCGCTTTGATGTTATCCGCGATTGGCACAAAGAAGCCACGTAGAAGATCAAACGCGAACAGAAATTTGCTCGAAGACGCATGTCACAGGCTGATAAAGCTTTGGTACATTATCAGCAAAATTAATAGAGAGATAGACAGAGATTGGCAGTTACAAAGAACAGGAATTTACCCCGCTATACCTACCAATACTCAAGATGCCGTAATAGAACAGATTCTTAATAACCCTCGCCAACATCTCCTTCCCTCTGCACCACCTCCTCTGTACGGTCAACCACAGACCTCATTAGTATTAGGGCTCTCGGGCCCTAAACTCCCTCCCACCCTTCCGGATCCTCAACATCCCCCACCATACTAGAACAAGATGACATATCCGATGACAGCATAGATTCTCCCAGTGAATATATACATGGCCCATTGACTAAAGATAAGGCAAGGAAATTAGAACCTTTTATTAGGAAGACACGCTGCTTGCATGCCTACCCCAACAAAGGAAATTGAGGGAGCAGGCTATTGGGTTAGTATTGAGTGGGGTCAGACTGAATCTGGTTGAGGAAGTACTTGAAACCCAAGGTCCTGAGTGAATTAGAATGTTTGGGTGATGAGAATGGATTCCAGTGGGGAAAAAAAATGCCTTCAGTTTCTAGGGAACTGCAAGATTTAAATGTATCCGCCTTCTCTTGTCATACGGAGAAGGATGCCTTTTCACATGTTAAAGGACTTTGGGAGATATGTGATGAAATGAAAGGACTAGAGAAAGCTCGATTGGGCTTAGAAACTGAAACTAATACTTCTGAGTATGTCCAACAGCCTGTTATCATCACAGCATGTAAAGAATCTTGTGTGTCAGATGAGGGATTGCAGTTAATTACACACACCGCTCTTAGATGGGCCACCACTTTGACCCCTCTTTCGGTCATTTGCAGTACTTTTTGTCAGTATTCCCCCACAGACCCAGATGCATGCCATGAAAGTAATGTTGGATGCAATTATGCAGCAAAATGAGGAATGCGAGTTAGAGAATTCTGCAAAGTTGCAACACTTGAAACTAATAGATAATTCATCGATAATGAGTATCCCAGAGCAACTCATCCACTTAATGGCACTTTTAAATTATGAAAATCACCTAGTTATCAGCTTCCTATGCGGGAGGTGCCACCTGTTTATATACCACAGCATGCTACGCTTGATGCTCAAGGAGATCCTGTACTTGATAATCAAGGGAAACCCATTATGCAGAGGCTAAATAGGATACCCAATTTGTTCACGTACCCTTTTCTAGGCAATAATTAAATGCATTAAAACAGACAATCCCTGACATTAGGAAAAATCCCACTGGGTTTTATAAAGAATTAGAAGCCGCTTTGAATACCTCCATCTTCACTAGTATGGAGTTGGAAGCTCTATTCTCTGTAATTTTGCCATCAGATATTTGGACACCAATTAGAAATATCACTGACCCTGTTACTTTGGGGAGGACATGGGACGTACTTTTTCAAGTTGACGCTAATAGGACAGCTGGCAAAAGGCCCACTCCTGCAGTACTCAACCTTCCCACTATGATAGTTGCACAACTCAAAAGGGTGGTACCCGAGAAAAAGATTAACTGGTATCAGCTTGTCACATGTGTCCAAAATAAAACTGAAGGGGTAACAGAGTATTTTAATAAGTTTGAGTAAGTATTTATTGATTTCTCAGGACAAGAAATTACTATGCCGGCAGGAAAACAATTATTTGTAAATTCATTTGTCCGGCAATTGTTACTGGAAATTAGCGTTCTTATAATGCAATCAGAGTGCTTGGCATGGCAGAGTAAAACACAGTCAGATATTCTGCATATGGCCCAATATTTGTATTTGTATTTTGTATTTTATTGAATTTATATAGCCCTGTACTCCAAAGTGCTGTACATAAGAACAAGTGAACATACAGTAAGCATAAAATTACAATTGAACCACAACCAGATAACAGTATAAAGAACAACTTACAGTATTGTGGCGGTGAGGAGGGTGTGGGAGTGGGGAGGTGAGCAAGGGAGTGGTAGGTGTTAGAGGAGGTAAGGACGGGGGAAAGAGCACGAATGTGAGGGAAGAAGAGCAGAGAAGGTGAGACAAGAGTCAAGCGGGGGGAAGGAAGGAAGGGGATCGAAGGGATGGAGAGGGTAAGGAAGAGGAGGATTAAGAGGTAAGGGTAAAGTGGAAGGGAGGAGGTAGGGAAGGTGGGGTGTTAGGGAGGTGAGTGGAAGAGATAAGATTTTAGAGAAGAGCGAAAGGAAGAGTAGGAGGGAGAAGAGCGGATGTGAAGGAGGAGGCGGTTCCAGTGGAAAGGAGCAAGGAGTTGGAAAGAGTGGAAGCGGGAGGGGGCACAGGGTGGAGGAGAGAGTAGGAAAAGATTAGCAGAGTGGAGAGGACGAGAAGGGGTGTAGAAGGAATGAAGGGAGGAGAGGTAAGGGGGAGCAAGATCAGAGGGATTTGAAGACAAGACAGAGGAACTTGAACTTGAGTTGGGAGTGGAAAGTGAGCCAACCTAGAGAGGTGAGGGAGGAGGAGATGGAAGCGAGAGAAGGCATAGGGAGCGGATGGCAGAGTGGTAGATGGATTTAAGAGGGGAGAGATGAGAGGAGGGGAGTCCGAAGAGAAGGGAGAATAGAGTTAATAATAATATTATGGGAGAATAATATTATGAGAATAGAGTGAGTGCGGAGAAAGAGAAAACGGTAAAGAAGAGAGTGGATCTTAAGACAAGAGCATTAACACAGTAAGTACAACAGGGAACTAGGGGAGGGCCATTTATTGGCTCAAGAGGAAGAGGCGTTGGTCCATTTGTACCATTTTCACTGCCAGGTCCTTAACCAGTGTGCATATTGTAGACAGGAGGGCCACCGGAGGGCACAGTGCCCAGCCTTGTTGAAAAGGGAAGCGGAATGTATCAAAGAAAGGGAAGAGGACGTCAGGGAGAATAGGTAGGAGGTAGGGGTGGATGGGTACCACTTGGGCCTTCGGCAACTACTACAGTCCCTATTAACTCCAATGTTTTCGATAATCACAGCGAGATTTTTGTTACTAATCAATACAATATTGGGGCTTGCTCTTGGTATTTCCCAGAATAGAACAACCCTCAAATTAAAATGGAACCAATTCCCATCCCTGTGTATCAGACAAGACCCTACGTTCACATGATAGTTGGGAGACAAGAGCATTGATTTTTAGTAGACACAGGGACGCAAAAGAGCTATATAGATCATGCTAAGGTTGCAGATATTCCTTTGAGTGGGCATACTAATATTTCAGAAGGGTTCGCTGGAACACCTGTAGTACACCTGTTAGTAAAGTACCGGTTCCAGTGCCTGTTCTTTTAGGACCAGCAGCTAGTGAGATACAGTCCTTATTAACTAGACAGTGTGGAGAAAATGTGTTGGGATTAAATTTGTTGAAAAAGTTGTGTGCTAGTATTTATTGCACACCAGAGGGAGTACACATTACAGTGTGCCCTTCGAAAATGAATAAATATTTAGCAAAGCTTTTGCCACCGGAGTTTGATGACGTCCCTGATGCCTTAAGGGCAGTATCAGATAATGACGGTCTTATGGATATTGTCCCAGTAAAAATACAAATACGACAGGGAGCAATTTATCTACATATTCCTCAGTACAAAGTATCCCCTGAAGGTTATTCAGCCCTTGAAACAATTGTCTTAGACTTAGTAAGACAAGGGATCGTAGAAGAAATAGCATCGAGTGTATGCAATAGCACCATTTTGCCTGTTTTTAAAGAAGGGGACACAAATCTACCATATCGTCTTGTAATTGATTTAAGAGTGATTAATAAGATTGTAGTACCTCAGTTTCCAATAGTTCCATACATTACTACCATTCTTCCACTATACCACCATTTGAAGAATATTTTTCAGTGATCCACTTGAAAAATGCATTTTTTAGTATACCGTTACATCCAGAAAGCAGATTTTTAATTTGCTTTCTCCCTCGGTGGGAGAGCATATACTTTCACTAGAATACCACAATTCTATAAAGAGAGCCCAAGTATATACAGTAAGGAGCTTAAGGAACAGTTGGATTCCCTGAAATTGTCTGTATCGGTTACCTTGATTCAATACATTGACGATTTACTTATAGCAGCCCCCACGGAGGAACTCTGTAAACATGCAACTATATTGTTATTGTCATATCTAGCTCGTCCTGGTCATAAAGCGTCTTTGAATAAATGTCAGTATTGTAGACAGGAGGAAGCATATCTTGGGTACCTCCTGTCTAAGGAGGGTAGGAAACTAGCACCTGATAGAATACAAGCGATTTCTAAAATGCCACAGCCGAAGACACAAAAAGAAGTTAGAGCGGTGCCTCCTATTGTAGGCAATGGATACCCAATTTCTCGCTTATTGTCAAACCCCTGATACAACTTACGACTAGAAATGTACAAGATCCAGTACCATGGACTAATGAACATCAAGAGGCATTTGTTTTTTTGCGCACAGCACTTTGTTCTGCTCCCCTTTTAGGGACTTTGGATTACAATAAGGAATTTGTTTTGTTTGTGCATGTAGTTGATGGATGTGCTTTGGCTGTTTTGACACAGGAACATGGAGGAAGGAATAGACAGTGCAGCTATTTTTCCTCCAAGTTAGACCCTGTTGCATGTGCTTTGCCTAAATGTTTGCGTGCAGTAGCAGCTGCAGCTTTGTCAGTAAAACAATGTGAAGGTATGGTTTTAGGTCACTCGTTAACCGTGATGGTATCTCACTCGGTCGATGTCCTTTTAAATTAAGACTCAGACCCAATATATGACTACAGCCCGACTTGCCAGATATTAATTGATATTTGCACCACATATCAAAATTAAGCGCTGCAGCACACTCAACCCTGGTGAGCCATTAGCCATACCAAATATGGGTATCAGCGATAATGAGGCAGCCGACGATATTGTATCTTTGCAAATGAAGAGGACACCAAGGGACGAACCGATTTGCGAGATACCCCCCCTTCTGCTAGAGGAAGGAGAATTATATTGTGACGGATTATGTTTAAAATGCCTGATGCAACTGCAACCGCAGCTTGCATGGTTACTACTTTAAAAACTATAGTTGAGACCAAATGAATACCCTTTAATTCAGCACAAGCAGCAGAAATCATAGCTTTGACTCGTGCTTGTGAATCATCAGAAAACCATTCTGTAGATATTTTTACTGACAGTCGGTATGCTTTTGGAGCAACACATAATTTCGGAAAACTATGGGCGGAAAGGGGATTTTTGACTTCTCATGGAACTAAGATACAGCATGGTTCCTTAATATTGCAAATGTTGTCATCTATAAGAAACTAGCTATAATTAAATGTGCTGCCCATCAGAAAATAGTGACTGAAATTCATAAAGGAAATGATTTTGCTGACCCTATAGCTAAAGAAACAGCATTAGATTGTACCTTGGGATGTATAATGCTGAGAACATAAGAAGGGCTCAGGATTTAGGATGGATGGAGGAAACCTCTGTTAGTATTAAAGAGATACAAGCAATGGCCACTGAAGAGGAAATAAGGGGATGGGAAGACAGCTTTGCTTTACAGGATGAAGAGGGGTGTTGGGTCACAGGTTCTAAAAAACAATGGATGTTACCTAATGCCTATGTACCTTTGGTTGTGCGAATGACCCACGGACCCGCACACATACACGTTAATGCTATTTGCAAACAATTGGAGAATGTTTGGTGTAATTCATTGATTACTACAACAGCTGAGAATGTGGTTAGAAATTGCATATGCTTAGAACATAAGAGGGACTACGTTCTCCACAGGAAATGTTCACTCTCTAACCTTCCCATTTGAATTTTTGCATTTTGACTTTATTGAATTAAAAAGTTATAATAATTTGAAATATGTACTAGTAGTGATCTGTGCCTTTCGCAACTGGGAAGGGTGTGTCACGACCCTCGCCCAAAACCCCCTCTGGCAAACCCATTGGACAGGTGGAGTCAGGACTCGGGCCTCTAGAGCCTGGCATCCTCTTCAAAAGCCCTCATGGGGCCAGTCTTGGCGCCTATGGCGCCAGGCTCATACACCATGAAAAACAATGTGCTTGAGAACTACTTTATTGTATTGTCAGCAAACATGGAGGCATCCACATAGCTTGGTTTCCAAGAATCAAGTTTTGCTGTCTAGTGTTTTGGGTGTGGTAGCCTAGGGACTACTTTACCTGGACTATTTTGTTGGGGCTATTTAAACCACACCCGAGCAAGACAACACGCTTCGCGTTACTTTGCAGCTTGCAACGTGACGCTCACCGTGTCCAGCTATTCCCTCGTACCTCGGAGAAGCAGAACCTGCAAGGAGACAAAAGGAACATCATTAGCAGCAGCATCTTACCTGCAGTCTTCATCTTTAAACACTCGCAGCTACTGAGAACAGCTTCCTCGAATCTGCACGCCTCCCGGACAGAACAACCTGAAAGAGGAAGATAGAGGCAACATTAAAGAAAGCAGTAGAGACATTTACAAATTACGAACTGCTCAAAAGGCTTACCTGGCTGGTCGCCTCTCGGCTGGCACCACTCGCGCTGAACACAGCGACCTAGAAGGAAGGAAAACACAGGTTAGCAAAGGCAAGACTTTGCAGCGCTGCGCATAGCGCTCTTAATGCGCCATCATTTACCAGCGGGGCTCAACCAAGCCAGTTCGCCGCGCTGAAGCTCCGCATACCTAAGGGAGAAACAAGAGACATTTTAAACAAAGAAAGGCATGCAGGATAGCAACAAAACTAAAGAACAGCAATAAGACCTACCTGAACAATATCAAACGGGCCGGCGTCAGTGAAGTAACTGGACCACACTCGCCCATGAAAGACAATGCGCCCCTGCAAAGAAGGCAGGACGGAGAGCACGCCCAATTCTTCGCCAGAGGGACTGAAATCACACAGGGGTGGAGGGAGGATACTTACCCCAGTAGGTCAGTCTTGAACACAGTCCTCCTGTATACACATCAGGGCAAAGCTGAGAAGCATACCAGCGAGTAACCCGGCTGGGTGGCATCCCTGTGGATACCAGGTGAGCGTAACAGGGTAGTAGAAACCCTGCGTGTATTGGCGCTGGATCCATGCGAGGTAAACGCATCTAATTTCTTAGGTCAAATGAGAGATCAAGACACTCGATGTATATTCAGTCTTGATTTAATGAGAGCGTGATGGCCAGTTGTTGGCTGGGCATGTGTGGTGCTGGATACATAAGGAGGCCAAATGAGGAAAGCGAACACGTGTTTCGACAATAGGTCTTTATCAAGGCGGTGTGTTTGTTTGCGAAGTGCAGGTGTTTATAGGTGACAATGTGATTTTACGTCACATAACGCAACATTTACCATAACATAAGAACAGATTTATCATAATACATATTTGTGTTAATTCCGTGAAGTGATGAGTGATATTGTGACATGTGCAGCATTGCGTTTTGGTATATATTAACCACCAGTTCATGTAATTACAATTGTTACACAGTATTATGCGAGATGCTTTCTGTCACGTAAGATCCCGTCCGCCATTCTTCTTCGTGTATTAATAGAAGGAAGTGACTGATTGGCCATGTAGTCAGGAGAGAGCTGGCAGCTGATGGGTAGGCTAACAGTGCGATATCCAATCCGAGAAACGGGACGGGCCAGGCCCCCCCATACGTGTAGGATGTGTAGTGGGACTAGCCGGGGTTTGAGGCGAGCTGTCTCGGTGTGTATGGGACATGAGCCAATATCAAGAAGGGCAGAGGGGTGGGGGTGGCGAGCTGGATACTGTTCACAGCATATTAAGAGGGGCCGGGTACCACTTTAGTATGGAACATGGCACTAACTCATCCCACAATCTTCCTTATTATATTAGTAAAACATGGACCATCCTTTCTCTCATTTATCCAGGGCCCTTATCCAAGAACTTAAATCCCACCTTATAAACTGTACAGATCCCTTACCAAATACAGAGCCTTTTTCAATCCATTCCATTGACCCAAGGTAACCAGACCTGTCTTATACTTCCCGTTGCCCCCTCCCCTTTCTCTTCTTATTTTTTGTTCCCCCACCCTAAGGAATGTTTTCCTTGGTGCGTGCAACACGTCTCACATAATACTATGTAACAATGGTTATTAGATGAACTGGTGATTAATATATACTAAAACGCAATGCTGCACATCTCCCTCATCACTTCACAGAATTAACACATGATAAATCTGTTCTTATGTTATGGTAAATGTTGCGTCGTGTTATGTCAAGTAAAATCACATTGTCACCCATTAACACCTGCACTTCACAAACACTGCCTTGATTAAGACCTATGGTTGAAACAAGTGTTGGCTTTCCTCATATGGCCTCCTTATGTATCCAGCACAACACGTGCCCAGCGAACAACTGGCCATCACGCTCTCATTAAATCAAGACTGAATATACATTGAGTGTCTTGATCTCTCATTGGACCTAAGAAATTAGACGCTATTACCTTGCATGGATCCAGTGCTAATACACACAGGGTTTCTATCACCCTCCCAATATGTGACCTTTTCCCAATGAAACCCTGTACACAGCTGCAGGACTAAAATAGGCATCTTCAACAACCTATATAGTGCAGGGATCTGTCTTTCCTAAAAGCTTGCAACCACCAGTGTACCTTTAGCAAATGGGTAGAGGCTTTATTCTTGAAAGATAATACAGCCATCTCCACTGTGAAAGAGAAAGACTATTTCCCCAGGTTTGGATGGCCCAGGGTAATCTGGTCTGACAATGGACCCCACTCTACTGCAGAACTAATACAAAATATATGTAATGTGTTGCAGATCAAAAAGAAATTTCACACAGCTAACCATCCTCAAAGCGCAGGGTTAATTGAGCGCCACAATGGAATTCTAAAAACAAAATAGCTACGTTTGTGCGCACACAGGCCTTTAGCATTACTCTCTATGAGGACTACAGTCACGTACATATCAGGGTTATCCCCATGTGAAATAGTTATGGGTAGACCAGCTAACATTTGAGGCTCCTAGACCACTATCATTGAAGGACATCGAGCACCCACTGCTTGTTGATTATTGTATATTTACTGAACAATTGCGTTATATCCACTAACAGGCAAAGGATAGCTTGCCGGACAAAGATTTGCGATAAGGACTTTGGCGGATCCCTGGTGATGGTCAAAAACGTTCAAAGAAGCACCACACTGGAACCACGTTGGCTAGGACCATACCAATGTTACGCTCACCTGGTCTCTGCTGGGACGTTGGGGCACGGTTGCAGCCCTCCCTGACTGAGGTCACCCTTTCTGGCTTCTCCCTCTGTGATTATGCAGTGGACTGCGACTATTGGTGGTGCTGCTCCTTCGTGGACATAAGGGTATGTGAATATGCCAGTCTGCGACCCTTACCCCCTCCAAACTCTTCCTCCCAGCCGTGGTTTTTGTGAGAATGCGCTGTTCCTGAGAGGCTCACCTGATGATTGTTAATGGTGAGCTCTCCGTCCTGCTGCTTCTGGTAGGGGCGCTTAAATGTCGGGGACCAAGTTCCTTCACTGGTCCCTCGCATGTGGTAGCCCAGTCCAGCTGCGACTAGTCCATGTCCCTTCAGGTGAGAGTTGTTCTGTTTCTCTCTTCGTCACTTCTTGCCTGTCTGCTTTCAGCCTGCTTTAATAAAGTTTGTATTGTTTGTTCCAGTATTGTTGCTTGCTCCGTAAGTAATGTCTCTCTTTTGCTTTCTCCCCGTATAGGCGATATGTAGACCCAGCTGCAGCTGCGAAGCACGGGGCGGAATCCGCAGGGAACGAAGATAGCTCTACGGTGGTCCGGCAACAGGTAAGTGGTCCTTCGGGATGCGCGCGAGGATTGATTGAGGCACGACCCTAAATGGAATGTTGAATAATGTTCTAACTTTGTCTTCAGTTTCTTTCACAGGAATTGGTTTCCTGAACGAAGAGCGCGATGTGCGGTGATATCGAGATCAGGATTGCGGAGTTCCAGAGAATGAGTCTGCGGATGGTAGGACGGACGCCGGTCTCCAAGAGGTACCCACCCAGGTAAGATGCTGGATCCAAGAGGTAAGTCTGTCAACTCAGGTGGCGGTGAGCGTTACGTTGCACGCAAGTGCAAATTAACGGGAAGCGCTGGCCTAGGGGATGGAACAGCTTATATAGCTGAGGTCCTGAGGCCAAGCCCACTAGTCCTGGCTTGCCTGCCACACCCTGCCACTCTTAGAATTCTGCATGTGCAGCCCAGCCCTTGGTGTCACGCCCAAATAGTCTGCATGTGGAACTGTTCGGGAAGTAAAAGCACATGGAAAGTCTTTTACAATAAAGAGCTCTGGTGCTATAATGAAGCATTCCCATTTAGATTCTTACATGAGCCTGGCGCCAAAGGCGCCAGGACTGAGTACAGCCGGGCCCCCTATGTTGATACGTCCCAAAGGGGTGAGAATAGGTTATGTGACCCATTGCCCCCATCACCTGACGGTGTGGTGCCTGTGTCCTAGGGCAGGTGACCATGACAACAAGGTGTTGTTTGCCACCCAAACTGCAGTTCGAGTAGAGGGGAAAAGGCATTGGATCCACGCTGCTCACATCAAATTGGTTGCTTTGCCCTCCCCCTCTGATGGAGATCATCTTGCACCCCTGTGAGTCTGTCAAAATCAGATATAAAGTCTTCAATAAAGACACCCACAATGTTCGAAGATCATACTATCCCAGGAGCGACTAGATACAATCTAAGAACCAGGAAGGAATAGAGTGTCCACTGGAAATCTACAAAGTGCAGATCTGGTACTGATGTCAGTCTGTACCCACTGGAAACCTAAACGTGTGGGTTTGATATTGAAGTCAGCCTTGCACCCATGAGAAATCAGCGTGTCCTGATCCCTGTGCACACCAGGAGGTAACAGGGTATCTAAGGATTGAAGAAAACCTGCATTATGGAGTTGCATCCACTTGGTGCTCAAATTCGAATGAAAAACAATGAAGTGACTCTACTTTCTCGCTCACAAAAGCTATAGACAATGGAAGACCGAATAGTAATATTGCCATTTTGAACAGTTTTAGTGATAGGACTTTCTGCCTTCTTTTGGTTCCTTGAACATGATTCTGTACATCTTTTAAAGACACTTCTTCCCAATGACACTGAAGTCACTACTGTGAGAAACCGGAGGGTGTTCTTCCAAGTACACCTCAGGAAACCCTTATTCAGGTGGGCTGGTGCTCTCAGATCCTAACCATGCGGGTGGACGAATGAGGGAGGACCACCTGGATGAACTGGAGTCTCTGTGATGGTATCATCTGTGACTTCTTTAAATTGAGGGAGAAGCCCAGTTTGTGAAGGAAGTGGCAGACATAATCTAGCTGGATCTGAGCTTGTTCCGAAGATACAGCTCTGATCAGCCAATCGTCCAGGTAGGGGTAGAAGTGGATCCCTTCCCTCCTTAGACTTGCAGCCACTACCGACATTAGCTTGGTGAAGACCCTCGGGCGGAGGTCAGCCCAAATGGCAGAACTCGAAATTGATAATGAGAGCCGCCAATTGCGAACCTCAGGTATTTCCTGTGTTTGAGATGGATTGGCACATGGAAATAAGCATCCTGGAGGTCCAGAGATACCAGCCAGTCCTGGAGCTGGAGGGCCTGAAGGATCTGAGAGAGTTACCATCTTGAACTTGTCCCTCCTAAGGAACTTGTTCAATTCTCGTAAGTCCAAGATAGGTCTCAGTCCTCCGTCTTTCTTCGGTATGAGAAAGTAGGGGGGAGTACCAGCCCTTGTTCCTCTCCGCTACAGGTACCGGTTCTATGGCACCTTTCTCTAGCAGGTCTACAATTTCCAGCAAGAGGAGCGGATCTGGAACTTTCAGAGAGCTGTTCCCCGGTGGATGACTGAGGGATGCGTAGAAAGGGCAGGCAGTAACCTTGGGCAACTGTCTCCAATGCCCAAGCATCTGACGTAATAGCCTGCCATTCCGTCAGATGTTGAGTTAACCTGCCCCTTACGGGTGTCTTGTGAGGAGAGTCCTCAGAGCGGTTTGGAGGCGGCTGATGCAGATGCCGAGGGTAAAGAGGCACCTGCTGCTGCTGCAGCTTTTGTATTTTTACCCAGTCCACCTCAGGTGAATTTTTTCTGACCCCTTTGAACCGGCTGTCCTCTGCCTCTTCCGAAGGCGGAATAGAAGCGAAAGGACTTACCTCTCCAAGAGGTTCCCGAGGGGCGATATGGTGTCTGACTGAGGATCAGGCCCCACAAGAATTTGTGCAGGAGTTAAAGCATGCTTTTGCACAGACTACAAAAAGGGTGCGCACGGACAGTAAAGAATTTGTTAATACGTTTTTCCATGCCTTACCCAAATACATAATGACCCAGCTCGTGAGAGATTTTCACGAGAAAAGATCTTTAGACTGGGTCATTGAGCAAGCCACCCGCATCTATGAGGTGCAGAAACCGGTGGAAAATAAGAATCAGCCCAAAAACCCCAAAACCAACAGCACCCCTGGTGCTGCCAAGGTGGCAGAGGTAAAGGTTGCCCCTGCTTTAGATTTGGAGATGTGGGGACCTAAAAACCTGCCGGCACCGAATAATTCTAAGCCCAGAAGGCCCTCGGGCCAGTCACAGACAGGGAGTCAAGGAGGTAGTCCCACAAATGGGGTCCCTCGCTCCCCTGACTATGTAAGTCCCCGCTATAAGGGAAACAGTCCAATCCTGGGTTATGTGTGGACTCCTCCGGCCCAAGGGGGGGGATCCAACCAAGCACCCAACCGAGGGAACTTCCCTCCGCACTTCCCCAAGGAGGGCAGAAATTCACCAAATCCTGGGCAGAACTTGTTCCCCAGGTATCCACCCAACTTCCAGCCCCAAAATCATCCATCCTTCTTTCCCCAATTCCCTGAGCCCAGACAACCGAATCCGGGAGAGGGGAGGCCAAGGGTGGAGGGGTACCCAAATCTTCCCAACCCAGAGTACTACCAGAGAAGGGATAACTACCCTTCCCGGGATCAGCCCAGGGGAGAAAACAGAACCCAGTATCAGCCTGAGCGGGTTTTCCAACTTGAGCGCCAGGTCCAAAATATGGCACAGGAGCTGGGTCGCGTGCCAGGGGTTCAGCAGATCCCTCAGATGGGCATGCCGGCACAGAATGCACCAAACTCTGGGCCTGGTGCTCCAGAACAATGATGGGGGCAGCACCCCGATAACCCACCGGTTCCCAGGGAGGAGGCACAAAGGGAAGGGGGTGTAAAGCCTTGTAAACAGCCCCTGGAAACCCAGGAACCGGAAACAAAATCTCCTGCCCCTGAAAGGAGAAACAAAGAACCCAAACAGACCCACTTTGAGGAGGAGGTACAGATCTTCCAATTTGAGGGAGAGGGATCCCAAGAGGATCCTGGGGAAAGGCTCTTCTCCTTCAGAGATGGGGGGGAACTCCTCCCAAGGAAAAATGAGTCCCAATGGATTCCAACCCAGACCGGGTAGATGTGGGGATTGAGCTGTCGCCGCCCATCATTCTATCCCAGAACCAACAATACCGAAAACCCCTGGTTCAAACCCATCCTGGTGACTGCCTCCAAAAAGGGGGGTGCGGCCCAGAACTGGAACCAGGGGAACCCAAAACCATATCCAGTTGCCAACTTTTTCTTTCAGATTCCCAAGACTCTCCACAGAATTTTGCCCAAATCTCTTCTCTCTCAATGTCCAAAACCAGAAAATTAGCCCACCGGTTGTCCAAAAATGTGCATTATCTGTGCCCCCTTGAGGAGAAGGAGGGAAGATACTATGCCCCGGTTCAAGTACAGGGGCAGGATACAATTTTGGCACTGGTGGACACGGGATCCCAAGCTACCCTTCTGTCCAAAAGAGCCTTTGATGAGCTAAATTTAGGAAGGGGGGAGAATTACCAAATTCCTCTCACCTCGCTTCCTGGACAACTTCAGAACTTTAACGGGAAGGAAATTCCTGTCGAGGGGACTGCAGATTTGGACATTAAAATTGGGCGACACAAGGTGAAACACCCGGTCATAGTAGTGACTCCAGGGGGCACCCCTTGTTTACTAGGGAATGACCTCCTGAGAAGGTTGTCACCCCTAATAGATTGCGTAAATAAGTTCCTCTGGACCCAGAGTAGCCGACCAATAAAATGAAAGTGTCAACCATGTTAGTTGAAACGGCACCTGCCACATGGTTGAACAAAAATCTGACCAAGTAGAATTCCACTTCCAGAATAACCAAATTCCAGACGTGACAGTAATAGCAGTAGGACAACAGACTGGTGATGGGGGGTCCTCTCTATTTCTGAAAATTAACCTTCCTTCCAGTTTAAGGTGGTATTCCACACTGGAAGGAAACACACTGAAATTCTTTACGAATCCACAATCAGAAACTCCCACTCCTATAGTCCAGAAAGATGTGAAATCAGCTCAGAGCCTGGCTGATGTTCAGCAAAGTGGAGAGCAGTTGTTCATCCCTGTTCTGTTAAATGATGGGAAGGACTCGGTTCTCACCCGAGTGTGTGTAAACAACGCTAAGAGCTTCATCAGCGAAGCCGTGTTCCGCCACCTCCCAAAAATCCAGCCATTCCCACATTCAAACTGATAGACAAATGGGAAATGGATCTGGAAACACCCAATTCGAAACATCTCCTGCCAAGCAGGTGTATGCTCAAAATCTCCATTGGCAACAAGAGCATAGTCCATAATTGTTGGGTCGTGCGAGATGTCACTGCTGCCTTTTACTTAGGCAGTGACATTCTCAATCGCTTTGCCATTAGTTTGGACCTAATAAACTTCGAAGCTTGGTCCCGATTAGCGGATAATCCCATGGGCTTTGATGATCCAGAAAAAGCATTTAGGTCAGCTTGATTGCTACCTTATGCAGTTGAAATTCAGGTTAAAGAGGAAGTCACCATCCCAGAAAGGACCCAACAATTCTCCCTGGAAGTGCAAGTTAAAAGAGGACAAAAATTGAACAACCCAGATGCTTATATTCATCTAAATGCTTCTCTCCAACAGCAAGGGTTGGGGGTAAACCCAACACCATTAGTCAACATAGAACAGGACACCATTTCAATAGAGGTGGATAACAGCGACTTAAAGAGCATCACTCTAGCCGCAGGCACCCTTATTGGAATGGCGGTTGATGACCGACATTTCTCCATTGATTTAGGAAATGAACTGTTAGGACCAATCCCCAAGGACTGTTTTGACAGTGACAGTGATGACAATACAACACCAGACAGGATCTTTACCCGGCATGGGGGGGGGGGAACTTCTTGGTGTACACTTCCTGCCCTTATGGTAAGGAAGATGTGACTTGTGACTTCAGGAGGGATGAGGCGATTTTCCAGGTCCATGAGGGCTGCCTTTCCCACCTGAAGCCTCCAGTCCAAATCAGCACTCTGACCAAGGACTTCTCCACTCAGCTGGAGGAGGCCGCTGAGATAGCCAAACCAGAAGTCTTTCCAGGCTTCAGGCAGATGGTGGAAGAGAGAGTCAACCTAGCTGACGCCTGTGTGACTCTGGAGCAGAAGCAAAAGTTGAAACAAGTTTTCTTGGATTTTCAAGATCTCTTTGCGGTAGACTCATATGACTGTGGTCGCACCGATATCCACACAACAACAATTCCCACGGACCCTGGCATGACTCCAGTGTTTGTGAAGCAATATCGCTTGCCTCTAGCATCCATGGAGTCCCTTACTGAAATAATTAAGAACCTTGAGTCCCGGGGAATAATCCGTCCAGTACACAGCACCTTCAATAATCTGGTGATGGGAATATTGAAGCCAAACGGCCAGTGGAGACTCTGCGCCGACCTTAGGGAGCTCAACAAACGGGTCCATACTTCCCGATGGCCTCTGCCCTACATTGACCAAGGGCTGGCCCAGATCCAGGGGTCACAGGTATTCACTGCAATAGACCTGACCAATGGGTACTGGACTGTGCCCGTCAGTAGGGAGGACCAATACAAGCTGGCTTTTACCTTTGGGGGCCAGCAGTACACATGGACCCGGACTCCCCTCGGATACCTCAACTCCAGCAATGAGTTCAACATTTTCCTACATAAGGCCATGCGCGACCTGGGTGCGAGGGGTAACCTGTCTTATGTAGATGATGTCCTCATCAAAAGTTCATCTGTGGAAGAACACATAGCGGAGATCCGTTATGTTCTGACCCAGTTGAGGGCCGCCGGAGCAAAACTTTCCTTTCAGAAAGCACAGTGGTGTAGAACCTGTGTTAATTTCTTGGGGCATGAGATTACTCCTCAGAGTCTCTGTCCCCAAGAAAAGAAAGTGAAAGCACTTCAGAAACTGAAAGACCCCACAACTCTGCGGGAACTAAGGAGCCTCCTTGGACTGACTAATTACAGCAGAAAGTTCATTGAGGGCTACGCAGAGATCACCAGACCCCTGATTCATCTCTTGAAGGGGGGGGGGGGAGGTAAAGTGGGAATGAGGTCCAGAACAATCCGAGGCAGTAAGACAGCTCAAAAGAAGCCTCTCACAAGCGCCCTTCCTAGCTTACCCTGTCAGAAACAAGGAGTTTTTCCTGGAGACAGGGTTCTCTAATACGTGCTTGACGGCAGTATTATACCAAAAGCATGACAGGGTCAATAAAGTAATCTCCAATGTGAGTAAAACTTTATCCTCTGTGGAGGAAAAATTCAACGATTGTGAGAAGGCACTCCTGGCAACGGTGTGGGCATTGAAGAATTACCGCCTGTTTATCCAGGGGGAACACATCATAGTGGAGACTCCACACCAGCCTCTGCTATATCTCCAAAGTGACAGAATCCGGGCCGGAAATGTGAGTAATTCCCGAATTACTTCCTGGATTCTGTCAATGCAAGGCTTTCCTGTGGAGGTCATATATGGTCAAAACAAGAAGAGCCCCCTCACACAAGGTCTGGCTGACTTGCATGATTGTGCCAGAGAAAACTGTCTCGAGGACGAAAGTCTAAAAATCAAGGACAACATGGAGGCATACCTTAATTTCCCACACAAAGTCTTTGAAGAAGACAAGTGTGAGGGAATGCACACTGTCTATGTGGATGGATGCTCTTACCATGTTGACAACAACGGGGAAAAAGAACTTGTGGCCGGCGTAGGGAATGCATGGGTGAATGAGTCCCCAGAACCCTCTGCTGGATACAAAATTTGTCCCCGAAGTAGTCAGGTGGCAGAATTGATGGCTGTGTATCAAGCCATCCTCACTGCTGTCCAACATCAACTCCACGAACTGGTCATGATCACAGATTCAGATTATGTACGGAACGGGTTCGTGGAGCACCTGGTTAATTGGAAAACCAGAGGCATGTTATGTGCGAATAACAAACCCCTGAAACATGGGAAGTTAAACCAAAATATTGATCTGGTCACATCGAATGGGATGACCATCTACTGGAAAAAGATCAAGGGTCATTCCAAAGTAGAGGGACAAGACTGGAAATAACTTAGCTGATCAGCTGGCCAAAACCGGGGCCATCCAAGGGGATCTAATAGAGATTGAGTCCCTGTTGGGGGAAATCCAGGTCACTGCTATCACTAGGTCCCAGACAAATGCTCACAATGATCTTTCAACTGCACAATGGAGTAAGGAGACCCCAGATGCTGATTTGATTAAAGCTCAAAAAGGGGATCCAATAATTGCTAAGTTAGACCAACACATTGAGGACCCTGAGAACTTTCCCCTGACGGATACCGATTACATTGGGAAAGAGGACCTTAGAGTGTTAATGAAATGTCCAAAAATGTTCCGAATCCAAGACGGTTTGTTGGTAAGGAAATCCCAAGCTGGCCATGATCAGTGGGTGGTCCCTACCTCATTCCGAAGCCTGATGTTAAGTCACGCCCATATTGCGGCCACCGCCGGTCATAGGGGGTTTCATACAACACTTGAGATCTTAAGAGAGGTTGCATACTGGCCACACATGGGGAAGGACCTCGACCAATACTTTAGGGGTGTCTTGTGTGTGCACAATTTCAGCCAACATCCCTCACACCGGGCGCCTCTCCAAAAGAGGGGGAAGACACTGCCATGGTCAGATTTGCAAATCGACTTCATAGGCCCCATGATTCGCTCCTCTAGGGGAAACAAGTACATGTTGACGGTCACATGCTTGTTTACCAAGTGGGTGGAATGTCTCCCGGCCCCAAACTGCAAGGCAAAAACAGCAGCTGCCCTGATGATCAACCACATCTTTTCGCGTTTTGGTCTACCCCAAAGGATTGAGTCAGACAGAGGTAGCCATTTTACAAGCAAAGTAATGACTAAGATGTGGGAGATACTGGGGTTAAAAGGAAGCTACATATTGCTTACCGGCCAGCCTCCTCTGGTGCAGTGGAGAGATACAACAGAACCATTGTGAGCATATTAAAAAAGTTGTGGCAGATTCTGGATAAAAATGGGATATCCGATTATCTCTGGTCCTAATGGCCATCAGATCTACCCCTTCATCTGCAACTAAAATGTCACCATTTGAGCTGATGACTGGACGCCAGATGGTGCTTCCCCAGCATTTGCTCTACAGGACCCAAGAGCAGAAATTGATAAATGCCTCCACAACTCATAAGTATGTGGAGAATTTAAGGAAACGCCTTGAACATGCTTTTGCCTATCTGTGGCATCGGAAGAAGATGATGCGGACATCCTTTGCACCCGACTCCCCCTCGACTCAAAATCAAAGCGGTTGGGCGGAGGGGCTTGTTGGGTGTCTTGACCCACGTTTGAACTATTATGCTGCAACATTTGGTGCTGTGGGCTTAGAACATCCAAGATGGCGGAAAAGCCCACATTTGCGCCAGAATCCAGGAGAACCGCGCAGTTTTGCGCACACCAAAATGGTCCTCTGACCTGCCACCCACCAGGGCAAAGAAAGATGGTTCTGTTCAAAATCCGTTTTTATTAATGTCAAAAATTGCTAAGATCCTGGGCCCGAAACCACCAAACAAAAATCCAACTATGGTTGAGTGCTTTACTTTACTCTACTGCAGATCCACATCAATGCCATGTCAAGCAAGGATCATATACTATCAAGTAAAATCCTTTCTTTTTGAAATGTATTAATTCAAGACAGCTGTCAAAAATAGGTGCAGTACTGGCATTGGACACTGACCGGCACTGTCTTGCAGAACTGTGCAGTGAACAGAAGGGGGTCTTATGTAATTAAAAGTTCAAAAGACTTGCTTTTCCTGAGAACCATTAACACCTCAGAGACACACACAACAGCCCAGGATATCACATGGCACTGTTGATTGAGAGGGAGGAGTTTCCCCTGCAGCCCGCAGGACACAACACAATAGACCCTGTCAATTGAATGGGGTATGCTGATTTTGGGTGTGGACTGTAAACAAGTCTTCTGGAAGAAGGAGAGGCCTGTGATCTCTGACTCACCAAGCTTCTGGGGGCGGGCCAGACGGGATTGTGGATTCATATTTCAGAAAATATATGTTTAAGTTAAATTGCTTATAAAATCTTGTATTAAGCTCACAGAAATATACATTTTGAGGGTCCTCAATATGGAAAATGCCCTCACGATCTGAGACCAAACTCCACTTTGTGCGGTGTTCTGGGACCGAACCCCGCTATTTATTAATATTGCAGACACTGTGCTTAGGATAGAGACATAGTAATTTCCAGTAATATGCTCAGGGAAGGGGTGCAGGTCTGTAAATTTTGAGGAAAAACCAATATGGCGAAAGTCACTAAAAAGCACATAATGTTGCCATTTTTGAACCCAGGCTCTTAGGGGATCAGAGTTGGGGCGAGAGTGTATCTTAAATTAATCTGTGATATGTGTATGTAATTTCAACGACGTGTGTATCTGGGAAACCTGTTAGTTATGAAAAATTATTTTTCTAAGTAAAAGCAAAGGGGCGTTTCTTCAATAGACTGTAAGACTCTGACTCACTCTGACACACTTCTCAAATCAGGTCACAGAGAATCCTTGACCTATCAAATCATGAGAGGGTTGGACATGCAGAAGGAGCCGACCCACCCACTTTCAAAAGACATAAAAAGAGCAACTGAAAGCCAGACAGGGACATTCACTTTCCACTTTCTTGCGCAGCGTTTTGCCGGACCAGACAATATCCAGAAGGACCATCTCCAGAACTTAGAATCCAGACTTCAAGACTTCAGAACTTGTAGCAGAGAGGCCTGAACCAACAGCTAAATCCTTTTTCAGCAGGCTTCAAAATCTTTTGCAAATTATTCAAACAGCCGGGCTGAGCTGTTTGATCCTGGCTAGAACCCTGTGCCAGTACCCAGAAAGCAGTGCTGAATCCAGAACCACAGACCAGACAAGATCGCTGTGAGCAGAATGAAGGAAGTTGACGCGACACAGACTTGGCCTTTGAAGTTCTTTATTTACGGAGCTCCCCGGAGCCCTCAACCTGCTCCTCTCAGATTCGTATCTCGCCTCCGTCAACCGTCTCCCCGTGGTCACGCGGCTCTTCGCTCCGAACACTGACACAGAGCGCGCGTGACCACCGCGAGCCGAAATCATTACATGCAATTCCCTACACATCTTCCCCTTTATAATAGAATAAAAGATTTTAACCACCCAAAGAAAAGACGGTCACAAACTAACTAATGTAACTGATCAACCTGAAACATAGGAGAATGCGACAACTCCTGGTAATTATTAAAATGTTAATACTAATCTTGCATTTGTATTTCTCCTTTACGTACTGAGATCAAGGTATTTTAATTTTCATAATCCCTCATCCACACAGGTTTTGATCTGGTCCTATGCGACCCTCCTTCTTTAGTTCTCTCCTCATTATCAATTTCAACATTTATTCCGTCTACAACACCTTCTTTCCTCACCTTTTCTAACGTACTGTGTCCCTCCTTCACCACACCTTCCCTTACTCTCTCCTCCGACCTACTGACATTCACATCACCAACTTTCGCCAACCTTCCTTTTGACCACACTTCACCTCCCTCCAAAACCACCACATTACTTTTTACTGCATTTATCTTCTTCGGTCCCAGGAATTTACTTTCCACACATTTGTTTACTAATCTAGGATTCTTAACATACACTTCTTCACCAACTTTCCATTCCTGTTCTTTCACCCTCCTCCTGTCATCAAACAATTCTTTATTTCTCTCTTGACTTAAAGTAATTAGTTTCATAATGTGTTCTCTATCAACATTTACCACCTTGGCCATTCCCAACCATCCTGGACAAAGCCTTGTCCCAGGTTCCCTGCCTTTCAGTGATACGAAAGGAGACACACCCGTCACAGAGTGTGGCGTGGTGACATAATTCCACGTCAACAACCTTAATACTTCCCTCCACGGTTGTCCAGAATTCATGGCCATCTGCAGACCCCCTTTTATGTACCTATTTATTCTTTCCACAAGACCATTTGCCTTAGGATTATACAGCGCTGTCCTTGTGTGTTTAATGCTATAACCTGCAAGAAATTTTCTCATACTCTCGGATACAAATTGTACCCCATTATCAGACACAATTTCACTAGGCACCCCCTCTTTAAGGAACAGTCTCTCTAAAAAACAAATCAACTCCTTGGCTGTAACCTCTCTCACCGCTTCCCACTCAAACCATTTCGAATGAAAATCCACTGCAACAAATAAGAACTTTTGGCCACCTCCCAGCCCTGCCACTGGACCCATAATGTCCACTGCCAATTTGCACCAAGGCTGGTCTGGCACCACATTTGGTATCAAAGGGGCCTCCCTCACTACTCTGCACTTGTCACTCATTTGACAAGTCATGCAATCTTTGACAAATCTTTCCGCACATCTATCGATTCCCGGCCACCAATAATTTTGCCTCAATTTGCTTTTCATGGCAGCCTCTCCCGGATGACCCTGATGAGCCAAACTAACCAGCACTGACCTGATAGACTGCGGAGGAACAACACATCTTCCTCTTCTTAGCCTGTCTCCACACAAATTCAATTCATCCCTTATCTCCCACCAATTATTGAATTTACTATCCAAATCTCCCTTTGCAGGCCATCCCTTCACGGTCCAGTCCTTTATAAGACTAAGCTCCTCGTCAGTATCCTCTTCTCGTATCCACTCAACCTTGCTAACTGCATTCATTATTTCTGCCACAACTGACTCCTCCTCTGCTTCTCTGTCTTCTGCAAATCCACCACTTACTGGCAACCTGGACAAACAGTCCGCCACCACATTTTTCTTTCCCGGCAGATAGCTCACATCAAAGTTAAAATTCTGGAGCCCCAGACCCCATCTGCTAATCCTTGGGGAACCTAACGCCCACCTTCCACTCTCAAAAAGTTGAACCATGGGCTTATGATCCGACCTAACCACAAATCTTCTTCCCCACAAGAAATACTTGAAATGATTCACTGCCCAGAACATAGCTAAGGTTTCTCTTTCAATAACAGAATATTTGCACTCTGCACCCCTCAACGTCCTAGACGCAAACGCAATAACTCTTTCAGTATTATCCCTGTCATACTGCACCAATGTCGCTCCCAGTCCCAGCATGCTCGCATCAACCACCAAAACAATTTTATCCTTATGATCAAACCTTCCTATGGATGGTGCCTCGCTCACTGCTTGCTTGATACACTCAAAAGCCACACCACACTCTGCTGACCATTCAAATTTTGCACATTTCTTGAGCAAACTTCTGAGGGGAATCGATACTTTTGCAAAATCCTTAAACTTATGGTAATATTCGGCCAAACCTAGGAACGATTTCACTTGTTCCTTACTCTCTGGTACCGGTGCAACCTTCACTGCTTCAACCAAATTCCTCTTAGGCCTCACACCCTTTTCATCTATTTCATGACCAAGAAATTCAACCCTGTGCACTCCAATCTTGCACTTGCTCCTTTTCACCGTTAATCCTGCCTCCCTTAATCTATCTAACACCTTTCTCAACACCCCCTCATGTTCTTCGGTGGAATTCGCATATATCAGAACATCATCCTGAAAAATAATAATATTCTTCACCCCGCACAGCACCGTCTCCATCACCCTTTGGAATACAGCTGCCGCCTAAGCGAGCCCAAACGGCATCCTGCAATATCTAAAAGTACCAAACACTGTAATGAATGCCGTCAATTTTTGACAATCCTCCTTCAGTGGAACCTGATGATATGCTTGAGAAAGATCAATGACTGAAAATATTTTAGCATTGTTCAATACAGATAATTCATCACCAATTATCGGCAGGGGGTGTCTATCAATCAAGATATTTCTGTTCAAGTCTCGTAAGTCAACACACAGTCTTATATCCCCGTTTGCCTTAGCTGCTACTACCACTGGCGACAGCCATTCAGAGCTTTCACTTTTCTCTATTATTCCCCTTTGCAGCAGTGATTCCACTTCCACTCTTAACTTTTCCTTTAGTTCGTGAGGCACTGGCCTCACCTTGTGCACTTTTGGAGTGGCTCCTGTCTTCAGCTGAATCTGATGTTCAAATCCCTTCAACACTCCTAATTCATCTTGAAACACTTCGGGGTATTCCTTCTCCCACCTATCCTTCAGCTCCGCCACATCTATAGGCCTTTCCGCATTCGCTTGGATTCTAATACCCAACTTCCACTGTTCACCCCATCCCAGGAGTGTCGAACCTTCTTGAGTAACGTATATCTCCGCTTCACAGCTTCTTCCTTTATAGTCCACTGAAGCCTGGAACATGCCTACAATTTCAATCTTCACATTCCCATACGCATACGGTTCGATCTTATGTTCTTTCAGTTGCTTCACATCTCCTTGCATGCGACCTAGAAATGTTGCTTTCGACATCAAAGTCCACGGCGAACAACTGTCCACCTTCATTGTAATTGCCTTCCCGTTGACTTTGAATACATCTAAAGGTGCTCCACCCTTATTAGATACCTCTGACACTTCTAGTATATGCTTTGTCTGGTTGCAGATTCCTTCTGCATCATCATCTTCTTGCTCGGGCACCCTACTTCCTTCCTCAATATTCTGCACCACTCCCGACTCACGACAAACTTTCGCAAAATGACCCTTTTTCTTGCATTTAAGACAAGATATGTTTCTGGCTGGACAGAACATGCTGGTCGAAATGTGACGGTTACTTCCACACTTGTAGCATCTTATCTCCTTGTTGGGAACTCCTTTACGAAACCCCTTCACTACTGCCACTTCTCCTTCCAACTTCTCTCCCTTCATCTTAGTTATGTACTTCTGGGTCTGTTCCATACTTCTTGCCGTTTCGATAGCTACTTCCAGTGATGCGTCTTTGGACAATAGTCTCTCTTGTATCTTTACGTTATTAGTACATCGCACTAACTGGTCCCTTATGAGAGAGTCTGTGAGCAGTCCAAATTCACATGTGTGACTAAGGGACCTCAATGCTGCCACGAAATTCTCCACTGGTTCCTGTGGACCTTGTGTCCTTTGGAAAAACTTATGCCTCTCAAACGTTATGTTCTTTTTGGCTTCAAAGTGTATCTCCAACTTCCTTTCCGCCATGGAATATTGATCCACTTCTCCTTGGCCCAGCTGTGGAGGATCAGGTAATCCATCATACACGCTTCTGCCTTCAGTTCCCAAATTGTGGAGTAAAATTGCTTCCTTCCTAGCTGATGCGAACTTGTCCCCTCCAATGGCAACCAGGTACGTGTCAAACAACCTCTTCCACCTGTCCCACCTTATTGGTGGTGCCCCAGGTTCAGCCAGGAACGGTGGTGGGGGTGCCATGCTAGCTGCCGCCATCTTTATGTATGTCTAGGTGCTTTAAGTTCCCTTAAATGTCACTTAGTTCACGGCTAGACAACACTGTTCACTTCTTCAGGTGCACTAATCTCCCAGTGATTAAGCTGCACTGTGGCACATCATAATTATATATTCACTTTCCCCAACACCATCCTTAGTTCTGCCTCCTCCTTGCCTTTACAAACTCTCAATGTGTCCGTGGAGACGCTCCCACACTGTAATCGCCAATTATTGTTCACCTTAATGGTGAACCTCCCCCCTCTGGTTGTGTCCAACCCCCCTTTTCCTTGCTCCTCACCTCTTTATCCAATGAGCCAGGGTGGGCGGCACCAACCAGAAACTAGCTGTCTGCTTCTTACAGCTACTCGGGCAAGAGAGAGGAGGGGAGACTGTCCCCCTGCAGCGCACACTTCCCAGTGCCGCTGAGACCGCTCCCTTCCCCTTAACCTCGGTTCCTCACGCGTTTGTCGCGGCCCAATCTCCTCGCTTCTGGCGGCAGCGCACTTTTCTTTCCTGGCCGTAAGGAAGACGTCACCAGGCTCCGCGGCGAGCTCCGTATGTTTATATCCTCGTCGCCACTTGAAGGAAGTTGACGCGACACAGACTTGGCCTTTGAAGTTCTTTATTTACGGAGCTCCCCGGAGCCCTCAACCTGCTCCTCTCAGATTCGTATCTCGCCTCCGTCAACCGTCTCCCCGTGGTCACGCGGCTCTTCGCTCCGAACACTGACACAGAGCGCGCGTGACCACCGCGAGCCGAAATCATTACATGCAATTCGCTACACAGAACCAGAGATCCAGACCACACCAGCAGAGCAGAGCTGACCCAGATAGCTGTGACTTCAGAACCACCCGCCAGGAGTCCAGTCCAAACCTGATCCGACCTCGACGGCCTATTTCAAATTTATAGTGCGAGTACTCGGCCAGAACTGTGCAAACAAATCTCTTAGTTTAAAATAATCTGATTCAAAACATTTTAATCTGTCCAGAACTGCATCATAGAATCGTGTGCCCCTTCTGTTACGCTCACCTGACTCCCAGGGAGGCGCAGGCCTGGTTTGGAGTGCTGTTGCCTCTTCTATGGTGAAGCGCAGGTCTCGGAAGATGGACAGGACCGGACTGTAACGCTCACCTGATTCCCACGGAGGCGCCGGTCTTGGCAGGATGGTGTCTGTGACTCGAAAAGTGAAGTGCAGGACTCGATTGGCTTCCGGGGCTGAGCCTCTTCGCACTGTGTGTCTAACTCGAAAAGTGAGATATCTGCAGGTGAAAGAATATGGGGTTAATGATCTGGGGTTGTCGGGTATCTCTCTCCCTTTCCCTTCCTCGCTTTTCCGTGGAGCCCCAAGGTCAACGTGCTCACCTTAGATAGGTGAATGCTGGACTCTCCATCTGCGTCTGGTGCAGGGTGCCGTTGCCAGTTCCTTCACTGGGTGAAACGTAGGCCTCTTGACATCAGAGGATTGCTACCGTCGTTAACTGCACGAACGGTGAGTTTCCGGACACCTTTTAAGTCCTTACAGTCTTTAGGTGCGTGGGCACGTTAATGTGGAACAGGGCTCTGTATAATGCTTTTTCTATTTGTCTTGCAGGGCTCTTGAGGTAGAAGATGGTGTGAAGAAAGCCGAAGTTCGAGCCAGAGTCTTGGAATGACTCGTTTGGAAATGCGTAAGTAAATGCCGGTTGCCTGCTTTTCAAAAGCTCTCCAACTGTCTCTTTTCCCTTGCAGTTGTGAGTTCGGGTGTTGAAGAGACGCTGGAAACGCCAGAGTGTTTGCAGGCGCCCTATTGTGGCGGGTGCGATGGCGCGTAAGTAAAATACCTGTCTAATGTCTCTTCTTTTGTCTTTCAGGTGCAGGATTGCAGCGGTGAAGAAAACCGTAATTCCCGGAGTGCCGGTAAGTAATTCCACACAGGAATAACTATGCTTTTGTCTTCACAGGCGGAGGAGCAGCGTGAAGAGATGGTAGCTGCCGATGGATCAGGTGAGGAAAGCGCTGCGCGTGAAGGTTGCCGTGCTAACCTGTTGTTTCTTGTCTTTGCAGGTGCTACTGAAGGCTGGATACAGGAATGGTAAGCGTTTGTTCTTGCAGGTTCGGGATCGGAAAGAAGAAAACTGGAACAGACACAGTGAGCATTCTGCTGCAGATGCAGAATAACGCGAAGCACGTTTCATCAATCGGGTGTGGTTTAAATAGCCTTGGAGTGATGAGGCGTCTTCCTCCACGGCCTCGCCTAGGTAAGAAAAGAGTTCCTGTTCCAGAAGAGTTCCAGTGTTGTATTCAGGGAGTGGAGCTTGCCCCACCCAGGTAAGAAAGTAGTGCCGGCTCACAGAGGATTCCTATGTGGCTGGTAAGTAAGCAGCATGGTCTGCTGCAGGTAAGTCCACCCAAGCATCTTCATACAAATTATGAGCCCGGCGCTTCCAGTGCCCGGACCAGTGACTTTGATGAGCCTGGTGCCACCGGCGCCAGGACAAGGTCCAAAAGGTCCCTGTGGGGACCGGCTGGTGCCTAGGATGAAGGTTAGGGGCCTGCTTCCAAGGACGTTGGGCTGGTCCTAGCTCCTTGGAAGCAGTGATCATGACACAGACCTTCAAATCTGGCTTGTCTGACTCGCAGAAATATCCTTCTGTGTGTGAAAAAGGAGTATCAATAATCTGCGGGATAATGTGTAAGCCTCCCACTCCCTTCTCACCCTCCACGAAACCCTTCTGCGATGCCCCGCGAAGTCTCACCTTAGGATCTGAAAGGACGAGCTCTCCATCCTGCTTCTGATGCAGGGGCGCGTTGTAATCCAGTTCCTTCACTGGATCATGGATTGTAGAGAGTTCAAGTTTGCTTGACCTTCCCGGTAAAGTACTGTGAGAAGTATGAGCCCGAAATAATAATTGTCCGTTGTCTCTATTTCAGGTGCAGAACAAAGATTCCGAGACAAGCAATGGAACCGACGAAGGAAACTCAGGTGAGTTGTTTGATGAGAGGTTCCTTTAGTGTCCTTGTATTAATGCACTAATGCTTGTGTCTTTTTTTCCCCATAGAGGCCGGGGTTCGGAAATGCCGGAGATATGGCACCGACCCGAAGTGAAAGGTGCAGTTCCAGTAGATATCAGGTAAGTCTTTAATGAGCGTTCAGGTAATGTCTTAGCATTCGCTCACTAACGCTGATGTCTCTTTTTCCCCTTAGGGGCCGGGGTCCGGAAATGCCAGGATGCGGCACCGACCCGAAATGAAGTGGGAATGACCCAACAGGTAAGTCTTATGGTGGCAAATTAAGTTTTTCTTATTCTCTTCCCTAGCTCACCTTTGTTCTTGTCTTTTTCTCCCTAGGCGCTGAAATGTGGTTGCGGATCCAGATGGTCGCTGATGAACATGGAGGCACCTAGTAAAGTTGAGTGGAATGCGGCGCTGCAGCGATCGATGCAATGTGCTTTTAAAATGAATGTCTTCCTTTTCAGGATCGTCGGCGAAATGTCTCCAGAATGCGGATTTAGCAGGTAAGGACTCTTCTTTCTCCTATTCTCTTCTCTTCTCTTCTCCCTTTGCAGGTGTTCCAGGATGCTGGCGGGCGTGGCAGAAGTCAGGATGCAGGAGCAGACACGGTGAGCGTCCAGCTGCTAGATGCAGAACAACGCGAAGCGTGAGTTGCTGCTTGGGCGTGGCTTAAATAGCCTTCAAAGTAGTTCCAGGTATGTATCCTTCCTCTCAGGTATGTATTCTTCCTCCGGCCACACCCGTGTGGTTAAGTAGTCCCCAAAGGTAAAGTAGTCCCATTCAGGCCTCTAGATGGCCCGGATGTTGCAGCATGGTCTGCATCAGGTAAGTTTACACCAAGCACCTTTAAACACAGTCATCTTTTATGAGCCTGGCGCCTATGGCGGCAGGACCGTTGTCCAATATGAGCCTGGCGCCAAAGGCGCCAGGACTGAGTCCAAAGGGCCCCTACTTGGGGCTGCTGAGACTTCCCTCGGGGACATGTCTGCCTCTGGGGTAGCTGGGCCTGGTCTGGCTCCTTGGAGGTAGGCATCATGACACCTTCTCCGATTTTAAACCTGTAAAAGTGTCATTTGCCATTTTGAATCATTATTTCATTTCTGAAAAACGACCTTCACAAAATCTTCCGTATCTTTGGAACTGCATGTGCTATGAACGAGATTCTAAGCTTTCCAACAAGCCTAAAAACGTCTTTCTATTCCTTATAGTTATTCCGTAATCGCGCTCGACGCATTCGGAAAAATTGAAGTGAATTGAAAAATTAGCTCCTGTCAAAGATAGCAGTCTTTTGCTTGTACTGCAAAAAATTTGTTTTCAACCTGCTAATCCCTCATTGAGCATTGCCACTGTGACTTGAACTAATCTTAAGTAGCTATCACCTACCCTGAATCTCCTATAGGGAAGTAAAATCATTTTTAGCATATTTTCACTTCTTTGCAAACCACATTTAAAGTATTTCGCCTGTGTTTTAAAATCATCCCTGTGATCTAAGCTTGCTAGGGGGGGAACTGAACTACATTTGATTTTATTCCTGAGAACTGTGTGCTCTCCCTTCCATCTTTTTATATTGCATAAGGGGGGGGGGCAAATTGCCAAAAGGGGAAAAGTTATTACATTGTCTTTTGTTGAAATCAAATCAAGGTTATTCCTGTGTTGCATTCTTTTCCATCATTGTTTTTCCTTGAAACCATAAAAGCATTCTCAGTTACCTTATCCTCCCTATACTAACTCGTCATTAAATCAGTGTGCTAGTGTAACATCACCCATTGTTGATCACTGTCATATGCCTAAGTGTGATATCAAATATTAATGTATTATAAAAGTGTGATATATATATATAGTTTAATTTTTCCAATAAATCTTTTCAATTGCAAAACAAACTTACTTCTTGGCTCAGTGAGTGAGGTCAGGGGGATTCAAAGAGAGGGGCGTTATATAAGGGTTTATCATCCAGAGTATAACTTGTCATAAAAATATATAAATAAGGGCTTCCCTTGGGCGTCCCAGACGAGGCACTGACTTAATGGGATTGCTGAATTGAAGTCACTTAACATGCCTTTGATGTCTGTAGTTTTTCTAAACTGTCATCCGCCTTCTTACCAAACAAAGAAGAGCAGTCAAAGGGCATATTCAAGAGTCTGGTTTGCACATCTGGAGCAAAACCAGACTCGCAACCAAGCAAATCTCCTGGTTGTTGTACTTGCCGCCATGGCCCTGCTGATGCGGTCAGCAGAATCGATGCCAGTCTGAAGGTATTCGCACATTGCTTCCTTACCATCCTTAAAGGGATAGTCCAGTAAAAAAATGTATTTAAAAAATAGGCAATATAAAAAAAATAATACTAGCACTATTTTTTTTTAAACTTCCTATGGAAAATTTTGAGCTATTCAAGCTCAAAATTCGCAAAAGCAAGCACATGGGCGCATCCATTTTGTGAAATGGACGCCCGCCTGTGCTGGCTTTTGCGGCACTAATGATGGGAAAGCCAGCCAGCTGTAGTAAACAAAAGCTACCGCTGGGTGGCTTTTCCTTCATTGATGCCGGGACTCGGAGGACGCGGACCGGAGACCATAGCAGGAAAGCTGCAGCTGAATACCGGTAAGTGCCATTTATTTTTTTTTAAAAATAAGCACTAGCTGTGTTTTTTTTTTTTTAAGTTTTCCGGGCTGCAGGAGCCCGGAAAACTTAGAAATAAAACCGCAGCTTTAAAAACGTTATATTTATGTTTGCGGTCGCTTTTGAAGTGACTGCAAACATAAATACAACGTTGTGTTTGAAAACGCTGCGGTTTTTCTTTCCGAGTTTCTCAGGCTCCTCCGAGCCGGAGGAGCCTGAGAAACTCGGAAAGAAAAACCGCAGTGTTTTCAAACACAACCGCGTTGTGTTTATGCCTGCTGTGGCTATCACTTTGGGTCTCCGGTGCTCTGGGGGGAGCACCGGAGACCCAAAGTGATAGCCACAGCAGGCATAAACACAACGCGGTTGTGTTTGAAAACGCTGCGGTTTTTCTTTCCGAGTTTCTCAGGCTCCTCCGAGCCGGAGCAGAGGAGCCAAATTCGTCATGATTGGCTGAGAAAACTTCGACGTCGTCGACGCGGACGTTAAAGGCTTTGAAGCCATCAAAGCCATCTAAAAAGGCGTCGAGAAAGGTGGTAGAGGCCTCGATGAACTCGAGAGTATCGGGATTCTACTCGAGGTTGTCGACGACATTCTCGTGCTCGAGGCTCTGGGTATGGCCACTGGCTGTGAGTTTATCCTTTCTCGGCGTCGTTGTCGAAGACGGCGTCGACTCGAAGACGCAACTTTGCCTTTACTCGAGGGTTCGTGACGCTCGCGAGTGGCTTTTTTCACCGGGTACTGCGACTCGCGGCTTTTTGATTTTTCGGGTCTTTCACCCAGGGTATCACCCTCAACAGTCTTCGAGGGGGTCGAGGCCGCTTTCTCGAAGATGCTTAGCATCTTCTTCCTGAATTCCTCCCACTCAGCCTGAGAGCTATGTTTTGTGGGGCAGGAGACCCTTTTTGGGGAAACTGAAGACGAAGGGGATCTTTGATGTCTCTTTTTTGAATGCTTAGATCTCGAAGGATGATGATGGGAACTGCTTCGAGACCTAGAACGAGAATGTCTTTTGTGATGGCGAGGAGACTAATGTCTCGACTCCGCTGAGGAAACTTTCGAAGAAGTTTTAACTGCCTTACCTCTCTCGCGCTTCCCCTTACGCTCCTTCAAGGCTTTTGCCGTCATGGACATGCAGTCCTCGCACTCCGAACACCGGTGCTCGATTCCCAGGCACCATAAACAGATCCTGTGAGGATCCGTCAACGACATTTTCTTTCCACAGTCTCGACATTTTTTGAAGCCAGACTGTGGAGTCGTCGGTTCGGGTGAGGAAGCCATCGAGTACGAGTCAGTATTCACGAGGAATAATGATATATTTGACTGAAGAACTGAGCAACAATATTCCGAGGCCCCACGAAGCGCGGAAAAACAGAACTGAGCAACGGACGCTGCGTGAGTCTACATGCGTGGTGACGTCGGCGCCGATACGGAGGCCTGCGAGGGACATCGGCTCGAGGGACGTCGACGCACAGCGCCCTCTACTGAAAAAAAAATTCCGAGGCCAGCAAGCTGGGAGATGATCTATCAAAGATAAGGAATACGTCGGAGGACACAATCCCTTCGAAGGGGTTTATTTATGTCTGGTTGAGCCAGGATGGGGGCTTGGGTAAATCTTTGTTTTAATTCCGGGAAGGCTGTTTCTTGAGCAACAGACCAAATGAATGGTGCGTCTTTCTTCAGCAGAGTGACAATGGGATGCACAATGTCAGAAAATGTGGGAATAAATTTCCTGTAAAAGTTTGCAAGTCCCAGGAAGGATTGGATCGGTTTTACTGTGGTAGGTGCTGGCCAGGAAAGAATTGAGGCTACCTTGGCAGTATCCATTCCAATTCCTTTGGAACTTAGTACGAAGCCAAGGTAATGAACGGTCCAGACATGAAAGAGGCATTTTTCAGGTTTGGCCAGGAGCTTGTTCTCTCTTAGTCACTGAAGTACGGCGTTTACATGTTCTTGATGGACTTGGGGTTCGTTGGAACAGATCAGTATGTCGTCCAGATACACTATGACGAAAAGAAACACCATATCCGAGAAGACTCTGTCCATGAAGCGCTGAAAAACCGCAGGGGCGTTGGCTAGGCCGAAGGGCATGACCAGGTACTCAAAATGACCAAAAGGTGCTCTGAAGGTGGTCTTCCACTCATCCCCTTCCTTAATTCGAATAAGATGGTAGGCACCTCGTAGATCGAGCTTGGTAAAGATTACAGCACCTCGAGCAGCCTCCAATATGTCAGAAATAAGGGGTAGAGGATACCTCGGTAGTCCAAACAAGGTCAGAGTTCCTTAGTGTCTTTCTTAGGCACTAAGAACAATGAAGCACCGGCTGGGGATTTTGAAGGACGAATGGTTCCATTAGCGAGATTAGTGTCCAGATATTCTTTTAGGGCTCTTTTCTCTGGTTCAGATAGTATAAACATTCTGTCGAATGGTATCCCTGCCGAGTCTTCAGTGTCAATAGCACAGTCCTCAGGTCGATGGGGTGGTAATGATTGGACAATGGCAGTTCAAAACACATCAGAATAGGATTGATAGATCTCAGTTACTTGAGTAATGTTGGAAACACACAATGGTGGTTGCTCGGGATTCTGGGAGTCCACTGGAGGATCTGGCACCAAGCCTTGAGACAAACAATGGGTCAAGCAGAATTATGAACCTAGAAATAGGGATCCAGCTGACCAATTGATATACGGGTTGCGCTTCTGGACTGGAGCCAGGGCATGCCTAGAACCATGGGGTAATGTGCTGCTTTTATGATATCAAAACAGAGTGTTTCTTGATGGTTATTTATTGAGAGCAATAGTTTCTTGGTTTGGTGGGTAATGGGTCCGGATGATAATGGTTTCCCGTCGATTCCTTCGACAGCTTGAATCACGCTTGTTTTCTCGGGGCCCATTCATGATCTATAAATACTCCCATGGCACCGCAATCCACTAGAACCAGGATGGGAAAAGTGTCCTTTTTGGTGGATGACAAGAATGTTTGCAGAACCACCATAGTATTCTGGCAAGGACAAGTCAAGGAAGGAACAGAAGAGGAGCAGATATCTTTCTCCCGAAGCTGTGCTCGGCTCAAGATCGGGAGCTGGCGCTTCACGAACGCCGGGGTGGTGCTATTGGGCTATTCCTTACAAGATGTTTATCGGAAGCACAATACATGCAGAGTTCGGCATTGATTCTACGGGTCCTTTCTTGTGGGGAGATCGGATGCTGAAAGGAGCCCATCTGCATAGGTTCTGGATCTGAAGAGGGTTGAGTGGATGTTTCTTTAGGGCTAGGGTACTCCATGGTTGGCTTTGGGCTTGTGGGTTTTGTTTTTCTTTTCTCAGCCTTTCTTTCCTGGATTCGGAAATCGATCTGTAGTGACAAATCCATCAAGGCCTGAAAGGAACTTGGACGGGCCACTCTGGCTAGCTCGTCCATCATTCAGACCTCTTCGAAACAGGGTGAAACTAGCCTCCTAGGACCAATCAGCCTCTTTAGCCAGTTGCTTGAAACGAGTCGCATAGGTAAGCATATCTTGATTTCCCTGTTGGAATTCCAGTAGTCTCTCCTGGGCGCTATGAACGAGTTCTGGCAATCAAACACGGCTTTGAAGGCTTCTAAGAATCCATCGTAGTTGTCCAGGAGTGGGTCTCCTGCGTTCACCAAGGGGGTTGCCCAGGGTAAGGCATTACCAGAAAGGTGCGATGTCATAAACCCCACTTTAGCCCTGGGCATGGAAAAATAGTAGGGTTTAAACGTGAAATATACCAGGCAGGAATCGAGGAAGGAACGCAGGGATTTGGAAGAGCCATCGTACTTATCCACTATACCCCCCTACCAGGGCACTTTCCTTGAATGCCGAATCCCGGGACAATACAAGTTGTTTTAGGGCTGCATTTTCTGCCTTGAGGTTTTGAACCTCAGTAGTTAATTCTTGCATTCCTCTCATGAGGTCCTGGACTGCAGCCTCCATGTTAGGCTCGATATCAGGTTCTAGGCACCTCAAACTGTCACACTCTGCCCTGTTTCTCACCTGTTTTTCTCTGGGTTGAGTCTTCTTGGGAGATCTTTCCTTCTTCCTGGTTGTTGTGGACTTGTACAGGTAAGGGCATGTATCCTCTGGGTCTGGGTCCAGTGTGAGGTTCGCCGTCTGCCTCAGGAAGCAGAATAGCATTCAGGATCCAGGAAGGAAGCACTGCGGCGGAATCCAGGAATGAATAGGAGCGTAACTCAGAGTTCGGAGCAAGCGGGGAACCTGCTAGCACGGGACCACAGGCGCGGTCCGGGATGGAAGGAGAAGGGAGCCAAGAATTGCGAGAGCAGTTCAAAGGGGGCAGCCTGGAAGGGAAGGACAGAAGAAACTGGAGAGGGCACTGACGAAAAGGGAGCAGTAACGATAGCAATCGCTAGCAACACGAAAAACAGTGGCGTTGAGATGCGCAGAGCCGCGGGTGCGTGCCTATTTTCTTGAAGGCAGCGCGTCCGGCGTAAACGCTAGAGAGCGGCTTTCCTGTGCAGGCGGCCATGTTGGAAGGATTACTGACCCAATGTTGCGGTGCATTATGGACCATGAAGTCCATAGGGGGCGGAAGTGGCGATTCATGACACATTGGGGCACGGTTGCAGCCCTCCCTGATCTTGAATCACCCCCTTCAGGCCTCTTCCTCAGTAGAAAAGCTGTGAGTGGTGGTACGTGGTGATACTGATCCTGGGTGGAGATAAGAGTGTGCAAGTGCGCCAATCTTTGATTGTTGTACCTCTCGAACCCTTCATCCCAAAGTACGGTTTCTGTGAGCATACGCCGGCCCATAAAGCTCACCTGTGAATTATGGAAGATGAGCTCTCCGTCCTGCTACTTCTGGCAGGGGCGCGTCGAATGGGATCTAGTTACTTCACTGTTCCCTGATAAGGATTAGTCCAGTCCAGCTGCGACTATGCTTCTCCTTATGATTGGTAAGTCTTTCTTGAGCTCTTATGATGCGGTTTGTTCTCTTTAAGGTCCGTATATGTTGCTCCTATTTATGCCGGCAATAATGTCTCTCTTCCGTCTTCTTCCCTTAGATGGAAATGCGGCCTCAATGCAGCTGTGAGACGCGAGACACGGCCGGATGGAAGATGGATGCAACCGCAATGCTTGACAGCAAGTAAGTGATGGTTTAAGGGAAAGCGCGAAGTATGGCGAAGCGCAACCTTAAACTTACTGTTTTTTAGATGTCTAACCTTGTCTTCTGTTTTTCCTTGCAGGCGCTGCCGTCGATGATGGAGCACGTCGTGCTGCAGTGCCAAGATGAAGATTTCAGCGTTCCGGAAAGTGTAAAGATGAATACTTGGTTCGCTGAAGAGATGTACAGGTAAGAACAGCTTCCCCCAGTTGGTAAGTATGCTGGCAGGAAGAAGGATGTCCAGGAAGCAGGATCTTCAAAGGTAAGTCTTACCCCAGGCGACGGTGAGTGTTCCGCTGCTTGCAAGTGCAGAATAAGGTGAAGCATCTGTCTTGAGGATCGGGGCAGCTTATATAGCTGAGATCGGGGGAACGCCCATTAGGGACGGCTTACCAGCCACACCCTGCCACTCCTAGAGAGTGAGCACGTGTGAAGGCAATCCATTAGCAGCCACACCCAAGAATACACTTGGGGCTGCTTAATGGATGGAGTGTTCAAGGTTAATGCATCCTGCTGAATGGATGGAATGTTCAAGGTTAATGTAAGTGCTCTGTCCATAATAAAAGCTTTCTGGTGTTAAATGGATGTTCTTGTTTACTTTTGTTCATGAGCCTGGCGCCAAAGGCGCCAGGACAGTCTCCACCCAGGTCTCCTGTGCATGCAACCCCTGCATGCCTGTGCCCTTGACTTCATGAGCATGACACTATGTTGATGCAGGCTTCGTCTTTGTATAAGAAGAGACACGATGAACCATTCAGATACTTCACTTCTCCACTCTACATGGAATACTGGTCATGGATGAACCTGAAGTCTGCTCGAGTGTATGATATGTGCAAATTAAATCTGACCTTGCAATTTTGAAACTCTGCCTCAGAATGCTCCATTTTGTTGGACTTATAGCGCTTAGAAATCTCAGAAGTGGTCATGCAGAGGTCTCAAAAAAATCCTTGCACATTCATTCGACAGTAGGAAAAGTAAAAGAAGCTTGAGCCTGACAGAGGAGGAGCCTAATGAATGCGACACAAAGCTTGGGGAAAGGAACCCTATGAACTGTGATATAAAAAGGTCCAAGCTCAACAGAGGGAGACCTTGTGAAATTGTACTTGGAGAAGAAGCTGAGCCGTGATTGTGAACTGTGGTAATTTAGTTGAACTGCCAAAGAAAGGTATTGACCTGCCAAAGAAAGGAACTGATCGTGGTAGGCCAAGCGGACCCAAGTCCACAATGTTTGAACTGCATCTGCGTGTCTGGAGCCAGAGTGTGTCACCCAAGCCAAGTGTGACACTTCACACATGCTATCAAATGTGGGGAGAGACGGTTGCTCAGCCACAATTTGTTTTTCACACTGATTTTCTTTTGACCCAATCTATATCACTTCACCCATTTGTTATCTTAGAGTAAGGGCAGGTATTAGGTTTTTTTAGCATTGGCCATTATTATTTTGACAAGACTGACCAGGACTGTGTTTTCTTTAGTTTATGGTTGAGATTACTCCCATTTTAGCATTAGGGCAAGTTAGGAGGTCTCCCAACCCCCCCATTCAAAATATATAAATAACTTTTTTGAAACTTGAAATCTTGTGTCAGCGTCTACTTGTGGCACCATGCCTCCCTTACAAGAGACATGCAGAAAACAGAGGCAGCCGTGTCCTTCTGTGGAACTTGATAAGATGTCAATGCGTAATTCTACTTGTAGAGCGTGTGATGTCATATACACTACACTAGCAAGCAAATGATATATTTACTGACAAATCAGAGGAACTGTATGGTTCCTCTAGACCTGCCTGACGAGCCAGTAAATATATAATTTGCTCGCTAATGTAGTTACAATAGGAATCATAACCGAATTATGTATTCTACCATTGACAAATGGCCAAACTAGTAAACTATTATCACCTTACTGTTCATCGACATATTTATTTCTGTTTACTTTTAGTCTAAGCGGGGAAGGTGTCAAACTCGCACACATTTTTTCATTTCCATACAGTATAGTATATAAGTTCAGCAATCAGGAAAACTTGGCCTGAAATGGGATATTACAGCCCTAAGTATGGCCGCCAAATCAAAGTAACTATCGCGAGAATTGCATACGCCATCGCCGTTACGCAACAGGATGATGTCATGCGCTCCACACTTAGAATTACGCATTGAAATTTCTGTTTAAATAAACTTCCTAGACCGGTGACCGCGATTAGGATTACAATCGCAGTGACGATGTAACGAATACCTGCAGATTGGGAAACCCTGCAGGTAACCGCCATTTGGTCATTTCATTTAAAGGGAAGGACACAGAGTGCCTAATTCATTTAATTTTAATATATGGGTATATCATATTCATAAAATTCGATCGGTATGATTTTCCTTTACAGGCATTAGAGATCTAAATGGAAATCGCTAGTTAGGAGGCAAGACGCGGCAGAAATTGAATGATTAGCTCAGAATACATACGCAATGGTGAGCAATGTTATATTACTCTCACCCACGCATATGCACCCTGCCAAGCATTAAAAGCACCATAGTGCGTGAAGGCATTACACTGGGAGATCAAGATTCTAACTACTGAAAATATATAAAATCAACAGGGGCATGAAATTACGTTGGGGAGATCACCTCACAATATCTAGTTTAAAGATTTGATTGAGACTACGGACACTTAATATATTATTAAAGAATAATATTTTCAATTAGACCTTACCATTTTCAACTACACAACGTAGTGGCAACAACTTAATTCTATAATAAAGTAAAGCTTACATCAGAACCGTACAACTTCATGAGTTGAAGTAGTAACTAACATGTGTAGGTGCTGTTTTCTCTCTCCTTCCAATCCGTCCCAATACTATTCCTACATTTTCTGTCTAATTATGCAATTTCGTATACATGTCCATGCTATATTAATTTGTATTTCAATGTGAGCGTTTTGTAAAGAGTCAATTTGACCCGTTATTACTTTAACCAGCCCAGTTTTTGAGAAAGGCACTGGTGGCCGAAACACATGTGAAACCGAGAAGAGCTCAATAATTTAAACATTATTTGTTTTGATGAGATCACACAGATTTAGGATATTGTCGTAAATGTTCTAAAAAATGTAAGAGAACAAAATTGAAAATAAAAACTAAATCATTCTAATAGAAATGTGGTTTCTCTACAAATAAATAATAGGCACAATTAAGCCTTAGAAAATAACTACATAGAAACACATTTTAGGGAGCGAGAGGCTGGCCTGACAGAAAACAGGAGCAGTTTTCAAAAGGGTCAAATCCTCTTACCAAAAACAAACCACACTGGCATTACATTATTTAAGAAACTTCTAAACAAAAGGACGAAAATGTCTCTTAATGTGAAAAGAACAAAGACCAAATATTAAATTAAAACCCTTAATCGGTTGGCTAAACCACATTTGCTTTTCTTTAGGCAGTTGAGGTTCACAAACTAGAGAAAGACTTAAGACCTCCTCTCAAGAGAGCAACCTAAACTGTTGTCAAGGTTAAACAAAATAAGACTTAACTCAAGTATAATTTTCTGTAAAATTGATGGCAAGCGCTTCCTTGACATTTACTTTAGGAACATAACTTTAATTGAACAAGGGACACTGGAAAAAAGGCAGAAGCCATGCCTGAAAACACTAATAAAAAAATAAAAATTCAAGTGTAGCTTTATCATGTGTGTGAGGAATTGCACTCGGGAGACAGGCGAATGCTGAAAGAATATTTATTTTCTTTAGTAAGGCAGTAGTTTTCTTTAAGGAAAATAAAATAAACAAGTCCTTCCGGTTTGCTTCACCGGTGTCTTGGCTTCCCAGAGTATGTTGGCCTTAGTCCCAACTTGGTTCTATCTCTTAGTATCCGGATAGGCCCACCACTCCGATTCTCCCTCCTCTCTCTTCTCCGTATCCTGTGAAAAGAGAACAACCCATCAGAACGGCTTGGCGTGCTTTTATCATAACAGATGGGTTCAGGCCCTAACCAATCATTGAGCGTCCAGCCCAGCCCCTTCCTATTGGCTCTTGAGGCTTTATCCCACCTCCCTTAAAGGACGCTGTCCCGGCGTGCGGCCATTCCCGTCCTTGTTGTAATGTACGACACTCGCGTCGGTCACGTGTCCGTGGCCGCGCCGAGTATGGGCATGGCCGGATGCTGGGAGTTTTCCTCCCGCTACGGGTAGCCCCGGAGTCGCCACGAGGAGCACGGCGGTGATGGGTCGGTCGCTTCTCCCCTGCATCCAGGAGCTCCGGTGAGCACGGCACACCCCCATCCGGGCCGGCTCGAAAACCAGGTAAGCAATGTGCGGTGTCACCGCGACTGTTGGCAGCGGCTCCCCTTCCCGCTTTCGTAACTAAGTTAATGGACGGGACCTGCTGGGAGGTCCCGTCACTAAGGACCCCAGTGTTCTTGGGATCGGGTGCGTTTGGTCCTCGCCGCGGCTCCAGCCGAGGCGTGTTTGATGCACGCCACGCGGCTCTAGCCGAGGCGTATCCTCACAATGTGCTATATTAAATTACGTACCCATCCATTAGGTGTTTTAAGGAGTGCCACAGGCCACATCTTAAAGCTAATTCTTGTCCAATAGATGGTGTGGAGAGTTGCCTGAACTCCCAATCCTCGAATGGGGGGCATGTGAGCTGTTAGGGACTGGCCTGGTCCAGCCACTTCCCATCTGACCCCACCGCATGGATGAGAAGGGATCCCGCATACTTGCTCCTGCCCCCAGAGACAGTATAGCCCCAGCATGTGTGTCCAATTACAGGAGTTGAATCCACAGGACTAATATTTAGAAAACCTTGCAAGATACAATAGTGATCTGGGGACCAGAGCCACAAACAGGCTACCAACAGGGACAGGGAGTTTGCAAACCTACAGTGTTTGTGAGTCGTGTTGAAACCAACACCAACTTCTACCTACAGAAGGAGAAAGCAAGTTCTTGCGGAACCCAATGGCCGAAGCACCTAATGTTTTCCGCGTCTCAACAACCTGGGATTTAGAGATGCCGAATTAGGGAGTGGGAAAACACCCAGGGAGATGTCGATCCGTTTGGGATCTTGCTCACTGGTGTGTGGGGTGCCGCAGGACCTCCGCCTGGTCTCCCATTCTTTCTAAAATGTATATTTGGTCTTTGGTGCGTCTCATCCGCTCCTTTGTCATCAGGTGCTAGTCATATGCCGATGACAGTCAGATCCTGATTCGTCTAGAGTTTGAGCAGGCTGAGATGTCATTGCGCCTGCATCAGTGCCTGTCTGCCCTGGGAGATTGGATGAACCAGAATTGGCTTGAACTTAATGGAGACAAGACAGAGGCGTTGGCGGTGGGCTCTCCTCTCAACCCTTCACTCTGGGGGTCATCCTTCTGGCCTTCTTCTCTGGGCCCTCTTCCTGTTCCGGAGGTTAGAGTGAAGAATTTGGGAGTGGCAATTTCTGCCACTCTCTCCATGGACGCACAAATATCGGCGGTCTGTCAGGCTGGCCACTTTCATCTTAATATATTGAAAAAGGTGCTTCCATTTCTACCCCGGAATATCTGGCCGCCAGTGGTAGCTGCCATGATTTTGAGCAGCTTGGATTATTGTAACTTGCTATATCTGTCCCAACCTAAAGGCACTATCCAGCGGCGACAGCGCTTACAAAACCTGGCTGCGCGTGCAGCCACCGGATCCCCTTATGGTGCCCATATGTCTCCAGGCTTGCGTTCCCTGCATTGGCTGCCTGTGGCCCAACGCATTAGGTTTAAGGCACTCTGCTTGGTTCACCGTGCGCTGCACAACCTAGGGTTGGAATATCTCTGGGCTAAATGAATCTGCTATTTTCCCAATCGGACATTACGTTCGGCCTCGGCTGTTGGGCTGTGCGTACTGTCCTTCCGTCGCTCTCGAATTGAGGTCCGGCTTTTTCGGTGGCCACGGCTCAATTGTGGAATGACCTCCCACTAGCACTGAAGAACCTATCAAATCATTTGGCATTCAGAAGGGCCTTGAAGACTTACCTGGTTTGAAGTCTGTTACTGATGGACATGCCAACATTGCCTCCCTCTCTAGCGCCATGATACCTTCGGGTGACCGTGTGCTTTACAAGTTGTCATAATAGAACATCAGAGTGCCACTGCCCAGCCTCCTACAGTCAAACCACCAAACATCTTGATTTGAGAGAAATACAAATTCTTGGATTCTATTTTTAAGCCAGGGTGTTTGTAAGGCCATGTGTGATACCAGGTATGGTGTAAGTGATCCAGAAAATAGAATTCACCAAGTCAAATAGTTAATTAAGGTACAACCTATTCATTGATAACAGGTGGTGTAACTTCCACGTAATTCATAAAAACACACTTTGAAACCACAAAACACCCACGCAAACTTCCAGAGACAGAAATTACACCTTTGTATAAGTCAGAAAAACAAAACTAAAATTCTCAATTTTTTTTCTCACGCACTTCTACACATTATCCATCTAATCACCTCACTTCCACTCTCAAATTTTAACTTAAGCACTTCAAATAACACACTCACAGCATGATTTTACAGGTGTAATTTATGACACAGTAGATCACTTTTCAGCAGATGCCAAAAACCTAGTGAATTCCAGCAAATGTACACCATAAATGTCTGCCATGCACACCTATATATATCCTCAAAAACCAGGCCACACCCCAATTTCAGTTAAGTCACAGCTAAATGTATGCAACAGAAGATCCTCTGCATAACCTTGAAGAGGAAGATCCTCAGATTCACCAAGCTTCTTGGCCTTCATTAAAAAATGTTAAACCCGATTAGTGAATTGGTGAGTTATGCAGCAGAAGATGCACCATTTCTTTTTAGTGTAAGCCATATTTGCACCTTTTTGGTCTTAGGCAATCAGCCCCATACATCAGTGGAGAAAGACATTTCTTTTTTAAGTGACTGTAAAACAATGTAATAAACATTTGCAAAGCACAAAAACAAGGATTAACATGGTGTTGGAATTTTGTTTAATATATTTCCAATTTTGCATAAACAGTAAATTGCTTTGTAACCTTAAAATGGTTATTTCTAAAAATGTGCTGAACGTTTTTGTTGGTTTAACCTTAAAAATTGTTTTCATTGCACAATTGATCTCCACTGGTGCAGGAAGGAAAGAACCAGAAGACAAGCCTTGCCGGTCTACACCCCCACCCTGTCAACACCAGATTCACCACCTCACCTCTACATTTCAGGAAGGAGATTAAGACCATCCTCTTCAATGAATGGCTCCTCCTGAAACCTTGTTCCACACACCCTCCACTCCCCATCTAACGACCCAACCCGAGACTGGTTGATCTGAACCCACCCAACCCCCTGTATCCTCTCGGTTGCTTGTAGATCATGCGCTGCCAAATTGCCCCCTCCCCTGTTTGCACTCTGCATCATTGTATCTCTGCTTCCCTCAATCTGTACCTCCCCCTATGACTTCTACAGCATTCAGTTGCTTCCCGAAGCTAGGTCTGCGCTCAATAAATTAGCTAATAGTACATTGTTTTTTCTCCACCGAAAAAGGTTCAAATCCATGTGTAGGATTGTTATATATTAGTATTAAGCTACAAGTTACACAAAGACATTTAAGCAATTAGACATGATGCTACATGTGTGGGTATGTGATCTACTTCTCATGTGTGTGTATATATATATATATATATATATATATATATATATATATATATATATATATATATATATATATACACACACACACACACACACGTGTTTGTGTGTTTTGCTGCGTACGTGAGAGCATTGAGCATGGAATTTGTTTTTTTACTTGGCCTCGGTTTGTGTGTACGGTTGTGTAAACATGCAGTTTTGTTTCTGAAGTGTGACAGGGGGTGGGCGGCGGACGAGGGTAGTTGGGACCCCCGTATTCGGTCGCCACTATGCCTGGAGCCATGTATGCACATTGGAGCCTCCTCCTTTGACCATATGCCCATCAGCCTCTATCCTGCCCAGATCTTTGTCTTCTCTCCCAGGTGATTCTCAAGAGACTCCAGTGATCAGAATGCACCAGACTCTTCAGACACTGGGATGGAGAACAGCTTGTGGGAAGCTGAAACGTTTAGAGAAAAATTACAGTGCAACTGGGCCCAACAGAGGAAAGGACTGGTTACTCAAATGAAAAAAGAATAGGACTCCCCCACTCAGGAACAGAATGGAAAACCCAACAATTATCCCACAAACTGCAGCCTGGCTACAGGGGGTAACAATGGGGTGGCTGCAGCAGAGCAATGGCTAGCAATAGACTGCTCACGAATAGTGGAGTCATGGGAACACTCCCCAAACCCAGTTGGACCACTAACCTACTGAGTGAAGGAGAGCCACAACAAAATAAAACAAAAACCACAGGGGCAAAATAGAGACTGAAAAGAGGGTGGGGCTATAGATTGTTATGAAGTCCTCCAGGGGGAAGTGCTGTCATCCAATGGGAGAGCTCAGACAGAGGTTGGCCCAGGGGAGCAGCTGTCTCTGGTAACCAAAAGGAGCAAAGGGAATCTTCTAGGCAAAAAGGGGGGGGCCCGAAAAAAGCCAGCAGAGTCAGGTGGCAGCGAGAGGTGTTTGGGTGAAGTCTGTGGAGCTGCAATGAGGAGATAAATCAGGTGGAGGGAGACTTGGAGACTGAGTGTTTGGAGGGAGTGAAGGGAAGGTGTTGAGACTGAAGGAGTGGTACCAATCTGGCAGTTTGTATGGGAGTGAGAGAATGTCTGAAGTTAGTTTTGGAGGGAGAGCAGAAAGTGGGGGGTTGGGAGTAGGGGTATATGAGTGGGAATCGAGATGCAGAAGGGTAGAGGCAGCTGTAGTGTTGGGAGAAATCATATTTGGAAGGAAGCGGATAATATCAGGAGGGTGGAGACAGGACAAGTGGCAGAGAGTGTTAATTTCAGGATACATCGTGTGGGGAGAGACAGAGGAGGATGGGGAAGAGAGGAGATAGGGGAGTCGAGAAAAGGTTGAGAGATGGTCATCTGGAGGAAAGGGCACCAGGACAACCACACTATCCCGCTAGGTCACCTAGAAAGTCTCTGTGGGAGACAGGGAGATGGTCACAACCCTTAGGCCCTCGCTCCGGCAGAGATAGACCAGACAGTAAGGGTACCCTGGCTCTCGTGAATTAGCACTACGTTATGACCTGTGGGTTTAAGGAGACTGTGCTACCGAGGTGGGAGCCTTCTCTAAGGTTAAGCTGTGCAGGGAGACATAGCCACAACTGCCTGTTTTCATAGCTCAATTTTTGCAATAAAAAACTGAAAACATATTCGATTTTTCTAGAGACTCATTCAGGCCCTCGTCACATAATGTGTCGTGTGTGCATTTTTGGTGGGTACTTTAAATGTGCGGGTAGGTATGAATTGTGCCGTGTGTGTTGATGTATTTGTGTGTAGTGTAATGCAAATATTTTGTGTTTGTGTGATTAATGTTTAATCTGTCTACATTAGTGGCATATATTTTATGTGTACCGTAAACATGACCGTTGTGCGAGTCTGCCTGTGTGCCTGCGCATTGGATTTTCAATGTGTTTGATATTTTAGTCTGAATGGGTTTTTGTGTGAATTTGTGGTTTGTGTGTATTAAAGGGAAATATATGTTTTTGATGTTTGCACTTTTGCCTGGACTTTAATCGTGCATGTAGGTACGAGGTATGACAATTATTCCGTGTGTATGTTTGTATGTAGCCAGGCATGACCATCGTTTTCTTCGTGTGTGTATTGATATGGAATATGCTCGTTGTGTTTGTGTATGGCACATGAGTGGCATATGCGAGTTGTTGTATGTGACTGTATGCCATAGGAGTGTCTGGTGTATTGCATATGAACATACTACGTACGAAGAATCAGTGTACACCACATGAATGTTTGGCAAAAATAATAATCATAGAAAATGCACATGTCCTATATGTCTCCTAACACGTATGAATATATATTTTTTCTTCTTTTAAACAAAACAAGAAAAAAGTTCTGGGAGCCCCTCTACCTAGAACGAACACGGCCAAAAAACCTTTTTTCTCGGAAGGTGCCCATTCGGGACCACGTTTTAGCTTGCTGTACCCTTCACAGACGAGAAATATCCCTTCGCATAACTGTCTGGTCCCACCCACTCGGGCAGTCCAGCACCGAAATTCTCCTCTGAACAAGTATACCAACAGCAACCCGACACACGTGTTTCGGCATCAGGTCAAGCTGTGCCACTATAAACACAGTGAGCAAGGGGTCCAAGTCTGGATTACCCTGGGTAACTTCGGTATGAAAATTCACATTAAAGACGGACTAATGTGGCATGTACCCAATATATCTGCTATAGGTATTCAAACCCAAAGTCAGTCCCGAGTTTCATTTGAGTTTTCATATGTATATAAGGCTTATGAGATGTAGATTTCCCACATGTAGGAAAGGTGAGGAGCCAGGAATGAGACGCAGACACAGAGGAGACATATTTTGGTTATAAACTTGTATTAAAATAAGTGGGTTGGAAATGCCTCACTATCCCGATTCTAGGAGAAATTTCCCTAGCTCAAACTAAAACCAGAGTCTGTGCAGTGTCAAGATGTCCAAACAAAAGGTCCTTCCTGTGTATGTAATCCTATTCTGGCCCTCACATTAAACTCTAAAGGTTTAAAGGGGGTTATTTCTGGACTATTCCAAGTGCTCAAATGTTCAGGTTCAACACAAAAAGTTCCAATTCAACAGAAAAGCTTTTTTCATGAACAATCCTCTTTTCCCAGGGTTTCTCTTTCTTCCCTAGGCTCCTTAAATTAACTTTTAGTTCAACACTTGTGGGGAATTGCTCCCTTACCCAAGCGTTCTCGTCCGTTCATACTTTACAGTTCATTTAGTGATATGTCTTTTCCTAAGTACTTCCCCTCTTTATAGTTTTTCAATAGCCTATTGAACCAAGGACCTTTCTTTGCAGGTCTTTACAATATTCTGAATTTCAATCTCCACCGGGGCATACTTCTGCCAGGTCATGTTGCACACTTGTTTCACCTTCATCTGGTGTACTTCCTACCAGGACTTCATTACTTAAACATAAACCTTCACCTGGTATACTCTCCGGCCATGACTTTATTGTATAAACAGTTTGTTGCACAATTCCTTAACTTCATCTGGCCTATTCTTTTGCCAGAACTCTGCTACTTTACAGATATTCAACTTCACCTGTTATTCTCTCATCCAGGGCTTTATTATATACCCACGCTATTGCACAAATCTTTAGCTTCACCTGGTGTATTCTTGTGCCAGGACTATATTACATGAACAGTTCATTACGCAAATACTTAACTTCACCTGGTGTGCTTAATTTCCAGGGCTTTCACTTCTGGAACACTTTTCTTTCACAACCTTCAGCTAATATAGATGCTTGCCAGGTGTTGTCATATGCGTTATTCTTTCCTCCTGCAATTGAGGTTTAATAATCCATTAAAAACTTGCATACTAAATCCTCTGGCTTCTTTAATGATTTAATTGATTTCTGCTTGTAGCATTCTTAAGAAGGGTTTCCCTTTATTTAACCACTCAGTAACTCATCTGTGTCTTCTAGGTTCACCAGCTATTTCTGTTGTTGCTTCACAGCAACCTGTGTTCCAGGAAAACCCTGTAACCATTAGTTCTTCCCATGGCTTACTTGACGTCTGTTGTGCCTCTTCTTTCCTCTCCAACTCACTGTACTGTTCTCTGGTGCGCCTCCTCCGGCGATGCAGTCCCGTGGTGTCAGTTTTCGTGATGCATGGTTTCCACGGCTTTCACCCTCTAGGCAGTGGACTGCCCGCACCTTCGCTTCTCTGTTCCTTCGTCGGGTCTGCCTCTCCGACCTATCCATTGCGCTACTCCATTCAACACATTGCTGAGTAAGCTTACGGTTTAGGAGGGGATTCAGCGTCTGCAGCTTTCCTCCCCCTCCTGCCTGCTGTCAGCTGCGACAAGCCCCTATTTAAACTTCCCGGTTTTCTTACTCATTTCCTAACAACTTGACCGCAACGTTCGCTGCCCGGCCCTTCTAATTATCCTTACTCAGTCACTCTTCTTCGTGTCGGTTTTCTAATTGGTTTCTCAATGACGTGGGGGAAGTGGATACTGAGTTTCCCGGGGAGTGACCTTCACTACTCCCTGCCTCTTCCTTGTCCTAGCCAGTAGTATGTTTTCCCTAATGGGAGTTTGGGGTTTAAACACCTTAGCCTTGTAAAGCAGTGGGGGATAAGTGTGACAGTATGCCATTAAGGCATTAGGGACTGAGGAGATCTCCCTGAAAGGGAAAGGAGGGCATGTGGTTTCCTCCAAGGACGTCATTGGTTTCCCTGAGAATCACCTTCCCCCGGGTGGTACTCCCTCATAGCCATCCCAGGGGCAGGATCAGGTAGCGGCTGCAGTCCTCTGGCCACCTGGGAGAGGGCTATCCCAGTGATGATATCCTTGGATTCATCACATACCCTTCCCCTAATGCCGCTGGTTCCCGCAGTTTAATGGAAATGGGAAAAGGGAGTCCACGCTCTACTGTGAAACAATAAGGCTGCATATCTAGGAACCAGCGCATGACATGTGCATCTTAACGCAGATTCATTAATGTAAATAGGAAATGATCAGTGACTAACCTGAATTTCCTACCAGTGAGATAATATTTCAAATATGAAACTGCCCATTTTATAACGAAGGCCTCCAACTCAATGGTGGCATCGTTTTTTTCTCTATAGAGAATCAGGTGTTCAATGCCATCATGACGTTCGGATAGAACAGCTCCTAATCCCCCATGTGATGCATCAGCCTGCAAGATAAACTCTTTATTAATAAAGTTGGCCACCTTCAACACTGGCTGATTACATACAATATTTTTGAGTTTTTCAAAACAAGTCTGATATTCAGGGGTCCATTTAATTTTCTGGGGTTCTGCATTTTTCAGCTGATCAGTAAGGTGTGAGGTGAATAGTTGGGAAGAAATCATCTCGAAGTTGGGAATAGTTGGGAAGAAATCATCTCGAATACTCCATTGTACCCAGTTAAGCCCTCCGATTTATTTTGTTTTGAGTATTGGGGTATCTTGTGCTGCCTTTACTTTCTTATTTCGGAGCTAAACTTCCTGTTCCTCTTCATACCATTAGCACAGTTCAGAGGTGTTTCAATTCTATTTCTGTCCTACTGTGTGGGGTTTGGGTTTCTCCTCATCTCATTAATACAGTTCAGGTGAACTAGGATTTCAATTCTATTTCTCTCCCCTTCTGTGGTTTTCCTGTTTCTCTTGATCTCATTACTACAGTCCTGAGAAATCTGCTGGTTTCCAATTCTGTTCACATCAGTACTGGGATGAGTTTCCTTCAACTTATACAGAGTTCCTTTTAACCTTGCGGTATTCCTGTTTTACCTTCTGTCTTCAGAGGTAACTTCCCGGTACCTATATGACTTTGGATTCTCTCTCTCTCTGCTTCTTAGTGCCTCTGTTGTTCACTTTCTGCAACGTCCATTTCATATGCGTCCCAATCTCACCTTCTGTTGCCGGGATTCGCATCGGGAGTTGCTTCCTCCCGCTGGTTCCATCAGCGTCTTTGTGCAGGCTGGCTCCCCTCCACAATTGCTGCGTGGTCACGCCACCACTGAACTCTTGGTTCCAATTTGTTTGGATTTCCTCCTTTATCGCATGCCAGTCTCCTAGCATTTCTGCTTCCACGCTGGAGCTGCTCTGGTTTATGTGGGCTCTGCGCTCTACAACCACTCCGCCTACTTCTCTGTTCTGTACAAGGGGCTTCCCCTGGTATTCTCTGCTTTCCACCTGCTCTCGCTGGTTCTTTGGCTTGTCATCCCTTTTCAGCATCCTCGTCACAGTCCATCAGAGACTCTGATTTAAAGGGATATCCTCAGTTTCTTGTTGATAATATAGGTTCACTTTATCTTCATGAAACTGATATGGTTCTGATGTATTAGGCAGGGCCATATAAGTCATCACGTGTAGGGCATCCCCTCCCTAGCCTCATGGGGTGAGGGGAGTACCCCACCACCCATTGGGGAGAAGGGATGAATTCCCTCAATTCGTCACACAACCTAAAAGCCAACCTAAAAGCCTACCTCATCGCCTTGGAGTCACCCCCTTAACATATCTCTCATGCCTTCTAGCTACAAATGTTCCCTTGCTTCTACCTGGCTCTGTCTCATTTTCTCTGCCTCCACTCTAGCACTTCATCCATCATTGTCACATCCTTAACACATCTAGCCGTACCGTCTAGCTACACTTATATCTAATGTTGATTGTCCTTAATCTTTGCAAGTCCACCCATGTATTGTCCCCGGTGACTGTTCAATGTACTCCCTCTCCACAACCTGGCAAGAATGTCACTCGTACTCACCCCATTGTAAGACGCTCAGTGGTTCCCATCAAATTGGATTGCTTATCTATTGTACATTCTTTTGTGATAAAAAGAGGATTGTTCCATCCTGTACATAAATAAAATAAAGTGGTTAAAAAGGAGCCAGTATCCTTCACGACTTCTCTAACCTTCTCGGAGAGCTTACAGTGTTACTGAAGCCTTTCAAACTTTAAATTTTACTATTTAAAAATCGTTGACAAATTGGGTTAAATATAAGCAGATCTTACAAAGAAATCCCTGGTTTAACAGAGGCTGTCCTATTGCAAACATTTTTATAACAATACTTTTATTTGAAGGACCCTAAAAGAGAATTTATTTAAATCATTAAGATTGTGTAAACTTTCTGGATTCTTAAAAAGGATCATTATTGTAATAGCTAAACTTGCTGCAGAACGTAACGCTTCTTAGGAAATCTGACATTTCATATAGTTACATAAACTATTCCAGGAAACTTCTTTAAGGTTTCATACACTTTCACTGGCTTTCTACAAGGAGTATTGGGACACAAATATTAATAGTTGCTGTGGACGTGATGAAATGCTACTTGAGACCGGCATGCAGCGAGTACATTACAATTATTTCATGCTTGTTCATGACCCTTTATAGTTTGTCTCTGGAACTTTTTCTACCAGTTGTAATAAGAACTAGAAATAAAGGCAGAAGGAAATTAGCTAACCAGGAAATTGATCTTAACAAATAGAACATTATATACACACACATTTATAGGACTTTAATTTAGGGTTTCTTTAGTTTGACTTAATATTCTGAATTAGTTGTACACGTCACGGTCATTATATAATCTACATGGTTTTTCACCACGTTTTTCAATTGGATCAATTTAATCAAATAGCGGAAGCACCTTATTGATCAAAGCGTGGAGAGAGACACAAAGACAGACCCACCCTGATGAGAAGCGTAGCAGGGAAGGCACAGAAATCTATAAGGTGCACAAAGCTCCAAGCCTTGAGAGTTCAACTCAGACTCGAGGTGTGGTACAGGTCCAGTACATGGTTACCAATCTGGACAAGAGACCACAAGAGGAAGACTCTCCCACAGTAAGCAAGCTACCTAAAGAAACCCATGAAAGCAGTAAAAGGAGTGAAAGAGATAGAAGGAACCTCCTCTCAGAGATTGAGGGGGGAGACGCCAAAAGCCCAAAGGAATTTTAACATATATAGTTGTGTTCTTAAAGTTATTTTCAGGCAACCCGCCTACTTATTTCCCCACATCTAGACTTAAGTAACAAGCTACTGTGAGAGAGTCAGACCACGGCTTGATATGGGACTGAATACTTTTTCTTTGCTTTGATCTTTGGATACCCACACATTTAGATGCAATACCCCATTCTGGATAAAATACAGAAAAGGGGAGGGGAGAACCTGGGAGTCCCTTCGAGAACCAGTGTATCCTTTATTTATTCTAACGTACTTGTGTTTTATACAAATTAAAGTCCAGAGACAATCTAAAAGAAAGTACTTTTGAGAAGGAGTCTTGTGTGTATATATACATATATATAGCCTTTTTCTTACCCTGTGCATTGTGTGACAAGTGTTACAAATAAATGCAAAGACATTTGAAACAAGAAAGCTGTAGGTACTTTGTCTTTTAAAGAAAAGTTACCGGATGTTATAGAGAGGCTGTGTCTGATGGACGACAACATTGCACCTAGGACATCGGTTACTGTACCAGAAGTGCCTCACAATGCAGCTTTTGCAAACTGTAAAAAGAAAGAGTGCAATTAGTTTTTCTTGAGAAACAGGTTATAGTTAAAATACATTATTTCAAAAAGGCCCAGATAGTTTATAATTTTTCTTGAGAACCACATTTTCTGTTTGGTAGGAAGAGTCGTATACAAATTGACAAAATGTTAGGATTGCACGTCATGTGGATGTCAGATGTGTGGTGTTCTATGTAATAGCTATTAGTTCCCCACCGATAGCTCCAGTTTACTGGCTGATGCAAAAGCCAGGAGCTACTTTTAGCTCATGTGCAGTGCATCCATTTTTTTGTTTATCCCCGTCAATGTACTAACAGAAGGCTTTGAGCAGAACATCACAGATACTTTTCCTATCGTAAGGTGCCTGTCCAAATTACTTCAGCTCTGCTTTTAGGTCATGTTAGGGAGAATTCTCATAAATGTGCCAATTTCCTCCACCTTCAAGACACCCAGCAACTTTGCTGGATTTTGAGGACTTGATTTTTTTAACCTCGAGAGAGTGCGACCCTTTTTCCCCACTCTCATGCATTTTAATGTGATTTTGAACACAGTGTTTCTTTTGGTTATGGAGTCTGACAAACTCCATAGGCATCATCTTTTACATTGGGTCACACAGCACCTTCAAAGGTTTAAATACCTTCTCTTGGATAAACTACTGTTTCCAAGAGCAGTAAAGTGAAATTGACTTTACTTACATTTGTAACTGTCTAGACCCAGCACACACTATCTTACAATAGGGTGCTGGAGGGGTTGTCTAGCTTCTCATGTAACATTTTGTATGTTACCATTTCCTCACTGAATGGCTGGTGGAAGTGGTTTAGTTTTAACTACCGTGATGTGCATTTACCACAGGCTGCGTTTGTAGCTGCAGTAAAGCACCCAAGGGTGCCATTTTTGTCAAAATGGCCCGGTCTGCTTCTTTCGCCATTTCTTTGTGGAAAGGTCCTTCTTGAGATTTACTCTGCGTGCCAAACCAGGTTTGGTCCCATTGTTCGCTTTGCCTTTGCCGGGATTCACGAGTGAAGCCCGCCTCTGGCTCCAGGGTGTCTGTGGTAGGCAGGAAGTGAAGGAGGTGCCTGAAACTCCCTGTGCTTAGTCTCCTAGTAGACCCAAATAGATTCTGTGGTGACTGGCCGGCTGACTGTCCGGCAAGGACAGCCACCCTGCTGGGTGACTGGCAGCTAGGCTGGAATGAATGGGAGAGAACTGAATAAAAGTCGAGGCTTTTGGCTTGGAAGGCAGAGTCGACCAATGGACAAAGGAACCGAAAAAGAACTTGAAGAGGACACCTGCTTTAACTCCTGGACCGTTGGTTTGCCCGTGAAGCCCTGCTGCAGTGCTGAAACGCCAAGTTCGCATCGACAGAGAAGCCCCTGCAAGGACAACTACTCCCCTTGAGCTGGAGGGCCCAATTAGCTCCAAAGTAAGCCACCTAGACATCCATCTCGGAGCTGGCTGAATTTTCACAGAGTTGCTGCGGGAAACCGTATAGCCAGGGAGAGGAACACCAGATTGTGTGAGTTGCTTTTAAGCTGGCCTAGAGGTCCAGGAAGCTCCTCCGGACTCCCAGGAAGCGGGACTGACCGAGCCTGAGCAACCCTCAAGAGTGCGGGACCCCAGAAGCAAGGAAAGTCCATCTCAACCACAGTGTTGCTATTTGCGGTAGACGCAAGGAGCTGAAACACTGAACAGCCACTGAAAGTGAAGTTTGCCGGTTGCGAGTTTTGACCGTCCCAGTGCATTGCTGGAGTCCCCCGATATCCTCCGTCTTGTCCCCATGACTGAGGCCCAGGAACAGTGAGACCTGCACAGGAACAGGAGTCATCTGCTGCATCTTTTCTTCCTTTTAAAAGGTACTGTACAAATTCTGAGAGACCTTACCTCTTGCTGTAGAGTTGCTTGCATCTTCTACTGCTCACAAGTCTAAATCAGCTTGTCGCCCCCCATTTGATTCTTATTTTCTCCAAAGACTGCTGAAACATTGTACAAAAACTTTTCCATCAACAGAGGTGCTTCGTCCTATATAAGACTTTTGCCCATTGACTTTGTCTTAGCCTATTGTACTGGATGACTCTTTCTGGGGATCCAAAATTATTTGTCTGCTTAAGAAATATTTGTGGTCTCTTGTATGTTCTAAATCATCTTTTCCTTTGTTTATTTTATTTTTAAATATGTTTTTATTGGCATTTATGTAGATACAACCATGCATTTCAATATTTCGCCTTCTGTCCAGGTCATACATTTATACCAAAATGTAATAACAAATAACGACAAACAACTTCCTACATGTGCCATATGTTGTGTTACAGCGACCGTTGGGGCAGGCGCCACAGTGCCTGGGGCTCAGCTCTTTCTCCCACTCTCCTGGTTTCATGAATGACAGTTATTGGTTAGATGCGGTTAAGTGACTGTCCGGGCAAGAAGCAAGTGTATCTTACTCTATGTGTCTTGCTCATGGGGGTTTGTCGTCAGAGGGGTGGAACATGTTCCACACCAGTGCCTTCCATGCAACACACTTATCGTTGCCATCCGACTCCGATCTGTTAACCCCTTCCATCCACACCTTAGTTTCAGCCTCTGTCCCCCTCTCAAATTCCCTGTGCCATTTTCCATATTGTGGCCCGAGCATTTTTCCAGGACATGGAGATGGTTCTCTTGGCCAATATGCATGCCATGTCCATAAACCTGGTCACGTGCTTGTATTTGCCGATTCTGGTATAGGCCTCAAGCAGGCATTCCTTCGGCGACCACTCATTCCTTGCTACTCCAGCCGCTCTGCAGGCTTGCTCTATCCGTGTCCAAAATCCTCTCACACGTCCGCACCCCGAAAACATGTGTATTAAATCAGCTCCCTCGCCTCCGCACCATGGGCATTGTGAACTTGCTTTCTTGTTAAATGTGGCTATCCTGTGCGGGGTCATGTATGCGCAATACAGCACATTCAATTATATCAGTTTGAAAAGGTGGCTCCTCGATACTGCTTTGGGTTAGCCCAGTATTCTCTCCCATTCTTTCTCTGTTATATTTGTGCCTAGGTCTGTCTCCCATTGCCCTTTCAATGTTGTGCTCTTGGGGTTGGGTGTGTCTATTAGCATACTGTACAGCCTGGAAAACGGCCGCCAGCCATCGTTCAAATTATACATCAGGGTCAGTAGTGGTTCCGGCTGCAGTTTTTCTGGCCAACCCTCCCACCTTTCCTTGGCCACCTTCCGGACTCTTTGGTACCAGAGAAACTGCCCACCTGGCACCTCTTCTTTTTCTTGCATTGAGTCAAACTCCCTGAAGACCCAGTCTTCGTGTGCATCTCCCCATGCATATATTCCTTTCACCTCCCATCTTCTCACCACTGCCATGTCTGTGCTATCTCGACACGTGTCCGCCGCTATTGGCACTTCTGGAGAGTAAGGGTTTACGAGTTTCAGTAAGGCTTGTGCCCTCCTCCATATTTTCCTTCCCAGTGTCACCACCATTGGGGTGTGTTCCATGCCTCCATATGTTACCCACAGTATTTCTTTCTGTTTAATGGGAGCCACCAAATGTTGCATTAAGCCAGTCTCTGAGGTGGACTTGTCTGCCAACCATTTAACCACGTGACTGAGTTGGGCTGCCAGGTAATATCTCTCCAGGTTTTGCAATTTCACCCCCCATCCCCCTTTGTCGTATGGTAAGTATAGCATTGTTAGTGAGAGTCTGTGGCGGGCGGTGCCCCACAAAAACACCCGGATCAGCACTTCCAACGATCGGAAAAAAGACACTTTGACATAACAGTGCACGTTATTGAAGTAGTACAAGAATCTTGGTAGGATGATCATTTTGGTGATGGCTACCCTACCTAATAGTGGTAGCTTAGACCAGAATGTCATGGACTTCTTCAAGCCCTGCACTACCTTCGCCGGGCTCTATTCATGCATCTGTTCTGGTGTATGCTTTATGTTTACCCCTAGGTATTTGAACAAGTCCACCTCCCAGTTGAGTCCCACCGCTGGTAGTGCATTGGCGCTCCTCCCCCTCAGCCCAGCTATCGGGAATATCCAGTACTTGATCTGCTAAAACTGATTCCTGACACTTTAGCATAATTATCGAGTATGTCTAAGATTACTGGGGCATTTAGATGCGGGTCTCTTACATATAGTAGCACGTCATCTGCATAGAGCGATAGCAGGTGTCCCACTCCCCTGACCCAGACGCCGGCGTTGAGGTATCGTTTCCTGAGGTACATCGCTATTGGCTCAAGGCCCAGCACATATACCTTTGGGGACAGCAAGCAACCCTGTCTGGTCCCCCTTTTTATGTCCCAGATTGCAGACACCAACCTCCCCGTTTTTACCCTGGTCTTTGGTTTCACGTACAGTATCCAAACCCATCGAATTAATCCCTCCCCAAATCCAAACTCCTTTAGTGCCGCCAACAGCCACTCCCAGTAGATTGAGTCGAACGCTTTTGTGGCGTCTAGGGAGAGCATAGCGTATTCCTTTTGGGATCCCTCTGTCTGCACCAGGATGTGTTGCAGTCTGCGTTGAAGTTCAACGCAGTACTGCGCCCCGGTATAAAACCATTCTGGTCACTGTGTATTAGGCCCCCCATTATCCTGTTCAGGCGTTTAGCTAGTATCGTGGTTAGGATCTTGACGTCGTAATTCAGCATCGCCAGTGGGCGATAAGAATGGCATTCGTCCATTGGTTTCCCTAGCTTAGCTATTGGTAGGATTAGCGTTTCTCTCATGGACCCTGGCAGCTCCCCGTTAGTGTATGGCTCTCGGTAGACCTCAAGCAACACCAGTGTGATGACTGTCTCATACGTTTTATAGAATTCGGGAGGGAGTCCTTCGCTACCTGGTGTTTTACTAGAGGCAAGGGACCTTATTGCTTCCACAATATCTTCCCCTGTTATCTCCGCATCTAGGGTTTCCTGTTGTGCTGGGTCTATTTTGGGGAGGCCTATTTTGTCTAGTGTGTTTAGTAGGTCTGATTGTGCAACTTGGTGGTCGTGGCTGTAGAGATGGGAGTAAAAGTCCCAGAATGTATCATTTATCTTCTGTTGTGCCTTGTGTACTGCGTCTGTTGTGTCTTGGACCTCAGTGGTTTGGTGTTGTGGGTGTTCCCTTCTGCACAGCCAGGCCAGCAGTCTGCTTGGCCTATCTCCCTCAGCGTGTGCCTTAGCGGTTTTCAATGAGTAGTCGAATTTGGGGAGCCTCCCCCATGCTTCCAGTCAGTTCCCTCGCAGCTGCGTCAGCTCTTTCTCCTCCTCCCATTTCCCCTGTGTATTGGACTCTTTGTGCCTTATCTCATCCTCCATTTTTTCTAATTCCGCTCTTAATGTTTTCCGTATGCCCCCGCTCCTGTAATAGCCTCACCACCACTTTCATTGCCTCCCAGACTGTGCCCCATCTTTCAACACTGCCTAAATGTTTCTCTATGTATTCCACCAGTTTGTCCAGCAGCCCTTCCGCGAAAGCCTGGTCAGTCAGGGCGTCTGGTGCCATGCGCCACAACGGTATGGGTGGCCTGGGGCCCTGTGCCTTCCACGTCATCAACAGTGGGGAGTGGTCTGAAATTGACCTGCCCAAGTACTGCGCTGAGTCTATTTGTGCTTGGTGGTGTTTGGCCACAAATAATCGATTCTAGTGTGCAGGGTATGTGGCGAGGAGAAGTACGAGTAACCCCTGTCCGTTTGGTGAAGCTCTCGCCACACATCCACCAGGTCTGGAGCATTTATCAGCGTGTTTAGTGCCCCTGTCGCTGCATCATTTCTGGTTGCTGTCGGTTTAGACCTGTCCAGCTCCCGATCCCTAACACAGTTAAGATCTCCTCCCTAGATGAAAAAGCTATCCTGATGTTGGGCTAGTTTGGCCCCCAGTGCGTCTAGATGTTTTGGAATCCCATAGTTGGGGAAATACGAATTTATTATGCAAACTTCCACCTGCTCGACCCATCCCTTGACTATCAGGTACCGGCCCTCTGGATCGGCCTCCCAGGTCAGCAGTTTAAAGGGAACCGCTGGACTTATCCAGATGAGTACCCCCCCCCCCCGGGCATACCTCGAGCAGGGAGCCCCATAGCACTGTCCTTCCCAGTGATCCGTTACTACCCCCATAGTTTGCTGCGTCAGGTGGGTCTCCTGGAGCAGTGCAATGACCACCTTTTTCCTGTTGATAAAAGACTTCACTCGGTTCCTGCGCATATATGTTCCCATGCCACGAACGTTCCAGGTCAATAATTTAATTTCGTTGCCCATTCCAGTGTATGGGTCCCGCCCCCCCCAGCCCTTCAACCCTTTTGGTCTCAAGTCCTGTTTCAGCGTCCTCCATTGTCTCACACCCCAGGCAGCCCCCGCCCCCTTCCAGCCACACACAACACACGGGCACTTCCTGGCACATACCTCATCTTGTGTAGGATTCAAAACATTACCAACTGCAAAACAAACCAAAACTGAGAAACTGCACTCAGCAGCCATGCAACGGTCGCGACGCTCGAGCGCCCACGCATCTGCTTGGCCCATCGGGCTTCAGCGTGCGGGCTGTGGTGCGTCAGCAACTGGCCAACAATCGGTGGGGTGTGTTCTGTTCACCCTGATCGGGGTTCTTACTTCGCTCCTGCCGTATAACAGAACAAAGTACTCCTTTGTACCAAGTCACTCACCCGCAGACCTTCGGTTAGTGTGTTCCTCCCTCCCCCAATCTTCTCTTAAGACAGCCGCTCCTCATGTCAACGCTTCGTTGCCATCGTCCAAGTTGTTGTGTTCCAACCACATAGTGGCCGCCACCAGCGTTTTCAAAAACACTGCTTGTCCCTTGTAGAGTACTTTAAGCCTGGACGGATACATCAGCATGCACTTGATGTTTAGCTTCCCGAGTTTGAACTTTATCAGCACAAATGAGTTCCTTGCCCTTTGCACTGATAGCGTGTAGTCCGGGTATATCGCTATGTTGGCGTTGTCCCGGCGGATCTCACCACCCTCTATGGAAAATTTCAGGATGGTTTCTCCGTCACGGAAGTTCAATATTTTTGCTATCATGGGGCGAGGGTGTGAGCCTGGCGGCAGTCTTTTTTGCAGGGACCTGTGTGCCCCCTCTACTACAAACCCCTGCGACAGTGCACCTGCCCCTATTTCCTGCAGTATCAGATTTTCAACAAAGTTCGTAGGGTCGGATCCTTCCATCCCCTCTGGGACTCCTAGCAGGCACACGTTGCTGCGTTGGGCGGGCCCTTCTGCATCCTCCGCTCTGGCCTCTAGTGTCACGTTCATTCTTTCTAGCTATGTCAGTCGCTTTTCTGAGTCTCTGCTGGTTTCTGTCGTTTTTGGTTCTGTTTCAGCCGTCGCGGCCCTCTCCATAAGATTGCGGACATCTTGTCTCATCAGCTGCATATCAGTTTTGACCTCTTCTATTTTTATGTCTATAAAAGGATCTTAGAGCTGCTATGGCTTCTAGAACTTGACCGTCTTTGGTGGTGGCCTCCATGTTTGTCTTTGTGTTTTGCGTTTATGAGGCACTTTGTGGCTGCCCTTATGTTTGGAAGCATTAAAAGAGTCAATGATCGGGGGAATCCTTTTTGTTGAGGGCATGTTTTCGCTGGCACCTGGTGCTTCTGTGATTGCAGTTTGTGTGGGGAGCGCACCACTGGTTGTGTCAGTGCACCTCCCGTGTGGAGGTCCCTCAGGACTGTCTGGTGCCTTGCCACTAGGCTTCTTGCTTGTGTGATCTTGGGACTGCGTTTCCTTGTTGCGAGTCTGTGTTTTGGAGCTCAGGCCTGTTTTGGGCTTCGGCGTGTCTTGTCTGCGTTGTGTGAGTCTTCTTTTGTGTCCTGCATGTGTATCGTTGCGGTTACCCCAACATGGGGGGTCGTATTTGCACTCTGCTGGACCCCAAGCAGTGTTCCTTCCGTGCCTGGTGCTCCAATGTTCGAGCTATGCCCGTGAGGTGGTGCCCCACTCGTCGTGTGCGGCTGCCGCCACGTTCATCCCTTGCCACCGTTATCTGCTTTTGATTCTCCGCCCCCAGCCCTTGGCTTCAATTCGGGTCTCCCCATTGTTCGTTGCTTCCCGCCTGCCGCGGCGATGGTGCCGGTTTCCCGGTGTTATGCCCTATTTCATGTCTTCAGGCTCGGGTTAATATGCGTTATGGGGGGCCTACCCTGCAGCCTCACCGTTTACTATCTCTGCACCTTTAGGCGTCACTGCTGATCTTCCACCAGTGTCAGGGCCCCCTTCGTGTCCTTGCCGCGTCAATCGTGTGCTTGCTTTCAGGCTTGAGCACCCGCCGCCTTACTTGCTTTGTTTTCCGCGCTCCCTTGATGGTTGCTGTCCTATAGTGCTTTCTCCACAGGCGCCTGTGTCATGCGACTGTCTCCCAGCTTCTCGATGTGGACCGGACTCGCGTCCACTGGCTCAAGTTAACAGTTCATGGGTGCCTTCTCAGCAGCCTCACTGTGTCTTGCTGCTGGGTGCCGCGACTTGCTTTCCGCCGGTGTTAGAGCCCCTTTCAGGTCTCTGCCGTGTCGCGCTCATACTTCCAGGCCTTCCCCTGTCCTGCTGCCTCGTCCACCGTGTGCTCTTGGTGGTCTCTCTCACTGTGCGCCTTTTCTGCCGGGCGCCCGATTCTCCTGCTGGTGCGCGTCTACCGTCGCTCTTTCAGCTGCGGTGTGATCCCAGCTGGCTGGGGCTGGCCATCCGTCTCTGCCGCAGCCTTCGCCTGTAGACCTTCCAGCTCGCTGGCGTCACCTTCGCTGCTCAGTCGCCCTGGTCTGGCCCACTGCAGCCCGTGTGACAACCCCACAGCCACAGTACTAGGTATGGCGCCTCAGATGCCTAGTTTCCTCGTTTCATTCCTCCAGTCACAGGTGGTTCTCCATCTTAGGGCGCCCAGCGTTGTCTCCCGTCTCCTCTTCCCTCGGTCCCCTTTCCTCTTCAAATCCGGGCCACTGCGTCTGCCATTTTGAATTCGGAGGGGCTTCACTTCGCTGCTGTCTCCTCCCACGGCCGTCTTCTGATTTTTGGCCGCGTTTCGCTCAGGGATCAGGGAAATGGTTGTGGTGTTGACAGGTGTGCTTGTAGCTGGTCAAATCTTCTTATTTCCGTGTGTTTTACAGGATCATTAAGGATCTTGGCAGGAGCTCCGCTCGGACGCAGCCTCACACCATGAGCTCAGGCCATGCCCCTATAATCTTTTCCTATGACTTATTACTATATAATTCTAAATACAACAGTGATATATTAATGTCCCCAGCATCCTAGCAATTGAAGTCACCTGAGGGTGTAGGTAGTGTCTGTGGGCCATCCCAAAAGGGGATCTACTGATTTAGAGATATTAAGAGAGTGTGTATTTCATTAAGTGTATTGGAATGTTACTATTATATTGCTCCCTTCTGAAGAAGGCTTATTCTAACTGACTAATAAATAAATTAATAATGGTTTATTAAAGAAAACTCGAGTATAAGAGTTCATTTGAATACTTGTAACTGTAAATCTCTGTGTAACTCCACTACAGCTCACATTGACCTCTTGAGATAAGCCTGGCTGCTCAACATGCTACCAAAACTGTGAAGTACAAGCTTATACCAAAGGTTGGGTTTCCCATACCTGTAGTCAGAGTCGTTTGTAGTGTTCCCAGAGGGTACTGCATACAACTTTGCCTAACATGTCTTTGGCTAATTACAGGGGAATCTGCAAAATAGGTGCTGTGGTACTTCTACTGCTTTTCAGAGTATCGAGAACCCCTCAAATGTTTTCAATATTATATCTAACAGTTCCATTTATTCCTTTGTTATACAGCAGTATTCTTTTCTAGTGGACCTTTAAGGAGACAGAGTTTTCCATGGCACATGTAGGAAAACTACTTGTGAAAATGAAGATATTACCTAGACGACTATTAAGTGCCACAAAAGAATCCATGCAGGGCATTCACCATTGTAGCTGGATGATGCTAAAATGGATAGGTCTAGAGGAGGCCCACTAGAAGGAGAGAAAGATGGGCTACTAGAGGGGTGGCGACTAAGGGCTTGGTTTAAAGGACAGTCACTTAACAGAAAGGTGCAGCTTTTTCTGGTAAAGCAAAGACCTTGGAGGCAAGCACAGGTGAAGGAAAGTGAGGTGCCACGCCCGACCCTAGCAGCCAATCAGTACTTTTCCCCGGGGTTGGGTTTCCATGCTGTAAATCTTGATAAACCCATTTTGGCTCTGCTCCTTTTTCCGTGTGACATTAGAAGTTGGTTTGGGGCTCTTTAAAAGATTGGTATTAGCGTTTTCTGGTGCCAATTTGAGTTGATAGCTGCATGTTGCGCAGGAGCACTTTGAGCGCCAGAGATTCAGAGACTTTACTGGGACCGCTGGTTATTACATTCAGCTAGTTTGCTGCAGTCTCTGGCGCATGCTCATCTGGTATGGGTAGTGTGACGAATTGCGGGAATTCATCCCTTCTCTAGGGGGAGCCAACCCCTTTGAAGGTAGGGAGGTGAGCCCACTCCTCAAGACCCTCCCCTAGGGGTATGGACAAGTAGAATCTCAAATGGGAGTGACTCCCCATTTGGGGACAAGGACTTGCGTTCCGATGAGGAAGACCCTGGGTCCAATACAATATCTGCCTATATGGGACTGCCAGCTATGAAGACACATTTGTCATACTTATATTTGGCTTCCAGCAAAGTGGGAACAAACCAGCCATACAAAGAAAAAGAAAATGTCTGTTTAAAAAGTAAAAAGAGACGTTTACATTACTGTGATGAGTAGCACTTGGGAAAAGAGAGTATGGTAAGCAAGGGAAGACCCCGGACGTCATTACGCCTTGGAGAGCTGAAGCAGAGCAAAGTCGCGGTGCCCGCAACTTCGGACAGTCAAGAAACACCAGATAAGGTGCTACAGAGCCAAACAATCCTGTAACGGGAGAACCGTTGCCCCAACAGGAAACAAAATCCTGCACCAGGTGGCGGCGTGACCACAGCTGCATCATGGTGCACAAAGGGCTCAGCGTACGATGCCGAGACCACCTGAGGAGGTAGTGCTACAACCTCCCTGCTACTGTGAAACTGGGAACGAGACGCCAATGAGACCAGATACAGAGAAAAGGAATTGGAAAACAGAAGACGGGACTGTGGGCAGAACACCGCAAGGTTTTCCTGCATCAGAAGAGGTACCGGGGAGAACGGGAAAGGCAGGAGGCCGCAGGGGCAACAAATGAGAAAGAGACAACCTTTGCATAATCCACATATGAAAGTCGAACATTAAATAAGCAGAATTGGAGTTATATGATGTCAATACAATGCATCAGGAATAACGCTGTATGGGAAACTTCTAAAAAGTGGAAGCAAATACCTTGGGATGAAGGGAGAAGCGCCCAAGTACATAGCCTTAAGGAGAGGAAAGAGCCCACCACATGTGACAGGTGTTATGAAAAGAGACCAGAATCAGAAAAGAGACAATCCAGTATCAAGAACCCAGGAGAGAGGAATCCATAGTTGGCATAAAGTCATACAAAACCCAAGGAAGATTAAACCTCAAGAAAATGAACACTACTAGGTGAAAGACACGAGGGGGAGAACGTATTCCAAGAAAGATTGTCATAAGTCTGGCATTAAAGACACTATAAAACCCGCAAGCATATGGGAAGAGCTACAGGAGCTCATGAGGGAAGTTTCAAGAGACCATTAGGGAAGAGACCTGAAGAAGGCATGTATTCTAAACAGAGACATTTGAATATCAATAACCCCAGGATATAAGATACTGATTGAAAGAGAAAGCCACTGGAAGGAAGGCAAGAAGCAAACGACCAAGAGAAGAGCGATATTCTTTTGGCCCCTTTTTGAGTTATTCACGTTAGTGGTAATGTCAGGAAGAGTTAGGTTTTGGGATGGAGGACAGTTCCTTTTGGACCCCCTGATGATAGACGAGCACCTTAGTTGATTTAGATAGGTAGGGTGATCCCTTTAATAGGGACAGATAGGCCCTTTTACCTATAATTTCATTAAAGAGAACTAAAGTGTCCTTAATGTGTCCGACTCCTCCTTCCGACCTGCCACAGAGGTTCTGAAATAAGAAATAAATAAAAACTTGCCTGGGGAGGCCACCATGGGGCGCGCTCATGAAAGCTGCCTGAGCGCATTGCTCCCATGCCAACAGGTTGGAAAGTTGAGTGAGCCCCCACTTGGGACACCCAAAGGCAGGCTTTGACGGGACTCCAATGTGTGGGAACACTGAGTTGCACAGATGCAAAATCCCGAGTGATTCCGGTCCCTCAGTGCAGGGATATGCAACGACAAAGACTCCCACAGGAAAGCATAAGTGCCTTCCCAGACGTCGCGCTCCATACCAATACTGCGTAATGTAGGTGCCGGTGTAACAGTCGGACTACGTGGTGAGGTCGCAGTGGAGGAGAAGGGGGCGATCAGCAGCACCAGGACCCGGACGAGTGCCTGGCCTGCAGTCGGTGCACGGCCGTTGGACCAACATACGCACAAGGTCAGTGTTCTGGGCCTGGGGCCTGTTGCTCTTGCCGGGCCAGATATGTCAACTGTGGCCTCCCGCGGGGTGACTGAGGTCAATTGACTCTCTGGCCTAGTGGACTGAAGGAGAATAACCAAGGGGGAGAAGAAGGTGGTCTATGCTTGAGCCAATGGAGAAATAGCCTGGGGGTGCCGACTAGTGCTTAGGGCGCATGCCCGGTGGTTGTGGCACAGTGAGCCAAATGGGAGATGACAGGGGCATCTGCTACGGGTGAAGGGCACAGCAATGGCATTACCGGAGGCGTGAGACATGGGCAGGCCTACCACACCATCTGCTATCCTTGTGGCCCCTTGTTGGGGGCCCAGAGAGGGTGCTAGAGAGATTGGAGGAAACCTCCAGTCGTGGTGCGGCGTGGGGCTCCACTGAGATCTGGTTGAGCTGGTCCAGAATAGGGGTTCCATCATTAAATATGGACTGAAAGTCGAAACTGGAGCGATTTGAATATCCACTGAGGCAGAGATCAGGGAGTGATACCTCAAATAAGATCATGCTGGAAGGAGGCGATGACCCTGTGTCCACGAAGAGAGACATTGCCTCACTCCTGGAAGAGATTAGGGGGATGAGGCCGATATTGGCGGAAAAGTAGACAAAATTAATGACAGAAATGATAAAATGGACGAGAGTTTGCTAACACTTGAAAACAACCAGTCATCCCTGGAAACACTGGGATTAGTGGGAAATTGCTTTTAAAATGGCTGACTTTGAAAACCGCAGAGATATAACTTAAGGTTTTTCGAAATCCCAGAGAAAGAGGGAGAAATGGACAGGGACCAGCGCACAGTCATCCATGAGGCGGCAAAAGATTTGTTTGTGGATGAAGCTATTGATTAACCTAAAATTGACAAGGTGCACAGAGCAGGTGGGTCGGGCAGCGAGCCAAGATCAGTCCTAACTTGCTTCCATAATTATTGAAACAGAAAATTCTGGAAAGGACAAGGAGGCAAGGCACAGTGGCACTGGGCAATGTGAAAATCACGATCTGTCCACTCTCACATTGACGAAGAAGAGTCTATGTGCCTCCCTCACAAAATGGCTGAATGAGAAGGGAGCGAGATGCAGATGGGGCTTCCCCTTCTCCATATCCTTTGAGGTTGATGGTTCGACAACGGAAGGAGACGTGAAGGATCCTGAAGACAGACAATGGCGTACAATAAGGACCAAAGATGCATAAAGTGGCCAGTTCGAGGAAATTCAGGAAATTAAACACTCCTCCAGCTGGGTCTACATGACTTAGATGGCTTATCACCTGCTTAGAGGTGGATGGATGTGTACTGTATACTCCTAAGGTTCTTGGTTTTCTTTAGGTTAAGTGATATGTTTGGGGCGTTATAGGGAGGTGGGTGGATCTGTGTAGAATGTCCTGTGGGGGTGGAGGGGAACAGTCCCCAGGGGGTGGATATAGTAGTCTAACTCAAGGATGGATATTGTCTGGAGGAGGGATTAAACCCCGAGGAGGACGGAGGAACGCAAAGGGGGGAGGGGGGTTTAGGTGCAGCAGAAAGGGAAAGCAGGGGGGCTCATATTTTGGAGTAGTAGAAGAGGACCTGTTGGTTTGCATCCTATTGGTGGTCTGGTGTTCACCCAGTGATGGTAACTGGAGGGGACCAGGTGCTTCAGGGTTGGTGGGGGGGATAGGGGGAGGAGTAGGGTGGGGAGGGATGGGAAGGGGAGTTGGGAGAGGGGGAAGGATTGGAAGGGGAAGAGTTTAATGCGAGTGTACATGACCCTGCGGGAAATTGTTTTGAATAAGAAGTGGTCGGCCCAGATGGATACGCTGAAGTACGATGATTTTTTTATTTATTCATATTTGTTAAGCGCACAACAGCCCGTGGGCATAGTGAAGCTAATTACAGACAATGAACAAAGCTTAGTTACAGTAGAGAGCAGAAAAACAATTTTACAAATGTTACAGATAAAATGAATTAAGTGGTGTAGGAGATGAGGGGGTAAGAAGTTGGTAGGAATAGATGAAGGGGTAGTGTTAGTTGAAGAGAGAGGTTTTCAGATTTCTCCGGAAGGCAAGGAGTGAAGTTTCAGCTCCGAGAGTGAAGTTGCAGCTCTGAGGGAAGTAGGGAGCGAGTTCGATAGCTTAGGTGCTATGTATGGGAAGCCGAGCCCTCCTCCTTTGGTTCTGTTGATATGTGGGATGTGGAGTTGATTGGTGTAGCGTGTTCTGATGGGTCGGGCTGAGGTGGTTCTGGATAGTGTTTCTGATAGGTAGGAGGGTGCCGTAGAGTTGATGCATTTGTGAGCAGTAGTGAGGATTTTAAAGGTCATGCGGTCCTTGACTGGAAGCCAGTGAGCTGCCTGTCTGGCTTGTGAGATGTAATCTCTTCTTGGAATGCTTAGTGCTCCTCTTAGCACATTGTTGAGTGACTTGGAGTTTGTTTAGGTTCTTTATAGAAGTGCCTGCTAGGAGAGCATTGCCGTAATCTAATTTAGCACCTATAGTGGCTCTTGCTATTGAGAGACGATTGGGCTCGGTTAGGAAAGGTTTTATGGCATTGATGAGTTTGGTGCTTAGTGCAGAAGCCGAGACAATGGCATTGACTTGCTTATCCACGGATAGCGTGGCATTGATGTGAACCCCTCGTGTCTTTACGGATGATAGAACAGGAATCATGGGGTTATCTATGTTAAAATTGGAGTAAAGACTGTCTAGCTTGGTTAGAGTAGACTTTTGACCGAGGATAAGCATCTCTGTCTTATCTCCATTGAGGCAGAGGCCATTCTCTGCCATCCAGGCTTGAATAGTGGCGTAAATTTGTCGTAGTGCTTCTGCAACTTGGTCATATGAGCCGGTTAGAGGTAGGAGTACTTGGGTATCGTCTGTACAGTTGGTATATGCAATACCAAGAGCATCAAGTTCATCGAAAAGGGGCTTTGTGAAGAGATTGTATAGCGTGGGCGCAGTGCATGATCCTCGTGGGACTCCGCAGTGAATGGTAGTAGGTGCTGCATTAGCTATGTTAGAGAATACTTTCATTGCTCTGCCTACTAGGAAGGAGGAGATCCAGGAAGTTGCTTGATTGGAGAATTGTGCTGCTTGCGTAAGGTGAGTGGTGAGCGTTTTGTGGTCTACCAAGTCGAAGGCAGCCGAGAGGTCTAGGAGGAGGAGGAGGAGGGCAGGCTTGCCTTTATCCAGAATTTGAGTGATTTGATTTTTTAGGTATAATAAGGCCGTTTCTGTGCCGTGCCCTTTGCGGAACACAGATTGTCTTTTTCCCCAAAATGGAATTAGTCTCCAGGTGTAGTTGGATCTGGCTATGAGCCGCTTTGTCCAATATTTTTAATAGAAACGGGACGGTGGTTATGGGCCAGTAGTGGTTGGGTTGGGCAGGATCTAGTGAAGGTTTTTTCAGGAGGGGGCGTACCCATGCCCCTTTGAGACTGTCGGGGACTATGCCGGTTTTGAATGAGGAGGTGATAAAAGCCGCGAGAAGAGAGGCAAGGTCCTTGGCACAGTCTTTTAATGATCTTAGGGGGGCAAATGTCACCCTTACATTGGGAAGGTTTAAGGTGTTTGAAAAGGTCTAGGACTTCAGATTCTGAAATGTCCTTAAAGGAGAATTTAGGGAGATGGTGTACTTTATGATCGGGCATAGTCTGACGTAGCCTATTCTGTCTTATTAAAGCTTTATAATGAGATTGGATTTTGTTTTGGAGGAGGTCTATTTTTTTTCAGCATTGCAGCTTGAATGATTGCGCACCAAACTTCATCCTTGATGATTTCATCAGTGCTGGTAGGGGGTGCGGTGAGTTCCTTACAGATGGTGAAAAGTTCTTTAGGTTGTGAGTTAGCATTAGATATTCGAAGGTTGAATGTGTTAGATGTTGCAGTGAAGATGGCCTCTTTATACTGCAGAGCAGCTGATTTGAAGTTACCTTTGGTGGCGTCACTAGGGTTAGATTGCCAGATGTTTAGCATCTGCGTTTGTTTGACCTCAAGGTCTGAAGCTCTTCTGTGAACCAAGAATTTGAGTGAAAAGACCTTTTTTTCCTTCTTAAATTCTAGTGGTGCTATGGAGTTTACTGCGTTGGTGAGGGTGTCCCTAAAGATATCAGCTAGGATAATGGGGTATTGTGAGAAGGGTGGTGATAGGCATGGGATGTTAAGATAGAGTCGGATGTCAACTGCGGTAAGCTTCTTAGAGATTCTAGCTAGTGTGGTGGGTGCGGGCGTGGCGATTTTGGTGCAGGAGGCTGTGGGGCTAGAAAATTGAATGCAATTGTGGTCTGTCCATGGGTAGGCGAGACAGGATGTGATGGTGGAGTTACCGTTGTGGTCAATAACCCGCTCAAGCATGCAACCTTTAGAGTGGGTGGGACTTTGAATTTTTTGGGTAAAACCTAGATCTGAAAGGTCTTCGACTTTGGCAAGTGTGGTTGCGACTTTTTCATGGGGGCAATTGAATCCTAGGTTCAGATCGGCCAGGAGTAGAGATTTAGTGGTTTTTTAAGGTTGTCATTGAGTAAATGGATGATGTGTCCCTGGAAGTCTGCAGTGAGTCCTGGTGGCAGATATGGGAGGTGGATATTGATTGTATTATTGGGTGATAGCGATAGTTTTACTGATAGGATATCTGCGCTACCCTCCCAAAGGTGAGGGATGGGCCTACTGGATAGGGCTTCTTTGTAGATAAGTGCAACCCCCCCTCCGATTTTGGAAGTTCTGTCCTGTCTAACGATGGTGTACCCTGATGGCAGGGCTAGAGTGATGGAGGAGCCTGAGGCCTCGTACAACCAGGTTTCAGTGATATCTAGAATGTCTAGGTCTTGACTAAGTAGGAGGTCATTTATTTCCAGCGCATGAGCGGGAAGGGAGCGAACATTGAGCAATGCGCATTTGAGGTCTGATGGTTGTGTGGTTTTGTCTAGGCACGGTTTGGCTTGGCACACTTTTGAAGGACAGATAGGGGGTTTGGTGGGAGAAGGCCAGCTGTCATGAGGATGTGTATATCTTGCTTTGGATATGGTTAGGCTGGCGATATGACGGGGGTGTTTGATAATGGTGCGGTTTCCTAGTCTGGAATTTCTGAGCGTGGTAGGTGTGGGGAGGGTGATAGTGTGCATTGGCAGGGTGCGTGTTCTAAGTCACCCCAGACAACCGCTGCCTGCCATTTCGACCACCCTGATATCCCTGTGCCCACTCAACCGGCGCCTCTATGATCTGTGAGTACAATGTAATATATTGACGCTTGAAACACCTGTGTCACTACGCCTTGCTTACTTGATGGGTCAACTTGCAACCCTCTGCAGCCTCAATCCCTCGAGCGGGCAGGAGCCCTCCCGCTTCCATGCCTGTTATCTGCATTTGAATCGTGTTGTGCCTTAAGGTCGCTTTCAGACCACTTGATTCGTGTTGTGCCTTAAGGTCGCTTTCAGACCATTTAACTTGTGCTGTGCCTTAAGGTCGCTTTCAGACCATTTAACTTGTGCTGTGCCTTAAGGTCGCTCTCAGACCACTTGATTCGTGCTGTGCCCTAAGGTCGCTCTCAGACCATTTAACTTGTACTGTGCCCTAAGGTCGCTCTCAGACCACTTGATTCGTGTTGTGCATTTAAGGTTGCCTTCAGACCAGTTGAATTGTGTCGTGCCTAAGATCCCCTTCACGTACTCCTGCCACCAACCAGCATGCCCCCCCTGCCTAGCAACTACCTTGCCAGCCCCATATTCCTCTTAATTACCTTTACTCTATCCAACATGCCACCCCAACCCCCTACCGCCATGTACACGACCTCAAGCAAGTTAATGCCCACAACATCTGAGACTCCTCTAGCATCTATGGTCAGTCTCCCATGCCCCACTGCAGTCAGGAACATAAAACTCAGAGCTAGACTATCCAAAATTCACGAGCCTCTTGCCCGCTCCATGCCTACCAATAAAAGATCTAAACCCACCCTCATTAGCTTTGACAACTACAGACCCAAAAGATCTCTGAGCTATCCCACCAAAGACCTTAACTCGCCCATCTTCCAGAAAAACACTAAACCCCCTCAGAAACTGTCGGCCCCTACTGCACCTATGGTAAGCCCCCAAATCAAGGGAGCTCTAATTAACGCCAGATCATTAGTAGCCCACGCAACTGAAATCGCAGACCTACTGATCAATGAGGATCTGGATCTCCTCGCCATCACAGAGACCTGGCTCCACCCGGCAGCAGGACCTATGTTGATGCTAGCTATCCCAGAGAACTACACCATCTTGAGACAAGACCGACCCAATTCCAGAGGAGGCGGTGTTGCCATCATTCACAAATGCAGCCTTCCAATAAGATTAGCTACCCCCACTAATGCCCCATCTTGCGAACTACTCTCAGCTAAAATCCCCATCACAAATACTCAAACCCTCAATGTCCATCTGATCTATCGCCCCCCAGGTCCTCTAGGCACCTTCGATGAGGATATTAACACCATCCTATCCACCAACTTAAAAAATGCCACTCAAATGCTCATCCTCGGCGACTTCAACATGGGCTTTAATGACCCTGAAGACAAAGCCGCCATCACCACTTTGAACACCCTCACCGAACTAGGATTCACTCAAAGAAGCCTAAAACCAACCCATGACAAAGGCAGAATACTAGACTGGATAGCTGACTATAACTGCCTAGCCAGCGTTACGGACATCTCACCCTTAGCCTGGACTGATCACCACCTGGTATCATTTGTACTGTCCACTACTAGACCACCACCCTTACTACCGTGTAGGGCACCCCCCACTCTTACTAGAAACAAAAAGAGTATCACAGTGGAGAGACTTATCCCCAACCTACTTCCCACACTGAACTCACTGCATGACAACCTGGATCCTGAAACCTTGGTTGAGGAATATAACAAAATCATGTCTTCCTCCCTGGACTTAATTGCCCCTCTCAAACTCAGGCCAAGTAAGTCCAAAACTCACCTTAACAACTGGTACACACCTCTCCTCAAAAACCTAAGACAACAAAAAAGACACTGCGAATCTACCTGGAAAAAAGACCCATCAGCAGACAACAAACTTAAATTTACCAAATTAGCAGCCCTGTACAAAAAAGAAATCCGCCTTGCCAAACATACCTCCTTTGACTCTCGCATCTCACAAGCCAGATCAAATACAAAGGAATTATTCTCAATTCTAAAAGAAGTAGAAACCCCCATAGCACCCATAGACACTTGTATAAAAGACAAGAACTGGTGTACCGACATCCAATCTGCCCTAGCTAATAAAATCGCTACGCTACAAAAGAAAATATCTTGTAAAAAAGCCTCCTTGAACAATCCTGCCCTGCCTAAACCTGAGAAACGGTCCACAACTGAACAATCACGATTTAACTTCACCAAAGTGACCACACTTGAAGTGGAAAAAATCATCATGTCATTAAAGCCATCTAACTGCCAAGGAGACTTATGCCCAGCACAGCTCATAAAAGACGCTGCCCGTGACCTCTCCCCCTTTATCACTAAATTAATCAATGCTTCCTTCTCCACCGGCTCCATCCCAACTAACCTAAAACAATCCTGGGTACTACCCCTACTAAAAAAAAACACCCTCGACCCAACTATACCAACTAACTACAGGCCTATAACAACAGTACCATTCCTTCTGAAAATTCTGGACAAGGTCGCCTATGTACAAATACAGAAGCACCTGGAGGATCACCACCTGCTAGGATCCAGACAATCAGGCTTCCGACCCCAACATGGGACTGAAACAGCTCTCATCGACCTTAAAACACAGATTGATCTGCTCAAAGACAATGGTCAAGCAGCCTTACTCCTCCTCCTTGACCTTTCCGCAGCATTCGACCTGGTCGACCACGCTGTCCTCTGTACCCATCTCCACACAGCTGCCCACTTCTCCCCCGAGGCTATTACCTGGATCAGATCCTTCCTTGATGGCAGAACTATGAGGGTCTTCTCGCCTACAGACGCGGCAGACCCTATACCCATCACCTGCGGTGTGCCTCAGGGTTCCTGTGTCTCCCCGACACTGTACAACATATTTACCAAGCCCCTTTTCGATGATCTGGACCATCTCGGTATCACCTACACTAACTATGCAGATGATACCCAGATCCTCCTTCCGCTTTCTGGAGATTATGCAAAGGATTTGGCCTTGGTGAATAGGGTCTACATCATCATCCAGGCATGGATGGCCACTCACGGTCTATGCCTGAATGATGATAAAACGGAACTCATCACACTGGGCACTAAAGCTAGCCTAAAGAACTTGAGCCCTGCATACTCATCATTCATAATTGATGGCAATACTATCAGGGTTGGACATGAAGTCAAAACATTGGGTTTTTACTTGGACTCTAACTTCAACTTTAGCAGACAAGTGAACTCACTAGCCTCCTCCACGTCCTACACTTGTAAATTGATCCGGACAGCTAAACCTTTTCTATCCGAGGCCAGTTGCCTAACCCTGGCCAGAGCCCTTATACTCTCCCGCCTGGACTATTGCAACGCCCTCTATCTTGGGTCATCCAAAGCCGTCACTGGCAAACTACAAACTCTCCAGAATAACGCACTTAGAGCGGCCCTGGGCATCTCAAGAAGAGACCACATCACAACATACAGCAAACAACACAACTGGACCCCCATTATAGATAAAATCTCCTTAAAAACTGCCTCACTCACCCATAAATCCATTAACAATGCAGCCCCTACCTATCTGACTAACAGATTTCACAGACTAACATCCACAAGACCAACGAGGCTAGCTTACAAAGACTCCCTATCCGTCCCCTCTTACAAACGTGCAACTATAGGCGGGAATAGCTTCCCAGTGAAAGCAGCCAAGCTTTGGAATTCCCTACCACCCACTCTTAGAATGGACCTTCCTTACCAAATCTTTCGCTCAAAGATCAAATCCTGGCTGAAGACAACCATCATCTAGGACCTCCTGGCCTACATCTTGGATACATAACTGCTAACTGTATACATTTTATATCTACTGCCGATTGATATTATTACTGTACTCATCCCTGTACATATATTACTGTCTGTAACCAAGTCTTGCAATTTCTTGTATCTGCTGCGCCATGTTACCCTTGGGCTTTTCGGCGCATTATAAATAATAAACAAACAAACAAACAAACGTCTGGAGCATCTGAAGGTGCAGTTGGGATGGTGTATTGGTGTGAGCACTGCGTCCCCTTTAGTGTGAGGGGATCCAGACATGTTGAAGAGGTGAATTGCAGGGAGCACTGTAATGGTAGGTGAAGAGAGAGTAGGCGTGTAGGAGGGGTAGGTAGCAGTGGTAGGTTGGTGGATTGTGTTGGTGACTTGAGTGTAGAGCGAGAAGTGTGGAAATGATGGTAAGAAGGGCAGCGTGCTGACAAGGAAGAGCTGACAGCTTCATGGTGTGGAGGCTTATGAAGTAGATAGTGGGGATGGTGGTGAGGTCAGTGGGGACTGTGGCAGAGGAGATAGCTGGAATAGTGTGAATTGCACAGTTTGGCGTCGGAGTTTGGCCGTACAGATTTTATAAAACACAAATTAGAGGCAAAAAATACAAAACAATTAAAATTACAAGTTGAAGCACAGGTTGGAGCCGTTCACTATTAGAGTCCAGTGAGTACACAGCGGTGTTAGGCGGAAACCTGTGCAGTTCCCTCTGGGACCACTGCAAAAGATTTAAGACTACAGGTGTTTGGCAGTAAACCCACTTGGTAGCAGTCTGTACCACACAGATTCACTTGGTAGCTGTGGCTGAGCAGTCAGACTTCCCACAAGAAGAGTATGTGGAGTATACAAAATAGGGCAATTCTACACAGTAGAACAAGCAAACACGGAACAATGCTTCGGTGTAAAGATATAAAGGTATTTATTTATAACAACACATCTATGGAAAACACTCGGGCACTAATACGGCAAACAGTTTCAATCACAATTACTATACGAAAAAAAATAATCCCCCTAACAATAGTTCGACAAGTCTAGGTTCAACTGCAACCATTATTGGCAGACAGAGGTCTATGCTTTAACCTAGACGGCACTCTAGTATTCGTTAGGACGGGAGAGAAAAGGCGGGTTAAGAAATCAACTCGATACCAATACTTTTAAGAACAAAGATGCAAGGCAAGAAGACAGGAACCACTGTAGATTCCAAAGTTCAGAGGCCAGGCCCACTCAGAGAGGCAAGGCGATATATCCCAAAAAGTATCTTAGTGGAAATGCGCTTCGAGTCTTTGTCGCAAATTGTTATAGGCAGATTGGACCCGTTCAGAACAAAACGTTATAGAAGCTTGGAGGCGACCCTATGGAGAGGCGAGGGTTAAGACACCCCACTCTATCCGGCAACAAGGGAAGCCAGGCGGACACAGTACCTTGTTTGCGGAGAGACAGCTCAGGCAGGGGCAGTTGTTCCTGGTGGTGGATGCATGTCGGGTCTTTGCCAAGAGAAGAGATGATCTCGTAGTCGAAGGAAAGTTGAGGTTCGGTGCACCACCAGGGAAGAGACCAGCCGCGGAGTGCTCCGTCACAAGGCACCACCTTTTGGTCGTGGTGCAGGGGTAGTGGCTATCGGTTGCCGCTGTGCTCTGCACGGGCAATTCGACCACTGCGTCCTGAAGCGAAGAAAAAGCAAAGGGGACTGGTTGTTCCCACCAGTCAGGGGAAGAGCCTCTCCGGCGGGGAGATCTCCTCTGTCGTCGGGAAGTGGTGAGTTGGTTCAGCAGGGCTCCACCGGAGGTATCGTCGTTGCAGGTCGGCTCAGCTTTACCCTCGTCGGATTCTTAGGTCCTGTGGCGACTTCTCAAGATCCAGTCCCAAAAGCCCTGCTTTTATGCAGAAAACCCCCATTCATTCAGCCTAGCTGTCAATCAAAACACGCTAAGTGGTGAGCGGGGAGGCTCACCACTTGGGCCAATCACACCAGAGTGCGACTGGAGTTGGCAAGGCAACTCAGTCCAGGGTGCCTAAACCCCCTCCCACATCCCCTGTGGTACCCAGACAGAATGGCACCACTTTGGAGGGCCTCTGTGTAGAGGCCCGCCAAAAGTGGAACAAAGGGCTCAACCTTTGGTTTAGGAGTCAGAGATGAACACAGACGCCATTTTAAAAACCGAGTTCTGGCAGAAAATACCACCCGATAGACTTATTTAAGACAAGTAAACCGGTGGTATGTTAGAGATTTAACGAGAAAAAGTATTAATCTCCAACAATGGGATGAATCCCATAGGGTTATATTCGGGGTCGAATATAACAAGTAGTTTCCACTGCCACCAGCCAAAACTCGACGAGGGGGGACGGGACAGTGCCCCCTCGAATAACAGACCCAGGAGTAATCGAATTACCCCTACTAGTACGTCCACAATAGGATGGTTTGTACTAGTTCTGTTAGTAAATTTAGGTCTAGTAAAGCCAATGGTGACTTTACATGCCCGGGGAGACAGTAGTCAGTCCCCGGGTATGGAGTCTATGATGGAGGTCCGTTAGGACACCCCAGTGTTACGGCACGGAGGGTGCGGTGTAACACACATAGAAAAACATATGAGACCCTATGGAGTAAAAGACCCCATAGCCCATCGAACACATTGACATTAAAAGGAATTACACACATTCATGTACAAGAGGGGTAGAAAAAGAGTCCCACTCTTGGCAGGATGGAAAAAAAAACCTCCAGAAATCCAGCAAAGCTGCTGGGGGACTCACTAGGTTAGGAAATTTAGCCTAAACAGAGAATTCTCCCTAACAAGCGGCGAGCGTGGGGATAGGCACATGAGGTAATACAAAAACGCTAGTTAGTGATAATCATGCCAATTAGTAAAATGAAGGAGATGATGGCGGTCCAGAAGAGTCTCGGAAGGATAGCTCAGGGGAAACGTGCTTGCCTTGGAAGCAAGATGACATGGAGCAACACAGGTTCGATCCCCGGGTCCGCGCTTAGAAACCCAAGCGCGTTATAAATAACCAATCATATCATATCAAGAGAGGGGATAGGAGGGATCGTCTGAGGCTATGCACACTAAATGCCAAAGGGTTAAATTCACAGAATAAGAAGTCATTAGTGGCCAGAGAGTTTGCGATTGGGGACGAATATTCTCCTTCATGAGATGCGGTTCTCCAAAGTTGAGGAAAGGAAGATTCCCTGCAGCCTCTTGGGACAGGTCTATTGGGCCTCTGGGGAGGCGTGAAAAGGGGGTTTGGCATCTTGATAGATAAGAGATTGAGAATGGGGGTAACTAGGGTGTGGAGGGGAGGGCTATTTTGCTGACAGGCTCCATTAGAGGGGTACCGATTTACACTTGTGGTGCTATCCACCCCCAACCAAGGCCACGGAATTTCCTGAAGACCATGTGGCGAGGGCTTTGAATGAGGGGGTGGGACACCCGATAGTGGGAGGGCACCTCAATATGTGGGCAAATTTACAGCTGGATAGAAGGTCCATGGGAACAACTGGTACGGGGCCGTTTCGGAGGGAGGCCAAGGTGTGCAGGTGTGCCTCAACACACATGGCCTGCATGATGTGTGGTGTTTTTTTCACCTGCAGGGAAGGGGATTCACCTCTTATTCCACACCTCATGGGAACTATACTCGCATAGATTACCTCTGTATTTCAAGAACTCCTGGAAGTCGCGTTGGGATCGGAGATTCACCAGATTGTCTGGCCTGATCACAACATGGTATCGCTAGACTTGTCTTGGACGGATTTAGGCACAAATAGTTCTATGTGGAGGTGTAACAAGTACCCGTGGAAGGATTGGGTGTTCAGGGAGGAATTGGAGGTGGAGATTCCCTTGTAAACCACCCAGGGGAAATGGATCAGGCCACGGTTTGGGATGCAGGTAAGGTAACATGGCGGGGGCTACTGATCAGAGTAGGGGCCCGTAGGAAAGGGAGAGGAATTTGCTAGATAATAGGTTGCGGATGGAGACAGGGGCCTTGGAAGAACGAATTCAGGCTTCAGAGGGGGGAGTGGGTGCATGGACAGAGGAAGCGAGGGGTAAGAGAGAGGAGCTTCGGTTCTTGGAGGAGGGAAGGATAACTCCGAAACTCCAGTTCCTGAAGCAGAAATATTATGAAAAAAGTGACAAAGCGGTAGCCCTCCTGGCAGCTCGACTGCATCGCCAACGTGCCGACAGCATGAGTGGAGGGGCCGAACGGTACCCTGGAGAGGTCAACGGTGGGGGGAATAGTGGAGACATTTGCAGACTTTTACGAAAGTTTATAGAAGGGTCCAACCAGCCCGAGAGGGTATAGGGGCCTATCTGGAAGAAGTGTCTTTACCGACGTTGACCTCAGAGAAAGCCATAGAAATAGATACCCCCATTACGGGAGACAAGATCTTGTTGGCAATCCATGAATTGCAACTGGGAAAGGCACTGGGGGATGACGGATATACTTCAGGTTTCTACAAGACATTTGCAAGCATCTTTATCCCTCACTTAGTAACGTTGTTTAATAACATCTTGGACATTGGTCAGGCCCCGAAAGTGTCCTGGTGTCAAGACTAAACGTGCATATGACACGTTTGTGCATTCTGAACAGGTGAGTTTTATAAAAGGGGGAGACAAGGAGCAGACATGATGAGCAAATCCCTACACTTAATTGAAGAGGTCGGAGGCACAGAGGGGAGGACTACGGTGCAGAAAAAACATTTGACAGATTGGAATTGGATTTTCTGAAGGCAGCTCTCGTTATGTTTGGTATAAGGGCCAGGTTCTTGCGAGGTATTATGGCACTTTACTGGGATCCAAAAGCCTGCTTGGTTGTTAATGGGAAATCCTCACGATGGATTGGGTTGGACAGGGGTACGAGACAGGTTTGCCCCCTCTCGCCGATACTTTTTGATCTTTAAATGGAGCCTATGGCCCAGACGTGGCGGGAGGCCCCCCTACTGGAAGGCATTCCCGGGGTGGGGGGTGGGAAGGGAATATAAATTGGCCCGATATGCTGATATTTTTGTACACCTCAGAAACCCAATGTCTTCGGTCCCAGCGGTGGTGGAAATTGTGGAGCAATATGGAGCGCTCTCAGACTTTAAAATTAACAAAGCGAAGTCCATCCTATTCCCATTGGACCAGATGGAGGACAATGATCTGAGGAGACGGGCCACGCCGAGGATGACAACAAAGGAGATCAGTTACGTTTTCTGGGCATACATTTTATGAGAGAAATGCAGGCATTATATGAAGCAAATTTCTAACCACTCCTAGTGACGGTATTCAGGGATCTGGTGAAATGGGGAAACTTGACAATCTCGTAGCTGGGACGTTTTATAAAGATTAACTTCCTTCCCAGAATCCCATATTTATTTCAGATGCTCCCAATTCAAACCCCAGACTCTATGTTCCGATAGGTTAAGGGCCGTCTACTGAGATTCTTGTGGCAGGGAAATTAAGCCAGGGTGGCGTATGAGATCCTGGTGCTTCCTACGGAAAGGGTTCGCGTACATATACTAATACTATAAGGTGATACAACTTAGGGTCTTGATTCCTCATTTAGGGGGACGGGCGGGATAGTCAATGGTTATGGCTAGAAGATTTTCATCTTCTACCGGCTACGGTGGGGGAATGGATATGGGTGACAAGGGAGCTAGTCCTGAGGAGGATCAGGGAACACCCCATCCTAGGGGTTATTTTGAATATTTGACAAAAGGGCTCGGAGATGAGGGGCATGACGACTTGGCCCTCTCCCCAGTCATCTTTGGGCCCCGGGATTGAGGAAGCGGATCCCGAATCTGGACAGGTTTCAGTCTTGGGTTTGAGACGGGTCTGGCTAGGGTGGGGCAGTTGTGGAGGGATTTCCAGTTTACCTCACTGGTGGATTTAGAGGTGGCATTGGGTATTGGGAAATCAACAATGTTTTCGTATCTACAGCTGAAAGGTGCAATTACTGCAGAGCCTTGGAGAGAACTAGTACAGAGGGAGCTGACCCCCTCGGAGGAAGTCCTGGACTCGAGAGGGGAAAGGAAAGGATTGATCTCTTTCCTATACAGGGCCTTGGTGGAGGTTGAGAAGGGTAACACAGAGAAGCTCAAAATAAAGTGGCAAGGGGAGCTTGGCTTGAAGGTGGATGAAATGCTATGGTGGAAAATGTGCTGCAGGGCCCATAGGGTCTCAATCGCATTCCATTATACACTGCATGCGATTGAACTACTCCACAGATGGCAGTATGACTCAGTGTGCCTCTCTAAGATTTTTCAGGGGGAGAGCCCTCTTTGCTGGCATGAATGTGGGGAAAAGGCTGACTATTAGCACATGTGGTGGGGTTGTGAGAAAGTCCAGATATACTGGGATGAGGTACTTGGGTGGATCAAGGAGATGGAAGGAGTCCCAGAATGAAGTCACCATTATTGGTTCTATTTGGTTTAGAAGGTAGTGAGGTGGAATATAGTAGTCTGCCGCAACTGCCACATTTTTTGCTGATAGAGGGTAGAGCGTGTTTAGGGATGCACTGGAAGAGGGTGTCGCTCCCAAGCAAGAAGGAAAGGATAAATACGGTGAAGAACATATGGGTGATGGAGAGGATTACGGCGGCCATACAAGGCAGGGGTGGGACTACTGAAGTGGAATGGGAGGAATTCCGGACAAGGTACATGCCCACGGAGGGTGTGCAGGGGGACAAGGGATTTGAGGGAAGATGATGGGAGGGTGAAAAGAATGTGCGGAGGGCAAGTATTGTAGACTGTGCAAGAATAGGACGATCATGTGTAAAGAGGGTTGAAATGGGAAATCAGGTCTTCATGTGGATCAGACTGGGCTAACCTTAACATTTGTGGGTCGAATTGGGTCGGGTGGTAGTGCTCGTTTGAGAGGTGGGGGGGCAGGTGAGAGAGGGGCAGGAGGACAACAGCCGGGTGATGTGTTGATGGCCATTGTTAAGTCAGTTTGCTCTTTGTTTATTTTTGGACATATGTCTTATACTGGCTGGATCGTATTTTAGAATGACAAAAATCTCAATAAAGTTCAATTAAAAAAACAAAATTTTAAAAAACGTGCCAGTATCGATTCGGCAAGGTATGGAGAGATTGACAGTGGCACCTTATTTATTCAACACGGCACACACAGGAGGGGCAGAGCCTGTCGCCCTCTCAACTCGTTCCCCCTACCTCAGGGGCAGCACTGGCTCTTGAAAAAACCCCGGTAAGACCTCTGCCCCTGGCTTGGATGGGGGACTGTTCCCCCTCCAACCCCCCTTGACAGAGACCAGTTTTGGACCCGGTCACAGCTGCTGCTTCGGAAAAGGGTGCAGTAGCTGGAAATATGAAGCAGGCGGCAAGTGAGTGTACTGGAATGGTGCCATAGTACAGCAAGTGGATACTTGGAGGGCTCTATAGCTAAAGAAGAGCTGCTAGAGGTGGCAGCATATTCACCATTGGTTAAGCAGATCTGATACTCTAATACTTAACCTTTTTGCTCAAATCCCCTACCTGCTGAAAATACAATTCCTAAGAACTCAGAGGAATTATTTTAATTCAGTGTTTAACCTTCAACTTTCCACTTGGTCTGGAACCTTTTCGGATGTCAATTTCAGACTCAGACACGACAATGCATACATCTTATTTTACAAAGGCTATTGAACACTGTGGTAGGTCATTTGACATAGCTGCAATTACTATTGCATCCTCAACATCAAGGGTCCCCAACCTTCTGTGCGCCATGAGCAAAATGTGCATATCAATTGAAATGGTGAGCAACATCAATTTTTCGATGAAACAAATCGGTGTTCAGTTGACGGACAAATGACTACAACAAAAATTTGAAATGTAGTAAACTTAAAACCGCTTACAGAACATTTTAATTTGCTGTACTTAAGTTATCTAGACCATGTGCAATTCTAGTAAAGGAAATTTGCAAGGCCTTTAATTTAATTTGACATTAATTGGTTGTTTACAGGAAATGTTGAGTAAATTGAGGGGTCAGTAGTACATTTTTAGACACCTAGGACCAGTAAAATTGTTTAAAAATATAGGACTAAATAGACGTTATCAGGGGTTTCAGGTTCTTGAGCCAAACATTTTTAAGAAATTTAGTGCAAATGTTTGGACAGAAAAATTGGTCACAAATGGAGCACTGATTTTCAGGTGTACTTTGGGATTCTGCCCAAGGATTTTCAGGATCAGCAATACTGTTCCACAGTCATTGATTACTGTACTGTGGATTGTTTACCCTTCATGAATGGTATGAAATCTTGTATTTTTAATGAACAAAGAGTGAACACTATCCGCTAGGATTAATTTTCCAATGGCCAGTGTAGGCACCACAAAGAAGATGCCCAACAGGCAGAGGGGCTGGTTGGCGATGCCTAAGCTTGACAAGGAAGCATTGGAAATAAATTACTAATTCACAAAGAAAATAAGATATTCTCTTAAAACTGTTAAACAGTTCAGAGGCCACAAAGAAAAGTGTCAATTTATTTGACTCTTTGGTTGAAACTATCAGCTACAGAGATATTGGCAAACAGCATCCCCAAGTTCATGAGGCCCAGGTAAAAGGGACGTCATGTGGTTCAAATCAGAATGTAGAATCTAGGAAAGAAATGTGAGCCATGATTTAATGAGCGTAGTGTACACGGCTGGTCAGATTTATATTTTGAGCGTGGTAGGTGTGGGGAGGGTGATAGTGTGCATTGGCAGGGTGCGTGTTCTGAGTCTGGAGCATCTGAAGGTGCAGCTGGGATGGTGTATTGGTGTGAGCACTGCGTCCCCTTTAGTGTGAGGGGATCCAGACATGTTGAGGAGGTGAATTGCAGGGAGCACTGCAATGGTAGGTGAAGAGAGAGAAGGTGTGTAGGAGGGGTAGGTAGCAATGGTAGGTTGGTGGATTGTGTTGGTGACTTGAGTGTAGGGCGAGAAATGTGGAAATGATGGTAAGAAGGGCGGCGTGCTGACAAGGAAGAGCTGACAGCTTCATGGTGTGGAGGATTATGAAGTAGATAGTGGGGATGGTGGTGAGGTCAGTGGGGACTGTGGCAGAGGAGATAGCTCTATAGTTTGATAATGGCATATAAAGAAATTACCAAAAGACAAAAAAAGAATTTATTGAGAAACAATGGGAGCTTCTAGGAAGGACACCAACATTGTTTTATGTTTAATGCAGTTGTCGAGACAGGCATTATGCCATCTTCTTGGACAAGCATTCCTTGAACCCCCAGCGCCACACGGTTACAGGCCAATTTTCTCACTGGACGTTACAGTAACGTTCTCCAAATGTTTGTTGCTGAGACTGGAGCAGTGGACTCAAGATAACAATATCTTGAAGCCCTCCCAAACGAGTTTCAGGGTAGGGCTTAGTACAGTAGACCACTGATTCACTCTGCGGACCATCAAGGAGAAATACAATAAGGTTAAGGGAGGCAGATTATTTGGAGCTTTTTTCAGATTTGGAGAAGGCATTTGATTTGATTGATAGAAACATCTTGTGGATTTACGTTTTATTGGGTCCCTAATGGTTTATTGTTACGCTCACCTGGTATCCACGGGGACGCCACCCAGCCCTGGTTGGATGATTTGCACTCTTGAACGCTCTCCCAGTCCCTTGGTAAAGCCTCTGGTTAAAGATGGGTCTGCAATATAGGAGAGCTGGATTCAATACCAGATTGTCTTTATGTTTTCCCACCTCCATTGGCCATACTCATTCCTACCCCTTGGGCCCTCTCCTCACCTTAATATTGTGAAAGGTGGATTTTCCGTCCTGCTCCTTGTGGCAGGGGAGAGATGATGTGGGGGGGTGGGGGCGAGCAGCGACCAAGTTACTTCACTGGTGCAAGCCCCCCCTGTGGGAATCCAGGCCTGCTGCCACTCCGTAGATTTGCTGCTTTACAGTCTTTATATGCAGTACTTATGTTCCTCTTAGTTTGAATAATAATGTCTTGCTTCTTTCCTTTTAGGTATGGAAAGGTATTTTGGTGTTGTCATGCAGTTTGAAGAGGAGCATGGGCCAGTAGGCAAAAGCGTGGTATGTGCGATGCTGTCCGGTGAGTAATGCGCGATGCCCTGGCGCTGTTATGCCTTTTATATTGCTAACCTGTGACTTTTCTCTCCTTGCAGGTTGCGATGTTGCTCGCAGAGCGCCATAATTTTCCAGCAATGATACTGACCAGGAGATGACTACCCAGGTAAGAATTTTGTGGCTTTCTTCATTCGGGAGGAAACGTGAGTAAACGCTTACTAATGCTGTCTTTCTTTCTCTTCTTTCCAGGTTATTGTATTCCAGGATGCATGCAGTGCCGGATGATGGAGTTCGTACCTTCAGGTGAGTGGAACTGAAGTCGGCGATGGACTGAAGACAGGATACTTTTCCAGGTACATTTCGTAGTGTTCTTTCTCTCTCTGCAGGTCCTTGGTTTCAGGTAAACTGGCATCAAATAACTGGACACTATGAGCGTTACGCTGCCCACAGCCGAATAATGCAAAGCATGTTCTGCTGTTTGGGTGCGGTTTAGATAGTCTCAGGTAAAGTAGTCCAGGTAAAATAGTCCCAGGCCTGCCACACCCAAAAGACTAAACCGCATAGCTCAGTTCCTTGTAACAGAGCTACGTGTGTGCCTCCATGTTGGCTGAACCTTGGAGTTCGTACCTTCAGGTGAGTGATTTTGGGACATTCCGTCCATCGGGAAGGGACCGGAGCACCTTTTAAGCACCTTTTAAGCATCAAAAAAATGTTTTTTGGGCCTTCTATTATGTTTACACGGCCCAACGCACGTGACCGTAGCCCCGTTTTCCTGAGCTCTGCCCCACCCATTGCCCTTCGGTCCTTTTCTATCGCCAAGTCTAAGGACCATTTAGCAAAATAGAGGATACTTATTAGAGGAGATGGCGGGCGGGCGGGCATATGGAGGAAAGGCGACTATGAATTAGTAAGGTAGTAACTTCGGTGAGTAACTTTGTCATACTTCTACGTCCCGTCCCCTTTCCTCCATACTTTTGGGAGATTCCCAAGCACTGACCAAAGAAAACGGGAGGATGGAAATGTCACTTATTGGAACAAGTTTTTAAGAACTGCCTGGCCGAACTGGGCATCAGCACGGGTAATTAAGTCAAGACAATGTCTGCAAAAAGCCGAAGGAGAAAGCCCACATATCAGCCTTGGCTATGGACTCCCAAGGAAATATTTCTGGAAGGCATCAGCAGCCGCTTTGCCATGGTCCAAATGTGCACAAACGCCATTTAGGGACTGGAGGCCTTGAATTGTGTAGACCTCTGAGATACATGAAGCTATCCAACGTAAGATGGATGCTTTCGAAGCAGGTTTCCTTTTTGGGTCACCAAACGTAACAAAGAGTTGTAGAGAACTTGCAAGTTCTCTTGTTCTGTCGAGGTAAAACTTCAGAGCTCGTCAGATGTCTGGTTGTGTAAAGCCCTCTCGGCATCGGAGAGCGGGTTCGAGAAGAAAACCGGTAAGGATATTGACTGGTTTATGTGGAACTCGGAGACAATTTTGGGAAGGAAAGAAAGATGGGTTTGAAGCACAACTTTATCCTTGTGGAATGTTAGGAACGGATGTTCGACAGAGAGCTTGAAGCTCGCTTATTCTTCTTGCAGATGTTACTGCAATCAAGAAGGCCACTTTCTAAGAAAGGTACTTGAGCTCGGTAGTGGCCATAGGTTCAAATGGCTTATGACACAAAGCGGTGAGGACCACATTCACATCCCATTTTGGATGAGGAGGCCTGACCGGAGGAAAGAGATGAAGAAGACCTGCGAAGTGTCTCTTGATTACTGGGTTTGCCAGTGAAAAGGAGCAACGGTCTGTAGACAGATAAGCCGCAATGGCGGATAGGTAGGTCCTGCATGATAAGACGTGGATGCCAGAGGCTGCAAGGTCCGATATAAAAGACAAGACATAGTCAATTGAAGCTTGTCCAGGATCAAGCTGTTTAGCTAGACAGCAATGACAAAGCCATTTGCTTTTGTACTGAGCCCTCGTAGTGCCGCCTGAATTATGTGCATATTATCCTCTGAAAGGTTAAAATGCGCTTGTAGGAGGAAATGGCCTGCCCTGGGATATTTAACATGTGCATTTCATTGACAACAAATCATCGGTTTTAGCTCAGACACTGATCTTTGTTGTGAATGCGTTGCAAGAATACTGTTAGGGAGAATTCTCTGTAAAGGCTAATTTCCCAAACCTAGTGAGTCCCCCAGAAGCTTTGCTGGATTTTTGGGGTTTAATTTTTTCTCCTGCTAAGAGTGAGACTCTTTTTCTCCCACTCTTAGGCATGATTTTAGAATGTCCTTTGACTATGTAATGTGTTTTATGGGCTATGGGGTCTTTTACTCCATAGGGCTTCATGTGTTTTTGGTATGTGTGTTACACAGCACCCTCAGTGCAGTAACACAGGGGTGTCATAGTGACCCCCAAACATAGGCTCCATACCCTGGGGCTGACTACTGTCTCCCAGGGCATGTAAAGTTACCATTGGCTTTACTAGTCTTAAATTGTGAACAGAACCAATACAAACCATCATATTGTGGAAGTACTGGTAAGGGGTAATTCGATTGCCCCTGGGTCTGTTTTCCAAGGAGGCACTGTCCAGTCCCCCCTTGTCGAGTTTATGGCTGTTGGCAGTGGATACCACGTGAAATATTCCACCAGAATATTTCCTATGGGATTTTCCCATTCATTTTAAACGCACCACTTTTTGGTGCAATGTTAAAGATACCGCTGGGTTATTTATTTAATATTTATTCCCCGGTTGGGTCTTTTCGCCAGGACTCTGTTTTAAAATGGCGTTTGTGTTCGCCTCTGAAACTCTAACCCAAGTCGAGCCCTTTGTTCCACTTTTGGTGGGCTTCTGCACAGAAGCCTCCAAAAGTGGTGCCACTCTGTCTGGGTCTACAGGATGTGTGGGAGGGGGTAAATAGGCACCCTGGACTGAGTTGCCTTGGCAACTCACGTCGCACTCTTGTGTGATTGGCCCAGTGGTGAGCTGCCCGACTCACCACTTAGCATGTTTGATTGACAGCTAGGCTGACGAATGGGGGTTTTCTGCATAAAAGCAGGGCTTTGGGGACTGGAACTTCAGAAGTCGCCACAGGACCTAAAGAATCTGAAGAGGGGAGAAGCTGAGCAATCTACAACAACGACACCACCGGTGGAGCCCTGCTGTACGAAACTCACCACTTTCCCGGCGACAGAGAAGATCTTCTTCTAGGAGAGTCTTCTTCCCTTTGAGCTGGTGGGACCAACCAGTTTGCCTTTTTCGCTTTCCTGGATCGTCTCATGGTCGAATCGCCCGTGCCAAGCACCCCGGCGCCCGGATAGCCACGCTTCACCACTACCACGAATAAAAGGGTAGTACCTTTCAACCAGGAAACTCTGCGGCTGGTTTCTTCCCTGGCAGTGCAACGACCTCCAGCTTTCCTCCACGTCGAGATCTTCTCTTCCCCTGGACGAAGCCCAGACTTGCACCCGCTACCAGGAACAACTGCCCCCGCTGGAGCTTTCTCACCATTTCAGGTACTGTGTCCCGCCTTGTCTCCCTTGCAACAGACTGTCCAAGGTGTCCCGTAAATCCTTGACTCTCTATCCTGGGGTGACCTCGGACCTGTTAACATTACCTTTCTGACTTGATCCAACCTCTTTTGACTTTTCCTGCAAAGACTTTGAGTGCATTTCCACTGTGTGATCTTGGGCACATTCCGCCTTGCTCTCTCCAAGAGTGGGCCTGGCCTATGAACTTTTTGCTCTACAGTAGACCCTGCCTTTCTTGACTTGCTGTGGTTTCTTAAAAGTATTGGTACTGTGTGTTTTTCCTATTCTGCCTTTTCTCTCCCTTTTTAAACAAATTATTGGAGTGCCATCTATGGTTACGCGCTCACCTCTGTTTTGCTAAATAAGTGGTGTCTTAACCTAGACTTGTCAAATAATTAATTAGGGAGGTGTATATACTTATAGTGACTGTGTTTGAACGTGCTTGACATATTAGTGCCAGTGTATTTTTATTACAAGTGTGTTTTTAAATAAATAATTATATACTTTTATACCAAAGCTCTGGTCAGTGTTTGCTTGTACTACTGTATTTTTAGCCCTATTGTGTATACTCTATATACTGCTTAACTCTTCTTGAGAGAAGTCTGACTGCTCAGCCACAGGTACCAGGTAAATCTGGGTGGTGCAGACTGCTACCAATTGGGTTTACTGCTAACACCTGTAGTCTTAAACTTTTTGCAGTGGTCCCCAAGGGAACTGCACAGGTTTCTGCCTAACAAATACCAAGTTGGCATATTATAAAAAAGGTATTTATTCAAAAGAAATCAATCAATATTCAAGGCTCTGTTTACCATCTTAATCAACATAAAACACAGCTTAAGCTGATACTCCTTAAAAAAAGATCCACCGATTCTTCATGAATTCATTCTTTACAATACAATACTATACAACGGTTGCAATTATATGTTAACCTCTTAAAATATTTTGCTTTGTTTAAACATGAAAAAGCGTTAACGATCGAAATTAAGATTGAATAAGCAGGCGCTAAAAGCAGCTACTGGGTATTAACCAGTGACCACAAGCTACTACTGTGAACGAGGAGCTAAAACAGAGTGTTCTGTTAATCTAAATTCCACATAAAATGAAAACATATAATTTTGTCCATTATTCATGACTGCATTTTTGCATTAAACAGTGTATAGATGTGTCTTAATGTTAATTTAGATTGCCCCAAATGCACAGAGTCAAATTCCCATAGGTGGGTTTTGTTTGGCATCAATTGGCCTGGGGAGACACAAGTAGCTCCTGGCAGCTGTTGGCGTCAAGCTAAACAGGCTCTTCTAGACTACAAGCAGGAGCTAAATAGCTACCAGTTCCCCTCTATTTCGAACCCTTGCAGCATCACACAAACATGCACTGTCAGATTGTCGCCACACAGAACTGGCAAATCTAACCTGATCATGCGTATTGTATTGGTTTCAATCAAAAATGAAATGTTTTTCATTGAAAAGTGTTTCAAGTGCTCCTTTATCGCTATACTTCTTGTACTGTGTTATCAAAATAGTTTCCCCAAACACTTCCTCGTTTCTGTACTAATCTGGAGTGTACCAGGTACTTGATTAAGAATTCTATTCTCAAAATGCTTTCCCTGCATCTCCGTAGGAATTCTCAAAATGCTTTCCTTGCATGTTCTATACTCCTTTATTTTGACCAGCACTCGTGTGCTTCCAAAAAGATCATTAAAATAATGAGTTTCTATTTTGTCTTTAGCATACCAACGCAATCAGTGGCAAGCTGATGGCATTTTTTTTTTACAACTTTATTTATTTACGGTTACCGCATAGTCAAAGCAGTTTCGTGTAAGAGACAAACATTTACGTCACATTAGATTAACCCCTCCCCTCCCCCGTCTGCCCGTTCTCTGGGCCTTCCAATGTTCGCGTGACTTCTCCCAAAAAGCGTTTCGCAAGCTGTGGTTCGAAGGCTAATGTGGGGAACTGGCTGTTGTAGTCCAGGACCGGGGCCCCAACAGTCCGTAAAGCAGTGAAATGTACCTTCCGTTGACACTGACTTTTTCGGCCACCAGAATCTCCCAGACTTTTATCCACCATAGGGGTATTAAGGGGCCCTCCTGTGTTTTCCATTTACGGGCCAAGGTTAACATGGCTGCCAAAAGCAGCTGCGTGAGCAGTTTGGCGGAGTGACCCGCCTTTGGGTAGCATTCCAGACTTGACTATTCCCAGCAGGATCACCTCTAGGTCCATGGGCAGTTTACGCTAGGCTATAGCCTCAATAATCTGTATGACCTCCTCCCAGAACGCCTGTGCTTTCGGCATTCCCACCACATATGGAAAAGGGTTCCACAAGCACTGCATTGCCTCCAATAGTTCGGGTCTATGGATTTCTGGAAGTGGTGTAGGCGCTCCGGGTGGCAATACCAGCGGTGAAGAAGTTTTAGTGTGCATTGATTATTGGTTATGCATCTAGAGGCTGAGTTGATCCTGGTCCAAAAGTCCACCCACGTTTGGTCCTCTATGGGATGCCCCAGGTCTGCTTCCCATCTGGCCATGTTTGCTGGTTTTTGATGTCAGGTGTCGACCTGCAGTAGTTTGTAGAGTTTGGTAATCAGACCCCGGTGTGAGCCCCCTTCATTGCGTGGTCAAGTGAATAAAGAACCCTTGTGGCCCCCTGTCGGACCGCCGGTTGCCAGATCCAATGCCTGATCTGGGCATAGATGAACCTTTCCATTTCTGCCAACTGGAAGCGGCTCTTGCTGTCACACTCACCTGTGTCTCTGCAGCAGCGATGGACGAGCCTCCCTTGACCCCCGAGTCTTCACTTCCTCCGTTTCACCCGGAGGAATACCTTTCAAATACAAGGTGTACAATCAGACCTGGATTCACCAGATTCCCCTGGGCCCTTCCCTTCTATTTACTGTGTGCTGTGATGTCCCCCTATGGGTTTACCTTAATCTTTAGTAGGGTGTGCACTCCATCCTGCCTTCACAGGGGTGTGATTAACTCATGTGATTGGTGCCATTGTCTCTAGGCTGAGTTCAGATGCCAAACGCTGTTTTATGCCTTCACAGCGATGCCGAGAGTTCAAGGCGCCAGTTTCTTCACTGGCTAGAAAGTCCTTCCCACAAGTGAACGTTGCGCAGAGAATGTTGAGTGTCCAAAATTGTATGTATTGTCTTTGTTTGCTGGTATTTTTGTGAGCGAGTAGCGCTGTGTGTAGAAGCTAGCTGATGGTAGGTTTGCGCAGCACCTTCAATTCGAGCGTGCCTGGTAATGTCTCTGCCTTTACCTTGCAGGAGAAAGTATGTGGTATTAACGCCTCGAGTCCGGGTTCAGCGCTACTGGAGACTTGGAGGTTAGGTAGGTTTGCACGGATGCTTTTGGTAAGTATGCACCGCATAGAGAGAGAGAGTGCAGTGAAATAAGTGTCTGCGTTATTGGGGCGAGCACAATGAATAATGTCTCTTCTTTCTTTTACAGGGGTTTGTGCACTCGTGCAACTAACCTGGATTCCAGGGTTGCGGGAAGATTCGGTGAGTATGCACAGCGTTACTGATGTGCGCGTGTTAACACTGTTCTTCTTTGTTCTTACAGGTGCCGGTGTAGAAGTACCCTCTTGACTGGAGATAGCTGTGGCGTGGAGTAAGAACCAGGTAAGCTGAAGCAGAATGATCCGGAGCGGGTAAGCAGAAGTAGGATGATCCGGAGCAGGTAAGCAGAAACAGGATGATCCGGAGCAGGTAAGCAGATGCTGGCTGATCCAGAGCACAGCAAGTGTGTTGCTGATAGAGCTCACAGTAAGCAACACGAAGCACTGGAAGAATCTTGGGTGTGGCTTACATAAACAGCCACACACAAACACTAGAGAGCTCATGAATTATCATGCACTTCCTGTTTTGCAACAGGAAGTGGTAACCAGGAAGTTACTACAAACACTAGGAAGGAATGAAAGGAGGGATCTGTTATGGGTTCTTTGTGTGCCTATGCCAGGCCTGCCAAGCCTCCACCCAGCTTGCCCCAACTACCTGCCGGATACCCATGACACATGCATTGTTCGAAGGAGAGAGGGGCACCGTTCTCAAACAGCTGTGAGAGGGTTTAAAGTCCGCACCCCCGGGACCATCTGCTAAAATTTGCTGTGTCCATTCTCGGGGAGAAGTCTGGATTCCCGAGGATTGGGGAGAGAGGGCCCAGGCCCTTGGGGAGTTTCTTCCTTCTCAGGGCCCATGCCCATGTGCCCAAGGTTGTTCTGGTGGATGAAAGGATAGTCGGCCAATGGCTATGTGCCGTGCCCGACACGTGTAGCAGGGAGCTCAACCATAGAGGGCATCTGGCCTGTTTGATTAGAGTCTATTTTGGGGGGGGTCGCTTGGTCCACCCATGTAGTAGCGCTTGCTAGCTGAGCCGCTATATAATAGTTTGTAAGACTTGGTAGACCCATGCCTCCCCATTTGGCCGCTCCAGTAATGACTTTCACCGGGATGCTCGCCCTACCTCCTTTCCAGATGAATTTCGAAAGCTGCTTATGTAGCAGCATCAGAGGTCGTTTTGGGTGGTGGACCAGCAGGGTCGAGCATAGGTACAGGAATCTGGGCAAAAGATTCATTTTACATGCTGTAATCTGCACAGCAGAGAAATCTTGTGACCGTCCCATCTTTTCAGATCGGTTTCCAGTTCCTTGAACAGGGGGGGAAGTTTGCTGCATAAAGCCATTTAGGGTCTGCAACCAGATGTATCCCAAGGTAGGCAGAGGACGTAGTGCTCCATTTCAGTGGACATGTCACCTGGAGGTCCCTCATGAGATCATCACGCATATGCACTCCCAGGGCCTCCGATTTGGTGTAATTAACCACAAACCCTGCTACTTGTTCAAAGTCTCCCAGCTCTGCTAAGTTGGCGGGGAGCGAGGTTTGACAGCTGGTGAGGGAGATCATCACGTCATCCGCATATATTGTGATATCTTGAATTGTTCTCCATTTATGTCCATCCCTGCTATGTTATTGTTCAAGCAAATTCTCTGTGCGAAAGGTTCCATCACGAGGTCGAAGATCAGTGGGGAGAGCGGCCAACTCTGTCTCGTCCCACACAAGAGCGAGATCGGGGACGAGAGCTTTTGGTTCATCCTTAAAGAAGTCTTCAGGGCTTGGTAGTTGGCCAGTAGCATCTTGCGAAATGTAGGGCCGAACTGAAAGGCTTCCAGCGTGAAGCGCACGAAGGTCCAGTCCAGCCTGTCAAAATCTTTTGTGCATCCAAGGTTAGAATTGCCAGTTCCTGACGATCTTGGGCAGCTACTAGCAGATGGCATCTTTGACAGAGTTCATATCCGCCAGGCATCTTCCATCTTCAGATCTCCCGGGCTGCTTCTCTCAGCTATGCCCAAAAAGGCTGTGGCACAGCACCACTTTCTACAGTAGTTCGGAGGCTGCTCATCTCAGGCTAATCTTATGCCCCTTTTTATACTGTTTTTGGGGCAAATTAAATGTAATATGAAGTGTGATTTGCTGAGTCATGCATTACTTGACCGAACACAGATGTTCCAGTGGCTACTTTATTTGTTGGAAATCTTATTTGTTAAAAACGTCCCTATGTAATTGTGTACTTTTTCTCCCCCCTTGTCCCCCCCCCCCATCTATCTGGACCATTGTCTTATGTTATTTCTGTCTGGCCTGTTTGAAACTAGAGAGAAAAGCTTTTTCTAAACATGGTTTTTCCTGACTGAGTCCGCAAATTGTAAAATAACTCTTTGGGCCATTCAATTGCTGACAGTTAAACAATGGCCTTTTATTTCACTTGTTAGGCCTTTCACCATAAATCAAAAACATAGCAAGCTTTCTCCAAGCGCTTTAAAATGGTATATAGGCGTTTGTGTGTGTGTGCGCGTTGAATTCATAGCTAATTGAGGCCTTGTTGTTGCACTATAGAAATGATATATGTACCTGTAGTGAATGCATAAGCTTAGTATGTTGCAATCTATATAAACCCTACTGTTCTGAATTGGCTCTTACCAATCTACACATGAAAATATGCATACCAGGTGTCACATGTATGCTGTACACAATTCTAATAATCCAGATAATCTTATATAGCCATGCACCTGGTCCAAATGCTGAAAGTTGTCGTTTCAAAACGTATTTCTACCCTAGAAAAATACTAATGCACGTCACACAAACAAGGATAAACGCAGAACCAGACGTTACCTATTGCCATGAACTGCCATACTATGTATGGCCATGAAATGCTCAGGCACCTTTGGCTGGCAACTGCCACAGTTTGCCAGGTACTGCATGAAACTCCAATCCGGTCCCATCATTGATGCCTTCATATGCACACCATTTCACAGCTATTAGCATCATATGTTATGTTCATTAGAATTGTACAGCACACATCTAGCATAGGTATGTCATGTACATCGCTACACAAATCGGGGCTGCAGAAAGCAACGTTCTCAGTGCCAATGTGGAAGGATGCGAGTTTTGGGTACGTTCTTGGTGGGCAAATAGTGTTAGGTTTGTGGTGGACTGCGGACCAGGTACATGCTTCAAAATATGGCCAGATACTCACACTATTTGAAGGCATTGGCAACAAATGTCCACAGACTGCCTCCCTTTGTCAACCATTTAATTTGCAGTGTCTTATACTTTGCCACATTTGTCCAGATACTACCACCTTTTGCCAGGTACTAACATTGTATGCCCATGCACGTCAATAATGTGCCATCTACAAACATCATATTTCCAGGTACTTGCACCAGATTCAATATTTTTAAATAAAATGTCATGACACTCAATACATGACAGGATTGCATTTACATGCAATGGTACTCGCAAAATAGAACTCGCACCATTTTCTAGGCTGTGAAAGAGACTGTGCCAGCTGCCAGCCGTCCGCTGATCGCCTGCCTTTACAGAGGGGTGTGGGATTAGAGCGCTGGCTGTAGGTGGTGACCCTGCTCTCCCCAGCACTGGGGAAGCCCGCAGAATGATCGCGGGAGGGTGGGAATGTGCTCCTTTCGCACTTTTTTCTGGTGTGTGGCTTCCTAGGGCTGGCATATTGTAGTCCTACCAGCTACCGGCTCTGATGGTCCCTGGTTTGTTCCACTGCAAAGTCTTCCTGTGAGGTGTGGCAACAGGTGAAGGATCTGCCTGCAGAAACAATAGACCAAATATCTGTTAAGTGAACCCAATTCTATGGCGTGGTGTTGGTAGTCCATGCCCGCTTTCCATGAAATCATGACAGAGACCAGCCTGTATGTCTATTTTCATCCCATAAACAACTACACCGCAGGATAGCTTAATGATGCAGTGGAGGCATGCTGAGGAAAAGGTGCATTGTCCACTGAAAGCAGCACCCAAAAAGAGAAGGCCAGTTCACACAATTTGTTCAATGCATACCAGTAATAATTGGTCAGTAGCAATCAAATTTGTCCATGATCTGTCTAGCGCTTTGAATCGGCCCTACCCCCTTTAAAGTTCTGGAGGCAGGGACTGTTAAGTACATATGCAACTTTAGGATACTCCGTGCTTTAATGATAGTGCAGAAATATTTCAACACTTTACTTGTAATGTTACATTTTTTTATTTCATTTTTTTTTTTTTTTTTAAAGCAGTGCATTCTACTCAGCCGATTGCTTCAGAAGGTAAAGTGCCAGTGGCTTTCCGACTGAGCTCATTAATATCAGGCTGTAACACGACAACTTCAGACCCCCCCTCATGAAATTGCAGGTGATCTTGCTCTCAGGGCAATTTTAAAAAAGTGTGGGGGGCTGGAAGGTTGTTACAGAGACCTAGTCCTCAGTGACCACCTAGTGGAAAAAACGTTATGGCGGCTATGCCTGGAACATCTGATCTTGGTTTGTTGTAAAAATACTTCGATCCATGGGTCCATAACCACGTATGAAATGCATAGTCTCCAGAGGATAGCTCAGGGGCAAAACGCTCGTCTTGGAAGCAAGACAGCACGGAGCGACACAGATTCGAACCCGGTCTGCGCTTAGAAACCTCTGGATATTACGCACGTGATAAATAACTAAATATAAGGCTGTAACATGTATGCTCGGTCTGATGAGCAGACAACGCAAGGACTGTGGTACTGGTGGATGGGTTTATAGTAACTGAACCAGTACTCAGTTGGGCTGTTCAATTCCTAACTTTGTGCAGTACAATATTAGTTTATGTTAGGAAACTAAGCACAGCACAACAGTAATCGATGGAGGATTAGAACAAGAAGCAGATTGCCCCCAATGCACGTGGTCAAACCCAGAAAATCAGAGTGCCCTGAAAAAGCTGTGAGCAATTTCACGTTTTTGAGGTGTGCCAAAGATCACCTGCAGGTTTCTGACTGTCTAAACAGATTTTGGCGACAGCCAGAGAAAGGACCACGGAAACAGATGTGGCAGCCAGAGAAAGATGGCCATGAAACTAGAGATTTCTTTCCATGACCGTAAAGATGGCCATGAAACTAGATATTTCTTTCCATGACCGTATCCACAATATATTTCCAAATTGGAGCTACTCGGGAAGAGTATCAGATATCTGCCAACACACTACAGAGTGACATAAGAGAAGAGAGTGTCTTCTTGGATATCACCAGTGAATGAACTGTACAGATATGTGCATCATCCAGAAAATGATGACATCAAGGGCAAGGGACTGAATCCTGAACCCCTGCTGTCCTCGTGTGTATGTAAAATGACTATCAAGAATACAAGATACCAGATGAAGTGGTAATGAAAGAAAATCAACAATGAAAGGTACAGATATGGACTGCATTACAACATGCTCTGGAAAGAACTCTTATAAATACCCTTTCCAGGCTAGCATTTTGGGATTCATGGCCTTTGTTGTCCAGATGTATGTATTCTTCAACTGAGCCCCGAATCTGAATGCAATTAGGTCCGAGTTTTCACTTAAATCTTTTACAGCCTAATCAATATGCTGGAAACTGGACAGGTCTTGTCTGTTGGTTGGCTACTTAACCAGCCATACATCGTAAGCACTGACTGACATTTATATGTTACTTTCTGCCAAGTTGTCTGACCCTAGAAGCCCAAAACAAGCTCCCTTGCAATATCACCTAGAAGTTAGAACTATACAGGATAAATGCACTGTTGGTTCACAGAACAGCACTTCTGCTTAAGTGGGCTCAAAACCAGAGTCTTACTGCCCCGGGATTGCTAGGCTACCTTATTCTTGACAACTGCATTTCGAAGCTCTTCTGACCATCAGAAGACCAGCAAGTAAAATTGCTCCAAACTATTCTTGCAAAGTTGGTTCACTCACACACACATCCCTATGATATATGATATGATATGGCATTTATAACGCACCTAGACACAAGTGTTTCAAGGTGTGATGAGGCAAGGGGGGGAACAAAGGGAGGACAGACAACAATCCTACTAGGCCAGGCGTCATTCAGATCATGCAAGTGCATGGGAAGGAGGAGGGGGGAAAGTGCAGTACATGGGATAAAGAATAATAAACAATAAGTAAAGTACGGCCAGCTGGTGGCTAGTCTAAGGGAAAGTTCAGACATCGGGTGTCAAGTGCTGGTAGTGGAACTGTAGGGATCCAAAATAAATGGTGTAAAGGGAAAAGGTCCAGAAAGGAAAACGGAACAAGAGGGATCACAACTTCAGTAAGCCGAGAGGTTCCACCAGACTCACTGTAAAGTTCCCTTTCAGGTGCTGCAGGCCTTCTCCTGATGTGAAGAGGGTTATGGAGCAGGCCACGATTGCACACTGAAGTCCCTGCCCTGCCTTACATGGGGCAGTAAAAGGCCTGCGTTCATGACAATGTGGGAAGAGGAAGAAGAATTGGTTCTCAGCCAGCTGGCACACAAGAGAGAAGAGCTGCTTCACGTCAAGGCTCTGCAATTGTGTAGCAGTAGCATTTTACTAGCAAGTCAAGTTGGCAGCGTCCGACATCAGAGGGGGAGCGCGGACTATGGCCCTCTAGTGATGCCACACTAAGAGTAACGCAGTTTAACAGTGTAGAAGCCACCTCGCACACCTTGAGAAAGTGTACACAAAGTTTGAGAATTCTTAAAAAGTACCCATTACATAAACCCATACTGACAAAATACGTATCACTTAGTGTGATTATACCTAGGGACACGGATAAGATTACTTTTAGTGTCTGTTTGCAAAGTAGGGAATAAAAGGACGTTTGTATGGAGACAAAACGAAGTTCTCATTCCCGACTGTTGTATTTTTTAGAAAAGTGTAAACAGATTTTAATTTTCTTTCTCGTTAGCAATTTCTATAAAATGACAAGCATGTTCTGTTTTCGAATCAAGCTGCACTATAGCAGAGTTTGTGGCAGGTACCACTCCTACAGCTAGTCGGAACCTATCACCTGAGCAGTGTGGGTGGCATAAATGGTCAAGTCAGACACAAGTTCCTGTTACGTCCTAGTTTACTTTGTGTGGAGCACTGGCATGACTTTAGGGGTAAAATAGGAAGCTACACCACCTGCATAGTCCAGATCATAGCATTCGTCACATTGGCGCAAACACCACAATGTGTACTCACATGTGTGAAGACATTCTGTGATGGTTGTTGCATCAATGAAGTAGCCCTCGCAGATGGTGCACACGATGTATGGTTTCAGCTCACACAGGTTGATCAATCCCTGAAAATACGTCCAAACAAACATAGTACATGATTATTAACCATCTATTTTACTTCACACAAAGTTGGCTACTCTTAGAAATAGTATTTCAACCTGTAACAAGAAGCCATTTCACAAAATCTAGACTTTGGTGGAAGAAAATAAAATCAATGGAAGGAGATGCAATAGTGTTTATCGGAAATTCCTGGCTAGACACAGGGGCTCGCATTACTTGGATCGCCCGTTTATTTCATTATCAATAGCGGCTAATCTTCCAACATGGTTTGCAAAGAAGCACAATGCAAAGGTTTCCCCACCTAAAAGTCCTGCATTTTTCCAATCAATCGGATCAGTGCAGTACAGAGTAAGTCCCTCTATAGAATATAATCCTCTGCTCATCAGATGAGATAAATTCCTTATCTGCTATGCCACTAAATTAGTATTTATTGGCAACAACAGCAGAGCCGTTAACACCATAATCATTACTTTTGTTAAATTTAAGAGAAGGTTTAGACGAGCGTCGCACACTTGGCGTGTTATCCTAGGGACAAAGATATTTACAAAGACGTCCTGCTTGGAAGAGGAGTGCATGCGCACACAGCCCACAGTTAGAGCGCGCCCTACCCATGTAGAGGTGCACTGAAGTTGCATGGTAACTACCCAGAGAGCACCAGAGGCGTTGCTAGGGGGGCGGAAGGGGCTGCAGCCCCGGGTCTTTTGGTCGTAGCCTCGGATAGTTCTGGGACCACAACCAAAAGGCTAGCTAGCCCCGAGTCCCGACATGAGCGTGGCCCGGATCTTTTCCAGACCTAGCAACACCCCTGGAGAGCACCGTGAAAAGCAACGGCACAAAATGAAAAAGGCAAAGCCCACATCCCAAAAACACAAAGATTGGCACAACATTATGTTTTGCACGGTCTATGTTAAGTGCAGCTTTGATGGCACCAAAAAGCTTTATACCAGGACTATGGATAAGAGGAAAGAAATAAACATTTTTTTAATAACGTTTGCACTATTACAACGTCAAACCTGGACAACTCGGACTCTACATTAAACTGACAGCAGAGGCGACCAAACAATGGGTTACATTACCACGGTGGAGTTTTGGATCTACTCTTTCAAATAGTGCATTGCAAAGAATATTTGTTCAATCCAACTGGTCAAAAGTACTAGTTGTCCAGAGTAACTCATCAAAATGGCACACTTCGACCAAAAAAGACCCATGCTAGAATGTTGGCCCTGCACTTTATGCATTGCCCTATTCCCCTAGAGGCCCTTCCGAGCCACATATTACGGTGTGGTTGGCAGTCTACATAAGGATGGCTAAAGCAAAACAAAAAAAAGGTTCCGGAGGCAATCTTTGCCTCTGGCATTGATATGGGCAGCCCCATGGACCTTTGTTCTTTAACCTGTCAAACCATTACAGTAAGGGGAAAGACTATACACAAATCCAGCTTGGTCCCACCCCAAGGCTGACATTTTTCTGTGGTTGCTTGTAGTTCCGTGCAGATGGGACCTACCTGGCCTGGCAGATCAGGCTCGACTTCTCCCACTATTTATTTATTGGACATGTGTATGGCGCCTATACACAAGTGATTCCAGGTTCCACAAGACAAAAATGGAAAAAAGTGTGAGGGGGTTAGAGGGAGGGGGTCAAATAGGAGAAAAACAACAATAACGGTAGTGCTAGACCATGTGACATCCTTATAATGCAAGTGCAAAGACAGAAGTGCAGGGGAGGGTGCAAGTAGAGGGGCAGGGCTGAGATGGGAGCTAGGGGGTGAAATGCAGGTGTGGGCCCAGGGGGCTGAGCAAGTGCTGAGGGGAGCCACGAAGGGCAAGTGACAGGGAAAAAAGGGGGAAAGGAAAAACAAGTGCGATGGACAGGGTGGACCAGATTCAGGCAAGTCTGGGAAGGGTGCCCAAGGGCAAGTGCTGATTAGGGATGCTGGGAGAGATTGGTCAAGGGGGAGTGGCCCCAGTAAGACTCATAAGGGACCAGGCACCAGTCGCAGAGGGACATTAGCACAGGAGGGGGAGATGGAGGGAGGAGGAAAGGGAAGGAGGAGGAGGAGGAGGAGGAGAAGAAAAGGAAAGTCTTCAGAAGTTTCCAGAACTTAAGAAGATCCGGTGCAAGTCTGAGGCCGGCAGAAAGGCCATGCCAGAGGTAGGCTCCTGCCGAGGAAAGGGATCTACCTCCCACTCTCTGCCTGGAGAAACGTCTGACCTGCAAAGGGTTGGAGCTAGGAGGACCGAAGAACACTAGCAGGGAGGCATTTAGGGAGATAAATCTGAATGTTGAGAGGTCCCAGGGCCCAGACAGCCTGGTGGGATGATGCAGAGGGTCTTGAATTTGATCCTTGCGGTCACTGGAAGCCAGTGGAGAGATTTTAGGGCTGGCGAGATGCAGTCCCTGGGCTTGAGGCCAAGGATAAGTCTTGCAGCCCTATTCTGGATTAGTTGAAGAGGGTGAAGGGAGGAAAGAAGCAGATTGAGGAAGAGGCTGTTACAGTAGTCCAGCCTAGAGAGAACCAGAGCTTTGAAGACATTGAGCTTCTGGGGGGAATGTGAGGAAAGAAAGCCTCTGAGGAGGTGGAGCTGGAAGTTGGACTTTTTGGCAAGGTCTGTGATGTGCAGCGAGAAGGAGAATGAGGGGTCAAAGATGACCCCCAACGTTTTTAGCCTCACAAGAGAGTGATAGGAGGGGACCGAAGGAGGGTGGCCAGAGTGGGGGGAAGCAGGGAGCAAGTGTCCCAATGAGAACGATCTCTATCTTAATGGCATTAAGGCAGATTGTTAGCAGAGCACCACGCCTGAATAGCAGTTAGGCAATTGGGTAACAGAGGGGAAGACGAGGTGGAAGCTTAAAGGAGAACTGTGGGTCGTTAGCATAGCACTGGAAGTGAGGAGAGAAGATGGAGATCAAGTGGGCCAGAGGGGCAAGGTAGATGTTGAAGAACCATGGCAATAGGATAGAGCCCTGAGAGACACCACAGGTAGAGAGGTAGGTCGGGGAGAGGAAAGGGCCCAATTATACTTGGGAGGTTTGGTTTGAAAGGAAGGTGGTCAGCCACGCCACTGCCCGGTCCCTGATGCCTATGTTATCACAGAGACGATTTACGAGGATGGCATGATTGAAAGTGTCAAGGGCAGGAGAAAGATCGAGAAGGATCAGAACAAAGAGTTTGAATCCAGGTTCGAGAGCAGGTCCTCACAGGTCTTCAGGATAATGGTTTCTGTGTCGCTGTAGGATCTGAAAGCAGACTGGTGCTCGTGGAGGCAGCCAGCTGATTCAGTGTGGTGGGTCAGTTGGGGGGGGGGTGACCACCTTCTCCATGAGTTTGTCCAAGAAAGGGGTGATGGAGATAGGGCAATAGTTAGCCGGCATGAAGGGTCTGCTGATGTCTTTTTTAGGAGAGGGTACAAGGAAGTACTTGAGGGATTGTGGGACAGAGCCAGTGGCAACGTAGTCATTACAAAAGGTCAGCCAAGGAGGGGGCGAGAGAGAAGATGTTGTTCTTGATAGTTCTGGAAGAGCAGGGAAGCACCTGTTTGGAGGAGACTTTCATAGAGAAGACTACTCTGGAGATCTCATCCGGTGTAATGGGAGAGAAGGAGGAGAATATGGGGCGGGGGGCCCAAGGGAAGCAAGAGAGGAGGGAGGTAGAAGACAGCAAGGACAGGATGTCCCGAGTGTCGGTGGAGAAGTGGAGGCAAGTGCAGTGCAGAGGGCTTGTAAGAGAAGGGGGAGGAGGAGACTGCGATAGGATTGGAAAGTTCCTTGCAGATTTTGAAAAGTTCAGCTGTGTTATTGGTGGCCCCAGTGTTGAGGGCTTGGACATGAGCCCTCTTCTTGGAGTGGATGGCGAGGCGATATTGCCTTTGGAGCAGGCAGCAAGCCAGTTTGTCAGAGGATGCACCCGAGGCCTGCCACTTCCGCTCAGCAGCTTTACACTCGTGTTTCAAAGCTGCCAAGTCGAAGTCATAACAAGAGTTGCATTTGGAGGCAGGTGTAATGCGGATCCTCATGCCAGGGGCAAGGATGTCCAGAGTGTTAGAGATGGAGAACTGAAGGTTAGCCAGTGCAGAGATGGTAGGAATCAAAAGTAGGGTGGGGTGAGGGAGGGCGGATGAAGGTGGTGGCAAATGCAGTGACTGACACCCGATTTATCTGTCGACTGACAGAGAAGGACATTGGCAGTGCAGCAGAGGTATCGACAGGGGGCCAAGGAGCTTAAGGTGGAAAGAGAGGAGAGAGTGGGCAGACCAGGAGAGAGGGAGTAGTTAGAGGGTTGGAGAGAGGTATGTCTGTTGAGATGAGAGCATCCAAGGTGTGTCCGGCAGAGTAGGTTGGGCCAGAGGCAAGAAACTTGAGGGAAAGAGTCGCAGAGGTCGCGAAAGAGGACAGTGGCCAAATCGGGAGAGTCAAGATGCATGTTAAAGTCCCCAAGGAAGAGAAGATTGGGGGAGGAGTCCAGGAGAGAAGAGGAGAGGTCTGCCCATTACCAAGAGAAAAAGAGGGGTAGGTCTGGGGGGGGGTGGAAGGGGGTGTCAGGTCCAGGAGACCTGTAGATTGTGGCAAGAGTGAGGGAGAGGGTAGGAGAAACAGACAGCCTACAGATGAGGCATTCAAAGAAGGAGTAGGATTGAGTGGGAATGAGGGTGGACCGAACCCACTCAGGGAAAATTAGGGCCACCCCACCCCCAGATCGGGTGGGCCTGGGATTGGACAGGATTGTGTAGCCTTTGCAGAGAAGGATGTCAAAAGCAGCGACAAAGCTGGCCTTGAAGCACGTCTCAGTGAGAGCAAGGACATCAAGATCTAGGTCTTCAAGGAGGAAACAGAGGAGTGTTTGACAGCAGAGCTAGAATTGAGAGTAGCTAAGTAAAGCTGGTTGCCACCTTTAAATGTTTTACGAGGGGAGTTACAGAGGTGGGGTGCCACAACCGGAGGGATGGATGGAAGAGGGATGGAAGACAGTGGGCAGCAGGAGTGGGCAAGGGGCTGGGAGAGTTGAAAAGAGATGGTAAATGCCTGCCAAGATGGAGGAGATTGGGCTGAGAGCCCAGGGTCATGATCGTGCCATTACGATAGACATTGATGATGCACCTGGACGATGATAAGTGTGCCAAGAGCACTTCACATCTGGTACCACCATTAATGGGTGAGGAAGAAAAAAGGGGAGAGGACAGAAACCATATGGGGCATCCATAGGTCAGGAGAAGGAACGGCAAAGCCAATTTATTGGACATTTGTATGGCACCTATACTCAGAGTTTACAGGCGCCACAAGACAAGTAGGAGGGGGTAGGTCAGGCAAGAACATGGGAAAGAAGTATAACAAATAATGATTATATTGGCCTTGTGACAATCCTACTGTGCAAGTGCAAGACAAGGTGGTAAGTGCAGGGGATTTGAGGGAGGGAGAAGTGCAGGAGTGGGGCGCTCAAGGGAGGGGGTTGAGCAAGTGCTGGGGGGGCCAAGGCAGCAAGTGCGAGGGGGAAGGGAGAATGAGTGGTGTGGACAAGGAGGACCAGGTTAAGGCTAGTCCATGGAAGGGAGCCTGTGGGCAAGTGCTAGCAAAGGATGCTGGGGGGACTGGTTGGGAGGTGGTCTGACCCCAGTGTGACAAAGAAGGGACCAGGCCCTCAGTCACAGCGGCAGAGGGAATGTTAGCACAGGAGGGGGAGAGGAAAGGAAGAGGATAAAAGGAAAGTCTTAAGAAATTTCTGGAACTTAAGAAGATCCAGCTCAATCTGAGGGGGGGCAGGAAGGACGTTCCAGAGGAAAGAACCAACCGAGGAAAGGGATCTACCTCCCACTCTCTGCTTGGAGAAACGTTTGACCTGCAGAGAGTTAGAGCCAGAGGAATGAAGAGAGGGAAAGCTGGATGTAGAGAGGTCCCAGGCGGCCTGGTGGATGATGCAAAGGGACTTGAATTTGATCCTTGTGGTCACCGGGAGCCAGTGGAGAGATTTTAGGATGGTAGAGAGTTGGTCCCTGGACTTGAGGCCAAGGATAAGTCTTGCAGTCCTATTCTGGATTAGTTGAAGGGGGAAAAGGGAGGAAAGAGCAGATTGAGGAAGAGGCTGTTGCAGTAGTCCATCCTAGAGCGAACCAGGGCTCTGGAGACGTTGAGCTTCTGGGGGGAAGGTGAGGAAAGGTAGAATGTACCTGAGGAGGTGGAGTTGAAAGTTGGACTCCTTGGCAAGGTCCATGATGTGTGGAGAGAAGGAGAGGGAGGAGTCAAAGATGATCCCAAGGCTTTTTGCCTCACAAGTGGGTTAGGGGAGGGGACCCAAGGAGGCTGGCCAGAGAGTGTGGGCAGGGACAAGGAGCAGGCATCCCAATGACAAGGATCTCCGTCTTACTGGCATTAAGGCAGAGATCATTGGCAGAGCACCTTGACTGAATAGCAGTCGGACAGTCAGATATGAGGGAGGAGGTACAGGATGGCAGCTTGAAGGAGAGCTGTGTGTCGTTTGCATAACACTGGAAGTGAGGGGAGAAAATGGATCATCAGTTGGGCCAGAGTGGCCAGGTAGATGTTGAAGAGCCATGGCGATAGGATAGCGCCCTGGGGGACGTCACAGGTAGAGGGTGAGGTGGAGGAGAGAAAATGACCCATTTGTACTTGGTAGGGTCTGTTTGAAAGGAAAGTCAGCCATGCCAGTGCTCTGTCCGTGATGCCTAGGGTACCATGGAGACGGTTTATGAGGATGGAGTGGTTAGCTGTGTCAAAGGCAGAAAAAAGATCAAGGAGGATCAGAACGGAGGGCGTGTTTGAGTCCAGGTTAGAGAACAAGTCTTCACGGGTGTTCAGGAGAGCAGTTTCCGTGCCTCTGGATGCCCTGAAACCATACTAGTGATAATTGAAGCAGTCAGCCATTTCAATGTGGAGGGTCCGTTGGGGGATGACCAGCTTTTCCATGAGTTTGCCCAAACAAAAAGGGGTGATAGAGATAGGTCGATAGTTAGCCGGGCAAGAAGGGTCAGCAGGCAGATTTTTCAGGAGAGGGTGCGCAAGAGAATGCTTAAGAGGTTGTGGGAAGGAGCCAGTGGTTGCTGAGGTCAGCCAAGGCTGGGGTGAGAGAGGCGATGTTGTCCTTGATGAGGAGCAGGGAGGGGTGCACCTGTTTAGAGGAAACTTTGATGGAGCAGACAACTAGAGATCTCGTCTGGTGCATAGGGAGAGAAGGAGGAGAGTATGGGGGGAGAGAGCCTGCCACTTCTGCTCTGCAGCCTTGCACTTGCGTTTCAAAGCTGCCAAGCTTCCAAGAGTTGCATTTGGAGGAAGGCTTCATGTGGATCTTCATGACAAGGGCAAGGATATCAAGGGTGTTCGAGTTAGAGAGATGGAGGTTAGCTAGAACAGAGTCAGAAGGAGAGTTCAAAGAAGGGGGGGCGCAGAGGGATGAAGGAAGAGGCAAATGCAGCAAGTGACACATGCTTCATCAGTCGAATGACGGAGAAGGAGACGAAGTGCGGGCGGAGGCACCATTAAGGGACAGGGGAGGCCAAGGTGGGAAGAGAGGAGAGACAGGTCAGACCAGGAGAGACGGGTAGCAAGAGGGGTTGGGGAGTGCAAGGTCTGTTGAGATGATCGCATCCAAGGTGTGTCCGGCAGAGTGGGTTGGGCCAGAGGGAAGGAAAGAGTGTCACAGAGGTCGCAAAAGGGTACAGTAGAAACTTCCAGAGAGTCAAGATGGATGTTGAAGTCCCCAAAGAAGACAAGTTTGGGGGAGGAGGCAAGAAGAGAGGAGGACAGGTGCGCCCATTCTTAGAGGAAGAGGGAAGTTGGTCCAGGGGGCCTGTAGATGGTAGCAAGAGTAAGTGAGAAGGTAGGCGAGACAGAGAGCCTGAAGACTAGGCTTTCAAAGGAGGAGTCGGTTTGGGTGGGGATGATGAAGGCATGAACCCACTCAGGGAAGATCAGAGCCACTCCGCCACCAGGCCGGGAGGGCCTGCGATTTGGACAGGATATTATAGCCCTCAAGGAGAAGAGTGTCAAAAGCAGTGACGGAGCTGCCCTTGAACCACGTCTCAGTGAGAGCAATGATGTCAAGGTCTTCAAGGAGGAGACAGATGTCAGGGTGTGTTTGATAGCAGAGTGGGAGTTGAGGGTAGCTAAGTGAAGCTGGTTGCCCCTTTAAATGATTTGCAGGGGGGCACAGAGGTGGGCTGGCGAGAGTTGAAGAGAGATGGAATATGCCGTTGGGCTGGAAGACCTGGGCCACGATAGTGTCGTTATGATAGACATTAATGGTGCATTTGGACGATGCGAAGTGAGCCAAAAGCACTTTCCATCTGGTGTCGCCAGTAATGGGAGAGGAAGAGAAGGGGGGAGAGGACAGAAACCATACAGGGAGTACATCAGCCAGAGGAAGGAATAGCAAAGAGAATGCCAGTGATGGTCTGTAGGAAGCATTGGCAGACCAGGGTTGGAACTCATGAGTGCCTTTTTCAATGTCTTCCTTCCAGACTTCGTGAGAGAGGGAGGATAGCTGATGGGGATGCAATAAGAGTAAATAGGAGAGATGGAGAGCACCATGAGGTCAGAATCAGGAGGGGGGGGGGGGAACAGGGGAGATGGTTGTAAACACTAAGCAACAGTAAAATCTCACCAGACGGCCAAGCAGCCAAAAATCTATGAGCACACTAGAGATGCCCAGATTAAATGATCATTAACAAATTGGAAAGCACACCTAAATTCGAATTTGCCAGAAAGCACTAAAACAGCAGTACACAATGGGGAATGCAGTTGGAAAAGCACACCTAAAATCGATTTTTCACAGAAACACTTAAATGCAGCAAAAGGTGGAGGCTGCACAGATGCAAGGCACACCTTGGAGACAGAGGATGGCAGGTCAACATGCGATACAAGAGAGGCATCAACATTAGAGTAACAGGCCAGCAGAAAGAGTAAGCATGTGAAGGTAGTTGCAGAGGTGAGTGACAAAGCAGGGCTTAAAAGAGAGCATGACTTCGGTGTCTTTTGATGAAGGATTGCATGGCCCAGGTGGTCACTAGAAAAGGGGGCGTGGAAAGTCAATCGGGCATGCATGGAATTGAGTCACATAGAGAGGGCCGTAGAGGAGCTGCGCATTTGTGAGGAGCATCAGCGCACACTGCAAGTCAAGTTAGGAGTGCAGGCATAGTGCAGGCATAGTTCACAGCCAGTGGGTTTTAATCAGCAGGCCCAAGTGACCCAAGTTCGGTTTTGGGGGATAGCCGGAGCAGCAACGGTGGTGCAAGGTGTAGGGCTCTTAACAGGAATTGCAGATTGGTGTGTGGCAAGAGGTCTTCCAGGTCGTCCAGAGCGAGACAGGGAGCGACCAGGCCCTTAGATGAGGTCCTTCGAGGGGGCCGGCGCTCACCTGCCGGCTCCGGGCGCTGTGTGTCCAATGAGAAGAGGCCCAACCAATGGGAGTGATCAACGAGGAAACAGACAATTTCTCTGTCGTTGATGGTCAGCTAATAGCTCTGCCGAATGAGGCGGCCATGTTGGAGGGCCCTCGCTGCCTCGAGGACAATACCGGCAAGCAGAAGTTTAAATAGTGCTAGTTGGGAGGTAGAAGTGCCCCAGTGAGGAGGTGTGAAACTGTGAGGACTGTCAGTGACAGTCTAGCTGGAGGAAGCATTGATGTAAGTGACGGCTATGGGCAGACCAGGGCTGGCGACCAGGAGAGCCTTCTTACATTTCTTCCTTTCAAGCGTCGAGAGAAAGGGAGGATATGTGATGGAGAAGCAGTTAGAATAGATAGGAGAGATGGGGAGCACCTTAGGTGCGAGGGAGCGGGGGGGAAACAAAAAAAATAATATCGGAGGGAAATCAGAGAGGTGCACAGGGCAGGGAGAGGGACAGAGTTGCGCAGTGCACGACAGAACTCACCAGGCGGCCTAGCAGCCAAACAGGAGCAGGAAAAATAGGCACTATAAACAAGATCCCAGTGAGGATGAACCGTAGCAGAGGTACAAGAAGTGAAGTTCAGACATACATGAGAAGTGTCAGAGCAGGGCACACATTTTCATGTCCCGAGGAGGAATTCTGAGAGAAGCACAGAGATAAAAAGTAGGGGAAAATAAACACAGGTACCCAGAGCACAGAAATGCCAAGATTAAAACATCATTTAACCACAGGAAGTGTCCTAATTCAATAATCAGTTAGCACAGCAAAATGCCCAATTCAAAAATCATTTAGCACAGCAAAAGCATGGAAGTGTGGCTCGCCATGGTTATTCTTTAAAAAAATATATTAGCATTTGTTTTATTATAACAAACAACCCCTAGGCCCCCACCCCAATTCTCTCCCTCCCCCCCCAAACTGCTGATCCTCTTCTGATTGGGTCCATTCACGACTCCTTGGTATACCAGGTCTCATCTTTAAAAAAAAAGTCTAACAAACGTATTCTTTGCAGGCACCAATTCACTCAATAGTCTTAATGGAGAAAGTCCAGTACCAAGTTCCAAACTTCCTTAAACTTCCTCTGTTCTCCTTGAACCACATAAGACACCCATTCTAAAGAAACATAGTGCCAGATCTTAGCCAACCATTCATGTTCTGTGGGTACCAGTGATTGCTTCCATCTCTGGGCAACAACGGATAATGCTGACACACTAAGGATAATATACGCCTTTCTCTGGGGCTTCAATGATAAAATGTCCAAAATATCCCCCAAACCCAGCATTGTCTCCCCAAAATCTCTGCGTATTGAAAGGCCCAAATATTACTTTCATTGCCATATTGATACAATTCCCAAACAGTTTTAAAATAGGACAATCCCACCTACTGTCTTCACAACCCCATCAACATTTCCCAGACATTTTGGGGTAAAATGTATGCAGCTTCTCAGGCGTCGGGTGCCATTTTACCATAACCTTAACCCACATTGGGGGCGTGGCTACGAGAGCCATGTAAGGAGATGCGTTCCAGAGGAGCTCCCGAGATCCTGCAAATGATCCTTGTAAATAGTGCACACAGGGACGCCTATAAGCTTTGGAAAATTACATGCCCCCCTATGAATGCAGTGAACACGTCTGGTGAACTCCTGGAGCCCGTAAAACGTATGGGGACAGAGTTATGAATACTGTGGAGGTCACGAATACCTAAGAAAGGTGACACAAAATGGCGGAAAGGATGCACAAACAAAGGAACTAGCTGACTGGGCAAGACAGTGAGATAACAACGAAGGGCAAGCATGGCTGTGAGGTGTAGCACACAGGTACCGCTGTGCCGCAGACACGGGCGCCGATGAGCCAGAGCTTATGGACATGAAGGAGCAGAGCCAATCCCGACACACAGTGGGGAGGGATCCCCTAAACGAACCGCTCCCGAGGCTCGCCTGCAGCGGGAGACGGCAGCCCACCGCGGTCTCAGGAGGAGGGACCCGACCGAACAGTCACGGCTCAGCGCCCGCATTGCACAGAACGTAAAACAATGTGGCCGGCAAGTGAGCAGCCCAACAGAAAGGCAGACATGTGAGGTGGACAAAGGAGCCCCGTGAAGAGAGCACCGGGACGCCCGTGGTGCGGTGAGACGGACGCGCGAAATACCCCTGCCGGGGAACCACGTCGGACTGCATGGCAAGCACGTCCTACAGAGCTTGCAGGCATACGCATACGCGGCCCTGCCTTGAGGAGAACTGCTGTGGATACATTGTTGCGCCACATACTTGGATGCAAGCGCGGAGCACGAAGGGGAAAACAAACAAACTGTGAGCACAAACGTGAGAGGCTGCCACAGGAGCTCTGAAGGCCACGTAAAAGAACATATAATACCGGATGCCGTACAATGGACAGTCACACAGGCAGCAGTGACCACTCCCCTCGAGGTTGATGGCCCCGGCGGAGACTTCACGGTCTAAAACACAAGGAAGCCGGAGGCCGCCTGCGAGAGGTGCTGAAGGCACGACCTGGGGCATAACCTGGATTGGGGGGACCCGCTGGAGCCCGATCCCAACAACAAGCGGACAAATGGTGAGAACAAAGGAGCCGGACGAAGATGGCATCCTTGATCCTATGATGAAAGGAGAAGGCGCGAGACACACCCAGTGGAAAGCACCATTGAGGACTATATATATATATATATATATATATACATATATATATATATATATATATATATATATACACACATAAATACATACATATACACACACACACACACAGCACCAGCGGCCAAATGACACAAGCTGCTGGGGATAGCTAGGTCTACAGCAGCATCCTGTCAGGTCCACGAGCCAGCCCTTGGGTGCGCAGATAGGGTTATGAACTACCAAGAGTCGGGGCATAATGTCAATAAGTAATGGTAGCGGCCAAGTACGTGGGAGGACATAATCCATTTTTGACAAAAAACTAACAGAACACAAGGACCCCCACTATAGCCCCCCTCAAGTACCATTGCCGAGTACGGAATAACCCTGAGGATCTAAAGACCATAATCCGGAGTGCCCGCAGAGAAACGCACAGCAACATCGAGATGTCAAACAACCCACGCTCGATGAATACGCCAGAACACCACTAATGGCAGAAGAGGCCAAAAGCAAGGAGAGGACTCCCGCTGTGTGCACCGACACTGCGAGCAAAGATCAGCAAATCCTGGAAGCAATTGCGGACCTGAAACTAGCGTGGGAAACTAAAATGGAGTCGGCTACGATCGAATTGAAGGCGGCACTGGAACTCAAAGTAGGTGCAGTGCAGGAAGAGGTGAATCCCCTCAGGCAAGAAGTCAGGACGCTAGCAGAACGCACAGGCGAATTTGAAAAGGAAGTGGCCCCGAATATAGCTGCATGTGCGTCTCACAAATCAGAGATCCACATCCTAGAACAACGCATTAGCAATTTGGAAAACAGGGCAGAAGAAGCGGAGGGACGCGCCCGGAGAAATAGTGTACGCATTCTGGGATTGCCGTAAGGAGCAGAGGGACCAAACCCCATGGATTATATTGAAACAATGCTGCTGCAATAAATAACCGGAGGGGTGCTGACTCAAGGATTTGCAGTGGAACGGGCGCACTGGGCCTTGATGAGGAGGCCACCGCCAGGAGTAGGTACAAAGACGACGTATGAACTACGGCGGAGTGAAAAGAAGATTGCGGGAAGCAGGCTACAGACACTGGGACCAGAATATAAGACAGGGCAAAGACAGTTGGGACAGGCGTTACAAGGGGTGCATAAATATGATTCTCTAAGCACGGAAATATAGTCCAAGTTGTAGGAGCCTAACAGAACTCGCTCTCACGCCCCCACGAATAGACTAGTTAGGTTACCGGTAGATCGGTGACACCCTGCTGGGTTCCTGATCTTGGCATTCCGAGACAGGACCAAATGCGGGGGAGCCTGACATTCAGGGATAGAGCTGGGTATCAGTTGGGGATGGGTACGGAGGAGGGAGGGGTGGGAACGTGTGCAGTGAACTTAGTTGGGGAGGGGTGTTAGTTGGGGAGTTAATGTTCAAATTAGATGAGTACGAGCCCACATTCATGCCAAACAAGACCGGAGGAAAGAACAGAGAGTGAGGGAGAAGGGGCAAAACACGGATGGCGATGGTAAGTCTTAGAATTGTAACTTGGAATGTGAGAGGCCTCAACAGTTACCTGAAGAGGAATAAAGTAATGATGTACTTGAGAAGGCTGAAAGTGGACATAGCATTACTACAGGAAACCCACCTTACTAAAGAGAAACTGGAGGTGGTAAAAAAAAAAGTGGAGAGGGACCACCATGGGAGTGACATACTCGGCTTATGCCAGGGGGGTGGTTACCTGGGTGGCACCTCATGTGCCATTCCAGATGCTTCAGGCCACGGCGGAACCAAATGGAAGGATGATATTGATGCGGGGGCTGCTGGAGAACAGAGAACTGTGTATTATAAATACATACGCCCCGAACCAAGACACAGCGGCCTACTTCAGGACTTTATATGGTAAAATCAGCCCCCTCTTGGGATGCGCGATTATATGGGGAGGGGATTTTAACTGTATGCTATACCCTAAAATGGACAGGTCAGATAGTAAACTAGATAAACCCACCCTTGCCGCCGAAAGCATTACAGGCCCTGCTGAGAGATTTTGGACTAGAGGATATCTGGAGACAGCACCACCCGAATGATAGGCACCATTCACACTACACCGCCCCACATAACCTGTATACGAGACTGGATTATATGTTTGTCGCCTCCGAACTTGTAGGGGAAATGATAGGCTCAGAATATAAGGCGAGAATATTATCGGACCACTCCCCCCTGGTCTTGGAGTGGAGACACCAGTCCCTCACAGCAAGAATCCTGACATGGAGGCTCAGAGCCGAGGCCCTGCAGGACTCGGTATTCCGAGAGGATTTAAGGGAGGAGATTATTGAGTACTTTGACACTAACACAGGGAGCGTGCAGTCAGAAGAAACCTTATGGGAGGTGTTTAAAGTTGTAGTTAGGGGTGGGGCCATATCTAAAACCAGAGGGCTCCAAGGGGGCATAGAGCGAGAGCTACAAGAGACAGAAGAAACTGGAAGAAATGATGCAGAGGGGGGCACCTCACAGGAGGACGCCAAACCGGTGAATCTACTACAACAAACCAGCAGAGAGCACTGGGACAGGCCATGTAAATTGAACTATAAAAAATATATCGAAAGGCAACACGCGGGGGGAGACGAACCAGGGAGGCTGCTAGCATGGTTATATAAAAATGAGATACCAGGACCAGTAGTCAGAGAGATAAAGGGAGAAGAAGGTCAGACCTGGAACACCCAAGAGGGAGTAAACGAGGGGTTCCTTAGATTCTACAAATGCCTCTATGAAGATACTGGGGAGGAGACAGGTCGAGAGATTCAGGAAACACTGGAAGACATAGGATTACCCAAAGTAAATGATGAAGAACGGGAGAACCTGGAGGCCCGAATTACAATAGAGGAACTAGAGACTGTGATTCTGCACCTACCCACATGCAAAGCCCTGGGGTCGGACAGGCTCCCTAGTGAATTTTACAAAACGTATAAGCAGGAAGTACTCCCCCCCCCCCCCGCTGCTGGCCATGCTAAATGAAGCGTTCGAGAGGGGAAGGTTGCCGGAAACTCTGAGGAAGGCGGTGATCATTCTGCTTCTAAAGCCTGGTAAACCAAGCACAGATTGTGGGTCATACAGACCCCTATCTATTTTAAACCAAGATAGCAAAATTCTCACGGCAGTGTTGGCAAACCGACTCAAAAGGGTAATTGGCAAACTCATACACCCTGATCAAACAGGCTATGTCCCGGGCAGAAATATAACCGACAACCACAGGAGACTCCACCACATCATAGAACAGACAGAGAATGACCCTGGCGAAATTGGCAATAGTCTCGCTGGATGCAATAAAAGCCTTTGACTCTGAGGTGGCCGTGGATGCTGGCGGCCTTGAAAGAATACGGGATGGGACCAGGGTATCTGAGGTGGGTTAAGAGGATATATAGCTCCCCAATGGCCAGGGTCAAAATGGGCGCGATAATCTCGGATAAATGGCAACTTAGCAGTGGAACAAGACAGGGTTGCCCCTGGTCCCCCATGCTATACATTCTTGCATTAGAACCACTAGCGATCTGTCTCAGACAACAGTACGGAGGGATCCACACGAAGGGGGGCCCGCACCCGATATCATTGTACGCCGATGATATGTTGTTATACCTGCGCTTCCCAGAAGAAAACTTACAGTATGTCCTGGAAGTGATGGAACGTTATGCGACCCTTTCTGGCATAGCGGTAAACCCCAAGAAGTCAAGCATGTTCGCCCTAGGGAGATACAGGGGGGCCCCGCGTGGTAATCTGCCTATTTTGCCGATACCCTAGCAGACCAGAACATTCCGATACTTGGGGATTAATATATACCATACGGCTGTGGACGAATATAAATACAACACAGGAGGGCAGTGGAAGGCATCAAGAACAGTATGGGGTTTTGGGCGAAGCTCCCCCTGGCCATGATGGGAAGGGTGGCTTTGCTCAAGATGGTGGTCCTGCCTAGGCTGTTACACTCTTTCACAAACATCCCATACATGCTCCCCAAACGCTTTTTCATGGAATGCCACAGCTTATGCAGGGGCTTCATATGGCACAATTCCAGGAACAGGGTGGCCCTTTGGAAGTTGCAGAACCCGTGTGATAAAGGGGGCATAAACCTACCAAATTTCGAGATATACTACCTGGCGGGACAGCTCCAGTATGTGGCCAGATGGTTGTCCGAAGAGGAGACAGCCAAAGCCAGATTATTCAGCAGGGACACCGCCCCATTCTTTCTAAGAGAACAGGTATGGCTATCTAAACCAGAGATGCAAGGAAGTGTGAGATTGCTGGAACTGGGTTGGAAAATATGGCGCAAAGCATGCCAAATAGTGGGAAGCCCGACCCCATGCTCCCTGCAGGTGCCACTTGTGGTGCTATGTGGTGAGGACACGCAAATGATAAAAGGGATCTGCAAATAATGGGGACCGATGAGCCTCGCGACCCTTGGAGAAAAAGGGGGGGGGGTACTAGATTTCCAGAAGATAACAGAGGACACCGGGGTACATAAAGGACAATACATTACATATACTAGAATTATCAAACGAGTGGGAGAAAAGTGGCCTGAGGTAGTACTAGTGGAACAACCCGATACAGTCATTGAGACGATGTACGATATCGCAGAGGGCGGCACGAAATATCCCGAATTTACGAATTACTGATGTCCAGGGTGGGCAAGGAGTTGCTCCAACTGAGGCGGGACTGGGATGAGGAGGTGGGAGAACCTATGCAAGATGGACAATGGGAAAGGGCCCAGAAGTATCATAAGAAGGTGTCCCGGAATGCGAGGCTACAGCAGATCCAGTTATACGTCACCCACAGGGCATATATGACCCCTAGCAAAATCACCAGGTTTGGAAGTTCAGTGATACAGAAATGCCCCAGGTGTGGAGAGGTGGATGCCGGGATGATTCACACATGTTCTGGGCGTGCCCGGAGGTGGGCAGATTCTGGACGGAGGCTAAACAACGCCTGTCCCAAAAGGGGATTAAGTTGGAGGTGGATTCAGTATGGGCATGCATGCTGGGGGGGTTTTGCCAGACCACGCAACCTAAAGCACATCTTGGCCAAACGGAGAATCGCTATGGGCTGGAAAGCAGCCCAAAGACCTAGAATAGAGGTGTGGTGGACCGACCTCCTGAAGTGGGCAGAGGCTGAGACGGCAGCATGGTACGAAGCAGTCAGTAGGGGAGGGGAAGAGGAAGCGGGACCCCTGATAGCGTGGAGACAAATGGTGGCCACGATGTCGGGACTCTCCCACGCTGAACCCAGCGAAGATAACACGCTTGGGAACAATAAGGGAGATAAACCCTAAGTAACTCATACTGAGGTATTGAAGAAGGTGCTCAAGTTAAGGGGGTGCGTGGGGGGAGGACTGGGATGTATAACATGCAAAAGTAATGATGTGAAGCAAATATAGGTGAATGTCCGATATGTTGGTAAAGTTTGGTGTGTTGTTAAAAATAATAAAAATTGTTTTAAAAAAATGCTAAAAAATAAAAACCTTAACCCACATTTCTCGGATCTGAAGTGCTCTCATGAGTTTTGGAATCCCCTGCCACACTTCCTGCAATTGCTCATCTGATATAGAGCTATTCAAGACGTTTTCCCATTGTTTCATATACCCCCAGTGCGAATGTATGGTTGGAGAATCCATAACTAGCCTATATAGTGCTCCGACCATATGGCGGTCACCTGAATTTGTAATTAGATACTTTTCAAAGTGGGTAAGGTCCCTTATTGACGCCCGTTTGTTTCCCTGTGTCTATAGCCAATGTCTCAATTGTGAATATCTGAACCGTTCCTTTTCAGGCAACTCAAATGCCTGTTTGCATTGTTGAAATGTCTTAATCTCTTGGCCCTCTATTATAGCACGCATCTTCTGAGACCCAGCCTCTTCCCATCGCTTAAAGGCTCCATGCTCTGCCACTGGTGCAAACTGTGGATTACAAAATAGAGGCTTAAACATAGTTATGCCCCCCCACCATACCACCTCTTCCCATACATCACCTATCAACAACGTTATTTTGCTCTTAAACATGTTAGGGCGTCTATCAACCTTCTGACACCACAGTACTTCTTCTAGGGGCCTCCCAACCAGTGCTCTATCCATCCGTAGCCATATTGTCTCCTGATTTCCCCCAAACCACTCCAGTATTATCCGCAACTGAGCCGCTTGATAATAGGTTTTGAAGTTTGGAGCCCCCATCCCACCTCTCATGATGGGTGCCGTTCGTACTTTCCAAACCACCCTTGATTTTTTCCATTCAATATGAAGGGCCTCACCATCTTATTTAGATTTTTGAAACATTTCTAAAGGGACTACCAATGGTAAGGCTTGGAAATAATATAATACCCTCAGGATCACAACCATTTTAATTACATTAATCCTACCTATCCAAGAAAATGACAAAGGGTTACACTCCTCCAACTACTTTTTGATTGAATCCAACAAAGGGGGATAATTGGCCTGATATATGGATTCAATTGAATTGGTTATTTTCACTCCCAAGTATCTTAACCCTTTGTCTCTGCTCTGATACTGGCACACATCTATAGACCGTTCCTTTGAGACAGCTCCACCTTGCATTACCATTGTTTCTGATTTATGGGAGTTAATTTTCAATCCTGTTACTTCACCAAATGTATTAATTTCTGTAGTCAGTTCTGGTAATGAGCTAACCAATTCTGTTGCTGTGATAAGCAAATGATTGGCAAACGCCATCACCTAACAACTCGGCCGAACTCTTTAAAATCTGCAAGGAGCTGGCCAACCCTGCTGCAGTCTCTACCTCTCCTGTCCCCTCCCAGGCCCTTTGCACTGCACTGGCCTCGCATTTCATCTCAAAAACTCAGGACATCCTGTCCTCGCTCTCCTCCTCTCACCTCCCTCCCTTTCTTCCCGGCTCTTCCTCTTGCTCTCTTGCAGCTGCCCCTCCGCCCTCCTTCTCTGCTTTTCCACCTTTTTCTGCTGATGAGGTTTCCAGACAAGTCCGATCTATGAAAGCCTCGTCTAAACAGGTTCACCCCTGTTCCTCCAAAACCATCAAGGACCACATCGACTCCCTGGCTCCTGCCCTGGCTGACTTTTGCAACCACTCATTCGCCTCTGGAGTCTTCCCATCCCCCCTCAAGCACTCCCTTGTGCACCCCCTCCTCAAGAAACCCTCTTCCGACCCCTCCTGCCCGGCCAACTATCGCCCAATCTCCATTACTCCCTTCCTGGGCAAGCTCCTGGAGAAACTGGCCATCCCCCAGCTTAACCTCCATGCTGAATATGTTGGTAACCTTCATGACCATCAATCCGGCTTCAGAGCGGCCAGAAGCACGGAAACTGCTCTCCTGAACATCCGTGAGGACCTGCTCCTGAACCTCGATTCCAACACTCCCTGTGTTCTCATTCTGCTCGATCTCTCCTCTGCCTTTGACACTGTCAACCATTCCATCCTGCTCAACCGTCTCCGTGATAACCTGGGTATCACTGGTCAGGCTCTGGCATGGCTGACCTCTTTCCTTTCCGGTTGACCCTCCCAGGTCCAAATGGGCTCCTTCCTCTCTGACATCTTTTTCTCCACCTGTGGTGTCCCCCAGGGATCCAACCTCTCTCCCTGGCTTTTCAACCAGTATCTGGCACTCCTTGCCCACCGCATCGCCGCTCTCTGCCCCCACTTCCAGTGCTATGCGGACGATACCCAGCTCATTTTCAGGCTACCCTCGGCCTCCTCCTCTTCTTCCCTCATCTCCGACTGTCTGTCTGCTATCCAGGAATGGTGTGCCGCCAATGACCTCTGCCTTAACGCCAGCAAGACTGAGATTCTACTCATCGGCACACCCACTCCCTCCTTCCCTGCAGCCCTCTGGCCGGCCTCCCTTGGCCCCCTTCCTGCCCCTACCTGCAAGGCTAAAAACCTTGGGGTCATCTTCGACTCCACACTCTCCTTCTCTCCTCATATATCTGACGTCTCTAAGAAGTCACACTACCAGCTGCACCTCCTCAGAGGTATTCTTCCCTTCCTCTCCTTCCCCCAGAAGCTCACTGTCTCCCGAGCCCTGGTTCTCTCAAGGCTGGATTACTGGAACAGCCTCTATCTTAATCTGCCTGCCTCCACTCTCCGCCCTCTGCAACTTATCCAGAACAGAACTGCGAGACTTGTCCTCGGCCTCAAGCCCAGGGACCGTATCTCTCCAGGACTGAAATCTCTTCACTGGCTCCCAGTGGCTGCAAGGATTAAGTTCAAAACCCTCTGCATTGTCCACAAGGCCTTCTGGGGCCTGGGGCCTAAATACCTTCAACTCTCTCTTCCTAAATATCTTCCTTCACGAGCCCTTCGCTCATCCGTCTCCAACTCCCTCATGGTCAGCCGCTTCTCGAAGCAACGAGCTGGGGGTAGATCTCTCTCCGCAGCAGGGGCCTCCCTCTGGAACAGCCTTCCCGCCTCCCTGAAACTTGAGGAGAACCATCTCCGGTTCCGGAAGCACCTCAAAACCTTCCTCTTCGCTTCTGCCTTCTCTCTCCCTCTCCCCTGCTAAACCTGCTTAACTCCCCACTGAAATTCTGCACTAAACCTGCATCTTGGCCACTCTCAGCGACCTCGGTCCAGGGCCCAGCCACTCTCCACTTGCACTGCCTCCCTGGCTCCCCCTGCACTGTGGGACTGTCACTGTATCCCTACAGCCCCCTTCCTAGCACTTGCTCTGCACTTACCTCGCACTTGCCACCAGCTGGCCCTTTTATTTATTATTTATTATTTTATTACGCTACTTACCGTGTACTGCACTTTCCCCCCCTCCTCCTCCCCCTGCACTTTCTCCTTTTCCCCTTACCTCTGCACTTGCCCGATCTGAATGACACCTGGCCTAGTAGGATCGTTTGTCTGTCTTCCCCTTGTTTCCCTCCCTCCCTGCCTCGTCGCGCCTTGAAACACTTGTGTATAGGCGCGTTACAAATACCGTTACAAATACCATATCATATGTTCCACTCCTCCAAATTGAATACCACTAATATTCTTCTCCTAGCGGATCTTTGATAAAAGCGGCTCCAAATGTATCGCATACAACACTGGGGACAAGGGCATCCCTGTTTCGTAACCCAAGACACCTGAATTCCCTTTAATTTCCAATCGCAGTACCAGCGACTGATAATTTGCCTTAACCGTGCATACAAATCCAGACTGATGGTCGTGAAGACTGCCAACAAGTTCAGTGTGGGAGTTAAGTTGGGGGGAGGGCCAACTTCTCGAGCAGTTTCCCCAGGAAAGGGGTGATGTAGATGGGGGGATAGTTGGCCAGGCCGGAAGGGTCTGCTGGTGGTTTTTTAAGGAGGGAGTGCACAGGCAAGTGCTTGAGGGAGGATGGAAAAGAAACGGTAGCAAAGGAGTGGTTACAAAGACCAGCGAGAGCAGGGGCGAGAGGAAATGTTGTCCATGATGGTTCTGGATGAGCAAGGGAGAACCTGTTTGGAAGAGACCTTCATGGAGTTCAGTCATGTTATTGGATGCGCCAGATACCTGTGCTTAATGTGGGCCCTTTTTTGGCACGGATAGAGGGTCTGTAATGCTTTTGGAGCAGGCCGCAGGCCAGTTTGTCAAGAGGGTGAACCTGAAGTTTGCCACTTCCGTTCTGCAGCCCTGCACTTTGGGCTGCAAGTTCGGAGTTGTACCAGGTGTTAAGCTTGGAGGCAGGTTTCAGGCGGATCCCCGTGACTAGGGCAAGGATGTCAAGGATGTTAGTAATGGAAAGATGGAAAGATAGAGGTTGCGGAGAGCAGATTCAGAGGTAGAGTCTGAGTTGGATGGGCAAGGGGGAATGAAGGTGGGAGTGAAGGCAGCAGCCGACACTCGTTTCATCGGATGGATTTTTGTGAACGAGGTTGGCAGGGCTTTTGGAGGTGTTGTCACAGGGCCACAGGGACCCAGGTGGTAGGAGACAAGAGAGTGGTCAGACCAAGAGAGAGTGGTGGCCAGAGGAGATGAGAGGTCAGACGGAATGAATGATGGCGTCCAGCGTGTGTGCGGCAGAGTGGGTTGGACCAGAAGGAAGAATGGAGAGGGATAGGGAGGTGCAGAGGTCAATGAAGCGGGTGGATGCTGTGCACAGGGAGTCTAAATGAATGTTCAAGTCACCCTGGAGTAGCAGGTTGGAGCTGGTAGAGTGTGGAACAGAAATCAACCCACTCAGAGAGAAACAGAGGAAGCGCCTGGAGGCCGGTAAATGGTAGCAATGGTCAGGGTGGAGGAGGGAGAGATGACCAATTTGCATACTAGGCTCTCAAAGGACGAGTAGAGCTGAGTGGATAGGATGGAAAAAGAAATCTACTCTGGGAAGATTAAGGCAACCCCACCGCCAGCCCGGTGAGGTTGAGGCTTGGAGGTGATATTAAAGCCGTCGGGTAAGAGCCAGTCAAAGGAAGTGACTGAGGCGGCACTGAACCAAGTCTCAGTGAGTGTGAGTATGTCAAGGTCATATGTTTAAATTACTTCATCAAGGTCACCCCCTTATCTGATTCCATTCTGCTCATTACCCCCTTCAATTGTGATTCTAAGTCACCTTGCATTAGAAGTTGTTTTTTGTCGTGAGTCCTTCTTTGCAATTAGCTCACCCCTCATTGTCACCTTAAAGGCACCCCACACAGTCAGTTTCTGCATTCTTGGTGATTTTTTTTATTCGTTTTTAAACTCCTCAATTTTACAGCATATCTCAGTACCTATGACCGGGTCACCCAACCGATTTGGAAATGTCCAGCACCAAAGCCCAGACTGACCACGTTCCTGTTGGATTTCTAATGATAAAGCAGAGTGATCTGACAGATTTATCAGCCGAATTCGATTTTACGTACTTGCCTTGATAAAGTAGCAGACACCATTTCTAATCTATCCGGGAAAATGACTGATGGACGCGAGAATAAAACGTATATCCTTTGGTTCCCTTCTGAATTTCTTTCCATGAGTCCACCATGGCTAATTGGGCCATGCTTGCTCTGCGTTTGTGCGAGGGGCCCCTTTGGATGACATTTGCTGTTGTATCCAAAGAGGGTTTTCTCCTTAATCCTGTATTTCACTGCTCCTGAAGGGTTCCACCGTAATCAAGTCCACCACGCCTCTCCTAGTTTTCCCGAGCTTACCAAAGTCCCTCCACTTTCGCTGCAGCGACACCTTAAACCCCTCCTTTGCTTTTGGGCTCCACCTCCAATAAAACAATTGTTGGGTGCGATGCTGCAGTCCCCCAATCACCACAATGCCACACCTGCCACGCCCCCACAGCTCGGATTTTCTTTCAGCAGGTTTCCATCTACTCCAACTTTTCCACTGATATATACCCTCAGTTCACTGCGCCACAGCCAGCCGCCCAAAGTAGTCCGTGGTGGTCCGCTATTACACCAGAGAGAGAGGATCAGACTCATCCTCCACGGTCCATCACAGGCCTCATTTCCAAAATGGCGATTGGGCGAGGCCTTGCTGGGACTTCCTGCCTGCTCTCAACCCACAAGGATCGGTCTTAATCCTGTGGTTTCATGGGTTCCAAAGTCTTCCTTGGGCTGCTGCGCCGATTTACCCTCTCCCCTTTAGGGTGTGGAATGCCAAATCTGTATTGTTTTGGCGACGCCGGGTGGGAGCCCTCTCCTCACGATGAGGGCGTCCCGGTAGCCATCTTGGAATGGTAGTTATGCTTAAGAACCACCTTTATGTTGTAACTTGAATATCACTCCGCACTTACTGTAACATGCTACTACTTACTCCTAACTTGCAGCACCGCGTAATTCAATTGTACAATATCTGCATCCCTCTATAAATGTGTATGTAACTTTTATGTGCGCCCTGCACGTCTGTATACCTGTATTTTTGACTATACCTGTTTGGCATTTGCCACCCTGCACTTTTCTTTGTACTGTTTTCGTCTCCTGTAACCATTTACCTTTAAGAAATGCACCCAGATGCCTTTGGGCCAGGTGCGCAATACAAATAAAATAAATACTTGTTACCAACAGTCCAAGGCGCAATATTGATGAGCAGATTTAAAACCGGCCTGAATGAGGAATCTCCAAACATTCAGCCGGAATACTAGTGGAAAACCACCACAAGCAAAAGAGACAGCTCGCAATTTTTGGAGCTGTATTTTTTAGCAGAACTCAGTTTTCGTTGTGCTGTTTTATCCTGATGTGGGGTTGCTAAACAGGAGAATTAAAATGAAAGAACCATCCTGTATTGCCTCCATCACACTTTGGGGTACAACTCTGTTACCTCAGTAGTGTGTTTTTATAATTGTAATCTTGATTTTGTTACTGAGAAATTCACCCACTGCCTGAAGTAGATAGGTCAGGCCTCTTCCGCCTGTCCCCTAACCCTAGATAAGCATCACACAAGCGCATAGTAGGGTTTTACAACTCAGGAAGGCAAAGGTGTGGAAGGTTGCCCAGAATACTGCCAGTGGTTAAGAATAATTAAAAACCTTCCACTCATCAAATTTTGTGGTTATAGGTAAAGATGGCTGCTACTGCTAATAATCGTAAAAAGTATCTCGTTATTTATCTATCAAGTTTTCTTTGCCCTTTTCAAAATCATACCTCGTGTTTTGGGAAATTTAAGGGGATACTATAATGGTACATGTGGGAATTTGAGGTTCAGTGATGGAGAATGGACAATATTTGTCGAAACTACCAGTTGCACAGTGCACTAACTTATAACATTGTTGCAACAAGATCACCAAAAAATGCCCCACTCTAGCAAGCTGTTGCAGCACATTGGGAACTGCCCCAGCACCCCACATGCCAGTTAAATCCGTTATGTATGTGTGCTCTGCAGGTTGCCCTTTAGAGCAACAGCAATCCCGAATCAGCCTTTCATACTTAATTGGTTGAGAAATCTTGTATCAACTGCTATGCGGCAAGGGCATATTTTACATTGTAACAGTGGCGTTTACACTCTGCAGCAGCTCCTCACCCACACAGAGGTAGTCCTAGGCTTGTCCGGCCTCTAGGAATTCACACACAGCAGGACTGGGCTCGGCAGCATGTTATGTGAGAAACTGCTGTAAAGTTCAAACACTGCTAAACATGTGGCCCTAGGAAGGCGGCGAGAAAGAGAACAAGCATTTGGGAGTGGGTGTCAGCACACTAGGTAACATTACGCTCCCCCCTCAGAGTTTCAGGGGAGGAGGGTGGTGCTTGAACAGCACAGGTATGATTACGAAAGGTAGTTTTTCTTATGGGTTCTAGGAGGGAGAAAACTACACAAGACAGACTGGGGGAGGGTTGTAGAATGCCATGTATTTGATTAAATCATTTTAGGGTGGCAGAGGGTGTGTGGTGGACATTTTTATGATAATTCAGTTGCCTCAAATTCCCCCTCACCCACTACAATGGTACATGTACACTGGGAAAATACTGAACGAACAGCTCCAGAATGAAAAGTATTAACTGTATAGCTGCTAATTGATCCTCAATTTACGCATCTGGCCCACATTTAAAAGGTGAAATCTGCAAAGGCCCTCTAGAAGTACAAGATGCATAGCTATAAATAAATAACAGCATTCTACTGTTTCGGTTGCTATTATCAGTTAGCATCCCTCTTGAAGATACAAGCTTCCCTCAGCCTGAACTACCACACAAGGCAAAGGAATTATAAGTTTCAGGTTGTGCTTGTTTCACCTCGCCCAATCAAAGTTTTTGGTTTTTGATACAAAGGGGTCTGAGCCTGAACAAGGGAGATCTGTGGTCCGAGCCCGAGTGAGGGAGAGCAATTGCAAACATGTGAACTGTAAAATGTGTTTGTTTGTTCCGTCATGCCCTCTGCAATAAGAGACTGTCATTGGGAGAGAGACTTTGGCAGAAGTCCCTGATACCTGTGCTTTGAACTGTTTCCTCATGGCCAAGAAGCCAGAGTGTGTGTGAAGCTCAAACGTGCCGCCTTGTCCCGTCCTGAAAACATGGTGAAGGGAAGCCAACTGCTCAACATATAATTTCTTGAACACTTTTCTTTTGGCTCCATTGTTATCCCACACCATTTGTATTTAGAAGTAAGGATTAGCAATAGGTTTATTAGGACAGGCCCTTTTATTTTGACAGAGACTCCACTAGGACTGCTTTATTGTTAATTGATGGTCGTAGCTTGCTCCCATTCTTAGATTTAGGATTAGATAGGTGTGTTAACAACCTATTGAAGTTCAATTACCACCCTTGAACTGTGATCCCTTGTGTCTGTCTTCACCGTTTGATACCATGCCTTTCTTACAGGTCTGACTGGAGAACAGATAAAGTTTGTTGAACAAGAGAGACTGGGTTGTGCAGACACATGGAAAACACCAGGATTGCCAGGATGCTGGTAGAGACCTCAGCTATTGGTATATGGACGAGTAGCCACCAGTACAGGATAGGAAGAAGGAATGTTAGCATGCAGTGAACACTTATGAATGACAACACCAGTACGGATAGAGCAAATAGTGAATGATGAATCCACAAAGGAATGGGCTAAGTATTCAAAATTATTAACATGGGTTAAAAATGAAGCAGGACCTGTATCCATACTACCGAAGAAGAAAGCAAAACTTTCAGAAACCGAGGTCTGACCAAAGTTGGACAACATAAAGGATGCAAGCAAATAATTGATGTACCAGGAATTAGTAGTGGAACTGCCGTGCTAATGGACCACTATTGGGCCTGTGAATCCAAAGCTTGTATGAAGCTACCTAAAAATTGAGGAGGAATATGTTCTATAGTGATCATACATGATCCTGCATTGGCGATTCCCCAAAGTGATCTCTATATAGAGAGCTTTCCGAAAATGGATGCACATCAAAGGAAGAAGAGGTCGCTTAGCCTCACTCGACAGAAGCGAGAGAACAATTTTTCAGCAACATCAACAGACATTCATCACGACATTCCAGATGAGCCCAAAATGTTGAGTAGGACGGCAGCAATATTTACAGCCATATTCATGCCAGGAATTCAAACTGCAGTGAACACCAAGTGGTTACAAATCACAAGGTGGGAGCTGTTACAAAGAATTAACATGACAATAAAAGGATTGAATGTGATTAAACACGAATTGAGGGCCATCAGACTTATGACCCTCCAGAACAGGTATGTCCTGAACTTAATTACAGCAATGGAAGGAAGAGTGTGCGCCAGGATCGGGCCTTCTTGCTGTACATACATACATACCTGCCCATGATAGGAAAAGAAATGTAACCCTGACAAGCAATAACTATGCTGTCAACTCTGCATATGAAAATGGTGGAAGAAGTAGACAAAAGTGAGGATGAGGATTGATTTTCATCTCTATTCTCGTGGGTTCCAACCTGGATGGCGAATGGAGAGCAATACTAGAGTTGGTATTGGTAGGATTCTGTCTTACAAGAATAATCATAGGACAGTGCAAGAAGACAGCAAAGAAAGCTATTGGGATGAAGATAATGATCGATGTGAATTCTGTATCTCATGAGCACACACAGACAGAATGCACCAACCGTGAGCAACTGAAAGGAAGTACCCTGGCACCCCCAGGAACAAAAGTATATTATCCCAGGGATCATTAGAATTATTTAGGAGGTTGGGTGTTCTGCCAACTGACTGGGGAGTGTGGATAAACACACAAAAAATGCAGGTGACTTGAGGGGGGTGCCAAAGATATGTATTCCAAAAAAAACACTACGTGAAGAAAAGGTGAAGACAATTGAGGTGGTCGAGGACTCAGCCAGAGGGAGGGGGGGATGTAGAGAGGCAGATGTACATGTCATCTATAGAGCCCGCCCCTCAGCTCTGTCATATTGGAAGAACAGCAAGAAGACACGTTGTATGACACCAGGTATCATTCCATTACTGCATCGAAGATATGAGAGAAGTTATGCACTCAGATAACCATATCAAATTTACCCTCAAACTGAAGTGGTAGAAGGAAGTCTGCAGACACCACTGAACAAGTGAAGTTTGACAGGTGTAAAGTGATGTCATAAAGAGAAGACACAAGGACGCACTGAAACAATATGCAAATATTTAATGAAGATGTGACTGAGGTGACAAAGTGAACATATATGCGAATAAGAAATCATATACACAGAGAAGATAAGTGAGAAGAGATGCAGTAGATGTATGTACTGCTGAAACACAAGGTAGATGAGACCTAAAGAAGCTTGCTACAGTAAAAAATATAACAAGGGTAAAGCAGCCATGATGTGAAAATGGATGTCGACTTTGTATAATAGTAAGCGAGAAGCCTGAAATAGAGAGACCAAGGCTGCAGAGCTGACGGGAACTGGAATACAAAATTTGTGCAAGAACAAATAATATTTGTTTGGCTTAGGATCAAGGATGCCACAGCAAGAAGCAACTGCAGGGCACGAAAGTAGTCGGAGGATAAGGCATGTATGCAGGACAAATTTCGCTTAGATTAAGCAAAGGAGTGAACATTTGTGAGTGCCAAGTATTGTACAATCAAAGACATGGAAAGAATATGCAAGACCGAGCAACCAAGCCTCCAGAGGCCGAGGAGAGTAATAGCACCTAGTTTAACTGAATCAAATAGCACTAAATAGAAGGGCAGTATGGGCAAAATCATGGTCTCCTCAAACATGGTGCAAGACCAAGAAACAAGGCCTATTCATAAAGGTCCAGCCGAAGATGGCAATGTACCTTCACTCCCTTTAAAGTTCTGAAGAAGAGAACAGCCAGTAAGGTCAACTACAAAGAAGAATCCTTGGCTTAAGGCCTAACTCAGGGGTGCACAACTTATGTTGCCAGAGGGCCGAATGTACCTTACATGATGCTGATAGTGGGCCAAAAACTAAAGACAGGGAAGGGACGGTAGTTGGGCGAGAGGAGGGGGCTTTTTTTACCCCCAAATTTAATTAAACACCTGGAAAAAGAATAAGTGCTTTGAGGCATACTTATCTTTATTTCTATATCCCATGTCCCTTCATAACCCACCAAACTACAAATCCCCCTGCAAAACAACATGGCCCTGTTCCACCTCTATTCCCCCACCAATGGCATGGCCCAATCCCCTATGCCCCCCACCAAACAGCAAAGCACTGGTCCCCCAATCCCACCCAACCAAACAGCATAGCCCTGGTCTCCTCCCTATCCCCCCCCCCCATCAACATGGCCCTGGTCCTCCCACACCCAACAAACATCATGGCTCTTTCCCCCCTTAATCCCCTCCAACAGCATAGCTCTGGTCCCTCCCTATCCACCCCACCAATGACATGGCCGTAGTCCCCCCACCCCCTCCAAAAGGCATGGCCCTATCCTATCCGCCCCCCCATATGTCCCTCCTTATCCCCCATATGTCCCTGGTCCTTCCTATTGCCCCTCCTTCCCCAGGAAACACCATGCCCCATGACCCCCCCTCAAGCAAGCGCTATGCCCCCTCACCCTCCAAGCAAACGCACGCCCCATGGCCCCCACAGCCCGAAGCAAATGCTATGCCCCATGACTCCCACACCCCAATCAGACTACCTCAAGCCAAGACGTGGGAGGATAAATAAACACATTGGAAAAACGAGACCACCTCAAGCAGGGGTATTAGGGTACAGATGCAACACCGAGGGCAAAGAAAAAGCAGACTAGATAAAACAGGGGTTCAGCAGCCGATAACCCTTGTGTGGGTTTCCAACTTCCGCATATGACATATGGGCTCTCACTTATGTGAGACTAATCATGCCATGGCTCGCTGTGCTCAGTAAGATAGCTCAGTGTGCTGTGCGCTTATGGTTCAGGTTCAGTACCACCCTCTCTTCATTCTGCATTAGTGAAAACGAAGACCAAAAATGGAGGGCAATAAAATGCTCCTTTATTTACTTTGCAGTGTGATCCATGTAGGAAGGAAGTATTCTTTTTTCATATTGTTCACAACATGCTCCAGAAAAACACACTTACAAATGCCATGGCTTGATATGCCTTTTTTTCTGGCTATAATATACACTGTATTTGCGCGAGCGTGCGATCTTCTTAAAAAATAGTCATAGTCATAAAGGTGTATGCTATCCTTCTGCGTCCCATGGTAGCTTGAGGGAGGCAGTGTTCGGCAATCTTCGGAGCCACGCTCACTTTGATTACACCGCCAACCCACAGATGGCTACAGCCATACAAACAACGTCAAAATGAAAAATGACAAAACACAGCGGCATAGCCCACCCTCCGACAGCTCCCTTCCTGGGATAGGCCAGTGATGTCTTTGTAGCTCCGCCCCTGCCCATTCCTGTCATCTATAGGGGATGCAGAATATCACACAAACCAAGAGCGCAACGAAATGTTAGCTCACGAACAGTTCAACTCATCAAGCACTACCCGTTTCCCAGTGTCACAGCCCCCCTGAGACACACAGGCTGCGTAATAAACCCCACAACACGTTTCTTGTATCATAAGCAGCAGAGGCTTTCATATGCATGATGGTGACTTTGCAATTGAAAGGCCCCAGTCACCGTGCAAATCTGTGACATTTAAAGCGAGCAACACAATAAAGCACCACTTGAAAATGTTTTCACACCCATAGCTTTATATCCCAAAACGTAAAGTGTGCTTTCGTGTCCTTAGTTGAATGTTCGTAAAACCATACATAACACGCTGGAGGTTTGTGACAAATCTCCAAACCCAAGTGAGTTTTTTACGCCTCTTTTATTGTGTGTCTGAAAGCGCTGAAAATAAAGTGGGTAAATGGATATTTTGCCTTTGGCATTTTATAGTTTTCCATTCGGTATGTCGAAAATAAAGGTACGCTGATATTATTTTGGCCTAACATGCTACTATAAGGATTTATAGGTTGTCATGATGCTTTACTATGCAATTTGTGGATTTTACAATAAACTCTATAGGACAGTATTATTGTAGGTATTGACACCCAAAACTTTAATATTTGTTCCAAGTAAAGCGTGGAAGAAGGTGGCCGTGCCCAAATTGCAAAGTGGTTTAAAATCCCTGCTTCGCTGTTTAGCAAAAGTGTGTGATCCTGGGCAAATAATGTAATCTCACACTGGGCCTCATTACAAGTCTGGGGTTAACCCTGCCGTGCTACCGGCACCTTGCTTGCCATAAACACCTAGGAATTACGACCCCGGTGTTCTGGGAAGTCAGGCGCCGGTAAATGGTAAATCCCCATTCCCATTTGAGTCCTATACAACTCAATGTATAGTTGCTCGAGCCCTCCAGAATACTGCCCCACACTCTGCTATATCCTGTTATGCAAGGATATTGAGCCTCTAAGAGTTGGACCAAACATTGGGAGCAAAGGTGCCAGGAATAGCCCTTCAAAACAAACAGTGCGCAGGAACTAGAACATTACGTCTGCACGTAATACCTTTTACTTAAACTCTGCAAGCTAGTCTTGAAGGAAAGATGGGGGCACCAAGCAAGCTCTGCAGCAACACAATCTACTGCCAAACGTCCACATCCAGGCCAATGGAAGCATTGTATTTAGCTCAGCTTGGACTTGTGTATTTATAAACCAGTTATGAACTTCATTTTATGTTAACAGGACTCTGCGGCTGTATATCCCTGGTGCGTAGCTGCTGGATTCTTCCCAGCCATGTTTGCTGTATACTTTGCTAGTAAGCAACAAGGACATCAGAAAAGACCGTGCCATGCAAAGAGGCGGAGGTGTGGCCCTCATTGCCTGGGATACCTTTGATATCAGAGAGGCAGAAGGGCATCTTGATCACAACTGTGACTACCTGCCACTAATAATCAATGTCTCCCACAACTGCACCATCACTATGCATATTGTCTAAAGACCTCCTGGTCCCATCTCTGATTTTCAGGACTCTCTCATCCTATCACTATCTGACAACATCAAAAAGACGTCCCAAGTCATACTCATGGGCGATCTTAACATAGGGCTCAATAACCCTAAGGATTCGCATGCCAAATCCCTCAAGAAAGCCCTTTCCACTCTGGGCTTTGTGCAATCTATCTCTGAACCAACTCATGCCAAAGGACGTACTCTAGACTGGATCAGCCAGGATAACTGTTCCATCCAAATCATCGCCAACAATCCCATTCCATGGTCTGACCACCCCTACATTCAATTCAACCTTAATACGAAAAAAGGGCCCTCTACCCCCATCACCCCCTGTCCAGCAACCTTAGCAAGGAGCTCACGCAAATTGACGGCCGAAAACCTAGCATCGCTCCTTCAAGTGCCTGACCTGCAAGCGCCATTCTCCAATAACCCAGAAACCTTAGCCAACACCTTCAAAGAAATTGTCACCCTAGCGGTCGACACTGTTGCTCCTCTCACCCTTAAAAAAGCTAAAAAAAAACAAACAATCCAACTCTTGGTTTTCACAAGAACTTCTTGACCAACGCTCCCAGAAAAGGCTAGCATTATCCACATGGAAAGCCAACCCAACTGAAGCCACTAGAAGTGACTTTAATGCCGTTTCTGTATCCTATACAGCCAACATCACCCGAGCTAAAGCTGCATCCTTCAATTCCAGAATCAATTACACCAAATCAGGGTTCAAAGAAATATTCGCCATCTTTAGGGAATTAGAAAAACCCTCAACCCCTCCTCCCACCCTTCTTAAGGACGAGAACTGGTGCAATAGTATTCAGGCTGCCATGCTAGATAAGCTCAACTCTCTTCAAACCAAAATCCCTGGCCATCAACAAGCCCTATGCCATCTCATAGCCAACCTGCAGAGTGAAACACCTAAGCCCACCACGACCAACTCCTCCCCTCCTTTTCACTTTAAAGATATGACAGAGGTGGAAGTCATCACCCTGCTCAAATCTATCAAACCCTCCAACTGCAAAGGAAACACCTGTCCTGCCCAACTCAAAGATTCGGCACATATCCTAGCACCCTTCCTAACTGCATTCATTAACGCTTCATTCCAATCTGGCCATGTTCCAACTGGACATAAAGAAGCATGGGTGTGCCCACTCTTGAAGAAACCGTCCCTCGACCCTACTGTCCCAGGGAACTATATGCCCATCACCAACGTCCCAAGTTTACTAAAAATCCTGGACAAAGCAGCCTACCTGCAAGTCCAAGAATTTCTGGAAGAGAACCATAGCCTCGGCCTGCGGCAATCTGGCTTCCGCCCGCGCCATGGCACCGAGACGGCTCTCCTAGACCTATAGAACCAGATGGACGATCTCAGAGATGCAAGCAAACCAGCGCTCCTTCTACTCCTGGATCTTTCTGCAGCCTTCGACCTGGTTCACCACAACACTTTGTGCCGCCACCTAGCAACGGAGGCCAATTTCTCCCTGAAAGCATGTGAGTGGATCACATCCTTTCTCAAAGAGAGGGCTATGAAAGTCTTCTCTGACTCCGCCTGTGCCACCCCCAACCTCATTAAATGTGGTGTTCAACAGAGCTCCTGTATTGCCCCCACGCTTTACAACCTCTTCACCAGGCCACTGATCAGCATCCTTGACTTCCTGTGCATCTCATATACAAACTATGCGGATGACACGCAGGTGCTCATCCCACTTACGGGTGACTTTGATGCGGATATGAACACACTCACCACCATTTACTCCACTATCCAATCCTGGATGGCAGACAACTACTGGCTCTGCCTTAACAGTGAAAAAACAGAGCATCTGCTTATAGGGTCGCCCACTACTCTTGGCAACCTCGACAAGCAGTATACATCCTTCACCATTGATAATATTCCTATCAAGGTCTCGAACTATGTCAAAACACTTGGAGTTTACTTGGACTCGGATCTGACCATGGATAGACAGGTTAATGCCGTCGCCTCCTCTTCAGCCTACTACTCAAAAGTGCTTAACGCAGCCAGACCCTTCATATCCCACCAGAACTGCCTTACCATTGCTAGGGCGATTATTGGTTCAAGGTTGGACTACTGCAATGCCCTCCTTGTAGGAACGTCTCAAAAAGATCTTGCCAAACTCCATTTGGTTCAAAACAACGCCCTCAGGGCAGCCACAGGTACATCAAGAAAAGACCATCTCTCTGAAGTAAGAAGGCAGGCCCACTGGCTCCGGGTCAAAGAAAGAATCATCTTTAAAACTCTTACCCTCACTCACAAATGCCTCCATGAGCTCGCACCTCCGTACATGTCCCAGAGAATCACCAAGCACACTACCACAAGACCCCTGAGGGTGGGCTACTCTAACAAGATTCTCACACCAATAACCAGGAAAGCCCGTGCGGGGGGCTCCAGTTTTCCTACACTGGCCGCCACCCATTGGAACGCACTCCCCACTCATCTAAGAATGATCGGGTCCCATCAAGCATTACGCAAAGCCATTAAAACTAAGCTCTTTGTATGAAAGGTAAATATATATGGGCACATCCCTGTATAACTGCCGTACTGTTATCTTACGTATGCCTGTAACACTGATCATACTTGTACCTCACCGAGTCTGTATTTGCAACTAAGAGAACTATGGTTTCCCCATGAACATGTGAATCAAAACTTCTTACAAATTCTTGTAACAGCGCCTCGATGCCTCCGGGCTGCAAGTGCGCTTCACAAATGCAAATAAATAAAAATAAATAAAATTAGCAGAGAATCAGGGACGGCGGCATAGCCTTTCAGCTTTTTCAAATGAATGCAACAGCCTCCTTATTGCCACTCAGCAGTGTAATAACACAGCAATATATTCCTTTATATATTGCTCACTTTCTGAGTCTTACAGTGTACGCTTGCAATGCTGCTGCTGGAACCCATCCTGCCGTCACTTTGAGGAAAACAGAATCACCTACTTTCAACGCGGTTTCCTCCACTTTCTTACGAAGAAGGATCATTCACAACTATTCAGCGGTCATTCAGTGTTTTCAGCTCCCTGCTGGCTTGTGATAATTGGTGGCTATTAACCTTATCTTTATCTCCCTTATAATGTATGCCCTCCACCCCACAGGAGCCTCACACTGCTTTCTGCTCTACGCAAGGGAAGCCCCAACCATCATGTTGAAATGGTCCCCCACACATCTTCACCCGGGCCTGCAGCGAATATTCCATTATGTTTAGAGAGGACATTATATCAGACCTCTGTGCACCACTACATCAAAATTAATTTGCCCTGACATACCGCACGTCATAACGTTGAATACTATGCACATGTACTAGAGGTGTAGCATTCATACACTTACAAGAACAGTAAAAACAATTTTGATAGTGGGGGTGCAAGATATCACAGCCTGAACAAACCTACAGTAATTTGCATATCTCTGACTCCCTGAGGTTAATTTACACTAACGCAAGTGGTCACCCTGTTTTATATTTACTCAGGTCCCAACCAATCTAGAGGCACCATCTATCCCTTCCCTGTACACCTCCATACCTTTTAATTGTGGGGGTGCAAGGTATCATGGCCTGAACACACCAATGGTAATTTGTATCCCTTGCCTCCCTGGGGTTAATTTACACTGACACAAGTGGTCATCCTGTTTTATGTTTAATCTGGTCCCACCAATGCAGAGGCACTATTTAGCCCCTCCCTGGACACCTCCATGACTTTTGATTGTGGGGGTGCAAGATATCATGGTCTGAACACACCTATGGTAATTCGCATCCCCTCTCTCCCTGGGGTTAACTCACACCAACACAAGTGGTCACCCTGTTTTATATTTACTCAGGTCCCAACCAATCTAGAGGCACCATCTAGCCCCTCCCAGGAACACCCCCATACCTTTTGATTGTGGGGGTGCATGATATCATGGCCTGGACACACCTACGGTAATTTGCATCCCCGGTCTCCCTGTGGTTAACTCACAATGACACAAGTGGTCATCCTAATTTATATTTATGTTGGTCCATTTGAAAGCTTGATCACGGTCTGACCCCACATGTTCATAGCTATCTCTGAGGCAGAAAACCCAAGTAGAGGAAAGGGAGGCAGGGGCGTATATCTGAATAAGGGATTAAAGGAAAATAAAAAGTAATTTTTGTAGTCATCTGCCTGGGAGTACCTTCATTATGTAACCTGATCAGTCAGGGGGATAGGACATAACAATATATGTTTTTCGGTCAAGTGTTTCCTCTTGGGGCTTCTTAGTGGTAAGCAGTGGTCAGTCTCGTTGGTCAGCTGAGAGAAAGGTGATAAAACATTCATCCTTGCAGATGCACAGTACCAAGTGTTCTCTCACTAGTGCCCCTGGGGGACTTGACACCCTAGGGGCATATTGCAGTCACATTTTAAAATGTTCTTTACTATGAAGTAAGAAGACTAAATTAAAACCACTGGAGAGGCCCTTGGGCGAGCAGCGCTATACAAACAATCCTTAGATAGATATGTGTGTCCTTTTACCCTTGAATGTTTTAGGAGGATATCATGTACTATTTCAACTCCAGTTCTAGAAAATGTGGGTTAGGATTTGGATTTTGGGACCCTGTAGGTAGAACACATGAAGCCCAGTGGGGTGGGTTGATTTTTCAGAGAATAGTTAGGTCAACTGTGATTGCAAAGCTTTACCTGCTGTCATCACATACCCCGGGAGGCTGACTGACAGCTGCAGTGACCTGTCAGAGTACATTATTTTGCATTATTATGTTTTTTCTGGCAGGGCTTGTTTCAGTGTAGAAGTGAGCAGACTGCTCAGTTATAAGTTGTTCCGAAAAGAGTTCCCATACCTACATGCTTGCACAAGGCATTGTTTTATTTCTAAATTTCAGGGGAGACAACTCATTTACGTATTGTAGAGGGAAGCCCCTTTCATACAACTATTGGTGCAGATATGCAATGTTTGTATGGCTCATTGATTCATGAGCAAAGTCCTTGAAGAGGTGGAGTGTTTCTGCATCAGGAATAGCATAGCCCCTGGTGAGCTTTAGACACAAATGGTCATTGAGTGGACAGACTTAACATAACAGAAATTACCATTGAGGGGTTGGGGTAGAAACAAATTGGTCTCTTGAACTGCCCTTTCGCATAGTTTAACCAAACCCTGCCGTGCTAACAACAGACTATTGTGTCAATAGGGTGAACTGCCCCTCGAGTAAGGTAGATACTCCCATGGAGGGTTTAAGAACGCCAGTCCTGGCATTGCTTTGTATGTCTTTGGGTTCTTTTTAGTTATGCCTCTGCATAGACACACACTACAGTCTACAGGACAAAGAAATGCCAAAGCCCTGACCCATGATATGATATATGATATGATATGATATGATATGATATATGATATAGCATTTATAACGCGCCTATACACAAGTGTTTCAAAGCGCGACAAGGCCTGGGAGAGGAAACAGAGGGAAGACAAAGACAGCGATCCTACTAGGCCAGGTCACATTGAGATTGCGCAAGTGCAGGGGAGGTGGGAGGGGAAAAGTGCAGAGGGAAAGTGGAGGGGATAGTGCGGTACATAGGATAACAGTAAGATAAATAAAGGATATAAATAAAGGCAATAAATAAATAAATAAGTGTGGCCAGCAGGTGTCAAGTGCTAGCCGGGGCTGTAGGGATAACGGAACAGTCCCCGAGTGCAAGGGTTGCCAGGGGGGCAGTGCAGGTGTGTAACTGGCGGGGAGGGGACGTGGGTCCGAGATCAGGGGGTAGCCAGGTAACCAGTGCAGTTTCAGATTCAGTCAGGAGATCAGCAGGGGAAGAGGAGGAGAGAAAGCAGAAGCAAAGAGGAAGGTCTTGAGGTGCTTCCGGGACCAGAGCTGGTTCTCCCCAAGTTTTAGAGGGGCTGGGAGGCTGTTCCAGAGGGAAGCCCCAGCAGACGAGAGAGATCTACCACCAACTTGCTGTTTGGAGAAGCGACTGACCCTGAGGGAGTTGGAGGTGGATGAGCGAAAAGCTCGAGGGGGAAGATATTTAGGAAGAGCGAGTTGAAGGTATTGAGGTCCGAGACCCCAGAAGGCCTTGTGGACAAAGCAGAGGGTTTTGAGCTTAATCCTCGCCGCCACTGGGAGCCAGTGCAGAGATTTCAGTCCTGGAGAGATACAATCCCTGGGCTTGAGGCCAAGGACAAGTCTTGCAGTCCTGTTTTGGATGAGTTGCAGAGTGTTAATCCATTCATAGAGTTCTTGTAGATATCCTTCCATCATTGATTTTTCTTCTTGTGCGTCTTCTATTTTGTAGATGATTTGTGTGTCGTCTGATTAGTTGTAGCATGTAAATCTGTGTTTTTTAATGAGCTTGATTAGTGGAGTAAGGTAGATATTGAAGAGCAGCGGGGCTAGGGATGATCCTTGTGGTACTCCACAGTTGGTGTCTCTTGGAGTGGATATGAAAGGTTTATTCCAGATGGTTTCCGTTCTGTCTGTTAGGAATTATTTAATCCAGAGTAGGGCCAGGTCGGTGATTCCTATTTCTTTGAGTGTCTTAATGAGGAAGTCATGGCTGACTGTGTCGAACTCTGCAGAGAGGTCCAGAAGTATCAGAGCTGAAATTGTGTCAGAGTCTGCATTTGTCTTTAGATCATCACAGATTGAGCAGAGTACCATCTCAGTTCCTCTCTTAGGTCTAAACCCAACTTGTGCCTGGTCCAGCAATTGGTATTTTTCTATATGTTCCCGTGTTAGACCATTGACATAGGTTTCAAGTAGTTTTGCTGGGTACGGGATGTTCGAGATGGGTCTGTAGTTGGAAAGGTCTTCCACGTGGCCTACTGTCTTCTTGAGAAGTGGTTTGATGTACACCGATTTGAAAGAACGCAGCACTTTCCCTGTTGTGATTGGTTGAAGAGGTTTCTGTAACATTCCAAGGGTGTGCCTTGTGTGAGGATTCATTTGTATATGTCTGTAGGGCAGGGGTACAATGGGGAGCCTGCTGTTTTGCTATTTCTTACCAGCTTCACAAAAGTCTCTACTGATATTTGGGGGAAGCTTTGGAGTTTGTTCTGGGGATCCTCAGTTGGGGGAGTGGGTTGTGTATTTTGGTTGACTGGTCTGCTTTGTATGATTTGGTGGATGACACTGATTTTGATGTGGTCTGTGTGGTCGTTGCATAGTTTCACTGAAGGCACTGGGGTGTTGCATCCAATTGGGTTCCTCATTTTGTTTATGATGTCGAACAGTTCTTTTTGGGTGCTTGTGGCTTTGGTGATTCGGTTGTCATAGTATTTCTTTTTTGCCTTTTGGATTTCCTTTTTGTATGAGCGGATTTGTCGTTGAAATTGTGATTGGGAGTAAACCATTTAGCCATTGTTCTCTTGTGTGATGGGGTAAAGGGTTTTTCCTTGGAGATATTGTTGATTGTTTCGGTGATTCATTTATGAAGTGTTTCTGTCTATCGAGTTTGATTTAGTCGAGGTTCATGGTTGATGGTATTGTGAGTTCGAATTGTTCTAATAAGTTAGTATCTTTTATGGTTTCTTCTCATGACAGTCAGAAGTTTATTGGGTTGTTTGGCTGCTTTGACAGGTTGCCTGATCACAAATGGAATGATGAGGTGGTTGCTCCAGAGTATCTGTATTGGCAGTGCCAGGGCGATAAAGTTCCTGTAAGAGAAGATTGTGTCAAGTGTGTATCCTGCTGCGTGTGTTACTTCTTTAACCAGCTGATGTAATCTCATTTTCTTGAGATGCTTGACTAGCAAATTTTGCGAGTTTGCATTTTCTTCTTAAAACCAGATGTTAATCCCCGAGGATTATCAGGTGTTCGTGTTCGATGGCCAGGTTGGTGATGGCTTCTGTGAAGCTGTCCACAAATGCTGCGTCGTATGTTGGTGGTCTGTAAACCAGAATGAATTTGATATTTGTTTTGGGGTCCATTGTCAGATGAAGGATTAGGGATTCACAGTTTACGATGTTTAGTGGTTCTTTGTTTTTATTTTCAGATGCTCTTTGTATGCCATTGCAAGTCCCCCACCTCTTTTGTCTTTCCTGTTTATCTGTGAGCACTTGAAGTTGTTGGGAAGGCAGCTGTGTAGTGTGATTTTGTAGTTATCTCGCCATGTTTCTGTAATAAATAGGATGTCAATACCTCGGTCGCACAGTAGGTTGTATATCTCTGTGGCATGTTTGGACATCGATTTTGCGTTGATTAGATTGCAGTGGATCATTTTGATGCAGTTTATTTACATTTTTAATATTGGCTTTGTGCTGTGGTTGTTATGTCGGTATCCTTCCATGTTGCTCTCCGGATGTGGTGGGTGTTCAGCGTGAACTGTTTCTTCATTGAATTGGCCTGTTAGATTAATTATTGGGTTGCTGATTTCTTCTGCTTCCACTTCTATATTTTGTTGCATTTGGGGGAGGTGTCCTTGTGTTTTTGTGATATGTGGGGTGACAGCATATGTTTCGTTCATTTCGCTTCTTGGTGCGTCTCTTCTTTTTGTGTATGCCTCCTGTGTGTTTTCAGCGTGCATAGCCAGGTCACGGGTGGTGGGATGTTCCGGTGCCTGGTTAGTTGCAAGCTTTTCGACAAGGAACTATCACTTTCCAGGAACCTCGAGAATAGAAAGCGCAAGACCAGGAAACCAGGCTGAAGAATCCTGCATTGTGTGTCAGAGATACCCGGGGCCCTCCCGCGTCAATAACCAAAGCAGGGGGATTCACCAGCCGCCGTGGTCCCATCCTTGGCTCCAAGAACAAATCAACGTGAGTGAAATCAACACAGCCAGTGAGTTGGGGAGACTGATACAAGACCGGTCTGTGTTGAAGCCAACGTTGCAAGCAGCAACATTGTATGGCGAGCGCTGGAACAAACATTGTTAAAACATGTGTGATAAGAAGAGTAAAGTTGAATTGCTGATGACTGACTGAACTTTAAAGACAAGACAATGCCTTTGACAGAGTAGCCCGCCACCGCGTGGGTGCTCAACCGAAGGTCTCTGTAAGGTATTCAGCTGAGGAGTGGCAAAAGTGATAGTGAACATTTTTTTATATCAAGAATATAATGAGTAATTGTTAATCGAGGTGGTTCTGCGATATGTCAAGTAAAATCCTGTGCACTGTCGATAGTCTTCAGTTTTGAAGAAGTAGAGAAGTTGCATATGTGAAATATTGGGTCAAGACCCTGCAGAGGGATACCAATTGTATATTGTGTGTCAAAGTGGGTCTGAGTGTGGCGGTGGAAGACCCGGGGAGAACAGTAAATCACTCGAGAAGTTGTATATGAGAAATCCTAAGAAGTAAGGAACTTTAATGTTTGTTGTGTTGGATCAGGCCATCTGAAATAAGAGACTTTGAATGACAAAGACTTTGGCACAGAAGGCCCTGATGTTGAAGTTCTGACTGCATCCTTCTGCTAGAGAACCCAGAGAGTGTGCTAAGTTCGAGTGTGACACCTTGTCCCATGCTGAAAACGTGGGGAAGGGAAGCGAATGGCTTGAATATCCTGACATATCATTTCTTGAACAACTTTCTTTTGCATAACATTGTTTCCCACACTATTTGTATTTAGAGGCAAGGATTGGCAATAGGTTTATTAGTATAGGCCCTTTTATTTTCACAGACTTTACTAGGGCTGGGTTATTATGATGTAATGGTCGTAGCTTGCTCCCTTCTTTACATTTAGGTTTAGATACGCATTTTTCAAACCCAATTAAAGTTCAATAAACACCATTGAACTGTGATCACTTGTGTCTGTCTTACTGTTTGATACCATGCCTTCCTTACACAGCCCCACAGACACATGTATAAACCTTGTAAGGTTCTGATCAGATTGACTCCCAGGTGCCCAAGGACGACCCGTTGGATGGTATGGGGTATGGTATTGGCCTGTCAGACAGGCTCAATGCCATGTGATAGATCCAGTGGTCGAAGTGACGGGAGCGGTCAGGAGCGGTGCTCCTATACTTTTTTTAATTACCTTGTACAGCTCCTATACTTTTTTTAAAAAAAGAAACCGTTCCGGAATGGTTTTGTTTTAAAATAAAAGTGTAGGTAGAAGTTGAAACCTTCACTTTCAGTGCACTGCACGTTACCTTAAACAGCAGGTGCAAGTGTTTGGGGGGTGTATTTTGTGTGGGAGGGGTTGTGGCAATGGGGTTTGTGGGGAGCAGGAGCAGGCTAGCAGGGAACATAGCTCCACTACTTCTTTTCGTACACTTCGACCACTGGATAGATCTGTGCATAACATGCGAGGAGCACAGCAGACAGACTTGCTGATGGCTCTGTGTGTGATAAGTACACAGCAGATTCACTGACATGGCTCTGTGTGTGATAAATACACAGCAGATTCACTAATGTAATGGCTCTGTGTGTCATCCAGTATAGGCACAGACTCACTGACCTGACAGCTCTGCATTTTACATGTGAAAGGGGCACATCAGACAGACTCAGACATATGAGGAGTCTGTGCATCACATGTGATAAGCCCACTGGTGACAGTATAGCTACAATGTGAGGGCTTTGTGTACCACCTGTGATAGGCATGGAGCAGACAGACTTGCTGACATGAGATGGCTTTGTGTATAATGTGTGATAGGCACATAACTGACAGACTCATTTGCATATGATGGCTCTGGGTAGAAAATGTGACAGACAGAGAGCCGGCATATTCATTGGCATGTGAGGGCTCTGTGTCTCTCCCGTGATAGGCACACAGCACACCTTGTCACTGACCTGTGATCACTCTGTGGATTACCTGTGATAGGCACATAGTAGACAGACTCACTTGCTCGGGATGGATCTCTGTATAAAATGTGATTGGTACATAGCCAACAGATGCGCTATGTGATGTCTCTGTGTAGAACATGTGTCAGGCACTGAGCAGACATACGCGCCGACATGTGATAGCTCTGTGTACAGACTGTGACAAGCACATAAGTGGCAGACCTGCTGTCATATGATGGCTCTGTGTATCAGCTTTATTGGGTACTGCGAGAAACCTGAGGGCGTCCGTACATGTAATTCCCTTGGAACCTCTTCTCAGGTGGCCAGGGAAAGGCCCATCACTCTTGGATCCCAACCATGGGGGCAGATAAGCGAGGGGGGAGCACCTGGGTGGAAAATAGTTGGGGATTGGAGACGAGATGTCCTCAGGTGAGATACAGTATTCCACACTCCCTTCTCTCAAAGAATCCCCTATCCCAAACGCAATCATGGGATATTGTTACCCCTATACCATTGACAAAGAAAATTATAAAAGATTTTGCCAGTCTAGAGGCAGCAGAGGGAAGGGGTTAAAATTGGTGTACCCTTAGGAGGGACATGGTATCCCCATTTGCCTAAAAATGACCTACCTAACCCTCCCCCAACCTTTATGGGCTACTACAAGACTGCTCCCCTCATTTCCCCACTCTTGACTGTTAAATGTTCTAGGACAAGGAAGAGGAAACAGTAGTAAACACTATACCTTCCTTTTACCACTCTGGTACTGGGACAAAGAGGATGCCTGCAGAGAGTCAGGCATGTCCCTTTATTCATGGTCAGACAACCCCAAGAAAAGACACACACCTGCAACATGTTAACTGGTTGCAGGTGTATAAAATGAGGGTCAAAGAAGCACAACAGGGAGGCTGCGCGTGAGAGACCAGCAGAAGAACCCTTATGTATGGAGGCAGCTGTGGTGGGGCCAGCGCAGGAGCCAGGTCCCCGGCAGAGACCCTGAAGAACTTGTGTGGCCCAAGGCAAATGGGCCGTGTCGTGGCACAGGTGTGGGAGCCTCCAATACAGAGTGCGAGCAGCAGGGGCTGTGGGAGAAGCCTGGAGAGAGAGAGAGAGAACACCGTCCGCATCGGGAGAGAAGCCTCTGAGTGCAGGGAAGACTGCCCGGCAGGCGAGCAACGCTTGCATCAGAAGGCCCGATGGCCTTGCGTCTAGAAAGAAGCTGCGAGGGCCGTCAGAGGGAGCTGCCATCAACCGGTGAGTGTCGGGGGAACACTTGGGCACCGGGGCGCTCCGAACAGACCAGAAATGTTAACAGCCTTTGAAACAAATATTGAATTCCGAACCAAGCAGAATAGATAGAGACGCAGCTCCGTAGGGCTCCCGCATGATCCAGCAAGCCTATCCGACAGGCTGGCACAAAACGCAACGGCAACCCTAGCCAACTCGAAGAAAGGGTGCCTAAAGGTCTGAGGCACAGTTGGGGAGATGCCAGGGTGAAAACGGAAGACGGAAAGGCCAGGAGAGCCCAAAGCAAGACTTGCACTGCCTCACAAAAGGGCAGATGCAACATCGAGTGGGTGAGCCCTTGCTCGATTAGCCCTACGAGTGGCATTGTGGTGGACAAGAGAGATACCAGACGCCCTGCGCCGGCACAGAGGGGCACTTCAAAACCGAAATCAGACCCTTATCTGGAAGAAGGCGATCCGAAAACAACCCCGGGGTGGCTGGCGGACCGGGATCGCACTACTGCATGCACAAGTGCGACCAGATCTCCGCAGCACCGGATTGAGAGCGAGGAGGAGGACCCGCAATGAAGGACAACGGGAGAGTGAAGCCCATAACGAGAGGCTGTAACAAATAGAGCCAAGGAGTAAGGAGAGAGAGAGAGAGAGAGAGGGGAGAGCGGGACCCCCAGTGTCGGGACTCCGGAAAGGTGGGTAGGCAGAAGGCACCCTAGAGACTCTTCACCTTCACCAAGCAGGGCACAGAACACCGCCGAGCAGCTCAAGAAGGCAAACCTGCAGGAACCTGGATGGCAGACCTGACGGGGTGAGCTGGAATCCAAGAGCTCACAGAGCTTGCTCACAGGCTCTTCAAGCACGCCCGCCGCATTATCCTTGGGTGAACACTTAAACTGGGTACAGCACCAGTGCTGCTGCGCACAGAGACAGCAGGGAGGATGAGAAGCCACAGGCTAGGCTGCATCAGGCTGCGAGGTGCGCCAAAAAACCAAGACACAGTAAGCACTACATTGGTGGAGGGACCCCCCACTGGGAACTATCAGTAACAAACAGCCCCCAGGGAAAAGAGGAAGATATAGTGGGCACAGGAGCGCCCACAAGACATTGCGGGGGGGACCTGAGCGGCAGCTGTGCGCAAGGCGACAGGAGGCAAGAGAGAGGAGGGGGGAACAAGGAGTGCCACGACCCAGTATGATCCAGTGGGGCCAATTACCACCGGACAGCATCCTGCATGAGAGAGGGCAGCCCAGGGAACTGAGGCATCACGGCCGCTCACCAGGAGGGACCTTGGCCCGAACCAGCACAAACATGATTTGAAGAGAGAGGAGAGGGGGGCAGACCAGCGAACACGGAGGCTTCTCACACCAGCAGTAATAGCCCAATAGCAGGCCGCCTGCAGCATAGTGTTGGGCAGAGACCACCAGGGGCGCTGGATGACACCCCGCACAGGAGGGTAGACACAGTGCACCGGTCACATCACCGCAGTTCCTTGCTACAGCGGGGGCCATCCCTGAATCAGCCCAGCTAGACCCAGCACGTGGGACAGGACGACGAGGCTCGATGGCAGAAGTGAGGACAAGACATAAAGAAAGGGACCCAGAAACCACGCACAATCAGCATGTGGCCGGCAGCTCACACCAGTAGACGAGGAGGACCAATATCATATAGCAAGAAAAAGCTATATTACAAGGGAAGCCACAGTTCATTGGCACATAATCTCACACTCACTAGCCACAAAAGAGAGGGCCTGGACTCAAATGGACACGGGAGCATAAACAACCCCAATAATGACTATTTAAGGGGAGGCCCAGTCCAGCAACCAGTGCACCACGGTACTCGCCACAAGGGGAGCCTGGACCAGAGACAGGCAAGCAAGGCGCAAAGGCGAGCCACAGCAACAACCACAGCTGTCACTCCATAGTCTCTCTTCACAAACGGGGCCCTGACCGGACCTGGTGGGGCATGGACACAGAAGAAGCAGAGAGGTGCAGAGCAACAAGAGCTGCAGGAGGAGAGGCCTGGAGCGATACGAGGACTCCCACGACACAGGAGGCCACACTGGTAGTGTTAAGCGGCTTCACTTCAACACTACAGCTAAGTCAATGCCTTGTCTGGAAACCCTTATTGATATATTTTTAGGTCCACTTCATGTACTCTGGATGACAACCCTTATATAACACCCCTCTCTTAGAATCCCACTGACCCCACTGAGCCAAGAAGTAGGTCTGTTTTGCAAATTTAAAAGGTTTATTTGAGAAATATAACAATATATATCTATCACACTTTTAAAATTTAATATTGGATATCACACTTAAAATATGACAGTGATCAACAATGGATAATGTTCTACTGGTAACTGATTTGGTTACTTAGAAGTAGTATAGAGGATGAGGTAGCTGAAATGCTTTATGGTTTCAAGGAAATGCAAGGTGGAATAAATGTAGTACAGAAAATAAACTGATATGGTTTCACAAGAGATAATATGTTCACTTTTCCCCTAGTGGCAATTCACCCCCCCCCCTATATGCAATGCAAGGAGATGGAAGTAACACACACAGTCTTCAGGAATACAATCAAATACAATACGGAATTCAGTCCCCCCCCCCCAGCAAGCTTAGACAACAGGTATCCTTTTTAAAACACAGGCCCAAAATGCTTTTAAATGTGATGGCAATGGATGGGAAAATGTGCTTACTGATATTAATTCCCTCTAGAGATTCAGGGTGAGTGAGAGATGCTTGTTGGTATTAGTTCAGGCTCACTTTAGCAATGCTCTATGAGTTATTACCAGGTTGCAAACGGATTTTAACAAAGGAAAGAATGGAGCTGCTATTTTGACAAGTGGAGAAATTGAGCCAAAATCGCGGTAAATTTTGCTGCGAGTGCGTACATCGCGATTGCGGAAAAAGTATAGGAAGTTGGTTCTAGGTTCGTTGGAAAGCCTAGAATCACAGCTTTAAAATGAAAGTTAAACCACATTCCTAGGACAAACGGTTCCAGAGATACAGACGATTTTGTGAAGGTAGTTTTTCGGATTTAAAGTAAACTCACGACAGGTGACAACTCGCAGCTGTAGAATGACAGATGACACGATTTCTAGGAGGCAGTTCTACTTAGGTTAAAATAGTTTGGATTAGATTATTTTAACTAAGATTGGGTTCTGCACAGTTCTGGCGGATACTCACTCCTAATTTTGAAATGAATGGGCCTCGTCACGGATCTGGTCAACACGTCCAGCGGCGGTTCCCTCTGCTCGGCGGGTCAATCAGGCACCGGTTCTGCTCACAGCGATCCGGATCTCTGGTTCTGCTCACAGCGGTCTGGGTCTGGTCTGCGGTTCCGGCAAAAGTTCTTGGCAAAGAATTCAAACAGCTCGCCCGGCTGTTGAATAGTTTGCAAAAGATTTTGAGGCCTGCTGACAAATACTTTTGTTTGCAGTGGGCCTTCTTGGTTCAAAGTTCTGTAGTCTCTGTTTAGCTTGGAAGTCTAAGTGTTGGATCTCTGGATGCGAAGTCGTCGGTCAGCATGCTCTGCAGCAAATGGAATTGAATGTCTCTACCCGTCCCAGCAGTCTCTTTTTATGTGTTTTAAAAAGTGGGTGGAGAGGTTAGCATCACTAAGCCTGCCTCTCTCTTGATTTGATAGGTCAATAGATTCTTTGGTCCCTGATTTGGGAAGGGATAGTGTGTCAGAGTGATGTCATTTTTATGACCTGCAGAAATGACACTCCCCTGGTCAATGTGCACACAAATCTATTCCTGATACAAATACATATTTCCCAGGTACACAGTTGTTTGACATCACATACACACATCTGTCACGCTCACCTGATTCCCACGGGGGCGCTGGCCTGGTTTCGAGTGCTGATGCCTCTTCAATGGTGAAGCGCAGGGCTCTGAAGATGGATAGGACGGGCCCCTCAACTCTGGCTAATCTGCCTCGCAGGAATATCCTCCTGTACGTGAAAAGGGAGTATTACAATCTGGCGGAATAATGCTCGAGCCTCCCACTTCCTTCCAACCCTCCTCGATACCCTTCCACGATTCCCCGTGAAGTCTCACCTTAGGGTCTGAAAGGATGAGCTCTCCATCCTCCTTCTGACGCAGGGGCGCGTTGAACCCAGTTACTTCACTGGATTGAGGTTGGATGGGAGTTCAGGTAAGCTTGATTATACTGGTAAGGCGCTGTAAAAGTTCTGTTGCAAGTTCAAAAGTTCAAGCTTTAAATAATAATGTTCATTGTCTTTTTCAGGTGATGAATGAAGATTCCTTTGGAGACTTCTTGCAACAAAGCGCTAATGTTGATGTCTTTTCCCCAGAGGGGCCGGGGTTCGGAATGCCGGAGATATGGCGCCGACCCGAAGTGAAACGTGCAGTTCCAGTAAAGATCAGGTAAGTCCTAGATGAGCGCTCAGGTAATGTTTTTGCATTCGCTCATCTAATATCTTTGTCTTTTTTCCCCATAGGGGCCGGGGTCCGGAAAATGCCTGGAAGCAGCAAGACCCGAAATGAAATGGGAATGACCCAACAGGTAAGTCTTAGAAGGAAACTGAGCTTTTCCTATTCCCTTCCTTCTCTCACCTTGTTCTGGTCTTTTTCTCTCTAGGCTCTGGGAAGTGGCTGCGGATCCGGATGATCGATGCTGAAGATGGAGGCGCCCAAGAAAGGTGAGTGAAATGCAGCGCTGCAGCGATCGGAGCGAAATGCTTTTAAAAATGATGTCTTCCTTTTCAGGATCGTCGGTGAGATGTCTCCGTGATGCAGGTTTAGGAGGTAAGGCCTTCTTCCTCGCCAATTCTCTTCTTATCACCCTTTGCAGGTGTCCCAGGATGCTCACAGGCGTGGCTGAAGTCCAGAAGCAGGAGCAGACACGGTGAGCGTCCAGCTGCTAGGTGCAGAACAACGCGAAGCACGTGTGGCTGTTCGGGTGGGGTTTAAATAGCTTTGGAAGAAGTTCCAGGTATGTATCCTTCCACCGATCAGGTATGTATCCTTCCCCGACCACACCCACGTGGAAAGTAGTCCCCACAGGTAAAGTAGTCCCATTCAGGCCTCAAGAGGGCCTGGATGTAGCAGCATGGTCTGCATCAGGTAAGTGCACACTAAAACACTTGAACACATGTCCAGCTTTATGAGCCTGGCGCCAAAGGCGCCAGGACTGGGGTCCAACATGAGCCTGGCGCCTAAGGCGCCAGGACTGCGTCCAAAGGGCCCCAGCTTGGGCCCGCTGGAACTTCCCTGGGGGGAATGATGCCTGCCTCTGGGGTTGCTGGGTCGGACCTGGCTCCTTGGAGGTAGGCATCATGACAACATCATATATTACTAAAGATAGTCCCTGTCCCGACTCTGGCGTTTCTAGGAGCTTGCATTCAAAAATGGCAACTTATTTTCGATTTTACTGGGTTTTGCAACATTGGTTTTTCATCAAAAATTATACAAAGGTACATTTCCCTTCCACATATATCCCAGTAACTTTCCATGTCTCTAGCTTAAATACAGTGTCTACAATATTCATAATTAGCGGGGTTTTGCCCCAGAACATGGTACAAATCGGAGTTTGGACTCAAATCGTGAGGGCATTTTCCATACTAAGACTCTCAAAGTTGTACATTCCTGTCATTTGGTTACAATAAGTTATCACTGTTTCTATAAAATATATATTTGTTGCAATTCAACTCCCCAAAGTGTTTGGGTCCGCCTCCAGAAGTCTGGGTGGGTCAGTGATCACATGTCTGTCCTTGCTGGCAGAGGGCTGTTGACAGGAAACACTCAAAATTAACATACCCCATTCAACTGAAAGGGGCTATTGTCTCTCTCCTCCAGGCTGAAGGGGAAACCCCCTTCCTCTCACTCAGAAGGGCCATGTGATATCCTGCCTCCTGTGGTGAGTCTCTGAGGTGTTAAGAGTTCTCAGCCTCTTGGCCTCTGGGAACAGCAGGTGGCTAAGATTTTTTAATTAACCAACAGGCCTTTGAAGTCCAGTTGACTCAGGTCCCTTTGTCAGCCAGTTCTCCTGTCAGAGTTTAGACCGCTAGCGCCGCCTTGTGGAATTTGTGGGTACTGCATCCATTTTTGGGAGCTGTCTTGAATTACTGCATTTCAATAGAGTGGTTTTTTGCTTGATAGAATAGGTCCTTTGCTTAACATTGTTTTGATGGCATCCCTACAGTAGAGTGGTGATGTGGAACCCCCCACAAGAAGGTTGTATCTTTGGAGTGGTCTTGTGCCAACTGCGCAGTTCTCGTGGATTCTGGCGTGAATGTGGGCGGCGACAGCTCATCCCCACATCCACCCAGTCTATTGATTTAGTTTGTTCTGGGATAGAATAATGGGCGGCGCCAGCTCATCCCCACATCTACCCAGTCTAAGGATTCAACATGGGTCAAAACCCTTGACAGTAGGCAGGGAGCTGCTCCAGGACACCCGCTGGAAACGAAAGCGGCGGCAGAGAGGAAGTGAGACTGGGGCCCCGACGCAAACGAAAAAGCGCCACCGGCACAGGCATGTCAGAGAAGCAAAAAGGAGGGAAAGGAAAACAAACCAGCATGGAGGCCTTCACCCGGAAGAACGAGGCGCCCCAGATGGAGACACCAGAGAAGCTGGTTCTAGTGCATCTGCTCCCACACAGGTCGAGAAGGGAAAAGAGGAGGGCCGCATACTCGAAGCCATAGCGGTGCTGAAAACATCACTTGAATATAAGATGGACGCAGTGATGGTGGACGTGGGACTTCTAAGGCAAGATGTAAGGAACCTGTCAGAGAGGGTCAACACCGCAGAACAGCAAGTGCAGAGTAGTACAGCAAACTTAACTACCACCCAAAGCGAAATGACGGAGGCGCTAGATCGTATACGCACCCTGGAGCAAAGGACCGAGGATGCAGAAGGAAGAGCCAGGCGTAACAATGAGCCTATAGTGGGGCTGCCGGAGGGTGAGGAAGGCAGAGAACCCACGAACTACATAGAGAATCTACTGCTCCAGAAGGTGGGGCAGGGAACTTATCCCAGGGATTTGTGGTTGAGAGAGCGCATAGGGCCCTGACCAGGAAACCTCGCACAGGAGCACCCCCAAGACATACGATTGCGAAGATTATGAACTTTAAGGACCGAGAAAAGATTTTAGCATTTTAGAGAGAAGGTGAGGTGATAACAAGGAATGCTCTCCTTGGACCTTGGTCTCACCTGCACGGGAGAGAATGTGCACATTAGGGCAAGGTTGGTTCAGTGGGTGTACAAGGCTCGGTTATCAGTGACATTGGCAGCACAATCAAGTATGCGTTGTGAAGGTTCCTGCTATCTCAGTGAAATGTTGGCATACATCCTTCACCTTGTGAGACATGCATGGCCTGAGGTTTACATGCAGCAGTGTATCAATTGATATGTGGATTCCTTTGTGTGTCACTCTCATGTTGTACACGCACGCTAGTTCCCATTTGGTTACTTTCATTGTGGTGTGTGTTGTGCAAGGTGCAACAAATCAATGGACCATTTACTGCATTCATAACCCCAGTGTCGAAATGCCACAGTACTCTGTCCATTATCACTGGATGGGGGTAGCCTTATGTCTGCATGTTCATGTAACACGTTGTTAGGCCATGTGTCGTGGCATTCGCTATGGCTGGTGTTGCGTTTGCTACTTGGCACGGTCATGTACATTTGGTCAGGAATGTGATTGCCAAATCAAGGGTCAGTATCTCAGGGATGGTAATGACTCCAACTACTCGTGTATGGTGGCTTTGTGAATATGCCTACATTAGGACTCTATTGGCATGACTGTCTAGTGGCCAGGGTGGAATGTCTCTTCTGTGTCAGGGTGGGGTGCAGCACTGCGATACACAAGATGCTCAGTGGTAGTTGTGCTTCCATATGTGACTGTGCTTTCACAGGTATGTGACATTCAGACTAGGTTCTGCTGTGTTGAACTTGTGCAAGGTTTCATGTGCGAGGCTCTGCCATGGGAATGTTGCAGTGCTTTTGCTGCCTGTGTCGCATGCTGTCATGCAGGGATTCCTCTGTGTATTCCCCCCAGCAGATGAAATTTTGCATGCATTTGAGGCTAGTTTTGTACTCACCCAACATCAATGTGTTTTGGCCTTGGTGCATCTCCATGTAGACTGGCAGAGAACTGTTGTGAAGAACCATGGAGTCGTGAGTGGGTCCTGGGTAGCGGGCACAGCAGTGTGTGAAGGTTAGGTCAGGACTACACATCATCTGCATGTTCAATGAATGGTAATTCTTACAGTTCCGGTAGGCTGCCTCATGTTGCCGGGGGGCTACTAGTGCTACGTGTGTGCATTCCAGGGCTGCTATGATGTTCGAGACTTGCGCAATGGCATTGAACTGGCCCTTGAGCTGGGTGACCTGTGCCTGTGTGGCTGGCAATGCGATTTGCTCATTGACATGGAGCAGCAGTGCATCCAGCACCTGTCTCAACACAGCACTGAAGGTGGACTGAGCCATGCCGTGCATCATGCCAACGGTCTGTTGGTAGCTGCCAGTCCCCAGGTACTGTGGTACCGGCACGAGCTTGACAAATGGGGGCACAGCAGTGCTGATGGCTATACGGCTGCTTAGGTCAGCCTGGATTGAGTCCAGCAACTGCGTGATGGTTGCCCTGTCCAACCTGTACTTGTCACCAGCTTCCCTTCAGTCAGGGCCCAGGGTGTTGGCCTGACCCTGGAGATGGCTGGCTGCCTTGCTGGTGCGGGTCTCCTCCTCCTTCTCCTCATTCCCAATACCCGCTGCGCTCTCAGGGCCCTGGGCTGGTTGGCAGGCCTCTGCAGCTCCAGGTGCAGCAAGTAGATGTCATCATCAAGGCTCCCGGATCGAAATGGCAACATGCTGTTGGGAAGGGTGTATTGTGCATGGGTGGGTCGTTAGTAGGCCTCTGATGTGCATTGGTTTCACCTGGGCACTTTTTGCTGTCTCCTCCCTGCTTCTGCTGGTGTAATGGTGTTGGGGTTGGAGGGGGGGGGGTGTTTTGCATGCGTGGGTCCTCTGTAGTTCTCTGATGTGCATTGGTTTCCCCTAGGCACTTTTTGCTGTGTCCTCCCTGTTCCTGCTGGTGTAATGGCGTTGCAGAGAGTGTGTTGTGCATGGGTGGGTCCTGTTTAGGCCTCTGATGTGCATTGGTTTCACCTGGGCACTTTTTGCCGTCTCCTGTGTTCTTTTACCTCCAGCATTTGGCTAGGGGTATTTTTTCGGCAGATTTTCTGGCGCTAATAGCACCTACGCCGGACTCGTGATGACTCTGGAATAGTGCGATTGGGTGCTGGCGCTATTACAGCTGGCTGTACTACCATAATTGCGCTGGCAGGATTTGTACTAGTGATCCGGCGGAGCGGTATTGGCGCCCAACTTGTGATGTGGCCCAAGGTCTGGAGCAGTCTCTAGCTCCCTTCCCCAAGTTCAGGATACAGTTCCAACAATTATGGATTTAAAATGTTCTGTCAGGACTTGGGTTTCTCTCACCCAAGTTTCAAGAACACTTGATTTCACTATACAAAGTTCAAAAGGAGCTCAGGGTTGCCTTCCTCAAGCTTCAAGCACTGGTTCACAAAACAACCTCACAATGTTCCGCTTTATCTTGTTTCAGGGTTGTGTTCACAATTGTCCTGGACTTCTTGGGGCTTCCTGGTCTAGGTGCAGAGGACAGGCTGCACGCCCCACCCATTAGCAGTCACGCAACCAGTTACCCTTGCCCCAGCTTTCTGCCACTTTGGTTTAGATTGGTTTGGTGGTTCACCAACTCAGAAGCTCACGAGTTCATAAATTATTGATTTCTCTTTCTTGGCACTTCTTTGGCTCTCTTTTCCAAATTCACTTTACTGGCTTTCATTCGCAGCCTTTACGTCCACTTGATCAGCTTACTTTTGCTCTTTCAGCATTTTGCTCACACTTCATTGGCTTCCCTCAGCTATTTGTTCACACCTTTCTTTCTTGTTTTCATAGCATTAACCGTTCATATTACTTTCTTAGTATCCTTGATTGATCATGAGACTTTTAAACAGGTATACTTGCTTCAGACGTGACCACTCTGATATATGGTTTCTACAAAATCCACTTCTAACATTGCATTCATTTCGTTCTGCTTTGATCAGAGGCTTTCGAGAATTTGCCGATCGCATGTGACCACTCCAATACAATGCAACTCAGCAACTTTCATACATGCACCGGGTTTCTCACATTCTATGAAACTCACTGGTCACAGCGCTCTTTATTTTTAAGCCCCTCAGGCACCCCTGGACTGGTACTTCCATCCAGGGGAACGAGCACTGTTTGGCCACAGTGAAGGGATCGACACTCTCCACCACCTTACCTTCGTCTGTCGGTAGAATGGAAGTTGACATGGATGGTTTAGTATTAACGGTGGCGGCTTGTATGACCAGCCCCTCGGGCTTAGGGAGAGAGGGGAGGTATATTGGGTCCCCTCTTGCCAGCTTATACTTCTTTGTGAAGAAAGAATTCACAGGTGCTGTGGTACACAACTTCTGCCACAAGGTGGTGATGGGGTCAGCAATGGCCATATTGAAAGGCATGGCTTTTTATGTAGAGGCTCCCTCATCCAAAATGTCAGTCAGATCATATCCTGACCGAGTTCTGGCTGGGGCACTTCAACCTAGTGCATCCACTCCCGTGTCCACTGTGGAAAGATACTTTGCACTTGCATGACCATGGGGGTGGGCTTGCTGAGTCTCCACATCAGAGGAAGTGTCCAAGCCACTTGCATCTCAAAGCCCCTCTGCCACGGCCATCAAATCAGCCACATCTGAGAAAAGAGATTTGCCTCCATTGCCCGAATTTGAGAGATCAACGTCAAACGGCTCGTGGACATTGTCACCGAAAATCAAAGCCATAGTGCCGAAAAAAAAACAGATCGGCATTGAGGCATGTACGATCAGTCGGACATCGACGCCGACGGATCCACACCAGATGGCACCGATAGGAATGACTGCGCTAATGTGATCACTTTTTGGTCTCTTTATGGTGCCTAATATCCTTTGCCGGAGTGGGGCCATCAATCTTGAGCTCCGACAACCAGGCGGTCATGCCCCCCCCTCTACAACTCCCCCATATCCTTTGCCCTCTCTGCCACTCACTACTCTCTCACTCTACCACTCACCTCTCATTTCCACTTTAACCATCTCTACTCCTTCGACATCTACACTTTTCACCTACCCCTCTTCTACATCCTGCACACCACAACACTAACACCCCATCTCACATACACAGCTCCCTCTGGAGTCACTGGTTACCACTCCCACACAGAGTGCACGCAAGTCATCCACAGATTATTCAGCACTTGGTTGAACCTTCTGTGCACCTCACTGATCAAAAGGATTTGGGGCTAGTGGATGCATATACATCGCTTAAGGGGAACCAGAGTCAATCTAAAATAGGATGACCACTTGTGTTAGTGAGAATTATCCCAAGAGAAATAGGGGATGCAAATTACCATAGGTACAATCAGGTCATGATATCTTGCACCCCCACAATCAAAAAGGTATGGGGGTGTTCCCGGGAGGGGCTATGTTGTGCCTCTCCATCGGTTAGGACCAGAGTAAACACAAAACAGGAGGACCACTTGTGTCACTGTAAATTAACCACAGGAAGGCAGGGGATGCGAAATACCATAGGTGCATTCAGGCCATGATATCTTGCCCCCCCCACAATCAAAAGGTATTGGGGTGCTCCGGGAGGGGCTAGATGGAGCCTCTACAATGGTTGGTACCAGAATAAACATAAAACAGGATGACCACTTCTGTCATGGTGAGTTAACCCCAGGGAGACAGGGAATACGAATAACAGTAGGTGGCCAAGCCATGATATCATGCACCCCCACAATCAAAAGGTATGGGGGTGTCCAGGGAGGAGATAGATGGTGATGATATATTAGTTGGGACCTGGGTAAATACAAACAGGATTACCACTAGTATTAGTGACAATTACCCCAAGAGAAATAGGGGATGCAAATTACCATAGGTGCAATCAGGCCATGATATCTTTCACCCCCACAATCAAAAGGTATGGGGGTGTTCACGGGAGGGGCTAGATGTTGCCTCTACATTGGTTGGGACCAGAATAAACATAAAACAGGATGACCACTTGTGTCACTGTAAATTAACCACAGGAAGGCAGGGGATGCGAATTAACATAGGTGCATTCAGGCCATGATATCTTGCACCCCCACAATCATAAGGTATTGGGGTGTCCAGGGAGGGGCTAGATGGTGCCTCTACATCGGTTAGGACCAGAGTAAACACAAAACAGGATGACCACTTGTGTTAGTGTGAGTTAACCCCAGGGAGGTAAGGGATACAAATTACCATAGGTGCGTTCAGGCCATGATACCTCACACCCCCACAATTAAAAGGTATGGGGTGTCCAGAGAAGGGAAAGATGGTACCTCTACATTGGTTGGGACCCGAGTAAATATAAAACAGGGTGACCACTTGTGTTAGTGTGAATTAACCTCAGCGAGTCAGGGGATGCGAATTACTGTAGGTCCGTTCAGGCCCTGATATCTTGCACCCCCACTATCAAAATTGTTTGTACTGTTCTTGTAAGTGTATGAATGCTACACCTCTGGTACATGTGCATATTATTCAACGTTATGACGTGCGGTATGGGCCATGATTTTCAACGGCAAAATAGTTTCGATGGAGTGGTGCACATCGGTCTGATATAATGTCCTCTCTAAACATAATGGAATATTCTCTGCAGGCAGATGTGTGGGGGACCATTTCAACATGATGGTGGGGCACACCTTGCTTAGAGCAGAAATCAGTCTGAGGCTCCTGTAGGGTGGCGGGCATACATTATAATGGAGGTAAAAATAATGTTAATAGCCGCCAATTATCACGAGCCAGCAGGGAGCTGAAACATTGAATGACCGCTGAATAGTTGTGAATGATCCTTCTTCATAAGAAAGTGGCTGACGTGGCGCTAACAGTGTTGAAAGTAGGTGAAAATATTTCGGTTTTCCTCAAAGTGACGGCAGGACGGGCTCCACCAGCAGCTTGTAAGGCGAGCACTGCAAGCGCACACTGTAAGACTCAAAGTGAGCAATATATAAAGGAATATATTGCTGTGTTACTACACTGCTGAGTGGCAATATGGAGGCTGTTGCTGGGGGGCCCCTGAGGATTGAGGTCTCTTTCATTTGAAAAAGTTGAAAGGCCCTGCCACCGTCCCCGATTCTCTGCTAATGTGCTGTCCTTGTTGCTTACTAGCAAAATATACAGCAAACGGCTGGGAAGAACCTAGCAGCTGCGCACCAGGGCTATACAGCCGCAGAGTCCGGTTAACATAAAACGATAAATTCATAACTGGTTTATAAATACACAAGTACAAGCTGAGCTAAATACAACTCTTCCATTGGCCTGGATGTGGACGTTTGGCAGTAGATTGTGTTGCTGCAGAGCTTGCTTGGTGCCCCCATCTTTCCTCCAAGACTAGCTTTCAGAGTTTAAGTAAAAGGTATTACGTGCAGACGTAATGTTCTAGTTCCTGCGCACTGTTTATTTCAAAGGCCTATTCCTGGCACCTTTGCTCTCAATGTTTGGTCTAACTCTTAGAGGCTCAATATCCTTGCATAACAGGACATAGCCGAGTGTGGGGCAGTATTCTGGAGGGCTCAAGCAAGTTCAGTGGCTGGGAGCAACAGGGGAGAACATGTAATGTTGGTTCTACCACAGTTACTGGCTGGTGAGACTATGGGCCTCATTGCAAGTTTGCCAGTCCGGAAACAATGGTACCGGTAAGTTTGCCGGTACCGTTGTTTTCGGACCGGCAAACTACGAGTGGGTCACCCGCTCGCAGACTTTGACGGATGCACCGGCACTGTTGCACACAGAGCCGGTGCATCCGTCCTCCCCGTTCCCATTGAGTCCAATGGGACTTGAATGGGAATGGGACCATAATGCCCCGGTAAGTCCCCATTGCCGGGCACTGGAACAAAAATGACTCTGGCGGCAGCCGTGCCGTTTTTACCGGACTCATAATGAGGCCCTATGCCTGCCTGTCAAATCAAGTGATACGAGACTGGAGGAGGGCCAGTGCAGCAATAATGCAATTCTATGTGACAGCATTGGGGCCACTAGCAGAGGAGCACCAGGGTAAACCAATTTGTCCCTATACTTATTAAAAAACTGTCCTATTGTGAGGGTGTAAACGTAATCATTTATGAGCACTCCAATTTTTGCTGATGAAGTCAGTGGGCCTCATTACGAGTGTGCCAGTCCAGTAACAACGGTACCAGTAAGCGTACCAGCATTGTTGTTACCGGACCGGCACACTACGAGTCTGCGGGCGCGTGCAATCCGGCCCACCAGGGTCAGACCTGGCGGGCAGAAAGGCACCTGCCTGCAGACTTTCATGGAAGCCGGTGCTTCCATCATCCCCATTCCCATGGGAATGGGGGATTTACCATTTACCAGCGCCTGACTTCCCGGAACACCGGGGTAGTAATTCCCTGGTGTTTATGGCAAGCCAGGTGCCGGTAAATTTTGCAAGTCCGACGACAACCCGCCGGTAGCACGGCAGGGTTACCGCCGGACTTGTAATGAGGCCGAGTGTGAGATTACATTATTTGCCCAGGATCACCCACTTTGCTAAACAGTGAGGCAGGGATTTTAAACCACTGTGTAATTTGGGCACGGCCACCTTCTTCCGCGCTTTACTTGGAACAAATATTTCGGGTGTCAAGACCTACAATAATACTGTCCTATAGAGTTAACTTGTAAAATCCACAAATTGCATAGTAAAGCATCATGATAACCTTTAAATCCTTATAGTAATCTGTTAGGCCAAAATAATATCAGCATAACTTTATTTTCCACATCCTGAATGGAAAACTATAAGATGCCAAAGGCAAAATATCCATTTACCCTCTTTATTTTCAGCGCTTTCAGACACACAATAAAAGAGGCGTAAAAAAACTCACTTAGGTTTGGAGATTTGTCACAAACCTCCAGCGTGTTGTTATTTATGGTTTTAAGAACATTCAACTAAGGACACGAAAGCACACTTTACGTTTTGGGATATAAAGCTATTAGACGTTATGGGTGTGAAAACATTTTCAAATGGTGCTTTATTGTTTTGCTCGCTTTAAATATCACAGATTTGCACGGTGACTGGGGCCTTTCAATTGGAAAGTCACCATCATGCATAAGAAAGCCTCTGCTGCTTATGATACAAGAAACGTGTTGTGGGGTTTATTACTCAGCCTGTGACTCAGGTGGGCTGTGACACTGGGTAACGGGTAGTGCTTGATGAGTTGATCTGTTTGCAAGCTAACATTTTGTTGCCTCTTGGTTTGTGTGATGTTCTGCATCCCCTACAGATGACAGGAATGGGCAGGGGCGGAGCTACAAAGACATCACTGGCCCATCCCAGGAAGAGAGCTGTGGGGGGGGGGGGCTATGCCACTGCGGTTTGTCATTTTTCATTTTGACGCAGTTTGTATGGCTGTAGCCATCTGTGGGTGGGCAGTGTAATCAAAGTGAGCATGGCTCCGAAGATTGCCGAACACTGCCTCCCTCGAGCTACCATGGGACGTAGGATAGCATACAATACCGGCTGAGATGACATGGAGTGCTCTTGCTAGAAGCCTGTTGTATTCCTGTTTTAAAAAGTTGTATTCTGTATTTCAATGAAGCCTAGCGAGCTGCAGCTCTAATACTTAAACTCCTCTACCTGCTAGGCTACATCGGTTAAACATGATCACTGCAAGGGCGATCTAGAGAGCCACAGCTTTGAAAAAAAAAACGATCTTTTTATAAGACTAAAAAAAATGCACGCTTTTTAGGAAGGACACCCTGCAAACCCACAATACGGAATTCGAGCTGCAGCATTGTTTTTATATCTGGTGATTGTAGTTTGTCAATTGACAATAACAAGTAGTCGGTGCGGGTCTGCATCTTTCGTGGATGACCGGCTCTACTCTTGTGTTAGGTGCGTAAAACCGTAACATTTACGATTGTATCATTAGATCGACACTTCGCAACCGTCCACCGAATATTCATACTATGTGCCTGTTCGCAGAAGGGCACTGGGTCGGAGGCGGGACAAACTTCCGTATTTACTTCCCAGGACAGTGCATGGCATCTCCAGCTAAGCGTGTTGCTTTCCTGTCTTGTGCGGGTTGCTGGGCGCCATCTGCAAAGTCAGACACACTACTGAGTCCACTCACAGGTGCTCTGATAGGCAAGAGCGCAAAGAACTCCCAGGGTGAGGTCAGAAGTCTCCAAGAATATGAAGACATCTCAAGGTCCGAGACAATATTCTCAGGATCACTAACATGTTCGCAAGTGTACCTTCTATTCACATGTGCAGTTTTCTTCTGCCGGTAAGGAGATTTGATAGTAAACTCCCCATGAGAATGTGTAATTTACGGTATAATACCCACATTGCATATTTCGTGGGGGTGACATAGTTGCATCTTAGTTCATCCTAGCCTGCACCCCTCATATTCTCATGTTCCGTGACAGATCTTGCTCCCAGGCCAGCACAGAGGTTTCTAGGTATGGAGAGAGAGGGTGTCTGTCTCCTGCATACCCCTTGATCTGTTGACTCTCCCAGGAGAGGGAAGGGAGATTTTCTAGTCCTGCGGCTGGCGCGGCAAGACTGAAATGCTTTCCAGCAACAGGCCACAGTGCTGGCCCTCTATTGTTGCAGCACATTCACTACGTGGCTCGCAAGAGCTACGTAGTGAATGCACTAAACCAATAGAGGGTAAGGATTTTTCCCGGCCCGGCAAACAGACTTTCCTAATGGAGGGCGGCCGTTGTTGATAGTGGGCTGGCCTCCATTAGGAAAATCTGAGGCTGCCGGGCTGGAAAAAGAAGCATGCCGGGCCGCACTTGGCCCGCGGGCCGTATGTGGTGCACCGTGGCCTAACTGATGAGATGGTAGGCTGATTAGCCAAGTGGGCAACTGTCTGATGTTGTGCCCCGCACCTGGGTTTCGTTTTGCTTTCGTGCTACTAACGAGCTGAATGTCCAAGGTTGGAAGTGAGTGCCAACCAATCATGAGGGCCTATGAAATGATGGATCATACATTGTTGCAGAAGCCAATCTGCTGTTATTCTGCTATTATCTGTATTATACGTAGTTGGTGGTTTAAGGTGTGCCAACTTGATCAGGGGCAGCCAACGATGTTACTAACACATAAATGAACTATAGGCATATATGTTCCCTCAACTAGTCCCTCCGCCTAGTGCTCCAGATAAGATTTTGAGGTGGGAGTATGTTACTCCCTTCTTTAAACTTTGAGAGTAAATGTGATTTCAAGAGAGTAAAAAGGACTTTTCTCCTTTGCAAGAGAGTAAAATGTATGTAACATTCGGCAGACATGTGCAAAAACTGTATGGAAATCGTGCCTTGAAACACTTGTGTATGGGCGCGATATAAATAAAATATAATTACCATGCAGCAGCTTTCTGCATTGTGACAGAATACACCATTAATTATTTCTCCAAGGTCTGGCCATTTCATCTCTCCTGTATATATTTAAATGTTTAAAACACAAAAACTTAGCCAATTACATAGTAAAGCAAACATGAATAGTATTGTGCGTTTTGAGGTTCGATAGCAAAATTGTCTTTTGATGTTAAATGACAATCCTCATTTCCTGGAGCTATTACTACCTAATGGAATGGCAATGTTATGATACAACAGTGCACAGAGGCAAGGACTCCATCCTAAAATCTATACCTAATCTCATGGTCAAATGGTTATTTACATGGAGCTTTTGGCAAAGCGCTGTACATAGAACATATTTATCACAATTATCATCAAACCAAAGTTGGTACTCCTTTATCAACCTTGAAAGGATGAAAGGCTGACTTGGCCTTGCCGGGATTCGAACCTGCAACCTACAGGTCACACACAGATCGCAACAACGAGCGCTGAACCGGCTGAGCCATCTTATTGGCCATGTTGGGACAAACTCCCAGGTATGCCAGAGAGCCACTAGGAGTTCGCGGACTGTCGGAAGGCCCAACACCTTCCTCAGGACAAACGGAGGACTCAGTCAACGGCAAGTTCAAACTGTGGTTTATTACAAACAGAACCAACAGGGCTCAGCAGAGGAACAGGAAACATCCATGCACGTCTCAACGTCTCCTGGCTTGCAGACCAGTTTTGATGAAAAATGACATCACTGTTCCGTCATTACTTGGGCGTTTGTCCAAAAACCTCAGCCCACCTAACTGGATACCGAGACTTTTACCATAGATGTTATTCTACTGGCACTCGCACGTCAGGTGGTTGGCCTGGTCCATCCCAAAGTCACTATAACAATGTTGCAGTTTGGTGGGCTTACTATTGGTTCTGACCCATTTCTACCTACCCTAAGATACTGAACTGTGGTTGGCTAGAGCCGTCGTAACCAGGCCTGGGATCTGCAAAGATTCTCAGCTCTCTGTGTACCTTTTCAAGGTAATAAGAAGGACTATGTGTCTGCATTGTAACTTGTGTGTACCACCTTAGACTATGAGAGAGCTCTTTTGCTCACTGCAACACTTGTCTCATATTGTAGCATCTTTGTTGCACTCTTCTGTCTGGTAGCCTGAGATCGGCTCTCTTTCCCAGTGCTGGTCGCTGTCTATTGTCTGCTTCGGCCGGGTCACGTGTTCCGAGACCACGATTTTGAGCTGTGCAGCTCTGAAGCATGAGGAATAATTCATAGTTACTGCAGCTGGTGCCTTTGTGGTCCAGGGAATGGAATGCCATCTGTATCTTGGGGCCTTGGCTGCGGAGCCTGTCTCACACGTCTTGTTCTCTGTCCAGCCTGAATTCAGCTCAGCTCGGCTCTTGTTGAGAGGCCTGCAGCCTGCTGTAATTTTCCTACACCATTATAATGTGGTTTCTACAATATCCATGATAAACTACATTCTCCATAGGTTAGTCACACTTGGTTCTGTGAGGTCCCATAGGTGCTCCTGCAATTCCATAGGGTTATTCGCATGTAAGCATAGCCTTGCTGAGTATCTCTTGCTTCTTGCGTTTTCTGCATTGCTGCGTTTAGCTAATGGCAAAAATAACAAAGCAATGACAGTATGGCTATGCATCTGTCCTCCAACTATAGAACTGTACGCTCATGATCTCCACGTATTCAAGTGTGTGTTTATGTCACGGAGTGCGAATGGCACGTGTGCTTCATGTCTAACGCTGCTAAGTCGTGGTGTCTCTAACGACGTCAGCAATCATGGCTTCTCAGTGGGCTTAATCGTGACTGTCAATGGAGGCGTCTTTGGTCATAGCCTGGGGCTCCTCGTCCACGCTGGAGTAAATTGTACTGCACCTTGTCGGTAGGGCTGGTTAAGGGCGTATCTCTCGACATACTTGGCAACCATTGGTCCTTTGGGAATTCATCCAAAATAGAATGGGTAATTGCAGTGTTTCCTGGCCTTCTCCCATGTCATGAATTTCATAGGAGGTGGAGGAGGACGGAGGAGGCTTCCCCCATCCCTCTTCAGTCCCCCCCCCTCTGGTCGACCTGACAACCACATCCTAATAGGACAGTCCTGTGGCTTGGGGCTGCCATATCTTCGTTATTCCTCCGAGGTGTCCATAATAGTTTGTGTGGTCATCGAATGACCAGTGCATATAGCAACACACTCCTTCAAGGTTGCACCAAACCCACTGTTACACAAACCAGAAAATACCAATACTACACCAATCAAAGGATACAGATAGGTATTCAAAAGGATATACTTGGAGTCGCCCCTGAGTGACGAGGAGTAGAGCAACGTCTGTCTATATTAAACCTTCCAACTAATGTCACTCTCTGGCTGGGTGAATTCGACAGACAAAGAGAGTAATTAGTGGAAAGGGCGTGTAAGGAACCAAAAAACCACCGGACTGTGAAAAGAAATGAGAATGACTTTAGAACCTATACCACAATCATACAACAAGCTATTAGTCTTTCTGAGGAACACTAACCTGTGATTAGGACAGTCACCGCTAGAATCCAAAGTCAATAGGTTTTCCAAGGAACAACGAATGGGAAGGTAGTTAGTAAGGGAACTAACCCAAATGGAACGAGGGCCGCACTAGAGTCAGGTTGGTGCACCCAGGTTAGTGTCCATAGAGTCCAGTGCACTTAGTCCTGCATGGAAAACCTCCCAAAGGTATAATGGAAAGTGGTGATCAAGGTTCCAGGTGATTGATGACTAGTAATGCCCTTGTAGGATCTGTGAGGTAAATAAAGTTCAGATTGGATCACAGAAAGAAAAGGGAATCCGAAATTAAGGAGGATTGTTGGATTGCAGCAAAAGAAAGGACGTTGGGAGTAACCTGGGATGGACTGGCAGTAGAGGTGGAACTGTTCACAGAGCAAGGAAATAAATCCAAATTAACAAAGAGCAGGGTAAGCAATGGATAGTCCAGTCAACTGCTCCGAGTGGAATTGGAGCACTAGAAAGCTGGAAAGATGCACCGCAGGGGAACGCGGTCAAAGGCTGGATTTGCGAGAACTGAACTCCGAACAGGAAACAATCAGAAGCAACGTACAACACCACCTCTGGGTTAAATACTGGTCACGTGAACACTTGCGTGATACGCGTACGCCTGGACACAGTACCACCTGACAAGACCCGAGTGCAACGATGAATGTAATTCCTGCCCCATCAATCAATGCACATCCAGGGTAAATCAAGCATTTACCATGCGCTGTGATTTAATAAAAGCGTTTCCCCGGGAGTTTTCTAAATAGACTCCAGGGAGTATAAAACGGTCTGCCAGTTCTATGAGCCGTGTGGGCATGTGACCTCAGTTGTCTGGGCTTGACAGGGCAGACAGGCATGACACCCACCTCCCTTCATAGTACTTTGGGTCATGCGGATTGTCAAGCTTCAAGGATTCAGTGGGGAATAGTTGAGTCTGTGCGATTTGCTCTCTGAGCTTGTCCCTCTCTGCTACAATTTCGTACTTTGTTCCTCCTGTGATCCATCAGGATCTGCATTCTGAGCCTCCTGTTTTTTCTTGAATCTTGCCATGCAGATCTTGATCCGACACATGGATGCTGCTCCCAACATGAGAGCTCCTGCTATCACCTTTAGTCCATCTGACAGCCACAATGGCATCCTTGACCATATGTATGCTAGCCAGCTCTTGTCCTTCCCCGTTCCTTGCGCTTCATCTTCCATTTTGGCGTGTATCTGTGCCATTTGCACCACTGCATCCGATAGCGTTCTGTTATCTTCGTCATTAGCAGGTGTGAATGTGCAACAGGAACTCCCTATCTTTGCGCAAACTCCTCCTTCCATAGCCATGAGGAGATCCAGAACGTATCTATTCTGGAATGCCACCAGCCTTATCGCTCTAAGCTCTTCCTTCATTGCATTGAACCCATTCACAGTAGAGTTAATCATTACCATCAGCTCCCATCGAGTGATCTGTAACCACTTGGCGCTCGTGTATGACTGTAGGGATGGTATTATTGATGCGAAGAACATTTGCGTCCTGGTGAACAGCCTGTGCTCTGCTTGGATCTCATCTAATGCCGTTTATGATGCTTCCGAGAAGACGTTCCCTCCTCTTCACTCTGCTCAACCCATCCCGTTTCTCAGCCTTGGCCGTTGGTGCCACCTCGACCGATCTCTTCCTTCTCTTATTGTTCATTTTTGGGAATTCATCGAGCTTTACATCTTTCCTGGGCACGGCCAATGAAGGCATATTGATGTGTACCAACGAGCAAACTCCTCCCCAATCGGGTGGCATCTTCTCGTATGTTTTCGATTTGCAGGCCCAATAGTGATCCATCAGTACCGCTGTTCCTGCCTTCATAGCTGCAAGCTGTTCAATTGTTTTGCACCCAACGTTCTCGGCAACTTCAAACTCGCCATTGTTCCAATAGCACAGGGCTGGTGTCTTCAGAGGGATTCTCGGTATCAGGCCTGCTTCATTTTACACCCACGTAGTAACTTTGCACTCACATCCCATTCCTTCAGGCACTTGTCATTTTCTTCCTGCACCTTACTCACTGACGACTGGGCTAGTGTCAGTGTTTTGCTTCCCACCACTCCATCTTGCTATCCCTCGTTTGTGTACACTTGTCCATACACTATATCTGTGGCTTTTCCCAGCAGCCAGGTTCTACTCCCATCTCCCTCACTCTTGTCCAGGGACAAGGCAATTCCTTCAGCGTGATAGTCTGTTTCTCCCTTCTCAGGACTGTCAGTTATATATTGTATAGCTTTGTCTAGCTGCCAATAGTTGTCATGTCTAATACCTGGATGTAATTATCTTCGTATGGGAATGTTCTTTTGGACATCCATCTCAACTTTGCTGACTTCCCTTGAAGTTTTCCTCATGTTTGCACCATCGCGAGATAATCAGGCATTGTGCTCTGCTGCTGGCGTTTCAGTTGCTATGAACATTCTAGAGGGACTAATTGCGTAGGGTATTAAAGAGCAGGCATAACAGCTCTCCGCAGTGGTTTCCTTACCTACTTTTGTCATGTGTTTGTACCAAATGTTGTTAGACACTCGAGCAGTGTCAGTGAGATACAGGCCTACTCCTTTCATGTCTGTGTCAACACTGTGCTTACCTCTCCTTACCTTATCAGCAGTGTTTTCTCGCCCACCTGACATGGTTGTTCCACCTGCTTGGATCGGGGGAATGTTAGTAGGGGATACAGTGTTAGGGGGAATTCTCTGTTTAGGCTGAATTTCCTAACCTAGTGAGTCCCCCAGCAGCTTTGCTGGATTTTTGGGGTTTATTTTTTTCTCCTGCCAAGAGTGAGACTCTTTTACCCTCACTCTTGGACATGATTTGAGTGTGTTCCTTTGACTCTAGATGTGTTGAATGGGCTATGGGGTCTTTTAATCCATAGGGCTTCATGTGTTTTTGTGATGTGTGTTACACAGCACCCTCAGTGCAGTAACACAGGGGTGTCATAGTGACCCCCCAGTATAAACTCCATACCCTGGGACTGACTACTGTCTCACAGGGCATGTAAAGTCACCATTGACTTTACTAGTCTTGAATTCTGAACAGAACCCGTACAAATCATCATATTGTGGACGTACTGGCCGGGGCAATTCGATTGCTCCGGGGTCTGTTAGTCGAGGGGGCACGTCTCCGTCCCCCCTGATCGAGTTTTGGCTGGTGGCAGCGGATACTACTTTTTATATTCAACCGCGAATATTTCTCTATGGGATTTTCCCATTGTTCGAGGCTACTATCTTTATTTAATTACGATAGCCTCGAACATACCGCTGGTTTATTTATTTATTATTAATTCTCCGGTTGGTATTTTTTGCCAGAACTCGGGTCTGAAATGGCGTTTGTGTTCTCTTCTGTGACTCCAACCCAAGTCGAGCCCTTTGTTCCACTATTTTGGCGGGCTTCTCCACAGAAGCCTCCAAAGTGGTGCCACTGTGTCTGGGGTACTTAGGAGGGCTGGAGGGGGATTTAGGCACCCTGGACTGAGTTGCCTAGGCAACTCAAGTCGCACTCCGTCCTGATTGGCCCAAGTGGTAGCATGTTTGAGTGACAGCTAGGCTGAGTGAATGGGGGTTTTCTGCATAAAAGCAGGGCTTTGTGGACTGGAACTTCAGAGGTCGCCACAGGACCTAAGAATCCGACAAGGGAGAAGCTGAGCCGACCTGCTACGACGACACCACTGGTGGAGCCCTGCTGAACCGTCTCACCACTTTTCCCAACGACAGAGGAGATCTCCCGCCGGAGAGTCTTCTTCCTTTGACTGGTGGGGATAACCAGTTTCACCGTCTTTTCGCCTTCCTGACGCATCTCGTGGCCGCCTTGCCTGTGCCAAGCACCCCGGCAACCGGAGTACCACCTTTTACCACGACCGCGAAATAAAGGGTAATACCTTTAACCTGAAAACTCTGCGGCTGGTTTCTTCCCTGGCAGTGCAACGACCTTCATCTTTCCTCCAAGTCGAGATCTTCTCTTCCTCTGGACGACGCCGAGACTTGCACCCGCTAACAGGAACAACTGCCACCGCTGGAGGATCCTTCCCACTTAAGGTACCGTGTTCTGCCTGGCTTCCCTTGCCACCGACTGTACGGGGTAGATTTAGCCCCCGGCTTTCGAACCTGGGTTAGCCTGGGACACCCTGGCTAAACTTTTCTGAGCCTCTCTAAACTGTTTTCGAACTCTCTGCAAGGCTTTCAAAGCCTAGTGTAACTGTGTGATCTTGGGCGCATTTGTGCTCTGCTATCTCTAAGAGTGGGCCCAGCCTATGGACTTTGGCTCACAAGTGACTTTTGCTCTTCTGCCTTGCTAAAAGTGTTCCTAAATCTTAGAGTGGTGTATCTTCACATATTCTGCCTTTTTCCCTCCCTTTTTCATGAACTTATTGGAGTGCCATCTATAGTTAAGCGCTCACCTCTGTCTGGAAATAAGTGGTGTTAACTAAGACTTGTCTGATAAGGAATAAGGGTTGTATATATCATAATAGTAACTGTATTTAGAGTGTTTTACAAAAAGAGTGCTGGAGTGTTTCAAACAGTGTGTGTTTAAATAAATAATTCTATACTTTGATACCAAAGCTCTGGTCAGTATTTGCTTGTGCTATTGTATCTGAGTGCCTATTGTGTATACTTTGCATATTGCCTAACTCTTCTTGAGGGAAGTCTGACTGCTCAGCCACAGCTACCAGGTAAATCTGGGTGGTACAGACTACTACCAAGTGGGTTTACTGCTAACACCTGTAGTCCTAAATCTTTTGCAGTGTTCCCAAAGGGAACTGCACAGGTTTCTGCCTAACATACAGCGGTAGCAGTAACAACAACATATAATTGCCAGAATATCAATCCCAGCAACCCACTGGGAATTAATAGACACGACATAACGATAATGTTCTTTATTGTTTCCTTTATTTCCATGTATGCCTCTTGATCCTTGCAACTCGGTGATACAGTTACCCACCTGGAAAGTGCAAAGAAGTGTGTTACACTGTCAGTATTGTCAGTGCACTTAAACTCTGCAGACCAAATAATCACTGATGGCGAAGGCAAACGCCTCCTCCCAGACCTTTCTTACTGATGGGTCTCAATGTGGCCAGCACTGGGGATTCACCGTGCTCAAGTTGTGGGTATGTTTGGGACAAGTACCCTATGAAGACAAGATAATATACTCCAGGGGAATATATTCCAGGGGATTGTGCTCTGAATCGGTTGGGTCTCCTTACAGCGTGGACAAACTGGTTAAAGAATGTGTCTGGGTGACGGGTGGAAGGCAACATGGCTGAAAACAAACAGTGCAATCCCTGCGGCATTCACATAGGCTCTGCATGTGCGGAAAAGGAAAATAACAGACAGTGTATCCTTAATCAATTTCCACAAGTGCTCCAGTCGCTGCTTGGGAGGGCGTAACCATCGGGTGTCCGTGTCTCCTTAGTCGTACTTGCTGCTCGTCTAGATGCTGAACGTTGGCCCCGTCGGTCACAGAGACTTTGTTGCCAGGAGAGGCCATTGCTTTGTAGGGCTTGATGTCCTGCAGGTGGTTCCAGACCACCTTACGACTAATTTGACAGCACGGTCGGACACCTGCTCCACCACATGAGGTCCGGTATACCTGGGTGCATTCCAGCGCCTTATGAAATTCCTCAAGAGGACGATGTCACCCACTTTCACAGGGTGTCTTAGTTCACAGTCCTCTGGTGCGTCATCGCAGTTGGCCTCTCCGCTGTCTTCTGGGTCCCCTGAATTTGCTGTATCTGGCGAGAGATAACAGAAGCGCTGGCCACCAGAGAAGTAATGTACTCATACATTTCCTGTGCTAACACATCTGCACTATTCTCACAGTCTTTCAGTGCCCTTGTGGGAGGAGCCAGGGGAAGATGCATGCACCGTCCTGTCACCACCTCATGGGGCGTTAAATGGTGGTAGGGCCCTGGTTTATTGCGCAGTGCAAACAGTGCAAGGGGAAAACAGTGCAACCAATTCTTGGTGCTTTGCTGGGTCTTGGCTATGCACTCCTTCAGGAGTCCATTCAGGTGTTCACACACCCCTTTTGCTTGCAGGACTGTACGCACAGGCAAATTTATGCTGAATGCCTAGCAGGGTTGTGATAAGCAGAAACATTTCCTTGCCGAAGTGAGGGCTGTTGTCAGACCGCAGGACCTCACACACGCCCCATCCCGGGAAAACCTCCCTGACCAAGAACTTGGCCGCTGTAAGAACGTCGGCATGTGAACAGTGACCAGCCTCGAACCACCTAGAGAATGGGCAGACAACCACCATCATGTAGCGGTACCTTTGACAGACTTGGATCATATCCACGTAATATACATGTAAATGCAGAAAGGAGCCTACTGGTTTTGGTATGGCTCCTCTCACAACTCTCAAGGTATGCCCTACTGTAAACTGCTGACAGGTGAAGCAGTTACTCACAAATTCGGCCACATGTTCATTTAAATTGGGGTAGAACCACGTTTCTCCAATGCCTGTAGCAATGACCTCCTTGCCTGTGTGCATGTTTGATAGTGCAATTGTGCTAACGCCATGTTCAATAATACTAGTGGCAGGACCAATTTCCCTGTGTTGTTCTGTCGCCATAGGGCGTCTGTCAGAAACATTGAGCACCCTCTCCTCACCCATAGCTCTTTCGCCTCCTTGAGCACAGCTCCCTGCAGCTCCATAATCTGTGTGTCTGGCAATACATTGTAGCCCTCCTTCCGTACCACGTTTCTCGCTCCTCCCTGTGCCTTATATGATTCTCTCAATTCCCACAATTCCCCAAAGTACGCTGCGCATTTTGCCTTGAAATCTGCTGCTTCATTTCCTCTTGAGATAGGGTCTTCCCCTTTTGTGTGGGCCTGGCACTTCACTATTGCTACCTTTGTTGGATAGGCAATCACTTCAATCAATCTGTCCAATAATAGCACATGCTGCACTGGGGTCCCGTCTGTTCTCCTGAACCCTCTCCTGAGCCATCGTGCCAGTCCTTAGTGTACTATTGACGTCACGTAGGCGGAGTCAGAATAGATCGTCACCTCCTTCTCTACGCTGCTTTCCAGTGCTAATATGAGAGCCACTAGTTCTGCTGCTTGTGCTGAATAATGCAATGGTAGCCGTGCACTTGCGACCACCTCACTTGTCCCGTCCTCCTTCAATCTTACCACTGCAGTCCCAGTATGTCTGACCCCATCAGTTTGATCAATAGTTGAAGAACTGCCAATGTAGAGCACATCTCCCCCCTCAAGGACGTCCTCCTCTACCTTGTGTGTCTCATTGAACATTTCTATGTTCTTTGTGCAGTCGTGTGCATAATCTCCTGTCTGAAGGACATCTGCCAAAAATGTTGCTGGGTTTACAGTCTTGCATCTTACTATCTTCAAGCCTACATTCAATAGCATTACTTCATAACATGATGCCCTCTATGTAGTCAGTGTGCTCTCTGGCTTCTGCAGTATCGCAAAGAGGGAGTGCTCCACGTAAAGAGTGGTGGTGCACACCATTGTTACTGCTGCCGATTTCTCCACCGCAAATGCGACAGCTGCCAAAGCTTGTTCGCACGGATAATGGCCTCTCATCAATGGGTCAAGATGTCCACTGTAGTAAACAATTGGCTTGTGGCCCATGCTTGTCTTTTGTGTCAGTACTACCTTCATCATAGTACCGTCAGTGTGTGAGAATAGGAAAGATTCCTTTTTGTAGTCTGGAATCCCCAACACTGGGGCAGTGCTTATTGCTTCCTTCAGTTCCTCAAAGGCCTCAGTCATCTCTGTGGTCCATGTCAGTGTCTTGGTTCCAGTCTGTGCCTCTTTCAGGGTGCACAATAGTGGCCTTGTGTATGTGCTGTAGTCGAAGACCCATGCTCTGCAGTAATTGCATAACCCCAAGAACTGCTACATTTTCCTCACTGTCATGGCCTGAGGTGTATTGCGTATTGTCTCTGTTCTTTGTGGGGTTATCTGTTCGCCGTTCTGGGATATCGTCTGTCCAATGTATAGCACCTCCTTCTGACAATACTGTAACTTGACCTTGTCCACCTTGTACCCTTTGTCAGCTAACACTGCCAGCGTGTTCACCAAATCCCTCCTGCAATGGTGGTCTGTCTCACTGCAGATCAAAATGTTGTCTACATACTGTAAAACTGCGCTTTTCATTTGTATGTTGCGCAGGTCCATCTGGATTACTCTGTTAAAAATAGATGGTGACTCGCAGGACCCCTGTGGAAGCCGAGTAGGTTTCCACTTCTGGTTTCTATACATAAAGCTGGTCAGGTCTTGCGAGTCTGGGTGGAGTGGTACTGAGAAGAATGCATTCTTCAAATCAATGACCATGAAACAGGCAGCTTCTGCCATAATGCTGCACAAGATTGTTGCTGGGTTTGCAACTAGAGGATACTCTGCTTCTACGATGTGGTTAAGAGGTCTAAAACTTTGTATGAAACACCATGACCATCCGTTTGCTTCGTGCACGGGGTACACATCCGTATTACATGGGGATTCTGATGGTACCAGGATGCCGCTCTCAATTAGTGCTGCGATTGTCTTATAAATGCCTTAATCCACTTCCTTAGTTAGTGGGTACGGTTTTACTCTTGGCATAATCGCTCCTGACTTAAATTTTATCTTCACTCCCCTATGCTCTTTATGCAACCCAGGTCATAAGGACTTGTGGTCCCTAACCTACTGGGTACTTTGGCCTTGTCCTCCTAGAATGAGGGTGGCACTTCCAGCGCCATCGTCTTTCTCTGTGGCACCTCTCTGTAGTGTATCTGTAACCAGTAGGTTACACTCATTTCGAAAACCATCTCTGGTTCCTGCCTCTCTTCCTTGAATAGTCCATCATCCGTCACTGTGGTCAACCTGCACCCCTCTGCAACTGCAATTATTGCTCTCCATGCCCTCCCTGTGTCATCCATCCCAAGCACTGCAATCAAATCCAATCCTCTCTTGCCACCACTGCCTCTATTTCTATGGGCACTATTGCTCCTTCTGGCATAGGTGTTTCTGGACTAAATAGTTACTTGTTTGGAACTCGCCACATTTTCCCTGCAATGCCTGGAAGCCATGCAATGGCAATGTCAGTCCCATACTGGAACATCTCTGGGTCCACGGGCACCCCCCCCTCTGTACTGTGCGTCCAAAATATGCTTGGAGAATCTGCCTTACATTTAGCATGTGTATGCCTGGTGCCGAGTACACTATGCCCTTGTCTGTGATTGAGATGGTCATGTTTAGTCTGCTCATAATGTCTCGTCCCAGTGTGTATACAGGTGTCTGTCGGGAGTAAAGTAAAGGCAGTGATAGATTGTGATCTCCTATAGATCGTGAGATATCATCTGTAAAAGGAACCACTTCCCGAGCCCCAGAGAACCCTCAAGTGTTCATGGCATCTCCGGACAACACAAAGGATCCTTCCCTAATGCATGACCTAGTCGTCCTGGTGTCAACAATAAAGGAAAATATTTTGTTACATATCGCTACCCCTAATCTAGGTTCCTCCACAGCGTTGGGTATCAGGTTTGTCTGTGGGCTGTAGTATTGAGGGTACAGGGACAACCCAGTCCATGTAAAGGGGTTGTTCCCTACCATCGTAACCCCCCCCAGTTGTCGGACGGGTACTGTTGCCACAGTGTCCATGTGTGTTGGTGCATCATCATTCTGTATCTGTGCTAGCTGTGTGCTCCCTCGAATCTGTGGTGCTTGTAGATACTGTGGTACTGGTGCTGGCAGCTGTGGTACCTGCATCTGTGTTGGTGGTGCGTGTGCCGTTTTTTTGATATGTGCCTTGTATCTGTCCTTGCGGTTGTTGGTCCTGTGCACAATAATTGTCCTGATCCTCTCACACCCCCGATATGACTGGTGGCCCTGCCCTCCCCAATTCTGCTGCATCCTTTTGCACCATCATACTCTTGAAAATGTGCCCCATTTGCCTACAGGTCCAAAACTGTGGTGGCTCCCTCCCTTGTCCTTGGAAGCTCCCCGAAGAGTCCCCTGGGTTTTGGTGCATCTGTTGTCCATATCACCAAAACCCTCCTGGTAACCCCCCTTGATTGTGATGCAACTGTAGCCCGAAGCAACACCCCCTCTGTAGGCCCCCCCTCTTCCTCAGAACCCTTGCTGCTGCCCACCTCACCCCATAAACCCTCCTCCTATGGGTGGTGCAAACTGTTGTGGCTGCTCTAACTGTGGTGCGGGGCTGGTTATCACCGCCCCCTCCATTGCATATTTTGATACTTTTTTCTGTATTAGCTTTGCTTCGTCTGCCTTCCTGTCCTCTGCCTTTTGCTTAAACTTCTCCTATCACAGCCTACAATGAACTATCATGAGCTGTATCTCTGGCCAACCTTTTGCCTCCATCCCCACTAATTTCCTCAAACTCTTCTGAACTTGCTCTGGTAGTCCCTGCACTAATATGTGGTAGAATATTGCTACTGTTTTGTCCCAAGGCGTTTTAAAGGCACCAAAGCTCTTGAATCTCCTGAATGTACTGCACCAGATCCTCATCTTCCCTCATGTTGCGTGACGTAATCGCCCGATGCCGTCCGGGTTGTGTCCTCAATGCTTGCCATACTGCTGCCCTGCAGTTTGCAAATGGCGACCCATTGTGTGCTGTGTTCTGTGTCGTCGGCCCTGGGAATCCCGCCCTCTTCCATCAGCTGCGTCCCCTAATATCGAAACTAATGGTACCTTTATTTATTCAAATTTGTTGAGCGCACATCAGCCCAGAAGCATCGTGGCGCTTGTTACAGAAATCTTAGTTGCAAAGGAGACCGTAGTTACAATCAATACATAAATTACATAGGAAATATATACAATAGCAAGGCAGTATATTTACATGGCTTCCTGAAATTTGCTAATTATTTATCAAGGAACAAGGTTTTCAATTTCCTGCGAAAGATGGGAAGTGAGTTTTCCGTTCGGATGTCTGAAGGGAGAGCGTTCCATGTCTGTGCTGCAATGTAGGGAAAACCTAGACCTCCGGCTTTGGTTTTTTTGATGCGTGGGGTGCAGAGTAGGTTGGCGTATTGCGTCCTGGTGGGACGTGTGGAGGAAGGTTTGAGGATGGTGTCTGAAAGATAGGACGGGGCGGAGAAGGAGAGGCATTTGTGAGTGAGGGTGAGGATTTTGAGGGTGATCCGTTCTTTGACTGGGAGCCATTTGGCTGAGAGCCTGGCCTGGGTGATATGCTCTCTTCTTGGGATACTGAGAGCGGCCCGGAGAGCGTTGTTCTGTGTGATTTGTAGTCTATTTATGTTTTTGGCTGATGTGCCTGCTAGGAGAGCATTGCAGTAGTCCAATTTGGCTCCTATGGTTGCCCTCGCTATGAAGAGGCAGTTAGGTTTAGAGAGGTAAGGCTTAATGGCGTTTATAAGTTTGGTAGTGTGTGCGGATGCGGAAGTGATAGCGCTGATTTGTCTGGTCATGGATAGTGAGGAGTCAAGGTATACTCCCAGTGTCTTGACGGCTGTGGACACGGGAATGATGGAGTTGTCAATTGAGAAGTTGGTGTACAGTTTGTCCAATTTGTCCAGGGTGTTCTGTTGGCCAAGTATCAAGATTTCGGTCTTATCCCCATTGAGGCAGAGGCCATTAATTGCCATCCAAGCCTTGATGATGGAATAGATGGTGTGGAGTGCCTTTGCGTCTTCGTTGTATGAGCCTGAGAGGGGAAGAAGTACTTGTGTGTCGTCCGCGTAGTTCGTGTAGGTGATGCCGTGTGAGTCAAGTTTGTCAAAGAGGGGCTTGGTGAACAAGTTATAGAGTGTGGGTGCAGTGCAGGAACCTTGAGGGACCCCGCAGTGGATTGTTGTGGGTGTGGCGTTAGCGATGTCCGAGAAAACTTTCATGGCCCTACCTTCGAGGAAGGAAGTGATCCAGGCGGCTGCTTTTTTGGAGAAGTTGGCTGAGTGTGTGAGATGGGAGGTGAGAATCTTGTGATCAACCAGGTCAAACGCGGCTGAGAGATCTAGAAGAAGCAGAAGAGCCGGTTTGCCTTTGTCCATGATTTGGGTGATCTGACTCTTCAGGTCTACCAGGGCTGTTTCTGTGCCATGTCCTTTCCGGAAACCCGATTGTCTCGTCCCGAGGATGGAGTGGGTTTCCAGAAAGTGTTGGATTTGGCAGTGTGCGGCTTTGTCCAGTAATTTCAGCAAGAATGGCACGGTGGTTATGGGTCTATAGTTGTTGGGTTGTGAGGGGTCAAGAGTCGGTTTTTTTAGGAGAGGCCGGACCCAAGCCTCTTTGAGGTTGGCTGGGATGATGCCTGTTTTGAAGGACGCATTGATAAATGCCGTGAGGAGCGGCGCAAGGCAGTCTGCGCAGTCTTTGACTAGTTTAGGTGGGCAGATGTCGCCTTTGCATGGGGAGGGTTTGAGGTTTATTAGAAGATTAATAACTTCTGTTTCAGTGACATCTCTGAAGGAGAAGTCAGGTATGGTGGGCTTGAAGGAGGTGGGTGGGGTGTTGGTCGGTTTGGTTCCTGTCTGGTGTGGAAGTGCTTTGCAGTGGTCTTTGATTTTCCTTTGGAGAAGGTCAATTTTGTGAAGCATGGCAGCTTGAATGCTGGTACACCACGCTTCATCTTTGATTATTTCATCTGGAGTATTAGGGGGGGGAGATGAGCTCATTAAAGATTGCGAAAATCTCTTTGGAGTGTGACTTGGCATTGGCGATGCGAGCGTTAAAGGCGTTGGCTTTGGCATTGGAGATAGCTCTCTTGTATTGGCGGGAGATTAAATTGAATATGTTTTTGGTATTGGTGCAGGGGTCAGATTGCCAGTTTTTTAGGGCTGCTCTTTTGTGGGATCGCATTGAGTGCAGTTCTTCAGTAAACCTTTATGTCACGCACTGCCTGCCTATGGCCAGCTGTCATTTTCTCCATCTCGTAAATCCACTTCCCAGCCCCCGCACTCACGACGGTAGTCTGCACTTCACATTCTCCTCGTCTGTGTGCTTCCATGGCACACACTGAGGTCTGATCCCTCCTCTCTCCAATAAGGGCATCTGTGTGTATGCTGTCTCCTCCTCATGTGTCCTTCTAGTCAGTCTTATTTGTCGATCCCCCCTCTCGCTCTCAATGCCTGTGCATACATCTACTGGTTCCAATATGGGCACTCTCCTGTTGTCATAAACCCTAGTCAATCGTTCCCTTGAACACGCTATGGCTATGTCCCCTCTCCTTCGTCCTGGGAGATCCCTTAGTTTGCACCTCACACAGCACCTATAGCAACAAAGGTCATTCACCCACTGTACCTGCTCGTCTGAACCGGACCCGCCCACTTCTCCCCTTGTATGTGTCCTAAACTCCCATGACACCCGTTTGTCGGTCCCCGTCCCCGCTGACTGGGATTGAAACTGCTCCCCCCTCTCGTCCCCACTGTATTTGTCCTCGTTTTCAGATCATGTCTCCATGTTACTACAGAAATCGTCTGCAAAACTCAGTCTCCTCGATATCACGTCTGTTTTGGGCTTCGTGCTGAGATCGATGTCTCTCAAGTCATACTTACTTCCTCCCGCCTAGGCCCCTAGGCTCGCTCCTCCTCCTTCTGTTGTATCCTGCCCTGAGAATTTGTACTGCCTGGCTCTATCCGTTTGCCCTCCTCAAATCAATCTTTTCCCCTACCTAATGCTTTTTGTGTCTTTACCACCCTTATTGCTCGCTCGTCCTCGTTCCCTTGCCAGTCCGTCCAACTATAGCTTCCTCTGTTCCACCTCTGCCAACTTGTTTTTTCTTGCTCTGCTATCTCTCTCCATCTTTCTGCCTTCTCCAGCTCCCTTTCCCTTTTCTCTCTCTCATCACTTTCCACCCCCTTCCGTTCCTTGAAATATCTCTCAATCCTTTCTTGCCGCTCCCTCTCCAGGCGTTCCTCCTCTTCCTCCCTTTGCCGTTACCCATCCTCCCTTTGCAACTTCTCTTCTATCCCTGTCTTTGTTCTCCAACCTCCCCTCTGTCCTTCTCCCTCCTATTCCCCTCATCCATTATTTCTGCCCAATCTGTTGCGTCGCTGCTTCTCTTCAGGCCTAATATCGCCTTGGTTGCCCCTTCTGCCTCTCAATGTGTCTTCCCTTGAAGCTTCAAGAGTACCTGTGCAACTATCCATTCATTTGTGGTTATGCCCTTGAGCCCCTCCTTTGTGCAATGCTGTGCCTCACTGCTCGCCTCTCGGTCGCTGGCCGGCGGAGGTGCAGAGGGATGGGTCCCTGAATCCTTCACTTCCTGCTGGCTTAGCATCCACTGACGCCTCGCAGCATCCCCCTCGCCCTCCTGGAACATGCACCATAACTCAAATATAGCCATGCGCTTGGTCAGTTTCTTCCCCTTGTAGGTACCTTGTATGTGTGTCAATAGTGATTTCTGCAAGTCTTTGGAGAAACTTCTGCAAGGTGGCCATGGTTTAGTCAATTTCCCCTTGATACCCTTGGACCATTCTATGCTATATTTACAGATCTTTTCCCTATAAGACGGGAGTGTCTTGCACAGGTGCTAAAGGGGCGTATCCCCCCCCTGCATTTGCCCCAATACATTTTGGTACCTTTATTTGACCTCAAGTCGAGGGTTTCGATAGTCCGCTGGTTTGGGAGAAAAGCCAATGCAATAATAATACTTTTCAGTATCTACGAGCCGCTCACTCCAGGAGACTTAACCAGTCCATTCACAATCTAGGCCAGCTCCCTTGCTAACCCTCATGAGGATACCATCATCTATAACCCGAGCTAAAACGCCCAACCCACAGGAATACCACTATTACATATCTTTTCATCCAAGCCCTCAAGTCAATAGTCTAGGTTATTCACCAGAACCTTTTACCTCCAAAACCGAGTGTTCTCTAAACATAGAAAAAGGGACACCTCCGCACCCGTCCCTACACACTTTGACAATACTCAACAACACTCGACAATACTCAGTACCCTCCCTCACACCCATAGTTGTTGTTAGACTGGGTCAATACTTGTACTCCGTGGTTTGCAAGAGCTGCTCAGATGCCGGCTCCTCAAGGCGCTCGCCTCCGCTTCTTGGTCTGCCTGGACAACTCGCTGACTTCGGGCAGGATGATTCACAAGGGGCTCCTGACAACCAGTACACGGGCACGCGTTTTCCAGTCTTCTCAAAATATGGGACAGACTAAGGGATCTCTCGGGTTCGGCGGCAAAGGAGACAACCTGGTTCTGGATTGGTGCAGCCAACCATGCCTCTGCTACCAACTTGTTGGGGCAAACACCCAGGTATGCCAGAAAGCCTCTAGGAGTTTGCAGACTCTCGGAAGGCCCAGCACCTTCCTCAGGACAAACTGAGGATTCAGTCGATGGCAAGTTCAAACTGCGGTTTGTTACAAACAAAAGCAACAGGGATGAGCACAGGAACAGGAAAAATCCATGCACGTCTCAACTTCTCCTGGCTCGCAAAATTTCCGTCATTACTTGGGCCTTTCTCCAAAAACCTATCGGCTCTCCTAATTGGATACCGAGCTTCTTACCGCCTATAGTGGACACTATACATGTTATTCTACTGGCCATCGCATGTCAGTACACCTAGTCACTGGTCCGGATATTACTTGACTACCGTCTACTGCAGTGACATTTTCTACCACAGCCTTTGGGTGCATACCAAATACCCATCTTTCCTGCTAGTTCGCAATCCATGTAGTTCCCAATCGTACCACTGTCTACATATGCTTCCAGAGCATATATCTTAGAGGGTTGAATGTCACTACTTAAGATGACTGAAACGAAATGAGAGATCTGAATTTCCTTCTTCTGGCTCGACAAGTCGACCTCTACACTTGTCAGGCGTTGGAGTTTTCCGGCTGTTCATTTTCTGTGATTTTCCTGTCCACCTGGTCTACTGCTCCCACTGGTTTCCAAGGTGGTTTCACTGGACAGTTTCGCAAATGGTGACCCGCCGAATCACAATAGAGACATAAGATCTGCTGTCTTCTTTCGTCTCTTTCTTCCTTAGATATGGGACCCCGAACAACTCCCAATTGCATTGGCTCAGTATGACTTTCAGTCATTGGAGGAGTTCCAGAGTCTTTTGAACTAACATAAAATGATCTAGCCTCTGATCTGGCCCGATCAGAGCTCTGGTTCTGCAATCGGTGATCCAGCTGTATTGTCAGGTCTATGAATTCAGTACAACCTGTAGAAGGATTCACTACTTGCGCTAAAATATCTCTGAGTTCTCCTCTTAATCCTCGATAAAAGAGTGTGGTTCTCTTCTCCTCAGGCCAATTGGTCTCTGCCACTAAAGGTGGCTATATAAGCCAACAATTCTTGGTTACCTTGGCGTAAAGAGAGCAGCTCATTATCTAATGCCTGTCCCTGAGCAGGATGAGCAAAAGGTTTCTCCAACTCCTGCCGAAAACCAGGAAAATTCCTCAGTAATGGATCATCTCGATTTACTAAGGGTATGGACCAGTCCGCAGAATGTCCTCCCAGATATGACAACACAAATGCCACCTTGGCCTGATCTGAAGGAAAGACCCCAGGTCTACATAGAAAGTGTAAATTACATTGGAACACCTTGGGTACCCTGTAAATCTTTCTGGGGCTGCTAGTGGAATGTTCCCGGGTAAAAGTACTTGTAGAGGAGGGCTGGAAGCGGAAATGTGACCCTGTGAAACCCCACTAGGAAGTGGTGCTTGTCCTGTTTGGGACTGTAGCAATTGGTGACCCAATTCATCAGTGCACTGTCTGTTAACCACCAACTACTACTACAAAGAGAGTTGGTTTCAGACCTAGCTGCATGGACTTCTGCGCTTAACTCTCCGTAAAGCTAGGATACATTGTCAATTCCTGTGTCCTCCATTACGCTCAGGTGGAGTATTTTAAGTACTGGTTTTGCGTTCTGTAACACTTACCTGGATTTCTCGGGAGCGTAATTCCTTCTCAGCCAGTGATCTGTTACTTGGGCACCTTTAAGATTCCCTTTCTGTGTAACGACAATAATAACAATAGAACTACTATAATATCTATTTTTCAGGGAAATTACTGTATAGCAGTGTGCCTTTGGTAATCCCTCCTTTCTTACCTGTGTTTATGTTTTGTGGAGCTCGCCATCCTGTATTCTACAGGGGCACGTTGGAATGACGAACTTTGAACTTGGAAGGCTACAGAGTTCAATGGACTCTTGTCTTTATAATGTCTATGCTTTTCCGTTAGATTCTGAATAGTCCCTACATTGGAGAGATCTCTCTTTCTAATAGGTTTCCCTTAATCTTGACGGTTCTTGGATTTCGGAAAGGTTAGTGGCTGCGGAATGACTGCGAAATTACGCGGGATGAAGAAACATTTAACAAACCTAAGTACGTCTATGCAGAGTAATTTCAGCATGCAGGGAAGAGCGAGGTAAAAAATAAGCGGCAAAAACTTGAAAAAGCTTCAGGTACATAACTTAGTTAAACTTCTTCTTTCTATTAAGTTTGTTCGTTAATGAAAAACCTTTTGTTTGCAGGTTTTCGGAAAGCAGAAGAAGAAATACCTTCGGAAGATGCAGAGTCTGCTGAGGAAACTTTTGAATGAAGGTACTGTGACCGCGAACAAAGACTGCTGCGAAGAAGATGCTGCGGCTGTGAGGAAACTTCTGACAGAAGATGCTGCGGCTACGACAAAAACAGCTGACTGAAGAAACACTTCGGAAATACTTTGGTTCGGTAAGTCCTTTCAAATACTATGGAATTATGTTGCTTTTTCTGTGAAAACGAATGTGTCTGTTTTCTCCTTTGATAGGTTCTGTGAGGAGAGACGCTGGTAGCGTTACCTGCTGTCAGCGGAGCAGACGTGAAGAAAGCGCTCCAGCGGAGGCGGAGCTTAAGTAGCTCCCTCTACAATAGGTATAGAGTGTGCTGTAAGTTATCTTTGGACCTAGTGGCGGCCAGGTTTAGTGTATGAAAACCACTGTAAGCACTACGAGAGCCTATGGATACACATGCTAAGAATGGTACAAATGCCATTTGTGCCAGGCTGTACCCATTGTTCACCTGCTGACTGATGTGATGTCCCTTGCTTCTCCTGTATGCCTGAATGGGAACTGTGCTCTTTTACTGGGATCATGACACAAACAAAATAAAGACCAAAAGATAAAAACTCTCAAGCTCAAAATGCTGCACAAAAGACCTTGGCCAAGGGAAAGAAAAAGAGCAGAAAGAACAAAACACACCTGAACACCACCTTCTCTATGACAACGGCATTGACATCCTATTCATCACAGAAACATGGCTGGACAACAACTACAAATTCACACTCCAAAGCTGCCTCCCAATCAACATCAAATGCCTTCAAGTAAACAGGAAAAAATTAAAAAAGGAGAAGGCCTCACAATAGCATTCAAAAGACACCTGAAAATAAAAACAGACAAACCTCTATCATCATCAACTGCAAAACCATGGTCATACACCTAACAGTGAATACAAAAACCAACATCACATTCATCCTGGTGTACAGACCACCGACATACGATGCAACCTTCGTCAATAACTTCATGATATGATATGGCATTTATAACGCGCCTATACACAAGTGTAGAAGCCATCACCAACATAGCCAACAAGCATGAACATCTAATTATCCTGGGGGAATTCAACATCTGGTTTGAAGAAAGAGACACCAACTTCCAAAACTCACTGAATGGACAACTTACAACCATGAAACTACAACAGCTGGTCAATCGGGCAACACACTCGGCAGGACACACCTTCGATGCAATCTTCGCAAGGAAAAACTTATCACCACGGCACCACCGATACAAATACTGTGGAGCGACCATCTCATCATCCCATTCGTGATCAGACTACCAACTCAAGTCCACATCCAGCCCCCCCAACTCACAACCACCACAAAAAGAAACTGGAAAACCGTCAAAGCAAGCAACCTATTCGAACAACTGGAGATGTCCAAGCCCTCAACTACAGAACTAGAGCTGGCTAACCTAGATGGGAAAACGGAGCTACTGCACAAATGGATTGCTAATACAATTGGAAGCATCGCCCCGGAAAAACCATTAATCTCCTCAACAAACAAAAGGGCAGTGGCAAAATGGTTCACCCCACTACTAAGCACCATGAAAAAGGACAAGAAGATGGAACTGGAATGGATGAAAGAATACAACCTTGACAAGAAAATACTGTTCTAGAAACAAATCGGTGCATACAAGAAGGGAATACAAAAGGCAAAGAGAAGGCATTATGATGACAGAATCACCAATGCCACCAACACACAAAAAGAAATGTTCAACATTGTTAAAGAAGTGAGAAACCCAACCAGCCGCGACAACACTCCAACCCCCTCAGAGAAACTTTGCAACAACTTGGCAGACAGAACAAAATCAACGACATCCTACAAAACAGACCAACCAACCGGACCTAACACAGAGCCACAGCACAAACTCCAAAAGTTTCCTGAAATATCAGCAAAGGCATTCGTTTTGCTGGTAAAACACAGCAAGAAAGCAGGATCAGCCATGGATCCACGCCCCCCTGACAACTACAAATCAATCCTCGCACATGGAACACCATCAGAATATTACAGAAACCTCCTAAATTCACTATCAACAGGAACTGTACCAAGAACCTTCAAATCAGCATAGATCAAAACGCATTTAAAAAAACACAAGTTGTGACATAGAAGACTAATCCAACTACAGACATATTTCAAACATTCCCTACCCAGCAAAACTTCTTGAAACTTACGCACACAAATTAACCCAAGAAGACGTAGAAAAACACCACCTGCTAGACCAAGCACAAGTCGGTTTCAGACCCGTAAGAGGAACAGAAACAGCACTACTATCCATCTGGGACAACCTAAAAATAAACGCAGACTCCAACACAACCTCAGCCCTGATTCTGCTCGACCTCTCCGCAGCCTTCGACACAGTTAGCAATCACACCCTAACCAAAAGACTAGAAGACATAGGCATAACGGACATGGCACTACTCTGGATGAAAACATTCCTAGCAGACAGAACAGAAACCGTATGGATAAAACCCTTCAAATCCACCCCACAAGTTAACGACTGGAGTACTACCAGGGTCCTCACTATCACACTATCACCACTGTACTTCAACATCTACCAGATGCCAGTAATCAGAATCTTCAAAAAATACAAGATTATATACTACAACTACGCAGATGACACTCAAATCATCTACAATATCCAAGACACTCAAGCCGAACACTAATCGAGTGTCTAAAAGAAGTCTTTAACTGGATGAACGCCAACAACTTGAAAATCAACCCAGGAAAGACAGAAATCATGATTATATACAAAAACCAAGAGAACAACACCTACATTCCATGGCCAAGGGAAATGGGAACCGCACCAACACCATCTAAGGTAGTAAAAAATCTCGGAGTCCTGATGGACAACACCCTAACCTTAGAATCACAAATAAATGCAATAATCAAGAAATGTTTCTTCCTCCTTCACACCACAAGAAGAATCTTACCTTTCCTCTCCTTTACCCACAAAACACTCACAATCGTCGCCCTCATCATGTCAAGAATCGACTATACAAACAGCCTCTACCTCGGAATGCCAGAATACCTCCTGAAGAAACAACGCATCCAAAATACAGCAGCCAGACTCCTCCTCAAACTATCCAGAAGAGACCACATCACTCCAGCAGTAAAAACACTACACTGGCTCCCAGTCAACCATCGCAAATGTGCATAACAGACAGGGCAATCAGCGGACAGGTAGCTGAACTCCTTAACAATCTACAAGCCAACGAGACTCCTCAGATCAAGCAACGAAATCCGCATAGAACAAAAACTATACCATAAGAAAAAACTTGGGGGCTCCTCCTTCTCCCACCTAGCCGCAAAAACCTGGAACAACATTCTGAAAGAAATAAGAAACACCAAAGACCACCTATAATTCAGAAAAGTATTAAACACCTGGCTCTTCAACATCACAGATTCAAATTGAAAAAGCTAAACAATCAAACGGGAAACACAAAGGACAGGATGACAGAATTTAGGATGACACTGACAACATCTAAAACCGTCTAAAGGAAACTTCTACTACAACAAGAGAGACGATGCTAGGTCGAATTAGGACTCAAGCGACACCCATGAGGACAGAAATCTGCGTCCCTAGCCAACTCCAGCCAACAATCTCACCCGCTTCAAAATTGCTACCGGGTATCATACTTCAATAGAGTTGTGTGAATGTTAGCACTTGCCACACTTGAACTAAGTTGTGGACATTGGCATGGGCCTAAACTGGATGGAATTGTGAATGATGGCAGGTACCGCCCCTGGACGTAACTGCAAGCATTGGCATGTGCCACGCTTCGAAGGGGCTGAAAGCGGTAGCCTGCACGAGCGACTGAATGAGATGACGAATGTCGACCACCGCCACATATGGATGGAGTAGCTTAACTGACCAATGCCATGCACTGACTGGATTGGCAATGCTCTCTGGGCCAGATATGAAGGGACGCACAAACGCCTGCCTGCAGACAGGTTTCACATAGGTGGCCAAGGCCGATCTTGGGCAAGTTTATGAATGAGAGTGGACGCCATGTGTGAAAGGGACTGTTAATGTCCCAACCCAGAGAGAATACACAAGTATAATGCCTTGCTTCCAGACAGCAATGCCAATTAACCAATCCACTAACAATTTCACCCCTCTGCATACACCTCTCAAACTCTAACCAAACACAACCACAACCCTATAACATAACAATCTGCACAAACTTCACTACACTGCAACAACAAAACAAACCACACATAGACTCGCACATGACGACTACCGACCGGAAAACACCCCAAGCCCAGCCAACGGAGTTAACCGGGTTGAGGCCGCCAACCGCACATCACTGCTCTCTTGCACTTTTCCAGCTTATTCCCACTAACTCACGCCCCACTCCCTTTTTCAGAGCCGCCAGAGGTCTACTGCAGTGGTGTTAACGTTAAAGGATATTTGTACCGCACACCAAGTATGATATTTAAAGATGTTACATCCCATTCGCCCATATTTCTCAACTTAATATAGGGATCATACATATTATAATGACAATAAGCCATTGTATGTTTTGGTATATATGAAAGGTTATTCCCTTTCAAAAGGAAGATACTGTGTCTCACCCCAGAGGATGCTTTTACCTCCGTGGGCCCTGTCTCCGCTCAGGAGATCCTCCTGCGGTATACCACCACCAAGGGCAGGATCAAGAAGCCTCTGCCTTTCCTTGGCGACCTGGGAGGAGACTTTAGGCAGGGATACAGTGAGTGATCCATAGGATTCATCACAGAAGGCAAGTGAACTGCCACTTCTGTCCCTTCCAAATAAATTACAGGAAATGCCGATAGATATGCGTCCCCGAGATCTATCCGCGCTATCCAATCTCCTGCTTGCAAGATGTCCCGCAACAGATGGATGCCCAACATCTTGAGATGGCGGTATACTAGAAAAACATTGAATGCGCTGAGAGTCATGACTTGGCCGACATCTTCACCAGGAATAGATTGCTTACGAACACTTCTGCTCTGCTGCCGACCTGTCTGATCGCACCTTTTCTTAGAAGCTTGGAGCTCTCTTCTGCCATGAGCTTCTGCTCTTGCTTGTAAAATAAATCAGCGGTGTGGGGAGCTCTGTCTGAGCTGGCGCCGCATAAAAATCCAGCTGAAACCATTAAATGGTAGGAACCAGGCGTCTCTGGTACTCCTTTGCCATTACTGCAAGGGCGTGGCTGATGTACCTCCTTTTGCAGGAAGCACACCACCGGCTTTGGCTGCCGGAGCTTGTGCCCCCACCTGTATCAGTATTTGGAATCATGTTGCCTCCTCTACTGCCATAACCTCTGCCTCTTCCCAGAGTAGGGATGTCTTGCGTGTGCCAAGATCCTCGGTACGAGGGCCTGTGTCCTCCTGAACAGCCAGCTGAACACCCTCTTCCTGTCATAAATCACCAATGTATCAATTGAAAAGGATACGGTAACCAAAAAAGGATACAATTGGTAGGGCTCTTCCGGATCCTTTTTCACACGACTTGATTGTAGGTAGGTCAAATTAGACCTTCCAAATGATCAACTCTCTGACTGATAAAACAGGCAGAGAGATGGATCACTGGAAAGGGCGTGGGTATTGTATTGTAAGATATGCCTAGGATAGATAAAGTATCATAAGAAACTGTCCCAAACTCAAATCACTATGATAGCACATTATTAGCATTAATTCGAAACACTAACCTTATGGCCAAATTGAAGAATTCAACGAAAGTCTCTTGAAGAAAACCAGAAGTTGAAACAACGATAAAGGAGGGGAAGATTAGTAAGGGAGACTTATTCCGAACGGCACGAGGCTCACGCTAGATACCGGGTTGGTGCACGACATGATAGCGTCCAAAGTACTGTGCACAATCACCTTCAAAAAGTTCATGAAATACTTTCTTTCCCACGAAGAACAAAATACGATGTTCACCTGTTAACTGTCACAGGCACCAAAGATTCAAAGAAGTTCAGAAAACCACGTGCAGGATTGCATGCGACAGCGTACACGCAGGTGACGCAGCCAGGCCAGCCGCGCTTGGAGACAGCGTTTCCGCGTGAAGATTTAGCAAGCAAACAGGATACACGCAGCCCAGGGCAGCCGCGCTTGCAGACAGCGTCCGCATGGAGATTTGGCACGCGAACAGGATACACGCAGCTCAGGACAGCCGTGCTTGCAGACAGCGTCCGCATGAAGATTTGGCACGCGAACAGGATACACGCAGCTCAGGACAGCCGCGGTTGCAGACAGCGTCCGCGTGGAGATTTGGCACGCGAACAGGATATACGCTTCCAGGAATTAGCGTGTGGAGGAAAACATGTTCAAAAAAGTCCAAAGAAGTTGCTGAAGGGAATGAGAGAACGCAGGTCCGAGGTTCAGCTATAAAACGCCAAAAGCGTTTCCGCGCTGCTTATGTACGCACTGCCGTGATATACGTGACGGAACTAAGTCACGTGAATTTTAACGGCGTGAAAAATGCAGACGTCGTTTTCCGGGTAATGCATCGAACAACCTCCATTTCGAGTAGAATGGTCTAGTGGTTCTATGGGCGTAACTCATTTTGTATGGAGAGGTCGTTCCTGGTCCAGAGATATGTCCAGCAGGCATGACACTTCCTCTGCTGGCCTTGCCAACATCTCTGGGAGCAAAATCTTTCTGCAGGGACACTTGCATCTTGTGGAGGGCGGCTGAGGTTTCGACACACTTGGAGACATCCTTGCTGAAGGTGTCGCCGAAACAGACATCCTTTTCCTGAGGTGACAACTTCTCCAGTGCCGCTAACTTCCCCAATTTGGGGTCAATTTTGACTGCACGTTTTGGCTGTTAGAGCGCAGTTGGCGTTTCCAAACAGGCAAGCTGCCCTTTGCGCCCAGCCTACCAAGACTTGTGGGTCCACCTCACTTTTGTTCTGTTTTGCTTTCTCAGCCATCTCCATTATCTTTGCCCGCAGCCCCAAGGCTTCAAGTAATTTGTCCTGGCAAGCGGACCACGAGCCGTCATATCTATCCTGATATCTTTGGCATACTTCGCCATAAAGGTTTGTATTCATGGGTCGATTATTGGGGTTTCTGCAACTTTGCCAGGAAGCAGGGGCCCAGAACACACTGCCCTGAGCTTACTCTGAGCCTCTTTGTACAGCAGAGTTTTCAGTGGTTTGCTTTCTTTGAAGGCTCCCATTCTGGAGAATTAAGGTGCACCAGCAAATCGGGGTCAAATTCCCATTCTGAATGACTGACAGACTTCCTTTTATGCTTCCTCAGGGCCCTTCTCCGCTCTCTCTCTCGCTGTCAGTGGAGTCACTCGATAGCGTAGACTTCATCCCCGGCATAGCCGGTAGTGCAGCTCTCATCAGTGCTCTTCCTCAGGGATAGAGGGGTACGTCCTTGCACATGGCGCATTTTGCAGACTTTCGCAGCTTCTTTTCTGAGCATGACAGGGTTTGGGTAGGGAACCCGGAGAAGGGTGGGGCCTTGTGAAAAAGTTATCCAATCTTGAAGGAAATCGGCTTTACTGGAAATGAGACCCAACCCTGCCCAGACTGCTGTCTTCAACAGCTGTTGCAGGTCTTGCGACAGCCAGCACAAGCCTGAAGGACAAGCACATGGAGACTCTGACCCAGAAGATGAGTCTCGAAGCTAAGCCATTGCATGGGTTCTGCTCACACTGAATATTCTTCTATTGGCGGCTGCTGCTGATGTAAACACCAGTTATCTGTATATTCAGGTTTCCTGTGCCTGATCCCATCTCATTGGTGTGATTTCAAGAAAAAATGTGCACCCCGCTAAAAAGCCTTTAGGTGGTGTTCACGGGATGCAGCCCGCGGGCTGAGGTGTGCACTCGGTAACGTTTCCTGATCTTTGGTGAAGACTATCAAATTTAATGCAGGAGAAGGCTGGGGTTCATTTTCCCCAGTTCTGCCGTGCACGGACTGTGAGGAGCGAAGGTGCCGGCACCCGTAACTTCATGATACAGTTCTGACGCCAGCTGCGATTCACTCTGCGGCGTTCACGTCACGGGAAGCAGCTATGCGCTGCCAGAAAACATGCAGCTATACTCCCAAGCGGGAAGTTGAAGCCTGCGTGTATAACATGCTTCAGGATCGCAATGAATGACACTTTTGCGCTGCTCTACACTGAAGTGTGAGCACACAATTATATCAAAAACTATGAAACAAAACATTGTACTTACCTGCTGCTCGAGCCGCAAAGAAAAAGGATTGAAATGGAGGGTCACAGGACTTTACGTATGGAGCTAGATCTGGATTGGAGGACGGAATCGAGTGAGAGGGGAAGTTGAGACATTCAAGTTTCAAAGAAAAGACTGTCCTTCCTGGAAGGAAGATCCTTCATGTGTTTCATGTTTTTGAAAACTTGTTGGTTTTTGCTGCTTGAGTGGTGAATAAAGAGAAGCATAATACGAGCCTCCGGATCTTGACATAGAATTCATCTCAGGCAAAATGGTGAACTTCTTTAACAAGAAACAAAACACATCCATGTAGCTCTTTATTACCAAAGAGGAACTAACCAGGTAAAAAGAGCAAGTTGCATGATTAAGGAAGCAATCTAGCAGAACTAAGCTTGCGGTACCAACTGCAGTTCAGAAAACAAGATCAGTTCATACAGTTACTATAAAATCAAGTCACTCCTTTCCAATTATTGAGAGGACGAAAAGCCAAAAATTGAATTTCATCATGCTTGGGGACACCCAAGGAATAACAACCAAACGATAAACATATCAGAAATGATTAACCAAGTGACTAACACTCAAAGATGGCAAGGGGAGACCTTGGAAAACGAGTGCAGCAATGTCAAGAGTAATTAAAGCCGTTGACGAAGTAAAGATACAGATGCCCCAGAAAGACTAAAAACACTTCTTCCACATACAGTAGACCCGACAGACACCATAATGATCAAAGGAGGCAAGAAATTGATTATGGCCAGAGTAGCTGTATATCAAAGAAGGGAAGGAGTCATACCAGAATGGACAGGACCTTTTAGATGTACTCAGTCTGAAGTATGTAAGGAAGGAGTGGTATCAATAGCAGACACAAACACAATAGTTGCAAGTTTCAAAAACCTTTATTTTGTGGTTCAGTAAGGTTGGGAGAATTCCTAACTGGCCCCAACTCTTGAATGGGAGTAGTCTTAACCATTAAAGCAATAGTCAAAATAAAAGGGCATATACTAACAAAACCTGACCTTGGCCTCCTCCTTAAATGACAAATGTGTAAAGGGAATATATGAAGGAAAAATGGTGCCTCATAAGAAATGTCAGAATGGCTTAGATAGCAACTCCCTTCCCCACGTTCAGAAGCACAGGGTCTCGAGAGTTTCTTAAAAGGATAGGTGGTTGGCACAGTTCTATCAATCTGACACACTTTGACTTACTGGTACAATTCAACAGTTCAGGCTTGGGCTTCAAGTTTTTAACAGTTTCACAAATCCTTTAGGCTTCATCCGCCCTGCTATACATACACAGTTCAACTCTTAACTTGTACTTTACCACAGTTCAGCACATTCTTCCCTCTGCCGGGCTCGAGTCGGTCTTTCCTTTCAAACTTCACCTTTACTTTGCCACATGGGTCTCCCTCCGCGGGGGTTAAAACAGTCTTTTCTCTTTGCTGGGTTTCCTTCCCCGAGACAGCTCCATACAACTTTCACCTTACTTTATTTTCGCTGTCAAAGACTTTCAAAACTGCAAGGATTTTACATAAACCTCTGCATGACACTTCGACCTCTCTTTAACCAAATTAAAAACCTTCATCAATTCTCAACACCAATGCTTCTCGGTATCCTTTTTTTCCCTTTGCCCTCTTGGCGTATCAAAGTTCATGTAGGTTTTCCATTCAATCAACTTTCATTCATGATCACGGTTACTATCTTGCCTTCATTTCAAGCTTTATCACAACTTCAAACACTACAGAGACTTTCGAATGTGCGATTTCACCTCACAGGACCACTGTGTTACGTTGTATACCTTAATTTCAGTTCAACGATTGGCTTTTCCATTATGCGTTTATCGGTACACGCGCAGCCTTTAACTCTTGCTACAGTTTCACTTGCCTTTAACAAAACCAGGCCTTTGCTTCCTTCGATAACTCACTGATCGTGTTAATTGGGTTTCTTTCTTCACCGCGTTTCATGCAGCAGTCAAGGCCGTTACCAATACCTCATTTGCTCCTCCCCAGCTTTGTCGTTCACCCGGGGGGGGAGCGGGCTGCCTTGAAGCACTTTGAAAGCAAATCCTTCTGTCAGTTTGGGAACACTTATGGCTTTATGAAAGTATATAATTCTCACCTGGCTCTCTCCGTTTCTCCGCAAATGGGGTTGGCCCCTTGTATTTCCAACTTAGACTGGTGCGCATCAGCCCTGGAAGAGCTGGTCCTTCTCGCACCAAGCCTCGCTCAGAGGGTGCCGGTGCGTGCCACCTTTTATGCAGACAGGGAGTAAAGTGGCAGGTGCTTACAGTTAGGATTACGTGCTTGACTCTGCCCGATCGCATAAAAGGGACAGAGCCATTGCAGGTCATGAGAGGTAATCTTCCTAGCCTCATTCCTCATCTTCCTTGGCTCAATAGTGTAGTCAGTGTAAAGTGGGGCGGAATTATGGGAGCTGTAGTTTCTCATAAAATAGATAGGGATAGGGGTTAGATGGGCTGTGTGGAAAGGTGGATCCCATGTCTCACCATTAGATGCTTCTCCCCCACTCCCTGAGGACCCCCTACCCCTGGGGATCCTCCCTTGCTTGTCCACCCCAGGGTTGGGATCCAAAAGCAATGGCCTTTCCCTGGCCACCTGAGTACGGGATCCCCAGGGACTAGGGTGTGAAACGCCCTCTGGTTTTTCACAAGAAGCAGAACACAACAGATGACCGACTGAAGGGGAACGAGTTGAAAAAATTCATAAAGAGGGGTGAGAAGAAGACTGAGGTAACACGGGAAGAAAAGACACTCTGCCAGAAATGGACAGACCAAAAAGAAGGGATGTACCTGAACGATTAGTGACCGGCGGGCACACACAGAGGGAGCTGGGCGATTGACGCAAGAAGCTGCGTCTCCCCACAGCTCCACCACATTATTTACATGATGGGTGTCAGCGATTATTGATGCAAAATAAAGATGTATATTGGAACCCAAGAGCTGTGTTGTCAGATTAATTCAAATTTTCCCTACTTATCTAACAGAAAGTCATACTTCTATTAAAGACACAGAGGCGAAGGATTATGCTCCATTCTACTCTTTACTTCTCGAGCAGCTTCATAATAAAACTGTACAACAACACAAAACAACTACAACAGCCAAAGAAGACAAAAGTCTTTTGTAGTTTAAACTTGATAGGGTGTTAAAGTCCATGTGACACGACCATCCACTCATCCCTCACTGACTGAACTTCCCCCTCTTTCTTTTGCTGCCTCTATAAACGAACTAGCGCTCCAACCGGTAAACGCTCTCGCATCCAACATACTATCCTGTTGCTTCACAAGCTCGCCAACTTGACCTCTGCACCTGCATGGAGACAAAGAATGTGCCAACACTGAATGAAGGCTAACCACAGAGCGGGCAATCGCAACATATGACGTGCTTACATCACACATTCTACTTACATGCGTATGCCTACGTGATTGTTTGGGTGGGATAATCCTTCACCTCTGTGTATAATAGAATTAGGACTTTGTTACGCAAGTAGGGAAAATCTGAATTCTATGTCAAGACCGGAGGCTCGGATTGTGCGCGTTTAAAGCTTACTTACCATCAATGTCGACACTTGCTCCGTCGGTCTAAAGTAAAAGGTCTTCAAGAATTATTTGTTAGGCCAGTCGGCCGCATTTGTGAGGTCTTCCAGGCGGACCCCTATGGTGAAGGCCTTGGATGCCATTGCGCCTCGAGTGAGCTCCGTAAGCTTCGATATTGATGCCCGCTTGCTGCATGCGCGGACGAACCCGTCTGGCTAGCGTAGCTGAAGATACTGCTTTGAACGCTTTCCATAAGGCTAATAATAGACGGGACTGCTCCGGCAGCCTAATCTGCTCCATCAAAGCTTCATAGGCTGCCAGGCATTTCACTGGACACAGCTTCGGCCGATGCGGAAACGGCAGACATGCCAACAATCTATTCCCAGTTTTCGTTCTCTTGGTATTGCTTAGCAGAGAGTGCCTTACGCGACAATGCCTCCTTCTCCGGCCAGATTTGAAATTGGCTGAGGATCACATCAACCTCCCAGAACTCGGAATACTTGGTTGCCGGAGGCTTCAAGAGCCATACCCCCTTTAGCACCAGAGGATGCTCCTGCATGGAGAGCCCTGCCACACGTGCATGCTCCACTGCTGCGGCCAAATGTGCTGCGTTAACCATCCGGTATGCCTTGCCTTATGCCACCAGCATGGCCAAGGACTATAGCCGCTCTAATGGGATGTACATCCCTAGCCAGGCACCAGCTACGCCACTTTCCCCAGGCAGCTTTGTAAGCTTTTTGTGTCCCTGGGGTCCAGGACACTCTGATAAATTGCTCAGCCGCTCCCAAAATGCCTGGCAGAGACCAGGCTCTCCAGAAATCGTCCACCCTATTAGGCTCAAACTGGCCGCCTGAACAAGCGGATGCCTCTCGCTTGCTGTGTCCAGCGGGATCGACAGATGTCAAGGCAGTAGAATGGGAAGCTTGCATGACATCTCTAGCAGGCTTGGAAACCATGCTTTCCAATCTGGAGTGACCAGCACTAGCTACACTTTCTACCTCCTCACTTGAGCTAGCGTCCACGCCATCATGACGAAAGGTGGGTACGCATACTCTGTGCTTGAATGCCACAACTGGAGAAAGGAGTCTGTCGCAGCCGCCTCAGGGTCCGGCCTCCAGCTGTAGAAGCGCTGAAGCTGCCTGTTTAGCCTGTACGCGAACAGGTCCATCTGACAGGGGTGCGGCTGAGCCATCATCTCGAGGAACACCATTGGATTCAGCTGTCAGTCGCTGAAATTCCTGAGGTATCTCAAATTCCAGTCGGCTGCCTGATTCTGTAGCCGCGGGAGATACTCTGGCATCACGCTAATTTTGTTTAGCAGGCACAAATGCCAGAAATCTTTCACTAGCTCCACTAGCATTCTGAACTTCGTCCCCCCTAAGCCGATTGATGTATCGGACCGCAGAGACATTGTTCATTTTGAGCAATACGCAGCATTGCGCCTTCTCCTGAGTCCAATACTTTCCTGCGAAAGAGCCTGCCAGCAACTCTAGGCAATTGATAGGCTCTATGTGAAATTGACTCATTTTAAAGCTCTCAAATGAAAAAGACAGATTTACAATAACCGTTTCTCTTTTGATCTTAAAACCGGCATTGTAATGGTCTTTTTCGCTTGAGAGCTTTACTGGGTGTTTTCACGCCCCATCCCCATGGCCCTCTTGGTTCCTCCATGCCCTCCACCACTAAAAAAAAAACTCCACCTACCTCCACCCTCCGGCAGGATTTCTTTCAAATATCTCAGCCCTCTCCTTCCCCACCCAAGACTCACCCCCACCCCCCAAGACAGCTAGACACACACACACACACACACTAACCCCTCCTCCTCGCTGCATGCCTCCGGGTCCCGCAGAGCCCGTCAGAACTCGTGTGCGGCAGAGGAGTTACAGTTAGATTTAGAAAGACAGCTCCGTTCTAAATCAATCTTTTGGTGAAAAGATCTTTCTAAAAAGATCATTTCACCTAGAACGAATTGATATGCAGACTGAGCGCCTGCTCTGCTCACCTACCTCTGGTCATCATCTTACCACATTGGGCTCCCCAGCCCCAACGGCTGGCGTCCGATTCTATGACCAGGTCAGGGGAGCATCTGAAAATTGCTCTCCCATTCCAAGCCTTCATGTGGTGAAACCACCAGGACAATTCCGTCTTTGCTTCTAGGGACTCTGCTCGTACGATGCTGGATCTTGAGTCGTTGAAGCACCCGGTAGTGGAGAGGGCTGGGAAAGATCGACAAAGCGAGGCACCCTACTTGCTTTGCAGATTCCCTTAGCGAGACCCGGTCCTTTGACATGAATGCCCAGACCTCTTTCCTGATCGTATTGCCGAATCCACGATTAAGCCCAGGAATTCCATCATTTGGGATGGAGCGATCTCCGAATTCTCCCAATTGATAAGGAACCCCAGACCCTGCAGTAACTTGACTGTGTATGCTACCTGCCCCTGTAACATCTGCATTTTCTGACACATCAGGCACACGTTGTCCAGGGTAGATAACGAGCCAGATGCCTTGTTTTCTCAGCTTGGTGACCACCCGTTTCATCAACTTGGTGAAGCACCATGGGGCTGATGCCAGTCCGAAGGGGAGACAGGTGTACTCACATCTCTGACCATGCAGGAAGCAGCGGTACTGCTGCGCAATGGGCAATGTGAGATAAGCACCCTTCAGATCTATCGTTGCTAGCCAATCTTCTGTCTGAACGATGTCTCGCAGGAGGTGAATGCTCTCCATCTTGAAGTATACACTAGAAAAGCATTCAACGCTCTGAGGTTTATCACCGGATGAAGTTTGCTTTTCTGTTTTACTAAGAACATGTAGCTTGCGAAAGTGCTTGTGCCGCGTTCCACCATCGCGATAGCCCTTTTGCGCTGTAGTGGCTCAATCTTTGCCCCTAACAAGCGCTCGTCTTCCGCAGAGAACAGTATGGGGCTGGGCAGCCAGGCTTGCGCTGGCTGCTGATAAACATTCTAAACAGAACCTTTGTACTGCTTGTAATAAGGAGTCGTCTTTGGTGATATCTACCTATCTCTCTGTGCTCTGCGCCAGCCTCCCCAAGCAGAGGGATATCCGTGCCCGCTTGCTCGCGGCGCAGTGCAGGCAGGACCCTCACCTGGGTTAGTAGGTTGCTGCTTCCCGCTGTGTCTTCACCCTCTTCCTCTGCCTCTCCCTCAGGACGGGAAGAAGGGATTTGGCTTGCTGTCGTCCTGTTCCCGCCAGCCTCTGCCGGAAGGGGCCCTGTAGCCGAAGGAGCCACTGGCTGAGCAGCCCTTGCCAGCCCTTCTAAAAACTCCACTGCCGAACACCCTCTTTAAAAAGAAGCTTGCGCTTTATCTAGCGCTGCATATGTATAGGGAACTTTCTCATGTCTTTCATAAAAACACCTCCAAATAGCTTCCCTTTCGCAGCACCCGCTGCTTCCAACGAAGCGAGCTACCCCAGTTTAGATCAATTTGACTACATTAGAGCTATGTTGGGTAGCCAGGGTGCAATTGACATTTTCTAGAAGGCATATAGCCAGTTGTGCCCAGCCCACTAGGATATCTGGGTCGATGGCTTGCTGCTGCTGCTGAGCTTCCTCAATTAGCTGCCAAATCTTTGCGAGTGGTCCGAACAAGTCCAACATTTTGCCCTGGCACGCCCTCTAGGATATATCAATATCTTTTTTCACATCTGTCCTGTAGCGACCCATAAAAGTGAGCATGCGCTCATCAATGTCTGGGGTCTCTGCCACTTTGTCGGGAAGATGAGGCCGGTGGCACTCAGCCCTGAGCTTATTCGGGCCTCTTTATCTAGGGCCGTGCGCAGGCGTTTCCCCAGATAGGTGGCAATTTTCTCTGGCGGCTCCCACACAGCTGATCTGGGGTGAACGAGACTGTCTGGGTCAAACAATTCCTGGTCCTCTTCCCCGTGTCTTCCTTTTCTTGGTGCGATCTCCCTGTACCCGAGGATGATTCTTCCCTCTCTTCCAAGCTCATCTCAGAGGGGTCGCCCAACTATCCTCGTCTGGAATGTCTGAGGAGGTATCCCTTCTACGACCTCTGCCTTTGCTGTCCCATTACCTTACTCTTTTACTTTGGATGTACTTATGGTGCAGTGAGCGTGGGGGGTCAAGGCGCTCTTGGCCATGCAGGCTTTAGGTCTTCCCCCTTCCCTGCCATCTATCGCAGGGTCTGTGAGGTTGTACTCTTTCTGCTCCTGCATGCCTTGCGAAAAAGACAGAAAGTCTTCCATCACGCTCAGATGCTTGCCGAGGGTCCCTAAACCAGCGCAGATGACTTTCTCCACCATGTGCCCCATTGAAGGGTGCAGCCTACTGCTGGAGTGCGGCTCACCCGATTCCTCCGTGGAGATGTTCTCTCTCCAGCTCATGATGCTAATTGGCTGGCCATACCAACATGGGGACTGGGTTTCTGAAGGTATACCTGAGCCTGCCCCCGTCAAATTAGTAATGCTGGTCTGGGTCGCTATTGATATGTATATGCTAACTTGGGACTGACCCAGTCTGTGCCCTGGCCTGCAGCCGTTCCACGGGATAAGGCTGCGCTGGGTGCAAGCTTTCTGCCCTTTGATACGAGGAAAACTCGTCCAATCTCTCTGTGGCTGCCAGGTGGCACTGTCGCTGACAGAGTCGACGTTGGTAGGCTTTTCCACCGCACTCTGACGCCATGTCCCACCCCAGCTTTCGCTTTATTTTTTCCATTTATAAAGCAAACAAATAACCCGAAGGTATCAAGGCGCAGTTACGGATACCAGTTACATGCAATAGGCAGAACAAAGACAATTGATTAAGCAGCAAGTCGGTTACAAGATCTTATTTGTAGACAATCACAAACTAGGCAAACAACCAGGTTTTAAGGGATTTCCTGAATATCCAGTATGATAGTGCCACACTCAAGTGAGTTCCACTGCTTTGCTGCGATGTAGAGGAAGCTAGAGCCTCCTGCATTAGCTCGTCTGACTTTGGGCTGGGTGAGGCTGTGTAGGTAGGAGGATCTGGTTGGTCTGGACGACTGGGATCTCGAGATTTTCTGGGAGAGCTATGGGGGGCAGAGTTAGCGAGACATTTGTGGGTAATGGACAGGGTTTTGAAGAGGATACGTTCATGGCCGAGTAGCCAGTTTACTGCTTTCGTAGCTGCTGAGATGTGTTCTTTTTTAGGGATGTTCAGCTGTTAATGAAACCACAATCCCTGGTTTAGGTGTATAGTGTTACAGAGGCAAAAGACTCTGCTCTGATGGAGCGGGAGCGTTGTGGTTGCTGCCCGTGCTTCACTGAGGCGCATAAAAGTATGCAGGCGAGCGCCGGACCAGTCGCGCTCCACTGGTGAACTTCTGCGTACTCTGCCCCCATCACGGTCATGCCTTGGGTTCCCCTACATAAACACCAGGGCACTCCGGGCATTCCCAGCAGTTCCTGGAGGCTGCACTGGCACCTTTTCCAGCATCGGATTGATCACAGGCGTAAGCGCACTACAAGTCCCTGCAGGCCCGGTACTATCCAATCATGTGGCGCGCCTGCAACGTGCCCTCCGAGTCATCCAGCGTTGTAACTATTTACACAGCTGACAGCCGCGGTTCAGATGCTCCTTAACCGTTGCTGTTACGACTTCGGAAAAGTTGTATTTCATGTTTCCTGCATTTTTCTTGGTTACCAGACTTCGGATTGTTTTCCCGAACCTTGCCCATGGTCAACCCTTTTTGGCTTCCGACTTACGGTTCCCTCTGACTGCTTCCCCCTGGCTACTCGACCCTTTGGCTAAGTCCCGTGATTATCCCTCTGCATTTCGCAGCCTCGCCCTGCATTCTGCTCCAGTGTCAAACGCGGCATTCCAACCGTGGGCACTTTTCCGAAAACCACATCAGTCCCACACCTTCAAAGAGTTATTTTCCATACCTTTCTCTTTTCCTCACGTTACCAGCTTTACTTCAAGGACACTTTGCTCCACATCCACACGGAGTTCACCACCGGATCCACACATTGTTTTTCTTTTGTTTTACGGATGCTCTGCTGCTCTTTCCCCCTTCACTTCCCCTTTCAGTGACTTGTTGGCCGCTCTGCTGGGATCAAACACAGGTAACTTTTTGGATTGTTTGTTGGACTTTCTTTGGGACGCTCTGATGTGTTCACTGGACTTCTGGATTCTCTTAGCTTGCGCCCTCGTGCCGTTCAGGTCAGGTTTCACTCAACAGACAATCTTCTGGGGATTTGAGTCTTCTGCCACTATCATCATCAACTGCGGAGAACTACCTTTTGACATTAAGTAGGTTTCCAGCCTATTCACACCATAGAGCAGGTAAGAGTGGGGTTACTGAGGGTGGTGCAGCTGGGATCTCTTGTGTACTGCTGACACTCATTGAATCCATTCTATTGTTCTGTTGCTGCTCCTGCCTTTTCACTCAAGCCCCTAGCCTGTCAGGTATTATGCAATCCTGCAAGCTGCGCACTTGGGGGGGGGGGAGGGGGGGAGTCTTTTTCATCGGTTTTCTTGATCCCGGACCTCCTCTGAGTGACCTGTCTTCTTGGGCCTGTGGGTTTGTCCCACTACACTTGGAGCGCAACAATAACTGAAGCAATGGAGCCGCAAGGCCCAGTCGCTCTTCTGTCAACATACTTTGAGTAATCTTTCTACCTCGCATGTGCCGCTGCGCTACTATTAACTTGTCTGGGTAAAGCGCGGACCCTATAATCAGGCCACACGCGCGAACCTGCTACACACCACACGTAATGAGAAAGATGTGCACTTATCTGCTGCTCGAGCAGCAGCCAGTGATGGTCTAGACTCTGGTGGTATGGGATTGGACGGTGGTCGTGTCGCATGGACTTTAACACCCTACCAAGTTTAAACTACAATTACGTTTTGTCTCCTCTGGATGTTGTCGAGCCTCCCTTTTTGACATAAAATCCACTGCAATCTCAAACTTCACATATGGTCAATTAGCTGAGAGCTCTGCATTATGATCTACAGCAACGTAGAGGACGAACTTGCTCAAAAGGTGAACTCGTGTAGTTGCTGCCAGTAATAAGGCTGCAACGCTTCATACCTGCAGAAGTAGGAAGTTCACATGTTATCAATGTTGTTGTGTGTTCATCAGGTGGACATCTGCACTTGGTCGTGCTTGCGTGCATTAGGATCACAAGAGAGAAGAGCTCATCGACATTCCACGAGGCTGACAAGATTTCCTTGCACCCTCGTAACTAAGGAGACCCTGCTCACCTCCTCATCCGGCGCCCCCAGATTACAGCGCTCCTCCACCACCTCCTCCTCCTCCTCCTCGCTGGACTCCAAGCCCTCGAATTGGAAGGCAGCGTCCATGACCTCGGGGCTGCCCATTTCTTCCTCTTCGTCCCCTAGAGAACCCGAGAGTACCGAGTCGGCTTCTGTCAAATCCATGTTTACGGCACTGCTAGCACTGGCCCGCGGATACAGTTCGAAAGCGGGCGCCACACGCCACAGATCCGTGTAGTTTTAGTTATATGCAGACCACACGGTCACTAGACAGGAAACAGAAAAAGGACAAGCAACCAAGACCCATTCTGAGGGGCTGGGTGGGATGGCTACAATATAAAGTCAACATCTTCTAGTACATAGAGGGTGAGTTTAAAAAAACGAATGTATATACTTGGAAATAATTGGTTTAATAGGCCTGGATGATTTCGTGTGATCATTTATATATGTGGCACGATATATAAATATTTGATACTTGATAAATACTAAAACACTCCTTCGCAAAATGAAAACACTTCGTTGCAGTCCTTGATATTGTAAAAAGATGCACCCTCGAAAATGAAAGTTTCAGTGTGCGCGTGGGGGTGGGGGTGGGGGGTCGGGGGGATTGACATAAACATTCCCTGTAGTCCTTCTTTACTTTCTACAGCGAATCGGTCTTTCTATCTGAAGTGCCTCCACACATGGGTCACGCCCTAATCTTCTATTGGACGGGGACGTACCTACGTCTAACGTGGTCTGTATGTACATGAAAATAATGTCCTGCTGCAAGACGCGCCGCCGCTCTAGTGTTTTGTAGCACGTCCTGGCATGCCGGGGGAGTGGACGATGGCAGCGCTGCCCGAGGAGCAGCAAGAGGTAGTGGCGGCCGCGGCTGCTGCTGCGGCGGCTGGGGCTGCAGGCCCACCCCCGCCGCCCTCTCCCGTACCAGTCAAGGCGAGCTTTGAAGCCGAGCCCAAGCCAGAGGCCACGGGCAGCGAGGAAAGCCGGACAGAGGTGAGCGCGGATGGCGCCACCAATGCGGGTGACTCTGAAACCCCCGTCTTGCCTCCCGCCCCAGAACCGCCAGACCCAGACGCCTTGCGCTCTGTGTTAGAGTTCCTCAAGAAAAGCAACCTTTTGGAGGCTGCGAACGTCCTGCGCCGTGAGCTGAAGCTTCCCGAGGACTCTGCGCCAGGTGGAGATGCCGCAGGGGCCCCCGACCCACTGTTTCTAAATCGGAGCACCGCCGTCCCTGCGCCGCCACCTGTCAAAGGTGAGTTTTTAGAACCCTCTCGTCCCTCTTCCCCCACGCTGTGTGATGCCTAAGCACAGCCCTGCACCGAGGATTTCAACTGTCGCGCTCGGACAGGACACGCCCACCACCCACAAGCTTAAAGTATCTAAGTGAATCAAACACCAAAACCAATACTCCTAAACTATAACTGTAATCTACCCCCAGCATTAGGCCACCATCTAGACCAGAATTGTTGTCCAGAAATATCATCAGAACTGTGCAGTGAGTTTTTTTCAATGATGGGTGGTTTCCGCGTTACCTCCAAAACAAGCGATACACTTACTGCCAAAAGGTTTTATCTGTCATATATTAAGTGCCCCATTAATGTCATATTTCTGGTACATTCACATATTGTAACCGCCCAGCCCCCCTCAAATGGCACAAGTATACACTGTTAATTAAATATGTGCAGGCAGTTCCTGAGTAAGTCGTAATTTGAGTGTCCGTTCCTTAGCAGTCCAGCTATCAGTTGTGTGCCAGGAGACATTTTTCTTGCCTACAGTATATTAAAAAAACGCCACTTTTTATTAAAATCTGCTTTTAATTCTTTAATAAAACAATTTTACCCCTGAAAACCAGGAGAAGGAACTAAAGTCCCAAATTGCCTACGGACCCACCAAATAAGTTGAGCGTATATTTAATGATGTTGCTATTAGTGTTTTATATTTATGTATGTTTACGTCACAGAGCACTTTGTAACTGCTACAAAGCAGCGGCAGGATGTTATAGAACGTGGCGCTAGTTAGAGGGGCTGTGAGAATGGAGGCAAAGATTGGAACTCGGAGCGCTGTGCCTGCAGTTATGCTGATGTAAGGGTGCAGTAGCGCAATCACCACTGAACTTTCTTAATAGTAGCTCAGTAGATGTACAAAAATAGGTTGACTTCTTGATGCTGCATAAAACCATTTGGTAATGTTTGGAATTCATGCCAGGGCTTGCTGCCTTTACGAGAAAACACACGGCAGCGGAGGACACTTACAAGGTGGCATCTTGAGGGGTTTGCTGCCCATGGCGTGTCCCGACTCTTTTGACTGGGCCAGCCAAGTGGGGCACTGACTTATGCAGGGGTGGCATGAAGATTAAGCGCACACACATAATGATCATAGTTTAGGGTAATCGGGTGGCCAATCAGATTCTATGAGTGCACGTGCCACCTCTGGCCACTATGGACACACCACTGTCTCTCAGCTTCAACTAAATATAGTTGTGGATTTGAGATTTGGACTACATCATTTTTGCCCCAGTTAATGATGAAAAGTACATTCAATTCATGCAATAAGAATACTACTGGAACATAGCAATAAGGGTGTTTCTTAAAAGCATATGCGTGCAGCTTACCACAGTGGTGTTCTATTACATGTCCTGCACATTTACCACAGTTAAAGAGCACTGTGTTGAAATAAGTTTTTCGAGAGGTAGTACTAGTCTTCAGTGAGTAAGCGCAGCCATCTCGCTTCTTTCCTTTCATTAAAGTAAGCAAGGTGAAAACTACTTATCCACATGGCATTATGCTGCAGCATTTATTTTCAACTAAACTGTAGAATGTTTTAATCAGGCAACATCTAATTTGGAATTTTTTTCCCCACATACCACAATTTAGGTGCACATTTTTATTTAACGATAATTTTTATGAACATGAGACGCACCAGTTTCAGTATCAAATCCCTACAGCCTCCCTCCCCTTTCGGGACAAGAAACACGCAGAGTTGCTCAGATGTTATGTTTATGGTTATTAAAAATGATCAAACCAATTTTAAAATTCGACATTTTCATCATTCTCAATCCCAATGTCAGTGGTTATTGCAATGATGAATGATCATCTTCTGGTCAATTGGATTGTTAAAGCCGCATTTAACCTAAACGTATTTTTTAAAGCACACACCTCACAATATGGACAACTGGTTCTGTTCACCCTGAGCGCATACTGCGTTGAAACTTAGAATAGGGATGATTCAGGACAGAGCTTTCAACTTATTAAAAACAAAATGAAATCTGCATCCCTGCCCACCTAAATGTTTTTTCTTCTCATTTATTGAAAATAAACACCTCCCCCATACGCAGTAGACATTCCAGTATTTCAAATAGCATCTAGAAAACTGTTTAAAGTTGGTCCACTTGACGTTCCTGCATGTAAATCTCATGAAAAAAGAAGTGTTTATTTAACGTGTAGGTTTGCTATGTTCCCTTCAATAGTTTTTCTATTCCATTAATGTGTAAAATGCACATTTGTCATTTGCAAAGGTAGGAAAATGGGTGGCAGTTAAAAATCCCTTCCGCTTGAATGGTGCAGAGTATGTAACAAGAATCAGCTTGATGATATATAACCAGGGGATAACTTAAGTTATATTATTTTTCTATTGGCCATCAGCGTAGTTTGTTTAAGTTGTCTGAATACTCTAGAGCTAATAATTTGACCCTTTATCTGAACAAGACCAAGATTATGGTTATGGTTGTAGTAGAAGATGCCGAGAGCATTTCATAAGGTGCCTGGAAACATTTGTGTATAGGCACCATACAAATGTTCAATAAATGCATTAAATAAATATATAGGATTGATGATACCTTTGAGGACTACATGTATTTATGCAAAAAATGTCGTATAATTAAATCTTTTATTTCCTCTAATGAAGGTTATTCAATTGAAGGTATGCTGAATATGTATGGAGTTAATATTATCCCAGCGATACTATACAGCCTTTAAGCCTATTATGACAAGGATGTTGTATGGTTTGGCAATCTGACGCGCCCGTTTGGGTCTTCCTAATTCAGTTTTTGCATAAGCAATACTCTGTTAACTAGGTTTGGCTTAATTAATTTTATGGAAAATGGCCCGTAGCACTTCATATTTGAAGTTTCTAGACGGTAATGATGGAACAGACATGTACACTCCTTTTTATTAGTAATAATATTGAGTGGGACCCAAGCGATCACCACTGTGTTTAGAACTTTTGTGCAGGAGGTGGAAACCTTTCATCATGATTTTAAAGTTGATACTCCAAGATCTGAAACATGAAGCCAAGCTGTGGGATAGAGGATGGCTGATGCAAAAACTCTCTATGAAAACGCTATTTAATGAATGTATAAAACGGACAAATGCGTGGGAGGCCATCTACCGAGAACAAACGCAGCCAAAAAACCTGTTCTAAGGGAAGGTGCCTGCTCGGGAGGGTCTACAACCACATTTTAGCTCACTGTACCTTTCACAGAGGAGAAATATCCATTGCATATCAGTCTGGTGCCACCCATTTAGATAGTCAAGCTCCAAAATGGTAGGCAATTCTCTGACCAAGAGTACAAACAGCAACCCCAGACACATGTATAGCATAGCGTCATTGGTGAGGTGAAGCTTTGCCTCTCTAATATATAAAACAGAGCTTTCCTTTCCCTGAACCTTTTAGTTATTTGATTAAATCATATAGTTTTCAATTGAGGAATTTTATCATGCGTCTTAGACATTTTTTTTATACTTTTGAAATTCTAGGTGCCTGGAAAACAATAAATTATAAACTATATGTAGAGGTTGAAACATCTAGACACATTCTTACACCGATTTGTATAAACGGGTATAAAGACTTTAATACTTTGGTTGTATTGAATCAGATCAATTTTGGGGCAGCATCTTTTCAGGGAATTCACTGGTTATTCTGCCTTTATTCTGCTGCCTTTAATATATGGAAGGAATTTGAGGAAAAATCATTTTTTTGCAGTGAACAGATATTTTATGTGGTATGTATGTATTTTTTAAATGTATTTTTTATATTTCGTGTATTTGGCTTCTTAGATTATTTTATTTGTTGTACTGTGTTGAGATTGATGAAATATGTCGATGGTTTGATTTGTAAACCAAATGAACAAAATATATATTTTCTAGACGTATGTAAAGTGAGATATTATTGGACTCCCAGCCTGTATTTGGCCATGGTACAGAGGAGGAGCCTGGGATCTCCCAATACACACACACATTTTGGGTCTATTTTATCGAATCCAACCTTCCAGAAGCACTTACACTTCTGAAATATTTTCATGTTCCCAGGATTTACTGTCTACTGACATTCCCCCTCAGTACTTTCACAGATAACAGAAAAGGTCTGGAATGTAATCTATTTCCCTTTTGAGTCAACCTTCAATCATAATTATATTCCCCTTACTATACTTGCATAGGAATGTCTGTTTGGCTTTCTCGCCGACAGGTAGATACCCTCTCTAAGACTGCTTTACTTCTCCCCTTCTAGTAATCGGTGGGCATCAGTCAGCAAGAAGTCAGCTCCACTCTAATGCTTGGTTTCTCTCCTTTTGTGTTGGGCCGGTTTGCTTCTTTTCCCACTGAGAAAGGCCTGGGGTTGAATTTCATAGGAGTCTTTCACAGTGGTGTGAGGTTCTAGAAGTAAGAGATGGACACAAAGGTGGCAGTGTTTCCTTTCCCCAGAGTCTTTCTGGCTTTATCCAACTTTGCATCTGTGTCTTTAACAAATCTTGATCTTTACTCGATTGACATCAGTCCCAACCCCAACAAGGAAGAAGGGTCTGGCTATCTTTGACAAGCTTATTTGATGGTCTCGGACCCTATTCCCAGTACCCCTCCTCCTGGCACACTCTTCTGCTAAGTAGGGTACCGAATGTTCACAGTTCTTTCTCTTCACTTCTACCCAGAGCCTTGGTTTACTCTCCTGCCAAGTCTTTGGGTGGTGTTCCTTGTACACATAAGATCCGTATTCCTCTTACTCACAACTTGTCCTAGACCCCCATCACGTGATTGTAGCAATGTTCTCTTGATTCCCTTCCCGTTCCAGGTCTGCCTGCCACTTATATTTGCATTTCACTTCGTGACTGGTAGGGGTATGCTTTCCTTATGATTCCCAGACCCCCTTCGCTTGATTATGCACAATGTTCTCTTAGCCTGATCTTCCTTATATACACATCCTTGATTTATTCTTCTGCCACTGTCTGTGACTGCCACTGATATTTGTGAAGTTCGTATCCCCTTTTGTGACTGGTAGGGGTATGCCTTCCTTATGTGGGACCCAGCCCCCCTATTGCTTTTCTGCTTTGCTTCTCACCCCTTGTAGTCTCTGGTTCTCCCCAGCCCTGTGATTAGCAACCCTGGTACCTGTAGGGTCTTGGCTGTCATCTTCTAGCTGTTCATGTCTTCCAGGAGCTTCGGCAGCGTGCCTGGCTTCTCGTGACCTTCTCTAGCCTTCCGTGTCCCTTCTCTGCAACTTTCCAGCAGGATTCTGGGATGCCAGCAGGTTCAGTTACAGACGGGTCCTCACCCAGTTTTCAATTGGCTTACTGCGTCATGGTGTCCCTGCGTGCATGTTTCCCTCCAGGACACGGTCTTCCATTCTGCTCTCTGGGTCTGCTCCGGTCTTGCTGTGTTCTCGGTCCGTGCAGGACCGAAGTTCAAGACGCCATCGTTTTCTTCCCTCCTTGGCTTTTTGGCCAGTGGGAGTTTCTGGGAGACTAGAGCATGTGTGTTGGTTCTGACAAGTGATCATCATTCCTAGTGTCCTCTTCTCACTCGGGATATGCTATTACAGCACATGGAAGTAATGGGGAATGAGGGAAATGGAGGGGTCTTAAGGGAAGGTTCAAGGGTTATAGGGTCAATGCGTTCTCCTGAGATATTCCCAGTGGGGTCTTCCCTCCCCATGAGATCCTCCTGCTGAGCACCAGACCACACCACCCCCTGGGGGGACTATCGGGCAGCGGCCTCACCACCCTAGCCTCATGGGAAGGAGATTCGTTGTGGTCTTCCAGCAATCCAAAATGTGTCCAAAGGAAAGTAAGCCATTCTATTCTCCATACTGTTATCAATTTGTCTCTTTCCCCTCCTTCCAGTAGGGCTGTACGTCCATCAATGAGTGAATCTCTGTTCATGTATGGTTTTGGACTTTTATTGATTAGAAACCACTCCCCTTTAGAGTTATGTATGATTTCTCTTCTTTGGTCAGCGTATGTGATGGGACAGTGTTTCAAAAGTGACATTCCGCTAAACAACCCCCTTGTGCTCATTGGGCATATTAATGAGGAGGGCAGTCTAATTGGAGTTACTTGCAAACCCAGCTTCCCTCCCACTTGATGTGCTGTCATCTCGAAGATGTTTACATTAACAGTTGTGATTTTATAAAACCTTATGTTCCATGATTAAGTTAAAAATTAGCTTTTCAGATTGTTCTCGCACAGGTGAATCCAATGATGCTAGACTCATCTCGGCACATCGTGTGATGTGCATGCGACAGATTTTTGCTTTTAACTCTCTGCTACTTTCTCAATAAATACTCTATTCCTATCCCAGAATGTCAGCCTAGCTGGCACAGACGCTTGTATGTATGGTATTGTTTATTTGTAAAGCGCATATACACAAAGCAAGTGTTTCAAAGCGCCCAAGGAGTGAGGGAACAAGGGGGTAAAAACAAGTCCTTTTCAGAGACCTTGAATTTCTGAACGATACAAGTCTGCATGGGCAGAGTGGGTGCCTAGAGGGGGGGGGTAGAGTATATAGGGGGTGTGGGGGGAAGAGTGCCTGGGGGGGGTGGGGAGTGCCTAGGGGGTGGGAAAGAGTGCCTGCGGACGAGAGCGCAAAACGAATGAAGCATGGTGCAGATAAGAGTGTGGTGCGGATGCAGGTTGTGTGAGTGGATAATAGAATCGAGCGGGTATAGAGTGTTGTCATGATTTAGGGTGTAGAGGCGTGATGGGGGGTGACCAGATGTAGAGTGAGTGGATGTAGGTTGCGGTGTATTGAGCCAATGTAAGGTGCTGAACGGATGTGGATTATGGTGCGGCTGCGGAGCGGGTGTAGAGTACGGAGCGGATATAGAGTGTCGAGCAAACGGGCATATATGTGCAGGACAGAATGATTTGAATGCATGGAACATTTGAAATGAGCATGGCACTGTACGGTTTTCGAGTGCTTGATACGATCGTAATGCATGCAACGGTCAGAGTACATGGAACGGATGGAGCACTTGGCACTTTTGGAGTGAGCCAAATCTCAAGAAAACCTAAGGTAAACCACCATATCACATCTCCACGCTTACTCTTCTTTACACCCTTCAACTAGAACACAGCGATACTATGACACCATTCGGTATAGCTGTTCTCATACCATCATCTACCTCATACTCCCCATCACCCTAATTAAAGCACTGCTGGTTATACATCCTCCAGCCTAGGCGTTCTCCTCAGGCTTAACGCAGCCAGAATCGGTCTGTATAAAAGCTGCCAGAACGAACACATACTCCTGATCTCTCAACCACTACATTTACCGCTAGAATGCAGCTATCAGACGAATCCCACACCAGCTGCACACACATCCGGTGCTCACACGCTCCGTTTGACTCTCTCTAGTCTCTCGACTGACTTGAACTTCGGTTCCTGAGGGCGTTCAACCTGCCAGCGCCTTGAGACTATACCAATGGGACATAAGGCGCTATATAAATGCAAAATAACATAACATAACAAGTGCATATAATACATAACTATGTAGATAACAGTAAATGGGTCTGACAACGATTCTGCAGTTTTTCCAAGTGCATCGAGGCGCCACCATGCAAGTAGGGGAGACGAGGGAAAAACAGATGATCTTCACGGCATGGTGCATTCAGATCGTGCAATTGCGCAGACAGGTGCAGGAAAGGGGGGGGCGCAAGTGCAGTGGGTGAGGGGGACCAAATGCACCCAGTCAATCAGAAGCTGGGTTAAGTGCTGTGAGATGTCACTCTCAAGGGTCATTGACCAAGTGCAGTAACAATGAGGCAAGTGCAAGGCTCTGAGATAAGTGCGAGGGGACTGACGAGGGTGTCGGGGACCTGTGAGACTGAGTTACATCAGGCGGCCAGTCGGAAGGCTACGCAGAAAAAGGAGGGAGAGAGGGATGGAGCAGAGAGAAAGATTAGCAGGGGAGAGGTAAGGAAGAGAAGAGGAATGTCTTGAGGAGTTTCCTGAACTGAAGGCGATCAAGCTCAAGACTGAGTGTGACAGGGAGGCTATTCCAGAGGGAGGCCCCTGCAGAGGATAAAGATCTCCCACCAAAGCTCTGCTTGGAGCACCGGCTCACTCGCAGAAGGTTGGAGGTAGACGAGTGCTCAGGAATTACAGTATTTAGGTAGGCAACGTTGCAGATGGGTAGGTCCCAGGCCCCAGAAAGCCTTGTGGGCAATGCAGAGGGTCTTGAACTTGATCCTTGCAGCCACGGGGAGCCAGTGGAGGGATTTCAGCGCCGGTGAGATGCAGTCTTTGGGTTTGAGCCCAAGGATAAGTCTTGTGGTTATGACCTGGATGAGTTGCAGAGGGCGCAGAGCAGAGGCAGAGAGAACTAGGGCTCTGGAGACAGTGAGCCGCTGGGGGAAGGTGAGAATAGGAAGAGTACCTCTGAGGAGGTGTAGCTGGTAGTTGGATTTTTTAGAGATGTCCGAAATGTGAGTGGAGAAGGAGAGAGTGGAGTCGAAAATAACCCCAAGGTTTTTTGCCTCGCAGGTGGGTGCCGGCGCAGGGCCAAGGTAGGACGGCCAGAGTGGGAAAGTGGGAGCAGGAGTCCATTTGCGAACAAACTGTCTTACTGGCGTCGAGACGGGAGGTCGTTTGCAGCACACCATGACTAATTGTGGCCAGTCGGATATGACCGAGAAAGAGGTGGCTGAGCGTTGCATGTCATTCGCATAACACTGGAAGTTGGAGATGAAGGTGGCAATCACACTTGCAGGGTCAGCCATGTAGACATTGAAGAACCAGGTGGATAGGTTAGAACCCTGGTGAACGCCACAGGTTGAAAGAGTGATGGTGGAGAGAAAGGTTCCACCTGGGATGGGTGGCAGGAAAAGGAAGGAGGTAAACCACGCCAGTGCCTGACCTGTGATTCCCAGGGTGTCGTGCAGATGTGCAATCAGGATGTTTTGGTTTACTGTGTCAAAGGCAGAGGAGAGGTCAAGAAGAATGAGGACAAGAGGGAGTGTTGGTGTTGAGATTTGAGAGCAGGTCTTCACAGGTGTTCAGAAGAGCAGTTTCCGTGCCGCTGAAGGCTCTTAAGCCAGACTGATGACCGTGGAAGCAACCAGTAGTTTCAGTTTGGAGGGTGAGCTGAGGGATAGCAAGCTTCTCCAGGAGTTTGCCCAGGCAAGGGGTGGTAGATGGGGCAGTATTTTGCCAGAATGGAGGTGTTGTCGGAGGGTTTCTTAAGTAGAGGGTGCACAAGGGAGTGCTTAAGAGAAGTTCGGGAAACTCCAGTGGCAAGAGATTGCAGAGATCAGCCAAGGCAGGAGCGCGAGAGTCCATGTTTGTTTTTGGAGGGGTAGAGGTCCACCTGTTTGGATGAAGCCTTCATAGACCAGACTTGTCTGGTGACCTCATCAGGTGTGACTGGAGTGAGAAAAGAGAAGAGACGTGGTGGTGGGTGCAAGGGAGGCTTCAGAGGTGTTGGTGAATGAGGTGGTGTGTAGGAGAGAGAGGAAAGGATGTCTTGGGTTTTTGCAGTGAAGTGTGCAGCCAGGGCCGAGCAAAGATCCTGGATGGGTGTGACAAAAGAAGAGGCTGCTGCAGGATTGGCCAGTTCCTTACAGACTTTGGAAAGTTCAGCCATGTTTGATGCCGCAGAGATGCAGGCTTGAATAATTACTCTTTACTTGGTGTGGATGCCGAATCGATATTGCCTTTGAAGGAGGCGGCGGGTTGTCAGAGGGTCCGGCCAACAAATTCCATTTCAGCTCAACTGCCCTACACTTGCGTTTAAGGGCAGCCAGATCTGAGTCATACCAAGAGTTGCACTTTTTGGAGGCTTCAGTCGGACCTAATGACAGGGGCAAGAGTATCAAGGGTGTTGGAGAGATTGAAGTTAGCGAGGGCTGTGTCAGGGTGGGAGTCCCGCCGAAGGAGGCAGGGGGTAGGCAGAGTAGTTGGTGGCAAAGGCAGCTGCACTCATTCTTTTCATGGGTCTGGTGACTTTGAGACGGAGTGCCCACACTGGGTGTGCCGATGCAAGAGGAGAGGAGAGCTTCAAGTGTGATGAGAGAAGAGAGTGGTCCGTCCGAGAGGTAGTGAGAGCGATAGAGAGAGGGATGTTTGTAGATATGAAAGCATCCAAAGTGTGGCCCACTGTGTGGGTGGAGCCAGAGGGTAAGATGGAGAAGGAGAGAGAATTGTATAGGTTGTGGAAAGCTCCTGAGGAGTCTGGAGAGTCCTTATGGATGTTGAGGTCACCCAGCAGGAGGAAAGTCAAGAGGAGGCCAGGTCAGCCCATTCAGAGAGGAAGAGAGTGGACTGTCCTGGTGGCCGATAGAAGGTGGCCATTAGGAGAGAAGATTTAGGAGAGTGTGAGATCCCGCAGACTAGCCTCTCGAAGGAGGAGTAGGCCTGAGTAGGGATGATGGACACAGGTATCCATTCTGGGAGGATCAGGGCCACTCCACCCATCCCCCTCTTATCCCCCTTCCTATCCCTTTGGGTGTGGGCACAGAGAGGATCTTGTATCCTTCAGGGAGGAGTGTCAAAGCTTGTGACAGAACCATTTCTCTGTGATGGCAAGCACATCAAGATCCACGAGTTCAAGGAGGTTGCCGATGTCAGACAAGTGTTTGACAGCAGAATGAGAGTAAAGCGTGGCAATATGGAGCAGCTTGCCATCTTTGAAGGTATTCCGCAGGGGGGCGCAAGGGACAGAAGAGCCAGAAGGATAGTGGGAGGGTGACGGGAGGAGCCAAGGCCGACAAGGGAGCCAGGAAAGTGAGGAAAGGCGAGGGAGCCTGTGCAGAGGAGGAGGAGGAGGGCACAGTAGGCAAGGGGGCCTATGCGAAGGAGGCAGGCACAGTAGGCAAGGGAGCCTGTGCGGAGGAGGAGGCAGGCACAGTAGGCAAGGGGGCCTATGCGGAGGTGGAAGGCGCAGTAGGCAAGGGAGCCTGTGCGGCAGAAGAATATGATATGATATTGCCATTTATAACGCTCCTATACACAAGTGTTTCAAGGCGCAACGAGGCAAGGGGGCGGGGGGACAAAGGGACGACGGACAACCCTCCTACTAGGCCAGGTGTCATTCAGATCGTGCAAGTGCATGGGAAGGGGGAAGGGGAGAGGGGAAAGTGCAGTACAAGGGAAGTGGAATAAATGACACATAAAACAGCTAGCTAGTGGCAAGTGCAAGGAAGTGCAGACACAAGTGCTGGCAGGGGGACTGAAGGGGTACAGAAAAACGGTCCTCAAGTGCAGGGGTTGCCAAGGAGGCAGTGCAGGTGGGTAATTGACTGGGCCTGGGCCAGAGATCAGAAAGGGTGGCCAGGTAACAGTGCAATTTCAGTCAGGAATTCAGCAAGGGAGGGGAGGAGAGAAAGCAGAAGCAAAGAGGGAGGCACTGTAGGCAAGGGAGCCTGTGCGGCAGATGTGTAGGAGGAAGGCACTGTAGGCAAGTGCGGCGGAGGAGGAGGAAGGCACAGCTGGCAAGGGAGCCTGTGCGGAGGAGGAGGAAGGCACAGCAGGCAAGGGAGCCTGTGCGGAGGAGGGCACAGCTGTCAAGGGAGCCTGTGCGGAGGAGGAGGAAGGCACAGCAGGCAAGGGAGCTGACGTGCAGCGCTTCTGTGCAAACATAGCAACATTTGTATAATTTGCATAAATGACATTAAAAAATATTTTTCATTTAGCTAATAGTTTTTCGCCCTGAACAATTTTTAAAAAATGTAAAAAAGTTGCAAGGAAATTGCCATCAAGATATTCTGATTCCCATATACAAAAGTGCAGTTATTTTTGTTTTCCATGTGATTGGTTCACAAAATATCAATGATGTTTCCTGGCCTTGCAACAGGCCATATAATGTTGGTCCCTTTGAGGCTCAGACCTGACCTAGGCCAGTTATGATCCTGGATAGGATGGATGTCATGGGAATCTTTGTCTGAAAGTTCTTTGAACTTCAGATGCTCAGAATGATTACACGAGCAGGCTGTCGCAAGCTGTCTTCATGTCTGAATAAAACCCGTTTGATGAAGTTGCTGATTACCTGGGTGAAGTACACTGCAAGCCCACTTCTCAGGATGTGTTTCTCTATATTTTTAGGGAATTGTTGGCTAGGCACAGTGACAAATGGAGGTTCATAATGAGTATTGTTTGTTTTCCTGGCAAGGCCTGTCTTTGAGAACAACGAAAACATTTGGTCATTTGGTGTATCCAGGCAGTGTCAAAGTTTATAGCCCAGCCTCAGTGGTCTGGGTTTCATTTCCCTGGGAAAATCTCTCCTCAGCACTCTGGGTGGAGTATGGTCAATTAAAATAAAATTTCGCTTTTTTTAGCCCAACTTTGCATTTTCCATTCACAAATGTAGCTTTTAAAGTAACTTTCTTTTCCACGTTTCAATGATAGCAACATTAAAATGTTTGCATCAAACTCCTGTCAAAGATTTACACTACCAAGTCTCTGCAGGCTTTTGTTATAATGTCGATTCTCGGCTCGTTGAAGAAGAAAGCAGAAATAATACAGGCCTCAATTCGATTTTCCCTTTTCTATAACCTGCTATGTTTTTCATCCCTTTAATAAAGATTACTGGATACTTTTTATGTAACTGGAAGGTTTTATTTGTTGGCCATTTCATTTACTGTGGACAAACGCACTCTTGTTGTAGATCAGGTGCTGACATTACCATATTAACTCTCGTTTGTTCCTTGAAGTGCTTTGCCCAGGATGCAGTCCATATATTTTGAAATGTAATTTATTTTCTTTTGCATCTTCTCCACTTTGTATGGGTTTCCTATATGTCCGTTAATTGTTCCATGCAGGCCTCCAGATCAGTGTTGTACTGGGTCTTTTTATGCATTGAAATCATGTATACGACAACTTTCATCTTTCTATGCTTACCATTTACGCACCACTTGAGAGCAGAGTTCAATGCAAAGGGCAAGAGACTTGATGGAATCAGTTCAGACATTATTATGTGAGATGTAAACGGCACACTATGAAGGGGTTCTTTATGTTCACTTTTTGTTTTGTGTCTGTAGATGATCATGGAAATGATGCATTTCTTAATGCATGCACATTTATATACGCAGCATTTTAGGATCATAGTAATGAGATGGAAAACGTACAATTGGGAAGTATCCTTTTAACAAACAAATGTTTGTGTTTTTTTTTTTTTTTAAGTGAATGCTTGCTTGCATTGCAAACGGGTATTTTCTGGAGTTCCTGTGTTGTATGCATACATCATCAAGGATAATGGCTATTATGTGTGTTATAAGGGCTTTCGCCAAGCACTATACATGGAGCATATTTACAAACCATTATCACACAACCAAATTTATCGACCTTGGAAGGATAAAAGACTGAGTTGGCCTTGCCGGGATTCGAACCAGAGACCTGTAGATCACTTAGATTGCAGCAGTGAGTGCTCAACCTGCTGAAATATCTTACGCTGCATGATGCATAACGATGCCTCTGTGGTGTGTTCTTGCATATTAGTTTGTAGGAGAAGGTTTTCCACAAATGTAATTAATTTCCTACTATCTAGTTTTTCCTATTCTGGAAGCAGAAGTAGCTTTCAGGCAATTAACTGTTCCTGTAGTATGTGGATGGTGCTCCCACTGCTAGTAAGCTATTCCTATTCTATGTTAGGGAAACCTGGATCACTTAGCCTCCGCTGAGCAAGTTCTTTGTGATGGGAATTTGGACTGCTGAGGCCTATGCTGTTCCTGTTATACAGAAGTCTAGCTTACATTTTGGGCCCTTCATTTCCCTGTTCAGTGTGGGGGTGCTTGCCCACCCCATGCAGTTTCCTCTCTATCCGAGTGGAACTTCTACTACTGTGACCAAGGACTTATCCGTGCTAATCTTGTACAGTTGAGACCCATGATGTTCCTATTCTTCTGACCCCTGCATCACCCACTCTTGACATAGGGCAGGTTCAAGGGTCACATGTTCATGCTGGCAGCTGTCGTGACCAGCAGAAGTAGGCTGCATTTCACTTCAGCGCTTGGAATAGATTGGTTCCCTATCATTCTGGTGATAGGGTCATCTCTTGGAATATGCCATACTGTTTTATTTTGGTTTTTTTTTTTTCCCCCTTATGGTTATTGATTAGAGCAGACAATCGGTAAAGCCACATCAAATTGATATTGTAAAAATGTCAAACCTGTGAGCCAGGTTGGCTCTAGGAATTCATGGCTCACCTGCCTGTCTCCACTTCAGAAATAGGAAAGAAAGTTTGAGCGTCGAGGACACCAACTCAAAAAAGATCAAAGAGCGAAACCATGTAGAAGAGAGGGTAGTTCCTGCGGAAGCAAGAATGTCAGGATTCGGAGCATGGAAACGAAGCCAGAAGTCCTATAAATCCAGAATAATGGAACATCTCAGTTTATGAAGATGAGGAAATTGAAGTCGAGGGTGATTTAAAGGCCTCCCCAAAACCATGAAGAGTAAATTCAATGCGCAATGAAGTGCACATTATAAAGGAAGATCGCCAAATAGTGGTAAAGGAGCCCTCAAAGTCAAACTTCAAAACCCTAGCTGAAAAAAGAACATTAGCAGACATAGCCCACCGTACAAAGTGGGATAAAAAAACACAGGGTGAAAACCAGACCTCTAGACACATGAAAAGAAGTGAAACCAGAGGGCCTGAAGTAAAGAGCCAGGAATTAAATGGTGTACTGATGGGTAAAATGCTGTAAAATTCACGTGGTTTAAGATAAAAAAAAGAACGAGAAGACAGCCATAAGGAAAAAGAAAAAAATTGTGTAATATTAGAGGGTTTTGACTGCAAATTATTAATTGAATTTTGAACCGCAATAATGTGATGAGGCTCTTACACCACATTCCAACTTGCGAAAAATTGAATTCGAGGATATTTTGATAGTAGAATTCCCCAAGGAAAGAAAAATGACTTGGTGTGTCTCCACATTAAGTCTAATATAATCCAAAAATGACTCATTGACGCTGCCCCTAGCCTAAGACGATTAGGGTTCGACATCTGTTGCTCTGATGAATGTGTAAAAGATGGAGGAGTTTTTAAGAGCAGGAATTAAGACCCCATACTGAAAAAGGGACGGTGATAAAGGAGGAAAACAATCAAATGTGCACAAGGGCATTGGGGTATTGGATAATGAGAAACTACGAGAATAGGTGCCAACTAGGGCAATTGTCAAACAGGTGGCGGTAAAAGAAGAATATTAAGGACTAAAAAAAAAAAAAAGAATCCTGATGCACAAGAGGATGCATCTTGGGATTGGCTGGCTGGTGCGTTGGTGGCGCGGGGGAAAAAACTGGTCACGCCAGACTATGGACAATAAGATGGGGATGGGTACCTGGAACACAAGGGTTTTCTCCTTTATTCAATACGGTGAAGAGAGAAACCAGGTATCATGACCTGTTATGCCAGCAGGAAACCTGGCTAACGCACAACCCCATAATCGATGAGTATAGTATACTCGCAAAAAACGCAATAAAGGGGCCAATAGGCAGCGCAATGGCTGGTCTAATAACGATTATCAAAAATGGAATGGGCCTGGAGATCATGAATGTTTTTCCACAAAACCCTTTTATTCAATCATCGGTCTAAGAGGATCTGAGGGTAGAGGGAAGCACTTCCTGGGTTTAATTAAAATCTATTGGAATGACAAAAGCTGTGAAACTGAAAAATGTGAGTTTAGTGATGAAAGTGATCCATAAGATGTACTGCAAATATGAGAATGTGTGTTGGATTCTGTGTGGGGATCTGAACATCGAATATTGAAAGATAGGGAGGCATGAACTTGGTAAAAGAAAGTATGTAGTGGTTCGAAAGAAAACAAGAACAGAATGGTGGATGAAGGAAACCTTAATTAGGAACCTAAAGATGTTAAATATCCAAATAGCTCGTGACATTCCAAGCACACAAATGTGGTGTAGAGGGAAGTAAAACTCTGTTCTGGATTACTACTTTGTGTCACAGAATGTGTGTTTGATGTAGTATGATCATTAGAAGTAGTATGCATGCAAAGTAGGACAACCATAAGGTGAGATTGACTTGAAAGGCCCCATATGAGAAAGATCTAAAAAAACAAAAAAAAACTGGCCGGTAAGGGTAGAAGGAAGTGAATAAGATCAGCCTGCATGTAAACCCAGAGGCAGTTAGTCGGTCAACAAAAAACATTAAAGCTAGGGTAAACGCGCATAAGGGTACCAAAGACTACCTACCTTTGCTCACAAGTCTAGAGGAAAAAGGGGAGACCCAGAAACTGTAATCGCATGCATATGATAATGAAATCGCGATACAGAAAAACCTATTAAGGAAGGAAATTGGAAGACTAAAAAAGCTACCGGCTGTAATGTGATTAAAGCGTTGTGGAGCTCGTAAACAAAAACTCGTAGATTGCCCATAAAAGTGAGATGATGAAGATGCAGAGACAATGTTAGAGCAATTGCCTCCAGTAATACTAGAGGATTGTGAAAGATGTTAAATGAGGAAGGTCAAAACTGGCAGACAATTCAAATGAATCCTGTATCGGAAGTGGTCTGAAAAAAATCTAGTGTAGATGCCACTGACTGGAATATAACCTTTTGAACAGGAAGAGCTGGTCGAATTGATAGGCCAGCAGTTTCCGAGCCCTAGGACCAAACAGACTGACAAACGCAATGCTGTAATCAGCCCGGGACGAATAGGTGAATTTTGCAATGGCATAATTTACAGAAGTAAAAACAAAGCCAATTTTCCCCTCCCCCTCTTCTTGGAATTTTAAAAACGTGCCGTGAAAATATTTTGTGGCTGTGCTTTTGAGAAGAGTACAGTGCTGGGCAATAAAAGCAGGACATAGAGATGAAAGACCAGCAGAGTTCACCAAAGGCGTAGGTTGTGCCTTGAATTTATTCCGTATCAATTTATTAAAAACTAAAGCACTGTGGGAGGGGAAGAAATTCTACCTCTCTATCTAGAGTAGGCTTTCGATGGAATAAATTGAGAATTACTTTGGAGGAAACTAACAGCATGGGGATGCCCAAATGGCCTGATTAGAGCTATTGAAGCATTATATGAAAACGCGTCAATTCAGGTGAGACTAAGTCAGACAGAGCTCATGACAAAAGAAATCGATACAGCGAGAGGCCCGGAACAGGGATGCCCCCTAGCACCTGTGCTATTTAGCCTATTTATCTCGTACCTGAAAGTGGCAATGAGAGTCTGGTACTTTCCTGCCTAGAATAGCAGGGGTGCCCCTGGGATGGTTGTTCTACGCAGGAGACCTTGTCATTATTGATCAGACCCAAATCTGGCTGGGATGGTTGTTCTACGCAGGAGACCTTGTCATTATTGATCAGACCCAAATCTGGCTGCAGTGGAAATTAGTAATGATGCCAGAGTATATAAATTAAAATGGCCTTAAAATAAACGCTGCAGGTACTTAAGATGGCAGCCGGAGGAAGCAGACGTGCGTAAGCGCCTCTCCCACCGGCCTGCAACAGTAAAGCAGAAATAATAAAGCCGTGGACAGTGATGCTACACAGGAGCTCCCAAGGGAGCAACATATTTGAAGGAACAGCACGAGCCGAATTCCGAGGTGACAATTGCAGAGAGAAACAGACCTACAATCCTCTGTGGAAGGCGGGATCACGCACATGAAGAGCTGATGAGAACAAAGGGCCCTCCTTGTAAGTCTAGAAACAACCCTAACCAAGTATAGAAGGTATATTATGTTGGCCGAAAACCAATCGCATTGCATGCCCTACCTCGCCAACAATAGAATCGTCAGTATAACATAGGGCGTCCATTTTGTGTAACATCCGCCATTTGCTTTTTTCTTCCTTTCTGTCAAACGCTTTGCAAAACGTATTATATTCTGAAAGCTCATACACAGTACGAGGCCACAGCAATGCCAAACAGTACAGAAATACATTGCTTTCCTCCCTCACAAGTCCTTGAAGGCGAGTAGAGAAGGCATTTAATCAGCAGCCCAGGTGCCGGCTTGTCTCGCTAGAACTGTAGAAACAGGCAGTTAAACATGAATTATACTTTTCTAATGGCCTCCCTTCTGGACTCTTCCTTAGATCAGGCTGACCCCTAGTTCACAAATGGAAACCAGTAGATAACACGCATTGGAATGTGTCTCTCCTGTGAACACAGTATCCTTGCCGAACAAGTGCCTTATGTTCTTCCTAACAAAGAACTAGGTCTGCAAACTGTTGCTAAAACTAGTATAATAGATTAAATCAGCAGCTTGTCATAACGTGTCATATTTGTCATAATTGTCAATTACCGAACTTTAGTTCGAGAAGATACATTATGGGCGGTTTTGATGTGTCACAAAAAGATTGTATGATTGCATGTTCATATATATATTATAATACTGTTGTATAATGTTCGCTCTCTTGCGTCTCACGAGGTCTGGGTGACGCACGTTGCGAGACGTTAGACCCAGTCGGCCGACTGAGCATATATTTTTCTTTGCAATAAACCCTAGTACTTGGAAATCGAACCTCGTGTCTGTCGTATCACTAGTATATGGTGATTATGCCTTGTTTACATATGCAGAGGGTCTTCAGGGCCTAGCAAAAAATGGCGCCCGAATAGGGACCCTCCCCCCTTTTGCTCCATCGTATGCGTTGAATTTGAAAAAGGCGAAAACAAATCGAGGCCGTCGAGCTGGGATCGAAAGGTGTTCGGGGTGCCCCTGTGAAAGTGATGAGAGCATCGAGACGAGGGTTCCGAAACGAGGCAGATTGAGCCAGATACGGAGTCACGACGATTCTTGGTTGCGTCTGTATGCGGACGAATTGCGTCTTGAGTGACGAACTGATTGATCAGGTGAGTCGTGCCCCGATTCTTAACAGCCCTGATATTCATTGAGTGTTGCTCTTGCAATATCAAACGCCCAGGGTAAGAAACGAGTAAGATCAATTATGCCTGGGAAATTGTCTTCCTGTCTAGTGGGATTTTTGTATAGCAGTAGATCATCTTTGGAAACTGGCCAGGTTGCGCCACCCGTAGGGTCACCAGCGTTTGAAATGTATGTGTAGTATGGAATAGGGGCAATAATGTTTAATGCAATTTGGCATAAGCAGATTTACAGTGGCCGAAAGATGGAACTTTTGAATTGGCACGTATAGAACACTTCAAATCAGTACTGCTGCACAAGGAAGCACGCCCCGTGACATTTGATGTCATAAGAGACTGGAGGAGGGAAGCTAATCTCCGTCAAAAAAGTAGGGAGAAGCATGCACGAAGACACAAATCAAACACAGAAAAAGCACACAAGCTAGATGAGCTTAAAGTGACAGAAGATATCAGAAGACAGGACAGGAGCTTTCATTAGGCATACAAAAAATATATCCACAAGATTTGCATATATCAGATGAACTAATAAACAAAATTCTGAACGAACAAAGGAAAGAACATCCTCAAAGTAATGTTGACCCTATTGCACCTATACACATTGCCCCTCCACCTCAGTTGCCACTCCCACTCCTGTTGTTCCATCTGCACCATCTCCCCCTGTGCACGTGTGTCATGATGCCTACCTCCAAGGAGCCAGGTCCGACCCAGCAACCCCAGAGGCAGGCATCATTTCCCCCAGGGGAGTGCCAGCGGGCCCAAGCTGGGGCCCTTGTTGGACCCCTGTCCTGGCGCCTTAGGCGCCAGGCTCATAAAGCTAGACATGTGTTCAAGTGTTTTGATGTGCACTTACCGATGCAGACCATGCTGCTACATCCAGGCCCTCTTGAGGCCTGAATGGAACTACTTTACCTGTGGGACTACTTTCCTCCCGGGTGTGGTCTGGGAAGTATACATACCTGATCGGTGGAAGGATACACACTTGGAACTTCTTCCAAAGCTATTTAAACCACGCCTGATCAGCAACTCACGCTTCGCGTTGTTCTGCTCCTCGCAGCTGGACGCTCACCGAGTCAGCTCCTGCATCTGGACCTCAGCCACGCCTGTCAGTATCCTGGGTCACCTGCAAAGGGAGACAAAAGACCTTACCTGCTAAATCAGCACCACGGAGACATCACACCGACGATCCTGAAAAGGAAGACATCATTTTTAAAAGCATTTCTCTACAATCGCTGCAGCGCTGCATTTCACTCACCTATCCTGGGCGCCTCCATCTTCAGCAGCGATCATCCGGATCCACAGCCACTTCCCAGAGCCTAGAGAGAAAAAGACAAGAACAAGGTGAGAGAAGGAAGGGAATAGGAAAAGCTCAGTTTCCTTCTAAGACTTACCTGTTGGGTCATTCCCATTTCATTTCGGGTCTTGCCGCTTCCAGGCATTTTCCGGACCGCGGCCCCTATGGGGAAAAAAGACAAAAACATTGAATGAGCGAATGCAAAGACATTACCCGAGCGCTCATCCAGAACTTACCTGTCATTTACTGGAAATGCACGTTTCACTTCGGGTCGGCGCCATATCTCCGGCATTCCGAACCCCGGCCCCTAAGGGGAAAAAGACATAAGCATTAGCGCTTGCTGCAACAAGACAATAAACATTATTGTTAAGCTTGGACTTTTGAACTTGCAACAGAACTTTTACAGCGCCTTACCTGAATAGTCAAGCTTATCTGAACTCCCATCAATCCACAATCCAGTGAAGTAACTGGGTTTCAACGCGCCCCTGCATCTGAAGCAGGATGGAGAGCTCCTCCTTCCTGACCCTAAGGTGAGACTTCACGTGGAATCGTGGAAGGGTATCGTGGAGGGTTGGAAGAGAGTAGGAGGCTTGAGCATAACTCTGTCAGTAGGTAATACTCCCTTTTCACGCACAGGGGAATATTCCTGCGAGCCAGAGAAGCCAGAGTAGAGGTGCCCTTCCTGTTCATCTTCAGAGTCCTGCGCTTCACCATTGAAGGAGCATCAGCACTCGAAGCCAGACCTGCGCCTCCGTGGGAATCGGGTGAGCGTTACAACGTGACACCATTTCCCCCATTACCGAGAGAGCGTGAATTAGCAGCTGCCCGAGGAGGCAGTTCTACGGAGGAGGGGCCTGCTCTAAAAGGGAGCACCAGAGTAACTCATAGTACGGTTAGCAGGGAGAGAAAAGAAAAGCTGAATGAATGGGCAGAAACGTACATTGAAGGCAATGATGAGGGATCCATGCAGAGTTCCATGTATGACTATAAGAAGCTTGGCGAACAGGTATTGTTAGAATGCATGGCGGAGTATCTTATAGATAAATGGAAACAATTGACTGGTATATTGGCACCGCAGAAGTTGCGGGATCTAAATTTTTTTTCTCGTATGAGGGATAGTGCGGCGGAAGTACAAGACCATGTAGGCCGACTATTTGAGTTTAAAAGTGAGCTTTATCAATTGCATGAAGAGATCAAAAGAGGGAAACAGGTGGTGCCATATGTCCAACAGCAATTTTTGCCGCCGTTAAAACCTGTTAGTGAAGAGATGAACATTTTTACGCGAGAGGCGCTTGGATGGATTACGGATGCTGCCATTACTCCAATGGAAGTGCATGATACGTTTAATAAGTATACCCTAGAGATGCAGAGAAAGGTATTGCAGGTAATGGTTGAGTATTTGCAAAATGAGTGTTTAAGATTTTTTGTTGCCCCCCCCACCCACCGCCCCGATTTAATGACAATATACAAAAGAGCATTTTTACCTGAAACTGGAAGGTCTGCCCTCTCCCTCAATTTAGCTTTATTACTTAATAAACAAACCAATGAGGAAACGCCTAGTTTGCAATTGCCCATGAGAGGAGTGCCCCCCACGTTTGTACCCAAAGTAGAGATTGCTGTTGTTGATGGACAGCCAGCGAGGGTAGTAGAAGCCCATTATACAGCGCAGTTCGTGCATGTCCCTTTTTCCAGACAGGAGGTAAATAATATAAAACGAATAATCCCTGATTTAAGGAAGAATCTGGTGGGATTTTATAAGGAGATTTGAGTCCTATTTAAAATCATCTATTTTCACAATGAGTGATATTGATCTATTTCCTGTGATTCTCCCGATAGACATATAGAAACAAATTAGAAATGTAGATGACGTTGATATTTTGGGTGGTACATGGGAACATTTGTTTGAAGAGGATGCAGACAGAAAATCTGGTGAGAAGCGGCCGCCGGTCCTGTTAGCCTTACCAGCGCGAATAGTACAGAAATTAAACATTTTAATACCTGAACAAAGAATTGTCTGGGGTAAATTAACTACTTGTGTGCAAGGTAAAGATGAAGCGGCTACAGACTATTTCAATAGATTCGAAGAAGTATTTGCAGATTTTAGTGGCCAAAATTTGAGTACTGAACCCGGGAAGAGTTTTTTGACGAGAGGGTTGCTACCGATGACATCTGAAAGTGCATGGCAAGCAAAATCACAGAGTGAAGTATTAGACACGGCCCAACACTATGAGAATAGAGTAAATGCAGGAAAAGTGAAAGAAACAAGGGACAGAGTTAATTTAAAAACAAGGGTTTTAATGCAGCAGGTGGCAAATAATAACGGGGTTGGAGGGAATGCGCAAACGAGAGGGAACATTTCCAACATGCATGGAGGTCCAATTGGATTGAATCAATATACCTATTGTAAACCAGGTCATTGGAAAGCACAGTGCCCACAGTTAGTGTAGACATGGGAGTACCTCGAGAAGACAGAATAGAAACTCAGGGTGCCACAAAAGCAGAATAACCAGGGGAATAACAATTGGTACCAGAATCGGAACCAAAGCCAGCATCTGCAGAATAGTACAGGAGAAGGAAATGTTTTTGCTACGGGGCAATGCATACTACTCTGGCGACTTTACATCTGATGATGTATTGTTCAACTAGGACAGCCCAAGACAGGGTTTGGAACCAGTATCTATTCCCGTAGACCAGAAAGGCCCCTACGTAGAAATGTTGGGAATAGGGAGCACACTTTTCGAGTGGACACAGGTGCACAGAAGTGCTCAATTGACCATCACTTGGTTCCAGAAATACCACTGTCGGGGCAAAACATCTCGGTAGGGTTCGCAGGTACACCAGTAATTAGCCCAGTGAATACATTGACCTATTGATTGCTGCTCACACAGAAGATATTTGCAAAGAGAGTACCGTTAAATTGACACATTGGACACCTAAGTCAAGTAGGGACGAAAGATTTGAACACAGAGAAGAGAGGAGACAAAAGCACATCTGAGCGGTACATAAAATCAGCTACAACTCTGTTTGATGACATGTCCGCTAGAAGAGCCACTAAACAAACCCCGACTGAGCTAGAAAAAGTAACAAAGAAGGACAAATGGAGCTGGTTTCGCAGTGTCCTAACTAATGGCAATCATCTGGGGATGCTAAGTCGATGATACTCGCATCCCATTCGTCTGTGACAACACCTGTGAGTGAAATCCTAAGTATAGCATCTTGGAACACCAGGGGACATGTCCATCTTACTGAACCTGAGAGCCATGACCTCAGCCGCTATGACATCATATGTTTGCAAGAAACGTGGCTGCGCGAAAAACCGGCCCTCGACGGCTATTGCATTGAAATATCTCTGGCCCACAAGGGACTACTAGGCCGCCCCTCGTCAGGTTTACTCACAGCGATCCGGACTGGCTCCGGGGTATCAATCATAAAGGTCATAAAGCAGACCTACGAAATCCTGGCAGTTCTAACCACATGGAATTCGGGAACTTTCTTGACTAAGCCGGGAACACAAGATGTTGTAGCAATAATAAATGTGTACTGGAATCCTCAAAAGACTTCAACTGAGAACATGTGCGAAGAAGTGACCAGTGCTCCAGATAAGATTTTGAGGTGGGAGTATTTTACGCATGATTTTTCAAATTCGAGAGTAAATGCAAAAACAAGAGTAAAAATGGGTTTTCTCCTCTGCAAGAGAGTAAAACGTATCCAACACATTTACCCAATATATATGTAAAATCAGACCCGTAGACCAAAGGAGTTGTAGATCAGAGGTGTCTGGCTTGCGCAGAGCCCTTCACGTCACATGCAAACGGCACATCCCATCTGAGCACACAGTAACAGCACATCACTCCACTTGATAATGGCATATATCCTCCCTGAACATGTTAGCTACGCATCTCCTCTTGACACATACTAACGAGTATGACACGTACTCTGTGCACATGGTAAAGGAACATCTCTTTTCAGCATTTTCAGAGATGTGCTGGTAGCATTTGAAGAGCAAATTTGTGTCATTTGCATGTGTAAATTGCACCTTTACACCGTGCGCATGCTAACAAGCACATCTCTATGCATATGCTAATGGCAGACATTGTTTTCACGTATTGCTAGAACACGTTCTGTTGAGCAAGCCCGATATTTGCACACTTTGACAGGACATATCTCTACCCATAGTGACCTCAAATCTCTTCTCTGCGCATGCTATTGGCACATCTCTGCTCATCTGCTAATGGTGCATTGTCTCTGTGCACATACTAGTGGGACAGCTCTCTATACATGCATGCTAATTGCGCGCATGTGCACAGAGAAGATGCGCATGCTAACGACACGCCTTCTCTATGCATATGCTAATGGGACATACCCTCTCTGCACGTGCTAATGTGCAAACTCCACATCCTGTCTCTGCACATTCTAGCAGCACATCTCGGCTCTGCATGCCAATTGCACTTCTGTTCCATACTAATGGCACATCTCTTCTTGGCACATACAAATGACACACCTTTACTAAGTACGTACTAGAAGACATTTCTTCTCTGCGAGTGCTAACATAGCATCTCCTCTGCCCCTGCTATAATGGCACATCTCCTCTCTGCCAGTCTTAAAGGCATGGTCCAGTAAAATTTTTTATTGTCCCTACCAGTCGGCCATGTTTTTTTAAGCCTAAGTGGCTCGATTTTAGAAAACATTCCTATGGACCTTACCCGAGTTTTCGTCCATTAAACGCACGCGAAAACAGGCACCAGGGAGCCGCCATTTTGTGATAATCCTATCACTTGCCCCATCGCCCTGGCTGACCTGCTTCTGCGGCACTAAATCAATTCCCCCGCCCCTGAGCCTGTCATCAGCAGACTCGTACCGCCCATTTCCCAACGCCAAAGCACGTCTTGTGTCAACATTGCTGCGCTTCAGCTAATGACGTGTCGCCATGGAAATGGCAGGACGCCTCTTTCCTCAATAAGTATAAACAGACCGTTTCACAACACACAGCAGCAGATTTTCGATTCCATTCCTCTCTCTGTGTTACTTATAGTATTTTGTGACTCGTTTCTGTGCTCTGGTCAGCTACCTTCGCCGCTTGTAGCCCGTGTGAACACCTGTACCATCTCGGTAAATTATTTTACTTTGTTTACCACACAATGGCTACAATAATGCCCTACATGTACGAGCCTGAGTATACAGAGGAGTATACTACTGGAAAGGAAAGCACGCGAAAACGATGGGGATGCGGACGGCAGTTGGGAGGACGATTCAACAGATAAAGAGCCTGGGCCTAGTCGCATGGACGGCGTCTCCACCTGGTGCACATGCAATTGGTGCGAGCTAATGCCAACCGAGGAGGAGAACTGCTGCTGCCGAGAAAACTCGGGATGCCTGGCCTACATTTCGGAAGGCGAGCCACGACCGCAATGCATCACCGAGCTGCCAGACTTCAGGGCAGCCTGCCTCACACGGGCCGTGTTGAGAATAATGATGGTGCTTATGCATGAACTTCGCGCAACTGTTCGTCCTCATAATCCGAGTAACGAGTAAGTATACTCTGCTTGTCATGTCACTCCTATTTCATGTTCTTCTACTATATGCAAAATTACATCTACCTATCATTGTAACGCATGTAAGTCGTTCAATAGTGTGCATTGTCTAGATAGCATTTGTCTGTGCAGAATGCCATTAGTTACAAGAATTGTCATTGACAACAAACGTTTATTAAACTTATCTTGGTCATTTAAAAACAGTTTGTTTCATTCCTTTTCATAGGTGGTACAGGCTGGTGGCCTATCGTTCCTTTACATGGTGGCTGCACGGGAGGCTTGGACACCGCATTCCAAGAGTGATACCCGCCTGTGCCGTTCGTGCCATAAGAGAAACGTTCCCGAGTGACAGCGGTCAGTACAGGGGATTTTCTCTTGCTGTGCTGCAACCCGACCTGTATAATCTTTAAAGTCTTGTATTTTTGTGTCATGAAAATAAGATACAAAATAAAACACCACATATATTTAAACAACGGTTGTTTCGATTTTTTAAAATGAATCAAGTGTGTCTCCATTCAAGGATGGACGTCAGACATCTGTGCTCCGAATGGGTGAAGGTCTGGTCCCTGAGAAGCAGGGTGGTCACTATCTATCTAAGCTAACATAACATATTCTTGATAATGCATGCACTAAATAACACTTGTTCAAAGTCTTTCAGTAGGTTATGTCTCTATAAAAGTCACACATATAGCTATACTAACAATTACCATTGGATTATACAGGCCTTAGGTTAAGGGTCTTGACCACTATAATACACCGGTTGAAGTGTGGGTCTGTGCTCACAAGAATCTCCGGTATGTGGCATTTGTTATTGATAAGCAACTTTATACTATCAAAGGCAGTTCGCACCCGTGGATGAGCGCTGGCATGTGGGGCTGTCTGGGGGGCGGCCAAGGTGCCAAACTACATGTTCACTTCAAAAGGTATCCCACGCCAAGGGGCCATCGGTCACATGTCCTCCTCAGACCCCGTGTCTCCAGCCAGTCCTCCCCTTGAAGCAGGCCGCCCCCCTGCAATCCACATAAGTGTGTCTCCATTCAACAGTCTTCCAGTGCCTTATCTGCACGCCCCAGGCCCACCCCCTCTATCAAAGGCGGTTCGCACCCGGGGATGAGCGCTGTCATGGGGCGCGAAAGGCCAAGGTGCCAAACTACATGTACACTTCAAAAGGTATCCCACGCCAAGGGGCCATCGGTCACATGTCCTCCTCAGACCCCGTGTCTCCAGCCAGGCCTCCCCTTAAAGCAGGCCGCCCCCCCTAATACCACGACATGCATACGTCATTCATTCACAAACACACCCCTGTTTCTAATACTTTATAAACCACTTGATATGTCTCATGAGAACCTCTTTGTGCTTTGCAAGTCAACTCCTGGACATGCTACCTGGCAACCACTGAGATCTAAGCTAATCTGCTCGTCGTCGTGCTATCCGTGAACTTCTGTGACCGCTTAGAGCAAACCCATCAGTGTGCTACCTGTAGCCACCCACCTATTCTCCTGCAACATACTGCTCTGCTTGCTGAATCCAACTGTTTTTTGGTCAAGGTAAGGCCATGTATCCTAGTCATATTTCGCAGATTTTTAAATTTCTATCTATTTGCGAGTAGAGTACACAATAGTGCTATGTTCATTGGTCTCATTGCTATTGACTTGAGTTTCCATTGCTATGCTATCAATAGATCTATTTATTTTCATCTGTGTCTATTGTCATCGAATTGCATCCTTCGTGGGTCCAGTCTATAATGTAAGCATGTTTCCTTCTCGTGCAAGACAGAACATCCAAGGGACGAGTCACATGTTCAGATTTTAGTCCCATCATTTATACATTTCTGCAACTTATGCAAATACTAAGCCGCACATAATGAACTGGTATAGTTCCTGCGACCAAAACAAACCTTCCATTGATCATTGTATGATTCATTTACTGTTGTATCAAATCTTTATTCTTGAAGATTGTATAATAATGTCGATATTTACTTTTCAGATTTATCAACAATGCCTGCCTGTTCGATTAGCGGTTGCCCTTCGAAGACCCATGCGAAATCTGAAGGCACTACAATGCATGTATTCCCGAAAACTGTTGATCGAATAAGAGAATGGGTCAGACATTGCGGATATCCACTGGATGAGCTGGAAAGTAGAGTCCACCAAGTCTTACAGGACAAGAGGGGTGATCGATACCGCATCTGCAGCCGGCACTTTTCCTTGGACATGTACACAACATCTTTGGTAACAAAGAAGAATAAACGGCGAACGATACAGAAATTGCTCAAACGCTATTCCCACTCTATTCGTCCACATTCCGCCACCGGTGAGTCAAGTGTCCGCATTTAGCTTTAGACCTTGCGGTAGTGTGTAGGTAGCCTAATGGATTAATAGATATTGTAGGTGTTCCATCCCTTGTAATAATTTCGATATTGATATTAGTGTATAGTTTTTTGAATAATGACATTTATCAATATATTCTTTTTCGATTTCATGACCCACAAACGCAATGTATATATATGGGAACAGGGAACTGTGCTGTATTGAGCATTTTTCAAGTATTCCGTCGCCTTACATGGCTATTTTTAATATTGGCATTTCATTATCAATCATTAATTTACCTTTACAACTTCTTGACTATCCCTTGAATCTGAAGCAAGAACATTCTACATCCTTGACGTGGTCGCAGTTATCAACCACTTCTAGCGCGTATCGGGTAATCTTACTAGGCTAATCCGCTACAGACTTGTTTTATGCATGTCAAGTAATAGTTTTATTCTATTGTGTAATTATTTTACCAAATGTTTGGTTAGTTCTTTCCAATTGATATACTAATGCAAGTACTGTCTTTCAGGGAGATGCTGAAGCGTCCGCCACATCTACAACATTTCTAGATGTTCTTCACCAGCCGGAGGTATGGATACTGACCGCTCCATCGAGCGTCATCATCAGAGCTGGAATTCTTGTCGATTGATGTTTCATTCGTGGTTAGCCATTGATATGTACCTGTGCTGTAGACCCCATGTGTGTTATGTTTTCACTATTGTAATCCTCACTAATGCAAGTACTATGTTTCAGGCAGTTGATGGAGCGTCAACCCCTGCACTTGGTGCAGAGCCTGACATTCAAGTAATTCCAGGGGAAGTGGAAGCGGGACCATGCATATACGAATCGGCGCAACAGCTTTCGGAAGTGCGCACTACATTTGCAACATCCATAGATATTCTTCAGCAGCACGAGGTATGGATACTGACAGCTCCATCATGCTTGATCATATAACGTGATTCCATTTGCTATACTTTCTTCCCTATTAACGCAAGTGTTGTGTTTCAGGGAGACGACGGAGCTTCCACTACAATCACAACATCCCATTTAGATGATGCAGATGTAAATAAATCGGAGAAATAAGTCGATGAAATGTGATCATATTTAGATGTTCCTTGATTCTTTTAGACAATGCATCATTTGTGGTTATCTCTTTATATGTACCTGTGCCGTTGACCCCAAGTGTGTGTTATGTTTCCAATATTGAAAACCATACTAATGCAAGTACTGTGTTTCAGGGAGATGCTGATGCCTCCTCTCCAATACAACCATTCATGGCAGTCCATGCAGAGCCAGAGGTATGGATACTGACAGCTCCATCGAAATAGATCATCACTGGTCGAATACTTGTCGTTTGATTGTTGCACACAGTGTTTAAATCGTGTTTGGCTATTGAGATGTACTTGTGTGTTCGTCCTCGCGTGTGTTTTATGCTAATCAATATTGTGATACATAGTAATGAAAGTACTATGTTTCAGGGAGACGATGGAGCCTCATTCCGTGCTGTCTATGCGGATACAGAAAATATAGTCGTTGTAGCGCAAGAGGAAGGGAGGACATGCGGAAACGAATCGGAGCTACAGCGTGCAGATGTTGAAGGTCGAGTCATAAAAAATTGCAAAGAAAAAAAACCAAACAAAGGTTAGTTACAAACAGTTCATAACTTTAAAAAAATGTTTGTGCTGGGGACTATTTTGTTTTTTTCCAGTCAATTGGACTACACTTTATCTTGTGTTTAAACTGAACATCCCTTTTCCAATCTCTCCTCCAGTTACTCGTGGGTGTCAGAACTATACATACACAGACAGTGAAGTGAATGAGATGTTGCTTGCCAGACCATGTACACTATGGAGGAACTATTAATTGAGGCGAGTCGTGTTCAGGCTCGAGATGCTCATGTCCAATGGCCGGAACATGAATTAACTGTGTTTGGAGAATACAGCAAAGTTGCATTGGACCATTGCTACAGTGCGACCGCACCACCACAAGAAGATGATATTGAATGTATTGAAGATAGCTCTGAAGTAGTTGCAGATCAATTCACACAATCTACACCCGCCAAAAAATTGCCACCCAAAAACCTGTCGACATTGTTGTGTTCTCCCATCAATGTTGAAGTAATAGATGTCGAAATGACAGAGAATGAACCAGCCGCAGCATCCATAGACGCATCAGAACTTGATATCAGCGATATTACTTTCCAATGTATTAATCTCCACAACGTCACAGGCCGAAACAACGTTGACGAAGGATGACCGTCTAATGAAAGAGAGCAAATACATTGTATTTCGACAGTTGTTTGATGGAAATAAGTATGCTGAAATGTGTGCATTCCGTTAGAGGGAAAGTATGTGGGAAGCCATTGATTAATGTGACTCATCAAAATAAATGCCGCCTGTAGATTAAATCATAGGTTCTCATGGTCTGCATAAACGATGCTGGGGAAAATGCCAGCAGGCAATCTACTGTGTGCAGCTGCATCTCTTTTTAGTGGCTCCAGTTTTAGAAAGTTAGAGGCTTTCTTTCAGTTTGTGGGACTCCATTTCATTTCTAAATCTCTGTACTACATATACCAACGTGATTATCTGTTTCCGGCCATTAGTGATGCTTGGAAAATTGAAAAATTGTCTCTAGTAAGTACATTCGAAGGGAAACGTTTCAGGCTAGCCGGCGATGGACAGTGCGACAGCCCTGGATTTTCTGCCAAGTACTGCACCTACCACTTTCAGGACATGGATAGTAAGAAAATTGTGAGTTCGGTGGTCGTGCAGGTAACACAATGTACATCCTCAGTGGCCATGGAGAAACTAGGATTTATAAAATCAGTGGAATATCTACAATCAAGGGGAATGCACATCGACCTCATAGCCACGGACAGACACGTTTCAATTGCCAAGACAATGAGAGAGCAGTTCCCACATATCAATTTGACGTATGGCATCTTGCTAAATCAATCAGTAAGAAAATCTCGGCTGCAGGAAAAAAAAAAGTTTTGAAAGTATTTTGCAGTGGTCCCAGTCTATCACCAACCATCTTTGGTGCAGCTCAAAAACTTGTGAAGGGTCAGTGGAAATACTACTTGAAAAATGGCGGTCACTGATGCACCACTGAACCAACGTTCACCGCTGGACAGAAAACCAACATTTCCACCAATGTGAACATGGCCCTTTGTCCCCAGAGGAGGCACGGAAGAAGAAGTGGTTGATTCCATCTTCACCGACACACAAAGCCATTGAGAAGATTGTTTTCGACAAAACTGAGAGGACTGACAGAATTCTGTGTCACAGGAGATTTGGAGGTGTTCCACAATATGTGCCTAAAGTACAGGCCAAAGCGCTTGCATTTTAGCTTTCGGGGCATGAAACATCGCACTCTACTAGCGGTCTTGGCCTCTAACAGCAATGTTGGACGTGAACAATCTAGGACTAGGGGTAAAGTAAGGATGCCTTGCTACAGTAAGGTGTTTTCAAAACGAAGTAAGCAATGGGTGATCAAACCAGTCTATGATGAAATGCAGTTCGACTTTGTGAAAGGCCTTATTGTTGCTGTGTTAGAGAAGCACAGATATGGAATTTTGGACGTTTCTGTGCAGAGCAGTGATCCATTGCCACCGAACATTGCAACTGTGCCATGTCCACCCGAAGCACAGCTGGTTGTGAAGTACAAATCCCGGTTTAAATAATTGCAATACGATTGTCTTTTTGTAAATAAATGTTATTGTACAGTGCACCTGTAACCCTAACCCCTTCCTTCACCATCATGGGTGGCGAACAAGCTGGGTGTCATCTTTGAATTCCCTCTATTCACCTCATATATGTGTATGTATATATTTTTCTCATGTCTCCTCTCATGTAAATGCTGTGCACTGTTAACGGAGGGGTGGCTTGCGTATTGCAAATAATAAAACAAACAATAAATCTCACTTTTAACTCAACTCCTGTGGTACTTTACACTATCCCTGACCTTCCGCCAAAAATGAAATGTCTCCATAGTTATGATTTTTTGGGGCTGCAAAGCTCGCAGACAACAGGGACAAAATTGGGGGCCTTAGAACGCGCCAAGCGGGCCATGGCATTTGGGAGAGAAGCCAGTTCGCATTTGCACATTGAGGCGCACTACATAGAGGGATTCTAAACTTCAAGTTCTCACAGATGCCTTTACTACGTGATGTTGCAAATAAAAAATGCGAAGGACAGCGGCTTTGATTTTCAGCTGGCGCCCAGAAGAGGCCCACAAGTCGCACTGGAAGTATAAGGGTCTATTGTTTTTTGACCTTGAGACAGGGACCATGCCGAAAGAACTACATTTGAAGGGGGTGCGCAATAACGTAAGACGATAAGGCAGAAAATTCAGAAACTAGACCGAGTTTCATTTTAGTTCAGTATACGAAAAATCATTGTCAAGAGCACGGTCTGTTTTACAGACTGCATTACGAAGAGACACAATGGAAATTTCAAATATAATGTGAGAATCTTTAGACGCTTTTATACCGGAAGGAAGAATTAATTAATGGATGCATGAATGAATAAAGAGCTAGGAAAAGCAAGGAAAACGTGTTTGTTGTGGGCACATGGGCATGCAGGTCCACTGGTCTCACCGATCTCGATCCTTGGCCCAGCCACTTTTCCCTGCACTGCCTACCTGCACTACGGGACTGTCTCTGTATCCTTCAGCCCCTTCTCCTGGCATTTACCTTGCACTTGCCACCAGCTGGCCCTATGATTTATCTTGTATTCGACTAACCATGTACAGCACTTTTACCCCCCTGCCCCTTCCCCATGCGCGATCTGAAAGACACCTGGCCTAGTAGGAACATTGTCTGTCTGCCCTTGCTCCCCCCCCCTGCCTCGTCGCGCCTTGAAACACTTGTGTATAGGCGCGTTACAAATGCCATATCCTATCATTCCACACGCATGTAGACTAACTGTCGTTTATCATTGGGTGTTGGCTTCGATTTATTTCGTTACTTTTCGCATTGATTTTAGAGCCGAACATACTCCATTGAACTATCCTTGCAAGCAAATAGTTTCTCATCGGCCGTAATAAATAAAATGAGTAATATTAATGATCGGCTGGCGAGACTAATTATAATTTTTTTGTTTTCATAACAGGTATTTGCTCCCCTTCTGCTACTGTCATCGGTTTGAGACACCAGCAGATGGTTTTTTCGTGAGACCTGCAGCTTCGTGTGAACTGGAGCACACTGACAATTTTATGGGACGATCGCCAGGGGCCCACATGCCCTTACGCTGTACTAGTGGCTAGAAGCAACATATCAACCTTTACGATGGACTAGTGCCTAGTTGATGGAACAGCCTTGCTGTTCACCGTGCTTCCAAAGTGCTTCTTTTAACGAAAAGCAACACCCTGTGTACCATTGCAGATACAGATAAAAGAAAATAAATGGCTTTCGGAGTTCATATGGCAATTGCTGAATATTCTCTAAAAATTTAATGTCAAATAAATGTACTTTACCAAATGTACCATGTTGCTGTTTGATTTTAAAGTACAGTTTCATATTCCGAATTGTGGCGCGCCGTGTTGTGAGATGGTCTGTGTTGGTTTCCGGGTTCTGTGTGGAGTCGCGTAGAAGACTGGGCGCGTTTGCCTACGCAGCACAGTAACGTCGTGGAGAGAGACGGGGAATATGAATGTTTTCATAATGTCGGGCTCAGGGGCGGGGGAATTGATTGATTTAGTGCCGCAGAAGCAGGTCAGCCAGGGCGATGCGGCAAGTGATAGGATTATCACAAAATGGCGGCTCCCTGGTGCCTGTTTTCGCGTGCGTTTAATGGACGAAAACTCAGGTAAGGTATAGGAAAGTTTTGTAAAATCGAGCCACTTAGGCTTAAAAAAACATGGCTGTCCCGTAGGGACAATAACATTTTTTACTGGACCATGCCTTTAATGGCAGGGCTTCCTTCTGCACAGGCTAATGCTGGCAAAGCACATGCTAACCTTGCATCCAAAGAAAGGCTGGAAAGCTACCGGGCAGGAGGGCGGCCTGCACATCCCAAGTTCCAATTACGTGGAGGGCTGACGCAGCCTTGATGGGTGTGGCACAAAGGGAAGACCGCAGAAGAGTTGCTTCTTTCTTACAAGACGTGCAATAATAAGAATAACCGTTCACATAAGTTAATATCGGTGCTGGAAATGGACAAAATGCACTGGGGCCAAATGTACCTGATTTTCTTTTTTTTATATATATATATTTTTTTTTCTCCCCTCCCCTTTCCTTATTCAGCCTGACTCGAACACGTCCTCACCAGCCCCCACCACAATGCCCAACAGTGCTCCCCTGGCATTCTGCTTGGTTTTCCTGTAATAAAATTCGAACTGGGATAATAACTGTCACCACAGTGCTTAAAAGCTGAAGGAATTTTGCTAGAAGCGCTATGTAAGAACACATACTCCCTTTCCACATGTTATTGGCATAGCCTCTGTACACATGCAGCAGCACATCTCTCTGCACAACTGAGCATCTGTTTTCTGCATGTGCCAGTGGCACATGGCCTCCCTGCATGTGCTAATGGCAAATCTATTCAGTTCCCGGGCTGCCCCGCATCTCTGGTGCAGGGTAATGGAACCGTTCATCCCTGCATGGGGTAACGGCCCATCCCTCGTGGTATAGCCCACCAGCAAGCGCATGTCTTACTACAGCCAGCATAACTTTATAAATTATACATTACAGAGCAGGTTTGCAACGGGCCATGGTGCAGCAAGTAAAGGAATTATTGCAGATGTTTTGGCTCCCGCCCCTTTATTTCAGCACTGTGAGGGGACCGGTGGGGGTGGCTGGTGGCTTGTGAGAGTGAGCCGACCTACCTGACCTCCCTCCCATGCATGGGTGCAACAAAACCTACATTTCGGGGGTGTGGGGGATTAAGTCGTGATGGGAGGGGCAACATAAATAGGCAGGGCAAACTTGGAGGCTCTGCCCCCACTGTTCTACCCACCTGCCCCATGGTCTGGTGCGGGGACCAACTATCGATTAGTATAATTTAAAGCGCAATATGCAGAGAGGTGATGGAGGACTTTCTTGAAAGTAACAGCTTTAAAGTTTTACTGTGTTTGTTCAAGTACATTTTTATTATCACAAACAATAAAACTTTAACGCTGCCAGTTTCGGGGAAAGGCTCGCCTCTCTGCCTAACAAAATGCAAGTGCACCCATCCAGGAGTGCACCTAGGCTAAAATTTAGGGGTGGGCCAACCCTTCAAATTTTGGGAGAGGCACTAAATTAAGAGACTGTGGAGGAGTGGCAAACTTACTTGTGTAGGGGCATCTACCTTCATTAACCGTTGTTATAAGACTATTCTAGTGCAGCTTCAATGTTACAATCAGTTAACTGCTCTCTCTCCTTTGAGTCTGAAGCACCCACTTCTTGCAGATCCTGAAGGTCCTAGAAAGTGGGAAAATGGCAGCTGGTGTGCAATGAAAGACTCAAGATCATAGCAAAACAGGACATTGCAGAGTGTGGGGCAGTACTCTGCACGGCCCAAGCAAATTCAGTTGTTGGGAGCAACAGGGGAGAAAATGTAATGTTGGTTCTACCACAGTCCGCTATAGTAGAATCTCTGGTGCACCGACTGGCTGGTGAGACTGTCGGCCTGTCAAATACCGTGTTACAAGATTGGGGGAGGGCTAGTGCAGCAATAATGCAATTCTATGCAGCAGTATTGGAGCCACTAGCAGAGGAGCACCAGGATACACCAATGTGACCCTACACTTAAAACGGTCCTATTGTAAGAATGTAAACGTTACCATTTATAAGCACTCCAATTTTTTGCAACTGAAGTCAGGGTGAGATTACATTATTTGCCCAGGATCTAAGCTTTGATTTTAACCCACGCTTTCAATTTGGGAACAGCCACCTTCTTCTGCGTTTTACGTGGAACAAAAATGTAAGTTTTGGGTGTCAAGACCTACAATAATACTGTCCTATAGAGTTTACTTGCAAAAGAAACAAATTTCATAGTAAAAGCATCATGACAACATGTAAATCCTTATAGCAGCATGTTGGGCCAGAATAATATCACTGTACCTTTTTATTTTCCACATGCAAAAGGTAAAACATCCCGATTTACCCACTTTATTTTCAGCGCTTTAAAAACACACAAAAAATAAGTTCTGCCATAAACTCACTTCGGTTTGGCGATTCGTCACAAAACTCTGTGTTATGAATGGTTAAAGAACATTCAACTAAAGACATCGAAGTAAACTTTACTTTTTAGCAAATGAAGCTATTAGACGTTATGTTAATGTTAAAGGATATTTGTACCGCGCACTATCACCATCGGAGTGGTCCCCTTGCGGCTCTGAAAAAGAAACTGGGAGGAAGGAGGGTTGAGTTAGTGGGAGTAAGCTGGAAAAGTTCAAGAGAGTTGTGATGTGCTGTTGGCGGCCTCAGCCCGGTGGGTCCGTTGGCTGGGCTTGGGGTGTTTTCCGTTCGGTAGACGTCTTGTACTGTTGTGCAAGTCTGTTTTTTGTTTTGTTGTTGCTGTGTAGTGAAGTTTGTGCGGTTTGTTGTGTTATAGAGTTGTGGTTGTGTTTAGAGTTTGATAGGATATATGCGGAGGGGTGAAATTGTTAGTGAGTCGGTTATTGATTCATGATTGCATGGCACGCTTGGTCCCGGCATGGCTGGCGAATCGTATGGCAATCATTGAATCACATTACTATCTAGATGTGACGCAGGCTAGACTTAGGAATTCCATATATGTGCGGCACATGCCAACAATCGCACCTCCATCTAGATGTGGCGCGGGCTAAACTTGAGAATTCCAATGGCATATGCTAACAATCACATTTCTGTCTAGATTTGGCACAGGATAATCTTTATGGTTCTCTCTGGGTATGGTACTAGTTAACATTATACTGCAGGCAATGTTTGCTGTCCAGCTATGAATCGGTTCAGGCTGGTGGTCACATATCTCTACATAGACATAGAGTAATTGCTCTACCCCCACCCATGCCAACACTTGCAGTTTTGTTGGTGTCTGGTGGCTTCATTGGCTTCCCCTGCTGACATCTGCAGACACATCTTGGGACTGCCAATGTGGGAGCTGCCCTTGTCCTTGGGCCCTTAGCCGCAGGGGCTGCCGGGCAGTGGGCTGCCCAGGGAGGAACAGGTAAGGCCAGGGAGGCAACCAATTATGGGAGGGGGAGGACTGGGAGGTGGGCTTAAGGCCGGGAAAGAGCACTTTGCAGCATTCATGAGTCTCTTCTGTAAGCAGTCGGCTCCACAAAGCGTGGGTTGCTTGCAATAGTGTGTGACAACTCTGCTTCAAAGCAGGATACTGCCAGCAAGATCTGCCCTGAAGCCTGCACAGCAACACACGTTTCAGCAAACAGACATTTTCAGTACACTCTGACATGGGTCTATGAATATAGTAACAGCCAAAGCCTCACATGCTTGCAGCTGTCCTGCAGTGTAGAGACATTTTCTTCTTGGGGTGAGTAGTGTGACTAATTAAAACTGCAGACCCCAACTGCCATTATTCTCTCAAAAAGGTTTCTTACTGAATCACGATAAGACCTATTTCAAATTTAAAATTCTGTACATACTTATGTTCCCATAATGCTTTTTGCTTTTATGCAAATCGCTAGGATGGGATTCTATGAAGAGATGCTGCATTGCGTTACCTGGCCTGGGACCATGCCCCTCGGCCCTGTCCACTCCTCCCTCACGGCCACACCCCATAAAGGAGGAGAGGGTTCCCCAATATATGGTTCCCATTTCCTGCACTGGCTAGGGAGAAATGGCATACGAGGAGGGACACTAAATTTGTAGGTGTTGTTTGGTTATTTGCCCACCGATTGACTGCCCATAGCCATGTTAATCCCTATGGCCATTCCCACCCAGTTCCTGCCCGAAACATCTCCTCGTGAGAACTCCTTCAGCTCGCTTTAATCAAGCCTTACCATAAAACTCTGCACTTGAAGTACTTGCCAGTGTTTTTTCAAAGCAGTCTTATTACAGTTAAGGACTTAACTGGAGCTATAAAAGCTTTACTGGTGTAATAAAAATGTCTTAACCAGGTTGGTCTTAAGCTACTTGATTAATAAGCACTGTCATTCACTGACGTCCTGTTAAAAACGAGCATTGGCAAAGGCAACAGTTTTGGCTTGTGTATAATTATTAAGTATTTGCCAGGCACTACACTTAGATGTTCAGGTACTCGCAGCATTTTGCACCTGCTACCATCGATGTCCAATGAATACCCTTATGGCAGTGCCTTGCAGGTGTTTTTCCCACGCCTTCACAATAGGTCAAACTGTTGGCATTGCAAATGCTTGTCTTACGTAGCGGCTGGGAAGTTTCGCTCTCGCTCGAACACCGGAAGTAAGGGTCAGAGAGCTTGGGAATAGGTTCAATACAGGTAGTATGTCAGGAAGTGTAGGGTGCTTACAAGTACGTTTTGTTTTTCTTCCGTCACTGAGGGTATGCAGTCACAGGGCAATCCTAGCTGACGAGAAATGATTAATTGGTTTGGCAGCCGTGAGGATTACCAGCTCTGGAGGTTCATGCAGGTGCAATGGGTGTTCTTACCAGTTACGGCCACAGGGCCTTTTAACCTTTTCAGTTGAAATGGGCCCTAAGCTCTGGGGGTGGAGGGGCCGAGCAGCTGTCCCATGTTGGCAGTCTTATTCCACAGAAACCAACTCCTTTAATTCATGACATTAAATGTGCGCAGCGTGCACCTCGCAGGCTGCCTTTGCTGGCTATCGCCTTCCTCTGGCAGTTTAAGGCAACATTCTTAGCGCCTCGTTGCCTGTTAATTCAGGTTTCCCTGACATTAGCACTGCGCTGGCAAAGAGCGATTGATAGCTTTTCAGTGGACATTTAAAAATTGCGCCAAAAAAAGGAGCAGGCCCATTCTCAAAGGGCATCTGAATGAGCGCATTTTAGATTCACTCATTCAGGTGCTCTTTTTCACCCCTCTGCACACTTGCTGAAATCAGGGAGCATTTCTGAGCATTCAAAAGTGCATCCTGAATTCACAAACAGGATGTGCCTTTAAATGCCCAAAAATGAGGGTTATCCCGCTGCGCCAATGAGGGCAGTATTCGGGGGTGGGGGGGGCAAATCATGATAGGGTAACTGTCATGATTTATTTTTTATTTTTTAAGTGTCACAGACAGTGGTTTAAACCGCGACTGTTGCACTAGAATTTCCATCCCCCAAACAGAGATGGACATGCTTTTTTTTTCAAGCATTGCATCGAGAGAAGCCCATCTCTGTGAAATGTGCTCCCCACAACCACGTGGTGGCTCTCAGCACTAATGTCCAGCCCCTCCTCACAGCGCACCTTTGCTCTGTTGGAGTTGTAATCCTCAAAATCTCGCCCCCCCCACCCCTCCCCTAAAATGCTCAGGTCACCTTTGAGAATAAGGGGAGCAGAGCCTTTCTGACACTAGTGCAAGTGAAATGAGCGCATTCTCTGCGCCTGTCATTTGCGCTACTTTTTCCGAATCTGGCCCTCAGTGTCCCCCACCATCCTCAACACGTCTTCAGCCGGCCCTCAATCTCACCCAGAAGGATAGTCGGATTCCTCGGCTAGAGCGGGGTGGTCTTGGTAGTGCTCCACACGGGTATGGAAAGTCCAAAAAGCTTGAGGAACAAGGACAGACGTTATGGGAGGTGTGGGGCCTATGCGTGAGCGTTTACGCAGCTCACGCTGGCTTCCAGCCCCCGCACTCTTAGAACCCTCGTGCCCCCATGTCAGCTGCAGTCACCGAGCCACGTTTTCCCCTTTAAATTCTGGCACTTGCCATTTTTCCTTTTACATTTTTCACTGGAGGCAGAAAATAGCCGGTTCGATAGCACAGCGAGTAGGGCGCTCGCTTTGACATATGTACAGAGCCTGCAGATGCAGGTTCGAATCCCGGCAGGGCCAAACTCAGCCTTTCATCCTTCCGAAGTCGATAAATGGGCACCACACACATTAATAAGCAGCGCTCAGATACCTGAGGATTCGTAGTGCTATATAAATGCTAAATTATTATAATAGAACGCAATCCGTGGATTCTAGGGAGTGTAGATTTCCATAGAAGTCCACTTTACACTCCATGTCCCACTAAACTAAAGATGCTCGTGAGTGTGATATTTTTCCAGCTGTTCTCTGCTTTCCAGCCTCCCATTCTCCACATGCTGGTCTGTCAGAAAAGGGGAGGGGCGCACACAGCACTTGTGGAACATGACATGAAGACTACGGGGAGGCCCAGGTGGGAAGGGCCACCAGACCCCTTCCAGGCTTCAGAAATAAGATCGCCTTTGTTTCAGCGAATAAACACATGCGGGGACTCTGCTGCAGGAGGCCCTGGCTCCTTGCCCAAAGCCCCCCCACCCACCTCAGTGACCTCCTCTCACTGCCACGTAGTGGGCTCGGGAAGCAAGTTCACGGGCAGATAATCGGGGGGGCGACAAAAAGCGCGGCGATGCTCTTCCCTTTTTAAGATTGGGCCCGAGCTGTCCCTTCACATCAGAGCTGCTCCTAATGATAGTGCTGTGCCGCTACCTGGCAGCAGGCTGCTGTACCAGGGCTGCTTATGGCCAGGCCCGGTCCACTGTTAATAGCACAGTACTGGCACGGTTCCGCAGGACTGCTAACCTTTTGCTGGGCAGTCCCGACACCTCTCTACTGGCAGGTATACTATCTGCAGCCCAGACTGGACAGGAGTACTGGCACTCGCCAGCAGCAGAGTTACCCTCTCGATATGGTATGACCACATTTTAAAAGGGTGCATGCTTTATTGTGTTATTCTAACTGTCACACATTTGCAAGGGGACTGGTGGTCTTTCGGTTGGAAATTATCATGCATAAGAAAGGCTATGACAAAAGAAATGCTACAGTGCCATCTAGTGGTGGAAAGTATGTTTTTTTAAATGAATAAATAAAGCGTACGCAGTAGAAGGTGAAATCATCCGTATTGGCTACAATTAGATGCGTAAAAAGGAAAGATACGCACCTTATCTAGAGGGCTGGAAGTGACCAACACAATCGATGAAATCGCAATCAACTACAAATCTTCCAATATTCTGGTTTGCAGTGACCTCAACGCCAATTGCGCAACATGCAGTTCGACTCAAAGAAAACAATCGATAAATTCGACCTCCGCAAATAGGGGTTTGGCATGGAACGCAATCATGAAATCGCGTAATCTTCATAACTCGGCCATGGTGACTGATTCAGATGCCCTGATTCCAACTTGGGAACGCGATACATCGGCCACTCTTGACTATATCTTTGTCTCCAACTCTCTATATCTCAACATAGTCTCCTTCAGTGCCGTCAAAACAAGACACAGTGACCACAACTTAATAAATCTCACATGCAGATACAAGGGGACCAAGTCGCAGTTTTACGATCCGAAAATCAAGACTAATACGCAACAAACTCGATTACGTATGATCGCATCAGATTTCTGCAAACTTACAGACCAGTTTACAACCCCAATGTCGGATCCTGCATTGCAAGATGGTGTGGCTAGATCAGGCTACATTCCACTTCTTCTGGCCTTCAAAAAGCAGAGAAAAAACCTCAATACGCAGTCGATCCAGCACACCCACGAATACAATGCAACTTTGGTCGCTAAACGCAGAGCTTTAAGAAAACTGAGAAGCAGTAAGTTGGAACCTACCATCACATTGGGGAAACTCTCAAAGTGGAAACTAGACATTGCAAACAATGGCTGAAAAATTCAAGAAGCCTCCTATATCAAGCGGACGCTGAACAGATGTTGAAGGCCCTCGCCAACAAAAAATCCTGAGACTTTTGGGCATTGATAAACAAACCCAATAAGCTCTCAAATTCGCACATGATTAACCCAGTTCCGGAAGAAAATTGGAGTACGCACTTTTCGAAATTGTTCCAACCACCAGAAGGTAACAAGGAGGTTTTTATACGAGCTACCGACTAACCATGGGTGGATTTGACGGACATAAGTGACATCAAATCCACAATAATGAAACTAAACCCATCAAGAGCAGCCGGACCGGATGGGTTAGCGAACTGTGATTTAAAACAACATCCGGACGAGTGGTCTAATCTTATTAGTGCAATCTTCAAAATGTGCAGAGTAAAAAGAACAGTCCCAGAATCATGGTCAAAAGCTCTGATCGTCCCAATTTTCCAAAAAGGTTCCAGAGAGGATCCTCTGAACTATCGGCCGAGCCCTTCTCGATGTTATTGGGAAGTTTTTCGCCTCCATCCTCTTGTCGCATTTTCGGAAATGGGCTCTCTCCTCCAAATGTTTCCATCCTATGCAAACAGGCTTTTAGAAAAACGCAAGTACCGGCGCAAACATAATGTGTCTGACTATACTCAAAGAAAGAGTCCTGATAGGAGGCCCTCAAATCTTTCTTGCGTTTGTTGACTTGTCTCAAGCTTGCGACAGAGTGGACAGGCAGAAACTGTGGGCGAACTGAAGACCTGGGACTGTCCGGATTCAATCTTGGAGCCCATAATAAGTCTCCATACCGACACCAGCATAAAAGTCCACCTAAACAACAAAGGCTTAACATCAAATTCCATCTCGACGTGTCGCGCAGTAAAGCAAGGTTGCCCCCTGGCTCCGGCGCTGTTCATAGTTTTTTGGGAGATTTCAAGGAAGTAAGATCAGATCATTGCCACCAAAAATAGGTTTGGCAAGAATTTCTAGATTGCTGTACGCGGACGACCTAATTTTACTCGATCTCACCTAGGTTGGTCTCCAACGTCAACTGGACAATCTGTCTTCGTATATACAGGAAAACAACTTGGAGATTAACAAATCCAAAACAAAAATAATGATCCTACAAAAACCGGCCAGCAAAAAGGAGCGGTTTCATTGGCATCTCAACGAGACACAAATTGAAGTGGTGGACTCTTTTAAATATCTGGGAGTACAACTTGACAGCTCGAAGAGGCAGCGTGCAATCCATCCTATGGTCAAAAAGTAAAAATCTGACAGCGCAATTGAGACTAGTAGACCGAAAATACGGCAAGTTCACTTCAACCGGCAATAAACTACTGCAAGGCAAAAATTGTTCTGTCACTGACTTGCGGCATGGACGCCATACCTTCAATCCCTCCTTTACTCTGGCAAAAAACATGAAGGCCACATATGGAAAGCTGTCCTGGGTCTACCAAACTCTACTCCGATAGCTCCTATAAGGCGAGAACATGGCCTTCTGTCTCTGAAAGCAGTGGTGGATCACAGTTCTCTTCAGCTATACAGAAAGATCATTCACCCAGAGAGTCTCAAAATCTATCAAATGATGGCAGAAGAAATTGAAAAGGGCTCCAATCATACTATGAATCTGTGGGCTACGGACCAAAAGCAAAAACTACAGAAAATAACGTGCACCGAAGAAGAACTGAAGGAGAATCCAACTAGGATAAAAACTAAACTGGAATACTGAGACTCAACACGATCGAAAAAGCTGCAACAAACTTCTAGCACACCTTCCCATGAATACAAACAAATTGAAAGAACCCATGGAGTATTGCAAAAAGTAACCTGACAAATTATTGATGAGAATTCTCTTAAAAGCACGTCGAAATGTCTTACCAACTCAAGAAATTCTCGCGATCAGAACAGGTTCAGAGGAAAAAACCTGTAGACTCTGTGCAAACCCCGAAGAAATTGAATCGATAAAACATCTACTGATGCGCTGCCCTGCTCTCCATCAAGCCAGGATCGCCTATTTCACTCCTTTGACGACCACCTCCTTCGTGGGGAACGAACAGATCTGGTGGAATCGCCTTATCACAGGAGAAAAGACTCTATGGCATACGGCTGCTGCAAAACTTTTGACCCTGGCAATGGAAAGAACAAAAGTGACAGAGGTCGGAGTTACAACGAACCATCAAATAATCTAAATGCAAAGATCGCACTTACCTTAAGACGCTATCCGAAATGAAAGTGTCCAGATTGAAACTCACTCTTGTAAAATTCTCTTTTGTGTGATTAAATACAAGTAAATAAAAAAAAAAAGTATTGAAGATGATGATTATAGTAGCATGCATAATTCAAAATTAGATACATGGTCAGAGGAAGATGAGGTGTATGGTTGATGCTCTTGGCTTACGGCCAAAAGGAGGGTTTGTAAGTCTAGAAACGACCCTAACGAAGCATAGAAGGTATATTATGTTGGCCGAAAACCAATCGCATCGCATCCTCGCCAACAATAGAATCGTCAGTATAACCATAGGTCGGTCATTTTGTGTAACATCCGTCATTTGCTTTTTTCTTCCTTTGTCAAATGCTTTGCAAAACGTATTCTATTCTTAAAGCTCATACACAGTATGAGGCCACAGCTTGTATGTTGATCAGCCCAGACAGAAATGCCAAACTGTACAGAAATACATTGTTTTCCTCCATCACAAGTCCTTGAAGGCGAGTAGAGAAGGCATTTAATCAGTGGCCCAGGTGCCGGCTTGTCTCGCTAGAACTGTAGAAACAGGCATGAAATATACTTTTCTAGCGGCCCCCCTTCGGGACTCTTCCTTAGATCAGGCTGACCCCTAGTTCACGAATAGAAACCGGTAGATAACACACTTTGGAATGTGTCTCTCCAGTGAACACAGTATCCATGGCGAGCAAGTGCCTTATGTTCTTCATAACAAAGAACTATGTCTGCAAACTGCAACTGTTGCTAAAACGAGTATAATAGATTAAATAAGAAGCTTGTCATAATGTCATAGTCAATTACCGAACCTAACTCAACAAGATACATTATGGGCGGTTTTGATGTGTCACAAAAAGATTGTATGATTGCATGTTTATATATATATGATACTGTTGTATAATGTTCGCTCTTGTGTCTCACGAGGTCTGGGTGACGCACGTTGCGAAATGTTAGACCCAGTCGGCCAACTGAGCATATATTTTCTTTGCAATAAACCCTAGTACTTTGAAATCGAACCTTGTGTGTCGTATCACTAGTATTTGGTGATTATGCTTGTTTCCATATGCGGAGGGTCTTCAGGGCCTAGCAGCCTGGCAATAGAACACCAAGGGCAGCATCAAGGAACGGGAGAGAGGCGAACTCTATACTGGCAGGGTGCAGCGATGGCGGGCCCTACAGAGCAGAAAGTGGTCCTCTGAGACATAGACCAGATGAGAAGGATGAGCCCTACAGCGCAGCCTCACTGGAGCCTACACAGGTCGGGAGCGAGAAGTGACGGAGGAAGCAGCTGCGGCACCAGGAAAGGTAGACCGCAGTAACGGATCAGCAAGGAGGGTCTCCCTCGCCCCGGCTCCCGTCAGGAGTGTGAGGCTTAGTCACCCGCCCAGAGCAGCTACGACCGGGAAGCGGGAGGGAGGAGCATTGCATTTGGAAAACAGGCCCAGGAAGGAAATGGAGAACAGCCGACACCTCGCGCCCCAGGAGAAGGTAGCCGAGGAGGAACGGGACGTCTGACTACCGCCAATTTAAGGGAAAAGGTACGGCTCGTGGTCTGAGTTCCACGTCCCGTCCGCCCCCTCCCCTGCCCCCGGGGTAGCGGCGGTGAAACATACAATGAAACAAAGCGCCCCTTCCCTCCCCCACCCAAGACACCCTGGGAAGGGGGGGAGGGGAGTAGCAGGCACCAACAAATAAGCAGGAATTCCAAACTGCACAATGCCCATGTGGGAAAGGGGACAAAGCGAGGAAAACACACACATGCAAAGAATAAACCCGGAAAGAACGCCGCAACTCCTCATAGCGATTAGGAGCTCTACATGCAATGGCAGTAAGAACAGTGGTACAACTCTGTGGCGATAGCCCGAATGAATTGTCCCCTCCCACTCCCCCCCCCCCCCCCCCCCCCAACCACAAGCGCAGACAAGCCAGAATCCCACCCTGAAAGGTGCACTCATTACAGAGCAGCACCCACACAAAGGCTAACAGAAGACACCCCCCAAAGAAAGGAGTGCTAATCCCCCGACAGACCAGAACGAAGTCATGACAGCAGGACACCAGGCGAAACACACGCCCGACAGACCTCATGTCCAAGTCAAGGGGGAAAAGGGAATCAGCCGACAATGCAAAACCAGACATCGAAGCAGGACTCTCGCCAGCACTGACGCACCTCCCAAACAAAAGTCAGGGAGAGACAGTCAAACGCTGGCCATACATCGGCACTTCCAATGGTGGCAACCAGTAGGACATGCAGATGTTATATAAAGTGCTATATAAATGCCAAGTAACATATCATTGGTATGACCTCAAAGCGCTACTAGGTTGAATGCCCTCGTGAACCGTAGTTTGAATTAGTAGAGAGAGACTGTGTCGTAAGGTGTGTGGGTGCACCGGATATGTGTGCAGCTTGTGTAGTTGTTGGACGATAGCCGCTTCCTGGCAATAGGTGTGGTGCTGAGGATATCAGTTGGATGTGTGCAGTCTGGTAGGTGGACACCCAGACTGGGTTCTGGCTGCATTAGGCCTGAATTTATTAGGGTGATGAGGTGTTCATGGGGTCATATTCGTATGTGGACAGCTAGGCAGAATTATCAGGGATATAGCTGTGTTCTAGTTGATGGTGTATAGTAGAGAGTAGGCGTAGTGGTGTGATATGGTGGTTAGCGCCTTAGACGTTAAACCTTCATTCGTTCCATCCACTCAATTTGTTTCGTCCACTCTGTCTGTTCACTCCATTTTGTCCGTTTTAACCGCTCAGTCCGCTATGTCTGTTCATCTAGTCTTTTGGTTCCTTCCACTCTGTCCGTTCCGTCAACTCTATCTGTTCTATTAACTTTATATGCTCCATCCATTTCGATTGCTCCTTCTGCTCTCATCTGTTATATTCGTTTTATCTGATCCATCCGTACTATTCCTTCGATTTGTTCAATTTATTCCATCCGTTCTATCCACTCTGTCCGTTCCAACTACTCTTAGCGTTACATCCAAACTATTTGTTTTTTCATTCCATCTACTTCATCAGTTCCCATCGCTCTATCTAGATTCCTGTTCATTTTATCAACTCCATCGACTCCACTTAGTACGTCTGATCCAATCTGCTCCACGCACTCTATTCGCTCCATCGGCTTAATTTGCTCACATACTCCACCTTATTTCACTCATTAGTCAACACACTCATTCCACTCAACCCATTCTACACACTATCTACTCTATCCGATTCTATTCACTCTATGCACTTCCATTCATTCATCTGATCACTCCAACTCCATATATTGCTTATACTCCATCTAACTCCGTCCACACCATATATTCCTTCTGATTTTATTCATTCATCCTGTTCTTTATGCTCCACAATCCACTCCAATTACTCGTTTATTCCTTCCACTCATTAGCTGTCATTCCGTCCACCCCATGCACCCCATCCACTTACTCCATCCTATCCTGTGGGTAGCATTGCAGGTTTTCAACACCAAGTAGAATAGTCTCATTGAGTGTTTTGTCGTTTGGGGGGTGGGGGGGAGATTCAGACACGTTTTTATGGGAAGAGCCATGTTTTTAGTAATTTGCGGAATGAAAAATAGTTTTTGGTGTGTCGGATGTGAGGTGGAAGCGAGTTCCATAAAATGGGGGCTAAGGCTGAGGACAAGGATCCTCCGATTCTGACCGAGTTGGTGGTTGGGATCACTAAAAGGAGGGCAGAGCTTGATCTTAGGGTCCGCTGTGGGAGGTAAGGTTTTAGCTTGTCTTGCAGGTATAGAGGGCCGGTTTTGTGCACTGCACGGTGAATGATGCATAACGTCTTGAAAGTGGCCCTTCGCTCAACTGGGAGCCAGTGGAGCGTTCTGAGAGCTGGAGAGGTGTGGTCTCTTGGGCCCAGTGCTAGTAGCATTTAGATAGCATCGTTTTGCGCTCTTTGCAATTTAATAAGGGGCTATGCCCGGACACTGAGGTAAAGGGTGTTGGCATAGTCTAGTCTTGACATTACAATAGACTTGATGGCAGCAAGTCTATTAGGAAAGGAGAGGTAGGGAAAGATGCGTCTGAGAATTTTGAGATGGTAATGACAAGACTTGAATACGTTGTTGATTTGACGAGAGTGGTTTAGGTCAGAGTGCATCCAAGGTTTTTTTACTGTGGCAGCGGGGGTGGGTGGGTGGCTGACCCATGGATGGGGGCAAAGGTAGAAGATGGGAGAGAAGCCCAGTGTTGCTGCACACCATGATTCCGGTTTTAGTGGGGTTTAGGAGGAGGTGGTTTGTAGTCATCCAGCGGTCGATGTCAAGGAGGTCGGGCTGGGAGTTGGAGTCTTAGTTGAGTTTCAGGATGATTTGGGTATCATCGGCGTAGTTGTAGCACAGTATATTGCGCGGGCGGATGATTCCAGGGAGGGTGGGCATATATAGAGGTTGAAAAGGAGGGCTGATGGGCATGCTACTTGTGGTACCTCATGTTGACTGGGCTAGCGGCCGAGGCAAAAGTGGAGAGGAGGGTTATTGGTTTCCTGTTGTTCAGTAAGGAGGAGATCCATTTGAGTGGTTCCACAGATTCCTATGGAGTGGAAGTGGTCAAGTAGGATTGAGTGGTGAATTGAGTGGTTAATTGTGTCAAACGTGGCAGAGCGGTCTAGAAGGATTAGTGCAGTGCATCCTGCAGAGTCAGCAGTGATTTTGAGATCGTCCCAGATTGAGGCCAGAGTGGTTTCGGTTCTGTGTCGTGGTGTGAAGCCAGATGGGGCGGGGTCCAGAAGGTTGTTGGATTCGACAAAGGCGTTTAGTTGGGAGTATGTATGTGGTTCAATCGATGAGTTTTGCAAGGAATCTGGTGTTTGAGATGGGGCAGTAGTTTCTGGGGTCGGGATTATATATATATATATATATATATATATATATATATATATATATATATATATATATATATATATATATTTTAATTTAGAAGGGGTTTGACATGTGCAATTTTGAAGGCATCGGGGAAGATCCCAGAGCTGTGGGAGACATTTAAGATGGTCTTTGCGTACTCTCCTGCGCATGTGGATGAGATTTCTTTGAGGACTGAGGCGGGGCAGGGGTCGAGGGGGGGTGGGGGGGCAACCGAGGGTTTTCGGGTAGAGAGGAGTTTGAAAAATTCATCTTTGGAGATTGGTTTGAAGGAGTCGAAGGTGGGTGGCAGCGGCTTTGTTGTGGTGGCGGGGGGGTGCTTGGAGGAGCGAACATATTTTGTGGTGGAGAGGAGGGTCAGTTTAAGAGAAGTTGTTCTGTCGAGTGGTGGTGTTTACACAAGAATTTGTTGTAGTAGGCTTTTTTGGCTTTTTGGCTTTCTGGATTTCCGCTATATAGTGGGGGTGGTGCAAGGCGAAGGTGGATTTACTCAGATTTGTTGTTGTTTTCTGCCATTTGCGTTCCAGGGATTTATTTTGTTGTTTCGCAATCTTTAGCTCAGGAGTAAACCATTTGGGGATAAGGACTGAGGCATGAGGTGGGGCGGCATGAGGGGGTGAGCGGGATTAGGGAGTTATTGAACCATGATTCAAAGGAGTTGGTTAGGGGATCATCCCAGGGGGTGGTTGTGGGGGTTCTGTGAAGCAGGGCTTCGGCTAGGTCTGGGAGGATAATTCGTTTCTTCCAGCATTTGCAGTGGAGCAGGGCGGTTGGTTCAGGGTTGGGCGCGGAGGCAGGGGAGCAGATGGAGAAGGGGACGATGAAGTGATCAGCCCAGATGAGAGGGGTGGGGGGAGCTAGATGTATCTGGTCGTGGGAGCTGAAGATGGCATCAAGGGTGTGTTGGGCCGTTCATGTGAAGGGAGAGGTTAAGCGCATCAAGGCAGTCAACCAGTGAGTGGGTCATGGGGTTGGTGGGAATGTGTCATGATGCCTACCTCCAAGGAGCCGGGTCCGACCCAGCAACCCCAGAGGCAGGCATCATTCCCCCCCAGGGAAGTGCCAGCGGGCCCAAGCTGGGGCCCTTTGGACACAGTCCTGGCGCCTTAGGCGCCAGGCTCATGTTGGACCCCTGTCCTGGCGCCTTAGGCGCCAGGCTCATAAAGCAAGACATGTGTCATGAAGCAAGACATGTGTTCAAGTGTTTTAATGTGCACTTACCTGAGGCAGACCATGCTGCTACATCCAGGCCCTCTTGAGGCCTGAATGGAACTACTTTACCTGTGGGACTACTTTCCGCCTGGGTGTGGTCTGGGAAGGATACATACCTGGAACTTCTTCCAAAGCTATTTAAACCACGCCCGATCAGCAACTCGCGCTTCACGTTGTTCTGCTCCTCGCAGCTGGACGCTCACCGTGTCAGCTCATGCATCTGGACTTCAGCCACGCCTGTCAGCATCCTGGGTCACCTGCAAAGGGAGATAAGAGAGAATTGGAGAGAAAGAAGACCTTACCTGCTAAAGCTGCATCACGGAGACATCACACCGACGATCCTGAAAGGGAAGACATCATTTTAAAAGCATTTCGCTTCGATCGCTGCAGCGCTGCATTTCACTCACCTTTCCTGGGCGCCTCCATCTTCAGCAGCGATCATCCGGATCCGCACCCACTTCCCAGAGCCTAGAGAGAAAGACAAGAAAACAAGGTGAGAGAAGGAAGGGAATAGGAAAAGCTCAGTTTCCTTCTAAGACTTACCTGTTGGGTCATTCCCATTTCATTTCGGGTCCTGCCGCTTCCAGGCATTCCGGACCCCGTCCCCTATGGGGAAAAAAGACAAAGACATTGAATGAGCGAATTCAAATACATTACCTGAACGCTCATCCAGAACTTACCTGTCATTTTACTGGAACTGCACGTTTCACTTCGGGTCGGCGCCATATCTCCGGCATTCCGAACCCCGGCCCCTAAGGGGAAAAAGACATAAGCATTAGCGCTTGCTGCAATAAGACAATGAACATTATTATTAAGCTTGAACTTTTGAACTTGCAACAGAACTCTTACAGCGCCTTACCTGAATAGTCAAGCTTATTTTGAACTCCCATCAAACCTCAATCCAGTGAAGTAACTGGGTTTCAACGCGCCCCTGCATCAGAAGCAGGATGGAGAACTCGTCCTTCCAGACCCAAAGGTGAGACTTCACTGGGAATCGTGGAAGGGTTTCGTGGAGGGCTGGAAGGGAGTGAGAGGCTTGAGCATTATTCCGTCAGTAGGTAATACTCCCTTTTCACGCACAGGGGAATATTCCTGCGAGCCAGAGAAGCCAGAGTAGAGGGGCCCCTTCCTGTCCATCTTCAGAGTCCTGCGCTTCACCATTGAAGAAGCATCAGCACTCGAAGCCAGACCTGCGCCTCCGTGGGAATCAGGTGAGCGTGACAGAATGTCTAGCCAGATATTGAAATCTCCCAGAAGAGTCAGAAAGGGGTGGTTCACTTGGATGGTGGCTATAGAGTCACAGAGGTTGGTTGTGAAATGTCTGTCATAACCGTGGGGGTCTGTAGATGATTAGGAAGCTATGGGAGAACATCGAGAAGTGAGTTTAACGAGAAGGGATTTACACGAAGGACTGCATGTCTGTGACTCGACGAGTGAGATGAAGTGAGATTTGAATACGATTGCCACTCCGCCTCATCTAGAGGGTCTCTTGAGCGGGATAAGGGAGTATTCGGAGGGCGGGGGGGGGCTTCATGAGCGACGGGGGCAAAGTAGTCAGAGAACCAGGTTTCTGTGATAAAGACTAGGTCGGGGTTGTCGGAGGAGAGGGGGTCAAAGATGCTCTCTGTGTTTTGCTACAGAGCGGGCATTAAAAAGGATGCATCTGACTTCGGAGTTGGGGGGGGTGGTTATCCTGGCGGTTGTAAGGGTGTGGGTGGGGGAGTTGCGGGGGACGGTGGCTGGTTCGGGGTCAGGGGTAGGGAGGATAGGGAGGGAGGGGGTAGGGTGGTTGCGGGTTCTGGTTGGTGTGTGTCGTGGACTTGTCGGTAGAGGTTGGGAAGAGTAGGCGGGCGGAGGACGATGTGAGCGGGGGGAGGATGGAGTTGGGCGGGCGGGTGCGCAGTTGTTCAAAGGGCAGGGAGGCCTTGGGGACTGGGGATTCATGTGTGTATCTCATGGGGCTGGAGAAGTCGAGGGAGAGGGGTTGGAAGCGGGGTGAGGGAAGGGGCGAGGGTGGTTGGTTATGGTGGGGGGGTCAGAGAATGGGAATGGGTCAAGTGAGGAGTAGAGGGAGAGAGAGAAGGGGACCAGGCTTGTTTTCTTCTTTTCATGTTTTTCAGTGCAGTCGGTGTGTGAGAGGGTGGTGGGGTCGGATGGTGATGGAGATGAGGCCACTGTTCTTGCCAGGGTGAGACATGCAGTTTTTAGGGAGGGGAAGGGATATGGCAGGAGTGGGGTGATGGGGCAGGGGGTCGGAGGGGGGATGTGGGGGTGGGTGGTTCAGTGATGGATAGTGGGTGTGGACTTTGAGGTAAAGGGGGGAGAGGGAGGAGTGCTCACAGGGGAGTTGAGGGAGGGGATGGAAAAACAGGCCTTTGGATGTTTGGAGCGCCATCGGGCTCCTCTGGCTTGGGAGTTGGATAGGGGCTGGGGTGGTACAGGTGAGCTCATGATGATGATGATGATGGTGGATGGAGGGTGGATTGGGGCGGTGGGTTTGTTAGGGACGGTAGGGTTGGGGATTTTAGGGGAGGGAGGTGTTGTTAGGGAGAATTCTCTGTTTAGGCTGAATTTCCCTACCTAGTGAGTCCCCCAGCAGCTTTGCTGGATTTCTGGGGTTTCTTTTTTTCTCCTGCCAAGAGTGGGACTCTTTTACCCTCACTCTTGGACATGTTGAAGTGTGTTTTCTTGGTTAAACCTTGTGTTGGATGGGCTATGGGGTCTTTTACTCCATAGGGCCTCATGTATTTTTGTGATGTGGGTTACACAGCACCCTCTGTGCCGTGACCCAGGGGTGTCCTAGGGACTCCCCAACATAGACTCCATACCCTGGGACTGACTACTGTCTCCCAGGGCATGTAAAGTCACCAAAGACTTTGCTAGTCTTGGATCCTGAACAGAACCAGTACAAACCATCATATTGTGGACGTACTGGCTGGGGCAATTCGATTGCCCCAGGGGCTGTTAGTCGAGGGGGCACGTCTCCGTCCCCCCTGATCAAGTTTTGGCTGGTGGCAGTGGAAACTACTTTTTATATTCGACCGCAAATATTTCCCTATGGGATTTCCCATTGTTTTAGGCTAACACATTTAATTATTTATTTACGGTAGCCTTAAACATACCGCCGGTTTATATATTTAATATTATAACTCCGGTTGGGACTTTTTGCCAAAACTTGATTCTAAAATGGCGTTGGCGTTCGCCTCTGTAACTCTGACCCAAAGTGGAGCCCTTTGTTCCACTTTTGGCGGGCTTCTCCACAGAAGCCCTCCAAAGTGGTGCCACTCTGTCTGGGGTACTTAGGAGGGGTGGAGGGGGATTTAGGCACCCTGGACTGAGTTACCTTGGTAACTCAAGTCGCACTCCGTCCTGATTGGCCCAAGTGGTGAGCCGGCCGGCTCACCACTTAGCATGTTTGAGTGACAGCTAGGCTGGGTGAATGGGGGTTTGCTGCATAAAAGCAGGGCTTTGGGGACTGGAACTTCAGAAGTCGCCACAGGACCAAGAATCCGACGAGGGAAGAGCTGAGCCGACCTGCTTCGACGACACCACCCGGTGGAGCCCTGCTGAACCGTCTCACTACTTTTCCCGACGACCGAGGAGAACTCTTAACGGAGTGGCTCCTTCCCTTGACTGGTGGGGACAACCAGTTTTCGCCTTCTTTTCGCTTCTCGAGGTATCTCGTGGCCGCCTTGCCAGTGCCAAGCACCCCGGTAACCGGAACCCCACCACTTTTACCCCAACCACGAAAGTCGGTACAACCCTTTAACCGGAGGACTCCGCGGCTGGTTTCTTCCCGGGCAGTGCAACGACCTTCTTCTTCTGCTCTTCAGCGAGAACTTCTTCTCCCCTGACCGACGTCGAGCCTTGCTGCCACTGCCTGGAACAACTGCCACCGCTGGAGGATCCTTTCCGCTTAAGGTACCGTGTTCCGCCTGGCTTCCCTTGCCACCGACTGTACGGGGTAGATTTAGCCCCCGGCTTTCGACCCTGGGAGTGCCTGGGACACCCTGGCTAAACTTTCTAAGCCACTCTAAACTCTTTCTAACTCTTTGCAAGACTTTGAATCCCTAATAACAGTGTGATCTTGGGCACATTTTCGCTCCGGCTACTCTAAGAGTGGGCCCTGCCTAGTGACTTTTGCTCACCTGTGACTTTGTGCTTCTCTGAGCCTATTGCAAGTGTTCTGGACCTTAGAGTGGTGTGTTTAACCCATTTCTGTTTCTTTTTACCCCTTTCTTGAACCTACTAGAGTGTCATCTAACGTTAAGCGCTCACCTCTGTTTTAATTATGTGGTGTTAACTTAGAGTTGTCTAGATAGGAGTAAGGGTTGGAACTGCTTTCATTATAACTGTGTTTGAAGTGTTTTTACTATATTTTGCTAGAGTGATTTCAACTTATGTGTGTTTAATAAATAGATAACTATATACTTTTGAAACCAAGCTCTGGTCAGTGTTTGCTTGTGCTATTGTATTTGAGTACCTATTGTGTATACTTTACATACTGCCTAACTCTTCTTGAGGGAAGTCTGACTGCTCAGCCACAGCTACCAGGTAAATCTGGGTGGTGCGGACTGCTACCAAGTGGGTTTACTGCTATACCTGTAGTCTTAAATCTTTTGCAGTGTTCCCCAAGGGAACTGCACAGGTTTCTGCCTAACAGGTGTGAGGCGCGCCAGAGTAAAGCTCTCATTTTGGATTTAGATGGTGGGATGGAGTCCTGCTCAAGGGATGCTCTGTTTGGCCTCACTACCTAGATTCAGAATACAACAAAGTGAAACTAATGGGGCACATTGAGTGCGCCCTCAAAGTTTCATTGTGTTGAATTTGCTCCTAGATAGTGGTTGTGGTTCAAAGAGCTGCAGGAACAATTTATGACCACCCTCCACAGACAATTTGAAACACTGAAGGATGAACTGAAACAGGCGGTGCAAGATGTAAGGGTAGATGTGCCAAAATTAGAAGAACGAACAGACATGATGGAGAGAATTGTGAAGAATGTGGAGGAAGAGGCACAGTGGTCATGGGAAGCCCAAGAACATCTGTTCCGCCTCACGCATAACCTGGAACTACAGCGCGAGGATCTCGAAAACCGATCCCGCAGATCCAATATCTGTATCAAGAACATGCTGTAAACTATAGATGAGAAAGACCTCAAGAAGGCAGGGCAGCACGTCTTCAAGGACTAATTGGCCAGTAGTTAAGAGGAAGAGGTCCGGATTGACGGAATCCACTGGGTAGGCCCACGAAGGATTGGTGAACCAGGCGCAAGCCCCAGAGATGTCCTGGTAGCACGCGCTCTCATCATACCCCCAAAAAGAACTAATCTTACACAAAGCAAGAAAGATTCGGCATACCCGAATTAAAGGGGTGAAAATTCAGCCATACCAGGACTTGGTACAGTCGACGCTGCAAAAACGTCGAGAGATGGGCCTGGTGGTGGCTAAACAAATTAGATACAAATGGACCTTTTCGTTCGGACTACTGGTAGCATGAGACTGTAGACAAGAGTGACCACCTGTGACGAAGGCGTACTCCTCCTTAACCCACGAGAAGAGGGAAGGGAGGAGGGAAAGCAAACTAACGACGACGGAGCTAGAAGAATTCCGGGGGAGTGAAAAACAATTACAAAGAAATACAATGGAAGCACAAAATGACGGTTGAAGAAAGCCAGCCGGCACCTCCAGCTACGAAGAAGCAGATCTCTGGAGGAAACTAAGAACGGTATTTAACCCTGCAAGGATCAGCAGGTAACTTGCCCCAGGATCAGGTTGCAGCCCGGGAAGGGAATGAACCTGGGGTACACCAGCTTAGACGCTAAAGTGTGTACGAAAGTCCTGGCAAATAGACTTGCACCCCTGCTCCCTAAAATAATAGGCCAAGACTAATCCGGCTTTATTTCTGAATGGCAGACCCACAACCCCAGAAGAATAATCCATTTGATGGAAAAAATAGGTATTACACTGACCCCGGCCATACTGCTTTCTCTAGACACAGAGAAAGCGTTCGACCAAGTAGAGTGGTCGCCCATGTACCGCAATCTGAAGAAAATGGGATTTGGGGAGCAGTATATTAAAATAATACAGGCCAACTACAATACCCCGGCATACGACTAGACATAAACGAGAAGGTAACGGAGAAACTGAGAATTACCAGGGGAACTAAACTGGGATGCCCACTGTCCCCATGCAATATTTCTGGAGCCCCTCTTAATTAAAATGTGAGACTCGGACTGTATTAAAGGCAAATAAATGGCGGGGAAACCCCACTAAGTAATGGCTTACGCGAATGACCACCTGCTGGCATTGTCGGACCCTGAACACTCGCTGAAAGCAGTGATGCTGGAATTGGTGGAGTTTTAGGACAGTCTCTGGTTTAAAAATAAACCGGCAGAAATCAGAGCTTTTAATCCTAGCCAGAGACGGACGCAATTCAAAAATCTCCTCCTAGCCTAAACCTAAAGGTAGCAGATAGAGTGGTTAAATACCTAGTAAGTACCCTAACAGCGAGAGTGGGACAGTTATTTGGGAAGCACTTTCCGCAACTACTTGGGAGAATAAAACAGGATACAGAGAGATGGAACCCGCTGACGATCTCATGATGGGGGGAGGATGACCGAATATACTTCCCAAATTATTTTATTATTTTCAGGCACTACCGCCATCACAATCCCCAAGTCATTCTTTAAATCACTGACCAGGACAATCATGGCATATATTTGGAACAAAGGACCCCCCAAGGGTGGCGAACGATGCTGCCAGCGCCAAATCACATAGGAGGGTTATCTCTTCTGCATTTTCTCAAGTACTACGAGGCAGAGCAGCTGTTGGTACTAAAGGAATGGGTCCCGACGGACGCACACAAAATTTGGGCAAACCAAGACCGGGCAGTAGTGGGGACATCACTGCCCGACCTGCTATGGAGCGAGAAAAAGTATAGACACCCTAACCTCCAAGTTAGTGAAGTGATGGGGTGGCCCTGGACATATGGGATGAAGCAACCAAAAAAGGCGAGCTGACTGAAGCACATATGCCCTTCAGACCTGTTTGGAAACCTGGAATTCCCTCTGGGAGTAGAGAAGGGGGTGGGCATGCATGAAATGGGAGACGGCGTGGTGTAATAAAATAGGGGATATGTACCAAGACAAAGAAATTAGGTTGTTCGAGGACTGTAAAGCTTTACTGGGCCTGACGGCTAAAGACAGATATAAATGTGAACAGCTGAGACACTGGCTGTCATCCCCATCCATAAAACAGGCAGCGACCAGAAATCTAACCCCCTTTGAGTTATATTTGATGTCTCACTCAGGCACAAAGAAGCTTGTATCAGCCCTGTATACATTTTTAGACACCTAAAAGGAGGAGGTCCAATGGAACTATATGAAAGTGTGGAGAAACCGTGGGGGAAACAATTTCAAGAACACAGTGGGAATACACCTGGAGAGCCATCGCAAAAATGATATGAGCAATACAACTAAGAGAAATGTGGGTAAAAATGATGGTTCAATGGCACTACACCCCATAGAGGCTAAACGCTATGTATCTGCAAACATCAAAACTGTGTTGGAGAGGCTGTTAAAGGGAGGGGAAATTGGAGGAGCAGCAAATGGTGGGACTGCCCGGGCATCAAAAGTTTCTGGTCTGAGGTGAAAACTCAGGTGCTGTGCTGGTAATGTTCAAAGATTTAGACCAGGTGGGAGAAAAAAGTATGGCTCTGCGGAATGTGGGATTCCAGCTCTAGGGTCGTGCCGAAAATGCAAAAATGAAACTTCATGGGCCTACGTTAGCAGCATGGCTGGCGATTGGGCAAAAATGCAAACAAGCCCCACCGTCCATTTAATAATGGCTGCAGAAGGTATGGTCTTATGTCACAAGGGAATAGGTAAGCTGCAGGACAGTTAAAATAATTTCCGGGAAGACTGGGGAACAGTACTATCCTTCTTACAAAGTGACTATATGGTGCAATGGTGCCCACACAAGATCAGGACCATGGATTTATTCAGCTAGTGACGCATAATCTTCCACTGAAGCGGAAAGAAACTCCTCTTGTTGGGGGTGGAGGGGTGAGGGTGCTGGGGGGAAATGTTGATTATGTTCTTGAAACCAATACAAATGTTTAAAAAAAAAAAATAATGCAGCAAAGTCAGTGATATTATCCAACTGGCGAGGGCAAAGAGAAAAGCATCACTGAGATTAATATTTGGAGATGCAGTAATCCACCCGTCGGAGTCGTTAAAGTATTTGGGCATGAATGTGAAAGGTTGTGGAAGCAACCTGATGAAGATCAAGGAGTGTAAATCAAAGACTTAAAGCATGGCAGCCCAAGGGAGAAAGATCCACATTAAATTTGGAAGTTTCTCAATGGTCCCGTTTAATGTTTTAAAAACAAAGCAGCCCCTACAATTTGCTATGGAGCAGAGGCTTTGTTGGGTGTACCCTGAAAGACATGTGGGAGACACTAGAGGGAATCTTATGGTGAAGAGCGTTGGGGTTTCCAAACTGTGTCCTGATGGCCGTCATTAGATACGAGCTAGGGCTGGTGTCATTGTATGCAAGAGGGGCATGGTCAACGCTATCACTATTCAGGAAAATAATCTATGAAGATAGCAAAATTCAATTTTTATCTTGAAAGATTGTGGTGCAAAGAATGTGAAAATATCTTGGTGTCGGAAGAACAATTGAAAGCAAACCCAGATTCTGTGAAAATGGTATTGTGGGCTGATGGTTGGAGAGATACGTGTGAGAGAAAGTAGAATTATTACTTGTTATATACAACTGAGGAAGGATGTAAAACATTTAAAAAGATTGCCAACATATTTGGAAAAGTTCGCTAGTAGGTATCATTGTGACAATCGTTCGCTTCTGCATGAACTTATTACTGACTAAGGAAATACTGAGATGTAGGAACATGGGAACCTATGATCGTGACTGTGTCGATGCTGTAAAAAAACAGGTGGCATTGTTGAAACATTTAGTCATGGATTGTCCAGGGTTAAAGGTCTGGAGAAATGCATGCTTAGGTGACTTCAGATGGGGACCCCATTGGTTGGGGAAGAAGAGTGGTGGTAAATTCGATGTGGAGGCACTTATTTTAGGCTGAATTGTGCCCTGATAAGATTTTTGGATGGTATTAGTTTTCTTTCCGCCCCTCAAAAAAAAGATCATGCGTAAAGTAAGCTCAAGCGATGGAATAAATGAGGGAAAATGTTATGCACTATTAAGATGTATTGTTTTTAGTGTCAAAATCTTAGTGTTTTAAAGGAATGAATTGATGCGCAATAATGAAAGGATGGAATGAAATTGTTGAACGTTTGTAATAAACTCTAAAAAAAAAAGAAGAAAAATATTTTCAACCCTGTGAGCCAGGTCGACTGTATGGATTCATGGCTCAACTGCCTGTCTCCACTTCAGCAAGTGAGACAGCAGGCTGAAAACATTCCTTTTGATGCTCTGGATAACTCCTCTGCCCACGCATGGGAGATCTTCTGTAAACCGTACTTCAAAGATGCACATGCATAATAAAGGATAGCCTCACACGAAGGGGTTGCACACCAAAAAATTTCTTTGGAGCTGCAGGATTGGGAATGAGGTGGGGTTGGCTTTGTTGCATAATAAGTGGAAGGGACCGGAAGGAAAGGTTCCCTTGTTACAGTGACTAGACTCCCTTTTGTCCAACTCCCTGGGGCCTTATTTACATGTGTAAACAAGGGGTCTCCCACTCCTTCCTGGATTCATTTTGGACCTCTAGTAAGACCAGTAGAGTTTGTTGGACCTCTATTGGGAGAACAATCATTGCAAAGTCATCCAATTGTGAGGTGAACATGAAGTGCTTCCAAGACACAGGCAAGCTCCGTCTCCTTACCATTCCCATGGACATTGGGGATGAACTGCTGTGCACCAAGGCCTGCACTCTGCTAGCTTCACTGGAACATTGCTCTTCACTGGAGTTGAAGGAACTACTGCAAATGCCAGCCCGCTTTCCCTGGACTGGGAGTGAAACGCAAGGACTCAACTTGATCTAGAGCTACTGGCTTGGGACACGCAGCAAATGCAAAATCAAGTGACTCCTGGATATCCCTGTATCTTCGAACTGTCAAGACACTGGTTTGGGCATTTCTGACCCCATCTAAGCTGCTGCTTGAACACCTAGTTTGGCCAATGCTGAAGCTTCGCCAAGTCTTTCAGCATCTCTAACTCTACACTGCCACCTGGTCTGCAGATTATTAAAGAGTCCGCCGAAGGTCACTGCAGGACCCGGTGCCAGGTTTGGCCAACAAACCCAATAATTTGAAACAACAAATTATCGAACCGGATAATTGATGCACACATGTTGGCGCTAATTGTAATACACATGGCAAGAAATTGCTCCTTTAAATCGGCACCTAATCCTAGATCTCTATCAAGCCTTCCACCAAGCTGTCCTACAATGGCTTAATTGCGCAGGGGCGGCCCCTGGAAGTGTAAGAGCTGGAGAAGGTGGCGCTTGAGAAACCTGCAAGAGCCTGTGACATTAAGAAATTCTCTGAATATGGGAAACGAACGCTGGAAGCCCAGTGCGTGGAGAAAATGAGACGCGTAGGTCAGTGGAGTCCAAAGTGGGCCGTGGTGTGACCACAAGGGCATTGTGGTGGGTAGGCTGCCCGTCTAACAACGCTGGCACAATACCAATAGAGAATTTGAAAACGCTCTGATCTCCCGTAAGGAAACTGACGGCAAGATGGAGCGAGAGAACGGCAAGGAGAAGACGCCAGCAGAGAAAACGATGGAAGAATGTTGCACACAAGTAGAGGCCCCAGTGATGTTTCCACCCTGCACCCCCCCGGCCCGGCTAAGGGGAGAACAGGGTGGCCGTGCAAGGCTCATGCAAGCACACTCCTATCTCGGTACAATTGACTAAGATGTGAAACTTAATCTGATGAACTTCAATAGTGTGGTTATAAGAAGAAAGATCATAGTAATCCTGAGAGAGGAAGCAATGGAACGTGGGTTGCACTATCCTACGAAGAGGGTGGGTGGAAAGCACCCAATTACTCAAGGAATATTGAGAGGAACGTAACGGAGAAATATTGTAAAGTGGAAAGGACAGAGATGCCTCAGGAGTAAATAATATGACAGACTACTCCAAGAAAGGTTGAACCATAATTGCATAGAAAACAAACTCCTAAGCAAGGACACTGCCCATGATTACCTGGCCTGAACCAAAGGATTCGACAAGGGCTAAAGAAAGTCGTCCTGAATATTGAGGAGCACTTGATAGGGGAAGAATATTATAACTGAGGGACAGAGAAGCCTTAGGAATCATGTGCAATGAGGGCAAGTCAACAGAGAAAGAATATTATAAGTGAAGCGTATAGCTTCAGGAATGCATGATGTATAAGACAGACTATGCCAAGAAAGGTGGAAGCCTAATTGTAAACACCTAGGGAAATCCACTTTCCTCAGTTACCCGTTACTACAAGTCAAAGCATTGAGCAAAGACCAAAGAAAGTAATCATTAAAGAGGAAAAGAAAGCCAAACGTTTTCAAAGAGAACTACAAGAACTGGTACAGAAAGTAACAAGAGAATACTTGAATATTAACAAGCAACAAGAAGGAAAGTGCAAGTAGCATTCATCAGGAGAAATAATTCCTTCTCCTGACCTTAGTTTTCTTAGAATAGTAGTAGGGTCAGTTAGCATTAGTTTTGGACAGCAGACTTCTTCCCTTGGACTTTTATTGATGAGCATCTTAGTAAAATAGGTAGGGAATACCCCGTAGCAATAAGGAAAGTTACACCTTATTATTCTTTAATAAACAGATGTTGGAAGTGTCCTCAGTGTCTGCATACTCCTTGTGACTCACCACAGTCCTTAGAAGAAAATATTACTATTGTCTCATATTGACTTGTGCCCATCAAAACATGCCTTACACTGAACTGCTTCAAACCTAACTTTTGCCATTTTAGATCCTCCTAACACTTCTACACCTACACCACCTCCTGAAAATGTACCCTCTTCCAAATCTCCACCTTCTTTGTTAAGCAGACTCCATCAAAACCAATAATGGAAACCTAGGGTCGGTGTGTGCTTCGGATTTAGGTAAGTGCAGCAGTCTAATCCTCCCACTTGCAAGCAAACGTTTTCTTCATGCTGTGTGAAGGGTCTCTACAAGGTCCCTTTTCTTAAAAATGTTAGAACCACAATGCATTTGCTAAAGAAATTCAACCCATCGCTACAGGACTTCACACAGCTGCACCAATCTTCTGACCATTCAGGAGCAATTTTCAAATGATCTGAGAACCGACACTTTTCCTGGAGTGAAATTCCTAAGTGAAACTTGCCCAGCTCCTGAACCATGTACAACTTGAAGCAAATCTTATCACCCACATATTACACATTTAATGGCTGTGCTCTGATGGACCTATTTTAATCAAATCCATTAGTTGCTAATATGGTAGTGTTGTCATGCAAACACTTCCTGCTTGGAAACTTGCTTGCATTTCTAATGTAGCTACCGCTACTTACTGTAGCTCTTTGGGGGATTGCCTGTGCCTAGCAATAGAGTTCTGTAGCGATCACGATATAAAACATTAAATGTATTAAAAGTCAAAAATTTGGCAGATTATTGTAGACAACTGAACATGGAACTGGCAAGCATTTATAGCATTTGGCCCATTAATAAAGATGGATCTTTTGAGTCATTTCTTTCACCCAAGAACGTGTGCCAGCCCTAAACTTCAATTTTAAAATGAAAACCATGATAAAATGCAAATGCCATATGATGCATGGATTTGCAGGTCTGCCAACTGGATTAACCATACAGCGAAGATTTGTGGCACTAACCACTCGTATCCCTCTTCTGCAGTGGCTGGTGGAACAGATTCTCCTAATCCAGTGCAGAGGATGCCTGGGTACCTTCCTAAACCTAGACAAATGGATTTCTTTAAGATCTCCTCGGCTTGCCTAGTGGTAGTAGAACAGTCCTGTTCCCCTGGAGTGGAGTATGTTAGTATACAGGGTAGTATACAATGCAGAATCACAAAGTGTCCACACTTGTTATGAAGATTTACTTTGCTTCTAGTAAAACGTAGGTACGTGTTTTTGTTTAGGTTACAAGTAAGCAATGCAGGAGTCCCTTAAGGGCATTGCTTTCGATGTTGTGGTCTTGCACAAAATGTAAGGTCAATCTGTATCCTTTGGTAAAAGGGTGGACAAAGGGGCCTGCAGAGCTTGTTTACTCGCCCAGGAGTTTCTCTACTATTAAAGAGATGGGTCTGCTTCTGATTGGCTGAGTAGGATATTGATCTTGATGCAGAGTGGTACTCTGTTACCGTTGGGACTTCCTTTGTGGTCACTCTTGGCTCTTTCCGAAAGTAATGTGAACCTTAGATTTGGTAGCTTCAGCTGTTTCTGGCCTGGGGTCGACGTTACTTTTGATTTGTGTTGCTCTTTCCATTTCTTGGGTCTTTGTCCCTGGTTACAAAAAACGGGCTTCTGGATCTGCACCCAGCTGGTACTCTGCAGCACATTCCTTGTGTGGTTTCCACAGGAACCTGCAGCAAGCCTTGCCTGGCAGCAGAGGTGTCCGGGAGACTTTGAAACGCGTGACTCTTCTGTGTCTTCGGCAGAACTCCAGATAAGCATTTATTTTGAAGGTGGGAGTAAAATGATTTTGGTGGGTGGGGCTGAGGGGAATGGAAGTCCATTTTCCAATGGGACTATTTTATAAGCCAGTAAAAAAAATGTGTATTATTTCTTTGCATCTAGATATTTATGCAGATGTGTAACCATGTTTCCTCTTCCAATCAGCAATTAATAGCAGTTTCCTCCTCCTGTTTCTACATGCACTACTAGTCCAAACATATCTATGGAACTGTTTGGGTAGAAGCAGGGGCAGAAGGTCTTGAATGTTGGTTTCCTTTTTTTGTTGGGAGTATTTTGACTCCCTATTTAAATTTTATGTCAATATTTGCCTATTTTTAGGGAGAAAAAGTGGCAGAGATCTGTAGGGCTGGCTTTCGGGTTAAGTGTCACTTTGCGATTTGGAAAGAAAGCAAAGAAAGGGGGCGGGATGAGGGGGAGGGAGGGGGAGAGTAGCATTTTTCCTTTTTATTACTCAATTTGTTTACCTTTCACACACAATAGTGGGACGTGGCATGCGCTGTATTAAAAGCTGGTACAACTATTACTTGTTCTAACAAACTGCAAAGTTATGATCCAGTCTTCTTCAATGCAAGATCAATACACATTGGTTAAGGTCCATTTTGCACAAGCTCTCACTTTCGTGGGCGACACAAAGTCGCAATTCAAAGTGCAAAGCTATAAATGCACTTCTTTTTGTGTGCAGCACTGGTGAAAAATGAATACTTACAGTTGCAGCATTGGATTCTAGCTCCCCCCAGTTAAGGTGGCGGCCACCAGGGAATTGACAACATTTGAACATCATGTATTATCCAATACAGGGAACAAGGCCCTTATTTCCGCTCTATACAGAATATTGGGGCAAGGGTCACCCAAAACAAAAATAAGCTACAAACAGGCTGGCAGGTCACAATTGGGGAAGAGATCACTGATCAGGATTGGGAGCCACTTTGGTGAACAATCCCCAAACTTACCAGATCGATACCAATAAAATAATTCTGGCTCAAACCCATGGTGCAATAGCACTACACTCCAGCCCGCCTCGCCCAAATGAAACCTAGCATATCTGACACATGCTGGAGAGAATGTGACCATGTAGGGAATTGGAACACATTTGGCTGATTTGTCCGAGGTTAGCCCAATACTGGGGAGAGGTTAACTCGTGTATCTTTGACATCTTCTCTATTAAAACTCCTCTCTTTACGTACCGGTGTGTTTCTTATGCTAGACAATGATTTTAGACATCGGCCGAATGCTGTCCAGAAAGCATTTGTGATATTGCAACTAGCTGCTCTGCTTGTAATTGCCCAGAATTTGAAGCGTAAAGACCCACCTCAACATCTGAATGGTTTGCAAAAGCATGGAACTTTTTATCACTAGAATGCATGACCTACTCTTTACAGTGGGACCTTTCCCCGTTCACTGAAGACTGGAACGTTGTGCTAACAAATTTATACAAAGACTTTCCCATACCGTATTGCCCTCAAAGACTGCGCCTGCTGTGTATTTCTTGATTTGCTGAACTAGGCTAATGTTGTAATGTGTTATTACCACTACATTGTTTTCAATTTTGTGGCATCCAGGTGAGGGAAGGAAGGAGGCAGGGGGGGCTGGGGTGTTTGGGAGGTTGGTTTAAAGGGTGGGCGAGAGAAGTTTGTGATTTAATCTTGAAATGCCAATACAAAATGATTGATTTTTAAAAAAAATTATTACAATATATATTTAAAAATGGTGAGGGTTAAACCATGAAATTACTTTCTTTGGAGTTGAGCAATGTTGAGATACTTCTGCAAGTTATTCTTTGGAAATAGCGCAATGTAAAATTCATTTTTGGTCTTACTTGAGTTGTCAACAACTTAGTTTTGTTTCTTTTATGGTGTGCCACACCGTTTGCCATTTGTGCCTTGTATAGCAAAGTCCTTATTTGGCATGTTTAGTAGAGAGCAACTATAATTTGCACTTACTTATGTAACCATTTTGTTAAGGAATTGTCTGTGTATATGGTTTACATGTAATTGTCATTCGTCACCTAGCTTTTGTAGGTGAGGTGTAAATTGTATGCACTTAGACTGACTTCTCCCAACATCTCGTTCTTTTATTACCCCTTCACTTACCCCTCTTCCTGTAAATGAGTATTGTTAACTTACCCAGATGTATCTGTTTAACCTCCTTGGTGCTGAAGGAATTCCTGCTGAAATGCTCGATGCGCTAAGCAATTGGTTAAAATTGTGAACTTTCACATACTTCTCATTTATTAGAGAAGGCCAAGAATGTGGGTGTTCAAAACAAGCAGTACTTCTAGTTTTTCTCTTACACTTTTTTTTCTTCTTTTTTTCATAAATGTCATGTTTTTTTATTTTACTAGTTACCTCGAGTGTGAATGCCGAGAACCAACCGGATGTGAGCGCAGTACTTTCAGCCTACACTCAGCAAGGGGATCCATCCAAGTATGAAGCCTACTACAGTGGATTGAAGCGCTTTATCGAGTCAGTCCTGGATTGCCACCGTGCAGAGCTCTCTCAGCTCTTCTACCCGCTCTTTGTGCATATGTACTTGGAGCTTGTGTATAATCAACATGAAACTGAAGCAAAGACATTTTTTGACAAGTAAAGTAACATTTGTATCACAAGTTTTGTATTATAAAAGTTGTGGTGAAATAAGTGCACTAAAGTAACAAAGGGGAAACTAGCGTTTGCCCAAAAATATCTGACCCGAAGTCTCAAGATGGGTGTCTAAAGAATGCCTTGCAACCTGTGCAAATAGCCTCTCAGTTCACAAGGATCACCCTGTAAAGCAATGCTTATGATGCAGTCAAATTCTACTCTTCCATGCAGAGTATGGTGTGTGCGGTTTTTTTGTTTTTTTGGTCCACTGACGCACAATGCATTCCGTTTGGGGGCTGGAGGTGACAACCAGAAGACTTATGGTTTATTTTGATAGAATACAACTTTCTTCTTCATATAAGTAATTTGCAGCTTCTGTTTTATTTACAACGCCCATACCAAATAATTTGTTTGTAATTCATCCCCCCACACTACGCAGGAACGCAGTCTGCGGCTTCTGGGGTGTTCGCATGGCTCGAGCCGGGATCACTGCTTCACTACGGGCCCCTGGCCCTCTTCAGAACAGCGAATCCTTGTGGTGACCCCTGTGCCCTTGGTGAGCCGCGTAGCCCTCACATCGGGTCCCCGCTGCAGCCCCGACATTGCCGAAGGAATGGTTAAACACTGAGGGCATGGACGGAAACCCCCCCCACCCCCTTGGCCTCCCCCTCCACATAGCGAGATGAACTCCGGTCCCCAAACTCCACTCGGGTGTGCAGTCCCTGCTCCCGAAGCAGGATAATCAGCAGGGGGCATCACCACTTTTCTCTCCCCCGGGCCCCTGACGTCCCACTGGTTTGGCCATCTGAAGGCAACAGGAAGAACGCAATCTCTTGGGGCCCCATTGCCTGACTCCATCCCCCTAGGATAACCACCTGATTGTGATACACTTCCCTTACTTAACTGAGGCCCTCTGAACTTGGAAGCTGGGAGCCAATCTGCTCTCCTCACTCCTCCACACCCCCCTCCACTCCCCCCCCCCCGACACCCAGGGGAAGGAAGGTCACGTCTGCAGTGGTTCTCCTCCTGCATCTGACACAGCACTGAGAACTATCTGGCAGGACTTTACCCTCCTTACTCTGAGAAGCCCCTGGGTGACAGGAAAAGCAGTGCCTCCCACTGCCAGTGGTGCCCCAGGACCAAAGCTGGTGTTGACACCTGCCCCACTCGGCCAGCACCTCCTGTGAGCCTACCCCATGGGGAGTGGAAGAGACGTCCTCTTCCCCCAACCCTGGAAAAGAACAGCCTGGGGAAGTCCACATCTCCCGCTCCTGGAAGTCAACACATGGATACCTTCAGGATCCTGCGAAAAATGGCCAAACACCTTAATTCTTCCAAATATGCAGACATCGCCACCATGTTGCTCCCAGCAGACAAGGGGAAAAAGCCTGAAACACCGAAGTCCTCACCGCAAACAGCCTCTGAAGGAACTGGTCAGTTGGCAACCAAGGGGGACTTCCAAGCATTCATGGTAGACATTCAGGCTGAATTTAGATCCTGTATGGCGGAGCTCAAGACTAAGTTAGAACAAACAGAGTAGTGGAGGTGGATCAGAGAGTGGGGTAAGTAGAGGACCTAACCCAAGAACACTCAGCAACACTCCTGGAGGTACAACGCACTATCCAGAACCTACTCAACAGAAATGAGATCCTAGAATATCAACAGGAAGACCTTGAACAGGGCCTGACGGAACATTAGAATTCAAGGGGGTCCCCTCCTCAATCTTGAACCAAAATCTTGCTGAATATGTAGGCAACCTCTTTCAGTCCTTGCTCCCACACCTGGATAAAGCACGACTCCTATTGTACCGCACCTACAGACTCCGACCCCGCCGAGGGGTAGACTCGGATGCCCCTTCCAGACATGATCACTCTGGTCCATTTCTACACATCTAAGGAGGCTGTCATGGCGCTAGGTCGTTCCAGAGACAAAATAACATTCCAGGGCTTCCCCTTCAGATCTTACAGGACCTGGCTGTAGCGACAATAAAAAAAGCAGAGTTCTGAGGCCCCTAACATTGTTCCTCCGAGAGCAACATATTAGATACTGCTGGCTATTTCCAACTGCGCTCCAATTCTCTTACAAAGGGGTATCCCAGACAATCGGACTATTGGAAGATGCACAATCGATCCTACATCCCAACTCACCTAGGGAAATGGCGGGCACCTCCCCTGACTCTCCAATGGGTGACCCTGCGATCTCGCCCCTTAAACCAAAATGCACAACCTGGACGAAGGTACAGAAAGGTCAGAATCCAAGATGACCCCCATTCTTGACCCAAAGGACTATTAGACCAGGGCTGCCATGGCCACGATGCCAGTCTTTTTCTGGGCTCCCTATCTTGAGCAGTCGCTCTGGCTGACCCTGGAACACCAAAGAACGCAACGTAACTGATGCACTCTAGCGGGCTTCACACGGCCATGCTCAACTCCAAGGTGGATGACACTGGAACGCCCTTGGAGGGACTCACAAACCAATAGGTTTCAGTTAGTTAAGGAAGTCGCCTACGAAGAAGGGTCGGCTTCCTATAAGTTTAAGGCTTACCGTTGGAAGTTAAAGTTAAAACCCCGGCAGAACAATGGAGGCAGGATGACGGAGGACATAGATGGCGACTGAGTCGCACACGGCCCCTGACCCTCACCTGCAGAATCTAAATGCCCCTGAGGAATCCCCTCCACATCAGAAACTGAACCTGATCTCGTTAAACATAAAGGGCCTGAACTCCCCCTTCAAACGTAAATCGACGCTGAAATGGCTCAAAGACATGGAAGGCTCAGTGGTTTTCTTACAAGAAATGCACTTGCTGCCGCCAGACTTCACACGACTCCGAAGTAGGCAGTTCCCACTCCAATTTCTTGCTTCTTACGGGACCAAGAGAGGGGACAACGCCATCCTTTTTGCCAGGAATGTCCGGTTCAAGGCCCTGGAAACACTACTGTGCCCCAAGGGGCGATTCACGGCAGTCAAGGGCTTCGTATATGGACAGCTTTATTCTTTAATTTCGGATCATGCCCCAAATGAGGGTCAGGAAGCATTCTATGAAGCACTGGGCAACTACCTCCTCTCCTTTTTGTTGATGGCCAAATAATCATAGGGGCAGACTTCAATGGGGTCCCAGACCCCCTGTGGGCTAGGTCTCGCGTCCCGGCCCCCCCGAGACTATAAAATTGCCACAAAACTTCACCTATTCCAGACTCTGGGGGTGGTGACTTATGGGAGGGTGCTCCACCCGGGTGGAAGACTTCTTTCCTCATATGTACACAGGACATCCTCTGGAATAGATCTTATGCTGACCTCCCCACAAATTCTCGTCTTTGTAGCCGAAGTTGCCGTAGGAACGAAAGTGCTCTTGGATCACGCCCTGGTTAAACTGACGCTCTGAGCCCATAGTCCTGATCCACTCCCGCAATGCCGCTGGAACCTATATGATCCCATCCTGAATGAGATGCAGCTAAGGGATTCCATTGTTAAAGCGATCAGGAACTTCTTTTGAGAAAACCCGGTTGAAGACTCATCCACAGCCAATACCTGGGATGCCATGAAAGCTGTAGTGAGGGGAGAATTGATTGCACATGGGGCAGCTTATCGTAATCTCAAACTTACACACAGAACTAGAGGAGGAGGTCCAAAAGGCAGAGGCCCTTCACAAAAGAAAGGGATGGTCCCAAAGGACCCAACGCACCCTACAGACTGCCCGGAAGAAGTTGGAGGCCCATTACGCAGAGGAGACAATGCATTTACTAGGCTACTCCGCTAAGAACAACAAAGCAAACAAACTCCAAGTGGAGAAATTGGCCAAGGCAAAAAGGAACACCATAGTGGGCCTCCATGATTCCTAGGGCTGAGTCCAATATGCTGATCGGGATAAATTGCAACTGGTGGTGACCCATCTCGCCGAAAACGATGCCTGCAGTGCCTCGAGACAATGCTAAACGGGCACAATACCTGCAGGGAGCCAACCTTCCACAACTGGAGGAGCCCGATGAAGAGGGATTGGACTTCCCGATCATGGGTGAGGAAGTGGAGGCTGCCATTTAGTCTCTGAAGTCTAGAACCTCAGGCCCTGATGGGTTCACGATAAGGTTTTACAAACTGTTCCACCCCCAGCTGGTGGCCCCGTCAACGATCCTCTTCAACTCCTTTCTCAATTCTGGCTCGATCACCCCATCCATGCAAGAATCGATAAACGTGCTTGCACTTAAACCCGGCAAAGACCCCAGAGAAAATAGCTCACACAGGCCCATTTCCCTACTAAATATTGATGCCAACATTTATTCTAAAGTTCTGGCGATATCGCCTGGCCCCTATTTGCCCAAACTGGTCGATTCGGATCAGACAGGGTTCATGATGCATAGATCAACTGGAGACCACATCCGTAGAGCCTTAAACCTAGTGGACATAGCAACCTAGTGGACATAGCAGCACAAGACTAGCATAAATTGGCCCTGCTGGCACTGGACGCCACCAATGCCTTTGACAAAGTAGATTCGACCTTCCTGCAACTCGCCCTAGAAGCTTTTCACTTTGGCCCGAGCTTCCGAAAATTACTCCTGGCTTACTACCAGTCCCCTAAAACTATTCTCAGAGTTAATCACTAAATCTCAGACCCGATCTCCTTGACCTGTGACCAGACAGGGATGCCGCCTGTTCCCACTCTTATTCGCCTTTGTAATGGAACCCCTCACCCAGCGCATATGAATAGACCCAAGCATTAAAGGCCTTCCTGTGGCTACCTCCAAGCACAAGATCTCACTTTATGCTGATAATGTGCTGTTATCCATAACTGATATCGGCCCTCCAGAAGCTCCACAGATTTGGGAGGGTCTCTGGGTTTGCCATCAACTACAGGAAATAGACGGTCCTGGGGATAGGCTTGGAGCCTGCGGAACGAGGGGCCCTTATGCCAGATCCACTGGAGTGAGAGATCGATCCCATACCTGGGAGTCCAGATCCCAGCCTGTCCAAAAGATTTTTGTTAAATATTCCCCCGCTCTTTAAGGAAATGGAAATCGACCTGGAACGATGGACCTCGCAGGAAATCTCCCTCATTGGGCAAATTTCCACCTGCAAGATGAACCTCCTTCCTCTGTTTCTCTACTTGTTCCTCTTTGCCAACCCCAAACTCACGCCCCTCCCTCTGGCGCATGCAGAGGAAAAGGCTCTGGTTTATATGGAGAGGTTGAAAGGCGAGAATATCCCAGAAGGCAATGATGAGCAGTACCCGATTGGGCGGCTTGGAGGTCCCCGACCTACGTAAGTACCACATAGCGTCGCAATTGGCGCTTGTTCAAGCCTGGGACATGACCTCTGGGCCCCCAAAATGGGTGGAACTAGAGCAGTTGGACTCCACCCCTGCTGCGGAAGTCCTCTGTGGGGATCCTGGCCTCCACCAAACTCACCCTTAGCATTTGGGATTAGGCATTAAAGCACAAGGGTATCCCATGTGACTTGAGCCCCCGATCTCTCATCTTTCACAATCCAGCCGTCTCACCTGGGTCACACCCTAGGCACTTCAAAAACTGAGCGGCTGGGGGGCATGAATCCCTGGGACAATTGTTTGAGAATGGCCAACCCTGATCGTTTGAACAGTGTAAATTAACCTTTCACATAACCAAAGCGGATAGGTTCTCTTACTCGCAACTCCGGCATTGGTGTTCACATACCCAGACTCGACAGGCAGTCACACGAGCTCTCAGCCCTCTGGAGATTACCTTGCAGGGATTACAGAGGGGCATGATCTCTACTCTCTACAAACTGTTACAGGATGATGTCCTGACTACCAGACTCCCCTATATGGCACAATGGGAGGTGGACTTGAAACACCCTCTGGAGGACCAAACCTGGGTCGACATATGGTCCCGGACCCACTCCTCTTCCTTTTGCATCACCAACAAGAGTGCGCTCATAAACTGCTCCTGTGATGTTACTACCCCCCCAACCCGCCTGCATTGGTTCAACCAATCCCTTGATCCTTGGTGTTGGTGCAAATGTGGTCAGCCCGGCTCATACTTCCATATGTGGTGTACTTGCCCCACAGTGCAGACTTTCTGGAAACATTGCATCTCTGCTATTGAATCACTCATGTGATTTATTCCTAGGGAACTGATTTATTCCTAGGGAACTGGAAATTATTTTATTAGATGTTCTGGCTCCAGAGACCTACCCTAGATCGGGAAGAAGAGACAACCTCTTGATCCAACTCCTATAGGCAGGAAGAATCGCAATAGCCTGCACATGGAAAACCACGGAGGGCCCCGCCATGATTCTGTGGTGGATCAAACTCTGGGGCGTTTTAGTGGCTGAAAAAGTTACGGCAACTAAAGCAGGCCTCTTAGAGGTTTACAGATATTTGGGCCCTGTTGATGGAATATGATGGGAACTTCCCGACGCTGACCTACAAACCTCCCCCAGACTGGCTTTATGGTCGGGCTCAGATCTGATCACGGATGCTACTGCTCCACTGAGCCAGGGTGAGATCTGATCAGAAGACAAGGGGAGAGACGGGAGGTGGGGTTCTGGGGTAGCGGGACCATGACTACTCTGTCCTCACTAGCGATGATCTGATTATATTGCATTGTATATCTGCTTGTATTATCTCCTTTGTGCAGCAGATTTAAAATAAACATGTTAAAACAAAGGATACAAACGTCACCCGTAGACAAAAATGCAGCATTTTCAGCACACCTGCAATGTTCGTTTTGTGCTGGGCCCGCAAGGCCGCCCCCGCTTTCCACTTCTCCTCTTCTCCTGAGAGGATTGGGGGGTTGAAGGGTTTATGTTCCTCCCACCCAAGTGTCCCCCTTATCAGGCATCTGACCCTCCCTCCCCCAAACTACTTGTCATCCGCCCATTCTGCAACTCGCCCTCCTGGACCAACTGCCCACTGAACCTTTCCTTTTTTTCTGTGCCCCTTCCCCTTTCCCAGTCCCCCCACCCATTTGGCTGTACAAACCACTCCACTTACCTGTGTAGAGACCGCTCCCCTTGACCTTCATGCCCCTCCAAACCACCATAAGCCACATACTTACTAATAACCAACCTTCTGTGGGTGATGTTTCTCTGCAAACATTTTTTGTGGGCAGGAGTTGAAACTCTCAACACACCCCATATGTACCCCCCGCCCCCCAACTAACCTGCTCACACCTCAATCTTACTACATTACAGTGCTCACACAATCGCTCATCCAGCTGCCTACTAACATACCACATTAAGGGAGCAACAACAGTGCTCCCCTTTCTAGTCCTAGTCTCCCTTGCCACTATGCCAGCAGCAACCCAGGTCTCGCAGTGCTGACCTCCAAATTACTTAAATTTGGGCTCCTCCATCTGACACACACACGTGCCTCCGCCACAACCCATGCTGCCTCATACCAGCAATCTGGTATTTACAGCATTGACACATCAACACCTCCAAGGAATTACGTCTGCCTTTTTCTCTATCTCACTAACCATCTCCACTCCCATTTCTTGTAGGGTCATGGTCAACAAGGCTGTCAACATGGCAGAGGAGTGCTTTCCAAAATCACTTGGCTGTACATTTATTCTCCATTGGCTTATTACCTGATTTAGTGACTGTTAAACCAGTCCCCTACAAACAAGGAAAATATGCTGTAAGGGTGCAGAAGGACGAGACTTGACACAGAGGTGGCATGCTTGGAGCTATAGACGTTTATTGGCCAAATAAAAAGCCAGAGAAAACCTAACATTCCCGAACTGTGAAGGGTTTCCCTGGCTCAACTAAAATACTAATTGGTCTGTCCGGATGGCTGTATATCCACCATTGTGTGTACAATCCTATCTCTGCCCCTCACGCTTCAAACTGAAGTCTTAACTTAAAGTTCAATTCACATGAGGATGACTCTCTTCGCCTGGCATTAGATTCCAAAAAGTCACAAATCGAGCAAGGATTTTCTTCTTCCAGTCAAAATTCGGAGGGAATGACTCTTCCCCATGATCTTCATTTTCTTCTTTGCACTTGAGCTCCTAGTTCATTCCTCTGCCCAGTACTGAGTAAGAGGACTTCTCACATTGATGTATATTTAGTGTTTGGTGGTCCTTGGGCTTTACTTGACCTGCCCAATGAGGAAACATTCCTTACTTCTGTTTTTATCTCAACCCAGCGACCCTTGCGGTGTGCTTAGGAGACCCTCCTGCGCTCCCTGTGTCCCTGCTGATCCGCTAGTTCCTCCCATTTCCTTTGCATACAGCGGCGGCCCTTCCCAGGACTGGAGGTCTTCCACCTGCTTCCTCCGGTCATCTGCTTTGGGGGCTGTCTGCTCTGTGTCTGCTCCGTGTGGTTTGGCTCCCTGCACTGCGGGTACTAGGGTGGAACCGCACAGTCCCCTTTCTAATTGTTTGTGCCACTGCTTCGCCTGTATGTTGCTGGAGATGGAGTTAGATGATTATGTAATAAGTAATGCAGAAATGAGGAGCGTTGAAGTAAAAATAAATCCTGGATTGATTATTATTTAGTATTATAATTTAGTATTTAAAATGAACAAATATTACTGTTTGTTGATTGTACCCCTCCTGACCAATTTTTCTTTTTATTTTTTGTAATTCATTCCAATTGCTTCTGTAGTTGTATACATATCCAAAATCGTACTCTTTACTGAAACTGACACACTTCAAGGTTTCACTTAAATGCCAACCTTATTCACTTAATTTGGAAGATGCTAGCCCAGTCCTGGTTTTAGCTTTGCATTCTGGGACACGTCCTTGATTGGCCGGGCCTTCAAATCCCAGAATGCGAAGTTTAAACGAGGATTAGACTATTCTCTCCCAAATTAATATGGTTAGCTTGTGTGCATTCAGAAATCAATATTGACCTGTAGACTTACTTTTTTTATCAACAGGTTTTATGGGGATCAGGAATGTTACTATGAAGATGACCTGCGTGTTCTTGCCAGCCTTACTAAAAAAGAACACATGAAGGGCAATGAGACGATGCTCGATTTCCGGACTAGCAAATTTGTTTTAAGGATTTCACGTGACTCTTATCAGCTTCTGAAGAGGCATCTTCAGGAGCGGCAGAACAATCAGATATGGAGCATTGTGCAGGAGCACCTCTACATTGACATTTTTGATGGAATGCCCCGCAGCAAGCAGCAGATTGATGCAATGGTTGGCAGCTTGGCTGGAGAGGCAAAGCGTGAAGCAAATAAAGCAAAGGTATTTGTTGCTTTGTTACGCAGATTTCTTTTAGTTTCATTCAGAACTGTTTTTACATTTCTAAATGCACTAGCGGTGTATGTGGGTGCATTCTCCCATGCACAGTGTTGGAGTTTACTGTGAAGCGATGGTCCCTTGTTGACTTTTAAACCGAAAGAAAAGTCTAGTAAATCTGAGGATTTGTCATTTACTGTGGTGCAGGTTATTCTATTGCAGAATTGGCAGGAAGATTGCATACTCATAACATTTTCGAATGGGTTCCTTCTTCCCCTGGGTTTTCCATGTATATCATCAATCTCCCAGCGCAGCTGCTCGTCAAGCGTTTCTTCCACTAGGGGGGGGTGCAGCATGGCTTCACGTTGGCTCCAGTCTTTGCCTCTATGCGCCCCTGCCTGATGCAACATCCAGGCCAGTATGTATTGAGACATCCTGCCCTGTGACCTCAGTTCCCTTTCTCCACACACACACTGCTCTCATCAGGAACACCACTTCATTAAAAGGTTTGTCACTTTTTGTTGGGGGGAATTCTCAGAAATGTGATAATTCCCTCTACCTTAGAGACCCCCAGCAACTTTGCTGGATTTTGAGGACTTGAATTTTTTACCTGGAGAGAGTTCGACCCATTTTTTCCCACTCTCACATGTATTTTAATGTGATTTGGTACACTGTTTCTTTTGGTTGTGGAGTCTGACAAACTCCATAGGCGTCATCTTTTACATTGTGTCACACAGCACCTTCAGTGCAATGACACAGGGAAGTCTTTCAGATTTCCCAAAAGATATAAATACTTTCTCTGGGATAAACTACTGTTTCCCAGAGCAGTAAAGTGAAATTGACTTTACTTACATTTGTAACTTTCTAGACCCAGCACACACTATCTTACAATAGGGTCCTGAAGGGGTCACCTAGTATCCCCCTTTTTCTAGCTTCTCATGTAAACATGTTTATGTTCCCCTTTCCTCACTGAATGGCTGTGGCAGTGGTTTACTTTTAAATACTGTGCTGTGCATTAACCGTGGGCTGCGTTCGCAGCTGCAGTAAAGCACCCAAGACTGCCATTTTTGTCAAAATGGCCCTGTCTTCTTTTTTCACCATTTCTTTGTGGAAAGGCGGAAAGGTCTTTCTTGAGATTTACTCTGCGTGCCAAACCAGGTTTGGTCGCTCTGTTCGCTTTGCCTTTGGCGGGATTCACAAGTGAAGCCTGCCTCTGGCTCCACGGTGTCTGGGGTGGGCAGGAAGTGAGGGAGGTGCCCGAAACTCCCTGTGCTTAGTCTTCTAGGAGACCCAAAAGCACTCTGTAGTGATTGGCCGGCTGACTGTCCGGCAAGGACAGCCACCCTGAGTGACTGACAGCTAGGCTGTAATGAATGGGAGAGAACTGAATAAAAGGCAAGGCTTTTGGCTTGGAAGGCAGAGTCGACCACTGAACAAAGGAACCGAAGAAGAATTTGAAGAAGACGCCAGCTGCAACTCATGGACCGTTGGTTTGCCCGTTGAAGCCCTGCTGCTGTGCTGAAAACTCCAAATTCGTATCGACCGAAAAGCCCCTGCAAGGACAACTCCGCCCCTGGAGTTGGTGGGACCAATGAACTCCAAAGTAAGCCAACTGGACATCCTTCTCGGAGCTGGTTGAATTTCCACAGAGTTGCTGCTGGAAACTGTATAGCCAGGGAGAGGAACACCAGATTGTGTGCATTGCTTTTAAGCTGGCCTAGAGCTCCAGGAAGCTCTTCCGGACTCCCAGGAAGCAGGACTAACCGAGCCTGAGCCCCCTCAACAGAGTGCAGGACCCCAGAAGCAAGGAAAGCTCATCTCCAGCGCCAGGAACCACAGTGTTGCTATTTGCGATAGACTTGAGGAGCTGAAACATCGAACAGCTACTGATATGAAGATTGACGGTTGCGAGCGCTGACCATTCCATTACAGTGCAGGATTCCCCAGAAGTTCTCCCTTTTGTCCCCACGACTGAGGCCCAGGAACAGTGAGATCTGCTCAGCTGCACATTTTCTTCAATACAAAGGTACTGTTAAAAGTCTGAGAACTTGCCTCTTGCTGTAGAGTTGCTTGCATCTTCTACTATTCACAAGTCTAACGGCTTGTGGCCCTACATTGATTCTTCAAAGACTTCTAAAATATTGTGCAAAGACTTTTCTACTTCACTCCAAGAAGTGCTTCAGCTCATATAGACTTTTGCCCATTGGCTTTGGCTTAGCCTGTTGCACTGAATGACTCTTATTGGGGGATGTGAAAGTATTTGCCTGCTTAAGAATATTTGTGGTCTCTTGTATGTTCTAATAACCCTTTTCCGTTGACTTACTCTGAATTGATTCTAAATACAACAGTGATATATTAATGTCCCCAGCACCCTAGCTATTGAAGTCACCTGAGGGTGTAGGTTGTCTGTGGGTCATCCCAAAAGGGTACTTACTGATTTGGAGATATTAAGAGTGTATTTCATGAAGTATATTTGAGTGTTACTGTTATATTGCTACCTTCTGAAGAAGGCTTACTCTGATTAATAATTTTTTATTCAAGAAACCTTGTGTGTAAGAGTTTATTTGAATACTTGTCACTGTGAATCTCTAACTCCCCTACGGCTCACATTGACCCCTCTTGAGATGAGCCTGGCTGTTCAACACGCTAACAAAACTGTGTAGTACAAGCTTATACCAAAGGTTGGGTTTCCTATTACCTTTAGTCCGGGTTGTTGTAGTGTTCACAAAGGGTACTGCATACAATCGTGCCTAACACGTTTGCGCCCGTCAAAGCAAGCTAAAGCTTTGGGGTTTAAATATTGCTTGGACTGCGGGCCACAGATGTCCGGTTCTGACCAAACACGAATTGCCTTTACTGTCTTAGAGAGGAGCATGACCTGCAAATTTTAGGTTGTCAGTTTATGTGCTTCAGTGATGGGGGCAGACTTGTTCAAGGCTGTATGCAATGGAGCGTCGTACAGTAGAAGGCTGCCGGTCCTCGAGGATTAGAAAAAGAAAAAATCCTCCAAGAGATCCTGCTCGCGCGGTGGTTCTTCCAGCCTTCATTCCAATTCATTGAATTGCCGTTCCGGGGGAGTCCTTTTGAGGAGACTGCACCACCAGTATCGGCTCCACTCAATGCCTACATGGATTCCACTTCCTGGTGGGCTATTCTGATGTCCATTGAGCCACACAAGTATAGCTGTAAGAACACGGCAGGTGCATGTTTCGAGCACCCCCTTAAATAAGAGGGGAGCACTGTGAATTTGGATATTGGGGAAAGTCCTTATCGAGGTACCGATTTGTAGGACTCTTTACCAAACCAGTCTCCCTCAACTTTGCAATCCAATAGTTAATTACACCTATCAGTCAGTCTGCACCCTGCCACATTACCTGATGTTGCAAAGTGCAACTCTGCCCTCTACAGGGTAAAATGCCACACAGTGGTCACCTTAAGAGACTATGAAACGGACTCCTAGGAGGGAGGTCGCTGACACAGTAGAGCGAAAGCGATTAACCCTCTTTATGGAAACTGTTGGTGGAACCCCCAAGATGCCACTCAAGTTGATAGATCCAGGTACAGCAGCAGTAGTAGTGCAAAGAGACAATGCCGAATCTGTTGGATTAGGCCGTATAGCACATGTTCCCACACCAGCCCTCTAAAAATTGGTGCCACATTTTAAGGGTTTGGCAGCTGCCAGTCGGTGGTAGTTGGTCTCACTCCTAGTTGAAACTGGATCCCTTTTTATTTGGGGAAGCTCTTGAGAGCCCCCATTGGTAAAATGGCCATTCCTGTCCTGAAACAGGGCCACAAAGAAAATGGCCAGTTCATAGGATTTGAAAAACCCTTACCAGCAACTTTGCTCACTGACGTCCAACCAAGTAAAAGGTGAACCGTTGCATCCGGACTGACTCTCTAGGTATGGTGACACTCCAAGGGAATAAATGGGATAATTTGGAAATACCCCAGCCCTGTTAGCCCTACCAAGGTTGCCAATGAAAAAAGTTAATTGCAGTCTACAGTGAGATTTTTTAGAAAGAGCTGCACTGTTGACAAAACGGTTAAAGACTCTGCAAAGCCAGCAAAATAGCAAGGTAGCTCGGACAAGTGAATACTTTTTTAAAACATTTCTTTTCTGAACCCCTTGTGGGTGCATTTTATGCCAACACATTGTATCTGGGTATTGCTGTTTCTTGGGGTAGAGGTTTTATGGTGTTTAGTAGCAAGAGATTACTTAATCATGAGCAATTCTTGTTCAACATCCTGTATTACCTTCATGTGTGTACTGCAGGTTTTCTTTGGGTTATTGAAAGAGCCAGAGATTGAGGTGCCATTAGATGATGAAGACGAAGAAGGTGAGAATGAGGAAGGCAAACCAAAAAAGAAAAAACCCAAAAAAGACAGTCTGGGATCAAAAAGCAAGAAGCAGGACCCTAATGCGCCTCCACAAACCAGGTGTGTCAGTGTGTACATGGAGAAAGGTGTCATTGTAGACCTGTATTGTAACTTATTCTGTGTGTATTATGTATTGCAAAGCTTGGGGTTTTGCTGGACAGATTCATAAATGTTGTTTTATACAGTAAACAGTATACATTGGTATGATTTTGTTGCTCCACCTCCTTGTCCAAAAGGATTTTGCGGCAGCTCTGAACCAGAGCTCTCAGCTAAGTTGAACTGAGGTAGGCTGTGAGGGGAGTAGTGCATGTGGTGATCAATGTCGTCTAGGACTGTGCTGCTTGGTTTCTTGCATCAGAATTGTGATGGGCACTGAACAGTTTAGACCAGGGTCTACAACCTTTCACTCTCTGAATGTTTTGGACTACAAGTCCCATCAGCTCTAGCCAGCAAAGTTAATGAGGGAATCGTGGGATTTGAAGTGCTAAACATCTGGAGAGCCAAATTACGGATCCCTTCTCTAGTGTGAAGAACCACAAATGAAACCTGGACACACAAACCTATTCTCGCCATAAACATGTATTAACTAAAGTAAGTGGGGTTGGGAAATGCCCCACTGTCCCTACTAAGAGGTGTTTCTCTACCTAAAACAAAACTATGGGTCTGTCAAATGTCAGAATGTCCAAAGCAAAACGTCATGTGTACCAAAGTACTATTCTGGTCCTCACATTCTAAAAAACAACTCCAAGGTGAAAGGAAAAATGTGTTTGGCTTCAAGTAGTGTACAAGTGTTCAAAAAGGAAATGTGTAACTCCAGCACAAGTTCTCGAAGGATAGAGTTCCTTGTTTCAGAGGGTGGTTCCCTTCCCCCTGGATTTATCTTCGCTCTGTTTTATACTTTCAGGATTAGTAGTTCCTAACATTTCTCTTGATCAACACCAGAACTGGTACACAAAACATCTTGGCTGTTAGTCTGTATCTTGGTAGGATACCTGGTGTACTCTCCTGCAAGAGCTGGATTTAAACGCATCCTTTTTCTAGTCCCGGTGTATCCTTCCCAGGACGACTTAGGTGATGTAGTTTACACACTGTTCTACTTGACCTTGCCTAGTATGCTTCCTTCCAGGGCTTTCTTGTATGAATACACTTGCAGCTTGTATCTACCTGGTATACTCTGCTACCAGGGGTTTCCTTATATGTGCATATTTACGAACTTGATAGTCTTAGGTTTGTTCTGGTCTGTCTTGATTCTACCTGGTATACTATCCTGTCAGGGCTTTTATTATAGGTATACAGCATAACTTATGCCTGTCTTATATTTACTTCTTTTTGTCAAGTGATATTCACTTGCTAGTTCTCATATACTGCATTCACCATGATTTGCTTTTGGCAGGGTTGCCAGTGCGCCCTGATGTCCCTTCTCCCATTGAGTGGACTCGCCGGCTCTTGATGGCGTGTGTAGGCTCTCCTACGGTAAGCCTACGGCGGCTCTTCGGCATACAGCTCCCTCTCGCTGACTCTGCTTCTGTGTCTCTCGTGTCTCCCGAGACATTCGGTGCCTGCAATCACTCTGAAGCCTCTTGCCTGCTTCTGGCGTCCTCTCAGCATACTGTCCCGTGCAGTCTGCTCCCCTTGGTTCCTTCGGTAAGCCAGTTAGCCCCACAGACCTCGCACCAGCCCTTCAGTCCCTTGGTATACACAGAGAGGACTAGAGATCTTGAGCCAGTATGTTTATCAGCTAGTCTACCATTTTAAATTTCCCAGCAGCTAGCCTTTTCCTGCAATGACTAGAGCACAGCTTGTGCTCTTGGTCCCCATTGATTTACACTTGGCTCATCTTCGTCACAGTATTTTGGTATTTAGTGAAATGGAAGTCTGTTGGACAGTGATCTTGAAAGGCAATTCATTTCTTGATCACTTGTATACAGATCCTGTGAATTGTTTTCAGTACACTTCCTAGGTGGGTGAGGCATGACAATATGCCATCGGGAATGGAGGGGGTATCCTCAAAAGAAAAATGGGATGCCATGTTTTTCCGATTGTCATTACACCTCCCCTCCAACTCCTTCTCCCCCACACACCCACCCCATGTGATCCTCCTTCATATATCCACCCTCAGGGCCAGGATCAGGTAGTGGCTGTCATCCCCTGGCAACATGGGGGAGAGGTCACCGCTGGGAAAGAAATGATGACGCCATCAGATTCATCACACTAGCCTGAGTGCAGATGTGAGGGTTGCCATTATCTGATGTGACTGCAGATTGTACATGGGGTGAGTGGTGCTACACCTGTGCTCTTCACAGGATCCTTCATAATAAGGTGATTGTGCGACCCTAAAATGGTGCGGTGCAGTAGGCTGGTGGAAGCTGTAATTTAGTTTTTGCTTCACCAGAGGTAGAGCTGGTTTTCCTGCATAATCTTATGTCCCATCAATCCATACTGGATTGGCGTCCTAGGGACGGGAATGAGCCTTTATTTTTTTTCACACAAAAAAGCCTTTGCCCTTAGCTGCTGGTGGAGGCGTGGTACCAGGAGCATGCGCTCCCCTTGACTCCGCCCTGTGGTGCCACCCCCTGTCCTCTTTTCCACGGCAACGGGATTGGACGTGCTTCACCTGTGCTGAAGACTTTTCCCTCGTGCTTGACCGACGACCTCCCCTCCTCCACCCCCCCCTTTCCCTGGATCCATTGTCCCATAGTTCTTCCCAGCGCATGTCGGCCCAGGTGGGCTTTAGTAGGTGACCTTCCTGCGACACATCTTTCTCGGTGTCGTACCTGCACGCGCTGTGTCTGCAGTGCCTGGGTGAGGACCTCAGGTGGGAAGGTTTATCGGCGTGCAACGTGCTTATCCCTCGTTAATTGAAGAACCGTCTCGCCAGGTGGAAGGAGCTCTTCTCCAGATCTCTGCCCAAACACTTGAGTATGTATGTAGGAAATTAAGGTCCAAGGTAACTATACTCTTCTCTAAAGCATGCTGCAAGGACGAGTCCTTCCCTGGGAAGACCCAGAGCGGAAGGGACCGTGGTGATCGTATCACCAGTCACAGACCTGAGGCTCTTGAAGCTACCGCTCAGCAGACGGAGGGATCGAAGGATCCTCCCAGGCCAAGGACGGAGGGACCGAAAGGTTCTAGTACCGGGAAATCTCCTGGGGCATTGCTCTGGTGCAGTACCGGGTCTATGCCCGGTTCCATGTCATTTCATTGCAGGATGTTTTTATGCTGGGTTTTTATTGAGTTTTTTTTTTTATCGAAAAAACCCATTGGAATATTTTTTTTGGTCTCCCCCCCCCCCCCCCCCCAACATCCCTTTAAGTTTATATCTATAACCAAAAACCCACACCCATATAATTTTTTTAACCCCCCCACCCCCCCTTAAAACAAATTTGATGGTTTTTTAGCGATTAAAAAAATCACGGTCCATGCCTGCGGAGCAGAAGAGGGGGGGGTCCTAGGTTAGAAGGCAAACCGGTGGAGGCACGTGCAAGTATGTGGGTGAACACACAGTTCCCGCACTTGCCAACCCAACCAGATGACATGGTGGCACCAAGTGCCAAAATGGTGCTGTGTACAGAGGCACACCCAGCCCAACCTGAAAGCACACGGGGAGTCTCGCCTCCCGCACCCAGGTAGGAATTTACCCCACTGGTGGAATGGTCGCCCACGTACATGCCGCAGATGTCTTCCCAGTACCCTCCTTGTCAGTGCGTTACTCCGAGGCTAGTTTTTTATTTTTTTTTAAACAATTTTAATTATTTTTTACCACACCAAACTTAACCAACATGTAGGACATTTCCAACACCGAGGCTAGTTATACGCAATCTAGGCCACTACTCCAGCAGCCCTAGTATCTCCAGAGCGTGCCACTCCTGCATGTGAGGACAGAATGTCATAAATTTATGACAAAGATGAAGTCGCCACAGATGGCGGGCATCTTAAAGGGTCTCATAAAGGAAATGCCTCCTCTACCGCCTGCACCAGCACAGCCCTCAGCTCTGGTACTGCCTCAGCCACTGCCTGCTTGTTACGCTCACCTGATATCCACAGGGACGCCACCCAGCCGGGTTACTCGCTGGTATGCTTCTCAGCTGTGGTCTGCGGGGATGGTTCTGCCTGAAAATGCAGGAGGACTGTGTTCAAGACTGACCGACTGGGGTAAGTATCCTCCCTCCACCCCCGTATGATTTCAGTCCCTCTGGCGCCCTCTCCTCACCTTGTGGTAGAATTAAGCATGCTCTCTGCCCTGCCTTCTTTGCAGGGGCGCCTTGTCTTTCATGGGCGAGTGCGGTCCAGTTACTTCACTGACGCCGGCCCGTTTGATATTGTTCAGGTAGGTCTTATTGCTGTTTAGTTTTGTTGCTATCCTGCATGCCTTTCTTTGTTTAAAATTTCTTTTTTTCTCCCTTAGGTATGCAGAGCTTCAGCGCGGCAAACTGGCTTGGTTGAGCCCCGCTGGTAAATGATGCCACATTAAGAGCGCTATGATGCGGTAAGTAAGCGCTATGCGCAGCGCTGCAAAGTTTTGCCTTTGCTAACCTGTGTTTTCCTTCCTTGTAGGTCACGGTGTTCTTCAGCGTGAGTGGAATGACCAGAGTGGTGCCAGCCGAGAGGCGACCAGCCAGGGAAGCCTTTTGAGCAGTTTGTAATTTGTAAATGTCTTTACTGCTTTCTTTAATGTTGCCTCTATCTTCCTCTTTCAGGTCGTTCTTCTGGGAGGCGTGCAGTTTCGAGGCAGCTGTTCTCAGTAGCTGCGAGTGTTTAAAGATGAAGACTGCAGGTAAGATGCTGTTGCTAATGATGATCCTTTTGTCTCCTTGCAGGTTCTGCTTCTCCGAGGTTCGAGGGAATAGCTGAACACGGTGAGCGTCACGTTGCAAGCTGCAAAGTAACGCGAAGCGTGTTGTCTTGCTCGGGTGTGGTTTAAATAGCCCCAACAAAATAGTCCAGGCAAAGTAGTCCCAGGCTACCACACCCAAAACACTAGACCACATAGCTTGGTTCTTATTAACCAAGCTTTGTGGATGCCTCCATGTTGGCTGACAATACAATAAAGTAGTTCCCAAGCACATTGTTTTTCATGGTGTATGAGCCTGGCGCCATAGGTGCCAGGACTGGCCCCATGAGGGCTTTTGAAGAGGATGCCAGGCTATAGAGGCCCGAGTCCTGACTCCACCTGGCCAATGGGTTTGCCAGAGGGGGGTTTTGGGCGAGGGTTGTGACACTGCTCCAGTCGAGCCTCCGGCACCACCTGCTCCAGTACAGCATCAGGCTGAGTTGCTGCCCCCAGTGCAGCCTCTGCCGCCAGTGTCTTTCCCAGCGCTGACGCCGCAAATCCCAAAGATATCGCCGGTGACCCCGCCAGCAGACAGCAGCGATCAGGGTATTACAGACCCTCATCAGGGACTGGGGGGGAACAGGGGGGGGGCAGCACAGGCCAGGCTGACTCAGACAATGAAGATGATGCAGATACCTCCACTTCTGCTGAGACCTTCCACGCCAGGCTACCTGGGTATACTTCAGCCACAGAAGAAACATCCTGAGTCTGGCAGTCCTGGCCGAGGTATGGACTATTAGAGCCGCCACCAGGTCTACGGCATTCCTCTGCAGAAGGACGTTGAGGCGCTGGCCAAGAAGGCCTGGACGACAACTACTGGTAGACCAAAGGTGACACCCTGCTGCTGTCGGTCCATCCGCAGCCACACTCCTCTGTCATAGCAGCTACTTCCATGTACTCCAAGCCGCAGGCATTCACGTACTCAACCTCTACGTTGCTGGGAAAGGGCGACCAAATTCTTGAATGCCGGGCTTCACCGTGGGCAAGCACACGTGGATGCGATGCTTGCCGCAGCCAACCAAAGGCCATAGATGGAGTTTGCGGAAGTCCTTCTGGATCTGCCAGTAAATAGACCTGCAGCCTTCAAGTCAGGCTTAGCCGAGGCAAGTTGGTCGCTCAGGACATTATGCACTGTGGCCCATATAGACATGGCATGGAGAGCCATTTGTATCGCTACTGAAATGCAGTATTCGGTTTGAATGAGGGCAACTGTTTAACCCAGATGACCAGGACCGCATCCTGCATCTCTGCTTTGAGGGGGGGGGGGACCTGTTTCACTCCTCCACAAGGGAGTTGAATAAAAAGAAACCAGCTCGCAAACAGCCAAGTTGTTGACGATCCTGGCTAAACCGGCCACAAAGTCCTATGAACAGATTCAGGCCAGATCTTGCAGGAATGCAGAATACGCCAGCCGGTCCGGTGCCCACCCTCCACAGGTGCAAGCAGCAAAGTAGCTCAAACAAGGGTTTCTTCCAGGTACCTGTCTCAGATGGGTAAAAGACAATAAGGAGGGCATCGGGGTCCACAGCTCTCTAGGATGTGTGGGGGGAGACGGGCTTGCCCTTCACATTCAGTCCCGACTAATGAACTTTGCAGATCCATGGATCATTTCAGTGATTTGCCACCCCCCCCACCCCTACCCCACACAATATCCGAATGCAGGGCTATGACTTCTGACTAACCGCATTTATGCTGTGCTAAGGGTCACAGGGCCCTCGGCCCATGCCTGTTCCAGCATCTTAAGCTTCTCCGGGTAGTTATGGAAGTGCGCCAGGGCTGATCTTGGGCCTCTACCCGAACCACCAGCCCTATGAACTCTCCATTTTCGTCTCATCGATTGAGTCATTGTCGAAAAGGAGTTTAGCAATTTCATGTATCCTCCGCCTGAGGTCCAGGCATATGGTACCATATTCCTGCAGTAAAACATGGATGTGTGGAAGGGAGCTGGAGCAATGGCTGTACAATGAAAATTCTGCATATAGTGAAACCCGGTGTTCCGTATCGCCTCTGTGAATGCCCAACCAGTTAGTTTCCTTTCTTAGTGTTTGGGCCAGTGGCTTGATAGCAAGAGCATACAACTTGGGTGTTCATAGACAGCCCTGTCTGGCTCCAGTATGGAGGGTGAAGGTTTCGGACGTACATCCATTTGTTATTACAGCAGTACAGGGATTATTGTAAAGTAGTTTTGTGTATGGCAGAATGACCGCTGAAGCCGTAATTGTATGATACCGTGAACATGTAATCCCACTGCACTTTATTAAAAGCATTTTCCGTGCCAGGGGGGCATGGAAGGAGGTTGCCTGAGCAGGTTATTCTGGCTCCCTGATTAAGGGAAGGTGCCTCCACTTGCCCCCACCCCTGAGGGTAAACGCTGACAGCTGACGACTGAGGACCCCACCAGGAGTGCCTGGGACAAAAAACTGGGCAGATAGTCGAGATCTACCTTGGGGTAAAAGGAGTCGGAAAGTGAAAATGCTTTCCACAGAGCAGTCCTGCTCGAGGAGTCTGGCACCGAGGCTGAGCAGTCACACAAATCACGGGGGCTGGAAATGGACCTCAGGGGGGGAAAGGCTGATGAGAACAATGTGAGGAAGGACAAAATGGAGGAGGGACTGCTGGCAGTTGAATGCAACCAATCCTCCCTAGGCACCCTGGAGACTCAAATGGATGTGAGACTGGGCGAAATTGAGAAGAGGGAGGCGGGGGATGGTCTTGAAGATGGATGACTTCGAGAATCGCGAAAGGAGGAATAACCTTAGATTTTGTGGGATGCCGGAGACTGAAGGGTAGACCGGGACCTCAGGCGGAGGATACATGAAATCGCTAAACTCCTTTTCAACAATGACTCAATCGATGAGACGAAAATTGAGAGTTCATAGGGCTGGTGGTTGGGGTAGAGGCCCAAGATCAGCCCTGGCACGTTTCCAGAACTACCCGGAGAAGCTTAAGATTTTGGAAAAGGCGAGGGCTGAGGGCCCTGTGACCCTCAGCACAGCAAGAATCGCCATCTTTCAATCTTACAGGATCTGTCCTCCCTAACCAAAAGAAGACTTTGCTTGTCGCTGACAAAATGGCTGAACGAAAAGGGGGTCAGATATAGATGGGGAGGGGTGGGGTGGGAGGGGCTTCCCATTCTCTTTTGAGCTGGACGGTCGTAATTACAGGCTGGCAATTGAGGAATAAATAGTCTCTCGAGAGCTACTTTGGGGGGTGGGGAGGGGAGGACTCGACCCAAGGGGAGACAACAGAGGAGGCAGACTATGGCGTATTAAGGGACCCAGCAGGGGACGAATCCCTGAGTCAAGGAAATTCATGAATCTGAACACTCCCCCGGATAATGTCTTGAATGATTTCTACAAGGGGCCGGAGAGGAAACTGTAATGGTTTCTATATGGCTAAGTCTGTATGGGGCTTGGGGGGTGATTGAAGTTAAAAATTATCTACTGAGGTGATTTACTGGGGTTTGGGAACTTTTTTGTGTTGTGCTGAAGTGGTTTGAGGTTAGTGTTGGTTGAAGTTTGGGGGGGGTGGGTGTGGGGGCACCTGATATGTAGGAGATAAGGGGAGGGGCCTGGGTTACGGGCTGGGCTAGTGTTTAGGCACTCCACCAGTGAAAGTAACTGGAAGGGACCGGACACCAAGGGGAGGGTAGGGAGGGGGAGGGCGGTGCGATTTGGGTTCTGCGTGAGTTTAGAACTTATGACAAGGCTGTGACGTTGCTCATTTATGGACTTTTTCACTTATATTGGGAGGGTGTTTACTCAGAGGCATATGGATGGTGTGGATAAGGGTCATTCTTATGGCTGACATGACAAAGGGAAGGTGCAGGGACAATTTACGGGTGTGTACTCTGAATGTGAAAGGACTGAATTCCCCCGCCAAGAGGTCTTTCGGTTGTAAGGAAGGGAATTTAGAAGATGCAAAATCGACGTCTTGTTCCTTCAGGAAACTAAATATCTTAGGGGGGGGGAGCGTAGGATTCCTTGTGGCCTGATTCAGGGCGAGTACTGGGGCTCAGGGATAACTAAAACTGGTAGACTGGAGGAGTTGGGATCCTGGTCTGCAAAGTACTCGGGATGGAGGTTACCAGGGTGTGGTTGGACACCGAGGGGAGGGCTGTCCTGGTCTCAGGCTTTATCAAAAAAATGAGGTTCATGTTGGCCACAATTTACGCTCCGAATCAGGGACAGAGGAGTTTCCTGCAGAGAACCTTGGAGAAAGTCAGGAGTGAGGGCATGGGACACATCGTAGTTAGAGGAGATCTTAGTGTCTGGATGGACCGAGACAGTCTAAAAACCCAGGGGTACGGAAATCTCAGAAACAAGGAAGTATGGCACTCAATACTGCCATGGAACTATGTGTTGAGACCTATGGATCCACCTTCACCAACAGGAGACGGGGTTTACCTACTATTCGCCCCCACATGCAACCTTAACGAGAATAATTACTTCTACGTTTCTAGGGACCTGTGGGATCTCTCACTGGGGTCAGTGAAAATTAGTTGCTCGGACCATGACATGGTGTACGTCGATTAGTTGCACCGATCCCTGCTCTCGGAACTCTAAATGGAGGTGTAGCGACTCTGAGGGATGACCCTTTGTTCAAAGAGGAAATGGAGGGAGGTATCAAAGGATTCTTCGATATTAATGACACCAGGGAAGTGCGGATGGGAACTGTCTGGGATGCTGCGAAAGGCCACGTGTTGGGGCATATTGATTAGAGAGGGGGATCGTAAGAAGAGGGAACGTACCCTTATTGAGAATGGATTGCGGACGAAGATACGAACCCTGGAAAGGCTCTCGGTCGTCCACTAGAAACGGGGTGGATCGAATTATGGAGGCTAGGGAGGAATTGAGACTAGTGGAGGAAGGGAAAACAGTTTGTACCTTGCAATTTCTGAAGCAGAAATTCTACAAAAAGGGGGATAAGGCAGATGCTCTTCTTGCTGCAAGTATGCAGGGGACAAAGTGCAGAAAAATGGGTAAGGGAAAAGGAGGTAGGGGACGAGAGTATGGAGTTTTCAGCAGATGGGATTCAGGAGGCTTTTACCTCGTTCTGAGGGTTTATATAGACGCGAAGCGTCTGCCTGGGCGGAGGAGATTAAGAGCTATGTAGAAGAGTCCTGTCTCCCAAGGTAAACTGGGGAAGAATATGGGGTTCTAGATGCCACAATTACAGGAGAAGAGATTAAGCTCGCGATAGGGCGCCTTCGCCTTGGGGAAAGCGCCAGGGGAAGACTGTTTCACCCCAGGGTTTTATAAAATCTTTTTACCAGCTCTGCTCCCCTTCCTTGCAACACTTTTTAATGACATCATGGAGACAGGAAGGGCGCCAGGCTCCTTCGTCCAAGCCCTCTTCTGTGATACCAAAGGAGGGCAGGGACCCCAGACTCTGTGGCTCATATCGCCCAAATTCCCTCCTAAACATAGATGAAAAGATATATGCCAGGGTTTTCGCCACTAGGTTAGGACACCTACCCAGATTGGTTCACTCTGACCAGCTGGGCTTTGTCAAGAGAAGCCAGGGAGCGGACACCATGAGAAAAACACTGCATTTGATAAATGAGGTGAGATCTCTCTCTCTCCTTTCTGTTGATGCTGAGAAGGCCTTTGATACGGTGGAGTGGACTTTCCTAGAAGCAGCACTCCTGGAATTTGGGGTAGGCAAGACTCCTGAGGGGTATAATAGGGGCATGTGTGGTGGTGATTGGGGGGGAGGGATACTCCTGGTGGTTTGGGCAGAGGGACAAGACAAGGTTGCCCACTTTCTTACGCTCTTTGTGCTTTCATTGGAACCTCTGGCCCACAGGCCAAGGGAAGATGGGGAAAGTTGATGGATTTCAGGTGGGAGGGAAGACATACAAAATGGGTCTGTATGTGGACGACATGCTACTGCATGTGCTTAACCCGCTGTCCTCTGTGCCGGCGGCCATGAGTCTGATCGAAGAATACAGTCCTATGTCGGAGTTCAAAATTAACAAGGGCAAATCGGTTCTTTTTCCCCTTGACGACAGTCTTGAACATTTCTCACCCCTGGGCATGAGTCCCCCTGGACACGATTCGGTACTTGAGTATCTGTGTCATGAGAAGCCTGAGGGGGGTTATATGAAGCGAACAATTAGCCCCCCCCCCACCCTCCACCAACCCCCCCACCCCACCCATCTGCTGAGTGAAATGGAGAAAGATCTTAAGAAATGGAACAAGCTGACTATTTCATGACTGGGGTGCCTGAACGTGCTAAAAATGGGGGTGCTCCCTCAGATTCTATGCCTGTTCCAGATGCTCCCAATTCAGATCCCTGACCTCTATTTCAAAGTTACTAAGGGTACCCTTCTATGGTTTCTGTGGCAAGGGAAAAAGCCCAGAGTTTTGAGTGTGGTCCTAAGTCTCCCCAAGGACAGTGGAGGTGTGGGGTTGCTTGATGTACAGTTCTACTACAAGGCTGCTCAGCTTAGAGTACTGATCCCATACCTGAGAATGCAGGGAGATCTGCAACGGGTGGGATTAGACAACCTCCATCTACGGGATGGTTGTGGGTCCCCAGAGCAAATTCTTTGCGCAGGATACGCAAACAGCGCATCCTAAGCACCATTTGGAGTATCTGGAGACCGGGAGCCGATTGGGTGGCGCTACATCCTGGCCCTCACCTCTGGGACATCTTTGGGTACCGCGAGTCAGGGGTACCATACTAAACGCGGAAAGGTTCCAAACCTGGTACGAGGCTGGGCTAGAAAGGATTGGGCAACTGTGGAAAAATGGAAAGGTTTATCTTAATAGTTGAGCTAGAGGAGGCCCTAGGACTAGTACACTCTGCTATCCTGTACCTACAATTGAAGGGGACCCCAACGAGGGAGGCTTGGAAAGAAAAGTTACAAAGGGAGCTTACGCCCCTCAAAAAGATCTTGGATACTGCTTCCTACTTGTTAGGCAAGATTGTATGCAGTAACCTTTTGGTGCACTGCAACAACCCTGACCTCCTGGCAATAGGAACCCAACCTTTGGTATAAGTCTGTACTACACAGGTTGGTAGCGTGATTGAGCAGCCAGGCTTATCTCAAGAGGGGTCAGTGTGAGCTGTAGTGGAGTTGCAGAGAAATTCACAGCGACAAGGGTTCAAATAAACTCTTACACGCAAGGTTTCTTGACTAAACAATTATTAATTTATCAGTTAGGGTAAGCCTTCTTCAGAAGGGAGCAATATAACATTAACACTCAAATATACTTCACAAAATACACCCTCTATATCTCTAAATCAGTGAGTACCCTTTTGGGATGGCCCACAGACACAACCTACACCCTCAGGTGACTTCAATAGCTAAGGTGCTGGGGACATTAATGTACCACTGTGTATTTAGAATCATTTAGGAGCCAATCAAAGGAAAAGGTTATTAGTACATAGAAGAGACCACAAATATTTTTTAAGTAGGCAATTACTTTCAGATCCCCAATAAGAGTAATTCAGTGGAACAGGCTAAGCCAAAGTTAATGGGCAAAAGTCTATATGAGCTGAAGCACTTCTTTGCAGGTAAGTAATAAAAGCCTTTGCACTAGGTTTCAGAAGTCTTTGAGGAAAAAGAAGAATCAATGTAGGGCCACTGCTGTTAGACTTGTGAGTAGTAGAAGATGCAAGCAACTCTACAACAAGAGGTAAGTTCTCTCAGACATTTACAGTACCTTTTTTTTGTATTGAAGAAAAAGTGCAGCAGATGACTTGTTCCTGAGCAGCCCTGCAGATCTCACTGTTCTGGGCCTCAGTCGTGGCGACAAGAGGGAGGAATTTTGGGGACTCCTGCACTTCAATGGGATGGTCACCGCTCGTAACAGGCAATCTTCAAACAGGTGGCTGTTCGGTGTTTTAGCTCCTCACGTTTACCGCAAATAGCAACACTGCGGTTCCTGGCTGTCGAGATGGACTTTCTTTGCTTCTGGGGTCCCGCACCCTGTGGAGGGCTCAGGCTCGGTCAGTCCTGGTTCCTGGGAGTCCGGAGGATCTTCCTGTAGCTGTTGGTCAGCTTAAAAGCAACGCACACAATCTGGTGGTCCTCTCCCTGGCGTTTCGGGTTTCCAGCAGCAACTTTTTGGAAAGTCAACCAGCTCCGAGAGAATGTCCAGGTGGCTTACTTTGGAGTTGATTGAAAGGAGAAGTTGTCCTTGCAGTGGCTTCTCTGTCGATACGAGTTTGAAGTTTTAGCACAGCACTAGGGCTTTACCGGGCAAACCAATGGTCCAGGAGTTGCAGCAGGCGTCCCCTTAAAGTTCTTCTTTGGTTCCTTCGTCCAGTGGTCGGCTCTGCCTTCCAAGCCAAAAGCCTTGCCTTTTATTCAGTTCTCTCCCATTCATTCCAGCCTAGCTGTCACTCACCCAGCAGGGTGGCTGTCCTTGCCAGTCAACCGGCCAATCACTAAAGAGCGCCTCCTAGGATACGCACAGGGAGTTTCGGGCACCTCCCTCACGTCCTGCCCACCCCAGACATGACACCCTGGAGCCAGAGTCAGGCTTCAATCGTGAATCCCGCCAAAGGCAAAGCGAACAATGGGACCAAACCTGGTTTGGCGCGCAGAGTAAATCTCAAGAAGGATCTTTCCACAAAAATGCAGAAAAAAGACCGGGCCATTTTGACAAAAATGGTACCCTTGGGGGCTTTACTGCAGCTGCGAACGCAGCCCGCGGTAAATGCACACCACGGTAGTTAAAAGTAAACCACTGCCACCTGCCATTCATTAAGGAAAGGGTAACATTAAAAATGTTCCATGTGAAGCTAGACAAAGTGGATACTAGGTAAACCCTCCAGCACCCTTTTGTAAGATAGTGTGTGTGTGCTGGGTCTAGAAAGTTACAAATCTAAAGTCAATTTCACTTTACTACTCTGGGAAACAGTAGTTTATCCCAGAGAAGGTATTTAAACCATGGGAAATCATGAAAGACTGCCCTGTGCCACTGCACTTCATGTGCTGTGACACAATGTAAAAGATGATGCCTATGGAGTTTGTCAGGCTCCATAACCAAAAGAAACACAAAGTTCAGAAATTACATTCAAATACACGAGAGTCTGAAAAAGGGTCTCACTCTCTCCAGGTAAAGAAAATAGTCCTCAAAATCCAGCAAAGTTGCTGGGGGTCTCTAAGGTAGAGGGAATTGGCACATTTCTGAGAATTCTCCCTAACACTACTCTAGGGGATTGATTTGTGCACTATACAGGTCCTTAGTGGATACCAGAAGGGGATCTGTTGATGGTTTCAGACCGCGCTGGGAGGGAGATCTGGGTATTCTCTAAGTGCCAATACCACTGTTTGCTGTCAGCATAGAGTCCAGGATGTGCTCTTTCTCAATTGCCTCAGAAAATACCATCAGCGTGGACGTCAAAGAGCACAACATTGGTTTATAATCTAATGGCGGGCTAGACGCTTTTTCCATAATGACCCTAGGTATCTTGTCCTGCGCTTTAAGAGATCAAGAGCAAAACTCGGACCTGGTTGCATGTTGCTTATTGGCTATAGACATTATTTTTTCAAAACAGTAAGAGTTGGTGGAAATTCCCTCAACAAAACTACGGAATGTCTGTGTCAGGATGTTTAACAAAAGAGCGTCTTCTGTCCCGTGTCCAAACCCTAAACTGACCCTTGCGCTCTAAACTCAATATAATGTGTACAAGGGGATTTCAACAAGCCATACTCGACTTTTGATAAAGTTCCAAAACATAAAGGCTTCAGAGTGCAGAAAGAAAAAAGGGGCCTCCCTTACCCTAGATTTCTTCTGGTGATTAAAGTCACTATCACAGTTCATATTCAATTTCCCGTACTTCGCACCCCTTTTTTAAAAAAAAAAACAGATGGAAATGGTTTCATTTCCAGTGTTCCTCCTTTATACCCTTGGTATACTTTCCTGCCAGGGTATCACATTACTGTTTCATTAATTCTTTACTTTTCCCACTACTGCTTTACTCTCCTACCAGGATGTTACTGTTTCACAAATTCAATCACAAGTTTACTTCTCTATCTTTCCTGTGTGTGAGTCCCAGACTTGCGGTTCGCATGGTTCATTAACCTGCCAGGGCTTTCGCTTTCTCCAATTATTTTTTTCTTTTATCCACGAGATGACATTGATCCAATGCTGGGTCACTGACCCTTTAACAATGTTCGCCTTAGTTTCCACATTTCCCTTCAAGCGTTGGGGCCACTGTGCCTTTGCCAATACTGTTCGTATTCAAATTACCTCGTCTCAGTACAATACCGGGTAGTGGGTGGGTGGGTGGGAGAACAGGCAAATACTGTACTTGACTGGAAAAAATGTGGACTTTCTACATCACAATATGCCATATATGCATGTGGCAAGGGTACATGGACGTCATTAGAAATGATAGTTGTAAGATTTCAGTGGGTCCTTTATTTTTATTAGGACCACCTGGGAGATACATTGGTCAAACTGGGGAACGTCGCTCCCTATAACTAATTGAACTGGTAAGTTGGGAATCACTGCTAATATGAGAGAGAATTCCTTTCCCAAGATAGTGACACAGATTTCTGTCTGTGGGCGTCTTTCAACATGGCCATGGACACAGCTTATTATTTTCCTATCCTCTTACATCCCTAGGGAAGTAGTTCTGGTCTGATGTCGCACCGTGACGCCCGGTATCTAGTTGAGCCATTTGGATTTTCCAGTTAGGATAGCAGGGATTCTTAACCAGTCATCCAATGTGGGGGCTTGCATGGACTTCACCGTGCAGCATACAAAGGTAGTGTAGTCTGCACCTTCTGGTTTAGGCAGCCTTCCTGCTGCTTATTTTCTCAGCTAGCGGTTCTACCAAGAGTGCCTGCCAGGCTGGATATTGGAAAAGGAGTCTCCTCCCCACGGTAAAAGAGTTCTAACACAGCAAAAGACATTTACACAATGGAGAGGATCACAGCAGCTATTCATGGGGAAGTGCATCCATTGAAACAGAATGGCTCCAATTTTGTAATGTTTGGATGAGGAGGGTGGGGGGACTGATGGATTTCAAAGAGAGGACCGGCCCAACCCTGTGAGACTTTAAATGGCAGGGGCGCATCACGGACAGTGATATAGGGTTGAATAGGTGCTTATGGACCACTTGACATTTATTGATGTACGAACAGTCTGTCATGTTCAGTTGCCTAAAGTAGAGTTTACTTGAAGTGGGGGGGGGTCTCGGGCGGGGTCAAGTAGAGGGTACAGGAGGATTTCTGGAGGACATGTTCCTCATGTTAGTCTTTTTCAAATACTTGGTATTGTTCAAAATTAAGAAACGTCAATAAAATGTTTTAAAAAAAACTAGGTTGATAGCGGGCATCCCTGACGTGTATCCCTGCTCACCTAAAAGCCCTGCAAGAGGTATCCATTAACCACTACTTTGCCTGTCGGATCGCTATATAAGGCAAAGACTCCTGCTATGAATTGTTCACACAGGCCGAATTTGTGTAGCACTGCCTGCAGAGAGCCCCATTCTACCAAGCCGAAAAACCTTTTTGGCATTTATGGATACTAGCATAGCTGGGATTTTTTTCTTATGCGCAATATCAATGGGGTGTATGGCCAGTATAGTGTTGTCCGCCGATTGCTTCCCAGTTACAAATCCCGTTTAATCCGTGGTCCCCAAGAATGGTAGGACCGGGTCAAGCCTGGTCGAAAGGATCGTGGCAAACCATTTCCTGTCAATATTTACCATCCGCTATAGGATGGTATGACGAGCACAGACTTGGGTCTTTGCCCTTTTTGAGAATCAGAGACCCTTGCTTCCTCCATTGATTTCGGGACGTGACCCTCCCTCCAGATAATATTGAATAAAGCGTGTAGTGGTCCTAGGCGCGTGCTGGCATACATCTGAAGATTCTGGTGCAAATCCGTCTAGCCCCGAGGCTTTGTGTTTTGAGGGAACCAATGGCTTTTAGAATCTCATCTTTTGTTATATCCCCTGCCTCTCCTCCGCCGTCAATTTCGGTATACTGCATCTGCTCAAAAAAGCTTCAACCAACTTGGACTTAGGGGGGTCTGAAGTGTAACTTTCAATAAGAGTCATCGAATACCTTGCGCTTCCCATGTTCAGCGGAGACAGAGGTTCCGCCAGAAGCTCGCAGTTCTCCCACCACCCTTTTATTGGACTGGGCCTTAAGCCTCGAAGCTAGTAATTTGCTTGCTTTTTTCCCCTGTTCATAATATAGTTGCTTTGTTTTTAATAGAGCAAATCCTGCCTTGTTTTCCTCAATCAAATTGACCTGGCTCCTGATCTCTTGTAGTTTTTCTATACTTTCGCAAGCTATACTGCCCTTCTAAATCCTTTAGCTCTGCTAGCAGGTTCTGGAGCTGAAGCATGCTCGCTCTGCGGAGCCCCGCTACTTTCCACATAAAGATTTGTGGTCTAATTTGATGTGTACACTGTTTCCGCTTAGGATGGATCTCTTCACACCCCTCGTCGGAGGGATTTGGAATAAATCTCCCAATAAAGCTTTAAGGGGAAGTGAGGTTTGGGAGGTTGGTGCAGTGTAGGTCTCTGACTGAGGAGTATGTCCTGAGGGAGGGTAACAGGGTAAACCTCATGAAGGCCCTGTGGTTGACGACGGAACAGTGCACTTTGGACGGGGGGGTGTTAAGCACTGGGCTACAAGTGACAAAAAGGTAAGGAAAACGCCTAGGAGCGAAATCAGTGGAGGACACCTATGCTTCAAGCGTGAGCAAAATTGCAACAAGGGAAACCTGGAAACAAAATAGAAAGGCTTCAGGGGAAAAACCATGGTAGGGCAAAACCTGGAACGGTCGACCCACTGGGGCACAGGTACAATGGGGAACAAGGATCAAAATTAAACTGGGATAGAGTAGAGGATATCTAGAATTAACGTCTAGCTGGGGAATAATTACAGTAGGTAGCACATAAGACCTAGAAACAAAATTAGTCTGAATCTGCAGACGCAACTACAGTGGGAGCAGGATAAACATGGGTAAATGCAGCAGCTGTGTCACAGAAGGTGATTTGAAGGCAGTGCTTCATACCTGGTGTGGAGGATCAGAAGGAGGCGGGTTGTTTAATGTATGTCCAGTCTTGTCCTGTCCTGCTGGCCATTGATTTATGCTGGTAGAATGTTGGTGAATGTGATTGGCAGCTCAGGAGAATGAGTATTGCATCTGAATGTACCATGTGTGTCAGTTGGGGGCCTGAGTTGGTGATGTGAGGATGGCGGGTGGGTGTACTGCATGTCTAATTACCTGTATTATAGCCAAGAGTAACTGGAACTGTATACTTGTGAATATGTACAATAAAGACTCCTGGAATTACATCAGAGGCTCCACAGCTGGTCTGTGTGAACCATTGAGCTTCCTATCACAATCACAACACGGGTGCAATAAAGACATGTTCACCATTTTATTTAAACTACAATAAGTCCCTGTTGGGGAGAATTCTCATAAATGTGCTAATTCCCTTCACCTTAGAGACCCCCAGCAACTTTGCTGGATTTTGAGGACTTTGATGTTTTTACCTGGAGAGTGTGAGCCTTTTTTTCCCCCCACTCTTTTCTCCGCTGTTTGATTATGGAGTTTTCTAAAACTCCATAATCAGGCATCATCTTTTCATTTGGGTCACACAGCACCCTCAGTGCAGTGACACAGGGAAGCCTTTTAGGCTGTCCCAAGATTTAAATACCTTCTCTGGGAAAAACTGCTTTCTTAGAGAAAGTAAAATGAAATTGACTTTACTAGTCTCTTCAAATTCCTAGACCCAGCACACACTATCTTTCCATAGTGCTGTAGGGGTTACCTAGTATCCCCTATGTCTAGAAACTTATGTAGCAGTCAAATGCTACCCTTTACTCTCAAAGTGGCTGGTGGCAGTTGTTTTACAACGAACTACCATGATTTTTCCCGCTTGCGAACACCGGTAGTGTTAAATCGCAGGAGCCATGTTTTTCAAGATGGCGTCTGAGCCTCCTTTATTTAAACGGGTCCCGGTCTTCTTTTGTCGCCATTTCTTTTTGGAAGGGTCCTTCTAGAGTTTTATCTCTGCGTGCCAAACCAGGTTTGGTCCCTTTGTTCCTACGCATTTGGCGGGCTTCAGGACTGAAGACCCCCTCTGGCGCCTGAGTGCCTGGGGTGGGAAGGAAGTGAGGGAGGTGCCTGATCCCTGTGCTTAGTCTCCTAGGAGACCCAAATGCACTCTGGTGTGATTGGCTGGCTGACTGTCCGGCAAGGTGGGTCAGTGGCAGCTAGGCTGGAATGAATGGGAGAAAATTGTTTAATAGGCGAGTCTCTTGGCTTGGAAGGCCGAGTCAACCACTGGAACGAAATTACCAAAGATTAGCTGGAAGAGGACGACTGCTGCAACTCCTGGACCGTTGGTTTGCCCGGTGAAGCCCTGCTGCAGGTGTGAATTGCCAAGTTCATCTCGACAGAGAAGCCCTACAAGGACGACTTCTCCCTTTGAGTTGGTGGGACCAATCAACTCGTAAGCCACCTTGATAGCATTCTCTGAGCTGGTTTTATTTTCCTCAGAGTGCTGCAAGAAACCAAATAGCCAGAGAGGAGGACACCAGTTTGTATGCTTGACTACAGCTACCGGAATCAAAGATTTGCCTTTGCCAGCTTTTTGACCAGTCCCAGTGCAGGAGTCCTCCGACGTCCTCCCTCTTGTCCCAACGACTGAGGCTCGGGAACAGCGAGATCTGCAGGAACTGCCAGGAACAGACATCTTCAGCTGCATCTTTTTCTTCATTGTAAGGCACTGTGAAAACCCGACCGAGAGAACTTCCCTCTCGCTGCGAAAGTGATTGAAACTTTGGCAACTTGCAGTACTAGTCAGCTTGTGACCCAACATATGAATCTTTATTTTACGAGCAACTTCTGAGAACTTGGGAAAAGACTTTTCCGTTTAACTTCCAGAACTGCGTTATCCTATACAAGACGTTAGCCCATTTACTTTGGCCTAACCTACTACCAAGAAACCTTGAGTATAAGAGTATATTTGAATACTTGTAATTATAGTCCTCTGTGTAACATCCTTACAGCTCACATTCCCTCTTGAGATAAGCCTGATTGCTCAGCAGCGCTACCACAAAACTGTGTAGTACAGACTTATACCAAAGGTTGGTTTTGCTTACACCTGTAGTCCTAGTTGTGTGTAGTGGTCCCAAAGGGTACTGCACACAAACTTTACCCAACAGTCCCGTCTTTCCCTACGCCTATGGGGTGTTCCCTACCTATTTTACTAAGGTGCTAATTGGTCAGTGTGAATGTCCAACACAAGTTGTTCACTGTTCAAATGTAAACTATCTGACCCTAGCACTAATATGACTAAGGCCAGGAGAATGACTCCCTCCTCCTGGTTGTTGTTTTCCTTGATTCTATTGTCTCAATCAGCAGACCATTTGTAAATGATCTCTGGTTATCCTCTGGATTAAGGTATGCAGTTCTTTTAGTGGACTGGTATTTTCCCCTCCCTCTTTCGTAGAGATTCTTATTTCTGTTCAAGTTCCTTCTTTCTTGTAAGGTTCTAGACCCTCTGGTACATTGCACTCCACAACATGTTTCTGTTTCTCTCCCCCTTAGTGGTTTTTGGGTTTCTCTTGATCTCATTAACACAGTTCTGATTTATCAGATTATTTCCACTTCTTTTCACATTAGGACTGGGCCAATTTTCGTATGAGTCATGCTTTTGTGGTATTCCCGTTACCCTGTACTACCCTTTTTTTATTTTTTTTTTTTATTATTTTTTTTGGTTTTCAGGTGTAACGACGTTGGTACCTGTAGGACGTTGGACTCTTGTTTTCTTCGTAGCCCTTCAGCTTCTTTCTCCTTGGCATCCCACTTTAGCTCTTCTGGAAAGAGCTGGTGGTGTGACTTGGATCAGGAGTCCTGCCTCTCACTGGTGGTATTGGCAGCGTTGCATGGGTTGGCGGCTCGCGACTATTGCTTTGTGGTCATGCCACCATGAGCTCTCCATTCCACCATGTTTGGATTTCTTCACTTTCTCATGCTGGTTCCTGCTCTGGTTTACATAGGCTCTGCATTCTGTGACAGCAGCGCCTCCCGATCTACGACATACCAGGTGCATCACCTGGTTCTCTCAGCCTCTCGCTCAGCTTTCCGCCCTTTCTCTCTGGTCTTTTGGTTTGTCATCCCTTTTCATTATTCTCAGCACCGTCCATTGAAGAATTTGATTTAAAGGGATAGCCCCCATTTATTGCTGCTTAAATGTAGGTTCACTTATCTCCATGAAACTGATAACATTGTGATGTATTACACTAGTCCATATAAGCCACCACTTGGATGTCATCAGGGAGTTCCTGCATGGAACAAGAAATCTGGTCCCTAAAGTGGGAGTCTTTCGTTGAGGTCCTACTTGTCTCAAGCCCTAGGCAGGGTGTTGCTCAGCGGGGTCACTTACCTAGCCTCACAGGGGCACAGGGGGGGACCCTCTTCCCCCTTGGGGCGAAGGGACAAATTGCCTCAATTCGTCAGACTTAACTTGCTGATTAGTAATCTCTTGCTGGGGCATTTGGGTTGCAGTGTAGGGAGGCAATGGCGAACGGGAGTCACCCTAATCTCAACCCTTTGCTGGCTATCTAGGAAAAAACAAACCATTTAGCAACTCTGAGGAAGCGCTTACCTTTTTTCTTCTGCAGCCATGTAACATTTATGCTTGTGGAAATGGGCAGACTTGATGGGCTTGTGCAGACAGGATACAAAAGTTCTGTTTTAAAACCATGTGAACAAGTGCAGCATGGGGTTCAGAAGGGTCTACCAATGTGGCCTTGGGAAGGGGCCGAAAGGTAGCTCAATTTCACAGGTGCTATTCATTCTTATACTTCCATTACTGTTTTGGTAGTTATTCAAAGAAATTGCTTTATTCTGTCCTTCTATTGACTAAATTGTGATTAGCTCTACAGAGGTACCCAGCGCTTTCTCGTTGAGAGGTGGTACTTTCACAATACTAGAATGTTACCCCAGTAGTTTTCCAATGAACAGTTTGTATAATGCCATGATTGAGAACTTGCAGTTTATTTTTATTTTTTTTCTTAAACATTTTCGGGAGATTATCATTTGTCTTTTTTCAGTTAATGTAAACTTAATGGCTGTTTAACTGTATATTTCATGTGCATTAGGATTCCTCTACCGGAGCTAAAGGATTCTGACAAGTTGGACAAAATAATGAACATGAAGGAAGCCACCAAACGCGTGCGCTTGGGTCCAGATTGTCTTCCTTCCATCTGTTTCTATACTTTCCTTAATGCTTATCAGGTTAGTGAACTTTTCGCATCTTTGCCTGGTCTTTCAGAATCATCCTTCAGATAGGCAAGTATTTTATAATGTTTGGGAATTGTTTGACATTGGGCTCCTCATTGTTAATAGGAGAGGAATGCGTTTGTCATGTGTAGCTGATAATTTGGGGACGAGGGCCAGCAAACCCTCATGGTGGAAGGATGCAATACCCAGAATTCTAGGCAAACTAACTCCAGATTTCATAGGAATCCCAAGTGATCACTACTGCCAACTGTAATGAGAAGTGGCCCATAGCATTATTTAAGCTTATGCTATTACATTAGACTACAGATGGGGAGTAATGGCATATGAGGAACAACAGAAAGCTTGTAAGTGTTTGGTTATTTGCTGACCCATTGACTGCTCATGGCCGTGCTAATCCCTATGGCCAGTCGCACCCAGTTCCTACCCCTCCATGCCCAAAACACCTCCTCATGGGAACTCTTTGAGCTTGCTTTAATCTAGCCATACCATCAAACTTTGCCGTCCAAGTCCCTCCCAGTGTTTTTTCAAAGCAGCCTTCTGACAGTTAAGCACTATGCGTGTTGTTCACTGAAGTCCTGTTAAAAGCCTGCATTGGCTAAGCCAACAGGTTTGGCTTGTGTATCAGTATTGGGAATTTGCCGGGCACTGGTATGAAATGTCCAAGTACACACACAATTTTGCACCCGCTACCATCTATGGCCAAGTAATACCAATGTGGCAGTACCTGGCAAGTGCCTTTCCCAGGGCTACAAAAAAACTGAAAGTGTTGGCATTGCCAATCCTTGTGGTTTAGAGATTTTAAAATGGGCAGAACACACCGAGCAGTGAAAGGTATTATACCTTCGCCAGGGTTACACATTTCAAGTTGAGCTACTAATCAGCCATCAAATCACTCTCCCTCTCATTTCTACGCATAGCCCACTATTACTTGGCAAGTTTCTTTTTTAGCTTGCCAATGGCTGTTGGCAGGGCTCAAATTTTGCACTCACCGGGCAGTGATCAATGGCCGTCTCTTCCTCCCCCATAAGCACTCTGGAATATCCTCCGTTCTCCTACCACCAGCCCTGCAGAGCCACACGCCAGGGTTGCACGCCCCAAACCTGCCACATTTAATCATTCACCTCACATGACAGCCCAACTCCACCCGCTATGTGCCTTGCTCTGCAACAAAGGCCCAGTCTTGTGCGCACTGTAAGCATTTCAGAGTCCTCCTCACGCTGCCAATAGTACTGGAGCTCAGGAGATTTGCCTTGCACCCAGGAGTTCCAACTCTTTGACAAACTCGCCTCGCTCTACAGTGTTGGGCACTCTGCTTCACAGATAGACACTGGTGCTGTGACTATTAAGCCATGTGACTAATATACTTGGTTACACCGATGATGCACCTATTACTCCATCTTTGCCAGATTACTCTGTTCTACAAGGGAACCATTATGTGCTAACTGTACCCGGCACATGTATGATGTACGGAACCCTGTATTGTCGGATCCTCTGCCAACCAGTGATTGTAGGATGTGTCCCAATTGCATCTCATGTTGCTCCTAACATGCTAACTGTACCCAGCGCACCACATGATGCCCTTAATATGATATCAGCGTGACACTCCCTGGCTTCAACCAATAACTGCTGTGAATTAACTGCTCCTAGTTTACCTTATGATGCCCTGAACACTGCACCAATGCTAGACTGCACTGACTGCTCGGGTCATTGCTTTGCGGCAAAGCTACCCTGCTGCCACCATATTGCCCCCACACTCACACCCCCTCCCCCCACCCCCCCAGCCAGGACTACGAACTAACTGCCTTATCACAAGAACAACTTCACTATACCAGATGTTCAGGTCCATCACAGGAGACTGGGCAGCACAGTATCACTGACAGGCAGCCACTCTACCCCACAATCTCAGCCACCTACTTTCACACCCAACCTCACAGAGCCCAATATATACCATTCTATTCTTGTTGTAAAAAAACTCATCTGAACTGTGCTCTAATTAACACTCGCTCAATATCAGCGCATGCGCTAGACATCAACGACGACCTCACCTCTTGGAACCTTGACGCCTTGGCAGTATCTTAAACCTGGCTGCATGAAACATATGGGCCAGGCAACATCTTCTGTAAAGACCACATCAACGCTAGAGGACGGGTTGCTATTGTAGCTAAATACTCTATCCTCTTTAAGCCAGCCAAATCCTCCCTAGAAGGGAATGGAGTCCTCCTCTCCATCAAACTCTCCACCTCACCCACTAGTACCATCACTATCCACCTCATATACCGCCCTCCTGATCCAACCCTGAACTTTGAAGAGAATCTTCTCCATATCTTTGGTGACGATATCAGGCTTGTTCCAAGATCATCCTCCTGAGTGATCAGAACCTAGGTCTCAGTTACCCCGAGGACCCACAGGCCTTGTCTGTCGCCAACTCCCTCAAAGTGCTAGGCCCGAGACACTACATTAATGACCTTGCGCATGCCAAAGTTCGCACGTTGGACTGGATAGCCGACCTCAATTGTTTAATCTCATCAGCGTTCACGCCCCTTGCCCTTGGTCTGACCATAATATTATCAACTTCGTCATCCCACAACAGAAGAAACGGAAGCCTAGCTCAGTACCCTTACCACCCGCATTGGGCACACATCTCCCAGAAGCTCTCTAAAGAAAGGATCTTGCCCTTTCTAGATTTGTCTAACTTAAAGCAACCATTTTTCCATAGACCCTACTACTCTGGTGGACCTCTATGCCTCGACCCTAACAGCAGCAGTAAACGCCATTGCCCCTCTAGCTCTCTGCAAAGCCAAACTTGCCAGGTCTTCCAACTCTTGGTTCACCCCAGACGTCCTTGAACTTGGAAGTAAAAAACACCTGGCGGAATCTACTTTTAAAAAAAAAATCTCCCTGCGGCTTCAGTTCATTGAGGCCTCTAAGCGATACAAACGAGCTTTCATCTCTGCCAAATACTCTGCCTATATTGCCAGACTTGCTAATGCCAAATCTGATACCAGAGATATTTTACTATCCTCGGAAATGGAAACTCCCGCTGCCACCCACCCCGATCAAGGATGAAGACCAGTGTACCGATCAAACTGCTATGCTTATGAAAATTGACGTCCTCAACAAAAAAAATCCTCACCAATGAAGCCAGCCTACACTCCTCGCCCGACGGTACTATAATTGTATCGCCCAGAGCCCCCACAGCTGACCCATGATGGACCACTGTTCTGCTTCAAAGAGATCTCGGAACCGGAAGTCCTCGCCATACTTAAAACACTTGTGTATAGGCGCGTTATAAATGTCGTATATCATAGTAAGCCTAAAACCATCCAGGTGCATGGGGGATGTGTCCTGCCACTATCATCAGACTGTTCCAAAGTCTTAACATCGTTTATCACTGCCTTTTATAAATGCCTCCTTCTCTGAAGCGATAGTGCCCTCCAGCCTCAAGGAATCTTGGGTATTTCCACTCCTAAAAAAAAATGCATGCTACATCCGAAGCCCCAAATAACTACAGGCCCATTATAACCGTACCATTCTTGTTAGTTCTAGATAGAGCTGCATAATTACAAGTACAGCCCTATTTAGTAATTAATCTCATCCTAGGTATGAGCCAGTTCGGCTTCCGGCCAGGACGTGGCCCGGAGTCAGCATTGCTGGATTTAAAGAACCAGATGGCTGAGATCAGGGATGAGGGGAAGCCGGCCCTCCTCCTCCTTTTAATCTGGTCGACCACCATCTTATGCCACCTTCTCAAAACGGCACCAAACTTTGCCCCTGAAGCCACTGCATGGATTGCATTCTGTCTGGAGGAGGGGAGAACCATGTAAGTACTTGCTGAGAATACTAGCGCCTGGCCCACTCCTATTACATGTGGAGTACCACAAGGGTCATGTATACCCCTCCACACTCTACAATATTTTCACCAGACCTCTCTGACTTTCTGGCATAGCATACACAAACTATGCAGATGACCCTCAAATTCTCCTCCTGCTCTCAGGCAACTACGATGAAGACTCCTGTACCCTCAATGTTGCATACTCTACCATTCAGGTCAGGATGGCTAAGCACTGTCGCTTCCTGAATGGAGATAAGACAGAGATCTTTCTAGTAGGACCCTATGCGGTACTTACAAAACTCAATGTTCAATACTCCGCTTTCATAATTGACGACATCCAGGTCCCTGTATCTGCCCACGTAAAAATGCTAGGGGTATAACTTGATGCCACCCTCTCATTGACCAGTCAGGTGAATGTCATCATGTCTGTCCTCCGCTTCTACGCCTCCAAACTACTAAATGCCTCGAGACCCTTCCGAACAACCGATAGCTGCCTCACCATAGCATGAGCAGTAACCTCCAGAAAATGCAGTCATTCTAAAAAATGCTCTCAAAGCAGATCTGAACATTCCCAAATGTACGCACATATCAGCAGAGCCACTGGCTTCCAATCTGGTAACGGACTATCCTCAAAACTATGTCCATCACACAGGTCTGTCTAATACGGTTCCCCCCCCTACCTTTCTCAGAAAATCACCAGATCTTTATCTTTTACGCCAACTGCTCACTGTCTCATGCAGCCAAAAATCGGAGTTGGTGGCCAGAGCTTCCTGTTCATCGCTGCCAAACAGTGGAACTCCCTGCCGCCTACCCTCAGAGCTGAGCTGTGTTACTGGGTTTCCGGAGAGACCTCAAAACATGGTTACTGGCATAACTAGCCCTTTACTACTGTAAATGTGAACCTGATGTCCTTTCCTCTGTGCTAATGCAAGTAACTGGTTCTGTAACAGCGCTTCGATACATACGGGTTGTTTGTGCGCTTTATAAATAAATTAATACATAAATAAAACTAAATCAAGTTCCACTGGAATTATGAGTAGTTGGCCATCAGGTATAGGTTTTGGGATAGTTTGGAAGCATAAAGGGTTTACTGTAAAGCCTGTGGTAAGTCAGAATCAGGAGACTGAAAAGGAGCCATCATTATCATGGTTTTATTCCATCTTTAGACTAGAGACCACCTCTCTTTACAAATGAAGTTAAAAAAGGGTGCGCTTCCAGGTGTCAACCTGGCTAAACATAAATTAAGTCCTCTGACCAGAAATCCTATTCTAACCTACTTTTCTCTCCCTGCTGCTCAAAACCTAAAATGACCAAGACCTACTTTTGGGCCTTGCCCACTGAAAGTGATGGCTGCTGGCTTCAGACCCACACCCCTGTGCCTCTTTACCATTCACAGTCCTCCACTCATAGTTTGTGTGATAGACCATTGCTTTTTTGCTGACTGCATTAGTAATATCCCTATTAAATGTACAGGAGTTAAAGCTGTCCTATTTACAGACTGCTGATTTCCCCCCTCCCCCAACGCCCTCCAGTGTAGTGTTAGAGGGAGATTGATCTTTGCTCTGTTCTGAGAATGGCCATTATGAGTGCAGATGTAGGTAGAATGAGCCTAACAGTGATGCTAAATGAGCAAATGAAATGAATGGAGCCACCTCCTCCCTTATTCCTGGAGATCCTGGCTGGTGAACGTGTTAAGAATTGTTGACCAATAGAGTAATTGGCTCCCATGGACCTGAGAGAGCACTCAACCTGTTTGCTACCAATTGCAACTGCAGAATTATGCAGAAAGGAGGAGCAGTTAATGGTAAACTGTCTATGTGATAAAGGCTCACACACTCTGTGGATGCTGAAAGATGGAAAGTGTAAAGATTAGAATTGCAGGAAGACCTTTAACCGGGAGATGTCCAATACGTAGGCAAGCTGAATCCAATACCGTGAAGTCACACCCTAGCTAAATTGCAGTGCATTTGAGACCAAACCGGTCATTCAAATGTGAGGTGGGCCAAACTGGGGTCCTGGAGGTTGAGGAGCTAGTGTTAGACAGGAGGCTTCTGATGGAGAAGAGCAGCATGGAAATAAAGTTTGGGAGTGCCTGTAGGAGAAATGCTGGCATGAAGAAAGTGAATTGTGGGAAGTTGAGTGTAGTTGGCCCATTAGCAACCTCAAAGAAAGCAGGAAAGTGTATTGGATATTGTGGGGGTGTAGGAGTAAGGGCCACACAATGGCAAATGCTCTTATTGACAACGAAAATGGGGGCCGGGGAGTTGGAGGAAAACCTAACTGACTTCATCACTATGAGGGATTTCCCTGCCTCAACAAAACTAGCTAATGAAAACGGTTGGAGTTTCCCAAACTAAAGTTTGCAGTCCTGTGTCAAATCCTAACTGTTAGGGGAGTTTTCCTAAACTCCCAATTAAGTGAGCTATCACAGTGGTTTGTAGATCCCCCAACTCTTGGCATTAGTCTGTACTACTCGGAGACCTCGGTAGAGTGGCAGAGAAGTCAGGCTTATCATAAGGGGAAGATGGGAGCTGTAGGGAAGTACAATGAACCCAGTTAGTAATGCACATCAAAGAAATACACATGCATGTATATTAAAACATAGAATTATTATATTTACACAATAGTCACTGTTAAATACTTAGCACAATAAACCACACACAGGTATACTTTGAAAAGGCCGCTTCTTAGTTGGTAGTTGCTGAACACGTACAATGTTACAGGAGTTTGACAGGTCTACCGTATTATCGGTAATGACGCACACCCACAAAGTAATACAGTAATTGCATTTAGTCAGCATTCACATCCAAGATAAAGATTTTTGGGAAGGAAAACGGTTGGTTAGTGTTATCCTAGCACAGCTTCAGGTTCTAGAGGCATTTGAGGCACAGCAAGTCTTAAATTCTAAAACACAACCCTAGCTAAAAGGCAGTTCAAAGTAGCTTAAAGTCTTGCAAAGCAGCAGAAATCAAAAGTGCCTGCGGCTACTTTCCAGTCTCAAGGAAGGAAGATGGAAGGTTTAACCAGCATTGCAGACCCTGTGAAAAGACTCGCTAAAGGGAAACTAGCAGCAGCTTGAGTCCGAGGTAAGAGGGGGTTGCCCTGGACACCTATGTGCACTCCAATGCTCTGGAGCGACTTTCTGGAATATGGTAAGCAATACCTTTTCCCCACAGTGTCTTTGGGCAGAAGAAAGTGTTTGTGGCTGGATGCTTGTGATGTTACAGCTCAGGACCAGACCTCTGGATTCATTGGGCTGATGATGAAAGGCAGGACAATGGACAGAATCTCTCAACAGCAGTCTCGAGGGAGGAACTCGGGCACAGCTTTCATCAACTTCTCGGGTCACTTTGCGGTTTTGGTGCCTTTTCTGCAGCACCAACAGTAGACCCGGATCACCCGGTCAATTTTCTTGCGTTCCTGCAGTCCCACACTCTGAGGGGGTCTGGACCAGTTGGATTGTGTTGCTGGAGTGTCCTTGAGGGTTCAGCAAAGACTCCGATGGATTCGACTTTTCCACGACGATGCACTCAAATTGAGCAGCAGGTCTCCTGGTATTGGGGTTCCACAGCTCTGCAAACTCGCAGGACCTAGGGAGATGGTTAAAATCAAAGTTCGTCTTGGGACTAGTTGTTCCCACCAGTCAAAGGGAAGTCGGTGTCCTCTTCAGAGTACCTGTCGCATAGAAAACGGGTTCAGGACAGCAGTGGTCGCTTCACGGTGTTGCAAAGGATCTGCAGGCGTCTGGTCATCTTCGGTTACTTCCGTTTCTAGTGGTCGACTTGCTTTTCACTCGGGAGCATCACCTTTTATACAGTTCCAGCACTCACTCCTCTGTAATCTCGCTCAGCAATTTACAGAAAGGGGTGTATGGCTGTCCAATCAGGACAGCCAGACCCACAGTGAGAGCTATTCAGACACTCTGACAAAGAACAGGAGGGGTGGAAAACGCCCCCCCACTTACTGCCCAGCCAGACACATGCTGGAGCATAGATAGGGACGCAGACCGCCCCCTCTCAGAATGGTACAAGGGCTAACAAAGAACAACCACGCTAGACATGGCGAAAGCCCCTAAGTTAATATTTGGGTGCCCCTATTGTGCACTACTGGGGGATATGGACATGGCTTGCAGTAGAAAAATCACACAATAGTTGGTAGAACACGTCCACTGCCCCCAGCCATAACTAGAGGTTGTCTGTGTGACTAAAATGTCAAAGGAGCAAAGAGAAGGGGGATACCAGGTATCCCTCTGGCACTCCAGATAATGTGGTGTGTGCCAATCTCTCAGAATATAAAGCTTTAGGAGAGATACAAAGTTACTCTAGGATAATGAAAAGCATCTCTGAGGACCCAAAAGGTCCCCAGCAACACTGCCCATAAGGAGCTGTGTGCTGCAATAGTAAATTAGAGATGCCTTTAAAGAGGTGTGGAGGAAAAAAGACTCCCTAGGACAGGTAAGATGCAAAGAACAGAGTTCCTAAAGAAAGAGCCAATAAGAATGACACTCATTCAGGATTAAAGAAAAAGCTCCAGAAGCCCAGCAAAAAGTGCTGGGGCGTCTCACTAGGAGAGGGGATGAAGCATAAAAATGATCTCCCCAACACTAACCTATCCCCCACAACCTAAACTCAGTCAAATGTGCTAATAGAAATGTCTCTTGGCTAGCCGCCTGTAGCCCAGCTTTGCAGTTAAAAACAAACGTTCCAAAAGGTGTAGAAAGAAAAACAAAAGTTCCACACGACTCAAAGGATTGTTTCCCTTTCCCCACAGTTTCTTCAACCTTCTTGGTAGGCCTGGCTAGCAGGTCCTATGATGAGGTAGAATAGCCTGGATACCTTTCCCAAGCAGTCTTGAGGGTCCCAGTCACGGCTCCCAGGTACTGCGACAAAGAACAACATGGATGATTTTTCCAAGCTGTCGTGGGTCCCTGCTCAGTAACTGAAGGCAAGCGTCCCCAGCCAGCACGATCCTCCCCGCAATGAGAGACAATGACCGACTCTCCCAAGTCGGGAATAAAGCCAAGTCAGAGTGCGGGTGAGCTTAAATGAGAGTTTATCAATCAGAATAGGGCATGCAAAGAACTCTGCAAACTCCGAGGGCGCTCTGCCTGACAGTAGCAAAGACAGGCGTATTTATTTACAAAAAACGTCATCAGTACCTACATACTATAAGGGGCACAAGTTCAATGGGATTGGGTGGCGATGACTAGCTATAGGTGCTGCTGCGATGTGGTTGGCCTTGGCTGGAGGACGTCACTTGTCAGCCTCGTGGGTTGGGCTGGGCCTGGCAGGTCAGCTGAGTTCATCCGGGCGGTGTTGTTGTGCCATTGTGGCCAGTGTCAGAGATTAATGTCTTTTCCTGACTTATTTGCCCTATGCCATGCACACCGCAGTCATTCAGTCATTGCAATGTTATCTCCTTTAGTAAATCTAGCAATAGGTTATCCTACAGGTTAATGCAGCACAGGAGGAATGCACCTTGTGAGGGGTTTGATGGTGAATTATCCGTGCATGGTTACCAGTGTCCTGTTTGACCGGTACCATAGGTCGAGGGGCTAAGCTTCAGGGCATGGGACGGGCGGTACATGCCTTCCTGTCTTGTTAGATGTGGTTATGAATGTGCCGCTGTGTGTTGCCACAGTATTGGGTGTCCTGATTGCACAGGGCCATAAGTCTAAGATGATCCGGTGGGTTGTCGGGTTTACGAGGGGGCGCCTTTGGAAGTGTGTGTTCAGGCAGAGGTTTACTGCTGTGCTGTAATTAATGCAGGTGGCGGGCCGTGGCCTGGGGTGCTGCAGAGGGGGCTACAAATCTTTGAAGCGGCTCCAGTCTGGTTGGGGGAGGTGGAGCAGCGCGGCGCGGGCCTCTGCTCTCATGTTTGGCAGTCTTCGCAGGGTGGGAGGGGGAATGTCCTTGCACATATTCACAAAGGTATCTTCCTCGTGTGTTGCCGGCTTTTAGAGGTGAAAACATCACAATCATTTAAACACTTTATAATATTTGTTTGAATACATTTCAACTTTGCTGGATGTGTCTCGATTATATCCAGTCTGAGCACCTTATTCGTACACTGTTTTAACAATTACAGTATTTAGTTATATGCATATACATTTGCAGTAAGTGAGGTAGTAGTGAGGTTGGTGGAGTACATAGAAAATGACCCGCCACCGTACGTGACGGTGGTGGCACACAAGGGGCTTAGACATACACGCATGACAAGTGCATTCTCGCAGATCCTTCACATGAGCCCTCTGTATGGTTACATTCGTCTTGTGTACTCTAGCAGCATTAGTTCAGTTATGGCGCAGGACCGCGGGGTGTACGGTTTTCAATGATACATATAAAGAGCAATTTCCCGGAAATGCTTTTTATCATTTGCACACCCCTGCAGGGGTGTGGGTCCTCCATTGCTGGTGTCATGTAAACATGCGTTTCATACAATAATTACACAATTTTACAGGTTTCTTTAGTAGAAGTAGTTTTATGGAAAGAATACACGTATTAAAAGTAGTTTTTGACATTCGTATTTGGGTATTTTTCTGCTTTCATCGGATGACCATTCTACAGATCTCCCCATCACCCAGGCCTCGCTGACCGGGTCACTCTGGGAGCAGTGATACACTGTGGACGGGAAAATGTTAGTATCTTATGCTAGCTCATGTCCGTCTTGTTCGTGGGAACGGGCTCACAGCGGATCTGCCAGGGTGCTGCGGCGACAGGGATAATCAAAACTCTCTGAGGGTGGGGGCCGCGCTACAGTGCGCTGAGCTCACACCATCTTTGATAGACAAAATGGTTTCTGGGCCTAGCTAAATTCAATACGTGAGGGCAATGTCTTCAGCAGGTGAACCCTCCACCACCTGGGCCCGGGTGGTCTGAGGGAACGCCCAATGAGCCATGGCCCCCACCTGGGGAGGGGATGTAGGCAAGGGGGGGGTCTTTTGGACCACTCCTCCCCTACATTTCCCCCCTTTCGTTACTTAAGTAACAAATTCTTTAACTCATTTAATCTCCTACACTCTTCTTCGTCCGTAACTGCCTCATCCCATGCTGGTGTGCCTTTTATCGGCATCCAGGCTCTGCACAACCCCCTTAAGCTCTCACCCCTCCTAGCATATTCATCTGGGGTACAGGTTAGATATATACATCCGCCCTCTCCTTCCAAGTCTACCCACACCTCCTGGTGCCATTCGAGTATACGGGGCTCTCTGATGGTGGTGTGCCATAATTTGTCTATGATATCCTTGTCATGATACCTGGGCACTAGCTGATACCTGGGTGTATCATCAGTTCCGGTTTATACCTGCACTTCCTGCATAGTTTGCATTTTCCCACGGGTGTTGCCCATTGTCACCATCATCATTGCACCATTAGGTACTGCGTTAGCACAATATCGAAGACCCACCTGCCACATGCAAAAAATTAAAAGGAGGAACACCACAGCTGGCATCAAAAATTTCACAGTTGTTCCAAGCCATGAGGGGACCCAGGAGAAGATGTTGTCGAACCACGTACTGTCTTCGGCTCCACCTTCCATTTTCATTTTTTCTCCTAGGTTGTGTACTGCTTCGATCACATGGGACAGGGAGCCGTTTTCTGCGTCTTCGGAAGGTACGAAAGTGCAGCAGGCACTTCCAATTTTTCGGCAAACTCCTCCATCCATCGCCGTCAACAGGTCCAAGACATAGCTGTTTTGCATTGTCATCAGCCGTAAAGCCCTTAGTTCCACTTTTATTACGTTGAACCCTTCTTCAGTGTCATTTGCCAGCTGAATCAATTCCCAGCGTGTTATCTGGAGCCATTTTGCGTTTGCCCTTGCTTGGACACTTGAGATGAGTGAGGCAAAGAATGTTTCTGCTGAGCTGAATAATCGGTATCTGTCTGGGATCTGAGCCAACAGTTCTGATGATGCCTTTGATATGTAGTTTGATGCTAGTTTGTTACGGGTCAGCACCTCTTCCTTGCTCCCGGAAGACAGGACATACATCTGTGACTCCGCAGTCGGCTGGGCTGCACTCTGTTGTATGCGTTCCTGTGTCTTTTTGCTCCCATCGATGTGGCTTTCTGGTATTACCATTAGGGCTGAGTGCAGAGTGGCCATTGAGCAGCTGCCACTCCATGACGGGGGAAGGTGCAGGGATGCCTGGTTGCCGCATACCCAGTACGTGTCCATCAGGGCCGCTGTCCCCTTTTCTCAGATCTGGGATGGTGAGGGTCTTGTTACAGTTCTTGTTTGTCCCCATGGAGGTTTTCCCTTCTCCTTTAAAACATAGTTCATAGTCTATTTCGTTCTGCAGTTTGAAGGGTTTTTCAATGGCGGTTACCCAAGTTAGTTTTGAGATGTTTTCCTTCCATACTGGTGTGCATGTTTCTTCTATCCATTGCAATTTCTCTGGTGCCACACCTCTCAGTGCTTCAGCTTTACACATTACTTCTTCATCCTTCCACTTGTTGTCCGAAAAAAGTGTCCCTTGTATTACAAAAAATGGTTCCTCCAGGCATACCACCCCTGCCGTCTTCGGGTAGCAAGTTTTCTCGTTCTGCAGCATTCTAAAAGTAACTTCATGTGCCTGGAAGGTGTTCTTAATCCTGCACAACGTAAGATGAAGGAGACACTGGGCATCTATAATTGGCAACTCTTTGGGTAGCAATACTTTGGGTGTACCTGAAGCATGGGGAATGAGGGAGCAGACATAGCAGCTCTCGTTTGTTGTTTGTTTAGCTGTTGCACTCATATCCGTATACCATTTATTCGTTTGGTGGGGGTGTCGTGGGTCTTCCATTCTATCTAATCCTAACCCATAGTACTCATCATACTTCCTCCTTTCCGCTCCCCTTTTTCTCCTGTTACTTCTCTTCCTAATGTACTTCCCGGCTTCAGGGGTGATAGACATAGTAGACCCCCCTTTCTCCTTCCCGCCCCCCTTCACCCAATCATCATATAGCATTTCATGTGTTGCTTTCATTCTTCCATTTTCTTCCATTCTATTATTTGACAATGCGTCTGTAGCTATGGGGGTAGGTTGGCTGGTAGGAGTGTTATACAACCAGGATATGGCCGAGGGGTTTCGGTCGTTTAGACTGTGAGCATTGTAATTAGATATCTTTGGCGGGGACACTGTTATTTTGCATTTCACCCTGTAGCTCTTCGTTTTTTATCATGACAGCATTGGATGGCGTTGTATAATAACCCCATACAAGTTTCGTCCCGTCCCATACCAAGAAGTCACCTTCCTTAGTATTTACACTCGTGGTTGCATTACTTACAGTAGTGCTGTTAGTCCCTCCCCTCTCGTTTATCTCGATAGAGATAAACGCTATTAACCAGTATGTAACCAGGCCAAACATTAGTGTAAAAAAACAATGTAATACACACTGATAGTCCACATTCATACGAATATCTGCATTTCTCAGTTAACCACTCTCTAACTCTAGTAAATGGATCCGTTGCAGGCCGCCCGTTAGATGCCATGGTAGTTCCTGTTCGAGATATAAAAGTGCATTAAGTGCATTAATGTAAACATTTTGTGGGCACTACCAGTGCCAGTTATATATTGACGAGGAATGGAAGCGGGTAGGGTTGCGGGGAAGGGTATTCACAGACAAGGGTGTAAACACGTCATAATTTGATCACTTCATTAATTACATATAAGTCCACAAGATAAAAAGAAAAAAACGTTTTTTTTTAATCAGTAACATCTTAAAAATAATGCCAGTATACTTATCAGTCATTTTCCCATTCAGGTCCGTTACTGTCACACATACACATGTTCATATTCAGACATTCTGCTCAGCTACACCGTTTGCTGTTGTCTGTGCCTCCTCATCTACCTCCTCCTGCACATTACTATATGCTTTTCGTATATCTGTTAAGTGTACCCAGTGTTTTAGGCCCTTTACTTTTACTGCCGTGGGCGTGCAGAACACTACCTCGTATGGGCCATGGAACCGTGGTGCATTCCATCGACGCACAAAACTCCTGACATAAATGAATTCGCCCGGCATCAGCTGTAGCTGTTGCTCAGGCTCTGTGACAGACCCTGTTATGTTTCCCTCCTCTCTTGTGAAGGGTGGAGAGAGCTGCTTTGATATTGCGCGTGCTGCCCTTGTCAATTTCTTCAAATAGTCTGTAAACTCTTCTCCCAATATCGCGGTGCTCCTGTGTGCATCTGAGTGTTCGCGCAGTGGAGAGTGTGCTGTGCTCATTCGTCTCCCAGTCACGATCTCGTGCTGGGACAAATGGTGGTCTTTGCTTGGCTGATTTCTCAGCTCAAATAGCGCAAGGGGCAGACAGTAAATCCAATTCTTTTTCAATGAAAAGCAAAGTTTTGATAACCTGCCTTTTAACAGTCCGTTCATCTTTTCCACTACGCCATTACTTTGAGGATGATAAATCGAACACAATTTGTTTTATTCCCAATAATGTAGTAACTTCCTTGAAAAGCTCATTTACGAAGTGAGTGCCATTATCTGAGCGAATAACGTCACAAATTCCCCAGCGCGGGAACACTTCCCTCACTAGGAACTTTGCAGCGCTCTTGGCATCAGGTCGTGCACACCTCTCCCCCATGTCCGCGTAATCAATATGTAGCTCTCTGAATGGGCCAATGGGTTTTGGAATTGTTCCCCGGAGCGTGCATAATGTCATTCCTGAATTGTATATCTGACATGTTGTGCATTCCATCGCTAATCGAGATACGTGCTCCTGGAGACAGGGCACGAACCATTCTTCCTGTATTTCTGCTGCGATGTGCTGTTTGGTATTGTGTGCAGGGAAGTGTAGTTGTTGAAACGCAATTTCTAGTAACTTGATTGGCATTACCACTTTCCCTGAGTTATTTTGCCGCCACAGTAAGTCTGTCGCCGACTTGCTGCACCCTCGTTTTGTCCACATCAATTTTTCGTCTGCACTAGCTCCTTCCTGTAATTCTAGTATTTGTGATATAGGCATCATGTTGTACCTGTCTGGGGGCTCTTCGTTTGTCTTGTGCTGCAGTATGTACTCACCTGCTTCATATTTCTGAAAATAGGAAGCCTCCTTGGCGGCGGCGTCCGCTGCCGCGTTTCCCAAAGACACAACGTCTGTGTTGGATGTATGTGCTTGGCACTTCACTATTGCTCCCTCAGTTGGGTTTTGTAGGGCCTCAATTAACTCTTTCAACAATTCTGCATGCTGTACTGGTGTTCCGTCTGCCCGTCGAAATCCCCTCCGCCCCCATCTCGCTAGACCTCCATGTACTGTCGTCATGTAAGCCGAGTCTGTATATATTGTCACTGCGCAACCCTTTGCTGCATGTAGTGCTTCTATGAGCGCAATCAGTTCTGCTGCTTGTGCGGAGTAATGTGATGGGAGGCGGTACTGTGCTAGTGTTTCATATTCACCGTCTTCTAACCTCACCACTGCCATGCCAACATGTTTTTCTCCCGTGTCCACATCAATCGATGCAGACCCATCCACAAAGTACACTTCCCCCTCGCTCAGGGCATTCTCACACACCACTGTGTCCTCCCCTCGTTCTCCTGTGTAAGTTGCACAATCGTGGTCCTGCATGTCCTCTAGTGTGCATGCTTCTGTAATGAATGTTGCGGGGTTCACTGTCTTGCATCTCACCACATGGATATTGGCGCTAGACAATATGATCTCATAGGCTGTCGCCCGCTGTGTCGTCAGTGTGCTTTTTGACCTCTCGTATTGCAAATAGTGAATGTTCCACAAATAATGTCACAGGGCATCCCATTACTATTGTGGCACTTTACTCAATCGCGAACGCGGCTGCAGCGAGTGATTGCTTGCACGCGAAATGGCCTTGCATCACGGCATCTAAAGTACCACTATAGTAAGCCAAAGGCTTGTGCCCTAGGGACGTCTTTTGTGTCAGAACAGCTGTCATGAGTGTTCCCTTGCAGTGCGAGAATAGGTAAAATTCGCGTCCATAATCTGGATTTGCTAGCACTGGAGCGCTTGAAATTAACTCTTTTAATGATTTGAATGACGCGCTCATTTCTTCTGACCATTCTATTTTTTTATTTTCCTGTTGTGCTTCTTTGAGTGCTTGTAATAGGGGTCTCGTGTATGCTGCATAGTCTAATATCCATGCTCGGCAATAGTTGCACATTCCCAGGAGCTTCTGCATGTCTTTCACTGTTGTGGGTTCTCCTACTGATCTTATCGCTTCTACCCTGTCGGGGATTATTCTTTTTCCATCTTTTGATACCAGCTGTCCCAAGTATAAGACCTCTGTCAGACAGTACTGTAGCTTTTCCTTGTCTACCTTGTACCCCTTATTGGCCAATAGAGTCAGGAGTGTTGTTGAATCCTTTCTACATCTTTCCTCGTCTTGTGCACACACTAGTAAATAGTCTACGTACTGAATGATCGTACTCTCAACTGATAGGTTTCCCAAGTCTTCATGCAATATGCGGTTCAATATGCTTGGGCTCTCACAGTATCCCTGCGGTAGTCTGCAGTGTTCATATCTCTTTCCCCCCAGTGTGAATGCTGTCGGGTATCTACTCTCTTCAGCCAGGGGGATTGAGAAAAATGCGTTTTTCAAGTCTACTACTGTGAAGTGTGATGCCGTTTTTGGGATGCTGCATAATATTGATGCAGGGTTCGGGACCAAAGGGAACTCTTTCTGAATTACATCATTTAGGGGGCATAAATCCTGTATCATCCTCCAAGACCCTCCTTTCGCTTTTTTGATTGGATAAATACATGTGTTACATGGGGAGTTTGAAGGCACTATTATCCCTTGTGCTAGTAGTGCATCTATTGTCTCTTTTATCCCTTGCTCAGCTTCACGGGACAATGGATACTGTTTCACTCGGGGTAGAATTGCTCCTTGCTTTAGTCTTATTATTACAGGTTGTACTCCATGCAATAGGCCTACATCATGGGGGCCTGTTGTCCACAAATTATTTGGTACAAGTCTCATGTCATCATCAAAGAATGACGGTGGTGCTCCTACCACTGCCATCAGTTGAACGGGGATTTCCCTAGCTTGAATCAAAATGTCACAGGGCATCGCTATTTCCATTATAATTTAACCATTCCCCTCTGCATCTGAAAAGAGATCCTCATCTGTTAAGTCTCTTAGGGCGATGTTGGCATTCGTGCACAATACTGCACGCCACTCGCATCCTTCCATATCTATTCCAATCACCGCAATCCTTTTTGCTGACACCTGTACAGCGTGCAAGTCTAATGATACCACTACCCTGGTGCTGTGTCAGGGCACACTATGGGGCGGAAGAGGAATTCTGCTGGAATCCTCCAATCCATCTTCCTCAGCTCTGGGACTATGAGGGCCAATGTCTTTAGCCCTTCAATAAACATTTCCTCGTTTCCGGCAAACCTCGTACTTCTTGTGTGGTCGTGTGGGCATGTACTACCAACATTGCCCGCAATGGCCATATTCCAGGTGTTGAACACACTATACCTCTCTCAGTGAATGATATGGTCATGTTGAGTTTACTCAGGAGATCCCTTCCTAGTAAATTTATTGGTGAGTGTTCATAATACAGTAAGGGTGTCTTTACAGTCTTCCCCCCCCCCACCGTTACGTCCAATGCTTCTGTGTAAGGAACTTCAATTACAGCCCCAGAGAACCCCTGCGTCTCTAACTTCCGGTTAGATAACGGGAACCGGCCCTCCCTGATACATGATTTCTCTGCTCCCGAATTCACCATGAATATGAACTGCTTGTCTCCTATCTGCGCCCCTACCAATGGTTCCTCTGCTGCATCGTAGGTGGTAGATAGAACTGGACACGCAAGTGTTCTCTGTGGGCTGTCCTATGCAGGGTGTCTCATCGCCCCCTTCATTAAAGACACTTCCTGAAACTACTGACACTCCGTTGTAAGGTGCTGGTGCGGGGGCCCCGTTTGCTGTTGTCGCAAAAGGGTTGCCTGGCGTGTACTGCAAGTTGCCATTGTTTTGTGGGTGGTTCTGTGTTCTATACTGGTGCCCCTGTTGTTGCTCATTATTACCTTGGCCTGGGTTTCTCGGGTGTTGTTGTCCCATTGGAAGACCATATGGGCTCCCCGGGTGGGGATGGCCATATTGTTCTACCTCTTGGAACCCGTTGTTGGGTCTGGCTCTGCACTCCCTAGAGTAATGCCCCATCTTCCGCAGTTCCAGCAACTCCCTTGTGCACCTCTAGGGCCCTGCCATCCATTTCCTCCCATTCCCCCGTACCCCGGTCCACTTCCTCTTCGGCCCCTGTACCCACCTCGTCCCCCTCGAGGGGTCCACTCTTGCCACTGCGGACCTCCGCTTTGCTCCTGTTCGTTCCACTGCCGCTGTCCTGCTCCATCCCAATTAGTTGCCATCCTTCCTTGTATTGCTATCAGCCCCTCCTCCTCCTCATCTCCCTCCCTGCTGTGGGGGAGTGCGGCTACAGCCGCTGCGACCTTCACCAACTTTGTCTGCACTAGTTTTGCTTCGTCTGCCAATCTCTTCTGCGCCACCTCCTTCTCCCTTTCCTTTATTCTCTTACAATGGTGTACTATTATGCTCTGGATCTCAGGCCATCCCTTTGCTTCAATCCCTGCTATCTTGTCGAGCGCCTTTTGCTCTTCTTTTGGGAGCCCTCTTTTTATAATGAAGTAAAATAAAGATGTCGATTGATACCAGGGCGTGCCCGTTTCTGTTCTCCACATCTCTTGGATCCGAAAAATGTAATCCATAGCCTCCTCCCTGTCATTCATTGTACACTGCATTACTGACTGTAAGTCTGGTGTATCTGGAATCGTTTCTCGCAAGGCATCCCACACCCTTGCACGCACTGTTAAAGGAGGCCCCATCATGGCGGTCGCAGTCTAATGTTACTTCCGGGAAACCGGCCTTGACCCATACTCTATCAGCCTGATCCCCCACTGCTGATATGAGCAAGCTCTTCACATCTCCTATTGCTAGGGGTACCCCAGCAGTGTGTTTCTCAAAGGCATATATCCACTTTCTTGCCCCTCCCGATAACGGGGGCAATAGCTTTAATAAATTGGCTTTATCCATCTGAGCCCATGGGATATAATTCGGCCTCCCTCCTCCCCTATGTATCAATGGGAGCTGTAGCCTTCCTTTTGTCGTTGCATCTACACCCGTTTTGGCCGTTGATGTTCTCAGTGATGCCATTTTCCCCACCCTATTCCTTAATCGCCCTGTCCACTCATCATCCAGTGTTCTCATTGAACATGTACCATCCACCTTCACTTCCCCCACCCATTGCCATGCTCAACTGTCGCTTTCTTCTAAATCGTCCCTTATATCACATAATAGTTCCTCTCTGTCCCCTATATGCCTTTCTTCATTATCAATACCTCCCTCTCGTGTCCCTACTTCTATTATTCGTGTCGGTTCTTCCTCAATTCTGAACAGTATCTCACCTTTTTTCCACCCATCTTCAAGTGTTCTATTCTCACTCGGCGCTCTAGACGTACGCCCTGATCTTGCTGCATTAAGTGCTGTCTGTTCACATATCTCTTTTATCCTGGTGAGCTCATCTTTCGCTATTGAGAGTCTTGATTGTAAATCTGTTAGCTTTTCTATGTCCACTCTTTGTGTACCTGCCTGGGCTCGCTCCCTAGTACTTTCATAGGGCGGGGGTGCCGTTGGCCGGTGGGGTGTAGTAGTTGTCAGGGGAGGAGGGACATAAGTGGGGTCACTGTACCCTTCTGCGGGCACAGGCTTGTTTAATATCGGGTACAAGCTTATTACCTCTACTTGTGGCTCTACATTTGACGATTCTTTACCATCTTTCTGTATCATCAGTGGATTGTCAGTGGTGGAGGGTAGATCAGGATTTAATGCTGGTGCTTAAGGCGGTGGTATCTCTTCAAATAACCTCCAGAGATCTAATATTTCCCTCCTATTGTGCAACTGCTTCCCCTTGTATTTCAAACAAATGCATGTGGCCACCATATCCAGAACACTTTTATCAAACGACCCCCCCTCGGGCCAGATGTGGGGTAACCCCTCTCCCTTCAGCTCTGTTATCCATTGGTCATGATATTTCTTAATTCGCTCCGCGTACCCTGGTAGGTTCTTACAAATATGTGATAAGGGTTTTTCGGCCCCCATCTTTGTGTTTTCTTAGTACTTGTGTGTCCCTGCGTGTCCACAATTACAATGTAAACCTACTACCAATATGGGTTTCGTCTTCTACTTCACATTCAATAATGGGCTCCTTTGTACTCTTCCCCCTGCCTGCGCAATGCAAAACTGGCTGTACACAGTCTGTTATTCTCTTTGGGGGGGGGGGCACATACAAGAGCAAACCATCTTTGATTTTGACACTATTAACCCGGAAATCAAACAGGTACCCGCTCACTTCACCTTGTCATTTTTGTCTTCAAGAAGCTTTATCCGGCCACACTTACCATGACCATTCAATTACCATACATTTATAACCATTTTACACACCCACAGCACCAAATTGTTTTCCGACGCATACAAGGTGCACACACCTCTCTGTAACACTTTATTCACAATTCAAGCTGCCCTCCCTTTCCTCCCTAGCCGGCTGTCCCTGTCCGTCTTATGCAGATATATGGATGCGTATATATTGGTCTGCTCTTCCCTCTTGTAGTAGGACTCTCTCTCTCTTTTACTTCCTCCCTAACGTTTTGTACTAATCTCACTTTTAATTTCCCCCAACCCTAAAGAAAAGAATAGAAAGAAGAAATAGCAGTCACTAATATTTTCTCCGTGTCCCCCTTTGCCAGACACTTTTATCTTATTATCCTCTTCTTCATATATTCCGAGTACTAGTCAAGATAGCACTATGCGGCGCCGCCTTCCACCCCCTTTCGGAGCTAGGTTCCCGTCACTCTTATCTCTTATTCACCTCTTAATCCTAATGGCCAAATGCAAAGAAAAAGCAAAGAAAGTTTAGGATGATCCTTAGTAGATCTACGTACCCCCCTTTTCTACCCCTCTTCGTTCTGTCCTAAATTTCTTCCTCCACTCCCTTTACGATCGCTCGCACTCAATACTCACGTGCCCGTCTTGAACCGATAGTCTCCGAAACTGGGTCTGTCCAGGCAGTGTTGCCGTCCGCTCAACAGTCAGCCCCGGCTCCGGCAAGCGGTACTCAAAGGGGATTTTTCAACCGGGATCCCGTACCCTCTCTCTATTGAGTGCGCACTTCTTAGTGTACCGGTCGCCGTTGGCGGGCAGCCTCCCGGAGCCGGCGCACCGTGCGTATCCCTTTTCGACCGGAGATTCTCGTGCCAAAAGGGGACGGTAAAGTTAGGTCGGATAATAATAATAATAATAATAATAATAATCACGCTTTCGGGGTCACCACTGAAGGCAAGCGTCCCCAGCCAGCACGATCCTCCCCGCAATGAGAGACAATGACAGACTCTCCCAAGTCGGGAATAAAGCAAGACAGAGTGCGGGTGAGCTTAAATGAGAGAGTATCAATCAGAATAGGGCATGCAAAGAACTCTGCAAACTCTGAGAGCGCTCTGCCTGATGATAGCAAAGACAGGCGTATTTATTTACAAAAAACGTCATCAGTACCTACATACTATAAGGGGCACAAGTTCAATGGGATAGGGTGGCGATGACTAGCTATAGGTGCTGCTGCGATGTGGTTGGCCTTGGCTGGAGGACGTCACTTGTCAGCCTCGTGGGTTGGGCTGGGCCTGGCAGGTCAGCTGAGTTCATCCGGGCGGTGTTGTTGTGCCATTGTGGCCAGTGTCAGAGATGAATGTCTTTTCCTGACTTATTTGCCCTATGCCATGCACACCGCAGTCATTCAGTCATTGCAATGTTATCTCCTTTAGTAAATCTATTAATAGGTTATCCTACAGGTTAATGCAACACAAGAGGAATGCACCTTGTGAGGGGTTTGATGGTGATTTATCCGTGCATGGTTACCGGTGTCCTGTTTGACCATAGGTCAAGGGGCTAAGCTTCAGGGCATGGGACAAGCGGTACATGCCTTCCTGTCTTGTTAGATGTGGTTATGAATGTGCCGCTGTGTGTTGCCACAGTATTGGGTGTCCTGATTGCACAGGGCCGTAAGTCTAAGATGATCCGGTGGGTTGTGGGGTTTACGAGGGGGCGCCTTTCGAAGTGTGTGTTCAGGCAGAGGTTTACTGCTGTGCTGTAAATAATGCAGGTGGCGGGCCGTGGCCTTGGGTGCTGCAGAGGGGGCTACAAATCTTTGAAGCGGCTCCAGTCTGGTTGGGGGAGGTGGAGCAGCGCGGCGCGGGCCTCTGCTCTCATGTTTGGCAGTCTTCGCAGGGTGGGAGGGGGAATGTCCTTGCACATATTCACAAAGGTATCTTCCTCGTGTGTTGCCGGCTTTTAGAGGTGAAAACATCACAATCATTTAAACACTTTATAATATTTGTTTGAATACATTTCAACTTTGCTGGATGTGTCTCGATTATATCCAGTCTGAGCACCTTATTCGTACACTGTTTTAACAATTACAGTATTTAGTTATATGCATATACATTTGCAGTAAGTGAGGTAGTAGTGAGGTTGGTGGAGTACATAGAAAATGACCTGCCACCGTACGTGACGGTGGTGGCACACAAGGGGCTTAGACATACACGCATGACAAGTGCATTCTCGCACATCCTTCACATGAGCCCTCTGTATGGTTACATTCGTCTTCTTGTGTACTCTAGCAGCATTAGTTCAGTTATGGCGCGGGACCGCGGGGTGTACGGTTTTCAATGATACATATAAAGAACAATTTCCCGGAAATGCTTTTTATCATTTGCACACCCCTGCAGGGGTGTGGGTCCTCCATTGCTGGTGTCATGTAAACATGCGTTTCATACAATAATTACACAATTTTACAGGTTTCTTTAGTAGAAGTAGTTTTATGGAAAGAATACACGTATTAAAAGTAGTTTTTGACATTCGTATTTGGGTATTTTTCTGCTTTCATCGGATGACCATTCTACAGATCTCCCCATCACCCAGGCCTCGCTGACCGGGTCACTCTGGGAGCAGTGATACACTGTGGACGGGAAAATGTTAGTGTTAGTATCTTATGCTAGCTCATGTCCGTCTTGTTCGTGGGAACGGGCTCACAGCGGATCTGCCAGGGTGCTGCGGCGACAGGGATAATCGAAACTCTCCGAGGGTGGGGGCCGTGCTACAGTGCGCTGAGCTCACACCATCTTTGATAGACAAAATGGTTTCTGGGCCTAGCTAAATTCAATACGTGAGGGCAATGTCTTCAGCAGGTGAACCCTCCACCACCTGGGCCCGGGTGGTCTGAGGGAACGCCCAATGAGCCATGGCCCCCACCTGGGGAGGGGATGTAGGCAAGGGGGGGGTCTTTTGGACCACTCCTCCCCTACATAACCCCTTCTTGGTCCACTCTCATGCCAAGCGAGTTCCTCAACGAACTCTGTCACACTGTCTCTTCTCTCTAACTTCATATCCACCCGCAGCCTTGGTTTACTCTCCTGCCAAGGTCTAAATGCCGATCATGCATGTAGACTTTGTGTTTCTCTTGGTTGGCTTCACAGCGCTCTTTAGGCCCCAGCCTTGATTTTACTCTCATGCCAAGGTCTATGAGCACTTTTTGAGTGTAAAGTTTGTATCCCTTCTGTTAGGGAGAATTCTCAGGATTGTGTGAATTCCCTCCACCTTAGAGACCCCAGCAACTTGCTGGATTTGGAGGACTTGATTTTTTTTTTTTTTAACCTGGAGAAAGTGAGACCCTTTTTCCCCACTCTCTCAGGTATTTTAATGTGCTTTTTGTTTCTTTTGGTTATGGAGCCTGACAAACTCCCTAGGCATTATCTTTTACATTGTGTCACACAGCACCTTGAGTGCAGTGGCACAGGGAAGTCTTTCAGAATTCCCAAAGGTTTAAATACCTTCTCTGGGATAAACTACTGTTTCCCAGAGCAGTAAATTGAAATTGACTTTACTTACATTTGTAACTTTCTAGACCCAGCACACACTATCTTTATATAAGGTGCTCGAGGGGTTACCTAGTATTCCCCTTTGTCTTGCTTCTCATGTAACATTTTTTATGTGACCCTTTCCTCAATGAATGGCTGGTGGCAGTGGTTTAATTTTACCTACCGTGGTGTGCATTTACCATGGGCTGCGTTAGCAGCTGTAGTAAAGCCCCCAGGGTGCCATTTTTGTCAAAATGCCCCCGGTCTTTTTTCGCCATTTCTTTGTGGAAAGGTCCTTCTTGAGATTTACTCTGCGCACCAAACCAGGTTTGGTCCCATTGTTCGCTTTGCCTTTGGCGGGATTCATGTGTGAACCCTGACTCTGGCTCCAGGGTGTCTTGGGTGGGCAGGACGTGAGGGAGGTGCCTGAAACTCCCTTTGCGTCTCCTAGGAGACCCAAAGGCACTCTTTAGTGATTGGCTGGCTGACTGTCCGGCAAGGACAGCCACCCTGCTGGGTGACTGACAGCTAGGCTGGAATGAATGGGAGAGAACTGAATAAAAGGCGAGCCTTTTGGCTTGGAAGGCAGAGCCGACCACTGGACGAAGAACCGAAGCAGAACTTGAAGGGGACGCCTGCTGCAACTCCTGGACCGTTGGTTTGCCCGGTAAAGCCCTGCTGCTGTGCTGAAACTCCAAATTCATATCGACAGAGAAGCCCCTGCAAGGACGACTTCTCCTATTGAGTTGGCGGGACCAATCAACTCCAAAGTAAGCCACCTGGACATTCTCTCAGAGCTGGTTGTTTTTCCAGAGTTGCAGCCAGGGAGTGGAACACCCGATTGTGTGCGTTGCTTTTAAGCTGGCCTAGAGCGCTCCAGACTCCCAGGAAGCAGGACTGACCGAGCCTGAGGCTCCTCAACAGAGTGCGGGACCCCAGAAGCAAGGAAAGTCCATCTTGACAGCCAGGGACCGCAGTGTTGCTATTTGTGGTAGTTGCGAGGATCTGAAACACCAAAGTGCCACTTGTTGGCAAGATTGCTGGTTGCGAACGGTGACTGTCCAATTGCGGTGCAGGAGTCCCCAGAAGTCCTCCCTCCCACGATTGAGGCCCAGGAACAGTGAGATCTGCAGAGCTGCTCAGGAACAAAAGTCCTCTGCTGCACTTTTTCTTCAATACAAAGGTACTGTAAAAGTTTAAGAGAACGTACCTCCTTGTTGTAGAGTTGCTTGCATCTTCTACTACTCGCAAATCTAAACAGCTTGTGGCCCCACATTGATTCTTCTTCAGACTTTTAAAACGTTGTGCAAAGACGTTTCTTGCTTGCCTGCAAGAAGTGCTTCATCCCATATAAGACTTTTGCCCATTAACTTTTGCTTAGCCTGTTGTACTGAATGACTCTGGCCCGTATCGTCAAAGAATCACTCAAAGCTAGACAAATCAAGGCAGCCACCTCAGATCACTTTGACGCACTCTCCATAAAAATCTCCTTCTCTCCTAATGACACTATGACATTACACCTACCGTCCTCCGGACCCATTGCTGGACTTCCAAGCTAATCTCCTACACCTCATTGGAAGTAACCTCAAAACCAGAGCCATTCTCTTAGACTTTAATCGTGGCTTCCAGGATCCCAAAGATAAAAAAGGCAAAGCCTTCACCAAATCTCTCCTTGACCTTGGTTTTATCCAAAAAGTTAGCAGCCCAACCCACATCAAAGGTTGCATACTAGATTAGCTAGCCGATCACAACTGTGGTGCTGACATCAGCTCCAACACCCCCTGCCCCTGGACTGACCACCACCTTCTGCACTTCCTCATACCATCCAAAATACCTGCGCAACAAAACCCTCCAATGCCTGCCACCTTAGCCAGATCCAAAAAACTGCTCACTAAATAAAAAATCCTCCCCCCTTCTTGAAGCATCAGCTCTAGCACGGCCTCTACACAATAATCCCACAGAACTGGTCGATCTCTACAACACAGTCAGCAAAGAGGCAGTCGACGTCATCGCCCCACTAGAAAGTAAGAGCCAAAAGTACCAAACACTTCAACACCTGGTACAATCAAGACCTACTTATCTATCAATTGCTTAACAGTATAAAAATGCCATCGCCACAGCTAAAGCCGCTGCCTACAACTCAAGTATTAAACAATGCAAAATCCCAATCCAAGGAATTATTTGCCATTTTCAATGAACTGATTGTTCCCCCCACGTCTACAGATCAGACCGTAAAGGATGAAAAATGGTGTAACAACATCCAACATGCTATGCTAGACAAGATTAACCTACTCCAAAAGAAAATTAAAGCCAATCTCAACAGCTTACCCAAAGCCTCGCCCCCAACACAGGTTGGCACCGGGCCACAAACTTCCACCTCCTCAGACTCCAATCCCCTCACGCCCTTTGCTTTCAGAGAAGTAACCATCCCTGAAGTCCTACTAATCTTAAAGCACATAAAACCCTCGCTATGTAAAGGCGATATTTGCCCTGCTAACATTATCAAGGACTGCGCTGCAGCCTTAGCACCCTTCTATACAGCCTTTATTAATGCTTCATTTACCTTGGGCACTGTACCCTCCTCCCTTAAGGAAGCCTGGGTCCGGCCACTGCTAAAAAAGCCCACACTTGACCCTGACTCCCCTAACAACTACAGACTGATCACCACTGTGCCAGTCCTGAATATTCTTGATAAAGCTGCCTACCTACAGATACAATCCTACCTGGAATTGCACAACATCTTGGGTAGGAGGCAATCTGGGTTTCGCCCACGCACGGCACAGAATCAGCCCTGTTAGATCTAAAAAATCAGCTCCTAGAAAACATGGACAAGGGCAAGTCTGCGCTTCTCCTGCTCCTCGACCTATCAGCAGCTTTCGACTTGGTCGACCACAAAATACTAGGGAAGCATCTCATAAACTCTGCTCACTTCTCCCAAGAAGCCACCACCTGGATAACTTCCTTCTTAGAGGGCCGAGCCATGAGGGTCTTCTCAGACCAGGCATCAGCCGCTCCCTCTCCCATCAGCTGTGGAGTGCCTCAAGGTTCATGCACCTCGCCAACCCTCTATAACCTCTTCACTCTACCACTAGTTAATGACTTGGAATGTCTCGGCATAACGTTTTCCAATTATTTCGATGACACACAAATTCTTCTCCCACTATCTGGTGACTATGAGAAAGACCTCAGAACCTTACAACAGACCTATGCAATCATCCATGCTTGGATGGCGGCCAACGGCCTCTGCCTTAACAGGGATAAAAAGGAACTCCTCATTGTAGGCCCCAAGGAAACCCTATAAAACTTGACACCAAATACAGCAACTTCAGCATCGAGAACACTGTCATCACAGTCTCTGCTGCAGTAAAAACCCTGAGTCTTTTTGGATTCCACCCTCTCCATGAATAGACAAGTTAATTATATTTCCACATCAGCAGCCCATTCCACTAAAATTATCAATGCGGTAAAACCCTACCTCTCTGCCAAGAACTGTCTCAACATTGCCAGAGCCACCATAGGCGCTAAACTGGACTACTGCAATGTCCTCTTGCTAGGTATGTCCGCCAAGAACATTAACAGGCTACAAATTGCGCAAAACAATGCACTCCGAGCTGCTCTCAGTATCTCCAGGAGAGAGCATATCTCCCAGGCCAGACAAGATGCCTACTGGCTCCCTATCAAAGAACGCATACTGTTCAAAGCGCTCACAATCACACACCGATGTCTCTCCCAATCTGCGCCCCAATACCTAGCTGATCGAATACACCTTGTACAATCACTTAGACCCAAGCGAGAACGTTACTCTGACCAACTCTCGATCCCTGTCTTTAACAGAGCCAAACCCGGCGGTGTGAGTTTCGAAGTGCTTGCACCAGAATCTTGGAACTTACTACCACCCAAACTCAGAAAGGAAACATCACTCCTAGCCTTTAGAAAGGCTTTGAAAACCATACTATTCAAATAACTGCTGTTCCACTGTAACCAAGGAACCGGATTACTGCCTAATCTGTATGATTTTGATCCCTAAAATTGTACACAGTTTTTGCCTGCACCTAAGTGAATATGCTGTAACAGCGCCACGATGCCCTGGGGCAGCTGCACGCTTTATAAATAAATAAAAATAAAAAAAATAGCTTTTTTGGGGAGATCCAAAAGTATTTGCCTGCTTAAGAATATTTGTGGTCTCTTGTTTGTTCTAATAACCTTGCCCTTTAACCCACTTCTAAAAGTATTCGAAATGCAAACAGTAAGATATTGATGTCCCCAGTACCGTAGCTATTGAAGTCACCTGAGGGTGTAGGTTGTGACTGTGGGCCATCCCAAAAGGGTCTTTACTGATTTAGAAACTAAGTGTACAGTCTTGAAGTGTATTTGTATGTTAGTGCTCCCTTCTGAAGAAGGCTTACTTTAACTGACTGATAAATTAATAATTGTTTATTCAAGAAACCTTGTGTGTAAGTGTTTATTTGGATACTTGTCACTGTGAGTCGAACTCCTCACAGCTCACATTGACCCCTCTTGAGAAAAGCCTGGCTGCTCAACACGCTACCAAAACTGTGTAGTGCAAGCTTATACCAAAGGTTCGGTTTCCTATTGCCTATAGTCAGGGTTGTTGTAGTGTTCCCAAAGGGTACATCATACAATCGTGCCTAACGCCTTCTTATTCCTGTTTGGGGTGCACTTCCCCAGCATGGCTCCCACACCCTTTTCGCCTGATTACTCTGATGGTTCTCCATGAGATGGTCTTTCACTCCATGTGTTCTTATTTGGTCACTCACTGGTCCCGCTGGGGAAGAGGAAGGTGGTTCTCTACTTCCTCCTAACCATAGCCTCTGGGGATCTCCCTTGTCCCCTCTGCATACCTTTGTACTTGGTCCATGGGGGTGTCGGTACTCGCCAACACAAGTAAGCTTCTGCTGCTTCCCCTGGGCTCTCGTGGTCGTCTTGGTTATTGGGAGCTTGGGTATCTGGAAGGCACAAACTCCCACTAACCATTTGATCATGTAGTTTTAACCTAGGATGTTCTAGTGTAAGGCTAGATGGATCAGGCATTTGCCTTTAGGCCCTCACTGACAGTGAAGATTTAACTTGGATAGCAGGTGTTAACAAGCCCTAGATACTAACCTGGGGAATAGGGGTGCTTGGGTAAGGGAGATTATTGCTTCTTCTAGACTAGAGAGCGAGTGAGGCCCTTGGAGAGAACATTTGTCGTAACAGTTGAACTCTCTAAGAGTTTGTATTAAGTTCATCTGTGACTTAATATTCTTATCCTTTGTTCTCATCTATCTCCCCTACTTGAAGTCGGCCTTCTGATTATGGCTTGGAGGTTGCAAGGAAGAAGCATAACATGCAAATGTGTTGTGCGTGGGGTCACTGGTCACCAGTATTAAAGTGGCCCACAGCTGCAAATGACTTTTGTGATGGACGGTTTGAGTAGTAACCCATGACACTTTTTATAATTTTTTGTATGGTGATATAGATTACAAATTGTGCATGTCAAAGATTTGCTCAGTAACTCTGGTCAAACGGATTAGCTGCACAGTGAAGTATCACTTCTAACTAGCACACTTCAGCCAAAAAACTGGCCAACACTAGCATGTTGGACCTGTATTTTAGGTGTTGCCCTATAGGTCAGTTCGAACCGGAGCAAGGACCAGGAAAGTTTAAGGAATGCTTAGGTAACCTAAACCCTGAATCCAGGACTGGGATATTCCACCCAAAATTTTAGTTAGTTAATTTGTTGAGAATACGCAAATGAATATACAGACTTCTGCCTTCCTTCCAATCCTCTACTCAACTGTTATGCTTGCCACATTCATAACTAAAAGGAATTTGGAACTGAAATCGTCTGACCACCAGAGAAATCTAGTCCTGTCCTTTTTACAAGTGGTTTGCCATAGGGTGGGATGTGTGGGGTTTGACTAGCTCATTTACTGTGATTATGGAGTTGCTGTAGATGACTGTTCTTTTTCCATCTTGTTACAATTTCATAATCTGCATCTCTTGTGCAGGGGCTGACTGCAGTGGACATCACAGATGATTCCAGCTTAATGGCTGGAGGCTTTGCTGACTCCACAGTTAGAGTATGGTCTGTGACTCCAAAGAAACTACGCAGTGTGAAAACTGCACAAGGTAATGTTATGACTCTCTAACAAAACACAATCTTGAGTTAATTTTAAAGAGGAGGGTTCCATATTCTACTGAACCTTGGTGTCCCAGATATGAAAAGGGGAAGTGAGTTGAGGCTCTTAACATGGTAAAGTAATAGTTTGAAAACAGGTTTAACACCTAAACGGCAACAAACATTTGCAGTGTTTGTTTCGGCGCTGAGTGCTACATCACTGTAAGGGAAAGCAAACTGACAATCCAAGCTGAAAGCAACAAATAAAATTGCAGAGGATTGGGGACTGCAACAAATACTACCTTGTAAACCTTGGGGGGGGCCCCCTGTGCACATCAGTTTTCACGCTACAGATTTTAATCTTTGTTAGGGAGAATTCTCATTTGTGCTAATTCCCTTCAACCTTGGAGACCCCCAGCTCTTTTGCTGGACTATAGCACTTTTTAATTTTAACTCTGGAGTGAGTGACCTTTTTTCTCGCTCCCGCCATGTTTTTGCCCTGATTTGGATGATGTGTTTCCTCTATTTTTGGAGTCTGATAAACTACATAGGTATCTACTTTTTGTATGGTTACCCCAGCACCTTCAGTGCTTTGTCACAGAGAAATCCTTTAGATTTCTCAGAAGGTTTAAATGCCGTTTTTTCTTTTGTGAACTACAGTTCCCAAGAATAGTAAAGTGAAATTGATTTAACTTTTCTCTTTGTAGGTCCAGCACACCCAATCCTATGTGGAGTGGTGGGGTGGGGGTGGGGGGCGGGGTTACCTAGTAGCCCCTTATCCTACATACTTATGTAACATTTTTTGTTATCCTCACTACTTTAATTGGCTGGTGGCAGAGGTTTAATTTTCCTACCATGGAGTTTCTACCGCAGGCTGAACACTCCGCTGCAGTACCGCGCCCATGGGTGACCATTTTGTCAAAAATGTCCCTAGTTGTCTTTTTTGGCCATTTTCTGGTTGTGAGGTCTTTCTTGGGTTTTACTGTGAGCCAAGTTTGTGCCCTTTGTTCGTTTTGCCTTTGGCGGGCTTCGGCCCTGAAGCCAGCCTCTGGCTCCAGTGTGTCTGGAAAGGCAGGATGTGAGGGAGGTTCCTGAAACGCCCGTCTCTAGGAGTGCATAAATGCAGCAAGCCCCGATTGTCTGGCTGTCCTTTTAGGACAGCCACCCTGCTGTGTGATTGACAGCCTAGGCTGTTCATGAATGGGAGAAACCTGCTTAAAAGGTGAGAGTTTTGGGACTAGAGGTATCTATAGAGGATCTGTAAACGCCAGAGTGTGGGACAGTACGGGGTATAGTGGCAGCCTGCCATAAACCTTAAAAACTAGTCCAACGCACCCAAGGGGAACTCCATAAGTGGCCAATCCAAAACAATTCTCACAACTGCAATCAGAGTTTGGACTCAGAGATCTGAAATGAAATTACGCAGTACAAAAGACATGGAGAGAAGGGAACGGGTCATACCTAAGTGGAAGCCCTGAAACAGACATTTCTGCTAACGGGCAATTTCAGGAAAACATACACCTAAACACTCCTCAGAAAATCTAGGTTCAAATACATGCAGAAGAAATACCTGGCCATTTGGTAGACTGCCACAAAGAGAAGAACCGAAGTACTGCAATAATAAATAAATGGAAACGGGGACTAGAGTACACAACAACGAAAAGAATTCAACAAAAAAAAGAAAACCACTTCGGGAAAAAATGTCATAAAAGCCATAGTGATGCCGAAGGAGAATCACTTATTTTATGGGAAAATCCGAGGAAACCCCAAACCCCATCTACTAGCACGGAAATCCCCTCATCACCAGCAAAACTGGGGAACGAAACCGATATACCAAATGATGGGGAAAATGTGGCAACACCAGCCCATCAAAACAGTCACCTGAAAACATAGGACAAACTACAGAAGAACTAAGAGATTTAGCCTATCGCAAAGATCACAAGACAAAAACAGATACAAACACAAACATTGAAAGCCTTAAACTTTGTTCTCAATTCATTGGTTTCAGTTTTTGAAATGCTAAAAATGGAGGTACAAGCACAAAATGGGACACTCTTGCAGATGACAAAAGAAATCGCATTGTGTGACTCATCCTTAGTCGGTCTGGTTGCTGCAACTAACAAACATGACCCTGCCGCTCCGGGATCTAAACCTGGAAATGGTAAAACGAGGACTAGATATCTCCTCCATACAGCAAAGTATGAAAGAAAAGAAACACATGGAGAAACAAAACAACAAACTACTGGGAGAGGCCCTCTCCTTATTGAAAGAAAATCGGAAAACAAATCCAGCAGAGGGAAATGTAGAAAACATTCGAGAATACTCACTAGATGATACACCGCTCTCGGACTCTGTGCTGGAATAATTCCGAAGACTTGTCAATGTAGTAGAAGAAATGGAAACTGTAGAAGGGGTCCAAAAAATGCAGCCAGAAAAGGCAAATGGGAAGCAAACACAGTCCACGACTGGCAGCATCCCTGTGACCAGACCTCAAGAGGTAGGAGAAAAATGAGGAAACGTCTCGCACGAAGAGAGAGGTCAAAGACAGTACACCCTAAAACAAACGCCAAAAGAAAAGGCTGAAAGACAACAAAAACAATGGAAATATAAAAGGACAAACTTGCAGGCAAATCCTAAAACTTCTGGTAACAGCGATGAACAGGACAGCTCAACATGTGATGTCGTAGGTCCACAACCTCCCTTGGGGGAAAAAACAGGATTAGCCAAGAGAAGAGAAATGAGAAGCAAACTAAAAAGAACTCTGAAAAGATCAAAACGGGAAACCGTAACCTGAAGAAATTGTAGCAATTACAAAAGCAAGTATCGGTCTGCAAACCGAGAATAAGGTAGAGGCAAGCAATAATCCAAGGACAAAAACAGAGGAGAGCATCCTGAAAGATCAACCACAATCTGAAAAATCACAAGCAAAGAAAGAACCAACTGGAGCCCCTCAAAAAAATATCGGTATAAAAGCAATAAAATGGGCCCCAATCTTTCTGAAAAAAGATCTTCAATCTGAGTAATTGTTCGGATAACAGCGCGACGGTACAGTGCGATCAAAACATAAAAAATGCTCCCATATTTGAAACGAAGAACCAGAAGACCGGCAAGGAACTTAGTGCATCTTCGATAAGTGCGACCACCGCCACAACCTTGAACAAAATAAAAACAAAGTTCGAAATGGTGAAGGAAAGTCGGTCAAATTAAACAGCCTAGAAAACCAAGATGACACCTGTTTGATGACACAGATACCATCAAAAACGAGTGAATATCTGAACAAAAACAATAAAAAAAACTATCCCATCCAGAGTTTGGTTGAGACTGCGCTCCAACATAGGGCGTCATAAATCACTCAGTCGGGCAGTAATACTGGGCATAATGAAGAAAGTGAAAAACCTTCGTCGTTTTTCATCAGAAGATATAGAAAGTGTTACATTTCCAATGTCGCAAGATCCCTTTTTGGTCGAACTGGTATTTACCTCGGAACGATAAAAATGTCATATTGCAAGAGTCCGTGGAGCTAGAATCCTACGGGTTGGAAGTTTATTGCAATGACTCGGAAAGAAACATTACTATCAATCATCAGAACACTCCAACACTAAAAAACAAGGGAAGGGAAACTTCAAACGAACGGAACCTGATGAAGGAGGGAAGCAGAGAGATGGAACCAAACACAAAAGAAAACACCCTTACACTTCATCCAGAGATTCTCTCGCAAGTACTGCAGAAGCTAGGAATGGGCACGCAGCAACTTTAGAAAAGATGATTTAAATGTGTTCAGTTGGAACTCCAGGGGCTCCAGTTCCATAAGGGCAAAAGAAACAAGGGCACATCAATTTAATATTGGTGATGCCGTTTTTTTACAAGAAACCTGGTTGGTGAACCCATTAAACATTGAAGGGTACACAGTTTTCTGTTAATCATTAGGGCGACCATCAGGGGATTTGCTCATAGCACTGAAGAACCACATTTTCCAAAATATAGTAGAAATCTGGAAAAATACGTTAGGTATTCACGCATGCAGAGCAAAAACATCTACAAGGGAAACCCTCAACTTGGGTCATGATAAACATATACTGGAACCCCCGCCAGCTCAAAACTGGACATTTTCTTGGAAGGTTCCAGTCTATTACTGGAAGCAGTGAAAGTGAACTCAGCCTTTAGCAACATAATTCTGGCAGGGGATTTCAATACACATTGCCTATACCCACAAAAAGGTGAGGCAAAACACTTGATTGCTGGGGAGACAGGTAGTGGTAGAATGTGGCAGGAATTTATGGAACGATGGGACCGCAGAATGGTCAATAGCCCACAAGAGGGTGATCAAGGAACATATACAACATAGCATAGAGGGAAATCCTCCTCCACTTTAGACTTGATTTTTGTTTCCAAAAATCTGCATGCATCACCTTCCCTTCTTGTTCTCAAACGGGATGGGGGCAGTGATCATAGCAGACTCGAGCTATCGTTCCAAAACATTCTAGGAACAAGAACAGAAAGAGAAACTCGGAACCTAGAAGGAAAAAAAGGGAAAATTAGAGTTGTGAAATACAAGAATGGGGGATTTAAGCTCAACAAGAGGCTAAAAGAGATTCCCGAGTATATCTGGAAATTGGAATGCGACCCCCAGAGGTTTAATAAATTTCTCTGGGCAACACTAGCACCCGAAGATTTAGCGGGGAGAGACCAACAAAAACATCTCCATGCCTTTCATGAAACAACACAAAGGAGAAACAGAGAGCATAGGAAAGCCCTGCGAGAAATCAAGAAAATAGGGTATCCGGTAGAACAACCGAAAATAGAAATAGAGAAAAAACCAATTATAAATCTTGATCACTCTCACAAAGGGAAATCCGGATGCAAACAGACGGGGAATATATACTTAATATACTAAGAGAGAACAATAAAAACTTTTGGGAAGCACTAAACCAATTTGAGGGGGAAACGGGAGACTCTCTTTGTAACCTAGTCTCTGAAGAAGGTTGGGTTGAATATCTAACAGAGACTTACAAGAGTCAGAGTACCTGTCCTTTTACGACCAAACCAGATATACCATGGCAACTCAATTTCAATGAAGAGGAAATCTATTAAATTATAATGAATTCTTCAACATCTAAAGCTTCAGGATTGAACAGCCTGATCTATCGGACACTTAAAAGCGAACCGGAACTATGGTTGAAATTATTATCCGGTCTCTTTGGGGAAATCCTTAAAGGCATTTCCAATCTCCTGGAAAATGGCACTGGTAATACCCTTGTTTAAAAACGGTGATCGTCGGGCAGCAGCAAATTATAGGCCAATAGCACTGCTCGACATCGAAAGCAAAATATTTATGAAACTCCTACTAAACCATATTTCAAAATGGGTAGAAGATTTTGACGTCCTATCACGCTTCCAAACAGGATTCCGGAAGGGGCACTCGACATCAGTCAATGGTGTGATCCTAAACCTCTTGAACGAACAAACCGAGAGTAAAAAATCGCCCCCATCGTATGGAACTTGGATCGACTTATCGAAAGCTTTTGATCAAGTAGAACGAGCATTACTCTGGCAAAAAATTGCGATGGTGGGGAATGCCAGAAACGCTATTATCAATCTTGGTGGAACTGCATAGAGCCACAAACCTAAGAGTTTGCCTTGATGCAATGGGCCACCTATCAAAACTAATAGAGGTAAACGGGTGGAGGACGGGGGTCAGACAAGGGTGCCTAGGAGCGCCTCTTTTTTTCAATCTGTTTTTGGCAGACATGGGACTTTTCCTACAATCGGCTGCTGCTTCGGCCAGTCCCACCTTAAATGGGAGATAGATCTGTTGGCTGGCTTACGCAGACGATCTAGTACTTCTTGATGGAACACCAATTGGTCTGCAACGTCTAACGAGACTGAATGAGTATGTTGGGATAAACAAACGAACAGTCAACCCTGCCAAATCAAACATCCTCATTTTTAAACATCCGTTGTCAAAAACTAAATATAAAAACTGAAACTGAGGGGCGAATGTAGAGTTGTAGAAACCATAAAATATCTGGGTTATAATATACACGCTCATCCAGCCCAATACAAGGCAGAATCTGAGGTTATGGACAAGGTAACACAAGCCGGATCACAAATGATACTGAACTATAAATTCTGTACATTTTCCATCCTTCCGCTAGTGAAGTACTATTTAGCAAAAGTGGTACCAGTGATACTTTATGGACTGGAAGCTAAACCGGGTCTCTGGTCTGCAAATTGGGTAATTTTCAAGAGTCGACTTTGGAAAAGAGTTTTGGGACTTCCAAGCTGCACATCTATAAGAAGCCTGAGATTCGAGCTGGGCTTAAAGTCATTGAAGTGTATGACAGATTAGAAACTGATTTCCCTGTTTGAGAAATAATTACGGGCAAAGAAACCTCCCTATACAGAGACCTCGGGTCTCAAAAGCTGCAGGGCAAGTCATCACTTTTGATCTCACGAAGGCACTCGTAAAAATAGACATTGATGAGGAAACCCTGATCTCAAACCCACTCGAAATAAAAAAAAAAAACTCTTAGACTGGATCGAAACAATAGAGAAGGTTAGATCAGATCCAGTTCAAAGCGCGTTCTTGAGGGGGGGGGAAGAAACTTGGGTGTCTTTCCTGCTATCTAATGAAATCCCCTAATAGAAAGTTGCGTTCAAATTTCCTCAGAAGGAGATTAAACTTAGTCCGCTGTGGGGCAATTTTAGAAAAGCGAAACCAAGGGCATAAGGCAAAAAAACTGTTCCATTTGCTTAAACCCTGCCAAACAAACACTAAGGCATTTACTAATGGACTGTGAAGGTTCATGGATACATCGCTTAAGATTATTTAGGAACTTTGTGCGCAGAGAGGAAGACGTTATATCAGACTTTTTGTGGGACAGACTTATTTCTGGTACTAATGTTGCATTGACGTCGGCAGCTATCCAGTTGTTAACCAACTGTGAAATAATCATTTAACCTGTATAGCCCAGGAAAATAGATCACCACAACATTGTGCACTCAGATGGCTTGTAGAAAAGTGGCAGGTTTGGCAAAAAGCATTGTCTCATCTTAGCCAAAAATGTGTATATTTGTAAAGTAACTTTGTCATTTGCTTGTTTATTTGTCTTTTTGTAAAGGCTCATCGAGCCAAAACAAATAAAAAAACAAAACAAACAAAACCTCCGTTGTCCTCCCTCCTGTCCCCACGACTGAGGCTCAGGAAACCAGGGTCTGCATCGCTGCAACAAAGCAGAATCCAGCTGGACCACTCTTCTAACCAGAGGTACTGTTTAGACTTGGGGTACCTATCTCAGTGTCTTTTTAGCTGTGCTCTTATCAGTTGGGAATTGGATTAGCTTACCTTTTTAGAGTTTATTCCAACTCTGCTGCTTTTCAAAGACTTCACAGCTTATGACCCTACAAGTGATTTCTACAAACTCTCTAACTTTGCAAGACTTTTTTTTTTATCTAAGAAGTACCTCAGCTCCATAGACTGTGTTCCAATTGACATTTGGCTGTCCTGGCTCCCTGCAGATTCTTCTATCCTATTGACTTTGATATTTCTGTGCCTTCATAGGTGGTAACTTGTTTTGAAAAGCTTGTCTAGATTTCATTGGAAGATTTGTGTCACTTACGTATACTGAAAACCTGTTTAACCTTTTTTCCTTCCTTAAACCTTTCCTTTCGGCAACCTCAGAATCTGTGTGATCTATAAATGCCATTGCTGTCTTTGTGAATGAAGTCACCTCAGGGTGTAGGAAGTGTGCAAGGAGCATATCCATCCACTAACTTGTTTGATTCTGAAAAGTATTTTAAAAATATATTTACTATTAAATATCTTGCCCTTTTCAAAGAACGCTTATTTTAAAACTGATGTTAAATAACTATAACTGAAACCTTGAGTGTAAGTGTTATTTGGTTACTTGTATTTGCAATTTTCGTTGCTACAGCTCACATTTACCCTTCAGGAGATGGGCCTGGCTGCTCAGTCACGCTACCAATTTTTTGTAGTACAGACCTATACCAAAAGGTGGTTACCTAATGCCAAGCAGATACGTGTTGTGTAGCCTCGCACAGTGTTACTACATCAGTTCTTACTTAACAAAGCCTCCTCTTACTGCTGCTGCAAGTTCCCATCCATGGTCTAGTTCTTTGGTCTCCAGGCCAAGAATCCAGGGTCCGGTCCCTGTGTGCTGCATCCACTCGGAAGCTCTTCTTTTCTCTTAAGGTACTATGTGGACTTGGATAATACTTACTTGAAGTCTGGTGCGCTTCTTGTGAGGCTGTGTGGATTATTTGTGTGTTTGGGAGTTTGCCCATGCCCCTTGCCCAGGCCTAATGTTGGACTGCATATAGGGAGCGTTGGGTGAAGTCCTTGAACACTTTAACTCAAAGTGAATACTTGTTTAAGAAGAACTTCGATGGAACTTTGACTTTACTGCAACTGAACCCTGTCTCAACCTGCCTACAGCTGGCACCTAGACCACTAAGGTCCCCCTTCTGCCTCTGAGAGAACTCCTGCAATAGGCTAGAGAAGGACTGGATAAGGGAAGGATTCTGCCTTGAAAGTGTAAGTGTAAAAGTACTTGCTTGCTAAAGAAGTTAGTGCAGTAACTGCATCTATGTGAAAGAAGTTTGAATGTTGTTTCACCACTTCTAAAAAGTAAAGTGTTGGTACTGTGTTATCGTTGCCAAACTGAATGAGTGTAAACGCTTACCAATACGGTTTACTTGCCTTAAATAACATTGTGATTCTTAAAGTGTATCAGGGTCTTGCTTTACCTGGTCTCCTTCATACAGATCTAAAACAGTCTTAAAAATAATACTTGTCTTTGAGTTGCTTGTAGCCACTCTTGAAAATATATAGGCCTTACTGGTGCTCTTCTAGACGTGTAACCATGGGTTGTGCTTCCCTGAATTGCTTTGGTGCTGTTCTAAAATATTTAAATAAAGTTATTACTTAAAAATGTATTCTACAATTCAGAGTATACTGGGTATAACTAGCTATTTGATAGCAGATAGTTATGTACCAATAGGTTCATTATTTACCTTTAAAATACATTGTCTTTCAGCGTAATGGGGGTTTGCTTGCCCTGATTTTAAAATAGTTATTGCGTGTTAATACTTGCCATAGAGTAGTTTAAGGCCCCTCCAGAAAGTATGAGTTTTACTAGCTCTGATCTGAGTTCTAAAAGATAATGTTGCAAGGTGTATACTTGTAACCGGGTTGGTTTATTATGTGATTTCATAACAGAGTGCCACTGCATGACTGACGGGGTCAACTGCCCTTGAAATACTGATTGTTAAAAGTATATCTAACCTGGTCTTATTCCCCAATAATAGTAGATGACTATCCTGAATGTACAACCTTAGGTTTGACTCGCTTTGACTTGCTTCTCTAAATAAGGTTATACCTTGGTTTGCATACCATAGGTATTGATTTGGATTTTTGGGATTGTGTTTATATGATGTTATAGTATTTACCTACCCTTTATTTTTACAATATATAGTGTTTCTTTGAATCATATGTATGCTACAATTTCTTTGTACCAAGCTACAGCCCTCTCTCCCTCCTAAAATGACCATGGCTGCTCTGTTCATGCTACCACGTTCTCATGTGGGACAGCCTTATGGAGCGTATGTACTGCCTCAGATATGGTTTTTAAGAAGTCTTGGGAGTACCTTAGTAAAACTGTCCTAACACTCACTAGCCTCAAAGAGACTGGCTCCCCCAAGGAAGAAGGGACAAAATCTCAATATTTGTCACAGCGCCTATGTGACTGTTGCATATGATGGCATCATGTATTCACTTGGCATGCCTATGCATGAGCGCATACGATGAATGGACTAGTGTGCAATAGTCGCACGTGGGGAAGGGTGGGGGGGTAGTACCCATTGTTTTTCATGGGTGGGGGGTCACCATACCAGCACCAAGTTGGAACCAAAACACTGTTCTACTTACGCTCATACTTCGATCCCTCAAACCCACGCACAAATATTACCTAAAAGGTGCAAATATTTTTTGTTTTTAAATAGGTCCTTCTATACGAAGGGTCAGTGAGCTGTAAGTCCTATCAGTTTTGGAATTGTAAGGAAAATATGCTGTTTAGGATACATTTTGGTGAAAACGTTGGTATACCTAAACTCCATGTCAACCAGACCATTGAATTATCTGTTTTGAAGAACCACAATCAAATGTGGAGAAAAGTTTACTTACACTGGTTGTGGGGTAACTGTATGGTTGGATAGCTCACGTAATTCAAGTTAAGTGCTCACCTCTCATATGGGCACAGCAGCCACTTCAAAAGTTTGTTTTCTGTGAAAGGGCAGACTGGGCCTTTCATCTTTTCGAGACAGATACATTGAGCACACTTTATTTGTGTAAGAACACCACCCGTTATTAAAGCGCTTGGAGGCTTGAGGATTCTGGTAGCAAGCACTATATCATAACATACGTTATACTAGAAGACTCACTCTAAGACGATGCTAGGGGAGGTAGTAAGGTACAGCGTACACCGCCATACATTAAAAGAATGCCCACACACTGTTCTATTTGACAAATCTACTCTTTATAGGGGTTGTGCATAGAAAGAAGGCACTAATTTAAGTGTCATAAGGCATATAGTCCAGATCAGGCCCCTAAAGCCCAAATATCTGGTCCGCTCCATGGATCATGCATAATGCATAGCATTGCACTGTGCCTTGCAAGGCCAAAGAAAAGGCTAGGCTGCTGCCCTTTTGCAGTCTCTGTATAGTACTAGAAAGACACTATCATAAATAAGTAGCTGATTCTATGCAGTTTGTGTAGGAGCACCATCAGACTTTAAGCTAAACTGGACAAAACCAAAAGAATGGGTCATTAAAGCAATGCAAACCACGCAGTGGTTATGGAAAATGAAACCAAACCAATAAATGGAGGAACTACTGCCCCTTTGCATTAAACAGCTACTTTTGTTTAAGCCAAACCAAATGAGTAATATATTTCTGGAGATGCGCTAAGAGGTTGATTTCTGGGCATCTAGGGATAAGAATTCAAATTGGAAATTATGGGATTTTCATGCATTATATTGATACTTTACATTTTATTCATTGTTGGGACTGATTTTTTTTATACTCTGGCCTGGGGGGGACAGATGTATAGAAGGCCAACCTATATTGTGACAGGGACAACTCTGGGAGCTGTAGCCAAACCAGTTCATGGTAGCAGTGACGAGTGGTCAAGGCTGAGTCTCAAGAGGTGGTGAGCTTGTAAAGGGTCCACAATGAGTACACACCATGGGAGTCACAAATTACACTTAGACAATCTGTATACAAATAGTTTATTTATGGCCAAACACCATGAAAAAGACTACTAACAGGTAGAGGTATCACACAACACTAATAATTCGATAAATATATGTTATCTAGGACCTTATGCCCAACAGTTCTGGAAATGTTCGGACACAGTTTGTAACGCTGGAAATGTACAATGACAAAAAGTTACGACAAGTTACTAAAGCTAGTAACCAAGTAACAAGACTTAAGTGAAACTGTTTACCAGCACTGACAGCCTGAAGGACATGTCAGTTTTCCCATAACAGATGAGCAAAAAACAGTGTAGTGAAGCTTAAGGCTTCATTGCACTGTACAAAGTACAGGTCAGGATCAAAAATAAAAGCTGCATGTTTGGGGGTCCATAGAAATGGAAGGAAAGGTGCAGTAAAGAGATCTTTCCCAAAATTAATCGATTTTAAAATGGAATTAGGTTGCCATCAGCAGGTCTTTGCCTACAAATGTATGAGGCTGATGCAATATTGAGTAATATTTTAAAACATTTTTTATTACTTTTTAGTTGTTAGTAGTTTTATTTAACCTTCACTGGATGTTTGTCTAAATTTGGTACTTTGCAGATCTCAGTCTCATAGACAAAGAATCAGATGATGTGCTCGAGAGGATAATGGATGAGCGAACAGCAAGTGAGTTGAAGGTTTTACACGGCCACAGTGGACCGGTCTATGGAACCAGCTTCAGTCCCGATAGGTAAAATTGGAAGATTGTAGCATCTGATTCGAAATGTGTATCGTAACCATAATTTCACCTTAAACATCACTCCAGGTGATGTTTTTTCAAACCTTGGTTGTGAACTAAGGAGCCATTGTACATGTATAATCTGAATGTGTTTGTTCAAAGGGGAAATTATTGCACATGTGAGAAAGTGTATACAAGGCTATATAGTACAAAAACGAAGGCCTTTCACACTGTTGCTAATATCAACCTTTCCCATTCTTTCAGAAAAACTTAAATTAGATATTTGTGTGGAGGAATCCATTGTAAAAGCAAGCCAGTTAACTCTAGCTTCTTGGATGTATGCAGGTGTAATTAAGCCTTTTGTTCAGCCTTATTTTTGTGCCCATTGAGTGTATTTACTTCTAAATCTTCACATTATCCTCATCAGAATATTGAATATCATGTTCCCCATGTTTTTTTTTATTTAAAAAAATAATCTTATTCCAGATAGTTGCAGAGCTGAGAAACCATACTTTCCCCTGGGGCTGCCGGGCTAGAGGGAATTGGGAGCATTAACATTCTTACCTTGCTGATCTTCGCTGTAAACCAGCCATAGTGTGGCAAACATGGTGCATAGTTTGTCTTGCACACTAAGGAGTGTTGCACTGCCTCCTTGTTTTATGCATGAAATTGGGTATCCTAGTTTCCCTTCTGAACACCGGCTGTTTTATGTCTGAAAGAAGTCCTTGTGTATTCCAGCAGAGGAATGGGTAGATTTGCGACTTATCCCAGGGCCAAACTAATGGCTCTGAGTATTTCTATTTAACCTTGTAGACTGCACCAAGTGCAAACTCAACTTCGAATTGGGAGGTTTCGATTTAGTCATTCATTTGGCTGCTGCTACTTCCTGGGAAAACATTCAAGTTTCAATTTCACTGAACAATCCCAGATGAGATTAACGCATATGGCCAGGTCTGTTCTTGGTTGCTCCTATCCTCGCCCTCCAAGGCATGCAGAGATGATGACCATGTATGGCGTCATCCATTTTCTTTGTTGCAGCTTTTCCACAAGATCTCCAATGGGGACATAGGAAAAGGAACCTGTAGCATATGTGCAGGGTTTTCCTTAAATGATTCCTTGCACTCCCTATTAGCTGGAAGTTGTTGTTCAGTATTTATACTGCACCCATCACCACCGTAGTGGCCTTCCAATGCTTAACCTTGCCCGAAATGCAGCGTATTTTGACCCTGCCCCGGTGTCATCAGACCATGGTCTGTGGGTACGAAAGAAAGGTTGAGGGTATACGAGGTGATGGGGAAAGGGGGGGTTAGTGGACAAAACAAGTTAGTGGGGGGAAAACGAGGTTATGAAGAGGGATCATTGTGTTTGTTGGGATGCATGTTTCTTAGCTGTGATTAGCCCTTGGTAGGCATGAGAGAAGGTTTAAGGAGTATGCAGTATGTTTTACAAGCAAGACATAACTATGATGGCAGTCTCTTGACTAGATGATACTTGGTGTAAACATGATTGGTGTGTGGTTGTGAAGGACTTGAGAGGTGCTCAAGTGGGCCCTAGCGATGTTGAGACTTTTACTATTTTTCTTTTTTTTTCTAAAACTCGACCTGTAACAAGCAAGGCATAAATTAGTTTTCAAAAATAGATCAGCAGAGTTTGCTAATTAAAATGTTCTTGATTAGAAAAAAACACACCCATTTGATTATCAATGTTGTACTAATATTTTTAATCTCACCAGAAGTTATTTGCATCCAAAAATTCAATAAGCTTACATACAGCATTGTTATGTACTGCTGAAGTAAGATATAGGTGAGACAAATCGGAAGTTGCAAATTCTTTAGATTTCCACTAGACCTGCAGGTAAGTAAATTAGTTTTACCTACTTGTTAGGGAGATTTATCATTTTTATTCTTCATCCCCCTCTCCTAGTGAGACCCCCAGCACTTTTTGTTGGACTTCTGGACCTTTTTTCATTCAATCCTGAATGAGGTGAGCCTTTCCACTCATTCATTCTTGTGGGCTGTCTTTGGAACTTTATTCTCTATTCTATTCTCTATTCTTATTCTACCTGAACTATGGAGTATGTCTGCTCCATAGCATTAAAAGGCATCTGTGTTTTACTACTTCAGCACACAGATCCTTTAGGGCAGTGTTGCTGGGGGTCCTCCTTTTAAGATTATTTTTTCTATATCCTGAATAACTACAGTTCTTTAGTATCTCTCCAAAATCTCTATAGTCTGAGAGATTGGCACACACCACCTTCAGTGGCGTGCCAAATGGATACTTGGTGTAACCCCCTTCTCTCTGCTCTGTGTACAATGAAATCAGTAAATGCGGATATCCAGGTAAACACTTACCCACTTACAGGCCGATTCATGTAATTCCTCTCAAAAGTGTCGCACGCGGCTGGCGCACAGCGTGCCCGTGCGAATGTCTGCGCCAGCCGCGTGCGATAAAATCAATTTCCGCGCACAGGGTATTCATGGATTCCAACCTCCAAAAGCAGACGTGGCGCAGAGTGGCGCAGCGACACTGCAGCAGCGCCAGTTACGCCCCCAAGAACGCCCTCGCGCAAGGAAAAGCCATCAAGATCGCAAAACCATCGCAAAGGGCTGCGCCAACCCTGTACCAGTTTACCGGACTGGCAAACAGCAAACGCAAAGCGGGGAACGCGTATTACGGGTGTCGGGAACACGCGTGTGCGATGTTTCACATGCGACCTGGCCTGGGGGAGCGTGTGCGCGTATTTCAGGGGTGCGCAAGAAGTATTACACACGAATGGCCTGGGTGTGTGTATTTCAGGGGTGCGCGAGAAGTTCCACACGCGATTGGCCTGGGTGTGTGTATTTCATGGGTGCGCGAGAAGTTCCACATGTGATTGGCCTGGGCGCGTGTATTTCAGGGGCTTGCGGGTGGTTTCACACGCGATCGGGCCTGGGGGAGCGGGGTACGTGTATTTCGGGGGTGCTTGAGAAGTACCACACGCGATTGGGCTGGGTGCGGGTATTCCAGGGCTGCGCGGGAAGTTTTACACGCTCGCCTACAACACGTATTCATGGAAACGAACGTGGCCAATCCGGAAACACGTACGCCAGCAGGAAGTAGGCGTACGTCCACCCGCACAGCATAAAAGTGCACGCAAACAACAAACACGCCAGGATGAACATACCGTTCCTAGCAGCAGTGGCCGTGGGATACCGCAGGAGGAGGAGGAGGATAGTCCAGGCCAGAATTTTTACACCCAGAACCAGCCTTTTTGGGATGCCTGATGACCATGTGTATGGGAGGTACAGGTTTCCACCTCACATAATACTCGACCTGGTCAGTGAGTGGGAGGATGACCTCACATCAACCACCCTGTGCTCCAAAGCACTCAGCCCCCTGGAGAAGGTCCTCAATGTACTGCACTTCCTGGCCACTGGATCATTTCAGCGGACAAGTGCCATAGTGGGGGGGGTGTCACAGGCCACGCAGTCACGCTGCCTACACCAGGTCTTGGCCATCATCACTGCACGCCCATCAGTCCGCAGGCACATATACCTGCCCAGAACACCTGCAGAAAGGCAGGCTGTTGCCCAGGACTTCTACAGGGTGGCACAACTCCCCAAAGTGCTAGGTGCCATTGATTGCACCCATGTGGCTCTACGTCCCCCCAGGGCAACTGAGCACATCTATAGAAACCGCAAGCACTGGCATTCCATCAACGCCCAGGTAGTATGTGATGCCAAGGGAATCATCACCTCAGTATACGCCAACTATCCAGGCTCCACCCACGACAGTTTCATCTACAGAATGTCTACCCTAAACCGGGACATAGAAGCTGGGCGGCATGGCGATACATGGCTGCTCGGTGAGTATAAATGCCACTGCGCATGCATGCATGTCAGATACTGAGTAATGTCACAACCCCACTGATGATACCCATCAGCACCTCCCCAGGGGACAGTGCCTACCCTCTCAGCACCCACATGATGACGCCAATTCGGAACCCCACCACGCCACCCCAGGTAAGATACAACACAGCCCACATTTCACCCCGGGGCATCGTGGAGCGCACATTCGGAGTGCTCAAGTCACGCTTCCGCTCCCTTGACCGTTCTGCCGGGCAGCTGTTATACGCTCCCCCAGTAGTGTGCAGGATCATAGTGGCAGCATGTGTCCTGCACAACGTTGCAACACGCCGGGGCCTGGCCGTGGACATGGTGGTGCCCCCACATCCCCAACCACATGCATGCCCACTGCGCATGGGAGGGGAAAGGGCACGGGGTGAGGCAGCCCGTACGCAGCTCGTGGCTAATTACTTCACATAAAATCACACTCCTGTGGAGTGCACACAGCCCTGGCACATACCAGCTGACAATCAATGATGATTGTTACTGACAATTATGTGTCAATGGACAGTCAACTGTCACAACCATACCAGCCTGAGATTGTACATCTGGAAGTGTTCCATTTTGTGCTTCCCTACCTACACAAACACCACCAATGCTGTGTTCAAAAGACACACTTCTATGCTGCTAAAATCATTACCCCCTTGCAAGACACATAACAGTGCCATGTCACCCAACCCCTCCCCAGCACCGCCACCCAACACACCATGGCATGACATGCCATGTGAGAGCAAGCAAAGTCATCCCCCAAACATGACACGTGTCACAAAGTATAGTGTCCCTAATGGAAACTGGCCACACACAATATGCCCACATAAATGTAGAAACAACAACACACATGACCAAATACTTACCACAATACAATCGACATAGCATAAACATGACAGTACTAAGGCAAAGGATACGTAGTCTTACAACATGAGAATGCCAGCACATCCACCACCTCCAACTGTACAGTGTTGTTGCCACGCACATCTGGAAGTCCACTGCTCACAACATGAGCTCCATCTCCAAAGTGGACGGCCTTGTGAAGACATGAGGAATGAACCTGCAAATTAGGAGGGAGACATGGATGCACAAGCACACATCAATACACCATGCAGTGCACAATACAACAACAATATGCACTAGGAATGTATACACAGTATTGACTACAGACTGCCCACACAGCTCATGGGAGTCCAACGTCACTGTGTAATACACTGTCACTTGGGCACACCCTTTGCAAGCCCATGGAAACGGGAAGCAGGAGGGGTGTGTGTCTCACTGACCCAAGCATCTAACCCAAACTCGGGACAAGCCTGCATGTGCCCAGCCAGAATACAGTGAATGCCCACGGGAGCCACACAAGGCAACACACTGCAACAAAAAATCAAAAATCAAAAATGGCCATGTGTGGGCCGGGGGGTGGGGGAGGCCACCCAGGAGGTCCGAGGACAGGGTGCCCACCAACAGCCACCTGCGTGAATGTTGCAAAAAAAACACCTCCATGGGCTCATGGCCTGCACGGCTACTAAATAGTGGGAGATTCACTGCTGGATTCGCTCTCCTCAACCTCTGCTGCTGCTGCCACAGGAGGTGGTGGTACCATGGGAGGCAGCCCACGCAATGCCCTAGTTTGGTCCTCCATGGCAGCAAGCATGCGGGTCTGGAAGGCCTCGTTCTGGAGGGATATGGTGCGGAGATCCCCATGCAACACCCGACGTGTTGCCCGGACCTCTGCCCGAGTTGCCTGCATCTCTGCTGAGAGCGTACGGGTGAGGCGCTCCAGCAGCTGTTCCGTCCTGATGACAGTGGAAGCCTCAAGGTCCACAAGAGTCTGCCTGAGGTGCCGGACCTCTCCCCTCAGGGCTTCCCTCTGTCCCTGGGCATCTATAGAAATTGATTCCCTCAGATTGTCCAGGGCCGCCTGTCTGTCCCTGTTGGACGCCAACATGTCCTCCCTGACTGATTGGCAAATGGAGTCTGTTGCCTGCTGTAGTAGCTCCATCTGCCTTTCTGGGGGGACAATGGAAGTGGCCACCCTCTCCATGGCTTGAGCAATCATTTCGGATGATGCTGCCTGTTGGTTGGCCATACCGTAAATGGATTGCTCCCATGCGGTATAGCCTGGTGGCGGACGGCCACCGCCTTGGCAGGCACCACACCTGTCTGGGGCAAGGCGAACTGCGCCTTGCTGTGTCTGCACTGCCTGAGGCTGCAGGACTGCATTTCCCCTCTGAACTGCTGGCCCAGGAACAGGATCATATGAGTGTGGCCCTGCATCCGTAACCACCACAGGTGCACCTACCAACACTGACATCCCCGTAGTGGGCTCTACCCCTGGTGCAGGTGGATCGGACAGAACAGTATCCCTTCCATGAACACATACCTGCAAATCCACATAGGCCTCATCCGAATCAACACCTGAAAAGAGTTCTGGGGAGGTGCAGCCAAGGACACCCCGGGACAGTATGGCCTGCAGCAAGAGAAGGTTCTCCCCCACCACCAAACCGCGTCCCCACTGGTGCCTGGTCGTGCTTCAGATCCCTCATGGGCCTGCACCATCTCCTCTCCCTCAACAGCATCAGGTGCGTCATCCTCTGCAAAAACAAGAAAGACAAAAAATGGAAACAGGCATTAGCACCATGGCACGCTGTTAGGCCAGACAAGCTACAGTACCAGTACTTGATTTACACATGTCCCACATGACTATAACCCTCCCATGCATGCACTGTCCATGAGTTGGAAGGGGAGGAAAATGTCAGACACTGATGACACCAAGATGGGAGAGCAACACATCAGCTGCTTGCTGGCTAGCAGTGCCATCACACATTGGCCTGTGAGTGGCATGTCCAATACACATACATGACACATGCCATCACACAGATGGCATGTACCATGGGCATGTCATATATGTGACAATGGGGCAGAGTGATGCGCAGTAGAACAGGTGAATTCCTACAATCAGCCTGAATGAACACAGCTAAATACGGAACAATGTGGTAGCAAGATGCCACTTCAAGGGCAACTGGCGCAATGTAGTGCAAAACGCCTACTGTGGCCAGAAGGGATACTGTAATACCCAAATCCCGGGGCGCAGAATGCATTGGATGAAGCACATGGGTGGGACAAAACACTCAGGCACACACACCCTGACCTGGCACTCAACCAGATCCCCTCCCACAAACTACATACACATGGATCACACACACATGCATGTGCACTCACCGGACAATGCCTCGTAATCTGGCAGTTCTCCCACACCTTGGATCTGCTCCTCTGTGACGTAGGTCCCAGCAACATGCTCATGTAGAGTGAGTTCTATGTCCTCTTGTGGAGACCCACCTCCAGTCAGCAGAGTTGCGGCATGACTTGAGGCCAGCTTTTTCTTTGCCCTACGCTTAAGGTCGTTCCAGCGCTTGTAGCACTCAACAGCTGTGCGCCTCATAAACCCAAGGGCACTTATGCTGTCTGCGATGGACTGCCAGTGTGCCTGACGTCGAGCAGGTGTAATCCTACACCCTGAAGTGACCAACATTTCGGCGTCATGTTCGGACACATACTGCACAAGTGCATCCAGTTCGGCATCATTGAAGCTAGGCTTCCTTGGCGTGCCGGACCGTGTAGCCGTGTCGGGGTCATCAGCCTGTACTGGACGAGCACTCTTCCTCTTTCTTTTTGTGGGTGGTAGGGATCCGGAGTGCCCTACGCCGCTCTGGACACTAGAGGCAGGAGCACCGGTGGACTGTGTAGTAGTAGTGTGCAATGGCACACTGACCACATGACTTTCTGCAGGCATTAGCTGAAGTGTGATGATGGCAGGGGGAACCTCAGTCTGATGTACCGGGACCAACACTGTCCTTGCTGGAGGAGTCAGAGCTGGGGTGGATGGAGCTGCAGCTGCCCCTGCAGCCTCCCCACCCCGCCTACTCGGGGCAGCAGATGACATGGCTGCCCCTGTACCACGTGGCCTGGTGACACTGGCTTGCGCCGCCACACGTGGCCTAGACTTGGCGACCTGGAAGTCAGCCTGGGAGTCACCCTGTGCTAGGTCAGGTGCCACAACGGGCCGGTCCAACAAGGGCTGAGCAGGGATGGTGTCAGCCACGTTTCCCTCAACCATTGGGGGGGGGGGATGTGTGTCCCTGACTGGTCCTCCACACGTGGGGGGCTTGGGGGAGTCTGCAAATCCTGGCCACGTCCCCTACCGCGCCCACCACGCCCACCTCTTGAGGCTCGGCCACCTTTGCCACCCTTACCACTTGCTCACCTCCCAGCCATGGCACTGATGGAGTTGTGCGTATGGGAGTTGCAGTGAACAATTGTCCTGGGCAATTGGGGGTCAAAGGGGTAGGGACTAGATGGAATTCGTACCCTAGTGCTCTAGCAAGGCTGTATGTAACCCCTGGGGAAAGATGACGGATCACGCAATGCACAGGCACCCCTTAAACAGAAAATGACGTGCACGCGACCCCTCATAGACCACGTGCGTGGGAAAAGGAACCTGCACTACGCTGTGGTACCCAGAAACACAAAAATGAACATATGCGTGTCACACGCAGCCTACAATGACCTCTGAAGGGGTACGCTACACACGGGGCTAGCACAGTTGGTAAAGTGCGCGACTCACCGTCTGCCTGGGAAAACAGCGTGAAAAATACGCGCGTGTGCGCGTTGGCAACACCCCCGCCAAAAGAAGAATTGTACACTGTCTGAGGAGACAAGACAAAAGGAGAAGTCAACGCTGTTTGAGGAAACAGGTCGAAGAGAAAATCAGAAAAATACTGACAGAGGTAAAAGGGAGTACGAACTAGAAACGCTGTGAAGTAAATCGCGTGTGAACCGACAAGAAGTACAGATTTCACCCACTCGCTCTCCACGGGAAGCACGTACAAGGAAATGATGTACTACACGCACCTTTTAAACCGCACCACACGTCCAACGTCACTTCCGCGTATACGCACTGAGGCAATATCCTCCAATCACGCGGGCTGACACTCGGACGTGCAGTTTTTGGTCTTGTAACATTCCCCCGGGTACAGGGACACGCCCGCGCGTGTCACGTCAGACGCGCCTGACGTCAATTGCGTGTGGATCTTCTCGCGCACCCCTGAAATACACGCGCACGCTCCCCCAGGCCCGATCGCGTGTGGAACTTCTCGCGCACCCCTGAAATACACACGCCCAGGACAATCGCGTGTGAAAACACCCGCGAGCCCCTAAAATACACGCACCCAGGCCAATCGCGTGTGAAACTTCTCGCGCACCCCTGAAATACACGCACACGCTCCCCCAGGCCCGATCGCGTGTGGTACTTCTCGCGCGTGTAGAACTTTGGCACACATTTTTTTCCTCCGCAGGGACGCTACCGCCTGCTTTCTTGTGGCGGACATGTATGGGCCTGTGCGCGTCTTTGGACGTGTGCTGTTTTTCCCTATTCGATTCCATGAATACGTGTTGTAGGCGAGCGTGTGGGTGTTCTGTGCACTTGCCTCCTGTACTTCCCCCGTGACGCCCACATTTTCACAAGTTGTTCCCCATTCTGCGTGTAACGCCCCGTGTTACGCCTACTTTTGTTATGTGCGCCGCGCTATGTGCGAATTCGCTGTGTCCTTATCGCACGGCGTTCGATGACCTGTGCGCCAGCGTGCGCCGCGCACATCCCACATTTTGCGCGTGCACGGACTTCCATGAATAGATGTGCGATGTTTTCTGTGCGATAATCGCACTTGCACTGCGATTTTCGCTATTTCACTGCGAATCGCACGTTTTCGCACGCGTGCGCTGTTTTTTCGGCGCACGTTGATTCCATGAATCGGCCTGTTAAAGTTTTTAAGATAAAGCAGCAACTGATAGTAACATTAATCTCAAGTTAGGATTCAATTAGAAAAGAGAACAATAAAGTAGGTGAGTAATTCTTTCATGTGTTATACATTTTCCAGTACATTGAGTGACGTCATTTGTGGTCCGTAATAACACATTTTGTATCAACTTTGCAGTATTGAGTTATAAGAAGGGAAAGTTTATAGTTGGTTCAGAACATACTGGTATTCTACAAAAACAAGATTCTCCAAGAGGGATGCATGCAGTCTTTTATCCCAGCAATAATAATGTTCAATTAAAACCTGTAAAGGAACAAGCACTGCCAAAGCCAAGTGGTTCAGAAGGGGGCCTTTATGAAGCCAGGACCGCCAAAGTCAATGTGCCAGTTCAAAGGTCTGATGCCCTCTTCTCAGAAAATGTTTTTAAATAGTCAAGAGTACAAATAGAAAATCACAGCAACTCAAGGGCAGTCTCCTTGAAGAAACACAAGCTCAAAGGAGAGTGCAAGTGACTTGAGGTCAACTCAGAAGAGGGAAAAATAGCACTCCCCAGGGTGTAGGAAGCACCACAAATGGCAAACGGTTGATGTACCCCAAACCCCACAGTACTTGTAAACTGAAAAATGTGTTCCAGCTGGATGCCTTCTTGTTGCCGTGCAGCAGAACCTTGTTCCTTGTCCTTCGTCATGGTGACGAAAGGGAAGGACGTCTGGCGGGCTCCCACGGCTGCTCTCGAGAGAGGGACTCTGCATGAATGGATTCGGCCTGATTCAGCGGCTTTGTGATTTTGGTGCCTTTTTCTCAGCGCCAAAGAAAAACAACAAGCGGCTCTGGTTAGAAATTACTTGATCCCTCAGTCCTGGACTCTGGTGAGGGGACTCTGGGTGAAGATGTCCTGCTTGTGTAGGGTCCTCTGGATGCCCACAAAGTTTTGACTGGATTCGCACTTCCGAAGACCGTGCACCCGATGGTCAGGTGTCCCCAGGTATTGGATTCTGCAGCCTTGGAAAGTAACAGCAAGTTGAGGTTTGAGCCAAAATGGAGTTCGTCTTGAGGCTAGTTGGTCCCACCAGCCCAAGGGAGGAAGTTGTCTGTACGGGTCCTTCCAGTCCCAATGAAAACGGGGTCTGCACAGCTGCAGGGCTTCACGGGGCACTTCACAGTCCAGGAGGGTGCTGCTGCAGTCTCTTGACTTCTTCTTCGGATGTTGTCCTACAGTGGTTGTTGGGCAAGATTATATGCAGTAATCCTGTGGGAGACTACACCAGTCTTATCCTCTTGGTATTAGGTAACCCATCTATTGGTATAGGTCTGTACTACACATGTTGGTAGAGTGACTGAGCAGCCAGACTTGGCTATAGAAGGGTAAATGTGAGCTGTAGAGCCGTGGCATCGAAATCCACAAATCCAAGTATCCAAATAACACTTATTCAAGGTTGTCTAGTAAAATAATTATTTTAACGGTCAGTTTTTTAAATAAGCCTTCTTTAAAAAGGGCAATGTGCAACAATAAAAATGCACTTCATAACACTTCCCTAGATTTTAAGACAAGCAAGTAGATGCCCTCTGGAGATGCTTCATACACACTTCCTACACCCTGAGGTGACTTCAATTACTAGGACAGTATTGGCATTTATATATCGCTTTTTGTACTTAATACAACTCTGAGGTTGTGGAAAAGGTTAGGGAAGGAAAATGGTTAACAGGTTCTCAGAGCATGTGAGCACTTTTCAATCCCCCAGTGAAGTCTAGATTGGATCTTTCCCAGCAATACAAGTTAAACCTATGCCCCACCTATGAGGCACAGTTGGAATCAAAGTCAATGGGTGAGAAGAGTCTGCAGGGAGCCAGGACAGCCATAGTCAATTTGAACAATGTCTATGGAGCGGAGGCACTTCTTAGGCACACAGTCTTGCACAAAGTTTAGAGTTTGTAAAGAAATCACTGTTGGGCCACAAGCTGTTGGGCTTGTGAAAGGCAGAGCTGAGATCAACTCTGCAAAAAACAGCTACTGCAAGTCTCAACTCAGGTAATGCAAGCTATAGACAAGAGGTATGTACCCCTTAGTCAAGACAGTACCTTAGGTTTGAAGAAGAGGATCCAGTTGGCTTCTGTTCTGGTTGCAGCCTTGCAGATCCTGGGTTCCTGGGCCTCCATCGGGAGGATGTCTGGAGGACTCCTGCACTGCAGTTTGAAGGTCGGTGGCAGCTACGGGCTCTTTTCAGTTCAGCGGCACTTCGTGGTTTCAGCTACCGTCAAATAGCACCACCGCGGATCTTGGACACTTGATGGGCTTCCCTTGCTTCTGGAGTCCAGCATTCTGGTGAGGGGGGCTTGGGTCGTCCTGCTTTGGGAGGGTCCTCGGGATCTTCCTGGAGCTTCGATCTGGCTTAAAGACCCCTGACCCTCTGTTCCAGCAGCAGCAAAGAAGTACATCCAGTTGGGGAAGGTCCTCCAGCAAAGTTTGTCTTGGGGTTAGTTGGTCCCACCAACCCAAAGGAAGAAGTCGTCCGTTCTGGGTATTCTCTAGTCGATTCGGAATTGGAGCTTCAGCACTGGGGTCCATCCAGTTCAACATTTATAGAGGACATATCTCTCCTAGCTGCCAATACTAAGCCCAAGTCTCAAATTATATTACTTGGAGACCTTAATCTAGGCTACCTTGACCCTAATGACCACAAAGCCTCTGACTTGGCTAACTCAAGAACCCAAACACAACAAAAGGAGAACCCTTGACTGGCTTACCGATCTTAACTGTACCATTGGTCAATTAACTGTGGCACTTTGTATATGGTCTGGCCACTACAAGATTACCTTAGCTATCCAGGCCAACACCTCTATCCAGAAATCTAACATCACACCAGCTATACATACCCGCAACAAGGACATAAAGGAAAAATTGTTTTCTCACATCCTCCCCCCTTCTCAACCACACCACAGCTTTCTGTTCTGACACCACAGTCCTAGTAGACATTTACAACCAATGTATACTAAAAGCACTGGATGCCATTGCCCGCTCAAATTACGCAAACCTAAGCCCCAAGCGCACCTCAACTCATGGTTTACACGTCACCTACGTAATTTACATAAAACTAAAAGAAATGCTGAAGCACACTGGAAAGGGCTTCCAACTAAAACACCCTGATCATTGCTTCATCCAATTACAAAGAAGAAATTCTCTTGGCAAAAAGAGATCTATAACAAATGCATCTTGCAAGCTCAATCCAACACCAAAGAGCTTTTCCGAATTCTAAAAGACCCTGAATCGCCCATTGCCCCAATTAACAAGTGCAACACCGACACCTTATGGTGTAACAATATCCAAAAAGCACTCCTTAATAAAAGCTCTACCTCACAAACCAAAATCAACAACAAAAAAGTAGTCTGCTACCAGACCTACCAACTAATTCCTTTGCTAATAAACCACCAGCAACTAATCATCCCTTCAAACCTTTGTGTTTCTCTCCTTTAACTATCCAGGAAGTAGAAAACCTCATTAACAAGATTAAACCCTCCAACTGTCAAGACGACTCCTCCCCTGCCCCTATCGTCAAGAAGGCAGCCCATGACCATGCCCCTTTCATTACCACATTTATTAACACCTCATTCAAATCCGGTATTTTCCCCGACAATCTGAAAGCCGCGTGGGTCATCCCTTTAATCAATAAACCGAACCTCTATCCGAGTAACCCCTCAAACTACAGACCCATCACCACAGTGCCATTTCTCCTGAAAATTCTTGACCGCGCTGGCCATCTACAAATTCAGGCCTATCTTGAAGATAACAAACTGCTGGCTCTTCGTCAATCAGGCTTCCGACCAAGACACGGGACGGAAACTGCTTTGATAGACTTAAAAACGCAAAATGAGGATCTAAACGACATGGGCAAACTGGCACTCCTCCTTCTGCTTGACCTCTCAGCAGCTTTTGATTTGGTCAACCACCAAATTCTTTGCCATCACCTCAAAATCGCTGCCCACTTCTCAGATGCCACCTCATGGATTAGATCCTTCCTGGCAAACAGAATGAGGGTCTTCTCACCATCTACTACTCCCAAGCTCTCTCCAGTCAGTTGCGGGGTCCCACAAGGGTCATGTGTTTCCCCCCACATTATACAATGCATTTACAAAGCCGCTCTTTAATATTCTGGACTCTCTGGGTGTCACCTACACGAATTACGCAGATGACACCCAGATACTGATCTCTATCAATGGTGACTATGCAACCGACTCAAAAGCGCTCAATGATGTCTACACCGTCATTCAAGCCTGGGTGGCGCATCATGGGCTCTGCTTGAACGATCAGACTGAGTTACTTATCCTAGGTTCACAAACTAGATTAAACCTGACTCAGTATTCCAATCATTCATCATTGATGGGGAACCCCATTAAGGTGTCCAATGATACCAAAACCCTCAGTATCTATCTAGATTCCACCCTATCACTCCATCGACAAACTAACACAGTGGCTTCTGCAACAGCTTACACATGCACGCTGATAAAAGCATGCAGACCCTTTCTTACAACTAATAACTGTATCATCCTGGCCAGAACACTCCTCTTGTCAAAGATCGACTATTGTAATGCGCTTTACCTTGGGACTAGCCAAAGAAACATGAACAAACTTCAGGTTACCCAGAACAATGCCATTAGTGCTGATCTTAGCATCTGTAGGAAATTACATATCTCGGACACCAGACGGAGCTTTCATTGGCTATCAGTCGCCCACACAATTTCACTGAAAATACTAATGATCTCTTAAAAGTTTCAAGCTAACCTTGCCCGCGAATACCTGGCCAACCGCATCACCATACACACTGCCCTTCGTCCATTGAGATCCACATTTACTCACTCGCTGTCCATTCCTAGATTTAAGCTACAAACAGCAGGCAGAAACAGTTTCCCTGTCCTCGCGGCCAAACTCTGGAACACCCTCCCCATCCAAGAGGAGCCTCCCCTCCCTGCCTTCAAACACACAACTAAAAAATGGCACTCTGAGCAGGACACAGCGGCATCTCGCTCATAATGCTGGTCTGTCTATGACCTGTATCTTTGCCCACTGTATTCTTGAGTACCTGCACTTTTGCTGTTACAAATGTACCAGCTAATATTTGTAACCTGTAAGAAATGCGTTGTATTGTAACCTGTACCTTGTAAGAAATGCGCCCAGATGCCTCCGGGCCAGGCGCGCAATATAAATAAACTAAACAGACTTAGCCTTGACAACTCTCTCATGCTACCTTGATTGGTTTGGCTACAGCTCCCATAGTTGTCCCTGTTCACTAACTAGGTTGGTCTCCTAGGCATCTGTCCACCAGGCCAGATTATAGATAACCAGTCCTAACCGCGAGAGTTATTACTTCCATTGAGGTGTGGTATTTTGTGAGGCGTGGTACTCTAACTTTGACAATTTTGTAGTACTGTAAATTGTTACCAGGATGCAATTTAATGGTTTTTTAAAAAAAAATGTTGACCTCCAATGTGAAAGGCTGAAAAGAATGAGGTAGCAGAATGTGAGCCCATTGATCCTGTGGAGGATCACAATGCAGGAAAGAGTACTAGAATGCCCAAAGAGTTAAAGCAAGTATGGTTCTAATGAAAACTGCTAGTGAGGCAACATTAGGATGGGTACGTTGCAGTGGGTGTATCCTTCTGTGCCTGGAGCATTAGCACAGAATACAGTGTGGCGAACAATAAGAGGGACAACAATCGGTCGAGTTATATCAGTGTTAATTCAAAATAAAATGAGAAATGGCCTCATTACTATGAGGGAGATTCCCTGCCTTCTAGAACAAAAACTAAAGGTGTTGGTCATTGCCCAAAATGAGCTTGGAGGCCAAATTCCTGAGTTCCTATCTGGCCCAACCACTTTAGAAAAACCTATCTAAAAAGAAAATGAGGCTTGCAGAACAAGCTCTGCATGTGCAGCTGCTTGGCACTTGGAATTTCAGTATCGAGGTTTTCGCAGCATAGTCCTACACGATATCTAGTCCTTGTATGCAGTTTGTCACTAAAGTGTGACTATCTTGTATACAGGTCTTGTTCTCTCCCTCCCTGGGGAACCAACAGACAATTATTCTTGTTTTATCTCGTTTGTTACTCACCGCTGGCTAAATGCCTCCAGGATCCATTTAGTCTTTACCAGTAGTACAAATCCCTCCAGGATTACATTTTCATATCCTCTTCTTGCTTTCACTCTTGTCCAGAGCTGGACAGGCCTTTGGGGAACTCTGGCGATTTCCCAATCGGTCTCTGCACCCTGGCCCTTTTGTAGGCTCCTGGGCAACCCATTATAGCGGCAACAGACAGCATCTTGGAACCATTGGAAAAATACTTGGACAGAATCCTACAACCCCTCATACAGGAAACCCTGACCTACATCAAGGACACTACCCACTTTCTGACAAAATTAAGGGAGATCGAGTTTGTCAAAGATAGGGATACTCTGTTTACTATGGATGTAACCTCTCTCTACACCAATATCGTGCATGAGGCTGGCCTAGAGGCTGTTGAATGGCTACTATTAAATTGTGATAACTGCCAGGGCGACAAGATATTTGCATTAACATTGCTCAAATTGGTGCTAATGAACAATTTCTTCAGATTTCAAGACAGATTTTTTTTGAAAATCGATTTTATTAAGTTTCATTTGTGCATTACGAAATTACATTACATTTGCAGATATGAGTTAACAAGAAAAAACCAAACGCAACACACCCCTTCTCCCTCCCTCCCTTTCCCTCCCTCCACCCCCCTTCAGTTCAAATGTTCATAGGTTGGTTAGTTGCTTGCTTGACGGGTTCCTTAGAAAACAAAAGTGTCAGTGCACTGTGCGTTTGGCACGTCGAAGTCGTGTGGACCAACTGGGTAAAGTTCACTAACGGGTCTGCGGGTCATGGCTCCGTGTCCTTGGGGGGGAGGGGGGTGGGGGTTCCCCCGGCATCACCCGGCATCACCCTTAGGCACTAGACCGCTCGACCGTATTTGTCAAAAAAGGGGAGCCAGATTTCCTCGATGCTGGATTTGGACTCATCAAGCAGGTGTGTGAGGAACTCCATGTCGTAGATGGCCCGTACCTTGGTTACCCAGGTTTTTTCCCCTGGCATTCCCGGATGTTTCCATTTCTGTGCCAGGCAACATCTGGCTGCTACCAGCATAACCTGAAGCATATGGTCTTGAGTGCCCTCTTGGCCTTCCCCAATGTCAACTCCGAAGAGGAGGAGCCAAGGGTAGGAAGGTCGCTCAACCCTATCCACCCCCTTGATCCAGGCCCGTACCTTGTCCCAATAGTTTTGGACCACTGGGCATCCCCACCACATGTGAAGGTAGTCTCCTCTTTCTGTCCTGCATTTCCAGCAGTGGGGGTCATATCCTGGCCTCATCCTAGCTATCCTCTGCGGGGGGTAGTGCCATCGGTGTAGTATCTTGAGGGCCTGATGGCGATACTGGAGGGAGGCCGTGGATCGATTAGCCCGTCTACACATCTCCGTCCATCTTTCGTCATCGATCTCCTCACCTAGGTCCCTACCCCATTGTGTGCGTGCTGGCGGTGGGTCTCTGGGGACAGAGAACAGAAAGAGCTTATAGAGGCGGGATATTATCCCCTTGGAGCCCCTCGCGGTCAGGAGGAGCTTTTCAAAGTCTGTAAGATCCCTCCTGAGGGTATCGCCCCAGGATGGCTCAGTGAGGACACCTTTGAGCTGAAGATAACGGAAAGGGGAAAGCGTGCCTATTCCCAGGGCCTCCTCAAGGTCACTCAGGGGTAAGAAAGAGCCCCCCACCCACATATGACCAGTCCTGCTAAGGCCTGCCTCGAACCATGTCTGGTATGCTGCTGGTTTTGCTATTTTGGCCAGGAAAGGAGGGGCCCAAATGCAGCTTAAGGGGGAGGGCCATGTTGTGAGCCATCTGTAGTAGCCTCCCTCTCTCCATAAGGACCACAGTACTTTCAGAATCGGATGGTTCAGGACGGTTCTGGGGATCTTATTCCTTGGGACCCAGAGCCATTCCTCTATTGTGACAGGTGCAAGGGGCCTATTATCCATGGCTACCCACTGTTTTTTCGTTCCCGGTGAGAAGTGATCAACCAGTATCCTCAACTGGGATGCCCTGTAATATGTCTCCAGGTCAGGGTAACCCACCCCCCCGTCCTCCTTGGCCCTGGTCAGTACCTCGTACGAAATTCTGTGTTTTTTACCCTGCCAGAGGAAATTAAGGAGGACACGTTTTGTTTCTTAAAAGAAGGCCCTAGGGACCTGCACCGGGAGCATCTGGAAGAGAAACAGGAATTTTGGGAGAATCACCATTTTTATGAAGTTGAGGCGTGCCATCCACGAGAGACCCGCTCCCGCCCACCTTTCTATGTCTCTCCTGATTGCTGACCAGAGGGGGGTGGGGGGGGGGGGGGAAGTTGGCCGTATACAGGTCTTCAAGGTCGCGCGTGATCTGGACTCCCAGATACCGGAACCCCTCCTCACTCCGTTTGAAGGGGAGTCCCTCCACAAAGGCCATCTCCGGGTCCGATAGATTCCCACCAATAAATGCTACCGATTTGTCCAGGTTGACTTTATACCCCGATAACTCCCCATATCGCGTGAGGCCCTGTAGCAACCGGGGGATTGTTTGGGACGGTCTGGTGACATAAAGCAGGGCGTCATCTGCGAAGAGGCAAATTTTGCAGTGCATGTCCCCCATCTGTATTCCCCTGATGGCTATATCGTTGCGGACCGAGATTGCCCATGGTTCCATTACCAATGCATAGATTAACGGGGATAGGGGGCATCCCTGCCTCGTACCACGTTCAAGGGGGAATTCTCTTGATTCCATTCCGTTTGCCACCGCTCTGGCCGAGGGGGAGGAGTAAAGCGCAGATATCCATCCCAACCACCTTGGGCCCATCCCCATAGATGTGAGGACCTCCCTCATGAAGGCCCAACTGACCCTGTCAAAGGCCTTCTCCGCGTCGAGAGCCAGTAAGAGTGTGCCCTCGTTTCTGGCCTCAGTTGTGGCAAGTATGTGGAGCGTTTTCCTTAAATTATCGGAGCCCTGTCTGTTAAGGACGAATCCCGCCTGGTCTGGGTGTATCAGGCGTGGGAGGGAGTTTTCCAGTCTGGAAGCCAAGATGCTAGCGAAAATCCTGGCGTCCAAATTAAGAAGTGAGATGGGTCTGTAAGACCCACAGTCCGTCTGGTCCTTGCCTGGTTTGGGTATGACGGTGATGAGGGCCTGCAGGAATGTCGGTGGGATTGTGTCGCGACTCCTAATCTGGTTGAACAGTTTAGCCAGGGGTTTCACTAGGATCGATTGGGTCTGTTTGTAAAAATCTGCTGTATAGCCGTCTCGGCCTGGTGCCTTTCCGGCCTTCAGTCTTTTGATGGCTCCCTCCACCTCTTCTTCTGAGATTTCCCCCTCGAGGGCCTCTAGGTCTTCGTCGGTCAGCCTGGGGAGGGGGTGTTCCGCCAAGTAGGAGGAAATATCCTCCTGTGATTCACCCACTTGCCTGGAATAAAGTTTGCTGTAGTAGTCAGCAAAGCATTCCGTTGTTTTCTGCCGGTCCCTATGAATTCTGCCTCCCTCATCACCAAGCTGGGTAATCCCTCTTTCCACCCTGCACCCCCGTGACCTTTGTGCCAACAGAGTCCCTACCCTGTCGCCCCGTTCATAGTATAACTGCTTAGTGTACCGCATTTTTTTGACAACCTCCCCTATGAGAACCGTATGGAGCTCCTGTCTTTTGCCCTGCATCTCGTCCAGGAGTGCCTCCCGATCAACCCCCGGGGCGCCCAATCTGGTCCGCAAGACCTGCAACTCCGCACGGACTTTGCTCTCGATCAGGCCCCTCTCCCTTTTGCGCCTCGAGCCCTCTGCTATGAGGAGACCTCTAAAAGTGGCTTTCCCCGCTTCCCATACCATAGACATGTCAGTCTCCCCGGTGTCGTTTGTCTCAAAGTAGGCCAGCATTTCTTGTTTCATAAAGTCGCGGAATACGGGGTCTCTAAGGAGCGTGTCATTGCACCGCCATCGAGTTGATCTCGGGGCAACGGGCAGTGACCAGTTAGCCACGAGCAGTTCGTGGTCCGACCACGTTATGGCCTCAACCCTTGGTTGGGTTACCACCCCATCCCCCTCCTCTGAGGACAGCAGGAGGTCGATTCTAGTGTAGGTGCAGTGCGGGGGAGAGAAGAAGGTCTAACCGCCCTGGCCCGGGTATGCTTTGCGCCAGGTGTCTACCCAGTAGTGATCCCTCAGGAGGGCTTGCAAGGCCAGGTTGTCCTTAGTGATCCCCTTGGGTGTCCCTCCCCTGGCAGACCACCAGTCCAGTTGGGGGTCAGCTATTAGATTGAAGTCCCCGCCCAGTATCATGGCCCCCTCTGCCCATTCGTCCATGACACTGAAGACCCGCGTGAGGAATTCCACCTGACCCGAGTTGGGTGCGTATATGGTGGCTAGAGTGACGCGCTGTCCCTCGCAAAACCCTTTAACACCTAAAAATCGACCTCCAAATCCTCTCTTGGTTTCTACCCCTGTGAGTTGGAGTGCCCTTCCCAAGAGAATGCCCACCCCCTCCTTCTTTGAGGTCGGGTGTGATGCCCAGTAGTTGCAGCCAATATCTTTCCCTTTGATTCTGGACTCCCTCCCACGTTTATGTGTTTCCTGTAGGAATAGAACTGTTAGATGTTGTTTGCGGAACATATTGCTCGTAAGGGACCTCTTATTTTGAGAATTAAGGCCCTTGACGTTCAACGTGCCTATCTTCCCTTCAATCATTATCGCCTTTTCGGTTGTGCACTTTGGACCCCTCATAGTATCTGAATTTCGGAGCCCGCCGCCAAGCAAGTTTACGTGACTTGAACTGACTTTCCCCCCTTACCACTCTGTCTGCCCTGTTGACCATTTTTCCCCCCTCCCCCCTATTCCAAGCCCCCCTCCCTGTTTCCTCCCCCCCTCCCACCCTTCCCCTGAAACATAAGTCGTTCGTCCACTTTCCCCAACATACGGTGGGGTTGGTCAACGAACCACCAAGGACTCTAACCCCAGCCCCGGGATTTTCATGTGTTAGGGAATCCCAATTCTCAAGATCAATATAGGCTGGCCCGTCAGAACCTCGGTACAAGTGTCCGAGGTAGAATTCTGGAACCATGAGCCCCCACTCCAGCCCACCAACCATTAACTTGGGCCTCGTGTGTGGGCTAACTCAACCAAACAGTTAACTTTTTAACAAACTTTCGCCCGCCCTGTAGTCCGGCGGGCCAGCCGTTGCGCCAACGCGGCGTCCAGTTATGGCATCTCGTGGACCCAGGACCTCCAGAGCCCGGGCCCCGAGTCAATGCTCACCTCGTGATCTCCTCCACCTCCGCTCGAGCGGTATTATCATGACTTCGAGTGATCTTCAGAGTTTGTCGACGGGTGTCTAGTTTTCCGGAACTTCTGGGCCCCCTTGACCTTGGATTTGCCGCTGTGGTTCACCAGTCTGTCAGGACCCCTGGGGGGGTCACGGGCTCTTCCGTCCTGGGCGCCTGAGTGGCCCGCCTGGTCGCTGACCAGGTCGTCTGTGGCCCTCCGAATATCCTCCTCCGACACCAGGTGGTACTTCTCCCCTAGCCATTCAAATTCCAAAGAGAAGGGCTGTCCCCAGCGGTATTGAACCCCTTTACCTTGAAGCCATCTTGTGAGGGTGCCACATTTCCTCCTCATTGACAGGGTGAGGGCCGACAGATCTTGGAAGATGGACACCCTTGAGTCGCCATATTGTATGTTGCCGAGGTTCCTCGCTTTCTCTAGGATTTTGGCCTTGTCTTTATAATAATGTAGCCGGACCAAGACAGAGCGCGGGCCTCTGCATCCCCCCCCCTCCCCCCCCCGCCCGGTGCACTCTGTCAAAGTTGATCGTGCCCGGAGCCTATGTTCCCAGGGCGATCCTCACAATGTCGTGCACTTTGCCCTCGAGTCCTTGTGTGGATTCGCCCTCGGACTCCACCAGGCCAAAAATGCGCAGGTTGTTCCTTCTCTCCCTGTTCTCCATGTCGTCGACCTTAAGCCAGAGTTCTTCCTCTCGTCTTTCCATGTCTTGGAGTCTAATGTCCATTTGGGTTTCGAGGAGTGTTACAGAGAGTTGATTGTTTTCGACTCCCTCCACTCGGTCTTCTAGGGTGGTGACTTTGGTCGTGAGGTCAGCCAATTTGGCGCCCATGTCAGTCCTCATCCCTCGTATCTCCTCTAGAATCGTCTGGATATTGTTCTGGATGGCCCCCAAGTCTGGGGGTGGGGTAGCGGGGCCCCCGGTCGCCATGACACTCTCGTTGGCAACAAATTGGTATTTCAGCAAGTTTTCTTTCCAGCTCATGGGAGGATCGTGTCTACCCTGTTTGGCTCCGTTAGTTTGCGGAACGTTCCCTTTGGTACCCCGTTTACTCCAAGAGGCCTTCCAATGGAGGGGGGTTGTAGGGGTGCCGGGCAGGGGTCCTTGCCCTCTATGCTTGCCTCACTTTGATCCCCAAACCTAGCCGCAGTGGGGAGGGTCGTCGTCGCGAGGCTGCAGGTGTCCCCTGGCACTTTCCTTAGGTGAGAGCGGGAGGAGGGGGGAGTGTGTTGGGGGGGGGGGGGGGGTGCGCTCCCGCGTCGGCCCCCGGGCGATGTCGATGTTCCGTGGGCAGATGGATGGCCTTCTTCGGATCGGACCCTGGGGCCGTGGGATGGGCAGGTAGGCCCGGGCCTCCCTCCGACAGAGCGCACCTGCGGCACCTCGGCTGCCCCGCCTCGAGTGTCTGGAGCGCCAGGCGCGGGGCCGCGGTGGAAGGGCGGGGGGCACGCCCCAGCGTCGGCCTCTCAGCAGTGTCATTGTTCTAAGGGTGGGAGGATGGCCCTCTCCGGGCCGCGTCGGCGGCTTCCCGGCTGCCCCGCCTCAGGAGCGCCAGGCGTGGAGCCCCCAGGCGCCGCGGGCTGCCTTGATGCGTGCCGCGATGGAAAGGGGGGCACGCTCCCGCGTCGGCCCCCTTGCGATGTCGCAGCTCCCTGGGCGGGCGGATGGCCTTCCTCGGGTCGGGCCCCTGATTCGTGCGATGATCCGCGGTAGGCCGCGTTAAGTGTCCGCGGCCCCAGGCCCTCTCGTGAGCGGCACGGCCTATGTGTGCGCGGACGCTCTCCCTCGTCACCTCCCACGCTGCTCCACACCAGGCCGTGGGGGAGGGGCTGCTGGTATCGTCTCAGCCCGTAAAGCTCTGCGTAGGAGCGTCGGATCGGGACCGGAGTTGGGTCTAGGTGGGGGCTACCGGTTCCCGCACCTCTTGGTGGGGGTCGCGTGGTTCATGGGACCCTCGTTCCGCTGGTGGACCGCAGTTTACCCGGGGCTGGGTGCGGAGCTCGAAGCTCAGGCGTCCATCCTGCCTGCGCCCCCTGGTGGCCTCCCAAGACAGATTTTACCTACAAATCTCAGGAGCCAGCATGGGGGCCGCAATGGCCCCAGCATATGCGAACACCTATATGTATCATCTGGAAACGGAACATGTCTTGACATCGGCAAGGTGGCTGTCATCTGACCATCTTTGTAAGATGCATAGATGACGTGTTTGGCATTTGGTCGGGTCCGGACGATGAACTACATGCATTCTTCTGCATGATGAATGAAATGCACCCGAAGATCAAGTTTACTACCGAAACTAGCAAAGTCATGATCAACTTCCTGGACGTCGAAGTCTATGTTAAAGGGGATAATCTGGAGACACGGATCTTCACTAAAGTCACCGACAGAGACAGCCTCCTACTGGCAACGAGTTTTCATCCTCGCAGGACAATTGACAGTGTCCCCCTAAGCCAATTTTTACGCTATCGGAGGAACATCTCAGAAGATACTGAATTTGTGAGACAATCTGCATCACTATGTCACAAGTTCAAGGAAAGAGGCTACAACCCAACCACCTTAGCCCAGATTGAGGAGAAAGTGGCAACCATTGATAGAGAAACGCTACTCAAACCCAAAAATCGGAACAAAGATGACTCCATGGTATATGTTACTACATACTCCGCTCAGAGCAAACAAATCAGGAGCATTATCCAAAGAAACTGGTCATTGTTGCAAATGGACCCTCTAACACAACCACTCTTTCAACAACTGCCAATATTCGCCTACAGAAACAGCGATCCCCTAAGAAATAGTCTGGTTAGAGCAGACTTGCCCTTGCCTCAAGGGACACTGACAAGACACAATGGGACACAACCCTATCATAACTGCCAGCATTGCAGTAATATCCTTCTAGGGAACACAATCTCACACCCACACACAGGAAAGCCTATTGCACTAAAACATTTGTGTACTTGTGATTCCACAAATGTCGTTTATGCCCTCAAATTCCCCTGTGGTTTCTATTATGTTGGGATTACCATGAGAAAGGCGAAACTGCGTTGGACTGAGCATAAGTCCAACATTCGGACAAAGTCTCAGATCACCAGTATCAATGCACTTTTTGGAAGCAAGGCATTCTATTGCCCAACTTAAGTGTATGATTTTGGAACAAGTGAAGGTGGGACCAAGAGGGGGGGGGGGGCGTCCACAAGAGACTACTTCAGAGGGAGATTGCTTGGATTGATCTATTGGACTGTCTGAGCCCAAGAGGAATGAATTGTGAATTTGACCTTGTGTGTGTTCTGTAGTGTTTTTTGGTAGTGTTTATTGTAATGTTGCTTGTAGGGTATTGGTGTAGTGGTTTTAACAGTACATCTCTAAGCACCCTGTACAGCATGCTTAAGGTCATATCTTGAGCATGAGTCACGGTTAAAATTGAGTTCAACAGATACTTGTGATAACATGTCTTTAAAGCAACCTATCTGAACATTACTTAGCTGTCGGGTTTCACTGTCACACTCCAGATTGTGTACGGCTTGGGCACCGGGCGATCGAATTATGGTCAATCATTTGAGTCTGTAAATAGGTTTCTGATGTTTGTTAATCTGCTTAGAATCACATGCTGTGCATAGGTCCGACATCCAGTGGTCACTGCGGAGTATTGCATTTTGTTTTTCGTAGTCGAAAAGGGGACGTCGACAAGGCGTGTCTGTAACACTATCCCTATAGTGACGTGCGTTGTACCCACAATCCCTCACGTGTCGAGGTCCCTCAGATTGTTTTTTTCCGCCCAGCTTCTGGCCGCCTTACGCAGAGCTCCTAGAGAGACATTGCTAATACTTACTACGGCCCTTGGTCCTTAATTATACTTATTATATTGTTAAAGATCCCTCCCCTTGACGTTAGCTGTGAAGCTGTTTCTCCGCCGAGCAAGTTTTCGACGGAGGGGAAGAGGCGGAGGAGATCCTTCGGCGCTGCTGAACACGTGGCCTGGCCTCGCCGGCCAACGTACAGTAGGGAGAGTGGGGGTTCGAACTTTTATCTTCTCTTTGAGAATGTCTTTCTTTCTCCCCTATCTTTCCCTTGGGGTTGTTATCACCAGTTATTATTGCCTCAGCTATGGAGAGGACACCTTTTAAGTTTTGCCCACGCTGTAGGGGCAAATACACTTGGAAGGATAAACACAAGCTCTGTAATCGTTGCTTGCCCCTCGATCATAAAGAGGACAGCTGCGCGGCCTGTAAGCTCTTGAAACCAAGAACTCTTAAAGAACGCAAAGTTAAGAGGTGGGCGGACTACGCTATGTCGAAGTCAGTTTCCTCACCCGCCGCCGCTGTTACAGAAAGTGACGAGGAGGGTGATAACTCGACGTCCGTTACGGAAGTCATTAACCCCCAGAAGGAGCGCTCGCGCTCCTCGACGCCCGTCCCCGGCCCCGACGGGCTCGGCTCATGCCCTGCTTATGGGGATGAACACCCCGGCGACAAGGACGCACATAGACCCCATAAGACTAAACACACAACCCACGGCTCTTCTTCGTCGAGGACGAAGGATCCATCAGCGCCGAAGGGGACGCAGGGCACTCCGGCGTCTACTTCAGACCGTAAAGGTCTCAAGCCCCACCCGCAAACGCAGCCGCGACCATCGATTGGGCTTTCATCAAACACGGGCGCTACCTCAAAATCATCCGACGTAACGCTCCATAGAGCGGCCGTCGAGGAACAACGCGCAACGCAGGCAACGTCGACACCAGAGCCCTCGACTGACAAACTCGTTGTCGAGAGCCTGGCGAGAATTGTTTCCGAAGACAAACGTACGCGGAGGACGAAACAAACGTCGAATACCGCGCCGAAAAAGCACAAAAGTAGCCAGGAACAGCCCCCTTCATCTAAGGGCACTTCTGAACTACCGGAGGGCTTTTCAGAGGGAGACGGAAACCTCTCCTCGACGTTGTGGGAGCGTTCTAAGCGTTTTGAAGCTGAAAACACCGATTACCCCCCTCTAGACTATTCAGGGGTACCCCATGAGACCCTTGAAAGACTCCATTCTTGTATGGAGAAAATGGAAAGGTTTTTGGGAAGCCAAGACCCACCCACACACAAGACAAAGAGAATGGCCCCAGGATGACCCTAGGGTCAAGATTCCTAGGCTGTTTCCCCCTTCCACAGACGTATATGACCTCACTGAAGAGGAGCAATACCTCCAGGAAGATGAGGAGTGTTTGGGTGGAGAGGAAGAACATGAGGAAGAGGGGTTCGAAGAAGATCCTTACACTACTGCAGGAGCTTTTGAAGAAGATACAGCTACCTCGCAGCCCTGGCAATCCCCATCAGTGCAACCTTGGCAATCCCCATCAGTGCACTCAGACCCTGATGTCTTTCACCCTTCTCCTCTCAAGGATTCACATATTGGGAACTCCTCTCCCATAGATGACCAACCTTCACTCAATGCACTATTGCGCAAGGCAGCAGCGCATTTTGAGATAGACACAGGGGAAACTCTTCCTGACATAGACTTTGTAGAGAAAGTTATTAAAGAAAAAGCCCCTGTTAGCCAGTCTATTCCGCTCCTGGCTTCTATAAAGAGAAGAATATCTCCTTCCCTTTCCAATCCTGCCTTAGTAAGAGGGGTCAACCCTCGAATAGAAAAGCTCTTCAGCCCTTCATCCTCTGACCCTTTGTACATCAGAGGACATTCTATTCCGGACTCCCTCGTAGTTACTAATACAAGAAAAAGAGCGGGGGTACCACTATCCACTAGTGAGGCACCACCTGACAAAGAGGGCAAGAAGCTCTATGCACTTGGAAAGAGAATCACGACCTCCGCCGCCTTCTCAACTAGGATTACAAATAACAATTCCCTACTAGCTAGCTACGCGGATGCACAGTGGAGCAAGCTGCGCAGCGAAGCAGAGGACGCACCAGAACCCCTGCGTTCACGCCTGTTAGCTATAATATCAGAGGGAACTCTTGTAAACCAGGGCATCGTAAAGAACTCCTTAGATGCCGCAGAGACGGCTGGCCGTTCCCTGGTTCAGGGAATACTTCTCAAACGCCATGTCTGGCTACGCAATTCAGGATTTAAGCCGGAAACCCAAGCGTCCCTGATAAATAAGCCCATAACACAAACACATCTGTTTGGGAAAGCAGTTGATGAGGCCCTAGAACATGCGAAGAAAGAGTTTGATACCATCAAGACTCTTGACCAAATTTCTAGGCCCCTAACAGACGCGGCTATGGCAATAGACGCTCCGTTCGTGGCCTACGCCAGCAGCAAAACCAACAGCAATTTTATTCTGCTACCAACTGGCCCTCTAACCAGGGTAACAACACCCAGTTCAGTCAAAGAGGCCAACGGCGTGGAAAAGGAAGAGGTCGTGGCTCCAGCCCCAAAGGTTCCACGCCCAAATACCTTGGGGCAGCCCACCTGCGCAGGTTATCCATCCCGGTATACCCTTACCTCGACGACTGGCTCATAACAGGGAATTCTTACGAAACTTGCTTCTCCAATACCCAAAAGACCGTAGACCTTTTGTACCAACTGGGCTTCTCCATCAACGAAAAGAAGTCCAGCTTAGACCCCAGCCAAGTCAAACAATTTTTAGGGGCTCTAATTCGAACAAAGGACGGCCACGTCTTCCCCTCCAAAGAGAGGGTCCAAAACATGCTGTTTCAGATCCCCCATTATGTGGCAGGTCGAGAGGTGACGGTACGCAAAGCAATGCGCTTGCTAGGGATGATGGCGTCATGTATTTATTTGGTACCTCACGCGCGCCTGCGCATGCGCCCAATGCAAGAGTGGCTCAACAGCCAGTGGTGTCAGGCCAGCGGACAATGGGACGATCTAGTGGTGGTCTCGCAATCCTTAGTTCTCTCGCTACGGTGGTGGACAAAAGAGAACCTGTTATTAGGGAAAACTTTTGCCACACCCGCAGTGGAAGCCACTCTAACCACAGACGCATCCCTCACAGGATGGGGGCTCACCTATCCCATCAGACTGCTCACGGAGCGTGGACTCCGAGTTTAGCATCCAAGCATATAAACCTGCTGGAACTTCTAGCGGTGTTCAAAGCACTGAAAGCCTTTCAGGAACACCTACAAGGAAAGACAGTGATCGTCCTCACAGACAGCACCACAGCCATGTACTACCTCAACAAGCAAGGGGGCACTCACTCTCCAGGACTGTCCAAGCTGTCCCAGAATATATGGAAGTGGGCTCTCAAACACAACATGTTACTACTATCACAACATGTACCAGGGGAACCAATCTGCTAGCAGACAAACTCAGCAGAGACTTCCCCCTGCCAGAAGAGTACGAATGGCAATTGCATGAAGACATCGTCTTAGAAGTCTTCACGCAATGGGGATTCCCGGAAATAGACCTGTTCGCAACTATGGAAAACTCACAATGCCAAAGTTACGCCTCCAGGTACCCCCAGAACCAGTCCAAGGGGAACGGTCTGTCGATTCAATGGTCAGGGAAATTTGTTTACGCCTTTCCCCCAACTCCCCTTCTCAACAAAGTGGTGCACCAGGAGCAGGTTACCATGATACTAGTGGCCCCAATGTGGGCCCGGCAGCCATGGTTCGCTCACTTGATGGAGATGTCCCTATCTCCTCCAGTGAAACTTCCCTGCCCGTACAACATGCTGTCACAGGACAAGGGCAGGACACTGCATCCATGCCCTCAGACCATGAACTTAGCAGCCTGGCTCCTGAGATCGTAAAATTTGGACATTTACAACTCCCGCAGAGATGTATGGACATCCTCAGGGAAGCCAGAAAACCTAATACTCGCCACTGCTATTCTAGCAAGTGGAAAAGATTTGTCATCTGGTGTAGAATTAAGAGCATCAACCCAGTTGACTGCTCTCCCACTAACATTGTTCTGTTCTTGACCCATTTACTGGATTCAGGTCTAGTCTTCAATTCCATTAAAGTCCACCTAGCGGCACTTTCTGCATACACCACTTCCCAACTTAAAGTGTCATGGTGGAAGATACCAGTTATCAAGGCCTTCATAGAGGGGGTAAAGAGAGTACACCCTCCGATAGCTAACCCAGCTCCCGGATGGGACTTAAATGTGGTACTTTCTAGACTCATGGGCCCGCATTTCGAACCCATGCACAAGGCAACTCTTAAAGACCTCACTCTTAAGACTGCTTTCCTAATAGCTATCACCTCCATTAGGAGAGTAAGTGAACTACAGGCTCTTTCTGTACTAGACCCCTTCGTAACAGTTCACAAGGATAAGGTGGTTCTACGCACACACCCAAGGTTTGCACCAAAATTCATATCGAAATTTCATGTAAACTAGTGAATAGAACTACCAACGTTCTTTCAAAACCCTTCCAGCTTGGGAGAAAAAAGTCTGCATACACTGGATGTACGCAGAGCTGTCATGTTCTACATGGAAAGAACCAGACCACTAAGAAAGACTAATCAGTTCTTTGTCTCGGTGGCAGCAGGAAGAGAAGGAGATGCAGTTTCAAAGTCCACTATATCTAGATGGATTGTTCAATGCATCACTCTCTGTTTCTCTCTTGCTAAGAGAGAACTACCCTTCAAGCCAAGAGCACATTCCACTCGAGGCACTGGGGCTTCCATAGCATTCATTGCAAATGTTCCCCTTGAGTCCATCTGCAAAGCGGATACCTGGAGTTCTGTGCACACCTTTACAAAACACTACTGTCTAGATGCACACTCTAAATCTGACTCCCAGGTGGGACAGGTATTATTAAGACATCTTTTCTCTACTGTTCCTTCTCATAACCCACCGCCAACTCCGGGTACTGCTCGCTAGTCTATGCACAGCATGTGATTCTAAGCAGATTAATAAACATCAGAAGACAATGCATTACTTACCGTAAAAGCATTTCTGATGGTTGTATCTGCTTAGATTCACATGCGCCCACCCTTCCTCCCTGCTCGGATGGAAGGAACATAGACATCCTTTTCTATATTTCTCTCTTTTCTGTACTCACTCACGTCTAGAAGGCTCCCTCAGGGCAGAAAAATACAAGGGACCTCGACGTGTGAGGGATTGTGGGTACAACGCACGTCACTATAGGGATAGTGTTACAGACACGCCTTGTCGACGTCCCCTTTTCGACTACGAAAAACAAAATGCAATACTCCGCAGTGACCACTGGATGTCGGACCTATGCACAGCATGTGAATCTAAGCAGATACAACCATCAAAAATGCTTTTACGGTAAGTAATGCTTTGTCATCTGCTCCACCTACCAACTGATCAGAATGTGAACGGTTCTAAAACCGAGAGATTGACGAAAATCATATGTAACTATTGGTTGGATCTATCGGTCTCGCTGACATCCAGAAGTCTTGATGTATCTGTACTCTACATCACACCATTAATGGAGTGAACCTCGGGGAGAGAGGGGAGAGTTGGTAATCTGACCACCCCACTTTCACCAGATGGTTAACTGCTAGCGGGAGGTAGGGGCACCATGCAGTAGATTACTGCCTCAGCGCCCCTCTTCTCGCCCTCAACCTTCCTTGAGTCACTAGTATTCTACTTCTCATTCACTCATGTTACACACACCTAGTCCCTTCTCTTCATTTTGATTGCCAGCGGGAGGTAGGAGCACCACGCAGTTTTTTTTACTGCTTTGATGCCCCTCCTCCCGCCCTTAATCTTCATCAAGAGCCCATGTACCTCTACTCACCAGCGATTGCTGAGAGACTTCTATCTCTCACTTTAACATCCCTAATTGAGATGAGTGTGGTCCCCCAGCCCATGACACTGATGTGCTGAGACAGCTGCGCCCCACAGGATGCCACGCAGCTTCACATCTTACTTTAAGATGAACCCATGGACACGTGCACTTTACGCGCTGCCCCGCAGTGTTGGTGCCTGTGCGCGTTGCAATTAGATCTACTCCAGCACCCCAGTTTATGGTGTTTACTATATAGATATTAACATTTACATACAGCCAAGCATTTGGTCCCTTTGGACCTTTGCAGGGCCCGGGCACAGAGAGGAGGGTATATTGTTATTATGCACGTCCTACAAACACGATGTTGCAAATGTCCAGTCCCACACCAAGATGGAGACAGGAGCCGGGACGCGCGTGCGCGCTGCCTCCTTGATGACCATGAATACAAGTCAGATGAGCAGCGCGTCTTGACGACACAGCTCATTTTCCTTGGTGTAACGTGGTCCTCGAAGGTGAGTGGCTTTGAGGATTTACCGTAGGCCCTGACTGCTCCGTTCTCATGTAAACGGTAACAGATTGCAGACTCGCGTTTGTTATGTGGAGAATGAGTAAGCATTTCTTTATGGGTGCCAAACTCCAAACGCTGTCAGTAGCAGACCTCCCTAGGTGTGTGCTGTTAAGTTTTCACTGCGCACGAGTACAGTGATTCTATTGAGTCAGTGACTTGATGGATCTATATGCCTCACTAGTTGCTATGGGGGATATTCTCCTGACATGCACATGAAGTTAAGTTTTGTTCCCACACGAGTACAATATTGTTTTACGGTAGAAACCTATCTAGTCACTGACTTTATTGATTTATATGCCTCACCAGTTGCTATGAGGTATATTCTCTAGACAGGAACTGAATACCTTTGACCTCTTTTCTTGCCTTCAGCCATTGTTCACTGGAAATCACAGCCTGTCACCTTTACATTACCCGGGGAGAGGAATTGATCTTCCTTCCGGGTAAGTAGATTGGCCATCATTTGTATCGTTTGAGAGAGTGACTCTTGCCTTGGAATGAACACTTGCAATTGATATTATTTTGCATTTACCACACAGGTATTTGCCCGTATATTCTACGTACACAGAAATCAAGGTTAGTGTACTTCGGCTCACATGAAAGCAACTTGATAAATCTCCTTCTTACCATGGAGGTCTAATTAGTTTATCCTTATTCGTTTTAGGAATTTATATTGAACATTGTTGAAACTAGAACACACCCTGCCTTGAAGATGGACTTTGATTAATCCGATACACGTCGGCACACATGATTTTAGGAGTGTGTTTAGGAAGCTCTGAGCAGAGTGAATTATACTGCCCAGAAGGACAAACGTGCTAATGTGGTCTTTTCAGCCACAAAGAAATCCCTTCTTTAATGTGTTATTTTGTGTATAAACTTCTGTATACTTTACGGTTTTTGTAAGTGTTGTTTTTCAGCTCAACTGGATCGCTGTCATTGTCTCAGAATTGTGTGAATATATAATTTTGCTGAAATGGTATCCCACACTATAATGTAATAGCGTGGTGTGCCTTTTGATCTTTTTTTGTTAAAATATAAAATACATTCTGTCTAACTGGCTTGTCTTAGCCTTGTGGTTCCTGTCTGTAGACATAGAGTTTGACAGAACTCTATATACATTGCTGATTTATTGAATACTATGCAAATGATGAGAAACTTATTACATTGAAACAAATTTACATAAGCGACCATCGTAGGTCTAAACACTTCCTATTGGGAGTTGAATTGGATTTACGAGGTTTAAAAAAAACATCAGGGACTAGGTCCCACTAGGAGTGCAGCTTGGGGCTACCAGCTGGTAACGGCAGGTGTGTGTCTTGTGCTTTTGTTTTTTGAATCCCGAGTGGCCTCGAGATTCTCCCTGCTGCACCTGAAATCTTATTTTTGAATTACACATTTTTATAAGTTAGTTTGGCCTAATTGACTTGCGTGCATACTATGATACTGTGTGTCTCCCACCCTACACTGTTCTTTTGTAGGTTAACCCATTTAATTTTCAAATTGTTCTCATAGGAAAAGGGTAGGGCTTGCTGAAAATGCATAATATGTGGACACTTTGAAAATTCACCCCTGCTCTTGTCACTGGGACACTTCTCCCCCACCCCCAAAGTCCTGTGGCTCTGATATGCCTCAATTAAAACCCCTAAAATCTTTTTTTTGGCTTCCACAACAACACACATATTCATTTTGACTCTTTGGTTCACAAGATTTGTGTCTATACAAGTCTCTCACTTTCTAATACTGAACAAGGCTTGTTTTCGATTTTTCTAGTGTTTCATACCAGGAATGGTTGTGGCAGACTCGGGAGCGTTGACCTCCCCATTCATGCTTGTCCCACCTGGACCTGCACTCTCCGTGTGGAGCCTGGAGACTCTGGCTCCTTGGTGGTTTGTTATTTGGGCATCAGTTGCTGGGTGCCCAGCCCACCACTGGGCTTTCATGGTTGCGCCACAATTTGGTTTCTGCCTCCCTTCCTTGCTCGGACATACCCTGTGGGTCAGCGTACCAGTTTCATAGCCTCCAGCTAGTGGGCTTAGCTCCTGCTATGCTACCACTGGCTTAGTGGCCGTGCATAGCTCTGCCCATCCAGGATGTCTTCCAAGAGGCTTGCCTCTGCATATCGTGGATTCTCCTTTCTGCGTAGGAGTCGTGCACGTCTTCCCGGTCTCTCTCCATTTACAAGTCTTATTCTGTGCACATACATCATTACGGCTCACCTCCCTAGCCTCCATTGGGGTGGCTCGCCTCTGGGGAGAAGGGACGAATTGTCCAGATTCTTCACAAATGAATAACCCAAAAACTACAATCTGTAACTAACCCATAATCAAGGAAATAATGAACCTTTCCAAGAACTGTCATAATCGAGGGTTGTGGCTGTCGCCCAGGTGGCCGAAGTGCAACACTCCTTCAAATATAGGACTTACCTTGACAAGTGAATCTGAGTGAGAAATGAATATGATCATGCAAGTCCTTAGCAATCTGTAAAAGGTTAACCCCAGTGACCTGACTGAATTGGACTCAAACACCAGATTCTCAAGTTAAATTAGTGATGCATTTAACTCATTCAGTACTTTTTTTTATTATTGGTAGAAGCATTCCATTAATGGATGAGACAGGATTTTCCAAAGTGGCTAGTTTAAGGCAAGCTTCAACATGCTCAAACACTTTCTCCTTCAATGAAGGGTGTTTCACTGCAAGGATATTCCGTTTTTTAAATCTTTTATTTTCCTTTGGATCACACTACAAATAACTCTCCTGTCTGACGGATTGCTATTTTTATTTGGAGCTTGCCATTTATCAGCAGCCTGATCTTTGTGGCATTTCATCAAGAGCGAAAGTCATGGCAGACTCTCTGAGAAGGTTATGCTTCTCCTGAATGTATACTCAATCTGGCAATTAATCACTTTTTTCTTTTTAATTTTAAATGGTCCAATACTTAAAACTTCCTGAAAACCTAAATTCTGCCAACAGGTCATGCTTGTAGAAATGATGAAAGATGTACAGAATATAACTATGTGAAACAGAAAGTTGTAAATACTACCTGTGCTGCTCTAATTGATCCCTTGTGCACCATTTTTATCTGAGTAGCGAGACCCTGGTGCTGTCCTCCCGGCATGGAGAAGTCCAGTGGAGTGTCCCAACTGTGTGCTTTCTTCACACCGCAATCTATGACTCATGGCAGTGGTCACAATTTTCTGAAACTACCTAGTCACTGAGCCTCTGTTTCTTCACCTGCACTTCTGCACTGGGTCCCTTCAAACTCAGTTGGGCTTGCTAGGTTGATCACCTAGGGGGCCACAGTCTTTGTTTGCTAACCTTGCCAATCTGGATGATGGCCACAACTTTTCATTGCTGCTGCTCCAGAAACTGAACTGTACAGTCTCTTAAACAGTGTGTATTTGTTGATCTGTTCTTGTGAGCAGCCTTGATGCTGCTGGAATTGGTGGCGCTGCTCCTCTGACGCTCCAGGGCAGAGCACTACCTGCCCAGGGAACAACTCCAAACCATCCTGAATCTACCTTTGCAAGCTCCAAATCTGAGCTGTTCACAGCCGACTTCATTGTTGGAATTTCCTGGTGCCCCCAATCGTACCGCCCCCCCAAATCCTCACAAAACTCGCTTACTCACCTGAGGGGGTTTTGTTTTGTTCTGTGGCAGTAGAGCTCTTGTGATTAGCTAGCCTATCCAAAACTAAACTTGGACATTCTCTGCTGGTTTTGGCTACTCAACTCTGCAATCTACTGTCTTGGTTATTGGTGAGTCAAACTCCTCGACTTGGGTAACTCTGGTGGGTACTCCTCTTTCTGGATTCTCTTTGGGTCCCAACTGCTTATAGGGTTCTGTATGCAGATCTGCTTTCCTTCCCTGGTTACTATTGGCTAATTGAATACTATATACTTAACATTTGCGCTTAAGGGTAATTATGTTGGAGGCCTGTGATCCTCACTGAATGTGAAGTTGTACTTTGTGGATTTGTCTAAACATTTTATGGTCCTGTAGCTGTGCCATATTCCATTAAGTTATTACGTTGTAGAGTTAAGTCTGTTTGGAGGGTTGGCCTTGGCTGGTAACGGGCCACTATCACAAGCACAAAGTCACCCCTGTGAGGGTCGTAGGGTCATTACCGGGCAAGACCACACCCAGGTACTTAAAGCCGTTTGCACCAGGTGGCTCCCTTTCGGGCGATAATCTTTTTCTTAAGGGAACTGTGTGCAATGACAGCATAAGGCCAACATATTTGTTTTTATTCATTTAAAAAAGATGGTTGCTATGCAGCATAGAAAGGGGCAGAAGTCCCTTTTCTAAGTTTCATGGCAGCTGTAGGAGGCGGGCATTGAGAGCAGCATGGGACCGAGGACTGGAGCGGCAGTTTAAGCGAGTGAGGAGAGGTCGTGGAGATTGCATGGTGCTTGGAATGGGGGGGTTGTGAGGGTGAGCGGAACGTGAAAAGAAAAACAATTGTGGCACGGCGTGAAGGGAGAATAGTGGCACTGAGGAATACAGGCTTCTATACTGTCAGTGCAAACCTTCTTTCCTAGCCTTTTGATTGGCTAGCCCTGTTTCCAAAGGTCCCAATGTCAGTTGACTTTGTAGTTCATTCCTGTGCAGTTTTAAATTCATTTATATAGATGCTTTGTCTACACCTTATCTTATTGCGTGGTAATCCCTAGTATTTATTGTACCTTCAAATCTTCTGGAGGTTTTGCCTTCACCTCGGTCTATTGCACTACTTGAAGAGCCATGCATTCATTGAGTAAACACCTTGTTAAGCAAAGTAAGTTAGTGTTAGGAAAGATTTCTCTTTACAGCACCTTTCCTTCTATTTTTATGAACACCTTTAGTTTTGATTCTGACCTGCTCTTTTTGCAGTGCAGTGAAGCTGAAGGCACTACACAGGTTTTTGCTAATTTGTCATGGGAACACTGACCTGTCCATAAGGCTGTCGGCGCTGGGAAACATTGTTTCCCCTAGTCTTGTTACTACTTTTGGTTACTTTTATCGTTGTACAATGTGTATTACAATGGGGTACACTTTTTGTTTTGCCCTAGACTAACACTCAGAGGATTTTTGGCTACTTTAGGTGTTCCTAAAGGGACAAGCTGGTGGCAGCAGTTACTCTTTGCTATTTTTGGGGTTTTTCATTTTGGCCTTACCGCGTTTGGCTACCAAGTGTGGCTAGTGTCCGAACATGGACGTACCACATGGTTTTTCACTTGTCCTTTGCCATCTTGTCTTTTGCCCTTCTCCTTATATGGAATTCCAGTGCCTGGGAAAGCCAAGACCTTTGGCGGGCTACTGGTGGGCCATGGGTGTTTGCTGCCAGGAAGTGGGTTGGGACTGTCTGGTCCCAATCCACAAACTGGTTTTGGTGTGTGACTGGTATTCATGATTTGTGCCACCAGTGGTCCTGATTGGGCCACTGCTGGGGTGTGTGTGGGCCACATCTGCCATTTGTTAGTGGGAGGTTCATCTTTTACCTGTCCTCTTGGATAGGAAGAGGACCCCTGCACCCACTCTAGAGAGATCCTGGAAGAAACCAAGAATCCTATCTAGCCCCTTTGGAAGAAGGCCTGGCAACCAACATCTGCTGCTGTCCTGGTAGAGCCCCGTCGGGTGGAAGAGCTCCAGCAGTCCTGCGAAGGAGCTGCGATGCTTGCAATCGAGGGAACATCCGTTCTCAAAGTCAGCTTGGAGTCCTACTGAAGAAGATATGCTATGATAGTTTATTTATATAGCGCCTATACACAATGTGTTTCAAGGTAAGGGAGGGATCACGGGAAAATACAATGACATTCTTACAGGCTAGGAACAGTAAGGATGTGAAATTAACTATCGTACTCGGCCTGACGACACTTCAGATAGTGCAAGAGCTAAAACATAGATGAGGCAGGGGGAGAGTGGGAAGGAAATGGAACGCAGGCGACTATCGTACTCGGCCTGACGACACTTCAGATAGTGCAAGAGCTAAGACATAGATGAGGCAGGGGGAGAGTGGGAAGGAAATGGAACGCAGGCGACTATCGTACTAGGCCTGACGACATTTCTGATAGTGCCGGATAAAAACAAGAGGAGAGCAGAAAGTTAGGGGACGAACAAAACAAGGGACTATCCTACTAGGCCTGACGACATTTCAGATAGTACTGGAGGGGGGGGGGGGGGGAGTGGGGAGGAAAAAAACAGTAAGGGGAGAGGAGACAGACAAGGTTACGATCATACTAGGTCCAGGGACAATTCTGATAGAGTAAGTGCTTAGAAGAAAGTGGGGGGGGGGGAGATAGGAAAAGGGAGAAGGGAAAGGAGGAGAGAACAGAGTTAGCCGTCAAGAGTGGAGAAGCAAGAGGGGAGAGTGAATACAATTGCAGAAGTCAGTAGTAACACAGTGTCGGAAGCCAGGATACAAGATGAAGATGGGAACAGCATGATTCAGGGCCACCATGTGTACAAGATGCAAAGGAAGTCCAGCATGAGATTTGAGAAAGGGTGACGCACGGTGAATGAAGTCCATAAAAGTCAAATCCAGCATTGGCTACAAGACAGTGAGGGTGAAACCAGAATCTATCAGGACAGACTCCTGCAGAAGTAGGCTTGAGGGGGGAGCAGGGTAGAAGAATCATGCAAAACAGGCAACACCTGTGTGCGAGAATGGTGGGGGCACAAGGGAATATCGCGGGGGGGACCAGAGGGGGTGGGGATGGCCTGTGGGGACAGAGGGAGTAACACATGTTGGTTCATGCTTACCTGCGGTCGGGCCCTGGGTTCTCCTGGTCCAAACAGGAATTGCCCTTTTCTTCGTCTGCCTTCAGACGAACCTTCAGGTCATTGTGAAAAAGAGTGGCAAGCAGCAAGGCACCAGGTGGGTGGGGCTTAGGCCAGGTGACCTAGATCCACTTGCACCTGCTCCCCATCTGCAAAGGTAAACAAGAGCGTTGGGAAGTGCCCCTGGACCACCCAGTGGCTGACCAGCTCAGAGTTTGGGCTAATGTGCTGCAGACGTCACCGTTCCAAGTTGAGGCCTGGCACTGGGGGGGTAGGGGGGATCCTCGTCTTGTGTTTTAAGACTTACCTCTGTGAAATATCATGTTCCTAGCATCAAGAGGACCCGAGGTAGAATGCGAAGTCTGACCACGGCACGGGTGGCCGTCGTCCGAAATGACTTGCCTGCGTCCACTCCTGTCCTGAGAGGGGGGCCTGCATTAAGTTATTTTGCTTTTTTCAACTGGAAAACATTGCACCAGCAATAGTAGCCGACCAGAGAAGTGATCAAACCTGCAACCCCCTGGGGATCAAAGACTGAGGGTGACGGCGAGAAAAGTGACCTTGGACCCTCTTCAGCAGACCTGCCCAGTCCTACGAAGAATTTGAGTAGGGGGGTGAGTTATACCAATTCTTACCTGAACCCCTAACTCTTAAAGGTTTTGATAACTGATATAAACATTTGAAATAGTTTGCCGTTGCCATTGCTTGTTCGCACAAGCACTCTGAAAGTTGGGTGACACGTTTGTTTGTTAGAATAACTTGTCCCCTAACACTTGGAACTGTTCGTTGGACCCCAGAGACCCTACCTTCATTTTTTTTCTCACCTTCACACAACTATATGGAACTTTGATGCATTTCTGGGCATAAGGCCCCATGCATCTTAGGGATGGACTTCTGAAGCTAGGCCTGTATCGGTGTGGACCTGCAGTGCTTGTACTAATATGTACCTTCCATTTCAGGGGTTTGATGTGTACTTTGCCCTACTCCAGAGATTGTATATATGTATCTATTAGTGTTGTGTGATGGTGAATGAAATGACTAATAGCAAGTAATACTGTTATATGGCAATAAGTAAAGAAGTTTTTTGATACCCGATTGTGGAACGTGAGTTCCTTGACTGTCATTGTTCGTGCTCATTGTGGCCCCCTTCCAAGCTCACCACCTCTTGAGACTTGTCCTAGACCACTCGCCTTGCTACCTTGAACTGGTTTGGCTACAGCTCTGAGTTGTCCCTGTCACAATACTAGGCTTGCCTTCTATACGTCTGTCCACCAGGCCACAGTATACAAAATCATACCCAACAGTTGGTGTATCCTGACCCTAGAAAAGTGTGCAAGAAATCTCCCTAACGCCACATCTTCTAAAACATGGCTTCTTCACTTGGCCTGTCAGGCATTCCGAATTGGGTCTATGCATATTGTTTTATCAAAGCCTCAAATCTCAAGCTGCGTGCTGTGGAAGAAGAGCATAGAGTTGTAAAATACTAAATGGTTAGACAAATGGTACAATCATACTATCGTTTGCAGTTGATGGTTAAATCATGTAATGTCTAAGGTAAAAATTACATGAATCCCAACATTTGTGTTGTGAAGAATGATTTAATCCATTAGATGCAAGGGACACGCATGTAAACGGCTTTATCCATGAACTGAAAAGGGCCTAGACATTTACATACTGTTTGCATTAATTCCAGGAGGAATTAAGATCGCGCCAAAGAAGTTTACAAAAAAATGTTCTTGGTAATGTTTCTTTGTAACAGCAAAAGTGGTGTATTGTGTTGTAATAAAGACACCTTATTAAATGTCAAGTCATTATAAAATGTCACTCCTAAATGGTACCTTTGCAAACCATATTGAACTCCTTACTCTATTTTATCTTTATCCTAAGTGCATTTTTCACTTTTGTTCCCTTATAGGAACTACCTCCTGTCTTGTTCAGAAGATGGCACAATCCGGTTGTGGAGCCTGCAAACCTTCACCTGCTTGGTGGGCTACAAAGGTCATAATTATCCAGTATGGGATACACAGTTCTCTCCCTATGGTTACTATTTCATATCTGGAGGTCATGACCGAGTTGCTCGGTATGTATTACAATAATAATTTGTTTTTATGAGTAGATGCACCCTTGATTTTGATGTTCAGCCATACTCCTAACCAATCACTCCTCTAGTTATTTGTGGGGGTTTTTTTCCCAGCACAAACACAATGGCGCAGGCTGACGTGTAAATTTGAATTTGATCGTAGATTTGAAACGGCAGGTGTATTGCATATTTAATTGGGAGTAGAACTGTATAAGAACAAATTGTCTCGACTCCTTACACTACCGCACATCTTGTGCACAAACGTTTGCAAGCTAAAATCAAATAAATGGCCACACTCGTCTGAATTAAAAAAAATATTAAACAATCGGTCTATTTAGCATTGTTGTATGCCCATAATTAATGTCTTCCACCCTTTGCAACCATTGAGAACTGTCATTCTGATATATGACCACATGCATAAGGTGTGTAAAGTATGACCAAAAAACAAAACATAAAAAATAATCCAAGTGGTCAACAAAAAGCGCACGTCTTCCAAGGAAAACAAGTTTTATTACATGCAAATACGTGCGGGAGGGGTCAGTCTGCTCTGTAGAACTGAAAACTGAGAATTCACACAACACGCCAAAATCACAATAACTACATTTGGCAACATATCCAATGCAGATTAATCCCTATACAAAAAGCTAAACGTCACCTATATTTTACTACCCCACTGGTCATTTAAGTATCCATGATAACATAACAGCCCCCTGCCAATGACCTCATTGTGCAATCCGCAAAAAATACTTTGTTCTGTTCCGATATTTTCAGGCAACCTGTTGCAACAATGGACTTTCTTTATTGATCAAAGCAACTTCAGATAATTTGTGAGGTGCATGCCCCTTGAAGAGACCCAATCATGAGCCACTGTGAGTGTGAACAATGAAGTGGACTTTCTCATGAGATCAGACAACTTGGCAACCCTGAAAAGCTCTTCGACCTTGCATTTTACTCTTTGGCAACACCTCTTGCAATTCCTGTCTTGAAACATGTTGCTTTCCTGGTACATCCTTCCAGATCTCTTTGGGAACCAGACGTCTTCATGAAAAAACGGAGCCACGGCACTACTCTTGGGGATATATTTCTTGTATTGATTTGCCCTATTTAGATTACCTGTAGTTCTAATGGACCTACCACTTCTCTATGGGGGCAGTATAACCACAACCTAGTTCATCACCCTGGCTATGTCTGAACGCCAGGCCTTGTTCTCTGTAAGATTCGTCCTTCACAGCTGCTGCACTAATCTAATCTTCTGGACAAAACCGATATAATACATTCTGTTCCCAGCTCCTGTGGACTGCTCGACCCTGCACCATTAACTATCTGCGTGGTGCTTCCCCCTTCATCCAGGAGCCTTGGTTGTCGAACACTCACTGGGGGGGGGGATACAATTAACTAAATTAACAGAAGCTCCAAGATCCAGCCTGATGCTCGAACTAAAACTGCAACCACTAACTGGGCCTACATCAAAATGGCAGAACTCTTGCTAACATAGCCGACAGCCGTTAAGTTAGCAAAGTAGGAACATCTATACTACTTAATGTTTGCACTATGTGGCACTTCACCCTTTCACCAGCTACCAAAACAACATATTCTGAGTTCGCCTAAATAATAAAGCTCCAATTGAATTCACTAAGGCTAGCAATAAAGCCCTTCAAATATCCTTCACCTAAACTCCAAATATTATCCGCAATATCTTTGCTGCTCCTTCTGTTACTGTGTGATGCTCTCTAAAGTGTCATAAAGCTATCTACAAATAGCACGCGTGCAGAAATGCTAAACCAAATAGCAAAAATTACACACTATATGACCAGCTCTCCTTGCTGGTCATATATGCAGTCTGAACCTCCTTCCACATTTGGAATGTTGCACTTGCATGCCAACATTCCCCCCTTTAGTTAATTCATTAACTTATCCTTTTTCCCCCTCTCCCTGTAAAAATCATCCTTGTGCACCCACACTTTAAACACATTACGTATATATTTTCTCTGCTCTTTGCATGTTCTTCTGGTCTGCATGTCAGGCTCCCAGATAGATTTGTAAAGATTAGCCTTGCCTCACATTAGATTAGTGAAGATTAGCCATGTGTCACACCTAGAATCGTGAGTCTCATGTAAGGAAGGCATGGTATCAACAGTAAGACGGACACAAGTGACCACAGTTCAAGGGTGTTTATTGAACTTCAACAAGGGTATGATAATCGCCTATCTAATCCAGAATCTACAGATAGGAGCAAGCTAATGCAGTCCTAGTGGTGTCTTGTCAAAATAAAAGGGCCTATACTAAAAAACATTTGCCAATACTTACCTCTCAATGCAAATGGTGTGGGGGGTCATGTTTATGAAACAGAAAGAAGTGTTCACAAAAATGATCTCAGGATTTTCAGCCTGTTGGCCTCCCTTCCCCACGTTTTTGCACGGGACAAGGTGGTTCACTCGAGCACAGCACTCTCTCTCTCTCTTCGGCACAGGGATATAGTTCCATAACCAACATCTGGGCCGTCTGCACCCAAGTCCCTTTCTTTATCAAAATCTCTTGATTCAGCAGGTCTGATGTATCAAAACATGCAAAGTTCCTTTCCTTTTACAAGTACTTAATTCAGGTGATTCACTCTTGACCCTGGATCCCCCTCAGCCGAGCTCAGATCTCTTTTTATACAACGATTGTTACTTTGGATCCCCCCTCTTCCGGGCTCAGATCTTTCTCCAGTGTTCAGAGAATAAGCTTTCTCGGGTGACTCATGGTTCACCACGGATCCCCCTCAGCAGGGCTCAGATCCTTCATTTTACACCATTAGTCTCCCTCAGCTGGGCTCGGACCAATAATTTTCGCATTTGATAGGCCCGATTGTATCTACTAACCCTGTGGGAGACTATACCAGCGTTGTCCTCTTGGCAATAGATAACCCCCCTTTTGGTATAGGTCTGTACTACACAAGGTGGTAGTGAATGAGCAGCCACGAGGGGTAAATGTGAGCTGTAGAGATGTAACCTAGAGATTCATTTACAAGTATTCAAATAACACTGCAACAATAATTTAAATACACTTCCTCAGATTGAAGTTAAGAAAGTAGATGCCCTTTTGGGATGTCACACACGTCCTGCACCCTGAGGTGACTTCAATAGCTAGGACACTGTGGACATTGATATAACACTTTTTAACACTTAATGCAATACTGAGGTTGTGGGAAACGGTTAGGGAAGGAAAAAGGTTAACTGGTTCTCAGAATATGTGAATACTTTGCAATCTTCCCAATGCAGTGCAAGTTGACTCTTTCCCAACAATACAAGTAACTTATGCACCGCCCATTAAGGACAGTTAAACATAGTCAATGGGTCAGAAGAGTCTGCAGGGAGCCAGGATAGCCAAAGCCAATTGGAACAATGTCTAGGGAGCTGAGGCACTTCTTAAGATAGCACAAAAGTCTTGCACAATGTTATTTCGATCGTTTGTCGATAAAGAATCACTGTTGGGCCACAAGCTGTAAGGCTTGTGAAGGCAAAGCTGCAAGAAACTTTGCAGAAAAAGCAGCTTCTGCAAGTCTCCAGTGAGACAAATAAGCTACAGACCAAAAAAGTAAGTACCCCTTTAGTCAAGACTAAAGGTTGGTAGAAGAGGATACAGCTTGCGTCTTTTCCGGTTGCAGTCCTGCAGTTCCTGGGTTCCTGGGCCTCGGTCGTGGAGACAAGAGGGTGGACGTCTAGAGGAGACTGCACTGTAGTTTGAAGGTCGGTTGCGGCAATGGGCTCTTTCCAAATCAGCGGCAATTGCTACCCGTCAATGGCACCACCATGGTTCTTGGACACCTTGTGGGCTTCCCTTGCTTCTCTGTTGGGGCTCAGGCTTGGGTCGTCCTATTTCAAAGGGGTCCTTAGAATCTTCCTGGAGCTCGGGTCCGGCTTAAAGACGATGCACTCATTCCTGTCCCCTGGCACTTGACTCCAGCAGCAGAAAAGTACAGCCAGCAGGGATGGGGGTTCCAGTGAAGCTCGTCTTGCGCTCAGTTGGTCCCACCAACCCAAGGAAGAAGTAGTCCTTTTCGGGCTTCTCTAGTCGATATGAAATTTGGAGCTTCAGCACTGCAGCAGGGCTTCACTGGGCAAACCAATGGTCCAGGAGGTGCAGCAAGCTTCTCTTCCAGTTTTTCTACATATTTTTCGTCCAGTGATTGACTCCCCTTGTGTCCAAGAGACCATGCCTTTTATGTAGTTTTTTTTACCATTCAGGCACAGCCTAGCTGTCACTCGCACAGCAGGGTGGCTATCCTCCAAGGATAGCCAGCCAATCACCTTTTGTGTGCGTTCAGGTAACCAAGGAGACAAGGACGGGGAGTTTCGGACACCTCCCTCACTTCCTGCCCTGCCAGACGCACTGGAGCCGGGCTTCAACAGTGCAGGCTGCCAAAGGCAAAACAAACAAAAGGTTTAAACCTGGTTTGGCGCGCTGAGTAAAACCCAAGAAAGACCTCGCGAGCAAGAAATGGCGAAAAAAAGACCGCTGATATTTTGGCAATACTGCAGCTAAGGATTCTGCCTGCGGTAAAAACGCACAATGGTAGGAAAATTTAAACCGCCACCAGCCATTAAAAGTAGTGAGAGTAACATACATTTTTTACATGAGTAAGTAGCAAAAGGGGCTACTAAGTAACCCCCCCCCGTACTTCCACATAAAATGGCCTGTACTGGACCTACATAGGAAAAACAGTTAAGTAAAGTCAATTTCACTTTACTACTCTTGGGAACAGTAGTTTACATAAGAGAAGGTATTTAAACCTTATGAGAAATCCAGGGGACCTCTGTGACACTGACCTCTGTGACACTGCACTGAGGTTGCGGTGTCAGTTTATCAAACTCCAAAACCAAAAGAAACGGAGTTTAAATCGGATCAAAAATACATGAGTGAGAAAAAGCTCTCACTTCCTCCACGGTTCAAATTAGAAAGTCCTAAAGTCCAGAGCTGGGGGTCTCGAAGGTTGAAGGGAATTAGCACAGAAATTAGAATTCTCCCCAACATCATTCACTATCGAAGACTTTCAAAAGTGCACAGGGTTTAGCTTGACCCGTTATAGGACCACTAAGATTTCACAATTCCTTTTACATTTGCCACCTCTCAGTTGGATACAAAAAAGACCTTCGAATGAGCACCCACGTGGTGCCGGACCACTCTGTATACAGTATCTATCTTGGCTTCAAAAGTTCAGTCTCTCCTTTAATGTTTAATTATACTTGCGTCGGTCATCACATACGCCTGTTCTCTTCAGATTTCTTAATACAATGTTGCCGCTTGCAACCTTGGTTCTAACACGGACCAGTCTGTCAGTCTCCCCGATTCACTGGCTGTGCTGAAATTACTGGCGCTGCTTTGTTGTACGAGCCATGGACAGTACCACAGTGGCAAGCACTCCTCCCAGCCTTGGCTATCACAGCGGGAGAACCCCGGGTACCTCTGACAATGTAGGTTTCTTCAGCTTTAATTAAATGTCTTATGTTTCTTATTCTTGAAGGCTCGTAAAAGTAATGGTTTTTCTCTTTACCGGTCAAGGGCACTTCCCTCCTTGCAACCCTCTCTGGTCTTGCCGTCTTTCTCCACGTATTAAAGTGCCATCTTGGAACTGCTGCTTCCTCGTGATTGCCTTGCTTAGAGTATGTTTTCGTGCTCTGCCTTTAATCCATGTGGGGAAGTGTGATGGAGGTCGGGTGTGTGTAATGATCAGTAATTGCCTGACTCGTGTTGGGACATGTCAATTTTATGGCTCAGATGTTAATCCGTTTTCTCTCAGTGAGCTGTTTGTGAGAAAGTGTTTGTGTCTGAAAAGGGGTGGGTTTGGTAGGATGGGGAAAAGGTGTTACAGGGAAGGGGATACTGTGTCTCGCTGTCAGCTGTCCCACTTCCACTCCCCGAAGACCCCTCATCCAGGTGATCCTCCCACACTTGTCCACCCGTGGTACTGGATCCAAAAGCGATGGCCATGTCCTGGCCACCTGAATGACCGAATCCCGGGGATTAGCGGGTGAGACACCTTCAGGTTTTGCACAATTACCAACTGAGAACGTTTTGTACCCAATGTACTAAAGCCCCTAGCCCCCTCTTCTGCTCCCCTCCTACACACATCCCTTATACCATATATGCCCATGGACTAGCCAAACTACATGCATACACACACCCAGCCTAACACTTGCATACAACAATCCCAGGCACTGGACCATACCCCTATGGACACAACAAGCCAGTGTGCACAACCATCACCTCAAACACCAGCCAATGTACACATGAAACACACACCCACCATAACATACATACTGATTCAACAAACAACCCAGGCACTGGGCCTAACCCTTACGGGTACACAAGCCAGTGCGTTCAACCACAACCTTAAATTCCAGCCAATTTACACATGAAACACACACAGATACACACCAACATAACAGACATTCACATACAACAAACAATTATTATATTTGGTTATTTATAACACGCTTAAAACCCAGAGGTTTCTAAGCGCGGATCCAGGGATCGAACCTGTGTTCTGCGTCATCTTGCTTCCAAGGCAAGTGCCTTGCCCCTAAGCTATAAACCCAGGCATTGGGCCTCACCCTTCTGGATACAACAAAACAGTGTATGCAAACAACCCATCTGCAACCCAACACACACACTCCAGTTTCTCCTGGTTCTGGACCCATTTTATCCCTCTATACTCACTAACCAAATCCGTCCTCTTTCTTGCAGAGCCACGTGAGCACCTGGAGAATGCCCCTGGGTGGTAGCGGTGCATGGTATAAGTCAACATAACATCTAGTTCTCTGGATGGGGTGGGGGATAGGAAAGTGTCCCAGGGGACCAATTTGATGTTCTATCCTGACATTCCGTGTTCAATCTCACCATTCCATTTGTCTGTCTGTGTCATCTGTGTGTGCACATGTTTCAAGAGGAGCGTGGCCTCACCCATTTTAAGCTTGGGGACATCATAGTTGTTCCTTTGGATAGCGCCTTCGTGCAGCACCATAGGACCAGCTGACCGGAGCAAAATATGACCAGCAACAGGACAACAATGGGAACTAGCACTTTTATGGCTATGCTCATCCAGGAAGGAGCCCATGAAAACTTGCCATTTAGCCAATCGCGCTACGCCACCCCACCTAACCGGGTGGTTACTGGGGGGGGGGGGCACATTTGTTATGGTGTGATGGGCATCTGGCACACTGAGAACATGGGAATGTGAAGTTGTTGGGGAATAGACCCTCCCCACCCCTCCTTTCCAAAACAGTGGGAGCTGGACATATGCAAAACTCCAACATGCCCAAAAAGGTCCACGGAGCGCTGCAGTTCCTCCATTGAGATATGGAGCAGTACGAGATGTGGAATATCAAGTGTTCTGTTGCATTGTCAATTTGTACCAACAGGTATGCTGCCATTGCCCCTGAAACACAAGGAGAATTGTCAGTATCTGTACTTTATTGGGACGTTGACATTGCTTGATCCTGGTCACTTGTTTTTTGTTAGTCACCACACCTCATAACCTGTTTCATTTATGTGCCACTACTGCCTCCGAAAACCCCAACAGTCCTGCTTTGCACCCCATTAGTTGACTCACGTTTTGTTGTGAAAAACTGCACCCTTCAGCTGTAATAAGGGTCTTATTCTGTACTGTAACTGCTCGTTATTTTCAGCACATTCACTGTTGTCTGCTTCCAACACAGTTGTTTGAACCTTATGTCCCTAAAACAACCCACGCTCCCTATATAGAGCCAGGTGCCCTAAACATTGTGCTTTTGGAGGTGACATTTCTTTGGGAATAGTCGGTGTGCCAGTGGCATGGGTTATTAAAGAACAAACATAAAAGGATTCTTTTGACTTCCTTCTTCCCACCTCCCACGTGTGGTTGTACCATAAATTGTGTTGGGATGATGCGCCTCTGAAATACTCTCAAAAAGAACCTCCTGAGCCTCAGTGTCCCTTTTGCTTCAAGCCACGGATACACTGCCCTTTGCTAACCGATATGCTATTCCAATATCCCTCCAACAATATAAACCTGGTCATAAAAAGGCAAAGAGGGAAAGACAATCAATACACAACCCAATTCTCCTAATTTTATCCGCTGTTCCTGGAGGCTGTGAAGAAGAGAAGTGTTGGCGTTTGTTCGTCCGAAAAGACACACTGACTATAGAAATGTCAATAACGTATTTCTTAAATAAACTCCTCTTTTGGGCTCTCCCTGACTCCCCCACCCACACCACTCTTTATGTCCTGCTCCTGGGGAGGTGGGCCGGTTCTGGTATACTTCCAAATGTCCGTTAGATGAATCCCAGTATTATGTCCTTTTAACCTTCACAACAGTGGGTGTAGCGTTGACTACTTGGCAAGGTCCCTGGAATCTTCGTTCTGCTTTCTTACAAATGTCGCACAAAAACTTGATCGCCTGGGAAGAACAATGGTTGCTGCAGAGATGCTGAATTGTTGATCTGATGCAGCCGGCAGTTGTGGATGCAGTCCAAACTGTTGAAATATAACTTTTAAACATTGAGTTACGTCCCTAAGATATCCCTGAAACGCATCCTGTAATACATATACAAAAGCAACAAACACCACTTGCTACCCAACTTCCTCTACACTGTCAACGGGGTGGTAGTTCCTATAAGTGATATTTGTTTCACTTAGCTGCAAAGATCACATGAACATGAATATTAGCAAAAATATAACAACTTTTAATTCATAATCCAATTGTTAAAACCACCATCTGAAAAGCCAATATAACGATGGTGTAACTAAAAAACAAGTCACAGATGTACAGACAGGTAAATATTTTCTCAGAGAGCTTCACAGTTTGAATCCAAGCATCATCTATATGCATTTTACAAGTTTATTATGAAAACGTCTTATTTCAAAAAAGATCTTTCCTATCTATACCAGCAACTGTGATGTTAGTATCAAAGTGATATGAAAACAACATGACATCCTATCTTTTGTCATGACACATCTACACCAACTAGTGTTTCGGAGGAGAGGCATACACCACAGCTGATGTATCTTGATGTAAAGTGTGTAGTCTGTCCCCTTCAGGACGCTGTCAATTTTTCAGTGTATAATCCAATATACATACAAAGGAGCAGTCATGTGATCAGCATATACTGCCTGTAAATGCAAACAAATAAAAGTGGCTTACTATTAAAAACCTCATATTTATGTGACCATAACTGTTTCATCTAGCAGCACAGGGGCTAAGCACCCCACTGACCTGCTACTCACTTACTGAAAGACAGCAAAAAACAGCAGAGGGGGGAGGTTATATAGATTCTCTCCTTACTGCTACATAGACAAATCTTGAAATATTCTGTTTAAAACCATTACCTGTTCATGGTAAGGTATAGGTAAGACATTCTGGTGTATAGCCACCTTATCTGGAGTGGGCGAAGAAAAGTCTCCACATCCAGATGTCAGCAGCGTCTGTTGTTGTGGAGCTGCTGACATGGGGGAGAAGGAGGGGAGAAACACAGACCAAAATACTTTTTTAGCCTACATGTTTCCAGTCATGTATACGGTTACTGAAAGTTACAGGTGTGGACGTTTGCACTTACTTTTGCAGCGTTCGCAAGGTAATCCGAAAGCCGTGATTACATTTTGTAACGCAATGGCAGTCCGTGTGTCAGTGATCCGCTGGAGCCTGCCGATCGCAGAATCTTTCAAAAATGGAGGGTTTCCTAAGATTCAAAGATGGGGATTTTTTAATGGACCTGCATTTATGTCTACAAGTGCTAGTGGATTATTGAGGTTATAGCTTCACTTACTCGTAAGGAATGGAAATCTTCGTATGTTCGTCTCGCAGCAACACTTCCGTGGTGGCTTGTTTACATCCAGCCGCCATGTTGGAAAAGGGCGTACTTAAGCTAGACCGCTCAACTGACTTCTGTGTACGCACGACGTGGCGGCCATCTTGGATTGGTGCTGCGGATGGACACACAAGGGATAGATGTTGATAATCTATTCCCTGCTTGTACCCATAAGTTAAATCTATTTGTCCTATGCAAGAGACCCTGTTTCGTAAGGGTGCAGTGACATCTTAGTGCTAAAAAGTGTACATATAAGTTGTGTTTACCATCTCATAATAGCGATATCAGTTCAGTGCGCACACTTAAAAATGTGTGCATGTTAATATACAAGTTACACCTTGTTCTGGGTCACCTTAGATGTTTGAAAAACAAACCAAAGAAAGGAATATCTGAACAGAGGCCCTTAATGTATATGGGAATACCGCTGTAGCTCAATGGAGACGGGGAAGGTGGATTGCATATCCTGAGTCAATGATAAAAGAGAGGACGTGCGTGCTGCTTCTTCTGCTTTTTTTTTTTGCTTTGGCTGGGGCTGGGCTTTTGGAGAAAACAAGCCCAACCTCCATAAAAACCCTTCTTCCGCGTGGAGCGCCGGGCAGAGTTCCAGTCTGCTCCAGTCCGCTCCGGGAGCTGGGGCTGTCGGACGGATTCACCGATACAAGAGAGCTGCATGAGAACTGCCAGGACACAGAGGTAGGCGTTCAGTGCCCATACTGCCCAGCGGAAACTCTCTTTGACCTGCATTGCCACTTATCTCTCTATCGGGTCTCCCTTTTGTTCTGAACTTAATTTGAACTGAACTGAGCTGACCTCAACAGAAAACCGAAACGAGTGTGGGGTATAAAAGTGAGCTCTGTGCCCCCCTTGGTCCTGCTTAGCCGACCGATCTTTGCTACCTGCTGACACTGACACCTTATCCTCCTGCTCCCCTACACCAGCCTCCCCATCCCACCCCATCCCACCCCACCCGTTCCCTCCCTTCCCTTCCTTCCCTCCCCGGTCCTGCACCTTCCCTTCTTCCTTTCCTCCGTTCCTTTTCCCCCTTCTCCTGTCCCCTTCCCCCTTCCTTCCCCTTCCAGCATCCTTTATCTGAGATGGAGGAAGATCCAGATCAACGCTTATTAAGGAGCCACACGAAAAGGACCCCACTTACCTCGAGTCAGCCTCCAGCTTTCAACCACAAGGCCTCTTCAGTTTTAACTTATGGTCTTCTCCAAGACCAACGACAAGGCCCGGTAGCCCCACCCGGTGATGGCCGCCCCCCCACCGCTTCGGCGAGCGACCCAGGCTGTGCGGGAGCTGGAGGGCCCCTGCCAGGGGGTCTGAGGGTGGCCACATCGCTGGCGGCTGCCGCGCACGACGTCCACTGCTCGACATCTTCGGTTACCACCTTAAAGCCGACGGCCACCTTTGAAGCGCCTAGCACCCGAGATGAAACGGGCAGACGGGCATCAGCCCCGCTCGCTGCAGAAGCCGCGAACTCTACACTGCGGAACATCAATTCTCCTGATCTGGAGAATCCCTGCAACCGGCGGAAGAGCCCGTTCCTCCGGACCACTACGGCCCAGATCCACCTGGCTCAGGAAGCCCAACCGGGCAGACCTGGCACGGGTGACGCTACTCACTCACGGAACCTAACCACACCAAGGGACGCCGAAGAGACTACCCTACACCTGTCACCCAGTATGTCTACGCCGCCTCTGATGCCAGTGACCACATCGCCCCCTTTAGACCCAACCGGATCTCCGGAAAACAGGGCCTATGATGTCACGCACTCTCACACCCATACTGACCCTTTGCTTGCGATTCCCCTGCATGAGGAGAGTCCGGATTCAGATTCCGACATCTCCCCTGACACACTGGATAACTCCAGCTCCAAACTTTCCACCAATCATCCCGCAAAAAGACCAACACATAGGAATAAAAGCAAACTGACACTTAAGCCCACGGCGGTTGCAGCCACAAACTCCTAAGCTCTTTCGACAAAGAAACAGCAAAATCCAGCGCTCGGCTCTTATAAAGCTAGCAACCAGAATAAAAAGGTCGCTTCACAACAAATACAAAGGAAAAAGGGCTATGCAAAACTTGCCCTTTCCACCCCGCGTTTGTCCAACGCTCTGATGAATTTTTTCAAGACACAAGGTAAAAGAAAATTATCCAATGACTCTGAACTATCAGATGCGGAAATCCTGGAAGTTTTTGACGAGATCCCTCCAGTGCCCAAATCCAGGAAAATTACAGCTTCAACCGGGCCTCATCTATCCTCAGTCGGGCAAACTCCGCCTCTGAGCACTCACCTCCTCGGATCCTTACCGGACGCACCAATTGATTCCCATCCGGGCTCTGACTGCCCGCCTATTGACATTTCGGTCACACCTTCAGACCTGCTGGCGAGGTCCCAACCATCACCCACCCCGGGGCGGGTGGCACCCGCAAACGCAGATCCAATAAACACCACTAGATTGCCACATCAGGGCCTTACGGACATTCTAGACCTACTACAACCAATAGCAGGGCCACACAGAGAAACGCCCCCCCACCTGCAGGTAAAGACCGTCTTAACCCCTGCCACGCCCAAGTCCAGTCACCTAGTCCCCGCACCCCAGTTCTCTTGTCGGGACGACCCCAACTTCCAAACGAGACCAGCAGCTTCAAGACCATCGTCTTCGCTGGATATTGGATCCACCAATCCCACTCGTAGACACTCTTTGGCGAACCCCTCCTCCTTAGGAACAAGAGACACGCCACTGAGGACGGGAAGAAGATGGGACCTTCCTCCATCGCCCCACAAAGAGTCCCCTAACAGAGGATCTGACCACAATTATGTCAGCCATAACCATTGCCATGGCCCCATTCTGCAAGCTGTATGAAACGTTAAGCGACGTCTCAAAGGACAACACGGCCATTTTGGCGAACATACAGTCAAAGCTTACCTTCTTAGAAGGATATATAACAGCCATCGACCTGAAGTATGACCTAACGCATACAACAAGACAGGAGGCAGTCCCTGTGTCGCCCATGGCCGCAGCTCCCTCCTGTTTGAAAAAAGGTTCTGCATCAGATATACCACTGCACAAATCAACTCAGACCTCCCACCCCAAAAACCTTAACGAATTCGCCTCAATATTCGCGAACAAGCTACAACCATCGTCAAGCACAAACACGGCCACAGCCAAGAAAGTTCTAAAATTAGCCATGACCGATCAATCACCTGCCCCACCCCACCAACGGACCCAACGAAAGGACGAGTTTGGAGTGTTGACGCTCAATCATCACACCGATGCGGGACCTTCCGCTCGTGGCCCCATTCGAGCGAGCTGTATAACGGACCCATCCAAGGCCTCGGTCTTAACAGAAGACTCCTTAAACTCAAGTCTCATACTGATGGAATCATCTGACAACGCTCAAGCAGTGCCTGAGTCAGGTCCCTCCAAAGGCATTTTCTCACAATCATCGCCGTCTACCTCCAACCTCAAGCATTCAGAGGACCCCCAACTCCAATCACTGACGATTCAGAGTCCCCACAAGTCCACTCAGGGCGTTGGCAATACAGACCCTTTAAGACATGCGACGGCCACACAAAGAAGATCAAGATCAAGACCAAGAACCAGATCAACGAGGTCGCCTATGTCAGACGCCTGCCCTTCCCGACAGCAAGCACTACAATACGCTGACAATATGAGGGCCAACCCTACCCGCCTCTTCAAGCTAGAACAATTCTCTAGCAAAGACAAATACATCATCTTGAACAGAAGTACTGTCTTAAGGATAACATCGTCTCTACCCTCCCTAAAGAACCTAAACTCGGCTGACTTTAAGTGGATTGAGCCTTATCACAGAGACAATAAGGCTAAAGCCTACCTCCACATCTACTCCTCCGCAATACAAGACATCTGCCGCCAAGCCGGTGAAGACTTAAAAGCTCAAGGCTTGTGGCTTTCGGAATTACCAACTCTGGATCCCAAGATCCCAATCAGAGAAACACACCATAATAAAGGAAGGTCAAGCGCCCACACTTCATCTAATCGACACGATAACCGAAGAATTGAATTGAAATCTCACTTCATACTCTCACCCGGGTCTCCGAAAACGCACCCAGACTCCCCTGCCCGCTCGACACGCCCAGTCTGTGAACATTCCAAGCTAAACCGGTCACCACAGAAAAGCCACTATATTAGAAAACAAGATCCTGCTAAGACTCGCCCACCCCATTCTCAAGCCCATAGACCACGTTGGGAGAACAGAAAGCCCAGCTGGAGAGACCAGTCCCTGCGAAGAGTCCGGCTTAATTACAGTCCCCGGGCGCAACGTAAACCATCTTCGCCGACGGCCAGCACAAACTCGACAACTCCATCTGGCCCATGGGAATGGATAAAGGATGCTCTATCTTTAAAGCGCATTAGATAGCAATCATCAAAAGAAGCCGATGCCCAATCTCATCAAAAGTCCTTATCGTTGGCCTCCTGGAACACCAGAGGACACTCCCACCTAACTGATCACAATACCGTAGACCTGGGTCAATTTGACATATTTTGTCTCCAGGAAACATGGCTCCAGGAAAAACCATCCATGGACGGATATGACATCGTGATCTCGCCAGCTGTTAAAGGTCGACTAGGCCGCCTTTCAGCAGGCCTTCTGATTGGAATTCGGTCAGATCAAAACCTAAAATTTATCAAAACAACGGCAAGATCCTACGAGGTGCTGGCGGTCTTAATTGAATGGAACCCGGCACACGAATTCCCGACACCACACGCAAAGCAGTCCTCAGCCCTACCGCTCGCTCTGCTCACTACTTACTGGAATCCACAAAGGTCTTCGACATCACTCTTCTGTCAAACTATTGCTGAGGCAATCGACGAGATTCTTAATGAATGGAACACCCCTTATCTACTTATCTGCGGGGACCTCAACGCGAAATGCATTCAACCACAAAACATCCCCCTAAACTCGACCATCACCACAGCAGCGGAGCTCAGGGGCCAAGCCTGGATGACCCTGATGACATCCAGGAACCTGCATAACGCTGCCTGGCTCTTGGAAGGCCAGCCACACCTACCGACCTGGGAGAGAGACCGGTCTTCAGCCACTCTAGATTACATCTTCGCCTCCCCAGCACTGTGTGCAATTATTCAAGATTTTCGCGTAGTCAAAACTCTACCAATTCTAACAGTATCCTGGCCTTCTACCGGCCGCACTGCACCGTGCTACCTGACATCGGTCGAAACGAATCCCCAACAAACGCGTCTCCGCTTGACATCGGCCAACATTAGAATGATCACTCATCAGTACGTCTCAGACATTGTCAGAAATGGTTCTCGATCCATCACCAAGGCCGAACTACCTACCTATGCTTCTCAAGCATAAGCATCATGTGGAACAGGGGCTGGCGACCCCAAAAGTCCATATCCATCAGTACGACAAACAAATAGCATTGAAAAAAAAAAGCACTGAGACTACTCAGAAGACGCGCCAAGGCTGATAACACCATTGCTGCATGGGACCGATGGGAAGACGAAAACTAAATCTATAAATCATGGATCAGAGCGCGCCGAGCCGCACTTTACCAACACGACGCTGAATTAATGACGAGAGTCTTAATGACAAAGAAAACTGCGGACTTCTGGTCCCTGGTAAACGCCTCCCATGGTATCACAACCTCAACTATGATCAACGCAGTCCCGGAACAAGTCCGGGTCACATTTTTCACCAATCTTTTCGCCAGTCCGTCCTCTGCCACTAACACGTCTTTTGATACTACGGCCGCCCCCTGGATCGACCTGTCAGCTCCAGCAGACATAAGTGCAGCTATTCAAAAACTAAAATCTTCACGAGCTCCGGGCCCAGACGGCCTGTCGAACATAGGCCTAAAGAAACACCACACGGAATGGTCCACCTTCATCAGTATTCTGTTTGACCATTGCCGATCCACTAGAAAGATTCCAGCATCATGGTCCAAAGCAATCATCCCAATCTTTAAACAAGGCAGCAGGGAAGCGCCTGAAAACTATCGCCCAATTGCCCTATTGGACATAATGGGCAAACTTTTTGCGTCCCTCCTGCTGAACCATTTCAACCGATGGGAGAAATTGGCCCCCTGCAGTGACCCATTTCAACTAGGCTTCAAGAAAAACGGCGGTACCGCATTAAACATCCTCATACTCACCATCCTGAAAGCCAAAATAAAACAAGGGTCCCCCACAGTCTACGTGGCGTTCATCGACCTCTCTCAGGCATTCGACAAAGTTGAGAGATGTAAACTGTGGAGAAAACTGGAACTGCCCGAAAGACGTGCTACTACCAATAATAGCCCTCCATACCAACAATACACTCAGTGTCCGGTTGAACAGACAGGGAGCACTGTCTAAAGAAATCCACGCTCACAGAGGAGTAAAACAAGGCTGCCCTCTAGCCCCTGCTCTGTTCGTGGCTTTTTTGGGGGACTACAAAGACTCGGAAGCCCAGGTCCGAAGCTTCCCGCCGAAGTTTGGCAACAGTACCCTCTCACGCCTTCTCTATGCGGATGACCTGATTCTGCTTGACCAAACCCCAATCGGCCTCCAGCGGCAGCTGGACAATCTGGAAGCCTATATGACCACCAACAATCTTCAGATCAATCAGACGAAAACGAAAATCATGATCCTCTCAAGATCGGGCCGCCCCCAGAAAAAAAACTCTACCCTGGTCAGTGTGTAAAACCAACATTGAAGTGGTCTCGCACTTCAAATATCTAGGAGTGATTTTCGATGGCTCCTCGCAGGAACTCACAATGCAACAACGTCTGTGGTCTAAAACCAAACAACTTACTTCTCAACTAAGAGCGATCGACAGAAAGAATGGCAAATTCTCGCTAGTGCCGGCCATTCATTTCTACAAAGGCAAAATGGTACCGACCCTGACCTATGGCATGGACGCCATGTTCACTGTTCCGTCCACACTTTGGCGGTCTCTGGAAGCCTACATTTGGAAATCGCTCCTAGGCCTACCCACCGCCATTCCAATCGAAGCCATCAGACGAGACCTGGGCCTCCTATCACTAACTGCCTCCGTTAGTGGGTCTTCATTGGCCCTCTTCAGGAAGATTCTTACTAAGGACGGCCTGCCAATTTCCAACATCATCGGTCAAGAACTCGAGTCATCGAACTGTAAGGCTGTCCAAAAATGGACTCACCTCCAAAAACCAAACTGGAGGACTTGCACTGTACATTAAACGACCTGATCTCAAACCCGCAGAGAGTCAGTGAAAATTGAAACTGCAAGACTGGATTAATACTTCTGACAAAGCGGCGGCAACCAAGTTCCTTAATCGTCTTCCACCGACTTACAACAAATTGAAACTTCCCATGGCGTACTGTCTGAGATTCCCGGACAAAAAGCTTCGCTCTATATTTTTAAGAGCGCGCTTAAATCTGCTCCATACGCGGGAAATCTTAGCGATGAGAAGGCTGTCGATCGTCACCACATGCAGACTGTGTAAACTTCCGGACTCTATTGAGACCGTCCGCCACCTTCTCCTAAACTGCCCCGCTTTAACTCAAGTTCGTACAGCTTTTCTATCTCCCCTATGGCTCGACTCGGTACTGATCGATGAGCAAACATGGTGGTACCATTTGATATCTGGTGAAAAATCCCGCTGGGCTGCTGCGATGGCCAAAATAATGGAAGCTGCCTTCATCAAAATCAACGCTGCAACCTAGGCGCTCCCCTGGCCACTCACTTCCAGTGGCAAGGCTCCCAGCATCTGATGACCGTGTCACAGAAAATCTTCGAGACCACTACTGCACTCGACACGCTGAGATTTAGACCCCAAATCTCAAGATGCCCCCTTATTTCTTAGGTCGCATCCTTGTAAAAATCTTTCTCTTTGATTATATACAAGTAAATTAAAAAAAAAGAGATTCCACTCCACAGCTAGATTTAGACCAGTTTTTGCTGTGTCCAAGTTATAAATCCATCTTTGTTCAGGTTTCCTCAGGGTTAGATCCCTATCGCCTCCTCGTGGAGTTACGTCCTTTTAAATCAACCTGTTTGATATCACTCATCAGGTGACATACCGTACAGTGTCCACATTTGAAATGGCCTACTACTGGAGGTAGGTGCCATAGTTGGGTCTGATCTATGGTTGGGTTTCTATCAATGGGGTAAGTATGCACAAGTTTGTCACGTAGGTTGGGCATGCGTTTGAATGCAAATCGGGGAGGGTTGGGTGTAACTGGAAACTGAACACCTTTTCAAACTGTCTTACAAAATGGGTAGTGTATGGCATTAGATGCCCTTGTGGTCTCCTATACATTGGGAAGACCAAAAGAACAGTGAAGACACGCATATGTGAGCATAGATCAGCCATAAGAAACCACACTGCAGATAAACCACTGGTGGCACACTATGATGCAATAAAACACACCCAAGATGAAATGTATTGGTTTGTAATTCAAGTAGTTCGAGCACACCCATGAGGAGGCGGTAGGGAGCTAACCCGGAGGAAAACTGAACAAAGATGGATTTATAACTTGGACGTGGCAAAAACTGGTCTAAATCTAGCTGTAGAGTGGAATCTCTTTTATCATTGACTCAGGACATGCAATCCACCTTCCCCGTCTCTATTGAGCTATAACGGTATTCCCATATACATTAAGGGCCTCCCTGTTCAGATATTCCTTTCTTTTGTTTCTCAAACATCTAAGGTGACCCAGAACAAGGTGTAACTTGTATATTAACATGCACACATTTTTAAGTGTGCGCACTGAACTGATATCGCTATTATGGGATGGTAAACACAATAACTTATATGTACACTTTTTAGCACTAAAATGTCACTGCACCCTTACGAAACAGGGTCTCTCGCATAGGACAAATAGATTTAACTTCTGGGTACAAGCAGGGAATAGATTAACATCTATCCCTTGTGTGTACATCCGCGGCACCAATCTAAGATGGCCGCCACATCGTGCGTACACAGACGTCAGTTGAGCGGTCTAGCTTAAGTATGCCCTTTTCCAACATGGTGGCTGGATGTAAACAAGCCACCACGGAAGTGTTGCCGCGAGACGAACATACGAAGATTTCCATTCCTTACGAGTAAGTGAAGCGGTAACCTCAATAATCCACTAGCACTTGTAGACATAAATGCAGATCCATTAAAAAATCCCTATCTTTGAATCTTAGGAAACCCTCAATTTTTTTTAAAGATTCCGCGATCGGCAGGCTCCAGCGGATCACTGACACGTGGACTGCCATTGCGTTACAAAATGTAATCACGGCTTTCGGATTACCTTGCGAACGTCGCAAAAGTAAGTGCAAACGTCCACACCTGTAACTTTCACTAACAGTATACATGACTGGAAACATGTAGGCTAAGTCTTTTGGTCTGTTTCTCCCCTCCTTCTCCCCCTCCCCTTTTCTCTCTCATGTCCGCAGCACCACAACAGACGCTGCTGACGTCTGGATGTGGAGACTTTTCTTCGCCCCACTCCAGATAAGGTCGCTGTACACCAGAATGTCGTACCTATCCCTTACCATGAACAGGTAATGGTTTTAAACAGAATATTTCATAGATTTGCCTATGTAGCAGTAAGGAGAGAATCTATATAACCTCTGCCCTCTGCTGTTTTTTGCTGTCTTTCAGTAAGGAATAATCCACTGGGCAAAATAGTGATGCCAAACAACAAAAATTGACTCCCACACGAACGAACTAGCTGCGTGAGTAGCAGGTCAGTGGGGTGCTTAGCCCCTGTGCTGCTAGATGAAACCGTTATGGTCACATGAATACAAGGTTTTTAATAGTAAGCCACTTATTTGTTTGCATTTACAGGCAGTATATGCTGATCACATGACTGCTCCTTTGTATGTGTATTGGATTATACACTGAAAAATTGACAGCGTCCTGAAGAAGGGGACAGACTACCCACCTTACATCAAGATACATCAGCTGTGGTGTATGCCTCTCCCCCGAAACACTAGTTGGTGTAGACGTGTCATGACAAAAGATAAGATGTCATGTTGTTTTCATATCACTTTGATATTAACATCACAGTTGCTGGTATAGATACGAAAGATCTTTTTTGAAATAAGACATTTTCATAATACACTTGTTAAATGCATATAGATGATGCTTTGATTCAAACTGTGAAGCTCTCTGAGAAAATATCTACCTGTCTGTACATCGGTGACTTGTTTTTTAGTTACACCATCGTTATATTGGCTTTTCAGATGGTGGTTTTAACAATTGGATTATGAATTAAAAGTTGTTATATTTTTGCTAACATTCATGTTCATGTGATCTTTGCAGCTAAGTGAAACAAATATCACTTAAAGGAACTACCACCCCGTTGACAGTATAGAGGAAGTTGGGTAGCAAGTGGTGTTTGTTGCTTTTGTATATGGTCTATTCCTCATATACCCTTTTCCCCCTTTTAAAAAAAAGAGGAAATCAAAATTGTGCTCAAACGTGTTTATTCATCCTGTAATACTTCTGCTGTTTTGTGAGCGTCGGAGGCTGTCTGACTGATTCCAAGGTCTGAACAAAGCAATGGGAAGACAGTTTCTGCTTAAAGAATGGCAGATTTGATCTGAACATTGTTCCAATAGGCTGTTACGCTGCTCTACAAATCCGTTGGCTTGCAGGTGGTAGACTGAGCTCAGTTTGTGCTTTAGAAACAGAGTTCAAAATCACATTAAATTACATGAGAGAGTGGGGGGGGGGGGGGAAACTGTCTCACTCTCTCCAGGCAAAGAAATTAAAGTCCTAGAGTCCAGCAATAGGGCTGGGGGTCTCTAAGGTAGGGAGAATTCTCAGAAATGTGCTAATTCCTAACAGCTCTTCTTGATTCTCAGGATTTGTACCCGGTTCACTATCCTGCCCTGTATTTTTGTCGGGTCCAGGACCCCTTTCGGTTGCTTCCTCTCGGGTCCTGGGCAGCCCTGATCTCCCAGTCTGCCAGGGACTGCCATGAAGACTACCCTGGAGGCCACTCCTTATTGGATCCGGGTTGTACTCAAGTGTCCCACTGTGGTATCGTCCCTTGGGGTTCCCACAAAGCCTCCCGGTTTCCCATCCCTCCTCTGGTTGCTCACTGGTCTGTAGGCTGGCTTTTACTCTGTGCGTTGACAGGTTTGAGCCCTTTGTTTGTCTTGCCTTTGGCGGGCTTCAGACATGAAGCCTGCCCCTGGCTCCAGTGTGTCTGGAAGGACAGGTTGTGAGGGAGGGTCTGGAAACTCCCCTGTCCTGTATCTAGGTGTGCCTGAAACTAAACAAGTCCCGATTGGCTGGCTGGCTGTCCTAAACAGACAGCCCACCCTGCTGTGATTGACTGCCTAGGCTGTGGATAAATGGGTGAAACCTGCTTAAAAGACGAGGGTTTTGGGACTACAGGCAGAGTCGGTCACTGGAAGAAACATCCGAAGAAGAGACCATGAACGAAGCCCTCTGCAACCTCCTGGACCTTCAATTGTATGGTGAAGACCTACTGCAGTGCTGACCTCCTTTTTCACCTTGACTGAGAAGCTCTGCACTCCTCTTGGGTTCGTGGGATCAACTAAGCTCCAGACAAACTGCACTTGGCTCCAGCCCCGACTTGCTGTGCCACTCCGTTGCTGCAGAAGTCCAGTGCCTGTGGTCAAGTGTGCATAATCGAGGGCAACTTCTGCCGGGTAACAAATCCAACCAAAAGCTCCAGGACCCTCCAGAAGCAGGAAATCCCAATCCAGAGTCCCCACGCCAGAGACCAGGAATGAGGGTGTACGGAAAGTCCAACCGATGTCCAGCGTTCTGCGTCAGTGCAGTTTACAAAGTGCTACAACTGCGAAGTGCCGCTGAAACAAAGAGCCCGTAGCTCCTGACGACCTTCCTGAGTACTGCCGCAGGAGCCTTCCAGACGTCCTCCCTCTTGTCCCCACGACTGAGGCTCAGGAACCAGGGTTTGCTTGGCTTTAGCAAGATGGAATCCAGCTGAACCTCCTGTTCTTCTAACCAGAGGTACTGTTTGAGTTTAGGGGAACTTACCTTCTTGCCTTAAGTCGTGCTGTCACTTAAGGCTTGCACCTACTTAATTCCCGAGTTGATTTCAACTACCTTTACACAGGCTTAACAGCTTGTGGCTCTACAAGTGATTTTTCTGACCTCTCTAACTTTGTGCAAGACTTTTATCCAAGAAGTGCATCAGAACTGTAGACTGTGTCCAAATGACGTTGGCTTTCCTAGCTCCCTTATGGCACTCTTCTAAATCCATTGACTTTGGTATTTCTTCTCCCCCGTAGGTTGTGGCTTGTTAAACTCTGTTACTGCTTGGAAAGGCTCATCTAGACTGCATTGGGGATTCAGGTGTCTTCACATTTTTCTGAGATACTGTTCTAACCTTTTTTTCCTTTAATCTATCCTTTCTGCAAAGTATATTAGTGTAATATATAAATGCAAATACTATCCTTGTGATTGAAGTCACCCCCGGGTGTAGGAGAAATGTATTCAGCATATCCAAAGATGTACTGGCTTGATTGATTCTGAAAAGTCTTTTCAAAGTTTATTCATATTGTTACAATCTTTTGCCTTTTTAAAGAATGCTTATTTAAAACTGATGTTAAATAGATAACTATTTAGAACTGAAACCTTTAGTGTAAGTATTACTTGGCTATTTGTATTTACAGATTTCAATTGTACAGCTCACATTCACCCCTCTTGAGATGGGCTTGGCTGCTCAGTCACACTACCAACTTGTGTAGTGCAGACCTATACCAAAAGGTGGGTTACCTAATACCACGCAGATAAGTCTTGTGTAGTCTCACCCAGTTTGACTGCACCAATTCTTACCGAACACTACCCATGTGTATGTATACATGTTAATAATGTTGCATTACTCTGTAGCACAATGCAATTATCTCAAGGCGAGAAACACCTGTACATCCAAATGTGCACCGTAAGGTTTAACTAAACAACCACATGCAACAGCAAGAAGGAGCATACACACTTGGTGAACAGGCCACAACCGGTGAGACCATCTCTATTTGGTGGGTAACCTTTCTGCATGTTTGGCCCCTTCACCACCATTCTCTCGAACCCATCCTGCACTCTCTTCATGCTGTCCCAAAAAGCAGCACTCCCAGGAAAAACACCCCCCATTGAGTCTCTCACACCGTGCAAGGGCAACAGAGGGAGCCACTGTTTAGCTTGCATCACCGTAGTGAAGGATTCACTATACACATTGTTAGGCAAGATTGTGTGCAGTACCCTTTGGGAGACTACAGCAATCTTTTCCTCCTAGCAATAGGAACCCAACCTTTGGTATACGTCTGTACTACACAGGTTGGTAGTGTGGCTGAGCAGCCAGGCTTATCTCAAGAGGGGTCAATGTGAGCAGTAGTGAGGTTACACAGATTCACAATGACAATTATTCAAAAACTCTTACACTAAAGGTTTCTTGATTAAACAATTAAGTTAAATAAGCCTTCTTCAGAAGGGAGCAAAACATGTAACACTTGAAAATATACTTCAGAACACACTCTTAGTTTCTCTAAGCAGATGATACCCATTGGGGATGGCACACAGACACTTCCTACACCGTCCGGTGACTTAAATAACTAGGACACTGTGCACATTGATTTATCGCTGGTACATTTAGAGCAATACTGAGTTTGGCCAAAGTTTAGATAAGGGAATAAAACAAAGGTTAACAAATACTTCATGAAACTGTTAAGTACTTTTTCAACCCTCCAATGCAAAGTAAATTAACCCTTTCCTGGGGGAAAGGTAAAAACACCAAGTCAAAGATAAGAAAAGTCTCTCAGGGAGCCAGGACAGCCAATGTTAGTTGAGCAAAGTCTAGGGGAGCTGAAGATCTTCTTTGCAGGTAAGTAAGTCTTGCACAATGTTTTTAGAAAGGTTTGTAGGAATAAAATCACTTGAAGGGCCACAAGCTGGGAGGCTTGTGAGGGGCAGAGTTGCAAGCAACTGGGCAAGGTTAACCAAGTCCAGTCTCAACTGAGAACAAGTCAGGCTACACCACAAGAGGTATATCTTCCTAACTTAACAGTACCTTTGGTTAGAATAAATTGTTCCACCTGGGTTATGTTCCTGTACATCTCTGCAGATCCTGGTGTTCATGGGCCTCAGTCGTGGGGACAAGAGGGAGGACATCTGGGGACTCCGGCACTGCAATGGGAAGGTCGGCGGCAGCATTGGGCAAACTTCAATTCAGCAGCACTTTGCGGTTTCAGCTCCTCACGTCTGACAACAAATAGCAACACTGCGGTTCTTGGATACCACTTCAGACTGTCCTCGCATCTGGGGTCCAGCACTCTGAGGTGGCTCAGGCTTGGTCAGTCCAGCTTCAGGGAATTCCGGAGTATGTTGCTGGCGCTCGGGTCAGACTTAAATCGATCCACTCAATTTGGTGTTCCTCTCCCTGGCACTTTGGTTCTAGCAGCAGCAGTGGAAGTACAGCCAGTTCCGAGAGGATGTCCAAACGATTTCACTTTGGGGTTGATTGGGCCCACCAACCCAAGGGGAGAAGTCATCCTTGCAGGACTTCTCTAGTCGAAACAAATTCAGAGCTTCACAGCATCGGGGCTTCACCGGGCAAACCAACGGTCCTTCAGTTGCAGTAGGCGTCTCTTCCAAGTTCTTCTTTGGATTCTTTTGTCCAGTGGTCGACTGCCTTCCAAGCATAAAGCCTAGACTTTTAGGCTGGTTTCTCCCATTCATTCCATCCTAGCTGTCAATCACACAGAAGGGCAGCTGTCGTCCAAGGACAGCCAGCCTGCCAATCACCTTTGCGTTCATTCCTGTATCCAAGGGGATTAAGCACAGGGCGTTTCGGGCCCCTCCCTCACTTCCTGCCCCTGCCAGACATATTGGAGCCCGAGGTGCGCTTCACTCGTGAAACCCGCCAAAGACAAAACAAACAAAGGGACCAAACTTGGATTGGCGCGCAGAGTAAATCTCAAGAAAAACCTTTCCAACAAGAAATGGCAAAAAAAGACGACCGGGGCCATTTTGCCTCCTCAGCGGCATATCCAGGCAGAATCGCTAACAGCACTCCGCTTCTAGCTAGTTACGGCTGCCACAAGTGGGATAACCTAGAACATCGGATTGAAGCAGTTCCAGAACCCTAAAGTCGCAATTAAGTACTGTTGCAGACGGCAAGCAGGTATCAAACTGCATCCTCAAAAATAATCTTGCTGCAGGCTGCATCATCGCAGAAAGCACGCTCATCAAACGACACGCCTGGCTCAGTCTGGTTTTAAGCTAGAGACACAGGCCACCATCTTTAAAATGCCGGTGGAGCCTAATGTACTCTTGGCTAAGGCTGTCGAAGACGCCCTCAAGAGTGCAAAGGAGGAGTATGACGCTCTTAAATCCCTTAGCCAGTTGACAAACAAGCCCTACGTACAACGGGGCTCCTCAAATTCCAGAAGGTTTCAGGGTCAGGGTTCCCAACGCTCCTCTGGATATACTCTGGGCAGACGGTCTTCATCTTGGGGCCCATAGCAAGGGCAAACTCTCTCTTCTGGTTTTCAAAGAGGAAATCAAAGGTCCAGAGCCTCACCTGGGAGAGGCTCCACCCCTCCCGAAAAATGACGCACCACTACAGAGTCCATTCCCATAAAACTCCAGTAGGAGGCTAAATTTCACCCTTCACCCACGCATGGGAGGGGATAACGTCAGACAAGTGTGTGTTGTCCACCATGGCAGATGGGTATTGTATCGAACTGTTACAAAAAACACCCAACCGTCCACCAAGACGGAGCCAGAAGAAGAGTGCATTCTGTTAACAGAAGTAAAGGCACTGCTGGAAAAGGACGCAATAGAGATTGTCGCAGCAAATCAGGTAAACGGGTATTTATTCAACTTACTTCCTTGTGCCAAAAAGACCTTTCCATGTGCCCAGTACTAGATTTGCGCCCTGCGAACAACTATGTCAAACGCCAAAGGTTTCGCATGATCATGCTCAAAGAAGTCATCCCCCTCCTAAAACGGCAGGACTACATGGCAACATTAGATATGAAAGATGCATACTTTCATATTTCAGTGCTACCTGCGCACAGAAAATATCTGCGTTGCAAGATAGCGGGACTTCATTTCCAGTTCAAGGTACTCCCCTTCTCCTCAATGCCAAGAGTATTCACAAAGGTGCTTGCAGTAGTAGCAGCACGGAACAACAAAAATTAACCTGGGCGAAATGAGATCAAAACATCTGTACACGTTTAAACTATACCAAGTCATGTCAAAAAATATATATATTTATTTATAAGCAATTTGCACACATATTTATTGTTCTCAACATCCACGTTTAAACACCACCATTCATTCCATCATTCATAATCTCACTATACATGTCAATCTTCCACACTTGTGGTACTAAGACCACCTAGAACCAATATATTGACATAAATTTCAACACCTCTTGGTGATTACAGTAAGTGTTAATACAAAAACAAATAGCGTATTACTTATTTGCTCTAACTCAACATATGTTTCGGTCGTAACAATAGGCCCCTAATTCAAGCCGGTAAATATAAGCGACCTTCTTCAGGAGACTGATGGTTCTGTTGCAACCACTCCGAAATGTCAAAAGGTGGAGGATGTCGTCAAACCTCAATCTACAAACAATATACATAACCTCAGAATTCCAATCTCTTATTTGTTTAGACACAGATATATCTTATGTGTATATCTCAGTTTATGTGTATACAGATTGGCACTCACCTTCACGTGAAATAATGGAGACGCATGTAAATGATGGACTAAATCCTGCAGTGGTGCTAGATAACTCTGCGCCTATACTGCAACGTAAGAGGACGACAAAGCATCTTAGTAAGCCTGCCCTATAAACAATACACCATTTTATATATATATATATATATATATATATATATATATATATATATATATATATATATATAGTATGGACACACTGTCTTACCTGATCAAAAATTCAGGTATGGGGGTGTCTTGCGTCTTTAGTCAATAAATCCAAAGAGGAAAAATCCCGGTTCTCACCTGAAATGAAACACAGAGACTCAATACTCAAATATTTTCATCTTGACAACACTGGAGGTAATCAAAACCTCCTATCAATTCGCCTCACCTCATATGGCCGAGTCCAGATATGTTCTTATTCTGGTACCCCAATTTTTCTCACTGCGCAGTGATTCCAGTTCAATATTCCTGAAGGGATACATGGAACGAAACGTCATGCTCATATATCTAACTGAGAACATTGTCAAGGTTTTGTTAATGCTGCTGTCTCACTCCCCTGCCCCTCCCTACATAGAGTTTTGTGAAGGAAACCGATAAAAATTCCCTTCATGAACCTTTGTTCAATCATGCTGGAGGTCTTTAACGATATCATATTAGGCTTTTCTGACCCTAAAAATAATAATAATAATGGGTCGCTGTGCACAGTGACTGCCAAACAGCTTATAATGCTGATGGTAAACACACAACTGCAGCCTTAGCTGGGCTCCATGGCTGTTGAAACACCTCTATATGCGTGAAAAAGGGAAAAGCAGACCCATCCCGCATCTATTCGCATGCGCTGTGCATGCTGATTGTCAGCAGAAATGGAATTGAAAGGGTCGAGTTTACCCTCGCGCTCTTTCTCTTCTAAACCTCAAACAAACTGTGTATTTAAACACTCAAACACGCACGCACATTTTACTTAACCTGGGTTCCTTCTCTCGTCCTGCACACTCCAAATTTCATGCTGGTTCCTGGGCGTGACTTCCTTAAATACGCCACCAACATAGTGAAAGGACTCTTGAGCCCCAGTTCCCAGAGACTTCTGGGCCATGTAGTCCCTCCGTGTGAAAAACATTTTGTAAAGCATTTTTTCTTTTTTTCTTTTTTGAACCAAATATTGTTTGTTTGGTAAATCTTGGGAAATAATGCAGCGTGAAGGATGAATTACCTAACCCTATTACGTGCATGAAAACAATAAATGCTGCTAAACCCTGATTGTTTCTGAAGGTGGACAGGACTATTAAGCCCCGGCTTCCAGTGATTTTGAGCAATGTAGGCCTTTCATAGACAAATGTTTTTTTTACATAAACATTTTGGATTGTGTAAAGATACCAGTGCAGCATGAGGGATGTTACAAAAATGCATTACCTCACCCTCTTTCGTGCATAGACCAATGGGTGCTTATGCTGCATAATTTTTACTGTTGGTGTATGCGGCTCATTACAACATCCGAGGTGATCCTTGTGTATAGCTAGCTATTCTGGGTCATGGCCACTCGCCCTCGGTTCATCCTGGATCATGGTGTGATCTAATATGCAGGTTACTTCCATGACTCACTATTAGATACAAACGCCCTTCCCCCGTCACAGTGGCAGGAGGCGCATTCACCAAAACCAATATTGTAAAATTCAAATATGGGTAATCCAGAGTCCAAATGTATGTGCTGACATGCCATGCCCTTCATATATATTTATCAGATGGCATGTATATCCAAAGTTCACCAGATAACTGATATAAAACGGTGCTCAACCAATAAGAGCAGAGACCATGTCTCTTATCCAGTTACCAGTTTGTTCCACTCTATGGAAATATTCAAACCCTTTTTAACTGAGTCCAAAGAGTGAATCTATCTTTGTTCTAGTCTGTGTAACATAGTGGACAGGTCACCTCCTCTCATGGGGGTCTTGATGGTTTGAAGTACAAACCACCTAATATCCTTGTCTGTGTGCCGCAATTTAGAGAAATGTTCAACTAAAGGTTTGTCTTGCACTTTGTTCCTTATGCAGGAACGATGTTCCGATATTCTCTGGCGTACCTCTCTCATAGTTTTTCCTACATATACAAGATCACATGGACATTGGATAATGTATATGACATTTTTGCTCAAGCAATTGGTTGATTTTAAAAAAACCACTCCTTCTTGCCATATTCAAATGATTTTTTTCATAGAGGTAAATTGACACGCCCCATAATGGGTTTCAAACCCCATTGGTTCATCACTGTTTTGTTATCTTCTTGTTCTTTGTATGTGTGGACCAGTTTTTGTCTGAGATTCATGTTGCGTTTAAACGCGAACATTGGTTTGTGTGCCAGACACCCTGGGCATTTCACCAGATGCCACTTCTTATTCACACTCCTCTTGATCAGATTGCTTATTGGGGAAAATGTAGACGCACAGATCAATCTGTTATTCTTTTCTTTGGTCTTCGTTAATAAACAGATCTCCCGATGTGTGTTGAGGGCTCGTTTATAGTGTTGTTTCACCAGCTTTTTTGGATACCCTCTATCCATTAGTATGTCCTTCAATTTCACAGAGTAGTTCACAAACTCGGTTTTTTGTGTGCAATTTCTCATAATACAGAGAAATTGACCACATGGTAGATTTTGTTTAAGGCCTCCCGGGTGAAAACTCGAGTAATGTAGGAGTGTGTTTGTCAGTGCTTTTCCTGTGTAATGTTGTTTCCAAGTGATCTTCTTTCTTTTGGATCACTAGATCCAAAAAACTTACTCGCTTTGTTCCACTCCATTGTGAACTTGATGTGGGGATCACATGCATTAACCCACATATGGAAGGCCACCACAGATTCGATAGAACCTCTCCACACAAAGACACATCATCTATGAACCGTTTCCACACTCAAGTATCCCCCAAACGGCTGTTGTTTCAAAGCACATAAGGGTCCCAGTACAAAATTATGTTCAAAATCAGCCATATATAAATTTGCCACGTCAGGTGCAAAGGTGGCACCCATACTTACCCTTCTGAGTTGTTTGTATAAACTTTTCTTTCACACATGGCCAAACGCGCACATTCAAGTATGAATCCCGTTGGTGGATTTAATGGTGTTTCTTTTGTATCGAGAATCTTTCTTAACACCTCCAAACTCTGCATCTGAGGGATGGACGTATACAATGATTCGACGTCCGTCGTCACTAAAATGTCATTTTGTTCCATGGTGATACTTTCCAAAATCAGGAGCATATGGGTTGTATCCTTTATATATGCAGGCATTAATTCAACAAATGATTTCAAAAAGAACTCTGTATATACAGATAGGGGCTCTAACAATGAGTCAATTGCAGAGACCATCGGTCTCCCTGGTGGGTTCTCTGCATTTTTATGCACTTTTGGAAGTACATAAAATGCCCCTTTTCTTGGATGAACCTTACATAGGAATTGTTGTTCTTCCTCACTGATCCATTCTTCATTCACTGCGTGTCTCATCAGATTTCTAATTTCCTCTTGTAGAGCTTGCGTAGGGTCATGATCTAATTTTCTGTATGCATCCCTGTCTCCAAGGAGCCTCAAACATTCATCTTCGTACTTCTGAATATCCATCAGCACGATGCCACCCCCTTTATCGGCAGGTTTAATAATTCTAAGGGGATCTTCACAGAGCATTTTCAATGCTTCTCGTTCGTCTTTAGTAGTAGTAGCAGCACACCTGCGCAGAAAGTCAATCCCTGTATACCCTTATCTGGACGACTGGCTAATTACTGGGGAATCTCCTCGAATTTGCAAGAAAAAGACAATGGATATTTTCAATCTGGGATTCTCCATCAACAAAAATAAATCCTGTCTAGTCCCCAGCCAATTTAAAACAATTTCTGGGGGCCATTCTACAGACAAAAGAGGAGCCGCCGACTTTCCCATTAAACGAGAGAGTAAAGGTACTGCACTACAAGACCGGTTGTTAGTTAACTACGCAAAGCAATGCACTTGTGCGAAACAATGGTCTCTGGGAAGCAGTCATTGGATGATGTAGTGGTTGTTTTAACCCTCGTACAGGCTCTTTGCTGGTGGTCCAGGGACAACCTGCTAATGGGAAAACCCTTCCGTGTTCCACCAGCACAAGCAATCTTCAGACGCCTCGTCTGCCAGATGTGGGGGGGTGCCTCACTTCCTTCACCACATAGCCCACGGCCACAGGACGCGTGCTACAGCCCAAAGACGCACCAACTTCCTGGAACTCTTGGCAGTCTTCAAGGCTGACCAGACCTTTCAGCAACATCTTAAGGTCAGACAGTGGAAGTCCTTACAGACGGCCCCACTGCCATGTTCTACATAAACAGGGAGGCAAACACTCTGTCTCTCCAGGCTATCCCAAAGAATATGGAAATGGCCACTCAAGTGGAACATGTTCCTAACATTCCAACGTGTTCCAGTGGAACTCAATTCTCTGGCAAACACACTAAGCAGGTACCCTTTACCAGCAGAACACGAGTGTCAACTAGACGAGGATATCCTAGATGGAATATTCTCACGATAGGGTCATCCCCCGTTGGATTTGTTCGCCACAAACCTAAACGCACAATGTCCAGACTTTGCGTCCATGTTTCCCCAACCAGCAAGGGGGAACGCCCTGTGGATGAACTGGTCAAGGAAATTTGCTTAAGATCCCCCCCCACCATCCCGCACACGCCACTCCAGAGCAGAATAGTGCACAACATGCACCAGGAACAAGTAACTCTAATCCTGGTTGCTCCTATGTGGGCAGGACAACCTTGGTTTCGCATCTGCTCAAACTGGTGATGTACGGCCCAATCAAGCTCCTGTGCCCGTACAACATGCGAATACAACACAAGGGAGCGTCCCTCCACCTGCAACCTCAATCTATGAACTTGGCAGCCCGACTCCCGAAGTCATAGAATTTGGTCACTTGAATCTTCCACAAAGGTGTATGGATATCCTAAAGTACGCACAAAAACCCAACACTGGACACTATTTCAATACGTGGAAGAGATTTTTGATCTTGTGCAGATCACAAACACTAAACCTAACAATGTTCCCCAGCTAACATTCTACATTAAATGCTGTACCTACTAGACTCCAGCCTAGTATTCACCTCCATTAAAATACATCTGGCAGCCCTATCGGCTTACACCACTTCACAAAACAAGGTGTCCTGGTGGAATGTTCCTGTCCATTAAAGGGTTCATGGAAGGGGCCAAGAGGCTATAAGACCCCCAAAGTCCAACCCTTCTCCGGGTTGGGATCTTAATGTCATGCTCTCAAAGCTCATGGGTCAACCTTTTGAGCTTATGCACAAGGCCTGCCAAAACCTCTAACTTGCAAAACTGCATTCCTAGTAGCTGTCTAAAAGACAAGTCGGTGAGCTACAGGCTTTGTCTGTACAAGACCCTTTCTTCAAAATCCACAAGGACAAGGTTGTCCTCAGAACACATCCTTGGTTTTCACCTAAGTTCATCTAAAAATTCCATGTTATTCAATCCATACAACGTCCTACCTACTTTCAAAATCCATCCAATACAGCCGAGAGGAGCCTCCATACACTTGATGTACAGAGGGCAGTCTTGTACTATGTGACCAAAACTAAACATCTAAGGAATACATACCAACTCTTTGTTTCCATAGCACCTGGGAGAGAGGGCAATCGCATATCAAACTCCATCTCCAAATGGATAGTCAAGTGCATACAGTTCTGCTATTCCCTATCCAAAAGTGTTTTACCTTTCACTCCCAGGGCTCACTCTACCAGAGGTACAGGAGCTACCTTAGCCTTCATTTCACACGTCCCTTGAGACGCCATTTGCAAAGCTGCTACATGGAGTTCCATCCATACTTTCACACGGCATTATTGCATTGACACTCACTCTAAAGCAGATTCACAGGTGGGACAAGTGTTCTAAAACATCTTTGCCGTGGTACTTTCTCACTTCCCACCTCCTTCTCCTGTGGGATATATTGACCCATTCAACAGCATTTCCCCACATCACCAAGCTGCATTTGTGCAAGAAACAGCAAAATGGCTGCGCTGGCTCCTGTGAGCGCCATGGCCTCAAAACTGTGTTTGGCAACAACAAATAAAAATGGCTGCACGATCCTGCCAAGCACACATTGGGCAGGATGGAACCAGGGAACACACAGAGCATGCCAGTGTGTCCTGACGCATACAAATGGAAGAACGTGAAAAGGCAGCACTGCTTTGCTGAAAACCCAAAATTCACCTTCAAAAAAACGTTTTTACCCTTTAAAAATGCTGCTTTGACGCTAATTCCATCTGTTCATTCTGAAACCACTGTGATTAATAAGGCCCTGCCATGCCCAGCATATCGCATTGTGCTTCACCAAAACCAGGCATAATCTCTGAATGACAGGCCCTGACAAACCAACTCAGAGAAATCAACAAGGAACTTTACTTTCACTCCCACGGGACACACGTTTATTTCTTTACAAAAGTATCTAAAGCGCAGCAGTCCAAAGAGAGACTAACTCTCTGAGCCAGGTCAGTTTCAATATATCTGTGCTTCAGACAAAACTCCTGCTTTCAAGAAAATGGCTATTGCTGCAAAGAAAGTGTGGGAATCTGATGGCGCTGCCAAACCGAATTTAAAGCTTTTCACCACACATGTAAAAATGGGCCTTTGCAAACTAAAGAAAAAAAAATGGCCAGTATAGAAAGTAAAGTGTTGAATGAAAGCTTCCCTTATTTAGCAATGCAAAGGGGTTGCGTTGTTGGTGATAACACACACATGGGCTATTTTATTCCACAGGTTTGTTTTAAACCAGGACCCAAAATAGGAAAATAAAGATTGTAAGCCACATGGGCTGGATTTGCAAGCTCCCAGAAACAAGATATTCCAGTTGGCAGCCCTAAAAGCTTCCCCCAAGGAAGGGAGCCACACCATAGATTCTCAGCAGATACGAACACCTTAATGATAATTACAGGGTGGGAAAGAATCTAGTCTAGGCTAACCCACTGACAATGGAACTCCCAGGGCCAGGAAGTTTGAAGTGTGAAGGGGCAATAAACCTTCACTCAAGCTGAGAAACCCCCACCTTGCTTTGAAGGAAATGACATTTGGTAGCAGTTGAAGGAAGAAGAAAAATGAGCCAGTGACAAAGGACTGCCATTTGTTTCCAAAGACTATTTCATAAATAAACTTTATAGACTTTTATCTCTGCAGCAAGACCTTGTAAACATGTAGAATTTTTTCAGTGTAAAAGTGATTTTTTTTTTTTATTTTGGACTTTCTTTTAAGACATGGTAGAATTCACTGACCGCTTGGGGACAGAAATGGCAAAGTACGGCTGATTACAAGAAAAGCATCCATGTTGCAATTTTTGTACATGCATCACTTAGGCTCATGTATAAAGTTATAGAATTTTGAGTAGTATAACTCCCATTGAAAAGCGCAAAAAACTGGTAGAAGGGCAAAACAAGGTCTCACAGACTGGAGGATTGGACTGCTATGTGCTGCACAAAATATGTAACTGGTGTATATAATTTGCTAAGAGATTGCAATTGTGTAAATGTATGTTTGTGGCAAAATCGGATTTTAGTTAAAGTAACTGTGGGAGGCTTTTGGACATTGTAAAATTCACATCATAAATCTGACATCATTTTCCTGAAATCCAACCAGCTGAGAGAGGCGGAGACTATCACCCTTGTCCAATCCCGTTGTTGGAGGCATGTTTAGTTAAGCCTGCCCCAGTCATATACTTTTATGTCACTATGCATTATAAATAAGAGTCCCTGACAAGACTCTAGACACTCTTCCTGACGTTCCTGCGCTGCGTTCCTGTTCCTTCCAGATCCCAACTACAAGGCCAAAGCATTGCTGACCCTACTCCAGGACCCACTGCAAAACCCAAGCAGTGCTGATCCTATTCCCAACAAGGCCCCAATTCTGAAAACCCACTAAATTCCCAAATAACCAAAGAGGAAAGCTGTGGTGTTTGTTGGAAGCATCCTGGTACCCTAACTGCATGCCGCTGCAAACCTGCCATCAAGCTGATCTTTAGTATCCAGTGACCAGAATTGCCATTCCAGTCCAGTGCCATCCGGTGACCAGGACTGCCCAGCTGTTTACCAGGCTCTCTGCCGTGTAGTGACCAGATCCCTTGATGGTCCAAAATCCCAAACTAAAAGTAGACTATAATCGCCACCCCATCTTAACCCATAGCCTCTTGTCTTTGTCCTTATCTCACTCTCGGTCATCCTATCCTTACCCTGCTAACTTGTTCACTGTCAGAATCATTCTTGCAACCCTGCCCTTGATTTCTAGTGCTAGCGCCATCTGACTGGTTTCTGCCAGGGTTGGGCGCTGGGGTGATAGGGTTGAACTTGCGAATCAACCCTGGAGCTTACCGTGTCCATCTTTGGTGGCCTAGCCTGAATACTCTAGTGTAAAGTAAAACTGTTTTTGTCACAACCGATTTCCTTTCCTATTTCACAGCTCCATTTTACTCCAAGCGCACCTTTTTTGTATCTTGCATAACTCACCCAATTTACCAGCTAGAGACTTAATTTCACTTCCATAGTGTTCCTGTGATATATCTCTATACCCCAGCCTCTCCAAATCAGTGTATTTCACCCATTATTATTCAAAACCGTTTGGGTAATTTCAGGCGGAAATTGCAAAGTATCCAACATGTCATTTTGCTGCATCTGTTTCAAATTTACCACTCATTTTCAAACTGTATGCTTTTGGTAAACCATTCTTTAGGATTGTTAGTGTCTTTGCATTGGTGCTTTAGTGAGGAATTATCTTTGCCTCAAGGTTTTTAACACACATTAATTGTCAATTTCCGAGTGCCATTTCATAACATTGCAAGGGGTTTAAAATCCATTTTTCTCTTATTTGGGGTGGGAAGTTCAGATTTTGATTCTGTTTCCTGTCTCTTATTCCTGATTACCTGTTACTTCTTTTTATCCACTCAGAATTGATTATTTGTGGGTTGAGGGAACATTGCAGGGTGAAATTCTAACTTGGGTGCTATCTTTCCTAAATCAAAAAGTGCTCCTATTCCGCTGTGCTGTGTGTATGTTCCACTAGAAGGTTAAAAGCATTGTTCACATTCTCATTGTAATTATCACCCCATTAGTGTCCGATTTCTTTTTAATTTTAAAATAAACAAATCTTGTATTTTACCAACCAGCCTGGTCCATTGTGACCCAGGGTATTTGAAAAGGAGGTGTCATATGAGTGGTGTAACATCTCAATATTGAATCTATGCATATAAAAAGATAAGCATTTCGGTCGTGCGCTGCATACTAGGCAGAGACCAAGATGTGAGTCGCCTGATTGAAATTCTTAACACTCCACATACTGCTTGCTTATCTATGCAGAGCATATGATCTAAGGAGATCCACAAACTCCAGGAGGGATACATTACTCACCGTAATTGTATTTCTGGTGCTTGTATCTGCTTCGATTCACATGCTTCCTCCCCTACTGGAGTAGAAGGCGCATAGATGTTTTCTGGGTTTATCACTGTTTCTGCTTTATCACATCTGTACTGACGCTACACTTCATGCAACTTCATGTCAGAAATCACCTGAGGCACCTCGACGTGCGAAGGACCATGGGTACAGTACACGTCACACTAGGGATAGTATTGCTATTGCTTTTTGAGTTTCGAAAACAAATCTTGTAATACTCTGCGACTACCACTAGATGTCTGACTTTGCAGAGCATGTGAATTTAAGCAGATACAAGCACCAGAGGTAGATGGATATATATAATTAGATCTCACCTTCTTGTTAGTAACACACATTTTCTTTTATAGGCACCTCTCATTATCTACTGAACACAGCCTCTGAAGAAAATCCCTTAACACTGGGATGGAAACATGGCTGGCATTGCTGTAGGATTACCAACCAGCATAACGCAACAGTTCCTACTTTGTGTAATCTCTGTTTAGGTTGATTATTGTGGTACTTGGTTTTTGAGTGCCAGGGTCCACAAGTGGGTGCAGGCTATTTTATTAAAACTAGGTATTGTATGGAGATTTCGCACATTTTTTAGGTTAAAATGAGAACTGAAAAATGTATGTATTTGTGCATTTATCAGAATAATTTTTTGAACTGAAGTAGTACATGCTATTATGGTAACAACTATGTCTAAAAGTGCATTTTATTTTTTTAGACACCACTAAAGAAAGGGTAGGTGTTGGATGAGAGCGTCACACACAGTAGGGTAACTTTATTTTGTATTCTGCAGGAAGACATGACCATAGGTTGTTTAATTTTTATACTGCGTCAAATCCCAACCATAGCAGTATCAGAGAACCTAAGCTTGTCTGTATATGGCAGACCTGTTTCCACGCTTAACAGGTAAGCGGAATTCTAAGTCCAGGTACCATTTTAATGGGGAGCAGAATATAATGAGCAATTTGCTTCTCAAACCTAAACTGGCTGTACATTTTCAGAAAGCTGCATGCTGTTTAAAACTGCTTCCACCAATGAGTGAGTACTCCTAAGGGATCTAGCAGAGCGACCGGCTGTAGGAAACTGACTCTGCCCTGGGTGGCTTGGGGGCTCCTGGAGACGCACAGAGTTACATGGACAGGGACTATCTGGGGATAAAAGGGAAGTTGGTGAGCCGAGAGGGGAAACATTTAAAAATTATATGGGACTTACTTAGTCAGTTTAGGACTTTAATTTTTATCAATATTGTCCTTTCAGCTAAGGTGCTGCCCCCCCCAACTCATCAGGCCACCCTCCAACCTCCCCCCCCCCCCCAAGTGAATTTGGTAGGTTTTCATTACAGGTCCACCATAACGCAACTTAGTAGTTTATCGGGATCTTTCACTCGCCTTCCCCTAGAAAAAGGTCTTGCATAATTTCACCCACCATGACTCCTCCAGCTATTCTTTCATTAACTCGACCAATCATCCTGGTAAAGCTGTCACATACTCGTGCTTCACATTGCTTACTGTTCCATTTTTTTTCCCTTTAAGGTTATGGGCTACAGACCACTACCAGCCTTTACGAATATTTGCTGGTCATCTTGCTGATGTGACATGCTCCCGGTTTCATCCAAACTCCAATTATGTGGCAACAGGCTCAACTGACAGAACAGTTAGACTTTGGGATGTTCTGAATGGGAACTGTGTACGGATTTTCACTGGCCACAAGGTAAATCTATAGCAAGTAGAGGCAGTGGTTTCAGAGTTTGTGCATGTCTTACTGAAAACTGTACAAATGTCAACATTTTGGTTAAAACAGGACTATTGTGCCGCTGAGCAATATAAGCATTAAAAAGGTACTCTCGTTTACCATTCAGACTTCAGGCCCTCATACAAATGTTCCCTACACAAACTCACATAATCAAAAATTGTCACGTGCGAATATGCTTAGGATAAGTAACTTTTCAAAGCAATCATTTTATTTGAAATAGAATTGACCAGGGTTAAGCAACACTTAAGTTCAGCTGTGAGTGACTATTTACATAAGTTATATACCCCGCTCTGAATGTGTTTAAAGCATATTGAGGGCATTTTCACCACTTAAACAATCCCTGTACTCTGTCACCCTCCACGAACAGTGGTCGGAGTGATTTGTACCAAAGCTTTTAAATTGTGAACTTTTGCAACTCCTCTACATCTATACTGTGTTGTAGTCTCAGTAGAGTACTCGCTAGAACAGAACTGTTGATGTGGGAGCAAGCCGGATTGTTCTGCTAGAGAACAGGAGTCGTCACATGGGCGTGCACCAATTTCTCGCTGCTTCATCCATCCAGTTAAGATGGATTTCTACAATCCGGCCTGGTGGACAGATTTTGGGAGGCCACCCCAGTTATGGTGAACAGGGAGCTCTGGGAATTTAGCCAAAACCCATTCAAGGTAGCATTGAAGAGCAGTCCAGGCTTAGTCTGAGTGTGAGCGTGGTCAGATGCCCTCAGTGAATCTACACAGTACTTCAATTTAGACAGTCCATTATAAAATGTATTTAGGCCTTTAGAACACACTGAAAAATGAAACCAGTAGGTAGTATTATCACAACACTCTATAGTACAAATGTATACAATCACCATTACGTTCAGTTATTAGACCTCCTCAAATAAGCATTGCAGGCGAGTACTGCAGATGCAATGAAATTATGGGAACCAGTCCACGTACAGTATTCCAACTTCAAACGTTCAGACCCTAAAATGAATATGGCCTTTTGCCCAAATGTCACAGGTAAGAGTACTCTTTAGAAAAAAGATGCAATGGGCTTGAGGTGGTGATTGGTTTCAAACTAATTCAATAACCATTTACCCAAAGATAGGTAAATTCTCTCCATTCTTCCAGATCCAAGGCTAACCTAGGGGCAGGATACCCGACCCAGGTTTCATAACCAAATGTGAGTGGAGAGGAGACGGGAGATAAATGCAGTTGGGGGTTGGAGTATTCTTCTGGTCGGGTGCAACTGCAAATTGCAATCTGTCGGCAAAGAAATACAGACCTCTTCAGTACACTTCACAGGATGGAGGCAGTGGAGTCATACTCTTACATCCCGTCCCCTTTCCTCTATACTGCATGGGCGTCCCTCACTAGGGACAGGAGACGGAACATTTCGAGGGGATTGGGTCCTCCGACGTATTCCATATCTATGACATGTAATCACCACAGCTGTGCTGCTTCGGAAACTTTTTCGGCGTCTGCGTCCTGCGTCGATGACGTCGATGCGCCGCCGTCGAGGACCTCCTCCGACGTCCGACGTCATCCGATGTGATAAGTAGGACGCACGACGCCAGTAGCCTCAGTTCCGTTTTTTCCGCGAACGTGTTGCTTCGTGTTTCTCGGTTCTAGCCTCGACTCATTGGAGTTCTGTTCTTTCCGGTTCTTCGAACCTGTTCGTTTGTGAATATTCCTTCGGCGATGTCTTCCACTTCGTCTTCAACCCCGCGTCCGGGCTTCAAGAAGTGCGGGGAGTGTGGGTCCAAGATGTCGGTGACTGACTCGCACGATGCCTGCCTCTGGTGCCTCGGGGAGGCCCACGACACGGATGACTGTGTCGACTGCCTGTCGCTCACGTCCAAGGCCTTACGCGAACGTAAGAAGAAATTGTCGGTAGGTCGGGTGTCCAAGCCCCGGAAGTCGAAGTCGGCGGGGCTTTCGACGGATGATTCGAGGGGTGACTCTCCGCGTCATCGTCGGAAGTCTCGTCGGTCTTCTTCTAGGAGTCGGTCTCGCCACTCCTCAGCCTCTTCGAGGCATTCTCGGAAGCGCCGACACCGGTCGCCTTCCAGGTCCTCTTCAGAGGACTCTGCCCGGCACGTCGGTTACCCCACCAGCCGTGCGACGCCGGAGGAATGGGCTTCCTTCGGGAAGAAGATGTTGGCGATTCTTGAATCGCAGGGTACTCAACCGTCCGCGCCCCCGAGTGGGGTCGGCCGTGAGAGGTCGAGAGCCACCGCTCGCAAGAGTGGTCGGCGCGAGTCACGGGAGAGGTCCCGTTCGGACAAGGGGGCTCGTTCTCGCCGTACCCGTTCCAGGTCCCGGTCCTCGACGCGATCGAGACCGTGTGCACCTGTGTTGTCTTCGAGGAAGACATCGACGTCTGAGGCGTCGAGGGCGTCGACAGGCTTTCTCGAGGCTCCGGCTCCGAGGAAGTCGTCGAAGCCGTCGACGGTCAGGTCGTCGTGGGACACGCTCGGAGCTCCGGCTTCGAGGGCTGTGTCGACGCCGCCGATACTGGAGGCGCTGCATCTGACGTCGACGCCGATTTCCTCGACGTCGACGCCGATCCTCTCGGCGCCGTTGCCGGTTTTCTCGACGTCGGCGCCGATTCGCTCGACGCCATCGACGCCTTTCGTGTCGGAGGTGCCCCGTGTCTCGGGTGTTCCCCCTAGGAAGGCTCTGGTTAAGAGCAGGCACTCTCGGGTGCCTTTCCACCACTTGGATTATATTTCGGAGGCGGATGAGGATTCGGATGGCCTGGTTCCTAGTCAGGTGCCGGATGACATTGTCTCGGGCCATAGTCAATTTGACGATTTGAGGCAGTCGCTGCATGATGCCAGTGGACTGGACACCTCTCCGGAGGTGGAATTTGGTCGGCCTGAGCCTGGCTCCCATGCCGATTCCTCATACCGGCGCCTTATGGCTAGGGTGTCTGAGTATCTGGGATGGTCTGCTCCCCCAGGGGAGTTTGTGCAGGATGATCTGACGGACATCCTTGATGTTGGTCCCCCAACTGACCCGGTACTGCCGTTCCATATGGCTTTACAGCGTAGGGTGGCGGCGGCTTGGACTGCTCCGGAGAGTCTCCCGGCAGTGGGCAGATCCTTGTCGCGAAAATACCGTCCAGCCAGTGGCGACCCCTGCTACTTGACCAGGCACCCCACTCCGGAAAGTTTGGTGGTGCAGGCGGCCACGGCCCCGGCAAAGCAGGCGTCGTACCCTACCATCCCTCCTGATAGGGACGACAAACGTTTTGATGGCTGGGCGAAGGTGTTTTCTTCTGGTGGTATGGCGCTTCAGGCGGCCAACTCCGTTTGTGCCTTGTCGCATTTCACGCACACTCTGTGGAACTGTGTTGCGTTAGCGGCTGAACATATTCCCGAAGGGGTCGAACGGGATGGTTTCCTTGCTATGGTCCAGGATGGTAAGGATGCCATGTGTGAGTCCGTTCAGTCGGGTTTGGACTTAGCTGAATGCGTCAGTAGGTCCATGGCGGCGAGCACCGTGATACGCAGGTTTGCGTGGTTGCGGAAGTCGGGGTTTGCTCCTGATGTGCAGTCCCGGCTCCTCAACATGCCCTTTGATGGTGAACATCTTTTTGGCAGCAAGGCTGACGATAGCCTTGAGAGGTTGCAGACCTCAAAAGCTGCAGCGAAGTCGTTGGGCGCTGCAGTTCGCCAACCTCCGCTTTTTCGTCCTAGGGGACAGCAGTGGAGGGGTGGCTCCTTTCGCTATTACTCGTCCTTTGGTAGAGCGAGAGGAGCTGGCAGTCAATGGGCCAACGCAGGGGTACCAGAGGTGGACGACAAGGTACCCGTGGTGCCAAGGCCGCTCGGGCAGTTGCCTCTTTGCCCTCAGGTAACGCCGCAGCCGCTCCTACTCAGTCATGAGGCCATGTACCATGGTTCGCCGGTTGGGGGAAGGCTGGCGCAGCATCTTGTAGAGTGGCGTGCCATTACTTCAGATGTGTGGGTTCTGGAGATCATAACCCACGGCTACTGTCTTCCCTTTCGGCACAGGCCTCGCGACAATCCACCGGGGAACCTCTCTTTGAAGTGCGCAGGAAATTCAAGCCCTGCTGGAGAAAGGCGCCATAGAACTGGTGCCTGTAGCGGAGAGGAACAAGGGATGGTATTCCCCTTATTTTTTGATTTCGAAGAAAGACGGGGGATTGAGACCCATCATGGACTTGCGCGGTTTGAACAAACTCCTCAGGAAGGACAAGTTCAAGATGGTTACTCTCTCTCAAGTCCTCCAGGCCCTTCAGCTTCAGGACTGGTTGGTGTCACTCGACCTCAAGGATGCTTACTTCCATGTGCCGATCCATCCCAAGCACAAGAAGTACCTGAGGTTCGCGGTTGGCGACTCACACTTTCAGTTTCGGGTCCTGCCGTTCGGTTTGACCTCCGCCCCGAGGGTTTTCACCAAGCTCATGGTGGTGGTGGCAGCGCATCTCAGGCAAGGGGGGATTCACGTCTACCCCTACCTGGACGATTGGTTGGTCAGGGGGAGCTCTGAGAGCATGTCCTGGATCATCTGTCCGTCGCCTGCCACTCCCTTCACAGGCTGGGCTTCTCCCTCAATTTAAAGAAGTCCCATTTGACGCCAACACAGAGGCTCCAGTACATCGGAGCAGTGCTCGACACTTCCCTGGGGCAGTGTTTTCCTCCCCAGGTGAGGGCTCTTCACATTCAGCAGATGGTGCACAAGTTTCAGCATGCCCAGACGCTCCCGGCGTTCGAGTTCTTGAGGTTGCTCGGCCTCATGGCATCCTGCATTCTTCTGGTGCCAGAGGCTCGCCTGCGGATGAGATCTTTGCAGTGGGCACTCAAGACGCAATGGTCGCAGTCCTCCGGCAGGATGTCGGACCCGGTTCAGGTGCCGCCCTCGGTCGCCCGGGACCTTCTGTGGTGGGCCGTCGAAGGCAACTTGATGAAGGGGGCTCCGTTTTGGCTACCCTGGCCGGAGGTGACGATCGTGACGGATGCATCCCTCACGGGATGGGGAGCTCATGCCAACGGGCTGACAGTCAGCGGTCGTTGGTCTCCGTCGGAGTCCAGACTCCATATCAATCTGTTGGAGCTGAGGGCCGTCAGGCTAGCCCTGAAGGCTTTTCTGCCGACTGTGCGAGGAAAGGCTGTCCTGATCATGACGGACAACACTGTGGCCATGCACTACCTCAACAAAAAAGGGGGGGCAGGGTCACTTCCTCTGTGCAGGGAGGCGATGCAGCTCGAGTTCTGGGCCATCCGGCAGGAAGTTTCGATCTCGGCAGTTCATCTGGCCGGAGACGAAAACGTGACGGCGGACGCTCTGAGCAGGCAGAGCGCGATCTCTCACGAGTGGGAGTTGGCTCAGGAGATTCTCCTGGAGATCTTCGCCCTTTGGGGGACCCCTCAAGTGGATCTCTTCGCCTCCAGTGTCAACCGGAAGTGCGAGAGGTTTTGCTCGCGGGAATTTCCTCCGAAAGGAGCCTTAGGCGACGCGTTTGTGGTGGAGTGGTCATTCCCGCTGCTGTACGCGTTTCCTCCAGTCCCCGTCATCCCGCAAGTGCTGCGGAGGTTACGGAAGTTCGGTTCCCGGATGATCCTCATTGCTCCGGCGTGGGCTCGGAGGACGTGGTACCCGGACCTTCTCGACTTGTCCATCTGCCCTCCACGTCGTCTTCCCTACCGAGACGATCTGCTCTCACGGGAGGGGGGTCGGGTTCTCCATCCAGAGGTCGGATCCCTCAACCTTCACGCTTGGCTTCTGAAAGGTTGAGGTATAAGGATTGGGACCTCCCTGAAGACGTGATGGAGGTGTTGCTTTCGGCCCGAAGGCCCGCAACTAAGTCTCTGTACCGTTGCCGTTGGCGTAAGTTCTGCGACTGGTGCAGAGTTCAGAATGTGGATCCTTTTGCATGTGACATCCCCATGGTTCTGTCCTTTTTGCTTTCTTTGGCCCACAGGGGCTTGCAAGTGGGTACCATTAAAGGTTACCTGGCGGCGCTGTCCATCTTTAAGCGCTCATCTGAAGAATGTTCTTACTTTAAAATCCCTTTAATTTCGCAGTTTCTGAAAGGGCTCACTAATGTGTTCCCTCCGTCGCCTTTCCTGGTGCCCGGTTGGGATTTAAACCTTGTTCTTAGGTTTCTTATGGGTGCTCCGTTTGAGCCTTTACATTCTTGCCCTTTGAGGCTGTTGACTTTGAAAACTGCGTTTTTAGTTGCGGTTACTTCCGCTCGCAGAGTGAGTGAGTTACAGGCACTTTCTGTTAAGCCACCCTTCACTGTATTTCACAAGGACAGGGTTGTCCTTCGAGTTCGTCCTTCTTTTCTTCCAAAGGTAGTGACGGAATTTCATTTGGCCCAGAAGATTGTTCTTCCGGCATTCTATCCTCCTCCGCATCCTGGTAAGGAAGAGGAGAGGCTCCATAGGCTTGATCCTAGGAGAGCTTTGAGCTTTTATGTTTCTCGCATGTCCCGGGTCAGAGTGGACGATCAACTCTTTATTGGTTACGCTGGTAAGCGCTTGGGGCAAGCTGTGACGAAACAGACATTGTCACGCTGGATTATTTTGGCCATCTCGGAGTGTTACCGCTTGGCGGGTAAGGACCCACCGGCTGGCTTGCGGGCCCATTCTACCAGGGGCGTGGCTGCATCTACTGCCCTGCAGAGGGGTGTTCCTATTCGCAACATCTGTGATGCTGCCACCTGGGCTTCAGTACATACATTTGTACGGCATTATTCCCTCGATTCCATCAGAGGGCAGGATCTGGCCTTTGGCAAGGCGGTCCTTTGCTCTGCTATTTGATTGGCTATTCTAAATTTTGTTTCTAAATTCTTTCCCTCCTCCTTGATTTGGTACTGCTTTGGGAGTCTGTCATAGATATGGAATACGTCGGAGGACCCAATCCCCTCGAAGAACAAGTTACTTTCTTACCTGGTAACGTTCTTTCGATGGGATGGTCCGACGACGTATTCCATATCGCTCCCACCCTGCCTTCCCCGCTGCAGAATTTCTGTTGCGATTGCAGCTTACGTTCCGCAAGGCTTTGTGTCGGACTGGCAGTTGACTAATGTCACATGTTCTGGGGGAAAAAACTACAACTGAGGCTACTGGCGTTGTGCGTCCTACTTATCACATCGGATGACGTCGGAGGAGGTCCTCGACGGCGGCGCATCGACGTCATCGACGCAGGACGCAGACGCCGAAAAAGTTTCCGAAGCAGCACAGCTGTGGTGATTACATGTCATAGATATGGAATACGTCGTCGGACCATCCCATCGAAAGAACGTTACCAGGTAAGAAAGTAACTTGTTCTTCTCCCCTGACTCCGCCCACTGGCACCACTCCCCAGTCCTCTTTTCCACGTCAACAGGAAATGGACCGCTGTTACCAGTGCTCCTGGGTTAGTCCTCCAGCCTTGTAATTCCCCGGCACAGTTCGTCTGCGTGCTCCAGCATGTGTTCAGCCTGCAAGGGGCTCTTCCCTACGTCTCACCCCCTCGCTCTCTGCTTCCTTGGCTCTGACCACGGCTGGGAGTCCTGTGCCGGGTGCAACACGATTAGAACGCGCTCTGAAGAACAGGTTAGCCCGGGGGAGGGAGCTCTTCAAAAGTTTGCCTCCAGAGGACTCAAAGGAATTCGTCGGCACAAGTCCAGGCCCAAGGTACAGGCTCTGTTTTTCATCTGCACCTAGAGCGGGAAGGACCTTTCAGGTTTGTGTACCAGTACAGGGTACTACAGCTACCGGCCGCCAGGCTGAGGGGCCGCTAGATCCTACCGGTGACTGCGCTAAAGGGCCACAAGGCTTTTACCGTGTCTACACCCAAGGGGCTACGCCCTAGTACCGGACAGAAATCCGAGGAGGTGCCTGTATGCACCACATAACCCGCAAAGGCCACTCCTCCCCCAGGAGGCACAAGAGCAGGAGGGACCTTTCAGGTCCTGGTACCAGTGCAGGTCCCGAGGCTGCTACAGCTACCGGCCCAGGGGTCGCAGGATCCTACCAGACACTGTGCCGAGGGGCGTCGAGGCTCTTACCGGGTCTACGCCCTAGTACCAGACAGATGTCCTAGGGGGCACCGGTATGCACCACGTATCCCACAAAGGCGACTCCTTCCCCAGGAAGCGTAGGAGCAGGAAGGACCGTTCAGGTCCTGGTACCAGTGCAAGTATCAAGGCTGCTACAGCTACCAGCCGTCAGGCCGTGGGGTCGCCAGATCCTACCAGACACTGCACCAAAGGACTATTCTCGGGTCTACGCCCTAGTACCGGACAGATGTCAGAGGGGGCGCTTGTACGCACCCCGCAAAGTTGTCTCCGTCCAGGAGGCACAATCACGGGAGGGACCTTACAGGTTCTTGTACCAAAGCTGCTACTGGCCGCCAGGCCGAAGGGTCGCAAGATCCTACATAGTGACTGAGCGGAGGGGCTGCAAGGTTCCATTACCGGGGTTAGGCCCGAAGGGCCACGCCCTAGTACCAGACAGACATCTGAGGGGGTGCCTGTACGCAGCACTACCGGCAGCATCGCCAAGGGCAATCCACCTACCAGGCCCTGTCCGGAGGTGCAAGGTAGCCCTCAACCTCCACCGCCAGGAGTCTTGGAAGAGGCGGGCCCTACGCTGCAAGCACCACGACACAGGTATGCGGCATACAGCCCGACAAAATGGCGACGGGCCATATAAAATAACGGCTCGTCCAACACCATCCCTCTTTGGGGGAACGAGTTTCGAGATGGGACTGGTCTTCACGAAGTACGAGACCCACGACATACCCTTCATTGTCGCAGGGCCGATGCACCCCGCAGACATTAAGGCCAAGTGAGTTCAGGCCGCAGCACCCTCAAGGCCCCGTGCCTTGAAGCGCTCCACCGGCCTGTGAAGACTGATTTATTTATTTATTAAAGCCATGACGCTCAGGACTTACTCCCCCCACGGCCACTCCGCCCTTGGATCCAGTGCCTCCGGCTCCTGTGCAGCCCCAGCTGCCCATGCCAGTACCCACAACACCAGCTCCACCTCAAACGATCTTGGCAGCCCCACAGCCTCCTTCTCAGCAGCCGGCTCGGGACACACAGCTTGAACCCCATTTGGCGCAACATACCAACAGGCGCCTCGACACCACGTTTAGACAGCTGGAGGGAGCCCCCTCTTGCTGTTGGCACTCAGATCCACACTCCTTGGCCACTTTCAAGGTAGGGCTGGCGGAGGCCAAAAATCGTTGCACGAAACATAATGGAGTCCGCTGTGGCGTACATTTATGCCTCAGGTGGTGCCATTTGCACCGCTACTGGCAGGGGAAGGACTGCCTGGCTATGGGTAATCCAATTCAACCCGGAAGCCCAGGAATGCATAATCCACCTTCCCTTTGGAGGTGGGGGGGCATGTCCGTTATACGACTGACTAGGACCTTGATAAGAGGAAGAACAGTCCCCAGACTGCTGAACCCTTATCCACCCTCGCTAAGGCCACCCCAAAGGCATATAGCCAGGCGAACAAGGTTTGCGGTCCCTTAGATCCTCCCCGCAGTGTCCTCTGGCTGCTGCCTCCCGATTCCCTCCTTCGCCTCACACCTCCCCTCCCACAGATTGGGACAATAACTGTGGACGGAAATTCGCTCACACACAGAGAGGCAGGCAGTGGAAGGAGTCAGCCTCCCAGCGGGGTCTGGGCTCCTATTCATGGATTTTTCACCATACAATGGTTACCCTGGCAATAGGAACCCAATCTTTGGTATAAGTCTGTACTACACAGGTTGGTAGCGTGTTGAGCAGCCAGGCTCATCTCAAGAGGGGTCAATGTGAGCTGTAGGGGAGTTGGAGATTCACAGTGACAAGTATTCAAATACACTCTTACACACAAGGTTTCTTGATTAAACAATTATTTAACAGTCAGAATAAGCCTTCTTCAGAAGGGGGCAATATAATAGTAACACACAAATGCACTCCAAAATCCACACTCTTAATATTTCTAAACCAGTAAGTACCCTTTTGGGATGGCACACAGACTCTTCCTACACCCTCAGATGACTTTAGTCATTAGGACACTGGACATTATTATACTACTGTTTGCATTTAGGATTGGACTTAAGAGTTTGGTAAAGAAAAAGGTGATTAGAAGAGAATAAGAGATCACACCAATATTCTGAAGCAGATAAGTACTTTTGGTAACCCCCAATGCAAGGTTAGTTAACCCCTTCCTGGAAGGAGGACAACACACCATGTCGGAGGGCAGAAGAGTCATTCAGGGAGCCAGGCTAGGCCAAAGTCAATTGGGCAAAGGTCTAGGTGAGCTGAAGCCCTTCTTGCAGGTAAGTAAAATGATTGCACAATGTTTTAGAAGTCTTTGTAGAAAAAAGAATTCAAAGCAGGGCCACAATCTGTTTAGACTTGCAGATAGATTCTCTACTTCACAACTCTACAGAGCAACTGCAACAGGTCTCACCAACAGAGAACAAGTGCAGTTACACAACAAGAGTTAAGTTCTCTTAGACTGTACAGTACCTTTAAGTTGAAGAAAAAGGGCAGCAGATGACTTCAGTTCCTTTGCAGATCCTGGTGTTCCTGGGCCTCAGTTGTGGGGACAAGAGGGAGGACATCTGGCGATTCCTGCACTGCAAAGGGACGGTCACCGACCGCAAACGGCAATTTTCAAACAAGTGGCACTTCGGTGTTTCAGCTCCTCGTGTCTAGTGCAAATGGCAACACAGCGGTTCCTGGCTGTTGAGATGGGCTTTCCTTGCATCTGGGGTCCAGCACTCTGAGGTGGCTCAGGCTCAGTCAGTCCGGCTTCCTGGGAGTCTGGAGGATCTTCCTGAAGGTCTTGGCCGGCTTAAAAGCAACGCACACAATCTGGTGTTCCTCTCCCTGGCTATTCTGTTCCAGCAGCGACAGCAGTGGAATTTCAACCAGCTCCGAGAGGATGTCCAGGTGCCTTACTTTGGAATTGCTTGGTCCCACCAACTCATAGGGAGAGGTCGTCCTTGGAGGGGCTTCTCCGTCGATAAGAATTTGGAGTTTCAGCACAGCAGCAGGGCTTCACCAGGCAAACCAACGGTCCAGGAGTTGCAGCAGGCGTCTTCAAAGTTCTTCTTCGGATTCCTTCATCCAGTGGTAGACTCTGCCTTCCAAACCAAAAAGCCTCGCCTTTAATGCAGATTTCTCCCATTCATTCCAGCCTAGCTGTCAGTCACCCAGCAGGGTGTCTATCCTTGCCGGACAGCCGGCCGGCCAATCACCTAAGAGTGCATTCCTGTCTCCTATGAGACTAAGCACAGGGAGTTTCGGGCACCTCCCTCGCTTCCTACCCCTGCCAGAACCCCTCCGGCACCATATTGTAAGATGGTGTGTGCTGGGTCTAGAAAGTTACAAATGTAAGTAAAGTCAATTTCGCTTTACTGCTCTTGAAAACAATAGTTTATCCAAGAGAAGGTATTTAAACCTTTGGGAAATCTGGAAGACTTCCCTGTGTCACTGCACTGAGGTGCTGTGTAACACAATGTAAAAGATGCCTATGGAGTTTGTCAGACTCCACAACCAAAAGAAACAGAGTTCAAAATCACATTAAATACGAGAGTGGGGGAAAAAAGGGTCTCTCTCTCTCTCCAGGCAAAAAATTAAAGTCCTAGAGTCCAGCAAAAGAGCTGGGGATCTCTAAGGTAGAGATGAATTGGCACATTTCTGAGAATTCTCCCTAACTGACATTAGGCTAGTCACCATTAAGACAGCCCTCTTGGTGAGCCTTGCGTCTGCACGCTGTGTCAGTGAAATCCAAGCTCTGATGGCACCCGAGCCATACACTAACTTTGACAGGGACAGGGTGGTCATCAGAACACCTCCTTCATACTTTCCTGGGGGTAGCCTCTCCGTTCCATCTAAATGAGGGGATAGTACTCCCTACTTTCTTCGCTGACCCTAGGGACTATGCTCGGAGGTTCCTGCACTTTCTTCATGTTAGATGTGCGCCAAAGTTCTATCTGGACAGGACCAATAGCTTCTGCAAGTCTGAGGCTCTATTAATCACCATCGGAGGGTTAGGGCCAGGATATCGGGCATCCAAGGCCCCCATAGCAAGGTGGAGGGTGGCCTCCTTAGGGAAGCCTAGGAGGGGCAAGACAAACCGCTTCTGGCAAAAATGCATGCCCATGCATTCAGAGCCAAGGCCACAACGGTTGTTTTCCAGAGACACGCACCGTAGCAGGTCATCAGCAGTGCGGCCACTTAGGCCACTCCCTTGGCTTTTTGCAAACTCTACTGTTGGGATATCGGCTCCAGGTCAGACGTGGCAATCTGGCAGGCAGTATTCATGAACTTGTTTTCTTAAGGAGGGTCACCTCTTCACCCTTGGGCTACATTCAGTTGTAATCGTCCATGCACTATGGAGGAAAGGGGACGGACGTAAGAGTAATTACACATTACTCACCATAGTGACTCATGTACTCTTAGTCCATAGTCCCCTTTCCTCCATACATCCCACCATCCTACCCCTAATAAATCTAGTGTCACATAGGCAATTGTAATATTGTCGATGCCTCAAGGGGGACTGAGGAGTGGCGCCGCTGGGTAGAGTCGGGGAAGCCACCGCACGCGTCTAAATTTAAAGGGGAATGTTTTCTGGTGAAAAAGGTTCCATCTTCCGTCCCTATCGAGAGACGCCCATGCAGTATGGAGGAAAGGGGGCTATGGACTAGGAGTACGTTAGTAACTACGGTGAGTAACTTATTTCCAGTCACAGAAGCTGCTTCAGGACAGGTTTCCTGAAGATGAGAAATTCAGGTCAAAGGCAATTTGTGGCACAAGCATGCGACCACCGAACGACAACTTTTCTGACAAGGTAGCCCAGGAGAGAGCTGGTTAGTCCACAAGGCAGTCCAGGGCCACTTTCGAAAGGCTCTGAAGGACTGGATCCTCAAAGGCATTGAGACTAGTTGGTGCCACTTCTCCAATGTATTTATTTTTATTTATTTAACTATGGCAGAACCACCGTAGAGGGTCTTCAGAGATCAGGAAGATGAGCAGGACTTTGCCGGGCTGGTCACTGGCGAGGAAGCTGGACCACTGCAGAAGTTGTCTCTGGGACATGTATGACCTGCACTACTTCGAGGGATACTTGTCTCCAATGTAGATCTGAAGAATGGCAGCAGAAGTCCGCTTACTGAAATCTGAGCTGGAATCAAGTCCAGGCCTACCAATTGTAAGTGTAGGACATATTTTAGGGGTCCACCCTAGTTATTGTTCATCGGGAACTCAGAGGTTGGCCGAAACCCAATCAAGATAAACATGGAGCGCAGTCAAGGCTATTCTCAGAAGTGTGAATGCGGTCGGGTTCCTCCATGAGTCTACACAATATAATTCACAATAATTAAATTTAGACAGGAATGTGTAACATTACAAATATTTATTCTATGCTTTTACACACACACTAAAAAGATTAAACTAGCAGGTGATATCATCTCACAATGAACGGATACATTCACCATAGGTTTTTAAAATGCATTCAAATGACTTATTTAACCCAAAGGGTAAGTACGTTAATGAAGCAAAGATGGAACCAAGTCACAAGTGAATTTCTTTAACTTCAACAGTCCAATCCCTAAGAACAATGGGACCTTGTGCCCAAAACTCACAGGAGTCACAATGCTTCTCCCCCAGATGTAGTCTCTAGGTGATTTCTGATTTTATTTGTGTTGGCGAGGTCAAAGAAGATATTGAACAAGGTTACTAGATAAGGAAATGCTTTGCGTTTGCTTACTCCCCTGACTCGGATTATCCCAGATGACTTGATGGGCTGATTGGCAGTCAGTAGAGGTTGGATTGGTTCCAATGTGAGGTGCCCAGAAGATGCGGGTGCAAGGATTCTTCCGGTCTGGTCAAGATGCAACCCCTGGCGAAGAAGAAATGGTATTGTAGTTATCGTTTATATAGTGCCTTTTACCATTGTCTCAATGCACTGGAGGTGGGAACGCCCCCGGGGACCAAAGTCTAGAGTGTTGGAGATTACAGAGTAGGATTAGAATACGTGTGTGCAGTTGGCCAAATAAGGCTTTGCAGGGTTGACCAGATTTACGGTATCTGGTAGAAAGCAACCCATGCGGTCAGGCATGTGGATAGGTGCTGAGTGGAGTCCGGAGATGGTGTGCTAGAGACTCGCTACGTGTCGAGGGCACCTGAATTTGTTGTAGGTCTTCCCTGCGTACTGTTGTCAAAGGTGTTGAGGTGTAGTCTGGTGTAAGTAGGCGGAACAATTATGTGACCAGTGAGACCAAATTTGTCGTTGCTGTATTCTGATGTGTGCGGCTCTCCATGCCTGTTGCCAGTGTCCACCAGAGTGGTGCGTAATACATACCTAGCAGTTCGGGTGGAGATGTGTTGTATGCGCGCCCGATCAGGTAGTGACGTCCTCTGTAGGTTGCAAGATTCACAGATGCCGTCCTCCTCAGGACTCTTCACAGGATGGGGGAAGGAGAATTCCAGCAATGGCCACTGCACACAAATGACAGCAGGCGTCCTAGTCGTGGTGGAAGTAGCTTCTCCAGGACAGGATCCCTTGAAGCTGGGATCCTGATATTCACAGGGGATGCTGATATTCACAGGGAAGGCGTTTTGTACCACAAGCAGGTTACCACCAAAGTTCCGGGTGCAGCTGCAGAAACAGCAACTGTTCTAGCGAGTTAGCCCATGAGAGAGCTGGTCAGTCTATGGGATGTTCCAGTGACCCTTCCAAATGCTCAGGACAGCTGGATCCTGGAAGGCAGAGAGACTAGTTAGTCCCACTTGCCCTAGGGCGGAAGCACTGCTCAGGGTATTCAAATATCAGGTAGTTAAACAGGGCTTCACTGGGCCAGACGCAGGAAGGGATTCCAGGCCTCTTCAGGAGTTGTCTTTGGATCTTAAGTCAGCTGTTCCTCTACGAGGGACTCTTGGCTCCAACACTGATCTGAAGAAATGTCTGCAGGAATCCTTTTCTTATCCAAAATCCAGCCTGGAAACCAGTCCAAACCCACCAATGTTAAGGATCTGCACCTTGAAATAGCAAGTAGTTGGCCAATCAAGGAAATCTATTGGTTTCACTCGTGTGATACACCTAGACTCTGGCTCCATGGATGTGGAATGGGATCAGACAGTATTGATACCATGCCTTCCTTACAGGTGGGACTAAGACCGACATAAGTGACCACAGTTCAAGGGTGTTTCTTGAACTTAAACAAGGGTGTGATAAACGCCTATCTAATCCTAAATCTACAGATGGGAGCACGATACGACCATCTAATAATAGTGCAGTCCTTTTGGAGTCTCGTCAAAATAAAAGGGCCAATGCTAACAAACCTATTGCCAATCCTTGCCTCAAAATACAAATAGTGTGGGGGTAGTGTTTATGAAACAGAAGTGTTCACAAAAATGTGTCTTGATGTTCAGGCCGTTGGCCTCCCTTGCCCTTGTTTTCAGCAAAGGACAATGTGGTTCACTCGAGCATAGCACACTCTGGCTTCTTCATCACAAGGATACAGTTCAATAAACAGCATCAGGGCCTTCTGTGCTCAAGTCTCTTTATCAAAGTCTCTTGATTCAGCGGCCCTGATGTACCAAAATAAACACAAATTGACTTTCCTCTTACCTTACAAGTACTTAATTCAGGTGATTCACTCTTCAGCCTGTGCTCGGATCCTTCCTTTTACACAATTAGTTACCCTCAGCCGGGCTCGGACCAATTTCAGTTTGCATAAACTATTGAAGATGTTTGAATGTGCACAGGATTTAGCTTGACCCGTTGCAGGACCACTTTGATTTCACAATTCCTTTTTACATTTTTCCACCTCTCCGTTAGATACCTAACGGAGACCTTCGAATGAGCACCCACGTGGTGCTGGACCGCTCTGTATACAGTATCTATCTTGAATGAAGAAATAACTCTGACTCTGCGCCAATTAATTTTCGGAAGTTGTACGTTTTATTCAATCAAAGGTTAAATCAGAAAAAAACGCCCTGTTGACACATGTTTCGGCTTAATAAAGCCTTCTTCAAAAGTGGGCTCCTTTGGTGCATTTATTATTCCATTACTGATTTGTCTTTTACATGTAACAAAATATACATATGTTCAAAACGTTCCCCCAATCACGATACCCCCCCCGCAAAAACATATAATCGAAAGTATTCCAATTGATATTTAAAGACAGAGATTCAGGGTTGGTAACGGGGAGGATTGTATGGGTCATAAAAGAAAAATCACATTTGTGCAAATACATTGTGCAACACACAAAAAAGCGAAATGGTAGGTAAAAAGGGATGAAAACAAACCGAAAGTAAAACATATTTTGATTCAGTTTCATAGACACAACAAAGCAAATAGGTAAATAAAATAAAAATGATAAATAAACGAAATGGAGAAAGAGAGAAATACAACATTGTTAGCACTGGTTGCCAAATGCTAGTGGTATTGTAATTATCTCTGATATGTTCTTAACCACATGTTCACTTACCCAATTGCTATTAGTTTGTCCCCTGATTAAGTTGTTCTGCTTTGATTTAATTGGGTTCAATCCCAAGCTCCTTCTCTGTCAATTACATATAATTGGTCTGCTTAATTCACTGTATTCATTTCAGAAAGATAAATATCTAATCCTACTTGAATATTAATCAAGACCATATAATGAGCTTGTTCAAGGCTTTTTGAATTCTTCTATGATCTTGGTTATATTGTGTGATGAACTTTACTTCTGTTCTGTTGGCGTTTTTTTTCTGATTTAACCTTTGATTGAATAAAACGTACAACTTCCGAAAATTAATTGGCGCAGAGTCACAGAGGTATTTCTTCATTCAATGCATTTTTAACGGTATAGGCTTGATACCGGCAACTCCGAGGAATTGCGACATCATGAGGGAAGTGTAATCCTCAGATTATGTTAACAAGATTTATCACAATAAAACCAAAAGAGAGATTAAGGAGTCGCCCACGTGACCAGCTGTAGAAAGTGAAAGCCAATATTATATCTTATATACAGTATCTATCTTGGCTTCAAAAGTTCAGTCTCTCCTTTTAATGTTCAATTATATTTGCATTGCTAGTCACATATGCTTCACACTGTTCTCTTCAGATTTCTTCATACAATGTTGCTACTTGCAACCTTGGTTCTAACAGAGAACAGTCTATCATCATTCTCCCCGACTCACTGGCTGTGCTGACTTTACTGGCGCAGCGTTGTTGTGGTAGCCAAGGACAGTACCACAGCGGCAAACGCTCCCCTGCTCTTCCCCCTCCCTCCCGCCCCCCCCAACTTGGCTATCGACGCAGGAGAGCCCTGGGTACCCCCCCGACAACCAACGCCGGTTTCTTCAGCCTTATTTCCAGGTCTTATGTTTCTTATTCTGGAAGGCTCATGAAAGTAACTGAAAATGTTAAGGGCACTTCCTCCTTGCAACTCTCTCTGGTCTTGCTGTCTCTTTCCCATTATTTTTGGACATGTCAGGTATACGGCTCAGGTGTTAGTCCGTTTTCTCTCACACTGAGCGGTCTGAGAAACTGTCGAGCAGGGGGGGGGGGTGAGTTCCTAAGTAGTGTGGGGTAAAATATAGCCCCTCAATGTCGGAAATATAAAGGCCAGGCCAGTATTTAAGAGTGAAGCTGACTGGTGCTATCATCAACTGGATCCAAGCAGACCAGATCCAATATAAGCAACTGTGACATACGCCCACTCATGGGACACTTCCCATGTGGCATCTGCAGAGCATGCAAGTTTACTTTCAAAACACTTGAGTATAAAACATGGGAATTGAGATTCATGTCTAACTTCAAAACCATTAATGTCATATACTGCATAGAATGCCCATGCGGCTTGAGATACGTTGGGCAGCCTATGTCTGGATCAATGAGCACAGGTCCAGGATATGATGCAGAAGCCATACGGCATCATTAGTATCCCACTTTCTGGAGTTCCAACATTCCCCTGATGACCTCAAATGGTGTATTATTGATGTAGTAAAAAAAATGCATCCAGCCCACACAGGAGTCTTCCCAATAAAGAGGCATGGTGGATACATCGTCTCCGTACCATGGAAAGGGGGCTCAATGAAGAGGTACCACCTTATACCTGAATTGATACCATTGCAATCCCCAACACGTACAGTGTGTGTCTGGGAGGCCCTGGGCCATCGCCACTCTGCCGACCCCTGCAGAACTTACCCTGCTAACACTGAATGTCAGCACTCCATACTAGTGCCTCCCAATCTTCCACGGACACCAGTTGACTTCTCCCAGCCTACAGGATCCTTGAGTGTTCCTTTACTCCATATCTTGCAGAGACCAACTTGCACCAATGCCCGTGTTGGACAATGCCTACACGTTCCTTTTATTTGCTGCACAATTTGAGGTTTAGCAGTTGCTTGCATATGCATGCTATCTCTCGCGCCACTTCATCTACACAGTGGTAATGCTTATGAATTTTTCTGCAGCTCCCTCAGACATCCCTTTCCACAGGACCTGTCCGCCACTTACAATTTCCCTTTACATGGGGTGCAGTACTTCTAATATACTCTTGTGCGCAGTTAACCACGCCTTTCGCAGGGCCTATGTTCATCAGATCCCGCACAACCTTCCCCCCGAGACGCCACTATTGGTTGCCATAGTGACCTTGCTACGACAACCCACGGCACAGCTTCCGTCGCGGAGTACAGCACGCCCACGCATCGGGGACAGTCGATCGGGTAAGCAGCAGCGCTCGCAAAAACCAAGACGCCAGCATTTGCACATACTGTCCAGTGTGCAGTTAACTGAAGACCCGTGTGTGCTTCCGTCCATTTTCCTATAGATCTACCTCTCAGACATGTAAGCCGACACATGTCCATGACACTTTTGGAGAGCCTCTACAGCAGACCATCTACTCACGGGACGACTCCTGAATTTCCGCATTTACCGGCCACAACATTTTGAGGTATGTTGGTCCTGGATGCGTTGATTCATATTGTTCTGCCTTCCCTCAGCACATTGTTCAGCGCTTCCTGACAACCCTGCCTTGCTTTACAGTTTGAGGCAGCCATCCAGCGTATTAACCAGCGCAGCAAGGACTCGCTCCATTCACGCTCCCAGATCCTGTGGCACCCTCCCCAGGGACACCTTCCGGCCAGGGTAAGCACATCACTTGTGTTGGCCTCTCTCTGTACCCCCAGGGAATGTTCATGCATTTTTAACCCACTTATCAATTTTATCAACTCTTCAACTTCTCTCCAATGTTCTTGCAATTGTTTTAACGGGTGAAGGGATTATAAGAGCACTTTTTCGAGGGGATTGGGTCCTCCGACGTATTCCATATCTATGACTGTAATCACCACAGCTGTGCTGCTTCGGAAAATCTTTGTGTCAATACGCTATCCGAGCCGACGTCACCGAATGTTACAAGTAGGATGCACGACGCCAGTAGCCTCAGTCCATTTTCTCTTTTTTTCGCGAACGTGTTCGCTTCGGAGATCTCGGTGCGCCTTGACTCTTCTGAGTTCTGTTCTTTCGGTTCCTCGAACCTGTTCGTTTGTGAATATCCATGATGTCCTCTTCTTCTACCCCGCGGCCGGGTTTTAAGAAGTGTCAGGACTGCGGGTCCAAGATGTCGTTGACGGTTTTGCACGTCGCTTGTCTCTTGTGCCTCCGTGAAGGCCACGACACAGATGACTGTGGACTGCCAGTCGCTCACTTCGAAGGCTTTGCGGGAGCATAAGAAGCTTTCTGTAGGTAAGGTGGCCAAGCCCCGGAAGTCGAAGTCCACCGGCTTTTCGACTGACGATTCAAGGGGCAACTCTCTGCAGCGTCGTTGTCGGTCCCATAGTAGGTCCCGCCATTCCTCTACTTCTTCGAGGCACTCAAGGACGCGCTGTCACCAGTTGCTTTCCTTGTCCGAGGACTCCGCCCGTCGGCGGGTTGCTTGTCCCAACAAGCATTCCACTCCTGCCAAATGGGATTCATTTCGGCAGGAAATGATGGCTTTTTTATTATTTTTTTCAGTCGCAGGGCTCCGGTCCGTCCGCGCCGTCGAAAGATGCTGGCCGTGACAGTGCTAGAGACACTACTCGCACGCCTTCAGGCTCGAGTGGTCGTCGCGATCACCGGGCGCCTTCAAGGTCCCGGTTGGACAAGGTTGGTCGCTCTAGACATGCCCGTTCCAGGTCCTGGTCCTCGACGCCCTCAAGACTGTTGGAGCCTGTGAAGTCTTCGAAGAAGACATCGGCGCCGAGGTCGTTGAGGGACTCTCTCGAGGCTCCGCCTCTGAGGAAGCCGTCGACTCCATCGACGCCCAGGCTGTCGAAGGACACACTCGGGGCTCCACCCTCGAGGACTGTGTCGAAGCTGTCGGCGCCACGCTCGACATCGATGCCGATTCCATCGACTCCAACGCGTTTCGAGGCGGTTTTGTCATAGGTACCCCGTGGCACGGTGGAACCCCCTAGAAAGGCTCTGGCCAAGGCTAAAAATGTCTGTCCCTTTTTCTGTGCCCTCATTCCAGCCTCTGGATTATATTTCTGAGGTGGGAGAATGTTCTGAGGAAGGGTTGGTTCCTGATACGGTACCGGACGAGATCTTCTCTGGTCATAGCCAGATTGAAGACCTGCGCCAGTCGTTGCACGACGCCAGTGGTCTGGACACCTCTCCGGAGGTGGAGTTCTGTAGGCCTGAGCCTGGCACCCATGCCGAGTCATCGTACCGGCGCCTTATGTCGAGGGTAACGGAATACTTGGGGTGGTCTGCGCCACCAGTGGATTTTCTGCAGGATGACCTGACAGATATCCTCAACCAAGGTCCACCAACTGATCCGGTACTGCCATTCCATATGGCCTTGCAAAGAAGGGTGGCAGCGGCTTGGACTGCCCTGGAGATTCTTCCGGCAGTGAGCAAGTCTTTGCCGTGAAAATACCGTCCAGCCAGTAGCGACCCCTGCTACTTGACCACGCACCCCACTCCGGCGGCTACGGCCCCAGCAAAGCAGGCGTCGTACCCTACCATCCCTCCTGATGGGGACGACAAGCGTTTTGATGGCTGGGCAAAGAAAGTGTTTTCCTCAGGGGGTATGGCTTTGCAGGCAGCCAACTTTGTGTGTGGCTTGTCACGTTTCACACACACTCGAACTGTATTTCGTTAGCGGCTGATCATATTCCCAAATGGGAGGAACGGGATGGTTGTCTTGCTATGGTGCAGGATGGCAAGGATGCCATGTGCGAGTCCATTCAGTCGGGTCTGGACATGGCAGATTGTGTCGGCGGCAAGCACTGTAATACGCAGGTTTGCGTGGTTGCGTAAGTCGGGGTTTGTTGCTGATGTGCAAGCCCGGCTCTTCAACATGCCCTTTGATTGTGAACATATTTTTGGCAGCAAGGCTGACGAGTGCCTTGAGAGGTTGCAGACCTCAAAAGCTGCAGCAAAGTTGTAAGCACTGCAGTTCCCCCAACCTCTGCCTTTTCGTCCTAGCGGACAGCACTGGAGGGGAGGTTCCTTTCGATATTACTAATCCTTTAGTAGCTCGAGAGGAGCTGCAAGTCGAAGGGGCCACCGTAGGAGTACCAGAGGTGGAAAACCAGGTACTTGAGGTGCCAAGACCGCTCGGGCAGTTGCCTCTTTACACTCGGGCAATGCCGCAGCCGCTTCAGCGCAGTCATGAGGCCATGTCCCATGGTTCGCCGGTTGGGGGAAGGCTGGCACAGCATCTTGTAGAATGGCGTGCCATTACTTCAGATGTGTGGGTTCTGGACATCATAGCCCACGGCTACTGTCTTCCTTTCCGGCAGAGGCCTCACGACAATCCACCAGGGAATTTCTTTGAAGAGTCCAGATCCCCTCCTTGTGCAGGAAATACAAGCCCTGCTAGAGAAAGGCGCCATAGAACTGGTGCCTGTAGCGGAGAGGAACAAGGTGTTAGGCGGAATCCTGTGCAGTTCCCTTAGGGAACACTGCAAAAAGATTAAGACTACAGGAGTAAGCAGTAAACCCAATTGGTAGCAGTCTGCATCACCCGGATTTACCTGGTAGCTGTGGCTGAGCAGCCAGACTTCTCTCAAGAAGAGTAGTGCAGTATATAAAGTATACACAATAGGGCTAAAAACACAGTAGAGCAAACAAACACTGACCAGAGCTTTGTATAAAAAGTATATAATTATTTATTTAAAACACACTTTAGGCAATATACTAGCACTCTAAATCAAAAGCAAGTTAAAACAGTCGGGTAACGTATACACACCTCCCTTGATAACTATTAGACAAGTCAGAGTTAAAACACCACGATTTGTTAAACAGATGTGAGCATGTAACCTGATGGCACTCCAATAGTTCAGTTAAAGGGAGAGAAAAAGGCAGAGCATAGAAATAAAACCGGTCCCAACACTTTCTCAGCAAGGGAAAAAAGGCAGTATGCCCGGTAGAGCCAAAGTTTTTAGGCCAGGCCCACTTTAAATGGAGCAAAGCGAAATCTGCCCAGGATCACACTGTTTAAAATACACTAAGTCTTTGCAGAATGTTCAAAAGAGGTTGGGCTGATTCAAGAAGGTAAAGTTAGAAGGTCTGGGGCCAACCCAGTTGGAAAGCCAAGGATGCTTGGGCAAACCGAAGAAAGGGAGGCCAGGCAGGACACAGTACCTTAAAGAGAGGAAGCTCCAACGGTGGCAGTTGTTCATGGCAGTGGTTGCAGTTCATTGTTTCGACCAGGGGAAGAGAGGATCTTGTCGAGGAGGAAACGTGGAGTCGTTGCACTGCACAGGGATGAAACCAGCCGCAGAGTTTTGTCGGTAAATGGTGCGTTCCTTTTATTCGTGGTAAAAGTGGTGAAGCTTGGCTATCCGGCTGCCGGGTTGCTTGGCACGGGCGATTCGACCAAGAGACGTCTTTGGAAGTCGAAACTGGCAGCTCAGAGGAAGAAGACTCGTCTAGCAGAAGATCTTCTCTTGTTGTCGGGAAAGTGGTGAGGTAGTTGCAGCAGGGCTTCACCGGTGGTGTTGTCGTTGTAGATGGCTCAGCTTCTTCCCTCTTTGGATTCTTAGGTCCTGTGGCAACTTCTGAAGTTCCAGTCCCAAAGGCCCTGCTTTTATGCAGAAAAACCCCCATTCAACAGCCTAGCTGTCACTCGCACATGCTAAGTGGTGAGCCGGGCGGCTCACCACCGTGCCAATTGGAATAGAGTGCGACTTGAGTTGCTAAGGCAACGCAGTCCAGGGTGCCAATTCCCCTCCGCACACATCCTGTGGAACCCAGACATGGTGGCACCATTTGGAGGGCTTCTGTGGAGAAGCCCGCCAAAAAGTGGAACAAAGGGCTCCACCATGGTCAGAGTTACAGACATGAACGCCATTTTATAAAAGAGTTCTGGCAAAAAGACACAACCGTTGATTTAATATTACAATGGTGCGTTTAAAATCAATGGGAAAATCCCATAGAGAATATTCAGGTGGAATATTTTGCGTGGTAACCACTGCCACCAGCCAGAAACTCGACAAGAGGGGACTGGAAAGTGCCCCCTTGAAAACAGACCCAGGGGCAATAGAATTAACCCATTCCATCATACTTCCACAATATGATGGTTTGTACTGGTTCTGTTTACAATTTAGGACTAGTAAAGTCAATGGTGACTTTACATGCCCTGGGAGACACTATGGTCACTATGACACCTGTGTTACTGCACTGAGGGTGCTGTGTAAAACACAAAAAATAGATGATAGCCTATGGACTAGAAAGAAAACCCCATAGCCCATAAGCACACAGTCAGACATACCTCAGATCATGCCTAAGAGTGGGAGGAAAAGAGTATCACTCTTAGCAGGAGAAAAAAACAAACCCCAAAAATCCAGCAAAGCTGCTGGGGTACTCACTAGGTTTGGGAAATTAGCCTTATAAGAGAATTCTCCCTAACACAAGGGATGATATTCCCCTTATTTTTTGATTTCGAAGAAATACTGGGGATTGAGACCCATCATGGACTTGCGCGGTTTGAACAAGCTCCTCAGGAAGGACAAGTTCAAGGTGGTTACTCTCTCTCAAGTCCTCCAGGCCCTTCAACTTCAGGACTGGTTGGTGTCTCTCGACCTCAAGGACGCTTACTTTCATGTCCCGATCCATCCCAAGCACAAGAAGTACCTGATGTTCGTTGTTGGTGACTCGCACTTTCAGTTTCGGGTCCTGCCGTTCGGATTGACCTCCGCCCCAAGGGTTTTCACCAAGCTCATGGTGGTGGTGGCAGCGTATCTCAGGAAAGGGGGGATTCACGTCTACCCCTACCTGGACGATAAGTCCCACTTGACGCCAACTCAGCGGCTCCAGTACATCAGACACATCCCTGGGGCAGTGTTTCCTTCCCAGGTGAGGGTTCTTCACATTCAGCAGATGGTATACAAGTTTCAACATGCCCAGAGTCTCCCGGCCTTCGAGTTCTTGAGGTTGCTTGGCCTCATGGCATCCTGCATTCTTCTGGTGCCAGAAGCCCGGTTGCGGATGAGATCTCTGCAATGGGCTCTCAAGATGCAGTGGTCACAGTCCTCCGGCAGGATGTCGGACCCCGTTCAGGTGCTGCCCTCGGTCGCTAAGGACCTTCTGTGCTGGGCCGACGAAGGCACTCTGAAGGGGGGCTCCATTTTGGCTACCCTGGCCTGAGGTGACTATCGTAACGGACGCATCCCTCACGGGATGGGGAGCTCATGCGACCTAGTTGGCAGTCAGCGGTCGTTGGTCTCCGTCAGAATCCAGACTCCATATTAATCTGGAGCTGAGGGCCGTCGGGCTTTCCCTGAAGGCTTTTCTGCCGACTGCGAGGAAAGAATGTCCTGATTCTGACGGACAACACAGTGTCCATTCACTACCTCAACAAAAGGGGGGGGGGGCAGGGTAACTTCCTCTTTGCAGGGAGGCGATGCAGCTCTGGTTCTGAGCAATTCAGCAGGAAATTTCGATCTCAGCAGTTCATCTGGCCGGAGACAAAAACGAGACTGCGGACGCTCTGAGCAGGCAGATCGTGAACTCTCAGGAATGGGAGTTGGCTCAGGAGATTCTCCTGGAGATCTTCGCCCTTTGGGGGATCCCTCAAGTGGATCTCTTCGCCTCCAGTGTCAACCAGAAGTGTGAAAGGTTCTACTCGCGGGAATTTCCTCCAAGAGGAGCCTTAGGAGACGCGTTTGTGGTGGAGTGGTCCTTCCCACTGCTGTACGCGTTTCCTCAAGACCCCGTCATCCTGCAAGTGCTGCGGAGGTTACGGAGGTTCGGTTCCCGGATGATCCTCATTGCTCCGGCATGGGCCCAGAGGACGTGGTACCCGGACCTTCTCGACTTGTCCATCTGCCCTCCACGTCGTCTTCCCTACCCAGACGATCTGTTCTCACGGGAGGGGGGGGGTCATCTTCTCCATCCAGAGGTCAGATACCTCAACCTTCACGCTTGGCTTCTGAAAGGTTGAGGTATAAGGATTGGGACCTCCCTGAAGACGTGATGGAGGTGTTGCTTTCAGACAGACGGATGCCAACAAAGTCCCTGTGCCGTTGGAGAAAGTTCTGCGACTGGTGCAGGGTTAAGAATGTGGATCCTTTTTCATGTGACATTCCTGTGGTTCTGTCTTTTTTGCTTGCAAGTGGGTACCATTAAAGGTTACCTGGCTGCGCTGTCCATATTTAAGCGCTTGTCTGAGGAGTGTTCTTATTTTAAAATCCCTTTAATTTCTCAGTTTCTGAAAGGGCTCATTGTGTTCCCTCGGTCACCTTTTCCAGGTGCCCGGTTGGGATTTGAAGCTTGTTCTCAAGTTTCTAATGGGTGCTCCATTTGAGCCTTTACATTCTTGTCCTTTGAGACTGTTAACCCTTAAAACTGTATTTTTAGTTGTGGTCACTTCCGCTCGCAGAGTGAGCGAGTTACAGGCACTTTCAGTTAAGCCACCCTTCACTGTTTCATAAGAACAGGGTTGTCCTTACAGTTCGTCTTTCCTTTCTTCCGAAAGTGGTGTCGGAATTTCATTTAAGCCAGGTGATTCTTCCGGCATTTTTTCCTCCTCCGCATCCTGGTAAGGACGAGGAGAGGCTCCATAGGTTGGATTCTAGGAGAGCTTTAAGTTTCTACATTTCACGCATGTCCCGGGTCAGAGTGGATGATCAGCTCTTTATAGGTTACGCTGGAAGGCATTTGGGACAAGCTGTTACTAAGCAGACTTTTTCTAGATGGATTATCTTGGCAATTTCTGAATGTTACCGCTTGGCGGGTAAGGACCCTCCGGTAGGCTTATGGGCCCGTTCTACTAGGGGTATGGCTGCCTCTCCTGCCCTGCAGAGGGGTGTTCCTATTCGTAACATCTGTGAAGCAGCCACTTGGGCTTCGGTCCATACTTTTGTACGACAGTACTCCCTAGATACTATCCATGGGCAGGATCTGGCCTTTGGCAAGGCAGTCCTTTACTCTGCAATTTGATTGGGCATTCTAAATTCTATATTCTAAATTATTTTCCCTCCTCCATACGTTAGTACTACTTTGGGAGTCATAGATATGGAATACGTCGGAGGACCCAATCCCTTCGAAGAACAAGTTACTCTTACCTGGTAACGTTCTTTCGATGGGATGTTCCAACGACGTAATTCACATCGCTCCCTCCCTGCCGACCCTGCTACAGAATTTCTTATGCGATTGCAGCTTACGTTTCCACAAGGCTTTCTGTGGTCATACTGGCAGAAGATTGGTGCCACACGTTCTGGGGAAAAAACTACAACTGAGGCTACTGGCGTTGTGCGTCCTACTTATAACTTCCGGTGACATCGGCTCGACGGAGGCCCTCGTGGACAGCACATCGACGCAGATGCTGAGATTTTCCAAAGCAGCACAGCTGTGGTGATTACTGTCATAGATATGTAATACGTCGTCGGACCATCCCATCGAAAGAACGTTACCAGGTAAGAGAGTAACTTGTTCTTTCCTCTAATTAGCACCCTTTTTTCCCCTCAAACACACAACCTAATGCATGGGCTCACTATCCACTTTAGGGGGGACCAATGTTCCCTCTAAGCTGTGCGCTTGCCCAGCTTCCTTCTGGGTGCCGCTCAGATGATTTTTAGCAGCGCACACAGACATTTCTCACCTATGCAATAAGATTTAATAAGGCACAAGCCACAGAAATCACCTGACATTTACTTTCACTCAAAATAATGAACTAGTCATGATGTTCTGGTCTAGTTCATTGACATTACCCTACTATGCAAATGTGACCTTAAAACCCGAATACAGCCACAAGAGGTAAAAACTAATATGAAAAAGTGGTTCCATGAACAGAAAAATCTAGATAAAATATGCCTGCACACATTAACTAAATACTGTCCCCTCCCCTCCCCACCCATGACTCCTATGCTTTACTCTACCACACATTTACTCAGACCTCTAAACTCTACCCCAGAACCTATTTCGAAATTAAGGGACAACCGGGACTCTTCCTCTCTTGGCTATGCAAAAGGTTACCAGACTTGTACCTACATCCACTTGCTTTGTTTGTTGTAATTTAAATAACGTTCAAGCTGCAGACCTTATATTATTCATGGTGCCTTATCAAAAGTGCCATTTTGACTACACTGGCACCCCTGAGATGTGTTCTGCATGCTGCAGCACGAGTCATCCAAGGACTCGACCCTGACCCTCCTCTAACTGGACTGGCTCCTGCTGCAAGGCTGTCACCCGGAAGTCCCCAAGCTACCTCCCTCTGGCCTCTCTCTCCGCTCCTCTCTCCTAGAGTGATCACTGCCTCCTCTCCTCATCTTTCCATCTCCTCCTCCCAAGCCTTCCTCAAGACTGCCACCCACCTTCTCGCACATCCGGCCCATGAAGCGTGTCAGTCGAGGCTTTCGCCGCCACCTTCTCCCCCCTCGAGCCCAGGCTGACTCGCACCCTGACACAGCGCTGTCCCTGCTCCATTCCTCTATTTTTGCTACTCTTGATGCTCGTGCCCCTGTCATGAGGATCCACTTGAAGTCTAAAGCCAAGTGCAATTCTTGGTATGACTCTGACCTAGCTACACAATGTAAGTGTAGAGGGGCTGAGAGGAAATGGAGGCCTTCTTGTTCATCCTCTGACAAACTGGCCTGCCGCCTGCTCCAAAGGCAATACCGACTCTGTCCGCACCAAAAAGAGAGTCCACATTCAAGCCTGTGTCTCTGTGGCATCCAACAACTCGGACGAACTCTTTAAAATCTGTATGGTGCTGGCCAACTCTGTAGCAGTCGCCACCCCTCCTCTCGCCTCCCAGGTTCTCTGCAATGCCCTTGCCACTCACTTTGTCTCTAAAACCCATGACCTCTTGTCCACCCTCTCCTCCGCTCCCCCTCCTCCTTTTCTTCCTGCTGACCCTCCTTCAGCTGCCCCCAACCCCCTTTCTCCTCCTTTCCTCTTTTCTCCCCTGATGAGGTTGCTAGACAAGTCCAGTCTATGTAAGCCTCCTCAAAATAGGTCTATCCCTGTTCCTCAAACCATTAAGGACCACATCGATACCCATGCCTATTTCTGCAACCTTTCCGTTGCCTCTGGATCTTCCCCTCCCCTCCCCTTCCCTCCCCTCTGAAGCACTCCCTTGTTCATCCTCTCCTTAAGAAACCAACAGCAAATCCTTCTTGTCCTGCTAACTATCGGCCAATTTGCATTCCTCCCTTTTTGGGTAAACTCCTGGAAAAACTGGCCATATCTCAGCTTAACCTTTATTCCGATTCTGTTGGTTCTCTCCATAATCACCAATCTGGCTTCTGAGCTGCCAGAAGCACAGAAACTGCACTTCTGAACATCAGTGAAGATCTGCTCTCCAAACTTGCATTCCCTCTGTCCTCATCCTACTTGATCTCTCCTCTGCTTTCGACACGGTCAACCATACCACCCTGCTCAACCGTCTCTGTGACAACCTGGGTATCACAGATCAAGCTCTGGCCTGGCTGACCTTGTTCCTCTCTGATCGACCCTCCCAGGTACAACGTGGATCCTTCCTATCTTCTGTCTTCCTTTCTACCTGTGGTGATCCCAGGGGTCTAACCTCTCGCCCTGGCTTTTCAACCAATACCTGGCAACTCTTGCCTACTGCATTTGCATTTTCTGCTCTAATTTCCAGTGCTATGCTGATGACACCCAACTAATTTTCAGGCTTCCTTCAGCCACCTCCTCTCCTTCCCTCATCTCTGATTGCCTAATCGCCATTCAAAATTGGTGTGCCGCCAACGATCTTTGTATAAATGCCAACAAGTCCGAGATCCTCCTCATTGGTACACCTGCACCATTCTTTCCCCTCACTCTCTGGCCGGCCTCCCTTGGCCCACTCCTACCCCTAGCTGCGAGGCTATGAACCTTGGGGTCATCTTTGATTTAACACTTTCCTTCTCCGCGCACATCTGACATCTCTAAAAAGTCAAACTTGTTACTGCACCTCCTCAGAGGTATTCTGCCTTTCCTCGCCTTCCCTCAGAAGCTTACTGTCTCCCAAGCTATGGTTCTCTCTAGGTTGGACTACTGTAACATCCTCTTTCTAAATCTACCTGCCTCCACTCTCCGCCCTTTACAACTAATCTAGAACAGGTCTGCAAGACTTGTCCTTGGCCTCAAGCCCTGGGATCGTATTTCTCCAGCTCTGAAATCACTTTATTGGCTCCCAGTGGATGCAAGGATACAATTTAAAACCCTCTGCATTGTCCACAAGGCTTTCTGGGGCATGGGTCCAAAAGACCTTCAACTATCACTCCGTAAATACCTCCCCTCTCGAGCGCTTTGCTCCTTTACCTCTAACTCCCTCAGGGTCAGTCTTTTTGTAAGAAATGAGCTGGGGGTAGATCTCGGTCCTCGGCTAGGGCCTCTCTTTGGAACAGCCTCCCTGCCACCTTGAAACTTGGGGAGAACCATCTCTGTTCCGAGAGCACCTCAAGACCTTCCTCTTTGCTTCTGCCTTTGGCTCTCTTCTCCCCTGCTGATCTTTTTTCTCTCTCTGCGCCATGCACCTGGCCACCCTCTGTCCTTTGGGCCCAGGTACCTGCTCACCCTGCCACCCTCCTGCACTGCCTCCGGGCCACCTCACGCACTGGAGTCTGTATCTGTACCCATACAGTCCCCACCTGCTTCTCTTGTGCACTTATCAGATATACCCTACCTGCTTAACCTAGCACTTGCCACTTGCTGGCTGCACCACCACAATTTATTTATTTTAGCTTTTTATTTATTCTGTTATCGCCTCTGTTCCGCATTTTTCACCTCTTTCCCCCCCCCTCCCCTTCCATGCACTTCCCCCTTTTCCCTTTCCCATGCACTTGCGCGTTCTCAATGTTACTGGGCCTAGTAACATTGTTGTTTTTGTTTTCCCCTGTTCTCCTTCCTTTGCCTGGTAACGCTCTGAAACACTTGTGTAGGAGCGCGATATAAATAAAATAATATATCCTATACCTCATTGAGAAACTCTGCATCTCCAGAGGCCTGCGATCCACAAGGAGTCGGGAAATATGCAGACTTGAACTACGATGGCGCAGGAAGAAAAGAACGATACGGTCATCAAACTCACCCCATTGCTGCTATCATTCAGACCATTCAGGAAAGAGCTCAAGACCTTTATTTTCAAGGAATGGCTCTTCTGTAACACATAGGTCCACACACCCTGCACTCCCCACCGTATTGACACTCTCTGATCTGCTCCTCACTGTCTCCTACCTGGGTTGCTTGTAAATCCCTTGCTGCAAATTGCCCACCCGTTAGCTCCCATTCCCTTTTTCTCTGCTTCTCTTAATGTGATTGTAAAGTTCTCTTAGTTTCCCGAAGCTAGGTCCGCGCTCAATAAATACCCTAGTAGTAATAGTGTCACCCACACTATGTAACCCAACTATCATCTTAAATATAGGATACTGACTATAATTAAGCAGGCTACTTAGATGTCTAACCTCATCCCTTGCTTTCTATTGGAACATATGCCACGCAAGTGCTTTGAAGGGGTCCCCTTACAAGTTAATGAATTATAAAACTCAAATATTAATTTTCTCTCTATGGATTTTGAGTAGACAAATGTCATGCTCAGCGTCTCCTACTTTAACATTGCTAATACCTCCCTATAGGTGGTGAGTAACATTGCAATATTTAATTGACCTGCAAGGGATAATGGGCATGGACTAACCCCAGTATTACTAATCTATAGTAGTAGGGCAACAGATATTCAGACAATAGAATGCTTTTCACACAATCTGCATCCTTTCCAAGTGTTCAGAGTTGCATTGGGCATAGACCTCAACAAATTATATTTAACTCACTGCTATACAAACAGTTTCAATCAGTTGTATAATCCTACCCAACTATATAAGGGTGGGATAAGTTGCAAACAAAATAATAGCCTACATGCAGATTCATGACACTTTCTTAAAATGCATATCATATCATGGTGAGGCACTACATATTTTTTAATTTCAAAGTATTATGGGTCTGCAAATATCCCAGTGAGTGTTTTACTGTTGCAATCCCTGACTTTTTATAGTGCTCTGCCAACTAGCATGGGAGGCTATCATGGGAGCCGGAGAGGGGTACGAGTGGAAGGGCACAGGAGAACACTCCTTGCGGGTGATGAGCTAATCAGTAACTTTCCAAAACCAAGTCAGTTGTTTCGGCAGGACAGTACAGTTGAGGAAATGTGTGTGTTTGCTGAAGGATAGGAAACACTAGTAACAGTCTATAGAACTGCAACTTCTGTGTCTTTCTAGGCACAGCTGCTGAGGACATTTCAATATACGAATGTTGACTCTAGCATCCCCCTGCATCTTATTTAACTTCTAAAAATGAATTACAGAGGGGTCCCTAGTTATAGAAGAAGGCACCCAGGCAGTTGTACCTCCTGAGCATTGTTGCTATTAACCTAAAAGGCATATATATGTGATTTTCTTCAACCAAGCTCCATAAGAATCTTCAGTAAGGCTCTTTTTTAATTTTTATCTAGGCTCTGGTGAGGAAGAGTGGGCAGTAATATGTGCCCTGTCATTTTACTTCCTATGTCAGGGTAACCAGCAAGGCTCCGGTGAGAATATGCTTCCTACAGTGAAATGATTTTTCAGGGAGTCAAAGAGCAATTAGCTTTGCCAACCAGGATACTTTATGCATATTAAAAATTTTCTTTTTTCCTGTTAAAATTCATTTTAGGATTGAGCAGAAATATTATTATAGTTCCTTCCTATGCCACTGTTATGCTGGTCAATAAATCAAATAAAATTACAGTGGAGCGCTTTGTGGACAAAAGCAGAGGGTTGGCTAATATGTGTTTATTGTTTCCCGTTTTTCACATGTTTGTTTTTAGGGAGTAAAAATTGATAGTGTATATGTTTCTTGGCTGTAAGGCAGGTTTTGAGTAAGTGTTGTCACAACTCGCATGACAACGTAATACGGATAGTAATAAGAATCCAGGGAATTTTGATCATCATATTAAGTGATGCAGTTATTCTGATTCAATTATCATCCTTTCTCAAATTATGAGGCATGTTCTCCTGGCCCTTGTATCTGGTCTGATTTATTGACAGCCAATTCAGTTATGAAAAGCGATATTTGTTTTTTGTAATAGTGTTTTCTCAGTGGCATAAAGCAAACATTTTTTTCCACACATGAGTACTTTTGCTAGCTACTGTGGCAGACCTTGAACTGGTTGTTTAGTTCTCTTTACAATCACATATACAATATTATTTTTTTTAGCTTATGTGTTTGGAAAAAGAGCTGGAAGATGCACCTTGTACACAGATTTGTAAAGAATTGCAGTGGTTGGGAAGGGGAAATACCTTTCCAAACTCTTTGGAGATGGTAACTCACTAACTACGCGTGCTCACAAAGTGGCTTACCTTGTTAGTCAGTTGCACACATGGAAAATAAAGTGTGCACGAAAGGCAACCAGTTCCGCACTTGGAGAAAAATAATTGGAGGGAACGTTGGGAGGGACATATAGAAGATACAGGTTCAGCTATAGCCTGATTCCTTCCTTTGTTTCCCATCAGTTTTCGGGAGCCATCAAGTATGTTCTGTTTTTTTTTTTTTTTTTGGTCCTAAGGAAGGCGGATATATCGATACAAGACCGCTGAAACGTACAGCCCCTGCGTCTTGATTAAATCACGCTTTTGGGCTGCGATACCGTCTGCTTTACAAGAGTGCACCACGTAGACCCCTGAACTAACGATATTAAATTTACGTGCAACGTGAGAAGTAAAACGTATTAGTTGTCAGCTAGTGAGGCAATACAATGTGTAATGCTTATAGCTATTTTTGATGCAGTATTGATTGTATTCATTAAGATTTACTGTTAATTTGGAAACTACATTTGTGTAACGGTTTTCAAATTCTGTGGTGGTCTTCGTTTTTATTCTTTTATTTATTTATTACTTAATAGTTTTTTTTTTTTTGGGCTTGACGCAATACCTGCTTTATGCACAAACTTCTGTGTAAGTATAACAATTTGTGAAAAATTTCTTTTCAATTTAATATATTAAATACATTTATGGAAAGTGACTATTTTGGAGACCTAGTACAGTGTTCTGTTCTGATAGATACAGAACAATAAGAAATGCTCCCAGTACAACTGAGGAGCAAGGTGTGTAAAAGAATCCTGTTAACTGTTTAGAATAATACTGTCTAGTTTTCCTGTCAGGACACCTTTTGTTGTAGTATGTTTATGTTGCCCTGGCCCTTGGCAGAGAAGTGGTTGACCCTCCCGTGTACCATTAGTCAATTTACCTTCGAATGGATTGTGTCCTCCAATGTATTCCACATCTTTGACATGTAATGTCCACAGCTGTGCACTTCAGAAACTGTTTCAGCAGAGGGCGTCCTGCGTCGATTTCCCTCGAAGGCCTCCGGCCTCCGTCGAGCACGACATCACCGGATGTTATAAATAGGACGCACAGCGCCCGTAGCCTCAGTTCTGTTTTTTCCGCGAACGTGTTGCTTTGTGAAACTCAGCGCGCCTCGTGTGTTTCATCGTTGAGCTGTCTTTTTCTTCGACCCCTCCGACTCTGCGGTCTGGCTTCAAGACTTGCCGGGACTGCAAGTCCAAAATGTAGATCACCGACCCGCATCGCATTTGTGGTGCTTGGGCGAGAGTCACGACACAGACTGTTCAAAATGCCAGTCGCTAACTGTCAATGCCTTGCGGGAGCATAAGGGGAAGCTCCAGGTAGGTAGGGGCTCTAAGCCCAGTAAGTCCCATAAAGTCAAAATCCAAAGGGGTGTCCACTGACGACTCGAGGGGCGACTCTCTGCGTCGGGAGGAGGACTGGGGTTCTCGGTCCCGGAGTGGTTCCCGCCATTCTTTTTCCTCATCGCACCATTCTCGGAAGCGCCGTCACCAGTCACTTTCCCCGTCCTCCTCGGAGGATTGAGCCACGAGGAAAGTGGCATGCCCGACAAAGTCCTCGACTTCTGCAGAAATGGGGTGCCTTTTTAAGGAGCAAATGTTGGCGATATTTCAATCACAGGACACTGGTCCGGTCGCACCTTCTAACGAAGCTGGCCAGGATCGGTCTCGTGCAGTGGCTTGCACGCCTTCAGGTTCTCGTCCGCGATGCAACTCATCTGGAACCTTTTGAGGTCCTGTTCAGACAAGGCTTCAGATAGTCGCAAGAGATGTGCTTCTAGGTCTCGGTCCTCGTCCCCAGCGAGACCGCTGCAACCTACTAAGGGCTCGAAGCCGGCATTGACTCAGTCGGCGCTGTGTCCGTCCGACTCAGACGTCAATGCTTTGCCATCTTATCATCCCACGGCGCCATTGGCACCAGTCTACGTCTTCGCCGAAGTTGTCGAAGCCTTTGGCGCCCTTACCGCCAACATTTTTGCCCAAAATTTGCCGTTGGGGTACCCCGATGTGGTGGATCCTCCGAGGAAGGCTACTGTGAAGTCTGTGAGGCCAGTGTTGGACTCCAGGTCGTCTTCTGTCCCCTGGCCAGGGTTTCAACTCCCTCTGGATAACTTTTATGAAGAGGAAGAAAGGTCTGTTTTTGAGGATCCTGGTGAACTTGATGTGGGTCCAATTTATTTTCTGGACAGTCAATTGGAGGAGTTGAGGCAAACCCTTAATGATGCCAGTGGGTTGGACACTTCTCCGGAAGTGGAATTTGGTAGGCCTGAGCCTGGGGCTCAGGAGTCTTCATACAGGAGGCTCATGGATAGGGTATTGGAGTATCTGGGCTGGTCCAGTCCTCCTGAAGACTTTGTACAGGATGATCTAATGGACATCTTAGATCAAGGTCTGTCCTCTGACCCAGTGTTACCGTTTCATCTTACCTTACAGAAAAGGGAGGCAGCTGCTTGGCAGTCCCCGGAAATCTCTTCTGGCTGTTAATAAATCTTTGACAAAAAAGTACTGCCCTTCCGTTAGTGACCCCAGATATTTATCCACTAACCCCACTCCCGAGAGTTTGGTGCTTCAGGCGGCTACGGCCGCCTTGAGGCAGGCGGCATACCCTACCATCCCTCCTGATGGGGACGACAAGCGATTCGACGGTTGGGCTCGGAAGGTGTTTTCTGCGGGAGCATGGCATTCAAATCGGCCAACTCCACTTGTGCCTTAGCAAGGTTCTCACACACTCAGTGGAACTGTTTCATTAGCGGCTGAGCATATTCCCGAGGGTGAAGAAAGGGATGGTTTCCTGGCTCTAGTGCAGGACGACAGGGATGCCATGTGCGAATACCTTCAGTCAGGTTTGGATACGGCAGATAGTGTTAGCTGGTCCATGGCTGTCAGCACCATTATACGCATGTTCCTGTGGTTGCGGAAGTCTGGTTTTGCTCTGGATGTGCAAAGCAGTCTTCTGAACATGCCCTTTGATGGCAGACATTGGTTTGGCAACAAGGCTGATGAGAGCCTTGCGAGGTTGTAGACCTCGAAAGCTGCGGCAAAATCTTTGAGCGCAGCTGTGCGTCAACCTCAGCCTTTTCGTCCTAGGGGACAGCATTGGAGGGGAGGTTCTTTTCGTTACTACTCCTCCTTTGGTAGAACGAGAGGGGCTGCCAGTCAAAGGGGGCCAGCCAAAAAGTACCCGTGGTGGGCAGGGAAATAGAGGTGCCAAAGCCGCTCAAGCAGCTGCCTCTTTGCCTTCAGGCACTGCCGCAGCCGATTCAGTCAGTCATGTGGCCATGTCCCATGGTTCGCCGGTTGGGGGTAGAATGTCTCAGCATCTCGAAGAGTGGCGGGCCATTACTTCAGATGCATGGGTTCTGGATACCATAGCCCACGGCTACTGCCTTCCCTTCCTACAGCAGCCTCCTGACAATCCACCGGTGAAACTCTCTTTGAAGCTTCCAGATCTGCTCCTTGTGCAGGAAATCTTAAGTCTGCTGGAGAAAGGCGCTATATAACTGGTGCCTGTAGCAGAGAGGAACAAGGGATGGTATTCCCCTTATTTTTTGATCACAAAGAAAGACTGGGGATTGAGACCCATCCTGGACTTGCGTTGGTTGAACAAGCTTCTCTGGAAGGACAAGTTCAAGATGGTTACTCTTTCTCAAGTCTTCCAGGCCCTTCAACTTCAGGATTGGTTGGTGTCTCTGGACCTACAGGGTACTTACTTTCATATGCTGATTCATCCAAAGCGCAGGAAGTAACTGAGGTTTGCGGCTGGTGACTCACACTTTCAGTTTCGGGGTACTGCCCTTCGGATTGACCTCTGCCCGAGGGTCTTCACCAAGCTAATGGTGGTGGTGGCAGTGTAACTTCGGTGAGGGGGGGATTCACGTCTACCCCTGCCTGGACGACTGGCTGAGCTGGGCACGCTCTCCCAGGAAACCATTGGATAACCTGGGTCACACCTGCCGCTCCCTCTACAGACTGGGCTTCTCCTTCAATTTCAAGAAGTCGTATCTGACACCTTCCCAACAGCTCCAGTACATCAGGGCTGTGTTGGACACGTCCTTGGGGGAAGTGCTCGCCTCCCAGGGTGAGGGCTCATCGTATTGTGCTGATGGTGGACAAGTTTCAACGGGCCCAGAGTCTCCCGGCTTTCGAATTCTTAAGGTTGCTCGGCCTCATGGTATCCTGTGTTTTTTCTGGTGCCAGAGGCCAGGCTGAGGATGAGATCCCTGCAATGGGTCCTCAAGATGCAGTGGTCGCAGTTCTCAGGCAAGATGTCGGATCCCGTTCAGATTCCACTCTGTCTCCCAGGATCTTCTGTGGTGGGCCAACGAAGGGAACCTGAAGAAGGGGGATGGGGTGCTCATGCCGACGGCTTCACCGCCAGCGGTCGTTGGTCTCTGTCGGAGTCCAAACTCCATTAACCTGTTAGAGCTGAGGGCTATCAGGCTCACCCTGAAGGCTTTCTGCCGGCTGTACGGGGGGGGGAGGCAGGGGGTGTGGTGTTGGAGTGTCCTGATCATAACTAACAACACAGTGGCCATGCATTACCTCAAAAAGAAAGGGGGTAGGGTCACTCCCGTTGTGCAGAGAGGCAATGCAGCTCTGGTTCTGGGCCCCACAAGTGGATCTCTTAGCCACCAGTGTCAACCGGAAGTGTGAGAGATTCTGCTCAAGGGAATTTCCTCCAAGAGGATCCTTGGGAGAAGCGTTTGTAGTGGTTTGGTCAATCCCACTGCTGTACACGTTTCCTCCAGTCCTAGCCATTCCTCGTGTGTTATGGAGGTTCGGTTCATACATGATCCTCATTGCTCCGGATTGGGCCAGGAGAGCGTGGTACTCTGACCTTCTAGAAATGTCCATCTGCCCTCCATGCCGTCTTCCCTACCGAGAGGATCTGCTTTTGCGCACGCCAGGGGGTATCAGAGGGGTGGCAGGTTCTCCATCCAGAGGTGAAGACTCTCAACCTTCACACTTGGTATGTAAAAGGTTGAGGTATAATGATTGGGACTTCCCGGATGACGTGATGGAGGTGTTGCTTTCGGCCAGGCGGCCTGCAACAAAATCCCTGTATCGTTGGCGTAAGTTCTGGGACTGTTGCAGAGGTCACAATGTGGATCCTTTTCAGTGCTCCATTCCTATGGTTTTGTCTCTTTTGCTTTCTTTGGCTGAAAGGGGCCTTCAAGTTGGTACCATTTAAGGGTTACCTGGCGGCGCTGTCTATATTGAAGTGCTCGTCTGAAGAATGTTCTTACTTTAAGATTCCTTTGATTTCTCAATTACTTAAAGGACTGACTAATGTGTTCCTGCCTCCTTTCCAGGTGCCGGTTTTGGATTTAAAATTGGTTTTGAAATTTCTCATTGGTGCTCTGTTTGAACCGTTGCACTCTTGTCCTTTTGAGATTGTCCTTCAAGACCGTGTTCTTGGTTGCGGTTACTTCCGCTTGCAGAGTGAGTGAATTGCAGGCACTTTTCTCTAAGCCGGCCTTTACTGTGTTCCATAAAGACAGGGTAGTACATAGGGTACGTCCATCCTTTCTACCGAAGGTAGTTTCTGAATTTCATTTCAGTCGGAAGGTGGTTCTTCCTTCTTTCTATCCTTCTCCTCATCCTGTAAAGGATGAGGTGCGACTCCATAGGTTGGATCCTAGGAGAGCTCTGAGCTTTTACATTTCTAGGATGTCCAGGGTCAGAGTGGACGATCAACTCTTTGTAGGATATGTTGGACACCGATTGGGCCAGGCTGTTGCCAAGTAGACCTTGTCCAGGTGGATTATCCTTACCATTACGGTGTGTTACTGTTTGGCGGGTAAGGACCCTCCTGAAGGGTTGCAAGCTTACTCCACTAGGGGCGTGGCTACTTCCACCACCCTCCAGCAGGGGTTTGGGGGGGGGGGGGTCCTATTCCGAATATTTGTGATGCCGTTACATGGCCTTCGCTCCACTCCTTTAAGCATTACTCCCTGGATACAGTCCATGGTCAGGATATGGCCTTTGGTAAATCGGTTCTTTATTCCGCCATCTGATTGGGTACTCTAAATTCTTTTCCCTCCTCCATTTACTGGTACTGCTTTGGGAGTCTGTCAAAGATGTGGAATACGTTGTAGGACACAATCCATTTGAAGAAAAGTTACTTACCAACTGGTAACGTTCTTTCGACTGGATGTTCCTCCAACATATTCCACATCGCCCTCCCAGCCTGCCCCTCTGGAGAATGTCCTATGCGATTGCAGCTTACGTTTCCGCAAGGCTATGTGCAGTCAAACAGGCATGAGACTGGTGCCACACGTCCAGAGGCAAAAAACTTAAACTGAGGCTATGGGCGCCGTGCGTCCTATTTATAACATCCGGAGGCCTTCGAGGGACATCGACCCGACGTCATAGACGCAGAACGCCCTCAGCTGAAAAAGTTTCCAAAGTGCACAGCTGTGGACATTACATGTCAAAGATGTGGAATGCGTTGGAGGAACATCCAGTCGAAAGAACGTTACCAGTTGGTAAGTAACTTGTTCTTCTGTGCTTTTCGTCCATTCCATGCTATATTTACAAATACTGTCCTTATATCGCGGAAGGGCCTTACATAGGTGCTGTAGGGGCATATTCTCCCCATCCCCTGATGCATTGTTTTATACATACTTGACCTCGTCGAGGCTTTCGATACTTCCGTTATTATACAAGCACAGAAAATACTTTCAATTCAGTTTTCTTAATTTCACAAATCCCAGTTCTTGTCAATTCTTCCTGAGCCTCTCTCAACCGTACTGCGTGCACCGCCCTTCTACAACTCTCTCCCACCTTAAGCACACCCACCAATCTTGTGCATGCGCCTTCCACGCACCGCATCAGAACAGCCTACTCCATCAATTTTAAAATTCTGAGCACCACTTCTGTACCTCCTCGTGCTCTCCTAGTCCTATGCACAGGCCCTATGGGTGATGGCTTCAATAAATAAGTGAGTGCTAGAGATCACTTACAAAGCTCACAGTGCTAATGTCCCATTACACCAACATTTTCACAACCCCAACATGAACCCACAGCTTTCTTCCTGCCTCCTTACAGGGGATACCAATATTTCTCGTGCTCAATCTGTTCCTACAGTGTTGCCTTGTAGATGAAACGCCTCTGCAAGACTCAACCAGAAGAACACCTTCCACAATCTAGTCATGCTCCCTTTCCTAAGCCCTTACACGGGCATACCCTCATCCATGACCCAAGCTAAAATGCCCAATCCACAGGGAATCCAACATTCACATAGCTTTTGTCATCTGTATCCTTAAGTCAATAGTCTAGTTATTTGCCAGAACCTTTTACCTCAAGACCGAATGTTCCCTAACCAACAAAATGACATCTACCTCCGCTCCTTTCCCTACTATACTTTACTATACTCAACACTACTAAACAGTACTTCAAAAGATACTCAACAATACTTGTTACCACCCCCCACCCTCTGCCCCTCAATTGCCTTGTCAATACTTACACTCTGTGATCTACTGACGCTGTTCGGCTACCGGCTCCCTCAAAGCTGTCACATCCCGCTTCTGGTTTGCTAGGCTCCTCACGGACTGCATGCAGGATATTTCCAAGCTGGCTCCTGACGGCCTTTGCACGGGGGTGCACCGTGGAGCCCTGGAGGCACTGAGGCAGGAGATGCTGCTTATGCCGAGGGGACGTAGCCAACCATACCGCTGCTACCATCTTGTTGGCTTGGGTATACCAGAGCGACTGGGAGTTACTACGACCTCACCGGTTCAGCTCCCAGGGCCCAACAACCCTCCCCTAGTTCACAAATGGAGGACTCAGCCAAAGGCAAGTGTTGTTTATTACACAGACATGGATCATACAGGACATTCGAAAAATTCCCAGGATCACTACTTCCAAGCCCCTGTCGGGCCATTTTGTTTCATTTTGACATCACAGCATGGGCGCTTCCCCCAAAAAACCTAAGACTGGATAGCGTTCGTGGACGATATAGTCCTATTTGATCTCACCCCAAATGGAATTCAAAGGAAACTCACTTTGTTCCACACATACTCAGTAGAAAACAACTTAAAAGTAAATGGACACAAATCGAGAGTGTTGATTTTCTCTACAAAGAGAAGCACAAAACCCCCTGATTTGGCATGTGGTGGACGAGGCCCTTGAGCGGACAAATTCTTTGACCTACTTGGGCTACGAGGTCCTAAATACCACATCAAAACATAGTGGGATACAGCACATTAATGGAAAATCTAGCCCGTCATTAGCTAAAATGAAAAGGGTCTGCGCACAGTTGTTTTTTTCTATGAACCCCTTGAATCAATTCTACTTGATGCAAGTGGAACCCACCATACTTTATGGATTAGATATCAACCTAAATGATTTGGGCGACAAACTAAATTCAGGGTATGCTATAAGACACGAGTTTGGGCTTGTTTCTATGACTACCAGATCCCAATGGAGGAATTTGACTCAGTACGCCAAGCTGATAAATCCGCTCCCTCATTCACTATATGAAGAGGGGTGAAGATCAAACGCATATTTCAGGTATAACCAATTCTAAACTAAAGGAGCAAATGAATGACCTGCTGTCGTTGTAGGCTCTTCTAGAGAAGAGCTAGCCATAGATGCCTTTAAGGGCGAAAGAAAAACTATTGCAACATGACTTGGTAAAAACTATTGATGAGCTGACTAAATATACCCTCTATTAGGAATATGCCAAGCTTGATTACCAAAGGGAGCAGGTGTCCAAATACATACTAATCTTTCCATGTCCAAAAAAGCGTATTTTATATCTCCACTTTTTATTAAACCAGCTACCAACATTGGAAAGAGTGAGCAGGTGGAAGGACCTGGACGGGGACTTGAGTTGTAAGCTTCGTGGAATGGTAAATATGAAAGAAACCACGAAAAATCTGGTGATGGTTTGTCTGGCTCTGAAGGAAGACTGGAGAAAACATTTGGCTAAAGTCGTGGGTAATGAAGCACTGTGGAGTAGCGTGATGGGTGGCCAATCTCTGAAAAAGTTAGAAATGGTAACGCCTGGTGCTGATGCACTGTAATCAAATTAGACCAAACCGGAGTGTTTTTTTAAAATTATTTTACTTTGTGAATAATGCGATGCATTTTAGTATTTTTTTTTCTTCTCTTCCTCTTTTCCTTCTCTTTTCTACTTTATATTTTTCTGTTTTTTTTCTTACACAAGTTACTTGTATTTTGTATTTGTGAAAGGTTCTTACTTGCAAATGTTTGTAGAAACCAAAGCGCAATAAAGGGGAAAAAAAATAAGTGTTTGCTTGTTTGGGTGATTGGGGTGGTATCATTTATGGTAGACACCTATAGATATTGTTTTATTGGTACTCTTATGTCAGTTGGCTGGCCTGCCACTTCCCCAAGAAACTATTTCGTTGTTGCAGGATTACCATTGACTCTTGCCCTCTGCCATCCACCCCTGGATTTCTGTTCCCTGATTGGCTGGAGCTGGTCTCCCCAGGCCTGATGCCCAACTCTGTTCTCAGCGCTCTATGCACCTTCTCAAGGTAATGAGAAAGACGAAGTGTTCCCAATGTAACTGTTGGTACTACTACTTCTGCCTCTGAGAGTGCCCTCAGCGTTGCAACATTGTTAAAGATTCCATGTATCACTTCATGTCTGTTTTACTAGGAATCGTCCGTCTTCCCACTGCGGGTGAATGACTATTGTCTGGTTCAGCAGCACCACGTGGTTGAGAACCGCAAAATCAAGCTCTCGGGTTTGCAATTTGAGAATCAATCCTGTTTTTTTTGCAGATGGCTCCTTGTTTTAGCTTCGGAATGTGTTGCTTTTTTCTGACCTTGGCTGCGAGCCCTGGTCTGCAGTTCTGTGCAGCATAGTGCTGCTTTGATTTCTCGTTCTGTGGCCTGTTGCCACATGTAACCTTATTATAATTATACTATGAGTTCTACAGATCTGTGCTATGTTTCCCGTAGGTTAGTTGCGTTTGGTCCTTCCAGGCTCCTTACATGATCCTGTAGTTCCATAGGGTTAGTTGCGACAAGCGTCTGCAAGCTTGCTCTGCATCTTAATTTGCCTTGCGTTCAGCGTTTCTGCATTTAGCTAGTGGGAAAAATAATAAAAGCTTTTGACAGTATATGTGTGTGTGTGTGTGTATATATGTGTGTGTGTATATGTGTGTATATATATATTTCTGATGTTTGTTAATCTGCTTAGAATCACATGCTGTGCATAGGTCCGACATCCAGTGGTCACTGCGGAGTATTGCATTTTGTTTTTCGTAGTCGAAAAGGGGACGTCGACCAGGCGTGTCTGAAACACTATCCCTATAGTGACGTGCATTGTACCCACAATCCCTCACGCGTCGAGGTCCCTCAGATTGTTTTTTTCCGCCCAGCTTCTGGTCGCCTTCACGCGGAGCTCCTCGAGAGACATTGCAACCCTCGACCTTTGGTCGTTTCTTCTACGAAGATTAATACAGCACTCCCTCGACGCAGTGTAGCTGTTCTCCGCCGAGCAAAATCGTCGACGGAGGGTCGAGCGGAGGAAATCTTCGGCGCTGCCGAACACGTGGCCTGGCCTCGCTGGCCACATACAGTAGGGAGAGTGGGGTCGTGGGACATCTCTGGGTCTTTCTGAGAATGCCTTTCCCTTTCCCTTTCCCCTTCCTTTCCCTTGGGGTGTTTATCGCGATTTATTGCCTCTGCTATGGAGAGGACACCATTTAGGTTTTGCCCACTTTGTAAAGGCAAATTCACTTGGAAGGACAAGCACTCACGGTGTAACCGCTGCTTGCCCCTCGATCACAAAGAGGAAGGGTGCGCGGCTTGTCGGCTTCTGAAGCCTAAAACTCTAAAAGACCGTAGGGTTAAAAGGTGGGCGGCCTACGCGATGTCGAAGGCCGAAGGTTCACCCGCCGCTGCTACCACCGACAGTGACGAGGAACGCGATGACACGACCTCCGCCACGGAAGTCGAAACCCCCTCTAAGGAGCGCTTACGCGCTTCGTCGTCTGTCCCCGGCCCCGACGGGCTCGGCTCACGCCCTGCTTATGGGGATGAACACCCCGGCGACACTGACGCACACAAAGATTCACATAAAGGTAAGCACACAACCCATGGCTCTTCTTCGTCTAAGTCGAAGAGAGCTTCGGCGCCCAAGGAGACGCAGGTTCCACCGGCGGCCTCCTCGGACCGTTCGGGTTCGAAGCCCCTCTCGCAACCGCAGCCGCGACCTGCGACTGGGCTTTCGGCAAACAAGGGCGCCACCACCAAACCATCGGCCGGTGCGCTTCAACAGAAGGCGCAGACCGCCGTACAGCGCTCGATACCCATAGCGTCGAAAACTCAAGCTTCCGCCGACAAAAATGTCGCCGATAGCTTAGCCAGGATCGTTGTAGCCGACGCCCAAAAGCGTACGCCGAAGATTTCGTCGAGCGTTACGCATAGATCAAAGGATACGCCGAAAACACCCGAAGGAAAGCAGGGACTACCCCCTTCAGTCAGGGAGTCTCCCGACACACCTGAGGGTTTTGAGGAGGGCGACGGGACACTTTCCTCGACGCTTTGGGAGAGGTCGAGCCATTTCGAGGTAGACAACTCGAGTTTTCCCCCGCTAGACCGCTCTGGGGTACCCCATGAAACTATGGAGAGACTCCACCTCTGTATGGAGAGGATGGAAAAGTTTATGAGTACCCAAGCCCCTCTAACTCTCAGAAGAACTAGAGAAGGGCCTCAAGACGACCCCAGAGCCAAAAAACCGAGGCTGGTCGATCCCCTGCTGGACACAGCCTCAGACTCCCAAGATGTATATGACCTCACTGGGGAGGAACAATACTTCGAGGAAGAAGATGATTTCATGGACCAGGAGGAATGTCTAGAAGACAGAACAGATATGATAGAAGAAGGCTTCGGGATTAGCCCAGGAGAAGGACCTTCGCACCCCTGGCAATCACCATCAGTGTGTTCCGACACTGATGCCCTAAATCTAACTCCTCCGGATAATTCTCCAGTTAGGAACACGTCTCCAATTGACGATCAGCCTACTTTCAATGCACTGTTGCGCAGAGCAGCAGCGCATTTCGAACTGGACACGGGAGAACTCTCTCCAGAATTAGACTTTGTAGAAAGAGTCATTAAAGAAAAACCCCCGGTCAGCCAGACCATTCCACTCCTCGCCTCAGTGAAAAGGAGGATCACCCCGTCGCTGTCCACTCCCGCATTGATCAGAGGGGTCAATCCACGGATTGAGAAACTTTTCGCTCCTTCACCCTCAGATCCGCTCTACATTAGGGGACATTCCATACCGGACTCCCTAGTTGTATCTAATACTAGAAAGAGGGCAGGGGTACCACTTTCCACCAGTGAGGCACCCCCTGACAAGGAGGGCAAGAGGCTATATGCCCTTGCAAAAAGAGTTACTTCCTCGGCTGCCTTCTCAGCAAGAATTGCCAACAACAATTCCTTGCTTGCGAGCTACGCAGACGCGCAGTGGGCCAAACTGCGCAAAGACGCAGAGGAAGCACCGGAGCCTTTACGTACACGCCTACTGTCGACTATTGGCGAAGGAACACAAGTGAACCAGAGCATTGTAAAAAAACTCTCTGGACGCGGCAGAAACAGCAGGACGTTCCCTGGTACAAGGAATACTCCTAAAGCGCCATGTATGGCTGCGCAACTCAGGCTTTAAACCGGAGACACAGGCGTCTTTAATAAATAAACCTGTCGAGGACGCCAACCTCTTCGGAAAGGCGGTAGATGAAGCCCTAGAGATGGCCAAAAAAGAGTTCGACACTATCAAGACTCTTGACCAGATCTCTAAGCCCACTACCAGACGCGGCTATGGCAACAAGCGCTTTTTTCGTGGCCAACGGCAACAACAACAAGGTCAGCATCAGCAATACCCTGCCACCAATTACCAAGCCAATAGTGGGCAGTACAGCCAAAGAGGCCAACGCCGGGGCAAAGGGAGAGGTCGGGGATCCACCCCCAGAGGCTCCCAAGCCCCCAACAACTCCAAGTGACGCGAAGATTCGCGTCCCCTCCCATGCAACACCGGTCGGGGGCCGGATAACATCCTTTCTTCCTGCATGGGAGGAGATAACGTCAGACCGTTGGGTACTTTCCACCGTAGCCCACGGATACTGTATCGAATTCAACAGTTCCCCATCCTACAGACCCCCGAGGGGACGGCGGTTGACGCCGGAACATCTTGCCATCCTTCTTCAAGAAGTACAACAACTGCTGGAAAAAGGAGCCATAGAGGTCGTGCCTCTATCTCAGGTAACGGAAGGTATTTATTCAGTGTACTTCCTTGTACCCAAAAAGGATCTAACCATGCGCCCTGTATTAGATCTGCGCCCAGCGAACAAGTTTATCAAACCCCAAAAGTTTCGTATGGTGACCTTACAGGAGGTGATCCCGCTGCTTTCACAGGGAGATTACATGACAACATTGGACATGAAAGATGCATACTTTCATATTTCAATGTTGCCAGCGCACAGAAAATACCTAAGGTTCATGATAGAGGGCAAACACTACCAGTTCAAGGTGCTACCCTTCGGTATAGCTTCAGCACCAAGGGTATTCACAAAGGTACTGGCAGTGGCTGCGGCCCACCTGCGCAGGTTGTCCATCCCAGTTTACCCTTACCTCGACGACTGGCTCATAACAGGGGACTCCTACGAAACATGTTTCTCCAATACCCAAAAGACGGTAGACCTTTTGTTCCAACTGGGCTTCTCCATCAACGAAAAGAAGTCCAGTCTAGACCCCAGTCAAATCAAACCATTCCTAGGGGCTCTAATTCAAACAAGGGACGGCCTCGTCTTCCCCTCCAAAGAGAGGGTCCAAAACATGCTGTTTCAGATCCCCCAATATGTGACCGGCCGAGAGGTGACGGTACGCAAAGCAATGCGCTTGCTAGGAATGATGGCGTCGTGTATTTATTTGGTACCTCACGCGCGCCTGCGCATGCGCCCAATGCAAGAGTGGCTCAACAGCCAGTGGTGTCAGGCCAGCGGACAATGGGACGATCTAGTGGTGGTCTCGCAGGCCTTGGTTCTCTCGCTACAGTGGTGGACAAAGGGGAACATGGAAAAAGGAAAACCCTTTGCCACACCCGCGGCGGAAGCCACTCTAACCACAGACGCATCCCTCACAGGATGGGGTGCTCACCTATCCCATCAGACTGCTCACGGAGTGTGGACTCCGAACGTAGCATCCAAACACATCAATCTACTGGAGCTACTAGCGGTATTCAAGGCGCTAAAAGCCTTCCAAGAACTCCTACAAGGCAAGACAGTAATGGTCCTTACGGACAGCACTACAGCCATGTACTACATCAACAAGCAGGGGGGCACCCACTCTCCAGGCTTGTCCAAACTGGCCCAGAATATATGGAAGTGGGCTCTCAAACAGGACATGTTCCTACTATCACTACATGTACCCGGGGAACTCAATCTGCTGGCAGACAGACTCAGCAGAGATTTCCCCCTGCCCGAAGAGTACGAATGGCGTCTGCACGAAGACATCGTCTTCGACGTCTTCACACAATGGGGATTCCCAGAAATAGACCTGTTCGCAACCCTGGAGAACTCTCAATGCCTAAGTTACGCCTCCAGGTACCCCCAGAACCAATCCAAGGGGAACGGTCTATCGATGCAATGGTCAGGGAAATTTGTTTACGCTTTTCCCCCGACTCCCCTTCTCAACAAGGTAGTGCACAAGATGCACCAGGAACAAGTGACCATGATACTGGTGGCCCCAATGTGGGCCCGACAGCCATGGTTCGCTCACTTGATGGAGATGTCTCTATCTCCCCCAGTAAAACTCCCCTGCCCGTACAACATGCTATCTCAGAACAAGGGCAGGACTCTGCACCCATGCCCTCAGAACATGAATTTAGCAGCTTGGCTCCTGAGGTCATAGAGTTCGGGCATCTACAACTCCCGCAAAGATGCATGGACATCCTCAGGGAAGCCAGAAAACCGAACACTCGCCACTGCTATTCTAGCAAGTGGAAGAGATTTGTCATCTGGTGCAGGAGTAAAAGCATCAACCCTATTGACTGCTCTCCCACACATGTGGTACTATACCTGACCCATCTCTTGGATTCAGGCCTAGTGTTTAACTCCATTAAAGTCCACCTAGCGGCACTTTCTGCATACACCACCTCCCAACTCAAAGTGTCGTGGTGGAAGATCCCAGTTATAAAGGCATTCATGGAGGGAGTAAAAAGAATACACCCCCCGATAGCTGACCCTGCTCCCGGATGGGACCTTAATGTGGTACTTACCAGAATCATGGGCTCTCCATTCGAACCCATGCACAAAGCATCCCTTAAACATCTTACTCTTAAGACTGCTTTTTTAATAGCTATCACCTCCATCAGGAGAGTAAGTGAACTTCAGGCTCTTTCTATTCTAGACCCCTTTGTTACAGTTCACAAAGATAAAGTGGTTCTACGCACTCACCCTAGGTTTACTCCGAAATTTATTTCTAAATTCCACGTAAACCAGTCTATAGAACTACCAACGTTCTTTCAAAATCCTTCCAATTTGGGAGAAAGGACTCTGCACACACTTGATGTACGCAGGGCGGTCATGTTCTACATGGAAAGAACCAGACCATTGAGGAAGACTAATCAGTTCTTCGTCTCGGTGGCAGCAGGAAGAGAAGGAGATGCGGTTTCAAAGTCCACTATTTCTAGATGGATTGTTCAATGCATCACTCTCTGCTATACTCTTGCTAAGAGAGAACTACCCTTTAAGCCAAGAGCACACTCTACTCGAGGCACGGGGGCTTCCATAGCATTCATTGCAAATGTTCCCCTTGAGTCCATATGCAAAGCGGCTACCTGGAGTTCTGTGCACACCTTTACAAAACACTACTGTCTAGATACACACTCTAGATCTGACTCCCAGGTGGGACAGGCAGTATTACGACACCTTTTCTCTACTGTTCCTTCTCATAACCCACCGCCAACTCCGGGTACTGCTCGCTAGTCTATGCACAGCATGTGATTCTAAGCAGATTAACAAACATCAGAAGAGAATGCATTACTTACCGTAAAAGCATTTCTGATGGTTGTATCTGCTTAGATTCACATGCGCCCACCCTTCCTCCCCGCTCGGATGGAAGGAACATAGACTTCCTTTATATATCTCTCTCTTTCTGTACTCACTCACGTCTAGAAGGCTCCCTCAGGGCAGAAAAAATACAAACAGAGGGACCTCGACGCGTGAGGGATTGTGGGTACAATGCACGTCACTATAGGGATAGTGTTTCAGACACGCCTGGTCGACGTCCCCTTTTCGACTACGAAAAACAAAATGCAATACTCCGCAGTGACCACTGGATGTCGGACCTATGCACAGCATGTGAATCTAAGCAGATACAACCATCAGAAATGCTTTTACGGTAAGTAATGCATTCTCATATATATATATATATATATATCATCAGAACTGTGTAAGCCTGTTCTTTGTGTGTGCAAGTGTATGTTCGTGAAACTTCGTTCATGGCTGCAAGTTTACTTCGTGACTAACGTGGCCATGTTGTGGTGTCACTAATGAAGTCAGCACACTGGTTTCTCGACATTAGTCCACGTCCTCCATCAAGGCATTTGGGTCCATGACCAGTGTTGAAGTACCAGTGTCCAAAAACAAATTCACTGGGTAAGGTTTGAATGGTTGTCTAAGAGGGTAGCTGTGTCTGCATGCGTGGATATTGCTGGCCCTCTTGGAGGCTGTCCGAATAGTGAGTTGCTTTGTGCGTTCTTAACTTATCGGGCTGTCATGTTCTTGGGGGTGACGTGGGGCATTCCAGGGACCCTCTCTTCAGGATTATCCTGTTTTTTGTCCTGGAGTGAACCAGAGTGTTACCGCCAAAAAGTTCTGAGCATCATTCTTTCACCTTCTAGTTGTGCTTGTGGTATGAATGGGATTTGAGCCAATTTTGAAAAGCTTGTTTCAATTTTCTCATCTGTTTGCCTAGCACGGATGTATCTGGGACAGTCTCTATGTATTCTCTGGATTTCTTTACGCAAAATACCTTTCTTTTCTTGGACCAATTGATCAAATGGTTGTGTACCGGCCTCCCTCACTTTATTGTGTCTTGTGTTAGTTGGAGGATACTACAAACCTGTCCAATAAGTGGTAAAAAGATCCCACCTTTAGCATATCTAGTTTCTCAAGTAAGGTGGTTGAGCCCAAGAGCTGTTCAAAATATTCGGTACACTTGTGCCCTTTGGGAATCCTCCTCCCTAATAGATTGGGTCCATTAGCAACGACTAGGTTCGAAAAACTGCATGTTCGGTTTAACTTTAAAATCCTAAATTGTTAAAGGATTATGGTCCCTCAGGATTGTTGCAGGAATTTGAAGTCGCATGCCCTCATTAAACACTCTGATAACCTGATTTAATGGAGCTCTAGTGTAGCCTCCTCCTCCCCTCTTCGCTTCAATCCAGTTGCCCACCCTGCCTCCACACAGGGTGCATTTAAGTCACCCACCAACAGCACATGTGCCCCAACATGTTCACAAATTTTAGCCATTTTATGCAAATAGGAAGGTAGAATAACACACGCAGGATTACTGTATAGGTTAAGCAACAGCAACTGGCTCTTCCCCCAAAATGTTTGTGTCTTTCTTTGATCGCTAAGATGCCGTAGTCCTCTTCTGAGATGACCTTTGACTCTATTAAGGCATTTTTCACAGCTACAATTAAGCCGCCTGTGCCCCCCACAGCAGACCTGGACCTGTAATCTGCCAGCTTGCATGTAATCCTGAAAGGTCGTAAAAGGCCCTGTTGATACTGCCTCGCAGAAGTGTTAGTATCCTCTTCCCGCACCTTTTCCTTTTGCAAATTCTGTAGTACCTCCACTTCAGCCGTTACCAAATTAACTGCCAACATCGATTTTAGTACTAATTGTACAACATCTGTATGCCTATTGTCAGGGAAATAAACTCTCTCAATATCCCTTAAACTGATCAAGCGAAGTTGCGCGATTTCATTCAATAACTTGGCAACTTTGTCTGCTATAGCAAATGAACGCTCCAACATCAAACGGTTCCCTTCATCAAAGCTTGCTCGTTCTGACTCTGTCCACACATTAAGGTGCGTTACTCCCTTTGGGACCCTCTCCCACTTTGCAACAGATTGTGTTCCTCACAACCGTGCACCCCATACACCTACACTTCTCTTGCTTAGGATAAGCCCTCCTTGAGTCATGCACCTCTTCCGATGTTGACCTTTAAACACTTTTTATCCCCTGCGAACCGGACACTGGATTTAGATAATAACCCTGTTTGTGGTTACCAGCTGGGGACCTATAGGTGCCCTATCAAAAGAATATATGGTTGAACCTCTTGTTGGCCTTTGGGGGCTGCCCTTGATGGTCCTGGACTGGGCCCACACCACCCTCCAAGACTGCAACAGATCTTAAAATACTTGCCCTGGCTGGATTAGGATGGGTGCCCCCTCCCCCCCCCCCCCCACACCACCCCCGCCCTCGTTGCCACATGGTTGAATACACACATCAATTCCTTTACCCTTTGGGCCATTCGCCCCCAATAAAATGGAACATCCCACACCCACTTATGTGTTGTGAATCATGATCGTCCCCATGTCTCCCCGCCCCACCTTTTTGGCCAAGAAGAGTGGACCACTGTGTGGCGTTGGATGTATTTTTTTGGGACAAGGGCATCTCTCATTGGTTGTCTTCTTCGCTACCCGCTTGTTCCTATTCTAATAGTAGGCAGGGTTGTTCAGTTCTTCTGACCTACCTGTCACCAGTGGTATTTCATACACCAGAGTAGTCATCCTCAGTCTCCCATGGACTGTAGGGCTTGGGGTGACACCATGTTCCTGAGTTATTTTCTAGAGCCTGAATTCCTCCCCTTTTTCTCCCTTTTTTGGGGTTTGGGTGGTGACTTCCCCTCGGCCCGATGTAAGACAACCTCTGAACGTGTGGATTAATTTCTTGAGTGATTTCAGGGTTGTTTTTTCCCAACAATTTTTTACATTGACCTTGCACCTCCTCTATACCCAACTTCAGCTCACTTAGCACACGGTATGGGTCGTAACTAAGCAAGTTTTTATGTTGTCGTACAAAGAAACGAAGGAGCTTGGAAGCATGTTTTAAGGCTTAGAGCTCCAGAGCAGTTCACCTCCCATGTTAATCTAGCTCCCTCAAAGTGTAATGCATCCCCTGTGGCAAGGGGCTAGCTTCATGACTGGGCACTCCACCTTCATCAAATCCCCCACCTGAGGTGCTGATATGGTGTTCAGTCATGTAAGAAAACATCGGGGCATTGAAATGCACAGGGCCTTCCCAACCCCCCATTGTAAAATTACATTTGGGTACACTCCGTTCCTCCAATAAGTCTGTTGCTATTACACTTTGGTCACTGATGAAATGCTGTCACAATCATTTGGAGCTCCCCTTCTCCCCTTGTGCCTAATCTCTGTGCTAGTGCCAGGCATAGGCAGGCTTCCATGCCCAGAGAAAGTCTGCCATCCTTTTTTGCTTTGCTATGGCTCTCCTAATGTTCAGTACAGGGATTGTATTAAATGCCATGTGTCCCAATGTACCTTTTCTCTGGATACCAAAGGAGTTGCTCTGCACCTGGCCGAAGCCTATTGGGACATATGCATCTTGATTTGTCTCCCCTCCCTGTTGTGCAACTGTTTGCAGTGTTCTCAGTGCACCCTCTTCCTATCACAGTGGCAACACACATCACATTTCCCAAATCAATTTCCACTACCTTCACCAGACCTGAACTTAGTTCAACGTTGGCTGGAGCAAGGTTTCTGACCCTTTTACACCTTTGTTCGCCACCTTATACGGCGAGCGATTTAGAGCACTGATTGTGAACCCAGTAGACAGATCCCTTTCCCTCACTGACCGCATCTCTGTATTAGGGAGTATTTTCAGTGGATGTGCTAATTTCCTTTTAACCTGAGACCCCCAGCGCTTTTGCTGGACTCTGGACTTTTTTGATTGATCTCCTGAGTGAGTGGAACTTTTTACCACTCACTCATTCTTTTTCTCGTACTGTTTTTTGGAGTCTGGCAAACTCCATATGTTTAATACAGGCATCTGCTTTTTGCTTTGTGACACTCGGCACCCTATGTGCAGTGTCACTGAAAAGTCCCTTGGACTTCTCTTTGTTTAAATACATTTTCTTGTGAGAACTCAGTTCCCAAGAATGGTAAGATAACTTTTATCTTACTTAACTTTTCTTTCGTGGGTCCAGTACACACCACCTTATATAGGGTACTGGGGGTTACATTGTAACTCCTTCACCCACTCCTCGTGTAACTTTTTGTTATGAATGACTAACTTAAATGGCTGGTGGCAGTGGTTTCTTTTACTACCTTTTTTGCAGGTTACTAGCAGGCTGATTTCTCAGCTGCAGTACAGCACCCATGGTTGAGCATTTTCCCAAAATGGCCCTGGTCGTCTTTTGTCGCCATTTTTCGCTTGCAGTTCCTTCTGGCCGTTTCTTCTTTCCTTTAGAGTAGATTTGAGTCCTTTGTGAGTTTTTTGCCTTTGGCGGGCTTCAGCCCTGAAGCCTGCTCAGGCTCCAGTGTGTCTGGGAAGCCAGGAAGTGTGAAGCAGGAGTCCGAAAAATCACTGTCCTTTGTCTGTAGGTATGCCTAGCTGAAACCAGTTCTAACTGGACGGCTGGCTGTCCTAAAGGACAGCCAACCCCCAAGGTGATTGCTCTGAGAGTCTGAAGGAATGGGATCCCGCATAAAAGGCAAGGATTTCGGCACCACAGGCAGTCGACCACTGGAACAAGGAATCCGATGAAGCGATGCCAGCAGCACCTTCCAGGACTACAGAAGCACCAGTGAAGCCTTGCATCTGTGCTGACCCAGTTATCACATAGACAGGGAAGATCTGCCAAGGATGACTTCCTCCTTTAGGCTGGTGGGACCAACTAGCCTCCAGACCTTCATTTTGGGCCATCCCCCGATTTGCTGCGACTTTCCTGGTCTGCAGAATCCCAATACCCGAGATACCTGGACCATTATTGAGTGCATCATCTCCCGAAGATCGAATCCAGCTAAAACTTTGCCTGCATCCGTATAGGGCTTCCAGGCGCTGGAATTCACCAAAAGTCCCCTCACTAGAGTTCAGGCCTGAGTAACTGAAGGGAATCCTTCTGCCGATCTTAGTTTATTCTTAGTACTAAGAAAAAGGCACCAAAACCACAGAGGGCCTCTGGAGTGAGCTGAATCCATTGCTGCCGACCCCTTGTGAGTGCTACTGCAAGAGCCCGTCAGGGATCCCCCCTCCCCCTCTCTTTGGCACCACGACCAAAGAGCAGGAATTGGGGTCTGCAACTTTGTACCCAGAAGGAAGCCAGCTACAATTTTTTTTAAATTTCTTTTTTTTTTTATTTTTATTTTTACTTTCAAGGTTCTGTGGGGCTTGGGTTGTAATTGCCTTGTGCCATTTCCAGTGCTTTCTGGCTTGGGAAGTGCTGTTTTCTTCAACTGAGAGTTAACCTCAACTCCTCTGTGCAGGCTTTGCAGCTTGTGCACTATCAGGAAGGCTTCCCTTGAGCTCCTGTACTTCTCCAAGAACCACTCGCTGGTTAACTCACTTTTCCTCTGAAGATCTTCATCAGAACTGGAACTGTCCATTTGACTTTGGCTGTCCTGGTTTCCCAAATGTCCATCTTCTTGATCATATTGGCTTTGGCAATGCTGGTTCCGCCATAGGTTTTAATTGTGAACACTTGTATTGCTAGGAAACAGACTGCCTATAACCCTCTGGAAGAGTGTACTTGTTAACAGTTGCTGGTTGTGTTCTGCCTAACTTTGAAACTTTCCCATCTCAATTTTGCTAAGGTGATGAAACTGCTTATACTGATCCTAATTGACGTCACTCTGTGTGCTGGATATGTAAAGCATAGAAAAAGTTACTCAACTGCATTATTGTTTCTGGCGCTGTAGAGGTGCTAGGTGTTTGGCGCCAACTTCAGAGATACTACCTACATCTTATTCTTTTTTAGACCGGCTAAGATCTGACGCAGCAAAAAAAAGAAATCCTCCCAAAAAAGTACTTCCTCAGCCAAAGAAGACCTAGTAGTCAACATTTCTAAATACCAGTTAAGTCAATTTGAACACCAGACGCTTCAAAAAGGACTCTTATTTGTTCCCCACTATTCGAGCACCTTATTGAAAGAAAAAATCAGCTTCTTTAAACTGATGCGGAAGATGAAACTAAGTATTTTTTGACTCTATTGAAGTACCTGAAAAAGAGACTCAGTCTGAATTTCTTGAAATGAAATCCAAAAGCACATTTGCTCCTCCGGTTCAGAACTGTATTTTGGAATCCTTCCAGAAATCTGTCCTTAATGACTTTAGGAAAATCGATTTCAAAAGAAAACGGCGCACAAATTTGACGGCGAGGGAAAAACAAGTACTCGACAGACTCTGGCGAAACCCAGAAATAATAGTCAAACCGGCTGATAAGGGCGGAGCTTTGGTGCTATTAGACACATCAAAATATAAAGCAGAAGTGGAAAGACAACTTGCTGATACAGAGACCTATATGGAAGTCAATACAGATCCAACCAAACAAGTGAGAGAAATAATCAAGAAAACTTTAGAAACAGCAGAGCAAGAGGAAATTATTTCATACAAAACTAAAGCCTTTTTGATAAATTCACATCCTATCATGCCGGTCATCTACGTTTTACCGAAAATTCATAAAGATCTACGGAATCCACCAGGACGTCCAATAATAGCAGCTAGCAATAGTCTCTTGGAACCACTGGCAAAATACATAGATAAAATAATTCAACCTTTAGCACAACAGGCTCACTCTTACATTAAAGACACCAATAACTTCCTATCGAAATTGACAACAATTACCTTTGATCCAACTACGGATATTATGTTCACTATGGATATTACCAGCCATTATACAAACATTACACATCAGGCAGGACTTGAGGCAATTGAATGGGCACTTTTAAGAACAACCAACAACATTAAGTCTGATAGACTGTTTATTATGCAACTACTTACAATTGTCTTGAACAATAACTTTTTCATGTTTGAGGACAAATATTATATCCAAATTTCTGGAACCTCAATGGGCGCCGCGATGGCTCCCAGTTACGCAAACATTTTCATGACATACCTAGAAGAGACGAACGTACTTAATAATCAGATGTGGAATCAAAAATTGAAACTCTACACTAGGTACATAGATGACCTCTTCGGTATCTGGAGCGGAACAGAAGAAGAACTAACACAATTTTTTAAATTTATGGACACATTGGCACAAAGGATCAAGTTTACATACAAAATGAGTAGGACATCACTGGAATTCCTGGATGTAATGGTATATGAATCTCAAGGGATACTCTCTACTACCGTATTCACCAAATCAACAGATAGGAACAGTCTTCTTCTTGCATCTAGCTTTCATCCAAGAACAACGATTGAAAGTATTCCGTTGAGCCAAGTATTGAGATACCGAAGAATCGTATCGAAAAAAACGAATTTGAGAAGAAAGCGAATGAACTAACTAAAATTACTTTCGAGAGGTTATGATCAGACACAGATACAACAGGATAAAAAAAAAGTCAAGAACATTACACTACAACAAGCTTTGAGCCCAGCCGTCAAGAGAAACACTGCAGACATTGTGTATGTCACTACTTACTCGCAACAAAGCAGACATATTGAAAAGATAGTGGAAAGTAATTGGGAGAAATTGTCACTTGATCCTAAACTAGTAAGCCTGTTTCCGACACCTCCACTTTTTGCTTACAATAAGAGCAAGTCAATTCGAGATTGTCTAATTAAATCAGACTTCTCTGCCAAGAAAACACAACTGAGCAAATTTAAGGGAACCCTCCCATGTAACAAGTGTAACTGTTGTAACAAGTGTAACTGTTGCCACAATGTCCACAAGGTAATTATATTCACCACCCACATAAAGGCAATCAGATTGCACTAAATCACACCTCTACATGTGACACCATGAGTGTGATTTATGGCATTAAGTGTCCCTGCGGGCTCTATTATGTGGGCCTTACAGGCAGGAAAGCCAAACAACGATGGTGCGAACATAAATCTAATGTGCGATTAAAACTCATGAAATCCCCTGTAGCACAACATTTCAATGAACGCAATCACACAATTGCACAAATGCAGTTTGTAATTTTGGAACATGTCAAATTACCCAGACGAGGTAACCTACAAAGATTACTCCAACAAAGGGAAACATTCTGGATAGACAAATTGGACTCAATGGCCCCTCGGGGAATGAATTTAGAATGGGATTTGTATTGTTTTTTGTGATGGTCTGTCTGCTACAGATTCTTGTGATTGAAGGCTCATTACTGTGTTTTGAGATCTAATAGGGTGTACCTCCACATTGGACTATTTGTTGCAATATTTTGTGATTTAATGTTTATCACTGCTTTTGAATATCAAAAACACTTTTTCTCACATATTTAAAAACGATATTGTTGCTCTAACTGTTATACATAAACTTTTGAGACATACATCTGATATTTCAGTTGGGTGGCGATAGAGGGAATTTGTTCTGTAACTCTATAACTTGTTGGTAACAATGATCGTTAGGGTAATATACTGATAAACCTGTGAGCAAATGAAATTCCAGTAGAGAACAGGCAAACCGGACAGTTATTTTCTCTTGTCCCGTCGATTGACCATTAATTTATATTAACAACTGGGTCAGCTCACATTCATGCAACAGCATGGATAGGAGTTATTCACTTCTTCTTTCAACATGGCCGCCACTGAGAACCGTTCGTACATCCTAGTCTATTTATCTACACACGTTGCCATTAGCTACGCTGAAATCAAAGGAGAAACAGGAAGTCCGCGGTACTCCCGTTAGACGAATGCAGTGCGAGGCTCGTACTCATTGCAGCAGGTAACTATTTCGCTTTCACGACTAACACAAACCCGCGAGATAGGTTGCGTTTTTGGTTTATGTAGACTAACACAGGGGTGCTATTATATTCCCCTTTTCTAACAGAGTTCTACAACAGCGGTACTGTCGCGTTGTATTTGACATCAGTTACCGAGGCGAATCACTGTGAACGTGCATTATAAAGGTGGTTCAGTGACCTTATCCGTCTTATCGTTTATGGGAAGTGGGAATTAACGGCGTTGAACGGCAACACTTCCACCAAGGAAGTTAGGCCACACTCGGCTCCAGGTAACGCCTAATAGCCTAAGTTAAAGAGTTTATTTAGATCTTGTACTTTCAAGACAGATTTAAAACAATAATATCTTTGTTCATTGATTACAGCCGCTTGCACGTTTTCCTAAAGCTGCGGCCTAAAACAGTTGAAGTACCCTACGATCTCCATACAGATTATTGACTACCCTGATAGGTGAGCTAATAAAAATCCTTTTTTCAGTCTAGCGATCTGAGAGTGGGACCCAGCGCCTCGTTGCGCCACTGGTCCCACTCCAGATCGCCACTTTACTCACTATTAACATCCACCTCTAGCTTGACAGTAAGTTGTAATTTTCTGTCATCTTTAGGTTCAGGAAGTCTACAGAGTGAACCTTTTGCGAATATTGACCAAGATTTTTTGACCTTAAGTGCAGGTTAGTTAAGTGATTGGTTATCACAGCCCATAGTCTAGTTTCTTTTTCTTCTCCTTTTCTGGTTTTTCTGAGAAGCGCAGTTATATTAATTACCTCCTATTAATTTTTCAGAAAGAATTATCTGATATCATTACCTGAAGAAGGGTTAATGAAGACCCGAAACGCGTAGTATAGGACAGAAGACCCAACAACAATAATATTTCCCTGTCTAGATATCAGTGTATATCATTTGAATGTAACAACTGGTCAACAATTGAATGTATAACCCAGATATGTTTTTGGCAAATGTAATTTATAATCTCTTATGTTGAGATTCTTTTATATGAAATGTGGGTTTTGAGGTTGTTGAAAAATTACTGACAAGAATTTATTGTCTATTTGCTTTGATTAACGCTTATTTTGAAATTGAATATAAAAAAGTTTCTCTTTTTGAAATGTCTTTTCTTTGAATTGTCTTATTTGTAATTATTAAGAGCCTAAAAGTGTTTTAGCAACTATTCGTTTGCTATGGTCTGTGCCCCTGTTTGTATCGCGAGTTGTGCTTTGCGATACCTCCCCCTTTTTTCTTCAAGATCTTCTCTTGTCACTAAAGATGATCTAGAAGTTCCCTGGTGGCTGTGTTTGTTAATGCCTATTCCCTTAGACACAGTCCTTAACTCGTTTTTGTGGTATCTTATTTATTCTGATTCTTCGTTCCAGTGGTCGACCACCAAGATGGCTCCAGAGCCTCCTATCTAAAATCCCAACAAGGGACTACTCCAACCCACCAATGGGAAGGATGTGCACATTCAAACAAGCTGGTCTGTCCAATCAACAGCCAACTGTCTCACAGCTGCCCAGTAATGAGCATTACCTGTGGGATGGTCTGCTCCCAATCCAACCAGTTACAGTAAACCAAGCATTGACCGGGATTCCAAGGCTGTATCCGAGATTAGTGCCTTTCTTATATTGGAGTTCCCAGGACTTGCACCACAAGGAGCATCCATTCAGAGAATGGTATTTAAAAAAAATGCATTAATAGGGTTTAAAAAAAGAAAAGTCAGTGCACTGGAAAAAGCAAGACCCAGGCCACTGTCACCAGCGCACATCTGCAACGTAACAATTGTTGCTAGACAAAAAGAAAAAAGTAGCACAGTTGAACTCCACTGAACGTGGCTTGAGTTACAAAGTAAAAATCAAATGGGAGAAAATCTCTCTGGACTGGTAAAAGTGAGTCAAGCAGATGAGTGAAGAGTCATTGCTCACTCCAGAAGAAGCCAAGAAGCCATCGTAGACCAAGATCCTGGGGGTCCCATTGAAATCAATGGAGGGAAAGTGAAAAAAGTTAAAGTATCCCTAAATTGGGGGTAATTGATTTGTAGGCCTGTGCGGCTTACGAAAAAGGCCAATTCAACTACTGTGAACTATTTGAACTTTGTGGTCCTGTGAGACTTTCTGTATTTCTTTATCAATATAATGCAAGGTTAATTCAGATGGGTACTTGCATGTATGCTTTATAGTTTAATCCCATGCACAAACATATTTGAATACATTTACAGATGTTATCGCCCCACCCCCTGTGATCCTCCAAATTATTTACTGTATTATGAAACCAGTTCACCCCTCTGAAGAGTTGCGTTGACTGCTCATGTGATTCTTCCACTTGGTTGGACTTTTTAAGTAAACGGCCTATGATCCAAGTAGAGTGATATTTCTGGGCCCCAACATTATAGCCCAAGACATATTTGCCTAACAACAAGGTTGTATAGGTTTCAGAAATTGCTCCCTCATGCTTTTTCAACCGCTTAACCCAAAATTCCGTGATGCATTTAAGTAAGCTCCTCTCTCCACATATAGTCATGGATAAAACGGGCCTAATTAAGAGTATGTTGGTGCAGTAAAAAAAAGTGCCTGTAATTTTGTTGGTGCTATTATTTGGTGGTAACAGAATTATTGCACAGCTGAATTCCAAGTTCGGAGGTAAAGGGAAGGATTCACATCTAGTAAAAAGCTGGAGGTGAATCCCCCAAAAATGGTTACATTTACAGCGTAGGCATTACAGCTTGTGGTAAATACCCATGGAGTTCTATGCACTATAATCATATAGAAATTGAGATCTCCCACAACACGTGATCCTTTTGTAGTGCAATGAGGCAGAGTGGCTATAAACGTGAGTTTCTGGTGCTAAATTGGTTGGTTTATTGCTAAATTAGTATTTACTCCTACTTTGCTCTAACACCAGTATCCTACATCAGGTGCAATATACATCCACTGAGAAATAAATCAGTCTTGCATGAACAATGTTTAAGGTAAAATATTAGTTATTTACATGTTCTGCTTCTGCAATAAGTTTATCGGAGGTCTCAAACATACCTGTTCCTTAAATGAGCAGGGCATCAGTCCTGGTTTTTCACTTGGGATGTTTTTCCATTCTTTAAATAAGACTACAAATCACGGAATTCCAAAGAAAAAACATAAGTGGATGCCTTTCTCATGGAACTGGAATGTTTAAGAGCTCAGACTCCTAAGGCAAGTTTGTTTGAATTTTTTCATTGAACCCAAGTTCCTTCAACAGATCAGCCTCCTCCTGCGCTAATTTGTAATCAATTAGGAGAAGCATGGCCTCATAGCATACACCAAAATATGTACTCAAATTTTGATATGCTGAGCACCACATTGTGGCCGCTTGAACATACAGTTTGAGCTGATCAACGCAAATTAGTTATTAAGCACTGAATATGAAATACATTATATGTTGTCGAAGGTTTGTGTGCTATTACTGCTCATTTGATCACACTCTGTTTTCCAGGGACCAATTCACACTTTGGCCTTTTCTCCAAATGGTAAATTCCTGGCTAGTGGTGCATCAGATGGGAGAGTGCTTCTCTGGGACATTGGACATGGATTAATGATTTCAGAGCTAAAGGGACACACAGACACGGTCTACGCTCTCAAATTCAGTAGAGAAGGAGAGATTTTGGCATCAGGTTAGTAGTTTTCTTTTTATTAAAAATGGGAGCTGTTGTAATTAAGCTGGGTCTAGTGGTAAAGGAACAAAGTCCTTTTGAGTTATTTTCAAGAGTCATAACCAGGTTTTATACACCTCCTGGCTTGGGGGCCGGGTGGGTGTGAGGGCTGAGGGGGGAGATCGGGCCTGGGATACAGCCGTGTCAATTCTTAAGGTAAGAAACTGCCAGCATGCAACTTCAGGAGTTAGTCATAAATGTTTACATCCCATGTTTGTATTTTGTCGTCGGAGATGGGCACCCTAGCAGCATCAGATATTTCTGAATAGACACTAAAGTTTTGAGGATTGTATATCTTGCAGTGTCAAAATGAAACTTTAAATTGAAATTCCTGATCTGGTATACTCTCTTGCCAGGGCTTTTTCATAAGTCTCTCTTGACGCACTCATGTTAGGGAGATTTATCATTTGTATGCTTCCTCTCCTAGCGAGAGCCCCAACACTTGTTCCTGGACTTCTGGACCTTTTTCTGAAGTCTTGAATTAGGGGAGCCCTTTTACACTTCATTCTTATGGGTACTGTCTTTTGGAGCTCTGTACTTTGTATTGTACCTATCCTATGGAGTCTATTTTTATCTGGAACTCTTAAAGGCATCTGCATTTTACTGTTGCAGCACACAGCTCCTTATGGGCAGTGTTGCAGAGGATCTTTGGGGTCCTCTCGAGATTCTTTTTCAGTATCCTAGAGTAACTACAGCTCTACAGGATAGAGAGATACTTAGTATCTCTCCAAAAACTTCAGTCTGAGAGATTGGCACATAACACCTTATGTGGAGTGCCAAAGGGATACCATTATCCCCTTTCTCTCTGCTACTGTGACTTTATAGTCACATAATCTCCTAGTTATGGTTGGTGGCGGTGGATGTGTTCAACCAGTCCCAAGACAAACTGATTTGAGCCCTCTCCTGAGGTCCTGTGAGTTTCCAAAGCTGCGGAACCCCAATACCAGGAGACCTGCTGCACGTTTCGAGTGCATCGTTGTGGAAAGGCCGAATCCGTCCAAGTCTTTGCTGAGTCCTCAAGGACACTCCAGAGACATAATCCAACTTGACCAGATTCTCCCCCCCCCCGCCCACCCCCCCCTCCCACCTCATCAGAGGGCGGGACTGCAGGAACCGAAGAAGATTGAATGGGTGAATCGCGTCCTTTGTTGGGGCTGCAGAAAAGGTGCTAAAATCGCAGTGACCAAAGAAGTTGATGAAGGCTGTGCCAGAGGTACTCCCTCGAGACTGCTGCTGAGAGATCCTGTCCTTTGTCCTGTCTTTCATCATCAGACCAAGGAATCCAAAGATTGGGTCCAGAGCTGCAACATCGCGGAGCATCCACCACAAATGTTTTCTTCAAACCTAAGGTACTTTGGGGAAAAGGGTATTGTTTACCTTATTCCAGAAAGTTGCTCCAGAGCATTGGAGTGCACATAGGTGTCCAGGGCAACCCCTGCTTACCTCCGACTCGTTGCTGCTTTTGTCCTCTTAGTGAGCCTTTTAATAGGGTCTCCAAAGTTGGTTAAGCCTTCTTACATCTTCCTTCCTAGAGACGAGAATGTATCCACAGGAAAATTTGATTTCTACTGCTTTGCAAAGACTTTAAGCCGCTACGAAATGCCCTTTAGCTAAGGTTGTATTTTTGACTTTGAAAGACTTGCTGTGCCGTGACTGCCTCTAGAACCTAAAGCTCTACTAGGTTAACACTAACCAACTGTTTCCCTTCCCAGAAATCACTATCTTCTATGTGTATGCTGAATAAATACAATTACTATATTACTTTGTGGGTGCACGTTATTACCGATTGTACGATAGACCTGTGAAACTCCTGTAACCTTGTGCGTGTTCAGCAACTGCCAACTAAGAAGTGGCCTTTTGAAAGTATTGTTAAGTATACCCATGTGTGTTGGGTTATTGTGATACGTATTTAACAGTGACTTCTGTGTGTGTGTGTGTGTGTGTGTGTGTGTGTGTGTGTGTGTGTATATGTAATTGTTAGGGAGAATTCTCACAAATGTGCTAATTCCCCCTACCTTAGAGACCCCAAGCTCTTTTTGCTTGACTCTAGCACTTTTACTTTCTAACCTGGAGAGAGCAAAACCTTTTTCCAAACTCTCATATATTTTTCTGTGAATTAGACTGTTTCCTTTGACTTTGAAGTCTGACACACTCCATAGGCATCATATTTTACATTGTGTCACAGCACCTTCAGTGCAGTGGCACAGGTAAGTTTTAGATTTCCCAAAGGTTTAAATACCTTCTCTTGGTGAAACTGTTTCCAAGGGCAGTGAAGTGAAATTGACTTTACTTACATTTTGTAACATTCTAGACCCAGCACACACTATTTTACCATAGGGTGCGGGAGGGGTTACTTAGTATCCCCTTTGTGTAGTTTCTCATGTAACATTTTTATGTTAGCCTTTCTACAATTAATGGCTTGTGGCAGTTACTACCTTTGTGTATTTTTACTGCGGGCTGCAATCGCAGCTGCAGTAAGGCACCCATGGGTGCCCATTTTGTCAAAATAGGCCCGGTCTTGTTTTTTTCACCATTTCTTGTTGGAAAGGACCTTCTTGAGATTTACTCTGTGGGCCAACCCAGGTTTGGTCCCTTTGTTCATTTTGTCTTTGGCGGGATTCACCGTTGAAGCCCGCCTCTGGCTCCAGCGTGTCTGGCAGGGGCAAGAAGTGAGGGAGGAGCCCGAAACTCCCTCTGCTTAATCCCCTTGATTGCATGAATGCACTCAAAGGTGATTGGCTGGCTAGCTGGCTGGCTGTCTGTTTGTGGAGGACAGCCACCCTGCTATGTGAGTGACAGCTAGGCTGCGAATGAATGGGAGAAACCTGCATAAAAGGCAAGGCTTTTTGGTTTGGAAGGCAGAGACGAGCACTGGAGGAAGGAATCCAAAGAAGAATTTGGAAGACGCCTGCTGCAACTCCTGAACCGTTGCTTTGCCCGGTGAAGCCTTGCTTCTAGGCTGAAGCTCCGAATTCGTTTCAACTAGAGAAGCCCTGCAAGGACTACTTCTCCCCTTGGGTTGGTGGGACCAATCGACCCCAAAGTGAACTCGTTTGGACATCCTCTCTGAGATGGCTGTACTTTTGCTGCTGGAACTGAAGTGCTGGGGAGAGGAACACCAAATCTAGTGGATCGCTTTTAAGTCAGACCCGAGCGGCAAGATGATGCTCCGGACTGACCAAGCCTGAGCCACCTCAACAGAGTGCTGGACCCCAGATCCGAGGAAAGTCTAATGTGGTATCCGAGAACTATGGTGTTGCTGTTTGTTGTTTCAGCTCCTCGCGTCTGACAGCAAAGTTCAGCTGAATTGAAGTTTTGCCATTTGCTGCCACCGACCTTCCCATTGCAGTGCAGGAGTCCCCAGAGGACCTCACTCTTGTGCCCACGACCGAGTCCCAGGAACACCAGGATCTGTAGAGCTGTACAGGAGCAGAAGCCAGCTGGAACCATTTCTTCTAACTAAAGGTACTGTAAAGTTGAGAGGACTTCTCTCTTGTGGTGTAGCCTTACTTGTTCTCAGTTGAGACTTGACTTTGTTAACCTTGCACAGTTGCTTGCAACTTTGCCCCTCACAAGCCTCACAGCTTGTGGCCCTTCAAGTGATCGTATTTTTACAAACTTTTCTAAAACCATTGTGCAAGACTTTTAGTTACCTGCCAAGAAGATCTTCAGCTCCCTTAGACTTTGCTCAACTAACATTGACTCTCCTAGCTCCCTGAGACTCTTCTTACCTCTGACTTTGTGTCTTTACCTTTCCCCCAGGAAAGGGTTAATTTGCTTTGCATTGGAGGATTAAAAAAGTACTTACCAGTTTTATGAAGTATTTGTTAACCTTTGTTTTATTCCCCTATCTAACCTTTGCACCAAACTCAGTATTGCTCTAAATGTACCATTGATAAATCAATGTCCACAGTGTCCTAGCTATTTAAGTCACCAGAGGGTGTAGGAGGTGTCTGTGTGTCATCCCCAATGGGTATAATCTTATTTAGAGAAACCTTGTGTGTTTTGAAGTGTATTTTGAGGTGTTGCATATTTGCTCCCTTCTGAAGAAGGCTTATATAACTGACTAAACATTTATTAATTTAACCATCAGGAAACCTTGAGTGTAAGAGTTTGAGTACTTGTCACTGTGTAGCCCTGTGTAACCACTTCACTGCTCACATTGACCCCTCTTGAGATAAGCCTGGCTGCTCAGCCACACTACCAGCCTGCATAGTACAGACTTATACCAAAGGTTGGGTTCCTATTGCCAGGAGGTCAAGGTTGCTGTAGTCTCCCATAGGGTACTGCACACACTCTTGCCTAACAAGAAGTCCTCTTGTCCAGTGCACACATGCCCCTGCTGGAATCCTTCTAGGTTGTATTCTATGAAGCCCTGGTTCCTCAACTCTAAAGTACGTACTTGTTCTAACAGTCTTCCTTAGGAACTCTGACATTTTCTACTGAACCTATCCTGACCTGCTTGTTGGACGCTAGACCCTAGAGACTGACTCCCCCCCCCCCCCCTCCTCCTGCCGCCTTCTGCCACAGAGAACACTCATGCTCCAAGAATAGGGGAAAGACTTCTAAAGATTGGGCCTTTTGCCTAGAAAAGAGAAGTGTTTAGAGGTTACTTGAAAAAGAAGTGGGGTTGTAACTGTAATTCTGTTATTACTTACCTTTAGAAATGTTCTGCCATTCTGAAAATGATATGTAACCCCTTTTTTTCCTTAGGAACCGTTTCACCATTCTAACAGAGTAAATGTAAGGGTATATTATTCACCTGTGATTTGGTTGTGCCTCTTCCCGAAAGTAATGCTGTTGGTTTCACATCACTACTCCTGTTAAGATAAATGTATGGGTGTCCCCAACTGGGTCTTGCTTCCCCTGACCTGCTGTTAGCCTGTCCAGAATAAGTCTGCCTTAGGTTTTACCTACCTAGAATAACTTTGAGTAATTAATAAAGTGTAACTCTGGGTTTTGCTTTCTCTGGTCTGTTGCAGACAGACACAAACAGTCTGAGGCTTATACCTGCCTTTAAGTTGCTTATAGCCCCTGTAAAAAGTGTATAGGTTTTACTTACCTTGACTATAACTGTTATACCAAAATAAGTTAGTTATTGCTTCACTTAGTCTGTGAACTGAAAAGCAACTGTAATTGAATATAACACCCCAATTTCTAACTCCCTTAGAATCACCGTTATCCTGAATCAGTTACAGGTTTACACTGTTCCTAGAATCTGTGTTTCACTAGTTCAAAAGTATATTGTCCAGTTCATATTACTGTGTGATTTCTTGCCGAGTGTCACGGTACAACGGATATGGTCTACTACCATGGTATTACTGAAAGTAATCTAAAAGTAACTATTGGTTTTGACTTCCCTAGAACTCCTGTTGGGTGTTCCAAATAAGGTTATACATGCGTTGGTCTGTGTACCTTCAAGCATAGTGTTGTGTTCCATTAAGTGTCGTTATATGATGGGAGATCATGTGGCTTCCCAAGACAGTAATGGAAGGGTGCCTCAAGATGATGATACTTGGGTGGAAGATGTGGCGCAGGGCTTGTCGGATGATGAAGAGCCCATCCCCGTGTTCTCCACAGGTGCCATTGGTAGCACTAGCAGGGGAAGAAAAGCAACTAAGGATGACAATCGGAAACCACTGGGAACCGGTTGGGATAGCAACAATGGGTGATGTCTGGCGAGAAGGGACTATAATAGATTTTGAGGCACTGAAAGGGGAAATGGGGTTACATATCGGCCAGTATATCACGCATCATAGAATGGTGCAGAGAATCAAGAGGACATGGTCTGAAGTGGTACTGGAGGAAGAACCAGATGGCACCATAGATGTAATCTATGACATAGCAGAGGGGGGCCACGAGATATATCCAGATATATGAGATGATGATGTCCAAAGTAGGAAAGGAGGTAGTGCAACTGAGACAAGACTGGGAGGCGGAAGTGGGAGCACCGATGGATGATGGGATGTGGGAACAAGCTCAAGGGTACCACAAGGTGGTGTCGAGGAATGCAAGACTAAAGCAAGTACAACTGTATGTCACGCATAGGGCGTATATGACGCCACAGAAGATAGCTAGGTTTAAAAACATGGGACGGCAAGGATGCCCCAAATGTGATGAAGAGAATGCTGGTATGGTACATATGTTTTGGTCATGCCCGGTTATTGAGCGTTTTTGGAGCGAAATGGCACACAGACTTGCAGAAAGAGGTATTAAGATTGTAGTTGATAGTGTGGGCCTGCTTATTAGGGGGCTTCACTAGACCACAAAAACTCAAGCACGTGAGCAAATTAAGGGACATGGCATATGTGCTAGCTAAGAGAATTGCTATTGGGTGGAAGACGTGCCATAGACCACGACTAGAGGTATGGTGGAAAGATTTGCAGAAATGGACTGAGGCAGAAACCATGGTATGGCAAGAAACAAGTAGTGCTGGGGGGAGGAGAAGACAGAGACCCTGATGGCCTGGATATTATTAATAGCAGAGTTATTTGGGCCAGTGCGAGATTCGACGGAACCCATGGCAGAGGACACCCTGTCACAAGATGAAGGAACGGAATGTGAGAAGGAGTAGCCTCGAAAAGGGGGAGGGATAAGGGGTGCAGTGAATATAATTGAGTGATGCATAATTGAAATGTTACCATATACACTGCAAGTTTGGTCTGTATTGTTTGTGTGAAGAAATTAATAACATTTAAAAAAGTGTGTTATAGGATCTCTGATAGTACTTATTTCCCCCAGGATTTATCTGGGCCTACTTTTTTTGGTTTTATGTATAAACAAATACCTGTCAGGATTCACCATAGCATTACATAATTATTAGCCCATGTCAATACCATTATTCGCACATGTCGGTTTCATCAACACGACCCTTGTTCAGGGGTGTTTTCATTTTTGTGTCCCTTTTAGCCTTCAAATGGAGCGCTTGTGGATCTATTGGCTCAAACACCTTCACCTGTGCAAAATGTCTCGTGGTTCTGTGCATGGTAATTATGCATCATTATCCCGGGTGTTGCCGCCTAGCTTTAACATGTACCTTCAGTGTGGCTCTTCTGTTTCGGGGGGGTGAACAGTGTGCATCAGGGTGTTCCGTGTCACAATACTCTCACTTCTTTTGTGCATTCATCTCTGCAATGCTCTGTGCCACACTGCTGGCTCTGCTAATGACCAGCTTTGCAAGTCCGTCCACCAGGTTTCTATTCTAGGGCCTTATGCTAATTTCCATGCAATGGCAACCTACGTATTGCCAATATGCAGACTAGGTCTTTCATTTTAGCGAGGTGTGCCTTTTTCCTCCCACTCCAGGGGAACAGTCCTAGCAAACAGTGTTTTGGTGACCCCATTTGTATTTGCATGCTTCCTCGCTGTACCTTCTGTCTCCCCAGAATTTCTGGATTACCGGGCACCCCCTGAACATGTGTATCAGATCTGCTCCTCCTTATGTGCATTTTTAGGCATGTCTGAGCCCCTCGCCCTGCCACAAGAGTGGGTGAGTTTGAATCTGTCATTCCTAGATCCTTTTTGCATGTAGAGCAGGGCGCTCTTCCATTCTGTGTTTGTAAGGGTCCTCCCATTTGCTCTGCGCCTTCAGCTCCACTATCCCCAGGCTACACAGAAAGAGATCATATACTCTGGAGACTGTGTCTCCCCCCACCTTCTGCCAAGTCATTCATGGTGTCTAGTTTCTCATTGGCTCTTTCCCTGTTCAGTTGACTTAGCCACTGCCTCTCAATTCTCTTGACCATGCCTGACCAGGGCCTGGAAGGGTATTGTCTCCCCTTATTTTACCATGTCCCCTACCGTGGCCATGCCTTTTTCCCTCCTAGTGTTTTCTGTACCGTCCTAGTGCACCTCACACTAACTATCCCGGCCAGGGGTATGTTTATAGAATAAGTATCTGGGCTACCCAGGAATTTCCACGTCCTGTGCCATGTGTCTTTACCCAGCTGCAATAGCTCGGAGGGTCTCGCCAAGGCTGGCTCCTTCACCCACAATATTTCTTTCAAAATGTATCGCTTTAGCAGCGGCTGTAGCAGCCTGGTGTCTTGTGTAGCTTTGTCTCCCAACCAGTGCACCACGTGCTGCAACTGTCCCGTTAGGTAATAGCCCTCAAAGTTTGTCGGTATGCTGTATGGCACATTGGCAAAGCAATACAGGAGATGGCGGGGGCGCAGGGGGTCCATCTTCAGGAGGGCTGCCCTCCCTGCCTCCCTGGCACTCCAAGAGGGAGTCTCCACCAAAACCTCATGGAGCTGGCCACCCCTTCCATAGCTTTTTGGGTGGTGTTCCTGTGTGAGGCAGCCAGGTCATGCCACATGTTAATGTCTAGGTAGCGGAAGGTTTTTGTCTCCCATCAGAGGCCTAGCTGTGGCAGACAGTGTCTGTCCAGATCTCGAAGTCCCATGAGTGGGAACAGGCAGGATTTCTCCTGGTTTATTCTGAACCCTAATAGGTTGGTGAACTGATCCATGACCTCTAGCAGGAGTGGCAAGTTGTATTCTGGTCTGTTTACATACAGCAATACGTCTGCATACAGGGAGATTAGGTGTACCACCCCGTCTAGGGGTATTCTTGCATCTGTGTATTCTTCCCTAAGGAACACGGCCAGTGGTTCCAGTGCGAGGATGTACAACATTGGGGACAGCAGGCAACCCTTCTTGGTGCCTTTCCGCACTTCCCATCCCTCAGAGATCATCCTACCTGTTTTATACAGGCCTTAAGTGCTGTGTAGATCAGTTTCACCGCAGCAAGGCTTTGCCGATTCCGAAATGTGCTAGAGTGGCCATCATCCAGTCCCACTGGACTGAGTCAAAGGCCTTGACTGCATCTAACAAGGCCATGTCCCCAGACTGCTGGTTTGCTGTCTATAACATAATGGAGCCTCCACAAGTTCCATTTGGTGTTCTGCTCTGGAATATATACCGTCTGGTCTATGTGTACTACGTCTCCTATCGCCCTTTTTAGCCTATTGGCCGGGATTGCCGTTAGGATTTTGCAGTCCACTGCCCCCCCCCCCAACCCCCTCTTTTTCCTCTCTTGCCCTTTTTCTCTCTCTCGTTTAGCCCAGCCACATGCTGTGTGCGGTCTCCTCTGCTTCACCAGGTGCGTTCAGCATCGCTGCAGCTGCTATCTTGGGACTCACTCCTTGGGTCTGTGCGGCTGGCATTCACCGCTAATGTCTCCCATTTTTGCCAGTGTCCACTGCAGCCAGCTCCTGCTGTGGTCTGGTGCTGGCAGGTGTATTTTAGTGGGCGGTGCACTCCTAGTAGTGCCAGGATCTGTCTTCTTCCAGGATCGTGCAGGAGCTTCTTAGGAGTACAACCTCATGCCATGGCCGCTAGCCATGTGTGCCTACTTGTATTTAAGCCATTTATTTCTACAATACATAGTTTCTTTCGACCATTTGTAGTACGATTCCATTGCACTGATTCTACAGCCACTCTCTCAAGAGTGGAGTCTTGTACTGCCTCAGTTGAATGGTTTTACTAAGCCCTTAGTTGGACTTCAGAAAAACTGTTCTAACACCCTTGGACCCTGATCAGCAACTACAACCCTCCACAGCAGATAGTTGACTGTGCTCATTGGACTCTGCAGTAGTGGGCCCCTGGTCACAGCTTCGAGGCTATCCAGGACGGTTGTGGTCAGACACCAGCAGGTCCCCTGAATGGGGAAGAAGACTGATTTTGAATCCCATGTGACATGGGGACTACTTGGGAGCAGCAGATTCTATGTTTTGCAGGGTCAGCAGATAAGAGGCAGCATGGAGGTCCGTCTTTGATTAAAGGCCTGACCCTCTATGTGGTGAGGATTGACAGCAGCAAGGTGAAGGAGTCTTTGCAGCACAGGGAAGGAACTCTTGCAATGAGGCAGATCAGCTTCAGGAGGATGCAAACGAAATGTCACACTCTGCCTCTTCTGTGTTCTAAGACTGTGAGGCATACAAACATGTTTTAAGACTGGTTGATGCAATCAGTCTTAGTCTAGGGGTCGCAAGGGCAGTGGTCATTTCAGGTCTAGGTCCAGATGACAGTGGTTCTGGGCCCTCCAACTTGTCACAAAAGTATTCCCAGTGCTGCCATCATAGGGGTTCACTGGAAAGGCCACAGAGGCGAATGTTGTGTTCATGGTGGGGAATGCAGGGCTAGGCAAGCTACATGTAGGGGGATGGGGAAATGAGGGGGTTGGAAGGGGTAGGGATGTGGATATTGGGAAGGGGAGGGAGTGTGGAAAGGACCAACTAGCATGTTGGCAGGGGTTTGGTGGGCACACGGTAAGGCAGGTGGGGAGGAACTGGAAATGGGTTAGGCGGGCAGGTGCCATTCATGAGGCTCACTTGGTGTCCTGCTGTACAGAAAAAGCAACCACATCCCATAGAACTGATAGGCCTGTAGTTTGTTAGGACTGATGGAGCATGTTTCTTCAGGAGGAGCAATAACTGCCTTTGAGTATTCTTGTGGAAGGACACATTTCATAAGGTTGTCGGGGAGGCAAGCGTGACGTGATCAGATAGGCTGAGCAATGGGAAAGCTTGGTTCTTGAATGGTTAATTTTTTTTTTTTTTACGAGGTTCACAGTGGCCAATTCTAGTAGTTGGAAGGCTTTTACTTGATTCAACTATTTATAACAATTTTTCCACGGTTATTTCTCTCGAGCATCCTGACTCAGTCATCAGCGTCATCGTTCAAAGTTTCCAATTTTTTTTTTTCACCCATTTTCATCTGATGATCAAATGGAGTATGAAACAGTAATTAAATCAAACAAAAGCAGAGCCACAAAACCAGGTCCAGATAAAGTTTACAAGGATATGTCGGAAGTGCATTGCTTTAGTTTTTAACTCCATGTCTTGGTCCTTGAAGTTTGTCCATAGTCTTTTGTTTCTTTAATTTCATGATTTTGTAAGTAGATTTTTTTTGAAGAAATTGCATCGCTGCTATCACATTGCCAGTTCGCTCTCCCTCAATTAGTCATTTCGACATAACTTCTTGGCATATTTTGGCGTTTTTAAACAAAGGGCCAATGTAAAGTCTCTTTCGGCTTTCAATCCCTCATTAACTGTCTAATGGTCTCTACTTGATTTTGGTTCATGCAGAAGCGGCATTTGTTAGATTTGGAGATGCCCTCATAAAAATAGCGCTCAAATTTTAGTTAGGACATTTTCCCCAATACGTTCTGATCTTGTGAAATCGTGTTATTGTGGGTGGAAGATGGGCAGTCAGTTTTTATTTAGCACTTTTTTCCAATGTTTGGATCCAATCCCATTCTTCCAATTTCCTTTGCACTCTAGTTGGATTTGTCTTTATTTCTTCTTCTGTAGAGTTTATTTCTTCCAACTTGGATTGACTTTTCAGAACCCATTCCAACAGTAGTTTATTCTTTCCTCCTTTTATCTCATTATTAATTATTTCAAAAATGTTTGTTGGCTCTGTCATGATTACTTTCCTATAGAGCATGAGGCTGCTTCTATCCACTGTAGCTTGAAGTGAGTGTGCACAGTTCTTGAACTATCGGAGGAGGGGAGGGAGGGGGTTTGATGTTGGCAAATTCAGAACCTGGTGCCAAAATTGACCTTGTAGTTTGGGCCAGGTTACTTCCGGGATCCTAGGCATAGCGTCTGCCATGTACGTCAAGGAGGGTACCACCTTTGCTTTGTAATTCCAAATTAGTAGAACCATAGTAAAGCGCCAGCATTTTTTTTATCTCTGGCTCGTACTTGGAGTGTCAATTTCTTAGTTTTCTTGACCAAAGACTCTTGCATATTAGTTTCTTTTAAACTGTTGCCCAGCATGACTCCCAAGTATTTGAATTCTTTCACACACTGAATTTTAACGCCTTCCAAATACCACTGTGATTTCTCATTGTTTCTTGGGGTTTTCTCCAAAATCATAATTTTGGTCTTTTTTTTTTGTTTACGTCAAAAATAACGATTTAGAGATAATCAGATTGTCCAGTTGATGTTGCATACCTCTGGAGGTCTGATCTAATAAGATCAGATCATCTGCGTAAAGTAAACGGGACGTTTTTACTCCTCCCATAGTCAGTTGGAAAGCTCCAACACCACCTTCTGTTTCGCCAAAGTCCCATAGGTATGAACAAAAGTGGGTGGGTGCTAGGGGGGGCACACCTGTTTCACTCCTCTAGCAGTGAGGATTTTTTTTGTATTAGATAATACAATCATCCTTTCAAATATATAAAACAGATATATAACAACATACAGCAACATACAAATAATAATTCAAATTACATCACTGTCAATTTCAAATATATAAAACATGTGAATGACAGTTTCAGATTACATCACTATCAATTGAATAATATTTAATTTCCAACACATTTAAAACATAGCTTGTTCAACTCAAATTTTGTTATCAACTTGCTTTGTTCGCGATAAATCTCTCTAAGGAGATGTACAATTAGGATTTATGGCCACAATTTTTGTAACCTCTAGGATGACATTTGAATTCATAAAATGTTTCGTTCAGAATCAACTTTGTTACTATCACATTTGGGAAAGATGGAGTCCAAAAAGTGAACTGTTGCCACACGCATTCCCAATTTAGAGCTATTGAATATGACTCACCAGATGTCATTTGTTTCCATGTTACCATAAATATTTACCAAATGATTTTTCCTTTGAATGGACAACATGGGGCAGTGCATTATACAGTGTTCTAGTGTCTCCTGCTCTGACTTATTTACACACAAGCGGCAAAAATAAGTTCTTTTGGAATCCATTTATGCCTGGCCATAATATCTCTTGTCGGCCAGAGATTGAGTCGAAACCTTAAATATTGAGCGCAAATATGACGACGGGCACAGGTTGAGGATTTTGTCGGACAGTGGTTCAACCTTACTTTCATGGATGTATCTTTATGTAAAACTTAAACTTAATTGTCTCCAAGATTTCTCTTGGACAACTTCTTGCTGAGAGCTTCTTCCAAAGGATTTCCCCGGTTGACCTGGTCAAACGCCTGGACTAGGTCAACAAAAGCCACATAGATTTTAGAGTTCAGATCTTTTAACACGCTTAGGAACAGAATGTTCACTGATGTTCCTGTGTTTTGACCAAACCCAATTGGAAAGTGTCTGCCAGGTTTTCTGCTTTTGTCCACGCTTGGAAGCGTTCTAGCAACAAGGAGCCAAAGATCTTACTGATAACGTTCAATAACGCTATGGGTCGGTAGTTTTCTGGATTATCTCTTGGCCCATTCTTAAATATTGGTACCACTGTTGCTGTTCTCCATGACGTTGATATGGTTCTTGCGTCAGTGATTTCTTTTGATGACCTATGCGATGAAAGTGGCCCATTCTGTAGAGTTTTCCTTCAGGTGGGCGTTTGTCGGGCCATCTGGGCCCTTGATATATTAAGTTTTTGGATTTTCTCTAGTATCAATTCCTTATCACAGGAAATATCCCAGTTTGTGTTCGTAAGTTTGGACAGAGCGTCATCGTGCATGTTATCTGAAGAATCCAAACCGGTTACTGTAGGTTTTTGGGAAAGAGCTGTAAAATGCTTTGTCCATACGTTTTCTCCCACACTATTTTACAACACGTTCTTTGTCCCCTTCGATGTGAGCTTGATAAGCGACCAAAATTCTCTGTTTTCTCCCACAAATCACTCTCAACATGCCTTCTGCGTTTGATATAGTGATGAGCTGTGTGATCTTAACCAATTTTTTTTTTTTGTATGTTTGTTGTGCCTTTTCAGCTTTTTCTATTGCCTTTGCAGTTAGATTTCTTTTTGCTTAGCGTTTCAGAAATCTTAACCTTTTTTCTGCAGTGACCTTCTTGTCACTGGATTAGAGTCACATTGGTCATTACTCGTGTTCCTGCCTTTTACTCAGTAGATGCTTAAATAAGGCTCGTAGTCGCTGTTGTTAGCGTCTCCGTCTGTTGTTGAGGTGATGGTGGTGTATGTCGTTAGTTTTTTGACTGCTGTTGCTGATGGTCTCATCCGAGTTCTTCCTCCACATTATTCTATTGTGGCTTCCATCTTTTCTTTCGTCTCACATCTCCTATTTCATTTCATCATCAATAAGTTATGGTCACTATAAGTAGTTCGAACCGTTGCAAAGGATGGGGATGTGTGTGAGAAATTCTCTTGACACAAAAACATGCGCTTTAATGGCTGAGTTACCATCCCTTTCCCAAGTTGGGATTGGATCCTCTTCTGTTTTTACTGTCAGTAGGAGGTTTAGCAGATCTCTCGGGGTCATTATCGATCGCCATAGTGTGCCCCTTTGGTATGACGCTGACTTTTGATTTCGCTTGTTAGCGGGTTTTCCAACTTTCGGATAGGTTAAGTTCAGGTCTCCATGCTGTTTTGCGTACTTTGGTTGTAAGTTTACAAGGACTTTGTCCACTGTTGTTTCAGCCAGTTCCAGGAAGTTTGTATTGCTCATGGCCTGCGGATTGCAATAGATGTTAAATAGAACAATATCATCTCCCTCATCCTTTGATTTTGTACAGTTGACGTGCTCCCACTTCAGATGTAGTACTTGGAAAAAAGACTTGACGTCAGAGTTTGTATATGGCGGATTTCGCTGCTGGAACGTATCAAAGTCAAGAGGCCTGAAGATGGACGACCAAGCGTACTCTTTTGCAGCTGTTGAAATAAGTCTCATAGCCGTCCATATACGTTTTTTCTGCTAGCCAGGTCTCCTGAAGACAAATCTCCAAAGTTTACATCACTTGGTGATAGGATGTGTGTGTGAGCCCTCTGGTATTCCACGAGCCCAGCGTTAATTGTCCAGTTGCCTTAGTTGTACATATCACTTCCTTCTGGGGGGCCTTGTTTGTTCTTGAGGTCAGTGGGTTGCTATCTTCGAGTTGAGGTAGCCAGAACTTCAGGTATCCAAGCCCACTTTTCACAAGCTTTACTTCTCCTTACGGTTATCTGGTTCTACAGACTCCGTAAATTATTTGTCTGTTTTGAAGGAGATTGTTAACTTTGAAAGCGGGCTCTGAGGTTTACGCCTTATGTTCAACACGTCTTGACAGGACTTGAGTTTTCAGTTTTGTTGGAAGAGTTGGATCTTATGTTCGACAACTATAAGGTTTTTCTCGTCTTCCAAAGGCTGTTTCATCTTCCTTTGATTTGTTGCCTTTGCGGGCCTCAGTCTGTGCCTCCTTATTCCTGGACCCGGTACTTCTATCCCTTTTCTCCATTGATTGATTGGTTAAGTTTTGATTTAGAGTGCACAAAAGGAGCTTTTTTTTTTTTTTTTTGGGGGGAGCCCCTGTGGTCATTTTTAATTGGTTCCTTTAGTACTGCATCGTTCTGAGTGTGTTCTGTTAGGTCAAATCCTAACATTTGAAAACTGTGTGGCTTTTGAGAACATCGACCTTACCACGGGAGATGGTATGTGGAGGTATACAGTCTGTTCTTCCTCTGAATCCGAATTCCACAATTATTTTATATTGTCCGTACAAACTTGGTCAGGTATACAGTTAATTAATATTACATTTTTCCTGTTTAGGACTTTCTCCTTGGCTTCCTCCAATTTGCTCCAGTTTAAAGTTTCTGAGACTTTGATTTTTTTTTTTTCCTGATATGTAAGGTGTTGCTCATTCGCCACCTCAACTCTTTTGTTCGTTTTCCAACAATTCTCTTCACGCGGTCGGTGTTCCTTCCTGGGTGGTGATTTCACTCTTGAGTACACAGTTTTCCTGTTTGTTGCAAGATCTGGTATTCTTAGATGTTGCTGTTTCGGATTAGTATGGGCACTACTGTATGTTTTTCCCTTTCCCAGTCTTTGTTTTGGATTTGTTATTTCCGGGGATTAGAGCCATTTAGCCGACGCTCTTCAGTCTCCACTGGTTCTTCACATTTTTCTGCTAGTATCATAAAGATTGCTGTATTGTTGGTTTTTGCCGAATGTAATCTCACTGTTTGTTGTTATTGAGTTGCTTCTCACATTTTCTTGGTTGAGCTCTGATTCCGATCCTTTAATCGTGTATTGCGACGGATACATCAGATCTACTGACACCGCCGATACTTCCACAATTTTTGTGCTTGGTTTGTTTTTATCCTGCAAGTTGTCAAGTGAAGTTGTTGCACCTTCTTTGGATCGCAGACTCAGTCTTGATTTTCTAAGTGCTGAAATAGGAAGTTGTTTCGTTACGTTTATTTTCTTGTGAGAGTATCTCTTTAAATATGCTAGCTTTTATGGCTGTTAGTGTGTCTCTTACAGATGCGTTCAAACATGTTTTTTTGTTAAACAGTGGATAAGTATCATTGTTTGTCTGATTTAGGATTTCCTCATTAATATTTTCATTATTATGAAGCTTTTGGTCCTTTTGTTTGATTGGAAGTAGATACATCTGGTTGCCACGGAAGTATTCAAGTATGATACATTTTGGACAGACTTCTCAGAGTTGTTTTTTGGCTTTAAGTGTTTCGGTACTGCTGAGCGTGTAGTCCTTCCAATTGTTGAAGTTGAATCAGTAGCATCTTTGTATGAAACATTGTCTATCTCTATCGTCTGAGTATACTTTGTCTCACAAGGCGTCTGGGTACTAACAGATGTTGTTACTGACTTGATTAATTCTTTCCTTCTCCCCTCAGGTGCATTTGTCTTGTGTTGATTCTCTTTACATTTGCGTGTGAAGCTGCTTCTTTTGTTTTTTCTGAATCTGATATGTATCCATCTACATCAGATTTGTGTGCATCATGGCAGTCAATGTTGTATGGTCTTTCAAGGTATCGTTGATGCTCTCATACAACTTGGTAAATGGTGCCAAAGCCATTGTCATCGCTGACATGATTGCAAAAATATGTTTTCTTTAGTTGGGCTCCTTATCCAAGACCGAAGGCGTTGCTACTGATTTTCTTCTTGTTAAGGAAAGTTTCGGCCTTTGTTTTATTTGCGGCGATGATGTTCTTGTGGCTGAAGTTGGTGTTTGGATCAACTGAATTTAGTCTGTCTAGTCTTCAGGAGGCAGACTAATTAATAGATCGGCCCTTGGTTGATTTTCATTGTTTTCTCCAGATAGTTGTTCCCCGTTTGGATTTTTTTACTTCTTTGTTTCACAGAGAGTTACTGTTTTCATATATTTCTGTTCGCTTGATGTTTTGGGGATTGTGCCTGTATCTGGTGCATTTGTGTCTGATCTTAGTTGGGCCTCCCCTGAGTCCAGAGGAGTTGTTTCCCCAGACGTGAACTTCTTAATTCACTCGGTTTCTTTTGATGTAACTAAGTTTGCTGCTGCTGCTAACCTGTTGCATTGATTTCCAGGTCTCTTTGGTGGTGACACGGGTACATTCTGGGGAAAATGTAGATTGTGGTAGCATCACGTTTTGCAACCTTTTCTTTTTTTTTCGTTGACAAGTGTATGCCTAACCAAGTGAAGCACTGATTTATCCAGGTCTCATCATTGGTTTGGACCTGGGCCCCCTCCAACAATTCAGCGTTGCAAAGTTCCCCTAGCATTGTTCTTGTGTTGGTGTATTTTTGAAAAGGTATGGTAGGGGTCGTGCTGGTACAGGCTCCCTTTTTTAGTCGTTATCTTTCTGTGCGTTCACTTTCTTATTTTTTTTTTTTTTGGGTCCTTTGTGATCTTTCTCTGTAACACCCTTCAGTGGTGGTTTTAATTTCCCTCTCAATTTCGCATGCTTTATAGTTAATTTTGTATTGTTTGTTTTGTTGCACATTTTTGTCTAAGCTACGTGTTCCCAGTCTTTCTTCTTGGTTTGTTTCAACATCCGTTGAGTTTAGTGGAGTGTTCAAATTGTTCATTGTTTCATTTAGTTCTTCCATGTTTAAACTACAGTTGGGACCTGTTGTTACTCTTTTGTGTGATGCACTTCCCTCTTGTATGGGATCCGTGGTTAAGTCCACTATTTGTGGACTTGCAGATTTTTCTCTGTTCGATTCCATATGAATTTGTGCTTCAACTGGTTTCAACTAGTGATTCCTTCCCTCAAGTGGGATCAGATTTTTTTGTTGAGTGCTTGTGGTTTTTCCCATTGTTTCAACTTCCTGATTATCTTCGTTGTTGCGATTCTCTGGCTCATTCAGGAAGGATTGGCACTCTTGTAAAACTTTGTTTGTTTCCTAAGTTTCGTCTGTTCTAGGCTTTGGAATTCAAATTGCTGGTCTGTACTTTCGTTTTTACTTGATTCCAGATCAGCTCCGTCTCTTCCTGAACCAGGAAGAAGCTCTTTAACTTCAGCTGACTTGATGGCTGAGTTTTCGGGGGTGTCTGCCTCCTGGCCTGTGGGCGTGACCAGTCCCAATGCAGCCGGAGCCCCCACCTCAGCCCTCTGATCCCTGTCTGTGCCTCCACTCCCCGAACGGGCACCGCCCCCTGCATCAGCCGTAATTTTCTCCCGCTCGGTCACTGTAAGTATGATATTTTTATTTTATCAATTATCTAATGATTTTGCACTGAGTCAGATAAATGTGTCTGTGCAAGAGTTGCCAAACGTGGGGTATGATTTTCTTTGTTCATATTTCGATTAGTTATTTTTGGAGATGTACATTGGTATGAAAGTGGTTTTTGTACTTTCTTACCTCCTTCCTGTATTACGTTCTGGTCCTTCAGGGTTTTTTCTTGAACGCAAGGGAGATTTCAGCGGGCTTCTATGTTCTAGTCTGCTGTCCTTGCTGCCGGCTCGTTGGCTACGTAGCCGGCACCCTTCATCTTCCTGAAATCGTCTTGATGTAATTTTCTTGCCGAGGCCGCCGGACGGCTGCAGACTGCAACCACCGTAGCAGCCAACTCTGCGGCGCAAAGGGGTTTATGTAGTCTCTCCTCCTTCACCAGATAGAGGTAGTGAACAGACTGCAAAAGCCTTTCCACAAAGTAAAGCGAGCTGCTGCAGACTGCAACCAACTCAGCAGCCAACTCCATATTTTATTATAGCTTCCACGTTAGTTGGGAAGAAATGAGCCATGTTGCATAGTAGGGCTGTGACTGGTTCCAGTGAGGGAACAGTTTGGGTTGGTTGATTAGTTGTGAACAGCGCTTGTGGTTTATTTGCTGAGCATGAAAGGTGCCTCCCTAATAGCTAGGTCTACGTGCCCTACACTCGAGACTGGGTGATCTTATCCTCCATTTCCTCCTGTGGTTGCTTATAGATCCCCTGCTGACAAATTGCCTGCCCTGGTTGTTTCTCTGTGTTCCTCAGCAGGTCCCCCCCCCTCCCCCGTTACCTATGGTTGTAAAGCGGTCTGTTACTTCTTGAAGCTAGATCTGTGCTCAAATAACCTAATATTTTTTTTTTTTCTTTTCCATTTATAAATTCTGGTATGTAGGATAAATATCCTTTTCATCTAGCAGAGTTTGAGATTTATTTTAGTTCATGCCCTTAGCTGGTGTTACATGTTGGTCACACTGTTTATTCTTGGCCTTGAGGGCTGATTTTGGGCACTTAGACGTTTGTGAACAATGCTGCGAGAACCTTCATATGGGTTGAAGGAAGTGAGAAGAATGAATATCCTGCAGAAATTATTAATTTGGACAATTGCGACTTTGCCAAGCTACTTTTAATAAGGTTGTTACATTTAGGAACTTGTTGGGACCGCCTGTCACACTGAAATTGTGAAGAACTCTACATCAAAATATTATGCTTGGGATCACAGCTTGCAGCCTGCCTTTCAATTTTGGTCTGTGATGTATAGCACAATTACCAGAGGGGATGAGCTGCTGGTTAGAGTAGATGCTTTAGTGGGGCCTCTGTAGGCCACATAGCCCAAACAGGAAGATGATGTACAGAAACACAGTCCCAAGGGTTCCTGCATAGAATGTTCTGAAGCAGCAGAGAATCTGGGCTGTAGGGAGTAAGGTTAAAATGTACTTTATTTGAGCAACAAAATGAAGAGCCTGAAAGTTACTGTATGATATCCTCTGTGTATGTCTTCTGATGGTCCAGCAATGGTCCCACGCCTTGCATCATGTACTTGGGCCATTAAGGCTACAGACTAATGGGAGGAAGCATTATAACTACCCATGTTGCTAGAGGGGCTTTTGGAGGATACATCTCCTTATGTTGGCAATTCAGAGGTGTGGTAGTTGGAGGAAGAAAGCTAACTGCTTATGGTGATATTGCGCTAGCTACTAAATGGGGGTGTGGGGGGGTTAAGTAAAGTTCTGATGGCTTTGTGGAAGATGTTTAGAAATTATATCTCTTGTTCGAATCTGTTTTTGTCCCCACCCAGGTTCAATGGATAACACAGTGCGTTTATGGGATTCTGCAAAAGCATTTGAAGATTTGGAGACTGATGATTTTACCACATCAACAGGACACATAAACCTGCTGGACAATTCACATGAATTGTTGCTTGGTGTATACATGACCAAATCGACACCTGTGACACATATCCATTTCACCCGCAGAAACTTACTCCTTGCTGCTGGAGCATATAGTCCACAGTAGACACTGAGGAAAAAGCCTTGTGTATTTGTGCAATTGCCTGTACAGTTCTGAAATGGAAGCAAAGGATTACTTCAAGCAGGTTCCAACAGGGAAATGGACCTGCAGTGTGTTGACAGCCTGATTAAGACCACAGTTGTGTTAAGAAGGGCAACAATGTCACTGATTTGCAGGATTGCTAATGTGCCATTCAGTTCTTGATTGTTATGATGATGGGTAACCTTCAGAAGTAAGATTTATGGTTGAATTGAACTCACTGACAAGTGTTTTCTGTAAGTTCTACAATTTTGCTATGATAGTAAAGATTACGTTATCAGGAGAATTGGGGGAGTTTGACTGATGTGGTTGAAAAGCAAGTGATGAATGCAAGGGGGGTCGGGGAGGGTTAGTGCTAGGTTGATTTTGCAGTTTATTAGGAGTGCAGGATCCAGTAGTTTGCTCATCTTATGTAAAAGGACAGTTGTGGACTGGAACTGCACTATTCATGGTTGCACACAGCACTTAAAAGTGAATGAAAATGCACAGCTGTCTTGAAACACTTCATAGAATGTAGGCTTGCAGTGTGTGCAGGTAGTGAAATGGTAAGAAATGGAGTGCTTTCACGACTGCAGAAGTTCCCTTCATGCCAAAGGGGATTTCGGTTCACTGGTGGGTGCTTGACAGCAGTCTTTGCCTCAATGAGGAGGATCATGTTGTTTAGTTGCGCTCGTGGCTTGCAGAGAGCACTAAGTAATGTAAATGGAATGAGTTTGGAGAGAAATTCCTTTCACTTCTTGTTGTGTTGCATATACTGTGGAATAATATGTACATATCATTGCTTTTCCACACTGTTTCAAGAAATGGGGGGGAAAGGAGAATGGGGTGTTCATCATCACCTTGTCTTTCATGATCTAAGCAAATCAGTATCTTCTAGGGGAAGTGGTCTGCAAAATACAGTGTTGAGGGAAAGGTGGCTGACAATCCTGTCTTCCACTGTGTAAGCGCCACGTATACTTTTTTTCTGGATGCTCTTTGAAAGAGTGTGCAATGCTACTGTACCAAATGGTCTGTTTGTAATCTTCAGATATGGGAGCTAGAAAAGGCTACATCTATGTGATGGCAGATTGCTAGTGCCTGGTATGGTTGAGCTAGGTATTGTGTGCTTTTAGACACATTGATCATCACCTAAAGTTTACAGAAGGGCCATTGGGAGCTGTTCCATAAAAAGGTAATGTATATAGTTTAACAAAGTGGTCTATACAATGCTGAGCCCAATAGTGTTGAGTGAAACTGGTAAGTGATGTGTCTTGCGATATTGGTGCAAGTCCTCTTTAGAACACCCTCCAATTGGTTTGAGTAAAAGCACATATGGCCAGTATATATCCATCATTTATGCAAAACCTATTAAGTTGGCCATTTGCCTGTGGAGAAGGGTCATGTTTGGCAAGTTTCCACTTTATTATTCACAAGTGCTTTTATTGTCTTTCTCATGTTCTCTGTGTATTTTGGAAGGTCAAATGATGTTATCTAGAGGAGGCCGCAGTCCATTTTAGACAGACAATTTTGCTAACCAGTCAATACCAGTCCAAATTGTGGATTAAGGACTGCTTAATACACTGTAAAGCTTGCTCAAAGTAGAATACAGTAAGCAGATGTTGACTACATGTTCCTGGGTTTTGACCAAAGAGTCGCATGCGGACCTCCTATGAAGAGGGTATTGTAATTGCAGCTGAAGTCAAGAAGGATATTATAGGGGTGGATTATGCAAATGACTACTTGGAAGAGCACTGCCTAATAGGGTTCGGGTTTCTAAATCTTCCCCCCCCCCTCCCCAATTCAGCACTGCATTCTTTTAGAATACACAGAGTATGCTATTTTTATTTATTATTTGGATTGTGCCGATAAGTGCACGTAGGCATCAACACACAAAAAACCTATACATTCAATAAATAACAGATTAAACAAAAAGAATTGGGTACATGTACAAAGCTGTTAATTGAACAAAATACAGATCAGAAGCAGCAAGTCAGGACACCGGGAAGACTATTCATTACCACCTAAAGAGAGCTTAAACCAAGTTAATTACCAGATTTAGTTTAGTAGGGCTGTGAACAATATCATGGCACCTGTACAGAAAACATGGACGATTACTACCACCACGAGCACACACTATCTTTTGCGCACCACCACCCGTCAATGTTAATTCAATGGAGAACTTTAAGGCCAGAGGTTCTAATGATATCCAGCCCAGTTCTTTCATGTGAACATAACAGCATTGCATGCCTCAAAACTTTTTTGGTTTGTGCCAGACCGGCTTTTCATTGTTGGTCATTATGTTTCTTATATTCAGAACAAATTCTCTCATGATCTTATCAATCACAGGCATAGAAGATGTACCAACACAAAGATTTGCAGTTACTAGTGAGCCAGACGACTCTGGAGCAACATCGGTCTGACAAGCCATATCCCTCATGCCAAGACCAACCCTAGCTCCATAACCTTCCACCAATTGAGTATTCACTGCACACTAGGTAATAGATTTACTGTCCACCATTAAGATATCTCTAATGCTTCCTCTGATCAGTATTGTCAAACTGGTCTACCAGAAAGAATTTCAGATCAGTTTTGGAGCCATTATTAACATGTCATTTTTCTAAACTCTAAAATGTGCTCCCATTGTACAACTTGCTCAGCAGCTGCCAAGGAATGGGGGTTGGGGGGTGCTGGGGTTTCTGAGGGGTGGGGTCGAGAACCATCAGACTACAAGTCTCCACCCTGGTTTGTACAAGATCCAACAATGGCATGCATTTTGCAAAAACGCTTTTTACTTCCAAACAAGGCAACTTATACTCAAGAGAAGGCAGAGAGGGGGTTGATTCAGGAATATGCCCAGATGCCATATTATGGGCAAGACGTCTAGTAATAGGCATTGAGACTCCTAAAATCAAAATATTACTCAAAAGTGCATGGTTAGTAAGAAAATCGGTGCCAAGCTGTGTAACAACTCAGCCATCCAGTGACTCATTTGAACAAATAAATAATAAAGGCAACAGTAAGCAAAGACTAGAACCTAGCTAACATGCTTACCCAACAACAGAAATCCAATAGTAAAATGCATGAAAGAGTATGAATGACGCTTGTTTCAATGAGACATTGGGGAGGATTGAATCAGTAAATACTACTGTAAGAGCTGAGACAGCGAATTGCAGGACACTGTAGAAGACCGATAAATAAGGATGGGTGCTAATAGTCAAATATACAGACCCAGATGAACCTTGAAGAATGTGGTCATTCAGCACCTAGCAGAGTAATTAGCAGCGCTTCGACCTACTGTTTTCTTCGGTGTGGTTTCAACATGCCCATGTTCACAATGACACTGGCATGTTTAAAAGCAAGGCCACTGCTGAGCCAAAGACAGTGCTCAAGAGACCTTAAATGTTTTGCTAAAAAGCAGAAGCCTAGGTGCTCTGAGACAACTGCAGTGGTGATTTGGTACAACATAAAATCTTTTTAATGAGGGTGGCAGGATTACATTTTGCAGGGAATTGCATAAACCCCCTTCCCTGAACAATGTTTTTAAGGGGTTCCCAGGTGTATAAGAGCTGCTCATCACCATTTCTCCTGTGTTTTGTGCACATGGACTTCGATTTCATGTACGTTTAGGCTGGCAGGTGTCTTAGTGCTAATCTTTGGGCGCACTGGTATGATTTTAGAGTGCAAACTGAAAAGACTCGCTGCTCCTCAGTCCTATGAGGAGGCCTTACTGTGGCATAAAGCGTGCCATAGCCTTAAGGTAACGGTCAAAACATAATATCAGACCCTTCTCTCCCTAAAGTGTTTGCTACACATCCACCTTTCACAGTCTGGTTACACCCTGATAAGGAGCTGTGGCTACGTTTTAGCAATATAGATGCTATGTATTACTATACTGTGATCACCGATCCCCCAATAAGGCACCACCGTGGCTCACCATAAATTAAATCTAGCCTGACATGACAGAACAAACCTTTAATAAACTTTTTTTTTACACATCAAGCTCTCAGACTTTTCCAATTGTACCATACTAGTTTGATCACTTGTTCCTTGAATTTCTTTTTTCCAACATTTACCTTTAAGCATTGTCCATTCTTGGCTCAGGCATGCAGTCAGTGAAATAACATTTTTGCTATTTGACTTGAGGTACAATGTATAGAGATGCCCAAGCAAGTAAGTGTTAGAATGTATTTTTGAACTCTGCCCTGATGAACAGATGTTCAGGCGGCCACCCTTGTTTAGTGAAACGGAAGATTTCTGTGAAGTTAGCCAGGGCAATTCAAGGTAGCTTGGAGAGCAGTCAACACTAAGTCTCAGGAGTAGTGGGGTGATCTGAGTAGCACACACACTAGGACAAGAATTACCCTTAGACAGTTTATCAAAAATATACACATTATTAGGTCCAAAACAAACACAAGTGATAAATGGCAAACACAATAATACTACTACTACTTAAACACACACTATGTAAAATATATATACTGTCACTAACTGGTCAATGTGGTAAAGTGCAGATTCCTGCCGAGGGGAAAACAGACTTTAACACATTGGCCAACTCCAGAAATGGGTATCCCTAACTTAAGAAGTTCAGCCCTACGAAGATTGGAGCCTTGTGCTCAATGTTATGTTGGTGCGTAAAAAAGCGCCCGTTGATGGGTAAAGCTTGCAACGGACAAACTTCAAAGAATGATGGTCTGGAGGGTTGCCCAGAGCAATGGCAGTGGTTAAGATTCATTCTAAACCTTCAGCTATCACCGCTTTGTTTTTGGTATGTCACCTGAATGGGACGGGCATGCCCAGACGTGTGTCCCGTGCCTGCTGGGCCTAGAGACTCAAGCTACTCCTCACCGATGAGGCCCAACAAGGCCAAAACATGTTTGGGGATGCCTGGGGTCTCGTGCAGAAGGGATGTGACCTAGCAGTTCGGGCTGGACTGCCCCTTTTGGGTTGGGACCATGCCTGATTTGCATATGGTCTTTCCCCTTTTGTAATGGCTTGCCAGGCGAAGAACGATGGTCTGGTGGGTTGCCCAGAGCAATGCCAGTGGTTAAGATTCTTTGTTTTTGGAAATGTTAGAAGAGCACACTGGACTGTGAGGAATTCGGGTCCAAAAGTCAGAGGTGGGTCTGCTACGGAGAACAAAGCTGTCCCCAACTTTCAGAAAGAAAGAGTCACCCAAACCAAGGCAAGGACCACAAGGGATCCTTTGTGCGTAAAAACGGTAGAGATGAACTAGGGGCCACCAGTAAGTGGTATGATTACTTACCTCCCTTAGCTCACTCCGGATCCAAACTTGGCAGGTTTGAAGGTCACCTGGGCTACAAAATCCCCTCATTGGTTACTCTTCAAAGTGCGCAGGCGTTGCAGGTGTGGATCTGATTTATATCGGGAGCTGGATCTATTGTCCCAAATGCAGGACAAAGAAAGCACTGATGCGGCTGGTCTCAGGACATTTGAAGAAAGGCGGGAAAGTCGCCAGCAGAGACCGCCACTGTCGCAGGAGCACCCAAGTCTCATGGACTGATGCACCCTTCTCTCTCGTGGCCCAAAGCAGTAGGGACAAGGAGATTTTGCAAGAAGATGCTTTGCAGTGCAAACTAGGGTTCTCCCAAAGCTTGTACCAAAACTTGATGTCGCAACGCTCCAGCACGGGTGCCAAGGGACAAGCTGGTCAATCCACTGGAGGGCCCAGGGACACTTCCAAGAAGGCTTGTTTGTAGGGCACCAAGGAGGCCTTGTGAGTGATTGCAGGTCTTCGAAGATCGCGTGCAAAGCAGGGCTCCACCGGGCCAACAGCGGGCTCATGGTGCCAAACATTTTCTGCGCGGTTCCAGACAGCCCTTGGATCTGCTTTGCTTCTCAGGATACTTGGCTCTGTGTATAGGTCAAGTTGGACCCAAGGGTGATCTGCGGGTCTGCACTCAGAGCCCCTCATATCCCAAAAGTCCAGGATTGGCTCTCATGCAGTTGGCCAATGAGGAGCTCTGCCCACTCATGCCTGCCAACAGTAGTCCAATCGGCAACTACTGCGGCTCTCTTGTACACAGGCACACCAGACATTCTGGCACCAGTAGTGTGGATTGGGACCAGACAGTCCCAGCAAACTTCCCGGGTACCCATCCAAGTGATCTGCATTAGCCCACGAATATCGCTGGCTTTTGCAGGAGAATGCATGTCCAAATAAGTACTCCCCAGGTCACAAAGAGCAAGCGGATGGCCAAAGGAGAAGACAAAAGATCTTGTGGTATGGCCATGACGGACACTAGCCACATGCGGTAAGCACGATATGGCTCGGTAAAAGTTAATAGAAATACACAAAAAAGCTTCTGCTGCCATTAGTCTACTCCTAGGCACATTGTCCAGTTAACAAAGTAATCCTTAAGGGATGTCTACAGTCCAAAAATGCAAAGACCCCCAGTGCACATTACTGTAATATACTTTGCACTGTGTTATAGTTGCCAAAAGTGCCAACAAAGTCATAAGACTAAGGGAAACATGTTTCCCAGTACTGACTGTCAGAATGACAAGTCAGTTTCCCCATAATGATGAGCAAAAGCCCAGTGGGGCACAGCGGAAGGCTGTGCTTCACTGGCAGAAAGTCAGGACAGGAGGCTGAAACAAAAGCACAGTCGGGGGGGGGGGGGGGATGATCTACAAATATAGAGGTAAAATAGCAGTAAGTGAAAATGTATCCAACAGTAAGCAATCAAAATTCCAGTATTGCCTGCACATACACAAGTCCTCCATCCAACATTTTATTGCATACAAACTTAAAATTCTTCAAATCTGTCTTGGAAGCACACAACCCAGTTATTATAACACTTAAGGACCTATCCGCCTCCTTTTCCAGAACTATGGTCCATCAAACAGGACATACACCCATACTATAAAAAAAAAATGGTTCCCTTCAATCATAGTACTAATGTCATATTTCCTGCTTTCTCCTCCTCTTCTTCAGCAGGCTAAGGTCTGGATACCCCTGGCAGTGCACATTATGACAAAAACAAACCTAGGTGCTCTGAAATGACTATGGCAGTGATTTTACAAGGTACACAATCACATTAATTTAACATCCCTCACAACTAAAAACCCCTATAATGCAATAACCTAAAAATGTGTGTGCATGGCCTATGAAACCACTCCTTGGAAAAGGCAGGCGGATAAACGCAGTGGAGGCAAAACCCTGCTCGATTTTAGTAACCATGCTAGAAGCAGCTAGTTAAACAATGTTTTGTGCCGGGTAGTTAGGGTGCTGAGGATTCCTTAAACCACCTGAAGCCTGCCTTCTGGCAGACAAACTGTTGACAGCGATGGTGGGGTGTCTGCTTTAATCAGGTGCTTATCAGTGTGGCAAGTAACAGCGGTGGGCATTGCCATGGCTTGAGGACAGTGGAGAAGAGTCAAAGTGGCTCCAACTTAACTAGGATACTTGCCGCAAAATGTGCCCCAAAGCACACATTACACTGGCATTGTCAGTGCAGAGGGTGAAATTGGCTGGAAGCATTTCACACAACTTTCTACTATAGCAAAATGACAGCTATAATCTTAGGTTTTAACACAAGTATTCTGTTTTCAAAGGCACACGTGTCTGGATGAATGGGTTCAATAGGTCAGTGTCTACTCCTAGCAAAAACACAATAGAAAAAGTGTTGCCTTCCAGTGGGGCAAAAGGATCTACTCCTACTTTCTGGTGGAAAATAAAATCATACAGCAATTGAGAACCAGTTTCTGCTTCAACAGCGCTTTAAAAGGCAGTTTGTATTTAGTGAAGAAATCGGGGCTTTGATCAGCAACACACCAAAAATATAATGCAGTGATCCAGAGTCTGGTGCTGTGCAATGTAGGCAGCAAGAACTGGCCGGAGGCCAGAGAATAATGGGATATTATTACAGGAAACAGGCTGAGAACAGATTAGCATGTACAGTACGGTAGAGAGCAAACCAGTTAATAAGCAGGTGAGATATAAAGGCAGGTACACCTCAAAGTCAAGTAGGTGGTGTTTGAGTTAATCTTTGAACAGGTGGAAGCTAGGAGAGGAGTTAATATGCAAGCAAAGGAAGTGTAGTGAGATAAGGAGCAGCAGCACAGGAGATAGTGACAAAGAATGGGGAGCGAGGATGAGCAGAGTGCATGGGATGAGTAGCAAGGGATAGTTTGTTTTCGAGGGAGAAGGCGGGGGCAGCAGATCAATGGATGGATTTGAAGATCAGAAATAAAAGTTTGAGAGATTGACTAGGCATGGAGAGCCAACCGGCATGAAAGCAGTAGAAGATTGTTGTAGGTATAGATTGCAAAGTTGAGTACCATTTAAATGCTGAGAGCAGTTGTAGAACGTAATGCTAAGGAGGAGGCTGGCACACTAATCCAAGTGGCTAAGAACCAAGGTTAGGATGTGGGTTTCAGTGAAGTTGTGAGAGGTGGCACAATTTCTTAATATAAGAAGGTTAATCTTAACCACAATTGTGATATCGGGGAGAAATTGAGGTCACTGTCAAAGCCCCTTAATGCCACCAAGTTGTGAGCCGTAGTGAAGGACAAGAGTAGTTCCGGTGGCTAAAGAAAAGAGACCGCAGGGTGTGGTATTTGCATGATGGTAGATGACTTCAGTTTTGGCAGTGTCATCCAGTGTCTGATTGCATTCCAATGTGCAGGTAGAGGTTTGGAGCAAATGTGGGGAAAGATGATTTGTGTAGTGGCCACAAAGAGGTGCTAGGCACAAAAAAAAGAAGCATCTAATTGGTAGGGTGCGTTGTAACCGGTGAACAGTAGACTGCCAACGACAGAGACTTGAGGGCACCAACCGGGAGAGAAATTGGGTCAGAGTTATTACAGTTCCAAGAGATCAAGACAGACCAATGAGATGTTTAAGAGGCGATACAATTGGGAGGGAATGCTGAGGTCAATGAGGGTCTGAAGAAGGCAGTGGTCTACTGAATCAAAAATAGTTGCGTAGGATTAGCATGTAAGGTACTTTAGAGTGGGGGGGTGGGAAGCTTGAAAAAAGTGTGGTCAATTCACATGAATTCTACTGGCACAAACGAGACTGAATAGGGTTCCTGAGGTTGTTGTTAGTCAAGGTAGATTGAGGACATGTTGATTTTGGGACTTAAAGAACTTTAATAGATGCGCAAGCCGCGCATGAGGAGCTAATTGCATCAGCTCCCGGCGGCCGCAACAACATATCCTGTAAAAGACTCCGTTTTACTGAAAATACGCCCGACCTCGGAAAGCATTGAAGCAGCGGACCTATCCAGGTGACAACACCCGCAAGCTGGGGCATAATCGGACCTGGGAACACCAGCAACGTCCCGGTGTCTGCCAGCGCGAGACTCGCCGCCATTGCTAGGCGGACATGAGCGGCTGTTCCGCCCCTCCCCCTTGGGCTGCCGTGGTCTTCGAGGCCCCGGGGACCGGATGAACCTGAGACAATAGACGACGGCACCACACCAACAGACCACTGCCTGGGCCCCCCACCTCCCCCCTGCTGGATTCTAGGCACGGAGGCCAGACGAGGGCCCGAATCACGGGTACGGTCGCAGCCAACGTCCTACGCCTGTGTCTGCTGCGACCCTGCCCCCTGTGAGAGAACCGCCTCATCCACGCGGCGGCCAGACATCTGCAATGCACTGGGCGACTGGACGCCGACAACGCGGGGCGCCCACTCTGCGCTGCCCGGCACCATAGACTGGGACGTGACACACTGCGGTGTGGGAGCCCCTCCGCCCTCCTCCCCCCATCAGCGAGACTGCAGCACCTGGGGTTGAGACGCGGCGAGGGAAAAAAGGGGGGAAGAAAGGAGGTGCCACGCTCCCCCAACGGCACCGACATGGTATGTGCAAACCCCCCCCCCCCAACCCTGCAAACTACTGGACACTGACCTGCACTGTGGAGGCGGCACACCCTTCTCTCCTTTTTTCTTCAAAATAAAAGATCTGCTCGAGGAAGCACGGGGCGATGGGGGGGCTGAGGGCGCTCCACTCCCCCAACAGTGTAAGCCCCTTGAACCTCTGACAGCGCCCGCAGCTCCCCCCGCCCCCCATGCTGCACTATCGGTCAGGGCCCGGGGGCCGGGCAGCAAGGTAGCATCTCTGGAACACGGCCGCTGGAGGGACAGGGGCCCCGGTTGGAAAGATCACAATCCTGCTACCATAAAGTACTTGACAAATACTCCATAGCGGGGAGAAAAACCCTGGGTGAAACTACGCATTGGGGCAAAAACCCTAAAACCCCAAACCTCACTGGGCCAACCCGGACCTGGGATCCTGGGGACCATCAACAGTGGGAGAATTCGTTGCCACTCCACAACCAACACTCACAGGGGAGGTACTATTTTACAAGGTAGCACGCACAGCGGGTTGCTGGTGGCCAACGCCGGAGGCTGCTGCCCTCTATACGCTGCTCATGAAAAGAACATAGTCAAGGCTGCGCGCACGGCCCTTGCGAGGGCGTACCTGCGGATACCCACCAGGGGGCCCACAACCCCCCCCCCCCCAACCGACACAGCGGGCCAACCGCAGCAAAGGACTTGCCCCCAGTGGCTAAGATAATCCCGCTGGCGCTCCGGAACAGGAACAGAACTGCGGAAGATAGATATACGACAAGCCCACCCCAACTCGGACTCCAAGATAACCCCCTCGGGGCATCAACACGGTCCACCCTGACTTAACGCCTCACGCAAATCACCGACTCCACCATGGGCAAGGACAAGGCTAAGAGGCAAACCCTACAAAGCAAGATGGACCTTTCCAGCGGAAACGCAAACCAGGGAAGAGTCTCAGGACCCCCAGCTCTCCCTGAGCGACTTAATGAAAGCCATTGGGGACATCGCTGGAACTCAAAATTGGTGGAGTATCCACGGAAGTATCTCTCCTGCGCCAAGATCTCCGCAACTTATCGTCCAGAGTCGGCGAAGCGGAACAAAGAGTATCGGACACAGAAGACAACGTCCGTCACTTGGAGCAGCAACTTGCCACAATTGCCCAGAAAGTCAGCCAACTTGAATTCCGAGCCGAAGATGCCGAGGGTAGGGCATGTCGCAATAACCTCAGGATTCTTGGGATTCCGGAAAAAGAGGAGGGCCCCAGTGTTGAACTCTTTCTAGAGGACTGGCTGACTCATAGCTTCACCCCCAAGAAACTGTCGAAATTTTTCTCCATTGAAAGAGCACATAGGTGCCCACCCCAGGAGCCTCGCCCAGAACAATAATTGCACGCCTCCTCAATTATCGGGACCGGGACGCTATCCTACAGATGGCACGGGCCCCTGGCCCAATCACATACAACGGATGCAGAGTGGGGTTCTATCCAGATTATACTAAGGAGGTTCAAAAAGCCCACTAGTCGTTAGACAGGGATTGAAGTTTCTTCTTGACTGAGTCAATCAAATATGCTCTCTTCTTCCCGGCGTTGCTCAAGGTCCATCATGAGGGCACGACCCACCTATTTCACAATCCCAAAGAAGCATGGGAATGGTTTGAAACGCAGATCCTCAATGGGCCTGAGGCCCGACGTTCACCCTCCGGACCGTCCGCACGGCAGCCCAGGCCCGAACAGCGCTCGCCACCCTTAACTCCGGTACACCTGGAAGCCGAGTCGCCACAGCGCCCCGCCAAAAATATCACAGAGAACGGATGAGGTCTGGGCAACATAGAACTTGATCCGCAATGTAACATTACGGAAACTCCACTCTAGTGGCCGCCGTCCTACAGGCAGCGTAGTTCCGACTGCAGTCCGGGTGACCCCATAGAAGTTACTACCCTAGCCCAGGTCATCCCAAGGAAGTTTTCTAAGTTATAAGTTTGATGTTTGGGCAACAGGTGCTCCCAGTTGGGGGATGGGGGTAGTACAGGGTGGGGTGAGTTTTAAGGGTGTAAGTAATCAGAATCACAGGATAAGAAGGCAGTACACTGACGCATGCTGGTAGGAGAATCAAACGCTGTCTAAGGGCGGGGCAGTCACATCCGAGCTACCCAGTCATCAGCCACACAACCACAGGGCAACCCCCAGAGGTCTCCCTCTGGTGAATACCTTTGCGCACCTTGGGAAGACAAGGGACCACCATTGCTCCTTCCAAATACCCCATTAAGTAACGGACGCAGATAGAGTAAGCACCAACACGCTATCCTTACTGTCCTGGAACGCTAACAGCCTCGGCTCCAGCGTGAAACGAAGATTGGTGCTCCAGTATCTCAACCGGTATTCACCCGACATAGCTCTCCTTAATGAAACGCATCTGATCGGACGAACACCAACTTCTTCAAACGATCCAATTACCCACAAACCTACCACGCCGGATTCACGAAACGAGCCAGGGGTACAATGGTGCTCGTCCATAAGCGAGTCCCCCTACAGGTCAAAAAAGTCAGAACTGATCCCCAGGGCCGCTATGTGCTACTGCTTGCTGATATCTGGGGTGAGAAATGGCACCTCGTCGCAATCTATGCTTACGAAAGAACTGTTGATCGAACTGCGGAACTTACTCCTGGAAGAAGAGGCCAACCTGTGGGTGATAGGAGGAGATTTCAACGAAGTGATGGATGTCAGTCGATAGATCTTACAGGAGACCGGCCCGTCCTGTCATTGCTTGCCACGTTCGCCGAGGCACAGGGGCTAACAGACACATGGCGCTCACTCCATGGTGACAAGGCTGGCTTCTCCTTTTTTTTCCTGCGTGCATAAATCATTCTCAAGGATTGATTATGCCTTCATCCGCCGTAACACAAACCACAGACTGCTGTCTGCTGAATTCCTCGCAAGGGGAATTTCGGACCACTCTCCGCTCCTCATGACCATGAAGAATCCCTCCCAATCCCCGGATCGCAACTGGCGCTTGAGCACATACCACTTGCAGCTCCCGGGAATCGCGGAAGAGCTGGAAAAAAAGACGGCCGAATACTTTGACATAAATGAAGGCTCAGTGGAATGCCCAATCTCGATCTGGGAGGCATATAAAACGGTCCTCCGTGGAGAAGCTATCTCGGCGGTTTCCGACCACCAAAAAAGACATGCCCAAAAGGTCAGGGAAGCAGAAGCACAAGTCCTGGAATGCGAATGGCAAATCCTGGCACAGAACACTCAAGAAGCACAAGATCCCCTCAGAAATACAGCTCTGGGCAACGCACAAACTGCCCATCAGCCAGTCCGGAGCCAAATTTACAAATGAGGTGATAAAGCAAATAAAACCCTGGCCTGGTTGGAGAAGCGGGAGCAAAGTAGAGGACAGGTGCGTTCTATCAAATCTCCGGAGGGAACATTGGTGACGGAAGACTGACATTGTGGAAGCATTTGCGGCTTACTACAAGAAACTCTATACTCCGCCCACCAGAAGACCTGCACTTGAGCCCTCTTGCTACCTAGACAGGATTGAGATCCAGAAACTCTCACAACGCCAGTCAGACCTCCTGAATGCTGAAATCACGGAGACTTAAATACAAGAGGCGCTCGCACAGCTCCAACCTGGGAAAACTCCAGGCCCCAACGGCTTCCCCACCGGACCTCAGAAAGGTGTGCATAGTTGTCATACATAAAACTGGAAAGCCCCCGGAGGAATGTGCCTCCTACCGTCCCATTTCACTGATCAACGGAGAAGCCAAGGTCCTCGCCAGAACACTCGCTAATAGACTATTGAAGGTGATTGAGACTGTCTACCCAGACCAATGTGGATTCATGCCCAACAAATCCACCCGCATGAACTTAAGCAGAATCCAAATCGCCCTGAGCAGAGCCACAGAAATACCGGCTCCACTGGCCCTCCTGACAGTGGACTTTGAGAAGGCATTTGATTCTTTGGGATGGGACGCCTTATGGGCAATCATGGCTCGAATGAACCTCGGGCAAACATTCATATCATGGGTCAAACTCCTCTATGCATCCCCAGAGGCCGCGGTAAGGGTAAAAGGTAGGTCCTCCAACCATTCCCTCTAGGCCGAGGTACTTGGCAGGGGTGCCCATTATCTCCACTCCTCTTCCTCCTTGCCATCAAGCCACTAGCAATAGAACTCAGAGCGAATAATAACTGGCCTGGATTTACCTGGCCGGAGGGAGGTGAGGACCGACTCTCGCTCTATGTGGATGACCTCCTGGTATACCTTAGCAACCTGAGGGCTTCATGCCCGACCGTCTCCCGTATCTTTAGGGAATACCAAAACTTTGCGGGCCTAAAGGTGAATGAGGCCAAAACCATCTACTTCCCGATCCAGGGCGGCGAGTCTGCGATCCCAGAGACCTGTCTATATCATGTCTGTATCAGGGAATTTAAATATCTGGGCATACGGCTCGACCCGACACTAGAAGGGTTCCTCCAACTCAACCTTCAGCCTGTAATTGAGCGGTTTAATAGAGATGTCTCCCACTGGCAATCACTCCCCCCTATCCCTAATAGGTAGGGCCGCACTATTCAAAATGATGACCGTCCCCAGACTCCTGTATGTTCTTCAAAATGCTCTGCTTATTATCCCCCGAGAAACTTTCACACTCATTGATAAGAATCTTCGCACACTACTATGGGGAGGGAAACAACCCAGAATAGCCCTTAAAACGCTCCAGAGATCGGTAAGGGAGGGAGGCATTGGCCTACCCTGCATACGCACATATTATCTGGTGACAGATCGGGGTGGTAAACGATTGGTTACACGCAGATCCCACACTACCACATATCCGTATTGAAATGGAGACTATGTCCCCGATACCCCCACTACTGATCCTGTACGCCACCAACAACCAACTCCCGAAGCTACCAAAAATAACGCACCATATCCGCCGTGCCTGGCGGGACGCACACAAACTGGTCGGCTGGAAGGGGAGGCCAACACTATCCCAACCCATCCCCTCAAGCACTCCCTTGTGCACCCCCTTCTTAAGAAACCCTCTTCCGACCCTTCCTGCCCAGCTAACTATCGCCCAATCTCTATCACTCCCTTCCTGGGCAAGCTCCTGGAGAAACTGACCATCTCCCAGCTTAATCTCCATGCTGAATGTGTTGGTAGTCTTCATGACCATCAGTCTGGCTTCAGAGCTGCCAGAAGCACGGAAACTGCTCTCCTGAACATCCGTGAGGACCTGCTCTCGAACCTTGACTCTAACATTCCTTGTTTTCTCATTTTGCTTGATCTCTCTTCTGCCTTTGATACTGTCAACCATACCATCCTGCTCAACCGTCTCTGTGATAACCTCGGTATCACTGGTCAGTCTCTGGCGTGGCTGACCTCTTTCCTCTCAAATCGACCCTCCCAGGTCCAACTGGGGTCTTTCCTCTCTGACATCATCTTCTCTACCTGTGGTGTTCCCCAGGGGTCTAACCTCTCTCCCTGGCTGTTCAGCCAGGTTCTGGCACTTCTCGCCCACCACATCGCCGCTCTCTGCCCCTACTTTCAGTGCTATGCGGATGATACCCAGCTCATTTTCAGGCTACCCTCGGCCTCCTCTTCTCCTTCCCTCATCTCTGACTATCTTTCTGCTATCCAGGAATGGTGTGCCGCCAACGACCTTTGCCTTAATGCCAGAAAGACTGAGATTCTACTCATCGGCACTCCCACTCCCTCCTTCCCTGCTGCTCTCTGGCCGGCCTCTCTGGGCCCTCTTCCTGCTCCTACCTGCAAGGCAAAAAACCTTGGGGTCATCTTCGACTCCACACTCTCCTTCTCTCCTCACATATCCGACGTATCTAAGAAGTCACACTACCAGCTACACCTCCTCAGAGGTATCCTTCCTTTCCTCTCCTTCCCCCAGAAGCTCACTGTCTCTAGAGCCCTGGTTCTCTCTAAGCTGGACTACTGTAACAGCCTCTATCTAAATCTGCCCACCTCTACTCTCCGCCCTTTGCAACTCATCCAGAACAGGACTGCAAGACTTGTCCTTGGCCTCAAGCCCAGGGACCGTATCTCTCCAGGACTGAAATCACTACACTGGCTCCCAGTGACTGCGAGGATCAAGTTCAAAACCCTCTGCATTGTCCACAAGGCCGTCTGGGGCCTTGGGCCAAAATACCTTCAACTCTCTCTTCCTAAATATCTTCCTTCTCGAGCTCTTCGCTCATCCGCCTCCAACTCCCTCAGGGTCAGCCACTTCTCCAAACAACGAGTTGGGGGCAGATCTCTTTCCACTGCAGGGGCCTCCCACTGGAACAGCCTTCCTGCCTCCCTGAAACTTGAGGAGAACCAACTCCGGTTCCGGAAGCACCTCAAAACCTTCCTCTTTGCCTCCGCTTTCTCTCCCCCTCTCCCCTGCTAATACTACTGAAACTGCACTGAATCTGCAACTGGGCCATTCACCGTTCTCGGCCCAGCCACTCTCCCCAGCACTGCCTCCACGGCAACCCCTGCACTACTGGACTGTGTCTGTATCCATACAGCTCCCCTTCCCAGCACTTGTCTGCACTTACCTCGCACTTGCCACCAGCTGGCCCTTGTTATTTATGCTGTATGCTAATATCCCTGTACTGCACTTTCCCCTCTCCCTTTCCCCCATGCACTTTTCCCTTCCCCTCTACTCTTGCACTTGCGTGATCTGAATGACACCTGGCCTAGTAAGATCGTTGTCTGTCTCCCCTTGTTCCCCCCCCCGCCTCGTCGCGCCTTGAAACACTTGTGTATAGGCACGTTACAAATGCCTTATCATATCAGATCATCATCATATCATATGGCAGAACGCGCACCTCCCGGAAATAGTGAAAATGGGCTCTTATGAACACTAGGGAGCGAAAGGGATAACTACGCTAGCACATGTGATCCTGGGGGGGGTCGCCTCCTAAACTTTGAGACCATGCAAGAGCAATTAGGCTTGGCACCCATGGACCAGTTTCGACATGTGCAGCTGGCCCATGCCATGCGCACCCAGTTCCCTGACACAACAACTATACCCCCCCTGCTCTCCCATCGAGACCAATGTCCTCCCGCAACGCATTCCCTCCAAGGTTACCTCTACCCTCTATCAGGCCCTCAACTCCTTCGGGGCCGCACAACTCGATAGGCTCAAAGAAAGGTGGGAAAGGGACTTGGGTGAACTGGAACCTGAAGATTGGATACATGCATTAATGTCCCCTAGAGAAATTGGGATAGAAACCAAACTCAGACCACCAATACAACTGAGAATTGTCCACCGCTCCTATTATTCGCGCACTGACATGGCCAGATGGGGGGGGGGGTCCGAGGATGTGATATGCATCAGATGTCGAACCGAGCCGGCCACCTTCTACCATATGATCTGGGACTGTCAGGTGTTACAAGTCTTCTGGAGGGACTGTATCAACACGATCTCCACGGTCCTGGTGTCGCCAATTCCTAGGGATCCTAACATGTCACTCCTGGGCATCTGGGGAGAAGTGGACTTGACAAAATATGAGAAAATATTTTTGGCGATTGCGCTCGGGGCGGGTAAAAGACTCATCGCGGCAAACTGGGGCTCTGCAGACCCACTGTCCCCGAACCAATGGAGCAATGAACTGGACAGATGCGCTGCTTCAGAGCGCCGGATCTATAACGCGTAGGGCTGTCCCCGTACATTTGAAATAATATGGGGTAAATGGCTCGATGCTCGCTGAAACCCACCCTCTCCCATTTCCCCCCCTCCCCTTCCCTACCCTCTCCTCTTCACCCCCCCCTGACTCTAGGACTTAGGGTGCAACCTGGGTTACCACCATCTCTTTGTCCCGCAACCGTCTCACGGACCCTTGGCCCTGCAGTGCTCTTGCCGCTGTCGATATTGCCTTGTTTTTCCTTTTCCAACGAATGTCTGATTAACATTTATGTTGTTGCTGTGATGTTTAAATGCAATAAACAGAGTTATAAAAAAAAAGAGCTTTAATAGTGACATAGGATCAATACTGATTGAAAGTTGGCTAAGCTGACAAAAACAGAATCAAGCAGGAAACACACCAAGAGATAGCAAGAAGTTAAACCGGGATTATAGTTGGGAATAGGTGAGAGGAAAGCTTATCAACAGAGTCGCAGAAAAGGTTTGCAGTACTAAAGATGGGGGCAAGCTGAAGAAAAGTAGGGAGGGTGAACCAAGTGAAGTGGTAGAAGAAGAATCAGGGAGAGGGATAGGAAAGCAGTAAAGGTGTTCCAAATCCCTCCTACTTCTCTTAAGTCATACACTCCTTTGTAAAGAGAGAAGACAATGTAGGCAAAGGAGGAGTCCGAATGGTGTGTAGTGTCGAGGACAGTTTGTGTGGATTAAAGTGTAGGATGGTTGAACAGAATCTAGAGCCATGGTGAAGGAGGATATTCTTGAAGATGTGGCTGTATGGTATTTGTGTCACTTGCAAAGGTGGAATTTTATTCTGAGGCAAATCTAAGGGGTAATCCAGGGCTGCTGGTGTAGGACGGAGTGAAGGATCTGGAGGACTAGTGGAGGTCCAAAATTTAGAGTCTGAAAAGACCTAGTCAATAGAGGAGGCACAAGAAAAAGCAGCGAGGATCCAACTGTATCGAGGCATGGGGTTGGGATTAAATTTGCATTTGTTTTTAGTGAAGGGGGCAGAGGTACTAAAAGTAAAGGATTGAGTGGTCAGAAGGAGAGGAGCCAATAGTGAAATTAGAAGTAGGGAGAAGGCAGACAAGGTTAAAAAAATATGGGTGTGTGGCTAATTGTGGAGGGGGATTTTGGGAATGTTACAATGGCCCATGAGTGAGCAGGATTTCAAAGGACAGACAGGGAAGTTCCAGGGCCTGCAATGGGGGCAGAAAGGGATCTTGCTGGTGCTCAAGCACCTCCATGTCACAACAGCTGTCCTCTCACTACTCTCCAGACTAGCGGTGGCAATACTTTTAATAGAAAGAGGTTGGTGGTGAGTGTTCACTACTATAACAGCTGCAAACAGACACCCTCCATTCTGGCAGTGGGCTATAGGCACATGAGTGAGTAAAGGCATCTATACATTTTACTCCCGTCATACGAGAATTCACCATTCAAGTATGTGTGTTAGACACAGCTGTTCATTCCGTTGCTTAATGAAAATCGCATTTGGGAATCCCAATAGCAAAAGATTGGTCCAACTAAAAAAAGATACCATTGAAATCCTGTCCTCGAAGTATACCAACAACCTCCTTATGGATCTCGGCTCACGCCTGAAACCAAGTAACCCATCCCAGAGTATGCACGGGGCAGGAACATTTATGCCCAGAAACAGCATTTTTAAGCCCCTGGTCATGGCCTCAAAAGGAATCTCTGTTCTGCATAACCCCTTTGCCTGAGGACATGGACACGTTTGTGTGATGCTATTAGCAGTGCATGGGGGTTAGCAAGTTTTGATTGGCAACCATAACTTGAGAACCTCAGTGGTTTTGCGCTGTATTCTTTTACTAAGTTTAGTTATTAAAACTTTGCATATGTATACAATTAATTCATACATCAGTTATACGTACAAAAGATTGTTTCTAAAATTATTAAAAGTAGATCAATCATTTCATAGTGTAAATTGCTATATATCGGAGAAATGCAAGTGATGTTTAGTACCAACTTCATGCATAGATGACAAATAGTCCTAACCTCATACCCTAATTAAGGTAGGTAATTTTTTCTATCCAATATGATCTTTATCTGGTTCCATAACGTATTTATGGTTTTGCACTGTAACCAGAATGTATGTCCCTTCTACTAAAGTTTCTGAGTTTTAAATGTTAGTGACAGAAGGTGAACCAGAACACTTTTCTGGTCATTTTTGTATTCAATCATCATCATGCAGACTTGAAAACTACAATCCTCTATGGGACATTGTAACGAATTGAGGGAATTTGTCGCCTTCTCCTGTGAGGCTAGGGAGGTGAGCACTCTCATCAAGACCCTCCCCATAGGGTCGAGGCTAGTGAGACCTCCCCATGACAGAGACTCCCTTTAGGGGACAAGTAATCCCGTTCCTGTGAGGAACTCCCTTGTGGGGGCCAAGTGATGGCCTATTTGGACTTGTATAAAAACTCAGAAAGTTATAAGTCTCTTGAAGATAAAGTTGAATCTATATGGTAAACAAGACGTTGAGGATAAACACATTTTTGAGACAGTGTTATATATTGGGAAACTGCTCACCTAAACAATTTGTTTGGTGAAATTTCACGAAAACAGTATGATTATTAGACACTTAAACTGCAGCATCAAAAACTGCTGCTGCAAAAATTTGGAGGTTGTAACACCATAAACCAACCTATATTGCCAAATGATGCGCAAAAAGTGCAATGTTATTTTAAAAAAAAAGCCCTTTTTATAACTGAATTAGTTAATAACACCCTAATCCACATTTTCATTGTAAGTACTCATGTAATATATATTTAACAATAAGAATGTATAAGCAGTTCACATAATCAAAAACAATTATGTTTAGTATAGATCAATAAATATATAAACAAATAACAGTGTGTCACCCGTCTGAGTGACCCAAAACAGAAAATAAAAAACATTAGCTCCTTGGAGCACGTGCTAATGTTTCCCATGGAGGGCTTTCTCAACATTAACTCCTTGGAGCACATGCAGACATTTTGCCTGGTGGGATTTCTCTAGGTCCACATAAGTATAGAAGATACACAAGCTAAATAATATACCACTTAGTTATTCCTCTACGTACCACAAATAAGATTTAAACTTGATTTGTTCCTCTTTTGAGCCTTAAACTCCATTAGAGGTAGAGAATCTGTTGACTAATGGTTGTAATTGTTTTTTGATTGTTTGCAAACTTGTTATATTGTATATAGCACAGAATAGTGCATTCCCAAAATATAGGTGACAATTACCAACCTTTTATTCGAAGAAATCCTTCTTGGGAGTATTCCCCAGCAAAAATATGTAATTAATAGAAAGACTTATTCCTGTACCTTAACGGAACCATCACATCATATTAGGACACTCGTAATATGAGTGTGTCTCACCGTAAAAAGGAGACCCGTAATATGATGACAGCTGAGGGAGAATGAGACACGGAAGAAAGATAATGCTGGAAGTAAGCCGCAGAACTACAAGGATATCTATAGAGATTCCACAGTCCTGCAGTGACAACAGCGCTGCCCCTGAAGACCAAAAGCAATAAAGGAAACCGGCATATCTTAAAGTCTGCAAAGACTTATAACTTAAACGACACCTATCCCAGTATTAATGAGGAACGGATTGGAGGCATTTTGTTGAACCAGAACTGTATTCTGGAGATAACGAGAAATAAGCAAAACCACAGAGAGGAAGAGAAATAACATTGAAAGCTTGTCACCACATATCCAGATGATAAGAAACTATACTAGAGAAAGTCATGTGGGGAGTACCAACCTGCGAGTATAGGCAGAAAAGGCTCATACATGAAACATCACTCTGGGAATGGGTCATTATAACTCCAAACAGCCAAGACATCCTAGAGGAGAGTAATATAATAGGGGGTCTGAAACCCTGCAGGAGAGAAAGACGGAACCTGAACAAAACTAAAATAATATCTAAAGAAGAGACAAGAGAAGCTGCCATTCCCTTACAACAATTACAAAACTTGATCCAGCGGATAACCAAAGACTATGTGTATAGCTTATTGAGTGGACTATGGTAGTTAAGAGAATCCCTGTGACGAGACACAGCCACCAGGAAAAGGGAGTCATTCTCCTGGCCTTAGTTATAGTAGTGGTAGGGTCAGATGGGTTACATTTGGACAGTGGACAGACTTGTTTTTTTACATCCACACTGACTAACAACTTAATTAAAACATACGCAGGGAACACCCCATAGTTATAGGGAGAGATGGGTCTTATTTTAAGTTAAACTATATAGTCAAAATGTCTATGTTGTGTCCTTCTGATCTTGCACATATGGTGTTAGAGTGGGATATATTCCAACTGATAAAAGCTGGGGACGCATATTATTTGCTTGGCCAAGGCCACTACGGTAGCCACCATGGAGTCCATAGGATTTGATTTTAGACAGTACTAAAAATACTATAATCTTACCAGGTGAAAGACCACTAATCCCTACAGGACGAACCTTGGTACCTCCTCAATCAACCTATGCTGGACTAGCCTCCAAGTCTGGTATATGGGTTAGATGTTATGACCGGTGTTCTTGATCCCGATCTTCGCTGCGATATCAAGGTCCTCATACATAACCATGGGAATAATCATCATTATACTGTGAAAAAAGGAAAGAAGATCTTATTCCCGAAATTTCAGCAAGTAATAGAACAAACTGCATGGGTGACTAAAGAATTTGGCAGGCAGACATTCCCTTCATAGAGAATGTTGCTGGTGAGGTAGAGGAGGTGTCAAAACACACTTACAATGAGGGAGGAGAGGAATCGACACTCTCCCCCGAACCACAGAAGCCGAATGAATTTGACCCTCCCACCGTGGTTGGCACAGGTGCCTGAAGTAGTACACAGGACATCACGTTGCAGCCCGTGGAGGTAAGAGGAGTTAGGGAGAGGTTGTGGATGGGGTGGGGGAAGTTAGGAAAACCGGAAAAAGGGTCAGGGCAAACCTAAATTGGATAGGTAGGGGGAAGCACTGGGAAAAAACCCTTCCTATCTGGTTCCTGTTTCTTAATACCTGAACATACTGTAGCATAACCTAAGACACACCTAAATACGTATGCACTCGATTTAAGAGAAAACATAGAGAAGCAAACATTCACATGTAGTAGCAAGCGGGATGAACACAGGACAAGGGGAATTTCCCCATAAATGAAGGACAAAACACATGGCCCGTAAGGCAAGCTTGATGCGATACACAAACACGTAACTTCATGTCCTTGAAGTTTAAACAGGTGAGATTATGCCCGCATAAGCACTCCGCGAAGTCCTTGCATCATGGTAACAAACCCACTATCAGCAACCAACTCAGACCTTCCGTGATTGCCAAGCACAAATCCAATGCGAGTGAAAGCAAGTACATAATGAGCCCCCACCCCGCAATGCCTTCAGCACTTATCTGATCTCCGAGGGCCCCTCGGGACACCTCGGAGTCTTTGTAGCACGCCGTGAGTCGCAGCCGGTCCGCCTGCTCTGCACTGTGCGAGCGAACGCTGGCGGCTTCAACGGTCCATCGTGTGAAGCTTCGTTGCAGCAATCAAAGGGACAGAGCATCGCCGTCCATGGCTCCGCAGCGCTCCGTCGACCTGCTCCTCACACCAACCGCACCCAGATCATTAACAAGCCACACCTGATTTACGCGCTGTTGCCCTTTATGCTGCTCACAATCACTGCAGCTGGCAAAGCGCACGTGACATACACCTGTGGCCGTGACTTGAACTACAAGCCCCCTGTGACTTCCTGGGAATTGTAGTCTTGCCTCCGTACTTGCCTTAGGAGGTTTAAGAAACAAAACGTGTTACTCCTGTGCGCTTCCAGCCCTTATTCCTCACAGGAGGTCACTCCTTCAACTGACCTAGCTTGTGCTCAAAGAAATGACCCCATTCTCACAAAGGCCTTTTAGAAGGTCATTACCAAAGAGACAGGATGAAGCCAAGCCAGCCCTTTCTTCTTTTTAAAAAAGGGTTTGCTTAATCAGTGGGGTTTGGGGGGACATAACTCCTGAGGGAGTTTGGCGTAAACAACTAGTTATCCCACAGAGCTAGATGAGTAGTTCTCGAACTGGCACACTCCCATTTGACAGCTGGATCCCAGGGGATCAGAAAATCTCAAAGCCAGATAATTCCCAGATTTTATTGGCTAAGAATCTTTGCCGATATTAAGAACTTCTTTTTGACATATTTCCAAAGACAGCAACCACTTCTATTCCACCAGCCCCATTACATCCATTGCCCATCATTGACGTACCCTTTTGCAGGATAGCAATGGCTATAGTAGGCCCCTTATAAAAATTCAAGCTCAGGAATCGTTACATCCTAGTTATTATGGATTATGCTACTCGCTATCCAGAGGCATTCCCTAGCCTCGATAATGCAACAAAGCAAATACTGAAACACTTGTTACCGTTTTTTCTAAAGAGTCGGATTTCCTAAATGGATCCTTACCGATGAAGGTACTACCTTCATGTCACATCTAATGCAAGAGTGGAAATAAATGCTCAATATTAAGACCTTAAAAACCTTGCTATATCACCCACAAACCAATGGTCTGGTGGTGTGTTTTATTTAACCCCTTAAAAAAGAAATTGGGTAAGGCCGACAGAAATAATTGGGACGTGATGATCCCTCTGGGCGTTGTTTAGAGTCAGTAAAACCCCACAAGCTTCACTGGGATATTCAACATTCAAACTACTCTGTGGGAGAGAGTCCGGGGATATCCTATATATGCTAAGGGAAACTTTAGAAGAATGGGAAGAAGCTATTTTAACCCTTTCTCTGAATGCACAGAAATGAAAAGTCTGTTTATTCAGGATTCCTCGCACTGCTGCCATACACTTGGGTCAAGCACAAAAACAGTAAGCTACCTACAATAAACTGGCCATAACATGCACATTCTCAGTGGGGCAGTCAGCCTTGGTTCTTTTACCTACCTCAGAGAACAAGAGGATTTCTAAATGGCACGGTCCATACAAGATCTTGGAAAAGAAAGGCCCTTTGAATTATCTTGCATCAGCCAGCTAGACAACGGAAAACCCAAATGTATCACATTAATATGCTAAAAGAGTGGAGAGTAGACCATGAACAAGAGACTATCATCACTATGGACGCTGTACAAAATGACTGGAAAAGATCACACCTTAATTTTGATCTGTCCCCTTCCCAAAAATCAGAAATTATTGATTTACCGGAGTAGTTTCCGAGGTATTCTCGGATCAACCAGGCAGGGTAACCATTTTTTTCCATTTCATCAGAACACCCACAGGGAAGAACATTAATTTGAGACCATATAGAATCCCTGAGATTCGGAAGAAAATAATAAAACTCTGTGTAGAGGCAAGGCGGATATAAATCGAGCCCGCTGAGAGTCCTTGGTCCTGCCCTATTGTCTTGGTTGCAAAACCGGATCAATCATGGTGGTTTTACATCGACTTTAGAAAGTTGAACTCAAAATCCATTAGTTTCACCAATTGGATCACACACCTTTGCAGGATAAACTTCAACACCACAACAGGGTGCATTACTACCAGTCCCTACAATAAGGGTAGGTAGTAGCTTGAAGTTCCTCCCGCCCCCTCTAGTTTCCCCCCAACCTGGCAACTAGTTTTCCCCACCTCAAATAAACTTAGCGGATCATCCGGTACTTTCATGGCTCTAATGGGATGAGCACTATTGTTGGAAGCCTGGGGCATTGAATCATTAGCAGCTCTATCAGTAGCTATAATATTCAAGACACCAGGCTTCAATTCACTAGACGTGCAATTTGACTTGTGCGCTCTATAGCCGTTAAAATTATTGTGGCCAGAGCCAGGTTCCGCCCTCCCCAAATGTCATCCAAATGATGTTGTATTTCTGTAATTAAAAAATTAACTTCCTTAACTGACTTAAAAGCTTGTAAACCTTCAGGCCCGCCTGTGGTGATAGTGGTGCAGAAGCTTTTCTTGTAGACATTCTGGTTAGGGGATGCGCTACTCCCAAGGTTATACATGTGCAAAAGGGACTAAGTAAGACAATTAAGCAATTGAAAAAAAAATAACACTAAAATCATGAAACTCAAAATAATTAAAACCACCACCAACATCTATTAATGACAGCAATTGGTGGCAACAAATGTGGTTTGCTAAGACAGATAAAATAAAATGAAAGCTGTACCAAACCACTCGATAAGCATAAAAACGGGAGCAAAGACAAAGCCAAAATGTTCAACTATCAATCACAAGCAATACAAACTGTTATTTTGTATTTGTGTTTTAACCAAATTTGATTTTTCACAATTACATTTCTCACTTTTTTTAGAAGACAGAAAAAGAAAGAAAATCAAATCCCTACTCATTAGTGAGTTGCTAATCAATTCCTTAGCATTTTTAGCAGTATTTTGATGGAATAAACTCGGAGGGTAATTCATGGAATCAAGCGCAGAAGTGGCGCACAGAGGGAGCGTGCGCCAGCCGCTTGTGCCAAAACCCTTTTTGACGCACAGGATACTTACATCCATAACCAGCCGTGGCGCAGCGACCCTGCAGCAGCGCCAGTTATGCCCCCCACCCCACCCTGTGCGCAAAAAAACATCCGCACAAATCCCCTACATGGCACAAAGACCAGTGGACCAGCATACAGCCCCCCAACAATGAAAAAGCGCTAAATACGCCACACAGCTCACATGCAAGATCCCAATCGTGTGTAAAACCCCCTGTGCACCCCTCGGAATACGCGTACCCCGATCGCGCCAGGCCTATCGTGTGTAAAACTCCCTGTGCACCCCTCGTAATACGCGTACACTGCTCGCACCCGGCCTATCTCGTGTAAAACTCCCTCCGCACCCCTCTGAATACGTGTACCCCGCTCGTGCCAGGCCTATTGCGTGTAAAACTCTTTGCTGTGCTGGCTGCGGGGCATGTGCAAGGGTGATGGGCTGCCTGTAGGGCATGTGCAAGGGTGATGAGCTGCCTGCGGGGAATGGGGAGGGGTGTAGGGTGGACCCCTGTGGTGTGGTCTGGCTGCATGGGGTGCATGTGGCTCCTCACCACACTGCTGCGTGAATCTGGGGGTACGGGAGTGAGAACAACACGCAATTACACTTGCATGAGTGGGGGTACGTGTATGCCGGGGTACGCGAGTGAGAATTACACGCGATTACCCTTGCGCGAGCGGGGTACATGTATGCCGCGGTACACAAGTGAGAATTAAATGCAATTTGGCAGTGTGTGCCCTGCCGGGTGTGCCCTCCCCATGGCCCACAGGCAGCCCACACCACAGGCCACCCCCCAACACCGCTGCACATGCCCCACAGGTAGCCCATCACCCCTGCACATGCACCACAGGCAGCCCACATGGCACCATGCACTTGTGAGCCCCAACAGAATGGCTGCTCACTGTGCTGTGTGCAGAGCGGTGTGTTGCAGGAGACACACAAAGCACACGTTTTTGGGATTTATGGATTTGGATTGGCCAATGTGCATGCCAACAGGCATTCTATCTTTTGTTGATGGTACCACTGGTGGCATGCATTTGTGTATGACTTTGTATGTGTGGTAGGTTGTTGGTCAGTCATTTCATCTGATTCCATGTCAGGTGTGATTTACTCAGACCTCTTTCCATTTATCACTTGGCACTTCATATCTAATTTGTCATGTGTTGTGCTTTTGGTTTGCTGTTTTGCTGTTGAATGCCATGTCATGGTGTGGCCGACGAGGGTGATGGGGGTTGGGAGGGTTTGGGTGACATACCAGTGATGTTCATGGCCTGTTTTGCAGGGGGTGGTGTGATATGCACCTTGCATGTTTTCCTTTTGGTCACACTGGATTGGTTATGTTTAAGTAGCTAGGGATGCACACAATGGAGCACTTCCGTGGAAACATTCTCAGGGTGGTAAGGTTGTGACAGTTGACTGTCTCTTTGTCATCAATTGTCACCTGGTATGTGGCAGGCCTGTGTGCACACTGCAGGGGTGCGGGTTTAGGTGAATAATTTGCCCACAAGCTGGGTCCGGGCTGCCTCGCCACGTGCCCTTTCCCCTCCCATGGGCAGCGCCTGTGGTTGGGAATGTGGGGGCACCACCATGTCCACCGGTACGCCCCGCCGTGTTGCTACATTGTGCAGGACACATGCTGCCACAATGATCCTGCACACTACTGGGGGTGCATAAAGTAGCTGGCTGCTAGAGCAGTCAAGGGAGAGAAAGCGTGACTTGAGCACTCTGAATGTGCGCTCCACTGTGCCCCTGGTTGCAATATGGGCTGCGTTGTATCTTACCTGGGGTGGGGTTCCGTATTAGCGTCATCATGTGGTTGCTCAGAGGGTAGGCAATGTCCCCTGGAGAGGTGAGGATGGTTGTCATTAGTTGGGTTTGTGTATTTGTCTATGTGTGACATGCATGCATGTGCACAGACATTTGTACTCGCCAATGAGCCATGTGTCGCCTTGCTTCCCAGCTTCCAGGTCCCGGCTCAGGGCAGACATTCTGTATATGAAACTGTCATGGGTAGACCCAGGATAGTTTGCATAGACAGAGGTGATGATTCCATGCCCATCGCATACAACCTGTACGTTGATAGAATGCCAGTACTTGTGTTTGCGGTAAATGTTCTCAGTAGCCGTAGGTGGACGTAGGTCACATGGGTGCAATCTATGGCACCAAGCACTTTGGGGAAGTGTGCCACCCTGTAAAAGTCCTGGACCACGGCCTGCCTTTCTGCGGGTGTTCTGGGCATGTATATGTGCCTGCGGACTGAGGGGCGCGTAGTCATGATTGCCAACACCTGGTGTAGGCAGCGTGACTGTGTGGCCTGTGAGACACCCCCAACTATGGCAGTTGCCTGCTGAAATTACCCAGTGGCCAAAAAATGCAGTACATTGAGCACCTTTTCCAAGGGGCTCAGTGCTTGGGAGCACAAGGTGGGTGATATGAGGTCATCCTTCCACTCAGTGACCAGGTCTAGGATGATATGAGGTGGAAACCTATACCGGCCATAGACCTGGTCATCGGGCATCCCAAAAAGGCTGGTCCTGGGCAAAAAAAATGCGGGGCCTGGCTATTCTCCTCCTCCTGCGGTGTGCCACGATCAGTGCTGCGAGAAATGGTGTTTGTTGTTTGCCTGCACTTTTATACTGCGCAGGGATGCTTCCGCCTGCCTTCATGTGGCGGACGTGTTTACGCCTGTGTGTGTCTTTTGGTGTGCGCAGGTTTCCCCTTTTCCATTCCATGAATACGTGTTGTTTGTGAGCGTGTGGGTATTCCATGTATTTCCCAGCAGTACTTCCCCAGTTACGCCTTCATTTTCACGCGTTGTTCCCAATTCCACGTTTTCCGCCCCTTTTTGGTGTGTGCGCTACACGTTGTGCGCTTTCGCTGTGCACGTCGCACCCAACGTTCGGGATGTTGCAGTGACGTGTGCAACACGCGCGGTTTCGGCGCAGCTCCCTGGAAAAACACGCGCACAGACTTCCATGAATCGCACGCGTGCGCTGGATTTTTCATGTTTGCGCCACCGAATTCGGCGCACAATTGTTCCACGAATCGGCCCCTCAGTCTCTTGGAGCATTCTGATGACATTTATCATTAGAGCAGTTTCCTGTCTGGTAATTAGTTTATTCCAAAACATCTGTGGGGCCAGCCCTTCATCATAGTCAGTGTTAGATATAAATCTCCCAAAATGTTTTTTTTAGGCGTTCCGGGTTCCTTGGCAATATCGTAGTAGATGTTCGAGGGTCTGATGTTTTGGATCTTGACATCCCCGACATAAGATTTTGCATCGATCTTCCTGACCTCTCCTTACTAGGACTGCGCCTGTATGGACCAGATTAAGCCGCAGTCTGAGAAAATTCTGCCTTATTTTGGGGTCTGGAAATTTTATAAAGTATCTTGCCAAGAAACCCAGATTTGTATCAATAGGAGAAAGAGAGGCTGTGACTGGTGAAGATCTCATTTGTTCACTTGTCTTAATCCAGTCAGTTGTATCCATTGCCTTTTTAGTCTTCAATGGGTTTGATACTAGTGTCACTTCGTCACTATCACAGGTAATGAGGATCTCCTGTGCCAGATTTTTTAATTCTTGTAATACTGATGAAAGTTGCTTGAGGTGTTTTCTGAGATCTTCATATAATGAGTTCCGTAATGGATCTATTATGAGTCTGTATAGTGAGAGTAATTTCCAGTCCATTTGGGATTTTAAGGATTTTACTCCCAGCTCAAACCTTAGGCACGCGAGTGACAGACTTTTGGGGAGATTTAAAACCTTTTTCCAAATCTGTCCGTCTATTTTGTTCTAGTCAATGGTCCAGGCCAATGGTTTAGCCTCAATTCCATAAAGAAGAGTTGGTATGATCTTTGCTTTGTAAAACCTCAATGCTGGCAGTAATGAGAATTTGCAAAATTGCCTGACAATTCATTGTAATTGTGCTGTGAGTCGATTGGTCTTACATATGAATACTGACAGCGTTTGAACCATTTCGGGTTTAGCATACAGGGTGTAGCCTAAGTATACGATTTCCTCTACCACTGGTATTATTTGGCCACCCATTTTCCAAGGAAAGCCGTCACCCTTCCCTTTCCCTCTGAACAAGACTATTTTTGATTTTTCTGGATTCACTATAGGTCGTTTTGCTTCATGTAAGTTTCTAAGGCACACAGCATCCTTTGAAGCCCCACAGGTGTTCTATGGCGAAGAACAATGTCGTCAGCATACATGAGCCATTTCATTGCTTTATGGCAGACTTTGACACTTGCTAGTGCTACAGAATCGACCACCTCAACAAAGTCTGAAAGATAGAAATTGAAAAGAAAAGGGGCGACCATACAGCCCGGCCTCACTCCTCTTTTCACCAGGATATCTTCCGACAAAAGACCTTCCATGTTCAATCTCACTACTGCAGCGTTGTTTTCATGCAGAGCTGCTAAGATGTTTAGTATTGATTTAGGGGCACCTCTGCTACTAAGCTTAAGCCAAAGTCCCTCTCTGTCAACTAAATCAAAGGTGCTTGATAAGTCTACGAATATCTTTGATGGTTTCTTCTTTTCCTCCCCGTTACAAAGAGTTGCCAATGTGATACCGTTCAGACCTGCAGAGTGTCCCCTTCTAAAGCCGGTCTGTTGCTTCGGTATAAATATTGTTGAATCTAGTCCATTTCTCCAGTTCTTTCAACAGTAGGCCATCAAAGATCTTACTTTCTATGTCCAACAAAGTAATAGGCCTGTAATTTCGTGGGTCCTTTCGGTCTCCCTTTTTATAAATGGGTATGATTAGAGCGGTCTTCCATGATTGTGGAATTAATTTGGTCTTCAAAATTCCACAAAAGAGATATTGCAGTATTCTTGCCCACATCACTATATTTCCTTTTAGGACCTGGTAGGTGAGCCCACTTGGCCCTGCAGCTCTTGAGGATGTGTTGATTAGCTCAAGGATAGCCTCTTCTGTGATTTCAAACGACCATGGAATATCAGAGATATCAAATGTTGGACCCCCTTTAGATTACAAATATTTTTCGGAAAAGTAATGAATCCACACAGACTCTGGTACACAGTTTGTTTGAATGATGTTTTGGTCTTTACCTTGGGAGTTGATCAGTGACCAGAAATGACAAGAGTTGTTATCAGATAAAGTTCTAAACATTGATTCTCCGTCTTTTTGTAAACGTTACTCGTTGATGCCTAGACCAGTTTTTATAGGTGTTTTTAATTAACTTTACTTCTTTCCAGAGGACTGTACTGTCAGTTATTTATTTTTTGGCAGTGTTCACAAGACAGCGCATTTCCTGCTTTTTCTCCCAAGTTGTTTAGTGAAATACATGATTATATGCAATGTTTCTATTCAACGTTATAGCTTGAGGGCGTTCTATTGTCCACAAAAAATCATGAAAATGCTGAGGTTGACAATTTTGTTCCAAAGCATCTGTTCCTGAGGCACTTTGAATCTGGACGAGAGGTTCATTTAACCGCAACCGTCATTTCTATATTTTGTTACTCGATTTTTCTGATTATTTACCAGCAGTGTATTTTGCCATAATGTCACCTTTTTATGGTGACTCCAACGAATGGAAGCTTCTGGCCTTCTATGATCGCTTGAATTGGTTTCTCCCACTTCAAAATGGTCACATAGATGTAATAAATTAGGGGATAAAAGAATATAGTCCAGAGTGGATTTGGTCTTCCCTCGTGACCATGTGTATGCTGGTGGTACGCCACCCTCTACGGAACCATTCAGGATATTTAGGTCCCATTCTCTGAAAACAGAGCACCATCTTTTCCCATTGGCACTTACTATTCTTGCTTTTGACGATTGCCCCCCTGGATTATATGGGACACATAGGGAATTCAAGTCACCAGCTACCAAAACATATGCTTCTGCCTAAGTTGTTTTTATGTAAGGATTTCTCCGAGAGAATCTTGAAAGACAGAGCAATACAAACTGTTATAAAAACACAGGAGCCAACACCAGCTGGGAGTGGGACGCGTGACCGCTCAAAGGGCTGCAAGAGTCCGACTCTCTTCCCCGCTCTTGGCTGTCTTTAATAAAATAGCCTTGGGAACTGTGCAGCTTTGTGGTAAGCACAGGGGAATGCCTCTGACACGGCAGGATGCTGGTGATGAAGATATTCCAAAAGGCAGTGCCGAAATCAATACTGAATCAATGCTCAATATCCGTTGGAGCTGCAGCGTTGAACAGGGCCTGTTCCGCAAGCATAAACAAGTTCAACACGGTCAACCAGTTCAGGCAGAGAGGCAGCAAAACCAATGGCAATATCCAGGTGCAAATGTAAGATCCTTGATGAGAGCAGGTATTCCGGGCAAGTGAACCAGTGCACTTACAAAACATGTACAACACACAAGCTTGTGGTGGCACCTTCATTCAATCAGTCAGAAGTCCTCAGACGCGTCTGCACTAGTAATGTGTCACGTAGCAGCAAATGTATCCACAGTTGTTTGGCGAAATGGTGTAACGCGGGTGACTCCCCTTTCAGCAATCTGCTAACACCCTGTTGATGCAAACACCCGTCACCCTTTCACCAGTAACTAATGATTATGCTAATCATGTTGTGCTAAATTCAGGTGGTTTACATCAAATATTCACCCTTTCACTCACTTCAACTTCTCAACATGATATTATATTCCATTAACTGTTGTGGCCCCTGAAATCACCTTGACTAATCGGTTCTCCCTATTGGGTGGGTTAGAGGAAGGGGTTAGTGGGGACAACACCACAAGGACCAATGTAGCTTTGATCCCCTGCTCTGCCTGTGCTGAAAATTGCATTGATGAGTGTCCCATTAGCATGTCAGATGCCAGTGTGGGTAATTTAATTAAAACCTCTGCTATGGTGCCTGGATGAGACACCCCTGCCTTGGACATCACTGTGTGCAATTGTTGTATGAAAGCCCCTAATCAAATCCTGTTGAGGGAGGTAAGGCAACTAAGAGGAATTATTGATCTACTCAGCACTAAAATGGATACATTGGCAAACTACGGTAATCCTCTCGTAGGTACCTTGGCACCTAATGTACTACCATGCCGGCATCCCCACAGGGCATCCAATAGGCCCATATTGGGCGCTGCCCCGGATAGTTCAGTGAAAGGGAAAGTTTATCTGCTAACGAATGTAGATTGCCTCCATAGGGTTTCTGCAGGCTGGATGGTGAGAGTTATCCCTAAAAACAGTGTTCAGTCTAGTGCATCTCGGAAACGGCTGCTGTATGGGGATTATTCTGTGCACGTCCAGTTTCTCCTATTACCTCCTTCCCATGTACTCATGATGTGCCCCAAGCCCCACGAAGGTATACTCTAGTTGAGACTCCTCACTTTAAGTCCTCTGCACAGGATGGGGTATATTTTGCTTGCATGTATAATGTACCCAGACTGCTTAGGGGATCCTTTGAGAATCAAGAGGCACTTAAGAAACGTTTATACTGGATTCTCCACATCAGAGATTGTAGGTCGGTTATACGCAATGACATACTGCCGGAGTGAGGCCATGCCAGATGATTTAATCAAAATAGCGTTAAGGTGGGGCTTCGCCGGCGAGCGGCAGATGAAGGAGTGAGACTCCAGAGCTCTGTCCCAGGCCGCATTAAATCCTGAAAAGTATCCTGCAGCAGAGCATTTCTATGGTAAAGACAAGGCATATAACGTATTGGAGTGCCTTGGGCATTGGAATCTAGCCACGGTGAGTGGCAAGATGGCTGGAATCTGCTGCTGGATCAAGGGAGGCTAACGAGCCGGCAAGCAGTTGTTGGAGGCAGCAAGATGTCAGTCAGAGCGTGGACGAAGGAGCAGTGAAATCGGAACCCAGAGGTGGGGACCCGACAGCTGCACAGAGACCCAAGAACTGCTGGTGATGCTCGCAGCGCCCTGCTTAGACCTACAGGGGTCGGGATTGCACCAGCGAAGTAACATTCCTTCAGGACAGCAAAGGAGAGACGTCGGTCATGGAGGAAGTAAGGGCAGCAGATTAGGCGCCCAGACTTCCTAAGCAATCCAGCGTAGGTGGGGGCACCAGGAGCACGAGGTGCAAAAACAGAGACCCAACCTCACTGCTGGGAGGCCGGCAAGTAGGCTGGCAGGGAGAAGCCAGGAGTGGCGACGGAAGGCGGTCAACCTATGCAGGTGAGAGGAACCGGCAGACAGTATAAGGCCTTTACCCGTACCGATTGATAAAAAAGAAACGTTACTGAAGGAGCACCCAAGCAAGGGTGAAGCAAACTGGGCCATAGAGTGAGGGTGTTGGGGCAACACCAAATAACCTGGTCCTGCAAGAGACGTAGCAGTGAAGCTACCCAGGAGTCCAGCACTAGTCCAGCTGTGGGACTCATGTAGAGGGCAAAGCAGGCCCAGTCCCATCAGCTGGAGGGGGTACTGCAGGAGAGAGGGAGCAGAACCCCTGGTCTGGACAGGGAGGAAAGTGCAAGAACCCAAACAGTCAGCGGCAACCAGAGAGACAGGGGGGTTACACGGAAATTACAAGAAAACAGGGGAAGCCTACTGAGGAGTGCAGGATCCAGAGCCACATGCAAGCCGCATCCTAGAAGAGATATCAGGGACACACTAAAGGTTGGCTCCAGACAGGGTACCAGAACTAGTGTGGTTGTAGGGGTGCACTCTTTTTTCAGAGACAGATCAATTGTCACTTAATGAGTTAATGCGATATTCTAAATAATGTTCCAAGGTGCTCCTCGTTTGATCTGTGCTACTAGATCTGAAACTAAGTAAAAACAAAAGGTATCTCGGGATACAAGCAAGGGCACAACAAAGACAACCACATAGGTTGTGAAAAGAGTTAGACATTCAATAAATCAAGGACATTAATTTTCAACAAATTGTATTCATTATGTATAGAGCAATTTTATGTAAATAAGTTCAACTTAAAATTTTGAAAACAATATCCACAAAATGTACATTTTAAAACCGTCCGTGGTTCTTTACAAATTAATTCAATGTAATGAATAAAACAATGATTCTGTGCATACAACTTATACTTAATAACTTAATATTCAAAAATGTCCTTCCTGCTAATTACATCTCTTCAGATATTTTAAACAGAGTTATCCACAATAGTGTTCTTGATAACTTGATAGAGGATGTGTATCGTGTTGATGATACAAATCGTCCACCTATCATCTACGACGCATTTCGGGCCTGACGTCCTTCTTCAGGTTTTGATATCAAGGTAATTATTTCTGAAATTGTAGCAAAGGTAAGTACTCTTAAAAAAATGTATTAATCTTCATAATTGGTAAACCGTAACTACAAAACTGAAGATTATGAGAAGGCTGTGTCCACTAACCTTTGTATGAGCTGCTAAGAATCAACTATTTCTTGCAGACTGCTTCGGAAAATATATTCTGAAAAAATTAGCAACAAAACTAAAGTTACTCCACCAATTGACCTACGGTAATTAAATGGTCTAGGGCGGGACCAGTCACTATTAAAGCGCTGTGTCCTGCTATGCTAGACCAAACCAAAGTAAAGGGTGATAACTGAGAATTCGATTTATTAAGAATGGACTCATCAGATTCTATTTAACTGACAGAAAATAGAAATCAATCGGAATATTTAGAAATGACACCGAAAAGTACTTTTTCACCACCAGTACAGAATTGTATACTTGAGGCATTTCAGAAATCAGTTCTTAAAGATTTCAAGAAACTCAATTTCCAGAAAAGACAGTGGGCCTCATTACACGGACGGCGGTAAGGAAATAACGTTACCGGTAAGTGAATACCGGTAACGCTAAATTTCCTATCCAATTACGACCCGGACTTGCCTCTATTAGCGCCATCGTTAAGTACGGTGGCACTAATAGCGGCAAGTCTGTGGGCGCGCGACCCCCAGGTCGGAAATAGCGGCATGTCAATAATAGCATCCCAGCACAAGGTAGGCAGACATGGTAATAGTGGCATGGTAAAGACCCCAAAACACCCTACCACCATGGCGCTAATACCGGCATCGCGAACCACCCGTTAAGAGACCTGAGCAGTCCACCTGCCACAGGTGGACACATCCAGCACAGGTGTAGGGGATGGAGACTGTGGCAGCACAAAAGGGCACACCCCTTCCCACACAAAAATGCCTCCAATACTGCCCGCATTACATGGGCTGGAGGATGTGATTGTAGTGCGGCACCATCAACAACACGAGGCACAGAGGAGACGCAGGAGGAGTAGGAGTAGGGCAAGACAGGCGCAGCAAGCACCAGCAGGGCACCCAGAAATACCACAGAACCAGCAGGAAGAGGACAAGAAAATTGCACATAGCCGTACCTGCGCTGTGATGGAGCAGGCATCCGGCCTGTACAACACACAGCACCGGTCCCTAAGCGTGCCGGGTGAAGCCCTCCCGTACGGCCATGACAAAGTGCCGAAGTAAACCATGGCATCAGTGTTGCGGGACTGAAATTACATCAGGCGGAATGTGACTATGCCACCTGACATGCAAGCACAAGATGAGGATGATGAGGATGGCGCAAAAGGCCCGCAGGGACATGCAAGTGGCAATGTCCAAGCAGGACACGATGTGCGTCAGCATCGGATGCATCAGATTGCATGTCATACAAGGTATGACTGTAATGGATAAAGATGGGCATTACTGCCCTGATGCATGTGGTCAGTCCCACAAAGAACCATCTCCCCAATACAGTACACACACACAATGATGAATACCAAGCCAGTGTAAACTTTCAAACAGTGTATTGTGAACAAAAGACAACATTAAGTGCAGGGCCCCAACTGTGAAAACACCCTTACCCCCCTCACCCCCAACACTCCCAAAATCACCCTTACCCCCCTGCCCCCCAACACTCCCAAAATCACCCTTACCCCCTCCCCCACAACACTCCCAAAATCACCCTTAAAACACTCCCCCCAACACTCCCAAAATCACCCTTACCCCCCTGCCCCCCAACCCTCCCAAAATCACCCTTACCCCCCTCCCCCCACAACACTCCCAAAATCACCTTACCCCCCTCACCTCCCAACACTCCCAAAATCACCCTTACCCCCCAACACTCCCAAAATCACCCTTACCCCCCCAACACTCTCAAAATCACCCTTACCCCCCTCCCCCCACAACACCCCCATGTGAGCCTCATGGCGTGAATGTGTCCTTCTCCACATGTGGCACCCAGTCCTTGCTGGCCCTAATTGCCAGTGCCTGCTCCGTCATCTGGTGGTTGTGAAGTGGTGCGCCGCAGGTTCCGCAGAGACCGGCGTAGGGGGCTACTTTGCTGTGAACTCCCAGAGGAGGTTGGGCCCGGTTCATCCTGGGTTGGGAGTGGGCATCGGCGCTCAATTGCGTCTGCTATGCGGTTCATGGCCTCCCTGAGTTGGGCCATTTCATTGCAGATTCTGTTGGTGCATGCCTCCATGGCCTCCCTCGTCTGCTGTGCAAATGTACCGATGTCCTCCCTCAGGCGACCTGTCTCAGCCACATGCTGCCCTACTAGACCAGTTATCTCGGTCTGCCTCTGAAAAATGGATGATAGGTCATGTCGCATGGTGGGTGCTGGTGGGATGGCTGATGTGCCTGGATCCATGGCACTTGCATCAGGTGAGAATACCTGGGGGCTCCATGCCCCTTCAAGGGTGGGGGTGGGTGATTCTCCTTGGCTACCCGGACCTGATGACGACCTCTGGCTTGCCAGTAAGGGGCGTGTTGGTCTGGGGCTCTGGCTTAGATCCTCAATGCCAGGTGCTTCCTCCTCATCCGAAAGTGGGGCAGTGGCTGCTGCCTCAACCGTTGAGCTGGTGGCAGCAGCTCACTTGCTGGGAGACACACTCCCGTGGGTGCCACGACGGCAGCAGGCATGGCCTGTGGCTGCGTGCAACTGGTGCTCTTGCTGCCTTTGTCCCTGTGGTCATGGTCACTCCTCCTGGCTGCCCTTGAGGATGTGGCGGTGTCCCCTGTGGCATCCCTCCTGGGTTTCTTGCTGGATGTGGGAGCAGGTGTGGAAGTGCGTGCCTCCTCAGTTTCTGTGTGTGATCCTGTATGGGCGAGAAATGGGGAAAATCATCATTAATGGGTCGACCTGTCTTATGCTGAAAGAGTACGTCATGCTGTTCTATGCATTTAGGGCTCTTTAGTGTGGATGCAGGTAATGGGGATGTTGGGTGGGTCATGCATGAATGGCTCTGTGTTGAACGGGTATGTGGTGATGCATGCATGTGTGTTTGTGGCTGGATCCACGGCATTCATATGGACACATGATTGGGGGGACCATTACACTTCACTGTGCATTGTTTGATGCATACACTCACCTCCATCAGATGAAATGACCACGCCATGCTCCATTTGTCCAACTCCCTCGTTGGATTCCACGCCGATTGTCGATGCACAGGTCTCCTCCCACTCACCGAGCTTAATCGGCGATTCGCCTCCTCCTCCTGTGCCCGTAGCCAGGTTGTGGTTTACAGATAGGATGTTCCTCACACGTAGCCGGAGGTCGTCCCACCTCTTTCGGCAGTCTTTAACTGTGCGGGTGGTGGTGCCTACCACGCTGACCTTGTGGGCTACCTCTTCCCAGATGGCCTTCTTCAGGATGGTCTCCCACGCCTGTCGTTGCAGAAGACCACCTGTGCATTTTCTGCTAGTGTCTGAGTGAGCATTATGAGCTCCGCCTTGCTGAATTTCTCCTTGCGTTGCCGCTCTGATTGTTTTTTAATGGCCTTGGGCATCTTTAGTGTCCTGGAAGGATTTATGAACGTGTTTCCTGGTAAGGTGTCCTGGATAAGGAGGATGGCAATGGATTGTGTTTTTAAAGATGGCCGCCGTGCTGTTTCCCGTTCCTGTGCGATGACGCTATTTCTGGTTCCGCAAAATAACGGTCACCGCTATTAGCGGTGACCGCTAATGCCGATGTCCGCTAATTGCGGTGACCGCTATTTGCATGTGGCGGCAGGTCGGAAGTGCTAACAGCGCTTTCAAGGATGCCGTTAAGGGACTTTTTGGGGACTTTTGCGGCATGGCGGTAGGATCATTACCGGCATGGCGCTATGCTCGTGCCCGCGAACTCGTAATGGCACGCAAATGGCGGCCGCTTGCGAGGGCGGACACGCAAATTACGCCATGCCGGTAAAATCCTATTTTTACCGCACGACATGTAATGAGGCCCAATGCACCAATTTGACTAAAAGAGAAATGCAAGTCCTGGACCAATTATGGCCGACCCAGATATCATAATCAAGCCAGTGGATAAGGGCATAGCCCTAGTTATCCTAGATACCATCAAGTACAAGCTCGAAGTTGAGAGACAGCTACAAGACAGACACCTACTTGGAAGTTACCACCGATCCAATGGAACAAGTTAAGGAAATCATTAAGAAGACACTAGATGAGGCAGAAATAGAAGAATACATTACATACAAGACAAAAACCTTCCTAATGAATCCACACCCAATCATGCCAGTTATATATTTTACCTATGATACGCAAGAATCTACAAGATCCACCACGACGACGTATAATTGCAGCCACCAACAGTTTACTAGAACCTGTAGTGCAATATATTGATAAAATTATACAACCACTGGTACAGAAGGCAACAACTTATATCAAAGATACCAATCATTTTCTGAGCAAATTGGAAACACTTGATTTCAACCAAGAATCAGATCTTCTATTTACAATGGATGTAAACAGTCTTTATAGAAATTTAACACATCAGGCTGGCCTGGAAGCGATAGAATGGGCACTTCTGAACACGGAAAATCAAGTCAAAAGTGACAGACTGTAATTAAATTACTAACTATAGTACTTAACAATAATTTCTTTATGTTTGAAGATAAATACTTCATTCAAATTTCTGGAACATCTATGGGAGCCGCTATGGCTCCCAGTTATGCTAACATCTACATGGCTTATTTGGAAGAAACCAGAGTGATAAACAACCCCTTATGGAAAGACACATTGAAATTCCTAGTAAGGTATATTGATGACCTGTTTGGTGTATGGTCAAGACCTGAAGAGGAAATACAATAATTATTTGACTTTACGAATTCACTCACTCCAAGAATTCAATTTACCTATAAATCAAGCAAGACATCGATGGAATTACTAGATGTTCTTGTATACCCGAAACAAGGCAGATTAGAAACAACAGTCTTTACAAAAGAAACGGACAGAAACAGCTTATTGATGTCATCAGGTTTCCACCCAAGAAAAACTATTGAAAGCATACCCATGAGTCAGCTAATGCAGTACAGAAGAATTATATCAGAGGAGAGTGAATTGCACACAACAGCTAATGAATTAACATTGAAATTTCAGTCAAGCAGTTATGATCCAACCAAGATCCAAATGGATACTAATAAGGTCAAAGCTATAACAAGACAAGAAGCCTTGCAACCTATCACTAAAAAGAAAGACAACGATTTAGTCTACGTAACAACATATTCACAACAAAGTGCTCAAATTAAAAAAAATCATCAAGAAGAACTGGGATACCTTGGGTTTGGATCCGAAGCTTGCAAAACTATTCCCAGCACCACCCCACTTTGCGTATAATAAGAGCCGGTCGGTTTGAGATTATTTGATCAAGTCGGATTTCAGTTATCAACGAACCCAAACTTCAACATCAGGGGCACTCTCCCCTGCAATAACTGCAATTGCTGCCACAATGTTATTAAAGGCAACTATTTAAACCATCCCCACAAAGGCAATAAGATCTTTCTGAGACATTTCTATGTGTGATACAAAGAATGTTATTTATGAAATTAAATGTCTGTGTGGTCTTTATTATGTTGGACTTACGGCAAGAAAGGCCAAAAAAAGATGGGGACGGCATAAATCTAATGTGCGGCTGGGATCACCAAAATCCCCTGTAGTCCAACACTTTAACAAATCGAAACACACAGTAGCTCAGTTACAGTTTGTAATTCGCGAACATGTACAGTTACCAAGACGGGGAGGTAACCTTCCAAAACTACTCCAACAGAGAGAAACCTTCTGGATAGAGAAATTGGACTTGATGCACCCAAAAGGGATGAATATGGATTGGGATTTATACTGCTACCTCTAAGTAAATATCCTAGGGAACAATAATCTAACATGCCAATGACTACAGTTATGAATCAGGCTCACTATGCTGTATTCTCCCTATTTACACCATTACATCATAATACATTTTCTTTAATGATTTCCATATTTCTTTTCTGTTTTGAATTTTGAACCTAACTGTACCATCTTGTCCTGTGCATTAGAGGACCCATTTGTATCGATGAATTGGAATAATCCGAATTTTACAAGCATTGTAACAATGTTACAGAGTACCGAATGTCTACTTTATGTCATTATGTTTCTGGTACCAATTTCCAATTGTAGTAATGTCAAAAAAATGATACCTTTTTGAATTCTTAGTCTAAATGTACCAGCTGGCGTTCTGAATTACAGGACCCACGTATAATCAGAAGGTTATAATTATACCAATCATGCTACATGGATTGAATGTTACGTTTGTTCATTCAGGCACTAATCTTCAATTTGTAACAATACTGAAAGAAACAAAAAAAAACATAGTTGAGGAGTTTCCTTCCGCGCCAGAAGGGAGAAGTAACTCACAATCAACATCTGAGGAGTATTCTGGGCAATAGTAAGTGATTTTTTTTCTCATTAGTATGACAGCATTCTAAACGAACAAAGACGTGAGATATTAACGGTAACATGTTTTGTTTTGTTGATAGATTACCTCTCCAGCTACTACCAATAGGGTTGTCTTTAACCCATTGTAGGACAGAAGAATACAAGTTTATACCTTGTACATTGAACACCTCGGGGACTAAACGGATTAAAGAGCTATGTCAGTTAACTTATTCGCATTCCACTCTTTGGGAAGAGATTTAACTAAACAATATACAAGATATAAGAGTTGATGTCCCCCCAGTACAAGTTGACCTGCGGAAGGCGTGTGAACGGGTGACAGATGTGGAACAGCGGGTAAGCACTGTTGAGGATGATCTTGTGACAAGAACACTAGAGGCAAAGGTGGAGGACTTGGAAGGTCGGTCCAGCCAGAATAATGTCTGCCTGGTGGGAGTCCCAGAGCAAGAGGAAGGGCCAAGCACTGAACTATATGTAAAAAAAAAAACTGATCATGGAGAAGCTACGCACAAGAGGCCTGTACAAACTCTTCACAGTGGAATGGGCAGCATGCCGGGCAATCCGCCACCGCCAGGCGGGCAGCCCAGAGCAATAGTGGCCAAATTACTGCATTACACGGATAGGGACACAATACTGCAGGCGGCTCGCAAGGCCAGCCACTTAGAGGTTGACAACACCAGGATACTTATATTTCCAGACTTCACACAGGAGGTACAGAAGCAGAGGAGATCATTCGATTCGGTCCGACGTGAGTGGAGAGACCTGAATCTACGATATATGATGATTTCCCAGCGAAACCGCAACTAACTGATGATGGCAGATCTCTCTTTTTCATCTCACCACGGGCAGTGTTGGACTGGCTGGAACAAAGGACGTCCAAGACGATGCCAAGAGAGCCTGGGAGTCATCCTCCTCAGGGGAGCAAACGCAGGTTAGATGGAGACCACGAGGAGTCAGCGACAGAGGCCGAGAACTAAATTTGTTGCCTGCCTTGGGTCCTTGCAGAGTTCTTCCTTGGCCACCACAGGAAGATGCAAACTAAGTGAAGCAGATGGGGCACCCCAAACAACAGGACCCGGCAGGCCGCATCTGGAGTCAGGTGTGGGAGGGAAGGACATCTAGGTTGCTGTTGATTGGAAGGGGGAGGCGGGAACGGGTGAGGGAGAGAGATGCAAGGGAGAGGGACAGGTGGGAGTTGGGTAAGAAGAGTTATATGTTAAAGGGGAAAGTCTTAACCGGGCTGAAGGTAGGAAACAGTTGAAATATAGAGAGCTATGGGAAAGGTCCATGGGCGCACAAGAGGGGGAAACCGACCCAACATAGGCTGCAGAACGGGCACAGGGCTCCTTAAAAGAGGCACGGGAATCATGTGGGGCCTGGGGAATAGCAGAAAGCGATTGCGGGAAGGGCAGTACATGAACAGGCACATGATACAGCTGGCACTACTGCAGAAAACCCAGTTAAGGTGCAGATCTGACACAGCTGAAAGCTAAATGGGGGGTAGGGTGTTTGGTTCCTCTTACTCTACGTTTGCCAGGGGAGTACTGATTTGGGTGGCCCTGGTGAAATGGCCCCAGGTGGAATGGACAATCTGTGATACTGAATGGAGAACGATAGCGCTAGTGGGACGCTTGGACGGTCAGGATGTGTGTGATAAACTCATACGCCCGGAATGTGGAAGATTATGACTATTTCCCTTCAGTACAGAAACTGACAGGGGGTTGCAGATCTGGTTTATGTTTGGAGGAAGACGTCAACTGTGTCATGGATCCAGACCTGGATCGGACCGGCGGGATGGGGACTATGAAGCAACAAGCACAGGGAGCATTGCATCGGTCATGGAGAGGTTGGTAGCGATATGGAGGGAGGTACATGGGAAGGAGGGTACTCCTATCATTCAGGGGTTCATGTCTCGCATTCCATGTTGGACTTCCTGCTGGTAGGGAGAGAAAACTTCCATTAGTTTGCCGACCCGACATATCTAGAAAGGACTTTGTCAGATTATTCACCATTGGTGGCCACTCTAGAGGACCTGCGTGGGCGGCCTGGCGTGGGGTTTTGGAGGTTGAAGGCGGGTGTACTGGAAGATAGGGCAACTGTGCATTATGAGAAGCTATCACCTCCTTCTTTGAATTAAATGAGGGGTCAGTAGAGGATGTAGGCACACAATGGGATGCATTCAAAGTGATTTGCATATCCCAGGCGGTGGGTGTAAGAAGGGCACTGGACAACTCACTAAAAAGTTTAGAACAGGAAATAGGGGAGTTGGAGAGGGACTTCGGGAAGGGACAACAGGTAGGGTAGGAGCTGGTGGCAAAAACGCAAGCCCATCAGGAAGCCCAAAACATGCTCTCGCAGTTCGACCATAGACGCTATACGGCAGAACCACACAGAGAGGGGGATAAAGCAGACCGGCTATTGGCATGGATAATAAAACGGGAACACCCGGGGACAAAGATCACCAAAATTCCTAACCCAACAGGTGATCTGATGTCCTTGCAAAGAGATAAAAAGAGGCATTTTTCGGCGGTACTATCAGGCATTGTACGCGACTGAGGGCACCTACTCGGAATCGGAGGCCTTAGACTTGCTACATTTGATGCAAATGCACAATCTGGGTGGGGAAGCCAGGGAAGGGTTGGGGGCACCCATAATGGAGGAGGGGATACTGGGTGCGATACAAGCTATGCAGACAAATAAGGTTCTGGGGAGCGATGGGTTCCCGGTGGAGTTTTACTGGGAATTTGCCGATGACCTGGGCCCCCAATTGAAAAGGGTATGACAGTGCACTTTGTATGGTAGAAGTACCAGTAAGAATGAGAGAGGCAATAACAGTACTCCTGAATAAGGATCCGACCCAATGTGCCTTCTACAGGCCAATTTCTCTGTTAAATGTTGACGCAATGATCCCCAGCAAAGTGTTGGCAACAAGATTTTTAGGGTGGCCCACGTGCTAATACACCCAGATCAGTGTGGGTTTATAGGAGGGAGGGATATGAGCATGAACCTGTGATGTTTGCACAACCTAATGGACACAGTAAAGGGCTTGCAATGAGAAATGGTGCTAGCTGTACTCAATGTAGTCAGGGCTTCAATTCAATTGAATGGCCATGGATATTCAAGGTATTGGAAGCCTAATGCTTTGGGAGTGCGATCTAGATGTGGTTGTGACTGCTGTATAATTATACACAAAAAAACAAGAGCCTTACCCAGATTCTTTATCTCACTATCTTTCACAGAGGAGAAATATCCCAAACATATCAGTCTTTGCCCTGCCCAGGGGCAGTCCAGCACCGAAATGCTATGCAATTCTCCTCTGAACAAGAGTACCAACAGCAACCTCAGACACGTCTTTCGGTCTGGTTGGACCTCATTGGTAGGGTGGAGCTGTGCCTCTCTAGGAATAGTGAGCAAGGGGTCCACGTCTGGATTCCTCTGGTAACTTAGGGTGAGACCCAAAGTTACTTAAATATGCAAAAAAACAAGCGGGGGACCTAGGAGTCTCCCTGCGGGACATTAGTCCCGGTTACGAGAGCCTTACCCAGATTCTTTAGCTCAATATCTTTCAAAGAGAATTGCTTAGCCTTTCGGTGCTGGACTGCCCTGGGGCAGGACAAAGACTGATATTTTTGGATATTTCTCCTCTGTGAAAATAGTGAGCTAAAGACTCTGGGTAAGTCTCTCGTAACTGTGACTAATGTCCGGCAGAGGGACTCCCAGGATCCCCCTTGTTTTTTGTATAACTATACAGCAAGTAAATTCTGTTTTAAAGCACCCACAGGGCAACAGGGAGGTCACATGGGAATGAGAAACATTAAAATACATCAAAATATAAAATACAGTGGAGGGTGAAAAAAGGACAAACCTTCTATGTCTTATGAGCATTCAGAACGTGCAAGTGCAGAAGGGTGGGGGTAGATGCTGGTTTGTAGGTGAGCAAAAGATGAAGTGCAAGGTATGGGACATGCGAGCCTCCAGGACAGAGGGTGTGCCGAGGCAAGTGCTGAGGATAGACACAAGCTAGCAGCGATTCGGTGTGGGAGGTCAGGGCCCCAAGGATACATAAGGGCACTGGACACCAATAAAAGCAACTGTGAGAATTATCAGAGGAGAGAAGAGGGAAGCAGGAGGTAAAGAGGAAAGTCTTGCGGAGCTTCCGGAATTTAAGAAAGTCCTGCTCAAGACACAGAGGGAGGGGGAGGCAGGTCCATAGAAGGGAGCCAGCTGAGGAAAGCGATCAACCTCCTGCCCTCTTTTTAGCAAAACGCTTTACACACAAAGTTGGTGCCAGAGGAACGCTGAGGTCTAGAGGGAGAATATTCAGTAAGATAGAGTTTCAGATAGTGTGGTCCCTGGCCCCATACAGCCTTGTGAATGATAGAGGGATTTGAATTTAATCTGTGAAGCAACCGGGAGCCAGTGAAGACTTTTTAAAGGCAGGAGAGATGCGGTCCCTATGCGTGAGTCCAGGAGGAGGCTATTGCAATAGTCAAGCCTAGAGAGAACTAGAGCTCAGGTAACATTGAGCTTCTGGGAGAAAGTGAGAAAATGTAGAATTCCTTTGAGAAGGAAGAGCTGAAAGTGGGACTTCCTGGCAAAATCTCGAGCGTGAGGAAGGAGATAGGAGTCAAAGAGGACTCCTTGGTTTGTGGCTTCAGAAGACAGAGCAGGGGGAGAGCCCATGGAGGAAGGCCAGAGTGAAGGGAAGAAGGCGGGAGCAGGGTTTCCAATGGGAAGGATCTCAGTTCTGCTGGCATTGAGGCAGAGATCAATGAAAGTGCACCAGGTCTGGATGGCAGATAGGCAGTCAGGGATGATGTAAGGTGTAAGAGGGTCTGCAGGACAGGAAGTTTGAAAAAGTTCTGTCGTTTGCATAACACTGGAAGTTGGGGCAGAAGGAGGAGATTAGGAGTGCCAGCTGAGTAAGGTAGATGTTAAAGAACCAAGGGGAAAGGATAGAACCCTGGGGGACACCACAGGTGGAGAAGGAAGTAGAAGAGGAGAAGGTGCCCAGGATGACTTGGGAAGAGCGGTCAGTTAGGAAAGAGGTCAGCCAGTCAAGTGCCCGTTCCGAGATACCAAGGGTGTCATGGAGTCTTTTTTATGAGGATAGAGTGGTTGACTGTGTCAAAGGCAGAGAAGAGATCAAGTAGAATGAGGACAGCTGGGGAGTTGGAATCCAGGGATATAAGTATTTCTTCATGGGTGTTCGGAAGAGCAGTTTCCGTGCCTCTGGATGCTTGGAATCCAGATTTATGGTTGTGGAGACCACCAACAAGTTCAGTGTGAGAGTTGAGTTGGGGCAAGGCCAATTTCTAAAGCAGTTTCTTCAGGAAGGCAGCGATGGAAATAGGGCAGTAGTGGACTGTACAGGGTCTGCTGACGTTTTTTTTTTAAGGAGAGTCGATGTGTGCCGCCGGAATGGACACTAGAGAGGGGTACAAGACAGGTTTGCCCGATCTCCCCTATTCTATTCTCACAGGCACTTGAACCATTGGCTAGGTATCATCCCAGAAACAGGTATTTTAGCGGACGGGGTGGTCCATAACATCTCGCTTTATGCTGGTGACATTTTACAATACGTGGATAACCCTCTAGAAAACATGCCGATTCTATTGGAAATATTAGATAATTTCCAGAAATTATCAGGTTTTCAGATTAATAGAGATAAATCTGTCCTGTTTCCATTGGCGGGACTTCGCACCCAGGACAGCGATGCTCTCCCGGAGTGGGGAATCCGGTGGGAAAAGGAATCCTTTAAATACCTGGGAATTCAGATCTTCCGGGATATCGAAGAGACGTTCATGTACAATACGTGACGTGCACTCTCCGACACAGGTGACACAGTGCAGTTTTGGAGGAAGCTCTCACTATCGCTGATGGGGAGGGTAGCAATGTGAAAAATGATGCTACTACCGAGGTTATATATTTCATAAACATCCTGTATGCTATCAAAAATTAAAAATAAATATTTTAGGACATTGGATACGACATATGGGGAGCTGCTATGGAACACCGTGAGATGCAGAGTAGCCATGCACAAATTACGACGCATACGTGAGTAAGTGGGGTCTAAACATGCCAGATTTCGAATGATTCTTTATGGCGGCATGTCTACAATTGGTGGTGCACTGAAATATTTCCTCAGAAGGTGCAATTACAGGACTATAGGGAGGAATAACAGAAGATAGACAGAGCATAGAGCTGTTGTGGAACCCTATAGAGGGGAAAGGGGACACTAATGACTTCAAGGTGGTGCGTGAGGTGTGGAAAAAGCTGCTAGGGTAGGTGAAAGCCAAAGGCATGTATGACGGGGAGATACCTACTGTATTCGACACAACTATCAAGACGGCACAGAGGGGTATTCGATTGGCAACCTTGACGGAAAGAATGCACTACAGTGGGGAATTTCTTCGTGGGGGTGAACTGATGGCGATCAATGAATGGAGACAGGTGTATGGGGGTAGCCAAGTGGCCACTTCCTCACATATGCTAGGGTGGTGCAACGACTAGCAGAACTGTGAGAGGACATACCGGGGAGACGTCGGTGAGCCTGCTGATGCGCACGTTGTTGGGACTTAAAGGAAGTAAAGGGCGAATATCAGGGGTGTACACAGCGCTGCAGGCAACAAGGGTGGATAAGGAATTGGCGGTGAAGGCGAAATGGGAGAGGGACGTGGGACTGCCAATTGAAGACAAAACATGGCCAAAGATATGGGAGCAGCTGAGAAAGACATCAAGGAATGCACGCTTCCAGCTCAGACCATTGTATTACTTGCACAGGGCATACATGACGCCAGAAAAGATGTATGTCATAGACTCCTCAGTGACTCGTGAGTGCTCACGCTGCGGGCAAGGCAACGCCGGTTTCTGGCATATGGTTTGGAGCTGTCCAGTGATTATGCAATACTGGGGAGAGTTGGTGGGATGCATTAATGCGCTGCTATGAAGCAACTATAAAAGTGAACATAGGGTATGTTTGTGGGGGCTACTACCAGGGACAAAGAAGTACAGAGTGAGGAATAGAATTGGCAGGTTCCTATTAGTCCTAGCCAAAAGGCGGATAGCAATCGCATGGAAAGGGGCGCAGGGCCCGCTGCTGAGACATTGGCTGCAAGATGTACACAGGTGGGCAGAAATGGAACATCTGCTCAAAAATAGGGACCCTGAGGGGGAGAATGATTTGGAAATAGACTGAGGGCAATTATTGAACTATTTGGCTTTCACACAGGACTTGAAACCCCATTAACTGGTACAGGGATAGGAAGTGAAGAGGAGTGAAACAAAATAGAATGCTAGGAATGATAGGTAGGCCACCAGGAACGCACACAGTGACGTACAACGTGTACAAGGGAATGGTAGAGCATCAGCTGACAGCGGGAGGGACTGAGAGGGAGAATTGGACAGGAGGCAAAGTCGAGGGGGGGTTATATGGTTTGGTCCCGCGAGGTTTTTGGTGGAAAACTAATCAAAAGAAGATTGAAAACATTTAAAAATCTTATCCTCCTAGGGGGACAAAGGTGTCATTGAGACCATGCCTCCCAATGCGCACAACTAATCCCCTGCTGATGGGTTTCTGTGAATCTGCCAGGGATAAACCACAGAGATTGCCCTGCAAGGGCCTAGACGCTGTAGATAGACTGAACATCCTCTTTTCAGCCTAAATTGGAGGGTGCCCCGAGGACCGGTTCATGCCAGCTAATAGGGTGGAACGTAGATGGCTTGATGTATTCACTGGGTGGTGCAGCTTTGTGTGGAAACATGATTTGCTTTATTTCCAAGAGACCTGGACCATGGAGGTAGTGGAATTCCAGGGATATCAAGCCTTCCATATCCCAGCCCAAAGGGGACCCAAGGGTAGACCAATGGAGACTTATGTATTTGGGTTAGCTCAAGTCTGAACTGCGCCATTGGGAGCCTGGACACTGGTTCTCCAGACCTTCAATGCTTAATTGCAACAATGGGGGCCAGTCAACATCTAGCCATTTTAAATGTTAACAATAGACCTCTGGGGGCTGCTCCCCTGGGTATTGTGTCCCTTATGTATGAACAAATTTGAAACCTTAAAACACTGGTTCGATGCCAATATCTGCATTTTAGTGGTAGGTGATTTTAATGCGCAACTCTAGCTGCTCACAACGAAATCTGTGACGAGCAAGATGCAACATGGGAGATACCACCACTAGTCACTGCACCCCATCCTAGAACAGATATGCCGTTGATAAGGCTCGGTTGATATTTGAGCTAAACCTCCGGGCTTGCAATTGATGGTTCCCCTGGACCAACCGGCCAAGAAAACCTTTGGTAAACCAGACTATTTCTCATTAATTGATTAGGTTAAGATTTCAGGTAATGACTGGAATTGGTTAACAGCCTTTGAAGTCTGAACATTCGGATAGTGACCCTAGGCCCATACCAGCGACCTTGTGCATCCTGTCTAAGGCAACAAATTGTGAAACTGGAACGGTTACCACTATTGTCATAGGAATGGCGGGACATACTCGCTGTATGGTAAAATGGGCACAGGTAGTGTCACCCGAGATTAAGCAACACATTTATGAGGCTGCTCTTCCTAGTATTAGGACAATATGCGACTCCACAAGCTCGGATGATTGCGTACTGCAGGAACTTGATAAAATGATCCATGACTTTCACCCCCCTTTTAACTTGCTCAGTGAAAGAAGTTCGACAATCATCTACCAGTGGGGGAGGCCTAGTACAATGACCTCTGTAGAGTGGCCAGGAGCTGTCATGTTGTCTAGCAGGGAAGTCGCGTGTAGATAAGCAATGTCTGCGGATAGCCAGAACTAAATTTCAAACCATTGTTAGGAATAAGAAAAACAGCTTTGAGCAGGCAATTTGGGATAGCCTGCTAGATGCAGGGATGGTGGGGAACACTGTTGTATAGGGCCGGAAACCTGCTGGGAACACCTCACGGTTGTATAAGAACTCCCTAGACATGTCTACAGAATCATTACCAGCGACCCCTCCCCCCTTAGTGGCTGAGACGAATATACTAATCTTTACCGAAGCTGAAATTAACATCGCATTCTGCTAAACCGCTCAAGGGCCCCAGGACTGGACTCTGTCCCAGTAGATCTTCGTAAACACGAGCTGGCCGTATATGGTTCCTGTCTTATATTAACTATTTAAAGCGGTGAGGAGGACAGGGATAATTCCGATTTTCTGGCGGTAGCCGCTCATCGTCCCCAAAAAGGGCGGTAGATAGTTACCCCCCATTGCTTTTTTCGATGCGGTGGGAAACATCTTTGCCTAAACTAGGGTTGAACCATTTATTGCAGTGGGTGGATGACAACAGTATTATGAACCACCTCCAACCCGGATTTAGATTAGGTACGAGTACCACTGACCAGAGCTTCCGGTTACTTTTAATATTGTAGGTGTACACGGTACTAAGGAAGGTCAGCCTTTATGCAGCCTTCGTGAACTTAAAGGCCCCCTTTGACAGTGCCCCCTGACAGATTTTAACCAAGAGAGGTATCCCAAACCACCTTCTGTCAATAATAAATCAGTTATATTCCGGGAATTCGGCAGTTGTGCATTGGGGCATGGGCGGTGAAGTAACTGCAGAGTTCAGGGTTGAAAGAGGAGTGAGGTAGGGCTGTGCCCTTGCTCCACTCCACTAACATCCATATAGAGGAGGTTATTGGATTGTCTGGGAATTGTCTTGACCCGCCCCCGAAATTGGGGGACAAGTTCCTGTGTTTTTTTTTTTTTTGCTGATAATTCCGTGCTTCTACCCACTTACCCTATGGAATTAAGGCACACCTTGAGCTGCTTTATCAATAAATGTAAACAATTATGTTTAGAACTTAATAACTGCAAAGCGAAGGTAGTGACTTTCGAGACAAACATGCGGGACCTCACAAGCAGCATACATGGTTGTAGATCAATGCCCCCCCCACCCCCCGCCTTAAGAGTTTTACAACCTGCAGGCACTCCCGCATCTCTTTATGGTGCAAAGATTTGAGGTTACATTAATTGTCCACCCTTGGCAATAGTAGAGAACACATTTGTTAATTTAATACTAAGGCTTCCCGAAGGAAGACCTAATACTTCTCTTTATATCGAGTGCGGTCTCTGCACAATTTCTGACATTTCAATATTTAAACCCTGCAAAGACTGAAGGGGAGTATCTGTACTTCTACCCCCAATCTGGTAGGGTAAAGGCACAGAACAACCCCAGCAAGGCTCCCAATTTGGTAGCTATGGACGAGCAGCCAGGCTTAAGCTTTCAGGAGGTGATGCAAGCAGCTTAAGTACAGTGAGTCCCCAAGGCCCCACAAAGGAATGTCCACACACTATCTTTGTGATAACACAGTTCTTTATATAAAATTAACGTTCAGATATATATACACATTTCAACAACACTTTGTCCTCTGGTAATACTATAATGACAAATCTATACACTTCGATGTGGTACCACACTTAGGGCCTCATCACAAGTTGGGCAGCAGCCCTTAAATGTGGTAGTAACGCTATTACCGCCACATTTAAGGGTCTGCCCAAACATGAGTTGGCAGCATTTACCCCCAGCTCTAAGATGGGGGTAAATGCACTGGAAAAATGCCGATTCTTGGTGCAATTACCATGTGGTAATGCCACCGGTGGTAATTGCGCCAACAATTCCCCATGGGGTCCAATGGACCCATGGGGAATACACATTACCTCCCAACCCTTGATCCGGCGCTAATAGCACCCGACGGTTGGGCGGTAACGCTATAAGCGTGGACGGTATTCCGGTAGTCATACCGCCAGGATTCTGCCCAACTCGTGATGAGGCCATTAGACTTTAGATTCCTTTAAAATGCATCAACTGCTGGCAGTTATAATAGAGCATACAAATTATTCAGTAAGGTGTATCAATGTGGAAAACAGGGAAGGAAGGCAGGTTAAGGTTAAGCAGTGTACAAAAGAGTAGGGGAAATGTCCCAGAAGCAGTAGGGATAGGGCCAAAAAGCGGGAAAACAATCCCAAGAAACGAATAAATCGTAACAGAAAAATGATTCAAAGGCACTCCCCTTAAGGAAGGCGTGGAGTGCCTTTGAATCATTTTTCTGTTTCTTGGGATTGTTTTCCCGCTTTTCGGCTGACTCACTTTGAGTCAGCCGCGCTCGCTGCACTCACCAAAGCCAGCTCGCTGCATTTCGCGGCCATCTGCACGATCTGCGCCGAGTCATGTGCACTATGACTCAGCAGCCTGCCATTACAGAAGCAGCCTCTGTGCAGTTTCTTTCAAGGGTTGGGCTTTTGCCCAATCCTCCATATTGATTGACATGGAGGCACGCTAGCCCCCGGCGAATCAGGTCTCTTCCAGGACTAGTCCCAATAGGATGAGGCCATTCGGACCAATGCCTACACTGCAACCAGCAGTTTGTTCCTCGTGCAACTCAATACGCATACGCACAATCAGAGCTTTCACAGAGCAGTGCGAAAGGAGCAATCGACAAGACGTTAGCTCAAGTCTCTCCGAGGTAACACACTACATTTAGTCTTGTACCGTTCATGCGGATGAGGTCCGTGTATATTTTCCACTATTATTCATGCTGCATGAAACCAGAGCCGTGCAGGTTTACTTAACAATTTCTTTGCCTCTATTTCACTTTGTAGAGGCAGCACTTCACTCTTCAGCCCAGCAAATTTGGAGGCGGTAAGTCAGTATTTCACCGCTCGGATCCAGTACTAAAAGCGACTATTTGGCTGGATGTTTCTTTTTGTTACCTCGAATGAGGTAGGCTTTTATACACTTATATACTTTTTACAAAAAGATTTTTACAACGTTAAACACTTTGTTTTTCCTTTCCAAATTTTTCTCAACTTGATCTTGTATATACACTTAAACCTTTTAGGTCTACTCTTTGATGTGAACACTCATACCTCAGGAACTCTTCCAACATGCTTTGCTGAACGCCATTATTTGGAACAGACTCCGCCAAGCGTCTTTTTGCAAGCATTTCTCTTATAAGGTAACTTTCATATGCATTTAATCATATTGTATCACACAGTAATAGTTCTCCTCTCATGACTATTTTCTCCACTTTCAGAGAGAGTGTTCTCCAATGCGACCTCTGCTTTGATGTAGGGACTGCGTGGATACCCCGGTTCCACTCTTCCAAACGCCCAGTACTGGGCTTCCCCGCCCACAACGCGCCTGTTTTTCTATTCATCCACAGCCAACCAATTAGGTAATTCATGTTGCCAATGGGTATTTTACTCTAACTTTCTCTCAGAGCAATCTTGGTAGTCTCCAAGAAGGGGGATTATCCCTTTCACATTATTTATTTATTTTCTTTATGTCTGCTTCCCCACAGGGTCCAGTTGTTGTGAGGTATCTCAACCTGAGGAAGGCAACTTTCCCTATGTTATGGAATTCATGGCCAGACAGGTGGCACCCTTGCCGAAACGTGGTTTAATGATGTCAAGTTGAACTTTTGCAGTTCCAGTATTATTATTTTTTGACACGTACACATAGGCAGACCTGTCAATGAAATACAGGAAACAGAACAAACTCAGACTCTGCCATTCTTTTCTGAAAATAAACTACACAGTGGCCCTTCACTAAGCCACAAAATCATGTATGTGGGCTTATAATTAGGCCACTTTCCACTATTGGCAGTCTATGTGTCTAGTTTCCTCCAGTATTTTTTCTTTTGTTCTAAGAAATTGATATTTGATTTTTTATTGCAGTTCGCTTTTCACTAATTTTGAATTTATATGTTATCACATTTATTTGTTTTTTGTATTATGTCTTTTACTGTTTATAAACTATTCATGCGTACCTTTTTTCCTTGTGAAATAAATACCTAAAGAATCTTTTCACAAACTTGAGGCTGCCCTGATTGTTTCAGAGAACCTTTTTTTAAAATAATGTGTGATACCGTAGTGGTACGCCTAGAGAATCAATCCAAATTGAACCTATTGAGAATTGTATTCACAGCAGTACGGACTTTCTTGTTATAGTATAAGGTTAAGCAGTGGCAGAATGCTTTCTTTGGATATAGATGCACAATTCTGAATGAGGATCCCCCCCACCTGGGCAACCTGTAATAAAATAATTAACAAGCCCAGTCTATAAATGCTCAATAAGCCTTGCTTCCTGGTTAAAAAGTTCAACCACCCCTATGTACCTGAAGTGGGAGAGTTTCTTCGATGGTTCTTCAACGCTATCCTCTGAGGATGGACCCCCTTTGAAGAAGAAGCCACAGGGCATCGAGAACCTCGAGGAGGAGTTGTACACTTGCCGCGATACAGCAGCTTCGACCTTTGAGGTGCTCTTCAACGATGGATTGTTTCCTCGATGGTGGAAGTCCTGGGAAGATGAGGCGTGTGATAGGCCTAGATGCAAAATGTTCGGTGCCGCAGGTAAGACTCAGTGGACTTGAAAAACCTTCAGCGGTGATGGATGCAGGCCTGTCAGGAGTCGCTTTCGCCGGTCCTCTGGCCTGTCAGTGCTGTGGCCGCAGCACTTACCTCAGGATAGCTTTGACGGTCAGAACTCGACCACGGGCTGGACCTCGGATCTTCACTCCGTCAGTGTCCTCGGAATGTCTTTGTCGGCTTCTGGTGGCGGGAAACGCACCAGCGGACTTTCCTCGGTAGCCGGCGACCTCAACTTTCACCGGCGGGACAAAGTGGTCGACAGTGATGTCAAGGGAGCCCTCCTTCAAATGTTCTTAGGCAAGGTGGAGCTTTCTCGGCTTCTGGGTGACACGATTTGACTTGGCTTGGCTTCCACCGGTTACGGAAATCTTCCGACCCTGCTCAAAGCCAATGGACTTCGATGACCCTTGATGTCCAGGTACCCTTCAGGATTCTCGGGAGACCCCTTTTCTGGACGTCAGACTCACAGAACTGGCATCCAGGGTTCTTTGAGGAAGAATAGAAGTTTCTGCACGATGGACCCTTGTAGCTCGGGGAAAGGTCTCCTAGCCAGGTCCTCTCTTGAATCAGTCCTCAACAGACTCAACAGCTTTTGGATTACATCAAAGGAAACGCGGCAGCAATCTTTTCCTCCAGCTGAGCTTCAAGGATCTGTTTCAAGTTTCGACTTCAGCTTCTGAACAAATTGGTAATAGAGAGGTCCCCAGATATACACATCTGTCCCTCATTCACTCTGACTGAGCCAGGCTCAGTCAGCCAATCACACAGAAGGGCATCCATGCAGGCAGGCAATCAGGCTCACAGGCATCCAGGCCATTCATTCCACCCAGACACCCATAACAAGGAATGTGGATTGGGGCAAGCACCCAGCCTTTCAGCAATCTACACTGCATTCATATCAGTTTCAGGCAGGGCTGTCTCATTCATTGTGTCACACACACAGAAACCAGACACCCATAACAAGGAATGCATAGTGGTCACACACTCCATTCACAGAGGTCCAACCCCAAGGGTGTACCCACAACATACAGTCACTGGGAAGGCTCCAGCCAATCTGGCCTGGACTTCCCCACAATACCATATATGATTCTTCCACCCAACAGCCAGTCCTGGGAAGGGACAGAGTCAGGGCTTCCCAGGACTTCCCAGGATGTTGGGAAAAAAGATAACAGCCAATAGAAATCAAGAGGCCCAGGGGCCACCTTGGCTTCTATCAGGAATCCACTGATTCCTATGGAAGGGCCTTGGTATCCCAAAATGGAGTATACTCGGCGCTCCTATCATATGAGCATGAAGCTGCCACCAGCCCATACCCTGCTCTGTGGGCAACACACAGGTGCCCAATAACACACATAAAAGGTACAAGGGTGTACCCCCACCCATGGGTGCCATAAGGATATCCCATGGGTAATGTTTACCAAAAGGTAAAAAGGAAGAGCTGCACTTTCACAGGTCCAGGCTGGACCTCAATGGCAGAACACAGAGAAGACATAACTCAGAGAAGTGGCTTGACAAGAACAGGAGGCCCTGTCCCTCCATAAGGCATTTCCAGCATCAAAAACTCATATTATACTGGGCAAGAATTTGGATCACCCTCGAAATGGGGGAAGGATAGGGAGGCTTTCTCTTATGTTCTCTCTATCAAGGGTGGTCGTTACCATGGGTAGCTTATGTTAAAACATTTATTTTACCCTAAATTAACAGAGCATGTGGGAGGATCTGCACTCCTTGGGAAGGGGGTGTGAGATTGTGTTATCTAAGGCAGCAAAGAAGCCATCTTGGCAAAGACTAAAGAGCTCCTGCAATACACTGAGCACAGGACAGCTCGATTTACAGGTTAAACAGGCTCCTGGGTTTGAAAAAATATCTTGATATACCTATCCCACCATTTGACTGTGCCTTATTTTTGGAGTGTCACATGGGTATTTTAAAGGTGCCGAAAAGTAGCTGGGGCAACCAAGATACCATTTGCCCGGTTTGCAGCTATAGTGTTGAAAAGGTCATCCATTTCTTGCTGCTTTGTAATGGTTATAGAACATTGAGCGCCCATTACCTCCTCTCCATGATTAGAGCTAATATTAATTTTACTCATGAAGCAATTGCCTTCTGTAAGGCAACCAACTTTAATATTTTTTTCCACTGCTACATTTATCCACCTGCTTGGTTGATAAGGATTTCTCAAACAACTACCTGAATATTGGTATCGGCACTTGGCACTTTTATGCTAATTGATAATGTACTTCTCCAGCATGGGGTCTTGCATGGATTCACATGCTCATGAATATTCCCTGTTGTCAGGCTGGGAATCCTCAGTAAAAAGAAAAGCAGCTTCGCTTTAGCCTGAAAACTGCATTTCTCCTCTAAACCAATCACCGTCCACGGTCATACTGCCCCCATCCAATGACAGTCCTCTCCCTAAGCTCCAACCCTGGAGGCCATCTTCAGATTTTTTCCCACACGTTTCCGTGTTGAGAGTCCTCATCTTGCTATGTGAGCTTTTTTGATATTCTGAGTTTTTTCGATAAAGTTTAGTGTTTTTTTGGCTGACTTTGTTCCATCGGTCAACTACCGGCATTGGGGATGCATTGTCGTGGAAGATCATCTTTACATCACAGATCTCTTTTCAAAAGTTTGACAGGCCCAGGCTTGGGCATACTTCGCACATGACATCATGTCAGAGGAGAAGGAGCCTCTTCAAGATATGCGTGAAATGTGCACTAAGAAATGTCTATGTTAAGGATCGACACCATACATTTTTGTATTGTCTGCATCCGGACCACAATGTGGAGGGATGCCATTTTTGCCGTGGTTTTTCATAGACGAAAAAGGGCTGTTACAGCAGGCTAGCAGCGTGGCTCAAGTTGGGGGAAGGCCTCTGACACGGCCTCTAGGCACAGACATGCATCATCCAGGACTGGCTGGTCCCATGAGCAAACTCCCTCTGAGAAGAGGCTGAGATCCATTGAGGACGCCCCTGCACAGGGCGGTCCAAAAGAAGGCTAAAGAACATGCTACAGATGCCGCTGGGTTCACCGGGCCTACAGGTCCCAGTTCAGGAAGGACACGTTCATCGTTGCCATCTACCTCCATGGCGTACCTACCAGTTAGGGGTGCTCCTTCCAAGAGGAAGCCCATTGAGGCTGCAAGTGCCGATCTCGGACAAGGCTGCAACTGATTAGTCCTCGGGTGGCTCCTCTCACCCTCTGTCGACGACAGTCGGTGACCAAGACGACTTTGTCAACGACCACTTAGTCGTCCAAGGCGCCAACTTCACCAACTTCATCTTTTGCTTCCAGGTGTTTCAGGTGAGCGTGGTGGTGGCCAGACCCTCCTGGGCCTTGCAATTTGTAATTTTGAATAATTGTTGAGACCCCAGGCTCTGCCTGCACCCTTGCTCGCTCTCTGTGTGCCCGCTTCCCTTCCCTCCCACCTCCCAGCCTGCCTCTTTCCACTGATAGGTACATTTTATCCATCTTGCCGTGCCTGGTTGCCGCACCAGTCCCTGATCGCCTCTTTTGCTTCCAGGCATTTCAGGTAAGCGTGGTGGTGTCCAGATCCTCCTGGGCCTTGCAATTTGTAATTTTGAATCATTGTGGAGGCCCCCGGACTTTGCCTGCACTCTTGCTCGCTGTCCCTGTCACTGCTTCCCTTCCCTCACCCCTCCCACCTCCCACCGCCCCCCCCCTCCCCTGATAAGGTAATTATATTAACCTTGCCGTGGCTAGTTGCCGCACAAGTCCCTGATCGCCTCTTTTGCTTCCAGGCATTTCAGGTAAGCGTGGTGGTGTTCAGACCCTCCTGGGCCTTGACATTTGTAATTTTGAATCATTGTTCAGGCCCCCGGGCTCTGCCTGCACCCTTGCTCGCTCTCCGTGTGCCTGACAGTACTGTGCGTGTGCTAGCCTGCGTCGCACAATTAGAAAATTATTAAGCATTACTCTGTGTTACCCTTAGAAAATTAGCATTACACGGTCTCACTTAGAAATTCCTTAGCATTGTATTGACTCAAACCTAGAAGCTGTCCACTACGATAGTGCTGTGAATTTATTAGTCTGCGTTGCACAATTAGAAACTTGTTAGCATTGCCTTGACTCAAACCTAGAAGTTGCTTCGTGTGATAGTACTGTGTATTTACTAGCCAGCATCTTACACTCAGAAAATGGTTACAAACTAATTAGCATTGCATTGGCTCAAACCGAGAGAGTTTCCACTGTCTTAGTACTGTGAATATCCTAGCCTGCCGCACACTTAGAAAATTGTTACATTCTTATTAGCATTGCATGGACTCAAAACTTAGAAGGTGCCCACTGCAATAGTACTGTAAATTCACTACTCTGCGTCGCACACTCTGAATATTGTTAGAAAATTATTAGCATTGCATTGAATCCCACTTAGAAAATTGTTAGCATTGCACTGACTCAAACCCAGAATGTGCCCACTATTATAGTACTGTGAATTTACTAGCCTGTGTCACACACTTAGAAACTTGTCAGCAAGATTCTGTGTTGGGCCCTAGGTTTGGAACATTCCTTGCTGACCTCTGTTATTTGTTATGGTGTCCTTTTCCTTAGTGCAAGGTCACAGGATTTGGTTGTTGAGGTGAAGCCCACACCTCCTTTGTGGTATAATCTGGGAATATCCTGGATTCCTCACTATTGGTTTATTTTACACAATGGATAAATGCAATTGATTTTATTCATCAACGATTGATGAATAAAATCAATTGCATTTATCACAAAACAAGAAACGGTGTGGAAAATCCATTGTGTAAAATAAACCAATAGCGAGGTATCCAGGATATTCCCAGATCATAGAAACTTGTCAGCTTTGCATCGACCCAAACCTGGAAATTGCCCACTGTGATAGTACTGTGAATTTACTAGCCTTCATCGCGCAATTAGAAACTTGTTAGCATTGCATTGACTCAAACCTAGAAAGTGCTCACTTTGATAGTACTATGAATTTACTAGCCTGCGTCGCAAACTTAGAAAATTGTTAGCATTGTATTGACCCCACCCTTAGTCAATTCTGTTGTCCCTGTGTTAGTCCTTTCTCTCTCCATCCTGGTATCTTAAATCTAGGGGCTGCGGTTTCAGCTTGGGAACTCATAGATCACTCACTACCGCATTTACTGCTGTGCCTGTGTTAGGCTTTCTCACGCTATCCAAGTGCTCCTAGTCTAGGCACAACTGGTACTTACAGGGTTCTTCCCGCACTGGGTCGTTCCCCCTCTTTCCAGGCATCCCAAATCTAGGCACTCCTATTGCACCCTGAATTCCTACAATTTCTGTTGCCCCTTTGACCCTCCCCCTCTGTCCTTGAGCCTAAGTCTAGATGTTGGTATCACATCCAGGGCCATTGCTTTCGCTGTCACAGGTACCTCGGACTCTCAGTGCTGCCCCTGACATCCCCTGGATGGAGACCCCACATCAACAATACCCCCCCTCGGCTACACCCTCCCTCACTCCCGGCCTCTCAAGACCTTACCCTCCGCCTATAATTCATCCACCCTGCGCATGGCCCGCACCCTTGCACCCAAATTCATGAACTGCCCCTAGACCCCATATCAGCCCATAACCCATAAACACATCCCCCTAACTCCACTCCACCTGGAACTCACCTGCACCCCACCACCATCTCCCCACCCCCAATTCTGGAATTGGAGGACCCCTCTTGCGTGCCATGCCCCCACCCCCTCAATTGCTCATCTCCCCACTCCCCATCCCTTCAGAACTCTTTATCCTCCACCCTCCCTCTAGCATCTATTGAGAACACCCGCTCACCCCTCGTCCATACACCCCGTGCAGTGTCAAACTCACAAGCCAGAGGAGCTCTCTGGCGCTCCAAACTTCACAAGCACCTCTCAACCCACCCAAACACACCACCACCCATCATCCCCCTTGCATCCATTGATAACCCCTCTCTGTCTGTCCATCCACCACGCGCAATATCAAACTCTCAAGCAAGGGGAGCTTTCTGGCGTGCCAATCATCACAAATCCCACCCCACTACCACACCATTGTTATGCCCATCGAGAAACTCCTCACCCTCTCACTCTACCTCCCATGCCGCCCTCTCCTCCCTTCTGTCCCCACCCCACTACCACACCATTGTTTTGCCCATCGAGTAACTCCCCGCCCTCTCACCCCATCTCCAATGCCTCCCTCTCCCTCAACCCCAACCCCTACTCTACCCCACCAACGCCCTTTCCAGAACTGTTGCTTCATCCTCCTCCCCCCCGACCCTCCTACCCTGTGTCACACTCGTATGGCACCAAAACCCTCAAAATGCCAAACGAGTGACTGTCCTACCAACCATTCCCACCCCTACCTCCAGTCCCTCCCAACCCCCCTCTCCCACTCTCCACCCCCTCACTCTTGACTTCTCTTCCAGCACTCCTATACCCTCTGCGCCCACCAGACTCGAACCACAAGCAATCTGCCTAAACCCCCCACCTCATGTACTCCAACCACCTCCCTTACTTTCCCCCTGATCCTCCCCTCATCTCTCACATACCTACCACCGCTCGCCTACTCTTCCCCCCCAACGTAACCCCCTCACATCACCCAAAGTACACATGCACCCAGTCCCCCTTCCAATCCCCCTCTCCCAGTCCTCACCACCCAGAATAACCCTCCCACAACCCCTTCAACGTCTGTCACCCTTGCCCCCCTAACACCTCCTGTGATGAGCGCCACGAAATCCACCTCCTCTCACAAAGTCACAGGCATCCTTTTTAATGCCCGCTCCGTAGCACGAAACAGACACGGCATCTTTGACTTCCTTTCCGCTGACAATCCCGACCTCATTTTTATCACCAAAACCTGGTTCTCCAATGATTTTGCACCAGTGGTGCACAAGGCCTTCCCCCCTTGCTACTCGCTAATCACCCACAATAGACCCTCCAGAGGTAGCAGAGTGGCAATCCTCTACAAACCCCATTTCTGCGTCCCACTCGTCGAAAGCCAGACATGTAACGCCTCCTGTGAATCCCTTCTGGTAAAACTCTCTCTACCATCGACATTCACCCAGAGCTTCTTACTCATCCACAGACCCCCTGTATATGACAGACATTTCGCCAAGAATCTCTGCAACTCTATTGCCACCATTCAGGTAAAGCACCGATCCCTTATACTTCTGGGAGACTTCAATATCTGGTTTGATATGCCCAACAACCCCATCCGCTGGTCGACAGTCTTGATTCACTCAACCTCTCCCATACAACTGGTCCAACCCACTCAGGTGGGCACCCCCTTGACGTGATCTTTAGCTCCTACGACCTGGCCTCTATATCCAGTCCCAAACCACTTATCTGGACAGACCACTTTGCCATCCCTTTCTCAATCCACACAGCAGCCCCACCTCCTGCGGCCACCTCTGCCCCCAGACATGTCCACAAATGCTGGAACAGAGTTAAAGTAGTTCCCGACTTAGCTGAAGCCCTGCTACACCATCCCGCTACAACCCTGTCCGGTGGTAGTACCCTTAACCATTGAATCTTTCGACTCCTGGCTTGAAGAATCACTAATTCTGCTCACCTGTTAGGCTCACCTGATTCCCACGAGGGCGTCGATCTGGACTGGCCCGCTGTTGCTTCCACCAGAGTAACACGTAGAGCCGGGATGACAGACTGGACAGACCCACTTAGCTTCGTTTGTTGGACTCGTACGAATATCTTTCTGCAATGGAGAAGGGGAATTAACCTCCCGTAATCTGAGCGTTAACCCGCCTTCCCACTCCCCTTGTCTGCCCACAGAACACTCCTGAAGTCCCCTCTTAATCTCACCTGATGATTTGGAAAGATGAGCTCTCCATCCTGCGTCGAGCGCAGGGACGCGTAGACGACCAGTTACTTCACTGGCGTGGAGGAATTGGCGAGTTCCAGTATTGACTCTAAAGTCCAATCGTTCGTAAGAGTTCAAAGGTCTGATCTTCACTCTGCCAGATTCCTTGCAGGTTACAGATTTAAACCACTAGAAGAGTTCCAAGTGGCAATTGGTAAGATCCTGGTAAGTCTATTGTGGTTCTCCCCTTTGGGGCCGGGGTACAGCGATGATGCAGAATTAACTGCGCCGACCCGAAATGAGGTGAGTACCCCCCTGTGGTAAATCAGGTAAGTCTTTGGGGTTAGGTTGTATTGTCCTTTTTTTCCCCTTAGGGGCCGGGGTGCGGCGGTGATGCAGGATTGACTGCGCCGACCCGAGATGAGGTGAGTACCCCCCTGTGGTAATCAGGTAAGTCTTTGGGGCTGGTTTGTATTGCCCTTGCTCACCTATTTGTTCTTGTCTCCCCCAGGTGTTGAAGAATGGCCTGGAGACGCTGGGTTCGCGATGGAGTAAAGAAATGCAGCCCCGGATGGTGAGTTCAGCGCAGCTCTGCGAGGCACTGTGAAGGCTTCTCTCTTCCAGATCGACGATGTGCTGGATCAAGGATTCAGGTAACGGTTTTGTTCTGATCTCTTCTCCTTTTCTTGTTCCAGGTGTTCCAGGGCTGAAGCAGGCGTGGCTGAAGACTGGAGCTGCTGAAGACACGGTGAGCGTTACGCTGCAGCACGCAGAATAACGCGAAGCACGTGTGGCTGTCCGGATGTGGCTTAAATAGCCTTGGAAGAAGTTCCAGGTAAGTATTCTTCCACAGCCCCACCCGAGAGGAAAGGAGTCCCTGAGGTAAAATAGTTCCTCTAAGTCTGCATCAGGTAGGTATTGTCATGAGCACTACTCCCGAGGAGCCAGGACGGGCCCAGCGCCCCTGGAAGCAGACCCTTCTTCCACATCTCCGGACCCAGCAGACCCCTACAGGGGCCCTTTGGACCGTGTCCTGGCTCCTTTGGCGCCAGGCTCATAAAGGACTTCAGTCCCGGCGCCATAGGCGCCGGGCTCATATTGATAAACTGTGTAATAATGCTTGGGTGGACTTACCTAAGGCAGACCATGCTGCATACTTACCCAGAACAATCCAGTCTGGCTGAAGTCCCCAGCCATCAAGGTTGGGAGGAACTATTTCCTCTATTCAGGAACTCTTTTCTTACCTGGGTGGGGCCGGTGGAAGAACACACACCTGAAGCACTTCTCTGCTATTTAAACCACGCCCGATGGAATACACGTGCTTCGCGTTATTCTGCATCAGCAGCAGGACGCTCACCGAGTCGGCTCCTGCATCCTGGCTCCTGACACGCCCGCCAGCACCCAGAACACCTGCAAACAGACAAGAAAAGAGAAGGCGAGCATTAGAAATTATACTTACAGGAATCCGGCCTCAGCAATCCTACCTCCGACGATCCTGCAAAGGAAAGGTACAAGATTAGCAGCGCTCTCAAACGCTCGCAGCCGCGCCACCTTGCCTTACCCATCCGTGGCCTCGCCGAACTCCACCGCGGCCACGACGCCGGCAGCATCTCGGCACCTGAGAGACAGAAAAAGACAGTGATTAGAGGTGCCCGCTCTAAAGCGCCCACATTTCTTCCACTTACTTACGTGCTTCATCACGCGCGACAGCGGCTGTGTCGCCAGCAGCATCTCGGCACCTGTAAGCAGGAAAAGACAATCATTAGAAGTAAGCAGTCGCTTTTCTTTCACTTACCTTCCTCCACCGCGGCCACAACGCCAGCTACATCCCAGCGCCTGCATAAGAGGAATACATGGTGAGCACTAACTAAGCACGGAGAACAAATACTCACCAACAGACTTACCTGCTTTAGGTTTCTGGGCCCCGGCTCCTGTGGAGAAAAGACACTCATACTTACGGCTACCGCAGGAGAGACGAAAGGACACAGTGTCCACAACTATTTCCCATACAGTGACGTAACTGGATCCTACGCACCCCTGCACCTGAAGCAGGACGGAGAGCTCATCTTTACAATACCTAAGGTGAGAGCTCGCAGAAACCAAGTTGGGGGTCAAGAAGAGTGAGAAACGGGAGATTGGTGGGAACACATATCCACACCAGCTGGTAATCAATCCCTTTTCTTCCACCTGCAGAAAACTTACTCTACAAGCCAGGCAATTCAAATTCGGAGGCCCCGTCCAGAGCATCTTCCGGGCCCTGCGCCTCACGATAGAAGAAACGGTAGCAGTCCAGTTCGGGTCAGCGTCTCTGTGGGAATCAGGTGAGCGTTACAGGTATGCAGCATGGTCTGCATCAGGTAAGTTTTCTGTAATGAGGACTGACTTTATTCTTATGAGCCTGGCGCCATAGGCGCCAGGACTGTAGCCAAATAGCCCCTAACTGGGGTTTTTGGGCATGCTTCAAGTGGCATGATGCCTGCTTCTGGGGTTGCTGGGCCTGGTCTGGCTTTCCGGGGGCAGGCATCGTGACAGCACTCCCCCTCAAGGCCCCTCCTAAAGCTGTTCTCCCTCTCGGCCTAGGTTTGTCTGGAAATTCTTGGTGGAACCTTTTCACTAATTGAGGTGCATGCACATGGTCACTAGGCTCCCAAGATCTTTCTTGTGGACCATAACCTTTCCAATCAATGAGATAGAAGAGTTTTGATCTCACCCTTTTAGAGTCCAAGATATTGTTGACTTCGAATTCGGGTTCTCCGTCTATGAGGATAGGCTCAGGTGGGGTGGTTAGCCTAGTTCCTGGTTGCACAGGCTTCAAAAGAGACACGTGAAAAACAGGATGAACACGCATATGACCAGGCAGGTCCAACTTGACAGCCACTGGGTTAATTATAGCCTTAATAGAATAAGGTCCCAAATACCTGGGGTTAAAAGTCCGTGTTCCCTTAAGTGGTAAGTACTTGGTGGCTAACCATACTTGGTCCCCTACTTGGTATTGCGGTGCTTCACTCCTGTGTTGATCAGCATCCTTCTTGTATTTATCCTTAGCCTTTTGTAAATGTGCAGTCGCCTCTTTAAAGGCTTGTGTGATAACAGCGTGGAGATGGTCCACCACGGGAATCTCTAAATGCTGGGGAGAATCTAAATCTGAGGTTCGAGGATGATGACCATATATGGTTAAAAAAAAGGGCTTTGTTTAGTTCCTGAGTGTACAGAATTATTGTATGCATACTCGGCGATCCAAAGAATGTCTTTCCAATCCCCCTCAGATTGATGTAGCATACAATGTAGGTATTGCTCAAGAGTCTGGTTGGTTCTCTCTGTTTGACCGTCGGTCTGGGGATGGTGGCTGGTTGAAAGCCTAACATCAATTTGTGCCAGCTGGCAGCACTTCCTCCAAAAATGTGAAATAAATTGACTTCCCCGGTCCGAAATTAACACGGAAGGAAAGCCATGTAGGCGGACAACATTTTCAAGGAACTCCTTGGCCAGGATTGAAGCTGAAGGTATTCCTTTTAAAGGAATCAAATGGGCCATTTTAGAAAAAAGATCTACAATAACTAGAATGGTGTTATAACCGTTGCACGGGGGTAAATCCGTGATAAAGTCTAATGACAAGGTATGCCAAGGAGTAGGTGGTATGTCTAATGGTTGTAATAATCCAGCTGGTTTTTTCTTTTCCCCTTTATTTTGAGCGCAAATGCCACAAGACATGACAAACAACTTGACATCTTTTCGCCAGTTGGGCCACCAAAACTGTTTCTTGATTTTGGCTTCAGTTTTTGCAATGCCAGGATGCCCTTCCATCAAGGTGTTGTGGTAATGAGAAATGACAAGTTTCTGTAGTTCCTCTAGTGGCAGAAATAGCCGGCCTTGGTAATAAGGTAGATTGTTGGTGACAGAATACTCTCGACCTTTCCTTGCCCAGCCCTGTAAGGCATCGGAATCAAAGAGTTGATGGACCCTTTCTTGAATGTCCTCCAGAGAGTGTATGGATGTCAGACCAAGGATCCTCTGTTCGGGAATTATGGGTACAGGTTCTAAAGCTCTTTCTGTTTCTCCCATTCCAATTCGGGACAGGGCGTCAGCTTTCCCATTTTTACAACCTGGTCGATAGGTTATTACAAAATCAAACTCGGCGAAGAACAATGCCCAACGGAGTTGGCGTGAAGATTGGGCCTTGGCTACCTTTAGGTATTGTAAGTTGCGGTGATCAGTGATGACCGTAATGGTATGTCTGGCGCCCAGCAGATAGTGCCCCCAAGCCTTGAAGGCGGACTTGATGGCCAACAGCTCCTTGCCGGTTATGGCATAATTTAATTCGGGAGCCGAAAACTTTCTTGACCAAAACGCCACTGGGTGCAGCCGGTTAGTTTCAGGATCCTTTTGGGAGAGCACTGCTCCCATAGCTTAACTGGATGCATCTGTTTCCACTATGTAGGGAAGCTCTGGGCGCGGGTGTCGTAATACAGGAGCGGACGTGAATTTCTTTTTTAACTCTTGGAAGGTGTTCTCTGCTTCTTCTGTCCATTCAAAGCGTTTATTCTTTCGCAATAGTGTTGTAATGGGATGTACAATGTGTGAGAAGTCCGGGATGAACCTGCGGTAGAAATTGGCAAAGCCGAGCATGCTTTGAACTCCTTTGACTGAGCTTGGCGAAGGCCAATTAAGAATTGCGTCCACCTTACGTGTATCCATCCGGATTCCTTTCGGGGTCAGAATAAATCCAAGGAACTCTACTTCCGTAGTGTGAAAGATGCACTTTTCCAGTTTAGCATATAACTTATACTGGCGTAACTTCTCTAGGACTGCTCGGACGTGCTTTACATGATCGGATTCTGATAGGGAGTATACTAAGATATCGTCGATGTAAACGACTACACAAACATCGATGAGCTCTCGGAAGACATCGTTCATGAAGAACTGGAAGGCCGCTGGTGTGTTACACAGTCCGAAAGGCATCACCTGGTACTCAAATAATCCGTACTTGGTGCGAAAAGCAGTCTTCCATTCGTCACCCTCTTTGACGCGTACCAGATGATATGCCCCCCGAAGGTCTAGTTTTGTGTATATACAAACGTTCTTTACCTGGTCTAGTAGTTCAGGGATCAAAGGCAATGGGTATCGATTCTTGATAGTTATCTGATTCAGCGCGCGGTAATCAATGCATGTTCTAAGGTCGCTTTCCTTTTTAGGCACGAAGAACAAAGCGGAAGATGCAGGGGACTTGGACGGGCGGATGAAGCCATTAGCAAGATACTGGTCTAGGTACTGGTGCAAGTGGAGATTTTCAGGTTCCGTGAGGGCATAGATTCTGCTGCAAGGTGGTTGTGCTCCTGGTATGAGATCTATTTGACAATCATACGATCTGTGCGGTGGTAAGGTGTTTGTCTGCTCCTTTTGAAAGACATCCTGAAAGTCTTGGTATTCAGCAGGTAATTGTATGGCAGCTGGGATTATTGGGGCCAGTACTGAATTTAAAGTTCTCTTTGGGTAACAGGTGTTAGCACATTCTGGGAAGGTTAGTCTCTTCTCTTGCCAATCAATACAGGGATTGTGTTTTTCCAACCAAGGGATTCCCAGTATCAGTTGAAACTGTGGAGCCTTGATTAAATCAAACACCATAACCTCTCGGTGTCCATCCTGACCCAGCAATGTCATCTCTGCAGTGGAATGAGTTACGGGCCCAGAGGCAATTTCAGTTCCATCAACAGTGGTGACAACATCGGCAGTGGTCTTTCGGGTGAGAGATAGATTCATCCTGGAAGCCAATCCGCAGTCCAAATAGTTTCCTATGGCTCCACTATCTACGTACGCCTTTACCGCGTGCATGCGTGATGGCTGCTCTGGATCTATAAGGACCATGGGTATGGTGAAATGCGAGGTCAGAGTGTCCTTCTGTAAGCTCGGCAAGCAGACCTCTACGCTTGCCGGGCGTGGTCGTTTCCCGAGTCAGGTTTCAAGTGGTTTTCGTCTGCTGCTCCTATAGTTTTCTTGGGTGGTTTTACAGGGCAGTTCCGAAGGAAATGACCAGTAGCCCCACAATATAGACATAATTGCTGTTGCCGTCTTCTTTCTCTTTCCTTTTGGGTTAAGGGTCCTCTAACCCCCCCGATTTGCATGGGTTCTGAGGCATCTACCCCCTTAGAGCTTAGGTAGGTTTTAACCAAGACCCTGTTTTCAAACTTGTTCGATCAGCCTTTCTGGTTTGAAGTATGTGATCTAACTGGACCAAAAAATCTATATATTCAGCACAGTCTAGAGGCGGGTTCACGACTTGGGCTAAAACATCCTTGAGTTCTCCCCGAAGCCCTCGATGGAATAATGTAATTCGCTTGGCTTCAGGCCATTCGGTTTCCACAACTAATCTATTGAAAATTGCAATGTAAGATAAAAGATCCTGATTACCTTGCCGTAAGGATAAAAGTTCATTATCCAAAGCCTGTCCTTGGGAATGTCGGGCAAACAGTCTTTCCATGCTTGTTCGAAAACCTTGGAAATCTCGAAGAATCGGGTCATCCTGATTTACTAGCGGAATGGACCAGTCCGCTGCACTGCCGCTGAGATATGACACTACAAAAGCTACCTTGGCTTGATCGTTTGGGAAAGCTCCAGGTCTGCATAAAAAGTGTAAACGTCATTGACTCATGAATATAGCAAACCTTTTTGGGTCTCCGGCAAAGCGTTCAGGCGGAGCCAAGGGAACGGCTCCAGGAAGGTTTATCTGCACCGGTTTACTCGGTGTCACCGGAGCTGGGCTGGCCCCGAGTCCAGGTAGAGGTGTTTGTCCAGCCTGGCTTTGTAATAGCTGTCTGGCCAAATCATCTGTTCGTTCTTTTGATACTATCAATTCCCTCCTGAGGGCATTGGTTTCCTGGCGGGCGGAATGCACTTCGGCCCTTAGTTCCCCTAATAATTGGGCCAACTGATCAGTTTCCGAGGTCTCCATGACGCCCAGGTGGGTATTTGTGGGTAGGCTTCGCGTTCTGTTACGCTCACCTGATTCCCACGGGGGCGTCGATCTGGACTGGCCCGCTGTTGCTTCCACCAGAGTAACACGTAGAGCCGGGATGACAGACTGGACAGACCCACTTAGCTTCGTTTGTTGGACTCGTACGAATATCTTTCTGCAATGGAGAAGGGGAATTAACCTCCCGTAATCTGAGCGTTAACCCGCCTTCCCACTCCCCTTGTCTGCCCACAGAACACTCCTGAAGTCCCCTCTTAATCTCACCTGATGATTTGGAAAGATGAGCTCTCCATCCTGCGTCGAGAGCAGGGGCGCGTAGACGACCAGTTACTTCACTGGCGTGGAGGAATTGGCGAGTTCCAGTATTGACTCTAAAGTCCAATCGTTCGTAAGAGTTCAAAAGTCTGATCTTCACTCTTCCAGATTCCTTGCAGGTTACAGATTTAAACCACTAGAAGAGTTCCAAGTGGCAATTGGTAAGATCCTGGTAAGTCTATTGTGGTTCTCCCCTTTGGGGCCGGGGTACAGCGATGATGCAGAATTAACTGCGCCGACCCGAAATGAGGTGAGTACCCCCCTGTGGTAAATCAGGTAAGTCTTTGGGGTTAGGTTGTATTGTCCTTTTTTTCCCCTTAGGGGCCGGGGTGCGGCGGTGATGCAGGATTGACTGCGCCGAACCGAGATGAGGCGAGTACCCCCCTGTGGTAATCAGGTAAGTCTTTGGGGGTGGTTTGTATTGCCCTTGCTCACCTATTTGTTCTTGTCTCCCCCAGGTGTTGAAGATTGGCCTGGAGATGCTGGGTTCGCGATGGAGTAAAGGAATGCAGCCCCGGATGGTGAGTTCAGCGCGGTCCAGCGAGGCACTGTGAAGACTTCTCTCGTCCAGATCGACAATGTGCTGGATCAAGGATTCAGGTAAGGGTTTTGTTCTGATCTCTTCTCCTTTTCTTGTTCCAGGTGTTCCAGGGCTGAAGCGGGCGTGGCTGAAGACTGGAGCTGCTGAAGACACGGTGAGCGTTACGCTGCAGCACGCAGAATAACGCGAAGCACGTGAGGCTGTCCGGGTGTGGCTTAAATAGCCTTGGAAGAAGTTCCAGATAAGTATTCTTCCACAGCCCCACCCGAGAGGAAAGGAGTACCTGAGGTAAAATAGTCCCTCTAAGCCTCATTTGGCTTGTGGCTTCGTGCAGCATGGTCTGCATCAGGTAGGTATGCAGCATGGTCCGCATCAGGTAAGTTTTTTGTAATGAGCCTGGCGCCCATGGCGCCAGGACTGACTTTATTCTTATGAGCCTGGCGCCAGAGGTGCCAGGACTGTAGCCAAATAGCCCCTAACTGGGGTTTTTGGGCATGCTTCAAGTGGCATGATGCCTGTTTCCGGGGTTGCTGGGCCTGGTCTGGCTTTCCGGGGGCAGGCATCGTGACATCACCTCCTTGCGCCATGCAACCTCACACAAAGGACCGTCCTCCAAATGGTTCACTCCCCTCCTGACGACACTCAAAAAACAAAATAACTCTCTTGAAGGCAAATGGCGAACTTCTAAAACCAACCCCACCAGATCCTTGTTCGCCCTCTGCCACCGTAATTACAAATCCGAGATCCGTAAAGCCAAAAAAAGCCTATTACAATAAACAAATTCTGAACTGTGGCAGCAGCAGCAAAGAACTCCACAGGATCATCTCTGAATTCATGAAACCTGCTTGCACCTCCGCCCAATCCACTCGCACACAATCACTCGGCGACTCCCTCTCGCTACATCTCTACAACATCGCAATTGACCGGATGACAACCCTTCACTTCAAACTGTCCTTGCTGAAACCCTCCCCTACACGGACCCCATTGCCCAGACGCCCACTCGACCAACCTTCGACTCTTTCAAACCCATCTCCAGAGACAAGTTCATTGACCTACTAACAGCCAGCAGACCCTCCGGACCACCCCTCAACCCCTGCCCTGCCTCTGTTCTGAAAGAAATATTCTTCTCTCCATTTGCAGGAGAACATGAAAGAGCTATACTTAATGGCTCCCTCACCTCTGGCCTCTTCCCAGATGCCATTAAAACTGTGCATGTCAAGCCACCTCTAAAAAAAGGCATGCCTCGACCCACTTGAACCCAAGAATTACAGACCGATCTCCAACACCAGATTTCTAGCGAAACTCATTGATCGGACTGCATACTCCCAGTTCAACTGCTTTGTATAATCAAACAATCTCCTTTACCACGCTCAATCAGGCTTCAGACCTCAACATGGAACAGAAACCACTCTGATCTCGATCTGTGATGATCTCAAGGTCACGGCAGATTCGGAGGGATGCGCAGCACTGATACTCTTCGATCTCTCTGCAGCCTTTGACACCATTAACCATTCAATCCTGTTTGACTGCCTCCACTCCCTAGGATACGTGGCTCAGCACTCAAATGGATTGCATCTTTCCTCAGCAACAGGAAACACACTGTCTTCCTTCCCCCCCTTTGTCTCAACTGCTCGCCAGTCAACACTGTGCATGCCTCTCTGCTCTCCTCTTCAACCTCTAACTCACCACTCTGCCAGGAATTAGCTGCGCGCGCAACATCTCTTGTTACAACTACGCTGACGATACCCAAATTATCCTAAGAATCCCGAAGACTAAGACCAACCCATGCCCTGAGCTTGAGGTTTGTCTCTGTGATATTGACCGATGGATGACTTGTAACCACCTCCTTTTGAACCCTGATAAAACCAAATCATGGTATGCAGCAACACCACCTTTCTCCCACAACCGCTACCATGGCCCCCCTCCCCATCCCTCCGATATAGTCAAAAACCTAGGCTGCACTATGGACTCAGGCCTAACCCTCTCCCATCAGATCAATAATGTTTCAAAATGCTGTAACTATCACCTCAAACTTCTAAGACACATTTTTCCTTACCTCGCCTATCCCAACAGACTTGCTGCTGTTTTATCTATTGTGATGTCGAGACTGGACTATGCCAACTCCTTGTACCTGGGAGCACCGGGTCACCAACTCAGCAAACTACAGAGCCCAAACCTCTGCCGCCAAACTCCTTCTCGCCCTGGGACACAGAGACCACATCTCTCCCACTCTTCAAACCCTCCACTGGTTCCCAGTCGGACGAAGGTATACCTTCAAGACCCTATGCATAACCCAACGAGCAGTGCACAAGAGCGGTCCAACATACCTGCAAGAAAAAATAAAACCCTACCTCCCATCACGTACCCTCAGATCAAGCTCTGCCCTCTTTCTAGCGATTCCAACCTCCAACTCTGCCAGGATCAGCTTTTTCAACCTTAGCCCCTACTCTGTGGAACTCTCTTCCCACTCATATTCGACACACCCATAACTAGATGGCCTTTCGCAAAGTTCTAAAAAACTGGCTCTTTCCATAATGCCGAATGTGACTGGGACTGCTGAAACCTTGCTACCTGATGACAAATGTTCTGAAATCCCGTGCAATAACGCCACTGAAGACCGCTAAAAAATTACGAATAGGTTTACTCTGAACGTGGCAATGGCAAACACGGACTTTAATTCTGGAACAGCGAACCTGCTAGATCAAACCGTCCTCCCATACACTCACCTCTCATATCGCTACGCTAACTCTCTTCTCTACACCAACACACTATTACAATACAGCTACACCCCTCGATCAATTTCGGCCTAGCTGGTCACATACTAACAATACCTCTCATGAACACCTTAACACCCTGATAAAATTCTGCTATACCCCTCAAATTCAAACTAGCTGCACACATAAGCATCCTAAATAGGCCTAAAGCAGCCAGAACCCAGTCCTGGTGACCATCGCCCTGAATGCACAGATTCTACTGATATCAAATACCACTACACCTAATGCTAGGATGCAGCTACCATCACGCTGTTGCTTCAGCTGCACACATAATTGGTGCACCCATGCACCCTATGCCACCTTACTCTCTCAACTGAACTGGATCACGGTCCCCGAGGGCCTTCAACCCACCAGCACTTTGAGGTCATACTAATGATATTTAGAGCGCTAAAGAAATGGCAAATAACATAACATACGACCACCTCTCCAAGAGTACCGGCATCCACTTCATCGGCATCCACTTTATCGACGACCCCATCGACGACCATCACAACTTCATCAAAAGGGGGCCTGGCAACGACATCAACTCCATGGTTGGCCTCGCTTCCGCAGCATAAGGTTTTGGCGGCAGCACCAATGACATCAGCCGATGCCCCTGTGAAAGTCTGGGTAGCCATCGACTCCTCAGGAAGGAGTCAGGTAAGGACAAGGAGCGATTACTGCCCACAGAGCTTCCTGTCATGCAGGGAGGGGGTCCCCAGCGATGCCAAGAGATTCCCTGAATGAACATGTGCACAGTTACACGAGTTCAGACAACAACTTGCCAGAGGACTACTACTCGGACGATGAAAGAGGTTGTAGTACCATGTCCATGGAGGGGTCTCCGCGAGACAAACCTGGATCGCTATCAGCCCAGAGCCATGTCATTGGACATCCTTACGGCCCTGCACACTTTGGTATACGAGATAGAACAGTGGCTGCCTACTACTCCTGTGCCTGTTCTGACACAGAGTCGGACGAGGCCTTAGACTAGGTGCCCTTCCAGGCTGAAGCATAGGTCAAGGGACCCGTCTGCCCAGAGGCATCAACAGACACCGCCACCACTGCTACATCAGCCTTTGACTCCAGTGGTGGAGGAGCCCCCACACACGGACAACGGTATGGATACAGACTCTACTCAACTCATACCGATGAGTCCAAGGACTATGTACCAGCAGACAGGGAACCGCTGGGTGCCAATGCGCCCACTAGGGCCTCACCGCCAGATGAGGTTGGTTCCTTTCACGCCATGATTTTGAGAGTCTCAACTCTCTTCAACTTGGTACCAGAGGGGCCGAAGAAAGAGGGGTTCCTCTTTCAGCATCGGGAGTGCAGACGGAAGATAGCCATGCCAATTCCTCTGCTGGATGATGTCTAGGTGGAGGGTTTGGCCCTAATGAAGATGCCAAGTATCACTCCCACAAAGAGAGACAGGCTGGAGAAAAAATATAGGGTTTCAGGACTCGGCCCCATGTGCTTGAGGTCCCAGCCTTTCCCAGACTCAGTGGTATCTGCGTCTGCCATGGTGCCTCCAGACCAGGATGAGGGAAAGAAGCTTGATGCTGTGGGGAAGCGCATCATTTATACTGCAGCCTCCACGTCAAGGTCGCTAATGCCCTGGCCATTTTATCCCGCTACGGTGGGCTGTGGAATAAGCTACGGCCCATTTTGGACTTCCTGCCTGAGGACAAGATGGTCGAGGCCATGACTCTGTTCCAGGAAGGTAAAGTGGCTCCGGATCACGCCATCACAGTGGTCCTGGACATCGCAGGTACCGGGTTCACCAGATGGGCAACGGGGTGTCCCTCCGACGACAAGGCTGGCTGAAGGCCACCAACTTCAGGGCGGACGTCCAGGCGAAGGTGGTGGAAATTCCCTTTGATGGGAACATTCTATTTGGCAAGACTGTAGATTAGTCTCTCCAGGCGATTAAGATGGATACGGAGATTACACGCTCACTGGGGACATTGCAGCAGAGGAGGTTGTTGTCCTTCCGATCCTCAAGGGGGCGGTTTGGCAGGTCCTCGAAGGGGTACGACACCCCTATCATCAAAACTATGGCCTAGGAAGCCTAAAGAGGCTACTCTCAATCCTGCAGCAGCGGGGGCCAGCCTTGTTGCCCGCAGGCTAAGACGCAAACTCCCAAGCAGGCCTGAAGCTAATGTGGATCCGGGCCCCCACTTTAGCACCCCAGTGGGAGGTCGACTAGTGAACTTTGTCAGCAAGTGGAAGACCATCACCACAGACAAATGGGTGCTGGATGTACATCAAGACACACCTTGGAAGTCCAACACAGATGTCCTTGCATTCCTCCTGTGGCGCGCCAAGAACTACATATGGCTCAACTGCTGCAGGAGGTACAAGCCATGTTAAGGAAATGGGCGATAGAACCCGTCCCCCAGCACCTCCGGGGCACCGGATTGTACTCCAGATACTTTCTGGTAAGAAAGAAGTCAGGATGGTGGCAGCTGATCCTGGATTTAAGACATCTCAACAAGTACTTAAGTCCCAGAAGTTCTGGATGGTCACGTTGCAGCACGTGCACGGCCAACTGGAGGAAGGAGACTTCCTGGCGACGATGGATCTGGAAGACGCTTACTTTCATGTCCCGCTCCACTGAAAGCATCGGATGTTCCTGTGGTTTATGGTCCAGGGACAGCACTAGCAGTACAAGGTACTGCCCTTAGTCCTGAAATCGGTCCCAAGAGTGTTCATGAAGTGCTTGGCTCCAATGACGCTGCATCTTCGTCTCAAGGGCATACAAGTCTACCCTTATCTGGCCAATTGGCTTATCCGCTCACGCAATGGCAAACCGGCACATAGCAGAGACCATATGTCTCCTGAAGGATCTCAGATTCCCCAACAATTATCCTAAGTTCTGCACGGAGCCATCGCAGAATGCTCTAATCCTGGGCGCCCGTCCCAACACGGTTGCTTGCCTAGTAACTCCCTTTGAGGAGAGGGGGGACGGCCATCCTGGGGAAGGTACAGCACTTGTCGCAATCCGCACCAGTGCGAGCCATTAAGTCGCAGTTGGGCATGATGTCCTCCTGCGTCCACCTCATCCCTTTTTGCAGGCTGCAGATGAGACCCCTCTAGGAGTTTCTGGGCGCACAGTGGCTGCAGTTCTCAGGCACATGGACAGACAAGATCGTCCTCAACCAGGAGTTCCGGCAGGCTCTACGATGGTGTGGAGGGCACTCACATCTCACGCAAGGAGGTCTCCTCCACCTGATATGAGCAGCTCCTTCCTGCTGGCTGCAGCTGAATTTCAACATCACAGCTAAGAAGGTATGCCCAAAAGAGGCTTGGGACTGCAATTAGCACATTTAGAGCATGCGTGGTGGCGAGCACAAAATTAACTATTTCGGCATTGCTGGTTTTCACTTTTTTGCTGCTATGTACCCCTCAACTCCTGTGTGCTAGTTCATGCTGTGGCTGTGTTCTTGGCCAGTGGGCCATGTGGTGCCTCTGTCATCTTTGCACCTTTAAAATGGCTGCTTTATTCTACCAAGCAGCGAGTGCTCAGCTACCTGGCCCCGCCTCACTCTGATTGGCCATCCTTCTGCATTTCAAGCCAATCAGGAGCCAGAAGGCGAATAGCCAGCCCTCGATTCAAAGGCCCACTTTCTAAGGACACTATCTGTGCCTGATCGGGCCAAGGAGGGCCTGGAGAGCCATAGAAATCACTGTTCTAACTATATTCCGTCCCCCAGACTAATTCCTGGACTGCTCCTCTGTCTCAGGTTCAAAGGCCTCCCTCAATCCCTGCAGTATTGAATGTGAGTTTGGCTGTTCTTTCATTTGTAACTCTCTTGAGGCATTGCCTGTGCTGTACTCTCAATCCATCATCATGTTAACTAACTTCATTCCTTTTTTCTACATTTACTTATTTCATCAATGTTTCGCAGTGCTTTTGCTTCCGTGTGCACCATCTGCATTGCACTGTCTGCTGCATTTAAAATAATGTTTGGGGTGTGCTGTTTAAATCAAATTTGGGTGCTTTTGCTTCCCTGTGCACCATCCGCATTGTACTGTATGCTGCATTTAAAGTAATGTTTGGGGTGTGCTGTTTAAATCGAATTTGGGTGCTTTTGCTTCCCTGTGCACCATCTGCATTCTCTCTTACGCAACGTATTAGGCCTCATAGTGAGTTAGCCAGAACTGTGCAATACTCTCTTGCCTCATTCCTTGACTTGAACCTCTGCCTGCTACACCATCACTTATCCCCCATCTCTCTCCAAGTCCGACAGGAAAATGCACACAAGAGATATCCTGAGTGCACACCCTGGACTTCCCATTGCAGACACCTATGTCAGTGCTTCCTCTAGACTAGAGAGGTTTTCACTGATATCCTTTTCTCTGTCCCCTTTCCAGATCCCTGGACTCCCCATCTCATCTCCACTCTCTCTCTCCCTCCCTCCTCACACTCTTCTATTAACAGTGTCACCAAGTGGGAAGTCCTCCCACTTGGCTTTGTATCCTCTTGTTGCTTCGTTAATGTCTATCACACCGGCACCATCCTGGTTCAGGGCCCACAACCAAACCTCCTTCTCTTTGACCGCACATTGCCTACTGTCATTAACTTCCTTTCTTCACCGGCATCTCCCCCTTCTACTCTCTCCCCCTCCTCCGAATGGTGTACCACACCCCTGTACCAAACCTCAGAAAACCTTCAAAAGCACTGACCACCTTGCGACTCTTAATGCCCACTCACCCAACAAACATTCCTCTGACATCTGTCTCCTTCTTGAAGACATTGACCTCGACATTCTTGTGCTTACCGAGACTTGGTTCAATGCCAGCTCAATCACTGCCTTTGACTCCCTCCTCTTTGTTGAATCCGACAAAGAGGAGGGAGTCAAAAGCAGTGATTTTCCGTGAGTGGGTTTATGCCTCCATTTTACCTACCCAGACCTATTCCTCTTTTGAAAGCCTGGTCTGAAAGTTGGTCACCTCTCCCACCGCCACTGTGACCATTTCTATCATCTGCCGTCCTCCAGGCGCCGCCTCCTTAATCCTTTCTGAATGGGCTGACTTCTGATTTTTTTTTTACTTGCTTCCACTTCTAACCTTCTCCACCTGAATGACTTCAACATCCAATTGGACTCCCCTGGCTCCTCGACCAGCCTATTCACTGATCTCTGCTCCTCCCTTTCTCTCTCCATTCTCCCTTCTGGGCCAACTGACACAGCTGGACACATTCTGGATGCCCTCATACACTCTGACCTCTCTCTCCCCCCCCCATCAGTCACCCCTCTCTCCTGGTATAACCACTCTCTCCTCTCACCTGGGTCCCATTGGCCCCCTGACCGACCCCAAAGTCGCACCAACCTCGTTCACCAACACCCGCCTGATGAAATGATTGACTGTGGCTGCCTTCACTCCAACTACATACCCCCTCTCACCCTCCCACCTCCGACTCTGACTCTGCCATCAGCAACCTCCATCTGTCCATCACCAACACTCTTGACATTCTTGCCCCAATGATGAGGATTCCCCTGTAACCTGCCTCAAAGCGTAACACTTGGTACGACTCCGAACTTGCAGCCCTGAAACGAAATTTCAGGGCAGCAGAACCGAAGTGGCTAACCTCAGTCTCATCCTCTGACAAACTGGCCTGGCCCCTGCTCCAAAGGTAATACAGACTCGCCATTCTTACAAAGAAAGAGCACACATTCAGGCATGGGTCTCCGGCGCATCCAATAACTCAGCAGAACTTTTAAAAATCTGCAGGGAACTAGCCAAACCATCCGCAGTCTCCTCCTCTCCTTCTTCACAGGCCCTCTGCAATGCATTGTCCTCACACTTTGCCACCAAACCACAGGACATTCTGACCTCCTTTTCTACACTCCCTCACATTCCATCCCACACACCCCTCCATGCCCCTCCCCCAACCCCCCTTCTTCCTTTCCCTTTTCTCACCTGTCACACAGGGGCGTTGCTAGGGGGGGGCTAAGGGTGCTATAGCCCCTGATCTTTTGGTTGTAGCCCCGGATAGAATCTCAGGAGCTGCAGCCAAAAGACTAGCTAGCCCCCGGTCCCAACAGTTCCGACATAAGCTTAGCCCCATGTCTTTTCCAGACCTAGCAACTCCCCTGCTGCCACACCTGAGGAAGTTACCAGAGTTGTCCACTCCATGAAGGTCTCTTCTAAACATGTCTCCCCTTGCTCATCCAGGACCATCAACGATAACATTGGTTCTCTTGCCCCTGCTCTCGCTGATTACTGCAATCACTCTTTTATCACTGGATCTTCCCCTTAAGCACTCCCTTGTGCGCCCACTCCTGAAAAAACTATCTCTGACCCTACCTGCCCTGCCAGCTATCGCCCTATTTCCATCACCCCCTTCCTGGAGAAGCTTCTAGAGAAGCTGACCTTGCCCCAACTAAACTCTCACACTGAACTTGTTGGCGGCCTCAACGACCATCAATCTGGATTCTGAGCATCCAGAGGCACGGAAACTGCTCTTCTGAACACCTGTGAAGAACTGCTCGCATCTCTGGACTCCAGCTCCTCAGCCGTCCTTATCCTTCTTGATGTTTTGTCTGCATTTGACACAGTTAACCATTCCATCCTCATACAAAGGCTCCACAATACACTTGATATCTCAGAGCGGGCACTGGATTGGCTGTCCTCTTTCCTCACTAAACGCTCTTTCCAAGTCATCCTGGGCCCATTCTCCTCTCCTACTTCCATGTCCACCTGTGATGTCCCCCAGGGCTTTATTCTCTCCCCCTGGCTACTTGCACACCTGATCTCCTCCAACGTCCAGTGTTACACAGACACACAGCTCTTCTTCAGACTCCCTGCTGACCCTCTTGCACCCTCCATCATCCCCGACTGCCCATCTGCCATCCAGTCCTGGTGCACCTCCAATGATCTCTGCCTCAACACCTGTAAAACTGAGATCCTGTCATGATGCCTACCCCCGGAGCACCAGGCCAGGCCCAGCACCCCTTGAAGCAGGCATCATGCCCTCGGGTAAAAGCCCAGCAGCCCCTTATAGGGGCTCTTTGGACTCAGTCCTGGCGCCATAGGCGCCAGGCTCATAAAGGGAGGTGTTTTGTGCACTTACCTGATGCAGACCATGCTGCACGCTTCAGGCCTCCCTGAGACCTGAAAGGGACTATTTTTTCATAGGGACTATTTTTTCACTCGGGCGTGGCCAGGGAAGGATACATACCTAGTTGGGGAAGGATACATACCTGGGACTTCTTTGGGGGGCTATTTAAGCCACGCCCAGACAGCAGCTCATGCTTTGCGTTGTTCTGCTTCCTGCAGCTTAACGCTCACCGTGTCTGCTCCTGCTCCTGGACTCCAGCCACACCCGCCTCAAACCTGGAAGACCTGCAAGGAAGGAAGAGAAGAGAAAGGTGAAAACCAAGGACTATTTCAAACTTCTTACCTGCATCCAGAATCTTCTCGCCAGCATCCCTGAACAAAGACTTCCATTTAAAAGCATTGCGTTGCTCGCTGCAGCGCCACGCTTCACTCACCTGTCCTCGAGACATCTCCCGGCTCCATTGTGGCTGTCAGCTTCGGACGCCACATCTCTGCACCTAGGGGAGAGAGGAAGAAACAAAAGGTGAGCAGAAGGAACACAGAAGGAAAGCCTGATTAACAGCCATAATACTTACCAGCTTTTCTTCCACATTTCGGGTCGGCGCCGCCCCGTTGGCAGGTACCGTACCCCGGCCCCTATGGGGAAAGGACAAGAGACATTTCTGGGGAATGATAAGGACATTTAGAGGGATCGCCCTCATCACTACTCACCTCGGCAGTTCAACCCCTCGACGCATCGCCTTCATTCTGCACCTGAAATAAAGGAAAGATCACAGGTTAGAAAGACAACATAAAGGGGGCCTCACTTGAACTTTGAACTTTCATACTTACGGCGCATCGCTCAGGAAAGTCAAGTGGATTTTGCCAGCGCCATTCTGAAAACCAGTGAAGTAACTGGACGAACACGCCCCCCTGCACCAGAAGCAGGATGGAGAGTTCATCCTTCCAAACCATAAGGTGAGCTTAAACCGGGGTTTGGAGGAAGTTAGAGAGGGACGAAGAGGGAAAGGGGGAGCTAGCACACTATTCTGCAGACTGTTAATCCCCTTTCTCATCTGCAGAAGGATATTCCTACGGGCCAGGCAAGCACAATTTGGAGGTCCTGTCCAATCGGTGTTCCGGGTCCTGCGCATCACGCTAGAAGAGGCCACAGCAATCCAGACTAGACCAGCGCCCCCGTGGGAACCAGGTGAGTGTTAAAGATCCTTCCCATTGGGATGCCTGCTCCCTCTTTCTTCCCCTCACTCTGTACTTCCTCCTTGGGCTCTACCCCCAGCTTCTTCAACAGAAGCCAGAAAACTTGGAGTCATCTTCAACTCCTCTCTCTCTCTCCTTCCTCCCTCACACTCAGGACATTGCCAAGAAGTCCAACTATCAGCTGTTCCTTCTCAAAGGAATTCTACCTTTTCTCACTTTCCTGCAGAGGCTCAATGTGACTCAATCCCTAATTCTCTCTAGACTGGACTACTGTAATAGCCTTCTCCTGAATCTTCTTTCTTCCACTCTGCGACCCCTTCAGATTATCCAGAATAGGGCAGCAAGACTTATCCTTGGTCTTAAGCCAAGAGACTGCATCTCTCCTGCACTAAAAAGTATTCACTGGCTCCCGGTTGCTGCACGGATTACATTCAAATCCCTCTGCATCATCCACAAGGCTGTCTGGGCCTGGGGACCACACTATCTTCAACTCTATCTCACTATATACTCTCCCACTAGACCTCTTCGCTCCTCTGGCACCAACTCCTTGTGTGTAAAGTGTTTTGCTAAAAAGAGGGCAAGGGGTCGCTCACTTTCCTCTGTGGGCTCGCTCCTTAGGACTAGCCTTCCCGTCTACCTTCCCCTGCTGCTCATTGAGCAGGATCTTCTCAAATTTCAGAAGCTCCTTAAGACTTTCCTCTTTGCCTCGTCCTTCCCACCTCCTCTCCTCTGCTAGTCCCACAGTTGCTGAATCGGTGTCCTTGGCACTTATGCATCTTCTCGGTCTTGACCTCCCACACCAATTATTCCCATCTCCTGTCTATCCATAGCACTTTGCACCGGCATACCCTTTGTTCTGGAGACTCACACTTACACCTCCCGCGGCCCAGGCCGTGTAGCACTCAACATTCCTAGCACATTCTCCATGGCTCACCCACGAGGTCGAACTCCCCAACACTTAACCCCTCTTCCTTCTTCCTTTCTGGACTTGCACTTTCGGAATAGTCACAAGGTATACTAGGTGCGTCTCTCTTCCTTTTCCCCTTCAGCTCTTAATATTGTGTTGTAATGTACCCCCCTCCCTCCCTGCCATGTGGGCACTTTGAAACAGTATATTCTTATTGTATAAGCGCCTAACAAGCAAATAAATAAAATAAGGAGCTCCTTTTCAGAACCCACTGTACCAGGAAACAGACACCACACATGCCTCCCCGGAGGGGTCGGGCCCACACCAGACTGTTGCATGCCAGAGGCCTTTGACTTTTGGAGGAAAAGGACCTTCACATCAACGTCCTGGAACTCTGGGCAGTCTTCTGGGCCCTCAAGTCATTCCTGCCATTGCTGAAAGGGAAGGTAGTGAGCATCTTCACAGACAATACTACCACCATGTTCTACATCCATTCTACTTGCTCAGCAGGGAGCTGCGTTCTTGCCACGAATGGAATCGTCAGGATCAAGTGTCTCTTCTGTGAGTGGGGTCAACCCCAGATCGACTTCTTTACAACAGCAGCTAACTCCAAGTGCCAGAGGTGTGCGTGCAGGTTCCCTCAGCCGAGGATCCTGGGGGATGCCTTCTCGTTCCCATGGCAGGTACTCTTCCTGTACGCTTTCCCTCTGATCCTGCTCTGAGTGACCAACACACTCAGATGTGTCATTGCAGGATGATACTCATCACTCCAGCGTGGCCTGCTCCATTTGTCAGTGGCTCCATCCATCCATCCGGCTGCTTTCACTTCATGATCTTCTCGCCAGAGAAGACCGGGCGATTCTGCACCACGACCCGGCACCGCTGAGCCTCACGGCCTGGCTCCTGCAGCCCTAGAGTTTGGGCACTGTTCTCTGCCGCTGGAATGTAAGAAGATCCTAGCCAGAGCATCCTCTAGGTTGGCGTGCTGCGGCCATAAATGGAAATGCTTGTCAGTGTGGTGCAGGAGTCAGAAGATTACGCCTCTGCTTGTCACCGCTCTGCAGCTCCTTACATACCTGCTTTCCCTGGCCAAGGCTCACGCCTCCATCAAGGTGCACCGGGCTGCCATATCCAGTTACACCAGGACGCCTGGAAAGCCATCCCTGTGGTCATAAAGGCTCGGAAAAGAGTTTCCCAAAGGCCTCTTCAGGACTTTTCCACCAGTGAAGGCTCCAGTTTAGGAGCTCAACGTCGTCTTGACGAAGATCATGGGGCACAAGTATCTCTCATGTAAGACGGCTTTCCTCGTGGCGATGATCTCAGCCAGGTGGGTCAGGGAGATCCAGGCTCTCTCACAAGCAGCCGTACCTGTCCTTCCACACTACAAGGGTGGTGTTGCAGACCCACCCCAGCTTTATGCTAAAAATTCCTTTGGAATTCCACCTGAACAAGCCTTTGGTTCTACCAGTCTTCTTCCTGAACCCTTTCACACTGACAGAAAGAACATTGCATTTGCTGGACGGTGCTCGTGCCTTGAAGTTTTATGTGGTACGCACAAAGGATTTTCGGAAGACATCTCCACTTTGTGAATTTTGGACCTGTGAATGACAGGAAGGCCCAATCTAGGCTTCCATATTCAGGTGGCTCTCCAGCTGCATCATGCACTGTCATAGTCTGGCCAACAGACCGCTTCCAGGCTGGCAGAGAGCCCATTCCACCAGAGTCATCGCAACGACTATGCTGTTTCTCTCTGGTGTTCCCCGGCTCTATATCGCCTGGGCTGCCACATGGAGGTCCACCCACACCTTCATGAGATTCTACTGCATTGACAGGGATTGCAGGGAGGAGTCCTGTGTTGGCCAAGCGGTGCTACGCAACCTGTTTGAGGTGAGTCTGTTCCAGGGGTAAATGTATTGCTTCCGTTTAGCTTTGCCACGTCCCGTAGGTGTACTGCTGTTTAATTGTATTTATGAGCATGTGAATCCATGCCAGACCCCATGCTGGAGAAGGAATAAATTACTTACCTGTAACATCTCTTCTCCAGCATGGGTCTGGCATGGATTCACATGTGTACTCTCCCTCCTTACCCTCTGTGGCTCCTCTTGGTTCATACTACCACTTCACGTGCTCTACCAAATCTGAGAATGGCTACCAGGGGGTGGAGCCTAGGGAGACTGTCATTCGAGGGTGGCTGTATGACCCAAAGTAGTGTGAGTGGTTTAGAGGAGAAATGCAGTTGTCACGCTTGAGCAAAACGGCCAGACCCATGCTGGAGAACAGGACTTACACAGGTATGTGACTTGTTCCTTATTTGGCATGCCTTTTCCTGTACTGTTTTAGATATTATTTTACTATTGTTTCTTATCTTGCGTATTTATTGGGTTATCTTGATATTTATGCTATTCTTGTATATTTTTATAATTATGTGTCTCAGCTGACATATGATGAATTCAATTTCAGTGTTAAAAAAATCCACCATGCCAAGAATAGCATCGAAAAGTTGGGTTCAGCCAAATGCATCTACACTTTAGATCTGACAAAGGGGAATTGGCAGGTCCCTCTAAATCCAGATGACCAAGAAAGAACGATTTGTCCAGCCCACTGGGGTTATTCCAGTTTAAAGTTCTACCCTTTGGGTTGCACGAGGCCCAGCAACCTTTCAGAGGTTAATGGGTAAACTATTAAAACCGTATTCAAGCTTCTGTGTGGCACAATGTAATCCATAGTCACAGTTGGCCAGAACACGTACATCACTTTTATGAAATTACTAGGGCCTTGAGAAAAGCTGGTCACAGCCAACCCTTGAAAGTGCCATCTCGCACAATCTTCTGTGAAATACTTAGTTGTCATAGGGAATGGTCTGATACAGCCATAAAATGAAAAAGTGAAGGCAGTTCAGCTAACACCTGTCCCAAAGACAAAAAGAGAGCTTTGTGCCTTTCTGGGGTTGACTGGATATTATAGGAGATTAATTCCCAATTACTCCACCATTGCAGCCAACCTCGCAGAAAAGCTCAAACATGCCCAACCACAAAAGCTACTATGTGACAAACGAGATCAAAATCTTGTGGAGTGAACCTGTCCTTAAAATGCCCAATTTCAATCTAAACTTTATTGCAAATGGACACTTCTAAAGTGGGCTCAATAGCAGTCTTCTCCCAGGAACATGATGGTATAGATCACCCTATATGATATGCAAGCTGGAAGATCTTCCCCAGAGAACAATCTTACGCTACTGTAGAAATGGAGGCTCTAGCCATAAAATGGGCGGTCACCTTGACAGGCTGAAAATTCAGGCTAATCACAGACCACTCCCGATTAACATGGATGAGTTTGAGAAAGGATGCCAATCCCTGGATAATTAGTTGGTTCTTGGATTTACATCCCTTCTGTTTTACGGTTGAACATCGTAAAGGTCAAGAACAAGGGAATGTTGATTTCCTGAGCCGATTTCCCATAAGTAAAGGGGAACCACAAAAATAAGGTGTAGGGTTATATGATGAATTGAGGTAATTCTTCACTTCTCCCCAAGGAGGAGCCCCTTTGAGGCTAATAGGGTGAGCCTGCTCCGCAACACCCTCCCTAGGGAGTCAAGGCAAATGAGACTTCAAGGGAGAGACTCCCCCTTTGGGGATAAGGACTCCTGTTCCCTTGAGGAACTCCCTGATACGGCACAAGTGATGGACTTGTATAAAGAGTCAGAATGCTACACGTCTCATGAAGATAACGTGAATCTATATGGGCAACAAAAAGAAGTTGAGGATGTCCCTTTAAATGAGTCTCCAATGGACTGTGCAGAGGAGGCTGAAAAGGGATGAGAGATAAAAGAACCACTGAGACAGGTCAGCAAGCGGAGAGAGCGTGGAAAGTCGACAGAAGCAAGGGAAAAATCCCGTCACTAGCAGAATGGAGGAAGGCGGCCGGTTGCCAAACGAGTCTGCATAAGCCAGATCAGCTCCAACACAGAGCGAGAAATGCTGGCATATGAAACCTAAGGAAGGTTCGACCCACTGGAATAGAAAGGTCGGTGGTGGCATGACAATGGAGCAAATGTGGTGGGCAACCCACCTGCACAACAATGCCGATACCACCCGTGGGAGTAAGCAACTCCTGACTCAAGTCACAGCATCAGTGACCCCAGCGAAGAGAACGAGATATGGAAGAAAGAACGTTGGAAGTAAGCAACGGAACTACAAGGACATCTAGAGAGTTCAGAGTCATGCAGGTACCCATTAGGTAGATTTTACATTTCTATTCTAAATGTCCTTCACCCGTGAGACCCCAGCACTTTTTGCTGGACTAATGGATGTTTTGGTCTGTTCTGAGTAATTGGGAGCCTTTTTCCCACCCACTCATCTTTTTGGTCTGTCTATGGGAACCCTAGTTCATTATTTCTGTACTTTATTTTATGAAGGCATGTTTGCCTCCATATTTCTAAGGCATCTGTAATTTACTTTTGTAGCATATAGCAGTGCAGTGCTTCTGGGAGACCTTTGGGCTTCCCTTTATATTTTCTTTTATTTTCATTGTGTGAACTACTGTCTCCAAGGGTAGTGGGATACTTTTTATCCCTTCTACATTTTCTATTGCAAGATCAGCACAATCCACCTTGTGTGGAGTGCTGAGGTTTTAAAAAAAAATCATATATATGTGGGTGTGCTTTTCATCTTGCATCCGGTTTGTGCACTGCATTGTGATCCTTTTTAAAATCATATCTAGGTGGGTGCGCTTCTCATCTTGAATCCATTTTGTGCACTGCATTGTGATCCTTTTATAATTGTTTCCTGCACCCCCTTATTGCTCTGCATTTGTAAATGTTCCCTCTTTAATTACTAGGCCGCCTCTGGAGTAAGGGCCAGGACTGTGCAGTGCAGCACACATCCTTTCTTTCCTTCTCTCATCTATCCTCTACCACTGAGATGGCACTCTCCATCTCTCCTATATTCTTTAACTGCTACACTATCACCCATCCTTCCTCTCACAAAATCTGGACGAAAAAAGCACAAACCGGACATTCTGGGTGCAAATCCTGGCCTTCCCATTGCAGACACCCATGTCGGAGCATCTTCCAGAAAGAGCTTCACCAATGTCCGTTTCTCTGTCCCTTCTCCAGACCTATGGACTTCTAATCTCATCTCTAATCTCTCCCCTTTCACATCCTCTCTCATTAATGGTGGCACCAAGTAGGAAGTCCTCTTGGCAGGCTTCTTCTCATCACGCTGCATCATTAATGTCCACCACACTGGCACTATTCTGGTTCAGGGTCCTCAAGCCAACCTCCTTCTCTTTGACCAGATCCTGCCGTCCCTCATTAACTTTCTTCCTTCTCCTGCGTATCCCCCTAAAATTCTCTCTGCCCCCCGCCCCCTCTGACTGGAGTACCACGCCCCTGTACTCCACCTCAGAAAACCTTCAAAAGGCAGAGACCATCTCCACCTGGTGACTCTTAATGCCCGCTCAGCCAACAAGCACTCTGTTGACTTCTGCCTCCTTCTTGAAGACACTGACCTCGACATTCTTGCTCTTACTGAGGCACAGTTCAATGCCGGCTCAGTCACTGCTTTTGACTCCCTCCTACCTGATGGCTTTGAGATCATTTCCAAGCCTCAACCTCACAGTGCTGGATGTGTGGTTGCACTAATCGTCCCCGATTGGGTTTCTTCCTCCTTCTTACCCACCCAGCTCTACTCTTCCTTTGAGAGCTTGGTATGCAGGTTATTAATCTCTCCCTCCACCCTGACTATTGCTACCATTTACCAGGCTCCGGGCGCTACCTCCCTGTTCCTCTCTGAATGGGCTAATTTCTGTTCCTCCTTACTTTCAACCTCCTCCAATCTGCTCTTCTTGGGTTACATCCAATTGGGCTCCCCAGGCACAGCATCCACTCTTCAGTGACCTCTCCACCTCTCTGTCCCTCTCCATTCTCCCTCCTGGACCAACCCACTCTGCTGGGCACACTCTTGATGCCCTCATCCACTCTGACCTCCTTCTCATCTCTTCTGGTCACCCCTCTCTCTTTGTCAAACCATTCTCTTCTCTCCTCCCACCTGGGTCCTTTTGGCCCTCTGACAGCACCCCCAAGAAGCCGGTCAACCTTGTTCACGAACATCCATCCGATGAAACGAGTGTTAGCTGCTGTCTTCACTTCCATCTTTATCTACCCTACCCCATAACTGACTCTACTACCGACACTGCTCTCTGCAACCTCCACTTGTCCTTCACCAACACTTTTGACATTCCCCAGTCATGAGGACCCACCTCAAATCCACCTCTAAGCCTAACAACCTGGTACAACTCCAAACTTGCAGCTCTGAAACAAAAGTGAACAGCGGCGGAACAGACGTGGCAAACTTCAGGCTCACCCTCTGACAAACTGGCCTGCCGTCTGCTCCAAAGGCAATACAGACTCCATCCATGCCAAGAAAAGGGCTCACATTCAGGCACCGGTATCTGGTGCATCCAACAACATGGCTGAACTTTTCAAAATCTGCTGGGAACTAGCCAATCCTACCGCAGTCTCCTCTTCCTTCCCAGGCCCTCTGCAACACACTTCCCACTCACTTTGCTACAAAAACTCAGAACATCCTGAACAGCCTTGTTACTCGCCCTCTCAATCCATCCCACACCCCTTTGGCCCCCCTCACCCTCCTCCTACCCACTTCTCCTCCTTCGCCCCTGTCATGCCTGAAAAAGTCCCCAGAGTTGTCCGCTCCATGAAGGTCTCTTCCAAACAGATTTCCCCTTGCTCATCCAGAACCATCAGAGATAACATTGGCTCTCTTGCCCCCACACTCGCTGCCCTCTGCAACCACTCCTTTGCCACTGGATCTTTCCCCTCCTCCCTCAAGCACTCCCTCATGCCCCCCTCCTGTGGGGTACGTTACCAGCCCAGCAGAATTTCCCTACCTCACCAAGCTGCAATTCAGCAGTTATCAGCAGAATGGCTGCGCTGGCTCTGTTGAGCACTAATGCCTTGCATCAAAACTGCATTTTGCAGTCATCAAAATACTGGTTGCGCAGTCTTTCCAGGCACATATGGTGCAAGATGAAACACAGAATATCCCACGAATTGCTGCCTGTTTCTTTCTTCATTTGCACCAAAGCAAAGAAGTCAAAGGCAGCGCTGCTATGCTGCCAGCTCAAAATTTCCCATTGAAAAAGAAAAGGTTTTGCATTTAAAAATGACTGCACACTGATGCCCTGTCCCTCTTTTCAACAGTACACAACTTGGTTTCAGTAAGACCCAGCTAAGTTTATCCATATTCAGGTTGTGCTCCAGCAAAGGGAGGCATTTCTCACTGAATGACAGATTGTGTCAGGCAAGACCTGCGAAATAGCAAAGAAATTCACTCCAAGCCATACGGCGAGTGTTTTACTTTTCCGCAACAAAATATCACAGGCAAACTGTTCCCAAAAAGCCCTCTCTCTCTCTCTTAGCTCATGTCAGTTCCAAAGGACCCTTTATTTGAACAAATGCCTGTGCATTAGAAACATGACTAGGGCTTTGGAAGGGTTCAGAATATGAATGAGAGGAAGGCCGCATTTGTAAAAGTGACAGCCCATGAACATTACCCCACGTGTAAAATGTTGCTTTTTACAAACAAGAAAATGTCTGTTTAAAAGTGAAATAAATGTTGAATCAAGGCCCTGTCCTTGCATAGAAATGTGATGGGGGTTTGCTTCAAACCATATATTTCCTGGGAACAGAATCTAACTCCCCCCCACCCCCCAAGTAGACCAGCCCCCGGGGCATAAGAGGGAACGGATGGAGTGGATGGAACAGATGGATGGAGTGGATGGAAAGGATAGAGTGAATGGTGTGGATATATCTCTGTATCTCCCATTTATGCTATGTATATGCTATGTACCTCTATCCCCATGTTATCTGTAGCACATGTTTACCCTATCCATAGGGTCGCTTGATATACGCATGCCGTTATGTATGCTCCCTGTCCTGCTCTCGTGCTTGGTCGCAGGCACTTTACTGATAACCACCATATCCCACTACTACACTTTCTCCTATACACCATCATTCAACTAGAACACAGCTATACTATGACACATTCGGCCTAGCTGTTCTCATACTAACATGACCCCCGAACACCTCATCCTAATAAAACACAGCTAGCTGAGCCCATTCCGGCTAGTTTAGGCGTCTCCTCAGGCCTAATGCAGCCAGAACTCAGTCTGGGTGTCCACCCTCCAGACTGAACACATCCAACTGATTTCCTCAGCACAACACCTACCGCTAAGAAGCAGCTACCATGCAACAACCACACCAGATGCACACATATCCGGTTCGCCCACGCACCATACGACATGCTCTCTCTCTGACTTGAACTGCGGCTCCCAAGGGCATTGAACCCTACCAGCGCTTTGAGGTCATACCAATGATATATAAGGCACTATATAAATGCCAAGTAACATAACATATGAATGGGTAAGGGTGGAGGATCTTGCACCCTCGTCAGACAAAGCGGCAGTGCTCCAGCATGGGACAATGGATTTTCCAGGACACATAGGTGCGAATTCCTGGTGGCACCTCACCTCAACTCAAACTGAAGAACTACAAAGGCAACTCCATGGCAACATTGGACTGAGGCTGACTAGAGCCTGACATTTGGCTGTGGTTTGGAAGGAATGCCCTTATCTGGAAGGCAAAGCCAGGCTACCTGGGTCAAAATACTTTTCTTATTTAATAGACTTTAAGACTTTTATCTCTGCAACCAGAAAACGCAGCAATGCGAAACTTTAACATTTCGAATGTCATTTTTATGTCATTAAAATAAGACATTGTAGCTTTCCCTTGCATGTTTGGCACACAAACGCCAGAAATATTTAATTTAAGGGAAAAGTATACATGGTACAACTTTGAAAAGAAATGCAAACATGCTCTGCGATAATATGTACACATATAAAATTGTAGAATTTTAGGTAAAACGGTTCCCACTAGAAACAGTGAAAGATTATTAGGACTAAACGACATCGTACAAACTTGGAAATTGGAATGACAGGATCTCTGTAAAATATGGTCTTTGCCTATGTGATTTGCAAAAGCGCCACAACTGTAAAAATGTGCAATTTATGTCATAACTGATTTTGGCAAAAATAACTGTGGGAGGGCCATGGGCATGGTAAGCACACACCGTCCAACTGATGTCATGTCCCTGAAGTCTAACCGGCTGACAGGAAGGCGGGTAACAGCCACCCGACCAACCCAGTTGTTAGAGGCAGGTCCAGCCAAAGTCTGCCCCCATAGTAAAGTCCTGTGATGTCATCCTCCTTATAAAAGGTGGAGGCTCAGAGAGACAAAGGACTCACTGACTTCTGATTTCCAGTTCCAGCATATCCTGAGATCCAGACATTTCATACTTACCCTGCAAGATTCCAGATTCCACTGCCAGGAAAGGGATAGCTGATCCAGACCCTCTTATCCAGGCAGAACCACCCTTCAGAATTAAACCCCACAAAAAATCCCACTAATTCAGGGAGAAGGGCAAAGATGGCTGAATCATCATTGGAATTATCCAGTGCTACCTGCTTGCCCTGATACCTGCTTTATTCAGCTGATGCGCCACAGTGCCATGACCAGACCCTAGCCCCGCTGTTCAGATACCCAGTTGGTGGTCCAAAATTCCAAATTCAATTGCTTATTGCAAGTATAACCCTATGCCATTGCAAAACGTAGGACATCCCATTCTGATACTTTGCCATCTGTTCAACCCTATAAGTAATCCTGAAAGTACACTAGGAACTGTTAAATTATTAGAACCCTCTGTGTATCCTGTTCCTTGATTTCCAGGTGTTAGCGTCCTTCTTCCCCATCCTTATAGTCCCTTGCATAAATCCTTAGTCATATTTGGAATAAACTAATTAATTCCCCCATAAGGAGCTATGCGCCATGAGGGGGTTGAGACTGCAGCTTGACCTTTCCCACGGGCAGTGTTTCTCTTCTTGATTATCTAGTCACAAAATATAGTTGCAGTATCACTTGTCATTTACCTTTCCAAACCGATTTTCCCTGTGAAACTGCTCTCCGTTTAGAAACTTTCCTTTCCCGTTAAAAATCTTATCCTGTCATCCCTCCAGAGTTAACCTTTCACTTTCATATTATAACTGTGATGTGCAGTTGTCCCTTAGCATAAAAACTGCATTCTGATTGTGTCTGTTTAACCAATTTTTCCAGCTGTTTCGTCATTTTAAACCCACGAAAATAACCAAATTCAATTTCTACACGTGGCCTTTTTCTGCACTGTGTTTTCATTCCCAACTCAAATTGTATGTATATGCTCAGTACCTTTGCATTGTATTTTCCGAGTTTCCTTGCCTTTCTGATATAGCCACACACATTTGTGCCTTCTACATTCAACCGTGCATGTAAAATAACCATTTAGTATTTTTGCAGGCTGTTTTGCTCAGTTTTCAAGGGAGCTAAATCTGATTTTTCACCTCCTATTCAGTGGGAGTAAGTCAGATATTAATTCTGATTGTTGCATAGTGTACCTGACTTGCTACATCTCCCCATCCACGCAAAACGTGCTTAATAGGGGTTTGAGGGAGTGTGCAGGGGGGAATGATTAATCGTGATGCCATTTAAAAGTACACTCAAACATTAATTTTGTTTTCTTTCAATTGTGTAGTGTTTATCTTATATGAAAAGGTCAAACTAAGTGTATCCGTTCATTTTACTGTGCAATTACCACCACACTGGTGATTGCTGCCCTATATTAAATGTGTGATTTCATTTGGATTTTAAAATAAATAAATATTGTACTACTATCCACCGGCCTGGTTCATGGTTCATTGCGGCCCAGGGTACTTCTAAGAGGGGGTGTGAGACGGGTTGGATGCCTTCTCAATCTGAATTCTTAGCCAATAAAGAAAGTGTTTTAATTGTGCGCTGCATCCTAGGCCAGTAGCAAGAGTCCTGGTCCAGTGTGTGACGCCCCTTTAGAATCCTTAACACTCCTTAAAGAACTGTCAGCACACCCTACCTGCCCAGCCAACTGCCGCCCTATTTCCGCCCATCCCCTTCCTTGGAAACGTCTGGAGAGGTTGGCCTTGCCCCAACTCAACTCTCACACGGAATTTGTGGGTGGTCTCCACGACCATCAATCTGGATTCCGAGCATCCAGAGGCACAGAAACTGCTCTTCTGAACACCCATGAAGAACTGCTTGCACCTGTGGAGTCCAACTCCCCAGCTGACCTCATCTTACTTGATCTCTCCTCTGCCTTTGACACAGTCAATCAATCCATCATCATACAAAGGCTCCATGACACCGTTAGTATCTTGGAACGGGCACTGGATTGGCTGACCTCTTTCCTAAGTGACTGCTCTTCCCAAGTCATCCTGGGCACCTTCTCTCCCACTTCTTTCTCCACCTGTGGTGTCTCCCAGGGTTCTATCCACTCTCTTGGCTCTTTAACATCTACTTCACGCAGCTGGCACTCCTCATCTCCTACAACTTCCAGTGTTACGCAGACAACACAACTTTTTCAAACTTCCCCCTCACCCTCTTGCACCTTACATCATCCGACTGCCTGCCATCCTACCTTTTCTCACTTTCCCCCAGAATCTCATTACCTGAGCCCTGGTTCTCTCCAGGCTTGACTATTGCAACTGCCTCTTCCTGAATCTACCTTCTTCCACTCTGTGACACCTCCAGCTAATCCAGCATAGGGCAGCAAGACTTATCCTTGGCCTCAAGCCCAGAGACCGAATCTTGCCTGCCATAAACAGTCTTCACTAGTTCCCGGTTGCTTCACGGATTGAAATTTAAATCCCTTCATCATCCACAAAGGTTACGGGGTCTGGGACCCCACTATTAGCAACTCTATTACTAGATATCCCCCTTCTAGACCTCTGCGTTCCTTTGGCGCAAACTATTTCTGTGTAAAGTGATTTGCTTAACAGAGGGCAGGAGGTCAATTGCTTTCCTCAGCTGACTCCCTTCTATGAACCTGCCTCCCTCTCCCTCTGCGTCTTGAGCAAGACATTCTTAAATTCCATAAGCTCCTCAAGACTTCCCTCTTTACCTCCTCCTTCCCCCTTCTCTCGTCTGCTAATCTCAGTTGCTTCAACTGAGTTCCAGGGCCCTTGTGCATCCTCGGGGCTCTGATCAACCACACTCAATCGCCCCAAGCACTTGCTGCGGCACACCTTCCGTCCTGGAGGCTCGCACTTACCTTACGATGCACTTCATCTGTTGTTCACGGACAGGCACCTACACCCACTGCCCCCTCCCTCCTGCACTTGCACTTGCACTTTCTGAATACTCAAAAGGCATAGTAGGTTTGTCTTTTTCTCCCCTCCACCGTATTTAATATTGTATGTATTTCAAAGCTTCTCATTCCCATGTCCCTCCCTGTGGGCGCTTTGAAAGACATTACTTGCTGTATAAGCCCCTACCAAGTGAACAATAAATAGTACCCCCTTTCCTACTGTCCTGTAACATTTCTGTTACAGTAACAAGAATATGTGAATGGCTGGTGGCAGTGGGTGTGTTCTACCAACTTTTGTGCTATTTTTACCAGCAGGTTGTGTTCACAGCCCCTGTAATGCACAGAAGGGTCACCATTTCCACAAATGGTGGCTGTATTCTTTTTTTCACCATTTCTTGTGTGCTTGTCCTTTCTTGGTCCTTATGCCGTCCTGGGGAGGGGAGGTCCTGGATTGACTTTTGTCTTCAGCGGGAATCCTTTGTGAAGTCCACCAAGGCTCCAGTGTGTCTGAGGGCAGGAAATGAGGGATACATCTGAAACTCTGCAGCACAGTCTTCTAGCATGCCTGCCTGGATCTAGTCCTAACTGGGAAGATGGCTGTCCTGAAAGGACACCCCCTCCCCCGCGCACCCTCCAAATTTTAAATATAGCTGATTGGCTGGATTCCTGGATAAATGGCCTGGATCTGGAAGCTGAAGACAAGTCGACCACTGGAATAGACAAACTGAAGATGAAGTGGACCAGAGATGCCTGCAGCCCCTTCCATTAACATGTGAAGCCGGCTGAAGTGACCGCACCTGTCCTAACTCAGTTTTCGAATCGACCAGGGAAGCTCTGAAGAAGACTTCCTCCCTCCCATGGACTGGTGGGCATAATCAGTCCTAAAACGACCTGCAATTTGAGCCATCCCACAACGTGCTGCGATCTTCCTGGGCTGCAAACTGCCAATACCCTGGGACCATCCTGCAGTGCATAGTCTTCCCGTGAACAAACACTCCCAAAACTTTGGTGGACTCCTTCAAGGCCTCCAGAAGCAAGATTTCATTCCTCTACAGAGTGCAGGACTGAGCAAGCAAAAAGGCAAATCAAGTTCTTCACTGGTGTCTCTGAAAAGGCACCAAAATTGCAGATCAGGGTTGGAGCATGAAGAATCCTTTTTGTAGGGAGTCCCTTCTCTCGACTGCTCCTGTGAAATTCCCTCCAGAGTCCATCCTTTCGACACCACGACCAAGTAACATGAGACCGGGTCCACCGCTGCCACATCGTGAAGGCATCCAGCTGCATTTTCTTCATCACTCCCGAGGTACTGTGGGACTCGAGGTAATACTTACCTAGAGGAGACATTCAGTCGCTCCTGTGTGGCTAGAGGGGGGGGGGGGGGGGCAATTAGTGTGGTGGAGTGTTCGTCCATACACGTTCGTCCAGGCCCAATGCTGGAAGCCTCCTCCGAAGTCCCTGAACCATTCTACCCATAAACACGTACTTGCTCCAAAAGAATTCCACAGGAACTCTTGACTTTTCTACAGCTTGTGCCTGCCTTTTTGACCGCCAATCCAACCCTGAAAGAGACTCAGAACTTGATAGGGAAGGACTCCTAAAGCCTAAGCTCTGAAATGATTGCTCAGTAACTTACCTTGTTTTGGTGTGGTTTCTATCTTAAGGATCTGAAACCATGTTCTTACTTACCTTTGAATTGAGTCTACTAGTCTAAAAAGTATTTTAAAAAAAACTCACCTTTGAATTACATGCAGTCATTCTAAAAAGTATTACGAAGTTCCTACTTGCCTTTGAATGGGTTCCCCTATTCTGAAAAGTAACTACAAGTTATGTAAAGTGGTAACCTACTTGTGTGGGTCATGTACAGCCAGGTTATTCCTGAACTGAATAACTTAAAGTTATTACTCACCTTTGAATTGCATTAGGCCATTTTGAAAAGTACTTGTTAGGTTATTGCTTACCTTTGAATTGTGTATATTAATCTAAAAAAGAAAAGTAGCTACAAAGTGGTTTTTACTTAGCTTGAATGGCATACTGCCATTCTACAAGCCTTTTACACCGTGGTTCACGTACAAGAGGTAGTGTGTTAGTTATACATTGTGTTTGCTTATTGTGATAGTACTTATCCTTCTGAAGGTGTATCTACATGTGTAGGTATATAATACATTATTCACTGTGATCTTATTTCTGATGCCATCTGCTTAGATCAGGGGGTCTTCAAACTGTGGGGGTGGGGTGCACCCGCATTCCCACAAGGGGTGGGGCACGAGACCCCAGCCTGAAATTAAAAAAAACAAAACACTTTATTTTTAATGGAGGAAATGGGTATGGGCGGCTCACCTGGTCGTACTGGAGCATGAAACTGTCTAGGGCAGCAATGAAAAAGTGGCCCACAGTTGCAAATGGCAATTCATTCCTTTAGTCACAGACTGGACAGTTTGAATAGTACTCAAAGGGATATTTTCTGTTAAAATGTAGGCAAATTGTGATATTTAAAGAATATTTATTCAGAAACAATGGTGAAAACTATTCGCTGCATAGTACTATAAGCCAGTCCACCTGGCGGCTCATTCGTAATAGGCAGGGGGGGGGCGTCGACCCAATGGCCCCCTTACCCATTATCGAGGCGCCAAGGAGCCAGCCCAATGAAAAACTGAGCACTCTTTCAGCTGCTTTTTCCAGCTGAGGGAGTGCTCTGGGGCTGGCTGAACTGTCAAAGGGAAACACTGTTTGCCTTCGACAGGTCAGTTCCCCAGCCACACATGCTCACTGAGCCATGCAAGGCTGTGGGTGTTTTGCTTCACCAGCCTTTCATAGCTCATTGGAAATGCTGGCTGGGGAACTGCATGTCTGTATGTGCGAGGGGGAGCTCCTGCCCCTCCTCACACATACAGAGCAGCATGGAGCAGGGAGTTTCTGGAGCGCTGGAGAGGAAACACCAGGGCAGAAGGTAAGTTTATGTTCATTTATTTTTTATTTAAATATGTGTAAGGGTGCGTGTATGCTTCTTTTGTGTGAATCTATGGCGATGGGTGCTAGTGTGGATGTGTGCATGTTTATTTTGGTCCATTGAGCTGATTTTGGCAACTGGGGGTGGGAGGGTTGTACAACAAAGGCATTTTAAAAATGCTTTGTTGCATAATCCCCTACCCATCTGCCAAAATCAGCTCTCCTGAGGCGCTTGGAGCCCAGGGATGGTATCTTTTTACTGGACATCTATCATAGATGTCCATATCATGCCTGCCCCCTTGGTCCCCCCAGTACCAATTGCAAACTGTATGGCTTTTTACCCAATTTTCTTTTAAAGTATGCTCTAAAATGCAACATGTTAACCCATTACTTAAAAACAATTCACGGGGGAACCCCCTGAAGCGCCCTGGATTGGTTCGGGCTCCCTCACTACGCTCGGTCTCTATGGCATATTTGGGGTAAATATGCCCCTCCACTTAATACATTTACCAGCCGTCACTGGCCCTGGAACAGTGCTGGGAGCAGGATGGAGGAGCCTAGAAACTGTGGTGGGAGCAGGATGGGCAGGAGCCATGGGATAGTGGTGGGGGCAGGGTGGGGAGAGCCCAGGGTCTGTGTTGGGATGGGGAAAGCCCAGGGACTGGGTAGGAGTGGGATGAAGAAGCCTAGAGACTAATGGAGCAGGTGGGGCAGCCCATGGATTATACCGAGTAGGGTGCAGTGAGGGTGCACAATAGTTCATAGCCATTTGGACTAACTGTCCATTTGGTATTTTTGGGTGGGGGGGTGGTCAGCCTGCGCACATTTTGTCTGGGGGGGAGGGCAGGCGGTCAGGCCTAAAAACATGAAGACTACCACTGGCTTAGTTTCACATGCTATGCATAGGCTGACATCTAGTGGTAGTTGCTGAGTATTACACGATTTTAATTTGAAACTCAAAAAGGGACGTTGGCTGGTATGTCAGTAATAGTATCCCTAGTGTGACGTCAACTGTACCCATGGTCCTTCACACGTTGAGGTCCCTCAGATTTCATTGTTTCTGACAGGGGGTAGCATGAAGTTTAGCATGAGTACATATGTAATCAAGCAGAAAATAGCAATGGAGCAAGAACATCTATGCACCTTCGACTCCAGGAGGAGAGTATACAGGAGGTCCCAAATATGGCCTGCACTCCAGCCACTCATGTTGAAATGCCAGAAGCATACTCGCCAAGATATGTGACATATAAGGAGCAAATGAATCAGAGAGCCACGGTGGGGCTCTGTCCAGTACCCATCAGAGGGACATGTATGCCTATTGAAGCACCAATAACCAGACAACCGTGGGCTGCAAGGTATCCCCTGAGACAACCATACCAGCAGACGACAAGATACGAAGACTACTTACAGACTGTCCCCGAAGAGGCCCACAGAACCTTAATGGAAGGCAATTGGTGACGATATAAGAGCCTAGACGTGACGTACAGACAACCATAAAACGATAAGCAAAAGAAAGTACACAAGGACGAACTGTAAATGAATAATGATGTGACAAACGTATAAAATACCACTTTGCAGCACAAAGAACGTACCCAGGATGGAATCGTTTAACTGACAATGCATGTAAATAGGCTTGGAACGCAAGAAGCAAAGTAAACGGTACTGCTTGCAATGCTTAGTAGAAGCTTAGTGCGGCATGCGCCAATTATATCTCTACCTCAAAGAAGCACGCTATACGAGTGCGACTCCATTTTGTAAAGCAGAACAAAGCCTAGGCTGCAAGGGGGCCACCAAGGCCGAGATTCATATTCCAGCTAAAGCCAGAAGGGAAGAGCAGAATCGAAACTCAACAAGAAGTAGTTCATGCTTGGGAATTCAAGGTCAACTCCAGGAAGGGAGGAAAGCGGCAACTCCAAAGAATCAGAACTCCAGAGCATGACTGCTAGTCGAGATAAAGAGGCCTCAGGCAGGTGGCTGGGCTGAACAAAGAATCAAATATACGAAAAGAAGGAAAAAGAAGCAGATTCACAGTGAACAGACACGTGACCAGCTAAGGGCAAAGAGGTACCAACGTCTGATGTCACCCAGAGCCCGAGGATGCCATAACTTTTCGTGATAAGAACTACAGTTTCGAGGCCATCCTCCATCCTCGGCCTACTAATTGACACATAGACATAGCCCTAAAGGTACTGATTGATGGAAGGGAGGCAGGGTGAATCTTGGGGCACGCCACATCTGGGTGTCCATTCTGCATGCTAATTAAAGTGGAGATTTATGTCTAGGGGTGCAACCCACCCAATCACAATGGACCAAATAATCTAGGGTCCTATAGCTTGTAGAACCAATAAGACGTTGTAGTTGTAGTGACGTCTATCATGAGTGATGTAGCGGGATGGGCTTAGACGCCCACCCGATAAGTGTTATCCAATCGCATTGTTCTGTTACCATATACAGATATAGCACCTATACTTAAGTTACATTTCCGACCAATAGAAATTGCATGACAAACTTATGAGTGTTGCACGTCAAATGAGGACGAATTTTGCCCATAAAAGTTGCTGTCTGAATGCAGAAGTTGGGAGTTGAAGCAAGACAGGCGATCGCATCATTGAGGATTACCATTTATGTCCCCGTTTTTTGTACTGGTCATTAAACGGACTTCCCTTTGCCAAACTATTGAGTTGTCCTTATTGAAGTGTGTCAGAGTAAATGAATCTTGCCACCTAACCTCCTCAAGGTGAAGCCATCTTGTCTTACAGGTACTAGAGGGCGAGTTCTGACCTATGGGCCCCTCAGAGGATGCTCCACCCTCAAGTACAGGAGAAAGGGTGGGCGCATGTGAATCTAAGCATAGATTAGCGAGCAGTATCTGGAGGTGGGTTGTGAGCAGGTACAGCGGCACACAGATGTTTTAGCACCGCTTGTCCCACCTGTGAATCTGCTTTAGAACAAGTGTCAATGCAGTAGTGCCGAGTAAAGGTATGTACGGAATTCCAAGTAGCTGCTTTGCAAATAGCATCTAGGAGGACATTTGCGATAAAAGCTAATGTAGCTCCTGTACCTCTGGTAAGAGTGAGCTCTTGGTGTGAAAGACCGGGTCTTCTTGGATAATGAATAGCATAGTTGGATGCACTTGACTATACATCTGGAGATACCGTTTTCTGAAAAGTGATCACCTTCCCTGCCAGTTGCTATGGAAACAGTAGTACAAGACCGCCCTCCTTACATCTAGTGTATGGAGGTTCCTTTCAGCAGAGTTAGATTTTGGAAAAAAGTAGGTAATTCAATGAATTGACATGGAACTTGTCCAGGTGAAAACCTAGGATGTGTTCTAAGGACCACCTTGTCCTTGTCGACAACAAAGAAAAGGGTCTTGTAGAGACAATGCATGTAGCTCACTAACCAGTCTAATGGAAGCGATGGCTACTAGAAAGGCAGCCTTGCAGGTTAAGTGTTTTAAGCTGGGTTTGTGCATAGGGTCAAATGGCAGACCCATGAGTTTTGAGAGCACAACAGTAAGATCCCAACCTGGTGGAGGGTTTGAAATGGGAGGGTAGTCGCTTTACTTCCTCAATGAAAGCCTTAAGAACAGGAACTTTCCACCAAAACACATTTTTTTGTGAAGTGGCATATGCGTACAGAGCTGCTAGGTGTACTTTGATGGAGTTAAATACTAGGCCGGAGTCTAGTAGGTAAAGCATGTAGTGTAGAATGTTGGAAGGGGAACATTCAATTGGATTTAAGGATTGTGACTGGCACCATATCACAAACCTTTTCCAGTTGTTGAAGTAACCGTATCTGGTGTTGAGTTGCCATGCCTCCTCAAGGATATCCATACACTTTTGAGGAAGTTTTAAGTGCCTGAACTCTAAGACTTCAGGAGCCAAGCTGCCAAGTTCATAGACTGAGGATGTGGATTGAGCGTTATCCCCCCATGCTGGGACAGCATGTTGTAGGGGGACGTGAATTTGGTTGGTTTGCATATTGCCATTTTGAGCAGGTGTGGAAAGCATGGCTGTCTTGCCCACATTGGGGCCATCAGGATCAGTGTGGCTTCTTCCTGGTGCATCTTGTGCACTATTCTGCTGAGGAGTGGCGTCGAGGGGAAGCGTAAGCACATTTCCCTGACCGACTCATCCACAGGGCGTTCCCCATGGACTTTGGTTGGGGAAACCTAGATGCAAAGTCGTAGCATGGTTTGTTTTGGCTTGTGGCAAATAAGTCTAAAGGGGGATAACCCCACAGGGAAAAAGTCTACAATGTCTTTGTTGAACTGCCACTCATGTTCTTCTGTAAGAGGATTTCTGCTCAGAGACTATGCTAGAGCATAGAGTTCCCCTGGAACGTGTTGCGAGAATAGGAACATGCTCCACTTGCGTGTGTGTCACTGCCACATTTCTTGGGACAGTCTGGACAGACTTGGTGTGTTCCTCCCGGCTGGTTTAGGTAGAACATGGCAGTGGTGCAGTCTATGAGGCCTTCTAAGGTCTGACCTAGTAGATACTGCTGAAAGGATTGCAGGGCCTTGAAAACTGCTAGAGGTTATAGAAGGTCGATGTGGTTTTGGGCTGTGGTGCGTTTCCACTGCCCATGAGCTGTGTGGTGAAGGAAATGGGCTCCCTAACCGTACAGTGAGGCATCACTCGTTAGTATTGCTTGATCTGGTGAATTGCTAAAAGGTTTTCCCTTCAATAAATTGTCTTGGACCACCAGCAAAGAGCCTGTACCAGGGTTAGCGAAACAACCAATAGATTGTCCTATTGTCTGCCTGCTCAACACCATTGTTTAGCTAACCATTCTTGCATGCGCAGCCGCGCTAGGTAGATGCATGATGCCATCCATCCTGAGCAGGCACATTGCTTTGCGTATGGCAACCAGGTAGTGAGTTATTTGTAGCAGCATGTTCTAAACTCTTTCGTTTGAGGGGAAGCCCAATTGGAACAGATTGTTGATTATTCTCTGGGTGTTGAATTTGCAAATTTGAGGGTTCTACCCCCCTCCCCTTCTCCTATCAGCGAGTCATCTAGATAAGGGTACATTAGGATGGACTCTGCGTAGGTGCGCCACCACGACTGCCAGCACTTTGGTGAACACCCTTGCAGCCGAGACCATGCCGAAGGGGAGCACCTTGAATTGGTAGTGTTCTCCCGCTATCTGGAATCGCAGGTATTTTCTGTGCGATGGAAACATGGAAATATGAAACTATGAATCTGGTTAGAAGGGGAATCACTTTCCGAAGGGGTGCATGAGAAAGGTTTGTGGCTTGACATACGAGTTTGCTGGGCGAGGTATAGTACTGGGAGGATTGTTAGGTCTTTTTGGCACAAGGAAGTACGTTGAATACCCTGGTTTACTGGGACGATTTCTATTGCGTCCTTTTCCAGCAGTGATTTCACCTCCTACAGTAGGAGTTTATCCTCGTTTTGATTTTTTGTTTCGGCAGGTGGTCAGATGTTTTTTACACTAGTTCTATATAGTATCTGCCCACCACGGTGGCTAACACCCATTTGTCTGAGGCGATTCCCCTCCCATGCATGGGTGAAGTGCGAGATGGAACCTCCTACTGGAGAGGCATGGGAGGGGACCTGGAGCAGGTTATCATTGTTTGGGAGGGGTAGAATCCCTTGCAGAGGAGGCTCTAACTCTGCTCTTCGCCCAAAACTGAAGTGTTGTGGGCCCTGCCCAGTGAACAGTCTTGTGTTGAAAGACTCCCTCAACACAAATGGCTTGTTGAACAGCTGCCCAAGAGATATTAGGGTGTCATACTCTTCTTTGGCGCTTTTAAGGGCATCCTCAAATGCTTTACTGAACAGTGCATTTGGTGCAATAGGCATGTTGAGTAAAGTGGCCTGTGTTTTAAGTTTAACACCAGATTGCCCAAGTCAGGCATGACACAATTAGCATGCCTTCAGCTATGATACGATATATGATGATATAGCATTTGTAATGCCCCTATACACAAGTCTGCAGCACCCAGTTTTTTTATGCAGTTGGCCACCTGCTTGCCTTCAGTTACAGTCTTTAGGAGCTAAGATTTAAGGCGATATGGAACAGTTTCAATTTCCACCTCTGGCAACTGTAGCTAGCCAAAAAGGTATTATTGGCTTTCCCAGTCTGATAAGCAGCCGAGGAAGCCACCTTTCTGTCAAAAGTGTAAATCTTTTTACTTTCTTTATCTGGTGGAGCCACTTCGGAAGCGCAATGTGTGCCTGCCCTTTTCCTAGTTGTGGTAACCACCAGGGAGTTTGGTTTGAGCTGACCCCCGATGTATAGAGGTAGGGGCCACTCTGAACACCTTCTCAATTAAGGCATAGACTGCTTCAGTAAGGATAGGCATTAGGAGAGTGGTTGAATGAGTCGCTCAATAGATTGCAGGAGGGGAAATGAATTAGGTTGCAGACTTCTTGTCTTCACGAACATCCCCCATAAAGTCTATCAACTTGGGCCTCCTGTGTCTATGTTGCAATGTTCTGCGGCCTTGAGAAGCACCTCATTGTATTGAAGCTGGTTGTCGACTGGGAAGTGTAAGCAAAGCATGGCATCAACAGTAAGATACACAAGTGACAACACTTCAAGGGTGTTTATTGAACTTTAAAAAGGGTTTGATAAACTCCTATCTCAGCCTAAATCTACTAATGAGAGCAAGCTACGACCATCAAAAAATAACGCAGTTCTATTAGTCTGTCAAAATAAAAAGGCCTATACAAAAAATACTATTGCCAATTACCAACTACAAATAGTGTGGGGAACGATGTTATGTAAAGAAAGAAGTGTTCAAAATGATATTCCAGGTTGTTCATGTCGTTTGCCTCCCTTCCCTATGTTTTCGGCACAGGACAAGGCGGTTCACTGAAGCGTAGCAGTCTCTGGCTTCTTTAGCACGAGGATACAGTTCAAATCTTTAGCAACGGGTCCTTGACTGCGCAAGTCTACTAGCTTTTTAAAAGTCTCTTCGCTCAGAGGGCATTCTCCTTCAATTTCCTCAAGTATTCACTTCGGGTGATTCACTGTTCACTCCAGATTCCCCTCAGCCAGGCTCAGATCCCTTTTTCACAATATTAATCTCCTTAAATTCCCCTCATCTGAGCTCAGATAGCTTTTTCTACAATTAGTCTCCCTCAGCCAGGATGGACCAATTTCAATTTACTTCATAGATAGAAGACTTTCGAATGTGCACGGGTTTGGCTTAACCTGTTGCTGGACCACTAAGATTTCACAATTCCTCTTGTTTTAACATTTGTCACCCATGCGTTGGATACCTAACAGACTTTCGAATGAGCACCCATGTGGTGCCAGACCACTCCGTATATGGTATTGTATCTTACCTTCAAAGTTCTTTATACAATGTTGCCACTTGCAACCTTGGTTTCCACACAGACCGGTTTGGTATCAGTCTCCCCAACTCACCTGCTGTGCAGACTTCACTGGTGCTGCTTTGTTGTAGGAGCCAAGGACAGTACCACTGCAGCAATCGATTCACCCCACCTCGACTGTCTACACGGGAGAGCCCCGGGTACCTCTGACACACAATGCAAGACTCTTTGATTCCAGGTCTTATGTTTTAGTCTCGAAGGCTCATGAAAGATACAGGCTTTCGGTGAAATGGCCAATGGCACTTCCCTCCTTGCAATCCTCTTCAGTCTTGCCGTCTTCTGCCTTGTATTAAACTGCCATCTTGGCACTGCTGCTTCCTCATGTGCTTTGCTCAGTGTGCTTTCCTGCTCCGCCTTTTATCTGTGTGGGGAAGTGTGATGGGCGTCAGGTGTGTGTAATGATGAGAAATTGCCTGTATACGGCTGAGGTGTTAGTCTGTTTTCTTTCACAGTGAGCGGTCTGTGGGAAAGTGTTTGTTAGAAAAAGGTTCAGGGGTGGGTTGAATTCCTAAGTATCCTACTGGATAGGATGGGGAAAAGCTGTTACAGGGATCGGGATACCGCATCTCACCATCCGGTGTCCCACTTCCACTCCCCAAATCCCCTTCATCCAGGTGATCCTCCCACAATGGTCCAACCCCAGGAACTGGATCCAAAAGCGATGGCCGTGTCCTAGCCCCCTGGATAACAGATCCCTGGGGACTAGCAGGTGAGATCCCTTCAGGTTTCTCAGGAAAAAGTCACTGGTTTATCTTGATTGTCTAGTGACTGGATGACGTAGACCTCATAATATTGGTCTTGGTTACACTAGTCCCCTTGATCTCCAAGAGATGCAGGATCAAGTGAACCTGAGGTGTCTACAAAATAGAAGTCCTGAGAGGGGAGGAGCCGAGGGGGTAGCCTGGCTCTGGGTTTAACCTTCATCTGAATGACTACTGATCTGTGTGCCAGTAATATGGCGACTAGCCTATTCAACTTATCTTAATCATCTTCCCACCCATAAGAATGGGTATCTACTGAACCTCATTTTCTCTTGAGAGTCTAACAGCAAGTTTCACTCATGTTCCGGTCACCTGGTCTGATCACTTTCTGGCACCTTTTTTGGAAGCAAGACGACACGAAGCAACACAGGTTCGATCCCTGGGTCCGCGCTTAGAAACCTCTGGGTGTTTAAGCGCATTATAAATACGTAACTAAGACAAAAAAAAAAAAACAATTCCTGTAACAGGGCCTCGATGCCCACGGGGGCTGTGTGAGCGCTTTATAAATGTAAAAAAAAAAAGTACTATATTGCTGTCGTGGTGTCTCATGGCCTGCAAGCTCGCAAGTTATGGCATGAAGTGGACCGGTCTCTGTTGGCAGATCAGGTGAGGGGCCAATGTGGAGTTTATGGGAGAGCGAGACTATCCTTGTACCTCTCTCCATACACTTTGCCTCCAGGAAGGACCTCCAGCAATTGAAACCTTCGACCTCCCGCTTACAAATGCCCTCACACCCCACACCCCTCAGCCCTATAAAACCGACCTCGCAGAGATCAGGACCAATGCCTAGGCAGTTCACCGCCAATCTCAAAGCACTCAAAACTCTCAAGCACCATCTAATCGACCTGGAGAGCCGATCCCTCAGCCCAGAACAAAACCGCCCTAGCAAGCATAACTAGAACATAGATGGAAAATTAAAAAAAAAAAGCAAGCCCTATGTGACCTTCTCACTGCACTTCCACAATGCCGCCAATGAAGACACTCCACCATCTCTAAATTAAATTATATACCCCAGCCGCCCACAGATGAACAACCAATAGCCCCTCACATCCAATTCCCCCCCATTCCAAAGCTCTGGCAGTCCGGACCAGTCGTCATGCCTCTCAGATATTGACCACTGGATGACGACCAACCACCTCATCCTCAACCCTAGGAAAACTGAAATCCTGGTTTGCGGGAAAACAGCCCCACTTCCTCAACCAATCCGTGGCCCAAACCACCAGGACACGCACCGGCAATATCCAACGTGGTAAAAAGCCTTGGATGCACATTGGACTCAAGCCTTATCCATCAAACGCACAACTATCATATCCAAAACCTGCTTCTTCCATCTACGGATTCTCAGGCGTATTTTCCCTTACCTATCCCCACCGTTTTTCGGCCATCAACTCCCATCATCCTGTTGCCTAGACTACGCAACCTGCCTCAACCTAGGTGACCCAGCATCTCAACTAAGGAAACTCCAAAGAATCCAAAACGCAGCAGCACGTCTGCTCATTAACCCACCCGCCAGAGAACACATCAGCCCTACTCTAAGAGTCCTCCATTGGCTCCATTGGTCGACACTACCTTTAAAGCCATTTGCATCACCCACTGCGCCGTCAACACCGGACCGGAATTCCTCCAAGACAAAATTGTTCCCTACCAACCCTCTAGAAATCTCAGATCTCACAGCATTTCGTCTAGTGCTCCCACCTCCCAAATCCTTCAGACTGGGCGATTCCCCTTCTCCATCCAAGCGTCGATCATCATCATTACACACATTCGCAACACTGAAAACCACCTGAAATTCAGAAAGGCCCTAAAATCCTGGCTTTTTCCAATAGCCCCCTGAACCCTTATTCCTCGAAACTTCTCTGCCGAACCCAACATCCCCTTATACAAACTACAACAGTGGCCGGCAGCTTTCGCAGTGGCTCACCCGACACTATCACCCCATGTGCAACAACATTCCTGACAAATACACCAGTGAAGCCAGCAGCCTTTGCTGTGGCACACCACAATAAACCCACTCACGCTCACTGCATGCTCAGACCCTTGCACTAGAGAGACCATGAATAATGAGATTGCGCCATCTGCACTGGACAAATATCGTTCCAGCCGAACAACTCTGAAGACTATGGTATTTATACCTTACACCACATCTGTGGACACAGGCTGCAGGCACGGCCAATCATCCATGCACCATAGAATGCAGCTATGGCCATGCTTTCTGGTCTAGCAGCACATTTAGCCATCCACAATGAAACAACCGAGGTACAACACCTCTGCCACTAGCATACAGAGACTACCAATGAAATGAAACTCGGTATAGCTGGCCACACATCAATTCTCTCAATAGCAATCTATCGCAAACCACCAAATGCGCCCACCCACATGCCTGGCCTCTTTGGGCTTCTTAGTCGACCCTAGCCAGCCACCCAAGTCCTAGACCGGTAAAAAAAAGCCCTTCCTCAGAGGACTAGCTGCATGTTTTCCCAGCAGTAAGATTACTGCTGCGAACATTCCAGCTGCTTTGAAACGCACTAGTCACCATCATTTCAATATGGATTCCATCCAGCAATGGGTACGAAATCAGTTAGATCATCACTGCTGGATGATTTAGCTCTTCTCCAGGACTGCAGAGAAGAGTGCCAATTCTCATGGACCCCTCTGCGGCATTCGATACTGTGGATCACAGCATTCTATTGACCAGTCTTGAGCAAGCAGGCGTTACAGGGCCCCTACTGGCATGGTTTGAGTCATTTCTTAAGGGACAGACCCAGACCATATCCTTTCAGGCCTGCCAATCGCCAACTTCTGGTTTGGCCTGTGGGGTTCCTCAGGGGTCAGCCTTGTCCCCTCTCCTTTTTAATCTGTGTGTGCACCTATTGGCAGACTTCATTGCAGAGTCTGGTGTCCTATTTTACAACTACGCCGATGACTGTTTCGGCTGGACTCCCCACCAACTGAACCCTTTGGCAAACCTTGCGACTGCCTGGATAACATAGGCAAGTGGATGTCTGCCAATTGGATAAAGTTAAATGGAAATAAATCGCTCCCCAAACAACTTGCAGTCTTTGGAATTCTCAATTCTGGCTCGACTCGCTTGGCCCCTGTTCAGTAGTGTGTGCATCTGAAAAGCCTTGGGGCGAGGCTCCTTCCCAGTGGTTTGCGAGAAGCACAGATCTCGGTAGTCTGTAATGCAGGGTTTGGGAAACTTAAAATCTTAAAGATACTGCCTTTGCTACCCCAGACAGCCGAACTAGGATGATCACGTCTACTATAATGGTGTCACTGGACTACTCAAACAGGATATATTTAGGGTAACCTATATATCAGATACAATGTATGCAGGTAGTCCAGAATTCAGCAGCAAGATTGGCGCTTAATGTTCCCCGCTTGACCCCTTCTGCGGCCCTCTTGCATCGCCTTCATTGGCTCCCGGGGGCAGCACGGATTGAGTTTAAGGTACTTTGAGTCACTCACTGGGCTTTAAACAATTCAGGCCCAGAGTATTTGAAAAAAAATAAGAGCAGTACTATCCAACTAGGCAGCTGTGCTCTGCCCCTCAGTCACTTCTTAAAATACTGCGGTACCACCAGGCACGGCTGGGAGATCACTCCTTTTATGGCTCCTACATTATGGAATTCTCTTCCACCGTCATTGACAGTCAGATTACCTTCCCTTCCGCAGGTCGCTCAAAACCCATCTGTGTGCAATTCAAGCTTATTTTCTCAGTACTGCCAATACCAGCTCCTAGACACTTTCAGCCCTTGGTGTGCGCTTTATACGCTTTTAAATAAACGGGTGGAGGTGCTGGGGTGAAAAGTGTCCGGGCGTGGCTTTTTGGCTGCTGGTTCATCCCTAGCTACTACTGTGTGTGATGGGTCCTGAAGGTTAACCAGTTGTGCAGGGTGCCAGTCCATTAAGTCTACAAAAGAGGACATATTCCTCATAACCCAATCAAAGCTCTCTGGGGTCCAGTCAGATGACTTTGGAACTACTGAGGAGTGTCCCTCCTTGTGGTGCATGGTCCCTGAACGAGTATCCAAGGGTGTTCTTAGATTTAGAGGGGCCACCATCCTGGTAAGTGGAGGGCTTAGACGGTAGAGGTGTCACTTTTTTTTGTGGATTTCAACGTCAGACTTTGAAAGCGGGCCCGGGACGGGTTTGAGTGCTCTCATTTTTGAGATAGTGGAGGGGGCTGTTGAAGCACTTTGACATGCCTTTCAGCATGCGAAAGGCCATCTGATTTATATGCAGTGTCAGAAGCCTTTCATGTGGCGAGCATTATGACCCAGAGTGCAGGGATGTTTGAGGACCTTTCCTTTGACACGGTGTTGCTTTCAACAGTCAACAGTGTGGTCAACGGTCAGTCGTGGGATGTGTGCTTGGTGTGGCGTGAAGTGTGCTCGAGTCGATGGGTGTAGTCTCAGCAATAGGACCGCCAGCCTGCTTAATGAGTTGGTGGCTCGCACGTGGGAGTCTTGAATCCTGTTTGCCCTCAGTGTCACTTAGGACACTGGCACTGTCATCACTGGAAACTCCCTCCACGCCAATGGAGGCCTCAGCCTGCATGGCGTGGGCGGCCCAGCGTTTTGTTCTACAGTCCGTCCATGCCCTTGGTAGAAAGAGCTTGCAGGATTTCCAGTTCTTTACGGGGTGATCGAGGGAGACTGGTTACACACTGTTCGTCTACCCAGGGGTACTTCCTATTGCAAAAACAAACAAAATTTTAAAAGGTGTATTTTCCAGGATTCGTGGAAAAGGCAGCGAAGAGAAGGAAATGGGTGGGGGGGGGGCGGAGATTAGGCATTCTCTAAAAGGAGAAGTATGCCCCCCCTCCCCTACTCTCACTACTGTGATGGGCCTCAGCCCATTGAGACCTGTGGGCTGCGGTCAATGTTCGTTAGACGATTGTTCGCTCGCGTCAGTTGAAATCTGCTGCAGATCTTGTGGCAGGCGGTTATCAAAAGAATAGTAAGAAAGTCTATAATCAATTTTCTAATCAGAGGCATCAGCCTGAAGCCCTCTGCAAACTGGTGTCCGACTACAATGGTGAAAAACCCCCAATCTGAGTGACCTCAACACGTGAAGGACCAGGGCGTCTGTCGGCATCACACTAGGGATAGTATTACCTGTGCCCTGTCGACATCGGTTTGAGTTTCAAAAACAAATCATACAATACTCTGCGATTACCACTAGATGTCGGCCTATGCATAGCATGTAATCTAAGCAGACCCACATGCCTCACAAATATATATCTATATCTCTTTGGACCATATGTCTGCTACAGGTTCATTGTAGCTTACTACAGCCTTCTCTCCCACCCAAATTAGTCTGGCTGCTCTGCTACACTACCAATACCTTGGGTGGTACAGACTCGTACTAGACGTTGGAGCTCTGTATTGCTACGTAGAGAGTCTTGTAGAGTACCTGGAGTGGACTTTTACTCCCCAACAGTACATACTACGTTAACCCTGAAGACAGAAGGTAATACAGGGAATGGGGGTATCAGAAAATCTGCAGGGACTCGTAACTTACAATTAAAGCCAATTTGTTGAACCAGGACTGTATTCCTGAGAGAATGAGAAATCAGCAAAACCACAGAGTGCGAGAGAACTAAAACTGAAAGCTTGTCACCTTGGGAAACTGGAAAGTCACCACATATGTCGAGGATAAGAAACTATACTAGAGAAAGACATTAGGGGGGCCCAATTAGGGAGAATAGGCAGAAAAAAAACGACACAGCACTCTGGGACTAAGTGAATTGTAAATCTAACAGCCAAGACCTCCTAGAGAATAGTAATATAATAGGGAGTCTAAAACCCTGCAGGAGAGAAAGAAGGAACCTGAACAAAACTAAAATAATCTCCAAAGACAAGAAGAACTCAGACCCTAAGAGGAATTACAGAACTTGATCCAGAGGATAACCAAAGACCATGTGTGTATAGCTTATTGAGTGGACCATAATAGTAGAGAGCATCCCTGTGATGAGACAAAACAACCAGAAGCGAGTCATTCTCCTGGCCTTATATATACTAGTGGTAGGGTCAGATAGGTTAGATGTGGGCACCTGTCAAGTCTTTGGACATTCACACTAACGGACTAGCACCTTAGTTCGAACCATGGGAAGGGAAGAATCCTTAGTGAATGGTAAACTATATAGTGAAAATGCCTACACAGCATCTGTGTCCTCCTGATTCTCCCCCCACAGAGATGTAATGCAGAACATTGCTGTAGGTGTGTGGGGGGGCATGGGGAGGGTTGGGTCTTAAAACAAAGAGCCGGTATAATCGACAGAATTATAATCATTTGCATTGCATTGTAATAAAATAATGAAATCCCATCACATTAATGGTATAATACATGTGAATGTTTGTGGAGCTGCACAATTAATTGGATTATAGAATTAAACTTGGAAAAGACTGGTGAAACATTTATTAATCCATTACAATGAAGTCTTCGAAATCCATGCCATTTTGTACATCTTTTATACTTTTGATATTTTGTAAATGAAGCTAAAAACACAAGTTAAGTTCACAATTTAATGTCAAGGGGCGAGCAGTAGATGTTGCCTTTTCGTTCCATTAACTGGAATCCAATGTTGATGTAGCCACAGACCTAGTGGGAAAAGAAAGATTTAAAGATACAAAATTAATTTACTAAAAAGCCTGAGTCAACACACCGAGTTGGCAAGAATTACAAATGAATACATCGCTATCAGCACTGCAACAGTCCTTGGTCCACATTGAAGCAGCCATGACTGACATGTAGCCCACAATGTAAACAAGGATGAAGAAATCGAGTTCAGGTACAAACATTAATTCTATACTACTATGAAACAAAGCTACATACGACTACATTCTAACCTCACTCATCTCAACTATGGTGTTGTTGTAAAAGGCCTAATATTTTAAATGAGTGTTAAGGCTGGTTTTGTAGTGGCATGGAGTGAGTGTTTGTGTACCTTAACATGATTTTTGTTTGAAGACTTCTTTGGTAGTGTAACTAACACACACATTTTATTTGTGGGGATTATGGCATACGAGCATTATATACACATGTGTATGGCGTACGACTGAACTACATAGGGTGTAAGAGTATATGGTCTATGACTAAATTGTAAACGACACAAGAGAGCGTTGCATAAGGCGTATGAGTGTTTGGCATACAAATGCTTGCTTTAAAATCAAATAAAATCTTAGTCAGTTTTGAATTTCCATATGTACAATAGTGTACATATACAAAATGTAAACATATAAAAACACATACTTAAAGATTTACATTCTGCGCATGCATTAAAATTATAGTGCAGACCAGGACATGGTCCAAGGTCCAACAACCTACTTCACGAAGGAATGGATGTGTGGCCTATTTCAGACGGAATTTCTAATCCCAACAAAACACTTATGACCTTGTTGATAGCGGCTTGGGTAGTTCTGGCGAGGAGGAGGAAACCGAAAGGAGGAAAACGAAAGGCAAGGGAGAGGGACAAATTCCATCTAGACTGGGGCTGTTATTGGACTACCTCAAGGGAGACTACATGCGGCAATGGTGCCCTCAGATCATGAAGTTTGGGCATAATGTAATTGCTGAGGCTCATCTGGAAGCTAAAATTGGTGCATCAACACTCAACCAAAGCATATGTCACAGGTGAAGGAAGGATATGGGGAGAAGGGTGTTATGTATATTGAAAATGCCAATAAAAACAAATGAAAAAGAAACTAGTGCCGTGACTGCCACACTAACATGAGTATCAAGTTCCATAGAAAACCCGAAAAAAAATGAATTGCTAATAACTTTTGGCTCAAGTGGCGATTTGGCAGATATTTTGCTAACAAATATGTTGTCATGGCTTCCCACCCCATAACACCTGGAAATTGAGAAAGAAAGTTAAAAACACTGTTTCAGCCTAGTCCCCTGGCCATCTTCCCATGGAGAAAGTCACATTTTTGCTCCAGCGCACAGCCCAAACCGCTGGACGGAATCCAGTAAAAATGAAGCCAACAAAAATTGTCTGTGAAAAAGGTGTGGTGAAAATGCCTCTGCAGTGAACAGTAAAAAAGTTACCAAGTAAAAAGTAGTTAAATATACAGCTGAAAAGTAGCCACAAATGTAGTGTTAGGGTAATTGGCAGAGTTAAGGAGCGTTTACTGGGATTATGATTGCCTGGGGGTTAGGGTAAATAAATTGGGGTTTGGTTGGTGGTTATGGTAGATTAAGAGTCAGGGTAAGTGTTGGGTTTGGATAAGTGTTCAAGAAAGGGATACAGAGGTTCGGAAGGGCTGGTGAACCTAGGGGTAAGGGTAACGTACGCATAAGGTGTTAAAGTTGCAGTTAGGGTAAGGTTATTAATACAGCAAAGGTTTGGGGTAGGGCAAAGGCTATGCAGTCTGGTGAGCTGGTGATTGAGTTGGAGACAGGTTCACTTTATTTTCCATTTAATTTGCATTCAGTAATATGCAAATAAAATGCATTAGCACGCTGAAGGGTTAATGTTCTGTGAGTTCAGGGTAGGATAAGGGTTGTAATTAGAGTTAAGTTTACTCTCTTCCTTCTTAAGAGTATTGCTCTGATCACATTTTTTTCTCTTAATGTAATGAAGTTTGAATCAAATTGAATAATATATTGTTCTGTTTATATTAAATTTTATTACATGTAAAGTTTTGTTAAAACTATATCATAATGAAATAAAAAGAGTTGGGGGAAGATTTAGGAAAGGAGTTAGGGTTGCTGCCTTGTACTTTTGTGCATTTCAAAACAGCTTTTTTGGAGACCTTATTTCTTGAATTGATGGACTACATTTTCTAAAAACTTTTTGCGGACTATATTTTCACATGACCACATTTTTCACACAGAACCAACTGGACCAGGTGCAAAACCATGTGGGCACAAAGTGTTGACTATTTCCAGGGGCGGCGGGTCTGGGGTTATTCCATCCAGTAGTAATCCCAAAATGATTTCTACATCTCCCATGGTGCTTTACAGCAGAGGCAGACAGGATTTAAAAAAGAAAATGAAAAAGCAGAAAGGTTTTCCCAAACTAATAACCGTTGACTTGCTCGATGATTTGGATGAAATCATCAAAACAAAAAGGTTGAGGCTACAACCTTGTCCCACCACCCCCACAAACTGCAAAATGTGTTAATAGATTACAAAATGAAAGTTAAGAAAACAATATACTACAGTTTGTTTTCAGCCCATTCATTTTCCCCATAGAGAAAAGGTGCAGTTTTAAAACAGCTTTAGTTTGAAAAACGCAAAGCTGTTTTGGACTTGACCAAGTAGGACAACAGACACAAAGCGTGCACTTAAATTCCTTGACTGGTTTGGGGTAAATCCATCCAGTGGTTTAAAATATGCGACAGAACAGGGTGCACTCTGCTCCTTAAAACCTTTGTATCGGCGTTGGTGCTTTTTACAGCAGAGAGGCTAGTACCTTGACTTGTTGGATGGACTTGGATGACATTTTGTAAACCAAGAGATTGCCAATAGGGGGTGGCAGGGGAGAGTTTGGGATTTTGCATGCTTTTTAAACACAGGTATTTACGTTTATTTGTAGTACATTGCTACTATTATAGTGTGGGGAAAACCGTTTGAAATAATTAAAACGATAAAAGGCTACCATTCTGCATTAGGCCATCTCTTCTAGGTATGATCATGTAAAAAAAGCGACACCCTGTCCTCCAGATGTCAGACGGGTGGGAATGGCTACTTTTCAATAACAATAAAATAGTCAGTGATGGGTTTTCTATCTCTGCAGCAATGTAACAGGACGGTATTATCTGGTCTTTTGTATGCCAAAGAGGGAAATCCCACACCACCCACACACAGACAACAAACATTCCTCATCCAAGTTTTCTTACCATAATTTATGACGCCGTCACAGCTTTGGGTTGCTTCTTGGGCTTTAACTTGAAGAACAGAATGAGTGTAGCAATACCTGCATACGTTGCCAGAACACACTATTGGAAACAAACATGGACATTTAGAATTTTAACATTACAATAGTGCGACAAGCCTAGCACATCTCAATTGGCTAGAGATTTTTTTTTTATTTGGAAATTATAGTAGGCTGTAATGTGGTAATGAATGGACTGAAAGAAAATAAGGAGAACATCTAGACCGATGTGGTGCACACGTGCTGTTGACATTTCTTGATTGTATGTATAGTTAAACTGAACGCCAAGATAAATCTATGATGCTAAACTACTCTGCCATGGAAATACTCCTCGTCAGGTAAGATTTTAACTTCAGAGCTACCCAACTTGTGAGAACCCCAGAACTTTTTGCTGGACTGGTACGATTATGTTCCCCATGCCTCAGTGAGTGGCAACATTTGTCCACACCCACAGATCCTTTCTCTTTCTTTTTTATGAGTGTCATTAAGACTCTCCATTGTCCTTTTAATTGTATCCTTTGACAACTTTTGGTATTATACCTTTTTATTGTTACAGGGTTGCCCTTTGGGCTACCCTTTTACTTTCTCTGGCTAACCATGTGTGAACTACAGCTCCAAGGGTAGAAAGGATATTTCAATCTGTTCTACGAGTGCTGGGAGATACAATAGAGCCCCTTTCGCACTAGCACTAATTATATTACAGATGCAAGCTCATCTTAAATGGCTGATGGCAGTAAAACCATTTCACCAATTAGGTGAACCTTTACCACAATCTGTTTTCACAGCTGGGTGCCCATATGACCAAAATGTCTCGTCTTTTTGCTATTTATTCGCTTCCTGTCCCTTCTTGGTCTTTCCCCTGTGGGAAATTCCTTTGTGTGATTTCGATCTTTCGGTGCGAGACCTCAGTCAAGCTTGCCCAGACTCTGAAGTGTCTGTCAAGGCAGGAAGCGAGGGAGGCGTCCAAAACTCTTCAGCCCTTCGTCTTCCAGCCTGCATGCGAGAATCCAGTTCAAACTGGGAGGTTGGCTGAAAGGACTGTTCCCCCTGAAGGTAGGGGATTGCCGGGGCTAGCTGGTGGGAACGGAGGACAGATCTGGGAACCCCTTAAGAAGAGTAAAAGTGCCCTGGAGTTCAAGACTGGGAGGAAAGTCTGGGCAAGAGACTTTAAAACGAACAACTGCATCGTAGTACAGATGGAACAAGGGTCTGAGAACCCCAAATACAGAGAAACTACTACAACCATTATATGAACAATAGCAGTATGTTAGGCAGAATCCTGTGCAGTTCCCTTGGGGACCACTGCAAGAAGATTAAGACTACAGGAGTAAGCAGTAAACCCAATTGGTAGCAGTCTGTACCACCCAGATTTACCTGGAAGCTGTGGCTGAGCAGTCAGACTTCCCGCAAGAAGAGTAGGGCAGTATAGAGTATACACAATAGGGCTAAAAACACAGTAGCGCAAACAAACACCGACCAGAGCTTTGCATCAAAAGTATATAATTATTTAAAACACTTTAGGCAATACACTAGCACTCTAAATCAAAAGCAAGTTAAAACACAGTCAGGTAAAGTATAAACACCTCCCTTGATAACTATTAGACAAGTCAGAGTTAAAACACCACTATTTGTTAAAACAGATGTGAAAGCATAACCTAGATGGCACTCCAATAGTTAAGTTAAAGGGAGAGAAAAAGGCAGGGCATAAAAATACAACAGTTCCCAACACTTTTAGAAGTTCAAAGCAAGGGAGTAAAGGCAGTATACACTGCCGAGCCAAAGTTCATAGGCCAGGCCCATTTTAAATGGAGCAAAGCGAAATGTGCCCAAGATCACACAGTTAAAAATGCACTAAAAGTCTTTGCAGAATGTTCAAAAGAGATTGGGGTGATTCGAGAAGTAAAGTTAGAAGGCCTGGGGCCAACCCAGTTGGAAAGCCACGGATTTAAGGGTCACCTTGGGCAAACTGAAGAAAGGGGGGGCCAGGCAGAACACATTAACTTAAAGAGAGAGGAAGCTCCAGCGGTGGCAGTTATTCCTGGCAGTGGTTGCAGTGCGTTGTTTCGACCAGGGGAAGAGAGGATCTCGTCGAGGAGGAAACTTGAGTCGTTGCACTGCCCAGGGATGAAACCAGCCGCGGAGTTCGTCGGTTGAAAGGTACGTTCCTTTTATTCACAGTCAAAGTGGTGAAGCTTGGCTATCCGGCCGCCGGGGTGCGTGGGCGATTCGACCAAGAGACATCTTTGGAAGGCGAAAGGGGCGAACTGGTTGATCCCACCAGCTCAAAGGAAGAAGACTCGTCCAGCAGAAGATCTTCTCTTGTCGTTGGGAAAGTGGCGAGTTCGTTGCAGCAGGGCTCCACCAGTGGTGTCGTTGCAGATGGCTCAGCTTCTTCCCTCTTTGCATTCTTAGGTCCTGTGGCGACTTCTGAAGTTCCAGTCCCAAAGGCCCTACTTTTATGCAGAAAACCCCCCATTCAACAGCCTAGCTGTCACTGCTCACCACTGGGCCAATCAGAATAGAGTGTGACTTGGGTTGCTAAGACAACGCAGTCCAGGGTGCCAATTCCCCTCCCCACACATCCTGTGGAACACAGACAGAGTGGCACCATTTGGAGGGCTTCTGTGGAGAAGCCTGCCAAAAAGTGGAACAAAGGACTCGACCTTGGTTAGAGTTACAGAGACGGACACAAACGCCATTTTAGAAAAGAGTTCTGGCGAAAAGACCCAACTGTTCATTTTATATTAAATAAATAAACCGGTGGTATCTTTAACATTGCACCAAAAAGTGGTGCGTTTAAAATCAATGGGAAAATCCCATAGGCAATATTCCGGTGGAATATTTTGTGTGTTAACCACTACCACCAGCCAGAAACCCGACAAGGAGGGGTGGGGGGGCGACTGGACAGTGCCCCCTTGGAAACAGACCCAGGGGCAATCGAATTAACCCCTTCCAGTACTTCCACAATATGATGGTTTGTACTGGTTCTGTTCACAATTTTGGACTAGTAAAGTCAATGGTGACTTTACATGCCGTGGGATGACAGTCAGCCCCAGGGTATGGAGTCTATGTTTGGGGGTCACTATGACACCCCTGTGTTACTGCACTGAGGGTGCAGTGTAACACAGATGATACCCTATGGAGTAAAAGGCCCCATAGCCCAGAAGCACATACAAAGTCAAAGACATACATCAAATCATGCCTAAGAGTGTAAGGAAAAGAGTCTCACTCTTAGTAGGAGAAAAGAAAAAAAAAATATCCAGCAAAGCTGCTGGGGGACTCACTAGGTTTGGGAAATTAGCCGTAACACAGAATTCTCCCTAACAGTACTTGGAAGGATAGTGAACCAGGTCTATCTTCCAAGCAGCAGAGAAGCCTGAAAAGAGCCAGTTGGAAGAAGCCATTTCCTCTGGCATTGTGAGAAGCTGGAAAAAGAAAAAAAAAAGGGAAATTTCCTCTGGCATCCTAAAATGCCTGAGAAAGGCCAGGTGAAGGGAGACGACACTGTCCCCACCGCTTGCCGCGTCGTCAGTGAGTCTAAGAACAGCCATAGGGAAGGAACTCAACCCCCTGGTATTGTGAATAGAATAAGTAATTTGAAGAGACTTTCTTTTTTGTGTCTACCATTGACTGAGAAATCCTCCAAGAGAACTGTTAGAATCTTTGTTTTATTCATTCTGGAGAATGCATCTCACCAAGAGGTGAATACAAAGCCTCAGTCCAGAAGAAGGGAGTCATTCCTCTGGACTAAGAATATGCTTGTTTTTTCCTTATTTAGAGTAATGTATGGAAAAACATTTTGACACATACGGGGGAATATTTACTTTAGACTGACATCCCGACAGAGAACTTCACATTCAGTTGACGGATGAAAATCCCCCTTCGTGTTAGGGACAGTTAGGGCTTTCCTCTTATTTTAACCCAATTAAATCACAACAATGCCACCTGTGTGTCAGTCTCCTTCCACACTCTTACAATCAGAACAGAGCTATAATAAATTTATTTTGAAATTGGAAAGTAGGACTATACCAACAATGAATTCCCCATAAAAGTCATGAATCACCAGCTACACAACTGATTTTCAGGCAAGTTCACTATGGATACTTCCAGTATACCTCATGATTTGCACTTCCTACGGGCTAGTGATAATGGACGCTTGGTAAGTGTGTATGCATGTGTAGAACCATGGGGGCGAGTGTCTAAAAGCTGCGGTGAAAAGCTATAAGCCAGCCATAAAGTCAGTCTGCCGTTTAGAATGGTTTGTCCATAAACATCACTAGGATCAAGGCAGCTACAAGTTCCCAGAATCCAGGTTGCACTGCAGACAAGGCAACCTTGAGACTGTTGGCGATGGAGGATCCCACCAGAGGAGCTTCAGTCCCAGGATCAACGACTTAAGGCTCTATAGATGAAGACTGCCAACAATACTGATGAACTCGGAAGAAGTCCAAGTCCCATTTAGGAGCCTGGGATGTAGCATTGTAGGTACCTCTGAGGCAAGGAATATCTGAACTGGCAAATTGCCGCCCCCCCCCCCCCGCGCTCACGCCCCTGGATGTACTAGATGGTTGGAAGGGGTTGAGAAAATACAGGTGGTGGCTAGTTTTGATCAAGCCTAAAAAGTTTGAGTAAAAAGGTCTGCAAACAGACCAGCTAGGAGAAGGCTGGGCGAGCAAGTAAAACAATGTCCACAAAAGAAGACCACTATAAAAGGTTGCAGAAGCAGTGATCTCCCACAGCAGGCAAGCAAAGTGGTGACCTTCGAGGCCAGATGATGCCCCGGTCAACGCAAAGACTAGGATACAGAAGGGTTCCTCAAGGAAAAACAGCAGTACAAGTCTAGTCCAGGTCATGTCACAATAGAGTATGCTCTTGTGAACAGCAGCAGGCCTTTTAAATTCCAAAAGGCACTCCTACTCTATGACAAGCAAGGATTGTTACCCGTTCAATGGAAGGGTGGAGGGATAAGATGGAACCTAGTCCCAAGCCCTTACAGAGTGTTTGAACACGTGCAGCGATATTGGTTATACTGTCCATGCCGCAATACCCATTAGCCGCTGTCATGGCCAGGTCTCTTCCAAAACCACAACTTGAGGAAGGCACATGGGCACAACCAGGGCAATGGAAGTCAGAAATGGAATGGACTGGGATTTCCCCAACCCAAAAAGGACACCCCATTTCCTCAGTCCACCAACCCTAGACAGACCTCAGGGTAACCATCAGACAACATAAAACTGCCTGAGAATGAAAAGGGACTACAGGGGAGCAGAGGAAAGAAACTGTTAGGGAGAATTTCCATTTTTGTGCCAATTCCCTTTAATATTAGAGACCCCCAGCTCTTTTGCTGGGCTCAGGGCTTTTCAATTTTAACTCCCGAGTGAGTGGGAATTTCTCACTCGTGTTTTTCTGACTAAGATTTTCAGTGTTTGTTTTATGGAGTTTGGTAAACTCTACAGGCATCTTTTTACATTGTGACACACAGCACCTATTGTGCTATGACAATAAGAAAAGAAGTCGCTTGACGTCTATCAATGTTAAACTGCGTTTTCTTGGGTGAACTGCTGTTCCCAAGAATAGTAAGATGACTGCCGTCTTACTTACCTTTTCCTTTGTGGGTCCAGTACACCACCCTATGTGGAGTGCTGGGGGCAGGGGGTTTACATAGTAACTCCTTTAACCCATTCCTCATGTAACATTCTGTTACACTAACTTACTTGAATGGCTGGTGGTCGTGGTTTCTTTACAACCTTGTGCCATGTACCTGCATGCTGATCCCTCAGCTGCAGTACAGCACCGAAGGGTGACCATTTCCTCAAAATGGCCCCAGTCTTTTGTTCGCCATTTGTTCGTTTCTTCTGGGCCTTTACTCTGTTTGCATCATGTTAGAGTCCTTTGTTTTGCCTTTGGGGGAAATTCAGTCCTGAAGCCCGCCCAGGCTCGTGTGTCTGGAAAGGCAGGAAGTGAGGGAGGGTCCTGAAACTTCCTTGTCTCTAGGTGTGCCTGAGAGAATCCAGTTCCGATTGGCTGGCTGGCTGGCTGGCTGTCCTGAGTCCAACCACCCTGCTGGGTGATTGACAGCCTAGGGCGGTCCATAAATGGGAGCTTCCAAAAACCTCACTTTTTATGCGACTAGGAGAGTCGACCACTGAGGGCAAGAAGACTAGGGAGAGATGCCAGCAGCACCCTCCTGGACAGCAAAGTGCCCGGTGAAGCCCTGCTGACCCAGTTTTTTTAATCGACCGGGAAGACCTGTACAAACTTCCTCCCTTAGGCTGGTGGGATCAACTAGCCTCAAGACAAACTATTTGGTGCAACCCCAGACTTACTGTGAATTTTCAAGTCTGCAGAATCCCAATACCCGGGGTCCCTTGACCATCTGTGAGTGCACTGTCTTCCGAAGCGTTAATCCGGCCAAACCTTTGTGGGCAGCCAGAGGACCCTACAGAAGCAGGAAATCCGCGTCCAGAGTCCCCTCACCAGAGTCCAGGGATCAAGGAACTTCCAACCGCAGCGGTTCGGTTCGTTGGCCCTGGGACAAAGGTGCCAAAACCAAAATGAGCCGCTTAATCCAGAGGAATCCATTGCTGAAGAGTCCCTCTCTAGAGTGCTACCGCAGGAGCCCGCCACACATCCCCACTTTCATCACCACGACCAAGGACCAGGAACAAGGGTCAGCTGCACTGCAACCAGAAGGCATCCAGCTGGAACAAATTCTTCAGTTCACAGGTACTGTGGGACACATTATCCTTTTGCCATTGGGAGTGCTATTTTTATCTCGAGTTGACCTTTCAGCTTGTGCTTCAAGGTGATTCCTCTGGAGTTGTTGTAATGTCTGTGAACTATTGACTATTTAAAACCATTTTCTAGGAAGAGAGCATCAGAACTTTGACTTTGCCCATTGGCTTTTGCTGTCCTGGCTCCCTAAAGGCCCTGTTCCGAACCCATTGGCATTTCTTGTTCCCTTACAGGTTTTAATTGTTGGCCACTATTGCTGGGATAAAAGAATACCTGCATCCCTTTGGTAGAATCTAACGTATTATAGAATAGCAGTATGTTCTGATCTAACCCTAACCTTTCCCTCCTTCACAACTCAATATTGCAAAGGAGAGCCAAAATAAGTGTTATACTGACCTCAAATGAGGTCACCCTTGTTTCTGGAAAAGGTGTTACATGGATGAAGTACTCACCTGCTTTATTGTTCACTTGCTTAATTGAATCCTAATTTGGGATTAAGGTTACAGCCAATTACTGCTTTTTAAAGAATGCTTTAAATATATCTGTGCATTAATAAATGATAATATAACTTTAAGTGCTCAAGTGTTTACTTGGATATCTGTATTTCCTGATTTCATTGTACAGCTCACATTATTCCTTTTAGGATAAGCCTGGCTTCTCAGTCACACTACCAACTTATGTAATACAGACCTATATTAAAAGGTGGGTTACCCAATACCAAGAATAAGTCTTTTGTAGTCCCACACTTTCGTAGTCCCACACCAGTTGGACTGCACGGATTCTTACCAAACATTGCCACAGTCCGTTTTAAGGAGTCTGATCTCTGGGGTGATGCTGGGAGTGAATAAAAAGGTGGTGAATGGATGAGAGGGATAGTGCTAATAACTAGAAGTAGGCCTGGGGAGGAGCAAGAGGGGTCAGAGGACTTTACTTCAGCTAAGTAGAGGGCCATGGCTTCAGGTTTGACTATGCATTTTGAAATGGTGCCCAATGGAAGGGGAAGGGTGGGAGCAAACAGGGATGCTGAAGTGAAGTGGGAAGTAAGGGTCAACAAGGAGGCTATATGTGGAGAGAATAAAAGGAGGGAAAAGACATGGTCAAGAGACTTACCTGAGAGCGACTGCGTCAATTGCAGAGTAAGGTAAAAGTTGTTAGAGAGGCGTGAATTGAATTAAAGTTGGTGGCTCGGAGAGATTTAGGATAGGGGGGCCAGAGGGGTTGTGGGCTGGAATAGATTAGAGGTTAGTGGGAGGGGTGGGGTGGGCAGGAGGAACTGGGCGGTTAGTGAATTCAAAAGGAAAGAGGTAGAACAGAAGGTAGGAAGAGGGCAGATGGATGGCCCCGATTGATCATCAGGCCCATCCCACCTTTACTTTCTGCAGAGCAAGAACAAATAGAGTGGGTGTGTAAGGTAGTAGAGTCAAGAGGGAGAATCCAAGTCTGTGATACCTATGGCTGTCAGAGGTGTCATGAAAACAGAAGTGATCAGTGGAGGTTTTACTACAAACAGTTTGGGCATTCTGGTTCCCACGTATGTGAGAAGTGGGGGAGGGAGAAAAGGAGGATAGAAGATTAGAAAGAGTAGGTTAGCATGGAGACTTTCTCTAGGTGGGAAAAGAAACTGCTTAAGGGGGTCAAGTAATAGCAATATAGGGATAGAAGGGTGCATTGCAGAAGAAGTGAAAAAACAGGAAGGAATGGAGGGGCACAGAGAGGTGGTTCCTGAGCAATGAGTGTAGAACAAACAAGTGGTAATGAAAGGAAGCAGCGAAGCAGAGGGTATACAGTTACCCAAGGTGCCAAGTACAATTTTAAACCATGGGTCTTGGGTGACCAAAGCATAGCCAATGAGGACAGCTAGTTGCGAACATCTGAGAGCAGATGAGGTAAATGGTGCAAAGGCATTGAAGATACAAACTTATCATGCAGTGTAGATAAGGATGATTAGGGAATTTAGGGAAAGTAGGCCTTCAAATCCAACATGCCCCACTGGGGACACAGAACATGCCCTTAGCTTAGAGGTCCTTTGCTGAGAAGCCTGGGGAAAAGTAGTATACACATAGTAGCATGACTATGGGGTTTAATCTGAAGGCCACCTGGTCTACAGTACAGGTTGATGAACAAACCTGTAAAAGATACAGAGGGCCTGGTGGTGGCTCAGATCAGGCCCTTCCTAAGCCCTGAATGGGTCCAGGGTCTTGTAGAGCTCACGGCAGAGGTTTGCTTTGTTTGCCGACACAAGGAATCCTTTGTTGGCAAATTTGCCAATTAGGTCACATAGCTTGCAGCACTTTGTGCACTAGTTTCTTCATTCCCTAGAAGTAGATCCTGCTTTTTGGGTGATGTTGGAGTGACTTTTCACTCCTTTGTGTGAGAGAAAGCATAAACAAAACCAATCAAGAGGGGGATATACCAGGGCTTATTCCTTGTAGAGCAAGTAACCTTAAAGTAATTTCAATGAAAAAATAAGCTGATTAATAATGATTCATACTTACATTCCTTCTACCTGTCAATGTGTAGGCATTGAAATATTTCTGGATTCCAGTAAATTGGTGGGTTCCAGAATCGTGTCCTGCCATGATTGCAGATCCTACAAATGAGTAAAAGAAAATAATGAAAATATTACAGATGATTTCAAGCAAGCATAGCCAATTGTACTACGTTAGGTCCACTCCAGTACTAAATGATTTTCAATCACCAAAAATAAACGCCGAGTATTCAAGGTACGAAAAGTCACCAACTTCAATGAACGGACAATGCCAGAACAGTATGGCTTTACAAGTGTTCTTTAAGTACCTGCGATTAAAGCATAAATCACAGTTGAAACAAGGATTTCTAGCAATGTATTTTGTTCTTTATTATTTGGTATGGGGCATTCCTACCTGTTGGGGCTGTTTTTCTGAAGTCCGGCTAAGGGCTTAGTAAAACAATTCAGCTGAGGCAGTAGCAGACTCCACTCTTTACAAAGCTGTACCAGTTCATGGTAGCGTAGATAGAGCTGCCAGGATTATTTTAGGAGGGAGAGGGGGCTGTAGAATCAGTACACATTAAACTAATACAAATGGTCCAAAGAAACACTATGTATTGTAAAAAATAAATGGTTTATTTAAATACAATTAGGCCCAGATAATTCTTGGGGGAAATAAGTACCATCACATTATATGTAATCACAATTATAGAAACACTAGGTTTTAAAAAGGTACACAGACCAAAGCATAAACCTTATTTGGAACACCCAACAGTAGTTCTAGGGAAGTCAAACCCTTTCATACACATTCAGTATAGGTCACACTTATTCTTGGGGAGTAAAAACCAATGGTTACATTTAGATTACATTCAGTAATTCAAGGGTAGTAGACCCTACCAGTTGTACCGTGACCCTCAGCAACCAATTGCATAATCAGTCAACTGGGCAGCAAATATAATTCCAGAAGTTGAGAAAAAGTCGGTGACTAGAACCTAAAGAGGTAGTTCAAGGTATAAGGAGCACGACGATAGGTAACAGGGTTAGTAACAGCAAACTTAAACCTATCCCTACCCAGGAACCCAGATTAACCACCCTATGGGGTCTGCCTGAACCTACCGGTCACTATCCTTGTGGCTCGTGCGGGGTCTGCAAATTGACCTCTAGAACTAAAAATGTAGATGTTGGCCTGTCAAAGCTCTGGACACAGAAAAACTTGACTAATTGTAACACCGAATTTGTGGTGTACCTGATCACTTGTAAATGTGGACTGCACTATGTAGGGAAAACAACCCGCAAAGCCAAAACTCGTATCATGGAACACCGGAGCTGTCTCAAGAACAGAACTGAAAATGCCCCCATGGTGAAACATTTCAATCTTCTGAAGCATCATCACGAGGATTTCAAATGGACAATATTGTTATCACTTAAAGGATCTAACTATGCCACCCGGGAGAAAAAATTGCTTTATATGGAACAAAAGATGATACATACTCTGCAGAGTGATATCAGGGGTCTTAACGAATCTATTGAATGGTACAACATAATCGCTTACACTCACTTGATCCCTGACCATCGTTTTTTGTAGACTGTGTGCTACTTAGTGTACTAATTCCTTGTCCGGTCTGAGCCATTCCATGATGGCTGCCATGACTAACCACTTTGCTCTACATCTCTTTTCTCTTCCAACATAGTTGTAGGACTACTGTATTTCCCCGACTACCACTCACACATCGGTCGCCCAGTCCTGCTGCACTGATGCCCGCATAACAGACGGCACTCTCCGTACTATCCACACAGCACTAGCGCTGGCAGCAGGATTATATCCTGGGGCCGTCGGATTTGGTCACGACGGACACTCTTTCTGCCAACTTGAAGGTATTGCCTGTTGGGTAGTTGTTTACTTTTGAGTGTTACTAGCCGCCTTCTTTCTGTTTTCTATAAACACACGAGATTAGAGACTATACCTTGAACTACCTCTTTAGGTTCTAGTCACCGACTTTTTCTCAACTTCTGGAATTATATGGGGCACACTGTGGATAATTCGCTTTGTCTCTCAGCACTGGGTTTCTCTCACCCGGACACCTTTTCATATGTTTTTTATGCGATACTAGTTTCGCTATTTGCTAAGCCTAAGCACATATCCTGCTTTTATAGTGAGCTACTACTCAGCGCTCATTTGGATGTTTTTTCTATATCCTAGGTAGGAATGACCCTCAGTTCTACACCGCCTACTACCTTTCGAGTAGAGAGCACCCACAGGCATCAGTGGAGGTATTTATTTCCCTCTATTTAGATGCCTTGGTTCATGTATTTTGAACATGCAACAATAATGGCTAATTTGAAGCTCATGTTTTGCGTTTTTTTTTGTCTTTTACTTTGCAGATGCTACGAATACTTCAAATGTCATTTCGTTTTTGAATGTTGTCTTGGTTACGTGGTCACCTGTATATCTCCTGATGAATGTTCCATAATAACTGTAGGAACTGAAACATGTCGAGCTAATACTCTGTACTGTCACCAGAGTTATTAAGTTTTTGACATACTGATTCTAATTACTGTAGAGTATGTTGCACTTTCTGTAAAGCGTACCTCTTGATGTTGAGTGTATCCCTGTTTTTGATACACTGTCAATTAGCTAATCCTAGCTTATCACGTAACGACTGTTTGATATATGTTAAAATGTTTATGAATTGTATGTACTGTGGACCACACTATTTAATCACTTTTTAGGTCATAATTCTATTAAATCTGATGTTTATCATTTTAACCACGACTGGTCCCTCTGTGGCTCTCCTAGTGGGAGCTCTTTATATGTGTGGCATCTACATTATAGCTCTGTCTCCTCTTTAAACACTGATGAAAGCTACACTACATGAAAATTACACATGCAGGCATCGCACGCTAAGTGAAAGGAATCTCGTTGGGCGCATCAGGCCGACATAGTGGAGTGAGAGGCTGTCACGGAACTAACACGTGTTGCATTGTTATATGGGGTATGGGGCAAGGTATGGGGTACAGCTTTCATCTGTGCATCTTTACCACTGAGGGTCACTGCGGAGTGCAGTGACAATTCGTAGCTTCGTGTGGACGACTTCGCCCAGAGACTGCTGCGTCCGTGCTTCATTCGGATGCAATAAGGATAGAAGGGGCCCTCTGGTGGCACTCTTGCACTGGACGCGCGCAGAAAGAATTTACTTTCATTTAATGGTTTGACCCATTTGACGTTCAGGGAACGCGAGTAGTATGTGATTTGGGAATCAACTTAAAGCAACAATTTAAAGAAGTCTAGTCTGAGACAGACTTCGCAAGATTGTGCAGATCTTCAAACAGTGATTTAAAGAACCCTGTAACTCCTACTTTGGAAATAAATATACACTTGGTTAAAAAAAAAAAAAAAAAAAAAAAAAAAAAGGAGTTTCCACAACACATTTGGAAAAGTAGTCAGTTAAAACAGGAGATCCTCTCTGGCGTAATTCCTCTTGGCATTAGCAGAGGGACGGTATTCATTACAAATTCATGGGGAATGCGAGGGGGCGGGGGAATTGTGAAAGTTAATGTGTGCTTCTTTCTCACCCCCATGCAGATCTACTACAGATTCGTGGCCCGTATTCTGAACCATTTGTTATATTATCCACTTCCCCTTTGCCTTGGGGGTGTTCCGGGAACTGCAGGCTCACATTAGGTTGAGTGTGCAACACTTGGAGGGACTATGGGGGGTTGGGGTGCAGCAGTTTCCAAGTACATTGTGTGAACCTGTGGGCCGGCACAACACCAAATCACTAATCACCTATAACGCATGGCTATGTACAGCACTCCACCTCAAAAGAAGATGGACATACACACCACCCTACCCCCCTCCCCACCCCTTCCCTCCAGGCACGGCCACCGACACTCATCTGCAAAACCACGACTGATCTCATAGTGCACATCTCTGCCACTAAAATGCAGCTATGTACCACAACAAAAATGTGGTCTAGCTGGACACATCAGCCACCTTGACTCAATCTCCCGACAGCCTTCACAGCACCCTTCCACTAGCCAGTTCTACATGGGTCGCTACCAGAGACTTCTCCAACCCCACTTACCGCTGACCTGGCTAAAATACACACATGCATTCTAAATTCCTCCAAACAAAATCTCATACCCCGGACTTCGGTACCCCAAAGGAGTTCACCTAAAGCACTTTGAGGCCATACTAATGGCACTAGGCACTATAATTACTTGGTCACTTTCTCAACCCACAAGTAAAATATATTACTCGTGAAAGCAGTGGGCATGTGTAAAGGTGTTGAGCTCATACAAGAGTGACCGTCCAAACTTTTGGTGTTGCTCTGGCCTTATTACTGGTTGCATAAGAATGAAGAGCAGGTACTCCAATTCAGAAATATTGCACAACAGGGAAGACTCACTCAAGTTCAGGAAGACTGTGCGATAGATAAAAACTGCCAATTAACACTATTTAAATGTAAGAATTAAATTTAATAACAAAGCTTCTTGCCAACACTACACAGCTAATGTTAGCATGTTATGAATAATAAAAAATATTTTAAAAAAAAATAAAAAAAAAGATACTTCTACGGCAGTCATAAGCGCAACAAAAAAACAGCAGGAAAAACACTTGCCAAAGGCTATGGTAGATGCCAACAGTTAAGCATGAAGGTGATTTTTTTTCTCACCCTTTTATGAACTACAGGAGTAAACTACGTTGGCGCTTGTTCATACGCCAAAACAGAAAGCGGGTTAAGGCATCGGTGCAGGCGACAGGCTATACGTGGCTTTGGGACTCTAGCTCCACCAATAGTTCTGCTCTGGGCTTGAAGGGTTAGGGCAGACAGCATTGTAACCATGGTGGACAACTCCATTTTCACTGTGGGGCATTAGTTCCACCATCACAACCCAGTTATAAGCAAGGCACCCCTGCCCCTTCCCAGGTCGAAACTGCATTTTAGAGGACATGTTTGTGAAGAAATTGGAACAAAAGCCACAGGATTTAAAAGGTCAATAAACAGTCTCAACAACATTCAACTTGCAGAGTTAAGTTTGAAGCCTTCTGCTTCAGATATCGATCCGAAATACTGCTTAAAAATAAACACTGCATTACCAACACTAAACACAATCTTATTGTAAATTTACAAACAACTGAAAACTGCAGGCATCTGTATGGGGACAAAGTGAGGTTCCTGACTCTACCATTTAAGAGCAAAGGGAACCGTGAGTCTCGGTGTACTCCCAAGTTTGAAACCACTGAGACAACCGCTCCTTGAGCAGAAGCTATACCAGGTTAATGTTATGCTGGGCCTATCCCCTTTTCTAGAGCAACGCCCTGCCCTACATGGGACAGGCGCCTCACACCATCAAGCCGCCCTCTATCCCCTGCTGGAGTGAGGCAATCTGCCGGAAATCTTGACACCATGGCTGTCAAGTAAAGATTTGGGTAGTCCCCTTTGGGTGCACTACAACATCAGCCTCCTGGCAATAGGACCCAACCTTTGATAGAAGTCTGAACTACACAGGCTGGCAGTGCGGCTGAGCAGCCAGGCGCATCTCAAGAGGGGTCAATGTGAGCAGTAGCGGAGTTAGAGATTCATAGTGACGTATTCAAATAAAAACAGATACTCAAGGTTTCTTGATAAAACAATCATTAATTTACCAGTCATTTAAACAAGCCTTCTTCAGAAGGGAGCAGTATGAAAACACTCCTAGGAGACAGGGCACAGGGAGTTTCGGCACCTCCCTCACTTCCTGCACCCACCAGACATTTGAGCCAGAGGCGGGTTTCACTCGCGAAGCCCGCCAAAGACGAAAATGAACAAAGGGACCAAAACTGGTTTGGCATGCAGAGTAAATCTCAAGGACCTAAACAGGAAATGGCGAAAAAAAGACGTCCAGGGCCATTTTGACGAAAATGGCACCCAAGGGTGCTTTATGCAGCTGCGAACACAGCCCGCGGTAAAGACAAACCACAATAGTAAAAAGTAACCACTGCCAGCAGCCATTAAACTAATTGTGTAAAGGGTGACATACAAAATGTTAATTCAGAAACTAGACAAAGGGGCTACTAAGTAACCCCTCCAACACTATTGTAAGCTAGTGTGTGCTGGGTCTCAAAGGTTGCAATGTAGGTAAAGTCAATTTCACTTTACTGCTCTTGGAAACAGTAGTTCATCCAAGAGTAAGGTCTCTAAACCTTGAGAAATCTAAAAGGCTTCCCTGTGTCACTGCACTAAAGGTGCAGTGTGACAATGCAAAAAGATGCCTATGAGTTTGTCAGACTCCAAAAAAAAAAAACAGTTTAAAATCACAGAAAAATACGAGAGAGTGGGAAAAAGGTCCCTCTCCAGGTTAAAAATTAAAATGTACTAGAGTCCCGCAAAAGTGCTGGGGTCTTCAAGGTAGAGAGGAATTAGCACATTTCTAAGAATTCTCCCCAACAATGGCCCTTCATGGGGAATATGATAGCAGCTCCTGCCACCTATTCCTGGAGATCACCAGACGCCCACCCAGACTCCATCTCCGATTTACTAGGCTTCCCTGCACAGATGCCCGGCCTCCCTGCTACCTTTCATTTACAGATGGAGAGAATAAAGCTAGTCATACTAGTTTAGTTTCACATTTCTATAACTATATAGTGTCAGGTTGGTTTATTAAGTGATGTGTATGTTCATCACCACCAATAGGTAGATTATTATTTTAGCCCAGCAAAGCCAAACATTACATCTGTACCAACCAGAACTGGTTGAATAGAAGGTCCTGGGCCTAAACTAAAGATTAGTGTCAGATCCTGGGACCACCAATTAATTGTGATCTAGGGCAATCATTTGGTCTTGCTGTTCTTCATCTGACTAAATTTAAGACCCTAGAAGTGATCCAGTTTGTAGTACATGCTAGTAAAAGAAATACCTCACTTAGTGGTTTGAAGCACTGACAAAGCTAACAATTATGGCTAGTAGATAGTGAACAGATTCTTTTTCAGAACATTCGCCATACAAATAAAAAGTTGCTTCCAAATGTGTGGGCCGATTTGAGGCTCTTTGTTACAGATGCTGCTGCGAATAATGAGGTCGAGTAAATTAAAACGCTGTTGGCTCTAGTTCTGCCTTCAATTTAAGTGAAAACGATTGTAAAAACAAGCATCACAGCACAAATAATCACAGGAAATCTAGGAGTGTGCAATTCAGACAGAAATATACCCAAGATAATGAAAGTTAATTCTTGTTTGTTCTAAGAAATATCTACTCGCGATAGATATATTTTAGAGCAAAAATAATGTTTACATAACATTTTATAATTTTGGGACAGAGTTTCCAGTATAGGGCACATTCTATGTTTGGTTCTTGGCGCTAAAATTCCTACAAAGTGAACAAGGGAGAGGGGAAAACATTCAATCTAATCTTGGGTAGCCTGGATTGAGAAAGAGTTCCGTGCCAAATTGAGAAATTCGCCCCCCCCCCCAAAGGTGAGCCCAAGCCCCACTTGTAAGGGTAGGGAGGTGAGCGCACTCCGCAATAACCTCCCTAGGGGTAGAGGCAAGTGGGACCTCACTAGGAAAGACTCCTGCTTAGGGGACAAACTCCTCCTGTGAGGAACTCCCTCAGGTGGTAGATACTATGACATACATGGGGTGTTACCAGATCCTGTGAAATACCAAGACTGGGACAAAAACTACAAAAACAGAAACTGAAGTACCAAGCCTGGGATGAAGAAACTCCTAATAGATACTGTTAAAAGGATGGTCTAGTAAATATTTTTTTAAAAAAAATAGATAGGCAATATAAAAAAAAAAAAAATAAAAGAAAAAAAAAAAACATACTAGCATTCTCCGTTTTAAAACTTCCTATGTAATATTTTGAGCTATTCAAGCTCAAAATTCGCAAAAGCAAGCACATGGGCGCATCCATTTTGTGAAATGGAGGCCCTCCTGTGCTGGCTTTTGCGGCACTAATGAAGGAAAAGTCAGCCAGCTGTAGTAAACAAAAGCTACCGCTGGGTGGCTTTCCCTTCATTAGTGCTGTAGGCAGAGGACGGGGACCAGAGACCAGAGCAGGAAAGCTGCAGCTGAATCTTGGTAAGTGCTATTTATTTATTTTTTTTTTAAATTAGCACTAGCTGCGTTTTTTTCTAGGTTTTCCAGCCTGGAGGAGCCTGGAAACCTTAGAAATAAAACTGCAGCTTTAAAAACGTTGTATTTATGTTTGCAGTCACTTTTGAAGCGACTGCAAACAAATACAACGTTACTGTGTTGGAAAACGCAGCTCCTCCAGCCCGGAAAACTTAGAAAAAAAAACGCAGCTAGTGCTTATTTCTTTTAAAAAAATAAATAGCACTTACCGAGATTCAGCTGCAGCTTTCCTGCTCTGGTCTCCGGTCCCCGTCCTCCGCCTACAGCACTAATGAAGGGAAAGCCACCCAGCGGTAGCTTTTGTTTACTACAGCTGGCTGGTTTTTCCTTCATTAGTGCCGCAAAAGCAAAAGCCAGCACAGGAGGGGCTCCATTTCACAAAATGGATGCGCCCATGTGCTTGCTTTTGCGAATTTTGAGCTTGAATAGCTCAAAATTTTACATAGGAAGTTTTAAAACGGAGAATGCTAGTATTTTTTTTATGCTGCCTATCTATTATTTAAATAAAACTTTTTACTAGACCATCCCTTTAACTTATAAGGAATGGTCATGTCCCTTTAAAATCAGGATGCCTGTTAGGGGGAATTTTAATTTCTGCGTTAATTCCCTGCAACCAGAGAGACCGCCAGCTCTTTTGCTGGACTTAGGACTATTTCTACCCTGGAGTAAGAAAGACCTTTTTCTCACTCCGAGTTTTTAACCAGATTTGGATTTGATGTTTACACTGTTTTTTGGAGTCTGCCAAACTCCAAAAGAATCTGCTTTTTGTATGGCGACACAGCACCTTCTGTGCAGTGTCATTGGGAAATCCTTTAGATTTCCCTTAAGGTCTAAATACCTTTTCTTGGGTGAACTACAGTACAAGAGTAAAGTGAAATTGACTTTACTTATCTTTTCTGTCTGTGGGGCCAGCACACACCATCATATGTTGAAAGCAGGGGGGGGGGGTTCCTAGTAGCCCCTTATCCTACATTCTCATGTAACATTTTTATGTTATCCTCACGACTTTAAACGGTTGGTGGTAGTTGTTTACTTTTTACTACCATTGTGCTTTTCTACCAGTTGCTGAACCCTCAGCTGCAGTACAGTACCCATGGGAAACCATTTTGTCTTATTTTTGCCATTTTCTGTTTGTGAGGTCCTTCTTGGGTTTTACTCTTGGTGTCGAGACAGGTCTGAACCGTTTGTCTTGCCTTGGGCAGGCTTCAGCCTTGAAGACCGCCCCTGGCTTAAGTGTCTGCAAGGACAGGATGTGAGGGAGGGTCCCGAAACTCCCGTCTGTTGTCTCTAGGAATGCCTGAATGCAACTAGTCCCGATTGGCTGGCTGTCCTTTTAGGACAGCCACCCTGCTGTGCGATTGACAGCCTAGGCTGTGCATGAATGGGAGAAACTTGTTTAAAAAGGTGAGGGTTTTGGGACTGCAGGCAGTCGACCACTGGGATAAACCACCAACGAAGAAACAGTGAACAAAGCTTGCTGCAACCTCCTGGACCTTTGAATTGCCCGGTGAAGCCCCGCTGCTGTGCCAACCTCCGAGTGCAATGTCGGCCACAGAACGAATCCGGATAGAAGCTCCAGGAGATTCGTAAGGACCATCCAGAAGCAGGACCCCCAGATCCAGAGTCCCCTCACCAGAGTGCAGGGCAGAGGGAGCGAGGAGAGTCCAACTGGTGTCCCAGATCTGCATCAGTGCCGTTTGCTAAGCGCTGAAACCGTGAAGTGCTGCTGAATCAAAAAGATCCCGTACCTGCTGACGACCTCCCAAACACTGCCACAAGAGCCCTCCAGATGTCCTCCCTCTTGTCGTCACGAGGCTCAGGAGGGTCTGCACCGATGTAGCAAGACTGAATCCAGCTGGACCACTCTTCTAACCAGAGCTACCGTTTAGGCTTGGGGTACTTTCCTTATTGCCTGTAGCCAGGCTCTTCTCACTTGGAATTGCATTGGCTTACCTTTTCAAGTGGATTTCAACTCCCTTCTCACAAGTTTAACAGCTTGTGGCCATACAAGTGATTTTTCTGAACTCTATGTGCAAGACTTTGATCCAAGAAGACTGCATCAGATCCATAGACTGTCTCCCAAATTACGTTGGCTGTCCTGGCTCCCTGATGGCACGCTTCTAGTCCATTGACTTTGATATGGTTTGTCCCTCATAGGTGGTAGCTTGGTGTATACTGGTACTGCTGGGAAATGCTCATCTATACTTCATTGGAGGATTTAGTTGTCCTCACATTTACTGAGAAACTGTTACAACCTTTTTACCTCCCCAACCCTTTCCTTTCCACAACCTCAGAATCTGCAAATTATACTAGCGTGATATTTAAATGCCATTACTGTCCTTCAGATTGAAGTCACGTCAGGGTGTAGGAATTGTGCATGAAACATATCCAAAGATTATCCACTTACTTGTTTTGATAGTATATTTGAACTGTTATAACAGATTGCCTTTTTAAAGAATGCTTATTTAAAACGGACATTAAATAACTATTTATAACTGAAACCTTGAGTGTAAGTGTTACTTGGCTACTTGTATTTACGGGTATTCATTTGTACAGCTCCCCATTTACCCCTCTTGAGATAGGCCTGGCTGCTCAGTTACACTACCAACTTGTGTAGTACAGACCTATACCAAAAGGTGGGTTACCTAATACCAACCAGATAAGTGTTGTATAGTCTCACACAGTGACTGCACCAATTCCTACCCAACAACACCCAATCCACCAAGACAAATGTGGATAAAGCGGGAGAGGGTCAGTTGGGGAAGGTCCCAAGCTTTATCAAAACACAGGAGTAACAGGGGATACCAGCTTTATCAACCTTGAAGGAGAAGGGTACCCGGAAGCCTGCTAGTTTCAAACTCACGTAGCTTTCAAAACGGCACACCAGAGCTACGGCAAACACGGAGCACAGGGGAATGGAGGAAGAGCCCAGTAGAAGGTGGACAGCAGGCCCAGGCAACATCTGACACCACCTGCACAAGAATGCTGCAGGGTGTTCGCTCACAAACCAGAGGACTAGGACACCGTGAGGAGATGAGAACGACATCGGAAAAGAAAAGATGTCAGCGGTTTATGAAGCGAATGTCTCCGCTGGAGAAGGCTCCCGAATACATTCTCCTACCGGAACTAAAGCAACAATGAGAATGGAGGCCACAAGCTGATTATACCATACAGTTAAATCGTCCCAGTAGAAAGTCTGAAACAGTGATTCTTTACAAAGGACGTACAAGTGTATCATTAGGGAAAGAACTGTTGTGCAGCTAACTAGAAAGAAGAATGGACAAAAATACCCTGGGAAAAGTAATTCAACATCCTGTACAAAACCAATACGCAGAGAACCACAGACAAAACAGGAGAACCATTAAAGGAACCCCAAGAGAAAGTCCAATAACAATGAATGAATTGAAGAAATTCGGCACAAAACCAATAAGCTGGTAGAGGAAGCAAGACATGGGAAAGAGCTTAGAGAAAGTAGATAATTGAACTACATCAAGTGAAGCCCAAAAATATTCAGTCAACTTTCAAGGATATACTGAGAACCTCAGACAAGAAAGGAGAACTAATAAAGAGAACCCCAAGAGAGGCATCCAAAAAAGGGAAGATAAAGCCCAATAATCCAATTAAGGAAATTAAGAGTTTGACCCAAGAAGTCACAAAAGATTACGGATTACATACTAATAAAAAAAACTGGAACTAGAAGTACCCCAAGGAGAAGGGAGTCATTCTCCTGCCCCAAGTTAGTTTTCATAGTGGTAGGGTCAGAAGAGAAGGGTTTGATATTGCTGGGAGCCATTTAGCTCCTGGCCACAGCCTAGGAGAGTGGTCAATTTGGCACCATCAGCTAACAAGAGCTACTTTTGGTTCCTGACAACTGATGCCCTACAACCACACCCATGTGGCATTCACTCAGTGTCTGGGAATTTGTATAATAAAAAGGAGCACTGTGAACCTCTAGAAAAGAATAATGAGCAAGTTTGCATAAAGGAAAAGAGATGACCACAGATTAAAATGTTGTGGCATTTAAGAAATTGCAACTGAGATGTATGCAGCAACAGAAACAGCACGCAAAAGAGTGAATGACAGATAGTAAGAAGGGTGTACAGTGTGAATGTGTTAAAAAATAAAAGTAAATCCCACCATTTCTCTGGCACTTCAGATTAGTTCTGGCGTGTGCCTTTTTCAATGAAAAAAAAAAAAAAAAAACCTACAAAAATGATTCCTCCCCCCAAATCTGCATTTTTTTTAAAGTCTTCTTATGCGCCAATTTCTTTAAGTTATCCATTAACACCGTTCTGCGAACTCATCAGGAGACATTTATAACTCTTAGGCCACGACGAGTAGCACCTGGTTAGAGGAACATCTTGACATCCAGGAGCTACTTATAGCTCCACAAATTCCAATTTCGAACCCTGGAAGAGGTTAGTTTTGGACAGCAGACATTCCTTTTGAACATTCACAACTGACGAGCACCTTAGTGAATATAGGCAGGAACCACCTATAGTGATAGGGAAAGATAGGCTTTATCCTGTTACCTTAATACAGTTGACACCAGATCCTCAGTGAGTCTGTCCTCCTGACTCGCCACAGTTCTTACTGGTTAAGCTCAAAGCTTTACTCATTGGTAATGCTTCGAGAGTTTAACCATCTTCCTCGTCCGGCTTCCATCTCATCACGCTGCCACTTTGTGATTTATGCGGACACCCACCTCACTGATCCCAGGGCTCCACATTAATTTGCCCACTTGTTACCAGTCACCACTCCGGTAAAGTCCCAGAGCCTCTGGTTTTATTGCTCAACTAATGCTGTATTTCGAGGGCCATATCAGGTAGCAGCGGGCTGTAGCCCAAGTGAAGCAAAGGAATGTAACGCTTTATATTACCACCAGGTACAGCCCACAGAAAAGGGCATTGTGGCCATTAGCAACCTGGGCCAAGTAGCCTGGGCAGTAAGGGTGAGACTACAGAGGAAAACATGAACCGTTGCAAGCATGTGATCCATGGATTCTTTTAGGTGAAAAATAAAGACACATGACCACCTGGCAAACAGAAGCTGGGGCTCCAAACAGAGCACCTCCTTTTCCATGGCATGGGTGTTAAGAGGCAGGGGGTCAGACATTGGAGATGCAGAGTGTGGCACTGGTAAAAGGTAAGGAGGTGGGGAGGGGGTGGGTGGGATGAGCCAAAAGGAGCGGGGTAAAGATGGCAGGGCCTAGGTGCAGGCCGACAAATAGGGCAAGTAACATCAATTTATGCTAAAAGTCCAAAAGGAATTAGTCTAAGGTGAGCATGTGTACAGGGTCTGTGCATGCTCAGTAATGTATTATGTGGACAGGATATTGACATTTAAAAAATTTAAAACAAAAACAAAAAAAAAGGAAAAAGAATCGCAAAGCTGAGATTTGTGCAAGGCCATACAAGGGTCAAGGAGCTCAAGCGGCATGCACAAGAAAATGAGATGCACATAACCGAGCAGTAAGAGGACAGATGCTGGTGAGAGGCAGGAGGGAAAAAAATAGGGTGCAACTGAGACAGGAAAGTCACGATACAAACAAACAGGCATGTCAGTGTATTTTCAACATCCAGTTAAACTGATGCCTTAGTGTTAAAAGCGTATTAGAGTTGTAACCATGCTAGTAAGCAGTACCACATGACCCAATCAAGGTGAATAAAACTTTTCATGCAGTTTTGTGTTGGTTTGCATCGAGTGGTGCACTGGGCGCTTTTGGAATTGAGGGTCAATTGTAGGGACTGGGGTGTGACAAGAATCTGATGAAGCAGTCAGTGACTCCCTGGGGAAAAGTCTTCCCCCATGTGACCAGGGAAGGGCAGAAGCTACTCGACTCCAACCCTGCCCGGGTGACTACACAGACTAAAAGATGGAGAATCTCCTTTCCCGATGCGGTCCGGGAAGCAGACAGGTTGTGGCGTGCAGCAGAGAACGCTCAGGAAGACGTTGGCAGGAGGGACGCGAGATCGGGAGGACTGCAGTCACAATATACAGACCAGTAGAAGGTCCGACGTGAATGCCAGAGTGGTGGCAAGACCAGAGAGTGCAGGAGACGCCGACGCGAAGAGATGGAAGATTGCTTTAGCCAAAGAAACCTGAAGGTGATGTCCAAGCAGCCAGCAACTACCGGTGAATCCAGGCAAGTAAAGGGGGACAGCAGGGTACTTTTCTGCGTGAACCGCACAGTGATTGAGAAGGGAGGTCTCAGTTCAGGGAACATGAGCAAGGGAGCTGGAACATTTAAGCAATCAATTTTTTTGCAAGACGTTGGGAAAACCCAAGCAGGGGGACGTAGTGAACAAGAATCAACAGCCACCGGGGATAGGGCAAGAACCCAATATTGTCAGAAGAGAAAACTCTGAAGTTTGGCAAAGCCCTGGCAGGAGAGTATACCAGGCGTGTGAAGAGAATATAAGACCAAAGTATAATACAAGTAAACTGGATTAACACCTGGCAGGAGAGTATACTAGGTGCATTGTTTGGAGAACTACAAACTGAGATGCGCAAATAAAATCCGGTAGGAGAGTATACCAGGTAGACTGTTTTGAAAGACATAAAACTAGACATTTTGAATCATTCCGTCGAGAGGAGAAGCAATCTCTTGACCCTGTGAAGTCTACAAACAAGAGGGAGGACGTTCTGTTCTTTAAGAGAAAAAGAGCAATCTCTTGGTGTTGTGAGCCATATAAACTGATATATTGAAACTTGAGGTTGTCAAGACAGGAGAAGCCATATCTTGACACTGCAAACCTGGTAAAGAAGAAAAGGATTTCTTTATTTTTTGGGAACATTGAAAAACTAGAAGGAAATTAATATCTGAACACTTATAAAGTAACTGGAATTCTAGGGGTAGGTAACCCCCTTCCTATCCTCATAGAACATTGGTTGTTGGTTTCCTTTTTGCACCATTTTGGATTTTTAAGTTGAACTTGCAAAGTATAGCTGCAAGGACGCAGCCAAAAGAAACATTTACCCTTTCACTTTAGGTTTAGTTTCAAATGCAGGGTCAGTTTAGGTTTTGAAAAACAGGACTTTCTTTTGGACATCCTGACTTGGACACTAGTCATTTTGGTTGAGTTAGGGAAATCCCTCATAGCTATAAGGAAATGTAGGTTTTTCTCCAACCCCTTTATCTTGAATAAACGTTTATAGCAACCAAAATATGCCTCAGTGTCAGACTCTTACTCATGACCCATCACAGGTGGCTGGGTACTAGTATGGTGGGTCAGGTATTTATGTAGTGAGGTAGCAGGGCACCAGGTAATGTGCTGTTTAGTGGGTTTGTGGTCAGGTAGGGGATGTCTGTAGTGCAATGGGTGGGGAGGCTGGGGGCCTGGCTGCAGTAGGATGGTGGTGACAATTATGCATTGAGGTTGTTGGGGAGATAGGAAGCAAGATAAGGAAGGGCAGTAAGTAGGCACATTTTTCTAATGGGGCTGAGGATCAACAGTTGCGAGTGGGCAGACTTGATGGCAGGTGGGATATTTGTGAAGTGGGGTTGCAGGAAACCAATTCGTATTTTTATGATGTGGGGTACACTGCACCAGATAGGTTATGTGTGCGTTTGGGGAGGCAGGACATCAGGCAATGTAGTTATGAAGTGGGATTGGTGGGGAAGCAGGTTGCCAGGCAGTGTATTTAAGTGGGTGGGCAGTGATTGTGTAGTGGGGTGCAAAGCAGGAAGCATGGGATAGGTGTAGTTTAGTGGACTGGGAGGCAGGATGACAAATGGGGTATTTGCATACTTGGGTTAGCAGGGGCCCAGGTAGGGTTTTTAGGCATGATTTGTGTAGTGAGGTTGCAGGAATCCAGATAGGGTATTTAGGCAAGTGGTGGGGAGGACAACAGTTGCACTGTTTTTGTAGTGAGGTTGCAGGGGATCAAGTAGTGTATTTTTTTAGTGGTGTGGGTGTACCCAGGTACGGAGGTAATATATTTGCCCCACTTACTCTCACTTTTTCAGATGACATGACCTTTGTGGACAATGTTCTTTACCCTAGTTGGTGGGCTCAAGTTTAGATCTATTAAAAAATGTCACATGTCAGTTTTTGCCGGTCTGTGCCAGAGTTTAATTAGTGCTATACAAAGAGGTTTGTGATCAATAAAAGGTAGTAGGCAAATCGTGAGCTCAACGCGATTTGGGATCACAGTCCCATCATCCAGAGCAGAGCATGTTAGGAAAGTAGCAAATACTCTTCATCCATCTAGACAACTAAATTCAGAGTGACTTTAGTGTAGGGGTTTCTTGTAGCCATCGTTAGTAGTATATAAACATAATATAACTTGTAATTAATGCATTAAAATATCACCTTGTTCGATTATTGGTGGGTCCTGGGAGTGGTCTATTCTTTCCATTCTAAGGACAGATTCCACGTTTCTCGATAGGGTAAAGAGAATTTCTTAACCTAAAATACTATATGTAGATGATGGAATATATAGCCAACATGTTTTTTTTCTGGTCAACTTTCATTAATTAGCAATGTATGTGCCTACCTTATTGGCAGTCCTGAGTGGGCATCTGGGTTGTCTGTTGCAAAACCTACAATGAAACCTAATGAGCACAGTCTGTAGGTGGGGGTAATCCATCCACGATCATAAGAATCATGCTTTTTGAGACAAGGGTGTAGGTAGCTTACTCTACATGGTCCTGGTAATTCAATACTATGGAAGGTTGGAGTGAGATAGAATAATTGCTTACCAGCGGTATCGACCGCTGCAGAGAGGTCAAGAAGAATAAAGAATAAATGAATGGTTTGCATTGATGAGCAAAAAAGATACTTGCTGACATTGAGGAGAGCTGACACTGCAGAGGTCGGATATGCAGATTGAAGGGGATCCCTGAGGTTGAGTGTGTCAATGAACTACGAATTGATTGAAAACGCTCTAGGATTTTGCAAAAATCACCTCCTTATATCCTGGAACCCATGCGTTCACTTATTCCAATGGATCGTTCACCCACCAGCCTCCCAGTTAGAACTGGATTCAGTCAGGCACACCTACAGACAAAGTTCCGGGCTCCTCCCTCACTTCTTGCCTTCCCAGACACACTGGAGCCTGGGCAGCCTTCAGGGTTTAAGCTTACCAAATGCAAAACTCACAAAGGTCTAAATCTATAGAAAAGCCCAGAAGGAAATGAAAAATGGTGAAAAAAAAGAAGCCAGGGGCCATTTTCGTTTCCTATGGGTGCTGTACTGCAGCTGAGAAATCAGCCTGCTAGTAACCTGCACAAAAGGTAGTAAAAAGAAGCCACTGCCAACCGTTTAAGTGGCAGTTACAATGTAACCCCCCCAAAACCCCACATAAGGTGGTGGGTGTTGGACCCACAAAGAGAAAGGCAAGCAAGATAAAATGATCCTTCTACTCTTGGGAACTGTAGCTCTCACAAGAGAATGCATTTAAACATTAAAGACAAGTCCAAGTGACTCCTCAGTGAAACTGCAGAGGGTGCTGGGTGACACCAAGTAAAAATCAGATGCTTGTATTCCAAAACCAAACTCCATCAAACAGTAGCAAATACAAATCCCAGTCAGAAAGAGGAGTGAAAGGTAAAACGTTTCACTCAATCAGGAGTCCAGAGTGCAAAGTCCAGAGTCTAGCACAAAAGTGCTGGGGGTTCCTCAGGAATTGGCACAGAAACTTCTGCCTAACAAGTTTCACAAATGCACCACCCAAAAAATGAAATTATTGCATTATAATACAGATAGGAGGGGGATGGGAGTATGAGGAGGGGAAACAAAGCGTGTATGTGTTGAGATTAGTTGCAGCCATGAATGTGTACATTGCATTTAATTAAAGTTACAGGGGAAAATAACATGCACAAAATATTTTAACATTGATTTACAAAGCAGAGGACCTGTCCTTTAAAGTGGGCGAGAGGATGTGGATATAACCAAATGATGCAGGAGAGGTAGAAACATGAACCAAGAGAAGGACAGTAGAGCATGATAAAGGAACAGGATAGTGGCGGAAGTGCTACGTTTTAGGATGAAGGGTGAGGGATAGGTGCTGTGGGGGCTGCTGTACAGAGGTAGGGGGAGAGATGAGGTGGCATAGAATGCTATGCCAGTGTTTTTTTTTTTTAGCAAGAAAGAGGAGGCTGGATTTGAATAACGGGAGTAGTGCAGAGAGGAAGAGCATCTCAGTAAGGGAGCGTGGAGACGAGAGCATAAACGAGAAGTAGCACAAGGGGCACGAGAGGTGGCAGGGAGCCGAGGATGATCAGAGAGCGAGAGGGAGAGCAGGAAGTGAGAAGGACCAATAGGTATGGTGGGGCAATTTCATGTATAGTTTAAGATGAGAATGAGTTTATACTTTGCCTTCTGTCTCATTTGATATGATAGGTTATTTATAACACGCTTAGTAAGCGCAGAACTGGGGATCGAACCCGAGTTGCTCAGTGTTGTCTTGCTTCCAAGGCGAGCATGTTGCCCCCAAGATATCCTCCCGAGACTGTTAACCAGCCCAACTGGCTTGGGAGGTGGAGGTGAAGAGTGCATGGCCATTTAAGTTGAGGAATGAAAAAGCATAGTTGGGAAGGCCATAGAGTAGACTGGCGCAGTAGTCTAATGCAAAGAGTACTAAGCATTGTTAAGGGGGAAGATGATTTCTTATTTTTCTCATGTTGAGGAAATTAAGTCTAGCCACAGTGGCAGATTTGGAAATGAAGAGCAAGATGTTTTGAGATGGGTCAAAAAGGACACCAAGGTTGCAAGCAGAAGCAGAGTAGGCAAGGTTGTGAAGAGGAGAATAAAAGAGAGGGACGAGAAATAGATAGCCTGTTTGGATGGGCAGTAGAGCACTTCAGTCTTAATGGAGTTGAGCATTAGTGAGTGAGATGCCATCTAATATTTGATGCTGTAGAGATAGAAGATCCGAGTGTCATCAGCAAAGAATTGATAAGAGAATCCATATCAGGGTACCAAGAGCAGAAGTATATAGAGTGAAAAGAAGCGGACCAAGGGCGGACTGTTGGCGAGACACCAACAGTAAAGGAGTGATTGGGGAGGTAAGGCTGTTCCAGGACACCTGGAAGCGTCTGGGTTAAGTTATGAAGCAAACTAAGTGAGGGCCTTGTCCTCGCAGCCTAGGAGAAAATGTTGAGAGAAGGTCATAATGGTTGATGGTATCGAAGGCAGCTGAGGTCAAGAAGAATAAGAATAAATGGTTAGCAAAAGAGATGCACTTGCTGACATTGAGGAGAGCAGACTCGGGAGTGCAGAGGTCGGACATGCAGATTGAAGGGGATCCCTGAGGTTGCGTGTGTCAACGAACTACGAGTCTGTTGAAAAAGCTCTAGGATTTTGCAATAATTAAGTAGAAGAGAGACAGGATGAAAGTTTGCAGGACAGTTATGATCTAGGGCCAGGTTTCTTAAGGATAGAGATGACAGACGTCTTGTAGGATCATGGGAAAGTGGCATCGTCGAGAGGCGCTTAAGAGGGAATCAAGATATGGAGCAACAGTGGGAGCTATGAGTTCACTGCTACGTGGAATTGACATCCTATTCCATCACAGAAACCTGGCTAGATGACAACTACAAAGTCATAATACACAGCTGTCTGCCCGACAACTTCAAATGCATACAGGTAAACAGGAAGAAAAAAAATGTATGTACATACACATTAAAACTGCTGACCCACTGAACATCTCGAACTGCAAATCCCTAGTTCTTCACCCGACCCACAAACAGACCTCACATACATACATCAATAGAGCACCGACCTACGACGCAACATTCATAGAAGCCGTCACGAGCCTGGCCAAACATGATCACTTATTAATCCTCAGGGGTTTCAACATATGGTTTTGATGAAGAGAACGTGGACTCCCAGATATCACTAACCAAACAGCTTGAGACAATGAGAACACGATAGATGGTGAAAGGAGCGATACTCAGCAGGACACTGAATCCAATCTTCGCCAATAGAAATAAATAAAAAGTAAAAACAAAAATATAAACACTGATCTCAACTGCCCCACCAATACAAATACTATGGAGCAACCGCCTCATTATACTTTTTGTGATCCAACTACCACCAAAAAATCCCCAGATCTTCTAAATTACTCCTTTTGGTAGTATTGCAGAACAAGAATACACAAATCATTGATCGCAATCCTGGAAGCAACTGAAAATAGACCTAATCCAGAAAAGGATTATGGAAACAATGACAGCATCTCCCCAGAAAAACGCCTCACGAAAAAAAAAAGGCAGTGGCAAGATGATTTATGCCCCACCTCAATACAATGGAAAAAAATAAAAAATAAACCACACCCTGAAACTAGAACAAGATGGAGGAAAAACTACGACCAAGTTAAAACAAAAACTGCTCATCTAAAACAAATCCGATCATACAAAAAGGAAATCCTTCAGGCTAAAAAGAAATACTATGATGACCGGATCACAACACCCAGAACACTCATCAAGATCGTAAATGAGATGAGAAATCCGCCTGGATGCAATAACACCTATGCCGTCACAGAAATTATGCTATGATCTTGCAGACCATTTTAGGAATAAAAATCAGCGACATACACCAGATAATACAAAGCAGACCAGATAATACAAAGTAGACCGCGCACCATCCCCTACATATCCCAGGAACACAGAACAAGCTGAACAGTTCGCCCAAATGACAAGAGAAAAATAGCAACAAGGCAGGCTCCCCAATGGATCCTTACCCACAAGTTATCTATAAATCAATCCTTCGACAATGTACACCATCGGAATGCAACCTAAACCTCTTCAGCCCATCACTCAACGGGGAGATTACTGAAAGCATTCAAATTGGCCTACATCAAACTGCTCTTCAAGGATACAACAGGCGATGTAGAAGTCCTCACAAACCACAGATCCATCTCAAACTTTCCCTATCCAGCAAAACTATCAGAGACCCATGTCTTCGAACAAACACTGGTACATGTAGAAAATCACCAACTATTGGACCAGGCACAAGTTGGCTTCAGACCCATGAGAGGGACAGAAACGGCTCTTCTCTCTATATGGGATGACCTAAAAAACAATGCAGAACACCAAAATCTCTGCACTAATACTACTCAACCTCTCTCCAGCATTCGATACAGTCAATCATAACATCCTCATCAAGATATTGGAATTAATAGGAGACACTGCTCTCCATTAAATCATTGCCTCAAAGAACAGAAACAGTATGGATAACCATTCAAATCCGCACCGCAGGATACCACAAGGACCCTAGTCATCGCTGTAACTCTTCAACATCTACAGGACGCCACTAAATCAACCTTATCAAAAGACAAGGCTTCACTGGCTACAGCTACGCAAATCACCTACAAAATCGGCAACGAACAAGAGGAGAACAACGCCAAGACTGTCTAAAACAGGGGTACACAACTGATTTTGCTGGACGGCCGAATATACCACCAAGTCCCATACAGTGGGCCGCACTACCCATGGGAACAAGCGCATGATAGGCGCACCGGTGTGTGGATTTGAGCAGAAAAAACATGGTTTTAAGATGGACTTTATTTATCCATTTCTTATAATAACCCGATACATAGCCTTTTCATGCCATACCCACTTTGATTTATTTGTGTTATGCGACTGAAATCATGTTTTAAATAGAAGTCAAACTGCACATCTCATGATGCAAAGACAAAAAAAAATAGACCACTGAGGCTTCCTACAACTGATTAAACTCATGTGACTGAGGGCCATAAATAATGTCCTGAAGGGCCACATTCGGCCCGCGGGCCATATGTTGTGCACCCATGTTCTAAAAAAATACCAATGGATGAAGACTAAACCTCAAAATCAACCCACGCAAGTAAGAAATCATGATCACATCCAACAACCAGGGAAGCAACTAGTACACTGCATGGCCCACAGAACTGGGAACATCCACACCATCCAAAGGTAAAAACCTTGTATTCCTAATGGACAATTATCTAACCCTAGAACTGCAAATAAACGTGATTAAGAAATGATTCTTCCATCTACATACAATCAAAAAGATTTTACCATTCCTCTCCTTCACGCACAAAACACTGCCCATCATCTCCCTCATGTCCAGGATAGACTAAGTCTACAACTTATATCTCGGAATGCCGGACTACTTACTGATCAAACTGCAACAAATACAGAATGCAGCTGCCAGACTCCTCAAATTTTCACAAAGGGGCCATATCACTCCAGCGCCAAGGATGTTGCATTGGCTCCCAGTCAATAAATAAAATCACCTTCAAAGCAAAACACAGAGCAATCCACGGCCAAGGAGCGGAATTCAAAACAAAACAAAAGCACCATCTACCAGCCAACTACAACACTCTGATCATGCAACAACATCCGCTTAGAACCTAAACCATACACGGTGGGAAAAAAGCTTGGTGGATTAGCATTCTCCTGCTAAGCCGTAACACTCCCTCACTAGACAAATACGAACTATGAAGGACCATATAAAATCCATAAAAACTTGCTCCGAACACGATGAAAACCTCTGAACACCCACCCCACCCCCACATACCAGGGAATGAACACACAAATGAAAAGGAGTGGGGATTAGACCAGCCAGAGTAGAGTGCAGGGAAGAAGAGCGGCGTCTGAATGAGAGGGATGGTAGGGTCTACCTTTCCCTAAAGAGGGTCCAAGAGGAAACGGGCCCAACTTAATTGGGCTACTGCTAGAGGACCCAAGAAGGAAACAGGGGTGATAGTTGTGTGGAAAAGATAGACCGCAGGCCACAGGGAACACCCTGTCCACCCTTGGAGGGACCCGTGGGGGTGGTGGTTACTGCTCACTATGGTGTGCTAAAGGGGGTGTTGACACTGACTAACCCTGCTGGGAACCCATACTTCTGCATACACGGTAGGGGTGGTAGTTTTAGCACACCTGAATGTACAACAGCGGAAGGGACATGGGTCACAGTTATACATGAGAGGGAGTAGGAAAAAGCACGACCACCAACCAAACGCATGATATAAGAACCTTCAATATAACTATGTGTGGGGAATGGAGGGTCGATGGGGACACATGAAGGGTTAGACCTGGAGGAGAAGGTCAAGAAACACATTAGGGTTAGTGGCGGGTAAAGGAAAGCACTGTCGGAGGGTAGAGGTGATGGAGAAAAACGAGTAGGTTGAGGGGATAGATGGTGCTTTGCAAGGTTGTTTTGAAAGTTGGAAATGTATGAAGCAAAGTAGAGAGCTACATTGTTAACAGAAAGAGTAGAGAAGTGTTTAGGAGGTGAGAGAACAGAGTGGAGAGATTTTCGGAGGTGCTTAGATTGAGACAGATCACGTTTGGCAGAGTTGAGAGCAGAGGAGTAGTTTTGAAGAGCAGTCAGGTAGATTTGGCGATCTGAGGAGTGTCTAGATATTGTCAAGTGCAAAGGTTTTCCACTCATTGTTTTCAGGGTGGGTATGGTAGGTGTAATCCAAAAATGTGGAGGGGAGGGTTTAGGAGTGAATATAGTTAGAGGGAAGTGAGAGTAGAAGGAGAGTTAAGGTTAGTGAAGGCTTGATCAGTGGATGGAACAGTGAATTTTGTATTGGAGGGGAGAGAGTGGTGTAGGTTAGGGAGGTAGATACAGAATTTGGAGGAGAAACTTGCACTTGGTAATGGAAGTGGTATGGAGAGAGTTGATTGAAGAGGAGAGACTGAGACAAAGGTGATGGAATGATCAGAGGAAGAAGGAGCAGTGGAGATATTAGCGGCAGAGAACAGGAAATGAGAATAAGGTCAAGGGAGATAACATTTGAATGAATGGGCAGAAGAGAGCAAGAGGTTAAGGAGAAGAGAGCTAAAGTCAGTGGCTAGAGGAGAGGACAGAGAGGGGAGTTTAAAGTCACCAGTGGCAATGAGGGGATAATGGGAAGGAAGAGAATCCGTTGTGAGAGGTGGTAAATTGACTAGCAGAATCAGGTGGCTGATAGAGATGCAATATGAATGCCATGGGGAGCAGATTGTGGAGAAAGTGTATTCGAAAGAGGGAGAAATATCAGGAGATGGGAAATTTGGAAGATGCAAACAGTCGGGTTCAATGTCTTATAAACGACTAAACAAGTGAACGCAAAAAAAAAATAACGATGTTTTTCCTTTTGAGGCGGGGGCGTAAACCCTGTTTACCCTTGCTACAAACCCACCACAACCCCACAAGATTTAACCCTTTACCCCAAATATCTTGTACACAAATGTGGTATTTTTCGTTATAAATGTCATTCGTTATTAACACTGTATACCGAAGAGCCTTACCTCAGCACCACCCATAAATTGGTCAGGGAGAGTGGGCTACGGTGTAAGCAGTGTTGTGAAGGGCAAGTGTTGCAGAGTTGAGGGAGAAATCCAGGTTTCTGTAAAAGGGAATTACCCAATCCGACCATTCACATTTGGTTGTTGGGTCATTTTGACCTAATTATAGGTCTTACTTTTGACTGTATTATTAGGAAGTTGACAAAAATTGCTCAGGCCCCCCCATTTTCAATGATGAACTAGTCAAAACAGGGGCCTGAGCAGTTTTACTGCAGGCCGTCTGCCCACGAACAAAACAGGGGCAGATCATATACATCCTGTAAGAGCAATAAGGTCAAGAGAGGGAGCATGGGAATGAAGTAAGTGGAAAATAAAGAAAGGTAAAGGATATCTTGTGGCAGATTGTGCTTGCCAAAGAGCAATATAACAAGAGCAAGATGTAGAAGCATACTGATGTGAAGTCTGCAAAGGAGAGGCGCTGGGGTAGATGCAAGAAGAGGACATGTGATGAAAGTTATGGTTGGAGGTGAGCAAGAAGAGGAGTGGCGTCGAGGAAAGGAGCTAAGGATAGGACGAGAGTTAAAATTGTTTTGAGCTGAGGAGAATGAAAAGAGGCGGGCTAGGCTGAGCAAAGACGCAACTGGTACTCACGAGCAGGTAGCAGGGCACAGAAAGGCAAAGAGGCTGGCGCTTTTTCCTCAGCTGTTTGCCTTTCACCTTGGGGTAATGCAGACCAGCACGACCCAACAAAGAATATTGGAAATGTTGCACCTTTGGTATAATCAAAATGTCTTCTGTAGCAGTATATATGTCCTTCAATGAAGGACTATTAAAAAAAGACATTAGCAAAGCCAAGAGTGTTTTATTACACGCCCAAGTACTCACAACCCTTTGCAGTTACCATCAATGCCCTATTAGCATCCTTACAGCAGTGCCCGGCTGCTCCGCGTGCCATGCCAACAAAACGGTTGGCATTACCAGTGCTGGATTGATGGGCATTTATGACTGATGTAGCTTTTACGTGCATTCTCCTGCCTTTCTAAACGTGATGCACGTTTTAACGAGGATACCGTGGAGTCCCTCTAAAAAACCCCGTCTCGCTCCTTGCACTTGGGCAGAAAGTCAGGAGAGTATAACGTGTGCAGGCCCTGGAAACTACCCCTCTCTACACATATATCGCTTTGGTTACCCGAAAGCTTCAATGACACATTCCCCACGCCCGCTCCAATCCAGGAGCCCTAGCACCTCACCTTCACTCTGCAGTCGATCTGAATGCCCTTCAACCAGCCAGACACCCAGAAGAAACAGAGACCGCCCCTTACAGCGGAACTACGGGGAAAAGGGCCCAGCCTCAGCGTGCAGGCAGAGACCACGGCAAGGATTGGTTCAAAAGGCTGTCCGTCACAGGTAAGTCACAATCAAATCCTTTTAAAAGTTAAAAAAAAAGTATACTGTTCTGTGTCGAGGCCCAGTGACATTTCACTCGCGAGCACAGTCAGCGTGCTTTATAGCACCGGCAAATCCAAGTGCGTAAATGTAGCATCCATCTTTGAGTGGTCTGCGTTTTGAAATAAGGGATATGCCGGTTGCTACAGATATTCCAGGTTTACTAAGGTTAAAATGAATAACTCTAAACCTGTTTTTATAAATATGAGCTTAGCTGGGTATTGCCCTTACCGACTGTCAACTTAAAAAAAAATAGCTCGCACTTAAAGAACATATCCGTATATATGTACAACTGTGTTGGTTTGCTTCTTTTTGTTCAAGCATACTTATTATTAATTATGATATATTTAATTTAATAATTATTTGCAGAGTTTGTGGTATCTTTACATATAGCCCTTTTATACTTTGATGTTGTCTGGTGTACGCTTAATACGGTCCAATTTAGTTGTTTGTAAGGCATGTCGCGAGAGACACAAATCTAGCAGACGTCGTGTCATTATTGTATAATAATGGTAACTAAGAACAAACTCCTCGTTTATTGAAAAAAATAAACTTGTGTTAGTGAAACATTCAGTGTACATCGATAAACACGTATTTTAATTTTTTTAAATATTGAAGTAGTAAGGCATATTTAAATTAGTAATTATCAAACATTTGGTTGCCATCAATGCTCGTGGTAAATGCGTTTTGTGTCATTTGTGCACCTATGAATAATACAACTGATCTAAGGTGTTAACAGTATGATATAAAATACAATATATATGACTACACTAAGGTCAACGTTTTACTTGTTTAACTTCCTAGTTTAATTAAATGCATACATTTTTGAATTTGCTATTGTATTTTTATAACTCTCAATAAAAATCAGTTAACGGGAAACTGATCTAAGATGGCCGCCTAGCATGGCACACCTTCCTCACGCGTTCTAGTGCTTTTACTATCTTTCTAGTCAGGCTTTTCCAATCTCTCTGGTCTTCGGAGGAAGTAGTTTTTTGACCCGCATGGCTCTGCTTGTTTCCGGGTCTGAAGCATGTGTGGATGTTGATGGCACAGCTGAGTTTCGTGAACTGATGAGAACTTGAATGGTAGTCGCAACACATTGGTTTTGAATTGCAGGCGTACTTCACAGAAGCAAAGGTGAGTGCATGTGCTTATCACGCTGCAGCACACGCCTCATCCTATTAGCTTGTTCTTTTAAGGTGGAGGGCATATTAAATTAGTGGAGGCATTGGTAGAACGATACACGTTTATAACGGCAATAGTGTTGCTACATGCTCTGTTTTTTTCTATGGATCCCCTGTTAGATCTTCCATGCTCCTTATAATTATGTACTGTTCTCTTTGTGTTTTGGAGAGGATTGTCGAGACCTGTTATTTCTTAGCATTCCGGAATTTGAAGTCCTGCATTTATAACGGGGGAAATCCAGGACTACAAGTCCCAGACTGCAAAGTAAAAATCTGAACTATATAATCCTCTGCAAACGAAATGCATGTTATGTTATTGGGATGTAAACCGTGCGCCCTTGCAATTTGTGTATTCTCAATGGTCTCTTCTGGACCTGACAACGAAAGTGGGTTGGTGGGCTTGGGGGAGGGAGATAGGGTCTCACAGCGAAAGAGTTGGAGTTGTGTTTAACTCATGGTATGTTTAGAAGAAGGAGCAACTTGTTTGTGCGGGTGTGTTTTCTAGGTGGGTATTGATTTGTACACCAGAGTCATTTTGTTTCCAGGTGGGAAGCAGTCGGATGGAGAGGTTTGCAAGTTAATTCGAGAGTTGGAGATTTTTGTGATATTTAGGCCAGGAAAGAGCGTTTTTTTCTAGCTGTTATTGTTGGCGTTTATACGCTCAACCTTCAAGGCAATATGCGTGGGAATCTAATGATGCGGACTGGATCCTGCCATTTATGGAGGAGGACAAAATATCTATCTTCAGTAAGAGTAGTAGTTTTCATGCCTCGGGCCCAAACGGGCTGTGCAACACTTTTCAAGAATGCACCCATGTTTTGGGCGAATATCCTCTTTTTGCAAATTATGAACCACAAGCAAACTCCTGAATTCTCAGAGATTGTGCACATCGTACCAATATTTAAACCACCATTGGCAAAGCCAACAGTTTTGGCTTTGGCGAAGACATGGTATTGGCATTTGCCAGGGATTGACAAAAGGTACGCTGTAAGACTAACAGCTCTAACATTCTATTCCAGGGCATAGCATTCCAGAGCCTGGAAAAGCCCTATCTGATGCATATTGACAAGGAAAAACTGTTGGCATTGCCAAAGCTGCCAACGCTTGTTTTTAACAGAACTTCAGTGCAATAAAAAGATGTGAAGACACACATACTGCTAATGAATCCATTGGCTGAAGGCAAACTTGTTTAAGACATTTGTATTATACCAGCAGTTTCCCATTTACAGATGCAATTAAGCCATTAACTGTCAGCAGAATCTTTATTTAGAGATACTGTATTGGACCCGGCCCCTCCTAAGAAGTAGGGCTCTTCCGAATAGCATATTTAGTATTCGGTCGAATACCGAATAATTTGTCAACTATTCGGCCTAAACCAAATCTGAAGCCGAATAGTTGCTTTATTTAATAAATCATGTTCCAAACTTCAAAAAAACACACTTATTACAAAAAAAACAAATAAAACACCATTTTAAATTCATTCTGTACTTTTATTTCTCTTCATTGTAATTAATGTAGCTTCTTTATTTAAAGTATAAAAGTCAGAAATAAAGCAGATTTAACCGAAATGAAGGGACCAAATGTACAGAAGATTGTTGCATATTCAGTGCCAGTTAAAGTAGGATGCTTCACAAATGCAAAAGGACTACCTTTGTGAATCCGATGCATTGCATTCTCTATCCAGTTACAAAGTTGATGCGGTCGAGTTTCGAAACTTCTTTGCAGCTCAATGGTTCATGCCGGCTCATGCAGGACACAAGTCAAGAGGCAATCTGAAATGCATGAATTCCATCTCACAGCTATTCACCTGACCCAAACAAATGCTGCTCGCTTTTCACTTATCCTAGCCACTCTTTCTCGTCAATACACAAACCTATGCAACTTATAATTTCCTGATAAAATATCAGATAGTGTTAAACTCAGGACACCAGTCCATAAAAAAAAAGGGGGGCGGACTATAATGTACGTAATGGGAAGTGACATGACAGGAACTGAAAGTATCTATGCACATTTTGTTTGTTTTCTCCAACTGAAAAAAATGCACATTGCATATAAACATTTGCCAAAAGAAAAGATGTCCCTGTGTTGTTGCAGGCTAAGTATAAAAGATTAGCACCTTTTTTGTCTAAGAATCTGTAACAAAACGTGCCCTAAAGAGCAGATTACAATACAAGATATTTTTCAGCTGTGTGATAGCAATTTGTCTGGTCTAATTCTATTCAGTTTTGCAACCTGAAGTCTATATTTGCCTTTCTGAGTTTGTTGCATTGTATTCAAATGAGAATGTCAAAGTATTCGGCAAGAGCCGAATGGCTTTTTTTCAGCCGGGACTTACTCAAAGCCAAAGTTCGGTAAACCCCTACTAAGAAGTGACAATCCCCCCAATAAATGTTTCCATTTCCAGCACTGAGGGGGAGGGGTTGTGAGTTGGGATGCACAGCACGTAGTTGGTTTTAATATATATATTTTTTTTGATCCACCAATTGATGGCCAGTCCAACCCATAACCTTCTCCTGCAGCACCACATCTCAACTTTTTGGGTTCTCTTTGAACTGGCTGTATTAGGCAATAACTAACTATCTTTGTGCTGTGTATGGCCTGCCAGTTATTTCTAAGCCTTGTTTTGAGATTTAATGGCTTACTGTAGAAGCTCATTTAATACAAGTGACATTAAGCACTAATTGAGTCATAAGCAATATGCGTGTCCTTGCATATGTTCCTTGTGCTCATGTCCTATTAAAGCAAACAATGGCAAAGCTGACAGTTGTGGCGTGTTTATTGATTTTTGATGGCATTTGCCAGGCCTTGACTACTTATGGCCAGCTACTCTGACCATTTTCTTGCTGTTATCTTATGGCCAGGTGGTACCATTATGGCATGCCTGACAGATGCTACGTATCCCGTGCCTACAAAAATGGCAACACTGTTAGCTTTGCTACTGCTTGTATTGAAGTGACCCAGACCCACGACTCCCAGAATGCCATTTATGAAGATATGAAAGTAAAGAAGTAGGGCATGGCATCATGTTACCTCATTGTGGCGCTGTCCCTTTAATGGAAGCGCACGCCGCCGCGTGCAGTATAGATAAAGAGGGCGTTCCTGGCCGCGGCAGTGCGACCGGGAAGCACGAGCAGTACGGATGTCTGTGTCTTTGTCATCTGCTTGGGGGCTTATGGGGACTGCAAGAGGGGGCTATGGAAACCTCCCAACAGTGGCGACGAGGTGGGGATAATGCCTGGGCCCGGCGGTGATTTGAAATATAATTTATTTATTTTTTCTTCCCGGAGCGGCATTTCAATTGAACTTCGTTTCATGCCGTGCATCGACCACACGGCTGGCGGCCATTTTAGATTTTCGGCCGTGGATACTCGCCGAGCTCTAGGGCAAACGGTGAGAGGCATCCAGGTCTAATTTTTGGATTTACTGCTAGCAGGCAGTTATGCCTGCATTTCTGTGCTAGAACTTTGGACTTTTCTGAGTTTTGAGCTTCCTATGTCAAGTGTAAGTGAGGTGAAGGGCTGAAATGGCGGGGCCTGCTTAGCCCATTGTCTCCTTGGCTCAATTTTTGGGGCATCTGTACATGCAAGCACTATCTGTGCAGCTGAGGATTCGTCTTTCTTCATCCACTTCATCATCATTCCAAACTGCTGCAGCTGAGGACTTCTACATCTCATCATCCTCTTCATCATCATGTCCAGCTGCTGTAGAAGTGCAGGGGGTATTCTGTGGGGGTGACAGCCTTACCATCATCATTTTCACTCCCAGGTTGGACTTTTTCTTTTGCCTGTGTGGGTGTCAAGTCTGTGCTGTGGTGGTGGGAGTGAGTTGTGGCCAAAAGATCCACGCTGGGGTGCCTGTGTGCTCTAACCCATGAACGACCCTGGTGATCAGGACGGTGGGCAACCGGTGGACCAACATCAGCCTCCAGCCCAGCCACAACTTCTGGTGCAGCCTCAGGCCCAGCACCTCAGGCTCCACTGCCTCAAGTTCTACCAGCGGCACAACCTTCTGTTCAGCCGCCGCCTCCTGTCATGGCCCAAGCACAGGCCCCAGCGGCTCTGCAACCGATCCCCGAGTTCGATTTATCAGGCCCGTCTTCAAGTCTGGGGCTCAGATGGAAGAAGTGGGTGGACCGCCTTGATATGTGTTTCAGGGCTACGATGGAGACGGACGACGACAGCAAGCTGGCCACCATGCTTTATTCGGCCGGACCTGCAGTCCAGGAGATTTTTGGGTCCTTGCCACCAGGCGATGGTTCCTATGCGGCTGCGAAGACTGCCCTCCAGGCTCATTTTCTGCCCCTGGCCAATGCAGACTACGAAAGATGTGTAATGTTGTCCGCAAAGCAGGAGGATGATGAGACCCTGGACACTTTTTATGGCCGTCTCAGGCGCCTGTCATTGGCAAGTGCATGGGGTGATGCGGATGACATGATCCGTACGATGCTCATACAAGTGTGTTCCTCAGGCAAATTAAGACGGTAGGTGCTGAGGGAGCTCGGTACCACACTGACCCGTATCCTTCAGCTGGGACGCTGCCACAAAGTGTCCGAAGCACGGGCGTCCAGGATGGAGGCTGGCACACGTCCAGTCAAGACTGAGGTGTGTGCCATGTGGCGAGGTGGAAGAGGCACCAGAAGAACTGGATCTGGCCTCCGTGACGCAGGTGGAAGAGCGGGGGAGTCGTGCCAGAAGTGTGGGTATGACTTACCCCACCCTGCTGAATGTCCTGCGGCTGGTAAAACATGCTCCCGGTGTGGCCTGGCGGATCACTTCTCCCGAGTGTGCAAGGCGGCCCTGCCACTGATGGTGCCCAGAGGCCCGGTTCGGTCTGGATTCTTTCGTCAGAATCACCCGCCGAGTGTAGCTCAGGTTGGCCAGAGGGTCCTCCAGTGGAAGAAGAGGAGCAAGACGAAGAGAACATCTTCTTTGTATCAAGTGTTAGTGCCCTCCAATCGAAGGCCAGGCTGCAGCCAAGACGTATGGTGAAGGTTAACAAATCGCTGGTCCCGGTCCTCGTGGATACGGGTGCGTCAGTTAATGTGATGGCCCGTGAACATTATGATGCCATGGACATGCCTCACAAGCTGGTCAGCCCGAAGGCCCGCTTCTTTGCCTTCGGAGGGTTGGAACCTCTCCCGCTGGACTGTGCTTTTGTGGCAAAGGTAGAGCATGATGGCTCGCAGATCACTGCACGCTTCTATGTAACGCTGGTGAGCACAAAGCCTCTCCTGAGTTGCGCTGCAGCGGAAGCCTTCGGCATCGTCAGCTTCGCGTATTCTGTGTATCTCGAGGACATCAGCGACCTCCTGGACAAGTACGCTGCGTTGTTCAATGGAATTGGACAGATGACTGGTGACCCCGTGTGGCTTAACATAGATGAGTCGGTGCAGCCCATTGCCCTCAAACATCGGAGGGTGCCCTTTCATCTTCGGGAGCAGGTGGATAAAGAGTTGGACAATCTTGTGAACTTGGACATTGTCAAAGTACTCAAAAGGGACGAGGGTTTCAATCCCCTCTCCCGAACCACAGAAGCCGAATAGATCGACCCTCCCACTGTGGTTGGCACGGGTGTCTGATATTAACAATAGAGGGAACCACGTGGCAGCCAATGGGGGGAAGACAGAGTTAGGGAAAGGGGATGGATTGACAAAGGCAAGTTAGGGTAGAGAAAGATGCATATCGATGCAACAAACCTTATTCCTACACTCCTGTTCCTGTTACACTCTCCTATAACCTACACCTGGAATTCTACACATGGCATACCCAACATTGACCAAAGAAGATTATTGGTTGCACCTTGACTGACATAGCCCACTCCACCCGCTCAACGTAGACATAAAGTGCAGAAGCAGAATGGCACAAACAAGGGAATTCCCTGTCATGACGTAAACATAGACACATGGCCTCAAAATGGGCAAGCGTAAGCCGTAACACAAGAACAGAAATGTATTACATCAATGTTAATTACATGTAACATAAAGTTTCTGAATCACCATTCCACATGCTATAGGAGATTGAGCTGGCCATTGGTGAACCACGTGTGTACTTGTACATATCTCAGAACACCATATATTGTAAGCATTATTCAGCAGCTTCCGTATACTCAGAAACTCAATGGGCCAGAACCCTGAATCACCAGTCAGTCCACTTGATACATATACGGTGGAAATTATATTACTCAACGCTTAACTGAATGCTCGAACGCCTCATAAGGTCATCCGAGCCTGAAAACATGCAGCTTTGTGTGCCTGGTCGCTCCTAATCAGCATCGCGACCCAGGTTCTATGCAATGCGAAAATGCTAGCAACCAAAATGCAAATGAGCACTTATCTCAGTTCTCGGATGCCTTGTGAGGCCATCCGAGCTCAAAGGGATTTAGCGATGAACCCGGCCGCCTCTGTTTCTCACCGCCGCGACCAGGGTAATCTCCAGCATGGCTCCTCACACACGGAGTCTCCTACAAGGTCCAAGGAGTGATCCTGCCACGTGCGCCTCACCATCTAGTCCGGTCTCCCTGCTGCTGACGCCCGTGCATCATAACTTCAATCAACAGCACCGGAGCGATGGCTGTTGGCGGCTATATCCCCACCCCTTGATTATCTACAGCTGAGTGCTGGCGCGAAAACTGAACTACAATATCCCATTGCCTCCTGGGAAATGTGGTTTTTTGCTCATCGTTTCCACATAGCGCGCCTTCTAGTTACATAACCCTTCACTCTGACGGACATCATCGAGAAGGTGAAGGGTCCAACTCCGTGGGTCCCCCCAATTGTGGTGGCAAGGAAGCCGAAGCAACCTGATTCTGTCCGCATTTGTGTTGATATGAGGTTACCCAACAAGGCCATCGAGCGGGAGAGGCACCTCACTCCGTTTTTTTTTTTTAAAATTTATTTTTTATTTTCAAAGCCAAACAAAACACACAATATAACTGTTTCAGCATGTAAAGGCATCGTCAAACCATCACATTTCACCAAATATTCCCCCCGCCCCCCCCTCAAACTAGAGCCGGCTCATCCATATTATCGGCAGGAGCATTATCGGGTAGCGCAGTGCTTATGCACTCATCATCCGAATCCTCCGATTCGTTGTTTGTCTTCACCCCCCCTAGTGACCGCTTCAAACCAAACTACGGATTCCGCTTCCGACCATCTTAAGAGGTCTGCCCACCATAGTTCCACCCTAGGTCTTTGGGCCGCTTTCCAGCTCATAGCAATCCTGTGCTTGGCCAGGACATAAGCTAAATCTCTCATCTTGCTTATATGCTTTGAGTCCCGGGGTCTGGGAAAAAACCCGAGCATGCATGACCAGGCTGATCCACATCCAGCACCACTCCCCCCTCCAGCCAGTTTCGTTCGGACCTCCTCCCAGAATCTGTGCACCTCCGGGCAAGCCCAAAACATGTGTAGTAGCCCGGCCTCTATCTCCCCGCACCTGGGGCATTTCTGCGTAACCGAGCCTCCAAACCTTGCAATTTTACAGGGAGTCAAATAAGCCCTATGGGTGACATACAGTTGAAGTTGCTGGAGTCTCGCGTTCCGGGACACCTTTTTTATGGTACCTCTGGGCTCCCTCCCATTGCCCGTCTGTCATAGTTCCCCCCACCTCTTCTTCCCAATCCTGTCTCAATTGGAGCAACTCCTTCCCAGCCTTCGCTCTCAGGAGCTCGTATATCCTCGATATTTCGTGCCCACCCTCCGAAACATCATACATAGTTTCCAGGAAGGCATCGGGGTCCTCGGCTAGCCACCTCTCTCTAACCCGTTTCATGAGCCTAGCATCGGTTATATATTGGCCTCTATGTACCCCTGTCTCTTCTTGCAGCCTCTGAAAGCCCAATGCCTCCCCTTCCTGCCATATGTCCCCAAGGGTGGCCAAGCCCACCGGTTCCCAGTATTTACGGACCGACTAAAATAATTGGGAGTCGTTCCCACACAGCGCCACCAGTGGGGCCTGTTGGGATAGCGGTTCCGGATCACCCATCATTCTCCATGTTCTGTGCCAAAGCTCCCAGCCCAGCCTCAATAGCCGCCCCCTTCCCTTCAGTTTATCCCTGCTCAACCAGACCACTTCCCTCAAAAAGTATGGGGCTAGGTCTTCCCGCAATAGCCTGGCTTCTGCTGAATCCTCAGCCGAAAGGCACCTGGCCACATACAGCAGTTGCCCGCCAAATAATATAGTTCAACGTTTGGCAGGCCTATGCCCCCCTTATCACACAGGTTTTGGAGTTTCCACAGGGCTACCCTGTTTCTGGAGTTCCCCCCCACACAAAACCACTGCACACACTATGAAGTCTAGCGAATAGGTTCCTGGGAATCAAAAACGGGACATTCACAAAAAAATGCAAGAGTCTAGGCAGAACCACCATCTTGAGCAAGGCCGCCCTCCCCATCATGGTCGGGGGCAATCTGGACCAAAATACCATGCTGTTCTGGACCCCCTCTATTGCCTTCTCTGTATTATGTTTATGCTCCGCCTCAATCTTGTGGTAAATATTTATTCCCAGATACCTAAATGTCTGTCTGCCATGGAATTGGCAGGACAGGCAGCCTCTGCAATGGGACATTTCTATATCTGCTCAAGGGAAACAGACTAGACTTTCTAGGGTTCACAGATATGCCCGAGAGGGTGGCGTAGCAGTCCATCACCTCCAGCACATACTGCAGGTTCTCTTCTGGATAACGCAGATAAAGGAGCATGTCATCAGCATACAGTGATACCAGGTGTCTCCCACTTACTGTACTAATGCCCACCTCCCCATATTGCTGTCGCAGGTATATTGCCAACGGCTCAAGGCTAGTATATATAACATGGGTGACCAGGGACATCCCTGTCTGGTTCCCCTGCTGAGTTGCCAGATATCCGAGACCATGCATCCTGTTTTGACTCTCGCCGTCGGGGTGCTGTGCAACAATTGGACCCACCTGATGTATCCAGGTCCCATTCCGTATCCCCACAGGGCCGCTTTCAACCAAGGCCACCGCACTGAATCAAAGGCTTTGACCGCGTCTAATGACACGATAGCCAGCTCGCCCTATCTTCTTTAATGTGGTGTAGTCTCCTATGGTTATCAGTGATATTCCTGCCTGGGACATAGCCCGTCTGATCTGGGTGTATCAACTTGCCGATCACCCTCTTCAACCTATGAGCCAGCACTGCCGTAAGTATTTTACTGTCCTGGTTGAGCATGGACAAAGGTCTATAAGACCCACACTCCTCGGCTGGCTTACCTGGTTTCAGGAGTGGGATGATCATGGCCTCGCGGAGGGACAGTGAAAGTTCCCCCTGCTCATAGGCCTCGTTGAACATGGCAAGCAGTGGCTGAAGCAGCTCCTGCTTGTATGTCTTGTAGAACTCACTAGGCAACCCATCCGACCCAGGCGTCTTGCACGTGGGCAGATTCTGAATCACCACCTCCAGCTCATCCGAGGTAACGGGCGCGTCTAACTCGTCGCGTCTAGGTCATCCAGGGTGGGCAGCTCTATGTCCTCTAATGTGTCCAGTATGTCTTGGCACATATCCTCTCCAGTGTCCTCGTACAAGTGCCTATAATATTTGAGGAACTCCCCGTTTACCCCCTCTTCGGTGTTGCAGATGCGACCACCCTCATCTCGAATCTCCCTGATCATTGAACGGGGGGTCTCCCTCTTGTACAGCCAGGCCAGCAATCTGCCCGGCTTGTCGCCCCCTGCGTGGAGCCTCGCCGTATATTTCTTATAATTTAATCTACACAGCCTATCCCAGAGAGTACTGCAGGTCGACTGTAGATCCTTTATCTTAGTTCTGTTATCACGGGCAGCATCCACATGTCGCGTGAGGTCCTCCAGCTCCCTTTCCGTTTCTTGAAGTTCCCTTTCAATACCTCCCAGGAGCCCTTTAGACTTGGAAATGGCTACCCCACGCAAAGCACCTTAAAGGCCTCCCATAGCGTTCCGACAGAGCGTACGCTACCCGTGTTTATGTCAAAATATTCCTCAATGGCATCCCTCAGATCCTCCCGGAACCCCTCATCTTGCAGTGCCTCTGTCCTAAGGCTCCATGTCGGGATTCGCGGTCTGGGGGGCTGGTGTCGCCATTCTACCACCAAGGGCGAGTGGTCAGACAATACCCGGGCCTTATATTCCGCACCTACCATTTCTCCCACTATCTACGCCGCTACAAACACGTAATCTAGCCTTGTGTACAAGTCATGTGGCGCTGCATAGTGCGAATATTGCCTATCCATAGGATGCAGCCTTCTCCAGACATCCTCCAAGCCCAGGTCTACCAGCAACGTCCCAAGCGCTTTGGCAGCCGGTGACATTTTCCCCACCTTGTCAACTGACCTATCCATTTTGGGGTTCAGGGTGCAATTAAAGTCCCCTCCCCACACGACCGCGCCCCCAGCCAGGGGGCCAAGTTTGCCATAAAGGGACCTGAAATAGGCTGCAGTGTCGTGGTTGGGGGCATACAGATTTATGATATGCACTTCCCTGTTTTCCAGGAGCCCTGTTACTGTCACTATTCTGCCTTCCGGGTCTGACGCTGTACCAAGCACCTGGAACGGCACGTGCGGCGCCACCCAAGTGATTACCCCTCTGGTATACGCTGAGTATGTAGCTCCCACCACAGTACCCCTCCATTTTCTCCTGACCAACTCCAGCTTCTCCCTAGTAAGATGGGTCTCCTGCAGCAGGGCTATGTCAATGCGCATCCTCTTTAAGGACAGCATCACTTTATTACGTTTCAGATAGCTATTGAGGCCCCCGTACATTCCAGGTCACTATCCGGAGATTACCCGATGCCATCTATTCGGTCTGCTTCCCCCCCCTCTCTCTTTTATACTCCCCTTGATGGCACTCTTCTCGTTTCTCAGCCCTCTACTCCCGGCAATGCTCCCTTTTTAAAGGTTTGTTTTCCGACTCTTCCCTTTCCCTCCTCCAACAGTTTCCCCCCTGCCCCCCCTACCCTACGACAACAAATGCCCAGCTCCATCTCTGGATCTCAGGCCCACCCGCGTCTGGTCCTGTCTCGTGTTTGGTGACGCCCCACGGGGCCCTAGTTCTCAATCTAACAGTGACCGAACTAAGTAAACAACTAGTGGGGTCAAGGGGTGCCTCCCCGGAGCTCCCTATTGTCTATTGTTAGGAGAGTGCGTCCAGCGGGTCCAGCCGGCTCACTACTACCTCACTCCAATGGTTGACAACATCATTGCGAGGTGCAGGGTGCTCCGTTTCACTCCACACTCGATCTCCCGGCCGGCTACCATCAAGTAGTCCTACACCCGGAGTCAAGGTACATTACTACAGTCACCACCCACCGGGGGCTCTATCGCTATAAGAGGCTCAGTTTTGGTATATCATCAGCGGCTGAGGTATTTCAGAATATCATCCGGGGTGCCCTCGCTGATCTGGAGGGCGTCTTAAACATTAGTGATGATATCCTAGTGTTTGCCAGGACTGAGGCCGACCACCTGCGCAGGCTAGCAAGGACATTTGAAAGGCTGCAGTCGCTTGGCCTCACTTTCCACAGGTCGAAATGTGAATTTCTGCGCCCGTCCGTTGAGGTCTTTGGATTTGTTTTCAAGGAGGGGGCGTGTCGCCGGACCCAAGGAAAGTCCAGGACATTAAGAACGCTCAACCACCCGAATCTGTGTTCGATGTGAGGAGCTTTCTCGGCATGGTGACTTAATGTGGCCGTTTCATCCAAAACCTTGCCTCGAGATCGGAGCCACTGAGGGCCCTTACAAAGAAGGACACAAGCTGGCACTGGGGCCCACTTGAACAAGCTGCTTTTGATATCAGGAGTGTGCTGACGACACCATGGCTTTTTTGGATCCAGCTCTGCCGTCGGATATCGTTGTGGACGCTAGTCCTTTTGGCCTGGGGGCTGTTCTAACACAAGTGGATTGGGACGGTGGCGTCCGTCCGGCGGCCTATGCCAGTAAGGCGCTGTCAGATACGGAACAGCTGTACTCTCAAATCTAACGAGAGGCACTGGTGGTGTTGTGGGGCTGCAGGCATTTCAGGCTCTATGTCCTGGGCCGCCCGGTGACTGTCGTGACAGACCACAAACCTCTGCTTCCAATCTTGGCTGGGTCATCATCCAAGCCACTGGCAAGGATAGAGAGGTGGATGCTGGCGCTCCTGGAATATGGGGTCACTCTGGTGTATCGGCCTAGGGTGAACAACGTAGCAGACTACCTGTCCAGGCACCCAAGTGTGCGTGGAGGGGAGAACCAGGACACATGTGCAGAAGAAGCGGACAACCATGTTCGCATATGGTGGAAGCGGCGACCCCGAATGCCATGCCCCTTGAAGATCTGGAAGCGGCAGCGGCGCAGGACGAATGTTTCCGGATCCTGAAGCAGGCCATGCAGCAGGGCTCATGGAAAACTGTGCTGGAATCCCTGGCTGGGCGCACCCAGGAGGCTAAGATCGGACTCGAGCAACTCTGGAGGGTGAGGGAGGAGCTGTCGTTTTCGGCCTCTGGCCTGCTGCTGAGAGGTGACCGGATTGTTGTGCCCCAGTCGAAGGTCAAAGAGGTGATCTCCCTGGCCCACCATGGACACCAGGGCGTTGCGAAAACAGGCCAGACTGCGGCTCAAAGTGTGGTTCCCCGAACTGGAACGCAGGGTTGATGACTTTGTGGTGGCCTGTGTCTGGTGTCAGGGGGCCTCCCCTCTGCAAAGAGAACTGGCGATGGAGGCGATGCCTAGGGGTACACGGCCCTGGGAAGTGGTGCACGCGGACTTTGGATCAACAATCTTTGGTACCCACTTCCTGGTGGTCGTGGATGAATACTCTCGGTACCCGGAGGTGGAGTTTATGGAGTCGGTGGCGTTCGAACATGTGGTGGTCGCCATCGAAAAGGTGTTTGCAGCCCACGGATTCCCCCACACATTGTGCTCTGACAACGGGGCGCCGTTCCAAAGTGAGCGGTTCTCTGAACTGATGGAAGGGTACGGGGTACAGCACAGGAAAGTTACCCCGCTATGGCCGAGGGCCACTGGGGAGGCCGAGAAGCTGATGAGGACACTGAACAAGAACTTCAGAATAGCCCAGGGCCAGTGTCTGCAGAGAGCCCTGTACCAATTCCTGCGGGTGTATCGCACCACCCCCCCATACATCCACTGGCGTGGCGCCCGTGGAAACATGTTTAAGCGGTGCCCACGTGGACTGCTGCCTGAGGTGGGGGGAGAAGGAGCCTGGGGTGATCGATGACCAGCAGGTTGAGATGGACCGCTGGGTGCGGATCCAGCAGGAGAATGTGCGGCGAGGGCTGCGTCCGCAGCAACTGGAGCCGGGGGATGAGGTACTCATCAGGAACAGGCATCCCCACGGGAAACTATCTCCCCTACGAACCTGAGCCGCTCGATGTGGTGGCCGTCAAGGGGTCCATGTTAATCGCCTCAGACGGGAGGTCGGCGGTTACCCGGAATGTGAGCTTCAAGAAGCTAGGGGACCCCAGGACTGAACCTCCCCTGGACCCAGACTTGACGGAGGTACCTGAGGATGGAGGAGGCCCATCATTAACACCCGTGTCCCCCGCCCGGGGATTGCCATCGGATGGACTCCCCGTGCCGGAGGTAAGCGGGAGGTACCCCCAGAGGGCTGGGCGAGGGGAAACCCACTTACCTCAGCGACTACGTTCTGGGGCATGTATCATGAGTGGCCATTGGGTCATAGTGCTATTTAAGAGGATCCAGGGCGGTCAATAAAGGGGTGTGTTGGGGATATTGTGAAGTTTGATTCATATGTTGTGTGATTAGTTTGTTAGAGTAACAACGTTGTGTTGTTTGTCCTCATGAAAAAGGAGGAGTGTGGCGCGGTTCCTTTAATGGAAGCGCACGCGGCGGCGTGACGTTGCACGGCGCCCCGTGTATTATAAATGGGGCGTTCCTGGCCACGGCAGTGCGACTGGGAAGCCCGAGCAGTACGCAATGTCTCAGTGTCCTTTTCATCTGCTTGGGGGGTTACGGGGACTGCAAGAGGGGGCTCTGGAAACCTCCCAATACTCAGCATCCTACTGCAATACTTTGTAAATCCGCTGCTGGACTACGTTATTAGTTCTGCACAATATCCATGGCTTAAAGTTCAGCATCCATTGAAGACATTGCATCCGAGGCTACAGATTTTCTTGTTGTCGGCGGCCTTTAACAGTCCTTATTCAGAGCTCTCAATTTTCCAAACTCATGCAATTTTGTTTTTTTTCCATTTTAAATATGACCGCAATTGCAAGGGTTTGAACAAACGAGGCTAGATGTGTTTTCATGTATATAACCGGGGAAAGCAAGATGTAAAATGTTGGAAATGTGCTGTATTATGTAAAAGCTATAATTTACTAGAGGCAGTATGTTTCCTCTGAAAGACCTTTCAAATAACGCTTTCACCACCCATTAACTTCGTTGTAAACGCACGTGTTACTAGCTTTTAATCACCTGCAGTCGTGTAAAACCCTTTCCCAGAAACAAAAGAAGCTGTTTGCAACGTGCGATACTGCGCACTGCCAGCCATGGTGCAAATTGCAGGTAGCCCGGTTTCTGCTACTTCCAGTTGCAAATCAGGGGTTTTGGACACTGGAGTACGCGGTCCCAGCAGGAAAATAAGCATAGTATACTGGTTAAATAAAAGTACACACTGAAACCAATAAAATCCGATTGTCACCAATGGCTGGCAAGCACTCGTATTTCCTCCATGGCAGTTCATTTCTTTATAAAAACGCTATATGCCAGCAGCCCGATCCAGTACAAAGACATCCCAACCATTCTACCTGGACTGAACTCTTCACAGCTGGAGACCTGGCTCTGTAAAAATTCCAATCAATTCAATATACTCCAATTATATAAATGTATTCAGAGGCTAAACAAATCAGGCCGGTCGTTTTTTCAACAAAACCCATTTGGAAAGGATTCTGCTTGATACAGCGTCAATTGAGAAGCTTCTCAGTTGTGAAAGAAAATGAATACAGAATTGATTTACCTTTTTAAAAAAATCAGGAAGCGAATCAATGTAGTACATGCCAGTTACGTGTGCTTATAGAATTCCCTGCTGCTATTCAGGGGAAACCATACGATCATAACAGTCGTGGGCATACAAGAAGTCCATTACGGTCTGGGTCTGGGCGCTGGCAACAGCGCTAATGGGATGGAACAAGTGGTGCCTGGCGCTGTCTGCGCAGACGTTGGGGGACGAGCTTGAGCCCCGAACACTCTAGTCCAGGCAGGCACAGTGGCGCTGCCCCTTACTGAGGAGGAGCTGGCCCTTTGTTTTAAATAGTTTCTGTTTAAAATGCAAGCTCCACAATGCAGGGATCGCTGGGGATTACAACCCTTACACTAGTACCAAGAACACCAGACACAAGCTCCAAAACAGACTCAATGTGGGGGGCGAGGGGGAAATGGCTACTGTGCCGAAAAAATTACATACTGCAGAACCAATCACAGCCTACTAACATACAGCATATCTAATCAGGTACTAACGTCAGAAAACACTAGACACCCACACGCAAGTAGTGGACATTTTCGAACAATATATTTGAAATCTGTAGTAAATATTTTTTAAAGCATCAATCTAGTCAAACTACTTTTTAACAACATTAACACATGGTTACCGCCATGTTGGAAGTAAACCCTGCTGACTACTTTACCACACAGTAGAAAATTAGCCAAAGAGTGCAAAAAGGGGTGTGTTTTTCCCACAGATGGGTCGACATGGGAGGAAAATCCTATTGATTTAACTTGGAGATGGGCGTAAATGGGTGGGACATATTGTCCAAACACACATCCATCCTCAATTGCCAACCTGCATTGAAAAGCATTGCAACAAACCTGCACCCAAAGCCCCTATTTCAAGCTCTCATGTTAAAGCTCTTATAATAGTTTTGGCTTTATAGGTAGCGCTTTCAGCGCCACCTAATAGCCAAAACTAAAAAGAGGTTAAACCAAACCCCTTCGATTGTAGACCAATAGCCTGCTCCAAGCAGATAGCAACATTTTCACTTCCCTCATTTTAAGTTTTAGGCCATCTTGATTGTTGAATGTCCTCTTGTATGTGATTTAAGGACCAGATTTTTTAAATCGGATGTTTCAGGATTATTATAACTGCTGAGAATTTGTGGAGAGCCCTTTTCGATTGTCAAAGAATTTCGGTGAATATAGCCATGGTGAAATTTATGCAATCCTTAAATCTGCTTGAGGGAATGCCAAAAAAACAAGATTTCACAGCTAATGTTTAATTATGATATCATTATATTGCTTCGATGATAGAAATCCATCTGTATAGTGTTCCAATTTTATTGTATTTTTTATAACTTTTAATTATGAGATGTACATTTAATGAATATGTTGTATGTAAGATATTTGAAATTTGCTTTGATCTTGTTTTTTTTTTCTTTTATATGATGTAACATTTGAAAGACTGTTTAAATTCAGCTATAACAAAAAAGACAAATTGGGTTCCAAAGAGGGTTAAGCGCATCACATGATGGGCAAATTGTCGTCTGCACACACAAACTTACATTGCAAAAAGCCCCTTCTCTCTTTGTCTTGCGTAGATTTATCGCTTACCTTCGACATGCTGAACAGAAGTCTGTTCTGGCATAAATCGAAATCTTGGGGTCTCTCTGTAGGACTCATGAACATTCTTGTAAGACTAAACCTACAGGGCACATACTGTTGGGGAGAATTCTCAGAAATGTGCCAATTCCTCCCACCTTAGAGACCGCCAGCTCTTTTGCTACACTTTGGGACTTTGATCTTTTCAATTCAGTGTGTTTTCTGTTTGTTTCTTATGGTTATGGAGTCTAACAAACTCCATAGGCATCATCTTTAATAATTGTGTCCCAAAGCACCTTCAGTGCAGTGACACAGGAAAGTCTTCCAGATTTCCCAAGGTTTAAATACCTTCTCTGGGATAAACTACTGTTTCCCAGAGCAGTAAAGTGAAATTGACTTTACTAGGCCCAGCATACACTATCTTACAATAGGAGGGGTTACTTAGTATCCCCTTTGTCTAGCTTCTTATATAACATGGTTAGCCTTTCCTCACTGAATGGCTGGTGGCAGTGGTTTCGTTCTGAACTACCGTGGTTTGCATTTACCGCAACTGTTTGCGGCTCCGGTAAAGCAACCGCGGGAGCCATCTTTTTGAAAATGGCGCAGAGCCATCTTTGATAAACGGCCCCCGGTCTTCTTTTTTTGCCATATCTTTGTGGAAATGTCCTTCTAGAAGGTTTCTCTGCGCGCCAAACCAGGTTTGGTCTCTTTGTTCATTTTGCCTTTGGAGGGGTTCTGAGTGAAACCCGCCTCTGGCTCCACAGTGTCTGGGGTAGGCAGGAAGTGAGGGAGGTGCTCGAAACTCCCTGTGCTTGGTTTCCTAGGAGACCCAAATGCACTCTGTGATTGGCCAGGACAGCCACCCTGCTGGGTGCGTGACAGCTAGGCTGGAATGAATAGGAGAGAACTGAATAAAAGTTGAGTCTTCTGGCTTGGAAGGCAGAGTTGATGACTGGACGAAGGAACCGAAGAAGAGCTTGAAGAGGAGGCCTGCTGCAACTCCTAGATCGTTTATTTGCCAGGTGAAGCCCTGCTGCAGTGCCAACTTGCCAAGTTCACATCTACAGAGAATCCTCGGCAAGGACGACTTCTCCCTTTTTGAGTTGGTGGGACCAATCAACTCCAAAGTAAGCCACCTGGACATCCAATCTCAGAGCTGGTTGAATTTCCAGAGTTGCTGCTGGAAACCGTAGAGCCAGGGAGAGAAACACCAGATTGTGTGCGTTGCTTTTAAGCTGGCCTACAGCTTTTGGAAGATCCTCCGGACTCCCAAGAAGCAGGACTGACCAAGCTTGAGCCCCCTCAACAGAGTGCGGGACCCCAGAAGCAAGGAAAGACCACCTCAACAGCCAGTAACTGCATTGTTGCTATTTGCGGTGGTTGCAAGGAGCTGAAACGCGAAACAGTAACTGAAAGTGAAGTTTGCCAGTTGCAGTTTTTGCAAGTGCATTGCAGGAGTCCCCGGACATCCTCCCTCTTGTCCCCACGACTGAGGCCCGGGAACAATGAGATCTGCAGAGCTGCACAGGAACAGAAGTAATCAGCTGCATCTTTTCTTCCTTGCTAAGGTACTGTAAAACACATCTAAGAGAACTTGCCTTACTGTGGAAGTGCTTGTAACTTCTGCAACTCACAGGTCTGATCAGCTTGTGGCCTGACATTTTGATTCTTTTTTTTAATTTTTTTTATATCAAAGACTCCCAAGTACTTGGGCAAAGACTTTTCCATTTACTTACCAGAAGTGCTTCATCCTATACAAGACCTTTGCCTATTGACTTTGGCTTAGCCTATTGAATTGTATGACTCTTCTAAGAGGATCTGAAAGTATTTGCCCTGCTTAAGAATTTTGGTGATCTCTTGTGTTCTAATAACCTTTGCCTTTTACCAACTTTTAAGAGTGTTCTGAATGCCAACAGTAAGATACTCACTTAAGACTTATTGAGTCACACCTAGCCTGCCGCAAGGCTATCAAAACCAGGCTCTTTGTCTGAATTGCCTCTCCGTGCACTAGGAATCTGAAACTATCAGTCATTTCCTACATCTGTGCTTGCTACTGTGTAACCATGAGACCTCTGGTCACCTGTCGAAGTCCGTTCATCTTCTGTAACGGCGCCTCAATGCCTCATGGGCTGCAAATGCAAATAAATAAAATAATATTAATGTAATGTCCCCAGCACCCTTGTTGTTCAAGTCACCTGTGGGTGTAGGTTGTGTCTGTGGGCCATCCCAAAAGGGTCTTGTCTGATTCAGAAACTCGGTGTACAGTATTGAAGTGTATCAGTGTTACTATTATATTGCTCCCTTCTAAAGAAGGCTTTATAACTGACTGATAAATAAATGAATAATTGTTTATGCAAGAAACCTTGAGTGTAAGAGTTTATTTGAATAAATGTAACTGTGGATCTTTGTGTTACTCCAATACTGCTCACATTTCCCCTCTTGAGATAAGCCTGGCTGTTCAACACGCTACCAAAACTGTGTACCACAAGCTTATACCAAAGGTTGGGTTGCCTATACCTGTAGTCATAGTTGTTTGTAGTGTTCCCAGAGGGTACTGCATTCAAACTTTGCCTAACACAGACGGGGATGCATCTTTGTTCTGTGTTTGTTTAAAAACAAAAAAGAATAAATACAAATCTATATCTCTTCCCAACATTGGACGAGGCTGCCTTCGTATCTCCGAACATGAGTGGGGTGAAGTTTTGCTGGCTGCCTTATGCAGATGATGTAATTCTATTCACTAACACGCAGATTGGTTTTCAAAGACTACTTATGGCATTTTATGGTTTATAGTATGCCTATTGAGCTGATCATAAATGCCTCAAACTAAAATCTGGCTTTCAACAGGAAGGAAACCCATTGGTTTTACATGGCACATAGATAATAAACTGGAAATAGTCGATGAGTTAAAATACCTAGGCTTTCTTATCTCCACCAGGCCTAGCAAAGACTTGATATTGAATAAAATCAGAAACAAGGCTGCGTTGTTAGACAAACAAATGAGGCGCATCAACTACAAATATGGGAAATTCTATATAATCCGTTCATCAAATTTTATGAGGGGAAGGTAATGCCTAATTTATTGATTAGGAATCCATCACCTTCCAGACAATGTAGATTTTAATTCCATTGTGGGGTTTATTTTGCATAAGGTATTGTCTTTACCAAATTGTGTGGCCATTCCAATAATTCGATTTGAGCTGGGCCTGGTGTCACTTAACATGAGACTCTTCATTTTTTGAACTCCCTCCCCCATTCATTCTTTTTTTTGTTTAGATCTTAAAGGACAGTTTCTTGAGGATTCAAATATTTATGTTTCCAATTCCAAGTGCACACCAGATTGAAATCTATAGACTGTCGACCAGTACCCCCAAACCTGTGAGATCTATACAAATCCAGGAAATATGGGTCAAATTACTGATGCAATGGCACCTAACCCCCCAAGAATTCATAGGATTTACCCTACTGTTTCTAGATTGTGCTGTAGGGTACGTGGGATGGAGAGAACCTGGAGTTGCATATGCCCACATATTCAAACATTCTGGGTGAGTGATCCAGGAGGCAGTAGAGGAAACACCGGGGGCCGAGGAGCATGAGACTCTTGGGCCTAGTGTGAAATCTTATTTTTCCTGTAATTTGCTTTGTGAAAGAAGATATCTCATTGAAGAACTGGAAGGGATAGAACATTGTCATTTGAAGAAACTGTTTGGGACGGACCAGGGGGCGGGGGCGGAGGCGGACCAGGGGGAAAGGAAAATAATTTCTTGTTGAAGTGTTTTGAAATATTAATAAAAGTTTACATGGCAAATTGAGTGGGGGGGGTCATGTCATCTTAATTTACTGGTGGTCAGTTTGTGTAAATAAAGTCTTGTGAGATCGTTTTGTTATTCATTAGGGAGTACAGAACCCTTTATAAAGTCATGGTATTGAAAACATGGTTCTCGATTAATGTTCAGAACTGTATGTGAAAAGGTACTCTATTCCCTTGTTTAGGATCATACAACTATGACAATTTGATATCTTTCAAATAAAGCCCTGTCAATTTCTTTTTAGTAGCACTGGTGTAATTTCAAGATCTGAACCTCTCAATGTTTCTTTTGATGTTCTCAGCTTTGGAACATGTCCTTTGAGGAAAGTTTTCCACGAGGAGGGACGCAAAAGAAGCCCAAGGAAACAGAAACGCACAAGAGTCCTGTAGATCGTGATAACTTGTTTAATGTGAGTAACGTGAGAAAATGCAATCCACCAAAGTTGGTTAACTGGGGATGTTTGTAAACACGTTTTTATATGATGTTTTTCTAGATTTTCAAAGGACTGTTTCTTGAGTGATAACTCACTTTTAGGCCTCGTCAAATCAACTGTACACCACCCTGTACATCATTGTGGTTTAATGTGGTGTGAAATACATTTTTGGGTAGCTGAAAGTAGAAAGTGCTGGTGCAGTCTAAGTTGTGTGGGGTTTTTGATTTTTTTTTTTTTTTTTTTTTTTTTTTTTTTTTTTTTATTTAATGGATTTTGGGAAGGAATCTTCACTTGACTCTTTAAGGGTGAACGTGGTTAACCGGATTTTCTAGAGGAGAATTCCAAAATGCACAGTGTATCCTGTCTGGTCCATGCTGGGAAGGATGAGTGATAGTTCTTAAAGGTACAGAGCTTGCCTAAACACGATTTTTGGGAGTTTAGAGTTCACCTGCACTCTGTGACCAACCAAGAGCAGTAAGCCCCAACACCCTATTTTCTTGTTTGTTGGATTTGAATTGAGCCAGTTTGGCCTTTGCACCAATAGGCATTGTTGATGGCGTATGGACTATTTAATTTCATACTTTGTTTCTCTGGAAGTTATTGGTGGAATTTCGGAGCTGCTGCTGTTTGCTCTGATCAGTTTATTTTGGGAAATATAATCTATAAAAGCAGACAAAACACCTGTGTTACAGTCCATAAAATAGGATCTCGTCAACGTAATGATGTAAAAATACACATTTCTACATCCCAATATTAAATACTAGTATAATACCCAAAGTCCTACAAATCCTAGTATTCACGAGGAGTCCCTGCTGTCAAGGTGGCTGTTGCTTGCTGGGAGCGGCATTCATGATGGGAAAGATGTGGCTGGCAATATTTTTAATGTGGAGCCAATGTGGGGACGTGGTGAGGGAGGAGAACCCTTGTAGGGTTTGCTTGGCCGGTGCTGGAAAGGTGCACGTTTGTGTGCTACTGGACAGCTGCACCACTGTGTTGCCTACCTGGGAGGCAGAGGAGGAACAGAGACCAAGATTTGCAGCAGTCTGAAGAGATTACTGGCTTTGTTCTGAAGCAGACCGCTGCAAGGGCAAAGGTGGTGTTGGATCTGCTGTCTAAAAGCAGGGAACATATTTGTTAACGTATCTCCCCCATACTTTGGCGAACATGTTACCTGAAAAGTGTGCCTGTAAGTCGCAACTTGGTGCTGGTGGCTTCCACACAGGACATTTGACTGGGTGTCTGCCCTCCATCTGTGACCTTTTTGCGTGTATTATGCACCTATTGTGATGACTTGCCTTGTTATAGTTGCCCCATACCTTGTTTCTGTCCTTGGCCTCACCCATTATCTTCCCTGTGCCATCCATGAATATTGTGCACCCAAGGTTCTTCAGTTTTGTGGGGTGTTAGGATGGATTTCTAGAATCTGGCCTAGTGAACAGATTTTAGGAGGCCACCCTCGTTCTAGTGAACAGGGTTGGGGGTCGAAATTAAGATTAGACGAGCAGGAGCTAAAAGCAGCTCCTGGGTATCCAGCATTAACCAGGAGCTACCACTGGGCAACTAAGGAGCTAGTACATAGTGTTCCGCAAACCTAACTGCAACAGAAGCTGCAAACTTAACATTTGGCTTATTTATTAAGACCCCTTATTCTTCAAATGTCATATAGATGTGTCCTAATGCTTATTTGTAGAATGTCCCAAATGTACAAAGTTAAATTTGCATAGGTGTTTGCTTGGCATCAGATGATGGGAAATCCAAAAGTAGCTCCTAGTAACTGTTTGTGCCATGCTAACCAGGCTCTGGTAGGCTACAAGCAGGAGCTAAATAGCTCCCAGCTCCCCCCAATTTTGAACCATGGGGGTACTCTGGGAGGTTAGACAATACCCAGTCAAGGTAAACTTGGAGAGCGTGAGTGGGGTTAGGGGCCCTCAATGAGTCCACACAATATAAGACTGTCATGTATACAAATGTTAATTCTAGGCCTTAACGCATAATTAAAAGGAGAAACTAGCAGTGATATTATTGCATAATACTCAATAATAAACATGTATACATTCACCAGACGGTCTTAAAATGCATTTAAATGACCTAATCAACACAAGAGCTAAGTTACTGCAGCACAGAAGGAACCAAGTCACAAGTGAATTTCCCTAACTTCAGCAGTCCAGTTCATTAGAAGAATTGGGGCATTGTGCCCTGAAGTCCCAGGAGCCACAATGCTTCTCTCTAGAATGTAGTTTCTGTAGGTAAGTTCCAGTTTACTTGTGTTGGTTGTTGTTCAAAGAAGATATTCAACAAGGTTACTAGGTAAGTAAATTGTGTTCTATCTTTCAAAAAACGCCACCCATGTCAACGACCAGAAGGCAGTGAAATGGAATATTAGGATACAAAGGGACTGGTTCCCAATATCATCCAATAGCGACAGGGGTGTACAAATGCTTTGCGTTTGCTTAACCCTCTGACTTCTACTTTCCCAGATTACTTGATCGGTCAAAATAGGTTGGATTTCTCCTTGTTGGTTCTGGTGAGAGGTGGCTAGGAGCTGTTGGTGCAAGTATTCTTACAGTCTGGTGGAGATGCAAGATGCAGCCCCTGGCGATGAAGGTATGCAAGATTCTCTGATGCAGGCCTCTTCCGGACACTTCACAGGACGGGGGGGGGGAGGCGAGAAGAGTTTCAGCAACCACCACTGCACAGGCTAAGGCAGGCATCCTTCCAGTCACGTTTGAAGAAGCTTCTCTAGGACAGGATCCCTAAATGCTGGGATGCTGAAATTCGCGGGGAAGGTGACTTTTACCACAGGCTGGCGACCACCGAAGTTCCGGGTGCAAGTGCAGAAGGACAATGCTTCTGGTAAGGTCCCGTATGAGAGAGTTGGTCAGCCCCACAGGGTGGTCCAGGGAGACCTCCGAATGCTCAGTATGGTTGGATGCGTGAGAAGGCATGGAGACTAGTTTCTCCCACTAGTCCAAGGGCTGAAGCACAGCTGAGTCTTCAGAGATCAGGTAGTCCAACAGGGCTTCACAGAGCCAGATGCAGGAAGGGATGGCAGGCCTCTTCAGAAATCTTCTTCGGATCTTCAGTCGTATGTTTGTTTCTGAGGCATTCTTGGCTGCAATGCTGATCTGAAGTAAAGGCTGCAGGAGTCCCACTTCTTATCCAAAATCCATCCTGGAAGCCAGTCCAAGCCTACAAATGTTAAGGATCTGCACCATTCTAACAGCCATTAGTTGTCCGATCAGGGATACTATTGGTTTCACTCATGCCCCACACCTAGACTCTCCGACTCCATGGATGTGGACTGGGTCTAGACCGTCCCACCCCCTTCCTTTCTCTTCCATACCTCCAATTCGATGCTCTATCACGCCCGCTACCTCTTGCATTGCCCGCTCCCTCTCACACCTTCCCCTGCCTCTCATGCCCATAACCCCTCCCCATGAGCCCTCCTCCTCCTCTCACTCCCCCTCTCTCACGCCCTCCTCCTCTCACCTTCTCCCGCTTTGCCTCCTTCTCCCTCGCCTTCTGTTTTGCTCTCTCAAATATCAGTGCATGAAAGTCTATATATCTTATTATTTTTCCCCAACACACTGAATAGGAAGGCAATATACTCTTGTAACGCAAGAATTCTCTCTCAGCGATTATAAAATGGGCACATATGACAGTTTATTAACTCAAGTAAGCATTACAAAATAAAATGCTGGATTAGAAAAAAGGTTGCATCACCGTTGGCATAGTTCTGAAATACTTCATCCCTGCCAAGAACTTAACTAGACTACTTCCCAGACCAAGTTGGTATAGAGAAAGACCCTCACAGTGAGAGCGGACCGGACAAGATATGCCTACCTTCTCCAGCACAGCAGACGATTTTTGTGTCTTTCTGCCAGCCTCGCCCGATGCCACCCCCACCCCCAAATCTAACTTCCACAACTACAGAACAGTACTTTTCCAGAAAGGTCACCTGCTGACAGCACTCCAGATACTCAGCTGATGTACCCTGTGGAATGCCGTAACAAGTAAACACTGTTTGTCATGGGAGTCGAAAGAACTGCTTTCGACTCCTGCGAAATTCAAAACATACCTTGACTTGCCTGGGCAAAAACAAGATCGTTTTTCTACTAGTTCAGAAAACGCAGACGATATTCAGAAATGAGGTCTTTGCTGAAGCTTGAAAGCAAATGTCCAATGCTGCACCCAGAATGCATTTCACACAGACTGCATTTCACAGACTGCATGTTTTAGTCAAAGATATTAGTTTTTAAATTCATTACATTCTACCCCTGGACATTTGACTTCCATAGCTCGGTGGCACTTAAGTTGGCTTCTGAAACCTACGAAATATCCTAGCTAAACTAGAAATACATTGAGAACAAAAAAAATAAAAATAAGCTAAAGCATAACGTAGGGTTTCTCCCAATATTTGGAATCCATGAAAACAATCAATCCCACCAATTCCCAGTATGAAAAGATGTTACTTGCTTTGTCAAATCCTTCAAACATTGAATGTGGCTTTGTACAGACTGGGAATGGTCACTCAAATTGAAACTGTACATTCCGTCAAATGCATTACGCCCTAAATTATGTTTTAATAATAGATGATCAATAGCAGCTCTATTCTGCAAAAAACACTTTCTCATAACTTTGCTATCTAAAAGCAATTCTTCTAAAGCATGAGTAGTACGATTCAAACCTTTCACTACTAAACATGCTAGCTTAATCAAAGATTTGTAGCCCTAGCAGCTAATCCCCAGATTCCTACCAAAGAATAAGCAAGAGCTAGAACTTCTGGTGCAGACAATAAATGCACATTTCAATCACAGTCTGGGTTTCTCTTAACTCTAGGTAATGCTGGCTGCAAAGGAGACCAGGTTAAGGCTAGTCACGGTATTGCATAGGGTCCTCCAGAGATGTTAGCAGGAATGTAAGTAAAAGTAGTATTTGCGCATGAGAATAACCTGACATGGTTCAAATAACGAGCGGCTACAATTGTATGATTACAAGTCATGTTGTTGGTCATGTTGGTGCATGTGCACATAGTTGTTTTTCAAAAGGTCTGGTTGATGTCCTTATTCATATTCAATTGCTGACACTTGCCAACCTCCTCTGGCTGACAAAAAACAGATATCTCCTTTAGCAATATCATAGGTGTAGACTTTAGTTAGATTTCTCCCTTTGTCGTTGGTCTCCTGACAGAACTTGATATATTCATAAACCTACAACGATTGAAGAATATCATTATCCTCCACTGAAGAGTCGTTCTGCATCACGCTGAAAAGTTGAAGCAAGTGTTGGCACTGCTACCAGACAGGTTGTCAGTACATCCATTCCATTATGTGAATTTGATGAGCAAAAGTTAGTGATGTTTACAATTTCCCGAGCCAGGTAGATCCATATATTCTCTGTTTGGGCAATGTGTATTTGATTCATCCTCAATGCTTTGTTAATCTGTTTCTTCGTGCCTGCTTTGGGCTAGTATGTCGGCATAGGCATCAAGTGACCCATGAATCTTATTCTCCAACCACGTCAATGTAAAATTGGTTGTTTGCAGAAATGTGGCATTTTGCATTTCCTTCTGCTCTGTGTTATTTGAGTCTACCAAATGGAGACCATTCAGAATTACACTCAAACCAGCCAGGCACAGAATCTGTAAAGCATTCCAGAAAAAGCACATCCGTGTTGATGATCATTCTCTTAAATAGCATTTGTCAGCAGGGACAAAGTCAAATTTTTCCAGGCTCCATTATTTGCTAGGCTCCATTATTTTTTTCACTTATATTTTTATTAACATTTTAAAAATACAGAACTGACCTCCTAGCCCCCTTGCCCCATCCGAAGTCCAATGCAGTCCTTCCTTTCCCCTTGGAGTATAGTATAGTCTGGATACCATTCCGTTTTTATGCCCTTTGATCCTTCCAGGTCTTCATGGACATCCTTCCCCCTTTTTATAGGGTAGCCCTCCCTTGGTAAAACGCCCCTCCAGGCCCAACAGTTTCATTTTTCTCAGGCACCATGCTCCTCTTGAGTCTTTTTTGCAGGAATTTCATAACCGGGTCCCAATCGGCCATGAAACCATGATGGTTCCCTTGAATGCAGTAAGATACCCATTCCATGGATGCAAACTGCCAGACTTTTCTCACCCATTCATGTTCTGTGGATTTCCATTTCTGAGCAATCACCTGACCCTGACAACATTAATATCACATACACTGTTTTTTTTGCGCTTTTGAGGGGAGGTCCTCTATCGATTTCCCACCCCAATCCTTATTTACCTGTATGAATAATTTATTCCGTGACCTCTGGATCAGTTATATCCAGAACTCTTTTAATTGGGTTGTTCTCGTGAGTTTTGGGATATCGACCCATAACTGAGCCCACTCTGATTCCTCGATCTGTCGACCCACGGCCTCCTCCCTTAACTTCATATATCGAATGTGCCCCATTTCCTCATTTTGTTTGATGAATTTATAGAAGCTCCCAGCTATGTTTATCTCCAGCGTTCTTTATTGGCAGTTTTTCAAAAGGAGTTGGAGACCGCAATGCTGCCTTCTTGACCTGCGGCTGTAGCAGCCAGTGTCTTAATTGTGTATGTGTTAAATGTTAAAGGTATTTGTACCGCACACCGTCCCCAACAGAATTGCTCCCCAGGCGCCAAGGTGGATCTGCAAACGAGAAGACTGGGTGGGTTAGTAGGGTGAAGAGATAGTAGGGTAGTGAGAGAAGCGGTATCCTGTTGGTAGCTTCAGTTTGGTTTTCACTGTGCGCTGAGCTTGGATGCAAGTATCTGGGCGATGTCAGTCCTCGTGTGCTGTTGGAGCGGCTTATGTGTGTGTTTGCTGGTGTGGTGAAGTGTGTGCGGTTTGCTGTGCGAGAGGTGGTTGTGTGGGATTGAGGTAAGTATGCAGACATTTGAGCTTTTTGGTTAGTGGGTTATGTCTCGCAGACAACATTCACAATTTGGCTCAATGCCTAGATTTGAGAATCCTGTATGGTGGGAGAGAGGGCTGGGTTTCACAGTGCAGTAGGTTTCACAATATAATACAGTGGGTTTAGTAATATAAAGGACACAGATGGTTTGTTATAATAATATTTGAGAGTACACTTGCAGTGGGAGATTGCTAATATTGATTATTCCCTAAGAGTGATGTAGGTGAACATGCACAGTTCTATATCGATAATCACAGTTCTGTTCCAATGTGGCACCCTCCAGACGTGGCTCTAGGCAAAACCAACAGTTCCCAAAAGTGTGATGCAGGCTAGTGTTCACAGTACTGTCCCATTGTAGCTCTGATAGTAAATTGGCAATCCTCACCCTTTGTGGAACTGGTTAGTAATAGAAGCCTGGCTATGTTCTGATGTATGGTAAGGTAGAGTGGCAGGGCTTTTTGGAGTAGAGTGATTGCTCTACTCCCCACCTATGCCACACTTAACTTCATAGTTGCTGCTGGTTGACGGCCGGCCACTGGCTTCCCCTGCTGACACCTGCAGACACGATCTGGAGCCGTCTCTGTTGCAGCCGCTCTTTGCCTTGGGGCCCTTAGCTGCAGGGGCTGCACGGACAGAGGGCTGCCCTGGAGTGGTCAAATAGGGCTATCGGCAGAGCCAATCCAATCCAGGGCAGGCTGGGAGGCGGGAGGAAAGAGGAAAGTCTAAGTGAAGGGGAGCGCAAGGGTCACAGGTGCACATGGGGGTTGGGGCTCTCAAAATGGCCAGCGTTAATGTGGGACCAAGGCCCAGTAGGGTCTGTGGCTAGTTTGACTCACCTGCTAAATCTTTCCCCCTCATACACTTGTTGAAAGATGTTATCTCTCCTCCCTCAAACATATCGCTTATCTTTAGGCATCCTCCCTTTTCCCATTTGCCAAACTCCTCCCATTCCTCTCCAGTAGGAGGACGCATTTCCAACTTCACCCACGCATGGGAGCGAATCACCTCAGATGGGTGCTGTCCACAGTAGCAGGCGGATACTGTATAGAGCTCCTCCAACTGCCCCAGTACCACCCCCCACGAAAAAAAGTGCATTCTAAGGAACACCAGCGTATCCTCCTCGGAAGTCGCTACACTTCTGCTAAAGGATGCCATCGAAATCGGCCCGGCTAACCAGGTAAACAAGCGTATTTATTCAACTTACTCCCTTGTGCCAAAGAAAGATCTGTCTGTGCGCCCAGTATTAGATATGCGCTGTCTGTGCGCCCAGTATTAGATATGCGCCCTGCAAACAAAAGTTCTGCATGACTACGCTACAAGCGGTAATCCCTCTACTAAAAAAGGGGATTACATGGCAACACTGGATCTGAAAGATGCCTATTTTCATATTTCAATGTTCCCAGCACACAGAAGATTCTTGCGTTTCAAGATAGCAAACCAGCACTACCAATTCAAAGTGCTACCCTTTGGAATAGCATCTGCTCCAAGGGTATTCACAAAGTTTGTTTGTTTTTGTTTATTTTATTTATATAGCGCTCCGGACCCGGGAGTAAAAGGGCACTTAGGACAGGTTACAAGGCACAGTACATGGTAATTAGCAGTGGTACATTATCAAAGGTTATATACAGACAATGGTAGTAAATGCATACAGTAAAGACCTAGGTAAGGCATGTACAATATATACAGATTATAGCTAGGCCTAGCTTATGGTTGACTTTTTGTCAGTAGCCACCCAATCGCAAGTTTCCTGAAGGACTGGAAGGATTTGGAGGATTTGATGTTCAGGGGCAAGGTGTTCCATAGTTGGGAGGCAAGGACTGTAAAGCTCGAGCCTCTGGCTCTTTTAGAGATAAATCTAGGTACCGTGAGGCATAAAGAGTTGGAGGATCTAGTAGTTCTAGGCGTGGTACTGGCGGTGGTGGCAGCACACCTGCGCAGGGAGGCAATCTCAGTGTACCCTTACCTGGACGACTGGCTCATTACAGGGGAGTCCCTCCTAATTTGCAAACAGAACATTCAAAAGACTATCAACCTTCTCTTTCAATTGGGCTTCTTAATAAACTAGAAACAATCCAGCCTAGTGCCAAGCACAACCAAACCGTTCCTAGGAGCTATCCTAAACACACACACAAGGGGTTGGTCTTTGCGTCAGAGGAAAGAGTCCAAAATATATTGTTGCAAATACCACATTATCAGGCTGGCGGCCAGATAAGGGTGCGCAAAACGATGTGCTTGCTAGGTATGATGGGATCTTGCATTTACCTGGTTCCACACGCGACCCATGCAGGAGTGGTTGGCGACACAATGGTATCGGGCAAGCGGTCAGTGGGATGATCTAGTGGTCGTTTCGCCAACACTGGTACAAAATCTTCGCTGGTGGACGAGAGAAAATCTACTGAAGGGGGAAACCCTTCCACGATCCAGAGATACAGGCGATCATCACAATGGACGCCTCTCTTGCTGGGTGGGGGGGCCCACTACCTTCACCACATAGCTCAGGGTTTGTGGTCTCGCGCAACAGCTCAGAACCACATCGATCTGCTAGAACATCTGGCCGTATTCAAGGCCCTGCAGGCATTCGAATCCCACTTAGTAAACCAATCTGGGTAGGTCCTAACAGACAACACTACAGCAATGTTTTACAGAAACAAAGGGGCACACGTTCTCCAAATCTGTCCAAACTTGTATAGCAAATCTGGAAATGGGCACTCAAACGGAAGAGATTCCTAACCTCGCAGCACGTTCCAGGGGAACTCGACTCTCCCAGACTCATTGAGCAGAGATCCCCTACCAGAAGAACGTGAGTGGCAACTTCATGTAGCGGTCGTAGAACACCTCTTCTCTCTATGGGGTTTCCCCACAATAGACTTTTTCGCTACAACGCCCTATGGATGAACTGGTCAGGGAAATTTGCTTACCCCCCCCCCCTCCCAAAACACCTCTCATGAGGAAGGTGGTGAACAAGATCCAGAAGGAACAGATGACTCTCATAATAGTTGCTCCTATGTGGGCAAGACAACCCTGGTATCCACATCTGTGCAAACTTGTGATGTGCGATCCCATCAAACTCCCATGCCCGTACAACCTGCTCTCCCAGCACCGGGGCCTAATAGTGCACCCTCTACCTCACTCAATGAACTTGGCCGCATGGCCCCTGAAGTCATAGAGTTTGGACATCTTAACCTGCCTCAAATATGTATGGACATGTTAAAGGAATCAAGAAAACTTAACACTAGCACTGTTATTTTGACAAGTGGAGAAGATTCGTAATTTGGTGCCAGTCTAAACAAATTAACCCCATTGAATGTACACCTTCCCACATATGTGCTCCACTTGCTGGATGCGGGGTTAGTGTTCAACTCCTTGAAAGTCCACCTGGCGGCTTTGTCAGCTTACACCACTTCCCACAATAAAATCTCATGGTGGAAGGTACCAGTTATAAAAGCATTCATGGAGGGAGTAAAAAGACTCCACCCTCCAATCTCAAACCCGCCGACAGGATGTGATCTCCATGTTGTACTTGCTAAGCTCATGCCCCCCCCCCTTTCGAGCCGATGCACAAGTCTAGTCTCAAACGCCTCACTTGCAAAACTGCCTTCTTAGTGGCTATCACTTCCATAAGAAGAACTGCCTTCTTAGTGGCTATCACTTCCATAAGAAGGGTTAGTGAAATACAAGCATTGTCAGTGCAGGATCCTTTCTTTGTTGTACAGAAAGACGAGCTGGTTTTTACGTACTCACCCTAGGTTCTCCCCTAAATTCATCTCCAACTTTCACGTAAAGCAGTCAATCGAGTTACCGGCTTTCTTCCAGGAACCCAACAGCTCAACTGAGGTAAAACTCCACACACTGGATGTGAGGAGGGCAGTCATCTACTATGTAGATAAGACCAGACCGCTTAGAAAGACAGATCAACTGTTTGTCTCCTTAGCGCAAGGCAGAGAAGGTGACCGCATTTCAAAGAATGCCATCTCTAGGTGGATAGTCAGATGTATCCAACTGTGCTATTCCCTATCAAATAAGATACTGCCTTTTACGCCCAGTGCTCACTCCAATAGAGGCACAGGAGCCACCCTGGCTTTCATTGCGAATGTGCCTTTTAGACAGTATTTGCAAAGCAGCTACATGGAGCTCAATACATACTTTCACTCAGCACTCCCGCATTAATATTCCAAGACAGATACACAAGTGGGACACACGGTTCTAAGACATTTGTTCGCTCATGAACCTTCTCACATCCGACCTCCTTCTTCTAACACTGCTCGCTAATCTATGCACAGCATGTGATCTAAGCAGATTCCACAAGCCTCAGAGTGGATACATCTCACTGTAATCATATTTCTGGTGCTTGTATCTGCTTAGATTCACATTCGACCCACCCTTCCTAGGAGAGAAGGCGAATGGATGCTTATGAGCTTGTCTGATATCTGCTTGGATACAACTGTACTCGTGCTACACCTCATGTCAGAAAAATAACAATCTTAGGGACCTCGACGCGTGAGGGATCATTGGTACAGTGGACGTCCCATTAGGGATAGCATTATTGGCATGCCCTGTCGTCCCTTTTTTGAGTTTCGAAAACAATAACTGTAATACTTGTAAGAGGATTCAATTCAACACTACAGCTAAGTCAATGCCTAGTCTGGGATACTGAATGGAAACCCTTATTGATATATCTTTATGTCCAGTTCATGAGTTCTGGATGACTACCCCTATATAACACCCCTCTCTTAGAATCCCCCTGACCCCACTGAGCCAAGAAGTAGTTCTGTTTTGCAAGTTTAAAAGGTTTATTTGAGAAATAAAACAAAATATAGATACCACGCTTTTATAATAAATTAATAATCGATCTCGCCCTTATAAATATAATGTTAATGACCAATGGGTAATCTGACACTAGCACACTTCTTTATAATCAATGAGGAGTTGGTGTAGGATGGATAAGGCAGCGAAAATACTTTTATGGTTTCAAATGGATGCAATGTTGAATGAAAATGCAGTACAGAAACTAACTAATATGGTTTCACAAGATATCATATGTTCACTTTTCCCCTGGTGGCAATTCAACCCCCCTGCCCCCCCTATATGCAATGCAAGGGGATGGAAGTAACACACACAGTTCTCAGGAATGCAATCAAATACAATACGAAATTCAATTCCCACCCCAGCAAGCTTAGAGAAAACCGGTATGAGTTTTAAAACACAGGCCCAAGTGCTTTGAATGTGGTGGCAATGAAGTGAGAAATATGCTGAAAATGCTTTTAATTCCCTTTAGGAGGTTCAGGGTGAGTGAGAGATACTTGGGATGAGCTCAGGCTCACTTTAGCAATGATTCAGGGATGGTTATTAAGAGGCAAACAAATTTTTAGGAAAGGAAAGCAAAAAGCTGCTATCTTTTTACAGGTAAAGAAATCCGGCCAAATCGCAAAACGCGGCAAAATTCGTGAGTACGTGAATCGCGATTTTGGCAAAAGTATAAGGAGTAGCAAGTTGGTTCTAGGTTCGTTGGAAAGCTGCGATTCTAAGCTTTCAGAGGATAGTTAGGACAAACGGTTCCAGAGATATGAACGATTTTGTAAAGGTTGTTTTTCGGATTTAAAGTAACTCAAATTGACAGGTGACAGCTTTGAAAATGACAGGTGACACGATTTCTAGGAGACAGTTCTAATCAGATTAAAATAGTTGGATTAAATTATTTTAACTAAGAGCTTATTTCTGTCACAATCTGATCTAAGTACTCACTCCTAGTTTTGAAAGGACTGGACCTCGCCACGGATCGGGTCAGGATTGGCTGTGGTTCCCTCGCCACGGACAGTCTCTGCACGCAGCGCCTGGGTCAGCTCCGCTCTGCTGGGTCTGTCAGGCACCGGTTCTGCTCACAGCGTCTGGGTCAGCTCCCCGGATGCAGCGGCCTGTGGTTCTCTGGATCTCTGGTCTGCTTTCTGGGTGTCTCTGCTTTCTCTGGGTAGAGCACTGCTTCTGGATCTTTCTGGCGCAGGGTTTCAGGCCAGAATCAACAGCTCAGCCCCGCTGTGAATAGTCTGCAAATGATTTTGAGGCCTGCTGAAGAGAACTCGGCTTGTGGGTTAGGCCTGTTCTTTACAAATTCTGAAGTAAAGTCTTGGTCTCTGAAGATTGATGGATTGAAGTCTGAAGTCTCCCGGCAGAGCGTCCCGCGGAAAGTGAAAAAGGGATCCCCACTTGTCCTGCACGGTCTGCTTTTATGTGTTTTGAAAATGGGTGTGTGCCTGGGCCTAGCTACGCCTGCCCCTCTCTACTTGTCATTGGCCCAATTCTCCCCTCTCCCATGATTGGGGGAACTGAGTTGTGAGTCGGAGTGATGAGGTAGATTTTATGGCCAGAGGGCCCTCCCCTGTCATCTTTACACACAAATCTATATTTGATCCAAATACATCTTTCCCAACTACATAGTTGTTTTTACATCACCTGCACACATCATATATCACATGAGGTAGGCACTGTTTCGACTCTGGCGTTTCTAGGAGCTTGGGTAAATAAATGGCAACTTATTTTCGATTTTAGTGGGTTATGCAACATTGGTTTTTCATTAAAAATTATACACATATACACGGCCTGTCCATACATACTCCAGTAAATTCCCATGTCTCTAGCTTAAACACAGAGTCTGTAGTATCAATAAATAGCGGGGTTTTGCCCCAGAACATCACACAAATTGGAGTTTGGGCTTGAATTGTGGGCAAAGTTTTCATTTTAAGGATGCCCAAATTTCACATTTCTGTCATCTGGTTACCAAGAGTTATCAGTATTTCTGTAAAATATATATTTGCTTTCAATTCAAAGTACTGCAGTGTTTGAGTCCGCCCCCAAAGTTTGGGGATGACCGTGATCACATGTCTCTCCTGGCTGGCAGATCTTTGTTGACAGGAAACAGTCAAAATTACCATATGCTATTCAAGGGAAAAGGTCTTTTGTGTGGGCTCCAGCAAGCTGAGGTCAACAGACCAGGGGGCCACTTTGCATTTGGTTGGCATGACCATGTGATATCCTGGGCTTTCTGAGGTGAGAAGGTTTCCCAGCCTTTTGGCCTGTTAATCAAATCAGATTGTCTCTGGGAACAGCAGGTGGTTAGATCTTCCATTAACTAACAAGCTTTGAAGTCCCAACTGTCACAGAAGGCTGATTAGCTTCTGAAGTAGCAGTTCTCCTGTCAGAGTTTAGACCGCTACCGCCGCCTTGAGTCCAAAGCAGGTACTGCATGCATTTTTTTTGAGTTGTATTGAACTACTGCATTTCAATAGAGTGGTCTTTTGCTTGATAGTATAGGATCCTTGCTTAACATTGTTTTGATGGCATCCTCACAGAGTGGTGATGTGGAACCCCCCCCAAGAAGGTTGTATCTTTGGAGTGGTCTTGTGCCAACTGCACAGTTCTCCTATTCTGGCGTGAATGTGGGCGGCGATAGCTCATCCCCACATCCACCCAGTCTATTGATTTAGTTTGTTCTGGGATAGAATAATGGGCGGCGACAGCTCATCCCCACATCTACCCAGTCTATTGATTCAACATGGGTCAAAACCCATGACAAATCCCCCCGCCCGACTGCGCTTTGATTCAAGTCGAGGGGAAGTCGGGTGCAAAGGAGGTTTTGAGCCCTTGCGCTGGTATGTCCCCATTATCTTCTTCCAATCCTGTAGGTGGCACAGTTCAGCATCTTTTCCTCCACCCAGTTGGATCGATCGGTTCTCCTCGCCGGTCCTGATGGGAATATTGGGCGGTACCCCGGGCCCCTCGGGTCTCTGCTCTCGGTCCCCGGATCGTCCTCCTTCGTCAGTCTCCATGGTTTCATCTCTCCTAGGATGATAAAGCAAAGCGGCAATACCTATTCGTAGACATTTCTTCACCACTATTAATGGTGTGGCGAACATATACATTTTATACTTTAATATACCTAACATTTTACTTTTGAGATACAAGTTATCATTCAAAGACAGTGGCTTACAAGAGTATAATATTTTAGAGACTATATGTGGGATATTTTAGGGTTGGAACTGAATTACTCTGGAGCGGCCCCCTCTGGTATTCCAGTGGATTCCTCCAGTTGTTGCAGAGTGTGCCTGGGATGGCAACACTTTAGCTGATCTATATGTACCCACTTGTCTTCCCCCTCTGCCAAACCGCCTTTGAGGATGCGGATCTTGTAGGCCACAGGGGAGATTTTGTCTATAATTTCAAACGGTCCCTTCCATGTAGGCAAAAATTTTCGCTGTTTGGCCTGGTTCCTTTGGAAATTGTATAGCTAGACCCGATCACTCACCTTATATTCCTTTCGGGTAGTTTTTAAATCATAGTGGGTCTTCATGCTCTCGGCTGATCTTTCTAGATTCCACTGAGCATAGGCAAAAGCATGCTGAAGGTGTTTCCTTAAATTCTCCACTTAATCATGAGTTGTGGAGGCATTTATCAACGTTTGCTCTTGGGTTCTGTAGAGCAAATGCTGGGGAAGCACCATCTTGCGTCCAGTCATCAACTCAAATGGTGACATTTTGGTTGCAGGTGAAGGGGTAGATCTGATGGCCATTAGGACCAGAGGTAATCGGATATCCCAACTTAGCCCAGAATCTGCCACAAACTTTTTTAAGATGCTCACAATGGTTCGGTTATATCTCTCCACTGCTCCAGAAGAAGCTGGCCTGTAAGCAATATGTAGCTTTCTTTTGACCCCCAGTATCTCCCACATCTTTTTCATTACTTCACTGGTGAAGTGGCTACCTCTGTCTGACTCAATCCTTTGAGGTAGACCAAAACGGGAAAAGATGTGGTTAATCATCAGGGCAGCTGCTGTTTCTGCCTTGCAGTTTGGGGCTGGGAGACATTCCACCCACTTGGTGAACAAGTATGTAACGGTCAACATGTACTTGTTTCCTCTAGACGAGCGAATTACAGGGCCTACAAAGTCGATTTGCAAATCTGACCATGGCAGTGTCATCCCCCCTCTTTTGGAGAGGCGCACGGTGTGTGAGGGATGATGGCTGAAATTGTGCACACACAAGACACCCCTTCAAGTATTGGTCGAGGTCCTGCCCCATGTGTGGCCAGTATGCAACCTCTCTTAAGATTTCCAGTGTTGTGTGAAACCCCCTATGACCGGCGGTGGCCGCATCATGGGCGTGACTTAACATCAGGCTTCGGAATGAGGTAGGAACCACCCACTGATCATGGCCAGCTTGGCATTTCCTTACCAACAAACCGTCTTGGATTCGGAACATTTTTGGACATTTCTCCAACACTCTTAGGTCCTCTTTCCCAAGGTAATCTGTGTCCGTCAGGGGAAAGTTCTCAGGGTCCTCAAGGTGTTGGTAAAATTTACCAATGATTGGATCCCCCTTCTGAGCTGTAATCAAATCAGCATCAGGGCTCTCCTTGCTCCATTGGGCAGTTGAAAGGTCATTGTGAGCATTTGTCTGGGACCTAGTGATCGCAGTGACCTGGATTTCCCCCAACAGGAACTCTTTCTATTAGATCCCCTTGGATGGCCCCGGTTTTGGCCAGCTGATCAGCTAAGTCATTTCCAGTTTTGTCTGGTCCCTCTACTTTGGAATGACCCTTGATCTTTTTCCAGTAGATGGTCATCCCATTCAAAGTGACCAGATCATCAATATTTTGGATTAACTTCCCATGTTTCAGGGGTTTGTTATTGGCGCATAACATGCCTCTGGTTTTCCAGTTGACCAGGTGCTCCACGAACCCGTTCCGTACATAATCCGAATCTGTGATTATGACCAGTTCGTGGAGTTGATGCTTGACAGCAGTGAGGATGGCCTGATGCACAGCCATCAATTCCGCCACCTGACTACTTCGGGGACCAATTTTGTATCCAGCGGAGGGTTCTGGAAACTCCTTCACCCATGCATTCCCTACGCCGGCAACCAGTTCTTTCTCCCCGTTGTTGTCAACATGGTACGAGCATCCATCCACATAGACAGTGGGCATTCCCTCACACTTGTCTTCTTCAAAGACTTTGTGTGGGGAATTAAGGTACGCCTCCATGTTGTCCTTGGTTTTTAGACTTTTGTCCTCGATCACAATCGTGCAAGTCAGCCAGACCTTGCGCGAGGGGACTCTTCTTGTTTTGGCCATATCTGACCTCCACAGGAAAGCCTTGCATTGACAGAATCCAGGAAGTAATTCGGGAATTACTCACATTTCCGGCCCGGATTCTGTCACTTTGGAGATATTGCAGAGGCTGGTGTGGAGTCTCCACTATGATGTGTTCCCCCTGGATAAATGGGCGGTAATTCTTCAATGCCCACACCGTTGCCAGGAGTGCCTTCTCACAATCGTTGAATTTTTCCTCCACAGAGGATAAAGTTTTGCTCGCATAGGAGATTACTTTATTGACCTTGTCATGCTTTTGGTATAATACTGCCGTCAAGCACGTATTAGAGAACCCCGTCTCCAGGAAGAACTCCTTGTTTCTGACAGGGTAAGCTAGGCAAGGCGCTTGTGAGAGGCTTCTCTTGAGTTGTTTTACCGCCTCGGATTGTTCTGGACCCCATTCCCACTTGACCCCCCCCTTCAAGACATGAATCAAGGGTCTAGTGATCTCTGCGTAGCCTTCAATGAACTTTCTACTGTAATTAGTCAGTCCAAGGAGGCTCCTTAGTTCCTGCAGAGTTGTGGGGTCTTTCAGTTTCTGAAGTGCTTCCACTTTCTTTTCCTGTGGACAGAGACCCTGAGGAGTAATCTCATGCCCCAAGAAATTAACACGGGTTCTACACCACTGTGCTTTCTGAAAGGAAAGTTTTGCTCCGGCGGCCCTCAACTGTGTCAGAACATAACGGATCTCCGCTATGTGTTCCTCCACAGATGAACTTTTGATGAGGACATCATCTACATAAGCCAGGTTACCCCTCGCACCCTGGTCGGGCATGGCCTTATGTAGGAAAATGTTGAATTCATTGCCGGAGTTGAGGTATCCGAAGGGAGTCCGGGTCCAGGTGTACTGCTGGCCCCCAAAGGTAAAAGCCACTTTGTATTGGTCCTCCCTACTGACGGGCACGGTCCAGTATCCATTGGTCAGGTCTATTGCTGTGAATACCTGTGACCCTTGAATCTGGGCCAGCCCTTGGTCAATGTAGGGCAGAGGCCATCGGGAAGTATGGACCCGTTTGTTGAGCTCCCTAAGGTCGGCGCAGAGTCTCCACTGGCCGTTTGGCTTCAATATTCCCAGTACCGGATTATTGAAAGTGCTGTGGACTGGACGGATTATTCCCTGGGACTCAAGGTTCTTAATTATTTCAGTAAGGGACTCCATGGATGCGAGAGGCAAGCGATATTGCTTCACAAACACTGGAGTCATTCCAGGGTCCGTGGGAATTGTTGTGGTGTGGATGTCAGTGCGACCACAGTCATATGAGTCTACCGCAAAGAGATCTTGGAAATCCAAGAAAACTTGTTTCAACTTTTGCTTCTGTTCCAGAGTCACACAGGCATCAGCTAGGTTGACTCTCTCTTCCACCATCTGCCTGAAGCCTGGAAAGACTTCTGGTTTGGCTATCTCAGCGGCCTCCTCCAGCTGGGTGGAGAAGTCCCTGGTCAGAGTGATGATTTGGACTAGAGGCTTCAGGTGGGAAAGGCAGCCCTCATGGACCTGGAAAATCACCTCTGAAGTCACAAGTCACATCTTCCTTACCATAAGGGCAAGAAGTGTACACCAGGCAGTCCCCCCCCCCCCCCATGCCGGGTGAAAATCCTGTCTGGTGTTGTATTGTCCTCACTGTCACTGTCAAAACAGTCCTTGGGGATTGGTCCTAACAGTTAATTTCCTAAATCAATGGAGAAATGTCGGTCATCAATCGCCATTCCAATAATGGTGCCTGCGGCTAGAGTAATACTCTGTAAGTCGCTGTTATCCACCTCTATTGGAATGGTGTCATGTTCTATGTTGACTAATGGTGTTGGGTTTACCCCTAACCCTTGCTGTTGGAGAGAAGCATTTAGATGAATGTAAGCATCAGGGTTTTTCAATTTTTGTCCTCTTAACTTTCACTTCCAGGGAGAATTGTTGGGTCCTTTCTGGGATGGTGACTTCATCTTTAATCTGAATTTCAACTGCATAAGGTAGCAATTGAGCTGACCTAAATGCTTTTTCTGAATCATCAAAGCCCATGGGGTTATCCGCTAATCGGGACCAAGCTTTGAAGTTTATTAGGTCCAAACTAATGGCAAAGCGATTGAGAATGTCACTGCCTAAGTAAAAGGCGGCAGTGACGTCTCGCACGACCCAACAATTATGGACTATGCTCTTGTTGCCAATGGAGATTTTGAGCATACACCTGCTTGGCAGGAGATGTTTGGATTTAGGTGCTTCCAGGTCCATTTCCCATTTGTCTATCAGTTTGAATGTGGGAATGGCTGGATCTTTTGGGAGTTGGCGGAACATGGCTTCGCTGATGAAGCTCTTACCGTTGTTCACACACACTCGAGCAAGAACAGAGTCCTTCCCATCATTTAACTGAACAGGGATGAACAACTGCTCTCCAATTTGCTGAATATCAACCAGGCTCTGAGCTGATTTCACATCTTTCTGGACTATAGGAGTGGGAGTTTCTGATTGTAGATTAGTAAAGAATTTCAGGGTGTTTCCTTACAGTGTGGAATACCACCTTAAACTGGAAGGAAGGTTGATTTTCAGAAATAGAGAGGACCCCCCATCACCAGTCTGTTGTCCTACTGCTATTACTGTCACGTCTGGAATCTGGTTGTTCTGGAAGTGAAATTCTACTTGGTCAGATTTTTGTTCAACCATGTGGCAGGTGCCGTTTAAACTAACATGGTTGACACTCTGTTTTAATTTTATTGGTCGGCTAGTCTGGGTCCAGAGGACCTTGTTTACGCAATCTATTAGGGGTGACAACCTTCTCAGGAGGTCATTCCCTAGTAAACCAGGGGTGCCCTCTGGAGTCACTACTATGACCGGGTGTTTCACCTTGTCGCCCAATTTTGATGTCCAAATCTGCAGTCCCCTCGACAGGAATTTCCTTCCCGTCAAAGTTCTGCAGTTGTCCAGGAAGAGAGGTGAGAGGAATACGGTAATTCTCCTCCCTTCCTGCATTTAGTTCCTCAAAGGCCCTTTTGGACAGAAGGGTAGCTTGGGATCCAGTGTCCACCAGTGCCAAAATTGTACCCTGCCCCTGTACTTGTACCGGGGCATAGTATCTTCCCTCCTTTTCCTCAAGGGGGCACAGATAATGCACATGTTTGGACAACTGGTGGGCTAACTTTCTGGTTTTAGACATTGCTAGCGAAGAGATTTGGGCAGAATTCTGTGGAGAGCCTTGGAAATCTGAAAGAAAAAGTTGGCAACTGGAGATCAGAGCCATTGTGGGTTCCCCTGGTTCTGGTTCTGGGCCGCCCCCCCTTTTTGGAGGCAGTCATCAGGATGGGTTTGACCCATGGGATTTTGGTATTGTCGGTTCTGGGATGAGATGATGGGCGGCGGTAGCTCAGTCTCCACATCCCCCCAGTCTGAATTGACATCCCTTGGGACCCATTTTTCTTTGGGAGGAGTTTCCCCCATCTCTAAAGGAGAGGATCCTTTTCCCAGGATCCTCTGAGGATCCCCCTCCCTCAAATTGGAAGATCTGTACCTCCTCCACAAAGTGGGTCTGTTTGGGTCCTTTGTTTCTCCTACCCCCTCTCTGCTCCTTGGGAGGCAGGCTTTCAGGGTCAGGAGATTTTGTTTCTGGTTCCTGGTTTTCCAGGGGCTGTTTTCAAGTTGGGAAGGAAGCTTCCTCCAAGGCTTTACACCCCCTTCCCCTTGTGCCTCCTCCCTGGGAACCGGTGCCATATTTTGGACCTGGCGCTCAAGTTGTGAAACCCGCTCAGGCTGATACGGGGCTCTATTTTCTCCCCTGGGCTGATCCTGGGAAGGGTAGCTATCCCTTCTCTGGTAGTACCCCGGATTGGGAAGATTTGGGTACCCCTCCACCCTTGGCCTCCCCTCTCTCAGATTAGGTTGTCTGGGCTCAGGGAATTGGGGAAAGAAGGATGGATGGTTTTGGGGTTGGAAATTGGGTGGATACCTGGGAAAAAAGTTCTGCCCAGGGTTTGGTGAATTTCTGCCCTCCTGGGGGAAGTTAGGAGGGAAGTTCCCCGGGTCAGGTGCTTGGCTGGATTCCCCCCCCCTTGGGCTAGAGGAGTCCACACATAACCCAGGATTGGTCGGTTTCCCTTGTAGCGGGGCCTTACATAGTCAGGGGAGCGGGGGACCCCATTTGTGGGACTACCTCCTCGACTTCCTGTCTGTGACTGGCCCGAGGGCCTTCTGGGCTGTGAATTATTTGGTGCAGGCAGGTTTTTAGGCCCCCCCCCATCTCCAAATCTAAAACGGGGGCAACCTTTCCCTCTGCCACCTTGGCAGCAGCAGGGCTGCTGTTGGTTTTGGGCTTTTTCGGCGCGTTATTTTTATTTTCGATAGGCTTCTGCACCTCATAGATCCGGGTAGCCTGTTCAATGACCCAGTCTAAAGATCTTTTCTCATGAAAATCTCTCACAAGCTGGGTCATTATGTATTTGGGTAAGGCATGGAAAAACGTATCGATAAATTCTCTGCTATCTGTGCGCACACTTCTGGTGGTCTGCGCAAAAGCACGCTTTAATTCTTGCACAAACTCTTGTGGGGCCTGATCCTCCCCACATTGCAAATTGTAGGCTGCCTTGCGAGCCTCTTGAGGATTTCTGTGCACAGAAAAATGTTTGAAGATGGCCGCCCTGTATGTGGACCACCTTGAATGGTTTTGATCCTCCAGCCCCGCAAAGAAACTGGAGTATTCTGGTGAGAAGGTCCACTTTACATATTGAATACAGCTTTGGCTGTCCTTCAAATGGAAAGTCTCCATCATTTGCTCATAGAGCTCCAAGTGTTCCCAAACAGAATACTTGGCGTTCTTATGTTAAGGCGTGATGACACTCCTTATTGCCTTTATTTGTTTCAATGGATCCTTAAGCAAGGCACTTTTTGCCTTATTGGCCTTTTTGGTTCGGGTAACCCTGGTCCATTCATCCTCCGACTCAGAAGCGCTGCTCCCAGAGGTGCCCGTCTGATCTTCCAGGTTTTCCCGGATTCTGCGAGCCTGGGAATGGCTGGCAGAATGTGGGGACCTGGTCTCCTGTGTCCAGTGACACTCAGAGGAGTCTTCAGATCCCTCCTTGCTACCAGGATTTGCTGGGTATCCCCCCACTGACCTACCTGGGCAGAGGTTTTCAGGATGCCCTTAATGGGCTTACTCTCCTGGGGTTCCCCACTAAATTGCACTGTGCTTGGGTGCCCATACCCGGATACCCGCCCATCCATTCCTGGGAGGTACTGGCCTATGAGCCCCATGCTTTTGGCTGGATAGTAATCTGCCATCCCTGTGGCCCGGTGCTCATGTGCGCCAGTGGACATGGGGGTGGCAGAGTCCAGGGACTGAGAGAGATGAAGGCCTCCGGTACTAGAACTCCCGAGGTTATGTTCCGGTACTTCCCTTTCCCAGCGAACCTCGTCTCTATCAGCCCCTGCTCCCTGTTGCAATGCAAGAGCTTGCGCCTTCAGTTCCTCAGTTAAGGCCTTACTAGACTCTATCAGTCTCTCCTGCATGGCTACCTGTTTCTGGAGCCTATCATTGTGCTGACAGAGAGCCTCATTTTCTCTGTGCTTCCTGGTTGGTCCTGGAGTACTGGGCCAGTCTTTGCTGCAGGAGGGTTACCTCCTGAGTCCCTTCCCTACTGGCCTGCTCCTTTCTTGCCAGAGCCGCCTCCTGGTGTGCTCTAACAAGTTCTGGTTTTCGTTTTGGAGGTCACCCAGTCCCTGGAGGGCCAGGTGATTTTCTTCCATTTTTCTTTTTAAATGGCAGACTTCCTGCCCTAAGGTGTCCCTTTCCTGACCAGGAGCCTGAATTTGTGATGCCAGGTCGTCCCTCTGCCTTTGAAAGGCACCAGCTTTCTGGCGCTCTTCATCAAACTCTGCCTGGGTATCCAGGTCTTTCAGAATCAGTTTGTTACTCTCTGTCTTCACTCTATCTAGATGACTTTGCAGGGTGGCTACCTGCTCTGTGCATGCCCTGTTAAAGTCTAGTTGTTGCTCCAGCTTTTTCTGGCTCTGCAGGAGGGAGTCCAAACCTTCTTGGTGCTCCTTCTGCAAGGCCAGAAATCGGGTATCCTGGTCAGACTTTTCCTGTTGCAGGATACACATGTCCTCTTTGATTCTAATGAGATACTGTCTGCTCTCATTTTCTGACTCCTGGCTCCTCTGCAGCATCTGCTCAGAAGAGACCAGGTCAGATTGGGCCTTCTCTAACGCCATCTGTTGCCTATTTGCCAGATCATGGCCTTCAGCACTTTTATTCTGTATGACTCCCATATACAGGTACAAGTATGCCGCTATCCTGGCAATCTTGTTATGTTCCTCTTTGGCTATAGGGGCCATATATAGTTCACTCAGGGCCACATGTAGGGGACCCTGATCTCTCCATATATCTGACCCTGTTTCAGTGACCTGTTGCGCGATTGCCTGCAACCAGACCGTTTGGTCCTGATGAGTCCACTCACCTCTCAAAAATAGCTTATGTAAGAGGTGCTCCTCGCTATTTTCATGTCTACCAAGGTCGTCATTCTAGAAATTGATTTCCGTCCCGACTTACAGAAATTAGTATTTTATTTTTGCAAAACAGACCTTTCCCTTAGAGCGTCCTTTTGAGGAGTGCTTTACAGCGTAACACAGCGTGGTGATCCGACCGGATGTATGTATCTTGTCAGTTAGCACACTCTATTAATCTGCACAATTGATAGATCTAATCCGGAACCCCCGGCTACGAGCCCCCAATTTGTAAGAGGATTCAATTCAACACTACAGCTAAGTCAATGCCTAGTCTGGGATACTGAATGGAAACCCTTATTGATATATCTTTATGTCCAGTTCATGAGTTCTGGATGACTACCCCTATATAACACCCCTCTCCTAGAATCCCCCTGACCCCACTGAGCCAAGAAGTAGTTCTGTTTTGCAAGTTTAAAAGGTTTATTTGAGAAATAAAACTAAATATAGATACCACGCTTTTATAATAAATTAATAATCGATATCGCCCTTATAAATATAATGTTAATCAACAATGGGTAATCTGACACTAGCACACTTCTTTATAATCAATGAGGAGTTGGTGTAGGATGGATAAGGCAGCGAAAATACTTTTATGGTTTCAAATGGATGCAATGTTGAATGAAAATGCAGTACAGAAACTAACTAATATGGTATCACAAGATATCATATGTTCACTTTTCCCCTGGTGGCAATTCACCCCCCCCCCCCCATATGCAATGCAAGGAGATGGAAGTAACACACACAGTTCTCAGGAATGCAATCAAATACAATACGAAATTCAATTCCCACCCCAGCAAGCTTAGAGAAAACCGGTATGAGTTTTAAAACGCAGGCCCAAGTGCTTTGAATGTGGTGGCAATGAAGTGAGAAACATGCTGAAAATGCTTTTAATTCCTTTAGGAGGTTCAGGGTGAGTGAGAGATACTTGGGATGAGCTCAGGCTCACTTTAGCAATGATTCAGGGATGGTTATTAAGAGGCAAACACATTTTTAGCAAAGGAAAGCAAAAAACTGCTATCTTTTTACAGGTAAAGAAATCGGGCCAAATCGCGGCAAAATTCTTATTTCTGTCACAAATCTGATCTAAGTACTCACTCCTAGCTTTGAAAGGACTGGACCTCGCCACGGATCGGGTCAGGATTGGCTGCGGTTCCCTCGCCACGGACAGTCTCTGCGCGCAGCGCCTGGGTCAGCTCCGCTCTGCTGAGTCTGTCAGGCACCGGTTCTGCTCACAGCGTCTGGGTCAGCTCCCCGGATGCAGCAGCCTGTGGTTCTCTGGATCTCTGGTCTGCTTTCTGGGTGCCTCTGCTTTCTCTGGGTACAGCACTGCTTCTGGATCTTTCTGGCGCAGGGTTTCAGGCCAGAATCAACAGCTCAGCCCGGCTGTGAATAGTCTGCAAATGATTTTGAGGCCTGCTGAAGAGAACTCAGCTTGTGGGTTAGGCCTGTTCTTTACAAATTCTGAAGTAAAGTCTTGGTCTCTGAAGATTGATGGATTGAAGTCTGAAGTCTCCCGGCAAAGCGTCCCGCGGAAAGTGAAAAAGGGATCCCCACTTGTCTTGCACTGTCTGCTTTTGTGTTTTGAAAATGGGTGTGTGCCTGGGCCTAGCTAAGCCTGCCCCTCTCTACTTGTCATTGGCCCAATTCTCCCCTCTCCCATGATTGGGGGAACTGAGTTGTGAGTCAGAGTGATGAGGTAGATTTTATGGCCAGAGGGCCCTCCCCTGTCATCTTTGCACACAAATCTATATTTGATCCAAATACATCTTTCCCAACTACACAGTTGTTTTTACATCACCTACACACATCATATATCACATGAGGTAGGCACTGTTCCGACTCTGGCGTTTCTAGGAGCTTGGGTAAAGAAATGGCAACTTATTTTTGATTTTAGTGGGTTATTCAACATTGGTTTTTCATTAAAAATTATACACATATACACGGCCTGTCCATACATACTCCAGTAAATTCCCATGTCTCTAGCTTAAACACAGAGTCTGTAGTATCAATAAATAGCAGGGTTTTGCCCCAGAACATCACACAAATTGGAGTTTGGGCTTGAATTGTGGGCAAAGTTTTCATTTTAAGGATCCCCAAATTTCACATTTCTGTCATCTGGTTACCAAGAGTTATCAGTATTTCTGTAAAATATATATTTGCTTTCAATTCAAAGTACTGCAGTGTTTGAGTCCGCCCCCAAAGTTAGGGGATGACAGTGATCACATGTCCCTCCTGGCTGGCAGATCTTTGTTGACAGGAAACAGTCAAAATCACCATATCCTATTCAAGGGAAAAGGTCTTTTGTGTGGGCTCCAGCAAGCTGAGGTCAACAGACCAGGGGGCCACTTTGCATTTGGTTGGCATGACCATGTGATATCCTGGGCTTTCTGAGGTGAGAAGGTTTCCCAGCCTTTTGGCCTGTTAATCAAATCAGATTGTCTCTGGGAACAGCAGGTGGTTAGATCTTCCATTACCTGACAAGCTTTGGAGTCCCAATTGTCACAGAAGGCTGATTAGCTTCTGAAGTAGCAGTTCTCCTGTCAGAGTTTAGACCGCTAGCGCCGCCTTGAGTCCAAAGCGGGTACTGCATGCATTTTTTTGAGTTGTCTTGAACTACTGCATTTCAATAGAGTGGTCTTTTGCTTGATAGTATAGGACCCTTGCTTAACATTGTTTTGATGGCATCCTCACAGTAGAGTGGTGATGTGGAAACCCCCCCCACAAGAAGGTTGTATCTTTGGAGTGATCTCGTGCCAACTGCGCAGTTCTCCTATTCTGGCGTGAATGTGGGCGGCGATAGCTCATCCCAACATCCACCCAGTCTATTGATTTAGTTTGTTCTGGGATAGAATAATGGGCGGCGACAGCTCATCCCCACATCTACCCAGTCTATTGATTCAACATGGGTCAAAACCCATGACATACTCCACAGCTTCCACTAGATGTCGGCCTATGCACAGCATGTGAATCTTAAGCGGACACAAGCATCAGAAATACGATTACGGTGAGTGATGTATCTATATATCTTTATTCTTTTGGGATTGAAGCTGATGAAATTACAACGGCGATAGATCGGCTTCATCTGGGAAAATTGCCAGGATTGCTGGCTGAGTTTTATAACTGTTTTATGGCTCAGCTATCTCCATTTTTGTGTCCTGTACAACTAATCTTGAAAAATGGTGTTCTGTTCTTCCATGAAGGAGCCATTAATTACGTTAATACCCAAACCAGGTAGGGATCACAGAAAGAGTGGAAACTATCGATCTATTTCTGTACTTAATGTAGATATTAAGATGTTTACCAAAATCTTAGGTTACATACATGTATGGGTGATTTTATAAGAGTCCCAGGTGGGATTTATGAGACATAGATTTGTTTATGATAATATTAGAACAATCATTGATTATATTGGGGCTTAATGGAAATAGTGTACTGTATTCTGTTGATTATTTTTGGATGCCTAGAAGGCTTTTGATTGAGTTATTTGGGCTTTCCTACAGTGTACATTGCTGAGGATGGGATTTGGTGCAGGCTTTCTAAAAGCAATCTGCTGCTTATGCTCAGCAGTATCAGCGAATATTTGGGTGAATAGTGAGCTCTCAGACTTGTTTTCCCTGACAAGCGGCACTAGGCAAGGTTTCCCTTTATCGCCTCAATATTGCTTTTGAACCATTGGTGGCATATAGGCAGAAGCAGAGGAATCCTGGTGTCTGTGTAAATCCAAAAGATGTTAAGGTCTCATTTTATGCTGATGACATGACTATGTTGTCCAATCCAGTGGAGTGTAGCATACTGTTGAAAACCCTGTTTGCGGAGGTGGGACGTTTGTCATGACATAAGATTCATTGAGACAAGAAAGACATCCTTTCGTCAAATGGTCAAGGAGGGGATTTCGCTTCTTGGATTTGTAAGTGTACTGAAGATCAGGCCAAATATTTGGGGGTGTATTGTACTTGGCTTAAAGAAAGTTGTAGAGCTCAACGTGATTAAGATAGCTGAAGTGATTTTGAGAGATGTGAAAATGTGGGAGAAGCTGGCTTTAAAAATCTGGGCCATGGTTAACGCAAATAAAATGACTTAATAAGATTTTGTCATCAGTCGCTTACATTACGATTCCCCCCAAAAAGTTTCCGACAGTTTGATAGGCTTTTTCAGAATTTTATGTGGGGTGAGAAAAAAAGACAATACTACAATATATATTGAGGCGCTGTGTTAAAGAAGGGGGTTTTGGATACCTTAACTTGGTTAATTATTACAAAGAGGTTTGGCTTAAGACAGCAGAGTACTATTTTGTGCAAGGGGGTGGGGGATCTCTACCCCGCTCTGGGTGGCAATAGAGAGGGATGCGACTTTCCCTTTTCCCCAGAGTAATTTATACTCCATGGGAAAGATGCCAAACATGAAGAACAAGCTGCTCACTGTTGATGCTACAAGGTAGGTTCTGACTTCATGGCTGATTGCTAATAATCAAAACCTGTGGCTGCATCGTTGTGTCCCTGTGGCATAATCCTGCGCTTCATCTCAGCAACAGGGGCCTATGCTGGCAGGGCTGGGTTATGAAAGGGGTGTTGAAGATGTTTTGCATAATGACTGGTTAGTGTTATAGCGCAAAGAGAACACTGGTGATATGCAGAATTGAAGATTCTTCTTTCGCAAAGGCTGGGAATGATGAATGTTGCATTGATGGTTAAGCCAGAAATGTGTAAAAGTTTTCATTCACTGCTCCAAAGGGTTTTCACATTTCTCAGTACGATGAGTAGGGACCCCTCACATGTTTATTTTATTTTTAAATTTGTTCATTGGCATTTATCTTGTTTACATTTGCATGACAGAAGATATGTCCATAGTTGGAGGATAATAGGCATTTCGTAATAAAACAGTAACATTTAACAATTTAACTTTAACTGTCTCCAAGTGCTCCTTCCATCATGGCAGGACAGTCTGTCGGTTCAGAGGGGGTTGGGCAAGCCGGGGGGAGGGGGGAGAGGGGACTTGAGCTTGTGAGGATCCAGTGAAGATGTGGCTAGTTGCTCTCGGGGTCCTGTGATGTTAGTTGTGAATCAGTTTTCCATAGGTTTGTTCTTGTTCATGGGGGCTTGTCATCCGAGGGGCGAAACAAGGATCCTGTGAGTTCTTTCCAGGCCGTTAGGGTCATGCTCGAGGTGTCCGTGGACCTGGCAACACTGTCTTCCCATGCCTTTGTTTCAGCTTGTGCCCAACGTTCCAATTCTCTGTGCCATACCTTTTGTTGGGGTCCTGCAGGTTTTTTCCAGGACATTGCAATTGTCCTTTTTGCCAGTATGCACATGATGTCCATTAATTTGGCCTGGTGTTTAAGTTTGGCCGGCCTGGGGTATGTTCCCAGAAGGCATTCGTCTGGGGTCCACTTGTACCAAGTCAACCCTGCTTTTTCGCTTGTCAGCTGTGCGGTGGTCCACAGGGACTGTGTTTTGGTGCACGACCAGAACATGTGAATCAGGTCCGCATTATTTTCTCCGCACCAGGTGCAGACAGAGTGTGGTGATTTATTGAATTTCGCCAGACTGGATGGGGTTAAATATGTTCGGTATAACAGGTCCAGTTGTATTTGTCTAAATCTGTGGTTTTTGGAGACTGCTTTAGGGTACGCTAGAGCCCTCTCCCATTCTCCATCAGCCATTTCCCGGCCCATGTCCGTTTCCCTTCTTCTTTTCAGATCGGCGGGTTGGGGGTGTCACTCAAATGGCCATAGATCTGGGACACTGGTCTCCATCCCTCTCCCAAGCTGTACAATAGTGTGATCAGAGGGTTTGAGTCCACTTTTTTCGTGCTGTAGTCCGTATCCTTTGATACCACAGAAACTGGCCCGTATGAATTCCAGCTTCCTCCTGTAGTGTTTCAAATTCCTTAAAAGTGCCATCGTCGTATAGGTCTGTAAGCATGTAAGCCTTATACGAGGGCTCCGTACAAGAGCAAATGGCTTTGATTTTGTCATTGGTGTCTAGCTTAACAGCCTGATCCCCCGACAGGCTTCTATTGACTGTGTCTTGTCTTTTTTATATCTGACCTTGCAGCCTCTGGCCTCCATGTCTTATCATGCACGACATAACTATCTGCCATTGCGGCTTACCTGTCTACAGATGCTTGCTCTTTTTTACTGGCAAACCCAATCATCAAGAGACATTTTGCAGGTCTTAATTTTTTTCCTCCGGTTAGGCCTCCTCATCCAAAATGGGGTCTGAATGTGCTCCTCGCCACGTTGTCATAAGCCTTTTGAATCTATGGCTACTACCGAGCTCAAGTACGTTGTTTGTTTCTTGGAAAGTGGCCTTTTTGATTGTGGTAACATCTGCGAGAAGAATAAGGGAGCTTCAAGCTCTCTGTCGAACATCCGTTCATAAATTTCCACAAGGATAAGGTTGTGCTTAGCACTCCTTCTTTCCTTCCCAAAATTGTCTGAGTTCCACTGAAACCAGTCAATCTCTTTACCATTCTTCTTCCCGAACTCGGTCTCGGATGCTGAGACGAGCTCTGAAATTTTACCTCGACAGAACAAGCGAACTTAGAAGTTCTTCACAACTCTGATACATTTAGTGACCCAAAAGGGAAAACTGCCTCAACAGCATCCATCTCTTGTTGGATAGCTTCATGTATCTCCGAGGCCTACAAAACTCGGGGCCTTCAGCCACCAAAGGGCATTCATGCGCATTTGGTCCAGGGCAAAGCGACTTCTGTTGCTTTCCAAACATATGTCACTTAGGAGTCCATAGCCAAGGCTGCTACTTGGGCTTCCCCTTCGGCTTTTTGCAGACATTGTCTCGATCTGAGCTCCTGTCCTAATCGGCCAGGCAGTCCTTAAGAATGTGTTCCAATAAGGGAAATGGCCATCCTTCCATTTTTCCTTTGGTCAGTGCTTGGGAATCTCCCACAAGTATGGAGGAAAGGGGACAGGACGTAGGAGTATGACAGTTACTCACCGAAGTGACTACCTTATTCTCCAGCATTGGATCTTTCATGGATTCACATGCTTAGAATATTCCCCGTCGTCAGACTGGGACCCTCGGTACACATATACATAGCCTTTTCCTATAGGAAAACTTCCAACACTTTTGTGTCCTATCTACATCCTTTTAGGACCCGCCTACGCATGCTCCGTAGGCCGTCCCAGTATAAGAGGCCCGCCCCCGCGGCTCCCCTTCAGATTTCAACCGTCTCCAAAGTAGTGGGATCTCCTTGCGTCGTCTTACTATTTTGTACAAGGTTGTGTACTGGAGTTGGAGTTCGAGAAAACTTTTCCTCCATGTCAGGAAAAGCGCTGTTCCGTCCATGCGCGACGTGCGGATTGAAAAAAGTTTGAGGGGGACGGACATATGGATTGTATATACTGCCTCCACCCTCATCATTCGGCTGATAGCTGCGACATATGCAAAGGGTTTTCTCAAAAGACCCTCAAAGACCGAAACCGACGGCTGGTGGCATGGCTGAATGATGGAGCAGGGGCATACCCCGCTTCGGAGGTAGGCTCCACACAATCGGCGAAAACATCACACCGCGCTGCCTCGTCGGAACCACCGGCGAAGAAATCTCGACCGACGGAAAAAGAGTCATCTTGGAGTCATTCAGCTAGAGAATCCTCGTTGAAAAAATCGTCCTCTTCATCAAAAAAGTATGACAAGGAAAAGCCAAAATCCTCCTCGGGCGATCACCATAGATCGACCTCGAGTCGAGTAAAGGCAGGCCAAGTGTGGAAAAGGCGGGACCGCCTAAACCACCTGCTAAGCCACCGTCGTCGGCGGCGGTCCAGTCATCGGCCTCCACCCTGCCACTGATGACGCACGTGGTATCCACCGTCCCACCGACTGCGACGGTGGCCTCGTCAACGGGGATTCTACAGGAAGCCTGGAGGCCTGAAGTTTTTGATCCGATCCCCCCGGATAATTTATTGCAAGAACAGGCTGTGTCGCTGTCCTCGGGGGAGGACGAGAGCGGGAGAATAGCTGGCCCGGCAGACCTCGGGCTACGAGTGGTTGACAAGTCGTCGACGAGGGGATCGGGTATCTGCCCCTCTTCTCAATCCTCAATCTGTTTTGTCGTTGGAAATTCTGTCCACGCTTCAGTCTTTGGTACAGTCGTTGGACCAGAGACTACCTCAGGTAAACCTGCCACAGTCACCCGTCGACGAGCCGGGCCCGTCCCGTCCACCGACGCACTTATGCACGCCAATCTCAGCACTGGCACCCCAAGAGGAAGGTGAGCTGCCAGATTCGGAGTCGGACAGGGGAGCCATGTCGGATATCTCATCATCCCCCTCCAGGGATCCAACCTGGGAGTCAGAGGTGGAGTTAGAAACCCCAAGAAGCCCAGCTCACCCGTCCCCTCCGGACGACATTGCATCATTCCATTCTATGATGGAGAAGGCGTGTAAGGAATTTGGTTTGTCCCAGGAAGAACAGAAAAAGGACTGTTTTTTGTTCGACCACATGGGTAAGAGAAGGAGGTCTGTGTTCTCAATACCAATACTAGACCACGTGTGGAAGGAAGGGTTGCAGACAATGCGTCGCCCCTTTTCGGAGCCGGCAGTGAAAGGACGCCTCGAGAAAGTCTTTATCCTCCCAACCAACGCCGGAATCAGTGGTGTCGGCGGCGAGGAAGGCGAAGGCCCAGCACAAGTGCACGACTCCGCCTGAAAACGAAGCAAGACGCCAGGATGCCTTTGGCAAAAAAGTGTTTTCCGTGGGAGCTACCACAGTAAAGGCCGCAAACTCTCTGGCTATTGTAGCCAGATACGACGGAGAGATGTGGCACAGGCTAGCGCCGTTGCTGGATCATCTTCTTGAAGAGCATAGGAAGGCAGCGATGTTACTTGTCCGAGGGTGAGGAAGCCGCCAATCACGCAATAAACATCGCGGTGGACCTCGCTGAATCAGGCTTCAAGCAAGTCAATAATGGGGTCGTATTACGACAGTCATGGCTCAAGTGTACCTACTTCAGACCAGAGGTACAATACAAAGTATTAGATATGCCTTTTGAGGGAGACCTTTTATTCGGAGAGAAGGTAGACGAGGCCCTAAAGGGAATGAAAGAGGACTCGGACACAGCACTTTCATTGGGTGCCCTCCAGAGTGGACGAAGCTACAAGTCTTTTCGTCCCTTTAGAGGGGCTTCAGGTAATTCCAGATTCTCTGCGTCTGGAGACAGATCCTTTGTCAGGTCGGCTTACCCCTCCCAAGGGTGCAGGCGTGCTTCCCAAACGGCAAACTGACGCTGGAACTTCCAGACGTCCAGGAAGAGACCATCCTATCCGTCGTCATCGAGAGACAAACAAAATAAAGATCAGCAGTGACAGTCAACACACCGTTCTGGGGGGAAGAGTGTCCGCATATGTCGACGAATGGGAACGAATAACGACGGATCAATGGGTGCTGGACACTGTAAGGAACGGGCACTCTCTACAATTCAAGCACAGCCCTTCCGCACATTCCACCTGCGTTCACCGCTCATTCCCATCTGAGGATACTGCAACAAGAGGTAACACTCATGTTAGCAAAGGGCGTGATAGAATTAGTTCCAACATCAGAGAGGTCAAGGAGTCTACTCAAGATACTTCGTCGTAAAAAAGCCGAACGGCAAATGGCGTCCCATTTTAGACTTACGAGATCGCAACAAGTCTTTAAAGAGCCTAAAATTCCAAATGCTCACGCTGCAGGAAGTGATCCGCGCCGTTCAAGAACGGAATTTTCTAGCGTCCCTGGATTTACAGGACGCGTACTTCCATATTCCAATGTGTCGGAAACACAGGAAATTCCTGAGATTTGTAATAGGGCGGACTCACTACCAGTTCACGGTTCTTCCCTTTGGGCTCAAGACCTCCCCCAGAACGTTCACGAAATGCCTGGCCCCAGTAGCGGCCTGGCTAAGGAAGCAAGGCCACCACGTATACTCATACCTCGACGACTGGCTGGTAAGGGGATCCTCCCCAGCGTCGACCGACACAAGTTTGCAAGCCACCATGCAGCTTCTGCAACAGCTGGGATTTGCCATAAACTTCGAAAAATCCTCTCTGCGGCCATCGAGAACGTTGGTGTTCCTGGGGGCACAGTTCGAGACCCAGTTGGGGCTAGTGAAGCCTTCTCTCGACAGAACCTCAAAACTCAATCAGCTGGTGGGCCGACTACAACAAACCACCAGGCTCTCAGTCAGGAAATACGTTTCGATCCTAGGGGCCATGGCATCCTGCATCCATCTGGTGGCAAACTGTCGCCTATTCATGAGGCCAGTCCAGGAATTCCTCGCGGACCAATGGACACGGGTCCAAGGATCGTGGTCAGACAAGATAACCATCGACGACGACAAGCTGCTTCGGACCCTTCAGTGGTGGCAGAGTTCCCACAATTTGAACAACGGTGTACCCCTACAGGAACCGGAGTTTCAGTGAACCATAGTCACGGATGCGTCCCTAACCGGATGGGGAGCTCGCATGGGTACCCTTCAAACGCAAGGTCGCTGGTCTCCCAACGGAGTCATTCATACACTTAAACGTGTTAGAGCTCAGAGCAGTACGATGGGCTTTGAAGGCATTCCTACCACACATCAAGGGATCGCGAGTACGAGTACTGACCGACAATACGACGGCCATGTTTTATTTGAGAAAACAAGGAGGGATGCGATCAAGAACTCTTTCCATAGAGGCCGAGAAAACATGGCATTGGGCATTGAAGCACAGGATTTCCATCGTGGCTCACCATCTCCCTGGAGTGAGGAATTCGCAAGCGGATTCCCTCAGCAGAAGCATGGCCCAGATACACGAATGGGAAATGGACACACTTCAGCTGATGAAAGTGTTCGAGAAATGGGGTCACCCCCCTCTGGACGCTTTCGCAACCAATGACGACAAGAAATGCGAGCAATTCGCAAGCAGATGGCCTCAGGAGGGTTCCATGGGGGAGGCATTCTCCTTCCCATGGACGGACATGTTCCTTTATGCTTTTCCTCCGTCCCCCCTCATACGGAAGACAGTACAGTGGATACGCTTCACCTGTCGCTGGAACATCCAATAGCGTTTCCGAGAGTCCCAAACCTTCTATCCCGGGACAAAGGCACGGTGTGGCATCACGACCCGGACAGTCTCAACCTTGCAGCCTGGCTCCTGACTTTTCGGAGTTCGGTGCTTTAGACGTTTCGGAGGATTGTCAAAAAATTCTGCAGGCGGCTCGAGCCCCTTCTACCAACAAATCTTACACCTATAAGTGGCGGAGGTTCTGTGAATGGTGTCGAGGACAGTAAGGCCTACAACCGTTGACGGTGACGCCGGAACAAATTCTACCTTACCTGCTTCTCTTGGCAGAGAGTGGTTTATCCTTCACATAGATAAAGGTGCAACTGGCGGCCATCTCGAGGTTCACGAGGAAGAGACCGTCTTCTCTATTCAGCGACAGACTGGTGAAACACTTCATGAGGGGTTTATTTCGTACTTTTCCCCCGGTGAAACGTTTGCCTCCAACTTGGAGTCTCAACACAGTGTTGGCAGGCTTAATGAAACCGCCATTTGAGCCTATGGCCACGTCGGACATGAAATTCATGTCGTGGAAGTTGGCATTCTTAATTGCTATCACATCAGCTAGGAGAATCTCGGAACTGCAAGCGCTGGTCGTAGACCCGTCATACTTGAGATTCTTTAAGGACAAGGTGGTCCTGGCAACTAATCCTACGTTCGTCCCAAAAGTTCCGACAGTGTATCACAAACACTCGTCCATTGTTCTCCCTACTTTCTTCGCGACCCCATCATCAACAGCAGAAAAAGCTCTTCTTACCTTGGACGTTAAGAGGGCTCTGAAATTTTACCTACATCGTACACAGGAACTCCGGTCTACTCGACAATTGTTCATCGCATATGGTCCGTCGACGATGGCAAAAGCAATCTCTAAACAAGGATTGGCTCTATGGGTCTCATCAACGATTGCGTTTTGCCACTCCAAGGCCGGAAGGCCGCTGCAAGGGCATCCTGGAGCCCATTCTACAAGAGCAACGTCCTCCTCAGCAGCATTATGGGCAGGAATTCCGCTGACAGACATATGCCAGGCTGCGGCATGGTCGGTGCCCCACACGTTTACCCGCCACTACTGTCTTGCCAGGCAGCATGCGGACGAGGTGCAGATGGGAAGAGCTGTCCTGCGCCATCTGTTTCAGTAAAGTAAGCTCCACGCTGTGGAGAGTCGTTTTTTCTACCTTTTGATGACAGTATACTTTATGTGGGTAAGGTTATGAGAGTTAACTTATTCCTGCTGTACATATGCATTGTGTATTATGGTGAGGGTATATTACATTACATTCTCACCGCCGTCTCAGATGTTACTGCTATACAATCTATTCTAAGCATGTGAATCCATGAAAGATCCACTGCTGGAGAAGGGAATAGTTTCTTATCTGTAACTCCATTTCTCCAGCATTGGTATCTTTCATGGATTCACATGCGCCTGCCAACCTCCCCGGAATGCAATGTATTTGCTTGGTAGGTTTAACCCTTCCTACTTTGGAGGGGCCGAAATCTGAAGGGGAGCCGCGGGGGCGGGCCTCTTATACTGCGACGGCCTACGGAGCATGCGTAGGCGGGTCCTAAAAGGACGTAGATAGGACACAAAAGTGTCGTAAGTTTTCCTATAGGAAAAGGCTATATATGTGTACCGAGGGTCCCAGTCTGACGACGGGGAATATTCTAAGCATGTGAATCCATGAAAGATACCAATGCTGGAGAAATGGAGTTACAGGTAAGAAACTATTCCCTTCCTAGTCCATACTCCCCTTTACTCCATACGCCCGCCCGCCGTCCCCTCTAATAAGTATCCTGTATTTTGCTAAATGGTCCTTGACCTGGCAATAGAAAAGAACTGAAGGGTGATGTGTAGCTCAGGAAGGCGGGGCTGCGGTCATGTGCAGTTGCCCGCGTAACAATAAAATGACAACATTTTTTGATGCTTAAAGTGCTCCCGTCCCAAAGGGCGGAATGTCCTACAAGTATGGAGGAAAGGGACTATGGACTAGGAGTAAGGTAGTCACACTTTGTCATTCTCGATCACATTAGTCCCAGATGTATAGTGGTGTTTGTCTTTATTGTGATGTAAGTTGACACTTCATTTTGTTTTAAAGTTTACAATATTTAATAGTTTTCTCCCACAGAGCTGGTTTATGAAACTATGAGGGTCACATGTGCACCATGCGATTTATCGATAATAGTGCATGATTTTTCTTGCAAGTGATGTGCATGCCACGGTTTTCTAACATTTGCTTTCCTGAAAGTGGCCCTACGTCATTGATTAATCGCATTGCAGTGTGTGGTTGCACTTTCATGTGGTTCACATCGATGAGATCCCATGCTCCTTGCCAATTTTCTTGCTTTTCTTTTCAGACCCATGAAGATGGAGCTGCAACCACCAAAAGAAAGAAGACTAAAGGGGACTCTGAGAAACCAGATCACTTGAAATCGAAGAAGCCAAAGACCGAAGGGAATGAAACATCCGCTTCTAAGAAAGATGAGAAATGGATTGAGATTCTTAAATTTAATGTGCGTGGTGAGGAGTGTACTTGGGCTGTGCTTTGTGGTCAGAATTTGGATGATCTCCAAATGATCAGAAAATAATTAGATGGTAAATTCCCACGGGCATGACATCTGTGCAAGATCATGTAATGAAGGGATACTGCTGTCTTACCACACCGTAAATGTGCACCTTTTTTTAAACCAAAGAGTTGTTGACGAGTTGTATATTTTAACATTTTTAGCAGGGACACGTGCGTGCCCTCTGACAAAGCTGTCTTTTTTTCATTAAAACATGCACCTTTTTTAAAGCAAAAAGCACATACTTTCAGGTTTTTATGTGACGGACACTGAGCACTAAGCATTTAGTTTGCTTAAAAAAAAAAAGTCTGCTGCTTCATTGCAAATTGACAATATTTCTCCCTTTTTTTTTGTGTACAAATTCAGATTGTTGACTACATCATAGTGTGTTTTACACAGTGAGTATACCTCAAGACTATTATCTGGCAATTGCTTGCTCCTTGTCTGTGTACCAGGTGGTAGGGGCTTCTGCTTGGACCGACGAAAATGCAACACTCAATCTGTATTGTTGGAAACAATCTGTGGTCCTAACAAGGTAGAAGCTGCTGGCATCTGCCAACTCTATGCTAGTCGTCTTTTACCCTGAGCAAAGGACCTACCCACAAACCACCTTAGCGGTAGGGGGCAAGTGACACTGTTACAGTGTACTGTTTCATGATTACCACATCTCACATCTATCAAAAGGACATTTCAAAGAGAGCACTTGGTTTCCTTCGTTTCTTTTTCTTCCACAGTGGATGTGTATTGTTTTTGGCTGCTTTTTCTCTTTGGGCAGGATTCCTGTTCTGGAGAACTGTGCTTGAAGTCGGGCAAGCAAAACATGTAAACACCTTTCTTATTGTGGTGTTGAATGGAGTTTTCAAAGCTTAGGAAAGAAGAATCGAAGATTTGACGCTGGACTTTGTAGTCCATGACTAGGGTGAGGAGATAAGACCCTCAGACACTTTACTCAATTGTCTGTGATCTTTCGTCTTTACATTTTTTAATGATCTCTCCCTCCCTTTTCTGTTCTTTCTTTCACATAACACTCCAGCCTTCGGAGACAGTCCGTATACTGACCCCATCCCATACGAAACTGTGTTTACTTTACACTGGTTATCTCCCATGTGACTGGGGGTTTTGTGGTACGACACTCTCAGCCCCAGAGAGAGTAGCCCCCCGCCCCAAACCCAGGAAAGCTGCAAAAGAACCCACTCCCCACAACTTCCAATATCCATTAGGAGCCCACTCCAGATTTAAATGCAACCTCAAGCCTTGCTGCCCGACTAGGTATGCCAAGCACTAGTCAAAGACTAAAGAAAACTCAGTCGTCTTCACACACTGATAGTGAAAAGCTCTCTACTCAAAATTCAGCGTCCGGGCTCGCACAACCAAAGCACTTATGCTGCCCTCCAAGCAAACCAAATTTGAAGTTACCAGGTAAAGGGGAAGCGAGCGGATCCCAAATATTTGAAATTCCCAAGCCATAAAGCCCTTTACAGGGAAACAAATTGGCAAGCCAGGGGAGATGGCGTCCGGATAAGTGTCAAACAAATGCTGGAAGGACATGGCAGGACTTTGTAATGGCCACTAACCTTTGCAAAGACCTCCTTCCCTATTTCTGATCCCAAAGACTCAAGAACTAATCAAGTCTTTTAAGAGGAACACATGACCGGGTTGGCCAATCGGGAAACCTATATCTGGCGCAGATATTGTAAAAGGGCCACACTTCCCTCCGTCTGGGAGTAGAGGGCATAGTATGGAAATCGACTGGAGAGCCGTGCTCCTGGAGAAACTGCAAGGGGAGAGGCAACCGAGAGATCTGTTTGACGCAATTGTTTCTAAGCTATTTCCACATTTTAGGTGACCGTTTTATAAAGCATATTTTCATCCTTGTTGTCAATATGTACTGGAAGCTTCTAATTTTCTTATTGTTGGCTTGTTTTATGGTATCATGCTGGCCTTTTCCTTTTGAGCATTCTTGGACATTGCAGCATCCAACAATGCTAGAAATAAGCAATGTTGACGTGCGTTAACCAGTGCAAGCCTCTGCAATACAGTGTGTGGCCCCTGTGGAGGAGTCCTTAATTACCCTGTCCTAAATAAGAGCCAGCTCGGCTTCCCTAAAGGCACATGTGAAGATGGGCTTCAGTTGAGAGTAGTCATTGCACGCTCTCCTGGCACAGCAGGCGCCTCCTGTCCATTTTTTTGTTTGTTTTAGTTCCAAAGATGTTGAGAAGACAGAGCTGCTCTTAACGCCAGTAATATGCTGTTTGGGAATAGTTTATATATACACACCACATTTTCCTAAGCCAGCTCTCTGTGTTGCAGCTACTTCCTTGGTTCTTTGTGTAATCTCTTCTTGTAAAATAGCTTTTTCCTCACTCACTGGTTGTGTTAGCTGATCCTGACTCTGGGGGAGGCTATATGAGGGAAGATCACATTGGGAGAGGGGGGACACACTCTGGGGAAGTGTCATGGCATCATCGGATGAGACATGGTATCCCCTTTTCTGTTCTGTGGATATTCCACCCATACCTAATGCCATATTGTTACACCTTCCCTCATTCCCCCTAGGAAGAGTGTTGAAAACATTTTCACCAAATCTGTAGCAAAACCATCAAAAACCGACTTGCCTTTGAAAACCACTTAGAACGTTTGCCCAAACTAAATATGCAAGTCATCAAGAATGGACTTCCATTCCCATAAGCACGAGAATACTGCTAACGGGACCGTCTTGGTCCAAGGCCCTCAGGCCAACCTTCACCTCTTTGATAGACGCTTCCCATGCCTCATCAACTTCCTCTCCGCTCCCGCTGTCCCCCCTCCTCTGTCCTCGGCTACCTTGCCTCTCCCCTCCCTCCCTGCCCCTTCTCTTGCTCCCTCTTCAACTCCTTCTCCAACACCTCCGCAGGGCGTACCTCTGATCTGTACCCCTCCCCGGAAGTTTTTCAAGGGTGGCAACCTTCTCCACATTGCCACTCTAAATTCTCGCTCTGCCATCAAGCACTCCTCTGATATCTGTCGCCTTCTTGAGGAACTGGACCTCGACATCCTCTGTCTCACTGAGACTTGGTTCACTGCCAGCTCTGCCACCAGCTTCGACACACTCCTACCTGATGGCTACAAGATCCTCTCCGTGCCCAGGCCTAACCGTTCAGGGGGTGGTGTTGCCCTTATCTTCCCTGAGTGGATTCCTGCCACTGTCACTCCTACGCAGACCTACTCCTCTTTTGAATGTCTTGTCTGCCGACTCTCTCTCTCTCCTAGCCATTCCCTTACCGTGGCCACTATCTATCGGCCACCTGGTCAAATTTCCTCCTTCCTCTCTGAGTGGGCTGACCTCTCCTCCTCACTCCTGTCCTCAACCACCCAACTCCTCTTTCTCGGTGACTTCAACATCCACCTCGATGCCTCCTGTCCCCCCACTGGTCTCTTTCGCGAACTCTGCAACTCTCTCTCTCTCTCACTCTCCATTCTCCCGTCTGGGCCTACTCACTCTGCAGGGCACACTCTTGATGCTCTGATCTCTTCTGACCTTCCCCTCTCCCTCCCTCTCTCCCTCCCTCTCTCCACTCCTCTCTCCTGGAGCGATCACTTTCTCCTATCCTCCTACCTCTCCCTCCCTAACCCACAGGCAAAGCCACCCTCTTCACTGCCTCCCACCTTCTCGGTCATCCGACCCATGAAGCGCGTGTCAGTTGAGGCTTTCGCTGCTACCTTCTCGCCCCCTTCTCCCCCCTCGGCTGACTCCCACCCTGACACAGCCCTCTCCATGCTCTATTCCTCTATATCTGATACTCTCGATATCCTTGCCCCCGTCATGAGAATCCGCCTGAAGCCCAAAGCCAAATGTAACTCCTGGTATGACTCGGATCTCGTCACCCTAAAACGCAAGTGCAGGGTGGCAGAGAGGAAATGGCGTGCTTCATGTTCATCCTCTGACAAACTGGCCTGCCGCCTGCTCCAAAGGCAATACCGGCTCTCCGTTCTCACCAAGAAGAGAGCCCTTATCCAAGCCCGCATCTCTGAGGCATCTAACAACTCGGCCGAACTCTTTAAAATCTGCAAGGAGCTGGCCAACCCTGCTGCAATCTCTACCTCTCCTGTCCCCTCCCAGGCCCTTTGCACTGCACTGGCCTCGCACTTCATCTCAAAAACTCAGGACATCCTGTCCTCGCTCTCCTCCTCTCACCTCCCTCCCTCTCTTCCCGGCTCTTCCTCTTGCTCTCTTGCAGCCGCCCCTCCGCCCTCCTTCTCTGCTTTTCCACCTTTTTCTGCTGATGAGGTTTCCAGACAAGTCCGATCTATGAAAGCCTCGTCTAAACAGGTTCACCCCTGTTCCTCCAAAACCATCAAGGACCACATCGACTCCCTGGCTCCTGCCCTGGCTGACTTTTGCAACCACTCATTCGCCTCTGGAGTCTTCCCATCCCCCCTCAAGCACTCCCTTGTGCACCCCCTCCTCAAGAAACCCTCTTCCGACCCCTCCTGCCCGGCCAACTATCGCCCAATCTCCATTACTCCCTTCCTGGGCAAGCTCCTGGAGAAACTGGCCATCTCCCAGCTTAACCTCCATGCTGAATATGTTGGTAACCTTCATGACCATCAATCCGGCTTCAGAGCGGCCAGAAGCACGGAAACTGCTCTCCTGAACATCCGTGAGGACCTGCTCCTGAACCTAGATTCCAACACTCCCTGTGTTCTCATTCTGCTCGATCTCTCCTCTGCCTTTGACACTGTCAACCATTCCATCCTGCTCAACCGTCTCCGTGATAACCTGGGTATCACTGGTCAGGCTCTGGCATGGCTGACCTCTTTCCTTTCCGGTCGACCCTCCCAGGTCCAAATGGGCTCCTTCCTCTCCGACATCTTTTTCTCCACCTGTGGTGTCCCCCAGGGATCCAACCTCTCTCCCTGGCTTTTCAACCAGTATCTGGCACTCCTTGCCCACCGCATCGCCGCTCTCTGCCCCCACTTCCAGTGCTATGCGGACGATACCCAGCTCATTTTCAGGCTACCCTCGGCCTCCTCCTCTTCTTCCCTCATCTCCGACTGTCTGTCTGCTATCCAGGAATGGTGTGCCGCCAATGACCTCTGCCTTAACGCCAGTAAGACTGAGATTCTACTCATCGGCACACCCACTCCCTCCTTCCCTGCAGCTCTCTGGCCGGCCTCCCTTGGCCCCCTTCCTGCCCCTACCTGCAAGGCTAAAAACCTTGGGGTCATCTTTGACTCCACACTCTCCTTCTCTCCTCATATATCTGACGTCTCTAAGAAGTCACACTACCAGCTGCACCTCCTCAGAGGTATTCTTCCCTTCCTCTCCTTCCCCCAGAAGCTCACTGTCTCCCGAGCCCTGGTTCTCTCAAGGCTGGATTACTGTAACAGCCTCTATCTTAATCTGCCTGCCTCCACTCTCCGCCCTCTGCAACTTATCCAGAACAGAACTGCGAGACTTGTCCTTGGCCTCAAGCCCAGGGACCGTATCTCTCCAGGACTGAAATCTCTTCACTGGCTCCCAGTGGCTGCGAGGATTAAGTTCAAAACCCTCTGCATTGTCCACAAGGCCTTCTGGGGCCTGGGGCCTAAATACCTTCAACTCTCTCTTCCTAAATATCTTCCTTTACGAGCCCTTCGCTCATCCGTCTCCAACTCCCTCATGGTCAGCCGCTTCTCGAAGCAACGAGCTGGGGGTAGATCTCTCTCCGCAGCAGGGGCCTCCCTCTGGAACAGCCTTCCTGCCTCCCTGAAACTTGAGGAGAACCATCTCCGGTTCCGGAAGCACCTCAAAACCTTCCTCTTCGCTTCTGCCTTCTCTCTCCCTCTCCCCTGCTAAACCTGCTTAACTCCCCACTGAAATTCTGCACTAAACCTGCATCTTGGCCACTCTCAGCGACCTCGGTCCAGGGCCCAGCCACTCTCCACTTGCACTGCCTCCCTGGCTCCCCCTGCACTGTGGGACTGTCACTGTATCCCTACAGCCCCCTTCTAGCACTTGCTCTGCACTTACCTCGCACTTGCCACCAGCTGGCCCTTTTATTTATTATTATTTTATTATGCTACTTACCGTGTACTGCACTTTCCCTCCCACCTCCTCCCCCTGCACTTTTCTCCTTTTCCCCTTACCTCTGCACTTGCCCGATCTGAATGACACCTGGCCTAGTAGGATCGTTTGTCTGTCTTCCCCTTGTTTCCCTCCCTCCCTGCTTCGTCGCGCCTTGAAACACTTGTGTATAGGCGCGTTACAAATACCATATCATATCATATCATACTGGGATGAGGAAGAGGGATATAGTAATGCAGATTACACAAGGCCAGGAGCAGAAGGAACGCTCTAGTTGAGGGGGTGAGGCAGCCAATGGTGAGACACGGTATTTCCCCTTCTTTGTTCCTCAAACCCATCCTGTTTTTTTAGGTGGTCCCGACTCTTACACCCCCACCCCCCACTCCTCCCCTTTTTACACAAACACTGGGCTGAGGAAAAGGATGACTGAGAGTAACAACATCAACTTAGACACATCGTACTGGACATGTCCCGCTATTCGGGCCAGGCAAAGTCATGCACTTGACTCTTAATTGCATACACCTGATACTAATTAGCTCTCCTCACACGAATAAAAGGCAGAACCCAAAGATACGCTTTGAGCAAGGCAGAGCACAAGTACGAGCAGGGCTTCCGGGACGAAGGCAAATCTATTGGAGCAGAGTGATGGACCAAGGGACGAGAGCTGATGTTCGAAAAACCCAAGAGTTCCCTACTGGAGCTCGTTGCCCACAACAGGCCGCAAAAGCCACGTGGAGAAGGCCAGATCTCGCAAGCGAATACTGCATTCTGTTTCAAGGACACCAGCGACCCACCCAGGTGAACGGCAGAGTTGGGAGGCAAAGCCAAGCCTGTGGTACTAATCTTGACTCGTGAATTAGAGATCACAAAACCGAGAAAGAGACGCACACAGCCGGTGAGTTGGCAAGCAACCTGAGAGACCAGTGTTTGTTTATTTGTATAGCGCGCAAAACCCGAAGGTATGTAGGCACTTAAGCTTAGCTTCAGTGCTTCAGGTTACAGAAAGGAAGCATACAAGGTTTATTAAAATATCACAGAATGTACAAATGGTGACATATAATACGCAAAGTGCAAGGAGAGAAGTACAGGATAATTGCATCCATTGAGCCTGACCCCATGTTACGGGTGGCGGGTGTGTGTGTGTGTGTGTATACGTATATATATATATATATATATATATATATATATATATATTCTCCTACCTTATGTTGTAGGGCGGCAGCAGCACACTGATGCAAATGTCAAATCAGTGATCAAATAGATGGTGCCTACCCCATCTTACAGGCCGGCAGCAGCACACAAATGCCATTTTATAGGGCAGAGGCAGCATGCTAATGCAATACAAAGAAGTATAAGGGCATCATCAGGCTAGAAAAGAGGGATGTAGTAGAGAGGGGGCATGCGGGCGTCGCAGGCGACCATAGAGGAGGGAGGGTGGGAGGCATGCAGGCATCACAGGCGACCACAGGTGAGGGTGGGAGGCATGCAGGCATCACTGGCGACCATGGGTGAGGGTGGGAGGCATACATGCATCACAGGCGAGGGTGGGAGGCATGCAGACGTACCCATATCTGACGGGGGCCTTTGTGTGGGCCTTTGTGGTCTGGTGCCGGCTCCTGCTTCCCGGTTCGGCTGATTGGCCTATCATGGCAGGCCAACCAATGCGAGAGGGAGTTGGGGCCAGGCCACACAGTAAACCAGCAGATACAAATAATCCAGCCATCTTTGAAGGCCGAAAACACACATGGATGAAGGTGCACAGTGCACAAAGAGAATGAAATGCCCAGGAAATGGGATTTCTCCATATAGTGGGATTGCGCTTCTGCAATTGACGTACCGAAAATGTCATTAGGAATATTTGTAAAGTAGAAGCGCAGAAATGCGCATCAGGCACAAATAAGTCCACAAAGCCAAAGCTTACCTCGGCAAGATGAGGAGGGGTCCAGTGAGGTTAGGAGGCCAAGCGAAGTCCGTAGGAGGAGCATTGCAGGCTCTGAGATGGTGAAGAGCAGGGCAGAAGTGTGTGTGTTAAAGAAAACATGGAACACACCCTCCTGCATAAATATTCACCACACTTGATGTTCAGTGATTCAAGACCTGCTGTTTATTGACGCATTCAGTTCTAGAAATACATCTTGTATTGCCCTCTATCGGTGACACGTCTAGCAGACGTACAGAGGAGCTGCTTATTGTCGGGATTTAACCCGGTTATTACTACAACAACAGACTGCACAACATAAGTTTGTGTCACAGAAAATCAGCCCTGGTTTAAAAAAGGCATTTACAATTTGCTGAAACACGTGTCACCGATAGAGGGCAATACAAGATGAATTTCTAGAACTGAATGTGTCAATAAATAGCAGTTCTAACATCAACTGTGGCGCATTTGTGTGCAGGAGGGTGTGTTCTATGTTATTAATAATCTAGTGGTGGGGTCTTGTACCTTTCCCTTTCAAGTGCAACACGGTCAATGTTGCCTAACATTATCTAGGGTTGCGGAGTATCATAAGTTGGTTCAAGCTTATCCCCATTTTCCGTTTAGTGTGTGTTAAAGGTATGTGTGTTAAAGTTTGAAATAGCAACAGTATATCGCAAGTGAAGGCTGCATGCATGTGGATAAGAAGCGAGGAAAGGCAAACCTATGAATGTCCTTTGATGTTGACCGCTGTGAAATTGGCAATACTAAGTAATGTACGGTTAAAGGAAGTAGCCCACTCGAAAGTCTCTGTGAAAGGTACATTATTTAAAGTGATAAAGCGAGTGAACAGCAAAAGTGAAGGAAGATTCATTCCTAGAGGGAAGAGTGAAAGTTAAACTGTGAATGAGTCAAAGTGGTCCTGCTGTGGTCTGTAAAGAAAGCCACGTACTTTCGAAAGTCTTTGACATACGAAAGTGGTCCGAGCCCTACTGAGGGAGAACCGAAGTATAATGAGCTTGGGGAAGGGACCCCCTTGCAAGTTTGTGTTTAACTTTATCGTGAGAGGTCTGAGCCTGACAGAGGGGGACCTTTGTGAACCTTTTGGTTGAAACATTATTTTGGAAGTCTGGGAAAAGGGACTTTAACGTGGAATGCGTAGAGGCGGGCCTCCTTCCACATTTTGGAACAGTTTGTGTGTCATCCTACCTGCAGGCACTGCCTTACTCTGTGAGGAGGTGAGCTGGTTCAACCAAATAATTTGAACACTCATTTTTCCGTATGCATACATTTCACCCTTTTAACCTTTTTTGCACAAGATATTGGGCAGGCATTAGGTTTTGTTAGCATAGGCCATTTTGTTTTGACACTTTCCACTAGGACTGTTATTTATTATTTGATGGTGAAGACTATGCCCATCTTAGTAATAGGGTAAAGTAGGAGTTTCTCCAGCTCTAACAATTTCAATGAAGATTTTACAAACTGTACCCATTGTGTCGGTGCCATACTTGCGATACCATGCCTTCCCTACAGAAGCCAAGAAAAGACTTCAGGGCATTTGCAGGTGATCCGCGGTCGCTTCCACCTTACCGTAGTTCGTGAAGATGCCAGAGAGCCCTGCAGGAGCCTTGAAGAGCAGAAAAGCCGGGAAAAGGGAAGCCGTGAGCAAGGTGCTGAACACTTGCCAGCTAACACAGAAGAGACAAAATACACCAGGAAGAACTGGCGAGTCCACGTAAGGGACTGGCGAGATACCACCGGGGCATATCTGCAGACATGTTAAACGCCATTAATGAACAAAACAGCCCCTCAAAGAATACATGCAAGTGAACATTGTTATGAAAGGGTAACAGTAATCAGAACAAGAGACTTATGCAATACACAAATGAAAGAGGTCCTGGCAGGATAGTACACCAGGCAGACACAATACCAGAAAAGGCTAATATAAGAGACTCTAGGTATTGGAAATGTGCACAGGGTCAACATAAGAAAGCCATGGCAGGAGAGTATACCAGGCAGAAGCCAGTTGTGAGAAATCCCTGGCACGAGAGTATGCCAGGTGGATGCTGATTGGGCACATTCGTCTTTATAAGCCCCAACAAGAAAGGATATCGGGCATTAAGATGAACACATTTTGAATTAGTTTAATTTGTATTTGGTTAATAAAATATTAACCTTTTACATACAAAGCTTTACAGAAATAAGTAAAAACTAAACACAACATACATTACATTCCACAACAATGAATACACTCTCGTGAGATTTTGAAGCATCCACTTTAAATATGCTAAATAAGTTTGAACTGTGTCCAGAATCTGAGGACAGCAGGAATTAATGACCTACAATTACTGCTTAAGATCCATTGCAACAAATTATCAACACCAATAAAATTCGGCCTATGAACAAACTCTTTGAAATGCCTCAAGCATATTCCAGATAAAACTGGGCATTTCATCAACAAATGATTTAAATTATCAGCTCCATTAATATTCGCACAAAAAAGACAATAAAACAATTAATTTGGTAAAAATGTACAGATGGTTAAAATGTCTCCAATAGGTAATAAATTGAACCTGAATCTTATAAAAGTTGATCACATACACTTGGTGATCTCTTAAGATGGAGAGCTTAAAATACTCCTTTTCATGTTAATTCCTTAACTGGGAAAAGAGTCCATACTCATCCAACCAGTCTTTATTGTATACTGCTTGCTTTACTTTACACAGATTCTTAATCAAAAGTTCACCCGGTATAGCCATCTCAGACATGTTTACACACGCCTGTGAGAAGACTGTAACCATGTTCTCTGCCCTTAAATTCGATAGATGCTTCAAATCATACAAAAATGAATCTTTCGGTGGTTCAAGATTTTCTTATAGAATAACAGAAGTCTCCATTTAGCTACCGCCATCCAAGATTTAATTGCCAGCTCAAAACCAATCACTGAGGCGGAAAACGTCCTGGAAGCTTCAATAACCTACGCCATATCCTTTTCTTGATTATTTTCCTTTCCCCAGAAAATATGCATGATTTTCTGGGGTTCACCGCTATGCCCGACGGCACCGCAAATCGTTCCATTACTTCCAGAACATATTGGAGGTTTTCTTCTGGGTATCGTAGATATTACAGCATATCGTCAGCGTATAAAGAAATCAGATGCAATTCCCCATTAATGTTTATCCCTATCGTATCATACTGTTGCCTTAGATATATCGCATGGGGCTCTAATGCTAAGATATACAGCATGGGGGACCACAGGCATCCCTGTCTTGTACCCCTGCTTAGTTGCCACCTTTCCGATATGATCGCTCCCGTTTTGACCCACTTGAGGTACCCAGGTCCTATCCCGTAACTGGACAGGGCTACTATTGACCATGGCCATTTCACTGAGTCAAATGCTTTTATTGCATCTAGCCATACATTTGCAATTTCCGCAGTTTCCTCTTTTGTGTGTTCTATAACTCTGTGTAGTCGCCTGAGATTGTTAGTTATATTCCTGTGTGGGACGTACCCGGTCTGGTCAGGGTGTATTAGTTTGTCTATAATCCGTTTCACCCTGTTTGCCAGTACTGCCGTGAGCATTTTACTATCTTGATTAAGCATTGACAACAGTCTAAATGATCCACAATTTTTGCCCGGCTTATTGGTTTTTGGAGTGGTATGATAATCGCCTCTCTCAAGGACTCCGGCAGTCTTCCTATTTCGTATGCCTCATTTAACATAGTCAAAAGCGGGGGGAGTACCTCTTTTCTATACAATTTATAGAATTCACTAGGGAGACCGTCGGCCCCCGGGGTCTTGCAAGTGGGTAGCTCCACCACCACCTCCTCTAGTTCTTCCATGGTTATCGGGGCGTCTAGGTCCTCTCGCTCCTCCGCACTGATTTGTGGCGTGCCTATATCTTCGTGTTTGCTTTATGTCCCTATGGTCGCTTCCCCCTTCATCCCCATACAGCTGTTGATAGTACTTTATGTACTTTAGAATAATCTATTCACGCCCTTTTGGGTGTCCACTACCTGCCCACCCTCCTTCTCTCTTGCCCTGGTCTCACTTTTATATAACCATGCTAGTACCCTTCCCGGTTTATCTCCTCCCGCATGTTGTCTTTCTGCATATCTCTTATAATTTAAGTTACACAGTCTCTCCCAGTGTCCCGCGCATTCTTGTTGCAACCTGCTCATGGTTTCCGCATCCTCTATAGTATTACGTCTGCCTCTCGTCATTTTCTCCAGCTCCCTTTGCGCTTCCTGCAGTGCTGTTAGTATCCCTCCTTGTAGTCCTTTAGTCTTAGTTATGGCTATCCCTCTCTTTACCACTTTAAAGGCTTCCCAAAGCATACTCGCCGACTCAACACTGAGTTAGTGTTAGTCTCAAAGTAACTGACTATTTCATCTCTCAAATCCTCCCTGAACACCACATCTTTAAACGCTTCAGCTCTGAGGCGCCACGTCGGTATCCTTGCTCTTGGGGGGGGGGGGGGGGGTCTATATTGCCATATGAGGTTCAGTGGCGAATGGTCTGAGAAGACCCTTTCCTTGTATTCTATCTGTACTATTTCTGCCATCAGCTCCTGCATGACAAACATGTAATCTAGCCTAGTATGCAAGCTTTGTGGTACCGAGAAATGTGAGTACTGTCTGTCCTGTGGGTGGCGCATCCTCAAACCTGAAGTCCTTTAACACTGTCTGCAGTACCCTAGCAGCCGGAGCAGGTCTGTCTATTTTGTCCGATCTGTCTATTCTCTGGTTTAGCGTACAGTTAAAATCTTCCCCCCCAAATCACTGCCTCCCCCAAGTACTTGCTCAGTTTGGTATACAGGGTCCTGAAGTATGCCACTGTGTCCTGATTTGGGGCGTAAGTATTTATAAAATTAATTTCTTTATTTCCCACCATCCCTCTTACTGCGACCATCCTCCCGTCTGCTTCCACTGTGGATTGTAATAGCTGGAACGGAACATGCGGCGCCACCGAGATGATTACCCCTCTGGCATAAGCCGAATATGTTGCGCCAACCACCGTCCCCTTCCATTTCCTCTGGATAACTTCTGGTTTCTCTTTCGTAAAGTGTCTCTTGTATCAGGGCTATGTCTATTTTTTGTCTACGCAGATACATCATAACCTTATTCCTTTTCAAATAACTATTGAGCCCCCTAACATTCCAAGTTAATAATTAAGGTCCCACATTATCCTATGCCTTTCCGCCCCTCCTCATGTGGGTCTGCCGATTTTTATTTGTAGGCCGTCGCTCATGCCTGTAGGCTTTTTCTCAAACTTCACCCCCCCCCTTTACCAACCTCAACCTGCTTCCCAACTTTCCCTCCCCTCTTCTACAAACATCCCAACACGCCCCCCTTCCCCTTCCCCACCCCCATCCCTTCCCAGCCCCAACGATGCCCAGCAGGGGGTTGCCACCCTATTGGAAACCTCACTATCCTATCTATTGGGGTTTAAGGGTGCATCCTATGCGCCTCCTGTTATCTGTCACATTATATTGTACACCTACCGTGTTATATTCTCAATCCGTCCCCCTTTAATTTCAACACAATCCTACTCTATTTTATATTCGAGTCCCAGAGTCACAACATATACAGCACCTCGGTATCGGGCTTCACTTGTCCGTACCGTCCTCTTTCCGGCTGTCCGCACCCTCCGGACAATTTTGGGCATCCAGCCATTCTTTTGCATCTTCCAGAGTCTCAAAGAACAGAGCTTTGTTGTTGTGGAACACTTTTCAGCTTTGCTGGGTACATCAACATATATCGCAGGCCTGCATCTCTCAATCTTCTCTTCACTGACCCGTATTTCAGTCGCCGCCTCTGCACTTGGAGTGTATAGTCAGGATATGCCGAGATGTTAGCCGATGCTCTCTGTATGGTGCCCCCTTTCCGGAAATATTCCAATATCTTCTCTCTATCTCGGTAGTTTAATATCTTGGCAATGATTGGCCTTGTGGGGGCTCCTGGGAGAGGTCTCCTTGTGAGCGCTCTATGCGCCCTCTCCACAGCAAATCCTTGCATAAGGGCCCCCGCCTCCTATTGCCTGCAGCAACACGTTTTCAACGTAGTCCGTTGGGTTAGGGCCTTCTCCCCCTTCTGGAAGGCCTACTATGCGTACATTGTTCCTCCGGGCACGCCCTTTCGCTTCCTCCGCTCTGTGTTCTAGATTGCTGACCTGTTGCTTCAGGATGTGGATCTCTGAGGCATGAGATGTTCGGGCTGTCGTTTGTGGTCACTTCGTTTTCCAGCTCATCTGCGCGTTCTGCTATCTTCCATACGTCCTGTCTGAGTAAATTAACTTCCTCATGTACTGCACCCACTTTAAGCTCCAGTGTTGCTTTAAGTTCAGCTGTGGCTGCCTCCAGCTTGCTCTCCGAGGATATGCCGGTCATCGCGCGTTGGGGTCGTGTCCACCTGTGGATTTCTGTCTTTAGGTCTTGCCCCCTCTATTTGTTGCAGGGTTTTGGTGAAGTCCTCCAACGTGGACTGCTTCCCCTTGGACTTGGGAAGTTTGGATGTCATTTTGGTGCCAGTATTCACCCAAGCTCTAGACACCAGGACCTCACCGTCCCCCAAGTGCACAGCCGAGGTTCGCCGACGCCTTGTGTTGTTGTCTCAGACCGCAGGGGCAATCGTGTCCATCGCTGGGGTTTGGACGTTTTGGTGCTGTGCCTCAGTCCTGGGGCTGTGCTACTTCTGGATCTCTTCTCCAGGGTGCTGGGGATGTCCTGTTTTAGTCCATTCAGAATGAGCTGGCCGGTGCGCGAATGGGTTGTGTCCTCCCACGTCTTGGCCGCCGCCCTTTCTATTCGCCCAGTTGTCCTGGCTCTGGTCAGGATATCCTACTCGTCTGCGCATCCCAGTGCCTGTGGTTCGAACGTGGTGCTATAGCGGGTCGTTGCACAACCTGTTGTGTGGGGCAAGGTGTATGCTTGCCCGCTTGCAGTGGCGTGCACTTGTGTGTCTTGTCCTGGGGTCTTGTGCCTCCAGTCAGGATCTGATAATGTGCACCCGTTGCCTCCGTCCGCCTCCCGGTGTTATTTGGTGGTTTGGTGTCGTGGGCCTCAGCGCTTTTCAAATGTTGTTTACCATTGGCGCTATGAGTCTACTCCTGTCTTGCCTTCCAATTATCAGTCACTTGTGGCTCTCAGCGCCGCTTCCTTGTCGCTGGGCGCTTTGGCATAGTGGTGCTTGTCATCTCGATATCTTGGTACCTCAGGCTGTGCTGCTCTCCACTCCTGCGCCCGCCCCGTGGGGGCTTTGATGTCACGTGAGCACACCGTGCTCTGTACCTGTAAAGCCTACCACTGTGTGCCACCGAAATTAGTGGGACAGGCTCTTGTCACCTCCTTAGAGTTAGGGCTCCAGGTGTCCTAGTCCCTGTGCGTGCTGCACCTGGGAGTTATTTCCTGGCAGTTTGTGCATGGTTGGAGTTGTGCTGTTTATAATCCCACAGGCGTGTTGGCCTGATTTCAGTGCTAATAAGGATCACCCAGATCACTGTGCAGCTCCTGTGTACCTGCACGAGTACGGCGTGCCCGTGGCTCTTCGTTTGGTCCTCTTTGCAGCGCCAGTGTGCCACATTAGAAGAGACGAGGTCAATGCTGCTATTTTGTATCCCGTTGGTGCATGGCACGTTCCCAAGGCGAGTTCGCAGAGGTGCACCTCTGCTCCTGACACTGCCGATACTTTGTAACACCCGGGCCTGGCGGGGGAGCTCAATGGGCTACTGGTATTCAGGCCAGCAGCAGTCCGGCGCAGACATCCAGTCTGCAGCCTGTCCTCTTAGTTCAGTCGCGCACATCCAAGCTTCCCTCACACGTCCCGGTCGCGGCTCAGTGGGGGCTCTCTGCACCGTTCCCCAGCTTCCACACTAAGGGATATCGTGTCGATTACTTGTGCGCCTCCGGCTGCCCCATCTTAAACTTCATGGGCGCACTACCATGTTCGGTGCCCATCTCGCTTTCATGTCCCTTTGTTCTCGGGATCTGCCATTTTGGGACCGCCAGTCCCGTTCGGTCCTGGGTTTCATCTGCTGATTTCACACAGGGTCCAAATGTTCCACTTGTGCAAAGTGCTTCCAGCTTTGCACTAATACTTCACACGCACACTGGCATAGTTATGACTACAGGGTCACATAATGCAGCATTTTCTTCGGATTGTTGTAGGATCTGCAGGAGACACTTTAGAAGCACGTCCCGTTACATGGCTTTCAAGCCACGCCCCCAGTAGTTGGGAAATATCTTTGTAATTTTGTGGTTGACAAACCTACACAGTGAAATATGATTTGAAAGTATTCAACTTCCTGGCAGAGGACACCCGACTACAATCCTCTGCAATTATCTAATTTGGTTTATTCAGATTTTTGTCGCTCCATTTTATTCTCAAGTTACCTTATTTTGCCACCAAGTTGGTGGGCATTACTCCCAAATTGGCATTAGTATTGATACCAAACTTACATGTTAGCAAATTGCAATCACTCAAATTTGTTTTACAAACTTGGAAATTGTTACACATAGAATAGAGTTTTTTTTACTGACAAAGATGTAATCCAATATTGGGCCAAACTGGCCTCAATGCCAAGTGGTTCTAATAGGGATATCCCCTGTAACATTCCTGTTAAAGCTATGCAACCCAAAAGAGGATGGAAGCAACCCACATCAGCCCATTGGTGGTTTGTGTGAGCTTACAGATGCGTCCCAAATAAATTAAGTTCTCGTCAGTACAATCCACATTATAACAGAGGGAGTTCAGGTCACCCGCAATAATTAGATGTCCATTAGCACATGCACTCAACCACTCAAATATAAAGCCTGAAAGCTGATCTAATGATGGTTTTAGATCACACATCCCCTCATGCCAATAAATATTTATGATCAACATTGACATTTTTATAGAAGTGATCAGTTCTCTAATATTGCATTCATTGCTAACATTTATGGCTGTGCTAGATTTTACAGCAGTAATTAAGCCGCCAGGGGGTGGCATAGCTTTCCTTGGATAGTGTGAGGATGTGGTGGTTGTCATAACTTTATTCAATAGTAAAGGGGTTGAAAATGCCTTACTATCCCTAAACTAGGAGGTATTTCCCTACCTCAGCCAAAACAAAAATGTCCTGTCTGAAATCCTATCCTAGCCCTCTCATTCTAAAAATAACTTTAATGTGTTAAGGGTATTGTCTCTGGCTTATAAAAAGGTGCAGAAATGTTCAGGTTCAACAAAAAGGTATAATTCCATCAACATTTCCAAATGGATAATGTTCACAGTTCCATGGAATTACTCTTTCCCCAGGTTTCTCTCTAATAAAACAAAAGTTCAAAAGAATAATAAAATTCTTTGCAACCCAAGAGGGTTAAAACACCCCCCCCGCCTCCCACCCCCCCTCGTGGTGTTGCAATTCACTCCTGAGGAAATGACTCCCTTCCCCAGGTCTTTTCCATATTCAATGCAGTTCAAATTCCTAAGGGCATGAATCTTCCTTTTGGATTCATCTGACTCGCAAAACACCTGGTATACTCTCCTGCCAGATGTTTCAATGTCTGTTTGACTCTCTTATGTCCTGGTATACTCGCCTGCAAGGACAATATCTCCATGGTTATGATTCTTCCTCGAGATAGTATTTCAACAATTGCACTTATGGGTGCTGGTCCCAGCTCTCAAAGGGGATGAGTCTTCCTTGAGAATTACTTTCACCACTTGTGATTATGAGTGCGTGTCCCAGACCTGCACAACACTTGGTTTCTCCAAATCCACTTTCGCTCACTTGGTGGTTTTCACAATAGCCCAGCTCCCTTGTTCACTGCCTCCTAACAAAGCCCTCCCTTCTAGCTTCCTTTGTAGTACATGCCACAGTATCCCCTTTCCGCTTTCTTAAGCTCACAGGTATTATTACGTGGCTTTGACGTCTTCCACATGTGACCCCCTCTGCATCGGTTGTTCTTCGGTAAGCATTGGCGTCTCCAACACTCGCTGGTTTTCTCCCCGCTCTGGCATAAGTGGTGGTGCTTCCCCGCTCCGTGTCATCGGGCTGCTCGGTCTCGTGTCCCTTCTTTGCTCACGTGTCCACCTGACAGCTCTGGTCTTCCGCCAATCACTAGCCACTCTCGTCTCTTGGCAATCATGAGCAAGTTGGGACTCACTCCAGTTCTACACGGTTTCATCTTTGAACTCCCACGTTGGCGAAGGAAGCCGGCTGGAGCCAATCAGATTCCTCCAACAGTTAGACTGTTCACTTTGTTCTAGCTGTATGTTCTGGTTGCTCTCTTCTTCGCGTCAGTCTTTGTCGCTGATAACACTGCAGTTTGTTTGAGAGTTCTATGACTAGGTGTTGGGGAATATTGAGGGTTACTGACACCATATGCCATGAGGGCTTGTGGGTCTGAAGGGGTGTCCCTAAGAAGGAATGGAGGATACTATGTCTCACCCAAAGATGTCACTCCACCCCGCTAAGGGTTGCTTCCCACCCCCTCCCCTCCCCCATGTGGTCCTCCCTTAAATAGCCACCCCCAGGGTCAGGATCGGGTAGCGGCTGCCATCCCCTGGCCACATGAGGGTAGTAGCTTTGTCTAGGAAAGGAGTAATGACATCATTGGATTCATCACAAAAGCAAATTACGATAAGCTCACATAGCCGTCCTAAACTGGTACGTCAATAAGCCATGATTCTTGTATAAGAATATTATATTCTAGCAATTTACTACCCAAGTAAATATTATTAAAACGTTGAGCATGAGCACAGCAGTTCCAGTATATCAACTTCAGAGAACAGCTGTCCTACGGGTGACCATTAACTATCTGTTGTGGCATCTTTGGCTTCCTTTAAAGAGTGCACAAAGCAGCCTGTAATTTTTAAAGCTGCCATGCTTAGCAAAGCAAACGGCTCTCGCTCATTCATCCCTATAGAAACAACTATATTGGCTGAAATAATTGTTATGCGTATGTAAATTGCCATCCCCTCTTTTTCCATAAGAAAGAATAAAAAGTATTAATGTCATATCCCAACTGTCGCAGTGGATTTGACTCCTTTAAAATTACATCGAACACAATTTTAGACAGGATGACCAAAGATACATCCGTTTTAAACCGGTAAAGAAATTAACCAGCTCAATGTCTTTGTTCGAGATTTGAGCGCAAAGGTTTGGAACATATTCATCATGTTCAACCTATTCAAGTTGATGGATTCCTCTCCTCTAAAAACACATTCCAATAAAAGCTTCATTGTTCTTATATAATCTTGTGGACTGTCTACTTTGGAAGGCCAGGGCGATCTCCCATTACCATTTACCTGACTGCATAAAAGAGATCCCTTCAAATTATTTATGCTTGGATGTGGCACCATTCCCTTCAAGACATTATACACCAGGCTTTCCTCCACATGTTTCCATGTACTCAAACCATTGTAAGCCTCAAATCTCTTGAGCTGCTTACGTCGATTTTCGTCGTTTGCTATTGGAAGCCTTACATTTGCACCAGTAATTAGTTTGGCACCCTATTGTATGACTCATTGATAAACAAATGGAATGTGTATTAAGACCTAAAACAGCGGTCATCCTCATCACTCAGTTCGACAACAGGTTCCAAATTTGTTGGATCCTTTTTACCTTTCGATTTCCTGGGTTCAAAAATTGGAGCCACAGAGGAGATCTTTGGTGTGTATTTAGTCCGTCAATAGAATTTTCTTAGAAATGTCCTAGATGAGCTCCTGTTACTTTTCTTAGGTTTTACCTTTTTAGACTTTTTACTTTGGGTCTGTGCACCATTCTTTCGGAGTTGCATTTTCTGATTTCCTAAAGGCATAGTCTGCGCATCCGTGCACTCGGTATTGCCCTCTGGCACTTCTATCTCATCTTTAAACCATCTTCCATTAGACCTTATGGCGATTGAGTAATTAAGTGAGGGTATGCAGGAAGTTCAGTCTCGTTAGTTTGAGTATGAACGTCCTTAACCTGAGAATTAATTTTGATTCTTTTCTTAACGGTATGCAAGCCAGTCTTTTCTTAAGAGCTGTTAATAAGACGTGTGGTCTTTTACTTCGAAGTTGATGTTCTTGTATAATCTAATTTGAGCACAATCGCCAGTTAAAACGTCATCATGCTCCTGATGATTCTTATCCACTAGACCAGCTTCTACCTGCAAATGCTCACTTACGACAGCCGTTGTAAAAAAGTTTGTCATTTTCTGTGCTTTCTTACATTTCGGCTGCAGTGTATCAACCAAGGGGTTTTGAGTGGAAATTTCTAACGGCGAGGCAGACAGTGGCATTACCCATGCTATCTCAATGAGTGCCTTTTCGGCGTTTATACAAGAGTCCTCCATTCTGCTTCTTAGTACATATATTGCAAAGGTATTTGTGTTGCTGTCGCACTCTCCCACTCGCTGGTCACAGTAGTCCAACAGCAGTGCAACAGCACTAAGCTGTATTCCGCTGCTCTTCGCTAAGCTCCAAAGGTTTTAAACAGGGTATGTGTCTCCAAAAAGAGGTCTGTCTTGAAACGGAATACAAGCAACTGTGTCCAGTACAACAGTACTTGGCTCTACTAGTGTTCGAAGTAGCCCATTGTAGTAATATGGTAGCCATTGGTGAGCAAATGCATTTTTTAAGTCCTACTCTCAGCCTTTTTGTTTTGGCCCATCCTTTTGTTTCTCAGCAGCCATTTGGGGCCTGCCTCGTGGTTCTGTGTATGTGGGCTCACTGTGTCCAGCCCTGTGACCTTTGTACTGGTTTAGACTGGTCACTTGCCCCAAATTTCCCAATACACAAACCGTATAGGAAGATCTGAGTATACATTGGTCTTTAGGGGGAGCCTGCAAAAACAGTCTGCCTTTTGTGTGCCTCAGCGGCTGGTTTAGGCCATCCCATTGGTGAATCTGTATATCTAAATGAGGCTATTATGGGCATTTCTAATGCCTGCTGGGTTCTTACATGAATTGTTGGAGGATTTGGCATGAAGGTACGTTGCTGAAGCTCTTGCACAGGATTTGACCATATTGGCTGAGATCTGTGTCCTTTGTCCTTGACTCTGGTTTCTTGTTTCGGCTGTTGGATGTTCTTTTTGGACTGTTCCTGGTCCTCCTGATTGGCTGGATTGGATGACCCTTCTAGGGCTGTTTCTGACTCCTTTTACTATGGTCTTATCGAGGTAGTATGTCCCTGTCAACCAGGAGAGTGGTGGGACGCCACTAACACTACACTTCTTCTGGGCAGTCTTGAGTCACATCCATTGTGGAATCATTTCTATGGGCTTGCTGCTTTGTTTTACGCTTTCTGCCATCTGGATCCACTTGGTCGTGTTCCTACCCCTTCGTTTCCGCTCCTGGCTGTTTGGTCACCCTTCTGGGAAGGTTCATTCTTCTTTTCTTTTCTATCCTTACTGTAACTTGCCCTGTAAAAGAAGCTTTGCACCCATGATTTTATTTCATGGTTCCCGAATCAAGTAGTCAGAATCTTGTACATTGAGTACTTGCCTCTAGGTGCTGGGCTGCTGGGTTATTCATCAGATGTCCCCTCAAGGCTGTCCTGGGCCCTGTGGTAGTGTGCTTCTACAGGTCCCTCTTTACTGCGGTTCACCCTTGACTTCCATTGGCCTTAATCCTGCTGTGCTTGCTTTCTTTGTAGGCCTTCTGGGTCTCAAACCTGTAACTGGTGCTCTTCAACAGGGGGCTTCTCTGAAGTCTTCTGGAGTTAGTTGCACTTTTGTCTGCACCTGTGGGATATAACGCACTTACCTGCTTTCTCCCCATAACCACAGTGCCGCCTATTGCATTTGTCCCATTAATTCTTATGGGCAACTCTTAAAACTAGAGTAAAGTGACCATGGGAGGTACTTTGATGAACATTGACATTTTTCCTAGCTCCCCTTTGATCCCTTCAGTCTGCTACCAAGAACTAACATTTTAGCCTAAACCACTAATTTATTAGATATTTCTAAATCTCTGCATTTCACTCCTGCCTACTGAAATCCATAGACAGAGCACTCAAGATTCCATGGCCATGCAGGAAAAGGCCATCCTGGAATCTGGGACTTGTCGTTTTGCTTTCCCATTTGAAATTAGAAAAAGTAAGCGCTGATTAGATTACTTTGTATAACTGCTGGTTTTTAAAGTAGCCATTTGTTTCACAAAGTGTCATGAGACCATGTAGGTCGGTCATATGAGTTTATCCCTGCTATGTGTTTATCCTGCCCATTGGAAGTCGCGTCTTGACCTCTGTGTGTCTGCTCCACCTCAAACCCTCCTACGTAAGCACACTCCTCACCCCCCCACCCCCCTCGACCCATTCTTGGCCACCCTTCTTTCCCATATCACTTTGAGCATCATCCCCCAACAGTCCACTTACCTGCTCCCTCTCATTTCATTGTTCATCCTTGCTGCGCACCCTGCCAGCCCTCCTCATTTCATGGTGCAGTCTTCTCGTGGCGGTCTCTTTTTAGGCAGTCTAGGAAACATGGTCCAAACACCTTAAACTGCCATAGCAACCTTTTACAGAGTTTGGTCTATCTTTCGGTTGGATATCGTGTCTTGCCCTTGGGTTAGATGGTTTTGCATCCCTTACCAGAAGGCTCTAGATCAAATTCCCTAACAAGGGCTAAGCCAAAATCTTGAGCCACAAATAGGGAAAAGTGGGTTGGTGTCTTGTCGAATGAAGGGGTTTCTTATCTCTGTTTAACCTGGACAACCTTTCCTTTCTTTTTGAAGCTATTTCCTTCTTTAGAGCGGAGTGAATGTTTATTTAGGATATTTTTTAATGATCAGACTGATCCGTTTTTTAAAATTCTATTTACATTGTCTATTAGAACTGTAATAATCATGTTTGTATTGATTTTATTCTTTTTCAGAACATAAGCACTGGCCTGTTACTGCTCGGCTGTGTGAAACAAGCCACAGAGTTTGAATTGATTGTTAGCCTGCCGCATGGACTCACTGGATTTGTGCAGGTCACCAACATCTGTGAAGCCTACACAAAGCTTCTTAGTGACCAGGTGGAGACGGAGGAGCTTTCTTCGGTAGGAATATTTATGTAAATGTATAGCTTTCTGGTTTCTCAGCATTAATATGCAGCTTGCAGGTTTGAAATATAGGCAAAAGCCCTAAATTATACCTCGGGCGAGAATCCCTGACCCGTCTCCTTTTTCTCCTCTGACTGACTTACTAATCTTTTTCACTATGTGGAAATGGGGGAAAAATATGTTCTTTTTGCAGCTTTCTGATTTCAATGGGTCTCCCAGCATATCTGCCTACCATGCGGTCCTAAATTGTGAAATGTTCTGTGATTTATTTTTTTCCTTTTTTGTTTTTTCTTTTTTTTTTTCTTCTTCCATTCAATCAACAGCACTCCTTGACTTAACTCATTTGTTTTGGGGAGAATGGTCAGTCCTTAAGGCTATTATTACAGGGGTGACCATGTCCCCCCATATATGTCTATTTTATGTTAAGATTTATATAGCAAATATATTTTATTATTATAGCGCCTTATGTACCATTGGTATGGTCTGAAGGCACTGGTAGGTTGAACGCCCTTGGGAACCGAAGTTCAAGTCAGTAGAGCGAGTCAAAGGAGCGTGTGAACACTGGAATAGGTGTGCAGCTGGTGTGGTATTCTTGAAATAGCTGCTTTAGCGGAGGGTGTGATGGTTGAGAGGTCAGTAGTATGTGTTCGTTCTGGCAGGATTTATCCAGACCGATTGTGGCTGCGTTGGGCCTGAGGAGAACGCCTGGCTGGGGGGTGTGTAACCAGCAGTGTTTAGTTAGAGTGATGGGGGCGTTTGAGGCAGATGTTGGTATGAGAACAGCTCCACCCGTTTTGGAGACCCGGTCATGTGCTATCCCCATTACTAATGGTGTCTCCCTCCGTTGCAAGATATCTCCCAGGACATTTTTTCGGGCCAGGGTTCTTTTTCCCATTTCAGAACTCTCAGCGCCCACCGTGCACCTCTGAGCAACTGTGAAACCCCAAACTGTATATAGTAGAACAGAATCGAGAACAGCAAGCCGATGGACTTGAAATGTCCCTGCCAAACAAACATGGGACATCCAACACACGACCTGACTATCCGAGGCGAATGGTGGGTGGGGAGTGCAGCGAAAGACAAACGGAGTGAGGAGTGACTGCAGTGGAGACAGAGAAACCCTCCCCAAACCGTGTTTGCAAAAGGCACATGGAGAACGAGCATCTTGAGCCTTTGGCTGCCACCACACTAGACTATTTGCAAATCTGTGCTGGAAAGGGGGGAGACATGGATGGGGGTTTAAGGTATTTCACCTGTGTAACACAAGGGCTAGAAAAGTTTGTCAGGCAGAATAAGGGACAGTAGGTGGAAGGTGAGGGAGCGAAGAGAGTATGTGGAGATAAAGTAGAAGACTAGAAAGACGCAGGACAAGGATCATCAGAGTGTGGAAGGATAAGACCCAGTCTGGACCCAGAGTGTCTAGATGGCACACACTCTTATATTGTACCATCATTTGGGGAACGTAAAGTAGCGCCCACCTAGGCTTTTGACTACTGGCAATCGCGTCCAGATAGCATAGATTCCCGACATAAGGGGTTACCAATCTCTAGTTGCCAACCTGGGGCTGAGGTACTCCTTGGCTAAGAAGGGGATGGCCCACACTAGACAAGAGATAGGACAGCCTTTAGCTTTGGCCGCTCCCCCTTTCCAGCCCAGTGGGTTACATTGAAAAATCTGCACTGCAAATTATTAAGGGCATCTGGGGAAACGTGGTGGGAGTGAGGAGTTTGAAGGGGAAGGGAGTTGGTGGTCTGAAATAGAGTGAAAATGGAGTGAAATAGAGGGAGAAGGAGATCGGACCACTAAATGGGTGGCAGAGAGAGGGGAAGGAACAGTGGATGGTGGAGATGGGAGAGGCCAAGGGATGAAGTTTGGAAAGCTCAATACACAATGTGGAGGGGGTGGGGTGATAGAGCGGAAACAGGTGTGTGAAAAGAACCAGAAGAAAAGCGGCGGACCAATCGGACTACCCAGTTAGGTCTCATAGGAAGTTCCAGCTACTCTACGGCATTTAAGACCCCCTAGTGTCGGGGCTAGAGGTAGATGGTAGTGGGTACCCTAGCTGTAGTTGACCAATTTTGCGAAAACGTTACAAAAGGATCCTGGGCTTCAGAGGTGGGGAACCCCCTTCAGGGTCAAGTAAGCATGCAGGGGACCAATCGTATGTCTGGAAAACACAATTACCTTGCATATGTTCTGTTTACATGAAAACCCTGGGAATATAAACTGTGTAAACATGTTATTTTGTTTTAAAGATGTCTAATAGTTAATATGATATTGTTGTTTATCTTCTGTTTGTTATAAAAACTTTAATAAAGAAATTTGATAAGAAAGCCTTGAAACCTATGCACAGTTTTCGTGAGGTTAATTGAGCAAACTGTAACACAAAGAATGTGTAAAATATTCCATTAATCAAGTCACACATGCCACAATGACACTTTGTAACAATTCCTCAAGGTTCACCTCCAGTTCAGAGCCACTTCGGTAAGGCATCGTCAGTCCACACAGTGGCTCAAATGCAAGACTTTTAATCCAGAAAATGTTCTGTTTTATAGGGCTGTGCTACCTTATACATATAGCTTGATCAACCCAATACAGACGTTTCTCAAGACTGAAAACAACATACCTGGTTTCACCCTCATTTTGGATCATTAGTATGGTATAGTCTGACAGTTTTGTGCTAGAGTGTTTTTTCAGATGGCTGTGTTCTGAATCCTTTTTGCTGCCTTCTCAAACTTGTTTGGAAATCCCTTTCCCGGGAGAAAACTATGGCTGTCGCCAGCTAGGGGGGCGTTGTGTGGGTATATGAGCCAGAGAAGGGTACTTGGACTGTTAAGTCCCAATCCACATCTCTTGTGCCAGAAAGTCTGTTCCTGGGCAGATGTGATGACCAGTGTTTATCCATGATTGGATAGCCAATTGCTGTTTGAATGGTGTATATACTTAACATTGGTGGGCTTGGGCTTGCTCACTTCCTGAATCTTGGTTAACAGGAGGGCTCTTGCGGCTGTTTGGCAGATCATTGTTGGAACCAAGACTTCTACGAAGAAGAGCAGCCCACTGATGACCTAAAGGTGATCCATGTAGCTGAGTAGCATCAACTCCAGTGTTCCGATGAAGCTCTGCTCATCTTCCTTTATCTTAAGAAGGCCTTTGTTGGCGCTTTGATTTATGGAGCAGTGGGAACAACCAGTCTCTACTACTACTCGAAGATCCATGCATGCTGAGTCTTCCAAAGTCCCTGGACTAACCGGTGGACAGACCAGCTCTCTCCTGGGCTACCTCGCTGCTGCCACAGCCATTCTGAGAAGAGCCTTGGAACTTGGCAGATCTTGAACTTGTGCCACAAGGTGCCTGCTCCTGCTGTGCTGAGGCTGTTCCTGTGTGAGCGTCTTTGGATCGTGTTGTCTTCATGTCCCTGAGGTGTCCAGTGTGTCATACTCCAGTTGAAATTGATATTTTATTTCTATCGTGCTCGTGCACAAGTGTATCGGAGCGCTACAAGGCAAGTGAGGGGAACAGGGGAGAACAGAACAACAATCTTACTAGGCCCTGTGACATTGACAATGCGCAAGTGCATGGGAGAAGTGGAGGGGATATGTGCATGGGGGAGAAGTGGAAAGTGCAGAGCAAAAGAGATACAGATAAATAATAATAAATAGTAAAGGCAACAAACGGTGGTAGTGCAGCCAGCAATTGGCAAGTGCTGGGTTTAAGGCAGCAGACAGGGTAGGTCTGATAAGTGCAGGAAGATAGAGGGGGGACTGTATGGGTACAGATACAGACCCCAGCGCAAGGGGTGGCCGGGAGGCAGTGCGGGAGGGTGGCAGGGTAAGCAGGTACCTGGGCCCGGAGGACAGAGGGTGACCAGGTGCACGGTGCCAAGAGAACAGATCAGCGGTGGTGAGGGGGGGAGAGAAGGCAGAAGCAAAGAGGAAGGTCTTGAAGTGCTTCCGGAATCTGAGATGGTTATCCTTGAGTTTTAGAGTGGCAGGGAGGCACCAGCTAAAGACGGAGATCTACCCCCAGCTTGCTTCTTTGAAAAACGACTGACCCTGAGTGAGTTAGAGGTAGAGGAGTGAAAAGCTCAAGTGGGAGGTATTTGCAGTGGGATAGCTGAAGGTATTTTGGACCCAGGCCCTAGAAAGCCTTGTGGACAATGCAGGGGACCTTGAATTTAATCCTTGCATCGACTGGGAGCCAATGGAGAGATTTCAGAGCTGGAGAGATAAGATCCCAGGGCTTGAGGCCAAGGACAAGTCTCGCAATCCTGTTCTGGATTAGTTGCAAGAGGGCGGAGAGTAGAGGCAGGTAGATTTAGAAAGAGGCTGTTAAATAGTCCAACCTAGAGAGAACCAGAGCTTGGGAGACCATGAGCTTCTGGGGTAAGGAGAGGAAAGGCAGAGTACCTCTGAGGAGGTGCAGTAGGATGTTTGACTTTTTAGAGACCTCAGAGATGTGTGCGGAGAAGGAAAGTGTGGAGTCAAAGATGACCGCACGGTTCTTAGCCTCGCAGGTGGGTGTAGGAGGAGAGCCAAGGGAGGCTGGCCAGAGAGTGAGGGGAAAGGATGGTGAATGTGTGCCGATGAGGATCTCTGTCTTGTAGGCATTCAGACAAAGATCATTGGCGGCACACCAATCTTGAATAGCAGTTAGGCAATCGGGGATGAGAGAGGGAGAGGAGGTGGCCGAGGGCAGCCTGAAAATGAGTTGTCGTCAGCGTAGCACTGGAAATTTGAGCCAAAAATGGCAATGCAGTGGGCAAGAGTTGCCAGGTATTGGTTGAAAATCCAGGGCAAGAGGTTAGACCCCTGGTGAACACCACCGGTAGAGAGGAAGATAGATGATAGGAAGGACCCAAGTTGGACCTGGGAGGGTTGATCAGAGAGGAAAGGGGTCAGCCAGGCCAGAGCCTGATTAGTGATACCCAGGTTATCACAGAGATGGTTGAGCAGGATGCTATGGTTGACTGTGTCTAAGGCAGAGGAGAGATCGAGAAAAATGAGGACAGGGAATGTTAAGAGTCAAGGTTGGAGAGCAGATCTTCACGGATGTTCAGGAGAACAGGTTTCACTTGTCTTTGTTTGGGTCTTCAACTGGAAGCTGGCTGTAACCGATTTCTTTTTGTGCATCGTGACCGACTGAAACTAAATTCTGTGAAGTAAAGTATCTCTTCTGTCTAGATGACCCTCGCGTAGGAACAAAAACAGAATGACAAGCCTGGAAAGTCTGGAACCTTCAAGCGCTGCGGTGGCCTTCTCCCCCTGCCTCCCATAGGGTATCTATGACCTGACCGTTGGTTGTGGGACTTACGTTAAGGACCCTTCCCTTGGGCTAGCCTAGTGTGTTGAATTGAGTTGAGTACTACTTGAACTTTATTTGAACGTGTATATAACTTTGGAACTCTTATTAATCATAACGACTGGCCTTGCTATTCCTATAAGACATACCCGAAGAAGTATATGACATGTGGGCACAACGCCCCAATCCATCTCAGGGTTGGACTTCATAAGTTATGGGGGGGGGGTTGGACTTCATAAGAATTGGGGAAGCAGTTTGTGTTGATTCTAAAGAGTGCACTCTATTTCACTGCATCTGACTACTCACTTGTGTTGAGCTGTAAATTGTTTCCTATGCAATTCTACTTCTCCTAAGGGTGGATGTGTTTGTGTTTCATAAGGATCTACTTGTTGTTTAACTTGAATTACTGGTATTGCTTGGTGTGGACTCACTGTAGTCCTAGACCACTCCCTCACCCAACCTGAGTGTTAGGAACAAATGTATTTTTGAACCCTTTCACTTCATAATTTCCTATGGGACCCACCAGTCTTTTTGCTAATTTTCTTTAACCGTGTCCTGATTTTTTGATATCCCAGGAGCCTTTTGCTTTACTTCTCTTGTCTGTTTTGCTCATTCAAACTGACGCATCACCAAGACTGTTGGTACTGGGAGACTTTCTCTCTTTCGGAATACTTATATTTTTACCATTGCACACATCACCTTATAGTGAAGTGCAATTAAGATACTTTGTATGCTTATAACTTTTTACCTAGTGTCTTTTGGTCACTTTGACAATGTGCTTAAGACCAGCTTCTGGCACCTGTGTGATTTTGACAGTTTTTACAGTATTTTTCTGGTGCACTTTTGCATTTTGCGTGAATGGCTACTAAAGTTGGCTAGCACCCTAAAATGGCCATGCCGCACGATTTTACTCTTGTTCTTTGCCCATCATGTCCTTTGCCCTTCTTTCTGCCTGGTCTGGAAATGCATATATGGTAACTCCTTTGTGAAAGAAAGCTGCTGTGTTTGGTTAGCAAGTGGTCTTTGTGTGTGAGCCAGAGGAGGGGGCTGGGACTGTCCAGTACCAGTCCACATCCTCTGGCGCCTGGAGGTCTGTTGCTGGGTAGATGCGATGACAAGTAGTTGTCCAGGATTGGGCAGCCCTGGGCTCTTTGAATGTTGCAGACCCTTACCATTGGTGAGATTAGGCTAGCTCCCAGCCTGAAATTTTGATAAAAGGAGGGCTCATGTAGCTATTCAACAGATCATCATTGGAAACAAGTCTTCTATGAGGAAGAGGAGCACACTGACGACCCGAGTAAGACGCCTGTAGCTGACCATCATAGACTCCAGTGATTTCCCTGTGGAAGCCCAGCTGCTCTTAATGATCTCTGAAGGCCCACATTGGTGCTTCAACCATTGGACTGGTGAGAACTAGTCTCGACCCCCCCCCCCCCTGCTTGAGGATCCATGACTTCAAAACCTTTGGAAGTGTCCCTGGACCACCTGGTGGACTGACTAGCTCCCTTTTGAGCTTTCACTCACTCTGCAGCTGCTGCAGTTGAAAGCAGAGCCATGGGACTTGTAGGATCCTCAGCTTATGTGATAAGTTGCATGTCCTCGCATTTTCAGCCATCTCACGACATGGGAAGCTGTGGTTGGACTGCTTCTTTGTTCACTCCTGGAAGATGGCCTGTCTCCACCTGACCATAATGACCTCACCTTGAACAATAGCTCTGCAGTCCCGTGTAGTGTCCTAAAGTGTCTGCACTGCTGTGATATTTCAAAATCATTACATGTACTCAGACTCAAATACAGGTAAGCAAAACTCCTATCTATCTCTTCTTTGGGATCGATGGTTCGGTAACCTTCTGGAGTAGTGGGAGAATACCTAGAAACCCCTCCACCATCCGACTTCGGAGAATCCGACTGTGGTGGAGTCTCCAGGGAAAAACCCCTTACGGGGAAAAAACCCTGTGAAGGGCTGCTAGAGAGCGTAGTTTCCTGAAGACTGCTCCCTGAAGGTGTTTCTGGTGGAGAATAATCGGCTCCTTCGGTTGAACTTCCCAATCTCCTCCAAGCTCAATAAGTGCTAGGCGCAAGTAGAGACAGAGAGGAATTAATGACACGAAGGATAGATGTTACAGACCCAAAGAGAGGATAAAAGGTTTACCCTAGGAACACCTAAATCAGGCCCGGAAGACCAGAGGGTTAAGTTCCTGGATGGCAGTTTTGGAGAAAACGGGGGGGGAATAGTTGCAAAGCCTAACAAAGTGTAAAGAAAATTAGACTTAGTCTTTCCCCTCCCAATCCTGATCTTGTTAACTGAGAAGGAAAGTAACTTAGCTTACCTCCTGAAGGAGAGACTGACCCCCTGCTAGTACTGGGAAGAAGTAGGCCGCGTAATGGCCCGTGTAAAGAGATGAAGGAATCCTAAAGAAAGGAGATTGTGATGAATGGAAAAATCCTGGGTAAAGCAAAGGAAATGCCACTGAAGGAAATCTGACTTCTATATCAAAGATCGCACCAAGACCTGCGTCCTAGAATCCTTGGAAGAAGGATCGTCTTGTAAAGACAGGGACTCCTCGGATTCCACGGAAAGCAGAGAAGAAGGCGGAGGATCTATGCCGTGATCAGATGATTGCCTAAAGCGAACGGTAAGGGAGTTTCAATAATGAGTGGGAGCAGAGAAACAGACACAGGATAACGACTTAGCTGTAGGAGGAAAGAAGTCGAAAGGCTGCAGGTACGAGTGCGTACTTGCATCTGCGAAGCGCGGCTTGACTCTGGAAAGAGAGAAGCAACGCGCCGATGTGCAGGTGCTGGATACGGAAGTACTGCTCGCCAGTCTGGGGGCATGGCTACAGCCTCTTCCTCATGTGGCCCATCGGCTATACCGTAACTTGCCGCAATGGGATTCTCCATGTTGGATGAGTAAAATGGACGCCGTACATCTCGCCCGTTGTCCCAAGGTTCGTGTATTCCACGAACCATCACAACTGCCGAACTCTGCATCTTTTCTACATTTGGAGGTCTTCTTGTTTTGGGAGTACCACTACCAGCTCCTTACCCAAAAAGCTACATTTGCACCTATGACTGGTGGGCTTCCCTCACTTGAACCGATAAGACTTGACTGTGTCCCCATTGAATTACCAGAAGGCCTGCAGTGTCACCTGAAAGAATCAGAGTCAGGAGGCTAAGTGAACATAGTTTCTCTCCCACCCTGTCTCCCATAGGGTACCATTTGGCTGGAGAGCCCTTGTCCCTAAACTCCCTCAGGTCGTCGAACTTGGGCCAAGGTTCCTTTTCTAAGGCTTACCTTGTGAATAGGATATAGTGGGGTACTTACTTAATTCAATGTAAATACTTAACTTACTTTAAAGACCTTCCAAAGCACTGCCACAGCCCATTGCATCAGTTCTGAAATAACTTCCCTGAAGAAACCATAGTTTGAACTTTGGGATTTTAGGGCACAATGCCCTATACATCTTAGGGCTGGACTTCATAAGACAGAGGGAACTGGGTTTGTGATTGTTCTGTTTTTCCCTGGATCTGTTTATTCACCAGTTGAACAATGGTACATTATTCATATGCTATTCTAGTTGTAAGGGAAAATGTACATTTGCGTTATATGCGGTCTTTGATTGCATTATGTACCTGTGATTGTTATATGCTTGCGGTGTTCCTCAAGGCCTAGTGTGTATTTTTTTAATATATTTACTGACTAACTTGAATTATTTGTTGTTCTGTGTGGGCTCATTTTAGCCCTAGGCCATTCATCATACGTTTCCTGAGACTAAGCCTTGAATAATCCTCCACTTACCTTGATTGTGTTTTGGCTAACCTCTGTCTTTTACCATAAATAGGGTGGCCTCCCAAAATCCTCCCACTATGGCTGATTTGTAAATCCATCTTAACAATAGTTGGAGCCAAGACTCTATGAAGAAGTGCAGACCTTCAATGTTGGTTAGGCCCCTGGACCGTTGTGAACACTCAGTCCCAGACTCAGCTGGAAGATCCAGCCGCTGGAAGTGCTCCAAACAGTCCTGGAACCATACTGCGTGCTAGCCAGATTTTCTCCTGGGCTACTTCTTTGCAATGGTCACTGTTCCCAGTTGATCCTTGGGTCTCTGCAGATCCTCTGCTTATGGAACAAGGTTGCTTTCCCTGAAGTTTGCAGCTCCCCCACCAAGAGGGGCCGTGGAGGACCGTTTTTTGTTTCCACCACAATGGTCGCCTTCTGCCATTTTCTTCAAGTGGAAATTGATGTTCGCTGCCTGCATCGCGTGCTGGGGTGGTCCTAAAGTCAGTAAACTTAAACAGCACAAATGCAGAAGGCCCAGGAATATCCGGATTTGCCACGGTGCTACCTGAATAAATTGGAGACCAGGGTCTCCATACGATTGTTTGGGCATAAAAGTCCTAGCCCTAGCTCTCCTTTTGCCTAGCCTTGAATGTTTGTGTTCTGGCCTCGTATCCTACCCTAGGTCTACTATAAAGCAGTAGGATTGGGAGAGGTTCTGTTAAAGACTTTCCGCTTACTTTCATTCATTTTTGGAACATCTACAACAACTTGTTGGCTCACTCCAACACTTGCTCAACTTTCTAAAAGACTCCTAGCCTCCTGAAAAGACTTTGATTGGGACCTGTGACTTTTAGGGCATTCTGCTTCTGCTATTCTAGCTAGGGAAGGAAGGACCTTTTTAAGGTTCTTACCTTGCTTATAAGTTAGTTCTCAGAATATTGATTGCTAACCTGTTTCTATTTCTGTATTCACTGGCTTTGCTATAACTCTAGTATTCCCTAGTGTTGTGCACGGGAAACCCATTGTCTACCGCCAGCCCCCAATCCAATAATTCTGGCACACGGCACCCCCAGACTACCAACAACTTCCCCCTGCTGCCCCTGAAAACTTTCCCCTCCCTCAAACCACACCCCTGCCCCCCCTCCTTAAATTACTGGTGCCTGCATGTGCAATTGGCACATGTTCTGTTTCCCAACAGACTTCTGTTCTAGAAAGCCAGCCTGTCTGGAAAATGTATCGCCAAAAGTGGGCAAAACAATGTTTAATCCTATGGGAACATTCTACCACTTAAAAAAAAAAAAGTTATTTTACTGCAATATGACATTTTGTATGGGTCCCTGGAGTTTGCTAAAAAGGCGTTAGTAGAAATCACCCTCAATTTTACTACAGATTTAAATATATTAAATCACTGCACGCTATTCCTGCCACAAAATGTATTTGTGTACTGTTTCTAACTGTGGTTACATTGCATCAATTATTTGTAGTAGTGCATTGGGGCCATACTCTTCTGGTTGTGAGCCTAATCGTATTCTGAATTTTAGTGGCCCATTAGGGTATGGGTTTTAAAGTGTTAAGCTGTTCTTTCCATGTAAGAAGCTATAGATCGAGTGTATGGTTTACATGTTTTTTGAGTTTATTTATAACAGAACAAATTGAAACAATCCCTTATCTCCCCCGCGGCCCATCCACCCACCACCCCTCCGGTACACGTAAGGCATATCCAACGATTGACTTTTGTAAACAGTTCAGGATATCCCCAGCAGGCACAGTCTGTGTGGGCAGCACTGTTCCACATATTCACTTGTGAGAAAGTCCAATATGGTCGACCACTCTGTCGTGAATTTGGTTTGTTCCTCTTGAATTGCGTATGTAATCAAAGTCCCACAGTTTCTGAATCCAGTCTGTTACATGAGGAGGGTCAGCTGTCTTCCATTTCCTGGCTATTACTAACAGTGCCGCTAGCCTCAGAATGGCATAGGCTTTCCACCAGTATTTCGTCCAGAGAGTATCTGGCCCAGCCAGGCCCAGAACGACATTGGCCAGGGAGATCTTATTAGTGAGATGAAAAATATTTTGCAGGTTTTCCTCCAGTACCCTTGTATTTTTGGGCAGGACCACCAAATATGTAACCAATCCCCCATAGTTCCACATCCTCTCCTGCAGTTTTATGATATGGACCAGGACAGCCTGTGTAGTCGTGTGGGTGTATAGTGCCACTGGAACGTTAATTTTAGCCAGAATTCTCTAATTTGGATAGATCATGTCAGCCGAGGAATGTTTGATCACACACTGGCCCAATTTGCATCCTCGAAGGGCGTGCCCAGGGTTTGTTCCCATCAAGTTGATAGGGAAGTCTGGACGGTGGGTGCTCATCTGTGAGGCATTTGTACAGGTTGGATATTAAGTGCTTGTCTCCTGGGTTAGAGGTTGGACATTTTTCAAACGGTGTCAAGGGTCGTGTGGCGGCCAATCTGTTCTAGGGGGGGGGGCGCATCAGCCTATGGCACACTTGGAAATACTGAAAACGTTGGGATTCCTGCAATCCTAATTCCTCTTTACATTGGGTAACAGGTTTGATGTCATTTCCTTGAAACATATCGCAGAGTCTGGTGTAACCCGCTTGAACCCAGTTTGTGAATGTAACCTGCTGCATTCCTGGGGTAAATTGGGGGTTAGCGAATATTGGAGTGATGGGAGAAGGAATGGTAATATGTTGTAGCTTAATTGCTTGATCCATGTTTCTTCCACGATTTTTGTAATCTTACTACAGTGAACGTTCTGTGGCCTATCCGACTTATTGAGCCACAGTAAGTCCCCCAGGACGTGACTGCCGCCGAAACATAACATTTTCATGCAAGGGGGGACAACCAGCCCAACTAGAGGGATCATAGACGGACACCTGGCACATGTTCTTCAACCATCTACTAACTGAACCAGGGCCCACCCCCTGCAACGTTGGCACCTATCTTTTGGCCAATGCACACTAAGGCATCTGTTTCTTGCCGATGCACATTAGAAGTTTTTATGCATTAGACATTTGCCATCTGTTGACTGAAGGTGTGGCATTTGATGACTAGATTTCTCACTGCCACAGATACGGCATATGTCTAGAGGATTTTTGATGTGTATCAGGATTTTCATTGCAACAGAGACTGGGTATCTGAGTAATCAATGTAAATTACGTGACATTGTATTATATACATTTATATATATCTTTTCATTCTTTTTCTTGTTTTTCCAAATCCCAGGTTATAATTTACCAATAATACACAGACTAATTATTTGTTTGATGTACTGGTTTTTATGTCTGTTTTTTCGGCTTCCCTAGTTAACCACATTTGCTTAGCAATCCACAGTATTGTGTATGTTTTTTTGTGTTGATGCGAATTATACAACTTTTCTGTTCAAAGCACACCCCTTCTTTATATGTACAAGTGTATACAAGAGAACCATTTGCTTTTTCCATTACAATCAACTTTATTTACTATGCAGACTCTCTCTTTGTGTTTCTTTCTGGACATCATTACAGGCTGAATGTCTGGCTAAATTCCACTGGTAATCAAAAAGGGTTCCCCAGAATATAAATTCTTGTTTTCAAAATATGAATCTGCTTTGGTAGAACCCCCCCCCCCCCATGTAGCAGTACTTCCTTTCTTGTTTTATAGTCCCCCAGCTGTTGACCTAGTAACAAACCTTCTTTTCATCTAACCCCATCTTTTGTTAGTGTTCTCTGTGAACCAGTCTTTACCCATAACTGTGCTTCCTTGAAGTGGATCCCTTGAATCCCATCGATTGCTCACCCACACACATTGTGCTGTACCTAACCCATTTGTTAGACACAGGACTGGTCTTCAATTCCCTACAGGTTCATCTTGCTACTCTCTCAGCCTACACTACGTCACAACAGAAAGTGTCATGGTGGAAAATACTGGTTATTAAGGCCTTTATGGAAAGGGTTCAGAAAATCCACCCCCCCCCCCCCATTTCTCACCCAGCTCCTGATGGGATCTAAATGTGGTTTCAACCAGACTCGTGGGATCTCCCTTTGAGCCAATGCATAAAGCAAGTCTAAAAGACCTTACTTACAAGACAGCCTTCTTAGTGGCTATCAATTCTATTAGAAGGGTTAGCGAACTAGAGGCCCTTTCTGTTATAGTCTCTGTGACAGTCCAAAGGGATAAGGTAGTTCGGCGCACTCATCCCAGATTTGCGCCTAAAGTCATCTCGAAGTTCCTTGTGAACCAATCGATTGAACTACCCACTTTTTTCCAGAAGCCCAAGAGCTTCTACCTGGAAAGAACGAAACCACTGAGGAAAACAAACCAATTTTTCAGAAGGGGGTCCTGTCTCTAAATCTGCTATATCAAGGTGGATTATCAAATGCATCACTATGTTTCTCTCTTGCTAAGAGAGAACTGCCCTTCAAGCCTAGAGCACACACTACTCGGGGTGCTGGGGCTTCTATAGCATTCATTGCAAATGTTCCCTTAGAGTCCATTTGCAAAGCGGCAACCTGGAGTTCTGTACACACCTTTACAAAACACTGTTGCCTAGATGCTCATTCTGGATCTGACTCTCAGGTGGGACAAGCAGTATTGAGACATCTCTGCTCTACCGTTCCTTCTCATAACCCACATCCAACTCCGGGTACTGCTTGCTAGTCTACACAGCATGTGATTATAAGCAGATTAACAAGCATCAGAAGACATTCCTTACTCACCGTAATGGCATTTCTAGATGATTCTAGATTCACATGCGCTCTCCCTGCTCGGGGTCGAAGGAACATAGACGTCGTAATACTTTCTCCCTCTTCATGTACTCACTCACAATAGCCTTGGGCTCCCTCATGGCCTAAAAAATACAATCGGAGGGACCTCGGCGCGTGAGTGATTTTGGGTACACTACTCGTCACGATAGGGATAGTGTTACAGACGCGCCTATGCTGACGTCCCCTTTTGGCCCCTGAAAGACGAGATGCAATACTCTGCGGTTACCACTGGATGTCGGACCATATGCACAGCATGTGAATCTAACCAGATACAATCATCAGAAATGCTATTACGGTGAGTAATGCATGTCATATGTTGGCGCTTGCCGCGGTCTAGCTATTTAAAAGCATTTGGCTAGCTTCACGATTGTTTTGCTGCTTGTGTTTCATTGCATCTGTACACGTTTAAACTAAGTAAGTATCTTTATCAGGTCTGTGGCATAAGTCTCTTCCTCTTATCCTTGGTACTTCTTTGTTCTTTATAAATTGTCTGCCTCTCTGGAATGGCTATCATCTATATGGAGTCAATTCAGCTTCGTATTACCGTCACCATTCATCCTGGTCATTCTGTTTCTTTGCTTCATCAGGAATCTCATTCAAATGGCCATCATATTGTCTTGGATGCAAGTATGTGGTTTCCTTCATGGGTACTTACTTTCCATGTTCTTTTAGGTCTCTCTCTCTCTCTGGCTCTCTGGCTCTCTCTCTCTCTCTGGCTCTCTCTCTCTCTCTCTCTGGCTCTCTCTCTCTCTCTCTGGCGCTCTCTCTCTCTCTCTGGCGCTCTCTCTCTCTGGCGCTCTCTCTCTCTGGCGCTCTCTCTCTCTGGCGCTCTCTCTCTCTCTGGCGCTCTCTCTCTCTCTGGCGCTCTCTCTCTCTGGCGCGCTCTCTCTCTCTCTCTGGCGCGCGCTCTCTCTCTCTCTCTGGCGCGCTCTCTCTCTCTCTCTCTGGCGCGCTCTCTCTCTCTCTCTCTGGCGCGCTCTCTCTCTCTCTGGCGCGCTCTCTCTCTCTCTCTGGCGCGCTCTCTCTCTCTCTCTGGCGCGCTCTCTCTCTCTCTGGCACGCTCTCTCTCTCTGGCACGCTCTCGCGCTCTCTCTCTCGTAATGCACTACTTGCTAAATTTGGTACTCTAGTGTTCAATTCACTTAAAGTCCATCTAGCAGCACTTTCAACATACACTACCTCACAAAACAAAGTGTCTTGGCGGAAGGTTCTTGTGGTGAAAGCATTCAGGGACTGGGTTAAAAGAAAGTATCCACCCATTTTGGCACCTTCAGTGTGAGATTTAAATGGCCTAAATAAATGTATGGGGCCTCCATTTGAACCCATGCATAAAGCTAGCCCTAAAGAGCTTACTTACAAGGCGACGTTTCTCTTCGCTATGACCTCCTATAAGGAGAATGAACTTCAAGCACTATAAGTTGCCAACCCGTTTGTAACCATGCATAAAGACAAAGGGGTCTCACATAAATTTATTTAAAAATGTCATGTCAGTCAATAAAACTTCCATCATTTTTTTCAAAACCCAGAAACTCTGGAGAAAGAGCACTCCTTACACTTCAGGAGAGCGGCAATGTAGTTCGTAGACCAAGCAAAACCACTTCAGAAAAATTAATACCTTTTACATTTCACTAGCTGCTAGCAGAGGAGACCCTGTCTCTAAAGCAGCAATTTCAAGGTGAATTGCAAATTGCATTCAACGGTGTTTGTTGTCCAATAAAACATTGCCTTTCACACCCAGGGCACGCTCAACTCTCGGTACTGGTGCCACTTTCACTTTTATTGCAAATGTGCCCCCAGAGGCCATTTGTAAGGCAGCCACCTGGAGTACAGTACACATTTTCACTCAGCGGTACTGCGTAGATACACATGATTCTCAGGTGGTGTTAAGACATCTCTTTACTTTCTAAAAGCCCACCTCCTTCGCCACCTGCTGCTTGCTAATCTATGCAAAGCAGGTGATTCTAAGCCGACCCACAAGCCTATGAAGACACAAATTACATACGTGTAATCATCTTTCTGATACTTGTATCTACTTAGATTAACATGCGCCTTCCCATCCTCCCCGCGTTGGTAGTCGAAGTTACATGGACAATTTGCACCATTCTTTACCTTCCTGTACTCTTACACTTCATGTCGAAAACAAAACAATGAGTACCTCGATGCATGAACGACTATGGGCACAGTACACTTCACACTAAAGATAGCATTACAGACGCACCCTGTCGACATCCCTTTTTCGAAGTTTGAAAACAAGTCATGCAATGCTCTCCACCAACCACTAGATGTCGGCCAAGCATGTGATTCTAAGCAGATGCAAGCATCAAAAAAATGATTACAGGTATAGATTTGTCATGAAAGTCGCACTATAGTTAAAGTATGCAGCAAATTCCATAGGAAACCTGATAATTGAATTGCTAATAACGTTTGACTTGCGTGATGGATTTGAACAATATTTTCTTTTTTGTTTGTCATGCCCCCGACCCCAGACTGGACATTTTGGGAGAGATTCTTTAAAGAATTAAAGTTATTCAGAAATCAAAAAAACTGTTTTCAGCCTACTCCACTTCATTTACCCATAGATTTGTTGAGGTTTTTTTTGTATGAACTCTGTTAAACCCGAGGATAAACCATAACCGCGTGCATCAGAATTTTTTTTTTCTTATAGGCCATTTTACAGGTACTGCTGCAATGTGACATTTTCTTTTTTTTTTGTCCCAAACATCTTTTTATTTGCATATAAAATTTCAAATACAAAACCAGAACAAGGGAAAAAAAAACAGTGAGAAACAATAAGAACAGAGAACTAATGCATAGTAGTGTACAATAAGTTACGATCGTGATAGAAAATTAAGGTTGGGTGCGATCACTTGCGATTTTTTTTTTTTTTTTTTTTTTTTTTTTTTTTTTGGTTAAAGGGTCAATCCTCTGGCGGCTTTGCTAACCGCCTCCCACCTGCATCCAAGTTAAGTTAGTGTTTCGAGCTCCATCTGAGGGTTGAGGGCTTACGTACCGCTCCCGCGAACTGTTCTGTGTAATCGAAGAAGGGGGACCAGGTGTGGTGAAATTTCCCCCTGTTTGCACGTGGCAAGTGATTTTTTTTGTATTTTTTTTTTTTTTCTTCCCACCACAGCTGTATATTTTGACCCCCAGCATTTTGTCCACCACATCGAGATCGCCGGGCCCTCTGGGGATTTCCAATGGCGGGCGATGGTGTTCTTAGCCGCCGTGAGGAGATGGATGATCAAGGGAGACATGTGCCTGGAAAGCGGGAGTGCCCCTTCCCCTGTGTTCCCTGTGTCACCTAGTAGCACAATTCTTGGGTCCCAAGGGATTGTGAGTCCCGTGATTTGTTTGGTGAGGTCCTGCACTTCCGCCAAAACTAGTCTGATTTCGGGCATGTCCACCATAAGTGAAATGGCGAGCCTACGGCTCTGCAACTTCTCCAGCAGGATGATGATATTGCTGGTTTGCCCCGGTTCAGGATTTCCAGGGTAAGATACCTTCTGTAGCATACTTTTATGGAGCCCTCTCTGTTCGTGATGCACCGAGAACTTGTGTGTACGGGCCCATATCCGGCTCCACTCCTCCTCCCCCAATCCTCTGCCCAAGTCCCTCTCCCAGTTGAGCATTCTCCTTCCTAGCTGAGTCCCCCTGGGCTAAAAGCTTGTAGAGAGTGGAGATCTTCCCCTTGGAGGCAGACGTGATTAGGGTGCGCTCTAGAGCTTTGAGTTCCCTGCCTCCTTTCAGTTTTGTTTTATGCTGTGACATCCAGTGTCTGCGTTGTAGATCTAAATTTCTCCGCTTCTGTGACATGGAACCTTTCCTTGCATTCTTTAAAAGAGAGGTGGGGGGGCGTGTTAGGCAAGATTGTGTGCAGTACTCTTTGGGAGACTACAGCAACCTTGTCCTCCTGGCTATAGGAACCCAACCTCTGGTATAAGTCTGTTCTACACAGGTTGGTAGTGTGGCTGACAGCCAGGCTTATCTCAAGAGGGGTCAATGTGAGCATTAGGGCTTTTACACAGAGATTCACAATGACAATTATTCAAATAAACTCTTACACTCAAGGTTTCTTGATTAAACAATTATTAATTTAACAGTCAGTTATGTAAGCCTTCTTCAGAAGGGAGCAAAACATGTAACACTTCAAAATATACTTCAAATCACACTCTTAGTTTCTCTAAGCAGATACCCGTTGGGGATGGCGCACAGACACTTCCTACACCCTCAGGTGACTTAAATAGCTAGGACACTGCTGTTGGTTTGCCTGGTGAAGCCCTGCTGCTGTGCTGAAGCTCCGAATCCGTTTCGACTTGAGAAGCCCTGCAAGGACGACTTCTCCCCTTGGGTTGGTGGGACCAATCAACCCCCAAGTGAACTCGTTTGGCCATCCTCTCAGAGCTGGCTGTACTTCTGCTGCTGCTGGAACCGAAGTGCCGGGGAGAGGAACACCAAACCGAGTGCATCGCTTCTAAGTCGGACCTTTGTTTCAGGAAGATCAACACAGACTCCCTTGAAGCAGGACAGACCAAGCCTGAGCCACCTCAACAGAGTGCTGGATCCCAGATGCAAGGAAAGTCCAGAGTGGTATCAGTGAGACCGCAGTGGTGCTATTTGCTATAGAATGGTGGAGCTCAAACCGCAAAGTGCCGCTGAATTGAAGTTTGCCCATTGCTGCCGCTGACCGTCATGTTGTAGTGCAGGAGTCCCCAGACGTCCTCACTCTTGTCCCCATGACTGAGGTCCTGGAACAACAGGATATGCAGAGCTACACAGGAATCCCATGACTGAGGTCCTGGAACAACAGGATATGCAGAGCTACACAGGAACAGAAGCCGGCTGGAACCATTTCTTCTGACCAAAGGTACTGTAAAGTTAAGAGGGCTTACCTCCTTGTTGTGTAGCCTTACTTGTTCTCAGTTGAGACTTCTCTTGGTTGCCATTGCAGTTTTGCTTGCAGCTGTGCCCCTCGCAAGCCTCCCGCTTGTGGCCCTTCACGTGAATCTTATTTCTACAAACCTTTCTAAAAAAATTGTGCAAGATTTTTACATAACTGCAAGAAGATCTTCAGCTACCCTAGACTTTGCTCAACTAACATTGGCTGTCCTGGCTCCCTGAGAGACTCTCCTTACCTCTGACTTTGTGCTTTTCACTTCCACCAGGAAGGGGTTAATTTACTTTGCATTGGAGGGTTCAAAAAGTACTTACCAGTTTATGAATTTGTTAACCTTTGTTTTATTCCCCAATCTAACCTTTGCAACAAAATCAGTATTGCTCTAAATGTACCAGTGATAAATCAATGTCCACAGTGTCCTAGTTATTTAAGTTACCTGAGCGTGTAGGAAGTGTCTGTGTGTCATCCCCAATGGGTATCATCTGATTAGAGAAACTAGAGTGCATTTTGAAGTGCATTTTGAAGAGTTACATGTTTGGCTCCCTGCTGAAGAAGGCTTATATAACTGACTGTTACACTCAAGGTTTTTTGATTACACAATTATTAGTTTAAGAGTTTATTTGAATACTCGCCACTGTGAATCTCTGTGTTAAAACCCTACTGCTCACATTGACCCCTCTTGAGATAAGCCTGGCTGCTCAGCCACACTACCAACCTGTGTAGTACAGACTTGTACGAAAGGTTGGGTTACCTATTGCCAGGAGGACGAGGTTGCTGTAGTCTCCCAAAGGGTACTGCACACAATCTTGCCTAACAGCGTTTCCCTCCATCTGCTGGAGACGTTTACCCCTAAGGTGCTGGATTTTGAGAAGTTTACCTTGAAGCCTGACGCTTTGCCAAACCTCTGTATCTCGCGCCACAGTTCCCCTAGAGAGGAGTCCAAATGTGTGGTGGAGAGCAGCATGTCATCTGCATACAGTGATATTTTGTAATCCTCGCCTCCAACCCGCAACCCCTGAATGATTGGATTAAAGCAAATCCTGGCAGCGAACGGCTCCATTGACAGGGTGAAGATAGGGCCCCCTCCCGTACTTTGTGAGCGCAGACCGTTCACTCTGAGGGTCACGCTTGGCCAGTGTTAGTTAGCCAAGGTCCATTTTGTAAATGTAGGGCCAAAGCCGAAGTGTGCCAGAGTTTTACCCACATAGCTTCAGTCTAGTAAGTCAAGCGCTTTATGTGCAGCTAGTGATATGACGGCCAATTCCATTCCATCTCTGTTGGCATATTCAATGAGTTTAAGGATGCGCCCAATGTCATGTCTGGTGTGGCCTGGGATGAACCCTGATTGGTCTGCATGAATCAGCTTAGGTAAGATCCTCGCTAGCCAAGTTGCTAAGACCTTTCAGAAAATCTTCGCCGTTATTCATTAATGTGATTGGTCTATATGAGCTGCAGAGCTCTGGGTCTTTACCCGTTTTTTGGATCATTACAGTAGGGAATCCTCCATTGTCAGTGTTATGCAGCCAGATTCTGGGATGGAGTTGAATAGGGTGACCAGGCGTTGGGCTAGAGTGTTGGAGAATGTTTTATAGAATCGAGTGGTGAACCCATCTGGACCTGGGACTGCGTTTTTTAGAGAGGCAATCTCCTCCGCAATTGCCTCAAGCATTATAGGGACTTCTAAGGGGGTAGTTAATTCCTCCTAGGTTTCTCTCTGGGGAGCTGATGCCAGATATTGCTGTTTCCCAGTGACTTTGATGGGGTCCACAGTTATTACTCCCCTGTGGTGGTCTGTCATTGCCTCTAACTTGTCCCCCTTCGGTTGCCCAGAGCGCTCCATATTATTCCGGGAGTGTATATTTTGTAGCTTCTATGCCAAGAGTCGGTTTAGCTTATTGCTATTCGTGTAGAAGAATTGTTTTGTGTATGCCAGGGCTCGGGCTTATTTGTCAGCTAGGTACATTTCTAGTTTAGATTTAGCCTTTCTCAGGTATCCCGATTTGTCGGATTGGGTGCTTTTATGTATTTTTTCCATATCAGTTACCCTCTTTTCCAACTGCGATTGCGCGCTCACCCCAGCCTTTTGCGGGCAGCTGCTTTCACTATTAGTTCCCCTCTCATCACTGCTTTCATGGCTTCCCAAACCACTGGGAGGGGGTACCCTTCTAGTAGGTTTTCTTTAAAGTAGTTGCATAGAGCGCTGGCATTGTCTTTCCTAATTACTGGGTCCTGCAGCAGGTAATCTTGTAATTTCCACGGTTTCAGGGTATGGCCAGGGAAGCCCGTCACCCATATGCCAACGGGAACTGGTGCGTGATCTGAGATAATCCTGTGCAGAATATCCACTTGCACCAAGCATGGAAGGCCCTTAAGAACATGCGAGTAGAACGTGTATTCGTGTGCCTTCTCGTTAAATAATCTCCTGGTGTCTACACTCTCCGCTTCCCTGAGGAATTCAGCGAATCCCACTGCCCTTCCATGGTCCTCATTTGTGGGTTTTAGTGTTTTATCGTTGTCTGGGTACGGGACTCGGTTGAAGGCTCCATCTATCATGAGATGGCCCTCCGTGAACGCCACTATGTCGGAGGTGATTGTGTTTAGGAATCAGATTTGTGTGCTGATTGGGCAATAAATCGATGAAAACGTGAGCGGCTGCTCATATAGGTACCCTTTAACCAGGATGTACCTTCCCATGGGGTCCCCCTGTACCTTCAGCATGTTCTCGCTGGAAAAGTATTGCCACCCCTCTTTTCTCTTCCCCAAAAAGGAATTGGGGTTCCCTTAAAAAAAAAAAAAAGCTTTTAGGGAACCTGTTGGATTTCACTCCCTTTTCGTATAGGGCGAGAAGATGTGTTTCCTGGAGACAGACAATGTCAGCCGCCAGTTCCGCTAGCTCACGTGTAACTGACTTGTGCTTCCCCAGGAAATTGAGGCCTTGGACGTTCCATGTTAGGAAAGATTTCCATTTGTGTGTAATTTTTCCTTCAGTTGTGACCCCCCCCCAACTTTTTGCTGTTGTCTGACAATTCTAGCCTGACTTTTTCCAGTGGATCCCAGCCTTCTGCTGAACTCCGCTGGGCTTTTGCTCATTTTGTTATGGGGAAACCATGCCCTTAAGATAGTCAGTACCGGGAGACTTTGTTTCCCTTAGTCTTTCACTTTGTTGCTATTCTTTAGCAACATTTTATCAGTGCACAAAGTACCTTGCAGTACAGTGCGCTAGGGTCTACCTTTCATTTTTAAGGCCCTAGCCACCCTCTTGATTTTTCAGCAGATGCATAAATGTGCCTTTGACAGAGCTGGTGGCAGATGTTACTTATGTATTAACCCTTTTCTATGGTCCATACCGCGTTTGGCCCATTACAGTGGCCAGTGCCTAAAATGGCCATGCCATGAGGTCCTTTGTTCTCTCCTTGGGCCATTTTGTACCTTTGCCTACCCCAGGTCGAGCAGACCCTGGAAATTCCTTATTTGGTCATGCAGACCCCCGCGCAAACCGAAGCTTTCACAGGCTTCTGCATGCCTTGTGTGCGTGCGCGCCTCCAGGATGTGGGCTGAACTGTCTAGTTCCAATACACATCCTGGGTGCCAGGATGTCTGGTGTGCTGGGAATGACTGTATTTCGAACAGATCTCTCATTGGGTCCTCTTTGTTTTGGCACGAAGGAGATTCTGGATAAGAGAAGGCATCTTACACCCATTCCAGGTCAATCCCTTGAGTTCACACCGAATTTGGGATGGGAGCCAAGCATCCTGAAACCAAGAAGCAGAGCCGAGGAACCGCTGGTGACCCTCAGGAAGGTTTAGCACCCTGAGCCCGCTGTCGTCCCGTTGGACCCCCTGTTTCTGATCGAACCTAGGTCTGCAAAGGTGCTTTGACCCATTGGAATAGTGGGACTAACTGTTCTCGGCACCTCCAACTTAAAACCTGTGAGCCTTCTCGGAAGTGTTCCTGGACTGCCCAGTGATCTGACCAGCTTGCACAGGACCTTTGCCCTGGAAACGCTGCTGTCTCGAGTTGATACTTGAGCATTTGGAGACTGTAATCTCTGGGTATAAGGCACTCTCCCGCCGAGTTTCGTACACCTAGCATTCCTAGGTCTGGAATTAGGAGAGTACGCCTGAACCCGAGCATACGCGGTCCCTGTGTCGCCCAGCTGTGGTGATTAACTTCGTGGGTGCTTTGCTTTTGTGCCCCCTTGTGCCCTCATACTTGCTGCAGTGGAACTGGTCTGATTACTTCACCAAGAGCGGAGAAATCACAACTGTCCTGCCACAGAATCATTCCTGGAACACAACCCCTGAAAGCCGTAGAGCTGCGCAACTGCAGGATTTGAACCTGCGTCCGAAGTGGACTAGACTGCCGAAGTTTGGTCCGGAGTGCGCAGAGGGTCAGTGAGTACTTGCAACCCTTGGCGGTGGCCCCTGCCGCATCCATCCATTTTTACGCACAAGTGTCCCCTGAGGGCCACGCTTCTTTATCGAGGTAGCCTATGCTACCGAACTATTCCCAACTTTTGGATCCTGTTCTGCCCTCTTGGGGAGATCCTCCTTGAATAGTGAGAACTTATTCTGCACTGCCTCACCCACCTTCCTGAGTCACTGCAGCCCCTGCAAGGGACCCCGTTTTGACTCAACCGCACGATCGCGTGCACCAGCAACGAAAGTGCTTTTGAGCACAATGCTCCACTCATGTTAGGGATTGGACTGCTTCTCAGTTGGGGTTTGAATAGTGAAGGACTGCCTGAACGATAATTGCACTCTATATGCTCCCTTTCATTACAGGTTGTGGACCCTTACTGTGTACTATTTCTTTAGGCCATTGACTGTATATATGTTTAATAGTAGTGTTGTGTTGGTTTAGTTATTACTGCTGAGATTTGCTTTGTGTATGATTTTAAAAGGCCTTTAATAAATGTATATGTATTTTTGATATATACACCTGACAGAGTAATTTGTAGTGTCATTTACTGTATGTACTTATTGGGGGCTCTCGATCACCCTCCCCCCTCCTGAGACAGTCTTGACCGCTGCGAATGCTACCTTGATTGGTCTGGCCTGTCCAGAAGGTTACCCTGTTCCAAGAAACTAGGCTGGCCTTCTGAACCTCTGCCCACCTGGTCAGAGTTCAGAAATCCCTCTTAACACAGACAACATAATCCGCTCCCTAACAGGGTCACTAGCCATAGTGGTTAGTTGGAGGCTGGGTGTGTTCCCTATGGACATTTTTCTCCCCAGCGGGTGTCCGCTAAGCTGATCTAAAGCGCTAAATGGGTAGTGATTCGTAACTTATGTTGCTAACAATTTGGGCTCTCTCAACCTCCCACCGACCCTTTCTCCCTTCTGTGCCCCGCCCCAAACCAATAGTGTAATAACAAGCACCTGAGCATTGCTCGTGTGCCTTGGGGCCACTAGAACTAGCCCCAGCAACCAACCTTAGCCGTTTTTTTTGAGAGTGAGTCCTTTAGGCGACAACCCTCCGACCCGGGCTTAGTTCCACCCTCGTTCAGCGCCAGGGGATCGTGACGGCAAGTTTCAGGTGAAGAGCGCATGATGCCTCATTGTGTGCTTTGGTTGTGTCAGGGGAAACGCAGATTCGCTTGTGCCAGGGGAATCGCAGATTTGGTTGTGCCAGGGGGGGGAGGGGCCCGATCATCCAGAGGTCCTCACTGGTCTTCGGTCCTTGCGTCTCGCTGCTGGGATCAACCGCCATTTTGGTATGACCTACAGCAGGTGAGGCCTCGGTCGCAGAGCCCTGATCCTGCTGAGGAGAGCTGGAAGCCGCTTCGTCCGCCGACTCCTGACACATTCACCGGAATTTGGGAAAGTATGCCTTGATTCTGGGCACAGATGCTGCCGCATTTCGAGTAGTTGCCGGACTCGGTCCAGGAGCCAACAGGGAGCCATGCTTCGCGCTCCGGCTCCTAGCCACGCCGAAAAGTATTTTCATTTTTTAAACCACAAATGACCGTGGACTCTTGGGCCCAAAAGAGTTTTCTGTTGGTGTAACATGGACAGCGGGCAAGGCCAAAGGCCATGGCTACTGGGCCCTAAGGAAACCTTTATGTGCAACAGGTACAGTGGCAACTGACTTAGCTTGCTTAGTATTCAAGGTACTTTGGGATGGTGCCTTCTTTCACCTGTTGTCACTTTCTCATCTCTTACACACATTCTTACCTGTCCCTTTACTACACTGGCTTAAAGATGTTCTCCTCCCTCCGTACTATTGTCCCTCTGGTCTCTCACTGCGCCTTTCCACCTGCACCCTTTTATTTGACTTCTCCTCTTCTCTACTCTCACGTATTTCTGTTAATATATCCTCTTATCTCCTGTTAGGAAAGATTTCTCTTTAGGCAACTTTCCCTCCATAGTTTCCATTGACCTTCAATATTTATGCTGTGCTTTTGTTATTTAACCTGTTCTGACTTTTTGACGGGGTTGTAAGTAAACGCAAAGCATATGCCCCCTCTCACACTCCCATTCCTCCATAGGATAACATTGAGAACAAGTCTTTTTTTTTCCCCTCACATTCCATTCCACTGCCGTTTGGTCGTCGAACCTGGGTTGTTCCATCTGAAAGATGAGAACCCGTTTTACTAACGTAATAACTTTGTTGCATCTTGTCACAGGGTGGCCCGCCACAAAGAACCACGCTGAATCCAATAGCAAGTCCACGGGTGTTTATTAAAATCCTTTGCAGGTTGGATAGCCGTATCTCTTGTGGCAAAGGTTTCTGGGCCTAGCAGGGCTTGGGATATTTGGTGCAAGGGCCAACCCTCTCTCTCAGGTCTACCTCTGCCTTGTGACTGCCTCCCTAACCCAGATGTTAGCACTAGGCTTCGTAACCGTCTTGCGCTTCATGTGTTTTCCCTAATCGTTGGCTACCTGACTAAGGATCTTTTAACTTTTCCTCTCCTACCCCACTTAGTAGTCTCGCAGAGTAATGAATGGGGCCTTCTTTCGCCCACTGTCACGCTCACTCCTTTCACACTTTCTTGTACCTGACCTTCCGCTATACTGGTCGCGGAGAGTTTGTATGGGGCCTGCCTGCATTCAGGCACCCATGTTGGGTTTGGCTGGGCTCCCCCCTCCCCTGACCTCTCCCCTCCTCTGCCCCCCAACCTTGACCGGGCCACAACTTTGGCCCTGTCACAATCTGGTCTTTTGAACAATCACCAACAGATGTAACTTACCTGCTACAGATCCATTCTAGGAGAAGCATTGTGGCTCCTGTGAGTAATGGGCACAAAACCCATTCTTCTTGGGGATTGGACTGCTGAAGGTAAGGAGTATCACTTCTGGATGCATTTTAAGAACCTATATTGAATGGATATATATTTATTATAGAAGTATTGGGCAATGGTATGACCGGCTTGTTTAATTTTTTAGTGTGTATTTTGAGGCCTAGAATAAATATTGTATTTTTGTTTACATTACTGTCTTAATTCATTGATTGTGTGGACTCCTTGTGGACCCCTGACCCCACTCTCACACTCCTGAGAATAGCCTTGACTGCTATCAGTGTTTACCGTGATTGGGTTTCTAGAAATCCATCTGAACACCTCAGTCATTCCTTTCCTCCTCCTTCCCAATATACTCCTTGACTGTTGCTATTCTTATGTTATAATCTCTCTGCTGCTACCACGACTCCTATTCTCCCTGTCTCTCCTACTTTCCCTCTACTGCTATCCCTACTCGGTTATTGACGCTCACTACTACCAACTACCACTTTACCGTCTATTCCTCTTCCAAACGCATCCTTCATGTCCACTACCACTACTTTACTACCTTTTCCTCACTCACTACTCCTGTACTCCTGCTATCTCCACTTCCCACTGCTACCACTCTGCTACTCCCACTCTACTCTCAACCCTCTCGCACACAAACACTCCACAGACCCCCACCTCTCTCCAATAGCCTCTGCACTCCTGCTTCCTCTGATCTCTTAGCCGTCCTCCGTCATCCCCTGTCCTCACCCAATTAACCCACGCTAAACCACTCGCACATACTTAAATACCCCACTCTTCCCAGGATTGGACTTAATCCCATCACCTACCTGCATTGTTGAGGGTGCGTATCTATGGGAGGGCTTGGTGAGTACTGATAAGGGCTTGTAAGCCCTGTCCCCTTTCTGCAAGCTACTGGTTGTGTATTTGACGGGAACAATGGGGCTGTCCATAAGGGACCGATGGCCCTTGTTTGTAAGGCCTTTTTGTAAGGCATTCAATAGATGGCTGATCCCTGGCGGGTTATCATAGTCCTTAGGAAGAACTTTGTGGAGGCCTTTATACATTTATTCACTGTTGGTTTAGTGGGTGTTTCTCTCTGAGGGCTGCAGAAGACACTGTCTGCTGGAGCTGCATTCATTTTAGTGATGCCACACCTGTTATGGCTTTTTCGGCATTGTGCAACATTCTTTTCCTATGCGTGGACTCTGCTAACATTGCCAGCTGACGGGGCATGAAAGCGGGCCCCGTCACACCATCTTAACAGGGTGTCTATTGGGACAAACCGTATGATCTGTTTTTTAAAATTTAATTCAGAGTTTCACTCCATAAAAGCACCATTAAAAACAACACACAATATACGATCACATCAGTAAGCAAACCTATTGACGTACAACGTAGAAAAAAAAGGTAAATGCACGTTGACAATATAGCAAATCTGTTTCAAATCACTCCTGACGCTGCATCGTGAAAATAGTAAAGTTGCTTGTACCTTGCTCTAATTGCTAGCACAGATAATGCAAAGATAGCTAGTTTATGAAGTGCCACTTGTGATGTCATAGAGAGTATGCCCTTTTCTGCCTCCTTTACCCAGAACAATTAAAACTTCTCAGCAGGGGAATGTAGCATTTCTTTGTCGAAATACCACCTGCAAAAGAAATGAAAATGTACTCTGTCATCCACTCACCCAATGCCACACTGGGAGGGGGACTGGACAGTCGCCCGTTGACTGGCTCATCTGGATTCAATTGAGGTCAGAACATCTAACCGGAGTTTAGTCATTATCATTTGATGCCTAGCCAGAGGTATCAAATCAAGATGAACAGGACACATCTACTGGTCCAAAATATGCTAATGCCTAATAATAGTGGGTTTAGCCAATTTGTCTTCCCAACGTTTTTGCATTGTATAATCATTCACCACATATTTTAGTGAGGCATTCCCCTCTAATTTAATATCCTGGGGTTGGAAGTACCAACTTTCTGTACAGATGCCTTTTTTGGCGATATATTTCCCCTCTAATTTTAGGAATATCCTAGACTGTATTATGTCAGTGGAAATCCAAATAATAAATGTATATAGAGAATTAACAATAATGGTCCAGGACAATGCCCTGTCTGGCTCCTCTCCTTTATTCAAAAAAATGTCTTTGTTGACCCAGTGTTCCAAATCTAATGCAGGGCCATAGAACACTTGGCAGAAACGGTATCTCACCCACCAGTCTTCACTTCCTTGAGTGAAGCCAGAATGCTTGGTCTGTCCTTGTTTTGGAACTCTTAGGATAGAGGGGTTTGCACTAGGAGTAAATATTTTGTCAGATAAATAACTCAATCTCACAGCCTTTGTATTGGTGCAGGAGCTTAAGCCTTTGATTTTGGTTTGTATTAAAGAAAGCGGTAAAAGCCACCAGAAGGAACCTGACCTATAAATAAGCCACTTTAAGAGATGGAGAGGGGCTCCAGCAAGGAGAAGAGATTCGGAGTTATGGAATTTTAGAACTGGTGGTGGTCCAGAAACCCCACCAAACTGCTCAGAGGAGTAGAGGGGACTCCTGGAAGGTAGAGAGAAGGCTGTGCAATTAACCTAAGTTAATAGAGCTTTGTCACAAGAATTTGGAAACAAATAGTACTTGGACTCATCAGTGTCTGTGTGATGCTGAGCTTCTACTTTGTGATGTGTCCCTGGACTACACTTGACCTCGGGTCTTGGAAGTTACTTAGCACAACTTTATAATGTTTAATGTGTTTATACTGATATAGTCTGTGGACATTCCTTTTTTGTGTGTTCATCAAAAGTGTTTACTTCATGTTTAAACCATCTCTCGCCTTCTGAAGAGTTGCTTTATCTGCTCAGCCATACTACCACTTGGAGGGTCGGGTAACATGGATGAGTTGTTCTGTAAACAAAGTCAGTTAATATATCTCGGCCCTACAAAAATGCTTTAAAAAAAAAAATCTCCATAAAACTAATTTGGTGCACATCTGTGAGGAAGTGTTGCACTTTACTTTCTGTGTTTGTCATACACATTGTTTGCATTTCTTACAGGATTTGGCACCCCTATCGGAGCTTTACTTTCCTGGGATGTTGGTGAGATGTTGTGTAAGCAGTTTGGACGTGACAAAAGGAGGGTTCCACAGTCTCAAACTCTCTTTGAACCCCAAGGACGTCAACAAAGCTCTAAATCCTGAATCCCTGAAAACTGGCATGGTATTATATTAGCTCTGTTTTCTTGTCTCTGCTGTCTCCTTTTTGTCTATACCTTATCCTCTCATTTTAGTGTAGCTTGTATACTTTCTGGTGACTGCATTGACCTTGTTCTAGTGTGTACCCTAGAGTTAGCAAGTTTACCCACTGCTTGGACAGTATTGACTTCTGAGTTTTTTACGCTCGATGCATTCACTCAATTTCTTCATTCATTCTTAAGACTGCACATTCTTTCTTAGTTGTTAGGCAACATTGTATGCAGTACCCTTTGGGTGCACTACAACAACCCTGACCACCTGGTAATAGGAACCCAACCTTTGGTATAAGTCTGTAATACACAGGTTAGAGCGGTCAATGTGAGCTGTAGGGGAGTTAGAGATTCACAGTGACAAGTAGACAAAGGTTTCTTGATTAACCAATTATTAATTTATTTGTCAGTTTGAGTAAGCCTTTTTCAGAAGGGGCAATATAATGGTAACACACAAATACACTCCAAAATACACACACTGTTTCCCTAAATCGGCAGTTACCCATTTGGGATGGCACACAGATACTTCTGACACCCTTAGATGACTTAAATAGCTAGGACAGTGTGGACATTAATATATCACTGTTGCATTTAGGGCAATAGTTAGGGTAATGCAAAGAAACATATTATTAGAATAAAACGAGATCTCAAAAATATTCTGAAGCAGGTAAGTACTTTTGGTAACCACCAATGCAAAGTAAGTTAACCCCTTCCTGGAACGAGGGCTAAATAGAGTCCGAGGGAAGAAGAAATATTCAGAGAGCCAGGCCAAACCAAAGTCAATTGGACAAAAGTCAAGGTGAGCTGATGCAATTTTTGCAGGTAGGTCAAAGGCTTGAACAATGTTTTAGAAGTCTTTGTAGAATAAGAAGGAATCAAAGTAGGGCCACAAGCTGATTAGGCTTGTGAGGTAAAGAAGATGTTAGCAACTTTACAGAAGCAACCAAGACAAGTCTCAACTGAGACAAAGTGAGGTTACACAACAAGAGCTAAGCTCTCTTAGACTTTGCAGTACCTTTTGGCTAGACGAAAAGGGCTTTGGCTGTCTTCTGTTCCTGTGCAGCTCTGCAGAGCCTTTGTTCCTGGGCCTCTGTCGTGGGGACAAGAGGGAGGACGTCTGGAGGACTCCTGCAACGGGGCGGTTGGTGACAGAGAAGGACCCAACTTCTATTCAGTGGCACTTCGCGGTTTCAGCTCCTCGCGTCTCAGCAAATAGCAATACAGCAGACTCTTGGCTGTCGAGATGGACTTTCCTTGCATCTGAGGTCCAGCACTCTGTTGAGGTGGCTCAGGCTCGGTCAGTCCTGCTTCCTGGGAGTCCGGAGGATCTTCCTGGAGCTCTTGGCAACTTAAAAGCAACACGCACAATCTGGTGTTCCACTCCCTGGCTCTTCGGTTTCCAGCAGCAACTGCAGTGGAATTCCAACCAGCTTCGAGAGGATGTCCAGGTGGCTTACTTTGGAGTTGATTGGTCCCATCAGCTGAAGGGGAGAAGTCATCCTTACAGGGCTTCTCTAGTAGTAACGAATTCAGAGCTTTAGCACCACAACAGGGCTTCACTGGGCAAACCAACGGTCCAGGAGTTGCAGCAGGCGTCTCTTCCAAGTTCTTGTTATGATTCCTTTGTCCAGTGGTCGACTGCCTTCCAAGCCAAAAAGCCTTGCCTTTTATGCAGGTTTCTCCCATTCATTCCAGCCTAGCTGTGAATCACACAGCAGGGTGGCTGTCCTTGCCGGACAGCCAGCCAGCCAATCACCTAAGAGTGCATTTTTGTCTCCTAGGAGACTAAGCACGGAGTTTTGGGCACCTCCCTCGCTTCCTGCACCCTCCAGACACCCTGGAGCCAGAGGCGGGCTTCACTCGTGAATCCCGCCAAAGACAAACGAACAATGGAACCAAACCTGGTTTGGCGCTCGGAGCAAATCTCAAGAAGGACCTTTGCACAAAGAAATGGCGAAAAAAGAAGACGGGGGGGGGGGGGACATTTTGACAAAAATGGCACCCTTGGATGCTTTACTGCAGCTGTGAACGCAGCCCGTGTTAAAAGCACACAACGGTAGTTAAAAGTAAACCACTGCCACCAGCCATTAATTGAGGAAAGGGTAACATAAAAATGTTACATGAGAAGCTAGACAAAGGGAATACTAAGTAACCCCTCTAGCACCCTATTGTAAGATAGTGTGTGCTGGGCCTAGAAAGTTACAAATGTAAGTAAAGTCAATTTCACTTCACTGCTCTTGGAAACAGTAGTTTATCCAAGAGAATGAATTTAAACCTTTGGAAAATCTGCTAAGCTTTGCCACTGCACTGAAGGTGCTTCGTGACCCAATGTAAAAGATGTTGTGACTCCACAACCAAAAGAAAGTGTTCAAAATCGCCTTAAAATACATGAGAGTGGGGAAAAAGGATCTCGCGCTCTGCAGTTTAAAAAATAAAAGTCCTAAAATCCAACAAAGTTGCTGGAGGTCTCTAAGGTAGAGAGGAATAAGCACATTTCTGAGAATTCTCCCTAACACTAGTCTTGAAACTTTTTTTTTCCTCACTCTTGACCTTCATGTTTATCTTGTTCACTTTTGATAATATGGACGGACATCTGAGACACTCTGCACTTATCCATTAAGCGATTGATTTGCTTGCACAGGCCATTCATTTACTCACTCTAAGTGGGATTGCTGTGTATCTGTCCGGAGCGTACTCGCTATGCAGAATGCTCTCTAGAATACTTGTTGCAGTGTGGCCTGCTTCGCTTTCGGGAGTATGCTTGGTCACTTGATCATGCATTGCTTTTCTACTGAACTATACATCTGTTGTTGTAAGATGTGATACTTGTTTATTTGCAGTCTTTTTTTTAAAGGTTTCTCTACTTATGTATAACCCTAATTATTGTTTCTAATGTATAGCTCTCCTATATGAAAGTGGATTTTTGTAATTCTGATTTGGTGGAATTTTGCCTACTATGACTCATGCTGCAGATGCCATGCTGGGGAATAGCTTGCGTACTATAGCTGATTTGGGTTTGTCATGGAACCCACCCACTTAACCAATAATTTTAATTTCATTATTTTCTGGAAGAATTGTTACCTTTCACCGTGAGCTTATTCTAATTTTACCATTTCCTTCTTGATGAGTTTTAAGCCTGACCATAACCTTAATTACTATTTTCTTAAATTGAGGGAAATGCTCTGATCTTACTAAATGAATGTGATCTGTCAAATGGGTACATCATTTCAGATTGAAATGCATCCCTAACAACTTCTTTTGAGTCCTGTTAAAGTAAAGTTAGTGTACTGCTCAACAGTTGCCTAGTTTGAAGAACAGCTCAGTGGATGAAGGCAGTCGGGGTGGGGTTAGCTGTCCTACGTAGATCCGGATATCTGAGACGTGTACAACCTTTACATAAAACCAATGATTGTGCATACTGTACATCTACTGTGTAAATTATGGATGTCTATTGAAGTTAAACTGATATTTATTCTGTTCCCCAGCTGCTTTCTGGTTGTGTGTCAAGTGTAGAAGATCATGGCTATCTGATTGATATTGGAGTTGGTGGTACCAAAGCCTTTTTACCGCGCCAAAAAGCCCAGAGCTACATGAAACAATCCAACAAAGGTACATTTTTTTGTAAAGTTAATGGTCTTCTCCCACCTCTTGTGAATCTGTGTAACTGGTTTGCAACAGTGCCCTCATGCCCATGGGCTTGGGCGCTGTACAAATGTAAAAAATAAATACATAAAATAAATGGTTGGCTTGTAGACTGGTAGCTCCTGGTGGATCCACAAAGCACATATTGCTAGTCCTGCATCTGTCTGAGCAGCAGTATTAAAAGATTTAAAAGGTGCATGCTATGGTATGAAGTCCTTTTGCTGACAGTATTTTTGATGGTATTTTTACTGAAAAAAAATATTTAGAAAAAACAGAAACGTACCAAAATGTCACCCTCATTTGTGCACCCCCGCAATCACTGACTTTGGGGGTGCACAAAATGAGGGCAACATTTACTGTCCCCAAGTAGAGTGGGGGTGTCCACCTCTCTACTTGGGTGCAGTAACGGGAGTCAGGGTTTCCGGGGGTGTCCCCCACTTACAATTCTGGTAAGCGGGGGACAAGAAAGAAGGAAAACAAAAAAAAGCAACCCTGCGACGTCGGCTCTAACCCACGTTAGTGGGAGGAACTGATGCCGTAGGGATAGCAGGGTGTAGGTGGCACACACAAGTGTGCTGCCATAATGGCAAGTGGGGTCGGGAATGGAAATGCAGGCCGGGGGAGGCGGGCACAGTGATCTATCTGCCGTAATTGGCATCAACTTTTTCTATGGCGCAGTGATCACATAGATTTGAAACAGCGACTGTCAGTAAAACATTGGGTGTTGGCTCAATCTTGTCTGATGCCATGGAATTTTCATACCTAGTCTTCCTTGTTAAATATTATCTTGGTTTTCTCATCATTTCTGAACTCCAAACCACTGACAGTGGTTGTATCTGTTAGTCTTCAATATGTATTTCACATCTTGTGGTTGTTTACTGAGGGGAACCTGAGGAAAGGATACGTGTTGCACGAAGGAGTGTGGTTTAACACTTCTTCATTTTATATTCAGTTTTCTATGGAAAGGGTTGGATAAACACCTGGATGTACTGGGCCATAACCTACAAATGATGAAGGAAAATCTGTATCAAAACATAACAGGATGAGACGAGACAAATTAGGGGGGGGGGCTGTTCAGATGTCCAACATCCTTGAAAGTCAAAGTCCAACAAAATCTCCCAACAATGTTTATTACACATGCTTACCACTCCTTGGGGCACCCTACTGTCACAGATGGCACAAAAATCAATAAAAGTCTCAAGACGGTTCAAGGGTTTTTATAGCTGTCTTTGTGGCCCTGAGGTAGTCTATCTCTCCCCCCCCCTCTTCTGAAATTGAACCTCCATTCTGACCCACCCGCCCTTGACACTTGGTTCCTGCTATCAACTATTGACCACTCTATTCACTTGTTTTCAACATGGAGAGGGATTGTGACGTGCAGATACCCTGCTTAACCAGGACTCGGTCTAACGCGCTCGCTCTCACTCTTTCTCTTTTCTACCCTTCCACTTAACTCCTCCCTCCAATTTCCTGTCCTTTTGATGTGCTCACTCCTCCTAGGCATTGCCTCGACTGTCACCTCTCCCTTCTCCACACTACTACAAGCACTACTACCACTGCCACTCTGTGTCGGAGTCAACACTTGTACTGTCTGGGTCAACACATGCATTTCCTTATAAAAGGCTTCTGGCAACGGCTTGGTGACAGAAGATGGGGCATATCCTTGTTGAAGGCCAGCCTGATATCTGTATGATTTGAGGTAACTAGAGAAGCCTCCCCAGGTGACTTGGAACTTCAAACCCAAAAAAGTGTTACAGCCTTCCAATTAATGTAGGGTTTGTGTCTCTTTAACCATGGAATGCCCAATATGACAGGAATATGTACGTTTCGAATGAGGTCGAACCTCGGCTGTTCGGCATGCTGTCCTATTGTTGGGAAAGATTTCATTTTGCTGCTTTCCTCCCGTAGACTTCTGTGTGCCACACTTTTGTTTTGTAGCGAACCCTGTCCTGGCATTTTGGAGGCAAGTAAAGCGTTCTGCTTTACTACCCTTGCCCTTTTGCTCATTTATGTGGAAACTGATTAGTCCATAAGACTATCCGTACTAAGTGGCTGTCTCTTTGGGAATTTGGTTGTATAGTTACAATTGCTCACATCACCTTGAAGTGCAGTTAGGATACTTTGTAAAAGTAATCAAATAGCCATTACAGAAAAAGATGTAAGGATACAATGTCCCTAGGATGAGCTGGTGGCAGTGGATATCATTCTACTGTGTTTTTGTAATTTTACTCATGCACTTTTACATTTACAGCATATGAGTACTAAGGGTGGCAAGCACTTTAAGATGGCTGTGCCATGCAGTTTTGTCCTTTGGCCATATTGTTCTTTGGCCTTTGTTGGGGTGGCCAGGAAAGGTCCCAATGATGAAGAGGGGTTCATGTTTTGCACGCCATATTTGTGACTGGTGGTGCGGCAAAATGGGTGCTATGTTGCAATTTTATATGTATCCTGTGTAGTTAGATGTGAATGAGATGTTACTTTATGTTCAAGTTGATACATATTAGAGTTGTACGCGCATAGCAAGATGAATGCCAAAATCGCCAAATGAAATATAAACCCGATCGAGATATGGTGTGCTACGAAGCTGGGAGATGAGTTTCATAAAGCACATGCGAAGGGGACTCGTCATGAAGAACCCACTGTAAAGAAGAGTCGATAGTTATTAAACATGCTCGCACACTGATATACATACACAGGGAATTTATAAATCTACATGTAGCAGGCTTTTTGATTAATTGATTGAACTTTGCAGTGAGGGGCTCGTGAGGTGAATTTTGAGTGTCTGTGAACAACTGGTTTTGCAGGGTTTCTGAGGCCGGAGGAGAAGTAATGATTAACTGAGCAGATGGTCAGCCAACAAATAGGCAGGGTTTTTATGGCCTGGTAGTTTGACAGAAGGCAGATGTAATCCTTTAAGTGCATGGGAGCTTGCAGAGGTATCTGGCCATTTGTTTTTGACCAACACAAGTGTGGTGAAGTAGCGCTCAAGGACAGAGTGACCGATACTGATGGTTCTTAATTGTTTTCTCAGGATGTGCCATGCGTGCTGAAATGGTACTCGTATGGATTAAAATGTTCCAGAGATGCCAGCCAGTAAAGTCGGGGTGGGTGAGATGGTTATGGTCTGTTAAAAGGGAACCTGTCTATTCCTCTTCTCCTCATGTTTGAAGTATTCATGCAAACCTTGTGCAATTATGTTTAGGGTTAAAAAGGTCTCGGGCAAGCTGGGACTTGTAATAAATTGTTTGAATGTGTAACTGTGTGATGCCATGACCTGCCAAGGACAAATCCTAAAAAGGGGTGTGTATGCACATGAGCTGAAGATGAATGTGGCCAATGATAATGGGAGAATTGGAGAAAGATTGGATTTCTTTTGTATAGGTCTTGTCCAATCTGGTGTGGTGGGGGTGGATTGTAATAAAATATATGGGAGTGTTCTAACTGTTGCAAAAATGTATATAATGTGTCAACTTATGTGGTTTGGGGAGACTCTGGTTAGTTTGTCTATACAGTGTCATCTAGCCCCTCCCTGGTTGATTGTACAATAAACTTGCTTTGCGTACAAATGTGCACTCGCTTCTTAAGTGGTGGGTCCACCTTGGGTTAAGATGATTAGGGGCCCATCCCCACAACTTCCTTCCTTCTCAGGAAATGCCATACATGGAAGGCCCTTTTTCTAGTGAAAGCTGCTTTTGTGCCAAAGGGTTGGTTTGTGTGTGTCCCTGGATGTGTGGGCTGGGACTGTCTGGTCCCAGTATGCATTTGGGTGCTCGAATGTCTGTTGCTGGGTAGATATCTTGTGGCCAGAGGCTATCCATCTTTGTATAGCCGCTGCCTGTTTGAATGGTGCAAATCCTTAGCATTGGTTGTCTTGGACATGCTCACAACCGAAATCTTGTATATAAATCATCACTTCTGCAGCCATTTGACGGATCATGGTTAGAGCAAAGTCCTCTAGGAAAAAGAGCTATCTTTTCACGATTCCTGCATCGGACCAGCACCAACTTCAGTGAAGTCCCGCTTCCCCTGTCTGATCGCAAGAAGGTCCTCGTTCGTGCTAAAACCTGCGGATCAGTGGGAACCAGTCTTGACACCTGCCTGAGGACGCCTTCTGAGCCATCGGAAGTATTCCTGGACCAACCAGTAGACTGACCAGCTCTCTGCTGTGCTACCTTGCTACAGCCATCTCTGTTCCGAGTTCAATCTTAAACATGAAGGATCTTCAACTTGACCCGCTCCTGCATTTTCAACCTTCTTGCATGAACAGAAAACTGTGTTGCACCTGCTCCCTTGTTCGTCCACTGAAAATCACCTGTCGCCACCTGACTGGGCATGACTTTAATGGAAACACTCCCATCGCTTTCTGGAGGTGGAGCAGTGTCCACTATATATTTTTAAAACTCTACAGGGCCACAAGCCAAGGCCTTCGGCCACAGATTTCAGCTGTGTTCACTGTGCATATTTCCCCCAATATGTTTCTTTTGGACCATATTGGTGGCCACAGCCTTAATATACATATCTGTTGGGCCCACTAGCCAGGGCGTATGGCCGTGCCCACTGTTTATTTTTAAAACCTTGCCGAGCCACTAGCCAAGGCCTTTGGCTGTATCCCCTTTACATGTTCTCCCAATGTTTCTTTTTTACCCACTAGATAGCCATGGTCCACTATACATGTCTTTCAGGCCCACCAGCCAGGTCCTTTGACCGTGCCCACTGTATATTTTAGAACATTACCAGGCCTCATTGTGGGGAAGGAGGCCTACTGCCCAAAGATCACCAGCTCAGCGAAACACACCGTTCAGATGGATTTACTATTGGATTTTGACAAGAACTGCCCTGAAGACCACTGGCTGCAGAAAAGCAATCCAAATGGAAGTTAAGTTCCGAAAGGTTTCTTTCCCAGTCCCACCACTCGAGGGCAGGCCTGGGGGTGGGGGTAATACTGAACCAGACCACCACTGATCTTTGACTAGGGAGAGATGGAATGTCAATGTTATGCCCATGCTCCCCTATGGCAGGAGGGCAGCAGGAATAGTTAGTATAACTCAATCCCTTTGCTGGGAGTCTTCCCGGGAGCACTTCCAGGGTTATTCTATCCTCTGGGCCTACTTCTGCAATATGCACGGTCCAGGGACCGTCCAGGGACCACGTGGGCAGAGGTCAGTGTCAGCGTCTCGATTGGATCTACCTAGTTTGCCTTTCAGGCTACAGTTCTTAAGACTGGACACCCTTGGTACAAAGGGGTGCAGACATCCACAGGACTGCAGACCTCCATGATATGAAGACGACTGAATTTGGCGGTAGTCACCACGATCAGTCGGCGACCGGAGACTAAGGTAGGACAAACAAAGGAATAGTAATTGGACAACCTCTTTGGTGTAGGCGGCTGAGGCTAGAGGAGCAGACATCTTGTTGTATGAGGTAAAGATCCACCAAGTTCAAAGGATGTGCTTGGAATCAGGACGGCTGCAGTGATGTAGCCAATTTAGAGAGCTTGTCTGGCCACCGGGTGATCCATGGTACACGTATGAAGCCTCTGCAGGCACAGATCCTTGAGGCGGATCGGGACAGGTTGTTCCACCAGTTCAGTGCTCAAAGCAATAACCAGGGCCTTTTTGAGATCAGGACAGTGGAGCAGGGCAAGGGACTTGATCTGTGGCCATGCCGGTCAGCTGCAATGGTGGTCCTCTGGACTTCAGCGTGCTGCACTTCTTCGTAGGGTTCTTGGCGCCAACAATGATTTGTCAAATGGCTGCATGAGTTCTCAATGGTAAGAATCTGCACCATTTAATCTGGCAGGGTCTCTGTCCAATCATGGCCAACTATTATGCCCAGCACCCAACAGTCTGGCTCGTATGTGGACTGCGACCAGACATATCCAGCCCCCATATTTAGCGCCACACACAGACCGCCACATTGCCCGGGAAAGTGCTTTCTGTATATATGTCAATTCCGAACCCAAAAGGGCCAAAGTGCAAAAATCTCATTGCACGGCCATTTTAGAGTATGTGGTACTTTTTGTCATTCTACAAAAGTTAGAAACACTGGAAGCCGCCAACCCATTCCAGACTCATTTTAATTGTAACCACACAGTTTCAAAAGAAAAAGGTATACGAATACAAACAATCATAACCAAAATTCTCTTTGAGGTAATGTGTGCAGCTTTAAAAATACAAGAAATCCACTGAGGGAGTCTGTCTTCCAATACCGATAGTCTTTCAGACTGATCAGTTTCCCATAAGAGTGAGCAAAAAGTAGCAAAATTAAAGGCTGTCCCATAGAGGTCTATGGGAGGAAAGCCGTTAAAATAAAATCTTTCCTACCTAGAGACATTGGTGATATGCCTTTAACCCCTGACCCGATCACACTGTCCACTCTTCCCGAGGCATTTCCTGTTTGGAATATTCCTTACTTTTAAGTGTCCCGGGGCCTGAGATTGCTTCTCTTTTAAAGCACATCTCCTCCAGTGTTTGCATTGGGCGGCAAGACCAGCTTACCCCTAAGATAGCCGGGGCTGACCCTGGGTACGTCTGTGGGTTATCCTTTTGGACCCATGAGGTGGTAGCTGTGTCTCCTTTCACTTAAAACTGACTTCAGACTCCGTTTTGCTTGTTGCACCTGCACTAACTGTTAGAATGGATTTCTAAACTCTGTGCTGGTAGATGGATGATTACGGGACACCATTGTTATAGTGAACAGCAAGCAACTTCTGGAAGTTTAGCCAAACCAATCAAGAAGTCAAGACTAAATCACAGGAGAGGTGTCTGGGGTGAGGGGTTCACAATGAGTCCACACAGTGGAACACCAAGGATTACACTTGGACAGTTGGTTATAAAATACTATATTTTAAGCCCCAAAAACACACTATAAAAAATTATTAATGTAAAGTAATATCACACAATACTAAACACTATAAAACATATATGCAATCCCTGTAGTTGGTGCGAAATCATACAATACCACCCCTCCCGCCCCCAATACCTATAAAGGAATGCAAGGGATTAGGTTAGCACCAACGGTCCACAGGATTTGCAATCCAAACTTAGAAAGTCCGGCCTAAGCTATGTGGGGCCTTGTGCCCAAAAGTTCACAAAGTTTTCCAAGCATTTAGGAGCTGGAAAAAATTTAGGAGGGGGTCCTGGGAACATGAAGATGGGTCTAAAAGTTAGCTGAATGCATATTCTAGTAAATAAGACAGTTCCCAGATTTTGTAGGGCTTTCGGCAACATGTTTTGCCAACAAAGGTAAACGTTTTTGAAGTTATTCAAGCTTTTTTGAGGGTTGAGATTGGGGGGGGGGGCAAGGTAGGTATTGGTACAACTTACCACCTGAACTCCGATTTTCTCTTCAGACTTGGTGGGTCGTCGGATGGTCGCATGGGGTAGGTTTTCCCGCCTTTGGTTCCAGTCACTGTTGCCCTGGAGCTGCAGATGCAAGAAGAGTTCCAGTCGGTCAGAGGAGCCTGGTGCAACTTCTTCTCAATGAACAGTGCAAGAAACACCACTCCAGGCCTCCCCTGGGCACTCAACCATGTGCGGGAAAGCCGGTTTCAGGGATGGTCACCGTTGCACGGCATCAGGCGTCACAGTTGTTGCGGTCGAAGAAAGACTCCTATCTCGGGACCAGTTGATGGCAGGAAGCTGACATTTCTCAGGAGGACCTCTTGTCGCACAAGCTGGAGACCACTGGAGTTCTGGGGCAAAACTCAGAACAGCAGCTCTTGCGTCGTGGTAGCCCAAACTGGAGGTGGTCAGCCTACTGGATGGTCCAGGGACACTTTCGAAGACTTTTACTTGTTGCGGTACCAGAAGATGTCGGACCGGTTGTTCCCACCGGTTCAGAGGGTTGAAGCACCAACAAGGGTCTTCAGAGATGGATAGCCAGATATGGCTCCATCGGGACTCGAGCAAGATTATCGCCAGGCCTCTTCAAGGATCATCCATGGTCTTCACAGCTATGAGGATCTACTAGATAACATCAAATCCATTACTGCAAATCCCGTAACCTTTTTCTTTTACTACTTCTAATGCAATTATGAGAGCCCCTGCGGCCCCCCCATATCGCCCCCACTTTAATTATCAACCTAACCCCAACCCCATCTATATTTTCAGTTATACACTGAAAAAATGGGATTTACAGTGTTTGGATTCAATGTGTTGTACCAGTACCAGCTACATCAGGATACTTGGCTCCTCTTCAGATCTGCTGAAATGGCTGCAGGACACCATCGTATCCCGAAGTCAGATGAGTGATCAGACTCAGCCCTCCAATGGCAAGATCTGCCCCACACATGCACACCAGCAGTGGTCCAATCAGGGACCACTCTGGGTTTCACTCGAGCATGCATATTAGGCAAGATTGTATGCAGTACCCTTTGGGTGCACTACAACCCTGACCTCCTGGAAGTAGGAATCTAATGTTTGGTATAAGTCTGTATGTACTACACAGGTTGGTAGTGTGGTCGAGTAGCCAGGTTTATCTCAAGAAGGGTCAATGTGAGCTGTAGGCGAGTTAAAGAGATTCACAGTGACAAGTATCCAAATGAACTCTTACACACAAGGTTCTTGATTTAAACAATTATTAATTTATTTAAGTCAGTTTGGATAAGCCTTCAGAAGACAGCAATATAAAGCAACACACAAATACACTTCACTCTTAGTTTTCTAATGCAAAGTGAGGAAGGCAAAACACATCCGCATAGGAGAGGAGTCATTCAGGGAGCCAGGCCAGCCATTGTTAAGTTAGCAAAAGTCAAGGTGAACTGAAGCAATTCTTGCAGGTAAGTAAGTCTTGCACAATGGTTTAGAAATCTTTGTAGCAAAAGTAGAATCAAATGTAGGGTCACAAGCTGTTACTACTGTGAGCAGTAGAAGATGCAAGCACATTCAAGACCGCTCAAAATCCTTAGGACAGTTGTCTTCCTTGGATTATCTTTTCACTGTGCCAAAATATGGGTGCGGTCCCAGACACGTAGATCACCTGATATTCAACCTTTCCAACCTTTCACAATCTCACAGGCATGGATCTTGCTTGTGATTCTTTTCTTACTGTAGTTTATTACACACACTTGACTTTGCCTAGTATAATCTCTTCCAGAACTTCTATTCAGTTTTTCAGGCACTTGGCTTGCAGTTTCTTTACAAACACTTGGCTTCATCTGGTACACTAATACTCTCCTGCCTGGTTTTGCAAGCGGTTACTTTTTTCTCCACAAAATTATATTTTCCCAATGTTAACTTATCGACCCTTGTTTAGCAAAGCCTCTTTCAATATTTGCTCCTTTTTTTTCATACGCTGGGTCTTTGCCTCTTCCTGAAGACCATTGACATTTACTTTGTAGTTTATTTTGTGATATGGACTCAGCAGTCTGTGTGGTTCACAATTATGTCAATCTCTTCACAGGCTTCCCTTTACCTCTTGCATTCCTTTCATGAAACAACACACACGTTTAAGCAACCCCGTAATCTGTACGTCTTCCCTGGGATTACTTGGATGCTTCGTGTCTCTCTCATTTATTCACTTCTATTCCTCTCAATCTGCTGGCGCGGCGCGCATCCAGTTAAATGTTGTCTTTGCCACGTCCTCCTCTTCTGTGCAAGGGTCCTTCTGCCTCATACTCTCAGGTGTCTGGCTTCCTGCACTCTGGACTCCTCTTCACGCCTTCTGCTTTCGCCTTCACGCCGCTTCTGTTGGCGTGACTTCCCTCAGTGTTGTGACGTGTGTCTGCACAAGCCACGGTACAATGCAGCCTCTGCAGCTCTCTTTGGTGTCAGTCAGCTGTTGCAGATTTAAACCTTGTGGCATGATTGGCTAAATTCCAAAGACTAGACCTCTGTGTTGGTTTACTGGTCTTAGTCCTCTTCATTGCTCCGTCCCGCTTTCTTATCTATTGTTGTCATGTTACTTGTATGATATTGAGCAAGCTGATGTTGGACCCCGTTGGGAGTAATTATCACTGCTCCCTGCCTCTTCCTCATCTCAGAGGTAAACAAGGGTATCTATTCAGTGTACTTCTTTGTACCCAACAAGGACTTAACCATGTGCCCTGTGTTAGATGTACATTCTGCAAACAAGTATGTTAAGTGTGAGGGGTCAGAAGTAAGGCTCAGGCACAACAGTGGCATATATTTGGGTACAAACATTTATTAAATGAAAAAGGGTTGGAAAAATGCCTCTGTCCCTAAAACTAAGAGTTGTTTCCCTGCCTCTAAGAGAACTAAGGAAATTGTCAGAATGCACAAATTATAAATCTGTCGCTGCCCTGTCTCAAAAGGCCTACTTCTGTCCCTAAAACTAATAACCTGAACCAACTGTGCAAGGATGATCTCTTCAAGTAAAGTGATCTGTGTAGATCCAACTAGCAAAAAAGTTCCCAGTTGGTTGGTTAATCACAAGTGGCAAAAATAAAGACATTTTCAAAATGTTAGGGTGGTAGTCCTTTCCCCTGGATTCTTTCCTATAGCGGTTATTTTCTTTTTGCGCTTCCCGAGCCTGTTCTTGCTTATACAAATGCCAATAGGCAGTTGACAAGAAAATAATCCTTATGCTTCTGCTGCTTATCCCACCAACTTGGCACACTCATTTTGTCAAGTGTAGGATTTGTTTGCACAATGTATTTTTTGGGTCCCAGGCTCGCAGTATTCTCATTGGCTTGGTTTCTTCCCTGTCAAGCAAATGTCCGTTCTTGGACTGTCCCTCTTTTGGGTGCAAGTCCAGGACTCGCAATCGAACTGGTTGGTTCACTTTCCTGCCAAGCAGTTATGTTTTCATGAACTTGAGTGGGGGGTCCCAGGGATTACATGGCAACATTAGATATGAAGATGTTAATGTTAAAGGTATTTGTACCACGCACCATCACCACTGCTGTGGTCCCCAGGCGCTCTGGCGGATCGGAAAGTGTCAAGCTGGGGGAACAGGAGGAGGGGGGGGATTAGTAGGGTGTAGTGGGAATAGGAGAGTGAGAGCTGTGATATCCTGTTGTCCGCTTCAGTTTGGTTTGCACCGTTTGCTGAGCTTAAGTGTGGTTTTCGATCGGTGCCAGAATTCCCATGTGCTGTTGTGGCTGGTATGTGGTGTTAGTCTGTTCGAATGTGTTGAAGTGCGTGCGGATTGCTGTGCAGAGATGTGGTTGTGAGTTTCTGTAAGCGCCGATTTCTTACCATTTCGTCTTCACGTTTATGCGCCCAACCTCTATGGTTATCCTGTTTTATTGGTACTTTACTTTGACCGCCTAATTGGCAGGTATGTTGCGTAATGGGAGTTCTTTTATGTGACCCCAGTGGCTTGTGTATCTCGCTTATTTCCGCTACTTCCCCTGCCCTGCAGCAGGTGTAGTTTTGGTCACAGTACTTGTCCATTATTGTCCATCCGGTTGGTTGTCCCCACCTATCCAAGTCCCCTTTAGGATCAGTGCGCACCCACCCCCGCTTTTATAACGAAGGGGCAGGTTAGGGATTATGGTTTTCTTCTTTCATATTTCAATGTTGCCAGAACACAGGAAATCCTTGAGGTTCATAGTGGGAGACATCCTGTATCAATTCAAAGTACTTACCTTCGGCATAGCCTCGGCACCAAGGGTTTTCATCAAAGTTCCAGCGGTGGTGATGGCCCGCCTTCACAGAAATACATTCCAGTGTATTGTTATCTAGATGACTGGCCAATTACAGGCAACACACCCCAAGTGTGTATAAAAAAAAAAAACACCCAAGATGCAATCCACCTACTGTACCAACTAGGGTTCTCAATCAATAAGAATACTTGGTCTCTTGCCCAAACAAGCAAAACTGTTTCTTTGAGCTTTTATTCACACAGAAGACAGTCTTGTCTTTCCCTCAAATGAGGGGGTCCAGAACATGCTATTCCAGATCCTACAATATGTAGCCGGTCATCAGATAATACGCAAGGCCATGCGCCTGCTCGGAATGATGGCTTCCTGCATCTACCTATTGCCCCACTGCCACCTGTGCATGCGTCCAATGCAAGAGTGGCTTGCAAGACAGTGGTCTCAAACAAGTAGTCAGTGGGACGATCTAGTTGTCGCTCAGTTGGTCGTACTGTCCCTGAGGTGGTGGTCAAGGGAAAACCTTCTGAAAGAGAAATCATTCATTGCACCTGAACTTGATCTTTTGGATATGTTGTGACTCTGTGGAGGGTGGGGGGGGGGGTATCTTTCACTGTACATAGTTTGTTGTTCCTTACTGTGTTTGATGGATATTGTTTTGCAATTGTCTATGTATCTTGTTATTGTTTAAATATTTGAAAATAAAAATGTAAAAAAAAAAAAAGAAAATTCATTGCACCTGCTCTTACCACAGAATCTTCCCCATCAGGGTGAGGAGCACACAAACAAGCCCGTCAACCTGTTAGCGCTTTTAGCAGTGTTCAAAGCCTTCCATTTCCAACTGCAAGAGAAAACATTTTGTTACCCTGACAGATAGCACAGCCATGGTTTATATAAACAAACGGGGCGGGACACTCACCTGGTCTCTCCAAACTAGACCAGAACAACGTACACCGATCCCATAAGAAATTGAGACGTTTGCTGCACAATTTCTCCAATCAAAAGAGCAGTATTATGTTTCATTTCTTGTCATCAGGGCGTGCTCCCACCCAGCTGTGTTGGCTTTCGAGTTTTTACTTATGCGGACAAATGAATAGCCATCCTTGCCCTTGTGTATGCTTGAAATTGGCAGCTGGTGTTGGTCATAGCTTCAATCAGAATTGCATCAAATTACCACATTGTCCAGGTGAGGATTCTCGTTGGTAATCCCCTCAAATACCATACTATCCTGCATGCACACATCTAAAGCGCACGTGTTCTGTTGGTTCCTGTGTGCTAGTTTTATTTCCCAGAGGAGGCCTTCCCATCCTAACTACTATTTACACATTCTCCAAGTCTGAGCTGAATTACAGGCTGCCCTCTGGGTTTTGCAAACCTCGCTTTCTGGCAGGGAAAATGTTTCCGTTGGGTCCATCTTCTGAAAATTCTTCACCTCTTCCACCATGGTGGAAGTGGTTGGGAGCGGTGTTCCTGAACTTTTAGAATTTATATTTAGCTATTTATTTTTTAGTATTTTTTAATTTTATGTTTTTAGTTTTACTGTTCCTTTACTTTTATTTTTTATTGTTAAAAACATTCTGGAATGGTTTAGTTTTAAAATAGTGTAGGAAGAAGTTGAAACTTGCACTTCAGTGCACTGCACGTTCCCATAAACAGCAGGTGTTGGTTTGGAGTTTTGGATTGTGCGTCGGACTGGGCGTGGTGAGGGGATTTGTGGGAGCAGGTGCAGGTCAGCAGGGAACTTAGTTCTCCTACTTCTTTCCCTACACTTGGACCACTGCTCTTCGATGTTTGCATTGATTTATAGTTGGAGTTTGAGGCGAGTGGGGAAAACGTGAATTGCACGGTGCACATGCCTTCATATTTCTTTAATGTTGCAGTAAATGATATGCAGCTCTGTCTAAGTGACTTCCTTAATTCCTTTATATGAGCCGGTCTGTATGCCTTGCTGTTCCCCTTGTGTTTGCTACATCTAAATTTCTCTGTGTGTGTGTGGTGTGTGGTGTGTGGTGTGTGGTGTGTGTCGTGTGTCATCCACGGAGTATTGCGTGTGCTTTCTGTAGCCCTTTTCCCAGTCAGGCCAGTGTTTAGACAATAGTGCCCAAAGCATCTTGTGGTAACCTGCAAAATGTTTTATAAACAATACCCCACCGTATTATTGTATAACATGTAAATGCATTACCTACCTGTAACTAAGTTCCCTGCAAGTAAGAGCTCCTCGATTCCCAAGGACTATTTGTGCGCTATGCAAATGTAATAAATATGGATTTGGGCTCTGAAACACAAGATGTTCCTACTGTCCCAAAATGTTCCTGGGGATCACAATATTCTAGCAGATGTTCTCAGCAGAAACTTACAACTTCCCGTAGACCCCTAATGGAAGTTGTACGCAGCGTTTTCTCAAACTGCGGTCATCCACAAATAGATCCCTTTACAACACTGGAGAACATGCAATGCCTAGACTTCGGGTCCAGGTTTCCCCAGCCAAAATCCAAAGGGTAACACCCTGTAGATTAATTGGTCAGGGAGATTTGCCTGCATCCACACCCCCCCAACCCCACTCTGACTACTCCCCTCAGCAAAATAGTCCACAAGATGCTCCAGGAAACATCTAATAACTCCAAAATGTGGGCCCGTCAAACATGGTTCTCACAGCTAATGAGAAGTTATTTGTCCTCCAGTCAAATTGCTACGCCCTTGCAATATGCTGTCCCATAAACGGGGATAAATATTGCATCCATGTCCTCGGACACTGAATTTAGCTGCTTGGCTGCTGAAGTCCTAGAGCTTTGACATTTAAATCTGCCTCATAGGTGCATGGACATTATTATGGAGGCATGTAAACCTAATACCAGGCAGTGCTATTTCAACAAATGGAAAACACTTTGTCATTTGGAGTAGATCGCGTACCCTTAATCTTAATGACTGCACACCTTCTCGCATTGTTCTGTACCTTCTTTACCTCTTAGAATCAGGGCTAGTCTTTACTTCACTTAGAGTGCATCTAGCTGCTTTTTTTGCTTACACCAACTCTGAAAGAAAAAAATGTGTTGTTGGAAAGTCCCTGACATTCAAGCCTTTATGGAAGAGGTCAAAAGATTGCACCTTCCAATTTCAGCTTCCATGTGGTCCTTCCATGACTTATGGGCCCTCCTTTTGAGCCAATACATAAAACCAGTCTTAAGTATCTCACTTGCAACACTGCTCTTCTTGAGCCTGTTGCATCTGTGAGGAGGGTAAATGAACTGCAGGCTGTCGGTTCAAGACCCATTTGTCACCATTAACAAGGACAAAGTGGTTTTGAAAATGCATCCATGTTGCTCTCCTAAATACATCTCAAAGTTCCATGTCAACCTATCTGTAGAACTTCCATCCTTTTTTCAAAATCCCACAAATTCAGCAGATGGACACTAGATCTAAGGAGAGCAGTAATGCATTACCTCAATAAGACAAAACCACTACGGAAAACAGATCAATTCTTTGTTTTGATAGCCTCTGGAAGAGAAGGGGATCCTGTCTCTAAGTTGGCCATTTCAAAATGGATTGTGAAATGCATACTTGTGTTATTCTCTTTCAAGGAAAACGTTACCCTTTTTGCCCAGAGCTCACTCTACTCAAGGCACAGGGGTTACCTTTGCTTTCATTGCAAATGTACCTCTTAGATGCACCAGGAGGTAGCCTCAAAATGGCTGTTCTGACCTGTGAAATCTTTGTGAACCCAACATGGCTGCCTTAATACTGGTCCTAACGGGTTTAGGCTAGTCCCTAGAATAGCCACCTCAGTTGCTGTGGGGTGACTTTGGCTGTGTGGCAGCCCCAGTGACCCGAGTATGGTTGGTCATCTGAGCCTCTGCCCCCAGCCCCTTTTTGTAATTGGCTGTTAGGGCTTAAGGCCAAGCACCATTCAGAGGGGTATTTAGATTCTGCCAGGCCCCTGACTCCACACTCTTGCTGTTTTGTCTCTGTAACTTGGAGGGGCCATTTCTGCCAACCTGCTAGAGGAACTTTCTTGCCGTTAGTCAATTTGTAAAGCCCTCACTAAGTGCAGTGGCTGAGCCTTATCCCGTTTGGGTTTTTTGCTGTCAGAAGTCCAGTCACAATTTCTTTTTTTTTTGGAGACTCCAGTTGACTCCACACATCTGCTGGGTTGAGCCCTCCTTTTTGGGATCGTTTCTGGGCTGTTTTAGTGCCGAATACCACAGTTTACCGCAATCCTTTGCTTAACTGTGGGGTGCTGTGGATGTCCAGAGAATAGCTGCAGGCTAGTTTTGGTGCTGGATCATCCGTCTGCGCCAGTGCCACAAGCAGTTGTCCTCGTCCTCGCCCAGTTTTCTGCTGTACTGCTGCCTTTTGTTCACCTTGTTGCTGGGAGCCGCTTGTTTGGGTTCCATGTTCTCCTGGGAGACTCCCTCAACCGATCCTTCACTCCTGGCTTGTAGGTAGAGACCTTGGGAGGAACTTCTGTTATTTTTCTGCACCTTTTGTTGGCTGAGTGTTCAAGTCCTAGAGAGGTGAATCCCACAAGCCATACCTGTGGAGAAGAGCCATCTGCTTACAGGGTTGTTTCAGGTCCCTGGAGTCCTTTCCACTGAAACTGCTGTCCTGAGTACTTACCTTGGGGTCCTAGTAGGGGTTATTATTCCTGTTATTCCTTCCTGAGGGTTTCCGTGGTAGTGATTCCTGGGATGTGAGTCCTAGCCGCAGTTCCCCATTGATTTGTATTGGGAAGTGCTCCTGTTCTGTGGTGCCCCTTCTGACCTTTAGAACACTTCCTTGGAGTCTCCAGTGGCCTTCCCTGGGGTGTATTGTTGGAGCATCTGTACCTGTGGGGTACAAATGTGCTGACCTCCTTCAGTGTGGCTGGGCCTTTAACAGTTACCATTATCGCCTATGGAACTTTGCACTTCGCTTGCACTTCGCTGCGACTCTCAAAGTGACTCTGGGGTAGTTACCTGCCCATGGACGTTTTTACTTGATCCCCATTTTATTGAGCTCTTTCAATACTACCTGTGATTTTTCTATCCATGTTTAGTCGTGCCTTGCTCTTGGGGAGAATTCTCAGAAATATGCTAATTCCTGTCTACCTTGGAGACCCCCAGCTCTTTTTGTTGGACTTTGACTTTTTATCTCTCATGTATTTTTTTGTGATTTATATTCTGTGGTTCTTTTGACTTTGGAGTCTGACAAACTCCATAGGCACCATCTTTATATTGCGACGCAATGCACCTTCAGTGCAGTGACACAGGGAAGTCTTGGATTTCCCAAAGGTTTAAATACCTTCTCTTGGTCAAACTGTTTCCAAGAGCAGTGAAGTGAAAATTGACTTTTCTTACATTTTGTAACTTTCTAGACCCAGCACACACTATCTTACCATCGGGTGCTGGAGGGATTACTTAGTATCCCCTTTGTCTAGTTTCTCATGTAACATTTATGTTACCCTTTCTACAATTAATGGCTGGTGGCAGTGGTTTACTTTTTACTACCATTGTGTATTTTTACCGCAGGCTGAAATTGCAGCTGCAGTAAGACACCCATGGGTGCCTATTTTGTCAAAATTGCCCCGGTCGTCTTTTTTCGCCATTTCTTGTTGGAAAGGTCCTTCTTGAGATTTACTCTGCGTGCTAAACCAGGTTTGGTCCCTTGGTTCGTTTTATCTTTGGCGGGACTAACGAGTGAAGCCTGCCTCTGGCTCCAGTCTGTCTGGCAGGGGCAGGAAGTGAGGCAGGTGCCCAAAACTCCCTGTGCTTAATCCCCTTGGTTACAGGAATGCACCCAAAAGTGAGTGGCCGGCTGGCTGTTCGGCAAGGACTGCCACCATGCTGTGTGATTGACAGCTAGGCTGGAATGAATGGGAGAAACCTGCATAAAAGATGAGGCTTTTTGGCTTGGAAAGTAGAGTCGACCACTGGGCGAAAGAATCCGAAGAAGAACTTGGAAGAGACGCCTCCTGCAACTCCTGGACCATTGGTTTGCCCTGTGAAGCCCTGCTGCTGTGCTGAAGCTCCGAATGAGTTTAGACTAGAGAAGCCATGCAAGGACGACTTCTTCCCTTGAGTTGGTGGGACCAATCAACTCCAAAGTGAACTCGTTTGGACACCCTCTCGGAGCTGGCTGTACTTCTGCTGCTGTTGCTGGAACCCAAGTGCCAGGGAGAGGAACACCAAATTGAATGGATTGCTTTTAAGTCGGACCCGAGCACCAGGAAGATCCTCCGGACTGACCAAGCCTGAGCCATGGCAAAAGAGTGCTGGATCCCAGATGCGAGGAAACTCTGAAGTGGTATCCAAGAACCGCAGTGTTGCTATTTGCTGTCCGACGTGAGGAGCCGACACCAGGAAGTGCCGCTGACTTGAAGTTTGCCCATTGCCGCTGATGACCTTCCCATTGCAGTGCAGGACTTGACAGATGTTCTCCCTCTTGTCCCCACGACTGAGGCCCAGGAACACAAGGATCTGCAGATCTGTACAGGAACAGAAGCCAGCTGGAACCATTTCTTCTAACCAAAGGTACTATAAAGTCGAAGAGAACTTGCCTCTTGTGGTGTAGCCTTACTTTTTCTCAGTTGAGACTTGTCTTGGTTAACCTTGCAGAGTTGCTTACAGCTTTGCCCCTCGCAAACCTCTCAGCTTGTGGCCCCTAAAGTGATCTTATTTCTACAAACTTTTCTAAAAACATTGTGCAAGACTTTTACTTACCTGCAAAGAAGATCTTCAGCTCCCCTAGACTTTGCTCAACTAACATTGGCTGTCCTAGCTCCCTGAGACTCTTCGTACCTCTGTCTGTGTCTTTACCTTTCCCCCAGGAAAGGGTTAATTTACTTTGCATGGGAGGGTTCAAAAACGTACTTACCATTTTATGAATTATTTGTTAACCTTTGTTTTATTACTCTATCTAACCTTTGCACCAAACTCGGTATTGCTCTAAACGTACCAGTGATAAATCAATGTCCAGTATCCTAGCTATTTAAGTCACTTGAGGGTGTCGGAAGTGTCTGTGTGCTATCCCCAATGGGTATCATCGGATTAGAGAAACTAAGAGCGTGATCTGAAGTATATTTTGAAGTGTTGCATGTTTTCTCCCTTCTGAAGAAGGCTTATATAACTGACTGTTAAATTAATAATTGTTTAATCAAGAAACCTTGAGTTTAAGAGTTTATTTTAATAATTGTCACTGTGAACCCCTGTGTTACTCCCCTACAGCTCACATTGACCCCTCTTGAGATGAGCCTGGCTGCTCAGCCACACTACCAACCTGTGTAGTACATACTTATACCAAACGTTGGGTTACCTATTGCCAGAAGGACAAGGTTGCTGTAGTCTCCCAAAGGGTACTGCACCCAATCTTGCCTAACACTTGCATTTCTGCACTGGTAGAAGTGCCTGAAACACTTTAACTGGTGACATTTTGTCTAATTTTCCAGGAAATGTAGCTGGGAGGCAGCTTTAGTTGAAATGTTCATTGAGGCTTACCTTTTGCTAATTTTTACTGCCGTTAAATCCTCAGTCTTAGGTATTTATCTGGGCATTAATACTGTGTTAATTACTTAGGAGGTCTAAATGTATAGTGTGTGTTTTGGGCCTAGGGATTGTGAATTTACTTTTCCTTCGGGTGAAATTGATTTTCCCTTTTTAGACCAGCACCCTGCCATATGTTTTAGGTGCTGTCCACTATGCATAGGGCCTTTCACATCTAATAGGTGGCCTTTTACATCGAATAGGTGTGGGATGTGTCTTTAGGGCACTGCACTTAGTTGTGCAGGTTAGTAGGTGCTTATTTACTTGTTTAGTTGTATAGTATTCTGGTTCTCCCCACTCCCATGTTATTTTATTAATTCATTAGTTTTGTCGTTTATGGCGCCTTTCACCATAATTATGGTCCCAAAGCGCTTTTGGTTAAATGCCCTCAGAAGGACCAGAGTCTAACCCTGTGGGAGCATTGGGAGCTGCTATTATGTGTATGCATTTCAGCCATGAAAGTTAAGTGAGAGTGGTCAAGACCCTGCTAGTCACCCATGTCTTAATGGAGTATGTATGGGCGCAGCAGGGGTATACTATAGCCTAAACGGGTTGATGGTTGTGTTTAAGGAAATCGTTATGTGGGAAGCTACTGTCTGCATTTTTTGTCGTTAAAAGTAGCTTCATTCTTATGGCACAGGTGATGTGCAAAAGTGTTTGTGTTATATGTGAGTGCAGGGTGTGTGCAAAAGTGTTTGTGTTATATGTGAGTGCAGGGTGTGTGGAGTGAGACCGTGTTTTCCGCTAAGTTGCGAAGTGCAGTGTTCGAGAGTAGGCAATTGGTTAGCTGTACAAGCAATGTCTGCTTCCTGGGTTCCAGCTATGTACAAGGAGCAGTGCTACATTTCACAGGGGATCTAAGTGTTAGATGAATGCATAATACTCCCACCTCTGGGAGGTTCTTAGAGTGAGATTGACATCCCTAGTTCCTTCAAGTTGCAAAAAACAATCATGATTCAATGCAGCGGCATGAATCACCCTCCTGTGCTTAGTTACATGCAGTGCCAACCACGAGTGAGGGGTCCGAGGTGCCTGATTGTCATCCTACTGGGTGATCAGTGATTTTCCCAAGGTGCATTTTAAGTGTGATTCACTGCCACCCTCCAAGCCCATATGAGTGCAATACCTGGCCCTCAGTCTGGATTCATTCCAGGGGCCAGTTGCTGGAGCGACTACATGAGTTCTCCATGTGTGATTGCCATCCTGCAACGAAAGTTTGGGTGTCAGAGCGAAGCGGATGAAAGGAAAGGGGCTAGTAGCTGACAGAAGGGAAGGTGGAGGGAGTGTACAGGTGGCAGAGGGGGAGAGGGGACTACAGGATAAAATGTGAGTGTGAGGGGTGGGGAGAGTGGCATGGTGAGGCTGGGGAGGGGGGGTCAGGCAGTCGGGTGAGGGTGGAGCGGTACAGCCAGGTTTTGAGGGCTTTCCTGAAGGTCAGGTGATCCTCTGAGACCGAGTGCGGGGGACGGGAGTTCCAGAAAGGGGGTGTGAGGACAGAGAAACATGCACCTCCTAATCTGGAGAACTTGGAAGGAGGGACTACCAGGAGGTCTGTGAAGCCTGATCTGAGGATTCCGTTGGGGCAGTAGCGAGTGAGCATGTTTTGGAGGAATTCCGGGCTTTCTTCTGAATTGCTCGGTGGGTAATGCACATGGCTTTGAAGGCGGCCAGTAGATTGATTGGCAGCCAGTGGAGTGTCCTGAGTGCAGGGAAGATGTGTCACCTGGCTGAGAGTGAGGAGGAGCCTTGCTGCAGAGTTTTGAATCCATTGGAGCTTTCTCAGTTTATATGTGGGTGCGCCTAGATAGAGGGAGTTAAAATGGTCTAGGCGCGAGAGGATGATGGCGGAAACTCTGTGGGTAGGAGAGATGAAAAAATGTGCTTGAGAATGTGGAAGTGGAAGGTGCATGATCTGGAGACTGCATTGATGTGGTGCAAGAGGGGCAAGTCTGAGCTAAAAGTGCATCCTAGATTTTTGACTGAGGGGGATGCAGTGGGCGCTGATCCTAATGAGTGTGGCCATGGGATGGGTTTGGGAAGGAGAGCTATTTTGCCACAGATTAGGATTTCGGTTTTTCTGGGGTTAAGGAGCAAGTGATTGATCTCTGGATGACAAACAACCATGTCTGATAGGCAGTATGCCAGGTCTGGGTGGGGGTGAGGAGGGGAGTTAAGAATCTTCTTGGTGGTAGCATAGTTGTAACAGGTGAGATCGTCGGAACAGATGAGCTTGGGGAGGGGCAAAAGGTAGAGTTTCAGAAGGAGAGGGATGCTCCCTGATGGACTGGGTGGGGACAGAGGAGAAAGGATGGATAGAGACGATTTGGGAGCAATCGGAGAGGAAAGAGGAGATCCATCTGAGGTCGGAGTCCCTTATGCCTAGGTCAAAGAGTCTGTCTGTGAGGCTGCAGTGGTTAATTGTGTTGAATGCTTCTGAGAGGTCAAGGAGGATGAGAGCAGTGCAGCCCTCAGTCTGCTGTTCTTTTCAGGTAGTCCCAGATGGAGACCATCGAGGATTCAGTTCCATGGAGGGGCCTGAAACCAGACTGGACAGGGTCCTGAAGGTTGTGGGCCTCGGTGTAGAGGCTGAGCTGGGAGTATCCCATGCAATATGGTCATTTGGATATTACACGCTTGTTGGAGATGGGGCTTTTTTTAATAGTGATTTGACATGAGAGGTTTTGTATGCTGGTGGGAAGATGCCTGCAGTTAGAGAGTGGTTGATTATGGATCTGGCGGGGTGCCTGTGCAGGTGGAGGAGAGTGTTTTTGAGCAGGACAGAGGTCTCCTGGGGAACCTGAGAGGCGGCTATGGGAAATTAGCCTTGAGAACTTGTGATGGGAGATTGCAGAGAAGGAGCTGAAGAAGGTGCAAGTTGGGAGCAGCAGAAGATGGGCTGTCGGTATAGGGGAGAAAGGGGTTGGTAGTTTAGCATGGATGGTGAGGTTCCTTTCAATGACTATGTTAAAGTAATGATCAGAAAGAGTGTTGTACAGTGCCTGACAGGCAGGGTGGGGGGTGGAGAGGATGCGCAAAGAGGGGCTCTTGAACTCAGCGATGATATTGTGGAGTTCTTTGCATGGGTTGTTTTCATTGACAATGCGGGAGGTGGAGAAGGCATGTTTGGATTTTCTGATTTCGAATCTGTAGGCTCTCGTCTGTCTGGACTGAGTGGCTTTGTTTTAGGCGGAAGGGTTGTTCCACCAGTGTTGTTCCAGGCAATGGTTGAGGGTTTTGAGGTGAGGGCTGAACCACCAGGGGTAAGAACATGTGCGTTGGGACAGATTTTTGTGGCAAGGGGGACCGAGCATCTGAGAACCATTGGTCGAAAAGGTCTGGGGAGGGGGGTTCCTCCCTGTAGGGGGATATTGGGAAGGGAGGAGGGTTACGTGGATGAGATTAGGGCAGATAGTTACCTTATTCCAGAGCAGGATCTTGGGGGAGGCAGCGGGGGGGGGGGAGGAGGCAGTGAGGGAAAGGGGGTACAGGAGTCAGGGCTGAGAAGAGGATGATGGTTATCAGTCCAGATCAGGGGGCAGGTGAGGGGTTGGACGAGCTGAATACTACATCTAAGGCTTGACCTGCAATGTGTTTAGGGCTTGATATGAGTTTGGTCAGATTGGTGGCTTCCATGTTAATGAGATGACTGGTCATGGGTCTGGAGGGGGTGTCGAACCAGATGTTTAGATCACCAACAGTGAGAGTCTGGTGAGAGAGCAGTATGGCTGATAGTCACTCGGGGAGTCTGCGAAGGGTTGCGTTATAGCCCAGGGTCTGTACATGAGGAGGAAGCTGACGGAGAAAGGAGGAGAGGATTGGAATTTAACTAGCATGGATTTGCAGTTGTCATTGCAGGGTTGATTTTCGACCTGTAAGGGTGAGAGGTGGCACAGGGCTCACATAGTATAGACATTTGTGTAGGGAGAATCCTTGTATAGGCATTGCTGTTTTTAGACGTATACTTGGCATTTTTTTAATCCTGTGTATTCATGTTTAAGTTCTTACTTGAACTGGTAGTGTTATAGGTGTGACTTTATCAAACTATGTATTTTCAGTATATCAGTGTGGTGTGTTTTATGGATTTATGTGTATACTCATTGTACCTCTTGGGACTACCTACTACCCTAACCTGAGATTTAAGCCTTGTGGCTCTGCCTACTCACGTGTTAGAGATTGGGCTTCCCTTTCTTGTCAGATGTATTAGAATTTCCCCTAGGGTTAGTTGTTGTGGCATCCTCAACAGAGGGTGGTACAGAAATGACCTTAAAACAAGGATGTTGAAGGGACTGAATGAGCCCCCCGTTTATCCAGGATTTGGACTGGAGCCACCCCCGATTCCCGCTAGTGATAAAGAGCTACACTATTCACACTGGCAGGGACTGTCCAATCATGGACAGCCTCTGGTCACCACATCTGCCCAGCAGCAGATACATTTTGGCTTGTATGCAGCCCAGCCCCCACATCCGGCCACAAACGTCGCCGCTTTCTGGGAAATCTGAGACTTTTACCTGCGATATATGGCAAATCCAAACCCGAAAGGGCAGGTGTTGGGGAGAATTCTCACAAATGTGCTAATTCCCTTCCAGTTTAGAGTCCCCAGCATTTTTTGCTGGCCTTAAGGACTTTTAATTTTTAACCTAGAGAGAGAGGGAGACCGTTTTCCCCACTTGTGTATTTTTGTGTGATTTGGTCTGTTTCTTTTGACTTTGGAGTCTGACAAACTCCATAGGCATCATCTTTACATTGTCACACTGCACCTTCAGTGCAGTGACACAGGGAAGCCTCTTTCCCCAAGGTTTAAATACCTTCTCTTGGTGAACTGTTTCCAAGAGCAGTGAAATGAAATAGACCCAGCACACACTATCGTACAATAGGGTGCTGGAGGGGTTACTTAGTATCCCCTTTGTCTATTTTCTCATGTAATATTTTTTATGTTACCCTTTCTACAATTAATGGCTGGTGGCAGTGGTTTACTTTTCCCTACGATTGTGTTTTTACCGCGGACTGCGATTGCAGCTGCAGTAAGACACCCATGGTTTCACCATTTCTTGTAGGAAAAGTCCTTCTTGAGATTTAGAGGTTTGTTCCCTTTGTTTGTTTTCTTTGGCGGGTTTCACTGGTGAAGCCCGCCTCTGGCTCCAGCGTGTCTGGCAATGGTTATCATCTGATTGGAGATACTAAGAGTGTGTTTTGAAGTATATTTGAAAGTGTTACATGTTTTGCTGCCTTCTAAGGAAGGCTTATTTAACTGAATGTTAAATAAATTAATAATTGTTTTATCAAGAAACCTTGTGTAAAAGTGTTTTTGAATAACTGTCGTTGTGAAACTGTTACAACCTTACAGCTCACATTGGCCACTCTTGAGATAAGCCTGGCTGCTCAGTCACTCTACCACATGTGTAGTACATCATGTGTAGTACATGGTTATACCAAAGGTTGGGTTAACTATTGGCAAAAGGACAAGGCTGGTGCAGTCTCCCACAGGGTACTGCATACAGTCTTGCCTAAAAGCAGGAAATAGGCAAAGGCACAAAATGGCCAAAGGACAGGTGAAAGTCTTGTGGCAATGCGATTTTAAAGTATATTGTCCTCTAAATGGCCTTATGGGGTAAAATGCAAAAGGGCACGATTCAAAAACACAATAGAAAAATATCTGCCGCCACCAGCCCATTCTGGACACTTGTTTGTAACACCAAAGTTGCAAAAGAAAAGGTTATAGGGATACAGTGTCCTAACCGCCCTTCATGATCAGGTGATGTTAAAATGATTCCACTAAGGGAGAAGGGGGTCTCAGTACTCGGTCTTGGTGAATTGTCAGTCTCCCGATTTGAAAAAATAAATAAAATTAAAAGTGAGCAAAAGCAAGGGAAGTAAAGCTGAGGGCTTTATTTGGCTTCAAAAAGTCAGATCAGTTTGCAGACAGTAGTATAAAGATAGGGCGCCCCATTGATGTCTATCGGGAGAGCAGCCAAAAAAGAGATCTTTCCTCACCACCAGCATGTTATGTTTTTTTTATATTTGTATAGGGCCTACTCCCATTGTTATGGCTTTAACACGCTGTGGGGTTGAAGGCACTTCGGAGGACTAGTCTTTGCAAACATGAAAATAAAAAGAGCATTACATTGCATGAAAATAGTAGTGAAGGTAGGTGACTGATCATTCAGCTACAACGAAAGAGGACCAGTTTAAAGCATTATAATAATTTTGCAGACTATTTAGTTCAGGCGCAGAGTTGACTGCTATGGCCACACTAAGTCCTTGCCAGCAGCAGTCTTCCTGCATTATATGTCCTGAAACTGGGGAATGCCACTGATCACACATTCACCCAGGGGCAGGCCTACGTCAGCCCTCAATTCACACAATTGGGCAGCACACAAAGGTTTTGGTGGCCAGCTAATCGGGCTGACCCTAAACACTTCCACACATACTGGCCAATCTACACTGGATGTAGATTGGGAAGTCTGGATGGCTTTAACCCAGTTTACACTCAAACCAAGGGTGCCTTTTGGGGCTCCCCATATATAAAAGGATCACCCAAAACCAAATGGATGCTAACGGTCTTCCTAAAATGCATAATTATCCCAATGGCTATTAGATGGGTGCATTGGGCTACTAATGAGGTAAAAGGACCACACACATGGCAAAGCCAAAACTCAATCACAGCTACTCCAATTTACAGCTTCTAAGGGTAGCACATCAGGAAAGGGTTGAAGTTGCAGGGGGACTTCATTTGAAGCCCTCTGGCTGATGGGGGGGAAAAAAAAAAATTACAGAGGCATCTACAACAAGTTTAGAGGTCCTAGAAAGGTAGACACCCAGAACCCCAAAAATGAAGTTCTGCCTGAACACACTCCCCAGGCTTTAATAGGTTGGCATGAGCTGTGGATCGGGTAAAGGAACTTCGCCTGTGGTACTCTCCTATCAGCGGAGCACCTCGGGGCTCTTCGGTTTTGTTTTTCCTTGCTTTCTTCTTTTAAGCTTTGCAGTGCTGAATGCTACAGAGGTGCCCAGGAGTGGGGGCGAATTGGGACATCCACCCAGAGCCAGGAACTGTCTTTTTCAGCCTCTGCTTCAGGGATGCTTTCCTCTCAGCCTGATGAGATGGCAGGGTCAGTAAGAGTCTACTGTAACCCAGAAGTGACAATATTGTAAGACCGAGTGAAATAAGTCTTTGGGCCTGACACCACAGGCCTGGACACTATCATGGGCCACCATCTTGGGGGACAGGATGGTGTCCCAAATTAATTTAAAATGGTGCTCTTTGTTCACGTTACCCTTTTTCACCAGAGAACACAAGGTAAATGGGTACCGAGATGGAGATGGGTAACACTTTCAACAAAGCATATTTGCAGATTTACCCATCTGACATTTAGACCAAATATATTATTAATGTATTTATAGTAACCTCATGTTTAAACTGTGGTCTCCTTAAATAGCATGTTAACTTTATCAGTGTTCCTTTTGAAAGACTGCGTGCAGTTCAGTAAGTTCATCCACACTGTACCGATTTGTTTGGTATACGGTCCACCGCCATGTGAAGGTGAACAGCATATCATTTTTCTGTTTGACACTTGTATCTACAGTGTAATTCCTTCTTTTTTGCTCAGGTCAACAATTAACTATCCTCTACCTGGAAAATGAGAGGCTTTAATGTGTGTTTTTTCACTTGATGGCAGGAGCTGAGCTGAAAATCGGGCAGTATCTGAATTGCCTGTTAGAAGAAGTGAAGGACAACGGAAGGATTGTCTGCCTCTCTGTCAATCATTCGGATATCATGGCGTCCATAGCAACGAAAGAGCAGAAGTGGACCCTGCAGAGTCTGTTACCAGGGCTGGTGGTGAAAGGTCAAGTTCAGAAAGTAAGGGCTCCACTGTGTGTGCTTCACTACTTACCCTATCTGCTCACGACACCTGCATTCTGCCGATATGCTCTTGAGTAGGAATGTTTAAGTGCACAAATGCAATAATTTTCAGTGGTGATGCCCATTTGGTTGCAGTTTGTTTCGGACTGTGGCTGTACTGTACTTGGATATGGACCTTACATTTTCATGCTGCATGGTCCTCAGCCTCAACAAAACGCCATTCGTTGCCTGAAGGGTTCTTCAAACTACTTCATGCACCCCGAAGTGCCCTTAAACACCATGCCTTTCTTGATATGTTGTTTTGACTTTAATAATGAAAATCAATCAGTCATTCCGCAAGGTGCGCGAAATGTGGGTGCACCTAAGGAGTCACTTTAACTGAGCATTTGCCACAAGCAGCAGGTGGGCAAGACTGGTGGTTAGAATGTGCAAAATTGCCATTGGAGGATACGATAAACATCCTTCTAGCAAATTGATATTTCAAGTATTACTTGGCAAAAGTTTAGCCAAGCATTTCACTTATTTCCCCTCTTAAATGACATTACTAAGCTGCTTTACTGCACTCTGCAGATGTCTTTCAGTTCGTAGACCTTCTCAAGGCCTGTTTTACCTTTTTTTTATTTAGGTTGGCCCTGATGGCATAACTGTCTCGTTCCTCTCATCGTTTACGGGAACTGTGGACTTTCTGCATCTTGATCCGAAGAGGTCAGACGGATATCAGATAGAGCAAATGGTGAGTGATGATGAATGCCTCAATCTAGTTTTTAATGTGATCAGTTAATTCTCTATGGCTCTTCTTTAAATGCTTGAATGTGGCGTGGCTGGTTTAATCTTGGATCACACCTTTAAGTTGCTAAGTCTGTGAAGAAGCAATTAATTAAAATGTTACAGGTCTCCTGAAAGGACTTTGTATACTACAGGATCTTCACCACGTTAAGTTGCACACTTTTCATAAAGCAGAATGGCTACCATTTCTAAGCCCTCTTCGTGCATCCAAGCTCAAGGTGCAGATCATCCTTTTTTTGGGGCTCTGAGGGATAGATGTTTTAACAGTCCTCCTGCGAGAAGCCCTGAATTTGCTTTTTGACTGGCTTACCACTCCTTTTTCCATGAGTAATAAACGACTGACTCTTGGAGAATGGAACTCTGGTTTGCCCCCTGAGTGAGAGACCCTTGGCCTCTCAGGGTTATGGTGGTGCAACGGCAACCTGTTCCCATTGCAATGTAATCTGACAGCGGTTGGTTTGTGGCATGAAATGATTTTTGGCTTTCAGCTTGCTGAAGCCTGAGGGATGTCATACAGGGCGCACCTGTGTTGGAAAACGTGTATGTGGTCTCCAACTAAACTTTTCCCACTTTGTGTCATTGTAAACCAATGAAGCTATAAATGGTTATATTGGCCAGACTACTATGAGACACAAATGTGTCAGAAACAGACGGCAAACTACTTAGGCAATGCCATTTAGAGGCTGGAAGTGTCCGAACTAATGGTATCCATGTACAAGTTGCTGCACGACGAATTTCCATCTCCTTAGTAGTTAATTATATTTTTTCGAGGTCGTCTGACTCACAAGTGCGGTCAGGCCCAAGTCCTTTTTGAAACAAATATATTTTTTGGCTAGAATTGCAACTTGGAGCTTTGCCTTGAAAAAGACCTGTGGAGGTCGAAACACGTGTTGGCATATAACTCTGACTCTTGAACATGGACATTATTAAATTATGAAAGATAACGTTGCGAATTTTATTAGTGACTTTCTTGAGGGTTTTGCTTCATTTACTAATCTTAATTTCATCATTGCAAGCTCTCTACTTTGTGGTGCTAGCAGCGCATTTATTTGGTGAAACAACTACTGTTTTTTAAATTTTTTTATTTTTATAAATGGTTATAGCCACTGCCTTCGAAACAAGTAGGACAGCATCCCACCTGGACACAATTGTGTGTTGCCATGGTAACATTTTAGTTTCTAGGGCATAGGAGCTTTTGGAAGCACCTGATTTTGACCTCGAGGTGATTTGGTCACACTAAAAGTGTGTTGTGGAGTAGCCTGCATTTTTATTGCAATAGTAGCCAACGTACCAATGTGGTAGTTTTCTTGTATTGGTTCTATCTCCAGCAGTGTCGTCTGCATAGTTTTAAAATAAGCTCCAGTTATCCAGCACTATGCAGAGACACCTTAAATATAAGTATAAAAACAGAGGTGATAAAATGAGACGACCCATCTGGTTGCTTCACAAGAGCAGTTGCCTACATTTTCCAAGGCCTATTGAAGCTGCTGGTGGTCCAGGAGGTCGAATGCTGCACTTAGGTCCAAATTAACCAATATGCCAGTTTTACTCCTGTCCATTATACTCGGCATCTGAGTCTGTAGATCCAGTAATGCAGTCTTGGTGCTGTGTGCAGTCCTAAAACCAGATTGTTGTGTATGTAAGATGTCGTTGGCTTCCACATATCTTTGGAGGTGTGCTGTATAGCAGCTTTATCCAGCACTTTTAACAAATGGTTACAATTTTTTATTGGCTGAAGATTACTGGGATCTCTTTGATCAAGGCAATGTTTTTTTTTTTTTTTTACCAGTGGTGTAATAGTTAGTCTTAATGATTTCGGGCACATTCCCGTCTCTAAGACGTGTTCACCATTCTGGCAAATAGGGGTGCAAATATCTCCTTGTTATCAAGTATCATCTTGGAGGGTAGGCGATTTTCTGCACACAGTGTTGGTCTCATAGATGTTATAATTTCTTCCATATCTCTCACTGTGATGGGATTGAACTTAAAATGTTCCTGGTTGTTTTGTGGGAGCATGGGCCTACTTTGGTCTGTTAGATTTTGGGTTTTGGCCTGTGATGTTGGTATAGCCTCCCTTGCTTTTTGTATTTTACTGGAGAAAGCTTCCTGTCCCTTTATGCAGTCCTCTTGAGGGTTCAAACGGTGGGGTCCGGGCTTTGGGATTATCTACTGATTTGAGAATCTCAAACAGCTTTCTTGTGGAGTTGGCCGCACCTGAGGTTTGGCTGTTCTAGAAATCTTTTTTTTGCCTCTGCAATACTTTTAAAAATAATTTCTGTCTGTTCTTCCATTTATCTCGATTATCTTTTGTAGGGTTTTTCAATCAACTATGTACCATTTCCCTTTTTTCTTTTTTCAGCTGTCTCAAATCGGTGTTAAACCATATTTGATGGCCTCTATTGGCTCTAACTACGCTGTTTAATGGGTGCTATTGTATCTCTTAGTTTCTGAGTTTGTGAGTTGAAGATTTTTACAATATTTTCATGTGCATCTTTATCAGTGGTGTTCAAAAAGATTTCCTCTATTCACTGACCTAGGTGTACTGAGGTAATGTTCTTAAAATGTCTGCCCGGGGACTCTTTATGCTGATTATTCCTCTTTGGCTGTGGTTCAGGCATTGTTACTGTGAAATTTATTTTGGAATGGTCAGTCCATATACATAGCGTGGTGAGGCCCATTTTAGTCTCAAGATTGTGAGTAACAACCCAATCAAGTTGATTGCCTTGCGTTGTTGTAGATTCTGAATTGATGACCTTAAAATCAATGTGGTTCAGCTCTTTTTCCAGGAGAATAGCTTCCTTGTCCTTGGCATTACCTTGCCACCTATTAAAGCCTCCTATTAGTAGCATTGGCGTGCTAGGATTTTTTAAAATGTGATGCTGTTGAATGATTCCGTCATTGAAATACGATATCAATAATGGTGGCCTGTAAATAACTGTTGATGCAGCTATTGCCAGTAGGTGTGTGTTTTAAGTGGATGACTTTGCAGCCCTTGCATACTGTGGAGGATGGAAACATGTGAATAGAGTTTGACTATAACCACCACACCTCCCCTCTTGTCCTTGTTCCCTATTCTTATAGAAGATAGCGTAGCCTTCCGGCACTGCTTTTTTTGATTGTGGGTCGCTTGGCTCATGAAGCAAAGTTTCAGATAAGCATAACATGGCAATTTTGTCATCGACAATAAGGTCATGGATGCTTTGGGCATGTTTATTCATTGAGTGAGTGTTTAATAAACCTATTGTTGGCTCTTTTTTGATGTTTGTTGTTTTGTTTGCGCGTTCAATAGTGGTGGTTCTGGGCTTTCTCGTTCTCTTTATTTTCCCTTTTGCACCCGTGTCCTCGCTGCGAACGTGGGCTGGGTTCTGTTCTCCCATATGGTCAGTTAATATTGAATCATCCTGTGTCTTTTCCCTTTTTATTTCTACGTGATTTTGTCAACATACATCTGTACTGTTGCGAGTTGCTGATGTTTTTGAATGTCCAACAGTAATGGTAAAATGCTCCTACGCCCCATCCTTACCTCCACCTAAAGCTTATGGCATCGATGTCGGCGAGGACCAGTGAAGACCAGCTTGGCTATTGAAGCGCCAGTGCTGAAGTGCCTGACGTTTGTTATAATAGCCAGCCAGGTGTTCTCCGAGATTAAGTCCCTGGAGTGTGGACCTAGCAGTCAAGCTGCCTAGATTGATCTTCAGCTATTGTAATCATGTACGTTTTGACGTCGGACAGTAGCGAGTTCCCATACTCAAATCAATACAGACATGAGATGACCAATCAGGTTTGCTAGAAGATTGCACAGTTAAATAACACACAGTTTAAAAAAATTCAGTATGTGTGCAAAATTATACCTGTGGTAGGTAGAGAGCGCTTTTCACAATCCAAGTTTACAATGTACTGTTTGGCTATCGTTGCAGCTTGTTACAGCTCTCACTAAGGTTTACCTGCTTCAGAAAGCGCGGTGTGTTGCCTAGGTAATGAGAATAAGCCCTTCTGTGGGCATGAGTTCATGGTGCTTTAAGAAGATGCTTTATAATTTGAGGGCTGGCTAGGCTGAATGTGTTGTAAATGGGAAGCACTGTGCATTTCCCAGATTGTTTTCTGGGAAACCATGTAGACAGGACTCTGGTTCTTTTGTCCTTGTACTCTGTCGTCTTGTCTACTGGAATCCCTTCCTGGACTGTTCCTAGTCTCCCCAACCTACACAAAAGATGTCATTGGTGGGACTGCTTGTTCCATCTTGGGACAGTTTCCTGCCCTTTGCTCTGCTTTCTCTGTGAACCCTTCCTTGACCAAGCATCTTGACAGTCTTCCTGATCTGGCTATCTAGTTGCTTCTTACTGTTTGAGCTCTGTTTTGGGCCTTCCTGTGTCTCCTCCTGCTATTAGCCACATCCTGGAACTGTTCTCTTGCTGGCCGGCTGCTCGCTCCTGCCCCCTGGGCAGCCCTATTAACAAGGGGGGTCCTGGGAGTCCCTCTGCCAGACATTAGTCCTGGTTACGAGAGACTTACCCAGAGTCTTTAGCTCACTTTCTTTCACACAGAAGAAATATCCCAAACATATCAGTCTTTGTCCTGCCCTGGAGGAGCTGTGCCTCTCTAAGAATAGTGAGCAAGGGGTCCACCTCTGGATTCCCCTAGTGACTTGGGTGAGACCCTGGCAGAGGGACTCCCAGGACCCCCTTGTTAATTTGTATATTTAAGTAACTTTGGGTTTCACCCTAAGTTACTAGGGGAATCCAGACGTGGACCCCTTGCTCACTATTCTTAGAGAGGCACAGATCCACCCTACTGATGAGGTCCAACCAGACCGAAACACGTGTCTGGGGTTTCTGTTGGTTCTCTTGTTCAGAGGAGAATTGCCTAGCATTTCGGTGCTGGACTGCCCCAGGGCAGGACAAAGACTGATATGTTTGGGATATTTCTTCTCTGTGAAAGATGGTGAGCTAAAGACTCTGGGTAAGTCTCTCGTAACCAGGACTAATGTCTGGCAGAGGGACTCCCAGGACCCCCTTGTTAATACCCTGGGCTGCCCTGCAATCTTGGTTGGGTGTTTGTTATCCTGGTGCTGTCCTCATTACTGATGATTCTTCTACCGTTAGGTGGTCATCCCCATTATATGGCTTGTTGCTCATTTTAGCCAACTGGCTACTTGCGGACTGTTAATAGATATTCTTTTCCCTGCCTTCCCTCCATAGACGGTGAAACAACCCCATTTCCTGACCTTTTGAAGGCAAGCAACGCCTTTTTGCTTAGCTTGCCTTTCCAATCTCATCCATTTTGGGGGAGCTGATCCCTCCCTATGCTATCAGTGCAGGAAAACGGTGTTCTCCATTGCAAAATTCTGTCTGTTTTACAGTGCTCTCTTCAGCTTAGTGAGGTGCAGTTGGTGTACTCTGTATCCCTTTTTGTTTTTGGTAATTTTGTGATGATGATGTTTGGGGCTTGAATGAGGCATTTACGAAATCCAATTGTTGACTTCTTTGAATAGCGTTTGATTATAGGACCCTAAATAGCCATGGCAGGTGTTTGGTAAGATTTTGTAGAGTCAAACTGGTGTGGGACTTTACAAGACTTATCTCTTGGTATTGGGTAACTCGCCTTTTAGTATAGGTCTGTACTACAAATGTTGGTAGAGGGACTGAGCAGCCAGGCTTATCTTAAGAGGGGTAATGTTAGCTGTAGAGCTATACAATGCAATTAGTAAATACAGATATCTAGGTAAACACTTACACACACTTAGTTATAGTATACATATTTACATATACAAAAAGATAATTAGACAATCTTTAAAAAGCAGCCACTAATAGGAACATTAATCCCAAAGTTAGGATTCAATTCAACAAGAGTAATTAAGTAGGTGAGTAATAGTTTCATATGCTAAACCTATCCCAGCACACTGAGTGACGTCATTTGAGGTCAGTATTGGCACTTATTTGTGATCACCATTACAATATTGAGTTTCAAGGAGGGAACAGTTAGTTAGATCAGAACATACTTTGTAAGTAGTAAAACAGTTAGATTCTCCTAGAGGGATGTAGGCAGTCTTTTATCCCAGCAATAATGACGTTCAACAAATTAAAACCTATAAGGGAACAAGCACTGCCAAAGGCAATAGGTTCAGAAAGATGCCTCTAGGGACCCAGGACAGCCAAAATCAATGGGCAAGTTCAAAGTTCTGATACTCTCTTATTAGAAATGTTGTATAATTGTCAGTAGCTCAGTAGAAAATCACAGAAGCTCAAGAGGAGCCACCTTGAAGCACAATTTGGGAGGCCAGTGCCGGTGAATTGAAGTCAACTCAAAAGGGTTTAAAATAGTACTCCCCAAGCTAGGAAACACCACAGTTGGCAAGGTAGATGTACCCCAAGCCCCACAGTACCTGTGACTTGAAGATTTGGTTCCAGCTGGATGCCTTCCTGTTGTAGTGTAGCAGATCCTTGTTCCTGGTCCTTGTTCGTGGTGACGAAAGGGAGGACGTCTGGCTGGCTCCTGCAGCAGCACTTGAGAGTGACTCGGCAGCAATGGATTCTCCAGGATTCAGTGACCTTTTGTGGTTTTGGCACCTTTTTCTCAGTGCCAAAGAAAAGCTCTGGTTGGAAGTTACTTGATCCGTCTGTCCTGGACTCAGATGGGGGACTCTGTTAGGCTCACCTGGCTCCCACAGGGGCGTCTATCGGACCCGGACAGCTGCGATCTCCTCCAACGTGAAGCGTAGTGCAGAGATGACAGACTGGATTGGACCGCCTAATCTTGTCTGCTTGACCCATAGAAATATTCTCCTGCAAGTGGAGAAAGGGATTCAGCCACCCGTGGATTTTGGTAATGGCACCCCACTGTTCTCCCCACTAATCACCACCGATATTCACTTTCTGTAAGCTCACCTTAGGTTTGTAAATGATGAGCTCTCCATCCTACGTGGAATGCAGGGGCGCGTAGATACCAGTTACTTCACTGTTTTGAAGGTGTTGGAAGCGTTCCGGATGAATATTGACTCCGAGGTTCCAGGCGAGAACCCGTAAGTATAAAGTTCAAAGAGTTCAATATGTCCGATGTTCACTCTTGTACATTCCTTTCTTGTGTTGCAGCTGGGTCCAAGCGAAGATTGTCTTGTGGCAGCTGATGGTGTTGAGGTAAGAGTCTGTATTACCCAACACTGTCCGGCAAAAGATGCGTGTGTTTAAATTGCTGGTTTCTGTCTCTTTACAGGTGCGGCGTAAGAAGTTGCGGTTTGTTACAGAATAATGCCTCCGGTTGTTTATCAGGTAAGTCTATGGTGGAGAGGTTGTATTTGTTGGCTCTCTCGGCTCACCTTATTCTTTTGTCCCCAAGATGGTGGAATTCGGCGGAGAAAATGATGGAGGCTGCGCCGGATCGAAAAATGCTGTGAGGACTGGTGATTATGGTGCGGCGCTGCAGCTGGCGATGTGACACGTGTAGAATAATGTCCTTTTCAAGTTCGAAGACGTGATGGATCCGGAATTCAGGTAAGGATTGAAATATCTGTTTTCTAACCTTTCCTCCTTCTTTCTTCTATTGCTAGGAGCTCTGGATTCGAGACGGGTGTGGCTGAAGATTGGATGCTGACTGCAGGCACGGTGAGCGTTACGCTGCTGGATGCAGAATAACAGGAAGCATGTGCTGCTGTTCGGGCGTGGTTTAAATAGCCTCCAAAGTAGTTCCAGGTAAGAAGTCCTTAGAACCACACCCGAGTAAAAAATAGTCCCTGTAGAAAAATAGTCCCATCCAGGCCTCACGTTGGCTTGGATTAATTTGCAGCATGGTCTGCATGAGGTAAGTAAAGTCTATGAGCCTGGCGCCCATGGCGCCAGGACTGATTTCTATTATGAGCCTGGTGCCTAAGGCACCAGGACTGAACCCAGACAGCACCCAGCCGGGGTTGCTGGGGTTTTATTAAATACCTGGATGTTAGGCCTGAGGAACGCCTATGTGAACAACTAGGCTGGAATGTGCTCCGCTAGCTATGTTTTATTAGGGTGATGAGGTGTTCATGGGGGTCGTATTTGTAAGTGAACAGCCAGACCGACTTATCGGGGGTATAGCTGTGTTCTAGTTGAGTGATGGATGTATAGTAGAGAGTAAGCGTAGTGGTGTGGTATGGTGGTTATCTGTAGAGGCGTCTGATACAAGGTACGTGGACAGGACGGTGGGGGACATACATAGCGACATGAATAAATACCCTCCACTCTGCCCGTGCCCTCCACTCCATTCATTCCATCCGTTACATCCCCTCTATCTGTTCCATATCTCTTTATTTGCGCCATCCACTCTATCCGTTCCATTCCATCCACAATAGTCTTCGGTGTGTTGGATGTGGGGTGGAAGCGAGTTCCATAGAGTGGGGGCCAAGGCTGAGAACGAGGATCCTCCTATCCTGACCGAGTTGGTGGGTGGGATCACTAAAAGGAGGGCAGAGCTTGATTTTAGGGTGCAAGGTGGGAGGTAGCGTTTTAGCTTGACTTGCAGGTATAGAGGGCCGGTCTTGTGCACTGCATGGTGGGTGATGCTCAGGGTTTTTAAGGTGGCCCTTCGTCCAACTGGGAGCCAGTGGAATGTTCTGAGAGCTGGAGAGGTGTGGTCTCTCGGGCCCAGTGCTAGTAGCATTTTGGCGGCAGCGTTTTGTGCTCTTTGCAATTTAATGAGGTGGTATGCCCGGACTCTGAGATAAAGGGAGTTGGTGTAGTCCAGTTTCGACATTACAATAGACAGCAAGTCTGTTAGTAAAGGAGAGGTAGGGAAAAATGTGTAAGAATTTTGAGGTGGTAATGACAAGACTTGGATACGTTGTTGATTTGACGAGAGAGGGTTAGGTCAGAGTCTAGAGTGCATCCAAGTTTTGTTTTTTTACAGTGGCAGAGGTGGTTGGCCCATGGATGTGGGCCAAGGTAAAGGGCGGGGGAGAAGCTTGGTGTTGCCGCACACCATGATCTCGGTTTTAGTGGGGTTTAGGAGGGGGTGGTTTTTAGTCCTCCAACGGTCGATGTCAGCGAGGCAGGCTGCGAGGTCGGGCTGATGGTTGGAGTCTGAGTTTCAGGATGATTTGAGTATCATCGGCATAGTTTTAGAACAGGATATTGTGTGGGCAGATGATTCTAGGGAGGGTGGACATATAGAGGTTGAACAGGAGGGCTGATAGGCATGCTCCTTGTGGTACTCCAGCATTGACTGGTCGAGCGGCCGAGGCAAAGGTGGAGAGGAGGGTTATGTTTCCTGTTGTTGAGGAAGGAGGCTATCCATTTGAGAGCGGTTCCACAGATTCCTAGGGAGTGGAGGTGGTCAAGTAGGATGGAGTAGTTAATTGCGTTGAAGGCGGCAGATAGGTCTAGGAGGATTAGTGCAGCACATCCTGCAGAGTTGGTGGTAATTTTAAGATCGTCCCAGATTGAGGCCAGAGTGGTTTTGGTTCCTTGACGTGGTCTGAAGCCTGATTGTGCAGGGTCAATGAGGTTGTTGGATTTCACAAAGGTGTTTAGTTGGGTGTATGCAGTTTCATCAATGAGTTTTGCAAGGAATCTGGTGTTCGAGATGGGGGCAGTAGTTTTTGGGGTCAAGGGGGTTGAGGGAATAATTTTTTTAGAAGAGGCTTGATGAGCAATTTTGAAGTCGTCGGGGAAGATTCCAGAGCTGAGGGAGTCGTTTAGGATGGCTTTTGCGTACTTTCCTGCGCAGGTGGATGACAATATTTATTTGAGGAGTCAGGGGGTGGGGGGGATTGGGGGGGGGGGGTGGTGGGTGGGCGCCAGATTCTTTCCGAGCAGAGAAAAGGTCGAGAAATGAGTCTCTCGAGATTGATTTGATGGAGTCGAAAGCGGGTGGGGTTGAAGTTGCCGTGGTCGATCGGATAGATTTTGTGGTGGTGAGAGGAGGGCCAGTTTGTTAAGAGAAGTTGTTCTGTCGAGCACGGTGTGGGAGAGGGAGAGAGGGGGAGAGGGTAAGGGGTAAGGGGTAAGGGAGAGGGGGAGGGGTATATTTGATTGTTGTAGTGGGCTTTTTTTGGCTTTTCGGATTTCAGCTTTATAGTAGCGCTGGTGCAAGGCGAAGGTGGATCTAATCAGGGTGGTTGTTCTTTTTTGCCATTTGCGTCCCAGGGATTTATTTAGTTGTTTCGCAATCTTTAGTTCAGGAGTAAACCATCTGGGATAAGATGTGAGAGGAGGAGCGGCAAGAGTGGGTGAGCGGGATTAGTGAGTTATTGAGCCATGAGCCGAAGGAGTCGATGGTTAAGGTTTCATCACGTGGGATGGTTGTTGGGGGTCTGTAGCGGGTTCTGGGTGGTGAATGTTGCGGACTGGTTGATGGAGGTTGGGAAGAGTAGGCGGGCGGAGGATGGGATGGGCGGTGGGAGGACTGAGTTGGACGGGTGTGTGGGGAGGGGTTTGGGACTGAGGATTCATGTGTGAATCTCATGGGGCTAGGGATGCCGGGTGTGCTAGTCGAGGGAGAGGGGTTGGAGGGAGGGGTAGAAGGTTGGTGATGGTGAGTGGTGAGAGATTGAGGGGATGGGTTTAGGTAGGAGGGGTGAGGAGTAGAGGGAGATAGAAGGGGACCAGGTTAGTTTTTAAGCAAGTTCCATTCATTCACAGCCCTAGGCTGTCAATCACCCAGCAGGACAGCCAGCCGGCCAATCGGAACTGGTTTCACTCAGGCACACCTAGAGACAAAGGACAGGGACGTTTCGGGAGTCTCCCTCAGTTCCTGTCTTTCCAGACACACTGGAGCCTGGATGGGCTTCAGGGCTGTAGGCTGCACAAAGGATTCAAACCCAATTCAAACAGAGTAAAAGCCCAGAAAGGACTAACTGACAAAAAATGGCAAAAAATGAAGACCGACTCCATTTTGGGGAAAATGGTCACCCGTGGGTGCTGCACTGCATCTTAGAAATCAGCCTGCAGATACATGGCAGAAAGATAGTGAAAAGGAAACCACTGCCACCAGCCATTCCAGTTAGTTAGTTTAACAGAATGTTACATGAGAATTGGGATAAGGAGTTACTATGTCCGGCCCCCCCACCCCCAGTACCGACACCTGATCTGTTCCCAACTAGCCGCACCCCCCCCGTGCCACCCAGCACTCCACATAGGGTGATGTGTGCTGGCCCCACAAAATAGAAGGTAAGTAAGGCAAAAAATCATCTTACTATTCTTGGAAACAGTAGTTTACCCAAGAAAATGTATTTAAACATCAGTGGCACTCCACAAAAGGTGCTGTCACCCCATGCAAAAAGCAGACTCCATTAAACAGTGAGACACACAAAATCCTAGTCAGAAAAAACACATGAGGGAGTGAGCCCTGAGTCCAGCCAAAGAGCCGGGGGTCTCTAAGGTTAAAGGGAATTGGCACAGAAATGAAATTTCTCCCTAACAGCGGGCAATTTGATAGTTATAACACTTAAATTAGACTAGGACTAACTATGTGGATAGTTTTGGAGCCCTAGAAAATTTGGTTTCCATATCGATTTAATTTACCATACCCCCTTTCCAAAATGGCATCAGTTTTCGCATGATGTATGTGCGAGAAAGAACTTGGCATGCGTTGAGCTACAACATTATGGCAGATTAGATATACTTTCGCGTGGCTATAAAAAACAGTTTGCAGTTATTACGTCATGGGTTTTAGTACCTACACATGAAAGGTAGAAGCTATGAGGGCAGTATTGTTATTTATATGTTGTGAACAAGCGGCGAGCTAGCCGCGAAACGTGCAACGCTGCTGAATTTTCGGGTGATTAGAATGCCACACTCTGATGGCTTTTTATTTGCTGTGATGTTGATCTGAAGAACTAATAAAGGAAGTCTTGTCTAAACTGATGTATGTCCTGGTTGCACATGGAAACCACGCCTGAGGGTGCAACTTATAAACTGGAGTAAAAACCTGAAGAATATATATATTCTGAGGCTTGTGGATCTCTTAGAATCACATGCTTTGCATAAGCTGACATCTAGTGCAAGTTGCAGAGTATTGCACATGAAGTTTAAGTTTGTCGACGGGGCCGGCTGTAATACTATCCCTAGTGTGACGTACCCTGTACCATGATCCCCTCGCGCATCGAGGTCCCTCAGATTATTTTTTTTCTGCCATTGTTGCAAGTTGTTCTTTTGCAGAGTGCGTAGCTTGAGCTACTTTGTGAGTTGAAGCTCATCCAAACCTCTTCTGTCGTTTGCGTTTTGACGTGCTAATTCGACAGCTGTTTCCTTTGAACATCCTGACGGCTGATCCTGGTTTCAGAAACTGACATTCTGTTCCGACAACGGGCTTCGGCCTAACCAGTAGTGAGAGTTGGGAGGACTGATCTTTCTTTGTTAGAGAATGTATACCCTCATTTCCTGCCCCTACTACATTTGTCCTGCTGCCTTTGTGTCCACCTTCCACTATGGAGCGCACCCCTTTTAAATTCTGTCCCAAGTGCAACAGAAAATTCCTGTGGGCTGACATTTGCAACCACTGCCTACCACATGACAAGCTCGAATCCCGTTGTGCGTCATCCTACTAGTACCAACAGCATGGGTTTTGCCACGGGAAAGGATGAGGCAAAGCTGCAGCCTCTAGGGGCACAGCCTCCACTCCCTACAAATGGTGTGCCAATCCACGTTCCTTCCCATGCATCCCAAGTCGGCGGTCGCATAACGCTCTTTGCCCAGCAGAGGGAGGGAATAACGTCAGAACGCTGGGTCCTCGATACTATGGCCAAAGGATACTCCGTGGAGTTCCTTGAAACACCTTGCCACCGACCAGTGCATGTAGGACGAAGGTCCTCCGAACAGCACCAGATCCTCCAGGAAGAGATGCCAATCCTATTACAGAAAGGAGCCATCGAGCTGGTGCCCTTCATGGAACATAATCAAGATATTTATTCAATGTACTTCCTTGTTCCAAGGAAAGATCTAACAATGTGCCCAGTGCTGGACCTGCACCCTGCAAGCACGTATATCGAACCTCAAAAATGCAGGATAACCACGCTGCAGGAGGTTATCCCACTATTGAAAATAGGGGATTACATGGCAACATGTTGCCAGCGCACAAAAAAAACTTCAGATTCAAATTGACCGAACACCAGCCACTGCTCTTTCAATATGTGGAAGAGATTTGTGATCTGGTGCATGTCACAAACACTAAACCCAACAGAATGTTCCCCAGCTAACATTTTACATTACATGCTTTACCTACTAGACTCCGGCCTAGTATTCAACTCCATCAAAGTGCATCTCGCGGCCCCGTCAGCTTACAACACTTCATAAAATAAAGTGTCCTAGTGGAAAGTTCTTGTCATTAAATCATTCATGGAAGGGGTAAAGAGGCTATAGCCCCAATTTCCAACCCTTCTCCGGGTTAGGATCTTAATGTTGTGCTCTCCAAGCTCATAGGTCCACTCTTTGAGCCTATGCACAAGGCCAGCCTAAAACTTCTGCCTTCGAAAACTGCATTCCTAAGAGTCATCACCTCTATACGACCAGTCGGTGAGCTACAGGCTTTGTCCGTACCAGACCCTTTCTTCATACTACACAAGGACAACGTTTATTTGTATGGCGCACCCAACCCAGGGGTATTTGGGCGCCTTTGCACAATACAATAAAACTTTCATCTTGGTTACAATATTTACAAACAATGGTGGGCTGCATACAGTTGAATATAATGACAGGTTACATGACAGTGTAGATACAAATAATAGATGATACAGATAATACACAAGTGTCTATACAAATTTATAAGTGAGCACGGGTAACTAGTGGTCAGCCAAGCAGGCTGGGTAGAATACCGGTACAGGGATAATACTAGTCTATGAGTATATAGGGCTAGGTCTGAACGTGGGTATCAATGTTGACGAGCCATTTTATGGTGTTGCGCCTGAACGTGTCAAAAGGTTGGTCGGCTCGCAGTGAAGGGGGTATGCATGCTTGGGCTGCCATGACAGAACGCATCCTAGGTTCTCGCCTAAGTTCATTTCAAAGCTCCATGTTAATCAATACTTAGAACTTCCATCCTTCTTTCAAAATCCATCTAACTCAGCAAAAAAATGTCCTCATACACTTGATGTACGGAGGTCAGTCTTGTACTATGTGAACAAAACTAAATCTCTAAGGAAAACAGACCAACTTTGTTTCCATAGCACCTGGAAGAGATGGCGATCACGTATCAAAGAAGGCCATCTCCAGATGGATAGTCAAGTGCATACAGCTCTGCTATTCCCTGCCCAAGAAAGTCTTACCTTTCACCCCCAGGGCTCACTCTGCCCAGAGGTACAGGGGCTACCTTGGCTTTCCTTGCAAACGTCCCTCTAGACGCCATTTGCAAAGCTGCTTCATGGAGTTCCGTTCGTACGTTCACACAGCATTATTGCATTGATACACACTCTAAAAAAGATTCACAGGTCGGATAAGCGGTCCTAAAACATCTCTTTGCCGCTGTACCTTCTCACTTCCCACCTCCTTCTCCAGATACTACTCGCTAATCTATGCAGAGCATGTGATGTAAGCAGATCCACAAGCTCCAGAAGGGATACATTACTCACTGTGATTGTATGTCTGGTGTTTGTATCTGCTTAGATTCACATGTGCCCACCCTTCCTCCTCTTCTGGAGTAGAAGGCGCATAGATTTTCTGGGTTATCGCTGTTTATGCTTTATCACAACTGTACTCGTGCTACACTTCATGCAACCTCATGTTGGAAACGAACAATCTGAGGGACCTTGACGCGTGAAAGACCATGGGTACAGTACACGTCACACTAGAGCTAGTATTACGAACACGCCATGTCGACATCCGTTTTCGAGTTTCGAAAACAAATCTTGTAATAGATGTCTGCCTATGCAGAGCATGTGAATCTAAGCAGAAACAAGAAACAGAAATACGATTATGGCGAGTAATGTATCCCATACACATTCACCATTAGGAGAATTAGAATTGCATATGAACGAATTACAGCTGTAATACAGCTGAATGGTCAGATGTATAGAAAATAGGCAGAACTGTTTAGAATTTGCACAATTGCACAATTGGCTTCCCTCAATCTTGCAAAGTACAATTTTTTTCTTTTTTTTTATTTTTTATTTTTTTTATAAATGATTTGGGTCTGTGTGCCCAAAGGTTACCCTTCAGGTACATTTTTATAGAAAGATTGCAGTGGTGATTATTGGTAAGTTTCAGTTAAATAAAGTTCAGGGAAGCATTCCACTCAATCCAGTTCACTCGGATAGGCCTAGGGAAGGATTGTTAACCTAGGTTGAGTGATTTTAGGGTTTGACTTTACGACCATTGTAACTCTGTGGAAGACTGGGTAGGCAGATATAGGTATGTTAACTTAACACCCCCTCCCCCAACTCAGATTCTTCCAGAGACTCACATCAGGTGCTCCAGAATCTGTTGGGTACACAATGTTCTGCTATTGTTCCGGTCAAGAAATGCCCAAGGGTCACAGATGAATAGGTCACTTTTGGCATTGGAATTTAGTTTTGGTCAGTCGTGGTGCATAGGAATCTGTTCCACACAGCTTCCAGCAGAAGAGACAAAATGAGGAAAGGCGAAGACTTATGTGGTGCAGGCCCCCCGACCCCTCAGGACACCTCACTGGATTAAAGGTGTGTTGCAATGGCTGTTGATACGGACAGGCAGTGAACACAGGAGCAGGCCCAGCAGCACAGCTTCCCCTGTAGGGAGACAGCTCAAAATGTGGGAGCAGACGACTTGTGGCACAAGCTGAAGATATGCAAAGTTCCAAGGCTCTTCTCCGAACGGTGACGGCTGCAGCAAGGTAGCCCAAGATAGAGCTGGTCTCTCCTCCGGTTGATCCCGGGACACTTGCAGGCACGGATCCTCGAGCAGGGTTTGAGACTGGCTGTTCCCACCATTCCAGGGGTCTAAGCACAAATTGTTAGGCAAGATTGTATGCAGTACCCTGTGGGATACTGCACCAGCCCTGTCCTCTTGGCAATGGTTAACCCAACCTTTGGTAAAAGCATGTACTACACAAGTTGGTAGAGTGACTGAGCAGCCAGGCTTATCTCAAGAGGGGTCAATGTGAGCTGTAAGGTTGTAACAGAGTTTCACAATGACAGTTACTCAAATAAACATTTCTGATGTTTGTTAATCTGCTTAGATTCGCATGCTGTGCATAGTCCGACATCCAGCGGTCACTGCAGAGTATTGAATTTTGTTTTTCGTAGTCGAAAATGGGACGTCGACAAGGCGTGCCTGTAACACTATCCCTATAGTGGCGTGCAGTGTACCCACAATCCCTCACGCGTCGAGGTCCCTCAGATTTCTTTTTTTCCACCCAGATATTGGTCGCCTTAATGCAGAGCTCTTCAAGAGAAATTGCAAAACATTTACTCGACCCTTTGGTCGTTATTTATTATACATTACATTAGATCCCTCCTTCGACGGTGAAGCTGTTTCACTGCCGAGTAAGGACTTCGGCGGTGACTTAGACGGAGGAGATCCTTCGGCGCTGCCGAACACGTGGCCCGGCCTCGCCGACCTAAGACAGTAGTGAGAGTGGGGGTCGTGGGACATTTCTTCCTACTTCTAAGAATGTCTTTCTCTTTCACCCCCCTTTCCTTCGGGGTTGTTATCACTTCTAATTGTATCCTCAGCTTTGGAGAGGACTCCGTTTAGATTTTTCCCACGCTGTAAGGGCAAATTCACATGGAAAGAGAAGCACAAGCGGTGTAACCGTTGCTTACCCCTCGACCACAACGAGGACGGCTGTGCGGCCTGTAAACTTCTTCACCCAAAAACTTTAAAGGACCGCAGGGTCATGAGGTGGGCAGCCTATGCTATGTCTAGAGCTGATTCCTCACCCGCCGCCGCCGAGTGTGACGAGGACAGTGATAGCCCGACCTCCGTTTCAGAGGTTGTAGACCTCTCTAAGGAGCGTACCCGCTCCACAGCGTCTGTCCCCGGCCCCGACAAGTTCAGCTCACGCCCTACTTATGGGGATGAACACCCTGGCGACACTGACGAACACAGAAAACATAAACGTAAGCACACAACCCACGGCACTTCTTCGTCAAAGACGAAGAAAGCCCTAGCGCAACGGAGACGCCAGGCCCACCAGCATCCTCCACCGACCGTAAGGGTCGCAAGTCCTCCCCGTCACCGCAGACGCGACTGGGCTACCTGCAGACAAGGGTGCTACCACCAAAACGCCAGGCGACGCGCCTCGTAAGAGTGCGGCCATTGCCGAAAGAGAGACGGCACCGCCCAGCACGACACCGGATGACCCGTCGACGGAGGAATTAATCGTCGAGAGCTTGGCTCGTATAGTTTCCTCTGACAGCCAGAGACGGACGGCGAGTGATACGCCGAAGCCCGCTCACAAGGCCAGGGAGACACCGAGAATGCCAGAAGAGAGGCAGGAACCGCTCCCGCCGTCGAAGGAAGGGCCTAGCCTACGAGAAGGTTTCTCTGAAGGCGAAGGGACTTTATCCTCGACATTATGGGACAGATCTAGACGGCTACCGGCAGAGGAGCCTCCTTTTTCGCCTCCAGACCGTTCAGGTTACCACATTGGACATTTGAGAGATTCCAATCATGTATGGACACGCTGGATAGATTTATGTCCACTCCTGAACATAAAACACCCAAGAGGCCAAGGGAGGTACTTCATGAAGATCCCAGGGCTAAATATCCTAGACTATTTGACCCCCTTCAAATGGAGACTAATACTTATGACCTCACTGAAGAAGACTCTCACTTCCAAGAGGATTAGGAGTTCTTAAATAGTGAAGACCAACAGAACCTCGAAGAAGAAGGTTTTGAGGAAAACCCTGACATAGGTGAGGGGCGGGGGGGGGGGGCTTCGAAGAAGACCCAGATGAAGGTGGCTGAAAGCCTTGGCAGTCCCCGACAGCGTCTACAGACCATGAGAACCTGAAACTTTCCTCTCCTCAAACCACACCGTCAGGAACCCGTCACCTATAGATGACCAACCCACTTTCAACGCGCTACTACGGAAAGCAGCAGCGCACTTTGAAATTGAGACTGGGGAAATTACTCCCGATATTGATTTTGTAGAAAAAATCATTAAGGAAAAACCTCCCATTAGCCAGACCATTCCCCTCCTCGCCTCAGTTAAGAGACAAATCATCCCATCGCTGTCTACACATGCGTTGGTTAGAGGGGTCCACCCTAGAATTGAAAAACTGTTTACCCCCTCTCCGTCGGACCCATTATACATTAAGGGTCACTCAATACCAGATTCCTTGGTGGTAACTACCACAAGGAAAAGAGCAGGGGTTCCGCTATCAACTAGCGAAGCACCCCCAGACAAGGAAGGAAGGAAAGAAACTGTACGCCCTGGGTAAGAGAATTACAGCCTCGGCAGCTTTTTCCACCAGAATTGCCAATAATAATACCTTCTGGCAAGTTATGCTGATGCCCAATGGGGAAGGTTACTCCAAGACCTCGAGGTCCCTGAGCCCTTAAGAACTCGCTTGTTAAACACTGTAACGGAAGGAACTCTGGTTAACCAGAGCATCATTAAAAACGCACTTGATGCTGCAGAAACGGCTGGCCGTTCTTTAGTCCAGGGGATACTTCTGAAGCGTCATGTCTGGCTCCGCAACTCCGGTTTTAAGCCAGAAACCTAGGCATCACTCATTAATAAACCAATAGAGGATTCTAACCTCTTTGGGAAAGCGGTGGACGATGCACTGGAAACCGCGAAGAATGATTTCGACACCCTAAAGGCTTTAGACCAAATCTCAAGGCCTCCCAATAAGCGAGGATTCGGCAACCAACGCTTTTTTCGAGGCCAACGTCAACAACAGCAACAGCAGTATACTGCAGGCAACTGGCCCTCTACTTAGGGAACCAGTGGCCAATAGACTCAAAGAGGACAACGCCGTGGCAAGGGTAGAGGTCGGGGCCCCACTCCCAGAGGTTCCCTGGCTACCAACACCAAATGACCCGAAGGTTCGGGTCCCCTCCCATGCATCGCCGTTCGGGGGGGGCATGGGAGGGAATAACATCAGACCGCTGGGTATTGTCAAATATAGCCCGCGGTTACTGCATAGAATTCAGTCGATCCCCCACGTACAGACCCCCAAGGGGACGACGCACATCACCAGAGCACCTCGCCATCCTCTTTCAAGAAGTAGAACTGCTGCTACTAAAAGGAGCAATAGAGGTCGTGCCTCTATCACAGGTAACGGAAGGTATTTATTCAGTGTACTTCCTTGTACCCAAAAAGGACTTAACCATGTGCCCTGTATTAGATCTGCACCCAGCGAACAAATTTGTCAAACCTCAAAAATTTCGCATGGTAACCTTACAGGAGGTAATCCCCCTACTTTCACAGGGAGATTACATGACAACACTGGACATGAAAGATGCATACTTTCATATTTTAATGTTGCAAGCGCACAGAAAATACCTCAGGTTCATGATAGAGGGCAAACATTACCAGTTCAGAGTGCTACCCTTCGGCATAGTGTCAGCGCTGAGGGTATTCACGAAAGTATTGGCAGTGGCAGCGGCCCACCTGCGCAGGTTGTCCATCCCAGTATACCCTTACCTCGACGATTGGCTCATAACAGGGGATTCTTATGAGACATGATTCTCAAATACCCAAAAGGCTGTAGACCTTTTGTTCCAACTGGGCTTCTCCATCAACGAGAAGAAGTCCAGCCTAGACCCCAGCCAGATCAAACAATTCCTAGGGGCTCTAATTTGAACAAAGGACAGCCTTGTCTTCCCCTCCAACGAGAGGGTCCAAAATATGCTGTTTCAGATCCCTCAATATGTGGCCGGTCGAGAGGTGACCGTACGCAAGGCAATGCGTTTGCTAGGAATGATGGCGTCATGTATATATTTGGCACCTCGCCCGCGCATGCGCCCAATGCAAGAGCGGCTCAACAGCCAGTGTTGTCAGGCCAGCGGACAATGGGACGATCTAGTAGTGGTCTTGCAGGCCTTGGTTCTCTCGCTACGGTGGTGGTCGAAGGAAAACCTTGTAATAGGGAAACCATTCGCCACCCCCGCAGCGGAAGCCACTCTAACCACAGACCCATCCCTCACAGGATGGGGGGGGGGGGGCTCTCCTATCCCATCAGAATGCACATGGAGTTTGGACTCCGAGTGTGGTGTCCAAACACATAAACTTGCTAGAACTGCTAGCGGTCTTCAAAGCGCTGAAGGCTTTCCAGGCACACCTGCAACGGAAGACAGTGATGGTCCTCACAGACAGCACCACAGCCATGTACTACCTGAACAAGCAAGGGGGTACGCACTCTCCAGGAATGTCGAAACTGTCCCAGAACATCTGGAAGTGGGCTCTGAAACGTATGTTCCTGTTGTCACAACATGTACCAGAGGAACTCAATCTGCTTGCAGACGAACTCAGCAGAGACTTCCCTCTGCCCGCAGAGTACAAATGGCGGTTACGAGAAGACCTCGTCTTCGACGTTTTCACACAATGGGGATTCCCAGAAATGGATCTGTTCGCAACTCTGGATAACTCCCAATGCCAAGATTACGCCGCCAGGTTCCCCCAGAACCGATCCAAGGGGAACAGTCTTTGGAAAACATGGTCAAAGAAATTTGTTTACGCTCCCCCCCCCGGACTCCCCTTCTCAACAAAATAGTGCACAAGATGCACCAGGAACCAGTCACCATGATACTAGTGGCCCCTATGTGGGCCCGGCAGCCATGGTTCGCTCACCTGATGGAGATGTCTCTATCTCCACCGGTGAAACTACCCTGCCCGTACAAGATGCTGTCACAGGACAGGGGCAAGACGATACACCCATGCCCGCAGACCATGAACTTAGCAGCCTGGCTCCTGAGGTCATAGAATTTGGACATTTACAGCTCCCTCAAAGATGCATGGACATTGTCAGGGAGGCTAGAAAACCGAACACTCGTTACTGCTATTCTAGCAAGTGGAAGAGATTCGTCATCTGGTGTAGAGGTAAGGGCATCAACCCCATTGACTGCTCTCCCACACATTGTTCTTTACCTGACTCACTTATTAGACTCAGGATTGGTCTTTAATTCTATTAAGGTTCATTTAGCTGCACTTTCCACATACACCACTTCTCAACACAGTGTCATGGTGGAAAGTCCCAGTTATTAAAGCCTTCATGGAGGGAGTAAAGAGGATACACCCTCCTATAGCTAACCCAGCTCCCGGATGGGACCTAAATGTGGTACTTACCAGGCTTATGGGCTCACCCTTTGAACCCATGCACAAAGCATCCCTTAAGAACCTCACTCTTAAAACTGCTTTCTTAATGGCTATCACCTCCATTAGGAGAGTGAGTGAGCTACAAGCGCTCTCTATACTAGACCCCCTTGTAACAGTTCACAAAGATAAGGTGGTTCTATGCACACATCCTAGGTTTGCACCAAAATGTATTTCTAAATTCCATGTCAACCAGTCAATAGAACTACCAACGTTCTTTCAAAACCCTTCAAATTGGGAGAAAGGAGCCTGCATACACTGGATGTGCGCAGAGCCGTCATGTTTTATATGGCAAGGACTAGACCTCTGAGAAAGACTAATCAGTTCTTTGTCTCGGTGGCAGCAGGAAGAGAAGGAGATGCAGTTTCAAAATCCACTATATCTAGATGGATTGTCCAATGCATCACTCTCTGCTACACTCTTGCTAAGAGAGAACTACCCTTCAAGCCGAGAGCACATTCTACTTGAGACACTGGGGCTTTCATAGCATTCATTGCAAATGTCCCTCGCTAGTCTATGCCCAGCATGTGATTCTAAGCAGATCAACAAACATCAGAAGACAATGCATTACTTACCGTAAAAGCATTTCTGATGGTTGTATCTGCTTTGATTCACATGCAAACACCCTTCCTCCCCACCGGATGGAAGGAACATAGACATCCTTTATCTCTCTCTTTTCTGTAATCACTCACGTCTAATAGGCTTCCTCAGGGCAGAAAAAATACAGAGGGACCTCGACGCCTTAGGGATTGTGGGTACACTGCACGTCGCTATACGGATAGTGTTAGACACGCCTTGTCGACGTCCCCTTTTCGACTACGAAAAACAAAATGAAATACTCTGCAGTGACCACTGGATTTCAGACTATGCACAGCATGTGAACCTAAGCAGATACAACCATCAGAAATGCTTTTTACAGTAAGTAATGCATTGTTTTATACACAAGGTTTCCTGATAAAACAATTCATTTAACAGTCAGTTGAGTAAGCCTTCTTTAGAAGGGAGCAAAACATGTAACACTTTCAAATATACTTCAAAACACACTATTCATTTCTCTAATCAGATGATACCCATTGGGGATGGCACACGGACACTTCCTACACCCTCAGGGGACATAAATAGCTAGGACACTGATTTATCACTTTTTGATTTAGAGCAATACTGAGTTTGGTGCAAAAGATTAGATATGGGACTAAAACAAAGATTAACAAATAATTTGTAAACTGGTAAGTACTTTTTGAACCCTCCAATGCAAAGTAAATGAACCCTCTCCTAGAGAAACGGCAAATGCACAAGGTCTGAGGTAAGAAGTCTTGCAGGGAGCCAGGACAGCCAATGTTAGTTGAGCAAAGTCTAGGGGAGCTGAAGATCTTCTTGCAGGTAAGAAAGTCTTGCACATTGTTTTTAGAAAAGTTTGTAGAAATGAAATCACTGAAGGGCCAGAAGCTGGGAGGCGTGTGCGGGGCAGAGCTGCAAGCAACTCGGCAAAAGGGCAACCAAGACACGTCTCAACTGAGAACTAGCAAGGCTACACCACAAGAGAAGTCCTCTTGGTTTTACAGTACCTTTGGTGTGAAGAAAGCTGGATCCAGCTGGTTTCTGTTCTTGTGTAGGTCTGCAGATCCTTTGTTCCTGGGCCTCAGCCGTGGGGACAAGAGGGAGGACATCTGGGAACTCCTGCACTACGAATGGGAAGTCAGCGGCAGTAATGGCCAAGCTTCAGATCAGCAGCACTTTGCGGTTTTAACTCCTCGCGTCTCTCGCAAATAGCACCACTGTGGTTCTTGGATGCCTTGTTGGACTTAGCTCGCATCTGGGGGGTCCAGCGTTCTGTTGAGGTGGCTCAGGCTCGGTCAGTCCTGCTTCATGGGAGTCCAGAGGATCTTCCTGGTTGCTCGGGTCCGACTTAAAACTTATGCATTCAATCTGGTGTTCCTCTCCCTGGCAATCGGTTCCTGCAGCAGCAATGGAAGTACAGCCAGCTCCAAGAGGATGTCCAGACTAGTTCGCTTTGGGGTTGATTGGTCCCACCAACCCAAGGGGAGAAGTAGTCTGTGTTGGGGAGAATTCTCAAAAATGTGCAAATTCCCTTCACCTTAGAGACCCCCAGCAACTTTGCTGGATTTTGAGGACTTGATTTACCTGGAGAGTGTGACCCTTTTTCCCACTCTCTCATGTGTTTTGAAATGTGTTTTACTCTTGTGTTTTCTTTGGTTATGGAGTTTTAGACAACTCCATAGGCATCGTCTTTTCATTTGTGTCTCACAGCACCCTCAGTGCAATGGCACAGGGAAACCTTTTCAGGCTTTCCCAAGGTTTAAATACCTTCTCTCAGATAAACTTCTGTTTCCCAGAGTAAGTAAAGTGAAATTGTCTTTACTAGTCTTTTTAAATTCCTAGAACCAGCACACCCTTTCTTACAATAGAGTGCTGGAGGGGTTACTTAGTATCCCCTGTGCCTATATACTAATGTAGCAGTCAAATGCTACCCTTTCCTCTCAAAATGGCTGGTGGCAGTGGTTATACAACGTACTACCATGATTTTTCCCGACCACGATTGCCAGTAGTGTTAATTCGTGGGAGCCATGTTTTTCAAGATGGCGTCTGAGCCCCATCTGTAAAAACGGGTCCCGGTCTTCTTTTTCCGCCATTTCTTTGTGGAAAGGTCCTTCTAGAGTTTTGCTCTGCGCACCAAACCAGGTTTGGTCCCTTTGTTCGTTCGCCTTTGGCAGGCCTCGGGAGTGAAGACCGCCTCTGGCTCCTGAGTGTCTGGGGTGGGCAGGAAGTGAGGGAGGTGCCCAAAACTCCTTGTGCTTAGTCTCCTAGGAGACCCAAATGCACTCTTTAGTGATTGGCTGGCTAACTGTCCGGCAAGGACAGCCACCCTGCTGGATGAGTGACAGCTAGACTGGAATGGGAGAGAACTGAATAAAAGGCAAGTCTCTTGGCTTGGAAGGCAGTCGACCACTGGAATGAAAGAACCGAAGACGAGCTTGAAAAGGACGGCTGCTGCAACTCCTGGGCCGTTGGTTTGCCCGGTGAAGCCCTGCTGCAGGTCCGAATCGCCAAGTTCATCTCGACAGAGAAGCCCTGCAAGGACGACTTTTCCCTTTTGAGTTAGTGGGACCAATCAACTCGACACTGTCACCTGGATACCATTCTCGGAGCTGGTTGTATTTTCCTCGGAGTGCTGCAGGAAACTGAATAACCAGGAAGAGGGACACCAGCTTGTTTGCTTGACTACAGCTACTGGAATTGAAGATTTGCCAGTTGTCAGCTTTTTGACCAGTCCCAGTGCAGTGCAGGAGTCCCCCCGACTTCATCCCTCTTGTCCCCACGACTGAGGCCCAGGAACAGCGAGATCTGTAGGAACTGCCAGGAGCAGGGGTCACCAGCTACATCTTTTTCTTCATTTGTAAGGGTACTGTAAAACCAGTCTGAGAGTACTTGCCTCTCGTGGTGAAAGTGCTTGAAACTTTCCCAACTCACAGGCCTAATCGGCTTGTGACCCAACATATGATTCTTCTTTTTACAAACTATTCCTGAGAACTTCGGCAGAGACTTTTCCGTTTATCTACCAGAACTGCTTTATCCTAACCAAGACTTTAGCCCATTGACTTTGGCCTAGCCTATTGAATTGAATTGACTTGACTCTTCTGGTCTGCACTGTCTAAGAATAACTGTAACCTTTTTATGTTCTAATAATCTTTGCCTTTTACTCCTCTTAAAGTATTTCTGAAATAGTGTTGAAATATATTTGTGTGTGATATATAATTGCCTCCTTCTAATGAATGTTTTATAACTGACAGATAAATACATTAATAAGTATTTATCAAAGAAACCTTGAGTGTAAGAGTTTATTTGAACACTTGTGATTGTAGTCCTCTGTGTAACATCATTACAGCTCACATTCCCTCTTGAGATAAGCCTGGCTGCTCAGCTCCGCTACCAGAAACTGTGTAGTACAGACTTATACCAAAGGTTGGTTTTGCTTACACCTGAAGTCATAGTTGTGTGTAGTGGTCCCAAAGGGTACTGCATACGAACTTTGCCTAACACTCTGTTGCAGGGCTTCTCTAGTTGAGGCGAATTCGGAGCTTCATCACAGCAGCAGCGCTTCACCAGGCAAACCAATGGTCCAGGAGTTGCAGCAGGCGTCTCTTCCAAGTTCTTCTATGGATTCCTTCATCCACTGATCAACTCTTCCTTCCAAGCCAAAAGCCTCACCTTTTATGCAGCTTTCTACCATTCATACGCAGCCTAGCTGTCACTCACACAGCAGGGTGGCTGTCCTGCAAGGACAGCCAGCCAGCCAATCACCTTTGTGTGCATTCCTGTAACCCAGGGGATTATGCACAGGGAGTTTCGGGCACCTCCCTCACTTCCTGCCCTTGCCAGACATGCTGGAGCCAGAGGCAGGCTTCACCAGTGAACCCTGCAAAGACAAAACGAACAAAGGGACCAAACCTTTCCAACAAGAAATGGCAAAAAAAGAATGTGTCCAATTTTGACAAAATGGGCACCCATGGGTGTCTTACTGCAGCTGCAATTGCAGCCCGCAGTAAAAATTAATAATGGTAGGAAAAGGTAAACCACTGCCACCAGCCATTAATTATATAAAGGGTCAAATAAAAATGTTACATGAGAAACTAGACAAAGGGGATACTGAGTAACCCTTCCAGCACATTATTGTAAGATGGTGTGTGCTGGGTCTAGAAAGTTACAAAAATGTAAGTAAAGTTCACTTCACTTCACTTCTCTTGGAAACTGTAGTTTCACCAAGAGAAGGTATCTAAACTTTGGGGAAATCTAAGACTTCCCTGTGCCACTGCACTAAAGGTGCTGTGTGACACAATGTAAAGATGATGCCTATGGAGTTTCTCAGACTCCAAAGTCAAAAGAAACATAGTCCAAATCACATAAATACATGAGTGGGGAAAAGGTCTCCAGGTTAGAAATTAAAAGTCCTAAAGTCCTGGAAAAAGTGCTGGGGGTCTCTTAAGTTGGAAGGCAATTAGCACATTTCTGAGAATTCTCCCTAACGCAAATAAAGGCCTTCTTGATATCAAGACAGGGCTTCACTAGGACAACATTAGAGTTTATGCTGATCAGTTGCAGAGGTAGACTTTGGGTCCTCGGAAGCCTTGGTTCCAACGGTAATCTGTCAAACAGTCACAGGAGTCCCCCACCAATGGAACGGTTCTGCACCATTGAAACTGCCATGGGTTGTCCAATTCTCGATGACCACTGAATACCATATATGGCCAGCAACAGACTTTCTTGTACCAGGGTTTGTGTATTGGGTCTAGGCCGTTCCTGTCTTTCCTCTGGCTCACCCACAACGCACCTTCGCCTGCGAAAGTCATTGCATCTAAAATATCAACAATTTGATAGCTGCATGCAATTCTAAAATTGCATAATCGGTTGTTTTAGAAATAAAATGGGGTTGTGATAGAAAAGATTCCAGGCGCATAATCTTACTTGATCAAAATGAGTGGGTTCTGATGGGCTTGTCTTTCCCCATAAGTAAAATGGAGGTGTAAAACCTGGTTATGAATACTGCTGCATCATTTCAAAAAGTGAATCCTTACCGAAACATAGGCCAACTATATGGGGGCAAACTACCCCCAGCTATTGGAAAAAATCAGGACAGACCTGATGAAATGGAATCTGCTAAAAGTAACATGGTGTGGCTCTATGACGACAATAAAAATTGTTATATTACCTAGATTAATATACTACTTTCAAGCACTATCGATTAGACAATTAGAGTCCCTAAGTCATTCTTTGACTCCCTGAACAAGACCTTAATAAAGCTTTTTAGACCTGCAGCGAGGGTCTTACCGGGCGTTATGGGCCTTGAAGTCCGAGTTAATGGCCGGAGCGAAGCGAGGGCCTTTAACAAGGTTTGAGTGTCCATAAGGACGGTACGGCCCGAGGACGAGGTCTATAAAGCTATTAGAAACCAATGGGCAAAGACACAAAAAGTTTATGTAAAAATATATATTTTTTAAATCTTTTTTTTGGGGGGGGGGTATTCCATGTGGAATATTTAAGTTTAGAAAGGGGCACAGTTGGAACCATGCCCTCAGAGGGAGGAGTTAGCAGGTGTGAGTGTGTGATAGAGCACAGAAAGTGGAGATCAGAGGAGTACAGGGATGGCAAGCGAGGACCACGGAAGAGTGAGGGACAGCAGAGAAAGGATAGTTGTGGGGGGTGAGGGAGTGCACAGTGAGGAGGGAGGAGGCAAAGGGAAGGTAAGTGAGAGAGCATAGCCTGAGGTGCGTTCTCTGGCTCACAGAATTGGAGAGGTGGGGGTTAGTGCGCAGGGGCAGCCTTAGGGCAGGGCGGGCCAGGCGACCACCCGGGGCGCCATTAAGCCCTACCCCTTCTCCCACTACACCCAGCTGGTGTAGTGGGAGAAGGCACGGCAGGCACCCTTTTCCTTTTAAATGCACTGGCCCAGGGCGCATTTAATAACAATAGGGAGCTGATGCTTTGCATCAGCACCCTTTTCACATGATTACCTCCTCGCTCCGACGCGAGAGCGAGGCGGATTGCATTGGAATAGGGCACTCGTGCATTAGCATGAACACCCTATTCCAGTGATTGGCTCGCTGCGAGGTGCCAGAGCAGGGAGGTTGAAAAAAAATGTTGTGCATTCTGCACCCCTGACCAGGTGCCGGCAGGGAGAGTTCACCAATTTGCACAGGGCGCTGCTACCGCTAAAGCCGGCCCAGCGAGCGAGGGACAAGTAAAGGGGTCCCCTCTCTGACTTAACTGCGACCCCCCCAGCCCTCATGCATTTAAAGAAAAAAGCATGGTATTTGTAGGCAAATGTTATTTTAAAGAAGGCCACTAGAAGGGGGTGAAGCACTGTTCGTGCTCGACCTTCCCAGCTGCAAAACCAGCAAAGGCCAAAATTGCAGGCTATAATGAAACTGCAAGCTATACCGTTTCTTATAGCCCACAAATTGACCAATAGGAAAAGCGTATTCACCAGCCCAGTGTTCTATATGGAAGAGGAAGCCTCTGAGGGTAGCAACGGCAAAACACTCACGGCCCCGAAGAACAGAGGGGGCTGACGTTCCCGCATTTTCTCAGATACTATGAAGCGGCGCAATTGAGGGTGATGAGAGAATGGCTAAGGGGAGATCAACATACAAATTGGGTAAGACAGGACACGGCGGTCGAGGGATCACCCCTACAGGGGCGCCTGTGGCTGGACAAAAGGAAAAGACACCCTAACACGAGGGTTAGTGAGATACTAGGGGTAGGATTGGACATGTGGGATGGGGCAATAGGGAGGGGGCACTTGCGTCGAAACCCTCACCATTCTCCCCACTGTTAGGAAACACAGAATTCCCCCTGGGCAAGACAAGGAAGCATTCAGGAAGTGGGTCAAAAGTGGTCTGCCTGAAAATAGGGGACATGTACCAAGGACGATCATTGAGATTGTTCGAGGAATGTGACCAAGACACAGGCCTGGAGGAAATGGATAGATTTAAATACAATCAATTGAAACTTTGGCTAAGCACTCCAATAATATAAGAAGCAGCCACAAGACAACTGATGCCTTTTGAACAATACATCACAACCAGCACAGGATCCAACAACCTATTCTCCAACGTCTGCAAACATTTGAACAACCAAGGAGAGCAAATACAGTGGAACTACATAAGGAAATTGTGGGAAACAGGAGAACCTATCCCAAGAAAACAATGGGAACACCTGTGGAACCTGATCCCCCAAATTGAAGAGATCTGTCCAATTTAGGGAGACGTGGATCAATATGACTATACATTGGCAGTATACGCCTGAGAGAATCCACACAAAGTTTACCCAAGCATCCGATCAATGTTGGAGAGGTTGCAAAGCGATCAGAGACTGGCAACACATATGGAGGAAATGCCCAAGGCTACAAGCATTCTGGGGGAGGTCAAGGAGCAGATATTGGAAATATACCAAGGCACAGACCAACTGGGGGACAAATTCTGGATGTGCGGAATGTGGGATTCGATAGCGAAAACACCAACAAAAAATCAGAAACTGGGCATGATAAACCTATTAATGGCAGCATGGCTGGTGATAGCACAAAACACTGGAAACAACAAACTCTTCCCCCAAAGATACAAGACTGGTTGTATAAAGTGTGGAACTATGTGGCACTTGAATGGGTAACGTACAAAATCCAAGGTGAAGGTGATCAAGGGAGATTCAAACAAGAATGGGGCCCAGTGTTGTCTTATCTACAAAAAGACTACATGGCACAGTGGTGCCCACATAAGATAAGAATTTTGGACATACTATAAACCCAAATGAACGTGCCAGCTGGAAGCAGAGACGGACGTTCCCTCTAGGGGGCAGGGGTGGGAGTGAAGTCATTATGTTACGCTGTCAATGTTTATTACAAGATTAGAACCAATAAAATGTAAGAATATCTGGGGAGGAAGGGGGGGGGGTCCATCTCACGACTCCCCAGAATTGTTAACTATAGCCTTGTTCTGGACTCCATTAAACAGCAACGTAAGCAATGGTACCAGTTTTATTCTGTCTGGGCTGGGTAGAATCAATTCGATAAAAATTGTCATACTCTCAGAATACTTTACCTCTTTCAGGCCCTACCGTTGCTTTTTCTCCTAAGTTCTTTTGAATGCTACACAAAACTATTGCTGCTTTCATACGGGGGAATCGCAGACCGAGAACTTCCCTCAAGGTCCTAATGACTAAAGGGGGATTATTGCTCCCAAATTTCTACAACTATGTGGCCACCCAACTTTGGGTAATTAGGGACGGATTCTCGGATGATAATAGGAAAACTTTGGTCTAGGATGGATAGAGCATTGGTGGGGAGACCTCTAGATCAGGTACTTGACTACACAGGGAAGACACACGGTAAATGTGTAAGCTCACGGGTGTAGTGGAAGACACTTGGGATACGCTAGTTAAAAAAAAATGGGGATTACATTATTCCCTTCCCTGTTCACCACGCTATTCCAGAACCCACAATTTACCCTGCGCAATGAACGTGGGACATACCCTAGTTGGTGCAGGGCAGGCTGTTTACGACTGAGAGAAGTTCCGAAATATTGAAATGAAAATCAAACACTGCAAAATAGGCTTTGGACTAGGTGAAAAAAACATCTTGGATGCTATCGATTACGGCACTGGCTCACTAACCCGACCAATAAATCAGCGGCACACAGGCATCTAACCCCCATAGAGAAGTTATTCACTACACACACTGGGGAGCGGGCTATGATTACTATGCTTGATAACTTTATCAGGGAATTCCCCTTTGCCTGCATGGCCTTGTATGAAACAGTGGGGAAAAAGTGGTGGGACAACCCAATCCAGCGGAACTATGGGCAAAGGCTATGTGGTGACATCCCAAAACCCACACGACTTTACAGGTGAAAGAAATATGGCTTAAAAAGATTCTACAATGGTGGAATACCCCCGAATAACTACATAGGTTTAACGCTGCAATCCCAATACATTGTTGGAGAGGTTGGTGGGGGAGGGGGTTGGGGGAACTGGGTCCATATCTGGTGGAGATGCCCTAAGATTAGCCAATTCTGGTCAGTGATCAATGCTAGGCTACAGGATATTTTTGGGGCTAAACGGAGAAATGCCAGAATGCTTGCTGGAAATGGGAGATTCACATTGGGAAGGTCTATCACGCACAAAGCGGTATGCCATCCTTTCACTTGCGGCTCTCTTGGTATTAGCCCAAAGATGGAAACCATCTGAACCCCTGCAAGAACAGGATGGCGAAAATGTGTGACTTTGTTGCCTTGGAATGGATGACATACATATTGCATGGGAATCATGCACGTTTCCGAAAGGATTGGGCCCTGGTTTTGTCATTTCTACACAAAGACTACAGGGAATATTTGTGTTCTCAGAACCTACGCTTGCTGGGTATTGACTAATTTGGTACTGGATGCCTTTGGCAGACTTTATCATACTGGATCGAGGTGGTGGTGGGAAGTTGGGGAGGGGGACGTCTTTGGGTTTGTTTCATATGGATATGTTACAAAATGTAATGAACAATTTGAAGAAAGGTAACATTTGGAGCAAAGGACTATGTTCTGGTATTTGGTTCCCCAAGAGGTGATCAGGTCTTGTATCCATCCTCAAAACCCTTGTATGTATGGTCATTTGTGGACTATGATATGCTTGCCTGTTGTTGACTTGGATGCTGAAGATTTGGAGCCTAATGGCTATCTTTTCACTCTACACAGGTTAAAGCGTGCATCATTTATGTCCACGCAGAGGCAAAGATCATGGGATTATCCCTGCGGCAGCCCTTCCTGCAACCTGGGAATCCTTTGCGGCAGCTATCAAGTGATCTAATTGGTAATGTGGTGAAACAGTGTCCAGTGAAATTCTTCCACAAGAATTCTGGAGTCCTCTTTCAACTGGATAGTGCGAATTTGGCTTTTGCACATGTAAGGAAAAAACATCCTTAAATCTTTTTGTTTTCCTTGAAAATAAATGTTGTTCTATATATATTTTAGTAGGTTGTAGAACTTAAAACGTATACTTTCTCTAATTGTTTCATTCTGGTTCCTTTATTTTTAAACTGGTGTAAAAGCCGGTCTACACGGGCCAAAGGGAGTGACGAAAGACATTTTCAGATTGTTAATACGTTATGTGGCACATTTGGTTGTAATCGTAATTAATTATAATGGAAAAAATATATTTTAGGTTTTCATTACCACAGTTGGACCACTATATATTTTAAGGAACAGCTCCCTCCAGCAGTGACATGTCCAATCTCCGCTGATCCTCCCCCGACCCACTCCTTCAGCTCCCTCATCACCTGAGGAACTTGACTGCGAACCGTCCTGAAGCAGGTGTCTTTGAGAGAGGTAATACTTTTCTTTCCAGGTAAATGCCGGCCTCAAGTAGAAGCCACATTGGTGCCTGTAGGCTGCAACCCTGTGACTCCTATCCCTGGAGAAGGCTAGGAATGCAGGGAAAAAGCCTGGATGGCTGAAAAAACCCTGTCGGATGAATACGCATGCTGTGTAATTCTCCAAGTTTCAGGATTGAATCAGTATGCTAGTAGTAAAAGTCCCCAAATGTTCCAGAGAACTGTGTCAGCACAAGATGAAAGGAGACAAGAGTAGTTCTGCCGGAAGCCGGCTCCTGCAAGGTGGAGCCGAGGCTAGCTCGTAATGCAAAAGAGCCCACAAGACCAGAAGGAGCTGTATAATGTGGAGGATGGCAGGGTGCCAGTACGAGGAAGGCAGCAGGAAGCCTGCCGGTGAAACGAGCTAACAAAAGGTAAAAGAAAGCTGGGAAAAGAAAAGTAGTAAGCCCGGTGCGCGAGAAAGGCGAACCGGGAAAGAGAGACCGGAGGGCGGAGCAGAGTTCCGTGGCAATAACTAGAGGAAGCAGCCGAAGCCGAAAGCAAGCTAAGGAGAGAGAGTGCGCTTCGGTGTGGAAGCGGAAAGAAAAACTGGTGAGCGTGTAAACCGATGCAGAGAAAAGTAGCGTAGCGGTTGCAACGCGCCGTTCACTGGGAGTACAAGTGCTATGTACCTCCCAGCGGCAGCCATACTGGAAAAGGCTAATGCGCTACTTTCAGAATGTAACGGAACGTGATGGCATACTCAATGGTGGCGAAACCGCCACCGCGGCCACAAGCGCATTGACTCGGGTGCATGACGCAACAGGCGAAGCGGGCAGTCTTTACTGCATATGACTGCATCGGACAAACCTACATCTGCCCTTTTATTATATTGTATATTGTGCCACAGTTAGTGAAGCCCTCTGGTGAGGGCTGTGAAACCATCTATTCTAATTGTATTTTATTGTATTTGTTATTTGTATAGCACCCTTTCGCCATTTGTATGGCTTCAATGCGCTTTGTGGTTGGAATGCCCTCTGGGACCAAAGTCCACGCGTAGTAGAGTCTAAATTAACTTTAAGATGCGTGTGTGCATTTTGCCAGGTCGGACTTAGGTGGGCCCGTCTGGGCCAGCCCAGAGGTCTGGCATGTGGGCGGGTGCCGTTTGTGGTTTAGGATAGTGTGTTGGTGCCAAAGACTCGATGTGTGCCCAGTGTTAGGGGAGTTTTCCTGAAGTCCACTTGAGGTAAGACTTCATAAATTTATCCCACTGGTATACAGGTCCCCAACTCTTAATATGTCTGTCCTACTCATGGAACCTTGGTAGAGTGGCAGAGCAGTCAGGCTTATCACAAGGGGAAGATGTGAGCTGTAGGTAAGTCCACTGTACCTAGTTAGTAAAGTTTCTCCAGCATGGGGTCTGGCATGGATTCACATGCTCATGAATATTCCCCGTCGTCAGGCCGGGAATCCTCGGTATAGAAAAAAATCAGTATCTGTTTCGTTTCTGATCTGTCTGTCTGTCTTAGTAGTAACCAATCACTGGTCTCTGGGTCATACTGCCCCCAGCCAATGACTGCCCTCTCCCTAAGCCCCGCCTCTGGCAGCCATCCTCCGATTTTTACCGCACGTTCAAGTGTTGGGAGTCCTTGTGCTGTAGCTCTCGAGTTTGTGCTGCGTTTTCACGCTTTTTCAGGAGATTTTTCTCATTTTTCGGTTAAATAGAGCCTGAAGCTCCACCGTTTCTACATCCGATCAACGGGGATCCGTTTCGGAGTTTTCTACGCCCCTCAAGGGTGAAGTTCTCGTTGAGTTACGCTTTTGGAGGATTCCAGAAGTTCCGAGGCCTACCCCGGACATGGCCCAGGAGAAAGGAAGCTTGACGCCCGGGAAGCTGTTCAGGACCTGCCCTGGATGCCAGCTTCAGAATGTTTTCAAGGAGGACGAGCATTCGTTATGGCTCTACTGTCTCCATGAGGACAGGACGCACACGGAGAAGGACTGTGCGTTTTGTGGGAACATGTCGGAGCGGACCATGAAGGATCGCCACCTCCGCCTCGCCAACTGGCTGGAAGGGAAGAGCCCGTCAGGCGAGAAGAAAAAGAAGTCCGAGCGGTCTTCTAAGTCCTGTGAGGGCACCCCGGCGACGGGGGCCCAACAAAAGGCTAAGCACCGCGAGTCCGCGGGCACCGGGAGCGCCGAACGGTCAGGCTCCTTGTCTGCTAGGCTGGGCGCATCCTCCCCAGCGCTATCAACCACGAGCCAACGCTCTGGCTCGGGTAAGAGGAAGACCGAGAACCCGGCGAAGCTTCTGGAGAGGCCCCGGTTGATCTCGAAGATTCCGGCAGAGGGGGAGCGAGGCTCGGACCCCTCCCCCCAAGGCGAAGGCCCCAGGGGTCCAGAAGGTGACGATGGCCTTAATTCACCCTGCTAAAACCTCGATTGAGGATGTTGCTGCGACCCTGGCTCAGCCTGTGGAGGCTACACCAGTGGAGGCGCCCTCACGACCCAGAGTCTCCCTGCCACCGCGGAGGGAGTCGTCTTTCAGGCCCATTGAGAAGACCCCCACAAAGTCCTCGTTGGAAAAGGTGGGGGAGGGGCTGGTGGCCATCGTGGATACGGACACGACCTCTGAAGAAGAGCTCATCGAAGTCGTGGAAGAGGCCCAGCCAACGGGAGGGACCCCGACGAGGGCAACAAGAGCGACTGTGTCACCGACAAGGCTCCTCAAGAGCCCTCGCGCCCGTCGTTTCCAGCGCCGCAGGACACTTCGGCGGCCATTTTGTCAGCGATTCAGTCCTTATGCTCGGAGATGAGGACAAGGTTGCCCCTTCCCCCGACGGAGGTACCTGAGCCAGACCCGACGGGGGAACCGGAGCCAGGACCTTCGGAAAGTCCACCGCATAAGAGGACAAAACATTCTATGCCACCTCTCCCACCTCTGCGTCCTGCTCTGCCTTCGACAGGTACAGATGACGACGGAGGCGACGACGCGACGTGTCCCCTGTCGCCCCCTGCTTGGGCGTCCCCACCCGACGAGATTGGATCCTTTCATGCCATGATTTCCAGGGCATCCAAGCTTTTCCAGCTCTGCCCAGAAGAGAAGAAGAAAGAAGGGTTCCTTTACCAACGGCGCACCGCTTCTTGATGACATCTGGGATGAGGGGCTCGTCCTCAAGAACCCTGCCACGGCGCCGGCAAAGAGGGACCGGTACGAGAAGTAGTACCGGGTCCCCGACGCTGCCCCCACGTGCCTTCGGGCACAACCTACCCCGGATTCGGTCATCTCGGCGGCGGCAAAGAAGAAAGCTGGGGGGGAATCGGCCTCAACATCCACTTTCCCGCCAGACGGCGAGGGCAGGAAGTTGGACACGATGGGACGACGGATCATCTCATCCGCAGCGACGACTATCAAGGCGGCCAACGCCCGGCTATCGTAGCCTGCTACGACAGGGAGTTGTGGTTCAAAATCGCCCCTCTGTTAGACTTCCTTCCGGATGCCAAAAGGGCTGAGGCCCTTGAAATCCTACAGGAGGGTGAGATTGCTTTGGACCACGCCATCACACGGTGGCAACGGACATCGCCGACACCGGTTTCCGTCAGTTGGGCAACGGCGTTTGCTTGAGACGACGAGGATGGCTCAAGGCCACTGATTTCCACCAGGACGTACAAGCCAAGGTTTTGGACATGCCCTTCGACGGGAACAACCTGTTTGGGAAGGCGGTTGATGAGTCCCTTCAGGCCATCAAGACAGACAGACTGCCCGGGCACTGGGAGTGCTTCAACGACTGCCGTCCTTTCGGAGCTCCGGAGGCAGACAAGGTGCCTCCAAGGGATCCGGCAGTGGCTCCTCCATGTACCGCCAAGCGGCAAGATCTTCGTCCCAGGAAGCCTACAGGGGACGTGGCAAGCCAGGTGGTGCCCATCGTCGTCGACAGGGCGGTCAAGGAGGCAAGGCGGCCTCCAAACAAGATTGAACCGACCATGGGGTCGGGCCCCCCGCCAAAGCACCCCAGTGGGAGGCCAGCTGGCAAGGTTAGTCAGCGTGTGGGAGTCCATCTCCACCGACCGTTGGGTGCTGGATGCCCTAGCCCAAGGGCACGCCCTCGAGTTTCAGAAGAAGTGCCCTTGCGTTCCACCCGTGGCCAGGAATGAAAATCCCATCCCTCAACTACTGTTGGAAGTAAGGGCGATGCTCAAGAAGGGTGCCATCGAGCTCGTCCCAAAGAGGCTTCGGTACTCCGGAGTTTACTCAAGGTACTTCCTCGTAAGAAAGAAGACAGGAGGATGACGCCCCATCCTGGACCTACGACGAGTGAACAAGTACATCAAGGCGCAGAAGTTCCGTATGGTCACCCTCCAGCACGTGCTGGGACAGCTGGAGGAGGGCGATTTCCTGTCGTCGTTGGACTTGGGAGGATGCGTACTTCCACATCCCCATTCTAAAAAGACACCGAAAGTTCCTCAGGTTCGTGGTCCAAGGGCGGCACTACCAGTTCAAGGCCCTCCCGTTCGGATTGAAGTCAGCACCCAGGGTGTTCACCAAGTGCCTCGCACCGGTGGCGGCGCAGCTGCACCTACAGGGGATTCATGTCTACCCCTACCTGGACGACTGACTCATTCGGGCAAGGACGAGGGAGCTCGCCGTGGAGCACACTGCAAAGACCGTCCAGCTGGTCACGGACCTGGGATTCTCCATCAACTTTCCAAAATCCCACCTGGTTCCGTCGCAAGTCGCTCTGTTTCTGGGAGCCAAGCTCGACACAGTGGCGCGGCTGGCCTCGCCGTCGGAGGAAAGGACCAGGACCACGACCATTCTGGGCAAGGTGCTGCGTCTGCTGGCCACGGACATGGCCAGGGTAAGATCAATCAAGTCCCTCCTCGGGATGATGTCCTGCATTTATCTGGTGCGCCTTTGCAGGCTTCGGATGCGCCCCTTACAAGAGTTCCTCGATGCCCGCTGGGTCCAGTCGACGGGCCGCTTCGAGGACAGGATCCCTCTCCGAGACGTTCCGTCGGGCGATCCGGTGGTGGGGTACCTGCTCCCATCTGTCGGCGGGCACGGACTTTCAGATCCCAGCTCACCAGGTGACGGTGACGACGGACGCCTCCCTGGAAGGTTGGGGAGCGCACTCCGGAGATCTTCACGCGAGAGGCCTTTGGCTCCCGGAGGAGAAGTCACTCCACATCATGTTGGAGCTCCGCGCAGTGTTCTGGGCCCTCGGCTCCTTTCTCCCGTCCCTCAAGGGCAAGGTGGTGAAGATCTTCACCGACCACACCACCACAATGTTCTACATCCGGAAGCAGGGCGGAACCAGGTCCCCGGCCCTATCCAAGGAAGCCCAGGATCTGTGGCATTGGGCCGTCGCCCAACGGATGTTTCTGGTGCCTCTTCATCTGGCAGGAATAAAAAACACGATCGCCGAATCACTCAGCAGGGAGCTGCGCTCGTGCCACGAGTGGGAACTATGCCAGGATCAAGTGGATTGACTCTTCCGACGATGGGGCGAACCCCAAATCGATCTCTTCGCGACGAATTCCAAGTGCCGGAGGTTCGCCAGCAGGTTCCCCCAGCCGAGGAGCATGGGCGATGCTTTCTCGTTCCCCTGGGACGGCCTATTTCTTTATGCATTCCCTCCTCTGCCGTTGCTGCTCTGGCTCATCAACAAGAGGTCCCGGTGCAGGATGATCGTCGTCGCACCGGTGTGGCCGAGACAGATCTGGTTCCCGGACCTTCTGGACTTGTCCACACCAGTCAAGCTGCCGACGGACGCAGACCACCTCTCCTCAGAAGGAGGCGCCATTCTTCACCACAACCCGGAGTCGCTGAACTTGCAGGCCTGGCTCCTGCAGCACTAGAGTTTGGAGGGTACGACATCCCGGCTGACTGCAGAGAGGTTCTTGCAAAGGCCAGGGCGTCCTCAACTCTCAAGTGCTACGGACATAAATGGAAGAGGTTTTCTGTCTGGTGCCGTGCACAGAAGATTAACCCTCTGCGGATTACGGCCCCTCAAGTACTGCCATACCTACTGTCGCTGGCCAAAGCTGGACTGGCTCACACCTCCATCAAAATACATCTGGCTGCAATCTCCCGATATACCAGGACTACGGGACGGGCGTCCTTGTGGTCTCATCGCCTGGTGAAAGAATTCATGAAGGGACTATTCCGATCATTTCCGCCGGTGAAGGCTCCTGCCCCGGCGTGGGAGCTTAATGTGGTGCTGACCAGGCTCATGGGGGCCCCATTCGAGCCTATGCATTCGGCGCCTCTGAAGTTCCTGTCATGGAAGACAGCTTTCCTCGTGGCCATCGCCTCCGCACGACGAGTGGGAGGGATCCAGGCCCCATCTTCCAAGCCTCCAAACTTGACTTTTCATGACACAAGGGTGGTGCTGAGGACGCACCCCTCCTTTATGCCCAAGGTGCCGTCGGACTTCCACCTCAACGAGCCCTTGGTGTTGCAAGTTTTCTTCCATCGCCTTCGTCGCCGGCCGAGAGGACTTTGCACTCGCTGGATGTAGCTAGAGCGCTGAAGTTCTATGTGGACCGCACAAAGAGTTTTCGGAAGACAACACAGCTGTTTGTGAACTTTGGGACTGTGACTCGAAGACTTCCATTTCCAGATGGCTCTCCGGCTGCATCATGCACTGTCACCGGTTGGCGAACCGACCGCTGGCCGGCTGTCCGAGAGCCCATTCGACCAGAGCGATCGCTGCTACCACGGCGTTCTTGTCTGGTGTGCCCCTGCTGGACATCTGCAGGGCTGCGACGTGGAGGTCGACGCACAACTTCACAAGATTCTACTGCGTCGATCGGGACTCCAGGGAGGAGTCCAGGGTCGGCCAAGCAGTGCTGCGCAACCTGTTCGCCTAAGGTGAGCCTGGTGAGGAGGTAAGAGATGCTTAATGTTGAGTTGTTGTATTGCTTAATGTTGAGCCTGTTACCACCTCCCGTGGTTGTGCATGTGTGTACTGCTATGTATTCTTTTATTCATGAGCATGTGAATACATGCCAGTCCCCATGCTGGAGAAGGAACAAGTTACTTACCTGTAACTATTGTTCTCCAGCATGGGTCTGGCATGGATTCACATGCGAACCCTCCCGCCTACCCCTCTGCGGCTCTTCACTTGGTCATACTGCCACTTTACATGCTACCAAATCTGAGGATGGCTGCTAGAGTCGGGGCTTAGGGAGAGGGCAGTCATTGGCTGGGGGCAGTATGACCCAGAGACCAGTGATTGGTTATTACTAAGAAAGACAGATCAGAAACGAAACTGATACTGATTTTTTTTCTATACCGAGGATTCCCGGCCTGACGACGGGGAATATTCATGAGCATGTGAATCCGTGCCAGACCCATGCTGGAGAACAACAGTTACAGGTAAGTAACTTGTTCCTTATCAAACACACCAATACTTTTAATGTTATGTTAATGTTAAAGGATATTTGTACATCGCACTATCACCTCCGGAGTGGTCCCCTGGCGCTCTGGCGGCTCTGAAAGAGGGGAAAAAGGGAGGGTGAGTTAGTGGGAGGAAGCTGGTAAAGTGCAAGAGAGCAGTGATGTGCTGTTGGCGGCCTCAGCCCGGTGGGTACGTTGGCTGGGCCTGGGGTGTTTGCGGCCAGTAGTCGTCGTGTACTGTTGCAAGTCTGTGTGTATTGTTTTGTTGTTGCACTGTAGTGAAGTTTGTGCGGTTATTGTGCTGTAGGTTTGTGGTTGTATTTGGTTTAGTGTTTGAGAGGTGTATGCCGAGGGGGAAATTGTTAGTGGATCGGTTAGTTGGCTTTCTGTCTTGAAGTGAGGCGCTGGGTTTGCGTAATCTCCCCAGATGGTGTGGGAGCATTTCTGCGCCTCTGTCCTGAACTGGCCTTGTCCGGTACTCGGTCCCTTTCACATTTGGCCTCCACTTCCATCAACTTCCATCAACTTCCTTCAAAAACTTTGCCTGCCTTCCTTTTCCACTCATACGGCCAGTGTACATACTAGCGTCCACAACTCAGTTCGAGTGTGGTGATTGCTAACATTCAGTTAACTCTATAACGTTGTGGTACCTGGTAGCAATGATGGGGCGACTGAAGAAGTTGGTGTGGATTGGCTGGGGTTGTTGATTCTGTCCTAATGGGTGTTGCTTGTGTTCTATTTGACTTGGTTTTACCTGTTTAGTTGTTGTGGGATTTTCCTGGTCGGTTATGGGTATCGTCCGTGTCCTTTAAGTTTAGTAATCCTTTTTCCTTTCTGTTTCGGTTTTCAGTTTGAGTCTGTGGTGTTGAAGAGCCAGGTTTTTAGTAATCTTCTGAACTGTAGGTGATCTTTGGTGTTTCTTATTTCTTTTGGGATGTTGTTCCAGGTTTTTGCGGCTAAGTGGGAGAAGGTGGGGCCTCCAGTTTTTTCTTAAGGTATGGTTTTTGTTCCAGTTGGATTTCGTTGCTTGACCTGAGGAGTCTTGTTGACTTGTATATTATTTTCTTTTGTAGGAATTCTGCTCCTTGTTCAATTATTGCCCTGTGTTATGCACATTGTTTTGAAGGTGATGCAATGTTTTACTGGGAGCCAGTGTAGTGTTTTTAGGACAGGATTGATGTGGTCTCTTCTGGATAGTTTGAGAAGTAGTCAGCTGCTGAATTTTGTATCTGTTGTAGTTTCTTCAGGAGGTATTCTGGTATTCCGAGGCAGAGGCTATTTGCTTAGTCGATTCTTGACATGATTAGGGCGACGATTGTGAATGTTTTGTGCGTGAAGGAGAGGAAAGGTAGGATTCTTCTAGCCGTGTGGAGGAGGAAAAAGCATTTCTTGCTGATTGCATTTATTTGTAGTTCTAAGGTTAGGGTGTTGTCCATCAGGACTCCCCGATTTTGTACTACCTTGGATGGTGGTGGTTCGGTTCCCATTTCCGTTGTCCACAGGATAGCGGTTTTGTTCTCTTGGTTTTTGGAAATGATCGCGATTTCTATAAAATATATATTATGTTTACACACGAAATGCCTTCATATACTCAGATCATTAACAAATACACATGGGATTACTTGGAGATACTTTTCAAAGACCACTGTTTAGTTTGTAGTTGCTTGCGGTTACAATTGTTACAGCGTTTGACACTGACAGTCCACCGTATTATGGTAATACTGTGCACTCGCGTAGGACAGAAGAAATACGGTAATTGTATTTAGTTTACCAAACGACATAAGATGGTCTTTTGGGAAGGAAGCCAGTTGGTTAGTAAAACAGCAGCAGAGCTTAAGGTTATAGAGACGGTTTCAGAACAAACTAGCGCCTTTAAAGTCCAATTCCTAACTAGCATCAAAATTCAGTTCGGAGAGGGCTTAAAGTCTTAGGAAGCAGGGAAACAGCAAAAGGTCCTGAGGATACTTCTATTCTCTATGAAAGGTTACTTGAAGACTTGACACAACGGTTGGTCCCCTCCCCTGCACTTGTGTGATCTCAAAGTCACCTGGCCTAGTAAGATCGTTGTCTGTCTTCCCTATGTTCCCCTTCCTTACCTCGTCGCGCCTTGAAACCCTTGTGTATAGGCACGTTCTAAATGCCATATCATAACGGTGGAGACCCTGTTAAAGGACTTGTAAAAGGGACACAAGCTGGCAGCTTGGGTCAGAGGTAAGAGTGGACTCCCTGGACACCTTTTCGTGCACTCAAACGCTCTAGAGCAACTTCTCGGTTTAAGGTAAGGAATACCATTTCACCCCACAGTATCTTAGGTTAGAAGAAATGTTTAGCTAGATTCTCCTCTGTGCAGCAGTGATCAACCCGGTCTCTGGATTCCTTGGTCTGGTGACAAAAGGCATGACAAACAACAGGATATCTCAGCAACAGTATCGAGAGAGGACCTGTGGCACAGATCTTTTCAACTTCTCTTGTCGGTCTGTAGTGTTGGTGCCTTTTCTGCAGCACCAACAAAGGACACGATTCCGCCGGTCAATCTTCTTCGGTTCGTGGAGTCTTGCACTGTGGTGATGGGACCCGGATGAGTCGGATTGTGTCTCCGAAGTTCATCTGGAGCTCAGCAAAGACTTTGACGGTTTCGGCCTTTCAAAGACGATGCACTTCAATTGGGTCGGTGGTCTCCTTGTATTTGCGGTCTGCAGACCAGGAGAGGCACATCAGCTCGGGAGACGGCTCAGATTGTAGTTAGTCTCAGGGATGGTTGGTCCCACCAGCCAAAAGGGAAGGAGTCCTCCTCTTCGGAGCTCCTCTGTCTCATAGAAAACATGGTCAGGACAGCAGTGGTTGCTTCAGTGTTGCAAAGGGTCTGCAGGCATCTCTGGTCGTCGTCTTCGGTTACTTCAGTTTCCAGTGGTCGACTTTACTTTCATCTCAGGAACCTTGCCTTTTATTCAGTTTCAGCACACACTCCTCTGCAATCTCTCTCGGCAGTTAAAGAAAGGGGGCGGGTGGCTGTCTAATCAGGACAGCCAGACCCCCAGTGGGAGCTGGTTCCATGCAGGCAAAGGGCTGGGGAGTGAAAAACTCCTCCCCCACTTCCTTCCTGCCCAGACACACTGGAGCCTAGTCTGGGACACCAAAGGATTCCCGCCAAAGATAAAACTCACACAGACCTCCCCTCTCAGGATGTAGAAGAATGGCTAACAAAGAATAACCACTGTAGAAATGGCAAAAGGAGCCACCAAGGTAGTACTTAGGTGACCCTATTATGCACAACCGAGACTGTTAATACAGTCTACAGTAGAAAATAAAACAATAATTGGTAGAACACATCCACGGCCACCAGCAATAACTAGATGGTTGTCTATGTGACTAAAATGCCACAGGAGCAGAGAAAGGGGGTGCTAGGTAGCCCCTTAGCACTCCACATAAGGTGTGTTGTGCTAATCTCGCATAGTATAACGTTTTAGGAGGGATACAAAGTATACTTAAGAACTGTAGTTACTCGAGGATAAACAAAGAATCTCGGATAACCCAAAGCGTTCGCAGCAACATTGATCATAAGGAGCTGTGTGCTGCAAAAGTTAGACGCAGGCGCCTTTAAAGAGATGTGGAGAAAAGTAGACTCCATAGTAAAGGTAAAATAGAGAACAGAGTTCCAAAAGTCAGAGCAAATAAGAGTGATGAGTGGAAAGATGCCTCTCATTCAGGATGGAAAGAAAAGGGGGCAGAGGTCCAGCAAAAAAGTGTTTGGGGGGGGTGTAAATTGGGGGGGGGGTCTCACTAGGAGAGGGGATGAAGCATAAAATTATAGCTCCCCCTAAAACCTAGCTAGACCGCAAATTATTCATAGGTTGTTGCTGTATACTAATGGCAGAGGTATTGAGGCACGTCACGGGTTTGTGTGGACGGCTATGTGAGTTTCTAGACAGGAATTGCATAGCCTAGCTGCATTCTAAAGTGCATGGATGGGTGGCTAATGGTAAATAAGGGTTCTAACCAAAAGATAAACCACACTCTTATGGGTATCTGTGAGTCCCCCAACATTTTTGCTAGACTATTGGACTTTTTGGACTGATTCTCCTGGGTGAGTGGGAACCTTTTCCCAGACTCACTCATCCTTTTATTCTGACCCTGGCAACCTCTTTTTGGTATTTTTTAATGTAGTTATTGTTGGGGAGAATTCTCATTTCTGTGTTAATTCCTTTCAACCTTACAGACCCCCAGCTCTTTTGCTGGACACTAGGACTTTTCATTTTTAATCAAGGTGAGAGTGAGCCCTTTTTATCACGCTCATGCGTTTTTGATTTGAACTGTTTCTCTATGACTTTGGAGTCTGACGAACTCCATAGGCATCACATTTTTGTATGGTGACACACAGCACCTTCAGTGTCAAAAAGAAATCCTTTGGATTTCTCTTAAGGTTTAAATACCTTCTCTTGGATACACTACTGTTTACAAGAGTAGTAAAGTGAAATTGACTTTACTTACCTTTTTTCCTTTGTAGATCCAGCACACGCTATCTTATGTGGAGTGCTGGAGGGGGTTACATAGTATCCCCTTTGTCTACTTTCTCATGTAACATTGTTGTTACCCTCACTACAATTAATGGTTGGTGGCAGTGGTTTATTGTTCCCACCATTGTGCGTTTTTACTGCAGGCGTCTCTGGTTTTACTCTGTGTGCCAAACCAGGTTTGGTCCCTTTGTTAGTTTTGTCTTTGGAGGGGTTCACTGCTGAATCCCTGTGGCTCCAATGTGTCTGGCAGGGCAGGAAGCGAGGGAGGTTCCTGAAACTCCCTGTGCTTAGTCTCCTTGGTCACAGGAATGCACCCAAAGGTGATTGGCCTGGAGGACAGCCACCCTGCTGTGTGAGTGACAGCTAGGCTGCGAATGAATGGGAGAAACCTGCATAAAAGACAAGGTCTTTTGCAAGGAAGGCAGAGGCGACCACTGGACGAAGGAACTGAAGAAGAAACTGGAAGAGAAGCTTGCTGCACCCTCCTGGACCGTTGGTTTGCCTGGTGAAGCCCTACTGCAGTGCTGAAGCTCCAAATTTCAAATCGACTAGAGAAGCCCGGAAAGGACGACTTCTCCCCTTGGGTTGGTGGGACCAATGAACCTCAAGACAGACTTTCCTGGAACCCCTCTGCCTGCTGGCTGTACTTCCTTGCTGCTGCTGGAACCGAGTGCCAGAAATTAGTGCATTGTCTTTAAGTCGGACCTGAGCTCCAGGAAGATCATCCGGACTCCCTTGAAGCAGGGCACCCACATTCTGATCCACCTCAACAGTGCTGGACCCCAGAAGCAAGGGGAGACCATAAGGTGTCCAAGAACCACAGTGGTGCTATTCGGTAGCTGAAACGGTGAAGTGCGCTGATTTGAAAAGAGCCCTTTGCTGCTGCCGACCTGCGAAACTGCAGTGCAGGAGTGCCCAGACGTCCTCCCTCCTGTCCCTACGACTGAGGCCCAGGAACAAAGGATCTGCAGGACTACAACAGGAACAGAAGCCAGGTGAAATCTCTTCTTCCAACCTAAGGTACTGTGTTAACTGAAAGGATACCTACCGTTTTGGTGTGTAGCTTGCCTGTCTCACTGGAGACTTACACTAGATGCTTTTTCTGCAGAGTTGCTTGCAGCTTGGCTTTTCACAAGTCTTACAGCTTGTGGCCCAACAGTGATTCTTTTCTACAATCTCTCTTTTAAACATTGTGCAAGACTTTTGTGCTATCTTCCAGAAGTGCCTCAGCTCCCCTAGACTTTGCTCAATTGACATTGGCTGTCCTGGCTACCTGCAGACTCTTCTGACCCTTTTGATTTAGTGTTGATCTGTCCCTCAAAAAGTTAAACATCAGTTACTTTTATTGCTATTGAAAAGGTTAACCTATATTTAATTGGGGGGATTTTGAAAGTGCTTACCTGTTCAGGAGAACATGTTAACCTTTGTTTCCTTTGCTAACCTCTTTTTCCTTTTTGCCATAACTCCAGTATTGCATTAAGTGTCAAAGTGATATATCAATGTCCACAGTGTCCTAGCTATTGAAATCACCTTAGGCTATAAGAAGTGTTTGTGTGACATCCCAGGCAGGGACCTGGGCCTGAATTCTGAGGATGATCCTGTGCTTCTGCGGACTGCAGATAGCTGTATCTTGCTCCCCTACAGGACCTACTTTGAGCTGCATTGGGGTGGACAACCCATTGTGATCTATCATTTGTTAAATTGTACAACCTTATTATATGTAAAGAACAGCGCTCGGTTGCCTCTGGGTCTTGACGCGCTATACATATAAAGAAATACAAAATACAAATACCTTGCCATGGGAGACTTGTCCTTGGGGCAATCTGACCTGGGGAAACATTTCCTTGCCTGACTGATACCAACCTGCAATCGTGAAGACTGTCTACTGGTCTCTACTCCTTTGATCCCTGAATTCTGCTTTCTTGCCTTGTCTTCCTCAGCCCTTGGTCACTAGTGCCCCCAATGACTTTGTGAGACTCACCTAGGATTGGACGTTCTAAGATAGGCTAAGCTAAAGTTATAAAAAAGTTATCAAAGTTTCTACAAGTTTGCATATATGTTTCAGGACATTTGATTGTGATTTTATTACCATTATTGCTATTCTGAAGTATCTAACTCTGTGAATATTGCAACTGTTCTTCCATTATATTATTGTGTGATAGTACTTGCCTTACTTGCATGGTACATTCATTTTTGTATATGAATATCTATTTTATTATATAATTCCTAGTGTGTAAGAGTGTCCTTGAACTAAGTCGGTGCTATGAGTTCTTGGTGCCTCACTACAGCCCTCCGAGACAAAGACTGGCTGCTCGTCCACAGCTACCAAACATTTGGGTAGTTCAGACTAAACCTATGGGGTGCCACCCTGTTTATCCATGGTGGGCTTTCTAAAGTCTTGTCACAGACAGGACTTTGGCAAAAACCCCTAACAGAAGCTCCGTCCTCCGTCCTCCCTCGAGCCGAAGGCTGTGGTGAGGTGGTTTGTCCCAGACGCCAATTCCTCAACAGAATGGACTACACAGTTCTACTGAAAAATGTAAGCTTTATTATAGAGTTATACATCTAACTACATGAACAGTGTTTGTGGTATTCGATGTGTATGTGTGCATATATTTTTGGGATTTGTGAATCTGTTTAGATTTACATGCTTTGATTTACATGCTTTGTTATTTCAACTTTAACCATGGGGAGCGAGGGCTGGGGTTTAGTATTCCAACCTATTCTGGTGAACAGGAAAGGCACTAAAGTCTAGCCAAACCCAGCAAGGATTGGTTTTAGGAGGGTGTGAGTGCGCTCTAGGGCTAAAATGAGTAGGAAGTACAAAAATCTAATTATTTATTACGCCTTTTAGAATGCACACAAAGTAAATGAAACTGCTAGTCAAATATTGTTGCTAGGGAGATGTATTCGTTTTCGCTTACTCCCCTCTCCTAGTTAGGCCCCCAGAACGTTTTGCTTGACTTCTGTACCTTTTTTCTTGTTCTCCTGAATGAGGGGAGCCTTTTTCCTCTCATTCATTCTTTCTTGCTCTGATCAGAGAGAAACCCTGTTCATGTTTTTTTTTTCCTTCAAATTCAACTTTATTATCAGTTTAATGGAATACAAACATAAACCACGTACATGGGGTGATTCGGGTAACGGACAGTCAAGACCTCCTACCCTTCTCCTCCCCCCCCCCCCCCCATCACCCTCCTCCTTGGTACTGACTTTAGCCCCCTTCGGTAACCGACATGAGTACAGAACCTATTAGCCTTGGTACCTGGTCTCTGCACAGGTGTACTGACCGTATTAGTCCGATATTGGTCCATTCAGTCTCGGGAGGATAGCCCAGGGGCAACATGCTCGCCTTGGAAGCAAGACAACACAGAGCAACACAGGTTCGATCCCTGGGTCCGTGCTTGGAAACCTCTAGGTATTAAGCATGTTACAAATAACCGATCATATCATGTCCTACCACATTCGTTCAATGACCAGCATCAAAGCCCTCTCCCCATCATACCCTGGAGCAGGTCACTGTTGGGCTTGCTCCCGGCTCACATGTTGGTCAATAAATTCTCCCTACTCCACTTCCTGTGGGCCCGCCTGACCATGGAGAACTGCTGTAATTCTCTCCATTGCGCATATATATATATATATATTCAGCGCCATGTTACTCCATTCCTTCTTGCTTGGGAGGATTGCACTTTTCCACTTCACGGGCAAGAAAGCCCTCGCAGCAAGGAGCAGGGAAGAGGACATTTTCGGCAGCATGATGTAATCTCCATATACCCCTCCAAGTCAAACATAATTAGCAATGGTGATTTAGGCTGGGAAAGCCCATCAATCTCCTTAATCCCTTAATCCAGCCTAGGACTTCATCCCAGTAGATTTGCACCCTGGGGCATCTCCACCACATATGCCAGTACTCTGTCCTAGTCCTGCCTCCTATGGGGCTGGTGTTCTGAAACATTTTTGAGAGTCTCACTGGATCGTAATGCCACCTATGAAGATGTTTGATGGGGTGTAGTTTGTATTGACTAGCTGTTGAGGTCTTTGATACTCCCCTACACAAGCTGTCCCACAGTGCTGGGTCTAGGTCCACCACCATGTTTTCCTCCCACTTACTTCTGAGCTTCTCCATGGACCGATTTCCCCGACCCCACTAGGGCCCTGTACATTGCAGAGATTAGTTCCTTCATTTCTGTGGGCTTTTCTAGTGTCCTCGGTATCCGTTCACTCCATCATGCTCCCGTTAAGACCCCCTTCATTTGGAGGCACTGGAAAAGTGGGAGTTTACCGATGCCCAGGGCCTTCTCCAGGTCGAGTATATTGATGAAGTTGCCCTCCTTCCAGAGCTGACCAATCCGCTCCAGCCTCGCCTTGTACTATTTCTGGAAGCGTTCGGGTCCTTAAAAGGGTCCCTGGCACCCATAGGTCCCCTAGTGGGGAGGGCTATGCTGTAACCCCGCTCATGTCTGTCTCCGGACTCCAAATGTCCCAAATAGTTCCCACGATCAGGTGCTCGCAAATTCTGCGATGGAGCTTTCCTCTCGGCACCCATAGCCATTCCCCGACTGTGTCCGGGCGAAACTGAAAGTGATCTAGTGCGACCCACTGAAAATCCCTTTGAGCCCTGAGATGAGGTATAACAACTCTAAGCTCGGCTGCCTTCTAGTATAGTTTAATATCAGACAGGCCTACCCACCACACCCTCCTCCCCTTTGTCTTTGACCAGGATTGGGATTTCCCTGGATATCCTGGGTCCCTTCCCCTGCCAGAGAAATCTGGATAGTACACAACTTAATGTCCCTGAAGAATGGGTCTGGTAGTCGAATGGAGAACATTCGGAACAGGTAAAGGATCTTCAGAAGACAATAATTTTAATTGCATTGAGGCGCGGTTTGGGAGAATTCTCAGAAATGTGCTAATTCCTTCCACCTTAGACCCCCAACAACTTTGCTGGATTTTGAGGACTTGATTTTTTTGACCTGGAGAGAGTGTGTGTTAGGCAGAAACCTGTGCAGTTCCCTCTGGGACCACTGCAAAAGATTTTAGACTACAGGTGTTTGGCAGTAAACCCACTTGGTAGCGGTCTGTACCACACAGATTCACTTGGTAGCTGGGGCTGAGCAGTAAGACTTCCCTCAAGAAGAGTTAGGCAGCATACAGAGTATTCACAATAGGTCGAAAGAACACAGTAGAACAAGTAAACACTGACCAGGGCTTGGTGTAAAAGAGATATAATTATTTATTTAAAACCACATCTAGAAAAACACACGCGGACTAATAGTAAGCAATTCAAAAACACGGTCACTAAAAGATATACACTCCCTTAGAAGAATATTAGACAAGTCTTAAGTAAAGCCCCACTTATTTTCAGACAGCGGTGAGCGCTTACCATAGATGGCACTCTAATAATTCGTTCTAAAAGGGAGAGAAAAGTAGAGAATAAATTGAAACGGATCCCAACACTTTTTCACGAACACAACAAGAGAGGAAGGCAAAGTAACACCGTGAGTTTAGAGTCGGTAGGCCGGATCCACTTTAAGGGGATCAAAACGAAATGTGTCCAAGGTCACACGGTTGCAGTGCAGAAGAGTCTTGCAAAGGTTCAATGTTAGGCGATCCTCTGCACACCAGGCCGCTACACACCAGGTCGCTACACATCAGAACACTGCTCACGTTCCCCCAACATCTCCTCCCAAGCTTCGAGGCTCAAGTGATTCGGTGAACCCACAGAACCGAAAACTCCGTACCAGCTTTAGTGTACGGGCTCGATTACAACCCTTTCTGCGTTGGCAATTGCCTTGGAGAATATATAGCAGAAGGGGCGGCGTTTCGTCTTCACGTCGGTCATGTGATACACGGTGGCGTTCCTCGCGTGATCTTGGCGGACGTCACATGACCCAGAGAAGTCACATGACCCAGGGACACGCAGTATAAAGGTCTGAGAGACAGAACGCTCATTGCTTCTCAGCTGGCTTCAGACCCTGTTTGGCGTTACTACTTGCTCCTTGTTATCTTGATCACGGAACTCTACCTCGGACTCCCTCGGACACCCCTTGTACCTTTGCTTGGAACTGTTGACCTGTTGCTGGACTTTTGGACTCCACCTCGACTTGTCTTTGGATCACCCCTTGGTACCTTGCTGAACTTCTACGCCCTTTCCCTTCTTGGGATTCAAGTCAAGCCCTCTCTCCTACAGGTGGCTCACCCTTCATCCACGCTAACCTGCGGTTCTACCATTTCTGGGACTGCCGCATCATCTGAGTCTCGAACCTCTCTACTAGGTTACCTGGGTCACCCTTACACCAGATAGGTAAGACACTTTAGATCCTTTTGTTTACCTGACTGTATTGTGATTGCCTGGTACTTAACCTCGTTCCCTCTTGACAGCAGCATCGGTGTTCCAGAGGCTCCGTGGATCTGGGAAGACATCTCCCACCTGTGGCCTCAAAGGTCGCATAGCGGGTTTCTATTTAGCTCCCCTGTGCGTCACTTGGGGACAGAGGTCTCATCGGTCTACACGACACTCAAGTCAGAACATTCAAAAAGAGTTGGACCAAAAGAAAGGGACCAGTTAGAGGGTCAAGGCGGCCAGCCCAGTCCAGAAGGTTAAGGGGTTATTATTACCTTGTAGCAATCTTTAGAAAGGGAGGCCTGGCGGACACGGTACCTTAAAGTGGTGAGAATACTCCAGCGGGGGTGGTTGTTCCTGGCAGCGGATGCAAGTCGGTGCTTCGTCCGGGGGAAGAGAGGATCTCGTCGGGAGGAAGACAGGAGTCCGTTGCACTGCCAGGGAAGAAACCAGCCGCAGAGTTCTCGGGTAAAAGGAGCGGTCCTTTTATTCGCGGTCCAGTGGTAAGTGGCTATCCGGTTGCCGGGGTGCTTGGCACGGGCAATTCGACCACAAGACGGTCTGGGGTGCGAAGAGAAGAAGGTAAACTGGTTGTGCCCACCAGTCAGGGGAAGAAGCCTCTCCAGCCGGGAGATCTTCTCTGTCGTCGGGAAGTGGTGAGTCGGTTCCGCAGGGCTCCACCGGTGGTGTCGTCGTGGTAGGTCGGCTCATCTTCTCCCTCGTCGGATTCTCAGGTCCTGTGGCGACTTCTGAAGTTCCAGTCCCCAAAGCCCTGCTTTTATGCAGCACACCCCCATTCACTCAGCCTAGCTGTCAATCAAACATGCTAAGTGGTGAGCCGGCCGGTTCACCACTTGGGCCAATCACACAAGAGTGCGACTTGAGTTACCAAGGTAACTCAGTCCAGGGTGCCTAAACCCCCTCCCACACCCCCTGTGGTACCCAGACAGAGTGGCACCACTTTTGGATGCTTCTGTGGAGAAGCCCGCCAAAAAGTGGAACAAAGGGCTCGGCTTGGGTTGGAGTCACAGAAGAGAACACAAACTCCATTTTAGAATCGAGTCCTGGCAAAAAATACCAACCGGCGAATTAATATTAAATAAATAAACCGGCGGTATGTTCGAGGCTATGAGAATTAAATAATTAAAGTTGGTAGCCTCGAACAATGGGAAAATCCCATAGGGATATATTCGCGGTCGAATATAAAAAGTAGTATCCACTGCCTCCAGCCAAAACTCGATCAGGGGAGACGGAGACGTGCCCCCTCGACTAACAGACCCCGGGGCAATCAAATTGCCCTGACCAGTATGTCTACAATATGATGGTTTGTACTGGTTTCTGTTAATAATTTGGGATTAGTAAAGCCAATGGTGACTTTACATGCCCTGGGAGACAGTAGATGGTCCCAGGGTATGGAGTCGGGTGTCACTATGATACCCCTGTGTTACTGCACGGAGGGTGCTGTGTAACACACATATTAAAAACACATGAGACCCTATGGAGTAAAGGACCCCATAGCCCATACAACACATTAACAGTCAAAGGAACACCATAAATCATGTCCAAGAGTAGGAGAAAGAGTCTAACTCTTGGCAGGAGAAAAAAACAAACTCCAGAAATCCAGCAAAGCTGCTGGGGGACTAGGTTAGGAATTTCAGCCGAAAGGGAGAATTCTCCCGAACAGTGTGTAACCCTTTTTCCCACTCTCTCATGTATTTTGATGTGAATTGTACCTCTGTTTCTGTTTGTTATGGAGTCTGACAAACTCCATAGGCATCATCTTTTACAATGTACCACTGCACTGATTTTCCCAAGGTTAAATACCTTCTCTGGGATAAACTACTGTTTCCAAGAGCAGTAAAGTGAAATTGACTTTACTTACCATTGTAACTTTCTAGACCCAGCACACACTATCTTACAATAGAGTGCTGGAAGGGTTACTTAGTATCCCCTGTGTCTAGATCCTCATGTAAAATTGTTACCCTTTCCTCACTGAATGATGGGGGCAGTGGTTTCGTTCGAACTACCGGGCTGCGTTTGCGGCTCTGGTAAAGCAACCGCGGGAGTCATCTTTTTCAAAATGGTGCAGAGCCATCTTTGACAAAATGGTCCCGGTCTTCTTTATTCGCCATTTCTTTTGTGTTAAGGTCCTTCTAGAGATTTTCTCTGCGCGCCAAACCAGGTTTGATCTCTTCGTTCATTTTGCCTTTGGCGGGATTCAGGAGTGAAGCCTGTCTCTGGCTCCAGAGTATCTAGGGTAGGCAGGAAGTGAGGGGGGCGTGGTCAGCGCACATGCTGCAAGGACACGCACTTGTGGAGCTCCTGCCCTAGATCCTACAACGGGTGGAATCGCGCTGTTAAAATAGTATAAACTGCAACAGGAATAATATCTGCAGGAAGGGGAACCTCTCCCCTTTGGCTCAACGCTGCTCTGGAACGAAATCAGAGCCGGCAAAGCCCTAAACGGGACGGAGGAAGTGCCCCTCTGTCACCCAAGATGGCGGCGCCCACTATGCACACTGGCGCGGATGGGACCTGGCGCTCCTGAGCAGCGAGACCTCGCCGAGACTGGAGGGAACTGCCCTCACCTGTCCACGTCCTGCACACCCAGCGAGCGGTGCACCGGCTTGGCTCTGACCCTACGACAATCAACAGCGACGCCCCAAGGTTCGTGAGGAGTCGGGACCGGGGGGGGCCTGCAGCTGGAGAAGTGGCGGGCCCCTGGACCAAGCGAGAGAATGACCGCGGACGGAGACTTCCAGTTTGCCTCCTGACGCCGTGAATACAGGAGGCCCTCATCGAAGAAAGCAAACAGTGGAGTCCGACCGCCCACAGGGGCCCGGAGATACAGCGCCGCAGCGCCGCTCAACGGGACTCACGAGGAGACGGACACCCGACCACGGAGAGAGAGGGACGCGGCCTAAGGCTCGGACTGCCCCTGCCCCCCCCCCCCCGAAGCAAACGGGGTGCCTGAACCAGACCCTCCTCCCACATACTGACACTTCATTAACAGGCCCGGGGGCAGGCTGGGCTGATCAATCGCCGCGCGCGGGAGGGGATGGGACACCCAAGCAGACAATTAAATTAAGGGCCGATTCAGCAGGAGTAACAAACAGCCTGCACAGTGGACGGACCAGCACAGCGATATGAGTGCATGGCGTGAGGCTCCATACAAAATCCAATTACCATGCGGTCAGACCGAGAAGCATATAAGGAACCCTTAGCTCACACAGGGCAGTGGGGAACATACACACCTGGAGGGTGACCCAACCACAGCACAGCCTGAAGAAGCGAGTGCACGCACAAGGGCCCCTACAGAACTCGCCCAAGCCAGACATATCAAACAGCGGCGCTAAGCAGGGCGGCAACCGTATGCCCCGTACAGGGCCTCCTGCGCATCCAATCCTGAGAGAGGTCTGGTAACCCACACACTCAACTGGAGATCCTTCTGACCCTACATAACGCTGAGCCTGTCATTAATGACAGATCACTGTGGAGCATAGCGTCCATAACAACCTGCCACACACCTGGATCGATACAAGTGGAGATTCAAAGAGCAGAACCTTATAATTGATAACTAAAGTGCCCCACCCAGAACGCAGCACTGACCGAGCAGAATCACAAAACCATCTACTGCGCAGAGGGAGCAGTATACTGCACCTAAGGGAAGAGATCTCCCCACTCAAATCCAAGACGAAAACGACAATGGACTCCTTCACGACAGTCAGGCCCAAACAGTTGCCGCAGCATGCAGCCACGGCCAACGAAGAACCGTCACAACTAGAAACGGAACCCAAAGACACGCAAGTTCTGCAGGCCATCGCAGCACTACGCACTTCCATCGAAACCAAGATGGAAGAGGTAAGGGCCAACATGTAGCTTATGCGCCAAGATGCTCGCAATCTAACGGAAAGAGTGAACGCAAACGAAGCTACCCTGCAGGACAATGTTGCAATCACCTCAGACCTGAAAGCAAAGGTTCTGGACCTGGAGCTGAAAGTAGCGAGACTAGAGGCAAGATCTGAAGATGCAGAAGGGCGCGCACAGCGCAATAACATCAGGATTTTGGGTGTCCCTGAAGACGTGGAGCGGCGGACCCAACAGAATTTGTAGAAACAATGCTGCACCAAGAAATAGGGGCAGGAAGACTCTCGCAGGGGTTTTCAGTGGAACGTGCCCACAGATCCCTTCAAAAGCGCCCCTCGCCGGGCTCACACCCACACCCGATGATGGCTAAAATCCTAAATTTGCGCGACAGAGAAACAATACTACGATACTCCAGAGAAGGCGGGCAGATTGGAAGACAGGACTCCAAAATAGTTATGTACCCTGACTATACCCTCACAGTCCAACGTGCCAGGAATTCTTTCATACCAGTGAAAGCGAGGTTGCGAACACTTGACCTCAAGTATATGTTGCTCTTCCCGTCTCGCTTCAAAGCACTTTATAAAGGAAAAACATTTTTTCTAGAGTCCCCTGCTGCGGCAAATATGTGGCTTGAGCACAATAACCTAGCAGATGATGCAGAGGAACCACGAAAAAGCAGATAAAAAGATAAACAAGTAACGTGAATACGAACACCAACAGAAGGTCCCACACTGAAGAAAAAAATGGACAATCGGATAGCACAAGGGACCATAACAAGAAGATAACAACATCGGGCAAGAGCACAAAGAACCATGAGCAGACACGTCACTGACCCACCCCCCACAAGGAAAGTGCAGGTTGAATGCCTACACACTGCCCGTACCGAAAGACCTGGAGTGGCCTTGAAGGCTTGGGAGCCCCCGAGCGCTGCAAGTTGGAAGCAACTGCTGGGGTAGTTTGCAGTTAAACGGTTTGGTTTATTCATTCATACGAATGAAAGTTATAAAAGTTGGTAAGTCTCCAGATTACATTAAGATGGAAGCAGGAGTAAAGGGGGGAGATGGGGACACATTGCGGGCAATCTCCCTGGGAGATAGCGAAGCCAGAAACACCCTCCCTAAGGCGACATGGCCGGAAGAATAAAGATAATGACATGAAACGTGAGGGGCCCTTGGCACTTACCTTCGAAGGAACAGAATCAAGTCCTACCTACACAGGAAAAGGGTGGGAATAGCGCTATTACAAGAAACACACTGCACTAAGGAGTCCATGGTCAAACTCCAGGAACAATGGGGCGGGCAGGGGTTTGGAACCGCTTACTCTGGGTATACACCTGGATTCACCCCCAACTTCCTTTTCAACTATCCAAATTTGAAAGCGACCCAGAGGGCAGATATGTGATACTGTGGGGACGCATTGAACAGCAAGAGTTATGCATAGTGAACTCCTACTTGCCCAATAATAACATCCCAGCTCACCTGGCCTCGATGTACGCTAAAATCACACAACATAGGAATGGCTTGTTCATCTGGGGTGGAGATTTTAATTGCGTGCACAACCTAGTACTAGATAGGTCATTACCATCACCAACAAGCACATCGGCAGCCACGACTGCACTAAACATTATGATAGACAGGTTAGGCCTGGCTGATATATGGAGGGAGCTACACCCCCAGACCCGAAATTACTCATATTACTCGTCCCCACATGGCCTCCATACGAGGCTAGATTACGTCTTTGTGGGCAGAGAACACCTACCCCAGATGGAAGAGGCACAGTATTTGGGGAGAACGGTCTCAGATCACTCTCCCTTAGTAATAGAATGGAACCATACCGGCCCCAGGCCCCCTATCCCCATGTGGCGAATGCCGGTAGAGGCCCTGAAAGATCAAGCATTTAGAGATGAACTGCAGGACTCGATTGACAACTACATAGAATTGAATAAGGGAAGTGTAGACCATGTAGGTACAGTATGGGAAGTCCTTAAAATAGTAACACGGGGAGTGTTTATGGCAAAAGCAGGAGGTATCAGAAAACTACTACGCGAAGAACTGACTCAGGGGGAAGGAGAGATTGAGAGGCTTAGTACTGACCCCACAGACCCACAGCAACACGAAGACAGGCTTAGAGCACTTGGAGATGAATGTTCAAATGCCTGGAATAGACTTGCCAAGTTTGACTACGCCACTAAAACGAACAGTGCGCACACAGAGGCAGATAGACCTGGTAGGCTGTTGGCCTGGCTCTGTAGAAAAGAACACCCCAGACACACTATCACCATAATACAATATGTGCAAGGCAATGCACACCAGACCCAACAAAGCATAAATGACACCTTTAAAAATTATTATGCACATTTATACTCTCACAGAGTTAGTCCCCTGAGACCAGATAAAAGACACCTTGGAAGAGAGAGAGCTGCCCAAGCTCTCCCCAGCACAAGCACAGATATAGCTGAAGCAATTAAGTCGCAAGCTACGTGCAAGGCCCCAGGAAGCGACGGGCTACCCTTGGAATTTTACAAAACCTATGGCCCCTCCCTGATACCACTCTTACACGAGGTCTTCCAAGAAATATACGAACGAGGAGTCCTACCCGATAGTATGAGGGGAACCCTAGTGATCCCAGTTGTTAAGCCAAACAAACCGGCTGAGCACTGTGACTCGTATCTCCCGCTAGCTATGCTCAATTACGATGTCAAACTACTAACTACAATCCTAGCTCAGAGGCTGTCCAGACTGATAGGTGATATTGTACACGTAGACCAATGCAGGTTTGTCCCAGGCCGGAACACAACCATAATTTTACGCAGACTTCAGCACATTATATAACGGACACACACATTGAACCCTACGCCTTGCTATCGCTCGACGCTGTCAAGGCGTTTGATTCTATATATTGGGAGTGGCTGCTGGCGGTCCTAAAGGAATTCGGGTTTGGCCCAGGATTTATTAGGTTGATTCGAATACTCTACACCAAGCCAAGTGCACGAGTAAAAACTGGGAGATACGTGTCAGAGGTCTGGGATATATGTAGGGGCACTCGGCAAAGCTGCCCACTATCTCCCATGCTTTATATACTAGGCTTAGAAGCCATTGCCATTTATTTCAGCAAACAATTTTTTGATGCCAGGATAAGGCTAGGAGAGACAGATCATATCATCTCGCTCTACGCGGACGATGTCCTACTGTATCCCAGGGACCCGCACCTTAATGTCCCTACCATGCTAAAAGTTCTCGACAGTTTCTCTAAAGTCTCAGGCATACAATTTAGCAAGGCAAAGTCCCGTTTATTCCCGCTAGCAGCTCTTAAGGACAAAAGCGTGACAGAGCTCCCAACACTAGGGATACAATGGCAGACCACCACGTTCCGCTATCTAGGAATCCAGGTCATGCACACTCCGGAACTGATGCATGAACACAACACAAAAGCAGTAAATACCCACAATGCGCAGATCAATGACCTTCTGGGCAAAACTTCCATTCACAGTGATGGGGAGAGCTTCGATAACCAAAATGATTGTCCTCCCTAGACCCCTGTATAAATTCCAAAATGTGCAATATTATATCAATAATTAATTCTTCCGCCTACTGGAGTCGATAATTCGCAAATTTATCTGGGGGCATGACCGGCACAAAATAGCACACTCCACTCTAGTCCTACAATACGCCCAAGGCGAAATCCAACTCCCGAATCTCGAAAAATACTACTTAGCTGCCCAACTCAGCTTCGTGTCCAAATGTGTAGCCGACGAGACCAAAGCGAAGATGGGATACCCGCTGGTCAATTTCTATGGTACCGGAGGATACGCGAAATAGCACAACATAATTGGGACACTTTGCCAGAAGAACCCGAGTCAGATCCTCTCACAACTCTACTATACAACCTAGGTGAGGGACGAAAATTGGTCTCCCAGATATACAGCTACCTCAGTGACAACCCCAAGCCAAAAAGTGGGGTAATGAAAAGCAAGTGGGAGACGGATACAGGAGCCGTGTCCAGAAACTACAGATTCCGCTTTATACAACTAAACATCCTGCACCGGACATACCTGACCCCTTACAAGCTAATGACATTCAACAAACAAGCAAGTCCCAACTACCCATGGTGCAAGGCGGACAAGGCAGACCTCGTACACATGTTTTGGGAATGCAACCCGGTACAATCCCTATGGGCAAAAGTCAAGCAGACATACGAAAAAGCGGGCACCTCGAACTACAGCTGGTCCCCCTAGGAATGCCTCTTGGGAACATACCCCAGACCACCTGAACTTAAACTCTGGGTGAAACTAATGGACTTAATGTGCATAGTGGCAAAAAGACATATCGCCATGTCCTGGAAAAAACCTGCGGGCCCAGATATAATGCATGGTATAATGAACTAGAAAGGTGGGTTAATGCAGAAACCAGGGCATGGGAAGACGGCGTTACCAGGTCAATCGATGAGTCAAGCGCAACCTTGGACGCATGGAAGGAGATAACTAGAACTGTGTTCTATCCCTCAGATGATAAACCCCCATGAGCAAATAAGGTCTGGCTTACATAGAACTGCAAGAACACAATGCCCCATAAGGGAGTCCCCTAAAGGCCCAATGGAGCCCCTGAACTCGGGAATCCCCCCCCCCCCATCCCAACACCCTACCCTACTGAGAACCCAGAGTCTGAGTGATGAAGACTAGTCAAGGAGACAGTTAATGTTATTATGTATTTAAAAGTGTTATTGTGAAACACTGATGATCTTGCAATGGATGGCACACTTAAAATGACATGTGTGACTATGCAATGTTAAATGCTAATAAACAAATTTGAAAATAAAATAGGATAGGTAGGAAGTGAGGGAGGTGCCCGAAACTCCCTGTGCTTGGTCTCCTAAGAGACCCAAATGCACTCTGTGGTGATTGGCTGGCTGACTGTCTGGCAAGGACAGTCACCCTGCTGGGTGAGTGACAGCTAAGCTGGAATGAATGGGAGAGAACTGAATAACTGGCAAGTCTTTTGGCTTGAAATGCAGTCGGCCACTGGACGAAGGAACTGTAGAAGAGCTTGAAGAGGACACCTGCTGCAACTCCTGGACCGTTGGTTTGCCCGGTGAAGCCCTGCTGCACTGCCGAAACGCCAAGTTTGCATCGACAGAGAATCCCCTGCAAGGACGACTTCTCCCTTTGAGTTGGTGGGATCAATCAACTCCAAAGTAAGCCACCTGGATATCCATCTCGGAGCTGGTTGAATTTCCACAGAGTTGCTGCTGGAAATCGTAGAGCCAGGGAGAGGAACACCAGATTGTGTGCATTGCTTTTAAGCTGGCCTAGAGCTTTTGGAAGATTCTCTGTACTCCCTAGAAGCAGCACTGACCAAGCCTGAGCCCCCTCAACAGAGTGCGGGACCCCTGAAGCAAGGCAAGCCCATCTCAACAGCCAGGAACCGTGTTATTGCTATTTGCGTTAGCCGCGTGGAGTTGAAATGCGAAACAGCCACTGAAAGTGAAGTTTGCCGGTTGTAAGCTTTGACCGTCGCAGTGCATTGCAGGAGTCACTTACGTCCTCCCTCTTGTCCCCACAACTGAGGCCCAGGAACAGTGAGATCTGCACAGGAACAGAAGTCATCAGCTGCATCTTTTCTTAATTGCTAAGGTACTGTAAAACAAAGTCTAAGAACTTACCTCTTACTGTAGAAGTGCTTGTAATTTCCACAACTCACAAGTCTAATCGGCTTGTGGCCCTACATCTGATTCTTCTTTTCGCCAAAGACTCCTAAGAACTTGTGCAAAGACTTTTCCATTTACTTACAAGAAGTGCTGCATCCTATACAATGACTTTTGCCCGTCGACTTTGGCTTAGCCTTTTGAATTCTATGACTCTTCTAAGAGGATCTAAGTGTTTTGCCCTGCTTAAGAATATTTTTGATTTCTTGTGTTCTAATAACCTTTGCCTTTTACCAACTTTTAAGAGTGTTCTGAATACCAACAGTAAGATATTAATGTACCCAGCACCGTTTTTACTGAAGTCACCTGCGGATGTAGGTTGTGTCTGTGGGCCATCCCAAAAGGGTCTTGTCCGATTCAGAAACTCAGAGCGTACAGTATTGAAGTGTATTTGTGTTACTATTATATTGCTCCCTTCTATAGAAGGCTTTATAACTGACCGATAAATTAATAATTGTTCATGCTAGAAAGCTTGAGTGTAAGTTTATTTGAATACCGTTAACTGTGAACCTTTGTGTAACTCCACTACAGCTCACATTTCCCCTCTTGGGATCAGCCTGGCTGCCCAACACACTACCAAAACTGTAGTACAAGCTTATACCAAAGGTTGGGTTGCTGTCACGGCTTCAGCTTCCAGGCTCAGGAGTGGCACGAACCAACCTACCCCTCCAGGGTCTTGGCGCCTGCAAGTTAGACTTACACAAGCTTCCGCGACCCGGGCGGGGAGAGAGGGTTAGGATCTCGATGGTTGGATAGGTTCAGTAGTTAGGGTAACCGGAAAGAGGGCTGGGAGAGGGGAGGTGGTCAGGGAAGGGGACATTGGATAACACAAAGCAATAACTGGCATTTACAGACATAGATATTCACAACATGCACATTTCCCCCCAGGCCCCACAACTAGGCTTATAACCAGAAAGGGACTTATCTCAAGGGCTGAGTGCTGGCCTCCTGCCTGCGCACTCTCAGGTCCGGAATCCGGAGCAGTGTTATGCTGAAAAGAGAGTGGGAATTACGATCTGCGTGTTCCATCACACACTGAATGCTGACATTCACTCACTCTTGCACTAGAAGTTCATTCACCCTCCAGTGCTCATTAGTTTAGTGCATGCAGCAGTTAATATGCCCCTTTACGAGCGGATTGCAGCCGCGCGTGACTCCGCGTCTTTTATTGTTCAAAAGTTATGTGGGGTTTTTCCCTTTACGAGCGGATGACTGCCGCGCGTGGCTCCGTGTCCGCTATTGCCCAAAGGTTTCTGCGCTGCAACAACTCGTGATAAATCTAGATGGTTGTTAGTGGGTTAAACATGCCCAACTATGCGCTGCGTGTTTTTCTATAGTTACGCGTAGGTCAATTGCAGGCAATAATGGCGTTAATATTCAAGACTTAGCTTTGCTGGAGCAGGGGAGGAACATGAGGCAGTTGTGCGGAGCCCCCCTGCGCGTGCCCCTGACCGCCGTTGCTGGTGGTGTTCTCTGACTCTCTAGTGTTCTGCACTGCGCTGCGCGCCTTCCCCCAGATCGGCTTACGCTGCTGATTGTCTGCGGTACTTATCTGTATGGCTTGAGGGGCCCGGGTGGAGGTTGCATGGGGCGTGGCCCCCCGTGAGCTTCCCTTTGCTCGGAGCTCCGGAGAACACGTCTTCTCTGGTTGCTGTCCTGAGCACAAGCCCCGTGCTCTTGTTGAACGCGTGCGCATGCGCGCGCGTGCCCCGCCCGACGTGGGCTTCAACATGTAGTTCTTGGCCCAGGGGTGCTTGGGAGTTGTGGTCCTTGGGCTGTTTCTCCTGCAGAAAGGACACAACAGCCTTTTGTACAAAAGTATTTTGTTTTTTGTGCCTTGTATCTTCTTGGTGCTAATTGTCATTAGTTCCTGAGCCCTTCCCAACACTGGAATACTATGTTTATTATTGTGGCCCATGACAGTTGCCTATACCTGTGGCCAGAGTTGTGTGAAGTGGTCCCAGAGGGTACTGCATACAAACTTTGCCTAATAGGCGCCCTAACCATGATATTGTTAATTTGGACAATTTTTCCAGATCAGTCTTAATTTTAGCCATCGGGGAGCAGGGAGTTTACCTCAAATAAGTCCCGTACGTCTCTCAGTACATTAATTCCCAGGTATCTCAGCGTTCCCATATTTACCTGCAGGCCCAGGGCTTCAAACCTCCCCATCTTTCCTATCCAGCGAGAAGAGGACCGACTTCCTGCTAAGGACCCATATTGCTCGATCAGTTGGAACGCCGCTGGAATGGAGGACACAGGGTTCATTACGTGCAGTAGGACATCATCGGCTTAGAGGGCCACTTTATAGATCTCGGCTCCCACCTGGAAACCCTCTTATGCAGTAGTCACTTCTGATCTTCTGGGAGAGAGGTTCAACAGAGAACAAATAAGGTTGGTGAGAAGGGGCAGCTCTGCTTGGTACCTCTTCCCAGACCAAACCACCAGGGGTATCCCCCATTCACTGCGACACGTACCCTGGGTGAGGTGTACACTGCCATAATTCCCCTGAGAAACCGTTCCCAAAAACCGCACTTAACAAGCACTGCTCTGAGGAACCCCCACTCCACCCTGTCAAATGCTTTCTCTGCCTCTACTCCACTGAAAGGAGGGAGGGGTCACCCAGAAGCTCCTGGGCTTCATGGACCAAGTGTAATTTCATTGTCGGCCCCCTGACGTCCATTAAGGAAACCCACTTGTTTTGGCATATACCCCTCCAGCCTTGCCGCCAACACCTGGGTATAGACCTTTGCGTCTATGTTCAGGAGGGAGATTGGGCGATACGAGCCAGACATTCAAGGGTTCATCCCATCTTTATGTATCACCAAAATAAGCGGCGGGGAGAAGGATTCTGGAGCTCCGCCTGTGCTCAATATGTCCTTAAATAGTTAAGTCATTAACGGGAGTAGTACAGGGAGAAATAACTTGTAGAACCCTGCTGAGAAACCATCTTTCCCCAGAGCCTTTCCCAACGGTAGCCTCCCCACTGCCCTTTTGATTTCTTCCTCTGTTATGGGGGCCTCCAAGACACCAGTTTTGACCTCGGACTGTAACGCTCACCTGACTCCCACGGAGGCGCCGGCCTGGTTTGCGCTGCGGTGGCCTCTTCCAGGGTGGTGCGCAGGACTCGGAAGATGGACTGGACCAGGCCCCCCAACTCTTGCTTGCCTGGCTCGCTGAAGTACCCTTCTGTAGGCGAAAATAGGGGATTAAGGGTGTGCAGGGTAAGTAATCGGTCTCCCTCTTTCCCCTCTCACTCTCCTTGACACCCCTCTGTGATTCAGCGCAACAGCTCACCTTAGGGTCTGGAAGGGCGAGCTCTCCATCCTGCCTCTGATGCAGGGGCGCGTAGATATCCAGTTGCTTCACTGGATTTTCGGATTGGTGAGAAGCAAACTTGCTTGGCTTCCAGGTAAGTTTTTTGATTAATGGTTCCCCTCGTGTCCATGCGTTAATGTTCTAACGCTAATGTCTTTTTCCCCATAGGGGCCGGGGTACGGAATGCCGGGGAGCAGGCACCGACCCGAGATGAAAGGTGAAATCCTTGTGGAAATCAGGCAAGTCTTTAATGAGCGTTTTGATAATGTCTTTTCATTTGCCCATTAACGCTGATGTCTTTTTCCCCTTAGGGGCCGGGGTCTGGAACTGCCTGGATGCGGCGCTGACCCGAAATGAAAAGGGAATGACCCAACAGGTAAGTCTTAACATGGAGTCTTAGCTTCCCTTCTCCCTTCTTTCTCTCACCTTTGTTCTTGTCTTTTTCTCCCTAGGTGCTGGGGAGCGACTGTGGATCCGGATGGTCGATGCTGATGGAGGCGCCCTGTAAAGGTGAGTAAATGCAGCGCTGCAGCAGTCAATGCGATGAGTTTTTAAAATAAATGTCTTCCTTTTCAGGATCGTTGGCGAAATGTCTCCAGGTTGCAGATTTAACAGGTAAGGTCTTTTCCTTCTTCTGTTCTCTTGTTCTATTCCTCTGCAGGTGATCAGGATGCTGGCAGGCGTGGAAGAAGTCAAGATGCAGGAGCAGACACGGTGAGCGTCCAGCTGCTAGATGCAGAACAACGCGAAGCACGTGTGGCTGATCGGGTGTGGTTTAAATAGCCTTGGAAGAAGTTCCTGGAATGTGTCCTTCCTCCAATCAGGTATGTATCCTTCCCCGACCACACCCGGTGGTAAAAGAGTCCCACAGGAAAAGTAGTTCTGGCCTCAAGATGGCCCGGCTGTTGCAGCATGGTCTGGATCAGGTAAGTTTACACCAAGCACCTTTAAACACAAAGTCATCTTTTATGAGCCTGGCGCTTTCGGCGCCAGGACTGTTGTCCAATATGAGCCTGGCGCCAAAGGCGCCAGGACTGAGTCCACAGGGCCCCTACTTGGGGCTGCTGAGACTCCTCCCGAGGGCATGATGCCTGCTTCCGGGGGTGCTGGGCCGGTCCTGGTGCTCCGGGGGCAGGTATCATGACAGCACTCCCCCCCAAGGCCCCTCCCAAGGTTGTTCTTTCTGGAGGCTTAGGTTTATTTGGGAAATTCCGATGAAACCTTTTCACCAGCCGAGGTGCATGAACGTGGTTGCTGGGTTCCCAAGACCTTTCCTGAGGCCCATACCCTTTCCAGTCTATTAGATAGAAAAGTTTTGACTTGGAGATTTTGGAGTCCAAAATGTTCTTTATCTCGAATTCAGGCTCCCCATCTACCTGAATTGGTTCTGGTGGCTTTATTAATCTGGTTCCTGGTTGCACTGGTTTCAAAAGTGACACATGAAAAACAGGATGAATCCGCATGTTAGCTGGTAACTCGAGCTTGACTGCCACTGGATTAATGATAGCTTTGATCGAATAAGGGCCTAGGTATCTTGGATTAAAAGTTCGAGGTCCCTTTAGCGATAAATGTTTTGTGGCCAACCATACCTGATCTCCAATTTGGTATGAAGGCGCCTCTTTTCGATGCAGATCAGCATTTTTCTTGTATTTCTCTTTTGCGTGTTGCAAATGAGCAGTTGCATTCTTGAAGGCTTGAGTTATAGTAGAATGCAAGTAGTCTACTGCAGGCATTTCAAGACTCGAAGGAGAGTCCAGGTCTGAAGTACGAGGGTGGTGTCCATATAGTGTGTAAAAGGGGCTTTGCCCAGTTCCAGAGTGCACCGAGTTATTGTACGCATATTCAGCCACCCATAACAAATCCTTCCAGTTACCCTCTGATTGGTGCAACATACACTGTAGGTATTGTTCAAGGGTCTGGTTCGTTCTCTCCGTTTGACCATCGGTCTGTGGGTGGTGGCTGGTTGAGAGTCTCACGTCGATTTGTGCTAGTTGACAACACTTTTTCCAAAAATGGGAAATAAACTGGCTTCCCCGGTCGGAGACTAATATGGACGGGAATCCATGCAAACGGATAACATTTTCGAGGAATTCTTTGGCAAGGACCACAGCTGAAGGTAACCCTCTCAACGGGATAAAATGAGCCATTTTTGAAAATAGGTCCACCACAACCAGAATGGTATTGTATCCGTTACAAGGGGGCAGGTCCGTGATAAAATCTAGTGATAGTGTGCCAAGGCGCTGGTGGAATGTCTAAAGGCTGAAGAAGGCCGGCGGGTTTTGTCTTTTGGCCTTTGTTTTGGGCACAAACTCCACAGGACATCACAAAAGACTTAATATCCTTGCGCCAGGAAGGCCACCAAAATTGTCGTTTAATTTTTTCCTCCGTCTTGGCAATGCCAGGGTGTCCTTCCATCAGGGCATCATGGTGACGGGAAATAACGAGGTCTTGCAATTCTTTTTCTGGTAGAAATAAACGTCCTTGGAAGTAAGGTAGGCCATTGTTGACCGAAAAGTAAGACCCCTTTTGGATCCAATCCTGTACTGCGGTAGCGTCCATGAGTTCTTTTACACGTGCTTGAATGTCCTCGAAGGTTTGTAGTGAGGTTAATCCCAAAATTCTTTGCTCGGGAATGATTGGTACAGGTTCTGAAGTAGTGTCCAATTCTCCCATTCCAATTCGAGATAGAGCATCCGCTTTGCCATTCTTACTGCCGGGACGGTAAGTGATTACGAAATCAAACTCAGCAAAGAACAACGCCCATCGGAGCTGACGTGACGATTGTGCTTTGGCAGTCTTCAAGTATTGTAAGTTCCGGTGATCAGTGATCACAGTGATGGTGTGCCTGGCGCCAAGAAGATAATGCCGCCAAGCCTTAAAGGCGGACTTAATGGCCAATAATTCCTTATCGGTAATTGCATAATTTACCTCAGGCGGTGAGAACTTTCTGGACCAGAATGCTACAGGATGTAGTTGGTTGGTTTCAGGGTCTCTCTGAGACAGTACAGCTCCCATGGCTAAACTGGATGCATCAGTTTCCACTATGTATGGGAGATCGGGACGCGGGTGCTTCAAAATAGGTGCAGAGGTGAATTTTGCTTTTAATTCCTGGAAGGCCTGTTTCGCTTCCTTGGTCCATTCGAAACGTTTATTTTTCCGTAAGAGTGTTGTGATGGGTTGTACCACACGCGAAAATTCCGGGATAAATCTGCGATAAAAATTGGCAAAACCAAGCATGCTTTGGACCCCTTTCACCGAACTAGGAGATGGCCATTTAAGGATGGCCTCCACCTTTCTTGAGTCCATTTGGACCCCTTTTGGCGTCAGGATGAATCCGAGAAACTCAACCTCGGTGGTATGGAAAACACACTTTTCCAGCTTAGCAAACAGTTTATGCTGGCGTAATTTCTCAAGGACGGCCCGGACATGCTTTTTGTGATCAGATTCCGAAGAGGAGTACACCAGAATGTCATCAATATATACGACAACACAAACATCGATGAGTTCCCGGAGGACATTGTTCATGAAGAACTGGAAAGCTGCAGGCGCGTTGCACAACCCGAAAGGCATCACCTGGTATTCGAATAGTCCGTATTTTGTGCGGAAGGCAGTTTTCCATTAGTCGCCTTCCTTTACTCGTACCAGATGGTAAGCCCCCCGGAGATCTAACTTGGAGTATATGCAGGCGTCCTTCACTTGGTCAAGGAGTTCAGGGATCAGAGGCAAAGGGTAACGGTTTTTGACCGTTATCTGGTTTAATGCGCGGTAGTCGATGCAAGTTCTAAGGTCGCCTTCTTTTTTCGGCACGAAGAACAAAGACGAGGATGCCGGGGACTTTGACGGGCGAATAAAACCATTGGCTAGGTATTGATCCAAATATTGTCTCAAATGCAGGTTCTCAGGTTCGGTAAGGGCATAAATCCTGCTACAAGGGGGCTGTGCACCTGGCACCAGATCGATTTGGCAATCGTACGATCGGTGAGGAGGTAAAGTATTTGCCTGTTCCTTTTGGAAGACGTCCTGAAAGTCCTGGTATTCCGGAGGTAATTGCATGGAGGCAGAGGTTATAGATGCTAAATGAATCTTCGGGTTTTCTGGGTAACAGGTTTGTGCACACTCCGGGAAAGTTATTCTCTTAGCTCGCCAATCAATTCGAGGATTATGTGTCTCTAACCAAGGGATTCCAAGAATAACCTGAAACTGTGGAGCCTTGATTACATCAAACACAACTGCCTCCCGATGGCCGTCAGGACCAATAAGAGTCACCTCAGTAGTGGAGTGAGTTACCGGTCCAGAGGCAATTTCAGTTCCATCGACTGTGGTGATGACATCTTTGCTGGTTTTAAGACGGAGTGGGAGGTTTATCCTAGAGACCAATTCTCGATCCACATAGTTTCCAATAGCCCCACTATCGATGTATACCTTAATTGCATGCATGCGCTTAGGCTGTTCCGGATCTACGAGGACCATTGGCACGATGAAATGCGAGGTCTGAGAGTTAGTTTTCAAGCTCGGCAAGCGGACCCCTACGCTTGTCGGGCAGAGGCGTTTCCCGAAACAGAGTCTTCGAGGTTTTTATCAGCGGCTCCCACCGCCTTTCTGGGCGGTTTTGCCGGGCAGTCTCGTAGGAAGTGTTCTGAGTTCCCACAGTAAAGACATAATTTTAACTGTCGCCTCCTTTCACGTTCCTTTTGAGTTAAAGGTCCTTTAACCCCTCCAATTTGCATAGGCTCAGAGACATCAACACCCTTGGGGTTAGCGTGGGTCTTGACCAACACCCGGTTTTCTAACCTGGACCGATCTGCTTTCCTGTTTTGAAGTCTGTGATCCAATTGGACCACTAAGTCTATATACTCTGTGCACTCTTGAGGCGGATTTACAACTTGGGCCAAGACATCTTTAAGTTCTCCACGTAGACCTCGATAAAATAACGTGACCCTTTTATCCTCAGGCCATCCCGATTCCACAATCAGTCTATTAAAGGTTGCAATATAGGATAGGAGGTCCTGATTGCCCTGTCGCAGGGAGAGAAGTTCGTCATCCAGGGCCTGCCCCTGTAAGTGTCGAGCAAATAACCTTTCCATGCTTGCTTGAAATCCCTGAAAATCACGGAGAATTGGGTCATCTCGAGTAACCAGTGGAACTGACCAGTCGGCAGCGCAGCCGCTGAGATATGACAAAACAAAGGCTACCTTGGTCTGATCATTAGGGAAGGCCCCAGGTTTGCACAGGAAGTGCAAACGACACTGATTCATGAATACGGCGAATCGTTTAGGGTCCCCAGCAAAGCGTTCGGGTGGGGCCAGCGGCATGTTTCCAGGTAGATTTATCTGCACAGGATTACTGGAAACCACAGGAGCGGGGTTCCCTCCGGAACCGGGTAGAGGAGTCTGTCCAGGTTGACTCAGCAAAAGCTGTCTGGCCAGGTCATCAGTTCTTTCTTTTGATACTATTAGTTCCCTTCTGAGGGCATTAGTCTCCTGCCGAGAGGCATGTACTTCGGCCCGTAATTCCCCCAGTAATTGGGCCAACTGATCAGTCTCAGACATGTCCATAGCGCCTGGGTGGGATTTTGTAGGAAGGCTTCGCGTTCTGTAACGCTCACCTGACTCCCACGGAGGCGCCGGCCTGGTTTGCGCTGCGGTGGCCTCTTCCAGGGTGGTGCGCAGGACTCGGAAGATGGACTGGACCAGGCCCCCCAACTCTTGCTTGCCTGGCTCGCTGAAGTACCCTTCTGTAGGCGAAAATAGGGGATTAAGGGTGTGCAGGGTAAGTAATCGGTCTCCCTCTTTCCCCTCTCACTCTCCTTGACACCCCTCTGTGATTCAGCGCAACAGCTCACCTTAGGGTCTGGAAGGGCGAGCTCTCCATCCTGCCTCTGATGCAGGGGCGCGTAGATATCCAGTTGCTTCACTGGATTTTCGGATTGGTGAGAAGCAAACTTGCTTGGCTTCCAGGTAAGTTTTTTGATTAATGGTTCCCCTTGTGTCCATGCGTTAATGTTCTAACGCTAATGTCTTTTTCCCCATAGGGGCCGGGGTACGGAATGCCGGGGAGCAGGCACCGACCCGAGATGAAAGGTGAAATCCTTGTGGAAATCAGGTAAGTCTTTAATGAGCGTTTTGATAATGTCTTTTCATTTGCCCATTAACGCTGATGTCTTTTTCCCCTTAGGGGCCGGGGTCTGGAACTGCCTGGATGCGGCGCGGACCCGAAATGAAAAGGGAATGACCCAACAGGTAAGTCTTAACATGGAGTCTTAGCTTCCCTTCTCCCTTCTTTCTCTCACCTTTGTTCTTGTCTTTTTCTCCCTAGGTGCTGGGGAGCGACTGTGGATCCGGATGGTCGCTGCTGATGGAGGCGCCCTGTAAAGGTGAGTAAATGCAGCGCTGCAGCAGTCAATGCGATGAGTTTTTAAAATAAATGTCTTCCTTTTCAGGATCGTTGGCGAAATGTCTCCAGGTTGCAGATTTAACAGGTAAGGTCTTTTCCTTCTTCTGTTCTCTTGTTCTATTCCTCTGCAGGTGATCAGGATGCTGGCAGGCGTGGAAGAAGTCAAGATGCAGGAGCAGACACGGTGAGCGTCCAGCTGCTAGATGCAGAACAACGCGAAGCACGTGTGGCTGATCGGGTGTGGTTTAAATAGCCTTGGAAGAAGTTCCTGGAATGTGTCCTTCCCCGACCACACCCGGTGGTAAAAGAGTCCCACAGGAAAAGTAGTTCTGGCCTCAAGATGGCCCGGCTGTTGCAGCATGGTCTGGATCAGGTAAGTTTACACCAAGCACCTTTAAACACAAAGTCATCTTTTATGACCCTGGCGCCTTCGGCGCCAGGACTGTTGTCCAATATGAGCCTGGCGCCAAAGGCGCCAGGACTGAGTCCACAGGGCCCCTACTTGGGGCTGCTGAGACTCCTCCCGAGGGCATGATGCCTGCTTCCGGGGGTGCTGGGCCGGTCCTGGTGCTCCGGGGGCAGGTATCATGACACGGACAGTTTACGAAGATGGATGTCTGCTAGGTACATGTCTGTGTCGCCCTTCCCTGATTTGGTGTCCGATTCGTATAGTTTGTCAAAAGAGGCAAATGCCTCCTGAATCCCTTCTGCAGAGGACTTGTGTACTTTATCCCTCCCTTCCAATTTCGGTAACCCATCTTTCAGCCTGTTGCCCTCTTAGTCTTGCTGCCAGGAGTGCTTCTGCCTTGTCCCCCTTTTCATAAAACGTCTGCTTAAAGAATTGCAGGTTACAAGTTATTTTCCCCTCCTCGAAGATCCTCCGTTCCTCTTTTCGCCCTTGCCTTCAGAATCCACTCCGCACGTCCCGCTGATAGCTCCAAAGCCCTCCCATCGAGCTGTTTTATCTCCTTCCACAGCCTTTCTTCAATTGGAGCCCTCTCCCTCTTTTTTTCTAGCCCCTCCCTAAACGGAATCACCGCTCCATGTGGCCTTTCCTGCCTCCCAAACTGCTCTTTTTATCTACCTCCCCTGTGTGGTTGGCGTGGAAATATTCCTCAATTTCTTTAGTCAATTCGGAGAGATAGGTGGGGTCTCCCCACAGGGACTCATTATACCTCCACCTCGAGCCCTTGGGGCTTACCCCCCCAACCCTCAGCTTAAGTTAACTGTTACCATGTTGTAGACGGACCAGGTGATGAGGGTGAATCTCTGAACCCTGTGCATCTTCCCACAGGTCCCTTGAAATTTACATGTAATCGATCCTAGTGAAAGTACCATTGGGGAAGGGGGGGGAGTAGAAGGTGTACCCCCATTCCTGCTGATGGAAAGGCTGCCATATGTCCCTCCACACAAACCTTAGGGTTCAAGAAATTGGTTCCAGCTGGCTTCTGTTCCAGTTGTAGTATGGCAGATCCTCTTGTTCCTGGGCCTCAGTCATGGGGACAAGAGAGGACGTCTGGGGCCTCCTGCACTACGGTTTGAAGGTCGGCGGCAGCAATGGGCAAACTTCAGATCAGGAGCACTTCGCGGTTTCAGCTTCTCACGACAAGCACCACAGCGGTTCTCGGATACCATATGGACTTTCCTCACATCTGGGGTCCAGCACCCTGAGGTGGCTCAGGCTTGGTCAGTCCTGCTTCATGGGAGTGCGGAGGATCTTCCTGGAGCTCGGGTCCGACTTAAAAATGGGACACTCGATGCATGTGTTCCTCTCCCTGGCAATCTGTTCCTGCAGCAGCAACGGAAGTACAGCCAGCTCGGAGAGCATGTCCAGACAAGTTCACTTTAGGGTTGATTTGGTCCCACCAATCCAAGGGGAGAAGTCATCCTTGCAGGGCTTCTCTAGTCGAGGTGGATTTGGAGCTTCAGCAGGGCATCACTGGGCAAACCAATGGGCCAGTAGTTGCAGCAAGCGTCTCTTCCAAGTTCTTCTGCGGATTCCTTTGTCCAGTGGTCGACTCTGCCTTCCAAGCAAAAGACCTTGCCTTTTATGCAGGTTTCCCCCATTCATTCGCAGCCTAGTTGTCTCTCACACAGCAGGGTGGCTGTCCTCAAAGGACAGCCAGCCAATCACCTTTTTGGTGCATTCCTATAACCAAGGGGATTTAGCACCGTGAGTTTCGGGCACCCCCCTCACTTCCTGCCCTGCCAGACATGCTGTAGCCAGAGGCGGTCCTCACCAGTGAACCCTGCCATAGACAAAACAAAGGGACCAAATCTAGTTTGTCGCCCACAGTAAATCTCATGAAGGACCTATCCAACAAGAAATGGCGTAAAAAGACGACCAGGGCCATTTTGACAAAATGGGCACCCTTTAGTGCTTTGCAGTAGCTGCAATTGCAGCCTGCGGTAAAAACACTCAATGGTAGCAAAAAGTAAACCACTGCCACCAGCCATAAATTGTAGAAAGGGTAACCTAAAAATGTTACATGAGAAACAAGACAAAGGGGATAGTAAGTAACTAGTCCAGCATCCTATTGTAAGATTGTGTGTGCTGGGTCTAGAAAGTTACAAATGTAGGTTGAGTCAATTTCACTTCACTGCTCTTGGAAACAGTAGTTGTCGAGAGAAGGTATTTAAACCTTTGGGAAATCTAAAAAGACTACCCTGTGCCACTGCACTGAAGGTGCTGTGTGACACAATGTAAAAACATGATGCCTATGGAGTTTGTCAGACTCCAAAACCAAAAGAAACCGAGTTCAAATCACAGAAAAATACATGAGGGTGGGGAAAAAGATCATTCTCGCCAGGGTTAAAATTAAAAGTCCTAAAGTCCAGCAAAAAAGTGCTGGGTGTCTCCAAGGTAGAAGGGAATTAACAAATTTCTGAGAATTCTCCCTAACACCTTTAAAGAGGCATGGAGGAACTCATGACTCCATAAACTAAACTAAATCACAATGAACAGGGTTCCCATGATCAGAGTAAGAAAGAATGAATAAGGGGAAAAAGGCTTCCCTTGTTCAGGAGTGGGGCCACCACATACAATTAGGACTACAGGTGTAAGAAAAAACCAACCTTTGGTATAAGTCTGTACTACACAGTTTGTGGTAGCGAACTGAGCAGCCAGGCTTATCTCAAGAGGGAATGTGAGCAGTACAAGTATGTTACACAAAGGTCTTACCATCACAGTGTTTCAAGTAGTCACTTACACTGAAGGTTTCTTGGTAAAACACTTATTAGTTTTATTACACAATCATTTAAAAACCCTTCACTAGACACTAGAAGGAGGCAACCTAATGTTATACACAAATATACTTCAATACCAAACCAATAGGTTTCTGAGTAAATTAGGCTTCCCTGAAATAGGAGAAAAATGGCATTTCAGTTACTTTCAAAAAGGCACAAGTTAATAGAATAGATGACAAATACTTTCTTAGGCAGTGCAAATAGTTTCAGTTCACTAGAGGACTCGATTCAGTTCAATAAGCCTAGGCCAAAGTCAATGGACTAGTGTCTTGGACAGGAAAGAGCAGTTCTTGTAGTAAACGGTAAAGTCTTTGCCAATGTTTTCATAAGTAGTTTTTACGAAAAAGAATCATATGTTGGGTCACAAGCTGATTAGGCCTGCAAGTTGGGAAAGTTCCACAAATTTTCACCACGGGAGAGGCGTTATGTAAATCGGGTTGGCACAGTACATTAATATGAAGCAACAGATGCAGCTGAAGACGTTGGTTCCTGGTAGTTCCTGCAGATCTCACAGTTCCTGAGCCTCAGTCGTGGGGACAAGAGGGAGGACGTCTGGGGACTCCTGCACTGCACCGTATTGTTGGAAAACGCTGACAAAATTGAGTCATTTCGGTTTGAGCAGCTGTCATCAAGCACCCAAGCTAGTGTCCTTCTCCCTGGTTAATCCTAACCAGCTCCGAGAATGGTATCCAGGTGGCTTACGAGTTGATTGGCCACCAGCTCGTCTTCGGTTCTTTCGTTCCAGTGGTCGACTCTGCTTTCCAGTCCAAGAGATTCACCTTTTAAACAGTTTACTCCCTTTCATTCCAGCCTAGCTGCCACTCACCCAGCAAGGTGGCTGTCCTTGCCGGACAGTCAGCCATTCATGCCATAGTGCATTTGGGTCTCCTAGGAGACTAAGCACAGGGAGTTTCGGGCAACTCCCTCACTTCCTGCCACCCCAGAAACTCAGACGCCAGAGGCGGTCTTCAATCATGAAGCCCGCCAAAGGCATAGAAACAAAGGGACAAACCTAGTTTGGCGTGCATAGATAAACTCTAGAAGGACCTTTCCAAAAAGAAATGGGGACAAAAGAAGACCGGGACCCGTTTAAACAAAGGTGCTTAAGGCGCCATCTTGGAAAAGTATGGCTCCAGCGATTTTTGGCTACCAGTGTTCGCAGTCATGAAAAATCATGGTAGTTTGTTGTAAAACCACTGCCACTAGCCATTTCGATAGAAAAGGGTAGTATTTGACTTCTACGTGAGTTTCTAGACACGGGGGATACTAGGTAGCCCCTTCAGCACTCTATAGGAAGATGGTGTGTGCTGAATCTAGGAATTTAAAAAGACTAGTAAAGTCAATTTAACCTTACATTCGCTGGGAAACAGTAGTATATCCCAGAGAAGGTATTTAAACCTTTGGGAAGTCCAAAAGGACATCCCTGTGTCACTGCACTGAGGGTGCTGTGTAACACACATGAAAAGATTCCTATGGAGTTATCTTAAAACACCATAATCGAAGAACACAAGGGTAAAATGCATCAAAATACATGAGTGGGTTAAAAAGGCTCACACTCTTTCCAGGTGAAGAAATCAGTCCTTAAAAACCAGCAAAGTTGCTGGGGGTCTCCAAGGTGACGGGAATTGCCACATTTATGAGAATTCTCCCTGACGAAGAGAACAAGAAAAAGCTCCAGAAGTCCAGCAGAAAGTGCTGTGGGTTCTCACTAGGTGAAGGGGATTAAGCATAAAACTGATAATCTCCCTAACAATCGCCTTTGAGCTTCCGTGAGGCAAACACAACTGTGTGCTCAGCTTTGCCATCGTCCTGCAAAAGCAAAGCACAGCACCTAAACCCAATTCGGACACATCGGTATGAATAATGGCCTTCGTCCCTTCCCTGAATCTCTGAAGAACTGGTGCACTGACTCTGAATAAACTCCTTCCAAGGGATTGGTTGCTCCAACGTATTCCACATCCTTGACAGGTAATTACCACAGCTGTGCTGCTTCGGAAGCTTTTTTTCGGAGTCCTGTGTCGATACGGTCCCTCGAGGACCTCCTCCGACAGTCGACGTCACCGGATGTTCCAAGTAGGACGCTTGACGCCCGTAGCCTCAGTTCCATTTTTTCCACGAACATGTTCGCTTCGAAATCTCGGTGCGCCTCGGGTCTTGTGAAGCGGTTCTTCGATATCGGTGTGTTCGTAAGAGTATATATGTCTTCGTCTTCTGCTACCCTGAAATCGGGCTTCAAGAAGTGTCGGGACTGCGGTTCCAAGATGTCGCTGACGGAACCGCACGCTGTCTGCCTTTGGTGCCTTGGTGAGAGCCACCCCACGGATGACTGCAACGAATGCCAGTCTTTGACGTCGAAGGCCTTGCTGGAGCGGAAGAAGAAGCTGTCGGCGGGTAGGGCTTCCAAACCCTGTAAATCGAACTCTGCTGGACTTTCGACCAACGATTCGAGTGGCGACTTTCCGCGTCGGCGTAAATCCAGGGGGTCTTGTTCCAGGAGTGGGTCCCGCCATTCCTCGGCCTCTTCGAGCATGCACAGAAGCGCCGTCATCGGTCGCCTTCCCTGTCCTCGTCTGAGGACTCTGCCAAATGGTGGGTTGCTTGTCCCACCAAGCAAGCATTCATCTCCTGCGGAATGGGACGCCTTCCATAAGGAAATGACGATTTTCGAGTCGCAGGGCATCGTTCTGACCGCGCCATCGAGAGAAGCCGGTACCAAACGCTCTAGAGCCACCGTTCGCACACCTTTTGGGCTCGGGCGGTCGGCGCGATCACTGGGAACCTTTGAGGTCCCGGCCGGACAACGATGATCGCCATTGTGCCCGCTCCAGACACCGTCAAGACCGTTGGAGCCTGTGAGGCCTTCGAAGAAGGCATTGGCGCCATGTCCGTTGAGGGACTTTCCCGAAGCTCTGTCTCCGAGGAAGCCGTTGATGCCATCGGCGCCGAGGCCGTCGAAGGACGCGCTCGGGGCTCCGGCCGCGATGTTGCTGTCGAAGTTGTCGGCGCCTTGGTCGACGCCACTTCCAACGGCGCCCTTTATGCCTTTTGAGGAATTTGTGCCAGAGGTACCCCAGAGAGCTGTGGAAGCTCCTAGGAAGGCACTCAGCAAGTCTGTGCGGACTATCTTCGACCCATACTCTGTTCCTCCGCCCAGGGTGGACTTGTTCCAACCCTTGGAGTACATTTCAGAGGTTGAGGAAGGGTCTGAGGGTGAGGTGCCTCCTGAGGTTCCTGATGACCTGGTCCTAGCCAATTGAAAGACCTTTGTCAATCTTTGCATGACGCAAGTAGTCTTGATACCTCCCCGGAGGTTGAGTTTGGCAGACCTGAGCCTGGTACGCATGCTGAATCATCATACAGGCACCTCATGTCGAGGGTGACTGAGTATCTGGGGTGGTCTGCTCCACCTGTGGATTTTCTGCAGGATGACCCGACCGATAACCTTGACCAAGGTCCACCCACTGACCCGGTGCTGCCATTTCATATGGCCTTACAGAGAAGGGTGGCAGCAGCTTGGACTGCTCGGGAGAGTCTTCCGGCAGTGAGTAAGTCGTTGCAGAAAGAATACCGTCCAGCCAGTGGCGACCCCTGCTACTTGACTACACACCCCACTCCGGAGAGTTTGGTGGTGCAGGCGGCTACGGCCCCAGCGAAGCAGGCGGCATACCCTACAATCCCTTCTGATAGGGACGACAAACGCTTTGACGGTTGGGCGAAGAAGGTATTTTCTTCTTGGGGTATGGCTTTACAAGCAGCCAACTCTGTCTGTGCCCTTGCAAGATTCACGCACACTCTGTGGAATTGTCTTTCGCGGCTGAACATATGCCCGAAGGGGAGGAACGGGATGGTTTTCTTGCCCTCGTTCAGGATGGCAAGGATGCCATGTGTGAATCCGTTCAGTCTGGTCTGGACATGGCAGACTGTGTCAGCCGGTTCATGGTGGCGAGCACCGTGATGCGCAGGTTTGCGTGGTTGCGTAAGTCGGTTTGCTCCTTATGTACCGTCCCGGCTTCTCAACATGCCCTTTGATGGTGTCCATCTTTTTGGCAGCAAGGCTGACGAGAACCTTGAGAGGTTGCAGACCTCAAAAGCTGCAGCGAAGTCGTTGAGCGCTGCAGTATGTCAACCGCCGCCTTTTCGTCCTAGGGGACAGCAATGGTGGGGAGGTTCCTTTCGATACTACTCTTCCTTTAGTAGATCGAGGGGGGGCTTCCAGTCAAAGGGGCCAACGTAGGAGTACCAGAGGTGGAAAACAAGGTACTCAAGGTGCCAAACCCGCTCGGGCAGTTGCCTCTTTGCCCTCAGGCACTGCTGCAGCCGCTTCCGCTCAGTCATGAGGCCATGTCCCATGGTTCGCTGGTTGGGGGAAGGCTGGCGCAGCATCTTATAGAATGGCGTGCCATTACTTCAGATGTGTGGGTTCTGGAGATCATAGCCCACGGCTACTGTCTTCCTTTCCGGCAGAGGCCTCACGACAATCCACCGGGGAAGCTCTTTGAAGAGCCCGGATCCGCTCCTTGCGCCGGAAAACAAATCCCTGCTGGAGAAAGGCGCCATATAACTGGTGCCTGTAGCGGAGAGGAACAAGGGATGGTATTCCCCATCATTTTTGATTCCGAAAAAGGACTGGGGATTGAGACCCATCATGGACTTGCGTGGCTTGAACAAGCTCCTCAGGAAGGACAAGTTCAATATGGTTACTCTCTCTCAGATCCTCCAGGCCCTTCAGCTTCAGGATCAAGCCCTGGATCATCTGTCCGTCACCTGCCACTCCCTTCACAAGCTGGGCTTCTCCCTCAACTTAAAGCAGTCTCACTTGACACCTACCCAGCGGCTCCAGTACATCGGAGCAGTGCTCGACACATGCCTGGGGCAGTGTTCGCCTCACCAGGTGAGGGCTCACCACATTCTTCAGATGGTGGACAAATTTCATAGTGCCCAGAGTCTCCCGGCGTTCAAGTTCTTGACGTTGCTCGGCCACATGGCATCCTGCATTCTACTGGTGCCAGAGGCCAGACTGCGGATGAGATCTTTGCAGTGGGCTCTCAAGATTCAGTGGTCACAGTTCTCCGGCAGGATGTCGGACCCGGTTCAGATTCTGCCCTCGGTCGCCCAGGACCTGCTGTGGTGGGCCGTCGAAGGAAATCTGTTCAAAGGGGCTCTGTTTTGGCAACCATGGTCGGAGGTGACGATCGTGACGGACGCATCCCTCAAGGGATGGGGCGCTCATGCCAGCGAGCTGACAGTCGGCGGTCTTTGGTCTCTGTCGGAGTCCAGACTCCACGTCAATCTGTTAGAGCTGCGGGCTGTCAGGCTAGCCCTGAAGGCTTTTCTGCAATCTGTGCGAGGGAAGAATGTCCTGATTATGACGGCACTACCTCAACAAAAAGGGGGGGGCAGATTCACTCCCACTGTGCAGGGAGGCGATGCAGCTCTGGTTCTGGGCCATCTAGCAGGAAACGTCGATCTCGGCAGTTCATCTGGCCAGAGACGAAAACGCGACGGCGGGCGCTCTGAGCAGGCAGAGCATGGTCTCTCACGAGTGGGAGCTGGCTCAGGAAGTTCTTTTGGAGATGATCGCCCTTTGGGGAACCCCACAGGTGGATCTCTTTTCGCCACCAGTGTCAACCGGAAGTGCGAAAGGTTCTGCTTGCAGGAATTTCCTCCAAGAGGAGCCTTAGGGGACGCGTTCGAAGTGGAGTGGTCCTTCCCACTGCTGTACGCGTTCCCTCCAGTCCCCATTATTCCGCAGGTGTTGCGGAGGTTCGGTTCCCGGATGATCCTCATTGCTCCGGCATGGGCCAGGAGACCGTGTTACCCGGGCCTTCTAGACATGTCCATCTGCCCTCCACATCGTCTTCCCTACGGAGACGATCTGTTCTCACGGGAGGGGGGTCGAGTTCTCCATCCAGAGGTCAAGTCGCTCAGCCTTCATGCTTGGTATCTGAAAGGCTGAGATATAAGGATTGGGACCTTCCTGAAGACGTGATGGAGGTGTTGCTTTTGGCCAGAAGGCCCGCAACGATATCCCTGTACCGTTGCCATTGGAAGAAGTTCTGTGACTGGTGCAGGGTACAGAATGTGGATCCTTTCCAATGTTCCATTCCTTTGGGCTAAAGAAAGCAAAAAAGACAACCAAAAGTGCCTGCAAGTAGGTACCATTAAGGGTTACCTGGCGGCGCTGTCCATATTTAAGCGCTCGTCTGATGAATGTTCTTTTTTCAAAATTCCTTTGATTTCTCAGTTCTTGAAAGGGCTAACTTATGTGTTTCCACCATCGCCTTTCCAGGTGCCGGGATGGTATTTGAATTTGGTTTTAAAGTTCCTAATGGGAGCTCCGTTTGAGCCATTACATTCTTATCCATTGAGACTGTTGCCCTTTAAAACTGTATTTTTAGTTGCAGTTACTTCCGCATGCATAGTGAGTGCTTGAGTTACAGGCACTTTCCGCCAAACCACCCTTCACTGTATTCCATAAGGACAGGGTTGTCCTTAGGGTACAGCCTTTTTTTCTTCCGAAGGTTGTGTCGGAATTCCATCTGAGCCAGAAGGTAATTCTTCCGGCATTCTATCCTCTTCTACATCCTGGTAAGTAAGAGGAGAGGCTCCATAGGTTGGATCCTAAGAGCTTTAAGTTTCTACATCTTGCGCATGTCCCGGGTCAGAGTGGACGATCAGCTCTTTGTAGGATACGCTGGAAGGCGTTTGGGACAAGCTGTTGGTAAGCAAACTTTGTCCAGGTGAATTATCTTGACAATCTCTGAATGTTACCGTTTGGCGGTGAAGGACCCTCCTGTAGGTTTACGGGCCCATTCTACTACGAGTATGGCTAGCTCCACTGCACAGTGGTTTTCCGATTCGCAATATTTGCGAAGCGGCCACATGGGCCTCTGTCAATACTTTTGTAAAACATTATTCCCTGGACTCTATCCATGGGCAAGAATTGGCCTTTGGCAAGGCAGTCCTTTATTCTGCAATTTTATTGGGCATTCTAAAATTTCTAAATTCTTTCCCACCTCCTTATGTTGGTACTGCTTTGGGAGTCTGTCAAAGATGTGGAATACGTTGGAGGAACCAATCCCTTCGAAGAACAAGTTACTTCTTACCTAGTAACGTTCTTTCGATGGGATGTTCCGACAACGTATTCCACATTGTACCCTCCCTACCTGCCCCTCTACAGAATTTCTTATGCGATTGCAGCTTCCGTTTCCGCAAGGCTTTCTGTAGTCCTACTGGTATTCGATTGGTGCCACACGTTCTGGGGGAAAAAAAACAACTGAGGCTACGGGCGTTGTTCGTCCTACTTATAATATCCGGTGACATCGACCGTCGGAGGAGTCCTCGATGGAGCTTATCGACGTAGGACGCCTACGCCGAAAAGTTTACGAAGCAGCACAGCTGTGGTAATTACCTGTCAAAGATGTGGAATACGTCGTCGGAACATCCCATCGAAAGACCGTTACCAGGTAAGAAGTAACTTGTTCTTCTCGCACGATGACCAATTGAATTGTACTCCTGCCAGGAGGCAGATGAATAGGTCATATATAGCATCAGCCCCACCCCCATACCGAAGGAACGAAAGAGCATCATTCATGGAGCCTATCCCCTCTCCGCCGGCATATCGTCAAAGTAAAAGACGCTACTCGCTAAAACAACCATACCAGCCTTATCCTGGATTAATCGAAGAGGAAGTAAACCAGCAGAATCAAGAACAACTAAACCTGTTGTGACCAAGGTGACGAAAGCAAATTACTTCACTGCTGGAACTGACTCATGTAGACGCATTGGACACAAAGCAAATACGCATTCCACCATGAAGCTACACAAACAATTGGTCAAACTGCACTTCGACATGAAGAATATGGTTTCATTCAATAGGTTAGAAAACCTATACCCCATTAATGCTGAAACGCAAGATATACCAGAATACATATAAAGCTTGCTTAATGCAAAAGCGCAGTAAGGAGAAGTGGCCATGTAACACAACATGGATGGCGCAGCCACATTCGAGTGAATGGAAAGCATCAGGGAAGACGTGGAGCCTGCAAACAGAGCGGGCCTGCTGAATTAGCTAAAACCACAGAGCCGAGCAACACAGAAGATAGCTGCCTAACCCCTTTCAAGGTTACAGAAGGAATGGGAGGCTTGGACCGGCGCTGAGGAGGATGGAAGATAATATAAGAGGTATCCTTTGCCCCTGGGAAAAAGTCAGGGAAACAAACAACTCATTGAAAACCAGGTGCTCATTAGTTGAGGCTCAATATTTAAGAATAGCTCAAACAAGTCTCTAGAGGGTTAGAAGGGTGAAGACACCCGCAGTCAAACCAAAATTCCCAGTAAAGGGTGTGCAGAATAATTCAAAAGGTGGTCTCTTCACTCGTGACCCAGGGTTGAAAATAGTGCCTAATCATTAGTGCTAGATACAGAGGTGCACCTGCCAGAAACTCTAACAGTTTCCAGAATATTGATGCTGGATAAGGTTATGTTCCAAGCTAAATGGCTTGGCTCATTGCCTAGATAATTATAAATTGTAAGTTATAAATGAGAAAATGGGGGGGCGCTGTTGCGCGGCTTGCGAAATGGCCGCAGCCTGAAAGTGTTCCGGCAGAGGCTCGGGGAAAAATCTTACATCTCAATGTTTTGGCCGTGTAGTGGATTCCACGAAGCAAGGCAGTGAATGTTGGAGCACCCGCCACGTACTTTGATATAAAATTGAGGCATGGTGAGTTGGAGGTGACAGTTATTGAGGGCTTTGTTGTGGCGGCTGGTCCCCTCCACCCACGGCACCCTTCATCTACATTGGAGACGGATCTGCGGCATCTTCCCGGACTGTGCGTGGGGCCGTGGTGTCTTGCTGCCCTACTGTCCCTGTTGCCGGCCCCACTGCTCCACGGTGGCCGGTGCCCTGGGGGCCGTGATCGGCAGCGTCTTGGCGGCGCACGCATCTGTGTGCGAGGGGATTCCATTCTACGCCTGGCTGGGCGGCGGAGAGGCCGGGGCGGGCCCCGTCTGCCTGGTGGACGTGTTCCCGTGGAGCCTGGGATTGCGGGGCGGCGACTCTGGCCCGGCACGGCGCTCCATTGTGGCAGCGGGGGACATCGGCTCCTGGCAGTGAGTCGGGGGACCCTAGGGGAGTCAGTGGCACGCACTGGCCCCCCCGGGTGGCTGTGGCCCCACCCGCCTGCAATGTCTCTGGTGGACCCTGCTTCTCCCGCGCCCCCCCTCTTGGAGTTCCCCCTGTGGCTATGGGCCATGTGCGCCCCTTGCAGTTCCACTGGGGGTGCTAACTGGCTCAGGACTCTTGTGGCGCTGTTATGGGGGGTGGGCGTGAGCACCTTCAATCACTGTCCAATATGATCCATTAAGTGGCACCTCATCTGTTGAACGACGGGGCGCACCCATCCTTCGCCTCTGTTCGGAGACAAGCTGCAGATCAATAGGAACACAGTACAGTGCAGGTTCATATGAAAAGCGGTGTTGGGCGATGTGATCAGCAGGACGCCTTATACCCCATCCTGGTTATTCCCGCCGACGCCTGCCTTGCACACCGCTGGTCCTTGTTCCCCGATCCACGGATAGCGCCTGGACATCTGATTTGGATGGGGGGTCGCCCCTATGATTCGCGGAGACTGATCTTTGTTGGAAGCACGTGCCTGTTATGGCTTAGGCACACACTCTTCACACACTGTGGCCGGTGCACTGCTGCGGCGGGGGCTCCTCCGCTGACCCTCGAATCATTGTGAACTACACAAGACACAGAGGGCATCTACATCTCGACTGGGCTACCTCTCAGGTGCCAGATTGTATCTGGGCTCTGCGACCTGCTCCTCTGGGCTCTGTGGCCTTCCCTTCTCTATCTCCATCAGGGGTGGCGGCGGGGCGATCTGCATTCAGTACATAAACACTCGGTGGTGCCACTTGAGATATGTGGAACCAGAAGAAACAATCAAAGATGGACCAATACTCTTGTGCCGACCCTCCGCAGCAAGGCGACGACCCTGGTCCCCCCCAATTGGACGTTTTCACCCTGAATCAGACCCTGCTGGTGCTTAAGAGTAGCACGGACAGTTTGGGTGCAAAAATAGATGCACTTACCTGTAAAGTGGATGTCTCGGCAGTTCCGATCGATAAGCTGTGCAGCAGGATGACGGAGCACCAGATTGGGTTTGGCGAAGACAAGATTACGGAATTACAACGGGAGGTTGCTTCGTTGCAGCAAACGGCCAAAAGGGTGGTCGCCAAGAACGATGACTTAGAGGGAAGGTCGAGGCGAAAACAACATTAGGATCACCGTGGTCGCAGAAACCACTCGAATAGACAACATGGAGGTTATCCTTGCAGCATCAGTCACTTCATGCAATGCCAACTCAGCCATAACGTAACTGTCTCACCGGGGCTACATGCCCCTGGTAATCCAGATATATTTCTGCTTACATGGAACATTCAAGGGCTTCACTAATGCTAAAAAGGCACGTCTAATTTCTAATTATGTGAATAATCACTGTCTTTTGTATACAAGAGACGCATATAGGGACGAATCACAATCTCCCTGCCCTGTCAGGCTGGGGTATTTATAGATATGGGTCCTTCTTTTCAACATACTCCCGAGGTGTTGCAATTTACATACACCGCTCTCTGGAATTTAAACTCCACAAACGGGTGTCTGACAGTGAAGGGCGGTTCATTTTTGTGGCTGGGGAGATTGCAACTTGGTCTGTCATATTCATAAATGTTTATGCCCCTAATCATGACTCTCCCGATTTTGATTTTATTTTAATTTATTTATTTATTTATTTCAAGCATGTTCGGAACAGCTATGCGCCTTTCCGGGATATGAGGTGGTTTGGGTGGGGGATTTTAACTTGGCCATTTCCTCAGTATTAGATAGATCATCATCGGCCCAGAGGCAGCCTCCCCATGCAGCACAAAAATGGCTATCGATCGCGTCAGATTACTAGTTTGATATTTGGTGTTTGCTTCATCCTGAGGCGCGGGAATTCACGTTTCACTCCAGTGTAAATGGGATCTCTTCCAGGATCGATTATATCTGTCTTTAGAGCTGTTTCGGGAGGCGGCGATACTCCCTCGTACCCTATCGGATCACTCCCCAGCTCTTGAGAGATTCAGGGACCCTCCGTCTCCTCCCAAGACACTTCGATGGAGGTTTCGGGCTCGGGCTCTGGAGGGCGTAGCGTTCCGGGAGGATCTGCGCCAGTCTATTGCAGAGTTCTTCCAGCTGAATGCGGCATCCGTCCCCACCCCAGGCGTGGTATGGGAAGCTTTTAAGGTGTTTTTGCAGAGATGGTGCATGTCACGAGAGGGGGGGGGGGCCTGAAAAGTATTCGCAGAGCGATTGGTCTGAAAGAAAAAGAAATAAAAAATATGGAGCGCCTTCAAGAGAAGTGGAACTCCCCGGCTCTTCAGGCTGACCTAGCGGCGAAAAGACGGGGAAATCCGCTCCCTAATGGATGGGGAGGAGCGATATCTGGGCGACCCCATTGCTGCGGCAGGGTACGGGGAGGGAGATCGTCCGAGCAGAACTCTTGCTTGGGCCGTCAGTCGCCTGAGCCCCATACTAGAAGTGGTACCCACGGGGGGTGAGGGGGGGTCCCACCAGGGATGCAGTGGAGATTGAGACATTCCACCAGTATTACGAGTTGTATTCTGCTCATAGTACTGCAGGACACAATGACATTGCCCAATATCTTGACAGGGTGGCCCTGGACTGGCTTGAATCGGAGGTGGGTGTGCTCCTTAATGACCCCCCACCCCCAACAGAAGAGGAATTCCGCAAAGTGATAGTGTCTTCCGAATGGTAAGGCCCCGGGTACGGACGGGATAACGGCTGAATTATACAAGGCCTTTCCAGATATACTTATCCCCCACCTATGTAAGATGTTTGAGGAAGCAGCGTCCACTGGAGTACTTCCGGAGTCCACTGCTCTAGTCACGGTGCTGCTCAAGCCTAATAAGGACCCAAAAAAAGGCTCATCTTACCTCCCTTTTGTCACTGATAAACACGGACAATAACATTTTTGCTAAGTTACTCACGGACCAGCTTCTTCCCCCAAATGCCTGCTCTGATCCTCCCAGATCAGGTGGAATTCATCCCGGGTAGATCTAGTCAGAATAATCTGCGAAGACTTTTGACTTTAATGCGCAATGTGAACCCGGATGTCCCTATTGCGGTGGTGGCCTTGGACGCGGAGAAGGTGTTTGATTCAGTTGAATGGCCTTTCCTGTTTGAGGTCATTCGCCGCACTGGCATGGGCATCAAGTTTCTTCTTTGGATCCGCCTTCTTTACTCAGCCCCTCGTGCACTGATATACGCAAACGGGATTCAATCCGCTCCCATTTACCCTACGCGAGGCACTAGGCAGGGGTGCCCTTTTACCCCTCTCTTGTTCGCCCCTTGCCATCGAGCCAGTGCCCTGTGCCCTGAGGGAGTTTCACTCCCACCGGGGAGTAACAATCCGCTCACATGTTTCCATTGTCTCCCTCTATGCGGATGACATGTTATATATAAAACACCCTCGGTGCAACTTGCGACCTGCGGAGATAACATTTGGTGCGTTGTCCGGTCTACAAATAAACTGCTCTAAATCTGAAGTGCTTCCACTCATGGCTGGGGTAGCGCCACAAGATGTGGGTGAGGCCTTTGCATGGTGTCCGCAGGGAATTCGATATTTGGGTATAAGAGTGTCCACCTCCCCTACATCGCTGTTGGAGAATTATGTCGCCGCCCTGAAACACCTGGAACATAGAGTAGACACATGGGTGTGGCTCCCTATCTCTCAGGCAGCCTGCATCTCCCTATCTAAAATGGTTGTCCTACCAAAACTGTTATACATTTTTAATAATGTACCCGTTTGGCCTCCTGCTTCCATCCGGAGCCGCATAAAGTCCCTGATGTCTAGGTTGATCTGGGCAGGGAAGCAACCCTGCATGCCTTTGCGCATAAGCCCATATGCCCATGGGGGGGGGGGGGTTGGAGGTCCCCAACCTGTTTCTTTATTATCTAGTTAACCAGATCAATATTCAATCTGGTGGTGGTCCCTGACAAATGAATCCCCACACTCGCTTCTTGAAAGGTCGATCGCCCAGACTGATGATCTCGGAGGCTTCCTTAAGGCCACACGGGAGCGTCACCTAAGAGCGGAGGTCCAACCCTTGGAGATTACACTTAAAGCCTGGGATCAACTAGCAAAGCGGGACAGCATAGGACCTTGGTATTCACCCATGATGGCTATATATAGGGTCCGAGGGATTCCTCTTATATATGAACAGGTCTTTATTCATCATTTCCAGAATTTGCAAGTCCACTCCTTAGGAGACGTGGCACCGCAAGGTCAATTTATAGCCTGGGAGGAACTTAAGGCCAGGGGTGACTGGACCCCGGTTACCCTGTTGCTGTCTATCGAAAGCCTTTTCCAAGTCCAGTGACAGGACGCATGCATCAAGGTTCGAGTTTTGGGCAAAGTGTATTCGGTCTGTTGTTTTGCGGATGTTGTCCGACCCTTGTCGGCCCCTTATGAAACCCACCTGATCCCCGTGGACTAGCTTCTGCATTATCCCCTCCATCCGCCTACCCACCACCTTGGCCAGAATTTTGACATCGAAATTAAGCAGGGATATTGGCCGGTAAGATGAGCATTCCCTCGGGTCCTTTCCTTCCTTGGGTAGGACCACTATAATGGCTCCCATCATGGAGTCGGGGAGGGTGTCCCCCTCCAAGACTGAGTTGAAAACCTTCGCCAGGTAGGGATAAGGATGAGCGAAACCTCTTGTAAAAATAAACCAAAAAGCCGTCTTGCCCCGGGGAGGTCCCCACCTTCATCCCACTAATCGCCTTCTCCACCTCTTCTTCGGTCACCCGACCCTCCAGCCCCTCGGCCAAATCTCGGGGAAGGGATGGTATCTGTATGGAGTCGAGAAACTCCTCGATCTGGGCATCACCCCCGTCATATTCCGAGGTGTACAACGCCTCGTAATTCTGGCGAAAAGCTGTACTTATGTGGGCGGTGTCATAACCTAGTGTTCCCCCACTGTCCCTCACTTCCTTCACCATCCTACTTCTTTGGACCTCACTCAATTTCCAGGCCAGGATCCTATCCACCCTGTCCCCCTTCTCGTAGTATCTTTGTTTGACCATTTGGAGGCTCCTTTCCGTTTTGTGAAGGAGCACATCTTTTAATTGGAGCCTGTAATCCTCCAAAGTGGCCACGTGGTCCCGGTCCAAGGTCTGTACTGGGGACCCCCCTGGTTGGAGGCGTGCTATCTTTTCCCTCAGAATTCTCTCTTGTATCTCCCTCTTCTGTCGAGAACCCAATTTGATGAGTACCCCTCAGGGTAGCCTTAAAGGCTTGCCAGAGGGTGTGCGTGCCCACCTCCCCATTATCGTTGAGCTCGAAGAACTCGGAAATGGCCTCCAAGATTGTCTGGGCGTGTACCTCGTCTCTCAATATGGCGTTGTTGCATCTCCACCGACCCCTCCGTTCTCTACTCCAGTCCCCTGCCAAGGTGACCTTGACCAGATCTTGGACTGACCAGGGTACGGGGTCTATACTGTAACCAGCTGTGTGGGGACGTAGTATCTCGTCCACAAGGATGTGGTCTATCCTGGAGAAGGCTTTGTGAGTGGATGAGTAGTACGAGAAAGAGGCCGTCCCCGTTCGGGGGGTGGGCATTGTGTCCACCAGGCCCAAGCCCTCATTCACCCTCTGAAAGCAGCGTGACACGGTTTCTTCAGCGGGCCTAGGGTTTATTGCGCCCACCCGCTGTCTGTCTCTGGATGGGTCCAGGACCATGTTGAAGTCGCCTCCCACTATCAATGGGCCCTGGACAAAAGTTTTCAGTCTTTCCCCCACTCCCTCCCAGAATTGGGCCTGGCCTTCGTTTGGAGCATAAATTGCAGCCAGGGTTATAGGAGCGCCCTGCAGTGAGCCTCTTACAAAAAGGTAGCGGCCCTCCGGGTCTCTGATGATGGAATCTTTCTCGAAACCCAAGCCTTTAGCCAGGAGGTCCGCATCCCCTCTTTTCTTTCCTTTGTGGGAAGCGTGGAACATCTCCTCTATACCGCCGCGCGCATCTTGGGCTCCCTCCCCCCTCGCCCAGTGCGTCTCCTGTACAAAGAGTAGGTCCAGCTTGGCCCTCCTAAACTCTCTGCTAATTGGGGATCTTTTCGTGGGGGTGTTGAGGCCCCGCACGTTCAGGGTCCCGACCCACAGGGCTGGTCGGTCGTCAGCCATGATCGTTGTCTCCTTCTCTCTTGGTCACCAGTGTCGCACGGTCGTTCCCTCCTTGCTTTCCAGGTTTCCCTGCATGAACTCTTTTAGAACATTTCCCCAACTTGCCCCCCAGCTCTTTCCCTACCCCCAAAGGACCCCAACTTGTGTACGAACCCCCACCCCACTCCCCGGCGTCCAGCCATGTAGTCCCTCCATTCCTGGATACCTGGCTGGACCACCAGCTGGTTCCCGTCGGCCAGGCGTAGATAACAAAGCACACTAACGTGAGCCCCCCCACCCCCCAAATTCAACCCCCCTCCCACGCGCCCCCGCTCGGGTATTGCTTGTGGATGAACCGGGACTGTTACCCCCCTCCCGATTGACTGGGCCCAAATCATGGACGGTCCGGGCTACCCCCTCCGCACCGTGGGCGACCGCACCCCCGGACCAGGATGGAGTTTCACACTGCACCCGTGGTTGCGGCTCCCCCTATACTTGCAAATAGAGAAGTTTCAGCAATCAAAGTGTCCCCATAGTCCTCCTGTTGTTTAGATCCGCTGATTCTCATGGGGTCGCTGTTATCATCCCTCCGATTCGGCTCGGTCTTCCTCCATTGGGGCCGGTGGTGTATTCAATTTCTTGAACTTCCTAGCGCCGGTTTTCCTCCTTCTGGGGTTGGGCTGACTGGGGGTGCCCCTGCTTAGCGCATCCGGGCCAACTGCGCCCCTCCCGGGGGCGGGATCACCCACGTTGTCTTGGATAGCCCCCTTAATGTCCTCTTCCGTTACCAGCGTTGTGCCTTGGCCAGAGTATTTCGAAAGACAGGGAGAAAGGATATCCCCATCTATAACGAACGCCTTTCTCTTTCAGCAGTTGCCAGGGGGCAGCACATCCTTCGTTTTGCTAGAGTGTAGGCTGAGAGATCTTGGAATATAGAAATTTGGGTGCAGTTATAAGTTATTGCCCCTGCCTTCCTTGCAGCCTCCTGAACTTTGGCTTTGTCGGTGTAGTAGTGGAAGCGAGCCAGGACCGTTCTGGGGCTCCCCGACCTTCCCCCGGCTCTGTGCACCCGATCAAACATGAGTTCCGTTGTCATTTCATCAGCGAACAAGAGGGTGATGATGTCTCTCACCACTCTGGTCAGCTCTCTCTCCGTTTCGCCCTCCGTTTCCGGAATCCCAAAGAACCTTAGATTGTTCCGTCTCTCCCTATTTTCATAGTCGTCCATTAGCCTGGCTCTCTCCTTGTCCCTCTTTTCCAGAGCCGCGAGCCGTGTTCCGAGTTGGTGTGACCACATTTTTGTTAACTTCTCTCAAATAGATACCTAATCGAGCCATTGCTTTTCCTCACTACCACTATGGGACTGACCCACTCCGAGGCATCACCATGTTCAATGACCCCCCTCTTTGAGCACCCTTTCTAGCTCCTCTTCAACTTCCTTCCTAGAAGACATGGGCACTGAACACAGTTTGGCAACGGCTGGAACAGCTTCTCTCAAGTTTGATCTTGTGAATAAAACCTCTAAGAATACCCACTTTAGCCTCAAAAACACTCAGGCCCACTTCGCCGCTTCACTGTCATCCAGCACTTTGATCTGATATCTCATTGCTGGTACTGTTCTACACTTACTCCAATGCAATGATAAATTCCCCACCAACATCAGTGCCTCCCTTGAAATGTTGATTTGTCTTGTAAGCATGAGCCTTCACCCTTGCCTCCTTCAACATAACCGCTCATTCTCCCAGGACCGCCGATGGATAAAAGTGTAATCAGCCCTATCATCGACGAACATTTCAATGCACACTGCATTCACTCCCGCTTTAGGCTTCTTAATATTTACTTCACATATGGCATTAATCATCTGCGCCACCAACAGCGTCATCGCCATATCCAAAATTCTCATTGACATTGGAAGTAGTAGCCAGCCTGCAACACCAGGCCAAATTACCCAATTTGTCACACAATCTACATTCGCCCAAAACAGCGGTACATTCTTTATCAAAGGCCAGACGCGTACTGCCACATTTGTAACAGCAGCAAGTTAATGTTCCCTGCTGACGACGCACAGGGCCATCTCTGGGGAATGGGACACCATTCTTTAACTTCTCATTGCCTTTTCATCTCCGCATCCCTGTCCTTGTGAAGCTCTTTTTTTTCCTTTTTTTTTTTTACTGTTCGCCTTGGCCATGGACTTGCCCTTGCGTACCAGGTTTGTCTTAGTTCATCACTGCCGATAGTCTGTTTACCCAGTTCCTTGATGCACAAAGAGGTATGTTTAACCTGCTTGGCGTTCGCTATGGCCCTATCCAAATTAGGGTCCTTCCTCCTCGACAGTTCCTAATGGACCTTATCAGCGCATTTGATCAGTAGTTGATCCCACAGGTGCTCCTCCTGGCAGCCCAATTTGAAGTGGCATTTGACAGCTAGCCCCTTTAGCGCCGTGACAAAGTTTTCAATGCTTTCGCCCCTTCGCTCTTGGTTGGCAAAGCGATAGCGAGGTAGGATTTTATTCTTTCACCTCAAAATGTCTGTCCAATTTAATCAAACCGGTCTCAAATACATTCACAACTACACCATCCTCAAGGACAGGAGCCGGCAGACTCTTCAATACTATTTGTCTCCCCCATGGCCTAGGCAATGGTATAGGAGTCTTTTCGTTCCACAGAAAAATGATCACCATTCACTGCCAGCACAAACCTGAGTAAGTCCTCCCTCCAATCCTTCCACTTCATTAGAGGCTACTCTTCTTGAGGAAGAAATGGTGCAGGACCCTGAATATTCGCCATTCCACAAAGCAAACAATAGTGTTAGGCAGAATTTTCCGTTTCTGTGCTAATTCCCTTTAACCTCGTAGCCCCCGAGAACTTTTGTTGGACTCTAAACTTTTTGATTTTTGAACTCCTGAGTGAGTGGAACTTTTTGCCACTGCCTCCTAACTGGGATTTTTATTTTTACAGTTTTATGGAGTCTGGTAAACTCCATATGTTTGATACAGGCATCTGCTTTTTGCTTTGTGCTGTGTCACTGAAAAGTCCCTTGGATTGCTCTTTATGTTTAAATACTATTCTTGGGAACTGTAGTTCTCATAAGAAAATGTAAGAACTTTTATCTTAACTTTTTCTTTTGTGGATCCAGCACATGTGGGGCGTTGGGGGGAGAGGAGGGGGATTACATTGTAACCCCTTCTCCCACTCTCATGTAACTGTTATAACTGACCAACTCAATTGGCTGGTGGAATTTTTGTTTAGTTTATTTATTTTTTTACTACCTTATGTACAGGTTACTAGCAGGCTGATTTCTTAGCTGCAGTACAGCACCCATGGGTGACCATTTTCTCAAAATGACCGCCGTCTTCTTTTTTTGCCATTTTCCTTTTGTCCGTTCCTTCTCGGCTTTTCTTTTATCATTTAGAGTAGATTTGAGTCCTTTGTGAGTCTTGCCTTTGGCAGGCTTCAGCCCTGAAGCCTGCCCAGGCTCCAGTGTGTCTGACAAGCAGGAAGTGAAGGAGCCCTAAACTTCAATGTCCTTTGTCTGTAGGTATGCCTGGCTGAAACCAGTTTTCACTTGGCGGCTGGCTGTCCTGAAGGACAGCCAACCCCCCCAGGTGATTGACGGCTCTGAGAGTTTGAATGACTGGGATCCAGCATAAAAGGCAAGGATTTGGGGACTACAGACAGTCGACCACTGGGACAAGGAATCCGAAGCAGAAGATGAGCAGGGACGCCAGCAGCACCTTCCAGGGCCACAAAAGCACTGGTGAAGCTTTGCAGCTGTGCTGACCCTGTTTTCACATTGACAGGGAAACCCGCCAAGGATGACTTCCTCCTTTAGGCTGGTGGGACCAACTAGCCACAAGACCTTCATTTTGGGCCATCCCCCAACTTGCTGCGCCTTTCCTGAGCTGCAGAATCCCAATACTCTGGGTACCTGGACCATTATCGAGTGCATCGTCTTCCAAAGATTGAATCTGGCTGAAACTTTGCAGGCATCTTGGTGGACCTCCAGAGGCAGGTATTCTTCACCAAAGAACCCACACCAGAGTTCAGGACCGAGTAATCGAAGAGAATCCAACCAGCAATATTTGTTTCTTCTTGGCGCTAAGAAAAAGGTGCCAAAACCACAAAGAGTCACTGGAGTGAGCTGAATCCATTGCTGCCGACCCTTTCACCTGAATGCTGCCGCAGAAGCCTGTCAGAGTTCCCCCCTGCCCCCCTTTCATCACCACGACCAAGGAGCAGGAATCTGTGTGTCTGCAACGTTGCACCTAGAAGGAAGCCAGCTACAATTGCCTCTTCACTTTGAAGCACTGTGGGGCTTGGGCTGTAATTACCTTGTTGTTTCCGGTGCTTCCTGGCTTGGGATGTACTGTTTTCTTTAATTGAGAGTTCACCTCAACTCCTCTGAGCAGGCCTTGCAGCTTGTGCACTATCAGTTAGGCTCCCCTTGAGCTCATGTGTTTATTGAAGAACCACTAACTGATTCACTTTTCCTCTGAAGATCTTCATCAGAACTGGAACTGTCCATTTGATTTTGGCTGTCCTGGTGTCCCAAAGGTCCATCTTCTTGATCATATTGGCATTAACATTGCTGGTTCCTCCATAGGTTAAATGATGTCACTCTGCTCTACAGCTCGCATTACTCCCTCCTAAGATAAGCCTGGCTGCTCAGCCACTCTACCGACTTGTGTAGTACAGGCCAATATTAATAGTTGGGTCCCTAATACCATGAGAAGTCTTATGAAGGCCCCCACCAGTTGGACTTTAGAAAAACGTACCTAACAAATAGTAATCATATTGGCAGTATCTCAAGAATCAATGTTCTACCGAACATCAATTGACTGGCAAGTTTTCTCCAACCAATACAATTGGAAGTGCTGGCAGTATCTCAAATGATCAATATTTCACTGAATAGCTACAGGCTGGCAAAATGTCTGCTACAAAACCAATGAAGGGTAATGCACCTCAGATCCACAGTCTGTTAACCTGAAATACCAATGAAATACCAAATCACCTGCCGCACCATTCACTGGGACGAGGAAGATGTGATGCACATTGCTTAATCAAATATTCCAGAATCCACAGGAACTAGGCTGATGCAGAACAAGGCTCCTGCGCTAGGTTTAGAAGGTTGCCACAGCAACCAAAATGACTTCTGTATCTATGTGCGTAGCAGAGTGATGTGTGCAGGGTTGCTGCGGTAACAGAGATGGCCACCAGGCCTCCGTGCGTAACGGGGGGCTTTCCTCAATCTTTCCAAGCCATCCATCTTAATGGCCCACTCTGCATCTCCAAAGCACTCCAGGGTTCACTGTGCCGGTGCCCCAGGTCCGCTATACATCGGTGTGGCTCTGTGTGGGAGAGCGCCTCACAAGCACGGACACGGTCGGGACCACTGCTGTAGGTCCGGAGCAACCTCCACGGATGCCCACAGCAGTGCCGCGTAGTGAGGGCACTCTACCAGCACTGCTCCGTGTAGTAAATGTGCTTCCACGGTACACAACTCAGCAGGCTTTTGGATACTACCTGCAGCTGCCCAGCGGGTCAGAAGAGGCAGTAATGGGTGCTGAAGACGAGACCTCCATTCTGCACAGCCGACCACCTCAAAAGGCCTGCTCCTGTTTGGCATGTCACTGCCCCCGTTCCAGGGGCCTCTGCAATAGTATGGAAGGAGGATAACGGCGACCTCCAGCCACAAACTCCAGCCAGAAGCACCACAGCAGAATCGGTCTCCCAGCTGTCTCGTTCTCCACCGCAGCCACCAGTGAGGCAGCTTGTCGCCAGATCAAATAACTGACACTCCACCTCAATTGAAGAAGTACTTGCTGTTTATTGAGGTGAGTGAATACCTAGTTATTGGCTGCGGTCTCTCCAGCTCCAAAGTTCCAATTTCTCTGGTAGCTCTCATACATTCCAAACCTCAAGCAATGACTTTCTGCTTGGAATCCAGAGGTAACGTTCTATATGCTTAAGCATGCTGAGGTTAATTACAGCACAGCTACATGCTACATAAAACCGGAATTAGTTATTGCACAGCAATTCTGTCTACATACTGTTTAGTTGTTTGTGGGGACTGATCCCTGGAGGGGAAGAATAATAAAACTCTGAAACGAATAGCACAATTCATGATATTGGCCAAGAGACTAGTAGCTATATACTAGAAATGTCCAAACGCTCCGCAGATACAGAAATGGATAAAGGATACACAATGGGGGGGGGGGGTTAACAGAAGTGGCAATCCTACAGAAAAACAGCAATTTGGAAGAGGAAGAGGGGATAGATCTAGATCGGGGTCAGATACTAAACTAATTGACTTCATCCCCAGATTTGAAGCCCTGTGATGCGGTTGCAAGTCGGCCATTTAGGGATGAAAGGCCAAAGATCATAGGGAGCATGAGAGTTCTTTGGCTCAGAAGGAGTAAGGAAGGGGGAAGAGTCTGGAACTTGGAAAGGGTTAGACATAGGGGACGGCAAGATGCTGGCAACAGGTAATTATAGCTTTGCTCATGTGTGATCTATGGTTTTGAAAATGGTTGATCTGTAAATACAGCTGATTACAATGTGGACAAACAGTTGTGAAGTATGGAATCATTTGGATATGGAGCTGTGTAAATGTTTTTTATTTATGACATCCATTTTATTCCAGATGCATAACATGCCATGCAAGTCCAAATACCTTGCTACGCTTAAGAATGGCTCCAAGCATACTGGAAGAATTGTGGATTACAGCCCAATGGATGAGATGCTGCTGATGTCTCTGAAACAGTATGTGCTACATCAGATGTTTTTAAACAAGTTTTAGAAATGTCTCAATAAAAGCCCTACTGAATCGTTGGGGTGTTTGGTTTTTTTGGGCCAATTTTTTCAAATCATTTTTTGCCTTCTATATGATGCATGTCTGTCAACTGGCTGCAATGGGGACATTGTTGGGGAGATATTTCCACAGACCTCTTCCATAAGGGTAAGACTGGGTTTCCAGAAAGAATATACCAAGCTCTTTGGGTAGCAATGGGATAGCAGCCTGGCTTCACTGAAAGGCGGAGAGAGAGAAGGCTGGTGGATACGTACAGTTAGTCCTAATGGAGAACGCAAGAGGACACTACTGCTGTAATGGAAAGGATATACTCATTATTATAAGGCAACACATACATCAAACAAAGGTCAAATAAGTACTTCTGTTGGATACATTACAACAGTGTATAAACATATTTTAAATAGTAAAGGGCCTACGCAGATCCTCCCCGCCCTTCAAGCCTAATGTATGACCAGCACCTGGTGGTAAACTCAGTACATTATAATTCTCAGGGGCTGTTAGGGGTTTTTACAAAGCCCACCTTGGGGGAACCCGGTTACACTACTTAGGTTAGCCTGAACCACACAAGGGTTTGGTAGAATGGCGAACAGCCAGTCTTGGTCTATGATGGGAGGAGGGCTATAGTGAGGTACTAAGAACTCCGAGCATACTCTTTCCAAGAAAACACTGATACACCTAGGAGTTGTATAAAAAAATATGTAATATATAGACTAAAGCACATTGTTGCAACTTTCAAGTAAGAACTATAACACAGCAAAACAATAGCAGAACACGTGCAATATTCTTTGGATAATAAACCACAGTTGTCTTTCTAGAAAGCTTTCCAGATTGAGCAGCAGTTCCCTGGTAAGTGCTTGTTTTTGTGCCCGAATGCCATGCTTGCAAAGGATTTCTCTTGTTTGTATGATGATTAGATTGCACTGATGGGCCTCTCTCCCACTACACAGGTCTCTCAAATTTAGCAGCGGTTCTGTCTCCTAATTGCATTGTATGATGTTTAGACTGCACTGATAGGCCTCTATCCCACCGTGCGGGTCTCCCAAATTTAGCAGGGGTTCTGTCTCCTAATTGCATTTTATGATGTTTAGGTTGCACTGACAGGCCTCTCTCCCACTATACGGGTCTCTCAAATTTAGAAGGGGCTCTGCCCCCAAACTGCATTATATGATGTTTAGACTGCACTCATAGGCCTCTCTCCCACCGTGCGGGTCTCCCAAATTTAGCAGAGCCTCTGCCCCCAAACTGCATTATATGATGTTTAGACTGCACTGATAGGCCTCTCTCCCACTGCGCGGGTCTCTCGTTTAGCAGGGGCTCCATCTCCAAACTGCACTGTGTGGTGTCTAGATTACGCTGTGCAGGTCCCTGAAACCTAGCAGCGGCCTTGTCTCCGAACGGCACTGTGTGATGTTTAGACTGCACTGATAGGACTCCCACCCACTATACAGATCCCTCAAATAATCTAACTGCGCTTAGTTCAGTACTCTACCAATCCCGGAAACCCACCACTACCTAACCCAACTAAATCCCATAACAGCAGCTCGTTAACACCCTAACCCCCCACCGACAGTGCACCCTTAGGAAACATACCCTACCCACCGACAGAAAACACTGAGCCAGAGAACACCCCAGCGTATCCAGAGAAGGAAAACCGAGGTGACTGCACTGCACAGCATAGAGGACCAACTACCATACCACACCTGCACCTAGACTGGAAAATGGCCCATACCAGAAAAGGACGCAGAGAAAGAGTACAAGAGCGTGCAACAAGAGACGCGAACACACAACACCGACAGTACTCACAAGAAACCGTCCCATTAGAAGAAAACACGCCTAAAACGGCCACAACCGGAACTAAATCCACAAGAGAAAAATCCTTATACCTCACACCTTACCTCGCAACAACCACAGTACACCGACACCCCAACACGGAAACCTCGAACCATGCAAAGAATCTTCTGATACACGCGGAAAAAAAACGGGGGCACTCACAAGAGAGTGGGAGGGCTCCGACCCCATTACCCCCTACATTACAAGAACAAGATGGCCAACATCGATTTCCACTACATCCCGCGCAATACGGCGTAGTAGCAACAACCCCACCCCCCACCCAACAATCGGACCCAATGAAGAAACCACTGCTGATCTTCATCCGAGTAGCATCACATCAGAAACACCAAGACTAATCAGCCCTGTTATCAACTTACTAGACCGCTTCAATGAAGAAGCAGCTGTCGCCGTTCTTCATCCTACCGACATCAATGCGGAAACTCCACGAACAGACAATTACAAACTCGAACAACAAATAACCTCAAAACAAAATCTCACCCAGAGAATCCACTGTAATCTAATAAATGCAAGGTCAATGTCCAAACACTCAACGGAAACATACCACCTCCTGTCAGAAGGAGGCATAAACATCCTATTTGTAACCGAAACATGGCTAGGCAACTACAAGATCACCCTCAACAACTGCCTGCCTGAAGACTTCAAATGCATCCAAACAAACAGAAAATCCAAAAAAGGGGGGGGGGGACTAGCGATCATCCACAAGGAACAACTGGCCATCAACATGGAAGATCCACTAAACATCGATAAATGCGAATCCTTAATACTACGACTTTCAGTAAACCCCAAAACCAACCTGAAATTCATACTGATATACAGACCACCAACCTACGATGCGACTTTCGTAGACGCTCTCACGGAAGCAATCGCTACCCTAGCCATCAAGTACAATCATCTGATCATCCTCGGAGATTTCAACATCTGGTTCGACGAAGAAACCGCAACCACACAAAAATCCTTAACCACCCAACTAGCAGCCATGAACCTACAACAACTAGTCAAAGGAGCAACCCACTCAGCAGGGCACACACTTGACGCAATCTTTGCCAACAAGGATATCATCACCACGGCACCCCAATTCAAATATTTTGGAGCGACCACCTCATTATTCCGTTCATAATCACAACAGCCGCTCCGACAAAAAAGCAACAAGAAAAGCAACCCACCACGATGAAAAGAAATTGGAGAACCATAAAAAAATCCAACCTAACCGAGCTAGAACTCCGCAAACCACAAGCATCAACCATGGAAGAAGCAGACCTAGACAAAAAAGTTGCCCTACTTCATACCTGGATCGCAACAACCCTTGACGACATCGCCAAAGAAAAGCCCCTTCACCCCATCACACAAGAAAACTACAGCAAAATGGTTCATCCCACTACTCAACGCCATGAAAAGAAAAAAACGAAAATTAGAATCTGAATGGAGGAACATTAACACCACCGCAAACAAATTGAAATTCCAACAACAGATCCGCGCATATAAAAAGGAAATACAAAAAGCAAAGAGGAAACATTACGACAACCGAATCTTCAAAGCACCAAACGCTCAAAAAGAATTATTCAAAATCATAAACTAAAAAAACCCACCAGCCTGCAACAACACGCCAATCCCATCGACGAAACCTTGCGAGGACCTCGGAGACCACTTAAAAAAAAACTAACCTCCATCCAACTCAGCATACAAAACAGACCAAGCGTTCACAGCTCAAACCCCACCGACACAGACTAGGAACACGCAAACAATCTACGAAACTTCCCAGAAATATCAGTTGAGGCTTTCGTCAAACTGGTAAACCAAAGCAACAAATCGGGCATATACAAAACAATTCTCAAACAAGGAACCCCCATGGAATACCACGGGAACCTCCTCAACCTCTCAATGTCAACAGGTAAAGTACCGCAGGCCTTCAAATCTGCTTACATCAAGCCGCTACTCAAAGACACAACAGGAAACGTAGAGGACTTATCTAACTACAGACCCATCTCCTACATAGCCAAACTGCTAGAAACGTAAGTCTACCAAATAACCCAAGAATTCATAGAAGAGCACTGCCTACTAAACCAGGCACAAGTCTGCTTCAGACCCATGAGAGGAACAGAATCGGCTCTCCTCTCAATATGGGACGACCTAAAAACAAATGCAGACTCGGACAACAGCACCGCCCTGATTCTCCTTGATCTATCTGCAGCCTTTGACACTGTCAACCACGCCATCCTCATAGAGATTAGAAGGACTAGGGATAACAGACACTGCCCTACTATGGATCAAATCCTTCCTAACAAACAGAACAGAAACAATATGGATGAAACCTTGTAAATCCAAACAGTCTCCACGTGCGGAGTACCACAAGGATCATACTTCTCCCCGCTTCTATTCGACATCTACATGTACCTATTAATCAAACTCATCAAAAAAGGTGGCCTTACATGCTACAACTACGCCGACGATACCCAAATCTTCAACATACAAGACACCCGAGAAGGAAACACCACACTAGAGAATTGCCTTTGTGACATATTCAACTGAGATTATGATTGATTCAAAAAAGGGAGGAGACATCAACTACATCCCCTGGCCAAGAGAGCTCGGCACCACACCAGAACCATCATCAACTGTAAAAAAACCTAGGGGTCCGGATGGATAACAACCTCACTCTGGAGCCACAAGTAAACTCGGTAATCAAGAAATGTTTCTTCCTCCTGCGAGCAGCAAAAAGGATCCTACCGTTCCTGTCGTTCGCCAACAAAACACTTACCATCATCGCTCTGATCATGTCCAGAGTAGACTATGCCAATAGCCTATACCTGGGCATACCCGAACGACTTCTAAAAAAAACCTGCAACGCATACAAAATGCAGCAGCCAGACTCCTCCTCAAGCTACCCAGAAGAGAACACATCACACCCGCGCTGAAAATACTACACTGGCTACCACTGAAACAACAAATAAACAACAAATAAAGTTCAAGGCCATGTGCATCACGCACAGAGCAATACACAAACAAGGCACAGAATTCCTAAGCGACAAACTACGCCTAAACCAACCGACAAGAACACTAAGATCAAGCACCAACATACGCTTGGAACCAAAACCCTACAACAGAAAAAAACTTGGATCGTCTTTCTCTAACCAGGCACCCAAAACCTGGAATGACCTACCCAAGAATATACGGAATACAACAAACCACCTAGCATTCAGGAAACGCCTCAAATCATGGCTCTTCAAAGCATAACCACAACGGAGACGTACTAGAATGCCCAGACACTAAAACAATGATGAAAATGACTCCAACCTCGACCACTCTCAAATTGGACAAACACTCAAACCAAAGAACCAACCACCCGACAGAGCATAAGACATCATGGAAAATAGCCACAAAGGAAGGCTGCAGAGACTGACCACATACCTGGACCCAGACGAAAGCCTCAAGTGACTCTCCCACTCGTACGTACCGGACGAATATATCCAGACAGGCAGAAGCATCTAGATAGACGCTGGCCTGCGTCGCATCTAGATGGGATCGATTGAAGGATAACATGCCCGCGCCTAGAAAAACGTGAATGCTAACATGTGCCACACCTAGAGTTGTGAACACCAGCCCGCGTGGCGCTCAGATGGAGTTGTGAATGTTGGCATGACCACACCTGGTCGGAGTCCTAAACATGGGCTTACGCCGCGTCTAGATGGGAATGTGAGGGCCAACAAGTGCCACACTCAGACAGAACTGTGAATGTTAGCATGGTAAAGGTCAAGTAACCCACTAACCAATATAAGCTCAAACTCTGCATACTTATCTCACTCAAAAACTCACACAACCATCTCTCGCACAACAAGCCGCACACACTTCACAAAACTGCAGCAACACATAAGCCGGAACAACAGCACACGCGGACTGACTCTGATCCGGTACCTGCACCAAAGCTCAGCACCCGGTGTATACTGAGTTGAAGCTGCCAACAGAACACCACTATCCTACTCCCTTCTTCACCTTACTAACCCATCCCACCTTTATCGTTTACAGAGCCGCTTGAGCGCCTGGGGACCAATTCCGTTGGTGACGGTGCACGGTACAAATACCTTTAACATTTGTTTCCCTATCCTGCTCCCAGCCCTCTCCTACCCTACCTCACCCCCTACCCACCTGAACCAGATTGGTCCAGGAGCCGTCCCATGTGACCTGAAGGCCCCGTTTCAGTGGTCTCCCAGGGCAGCCTTGCCTGGGAAGCCAGCGAAAAGGCAGCTCCCCTCTGCGCAGCTCCCGTTCCCTGTTTGCCCCTTTTTTTGCACATGGACGCCTGACTGGATACCCTACAGCAACAACCAGGCAAGTTGGAAAGGGTGTGGAGCATAGCAGTAAAGCCCTGTCACTCCCACATATCGATAACCCACTTCTTACACTGTGTTCTGCATTGTGCCCTGTAGTCAGCCATTGTATTATTTTGCCAATATGTTGCAGCTAGATTAATTGCAAAAGTTGTCCATATCGGTACCACATACTTTGGAACCAACTTCACTGTAGATACCTTTCTGTATTCGTGCACCTTGTCCTGTATCTAGCTGTGATTTGACATTCACCTTATCTGGCATCTAGCTTTGAATTTGAGTGTATCCTTGCCTTTCAACTAGCTGTGATTTAACTCTAGCCTTATCTGCATGTAGCGGTGACTTTGACGTTGGCCTTAGCTGGCATCTAGCTGTGATTCTGATTTTAGCTGTGAACTTGACTTAGCATTGTCTTGCACCTGGCTGATATCACCAATTCCAGCTTCCACTGCCTCTAGCTTTACCTCCTTTTAGTCTGTTGTGCATCTAATTTCTAACCCAAATTTACTGGTACCCTCTTACTGTATATAGCTAGGAGTACACCTGCAGATACCATGCAACCAACTCGCAGTCCAGAGGGGCACTCTGGAGCACCAGAGTCCCAATCACCGCCCCAATACCCCTAATTCACGCCCTAGACAGGCACCTCCTCCCAGGGATACGCACATCCCCTCTCCACACTTGCCCTCTTGCCCATTGTTAGGGAGAATTATCAAAAATGTGCTAATTCCTCCCTACCAACTTTGCTGGATTTTGAGGACTTGAATTTTTAACCTGGAGAGTGAGACCCTTTTTCCCCACTCTCTCATGTATTTTAATGTGATTTTGAACTATTTTTCTTTTGGGTATGGAGTCTGACAAACTCAATAGGCATCATCCTTTACATTGTGTCACACTGCACCTTCAGTGCAGTGGCACAGTGAAGTCTTTCAGATTTCCCAAAGGTTTAAATACCTTCTCTTGGCTAAGCTACTGTTCCCAAGAGCAGTAAAGTGAAATTGACTTTACTTACCTTTGCAACTTTGTAGACCCAGCACACAATATCTTACAATATGGTGCTTGAGGGGTTACTTAGTATCCCCTTTGTCTAGCTTCTCGTGTAACAATTTTGTTACCCTTTCCTCAAGGAATGGCTGGTGGCAGTGGTTTATTTTTAACTACCGTGGGGTGCATTTACCGCGGGCTGCGTTTGCAGCTGCAGTAAAGCACCCAGGGTGCCGTTTTTGTCAAAATGGCCCCGGTCTTCTTTTTTCGCCATTTCTTTGTGGAAAAGGCCTTCTTGAGATTTACTCTGTGTGCCAAACCAGGTTTGATCGCTTTGTTCGTTTTGTCTTTGGCGGGATTCATGAGTGAAGCCCGCCTCTGACTCCAGGGTGTCTGGCAGGGGCAGAGCAGAAAGCGAGGGAGGTGCCCGAAACTCCCTTTGCTTAGTCTCCTAGGAGACCTGAATGCACTCACCTGCTGGGTGACCGACAGCTATGCTGGAATGAACGGGAGAAACCTGCATAAAAGGAGTTTTTTTGGCTTGGAAGGCAGAGTCCACCATTAGATGAAGGAATCCAAAGAAGAACTTGAAGAGGACGCCTGCTGCAACTCATGGACCGTTGGTTTGCCTGTTGAAGCCCTGCTGCTGTGCTGAAACTCCAAATTCGTATAGACAAGAGAAGCCCCTGCAAGGACGACTTCTCCCTTTGAGTTGGTGGGACCAATCCACTCCACAGTAAGCCACCTGGACATCTTCTCAGAGCTGGTTGAATTTCCACTGCAGTCGTTGCTGGAACCGAATAGCCAGGGAGAGGAACACCAGATTGTGTGCGTTGCTTTTAAGTGGGCCAAGAGCTCCAGGAAGATCCTCCGGACTCCCAGGAAGCAGGACTGACTGAGCCTGAGCCCCCTCAACAAAGTGCAGGAGCCAAGATGCAAGGAAAGCCCATCTCGACAGCCAAGAACCGCGGTGTTGCTATTTGCGGTAGACGCGAGGAGCTGAAACACCAACATGCCACTTGTTTGAAGATTGCCGGTTGCGAGCTGTGACATTCCGATCCCATTGCAGTGCAGGAGTCCCCAGAAGGCCTCCCTCTTGTCCCCACGTGGCCCAGGAACACCAGGATCTACAGAGCTGCACAGGAACAGAAGTCATCTGCTGCAATTTTCTTCAACCTAAAGGTACTGTAAAGTCTGAGAATTTACCTCTTCTGCCACCTTGCTTGTCCTCGTTGGAGACTTGTCTCTGTTGCCTATATAGAGTTGCTGACAGCTTATTTACCTCACAAACCTAATCAGCTTGTGGCCCTACTTTGAATTTCTTCTTATTCTACAAAGACTTCTAAAACATTGTGCAAGACTTTTATTTACCTGAAAGAAATGCTTCAGTTCACCTTGACTTTTGGTAACTTAAAATTGGCTGGCCTGGCTCCCTGAATGACTCTTCTCTCCTCTGCTTAGGTGTTGTCCTTCCTTTCAGGAAGGAGTTAACTAACTTTGCATTGGGGTTTACCAAAAGTACTTACCTACAGAATATTTGTGTGATCTCTTGTGGTATTCTACATAACCTTTTTCCTTTGACATATTCCTAAATCTGATTTTAAATGCAACAGTGATATATTAATGTCCCCAGCACCCTAACGGGTACTTGCTAATTTAGTAATCTTAAGAGTGTGTATTTTTGAAGTGTATTTGAGTGTTACTGTTCTATTGCCCCTTCTGAAGAAGGCTTACTCTAACTGACTGTTAAATTAAGGATGTTTTAATCAAGAAACCTTGTGTAAGAGTTCATTTGAATATTTGTCACCATGAATCTCTGTGTAACTCCCCTACAGCGCACATTGACCCCTATTGAGATAAGCCTGGCTGCTCAACAAGCTACCAACCTGTTTAGCAGACTTCTACCAAAGGCTGGGTTCCTATTGCTAGGACGTCAGGGTTGTTGTAGTGCACCCACGGGTAATGCATACAATTTTGCCTAACGCCCATCCACCCACTCCATGCCGTCTAACTCAGTCCAGGTGACTGAGCACTTTGGCGCACAAAAAGAATGGACAACCCCCCAACCCCCAGCCTCCGACCACTCATTCACCTCACCTTCCCTGCCTGCCAGAGTAATACCCTCACTCCCTCCCAACCACAAACACCCATCCCACCACACTACATTGGAGGGAATCACCACACCTACCTTCCCCATCCAACCCAATCCCCCTCCCTGACCCCACATCACTCCCCTCCAGACTACCCTCAACCCCAGCTTTCCCGTCCCTGAGAGTTCCCCATTTTGCCCTCGCCAACACCCTTGCAAACCTCCCCCACCCCCAGGTGACCCACCAATCCTCTCGCACACACACGGGGCACCTAAGCGCACCGCCATACGTAGAACCTGCAACTCCTACATCACCACTTCCCTCCACGCCTCTCCCATCTTGCACCGGTCATCCTCACACACTAATGCTACCGACACCCATGCCTCACCTCCCTTCCACCCAAACCCAGTAAAGTCCCTATATGCATCAACTTTTTCCGATATCACCCGGCCGCAACCATACCCCAACATCTCCCCTCAGCACACTGCCCATCACCCAGGAAACCCATCGACCTCTGGAACCGCAATTGAAACCCTCTCGCACACTCCCCCACCCCTTAAACACTGTTAGGGAGAATTCTCTGTAAGGCTAATTTCCCAAACCTAGTGAGTCCCCCAGCAGCTTTGCTGGATTTTTGGGGTTTATTTTTTTCTCTCCTGCTAAGAGTGAGATTCATTTGCTCCCACTCTTGGACATGATTTGAGGTGTTCCTTTCACTTTCCATGTGTTTTATGGGGTCTTTTACTCCATAGGGTCTCATGTGTTTTTTATGTGGGTTACACAGCACCCTCCGTTCCGTAACCCAGGGGTGTCGTAGCGACCCCCCAACATAGACTCCATACCCTGGGACTGACTACTGTCTCCCAGGGCATGTAAAGTCACCATTGGCTTTGCTAGTCCCAAATTATGAACAGAAACCAGTACAAACCACCATATTGTGGACGTACTGGTCAGGGCAATTCGATTGCCCCGGGGTCAGTTGTTCGAGGGGGCACATCTCCGTCCCCCCTGATCAAGTTTTGACTGGTGGCAGTGGATACTACTTTTTATATTCAACCGCGAATATATCTCTATGGGATTTTCCCATTGTTCGAGGCTACCAACTTTAATTATTTACTTCTTATAGCCTCGAACATACCGCTGGTTTATTTATTTAATATTAATTCACCGGTTGGTATTTTCTGCCAGAAATCTATTCTAAAATGGCGTTTGTGTTCTCTTCTGTGACTCCAACCCAAGTCGAGCCCTTTGTTCCACTTTTTGGCGGGCTTCTCCACAGAAGCCTCCAAAAGTGGTGCCACTCTGTCTGGGTACCACAGGGAGTCTGGGAGGGGGTTTAGGCACCCTGGACTGAGTTACCTTGGTAACTCAAGTCACACTCTTGTGTGATTGGCCCAAGTGGTGAGCCGGCCGGCTCACCACTTAGCATGTTTGATTGACAGCTAGGCTGAGTGAATGGGGGTGTGCTGCATAAAAGCAGGGCTATAGGAACAGGAACTTGAGAAGTCGCCACAGGACCGAAGAATCCTAGGAGGGAGAAGCTGACCCGACCTGCAACAACGACACCACCGGTGGAGCCCTGCTGAACCGTCTCACCACTTTTCCCAACGCCGTCCGGAGAGTCTTCTTCCTTTGACTGGTGGGGATAACCAGTTTTGCCTTCTTTTCACCTTCCTGGAGCATCTCGTATCTGCCTTGCCCGTGCCAAGCACCCCGGCAACCGGAATACCGCGGTTTACCACTACCGCGAAGAGAAGGGTAGTACCTCTTAACCGGAGGACTCCGCGGCTGGTTTCTTCCCTGGCAGTGCAACGACCTTCATCTTTCCTCCACAGCGAGACCTCGTCTTCCTCTGGACGAAACACCGACTTGCACCTGCTGCCAGGAACAACGGCCCCTGCTGGAGCTCCCTTCCCACTTAAGGTACTGTGTCCCGCCTGGCTTCCCTTGCGACAGATCGTTCGGGGTGACAGTAAAGCCTCGACTTTCTAACCTGGGATAGCCTGAGACAACCTAGCTAACTTTTCCTGACTTGAATTTCATCCTTTTTGTACGAACCATCTACAAGACTCTTTGGGCATAATCCCACTGTGTGAACCTGGACCCCTTCTGCTTGCTCTCTCCAAGAGTGGGCCTGGTAATTGACTTCCTTGCTCCCCAGTAGAACTCTGCCTATCCTGCCTTACTGTGGTTCTTTGAGAAAGTATTGAAACTTGTGTGCTTCTTTAACTCTGCTTTCCCCCCCCCTTTCTTTACAACTTATTAGAGTGTCATCTTATGTTAAGCGCTCACCTCTGTCTGAAAATAAGTGAACCCTCTTTTCACAAACTCCACACACCTGAGTCAAACCCCACGAAGCCTCCACAGTGGACTTGCCGCCCAACACTGCATCACTCCAATGCATCTAACCCGTCCACCGCAACTTGCCAGAGAAGTACCCACCCTCTCCCCTTCCTACAACTCGCCAGCATTCTCGTCAATCCCCGATCTGTCTAAAAAGACATTTATTTTACTTCACCTCAGAAAACCCAGATCGCCCGTTTGTTGGGAAGAATTTATATTTTAGTGCAGACTTCCTCCGACCTTGGAGACCCCCATCTGTTTTGCTACTTTTTGTATGGTGACGCACTGCACCCTCAGTGCAGTGTCATTGAGAAATCATTTAGATTTCTCACAAGGTTTGAATACCTTTTTCTTGTGTTAACTACGGTTTCCAAGAATAGTAAAGTGAAATTGACTTTACCAACCTTTCTCTTTGAAGGTCCATTACACACCATCTTATGTGGAGTGCTGGGGGGGTGTGTTACCCTCAATACTTTAAATGGCTGGTGGCAGTGGTTTAATTAGTGGTTTAATTTTCATACCATTGTGCTTTTCTACCACAGGCTGAACCCCCAGCTGCAGTATAGCTCCCATAGGTGACAATTTTTGTCAAAATGGCCCTGGTCTTCTTTTTTTCCATTTCTGTTTGTGAGGGTGAAACACGTGTATGGGGTTGCTGGTGGTACTCTCGTTCAGGTTGGAATTGCCATTGCATTTCGGTGCTGGACTGCCCCTGGGCAGGACAAAGACTGATATGCAAATGGATATTTCCCATCTGTGAAAGGCACAGTGAGAAAAAGCAGTGGCTGCGAACTCTCAAGTGGTTAATAACCACTGAACAGGTTATCAAGCCTTGTTCTATCGAGAGAGGGGCGCCCGCTACCTTTGCAAACCTAACCCCAAGACCAACTCCACTGGACCATCTTCCTTGACTGGCTGTACTTCTGCAGGAACCGAGTGCCAGGGGTCGAGAAATTAGTTTTCGAGTGTAATGTCTGCAATCCGGCCAGAAGCTCCAGGAGTCTCCTAAGGACCCTCCCGAAGCAGTACGACCAGAGCTCGAGTCCCCCCATCAGAGTGCAGGAGTGAAGGAAGCGAACCCGGTTTACAAGATCCACAGTGGTGCTGTTTACCGCGTGCTGAAACCACAAAGTCCCGCTGATCCGACAGGAGCCTGTAGCTGCCGACGACCTCCAAATTGCTGCCGCAGGAGTCCTCTGGATGTCCTCCCTCTTGTCCCCATGACTGAGGCTCAGAAACCCAGAGCCTGCATCGCTGCAACAGGACATAATCCAGCTTGACTACTGTTCTTTCACCAGGAGGTACTGTTAAGACTTTGGGTACTTACCTGTGTCTTTAGCTTTTGCTCTTCTCAGTTGAGACTTGCAGTGGCTACTTTTGTTAGAGTTGATTTCAACTCTGCTTTCCACAAGTGTAACCGCTTGTGACCCTACAAGTGATTTCTACAAAACTCTTAACGTTGTGCTAGAACTTTTATTAACTATGAAGTGCCTCAGCTCCATAGACTGTGCTCCAATTGACTTTGGCGGTCCTGGCTCCCTGCTGACTCTTCTAGTCCATTGACTTTGATATTTTCTGTCCCTTGGAGGTGATAACTTGTTTTTAGACTGTTATTGCTGGGAAAGATTTTGTCTAGACTTCATTGGAAGATTTAAGTATACTCGCATGTCATGAGAACCTGTTTAACATTTTTCCTTCCTTTAACCTTTCCTTACTGCAACCTCAGAATCTGCAAAATGTAATATACAGTAAGTAATGCATGTCATATAAATGCCATTAATGTCCTTGTGAATGAGATCACCTCCGGGTGTAGGAAGTGTGTAAAAAGCATCTCTAAAGAGTATCCACTAAGCTTATGCTGATTCTGGAAAAGGATTTTAAAGTATAGTTGATGGTTGCATATCTTGCCCTTTTAAAAAAACGCTTATTTAAAAATTGATGTTAAATAACTATAACTGAAACCTTGAGTGTAAGTGTTACTTGTATTCGCAAATGTTATTGCTACAGCTCTACAGCTCACATTTACCCCTCTTGAGATGGGCCTGGCTGCTCAGTCACACTACCCATGTGTGTAGTACATCTCTATACCAAAAGGTGGGTTACCTAATACCAAGTGGACAAGTGTTGTGTAGTGTCTCAGTGTTACTACATCAATTCTTGCCCAACACCGTTCATCACAGAAACCTGGTTCTCAGATGACGTCCAACCCATCACACAGAGGCTTTCCTCCCTGAATACATACATCAACCACAACGGGGCTAAGCGAGCAGGTGGAATTGCCATCCTACACAAACCCCACCTAATTATCTCACACTCCCAAGCACAGACTTGCAGCGTAGATTGCAGATCACTCCTAGTCAAACTATCCTTCCACCGAACATGCACGCACAGCTTTCTACTCGTCTACAGGCTATGACGGACACTTCGCCAATGGCCTTTGCAACTCCCTACCAGCTATACTGGTCACCCACCCCTCACTCTCCCTACTGGGAGATTTCAACATTTGGTTTGACGCTCTCGACAACCCCATGACACCAACCTGGCCCACCCGCTTACCATTCTTCCAGTTGGCTTCGTGCCATTCTTAAGCATAGCAAGGTATTTGGACTTGCATGACATGTTATGCATCTGAGGAGTAAACGGGGTGTCATAAATAAAAACATTTACGCAGCTTCAATGTCCAAATGATTTCATCCTTTTCTCCAATGCTCCATTGTAAACTTTTGTTAGGGTTCTTGCTTGCGTCCTTATCTAAGAGTCTGAAGCAAAACCATTGCAGCACTAGAGGAGACATGTAAAGGGATCTTCATAGGACTTGAATAGTAGTCTCAAGGTATGAAATAGGTGACTGGCGCCTTTGATGTAATTAATCGATTACCTGAAAAACTATTTTATGTAGGTTAGCTGTAGACCAACAGTTATACAGTTGTGGGCCCATTTCTTTATTTTTTCTTTTTTTAATTTCTTTGTATTGGTTTTCAAAGTTCTAACACCCACACAGCTGGACGCACTCTTAAGGCCATCTTTGTCTCTATCAACCACATCACCACCCTTCCCCCATGACCACTCATTTGGACACACCACTCAATAATTCTCTTTTCCTTTCTGGCATCCTCCCCAAAGGACTAGTATTGGACTATCATCGACCCACCATCCAACGTCCGGATCTGGATCAAGAATATAGTAACCTCCCATCTGACAGAATCTCTGCTCTCCAGGCTCTCCCTCCTCCGAATCCCCAACACAAGGAGCACCTCGACTCATCGACCTCTTCGACATGTGGCTCTCCAGCACCTTACTACCACTCACCCCCTCAAGATCCACCCAGTTACATTAGAATCCCTTACCCTGGTGGTTCACCCCCCCTCCTCAAATTTCTCAAAACACAAAACCACTCCCTAGAACTTTGATGCCGGTCCAATCAAACCCTGCGAAACAAAACAGCCTATGCCCACCATCACATCTACAAAGCTGAAAAGCAAGGTCAAAAAAATCATATTGCATGGGTAGACTCTCCAACTGCTGCAACAATAGCAGGGAGCTTCAGAGGATCATTTCAGAATTCATGACCCCTCCTTGGACCCACCGCCCAACCATGTCTCCCAATCCCTCTTCAAGACCCTATCCAATCACTTCCACAAGACAGCGTCAGAAAGAACACATACGGTCAACACGAAACTAGCAACTCTCCCACCACATCTACCTGTCTCCTCAGGGGAACCCTCCGGCCAGCCCAACCTCTCCTCCATTTTCCCCCATCTCCAGACCGGAATTTCTCAAACTGTTGACGGACAGCTGTCCGTCTGGAACCCCAAATGCTTCGTGCCCTGTCTCCCTCTTCTAAGAAACGTTAATCTCATCCTGTGCAGGTGACATGCTATCTCCGTCCTCGATGCTTGCCTCACCTCTGGCACTTTCCCAGAAGCTTTTAAAACATCCCATATCAAACGGCTCCTATAAAAACCCTACAGACCAATCTCAAACACCTGCTTCCTGGGCAAATTAATTGACCGCACTGCCTACTCCCAACTCTGCACTGTTGCAGAAACCAATTACCTCTTCAACCCTGCCCAGTATATCTTCAGACACCTTCATGGAACCAAATCCTTCCTAGTCCCTATACGGGACGACCTCAAAAACACGGCAGACGGTTGTTCCGCACTCGCACTTACCGACCTCTTGGCGGCTTTCAACACCATTAACCACAATATCCTCATTGATGGGCTCCACGCCCTTGGCATAAGGGACACCAAACTTAACTGGATCTCCTCATTCCTTGCAAACACACCAAATTACCCACTTACACATTTTGTGCCCGACCCATCAGTCTGAGTCGCCCAAGGCGCTGCCATTCACCTCTCCTCTTTAATCTCTACCTCTTTAATCTCTACAGGAGTCCTCTTCCTGCACTCATCTGCTCACGCCTCGCCTGCTATAAGTACACGGACAACGCTCAAATCCTCTTTTGAATTCCCAAGTCTGTCACCACCACAGACCTTTCATCCTGCCTCAGACATTGACCGCGGGATGGCAGTCAATCATCTCCTGCTAAACCCTGGGAAAACCGAGATCATGATCTGTTGAAAGACGTCCCTCTTCCCGCAACCCACCACATGGCCTCAATCCCTAGGTGCCCTCCTCCCTTTCAGTCAAAAACCTTGGTTGCACAATGGATACTGACCCGAGTCTATCCAAACACATTAACACTTTGTCCAGATCATGTTACCTTCATCTCTGCATACTCGGACGCATATTCCCTTACCTCTCCTACCCCCACAGAGTGACAGCAATTATGCCCAGTGTCTTCTCTCGACTAGACTACACCAACTCTCTCTACCTGGGTGTCCCAGCCTACCAATCTAAAAAGCCAGGCTCTCTGTACCCTGCACTGGCTCCCTATTGGGCAGCGGGTGTTAGGCAGAATGGCATGCAGTACCCTCTGGGACCACCACATACAATTAGGACTACAGGTGTAAGCAAAACCAACCTTTGGTAGAAGTCTGTACTACAGTTTTTGGTAGCGAGCTGAGCAGCCAGGCCTATTTCAAGAGAATGTGAGCAGTACAAAGATGTTACACAGAGGTCTTGCAAGCACAGTGGTTCAAGTAGACACTTACACTCAAGGTTTCTTGGTAAAACACTTATTAATTTATTAGTCATTTAGAAAACATTCACTAGAAGGAGGCAACTTAATGTTATACACAAACACACTTCAAACACACCTATCCAAGACACCAAACCAATACGTTTGAGTAAATTAGGCTTCCCTGAAATAGGAGCAAAATGGCATTTCAGTTACTTTGAATGGGAGTAAAAAGCACAAGTTAATAGAATAGATCACAAATACTTTCTTAGGCCGTGCAAATAGTTTCAGTTCACTAACTCGATTCAGTTAAATAGGCCTACGCCAAAGTCAATGGGCTGGTGTCTTGGATAGGTAAGAACAGTTATTGTAGTAAACGGTAAAGTCTTTGCCAGTGTTCTCAGAAGTAGTTTGTACGAAAAAGAATCATATGTTGGGTCACAAGCTGATTGGGCCTGCAAGTTGGGAACGTTTCACAAACTTTTGCCGCAAGAGGCAAGTTCTCTCAGTCGGATTGGCACCGTACCTTAACATGAAGGAAAAAATGCAGCTGAAGACGTTGGTTCCTGGCAGCTCTGCAGATCTCGCTGTTCCTCAGTCGTGGGGACAAGAGACAGGATGTCGGGGGACTCCTGCACTGCGCGGGGACTGGTCAAACAAGCTGGCAAATGGAAGATCTTTTGTTTGAGTAGCTGTCTTCAAGCACACAAGCTGGTTCCCCCACCCCCTGGTTAAACCTAACCAGCTCTGAGAATGTTTTCCAGGTGGCTTACGAGTTGATTGGTCCCACCAACTCAAAGGAAGATGTCGTCCTTGAAGGGGCTTCTCTTTCGAGATGAACTCTCAATTCGGACCTGCATCAGGGCTTCACCGGGCAAACCTATGGTCCAGGAGTTGCAGCAGCCGTCCTCTTCCAGCTCGTCTTCGGTTCTTTCGTTCCAGTGGTCGACGCTGCTTTCCAGTCCAAGAGACTCCTTTTAAACAGTTTTTCTTCCTTTCATTCCAGCCTAGCTGTCACTCACCCAGCAGGGTGGCTGTCCTTGCCGGAGAGTCAGCCAGCCAATCACGGCAGAGTGCATTTGGGTCTCCTACGAGACTAAGCACAGGGAGTTTCGGGCACCTCCCTCACTTCCTGCCCACCCCAGACACTCTGGCACCATATTCGGTCTTCAGTCCTGAAGCCCACCAAAGGCGTACGAACAAAGGGACCAAACCTGGTTTGCCGCGCAGAGACAAACTCTAGAAGGTTCTTTCCATAAAGAAACAGTGAAAAAAGAACACCAGGACCTGTTTAAACAAAAGGGCTTAAGGCGCCATCTTGTAAAACATGGCTTCCGCGATTTTTAGCTACCGGTGTTCGTGGTCGGGAAAAATGGTGGTTCATTGTAAAGCCACTGCCACCAGCCATTTCGATAGGAAAGGGTAGCATTTGACTGCTACAGGAGTTTCTAGACACAGGGGATACTAGGTAACCCCTCCAGCACTCTATGGGAAGATGGGGTGTTCTGGGTCTAGGAATTTAAAAGGACTAGTAAAGTAAATTTAACTTTACATTCTCTGGGAAACGGGAGTTTATCCCAGAGAGGGTATTTTAAACCTTTTGGAAGTCTAAAAGACATCCCTGTGTTACTGCACTGAAGGTTCTGTTTAACACACATGAAAAGATGATGCATATGGAGTTATCTTAAAACTCCATAATCAAAGAACACAAGAGTAAAACACACATCAAAATTCATAAGAGTGGGGAAAAAAGGCTCACACTCTTTCCAGGTAAGAAAATCAAGTCCTCAAAATCCAGCAAAGTTGCTGGGGGGGTCTCTAAGATGAAGGGAATTAGCACATTTATGAGAATTCTTCCTAACAGTATGTGTAGCACGAGAAACGTGTGCAGCTAGACCGAATTTTATCATGGACGATAGGTGCATTCTAAGGCTAGAGGTGTTGTGTAAAGTATGAGAAAGAGGAGACATTATGTATGCAGCTAGACCAGATACCATGGGGGATAGCCGCATTCTAATGGCTGAGCTGTTGTGCAGAGTGTTGAGTAGTGCATGTAGTGTATACTCATGTATTTTTGTGTGAATTTTACCTCTGTCTCTCTTTGGTTATGGAGCCTAACAAACTACATAGGCATCAGCTTTTTCAATTGTGTCCCACAGCACCTTCAGTGAAGGTTTAAATACCTTCTCTAGGATCAACTGTTTCCCAGAGTGGTAGAGTGAAATTGACTCTACTTAGCATTGTACTTGCTAGACCCAGCACCCCCCATTTTACAATAGAGTGCTGGAGGCGTTACTTGGTATCCCGTGTCTAAATGCTCATGTAACATCTTTTGTCACCCTTTCCTCAGTTGACTGGCTGGTAGCAGTGATTTCGTTTTGAACTACCAAGGTTTGCATTTACAGCGACCGTTTGTGGACCGATCATTTTAACCGCGGGAGCAATCTTTTTCAAAATGTCATCTAAACATGGTTGTTAAAATGGTGCCCGGACTTCTTTTTTAGCCAGGTCTTTGTAGAAAGGTCTTTCTAGAGTTTTTCTCTGCAATCCAAACCAGGTTTGGTCTTTGTTCATTCGCCTTTGGCGGGCTTCAGGAGTGAAACCTGCCTCCTGGTTGTAGAGTGTCTGGTGTAGACAGGAAGTGAGGGAGGTGCCCGAAACTCCCTGTGCTTAGTCTCCAAGGAGACCCAAATGCACTTTGTGGTGATTGGCTGGCTGACTGTCCGGCAAGGACAGCCACCCTGCTGGGTGAGTGGCAGCTAGGCTGGAATGAATGGGAGAGAACTGAATAAAAGGTGAGTCTTTTGGCTTGGAAGGCAGAGTTGACCAATGGAAGAAGGAAACATAGAAGAGCTTGAAGAGGGCCGCTGCTGCAACTCCTGGACTGTTGGTTTGCCCGGTGAAGCCCTGCTGCAGGTCCGAATCGCCAAGTTTGCATCGACAGAGAAGCCCTGCAACGACGACTTCTCCCTTTTGAGTTGGTGGGACCAATCAACTCCCAAAGAAGCCACTTGGACACCCATCTCGGAGCTGGTTGAATTTCCTCAGAGTTGCTGCAGGAAACCGTAGAGCCAGGGAGAGGGACACGAGATTGTGTGTGTTGCTTGTAAGCTGGCCTAGAGCTTTTGGAAGATCCTCCAGACTCCCATGAAGCAAGACTGACCAAGCCTGACCCCTCTCAGTTGAGTGCGGGACCTCAGATGTGAGGAAAGTCCACCTTGACAGCCAGGCACCACACTTATTGCTATTTGCTGTACCGCAAGGAGCTGAAACACTTTACTTTCAGTGGCTGTTAAGTTTGCCAGTTGCCAGCTTTGACGGTGCCAATATAGTGCAGGAGTCCCCCAACGTCGTCCCTCTTGTCCCCACGACTGAGACCCAGGAACAATGAAATTTGCAGAGCTGTACAGGAACAGAAGTCTTCAGCTGCATCTTTTTCTTCTTTACTAAGGTACTGTAAAACTTACCTCTTACTGTGGAAACGCTTGTAACATCTGCAAATCACAAGTCTAATCAGCTTACATTTGATTCTTCTTTTCATCAGACTCCTAAGAACTTGTGCAAAGACTTTTCCATTTTCTTACTTGAAGTGCTGCATCCTATTCAAAGCCTTTTGCCCATTGATCCTGGCTTAGCCTATTGAATTGAATGACACTTCTCTCGCTATCTGAAAGTAATTGCCCTGCTTATGAATATTTGTTGTTTCTTGTATTCTAAATAACCTTTGCCTTTTACAAACTATTGAGAGTATTCTGTATGTCAACAGTAAGGTATTAATGTCCCCAGCACCCTTGTTACTGAAGTCACCTGTGGGTGTAGGTTGTATCTGTGGGCCTTCCCAAAAGGGTCTTGTCTGATCCAGAAACTCAATGTACAGTATTGAAGTATATTTGTGTTACTATTCTATTGCTCCCTTCTTAAGAAGGCTTTATAACTGACTGATGAATACATTAATTGTTTATGCAGTGTAAGAGTTTATTTGAATACCTGTAACTGTGAATCTTGGGATAACTCCACTACAGCTCACATGCCCCTCTTGAGATGAGCCTGGCTGCTAAACACGCTAACAAAACTGTGTAGTACAAGCTTATACCAAAGGTTGGGTTGCCTATACCTGCAGTCATAGTTGTTTGTAGTGTTCCGAGAGGGTACTGCGTACAAACATTGCCCAACACATACATTGCACAACACCTCTGCCATTACAATGCAGATTTCACGACAATAAAATTTGATCTAGCTGCACACATAATCTTGCGCATACTCTCCAGAAAACCTCAATGCACCACTGTAAGGAAAGCATGGTGGCAATAGTCAGACACACAAGTGACCACGGTTCAAGAGTGTTTATTGAACTTTCGCAAAGGTGTGATAAACGCTTATCTAAATCTACAGATATGAGCAAGCTACAACCATCAAATCATAATAATGCAGTCCTAGTGGAGTCTTGTCAAATAAAAAGGGCCTATATTAAAAATAAAAACTATTGCCAATCCTTACCACTAATTTACAAATAATGTGGGGAAATGTTCATGCAAAAGAAAGAAGTGTTCACAAATGATATGTCAGGATGCTCAGGCCGTTGGCCTCCCTTCCCCGCGTTTTCAGCACAGGGCAAGAACGGGTTCCTGAAGCAAAGCACACACACTCTGCGGCACAAGGATATAGTTCAGTTTTCATCAATTCCTGGCATTCAATGTCCTGGCCTCTTTACCTCTTCCAAGTCTCTTGACTCAAAGGGGCCTATTGTACAAAACACATGTTCTTTTCCTTGCACCGGTATCCACCGGTAGGGTGTTCACGCTGGATCTCCCTCTTCCGGGCTCAGGTCCCTTTCACATCAGTCTCCCTCAGCCGGACCCATTATATGACCACTTCGATCTCAATCTTCCTTTTTAACATAAAGCATCAGTGGAATACCTAACAGAGACTTTTGAATGAGCACCCACAGTCTTGACAGTCTTGATAGCTTTCAGTTACTTTTGCGTCGCTCATTGCAAAACTCTTCTCACACAGTTCTCTTTGGTTCGTAACACAAGCTGGTTTGATATCAGTCTTACTCACTGGCTGTGCTGCCTTTTCTGACGCAGCTTTGTTGTAGGAGCCAAGGCCAGTACCACAGCAGCAGTCGCTCCTCCCTGCCTGGGCTATCGACACGGGAGAGCCCCGGGTACCTCCGACACACTGTACAGATTTGATCAGCCTTCGTTCCTGGTCTTAGGTTTCTTATTTTCCAAAGTTCACGAAAGTAAGTGTTTAGAATTCAAGGGTACTTTCCTTCTTGCGACCCTCTCTGGTCTCGCAGTCTTTTTCCTTGTATTAAACTGACATCTTGGAACTACTGTCTCCTTGTGTGTTGCCTTTTATCTGTGTGGGGAAGTGTAATGGAAGTTAGGTGTGTAATGATCCTTAATTGCCTGATCTTGCCTGACCATGGTGTTGGGACAGGTCAGGTATTCGGCTCTGGTGTTAGTCCATTGTCGTTCATGGTGGGCTGTCCGTGAGAAAGTGTTCGTGTCAGGAAAGGGGGCAAGGGGGGTTGATTTCTTAGTTATCCTACCTGGTAGGATGGGGAAAAGGTGTTATAAGGCAGGGGATACAGCGTCTCACCCTTCGGTGTCCCACTTCTACTTCTTGAAGACCCCTCATCCAGGTGATCCTCCCACACTGGTCCACCACCAGGAACTGGATCCAAAAGCGATGGCCGTGTCCTGGCCACCTGGATGACAGATCCCCGGGGACTAGCGGGTGCGACACCTTCAGGTGTCTCACCACCCGCATGCCTGCTCAACCTGGGTGACTAGCAGGGACTTTGTGAAACTAAACATGCTATGGAAACAAAGATCACAGCAGGCACAGAATGGATAATAAGAATGCATGTTTGTTTATGCATGGCAATAAAGTCAGCTGCATTAGCAATGAGCATGAGCACTTGCAATGAGAGCCCCAGCAAATTAGAAATCCGTCCCCTCTCTAGTCTACACCTTAGCAAATGAGCACACACGACACACTGGCCTACTCGCTAGGACGGACAGACACACACACACGGACACTTACCCACACGGACACTCACCCGCGCCCACACGGACACTCGCCCGCGCCCACTCGGACACTCACCCGCGCCTACACGGACAGACACACACACACACACACGGACACGGCCCCCATCCCCAACTGTACTATTAATACTGAATAGCATTGTAATGATAACGCCTTTTACAATTGCATGCGTAGAAATCGGTCTGACAACCTATGTGCGTGCATACATAATTTCAACTTAGCCATGTACTGTACTGGGACACGGTGACATGTTCTCGTATATTCTAAGAACAGCAAAGCATATCGTGCTAACATTCCTGTCTTTTTGCACAATCTTTCTCCACAGCTGGACAGCCAGCCAAGGCTGTATCTCTGCTTGAGAATAGCTGACAGTCTGTCAATAGTCACGTTATGAAAACATCGCTACTCTGTGTTCGGCTGCGTGGACCTTTTCGCACTGGCACACAAACTATATCTATATAATAGCACTTCAAAACTAGAATAAGCTATACAATATAACAAGTGTACATAATTCTTCATGGCTCTCAGCAAATGCCGATATATAAGCGCCCAAAACAAACTATAATAATGCTAAACATAGCTTATACTAAATGGATGGATGAATGGATTAACCCACGCTAACTTGTCATGAGAAAATGCAACAACTTGGCTACCCCTACCTACCTTTGTAGTGGCTAAAATGCACACATGCAGTATATGATCCACTGACACATTTCCCATACTTGGACTTTGGTCCCCAAGAGCTTTCAACCTAAAGCGCATTGAGACCATACCAATGATGAAAGGTGTGCTATGCAAATGCCTATTACATTACCTTTAGAATCGCCGTTTCAGAAACCTATCGCATAGTAAAACCATCGGAAACATATATGTAAACTCTTATAATTTTAGTAACTTTGTTTCGAATGGATTGTGTCCTCCAACCCATTCCACATCTTTGACATGTAATGTCCAAGATGTGGAATGCATTGGAGGAACATCCATTCGAAAGAAAGTTACCAGTTGGTAAGTAACTTGTTCTCCAACCTGTCTTCGAGTCCAGCCCCATTTTAGGAGAGTGTCACAATGTTCAGTGGGGGCACTGGGCCACCAGTGACTGTAAATTGAGCAGAAAAGGCATGAAAACAGAGTTCAAGGTTCAGAGTGGCAGAGTCCAATAGGATCTCTTCTTGGTTTTGCAGGTATGTAAAAGTTAGGTTTCACAAGACAAGGAAATTGGTCCTTGGGGCAACCCTTCAAGGAAACCTATGTCCCAAGGCCGGATTAGTGTAGTGGGTTGTCCACCCCAATTTAACTTCTATGGAGGCCTGGGTGGGTTTGAGATGCAGACTATCTGCAGCCCCCAGGATCACAGGACCAGACAAGCAGGCTCCAGGTAAGTTGTACCAGGAGCAGAACAGTAACTTCAGTGGAGGAAGCAGTTGCTGCAGGACAGTTCCAGTGGGAAGGCGACAGCCGACCTGGTCACAGGTTTTTTTCGGTCATGGCGACAGAAGAGAAGGACTTCGGTGGATCTGGCAACAGCTCTTGTGCATACGGATGTCCAGCAAAGGATCGTCACAGTTCTGTCTTGTTGGTGCCTTTTTCAGGCTTGTGTGAAGGACAATTGTAGCATCGGTAGACTCTTGTTTCTCTGTCATCGTTTCTGGGGAGTGGACTCTGGGGAGCTGACTTGAGTCACTGCAGGTTTGAGGATGCCCACAAAGTTCCAGGCGAAACTGTGCTTCAGGCGACAATGCACAGCGATCTAACACAGGTCCCTGGGTATTGGTGTATTGCAGGCCGTGGAGATCACCGGGGAACCGCTCGCCAAAAGCTAGCACTAACCACACTAACTCTGCATAACAAAGCAGGGGGCATACAACTCCCAGATTTTGAAAGATATTTGGCGGCACAACTCAGCCATATAACCAGATGGCTGTAAGACAATGTAACTGCCGAAACTAGACTCTTGCAAGACTTAATCACCCCAATGCACTTGAAAGAAATTCTATGGCCTTAAAGAACCACATGGGCAAAGATCCAATGCTGGTGTCGCTGGCAGGCTGATATGGAACAGGCCCAAATCAGTCCAACACCCGGTACACCCCTACTCACCCGAACTGCCACTGATGGTGGGGAGAGGAGTGGTACACCTGGACCTCCACACCATCAGAAACTGGGAAAGATTGGGCCTGTACACTGGGGGGGGTGGTGGGGGTATGTATGCAGAGGACTCATTTAGAGAGTTTGAATCATTGCAAGATACAGAAGGGCTACCAGGATGGCGATTTCTGTGGTACCTGCAGCTAAAACATGTAGCTAAAAATAACTGGAGTGAGTGGAGGCAAACCCTCTGGTAGCAGAAATGTACAACCTGGACGATGGGTGGTGGCCGGTGTCGAGGCTGTACGCCCAACTGAATGACAGACCCAACCCCCGCGCAGCCACACTGAAGGATAAATGGGAGAGGGACTTTGGGACAGACATCACTGAAAGAGAATGGGAGAGGGCATTAATGCACCCTAAAGAGGTGTCAAGGAACGCCAGATTCAGATTGATAAAAATGAATGTACTATACAGAACGAACATGACCCCCAAGCGAGTGGCGGGTTTCAACAATCCCACCAGCTTGGCATGCCCGTGTTGTGGCAACGAAGAAGCAGACCTAATGCACATGTTTTGGAGATGCACAAAGGTACAGGCCTTCTGGGGGAAAATTATGCAGGTGTGTAAAAATGCCGGTGTCACCAGATATGAGTGGTCCCCGAAGGAATGTCTCCTGGGCACTTAACCCAGACTAAGCAAAATAAAGCACATAGTGAAACTCCTGGGCATGGTGTGTAGATTAGCGAAAAGAGCAATCGCAATGGCGTGGAAATGGGGGCCCGCAATATGCTAGGTGGAAGTCAGAAATGGAGAGATGGGCCGCAGCTGAAACAGACTTGGGGTGCAGGGATTGTGGGATATACATGTGAAGCCAGCGGCACATTTGAAGAATGGAAAGCTCTTACGAGAGACCTGTTCCTCCCCTCAGATGATATGCCCCCCTCAATACATGAACACAAATGAACATGAGCTTGCAAATGCTAAAAGCATAAATAGGTCACTACCCGTCCGAACTGTTGCATTCTGTGCCTGCTGACGATGGACCGCAGCTATACCCTCTCAAACACAGAGCGGACCACCCGAATTGTTACAGCAAATGAAGACAACCACTGTTCACTGTTAATGTTTGTTGGATTGTTAATTTAACTATAAAAGTTTAAAAAAAAGGCAATGTGTTATTGCTCATGGTTAAGATTACTGTAATGCACAACTAAGAAATGCCAATAAAAAAAATGGATAGAGTGGATGGGATCGATAGTGGATGGAAGGATAGAATGGATGAAGTGGACGGAATACAGGAAATTGACGGAATGGATGGAATACATGAAATTGATAGAAAAGATGGAGTGGATGGAGTCGACAGTGGATGGAATGAACAGTACAGATGAAATGCAAATGTTAACCTTCCCACATGTTTCTCACTGTGTACCCTGCTTTCCTGTTCCCTTGCTGTTGCTATATATCCATACCTCCCCTCCCCTCCTGTGGCTGTAAGCCCAACCCCCCGTCTCTGTGTCCGTGTGTCGCTCTGGTCCTGTTCGCGATCCTGGTCTCAGGCTCTTTAAATATACCCATCATATCACACCACTACTTACTCTCTACTATACATCATCATTCAACTAGAACACAGCTATACCCCCGACTAATTCAGCGTTGCTGTCCACATACGAACACAGCCCCATGAACACCTCATCACCCTATAAAACGCAGCTAGCCGAGCACATTCTGGCTAATTATTCACATATGCGTCCTTCAGGCGTAACGCAGCCAGAGCCCAGACTGGTTGTCCACCCACCAGACGGCACACATCAAACTGATATCTTCAGCACCACACCTAACGCTAGGATGCAGCTACCATCTGAAATTACATCGGCTGCTGCACACATATCTGGTGCACCCATGCACCCTTCGACACTATCTCTCTCTCTCTACTGACCAGAACTATGGTTCCTGAGGGCGTTCAATCTACCAGCGCTTTGAGGTCATACTAAAGATATGCTGGAAAAAATTACTTCGGGGTATCTTTGGACAGACTAACCTGGGAGATTTAGACACCTAGGTACACACAAACGTACTGACAACAATAATGAAGGCCTGGAATGGGACTAGGAGTGTTAAAAACAAAACTCTTGGAGCAATCATTGAAAGTCAGACTTTTGAACTTGTCTCCTTGCACCCTTTCCTGCTCTGCTAACCAGAAACCGACCTGCCTCTTCCATTCGTTCCTTAAGTAGAAAGACTCCACTTGAGCAGATTTGGATCTAGTCACCCTAAGGATATTGTCAAACTGATTTGGTTTCCGGTTTTGCCGCATGCATTTGGATATCGGCCATGAACGCCCAACACTAAGCCTCAACAGTTTGCCGACCCATAATCCCTCCAAATGGATAAATCCTCTTTGTGTGCCAATTCCCTTCTTGTATGTTCTATGAGTATTATGTTGCCTCTTTACCATCACATATCCCTTCTAAGAGTTGCCCTGAACCTCTCTGCCATTTCGGCCACTTGGTCAGCTAAACCTTGTAGGAAGCATTTTGCCTAGCTGCACGTCACTGGCATCTTCTGAACACAGGGAGGAGAGACACCATCCTAACAGCGTCTTAACCCTGTACTTGGGCATACTTTGTTTGCATTATGCTTCATATTCCGATCTGTTCTCAAAGACTATGACAATTTGAAGCCTTCAACTGTATATTTTTTTTTACTTTTCCTAGGAGTGTTATTGAAATGCCATATTTGAGGTACCAGGACATTCAGCCTGGGCAGATCATTGAGGTAAGTTACAATTAATTATTGGGTTAATATCCAGCTCGAAATTGTTTTTTTCTCGATTGTTCTTCTAAATTTACTTTTTAGATTTTATCTTTTTTGTTTTATATATTTATAATATATACAGAAATATATAACACATTAGCAACAAGCAATATTACAGAAAAAGAATGTACGAAAAACAAAAATTTAAAGAAATCATTGAACACGTTCCAGATCTTCTCATATGAAGACAATTTACATTTCAATTTGTAAATCAACTTTTCTGTCCTTGACAGGTAATGCATTTTCTGGATCCACTCCTCGAAGGAAGGAGGGACCCTCCCTTTCCACCCACAGAGAATCAGCCTCTTGGCCACAATGAATGCGCGAAAAATCCACTTCTTGTGGGCAGAACTGACATCATCCAATCCAGAATCATCACCCAGGACTACCGTCCTAAAATCAAGGACAGACCCTCCACCAGCAATCCTGACGCACACATCAAACCTCACTCCAAAAATCTCTGACCCTCACACAGCTCCACAACATGTGTTCCAGTGACCCAACTGTCTGAACGCAACCCCAACAGTCTGAACTGTCAGACATGCCTCTTTTATGAAGTGTTTCAGGACACCAATACACACGAGTCAGGATCTTGATTTGTCGAGACCTTTCACTTAGATTCAGCGAACACAAAGATACAGTACCACACATATTCTGCCAAGCATCTACATCAATCTCTGATAAAATTATCTCGCTCCAAACTCTCCGTAAATTGTCATTATTCCGATAATGGGACACAATTAGCTTGTAAAGCCTACTGGCCAGACCACCACTCTTCCCACTGGAATCCGCCAGAAAAACGCTCATATCCAAAGAGTCAGACCAGTCCACCTCACCAAGAGCCCTCTTCAGGCGTCTATAAGCAGAGTCTGATAAACTATCAAAATTCCATTTCTCTCTCAGCTCAGCAGTAGTCAACCACCGATCATCATTCCCCAAATCGGAGACCTGTTTAATATCCATCAAAAACCATTTGGGCCAAAAAAACTGTCCTCGAATTATCCTTAATCCTAGGATTCAGCCAGATAGAGGCATTCTTGCACTTAAATGCGTCTCGACCAAGCAATGACGAGACTGCAATCCATGAATTGCGCAAAAATGACGTTGCCAACAAACTACCACCAGGAACCTTTGTATTAGTGGTCAACAAGGCTTCCGGGCCCAGCGGCCCATAGGCACTCGACTCCGCGACCGCCCTGCTGTCCAATTCACCTGTCAAAAATGGAACAAAAGAAGGCGCAGAAAAGGCCAAATGGTAGGCCCGAAAATTCGGTACCCCTAAACCAACCAAATATACTGGAAGCTGCAACTTCCATAGACTAAGCCTTGGAGGTTTTTTGTCCCATAAAAATTCCTGAACAAAACGGTCTAAATCATTCCAGTAACAACTCTTAATTTTCAATGGAAGCATGCTAGATACAAAGTTAATCCTTGGTGCTGTATTCATTTTCAGGGCATTGACTTTACCCCTGAGGGAAAGATTAAGCATGGACCACCTTTCCAAATCCAATTTATAATCTCGAATAACCACACTCATGTTCACTTTAACCGTCCTGGAAAGAGGATACGTCAACCATACCCCCAAATAACGCAAGCGCACATCACACCAAGTAAACCCCAGCCCGTAACTAGAGTCTTATCACATCTATTCGACAGAGGCAACATTTCTGACTTCAAGCGGTTAATTTTGTAGCCTGAACAATCATGAAAATCAGACAAAATCTGCATCAGACTGGGCAAGGACACCTGCAAATCCTTCAGCACTAATAGGAGGTAATCCGCATAAAGCCAAGCCTTCTGCACAACACACCAACAACCGACACCTTGCAAACTTGGTTCATTTTTGGTTTCTAATTGCAAGAGGCTCAATTGCTAAAATGAAAAACAGAGGAGAAAAAGGACAACCTTGACGCGTGCCGTGCTCCAAACAAAAAGGGTCCGAAACTCCCCCGTTAGTCTTAACGTCAGCCGTCGGTCGGGCATACAGAAGAGCAACCCAAGATATGAAATCCTCACCCAGATTCATCCTTCTCAGTACTGAATACAAGTAATCCCAACTAACCCTGTCGAAAGCTTTCTCCGCATCTAGGGAAAGGACAGCGGCATCACAGCCCATCCTATCCGCCATTTCCATTGTAAGCAACAACCTCCTGATATTACTGGACGTATGCCGATTTTCATGAATCCAGACTGTTCCTCACCAATCAAAGCGGGCAAGAACTGTACCAGACGCATAGCAAGAACTTTGGCAAGAATCTTATCGGTATTGATAAGGTTGATTGGACGATAACTAGCCGGATGATTACAGTCCTTACCCTTTTTCACAAAGACCGAAATAGATGCATGGTTAGTACTTTTAGGCCACATCCCATCCAGTTTGCTAGAAACAAACATATCTCTCAAGAGCTCTAAGGCTGAGTTCGGGAGGATCCTATAAAACTCACAAGGGAGGCCATCTGGGCCCAGGGATTTACCCACATTCAGCCCTGAAATCACACTTTTGATCTCATCAACCGTTATCATTTCACCCAGAAGAGCACATTCAGTATCCCTAGGCAAATTCAAATTATCAAAGAAGTCTTCACCCCTACCAGTTATTCTCCTAGAAGTCACGAAAAATTGAGTTAATTTTATTGGGATCAAATGTAATTCAATCCTCCCGGTCAACTATAGAAGCAATTACTGACTCTGAAATCCTTTTCTTCAATCGGTATGCCAGCCATCTGTCACAACGTTCTCCCTTTTCGAAATAAGTATTCTTAGAATAGAACAAGCTACGCTCTGCCCTCAGCGTCAGTCTTCCATTTCTTTAAGTTTTTTCAAAGTTGCCAATTTTACTGAATCAGTTGGATCAAGCGTCAAATCCCGAGAAATTTCACCAATACGAAGATCAAGATCACGCCTCTTACTCTCTTCCTTTTTCCGTTTACCACTAGACAGCCCTAAACAACCACCACGCATACAGCATTTAAAGGCTTCCCACGTGTTCGCCACACTGACCTCCTCTGAGCGATTCTCCATAACAAAATAGTTTGCTTCCGAACAATCCGCTCCAAAATATCATCATCCAATAAGATAGAGGTGTTCATCTTCCATGAAAAACTTTCTCAACACGGGCATGATCACTCAATAAAATATTTCCAATACCACTAGAGACAATACTTTCCGACACCCTTCCACCAGTAAAAATCATGTCGAGCACTGGAAAAGAAACTGTATCGACGCTTATCCAGCTTCTCCAGACGCCACGTATCTTTCAAGTTGTGTTCCTCCAAGAGTGATCTAAGCGCATGATGATAATCACAACGCAGCACACGCCTGACCTGACTTCTATCCAGCTTAGGATCAACTACCGTATTAAAGTCCCCACCAAGTAGAATATTAGAATTATTCAAATCCAAAAGGGTCTGTGCCACCATTCTAAAAAAAAAGGAGCCATCGTCCACTGTAGGAGCATACACATTGCAAAGAGTCATCAACTCCCCCTGAATCTCAACCAATAAGGCAATCATCCTACCATCCTTTCCCGCACATTCTCTTAAAACTTTAACAGGTAGTTTCTTACGAAACAAAATGGCCACGCCCCTTGACCTTGATGAAAAGGAAGAGCCATAAGCGGAACCAGTCCACTCCTTTTCCAACTTAGAAATTTCATCCGCCAAAATATGAGTCTCCTGCAAGAAACAGATGTCAACATGCATGTCCTGTAACATATGAAACACCTTCTTTTTCTTTAGCAAGTTATTGACCCCATTCACATTCCAAGAGATAACACACAGGTCATTGACTGCCCCACCTGTGTGAGAAGTTGCCATTATATCTTGAAGGTCTAGAACATCAGAAGCAAAAAAAATATAAAAAGAACTGGAAAAATGAAACTTACCTAAATATGAACACAAAACAAAAAGTAAAAAACAAAAAGAACAGATAAGACTGCGAAGTCTATTCAGCCCAAAAAACAAATGAAACATTCAGAACCAATCCCAGGACCCCTCCCAAGGTACATTAAAACAATCATTAATGCATCAAAAGGTAATATTTCCAAAAAAAGAACAAGAAAGCGAACAAATAAAACCCTAAAAACCAATAAAGGCTACCCTAAGAACCCCAAAATCCTCCATCCCCCAATAAACCATAAAAATATACGCAAATATAAACCACACAGCACCAAATACCCAAGAAAGTATAAGGTGAGCCACCGTTTCGCAACCAAACGTGCCGCCTCTTAAGGCAGAGTGGAAAACTTGTGAAATGAATGATTAAATCAATAATACTGCTAGCAAGAGGAACCAAGAGGCTTGCATAAATTCCCGGCACCAACCTGCTAGCCTTGAAGAATCCAACATCCTCCATTTGTAAAAGAAGAGTTATGTCCAGACCCACCAAAGAGCCTTCAGCCCCCTTCCCCCGATAAACCAAAAGAGCATTTCGAAGAATATTCAGGCACCAAACTGAATCTACAAAATGTTGAATGACACAAATCTTCAGTGATATAACAAGCTTCACACCAAAAATACATAGAGAAAAACATGCAAAAGAATAAAGAGAAATACAGTGCAAAACCCCATATATAAGGCTGAAATCCTTAGTCATCAGCTATCATTGCTCCAATACTCCTAAACATCCAGTTAGACCTAATTGGAACCCAAAATCACAAAACCAGCATCCTCTTTGCACGTCCAAAACAAGGTGATCCACAGTTGCTGCAACTGACAACACTGTCAGAATGTACTTGTCTGAGTGACAGCAATAGGCGAAAGCCTGACATGCAGCTCAAGAAGCCTTTCCAAGCAAAGGATGACATGGATTATATCAGTTATCCAGCGCTGCCAGAAACATGACGACACAAAACCTCCCCCTCAACCCATGCACCGTAAATGTAATGCTTGCTTGATGACTTGGATGCGTTCCCATGCCCATCAGAAAATAACAAAGTAAAACATAAATACTCAACAAAAGTGCACACAATGTTGTTTTCCATAAACATAAGTGAATTGCACATGGGATCAGCGCTGGGCAGATTTCTGAAGTAGCCAGGCACACTACCGAACTTGCAGAGCTGGGAACCTCCAATGACTGCGTTGGATCATAACTCCGGAAACCGTCTGCAGCCCTTGCACACATACCTAGTCGTGTCCGGGGGGCAAGCCCTGGCAATGACGCCGTCCCGCTCACCGCAGACTGTGAGCTTCACCAACCGCGCGGTCAGTATTCTTGTGCAGCCGGCCCGGGAAATGAAACAAAACGCCGGTCCGAACAGCTGACTCAGGCTTAAGTTCCGGACGTGCGTGGTTATGGCAGAATATTACAAAGGTCCTTTACTCAAACAGCGGCAAAGCAGCAGCAGCACGGACCAAGTCTCGAGAAGGAATCTTGAGCAAGACCACATGGCAAACAAAGGCAAAATGAAGTTCCAAGCTTTATTTGAAACGCCATAACGTTAACTGTCATCCACATATGGCACCATTTTAAATGTCTGAAAATAAACACGTTAAGAGAATAAAAACCAAAGAAAAACCATGAGGGGGAACGGGGAGGGTGAAAGCAGGTCCCAGGTCACTCCATGTTAAGGGAAGGCACAGGAATGCCCCTCTTATGTTTCCAGCCACTCTAATGCAAGTGCAGAGTCTGTGCTTTTCTCACCATCAGGAAAGGCAATAGTAAAATCATTATTCTTACTGAGAAAAGCCCTCAGTGCAAGCTGTCTGGCCAATTCTTTAGCCCCCCGAAAGGATCTCCTCAGAAGCAGGATTTCCTTAGGAAAGTCAGGATAAACAAAGGCAGCTTTACGTTTTGAATGTAGCATTTCCAACCATCCTGGCAGCTTTCATCAGGCGTTCCTTAGACCTGAGATTCAAAAAGTATACTAAAATATGCCTTGCTTTGTCACTCGGGTGTTTACCAATCCTAAAGATGTTATCAATGTCCTCCAATTTGATGATGGTACAATGAAAACTGTCCCTAAAAACTTGTAAAACCAAGGAAGAAAAGTCTTCACCATCATCAGCAGAGTCCTCCACACCAACCAATCTGATGTTTCTTGCCCTGATCCTCAACTCCAAATCCAGGCGCTGTTCCTTCTCTTTCTTCAGATCGGACCACAGATTATTGTAAGCCTGAAAGCTACCTGCAATCTCAGAGCTCATAGTCAGAGAGGACTTTTCCAAATCAGTGACCCTGCCATCCCGCTGTCCAGTTTTCAAATTAAGCTCAGCCATAGTCCGCTTAATATCGCTAACATCTTGGGCCACCTGAAGAATAGTCTTGTAGACATCTGAAAGGCTGGGGGTATCCTCCATCTCAGGAACCTGCTTGGACTTCTTTGAGGCAGGGTTTTCTGCTTCACCAATCTTTTTCTTGGAACTCATTAGAATTTCTTTATAAATATTGTCAGGGAGAGGTCCAGAGCAGTTGAGTTAAGCTGCTACCCCGCTGCCAGCCATTCTAGAATCGCCAGATTTTGTTATTTCTAAATGGCAGTGGGCAGGCATTATTTTCCATTGTTATTGTATACAGTCACATGTCTTAGAAATATTCCCCTTTCTATGCTGTTTTTCTAAACTTTGGCCTTTTAAGTGTCTGAGGATGAACCATTTGATGTCAAGATCGGGGGCACATTTGGCTGAAGTGTTTTATCCCCTAATTGTAGCCTGGGGAAGCCTTGTTTGCTTGTAAACTGCTACCTAGAGCTGCAGACTCCAAAGGCCAACTGGTACCATACAACATTAGCTCTAGAAATGTGTAAACCTTATTCTAACACACCGAGAAGACATTTAAAGCATAATAATGGACAACACATTTACTTTACTTCTCAAGTGGGAGTTAGATTTACAGCACACAATGTACAAGCTTCTTGTTCCCCCAGAGGCAGGTAGTTCCTTCTTACTGGTGGTGCACTATACCCAGGTGCTGCTTTTCTCACCTGGCAATAATTTTTAATTTGATACCTGCAATCCTATATGTTGTATTATTGGGTCTTCTGTAATGCAGCTTCTGCCTTTTACATTGTATGCTTGTGCAATGGGGCTGATAAGAGAGCGGTCGTGTAGCAGAAGAGCAAGATTGCTGTAAGAACCCAGAAACAGTTATTTGCTGTAGATACATATTAACACATCCGCTGAGGTGTGTATTCCAGGGTGGGATCCGTCAGGACAGTTTTTCTGAAGTCCAACTAAGGGTTTAGTAAAACCATATAACTGAGAAAGTACAAAACTCCACTCTTAGTCTAAGGCTGTACCACTTGAGTATATGGTAGCGTAGACAGAGCAGCCAGGCTTATCTTAGGAGTGAGAGAGGGCTGTAGCTTGGTACAAAGAAACTGTAGCATACATATGGTCCAAATAAATACTATGTATTGTAAAAAATAAAGGTCTTTTAAAAAAAATACAAGTGGGCCAAGAGGAATTTTGGGAAAATAAGTACTATCACATTATATACAAACACAATTCTAAAAACACAACACACATTTTTTAAAGTACACAAACCAAAGCATAGAGCCGGTTTAGAAAACAAACAGTATTTCTATGGTAGTCAGTCCGTATCAAACACATTTAGTATAGGACTCGCCTATTCATGGGAAGTAAAACCATCAGTTACTTTTAGATTACTTTACAGTAAGTCAAGGGTCAGTCATGCACATTCAGTTAATGAATCACTTAGTAAACCAACCATGTTACCAGTATACCTTTCTGAATAGTGGAACACCAGTGCATGGAATAGTATAAACCTAGAACTACATTCAGGATAACTGTTATACCAGGTGAGTAAGACCTTATGTTGTAATTTACAATTATAGTTGCTTTTCAGATCAGTGGAACACAGACTAAGGTAAGCAGTAACTCTTTACACTTACTAAGAATCGCACCCAGCTAGTCAAGGCAGGTAGAACCTAAGGCAAACTTTTTCTGTACAGGATAAACAGCATGTCAGGGGAAGCAAGACCCAGTTGGTATACTTTTTCATTTATATCCTAAAAGAAATGGTAAAGTGAAGCCATCAGCATTACTTTTGGTGAAGAGGCACAACCAATTCACAGGTGAGTAAAACAACCGTAGATATACTTTTCAGAATGGTAAAACATATTCAAGGTTAGAAATAACCTTTAGAACTGTCACTCAGTGAGCAGTTCCAAAAGTTAACAACCAGCTCTTTCACAAGTAAGTAACTTTCAAACACTTGTTATACTTTTCAAGACAGAATCCTTTTCTTACCCAGTCCTTCCCTAGTCTATTGCATAAGTTCTCTCAGAGGTAGAAGAGGGACCCCATTGGTCTAGGTGCCAGCTGTAGGAAGGGTGAGATAGGGTTCTGTTGCAGGCAAAGACAGAGTTCCTGACGAAGTCTCTTCAAACAAGTAAGTATTTCACTTTAGAGTTAGTTACGGTCCTGGAACTTCAGAAAGACACAGTGGGAGGATTCCAGCAGTGGGCCTGGGTGAACTGGACGAGAGGACTCCCAATCACAGAAAACACCCTAAAAGCTATACAGAAATCACACAGGCTTAAGGTAAGTAAATACCGCAGCCAACATAGTACCTCAGCACAGAAGAAGAGTTTGCAGCAGGAAGACGTCAGGATCTGCAGCCAAAAACCTGGTCGATAAATTCCTTGTCATGAAGACTGAATACAGGACACTGGAAGGGAATTTACAGCAGGGATCAATGGGGAAGGCTCCTGCAAGAGTTTCTTCATGGCTGGATGTGGCTCTGTGGTTTTGGCGCCCTTTTCAGGAGTCAGGAGAAGGCTGAATATCGCTGGTCGGATTCCCGTCACTTGCAAGGTCCAGTACTCTGTTGGGACTTTTCAAACTCGACTCACGTCTCTGGAGGTCCGGCAGGAGGCCAAGGTTTCAGCTTGATTCGGAAGACAATGCACCCTACAATTGCTCAAGGTACCAGGTTACTGGTGTATTGCAGCCTGGCAAGGTTGCAGCATGTTGTGGGATGGCTCAAAATGCAGTTCTTCTTGGGTCTAGTGGATCTCACCAGCTTCTGGGTAGGAGTCATCGCGTTCGGGACCCCCAAGCCGAATGGAAGGAAGGGTTACAGCAGGCTTTGGTTACACAGCAGGCTCTCTGGTCGCTGGGAAATCGCTACGGCCATTGCTTGTTAATATTTCTCTTCGGTTTCGGCTCCAGTGGTCCACTTGTCAGCTTCTAGGTTCGGAGTATTTAACAAGAACTACATCACAACTTCTGCATTCTCTCGCTGCATTTTACAGCAAGGGGTGGCTTGGCTGTGCAGTAAGGACAGCCAGCCCCCCACCAGGAGTTTGTTCCTTTCAGGCAAGATGAAAGACAAAGGGCTGTAGAGTTTTGGACTCCTCCCTCGCTTCCTGCCTTCTCAGACACTTTGGAACCTGGGTGGGGAATCCACAGGATTCCTGCCGAAGACAAAACAGCCGCTGAGGTCATTCCCATCTAGAATGGCATGGGAAGACCTCCGAAACAGCAAGCGCACAAGAAATGGTGAATAAAGGAGCCCACCATTTTAGCAAAATGGTGGCCCTTCTGTGTATTACCGAAGCTCAATTAACAGCCTGCGAGTAATGAAGACTAAAAAGTCATTAAAGTAGTTACACTGCCACCAGCCATTCAAGGAAACTTGCAATTGTAACAAAATGTTACCAGGTAAGTAAGCTGCGATACATGATATCCCCCCCAGCACACCACATAAGGTGGGGTGTGCTGGAAAACTCATACAAAATGTAAAGGGGATGAAAATCTCTCTTTACTACTTGGGAAAAGTAAGTATAGGAAAGATAAATTAACAGGGGGCCCAAAAGGGCAACCCAGCCTAAGCCCAAATGTAATGCGGAAACTCTAACTTCAACCATACACTATGTAGAGACCTAAAAAGGTCACCCATAAAAAGAGTAAAAGACTAGGTGAGAGAGGAGAAAGATTCCCACTCGCCTAGGGACAAGTTAGAGTAATTACCAAGTTGTTAGGCAAGATTGTATGCAGTACCCCTAGGGTATACTACAATAACCTTGACCTCCTGGCAATAGGGACCCAACCTTTGGTAGAAGTCTGAACTACACAGGTTGGTAGTGTGGTCGGGCAGCCAGGCGTATCTCAAGAGGTGGGTCAATGTGAGCAGTAATGTTGTGACAGAGTTTCACAGTAGCAGTTATTGAAATAAACACTTGCACTCAAGGTTTCTTGATAACACAATTATTTATTTCACAGCCAGTTGCAAAGCCTTCTTCAGAAGGGAGCAATATATGTAGCAATTCAAATACACTTCATAACACACTTAGTTTCTCTAAAATTGATGATACCCATTGGGGATGGCACACAGAATCTTCCTACAGCCTCAGGTGACTTAAATAGCTAGGACACTATTGATTTATCACTAGTACATTTAGAGTAATACTGAGTTTGGTGCAAAAGATAGAGGAGTAAAACAAAGATTAACAAATAATTCACAAACGGGTAAGTACTTTTGAAAACCTTCCAATGGCAAATAAGTTTAACCCTTTCCTGGGGAAAGGTCAAAGCACAAAGTCAGAGGTAAAGAGGAGTCTCAGGCAGCCAGGAAAGCCAATGTTAATTGCACAATGTCAAGAGGAGCTGAAGATCTTCTTTTGCAGGTAGGTAAAAAGTCTTGCACAGTGTTTTTAGAAATGTTTGTAGAAAATGGAACACTTGAAGGGCCACAAGCTGGGAGGATTGGCAGGGGCAAAGTTTCAGCAACTCTGCAAGGTAACCAATACAGGTCTCAACTGAGAGCAAGTAGGGCTACCCAACAAGAGGTAAGTTCTCTTCGACTTTACAATACCTCTGGTTAGAAGAAATTGTTCCAGCTGGCTTCTGTTCCTGTACAGCTCTGCAGATCCTGTTGTTCCTGAGCCTCAGTCATGGGGACAAAAAGGAGGACATCTGGGGACTCCTGCTCTGCAATGGGAAGGTCCGCGGCAGCAATGGGCAAACTTCAATGCAGCGGTTCTTCTGTGTTTCAGCTCCTCGCGTCTGACAGCAAATGGCAACAATGCGGTTGTCGGTTTCCAGACTGTCCGCGCATCTGGGGTCCAACACTCTGTTGAGGTGGCTCAGGCTTTGTCAGTCCTACATCATGGAAATCCGTAGGATTTTCCTAACGCTCAGGTCTGACTTAAAGGCAACGCACACGATCTGGTGTTCCTCTCCATGGCTCTTCGGTTCCGGTTCCAGCAGCAGCAGTGAAAATACAACCAGCTTCGAGAGGATGTCCAGACGGTTTTACTTTGGAGTTGATTGGTCCCACCATCTCAAAGGGAGAAGTCATCCTTCCCGGGCTTCTCTAGTCAAGGCGAATTTGGAGCTACAGCACAGCATCAGGGCTTCACCAGGCAAACCAACGGTCGAGGAGTTGCAGCAGGCCTCTTCCAAGTTCTTCTTCAGATTCCTTCGTCCAGTGGTCGACTCTGCCTTCCAAGCCAAAAAGCCTTGCCTTTTATTCAGGTTTCTCCCATTCATTGCACCCTAGCTGTAAATCACACTGCGGGTGGCTGTCCTTGCTGGACAGCCAGCCGGCCAATCATCTTTGGGTGCATTCCTGTAACCAAGCGGACTAAGCACAGTGAGTTTCGGGCACCTCCCTCACTTTGTCCCTGCCAGACATGCATACTGGAGCCAGAGGCGGGCTTCACTCGTGGATTCCGCCAAAGACAAAACGAACAAAGGGACCAAACCTGGTTTGGCGCGCAGAGTAAATCTCAAGAAGGACCTTTCCGACAAGAAATGAAGAAAAAAGACCGGGTCCATTTTGATAATGGGCACCCATGGGTGCCTTACCGTGGCTGCGAACGCAGCCCGCGGTAAAAACACACAATGGTAGTAAAAAGTATTCCACTGCCACCAGCCATTAATTGTGGAAAGGAGAACATAAAAATGTTACATGAGAAACTAGACGAAGGGGATACTAAGTAACCCCTCCAGCACCCTATGGTAAGAATGTGTGTGCGGATTCTAGATGGTTACACAATGCAAGTAAAGTCAATTTCACTTCACTGTTCTTGGAAACAGTATTTAAACCTTTGGGTAATCAAAAAGACTTCCCTGTGCTACTGCACTGAAAGAGCTGTGCGTCACATTGTACAGATGATGCCTTTGGAGTTTGTCAGACTCAAAAGTCAAAAGAAGCACAGAGAATAAATCATATTAAAATTATGAGAGATTAAAAAAAGTCCTAAAGACCAGCAAAAGAGCTGGGGGTCTCGAAGGTAGAAGGATATTAACACATTTCTAAGAATACTCCCTTACACAAGTCCAAGCAAAAAGATCTGGGGTTGACACAAGTCAGGAAAATGTATCACTAATATGAAAATCTTACCTAACAGGATCTCAGATTTAGGCGTGTCCGTAACACTATCCCTATCGTGACGTGTGTAGTACCCAAAATCCTTCACGCGCCGAGGTCCCTCAGATTATTTTTTCCGCCCAAATAACTGGTCGCCCTATAGCGGAGCTCTTACTAGATACATCGTTTATCTTTACCGAATTGTCGGTTTTGTTCCCCGTTAAGTCACTTTGCCAATAACAACTTCGACTAAGACTACGGGGGAATAGTCTACGGCTGTGGATTTCGGCGCCTAAGATCCGGCGGCCGGATTGTCCACGTGGTCGGGCCCTCTGGCTGACCTATACAGTAGGGAGAGTGGGGTCAGGGTGGCCATATTGTTTTAGTATGTCTATCCCCTCTTTTCCCTTGCAGTCTGGTCATCGTTCCCTTTTGCTATGGAAAGGACTCCTTTTAGATTCTGCCCTAAGTGTAGGGTCCGATATCCTTGGAAGGACGAACACAGGACGTGTAACGCCTGTCTCCCCCTAAAGCACGACGAGAAGCGGTGTGCAGCGTGCAAACTCCTTCGGCCCAAGACCCTTAAGGAGCGCCGTGTAAAGCGGTGAGCCGCGTACGGCATGTCACCCCTCCCCCACCGCCACACCAGCCGAAGGAAAGTGACGGGGGTACTTCGGATGACCAAACTTCCAACGCGGATGTTATAGACCTTGAGGCAGACACTTCTAGGTCCGCCACGCCCGTTCCGGACCCTTCCCGGCTCGACTCTGGTCTTGCTACAGGGGCCACACCCGGCGACAGGGGCGTAAATGAGCATCGCACTAAGCACACAACCCCTATGCCAATTTAGACGGCTTCTTCGAAAAAGGCGAAAGCGCCAACAGAGCCACCGAAGTCTTTGCTGGTTCCCTCGGATCGATCTGATCCAAAACCTTCCCCGCATTCGCAGCAGCGCATGTCGACTGGCCAACCAAGAGAAACCAAGGGCACTACTCCTAGCCCCACACACGTCGAAATTCGGGCGCCCGACGCTTCGAGTTCCAAGGCCTCAGTGGGCCCAAAAACTACGACTAGGCCTCTACCCGGAAACCCATCCGCTAAACCTCCTGGTGGCACGGACAATATTTCTGCTGCCGACAAATCGGAGCCTTTGTCTCACGAAGATTCAGCGACTATCCAAAGTAGCATCGGAAGAATCGCAGCAGCGGTGGGTCTTATCCCGGTCCCGCCGAAAGGTTGAGTCAATCCGCGGGAAAGTTTTTTCAGTGGATTGGATTCCCGATTCCGATGGGACTTGCGTAGATAGTCAAGAGACTCTCTCTGACACCTTTAGAGGTTCCCGTCGACGCCAAAGTGCAGAGAATGTCACTTCTCCTCGTGCAGGTCCGTTTGAGTCCTCTAAATGGACTACAGAAAAGTTCAAAGGTTGTATGGATCGGCTGGAGCGGATTATCGCCTCTTCTGATCATCCGCCCCCGAAAAGAGCACAGGTAGACCCTAACTCCCAAGTTCAAGTAGATCAGTCTCAGGTTTTCCAACAAGAAGACGTGATACATATGGATGCTTAGAGATATCTATAATGAAGAAGAAGAAGCTTCCTTTCTCAAACTATGAGGAGGATTAACAGGACACGACGGACAACTGGGAGGAAGTTCAGCAGGAAAGTGAAAACCCTTGGACACAACAAGATCAGGACACTGATATTTTGTGCCTAGATTCTCCTCAGTCTACCCCAGCTTGCCAGGCCTCCCCTGTGGATGACCAAATGGCTTCCAACTCCATGTTGAAAAAAGCAGCAGAATTCTTCAAAATTGCCGCTCAAGAGGCAGTACCGGAGCAGGATTTCGTGGAGGATATTTTTAAAGAAAAACCTCCGGCGAGTCAATCCATCCCCCTCAACTCTGTTAAGAGATGGGTAGCTCCATCTTTGGTCACACCTGCCCAGACACGGGCGGTGAACCCGAGAGTCGACAAATTATTTCGGCCTTCTCCTACCGGGCCTCTATATATCAAAGGGCACGCCATCCCAGACTCGCTGGTAGTGACTACCACTCATAAGAGGGCAGGGGGTACCCCTTGCCACATGAGAATCACCACCGGACAAGGGGTTCTAAAAGGTTTTATGCCCTGGGCAAACGTCACATCAGCAGCTGCATACACCATTCAGGTTGCTAATACTACGTTATTAGCAAGCTATACGGATGCCCAATGGAACCTACTGCAAGAAGGCCTCCAGGAGGTTCCTGAACCCACCAGAACAAAGCTTCTTGTCATTGTTTCGGAGGGAAAACTGGTTAACCAGAATGTGGTGAAGAACACCCTGGACACTGCAGAAACAGCAGGCAGGTCTCTTGCACAAGGTACTCTTCTGAAAAGACATGCATGGCTGCGTACATCTGGCTTCAGACCTGAGGCTCTGGCCTCCCTCATTAATAAACCCATTGAGGAGACTAACCTCTTCAGGAAAGCAGTGGATGATGCGTTGGAAATGGCCAAGAAGGAGCATGAGACTATAGAAGGTCTTTGCACCAAATTACACAAAAACCCTCCTCCCAGAGGGGTAATATTTCTCGGCGGTCCTTTCGAGGACAGGCCTGTGCCGGTCAGAACAACTACGGCACGGGTAACTTCAACACGAATCAAGCATCCGGAAGCCCTACTTACTACCCCATAAGGGGTCAGAAATGCAGCAAAAGTAGAGGCAGAGGCCCCAATCCCAGAGGAGCCACATCTTCTGGTCAGAATTGACCACCAAGTCCAGGTCCCCTCCCATGTCTCCTCGGTCAGGGGGCGATTAACATCTTTCCTCAAGGCATGGGCCGGGATAACTTCCGACCAGTGGGTCTTAAAGACGGTCGCCCAGGGTTATTGCGTGGAATTCGCCCGACCTCCACAGTTCAGACCACTGCACTCACAGCGCCTTTCATCGGACCATCTGGAGATCCTGATCCAAGAGGTGGAAGCATTGCTGGTGGAAGCATGGTTACACTGCAGGAGGTGATCCCATTGCCGAAACAGGTGGACTTCATGTCAACATTGGATATGAAAGATGCATACTTTAATATTTCAATGTTGCCAGCGCACAGAAAATACCGAAGGTTCATGATCCAGGACAAACACTACCAGTTCAAAGTACTCCCCTTCGGCATCGCCTCGGCGCCAAGGGTGTTTACCAAAGTCCTGGCAGTGGCAGCAGCACACCTGCACAGACTATCAGTCCCGGTTTACCCTTACCTTGATGACTGGCTCATTACGGGGGACTCGTTCGACGCTTGTTTTTCGAACACCCAAAAAACAGTAGATCTCCTTCAGCCTGGGTTTTTCAATCAATGAAAAGAAATCCAGCTTAGTCCCCAGTCAAGTAAAACAATTTCTGGGAGCGCTAATTCGGAAGGAAGACGGTCTTGTCTTCCCCTCCAGCGATAGAGTTCAGAACATGCTCTCTCAGATTCCTCAATATGTAGCCAGTCGAGAGGTGACGGTACGCAAAGCCATGCGTTTGCTAGGGATGATGGCATCATGCATATACTTGGTTCCCCACACGCGGCTGTGCATGTGTCCCATGCAGGAGTGGCTCAACAGCCAGTGGTGTCAGGCCAGCGGACAATGGGAAGATCTGGTAGTTGTCTCGCCAGCCTCGTTCTCTCTGCAGTGGTGGTCAAGAGAAAACCTCTTGAAGGGGAAGACATTCACCACCCCTGCAGTGGAAGCCACTCTTACGACAGACTCCTCTCTCACGGGGTGGGGGGGCTCACCTGCTTCAGCAGACAGCTCACAGTGTGGTCCCCTCAAGTAGCCTTCAATCGTATAAACTTACTGGAGCTACTAGCGGTGTTAAAAGGATTGAAAGCCTTTCAGGGGCAACTGCAAGGGAAGACTACAGGCCTCCCTCATTAATACTACAGCAATGTATTACCTGAACAAACAGGGGGGCACTCACTCTCCAGGGCTATTCAAGCTGTCCCAAAACATTTGGATATGGGCTATCAAACACAAGATGTTTTTGTTGTCCCAACACGTTCCAGGGGAACTCAATCTTCTGGCAGACGTACTCCGCAGAGATTTTCCGCTGCCAGAAGAATACGAATGGCGGCTGCACGAAGACATTGTGTCCAACGTCTTCGCAGAATGGGCTTTTCCCGGGATCTACCTGTTCGCTACTCAGGAGAACGCTCAGTGACAAGACTACGCCTCCAGGTACCCCTAGAATTGATCCAAGGGGAACGGTCTCTGGATAACTTGGTCGGGAAATTTGTCTATGCTCCCCTCCCTCCCCACCCCCCGACTCCCCTTCTCAACAAGTTAGTTCACAAGATGCACCTGGAACCAGTTACCATTATACTGGTGGCCCCCATGTGGGCCCGCCAACCCTGGTTCGCTCACCTGATGGAGATGTCCCTCTCCCCACCAGTCAAATGCCCTGCCCGTACAACATGTCTCAGGACAGAGGAGAGACCCTCCACCCATGCCCACAAACTCTGAACTTCGCAGCCTGGATCCTGAGATCATAGAGTTTGGACACCTACAACTCCCTCAGAGATGCATGGACATACTCAGGGAAGCGAGAAAGCCTAATACATGTTGCTATGCCAGCAAATGGAAACGGTTTGTCGTCTGGTGCAACTCCAAGGGTGTCAATCGCATCGATTGCTCACCCTCACACATTGTGTTGTATCTAACCCACCTGTTGGACTCTGGGTTAGTCTTCAATTCCCTAAAGGTTCATCTGGCTGCTCTGTCAGCCTACACCACATCACATCAAAAAGTATTGTGGTGGAAGATACCAGTAATTAAAGCCTTTATGGAAGGGGTTAAGAGGATTTATCCTCCCATCTCTCATCCAGCCCCTGGGTGGGATTTGAATGTGGTTCTGACCAGGCTCCCTTTGAGCCTATGCATAAAGCAAGTCTGAAAGATCTGACCTATAAGACAGCCTTCCTAGTGGCCATCACTTCTATCAGAAGGGTTAGCGAACTACAGGCTCTTTCTGTTTTAGACCCCTTTGTTACAGTCCACAAAGATAAGGTCGTTTTGCGCACACATCCTAGGTTTGCGCCGCAATTTACTTCAAAGTTCTCTGTGAACCAGTCAATCGAACTACCCACGTTCTTCCAGAAACCTACTAACATGGCCGAAAGAAACCTTCACACAATAGACGTGCGCAGGGCAGTCATGTTTTAAATGGAAAGAACTAAACCACTGAGGAAAACTAAACAATTCTTTGTTTCAGTGGCAGCTAATAGAGAAGGGGATCCTGTCTCTAAATCAGCAATCTCAAGGTTGATTGTCAAATGCATCACACTATGTTACACTCTTGCGAAGAGAGAACTGCCCTTCAAGCCTAGAGCACACTCTACTCGAGGCACTTGGGCATCCATAGTATTCATTGCAAATGTTCCCCTAGAGTCCATTTGCAAAGCAGCAACCTGGAGTTCTGTACACATTTTTACAAAACAGTATTGCCTAGACACTCATTCTAGGTCTGATTCTCAGGTGGGACAAGCAGTACTAAGGCATCTTTTCTCTAATGTTTCTTCTCACAACCCACCTCCAAATCCGGGTACTGCTCGCTAGTCTATGCCCAGCATGTGATTCTAAGCAGATTAACAAGCATCAGAAGACATGCATTACTTACCGTAATAGCATTTCTGGTGATTGTATCTGCTTAGATTCACATGCACCCTCCCTACCTTCCCGCTCGGGGTGGAAGGAACATTGAAAAAATACAATTGGAGGGACCTCGGCGCGTGAGGGATTTTGGGTACTACACACGTCACGATGGGGATAGTGTTACGGACACGCCTATGCCGATGTCCCCTTTCGGTCCCCGAAAGACAAGATGCAATACTCCGCGGTTACCACTGGATGTCGGACCATATGCACAGCACATGAATCTAAGCAGATACAATCAGAAATGCTATTACGGTAAGTAATGCATGTCATATGTTTATTTCACATACATAAGGCAGGTAAGTAAATACTACTTGAGACTAACCAATACACATAGGAAATATCAATAATACTTTTTAAGGGTGACTGCTTCAATAGTGGTTCATGTTTACAATTGTTACAGAAAGTGACAGTAATAACAGTTCAACTGTTTAAATATTGGTGCTACACACCCGAATTTGTTAGAGAAATGACAGTTTTATTAATTTAATAAAGTCACACAAAGTCTGTAGGAAGGAAAATGAGTTATTCAACACTCTTAGCAACACTTTTCAAGGTGTCTAATGCTTTAGCAGTCCAACCCTAACTAGTTGGTTCATCAAAGTCCGTGCCCCGGAAGTGCCTCAGCAAGTGCCTGGTGAGAGTATTCTCTCGAGAAGCTGCTTTACGCGTTTATTTGGAGAAGCTTGTTACAACAGTGCTCCTACTGCCCCCCACAACCCTCTAAACACAGATGACTTGCTATATTAGACACAGGCACACGCCCCTGTCTGTGTGCACCCCTGGAAGTGCCTCAGTAAGTGCCTGGCGAGAGGCTGGTGTGTGGATTCTCTCAAGAAGCTGCTTTACGCTTCTACGCGTTTATTTGGAGAAGCCGGGAGTGTAAATTATTGCACGAACTGCCACGTTGCTGATCGACTGAAATCTGATTGGACTGAATCTGAATTTAGCATCTAGTAGGGTTTTTTTTTAAATCGTTTATTCTCTTTTTACATTAGTGTTAAATCAGTGCTCCTACTGCCCCGCCTCCCCCCCGCTCCCTAAATACAGGTGACCTGCTATATTGGCCACGGGCACGACCCTGCTCGCGTCCCTGAAAGTGCCTCAGCAAGTGCCTGTCGAGCCTGTCTGGCTCTGGGTGGCTCGGTGGCTCCATTGTGTGCTCACAGGTATTCTTTTCCTTGAGCTCGTAAAATTAGATCTATACCTTGACATTCAGCGATTTGGGGAGTGCACTGTCAAGTGATTTGTTTAGTAACTTGTTGCCCTGCCTCATTTTCAATTGTTGCATCTCGAGTGTATGTTATACGCCATCGTGAATACATGCGTGAATAACGTACAAAACTGGTAACCCCCTTTTGCAGCATTGAGAGTACTGTGATTGGTATAGGCGAAGAAACCCTTATTCAATTGTTAATAATTACGGTAAACAAGTTTCTTTTGTGACAGTGTGTTCTATATCGCGCGTGGTCGCCAGTTAATTTTGTTTAAAATTTCCCTCAACACTGAAAGTGGTTAAATTGACAGGTTTTTTGTTGGGTCATCTGTCCTTGAAGCTGTGGGTTTATCCTACTTTTCTCTGTGTTGTGAGCGGTCTCTTACCATTTGGGCGCAATGATGGAAACAAGCCTCAGAAGTGGGAAAGGCCTGAAATGTCCAGGGGTGAAAAAGGACACTGATTTGCCTAATTTCTCACATGTAGATGTGACCGGTGAGATTTATCATCAAGAGGGTAAAAATGAAAGGTGAAACTAACGAGATGTTATGCATACCATCCATGTTGTCAAAGCTCTCATACAATGCCTTGGTGGCACACATAGAAGAGCAGGGGCCCTTGATTCAGCACATACCCAAAAATGACGAAAATGTGCTCCATCTATCATGTTGGAACTGGACAGATGAATATGTCTGTCTTTAGGGCCATCAACACCAGTGACTAGACCTCGCAATCAAAGAGATTATGTTCATCTGCATAGTAATAGTGCCACTGATTTGAGCACTAATTCAGATTTTATACATATGTCATCTTTTCAGGGCCATAATAAATCAATCTATCTGATTCGCCAATTCTTTTAGTTACACAAAGAGTGTCGACATCACAAACGCAGAGAGTTTGATCCTTTTGCAATGGCTTTGAATGACTTCGACAAGGGGGCTCCCCGCAAATCCTCAATAGCCCACCAGGAAAATAATCTCACTGATGAGATGCTTGATTTAAATGAGCAGAATTGTCAAACCTTTCCATTCTTGTGGCGGATTCTCAACCTTCTAGACAAGGGTCATGAATTTAATCACTTTGCTATAAGAGAGATGAAAGGGACAAGCCTCGAAATGATGAGTAAACTGAATAGGCTAGAAGGATTCATGTTGCCTCACAAATCATTTGGGCATTTTGAATATACACAAAGAGCGAACTTGAATCAAACATGCTTCAAACCATCTAGCCAAATCACCTCATATGGAATGAGGACATCTGAAGCTACACAAACTAACCCGAGTGATCAGAAAGTAAATGTGACTTTGAGCACTCATGCAAAGAAGACAAAAGAAGATGATGTATATTTACCCTCTCAGCATGAGATTGAAAAGATTGGCTTAATAAAAGTAGCCAAACTGCATCATGATCGAATTTTGCTGTTTGAATTTGTTGTTCAGGGCTAACTTGGTACCACCAGAAGTTGTGGGACAGCATTATGTTGTCCCATGTAATGAAGAGCTTTCGGATGAATTGACAAACACCTGATAGCCCTTCTGGATTAACTACAATCCTTGATCAAAAGGCTCTTGCAAACAAAGAGCTGGTTGTTCCCATAGAAGATGCACTAAAGACGGAGGACAATCGGGGGTGGAAATACTTTGTCCCGTAAAGCCAAAAAAACTCCAGTTAAGAGCAAAAAAAAGACAACAAAGTATTAAAACGAAGTTCAAGCAACTTCCTAGAGAAATCAACAACAAAAAAGGAGAACAAAGGTGTACAAAAGTATCAAATGGTGGTAGCAAGGACTCTAAAAACACCCCCACCCATCTGTTGGATGACCCTGGCTTAGATTTAAATTGGTTGGATGAAGAATCCAGGGCCCACCAGCAGATGGATGATTAAAAACCACAGAACGAACTTAGCAAGGCCCAGAATAAGCATAGTTTATTACTGAATAAAAGAGATCCCCCTCCCTTCTGTCCCCCCCTACACCCCCTGTGATCCAGGTCTTACAGAAACCAGTAATGGAGACTAGAGGGGATGATTGTTCAGGTACTCCGGTTGCCTCTAATTCTCAAGATGTAATTTTGAAACAATTGAACTTGGACTTTTAGAAGAGATAGCTATGATGGAGAACATGCTAAAGTGGTAATATGATCGGACCACCGAAGCAAGTAGATGCTAACCTACATACATTTGTCTGAAGCACAGTAACCCGAAGAAAGGAAATTTACCCACAACTCTTATCTGTCGTGGGATTCCGACAGATACCTAATGTAAAGATGCGTGAAGGACAAGTGATTGGTACAAATAAGTTTAAAATTCTCCACAAAATGAGGTTTATCAGGAGCACACTAGAATACAAAACGATAATTTAAGGGCAGATGGGCTCCTTATAAGAGGAGCCAACCAGCAGCAACTTCATCCCAACACTGCTATAACATATGAGGATATACCAAAAGAAATGAAAATGCATATTGGTTGGAGTAGTGATGTAATAATGCACGGAAATGATAGAATCAATCGCTCTTACCCTTTAAATGTATTTCAACAAATTTTAACCTTGCAGAGTCTAAATTCTAAGGACATAGAATGGATTAAACTGTCTCCAGTAAATAACAATAGGATGTCATGCAAAGCTAAATCTCTCCTGATTTCCAAAATGTTGTGGACACAAAGAGAAAACTTTAACTTGCTGGGATACAAACTTTTAAAACGCAGTCCGTTTTATTGAATTTCAAACGCAGAAGACGTTTAATAGCAAAAATCTAGGTATATAAGATCGATCTTCTCTCGCTTTAAATCAAGACATGCTAACACAGCTAGCTTCAGTTGTGAATGCCATAAAAGGATTAGCATATTTAGAACCATTCTTGAAAAATGTGAGTTCCCTTGATACCAAGCAAGAACACTCTTGATGTTCAACATTTTCTATTTTTAGTTGGAATTGTTGCAGGCTTAGAAACTTGCTCAAATGCCATTCTTTGGATTTAGCCCTCAACAGGACAAGTATTGTTCTAATACAAGAAAGTATGGCTGTGAAACATCTCTCCTTAGATGGAGTTTTTGTCCGACCTTTAGGAGGCCTTTTGACATTAGAACATGATACCTTTAAAGATGACTAGTAACTTTATTTCTTTTACTAATTAACTATTGTTCTTTGAGGTAACATCAAACCAGATACACCTTTTAATTATGAACTTGTATTAGAACCCTAACTCTTGGTCTCAGGAATGCATATTTGATCTATATGTGATCCTACAAAAAGCGTTCCTGCGAAACTCTCAATACGAGATGATTATTGGAGATTTTTATTCGCTCTTGAAGGATTACTCCTCGTTTAATGCTTCACAGCGTAATTATTCTCCTTATTTAACATCTTATGAGAGAGGACGTAATTGGATTAACTTTTTGGTAGATTGGAACATCCATTTAATCCCCTATGCTAATGATCAGCCTGATTTTACGTGGAGGAGAGGGAACTCGCAGTCACTTATTGACTAATTTGCTGTGTCAGAAAATGTTAATTATGTGTACACCTGTTTCAATTATCAATTTGGGGTTTAGTGATCATATGCTCTTGGAGCTTAAGATGAACATCCAAGTAGAACTATTTGTGCAATTACTCAAGTTGTTACTACTTGAATCAGATAGTTGTGCGCTATCCATCAGATGGAATCCGAAAATGTGTAGACAACTGTCATTTCTGGTAAACCGCGATATGTGGACAACAGGTACTAACTGAGTATCCCTTGGAGCAAAGTTAAGGATTGAAGCTTGCAATATTGCCATGATAACACATCACCTACTTGCCCAAAATCAACATGCCACACAGAGTATTGCCCATCCAAACAAGTACCTTACAGAAATTGCAATGCTGAAAAGTGAACGCAATAGGGAAATTAGAAGGGCAAGAAGGTTTGAATCGGACATCTTGTCTTATAATAAAGCAAAAAGGCAAATTAAAGCTCAATGTAAAAATAAGATCAAAATAGTGAAGATAGCGAGTGGATTGGCTGATAATCAAAACATTTATTTTTCTACTCTGTAAGCAAGAGACAAGACATTCGGTCCTTGCTTTGCAGTACTCGTAGATCAATACATATTGAGTTTGAATCTGCAATTTCAGTATGGTGTAATCACAGTAAAGAAAGATATGCTCTACCTAAATGCTTTCTACCTGTAGATATCTCCTCTCATCATAAACATACCCATGGCAATTGGAGGACTTGAGATGGGCTATCAATAAATTGACCTATTCAAATGCAGCAGGGCCGGACGGTCTACTGGCCTGTCTTGTAAAAGATGATCCCTGCTTTTGGGTCAAAACTCTTAAACCAAGATTTGACTTGATTTTTTAAACCAAAACTATACCACCATATTGGCTGACTGCCATTATTGTGCCGATTTTATAAGAAAGGGCCTATTGACCCATCCAACTATTGTCTGATTTCATTAATTGATATAGCAGCCAAGGTATTTGCAACTCTGCTATTAAATGAACTTGAGAAATGGGTATCTGACAATCACCTCCTATCACGATTTCAAGTGGGCTTTAGGAAAGCGATGGGCACAGCTTTAAATGCCACAATCTTGGCCCATCTTTTAGAAACCTCCCATCATACGTGTTCTGGTGCAATTTATATGGCATGCTTAGACTTATCTGCTGCATTTGACTGTGTTATAAGAGCACTCGTATGGAGGAAGATGATCCATTTTGGCATACCAGAGCATATTGTAGGGTTAATAGCGCTACTTCCTAATCAGACTTCCTACAAGGTACGTGTTAACCGTTCAGGGTTTGTGACTGATTCAATTGCAACAGAAATTGGAGTCCAACAAGCGTGTCAACTCGCAACAATACTTTTTAATCTCTATATTTGTGATATAAGATCTAGTAGAACCTTGACACCTTTCCAGTTAAATTGGGAGAAGCCAGGATTAACTGGCTCGCATTTGCAGATGACATAATTTTATTTGACCGTACACCTTACGGTCTTCAAAGAAAACTTGATGTATTTTCTGCATATGCTAGGACACACAATCTGGCAACCAATCCCTCTTAATCCTGTATAATGGTGTTCTCCAATAGAAAGACAATTTGTAGATTCAAGTGGCAGATGGATGGAGCGCAAATACGTGTTCTGGCAACGTGCTATTTGGGCTACAACCTTTGCGACTCAAACTCCCTTGTAATGTGGAGCAAGAGCTTAAACATAAAAGTAGTTAATTTGATTTCGCAAATGAAAATTATTTACCACAAGTACTCGAAATGTTCTTTACTCCTGATCATTGAGTTCTGTACTCTAGAACCCATTATTTTGTATGGACTGGATCTCTGTTGGCTCGATCTCACAAAAGTATTGAAAAAAACTTCAAGGAAGGATCTAGAAAGCAGTACTGGGCTTCCCTAAAGCTCTTCCCAACACAATTATTCTAAATGAATTTGGTCTCAATTCTCTTGCTGCAAACATTTTTTGGAGGATGATTGTGAACTACGGCAAAATGTTATATCCTCCACCAAATTCATTCTATGAACACTGTGCGAAAATGGTGCTGAATGCTTACCCTGCTTCGATAAACAGTTCTGTCAATAAGATGCAAGCAATCTTGAACCTAATCGCCATGGACCAATGAGTGGCCATGTATTGTAAGAGATATTTTGAATTAGATTGGGCAACTAATGCATGCTTCGTACAAATCATATGCTGATCAGACATGCTTTACTCAAAAACGACCTTGCCTCCAATATTTATCAATTTTTCTGTGTAACAAAGCAAGGAATTTATATTTTGAATTTAAACTAAATCTTTTTCACACAAATGAAAAAACAAAGCACTGGTATAAGAACAAAAATGGACCTTGCATCGAAGGAAGTACATTTTGTAAAGTGGTTGTGAATGATGAAACACTAAAACATCTTGTGATATATTGTTGCCACTTTGAATCCCAACGTACATTCCATCTGGGTACATATTTCAGCGCAAATCTTGTCCTCACAAGAATTACTGTGGAGTCAATGTATGTGGGGGACTAGACAGTTGCTTGTCCTGGCATTAACTTGCTTTAAGATACAAATTGAGGTTTATTTAAGTGAGATGGAAAAATGTGAATCCGATTTAGAATCGCAGTCTGAACACATTTCACTAATGATTTGGAAGAGCTTTTGTATATTGATGGATTAGTTAGGAATTTTTAATGTATCTTGAGTTTTATTGTGTATGTATCGTTGCTATCTCTTGATGTATTTTGAATGTTTATGATGTCTTGTTGTATTATGTTTATAAAGGTGTATGTGCGCCAAATAGAAATAAAAAAAATAATAAATCAGTGTGAGATGGGAGCAAAAGTCTTATGCAACAGCAGAAAAGGTAATGATCCAGTTACTCAAATAAAATTCTTTAGCAAGATAATAGTTAAGGACCCAGCAACAGACTCCCTAAAAGAGCACAAGCTGTGAAGCCTGAGCAAGAGGTATGGGTGGACACCCAAATACTTGGTATCGCACATCAGGCACACTGGAGCTATTATTCGGCTTGATTTAAGTTCTACCTTGAGCCTCACAGTACCTTGGTGTGGTTGAAGAAAATGCAGCTGGCTTCTTTCTTGTGCAGGGGCAACGGACCCAGTCTCCTGATTCCTTCGTCTGGTGACGAAAGGAAAAACTCTGAATGGGGTGTCACAGCAGCAGTTGAGAAACAACCCTAAACAAGGCCTTCTTCGGTCTCCACATGGGTCTGCGGTTTTGATGCCTTTTTAACAGCCCCAAGACTGAACGGCCAATCTTCCTTGATTCTGCAGTCCTGCACTCTCGTGTGGGGACTTGGATGAGTGGGATTGTGCCTCTGGAGCTCAACAAAGTTCTGCGAGGATTAGTTCACGCATATAGATGGCACTGCAAATGGGTCAGAGGTTGCACTGCAAATGAGTCGGAGGCCCCTGGTATTCGCGGTTTGCAGTCCTGGAAGGTCACAGTAGCTCAGGGTGGATGGTTCAATCTGCAGTCCGTCCTGGGGCTGGTTGGTCCCACCAGCCAAAGGGAAGGAGCCGCCCTCTTCGGAGCACCTCTGTCGATATGAAAACAGGTTCAGGACAGCAGTGGTCACTTAACAGTTGCTGGAAGGTTCTATAGGAATCTCTGGTAGTCTTCAGCTTTGGATCTTCTGTTTCAGTGGCCGATTTGCCTTCTGCCTTAAGAACCTCACCTTTTATTCAGTTTCCCTTTCACTCCTCTGCAAACTCTCCCTGCAGTTTATAGAAAGGGGCGAGTGACTATTGAATCGGGACAGCCAGTTCCCCAGTAGGAAGTGGTTCCATTCAGGCACCTCCGGAGAATAAGGACAGGGGAGTTTCAGGCTACCCCTACACTTCCTGTCCTCAGACACACTGGAGCTAAGGCTGGCTACACAAAGGGTTCCCAACAAAGGCAAAACACCCATTCAGACATCCCCCTCCCAGAATAGTAGTAGGGGTAACAAAGCACAACCACACAACAAAGGGTGAAAAAAGAAAAGAGCCACCATGTTGGAACATAGGTGCCCCTTTTGTGCATAACCGAAGCTCTGAAGACAGTCTGAGGTAGACAATAGCACGAAGGTTGGTCGAACACGTCCACTGTCTACAGCCATAACGCTAGGGTTGTCACTGTGACCAAAAAGTCACAGGGGCAAAGAGAGGGGGGATATTAAGTATGCCCTTTGTACTCTACATAAGATGGTGTGTGCTAATAAGTCTTAAGTTTTAGGAAGGATGCGAAGTATCCCTCTTTCCTTAAGACCAGTAGTTCTTACAGAAAATGACATAATATAAATAGAACTCAAGGGGTCCCCAGCAACACCGCACAGAGGGTGCTGTGTGCTGCAAAAGTGTAACACAGATGCCTTTAAGATATTTGGACGAAAGAAAGACTCCATCACTTCAGGTAAAACATAAAGACCAAAGTCCCCATGGTTAGAGCAAGTAGGAATTAATGAGGGGAAAACGACTACCCTCGTTTAGGAGAACAATAACAAGGTCCAGAAGTCCAGCAATAATTGCTGGGGGTTTCACTAGGAGAGAGGATTAAGCATAAAACTGATACATCTCCCTAACGCAGTGTGCGGTATGAAAACCTTTAACATAACATTTGTGGAAGAACGTGGGTGCCTGCTAGGATTTACGTTTGAAGTTGTTTGGGTCCTTGTTTGGGAGAATTCTCAGAAATGTGCTAATTCCTCTCTACCATAGAGACCCCCAGCAACTTTGCTGGATTTTAGGACTTTACATTTTTAACTTGGAGAGAGTGAGACCCTTTTCCCCACTCTCTCATGTATTTTAATGTGATTTTGAACACTGTTTCCATATGCATAATCTTTTACATTGTGTCACACAGCACCTTCAGTTCAGTGACACAGTGAAGTCTTTCAGATTATCAAAGGTTTAAATACCTTCTCTTGGATGAACTACTGTTTCCAAGAACAGTTAAGTTAAATTGACTTTACTCACCTTTGTGACTTTCTAGACCCAGCACACACTGTCTTACAACAAGGTGCTGGACGGGTTCCTTAGTATCCCCTTTGTCTAGCTTCTCATGGAACATTTTTATGTTCCCCTTCCCTCGATGAATGGCTGGTGGCAGTGGTTTACTTTTAACTACCGTGGTGTGCTTTTACCGCGGGCTGCGTTCGCAGCCACGGTAAAGCACCCAAGGGTGCCATTTGCCATTTTTGTCAAAATGGCCCTGGTCTTTTTTTTTTTCGCCATTTCTTTCTGGAAAGGTCCTTCTTGAGATTTACTCTGCTCGCCAAACCAGGTTTGGTCCCTTTGCTAGTTTTGTCTTTGGCGGGATTCACGAGTGAAGCCCGCCTCTGGCTCCAGGGTGTCTGGCGGAGTGAAGGAAGCGAGGGAGGTGCCCGAAACTCCCTGTGCTTAGTCTCCTATAAGACAGGAATGCATTCTTAGGTGTTTGGCAGGCTGGCTGTCCAGCAATGACAGCCACCCTGATGGGTGATTGACAGCGAGGCTGGAATGAATGGGAGAAACCTGCATAAAAGGCTAGGCTTTTTGGCTTGGAAGGCAGAGAGTCAACCACTGGCCGAAGGAACCCGAAGAAGAACTTTGAAGAGACGCCTGCTGCAACTCATGGTCTGTCGGTTTGCCCGGTGTAGCCCTGCTGCTGATGCGCAGAATTTGTATCGACAGAGAAGCCTGCAAGGGCGACTTCTCCCTTTGAGTTGGTGGGACCAATCAACTCCAATGTATGCCACCTGCGCATCCTCTCAAAGCTGGTTGAATCTCCACTGCAGTCGCTGCTGGAACCGAATAGCCTGGGGAGGAACACCAGATCTTGTGCATTGCTTTTAAGCTAGCAAAGAAATACCGAAGTGCCACTTGTTTGAAGATTGCCTGTTGCGGTCGGTGATAGTCTCATTGCAGTGCAGGATTCCCCATAAGTCCTCCCTCTTGTCCCCACGACTGAGGCACAGGAACACCAGGATCTGCAGAGCTGCACAGGAACAGAAGCCATCTGCTGCAGTTTTCATCAACCTAAAGGTACTGTAAAATCTAAGTGAACTTACCTCTTGTTGTGCCACCTTGCTTGATCTCAGTTGAGACTTGTCTTGGCTGCTCTTGTAGAGTTGCTTGCATCTTCTACTACTCACAGGCCCAACAGGTTGTGACCCTACATTTGATTCTACTTTTGCTATAAAGATTTCTAAAACATTGTGCAAGACGTTTAGTTACCTGAAAGAAGTGCTTCATTTCACCTTGACTTTTGCTAACTTAACATTGGCTGGCCTGGCTCCCTGAATGACTTCTCTCTTCTGCTTAGGTGTTTTGCCTTCCTTCCAGGAAAGGGTTAACTGACTTTGCATTTGGGGGGTTGTTGAAAGTACTTAACCTGGTTAAGAATAATTGTGGGAATACTTGTCTTATACTTGTCTTATTCTGATACATCTCTTCTTTGACACTTCTCTAGTATATTCTAAATGCAATAGTGATATGTTAATGTCCACAACCCTCTAGCTATTGAAGTCACCTGAGGGTGTAGGTAGTGTCGGCGAGCGATCCCAAATGGGGATTTGCTGATTTAGAAAACTAAGAGTGTGTATTTTTTAAGTGTATTTGTGTGTTCCTTTATATTTCTCCCTTCCGAAGAAGACTTACTCAAACTGACTGTTAAATAGATTAATAATTGTTTAATCAAGAAACCTTGTGTGTAAGAGTTTATTTGAATACGTGTCACTGTCAATCTTTGTGTAACTCCCCTAAAGCTCACATTGACCACTTTTAAGATAAGCCTGGCTGCTCAACACGCTACCAACGTGTGTAGTACAGACTTATACCAAAGGTTGGGTTCCTATTGCCAGGAGGTCAGGGTTGTTGTAGTGCACCCAAAGGGTACTGCACACAATCTTGCCTAACAATCCTTTTGAAAGTTGCAACAAGCCCCACATAGGTGCATCTTAATCTGGTCAATGAGCTGCAGGTTCTCTAGGATATTTTCTTTCCTTATGTTTCAACCACAGCCTCCATGTCATTGCTCTGCATTCATCGATTTAGCCTCAGGGGGATCAATTCCAGGCTTGGGCACCTTGTGATCCTGATTATGGAGCCCTCATTGGTGGCCCCTAAGGTGCATTAAGGTAAAGGGTTAAAGATAGTGGGTAGGAATTCTTTAGGGGAATAGAAGCTGGGGTCCCTAACTGGGTGGCCTTCGTAGGAGGAGGTGAATGGTGCCTGAGAGGGCCTGCTTGTAGTGTGTTAAGAATTTATGACCAGGCCAGTAACCTTAATGTTTTTTACCGTTTTTGCATTGTTTTGTGTGTACATTCGGGTTTACTGCGTGTGGCTACTACACATGGCTAGTGTCCTAAAATAACCTTGCCACAAGAATTTTGCTTGTTCTTTTGCCATATTGTAGTTTGTCAGCCTTCCTGCCTTCTCGGGTCAGGAAAGTCCTGATAAGGTCATGCACCTGCATGTCATGAAGGCTGCTGCTTTCACAGGATTGTCTGTCCCTGTGTGTCTCGTGTGTGTGTCCATGCTCCTGAAAAGGGGGGGGGGGTTAGACTTTCTAGTCCCAGTCCACATCCTTGGTGCCAGAAAGTCTGTGGGGTAAATGTGAAATGGCTGTTTGAATAGTGCAGATATGATATGATTTTATTTATATCGCGCTCGTACACAAGTGTTTCAGAGCACGACCAGGCAAAAAGGGAGGTGAACAAGGGGCAACAAAAAAGAAAACCGCATTCTTACTAGGCCAGTGACATTTAAGAAAGCGCATGGAAAAGGGGGAAAGTGCATGGAAGGGGGGGTGGGGAGTGGAAAGTGCGGAGTAGAAGAGAGAACTGAAATAAATATTAAATAAAATAAATATGATATGATAGTTTATTTATATAGCGCCTATACACAATGTGTTTCAAAGCGCTTCAAGGCAAAGGAGGGAACAAGGGAAAATACAGCAACATTCTTACAGGCCATGAACAGTAAGGATGTGAAGTTAACTATCGTACTCAGCCTGACGACATTTCAGATATAAGGGAGGAGGGGGAGAGGGGGAGAGTGGGAAGGAAATGGAAACAGACAGGTGACTACTAGACTAGGCCTGACAACATTTCTGGTAGAGCCGGAGGAAAACAAAAGGTGAGGGAGATGGGTGCAGAAAGGTAGGGGAGGAACAAAACAAGCAACTATCGTACTAGGCCTGACAACGTTTGAGATAGTGCTGGAGGGAGAGGGGGGGGGGGACAGTAAGGGGATGGGGAAGCGACAGACGAGGTTGCTATCATACTAGGTCCAGGGACAATTCTGATAGCGTAAGTGCACAGATAAAGTAAGGGGAGGAGATGGGGAAAGGGAGAGGGGGGTATAGAACAGAGAGTAAGCAGTCAAAAAGAGTGGAGAAGCAAGAGGGGAGAGTAAATACAATTGCAGAAGTCAGTAGTAACACATAATGTTGCAAGTCTGGATACAAGATGAACATGGGAACAGCATGTTTCAGGGCCCCCATGAGTACAAGATGCAAAGGAAGTCCAGCATGAGAGATGAGAAAGGGTGACGCACCGTGAATCAATGAAGTCCATAAAAGTCAAATCCAGCATTGGCCACAAGATGGTGATGGTGAAACCAGAATGTATCAGGACAGACTCATGTGTGCAGGAAGGGGGTAGGGGGGAACAAGGGAACAACACGGGGGGACCATAGAGGGTGGGGATGGCCTGTGGGGATAGAGGGTGTAAACACATGTTGGTGCATGCTTACCTGCTGTCTTAGAAGGGGTTCGGGTCCTGGTCCGAACAGGTCCAAACAGGGATTGCCCTTTTCTTTGACTGCCCTTCACTTTGGACGCCCAGGTGAGACACCCTTGCTCTAAGAGTTAAGAGCAGGAAGGAAGAGGCGGGGCTAAGAAGGTGGGTGATGCTCAGGCCAGGTGACCTAGATCCACTTACACCTGCTCCCCAGCTGCAAAGGAAAAGAGGCTGGAGGGCTTCTTAAGTGGTGAAAAGGAGCGACAACCAGGAAGGCACCAGGTGGGCAGGGCTTGCTAAGTGGTGAAAAGGAGCGGCAACCAGGAAGGCACCAGGTGGCCGGGGCTTGCTAAGTGGTGAAAAAGAGCAGCAACCAGGAAGGCACCAAGTGGTAATAATAAATAAGGGCAATAAACCATGGTAGTGCAGCCAGCCAGTGGCAGGTGAAAGTTAGTCAGATAAGGTATATCTGATAAGTGCAGAAGAAATGTGGGAGGGGGAACTGTATGGGTACAGATACAGAGCGCTAGTGTGGAGGGTGGCCTGGAGGCAGTGCAGGAGGGTGGCAGGGTGAGCAGGTACCTGGGCCCGAATGACAGACGGTGGCTAGCTGCACGATGCCAAGAAGAAACAACCGATCAACGGGGGCAAAGGCAGAGGCAAAGAGGAAGATCTAGAGATGCTTCCGGAACTCAACATGATTTTCCTCAAGTTTCAAGGTGACAGGGAGGCTGTTCCAAAGGGAGGCACCAGGCAAAGACAGAGATCTACCCACAGCTGGTTTCTTTGCAAAATGACTGACACTGAGGGAGTTAGAAGTAGAGGAGCAAACGGCTGAGAGGGGAGGTATTTACGGAGGGATAGTTGAAGGTATTTTGGACCGAGGCCCCCAGAAAGCCTTGTGGACAATGCAGAGGGTTTTAAATGTAATCCATGCATCCACTTTGAGCCAATGAAGGGATTTCAGGGCTGGAGAGATACGATCCCAGGGCTTGAGGCCAAGGACTAGTTTCGCAGTCCTGTTCTGGACTAGCTGTAGAGGGTGGAGGGTGGAGAGTGGAGGCAGGTAGATTAGGAAAGAGGCTGTTAGAGTAATCCAGTCTGGATAGATCCAGAGCTTCTGAGACAGTGAGCTTTTGAGGGAAGGAGAGGAAAGGCAGAGTACCTCTAAGGAGGTGCAATACAAAGTTTGACTTGTTGGAGACGTCCGAGATGTGTGCGGAGAAGGAAAGTGTAGAGTCAGAGATAACCCCAAGGTTCATAGCCACGCAGGTGATGGTAGGAGGCGGGCCAAGGGAGTCCGGCCAGAGTGAGCGGAAAGGATGGAGATTGTGTACCAATAAGGAGGATCTTGGTCTTGTTGGCATTTAGACATAGATTGGTGGCGGCATACCAGTTTTGAATGTTGATTAGACAATGAGGGAAGGAGAGGAGGAAGCTGAAGGAAGCTTGAAAATGAGTTTGGTATTGCCAGCATAGCACTGGAAGTTTGAGCAGAAAATTGAAATGCATTAAGCTTGAGTTGCCAGGTATTGGTTGAAAAGCCAGGGCAAGATGTTGGACCCCTGGGGGACATCACATATGGAGAGGGAGATAGAAGACAGGAAGCACCCCAGTTGTACCTGGGAGGGTCGATCAGAGAGAAGAGGTCAGCCAGGCCAGACCCTGATCAGTGATAACAAGGTTGTCACGGAGACAATTAAGCAGGGTGGTATGGTTGACCATGTCGAACGCAGAGGAGAGATCAAGTTGGATAAGGACAGAGGGAATGTTGGAATCGAGGTTGGAGAGCAGGTCTTCACGGATGTTCAGGAGAGCAGTTTCCATGCTTCTGGTAGCTCTGAAGCCAGATTGGTGGTCATGGACTTTTTCCCAGCTCAGAATTTGGATAAAAGGGGGACTTCTGCAGCCATTTTCTGAGATCATTGTTGGAGCCAAGACTCCCTTGAAGAGCTGCCTGCTGAAGATCCTAAGACTCCTCCTAAAATGGCCATCATCTCTTCTAGTAGCTAACCCTTTGCATGACCTCTGAAGACCCTGAGTAGTGCCTTAGCCCTTTAGCCCTTGGACTAGTGGGACCAACTAGTCTCAATGCCGTCTCGAGTATCCTGCCCTTCTCAGCCTTCTGAAGTGTCCTTGGACTTCCTGGGGGATTGACAGGCTCTCTTGTGGGCTACCTCGCCAGAAGTGTCCCCGTTCAATGTTTGGGACTTCAGACTTGTCACTAGTAACCTTCTCCCCAAATTTCATATTTCAATCTTCACGGGACCCCTGTCTTGGAACAGCTTCTGTGACCACAACCAGAAGCTCACCTGTGTGCAGACACAGTTGCTTGAACTCGCTTTTCTCCAACCTGTGAAGTGTCCTCAAGTGGCTTGCTTCGGTGGTTCTTGCATTTCTTCATCGCATCTTGCAGATCCGAATGACCGGAAGAATCCTTGTACCCGCAACTCCTGGGCACCTCTCACCATTTCCGACAGCAGAAGATCGAGCCCCCTGTGAACCTCAGACCATCCACATCAGCATCTGGGAAAATCTGAGTATGGGGGGAGCAAACGCAGTGTATCTGTTCCCGCCTGTCCTCCATAGGATAATATTGGGAGAAAGTCCCTTTGGGCCTGATTACAAGTCTGGTGGTCCAGCAATGTACCGGCACCCTTTTCGGACTGCCACGCTAGGAGAATGTTTGCAGGGGCCGGTACTCCCCGCAGGTCTGACCTGCTCAGAGCACCGGACACTGCAGGCATGTTTTTCACAGAGGCACTGGTACTGTTGGCAACGGTGCCAGTGCTTGCGTGTCCTCATTCCCATGGAGCCCTATGGGGTTTTACAGGAATTGAGACTTAGTTTCAGCCACCTGACATCCCGGGCCACGGGGACCTGCGATATCCCAGTGGCACCGGTGTTGGGTAAAAATTGGTGCAGTCACGCTGTCAGACTACACAAGACTTGCCTGCTTGGTATTAGGTAACCCACCTTTTGGCATAGGTCTGTACTACGCAAGTTGGTAGTGTGAATGAGCAGCAAGGCCCATCTCAAGAGGGTTAAATGTGAGCTGTAGAGCTGCCAAGTAACACTTACACTCAAGGTTTCAGTTATAAATAGCTATTTATTTAACGTCAGTTTTAAATGAGCGTTCTTTAAAAAGGCAAAAGATTGTAACAATACGAATAAACTTTGAAATTACTTTTCAGAATCAAACCAGCCAGTTAATAATCTTTGGATATGCTTCATACACTTCTCCTACCCCTGGAGGTGACTTCAATCACAAGGATAGTATTTGCATTTATGTATTAAACTAGCATATTTTGCAGATTCAGAGTTGCAGAAAGGAAAGGTTAAGGGAAGCAAAAGGGTTAGAACAGATTCTCAGAATATGTGAGGACAACTGAATCCTCCAATTAAGTCTAGATAAGCCTTTCCCAGCAGTAACAGTGTTTCTGATGCTTGTGAATCTGCTTAGAATTGCACAGTCTATGGATCTGATGCACTTCTTGGGTAAAAGTCTTGCACAAAGTTAGAGAGTAGAGAAAAATCACTTGTAGGGCCACAAGCCGGCATCCGTCTAAGGCAGGAGTACAAGGCTCCTGACTGAGCCTCCCCACACATCTCCCCTTCAGCCTAGGAGCAGAAGCTCCCCTTCATCCGCAGCAAGAATGTGCACTAAATGGCACAATTTGCGCACCTTTACGACGACCGACGAGTTTGAAAGAGACTTATTTCAAAATGCCCATAATATCACTAGGTTTCACTATCTCGCTCCTTCAGAGTGCTATATTCTGATTTTGCCATTTATTACGAAAATCGTAGTTTGCCTCCATGTTTACCACGAGGCTTGATGTCTTGAAGATGGCCGCCACCTTTTTATCGGCACCTTTAAACCAGGAAAGTGCCTCTGAGTCCGGATTGGTCAGCCCCCAGGCTACTTATCCAATCCTGCGCCATCGACTGGTGCAAGCCGGCATCCGTCTAAGGCAGGAGTACAAGGCTCCTGACTGAGCTGACCGAGCATGTCGAGCTCAGAGCGGGACACCCCCTTTGAACCTTTCACCCCCGTCTTTTCAACACTACATCGCCACTTGTACCGGGCACTTCAGCTCACATGCAACAAACTGTGCAGCCCGCTGAGGATCATCTACACTACTTTACTCGCCAACATCACAAACTAAGCCACATCTGCACGAGCAAACCTCTGGTGAGACTGTTATACATGTACTGCCATAGAACGTGCTGTTGTTTGTTTTGCTTCATATTCGCTATCAACGGGCGCTCCGAATGCCTTAAACGCATATTGGTTTACCCGTGCCCACTAAGTGCCTAATTTGCCTTTTATAGCTCGCCTCCAAATATACTCAATGTACTAGCTCAGCTGTCGCTTCCGGCTAGAGCTATTATGTCTACTTTTAGAGTGTCGTATTGCCCTAGTCACGCATTATTACATTAATAGCGGTTGAAGTTCCCACTCATCTCAACTTGCCCATTCGATACTACTGAACACGCTTTGTACTCCGCTCATGCTCCATTGCCTGCCCAGTTGCCTGTATAACATGCAGTACCAATCCTTAACTGGACCAGCCTTTGCTAAGATCTAACCTTTGGGTCCTGTACTCTGATTTAGACTTGGCCCTTATCAGCAATTTATATGCATTTTACTACTACTTGATTTGAGCCTAATTAGCCTGATACAGAAGCACGTTATTTGAACGACTGTATTGCTGGGAACCGCTATAACATTGTAACTGTGCAAGACTACCTGCAAATGTACCATATGGTATGTATAGTAAGCAACTGCCAAGCACTCACTTGAGCTTGTATCTTCATGCTTTTTACCTGTCCTATGCAATTACTGAGCCTGTCATATATGAGGGCTCGTACTCTGCAATTACGGCATTTGTCATGTATTAGGTCTTTGTACCTGCAATTATTGCACATGTCATATATTAGGATTTTGCATGACCTATTGTTAGGCAAGATTGTATGCAGTACCCATAGGGTGTACTACAACAACCCTGACCTCCTGGCAGTAGTAACCCAACCTTTTGGTATAGGTCTGTACTACACAGGTTGGTAGTGTGGACGAGTAGCCAGGCTTATCTCAAGAGGGGTCAATGTGAGCTGTAGGGGAGTTACACAGAGGTTCACAGAGACAAGTATTCAAGCAGACACTTGCACACAAGGTTTCTTGATAAAACAATTATTCATTTACCAATCACGTAATATAAGCCGCCTTCAGAAGGGAGCACTGTAAAACACCACACAAATATACTTCAAAAATACACAATCTCTTAGTTCCGAATCAGTAAATACCCATTCGGGATGGCACACAGCAGAGACCTAAACCCACAGCTGACTTCAATTGCTAGTGTGCTGTTGACATTAATGCATTACTGCTGGTATTCAGAATTAGTTAAAAGTAAGTAAAAAAGGGAATGATTATTAGAACAAACAAGTTCTCACAAATATTTATTAAGCAGGCATATATTTCGGATCACCCAATAAGAGTCATTGAGCTAAATGTGTCTATATGGGCTGAAGCACTTATTTGAGGGTGAGTAGAAAAGTCATTGCACAATGTTAGTCTTTGAAGAAAAAGATGAATCGATGTAGGGCCACAAGCTGTTCGACTTGTGAGTAGTAGAAGATGCAAGTAACTCTACAGCAAGAGGTAAGTTCTCTTAGACTGTGTACAGTGCCTTTTTAAAATGAAGAAAAGATGAAGAAAAGATGCCTGCTTATTTGACTGATTTTTGGCCCTTCCAAGATGGCCGCCATGGTTTTCTTTGTTGTGTAGGAAGACTGGCTGAACTGCCACTCCCTGTGCAGCACTCCCATTGGTTGCTGTTTTCTTCCATCCAACCAGTGACCGACAGGCTTCAGCCTGCCCGCTCAGCAAAGGCCCACTTCTAAGGCCCCTGTCTGCTCCCTGTACGCTTCCGGAAAGCTAATTGGGGTCCTCCCTGCACCTTAACCACAATGATGCTGCCACCTCACTCATCTAAGTAATCGGGACTGCCTTGACATTGTCACTTCTAGAACTATGGGTTACTTCCCTACTTCTGGACTCACTCCTACCACCTTTAACTATGTTAATGTTGAAGGATATTTGTACTGCGCACTATCGCCACCGGAGTGGTCCCCTGGCGCTCTGGCGGCTCTGAAAGAAAAAGGGGGAAGGAGGAGGGTGAGTTAGTGGGAATAAGCTGGAAATGTGCACGAGAGCAGCGATGTGCTGTTGGCGGCCTCAGCCCGGTGGGTCCGCTGGCTGGGTTTGGGTGTTTTATGGTCGGTAGTCGTTGTGTGCTGTTGTGAGAGTCTGTGTGGTTTGTTGCAGTGTTGTGAAGTTTGTGCAGATTGTTTTGTTGTAGGCTGTGGTTGTGTTTGGTTAGTTTGAGAGGTGTATGCAGAGGGGTGAAATTGTTAGTGGGTTGGTTAGTTGGCATTGCTGTCCGGCTATGTAGGTTTCACTCCCGCCCCTGCGAAACGTGGCACATGCCAGCGCTTGCAATCACATCCATTGGCGGCACCTGCCTTCATTCACGACTCCATACGGTCAATGCCCATGTCAATGTCCACAGCTTAGTTCAGTGTGCAAGTGCGTCCCGGGAGGATAGCTCAGCAGCAACGTGCTTGCCTTGGAAACAAGACGACACGAAGCAACACAGGTTTTGATCCCCGGGTCCACGCTTAGAAACCTCTGGGTATTTAAGCGCGTTATTAATACACAACTAAGACAAAAAACAATTCCGCGACAAAAAGTAACAATTCCTGCAACAGCGCCTCAATAACAATCAGAGCTCTATGCAAGTATGATACCTGGTTGCAATTATGGAGTGGGTGAGGTTGTTGGGTGGAATTGGCTAGGAGTGCTGATTCCGTGCTCATGGGTGTTGCTTGTGTCCTATTCGACTTAGCATCATCTCTTTTGTAGTAGGAGTTTTCTCTGGTCAGTTCTGGGTGTTGCCAGTGTCCTCCTAAATTTAGTCATCCTTTTCTTTGTGTTTCCCTATTGGTTGTTTTGGTTTTTTAGTTTGAGTCTGTGGTGTTGAAGAGCCAGGTTTTTAGTAGTTTTCAGAATTGTAGGTGGTCTTTGGTGTTTCTCATTTCTTTCGAGATGTTCCAGGTTTTTGCGGCTAAGTGGGAGAAGGAGCCCCCAAATTCTTTTCTTTAGGTATGGTTTTTGTTCCAGGCGGATTTCGTTGCTTGATCTGAGAAGTCTCCTTGGCTTGTAGATTCTTTTCTTTTGTAGGCATTCTGCTCCTTGTCTGCTGATTGCCCTGTGTGTTATGCACAATGTTTTGAAGGTGATGCGCTGTTTGACTGGGAGCCAGTGCAGTGTTTTTAGGGCTGGAGTGATGTGGTCTCTTCTTGATAGTTTGAGGAGCAGTCTGGCTGCTGTATTTTGGATCAGTTGTAGTTTCTTCAGGAAGTGTTCTGGTATCCCGAGGTAGAGGCTGTTTGCATAGTTGATTCTTGACATGATGAGAGTGACAATTGTTAGTTTTGTGGGTGAAGGAGAGGAAAGCTAGTATTCTTCTTGCCGTGTGGAGAAGGAAGAAGCATTTCTTGATGTTTGCATTTATTTGTGGTTCTAAGGTTAGGGTGTTGTCCATCAGGACGCCCAGATTTTTTAGTACCTTAGCTGGATTTGGTGCGGTTCTCATTTCCGTTGGACATGGGATGTAGGTGGTGGTCTCTTAGTTTTTGGATATCACTGTTCTTTCTGCTTGTTACTCCCATGTTGTCATCCTGATGTGCAGTGCTTCTTAAAACCCTTTGCTAACATCTGAATCCCTGATTGGAAAGTCAAATCTTGCTGTTTTTGCCTTTTGCCGCCCATTGCTAAATTCTCTGTATTGCTTGTAATACTATATTCTCTGTAACTTGTCAGCCCAGTGACTTCACCACTCTTTTTTGTCCCACACCTACCTGCCTTAAACCCCCCCCCTCCCCCCCCCCCCCCCCCAACCAGCTTCTCCATCCTCTCCTCGCTTCCACCCCCATGGCGCTTTCTGTTTCTCCTATCTTTTCCAACTGCTTCTCCATTGGCTATCCTTCCCTTCTCACTAAGTCTGGTAGGAAGAAGTTCAAAAAGGATATCTTGGCCTCTAACCCCGGTCTTCCTATCGCCGACACCTACTCCAATACTTCAGACAGACCCTCACCGACATTCTTTGTCGTTCCTTTGCCAGATCTATGGACTCTTCATATGATCTTTGTGCTCCGTCATATTTCCTCCTCTTCCATTAATGGTTGCACTCGCTGGGAAGTTCTCATGGCTTCCTTCGACTCTAAAGTCATCATTAATGTCTACCTTAATGGCACTGTCATGGTCCAAGGCCCTCGGGCCAATCTCCTCCTTTTAGAGGCGCTTCCCTTGCCTCATCAATTTCCTCTGATCTCCTGCTGTCCACTCCTCTCAGCCCTTGGCTACCATGCCCTCACTCCTCCTCCTCCTCCTCTGCCACTTTCTCTGTCAAACACGTCTCTGATATCTGCTACCTCCATGAAGAACTATACCTTGATTTCCTTGGTCTTACTGAGACATGGTTCACGGCCAGCTCTGTCACAAGCTTCAACACTCTTCCCCCCGATGGCTAAAAGATTGTCTCCACACCCAGGTCCTCCCGGTCTGGTGGAGGGGGTAGCCCTGATCGTTCCTGAGTGGATTCCTGCCTCTATCATTCCCACTCAGACCTACACCTCTTTTGAATGCCTTGTCTGTAGGCTCGCTCTCTCTCCTACCCATTCTCTTACTGTGGCTACCATCTACGGGCCTCCTGGTAAAATCACCTAATTTCTCTGAGTGGGCGGACCTCTCCTCCTCCCTTCTGGCCTCTACCACTCAACTCCTCCTCCTCAGGGACATCAATATCCATTTAGACTCTCCTTGTTCCTCCTCTGTGACCTCTGCGACTCCCTTTCCCTGTGCATCCTCCCCTCTGGCCCGACTCACACTGCAGGTCACACACTCGATGTCTTGATCTCCTCTGACCTCCCCCTCTCCATCCCTCTGACCACTCCTTTCTCCAGGAGCAATCATTCCCTCGTCTCCCCTCCTCTCCTCTCTCCCTCTCTTCCCCCAAGCCAAGCCTACCCCAACACTGCCACCTACCTTCTCTGACATCCGGCCCATGAAGTGTCATTCGAGGCTTTCGCCGACGCCTTCTCCCCTCTCCCTCCCGCCTCTGGCCGTTTCACATCCTGGCACAGCCCTGTCTTTGCACTACTCTTCAATTTCTGATACTCTTAATGCTCTTGCCCCTGTCATGAGGATCAATTTGAAGTCCAAAGCCAAGTGCAATTCCTGGTATGACTCTGACCCAACTACACTTAAACGTAAGTGTAGGTTGGCTGAGAGGAAATGGAGGGCTTCTTGTTCATCCTCTGACAATCTGGCCTGTCGCCTGCTCCAAAGGTAATACTGACTCTCTATCCTCACCAAGAAGAGAGTCCACATTCAAGCTCGTGTCTCTGAGGCATCTAACAACTCGGCCGAACTCTTTAAAATCTGCAAGGAGCTGGCCAACCCCGATGCAGTCCCTACCCCTCTTGTTGCCTCCCAGGCTCTTTGCAATGCCCTTGCCTCTCACTTTATCTCAAAAACCCAGGACATCCTGTCCCCCCTCTCCACCTCTCCCCTCTCTGTCTGTGCTTGCTGACCCTCCTTCAGCCACCCCCCCCACCCTCCTTCTCGTCCTTTCCTCTTTTCTCCCGAGATGAGGTCGCTAGATAAGTCAGTTCTATGACAGCCTTGTCAAAACAGGTTCATCCCTGTTCCTCTGAAACCATCAAGGACCACATTGACTCCCTCGTGCCGGCCCTTGCTGATTTATGCAACCAGTCCTTTGCCACAGGATCCTTCCCCTCCCCTCTGAAGCACTCCCTTGTGCATCCTCTTCTCAAGAAACAAACAGCTGATCCTTCTTGTCCAGCAAACTATTGCCCAATTTCCATTACTCCTTTTCTGGGAAAACTCCTGAAAAAGCTGGCCATCTCTCAGTTTAACCTTCATTCCAATTCTTTTGGCGGTCTCTGTGACCACCAGTCTGGCTTCAGAGCTGCCAGAAGCATGGAAACTGCTCTCCTGAACATCCGTGAAGATCTGCTCTCCAACCTTGACTCTTAACATCCCTCTGTCCTCATCCTACTCGATCTGCCTTCGACATGGTCAACCATACCATCCTGATCAACAGTCTCCGTGATAATCTGGGCATCACTGATCAAGCTCTGGCCTAGCTGGCCTCTTTCCTCTCTGATCGACCCTCCCAGGTCCAACTTGGGTCCTTCCTATCATCCATCTTCCTCTCTACCTGTGGTGTTCCCCAGGGATCTAACCTCTTGCCCTGGCTTTTCAACCAATAACTGGCAACTCTCGACCACTGCATTACCATTTTCTGCTCAAATTTCCAGTTCTATGCTGACTCTAAACTGAACTCATTTCAGGCTGCCCTCGGCCACCTCCTCTCCCTCTCTCATCTCCGATTGCCTAACTGCCATTCAAGATTGGGGTGCCACCAATGTTCTTTGTCTGAATGCCAGCAAGAGGGAGCGCCTCCTCATCGGCGCACCTTCACCATCCTTTCCCCTCACTCTCTGGCTGGCCTCCCTTGGCCCCCCTTCTATCCCCACCTGCGAGGCTAAGAACCTCGAGGTCATCTTTCACGCCACACTTTCCTTCTCCGCCCACATCTCTGATGACTCTAAAAAGTCAAACTTCCTACTGCACCTCCTCAGAGGTACTCTGCCTTTCCACTCCCCCCCCCCCCCCCCAAAGGGAATGGTCTCCAAAGCTCTGGTTCTCTCTACGCTGGACTATTGTAACAGCCTCTTTCTAAATCTACCTGCCTCTACTCTCCGCCCTCTGCAACTATTCCAGAACAGGACTGTGAGACTTGTCCTTGGCCTAAAGCCCTGGGATCGTATCTCTCCAGCCCTGAAATCTCTCCATTGGCTCCCAGTGGATGCAAGGATTAAATTCCAAACCCTATGCATTGTCCACAAGGCTTTCTGGGGCCTGGGTCCAAAAACCCTCCGCTATCCCTCCGCAAATACCTCCCCCCTCGAGCTCTTAGCTCCTCTACCTCCAACTCACTCAGGGTCAGTTGCTTTTCAAAGAAATGAGCTGGGGGTAGATCTGTCTTCGGCTGGTCCCTCCTTCTGGAACAGCCTCCCTGCCACTCTTAGGCTTGAGGAGAACCATCCCCGGTTCCGGAAGCAACTTGAGACCTTCCTCTTTGCTTCTGCCTTTGCTCCCCCTCTCCCCTGCTGATCTGTTCTCTCTTGGCACTGTGCACCTGGCCACCCTCTGTCCTCCGGGCCCAGGTACCTGCTCACCCTGCCACCCTCCCGCACTGCCTCCGGGCCACCCCTTGCACTGGGGTCTGTATCTGTACCCATACAGCCCCCCCCCCTTGTCCTCCTGCACGTATCGGACCTACCTTGTCTGCTGCCTTAAACCCAGCACTTGCTGGCTGCACTACCACTGGTTTTTGCCTTTATTATTTATCTGTTTCTCCTTTGCTCCGCACTTTCCACTTCTCCCCCCATCCATGTACTTTTCCCCTCCCCTCTGCCATGCACTTGCGCGTTCTCAGACTCACTGGGCATGGTAAGATCGTTGTTTTTGTCTCCTCTGTTCCCCTCCCTTGCCTTGTCCCGTTCTGAAACACTTGTGTACAAGTGCAATAGAAATACAATATCAATATCAATACCACAGAGTGCATTTGGGTCTCCTAGGAGACTAAGCACAGGGAGTTTCAGGCACCTCCCTCACTTCCTGCCCCACAGACGCACTGGAGCCAGAGATGGGCTTCACTCATGAATCCTGCCAAAGGCAAAGTGAACAAAAGGACCAAAACTGGTTTGGCACACAGAGTAAATCTCAAGAAGGACCTTTCCACAAAGAAATGGCAGAAAAAGAAGACTGGGGCCATTTTGACAAAAATGGCTCCTTTGGGTGCTTTACTGCAGCATGCGAAAGCAGTCCACAGTAAATGCACACCACGGTAGTTAAAAGTAAACCACTGCCACCAGCCATTTAGTGAGGAAAAGGGTAACATAAAAATGTTACATGAGAAACTAGACAAAGGGGCTACTAAGTAACCCCTCCAACACCCTATTGTAAGAAAGTGTGTGCTGGGTCTAGAAAGTTACAAATGTAAGTAAAGTCAATTTCACTTTACTGCTCTGGGACACAGTAGTTATCTCAGGGAAGGTTATTTAAACCTTTGGGAAGTCTGTAAGACTTCCCTGTGCCACTGCAAGGTGCTGTGTGACAGTGTAAAGGATGATGCCCATGGACTTTGTCAGGCTCCATAACCAAAAGAGAAACAAAGTTCAGAAATCACATTAAAATACATGAGAGAGTGGGAAAAAGGGTCTCACTCTCTCCAGGTTAAAAAAAATCAAGTCCTTAAAATACAGCAAAGTTGCTTGGGGCCTCTAAGGTGGCGGGAATCAGCACATTTCTTAGAATTCTCCCCAACACTCTCCTTTTGGCTCCAGAGTGTCTGGAAGGGCAGGAAGTCAGGTAGGTGCCCGAACCTCCCCTGTCCTTTATCTCCATGTTTACCTGAATACACCCAGTCCAGATTGACTGGCTGTTCAACACCTGCTGTGTGAGTGACAGCTAGTCTGTGCATGAACGGGAGAAACCTGCATAAAAGGAGAGGCTTCTAGAACTGAAAACAGTCGACCACCGGAAGAAACATCTGAAGAAGGAATCGCAAAGAGAAGCTTGCTGCATCCTCTTGGAACGTTTAACTGCCCAATGATGCTCTGCTGCTGTGCTGAAACTCCTTTCGTAATCTACAAGAGAAGCTCCGGAAGGGACGACTTCTTCCCCTGGGTTAATGGGACCAACTAACCCCAAGACTAACTTTGCTGAAGGACCTTCCCCAACTGGCTGTACTTCCTTGCTGCTACTGGAACCGATTGCCAGGGGTCAAGAAATCCGTAGTCCAGTGTAAGGTCTTTAAGCCGAACCAAAGCTCCATGAAGATCCTGGGGACCCAACCTCAAGTCACCACACCCCAGAGTGCTGGACTCGAGGAGTGAAGGAAGTCCACCTATTGTCCATCCGCGGTGGTGCTATTTGCTAGTAGCTGAAACCGCAAAGTGCTGCTGAATTGAAAAGAGCCTGTAGCTGCCACTGACCTCTGAACTGTTGTGCAGGAGTGCTCCAGATGTACTCCCTCTTGTCCCCACGACTGAGGGCCAGGAATCTGCAACACAGCAACCAAGACAGAAGCCAGCTGGATCCTCTTCTAACCTAAGGTACTGTTCTGACTAAGGGGTACTTACCTCTTTGTAGCTTGCTTTTCTCAGTTGAGACTTGAAGTAGCTGCTTTTGCTAGAGTTGATCTCAGCTCTAACTTTCACAAGTGTAACAGCTTGTGGCCCAACAGTGATTTTCTGCAACAAACTCTCTAACCTTGTGCAAGACTTTTTCTATCTAAGAAGTGCCTCAGCTCCACAGACGTTTGTGCCAATTGACTTTGGCTGTACTGGCTTCCTGCAGACTCTTCTATTTGCATTTACTTTGATTCTTACTTTCCCTCATAGGTCATACATTGCTATTTAATATTTGCTGGGAAAGGTTGTTATCTAGACTTCATTGGAAGATTAAAAGTGCTCACATTCTCTGTGTGTCATGAACTTCAGATCACGCCCCTTTTGGACCTCCAGGTCCTTGTCTCAACGGGGCTTGCATTCCGTACTACTTCCAACATGGCCGTCCAGAGCTGAAGCCCTTGCTCGCTCCATGCGCTGAACGCAGCATGGTCTATTTATAGACCACGGCTCCGCATGTCTCAATGCTATTGCAGAGTAGCCCAGACGTGTGTTCGTAGCTCGCGGTATTGCTTCCCTTTCCCCAGTGCTATTACCCATTCCTTTTCCTTTCCCCCTTCCTGGTTCCGAGCTTTTCTAGCCTTTTCCATTCTCCCGGATTTCTGGACTCCTTGATCCCGGAGCTAAGTGCAACCTGGAACCAGACGAATCTCGAGCAGCGCTGTTCAAGACCAGGAGCATTCGCAAGAAGGCAGCGATCAAAGTCACCGGCAAACATCGGACCCAGGTGAGAAGGGGGGGGGAACTCCTTGACACTGTGAACCAGTTAACCTTTTTCATTCATTTCAATATACAGCAAGCATTACATGACAATTGAATTAAACCAGAAAGCGGTACAAAAAACAATTCCCTTTATGGAAGGGGAAGAAGAGAGGGGAGGGGTCAAGGAGAGAGAAGAGAAAGTGGGTGGGAGGAAAGGTGAGAGTAGGGGAGAAGGAAGGAATAGAGGAGGGTGAGAAACGTACAGGACATAAGGAAGGAGAGCCTGGACAAAGGGAGAGGGAGGGGGGGAGCGAGGGAGGAAGGAAAAAGAGGGGTTGGAGAGAATACTAAAAGGAGGAAGCAAAGAGTTTTTTAAGGAGGTGAATGAAAGATATAGGATTTTAGGGAGGTACAAAAGTAAGTGAAGGAATTAGTAGAGAGGATGGAAATAGGAAGGTGGTTCCAGTGGTAAGGGGCAAGGAGTTGGAAAGAGTGGAAGCGAGAAGGGGCACAGGGTGGAGGTGGAGAGGAGAGTAGGTAGAGATTGGAAGATCTGAGAGAACGAGAAGGCGTGTAGAAAGTGAGGAAGGAGGAAAGATGGGGGGGGGGGGGGGCATGGAGGGATTTGAATACAAGTAATAGTTCAGGGTGCCTGGATAGCTCCTGATATGCCCAGGAGGGTGAATGTACATTCAAACAAAGAATCAGGATGGGAGAGCCACACTTTCGAGATTCATGATATATTAGTTTAATCTCTGAATGTTAGTAATGATGCATACGATATATCACTTATTTGCATAATGACAGATAGACAGTTATACATTTGGTATTTAGGTGTACCGTTTGGTACTACCCTCAAGAGTGTGGAGGTTGTTAGCCTTCTGGTGGTGCAAAATCTCTTGGTTACACAATCAACATGGGTTCACAACACAAGAGTGAATGCAGCCCAGGACCTCAGTAGGTCCATGGGTATTGTGATAAGAAAAAACACAACAGGTGTGTACAGGTAAGTATGAGGTGGAGTTGTGTCATAGATAGACACTGTAGTGTTTCGGCCACAGGGTACAAGGGCTGGACGTAGGTGGCTGGGATGGCCTTTTTCAGGATGGAGTTGAAGGAATGAAACACTGTCCGTATGGTATCTAGAATTTAAAGGCAGATAGTTGGGGAGGTGTGGGGTTTCCAGGATTCATTTGTAATTTGAGTAACTTGATAGTGACTGATTGGTGTCAAGACAGGTGCACACAATATGCACCAGTAGACAGAAGCTTACCGTGGACCACCGACAAGTGGTGTGGCGGTCAAAGCTTCTGAGGATCTTCAACCATGCGTAAAGTCTGGTGAAGGCAGTGGCCCAGTGTCCACTGTTGCTAAGGATGTTCGTCCAAAGTGCCGATTCTGGAACCAGGGTTTCCAGACGGTGGGAGCGTCAATAAATGGCGCCAGCAACTAAAAGAAAAGGTAAGAGCTACATGTAGTCTTGGTTTAGGGTCAGGAATGGGTGACCGGTCGGGGTGGTGCTTACCTGACGAGGGGTGAACATCCCAGAGGGCAGATACGATGGAACTGTAGCGTGCGTGATGTCCAGTCCGTGTGGAGGCTAAACAGCCTGTCTGAGCCCGAATTGGGAGAAGGCAGGAGCTTCCGCGACGAGGAAGAATGCTTTGGAGATGCATGGTGGGAGGCATAAATGGTGGTCTATGGTGCCGGTGCAGTTGGGCTGTGTAGTCCAAGGTGATCCAGAGAGCATGATGGCAGAAGAAGTGCTAGGTGAAGGTGCCTGTAAATGCGAGTAATTCAAAAATGGTCACATAGCGGCATCTGCGGGAGTACCGAGAGGAGCCATGAGGTTCAAGGCATGAGTGTTAGGGCTGAGGCGTAATGGTGCACGTGAAATGGTACTCTGGGTGTGGGGTGTCCCGGACCGGTTATGGGAACAGTGTGGAATAGAAAACAACTGGCCGTGATTCGAAAGTGAAACTTATTGGTAGAGTGCCTGAGCAGAAGCGTCTGTCTGGAGCATCGTAGTCTGTATGAGTGAAAGTGAAACTAAAGAGTACAGGCAGCGCCCGCCCCTGGACTGGGCTGTCCAATCAAATGGCAGCACGTGGGCCAATGGGTGTCTGAGGTTCCGTGTGCTGAAGAGGGAAGGGACCATGTGAGCTATAGGCTGGTGCTCATGGGAAATGTAGTCCGCGGAGAGTATAGGGGCTGTGTTGTAATGGAACGTAACAAATCAGATGGTCGCATGGCAGAAGATGCAGCCTTGGCGAATTCCCAAAGGATACCCGACAAAGACAAGTCAATCTTCTGCCATGCCTGCCTGGATCCAGTTCCAACTGGGAGGCTGGCTGCCCTGAAAGGGCAACCATCACCCAAAGTTTGAATGATTCATGCCTGTTGATTTTATTGGGTTCCTGGATAAAAGGTGAGGATCCTGAGGCAAAATGTCAACCACTGGAACAGATGAACCGAAGATGATGACCAGAGACTCCTTGAGCACTTTCCAGCAACCAGTGAAGCCAGCTGAATTGACCGCTGCTGTCCTGCCCATGTTTTCAAATCGACAGGGAAGCTCTGAAGAGGACCACTTCCTCCCTTGGACTGGTGGGTATAACATCAGTCTTAAAACAACCTGTGTTGAGGAGAATTCTCAAAAATCTGCTAATCCCCCAACCCTTTTGCTGGACTTCAGGACTTTTATTTTCTAACCTGGAGAGAGTGAGCCCCTTTTCTCACCCTCTCATGTATTTTTAATGTGATTTGTACCTTTTTTTTCCTTTAACTTTGGAGTCTGACGAACTCCATAGGCATAGTCTTTACATTGCGACACACAGCACCTTCAGTACAGTGGCATAGGGAAGTCTCTTAAATTTCCCAAAGGTTTAAATACCTTCTCGTGGTGAAACTGTTTCCAAGAGCAGTGAAGTGACATTAACTTTACTGGCCCGGTCTTCTTTTTTCGCCCTTTCTTGTTGGAAAGGTCCATCTTGAGATATAACGAGGTTTGGTCCCTTTGTTCGTTTTGTCTTTGGCCGGATTCACAAGTGAAGCCCACCTCTGGCTCCAGTATATCTGGCAGGGGCAGGAAGTGAGGGAGGTTCCCGAAACTCCATGTGCTTAATCTCCTTGGTTACACGAATGCACCCAAAGGTGATTGGCTGGCTGTCCTGCAAGGACAGCCACCCTGCTGTGTGATTGACAGCTAATCTGGAATGAATGGGAGGAACCTGCATAAAAGGTGAGGCTTTTTGGCTTGGAAGGCAGTGTCCACCACTGGACGAAGGAATCCGAAGAATTTGGAAGAGGTGCCTGCTGCAACTCCTGAACCGTTGATTTGCCTGGTGAAGCCCTGCTACTGTGCTGAAGCTCTGAATTTGCCTCGACTAGAGAAGCCCTGCAAGGACGACTTCTCCCTTTGAGTTGGTGGGACCAATCAACTGCAAAGTAAGCCCGTCTGGACACCCTCTCGGAGCTGGCTATACTTCCTCGTTCCTGCTGTTGGAACCGAAGTGCCAGGGAGAGGAACACCAGATTGTGTGCGTTGCTTTTAAGTCGGACCTGAGCGCCTGAAAGATCCTCCGGACTTCCCTGAAGCAGGACTGACTAAGTCTGAGCCGCCTCAACAGAGTGCTGGACCCCAGATGCGAGGAAAGTCCAGAGTGGTATCCGAGAACCGCAGTGTTGCTATTTGCTGTTAGACGCGAAGAGCTGAAACACTGAAAAACCGCTGAATTGAAGTTTGCCCATTGCTGCTGCTGACCTTCCCATTGCAGAGCAGGAGTCCCCAGATGTCCTCCCTCCTGTCCCGACGACTGCAGCTCGGGAACAGGTACTGCAGAGCTGTACAGGAACAGAATCGAGCTGGGGCCATTTCTTCTAACCAGAGGTACCGTAAAATCTAAGAACTTACCTCTTGTTGTGTAGCCTCATTTGCTTTCAGTTGAGACTTGTCTTTGTTACCTTGCAGAGTTGCTAAAGCTTTGCCCCTCAAGCCTCCCAGCTTGTGGCCCTTCAAGTGTTCTATTTTCTACAAACATTTCCAAAAACATTGTGCAAGCCTTTTTACCTACCTGCAAAGAAGATCTTGAGCTCCCCTTGACATTGTGCAATTAACATTGACTGACCTGGCTCCCTGAGAGACTCTTCTTACCTTTTGACTCTGTGCTTTCTTTTCCCCAGTAAAGGGTTAAACTTGTTTGACATTCGAAGGTTTCGAAAAGTACTAACCCGTTTATGAATCATTTGTTAACCTTTTTTTTACTCCTCTCTTCTATCTTTTACACCAAACGCAGTATTGCTCTAAATGTACCAGTGATAAATCAATGTCCAGTGTCCTAGCTATTTGTCACATGAAGGTGTAGGAAGTGTCTGTGTGCCATCCCCAATGGGAATCGTCTGATTCAGAGAAAGTGTGTTTTGAAGTGTATTTTAATTGTTACATATATTTCCCCCTTCTGAAGAAGGCTTATACAACTGACTGTGAAATAAATTAATAATTGTTTCTTCAAGAAACCTTGAGTGCAAGTGTTAATTTGAAGTTTCCAGAGAGGAGTGACTTCTATCTCCAACTCAGTCTACCCTCAGGTTAGTGAGCAATACTAAACCATCAGTTAAGAGCTGCTCTTCTATCTGTTGAGATTATAGTGTGGGTTTTCATTTCTAGGTCCAGACATAGGATCAGAAAGCACTATTCCAAGTCATGGCTACCTTTACATCAGGTATTTACAAAAGTGGGATTTATTGGTATAAAGCGTCAACTGAGATTTTGTTAAATATGTTTATGATTTCTTGCAGCATTGGTTTGGCGGTGGTGTGTTCCCCGCTCTTTTGTGCGATCAACTCCTCTGTCTGTCCACTTCAGAATAGCAGAGAGGTGTATCATAACGAAGAGTCCCTCTTAGAGGAAGCCTGAATCTTTGTATTCAGGGGTCTGGAGTACGGAGAGTGGTTAACGCTTCAATTCCTACACTTCCTGCTGGGTTGCTAAATCATCGCCCGAGCTGTCGAGTGTGGTGGGTAACACCCTGCCACCTACCCCCACCCCCCTCCCAATTGGAGGTGTGATACCCCAATTAACCAACCCAACTCTAACTGTAGCAACACTGCCTGGGGGCGGGGCTGTGCATAAGCCATTGACAGCTGTTACTCCGACATTGAGCGAGATATAAACATGTTGTGGAACACAATGCAGATCAAGGCACAAAGGATATCTGAAACCATATGTGAAAACAACACTGGGCTCTTGCTGTCCCTGCTGCAAAACAGGTACATTGCGGCAAGAGTCAAATAGGCGGCAGTGGCGCTGCCTGCCCGGGTGCGTGCAAGTGGTTTACAGTACGTGAAAGACCAAGAGGAATCTCAGGGGTGATACAGGCCCGTGGTCAACCCGGGAAGTGGTCATCGATGAATTTGGAGGCCACCTCGGGAATTTTAAAGAAGACAACGCGGTCCGAATGTTCGATCCTTAATTTTGCAGGGTATAACATGAAGTATTTGACCCCCAGGTCCTGTCGTTTTTTCTTGACGCCCATGATTGTTTTGTGTTCATGCTGAATAACCACTGAGAAGTCTGGGTATAGGTGAACCCTGGCAGAGCCAAGCACCAGGTCACCCTTGGCTCTCGCGGCATGCAACAAAGCATCTCTGTCTCAGTAATTTAGTACTCTTTCCGTTATAGGACGAGGGGGAGCCCCCGGTTTGGGTTTTGCAGCCAAGGATTGATGAGCCTGTTAAATAGCGAACTGAGAGCTTAGGGGAATGCAGTAAAGCAAGAAGGCGGCGTTCCACATATTCTTCCATAGGGCCGTCTATTTTGTCCTCCAGCACATTGATGATGCGCAGGTTGCTCCGTCTGGAGCACGATTCTAAGTCCTCATTCTTTTTGCTAACCGTCTGGACCTGCCTGGACAGCGTAGCTACTTCCACCCGGAGTGCACCAATATCAACTTCCGCCAAGCCCATCCTGAATTCCACCTCCGTCACTCTGGTGTCAGTCTTCTCCATCCTCTCATGTCGTCCAGTTTCGAGTGGAGGGTGGTAAACCCCTCCCTCATGTAGTCCATCATTTCCTGAAGTTCTGTAGGTTCAGAGGGTCCTGCCTGGAGGATTCTGCTTCAGGCGTGGCTTCGTTTGGTGTTGGCGCTGCCTTAGTGAACATTAATGGAACTTTGCTTTTTCCTGGCCCCTTTAGTCATGGCTGCGCTTGGCCGTATGTGGGGTTGTTGCGGTGCACAGCGATCGGTGATAAGGTCTGAAGGGGGCGGGGGTCCTCGATACTCTCCTCAATCGCCTGAAGTTGGAGCAGTCTCTTCGGGCGGTGCAAACAATTGGTCGGGGGGGGACGCAGGACTCGGGGTTTCAGAGTTGCTGTAGGGGTAGCCCGGGTGCCAGGCAGAGGTGTAGGGGCGGCAGGTGGTTCAGAGCATTCGGAGGGCAAGCATGATTAGCAGATAGTGTCTCCCTTCCAATATGTAGCCTAGACATTAGGTGAAACCAGGCTTCGGTCCGGCTGGGTCCGATGGGCTAGTTGTGTGCATCCAGAATTTGCAGGGCGTTGGTGCTGGCTGCAGAGATTATCGGCTGGCACCTATAGATATTGTAACTAGGATGTTTGTGGCACAGAACCGTAATCACCTGTGCGTGGCGGTGTAAGCACCTGGCAGGTCAGAAGCTGCGTGGACCAGATTGGGTTGTGTTCTCCCCTGTATGTCCAGGGTTACTGCAGGATCCCGGGTCGTGGTGCAGGCATAGTCTTTAGTCCCAGGTGCCTGGTGGGTTCAAGCAAAACGGGTGCTGGTGCTTCTTATCGGCCGCAGGAGAGAGAGCAGTGTGGTAGGGGTAGAGTGTTCTGTCTATTCTGCCCAGTGGAGAGAAAGGTGCACCCAAGCAGAGACAAGGGGGCGGAGGGGGATGGCCACCTTACCAGCCTTTCAGGCCCCCGTTCTGTGCGATGGACCATTCATGAATTAGATGGTAGCTGTGGAGGACCGCCGTTTAGTCCGGATAAACATGTGAAGCAAAATGGTGAGCGGGCACCCAAGGTCTGATGATAATACCCAATGTAATGATCGGCATACAGATATGCGGGCAGGTGGAGGGGTGGGCCTTTGGGATGAAGGGCGGGAGTAGGGGTGTGCAGAGTCCTCCAAGTCTTCAGCAGTTATGGTGAGGGGGACAAGCTTACCGTGGCTGCAGTCCCACGTTGGAGGAGAGCTGATCCCAGCTGATCAGCAGCACTGATGGTCCTCTGTCCACGTGTCAGCTATCCGCTTCATGGGCACTCCAATATTTCGTCTCCCGTGTGGTATGGTAGCCGGGGACTCCATGTGGCGAAACAGGCCAAGCCGCAGTGTCTAGAGTGCTGATGTTGGTACGGCCCAGATGACGGGCTGGACGAAGGGGGAGCAGCTCCACAGCTCTGCGGGCCAGCCTAGCCCAGGAAGCTGGCTCCCACAGGGGCCAGCAGCGGCACCAGGAGGATGGTGGTGAGGGGCGTAATGCCTCTCCTTCTCTCCCTCTCCCGGGTCCGACAGCCTGGGCTGCACAGGGAGCCCCGCAGTGCGGAACCGAGTGGCAGAAGAGACTCCTCCCAACCAGGCCGAAGCAGCCGCGCCACTCCAGTCAACGGGAGCCTGTGCGCCGTGGGGGTGTGCCACAGATCGCGGCCCTGGCAGCAGGCGGCGGATAGCCTGCAGTGGATTTATCCGTCTCGGCTGAAGGGCAGAGGGCGATAGTTTGGAAGCAGTGACACAATGCTATCGGGGAACAGTTTTGTTGGTTTTTAATTCAGAACGCATCAGGCTGTGGCTCAGGTCAGAGCAACACATTCATGTGGCCATTTCTTGTCCGCAACAGCACCCCCTCCCCCTCCAATACTACCCTATTTAACACTAAAGTTGAACTGTTCCGGTTCATCAGAAAACTTAAATTGAAAGTATTCTTCAATGAATTGGAGAACACAGAAGAACTAGATACAACAGAACCGGCAGAAGACTTCAGAATTTAGAAGTGAAAGCTCTTTCATGCCACGGATTACTGTACCATCAATTGAGATCTTAAACCCTCATGGAACTTAAGAAAATCTCCTACAAATGCCCAAAATACAGCAATCTTAAACCATCTGAGCTCACTCTACTTAAAAAAAGTATATGGTGACAAAGACATTGTGATCTGTCCCGCTGATAAAGGAGAGGACCTGGTCGTAATTAATAGCACGGATTATGAACTGGAATGGGAAAGACAACTGAATGACACAACTGTATACACCAAACATGAGGCTGACCCACCATGGAGATTACATCTAATTTGGTACAGACACTCAACAAAGCAGAAACTCTTGAGTGGATCAATCAACATACCAAGAAATTTCTCCTGAAAAACCCAATTACCAGACTTGTATTGCTCAAGATACACAAGCATCCCACCAAGCCCCCAGGGAGACCTATTGTAGCCGGTATGGACAGCCTTCTCCAGCCTCTGGGTATATACTTTCTTTTTGCTGCAACCACGTATGCAGAAGACCAGCACCTATATAAAGGATACTTCCCATTTCTTGCAACATCTCAAGAACACAACATACATCAAGGACACTATTATGTTCGCTATAGATGTCAAGAGCCTGTATACATCTTTCTGATGCTTGTTAATCTGCTTAGAATCACATGCTGTGCATATGGTCCGACATCCAGTGGTAACCGTGGATTATTGCATCTTGTCATTCGGGGACCGAAAGGGGACGTCGGCATAGGCGTATCTGTAACACTATCCCTATCGTGACGTGTGGTGTACCCAAAATCCCTCACGCGCCGAGGTCCCTCAGATTGTTTAATTCAGCCCAGATAACTGGTCGCCCTATAGCGGAGCTCTTACTAGATACATTGTTTATCTTACCAAATTGTCGGTTATTCCCCTTTAAGTTACTTCGCCCAACAAGAACATCTTCGACGAAGACTATGGGGGATTTGTTTACGGCTGTGGATTTCGGCGCCTAAGATCCGGCGGCTGGATTTTACACGTGGTCGGGCCCTCTGGCCGACCTATACAGTAGGGAGAGTGGGGTCGGGGTGGCCATATTGTCAAAGTATGTCTTTCCTCCTTTCCCCTCTTTTCCCTTTTGGTCTGGTCATCCTTCCCTTTAGCTATGGAAAGGACTCCTCTTAGATTCTGCCCTAAGTGTCGGGTCCAATATCCTTGGAAGGACGAACACAGGACGTATAACGCCGGTCTCCCCCTAGAGCATGACGAGAAACGGTGTTTGGCTTGCAAATTCCTTCGGCCTAAGACCCTTAAGGAGCGTCGTGCAAAGCGGTGGGCCGCGTACGGTATGTCACGCGTGGAACCCCCTCCCCCTGCCACACCCGCTGAAAGTGACGTGGGTACTTCGGATGACCAAACATCCCTTTCGGATGTTATAGACCTTGAGGCGGACGCTTCTAGGTCCGCCACGCCCATCCCCGACCACCTAAGGCTTGACTCTGGTCTTGCTACAGGGACAACACCCGGCGACAGGGGCTTACAAGCGCATCACACTAAGCACACAACCTCTACGCCGATTTCAATATCTTCGTCGAAAAAGGCGAAAGCGCAAACAGGGCTGCCGAAAACTTCGCTGGTTCCCTCGGATCGTTCTGATCCAAAGCCTTCCCCGCATCCACAGCAGCGTCTTGCGACTAGGCAATCTACATCAACTAAGGGCGCTACTCCGAAAACTGCACACGTCGAAGCGCGGAAGTCTGACGCTTCGACTGTCTAAGGCCGCGGTAGGCCCAAAAACTACGGCTAGGCCTCTACCCGGAAAACCAACCGCTAGGCCCTCTAGTGCCGCAGAAGGTGTTTCACCTGCCGATAAACCATCGGAGCCACTGTCTCACAATGATTCAGCGACTATCGAAAGCAGCATCGGAAGAATTACGGCAGCGGTGGGCCTTACCCCGGTTCTGCCTAAAGTTATGGGACAAGCTGCGGAAAAAGTTTCGGCGGATTGGGATCCGATTCTTTCGACGCTTACGAGGATAGTCAAGAGCCTCTCTCCGACACCCTAAGAGACTCCTTTCGATGCCGCAGAGCGGGCTGTATGGATCGGCTGGAGAAGATTCAGTTTTTCTGATCATCCTCCCCCGAAAAGGGCTCGGGTAGACCCTTACCTCCAAATTCAGATCAGTCTCATGCTTTCCAGCAGGAAGACGTGGTCCACATGGACACATATATAGAGACATTTATAATGAAGAAGCAGCTTCTTTTCTGCAAAGCTATGGGGAAGAACAGGATACTACGGAAAACTGTGAGGAAACCCAGCAGGAAGGTCAGGGCCCATGGACACAGCAAGATCAGCACTCTGATGTTTTGTGCCTGGATTCTCCTCCGTCCACCCCGGCTCGCCAGGCTTCTCCTGTAGATGACCAAATGGCTTTCAACTCCATGCTGAAAAAAGCAGCTGAATACTTTAAAATGTCCACTCATGAGGCGGTACCTGAGCAGGATTCTGTGGAGGATATCCTTTAGGAAAAACCTCCGAGTCAGGCCATCCCCCTCCTTAACTCTGTTAAGAGAAGGCTAGCCCCTTCATTGGCGTCACCAGCTCAATCCCGGGCAGTGAACCCAAGGGTCGAAAAATTATTTTGCCCTTCCCCTTCCGACCCTCTGTACATCCAAGGGCACGCCATTCCAGTTTCACTGGTAGTGACTACTACTCTGAAGAGGGCAGGGGTTCCCCTTGCCACAGGGGAATCACAGCCGGACAAGGAATCTAAACGACTGTATGCCCTTGGCAAACGTGTCACATCAGCGACCGCATACACTACGCGGATTGCTAATAATACAACTCTATTAGCAAGCCATGCTGACGCCCAGTGGAACTTGCTCCAGGAAGGCCTCCAAGAGGTCCCCGAACCCGCCAAGTCAAAGCTTCTCTCCATTGTAATGGAGGGAAGACTAGTTAACCAGAACGTGATTAAGAACACCCTGGTCACTGCGGGAACTGCAGGCAGGTCTCTGGCCCAAGGGACCCTACTGAAAAGGCACGCTTGGCGGAGTACATCGGAGTTTAAACCTCATTAATAAACCCATTGAGGAGTCTAACCTCTTCGGGAAAGCAGTGGATGAGGATTTGGAAACAGCCAAGAAGGAACATGAGACTCTAAAGTCTCTGCAACAAATTACGCAGAAACCCTCCTCCCAGAAGGGTAATAACTCTCGGCGGTCCTTTCGAGGGCAAGCCCGTGTTGGTCAAAACAACTACAGCACGGGTAACTTCAATACAGGACAAACATCTGGAAGCCTCACTTACTACCCTTCAAGGGGCCAGAAAGGCGGCAGAGGCCCCAATCCCAGAGGAGCCGCAGCCTCTGGTCAGAAATGAGCACCAAGTCCCCTCCCATGTCGCCTCAGTCGGGGGGCAATTAACATCTTTCCTCAGGGCATGGGAGGGGATAACTTCAGACCAGTGGGTCTTAAAGATGGTCACCCACGGTGACTGCGTGGAATTCTTCTGACCTCCACAGTTCAGACCGATGCGCTCACAGCGCCTTTCACCAGACCATCTGGAGATCCGGATCCAAGAGGTGGAAGCACTGCTGGGAAAGGACACAATAGAAGCAGTCCCAATTCTTCAGGTAAACAAGGGTATTTATTCAGTGTACTTCCTTGTACCCAAAAAAGATCTCACCATGCGTCCTGTTCTAGACCTGCGCCCAGCGAACAGTTTGTAAAACCCTAGAAGTTTCGCATGGTAACACTGCAGGAGGTGAGCCCATTGCTGAAACGGGGAGATTTCATGGCAACATTGGACATGAAAGATGCATACTTTCATATTTCAATGTTGCCAGCGCACAGGAAATATCTAAGGTTCATGATCCAGGACAGGCTTTACCAATTCAAGCTACTCCCCTTCAGCATCGCCTCGGCGCCAAGGGTGTTTACCAAAGTCCTGGCAGTGGCAGCAGCATACCTGCGCAGACTATCAGTCCCAGTTTACCCTTACCTCGACGACTGGCTCATCACGGGGGACTCGTTCGACGCTTGTTTTAGAACACCCAAAAAACAGTAGATCTCCTTCAGCCTGGGTTTCTCAATCAACGAAAAGAAATCCAGTTTAGTCCCCAGCCAAATAAAACCAATTCTGGGAGCTTTAATTCGGACGAAGGACGGTCTTGTCTTCCCCTCCAACGAGAGGGTTCAGAACATGCTTTTTCAGATCCCTCAATATGTAGCCAGTCGGGAGGTGAAAAGCCATGCACTTGTTAGGAATGATGGCGTCATGTATATACTTTGTTCCCCACGCGCGGCTGTGCATGCGCCCCATACAAGAGTGGCTCAACAGCCAGTGGTATCAGGCCAGCGGACAATGGGAAGAGCTAGTAGTTGTCTCGCCAGCCTCGTTCTCTCTCTGCAGTGGTGGTCAAGAGAAAACCTCTTGAAGGGGAAGACCTTCACCACCCCTGCAGTGGAAGCCACTCTCACGACAGACGCATCTCTCACGTGTTGGGGAGCTCATCTACTTCAGACAGCGCACGGAGTGTGGTCCCCTCAAGTAGCGTCCAACCATATAAACTTACTGGAGCTATTAGCGGTGTTCAAGGCTTTGAAAGCCTTTCAGGTGCAACTACAAGGGAAGACAGTGCTGATTCTGACGGACAGCACTACAGCTATGTATTACCTGAACAAGCAGGGGGGGCACTCACTCTCCAGGGCTATCGAAGCTGTCCCAAAACATTTGGATATGGGCTCTCAAACACAAGATGTTTCTGTTGTCCCAACATGTTCCAGGGGAACTCAATCTTCTGGCAGACGTACTCATGCGAGATTTCCTTCTGCCCGGAGAATACGAATGGCGGCTGCACGAAGACATTGTGTCCAACGTCTTCGCAGAATGGGGTTTCCCAGAGATCGACCTGTTCGCTACTCAGGAGAACACCCAATGCCAAGACTACGCTTCCAGGTACCCCAAGAACCAATCCAAAGGGAACGGTCTCTGGATAACATGGTCAGGGAAATTTGTCTATGCCCCCCCGGCCCCCCCCCCCGACTCCCCTTCTCAACAAGATAGTGCACAAGATGCACCAGGAACCAGTTACCATGATACTGGTGACCCTCATGTGGGCCTGCCAACCCTGGTTCGCTCACCTGATGGAAATGTCCCTCTCCCCACCAGTCAAGCTACTCTGCTCGTACAACATGTTGTCTCAGGACAGAGGGGAGACCCTACACCCATGCCTGAAAACTCTGAACTTAGCAGCCTGGCTCCTGAGGCCATCGAGTTTGGACACCTGCAACTCCCTCAGAGGTGCATGGACATACTCGGGGAAGTGAGAAAACCTAATGCACGTTATTGCTATGCCAGCAAATGGAAATGTTTTGTCATCTGGTGCAAGTCCAAGGGCGTCAATCCCATCGATTGCTCACTCTCACGCATTGTGCTGGATGTAACCCATCTGTTGGACTCTGGGTTAGTCTTCAACTCCCTAAAGGTTCATCTGGCTGCTCTGTCAGCCTACACCACATCACAACAAAAGGTATCGTGGTGGAACATTCTGGTGATTAAAGCCTTTATGGAAGGGGTTAAGAGGATTTATCCTCCCATTTCTCATCCAGCGCCTGGATGGGATTTGAATGTGGTTTTGACCAGGCTCATGGGAGCTCCCTTTGAGCCTATGCATAAAGCGAGTCTGAAAGACCTGCCTTATAAGACAGCCTTCCTAGTGGCTATCACTTCTATCAGAAGGGTTAGCGAACTACAGGCTCTTTCTGTCCTAGACCCCTTTGTTACAGTCCTCAAAGATAAGGTAGTTCTGCGCACACATCCCAGGTTTGCGCCTAAATTCATCTCAAAGTTCCATGTGAACCAATCAAACTACCCACTTTCTTCCAGAACCCTACTAACATGGCCGAAAGAAGCCTTCACACACTAGACATGTGCAGGGCAGTCATGTTTTACCTGGAAAGAACTAAACCACTAAGGAAGACTAAACAATTCTTTGTTTCAGTGGCAGCTGGTAGAGCAGGGGAATCCTGTCTCTAAATCAGCTATTTCAAGGTGGATTGTCAAATGCATCACACCATGTTGAACTCTTGCGAAGAGAGAACTGCTCTTCAAGCCTAGAGCACATTCTGCTCGAGGCACTGGGGCATCCATAGCATTCATTGCAAATGTTCCTCTTGAGTCCATTTGCAAAGCGGCAACCTGGAGTTCTGTACACGCCTTTACGAAACACTATTGCCTAGACACTCATTCTAGGTCTGATTCTCAGGTGAGAAAAGCAGTACTAAGGCATCTTTTCCTTCTCACAACCCACTTCCAACTCCGGGTACTGCTCGCTAGTGTCTGCACAGCATGTGATTCTAAGCAGATTAATAAGCATCAGAATGCATGCATTACTTACCATAATAGCATTTCTGATGATTGTATCTGCTTGGATTCACATGCGCCCTCCCCTCCTCCCCGCTCGCAGTGGAAGAATCATAGACGTCTTACTACTTTCTCTCTTTATGTACTCACTCACTATAGCCTTGGGCTCCCTCATGGCAGAAAAAATACAATCGGAGGGACCTCGGCGCGTGAGGGATTTTGGGTACACCACACGTCACGATAGGAATAGTGTTACAGACACGCCTATGCCGACGTCCCCTTGCGGTCCCCGAAAGACAAGATGCAATACTCCGCGGTTACCACCGGATGTAGGACCATATGCACAGCATGTGAATCTAAGCGGATACACTCATCAGAAATGCTATTACGGTAAGTAATGCATGTCAATCCCCACGTTCTAAGCATGGAAGCGATTGAATGGATGCTGTTTAAAGAAGAAGAGGTCAGAGCCTCTAGTTTATCCTGATTATTACTGCAATTTATTTCTGAAAATTCCTACTTTCAGTACAAAAAGAATTTCTTCCTACAAGTATTTGCTACTTCTGTGGAAGCAACAATGGCCCCCACGTATGCATACTGTTTCATGCACAAATTCGAGAAGGACTACTTTCTAGAACATGGGGTATGGCGCAACTACATATCCCTAATGGGTCCGTAACATTGATGACATTGTCAGTATATGCAGAGGGACACAAGAAAACCTCGAAGGATTTACGTATATGAATACTATGAACCGCAGAATAGTTTACCTACGAATCATCCTAGGAACACATTCATTTTCTGGATGTGGCAATTGAAATAAATTACTGGAAGTATGATACTAATATATACCACAAAGAGACAGACCGCAGTAATCAACTTCACAGATTGAACTTTCATCAACCTAGCCTTATGAAAAGCGCATTTTACCTATGATGTTGCCTTTGATATTTCAAGTCAAGAGGATAGTCAGTGATCCTGACGATCGTGAAAAAGAAATCAACATAATGGGAGAAGAATTCTTAGCCCGGGGCTACAAGCAAGAAGAGATCACTTCAGCTACTGATCGCCTGACCAACACACAACTAAATGTTTCACTAACCGAGAGCAGGAAGAAGAAAACGACCCAACCATTGGCATATGCCTCAAAATATTCAATACAGAGCAACAGAATTAAGTCAGTAGTAACAAAAAACTGGAGTACTCTCACGAGTGACTATAGGGTGGGGCACCTGTTCAAAAACCCTCCAAAGTTTGCATAACAACGCAACACCAATTTGAGAGATCATCTTGTGAAAAGTAGACCAGAAAGCCAACAAGTAACGATGAGGAAAGGAGCTTTCCCTTGCCTACACTGTAGTAACTGTGGCTTTGTAACAAAAACAAACACCATCAATCACCCCAGTACAGGAGAGAAAATCATGATAAACCGCTATGCTACATGTGATTCGTTGAATATCAACTCAATCAAATCTCATGCAGGATCTACTTGTAGGACAGTCGAAACATTAGGCCGAAGTGAGATGGAATGAATATAGATCCTGCATAAGGAGCAATAACTTGCATTCTGATGTTGCACGGCACTGGGAAGAAAAGACACATAACATCAGTCGGATCCGGTTCCAAATAGTTGAAACTGTCATTAGACATAATGCACATGAAAATCTGGCCTCAAGTTAGACCAGCAAGAGACATACTGGATAGACTGCTTGGATGCTATGGCCCTGTGGGCATACATAAAGAAATCAACTATATATGCTACCTCTGCGCCCTGACTCAGTTCCATACTGCCCCCATAATGTGGTGTCAGGCAGAATCATATGCAGTACCCTTTGGGAACACCACACAAAATTAAGGCTACAAGTGCAAGTACAAATTCACCTTTGGTACAAGCTTCTACTACACAGTAAAGTGGTAGCGATGGCTGAGCAGCCAGACTTATCTCAAGAGTAAAGTGAGCAGTATCAGAAGTTACACAAAGGACAGCAATTACTATGGTTCAAACAAACACTGATTCAAGGTTTCTGAGTAAAAGAATATACATTTATTTACTACAACAGTTCTAAAACAGTTCACTATTATAAAACTTCAGAAAATCAGTCTTAATACACTACAGCACCCAATCAATTCTGGACAAGTTAAGCTCAAAATGAAGTGTAACAAAATGGCACTCCAGCAATTTAAAAGGGGAGGAAATACAAGGTTATTCAAAATCAACACCACCAACAAGTGATGGGCAGGGCAATCTAGAAAAGGCTTACCACAACCGGGATTCAAGTCAATAGGCCTGGGCCAATGTTAATGGTTCAGAGTCTTTGCAGAGGATCACACAGTTCAGAGTAGTTTGCGATTAGTCTTTGCAAAGAGTTCAAAATGAAGCTGGTCGGAGGAAAAGTTATTCAAAAGAGTAGAGAAGGACAGGCCTTCGTAGAGGCAAAAGATTTCAAACACTTTCACCGCGGTCGGACAGAATGCACGACCGGATTTGAATAGTACCTTAAAGGAAAAAGACTGCTGTAGCTGAGGCGGTTGTTGCTGGCAGTTGCTGCAAGCACGCAGTTCCTGAAGCGACTGTTGTGGTGACGCGGAAGAAGACTGGAGGGTCCTGCACTGCCTAGGGAAGAAGCCAGCTGCAGAGCAAAGTGACGAATAAAAGGTGCGCTTCTTCAAACCCAAACAGGTTCCGTTCCTCCTGGCTATCCGGTTCACTGCAGCGAGGCACAGCAAATTCGACCAGGAGAGGCGGGCCGGTGTTTGGCGCGCTGGTTGGACCCACCAAGCTCAGGGGAAGAAGATTCCTTGCAGATCTTCTATCGTCAGAGATTCGGGCGATTCAGACCTGCAGCAGGGCTTCACCAGGATGTCCAGTAGTTGTAGCAGTCGTCTTCCTTCAGCTCCTCGTTGGTTCTCTCGTTCCAGTGGCGACTCTGCCTTCCAAGTCCCAGAGACCTGCTTTTAAGCAGTTTTCCCCCATTCACACAGCCCGGCTGTCAATCACACAGCAGGGTGGCTGTGTTGGCAGGACAGCCACCTAGCCAATCAAACTAGAGTGCGACTTGGGGGGCCTCAAACCCCTCCCTCACATCCTGTTCACCCAGACACTCGGGCGCCTAAGGAGGGCTTCTGTGCAGAAGCCCGCCAAAGGACGGCGAACAAAGGAACCAAACTTGGTTTGGCGCACAGTAAAACATGAGAAAGACCTTTACAAAAATAAATGGCGAATAAACCCGACCGCAACCAAATAAAAATTAATGGGGGATTCCTAGATGGCCGCCGGCACTGAGTAGATGTGCCGACGGCGCTCTCCGGACCCGGTTGCAGAGTGGTGCCCACCGCCCCTTCAACAGGTGTCCATAGCAAATTGGAAGGTCCCCCGGCGAGTGGGGGGAAAGCGGAGTGTGTACTGGGGAGGGCTGACTGTCTATGTGGCACCCCACATCAGGCGCCGGTGTGAAGGTGGCAGAGGGTGCATGTGAGACCGTTGGACGTCCCTTGTAAGGAGGCGGCGCAGGCCGGCACACTCGGGAGGCGCATCGGGGCAAGTCCTGTGAATGGGTTCAGTGTTGTCGGCCCCGCGGAGCTCGGGAGGCAATCTGCAGTGGAGCAATCGCGCGGCCCACCCCCTCTCTCCCCCCCCTGGAAGAACGTTTGGAGGAGCCGAGAGGCTGCAAGGCAGCAGAGTGGCTCTAGGTCTGACCTGGGCGCGTGGACAGGAGTGGGCGCCCTGGGGACGAAGGAAAGCGGCGCAGCACCGGGAGGACAAGGCGGCTCCGGAGGAGGTTGGATGTTTTGTCCTGCATCGCCACATTAAGTGAGTGGACGCGACGAGAGGTGGGCAGGTTGGGAGGAGGCATCTGCCTGCCAGAGACTGCAGGGGACCCGGCTCGTAGAAGGGGGGGGGGAAACCCAAGCATTTCCCCCTGGTGGGTCCCCCATCCCGTAGCACCAGGAGCGGCGGGAGGAAGGAGTGAAGTCTTCCCGCAGTTGCTTTGGATCGTGCTCGGCAGTGCAGGGGGGCCCTCGTGGGGACTGGGGAACTGGCCCGGGCGGCGTCCTCGACTCCCTGCTGGAACAGACGAGCCATATACAAAGGACAGGCAGGGGAGCGATTTCTCCCCAGAAAGAGCAGGGTGGATTTTCGGAAGGTGTCAGGGAAGTACCATCAAGGGGAAAAGTGAGACCGGTGGTGGTCAGTGTAGTTCTCTGTGCAGCCCCGATTGTAGGGGTGGAGGAGGGGGAGCGGCCCAGCATCTCTGGCGTCCTCCAAGATCTGCAATGTCTCTTCTTGGATCTTTTATGGCATTAACTCCCGGCCCCTGTGTGAGAGTTGGGGGGGGTGGGGTAAGGATTTCATTAGAGTGAAATCCTTACCAGAGTCGGTCCCAGATAAGGACCTACAGAAGGTTCTCCAAGGCATCTTTGCGGGCATCATGGGCGAAGGGAACCCTGAGAAGATTGAACTGGACCGGGTGCATAGGACCGGTTGGTTAGTCAAAGGCCGGAGGGCGAGACCCAGAGATGGTCTGGCGGCGTTTGCTAAATACGCCCAGAAGGAAGCAGTCATTCGGGCAGCCAGACTGAGTGAGCCCATTATGTTTGAAGGTCAGCAGATCGCATTCAGGACTTGGCGGCTAGTACTCTCATTAAAAGGAGCCAAATGGGTCCGCTGGTAAAAGTATTTGTTAGGGAGAATTCTCTGTTACGGCTAATTTCCTAAACCTAGTGAGTCCCCCAGCAGCTTTGCTGGATTTTTGGGGTTTATTTTTTTCTCCTGCTAAGAGTGAGACTCTTTTTCTCCCACCCTTAGGCATGATTTGAGAATGTCCTTTGACTATATAATGTGTTTTATGGGCTATGGGGCCTTTTACTCCATAGGGCTTCATGTGTTTTTGGTGTGTGTGTTACACAGCACCCTCAGTGCCTTAACACAGGGGTGCCATAGTGACCCCCAAACATAGACTCCATACCCTGGGACCGACTACGGTCTCCCAGGGCATGTTAAGTCACCATTGGCTTTACTAATCTTAAATTGTGAACAGAACTAGTACAAACCATCATATTGTGAAAGTACTGGTAGGGGTAACTTGATTGCCCCTGGGTCTGTTTTCCAAGGGGGCACTGTCCAGTCCCCCCCCCTTGTCGAGTTTCTGGCTGGTGGCAGTGGATACCACGTGAAATATTCCACCGGAATATTTCCTATGGGATTTTCCCATTGATTTTAAACGCACCACTTTTTGGTGCAATGTTAAAGATACCGCCGGGTTATTTATTTAATATTTATTCCCCGGTTGTTTTTTTTTTGCCAGGACTCGGTTTTAAAATGGTATTTGTGTTCGCCTCTGAAACCCTAACCCAAGTCGAGCCCTTTGTTACACTTTTGGCGGGCTTCTGCACAGAAGCCTCCAAAAGTGGTGCCACTCTGTCTGGGTCTACAGGATGTGTGGGAGGGGAGGGAATTGGCACCCTGGACTGAGTTGCCTCGGCAACTCAAGTCGCACTCTTGTGTGATTGGCCCAGTGGTGAGCCGCCCGGCTCACCACTTAGCATGTTTGATTGACAGCTGGGCTGATGAATGGGGGTTTTCTGCATAAAAGCAGGGCTTTGGGGACTGGAACTTCAGAAGTCGCCACAGGACCCAAAGAATCCGAAGAGGGGAGAAGCTGAGCCATCTACGACGACGACACCACCGGTGGAGCCCTGCTGTACGAAACTCACCACTTTCCTGACGACAGAGAAGGTCTTGTTCCCCTTGAGCTGGTGGGACCAACCAGTTCGCCTTTTTTCGCCTTCCTGGATCGTCTTGTGGTCGAGTCGCCCGTGCCAAGCACCCCAGGCGGCCGGATAGCCACGCATCACCATTACCGCAAATAAAATGGTAGTACCTTTTAACCGGGAAACTCCGTGGCTGGTTTCTTCCCTGGCAGTGCAACGACCTCCAGCTTTCCTCCACGTCGAGATCTTCTCTTCCCCTGGATGAAGCCCCGACTTGCACCCGCTGCCAGGAACAACTGCGCCCGCTGGAGCTTTCTCACCATTTCAGGTACTGTCCCGCTTGGTCTCCCTTGCAACAGACTGTCCAAGGTGTCCCGTAAATCCTTGACTCTCTATCCTGGGGTGACCTCGGACCTGTTAACATTACCTTTCTAACTTGATCCAACCTCTTTTTGACTTTCCTGCAAAGACTTTGAGTGCATTTCCACTGTGTGATCTTGGGCACATTCCGCCTCAAGAGTGGGCCTGGCCTATGAACATTTTGCTCTACAATAGACCCTGCCTTTTCTTGAATTGCTGTGGGTTCTTAAAAGTGCTGGTACTGTGTGATTTTCCTATTCTGCCTTTTCTCTCCCTTTTTAAACAAATTATTGGAGTGCCATCTATGGTTACGCGCTCACTACTGTTTTGCTAAATAAGTGGCGTCTTAACCTAAGACTTGTCAAATAATTAATTAGGTAGGTGTATATATTTCTAGTGACTGTGTTTGAACTTGCTTGACATATTAGTGCCAGTGTATTTTTACAAGTGTTTTTAAATAAATAATTATATACTTTTATACCAAAGCTCTTGTCAGTGTTTGCTTGTGCTACTGTATTTTTAGCCCTATTTTGTATACTCTATATTCTGCCTAACTCTTCTTGAGAGAAAACGGACTGCTCAGCCACTGCTACCAGGTAAATCTGGGTGGTACAGACTGCTACCAATTGGGTTTACTGCTAACACCTGTAGTCTTATACTTTTTGCAGTGGTCCCTAAGGGAACTGCACAGTTTGTGCCTAACAGTATTGAACAAGAAGGGCATACGGTATAAGTGGACATTCCCGTTTGGCCTGCTTTTTGATTGGGAAGGTGCCCAGAAACGGGTGACAACTCTATAGGAAGGAGCTGACACACTTCCCATTGAGCTGAAGGAGACCCCCCCCGCCCCCGGAGAGAAGAAGAGGAAAAGTGGCAAAGATGGCATGAGGAAGGAAAAAGGAAATCAATAGAAAGATGGGACACCGTTAAGGCTACAATCAGAGGGGACCTAATTGCTGCGGCTGCTTTTCGAGTGAAGCAGTTAAGGGCTTTGGAAGTTCAATTGGAGGCAGAGGTTGAAGCGGCCAGGCAGGCAGCTGGTGCAACCCCATCCCGGACAGCCATGCGGACTTACAGGAAAGCGCTGGGCCAGTTAGAATTGTTACGTACCAAGAAGGCGGAAGGGGCACTCCTAGCTGTGAGACAAAAGTACTATGCAAAGGCGAATAAAGCGGGTACGCTTTTGGCACGGCTACTTAGGGGAGCAAGGGTGAAAAATGCCATTACGGCCTTAAAACTGAGCACTGGGGAGAGGGTGCAGAGAGGGAAGAATTGAAGGAGGCTATAGCGGGGTTCTACGACTCCCTTTATACATCCCAAAACCCCCTTAGTGAGGCGCAAGATGCGTTTTTGCAATCCATCTAGCTACGGGAAATTGATAGGGAGACGAGGGAAGCCTTAAACCGAGGAAGTAAGGGGAGTGGTCAGAGCCCTTCCAGTGAATAAAGCCCCCGGCCCTGACGGTTATACCGCAGCCTTTTATAAAATGTTCATTACACAGTTGGCCCCCCAACTGACCTCCCTATTCAACGCGTTCCGACGGACAGGTAACATTTCCCCGTCCATGGAGGAAGCAAAGGTGACTCTTGTCCTCAAGCCGCGTAAGGACCCGGAAGAGAGAGCAGCTTACCGCCCCATTGCCTTGATCAATATAGATCCCAAGATATTTTCTAAAATCCTGGCTAACAGGTTGGACGCCATCCTTCCTTCTCTGATACACCCGAACAAGCGGGCTTTGTCCAGGGCCGCCAAACAGAGGATAACATCAGGCGGGTGGCCCATTTAGTGAAAAAGTCCAGAGAACATCCACCCCAGCGGTTTTGGTGGCGCTCGATGCGGATAAGGCTTTCGACCGCGTGGAGTGGTCTTTTCTGTTTCGAGTGATGGAAAAGATGGGCATTAGGAGGGAATTTCTCATGATGGTCCAGGCTAATTATTAAGCTCCATCAATTAGGATAATGGTGAATGGGACGGCTACTAGGAGGGTCAACCTACAAAGGGGACTAAGCAGGGCTGCCCTCTATCCCCTATTCTTTATGCGCTGTATCTGGAACCCTTATTGCAAGCGATCAGGGAAAAGCCAGATATACGGGGCATCCCGTTAGGGGGGGGAACAACAGAAGGTCGCAGCTTTTGCTGACGACATGTTGCTGATGTTGACGGTGCCCAAAGAGTCGATTCAGGTTAGCTTGTCCCTGTTGGAACGATTTGGGGAGGCCTCGGGATTTAGGATTAACGCCAACTAGTCAGAAGTCCTCAATTTAACGCTTAGGGGACTAGAACTTGAGGAATTGAAGGGAGGCACTCATTTATTGTGGAGTCCGGGCAGGATTAAATATTTGGGGGTAAAGATCACAGCAACAATCGCAGGGTGGTACCCAGCAAATTTCCCCCCGCTCCTTAAAACAATCCGAAAGGATTATCCAAGATGGCGAGGCCTTGGAGTATCCTGGCTAGGGCGGATCTCAGCGGTGAAGATGGTTACGCTCCCGCAACTGTTGTATTTATTTCAGGCTATCCCGCAGCCTGTCCCCTCAAGCTTCTTTAGGGAATTGGGGTCTCTGACTAAAGATTTCGTGTGGGAAGGGAAAAGACCAAGGGTGCGGGGTGGTTTGCTGATGGCATCTACAAGGGAGGGAGGCCTAGCTTTGCCGAATTTTCGGCGGTACTATGAGGCAACTCAGCTACGAATTATGAGGGAATGGTTGAAGGGGGAAGAGAGTCAGCAAGAGAAGCTCTGGGTGAGAATAGACAGAGCGGTGGCCAACCGTAGCCTTTCGGAAGTGCTTTGGCTCCCTAAAAAGCATAGACCGGGGCACCTCTATGAAAGCACTATAACTAAACTAATGGTGGATATCTGGGATAGCATGGTAAGAGCCAAGGGAATTACTTCATTCCCGTCTCCATTTACGCCACTCTTTGGCAATGGCGACTTTTCCCCGTGCCTGGAGAGGGGGGCTTTTGAGAGTTGGCAGGAGGGAGGGTGTGGTAAGCTATGTGACATGTTTGGAGAAGGGGAACTGTTGTCGTTTGAGGGCTGTAAAAGGATATTTGCAATACAGGAGAAGGAAAGACTGTGGTATGCCCAAATAAGACATTGGGTACTTCACCCGGGGTTCAGAAAGGCGGCAACTAGGGAGCCGACACAATTTGAATTTTATTTTCTGACCAACGATGGTACAAAAGGCCTTATCTCCAATATTTATAAAATCCTGAATAGCTTACAATCTGTTCCTCAATGGGCTTACATGCAGAAATGGGAAGGGCCTAGCGAGGGAAATCAGTAGGGAGGAGTGGGAAAGACTGGGAAAAAATACCCAAATTAGCCAGAGCATCCCAGCTCCAAGAAGCATGGTATAAGCTCTTATTCGGCTGGCACTACACCCCGGCCAGGCTTCACAAGATGTTCCCCACACGATCAGACAGCTGCTGGAGGGTTTGTGGTTTGGTAGGCACGGCAGAACATGTTTGGTGGCAATGCCCCAAGATTGCACCGTTCTGGGTGGAGGTACAAAGGGCGCAGGAAAGGGTTTTTGGTTTGGGAGATACACGGACTCCAATGCAGATTCTCCTGGGCATCCGGGTGGCTTCTGACAAAGGGAGGATCAGAGGCGGGGAGAAAGCAAAAGCAATTTTGACTCTGGCGGCCCTTTTGTTGATAGCTCAAAGGTGGCGGAGTCCTGAGATCCCCAGGGAACAGGATAGGCTGCAGAAAATTTGGGCCATTGTGGCCTTGGAGTGGGCAACTTATGCCTCGGAGAATAAAGTGCAAAGCTTTGCTGCCGACAGGGGAGAGATTAGAGAGATTATGACTTTTCTTAAAGATGACTACAGAGTGATATGGTGTCCGCAGCGCCTGAGACTTCTTGAGCTACAATAGGGTGAGGGAACATTCTGAGATAGAGAAGATGGGGGGGAGGGGGGTTTGAATGCTCGTCGTCCGGGTGGGGAAGGGTGGGGGGAATGTTTTCTTTTTTTGTTGTCTTGTCAAAAATTTAAAAGTTCAATAAAAAGTTTTCCCAAAAATAAATTCATGGGGTCCAGCGGGTTAGAGTTTGAGGCTACCACCATAGCCTCTAACATTACTGAGGCTATTTTCATAGCTCGCAGTAGAATAAAAATGGTAGATACCACTGCCACCAGCCAAATCTTAGAGGTTTGAAATAATGTTCCATGAGAAACTGACAAAAAGGAATAACTATTTACCCTTCCAGTACTGTATTGGAAGATAGTTTGTACTGGGTCTGTACATTTAGAAAGACTAGTAAAGTCAATGGCAACTTTACATGTTCTGGGAGACAGTAGTCAGTCCCAGAAAATGGAGTTTAAAGTGGGAAGTCTAAAAAGTCAACCCTGTGTCACTGCACTAAAGGTGCTGTTTGACGCACATTAAAAGTTGATGCCTATGGAGTAGGTGAGACTCCATAGTCCATGAGCATAAAATGTACAACACACAGCAAAAACACATGCAAGAGTGGGGGGAAAAAAAGGCTTGCACTCTTACCAGGTGAAAGAATAAATCCATCAAAGCAGCTGAGGGATTCAATAGGTAAGGGAAATTAGCCATTCTCGAGAATCCTCCCTAACGTGACATACCATGTCCCGTTTTTTTAAAGACCCACTCACAACTGGGGACAACTCTTAGTATCTGAACATTTAAACTATGCATGTTACTTACCAAGGTATCGGGTGTTGGGTAGAATTCTCATAAATGTGCTAATTCCCTTCACCTTAGAGACCCCCCCAGCAACTTTGCTAGATTTTGAGGACTTGATTTTTTTTCCTGGGAAGAGTGAGCCTTTTCTTTCCCACTTTTTCATGTATTTTGATCTGTTTTTTTCACTTGTGTTTTAGATAACTCCATAGGCATCATCTTTTCATGTGCGTTACACAGCACCCTCAGTGAAGTGACACAGGGATGTCTTTTAGACTTCACAAAGGTTTAAATACATTCTCTGGGATAAACTACTGTTTTCCCAGAGAATGTAAAGTGAAATTGACTTTAGTAGTCTTTCCAAATTCCTAGACCCAGCACACACCAGCTTACAACGGAGTGCTGGAGGGGTTACATAGTATCCCCTGTGTCTTAATACTCATGTAGAAGTCAAATGCTATCCTTTCCTAGTGAAAAGGCTGGAGGCAGTGGTTTTAGAACAAACTACCATGATTTTTCCCGACCTCGAACATCGGTAGCTAAAAATCACAGGAGCCATGTTTTTCAAGATGGCACCTTAAGCCCCTTTGTTTAAACGGGTCACGGTCTTCTTTTGTCACCATTTCTTTTTGGAAAGGTCCTTCTAGTGTTTGTCTCTGCACGCCAAACCAGGTTTGGTCCCTTTGTTCGTATGCCTTTGGCGGGCTTCAGGACTGAAGACCGTCTCTGGCGCCTGAGTGTCTGGGGTGGGCAGGAAGTTAGGGAGGTGCCTGAGACTCCCTGTGCGGAGACCCAAATGCACTCTGGCGGGATTGGCTGGCTGACTGTCCGGCAAGGACAGCCACCCTGCTGGGTGAGTGACAGCTAGGCTGGAATGAAAGACGAGCTGGAAGAAGACGGCTGCTGCAACTCCTGAACCGTTGGTGTGCCCGGTGAAGCCCTGCTGCAGGTCCGAATTGCCAAGTTAATCTCAACAGAGAAGCCCCTACAAGGACGACTTCTTCCTTTGAGTTGGTGGGACCAATCAACTCGTAAGCCACCTGGATACCATTCTCGAAGCTGGTTAGGATTAACCAGTGGGGGAAGGACACCAGCTTGTGTGCTTGAAGAAGAGCTACTCGAACGGACTCCATTTTGTTTGCTTTTTCGAAACGATCTCGTGCAGTGCAGGCGTCCCCCAACGTCCCCCCTCTTGTCCCCACGACTGAGGCTCGGGAACAGTGAAATCTGCAGGAACTGCCAGGAACCAACGAGTTCAGCTGCATTTGTTTGTTCATATTAAGGTACTGTGCCAGCCCGACTGAGAGAATGCCACTCTTGGGGTGAAAGTTTGTGAAACTTTCCCAACTTGCAGGCCTTATCAGCTTGTGACCCAACAAATTATTCTTTTTCAACTAAACTACTTCTGAGAACTTTTGCAAAGTTTTTACGTTTTATACCAGAACTGCTCTTTCCTATCCAGAACACTAGCCCATTTACTTTGGCCTGGTCTATTGACTTGAATTGAACTCTTCTGGTGAACTGAAACTATTTGCACTGCCTAACAACAAGTATATGTCATCTATTCTACTTTCCTTATCCCTTTTGCTCACTTATAAGTAACTGAACTGCAATTTGGCTCCTATTTAAGGGGAGCTCAAACTGTCTCAATCAGTTTTGTATTGAAGTATATTGGTATAATATTAAGTTGTCTTCTAGTGAAATGTTTTCTAAATGATTGTGTAATACATTAAGTGTTTTACCAAGAAACCTTGAGTAGAAGTGTTCACGTGAACCACTGTAATTGAAAGTCCTCTGTGTAACTATTTGTACTGCTCACAATCACTCTTGAGATAAGCCTGGCTGCTCAGCTCGCTACCAGAAACTGTGTGGTACAGACTTAAACCAAAGGTTGGTTTGGCTTACACCTGTAGTCCTAATTGTGTGTGGTGCTCCCAGAGGGTGTACTGCATGCAATTCTGCCTAACCTCTGGACATCTCTTAGCCTTAACTCAGCTCCACATTGCTTACTTGTTTTATCTACCATCTTGAAAAATTGACTGATCTATGGTGATGATATATATTTTTTGTATATGATCCTTCAATAGTGGATGTCACCTTGTGATCCACCTAATCATTGGGTTGACAATATTCTATATGTTAACACACAGGACTGCATAGAGCGGATTCCACCCTGCCTGAGTCTTTTGACTTAACTATACAATAGTATTGTTTTAGGGGTTACCGCACGCAACCCTCCCGTGATTTTCTGCCAACCACAATATGACCTTGCAGGTCTTTTTTCCGAACCTAATGCCAATCTAAACCTGGCCACTTTCCCAGTTGTCCGTAACCATGGACAGACTGGACACAAGGCGCATGTGACGTCATTGTGTACCCCTACGTGTGATGTTGCCTGGCAACAGCGACCCGAAGGATCACAAACTCTCGGACCGCGTGAGCTCCTCCATTACCTGCATGCTACAGTGCCATGAGCCTGACGGCGGCAGGTATGTATGTTCTAGATTTACACTAACCTCATTCCCTGTCCACAATCGGAGTGCTTGTGCAGAGCAAGTAGGATCACCCTTGACGCATAGATTTCCTATCGCATTTTAGGTAGAAAGGATTCTACCCTGACAGTCACCTAGTTCTAAACCCCAGGTAATGTGCATGACGCGCATTGATCTCTTTAGTCATGTAACGCTTACCGCAATCTTTGTGGATTTCTTCTTCACTGATATTAGATGAAAAAGGTTAAGCACACAGCCAGTTAACTTTTTTCCAGTATCACAAATGCACTAGCCATTTTATACTCTAGTGTGAAAGTGACTTACAAATACATTTCTTCTTTTCTCATTCTTTCTTTGCTTATCATGAACCACAAATTTGGGGTATGTACGATTTTACATTCTGGATGTTTGGTTTCTGTTTTTGGAAATATTATGTATTATAAAATGTATAGTGTCTAGCCCTAAAGACGGAACATGTTCCGAAATGCATTGGCATACACTGTTGAGATATATATCTTTGGATGCATACTGCCTAACAGAACATTACAAATCTGGGAAAAATTCTTTCAAATTAGTCGTGCATTATCATTCTTGGGTGTTATTTATGGCCTTGATATTAACAGCAAGAATATGCATTTGCAGCTTACTCCAAGAGCATTACGTCAGCGTACTATGAACTAGAAATTCTTTCCTAGTTTTTTGCATCAGATCTCGGATCCCCCTCAGTCTGGCTCAGATACCATTCAACACAATTTTCAATTAGTCTTCCCCCTGCCGGGCTTGGACTAATTCCAATTTCCAATATACTTTTTCATCAACTATCGAAGACTTTCGAATGTGCACAGGGTGTTGCTTGACCCGTTGCAGGCCCACTTCGATTTCACAATTCTTTATCACTCTTCACATTTGCCACCTTTCAGCTGGATACCTAACTGACTTTTGAATGAGCACCCAAGATGTTCCAGACCACTCTGTCTATGGTATCGTATCTTAGTTTCAAAGTCCAATCACTCATCTGCTGTTTAATTCTGTACGCGTCTCTTGTCACATATGCTCAATACACTGGTCTCTTCAGTTGTCATTAAACAATGTTGCCGCTTGCAACCTTGGCTTCAACACAGACCTGTCCGGTATACGTCTCCCCATCTCACCTGCTGTGCTGACTTCACTGGCGCTGCTTTGTTGTAGGAGTGAAGAACATTACCACAACGGCAAACTATTCTCCCCGTCTTGATTATTGAGGCTGCAGAGCCCCGGGTCTCCGACACACAATGCAGGATTCTTCAACCTTGATTCCTGGTCTTGTGTTTCCTATTCTCGAAGGTTCACAAAAGTACTGGTCTTTCATTGAAAAGCTCAGGGGCATTTCCCTCCTTGCAATCCTCCTCGGTTTTGCTGTCTTTCGCCTTGCATTCAACTGCCATCTTGGAACTTCTGCTTCGTCATGTGCTTTGCTCAGTGTGTTTTCACGCTCCGCCTTTTATCCGTGTGGGGAAGTGATGGAAGTCGGGTGTGTGTAATGTTCAGTAATTGCTTGATCCTGCCTGACCATTTTATTGGGACATGCCAAGTATACAGCTCGGGTGTTAGCCGTTTTCTCTCACAGTGAGCTGTCCATTTGAAAGTGTTTGTGTTGGAAAAGGGGTGGAGGTTGAGTTCCTAAGTATCCTACCTGGTAGGATGGGGTAAAGGTGTTACAGGGAAGAGGATACCACGTCTCGCCATCCAGTGTCCCACGTGCACTCCCCGAAAGCCCCTCACCCAGGTGATCCTCCCGCACTGGTCCACCCCCAGGAACTGTATTCAAAAGCGGTGGCCGTGTCCTGGCCACCTGGATGACAGATCCCTGGGGACTAGCGGGTGAGACACCTTCAAGTTTCTCGGAATACCAAGGGGATAGTTTTATAAAGTCGTATCATAAGTGACTTTAGTAAAACTGCCCTGACAATAATAGTCTAAAGAAGAAGGGCACATAGTTTCCCAGTACTGACAGTCTGAAGAACTAGTCAGTTTCCCTAGAACAAATTAGCAAAAGGCCAGTGGAGTGAAGCTGAAGGCTTCACTTCACTGTAAAAAGTCGGGATAAGGTGTAAAATCAAAATGTTTGGGGGTCCATAGAATATGGAGGAAATGTTGCTCCAAGAGAACTTTCCGAACACCTCCCTGTCGAACACCCCCCTGGCTCCATAGGCTAGCATGGGTGTAAAGTTCTGACCCTAACTCTGACCTGACCTTTGATGGTGGATCCTGGGTTAAGAATCCTTCCCTTGTGTGTTGGGATTGAGTCTTGATCTGAACCTTCTCCAACTTTGTATAACTTTATTAATCATAACCACTGTCGCTGCATATCTCGCTATATACCTACCTGATCTGTGAATACTTTGGAACTGGTGATGTGGGCTGAAGGCCCCCACCATCCTAGGGTTGGACTTTAGTTGGGGGATCTGTTCTGTGATTATCCTGGAAGTGTGTTGGCTATTTCAAAACATCTGACTACTTGCCTGTATTCCAGTGTTTATTGAATCAAGTAATATTCTATGTCTCCTAAGGGGTGATTGTATGTATGTGTTTTATAAGGTTTTGTGTGACAATATTTACCTAGAACCTAAAGTCCTCATACAGAATTGTATTTTGATGCTTGCCTGTCTAATTGGAATTACTGGTGTTTTTCTGTGTGAACTTACTGTATCCCTAGACCACTCTCGCACCCTTCCTGGGACTAAGCCTTGCCACTCTGCTAATTTCCCTTGATTGGGTTAGGCTAAACTCCTTATGCATTCCCAGTTCACCATAATAGGGTGGCCTCTGAAAAATCCTCCCACCGGGACTGATTTTGGAAATCCGTCAGCAACACTTACTATTCTGAGAAATACCACATGTAGCAGTTTATAAGAGGGAGAATCATTACCAACCGCATCAACCTCAGTTTATCACATTAAAATAGTAAAAAACATGTACATGGGGAAATCCTATCCCTCCCCCGCGTTGCTGTATATTGTATAGTTATCAATACACTTGCCTGCTTACCATAAGAAAAGGGGTTGATATATATTGTGAAAGGTGTTACATTTTCTTTCTTGTCCTTCACCTCTGTCCACTTTGCCTTCCACCCATCCCTTCAGCCTGAGTCTGTGGTATGTTAATGTTCTTTGTTTTTTTCACAGGGCACAGTGTCCACATTAAGGCCATTCGGGATCATTGTAAAGATCACTGACCACTTGACTGGCCTGGTTCCTTCCATGCACCTGGCTGATGTGCGGATCAAAAAGCCAGAGAAGAAATATAGTGAGGGGCAACCTGTCAAGTGCCGGGTAAGCAGTGACTTCAGCACATGTTTTTTTCGTAAATGGTAGAAGTTTGTGCACCATCATTGTGTTAAGTGAACTACTGCTACCTTTGCCAAGCTTCGACTTGTTTTTAATTTCTTTACAATTTTTTCTCCATCCGCTTTTGAAAAACATTTTGTAATTGTTATAGTTCACATTCACTAGTTAAATGACAAATCAGGCCGTCATGTTTTGAGCTCTCTTATGTACTTCCTGGTTGCAGCTTTTAGAAGTTTGCAGTTTGAATGTTGCTTGGTACTCATCCGTATTTATCCAAGAGGGTAACCTGCTCGCCGGTTTTGATCCTACCCTGACTTTTCGAAGGGAAGTAAAGCCTTCAGCTTCTCTTCAGTTTCCCCATAACCATGAGCAAAACGGATCAGTCCTCCAGACTATCAGTACTGGGGAAAAGTATTTCCGTTTTGAATTCTTGTACTTGTTAAGATTGCACAAAACACCTTGCAGTACAGTGGGGATACTTTTGGATCACCCTTTACCTTTAACCTGTGAATTTTGGTTTGCTTTGTATGTGCCAAAAGACAAGCTGGTGGTAGCCGATTCATTGTTACAATTTTTGCATTATTGTTAGTGTGCACATTCGCACTTCTGGCATATGGCTGCTAAACGTGGCTAGTGCCCTGAGATTTTCGCTTGCTTCTTTGGCCATATTTTATTTTGTCCTTCCTACCTTGCCAGGCCAGGAAATCCTTTAAACGGCATACACTTGCCCAGGAAAGCTGCTGCTTTTGCAGGCTAGTGATGTGGCTCTGGGTGGCTGTGTGGCCCAGCAAGTGGGGTGTGATTGTCTAGTCTCACTCCACAGCAGAGGTACCAGAAGGTCTAGGTGTGGGGCACATTGAAACCAGTAGTTGACCCGGATTGTACAGCTGCTGGCTGTTTGAATGGTCCATACACTTATAATTGGTGGATTTAGACTTGCTTGGATTTTGAATAAGAGGGCCTCTGCAGCCATTTCTTCAGCTCATCGTCAGAGCCAAGAATCCCTTGAAGAAACGCAGCCTGCTGACGATCCGATGTTTTACTCCTGAAGTGGACCAGTATCCCTTTCTGTATCCGGCCCTGTGAAACTCTTTGTGTTAGGCAGAATCCTGTGCAGTGCCCTTAGGGACCACTCACACAATTAAGACTACAGGTGGTGGTACAAGTTTTACCTTTGGTACAAGCTTGTACTACGATGTCAGAGTGGTAGCAGTGGCGGAACAGCCAGGCTTATCTCAAGAGTATATGAGCAATAGCAGAGATTACACAAAGGGACCACAATTACTTTTTTTTGTTATTTATTTAAAGTGCATTAGCCAAAATTTGACTTTTAACACATTTCGTACACAATGTATTAACATAAACAATAAAAACAAACATTTGCAATTTCTAAATAAAAACATATATCATAATAAGAGAAAAGAAAAGAGTAAAAGATCTAACCAACACATTTTTTCACAAAACGAAGAATCAAGTTGTTACTAACTTCAATTCCTTTAAAACTCTAGCCACTTCAATTGATAGAGCCATCTCATTACCGGAGGATAGTCTCACCCAAAAATCATCAGTATTCAAATGAGACTCCTGAACAAATCTGCCAAAAGAACTGGCCCTGATACTCCAAGTCCCGGAACACTTAGAAAGTAAATGCTTAGTAGTCTGCACTTCCATAGTTAAGCATCTATCACATAATGATGCAGTACCCCCTTCTTTATCCCTTTTAGCAAGTAATTCCAGAGTTGGGAGTAAATTTAAACGAAATCTCAAAAAAGCAGATCTAAACCAAAAACTGGGGGACTTCTTAAGATAAGCCGGAAGAAACGATAAACGCTTATCTAACAGTGTCAGGGAGGCTGATCTTGTAGTTCTCCGCATCCTATCAATCGTGTAAATCCAATCAGTCACTTTCAATTTTTCCTTTACTTTTAGAGGATTCTGTAAAAAGGACTCTACATCAGAGTCACAGCCAGACAATAATGCTAAACAAGTTAGTTCTAGCCTACACAAAAAACATTATTTCCTTGTTCCCGCTCTACATCAATTTCCTCAAAAAGTGAGTTCCTAGGGGGATCAAGAATTGACCTATAGAGAGTAAGCCACTTCCAGGCTAGCCATGATCTAAGTGAAGACAAGCCAAGCTCATATCGTAAAGAAACAATTGGAACACAATCAGGGAGGCCCAAAGTACGTTTCCAAATCTTTGATTCAATAGCATCCCAGTCTAGTTCGAAGGCTAGAGGACTGTAGTCCATGCCATATAGGATTATGGGAACTACCTTCCCGATATAAAATCTTATAAGGGGGAGGATGGTAAATCTACCAAACTTAGAGTAGATTCTTTTCATCTGAGCTCCCAATTTGATCACTTTTAAATCAACAGAGGCCATCAAAGTAAGCCTAGATGGGAAGAATCTTAATTCAGCTCCCAGATAGGTTAATTCGGAACCAACCTCTACCCGGGAGAAGTCTAACTTGCAGATCAAAGTCTTCACTATTTTGTTAGGCCTCCTAAATACAAGAATCTTGGACTTTGAGGGATTTATTTTTAATTTATTAGTCCTGGCATAAGATTGCAAAGCAGTTAACAAACTCTGCAACCCCACTTGTGAGTAGTCCAAGACTACTATATCATCAGCGTATGCTAGCCAATTGATTTTTACATTACCGATGGAAGGAGATATTAACCCTATATTCTGTAGCCAAGCCGCTAGATCTGCCATAAAAAGGATGAAAAGCAAGGGAGCTAATACAGCCTTGGCGTACCCCTTTAGTTATCCTGATTGGATCAGAGAGCAAACCGGACCTGCCCAGTCTGACCTGCATATAATTGTTAGAATGCAGCTCTATTAAGATAGAAAGTAAGCCAGCAGGAATACCCCAGGCATCCAATTTACCCCATAATAGATTTCTATCAACCATATCGAATGCCTGGGATAAATCAATCCAGGCTCCAAAGAGAGCAGGGCCCCCCTTGGTGAAAGACTTCGCCGCAAGACAACTCAAGACTAACCCATTCAGTGAGGTAGAAAGACCCTTTCTAAAACCAGATTGCTGCTGTGGAATAATTCCCTTTGTTTTCGCCCAAGATTCCAATTCACCTAGAACAATGCCCGTAAAGATTTTACTATCGGCATCTAGGAGAGAAATGGGGCGATAGTTAGAAGCCAGTAGCCTATCACCCTTCTTGTAAATGGGAATAACTATTGAATGAGTCCAAGAGTCAGGGATTCTCCTCTGGACAATTATGTTGTCAAAGAGGGCTTTAAGGATCTTCGCCCACATTTCTGGATCCGATTTCAAGATCGAATTACTTAAACCATTCGGACCAGAAGCTCTGGAAGTTGAGGATTTTTTAATTAACAATTCTATATCCTGAACGTTAAACTCAAGAAACCAACTACGGAATGCATCCGCAACCGAGCATATCGAGGCGTCAGAACCATAAACCTTACAAAAATGGTCAATCCAGATCCCCTCTTGAATAATAGAATCTTGTTTCTGATGTTGAGTAACCTCATTCAGATTCACTAAAGTCCAAAAATTTCGAGAATTCCTAAGAGACAGGGCGTAGAGCATTCTCTCAGCATCCTGTTGAACTACCAGATGATTATGTGCACGAAGCCAATTCCTATAGTTATTTTTCAGCTTTACTAACCCCTCCCCATAGGCTTTCTCACATAGGCCTGATCTCTTTAGGATAGATATCTGAGACCTCAATTCTTTTTTACGAATTATAATTTGCACATTAAAAGAATGTTTATGCAGCTTGTGTGGTTTCTGTGCGGGGGGCTCCACTGACGCCTGTACAGACAAAAAATTCAAAAAAGCACTAGGGATACAAAATTCAGAGAGATTCTGAGTAGATAAGTGGCTCGTCCTAAAACACAACTCGCTATTTACTAACTGACCTCCTTTTTGAAATTTTCTAATGGCATTTCCTGAGTTATTAACAAGTAGCTCATGATCATAGCGAAGAGTTACTGGAGCGCAATCATAAGACAGAGCCACCTTCAGCATAGCATGGTCATCAGGGTTCCCATCTCCAACTATCAAACTATTACAATTTACGAAGATATTTCTAGAGACAAAGAAATAATCTATCGTGGAGAAAGAGGAACCTCTATGCCAGGAGGGGGAATTAGGAATATCCCCCCCTAATATCTCCATTCAACATATATAGATTCCATTCCTGCATGAATTTAAACCATATTTTGCCATTAATAGACTTCTGCTTACAATTGCCTGATCTGGGATCCACAGTGGAAATACATTGGGAGTTAATGTCCCCGGCAATAAGAATTTCATCCGCTGGGTAACGGATAGAGCAATCAAGTAAACCCTCCGAGAGAGCACACAGAAACTCACAAAGTGTAGAAATACCCAGGTTCCAATACAGGTTTGCCAAAATCCAACTTGAACATTCATTGGAGTTTCTCAAAGATACTCTCACGATGAGGATCCCCTGGGTGCTATTTGAAACAATCACCGAGGATTTGAACATCTCGTTATTAGAGGCTACCAACAAACCCCCCATCGGTCTGCCCACCCCAGGAGCCAAAGCCAACTGTTGGAAAATTGAGTATCCATCAATACCCACTAGACCAGTTAGCTAAGTTTCTTGAAAAATAATTAGATCGAAAGTTTTAAACATTTCCGATCTCCTAGGCTCCTCAGAGAAGGATGTGTAGCCTCTAGTGTTCCAAGATAACACATTGACCTCAGTTGACCCTAAAGCTTCGGATGGGTCATCCCCATCTTAAGAAAGACTTGAGAGATCACTTCAGGTAACATGTCCCACATATTTGTTGTAATAATTGGGGAAATATCCTTACTGATTGCCCCCCGACAATGATCTTGCTTGACTATCTGGCGGGAGTCGGGAGTAAATACTGGGCAAGTCAGAGAGATCTTCAGTCCCCTCTGCTCCCATGCCACCGCCTCACCCATAATTATATTCAAACCCAATCTTGATTTCAATTCTATTGCCGCTATATTAGTATCAGTGTCACATGGGAAGCTCACTGCTTCAATATCGTCTGAAGAAAAGTACTTCAAGGCTGGGATTGACTTAATTTCCATTATAATTGCAGAACGATTTAACGGAGAGTCAAAACGGGAAGATCCAACAATTCTTGATAGAAAGACTCTCAAACCTAGGTTCTGTTTATACAGTTCATCATGCACCTGGGATGGTGTACCAAAGTTTACACTCTCCGTCAAAATTCCTAAACCAGCTGGAGCATCAAATCCTACAGCCCGTGGTTCACCATCAGACAAAAGGGAAGCCAGTCCATCAGATGGATGCTTCGTTATAGCAGCAGTATTCGCTTGCGGATTTTCAAAGCTAGAAGTGGCCCCCTTGGCACCATGGTCTACTGCCACCCTCGCTGATTTTTTCAAGAAAATAGGAGCAATTTTAACCAGAGGGTTAGGCAGCAGCTTTTTCTGTTTAGCCATTAGAAAAATCGGTGCAATTTCTTTTGGTTGGTCCACATAGTCAATTTGACTTCCCACAGTAGATTTACCTCCAGACACTATCGTTTCATCCATAAGATGTACTTTTTGGGCTTTTGATTTGGGAATGGTCTTCCCCTTTTTCGAGCAAGGAGTCTTAGCCAAACCCTTTTGAGATTACTCAAGGGTTTCAGAGCCATCATTTGATTTTCGTGGATGCTGATTCTGTAACGCTCACCTGATTCCCACGGAGGCGCGGGTCTTGGCAGGAAGGTGTCTGTAACACGAAACGTGATGTGCAGGATTCGGTTGGCTTCTGGGGTCGACCCTCTCCGCACTGTGTGTCGAACTCGAAGGGTGAGGTTTCTGCAGGTGAAATAATATGGGGATTAAAGGTCTGGGTTGCTGAATGTCCCTATCTCTCTCCTCCCAGCTTGTCTGTTGAACCCCCCTCCCAGGTCAACGTGCTCACCTTAGATAGGTGAATGCTGGGCTCTCCATCTGCGTCTAGTGCAGGGTGCCGTTGCCAGTTCCTTCACTGGTGAAACGTGGGCCTCTTGACTTCAGAGGATGGGTACCGTTGTTGACTGCACAACCGGTAAGTTTCTGGACACCTTTAGTCTTTATAGTCTTTTATGCGTGGCACTGAAGTGCCTGGAGTTGCGTAAGTATGGTAGCGCTCTTACTGTCTCTTTCTTTGTCTTTGCAGGAGACGATGCAGAATGAAGAAATCCGGAATTCGCCTCGTGCCGGTAAGTGTGACACTGCTATTGTCTTTGCAGGTGCAGATGCGGCGTGAAGAATCCGGAATGCACGACGTGCCGGTAAGTAAAATAATGCTGTTTGTCTTTGCACAGATGTAGCGTGAAGAATCCGGAATGCACGACGTGCCGGTAAGTAAAATAATGCTGTTTGTCTTTGCAGGCGAAGGAGCAGCGTGAGACACGGCCGCTGCCGATGGATCAGGTAAGCAAACACTGCGTGTGAAAGTTCATTCTGCTAACCTGTGGTTTCTTATCTTTTGCAGGTGCTGATGTTGCTCGGATACCGGAATGGTGAGTATAATTCTTGCAGGTTCAGGATCCAAAGAAGAAAAGCTGGAGCAGACTCGGTGAGCGTTCTGCTGCAGATGCAGAATAACGCGAAGCACGTTTCATCAATCGGGTGTGGTTTAAATAGCCTTGGAGTGATGAGGCGTCTCCTTCCACGGCCCCGCCTAGGTCAGAAAAGAGTTCCTGCTTCCAGAAGAGTTCCAGTGGAGTTGTGCTGCCCCACCCAGGTAAGAAAAGTAGTCCCAGTTCACAGAGGACTTTTAAGAGTCTGGCAAGTCAGCAGCATGGTCTGCCGCAGGTAAGTCCACCCAAGCATCTTCACACCCATGATGAGCCCGGCGCTTCCAGTGCCGGGACCGAGGCTTCTGATGAGCCTGGTGCCACCGGCGCCAGGACAAGGTCCAAAAGGTCCCTGTGGGGACCGGCTGGTGCCTAGGATCAGGGTTAGGGGCCTGCTTCCAAGGACGTTGGGCTGATCCTGGCTCCTTGGAAGCAGTGATCATGACAGATTCATTCCAGAATTAATCTGTTTTTTCCTTCGTTTCCCCTTTTTATTTATGGGGGTGATGGCTTCATTGGCTATTAACTTCCTATTTTTTCTCTTTTTTTTGGATTTCCCATTTGATTTCTTTTTCTGAGGGACTGGTAAATCCGAGTCCGAAGAAGAGATATCTATTGGAGAACCCACAATTGGGGCCCCAACTTGAAAGTCACTATCAGCCAGAGCAGCCAATCTCAGAAACTCCTCCATCACGGATGTCGAGAGGGGAGTATCAACAAAAATGGCCTCTGCGTGAGGGGGAATAGAAAGACCCAACGGACCTTCCTGTGTCTGGTTATCACAGCGATCAACTTTTTCTAGTAAGATCATAGACACCTTTTTTAAATCCCCACATAAATCAGTCAAAAGGGCCATTTTGCACGATTGATCCTTTACTTCTTTATGGAGCTCAGTCTAAAACCCTCCCAATGATTCATTGACTGCTGATTTTAAGGCTACCATGGCAATTTCGTTTAATTCCAAATCCTTGTTAATCTCCATTAGTATACCTGTATGCTGATAGACCTCAGTTTTCAAATTTTCAAAAACTTTAACCAAATAAGATAAAACAAAATTTAAAGCTGTTATAGTCAGTGGCACTAGTACTTCAGGGGAATTCTGAACAAGGTCAACCGGTCTCTCATGTTCGGGTAGAGAGGTTGGCAGTTCCAGAAGGATCTCGTGAGAACTTACTTTGACCGGCCTCAGTCATTCCCATGTCGGGAGCCAAGGCTGCCGCTTCCAACTCCAACATGTCCTCATCTCTAGGCTCATTAAAGTCCTCACACCGATGAGTCAAAGAATTCTCTAATAGGACTGAACCCATCCTAGGGACTAACAAAGGAGGCATAATATTAGTCAAAGGAGGCTCACTTGAAGAGACTAGATGGTTTAAAATCACATTCTTCATGGTGGAGGTCCTCAGGGTAAAGTCAATATCACCATGGAAAAGCGCACAGCTGGGTTGATTTAAAGGCGTTGACGGGTCCTCCCTGTGCGATAGAGAATCCACCAGACCCGAGCCAGCTGGTGCCTGATCATCTGATGGATAAACACTCGGTGGGGGAAGAAAAAATACCACCACCTGATTTATAGGGTTTAAAGAAGGATGCCCTCGGTCTTGCCTTCTCTTTGCTAGGTGCCTTCTTTCCCACATCCACTGGAGTAGAATGTAGTGGTCTCTGAGCTTCTGAGGAAAGAGCCGCACTGCAAAGATCATACATGACCCCCTAATTAATTCAAAGCTACGCTTTTGCTGAGAGTAGTGCTTCTTCTAAATTGAGTCAGAGGCCCAGAGCGGGGAAAAAAGAGGAGAGGCGCAACAATGCGATGCAACGGACGGCCAGCAGACTCAATCCCTGTCCGCTACCTATCCGCTGCCTCCCTCCACTCCTATTTTCACCTGGTCACACCCTTGTCACTTATTATAGCCACAAAGGGTATTAGTGGGTAAACTCGCAGCACCTCGCAAAGCGGTTTAAATTAGAGTAGGGTAGGTTAAATAGGGTCAGATAGAAATAAGAGGGGGACGGGCTTAGGGAGGCCTCTTTAAAGACGCCCTTTCAGCCTCTATCAACCTTTATCAGTTTTAACAGTTTTGAGGCTGTACCCAATTTCATCCAGTAACACCCGAACCCCCTACTGTAGCCTAAACCCTTTGCCCTTTACCCTTTACTTTTTAGCAGTTAGCAGTTAGCCGACAGCTATCGACGACCCACTGCCACACACTTTCTCCCCGCAGCACAACTCACTCACTCAGAGCGGGTTCAGCAAGTTCCACGGGCTCTACCCGGAAGGGTCCCGTGAGAATTCCAACTGGAATTTGCAGGAGTTTGCAGGAAAGACTGTAGTACCGGCAGCGCACGAGGGAAGTCCAGGAGCAGCCAACACTCGGGGGGGGGGGGGGGGGGGGGGGGCACTAGCAGCAAGCCGGTTGGCCTCAGCTGGGCTCCCGCTCCGGCGATCCACCACGACTCCACTTAAGAGGAAAGGACCTAAAGTCGAAGGACGTCGGCTCGTAAGCCTGTCAAGCCGTCAAGCCGCACTGAGTGAACGCAGGGAAGCGAAACAGATCAGCCGCTTCCGACATCTGTCCCTTCTGCTCTCTACATCCCTTGCTATCTGGGACCACAATTACTGTGACTCAAGCAAACACTGACTCAAGGTTTTAGGTAGAAAAATATAAGTACATTTATTTTGAACCATTCATTATAAACACAATACTTCTATTAAACTTCAATAAAAACCACATGTTAAATATACTACAACTAACCAATTCACTTTGTACAGTAAGTCTCAAGCTAAGTACCCTGTGTTGGAATTAACCGGTGTTAGGCACAAAAACACGTTACCGCAAATACGATTGCGATCACTTTTTGACAGTTCGGTCTACTAAACAAACGCGTATCCGTGACATGAAATGCTACCGGGGCAAAAACACACTTGGCACTTAAGGTACCCACAGGGAGTTGGAGGCAAAAATCACAGGCAATATTTTGGTTGGGCAGGCAGAATCAAGAAACACTCAGAGACAGGAGTTCAAAAGCCAAAGGGCCGGAGCCAGGGTCGAAAGACACCGGGGCCAGTTGCCGAAGATCACACGGTCAGACAGTTCACGATTCAACGTAGCCAAAAAGTACTTCGGTATTGTCAATGTTCGGAAGCAAAAGTTATAAGAAGGAGGGAAGACAAGGGCAAACCTTGGAAATGAAGAAAAAGGGATTCACCCAGTTTCCTCAACAGAACACAGTACCTTGTTCCAATGGTGCAGCTGGTGCCCTGGCAGTTGTTCCTGTTTCCCGCAGACCCACGATTCCTGGAGCTTCGTTGTGAAGGATGTCGTCTGAAGGGGGTCGGCACCACACAGGGATGAAGCCGGCAGCAGCGACAAGGAATAAGAGGTGTGCTCCTTAAAAACAGGAGAGGCTCTTCAGGTGGCTATCCGGACCACTACAGCAGTGTGCAGCGATTTTGACCACGGAAGAGGATCCTCGGGCTGTAGAAGATGAGCTGGTTATCCCTGACAAACTCAAGGGAAGAAGAATCCGGACTGGATCTTCTCTGAGTCGTTGAAGGGCATATAGCTCGGGACTGCAGCAGGGCTTCACCGGGACGGGGTAGTTGCAGCACCCGTTGTTCTCTCTGCTTCTCTTCGGTTCCTTGTAGTTCCAGTGGTGACCCTCTGACTTCTAGCCCAAGAGACCTGCCTTTTATGCGAAAACCCCCCATTCACGCAGCCTGGCTGTCAGTCACCCAGCAGGGGGGGTTGTCCAGCCCGGACAACTACCCGGGCCAATCATGATAAAGTGCGACTTGGGTTTCCTAGGATACCCTGTGCAGGGGGTGGCTACACCCCTCCCTCACATTCAGTCCACCTAGACACCCAGGCGCCTTGAGGGGGGCTTCTGGGAAGAAGCCTGCCAAAAGACAGGGAACAAAGAAGGCGAACCTAGTTTGCCGCGCAAAGTAAAACACAAGAAGGACTTTAACAAAAATAAATGGCGAATAAACCCAACCAGAGCCAAGAGAAAGACAATTTGGTCAAGCGGGTTTATGTTTGAGGCTAATATAATAGCCAAGAACAGTACCACGTTTATCTAATATAATAGCGGTTGAAAAGTTAGGGTAGTAGATACTGCCACCTGCCATGTCTAAATGTTAAGAGCGAAACAATGCTCTAGGAGGTACAGATAAAAAGGGATACGAGTTAACCCTTTCCAGTACTCCATGGAAGATGGGGTGTACTGGATCTGTGGTAGATTGACTAAGTAAAGTTAATGGTAACTTTACCCTTTTCTGGGGGACAGTAGTCGCCTCAGAAATGGAGTCGAGGGAAGTCTCAAAGACAACCCTGTGCCTCGGCACTGAAGGTGCTGTGTGACACACAAAAGGAAGGGGGCTACTGAAGTGGTGTACTTCAGAGTCCACAATCACAAAAACAGGTAGAAACACATAGCAAAACCCAGGTAAGAGTGGGGGAAAAGCTCTCCCTTACCAAATGGAAAAAAATAAACTCCAGAAGTCCAGTAAAGCTGCTGGGGGACTCACTAGGTGAGGGAAATTAGCCATAAATAAGAATTCTCCCTAACAGTGTGTATACCTGATCTCTGAAGACCCAGAGCTGTGCTTCAACCCTTGGACTAGTGAGACCAACTAGTCTTGATGTCTTCTCGAGAATCCTGCCCTTCTGATCCTTTGGCAGTGTCCCTGGACAGCCCAGTGGACTGACAAGATCTCCTGTGGGCTACCTCGCCAATCTGCAGTTCAGTCTGGAACCTTGGTCGTCACCAGCTCGTGCCATAAGTAACCTTCTCCTTGAATTCCATCTTCCCACCTTCGAGGGAACATTTCTTGGAACAGCTGCTTTGACTGTGACTGGAAGGATGCCTGTTGTCGCCTACAAACTGTGATCATTGCTCAAACTTGAAGTGTCCTGAGGAAGCCTGCATTGTTGGATTCTGCATTTCTTCACCGTCCGGGATTGCGTCTTGCATTGCTATCTGACCAGAAGAAGCCTCTAACCCGCAACTCCTGGGCATCTCTCTCTAGAGCAAGAGGTGAAAGAACTAGCCCCCAGACGATCCACAATGACATCTGGGAAAGTCTGAGCCAGGAGGCGGGGGGGCGTAAGTAAGTTTCGAAGGGATTGTGTCCTCCGACATATTCCACATCTATGACAGGTAATGTCCACAGCTGTGCTGCTTTGGAAAAACATTTCGGCAGAGGGCGCCTGCGTCAATGTCGTTGATCTGGGCCTCCGTCGATGGTCGACGTCACCGGATGTTATATATAGGATGCACGGCGCCCGTAGCCTCAGTTCTGTTTTTTCCGCATACGTGTTTGCTTCGGAATCTCGGCGCGCTCGATTCTTCTCTTCGAACAATGTCTTCATCCTCTTCTACAACCCTGAAGTCAGGCTTTAAAAAATGTCGGGACTGCGGTTCGAAAATGTCCATCACGGACCTGCACAACATCTGCCTCTGGTGCCTCAGCGAAAGCCACGCCACCGACGACTGCAGTGAATGCCAGTCCCTGACGTCTAAGGCCTTGCGGGAGCGTAAGAAGAAATTGAAGGTAGGTAGGATGTCTAAGCCCCATAAATCAAAGTCTGCTGGGCTTTCGACCGAAGACTCGAAGGGCGACTCTGCGTCGGCGAAAATCCAGGAGGTCTCGGTCTAGGAGTGGTTCCCGCAATTCCTCTGCCTCGTCGAGGCATTCTAGGAAGCGCCGTGACCGGTCGCCTTCCCCGCCCTCGTCGGAGGAGGACTCCACCGACGGTTGACTTGTCCTACCAAGTCTTCCGTCGCCTGTCGAATGGGATGCATTCCGCCAGCAAATGGCGATTTTCAAATTGCAAGGCACAGTTCCATCCGTGCCTTCGAAAGAAGCCGGCAAGGATCGGGCTCGGTCCACCACTCGCACTCTTTCGGGCTAGGGCGGTCGGCGCGATCATCGGTAGCCAGTGAGGTCTCACTCGGACAAGCAAGATCGCCATAGCCGTGCCAGGTCCAGGTCCCGGTCCTTGACGCCATTGAGACGGTTGGAGCCTGTGAAGCCTTTGAAGAAGGCGTCGATGCCATCGGCACCATGGCAGTCGAAGGACACTCTCAGGGCTCTGGCCTCGAAGAAGTTGTCAAAGTTGTTGGCGCCTCGGTCGACATCGATTCCCTCGGCACCCTCAACTCAGTTTGTGGAGGATTTGCTGGAGGTGCCCCTAAAGGCTGTGGAAACTCCGAGGAAGGCTCTCAGTAAGTCTGTGAGGCCTGTTTTTGAGCCCTTTTCTGTTCCTCCTCCTAGATTGGAATTTTTCCAATTTTCCAACCTTTACAAGACATTTCTGAGGTTGAGGAACTGTCTGATGAGGAGATGGTTGTGCCTCCTGATGTCCCTGGTGATCTTTTATCTGGGCATAGTCAAATGGAGGAACTCCTTCAGTCATTGTATGACGCCAGTGGCCTTGACACCCCTGCGGAGGTGGAGTTTGGCCGACCTGAACCTGGGGCGCATGCAGATTCCTCCCATCGGCATCTCATTTCAAGGCTGACTGAATACTTGGGGTGGTCTGCTCCACCTGTTGATTTTGCTCAGGATGATTTGACAAGGTCCACCCACTGACCCGGTGTTGCTGTTTCACATGGCTTTGCAAAGAAGGGTGGCGGTGGCTTAGACTGCTCCGGCAGTTAATAAGTCGCTTCCGAAGAAATACCGCCCATCCAGTGGTGACCCCCGCTACTTATCGACACACCCTACTCAGGAGAGTTTGGTGGTGCAGGCTGCTACTGCCTCCTCGAAGCAGGCTGCGTACCCTACCATCCCTCCTGATGGGGACGACAAGCGCTTTGATGGTTGGGCGAGGAAGGTATTTTCGGCTGGGGTTATGGCGTTGGAGGCGGCCAACTCCACTTGTGCATTAGCGAGATTCACACACACTCTGTGGAACTGTGCGTCTTTGGCGGCTGAACATATTCCCAAAGGGGAGGTACGGGATGGTTTTCTAGCCTTCGTGCTAGACATGGCAAGGATGCCATGTGTGAATCCATTCAGTCGGGTCTCGACACGGCAAACTGTGTCAGCCGGTCCATGGCTGCGAGCACCGTGCTACGCAGGTTTGCGTGGTTGCGGAAGTCGGGGTCTGCTCCTGATGTGCAATCCCGGCTTCTGAACATGCCCTTTGATGGAGTCCATCTGTTTGGCAGCAAGGCTGACGAGAGCCTTGAGAGGTTGCAGACCTCCAAAGCTGCAGCAAAGTCTTTGAGCGCTGCAGTACGTCAACCTCCGCCTTTTCGTCCTAGGGGACAGCAATGGAGGGGAGGTTCCTTTCGGTACTACTCTTCCTTTGGTAGATCGAGAGGAGCTGCCAGTCAAAGGGTCCACCGTAGGAGTACCAGGGGTGGAAAGCAAGGCACTGCCGCAGCCGCGTCCGCTCAGGCATGAGGCTAAAACCCATGGTTCGCCGGTTGGGGGCAGACTTGCGCAGCATCTTGGAAAATGGCGGGCCATTACTTCAGATGTGTGGGTTCTGGAGATCATAGCCTACAGCTACTGTCTTCCCTTCCGGAAAAGGCCTCACGACAATCCACCGGGGAAGCTCTCTTTGAAGCGTCCGGATCCGCTCCTTGCGCAGGAAATTCTATCCCTGCTGGAGAAAGGCGCCATAGAACTGGTGCCTGTAGCGGAGAGGAACAAGGGATGGTGTTCCCCTTATTTTTTGATCCCGAAAAAAGACTGGGATTGAGACCCATCGTGGACTTGCGTTGGTTGAACAAGCGCCTCAGGAAGGACAAGTTCAAGATGGTAACTTTCTCAAGTCCTCCAGGCCCTTCAACTTCAGGATTGGTTGGTGTCTCTAGACCTCAAGGATGCTTACTTTCATGTGCCGATTCAGCCAAAGCACAGGAAGTACCTGAGGTTCACGGTTGGCGTTTTAGTTTCGGGTCCTGCCGTTCGGATTGACCTCCGCCCCGAGAGTCTTCACCAAGCTGATGGTGGTGGTGGCAGCGTATCTCAGGAAAGAGGGGATTCACGTCTACCCCTACCTGGACGATTGGTTGATCAGGGCGCGCTCTCCCGAGCAAGCCCTGGATCATCTGTCGTCACCTGCCACTCCGTTCACAAGCTTGGCTTCTCCCTCAACTTAAAGAAGTCCCATTTGACAACTACCCAGCGGTTCCAGTACATCAGAGGAGTGCTCGACACATCCCCTGGGCAGTGTTCGCCTCCCCAGGTGAGGGCTCTTCACATTCAGCAGATGGTGGACAAGTTTCAATGTGCCCAGAGTCTCCCGGTTTTCGATTTCTTGAGGTTGCTCAGCTTCATGCCATGCTGCATTTTCCTGGTGCCAGAGGCCAGGCTGCGGATGAGATCTCTGCAGTGGGCTCTCAAGATGCAGTGGTCGCAGTTCTCCGGCAGGATGTCGGATCCCGTTCAGATCCCGACCTCGGTCAGCCAGGATCTTCTATAGTGGGCCAACGAGGGTAATCTGATGAAGGGAGGACCATTTTGGCAACCATAGCTGGAAGTGACGATTGTGACTGACGCATCCCTCTCAGATTGCGGTGCTCGCGCCAATGAGTTGACAGTCAGCGTACGTTGGTCTCTGTCGAAGTCCAGACTCCACATTAATCTGTTAGAGCTGAGGGCCGTCGGGCTAGCCCTGAACGCTTTTCTGCCGTCTGTGCGGGGGAAGAATGTCCTGATTATGATGGACAATACAGTGGCCATGCACTACCTCAACAAAAAAAGGGGGCAGGGTCACTCACGTTGTGCAGGGAGGCAATGCAGCTCTGGTTCTGGGCCATCCAGCAGGTCATTTTGATCTCAGCAGTTCATCTGGCCGGAGACGAAAACACGGCGGTGGATGCTGTGAGCAGGCAGAGCACGGTCTCTCACGAGTGGGCGCTGGCTCAGGAAGTTCCTTTGGAGATCTTCACCCTTTGGGGAACCCCCCAAGTGGATCTCTTTGCCACCAGTGTCAACTGGAAGTGAGAGATTCTGCTCATGGGAATTTCCCCGAAGAGGAGCCTTAGGGGACGCGTTCGTAGTGGAGTGGTCCTTCCCACTGCTGTACGCGTTTCCTCCAGTTCCGTCATCCCGCAAGTGTTGCAGAGGTTAAGGAGGTTCGGTTCTCGAATGATCCTCATTGCTCCTGCATGGGCCCAGAGAGCATGGTACCCGGACATTCTAGACATGTCCATCTGCCCTCCACAACGTCTTCCGTACCGAGACGATCTGCTCTCATGGGAGGGGGGTTGGGTTCTCCATCCAGAGGTCAAGTCTCTCAGCCTTAATGTTTGGTATCTGAAAGGTTGAGGTATAAAGATTGGGACTTTCCCAAAGACGTGTTGGAGGTGTTGCTTTCGGCCAGAAAGCCTGCAACGAAATCCCTGTACCGTTGCCGTTGGAAAAAGTTCTGTAACTGGTGCAGGGTTCAGAATGTGGATGCTTTCCAATGTTCCGTTCCTTTTGGTTTTGTCTTTTCTGCTTTCTTTAGCCCACAAGGGTCTGCAAGTGGGTACCATTAAAGGTTACCTGGCGGCGCTGTCCATATTTAAGCGCTCGTCTGAGGAATGTTCTTATTTTAAGATTCCTTTGATTTCTCAGTTTCTAAAAGGGCTAACTCATGCGTTTCCACTGTCGCCTTTCCAGGTGCCGGGATGGAATTTGAATTTAGTTTTATAGCTCCTAATGGGAGCTCCGTTTCAGCCCTTACATTCCTGTCCGTTGAGACTGTTGTCCTTTAAAACTGTTTTTAGTTGCGGTTACTTCCGCACGCAGAGTGAGTGAGTTGCAGGCACTTTCTGCCAAGCCACCCTTCACTGTTTTCCATAAGGACAGGGTTGTCCTGCGGGTGCGGCCTTCTTTTCTTCCGAAGGTAGTGTCGGAATTTCATTAGAGCCAGAATGTGGTACTTCCGGCGTTTTATCCTCCTCCGCATCCTGATAAGGAAGAAGAGAGGCTCCATAGGTTGGAACCTAGGAGAGCTTTGAGTTTCTATCTCTCACGGATGTCCCGGGTCAGAGTGGACGATCAGCTCTTTGTTAGTTATGCTGGAAGGCGCTTGGAGTCAGGCTGTTTCCAAACAGACCTTATCCAGATGGATCATTTTGATGATCTCCGGGTTTACTGTTTGGCGGGAAAGGACCCTCCTGTAGGCTTACGGGCTCACTCTACTAGAGGTGTGGCTGCCTCCACTGCCCTACAGAGGGGAGTTCCTATTCGCAATATTTGCGAAGCAGCCACATGGGCCTCTGTCCATACTTTTGTGAGACACTATTCCTTGGATGCCATCCATGGGCAGGATTTGGCCTTTGGCAAGGTGGTCCTCTCTTCAGCAATTTGATTGGGCATTCTAAAATTCTAAATTCTTTTCCCACCTCCATATGTTGGTACTGCTTTGGGAGTCTGTCATAGATGTGGAATACGTCCAAGGACACAATCCCCTCGAAGAACAAGTTACTTACCGTATCTGGTAACATTCTTTCGATGGGATGTTCCTCCGACGTATTCCACATCGCCCTCCCAGCCTGCCCCTCTGCTGAATTTCTTATGCGATTGCAGCTTATGTTTCCGCAAGGCTTTCTGTAGTCATACTGGCGGGAGATTGGTGCCACACATTCTGGGGAAAAACTATAACTGAGGCCAGGGGCACTGTGCTTCCTATATATAACATCCGGTGACGTCAACTCTCAACGGAGGCCCTCGAGGGACAGCAGATCGACATTGACGCAGGCGCCCTCTGCCGAACATTTTTCCGAAGCAGCACAGCTGTAGACATTACCTGTCATAGATGTGGAATACGTCGAAGCATTATCCCATCGAAAGAACGTTACCAGATATGGTGAGTAACTTGGTCATCTGTGTGCCTGTTCAAAGGAGAATATTGGGAATAAGTCCCTTTGTCTCCCATCTCCCTCTTTGTTTCCTTTTGGTCATTGAACCTGGGTCAAGTATCCTAAGGAATGAAGAGACTGACCAAGTGGTTGCAATAGACTTTTATTAAATGATAAACCAAACCGATCTATACCTAACTCTCAGGGGATTTCCCTACCTAAAGTAATGAATCTCTGATGCTCGTCAGGAAGTCCATGTGATTCAAAACAAAAAGGCACTGTCCTGGACACACAGTATCCTACTGTATCCTTGTCACTACAACAAAACACTATAGTGCAGCTACTCTTCTTGATCCAGGAGAATGACTCCCTTCTCCTAGATGCAAAGTGTCGAAAGGCCTCTCAGGTGGTTCAAAACAAAAGTTCCATAAAAGTTCTGGGTTCTCCGGAACCCAACAGAAAATCAAACAATCACATAAAGTTCTTGTGGGGATAGGAGAATGACTTCCTTCTCCTAGCTGGTACCCCAATGTCTTTTCACAGTTCTTAATAAGGTGTGTTGCTCCCTTAAGGAGGTTTTCAGAATCTCCAGGTTTTGCACAATATCTGCCCCCACTTGGACGATGAAGCTGTTCCTGGAGTGCCGCTCGATTCCCCAGTACCACACTTTTACAGGAACTGTATCACAAAATGATTTATGGTTTTCTCTATTTCTTTATGGTTCAGTCTCGTAACTTCCCGGCCCCCTCCTGGACTTGTGCGTGTTCCCTTTACCTTTTCCAGTGAACTCTTCACCAGTATCGCCAGGGGTCGCAGGTCCACGCTTCTTAGTTTGACGTCTTCCTTTATTAGTCCTCTGCATCTCACCTCTCTCCACCTTGAGTTATTGTGGACCATCTTGGCGTAGCTGTGTTAGGAACGTTTTTCTAAAGTCCAACTAAGGGCTTCATAAAACTCTACCGGAGGCAGTACACCTTGGTTCAAAGACACTGGTACACATGTGTATTGTACAAATAATGGTTTATTTTTATATACATGTAGGCAAAGATAAATCTTTGCAAAGATAAGTACTATTTCATAAGTCATAAACACAATTATAAAAGCCAACACAATACTATGTAACACAAACCAAAGTATAACCTTGTTAAGAATAGCAATATGCAGTTCCAGGTATTTCAAACCTAATGCAACACATTCAGAATGGCATTAAGCTATTCTTGGGGAGTAAAACCAGGTTGGTTAGACTTTTAGAATACAGTAATTGTAAAGACTTTGGAGTCATAAAGTAATTAAAGGACAGCAGACCCTATTGATCATGGCCTACAGTGTTGTTCAGTTTCAAGAATATGATATGTTATTTATAACGCACTTAATACCCACAGGTTTCTAAGCGCGGACCTGGGGATCGAACCTGTGGTGCTCTGTCGCCTTGCTTCCAAGGCGAGCACGTTGCCCCTGAGTTATCCTCCTGAGACACTTGCTTAGACCAACGCTGTTAGAAGTATACACCTTGTAACATATGACACATTTCTTCTGTTAGGAACAGATACAGTTACACCACTATTACTTTTTAGAACACAGTTCAAGGATAGTAAATACTCATGGACAAGTAAGAACACATTAAGACTTAGTTAAGTAAGAATTCGAGCTGACATTTAAGGAAGGCAATCGGCAGTTCAAGGTAAAGAAGAACCTATATGTTATGTTAGGCAGATTTATAAAGCGCACGTTCGCCAGAGGCGGCATGGCGCTAGGGGAGGAAAGGGATCAGTATACACGACAACCACAGAACTAAAATGGGAAGTTTTTTTTGTTTATTTATTTTTTAGTGCCTTTCTGAAGGCAAGGTGGTTTTCCATGTTTTTCAGGTGCAAAGACAAACCATTCCAAAGTCTGGGTGCAGCAACAGAAAAAGCATGCCCACCAGATCAGGAGTGCTGGAACACAGGATCGGCAAGTAAACTAGCTGTTTCCGAGCGCAAAGGCCGCGTCGGAAGGTAACAAACTTGCCGCACAGATATTCAGCCCCTTGGGCCTGAAGAGCGCGATAAACCAGACACAAAGTTTTAAAAACAATACTTTGGGCAACCGGTAGCCAGTGAAGGGACTGCAAGACAGGAGATTTGTGGGCACCGTAAGGGAAGGCGGTGGCAACCCAGCAGCCATGTTCTGTAGCCGTTGAAGCCGCTGGATAAGACCCTTTGGTTGAGATAAAGGGAATTACAATAGTCTAAGCGACAGCACGATGGCAGTCGCAACAGGAGGATGGAGTTGAACAGGACTTAATGGGGGAACCTTCCTAAGAATTCGTAGATGATGATGCCCTGCTTTACAAACGGCGGCCACCTGGGACTCCATGGAGAGAGTAGCTGAGCTTACCCCCAGATTCCTCACCTTATCGGCCGGGACCGGAAGGGGACCCAGGGAAGCAGGCCAGAAGGAAGACACCGAGAGTGAAGGGTTGGGAGGGGATCCCACCACCAGCACCTGAGTCTTGTCCCCATTCAACTTCAGCCAGTTGCGATTTATCCAATCTCCCACGGCTGTCGGACATCCCCTCAGGCACAACATCTCAGCCTGATCAAGATCGGATCAGGATCCGAGTGTCGGCATATGAGTAGCATCTGATGCCGAAGGAGCGGATGAGAGACACAAGAGGCCAGATGTCAATATTGAAGAGAATAGGGGACAAGGCGGAGCCTTGAACACCACAGAGGAGTGAAAAAATAGATGAAAAACACGGGGAAGTGAAAGAATCCGAGTTCTATCGGCCAGGAAGGAGGTAAACCAGTCATGGTCCTGGCATGAGATTTTGACTTGTGCCAGGAGGTCGAGCAGGATGGGGTTGTCGACTGTGTCGAATGCCGCTGACAGGTTTAATAAAATCAGGGCCCCCACCCTTCCTGCATCAACCAACCTGGCCATATCGTCCAGAACCGAGACCAGGACACTCTTGGTCCCCCGACCTGACCCGAACCCAGGTTGAGCAGAGTCGAAAAGTCCAGTACACTTCATAAAGGAAGAGAGCAGGGGAGAAACAAGCAATTCAAGGAGTTTCATGAGAAACGGAAGAAGTGAAATAGGGCGGTAGTTTGATGTCACCAAGGGATCAAGTACAGGTTTTTTAAGCAAGGGATCACAGTGGCGGCCTTTAGTTTGGAGGGGATCAAGTCAGTTTGACAAGTTACTCGCTGAAGCAGTGATCTCAGCAAGCAATTCAGTGGGGAATGGCATCAGGAGACCCAGACTTAATACGGCAAATAGCAGTATGGACGGTTGACTGAGTGAACAGAGGAAACGTGGACCAATCCTCAGAAGATGACTGAGTCACATGGATGGGAGTACCAGATGTAGTAATATGGTCAACCGGGGGCTTGGAGCCACAGTAGTAGTTTGCACTAATATATACTTTTTAGAGGGACAGTATGCACCTCTAAGATAGGTGAGAACTCGACAGAAGGTGGATGATTCACATGGATGGGAGTACCAGATGTAGTAATATGGTCAACCGGGGGCTTGGAGCCAGAGTAGTAGTTTGCACTAATATATACTTTTTAGAGGGGGACAGTATGCACCTCTAAGATAGGTGAGAACTCCAAGAGTATGCTAGCTAGGCACCAATCAGATCAAGCTAAGCAAAACCCAATGGTACACTTTAGGAATGTTAGTGTGCTGTCCAAGGTGAGTAAACCCTATTGGTAAGATTTTACACTCCTTCAATTACAGAATAATAAAACAATACCAACTTAATTACTTTCTAGAAGAGTGAAACACAATTTCAGCTTTAAAGTCCTTTCCTTTTCAAGGACATGAGTTATCTCAGAGGCAGAAGAGGGACCCTAGTGGTCTAGGAGTTGGCAGTAGGCAGGTCAGGATGAGGTTCAGATACAGGAAAGTCAAGTTCCAGAGGATGTCCCCTTCAAGTAAGTATAGACTTCAAAGTTAGTAGAACGTGTTCAGGGACTTCATAGGCCGAAAGGTATGGGATGTTAAGCAGAATTATATGCAGTACCTTTTGGGAACACCACACACACAATTAAGACTACAAGTGACAGTACAAATTCACCTTTGGTACAAGCCTGTACTACACAGATAAAGTGGTAGCGATGGCTGAGCAGCCAGACTTATCTCAAGAGTAAGTGAGCAGTATCAAATAGTTACACAAAGGACAGCAATTACTATGATTCAGGCAAACACTGACTCAAGGTTTCCAAGTAAAAGAATATACATTTATTTACTTTTCTGTTATATAACATTTCACCAAGTAAAGCAGTTTCAAAAATCACACTCTTCATACACCACACCACTTCCCATAAGTTCCAGACAAGTTAAGCTCGCCAAATGAAGTGGGAGCAAAATGGCACTCCAGAATTTTTAAAGGGAGGGAAAGACAAAGTTAGGCAGAAATTAATAAACCACACCAACAGGTAAGTACTCAGGCCAATAGAGCAAGAGGAACTACAGTGATAGAATCAAGTAAAAAAGGCTTAAGGCCAAAGTCAATAGGTTAAAATTCTTTGCTCAAGATCACATGGTTCAGGGTAGTTCACAGTAAAGTTTGTGCCACGGATTCCGGATGAGGTTGGTCGGCAGAAAAGTTAATTCAAAGAGAAGAGGAGGACAAGCCCTTGGGTTGGAAAAAGATTTCAAACACTTTCACCGCGGCTGACCGAAACGATCAACCGGATTTGCACAGTACCTTAAAACGAAGAGGGAGCTGTAACTAAGGCAGACGTTCCTGATAGTTCCTGCAGGCTCACGGTTCCTGAAACGACTGTCGGAATGACAAGAAGTAGGAAGACTGGAGGGTCCTCCACTACCCAGGGAAGAAACCAGCAGCAGAGCAAAGCAACAAATAAAAGGTGTGCTCCTTAAAACCCAAGCAGGGTCCGACATTCCTAGCTAACCGGCCCACTGTAGCTCTGTACAGCGAACTCGACCAGAGGAGGGGTCCTGGCTTGAAGTTTGGGCGAACTGGTTGGTCCCACCAGCTCAAGGGAAGACGATTCCTGGAGGATCTTCTGTCGTCGGATTCTGAAGATTCGGACCTGCATCAGGGCTTCACTGGGCGGTTCAGTCGTTGTAGGGGTCCTCTGTCAGCTCCTCGTTGGTTCTTTCGTTCCAGTGGCGACTCTGCCTTTCCAGTCCCAGAGATCTGCTTTTTATGCAGTTTTCCCCCATTCGCATATCCCGACTGTCAATCGCACAGCAGGGTGGCTGTCCTGGCAAGGACAGTCACCCAGCCAATCAAACAGGAGTGTGACTTAGGACCCCTGCCATGGGTTCCCTTGGTAACCTAAGACCGCTCCCTCACATCCTGCCTACCCAGACTTTCAGGCGCCTGTTAGGGAGAATTCTCTGTTTAGGCTGAATTTCCTAACCTAGTGAGTCCCCCAGCAGCTTTGCTGGATTTCTGGAGTTTGTTTTTTTTTCTCTCCTGCCAAGTGTGAGACTCTTTTTCCCACTCTTGGACATGACCTATGGTGTTCCTTTGACTGTTAGTGTGTTTTATGGGCTATGGGGTCCTTTACTCCATAGGGTCTCATGCGTTTTTACTATGTGTGTTACAAAGCACCCCACCATAGACTCCATACCCTGGGACTGACTACTGTCTCCCAGGGCATGTAAAGTCACCATTGGCTTTGCTAGTCCCAAATTATGAACAGAAACCAGTACAAACCATCATATTGTGGACGTACTGGTCGGGGCAATTCGATTGCCCCTGAGTCTGTTAGTCGAGGGGGCACGTCTCCTTCCCCCCTGATCGAGTTTTGGCTGGTGGCAGTAGATACTACTTTTTATATTCGACCGCGAATATATCCCTATGGGATTTTCCCATTGTTCGAGGCTACCAACTTTAATTATTTAATTCTCATAGCCTCGAACATACCGCCGGTTTATTTATTTAATATTAATTCGCCGGTTGGTATTTTTTGGCAGGACTCGATTCTAAAATGGCGTTTGTGTTCTCTTCTGTGACTCCAACCCAAGTCGAGTCCTTTGTTCCACTTTTTGGCGGGCTTCTCCACAGAAGCCTCCAAAAGTGGTGCCACTCTGGCTGGGTACCACAGGGGGTGTAGGAGGGAGTTTAGGCACCCTGGACTGAGTTACCTTGGTAACTCAAGTCGCACTCTTGTGTGATTGGCCCAAGTGGTGAGTCGGCCTGCTCACCACTTAGCATGTTTGATTGACAGCTAGGCTGAGTGAATGGGGGTTTTCTGCATAAAAGCAGGGCTTTGGGGACTGGAACTTTAGAAGTTGCCACAGGACCTGAGAATCTGACGAGGGACAAGCTGAGCCGACCTGCTACGACGACACCACCGGTGGAGACCTGCGGAACCGACTCGCCACTTCCCGACGACAGAGAAGATCTCCCTGCTGGAGAGTCTTCTTCGCCTGACTGATGGGCACAACCAGTTTACCTTCGGTTCCTCGCATGCCAGGACGTCTTGTGGTTGAATTGCCTGTGCCAAGCACCCCGGCAACCGGATAGCCACTTACCACTGGACCGCGAACAACGGGACCGCTCCTTTTAACTGAGAACTCCACGGCTGGTTTCTTCCCTGGCAGTGCAACGGACTCCTGTCTTCCTCCCCCGACGAGATCCTCTCTTCCCCCGGACGAAGCACCGACTTGCATCTGCTGCCAGGAAAAACTGCCCCCGCTGGAGTATTCTCACCACTTTAAGGTACCGTGTCCGCCAGGCCTCCCTTTCTAAAGATTGCTACAAGGTAATAATAATCCCTTAAGCTTCTGGACTGGGCTGGCCGCCTTGACCATCTAACTGCTCCCTTTCTTTTGGTTCAACTGTTTCTGAACCTTTTCGAGACTTTTGTGCACTTTTCAAACGTGTGACCTTGGACACATTTCGTTCTGATCCTCTTAAAGTGGATCCAGCTTTCTGAACTCTAACTTCACGCTTTGACTCTGCCTTCCTCTCTTGCTGTGTTCTTGTGAAAGTGTTCAGATCTGTTTCAATTAATACTCTGCTTTTCTCTCCCTTTTTTAAATGAATTATTTGAGCCCCATCTGCGTTCAGCGCTCCCCGCTGTCTGAAAATAAGTGGGGCTTTACTTAAGACTTGTCTATTCTTTTAAGGGAGTGTATATCTTTTAGTGACCGTGTTTTTGAACTGCTTAAAATTAGTGCCTGTGTGTTTTACTAGATGTGGTTTTAAATAAATAATAATCTTTTACACCAAGCTCTGGTCAGTGTTTGCTTGTTCTACTGTGTTCTATTGACCTATTGTGAATACTCTGTATACTGCCTAACTCTTCTGGAGGGAAGTCTGACTGCTCAGCCACAGCTACCAAGTGAATCTCTGTTGAACAGACTGCTACCAAGTGGGTTTACTGCCAAACACCTGTAGTCTTAAATCTTTTGCAGTGGTCCCAGAGGGAACTGCACAGGTTTCTGCCTAACAGCGCCTTAATGAGGGCTTCTGTGCAGAAGCCCGCGAAAAGACGGTGAACAAAGGAATCAACCCCGGTTTGGCGCGCAGAGTAAAACACGAGAAAGACTTTTACAAAAAGAAATGGCGAATAAACCCAGCCAGAGACAAAATAAAATATATTTGGTCAAGCGGGTTTATATTCGAGGCTGATATAATAGCCTAAAACAATACCATGGTTATTTAAGATAACCGCGGTAGAAGAAATAGGGTAGTTACCACTGCAACCAGCCAAGTTTTGATGAAAAGGGAGCGGAACAGGGCTCCAAGCGAAACGGACAAAAAGGGATAATTAACCCTTTCCAATACTCCATCTAAGATGGGGTGTACTGGGTCTGTGGTTTAAAGAGACTACATAAAGTTAATGGCAACTTTACATGTTTCTGGGAGACAGTAGTCAGTCTCAGAAAAATGGAGTCATTGGGAAGTCTGAAAGACAACCCTGTGTCACTGCACTGAAGGTGCTGTGTAACACACAAAAAGATGATGCCCATGGAGTAGGTGAGGCTCCAGAGCCTAAGATCACACTAATGGTAAAAACACACACAGCAAAACACATGTAAGAGTGGGGAAAAAGGCTAACACTCTTACTAGGTGAATACAATAAATCCTAGAAATCCAGCAAAGCTACTGAGGTACTCGGTAGGTAAGGGGAATTGGCCATTTATGAGAATTCTCCCTAACATGGGCAAACTCCCAAACGCACAAATCTCCCACTCAGCCCCACAGGAGCGACACAAGACTGAAGGTAAGCATTGTTGGGCAAGACTGTATGTAGTAACCCTGTGCAAGACTACACCAGCCTCTTGGCAATAGAATAGATACCCGACTGGTATTGGTCTGTACTACACACGTTGGTAGAGTGACTGAGCAGCCAAACTTATCTCAAGAGGGCTAATTGTGAGCTGTAGAGAGATAACAGATTCACAAATGACGACTATTCAAATAACACTTATTTCTGATGTTTGTTAATCTGCTTAGAATCACATGCTGTGCATAGGTCCGACATCCAGTGGTCACTGCGGAGTATTGCATTTTGTTTTTCGTAGTCGAAAAGGGACGTCGACAAGGCGTGTCTGAAATACTATCCCCTATAGTGACGTGCGTTGTACCCACAATCCCTCACGCGTCGAGGTCCCTCAGATTGTTGTTTTCCGCCCAGCTACTGGTCGCCTTTACGCGGAGCTCCTCGAGAGACATTGCAGATTTCATCTCCTCAACCTTTGGTCGTTTTCCTATTTAATATATAACACATCGATCCCTCCCTCGACGCAGTTGTGAAGCTGGCTCCCCCGAGCAAGATCTTCGACGGAGGGGACGAGTGGAGGAGATCCTTCGGCGTGCTGAACACGTGGCCTGGCCTCGCAGGCCAAATACAGTAGGGAGAGTGGGGTCGTGGGACATCTCTGGTTCTTTTCTGAGAATGCCTTTCCTTTTCCCCTTCCTTTCCCTTGGGGTCGTTATCACGATTTATTGCCTCGGCTATGGAGAGGACACCCTTTAGGTTTTGCCCGCATTGCAAGGGCAAGTTTACTTGGAAGGACAAGCATTCACGGTGTAACCGCTGCTTGCCCCTCGCTCACAAAGAGGAGGGTTGCACGGCTTGTCGGCTTCTTAAGCCAAAGACTCTAAAAAACCGTAGGGTCAAGAGGTGGGCGGCCTACGCTATGTCGAAGGCCGATTCTTCACCCGCCGCTGCTACCACCGACAGTGACGAGGAACGTGATAACACGACCTCCGCTACGGAAGTCGTAGACCCCTCTAAAGAGCGCTCGCGCTCTTCGTCGTCTGTCCCCGGCCCCGACGGGCTCGGCTCACGCCCTGCTTATGGGGATGAACACCCCGGCGACACTGACGCACACGATACCACACATAAGCACACAACCCATGACTCTTCCTCGTCGAAGACGAAGAAAGCATCAGCGCCCAAGGAGACGCAGGTTCCACCGGCGGCCTCCTCGGACCGTTCAGGTTCGAAGCCCCTCTCGCAACCGCAGCCGCGACCAGCGACTGGGCTTTCGGCAAATAAGGGCGCCGCCCCCAAACCATCGGCCGGCGCGCACCAGCAGAGAGCGCACGCCGCCGTAGAACGATCGACACCCGTAACGTTGAAACCACAGCCCTCCGCTGACAAACGAGTCGCAGAGAGCTTGGCGAGGATCGTTGTAGCCGACGCCCAGAAGCGTACGCCGAAAGACACGTCGAGCGCTACGCGAAGGTCGAAAGACACGCCGAAAAAGCCCGAAGAAAGACAGGGACTACCCCCTTCAGTCGGGGGGTCCCCCAGCACACCGGAAGGCTTTTCGGAAGGCGACGGGACACTTTCCTCGACGTTATGGGAGAGGTTGAGCCGTTTTCAGCTAGATGACACTAATTTTCCCCTGCTAGACCGCTCAGGGGTACCCCATGAAACCATGGAAAGGCTCCATCTCTGTATGGAGAGAATGGAGAGGTTTATGAAGACCCAGAACCCTCCCACTCCCAAGAGAAGGGCCTCAGGAGGACCCCAGGGCCAAATATCCGAGACTATTCAATCCGCAGCAGGACACAGCCTCAGATTTCCATAATGTGTATGACCTCACTGGTGAGGAACAATACTTGTAGGAGGAGGATAAATTTGTGGACGATGAAGAGGGACAGAACCAGGAGGAAGGTCTGGAAGACAGCCCAGACATGGTAGGAGAAGGCTTCGGAGAAAATCCAGAAGGACCTTCTCATCCCTGGCAATCCCCATCAGTATATTCGGACACTGATGTCCTGAACCTAAATCCTCCTGACAATTCACCTGTTAGAAACACGTCTCCCATTGACGATCAGCCCACGTTCAATGCCCTGTTGCGCAGAGCAGCAGCACATTTCGAACTGGACACTGGGGAGATCTCTCCTGAAATAGACTTCGTGGAAAGAGTAATTAAGGAGAAACCCCCAGTCAGCCAGACCATTCCCCTCCTCGCTTCAGTGAAGAGAAGAATCATCCCTTCGCTATCCACACCCGCACTAATCAGAGGAGTTAATCGAAGAATTGAAAAACTTTTCACTCCTTCACCCTCAGACCCGCTGTACATCAGGGGACATTCCATTCCGGATTCCCTTGTAGTAACTAATACAAGGAAGAGGGCAGGGTTGCCGCTGTCCACCAGCGAGGCACCACCTGACAAGGAGGGCAAGAGGTTATATGCCCTTGCAAAGAGAGTCACATCCTCAGCTGCCTTTTCGGCAAGAATTGCGAACAACAATTCTTTGCTAGCTAGCTACGCGGACGCGCAGTGGGCCAAACTGCACAAAGACGCCGAAGAAGCGCCGGAACCACTACGTACACGCCTGCTATCAACTATTGGCGAAGGAACCCAGGTCAACCAGAGTATTGTAAAGAACTCTCTGGATGCTTCAGGTTCAGGGAATACTCCTAAAACGCCATGTATGGCTGCGCAACTCAGGGTTCAAACCGGAGACACAGGCGTCTTTAATAAATAAACCTGTTGAAGACTCAAACCTCTTCGGGAAAGCGGTGGATGAGGCTCTGGAGATGGCTAAAAAAGAGTTTGATACTATCACAACTCTTGACCAGATCTCTAAGCCCACTACCAGACGCGGCTATGGCAACAAACGCTTTTTTCGTGGCCAACACCAACAGCAGAATCAGCAGCAACAGTAACCTGCCACCAATTACCAGACCAATAGTGGGCAGTACAGCCAAAGAGGCCAGCGCCGTGGCAAAGGGAGAGGTCGGGGGTCCACCCCCAGAGGCTCCAAAGCCCCCAACAACACCAAGTGACGCGAAGATTCGCGTCCCCTCCCATGCAACACCGGTCGGGGGCCGGATAACATCCTTTCTTCCAGCATGGGAGGGAATAACGTCAGACCGCTGGGTACTTTCCACCGTAGCCCACGGATACTGCATCGAATTCAACGGTTCCCCAACATACAGACCCCCGAGGGGACGACGCATGTCACCGGAACACCTTGCCATCCTTCTCCAAGAAGTACAACAACTGCTGGAAAAAGGAGCCATAGAGGTCGTGCCTCTATCTCAGGTAACGGAAGGTATTTATTCAGTGTACTTCCTTGTACCCAAAAAGGATCTAACCATGCGCCCTGTATTAGATCTGTGCCCAGCGAACAAGTTTATCAAACCCCAGAAGTTTTGTATGGTGACCTTACAGGAAGTGATCCCACTGCTATCACAGGGAGATTACATGACAACATTGGACATGAAAGATGCATACTTTCATATTTTAATGTTGCCAGCGCACAGAAGATACCTCAGGTTCATGATAGAGGGCAAACACTACCAGTTCAGAATGCTACCCTTCGGCATAGCATCGGCACCAAGGGTATTCACGAAGGTACTGGCAGTGGCAGCGGCCCACCTGCGCAGGTTGTCCATCCCAGTTTACCCTTACCTCGACGACTGGCTCATAACAGGGGATTCTTACGAAACATGCTTCTCCAATATCCAAAAGACTGTAGACCTTTTGTTCCAGTTGGGCTTCTCCATCAACGAAAAGAAGTCCAGCCTAGACCCCAGCCAAATCAAACAATTCCTAGGGGCTCTAATTCAAACAAAGGACGGCCTCGTCTTCCCCTCCAACGAGAGGGTCCAAAACATGCTGTTTCAGATCCCTCAATATGTAACCGGTCGAGAGGTGACGGTACGCAAAGCAATGCGCTTGCTAGGCATGATGGCGTCGTGTATTTATTTGGTACCTCACGCGCACCTGCGCATGCGCCCAATGCAAGAGTGGCTCAAAAGCCAGTGGTGTCAGGCCAGCGGACTATGGGACGATCTAGTGGTGGTCTCGCAGGCCTTGGTTCTCTCGCTATGGTGGTGGACAAAGGAAAACCTGGAAAGAGGGAAACCCTTTGCCACACCCGCGGCGGAAGCCACTCTAACCACAGACGCATCCCTCACAGGATGGGGGGCTCACCTATCCCATCAGACTGCTCACGGAGTGTGGACTCCGAACGTAGCATCCAAACACACAAATCTACTGGAGCTACTAGCTGTGTTCAAGGCGCTAAAAGCCTTCCAGGAACACCTACAAGGCAAGACTGTGTTGGTCCTTACAGACAGCACCACAGCCATGTACTACATCAACAAGCAGGGGGGCACCCAATCTCCAGGACTGTCCAAACTGGCCCAAAATATATGGAAGTGGGCTCTCAAACAAAACATGTTCCTACTGTCACAACATGTACCAGGGGAACTCAATCTGCTGGCAGACAAACTCAGCAGAGATTTCCCCCTGCCCGAAGAGTACGAATGGCGACTGCACGAAGACATCGTCTTCGACGTCTTCACACAATGGGGATTCCCAGAAATAGACCTGTTCGCAACCCTGGAGAACTCACAATGCCAAAGTTACGCCTCCAGGTACCCCCAGAACCAATCCAAGGGGAACGGTCTGTCGATGCAATGGTCAGGGAAATTTGTTTACGCTTTTCCCCCGACTCCCCTTCTCAACAAGGTGGTGCACAAGATGCACCAGGAACAAGTGACCATGATACTGGCGGCCCCAATGTGGGCCCGACAGCCATGGTTCGCTCACTTGATGGAGATGTCTCTATCTCCCCCAGTGAAACTCCCCTGCCCGTACAACATGCTGTCACAAGACAAGGGCAGGACTCTGCATCCATGCCCCCAGAACATGAACTTAGCAGCTTGGCTCCTGAGATCATAGAATTCGGACATCTACAGCTCCCGCAGAGATGCATGGACATCCTCAGGGAAGCCAGAAAACCTAACACTCGCCACTGCTATTCTAGCAAGTGGAAGAGATTTGTCATCTGGTGCAGAGGAAAAAGCATCAACCCGATTGACTGCTCTCCCACACATATTGTTCTATACCTGACCCACTTATTGGATTCAGGTCTAGTGTTGAATTCCATTAAAGTCCACCTAGCGGCACTTTCTGCATACACCACTTCCCAACTCAAAGTGTCGTGGTGGAAGATCCCTGTTATAAAGGCCTTCATGGAGGGAGTAAAGAGAATACACCCCCCGATAGCTGACCCAGCTCCCGGATGGGACCTTAACGTGGTACTTACCAGACTCATGGGCTCACCATTCGAACCCATGCACAAAGCATCTTAAACACCTCACTCTTAAGACTGCTTTTCTAATAGCTATCACCTGCATCAGGAGAGTAAGTGAACTACAGGCTCTTTCTGTTCTAGACCCCTTTGTTACAGTTCGCAGAGATAAGGTGGTTCTACGCACGCACCCAAGGTTTTCTCTGAAATTCATCTCGAAATTCCACGTAAACCAGTCTATAGAACTGCCAACGTTCTTTCAAAATCCTTCCAACTTGGGAGAAAAAACTCTGCACACACTAGATGTGCGCAGAGCGGTCATGTTCTACATGGAAAGAACCAGACCACTGAGGAAGACTAATCAGTTCTTCGTCTCGTTGGCAGCAGGAAGAGAAGTCCACTATTTCTAGATGGATTGTTCAATGCATCACTCTCTGCTATACTCTTGCTAAGAGAGAACTGCCCTTTAAGCCAAGAGCACACACTACTCGAGGCACGAGGGCGTCCATAGCATTCATTGCAAATGTTCCCCTTGAGTCCATCTGCAAAGCGGCTACCTGGAGTTCTGTGCACACCTTTAAAAAACACTACTGTCTAGATGCACACTCGAGATCTGACTCCCAGGTGGGACAGGCAGTATTAAGACATCTTTTCTCTACTGTTCCTTCTCATAACCCACCGCCAACTCCGGGTACTGCTCGCTAGTCTATGCACAACATGTGATTCTAAGCAGATTAACAAACATCAGAAGACAATGCATTACTTACCGTAAAAGCATTTCTGATGGTTGTATCTGCTTAGATTCACATGCGCCCACCCTTCCTCCCCGCTCGGATGGAAGGAACATAGACTTCCTTTTATATCTCTCTTTTCTGTACTCACTCACGTCTAGAAGGCTCCCTCAGGGCAGAAAAATACAAACAGAGGGACCTCGATGCATGAGGGATTGTGGGTACAACACACGTCACTATAGGGATAGTATTTCAGACACGCCTTGTCGACGTCCCTTTTCGACTACGAAAAACAAAATGCAATACTCCGCAGTGACCACTGGATGTTGGACCTATGCACAGCATGTGAATCTAAGCAGATACAACCATCAGAAATGCTTTTACGGTAAGTAATGCATTGTCATCCAAGGTTTTCTAATAAAATAAAGATTTATTTAAGAGTCCGTTTTAGTAAGCCTTCTTTAGAAAGGGGGCAATTGGCAACAATAAAAATACACTTCAAAAACACTTCCTCAGATTTAGGTTAAGCAAGTAGATACCCTTTTGGGATGGCACACAGACACTTCCTACACCCTGAGGTGACTTCAATTGCTAGGACGCTGTGGACATTGATATTTCACTTTTAACACTTAATGCAATACTGAGGTTGTGGAAAAAAGAAAATGTTAGGGAAGGAAACAAAGGTTGACACGTTCTCTGAACAGGTAAGTACTTTACAATCCGCCAATGAAGTATATGTTAACCCTTTCCCAGCAATACAAATAACTTATGTACCACCTAAGAGGGACTACACAAAATCAATGGATCAGAAGAGTCTGCAGGGAGCCAGGACAGCCAATGTCAACTGAACAAAGTCTAGGAGAGCTGAGGCACTTCTTGTAGATAGCACAAAAGTCTTGCACAATGTTAGAGAGAGAGTTTGTAGAATAGAATCACTGCTGGGCCACAAGCTGTAAGGCTTGTGAAATCAAAGCTGCCAGCAACTAAGCAGAAAAAGCAGCTACTGTAAGTCTCCAGTCAGACAGACAAGCTACAAACCAAAAAGGTAAGTACCCCTTCAGTTAAGACAGTACCTTAGGTTGGAAGAAGAGGTTCCAGCTGGGATCTGTTCCTGTTGCAGTCCTGCAGAGCCTGTGGTCTTGGGCCTCAGTCGAGGGGACAAGAGGGATGACGTCTGGGGACTTGAGCACTGCGGTTTGAAGGTCGGCGGCAGCAAAGGGCTCTTTCCAAATCAGCGTCACTTCACGGTTTCAGCTACCAGTCAATGGCACCACTGTGGTTCTTGGACATCTTGTGGGCTTCCCCTGCTTCTAGGATCCAGCACTCTGTTGAGGTGGCTCAGGCTTGGGTCGTCCTGCTTTGAGGGAGTCCTCAGGCTCTTCCTGGAGCTCGTGTCCGGTTTAAAGACAATGCACTTGTTTCTGGTTTTTCTGACCCCTGGCACTCTGTTCCAGCAGCAGCAAGGAAGTACAGCCAGCAGGGAGAGGGGTTCCAGGCAAGTTCGTCTTGTGGTCGATTCTCCCACCAACCCAAGAGGAAAAGTCGTCCTTTCCGGGCTTCTCTAGTCGATACGAAATTTGGAGCTTCAGCACTGCAGCAGGTCTTCACCGGGCAAACCAATGGTCCAGGAGAGTGCAGCAAGCTTCTCTTCCAGTTTCCTCTTTGGATTCTTCATCCAGTGGTCGACTCTGCCTTCTGTCTGAGAGACCTCGCCTTTTATGCAGGTTTCTCCCATTCATTCGCACCATAGCTGTCACTCACACAGCAGGGTGGCTGTCCTCCAAGGACCGCCAGCCAATCCCCTTTGGGGGCATTCCTGTAACCAAGGAGAGTAAGCACAGGGATTTTTGGGCACCCCCCTCGCTACCTGCCCTGCCAGACACACTGGAGCCAGAGGCGGGTTTCAGCACTGAAGCCCGCCAAAGACGAAATGAACAAAGGGACCAAAACTGGTTTGGCACGCAGAGTAAAACCCAAGAAAGACCTCACAAGCAAGAAATGGCGAAAAAAGAAAGACCAGGGCCATTTTGACAAAATGGCCTTCCATGGGTGCAATACTGCAGCTGAGTATTCAGTCTGCAGTAAAAACACACAATGGTAGGAACATTAAACCACTGGCACCAGACATTAATTATAGTGAGGGTAACATAAAAAATGTTACATGAGTAAAGGGGCTGCTAAGTAACGCCCCCCCCCGGCACTCCACATAAGATGGTGTGTGCTGGGTCTACAAAGAGAAAAAGGTAAGTAAAGTCAATTTCAATTTAATAGTCTTGGAATCAGTAGTTTATCCAAGAGAAGGTATTTAAACCGTATGAGAAATCCAAAGGACTTCTGTTATGTTCAATAGATTTCTAAAGCACCCGGAGGTATCATGGCGCTGAGGTAGGCAGAAGGCAACAAAAGGGCTAAAACAGATGGGTCTTAAAATCTCGGCGGAAAGTCAGATAGTTATCGCTGGCACAGAGATGCAGAGGCAGGCTGTTCCAAGTTATTCCAGCCATCACAGAAAAAGCACGGCCGCCCACCGGGACAGTGTAATTCGAACAGCGATCAGTAAGGCAGACTGAGAGCAGAGAGGTCGAGGTGGCACGTAACAGGTTAATTTTTCCTTCTGGTATTCAGCTCCTTGATTGTAAATAGCGTGATATACCAGGCACAGAGTTTAAAAGAATGCGCTTCTCGATCGTCGGCCAATGAAGTTGTCTGAGCAGCGGGTTCATATGAGCACGAGGAGGGGGGGGGTCAAAGCACTGCCCGGGCAGCAGTTTTGAAGCAGTTGAAGACGTCTGATGTGGTAGCTCGGCTGACCTAGGTAAAGAGAGTTGCAATAATCTGTGGTGCTCAAAACCAATCCAGCCACCACAGGAGCCCGATGTTTGGTAGAAATGAAAGGAAGCACCTTAAGCAAAATCCGTAATTTAAAGTGCCCAGATTTGCATTCAGCAGCTACTTGAGATGTCATAGAAAGAGAGGATGAGAGCAGGACACCAAGATTTTTGACTGAGGTCGCTGGTGTAGGGCACGTGCCTAGTGAAGTAGTCCAAAAAGAGGGGGCTAGAGCTGCCCACCACCAGTACCTCAGTTTTAGAGCCATTGAGCTTTGGCCAATTTGTCGCCATCCAGGCACCAAGGTCTTCCAGGCAGCTTTGTAGTCGAGACACAGTATCAGTCGTGGTGAGGTCGAGCCGAACCAGGATCTGCTTAACGTCGGCATACGAATAATATCTGAACCAATGCGACAGTAAGACCAGGAGAAGAGGGCAAATGTACATATTAAAAAGAATAGAAGAAAGTGCTGATCCCTGGGGGACACCACAGACGAGCAGTCCACGAGGGCAGCGGAAAAGAGGCAGGGATACTGACTGGGTCCGGTCAGTCAAAGCTTGGAACCAACCGAAGACCTGATCCGAAATGCCAGCGTCAGCCAGCCGTGCCAAAAGAGTGGAGTGGTCTACCTTGTCAAATGTGGCGGATAGGTCCAACAATAGTACAGCTCCCACCCCGATCGACTAAACGGGCAAGGGCGTCCATAACAGAATTGAGCACAGACTCTGTTCCCCTTCCAGAGCGAAAGCCAGACTGGAAGGGGTTGAAAAAGCCAGAAGATTCCAGGAAGGAGGAGCGAAGAGGGGGAGACGAGAGTCTCAAGCAGCTTCAGATTAAACTGAAGCAAAGAAATGGGTCTTAAATTAGCCATTAGCTTGGGGTCGAGAGTTGGCCTTTTCATCAAAGGAAGCACCAACGCGTGTTTAAGTTGGCTAGGAATTGTGCCAGTTAGAAATGAGTTGTTAATGGCGGCCGTAATATAGGGGAGTAACTCGGTAGCCGTATCTTTGAGGCCATGAATGGCTTTGATTATCTCAAAATCAGGAAATATAGGGAAAGACGACCATGATGCCGTAGGGACCGTTGGCCGAGGAAGGCTCCGACAGTCAGTAGTGGCGGGGGCTGCTTTTGCAATGTCCGCACGTATACATTCTATTTTAGAGGGAAAAAATGCTGCAAGGGAGTCACAGAAGGCTTGAGGGGGTAATTTCAGAGTCCGATTTAGTAGGAGCAGAAAGGGAGTTGACCAATTAAAATAAGGCCTTCTCTGTTGTGACACTGCACTGAAGGTGCTGTGTGTCACAATACAAAAGGTGATGCCTGTGGAGTTTGTCAGACTCCAAAAAACAGAGACGCAGAGTCCAAATCAGATCAAAAATACAGGAGAGAGTGAGAGAAGTCTAACTCAATCCAGGATAAAAATTAAGTCCTAATGTCCAGCTAAAGAGCTCGGGGTCTCTAAGGTAGAAGGGAATTGGCATATAAATGAGAATTCTCCCTAACAGGGTGACAAGCTGTTACACTTGTGAACGGTAGAGCTAAAATCAACTCTAGCAAGGAAGCTACTGCAAGTCCCAACTGAGAAGAGCAAAGCTAAAGACACTGACGTAAGTACCCCAAGTCAGAACAATACCTTTTAGTTAGATGGTCCAGCTGGCTTCTGTCTGGCTGCAGTGATGCAGATTCTGGGTTCCTGGGCCTCAATCGTGAGGACAAGAGGGAGGACGTCTGAGGAATCCTGCGGCAGCGATTTGGAGGTCAGCAGCAGCTACAGCCTCTTTTTAGGTCGGCGGCACTGCGGTTTCAGCACTCTGTAAACAGCACCACCGCGGATCTTGGATACCGGTTGGGCTTCCATCACTCATTGAGTCCTGCACTGTGGTGAGGGGAGTCCAGCTCTGGTCGACCTGCTTCTGGAGGGTCCTGGGGAGACTACTGGAGCTTCTGGCCGGATCACTCTAATACAGATTTCTCGACCGCTGGCACTAGGTTCCTGCATCAGCAAAGAAGTACGACCATTCGAGTTTTTTTTTTAAATAAAATTTGCGGTAAAAAACCCTGCGATGAAAAGTCCCACGATCAAATGACGGTATACCCAAGGAAGGTGGTCCAGTGGTGTTCGTCGTGGGGTAAGTTGGTCCCGCTAACCCAAGGGAAGAAGTCACTTTCGGAGCTTCTCTTGTCGATCAGAAAAAGGAGTTCAGCACAGCAGCAGGGCTTCACCGGGCAACTCAAAGGTCCAGGAGGATGCACCAAGCTTCGTTCGTGGTTTCTTCGTCAGGTTTTTCTTGCCAGAGGTCGACTCTTTCTTCAGTCCCAAAACCCTTGACTTTTAAGCAGGTTTCTCCCATTCATTCACAGCCTAGCTGTCACTCAAAACAGCAGGGTGGCTGTCCTAAAAGGACAGCCAGCCAATCAGGACTGGGTGCATTCAGTAATTCCTAAAGACAAAGGACAAGGGAGTTTCAGGTACCTCCCTCACTTTCTGCCCTTCCAGACACACTGGAGCCAGAGGCGGGTTTCAGTACTGAAGCCCGCCAAAGGCAAAACTAACAAAGGGGGGCCATTTTGACAATAGTCACCCATGGGTGGTATACTGCAGCTGAGAATTCCGCCTGCAGTAGAAAAGCACAATGGTAGAAAAATTAAACCACTGCCACCAGCCATTTAAAGTAGTGACATGAGTAGGTAGGAAAAGGGGCTACTAAGTAACCCCCCCATCATTCCACATAAAATGGTGTGTGCTGGACCTACAAAGAGAAAAGCGAAGTAAAGTCAATTTCACTTTACTACTCTTGGGAACAGTACTTCACACAAGAAAAGGTATTTAAACCGTATGAGAAATATTTAGGATTTCTCTGTGACACTGCACTGAAGATGCTGTGTCATACAAAAAGTAGATGCCTATGGAGTTTGTCAGACTCCAATAACAAAGGAAATGCGTTATCCAAATCAGGTCCAAACACATGAGTGAGAAAAAGGGCTCAATCACTCCAGGGTTAAAATTGAAAAGTCTTAAAGTCCAGCAAAAGAGCTGGGGGTCTCAGGAATTAACACAGAAATTAGAATTATCTGTAACAGGCACAAAAGTCTCTACATTAATCTTTTGGGAGTAATACATGCTCTGAACGAGTTCTATCCCTAGAATCCTGGCAGACTGATTATAGTGACCATTATATATTGATTCTAACAATAGACTTAGGAAATCCCATGGGAAGACACTATGGGGGAGAGGGTCTGGTGGCGAACCACAGGGGGAATAGGATTTTTTGGACACCATGCAATATTACTAAAAGTACAAAGGCAGTAAACCATTTGATAAAATATGAGATGGACTGGTTTGCACCCCTAGGGGTAGTTGAGATTGGTAGTTATCTTAAGAACTTAGCTCACCAGACAGGATCAAGTATAGTGCACTGTGTGGCCCTCCATGGAGCTGAGAAAGCAAACTCTTTGATGTTGAAATTAGAGATGCCAAGCGACCCATGAGACACCAGTTCAGATATGCAAAGGCTGGGCTGGAAGAAAGCGGAATTCGTGAGGCATGACTCGGGCACATTAAAAGGGATTACAAGAAATGGCTCTGGAGAAGGAGGCATTCAGAGTTAAATGCAAAATGGCAGCAAATGTTCTCTGTACAGGCCAAATTAGACCTATTTGGCAAATACTGTCCCAGGCTGAAGGCAATACTAGGCATGCCGTGGTTAACCCCTTAGCAGAGCCTGAATTGGTTCTTTTTTAGGGTACAAATATGCTGCTGCAGGGGAGACAAACACAGTAGAAATACCATCTGTGCCATGGATCCTACACCCTAGCTGGGTGCATATACGTGAGGCAATAGTGGGTTTGAAGGGATCACAGGCGCCAGAACCAAGTGGAGTGTCGAATGCAGTGCTGAAAGAAGACCCTGATGCTTGGGTTACAGTGTTAAAACTGCTGTTTGATAAAGTGTGTGTGGAGAGGAGAGTTCATGCTTTATGGCAGCAGGCAATTTTATTAGCTGTATATAAAAAGGGAGACAGGCGGAGGCCATAGAATTACAGGCTCCTTTCTCTGCTCGATGTTCCTGGGAAACTTTTCTGTAACTTTGTATTACAGGCCCTGCCGCATTTGGTAGATGAAAATAATATATTACACTGTACCCAGACAGGCCTCCGACCAGGCTCGGCAATACCACATATCAGAGTTATGGATTTGCTGATTAGCCTCTACCAAAGGTAATCTGCGCTTGTATATAATATATGTGGACTTCAGTGCCAAATTAGACACTATGTCACCTGTAACTATGGCTGCCCGGAATGGCTGTTTTCAATCTTGAGACTTCTCCATAAGATCAGTTCTGTGCGAATAAGTCTAAGAAGTGAGGGTAAACTGTCAGAAGCTGTGGTGATCAACATGGGTGTCAGGCAAGGGTGTGTCCTGGCTCCCTTGTTTAACCTATATCTGGCAGATCTCCCCGCACACCTGCTTGCCATATAAGGTTGCCCTGTAAAAATGGGTGATACTGCCATCACTAGTTTACTTTATGCAGACAACCTCATTTTGTTGGACCGCACCATACATGGATCAAAAAATAAGCTCACGGCCTTTATAGAATATGCAAATGAAAATGGGTTGGTAATTTGCACAGCAAAAACAAAAATGATGGTCGTCACCAGCAGGCCATTCAGTAAAGTACGCATTACCACTGATATACAAAGCACTGAATATGTGCCAAATTATTTATATTTATTATATTTAGGTATGCCTCGGCAGGCAGACAGCGATTATAGACCACTCATTGCCGGTAAACAGAGTAAAGCCAGGCAGCTTACATTTGCTATCAATAAATTTGCACATAATACTGCAGGCTACTCTATGGAAGGGATTATAAGGCTATACAAACAAAGCTTTGCCCCGGCAATACTATATGGGCGAGAAGCCCTCGCACTGCCAAATCGAACATTCCGAGATATAATTGAGGGTTTCTTTTGGGGGTGCTCCTGAGGCTACCCCTCAACATCAATGGCCTACCTCCGTTTGGAATTCGGCCTGGTGTCTTTATCTAGCCAGGTACTGATCAGAAGAGGCATACTCTTCATTAAGATGAGAACTGATCCTAAGTGTCCAATTCTGAAAATCTTGGGCAAAAGAACGGGGGCGAATCGATCATGTAACAGCAAGGGGGATGATTTTAATAAACTTAATGTGGCATGCTTTACCATGATCGATTGGCACCCTGACTTTGCACTGGGTACAAGGTTTGATACATTGAAAGCCTTGTTTAAGAATAAGTTACAGCAACGGGACTGGACAAACGACTACACCCATCTAGCTACATTGCGCAACTTTAAATATCTTGAGAATATTGCATATCGATACCTCAAGACTCCGTATTATCTATTGAGATGTTCAAGCCCAGCTGTATAAAGTTTTAGACTACGGCCCCAGACCAATCAGCTCTGTGTGTTGGCACTGCAGGGGGAGGCGCTTAAAAATCATAGAAAAAAACAGAATTTGTAGTGTGTGTGCTGGAATCTAATGTTGAAACCCCTAGGCACGTCTTGACAGCATGCCCAAGGTGGGCATCCCTTTACATGACGCTGCTGGGGCAGTTTGTGGACCATTATGATATCATGTCTGACGAATTCTGGGCTTATTGTTTGAATTTGACTCAGAGGGGGTTCACATGGCACTATTTAATATCTGGAGTGAACTGTGGGATATACTGAGGACCTGACCATAGTTACGCCTATGTTGTACCCTCATACTGATGACAATAGATTTACTATGTGATGTTGGTAGAAATGCTGGATATGTCTTAAATGTCTAAATTTTCTTAAATGGTTTATACATTTAAATGTCAAACGTTTTAAATGCCAAATGTTTTAAACATTTTTAAATGTTTGTATTTATCTTTTAATGTTAAACTATGAATATTGACTGAATAATTGTGTAAAGGTTCTTAAGTGAATCAAAACAAATATTTCTAGAACCAGCTCAGCTTACATGTTAGACATAGGTGGGGGTGAGGTTAGGCGGTTTGGAGGTGGATCAACAATCACATTAACATTCACATCTACCTCACGTTTTGGAAGATGAGAGATAAGAGTTATTCTTTTGACCATCATTATTATCCAGATCAATTATAGGAGTAGGGGTTACAGTCCAACTCACAGTTTGGTTATCCAACAAACTTTGTATTAACTCAGCTTTCATTCCTTTAGTACAAAGGCATTTTTCTTTACACATTTTCAGTTTTTCTATTGCCAGTCCTTACCTCTTAATCCAAATAGTGTGGGAAACAAGGTTATGAAAAAGAATGATGTGTTTCAAATGATAGGTCAGGATGTTTAGGCCGTTGGCCTCCCTTCCCCACGTTTTCAGCATGGGGCAATGCGGTTCACTCGAGCGTAGCACAATCTCTGGCTTCTTTAGCACGAGGATACAGTTCAAGCAATAGCATCATGGCTTTCGACGCACAAGTCTCCTTGTTCTCAAAGTCTTTTCACCTCGAGGGCCTGATGTAACCAAATAAACAACAAGTTCCTTTCCGCTTTAGATTCTCACAAGTATTCGCTTTAGGTAATTCACTATTCACCCTGGATCCCCCTCAGCCGGCAAAACCTTTGCGCATGGTACCTCTCTCACTCGTGCAATATCTCTCCTGCACTCTGTATCCAACTCATCAACAGACTCAGTACTCCGCTCCATGTTCCGTCCTCTGCCTGGTCTCTCGGTCCATCTCTTGATCTCACTGGTAAACCTTTGGCTCGGTTTTGCTCCTATGTGTCTTTATACTTGTAACATTCTGTGCCTCCCTCCAATGGGTCCACGTCCCACAGATCTCTTGGGCCCAATCTAGACCTGTTCTTTTCCCCTTCATTGGGCAATCACATTCCACAGCTATATAGGCCCTTATTACGCCCATCCCCTTTTCATGAGCAGCATTTTGAAAAGTCTGTCACGCTTGCTGTTGGTTTGGTATTCTGCTCACTCTGAACCGTGGTGTTCTGTTTCTCTTGTCTGGATTTGACCGGTGCCAGTGTGTCCAGATCTGTATCGATGCCGTTGATGTCCTCCTGCAGCCTGCTGTCCTCCCCCCGTTACCGCATTGCTTTAGAGTTCATATAGTTCTGAAATAAAACTATGAACTCTGGGGCTAGTAATGAGGGTGTAAGGCATTGGTTGACAGACACTGGTACCAGTGTGAACAATCAAGACGCATGTAGAGTGTTCAGGGATTGTGCAGCCTTCCCAGCTCTAGAGTATGTTCGGCTCTGGCATATGCCTGGTAGGCTGCCTACTTCGGGTCAGGAAGGTTTCTTGTCCCCACTACCACCTACTCTGGACAGATCAGCCCCTGACGCTGTGGCTTATGTCATGTCCCAGAATGGTCCCTCGAGGTGAGTAGGGAAAGGATAAACTGTATGAAAGTATGTGAGATGATCTTGGTGACTTGTGCTGCTATTAGTTTTACATAGGTGATTTTATTTAGCTAATTCATGTGTTTAATAAAAATGACAGTAGTTGGTCGAATGTCTGTCAGTGGATACAGTTCCCATTTCCACGTTAATTTTATCTAATTCTCTTCCCAGGTATTGACTGTTTTTCCTGAGGCAAAAAAGCTGATTCTGACTTTGAAGAAGACGCTGATCGATTCCAGTTTGCCAGTCATTTCAAGTTACCTTGATGCAAAGCCTGGCATGACAGTCCATGGATTCATTGCACGTGTGAAAGATTTTGGCTGCTTGGTGCAATTCTACAATGATGTGCGCGGTCTAGTCCCTAGAAGTGAGCTAAGCACTGAACCAGTACCCTTTCCAGAGGAGGTTTTCTACGAGGGACAGGTAAACACTCTTCGTTTTGTGTAGATAATATATTCAGTGACCTATTCTTGGTAAGGGACATCAGCAATTTGATTAGAGCTGTATATTGTCAGTGGATCAGTGCACTTTCATGTTGGCATACTGTATTGGTTGTGGTCATTTACACCTTCATGTTTTGGTCATGTTTATAGTTGTCTGTTGAAACTCCTTCTTTGGAGCATTGTTGTGGTGTATTATATCCTCGTTTTGTGGTTCTGATTTTGTTGATGCCTGTTGCAACTCCACGTCAGAACTGTGGTAATGGATGGTGTGTAATGGTTGTGGTCTTATTATACCTCAGTTTTCGTCGCTCTGCATTGGTTCTCGTCCAGGTAAGGCCTATTTAGCTTGACACCAGCATCAACCAGGAACTACTCTTGACTGCTCACTGGAGCTATACATGGATACCTATATAACATTAACTGGGTGTTCGGTAATCTGTATGAAGGAGCTCCAGAACATGCCTAGAACACATTTATAGCATACTGTGTCGTATATATAAGGGCAGAAAGTTGTTAACACAAATCAAACTTCCATTTGAGATGTTATGTCGAAGCTTGTTTCCAGAGGTAGCACCTGCTTACTGGCTGATACCAGACACCCAGCATCTGATTATAGCTATGCTCGTCAAATCCTTCATTCGATTCCTGTGGTCCATTACACCTTCAATTTGTCAGTCAGTTTTGACAGTGGTGTGTGATTGGAGGGCTAGCTTATGCCAGCCCATTAGTAAAAGGGCATTTCTAGGGGCAAAACGCTAACATTGCCTCAGGTTTCAGTGTTCTGTTGAACTCTGCAGGTTTACTTACATGCTGCAGGATTTCGCCACACAGAAGCTGCCGCAATTTTCGGAATATATTTGGCCATAATGGTTGGACTTGGGTTCCATAGCCTTGGCTCCAGTTTTGATTTCTGGCTGCTAGACATTCTTCCTAAGCTGATCTGTCCTCTCCCCGTCCTCCACATCGGATGGGCTTTGATTTCTGGGTTGGAACCATCTGTTGAGATGGATTTCTAGAATTTGGCCTGGTGGACAGATTTTAGGAGATGAGCCTGATCCGACACATCAGCCTGATCCTATCTATTTGGAGGAAGACGAGCTATATAGTGAGATACCTGCCTCTACCCCTGCGTCTACCTATCCAGGGTTTATCCCCAGTTCAGCTAAGTGGTCTGCCCAAGATATAGATAGTTATGCAGCGCATTACTTTCCTAGCAAATTATTTCGAAGAGCACCCCCAAGCTCTCCAAAGTCTGGCAGACATGCCTCCCACTACCCAGGGGTCAAGCTCAAACACAACACCTGTGCTCACTCAGTCAAGCCTGTCTGCCCAACCAAATTTGTCTAGTCAACCGTCAGGGAAAAGTGTCTCGCCCCTCAGGGGCACTATATGACGAACCAGTCCACAAGACACCTCGCATATCCTCTGACCTTTACAATCTGGATGCAAGAGAAGAAGAGTACATAAATGAGGATAACCCTTATTATGAGGACATTGACTACGTCGATGCAGGGGAAGATCAGGTTGACACTGAGTCGGTGGTCTTTGCCATGGACTCTCCACCCCCGCAAGACCCTACTTTACCCGATTCCACGGTGGACAATCAGCCCCTAGTCAATGGCATACTTCTCAGGGCTGCTGAACACTTTGGGATTGAAACAGGACACCCAACAAGATCAAGATTTCGCAGAAAACATCTTGGAGCGATAAGAAACAGACTTTTCAGTTTATACCCCTACTCAAGTCGGTACAAAGGATTCAGCCATTTCTAGAGCTGCCTAATCAGACCAGGGCAGTAAACCCCAGGATCTAAAAACTTTTTCGACCAGCACCTTCCGACCCTTTGTATGTAAGGGTCACCTTAGACCAGACTCTCTGGTAGTTACTACTACCCGCAAGAGTGCCGGTACCCACTTGGCCTTGTCCGAAGCTCCTCCGTACAAAGAAAGTAAACTGTATGATATGGGAAGGAAGATAGCCTCTTCAGTGGCATACCCAGCACATATTGCTAATAATTCCACCTTACTAGCAAGCTACGACTGCACAAAGTGAGACGAGGTTACAGCCCTTGCTGAATCAGCGCCAGAACCACTTAAGTCCAAGCTCTCCCTTGTGGCTGCCAAAGGCAGAGCAACAGCTGGCATCCTACTAAAGAACAACTTTGACGCAGCGGATAACGCAGGGCGCGTTGTTGCTGAGGCCACTATTCTGAAACGTCACACCTGGCTTAGACAGTCAGGATTTAAACTAGAAACTCAGGCTAGCCTGCTCAACTTGCCTGTTGAGCCAAATGTGTTGTTTGGAAAAGCAGTTGAGGACGCTCTTAAATCTGCCAAGGAGGATTATGAGACACTTAAATCCCTTAGCCAGCTGACAAACGGACCAACCAGAGGGGTGGCAATCATTTTCGATGTTTTCGTGGCCAAAACGCGCAAAGAGGCACCGGATTCAGTCGGTCCCAAGGTTCCTCGTGGAACAATAATCAACGCGCGTCCCAGGGTTACCCCAGGGGTCAGCGCAAAGGTCACGGAAGAGGGAGAGGCTCCCCCACCAGAGGTGGAGGAACACACTCCAAACAATGAGCCCGCTACAGGTCCCCTCCCATGCCTCCCCAGTCGGGGGACGAATATCACATTTCACCCACGCATGGGAGGGGATAACATCAGACAAGTGGGTGTTGTTGACAGTGACAGGAGGTTACTGCATAGAACTTCAAGAAAGACCTTCAAACCTCCCCCCCCCGTGACAGAAAAGACCATCACAGTAAGAACAACTCATCCTGGTAGAGGAGATCAAGACTCTACTCCTCAAAGACGCCATCAAGGTTGTGCAGTACAACAAGGTAAACCAGGGTATTTATTCAACGTACTTCCCTGTGCCAAAAAAAGATCTAACCATGCACCCGGTAGTAGACCTGCGCCCGGCAAACAAGTTTGTCAAACCTCAAAAATTTCCCATGACAACGCTACAAGAAGTAATCCCTCTGTTAAAACGGGGGGATTACATGGCAGCATTGGACATGAAAGATGCTTATTTTCATATTTCAATGTTCCCAGCACACAGAAGATTCTTGAGATTCAAAGTAGCAGACCAGCACTACCAGTTCAAGGTGCTGCCCTTCGGGATAGCTTCGGCTCCAAGGGTGGTCACCAAGGTACTGGCGGTGGTGCCAGCGCACCTAAGCAGGGAGTCAATCCCAGTGTACCCTTACCTGGACGGATGGCTGATCACAGGAGAAACCTACCAACTTTGCAAACTAAACACGCAGAGAACTATAGACCTTCTCTTCCGATTGGGCTTCTCAATAAACAAGAAAAAGTAGTCTGGTATCAAACAGATCCAAACAGGTCCTAGGAGCTGTATTAGATACAAAGACAGACTTAGCCTTCCCATCCATGGAAAGAGTACAAAACATGCTTCGGCTAATACCCCAGTATCAAGCCGGTCTCCGGATAAGCGTACGCAAAGCAATGCGTCTACTAGGCATTGTGCATTTACTTGGTTCCCCCATGCGCGCCTGCACATGCGACCAATGCAGGAGTGGTTGGCGAAACAATGGTCTCAGGCAAGTGGTCAGTGGGACGATCTAATGATTGTTTCGCCTACACTGGTTCAGAAATTACGCTGGTAGTCAAGGGAAAATCTGCTCAAGGGGAAACCCTTTCACGAAGCGCAAGCGGTCGTCACAACAGATGCATCACTTTCCGGGTGGGGGGGCCCACTACCTTCAGCACAAAGCACACGGCCTGTGGTCACAAGTGACAGCACAGAAACACATCAATGTACTGGAACTATTGGCAGTTTTCAAGGCACTTCAAGCCTTCGAGGACCATCTGACAAACCAGTCGGTACAAGTCCTAACAGATGGCACCACCGCAATGTTCTATGTCACCAAGGTACACACTCTCCAAATCTGTCCAAACTGGCTCTGAAAATATGGAAGTGGGCACTCAGACGAGGGATGTCCCTGTCCTCCCAACATGTTCCAGGGGTACTCAACACTCTAGCAGACTCTCTCAGCAGAGATCCTTTGCCAGATGAACACATGTGGCAGCTACACACAGACGCGGTAGACCACTTCTTCTCTCTCTCTGGGGCTACCCTTCTCTAGACTTGTTCGCTACAAGAGGACACAAAGTATGCCCAGACTTCGCGTCCAGATTCCCCCAACCAAACTCCAAGGGGGAACGCACTTGGGATGAACTGGTCAGAGAAATTTGCTTACGCTCTTCGGCCCCCCCCACCCCCGACTCCGTTAATCAGCAGAATAGTGAACAAGCTACACATGGATCAGATAACACTCATCCTAGTTGCTCCTCTGTGGGCGATACAAGCGTGGTATCCACATCTGCGCAAACTGGCGATGTGCGATCCCATCAAGCTCCCGTAAAAGGTCAACCTGTTGACTCAGCACGGGGGACAACCATACACCCACAACCTCACTCTTTGAACCTATCAGCATGGCTCCTGAAGTCATAGAGTTCGGTCACCTTAATCTTCCACAACAGTGTGTGGATATCCTGGAAGAAGCAGGTAAACCGAACACCAGACACTGCTATATTCACAAGTGGAAGAGATTCGTCATTTGGTGCCAATCTAAGCAACTCAACGCCATAGAATGTACTCCATCACACATTCTAACCTACTTGCTAAATTCAGGTTTAGTCTTTAATTCTCTAAAAGTCCATCTAGCAGTTTTATCATCCTATACCGCCTCTCAAAGTAAAGTCTCATGGTGGAAAGTGCCAGTCATTAAGGCGTTCATGGAAGGAGTGAAGAGAATACATCATCCAATCTCCAATCCCTCACCTGGGTGGGACCTAAATGTGCTACTAGCAAACTTCATGCGACCCCCCTTCGAGCATTTGCATCAAGCTACCCTTCGACACATTACCTACAAGACTGCCTTCTTTGTGGCTATTACTTCCATAAGAAGAGTCAGCGAACTCCAGGCCTTGTCAGTGCAGGACCCTTTCTTTGTCATCCGTAAAGACAAATTGGTTTTACAGACTCACCATAGGTTCTCCCCTAAATTTGTTTCCAAATTTCACGTTAACCAATCAATTGAGCTTCTGGCTTTCTTTCAGAAACCAACTAGCTCATCCGAGGTCAAACTCCACACACTAGATGTTAGGAGGGCGGTTCTCTACTATGTAGACAAGACCAAACCGCTTAGGACTGATCAACTGTTCGTCTCCATGGCTACAGGCAGACAAGGAGAACGTGTTTACAAAAGAGCAATCTCCAAATGGATAGTGAAATGTATACAATTATGCTATTCATTATCAGACAACGCTACCTTCTACACCAAGAGCCCACTCCACACGGGGTACTGGGGCTACTCTAGCCTTTATTTCAAATGTCCCCTTAGACAGCATTTGCAAAGCAGCTACATGGAGCTCAGTTCACACCTTCACTCAGCACTACTGCATTGACACACACTCCAAGACAGATAAACAGGTGGGACAAGCAGTGCTAAAACATCTATTTGCCGCTACTCCTTCTCATAACACTACTCGCTAATCTATGCATAGCATGTGATCTAAGCAGATTACACAAGCATCAGAAGGAATACATTACTCACCGTAATTGTATTTCCGGTGCTTGTATCTGCTTAAATTCACATGCACCCACCCTGCCTCCCCTGAGAGAAGGTGATTAGATGTTATATGAGCTTTAGCTGCTTGGGAACGCTGTACTCGCGTTACTCATACAACCTCATGTCAGAAAAATACAATCTGAGGGACCTATACACGTCAGGGATCATGGGTACAGGGGACGTCATACTAGGGATAGTATTACTGGCACGCCCTATTTCGACGTCCATTTTCGAGATTCTAAAAGAACTAGATGTCTGCCTATGCAGAGCATGTGAATCTAAGCAGATACAAGCACCAGAAATGATTACGGTGAGTATTGTATTATATATATATACATATATATATATATATCGTTTTCAAAAATTGATTAGCAGAATTTAATTCTTTTTTGAATAGCAAACAGACCGATTTGATTAGCAATATTGTACAGATATTGGTAATGTCACCAGAAATTATTTGTACCAAAGACATGAAATGAGCAACAATATAGCAGTTTTGCATACTACTGAAATAAGACATTAGTGAGAGGAGTCAGGCCTTGCAAATTCTTCAGCTAGACCTGCAGGTCGGGTAACTTAGTTTACCTATTCAACTTGAGAGAAATGCACTCTACGCATAAGAGAGGACAACAAATAAAAAATGTGATTTCTGTAAAATGGTGCATGTCACTACAAATCCACTTTGTTTGGATCACTACTGCCACCCAGAGGCCAGCGATGCACAGTGAACACTGCAAACAAAGTAAATGTTCAATAAGTTTCAAACATCTCTTGCAAATGCTACTCACCCTACATACAAAGCAACTTGACTATATGAGTGGGCAAAAAGACTTTGCTAGCCATAGATGAGTGTCTGTAAAATGTAGAAGGTTAGCTGCATGAATGGACACAAATACATCAGATAAAAAGGCTCTGAAAACAGTTTGGCCAGCTGTCTCTGCAGGTGGTTATATATAACACAATCAATCCTAAAGCAAAGCAAGCTCTGGAGGCCAACTACAGTGTTTGGTATTGCAGTAGATCTGTAGATGTACAGACTGGATGGAACTATTGATCACTACTTTGCGTAAGCATCTAGTTTGCTTTGTGTATTTGTTATGTAAGAGGCAAGAAAGACTAAGCCGAGTGGACTACGTAGCAGGCATAGAACTGGGCAAACAAGGTGAAATATTGTAGTTTGTGGTCGTCTCACTTTCAGGGTACCTGGTATAAAGCAACAGTGATTATACAGAACGTCATAGAATGTCAAGGAGTATGGGTTTGCTCATGGGAGCACCAATTGCAAGATGTATGCAACCTGCAGGTTACAGAATTAGGGTTGCCATCAAAAGCATTTGATCATGTGATCATGTACATTTTCATAAGTCAATATGATGAATCTTCCCCAACAAAATGATGTATAGTTGACACTATGAAATGTAGGTACAATAACCTAAACTTTACTGTAAAGCATGGAGTTGATGCAGCGTTAGGAATGGAATTGCAGGACTGTCTTTTAAAAAAATATAAAGTTGAGACCGCCAGGGGGTGCAGAAGGCAACGATTGCCTGAAGCTCGCAATCGTGTGGGAAGATGATTAGATCCCGTTTACCAGAGACAAGAAGGTGAAAAGCGAGAAACAGAGGTCGGACGGACTGCCGAAAAATGGCAGGCTAAGTTGAAGTGACAACTCGTTGTGAGCCACAGTGACCAGCGGTCAGCGTTTCGAAGTAGAAACCACATAGGAGGAAACTGCCCAGCGGTCCCTGCGGAATCCCGCCAGCACCCGTGTGGAAGGCATACAGGCACCAGGAGCCGAGTCGCAAGGGAAGCGAACCACGCTGAGAGGAGGAGCGGATGCCAAACCCAAGCGCGGGCTTTAGACACAGCATCCGCGAGATCACTCAGACGAGAAACCAGAAACACAGCCCCATTGTGACAGAGACAGAGAAGGGGGGGGGGTGCGCCAGCTGAACAGCGCTAGGGCGAGAGAGACTCTGAAGCATCCCACAGCAGATCTACAAGGGACGTCTGTAGAGGACCGGCGGGTGAGACCGGCCCCCACTCCAGGGAGAGGTGCACAGAGGAAGGCTGCGACGCGGCCCCATAGCAGCGGAGAGGAGCCGCAATAAAATGCCAGCGCGGGCCAACAGAGGCACTGCAGGAGCCCCTGGCTAAGGATTGAAAGTGGAACACCCTCCCAAGCTGAGAACACGCAGCGAATGCCGCACTTGGGCGGGGATCACGCAGCAATGGAAGAGCTTGGACAGAGGCAGGATAGGAGCATTGCAACTCCAGAGGTTAGTGATCCGCTTGGGGTGGCGGAGGGGCATGGCTCCACTAATAGGAGCGAACACACCGGGGAGCAGAGAAAGAGTGAATGCCGGGAGGAAACGGCTTCAGCAGAGCTCTAGAGAGATCTGACTGTGGGAGCCCAGCATAAACCAGCGGGCCCCAGACTGCATAAAGGGAGTGGGGTCACTGGGTGCAATTGAGGACCCAAAAGGAGAAAAGAGCCATACTGGAAGGCTTAAACACTGAGATGCTCAGAGAGGCGGCGCAGCAATAAGGCCCTGGAGGCAGAAGCAGAACAAACAAAATTGCTCTACATATTGCGGCAGACACCCGCAAGCTCCAAGTATCAATGAGACAAACAGTCCTACCAGTAAGGACATAGGAAACACAACGTGGCACCACGTCGTGGGGCTTACCGAAGGAGATACTCCATCATATTGGGTGGTAAAGTGCCCACCCCATAGAAGAGAGCCCAGTACAAAGTGAGGACACCGGGAAGGGCCCCTTCCTGCGCCTCAGACGCCCGTGGGTCCACAAGAAGCATCTCATCCCCCACGGAAGATCAAGAAGGAACCCCACGCAGACAAAGGAGGGCCAAAGTCGGGAGGAAATACTTTAAGCCGAACCCAGTGTCGCCGTCAAAGCCACCATGAAAAAGGTACGATAGTGGGGATCATAAGGGACATTGGCACACAAGAATCAAAGGTGACACACGCACAGAGAAATATTCCTGAGAAAAGAAGGGAAAAGTAGGTCAGGACAACCAATAGATACCCGAGGGGAGGGCGGTGTTCAAACCCTGGTGGCCCTCAGTAATAGGAGGGCATCTCAAGTCATAAGACCATAGTAGCCATCTAGGGCTACGGTTCAGTTTACTCGGTTAACTAAGTTGATGGTTATGGGGAGTACGGGGGAGGAGGGGAACAAACGGTTAAGCAACTCCAGTGGGGCATCACGGATGGGAAGGAAGGGGTGTGAGTCAAGGATCAGGGTCAAAAGGGACAGCATGAGACAGTGTAACAATGGAAGAACAATGTGAATCAGGGATGGGACGGCCTACTTTAAGGGATGATACGTTGAATGTCAAAGGGCTTATCTTGCCAACTAAGAGGTCCCTACTGACAAGAGAATGGGCAAGAGCGGAACTGGATGTACTCTTTATGCAGGAAACAAGACTCAAAGCAGGGAGAGACCATTGAGAGGTAGAGGGCTGGGACAAACATTCTGGGCATCTGGAAATAAAAAAGGGGTGGGGATCCTTCTCAGTAAGTCTTTTAGAATAGAGAACCCAATAATAGAGTGGGCAGCAGAAGGCAGACTGATTATAGTGCAGGGTGCATGGGGAGCCACGAGAATCGCGCTAATGGGGCTCTATGCACCATACCAAGGTCGGGCGGCATTCAATGTGAGATCTTAGCCGCCCTGAGAGGGGAGGTTGAAGAGCTGGTGGTGGTAGGGGGGGATTTTAACACCTGGGCGGATCCCAGAATGGACCGGCAGCAGACAGGGATGCAGATAGAGTATCCCAAGGGAGGCAACCAGTAAGTTTGCAGCCACACGGCTTCAGGGGGAGTTAGTGGATCTCTGGAGATGCAATCCGGGAGAAAAAAGTATGTACGTTTAAGTCGGAGGTCCACAACACCTTCACAAGAATCGATTACTTGTTGATTAATAAAGAACACACATCCAGGGTGCATGATATGATCCGCCCAGTAGCATGGACAGATCACAATATGGTCATAGCCACATTAGAAATGGAGGGGATGGGCAGAGGGAACACCAGGTGGAAATGCAACAACTCCCTGTGGTTGGATAAGTTATAAGACCAGGAGCTGCGTACAGCAAAAGAGGAGTACTTCCAAATTAATAATAACGGGGAGGTGGGCATGGACACGATGTGGGACGCGGGTAAGGCAGTATGGAGAGGTCATCTTATAAGAGAATGAGCAAGTCGTAAAAAGGAACGCAAGCTACTTGAGGATAAACTGAGGAGGGGGATCATAGAACTGGAGGGGAGACTACATGACCAGGGGTCATGCGCTAGAGAACACCTAGCAACTCTCAATGAAAAACGGGAAGAACTAAAGGTGTTGGGGAAGGGGGATATAGTAAGAAAGTGAAGTTTTTGAAACAAATTCTATGAAAAGGGGGACAAGGGCGACAAAATGCTAGCCGTTTAGACTCAGAGCTCAAGAGCAGAGAGATGGTTGGAGGGGCTTCAAACAGAAGAGGTCTGGTACGTTCAGCAGAAGAAATAGCGGACCAATTTGCTAAATACTATGAAACCCCATACTCAACGGAGGGGGTCCGAGTTGGGGGTGCGATGGAGGACTATATTAAAGCAGCCAAGCTAACGCATCTGACGGACACAGAACTTGCCCTCATGGAGTCTGACATTACCCCGGAGGAAGTGAGGCAGCCATAAAGAGACATCCGCCAGGGGGCAGGGGCCCCGGGAGAGGATGGATATAGCATTAGATTCTGTAAGCATTTTGCAGACATCCTGTCCCCTCAGCTGGCGAGGCTGTTTAACCACATAAGGGAGACGGGCGGGGCACCACCCTCATTCTCTGCTGCTCACATAGTAGTAATCCCCAAGGAAGGGAGGGACCTCAAGTGCTGGAAATCATACCGACCCATATCACTCCTGAACGTGGATACTAAGGTATATACAAGGATGTTAGCCTCACACATGAAGGACATTATGCCCTGCCTAGTCCACCCAGACCAGGTGGGTTTCATAAAAGGTAGGCAGGGGGCGGATGCCATGCGGAGAACCCTGGATGGTATGGAAAATACCGAATCGAGGGAAACGAAGCTCTCTTCCACATGGACTCGGAGAAAGCGTTTGATAGGGTACATGGAATTTGGCGAGACATTCATAAGAGGGATTCAGGTTCTGTACAGATCCCCGAAAGGGAGGGTGATTGTAAACAACAAAGTCTCAAAGGAGATCACCATGACCAGGGAACGATAGGTGCAGCAGAGAATAAACTTGCAATGTTCACGGACGATATCTTGCTGTACTTACCGAACCTACATGAAGACATTCCGAAAGTCTTTCAAATGATTCAGAAATTTGGCAAATTGGCCGGTCTCAAAGTGAAGGCCAGACATGCATGCATACGATCGAGCCACCCAGTTCAGGGCCTTGGTACTGCTTCTATGAGGAGACAAGCAAAAGCAATGGGTGGCCATTGAGAACTATCGAATGAAGCCAGTCTTGCTTGGTGAGTGGTTATGGGCCCCAAGGAAATCCTTCCCAAAAAGCGTCATCAATCACTTTGCAATGGGCCCCCTCATGCGACTCTGGTGGTGCAAGAGGAAAATGTCTGGACTCACTACCTGGCCGCCCCCCATCAGTTGTCTATGGGCGCCGCCGATTCGGGATGACATCAGAGACCCAATATGCTTCCAGAGTTTATACGAAGCTGGACTGGAAAGAGTTGGCCAGATGATAAAGCCAAATGGGTGTATAACTGTACAAGAACTGGAATCAGGCCTGCAAATTGGGCCGTTAGATGTGTTTAAATTCTTGCAGCTCAAGGGGACTCTGTTGTCGGCGAGATGGAAGGACAAGCTGGAGAGAGACTTTACCCCCTGGGAACGAAATTCTAAGCAAATCGACCCTCACCAAGGGCCGCACCTCAAGGCTATATATGGCGTTCCTGGAGGCAAGAGGAAATAAAACAGGGGGGGGGCCTCAGAAAAAGGTGGGAGAAGGACATGGGCCCAATGATAGACGCCCTATGGTCTCTAATCTGAACATCAGATCACAAAACATCTCTCATATCTCAGTACAAACTGCACAGACTTAAGCTGCTGCATAGGTGGCAATTTGACCCCAAAAGACTTATTAAAATGTTCCCTCAAACTAGCCGCAGGTGCTGGAGAGGTTGCGGTGCCGGGGCTGATTTCTGGCACATGTGGTGGGCCTGCCCTGAGTCACCAACGTACTGGAAAGAGGTCCTGGGTTGGATTGGGATGATCGAGGGGATTCCTAAAGACTGTGACCCCAGATTGGTCTTATTTGGCCTAGAGCTGCAAGACGAACGATGGAAAAGGGTGCCACACATGACACATTTCTTGCTCTTGGCGGCCAGGGCCTACATAACTATAGTGTGGAAATCGGACTCTCTCCCGACCGAAGTAACCTGGGCCAGAAAAGCTAAAGACCTGTACGAGATGGAAAACCTAACGGCCAACCTGCACGACACTGCACCGAGTAGAGAAATGGAGTGGGCTTCCTTCAACAAGGCTTACAAATGACAGAGATGAATGCGTTTCCACGTCATTCACGAATATAGGAGCCTGAGTAGCCTCCTAAACTGTTGCCGACAACCCGTTTGAACTCCGGGCAGGCGTAGGAGGGTATATGGAGGGGGGAAAGGGGAATGTTTTTTGTTGGTTTTCCATGTTAATGCTTTTGATCATGCTTCTGTTATGCATCTGATGTTCTATACAGAAAAATGCTCAATAAAAAAAAAATATATATTATAATTAAAACACAAGAAAGACTGTATCCCAGTCTATGGCGTAGCAGCACTCCGGCATTGATTGTGTGGAAAAACTTCATCAGTCCTTATCAACTCCATGCATGAGACATTTTTTGCTGTGCAGATTGGAAGTCCTTTATTCATTAAAAGTATTGGTCATGGAAGGCAGCAGCAACGTTGCACACAAAGAAAAGAACAACGCGTTTCACCCTACACCCTTCGTCTGATATATATATATATATACATTCTTGCCTACCACTCCCACACATGATTCACTGCAGGCAGCCGGCGCGAGGTAAGAAAGCCCACTTCTGGGCGCTCGTTAGTAACTTTGGGCTAAACTAGGCCCCCAGGCCCCCGAAGCGTCCCTTTCCCACCCCCCACCCACTTCCTGTTCCCTGTTCCCCTCCCAACCCACCCATCCCCGCTGTGATTGGGCCGTGAGCCTGACTGAAAAGGGTCTATCGACCCTCCTCACACCGGCCCCTGCATTCACTGCAGGCAGCCGGCGTGAGGTAAGAAAGCCCACTTCTGGGCGCTCGCTAGTAACTTTGGCCTAAACTAGGTCCCCAGGTCCCTGAAGCATCCCTCTCCCACCCCCACCCGCTTCCTGGTCCCTGTTCCCCTCCCGCCTCCCAACCCGCCCATCCCCGCTGTGATTGGGCCTCGAGCCCCTCATCACTGGTCCTCCCAGGGCAGCCCTCTGCCCGGCAGCCCCCTGCGGCTAAGGACCCCGAGGCCAAGGGAGGCTCCAACAGAGGAGGCTCCAGGAAGTGTCAGCAGGTGTCCGCAGGGGAAGCCAGTGGCCAGCCGTCAACCAGCAACTACAAGGACCCATAAGGTAGGGTGGCTTGGGTTGGGGAGAGGTAGAGCTCCCCTCCCCCCCCCCAGATACCGGACCACTCGACAAAACCAATGCCGATCAATGTAATCACTGCCAACTGCCGCAAACAGCATTGATAGCAGGCCCTCTGCGCCCAAATTGCATTGTGTGACCCCAGACTGCACTGATAGGCCGCTCTCCCACTATACAGGTCTGTCAAATTTAGCAGGGGTTCTGTCTCCTAATTGCATTGTATGATGTCTAGGTTGCACTGATAGGCCTCTCTCCCACTATACAGGTCTGTCAAATTTAGCTGGGGTTCTGTCTCCTAATTGCATTGTATGATGTCTAGGTTGCACTGATAGGCCTCTCTCCCACTATACAGGTCTCTCAAACTTAGCAGGGGTTCTGTCTCCCAATTGCATTGGAGGATGTTTAGATTGCACTGACAGGGTGTCTAGTCAAATGGTCGACAGACAAATGGTCGACAGACAAATGGTCGACACAATTTGGTCGACAGGACAAATGATAGAATTTTATTTTTTAGTTATATATATTTTTTAGGTTTTCGTTTAGGGAAAAAAAGGGGTTTTTAGCAGAGAAAAGGGGGTTGGGGAGGGGAACCCCCCCAAAAAAAATAAAAAAAGGGAAAAAACTAAAAAAATGCGATCATTTGACCTGTTGACCTTTTGGTGTCGACCATTTGTCCTGTCGACCATTTAGATTCAACCAGTTGACCCACAACCCACTGACAGGCCTCTCTCCCACTGCACGGGTCTCTCGCTTTACAGAGATCCCGTCTCCAAACTGCACTGGGTGGCGTTTAGATTGCGCTGGTGGACGTCTCTCCCACTGTGCAGGTCTCTCAAACTTAGCAGGGGCCTTGTCTCCAAACGGCACTGTGTGATGTTTAGATTGCACTGATAGGACTCTCACCCTATATACAGATCTCCCAAATAATCTAACTGCGCTTAGCTCAATACTCTACCAATCCCGGAATCCCACCACTACCTAACCCAACTAAATCCCATACCAGCAGACCACTAACACCCTAACCCTCTTGGCCCCCCCCACCGACAGTGCACCCTTAGGAAACATACCCTACCCACTGACAGAAAACACTGAGCCAGGGAACACCCCAGGGTATCCAGAGAAGGAAAACGGAGATCACTGCGAGCGCTCAGCACAGCATAAAGGACCAACCACCATACCACGCCTGCACCTAGACTGGAAAATGGCCCGTACCAGAAAAGGACACTGAGAAAGAGAACAAGATCATGCAACAAGAGACGCGATCACACAGCACCGACAGAACCCACAAGAAACAGCCCCATTGGAAGAAAGCACGCCTGAAACAGCCTCAACCGCAATAAAATCCACAAGAGAAAAATCCTTATACCTCACACCGTACCTCACAATAACCACGGTACACCGACACCCCAACACGGAAACCTCGAAACATACAAATAATTTCCTGATACACGCAGAAAAAAGACACGGGCACTCAACAAGAGTGGGAGGGCCCCGACCACATTACCCCTTACATTACAAGAACAGAGGGGCAACATCAATTTCCACTACATCCCGCACAATACAGCGAAGTACCAACAACCAGAAAGCCACACCCCACCCAACAACCGGACTCAATGAAGAAACCACCGCTGATCTTCATCCGAGTAGCATCACAGCAGAAACACCAAGACAAATCGGCCCCGTTATCAACTTACTAGACCACTTCAATGAAGAAGCAGCTGTCGCCGTCCTTCATCCTACCGACATCAATGCAGAAACTCCACAAACAGACAATTACAAACTCAAATAACCTCAAAACAAAACCTCACCCAGAGAATCCACTGTAACCTAATAAACGCAAGGTCAATGTCCAAACACTCAACGGAAATATACGACCTCCTGTCAGAAGGAGGCATAGACATCCTATTTGTACCCAAAAAATGGCTAGACAACTACAAGATCACCCTGAACAACTGCCTGCCCGAAGACTTCAAATGCATCCAAACAAACAGAAAATCCAAAAGAGGGGGGACTAGCGATCATCCACAAGGAACAACTGGCCATCAAAATGGAAGATCCACTAAACATCGATAAATGCGAATCCTTAATACTACGACTTTCAGTAAACCCCAAAACCAACCTGAAATTCATACTGATATATAGACCACCAACCTACGATGCGACTTTCGTAGACGCTTTCACGGAAGCAATCGCTACCCTAGCCATCAACTACAATCACCTGATCATCCTCTGATACTTCAACAACTGGTTCGACGAATAAACCACAACCACACAAAAATCCTTAACCGCCCAACTAGCAGCCATGAACCTACAACAACTAGTCAAAGGAGCAACCCACTCAGCAGGGCACACACTTGACGCAATCTTCGCCAACAAGGATCTCATCACCACGGCACCCCCAATTCAAAAACTTTGCAGCGACCACCTCCTTATTCCGTTCATAATCACAACGGCCGCTCCAACAAAAAAGCAACAAGAAAAGCAACCCATCATGATGAAAAGAAATTGGAGAACCATAAAAAATTCCAATCTAACCAAGCTCCTACAACTCAGCAAACCACAAGCATCAACCATGGAAGAAGCAGACCTAGACAAAAAAGTTGCCCTACTTCATACCTGGATCGAAACAACCCTTGACGACATCGCCAAAGAAAAGCCCTTCACCCCATCACGCAAGAAAACTACAGCAAAATGGTTCACCCCACTACTCAACGCCATGAAAAGGAAAAACCGAAAACTGGAATCTGAATGGAGGAACAACACCACCACCGCAAACAAATTGAAATACCTAGAACAGATCCGTGCATATAAAAAGGAAATACAAAAAGCAAAGAGAAAACATTACGACAACTGAATCTTCAGAGCACCAAACGCTCAAAAAGAACTATTCAAAATCATAAACGAAATAAAAAACCCACCGGCCTACAACAACACGCCAATCCCATTGACAAAACTTTGCGAGAACCTTGGTGACGACTTCAAAAACAAAATAACCTCCATCCAACACACCATACAAAACAGACCAAGCGTTCACAGCTCAAACCCCACCAACGCAGACGAGGAACACGCAAATAAGCTACGAAGCTTCCCAGAAATATCAGTTGAGGCTTTTGTCAAACTGGTAAACCAAAGCAACAAATCGGGCTCTCCAGAAGACCCGTGTCCCCCGGACATATACAAAACAATTCTCAAACAAGGAACCCCCATGGAATACCACAGGAACCTCCTCAACCTCTCAATCTCAACAGGTAAAGTACCGCAGGCCTTCAAATCGGCTTACATCAAACCACTACTCAAAGACACAACAGGAAACGTAGAAGACTTATCTAACTATAGACCCATCTCCAACATACCCTACATAGCCAAACTACTAGAAACGTACGTCTACCAGATAACCCAAGAATTCATAGAAGAGCATTGCCTACTAGACCAGGCACAAGTTGGCTTCAGACCTATGAGAGGAACAGAATCGGCTCTCCTCTCAATATGGGACGACCTAAAAACAAACGCAGATTCAGACAACAGCACCGCCCTGATTCTCCTTGATCTGTCTGCAGCCTTCGACACTGTCAACCACGCCATCCTCATAAAGAGATTAGAAGGACTAGGGATAACGGACACTGCCCTACAATGGATCAAATCCTTCCTAACAAACAGAACAGAAACAATATGGATGAAACCTTGTAAATCCAAACCCAGAGTCTCCACGTGCGGAGTACCACAAGGATCATCCTTCTCCCGCTTCTATTCAACATCTACATGTACCTATTAATCAAACTCATCACATGCTACAACTACGCCGACGATACTCAAATAATCTTCACATACAAGACACCCGAGAAGAAAACACCACACTAGAGAATTGCCTTTGTGACATATTCAACTGGATGAACCTCAACCATCTCAAAATCAACCCAGGCAAAACAGAGATGATTGTTTCAATAAAGGAGGAGACATCAACTACATCCCCTGGCCAAGAGAGCTCGGCAGCACACCAGAACCATCATCAATGGTAAAAAACCTAGGGGTCCTCATGGATAACAACCTCACTCTGGAGCCACAAGTAAACTCCGTAATCAAGAAATGTTTCTTCCTCCTGCGAGCAGCAAAAAGGATCCTACCGTTCCTGTCATTCGCCAACAAAACACTTTCCATCGTCTCTCTGATCATGTCCAGAGTGGACTATGCCAATAGCCTATACCTGGGCATGCCCGAACGACTTCTAAAATAAACTGCAACACATACAAAATGCAGCAGCCAGACTCCTCCTCAAGCTACCCAGAAGAGAACACATCACACCCGCGCTAGAAATACTACACTGGCTACCACTGAAACAGCAAATAAAGTTCAAGGCCATGTGCAACACGCACAGAGCAATACACAAACAAGGCGCAGAATTCCTAAGCGACAAGAACACTAGGATCAAGCACCGACATACGCCTGGAACCAAAACCCTACAACAGAAAAAAACTCGGAGGATCGTCTTTCTCTCACCAGGCGCCCAAAACCTGGAATGACCTACCTAAGAATATACGGAATACAACAAACCACCTAGCATTCAGGAAACTCCTCAAATCATGGCTCTTCAAAGCGTAACCACAACGGAGACGCACTAGAACGCCCAGACATTAAAACAATGATGAAAATAACTCCAACCTCGACCACTCTCAAATTGGACAAACACTCAAACCAAAGAACCAACCACTCGACAGAGCGTAAGACATCATGGAAAATAGCCACAAAGGAAGGCTGCAGACACTGACCACATACCTAGACCCACACGAAAGCCCAATTGACTCTCCCACTGGTACGTACCGGACGAACATATCCAGACCGGCAGACGCATCTAGATAGAAGTTGGCCTGCGTCGCATCTGGATACGATCGACTGAAGGATAACATGCCCGCACCTAGAAAAACGTAAATGCTAACATGTGCCACACCTAGAGTTGTGAACACCGGCCTGCGTGGCGCTCGGATGGAGTCGTGAATGTTAGCATGACCACACCTGGACGGTCATTAGACACTAGCCTGCGCCGCATCTTGGTGGGAGTGTGAATGTTGCCATGACCTCACCTGGATGGAGTCCTGGGTGTTGGCCTGCCCCGCGTCTACATGGGAATGTGAGGGCCAACAAATGCCACACTCGGACAGAACTGTAAATGTTAGCATGGTAAAGGTCAGGTTACCCACTAACCAATATGAGCTCAAACTCTGCATACTTATCTCACTCCAAAAACTCACACAACCATGTCTCGCACAACAAGCCGCACGCACTTCACAACACTGCAACAACACATAAACCTGAACAGCACACGCGGACTGACTCCGATCGATACCCGCACCAAAGCTCAGCACCCGGTGTATACCGAGTTGAAGCTGCCAAAAGAACACCACTCCTCTGACTATCCTACTCCCTCTTCACCTTACTAACCCATCCCACCTTTGTCGTTCACAGATCTGCCTGAGCGCCGGGCGGGGGACCAATTCCGTTGGTGACGGTGCGCGGTACAAAGACCTTTAACATTTAACATGCCTTTGGCACTTAAGTGGACGAGATGATTACTGCTGCATTAGTACTTGAAGTCAACAGAGAAAAGAGATTGAAAAGAGCACAGAGGAAAAGAAAGGAATGCAGGGCGAGCTGTGTTTTAAATGAAGAGGGCAACTTAAATAGCTTACTTTGCTACACAAGTGCCCATTTTATTAGCAAACCTACAGAATTGTGTAGCAAATTGCTATGAGACACAGCTTATTTTATGCCTTGATATATTATGTCACTGTGCCCCTTAACAGAAATTCTCATTTCTGTGGCAATTCCCTTCTACCTTAGAAACGCCCAGCTGTTTTGCTGGACTTTGGGGCTTTTTGGTTTTTCATCCTGGAGTTAGTGAGTCTTTTTCTCAACTCATGTATTTTCTCTGATTTGACCTCTGTTTCTTTTAGTTTTGGAATCTGACAAACTGCATAGGCATCACCTTTTCGTATTGTGACACACAGCACCCTCAGTGCCGTGTCAGAGAGAAGTCCTTTGGATTTCTCTTAAGGTTTAAATACCTTCTCTTGGATAAACTGTTTCCAAGCGTAGTAAAGTGAAATTGACTTCATTTACCTTTGTTACTTTGTAGACCCATCTTATGTGGAGTGCTGGAGCGGTTACCTAGTATCCCCTTGGTCTACTTTCTCATGTAACATTTTTATGTTACCCTCACTACAAATAATTTTCCTACCATTGTGTGTTTTTACCGCAGGCTGAATCCTCAGCTACAGTTTTGCACACATGGGTGCCCATTTTGTCAAAATTGCCCCAGTCTTTTTTTGTGAGGTCCTTCTTAGGTTTTACTCTGCGCGCCAAACCAGGTTTGGTTCCTTTGTTAGTTTTGACTTTGGTGGGGTTCATTGCTGAAGCCCACTTCTGGCTTCAGCGTGTCTGGCAGGGCAGAAAGCGAGGGAGGTTCCCGAAACCCCCTGTGCTTAGTTTCCTTGGTTACAGGAATGTACCCAAAGGTGATTGGCCGGCTGGCTGTCCTTTGAGGACAGCCAGCCTGCTGTGATTGACAGCTAGGTTGCGAATGGTTGGAAGAAATGTGAATAAAAGCCAAGGTCTTTTGCAGGGAAGGCAGAGTCGACCACTAGACGACGGAACTGAAGAGGAAACTGGAAGAGAAGCTTGCTGCACCCTCCTGGGCCGTTGGTTTGCCCGGTGAAGCCCTGCTGCATTGCTGAAGCTCCAAATTTCGAATCGACTAGAGAAGCCCGGAAAGGAGGACTTCTCCCCTTGGGATGGTGGGACCAATCAACCCCAAGACTAACTTGCCTGGAACCCCTCTTCCTGCTGGCTGTACCTCTTTGCTGCTGCTGGAACCAAGTCCATCATTTTTAAGTCGTACCCGAGCTCCAGGAAGATCCTCCAGACTCCCTCGAAGCAGGACTTCCGAAGCCTGAGCCACCTCAACAGAGTGCTGGACCCCAGAAGCAAGGGGAGCCCATAACGTTTCAGAGAACCGCAGTGGTACTATTTGCGATTAGCTGTAACCGCCAAGTTCCCCTGATCTGAAGTTAGCCCATTGCTGCTGGCGACCTGCAAACCGCAGTGCAGGAGTGCCCATACATCTTTTATCTTGTCCCCACGACTGAGGCCCCAGGAAGACAGGATCTGCAGGACTGCAACAGGAACAGAAGCCACCTGGACCTTTTTCTTCAGACACAAGGTACGGTCTAAACTAGAGGTACCTCTTGTTGTGTGTAGCTTGCTTGCTCTGATTGGAGACTTGAAGTAGCTGCCTTTTCCAGAGTTGCTTGTATCTTTGCTTTTCACAAACCTCCCAGCTTGTGGCCCAACAGTGATTATTTTCTATACTCTCTATAACTTTGTGCAATACTTTTTGTGCCATCTTCCAGAAGTGCCTCAGCTCCCTTAGACATTGGCTGTCTTGGCTCCCTGCAGACTCTTCTGACCCTTTTACTTTGCTTATTTGTCCCTCAAAAAAGTCATACATAGGTTACTTGTATAGCTGGGAAAGGGTTAACCTATACTTAATTGGGGGATTGTAAAGTACTTACCTGTTCAGAGAAACTTGTTAACCTCTGTTTCCTTCCCTAACCGTCTTTTCCATTGCCACAACTCTCAGTATTGCTTTAAATGTCAAAACGTGATATATCAATGTCCCCAGTTTCCTAACGATTGAAGTCACATTAGGGTGTAGGAAGTGTTTGTGTGCCAACCCAAAAGGGCATCTACTTACTGAACTGAAACTGAAGGAGAGTGTTGTTGAAGTGTGTTTTTATTGTTGCCAATTGCCATTTCTAAAGAAAGCTTATTTTAAAAATGACTTAAATTAATAAATAATAATTTTACTGGAAATCCTTGAGTATAGTACAAGTGTTATTTGAATACCAGTCACTGTGAATCTCTGTTGCATCTCTACAGCTCACACTGACCCCTCTTGATATCAGTCTGGCTGCTCAGTCACACTACCAACTTGTGCAGTACAGGCATATACCAAAGGTTGGGTTCCCTATTGCCAAGAGGACAAGGCTGGTGTAGTCTCCCACAGGGTCACTACATACAATCTTCCCTAATTCCCCTGTACCTCAGTTCATTTTGTCTGCGCGCTCAGCACACTGCTCATTAGAAAGGATTTCCCTTATAGGCAACTTTCCTTCCATATTCAATGGACCCCTCCCACAGAGAAGTTGTCTTCAGCTTCACTTCCCTGGCCTTTTGCTTATTTTGTCATGGGGAAATGTACTAGTCCTTCATACAGTCAGTACTTGTGAACTGTTTCCCTTTTTGTCTTATAGTGTACACTGCATCTTACAATGCAGTGCATGGGGACACTTTTGTATCACCCTAAACCTCTTACACTAAGACTTTTGGTTACTTTTTGATGTGGCTATGGAGAGTGGGTGCAAGGATAGCAGTTACCCACAGTGCCTGTAGTTAGCCTTGTGTCAGCTGTTTAATTTGCCTGCAAGCAGAGACTATATCAGCTGGAAGAGGAGAAGCAGTTAGCTGCAATTCGATTCGGGAGCAGCGATTGTCTACATAACGACGAACACTGGGTATCCAATGATTATATAACTAACAATTGATACATTGTTATCGAATATTTATTAACAAATGTATTTTCTAATGCTTGCTAATCTGCTTAGAATCACATGCTGGGCATATAGTCCGACATCCAGTGGTAACAGCAGAGTATTGCATCTTGTCTTTCGGGGACCGAAAGAGGACGTCGGCATAGGCGTGTCTGTAACACTATCCCTATCGTGATGTGTAGTGTACCCAAAATCCCTCACGCGCATCGAGGTCCCTCAGATAGTTTTTTTCCACCCAGATAACTGGTCGCCCTATAGCGGAGCTCTTACATAAGAGGCATTGTTTATTTTATATCGACTTGTCGGTTATTCCCTATTAAGTCACTTCGGTCACAAGAACATCTTTGACGAAGACTGCAGGGGATTCGTCTACGGTAGTGGATTTCGGTGCATCAGATCCGGCGGCCGGATTTTCCTCATCGTCGGGCCTTCTGGCTGACCTTTACAGTAGGGAGAGTGGGGTCGGGGTGTCCGTATTTTCGGTATGTCTTTCCTCTTTCCCCCTCTTCACCCTTTTGTTCTAGTCATCTTCCCCTTTTGCTATGGAAAGGACTCCTTTTAGTTTCTGCCCTAAGTGTAGGGTCATATATCCTTGGAAGGACGAACACAGGACGTGTAACGCCGGTCTACCCTTAGATCACGATGAATAGCGGTGTGCGGCCTGCAAACGCCTTCGGCCTAAGACCCTGAAGGAGCGCTGTGTAAAGCGGTGGGCCGCGTACGGTATGTCGCGGGTGGAACCCCCGGGTCATTAAATCTAGTTGCAATTGTCAACCTTGTAGATCACTAGCATAGTCCTATTAAAAGGAATATCTGAAATCAGATCTCAGAATTTGCTCAATGGTTGCATTTAGTGCGGTCACCTGAAATAAATAAATCATTAGGACGAATCAAAACGTGTGCATGCCACACTATGGTCTCTCTGGCTCATTTGTATTTATAGTAATAGAAACTTTGTTCCATTACAGATCAACTGCATGTTTTGTACTGGGCCCCACCTCTTTTCTTCTACACATGTAACAAAAGCTTTGAGCTGGTGTCTTGTGCATTGTTGGTTTCATTCATAGCCTCCTTTAGAGACTTGGTGCGCAATTAAAGATGTTGGTAAAGCAGAGTTGTCTTGCATCGTCCCGAAAGCAAAATTGCTGTAGCCAATTGGATGAATGACATTGTGAATACAGTACAAGTTCAGCATACATGGACAACAAATGTTTAACCATGCGCTCTCTGTCTCCCTAACAGGTTGTCAAAGTAGCAGTGTTAAACAGCGAGCCTGAAAAGGAGAGAATGAAATTGTCCTTAAAGCTGACAGTGGAATCTTTCACAGACAATTTAGAAATCAGCCCCCAGATGAAGGAACGTGCACGGAAATATGAAATTGGCAAGGTCAGGTTTCTGTGAAATCTCACGTTGATGCTGCCTAAGATCCACAACATGTTAAAAGCATTTGACTAGGAAATCTTTCTTTTGCAGGTTTCCCCTTCACTTTAATTCCACCACCCCCCTGCAGCAATGCACATGGTTTGATGCTGGACTGATTCTTCGGGTTTGTTTTGGGGGCACTGGTCAGTCCTTATAGCTATCCGTGTAGGGGACTAACTTCTAACCCCCATTTCAAACCTTTTTGAGTAGCATTACTCCCTTCCTTTTGAAGAGTAGTGCAGGGAAACATTGTTTCCCCTTTATTGTATTTTTTTTGTTAGTGCGTATGTCCCAGTACAGCACTAACAGGTTGATCGCAGTGGTACCTCATTTAGCTATTTTTAAGTGCACTGCCCACATATGTTTACTGCAAGGCTGCCATTTTACCACCATGGTGGCCCAAAATGTCTAAAAATTATGTTTTAATACCTTCCTTGTTCGTTCTGTCTTTGTTAACCTTCTTCCTGCATCCAAGTTTTGAAATGGCTGTATATGGTCATGCACTTTCGTGGGCTTCTTGCTAGAAACCATGGTGAGAGTGAATTGGCTGCATCTGGTTAAAGGTATTGTGAGGAGTCCGAAATGAGTCTGACACAAGTTTGCCATGTTTTGGTTAAATACTTCTATTGAAAATTAAAGGGGTTGGGGAATGGCCTCTCTGTGCCTGCTCTGTGAGGACTTTGCCCCCTAAACAAAACTAAGGCTCTGTCCGTGTCAGGCTGTCAAAAACAAAACTGTCCTGCGTCCAACTTTCAATTCTGACCCTCGCACTACACACTTTACTCTAAGGTGGAAAGGGGAGTTGTCTTTAACCTTGGTTGGTTTGGATGAAGTGTTTATAAAGGAAGAATACATTATTTAAACAAGGGTTTCTTCAAGGATAACGTTCTTGGTTCCAGAGGGAAGCGCCCTTCCCCTGGATTCGGCTTAAATACTTGAGATTTTCCTACACAATAGTTAAGGGCCTCTCTTGGCCAAGTGCAATACTTGCACAGCAACTGTTTAACTTCACAATTTTGGGTTCTTTCAAGAATAGTTCTTTGGGCCCGTCTTGGCCAGTGCAACACCTGCAAACAATATTGTTTGTTTTCACAGTTTCTTTAAAGTACAATTCTTTGGGCCTTTCTTGGCAAAATGTAATATCTGCACACTTACTGTTTGTCTTCACAATCCTTTTTAATTGCCTGGAATATTCCCTACCAAGACTTCTGTTTTATATAATTGAAATTGCATGGTATACTCCCCTGCCAGGACTTCTGCTCATTTGGGTTTTTCACCCGTTCACAAAGTTGTCTGTTTATAGTATTCGATAATGTATCTTCCTGATATCTTCCTACTGCTTTCCTCGTATTTGCACCGTGTATATTTACACATTAGCAAAGTATTTATTTGCCACTTAAATTCCTTTTTAGTATGTCCATCTCTTTTCTCTCTCAGGTAAGTAATTTTCAATTATACGCACTCAGCGTATTGGCAAATATGCCCCGGTGTCCCTATTGCTCTCAGGAGGACTCACCAACTGTTAGGGAAGATTTTCATTTATGTGCTAAATCTTCCTCATCTGTAAAACCCCCAGATCTTTTTGATGGACTTGGTGATTATTTTTCCATGTTCCTGGGTGAGTAGGAATCTTTTTCCCTTCTCACCCTTTCTTTTAATCTTTTTATGCGTGACCTTTTTATGTCTCCATAGTGTATGTTTGTATTTATGGTTCCCTATAACTTAAGGGCTTTACGCATTTTCCTTTGGCAGCACACTGCACCTTATGGGCAGTGTTGCTGGGTTGTCCCTTGGGCTTCCCTTTCTCAATTTCTTTTTTGTGCCTTGGGTGAACGACTGTTCCCAAGGGTAGAGGGGGACTTCTGTCCCCTTTACATTTTAATAATGCAAAGGAAAGTCTTTTGTACTTTTCAGGATGGTTAAACAAATGTCTTTTCTCAGTTGATTAAATTATGGCAGAAGGCAAGTCTTTTCAAATTCTCAGTGTTCAATTGAAATAATTAATATAACAGTTTATTTTCAACATACCTGTTCAAAATGGGTTTCTTGGTGTACTCTGCTGCCAGGAATATCTCCCTTTTGGATCATTCAGATCCCCTGGTGTCTATTCCTGTCAGGTATCTTTCCAAAAAGGTTTACTACCTGATGCTCTTATCAGGTTTCTATGCAACATTCACATTCCCTCAGAAGTATTACACAATTGTACTTCAACAGCACAACTTTGTTGACCTCAGTTATTACTTGTGCCAATTTCCCACCTCCTGACATCCCATTATGAGGTGGTGTTCAAGCACTCTGTCAACCTTTCTTTCAATCCCTCTTGGCAATGCTTTTTCCAGGTTTTCCCCAACTGACCTCTCATGTCAGGAAAATTGTGCCATATTTTCCATTTCTTCTCAATTCTATTTGGTCGTTATTCAAAATTACTTCCCAAATACTCTGTGTCCCGAGACCACCTACTCGTTTAGGTTGACCCACCAGTTCACTGTGCTGCTGCTGCAAGGAGGCAAACTTCTCTTTCTTGGCAGTCTCGTTTGGCTTCCGCGTCTGCTTAGGAGTCTTGAGCCAACAGAACCAGTGCAGCTCTGCAGGACCGCATCTTCCACTGGCCCTGCTGTGCACCGTTCACCTTAACTTCACTGGAGTTTCTCTTCTACGGTACTGAACGCTGCCAGTCTGCTACCAGCAGATGGTTCCTTCTCTCCCCACAGCTGTTCTGAGAGTTTGCCTCTGCCTCCGGACTCGCTTTCTGCTCCACGCACTCTTGACACCTTTCTCCTTTATCCTTCCCCGATCTGTCGGCTGCAGTTGATTTCCAGGTTTAAATGTCCTGCACAACTGACTTGGATCCTGACAACTAGACTGCATATTACACTTGGTGTCATATTTCCTCCACATTGACTCCTTTCTCCTCTTGCTTGTCTCAGTACTTGAGGCTGTCTGGGACTTGAAATCCAAGGAAGTTCCAACAGATTTCAAGTTACGTTGTTGGCCAGTTTTATGCAGACAACAATCACCATGATGATTAGATGTTGCATAACATGCCATCAAAGATTCTGGAATTAAGGTTTACTCCTCACAGAAAGGGGAAGAAACCATGTCTCTTCTGTCGGTCAGAGTGGCCACCTTCTCCCGGTATTCATCTCCTCCCCTCCCCCATGATCCTCCCTCCTGGCACCACCCCCAGGGTCAGGATCAGGTAGCGGCTGCCTTTCCCTGGCCATGTGGGAGGAGAGCATCACTGGGGAATCAGTGAGGACTCCTCAGGATTCATCACACCGTGGATCGAATGTAATGGCTTTTTAGTTGATATTACACACAGGCTGTCAAAACAGCCACGGGAATGCACAGAAGGGTAATTCTGGTAGAATGCTGGCTTCTTTCTTTTTTCGCCATTTGTAGTGTACTTGTCCTTTCTTTGGTCTTTGTCTGCTGTCCTAGGTGGGGGAGGTCCTGGTTGAAGTTTTGACTTTGGCGGGAACCCTTTGTGTTTCCTGCTGAGGCTCCAGATTGTGAAGTCAGGAAGTGAGGGAGGAGTCTGAAACTTCACCGCCCTTTGTCTTTTAGAGTGCCTGAAAGGAACCACTTCCTACTGTGGAGCTAGCTGTCCTGATTGCACATCCACCTGCCCCTTTCTGTAAACTGCATGGAGAGTGCTGTGTAACCGTAGTCCGTTCTGACCCTTCATTCCAAGCGACCTGGGGTCCCGAAGACAACCCTTACCCAGAGGCTAGTGAGACTCGCTAGTCTTGAGACAACCTGCAAAACGAGCCATCCCTCAACGTGCTGTGACCTTCAAGGGCTGCAAACTGCCAATACCAGGGGACCTCGAGCCTGAGTGCTGTGCATAGTCTTCCGAAGTTCAATTTACGCTGAAACATTGGTGGGCTCCTGCTGGACCTCCAGAGACACGATTCAAATCCTTGAAGCCCCCTCACCAGAGTGTCCTTTCTTTTATCACCACAGCCAAGAATTCAGGAACTGGGTCCTGTCCGGCTACATCATGAAGACATCCGTCTGCAAGCTCTTCTTCACTGCTGAGATACTGTGTTGGCTTGGGTAAAACTTATCTTAAGTCTTGTGTCGATCCTGTGTGTCTGAGGGGGTGATTCATGTGTTTGGGACTTCACCCATACCGTTCACCCAGGCCGAACGCTGGAACACATCTAGGGAGCCTTCCTGAAAAGTCTGCTAGAGTTCGTTCTTACCCTAGAATTGTGTTTCACTCTTGTGAAAAGTATCATTTGTATAACTAACTATTGCTGTAATAGAAATAGTGTAAGAGTTTATGCCCAATAGGGGTTTATTCACCTTGAATAGCTGCTGCCATTCTAAAATGTTAACCTTGGGCTGTGCCTACCTTGAATTGCTTAATGCATTTGGTCTTACTGACTTCTTATTTATCCATGAGTAGCTGACTGCCCCTCTGACAATAGTTATTTTACTTTCCTTTGAACTGTTTTCTGAAAAGTGATTTAGTTGTAACTGTATCCATTCTTAAGGGAATATTAGGTTGCATATGTTGCAAGGTGTGTACTTGTACCAGTGTTGGTCTTGAAACTGAATAACACTGTAGGTTACCATTATGGTCTACCTCGCTTGAATTACATTGTGTCTTTCTAAAACTCTAATATGGTTTAAATAGCTGATGGCCATTCTAAATCTATATCATTAGGTTTTATTCACCTTGATCTGCATATTGCTCTTCTAAATAAGGGTATTCTTTGGTTTGCATACCATAGGTATTGTGATCCTTTTTATAATTGTGTTCAAGTTATGATATAGTACTTACCTTTCCAAAGATGTATCTTCGCCTGTGTTTATATAAAATAGACCATTCTTTTTACAATACATAAGAAAATAAGTGTTTCTTTGGACCATCTCTATGCTTCAATTCCTTTGTACCCATCTACAGCCGTCTCTCACTAAGATAAGCCTGACTGCTCTGTCCATGCTACAAGCATCTCCAGTGGCGCATCCTTGTACTAAGAGTTGCAGATTCTGTATTGCCTAAGGTATAGTTTTATAGAGTTTGGGTAGGACTGTCCTAACACCGGCTTCTGTAGGGATTGGTATCTTCCCTCGCGGTCGGTCGGGGAGAGATTCCAATTTGCTTCCCTCTCGCTGTCTTCTTTCCTCCGCTCGCCGGTCCTCTGCGGCTTTCTCCCGACACACCTGCTGTCCTTGTTGCTCTAGTAAGTGAACTGTGCTTGTCCTGCGTCTTCGAATGCCCAGGAGTTCACCTGCTCCTGGCGTTCTCGCAGGGCCTCTCGGTTCTGCAGCGCCATCTTCGCTCGGCAGCAAGCTGCTTGACTCTACCATGCCTGTTCGGGCTTCCCAACTCTCCCCTCCGTGCAGAGAGGTTTAACTCTCTCTCAGCAGTTGCCACAGCATCTGCCTGCCTTACTCTGTTTGGGCTGCATACATTTCCCGGGCACATGTGTGTACCATAAACACTAGAACGCTCACTAGGTTCACAGTCTCTCTTGTTCCACATTGCTCAATTCCTCCTCCTTCTTCGTGTCTGTATTTCGTTAATTCCGGGAACAGAAGCCCATTGTAAATGATTGACTCATGGAACTGGGATAAGCCTTGCCAAAAGGTTTTGATGGCAAGTCATCTCTGACAGATTGACAAGTGGAATTGAAAAAGGTGATTCGGTCACCAGGTTGGTACACAGACACAGATTTGACTAAATGACTGTTCTTCATGGGAAAAGGATTGGAAACATGGCAATAAGCCATGAGGGTTTCAGACATGGGGAGGTTATTCGCAAGGGGAAAAGGTGTATACCATGTCTCACACGGTTTATATTGATAATTTCAAAAACAATAATGTCGAAAGTCATTATTTCGAAAAAAAGTTTTTTTTCAATACGTTTTTTTTTCGAAACCCCCCCTTTTTTTTAAAAAAAAAATTAGTTTTACCCATTTTTTTTTTACTCCCGGACCCCAAAATAAATATATAATTTAAAAAACCGGAATCCGACATTTTTTTCCGACATTTTTGTCATTCGACATTATTTTTTCGAAATTATGACTGCCCACCGTCTCACACAATGGCGTCATGACATCTCACCGGGGGCTGTCTCCTCCTATGTGCTCTTGCCTCATATTGCCGCCCCCAGGATCAGGAACAGGTAGCGGCTGCTGTCCCCATGCCACATGAGGGGAGGTTACAGATAATTCCTCCATATTCATCAGTGTGCTGACATCCCTAATGCACATTCCAGCCAGTCATGTCAATGTTGATGGACTTTCGCTGTGTTTTAGGTAAGAATTAGTGCAGTCCAACTGGTGTGGGACTAAACAACCTATCTCTTGGTATTGGGTAACCCACCTTTTAATATAGGCCTGTACTACACAAGTTGGTAGTGTGACTGATCAGCCAGGCTTATCTTAATGTGAGCTGTAGAGCTGTACAATGAAATCAGTAAATACAGGTATCCAAGTAAACACTTACACGCTTCAAGTTATATAATATTTATTTATACACAGATATTTAAAGCATTCTTTAAAAAGCATTAACCCGCAGTAACATTAATTCCAAGTTAGGATTCAATTAAAGTGAACAATTAAGCAGGTGAGTAATTCATTCATGTTACACAATTTCCAGCACCCATAGGTTCATTTGAGGTCAGTATAACACTTATTTTGTATCACCTTTGCAGTATTGAGTTAAGGAGGGAAAGGTTAGGTCAGGTTGGAACAGTCTTGTATTCTATAAAAACAGTTAGATTCTCCAAAAGGGATGCTGGCAGTCCTATCCCAGCATTAAGTGTTCAACAATTAATACCTGTAAGGGAACAAGTATTGCCAACGCCAATAAGTTCAGAAGGAGGCATTTAGGGAGCCGGGACTGCCAATGTCAAAGTTCTGATTCTCTTCTTAGAAAAATGTTCTTAAATAGTCAGTGTTCAAAAAGAAATCACAGCAACTCAAGGAGTCACCTTCAAGAAGCACAGGCTTCAAGGCCAGTGCAAGTGAGTTGAGGTCAACTCAGAGTAGGGTTAGATGGCATCCCCCAAAGGTAGGAAGGACTGCAAATGGCAAACAGATTTCGTACCCCAAGCCACACAGTACCTTTGAATTGAAGTTGTTCCAGCTGGATGCCTTCTGGTTGCAGTGCAGCAGACCCTTGTTCCTTGGTCGTGGTGATGAAAGGGAGGATGTCTGGCGGACTCTTGCGGCAGCACTTGAGAGAGGAACTCGGCAGCAATGGATTTCCGTCGATTGAGCGCCAAAGAACGAAACGCTCCGGTTAGAAGTTTATTGATCCCTCAGTCCTGGACTCTGGTGAAGGGACTCTGGATGTGCTGTTTCTGTAGGGTCTTCTGGATGCCCACAAAGTTTTGGCTGGATTCGCACTTTGGAAGACAATGCACTTACAGGTGGTAAAGGTACCTCTCGTATTGGGATTCTGCAGCCTTGGAAAGTCGCAGCAAGTCGGGGGTTGTGCCAAAATAGTTTGTCTTGAAGCTAGTTGGTCCTACCTGCCTAAGGGAGGAAGTCGTCCTGTACGGGTCTTCCCTGTCGATGCAAAAATGGGATCAGCACAGCTGCAGGGCTTCACCGGGCAGTTCGCAGTCCAGGAGGGTGCTGCTGGCGTCTTCTCTAGTCTTCTGCTTCAGATGTTGCCCTTCAGTGGTCGACTCTGCCTCTAGTCCCAAAAACCTCGCTTTTTATGCAAGTTCCCATTCATACACAGTCTTAGTCTGTCACCACACAGCAGGGTGGCTGTCCTCCAGGACAGCTAGCCGAACAATTGGAATGGGTTTCACTCAGGCACCAAAATATACTAAGGGGGAACCCCTTCAGAGTACTTACTCCCTAGGGTAGTAAAGAGTTCTCTACTTTCAAAGAAGGGATTAGAGAGACAAAAATACAAATGGCAAAGGTAGAGAAAAACACGATCAGCTACACCAAATTGTTATCACAAAATTCAAATTTTATTAATTGTCATTAAAAAATATCATAAAAACACAGATGTTAAACTCTAAAAATATAAAGTGCAAGTGACACAAAGCTCAATAGTAACAAGTGAATTTGTAACAATTAGACATTAGTCTTTGATTGGACTAGAGCGCAACTCCTGTTATACAGCTTAATGTGACATGCACAGGGGAGGAAAAACTTCTTGGTCAATAAAGACCCAAATACACAAACCAGATTTAGTAACTGGTTTAATGCCTCGACATGTTTCAGTTCGTATATTTTCATTCGAACTTTCTTCAGGAGGATGTTGTGGTGTTCCGTCACTTTTCTCTTTCTCAATCAATAAGGCACCTTAACATTTTACAGTGCTCAAACCAAAATGGTGCTGCTGAAAGACATTTAAAAAAAACACTGTGTGAGTCTAGATGTTCACTACAGCGAAAACAGATTCAATCTGTGTAAGCGAGGCAACAGAAAAACAAACACATCCATTATTGGCATCAGAGTGGTAGTGGTACAAGGGAAGGCTCTAAATTAGTAGAGTTTTGATACAATTTGTATGTATTTTCTACAGATAGTGAAAACTGTGAAGGGTGCATTAATTGCTTGAAGACGTAATTATTCTCAGCCTTCCCTTGTACCACTACCACTCTGATGCTAGGTAATGGATGTATTTGTTTCTCTGTTGCCTCGCTTACACAGATTGAGACAAAGGACAGGGATGTTTTGGGACCCTCCCTCACTTCTCGCCCTTCCAGACACGCTGGAGCCTGGGCGGGCTTCAGGGCTGAAGCCTGCCAAATCACACAAAGGATTCAAACAGAGTAAAAGCCCAGAAGAAACGAACTGGCAAATGGCGAAAAAAGATGATCTGGCCATTTTGTCAAAATTGTCACCCTTGGGTGCTGTACAGGTATCGGCCTGCAGATACAGGTCACCAGGTAGTAGAAATGAAACCGCCGCCACCAGCCATTCAAGTCAGTTAGTGTAACAAAATGTTACGTGAGGAATGGGTCAAAGGAGTTACTATGTAACCCCCCAGCACTCCACGTAGGGTGGTGTGTGCTGGACCCATTTATTAAAGGTAAGTAAGACAGGGGTCATCTTACTATTCTGGGGAACAGTAGTTCACCCAAGAAAATGTAGTTAAACAATAACAGACGTCCAAGGGACATTTTGGAGGCACTGCACAAAAGCTGTTGTGTGTCACAATGCAAACACAGATACCTATGGAGTTTAACAAGCTCCATAAAACAGTAATTAACACAGAAAATCATGGTCAGGAAAACGCAAGTTAGTGAGAAAAAGGTCCCACTCACTCAGAGGTAAACATTAAAAAGCCCCAAGCCCAGCAAAAGAGCTTGTGGTCTCTAAGGTTAAAGGGATTCTGCACAGAAATGAACATTCTCCCGAACACTGAAATTTGGCTGTCTAGGATTGGACGGCATCTCTGTTTGAATGATGCAGGTCCTTGGATTGGTGGGTTGAGTTCACACCAGCCGAGAATTTTACAGATTAGAATTGGATCTGGAGTCAAGAATCAGAAGAGACCAAAACAGGACGCTGCATAGATTTTAGGAGACCACCCTGGGTATGATGAACAGGGAGCTTAAAGAGGTTAGTCAAAACCCAATCAAGGTACGTGAATGAGCATTCAAAGCTTATTCTCAGGAGAGTGTGAGTGGCGTCAAGGGCCCTCAGTGAGTCCACAAAGTATAGTACATAATAGCTCAATTTAGACGGTCAGTTATAAGATAGTTATTTATTTTAGGCCTTATGAACACATTTATAAATGCATCTGGCAAATAGTATTACACAGCATTCTGATATAAATATATACAATCACCATAGGCAGCCCTACAGGAAAGTGGTGTATCTGCCACTTTTACTCCCAGAAAATAGGCACATGCTGCCAAGAAATGAGTAAAAATACTTTCAAGAAAAGATAGGAAGCAGGCACATAGAACTTTGTGTGCCTGCTTTCACCCACACGGCACCATAGATCTGTATTAGACCAGTAGTAAACGTATCACAGGAAGAAACTATTATTATAGCTGCCTGATGGTAAGAAGTTAACACACATCTTTTTAATATGCATGAATAACTAGGTGCAAAGAAATGATTACAAAAACATTATCGTTGTCCAATAAAACATATTTTTACCCGCTGGTAAAATACTCCCTTTGGGATCACGATGCACATTTTTACTCCCTAAAAAATAATTTTGCTCTCAACTTAAAAAAAAATATGGAGTAAAATACTCCATCTTCCAAATCGTATTTGGAGCACTGACCATAGGTTCACTTAAATAACATCAGATAACTTAATCAAGCAAAGCAGTAAATAAGTTTATGCAGTAAATGAAGGGAACCAATCGCAAGAACAATATCCTAACTTGAGAAGTCCAAACCCTAAGATGAATGGGCCCGTGTGCTCAAAAGTAAGTCCAGAACAATGTTTCTCATCAGTATGAGTTCTCGTTAGAAAGGATGCAATGGGTTTGTGGTGGTAACTCGCTTCAAACTAATTTATCTAAGGAAAGGTAAGTGTTCTCCTTTCTTTCAGACCCATGGATTTGTTAGGGATTCCAATCGGGCGTCACACACCGTACCAGGACAACTTGGTCGTATACTGTGATGTGGCACTCAATAGGAATGTTTTTTCTTTAATTTCAATGAATTCAAATTGAGCCGATACCCGACCCGTCTCACGCCCCCTTGGACATTGCCAACAATAAATGGTGAAGAAAGACTGGGCCATGCACCCATGGTTGCTTTAGTGGGGCTGCAATTGCAGCCCACAGTAAAAACACACAATGGTAGAAAAATGTAAACCACTGCCACCAGCCACTAATTGTAGAAAGGGTAACATACAAATGTTACATGAGAAACTAGACCAAGGGGATGCTAAGTAACCCCTCTAGCACCCTATTGTAAGATGGTGTGTGCTCGGTGTAGAGAGTTACACATAAGTAAAGTCAATTTCACTTCACTGTTCTTGGAAACAGTAGTTAATCCAAGAGAAGGTATTTAAACCTTTGGGAAATCTGAAAGACTTCCCTATGCCACTGCACTGAACGTGCTTTGTGCCACAATGTAGAAAGATGATTCCTATGGAGTTTGTCAGACTCCAAAGTCACAAACACCGAATCTAAATCACAGAAAAATTACATGAGAGAGTGGGGGAAAAAGGTCTCACTCTCTCCAGGTTAGAAATTAAAAAGCCCTAAAGTCCAGCAAAAGAGCTGGGGGGTCTCTAAGGTAGAAATAAATTAGCACATTTCTGAGAATTCTCCCTAACAGCTGTGAACCTTCTGCCACTTCCCCCCAGTCAGTTTGCGCTTTATATCTAAGACAGGACTTAGTCTAACGTGTGCACCATTTCTGCGACCTGGAAGGTTAAGGCTTAACGCTTAAGAGTGTTCCTTTCCTTTGATTTAACATACGGTATTCAATATGTACACTCTAAAGACATGCCGCGTCTGTTCAATGACTATTACATTGCATTCTATGGATTTTGGTTAATCACAGGACTAAAGGCTGCATCTGCTTCTTGGTGAGGATGGTCTATTGGTGGTTCCTGCGCTTTGACTGCTTATCAGATCTAAATGGTTTAAAAAGCAACTCTTGACCTTGCTATGTGCTGTTTAAGACAGGAAGTTCACACTTGTGGTTATGCTTCTCTGCTGGAGGGGAAAGCTACTATTTCCTGAGCGTCGCTTTTCACTACAGCCAAGCAGCAACTGTATGTGTGTGTCCTTTGCTAAAAATACGTGCGTTATCTATTCATGGAACTATTTGATCTGAAACACGTGTCTGCTTTTGTCCCTTGTCAACAGCCCTTGCATTATGTGGAAGCGTGTGCCTTGTACTCCAACAACATTTGTAGGCCTCTTGCTGTTTGTAAAGTTGCCTGATGTGTGACCAACTGTTTTAGGCTATAATCCACAACAATTATCCATAATCCACAGCACCCCTTTCAAGGGAGTTTGTCACAGATCAAAGATTTGTAGCACTGTGAAGTCATTATTCCACCTACTGTTCGCTATATTCACAAAAAATAAAAAGGTTGCCTGTTGGTGGCAAAACACAATTTAAGCATTCATATGTAGCAAATAATTACTGCATGCAAAAACTAACATGAGCTGCTTGATAAATTGATGAGCGCCTAGAAGCATGTCATGTGTGCTATACACAATGAAAATCAGCGGCTGCAGTTAGCACTAATTGCCAACACCAGCATGAATTGAATGCATGTATCTAACATTGAGGTATTCAGAATGAGTCCACTATATTGTAAATGCAACTAGTTGAGGATGAATGAATGCATGTATTCAATGTGAGGTATTTAGGTTAACTGAAAATCATTACTGGCAATAGTTTCAAGATAAGACAAAGGATCCTTTGAGAATCCATTAGGAATTAACAACCAGCATATCTTCGCTCCTGGCTTCTTCACCCAATGCGTTTTGGATTGTGCGATCTTGAGCATGTGCTGACATGCGTACACTGTCAATAGTTTGAATCGGTGTATCGGTGTCCTTAAAAATAAACCAATATGTGAGTGCCTTTGTTACCCAGAGAGATTTGCACATGGAGGTCATCCAATTTGTATGTTTGCTTTGCAATCAACCTTGCATCTTGAGGTAAAATTAAATATATTTTCAGTTCTTTGACCCCTGACTGGGATGCCCGGCCAGGTGAATTATGTCAAATTTCAGGCTTTCTGAACTCTGGATTAGCAGCAAGCCTTCTTCTGTGGTGTTAATAAGTCCAGAGGGGACGAAAACAAGATGTGCATGTCGTCATTTTGTACTGGCCTGGGCATTGTTTCCGTGTGCCATGTTCTCCTGGAACCAGAGAAATCCATCACTTGTCTCGTCTGTGTGAGTTCCCTGGGGTTTGGGCTTTGTGAGTAGGCATCGATCATCTTGTGGCTGGCTTGTGTCAGGCTTTGCGAAACAGGGTCCAGCTGTTTCATTGGCTGTGGCACCGATAGCATTTGGCAATATTCTGAATCGCTTTCGTCATTTCCTGAGCAGTTTATCTTGCTCTGGCATGTTCCCATGGCAGGGTGTGGGTTCACGGGGATTTCAATGAACTCGCAGTAGAATACTTGCGGGAATAACCTTTGGATTCCGCAAATATGTCTATGTGTAGATAATGTTTTGGCAAGTCTGCTCTGCCACAGCACGAGCCTGGACAGTGAGATTTTGGCTCCCAAGTTATTGGCAAGAAGTGATACTTCGGCTCGCATCTGGCAATGGCTGATACTATAGACTTCTTCCTGGTCAATGACAAAAATAAATGTTTTTGAAATTGAGCACACTGTTCATATCCTAGACGTTTGCAAAGTTCTGCTCTGAACCGGAAACGAGTTGCTTCAAGGTCCTTCATATTGCGACTTTTGTCATGATTTCAGTGTCTGCAGCAAAATATGAGACAAATTCCAGGTATTATCATCAGCCAGCAGTACCATGCACTCGACCAAATCAGTGTTCTAATGACGCTGTCCAACGCAATTAACCCTTTATGTAGGGCACTTGTGGCTGCTGCTGCCACCACAGAAAGACAAGTATGGAACCCACTGAACTTTGAAATGTCAATCAACGAGTGCATGGCCTCTTGCATCGTATTTTCAGAGGCCAGCAAAGATACAATCTGTTTGACCACAGCAAAGTGTGCTTGGAGATATTTATCTTCAGTGCTTCGCACCTCCACACAAATGTTTCACAGCCGTGCTATATGTAAGCTCAATTTCGGGTATGTAACTCTTGTTCTCCAGCATGGCTCTTGCATGGATTCATGTGCGAAGCCTCCCTCCTTCCCCTCTGGCTCTTCTTGGTTCATACTGCCACTTTACGTGCGCTACCAAATCTGATGGTGGCCGCCAGCGGTGGAGCTTAGGACGACAAGTGTGGTTGGTTGGGGGCAGTATGACCCAAAGGACATTGATAGGCTATAGAGGACACTAGCAGTTTTGGGTTTAAAGCATAACTGCTTTCTTTTTACCAAGGATTTCCAGCCTGACTGGGACTATTCATGAGCATATGAATCCATGCAAGACCCATGCTGGAGAACAAGTCTTACAGGTAAATAACTTGTACTTTACCCCTGTTAATGTGAGAACCAGTTGAAGAGCCTGAAAAGGTTAGGGGAAGGGAGCCCCCCCCATCCCCCCAGCATTGGGCATTAGTGAATACAAAAGACTTCTGTGTTTTTGCAATGATAAACATTGTGAAAGAAGCCAAAAAAAGGGAGTCATTCTCTTGGCCTAGTGAAGAGTATGAGAAAGGCCAGGGAAAGAAAATTGTCCCATACTGGTGTGTTTGAATACTGTGTGAGAAGCGAAGCGAAGGGAAGGGCGTCCTTTCCTTGGCATTGTGAGAAGCCCCAAGAAATACCAGGGGAAGGGAGTCATTCCCCCTGGCCTCGTGAACTGCACGATAAAGACCAGGAGAAGGAAGTCTTCCTTCCTGGCACTTCAAAAAGTAGTTAGAAACTTGAGGAAGCTTAGGAGGAGAGGGAGACCCCCCTCCCCATGCCCGCCAACACTGTTAAGATTCTCAGACTTTCTTTTTCTATGTGCATTGGTGGAGTGCCAAACCGAGAACACTCTGAAACATTTGGTTTTGACCTTTCTGAATAACTTTTCCTTTTTTCATCACCCAAAAGTGAACTTTGGTCTATCGTCCAGAAGAAGGGAACCATTCTTCTGGACCAAGATCACCCCTTTACTTTAATTTAGAGTGTAAGGGAAAGGAATGGGTTTGTCGCACACACCGGTGGTCTACTTATTTTTGATGGATATCCTGACAGAGCCCTTAGTATTTGGTTGAGGCAGGCAAGCCCCTCTTAGTAATAGGGCCAAGCAGGGTTTTCGACTATATTTGGACTAAATAAGACTATTACCAAAAATATGCCTTCTGTGCGTCAGTCTCGTAATTCTACACCCTTACAGCCCATATACATTAACCAAAATTCTCAAGAGTAAAAAAACAAGGGTGATAAAGTATCCCCACTGCATTGTAATATGCTCTGTGCACTGTTAACAAGTTACCAAAAAGACAAAAGGGAAACTTCGTTTCCCAGTACTGATAGTCTGAAAACTGATCAGTTTCCCCCTGACAAAATGAGCAAAACGCCAATGGAGTGACATCCCTTTAAAAAGTCAGGACGTGTGGGGGTCCATAGAATGTTTAGGGAAAGTTGCTTAAAGAAATTTAATTCCTAACAATGGATATGAAACAGAAGTGAATTGCATGTAATTCTGTTTTGGAGCACAGAGAAATTGTGATCTAGACAGCTCGTACACCTGAAACCCTTATCGGGAGCGATTGTATGCCAGAAATTAGAGTTTGCCATTTTCACGACTCCCTGAAAAATGTGTAAATGTGTATTAAGAAATGTTTATACTGGGCCAAATCCCTGCTGTACTAGGAACAGAGCACCTTGTTTAAGGACATAGGCATGTTTTTAGCCCATAAGTGGTCAGGGTGTTTAACCCTTCCAGAGTGCCAGCACGTCATTGTGAGCCTGGGCATGTTGGAACCATGCACAAGGAAATAGGAGAGCAACATCCGTTGAACTTTACTCTCTCATTGGCCCTGAATGTCCTGGTTCTATAGTTTAAAAAGCTAAATAGAATTATGGGCATTTTTCTAAAAGGTTGGGTTTTAAACTGTGGCTCCTCTGGAAGCAAATCCCCTGTTAAATGTGCTCACTCTTCCACTTAAGTCGCGTTAACCCTTCCCTGATTAGAATCTGCGGTCAATTTTTCAAGTACATGAAGTGCCACTTGAGAGCTGGATTGTTCACCAGTAAGAGCCTGTTCAACAGATTAATTGAGATTGCCCGGATTGTAGTTTTACATCCCAGCCAATGAAACGGGCCTTTTCTGTGGAACTTTGTTCTTGAACATTCCCCCTTAGACCTTTTCCAAACTGTTGAATGAAAGTTGAATGTAAAATAATCTATGCATGTTCTTCCCTGTTTTGTACGGTAAACCATTTTCAAGAAACATTTGTTTTTCATTTAAGATATTTTACTTTTTTCTGTCTTTGGCATTACTTGCAGGTATTTGATGTGACAGTTGTGAAGAAAAGTGAGACTGGGCTCGAAGTCTCAATTCTGCCAGAGGGGATTCCCGCGTTTCTTCCGACAATGCACTTGTCTGACCATGTCACCAACAGCAAATTACTATGGCACTGCCTGCAGAAAGGGGACTTTCTCCCTAGAGTGATGTGTCTGAGCAACGCCCAAGGACAGATTGTATCCTTCTCTGCAGTTTGTGATTTGCACTCTATGGCAGAGTGATGCGTTTTAAAGCAACAAAAATATAAAAATATAATCCAAAACTCAAAACACCTCTTCCTCACTTTACCCATGTCTGGTTGTTGAAACAAAATTGTCATGATGATGCTAAACACACAATTTGTATAACATCTGTCCAGCATACCACCTCTTGCAACAGGAGTGAAACCCTGTTTCTCTCCTCTTTCTTCTCTGCCAACTTGGACCATTCATCATTTAAGGCCCGAGTGCAATTGCATCCCTGTAAGGGAGTTTTACACAGGTTGCTCTCCGTGACAGAACCTGGCAAAGCCCACCTTAGGTGAACAGGGTTACACTTCTTAATTTAGGCTTGAACCACACACAGATTTTATAGATTGGCAAGCATCCAGGCTTATTGTAAGGAAGGAGGAGGAAGGAAGGCTGTAGTGAGGTACGAAGAATTCAGAGCATAAATGTAGTCCAAGAAAACACAAATACATTTAGAAGGTGTATAATAGGCATTTATTATATACCGTAAGGCAGATGTGATAATTCACAAGTCAAGTAAGTACTTTAAAACAATAGGATAATATAAGATCACTTTATAATAGTCTTTGGCAAACCACAGTTGTAGTAACCTTAAAATAACATTGATAGTTACAAATCACTTAGTAAAATAATTTGAAACATTTGGTCTTCTAGCTCCAACTCTCTGCAGATCAGACTCTTTTCTAAGCAGAGATTGTGGGGGGGAGGGCTAGATCGCTCTCGTCCACAGGAGTCTCCCTCTGGAATGGCCTGCCTGCAACTCTCAGGCTCAAGCCGGATCTCTTTAAATTCCGGAAGCTTCTCAAGACCTCCTTTTCTCCCTTGCCTCTCCCCTGCTAATGTTCCCCTTCTGCTGCATTTTGACTAGCTGCGTGGTTCCTTCTGAGTCTTACAGGGCACCAGGCCCTACTCGCCCAGTCTACCCCAGCACATTTGTTCTCCCCTGCCCCCTCCACCCCTAAACCTGCACTTGCCCCACTGGGCTACCTCCTCCTGCACTCGCCTGTTGGGGCCTTAAACACATACTGAGCCCGACCCAGCCCCTTCCTCGCACTTAACATGTTGACCCTCATTCCCTGCACCACCCCATGCTCTCCCCTGGCACTTGTCCACCTGGCCTCCCTGTAGCACTTGTCTCCACTGCACTTGCGCGATCTGAATGACACAATGCCTAGTAGTATAGTTTTTTTGTTAATCTTCATCGCTGTTCTCCCACCCCTCCCCCTGTTTGTCTTGTGGTGCCTTGAAACACCATTTGTTGTATAGGTGCATTATAAATACCCAATAAATATGCAAACTATTCCAAACTTATAAAACGTTTAATAGCTTTATTCCAGCCTATCGAAATGAGTCCAACCCTGTCTTATGTGAGTCTGTGTTCAGATGCATCACTGGGCCACTGGTGGCCAGGGGTGGAGCAGGAAAGTATTGTAAAAGGTTCAGTATGGGAGAGTTTAGCAGGGGTCGCTTTCAGTATTGCAGGAAAGTAAAGTTAGTTTTACAAAGGCTAGAGAAACGGGGTGTTCCCTTGTAGGAGTGCCCCAAGGACCAGTGTCCTAAGGCAGGATTAGAGTATGATGGGTGGTCCACACCAATGTAACTCTGTGGGAGACATGGGGGGGGGTGCTAGATAAAGCTATATGTAGCCCCCAGGTTCACTGGATCAAGCAAATGACCCACAGATAAGTTGTACTAGGGGTAGGACAGTATCTGTAGTTAGAGAAACGGTTGCTGTGGGACAGTTCCAGTGGTGAAGTGACTGCAGACCGGGATCACTGGTTGCTCTGTCTTGATGACTGAAGAAAGGGACTTCAGTGGATCTGGCGACAGCTGTCGTGCAGATGATCTCCCAGCAAAGGATCCTCTCGGTTATGGCTTGTTGGTGCCTTTTACAGGCTCCGTTGAAGGAAGGGTGTCGCAGCGTGTGACTCTTCTCATTTTCTTGGTCCTCGTTTTTGGTGAGGGGACGTTTGGGATCTGGATCAAGTCACTGCAGGCTTTGGATGCCCACAAAGTTTCATGTGAAACTGCGCTTCTTCAGACTATGCTCAGCGATGCAGCCATAGTCCCTGGGTATTAAAGAATTGCAGCCATGGAGGTCACAGCTCTTCAAGGGATGGCACACAATGCAATTCTTCCATTTTCACTGGCCAGTCTTCTTGATTATCATCTTCAGATCCTATTCAAAACCCACTTCTTCTTGGGATTTGTCCGCAGTAGGGAATGACGTCTGTACATGGTTACACGTTGGTATTGAAAACATAATTCATTGCTAGCAATAACTGGCCTAAGGCCTTTAACTTTAAGTGTGATTGCACATGGTCTGCTTATGTATTTTTGCAAATAGAGGAAGGTCTGCATAAACAAGATTTTCTTTGAACTACTGATAGCCATCACAATTCCCCAGACTCCGAGCGCCTCTAAAAGACCTTCTAATTAATGCGGCCACATAGAGCCTATGATGACCCGGAAAAACACTTACCCGCCGGATACCCTGGCCTTGTGCCTCATGTTTATTGCCACCAAACAAATGACTAACCCCCTTTAAAGATTTGAATACAACGGGTGAGATAGCATCTGTTCCCTTGCGGGACTGTTAACCTTGTCCTGTTTGTACACTGACCTTACTAGGTAGCTCATTCTTCTTTCCGTCAACAATGTCCCTGCTACTTAGAATTCATGTGCAACAGCTAACCGTGGAGCAAAGCACCCCCTTGTGTCGATTGTGTGTTTGCATTTGAATTTTTAATATTCTTTCTATGTGCGTGAAAATCTAACAAGTATACATTCTAAAAGATTGTAACACTAAAAGTAACATATCCCGTCCATAATTAACTCAATTCGATTCATATGGATTTGCAAAACTGCCCCAGTCCGCTGCCATCCTTCCATCATCAATATGGTGTGCGCAACATGAATCCCTCCTAATAAAGGGAGCCCTCCTTGCCCACCCCAACATCCCCCCCTTTAGTTAATACTTAAACTAACAAATCATAATAATTTTCTTGGGAAACCTCTCTACAACCATCTCACCCCGGTCTAAATATAGGCATACTCCTCCGAAATCAATCAAACTTGTCCCACCACCATTTTTACAATCGACCCGCCGTGCCACTCAAGCATGCTGATTTGGTGGAGGAAACAAAACCGCTTCAGTTCTATTACCCGTAAAGGATGAAGTAGTGGTGGCCATAGTCTTAGACAGGGTTGCAGTCATCATGGCAGCAAATGTTGGTACCTGACTGAGCAGAGCAACATCGTAGGTTTCAGTTTCCATGATCACTTTCAGTTTATGCAGGGCAGCAATAGTTCTGGTGAGCGTGCCATTTTGGTGTCATTGGGAGGCACAAATGTGCAGTATGTACTCCCAATTTTACTGCATACTGTTCCATCCATTGCTGTCAAGAGGTAGAGTATGTACTGGGTTTGCAAAGTTATGAGCCTCAGTGCTCCTAATTCTTCATAGCAAGAGTTCTTACTTGGTAACCTGGAGCCACTTGTTATTTGCCGCTGCTTTAAGTGTCTGGTATTTTCGCCATTAAACAGTCTCCGATATGTCTATATACGGTTGTGAAGGTGTTGCAAGGGGCACAGGGGACGAAGGGGGCACAGATGGAATTTCGGGCATTGGATGGTACAAAATCATGTGCTCTATAGGGGTCGCAAGGACGGGCACATGAAGGGTAGAGAGACTGCACACAGCTCAACAGGCTTGAGGCAACTACCTGTATGCACTCTGTCCACAGATCCAAATGTTGTTGGGCAGGGCAGCTGTACCTCAGCCAAATTTGCAATGCATAGAGTTATTGCAGTTCCCATTTTTGCCAACGGGCACTGTGCTATTGCCCTTAAAACATAGAGAAAAATGGGTGTCTATATCTTAACCGGTTTTTCTGGCTCTTTCAGCCACGTCCGATACTGCGAATAATTTCTCCATACGGCCTCATATTCTTTGTTTATTTATGCCCCCCTTCTTCTGAGAATCCCCCCATTCCTCCAGCTCTGCAACTCTTCACTTCTTGCTCCCATCTATTTTTAGGAATAATAGCTCCTTCGAAGATCAATTTGGCTCTTTGAATACACCTAATATTTGTGTGTTCTGCATGCTTGGCCATTGAACAATCATAGTCTCTTGGTATGATTGATGCTGTAATTGACTGCACATTAAGCTGCCCTCGAACACTGCACATGGCTAAGTACACTAGACATGGCACATCTCCTCCCGCTATCTCACTCGGGATAAACACCCGAGGAACGCTTGAAGCATGAGGGATAAGAGAGCAGATGTAGCAATATCCTTGGATCTCTCTCTCCCCACGTTCCTCATATGGCCATAACATACGTTATCAGCTGCAAAACAATGCACATTCATTGTGGGAGTTAACTTATTATCATTATCGAAAAAATCCCCATCAACCTTTCTTTTTGCTCTTAAGGTTTTCTCCTCAGACTTCATAAGATTAGACCATTTTGAGTTGTCTCCATTTGTACTGTTTGTCATCTTCAGACATGATGACCCAAGGACCAAAGAAAGCACAAACACAATGATAGTTACACAATTTTCAATCTTAAACATTCCCTTTCTAGTACAAAAATTATTTAAACTCCAGATCCCCATTCACATCCCCCTTTGCACTGAAACCAACTGTGAATCCTTGGGGCATACTTAATGTCTATGCCTGCTCCTGCGCAGGTGGAGGGCTGCCAGTATCCCTTAGAGTGCCTTTCAGGTGGATCCAACTCTTATTGCCCTCCACTTTCACAGCATTCTGTCGCATAGACCACCGTATGTGGCCCATGGAAATGCTGCTTGTTCCAGGAACGCACAAAGGTGCAAATGTAGACTTCTATTGGTGAGAAGACACAACCTGTGATGATATAATCTTAACACTTTTTTCATAAATGCTGTAAGATATTCCTTAAACTCCTCTCCTAAAACCGCTGCGGTCTTGGGTGCATCTTATGTCATATGTGTAGGTGAGAGATGTGTATGTAGCCTACGTCTACTCACAATTTCGTGCGGGCTGAAATGGTGTTTCGTCCCTGGCCCCTCTCTGGGCCCTGTTTTGCCATTTTTGTTAATTAAATTAGCCCCAAGTCCCTGGTTTAGTGGCCTGATCCACCTGTGTCCTTCCCGTCCTCATGCCTCCCTGCCTGCCCCACCGGCACTGATTGATTGCTGGTGCCTAGAGGGTGAAAAGCCTTGCCCTGCAGCTCGATCTGTATGCCTCTTTCCTGCTGGGCTATGCAGGTGAGTAGGAAGGCTGCGTGACCATCTTAGGCCCAGTTTGGCCATTTTTGTTAATTAAATTAGCCCCCACCCCCTGGTTTAGTAGCCCGCTCCACCTCTGTGTCCTTCTATCCTCATGCCTTCCTGCCCGCCCCTCGGCCCTGTTTGGCTGCACCTCGTGTTCATAACTGACCTCCCAGGGCAGCCCCTGTGGCTAAGGGCCCCAAGGCAAAGGGTGGCTCCAGGAAGTGTCTGCAGCTGTCAGCAGGGGAAGCCAGTGGCCAGCTGTCAATCAGCAACGACTAGTACAGTAGGAGTGGCCTGGGTGGGGAGTAGAGCAATTACTCTATCCTGGAAGCCCAGCCACTTAGCAAACCTACCTACACCTGTACAATACTGCGATTACATTCCTCGGCCTCCCTCTCTCCCACTATGCAGGTCTCTCAAATCTAGCTGTGTTTATCCATGTACTCAAATTGCATTGTTAGGTGTTGGCCTTTCTCCCACTATGTGGGACTCTCACATCTAGGTGTGTTTAGCCGTGTACCCAAATCTCACTGTGTTTAGTCTTGTACTCAGATTGCATTGTTAGGTGTGGGCCTCGCTCCCACTATATGGCACTCTCAAATCCAGCTGTGTTTTAGCCTGTACCCAAATTGCATTGTGAGACACATTCTTCTCTCTGACTGCACAGGACACTAAAATCTAGCTGTTTTAACTTTATACACAAAGGTAGTTCAGTTCTACCTTGTATTCAAACTGCATTGTGAAACTTAGGCTTCAACCGTGCAGCACAGTCAACAAGGCGCCATGTCACTCACAGGCCACAACAATGCAGCTCCCTGACGCACCACCAGCCCCAACGAGACCCACTGAGGTCTTTCACTACCCCCACCATCACACAGTGCACCCCCCTCCCACAGCGCACCTTTAACTAGCATCCCTCACCCCCCTTCTTCCCCCACCACACCTACCCGCCTCTAATTGTCTTCCCCCACCCATAGATCCTGCTCTGCACAGAACTGCAAGATGGAAAGGCGGATTAGAGAGTATCCCCCACGGAACACACCAGAGAATGCAGCAAGACACCGAACATGCCAATCACATTCCAACCGCGCCAGCAACCTACCCACATCTCCTGCGCACATTCTCCCCAATCAACTACCCACCACTCCCCCACTCACACTTCCGCACCCTTCGCGCAGCAAGAGAAGCCCTGCCCAATACCCCACCCACCAGAGAACCACCCACTCTCTCCCATACACACATGACCGCTCATAATGCAAGGAAAGGGTGAGGCCGCAGACAGCTTATGCCCCCCCCCTAGCATCACCCATTCTCCAACACAGTTCGCAACCACTGCCACCGCAATATAGGAGTGAAACCTCCCCGCCTGTGCCCAACCCAGTCCTAACTCTTCCCCCCTGCCCCCCTATTCCAACTGCTCCCTCATCTCCACACTCCTCCTCTGCATTGCCAGTCCAATGTCCCCCCATCCCAACTGCTCACTATCCCCACACTTCACCTCCTCCCTTCTCATCCTCCCCCACTCACAGTCCCCACATCAGACTCCGCCCCCTCCCCTCATCCCTCCCTCCCTCTATCCACAAAAGCATCCCACCAAATATCTTGCACCGCCATCAACGCCAGGTCAGTTTCCAAAAACAAACTCCACATCTATGACCTCATCACAGACGAAAACCCAGACAGCCTATTACTGAGATCTGGTTCTCGGATGACTACAACCTCTCGCACATGAGACCTTCCCACCTGGTTACATTCTCACCATCCGGAAAAGATCACGAAGGGGAGGAGGGCTTGCAATATTACACAAAGACCAATTCAAGTTAATAACCAAGGACACCACCACCACCACCACCACAGACTACGAATCCCTCCTGGTAAAACTTCAACTCGCACAATCCACTTCACACAGCTTCCTACTCTTATACAGACCCCCTGGCTATAACAAACTTCAGACACATTTTGTGACGCACTGGTCGCCAACCTCATCCTACATCCAACCCTCACCATTCTAGGTGACTTCAACACATGGTTCGACTCCCCATCAAACCCTATGACCAGGGCATTCACAAACAGCCTTGATCCACTCAATCTGAAACACCACACATCCACCCACACAAGAGGCCACACCGTAGGCGCAATAGTCAGCACCACAAGCATATCTACCCAGCCCCCACACCTCTTAGCACTCTGTTTCACCATACCACTCAACACTGTGGTCAGCGGTTAACACCCCACATGTCCACCACCAACAGCCCCTTCCACTTTCCCACTATGGAACAAAGTGGTAATCACCCAAGATCTTGAGTTCTCTCTCCGCAACTCCCTCAACTCACTCTTCCTCATGGAAGTACCCTCAGCAATAGACTGCTTCGACCTGTGGCTTACCAATGCCCTCAATCCCCTCGCCCAGTCAAAATGTACCGTGCAGAGATCTAGACCAACGCCGAGGTGGTTCACCCCCAATCTCAAAACTCTCAAGCACTGCCTGGAACGGGCCTGGAGAGACGTTCTTTCAGCCCAAAATAAAACCGCCCTAGCAAGGACAACCAGAATTTACAGATCAGAAATCAGAAAAAGCAAGACATTTTTCTATGGGACCCGAATCCAAAATGCCCGCAACGCAAGTAAGGAACTACATAAAATCATAGAAGAATTCAAATCCCCCATATGCTCTCGCCTGTCAATTCCAAGCTCTCAAGCCTTATGGGACACCCTCTCGCGCCACTTCTACAATGCCTCCAACGAAAGGCACAACGCCATCATCGGCAAACTAACAATCCTGCTGCCACTCGCCTACAGGCCTCCCACCCAAACCCCCCCACAATCACAATCTTGTTTTGACTCTTTCTCCCCGATCACACACCAACAAGAATTCCTCTCGCTTGTAGCAGTCAGCCGCCCATCAGGCTCCCTGGAAGACCTGTGCCCACCCTCAATGCTCAAATATTAACCTCTACCTGGGCAGGTAACGTTGCACGCACGCAAAATCCTTAATCCCTCACATCAGGATCCTTCCCAAAAGCCCTAAAAACATCCTACACCAGACCCATTCTCAAAAAAACGCACTCTTGACCCACTCCTCCCCCAAAGCTACCGATCATCTCCAATACTCGTTTCATCGCAAACTGATAGTAAGCCGTGTGGTCAAACAGCTTGGACAATTTGCCGAAGCCAACAAACCACCTAGACCCAGTGCAATCAGGTTTCAGACTGTTAGACAAAGTTTGTATGCAGTACCCTGTGGGACCACTACACACAACTATGACAACAACTATAGGCAACCCAACCTTTGGTATAAGCTTGCACTACACAGTTTTGGTAGCGTGTTGAGGAGCCAGGCTTATCTCAAGAGGGGAAATGTGAGCTGTAGTGGAGTTACACAAAGGTTCACAGCTACAGGTATTCAAATAATCTTACACTCAAGGTTTCTTGCATAAACAATTATTAATTTATCAGTTAGTTATAAAGCCTTCTTTAGAAGGGAGCAAGATAATAGTAACACACAAATACACTTCAATACTGTACACTCTGAGTTTCTGAATCAGACAAGACCCTTTTGGGATGGCCCACAGACACAACCTACACCCACAGGTGACTTCAGTAACAAGGGTGCTGGGGACATTAATATCTTACTGTTGGCATTCAGAACACTCATAAGGTTGGTAAAAGGCAAAGGTTATTAGAACACAAGAGACTACAAATATTCTTAAGCAGTGCAGATACATTTAGAGCTCACTAGAAGAGTCATTCGATTCAATAGGCTAAGCCAAAGTCAATGGGCAGAAGTCTTGGATAAGATAAAGCACTTCTGGTAAGTAATGGAAAAGTCTTCGCACAAGGTTTTAGGAGTCTTTGATGAAAAGAAGAATCAAATGTAGGGCCACAAGCTGACTTGAGTTGTGGAAGCTACAAGCACTTCTACAGAAGAGGTAAGTTCTCTTAGACTTGTTTTACAGTACCTTAGCAATGAAGAAAAGATGCAGCTGATGACTTCTGTGCCTGTGGAGCTCTAGAGCTCTCACTGTTCCTGGGCCTCAGTCGTGGGGACAAGAGGGAGGACGTCGGGGGACTTGCGGCTACCGCAAATAGCAACATTGTGGTTCCTGGCTATTGAGGTGGGCTTTCCTTACTTCTGGGGTCCTGCATTCTGTTGAGGGGGCTCGGGCTTGGTCAGTCCTGCTTCTTGGGATTCCGGAGGATCTTCCAAAAGCTCTAGGCCAGCTTAAAAGCAACGCACACAATCTGGTGTTCCTCTCCCTGGTTATACGGTGTCCAGCAGCAACTCTATAGAAATTCAACCAGCTCCACGATGGATGTCTAGCTGGCTTACTTTGGAGTTCTTTGGTCCCACCAACAAAGGGAGAAGTCGTTCTTGCAAGGGCTTCTTTGTCGATGCGAACTTGGCATTTCGACACTACAGCAGGGCTTCACCGGGCAAACCAATGGTCCAGGAGTTGCAGCAGGTTTCCTCTTCAAGCTCTTCTTCAGTTCCTTCGTCCAGTGGTGGACTCTGCCTTCCAAGCCAAAAAACGTGCCTTTTATTTAGTTCTCTCCCATTCATTCCAGCCTAGTTGTCACTCACCCAGCAGGGTGGCTGTCCTTGCTGGACAGTCAGCCAGCCAATCACCACAGAGTGCATTTGGGTCTCCTAGGAGACCAAGCACATGGAGTTTCGGCACCTACCTCACTTTCTGCCTACCCCAGACACTTTGGAGCCAGAGGCGGGCTTCACTCCTAAATCCCGCCAAAGGGGAAATGAACAAAAAGACCAAACCCGGTTTGGCGCACAGAGAAAATCTCTAGAAGGACCTTTCCATAAAGACATGGTGAAAAAAAGACCGGGGACCATTTTGTCAAAGATGGCTCTGCGCCATTTTGAAAAAGATGGCTCCCGCGGTTGCTTTACCGGAGCCACAAACGCAGCCCGTGGTAACTGCAAACCATGGTAGTTGGAAGGAAGCCACTGTCACCAGCCATTCAGTGAGGAAAGGGTAACATAAAAAATGTTACATGAGGATCTAGACACGGGATACTAAGTAACCCCTCTAGCACTCTATTATAAAATAGTGTGTGCTGGGTCTAGAAAGTTACAATGGTAAGTAAAGTCAATTTCACTTTACTGCTCTGGGAAACAGTAGTTTATCCCAGAGAAAGGTATTAAACCTTGGGGAAATCTGAAAGTCTTCCCTGTGCCACTGCACTGAAGGTGCTGTGGAACACAATGTAAAAGATGATGCCTATGGAGTTTGTCAGACTCCATAACCAAAAGAAACAGAGGTAAAATTCATATCAAAATATGAGGGAGTGGGGAAAAAGGGTTAAACTCTCTCCAGGTTAAAAAAATCAAGTCCTCAATATCCAGCAAAGTTGCTGGGGGTCTCTAAGGTGGAGGGGAATTAAAACATTTCTGAGAATTCTCCCTAACACAGACCACTAAAGGGAACAGAATCCTCCCTAGTCTCCACCTGGGATATCTTAAAAAGAACAGCTGACGCAGACAGCTGCACGGTTCTCATCCTGCTAGATCTTTCTGCAACTTTCGATACCATTGATAACTCGATTTTATTAGTCGGACTACAAACTCTAGGAATCACAAGCACAGCCCTTTCGTGGATCTCCTTTACCTCTAACCGACCAGTTCACATCCATTTCATGTCCAATTTGTAAAGGTGTCCCCCAAGGAGCTTCCACATCACTGCTAATCTTCAATTTCTACATACGACCCATTCCCGCAATCATCCGCTCGTACATCCTTAACCGCTACAACTATGCAGACGATACTCAGATCATCCTTGAAATCCCAAACTCCGAAGGCTCTGCCAGCCCGGACCTGTCATTGTGCCTCTCTGACATTGATCACTGGATGACGACCAACCACCTCATCCTCAACCCTCAGAAAACTGAAATCCTAGTCTCCGAGAAAACATCACTCTTCCCCCAATCAATCCGTGGCACAAATCACTAGGACAAGCACCTGCACCCTCTAACGTGGTTAAAAACCTTTGATGTGAATTTGACTGGGATGTATCTGCCCCCCGACACACCACCAGCATATCCAAAACCTGTTTCTTCCACCTACGTATGCTCGGGCGGATTTTCCCCTACCTCACCTATCCCCATTGTTTCTTGGCCTTCAACTCAATCATCTTTTCCCGCCAAGACTACGCAAACTGCCTCTACCTAGGAGCCCCAGCATCCCAACTAAGGAAACTCCACAGAATCCAAAATGCAGCAGCACGCCTGCTCATTAACCTGCCCAACAGTGAACACATCAGCCCTCCCTTGAGAGTCCTCCTCTGGCTCCCTATTGCTCAGCGCATCACCTTCAAAGCCACGTATATCACCCTTTGCGCAGTCCACAACACCCTCCCTGAATTCCTTTGACAAAATTGTCTCCTACCAACCTTCCAGGAACCTCGGATCTCGCACTTCATTGCGCCTAGTGATCCCACCCTACAGCTCCATTAGACTTGGTGGTTCATCCCTCTCCATCCAAGCGCCAGTCATCTGGAATTCCCTTCATTACACATTTGCAACACGGAAAACCACCTGAAATTCAGGAAGGCCCTTAAAACCTGGCTCTTCCCAATACTCTCCTAATCCACTGTTCCCCGTGAATACACCATTAATAAACGCCCCTGCATCAATTACAACTCATGGGCCGGTAGCTCTCGCAGTGGTTTCACCTGACACACCACCACATATTGCTCAGCAACACTCCCAGCCGACTGGTATTCCAGGTAAGCCAGCATCTTTCGCTGTGGCACACTCGCAACATTCTCGCTGTGCCCCCGCCCGCCGAGCCCACATGAGAGACTATGAGCAATGAAAGAAGTAACCCAGGGTGGCACACACCCATCAGGAAGTAATTCACTGCCACTCTTGACCAGCATCATTTACTCAGGGAAGCTCTCAACACTAGCAATCTCCAACTACTAAGATATTCCCAAATCCAGGTACAACAAACCATCAATTTCTGTTACACTAAGGAAACCTACTTTAGTATAGGCTGAAACCTACGGCACTGTGAAGCCTAGGCACCCACACCTTGCAGGATTCCCGAATCGGTGTAGCCTCCTCCCTTGTTTATTATGAGACCTACTGCATTTTGAGACCTAGGCTTCTTACACACTGTACAGGATTCCCAAATATAGGTGTAGCCTCCATCTTGGATTACTGTATGATTAAACCTACTGCTCTGTGATACCTAGGCCTCTCTCCCACTGTACAGGATTCTCGGATCTAGGCATAGCCTCAGTCTTTGTTTTCCATATGCCTAAACCTACTGCACTGTCAAGCATAGGCCTTCCTCCCACTATACATCATTCTCAAATCTAGGTGTAGCCTCCATCTCTGTTTAATATATGCAGGTACCTCCTACAGTATGAAAGCTAGGCCCATTGGTATAGGACTCTCAATTTTAGACCTGGACATACATTGCCCCAGCCGAGCAATCTCGCAGCCCACTGTACATATATATTCACACCACTAGTGTGGACACAGGCCCGGCCAAGCATCCATTCACGATAAAATACGGCTATGGCCAAGCACATCCGGTCTAGTGCACACATAGCCGTCCAGACAAACACCCGACATACCTCAACACCTCTGCCACTAGCATACAGAGACCACCGCCCGAAAGGAAACCGGTATAGCTGGCCTCACATGCTCTCTCAACAATAGCAATCTATCTCACCCACAACAACACCCACCCACGTGTCTGACCTCTCTTGGGCTGCTTAGTCGAGCCTTACCAGCCACCCAAGTCCTAGAACGGCAACATGCACACATGCATCTCCTAAGCTAAACTCCCTACAATTTTCCAACCCCATCGACTACGGTCACCAAGGGCGTTCAACCGAGGAAAAAGTGCATTGAGGCCACACAAGTGGGGAAAGAGTGCTATATAAATAACCCAATACAATACTTTTACAACGTGCCTAGAATGAGCTGGTGGCACTGGATCTTTTTCTACTGTTTTGCACTTTTTACTTGTGCTCTTTTGCATTTACTTCTTTGGCACATTGGCTACATTGTCTACTAAATGTCACTAACACCCTAAAATGGCTGTGCCTTAAGGTCCTTTTTGGCAATATTGGTTATTGCCCTTCTGGGTATGCAATTGCCATACATGTGCTCGCAGATGTGGGGGTTTGGACTTGCCGATACCAGTACAGATCCTGGTGCCTGAATGTCTGTTGCTGGAACATATTCTTACCATTGGTGCACTTGGTTGAGCTTCCAGGACAAATCTTGGTTAAAAGGACTCCTCCTAAAGCCGTTCACAGATCTTCATTGGAGACAATACCCATACGAAGAAGCACAGTGGCTGACAACCCGAGGACGATGCCTACAGCTGAGCACCAATGACTGAATTCACGGTGAAGCCCTTATACCATGTCCTGATTTCAAGAAGGCCCTAGTCTGCGCTTGGACCCCCAACCCCACCCTCTTATTAGTGCGATGTGTGCAGTACTGAAAATGCAACAAATCCATAAAGAGATATTACTCCCAGTACTGATGGTTTTATGGAGTGATCAATTTCCACATAAGAGTCAATAGACAAGGCAAGTAAAGCAGAAGGCTTTACTTCCAGAAAATGAGGTCGGGAATCCAAACAAAAAGTAAGGGTGTCCCATAGAAGTCCATGAGAGGAAAGCAGCAAAAAGATCTTTCCTAATAGAAGCCCAGGGAGGAATCCTTGGCCAGAACCCCCAATCTCAACCAGGTAAGGAAGAGGGGTAGGGTTCAGGACTTCACGCCTCTATAACCCTATGGAGTGGATTGGCAACTGGTATACAAGTCTGACACCATTCAACTCTTATTTCACTAGAAACAACCCTAGCGCCCCTACATCCACTGGTGCCCACTAATGTCCGTTGTTGGTCCAGCTGCACGGTTCCAGGGGTTGCAAGTGCAGAGGACGTTTTTGGGATTGGGTCCAAAATGATGTTGCTCCTGTAACTTGGAAGCTGGACGAACCAGGCACCCCAAGACCTGGACCACCACGAGCTCCATAATGAAAGGAGACCCCAGGACACAGTGGAAGCAGGCAGCAGCAAAGATCACTGCACTGAAGCAGAGGCAGCTGACTCATGTAGGGTGGGACAAAGAAAATTATCCAGAAAGACCCCTGTTTAGGATGGAGAGCCGCAGTAGCAGGAGGCCTTTTCTTATCTGGAGATGTGCAGAGTTCCATTTCCGAACTCTGAGCAGTGACCGATGCACAGCAGATGCTCTGGATGGAGCTGGTCAGCCTACAGGTTGATTCCAGGACCCTTCCAAACGTTCCAGAAGGCAGGATTGTTGTGCAGGGGGTCTAGACTGGTTGGTCCCACCAGCACAAGGAAGGGTCTTCAGATCTGTCCAGAGAGGCATGGCTTCATCAGGACAAGCTGGATTTCTTAGTCTTCTTCTGGTCTTCATTAAGATGCAGCTGTTTGAACGAGTCTTGGCTCCAATCACTATATCAAGAATGACTGCAGCGGTCTTCCTTCTATCCTGAATTTGAGCCAGGGCTGCCCCAGCCCTCCAAAGGACAGGATCTGCACCATTGGAAAGGGCTGTTGAGTATGGGATAGCCTCTTGCCCCAAAACCGGGACCAGTCAGTCCCAGCCCCCACATCTGGCCAGATGCAGACACTGCCGCTTTGCTAAGGCAACTCCAAGCTTTTGCCCATAAAGGGCCTACCAGATATGGCATTTTCTGCTTTGAGGTGGCAGGAAAGAACGTCAAAGGACTATATGGCCAACAGAAAGGGCAAACAGCATGTGGTACCTCCATTGTGAGTATTTGATACTCAAAATTGCATTATGCTGTCGAGGTGCATGTGCTAAAAACGAAAACCCTATTAGAAAAATATCTGCTCCCACCAGCCTGTCGTGGACGCATCAAAAAGTGTATCCCTTTTCTTTTTTCTTTGTAACCGTACCCTTGCTGTACCTCTCTATAAAGAGGTGGGTGCTACAGTAAAACAGAAAAGGAATCTTGCACAGGGGCCAGAGCCACCCCTGCGCTGGTTGTCAAAAGAGCTGACCAGTGATCCCAAAAGAGATGAGATGAGCTGAGCAAAGAAGGTAAAGGAGATAGGTTACCTACCTCCAAAGGTTTGGACAGGGTTGAAGCCATAGCAAACATGTCAGGTGTTCCATTGATGTCAATGGAGGGAAAGATGTAAAAATGCTATATGGATATCCGCGCTTTTAGGGGAGTTTTCCTAAAGTTCACTTGAGGTGTAAGACTTCATAAAACTATCCCAATGGAATGTATACAGGTCCCCAACTCTTAGCATCAGTCTGTTCTACTCATGGAACCTTGGTAGAGTGGCAGAGCAGTCAGGCTTATCTTAAGAGCAAGATGTGATCTGTAGGCATGTACACTGAACCCAGTTAGTAAAGCAGATCAAAGAAACAATTAAACCAATACAATTATGTAAAATATATATTATATTTACACGAGAAATGTCTTAAAATACTCAGACCATTAAACCAGTACGCATAAGATTACTAGGATACTTTTCAAAGGCCACTTCTTAGTTTGCGATTGCTCGCAGTTACAATTGTTAGTGTTTGACACTAATGATGGTTCTACTGGATTATCGGTAAAACTGTGCACTTGCGCACAAAGATATACGGTAATTGTATTTAGTTAGCAAAACCACATTGGATAAAGTCATTTGGGGAGAAAAACAGTTGGTTAGTCAAACAGTAGCAGCACTTTACGTTATAGAGATGGTTTCAGTGCAAACTAACGTTTTTAAAGTCCAATTCCTAACTAGCAGAAAGTCAATTCGGAGAGTGCTTAAAAGTCTTACAAAGCAGGGAAACAGCAAAAGTTCCTGAGAATACTTCTAGTCTGTAGGAAAGGATACTTGAAGACTGAACACAATGGCGTAGACCTTGTTAAAGGACTTGCAAAAGGGACAAAAGCTGGCAGCTTGGGTCAGTGTTGACACCCTTGACACCTCTTTGTGCACTCCAACGCTCTAGAGCGACTTTTTGGTTTTAGGTAAATACCTTTTTACCCCACAGTACTTTAGGTTAGAAGGAACGTTTGTGTGTGGATTCTCCTCTGGCAGCAGCGATTGACCCAGTCTCCGGATTCCTTGGTCTAGTGATGAAAGGCAGGGCACACAGATTTTTTTCAACTTCTCTGTTCAGTCCCCGGTCAATCTTGCTCGATTCCTGCACTCTGGTGAAGGGACTTGGATGAGTCGGATTGCGTCTCTGGAGGTTCACCTGGAGCTCAGCAAAGACTTTTGACAGATTCTGCCTTTCAAGGAGGATGCACTTCAATTGGGTTGGAGGTCTCCTTGTATTTCCGTTCTGGAGAGGCACAGCACCCCGGCAGATGGTTCAGATTAGAGTTGGTCTCGGGCTGGTTGGTTCCACCAGCCAAAGGGGAAGAGTCCTCTTTGGAGCTCCACTGTCACATAGAAAACGGGGTCAGGACAGCAGTGGTTGCTTCAGTGTTGCAATGGGTCTACAGGCGTCTCTGGTCGTCTTCTTCTTTGGTTACTTCAGTGTCAAGTAGTCGACTTGCCTTTCACTTCAGAAACCTCACCCTTTATTCAGTTTCAGCACACTCCTCTGCAATCTCAGCAATTTAGAGAAGGGGGGGTGGCTGTCCAGGGCAATCCGCCCAGTAGGCACTGGTTCCATTCAGGCACTCTGGCAGACAAAGGGCAGGGGAGTGAAAAACTCCTCACCACTTTCTGCCTGCCCAGACACACTGCAACCTAGGAGGGGACACCCAAGGGTTCCTGCCAAAGGCAAAACACACACACAGACCTCCCCCTCCCAGAATGGTAGAAGAAGAGCTAACAAGGGACAACCACGTTAGAAGTGGCAAAAATAGAAAGGAGCCACCATGTTAGAACATAGTGACTCTGTTGTGCATAACCGAGACTGTGAATACAGTCTGCTGTAAAAAATAACACAATAGTTGGTAGAACAAGTCCACTGCCACCAGACATAACTAGAAGGTTGCAGTGGTCGAAGTGTACAAAAAGAAGTAGTGGAACTATGTTCCCGGCCTGCACCCGCTCCCCGCAAACCCCCTCACCACGTCCCCTCCCACACACAATACACACCCCCAAATACTTGCACCTGCTGTTTAAGGGAACGTTCAGTGCAGTGCACTGAAAGTGCAAGTTTCAACTTCTTCATACACATTTATTTTAAAATGAAACCATTCTGGAACGGTTTCTTTTTAAAATAAAAGTATAGGAGCTGTAAAAGGTAATTTAAAAAAGTAGAGGAGCACCGCTCCCTACAGCTCCCGCTCACTTCGACCACTGGAAGGTTGTCTTTGTGACTAAAGTCACAGGAGCAGAGAGAAGGGTGATACCAGGTGTCCCCTTAGCACTCCACATACAGTGGTGTGTGCTAATATCTCATAGTATAATGTTATAGGAGGGATACAAAGTATCCTTCGAAGGGATTGTGTCCTCCGACGTATTCCTCATCTTAGATATATCCTTCCAGCTCTGCTGGCCTCAGAAAATTTTTTCTCTAGAGGGCGCTGCGCGTCGACGTCCCTCGAGTCGATGTCCCTCGACAGCCGCCGTATTGACGCTCGACGTCATCCTGCCTATAAAGGCCGCGCGCAGCGTCCGTTGCTCAGTTCTGTTTTTCCGCGCTTACTCGGTGCCTCGGAATACCGTTGCTCAGTTCTTAGTCAGATTAATCCTATTTACCTCGAGTTATTAGATCCCTCTCGATGGCTTCCTCGTCGGAACCGACAACTCCTCGATCCGGCTTCAAAAAATGTCGAGATTGTGGGAAAAAGATGTCGTTGACCGATCCTCACAGAAATTGTCTGTGGTGCTTGGGAGCTGAACACCATTGTTCGGAATGCGAGGACTGTATGTCCATGACAGCTAAGGCCCTGAAGGAGCGTAGGGGAAAGCTGGAGAAAGGTAAGACTTTTAAAGCTTCTTCTTCGTCGACTAAGTCGAGACATTCGTCTCCTCGTCACCATTCGCGCTCCAGGTCTCGGAGTGGGTCTCATCACTCCTCGAGATCGAAGCACTCGAAGAGGAGGCGTCGAAGATCCCCTTCTCCGTCTTCGTCTTCCTCTGTTTCGCCAGAAAGAATCCCTTGCCCCACGAAACATAGTTCCCGGGCTGAATGGGAGGAATTCCGAAAGAATATGATGAGCGTCTTCGAGAAAGCGACCTCGACCCCCTCGAAGACTGCCGAGAGCGATGCTCTGGTTGAAAGACCCGAAGGTCAAAAACGCCGCGAGTCGCAGTACCCGGCGAAAGAAACCTCTCGATCGCGTTTCGAACCCTCGAGCAGGACTATGGCCTCCAAACCTTCCTCGAAGGTTCCGTCGACGCCGTCGACGAAGGTCCCGTCGACGTCGAGGTCTTCGGCGCCGTTGTCGAGGGGACCTTCGACACACGGGTCTGTCGACTCGACGCCGGCGTCGACGCCAATAAAAGTCACGGTGACCACACATCCAGTGACTATCCCCAGGCCCTCGACGTCGATGGCGTCGATATTGTCGAGTAGAATTCCAATTCTGTCGAGGTCCTCGAGGCCTCCACCTCTGTTTTCGACGCCACGCTCGAAGCCTTCGGCGTCGACGACATCGACGTTTTCGAGGCCAATAATGACAAGTTCGGCACCCTCTGCCTTGGAAATGGGATTTACTCCCTTTATGAGTTCAGAACAATTGAGAACTATATCCTCAATTTTAGAAGAGGGTGATTTGTCTGAACAAGACACATTTGAGTTACAGGGACCTGTAACCCCAGTTAGAGAGGAATTTTCCTCTGAAGAGCACAGATTAAAGGATCTTCATGATTCTTTACATGAGGCAAGTGGGTTAGACACTTCCCCTGAGGTGGATTTTGCTAAGCCAGACCCCGGGGGAGCATGCTGAAACCCCCTACAGAGCCTTAATGGCCAGGATTACAGAGTTCATGGGGTGGTCTGCACTTTCACAATCTTTCCAGCAAGATGACCTCACGGATATTCTTGACAAAGGCCCACAAGAGGATCCTGTGGTGCCCTTTCATAAAGCTCTTCAGAGAAAGATCATGACAAACTGGGAAACCCCAGATGTAATACCAGCAGTAAATAAAAAACTGTCTGCAAAGTACAGGGTATCTTCCACAGACCCAGAGTTTTTGTCTAAACATCCATCCCCAGAAAGTCTGGTGGTACAAGCAGCATCCTCTACCGATGTCAAGACAGCTTATCCTACAGTCCCACAGGACAGGGACGATAAAAAATATGATGCTATGGCAAAGAAAGTCTTTTCAGCATGTAGCATGGCGTTAAAGTCTGTTAATGCTACTTGCACCCTTGCTAGGTTCAGCCATACACTTTGGGGGTGTGCTTCTACAGCGGCTGACTGCATCCCGGAGGGAGAAGAAAGGGATGCGTTCCTGAATATTATACAGGACGGTAAAGACGCTATGTGCGAATCCCTCCAGACGGGCATTGATTCGGCTGACAGTATCAACAGAGCAATGGCGGCAAGTACATCAACCAGGAGATTCGCTTGGTTGAGAAAGTCGGGTTTTGCCCCAGATGTGCAAGCCAGGCTCTTGAACATGCCATTCGATGGCTCTTCTTTGTTTGGGAAAAAGGCAGATGACAGTTTAGAGAAACTGCAAACTTCAAAAGCTGCAGCAAAATCCCTAGGAGCTGCAATCCATCAGACTCCTTTTTTGTCCCACAGGAACCTCTGCGAGGGGCAAGTCCTTTCGCTTCTACTCGGCATTCGGAAGAGGTAGAGGACGACCGGCTCAAAGGGGTCAAAGAAGAACTACCCGAGGTGGACGGGGTAGATATTCTAAAGCCGCAGCAACAGCAGGTGCCTCTTTACCATCGGCATCTGCATCAGCCGCCCCAAAACCACTCTGAGGACTCCCCTCACAGGACACCTGTAGGAGGCAGGTTGACTCAACATCTGACAGTATGGCAGGCTATCACGTCAGATGCTTGGGCATTGGAAACAGTCGCCCAAGGTTACTGCCTGCCTTTCCTACGTATACCTCAGAGTCATCCACCGGGGATCAGCTCTCAGAAAGCTCCAGATCTGCTCCTCTTGCAGGAAAGTTTGGACCTGCTAGAGAAAGGTGCCATAGAACCGGTACCTGTAGCGGAGAGGGACAAGGGCTGGTACTCCCCTTACTTTCTCATTCCGAAGAAAGACGGAGGATTGAGAACCATCTTGGGCTTGCGAGAAATGAACAAATTCCTCAGAAAAGACAAATTCAAGATGGTCACTCTTTCTCAGATCCTCCAGGCCCTCCTTCAGTTTCAGGACTGGTTGGTATCTCTGGACCTTCAGGACGCTTATTTCCATGTGCCTATCACTCTCAAACACAGGAAATACCTGAGGTTCGCAATTGGCAACTCTCACTATCAATTTCGAGTACTGCCATTTGGGCTGACCTCCGCCCCGAGGGTCTTCACCAAGTTAATGTCGGTAGTGGCTGCAAGTCTAAGGAGGGAAGGGATTCACGTCTACCCCTACCTGGACGATTGGCTGATCAGGGCTGTTTCTCCGGAGCAAGCTCAGATCCAGCTAAATCACGTGTGCCATTTCCTTCACAGACTGGGCTTCTCCCTCAATTTAAAGAAGTCACAAATGATACCATCGCAGAGACTCCAGTTCATAGGAGCGATCCTGGATACTTCCCTGGGAAAAGCCTCGCCACCAGAGGTGAGGGCTCAAGATATTCTACAGATGGTTACCAAGTTCCAGCATGCCCAACGTCTCCCAGCCTTCGACTTTTTGAGGTTGCTAGGCCTCATGGCATCCTGCATCTTCCTTGTGCCAGATGCTCGCCTGAGAATGAGATCCCTCCAGTGGGCACTGAGGACTCAGTGGTCACAATTCTCAGGGAGAATGACAGATCTTCTTCAGGTTCCCGGCAGGGTGGCTCGAGACCTTCAGTGGTGGGCCTGTCAGGAGAACATTCTGAAAGGAGAACAGTTTTGGCAACCCTGGCCGGAGATAACAGTAGTCACGGATGCCTCACTCACGGGGTGGGGAGCCCACGCCAACGACTTGACCATCAGCGGTCGTTGGTCTCCATCGGAGTCCAGACTACACATCAACCTGTTAGAGCTGAGAGCCATCAGACTTGCGTTGAAGGCTTTCCTGCCAGCTGTACAAGGGAAGAACGTCCTGATAATGACGGACAACACGGTGGCCATGCATTACCTCAACAAAAGAGGAGGCGTAGGATCACTACCCCTGTGCAGAGAGGCGGTGCAGCTCTGGTTTTGGGCAATCCAAGAAGGAATCTCTCTATCGGCAGTTCACCTAGCCGGAGAGAAGAACTTGACAGCGGACGCTCTGAGTAGGCAGAACACAGTCTCCCACGAGTGGGAGCTAGCTCAGGAAGTCCTTCAAGAGATCTTCGCCCTTTGGGGAACCCCTCAGGTAGATCTGTTAGCCACCAGCCTAAACAGGAAATGCGACCTGTTCTGCTCAAGGGAATTTCCTCCGAGAGGAGCTCTGGGAGACGCGTTCATAGTGGACTGGGAGTTTCCGCTTCTGTACGCGTTCCCACCGTTCCCTGTCATTCCTCAAATGATCAGGAGGTTGAGAAGATTCCGGCGAACCATGATCCTAATTGCCCCGGATTGGGCCAGGAGTATGTGGTACCCGGACCTTCTAGACTTGTCCATCTGCCCTCCAATTCGACTTCCTCTCAGAGAGAACCTACTCTCACAGAAGGGAGGTCAGGTTTTCCATCCAGACATCAAAGCCCTCAACCTTCACGCTTGGCTTCTGAACGGCTGAGGTACAAGGATTGGGACCTCCCTGATGATGTTATGGAGGTGTTGCTTTCGGCAAGGAGGCCAGCAACAAAGTCTTTATACCGCTGCCGTTGGAACAGATTTTGCAGCTGGTGTAGAGAACAGAATATCGACCCATTTTCATGTGGTACACCAATGGTTTTGTCCTTCCTACTATATTTGGCAAATTCAGGCCTTCAAGTTGGCACCGTTAAGGCCTATCTCGCAGCGCTATCTATCTTTAAGCGTGCTGCGGAAGAACCATCCTATTTCAAATTACCCTTGGTAATACAGTTTCTAAAGGGGTTAACCAATGTTTATCCCCCAAGACCATTCCAAGTTCCCCTATGGGATTTAAACTTAGTACTAACTTTCCTGATGGGTACACCTTTCGAACCTCTCCATTCTTGTTCGTTAAGATTCCTTACCCTTAAAACTGTTTTATTAATAGCACTTACATCTGCTAGAAGGGTGAGCGAATTACAAGCTCTTTCTTGTAAACCCCCTCATACAATCTTTCACAAAGACAAAGTTGTCCTGCAAGTGAAGCCTAATTTCCTCCCAAAGGTGGTTTCTGAATTCCATATTACCCTACCATCTTTCTATCCTCCTCCTCACCCGGGGAAAGAGGAAGAGACGTTACACAGACTAGACCCTAGGAGGGTTTTAAGTTTTTATATTAGTAGACTAGCCAGGATAAGACAGGCAGACCAGCTGTTTGTACGTTACACAGGTCACAAGCTGGGGTTACCAATAACTAAGCAGACCATTTCCAGATGGATCATTCTAGCCATTCTGGAATGTTATAAACTGGCACGGAAAGAGCCCCCTCAAAACCTTAGGGCTCATTCGACCAGAGGTATTGCAGCTTCATCGGCCCTCAAAAGAGGCGTGCCGGTTAAAGACATATGTGCGGCCGCTACATGGTCGTCTGTCCATACCTTTACACGTTTTTACAATCTGGATTCCTCCTCCAGTCAAGAGACTAGGTTTGGAAGGGCTGTACTGCATTCTATTCATCAATAGAAGACAGCGTGAAGTCAGTACTCCCTCCTCCGAATATAGAATACTGCTATGGGAGCCTATCTAAGATGAGGAATACGTCGGAGGACACAATCCCTTCGAAGAACAAGTTACTTCTTACCTTGTAACGTTCTTTCGACGGGATGTTCCTCCGACGTATTCCTCATCGACCCTCCCATCCATCCCCGCAGTTCTACTTCCCTTGTTGTTGCAGCTTACGCTCCTTCAGGGCGATTAGTCTAGTCCAGACAGTAATACTGTGGGCTACAAAACGGAACTGAGCAACGGACGCTGCGCGTGGCCTTTATAGGCAGGATGACGTCGAGCGTCGATACGGCGGCTGTCGAGGGACATCGACTCGAGGGATGTCGACGCGCAGCGCCCTCTAGAGAAAAAAATTTCCGAGGCCAGCAGAGCTGGAAGGATATATCTAAGATGAGGAATACGTCGGAGGAACATCCCGTCGAAAGAAAGTTACAAGGTAAGAAGTAACTTGTTCTTCTATTCTTAAGAACTTTAGTTACTCGAGGATAAAGAAAATCTCAAAGGAGACCCTAAAGGGTTCCCAGCAACAGTGCCTATAAGGTGCTGTGTGCTGCAAAAGTTAAACACAAATGCTTTAAAAGATATGGAGGAGAGTAGACTCCATAGTAAAGGTAAAACTCAGAAAACAGAGTTCCAAAAGTCAGAGTAAATAAGAATGAATGAGTGCAAAAAGACTCCACCCGTTCAGGATAGAAATAAAAAGGTCCAGAAGGCCAGCAAAAAGTGCTGGGGGCTTCACTAGGAGAGGGGATGAAGCATACACATGATACATCTCACTAACAGGTGCTTTAGTTAAGGTGTTGTATAAGCTTAGTAAAATACACATAATATCACCCTGAAAATCTTCCATTGTTTCCCAAGTAAAGAATGGCCCCAGTTCATAATTGTTTGGCACATACATGTCTTCACAGGCCAGACGCAACTCTCTGCAAAACAGCCATCGCTCACTACAATTTAAAATCTTTACTACGGGAAGAGCTTTTTCCATAACGCCATGCCTGGAATGCCCTACAAGGCATCTGATTCACCAGCCTTGGCACTTCCATTCAGAAAATACCTAAACAACGCTCTTAAAGAATTTCAAAACGCTTTAATCCTAAAACCAAAAAGCAATGACCCTCCATCACCTCCATGCTCCTGAAACTCCAATAACGATTGACTTATGTATGATTCCAGTGAAAAAAAACGAGATGCAAGAATTAAGAATAAATAACAATGTGTATGTTTTGAGTTCTGTAATGAGTAGACTGTACAGCATCCTTGCACAAAGGAAACAGGCTGTAGCAAAATCATTGACGGATGGTTTGTTTGAATCCCTGCAAAGGCCAATCTTTCTCCTTTTGCAAGGTGGTTACCATCAGTGGCTTTCGTTACTGGTTAAACGTGTGTTTTGTGTTGGCATATTTATTGGACATTGCTCTCAATATGAAGCACTTTACTGATGCCACTTAATTTTACGTTTTGGGTAAGCAGCTCAGTGTTACATGTTGAAAGTGCTAGTAAGTTGCTCCTTGACCTGTGCCTCAGATATTGTGCAGAAAGCCTTCTTTAATGACTGCTATTGAGGATGGTGACATTGCAAAGGATATTTCAGAAATCCATTCAGGAATGCTATTTGCTGGTTATGTGAAGAGCGTCATGCCATATGGCGTGTTTGTTGAATTCCCACACGGGCTCTGTGGATTGGCACCAAAATCTGTAAGTTGAAGCAGAGTTTTCTCAATGAATTTCTTTATTTGTTTCAGTTCATCAAGAACCTTTACAAAATATTAAATACTAAAACAGTGATATATACATAGATAAATATGCGTAAAGAAGTATACATAGAAAAGTACTAATTTATACCAAAGCATAATTTCATAATCTTGGTCCCAAATCCTCAAACCGCAATGCTATAGGGAGTTATGAGTTAACTAATAGGTCTTGAGGCGTAAACCAACAGCACAACACACCAAAACGTATACCCATAACCACTGTATGCCCTGCGTCATGATTTTTCTGATGCTTGTTAATCTGCTTAGAATCGCATGCTGTGCATATGGTCCGACATCGAGTGGTAATTGCATCTTGTCTTTCGGGGACCGAAAGGGGACGTCGGCATAGGCGTGTCTGAAACACTATCCCTATCGTGACCTGTGTAGTACCCAAAATCCCTCACGCGCCGAGGTACCTCAGATTGTTTATTTAATAATGCAAAGGGTTAAAAGGTCTTTAAGTCCAGCTCCATGCCTGAGTACCATTCACTAATTACCCACAATTGTGGGTTATTAAGGAATGGTTCTCGGGGGTGGAGGGTAAGATATGGGCGCAACAGGATTGGGAGCGGTCGCGTGTACTCCTCTTTCGTGCCTTGTATGGCTAGATCAGGATTATACACCAGCTAATGTAAAGCTCAGCATAATTGTAGGTTTGGTTGTAGAGGTGTGGGACTCGGCAGTTGAAAAAGGGGGTCTGTCGCTTTCCCCTCAATGTTTTAAAACCCAGAATTTCCCCCAGGCATGGAACCCAGGACTTTCAATCTTGGAGGGAAGTGGGCTGTTTAAAAATGTGTGATATGTATCTGTACCAAGATCTCAGAACTTTTGAGGATTGCAAGAGGGTTTTGGGGTTGGGGAGAGGGAATAGCTTCCGGTACAACCAATTGCGACACTGGCTAATAAGTCCAACGATTGAAGCAGGGGCCATGTGACAGTTGACACCCTTTGAAAAGTATATCACAACCCATACCGGCTCGAAAAGGTTAATCTCAAGCATGTACAAATTATTAAATGACAGCACAACGTTGGCACAATGGAACTACATCAAAAAAATGTGAGGCCTCATTGGATGACAATACCAAGAGAACAATGGGAATGTTTATGGGCATCAATTACCGGCTCCATTCAAACGAGGGAAATATGGTATAAAATGATGGTATAAAATGATGGTTCAATGGCATACACCAGAGCAACTTCACACAATGTTCCTGAAGGGGTCGGATTTATGTTGGAGGGGGTGTAAGGCGAGGGGTGACTGGAGACATATTTGGTGGGAGTGCCCGGTCATTAGAACATACTGGGCTGAGATACAGGAACAATTGGGTAGAATTTTCTCCACCATTGATTCATCGGACACAAATGTTGATTGTGGTACTCGAAACAGAAATCACTATCAAAGAGACATAAGAACAAGTTACTTACTCCTGATAACGTTCTTAAGACTGGATGTTCCTCTCGCGTATTCCTCGGCGCCCTCCCAGCCTACCCCTCAGTAGAATTTCCCATGCTATTACAACTTTCGCCCCTTCAAAGCCTAGTAAAGGAGGGAGCGGGTGTCCTAATGAGGAGGATCCGTCTTACTGCCATTAGGGCAGAGATCACTGGCGGCACACCATTCCTGAATTGTGGCAGTCTGGTATGAGAGAAGAAGCAGAGGTGGCTCTGGGGAGCTTGAAAGAGAGCGGAGTGTCATCCGCATAACATTGGGAGATGGCCAGCTTTTCCAAGAGTTTGCCCAGGAAAGGAGAGTTGGAGATCGGGCGGGTGGTTTAGAGGATAGTGCCTGCAACTCATTCACTCTACGGGCTGAACTTAGTGCTAGCAACTAGAGTCTTGAAAGGTAGTAACTTTAAGGGACATGAAGGGAGTGGTTCAAATGGTGCACTGTTAGCTAAGAATTGGTGAAGTCACACTGTGAGAGACTACTCAACAATGATCTGCTTGGTATTAGGTATCCCACTTTTTGGTATAGGTCTGTGCTACACAAGTTGGTAGTGGGACTGAGCAGCAAGGCCTATTTCAAACTAGGTAAAGGTGAGCTGTAGAGCTGTACAAATGAAATCCGTTAATACAAGTAACTAAGTAACACTTACACAAGGTTTTTGTTATAGTTATTTATTTAATTAACAGATTTTTAAATAAGCATTCTTTAAAAAGGCAATTTGTTTTAACAAGGTAAATATACTTAAAATTACTTTTCAGAATCAAGACAAGTTGGTGGATAATCTTTGGATATGCTTTTTACACAATTCCTACACCGAGGTGACTTCAATTACAAGGACAGTAATGGCATTTATATATCACACGTAAACATTACAGATTCTGGGGTTGCAGAAAGGAAGGGTTAGGAAAATAAAAAGGTTAGAACAGTTGAACTGTGAGGACAATTGAAACCTCCAATGAAGTCTAGAAAAGCCTTTCCGAGCAGTAACAGTATACAACAAGTTACCACCTATGAGGGACAAACAGTGTCAAAGTCAATGGACTAGAAGAGTTTTCAGAGAGCCAGGACAGCCAAAGTGATTTGGGACGCCATTCCCAAATGACAAAAGCATGGCTACAGGCAGTGAGATAAGTACCCCATGCCTAAACAGTACCTCTGATTAGAAGAGTGGTCCAGCTGGATTCTGTCTTGCTACAGCGGTGCAGACCCTGGTTCCGGAGCCTCAGTCGTGGGTGGGGACAAGAGGGAGGACGTCTGGGGGGCTCCTGCGGCGGTACTTGGGAGGTCATTGGCAGCTGCGGGCTCTGTTTGATTCAGCGCTGCTTTGCAGTTTGTGTTTAGAAACCGGACCGATGTGGCTCATGGACTTCCTTCACTCCTGCAATCTGGATCGGGTCCTACTCCTGGAGAATCCTTAGGAGGCTCCTGAATCTTCAAGCCAGATTTGTTACAGCTGCAGACGTTTCACGCAACTTCAGACACTCGACCCCTGGCATTGGGCTTCCGAAGCAATGGTGAGGCACAGCAAGTCGGGCATAGTGGTCCAGTGGAGGTCCCAAGGGGAGAAGTTGTTCATCCAGAGCTTCTCTGTCGAGGTGAAAAAGGAGTTCACCACAGCAGCAGGGCTTCACCAGGAAATTGAAAGGTCCAGGGGGTTGCAGGAAGTTTCGTTCATTTTCTTCGTCGGGTGTCTCTCCCAGTAGTCGACTCTGCCTGTAGTCCCAAAACCCTCACCTTTTAAGCAGGTTTCCCAATTCATGCACAGCCTAGGCTGCCATTCAGACAGCAGGTTGGCTGTCCTGGAAGGACAGCCAGCCAGCCAATCCGGAGCAGTTGCATTCAGGCATTCTAGAGGCAAAGGACGGGGGAGTTTTGGGATCCTCCTTCACATCCCGTCCTTTCAGAGACACTGGAGACAGGGGCAGGCTCCAGGGCTGAAGCCCGCCAAAGGCAAGACAAACAAAGGGATCAAATCTGTCTCAACACAGTAAAACCCAAGAAAAACCACAAACAGAAAATGGCAAAAAAAGACAGGGGCCATTTTGACAAAATGGTCACTCATACGTGCTGTAGTGCAGCGGAGGTTTCAGCCTGCGGTAGGAAAGCACAATGGTAGGAAAAAGTAAATCTCTGCCACCAGACATTTAAAGTAGTGAGGGTAACATACAAATGTTACATGCGAAAGTAGGATAAGAGGCTAATCGGTAACCCCCAGCACGCCACATAAGAAACTGTGTGCTGGACCTAGCAAGAGAAAAGGTAAGGAACGTCTATTTCACTTTACTATTCTTGGGAACTGGAGTTCACACAAGAAAAGGTATTTTAACCTTAAGAGAAATCTAAATGATTTTTCAGTGGCAGTGAAGGTGCTGTATGTCACCATACAAAAAGCAGATGCCTATGGAGTTTGTCAGACTCCAACAGTGAAAAAACAAAATCCAAATCAGGTAACACACGAGAGTGAGAAGAGAGTCTCACTCACTCCAGGGTTAAAATTAAAAAGTCCTAAGTCCAGCAAAAGAGATGGGGGGGGGGGGGGGTCTCTAAGGTTAAAGGGAATTAGCATAGAAATTACAATTCTCCCTAACATGCACACTAAAGAAGGAACAAGTTACTTACCTGTAACTGTTGTTCTCCAGCATGGGTCTGGCATGGATTCACATGCTCATGAATATTCACCGTCGTCAGGCTGGGAATCCTCAGTAAAGAAAAAAATCAGTATCAGTTTCGTTTCTGATCTGTCTTTCTTAGTAGTAACCAATCACTGGTCTCTGGGTCATAAGCCCCTCCCCTGGCAGCCATCCTCAGACTTGGTAGCACGTAAAGTGGCAGTAGGACAAAGTGAAGAGCCGCAGAGGGGAAGGAGGGAGGGTTTACATGTGAATCCATGCCAGACCCATGCTGGAGAGCAGTTACAGGTAAGTAACTTGTTCCTTCTCCAGCATGGGGTCTGGCATGGTTTCACATGCTCATGAATATAAGAATACATAGCAGTACACACATGCACAACCACGGGAGGTGGCAAAAGGCTCAACATTAAGCAATACATAAACTCTTACCTCCTCACCAGGCCCACCTTCAGGCGAACAGGTTGCGCAGCACTGCCTGGCCGACTGACTCCTCCCTGGAATCCCAGTCGACGCAGTAGAATCTTCTGAAGGTGTTAGTCAACCTCCACATAGCAGCCCTGCAGATGTCCAGCAGGGGTACACCAGATAGGAACGCCGTGGTAGCAGCGATCGCTCTGGTCAAATGGGCTCTCTGACGGCCGGGCAATGGTCGGTTTGCCAACCGGTGACATTGCATGATGCAGCTGGAGAAATGGAAGCCTTTGAGAGAGCCTTACCTTGGTTCACAGGACCAAAGTTCACAAACAACTATGAAGTCTTCCGAAAACTCTTCGTGCGGTCCACATAGAACTTCAGCGCTCTAGCTACATCCAGCGAGTGCAAAGTCCTTTCGGCCGGTGACGAAGGCGACAGGAAGAAAACTGGCAACACCAAGGGCTCTTTGAGGTGGAAGTCCGACAGCACCTTGGGCATGAAGGAGGGGTGCGTCCTTGGCACCACCCTCGTCTCGTGAAAAGTCAAGTATGGAGGCTTGCAGGATAGGGCCTGGATCTCTCCCACTCGTCGTGCGGAGGTGATGGCCACAAAAAATGCTGTTTGTCACGACAGGAACTTCAGCGGTGCCAAATGCAGAGGCTCGAAAGGCGCCCCCAATGAGCCTGGTCAGCACCACGTTGAGCTCATACGCCGGGGCCGGAGCCTTCACTGGCGGGAATGAACGGAACATTCCCTTCATAAACTCCTTCACCAGGCGATGAGACCACAGAGATGATCGTCCCGTAATTCTGGTGTAGAGGGAGATCGCCACTAGATGTATTTTGATGTGAGCATGAGCTAGCCCCGCCTTGGCCAGCAACAGCAGGTACGGCAGCACTTGGGGTGCCGTAATTCGCAGAGGATTAATCTTCTGTGCACGGCACCAGACAGAGAACCTCTTCCATTTGTGCCCGTAGCACTCGAGAATTGACGCCCTGGCCTTTGCAAGTACCTCCTTGCAGTCCGCCAGGATATTGTACCCTCCAAACCCTAGTGCTGCAGGAGCCAGGCTTGCAAGTTTAGCGACCCCGGGTCGTGATGGAGGAGGGCGCCTCCTTCCCTGGAAAGGAGATCCACGTCCATCGACAGTTCGACTGGGGGGGGGGGCGCTGAAAAGTCCAGAAGGTCCGGGAACCAGATCTGCCTTGGCCACGCCGGTGCAACGAGGATCATCCTGCACTGGGACCTCTTGAATTGGTTGATGAGTCGCAGAAGCAACGGCAACAGGGGGAACAGTTACAAGAACATGCCGTCCCAGGGTAACGAGAAAGCATCGGCCATGCTCCTCGGCTGGGGAAACCTGCTGGCGAACCTCTGGCACTTGGAGTCCGCCGTCGTCACAAACAGGTCGATCTGGGGTTTGCCCCATCGTTGGAAGAGTCGATCCGCTTGATCCTGACGCAGCTCCCACTCGTGGCACGAGCGCAGCTCTCTGCTGAGTGAGTCGGCGATGGTGTTCTTTATTCCTGCCAGATGGAAGGGCACCAGAAACATCCCCTGGGTGACGGCCCAGTGCCACAGATCCTGGGCCTCCTTGGATAGGGCTGGGGAATCTGTTGCCCCCCTGCTTTCGGATGTATAACATTGTGGTGGTGTTGTCGGTGAAGACCCTCACCACCTTGCCCTTGAGGGACGGAAGGAACGACCTGAGGGCCCAGGACACAGCTTGGAGCTCCAGGATGTTGATGTGGAGTGACCTCTCCTCCGGGAGCCAAAGGCCTCTTGCAAATCGCTTTGCGGAACACCTCGTTGAGCGGGATCCTGTCTTCGAAGCTGCCCGTAGGAGGAACTATTGTAGAGGACGCATCCGTAGCCTACACAGGCGCACCAGGTAGATGCATAAGGACATCATTCGAAGCAGGGACTTGATGGATCTCACCCTGGCCATGTCCGGTGGTCAGCAGGCGCTGCACCTTGCCCAAGATGGCCTTCGTCCTCTCTTCCGAGGGAGAAGCCAACCATGCCACTGTATCGAGCTTGGCTCCTAGAAACAGTGCGACCTGCGACGGAACCAGGCGGGATTTCGAGTAGTTTGAGAATCCCAGATCCGTGAGCAGTTGGACGTTCTTCGCTGTGTGTTCGACGGCGAGTTCTTTTGTCCTTGCACGGATGAGCCAATCGTCCAGGTAGGGGTACACGTGGATCCCCCGCAGGCGCAGCCGCGCAGCCACTGGTGCAAGGCCCTTGGCAAATGCCCTGGGCGCCGACTTCAATCCAAATGGCAGAGCCTTGAATTGGTAGTGCCGCCGTTGGACTACGAATCTCAGAAACTTTCAGTGTCCTTTTTAGAATGGGGATGTGGAAGTAAGCATCCTCCAAGTCGAGCGACGATAGGAAGTGGCCTTCCTCCAGCTGCCCCAGCACGTGCTGGAAGGTGACCATCCTGAACTTTTGGGCCTTGATGTATTTGTTTAACCGACACCGGTCTAGGATGGAGCGCCAACCGCCTGTCTTCTTTCTGACGAGGAAGTACCTTGAGTGTACTCCGGAGCTTTGGGACGAGCTCGATGCCACCTTTCTTGAGCATCGCCCTTGCCTCTGACAGCAGTTGAGGGATGTGATTTTCCTTCCTGGCTACGGGAGGTTTGCAAGGGCCCTTCTTTAGAAATTCGAGTGTGCCCGTGGGCCAGGGCATCCAGCACCCAACGGTCGGTGGAGCTGGACTCCCACCCTCTGACAAACTTCGCCAGCCGGCCTCCCACCGGGATACTCGGGTGGGGGCCCGACGCTACGGCCGGTTCAGTCCTGCTTGGCGGCAGCCTTGCCGCCTTGGCCTCCTTGGCGAGGACACCGAGGTCCTCCTGACTTGCCGCGTCCTCTGTAGGCCTTCTGCGACGAGGAGTGGGCTGCTTGGCTGTACGTCGAGGAGCCGCCACCGGATCCCTTGGAGGCATCCTGTCTGCCTCCGGCGTTCCGAAAGGGCGCCGTCGTTGCTGCAAAACTCCCAAGGCCCGAGCCGTCTCCGTGTCGGTCTTGATGGCCTGAAGTGAATCATCCACTGTCTTTCCAAACAGGTTGTTCCCTTCGAAAGGCATGTCCAAAACTCTGGTTTGCATGTCCTGGCGGAAATCTGTTGCCTTGAGCCACCCCCGCTGTCGAAGGCAAACACTGTTGCCCAACTCGTGGAACCTGGTGTCAGCGATATCCGTGGCCACCGTTATGGCATGGTCCGAAACCACCTCACCTTCCTGCAGGATTTCCAGGGCCTCCGCCCTCTTGTCGTCCGGTAGGAAGTCTAGCAGGGGAGCGATCTTGTACCACAGCTCCCTGTCATAGCTGGCCACAATCGCTAGGGCGTTGCCCGCCTTAATTGTCGTCGCCGCCGAGATGACTCGTCCCATGGCGTCCAGTTTCTTTCCCTCGCCGTCGGGTGGGAAGGTTGAAGTTGAAGCCCTCGCCCCCGACGCCGCCTTCTTGTCCGTCGCTGAGACGACCGAATCCGGGGTCAGCTGTGCCCTGAGGCACAAAGGGGTGGAATCGGGGACCCGGTACTTCTCGCAACGATCCTTCTTGGTGGGCCTCGTGGACGGGTTCTTAAAGAGAGCAAGTCCCTCATCCCAGATGTCAATCAACGGCACCTCAAGGACTGTCTTCCTCTTGGCCTCGCGGCGCTGATAGAGGAAGCCTTCCTAATTCTGTTGTTTGGGGCAGAGCTGGAAAAGCTTGGATGCCCTGGCAGTAATGGCGTGGACGGAGCCAATTTCGTCGGGCGGGGAGGCCCGAGGGAGTGGTGACGTAAGGCCCATCCCGTCGTCACCACCATTGTCATCCGTCCCCGTCATGGCCATATCTGTTCCTGTGTCATCCCTAGGATCAGGGGAAGGAGACAAAGGCTGAGCGGGCCACGAGGGCTGGAAAGGCGGGAGGGATGAACTCTCCTCCGCTTGTTTGGAGGGCTTCCCGATGGGCCCGGTACTGCTGGGTCGTCTGTTGGAGTTAGAGGCAACCTTGTCCTTATCTCCGTGCATAAGGTTTGGATTGCCATCAAAATGGCCACAGAGTTGTCCTGAGGCTCGGGCACTGGCTGTGACGGGCGCGATGGTTGCTCCTCCTCCATGGGAGCCTCGTCGGCGCCACCGTCGCTTTCCTCGTCCGCCGCCTCGGGGTTCCTCCCGTGGACCTCTTCGAACCTCTCGTTGAGGCCCTTCACGACTTCAACCAGCTCCTCCTCAGAGACTGTATCCATGTCTGTAACTGGGGTCTTATCGATGGGCTGAAAAGAGGATTCCCTCCATGGTGGCAGGGAAACTCTGGGCCCCGAGGTCGCCTCCACTGGGGTAGCCTCCACCGGCTTCGCCAGTGCCTCCACGACTCCCTCGATGGAGGCCTTTGCCGAGCGAATCAAGGCCTTCACCACCTTCGGCACGCTTGAGGCCTTAGCCGAGTGAATCAAGGCCTTCACCACCTTCGGCGCGCTTGAGGCCTTCACCTTGGGGGAAGGGTCACCGCCTCGCTCCCCGTAGGCTGATTCCTTCGAGATCGACCGTGACCTCTCCAGAAGCTTACCCGGGTTCTCGGATTTTCTTTTCCCCGAGCTAGAGCGTTGGCTCGTGGTTGATGGCGTCAGGGATAGTGCGCCCTGCCTGGCAGCCGAGGAGCCCGACCTTTCGGCGATCCCAGTGCCCGCGGGCTCGCAGTGCTTTGCCTTCTGTTGGGCACCCGTCGCCAGGTCGCCCTCACAGGACTTAGAAGATCGCTCTGACTTCTTCTCACCTGCCGGGCCCTTCTCCAGCCATCTGGCGAGGCAGGTTCGACGATCCCTCATAGTCCGTTCCGACAAGTTCTTGCAAAACGCACAGTCCTTTTCCATGTGCGTTTTGTCTTCGTGAAGGCAGTAGAGACATCTCAAATGCTCATCCTCCTTGAAAACATTCTGTAATCTGCATCCAGGGAAGTTTTTGAACAGCTTGGATCGGGGTGTCGAGTTTCCTGTGTCCTGGGCCATGTCCACGAGGTAGGCCTCATATCTTCTGGAATCCTCCAAGAAGTGCAACACGATGAAAACTTTGCCCTTGAGGGGCGTAGAAAATTCCGAAACTGGTCCCCGTTGATCGGAAGTAGAAACTGTGGAGCTTGAGGCTCGATTGACCAAAAAAATGAGATTAAACTTTTTGAAAAAAGCAAAACGCAATAAAAGCTAGAGAGCTATAGCACGAGGACTCCCAACACTTGAACTTGCGGTAAAAATCTGAGGATGGCTGCTAGGGGAGGGGCTTAGGGAGAGGGCAGTCATTGGTTGGGGGCAGTATGACCCAGAGACCAGTGATTGGTTACTACTAAGAAAGACAGATCAGAAACGAAACTGATATTGATTTTTTCTTTACCAAGGATTCCCAGCCTGACGACTGGGAATATTCATGAGCATGTGAATCCATGCCAGACCCCATGCTCGAGAAACTTTAACAACAGATTGAGGTCCCAAACAGGAACCTGAAAAGGAGATGGAGTGAACACATTAGTGAGTCCCTTCAGAAATGTTATCACCAAAGGTATCTTAAAATATGAAGTTTGTTCAGACGAGCGCTTGAAGATGGGTAGCACCGCCAAATAACCTTTAATAGTCACAACCTGCAGCCCCAGATTGGCCAAGTACACTGGAATGGATAACACCTCTGGTGTTTTGCATAGCAAAGGTTACACATTCTTGTCCCTGCACCAGCTTCAGAATTTGTTCCAAAGGCAGCGGTTCAAAGACTTTGTTGCTGGCATTTTGGGCGAAAGCAAAATCTCCATTACATCATCCAAGAGGTCTTAATCCTTGTACCTCAGCCTCTCAGAAACCATGCATGAAGGCGGCGTGTCTTGACCTCTGGATGGACAAACAGACCCTCCTCTCGGGAGCGAAAGTCCTCTTTGTTGAAGACATATTGGCGGGTGCATGGACATGTCTAGAAGGTCCGGGTAACACGTCCACCTGGCACAATCTGGGGCCATCAGGATCAAGTGTTTCCTGAACTTTTCCAACCTCCTGATCATGTGAGGAATGACGGGGACTGGAGGAAACGCGTACAGGAGTGGAAACTCCCAGTCCACCACAAACGCATCTCCTAGAGCAGCTCTTGAGGGAAATTCCCTGGAGCAGTAGAGTTTGCACTTCCTGTTGACACTGGTCGCAAACAGATCCACTTGAGGGGTTCCCCAAAGGGCTAAGATCTCTTGAAGGACTTCCTGAGCTAGTTCCCACTCGTGGGAGACTGTGCTATGCCTGCTCAGAGTCTGCCGTTGTGTCTCCTCTGCAGCTAGATGAACTGCTGATCGAGAGATTCCTTCTTGTATTGCCCAAAACCAGAGCTGCATTGTGTCTCTGCACAGCAGTAGAGACCCTAACACCACCTCTCTTGTTGATTACCAGGACATTCTTTCCCCGTACAGAGGGCAGAAAAGCCTTCAGCGCAAGTCTGATTGCTCTCAACTCCAAAAGATTGATGTGGAGTTTGGACTCCAATGGAGACCAACGACTGCAGATTGTCAGGTTGTTGGCGTGGGCTCCCCCACCCCATGAGTGAGGCATCCATCACTACAGTTATCTCTGTCCATGGTTGCTAAAAAGGTTCTGCCTTCAGAATGTAGTCCTAAAACAGTACAAATATGCAATCAGGGTGAGATATACGTACCTCAAACCGCAGATACTGTATGCAGTGTCCCAACCCAGAATTGCGTCATTTTTTATTACAGCTTCAGGTTAATCAACTCCCGCTATTAGCCCTACAAGGGACCTGGGCTAAAGTAGCAATAGAGCAAAGACTCTGCTGAATAACATGGAAACCCCCTGCCATGTCCTGGCACTGTGCCCCAAGATGGGATCTTCATACATGACATTGCTGGGTCGTTTGCGGGAAGTTATGACTCAATTAAAACAGACGAATTTTGGGTTTTCTGTTTGTACACCAAATTGGAAAGGGTACATAAAGCATTACATCAAGTTTGGAAGTTGACATGGCCACGGTTAGAGCGCCATACTGAACAGGAAAGGTACAGAAAATTTAATAATATAGATGAGCCAAGTACCATAACATCTGAATTAACGTGTAATCAGCTTAAATAGAAAGAAGTTATAGTGAGATAGGCCACATTAAGTAATCCGCAGAAATTGGTAGATGGTGGTGATGACTGATGTAGATAGTTGGTGAGGAGTCAGCCCACACCTGTAGCGTCGTCGAAGGTCTCGGCGTCGAACCCACGGTGCGGATTCCAGCATCGAAGCCCTTCGCTGTCTCGACGTCTATGTTCTCAATGCCCTCGGTGTCGATGCTCTCAGCGCCCTCAAAGCTTTTTGGGCGTAATGTGTCTGAGGAGTTTCTTAAGGAGGTGGTTGTTCCTAGGAAGGCTTCCTCTAAGTCTGGAGGCTGGTGTTAGGCCCCAGGCCCTCTTCTGCCCTTCTGGCTGGGTTTTCCAGACCTTTGGCTGACATTTCTGAAGAGGAGGAAAGGTCAGAGATTGAAGACCCTGCCTCTCAATATGAGGCTCCGGGATTGTTGGATGACAGTCCCTTGGAGGAGTTGAGGCAGACCCTCTATAATGCCAGTGGCCTGGACACTTCTCCGGAAGTTGAGTTTGGTAGGCCTGAGCCGGGGGCTCATGCAGACTCTTCCTACAGGTGGCTCATGTCTAGGGTCTCTGAATACCTCGGGTGGTCCAGTCCTCCTGAGGATTTTATTCAGGATGACCTTACTGACATCTTGGACCAAGGTCTCCCCTCTGACCCGGTATTGCCCTTTCATCTTACATTACAAAAAAGGGTATAATCGGCTTGGCAGGCCCCGGAATCGCTTCCGGCGGTCAATAAGAATTTGTCAAAGTACTGCCCATCTGTTAGCGACCCCAGCTATTTCTCTACTCACCCCACTCCTGAGAGTTTGGTGGTTCAGGCAGCTACGGCCACCTTGAGGCAGAAGGCATACCCTACCATCCCTCCGGATAGGGACGACAAGCGCTTCGACGGATGGGCTCGGAAGGTCTTTTTTTCAGGTAGCATGGCACTGAAAGCTGTCAACTCCACATGTGCCTTGGCAAGATTTACACACTCTGTGGAACTGTGCTTCCTTAGCGGCTCAGCATATTCCTGAGGGGGAGGAAAGGGATGGCTTCCTAGCCCTCGCGCGTGACGGCAAGGATGCTATGTGTGAATCCCTTCAGTCGGGTTTGGACACAGCAGACTGTGTCAGCCTGTCCATGGCTGCGAGCACTGCCCTACGCAGGTTTGCGTGGTTGCGGAAGTCAGTGTTTGCTCCTGATGTGCAAGCCCATCTTCTGAACATGCCCTTTGATGACGTTCATTTATCTGGCAGACCTCCAAAGCTGCAGCGAAGTCTTTGAGCGCTGCAGTACGTCAACCTCTGCCTTTTCGTCCTAGAGGACAGCAATGGAGGGGAGTTTCCTTTCATTTCTACTCTTTTGGTAGATCGAGAGGAGCTGCCAGTCAAAGGGGGCAACGTAAGGGTACCCGTGGTGGATGGGGAACTCGGGGTGCCAAAGCCGCTCAGTCATGAGGCCATGTCCCATGGTTCGCCGGTCAGGGGCACACTTGTGCAGCATCTTGGAGAATGGTGTGCCATTACTTCAGATGCGTTGGTTCTGGATATCATAGCCCATGGCTACTGCCTTCCCTTCCTTCAGCGGCCTTACGACAATCCACTGGGGAAGCTCTCTTTGAAGAGTCCAGATCCTCCTTGCGCAGGAAATCCTATCCCTGCTGGAGAAAGGCGCCATAGAACTGATCCCAAAGAAAGACCTGGGATTGAGACCCATCATGGACTTGGTTGAACAAGCTTCTCAGGGAAGATAAGTTCAAGATGGTCACTCTTTCTCAAGTCATCCAGGCCCTTCAACTTCAGGATTGGTTGGTGTCTCTGGACCTCAAGGATGCTTACTTTCATGTGCCGATTCATCCCAAGCACAGGAAGTACCTGAGGTTTGCGGCTGGCGACTCGCACTTTCAGTTTCGGGCCCTGCCATTCGGATTGACCTCCGCCCAAGGGTCTTCACCAAGCTGATGGTGGTTGTGGCAGCATACCTCAGGAGAGGGGGGGGATTCATGTCTACCTATACCTGGACGGTTGGCTGATCAGGGTGCGCTCTCCCGAGCAATCCCTGGATCATCTATCCGTCACCTGCCATTCCTTTCACAAGCTCTACTTCTCCCTAAATTTAAAGAAGTCGCATTTGACACCTTCCCAGCTACTCCAATACCTCGGAGCAGTGCTCGACACGTCCCTGGGGCAGTGTTCACCTCCCCAGGTGAGGGCTCATCACATTCTGCAGATGGTGGACAAGTTTCAACGTGCCCAGAGTCTACCGGCTTTCGAATATTAAGGTTGCTCGGCCTCATGGCGTCCTGAATTTTTCTGGTGCCAGAAGCCAGACTGCGGTTCAGATCCCTGCATTGGGCTCTCAAGATGCAGTGGTCGCAGTTCTCTGGCAAAATGTTGGATCCCGTTCAGATTCCGCTCTCGGACGCTCAGGATCTTCTATGGTGGGCCGACGAAGGAAATCTGATGATCTGAGGTGACGATTGTGACGGCTGCCTCCCTCACAGGATGGGGCGCTCATGCCACCGAGTTGACAGCCAGCGGCCGTTGGTCTCCGTCGGAGTCCAGACTCCATCAATCTTTTGGAGCTGAGAACCATCCGGCTGGCCCTGAAGGCTTTTCTGCCGTCTGTGTTGGGGAAGACTGTCCTGATTATGACAGACAACACAGTGGCCATCCATTACCTTCACAAAAGGGGGGAGGGAGGGCAGGGTAACTCCCATTGTGCAGGGAGGCGATGCAGCTCTGGTTCTGGGCCTTCCAACACAAAATCTTGATCTCGGCAGTTCATCTGGCCGGAGAAGAAAACACGGCAGCGGACGCTCTGAGCAGGCAGATCACGGTCTCTCACAAGTGGGAGTTGGCTCAGGAAGTCCTTTTGGAGATCTTCGCCCTTTGGGGGACCAAAGTGGATCTCTTCGCCACCAGTGTCAATCGGAAGTGAGAGAGATTCTGCTCGAGGGAATTTCCCTCAAGTGGAGCCTTGGGGGACGCGTTCGTAGTGGAGTGGTCTTACCCACTGCTGTATGCGTTTCCTCCAGTCCCCGTCATTCCTCATGTGTTACGGAGGTTCGGTTCCAGAAACGATCCTCATTGCTCCGGATTGGGCCAGGAGAACGTGTTACCCGGACTTTCTTGACATGTCCATCTGCCCTCCACGCCGTCTTCCCTACCGAGACGATCTGCTCTCACGGGAGGAGGGGGGGGGGTCAGGTTCTCCATCCAGAGGTCAGGTCTCTCAACCTTCATGCTTAGTATCTGAACGGTTGAGATACAAGGATTGGGACCTCCCGGATGACGTGATGGAGGTGTTGCTTTCGGCCAGGCAGCCTGCAACAAAATCCCTGTACCGTTGCCGTTGGTGGAAGTTCTGCGACTGGTGCAGGGGTCAGAATGTGGATCCTTTCCAATGTTCCATTCCTATGGTGTTGTCTTTTCTGCTTTCTTTAGCCCACAAGGGCCTTCAAGTGGGTACCATTAAGGGTTACCTGGCGGCACTGTCCATATTTAAGCGGTTGTCTGAAGAGTGTTCTTACTTTAAGATTCCTTTAATTTCACAGTTTCTGAAAGGAAGGTCTACTGTTTGCACCGTCCCCTTTCCAGGTGCCGGGTTGGGGTTTGAATTTGGTTTTAAAGTTTCTGATGGGAGCTCCGTTTGAGCCCTTACATTCCTGTCCGCTGAGACTGTTGTCTTTTAAAACTGTGTTTTTAGTTGCAGTTACTTCCGCACGCAGAGTGAGTGAATTGCAGGCACTTTCTGCCAAGCCACCCTTTACTGTTTTCCATGAGGACAGGGTTGTCCTGCGGGTGTGACCTGCTTTTCTGCCTAAGGTTGTCTCTGAATTTCATTTGAGGCAGAAGGTGATTCTTCCGGCATTTTATCCTCCTCCGCATTCCGGTAAGGTTGGATGCTAGGAGAGCTTTGAGCCTTTATCTTTCATGGATGTCCCGGGTCAGAGTGGACGATCAGCTCTTTGTAGGTTATGCTGGACACTGCTTCGGTCAGGCTGTTTCCAAACAGACCTTGTCCAGATGGAATATCCTAACTATCACTGAGTGCTACTGTTTGGCGGGGAAGGACCCTCCGGTAGGCTTACGGGCTCACTCCACTAGGGGTGTGGCTGCCTCCACTGCTCTACAAAGTAGTGTTCCTATTCGGAATATTTGTGAAGCAGCCACATGGGCTTCTATCCATACTTTTGTTAAGCACTATTCCCTGGATTCCATCCATGGGCAGGATTTGGCCTTTGGTAAGGCGGTCCTCTCTTCAGTTATTTGATTGGGTACTCTAAATACACATTCTAAATTCTTTCCCTCCTCCATAGTCTTGTACTGATTTGGTGGTCTGTCATAGATGGGGTAATACGTCGGAGGAACATCCCATCGAAAGAACGTTACCAGTTTGGTAAGTAACTTGTTTTTCTGACTATGGAAACTTTTTCTTAGCCATCAGGTGGTGCTGTATGGCTTTAGAATTGGGTCTTAACCTCTTTTCTACGCCATCTCGTGCCAGGGTGATGTCCTAGGTATACGCAATGTCAGCCACCGACACCATTGTCGTCCTGTTTTTTTGTTAAAAAGGGTTTAATTGTGCTATATAGTTTACAAAGGAAACTTTACGCACATACTTGCATAAAATCCTTCAGCACAGTAAGAACAGTTTTTACAAAATACAAACTCATTCAACAATATATAAATTACTTAATAAAACAATTATAGATCAAAGAAATGTCATACAAAGTCACAAGCAATTTTAGTAAATTTATCACATTAATTAACAATGTCATTGGGACTAACTAGTAGCTTCCACCAGCAAGATTGCCATTTAGCAAAGGGCAAGTATTAAAATAGGATTTAAAAATGTCTTCTTGTTGAGTAATTAGGGACAGACATTCCACAGATGTTTCAGAGTTTCGCACTCAATTCTGCAACATCTACACAGATGTTCAGTAGGTGGAACCAATGCCCTGCCACCTAGGACATGTTTGGTTGCAAGTAAGTTTTGTTTTATACGTAGCCAGAAGTTTCTCAGTGATCTTGAAGCATTTTTTGTTATGTATTTCTGGAGAGAAGTGAACAATTTAATGTCCAAAGAAAAGAGCTCAAATAGCTTGTAAACAAGCAGTATTTCCCTGTTTACAATCCAGTCATTTTCAAATAACTTATATTACAATTCATCAACGATGCTGCTCTTTCGTAAACAATGGTCAGAACAGAGTTCGCCGCACAATTATCAAGTTTGAAAAGTGTATTCAATTGAATAAAGAGTCGACGCTGGCAGAAACATGATTGATCTTAAGAGAGAAATTCTTCTCCAGTGGACCTTGGTGTCTAAAGATGTGATACCCAGAATATGCTTGACTGGCATACAGTCAAGCATATTGGAAACGATCTCCGAGCCTTCCAGGGGAACAGGGTACCCCCTGGAAGGCTCAGAGATCGTTTCCAAATAAGACTCCACCTTGGACCAATCCAAACTCTCCTCCCGGACCTTCTCCCGTGCGTTGGTTTTGGTAGTAGCACCTGGTTGTACATTTTGAGTGCTGGCAGTAATGAAAAACGTCCATATTTTCTGTCCAGCACTCAAAGGTGTGCAACAGCTGAGATAGCATCTAACTTCAAGGCTTGATTTGCAAGAGAAACTGATCGATTTGATTTGATCACCACAACAACATACCTGAAATCAGTGACCACTTTCAACTTTTTATCATCAATGTACCAACCAAAATTTGATCTACCTGACATGATCTTTCTGTGGTTAATCGTTAATAACCAACATTTTTGATTTGGTCACACTAATCTCTAGTCAAAGGTCCCTAAAGAAATCCTGTGTCCCCGTCAGGGATTTCTGTAAGCCTATTGGATTGTGGTCAAGTAACGCAAGGTCATCAGCATATAAAAGGTATTGGATTTTCATGTGTCCCAACCTTGAGGGATTAACACCTATGCTTTCCAGAGCTGCCCTAATACCAATGGTATATAAATTAAACAAAAAAGGGCCAGTACACAGCCATAACGTAAGCCACGATCCAAATGGATCCATCCAGAGTACATGCCCTTTTTGTCAAGCCTGACCTTGATTTTAACGTCTTTTTGCAGGAGTTACAGCAACTGAGCAACCAAACCAAGGACTCCGGACAGCCCCATGATCTAAGCATTCCCCAAAGCCTAGTTCGATCCACACAATCAAACGCCTTAGAGACATCAAGGAAAGAAAGATATATTGTGCACTTTGATTGGAAAGCCTATTCGTCAAGAGCTGTAGTACAAGGCAATTCAGAGCTGTACTGGTTCCCTTACAAAACCTGGATTGATTAGGATCCAACTTATTAGCATGAATTGCCCATCTTTCAAGTGCATGAAGCGGGAAGGTAGAAAAAATCTTATAGTAAGCATCCAAAAGTGAGATGGACGAATCCGGGTAATTACCGCCCTATCACCCCTTTTGAAAATAACTATCACAATGGCCTCTCTCCAAGTTGCAAGGCACCTGGCCCACCCACAACATTGCAGAACAGTTGAATCAATACCTTAGCCCATAGAGAAGGCGCCAATTTGAATGTTAAATTGGAGAGCCCATCCGGTCCAGGGGCGTTCGAAGACTTGGCCCTCCCTATTGCCACCTGAATTCCTTGTGGATCAATGTCTAATAGGACCCAAGCCTCCCTAGACATGCAAGGCCCCTGGGTCACAAACGCACAAACTGGAGTACTGCTCACAGCTGAATAGAGCTCAGTGACGTAATTCTCCCAAGTCTTGCCTGGAATCGGTTGATGTTGCAAAGAGTTGCACACCTGCCCCCCCCCCTCGTATTAGTCTCCAAGAATTGGTCGTATCTCGAGATGCCAGTGCTTCCAACATATTTTCAGCATCTCTTTGCATTAACAGGGCATAATGACCCTTTTACCCAATTTCTATACGTTTGTTTAAGCTTAGCTATGACTGCAATCATGTTTAAGCCCAATTTTCGTGTTTCCTTAATATCCCCCTGCAGCTTCTTCTTAGCATGTATCGGTGCACTAAACTTAAGAGAAGGTATTGTGTGGTTACTATCCATTATAATGGTCGAGAACGGAATCAAGGCTGCAAGAGTGCCCTTCAAGTGAGGCGAAAAAGAAAGAGAACACATCTACAAAGAGTCCCCCAGTAAATCCTTGTCAATCTTAGCAATGAACCTGGCTGCATATTTAGGGCACCAATTTACAGCCTGGTTACGAGGATTAATCTCTAGGGAGTCCGAGAGCTGGTGAGGTTATCCGTTGTAAGATTACCTCCAAAGGATTCCCTAAGAAGTGAATGGTCACTGCAAGTATAGGGATCAACTGTAAAGTTGTTAATAGTGGGGAAAAATGTGAGCAGAGATAAATACAAAATACAAAGTGTATTTGTAAAGGGCATCTGACCAAGTTTAATTGGGCGGTTTGTCAGCCAAAGTATTCCATTTAGGGGAACCAAATCTAGACTGTCGAGACAAGCATGAAAAAATATCCCTCAGACTCTAGCAGATTGAGAGAAATGCCTGGATATCTCAGGGCGATACCACTTGGTGTCTAAACATTAAGAATTAACATCACCCATAACCAAAAAAACAGACATTAAAGTGTGAATCAAATACATTAACAATGGATGACATAAAATCGATCAGAGAAGTCGACACAGGATTAAAATAGATGTTCAAAACTATTAACGCTTTAAAGTTAATCAAATGGGTCAAACCATGTTATTTTACAGTCTAAAATGTCGTGATGGCCCAAACACAGACTTTCAATATTGGAGCCAGGAGATGCATGCCAGGCACAAATTAAGCCGCCGTACGACCTGTCCTTTAATCCCTTCCAGGCAGGTTTGAATGTGACAGTAAATCCATCCACAAGGGGCGTGTCAAGCATGAAAGATTCTTGAATACATATTAAATCATCCTCTTTCCAAAGTTCCCTATTTGAGCAAAGTTGGCAAAACCCACGCTAATTCCAGGAAACAATTCTACCCGTGGCAATTCAGAGAGTGCTACTTTGCAAAGGGTTGTGGTGTTGCAAGGAATTTATAATGAGACTAGTCGAAAGTCACCTGTTGGCTCAGGGAGGGGAGACTTTATTGGATGCATTTTGTGCAGCCAATTGCATATACATTTTTAGGGCTTCTCGAGGGTTACGCTGTGGTCCGCCATCTCCCCCCTGAATAAGTCCCTTTGGAATATCTTGCGGCCAGTCTTCAGATAAAGAGTACCCCATATTTAGCAGATATTCAGCCTCTGCAACAACTAAGTTGTAAATGAGCTTGGAATAAAAGCCAATTTTAACTGAGTCAACACGCCTTAAGTCCAGAAAGAAGATTCTGGCCATGTCCTTTGAGCAAGGTAATTGTAGGCTAGTTATTTGACCAAATAATGCTAAAATATATTTACGATTTAGCAGGTAAAGTTCTTTAACCCTTAAGGTGCGACTAAACACACACAGCTCAACTGATCCCAGTCTGTCAGGACCGGACTTGACAGAACGGGCACTTGAGTGTCATCAAAAACCTCCCCCCTTCCCTGGTAGTCTAAATGTAGAGCCCCCAGATGGTCCCTTGGGGAGTAGACTTTGACCAGTAGACAGGCCGCCCGTCCCAGTTGGTTTCAGGAGGGACCTCCTCCATAGTTAAGCTAGGAGGTCCCAGGTTCATATGGGGGCACGCATCCCTGCTGGTTCAAAGGGTGTAGCAGTGGGCTGATATTTCAGCAAAGCGGAATTGATACATGTTGGCATGAGGTACTTGTAGATTATCTCCACCTAGTGCCATAGGTTGCAGCAGAAGACCACCCTCCTGCGGAAGGCAGCCAAAGGGGCCTTATCAGATTCAATTGAATAAGTGGAAAGAGAGGAAACGTTTAAGGCCCCATCAATTACTCCTGCAGTTTTAGGTTTAAGGTATGTAGTAATCAGTGACTTTTTATTTGCCTCCCGTTATTTGCCTCCCGTTCAATAGAACGCGGCTGGGCAGAAGTTGCTACATGCGCCTCTGAGTGAACCTTGCCCTTCTTGCGGTTACCACCCCCCCTGAAGTGCAGGAACCTGTGGCTGGGAGATGGGAAGCCCATCTGGATGATCTAAATCATCAGAGTATTTCTGTCTGTGCCTTAATGGATCGCTGAATTTTAAGGGAACCTTTCTTATTTGTGAGAGGTAGCAATATATACTTTTTGCCATTCTTGGCTTTCTTTTTCCTTCTGCGGCCGACTTCCACAGGCGCTGCTGACTCACCAACAGCAGCCACCTTAAGAGAAGGTATTGGCCTTCAAACCACCTCAGCAGGAGGTTGATAGGTTTTGCTAGCCTTAAGCAATATCCCCTGAGATTCAGTGTCCTTTTGTAAACTGCTCTGTATGCCAACAACCACTAACTCATCTAGAGTGCCTGACTCACCCCCTTTGTCGGGCACAAACTGTAGTCGGTCCAAGATGTTTGGGCAGCAACAGAAACTGAATTTACAGCCGTAGGAGCCCCCCCCTGTCAAAGGGTTTTTGCAGACTACGCGGGGCGATGAAATGCCAAAATGAAACCTTCGATAAACTTCATTTTTTCAAGCAGATCCTTCAGCGTGGATCACACTTATCTCAATTCATCCATGTTCGTCATGACCCCCATCCATAGTGTCTAGAATCGTGGATAAAACTGGAAAGGAGAAAGCATCAGCCACTTGTTCTTCTTGAGCCTGATCGTGTTGAAAGGGGCCCCTAGGGGACCCTGACGTCTATGGAAACGAGGCGGGTCACCACACACACGATAGAGACGCCAGACACGAGGTTGTATTACCAAAGCTAGGGTTTTATTGCGAAGCAAAAGTCTCAGTTGGCCAACTCGGTCTCACGCCCCGCGATGTGTATCTCTAGATCTCGAGGAATGCAAGAGAGTGAATTACGTACATCAGTTACATATATACAAAATGCATATCAAACAATCAGCTATGACATGTTAAACACCCACCCCTTTATGGGGTTTCTTTGAACTTGGTGTGATGATGGACATCTCCGACCACTATGACACCTTCAAACATCTAGTCTAGTAACAATTTGCAATTTGTGAGTGCAAAGGCATCTTTCGGTTATTGAATAGAACACAGCACTTCTGTTCTTGGAAGCGAACTGCATACGGGGGCGGGGAGTTGCATTTCGGACCTTGCTATCTATCAGGTGCTATTCGCGTCGTGGGAGCCGGCATGCTCTAGCGGTCTCAGCAAAGGGGGGCCGTTAGAACAGTATAATTCAAGCCTTTAGCGGTAACATATTCTACCATGACAGCTGTGAAATGATTAAATGCCCTGCAGCTCTGCTTGAAGGCTACATTCGGGAGGGAGCTGGGCATTCTTCCTGGCGCTGCCTACGTTTCTGTTTCAGCCAACTCTTGTTATCCTCACGGCCCTGCGGCCTTGTCCTTTTCACATACAGACAACAATGTTCCACAGTTGAGCAGTGCAAGCGGAAAATATACTGCGAGGCAATAGGAACAGAAAGCAATGAGCAATGATTATAAAACAAAATGGTGATTCTTGCTACATCAGAATGGCCGTTCATTGGCAAACTCGAAAACCTATATTCTGTCGTATCGTGCATGAGACGGTTGGTCCACAGCCACCAAAATGCGTTTGCGGTCTCAAAGTAGAGGTATCCGTATTTCTAGACTGACAAACCCTCCTTTGGCCGTATGCCAAACATCTCATCTATTTATTGAAACCTCCTCTAGTGATGATGAATCTGAAGTACTTATGTCTGAGTCTTGCATGCTATCGTGGACATCATTGTCTTCATCAATATCTATTGCCATCAACTCTTTTACTGCTCTCATCTGGGCGCAGCGCGGCCTGAAACCGAGGCCGAGCCTCATTAACATCAGCTGTAACCGCCGGCAGGCGGATCACGCCGGCGGCCAGCTCAAAGGCCACTCTAAGGCCTGTTGGGTGCCTGCTCACCCCCTCACTCCACTCTTCCTCATCGTGGGGCGAGGGCAGGAGCCCCCCCAGCACCCCAGCCCAGCAGAGGAACCACGCGACAAGCGGGGAGGAACACGGACAGGGCCTGCCTGACCCTGTCCCCACACGCCGCCTGACTCGCCCATGCCGGGCGCAGCGCGGCCTGAAACCGAGGCTGAGCCTCATTAACATCAGCTGTAACCGCCGGCAGGCGGATCACGCCGGCGGCCAGCTCAAAGGCCACTCTAAGGCCTGTTGGGTGCCTGCTCACCCCCTCACTCCACTCTTCCTCATCGTGGGGCGAGGGCAGGAGCCCCCCCAGCACCCCAGCCCAGCAGAGGAACCACGCGACAAGCGGGGAGGAACACGGACAGGGCCTGCCTGACCCTGTCCCCACACGCCGCCTGACTCGCCCATGCCGGGCGCAGCGCGGCCTGAAACCGAGGCTGAGCCTCATTAACATCAGCTGTAACCGCCGGCAGGCGGATCACGCCGGCGGCCAGCTCAAAGGCCTGTTGGGTGCCTGTTCGGAGCCGAAGGAGCCAGGGGCCTGGATCTCTGCCCTTTCAACTCCAGGATCTCTCACTATCAGAAGCTGGAGACGCCCTCAGCCGCACTATAATGATTCTAAACATGCATGGTACATTGGCCATGCACAGCACCATGGTACCTGTCAGCTTAACTGAACTGTCTTGGTGAGTAATGCTTAACTACATAAGATGGCTAAGCTCTTATAAAAAAATAATTGAAGCGATACACCTACATTTGTAATTGTTGATTTTCTAACGACAGAAGCGGTAACAATCACCAGCTGCGGAAACTCTGACATTCTCTAACGCCAAACAAATTGTATGCATTTCTTAATGTGTGATTGGAGCGATCTCATTTACTGAACAGCTATCATTCTATAGTACTCAAGAAGCAAGTACAGTAGACACGAATACATGTTTACTCATACACCACAGATCCTTCTTGGTATTATTCGAAACCCACAATACAGTGGTGCGCCCCCCCGCCCATGTGGTAGTCTTTTTCTACTAACTGGTCCAACTTGCAGAGTTATTTATATGTCTGCAGCCATTTCTAGCCCAAATATGATTACCAAATTTAGGTGAACCCCTTGCGTACTTGCATCTACTTGCACATGCCATTTTTAGCCTAAATGTGATTACTGTTCTTAGGTGAACCCCTTGCCTACTTGCATCTACTTGCACATGCCATTTTTAGCCTAAATGTGATTACTGTTCTTAGGTAAACCCCTTGCCTACTTGCATCTACTTGCACATGCCATTTTTAGCCTAAATGTGATTACTGTTCTTAGGTGAACCCCTTGCCTACTTGCATCTACTTGCACATGCCATTTTCAGCCTAAATGTGATTACTGTTCTTAGGTGAACCCCTTGCCTACTTGCATCCACCTGCACATGCCATTTGTAGCCTAAATGTGATTACTGTTCTTAGGTGAACCCCTTGCCTACTTGCATCTACTTGCACATGCCATTTTTAGCCTAAATGTGATTACTGTTCTTAGGTAAACCCCTTGCCTACTTGCATCTACCTGCACATGCCATTTTTAGCCTAAATGTGATTACTGTTCTTAGGTGAACCCCTTGCCTACTTGCATCTACTTGCACATGCCATTTTTAGCCTAAATGTGATTACTGTTCTTAGGTAAACCCCTTGCCTACTTGCATCTACTTGCACATGCCATTTTTAGCCTAAATGTGATTACTGTTCTTAGGTGAACCCCTTGCCTACTTGCATCTACTTGCACATGCCATTTTTAGCCTAAATGTGATTACTGTTCTTAGGTGAACCCCTTGCCTACTTGCATCTACTTGCACATGCCATTCTTAGCCTGAGTTGTGAACTCAGGTAAACCCCCTGTCTATCTACATATGCCAAACCGTACAATGTACCTTAGCAAGAGCCAAACAGCCACCCTACTGTATCTCCTCATACATATATTACACCTTACCATCGTCATTGCCACCATAACCATGTACCCTGCAGATAATGCACCCTGTCCAACCCTAGAAAGAAACACTAGACTACGAGCCAGACTACCCCGTCTCTACGAGCCCATCTACCACAACAAGAGACCCACCCTGCAACACACCAAAATCCACCCGAGCCACATCACACCCTGCCACAACCCCACCCAACCCAAACTCATCCCTATAACAATCCGGGATACACCCAACACTACCACTATATCCGGAGCTTTGATCAACGCCAGATCGATAATGGCCCACGCCACAGAAATAGCAGACACCTTATCCTCAAACAACCTCGACCTCCTAGCTATCACTGAATCATGGCTGCACGAAGCAGCAGGCCCAGCACTCTCAATAGCCATTCCAGAAAATTACCAAATAATCAGAATGGACAGGCCCAACAACAGAGGAGGCGGCCTAGCCATCATAGCTAAAACAAACCTCGAGCTAAGACCACTGCCCCAAACACCTCTCAAATCCTGCGAACTCCTAGTAGCCAAACTACCCATTTCCAACTGTCGCACCTTAACCATCCTTCTAATATATAGGCCACCCGGCCCCATTGGCTCATTCGAAGCAGACCTATCCAGCCTCCTAGCCAACAACACAAAAGACACCACCCAAATATTACTACTAGGCGACTTGAATCTAGGACTAAACGACCCTGACGACAAATCAGCACAAGCCATAGCTAACATGCTAGATGAACACGGCCTAATCCAAAGAGTGCTCACCCCCACCCATAATAAAGGTAGGACCTTGGACTGGATCGCCACTCTAAACTGCGACACCATCATTACCAAAACCACTCCCCAGCACTGGACAGACCATTACCTCATTGACTTCACCTTATCTCTCAATAGAGAAGTCAACAAAGGAAAAATCATGGCACCACCACTACCCACTAGAGCAAAAAAAAACATAACCCCTGACAACCTCCTACCACTACTACTGCCAACCCTCAATGCTCTCCCCGATAATCTAAAACCAGAACTCCTAGTAGAAAACTATAACAATACCATAAAAAAAGGACTAGACATCATTGCCCCTCTAAAACTGCAAAAAAGCAAACAGCAAGCCCACCTGAACACCTGGTTCACCCCACATCTGAAAGAACTTAGACTGCACAAAAGGAAACTTGAAAGCCAATGGCGCAACTCCCCTACAGAAGAGAACAAATCACAACTCAAACTTTGTGCAAACAATTACAAAAAAGAAATTCTACTCACAAAAAAGAAACTATTCAATGAAAGAATCGAAAAATTGAGCTCCAACACCAGAGAACTATTTGCTATACTAAGGGAATTAGAATCCCCTATACCCCCACCAGACAATATAATTAAGGATAAAGCATGGTGCACCAGCATCCAAAACGCCCTAACTAATAAAATCAAAAGTCTCCAAACCAAAATCGCTCTGAAAAAAGACTCTCTCACCACCAATGAAGCATCTCCCAGCAACCACGACAAAACAGCCAACCGTCCAGGCCATAATCTCTTCAGATTTACCAAAATATCTATCCCAGAAACAGAAAAAATTATAGCCTCACTTAAACCATCTAACTGCAAAGGCGACAACTGCCCTCCCCAAATAATCAAGGATGCTGCTAGGGATCTAGCCCCCTTCATAACCAAGCTGATCAACGCATCCTTCTCCTCCAACACCATACCAAGCAACCTCAAAGAATCTTGGGTCCTGCCTCTCCTCAAGAAGCAAACCCTAGACCCCGCCATTCCCACCAATTACAGGCCCATCACCACGGTGCCATTCCTGTTAAAGATAAAAGATAGAGTAGCATACCTGCAGATTCAGCAATATCTTGAAACTCACAAACTACTAGGCACCCACCAATCAGGCTTCAGACCGAAGCACGGCACCGAGACAGCCTTAATCGATCTTAAAACCCAGATCAATGAGATTAACGACAAAGGGAACACTGCCATGTTACTACTCCTCGATCTGTCGGCAGCATTTGACCTGGTGGATCACGCAGTCCTGTGCGAACACCTGGCCTCAGCAGCCCACTTCTCGAAAGAGGCCATAGCCTGGATCCAATCATTCCTGGACAACCGAACTATGAGGGTCTTCTCCACCCTAGCCTCAGCAGACCCCATTAAAATAACCTGTGGGGTGCCCCAAGGCTCCTGCGTCTCTCCCACCCTCTACAACATCTTTACCAAGCCCCTATTTGACAAGTTGGACAGACTGGGTGTCTCATATACCAATTATGCAGATGACACCCAGATCCTCATACCCCTCTCAGGCAACTACGCTTCAGATACGGCCTTGGTAAACAAAATATATCTCATCATTCAGGCATGGATGGCCACACACGGTCTATGTCTAAATGATGAGAAAACCGAAATCCTGCTCCTCGGATCCAATACCAATCTCAAAAAACTCAGTTCCAACTATAAGGCCTTCAACATTGATGGCAATACCATCACAGTGGCCAAAACAGTGAAAACACTAGGCTTTCACCTTGATGCAACCATGTCACTAAAAAAACAAGTCAACTCACTAGCATCCTCCACCGCCTACACATGCAAGCTAATTAGGGCAAGTAGAGCCTTCCTCACCCAAGCTAGCTGCATCATCATAGCCAACGCCCTAATACTATCCAGACTGGATTATTGCAACGCCATGTACCTAGGAGCCAACAAATGCATAACCAACAAACTACAGACACTACAAAACAACGCTCTCAGAACAGCCCTCAACCTACCCTCTAAGGAACACATCTCCAACAAAAGAAGAGAACACAAATGGCTTAAAATCCATGACCGCATCTCCCTCAAAACGGCATCACTCACCCACAAATGCTTAAACAACGCAGCCCCCCCCTATCTCGCATCCAGAATAAAGAAAAAAACGTCCACCCGCCCCACCAGATCGATCAATTCCTACTGCCTGCAGGTACCCAATTTCAGACAAAAGAAAACCGGCGGCAGCAGCTTCCCTGTCCTGGCAGCCCAACACTGGAACGCCCTCCCACTCCACATTAGGACTGACCAATCCTACTATAGCTTCAGGCGAAACACCCTCACTTGGCTGCGGGCCAATGATCCTCACGACTAACCCTGCCATCTAATCTGATCATGCCAGTGCTATAACCTGACTACCATGCACAGCCTTAAATTTGTAAATATGTAAATGCAACCGAACTGCCCCTACGCACAGTATTAATATGTAAATTTGTAAGCCTTCGCTCAACTATATGTATATATGCACATCCCACACAATGTAACTGTAAATGCAATGCACTTTTTCTCATGCCTATCTTATTCTGTAACCAAGTTTTTAAGTAATCCTATCTTCCTGACCTCTGTTGCGCCCTGTTACCTCTGGGTTTTGCGCGCTATACTAAATAAATAAACAAATAAACAAACAAACATCTCATTTGGGTCTGGGCTAGTTGATCATGGGGTGGTTTTTCTTTATCATATGCATGCATCCTTCGTTACATCCCTCAGTTACCTCTGCGCAAACTATGGGTAAACAATGTATACAACAACAGCACGTTAGGAATATTCCGAACACCACTACTAATATTGAGATCAACTTCCATCCCCAAGATCGTAGTATTCCCAAAACCAAGATCCTATTCCCCAGCTCCCTTCTCCCGTGAGGAGTTCAGAGCTTAGAATGTGCATTTTCTTTATTGCTTCAAAGATCGTGGGGGAATAGTCATCGACATAAACGCAACATGCTGATCCCACTATTTTGCAAATTCCCCCACAATCAACCAGGATTACATCGAGAGCCATTCTATTTTGCAGCGTCATTAACCTTATTCCTCTTTCTTCCATCGTCATGTTAAATAATATATCTGTTGTTGTGTTTATTGTATTCTTTAGGATTCTGGACAGTTGCCTTATATTATAGGAGTTCACCATCTGTCCTAAGAATGGAATGAATGATTTTGCTACATCAGTTGCTATTAAAACACCTTTGTCAGTCCTTTTGACTCTAGTTCTGGATAATCTGGCCATGGCTGCTGTTTCTAATAGGAATACTCCTGGGAACAGTAGCCCTAGGTAACATGTACCTCCCCAGTTTCTGGGCAACCAAGGGTATGCTTTCTCTCCACATTTAAAATAAACTGGATCACCTACGTATACTGGTTCTATTTCCCATTTTAGTACCACTGTATTCATACAACCAGTATATGTTCCGACTGAAAAAGAGCCTTTCGAAGGGATTGTGTCCTCTGACGTATTACTTATCTATGATATTTGTATCTCCAGCTTGCTGGCCTCGGAAAAATGTTTTCCCAGTAGAGGGCGCTGTGCGTCGACGTCCGTCGAGTAGGTGCTCCTCGACAGCCACCGTATCGACGCCGATGTCGTCATGCCTATAAATGGCCACGCGCAGCGTCCGTTGCTCAGTTCTGTTTTTACGCGCTTTGTGTGCCTCGGAATACCGTTGCTCAGTTCTTCAGTCGATATATATTCATATTTCCTCGAGAAAACCGACTCGTACTCGATGGCTTCCTCCTCCGACCCGACGACTCCTCGGTCCGGTTTCAAAAAATGCAGAGACTGTGGGAAGAAAATGTCGTTGACGGATCCTCACAGGATCTGTTTGTGGTGTCTGGGAATCGAACACCAGTGTTCGGAGTGTGAGGAATGCCTATCCATGACGGCGAAAGCCTTGAAGGAGCGTAAGGGGAAGCTCGAGAGAGGTAACTAAATTTTAACTTCCTCGAAAGTTTCCGCGGTAGAGTCGAGACATTCGTCTCCTCACCGTCGAAAGCATTCTCGGTCTAGGTCTCGAAGTGGCTCCCACCACTCGTCGAGGTCTAGACACTCAAAAAAAAGACGAAGAAGATCCCCTTTATCGTCGTCTTCTAGTTCCTCTGAAAGAGTAAATTGCCCCACAAAACACAGCTCTCAAGCTGAGTGGGAGGAATTCGGAAAAAAGATGCTAAGTGTCTTCGAGAAAGCTGCCTCGTCCCCCTCGAAGTCAGCTGAGGGTGATACCCCGGGTGAAAAGCCCAAAAAATCTAAACGCCGTGAGTTGAAGCACCCGGCGAAAGAGTCGACCCGAAAGCGCCATGAGCCATCGGTAAGTAAAGCATCTTCGATGCCATCGTCGAAAGCCCCTTCGAAGCATACGAAGGGTTCTTCGACGCATCCGTTGATCGAGTCGACGCCGACATCGACGCCGATAAAAGGAAGACCCACTGCTACTCCACAGCCAACGGTTACACCGAGAGCCTCCGACACGACTTCGAGAACGTCGTCGACATCCTCGAGCAGGATTCCAATCCTCTCGAGTTCTTCGAGGCCTCTTCCAGTTTTCTCGGCGCCTTTGAGGATTTTTGCATCGGCGTGGACGACATCGACCTTTTCAAGGCCACTGATGATGGCTCCCTCTGCCTTAGAGATGGGTTTCATACCATTTCAGAGACCAGAGCATCCCCACTTAACTTCCATTTTTGAAGAAAGGGAAGATTCTGATCAAGAAAGGCCTTTTGGGCTGCAGAGGACCACATTACCTGAACCAGAGACTTTTGCCTCCGAGGAAAGAAGGTTGAAAGACCTTCAGGATGCATTACAGGAAGCAAGTGGCCTAGACACTTCCCCAGAAGTGGAATTTGTCAAACCAGACCCAGGGGAACAAGCTGATACCCCTTATAAAACCCTAATGTCAAGAATTATGGAGTTCATGGGTTGGTCTGCGCCTTCACCTGTTTTTCAACAGGATGACCTCACAGATATTCTGGATAAAGGTCCACAGGAGGATCCTGTGGTTCCCTTTCATTCTGCTTTACAAAGAAAGATTTTAACTAACTGGGAAACTCCTGAAGTTGTCCCTGCGGTTAACAAGAAGTTGTCAGCAAAATATAGGGTATCTGCTGCTGACCCTGAATACCTATCTAAGCACCCTACTCCAGAAAGTCTTGTGGTCCAGACTGCAACTTCATCAGGCAGTACTTCTGCTTACCCCACTGCTCCTCAGGATAGGGATGATAAAAAATATGATGCCATGGCTAAGTAAGTCTTCTCAGCCTGTAGCATGGCTTTAAAATCTATTAATGCAACTTGTACGCTCGCTAGGTTCAGCCACACTCTTTGGGAGTGTGCTTCATTGGCGGCTGACTGCATACCGGAAGGAGAAAAAAGGGACGCATTTTTAAATATCATCAGAGATGGTAAAGATGCAATGTGTGAGTCTCTTCAAACTGGCATTGATTCTGCTGACAGTATCAGCAGGGCCATGGCGGCAAGTACCACAATCTGCAGGCATGGGTGGTTGAGAAAGTCTGGCTTTGCTTCTGACGTACAGGCCAGACTTTTAAATATGCCCTTTGACGGTTCTTCCCTATTTGGTAAAAAGGCGGATGACAGTTTGGAAAAACTACAAACATCTAAAGCAGCAGCTAAGTCACTAGGAGCTGCAATCCAACAAACTAATTTTCGTCCCTCAGGATCCTCTTGGAGAGGAAGGTCCTTTCGCTATTATTCCTCATATGGAAGAGGCAGAGGACGGCCTACTCAGAGGCCAAGGAAAATCTACCCGTGGTGGACGGGGTAAAGGAAAGAAAGCCGCATCAGCAGGAGCCGCTTTACCTTCGGCAACTGCATCAGCCGCTCCCAAACCACTCTGAGGTCTCCCATCACAAGACACCTGTAGGGGGCAGGTTAACTCACCATCTGATGGAATGGCAGGCTATTACGTCAGATGCTTGGGCATTGGAGACAGTTGCCCAAGGTTACTGCCTGCCTTTTCTACGCATCCCTCAGAGACATCCACCGGGGAACAGCTCTCTGAAAGTGCCGGATCCGCTCCTCTTGCAGGAAGTTGTAGACCTGCTAGAGAAAGGTGCCATAGAACTGGTACCTGTAGCGGACAGGAACAAGGGCTGGTACTCCCCCTACTTTCTCATACCAAAGAAAGACGGAGGACTGAGACCCATCCTGGACTTACGAGAATTTAACAAGTTCCTCAGGAAGGACAAGTTCAAGATGGTAACTCTCTCTCAGATCCTTCAGGCCCTCCAGCTTCAGGACTGGTTGGTATCTCTGGATCTTCAGGATGCTTATTTCCATGTGCCTATCCATCCCAAGCACAGGAAGTACCTGAGGTTCGCAATTGGCAACTCTCATTATCAATTTCGAGTTCTGCCATTTGGGCTGACCTCCGCCCCGAGGGTCTTCACCAAGCTAATGTCGGTTGTGGCTGCAAGTCTAAGGAGGGAAGGGATTCACGTCTACCCCTACCTGGACAATTGGTTGATCAGAGCAGTTTCTTCGGAACAAGCTCGGATCCAACTAGATTATGTCTGCCACTCCCTTCACAGGCTGGGCTTCTCCCTCAATTTAAAGAAGTCACAAATGATACCATCACAGAGACTCCAGTTCATTGGAGCAGTCCTGGACACGTCCCTGGGAAAAGCCTTGCCACCAGAGGTGAGGGCTCAAGATATTCTACAGATGCTCACCAGGTTTCAAAATGCCCAACGTCTCCCAGCCTACGACTTTTTGAGGTTGCTAGGCCTCATGGCATCCTGCATATTCCTTGTGCCAAAGGCTCGCCTGAGAATGAGATCCCTTCAGTGGGCACTGAGGACTCAGTGGTCACAATTCTCAGGGAGGATGACAGATCTCCTCCAGATTCCGGACAAGGTAGCCCACGACCTTCAATGGTGGGCCTCTCCAGAGAACATCTTGAAAGGAGAACTGTTTTGGCAACCATGGCCGGAGATAACAGTAGTCACAGACGCCTCACTCACGGGGTGGGGAGCCCATGCCAACGACTTGACCATCAGCGGTCGTTGGTCTCCATCGGAGTCCAGACTACACATCAACCTGTTGGAGCTGAGAGCCATCCGACTGGCACTGAAGGCTTTTCTGCCGTCTGTACGGGGGAGAAACGTCCTGATAATGACGGACAATACAGTGGCCATGCACTACCTCAACAAAAGAGGAGGCGTAGGGTCACTGCCACTGTGCAGAGAGGCGACGCAGCTCTGGTTTTGGGCAATTCAGGAAGGAATCTCTCTATCGGCAATTCACCTAGCCGGAGAGAAGAACTTGACAGCGGACGCTCTGAGCAGGCAGAACACAGTCTCCCACGAATGGGAAATAGCTCAGGAAGTCCTTCAAGAGATCTTCGCCCTTTGGGGAACCCCTCAAGTGGATCTGTTCGTCACCAGTATCAACAGGAAGTGTGACAGATTTTGCTCAAGGGAATTTCCCCCGAGAGGAGCTCTAGGAGACGCGTTCGTAGTGGACTGGGAGTTCCCACTTCTGTACGCGTTTCCTCCGGTCCCTGTCATTCCTCAAATGATCAGGAGGTTGAGAAGGTTTCGGAAGACCATGATCCTAATTGCCCCGGATTGGGCCAGGAGAACGTGGTACCCGGACCTTCTGGACATGTCCATCTGTCCTCCAATTCGTCTACCGTACAGAGAGGATCTTCTCTTGCAGAAGGGAGGTCAGGTTCTCCATCCAGCCATCAGGACCCTCAACCTTCACGCTTGGTATCTGAAAGGTTGAGGTACAAGGATTGGGACCTTCCAGATGACGTCATGGAGGTGTTGCTTTCGGCCAGAAGACCAGCAACTAAGACTCTATACCGCTGCCGTTGGAATACATTTTGCAGCTGGTGCAGAGAAAAGAATATCGAACCCTTTTCATGTGGTACACCTGCGGTGTTATCCTTCTTACTTTATTTGGCAAATTTGGGCCTTCAAATTGGCACTATTAAGGGCTATCTCGCAGCGCTATCGATCTTTAAGCGCACTGCAGAGGAGCCATCGTATTTCAAAATTTCATTGGTAATGCAATACCTGAAAGGTCTAACTAATGTTTACCCTCCAAGACCATTCCAAGTTCCCTTATGGCACTTAAATCTAGTTTTAAACTTCCTAAAGGGTGCTCCTTTTGAACAACTCCACTCTTGTTCATTGAAGTTTCTCACCCTCAAAACTGTTTTATTGGTAGCATTAACATCTGCTAGAAGCGAGATACAAGCCCTGTCTTGTAAACCTCCTCATACAACTTTTCACAAGGACAAAGTAGTGCTACAGGTGAAGCCTAACTTCCTCCCAAAGGTAGTTTCGGAATTTCACATTACTCAGAAGATTACTCTACCTTCATTCTATCCTCCTCCCCATCTGGGGAAAGAGGAAGAGAGACTGCACAGGCTGGACCCTAAGCGAGCCTTGAGTTTTTATATCAGTAGACTTACTAAAATTAGACAAGCAGACCAACTCTTTGTAGGTTACACAGGACATAAGTTAGGATTACCAATAACCAAACAAACCATCTCCAGATGGATTATTTTAGCCATTCTGGAATGCTACAAACTGGCAGGGAAAGACCCCCCCTCAAAATCCTAAGGGCTCATTCGACCAGGGGTATTGCAGCATCCTCAGCTCTTCAAAGAGGGGTACCAATTAGAGACATATGTGCGGCTGCCACATGGTCGTCCGCACATATCTTTACCAAATTTTATAGCCTGGATTCCTCCTCTAGTCAAGAGACTAGATTTGGCAAAGCTGTGTTACACTCTGTTCATTCTTAAAGGGTAATATGGCATCTCTTACTCCCGCCTCCAATCACATACCACTGCTATGGGAGTCTATCATAGATAAAGAATACGTCGGAGGACACAATCCCTTCGTAGAACAAGTTACTTCTTACCTTGTAACGTTCTTTCGATGGGATGTTCCTCCGACGTATTCCTTATCGCCCCTCCCATCCATCCCCGCAGTAACATTTCCCTTGTGGTTGCAGTTTACGCTCCTTCAAGGGTAGTAACCATTCATACAATAACTACTTTACTCTACAAAACGGAACTGAGCAACGGACGCTGCGCGTGGCCATTTATAGGCATGATGACGTCGGCGTCGATACGGTGGCCGTCGAGGAGCACCTACTCGACGGACGTCGACGCACAGCGCCCTCCACTGGGGAAAAATGTTTTCCGAGGCCAGCAAGCTGGAGATACAAATATCATAGATAAGGAATACGTCGGAGGAACATCCCATCGAAAGAACGTTACAAGGTAAGAAGTAACTTGTTCTTCTTTTTTAGACAAAAAGGGACAGTTCTTGGGCTATAATTCACCATGTAAAATGGGGGAATTGCATCTTTGTCCCCTTCTGTTGTTACACGAAACGTCATTACAGATTTTTTTTCTGGCGGGGACAATCTATCTCGTCTATTTTGTCGTGTTATCTTCCGTGTACTTTTCCTCGTGGGCTCTGGGGCTATTACTTGTGCTTTATGGAAAATGGAACAACCCACAGGCTTCATTATTATCTCCTCAAACTCATTCATGTTGGTTCTGTCTAATTGACCCGTATTACTCTCATTTCATTTCCCATAGAACATTGCACCTAAAGATACACCACATGCAGAACTTAATGGTAATGGCTGCACATACCACCCTATTCCTTTTCCGGCATGCTGTGGTAAATGGGCACATACCCAGCAGTTTGTTTTCTTCAGGATTGCATGTGTCATGTTCATTATCAACAGTAAGGTGTTATTTCCAAAACCTTCCCTGTGTTTTTCTTCCAGTGGGGGTAGGGTATAAGTGATCACCTGAACCTGGCTTTCAGTAGTGGATATATTAATTATTGGTAAAAACATTTCTAATGGGTGTATCGTTTCTACCCACCATAATATTAGGGCTGTCGATATTGGTGCTACCACGCTCATAAAGCACATTATCGTTAGTGCCAGCATACAGTTTGTTTTACCATGCGTTTTTCTTAAACTTGTACTCTTTATAACTGACTCATTCTCAGTGGTGTTGGTGCAGAAGGAGGCTGGAACCGGTCCCGGCATGTTTCTCGTCCTTCTTTTTTTTATCACAGCTCGTTGTGGATATCTTTCTTCGTCGCGCTTGCTCTGATGTTAATAAGTTCAATGGAATTGTCACAGTTAGTTTTGCCTGTCCTTTTTAGCCTGGATTCGATTATTCGTTTTTAGGCGGGATCACTTGTCCCTTCTTAAACTGCTCAGAGGACCTTTGATCAGTTATCGCCTCAGTATCATGTGCGCCCAGCTTGTCCGTTCTGGTTCCGGACACATGTACTGTTAATCAGTTATCTCACTTGCCATAGTACCATGTGCGCCCAGCTTGTCCGCTCTGGTTCCGGACACATGTACTTTTTATGATCGCACCGAGGAGCCACGATTCTTGAATTGTCCGATTTGCACAATTCTCACGCTTCTCTCCTCTACACCCCTGGTTCCTTCTCCGTCCATGAGCTGAACCAGAGGTTGACATGAACACCAAAAAAGACTGTGGATCACTTTGTCTTCCGAGGCCGCAGGTTGTATCGCCTTGCTCCTGGTATCGTATGATCCGTGAACAGTGCCGGTGCACTTTCAGATTCAGGCTTGAAGTCAGCCTGTGGCGCTAATGCAGGTGCTGGTGTGCGCCGCGCCAATGATGCAGATCCGTTTTTTGGCGTGCTGGCAAGTGCTGGTGGGCGCCAAAGGGGTACACGATTTGGTTTTGCTGGTATTTGCAAGGCAGATTTCACGTCGGTCAGCAGCGATGTCGATTCTGCTTGGCAACGTTGGGGCACTCTTTGCCTTCCCCCTTTTTGGCAATCGTCTCAGGCTTTGTTTAGAGTTTCACTTCTCGTTTTGGCAGATTAGGTGGCTGCTCACTGGCAACAGTTTCTTTCGTTTCTGGGACCGCTGTCTCTTTCCGGTCATCAGTGTCAGGCAAGACTTTCAGTGCAGTTGGAATCTTTTTGGCATGGGTGGCATGGATCCACGACTTCCTTCCATCAACCCGTATTGCTGTCTGCGTCGCCAAAAGTACTTGATGGGGCCCGCGCCACCTGGGTGCTAATGATGACTTTCTTTCAAAGTTTTTTAGCAGCACACAGTCTCCTGGCTCCAGAGCGTGCCCCGGACCGGTGTACCTTACTGGTAATGCCTCCTGCACCTGCTGATGAATCAAACGCAATTTCTGCATTAAAAGGCCACAATAAGTACTAAGCACAGGATGTTCTATCTCACCAAGTCGTTTTGGCTGAGGTGCGCACCAAACGTTTGCCGGCCTCCCCATTACGATTTCGTACAGGGAGAGCCCAGTTTTAGCCTGTACAGACGTACGCATGCATAATAGCGCTATTGGTAATGCATCCACCCAACTCAACTTGCTTCCCGCACAAATCTTGCTAATCTTTGATTTAAGAATCCTGTTGTGCCTCTCCACAAGACCGGCAGAACTCGGATGCCTTGAACTATGGAATCTCTTATCAATCTGGAGACCAGCACATATCTGTAATACCAGTGCACCCACAAAATGCGGTCCATTATCAGACCATAGGACCCGGGGCAAGCCAAATCCGGAAAAATACTCCTTCAACATTACTTTTGCCGTACTCATTGCTGTGCAATCTTTCAAAGGATATGCCTCCACCCACTTAATGAATGCACAGATTACCACCAAGACGTATTTTAAGTTTTGGCACCTCTCCATCTCTATGAAATCAAAATGAACTACCTCAAACGGCATGGAGGGCGGGCCAAAACTGCCTGTTGGATTCACTGTTCCCTTTCCTACATTGTGTTGTAAACACGTGATACAGTTCTGCACCAACCTCTCTGCATTCTTTTTTATGTTTACATTCTGCCATACTGTATAAAGGTGCTGTATCATTTTCTTGGCACAGATTTGCATAGGGCTGTGGGCCATTGTGACCATTGCAGTCACATACGAATTTGGCAACATCCAGTTTCTAGTTCCCTTGTCCACCCAACAACCCTCCAAATCCAACTCAGCAGATCCCTCTTCCCATCCCTGTATTTCATCGGCCGTAGCCTCGGCCTGCATTTCTTTGACAGTCGCAACTCCATCTTCTATCATACAGGGTACTTCCTCTGTCTGAACCGTCATCATATTGGTATTCAAATCAGTGGCAGTTTATTTCGCAATTCTGTCTGCAAACGCGTTTCCCTCTCCTATTTTGCATGTTACTTTATTATGTGCCTCGCATTTCACTATTGCTAGGCGCTTTGGAAACGTGAGTGCAGACAGCAATCATACAATCAAAGGGCCATGTTGAATTCTGGCACCATGTGATGTCAGAAACCCTCTCCAGCCCAGAGTCGACCAAAGTTATGAACCAATCCAAAAGCATACTGACTATCAGTATATATATATATATTCACATTAAAGTTTTCAGAAATCTCGCAGGCTCTGGTCAATGCTATTATTTCCGCGGCTTGTGCTGAATTATAGGGGATTCTTTTACTTTCTACAACACTCTAGGGTAGTGATAGCGTATGTGGCAGTTGTCGTGCCAGCTGGTAATTTAAAACATGAGCCGTCACAAAATAACTCTCCATCCGGCTCTTTCTGTGGAATCACTTAAATCAACTCTTCCCTTGGTTTTTTCCTCAGTGACCATTAAGCAATTGTGGGGGGGTGATTCATTCTTCCCAATTTCTTTTATGGTTAGTGGCATTAATTCTGCTGGATTCAAAGCGCTACACCTCATAATTTGGATATTGGGCGCGAACAAGATAATCTCATATCTTGTCAATCTAGCAGAGGTGAGGTGTTGCGTCTGTGTCCTATTTAATAGAACGTCTATGGCATGTGGCACCATCAGAATTAAAGTGTGCCCCAATACCATCCCTTCCGTTTGTTTCACTGACGCAGCAGCCGCCGCGACAGATCGCAAACATCGTGGTAGTGCGCGCGCTACAGGTCCAGCGCAGAAGAAAAATAGCCGCACGGCCTATTTCTTCCACCTTCCACCTTGTTCCTGTGTCAAAACCGCCCAATGCACATCCTTCACTTTCACACACAAATAGTCTAAAAATGTTCTCATAGTTCGGCGTACCAAAACTGGAGCCGAGCATAATGCAGTTTTCAATCCATCAAATGCTCTGACATTCCTCATCCCACTGCAAAGGCATAACCGCATCTTTTCTAGTTAAATTCACTAATGGTTTCACAATTAACGCAAAATTACCAATCCATTGTCGGCAATATGAAGCCATGCCTATTATGGCTCTGACTCCTTTTTGTGTCTTTGGAATAGGCATACAAGAAATACTTTATATGCGTTCTGACGTTAGTCTTCTCCCTCCTTTCGAAAGTAGGTAGGCCAAATAAGCCACCTCCTTTCGATTATACTGAAATTTCTTCAAACTAGCTTTATGGACATGTGCCGCTAGGTGTGACAGAAGTAATACAGTGCTTTCTTTACAAATCTCCTCTGTGTCTGCAGCTAACAATAGATCCTCTATGTATTGCAAGAGTACACAACCCACTGGTAATTCTAGCATGTCTAGCTGCTCTTTTAATGCTCTACTGTAAATACTTGGACTTTCCGTATAACCTTCCGGAATCCGCGTAAATGTAAATGATCGTCCTCCTAATGTGAACGCGAACAAATATCTACTGTCCTTGTCCACTGGAATACTAAAGAATGCATTTTTCAAATCTATTACACTAAAATATTCTGCTGAGACAGGTGGTATTGTCAATATTGTAGTGACGTCTGGCACTAGAGTTAATTGCGGATCTACTACCTTATTCAATGCGCGTAGATCAATTATGAAACGGTATGGTACCTCATTACCTCCTTTTTTTATAAACCGGAAGAATCGGGCTGTTGCATGTACTGCCTGTGATTTCCTCTATCACCCCTAATTTCACCAAATCGGTAACAATACTCTTCAATCCTTTCTCACCTTTAACCGAAATTTTGTATTGGGGTATTCGCGGTAGGATAACACCTTCTTTCAAAATAATCTTTACTGGCTCTATCTTTAAACATCCCACATCGTTATCATGCATTGCCCATATACAGGTTGGTACTTTACTTAGTTCCCCTGGTAACGCTTCAGACATGAATTCTGACACCGGGGCATCGTGTGGCCATATCGTTAGAAACACTCCGTCTGCCGTGCAATGTATAACAGAACCTAGTTTTTTCAACAAATTTAATCCCAACACATTTTCTCCACAATTTTCTGTTAGAAGGAAAGGACAATGTTCGGTAAATGGTCCTATGGTAACTGGGACTGGTTTGGACACTGGGTTTATGACTGGTGTACCTGCGAACCCTACGGAAATATTCTTTTGCCCTGACAGTGGTATATTCGGAACCAAGTGATGGTCTATTGAACACTTCTGTGCTCCTGTATCTATAAGAAAGCGGTGCTCCTCATTCCCGACTCTCATTTCTACGTAGGGTCCTCTCTGATTCACGGGAATAGACACTGGTTCCGACCCCTGTCCTGGGCTGTCCTATTAGGGAAATAACACATCGTCCGATGTGTAATCATTACTATTACTGTAATACGTGTTTGGCTGTGTATCGAAAACATTTCCACTCTTCCCTCTATTTCCCCCACTCTGATTTCCATATTGCTGATTTTGCTGTCCCTGATTCTGGTTTGGGGCATTTTGGTTTTGGCCTTGGTTTTGATTACCTCCGTTATTATGATGCTGCTGCATACTATTCCTATTTGGTCCATTCGCTCCTGGGTGTCCTCTATGCTGTCTCCTCTGACCAAACCCATTTCTATTCTGTAGATGCGGACATTGCGCCTGCCAATGTCCTTCCTCTTTACAGTATGCACACTGATTCTGCCCCACTGTTCCCCCATGCATATTCGAACTACTCCTTCCTTGTGCGTTCCCTCTCCCTCTATTATGTCCCACTACTTGCTGCATTAATATTTGTGTCTTTAGATTTACCCTATCCCTCTCTTCTTTTTCTTTTCCTGCAGTCACTCTGCGCTCATAATATTGGGCCATATGCAATACTTCGCCCAACGTTTTTGCTTGCCATGCACTCTCTGATGTCATTATTAGATCCTGAATTGGAAGTTTTAACCCCCTCGCATATTTGTCAACAAATAACCTCTTTCCTGCTTCTGAACCCACATCCTGCCTGCTGAAGTCTGTGAATACTTCTTCAAATCTATTAAAATAATCTGTAGCCAACTCATCTTTCCCTTGACAACATGCAGTCAATTTGTCCCATTGGATTCTTTTCTCTGAGACAATTGTTTTTAACTTCTGTACTATACGTGCTGGTAACGCCTCCAGGTTCGCTCCTGGTGTCCCTCCAACCGCTTTATTTCTATCTTCTATTATCAAGTCCGCCCATGTGGTGCCACAGGCCGTTGTATAATCTACCTTCCTTATTTGTTTCCATATGTCTGCTGGCAGGATCACCGGGAATATTAGGTCTATGTCACCCATGGTAAGCGCGGATGATTGTGCGCAGGACTCTACTTCCTTGTAAAACCCTGCAGGATTCTTTCTTATATCAGGAATCGTCTGCTTTATGGGCTGGTGTCACCTGCGCCGCTGCACCGCCCACTGCGGGAACCTCCACTTTTCGGCACAAAGGTAGGTGGGACCTCTCTCATAGGAAATGCCCCACTTACCGTCCCTCCCCCTTCTCTTAGATGTAACAATATTCCCAGATCCAATGATGGGGCTGTTTCTCCTGTCCCTCGCTCTAGTGCTCTTCTATATACTGCCATTATTTCGGGCGGGCTGGCCTTATCCTTTTTTATATTTTTATCTAATAAATGTTCAACCATCGATTGTAGCGCTTATCTTTTCATAGGCATGGAATATTCATCTAATATCTCATGTATCTCCATTGTGGGAATACTAGGATCTGACATCCATCTAAACGCTTCTCGCATGCATACTTTTAACTTGTCACCCCTTTGTACTGACGACATTGAATGTCGTCGTTGTATATATGGCTCTACAGTTTCCTTCCTATTTCTCCCAATATCTCTACTCCTGTACCCAGGTGCAGTAAACATTTCGGCATAGTCATTATCTAATTCATCTTTAAGCTAAAAAAGTCTATACACATGTTCTCGCACTTCTTCATCCCTCTCCCTACAGCATGCTAATGCATTTAAATCTAACAATTGCTGCGGTGGTAATTTCCCAATTAGCTGTTTCCATTTCTCCACCAAATATTCACCCATGCATTCCAACACTACCTGTCTTTCGTTGCTTCTCCGAAAGTCATATATCGAAGCCAATGTTGCCGTCCCATCATTCCCGTCTATATACATCTCTGCCTGTTGCTGCAATTCCACCTTCCTTTCTTTGCTGATTGCGCTGCGGGTTACCCTTGTGCGCACCCCCTTTGGTCAGTCCCGCCTCTTGCCCCCGCGGTTTCAACTTCAACCCCGGGAGGAACGGACGGTACCGAGTCTGTGTCTGTGTCTAAGGCGGGAGGTGCAGATGGGACAATGCGAACAGGGAGTGTCTGTTGTGGGCCTGGTTGGCTAATAGGAAGTGTTACGTGCGCGGTCTGTGTCTGGTCTTACTTCTGATCTTGGGCCTTGTTTTGTATGGGTCAATATATTTTCTATCAATTCATCTGCTATGTGTAATTCTCGCTGTGGGTATATCTTTTCTATATTCAACTGGTCACGCCTGCCTGCCCTTCTTAGACTCTCGGTCCACTCCTCCTCTTCTTTTTGTTCCGCTACCTCACCTTTTGATTTATGCCTGCGCGCATGCTTTTCTCTGCTTTTAAATCGGAGCATTGCTTCCTTTCTCCAGTCTTTAATAGTCTCAAATGCTGCAGGACGCGCTTTCTTTCTTATCAACACTCTTTCCTAGTTATATATCCTCGCCATTTCAAAACTACCATTAATCAGCCAATGATGGTCTTGTTGCTTTCTGGTTTGCCTATGCCAAGTCTCTCAGAATATTATCGCACCCACTTCATACTTCACATAAATCTCATACGCCGGCGTTCCCCCAGGTAGTACAATTTGGCCATCTTCCAAAGATTGTCTACCACAGCGGAAAAACCCCGCTAGGGTGGACAATACCCCAGGCATGTTTCAACCTTCCCCCTGGTTAATCATCCTTACCTAGGGCGTTTGATTTTGCAACGTCAACTCTCAACCAAAATCAGGATGCTTTGAATCGGGGAATGACTCACCTGATAAATCAAGTTGTCTGTATACTGACGCACCAAAGGACGTCGTGTCTGCGTTTCTTGGTTTCCGCCTCGTTTCGGGACCCTCGCCTCCTTGTTCCCTAGCCAGGCACGCCGATCAGGGATCAGATGTGTGCAGATCTGCAAAGGAGTCTCATCACTTTTACAGGGCGCCCCGAACACCTCTTGATCCCGGCTCGATCGTCCCATCCTTGCCGTTCTCTGCCTTTCCCAATCACAAAGTTACGCGAAGGAACAAGTGGGGGAGGGTCCCTATTCGGGCGTCATCTTGAAAGGGGCCCCTAGGCGACCCTGACATCTATGGAAACAAGGCGGGTCACCACACACGATAGACGCCAGACACAGGGTTGTATTACCAAAGCTAGGGTTTTATTGCAAAGCAAAAGTCTCAGTTGGCCAACTCGGGCATATCAAACAATCAGCTATGACTTGTTTAACACCCCCCCCGCCCCCTTATCGGGTTTCTTTGAACTTGGTGTGATGGACATCTCCTACCACTGACACCTTGAAAGATCTATTCCAGTAACAATTTGCAATTTGTGAGTGCGAAGGCATCTTTCGGTTATTGAATAGAACACGGCGCTTCTGTTCTTGGAAGCGAACTACATCATACGGAGGGGGGGTTGCATTCCGGACCTTGCTATCTATCAGGTGCTATTAGCAACATGCTCTAGCGGGCTCAGCAAAGGGGGCCGTTAGAACAGCATAGTTCAAGCCTTTAGCAGTATTATTCTAACATATTCTACCATATAACAAGACTGGCTGGCAGCTGTGAAATGATGAAATGCCCTGCAGCTCTGCTTCAAGGCTACATTCGGGAGGGAGCCGGGCATTCTTCCTGGCGCTGCCTAAGTTTGTGTTTCAGCCAACTCTTGTTATCCTCACGGCCCTGCGGCCTTGTCCTTTTCACATACAGACAACCATGTTCCACAGTCGAGCAGTGTAAGCAAAAAATATACTGCGAAGCAATAGGAACAGAAAGCAGTGAACAATGATAAGAAAACAAAATGGCGATTCTTGCTACATCAAAATGGCCGTTTATTGGCAAACTCGAAAACCTATATTCTGTCGTATCGTGCATGAGACGGTTGGTCCACGGCCACCAAAATGCGTTTGCGGTCTCAAAGTAGAAGTATCCGTATTTCTAGACTGACCGTGTCTCTTAGCTATACCAACTGGCCTCTCATCGGAGGACGGCGATGACCAGTGTGTTGACGTTGGGCCAGGCTGATTCAAAAAGGTTGTGGGCATCTGACAGAATTGGCAAGCCGTGACAGGAAACCGATCATCCTCCGTCTCGTGGGCCACTGGCTGAAAGTGTGAAGTTTTAAAGCGTTTCACCTCCTCTATACCCCACGCTTGAAGGGGTGATCCCGGAAGGGACTGTGCTAATCGACCACCCAAGGATAGGCACACTCTTTTTGCTAATTCCAATGAGACCACCGGGGCCAGAAGGGACACAACACAGACGAAGTTTGATCGTACTTGATTTATTAGGTCTTCTGGGTCTGCATGGGTTGGAGAAACCGAGCCATCTCCACTCTTCTCAATATTTCCCACATCATTGGAGGCCCTCTGGGGGAGGGGGGGGGTCCAGGGGAGTTTGCATGTTCCAAGTTAGAAACTCCACCTCCCATATGTTCCTCTATACTTTCTGATTTACTTCCTTTTGATTTTCCACTGCGTAGACCCGGCATGGTTTACTAGTAACAGAAACACAATCAAAACAGGGCAGAATAGGAGTAAACCGTTAAACAGTACCTTTGCCCCTTGAAGTTCGCCACCTGGCTGGAGAAACGTATGCGTTGAGCAGGTCAAACAAGAGTGCGCCTCATGCCGTCCTCTGGCGGACCACGGCAGACCACTTGGACTGCACCACATGCTGCCCTCTGCTGAGGAAATAAAAGTTTGAAGCAACGCTTCGCTCGGCCAAGTCACGCATCCTCGAAATGCAATGAAAGAAATCTTCAGTGCAAAGCAGTATGGAAGTTACCCAGGGCAGACCACTTGAACCGCACAAGTTAACCGCGGTATGCTGAGGAAATGTTCCTTTTTTTCCTGGGCAACCTTCAGGAATAATATAAAAATTCAATGTCTCCTTCAAAAACCGCATTGAAGCTTGGAAAGACCGTCACCGCTCTGTCAGTGATGGATCCACGCTCCTTGTGTCTTTTCTGTCTCAAAGAAAGATCAGAACAAAGAGGAGTGTGATACCTGTCAGAGTTATACCAAATGCAATTAGGGAGTGTGTGGCCAGATTACTATAGCTGCTGCTAAAACCACCTCAAAGTAATCTGCTAACGAAATACAGAAAACAAATTCCTGATTGGTTGATCTTCCTTTTGCGGGAGCATAAGTGATGCAGCAGGTGGTCAAAAGAGTCCGCGAAAGAAGGTAAGAAGTTTGCATTTTCAACTTCACCTTCCACTCCAGAAGAATGAGAGGCTTTTAGAGGAATAGTGTGAACATTTTTTAGCAGGCCCTAAGGGAGTATAAAAGTCTATCCCTACCATTCATAAAGCTAAGACCAACAAAACCCATGCTACTCTGGGGCGCCTGATAGCTCAGTCCAGGGCGGGAAAACAAAAAGACTGGAAAGGTCCAGTGTGGCGACAGTGCTGTTTATGCTGATGACTTCAGAGCTTCAAAGCCTTCAACTGTGCTTGGAGAAACCCTCTACCGTCTGCAAAGCACCCGTCTCTTTGGAGCTGATGCCCTCTGCAACATCGGGATTGGCACCATTGGTGTCAACCTCAGAGAGGCTCCTTTGACGTGGAGCCAGTATAAGATTTGTTGAGTTTCATTCGGAGCTCGATGACTCCATGTACTGGCCTCTAGGTAGAGCAGCTGAACTTAAAAAATGTGCTGATTTTTTTTATTTTTATTTTATACCTCTTTTTTATTTATAAAAGAGGAAGTAGCAGAAGCACCTACGTTGCTGCAAATATCTGACATACCTGGATCATATTGCCAAGAAGAGCTGCTGGATGACCGAACCATAGACTCATTACTACAACTAATGAAGGTTCTTCAGGAGGCGAGTGGTCTTGACACCTCCCCTGGTTCAGTAATTGACAACACCCTACTTCTGCTCTGGGTCCAAACAGAGCAGTAGTGTCCAGGGCCATTGATGACTTTAATTTGGTGATTACATCAGAAGTATCACTGATCACTATGCACCCCGAAGCTGAGAGCGCTGGAGCCCACCTCCTACCATGCTTCGTGATCCTGCACCGTGATCTCTGCCTGTGACACCGGACTACAGCCTGGTCTGAGCAACAGCAACAAACATCTCCCACACGGTGAGGCCAATCCTCACAGGGATCCCACCTGTGCCAGCTGTTCTACATTAACGCCAAAATCGCTGCATTTTTGCCGCAAAATGTGCCAGTGCACACAGCATTTCGTTTTGCTTATTTTCTGTCCGCACTTCCGGCCTGACGCCAAGATGGGGGGGGGGGGGGGGGCGCAATGCAGCATGGAAACGAGGCTGCAACTAGTTGCTAGGCAACTAGCACATTTATCAGCCTATCAACACCGCCGGTAGGCGGAAGCTGTCTGACAGAAGAAGGCCAAGGAAAAAGGCCTGTTCCTCCCCTGTTCGCCCCGGTGCGCAACAGTCAACGCTCACCGCTACCTCCACATTTATATACCGGTATGCTGGTGAGTAACCCTGTACGCTAATACCTTCCCTTATATCCTGAACTCTTACAGAAGTAGCATACTCTGTCCCCCGCAAGTTGTACCCCAACTTTGCCGAATTCTAATCACCAGTGTATTGCATTATGCGCTGATCACCTTGCTTGAGTAGGAGTCTCCTGACAGTCTTACTCCCTACCCTCATGCACGGAACCGCTGAAATTCAATGAGCGCTACTGTCTCGAGCCTGCCTGTGCCGTATTGACATCTCTAGTCGCCTAACATCGATGCAAATGTTTACCCTCCTTCTGGCAGTTCCTAACCTGCCACCACTGCTGAATTGTGTTTTAGCCTGCTACCACTGCTGAATTCTGTTTTAGCCTGCCACCTCCGCTGAATTATGTTTTAGCCTGACGCCTCTGCTGAATTGTTTTAGCCTGCCACTACCCACGCATGACCAACATGTTAGTGTCTAAAAACCTATACCCCTCTGACATCCCACCCAGCCATTTCTTACCCCTCCCTTCTTCACTCTATGCAAAATCCAAACTACACACCACACTCCTGTCAGAACTACACGCCCCAGACCCACCATAAAAAGAAACCAACTATTAGGTCTCCGCTCCAGGATCCCACACAGTATAGCGCAGACCCACGCAGATATCGTGCCTCCACTAGACTTATGGCCCTCGCTGACCACCTCACCAGGCCGCCCAGATGCCCAGACCACACACACACGTATACCAAACCAGACCTTCCTAGACCACCACAAACACCTCCTAATGCCACAATAACGCCCCCTATAACCAAACCAGCTACCACCAAACTGAAAGAAGCTCCAACTCCCAAAAACCTACAATGCGCGCTAATTAACGCTAGGTCTTTTCCCGCACACGCCGCAGAGATCCACGATCTTATCACCAACCTAGACCTCGACATCCTTGCCATCACCGAGACCTGGCTGCACAATGCTGCAGGGCCTGCTCTCACACTAGCTATCCCACCAGGATACTCTATCAGGCAGGAGCGACTCACCTCCGTAGGAGGGGGTGTCGCTCTCATAATCAAGGACCACCTAGAGGTCAGACAAACCCCATCCAACCTGGTAGACAACACTAATGCCCTCACAGTTAAGATCACCTTTTCCTCCAACACCACGATCACCCTCAATCTTGTATACCGCCCACCTGGCCCAATACTAGACTTCCACGATAACATCATACACCTACTCGGGGAAAACCTAAAAACGTCTTCTAAAACAATCCTCATGGGCGACCTTAACCTCGGCCTCAATGATAAGAAAGAGAAACCAGCCAAAGCCCTAGCTCTACAGGAACTAGGCTTTCACCAAAAAATCGACTCGCCCAAACACTGCAAAGGGCGCATCCTCGACTGGGTCGCTGACCACAACTTTGATATCGACATCAGCTCTATCACCACCACACCATGGTCAGACCACCTTCTCATACACTTCTTCATTCCCACCCTAGCCTCCAACACGAAAAACTTCGATCCTATGCCCTCAGCATTGGCGAGAAGTGGAAAAAAACCTCACTCAAGACAAGATCCTACCCCACCTCAGCACCCTCAACACCAACCCCCCTGAGTCCACAGACCCATCGGTACTAGCAGATGTGTACAAATCTGTTATCAGCACCGCTGTAGACATTATCGTCCCCTTGCAGAAGAAAAAAGCTAAAAACATCAAACACTCCAACACTTGGTTCTCCACCGAACTAAAAACTCCGTACCCAAAAACGCAAAGCACAGCACTGGCAAAAGACACCAACTCCTTCCACACTATCTGCGTACAAAGAACTTGCCTCGCAATACAAAAAAGCTATCATCACTGCCAAATCGGCCTCCTATAATGAGAGAATCACCAATGCAAGCTCTGAATCTAAAGATCTCTTTGCAATCTTTAAAGCACTCTCTACACCAGCCACCAAATCGCAAGATATCGTTAAAGACCAAAACTGGTGTAACGCAATACAAAATGCCATACTAAAGAAAATCGAACTCCTACAAGACAAAATCCACGAGCACCACAAAAACACAGGACGTCAAACTAACCGCCAACAATGAACATGTGCTCACCACCTCCGCAGACCCACTAGTCTCAGCGGAGCACATAACACCATTCAAATTCAGGGAAGTCACTGAACTCGAAGTAATCGAGATAGTGAACAAAATTATGCCCTCTAATTGCAAAGGAGACGCATGCCCAGCAAAACTAATCAAAGACTGTGTGGAAACACTTGCACCGTTGTTAGGCAGAAACCTGTGCAGTTCCCTTAGGGAACACTGCAAAAGATTTAGGACTACAGGTGTTAGCAGTAAACCCACTTGGTAGCAGTCCGTACCACCCAGATTTACCTGGTAGCTGTGGCTGAGCAGTCAGACTTCTCTCAAGAAGAGTTAGGCAGTATGCAAAGTATACACAATAGGCACCCAGACACACCAATACAAGCAAACACTGACCAGAGCTTTGGTATCAAAGTATATAATTATTTATTTAAAAACACACTGTTTGAAACACTCCAGCACTCTTATTGTAAAATATTCTAAACACAGTTACTATTGTAATATATATATACCCTTTTTCCTTATCAGATAAGTCTTAGTAAAACACCACTTATTTTCATACAGAGGTGAGCGCTTGACTAGATAGCACTCCAATAAGTTTGTGAAAAAGGGAGGGAAAAAGACAGAATATGAAAAGGTACACCACTCTAAGATTCAGGAACACTGTTAGCAAGGCAGAAGAGCAAAAGTCACTGGTGAGCCAAAGTCCAAAGGCTGGGCCCACTCTTAGAGAGAGCAGAGCACAAATGCGCCCAAGATCACAGTTACACTAGGCTTGGAAAGTCTTGCAGAGAGTTCAAAAAGAGTTTAGAGAGGCTTAGGAAAGTTTAGCCAGGGTGTCCCAGGCTAACCCAGGTTCGAAAGCCGGGGTCTAAATCTACCCCGTACAGTCGGTAGCAAGGGAAGCCAGGCGGGACATGGTACCTTAGGTGGGAAGGATCCTCAAGCGGTGGCAGTTCCTGGCAGTGGGTGCAAGTCGCGTCGTCGTCCAGGGGAAGAGAAGATCTCGATTTGGAGGAAAGATGAAGGTTGTTGCACTGCCAGGGAAGAAACCAGCCGCAGAGTTTTCCGGTTAAAGGTGGTACCTTTTGTTCGCGGTCGTGGTAAAACGTGGTATCCCGGTTGCCGGGGTGCTTGGCACAGGCAAGGCGGCCACAAGGTACGTCGGGAAGGCGAAAAGACGGTGAAACTGGTTATCCCCACCAGTCAAAGGAATAAGACTCTCCGGCGGGAGATCTCCTCTGTCGTTGGGAAAAGTGGTGAGACGGTCCAGCAGGGCGCCACCGGTGGTGTCGTCGTGGCAGGTCGGCTCCGCTTCTCCCTCGTCGGATTCTTAGGTCCTGTGGCGACTTCTGAAGTTCCAGTCCCCAAAGCCCTGCTTTTATGCAGAAAACCCCCATTCACTCAGCCTAGCTGTCACTCAAACATGCTAAGTGGTGAGCCGGCCGGCTCACCACTTGGGCCAATCAGGACGGAGTGCGACTTGAGTTGCCTAGGCAACTCAGTCCAGTGTGCCTAAATCCCCCTCCACCCCTCCTAAGTACCCCAGACAGAGTGGCACCACTTTGGAGGGCTTCTGTGGAGAAGCCCGCCAAAAAGTGGAACAAAGGGCTCGACTTGGGTTGGAGTCACAGAAGAGAACACGAACGCCATTTTAGAATCAAGTTTTGGCAAAAAATACCAACCGGAGAATTAATATTAATTAAATAAACCGGCGGTTTGTTCGAGGCTACCGTAAATAATTAAATAAAGATAGCCTAAAACAATGGGAAATCCCATAGGAAAATATTTGCGTTTGAATATAAAAAGTAGTATCCACTGCCACCAGCCAAAACTCGATCAGGGGGGACGGAGACGTGCCCCCTCGACTAACAGACCCCGGGGCAATTGAATTGCCCCAGCCAGTACGTCCACAATATGATGGTTTGTTCTGGTTCTGTTCAGAATGTAAGACTAGTAAAGTCAATTGTGACTTTACATGCCCTGGGAGACAGTAGTCGGTCCCAGGGTATGGAGTCTATACTGGGGGGTCACTATGACACCCCTGTGTTACTGCACTGAGGGTGCTGTGTAACACACATCACAAAAACACATGAAGCCCTATGGGGTAAAATACCCCATAGCCCATTAAACACATCTAGATTCAGAGAAACGCACTCAAATCATGCCCAAGAGTGAGTGTAAAAGAGTCTCACTCTTGACAGGAGAAAAAAATAAACCCCAAAAATCCAGCAAAGCTGCTGGGGGACTCGCTAGGTTAGGAAATTCAGCTTAAACAGAGAATTCTCCCTAACACCGTTCCTCAAATCTTTCATCAATGCCTCTTTCGACTCCAACACTGTACCCAATAGCCTAAAAGAAGCATGGGCGTGTCCTCTGCTAAAAAAAAAAAAGCACCTTGGACCATGAAATCGCAAATAATTATAGGCCAGTCACCACCGTCCCGTTCCTGCTTAAGATACTGGATAAAATCGCCTAAACCCAAATTCAACTATCTTGAAAAGAATCGTATCCTAGGCAAAAGACAGTCTGGTTTCTGCCCAGGACATGGCACGGAGTCTGCGCTACACAATCTCAAAATCCAATTGGGTGACATTATGGACACAGGCAAACCGGCACTTCTCCTCCTATTATATCTATCTGTTGCCTTTGACCTAGTGAACCATGACATTCTAGGGCTGCACCTAAAAAAAAAAAAAAAAAACTTCTCACCAGAAGCCATCGCTTGGGTAGCCTCCTTCCTGAACGGAAGACTCATGAAAGTCTTCTCAGACACTGCTTGCGCCTCACCGACCACCATCCATTGTGGAGTCCCCCAGGGCTCCTGCACTGCCCCCACACTGTACAACATTTTCACCCTTCTGCTTTTGAACGACCTGGACCCTCGCAACATAGCGTATACTAACAACGCTGACGATACCCAAGTGCTTCTCCCTCTATCTGGCATATATGAACAAGACGCCACAGCACTAACCAAAATCTACTCTGCCATCCAGACTTGGATGGCCGCAAACAGTCTCTGCTTAAACAGGGACAAAACAGAGATCCTCATAATAGGCACCAGCGAGACACTCAACAAACTCACACTACAATACAAAACATTCACTATTGATAACTCTACCATCACAGTTTCAACAGTGGTAAAAATGCTTGGAGTCTACCTCGACTCCTCTCTCTCTCCATGTCCCGCCAAGTCAATGCCATAGCCTCCTCCGCCGCACTCACCATCAAGGTTATCAACGCAGTCAAGCTGTTCCTTTCGACCAAAAATTGCCTATCCATCGCCAGGGCCACAGTCGGTACCAAACTCGACTACTGCAATGCCCTCTTTCTGGGCACCTCGGCCAAAAACTTTCATAAACTTCAAGTCCCACAAAACAGTGCTCTTAGAACAGCCCTTAGCATTCCTAAGAGGTAACACATCGCTCAAGCCAGGAAAGTGGCCCACTGGTTACCAGTCAAAGAACTCATTCTCTTTAAAACAATGGCCATTACGCACAGGTTCATCCCCATGGAAGCCCCACCTTACCTGTCAGAAAGAATCGCCCTCCGCTCCTCAACAAGACCCACCAGGTCACATCTCTCCAATCAGATATACGTTCCCACGTTCAAAGGAATTAAAGCGGGAGGGTCCAGCTTTCAGCACCTTGCCCCCAAGAATTAGAATGCCCTGCCTACTTCACTAAGAAACGAAAAATCCTACCCCACCTTCTGCAAACTGCTGAAAACAAAACTATTCTGCTAGAAACACATGTACTGATACGATGTCGTAAACTGCATCTTAAGTAACTATACATTTTATGACTTTAATGTATGTGTGTAATCTGCTATAACCATGTCACGCATGTATCATAAGAAAAAGCCTTCTTTAACAGCGCCTCGATGCCCCCGGGCCGCCTGTGCGCTTTATAAATGCAAATAAATAAATAAAATAAATCTGTTTAGACTAAACACATCAAAAGTGCAGGCCTTGCCTTTTATTGGGGCTTAAGTTGACAAGTTAAAACGGGTCTGGTATAGAGCTGCATCTACTTAAAAAATAGATTAGGATATTGAATAGAAACATAGGGACAGATCCGAAGACCATTTGATCTTAATGTTAGTGGGTTTTGTACAGCGCACTGTTGCCTCTTGCGTGGTCTCTTGGTGCTATGGCAGATCTGCAATGGCAGGAGGTTTGCAGGGTTTGTTAGTGGGATTGAGAGGGAGAAGAGCAAGAGAGCTTTGATGTACTGTTCGCAGCTTCAGCTCGGAGAAACCGGTCACTGAGCGTTGGTGCATTTTCTATTGTTAGCCGTCATGTGGTGTTGAGGTGTGATTGTGTATGGTTTGTTTTCTTGTTGGTGGTTATGAGGTGTGTGTGTGGTTGGTGGTGCGGTAGAGGTATGGTTGTGCTAAGTTCAGAGTTTGATGGTGCACATGCAGAAAGGTGAGTTTTTATTACTACTAGTTGGTGGCAATGCATTTCCTACACCCCAACATTCCATCTAAAAGAGTTAGTTCCCACTACCCGCAACTGTTCATTCTACTGCAATGCTTTCAGCACCCCCACCAATTAATCCAGACGAGACATGTTTCCTGTCCCAAACATATTTTTTTATTTTATTTATTCTGCATTTGTAAGACACTTACCATCAAGACATTGTTTCAAAGCGCCCCCAGGGCAGAGGGGAGGGATCATGGGGGAAAAAGGCAAATGGAATAAACCAATGAACAGGAAAGGAGGCGGTCCTACTAGGTCTTGGGAGCACTCAGAATGTGCAGGGAGAGAGAGAAGGAACAGGGAAAGGGTTAAGTGTTAGGCGTTCTACAGAGGGAAGTGCCAAGGAGTCAGTTGTATGCAGCAGTAAGTTCCTGACCTAGATCGCTTGGTATAGAGTGATCACCTGCCAATCATAAGTGCAGTCCTGTGGGATTGTAAGCCAGTGGGTTCCCAAAGACAAGTGCTGGGATGGGGCAGAAGGCTGAGGGCGAATGAGAAGAAGGCCGCGACCCAGAAGGACACATAAGGGCCCAGACCACCAATCTCAGCGACTGTGGGGTGAGATTTCATCCAAGTGCGGCACCGTTTCTGCCCCCAGCCAATCCCTCTAAATTGCGATGCTTCCCCCCAGCAGTCCATCGAAGTGCGATATAACTCTAGTCTCTAACTGTCCATCAAAGTGAGACATACTTCCCACCCTTAACACTCCATCCAAACGTGATACACTTCTCGTCTCCAACAGCCCATCCACGTGTGACGCATCCCCCACAATCTGTCCCGGTTCGACACACTCCCCACAATTGAACAATCCATGTCTGTGTGATGCATTTCCCACCCCAAACAATCTGTCTTCATCAACCCAGCATGATACAGAAGTTACATAGTGCCTGTCTCAGGGTGCAGCAGGGATCATAAGGTTTAGCTATACTATTAGACTAGATGCAGAAGTGGCTAACATACACATACAGTGTGGAAGTGGCCAATTTACACAGTTAGGCTACATGCCGGATAAGGCTAGCCTATGCGGGTAAGCTAATTGAAGGTAGGTATATAATATCAGGTAATTGGAGTAGATTGTTATTCTGGAGTATATTGGTGGTTGTACTCCCCGCTTTTCTTGTAGGTTTCTCTTGCTGGATTGTGCCTGGTTTAGCACATTGGATTGTACTGATATAGGTAGGTCCCTTTGCTCGGTCTTGGTTCACGACGGGTGTATTGGGTTAGTCCCTGGCTTCGGGGGGGTTCCTTTCTGTGTATTGTGGTACGTAGATGTTGTTCAGGTGTTTTCATCCCCTTCAGTGCTGAAGAGACCGGTTTTTAGAATGGTTCTGAATTTTAGATGATGCTCCGTAGTCTGTACTTCTTTTGGGAGGGAGTTCCAGAGTTTTACTGCTATGCAAGAAGGCAGGTTTGTTTCTTGTGTAAAGTTTTCGTTCTCGGCAGATGTCCTTGCTGGATAGAAGTGTTGTTTCTGGCTTGTAGATGTTGATTTTCTTTCGTATGAATTCCGCTCCATGGCCATGGATTGCTCTGTGTGTTATGCACATTGTTTTGAAGGTGATTATTTTTTCAACTCGAAGCTAATGTAGCATCCTTGGCGCTGGTGTGATGTGTTCTCTTCGGGAGAGTTTGAGGAGAAGTCTGGCAGCTGCATTCTGTATTCGCTGAGGAAACTACAAGTATTCCGGCATTCCAAGGTATATGCTGTTGGCATAGTCTATCCTGGACATGAGGGAGATGACGGTAAGTATTCTGTGCATGAAGGAAAAGAAGGGTAATATCTATTTGATAGTGTGCAGATGGATGAAGCATTTCCTAATTATCGTGTTGACTTGTGGTTCTAGTCTTTTTCGTCCATTAGGACCCCAAGGTTTTTGATTACTTTGGATGGTTCTGGTCGTGTTTCCCAGTTCTGTGGGCCATGGGATTCCCTGGTTGTTTCCTTGGTTATTGGGTGAAATCATGATTTCCATTTTGTCTAGGTTAACTTTAAGATTATTAGTGTTCATCCATTGGTAGAGTTCTTTGAGACAGTCTGTTAGCGTGCGGTTCTCTTCATTGCCGTTGATTTTGTAGATGATTTGAGTATCTTCTGCGTAATTGTAGTATGTGAGACCATGTATTTTGATCAGGTTGATTAGGGGCGTCATGTAGCAGTTAAACAAGAGTGGGGATAGCAAGGAGCCTTGTGGTACTCCACAAGTGGTGTCCCGTTGTGCAGATTTGAATGGTTTTAGCCATATTGTTTGCACAGGAAAGATTTAATCCAAAGGAGTGAGTTTTACCAATCGCCATGTCCTCAAGTCTTTTGACAAATGTGTTCTGGTTGAATGTGTCGAATGCTCCAGAGAGGTCTAGTAATATCATTGATGAGTGCGTATTGGAGTCTGCATTGGTCTTTAGGTTGTCCCACATAAAGAGTAGTGCCATCTCTGTTCTCTCATGGGTACTTGTGCCAGATCCAATAGCTGGTTGTTTTTGATGTGTTCCAGTATTTATTCCAAAATAGGTCTCTATTAGTTTTGTCGCGTATGGAATGTTTGAGATGGGTCTGTAATTTGACAAGTCTTCCATATCACCCATCGTATCTTTGAGGAGCGGTTGGATGTAGGCTGATTTGAAGGCTTGTGGCACTCTTCCTGTTGAAAGTGACAGATTGAAGAGGTTTAGGTAGTATTCTGATGGTGTTCCCTGTGCAACGATCGCTTTGTAGATGTCTGGTGGACAGGGATTAGCTGGGGAGCCTGCCTTTGTTGCTTTTGTTCACCAGGCTGATGAATGTTTCTCTTGATATTTTGGAAAGAAGCACAGCCTGTTCTGTGCCGGGGTTTGGTTGTTTGAACGGTCGGGTGGGTTGGTCTACTTTGTATGAGCCATTGTATGTTGGTGATTTTACTCTTAAAGTGATATGTGAGATAGTCGCATAGTTTTGGAGGGGACTGGTGTGTTATTGCACCCGTGAAGATTTCTCATCTTGTTTATGATGTTAAACAATTCTTTCTGAGTGTTGTTGGCTTTCGTGATCCTTTCATTGTGGTATTTCTTTTTTGATTTGAAAACTTCTGTTGGATCTGTTTGTGATATGGTATTCTTTTGTCTTGGTCGTAGTTCTTTTGTCTTGGTTGTAGTTTTTCCTCCATTCTTGTTCTAGTTTCTGTTTTTTATTTTTTGTATTGCTTTGAGGTGGGGTGTGAACCATCTAGCCACCAATTTCTTCTGTGTTGGGGTGATGGGTTTTTCCGTTGAGATGTTTTCAATTTTTTTCGTGATGCCTGTTCTTTTGTCATATGCTTTCAGCGTGGTGATTGATGGCTTTGAGGTTTCTAGTTTTTCCTCTAGGTCACTGCTTTTGATGGTTCCCCAGTTTATTTTCTAGATCAGGGGTTTATTTTGGGGCTTGTTGGATGCTTGGATGGTATCTGGATCACAAAGGGTATAATGAGGTGGTTGTGCCAAAGTATTTGGATTGGGGCACCGTTATCAATTTTTATTTCCAAAGATTGCATCCGGAGCATGGCATGCTGTGTGCATGGCTCCTTTCACCATTTGTCATAGTTACGTTGTCTCAAGCTGTTTAGTTAGTGTTTTCTAGGAGTTCACGTTCTCTTTTTCAAACCATATGTTGAAGTCTGTCCATTCCTCCCATGACATCCTTATTTTTCAGTGGCAACTGCAGACACAAAAGCGATGGGTTTTCCTTCAGTTACTTCTAACGGAGAATAAAAAAGCTGGATATATGGGGGCATAAGATATTTGTCTTGAAGCATGGCATTGAGAACGGTAAAGGCGTCATGTACTCTGGCCAGATGCACACATTCTCTTTGAGGACATTTATCTCCAACATTTCAAAGACCATGCTTTTGGTTTGATGTGGAAAAGGCACTTCAAGGAATGTCCTTTAAGTGAGATTGGACACAACAGAATGGTGTCGGTAAATCATTGGGACTGTGCCGTTCATCAGCAGGCACTCGTAACGCACTTCCCACTTTATCCAGGATGTGCAAAGAAAAATGTTGTACATGCCATTTTACAGTTCAGACCTTTTTGGAACAAGTCTCAAAAAATGAGGGCTTACTCCAGGCATTGAGATTGTTGGGTCTACCAGCTATTGCAGAGTCAGGCACTCAGTCGCTCACACCTGAAACTACAAACTATAAAAGGTGGAGCACAGAAAGACACGGAGAGCGAGACAGGGACCAAGAAGGAAGGTAAGCTGGATGGTGAGACGGAAGAGCAGCTGGGAGCTGCCAAGAATTAGGCCAGTGAGAACAGGACCCCGAGACACTGACAGGTTTAAACTGATGCAGGGGAAAGTGTGGCGAGGGAGCCGTGTCTCCAAGAAGCCGGGAGAGTTCAGAGAAGGGAGCGGAGGGACCGGCTAATCCCTTTCCTCCATGCACCAGTGTTAGGCAAGATTGTATGCAGTACCCTTTGGGTGCACTACAATAACCCTGACCTCCTGGCAATAGGGACCCAACCTTTGGTATAAGTCTGAACTACACAGGTTGGTAGTGTGGCTGAGCAGCCAGGCTTATCTCAAGAGGGGTCAATGTGAGCAGTAATGTTGTGACACAGAGTTTCACAGTAACAGTTATTCAAATCAACACTTATACTTAAGGTTTCTTGATAAAACAATTAATTTATTTCACAGTCAGTTGTATAAGGCTTCAGAAGGGAGCAAAACATGTGACAATTAAAATACACTTCAGAACACACTCTTAGTTTCTCTAAATCAAATGACCATTAGGGATGGCACACACACTTCCAACACCTTCAGGTGACTTAAATAGCTAGGACACTGTGGACATTGATTTGTCACTGGTACTTTTAGAGCAATACTGAGTTTGGTGCAAAGGTTAGATAGGTGAATAAAACAAAGGTTAACAAATAATTTATAAACCGGTAAGTACTTTTGGAACCTTCCAATGTTCAGTAAATTAACCCTTTCTTGGGGAAAAGATAAAGTACACAGTCAAAGGTAAAGAGGAGTCTCTCAGGGAGCCAGGACAGCCAATGTCTAGGATAGCTGAAGCTCTTCGTTGCAGGTAGGTAAAAAGTCTTGCTCAATGTTTTTAGAAATGTTTGTTGAACATAGAACACTTGAAGGGCCACAAGCTGGGAGGCTTGTGGGGGCCAAAGCTATAGCGGCTCTGCAAGGTAACCAAGACCGGTCTCAACTGAGAGCAAGCAGGGCTACACAACAAGAGTTATGTTCTCTTAGACTTTACAGTACCTCTTTTTAGAAGAAATGGTTCCAGCTGGCTTCTTTTCCTGTACAGCTCTGCAGATCCTGTTGTTCCTGAGCCTCAGTCTTGGGGACAAGAGGGAGGACGTCTGGAGACTCCTGCTCTTTCATTGGGAAGGTCAGCGGCAGCAATGGGCAAACTTCAATCAGCGGTCCTTTTGATGTTTCAGCTCCTCGTGTCTGACAGCAAATGGCAACACAGCGGTTCTCGGATACCACTCTGGACTTTCCTAGCATCTGTGGTGGCTCAGGCTGGGTCCGTCCTGCTTCAGGGAAGTCTGAAGTGTCTTCCTGGCACTCAGGTCTGACTTAAAAGCAAGACACACAATCTGGTGTTCCTCTCTCTGGCACTTCAATTACAAGAGCAGTGGAAATACAGCCAGCTCTGGAAGGATGACCAGACGGGCTTACTTTGGAGTTGATTGGTCCCACCAACTCAAGGTGAAAAATCGTCCTGGCAGGGCTTCTCTAATCGAGGCAAATTTGAGCTTCAGCATAGCCGCCGGGCTTCACCGGGCAAACCAACGGTCAAGGAGTTGCAGCAGGCGTCTCTTCCAAATTCTTCTTCGGATTCCTTCGTCCAGTGGTTAACTCTGCCTTCCAAGCCAAAAAGCCTTGCCTTTTTATGCATGTTCCTCCCATTAATTCCAGCCTAGCTGTCTATCGCACAGCAGGGTGGCTGTCCTTGCTGGACAGCCAGCCAGCTAATCACCTTTGGGTCCATTCCTGTAACCAAGGGGATTAAGCACAGAGTTTCGGGCACCTCACTCACTTCCTGCCCCTGCCAGACATACTGGAGCCAGAGGCGGGCTTCACTTGTGAATCCCGCCAAAGGCAAAATGAACAATGGGACCAAACCAGGTTTGGTGCGCAGAGTAAACTCGGGGGACCTTTCCAACAAGAAATGGTGAAAAAAGAAGCCTGGGGCCATTTTGACGAAATGGGAACCCATGGATGCCTTACTGTGGCTGCGAGCGCAGCCCGCGGTAAGAACACACAATGGTAGTAAAAAGTAAACCACTGTCACCAGCCATTAATTGTAGAAATGGTAAGATAAACTTGTTACATGAGAAACTAGACAAAGGGGATACTAAGTAACCCCTCCAGCACCCTATTGTAAGAAAGTGTGTGTTGGGTCTAGAAAGGTACAACATGTAAGGTAAATAAAGTAAATTTCACTTTACTGCTCTTGGAAACAGTAGTTTCACCAAGAGAAGGTATTTAAATCTTTGGCACTGAATGCAAAAGATGATGGCTATGGAGTTTCAGACTCCAAAGGTAAAAGAAACACATAGTCTAAAATCACAATAAAAATACACGAGAGGGTGAGAAAAAGGGCTCTCTCTCCAGGTTAGAAATTAAAATGTCCTAAAGTCCAGCAAAAGAGCTGTGGGTCTCTAAGATAGAAGGGAATTAGTAAATTTCTGAGATTTCTCCCTAACAGCCAGTACACTGCTAGTTTCCTCCTGGAAGCCGCCCAGGAGTGTCTGAGAGGACCCTGACCTCGACGTGCTGAAAACAGGAGGATGCGTGAAAGCAGTCCCAGCCGGTGAGTTCAAAGAAAGGGAGAGCCTGTTTTGTGATATGCGCGATTGTGGAAAGCTACAGTGTTGCATGCAAGGCTACACGTTGAAGGATACAGACATTGAACTGAAAGCTTGAATGTATTTAGCCAGTGAGGAAGTGAGGAAGCCGATGAGAAACAAAGTAACAGAGCGGTGCTGTGTGAGAAGGCACATTGTTAAACACTTCTTGAAAGATAACACATAACACATCAATGAATAATGAAAGCGAAATGTGTTAAAAGCTATTGAAGGAAAGGGCACAAGGGAAAGAGTGCAGAGATTGCGAACGGCTAATTTGAAAGTAAATTGCGATTTTTGTGAATTGAGGAACAGATCGGCCGTGGGACCATCCTAATGAACTATGTTTTTGTGAAAGAAGGAACAGAGTGGCCGAGGGTCAGTTCTGTGAAACCAAGTGCAAGTGGTACGGACATTGAGAAATCAACCCTCTTGTCAGATTGGTCACGCATAGAGGTGAAAATACTGTGCGGTTGTGATAGTCTCTGGCAAAGCGATGATGAAAAGGACCCTGCTGTCGGAGTGGTCATGCATGGGGGTGATAATACTATGCTGTTGCGAAGGTGTAAATTGTGAAAGAGAAGTACAAAGTTTGGGGAAGGGAATTCTCCCCAAGCTCTGTGAAGCAGAGCTGTTAAACATGGATATGAAACTTTACAGCTAAAGTATTTGAAGGCAGGCAATGGCAGCCTGTAAATCGGCCCAGGTCAGAGCCTGTAAAGGTAACTCAGAAGAAACTTTGTGAATATCTGTTTGAGAATTGTGAACCCGGATGAGGGACGCCCGAAAGAATCCATTGAAGAGAACTGTGATGCATATTGAACTGACATTGAAATAGAGGTTTGGTAGCTAGGGTTGAGCAGCCAAGATCAGTCTAGGAGGGAGAAAGGCTGTAGGTAAGTACAAAGAACCAGAGCACACTTATAGTTAAGAATACACTTACACGCTGTAGTTTTATAAAACATATGGTTATTATAAACACTAAGGCAACTAACACATTACTAGGGTTTCAGGTAAGTAAAAGTATTCACGTTTCTGAGGCTTGTGGAATCTGCTTAGATCACATGCTGTGTATAGGACGACATCTAGTGGAAGCTGCAGAGTATTACAGTTGTTGTTTTTGAAACTCGAAAAGGGAGGTCGACAGAGCGTGCCAGTAATACTATCCCTAGTGTGACGTCCACTGTACCCATGATCCCTCACACTTCGAGGTCCCTCAGATTGTTTTTTTCCACCATACTAGTCGGACGCGTATAGCGGAGTTCCTATTGGCGATAAGGCATTGAATTTGTTTAATTACGATAGTTTTTCTTTCTATCCTTTCTTCGACTGCCGTAACACCACGCTGAGGAAAGAGAAAGAATACTGCCATCGGAGACCATCGCAACGGACCGTACGGCCTTGGAAGGCCGCACCGGGCCTCGGCCCAGACAGTAGGGAGAAGGGGAGGAGGCCATTTGTAGGCCTTTATGGAATGCATAATCTCCCCTTCCTACACTTTGTTTGCCCAGCTGCCATCCCCTTTACCCAGAGTTATGGAAAATGCTCCATTTAAGGTTTGCCCTAAGTGCAAACGTAAATTTCCCTGGGTGGACGTTGAGGGACCGTTCCACTAAGCGCTGGGCCTCCTACACCAGGCAACTCGAGGCCATGGAGGTAGAAGGAGCCTTCAGCGATGGCAGCGACGCCACTCTTTCAGACGTCGAGGGCACCTGAGTAGCTTCTACTCAAGCGCAGGCCCCCGACCCCGTAGGACAGGTTGGCGGCCATGTTGTGGGGACTACACCCGGCGGCGGGAGCGCTTCAAAAACACACACCACAAAACACATAAGCCCCCGTCGACATTCGACAGATAGTTGAATACTCGACAACGTTCGACACCCCGTGAACGGTCCACCGAGTCCCGGTCCTCTGGGCAATCTCGTTCCGGATCGCCACACGACAGGGCTAAGACGTCAAAAGACTGCAAGGGTGTCGCACGAAAAACACCTTCTGAAGGTAGTTGGTCTGTGGACGAAACCTCCGCCCCCACACTCGAAGTTGGACGTTTTTTTATCTAATAAAATGTCAGGCCCCAAAATGTATGTTAGACTCCTCTGGTCCCCAAAGTGGGGAAAACACCATAAGAAATCCTCTAAGACCCCTCATAGGGACAAGAGTCCTACTAGGGACAGGCCTTCACAAAAGGGAATTTTATCCAAGCCCATAGAGAAACATAAAGACTCTAGGCCAAAGCTTATACCTCCAACTAATGAAGACATGGGTATTCCCAACACCGTAATCCCAAGTTCAAAGGAATGGTCTTCGCAGGATATCGACAGAGTTATGCGAAGAATGACCATTATGGCGAATTTCTTTGAAAAAAATCCAGATTACCTTCAAAGCTTCCAGACCACCCCTCCCAGGCTCTCAAACTGTCTCTCAACCCCCTACCAAGAGGGCTCGTTCTGATGTCGTCCCACAGGGCACAAATATAGATCTATATGAACCTGAAATAGATCCAGAAGGCCAGGATGATATTTCATTTGTGGAAACATCTGACCCTCATATTATTGATGAGGACCCAGACCAGGAGGTGAACATGTATTCCATAGATTCTCCTATTAATCGGGACCCTCCAGTGGTAGGTTCCCCAGTAGACGATCAACCCCTCCTCAACAAAGTCTTAACCAAAGCGGCAGAACATTTCCGCATCGACACAGCAGTTTATCCCACTGCTAAAATCTGTTCAACGTAGCTTCCAACCTTCCTTGGAGGCACCAAATCTCATACGGGCATTTAACCCGCATGTGGAAAAACTGTTCAGGCCTGCGCCTTCAGACCCCCTATACATAAGAGGCCAGTTAAAGCCAGACTCTTTGGTGTTTACCACCACACGAAAGCGAGCAGGCACCCCCCCCTTGCTTTCTCCGAGGCTCCTCAGGATAAGGAGAGCAAGAAAATATATGCAGTGGACAGAAAGGTAGCCTCTTCTGCAGCCTACCAGACAAAAATTGCGAATAATGCTACACTTTTGGCAAGTTACAACTGCCATAAGTTGGAGGAGGTTTCGGCGTTACTCTCATCCACATCTGAACCACTTAAATCTCAATTAGCTCAGGTGGCAGCAGACGGTACATCTCTGTCTACTTGTCACCTCAAGTCAAATTTTTACGCGGCCGACAATGCAAGGAGAGTCGTCGCAGAAGGCACTATTATAAAGAGGCATGCATGTCTTCACCAATCAGGCTTCAGGCGAGAAACAAAGGCCACCTTAATATGCCAGTGGACCTTGATGTGCTCTTCGGCTAGGCTGTAAAAGACGCACTTAAGACAGCAAAGGATGAGTATGACACACTAAACTCCTTAGGACAGCTTGTGAACAAGCCCACGGGGCAAAGAGGTAATGGCAATCTTCGCCGCTTTCGGGGCCAAAATTCTCATAGGGGATCAGGTTACAACCAAGGCCAAGGTTCCTATGGCAACAACCAAGGACAAACCTGTCGTGGTAATCTGGGCAGGATCCAAGCTCGAGGTGGCACCCCTCAGAGCAAGTGACATTCTGCTCCAGGTACCCTCCCATGCATCTCCAGTAGGACGACGCATTTCCAACTTCACCCACTCATGGGAGGGTATCACCTCGGACAGATGACAAAAGGTCCACTCAGAGGAACATCAGCAGATCGTTCATGCGGTTGCTCATTATTCAATTCACTGGTCGATTTTAGATGATAAACTGGTAAGTAGTCGGAGTAGCATTCAAGTTAGCAAATTGGTTGTTTAACCAACGTTCAATACAGTGCAACAAGGAACTGGTAAGTAACTTCTAGGCAGCTTATATTTTAGAAAGTCCAGCCCTATCTTGGGATGAGTCTCAAAGTCAATTGGGGCTCTGGGTGACCAGGGCCTGTGGTTGGAAGAACAATGGAAGTTGGATGCTGTCAAATTAAGTTTAACAGGATTATTCAGTGTTGTAGGTAGGTAAAATGTTTAGTTTAAAGAGTGATCAGGGAGGTCGGATAAGACCCCCTGATTGAGTGTAGGCGAAAAGACTGATGTCCTTAGGCCTGGGAGAACACGATTTGGTTGTCCACTCCAAAGGGTCTCAAGAAGCTCCGAAAGGAGTACAGACCAAAACAGTAGGCACCCAGGTAAGCACCTAGGAGTGGGACAGTACCTTTTTCTCATGATGAAAAACAATGTCATTGGCGGGTCCCCGAGGCAAAGCGACAGCGGCTCCTTTTTGGATTCTTTGCCGAGAGGCTGAAGAAGGAATTTTTGGTGGGAGCAGACGGTCTGCTTCTTCGGATGGGACACTGCAGCTGATTTTCCCGATTTTCACGATATTGGCATGTTCAGTCACAGGCTTCGGAGCGGCAACGGTTGTCACATGGGAGACTAGACTTCCCTACGTTTCTCGGTCCCCGACATGGAAGAGGAGGCATCTCTGAGCGGGAAGTCACTAAAGGGCCAGAAGCATGACAACAAGGTTACAGCCGAAACCATGCTTCAGGAGACCATACACAGCAAAATGGTCCAGGTCGCAAGGTATTGGGAGATTGCAGCTTTTCAAGGGATGGCTAAAAATGCTGTTGGTCTTGAGACTGATTAGGCCCATCAGTCCAAGGGAGGAGGATGCCCGGACTGGATCTTCAGTTTCGAGCAAAAGGAGGTTGGAGTACCAGCGGGTACTCTGCAGTTACTGGGTGTCGTCGGTGGTGGCTACAGACGTTTCCATTGGACAACCTTCCTTTCTGCTCCAGGACCCCTCACCTTTTATGCAGGAAAACAGTTGTGATTCACCAATAGCCATTAAAGCCTTCATGCAAATGAGGGCTGGCTTGTCCAAAAGGAAAGCCAGACTCCCAATTCGAACTGGATCGATGCAGGCACACTGCAGGACAAAGACCAGGGGCGTTTCGGTCACTCGCCTGCCCCCCTACTTTCTATCCTTTCAGGCGCACAGAACCTTAGCAGGCTTTTACGATGAAACCCACCAATGACAAACGACCCAGCAGGACCTCGCCCACACAAGTAGGTAGAAGAAGGCTCAAGAAAGGACAAGACATCAAGAGTTGGCAAAAAGAAAAGTACAGCCACCATAATTAGATCAATGGTGACCCATGTGTCCTTTGCCGCAGCTGCAATAGCAGCCTGCGTATAAAGTTCACAAAAAGTCGGTCGAAATCATCCACTGCCACTAGCCTCTCAGATGAACTTGTGGCTGTAACTAGAAAGTTACAGGAGAAGTAAAAAAGGATACATTGTGTGCCCTCAGCACTCTACATAACAAAGTGTGCTGATTCCACCGTATTGCCCAAAAAATCAAATAAAAAACCAATTAAAAAAACGATTCGAGCTGGACAAAAAATTAAAAATCCCATAATGTCGAATGGGGGTTGCGGTGGTGTCCCACACTTCCCATGTTCGCCATTATGGGTTTGAGGATTCCAGGGGACAATGTAGAAGAAGAAACAGAAAGTGGCCCTGCAATGTCAGTTCCCACCCATAATTCGGAGATCGGACTGACGTTGCGGGGGGAAGACCAACACTGGGAGGCGAAGGCAGTTAAGTGCAGGTATTTTTAGATAATGTTGAGAGGTACAGGGGTGGTGGGTAGAGGGGATAAGGGCATTTGACATTTTCAAAATACGAACATTTTGTTTCGTGTTTTTCCACTGTGCTAAAATCTGCAGCGATTTTCAAGTATATCAGAGGGCGCCCTGCGTCAATGGCGTCAAGTCAATGTCCCTCGAAGGCCTTCGTCGAGGCTAGCGTTATCGAATGTTATAAGTAGCACGCATGGCACCCGTTGCCTCAGTTCTGTTTTTTCCGCAAACGTGTTTGCTTCTTGAAACTCTGCGCGCCTCGTGCTTCTGATGTATTTGCTGTTAAAGTTTTCACTGTCTTTGTCTTCAACACCGACGATTCCTTGGTCTGGATTCAAGAAATGCCGGGAACGCGACTCCAGATATCTATCACGTACCCACATAGAGTCTGCCTGTGGTGCCTCGTTGAGGGCTACGACAAAGATACCTGCTTCAAGGGTCGGTCTATGACCGGGAAGGCCTTGACGGAATAAAAGGGGAAGCTCAAGGTAGGCAATTTGTCCAAGCCCCATATGTCCCGACCTGCTGGGCCTTCGTCCAATGAGTAGAGAGGCGGCTCTCCCCGTAGGAAGAAGGCCAAGCGCTCAAGGTCCAGGAGTGGTTCCCGCCACTCGTCCTCATCGAAGCATACGAGGCGAAGGCACTGCCAGTCTCCTTCCTCATAGTCTTCTTCATGCGGCACCTCTTAGGGCGTGAAATGTGTGAAGACTGGGGGGGTATCTGTTCTCCTGCTCTCTATATGGCACAGTCAAGGTACAGAGCACCTCAGCCAAGATTCTCTATTTGGTATTGTGGACGAGCAGCCAAGGCTTAAGTTCTCAGGAAGTGATGCAGGCTGGTAAGTACTGTGTAGTCCCAAAGCAACCACAAAGGAATATCCACACAGTGTAAGTGATAACACTGTCTTTATATAAATAAAGTTCACATTATGTACACAATCCCAATAACACACTTTGTTCTCTGGCAATACTATAATGGCAAATATATACAAGTCTACGTGGTACCACTCTTGTATATCGACTCCTTTGAAATGCAACAACTGCTAACAGTTCAACTGACATACAAATCAAATTGTAAGATGAATCAGCGATAGACCACAGAAAGAATGCAAGGTAAATCAAGCAATGGCAGAACACTGACTCCAGTCTACCTAGAGACAGTTCTGTGTGAGGATCCCCCCCACCTGGGCAACCTGTAAATAAAGTGTATTGACAAGCCCAGTCTAGTTGTACATAATATAGTCTCGATTCCTTCTAAAGGTTCTACGACCGCAAGTACCTGGTTTCGTAGAGTTCTTCGATGAGTTGTGGATGGGCCCTTCTTGAGTGAACTCCCTTTAAAGCAGGAGCCACGGGTCGTCGAGATTCCTTGATGAAGAAAAAGGTGAACACTGTTGTCGGGGGGAGGGGGGCAGAGCAGCTTCGATCCTCACAGTGCTCGTTGACAAAAGCTTGTGAACGTCCTGTGAAGATGAGGAGTGCAGTATACCTCGACGATGATAGTTTGTTGCTGCAAAGAGCCTATGAAGAACTTTGGCTGAGCAAGGGCATTGGGTCGTCGGCGTCTGCGATCAGGACTCAACCACGGCTAGCTTCCTGATCTTCGTCTGCATCTTTGAGGATTTCGGGTGACTGGAAACTCACCCGTGGATTTTCCTCTGTCGTCGACGACCTTGACTTTCTCCGGCAGGACGAAAGCGGTCGACGGTGATGAGCAAGGGAGTCCTTGGATCAAATGTCTTGGGCAATGTAGAACTGCGGCTCCGGTCAGCAACGGTCTTCAATGTCTGGACGCTTCACTTTAAATTCAGCGGCGGTCCCCTTCTCCGGTCGGGCGCCTTTCCAGGGTCTGACTTCCAGGGAGCTTTGGCAAAGTTCAGCTGGTGCACGATGGTCCCTCGTAGCTCGGGAAGAGGTCTCCTAGCCAGGTCCTATCTTGGATCAGTTCTTGAAGACACAGCAGCTTTCCGTTGGTAAAAGAATGCAGCAGCAAATCTTCTGGTCCGGCTGGGTTTCAAGGTTAGGCATCAGTTTCGTATTCAGCTTCTGAACGATTTCCATCAGTGAGAGGTCCCCAGATATACTATTTGGTCTCATTTACTCTGCTGGGTCACACTTAGGAATCCAATTATTCAGAAGTGCGGAAGTCAACCAGAAGTGCAAGCGGTACTGCTCAAGGGAATTTCCCCCGAGAAGAGCTCTAGGAGACGCATTCGTGGTGGATAGGGAATTTTCCGTGACTGTATGCGTTTCCTCCAGTCCGCGTCATTCCTCAAGTTTTCAGGAGGTTAAGATGGTTCGGGACCCACATGATACTCATTGCTCCGGATTGGGCCAGGACCCCAAGGTACCCGGACTTTCTGGACATGTACATCTGTCCTCCGATACGTCTTCCACAAAGAGAGGATCTTCTCTCGCGAGAGCAAGGTCGGGTTCTCCATCCAGAGGTCAAAACTCTCAACTTTAAAGCATGGTTTCCCAAAGGTTGAGATTTAAGGATTGGGACCTACTGGATGACGCGATGGAGGTGTTGCTTTCGGCCAGGTGGCCAGCAACTAAGTCTCTGTATCGTTGCCATTGGAATACGTTTTGCGACTGGTGCAGAGAAAAGAATGTTACTCCTTTTCAGTGTTCGACTCTGGATGTTCTATCCTTTTTGCTTAATTTCATTCAGGGGTTGCCCCACACTCTGGTGATAATCCCTCCTTCCAAGTGAGGATATAATATATCTATTAGACCAAAAAGAAGGGACACATACTTAATCCATCAACATCCCACGTTACTCTCAGTATTAGAAACATTGTCAACAGCCACTTAGCGAATATGGGCTGTGTATAATCTAATGAAACAATTATTACCACTTCTGTAAAAAAAATCCAGTTTTTTAATTAAATTCCTTATTCATAGCACAAGTATCAAAAACATTAAACACATACACGACATAAAGGTATACAATGTTAAAAAGTATTTTTTCCACCACACAGAATCAATTTCATCAATACTTGAAACACACACGTAGTAGCAACTTAATTTACTCTTGCTTCCTACTACGTAAAGCTAGCCCAACTTATATAAGTTTCTGTCCTTGGTTTTGTAAATAACTGGACATTCTTCAGGGGCAGAGATTTGTCTTGTGCTTTCTGTAGCATTTTCTATTCTTTCCTTTACGATTCCAGTTCCTATAGCTGGGGGTACATACAAACATAAACACATTACTACATAAGCATTATTGGTTCATTTACTAAACCTAGCCATCCCTAATCACCCCTAGGGTGTAAAAAGTATACAATTCATAATATACCTATTACAAAAACACTTGTAGCCCTAACTGTTTACAAGTTCATTAACAATTGCAAATATTGTTATACACCTACACAAATAGTAAGGAGAGTTTACCTAACACCAACCACAACCTCTTCGAGACTAGTAAGTCCCTCATTCCGCCACATGGACGGTTTACCATGAGTCTCATTATGAAATATCAAGGGGGACAGCATAAAATGCGGTTTCAAACCTCACCTTGGTCACTAAGACTGGTCGCCTCTCTCTCGAGGAAGACTATGATTTTTCCTTCTTTTTCTTTTGAATGCACAACCTCCAATGAAGGTCACTTATCGCATGTTACCCCATCCATGGCTCTAATGCACAAAAAGAAGTTCTAAGAATTACTAGAAATTGGAGTAAATGGTATAACTCCCCCTATAAAAATATGTCTTGGCCCTCACCTCCAGAAAATGGTATTAATAGTCCCAGGGCCCTCAGTCTTCAGATCCAATAGCCATATAAATGGAGTACTCTTCATTAAGTGGATGGGTCAGGTTTAAATGCCTTGTCTGTAAAAAAAATAAATAAATAAATAAATAAATAAAATAAAATAAAAAAAAACAAACACAGACCCCTCTTAAATTACGTTTGGGTTCCCTCAACTTTTTAAAAAAAATTCAGGACCTCAGTCCCCTCTAGGTGTAAAGCTTACCTTTGGCCATAGAACCGATGTGTCTATAGAGTAACTCCTGCTAGTCAGCACTCAGGAAGTTCCCAAGAAGCGATCGTGCAGAAGCTTAAAAAATGCTTTTCTCGTCGCGGCCGAGTGCGTAGCGATGACGTCATCGCGTACGCCGTAACGTGATGACGTCACGATGAATCGCGCATCAAGCCGCTTCGTAGTCTAGGAGACACGTAAACATGTGTCCGTTCATCTCTAATAGGTTCTATTAAACTATACTCCTCTATCTTGTAGAGCCCCTAAGTGCCATTTTTGCACTACACATCTCTGGCCTTGTAAATTGTCTAAATTCACTAGACCTGACATCCCAAGGGATCCCTAAAAATGAAGGTTGTTGAATACCAAACTTGCGTAAGTATATTTTCTCTTGGTACTGATGACAGTAAATTGTACCTTCCATCCATTACACCTCAACATCAAGTGCTACAAGAAATTCCCTTATTGATATACGAACTGTGGGACACCACCGGGTATTATGATCCCACATTGTTGGTTTACATTCTTAAATTGATTGTGCTATAGATTTTAAATCAGTGTTAATTTTCATTCATTGTTTAGTTGTCCCAAAAATTTCTAATTGCACAATGGTGAAGACAATACTTGCTGACAGGAGACCCTATTACCATAATTAATGTACCCCTATGGGATGAAAAAATATCCTTTTTGCTTTCATTAGCACACAAGGGTCCTCAGGTGGGAACCATTAAAGTTTACCTAGCATCACTCTCTATTTTAAAGCGCTCATCCGAGGAATGCTCTTATTTCATGATTCCACTGGTTACTCAGTTTCTGAAAGTGCTCACAAATGTTTTCCCGTCATCGCCTTTTCAGGTTCCGGTTTGGGACCTTAACTTGGTCTTAAGGTTTCTGATGGGTGCTCCATTTGAAACATTGCACTCTTGTCCATTTACGTTGTTGACCTTTAAGACTATACTACTGGTTGCTATTCTGCACGCAGAGTGAGAGAGTTGCAGGAACTTTGTTCCAAACAACCCTTTACTATATTCCACAAGGACAGGGTATGTGGAGGGTCAGACCCTCCTTCCTACCTAAGGTAGTTTCAGACTTTCACTTAAGTCACAAAATTGTGCTACCAGCCTTCTGTACTCCTCCGCATCCTAGTAGAGAAGAAGAAAAGTTCCATAGGTTGGACCCTAAGAGACATTTAAGCTTTTATATTTCCAGAATGTCCAAAGTGAGACTGGACAACCAGCTCTTTGTGGGTTATACCGGACACAAGCTAGGCTAGGCTGTTTCTAAACAGACCTTGTCTAGGTGGATCATCCTCACCATTTCCGCATGTTACAGATTGGCCGGCAAGGACCCTCCTGAGTGAGGGCTTGCGTACTCATTCCACCAGAGGCATGGCCACTTCGACAGTCCTGCAAAGGGGTGTCCCTATTAAAGACTTCTGTGATGCTGCAACGTCATCAATGCACATGTCTACGAAGCATTATTCCCTGGATACTGCCCATTCTCAGGATGTTGCTTTTGGTAAGGCAGTTCTTTACTCTGCCCTTTAAAACAAATTTTTAAAATTTTTCACCCTCCTCCAATCGTGGATACTGCTTTGGGAGTCTGTCAAAGATGAGGAATACGTTGGAGGACACAATCCATTCGAAGAACAAGTTACTTAACCCTGGTAACCTTCTTTCGACTGGATGTCCTCCAACGTATTCCTCATCGCCGAACGAACCTACCCCTCTGTAGAATTTCCCAAGCTATTACAGCTTCCGTTCCAACAAGGCGGAGTACGGTCAGACCCACTTTATGGGCATCTCTGCTACATGAGGAGGGAAGAACAGAACTGAGGCAACGGGCGCTGTGCGTGCTACTTATAACATCCAATGATGTCACCCTCGACGGAGGCCTTCAAGGGACATCGACTCGACGCAGGGCTCCCTCTGCCGAAAAATTGCCAAAGTTGGACACTACATGTCAAAGATGAGGAATACGTTGGAGGAACATCCAGTCAAAACAATGTTACCAGGGGTAAGTAACTTGTTCTTCTACCTAACAGAGATACTACTTCCGTCCCCCTTCCATTGCAACCCTTTCTCACTCATTTACTGTGTGTGGTCCTGGGTCACCCACGTAGGCACCTTGTCCCATGGGTGCCTCCTTAGCACCCCATTTGTGCTCTAGGCTTATTATATCACCCTCAATTGGTTTTATGGAGTAGGCTGGTGGCAGATGTACTTCTGTTTAACTTCACCAGTTGTGCAAGCTATTTTACCTCATTGATAGCCAAATGTACATTTGTGACAGCCATTGGAGCACCAGTGTATTATTTATTTTAAGTCTTGCTCTCAGCTGTTTTGTATTTTAGGGATTCCTTTATTCTAGGAAACCATGAGGAAGGCTTAAAGTGGCTGCCTTTCTGCCCACATGGCAGCTATCATATTGGTCATTACTAGTTTGGACCAGTATTAGTGCCAGGCCTATGCCTCTCACATCCTTTGGAGATGATCTTGGCTGTTTGGCAATACTAGGGGTCAACCAGAATGGGGGGCCACCTGAACCATTTGTCCCTAGCCGCCTCTTGTGATTAGGGACTGGCTTTAGCCAGCCACAATGAATAGTGGCACTTAAGGGGAACCTAGTCCTTGTTTACTCTGGTCACCAGATCTTGGAAAGAGCAGGTTTACTTCCACTTTGTTGTTGAGTCGAAACTTCCGTCCAGGGACCGTTTTCAGGCTGTTGTACAGCAGCTTCTTGCCGTATACCGATGGGGTCCCCAGCCTTGGTGCAGGTAGCTGCTGGTTGCCTGGAAGGGTGTTGGGGACACCACTACTCCACCTCCTCTGCTACTTGGGCTGTGTTGGGTCACCTCCACTGTCTTCTTCACTGTGGAACAGTGTTTTGTGGGTGTGCCACCCTCCTTTGTCCACTGAGCTGCTGGACTCCTCTTTGACTGGTTGCCAGTCTTCCTCACTGCTATTGTGTTGGGAAGTCGGGGCGATCGTCCCCAGCTCCAAGAGGTTCTGGGTGAGGCAGAGGCCTCCAAGTGTGTTGTAGATGCTTGGAGAGTTTATGGGGGCAGGGGGATGTTGCTAGAAGTTGTATTATGGGTGGGTTAGTGCATGTGTAAGTTAGGTTGCTTTGCGAGTGGAACGCCATTTTGGAAATGGCTGCCATAATGAAATCGAGGCTTAACGCTTTGCAGCATCCCGGGCCTTGGGCCCAGGCCATGAATGTGGCAATAAGTGTGTGCATGTGGGAATAGATTGTAACCTGGGCACTGGGACCTTGCAATCAGCACCTAGGAAGAAGCCCTCTACTTACCGTGAGGAGCAGTTTGCCTCAAAACAACCACCATGAGTACTTCTGGGTCCTGGAGTGTGCACTTACTCTTGATACTCACTGGGATAAAGACTTCTCGCAAACAGGTCTTTACCAGATTTCACTTAAAATAAAAAGTAGAGTCCTTATGTTGTGTTGCACTTCCTACTGGTGTGCCTGGATCTCTAACTGACCTCTTGATCCCTTAACTGGGGTCCACTCTGGTCCTTCCTGGGCTTGTTTCCTGTCAAATCCATACCTGTGGGGTAAAACAGAGACTTACTTTAATTTCCCCTCATATATGTGGCTGGCCTATTGACTTTGTCCTGTTTAACTCAATGCAACTCTTTACTCACCCTAGTACTCTCTAAAGTGACATTGGGGGTACTTACCTGCCCCTGGACATGTCATGTACTCCTCCTGGGTTCAGGGAGTTCTAGGTCAAGAACTAGATTTTGACCACTCACTTAGCATTTTGGAAGTATTTTTAAATTCATGCCCTACTCTTCTTTAACTGTTGCTGTAAATGTACACTTGTCTAATTTTGGTGACTTTGGAACTATATTTTTCCAGAAGTGATTTGCAATGATAACTGCCTATAATGTATGTTATCTCTGTGGAGGCCTGTGGCTGTGTTTTGAATTGTTTTCATCCTCTAACACTGTCTGTGACATGTTCATTTGTATTATTCAAATATTATGGCTTTGAGTGCTAGAATTAACTTGGATTGTTGGTATTGACCATCTGTCTGTATAACTATTTCCCATTTAAAATGTCTGGTTTCCCTTTCTTCTCACCCCTTGTGGTGTTTGCTGGCGCTGCAGCCCAAAGGCAACTAACTACACCTTATCTTTATATGTTGTCTGCCAACAGGATGTGGACTTACAATATAAAATGGGAGGGGCTTATGTCTTTTGGCTATCGTACTATTGTGCAGGCATTAGGGATTTTTAACTGCATGTTAGGGATGTCCAGTGCTTCCCACACCTTGTCACTATGGTTTGTGCGACTATCTGTAGACTGTGGACCAACAATACATGTAGGGATGAGTAGAGTCTTCAACGACATTTACTGATTCAATAAACTACTGCATTTGTATACCGTTTACTGTTTTATGGTGAAGCACTTAGCAGAACTGATTTTATATCTAAGTTGCAAGAAAATTTACCATGTTGTTAGATCATTATACCTTTTTGGTATCTGGTTGGGTGCCAATGCATTTTTTAAGACCGATTGGCAATTTTGTTTTATGAGCCTCCTTTGTTCAGGTAAAACACTATCTATGCCTAAATTTGCTGTTGTGCACATGTGGGCTCTCTGTGAGCCCAGCCATGCACCCTCTTTAGTGGTTTGTACTCCTGTATACCAGTTCCTGGCCGGGGTGTGAGTGGGGGTGAAGATCATAGGCTTACAGGAAATTCTGATTGGATTTTCAAAGACTGGTTACTTACCTGATGGAGGAATGCGACCTTTTTTTGGGTCGCTGATGCATTTTTAAGGCCCAGATCTGGCGACACCCTATGTCTTTGGCTGATCTCCGGTGTCCATGTTTACCTGCTGGACTTCTTTCTTGGGCTTCCCCCATTAACTTGCTGGACCCTTTCATTGGCTAGGCCTGGCGGTATGTGCTGGAACAATCTTCATGCCGTTTTACTGCCAGCTTCCTGTTTTACTGCCATGGTTGTCTTGCCTTTGTGTTCTGCTCTTCTAGACTGGCCTGGGTTTCCCCCACTGTAGCCTTCGTTGTGACACTGTTATCTGTTGCTGGACTGCCCAGCTTTGTTCATTGAGCTGCCAGAACCTGATTTACTGGGTTATCCTGCCTTTTTCGAGTCCTTCTCACTGCTGCTTTGAATTCTGGCTTGAGGGTCCCACTTTAAGGAAGTGTGATTGCTCTTTCTTTCTGTCGTCTGGGATCCTTCACAATAATTACCTACCTCCTAGTCCTTGGGTTGGTCTGGTATTTAAGACCTTACCTAAACTGCATTGGCTTCCATTGGGACTCATCCTCCTGTGCTGCATCTCTCCTCAGTGCTTCTGTTTCTCCATTCTGCTTCTGCAGCTCTTCCCAAGGATGATCTTTGTCGTCCCCTGGGGTTGTGTACTGCCAAATACCCAATTGTGGGACAGAACAGAGTTATCTAACTTTTCCCCATATATTCTGTTCTGGCTGTTCACTCTGTCCTGTTGACTTCATGGCGAAAATGTTACTTGCCTAAAACAATTGTACAGTGACTTTGGAGCTACTTTTCTGCCCCTGGACATTTTGCCTGCATCAAGTTTGGGTCCATTGAGTGTTAAGCCATATGCTAGAATTGTTGCTTGCACCTGCGATTTTGTATATGCTTTTTAAAGTCCAGGTGTTGCACAGTAACTATTTTTCTCTTAAGTGTAATGTAAGGTTCTAGTGGTCTAAAATGTTTCTCACATGTTTGTGGCCTCTGGCGGTGGTTTAGAATCGTTTACCCACTTCTATCACCCTACATCGACTGTGAAGCGCACATTTGTATTTTCCCAATACTATGTCCTAGAATTCTAGAAATGCTGTCAATTTGTTGTTGGCAATTTAGGTCTTGTGTTGATTGTTATTATTGTGAGTTCTAGTGTCTGGTTCATTGTTTTCCCACATGTCACTATGTGTTGTGCCTAACACTGGGTATTGGGCTTACATTTTAGTGTAGATGTCAGAAGTGCCTTTCTGGAAATGTACTGTTTCATACTGGTTGGTCTACTTGAAGTACTTATGAAACATATATATATATATATATATCGAAGCCCGGAAGGGTGAAACGCGTAATTGTTTGTTCTCTCCTGAAACTGCTTGTCCACCGTGTTTTTTGCAAAATAAAGGACGTTTGATGGATATCCTTCTTTGCATCTGGTGCATCCTTTCTTGGGAGGAGAGTGCCACCTAAAAAGCTTTTGACCAGCTTTTACCTTCGTTCTTTTCTTTATATATATATATATATATATTTCTGAGGCTTGCGGAATCTGCTTAGATCACATGCTGTGCATAGGCCGACATCTAGTGGAAGCTGCGGAGTATTACAATTTGTTTTTCGAAACTCGAAAATGGGCATCGACACAGGGCGTGCCAGTAATACTATCCCTAATGTGACGTCCACTGTACCCAAGATCCCTCACGCGTCTAGGATCCTCAGATTGTTTTTTTCCGCCATACTGGTCGGAAGCATTTTGCGGAGTCCCCTGGCCTTAGCCATACTTTTGCTAAAAATTTAAAAATAATAATCTATTGACATCCTTCCCCACCCCAACGTCGAACTTCGACACTTGACGCCGGCTGGAGAAGAAATCGACCGTCGGCTGCTTCACGACGGATTTGGGCCTCGGAAGGCCGCTGGCCTCGGCCCTGCAAGTAGGGAGAGTGGGGGGTGGTACATACTCTACACTCTGGTATATAGGTACACCTTATACTTTTCCTACACTTAACAGCCCGCTGCCTCAAGGTGCGTATGGAGGGTACCCCTTTTCAATTCTGCCCCATGTGCAATCGCAAATACCCTTGGGTAGACAGGCACGCCACGTGCAATCTCTGCTTGCCAAAGGACCACCCCGAAGCGAACTGCAGAGCGTGTAGTAGGTTTAAACCTAAGACACTTAAGGACCGTTCGAAGCGTTGGGCCCACCACGCCAGGCAGGCGGCCATGGCAGCGGAGGGTGCCTTCAGCGACGGCAGCGACGCCGTACTTTCGGACGGCGAGGGCATTACGGCGTCGAAAGACAGCCGAGCGCAGGTCCCCGACCTCGGAAGGTCGTCCGGCAGGGCGGCTATGGGGAAGACCCCCGGCGACACAAGCACTTCACATACTACACATACTACACACACTAAACACACTAAGTCCAACCGAGACTCGACGACGTCGAGTTCTCGGAAAGAGGCACAAACAGAACGGTCCGATTCGGTGTCCTCTGGGCGCTCTCGATCAAGATCGCCGCGTGACTCCAGGCAATCATCCACTCTTGCCAAGAGTGCCTCGCTCCCTAGGCTAACAGAAGTTCGATTGTCGGAAGACGAAGACGACTTCCACCCCCAGGCCGCGCTCCAGGAGTCGGAGCCCGCAGTTAAAACCAGCGAGGCCCCACGCTGAAAGGACAGGGACTCCACCCCCGATACTCGACGCCAGGCGTCGAAAAACTCCGGAGCCACTAAAGGACAGGGAAAACATTTTTCCACTCACGAGGAGATGGGAAAACAGCAGAAGAAACAACATTTGCACTCTTCCACACCTGTGAAACACTCCACCCCCCCTAAACAGACAGACAAAACCAGGTCTGCTGATATGTCTAAAACCAGCAAAGCTACTCAAGATAAATCCCATAGACTTGCTGAGAGAGTCATTCCCAGTTCCAAGAAATGGTCCAGTGAAGAAATAGATAGGGTCATGTCAAGAATGTCTTCTTTGGCAGATTTTTATGATAAAAATCCAGAACATTTTCTCTCGTATCATCCACAGGGGGCGCCACCCTCAGGCTCTAATGATCCTATCCCCCCCGAGTAAAAAGCCCCGGTTTGAAACTCCGATGAGGTCAGAACCCTTCGAGGTACAACCATACGCAAAACCATACTCACTGTATCAAGGAGAGGCTTCCTTTTGTGAGGACCAAGAATTTGGTATGATAGAAGAGCAAACCGGGACGGGCAACTATGGGGATGATGAGGACGAGGAAGAACTGGAAACATACAGAGTAGATTCCCCGGTAGAGAACGAAGCCCCGGTTACCGACTCCCCGATCGATAACCAACCCCTCCTAAACGAGGTTCTTGCACGCGCAGCAGAACATTTCCACATTGACACCCACGGTGTCCAGGAGGAAAGGGACTTTGCAGAAGAGTTAGTGGGAGAAAGGAGGCCTGTTGCCCAGACCATCCCTATCCTTAAATCCATTCAGCGGAGAATAGATCCGTCCCTGGTGAACCCGAACCTCACCAGAGCAGTCAATCCCAGGGTTGAAAAACTTTTCTGGGCGGCCCAGTCTGACCCTCTCTATATAAGAGGACATCTGAAGCCAGACTCCCTAGTTGTCACCAACACTCGTAAAAGGGCTGGAACACCCTTGTCATCGTCCGAAGCTCCTCCCGACAAGGAGAGCAATAAACTATACGGTTTCGGCAGGAAAGTAGCCTTAACGTCCGCCTATCAAGCAAGGATTGCAAACTCCACCACCCTGTTGGCCAGCTACAACTGCCATCAGTGGGAAGAAGTCGCGGCACTCATAGCCTCTGCTCCTGGACCTTTAAAGGGCAAGTTACCTCGGATTTCCGCAGAGGGTAGAGCCGTGTCTGGTTGCATTTTGAAAGCAACCTTCGATGCGGCGGACAACGCATGCAGATTGATAGCGGAAGGCACTGTTATCAAAAGACATGCGTGGTTACGGCAGTCTGGTTTTAAGGCAGAAACCCAAGCATCATTGTTGGACAAACCGGTGGAAACCAATCTGTTTGGTAAGGCGGTCGAAGACGCACTGAAGAATGCCAAGGACGAATACGAAACTCTCAAGTCCCTTGGCCAGTTAACCAATAAACCCCTCACCTAAGTTTATATCTAAATTCCATGTAAACCAGTCCATCGAGCTTCCGGCTTTCTTCCAGGACCCGCAAAGCTCGGCTGAGGTGAAACTACACACCCTAGATGTGCGTAGGGCGGTCCTCTACTATGTAAATAAAACCAGAGCGCTAAGAAAAACAGATCAACTGTTTGTCTCCGTAGCTACAGGCAGAGAGGGGGATCGCGTCTCTAAAGGTGCCATCTCGAAGTGGATTATTAACTGTATCCAGCTGTGTTACTCACTCTCTGAAAGAACTCTGCCTTTCATGCCAAGAGCCCACTCTACCAGAGGCATTGGGGCCACTCTGGCTTTCATTGCAAATGTACCCCTTGACACCATTTGCAAAGCAGCTACTTGGAGCTCTATTCACACTTTTACTCAGCATTACTGCATTGACACCCATTCCAAGGCAGATACACAAGCGGTTCTAAGACACTTATTTGCTCATGACCCTTCTCACATCCCACCTCCTTCTTCAGGTACTGCTCGCTAATCTATGCACAGCATGTGATCTAAGCAGATTCCACAAGCCTCAGAAGGGATACATTACTCACCGTAATTGTATTTCTGATGCTGGTATCTGCTTAGATTCACATGCGACCCACCCTTCCTCCCCTCTGAGAGAAGGCGCATGATTGCTTGTAGTCTTACCTTTCTGTCTATCTGCTTGGATTATCTGCACTCGCGCTACTCCTCATGCTACCTCATGTCAGAAAAAATACAATCTGAGGATCCTAGACGCGTGAGGGATCTTGGGTACAGTGGATGTCACACTAGGGATAGTATTACTGGCACGCCCTGTGTCGACGGCCATTTTCGAGTTTCGAAAAACAAACTGTAATACTCCGCAGCTTCCACTAGATGTCGGCCTATGCACAGCATGTGAATCTAAGCAGATACAAGCATCAGAAATACGATTACGGTGAATAATGTACTATATATATATATATATATATATATATATATATATATATATATATATATATATATATTTCAGTATACCAGTGTAATGGGTTTTCTTTGGCTAAGTGTGTGGAGTAACTGTTCCTCTGTCAGTCTACTTCACCTCTCTTGAGTTGAGCCTGATTGCTCTGCCTTGCTAACAGGGGGGTTTGACTTCCCCTTTGGGTCGGTTCCTGACCCCACCTTAAGGTTAGTGTTTCTACAGTCCTCACAGAGGGTTGCACAAAAACTGCCTTATATGTAAACAAGGATGTTGTCTGAAAAGGCAGCTGCATAGTTCCGGCGGTGTTGGAAAAGATGACATCTAGTATATCAATCGAATGCCTTTCCATCGAATTCCTTTGCATCGATGGGTTTGCAATGAACAAATATGGATCAAATGCATGTTTCTGAAGGGTAAAGGGTTCAACAATGTATGGGTGGGTTTTAAAGGGTAAAAAAACAAAGGGTTACGGGGGGACCGCCCCAATAAAAAAGATTCATTCGATGCTAATTTTTTTAATTGCAAAATATTTCATGGAAAGACCATAAACAGAAAAGATTGGCCATCAGTCACTAGAATGTTACCAATGCCATGTTTAGCTGAAACAGAGTAGTGAAGTGGTAGTAGCCTTGGGGTGTTGCAAAGTCATTTCTTCCGTCTGTTTTGCTGAGGTAATTAACGGGCCCAATTTATCAATCAGTTCATCCTCACGTGGCATGGGGTAGGAATCAAAGGTGGAAATGCTATTTAGCTGCCAATCGATACTAAAGAGTGTGTTTCAATCATGTTTTGGCACCAGCACAATTGCGGTGCACCGGTGGTTTGTAGCAGGCGCTATGACCCCCATGCAGAGCATTTAGGATACCTCCTCAACTGCTTTTTGACAGGCTTTGGGTGCTCTGTACAGTGCACACCTGATGATGCTCTCCAGTTTGGTCCTAGAACTTTCCTCAGGGTTGTATAATCTGATTTATGGGGGAACAGTCTGTGTGGCTGACAGCAGTTCTTGTAGCCTGTTTTTTGTATGTCAGTGCATTAGCTACTAAGTGTAAGATCCTTAAGGTTAGCTGGGCCCTGCACATGCACTCTTCCAGCGTGGTTATTATTAGGCTAATGATTGTCTGGTTCCTGACACTTCTTTAGGAGATTGACATGACAGTTTTTTAAACCACTTTCCTCTGGTCGACTTGGCCCATCTCGTAACATACTGGCCTGAAGTGCTCCGTTAATCAATACATGCAGCCATAGTGCCTGAAGCTTGCCATAGGTAGCAATCACATCACTTTATCTCTGGGTTGGAATGTCTGCATTCAATCCTCTTTGTTATCACAGGGCTCTTGTATATCCTGAGATAACTGGAAGTTTGAGTGGCAGTTGTTTACTGTCTGAAAGTATTGTTGAAAGGCTCTGGGCATTTGTGTTTGCAATTCCAATTTCCCCTACACTAGGTTGTGGAATATGGGAGGGATTCCAGCTGAAAGGGAGTTTGACAAGGGAGGCCCTGTGGAGTATTTGGGAGTGCTTCTAAGTGTCATAGGTAGAACTCGATCCCAGTTTTTTCCCTTGGTCCAACAATCTTGCATATCTTTTGTTTAATGGGTGTGATTGTATCTTTCCACCAACCCATCATTCTATGAGTTCTGTACTTTGGTCAATACGCGCTTGATTTAGATGAGCTGACATACTTGCTTTTAGGACTGCGGTGGTGATGTTTGTTTGTTGATACGTGACCATCTCTGTGAGATCATAACATTAGACTTGTGCTGACATAGCCTTTAAGGGAAATCTTTGGGTATCTTGTTGCATAGTCCACAACAACCAGGATGTGTACTGATTGCCATGACGTAAAGGGTCCACAGGTTCACTGATGGCCATACTTATGTGGTCAAAAGTATCTTAATCGCAGGCATGCTCTGAAGGAGAGCTTTAGGTGTCCCTGCTTTGTTCTTCAGTGGGCAGGTGCGACGCCTCTAGCAAATGCCTGGCTACCTCAGCATAATATCCCTGGCTATCTCAGTATATACCCCTGGCCAATCAAATCTGTAGTCTTTGCTGTGGCATTTTCTCAGTCCTCTGATGCACCCCAAAAAGTATGGGATTTTGCGGGTACCAGTAGCTTTTGTGTTGGAGGGTTCTCCCTTTGGGGAATTATGTGGTAGTATAGACCCATCTCCTTTACAAAATAGGTACCTTGTATTTATAGATTCCCTTGTTAGTCGGCTCGCTCTAGGACATGGCACAAGTTCGAGGTGGTTTTCTGAGCACTTCAGAAACTATTCCTTTTGTGGTATATTCACCAGTTAGGATGTCTGACCTCGCCTTGATTCACCTCTGAGATCCTTCATCCTGTTTTCCGTTCTCATGGTTTATTGTAGGGGGTCGGTTTGCGGGTCGTATCTTTTCTCCTGAAAAGGGAGCCTTATGGAGGCACTCTTGTTTAATGGCTTGTACTAAATACACTGAACTCTGGAATATCATACCAAACTATGACTGGTTCCGGTAAAGAGGTTGGACTACTTCTCTTACAGGTATTTGGGGTTCTCCCCTGGTTGTAGACTGGTTTTGCAGAACTTTAATTCATATGTTTGTCATACGCCTTCCCTTGAGTATGCCTTTTTTGATGTCCATATAGGGGGTGTCCCCATGCTTTTTGTAGCTGGTAGGCACTTTGCCTAATTCCTGTCATCAGTGGTGCCACATACTGACTAAACCAATAGAGTATATAGGGTTGTATACAAGTGATATCCATGAAGACCTGCTGGTCGCTCTGGCACCATTGGCGGGGGAATGCCAACATGCTACACCGGTAATGCCTGTTACCGTTGGTGTTTTCCAAGGTTTCGGGGGCACCATTGCCGCTCAGTCCTCTCAATTACTACAGAGGATGGATTGCGCTCCGCGTCGCAACCCTGAATTGCCTTCCACGGGTAAGACACTCCCCTTTTACCATTGTTTCCCCACAGTTATCCTTCTTACTGCTTCTGTGCCCACATTGTTTCCTTGTGCTATTTCCTTCAATTCTACATGGTGCCCTTTCTGTTTTACTTCCTATTTGGAGATGCCTTTGACCCTGCATCTGTTGGGCATTCCTAAACACATGCCTCCCATTTTCTTTATATTTTTTTTTTTTTTTTTTGCTGACTGGCTTTGTCCCCTGCTTGCAGGTTCAACCCGCTGGTTCCCCCTTTGCCTGAACCTATTGCACGTAGGTAGGCATGGTGGCGACTAGTAGGTATCATCCCTACCTCTACTTGCAGTGCCTGCACTCCAGAATCAAGGAAGTCAAATCTACTCCAAGGTCCTTTCATCAGACGAAGGCCCTTGAAAGGAGCCATTCCAAGCAGAAGGTGAGCGTTTACAACGCCAACTGAGTACTGAAGATATGGACTGGCTGCAAGATCTTGTAAATGCAGGGAAAAGTCTAACTGCTGAGATCCAGAACCTTAAGGCCTAGAATACCACGTTATGCAACATGATTACCAGCAGAGACCTCCTTCTGGTTTTCGATCGGGTAGTCTCTCCTCCAGGAAGTTTGACTGTTCCCCTAAGAGACTATGTACATTCATAGATGCCTGTACAGTACACTTTACCTTTTGTATCGTTGCTTTCACTACAGACCGAGCCAAGATTGGCTTCATGATTTCTGACATGGTTGGAAATACCTTGGGCGGGGCTAATCCGCTAGTCACCTCTGCAAGTCCTCTTTTGACAGATTATTCTGCCTTCATACAGGCTATGAAGGACATATGTGACTGGCCTGAATTGACTTATTTTGCTTACTGGATATTAGACAAAGCTCATCAGATGTACTAGCCCAGGGGTCCCCAACCTTTAATGCACAATGAGCAAAATGTGCATATCAAATGAAATGGTGAGCAACATCCATTCTTCAACCGAACATATCGGCACTCAGCTGGCAGATAAATGATCACAACACAAATTAGAAATGTTAATACATTTTAAGACTTTTAATAGATCATTTTAATTTGCAGTACTTAAGTTATTTGGACCACGTGCAATTCAAGCAAAGCAATTTTGCAAGGCCTTTAACTTCATTGGACATTACGTGGTTGTATACAGGAAATGGAATACATTTTTTAGACAGATAGGACCAGTCAAGTTGTTCAAAAATATAGTAGGACTAAATAAACCTTACCAGGGATTTCCGGTTCCCGAATAAAATATTTTAAAGACATTTAGTGCAAATGTTTGGACAGCAAATTTGGTCACAAATAGAGCACTCATTTTCAGGTGTACGTACGATTCTGCCGGGGATGTTCCGGGAACCTTAGTGGCAAATGGTGCACTCTGATTATAATAATAATAAATATACCAGTAATACTGTTTCTCAGTCACTGTTTTTTATTCAGGAATGTTATGACATTTGGCATTTCTGGGCTTTTCTGATTGAACAGAGTGTGATCACTATCCTCTTGAGTTCATTTTCCAATGGCCAGGGTTGGTCAGCACAAAGATGTCCGACAACCACAGGGGTTGGTTGTCGATGCCTAAGGTTGACAAGGACGCATTGGAAAAAACTACCAATTCACCAAAAATTCAGATATTCTCTTAAAACTGTCAAACAGTTCTGAGGCCACAAAGGAAAGTGTCAGTTTGTTTGAGTTTTTGGTTGAAACTATCTGGGACAGAGCTATTGGCAAACAGGTGTTCCCCAGTTCAGAAGATCCAGGTTATAGAAAGGGTGGACCCGTGGTTCGATGTAGAATCTCAAAAAGAAAATTAAAAAACCATGATTTAATGAGTGGTGTGTAAACGACTGGCCAGATTTATACGTGGTCATTATGGCCCTGGTCCTAAGGGGTTAACGGCGCCGTAAAAGGCTGCGGTGCGGTTAACCCCTTAGCGCCTTACTACGAGGTCCCTTTGCGGGACCCAACCTTAACGGCTGGTCTGGACCAGCCATTAAAGTAGGGACCCGCAAAGGGACCTCGTGGGTAATTACGGTACCGCAATTTGCGGTACCATAATTACTGCCTTCCCCATTCCCATTAAGCCCTATGGGGCAAAAATGGGAATGGGGAAGGGCCATGGGGAAATGGGGAAATACTGCCCCGCCAACCTTGGAATGGGGCGGTATCTCCCCATTTCACCATGGCGGACACGTTACGATACCGCACCAACCATGGTGCTAATAGCGCCATGGTTTAGCGCCGGTATCATAATGAGGGCCATAGTCTCAAAACGGCTAAAAGACAAAAAAAAGAATTAGAGAAATAATGGGATCTTTTATGAATGACTCCAAATTGTTTTATGTTTAATGCAATTGTGAGGACAGGAATTATGCCATCTCTTTGAACAAGTAGTCCTTGGACCACCGGCCCTCCACGGTTATAGGCCAATTTCCTTACTCGACATGGCAAGTAAGATATACGTTAAGTTGCTCAGACTGGAGGAGTGGGCTCAAAGTAACAATATCTTGAAGCCACCCGAACCAGGTTTCAGGGGAGGGCTTAGTATAGTGGACCACTGCTTCACTCTGAGCACCATCATAGAAAAATATGGTAAGGTTAAAGGTGGGAGATTATTTGTGGCTTTTTTCAGATTTGGAGAAGGCCTTTGATTTGATTGATAGAAACTTCTTGTGGCGTAATTTGCATTTTAATGGGTCCCTAATTGTTTATTACATGTTATCCAACTGTGATAAGTAGAGCTCTCAGAGTCTTTCTGATATACAAGATCAGGGAAGTATCCGTTGTTTTTCAACACCAATAAATGTGAAAAGCAGGGATGTCAGTTTGCCCCAATGTATTCCTCTCAGACTTCAAATAGAACTTTTTTGGGGAAAGCTAACCAACTCTCCGATACATTTTATAGCATGCTTCATTATGCCGATGACGCGTCCATTTTGGACTTTATGCGGGCAGGTCTCCAACAGGCCCTGCTATACACAAATATTCTGGGAGCTATAGTTTGAAATGTGATAAAAACTAAAATTATGTTATTCGGGAAAAGGGTGAAACCTTGTAGCTGGTTTTTAAATGAATGCATAGATGAGGAGGTAGTCTCAAATGTATTTGAGCCTTCACTCCTCAAAGAGTGATGCATGGGTCAATCATTTTAGGAAGACAGCTGAATGGGCATCATTAGGTTTAAACATTTTTTTAAATGTTATTTCAAGTCTGGGGCATTCAGATTGGACAGGTGCCTGGAGGTATATAATGCAAAGGTCTGTTCCATTATTTTTAATGGCAGTAAAATCTGGGGAGGTTTGAATAGACATGTCCTGCAGGGGTTGCACAATAAATTCCTGTGCCAAATAGCAGGTCTCCTTCTGGGTACACCTGGTAGAGCCTTATGAGATGAATTGGGGGTGCTCACTTTGAAGATGTAAACCCAGTTAAGATTTTTAACTTATTTTTTAAAAGCACTTCTGGTATTTTCTGCAAATCAAATTGAATTTTAGTGCAAGTGCAGCCACCCCAGGTACAGAAAAACACTTGTGGCACGGGGGTTGTAAGGCACTGTCCATTTGGATAGGGGGTGGAATATAACTACATTTGCTACATTAATTCAATGCAAAATAGCTCCTAAAGCAAGAGCGTGTCTGATGGGGAGAGAGGTAGATGTCCAAAATATACATAAACTGCCCTCTTTAGCTTTTATGAAGACACATATAAGACGCAAGGAGAACTCTTTGAAATAAGATCCCCAGAATGCAGGAGGCTTATGTTAATGATATGTTTCAATTTGCCCAACCCTCAATAAATGAAGGTGTGCAGGCAAAATGGAAGTCGATGAAGATTTGGGTAATTTTCTGTTAATTTGTTGTTGTTTCAGTGTTTGGCGTAAGCGTGGACATGCATGGAAGCTATGTTTTTTATATAATTGTAATGATCAGGTTTTTATGTATAGCTTGTTTGAATATGTTAAAGCTGATTTTAATTTTGGGCTTGTTCTATGTGAATGTGATGAAATATGATACATGTTTTTAAATGTTGCTAACTTAATGGAGAATAATTATTAAATAAATATTGATTTAGTAATATTGGTAGCCTTTACAGATCACTGGGGCTTTGAAGGTTAACTCCTAAAAAGTATTTTGGCATGTAATGGCAAATAGTGCATTTTAAAGCACCTGTGGCCTGTTACACTGGTGAAAAAGCAGTTAGAAATAAAAATATTTTTCTCAAGGATTCAGAACCTCTTTTCTCTGCCCAAAATGGATTTTATACAAAACTTGGTGGAAACCATTGGTCAAAGCCTTGAGCATTTGACAACTACTTCATAGAGGAGAGTGGCGATCTTAGGCATTTGGATTACTTGGCTTGTTAATTAAAATTTATTAACAGTAACCTAATTGGATTTGAATATAAGGCAAATTAATTTTGAAAAATGTGGCATGCATTTGCCTTATCTGCCCGTTATTCACGTGCCAGATGGGCAGAGTAGCAAACGATGAAAATGTTTCCACTAGGACATAATGCAATAATAAATATAGGTGATACTAAACGTGATATTTCAGATAAATATAATGCATGGTGGCATCAAACACAAACCTCCCTTGTACAAAAAGCAGTGCATGCAAATTATTTAATAAAGGAAGGTTGGGTATGCATGCCACTTATTTGTCAATTATACTCCCACTAGCTGTGCAAAGAAACAGACTATGACCATTTTCTCCAGGACACAAACATGGGAACATGGTTCAATTATTTTGCTCATTAATACATTTGTCAGCTGGGTAACGTATCTGAAGATGACAGGGTTTTAACAATGACACTGCTATAATACGCAAGGACATTTACCAAAAAATAATTTGCATAGTTGCAACAAACTCAAATCTTGCATCTACATAAATAAGCAAACTGGAACCACAGCAGGCTCCTTTGCCAACATTCTCGAACAATTCAGGACTCTGTCCTGGTATACTGCTACTGCGGTCTCATCCATTCAGCACCTCCTTCTGGGCCTCCACACCATGGCCCAGAGCAACTGGCGAGCAACAATTTACAGTGCCGCGAGCAACATGTTGCTCCCGAGCTACACGTTGGGGATCACTGTACTAACCTATGTCACTATATTTAAGCGAGCCGCAGCAAAGGCAGGTTGGCCCGAGTCCCCCAATACACTATCATTAGAAGAGGGCTCAATGACAACATTAAGGTTGAGCTAGTGCGTGTTGCTCATCCTGCCTCCCTTGCCGACCTCATTTCTATGGTCCTATAGACCCGATTAGTAGTAGTCTGAACAAAGGGATGAAAGGAGGTGAACCTGAGGATGCACCTATGGTTCCAGGCAGACTGCAACTCCCACCACAACTGAACAACCGGAAGAAGATGAGCCTGCATAGGCGTTCCTCTGGTCCCCTTTCACTAGATAAGACTAAGGAGAAGGGAACAAGAGCTGTGCCTTAGTGTCACCTGCTCTGGAACTGCCTGGATGTACCAACTTGGAAATAGGGAAACACCAGACACAGTCCTGAAGGGGAAACGCTTTGGGATTTTGTGCATCTTTCATAGTCTATAGCTCACTGTTCTTCCAAGCCTCTGGATTCCCGGATGGTGGTCATTCATGTTGTATACTCGATTTGAGAATAAATCCCCCCTCTTGGAAAGCAGGGCTGCAGACATCTTTATGTACAACCATTGGACAGAGGTAAACAAGATCCGTAGAGAGGCCAAGGAAGCCTATCAGCACTTGAAGGGCTTGATTGACGCCCCCTTATCACTGGGCCTATAATCAAGGAGACCTTACCTGTCTGAGTTAATCACTATCAGGCACTTTTATCCTTTGATCTTATCTGTGCTGCTCACTTCCCAGCCATCTTCGGAATACCATGGTTACACAAGCATGACCCTCATATAGGCTGGGCTACCATCATCTTGCACTTAAATTCTGATTTCTGTGTCAAGAACTGCTAGGATTGTCGGATTAAGAACCATCATGAAGCCCCTCATGCCTACATCCCGGAACCTCCTGCGCTATATTCCATTAGTATTATATGCGTTCCACGTGCAAATTTCTCGATAAATATTAGGATAAATATCCCACGGAACTGTCACCACATTGACTTAAGGATTGCTCCATCGACCTGATATCAGGAATTTCTATTCCCTTTGGTCAAATATGCACCATTTCTATTCCCGAAAAGAAGGCACTCAAGGACTATTTTGACACCAATTTCCAGAATGGGCTCATTGGGGAGTCTGAGTTTCCAGCTGGAGCCTCCGTTTTCTTTAATGTCGAACTTTGTTTTTATTTATTGTTTTGTTGATGCTCTTTACAAGATCTGTGAAGTCCTGGCACTCAACAGTAAAGCCTTTCATGGCATAACTTCAATCCCCCTCTACTCCCCCCCCCCCCCCCTCAGGAATACGTTCAGGTATCAAAATTAGTCTAACAAGTTATCAAGATAGCACACACAGTAGAAACACTAAACGGTGCACTCTGGAGTAGTTCCACCAGGATAAGGTGTTGCGTGCCCCTACACAAACTGATTGTCAGTGTAAATGCCCTGTTTACCATTAGATGCGCTGCCGGGTTGACATAGTTGTCTAAGATCATATGGCGCATTTTAGGGCCTTTATTGAATTTCACCAGCACCTCCCGTAGAAATCCCCACTCAACCCTGTCAAAAGCTTTTTTGCCAATGAGCGAAAGCAAGACTGTTTCTGCCTGATTGATTTACGTGTAGGACTCTCCTAATGTTATCCTCCCTGCCCCTTCCCCATATAAACCCCGATTGATCTAGAGCTATGTGAACTGGCATTAACTTTTCGAGCCTACCCATTAGTATTTTAGTGAATATTTTGGAATCTAAATTTTAAAAGGGCTATTTGCCTTTGTGAAGAGCACTGTTTGGTGTCTTTCCCAGGCTTGGGTATGAGAACCACCTTAGGCCTATTTCATGGATTCTGAGAGGCCTCCCCCTCTCGTATGGTATTAAAAACTTCTGCCAGTGGATTCACCAGCAGCTGAGCAAGCGTCTTATAGAAGGAGGTGGTGAAGTCATCCGGGCCAGGCACATTGTTTGGCTTCAAAACGTCTATAGCCTGGATCACTTCCAGAGGGTCTATCGGAGCATCCAAGAGGTCTCTGTCCAGCTGCAAAATTCGTTTCAAGTTACCCCATTCAGATAAGGTGATTTGGTCCTGATAATTGAGCCCACTTCAAGAGTATAGTGTATTATAAAATTTGTGAAACAATGCCTTTTTTATTTTTTTTTTTTTTATTTTTTTTTAGCTTCATCGCCCCAATCTCTGCCCTGGGCAGGGCAGAGATTTGTATAAATGAGCAATTGGCCTGTTAGGCATAATTGCAGGCAGTTCCCTCTGGGACCACTACACACAATTAGGACTACAGGTGTTGGCCAAACCAACCTTTGGTATAAGTCTGTACCACACAGTTTTTGGTAGCGAGCTGAGCAGCCAGGCTCATCTCAAGAGTGAATGTGAGCAGTACAAGTAGTTGCACAGAGGCCTTTCAATTACAGTGGTTCAAGTAGACACTTGTACTCAAGGTTTCTTGGTAAAAACACTTAGTAATTTATTACACAATCATTTAGAAAACATTTCACTAGAAGAAGACAACTTAATATTATATGCCCATACACTTCAATACAAAACTGTAAGCTTTTGAGACAGTTTGTGCTCCCCTGAAATAGGAGCCAAAGGGAAGTTCAGTTACTTAGCAGAGAGCAAATAGGATAAAAGTAAGTAGAATAGATCACATATACTTTCTAGGCAGTGCAAATAGTTTCAGTTCACCAGAGGAGTTCAATTCAAGTCAATAGGGAAGGCCAAAGTCAATGGGCTGGTGTTCTGGATAGGAAAGAGCAGTTCTGGTATCAAACGGTAAAGTCTTTGCAAAAGTTATCAGAAGTAGTTTAGATGAAAAAGGATAATTTGTCGGGTCACAAGCTGATTAGGCCTGCAAGTTGGGAAAGGTTCACGAACTTTCACCGCGAAAGTGGCGTTCTCTCAATCGGGTTGGCACAGTACCTTTTTATGAAGAAACAAATGTTGCTGAAGTCGTGGTTCCTAGTAGGTCCTGCAGATCTTGCTGTTCTGAGCCTCAGTCGTGGGGACAAGAGAGAGGACGTCGGGGGACTCCTGCACTGCACGGGATCGTTGAAGAAAGCAAACAAGATGGAGTCATTTCATTTCCAGTAGCTGTAGATTCAAGAACACAAACTGGTGTCCCTCTCCCTGGTTAATCCTACCAGCCTTGAGAATGGTATGCAGGTGCCTTATGAGTTGATTGGTCCCACCAAATCAAAGGAAGAAGCCGTCCTTGAAGGAGCTTCAATGTCAAATGGAGTTTGACAATTCGGATCTGCAGGAGGGCTTCACCGGGCAAACCAACGGTCCAGGAGTTGCAGCAGCCGTCCTCTTCCAGCTAACCTTCGGTTCTTTCGTTCCAGTGGTCGACTCTGCTTTTCAGTCCAAGAGACTCGCCTTTTAAACAGTTTTTTCCCTTTCATTCCAGCCTAGCTGTCACTGACCCAGCAGGGTGGCTGCCGTTGCCGGATGGACAGCCAGCCAATCACGCCAGAGTGAATTTGGGTCTCCTAGGAGACTAAGCACAGGGAGTTCCGGGCACCTCCCTCACTTATGAAGCCTGCCAAAGGCACACAAACAAAGGGACCAAACCTGGCGGGCAGAGACAAACACTAGAAGGACCTTTCCAAAAAGAAACGGCGACAAAAGAAGACCGGGACCTGTTTAAACAAAGGGGCTTAAGGCGCCATCTTGAAAAAACATGGCTCCCATGATTTTTAGCTACTGGTGTTCGCGGTCTGGAAAAAACATGGTAGTTTGTTGTAAAACCACTGCCACCAGCCTTTTCAATAGGAAAGGGTAGCATTTGACTGCTACATGAGTAGACACGGGATACTATGTAACCCCTCCAGCACTCCATTGTAACATGGTGTGTGCTGGGTCTATGAATTTGGAAAGACTAGTAAAGTCAATTTCACTTTACATTCTCTGGGAAACAGTAGTTTATCCGAGAGAAGGCATATTTACACCTTTGGGAAGTCTAAAAAGACATTCCTGTGTCACTGCACTGGAGGTGCTGTTACACGCATGAAAAGTTGATGCATATGGAGTTATCTAAAACTCCATAATCAAAGAACACAAATGTAAAACACACATCAAAATACATACTCTTTCCAGGAAAAAAAAATCAAGTCCTCAAAATCCAGCAAAGTTGCTGGAGGTCACTAATGTGAAGGGAATTCGCACTTTTATGAGAATTCTCCCTAACAGCCTGTTGTCTGAGGAGGTGAGCGTCAAGCCTCCCTGGCACATTGCATTTCTCATAATACCCATATCTCAGACGTGGCAAAGTCTGCTCTGCCCTTTGCGCCCTAAGAAGCTTCAGTTGACTCCTTGCCTTGCGTGTATTTTGAGGTTCCTTCTAGTTGAGGTGTCACTAGATTCATTGTCTGCCTCTTTAAACTCCTTTAAAAGCACTTGTTGTTCCAGTCCCCTAAAGCACTTCATTGCGCCCGCATTGGAGATATTGGGGTGAGCTACAGCCTTAAGGGCATCCCAATGGGTTTGTATGACGTGTCAGCAGGGTTATTTTTTAAATGGTCCCTTATCCCCCCTTTAGTTCTGTAAACATACTGTGTCACTTAAGCAGAATGGTACAGATGAATAGGAACACCCTTTTGCATACTATTCTCGCACCCTTGCTACCAGTGAAGTCTACTACTCCGTAATTGAGAAGGTGCTACTGGCCATTAAACAGGTTGCTCATGTAGGCCCTTACTCCTGGGAGCTATGCACCAGTTCGAAGTCTGACTGACCACAAGCAGAAGGTGTTGTGAAGAGAGGCAAATGAATGGGTCATTCATTATGTTGGCCCCTCCCCTGTCTCGATATTATAGAAATTAAATGTGTAGATCATTTATGGCATCTGCCTCCTCCCCGCTGCCATACCACAGATGCGAGAGGCACTACTCATTAAGGCAACCCTACCCCGGATGGATCGAAGAGGAGTTGAATTTGCAGGCTATGGCAGATATGAAAATGCTTGTAACCAAGATGACAAAATCCAATGACGTCGCTGCTCGAGCTAACACATAGATGCATTAGACACAAAGCGCATCCACCACGAAGATGCACAAACAGTAGGTCAAACTGCATTTAGACATGAAGAATAGGATTGCTTCCAATAGACAATAGAAAACATATGCTCCATATATACGCTGAAACACAAATAAGAATAAGAATAAAGCGTGCTTAACACAGAAGCACAACAAGAATAGGTGGCCATTTTAAATGAGATGGATGATGCAACTACGTTTGAGTGAATGGGAGACTTCAAGAAACTTCGAAACTGCAGGGGACCCGATTTGCAGAGTTAGTGGAAAAGTCAGACCTGAACAGCCCAGACAATATTTGCACAGCCCTTGCCAATGTTACTGTGGAAGGAAAGGTTTGCATCGGCACCCAAGAGAACAGACAATAGTTCCCAAGTGCTAGACACATTTTTCTTAGATTAAGCAAAGAAACACATAATGTTGGAAGGTCAGATTCCCATTGGCTCGGGCTTAATATTGGGAAGAAAATAGCTCTAACAAGCCTCTAGCCGTCAAAGGGTAAAGACACACACATTAATAAGTGTTAATGATTTATCACCCTGAAATGGTTGCACTGCCATAATGGGGACCATTGACTCCTTTACTAAGAAGGTACATTTTTCCCCACTGGCTGGTATATTTTCTGCTCCATAGATGGCCAACCTCTTCCTTCTAGATATCTTTAATTTACATGAACTGCCCTCTTCTATTATCACCGATGGAGGGTCTCAGTTCAGCTCTTGATTTTGGTCTCCACTTTCCAAACATCTAGACATTGACAGAGCATTATACCTCCCCCAGACCAAACTGACAGACAGAGACTTAAGCACACCATGGAACAATACCTTAGTAGTTTCTCTACTGCAGGCCAAGGTTATTGGGTCTTCGCGTATATCAATACTATGCACACTGCCATCAAGATGATTCGTCCTGTTTGATCTACTGAATACATCCCAGTTCACTTCCTCTGTCTGCTCTGCAACAGATCTTCCGTCTTTGGACTCGCTCCCAACGAACATAACAAAGAATTATAAGGAAACCTATCACAATCTCAAATGGGCTAGAAGAAAGACAAATTTGTATGCTGATACACAGAAAAACTGGAATGTGACATTGGTGCGAAGGTGTGGCTTTCCACAAGATAACTTCCCCGTTGGATTTGTCCTCCCAAGCAATCACCTTGTTATTTAGGTCTGTTTCCCATCGTAGCCAAGATAAATCCTCTGGCTTTCAGATTAGTTACCCATGGCCTGGAGATGCATCCACCCAGTTGTTCACTCCTCTTTACTTAAGTCATGCCTCACAGATGGGTTCATCAGAAGTCTTCTTTCTTGTCCCAAGATCCAACCTCAAATCTAAGGTCCAGAGGAATGCAAAGTCTCTAAGATCTGTGACTCAAGATATTTCCGAGGCGGTCTTCTATTCTTCGTAGACTAGAAGGGATACCATCCTTGGGAAAGGACTTGGGAACCAGCTTCCCACATCCATGAAATCCATGAACCTCGACTACTGGAGGTTCCACTCGACACATACGTGGAAGCCTGGATCCCCTCAGACGAAGAGCGGTTCATACTGTCATTGTGGCCTGCTGGTCGCTCTGATACCATTGATCCTGGGGACGCTGATTAGTTCCAACATGCTACACCAATAATGCCCTGTATCAGTCTAGTGTTTTTCCAAGATGACAAGTGCCATTGCCTCTCCGTCCTCTCTTGACACCAGAGCATGGGCTGTACTCTGTGTTTCACAACCCTCGATTGCCTTAGGTCTATCACGCTCCCATTTACTCTTTTGTTTTCCCTGCTGTGTTATCCTTTCTGCTGCTGCTCAGCCTACCTTGTTTTCTCGTCCTACCTCCTTCAGATTTCTCTGGTGCCCTTTCTGTTTTTCGTCCTATTTGAAGCTGCCTTTGCTCCTGCATCAGGTGGACATTCGTGCACATAAGCCGCCCAGGAGGTTTTTCTGCCAACTGGCTTTACCCCCTGATTGCAGGTTCGACCCTCTGGTTCCCCCTTCGCCTGGAACTGTTCCAAGTAGGTAGGCACAGTGGCGACAAGTAGGGATCATCCCTACCACTCATCGCAGCACCTGCACTCCAGATTAAAGGAAGTCACCCAGGAAAGATCATCTAGGAAAGTCCGTTCATCAGATAAAGGACCTCAAAAGGAGCAGTCCCGAGCTGAAGATGAGGTCTAGTGGAAGCCACAACTTTGATAAGCAGTGTTATTGCCTCTGAATATTTAGCTTGGGTGGTGGTTTTTTTGATCCTCGCAGTTGTAAGTCTGACAGACCTGGTGATTTCCCTGGGAGTGTTCGGCTTGGAGCTAAATTGCGTAATAAAGATGTTCGGCATTGGCGAGGGTCTTAAGTAGTGTCTCCGTGGCATTCTAAAATCCTCCTCCGACACCACTAGTTACCTGTTGGCGGACCACTATTGCATAGTCTCTTGCTTAGTAATGCATGTATTCAGTCTTTCAGTACAGGAGTACTTAATGCTCACCCCACTTCCCCCAGCTTTCCTCATGAGGGGAGTAGTGAAATATGCTGCACAGCCACTACTATGGCTTCTTGTTGCCTCTAGGTGTCTGGTTGTCTTATTGGGCCCAAGTGCATGTCCCTTTGTCAGAGTCCTATGAAGAAATGAGTAAGATAGCCGTTAGTCCAGAGAGTATCTTCATTTGCTACTCCTTTCCCCCACAGTGCTATTTGTTAGGGGGAATTCTCTCTTTAGGCTGAATTTCCTAACCTAGTGAGTTCCCCGGCAGCTTTGCTGAATTTCTGGAGTTTGGTTTTTTCTCCTGCCAAGAGTGAGACTCTTTCTCCCACTCTTGGACATGATTTATGGTGTTCCTTTGACTGTGTGTGTTTTATGGGCTATGGGGTCCTTTACTCCATAGGGTCTCATGTGTTTTTACTATGTGTGTTACACAGCACCCTCCGTGCAGTGACACAGGGGTGTCATAGTGACACCCCACCATAGACTCCATACCCTGGGACTGACTACTGTCTCTCAGGGCATGTAAAGTCACCATTGGCTTTACTAGTCCCAAATTATTAACAGAAACCGGTACAAACCATCATATTGTGGACGTACTGGTCGGGGCAATTCGATTGCCCCGGGGTCTGTTAGTCGAGGGGGCACGTCTCCGTCCCCCCTGATCGAGTTTTGGCTGGTGGCAGTGGATACTACTTTTTATATTCGACCGCGAATATATCCCTATGGGATTTTCCCATTGTTCGAGGCTACCAACTTTAATTATTTAATTCTCATAGCCTCGAACATACCGCCGGTTTATTTATTTAATATTAATTCGCCGGTTGGTATTTTTTGCCAGGACTCGATTCTAAAATGGCGTTTGTGTTCTCTTCTGTGACTCCAACCCAAGTCGAGCCCTTTGTTCCACTTTTTGGCGGGCTTCTCTACAGAAGCCTCCAAAAGTGGTGCCACTCTGTCTGGGTACCACAGGGGGTGCGGGAGGGGGTTTAGGCACCCTGGACTGAGTTACCTTGGTAACTCAAGTCGCACTCTTGTGTGATTGGCCCAAGTGGTGAGCCGGCCAGGTCACCACTTAGCATGTTTGATGGACAGCTAGGCTGAGTGAATGGGGGTGTGCTGCATAAAAGCAGGGCTTTGGGGACTGGAACTTCAGAAGTCGCCACAGGACCTGAGAATCCGACGAGGGAGAAGCTGAGCCGACCTACCACGACGACACCACCGGTGGAGCCCTGCGGAACCGACTTGCCACTTCCCGACGACAGAGATCTCCCCCCGGCTGGAGAGGCTTCTTCCCTTGACCTGTGTGCACAACCAGTTTACCTTCTTTTCCTCGCATCCCAGGATGTCTTGTGGTCGAATTGCCCGTGCCAAGCACCCCGGCAACCGGATAGCCACTTACCACTGGACCGCGAATAAAAGGACCGCTCCTTTTACCTGAGAACTCCGCGGCTGGTTTCTTCCCTGGCAGTGCAACGGACTCCTGTCTTCCTCCCCGACGAGATCCTCTCTTCCCCCGGACGAAGCACCGACTTACATCCGCTGCCAGGAACAACTGCCCCCGCTGGAGTATTCTCACCACTTTAAGGTACCGTGTCCGCCAGGCCTCCCTTTCTAAAGATTGCTACAAGGTAATAATAATCCCTTAACCTTCTGGACTGGGCTGGCCGCCTTGACCATCTAACTGGTCCCTTTCTTTTGGTCCAACTCTTTCTGAACATTTTCAAAACTTTTGTGCACTTCAACCGTGTGACCTTGGACACATTTCGTTCTGATCCTCTTAAAGTGGATCTAGCCTTCTGAACTCTAACTTCACGGTTTTACTTTGCCTTCCTCTCTCTTTCTGTTCTTGTGAAAGTGTTGGGATCTGTTTCAAATTATACTATGCTTTTCTCTCCCTTTTTAAAACGAATTATTAGAGTGCCATCTGCGTTAAACGCTCACCACTGTCTGAAAATAAGTGGGGCTTTACTTAAGACTTGTCTAATATTCTTTTAAGGGAGTGTATATCTTTTAGTGACCGTGTTTTTGAACTGCTTAACATTAGTGCCTGTGTGTTTTACTAGATGTGGTTTTAAATAAATAATTATCTCTTTTACACCAAGCTCTGGTCAGTGTTTACTTGTTCTACTGTGTTCTTTTGACCTATTGTGAATACTCTGTATACTGCCTAACTCTTCAGGGTAGTTTGACTGCTCAGCCACAGCTACCAAGTGAATCTGTGTGGCACAGACTGCTACCAAGTGGGTTTACTGCCAAACACCTGTAGTCTTAAATCTTTTGCAGTGGCCCCAGAGGGAACTGCACAGGTTTCTGCCTAACACTATTCTATTGAACAGTCCCTTGGCAGCCCCATCTGCTCTAGGACCGGCTTAATCACGTAGGGCTGGGTGACACCATCCTCCTTCCGTTTGGTTCATCCCCACCTTTGTAGAATGTGGTTTAGGTCTGGAGAGCTGCTGGGGTGACAAGTCCACAGCTCCCTTGTCCTGGTGTGATGATAGTGCTATTCCCATTGGTGACCTCTGACAAAGCTGCCTGTGACCTGGGGGCACGAACGACCCAGGAGTTTATCCCTATTAGAGAGAGCTCCAATCACCTACTCAAAGGGATCCTGACCTTTGCAGGTCTTTGTAAAAGAGGCTGCCGGTAGCGGTGAAGGAGAATCACTTTGCATCTAAATGTCTGGAGCGTGGACTGGCAGGATCTCTGACCTGTTGTGCACTGGGCCATGGATTGGGAGCACAAGTGCCCACCCCTTCCCTAACCGCAGCTACCCCCACCTCAAGCAGTACCTGTGAGGAAAAACAAAGTTTTCTGATGGCATCAGTGAGGGGGGTCCGCCTGGGTCATTTCTGCCTCGGCTTCCCCACAGTCCTCACAGACGTTTGGCTTCCTCACAGGTCACCAATGTACAATCTCAGATCAGAAACTGCTTTGTTCTTTTTCAGCTGCATATCATCTCTAGGGTCCAGGTACACTGTCTGAAGTTAATGTCTTGCTTGTCTGGCTGCAGGGTCCTTAATTGCTAACCCTGCCCATCCAGGAAAGAACAGTAACCTTGGACTGCTCCTTTAGGCGTCCGTCTGCAAATTCTAAGTTCGTCCTACTCCAAGGTTATTTCTTTGACTGACTAGCATTGGGGGTCTTGATTTTGTGGTAACTCTAGCAGCCCATGAGCCTCACTGTAAAATTATATTTGGACTTTGTAGATATTTTTTAACACCATCTCATCCTGTTGCTTCACATATGTCTTTTGCTTTGTAGATGTAAAGTAGTAGACTGTAGTCGGAATGCAGGGTTCACAAGGTAGGATTTATTGCTGTGTTAACCTTTCAAACAGTCTCTCATTATATTACAACAAAACATGCTTAAATGTGGCTCAGCAGGCTTGCTCAGGAAAAAGGTGAATCAATTCAGAGTTTGCATGAATGTCCTCTTAACCTTTGCTCCTCTTTGAAAGAAAAATATCAGGTCACATAAATTCCCGAAATACCCCCCCCCCCACTAGCTTTCCATTCCTTCGGCAGCTGTCTAAATTGGGTTTAAAAAAAACGAAAAAACAACCAGAACCAGAGGGTAAACCTACGGAAACACTGTCCTTTGAAAATGGTTTACGGCCAGATTTTCCTTGTCAGTGAATCCGCTTCGGTAGTGTTTCCCGGCACTGCCGCTCTTCGAGCCTCTCCTGGCGGAGAGTCTGCCTCTTGATACGGATCTCCGCGATGCCGAGCCTTCAGCCTCCTAGTACGCCCAGTGTACATCACCTGGGGATTCCTCCCACTTCTCTGTGGTCTCCGGCCAGTGCTGCTGCTGTAATGAGAGACACCTGATGAGTTTCCCGGGGCTTCTTTTAACTCATACTTTGCTCGTGCCCTCCCCTCAGCTTCCACCCGACGTTCCTGCCCACTTCCCACACCTGCAGCCAGCTTGCCTTCACACCTCCTCCCTGCTCCATGCACTATTTGTCCATTCCAACCTGTATTGCTATGGGGGTACCTGTCACTGTACCGCATGACAGGGCTGTATCTATACCGCTTCCCTTTGTTCATTTTATCTTTTCCCCCACCTGGTCTCCATTTCCCGTGGTGGTTTATGGGACATGTAGTTTTGTTCTGTCCTGCTGATGTAACTTTTTGGGTGCTGGGTCTGAAAGTTAGAATTAGAATGGGGTTGTTTTTTTATCTCCATTGCCTCTTTGACCTCCTCACAGTAGATAATACTTTGCATAAGTTTATATTAAGGAATATATTTTTACATGTATATTGTGTGGACATTCCCTTCTTGTGTGCTTGTCAACTGTTGAACTGTCCTCACCTTCTGCAGAGTTGCCTTGACTGTACACATTTATTTCTGCTTGAAGTGTCAGGGTAACTCGGAGGACACTTACTGTATACGAGTGGGGTGTTTTATCTGGCCTTTGAACATAAGGGTTAATACAACTCTAAAAAGAGTACTTTGGTTGAAAAAGAACAAAGAATTGCCTTGCAGAAAACCCTATAAAGAGATACCTGCAGCATAGCTTCCAGCAGGATCCTCCGCAAACAAATGTATGTATTACAGCTCAGACTGTAGCACTAGCACTTTTAGGTGAGCAAATGCACCCATTGACAACATGGGGAACGTTGGGATTGTCCCTACCCCAGCAGCATTCCGGGCTACCAAGGCAGCAAGTTTTTTAAAGAATTGGCAAAGCCAATGGGTCTGGCTTTGTAAATTCAGATTTATTTTTTGGTTTTGTCCCATGGTGCTGAGAAGGCTTCAAGAAAAGAAAACGCTGCAATTGTTAGGAAAGATTTTCTTTTTGCATCTTTGTTTGCTTAGTTTTTTTTCATCCTCTCCTGATTTTTTGAAGTTAAGTAAAGTCTTCAGCTTCACTTCCCCTGCCTTTGGCTCATTGTTATGGAGAAACTAACTAGTTCTTCAGTACAGAAAAACGTTGATTCTTTTTTGCATTCTTGCATTTTTACCAATTGCACACGAGCACCTTACAGTGCAGTGCAATGGGGATACTTTGTATCTCCCTAACTTTTTTGTATTTGCGATTTTTGGTTATTTTCTGTGCCTAAAGACAAGCTGGTGTCAGCACTTACGTTTGCACTGCTTTTGCTTTATTTTTATCGTGCACACTTGCATTTACCATGTCTGCCTACTAAAAGTGGCTAGTGGCAAAAATAGCCGTGCCACAAGACCTTTGCTTGTTCTTTGGCCGTATTGTTGTTTGGCCTTCCTCCTGCATTGCCAGGTCAGGAAATCCCATATAAGGTTGTGCATTCGCCCGGTTAAGCTGCTGCGTTCGCAGGCTTGTGCTGCCTTTGTGTGTTTGTTGCTTAAGAAGAGGGTGGGGGATGATCTAGTCCCACACCACATCTTTGGTGCTACAGAGTCTGAGTGTGGGGCAATAGTGATACCAGTAGTTGTCCCTGATTGTACAGTTTGAATAGTACAGATCCTTACCGTTGGTGGGCTTGGACTTACTTCCAGCCTACATTTTGGATAATAGGACTCCTACAGCCATTTCTTCAGATCAGCATTGTAGCCAAGTATCCATCATAGAAGAACAGCTGACTGAAGGTCCAAAGGTGACTCGTGAATAGGACTGGCATCCCTTCCTGCGTCTGGCCCGGTGAAGCCCTGTTGAACTACCTGATCTCAGAAAACCCTGAGCGTTGCTTCAGCACTTGGATTAGTGGGACCAACGATTATCAATGCCTTCTCGAGGATCCAGCCGGCCTCAGCCTTTCGATCTTGAGCTACTTCGCTAGAACCGTCACTGTTCCATGGTTGCACCCGGAACATTGGTAGTTCCTAGCTCGTGCCACAAGTAGTCTTCCCTCCAAAATCTAGCATCCCAGCATCAAGGGATCCTGTCCTAGAGCCCATGACCATAATTGGAAGGACACCTGTTGTCGCTGGAATTCAACTTCCCCGTACTGTGAAGTGTCCTGATGAGGCCCACATCACTGTTTCTTTCATGTCTTTGTTGCCAGAGGTTGCATCTTGCTGCTGTACCCAACCAGAAGAATCCTTGCACCTGCATCTCCTGGGCACCTGTCACCAGAACCAATGGTGGGAAATCCACATTCCAGTCCCCCAGTCCTCCCATCCTTCCCCCATTAGCCCTCCCCGATCCATAAAGTAATTTGGGAAAATCTGAATCGGGGGGATGAGAAAACACAGTTCAGCTGTCCTCCTTAATGTAACATTGGGAACAAGGCCCTTTGTCTCCCAAACTTCCACTACCTTTTGGTCATTCACCATGCGTTGTAACTTCTGAAATAAAAAAGAACCATTACTTACATTAGTAACATTGTTGGGAGAGTATTTTCATCCACCAACAACACAAGTAAAGTGTAACTTTGTTTGAGAGACTCCTTTCTGTGGAAAAACATTTTGGCTCCTGTGACTTTTGGGCACAAGGCCTCATTCTTCTTAGGGTTGGGACTGCTTAAGTTAGGGAATTAACTTGTTACTTGGTTTAGTTTATTTATAGAGCGCGGCCGAACCCTCGGGTAGCTGGGCGCATAATCATGTGGACAACATAGTTACATATCGTTGCGTGAAATCATAAGAAATAGGTACATGCATTCAATGTTGCATAGAAAGGTACAATGAGAGTAGCAAATACAGTGGATCGTGAGGACCGGGTTACATTATGGTCCGTTTCAGGATACGGTTAAATCATACGGTAGGAATTGGTGGAGACAGGCAAGTGCGTAGAGGAGTGGCAGCGTGTTGGGTAGAGAGCCAGGATTTCACCATGGCTCTAAATGGCCAGAAGGAGGCTTCCGATCTGAAAGCGAGAGGGAGTGTATTCCAGAATTGAGCTGCAAGAAGAGGGAAGCTGGAGCATGCTGCTGTTTTTTAGATTGAATTTGGGGATCTTTAGTTGGTGCACGTAGGGAGTTCTGGTAGGTCTGGAGGTGCTGTGTCTAGCGAATTTGTCAAATAGGTAGCGTGGGGCAGTTGGTGATAGGCACTTGTGTGTAATGACAAGGGTTCTTAACTTAATTCTGTCGCGGATGGGGAGCCAGTGGGCTTCTTTGCTGGCCGTGGAAATATGAGCCTTACGCGGGAGGTTAAGAGCGCATCTTAAGGCGTTATTTTGTAGAATCTGGAGTCTATTCAGATTTTTTGACGTGGAGCCCAGGAAAAGTGTTACAATAGTCTAATTTAGACAATATCGGCGCTCTAGCTAAGGTGAGACAACTGGAGGAGTATAAAAATGGTCTGCATGCATTGATAAGTTTACTAGTGTAGCTGGTAGATGAGATGGTGGCATTTATTTGTTTTTTCAGTGATAGCGTGGAGTCGAGATACACACCAAATGTTTTCACCTCTTTGGATACTTTTATAATGTTGCCATCAATGGTGAAGGATTGGTACCTGGAATCCAATTTATTGAGGCGGGCCTGGGATCCTACGATAAGTAGTTCTGTTTTATCATTGAGGCAAAGACTATGTGTGGCCATCCAGGCTTGAATTTCTAGGTAGATTTCGTGAAGCTTTGCAACATCTTTTTCATAGCAGCCAGTGAGTGTGATGAGGACCTGGGTGTCATCAGCGTAGTTGGTGTAGGTGACACCCAGTTCGTCAAGGCGGTCAAAGAGGAGTTTAGTGAAGATGTTGTAAAGTGTAGGAGAGATGCAGGAACCTTGGGGGACTCCACATTGGATTGGGATAGGGTCAGCAGCCGCTGAAGGGGCGAAGACCCTAGTCGACTTGTCAGACAGAAATGACTGAATCCAAATGGTGGCATTCTGGGAGAATGCGGCAGCCAAAGAGGTGTTGAGTAAGGATCTGGTGATCAACCAGATCAAAGGCAGCAGAGAGATCCAACAGGAGCAAGATGGCCAGATTGCCCTTGTCTTTGGCTTCATCCATTTGGATTTTTAGATCCAGGAGGGCGGTTTCTGTCCCGTGCCTAGGTCTAAAGCCGGATTGTCGCAGGCTTAAGAGGTTATTTTCTTCCAAATGTTGTTGTATTTGGAGGTAGGCTACTCTGTCTAATATTTTGAGGAGAAAAAGGACCATTGTGATAGGTCTGTAATTTGTGGGGATGTTAGGGTCTAGGTTGGGTCTTTTGAGAAGGGGCAGGACCCACGCTTCTGTGAGATTGTTGGGGACCACTGGATTCTTAAATGAAGAATTGATCAGTGAAGTGATGAAGGGAGCTAGGTCTTTGGCTCTGTCCTTGATGACGGAAGCAGGGCACAGGTCACCTTTACAATTAGTGGTTTAAGGCTGGCGATTATCTTAATTACTTCTTCCTCAGTGACTGGGGAGAAGTGAAAAGGAGGGCAGTTGGGAGTGGTGAGGTCTTTTTTACTATTGAGGTAGTCTTTGGCGGCAAGGTTAGCTTTTTTGTTTTCAACCTTAGCTTGTAGCAGGGCAGTTTTGTTAGAAAGGGCTAGCTGGATGTTATTACACCATGCTTTGTCTTTAGTACAGTCCTCTGTGGGTGGTAATGGTGATTCAAGTTCTCTTAGTATAGAGAATCGTTTTTTTGTGCCAGATTTAGCATTGAGTATTCTCCTATTGTAAATCTCTTTTTTGGCGTTTAGGATAGCAGATTTGTAGGTGGAGGCAGCTGTAGAGAAATTATCTTTTGTGGAAGGAGAGGGAGCTTTTCTCCAGCTAGTTTCCGCAGCTCTTTTGATGTTACGGAGAGCCTTTAGTTCTGCAGAGAACCATTTGTTGGTATGGGCTATGGGTTTGGCTTTACGTTCCTTGAGTGGGGCTATCTGGTTGAGGGCTAGTTCCATCGTGTTGTAAAGGTCTACCAAGGTAGCGGGGTTGATATTCTGTGAAGGGAGATTGGATTTGGTGATGGGCGTAATGAGTGGTCTAAGGTTATCTATGGTGGTGATGCGATTGTTTCTGGAGATTTTGTGGTGTCCTGGAAGGTGGTGTCGTTCTGGGAGCAGTTCTGGGTAATGAGAAGGTGATAAGGTGATGATCGGTCCAGACACAGTGTGATGTGTGTCAGTGAGAGGTTACAGTTAGCATCTGCTAGCCAGTCTAGGGATCTTCCTTTTGTGTGTGTTGGCTTGTTAATGTGTTGAGTGATGCCTAGGTGAGTAATGTACAAAATGGGGGGACTTTTTTGGCCTCACTCTTAGACCTCCGCGACTCAAAATAATTTTCCAGCTTTTGTGTGTCGCAATGGTGTGCGCAGGGAACGAAGACACAGAGATCCCCTACTTAGTTTGTCAAAAATGAGGAAAATGAATTCTGCACTATTACTGCGCCACAGATAGGGTTTGAGTATCAGTCAAAACTATTGTCTTCCATATTTTGAGATATATTTATTAGTAGCACATAGTGATAACACATGTTTCGGCACCCTTGGCGTGCCTTTTTCAAATCTGGGCATAAGATTAGTATTTCTATCATTTGTTGTTCGAGAAAGCTCTATTAACATATTTGGAAAAGTAGAAGTATGGTGTCCCATCAGACTCGTAGGTGTTGCTGGTGCTCTAAATTCAAGTTTCCTGCATCACGCGTCGTGCCCTCTAGGGACACGACGCGTGATGCAGGAAACCTGAATATGGAAGTTTGATGGATAGTTCGGCTGAAGGAGGGGTTGTGTTAGATGCTTCTCTGATGTTTAGGTCAGATTTAGCAATGATCGCCACGCCTCCTCCTACTCAATTTTTCCTGTCAGCACGGATAATGTTATAGTTATCAGGGGTGGCTAATGCTAAGGTAGGACCAGTAGCTGGGTGGAGCCATGTTTCTGTTATGGCTATGAAGACAAGGTGGTTAGAGGAGATGTCAGCCACATCGGTAGTGTGGGCTACCAAGGAGCGGGCATTGATGAGGGCACCCTTGATGGGAGAGTTAGAGGGGTTAGCTTTCGGTTGTGGCAGTGTGTAGGGCGTGGTGCAGTTTTGGCCGATTATGGGGTCGATATGCGGTGTCTGTTGCCTGAGAGGTGTAGGGCAAGGTATGAGGGGTGTTGCCCGAGATTCCTAGTCTGGATGGAGACTGCCCTGGTGGGTTTGTAGCTCAAGCTAGTGCGGTGGCTCAGTCTATCGTTTCTGCGCTTGATGGGTGGGGCTGCACTCTGGTTGATAGTAGTAGTTGGTAGAGTGAAGCGAGAGCCTAGTCGTGAATTCCTTAGAGGTGTAGGGCAAGGTATGAGGGGTGTATGCGGGCGAGTGAATCTATTTATCCATTCCACTGGGGATAGATGTTCTGTGTAGAGTGGGGTGTTCATGTTGGTGCAGTTCTGAGGTGAGATATTGTGGAGTAAAGGGAGAAGTGTTGCCATGGTCAATGTGGCTTCTCTTAGGGTGGCCATCATAGGAGAAGGACTCAGAAGTAGTGGCAGAGGGTGGGGGCGAGGGTCTGGCAAGTGGATAGCTAGCAGGGGGTATCTGTGTAGGGATATTGGCTGTGGGGAGCTTCTGCAGCGCTAGGCAGGGGCATAGGACAGTATATACAAACAGTAGGTACAATCAAAGGCCGGGCTGCGTATGGCAGGCATATGTTTAAAAGCAGATGACTCGGGTGCAGTGGGGTAACACCTAGGTTCAAGATAAAAGCAGTTGACTCAAAAGCAAAGGTGTAACACCTAGATTCAAGATAAAAGCAGTTGAGGATAAAGGCAATTGACTGACTTGCAATGGGCAATATCTAGGCAGGGACCGAGAGGGCAGTATAGCAGTGAAAGTATAGTTTAGGTAGTATAGGCAGTTCACAATGGCGGCTAAGAATACAGTGTAAGGGGCCAGCCATGTAGATTAACTTCGTTTTTAGTTCCATATGCAGGCACTGCATCATTACTGTAGTTAACCTACTTACCTGTTTGCTGAATGGGTACAGTGGACGTCACACTAGGGATAGTATTACTGGCACTCCTGTGTCGACGCCCATTTTCAAGTTTCGAAAAAACAAACTGTAATACTCCGCAGCTTCCACTAGATGTCGGCCTATGCACAGCATGTGAATCTAAGCAGATACAAGCATCAGAAATACGATTACGGTGAGTAATGTATCCCATATTTGTATCATATAGCGTATTGTCTGTTAATAGTACCTTTTTCATGTTTCAGTGTGCGCAGAAGGCCTAGAATAAATAACTGTATTTTTACGCTTGCCTGTGTAAATTGAATTATTTTGTGCTGTACTGTATGGACTAATTTGAGGACCTCTGAACTCTGAATCCCACTCTATTTGGAATAGTCTTGACTGCTCTCCACGTTTACCTTGATTGGGCTTTCCCCTGTTCACTATAACTAGGGTGGCCACCTAAACTCTGTCCAACAGGCCAAATTCTTAAAATCCATCCCAACACTGATAATGCCAGCAACATTTCTGCACCATCTGCTCTTAAAAAGCATGACGTCAAAGATCTAATGCTTCTGTGACCAGAATCGACCTTGTGCAGTGCTTTCTCCCCAGGATATTCAGGGACCAGTTTTATCACCACCTCTGAACACGTTGGTGCCCCTTTGAACTTCAGGCCTGGTCTACGTACCATGCCCCTGACATAGGAAGAGTGCACCCTTCCAGAAGCATAGCTTGGCTGGCACTGGACCCGTTGTTCGATGCATGGACCATCCAGTAGGGCAATTGCCCCATTCTTCCACCGCAGGGACCTCCAATGACTTATCCTGCAGTCCTTTGTTCACACTGCCAGCCTGTGACCACTAGGGTTTTTATTGTACATTCATGTACCTGAAGCTTCTTTAACCCTATTTCTTCATTGAACCCTTATCAGTGGTCTTACCTGACTTCATTGTGTATAGGTGCATTATAAAAACCCAATGAAAAAGAAAAGTGGTCCTACCTGACTTCACCCAAGTCCTGAGTTTGTTTCCTACCGGACCAGGATCCTTTGATCGACCTTCTCCATCCAACAGACAACCACAAACTCTCTGGCTGCAAGTTAGGATGCCACTCTGCAGGATCTTATTTCAGGAGACTGGTACTTCTTGTATCGCTGCACTTTGAGGTTCCTTGGGCTCTGCAGTTGACCCTGTCCAAGCATAAGACAACTGCAACACCTCTTGCTGAAGCTCAAAGGACACTTTCCTCTGCAAGTTTGACAGCTATGCTACTTCAAAATATTGTATTCAGTTGGATCTCTTGAGAGCGATAAGACACACCTGTGGGCCTTTTGGTGTAGCATTGAGAGTGCTTTTTTAGACACCTGACCATCCAATCATTAATATAGCATCTGCTACTGCTTTGTTCAGAGCTTCCCTCTGCCATCTTTGTGATTGTGGTGTGTCCCTAGATCTGCTATCAGGTAATATTGTCCCCATATATATGGTCGCCATACATAATGTCGCCAGGAAAAGGTTGTGGCAATGTTATATATGGGGACAAGGGGAGCAGGGGTTGCTTGGGTGTCCCCCGCTCCCTTTGGAAAAAAAAAGTTGTTGTGGGTTGTGGGGTGTTGCATGTAATAATGTTGCCACACAAAACTGGCAACTTTTTTACCAGGCGACATTTTTGCAGAGACATTATAACATGGAACCCTAGATCCCTTCAGTGGTGTCCTCCTATCCGTATTTGGGATTTCTTTGAGCTTCTACATGCCATGTGTCTGTGTGCAGACCTACATTTTATGGCATTAACCTATATTGCAAACCACTCTGCCAATCGGGGTTGACTTTTAATCTAAAGCTATCGACATTTATATTGTCTTCAGTGGGTTTAATTACTGAAGGAACCTGTGAGCCTCTCCAAATGTCCTAGTAGATTTAATTGCACGCAATCCTTTTTTTATGGCTCTGTGCAGTCCTGCTTTTCGGAATGTTTTCATGATCATGAAAAAGTTACTTTGCTACATAATTTTGTTAAAGGATATATTATTACAAATATTGCGTAGAGATTCTCTTATTGGTAATTTGGAAGTGTTTACTGTAACTTTTTAATCATTCTTCTTCCAAAGAGTTTAACAGCTCAGCCATACTACAGCTTGGAGAGTCTGAATTACTCAGTGACTCTGTACGTTAAGTAGGTTGGTATATCTGGGCTCTAGAAATGGAGCCTAAGAAAAATCACCCTTACATTGGGTAAGAGTTTAGTTTAGTTTATTATTTGTAGGGCGCGCCAGGCCCTGGAGCATCAGGGCGCACAAGACGAGAATATGCTCAGCTTTGTTACAGGTACAATTACATAAGAGTGGTCGATGTGGTGAAGTGAGACGAATTCCCAGAGCATTAGAATCTGGACTGTCTGTGAATTCGTATTCTGGCCAAATGACATACAATAAACATTTGCGCTTATGTTTTTTTTTACATGTTTTGTCTTTTTATTCTCTTCTCCACAGGCCATGTGCGATAAGTTTGTGACAAACACAGAGGATCACTTTGTTGCAGGGCAAACTGTGATGGCAAAGGTAACAAACACAGATGAAGAGAAGAAACGTATCCTACTGAATCTGAAGTTGTCTGAATGCCGTCCAGATGACTGTGCCGCAGGAAGCTTCTCCTTGCTTAACCAGTGTATCAAGGAGATAATCTTTGTGAGAAACATTATGAGCAGCAGAGGTAAGGACGTTCTGTAGGCCTCTGTTTAGCCTGACAATGTTCGTGCTTTGCTGTTTATTTGCTTTTCTTAATTATGTCGGCTCTTCTGCCTTTCCCTTAACCATTGTGAAGCCAGAATTCCTAATTTTGGTGATTCTAGGCCCATTTTCTTGCACCCCCTACGTTTTTCTTTTTCTCCTCTATTGCTGACTTATTTTGGGTGGCCCAAGGGACTTCTCCTGAAGCCCCCTTGCCATTGTAAGCCCTTTTCCTTTTCTTGAAGCATATGCTCCTGGGTCACACCCTTAAGGCTCCAAATCTATGGGTGCTTCACAGGCACCGCAGTTTGGCCCTACGTTGCTGACTAGTGCTTTGCCAGGGTGCAAGTCATTTTATTGCATTGGTAGCCCAATGTACCTCTTTGGTAGCCTTTGGGTGTTGCTTGTTTTTTTCTCCTGCTGTTTTGTATTTTAGGGCTTCTTTTGTTCAGGGCAACTTTGAGGTAGGCCTGAAATTGCTGCTCTAGCCATGCGGCTATTGTTGGTGAAGAGGAGAGAGTGAACATATTGGTATGTGTGAGGTTCTGTGCGGATTGGTGGGAGAACCCTATTTCAGATTACCTTTTAGTGCCCACTGACCTGACCATATCTTTTCTAGAGGTTTGGAGCATTGGTTCGCTGGGAGAGATTGTCAGTCTAGCGCAGTTTGTTCTGATTACCACGCTTGGCAGTGTCATCAGTGTTGCGAGGCCCTATTCCTAATCTTTATTGGGTTAAGCGAATTGCAGGTCTATAGTCGTCCCTGTGTCTCGTTGAGTCTGCCATTGTTTAGTCGGAAGATACCTTCTCATTGTACAGTTAAATCCAGTTCTGTTCTATCAGACTTACGAGGCCTAGCTAGGTTTGATGACTGGTGTTCAGTGGACCCAGGGACGAGCAACCGCCACTATGGTCATCCCTCTGTCTTGTTGGATATGTAGATTTCTTATAGGATTACACATTCTCAGTGTGCATTTACTTCAGTTCTGTTCTATCTGACGTATCAGTACATCCTAGGTATGAAGACAGGTACTCGGTATGCCCGAAGGTCAAGCAACAGATGTAAGTGATGTCTGTACTGGCAACATTATGTGCACTGCGGGTTAGTGTTCCTAAGCTGCTGCGCGTTGAGAGTATTGATGACAGGCAGAAGCACCTCAATGTCACTTGCAGGAGCTTGCCTTGCCACATTCCTCACCTGATTCAGAGTGTATACCCTTGATGGAACAGAGCCAGTATATTGCTGAAGCTCAGGTATAAGTGCCAGTGGGCCCATGTTTTAGGTCCCGGGTAATAATTTATCGCGGGTGGATGATTATTCCTGTCGTAGTTTATGGTTTGAATTGCTGAATATCTAATCTATCCAATTGAAACCCATTGCTAATCTTCCTAATAAGTCTAACACATTTCCTGCCCCCAAAATACATTTGAGTGCAACACATTTCATTTCCCGCAAAATAAATCCTAAATCCTGCATGACGTCTGCCCCTCAGTATACATATAGGTGCAACACATTTCCTTCCACAATTCAGTACAATGGCCAACTATGAGGTCTATCACAATGGATGACTATGGAGGATAGCACAATTCCACTCTGAGGACAACTATGTCTGCACCGTTTACAGAGTAGTTAGTAATAGTGTAAGAGTGGCTGGATTTCTGGAGCACATTAATGATTGTGCTTCCCGCCCGTATCCCCTTACGATGGCTAATTACAGGGTGTGGCAATGTTCAACACAAATTAGCTATGGTGCTGAAACATAACTAACTATGGGGTGCAGCGCAGTTCTGTCGCAGAGCGCAGCAGGGGCATATAACAAAGCTATACCAACATTTCAGGCGCAAAGTATGGCTATCGTATGTAATTTAGGCTCCATCTAGGCTAGAGTATAGTTATTTTACACACTTAGACTGCGTGCCAAAACGGCTACCTTACACAGTTAGGCATGGTAACAGGTAATAAGTGTAGTGGGGTTTTTCTGGAGTAGAGTAATGGTGGTACTCCTCACCCAGACCACTTACCCGTCGCTGTAGGTTGTCTGTGTCAGGTATCCAAGGCAAACCAGACCAAACATGGAGTGGCGCTGCTTCCTCGGGAGCTGCCCTTTGACTCTGGCCCTTAGCTGAGTGCTGCCCTTGGAGGGCTGGTGATGAATGGTGTTTCTTGGTTATGTGGCCAAGGACACACGCCAATCGGAGGGAGTGAAAGCAGGCTGCAGCCCATGGATTTACTAACTGCAAGCCAGGGAAACTACTGACAATACACAGGCACACCAGCAGAAAAAACAATTTGTAATTTCCACTTCTCCAGCATTGGATCTTTCATGGATTAACATGCTTAGAATATTCCCCGTCGTCAGGCTGTGAACCCTCGGTATCTTTATTAAAGCGTTTTCCATTGGAAAAAACTCAACACTTTTGTGTTATATTGACGTCCTTTTGGGATGCTTACGCATGGCCCAATAGGACATACAGTATAAATAGCCCCGCCCCCGCGGCTCCCTTCAGATTTGAACCGTCTCCAAAGTAGTCTGGATCACCTCATGTTTCTACACTTTGTTAGGTTGTACTTTCTTTCTCAATGCCGGGGAAAGCGTTTTTCCAGCTGTGTGCCACGTGTGGAGAGAAGAAAGTTTGAGGGGGACGGGCACATGGATTGCCTTTATTGTCTCTACCCTCATCACTCTGCGGACACCTGCGAGATCTGCAAGAGGTTCTCGCAAAAGACGTTGAAGGACCCTAATTGGCGTCTAATATCGTGGCTGAACGAAGGGGCCTTGTTAGGGAGAATTCTGTGTTTAGGCTGAATTTCCTAACCTAGTGAGTCCCCCAGCAGCTTTGCTGGATTTTTGGGGTTTATTTCTTTCTCCTGCCAAGAGTGAGACTCTTTTACCCTCACTCTTGGACACGATTTGAGTGTCTCTTTGATTCTAGATGTGTTTAATGGGCTATGGGGTCTTTTACTCCATAGGGCTTCATGTGTTTTTGTGATGTGTGTTACACAGCACCCTCAGTGCAGTAACACAGGGGTGTCATAGTGACCCCCCAGTATAGACTCCATACCCTGGGACTGACTGTCTCCCAGGGCATGTAAAGTCACCATTGACTTTACATACCCTGGGACTGACTGTCTCCCAGGGCATGTAAAGTCACCATTGACTTTACTAGTCTCAAATTCTGAACAGAACCAGTACAAACCATCATATTGTGGACGTACTGGCCGGGGCAATTCGATTGCCCCGGGGTCTGTTAGTCGAGGGGACATGTCTCCGTCCCCCCTGATCGAGTTTTGGCTGGTGGCAGTGGATACTACTTTTTATATTCGACCGCGAATATATCCCTATGGGATTTCCCATTGTTCGAGGCTACCAACTTTAATTATTTAATTCCTATAGCCTTGAACATACCGCCGGTTTATTTATTTAATATGAATTCTCCGGTTGGTATTTTTTGCCAGAACTCGGTTCTAAAATGGCGTTTGTGTTCGCTTCTGTGACTCCAACCCAAGTTGAGCCCTTTGTTCCACTTTTTGGCAGGCTTCTCCACAGAAGCCCTCCAAAGTGGTGCCACTCTGTCTGGGGTACTTAGGAGGGGTGGAGGGGGATTTAGGCACCCTGGACTGAGTTGCCTAGGCAACTCAAGTCGCACTCCGTCCTGATTGGCCCAAGTGGTGAGCTGGCCGGCTCACCACTTAGCATGTGTGAGTGACAGCTAGGCTGAGTAAATGGGGGTTTTCTGCATAAAAGCAGGGCTTTGGGGACTGAAACTTCAGAAGTCGCCACAGGACCTAAGAATCCGACGAGGGAGAAGCTGAGCCGACCTGCTACGACGACCCCACCGGTGGAGCCCTGCTGAACCATCTCACCACTTTTCCCAACGACAGAGGAGATCTCCAGCCCGGAGAGCCTTTTTCCTTCGACTGGTGGGGATAACCAGTCTGCTTCCTTTTTCGCTTCCTGGAACATCTCGTGGCCGCCTTGCCTGTGCCAAGCACCCCAGCAACCGGGATACCACGTTTTACCACTACCGCGAATCAAAGGGTAGTACCTTTAACCGGAAAACTCTGCGGCTGGTTTCTTCCCTGGCAGTGCAACGACCTTCATCTTTCCTCCACGTCGAGATCTTCTCTTCCTCTGGACGACGCCGCGACTTGCACCAGCTGCCAGGAACAACTGCCCCCACTGGAGGATCCTTTCCACATAAGGTACCGTGTTCCGCCTGGCTTCCCTTGCAACCGACTGTACGGGGTAGATTTAGCCCACGGCTTTGACCCTGGGTTAGCCTGGGACACCCTGGCTAAACTTTTCTGAGCCTAACTAAAACCTTTCCGAACTCCCTGCAAGGCTTTTTAAGCCTGTTGTCATTGTGTGATCTTGGGTGCATTTGTGCCCTGCTCTCCAAGAGTGGGCCCGGCCTATGGACTTTGGCTCACAAGTAACTTTTGACTTTCCTGCCTTGCTTAAGAGCTCCTAAGTATTAGTGTGGTGTATTTTCCTACTTTCTGCCTTTTTCCCTCCCTTTTTCGTTAACTTATTGGAGTTCCATCTATAGTTAAGCGCTCACCTCTGTCTGGAAATAAGTGGTGTTAACTAAGACTTGTCTGATAAGGAATAAGGAGTGTATATATATTAATAGTAATTGTGTTTAGAGTGATTTACAATAATAGTGCTGGAGTGTTTCAATAAATGTGTTTTTAAACAAATAATTATATACTTTGATACCAAAGCGCTGGTCAGTGTTTGCTTGTGCTATTGTATCTGAGTGCCTATTGTGTATACTTTGCATACTGCCTAACTCTTCTTGAGGGAAGTCTGACTGCTCAGCCACAGCTACCAGGTAAATCTGGGTGGTACAGACTGCTACCAAGTGGGTTTACTGCCAACACCTGTAGTCTTAAATCTTTTGCAGTGGTCCCCAAGGGAACTGCACAGGTTTCTACCTAACAGGCCTACCCTCCATCTGTGGTAGGATCGGTGCGCAGACCCCTGTAGTCCCTTGCCGGTCGGTGTCGGCGAGCCTCCGGCGAATAAGCCGTGGCCTACGGAGAAGAGTCGTTCCTCTTCAGGGACGAAGGACGCTCCGTCGTCAAAACATGGTCGTTTGTACCAAGGCCATAAGCCAGAAAAATCTTCGTCTTCATCTACTTCAAAAAAGGATGGAAAGGACCCTTTTTAAGGCGCTCCTCCTCAGGAGACTATCATAAGTCTTCCTCGAGTAGGGAATCTTCAAAACACCGGCCTAAAGACTCAAAAAAGGCAGGATCTGCGCCACAACTGCCAGTGCCATTCAAGGGAGTCCATTCGTCGACTGCTTCTATACAGTCCACACAGTCAATCCCTCCGGTGGCGTCTGCGACACCAGTGGCGGCGATCGATAAGGGAGAAGTAGAAACTCCCAGGTTTTCATCGTCGACGGTGGGCCTGCTAGAGACTTGGCAACTGACGGTGTATGACACAGTTCTGTCGGACACACTATTACAGCAGGAGTCTACGCTATCGGTGTCGTCGATGGAGGAGGAGCGGGAACAGGTTGTTCATCCAACAGATCTCGGCTTACAGGACGTTGGCCCGTCGACTACGTCAGGGATCCAAGGTCCTCGTACGTCTTCTCTACTAAATCCACAGTCGATGTTGTCTTTACAAGTTTCATCTACGCTGCAGTCCCTCTTAAGCCAGTTGGATGCAAGGCTTCCTCCTATGGGTGGGCCTCCGGTGACACCCCTCGTCGACGCGGCAGGCCCTGCTCCACGTTCAATGACAATGACTGAGTTGCTGCTCTCCCGTCTGGTCAGTGAAGAACCTCCCCGTTCACATCCAGAAGAGGGTGAGCTACAGGACTCTGAGTCGGATCAAGATCCCAGGGACTCCATCTCGGACATTTCATCATCGCCGTCAAGAGACCCTACATGGGAATTGGATGGAGGAGTGGAAGCTCCTAGAAGCCCGGCACAGCAGTCACCTCCAGATGACATCGGAGCCTTTCATGCGATGATGCCGAAAGCCTGTGTTGAATTTCGTCTGACCCCATAGGAAGAAAGGAAGAAATGCTTTTTAATTGACCATATGGGGAAGAGAAGGAAGTCGATCTTCTCGGTTCCGATTCTGGACCACGTTTGGCAGGAAGGCTTGCGTACCATGGCCATCCATTTTCGGAGCTTGCAATCAAGGGCAGGTTAGAAAAAAAAAGTTTAAGGCTCCAGACTCTACACTTAGGTGTTTGACCACACAGCCCTCTCCTGAATCAGTGGTGTCAGCGGCGGCTAGCAGAAAGGCTAGATCACAACGCAAGTGCACAACACCTCCAGACAGTGAAGCTAGAAGGCAGGATGCCTTTGGTAAGAAAGTCTTAACAGCTATTATGGCATGATACGACCGTCTTGTAACACTTGCCCGAAGAACACCAAAAGACAGCTCTGCTACTGGTGCGTGAAGTTGAGGAGGCATCAAATCACAGCATCAACATTGTGGATTTGGTGGAGTCGGGATTGAAGCAAATAAATAATGGACTGGTACTAAGAAGGCAGGCCTGGTTAAAATGTACAGACTTTTGGCCGGAAGTCCATTATAAAGTGCTGGACATGCCTTTTGAAGGTGAGCAGTTATTTGGGGAGAAGATAGACGAAGCCCTCAAGGGTATGAAGGAGGATTCAGATACGGCAAGATCACTGGGGGCATTACAAAGTGGACGAGTATTTTGACCTTTTTGCCCCTTCCATGGAGCTTCGGGGAATTCTCGATTTGCCACATCCAGAGACCGGAATTTCAATAGATCGGTATACTCATCCCAGGGATACAGGCGAGCTTTCCAGGCGACACAGAGAAGTCGGGATTTCCAGACTTCTAGAAGGAGAGGCGGAGAGTCTTTGTCTACGAAGAGTAAGCAATCAAAATCTCAGCAATGACAATCTTAAAGTGTCCCATTGAGTCAACGAATGGGAAAGGATTACATCAGACCGTTGGGTGTTGGACACAGTGAAACTAGGCCACTCTTTGCAGTTCAAGATCACGCCGTCGCCCATTCCTCCCGTGTATTCGGCGCAACCTGTTCTTCACATCCTTAAGCAGGAGGTTGTGCTTATGCTGCAAAAAGGGGCTATAGAAATGGTTCCTGTGGCAGAGGGAGGCCTTGGGGTCTACTCACGTTACTTCGTGGTCAAAAAACCCAATGGCGACCCATTCTGGACCTTCGAGCTCTCAACAAGACTCTACAACGCCTGATGTTCAAGATGCTTACACTTCAGGAGGTCATCCAGTCGATACAACCGGGGGATTTTCTGGCGTCGTTGGACTTGCAAGACGCATACTTCCACATACCCATGCGTCAGTGGCACAGAAAATTCCTGAGGTTTGTGGTGGGTCAGGGTCATTACCAATTCAAAGTGCTCCCATTCGGTCTAAAATCGTCTCCCAGGACGTCTACGAAATGTATGGCCCTGGTGGTGGCATGGCCATGACTAGGTCATCATGTCTACCCTTACCTGGATGACTGGCTAATAAGGGGCTCGTCGCCGGCACCGGCGCAGGCAAGCCTCAACGTTACCATGCAGGTGCTACAACGGTTGAGCTTCTCTGTCAACTTCGAAAAATCCTTTCTCTCTCCCTCCAGGAGCTTGGTGTTTTTGGGCGCAGAATTCCAAACCCAGTCAGGACTGGTAAAACCTTCTGTAGAGAGTTCAGAAACCCGAGCAGAAAGCGGAGGAGTGGAGAGCTGGAACCAGAGTGTCAGTCAGAGGCTACATGTCGCTTCTAGGAGCTATGGCGTCATGTATCCCATTAGTGAAGAACTGTCGTCTCTTCATGAGGCCAATACAAGAATTTCCGGCGGACCGGTGGTCTCAAAGTCACGGATTGTGGTCTGACCAAGTGATGATCAACAGCGACCTACTGGAAGATCTTCGGTGGTGGAAACTCTGAAAATCTGACAAAGGGGATGCCTCTGCTAGAGCCGGAATTTCAAGCCACAATTGTGACAGATGCCTCCCAAACAGGATGGGGAGCTCATCTGGGGTCTTCACAAGCTCAAGGTCGATGGTCCCCAGGAGAAAAGAAGCTTCACATCAATGTACTGGAACTAAGCCGTTCGTTGGGCTCTGAGATCGTTTTTGCCACTCATACGGGGATCGGTTGTGGTAGTGTTAACGGACAACACAACCACAATGTTCTACCTCAGGAAACAAGGGGGCACTCATTCCAGAATGCTTTCGAGCGAGGCTCAGGAGCTATGGCATTGGGCCCTCGAACAAGCCATCAGCATCGTCGTGTTTCACCTGCCAGGGGTGAAGAATGTACAGGCAGACTCTCTCAGCAGAGAGATGAGCCAACTCCACGAGCGGCAGCTGAACGATCAGCAAGTGTTGAGAATCTTCAGAAAATGGGGTCGTCCTTCACTGGATCTCTTCACAACCCAGGAGAACAAAAGGTGCAAGCAGTTCGCCAGCAGATGGCCGCAGCCCAATTCGCTGGGGGATGCGTTCTCCTTCCCGTGGACGGGCAAGTTTGCATATGCGTTCCCTTTGTTTCCGCTCATTCGACGGACCCTCCGGTGGATTCAGAAATATCCATGCCGTGTGATTCCGATTGCCCCTCACTCGGTCAGGCAGCTGTGGTTTTCAGACCTGCTCCATCTATCAGTGGCAGAAGCAATGAAATTTCAAGTGACGCCGGACCTTCTCTTCCAAGACAAAGGAGCAATTTGGCATCACAACCCGGGCTCCCTTAGCCTGACGGCTTGGCTCCTGACTTCTCTGAGTTTGGTTCGCCGAACATTTCTAGAGATTGTCGCTGCATTTTAGAGGTGGTGAGAGCTCCGTCCATGAATGACTCGTATGCATGCAAGTGGAAAAGATTCTGTGTGTGGTGTAAGGATCAGCCAGGGGTGGACCCTCTAAACATTTAATCAGAGAAAGTTCTGCCTTATTTACTACACTTGGCGAGAAGAGGTTTGTCTTTCTCCTCCATAAAAGTTCACCTGGCTGCCATTTCTAGGTTTACTCGGAAGAAGCACTCAACTCCGTTGTTCAGTGATCGACTAGTCAAACATTTTCTGAGAGTTTATTTCAGACTTTTCCTCCGGCCAAGAAGTTCCCTCCTGGTTGGAGTCTCAATCGGGTGCTATTAGGGCTAATGAAGGCGCTATTCGAGCCTATGTCGTCACCCCTGAAATTTTTGTCGTGGAAACTGGCATTCTTGGTAGCCATTACTTAAGCAAGAAGAATGTCGGAGCTACAAGCGCTGGTGATTGATCCCCCATACTTACGTTTCTTCAAGGACAAGGTGGTGTTAGCCACTAACACTCATTTTTTTCCGAAGGTACCAACTACATTCCATAAGCACTCTTCTATTGTGCTACCAGCATTCTTCGCTGCGGCTTCCTCTTTGGCAGAGAAGGCTCTCCATATGTTGGACGTCAAAAGAGCATTGAAGTTTTATCTGAGTCGTACTCAAGATTTCAGGCATACGAGACAACTGTTTGTGGCTTACAACCCTCAGTAAAGGGAAGACCAATCTCCAAACAAGGACTATCCCGCTGGGTATCGTCCACTATTGCCTTCTGTCACTCTAAAGCAGGGAAGCCTCTGGAGAGGCGCCTGAAGGCTCATTCAACAAGATCCACCTCGTCCTCAGCGGCATTGTGGTCGGGAATTCTGCTGGTGGACATCTGTCAAGCGGCCTCCCTGTCGGTGCTGCATACATTTACTCGGCATTACTGCCTAGAGCAACAGCATAGAGCAGATGTGCAGATGGGACGTGCAGTCCTGCAACACCTGTTTCAGTAAGGTAAGCCCCCACAGAGTGGGGTACCAGTTTTAATGTACCATGGTTGTTGCTTTTTCTTGTGTTTTTTTTTCTGTGTTTGCGTTCCTATGGTATTGGTTTGCATTACACGCCTCCAGATATAAGGATACTGCTATGTAATCTATTGTAAGCATGTGCATCCATGAAAGATCATCCAATGCTGGAGAAGGGAGTAGTTTCTTACCTGTAACTCCATTTCTCCAGCGTTGGTATCTTTCATGGATTCACATGTGCTCGCCAGTCTCCCCTGAATGCAAACGTGATATTGCCTCTACTTTGGGGGTTAAAATCTGAATGGAGCCGTGGGGGCGGGGCTATTTATACCGTACGTCCTATTGGGCCATGCATAAGCGTCCCAAAAGGATGTCAATAGGACACAAAAGTGTCACATTTTTTCCAATGGAAAACGCTTAAATAAAGATACCGAGGGTTCCCATCCTGACGGGGAATATTCTAAGCATGTGAATCCATGAAAGATACCAACGCTGGAGAAATGGGAGTTACAGGTAATAAACGACTCCCTTAAAATACAGGTAAAATCTCCCCAAAGACCCCAAACAGGGTGGAAACATCTTACCAGGTGCTTGCTGTACAGGATGCCTAAAATAAGTTAGTTATTGCTTCCCTTAGTCTGTAAACTGAAAAGCAACTCCCCTAGAATAACTGTTATCCTGAATCAGAGTTATAGGTGTTTTACTGTACCTACAATAAGTGTTCCACTATTCACAAAACGTATATTGTCCAGTTGGTTTACTTAGTGATTCCTTGCAGAGCTTCACGGTACAACTGCTATGGTCTACTACCATTATATCACAAAGTAATCTTAAAAAGTAACTTTCGAAGAGATTGTGTCCTTCGACGTATTCCTTATCTTTGATAATACGTTTCCAGCTTGCTGGCCTTGGAAATTTTTTCTGTAGAGGGTGCTGCGCGTCGGTGTCCGCCGAGTCGATGTCCCTCGACGGCCACCGTATCAGCGCCGACGTCACCATGCCCATAAATAGCCACGCGCTGCGTCAGTTGCTCAGTTGCGTTTTTCCACACTTTGTGGGTCCTCGGAACGTCGTTGCTCAGTTCAGTCAGGATAACTCTATATCTACTCGAATAATACCTTCTCGTTCTCGATGGCTTCTTCATCGGAACCGATTATGCCGCGATCCGGCTTCAAGAAATGTCGAGACTGCGGTAATAAAATGTCAATAACTGATCCACACAGGATCTGCGTGTGGCGCTTGGGATCCGAGCACCATTGTTCGGAGTGTGAGGACTGCATGTCCATGAAGGCGAAAGCCTTGAAGGAGCGCAAGGGGAAGCTCGAGAGAGGCAAGTCAAAAACCTCCTCGAAGGTTTCTTCGGCTGAGTCGAGGCATTCGTCTCCTCGCCATCGAAAACATTCCCATTCTAGATCTCGAAGTAGCTCCCACCATTCGTCGAGACACTCAAAAAAGAGACGTCGAAGATCCCCTTCCTCGTCTTCTGTGTCCCCAGAAAGGGTCTCCTGTCCCACGAAACACAGCTCTCAAGCTGAGTGGGAGGAATTCAGAATGAAAATGTTAAGCGTCTTCGAGAACGCGGCCTCGACCCCCTCGAAGACAGCTGTGGGTGATACCCTGGGTGAAAAACCCAAAAAATCAAAACTCCGCGAGTCGCAGCACCCGGCGAAACATTCCACCCGAGAGCGCCACGAGCCATCGAGTAGGAAGGCACCATCTTCGATGCCGTCGTCGAGGATTCCTTCGACGCATGGATCAGCACCATCGACGCCGTTGTCGAAGGGTTTCTCGACGCATCGGTCAATCGACTCGACGCCATCGTCGACATCGACGCCGATGAAAGAGAAGACCAAGGGTACTCCACAGCCAACGGTGATTCCAAGGGCCTCCGGCACGACGCCAAGACCGTTGTCGATGTCCTCGAGTAGGATCCCGATCCTCTCGAGTTCTTTGAGACCCCTTCCAGTTTTTTCGGCGCCTTCGAAGCCTGTCACATCGGCGTCGACGACATCGACGTTTTCTCGCCCAGTAATGACGAGTTTGGCTCCTTCTGCCTTAGAGATGGGTTTTACACCATTTCAGAGGTCAGAGTACCCTGGACTATCTTCAATTTATGAAGAGGGGGAAGATTCTGACCAGGAAACATTGGTTACAGAGGACCACACTGCCTATTTCAGAGGATTTCACCTCTGAGGAAAGAAGGCTGAAGGAACTACAAGAGTCACTACATGAGGCAAGTGGGCTGGACACTTCCTCAGAAGTGGAATTTGTTAAGCCAGACCCAGGGGAACATGCCGAAACACCCTATAGAAGCCTTATGGCAAGAATTATTGAATTTATGGGTTGGTCTGCGCTTTCCCCTGTTTTTCAACAGGATGACCTAACGGACATATTAGACAAAGGTCCACAGGAGGACCCTGTGGTCCCTTTCCATGCAGCCTTATAAAGAAAAATGACATCTAATTGGGAAACTCCTGAAGTTATCCCTGCGGTCAATAAAAGATTGTCAGCCAAGTATAGGGTAGCGGCTGCTGACCCTGAATACTTATCAAAACACCAGACTCCAGAGAGCCTGGTGGTTCAAGCGGCAACTTTATCTGCTTACCCTACTGTCCCACAGGATAGAGATGACAAGAGGTAAGCTTCTATGGCGAAGAAAGTCTTCTCTGATTGTAGTATGGCGTTGAAGTCCATCAACGCCACCTGTACGCTCGCCAGGTTCAGTCACACACTATGGGAGTGTGCTTCATCAGCGGCTGACTGCATACCCGAAGGAGAGGAAAAGGAAGCCTTCCTTAACATTATTAAAGATGGCAAAGATGCCATGTGCGAATCACTTCAAACTGGCATCGAGTCCGCTGACAGTAACAGCAGGGCCATGGTGGCAAGTACAACAATCCCCAGGTATGCGTGGTTGCGAAAGTCTGGCTTTGCTCCAGATGTACAGGCCAGACTTTTGAATATGCCCTTTGACGGCTCTTCACTATTCGGAAAAAAAGGCTGATGACAGTCTAGAAAAGTTACAGACTTCTAAAGCAGCAGCAAAATCTTTAGGAGCTGCTATCCGCCAAACTCCTTTTCGCCCCTCGGGAACCTCTCGGAGAGGAAAGTCCTTTCGCTATTATTCCGCATTCGGGAAAGGCAGAGGACAGCCGGCTCAAAGAGGCCAAAGGAGATCCACCCGAGGTGGATGGGTCAAAAGTACTAAGGCCGCAGCAGCAGATGCCTCTTTACCCTCGGCATCTGCATCAGCCGCCCCCAAACCACTCTGAGGCCTTTCCACACAATATACCTGTAGGGGGCAGGTTAACTCACCATCTGACGGAATGGCAGGCTATAATGTCAGATGCTTGGGCATTGGAGACAGTTGCCCAGGGTTACTGCCTACCCTTTTACACATCCCTCAGTCATCCTCCGGGGAACAGCTCTCTAAAAGTTCCAGATTCGCTCCTCTTGCAGGAAATTATAGACCTGCTAGAGAAAGGTGCCATAGAACCGGTAGCGGACAGGAACAAGGGCTGGTACTCCCCCTACTTTCTCATACCAAAGAAGGACGGAGGACTGAGACCCATCCTGGACTTACGAGAATTGAACAAGTTCCTCAGGAAGGACAAGTTCAAGATGGTAACTCTCTCTCAGATCCTTCAGGCCCTCCGGCTCCAGGACTGGCTGGTATCTCTGGACCTTCAGGATGCTTATTTCCATGTGCCAATCCATCTAAAACACAGGAAATGCCTGAGGTTCACAATTGGCGACTCATTATCAATTTCGAGTTCTGCCATTTGGGCTGACCTCCGCCACGGGGGTCTTCACCAAGCTGATGTCGGTAGTGGCGGCGAGTCTAAGGAGGGAAGGGATCCATGTCTACCCCTACCTGGACGATTGGCTCATCAGGGCTGTATCTTCGGAACAGGTCCAGGCCCAACTAGATTATGTCTGCCACTTCCTTCACAAACTGGGCTTCTCCCTCAATTTAAAGAAGTCACAGATGATACCATCACAGAGACTCCAGTTCATTGGAGCGGTCCTGGACATTTCCCTGGGAAAAGCCTTGCCACCAGAGGTGAGGGCTCAAGATATTCTACAGATGGTCACCAAGTTTCAAAATGCCCAACGTCTCCCAGCCTTCGACTTTTTGAGGTTGCTAGGCCTCATGGCATCCTGCATCTTCCTTGTGCCAGAGGCTCACCTGAGAATGAGATCTCTTCAGTGGGCACTGAGAAGTCAGTGGTCGCAATTCTCAGGGAGAATGACAGATCTCCTCCGGATTCCAGACAAGGTAGCCCGCGACCTTGAATGGTGGGCCTATCCAGAGAACATCCTGAAAGGAGAACTGTTTTGGCAACCATGGCCGGAGATAACAGTAGTCACAGACGCCTCACTCACGGGTTGGGGAGCCCATGCCAATGACTTGACCATCAGCGGTCGTTGGTCTCCATCGGAGTCCAGACTACACATCAACCTATTGGAGCTAAGAGCGATCAGACTAGCGCGGAAAGCTTTCCTGCCATCAGTACAGGGGAGAAATGTCCTGATAATAACGGACAACACGGTGGCCATGCACTACCTCAACAAAAGAGGAGGCGTAGGATCACTGCCACTGTGCAGAGAGGCGATTCAGCTCTGGTTTTGGGCAATCCAAGAAGGAATCTCTCTATCGGCAGTCCACCTAGCCGGAGAGAAGAACTTGACAGCGGACGCTCTGAGCAGGCAGAGCACAGTCTCCCACGAGTGGGAGCTAGCTCAGGAAGTCCTTCAAGAGATCTTCGCCCTTTGGGGAACCCCTCAGGTGGATCTGTTCGCCACAAGCACCAACAGGAAGTGCGATCTGTTCTGTTCAAGGGAATTTCCCCCGAGAGGAGCTCTAGGAGACGCGTTCGTAGTGGACTGGGAGTTTCCACTCCTTTACGCGTTCCCACCAGTCCCCCACCATTATTCCTCAAATGATCAGGAGGTTGAGAAGATTCCGGAAAACCATGATCCTAATTGCCCCGGATTGGGCCAGGAGAACGTGGTACCCGGACCTTCTAGATATGTCCATCTGCCCTCCAATCCGTCCACTCAAAGGGAATCTTCTCTCGCAGAAGGGATGTCAGGTTCTCCATCCAGACACCAGAACCCTCAACCTTCACGCTTGGCTTCTGAAAGGGTGAGGTACAAGGATTGGGATCTCCCTGATGACGTCATGGAGGTGTTGCTTTCGGCCAGAAGACCAGCAACAAAGTCTTTATACCGCTGCCGTTGGAACAAATTTTGCAGCTGGTGTAGGGAAGAATATCGATCCTTTTTCATGTGGTACACCAACGGTGTTATAATTTCTACTCTACTTGGCAAACTCAGGCCTTCAAGTTGGCACTGAGAAAGCGCTGCGAGATAGCCTTTTAATCTTCAAGCGCACTGCGGAGGAACCATCGTATTTCAAACTTCCTCTAGTGGTACAATTTCTCAAGGGATTAACTAATGGTTATCCCCCAAAACCATTCCAGGTTCCCTTATGGGACTTAAATTTAGTCTTAAACTTCCTAATGGGCACTCCATTCGAACCACTTCACTCTTGTTCGCTGAGATTTCTCACGCTTAAAACTGTCCTATTGGTAGCACTAACATCTGCTAGGAGGGTGAGCGAGATACAAGCTCTCTCCTGTAAACCCCCACATACAGTTTTCCACAAGGACAAAGTTGTCCTACAGGTGAAGCCTAATTTCCTCCCAAAACTGGTTTCTGAATTTCATATTACTCAGAAAATTACCTTACCTTCGTTCTACCCTCCTCCCCATGCGGGGAAAGAGGAGGAAAGGCTACATAGGCTGGACCCAAGGCGAGCTCTCAGCTTTTATATCAGCAGAATGGCTAGGATCAGGCAAGCAGACCAACTGTTTGTAGGATACTCAGGTCACAAGTTGGGATTACCCATAACAAAACAAACCATCTCCAGGTGGATTATTTTGGCCATTCTGGAATGTTACAAACTGGCAGGGAAAGAGCCACCCCAAAAGCACACGGCTCATTCAACCAGGGGTATCGCAGCCTCTTCGGCTCTCCAAAGAGGGGTACCGGTCCGAGACATATGTGCGGCTGCCACATGGTCGTCCGCACATACATTCACAAAATTCTACAATCTGGATTCCTCCACTACTCAAGAGACCAGATTTGGCAAGGCCGTATTACATTCGGTCCATCCCAAAAGGGATAAATAACATTCTCACACCCACCTCCAATTACATGCCACTGCTATGGGAGTCTATCAAATATAAGGAATACATCGGAGGACACAATCCCTTCGAAGAACAAGTTACTTCTTACCTTGTAACGTTCTTTCGACGGGATGTTCCTCCGACGTATTTCTTATCGCCCCTCCCATCCATCCCTGCAGTGATACTTCCCTTGTGGTTGCAGCTTACGCTCCTTCAAGGTCAATAACCAATTCAGGCATGACTTTTCTTATGCTACAAAACAGAACTGAGCAACGGAAGCAGCGCGTGGCTATTTATGGGCATGGTGACGTTGGCGCCGATACGGTGGCTGTCGAGGGACATCGACTCGGCGGACGTCGACGCGCAGCGCCCTCTACAGAAAAAATTTCCAAGGCCAGCAAGCTGGAAACGATTATCAAAGATAAGGAATACGTCGGAGGAACATCCCGTCGAAAGAACGTTACAAGGTAAGAAGTAACTTGTTCATTGGTTTGACTTCCCTAGAACTCCTGTTAGGTGCTCCAAATTAGGTGATATGCTTAGGTGTGTGTTCCTTTAAGCATAGTGTTGTGTTTTGCTATAATGTGTTTATATGATCTGTGATAGTACTTATTTCCCCCAAGATTTATATGGGCCTAATTGTATATAAATAAACATTTATTTTATTTTTACAACAGTGTTTCCGTGTTTCTTTGGACCATTTGTTTTACAATTTCTTTTTACTGATTCTACAGCCCTCTCTCCCTCCTAAGATAAAACTGGCTGCTCAGTCTACGCTACACTGAATTCTGGTGGTACAGACTCGTACAAAGAGTGGAGTCTGGTACTGCCTCAGTTGAATGGTGTTTCCAAGCCCTTAGTTGGACTTCAGAAAAGCTGTTCTAACACTACCGTCTTCCTAAAAGTGTAATGGGACACCACTAACCTTGCCTGGTGTGCTCCTTGGGCTGTCCAGGGCAGGCTTCACCTCCTCATTTTGCAACCGTTTATTGTCTTTGTCCACCTAGCTGCCGGAGTGTCTTCATGAGTTCCTTTGTCTCTCTTCCCTCAACCCCCACCCCCCAGTATTTTCACTACTGGCTCGTGGGTCACCAATGTGGGAAGGTCCTTTTGTTCTTCTTTTCTGTTGGGTGGCGAGGATGGTTTGCATTCGGTCAGGATTCAAGCCTCTCAAAACGGGATCTTGTAATACGCACCTGGAAAACAAGTCTGTCCTTGTGCTGTATTAATGCTGCTGAAGCCGTTGCCGCTGGAATTGACACCATGAATACTGGTCCTGGGGTTGCCGATGACTCGAGATACTCCCCCCTCAGTGGTCCCTCTGGTGTCTGGAAGAAAATCTCTATGCATTTCCTATTGACTAACATTTTGGGTCTTCTTGCTTTGCTTCATTTTGTCGTGGGGCTTCTGGCTTTCAACCGACCTCAAGATCTCTTCATTGATCCTTCCTGGGGTTGTTTGCTACCGAATCAACATCTGCGCGGTAGAACAGAGACGTATCTTAATTTTACCCATACAAGCAAATTGCTGACTGACTTTGTCACATTCACATCTATGGAATTTTCTACTTACCCTAACTAGACTTTGGGTGTACGTGCCTTACCCTGGACATTTTACCTTGTACCCACAAGGGGTCCAGGAAGTTGTATGCCAAGACCTGGATTTTTAGTATTTACCATTTAATTTATATTATGTATTTTTAAAGTCCAGCTTGCCAATTCCCTCAACGTGGATGCTTTTTTACACTGTACTTCACTGTCTTACTATTTTTCCCTGAAGTTATTTGCACTGGTAATTGTATCTAGAAGTGCATCCTGATTTCTTGTAGGACTCCTGACTCTGTTGGAATTGTTTCCACTCTCAAGCACTATTAATCATTGTGTGCAACTGCATCATTATAATACTATACCCTAGAGTGCAAGAATGAATGTGGATTGTTGTCCCTAGGGTCCTTTATGACAGATCTGTCCCATGTGGTAAAATGTCTTCCCACCCATTGTGTCCATATATGTTCGTTGCTTACCACCAGGTACATGGCCTACACTATATAGCAAGAGGGCTCTGCATTTAGGACACTGTACCAGGTGTTATGCAGGCACGAGACATTTTGAACTGCTTATTATCAATGGATTCCTTCCTCCCACAGATTCCTCATCTATGATCATCTTCTGTCTCCGGTTTCGTCTCCCTTCAGAAAACTTCTTTGCCAGCAAACGGTGGGACGCGGCTCTTCTACGCGCACCACTCCGTAGTGCCACATGATCTCAGTTACTTTTTTGCTGTTTGGAAAAAATTACGTTTTGCTGCTTTACTCCCTTAGACTTCTGTTGGGCTCCCTTTCATTTTGCTTTGTTTTAACCCTGTGCTGACTTTTTACAGGTAGGTAAAGCACTCTGCTTTACTTCCCTTGCCTGTCTGCTCATTTCAATGGGGAAACTGACTAGTTCCTAAGACGTTCAGTACTGAGAGACTCTTTGTGAATTCCTGTAGTGCTACAGTTGCCCACATCACCTTACAGTGAAGCGTAGTTGGGATACTTTGTATCCTTGCAAATTTATTTATAATGGCGTTTTGATTACTTTTACAATGCGTCCAAGACAAGCTGGTGGCAGCTGCAATAGTTTTACCATTGTGTTTTTCCTCATGCACTTTTGGATTTACTGCAAATGTCTACTAAAAGATGGCTGTGTCGTGAGATTTTCCTCTTGATCTTTATCCATATTGTTCTTTGGCCTTCTTACTGCATTCTCCGGTCAGGAAATGGTGTGTGCGTGTGTGTGTGCCTGTGTGTGTGTCTGTGTGTGTGCGCGCCTGTGTGTGTGCCTGCGTCGGGGTTGGGATTGTCTAGTACCAATCCATCTCTCTGGCGCCTGAAAGTCTGTTGCTGGGCAGATGTGGCGAACATTGGTTATCCATGATTGGATAGCCACTGGCTGTTTGAATGGTGCTGATCCTTACCATTGGTGAGCTTTCTCCCAGCTTTAATCTTGGATAAAAGGACTCCTGTGACTGTTCGACAGATCGTTAGAACCAAGACATCTATGCAGAAGAGCAACCTACTGATGACCTGAAGACGACCCCTGCAGCTGACCTGACGATTATCGGCTCCAGTGTTGTTCCGGTCATGCCATGCTTCTTTGCTTGATCTGAAGAAGAACCAGGTTGGTGCTTCAAGCCATGCACACCTGCAAATAACTAGTTGAAAACCCATGCTCGAGTGTCCCTGGGCCAACAAGTGGACTGATCAGCTCTCTCCTGGGCTACCTTGCTGCAGCTGTGCCCTTTCCGTGCAGAGCCTTGAAACTTTTCAGATCTGTAGCTTGTGTCACAAGTCGCCTGCTGTTGATGTATTTGTAGAATCTGGTCTGGTAGACAGATTTTAGTAGGACAGCTACCTGAGGGTTTTGGCCTGCGCTATACCAAATAAACCCTGTTACGGACGTTTTTCTAAATTTAACTGGGGTTAGACTTCATAAAACTTATCTCTTGGTATTAGGGACCCAACTGTTAATATAGGCCTGTACTACACAAGTCGGTAGTGTGGGTGAGCAGCTAGGCTCATCTTAGGAGAGAGTTATGTAAGCTATAGATTAGTACAAAGAAATTAGTGCATAAACTGATCCAAGGAAAAACTCACTTGAAGTTATATTAAAATATATTTATTTATATATACACAAGGCACACAAGCAAATCTAAAATGCAGCAACTATCAATAACATTACATTTGAAAAGGAATAAGATTGTAAAGGAACAATAATTCAGGTGAGTAACTTCATATACTTTTCATATCCATCACACAGTGACTTCAGTAAAAGCACTTGTATGTATCACCTTTGCAAAATTAAGGGGAAGTAATGGTTAGACTGAACACAGCTAGCAACTGGTAAGTAACGGGATTTAGGCAGTCTGTTTCCTAACTAAAAAAGAGTTCACAATTCAAGTTGTGAAGGAACCAGCATTGCCAAAGTCTGTATGATCAAGAAGATGGACCTTTGGGAAACCAGCAAATCCAAAGTCAAATGGACAACACCAGTTCTGAAGAGCTTGGGAGGAAAAGTTAAATAACCAGTCAGTTGTTGTAGAAAGGACAGTAACTCAGGAGGAGCTTTCTTGTAGGAATACATGCTGCAAGACCTGCACAGTGGAGTTGAGGTCAACTCCCAAATGAGAAAAACGGAACTCCTAAAGCAAAGGAGCACCGAAAATGGCCTTCGGTACTTACCTTAACCCAAGCCCCACAGTACCTGAAGAGTGACGTTGTAAATGTAGCTGGTTGCCTTCCTGATTCAACAATGAAGACCCTAATTCCTGTTCCTTGGTCATGGTGACGAAAAGGGGAGACCTTCGGTGGGCTTCTGCACTCGAGAGAAGGGGCCATCAGCAAAGGAATCGGCTCACTCCAGAGGTGGTTTATGGTTTTGGTACCTTTTTCTTAGCGCCAAGAGGCAACAGATATCGCCGGTTAGATTCTCTTCGGTTTCTTCATCCTGAACTCTTGTGAGGGGACCCTTGTATGATAATTACAGCTTCTGGGGGTCCACAAGGGTGCCTGCAAAGTTTCAGTGAGGTTCGTTGATTGCAAGACAATGCACTCGATAAGGGTCCAGGTGCCCCAGGTTTTGGTGTTCTGCAGCCCTGTAAAGTTGCAGGATGTTGGGGATGGCCCACATTGAAGAAAGTCTTTAGGCCGATTTTTCCCACCAGCCCAAAGGAGTTGAAAACATGCTCAGGACAGCAGCAGTGCTTCACCAGTAATTCAGCGGTTCTTGAAGTGCCTGGCGTCTCTGCTCGCCTTCTGCTTTGGATTTCCAGTTCCAGTCGTCGAATCTGCCTGTGGTCCAAAAATCCTTGCATGCTGGAACCCATTCACCCCTATGGGGCTCTCAATCACCTGGGGAATAGCCGGACAGCCAACCGCCCAGTTTAAAATGGTTTCAGTCAGGCACACCTACATACTAAGGACAGTGATGTTTCAGGACCATCCCTCACTTCCTGCCTTTCAAGACACATGGTAGCGTGGGCGGGCTTCCCAGGAGAAGCCTGTCAAAGACACAAAGGACCCACCCCCACCTGGAATGATAGGTGAGCCCAGAAGGACCGTACAAACTGAAAATGGGGGGAAAAGGAAGACCGGGCCACTTTGAGAAAATGGTCACCCCTGGGTGCTTTACTGCAGCTGAGAAATCAGCCTGTATCCACTGCCACCAGCCATTTAGGTTTGTTATCTACTGTAACTAGAAAGTTAAAGGAGCAGTGGGAAATGAGTTACAATGTAACCTTCCAGCACCCCACATAAGGTGGTGAGTACTCATCCCACAAAAGAAAAGGTAAGGAAGATTACTTTTATCTTATTACTCTTGGGTACTGTAGTTCACAAAAGAGAATAAAATAGAGGGAAGTCCAAGCGACTCCTCAGTGACACTGCACAGAGGGTGTTGTGTTTCACAAAAGTCAATGACAAATGCCTTTATTGAAATCTGTGGAGGAAAGCATAATCCACAAAAGCAGTACAATAAGATTCCTAGGCGGAATAATAGAATTGAGTGGTATAAAGTTCCACTCGGGAGAATAAATCATAAAATCCCAGAGTCCAGCAAAAAGTGCTTGGGGGGGTTTCTCCGGTTAAAGGGAGTTAACACAGAAACTGAAAATTCTCCGTAGCTTTAGTAAACAGGGCAGATTGGACTACTGCTGGCTGTTTGAAAGGTGCTGATACATAGCATTGGTGGGCTTGGCTTCTAGCCAGGCATTAGGATATGAAGAGGACTCATTTCTTCAGATCAGCTTTGGAGCCAAGTATCCGCTGTAGAAGAGTAGCCGACTGAAGATCCATTGACAACCCTGCATACCTTCCTGCATTTGGCCCGGTGAATTCCTGCAGGACTACCTGATCTTTGAAGGCCCTGAGCGGTGCTTCAACCCTTGGACTGGTGGGACCAGCCAGTCTTGACACATTCTTAAGGATCCAGCCGCCCTGAGCCTTCAGAAGTGTCCCTGGACCACCCAGTGGACTGACCAGCTGTCCAGTGGGCTATCTCTGTAGAACTGTCGCCGTTCCATGTTAGTCACCTGAACTTCGGTGGTCTCCATTTTGTGGGATAAGTCGCCTTCCTGCTGAATTTGAGTCCCTGCTTCAAGTGGTCCTGCTCTCGAATCCCGTCTTCAACCGCGAATGGAGAGATACCTACTGTCGCCTGTGTGCAGTGGCCATGGCTGGAACTCACCTTCCCCCGTCTGGTGAAGTGTCCTGAAGAGGTCTGCATTGGGTTGCACTGTGCTCCCGGAACAGACCGGAAGATTCCCTGCACCCACAGCTCCTGGGGATGTCTCACTGGAAGCAACGGTGGAAGACCTACTTCAACGGAACCCCCCACACCCCAGTCTACACGTTGGGTAAAATTGTAGTCAGGATGGTAAGTAGACGCAAAGCATTTGTCGCTCCCTATTCTCCTTGGAATAAACTTTGGTTATTCAATTCTATAGCTTTTTGATCACCTCTACCAGCAGCTGTACCTGAAAGAAAGGAATTCTTTTTTACTTACCAGTAACTTTGTTTCGAAGAGATTGTGTCCTCCGACGTATTCCTCATCTTAGATATATCCTTCCAGCTCTGCTGGCCTCGGAATTTTTTTTTTCTCTAGAGGGCGCTGCGCGTCGACATCCCTCGAGTCGATGTCCCTCGACAGCCGCCGTATCGACGCTCGACGTCATCCTGCCTATAAAGGCCGCGCACAGCGTCCGTTGCTCAGTTCCGTTTTTCCGCGCTTACTCGGTGCCTCGGAATACCGTTGCTCAGTTCTTAGTCAGATTAATCCTATTTACCTCGAGTTATTCGATCCATACTCGATGGCTTCCTCGTCGGAACCGACAACTCCTCGATCCGGCTTCAAAAAATGTTGAGATTGTGGGAAAAAGATGTCGTTGACCGATCCTCACAGAAATTGTCTGTGGTGCTTGGGAGCTGAACACCATTGTTCGGAATGCGAGGACTGTATGTCCATGACAGCTAAGGCCCTGAAGGAGCGTAGGGGGAAGCTGGAGAAAGGTAAGACTTTTAAAGCTGCTTCTTCGTCGACGAAGTCGAGACATTCGTCTCCTCGTCACCATTCGCGCTCCAGGTCTCGGAGTGGGTCTCATCACTCCTCGAGATCGAAGCACTCGAAGAGGAGGCGTCGAAGATCCCCTTCTCCGTCTTCCTCTTCCTCTGTTTCGCCAAAAAGAATCCCTTGCCCCACGAAACATAGTTCCCGGGCTGAATGGGAGGAATTCCGAAAGAATATGATGAGCGTCTTCGAGAAAGCGGCCTCGACCCCCTCGAAGACTGCCGAGAGCGATTCTCTGGTCGAAAGACCCGAAGGTCAAAAACGCCGCGAGTCGCAGTACCCGGCGAAAGAAACCTCAAGTAGGACTATGACCTCCAAACCTTCCTCGAAGGTTCCTTCGACGCCGTCGACGAAGGTCCCGTCGACGTCGATGTTTTCGGCGCCGTTGTCGAGGGGACCTTCGACACACGGGTTTGTCGACTCGACGCCGGCCTCGACACCGGCGTCAACGCCAATAAAAGTCACGGTGACCACACATCCAGTGACTATCCCCAGGCCCTCGATGGCGTCGATATTGTCGAGTAGAATTCCAATTCTGTCGAGGTCCTCGATGCCTTCACCTCTGTTTTCGACGCCACGCTCGAAGCCTTCGACGTCGGCGTCAACGACATCGACGTTTTCGAGGCCAATAATGACAAGTTCGGCACCCTCTGCCTTGGAAATGGGATTTACTCCCTTTATGAGTTCAGAACAATTGAGAACTATATCCTCAATTTTAGAAGAGGGTGATTTGTCTGAACAAGACACATTTGAGTTACAGGGACCTGTAACCCCAGTTAGAGAGGAATTTTCCTCTGAAGAGCGCAGATTAAAGGATCTTCATGATTCTTTACATGAGGCAAGTGGGTTAGACACTTCCCCTGAGGTGGATTTTGCTAAGCCAGACCCGGGGGATCATGCTGAAACCCCCTACAGAGCCTTAATGGCCAGGATTACAGTTTTCATGGGGTGGTCTGCACCTTCACAATCTTTCCAGCAAGATGACCTCACAGATATTCTTGACAAAGGCCCACAAGAGGATCCTGTGGTGCCCTTTCATAAAGCTCTTCAGAGAAAGATCATGACAAACTGGGAAACCCCAGATGTAATACCAGCAGTAAATAAAAAACTGTCTGCAAAGTACAGGGTATCTTCCACAGACCCAGAGTTTTTGTCTAAACATCCATCCCCAGAAAGTCTGGTGGCACAAGCAGCATCCTCTACTGATGTCAAGACGGCTTATCCTACAGTCCCACAGGACAGGGACGATAAAAAATATGATGCTATGGCAAAGAAAGTCTTTTCAGCATGTAGCATGGCCTTAAAGTCTGTTAATGCTACTTGCACCCTTGCTAGGTTCAGCCATACACTTTGGGAGTGTGCTTCTACAGCGGCTGACTGCATCCCAGAGGGAGAAGAAAGGGATGCGTTCCTGAATATTATACAGGACGGTAAAGACGCTATGTGCGAATCCCTCCAGACGGGCATTGATTCGGCTGACAGTATCAGCAGAGCAATGGCGGCAAGTACATCAACCAGGAGATTCGCTTGGTAGAGAAAGTCGGGTTTTGCCCCAGATGTGCAAGCCAGGCTCTTGAACATGCCATTCGATGGCTCTTCTTTGTTCGGGAAAAAGGCGGATGACAGTTTAGAGAAACTGCAAACTTCAAAAGCTGCAGCAAAATCCCTAGGAGCTGCAATCCGTCAGACTCCTTTTCGTCCCACAGGAACCTCTGCGAGGGGCAAGTCCTTTCGCTTCTACTCGGCATTCGGAAGAGGTAGAGGACGACCGGCTCAAAGGGGTCAAAGAAGAACTACCCGAGGTGGACGGGGTAGATATTCTAAAGCCGCAGCAACAGCAGGTGCCTCTTTACCATCGGCATCTGCATCAGCCGCCTCAAAACCACTCTGAGGACTCCCCTCACAGGACACCTGTAGGAGGCAGGTTGACTCAACATCTGACGGTATGGCAGGCTATCACATTAGATGCTTGGGCATTGGAAACAGTCGCCCAAGGTTACTGCCTGCCTTTCCTACGTATACCTCAGAGTCATCCACCGGGGATCAGCTCTCGGAAAGCTCCAGATCCGCTCCTCTTGCAGGAAATTTTGGACCTGCTAGAGAAAGGTGCCATAGAACCGGTACCTGTAGCGGAGAGGGACAAGGGCTGGTACTCCCCTTACTTTCTCATTCCGAAGAAAGACGGAGGACGAGACCCATCTTGGACTTGCGAGAATTGAACAAATTCCTCAGAAAAGACAAATTCAAGATGGTCACTCTTTCTCAGATCCTCCAGGCCCTTCAGTTTCAGGACTGGTTGGTATCTCTGGACCTTCAGGACGCTTATTTCCATGTGCCTATCACTCTCAAACACAGGAAATACCTGAGGTTCGCAATTGGCAACTCTCACTATCAATTTCGAGTACTGCCATTTGGGCAGACCTCCGCCCCGAGGGTCTTCACCAAGTTAATGTCGGTAGTGGCTGCAAGTCTAAGGAGGGAAGGGATTCACGTCTACCCCTACCTGGACGATTGGCTGATCAGGGCTGTTTCTCCAGAGCAAGCTCAGATCCAGCTAAATCACGTGTGCCATTTCCTTCACAGACTGGGCTTCTCCCTCAATTTAAAGAAGTCACAAATGATACCATCGCAGAGACTCCAGTTCATAGGAGCGATCCTGGATACTTCCCTGGGAAAAGCCTCGCCACCAGAGGTGAGGGCTCAAGATATTCTACAGATGGTTACCAAGTTCCAGCATGCCCAACGTCTCCCAGCCTTCGACTTTTTGAGGTTGCTAGGCCTCATGGCATCCTGCATTTTCCTTGTGCCAGAGGCTCGCCTGAGAATGAGATCCCTCCAGTGGGCACTGAGGACTCAGTGGTCACAATTCTCAGGGAGAATGACAGATCTTCTTCAGGTTCCCGGCAGGGTGGCTCGAGACCTTCAGTGGTGGGCCTGTCAGGAGAACATTCTGAAAGGAGAAAAGTTTTGGTAACCCTGGCCGGAGATAACAGTAGTCACGGATGCCTCACTCACGGGGTGGGCAGCCCACGCCAACGACTTGACCATCAGCGGTCGTTGGTCTCCTTCGGAGTCCAGACTACACATCAACCTGTTAGAGCTGAGAGCCATCAGACTTGCGTTGAAGGCTTTCCTGCCAGCTGTACAAGGGAAGAACGTCCTGATAATGACGGACAACACGGTGGCCATGCATTACCTCAACAAAAGAGGAGGCGTAGGATCACTACCCCTGTGCAGAGAGGCGATGCAGCTCTGGTTTTGGGCAATCCAAGAAGGAATCTCTCTATCGGCAGTTCACCTAGCCGGAGAGAAGAACTTGACAGCGGACGCTCTGAGCAGGCAGAACACAGTCTCCCACGAGTTGGAGCTAGCTCAGGAAGTCCTTCAAGAGATCTTCGCCCTTTGGGGAACCCCTCAGGTAGATCTGTTCGCCACCAGCCTAAACAGGAAATGCGACCTGATCTGCTCAAGGGAATTTCCTCCGAGAGGAGCTCTGGAAGACGCGTTCATAGTGGATTGGGAGTTTCTGCTTCTGTACGCGTTCCCACCGGTCCCTGTCATTCCTCAAATGATCAGGAGGTTGAGAAGATTCCGGCGAACCATGATCCTAATTGCCCCGGATTGGGCCAGGAGAACGTGGTACCCGGACCTTCTAGACTTGTCCATCTGCCCTCCAATTCGACTTCCTCTCAGAGAGAACCTACTCTCACAGAAGGGAGGTCAGGTTCTCCATCCAGACATCAAAACCCTCAACTTTCACGCTTGGCTTCTGAATGGCTGAGGTACAAGGATTGGGACCTCCCTGATGATGTTATGGAGGTGTTGCTTTCGGCAAGGAGGCCAGCAACAAAGTCTTTATACCGCTGCCGTTGGAACAGATTTTGCAGCTGGTGTAGAGAACAGAATATCGACCCATTTTCATGTGGTACACCAATGGTTTTGTCCTTCCTACTATATTTGGCAAATTCAGGCCTTCAAGTTGGCACCATTAAGGGCTATCTCGCAGCGCTATCTATCTTTAAGCGTACTGCGGAAGAACCATCCTATTTCAAATTACCCTTGGTAATACAGTTTCTAAAGGGGTTAACCAATGTTTATCCCCCAAGACCATTCCAAGTTCCCCTATGGGATTTAAACTTAGTACTAACTTTCCTGATGGGTACACCTTTCGAACCTCTCCATTCTTGTTCGTTAAGATTCCTTACCCTTCAAACTGTTTTATTAATAGCACTTACATCTGCTAGAAGGGTGAGCGAATTACAAGCTCTTTCTTGTAAACCCCCTCATACAATCTTTCACAAAGACAAAGTTGTCCTGCAAGTGAAGCCTAATTTCCTCCCAAAGGTGGTTTCTGAATTCCATATCACTCAGAAGATTACCCTACCATCTTTCTATCCTCCTCCTCACCCGGGGAAAGAGGAAGAGAGGTTACACAGACTAGACCCTAGGAGGGTTTTAAGTTTTTATATTAGTAGACTAGCCAGGATAAGACAGGCAGACCAGCTGTTTGTAGGTTACGCAGGTCACAAGCTGGGGTTACCAATAACTAAGCAGACCATTTCCAGATGGATAATTCTAGCCATTCTGGAATGTTATAAACTGGCAGGGAAAGAGCCCCCTCAAAACCTTAGGGCTCATTCGACCAGAGGTATTGCAGCTTCATCGGCCCTCAAAAGAGGCGTGCCGGTTAAAGACATATGTGCGGCCGCTACATGGTCGTCTGTCCATACCTTTACACGTTTTTACAATCTGGATTCCTCCTCCAGTCAAGAGACTAGGTTTGGAAGGGCTGTACTGCATTCTATTCATCAATAGAAGACAGCGTGAAGTCAGTACTCCCTCCTCCGAATATAGAATACTGCTATGGGAGCCTATCTAAGATGAGGAATACGTCGGAGGACACAATCCCTTCGAAGAACAAGTTACTTCTTACCTTGTAACGTTCTTTCGACGGGATGTTCCTCCGACGTATTCCTCATCGACCCTCCCATCCATCCCCGCAGTTCTACTTCCCTTGTTGTTGCAGCTTACGCTCCTTCAGGGTGATTAGTCTAGTCCAGACAGTAATACTGTGGGCTACAAAACGGAACTGAGCAACGGACGCTGCGCGTGGCCTTTATAGGCAGGATGACGTCGAGCGTCGATACGGCGGCTGTCGAGGGACATCGACTCGAGGGATGTCGACGCGCAGCGCCCTCTAGAGAGAAAATTTTCCGAGGCCAGCAGAGCTGGAAGGATATATCTAAGATGAGGAATACGTCGGAGGAACATCCCGTCGAAAGAATGTTACAAGGTAAGAAGTAACTTGTTCTTCTCCAGCATGGGGTCTCGCATGGATTCAGATGCTCATGAATATTCCCCGTCGTCAGGCTGGGAATCCTCGGTACAGAAAAAAAATCAGTATCAGTTTCATTTCTGATCTGTCTTTCCTAGTAGTAACCAATCGCTGATCTCTGGGTCATACTGCCCACAGCCAATGACTGCCCTCTACCTAAGCCCCGCCTCCGGCAGCCATCCTCAGATGTTTATCGCACGTTCAAGTGTTGGGAGTCCTCGTGCTGTAGCTCTCGAGCTTTACTGCGTTTTTGCGCTTTTTCAAAGAGAAGTTCTAATTTTTCGGTTAAATTGAGCCTCAAGCTCCACCGTCTTTACATCCGATCAACGGGGACCCGTTTCGGAAGTTTCTATGCCCCTCAAGGGTGAGGATTTTGTCGAGCGACGCTTTTGGAGGATTCCAAAAATTTCTGATGCTTACCCCGGACATGGCCCAGGAGAAAGGGAGCTCGACGCCCGGGAAGCTGTTCAGGGCCTGCCCTGGATGCCAGCTGCAGAACCTGTTCAAGGAAGACGAGCATTCCTTATGCCTCTGCTGTCTTCATAAGGACAAAACGCACGTGGAGGAGGACTGTGCGTTTTGCAGGAACATGTCGGAGCGGACCATGAGGGACCGACATCTTCGTCTCGCCAACTGGCTGGAGGGAAAAAGCCCGTCGGGTGAGAAGAAAAAGAAGAAATCCGAGCGGTCTTCTAAGTCCTGTGAGGGCGCCGCGGCGACGGGGGCCCAACAGAAGGCTAAGCAACGCAAGTCCGCGGGCACCGGGAGTGCCGAACGGTCGGGCTCCTCGGCTGCCAGGCAGGGCGCATCCTCCCTGGCACCATCGACCACGAGCCAATGCTCTGGCTCGGGTAAGAGGAAATACGAGAACCCGGCCAAGCTTCTGGAGAGGCCCCGGTCGATCTCGAAGATTTCGGCTGAGGGGAAGTTAGGCGGGGAGCCCTCCCCCAAGATGAAGGCCACAAGCACGCAGTCAGTGACTAAGGCCTTGATTCACCCAGCCAAGGCCTCTATCGAGGAGGCCGTGGCAACCCTGGCAGCCTGCGGAGGTTACACCTGTGGTAGCGGCCTCGGGGCCCAGAGTCTCCCTGCCACCTCGGAGGGAGGCATCTTTCAAGCCCATTGAAAGAACCCCCACGAAAGCCCTGGCGGAGAAAGGGCATGGGGGCAGTGGCAGTAGTTAATTCAGACTCCTCCTCCAAGGAGGAACTTGTCGAAGCCCATGGAGGAGTACCAGCCCGTCGAGAGGCATCCCGACGAGGGGGACGACGGAAGCGACGGTGCCCCGACGGGACCCCAGACCAACCGTCGCGCCCGTCGCAGCCAGTGCTGCAGGACAACTCGGCGACTATTTTGATGGCAATTCAATCCTTATGCTCTGAGAAGGACTAGATTGCCTTTACCCCCGATGGAGGAGCTGGAACCAGGCCCGACGGAGGAGCCAGGGGCAGGGCCGTCGGGAAGTCCACCACCCAAGAGGAGAAGAACACATCCTCCTGCACCCTTCCAGCCCTCGAGGCCTGCTCAACCCTCCTCCCTGTCCACGGTCCATGGGGAGGGCACGGACACGGCCACGACGGGCACGGACGACGAGGGCGGTGACGGCGGGGTAGACCTCCCGTCGTCCCCCCCCTCCCCGCCCAATGAGATTGGATCCTTCCATGCGATGATCTCCAGGGCATCCAAGCTTTTCCAGCTCTGCCCCGAAGAAAAGGAGGGGTTCCTCTATCAACGACGAGAGACCAAGAGGAAGACGGTCCTCGCGGTACCTCTACTGGATGACATCTGGGAAGAGTGGCTCTCCCTCCTCAAGAACCCGTCCACGACGCCGGCAAAAAGGGACCGATGCGAAAAGAGGTACCAGGTCCCCGACGTGGCCCCTCTATGCCTTAGAGCACATCCAACCCCGGATTCAGTCGTCTCGGTGGCGGGGGGGGGGGGGGCATCGACAGCAACTTCACCGCCGGACGGCGAGGGAAAGAAGCGTGACGCGAAGGGATGACAAGTCATCACGTCGGCGGCGACGACGATTAAGGCGGCCAACGCCCTGGCTATCGTTGCCTGTTACGACAGGGAACTTTGGTATAAAATCGCTCCCTTGTTGGACTTCGTGCCGGACGACAAGAGGGCAGAAGCCTTGGAAATCCTGCAAGAAGGCTAGGTGGCGTCGGACCACGCCATAACGGTGGTGACGGATATCGCTGACACCGGTTTCTGCCAGTTGGGCAACAGTGTTTGCCTCAGACGGCGCGGATGGCTGAAGGCGACGGATTTCCGCCAGGACGTATAAGCCAAGGTGTTGGACATGCCCTTCGACAGGAACAACCTGTTTGGGAAGACAGTCGATCCCTGCAAGCCATCAAAATGGAGACAGCCCGGGCCCTGGGAGTTCTCCAGCAACGACAGCTATCCTTTCGGAACACTGGAGGCAAGCAAGGGGCCTCCAAAGGTTCCGGCAGCGGCTCCTCTACCTACCGTCAAGCGGCTCGTTGCAGGAGGCCTATAGAGGACGGACGTAGCCAGGGTAAGATCCATCAAATTTATCATTTATCTGGTATGCCTGTGCAGACTTCGGATGCGTCCACTGCAGGAGTTCCTCAACGCTCGCTGGATCCAAGCGACGGGCAGCATGGAGGACAGGATACCGCTCAACGAGACCTTCCGACAAGCAATCCGGTGGTGGGGCACGCGCACTCCTCTGACGGCGGGTGCAGACTTTCAGACCCCAGCTCACCAGGTAACAGTGACGACGCATGCCTCCCTGGAAGGGTGGGGCGCGCATACCGGAAATCTCCACGTGAGATGCCTTTGGCTCCCGAAGGAAAAACAACTTCATAGCAACATTTTGGAGCTGCGCCCAGTGTTTTGGGCCCTCAGGTCCTTTCTTCCGTCCCTCAAGGGCAAGGTGGTGAGGATCTTCACCGACAACACCACCACAATGTTCTACATCAGGAAGCAGGGTGGATCCACATCCCCAGCCCTATCCAAGGAATCCCAGGAGCTGTGACACTGGGCCGTCGACCAGGGGATGTTTCTGGTACCTTTTCATCTGGCAGGGATAAAGAACACCATCGCCGACTCACTCAGCTGGGAGCTACGCCAGGATCAAGTGGATCGACACTTCAGGCTGTGGGGTAGACCCCAGGTCATTCTCTTCGCGATGGCGACGAACTCCAAGTGCCAGAGGTTCGCCAGCAGGTTCCCCCAACCGAGGAGCATGGGCGATGCTTTCTCGTTCCCCTGGGACAACCTGTTCCTCTATGCTTTCCCGCCCTTGCCACTGCTACTTCGGCTCGTCAACCAGCTCAAGAGGTCCCTGTGCAGGATGATCCTCGTCGCACTGGCGTGGCCGAGACAGATCTGGTTCCTGGACCTTCTGGACTTATCGGAGTCCTCACCAGTCAAACTGCCCGTGGACGCGGATCTTCTCTCCAGAGAAGGAGGCGCCATTCTTCATCACGATCCGAAGTCGCTGAACCTGCAGGCCTGGCTCCTGCAGCACTAGAGTTTGGGGGATATGATATACCGGCCGACTGCAGAGAGGTTCTTGCAAAGGCCAGGGCGTCCTCAACTCTCAAGTGTTACGGACACAAATGAAAGAGGTCCTCTGCCTGGTGCCGGGCACAGAAGATTAACCCTCTACGGATTACAGCCCCTCAAGTACTGCCGTACCTACCGTCGCTGGCCAAGGCTGGACTAGCTCACGCCTTCAAGATACATCTGGCTGCCATCTCCAGATACACCAGGACAACAGGACGGGTGTCCTTGTGGTCTCATCGCCTGGTGAAGAAATTTATTAAGGGACTATTCCGCTCGTTCCCGCCGGTGAAGGCCCCAGCCCTGGCGTGGGAGCTCAACGTGGTGCTGACTAGGCTCATGGGGACCCCGTTCGAGCCTATGCATACGGCACCATTGAAGTTCCTACCATGCAAAACAGCTTTTCTTGTGGCCATCACCACTGCACAGCGCGTGGGAGAGATTCAGGCCCTATCTTGCAAGCCTCCATACTTGACTTTTCGCAACACGAGGGTGGTGCTCAGGACGCACCCCTCCTTCATGTCCAAGGTGCCGTCGGATTTCCACCTCAACGAGCCCTTGGTGTTACCAGTGTTTTTCACGTCGCCTTTGTCGCCGGCCGAGAGGACTTTGCACTCACTGGATGTAGTTAGAGCGCTGAAGTTCTACGTGGACCGCACAAAGAGTTTTCGGAAGACGTCACCGCTTTTTGTGAACTTTGGGTCTGTGAATAAAGGGAAAGCGCTCTCGAAGGCTTCCATTTCCAGATGGCTCTCCGGCTGTATCATGCACTGTCACCGGTTGGCAAACCGACCGCTGCCCGGCCGTCCGAGAGCCCATTCGACCAGAGCGATCGCTGCTACCACGGCGTTCTTGTCTGGTGTGCCCCTGCTGGACATCTGCAGGGCTGCTACGTGGAGGTCGACGCACACCTTCACGAAATTCTACTGCATCGATCGGGATTCCAGGGAGGAGTCCAGGGTCGGCCAAGCAGTGCTGCGCAACCTGTTCGCCTGAAGGGCCTGGTGAGGAGGTAAGAGTTGCTTAATGTTGAGTTTATGTATTGCTTAATGTTGAGCCTTTTGCCACCTCCCGTGGTTGTGCATGTGTGTACTGCTATGTAATCTTATATTCATGAGCATGTGAATCCATGCCAGACCCCATGCTGGAGAAGGAACAAGTTACTTACCTGTAACTGTTGTTCTCCAGCATGGGTCTGGCATGGGTTCACATGCGAACCTTCCCGCCTACCCCTCTGCGGCTCTTCACTTGGTCATACTGCCACTTTACTTGCTACCAAATCTGAGGATGGCTGCTGGAGGCGGGGCTTAGGGAGAGGGCAGTCATTGGCTTTGGGCAGAATGACCCAGAGATCAGTGATTGGTTACTACTAGGAAAGACAGATCAGAAACGAAACTGATACTTATTTTTTTTCTGTACCGAGGATTCCCAGCCTGACGACAGGGAATATTCATGAGCATGTGAATCCATGCCAGACCCATACTGGAGAACAACAATTACAGGTAAGTAACTTGTTCCTTAATCTCTTTTCTGGTACATTTCACCAACACAAAAACTCTTCCTACACCAGATGTTTTTTCTGTGAAGACGCTTTGTGACTCTTGGGCACAAAGCCCCACTCATAAGGATTCGACATCTAAAGTCAGGGTATATTTCTTGTGACTCAGATCTGTTCTACTGCATGACTACTTACCTTCCTTTTTGTTGAATTAGTCATTTAATGCACTCCTAAGAACCTATGGTGACTGTTTATAATTGAGGGGTGTATAATATTATCACCTGCTTGTTTCATTTCCTAGTGTGTGTTTTGGGCCTAGAATAAATATAGTATTGTTATACTACTAAATTGAATTAATGTATTTGTCACCCATAACCTATCACTACTCACTGCACCATTAGAAATTAGTCGGATACTATCAAGTGACCATGCTCAAATATCTACTAATCTGAAATTGGAGTGCCAATTGCTCAAGATCGATTCAGCTTTAGCTCTAGTTGAAATAGACCGCCCCCAATTGTCCATTAGGTGGAGTCAGGGATTGTGTAACCAATTTGTCAGGCACATATCGCAACAAATGGAGTTGTTTGGACATGAAAACAGAAAATCAAAAATGCCAACAACTAGTCAGTACTCCGAATTGTTTAACACTGCACTAATGTTTTTTAGTAATAAATACAGTAATAAGAAACACTTACATCCCTATGATCCTTCTTGTAAGGTGTTGAAAACGGAAAAAAACAAGGCACAGAGACAACTCAAGAAAAAAATACGACGAGTAGAACATTTTAGAACTTTGCGAAAACAATCCTATATGTATATAAGCAGAATCTCAGGCATGCCCGCATTTTGAAGTTTAATAGAGAGAATTGTGCATTAGTGAGAGCCATAACGTCCCATGACACACGTACAATTTGGTGTACAATTAAAAGTGATAACAAGAGTGTTGCGTTGGCTATGCCTATCTGCATTGCCGAACAAGTATGTCAAGACTATAGAAAAACTAAATTTCAGCTGCCATCGAAGTTTAAGACTGAACCGGGAGTATCTCTGTGCTATAGTGCGATCACCCGCCTGAAATGGACACTATATTAAATGGGCCATTTCTAGACTATCTTATTCTAAATCAGCAGGGCCCGATGGATTTCCTCCATGCCTTTACAAAGCAGATCCAAAGCTTTGGGCAGTAATTCTAAAAAACAAATTTGAAGCCATCATTAATTCGGGAGACATTCCACCATCATGGTTAACCGCGAACATTGTCCCCATATTCAAAAAGGGTGATCCTACCTTACCACAGAATTACCGGCCTATTTCTTTAATTGAAATAGACGCCAAACTGTTTGCGATTCTGCTTCTAAACGACCTCGAGAAGTTTGACAAAGACCTATATTCTAAATATCAAACGGGTTTCAGGAAGGGCATGAGTACCTCACTTAATGCCGTTATCATGGCACATGTAATAGAGGGAACAAAAGAAAAGAACTCGTATCCTGTGTACATTGCTCTGATCAATATGACCTCGGCCTTTGATAATGTGGTTCGTAACCTCCTTTGGAAAAAAAAGATGAATATGGGAATTCCAACTGCCTTACTTTATTGGTTTATTAAACTACACACCAATACATCATATAAAATAAACATTTCAGCCGAAGGAAGAACCACTATGCCAATTAGTACATCGATAGGTCTCAAACAAGGTTGTAACTTCCGGCTACATTCTGTAACTTATATTTGTCCGACCCAGATAATAATGGGATCACAAGAATTTGTTTTCTGTCAAAGTTGGTACTATTCACCTCAAATGGGTGGCTTTGCAGATGATATTATTATTTTTGACCCCACTCCAGGGCTCCAAACAAAATTACTACTTTTTGAGGAATTTGCAATTGCTCACAATTTAACACCTAATACGGCAAAAACTGCCATTATGAAATTTGTCACAAAGCATAAACACGGAGGGTACCAATGGCAGATTATGAAAACTCAAGTCTCTTGCATTACCTATACAATTTATCTCGGATACAGTCTCTTAGAACAAAACTCAATTAAAGCATGGACCGATTTAATCAAATGTAAGACTCAACCACTTCTGTCTCAACTAAAAAGGATTTATGCGAAATACTGTAAAATCTCGTTAACACCTTTGACTTTATGACATTGAAAATTGAAAGTGTAATACTATACTCACTTGATATGTTTATGCGATATTTGAGTTTAATCCTTGATTGTTTACAGGGTTCTTAAAATCTGCAATGTATTTACCAATGTCCATACCCAACGCTGTAATATGTCATGAATTGGGGCTTGTGGCGTTATCGGGACGCTGGAAATTGAGACAATTGTTAAACTACGCAAAAATCAATTTTCCACCAAAGAACTCGCTATATGTTGATATGAAAAGCACACTAGGTACAACCACTTCCACTTCATTCACTCAATATCACTTGAAAATGCAACAAATACTGAATGTCCTGCATATCACCACCGATGATGATTATCATCGCCCAGGTTACGCTAAAAAAAAGCTCTCGGAAAGGGATTGGTGTTTAACCATAGATCGAATAGCAACCTATAAATTGTAAAAAGAATATGGTGCATTTGTTAAACGGCGCACTCCCAGATATTACCACATTACGTTATTCGCTTGTAATCCTATCAGAAAAGCATATATATGGTACAGATTCAACATATACCATACTAGGGAAAGGACCAAGAATTCGAATGAAAAATGGAAAATAAATCTAAGTAAATGTTGCTTTCCTCTATGCAATGAACCTTACGAAACCATGAAACATCTTATACTTCATTGCCCCCATTTTAAGTCTATGAGAACAGATCGACTAATGAAATTAATAAATATCAATTATGAAGATTGTCTGCAATTTCTTTGGGCAAGAATGATGCAAGGCCCCCACAAACCATTAATAGTATAATAACCATTAATAGTAGTAAGCCTTTGCAAACACATAGAAAAAGAACTTGTTATTTTTGACAATCAATGAATATTAACTGATCAATCGTTGTTTTTTTCAAGAAGTTGAAAATGTTTTAAGATATTAAAGATTTTATAACAGATCTCTTTGATCCTTTTCATCCTTTTATCCCTGAATTTCTTACTGCTTAACCTGAATTAGGTTCAATAAGAGCATTACCCTCGTTGAGATGGAGGGTTCTTATAATAGAAACTGAATCTTCTGTTTTTCTTCTGTTGTCGTCTTTTTCTTTTAAAGGTCTAATGATTTAACATTATTAAGATGAAATATTGTTGTAGGATTTTAGGAAGAAACGCAAATGTAAATTTAATGTAAATGTGTTCGTTCGTTGGTAATATTTTTGTAAAGGTTCTACATTTTGTAATTGAACCATGAACAAAAAAAAGTGTACGAATAAATATAGTATTGTTATACTAATAAATTGAATTAATGTATGGTTCACTGTGTGGACTCCTGACCCCACTTACACACACATGAGAAAAGTCTTGACTGCTCTCCTCTGCTACCTTGATTGGGTTTTGGCTAACCTCTGTTACCCTAACTAGGGTGGCCTCCTAAAATCTGTCCATAAGGACAGATTTTAGAAATCGATCCTGACACGAATATGGCCTTTAAACGTGTTGTTTGTTCTGTTGATCCACAGCATAATGCTGATAGTCGTTTGACATTTTTTCAGCACAGAGGTTAGTGAGGTTAGGTGACTGCTACAAAAAATAAATGTACTATTCCTGGGTGACATCAGGATGCTGTTATGTAGATTTGTTTATTGCAAAAAACATTTGTCAAAGCTATGTGAGCAAAATACAAATTTGAATCCATGCTTTCTTGTGAATCCTGTAACCTAGGGGTTATCAAAATCCCAAGTTGAAAATAGTTAAATTATATTTGTGGTTAAACTTCTATATGCCGGTGAAATTTTGAATACGTGTTAGTTAGAAGTATGGAATATTGTTGCGAAATCCAATTACTACAGGCCTGCACGTGTTTCACACTGAAGTGGAAAGTGTTAGTCCACCTAGAGTTGTTCTTCAGTGCCTATGACATAAGAAAAAGTGTGTTTTGTGAAAATATGCATAGATATAAAATGGGTATCTAGGTGTAAAATATATTCTCGAATTCATCGTGATAGGTGTGAAGCTTACGAGTAGCTACACATGTAAACAAATACTTTTATATTCAGCACAGAACATTCTGGAACCTTTGTCATTGAGAGATTTTCATTATGCAACAAATATGACATTGAAAATTCATTTAACACATCAATTTACCTTTTTAATCATGGTTTCCTTCTTTTCTTATTGTTAACAGATGAATCTGATCCGAGCCAGAATCTGGCCAAATTATTACCAGGCCAGAAGCTCACACTTGTAGTCCATGAAGTGAATGATGATGGGTCAGCCTTTTTTAGTGGTGGAGAAGCCACTGTTGGGACAACTGTCTTTGCTAGCCCATTCCATGTTGGAGGTATGAGACGATCTAAAATCAAAGCAGTTATCTGATGTGCGCCTTGTTTACCTTTCTTCCGAAGCGTCACAGCATGAAATGCTTGGAATTCCCTATATTTAATTTACCAAAGCTTCCATATAAGACTACTTTCACATTCTGAATGTAAAGCAAAACGTGACACAGCATTCACAGCAACTTTCTGAATGCATCTAAACAATGTATTTGGCTGTTTAATATTTGCATGAAGAAAGATAGTTTCATATGGGACATAGTCGTTCTATGCATCCCTGCTCAGTGTATGGAAAGAATTTTCTTTTTTCAGCTTTCCCATTTACTTCAATGAGACCCCCAGCATATCTCAGGACTGTTTTGAGGATCTGTCCTGACTTTTGGGAGTAAGGTCCCTTTAAACTTCACTCCATGGCTTAACTTAGATTGTTTTAGGGGCACAGGTCTGTCCTTACGGCTACCCATGCAGGGAGTTCATGTCCCAAATGTGTCTATAGTAGCACTTCAATCTCAATTAAGGAGTTGGTAGCAAAAGGAAACCTTTCTTCACATTCTTTTTGGACTATGGGCATTTTTTCCATAGTGAGTGAAACCCAAAAAAATGCTAGCGGAGTAGTACCTTAATGTTACCTTTTTGGCAGATGTCTGTACATTTTTTACTTTTTACCAAGCTCTGTTTTAGTGCTTCACTGGCTGCCTTCCTCCTATGCAGGGGAAGAATGGGCATCCTCTTCGCTGACTTGTGGCAGTTAAGTAGCCTTTTGTGTGTTTGAAACAGGACCTGGTGGAGGACACTAAGGGGCGCAGGCATAATGGGTGCTTGAGTGTCTCACTCCGTCCCCTGCCCTAACTAATGTCTGTGATATTGCAGAGTAGTTTGCAGCTTGGTCTCCGAGTGGGGGAAGCATCTGGGCATTAGTAACCCCGACAAGGAGTAGCCTTGTTCCTGAGGTCGAGGAGAATTCGAGGTTGGTGCAGAGTTGCCTACACGAGGACACCAAGGCCTCTGCACAGCACCTGATGGAGGAGGTGCAGTGCGGCCTGTTGCGGGTTGCAAAGCGCAACTACTGTCGAGCGGAGGGGCCAGTCTGGGCCAGAGTCGGGGCATGCCGGAGGTGGAGGACCCCCCCCAGACCCACAGCGACCCCCATGGCAGAAATCGAGCTGGGTGTGAGCGGCATGGGACCCGGGCTAGTGGAGGCCGCAGGATTGGAGAGCTGTGGAGTGGTGGCAGAACAGCAAGAGTACCTGTGGCAACGCTCTAGGGGCTGCAGGAGAAGCAGCCCTCCTTTCCAAGGGAGGCAAGGTGAGGGGAGCAGCTCTGTACCAAGGTGTGGGGTGGTGGAATGAGGGTAGCTATGTACATGAAAACATGTAGACGCCATGGTGATCTGTCCACTGCACGCATTCCGAACTTTAGCGTGCTGAAGGACATGTTTTGGAAAGCCCCCAGATTGAGCACTGTGCTGCATGCTAGCCTCTTCTATAAACATGTCTGCTTCCCCATATGGGTCAGAATAACAACAGATGCCCTACTGGCACAGGACTTTGTATTTCTGAACTCGGCACAAAGAAGTGCTGAGGGGGACACAGGAGGTCCTGGACGGCGGCAGTGGTTAGGTAAGATTTCCATTTAAGTGATAAATCTTTCTGACCTGTGTCAAACCCAGGACCTTTTGCTGGATTTTGTGATTATGTTTCGCTTAGTCCTAGGTGAGTTGGAATCTCTCACCTAGTCTATTACTCTTTTTTTTATGGGTGACCGTTTTATGTCTCTTCATACGGTTTGCTTGGATTTCTAGTTTCCTATAACTTTTGCGCTTAGGCTGAATTGCTCCTTTGGGCTTCCCTTTTTAATTCTTATTATTTTTTGGGTGAACTATTGTTCCCAAGAGGTAAAGTGGGATTCCCATCCCTTTACATTTCATATAGTGAGCCAACACACTCCACCATATGTGGAATGCTGGGGGATACAATATATCCCCATGTTTAATTACCTGGTAGCATTTTTCTTACAATTGCAAGTTTACTTGAATGGCTGGTGGCAGTGTGTAACTACTTTGTCATTGTTAGGCAAGATTGTATGCAGTACCCATATGGTGCACTACAACAACCCTGACCTCCCAGCAGTAGTAACCCAACCTTTGGTATAAGTCTGTACTACACAGGTTGGTAGTGTGGACGAGTAGCCAGGCTTCTCTCAAGAGGGGTCAATGTGAGCTGTAGGGGAGTTACACAGGGGTTCACAGTGACAAGTATCCAAGCAAACACTTACATACAGGGTTTCTTGATAAGCAATTGTTAATTTATTTACCAGTCAGTTAATGTAAGCCTCCTTCAGAAGGGAGCACTGTAAAACACCACACAAATATACTTAAAAATTAACACAATCCCTTACTTCAGAATCGGTAACTACCTATTTGGGATGGCATTCAGCAGAGACTTACACCCAAAGGTGACTTCAATTGCTAGGGTGCTGTTGAAATTAATGTATTACTGTTGGCATTCAGCGTTGGTTAAGAGTAAGTAAAAAGGGAAAACATAATTAGAGCAAACAAGACACCACAAATATTTCTTAAGCAGGCAAACACTTTCAGGTCCCCCAATAAGAGTCGTTCAGTTAAAACAGGCTAGGCCAAAGTCAATAGGCAATAGTCTATATGGGCTGAAGAACTTCTTTGAAGGTAAGTAGAAAAGTCTTTGCACAATGTTTCAGAAGTCTTTCAACAAAAAGATGAATCAATATAGGGCCACAAGCTGTTAGACTTGTGAGTAGTAGAAGATGCAAGCAGCTCTATAGCAAGAGGTAAGTTCTCTTAGACTTTTTACAGTACTTTTAAAGTGAAGAAAAGATGCAGCAGATGACTCCTGTTCCTGTGCAGTTCTGCAGATCTCACTGTTTCTGGGCCTCAGTAATGGGGATAAGAGGGAGGGCGTCGGGGGACTCCTGCACTGCACAAAACTCGCAACCAGCAAACTTCACTTTCAGTGGCTGTTCAGTGTTTCAGCTCCTCGCGTCTACCGCAAATAGCAACACCACAGTTCCTGACTTTCCTTGCTTCTGGAGTCCCGTACTCTGTTGAGGGGGCTCAGAATCGGTCAGTCCTGCTTCCTGGAAGTCGGGAGGATCTTTTTGGAGCTCTTGGCCAACTTAAAAGCAACGCACATAAACTGGTGGTCCTCTCGCTGGCTCTACGGTTTCCAGCAGCAACTCTGTGGAAATTCAACCAGCTGGATGTCCAAGTGGCTTACTTTGAAGTTGATTGGTCCCACCAATTCAAGGGGAGAAGTCGTCCTTGTAGGGGCTCTGTCGATGCAAACTTGGCGTTTCGGCACTTCAGCAGGGCTTCACCAGGCAAACGAATGGTCCAGAAGTTGCAGCAGGCGTCCTCTTAAAGTTCTTCTTCGGTTCCTTCATCCAGTGGTCGACTCTGCCTTCCAAGTCAAAAGACTCGCCTTTTATACAGTGCTCACCCTTCATTCCAGCTTAGCTGTCACTCACCCAGTAGGGTGACTGTCCTTGCCTGACAGCCATCCAGCTAGCCAATCATCACAGTGCATTTGGGTCTCCTAGGAGATTAAGCACAGGGAGTTTCGGGCACCTCCCTCACTTCCTGCCAGACACCCTGGAGCCAGCGGCGGGCTTCACTCGTGAATCCCACCAAAGGCAAAATGAACAAAGGGATCAAACCTAGTTTGGCACGCAGAGTACATTTCAAGAAGGACCTTTCCACAAAGAAATGGTGAAAAAAGATGACCAGGGCCATTTTTACAAAAATGACACCCTTGGGTGCTTTACTGCAGCTGCGAACGCAGCCCGCTGTTAATGTACCACAGTAGTAAAAACGAAACCACTTCCACCAGCCATTCAGTCAGGAAATGGTAACATAAAAATGTTACTTTAGATGCTATACAAAAGGGATACTATGTAACCCCTCCAGCACCCTATTGTAAGATGGTGTGTGCTGGGTCTAGAAAGTTACAATGGTAAGTAAAGTCAATTTCACTTTACTGCTCTGGCAAGCAGTACTTCATCCCAGAGAAGGTAGTTAAACCTTGGGAAATCTGAGCGACTTCTCTGTCACTGCACTAAAGGTGCTGTGTGACACAATGTAAAAGATGCCACCTATGGAGTTTGTCAGACTCCACAACCAAAAGAAACAGTGTACCAAAATCACATTACAACACACGAGAGAGTGTGGAAAAAAGGGTTTCACTCTCTTCAGGTAAAGAAATCAAGTCCTCAAAATCCAGCAAAGTTGCTGGGGGTCTCTAAGGTAGAGGGAATTGGCACATTTCTGAGAATTCTCCCGAACAGTCCTATTACTCGCAGGCTGTCAAATCGGCCTTGGGTAATGCACAGGAGGGCCACCATTCTCCTAGAATGGTTGGTTCCTTCTTTTTACGCCATTTCTCGTTTGCTTGTTGTTTTTAAGGTCTTCTGCCATTTTAGATGGGAGTGACCTCAGCTGAAGGTTTGACTTTTGCGGGAAGTCTTTGTATTCCCTGCTGATGCTCCAGAGTGTCTGTGAAGGCAGGAAGTGAGGGAGGAGCCCAAAACTCTGCAGCCCTTTGTCTTCCACCTTGCCTGAAAGGAACCAGTTCGCACTGCGGGGCGGCTGTCCAGACTGGACAGCCAGACCGTCCCTTTCTGTAAACTGCAGGGAGAGTTTGCAGACTTTGTGCTGTAGTTCCTGATAAATTCTCAGAACCTTGAAGCTGCTGACAAATCGACCACTGGAAACAAAATCTGAAGAGGAAAACAAACAAAAGACGGCTGTAATCATTTCCAGCTACGAGAGAGCCTGCTGTGTAACCAGAACCTGATGTAACCCTTCCTTCCAAGTGACCTGGGGTCCCGAATGCATTGAGGCTGGTGAGATTAACTAGTCTTGAGAAGACATGCAAAACCAGCCCTCCCTCGATGCGCTCTGGGTCCTGTGCTGCTGCATCCTGAAGACATCCACACAAAGCTCTTCTTTTCACTGAAGGTACTGTGTTGGATTGGGTAATAATTACCTTAAGTCTTGTGTGAATCCTGCAAAGCTGAGTGAGCGATTCGAGTGGTTGGGAGTTTGCCTTTGTCATTCGGCCAGGCCTAATACTGGGACGCATATAGGGAGCCTTCTGTGAAGTCCCTGAACACTTTTTAACTAACTCTGAAGCTAATACTTGTTGAAGATATGCTCTGGAATGCTGTCTTTTCTGCAACTGAACTGTCATGATCTCTGCTTCCAAAAGATCAGGACTTGCCCGACTCCCTTGGAAGCAGACCCATAACCCGGTTCCGAGTGCCAGCCAGTCCCAATTGGGACCTTTTGGACCCTGTCCTGGCGCCAGTGGCACCAGGCTCATAAAGATGCCCAGTCCCAGCGCTGGAAGCGCCGGGCTCATAATGCTTGGTTGGACTTACCTGCAGCAGACCATGCTGCTTACTTACCTGCCAGTTGAACCCCTGATCCTCTTCTGTTTGGGACTACTTTTCCTGTTGGGTGGGGCAGGAGCCACTCCCTAGGTTCAGAACACTGGAACTCTTCTGGAAAGCAGGAACTCTTTTCTTACCTAGGCGTGGCTGTGGAAGGAGACACCTAAGCACTACAGGAGGCTATTTAAACCACACCCGATGGATGAATCTTGCTTTGCGTTATTCTGCATTCTCTGCAGCAGAACGCTCATCGTGTCTTCTGCTTCTGATCCTAGGCCTAAGGGAACAAAGGCTTACCATCCTGGAATCCAGTCTTCAGCAGCACCTGTAAAGACAAAGAAAGAACAGGTTAGCACTACGGTCTTCAGTGGCAGCGCATCTCTTACCTGGTCCATCGGCTGTCACCAACGCCTCGCGCTGCATTCCGGCATCTGAAAGACAAAAGCTTACCAGCTCTTCGCACGCTCCGGAGGCCTTCGGCGCTGCATCCCGCATCTGAAAGACAAAGGAAGGTGCGTTTAAAGACATTGGGCAACTTTATTACTCACGTGCCATTACTCCTTCCCACGCCGAATCCTGTGGGTATTCCAGCACCCTTCAGCTTCTCTAAAGCTCCGAACTTGTACCTGCAAGATAAAAGGGACAGTTAGTGCGCATCGTGAAGCAGGCTACAAGCGCTTACTTACGTGCTTCCAGGCGCTTCTATTCCTCACGCGGGTTCGATCCTCAACTCTCATCAGCCCGCCATCCGCCATCGCCGGAACCCTGCAAAACAAGAGATATCATTACAAAAGACTTTTAAGACATTTGAAGTGCCCAGAACTTACCGTTCGTGCAGTTAACGACGGACAGCAGTCCTCTGAGGTCAAGAGGCCTGCACCCTTATCCAGTGAAGAAACTGGTTACGGCACCCTGCCCCGAGGCAGATGGAGAGCTCGGCGTTCACTTACCTAAGACATCTTACTCTTCGAGTCAGACATACAGTGCACAGAGGTCCAGCCCAAAGAGCCAACCGTGTGTTACACATCACCTTTGAAGATACGGCATTCACCCAGTCAAGACCGGCGCCTCTGCGGGAATCGGGTGAGCGTTACAAACCCTATCCATACTTACTTACAGCTGGCTCCTAGACCACTAGGGTCCCTCCTCTGCCTCTGATGTAACTCATGCTCTAGACTAGGGAAGGGCTACAAAAGAGAAGGCTTCTGTATTGGGAACTATAAACAGTGTGAAAGTACTTAAAGGAGTTAGTGTTGCAACTGTAACAATTGCTAGTGCAAGCCACTACTGTTTAAGCAGTGGAACTGTCACTACGGTCATTTTCCTGTAACAATTGTGGGCGCAAGCACTACTATCGAACAGTCAACTCTAAAAAGTATATAAGTTGCTAATAGTGACCCACTTGTTTGACCGCCACCATCTCGGGAAATGCGCGTTCTTCTTTCACTCAAAGTTGGTGAAATCGTTGTCCGTGAATGCCAAGAAAACCTTCTCCTGAATGTCTTCGAGACATACTATCCCAAAAACACATGGGAGGATGGCCGAGCTCAAGTGTGGGCGAACTTGACTGTACAGTGCTTTTTTTTACCCTTTTTGAGGCTGGTTGACCAGGAGGGGAACCTCCTCAGGCTGGGGATGGCTCTCCAGCTCGCAAGAATGCGCTGAGGGATCGAAGGACTCAGTGGTTGTAAATGCAGTTGGAAGTAGAGAGGTTACAATTCCTTTTGAATACTGATCCTAATGTTCTATTTAAAGGGGTGGGGGGGCAGACATTATCTTCCTACAGGAAACATGGCTATGGGATACCCCCACTTTGATGGATACATGACTATTTTTACCAATGCTAAGCAGGGTGCTAAAGGGAGACCTGCAGGTGGATTATTAGTGGCGGTGAAAAATGAGAGCCGGAAGCAGTTCAATCTTGTTAAAACGAATGGGGAGGGCCTACTAATTACCAAGGTAGTAGATAAGGTCATTGATCAAGACGTTCAGACCCTCCTAATTAACATCTACTTTAATCCACTCACGGGGGACTTCGAGAATGTCATGAATGAAATAGAAAATGCCCTACAAGAATGGCAAATAGAAGGGGCAGAGGTCCTATTATTCTCGGAGGGTATTTCAACTGCAATTGCATGTTGATAGCTGCTGAGTTTGAGCTAGACAGGAGGGAAACGGGTGGGCTAACAATCAGTACTTCGTGAATGGCCAATACTGGGAGGGAATGGTCCCACTTCCTGTCGAGATGGGACTTCACCCAATCCAATTTGATCGGGGATAGGCGCCTAAAAGATACCCCAACCTCGGCCAACGCAATCACATGCTCAATGATTGACTACATCTTCACAAAAAACATAGAAGTGGCAAGGCTGAGAAATCTACAGATTCTAAAAACGAAGAGGAGTGACCACTCCCTCTTACTAACGGTAGCCATGTTGGATAACATTGAGTCTATGGGTGGAAGACCACTATTAATCACAGGTGAATAAAGATGACTGGTACAGCGTTGCGCCAATGTGGGTAAAATCAATTAGAGGCTTGCCCTGTGGCGGAGTGATCTTGGCTCAGAAGATATGAGGGGGACGACTTTGCCGGCCTCTTTCCCCAATCTGCTAAGTAAGTTGGGATGAGTAGGGTCCTCGACATCGGGACGCCCCTAAATCTGACCCTAGACGCCACGAGGCTCCCTTTGGACAGTGAAGTTCACGAGAGAAAACATCTTCTAAAAAATACAAATTAGGAGCGTATAAAAATCTTCCCTGAAGAATAAGGCAGAGATGAAAAAAAACAAATTAACTTCCTGAAGCAGAAACAGACTCTGGTGTAGACACAGGAAAAAACAGAAATATATGCAGAACAGTCAGAACTTACTGGTAAAGACGGTAAAGACAGACACCCGGGGTGTTTGGAGGATGCTGAACAATAAGAAAAGACTCCAGTCTCCACTACAAACCTCGGGTGTGGCAGAGGAAGCCTGGGTGAAGTTTTCTCAGTATTAGACTTGCAGGCTGTGGGTCAAATTCTATTATTGAAGGCCAAATTCGATAGGGAGGACCTAGAACTAATCATCAACAATCTCAATAATTCCTGGTCAAGCAGGCCAGACGGGTGAAAGCAGAATCTTGAAAAAACACCCCCCCTTTTTGGGCTGACATTCTGGTAAACTTATTCGAGCAAATAGCAAAACACAGCAAAAGTCCTGACTCTTGGCACCAATCTATATTAATTCCCATCTTCAAAAAGAGAGATAGGGGAGCGAGTTCCAGGGAGTTATCACCCCATCTCACTCATAGATACGTCTTCCAAGGTTTTCCACCACCATGGTGTTGCGAGAACTGAGGTCCTGGGCGGAGGCTATCCCATCGACCGCACCCTCTACAAACGAGATTCAAGAGGGGAGTGAGCACCATACAGAATGGTTTAGTCCTACATGCGTGTCTCTCGGAGGTAGATGGTAGCGGGCCTACAATTTGTACGTAGCCGCTATAGACCTCGCTGCAGCCTTCGATAAAGTGCATCTTCTACAATTATGTAAGAAGCTGGCAAATTCAACCTGGGACTTCTGGACATGATTCATATGCTATATTCTCATACCACCTGCAAAGTGAGGGTTAATAGTAGAGGAGCTCTTTCAAGAGCCATGTTGGTGGTTAGGGGAGTCCGACAAGGGTGTGTGGTTGCACCCACTCTTTTTAGTCTGTACTTGCATATTTGCGTGAGGCAGCCAAGACTGGGGGGGAGGGGGGGATTTGGGTGGAGTTGCAAGTGGGCTGCATCGCATATGCAAATGACTTAGTCCTGGGTTAGGCAGAATCCTGTGCAGTTTCCTTGGGGACCACTGCAAGAAGATTAAGACTACAGGAGTAAGCAGTAAACCCAATTGGTAGCAGTCTGTACCACCCAGATTTACCTGGTAGCTGTGGCTGAGCAGTCGGACTTCTCTCAAGAAGAGTAGGGCAGTATACAGAGGATACATAATAGGGCTTAAAACACAGTAGAGCAAGCAAACACTGACCAGAGCTTGGTATCAAAAGTATATAATTATCTATTTAACACACACTTAAAGAAATACACTAGCACTATAAATCAAAGCAAGTTCGAACACAGCCAGAAAAGTATACACACCTCCCTTAAGAATTATTAGACAAGGCTAAGTCAAAACACCACTATTTGTCAAAACAGATGTGAGCGTGTAACTTAGATGGCACTCCAATAATTAAGTTAAAGGGAGAGAAAAAGGTAGGTCATAAAAATAAAACCGTTCCCAACACTTTTCTAAGACCAAAACAAGTTAGTGAAGGCAGAGTCTACTGTAGAGCCACAAAGTTCATAGACCAGGTCCACTTTAAATGGAGCAAGGTGTAATGTGCCCAAGATCGCACAGTTTAGAAATGCATTCAAGTCTTTGTAAAAATGTTCAAAAGAGGTTGGGTTGATTCAGAAGGTAAAGTTAGGAGCTCTGGCGGCCAGCCCAGTTGGAAAGCCAAGGATATAAGGGTCACCTTTAGCAAACCGTAGAAAGGGAGGCCAGGTGGAACACAGTACCTTTAAAGTTGAGGAAGCTCCAGCGGTGGCAGTTGTTCCTGGCAGTGGGTGCAGTTCGTGGTTTCGACCAGGGGAAGAGAAGATCTCGTCGAGGAGGAAACTTGCAGTCGTTGCACTGCCCAGGGAAGAGACGAGCCGCGGAGTTCGTCGGTTAAAAGGGGCATTCCTTTTATTCGCGGTCACAGTGGTGAATCTTGGCTATCCAGCCGCCGGGGTGCTTGGCACGGGCGATTCGACCAAGAGACGTCCTGGAAGGCGAAATGGCGAACTGGTTGATCCCACCAGCTCAGAGGAAGAAGACTCTTTCAGCAGAAGATCTTCTCTTGTCGGTAAAGTGGTGAGGTTGTTGCAGCAGGGCTCCACCGGTGGTGTCGTCGTTGCAGATGGCTCAGCTTCTCCCCGCTTTGGATTTATTAGGTCCTGTGGCGACTTCTCAAGTTCCAGTCCCAAAAGCCCTGCTTTTATGCAGAAAAACCCCCATTCAACAGCCTAGCTGTCACTCATACATGCTAAGTGGTGAGCCGGGCGGCTCACCACTGGGCCAATCAGAACAGAGTGCAACTTGAGTTGCTAAGGCAACGGAGTCCAGGGTGCCCATTCCCCCACCCACACATCCTGTGGAACCCAGAGTGGCACCAGTTGGAGGGCTTCTGTGGAGAAGCCCGCCAAAAAGTGGAACAAAGGGCCCGACCTTGGTTGGAGTTACAGAGACGGACACAAACGCCATTTTAGAAAAGAGTTCTGGCGAAAAGACCCAACCGATGATTTAATATTAAATAAATAAACCAGCGGTATCTTTAACATTGCACCAACAAGTGGTGCGTTTAAAATCAATGGGAAAATACCATAGGAAATATTCCAGTGGAATATTCTGCGTGGTAACCACTGCCACCAGCCAGAAACTCGACAAGGGGGGGGACTGGACAGTGCCCCCTTGGAAACCGACCCAGGGGCAGTCAAATTAACACCTTCCAGTACTTCCACAATATGATGGTTTGTACTGGTTCTGTTCACAATTTTGGACTAGTAAAGTCAATGGTGACTTTACATGCCCTGGGAGACAGTAGTCAATCCCAAGGTATGGAGTCTATGTTTGGGGGTCACTATGACACCCCTGTGTTACTGTACTGAGGGTGCTGTGTAACACATACACTAAAACAGATGATACCCTATGGAGTAAAAGACCCCATAACCCATAAGCACACAAGTCAAAGACATACCTCAAATCATGCCTAAGAGTGGGAGGAAAAAGAGTCTCGCTCTTAGCAGGAGAAAAAAACAAACCCCAAAAATACAGCAAAGCTGCTGGGGGACTCACTAGGTTTGCAGCGCTGCCTGACTGTGCTTACGACATCTCATAGTAAACCCAACCAAATATTACGTGATGGTGTGTAGCAGAGGAAAATACTGATTAGAATACTGATTAGCTACAGGTGGAAAATGAACGACTCATGGGTTAACAAAGTGGAGTGCATCCAATACTTGGGATTCTCTGTCTCCCACAAATGGAGACTCATAATTGTGGAAGCAAAAATGGAAGAGAAAGTGGGGACGTGTCTGTCCTTAGCAAAAGAAGTAAAAAGCAGGTTGTGCGGATTTTCCCTGATACCCCTAATCGACTTTAACAGGGCCAAGATATCGGCAATTGTCCTCAATGGAGTTGAGTTGACACACAGTAAGAGCAGAAAGTTCCTTGATATCCAGGAAGGAAGATTTTGAAGAATGTTGGGGCTCCCTACCTCAGCTCCAGTGAGTCTAATAAGACTGGAACTGGGGCTAGTGTTGTGGTGGGCGCAGCTGATGAAGCATAGCCTCACCCTGTTATTTAAGATGGCCGGAACAGAACGACCCACAGATTGACTTCTATCTGAATGCCACCATGGCCAAGGAGTTAACCCCTTTTTGTGTAAATGTAAGAAAAGGTGTGAGGCATGTTTGGAACAATTAGACCTTCAGCTGCCTGTCTCAGATGAGTTACTCAAATCAGAGGATAAGAGATGGGATATCACAGCAGATCTGAGAGAAAGGTATGGAGGGCAGGAGGTCTGGTATCTGCCTTCGAGTGGGCCTAGATTGTATATAAAAAACATGTCCATCGGCCAAGCTGAGACTGGTACTTCAGATTCAACTGCTTGCGACCTTAGAAGTGGTTGTTAGGCGGAAACCTGTGCAGTTCCCTCTGGGACCACTGCAAAAGATTTAGGACTACAGGCGTTTGGCGGTGAACCCACTTGGTAGCAGTCTGTACCACACAGATTCACTTGGTAGCTGTGGCTGAGCAGTCAGACTTCCCTCAAGAAAAGTTGAGCAGTATGTGGAGTATACAAAATAGGGCAATTCTTCACAGCAAGACAAGCAAACGCACAACGAGGCTTAGTGTAAAGATATTAAGGTATTTATTTATAACAAAACATCTATGAAAAACACTATGGCACTATCACGGCAAACAAATCAAACACAATTACTCTACGACTCTACGAAGAAGAAAATGATCAATCCCCCTAGCAATATTTTGACAAGTCTAGGTTCTACTGGTACCACTTATTTTCAGACAGAGGTGTATACCTCAACCTAGATGACACTCGAGCATTAGTTAGGACGGGAGAGAAAAAGATAGGCAGGTTATGAAATCGCCACAGTTCAATCCTTCGCGGATAAAATGCAAGGCAGGAAGGCAAGAATCACAATAGATCATCAAGTTCAGAGGCCAGGCCCACTCGGACAGAGGCAAGGCGCGATGTCCCAAAAAGTCTCTAGTGGAGATGCATTCAAGTCTTTGTAGCAAATTGTTATCGGCAGATTGAACCAGTTCCGAACAATAAATGGGAAAAGCTTGAAGGCGACCCAACGGAACGGAGAGGATTAAGACACCTCACTCGAACCGATCGAAAGGGAAGCCAGGCGGACACGGTACCTTGTTGTGGAGGGCAGCTCCGGCGGGGGCAGTTGTTCCTGGTGGTGGATGCACGTCAGGTCTTTGCCAAGAGTAGAGATGATCACTTTTCTTCGACGACGAGAAGTCCGGTGCACCACCAGGGAAGAGACCAGCCGCGGAGTGCTCCGTCGCAAGGCACCACCTTTTGGTCGCGGTACAGGGGTAGTGGCTATCCGGTTGCCGAGGTGCTCTGCACGGGCAATTCGACCACTGCGTCCTGAGGCGAATAAAAAGCAAAGGGGACTGGTTGTTCCCACCAGCCAGGGGAAGAGACTCTCCGGCAGGGAGATCTCCTCTGTCGTCGGGAAGTGGTGAGTCGGTTCCGCAGGGCTCCACCGGAGGTGTCGTCGTGCAGGTCGGCTCAGCGTTACCCTCGTCGGATTCTTAGGTCCTGTGGCGACTTCTGAAGATCCAGTCCCAAAAGCCCTGCTTTTATGCAGAAAACCCCCATTCATTCAGCCTAGCTGTCAATCAACACATGCTAAGTGGTGAGCGGGAAGGCTCACCACTTGGGCCAATCACTCCAGAGTGCGACCGGAGTTGGCAAGGCAACTCGGTCCAGGGTGCCTAAACCCCCTCCCACACCCCTGTGGTAACCCAGACAGAATGGCACCACTTTGGAGGGTCTCTGTACAGAGCCCGCCAAAAGTGGAACAAAGGGCTCGACCTTTGGTTTAGGAGTCACAGAGACGAACACAGACGCCATTTTACAAACCGAGTTCTGGCAGAAAATACCATCCGATAAACTTATTTAAGATAAGTAGACCGGTGGTACGTTAGAGATTAACGAGAAAAAGGGTCAATCTCCAACAATGGGACGAATCCCATAGGGTTATGTTCGGGGTTGAACATAACAAGTAGTTTCCACTGCCACCAGCCAAAACTCGACGAGGGGGGACGGGACAGTGCCCCCTCGAGTACCAGATCCAGGAGTAATCGAATTACCCCTACTAGAACGTCCACAGTAAGATGGTTTGTACTAGTTCTGTTAGTAAATTTAGGTCTGGTAAAGCCAATGGTGACTTTACATGCCCGGGGAGACAGTAGTCAGTCCCCGGGTATGGAGTCTATGGTGGGGGTCCGCTAGGACACCCCAGTGTTACGGCACGTAGGGTGCGGTGTAACACACATATGAAAACATATGAGACCCTATGGAGTAAAAGACCCCATAGCCCATAGAACAGATTGACATTCAAAGGAATTACACACATACATGTCCAAGAGTGGGAGAAAAAGAGTCTCACTCTTGGCAGGATGGAAAAAAACAAACTCCCGAAATCCAGCAAAGCTGCTGGGGGACTCACAAGGTTAGGAAATTCAGCCTAAACAGAGAATTCTCCCTAACAGTGGTGGGGTCAAAATTGGGGATTCCCAGGGAGCTAAGACTCTGTAGGTGAAATGGGGTCGCTGCAACATCTGGTGATGCACTAACCCAGGGTACTTGAGGAGAGGATTAAAACGTGTTCGCCTTTCATTAACTCCCCCTCATGTCTCATAACAGTTGACCTATGGCATAGACCCATGACAACTGCCCACCTGTTACTTACGCTGGTCTTGTGTTATGTAAGAATTAGTGCAGTCCAACTGGTGTAGGAATACACAAGACTTATCTCTTGGTATTAGGTAACCCACCTTTTTAATATTGGCCGGGACTACACAAATTGGTAGTGTGATTGATCAGCCAGGCATATCTTAAGAGGGGTAATGTGAGCTGTACAATGAAATCAGTAAATGCAAGTATCCAAATAAACACGTACACACTTAGTTATATAATACATTATTTATACACAAATATTTAAAGCATTGTTTAAAAAGCAGCAACTAGCTGTAACTTTAATCTCACGTTAGGATTCAATTCAAAAAGTGAAAAATAAAGTAGGTGAGTAATTCATTCATATGTTACACATGGTCCAGCACCTGGAGGTGACGTCATTTGAGGTCAGTATAGCATTTATATAGTATCACCTTGGCAATATTGAGTTCAAGAAAGGAAAGTTTTGGGTTGGTTATAAGAACAGTTAGTCTCCCAAAGGGATGCAGGCAGTCTATTATCCCAGCATTAAAGTGTTCAATATTTAAAACCTGCGAGGGAACACGCACTGCCAAAGCCAATAGGTTCAGAAGGAGGCCGTTAGGGAGCCAGAACATCCAAAGTCAATGGGCAAAGTTAAAATTCTGATGCTCTTATTCTTAGAAATATGTTCTTGAATAGTCCGTGTACAAAAGACAAATCTCAGCAACTCAAGAGGAGTAACAATTAGATAGCACATGCTATAAGGCCAATGCAGGTAAGTTGAGGTCAACTTAGTGTGGGGTTAAATAGCACTCCCAAAGATAGAAATCACCCCAAATAGCAAAAGGATAAAATACCCCATGCCCCACAGTACCTTTTGAAATGAAGAAGTTGTTCCATTTGGTTGCCTTCACAATGCAGTAGACCCTTATTCCTGGTCCTTGGTCGTGGTGACGAAAGGGAGGACGTTTGGCTGGCTCCTGTAGAAGAGAGGAGCTCAGCAGCAATGGATTTACGTCGATTCAGCGGTTTTGTTTTGTAGTCTTTTTCTCAGCACCAAAAAAGAACAAAAAGCTCTTGTTAGGGTTTCCTTGATCCTTCGTTCCTGGACTCTTGTGAGGGGACTCTGGACGTGTATTTTCTGCTTCTGTAGGGTCCTCTGGATGCCCACGAAGATCTGGCCGGATTCAGACGACAATGCACTCAAGTAGTAGAGGTACCACGTGTATTGGGCTTCTGCAGCCTTGGAAAGTAGCAGCAAGTTGGGGGTTGCGCCAAAATAGAGTTTGTATCGAGGCTAGTTGGTCCCACCAACCTAAGGGAGGAAGTAGTCCTTTACGGGTCTTCCCTGTCGATTCGAAAACTGGATCAGCAAAGCTGCAGGGCTTCACTGGGCACTTTTCAGTCCAGATGGGTGCTGCTGGCATCTTCTGCTTCGGATGTGTCCTCCAGTGGTCGACTCTGTGTTAAGCCAGTCCAACTAAGAGCTTAGTAAAACCATTCAACTGAGGCAGTACAAGACTCCACTCTTAGTATAAGGCTGTACCACCTGAGTTCATGGTAGCGTAGACAGAGCAGCCAGGCTTATCTTAGGAGGGAGAGAGGGCTGTAGAATCAGTACAAATTAAATTGTAATACAAATGGTCCAAAGAAACACTGAAACACTATGTAAAAATAAATGATTTATTTAAATACAGGTAGGCCCAGATAATTCTAGGGGTAAATAAGTACTATCACACTGTCGTGATGCCTACCCCCGGGGACCCAGACCAAGTCCAGCAACCCCGGAAGCAGGCATCAAGTTACCCCAAGCAAGCCCAACAACCCCCGCTAGGGGCTATTTGGGTGCAGTCCTGGCGCCTATGGCGCCAGGCTCATATGGATTCAGTCCTGGCGCCATAGGCGCCAGGCTCATAGATTAAAACTTACCTGATGCAGACCATGCTGCAAACTTACCTGATGCAGACCATGCTGCAAGAGCTCCAAGCCAAACGAGGCTTGGAACGGACTATTTTACCTAGGGACTATTTTTTACTCGGGTGGGGCTGGGGAGGAATATTTACCTGGGACTACTTTGGAGGCTATTTAAACCACACCCGAAGAGCAGCACACGCTTCGCGCTATTCTGCATCCAGCAGCGTAACGCTCACCGTGCCTGCAAGTCTGCATCCAGTCTTCTGCCACGCCCGCCTCGAGTTTGGAGCTCCTAGAAAAAGGGAGAAAGAAGGAGAAAAGGTTAGAACAAGAGCAATACCTTTGATCCTTACCTGAATTCCCGATCCATCGCGCCTTCGAGCTGGAAGAAAGAAGTTATTTTATGCGCGTAGCCTCGCCTGCTGCAGCGCCGCGCTGAACTCACCGGCCTTCGCAGCATCTTCACATTTCACCGCTTCCTCCTGCAAGTTACCGCCGCACTCCGGCACCTAAGGAGAAGACAAGAACAGCAAGGTGAGCCAAGGGAATACACAGAGGAATACCCCCCATAGACTTACCTGATTTTACCACCGAGGGTACTATTCTTCTTCACAGGTTGGCGCAGCTTCCACTGCATCCTAGCCAAACCCCGGCCCCTAAGGGGAAACAAAAGGACAGCAAGGTGAAACAAGGGACTAACCAGGGGAACCCTCCTCACCACAAGAGACTTACCTAATTTTACCGCCGGAGGCATTATTCCCCGAGACTTCATACTTTCTCTCGGCGCCTGAATAAGGAAGAAAGCAACAGGTTACATATGGACATTATTTTATCGAACTGTGTTGGATAATACAAATCCTTACCAGAACATTACCGGTTGCCACGAGGAACTCTTCAGTAGGGTCAAGCTACAACCTGCAAGGAATCGGACAAGAGTGAAAGTCAGGCATTTGAACTCTTACGAACTACATACTTAGGGCGTCTTGCCGGGAATATCGGAGTCAATATTGTCCTGGAACTCACCAATTCCTTAGAGCCAGTGAAGCAACTTGTTATCTACGCGCCCCTGCGCTCAATGCAGGATGGAGAGCTCATCTTTTCAAATCATCAGGTGAGACTATAAGAGGGAACATCCAAGGTGATCAGTGGGGAGAACAGCGGGGTGGGGGGGATTTACGCTCAACTCCACGGGTGGTTAATTCCCTTTCTCCACTTGCAGAAGAATATTCCTACGGGCCAAGCAAACGAAGCTAGGTGGGCCAGTCCAGTCCGTCATCTCGGCCCTACACGTCACATTGGTGGAGACCACAGTAGTCCAGTCCAGATCGACGTCTCTGTGGGAACCAGGTGAGCGTAACACACACATTATATTTAATCACAATTATAAAAACACAACACTATGGTTGAAGGAGCACAGACCACAGCATAAACCTTATTTGGAACACCTAACAGTAATTCTAGGAAAGTCAAAAGCTTTTCATACATTCTGTATAGGTCACACCTATTCTTGGGATAAAAACAATGGTTACTTTCACATTTGCATTCAGTAATGCAAAGACAGTAGACCCTACCAATTGTACAGTGCCTTTCGGTACAAATCACATAATCAGTCAACTGGACAATATACATTTTGTGAATAGTGGAACACTTATTCCAGGCACAGTAATAACCCAGAACTAGTTTTGTGATAACAGTTCTACTGGGTGAGTAAAACCTAAGGATGTAATATTTAATTACAGATGCTTTTGATATCAGTGAGACACAGATTGAGATAAGCAATAACTCTTGTAACTTATTTTTGGATGGCACACAGCTAATTCAAGGTAAGTAAAACCCATATACTTTTTTATCCTCACAATGAAATCCAGGTTAGATCTTTCCCAGCTATACAAGTACCTTCTATATGGGACAGTTAGAACCAAAGTGACTGAGTCTGTCTACAACAGCACATGGAAAGCAAAACCCAATTTTACACTTTACTGAATGACTCAGTTATTCTAGGTAGGCAATAACCTAATACAGACTTATTCTGGACAGGCTAGCAGCAAACCAGGGGAAGCAAGACCCAGTTGGGGGACACTCATACAATTAACCTAACAGGAATAATCTGGTGAAACCAACACATTACTTTTGGGGAAGAGGCACAACCTAATTACAGGTGAGTAATATACCTTCATATCTACTTTATATTAGAATGGAAAAAACGCTTTCTGAGGAATGATAGAGGTTAACCATACTTTTGAGAATAGTGCATCACACATCCAAGGTAAGTTGAGAACGTTTGTAACTGTTCACGCTCAGTTAGTGTTACCAACCAACTCTTTTACAAGTAAGTCACTTTTAAACACTTATTTTCTTTCCTAGGCAAAAGGCCCAATCCCTTAAACATCTTTCCCTTATTCTTGGAGCATGAGTGTTCAGTGGCAGAGAGGGGGGTCACTAGTATCTAGTGTCCAACAGGCATTGGCAGGATAGGTTCTTAAGTAGAAAAAGTCAGAGTTGCTTAGAAAGACTGGGCAAACGGGTGAGTACTTTACTTCTAGCGTTAGAAGAGGGTCCAGGGGCTTCGCAGAAGACATCCTAGCAGGATTCTAGCAGTGGGACTGGTGCACTGGACGAGAGGCCTCCCAATCACAGAAAACACCCCACAGAAATCCTAACAGACTTAAGGTAAGTACATACCCAAGTCAACACTGTACCTCAGCATTGAAGAAGATTTTGCAGCAGGAGGACTTCAGGATCTGCAGCCCAATACCAAGTCAATGGATTCCTTGTCATGGTGACTGAAAAGACCTCAGAAAGAACTTTGCAGCAGGGATCAATGGAGAAGGCTCTAGGCGAGGTTTTCCCTCACGGCTGAATGTGGTTCTGTGGATTTGGCACCTTTTCAAGGAGCACAGAAGACAGAAAATGAGTTGAATTCTCGTCGTTACAAAGGTCTAGCACTCTGTTGAGGCGACTTCTCTGACTCGATTCCGGTCTCTGGAGATACACCAGGATGCCCACAAAGTTTCAGCGAGATACGGAATTCGGAAGACTGTGCACTGCACAATGGGTCGAAGTCCCAGGGTATTGGAGTATTGCAGCAATGCAAGGTCGCAGCAACGTGTGGGATGGCCCAATATTCAGGTCTTCCTGAGTTTAGTGGGTCTCACCAGGCTCTGGGTCAGGGTCATCGTTTTCGGAGTCCCCAGGTCGATTGGAAGGAAGGGCTACAGCAGGCTCAGGTTGCACAGCAGGCTCTCCGGTTACTGGATGTTTCAGTGTCAGTGGTCGACTTCTCTTCAGCTTCCAGGTTTGCAGTATTTAACAGGAACTACAGCACAACCTCTGCTTTCTCTCCCTGCATTTTACAACAAGGGGCAATCTAGTTGTCCAGTCAGGGCAGCCAGCCCCCACTGGGATTTATCCCCATTCAGGCAAGGAAGAAGACAAAGGACTGTGGAGTTTTGGACTCCTCCCTCGCATCCTGCCTTCACAGACAGAATGGATTCTGGGCGAGGATCCACGGGACTCCCGCCGAAGATGAAAATCACACAAAGGAATTTCCCACCCTGAATGTCAGGGGAAGGAGCAGTAAAAGACCAGAAACACTAAAATGGCGAAAAAAAGACGACCTGCCATTTTGGTAAAAGGAGCACCCCTAGGTGCCTTTACTGCAGCTTTGATTACAGCCTGCGGTAAAGATGCACCAAATTAATACAAGGTATCACTGCCAGCAGCCATTGAAGGTAAGCTTGTCCCTATAACAGAATTGTTAGTTTTTTGTGTGAAAGGGGATGCATTGTATCTCCCCAGCACTCCACATAAGGTGGGGGTGTGCTGGTTTCACCTGACAAAATGTAAAAGGGATCCAAAGATCTTTTCTGGAACTGTAGTTCTCTCAAGGTTAGGCACAGAAAATTAAAAGGGGAGCCCCCAGGGCAACCCAGCAACAACAGGCACTTATTGCCAACAATTTGTTAAAGATGATAACTTTAAAAAGACACTATGTAGAGTCTAAAAACTGACGCTCATAAAAAGAGTAAGAGTCACTGAGTGTGGAAAAAGGTTCCCACTCAGAGGTATTAAGGAAGAATATTCCACTAGTGAAGCAAAAAGTTCTGGGGTTGACCCAGGTTAGGAAGATTTACCATTTCTATGAAAATCTTACCTAACACTCTGCTCTTCCCAAAAATCGGGCGGGCTTCAGGACTGAAGCCTGCAAAAAGGCAAAACACAAATGATTCAAACTTGATCCAAGCAGAGTAAAAGCCCAGAAGAAACTAACTAATAAGAAATGCCAATTGCGGGGGGGGGGGCATTTTGAGAAAATGGTCACCCTTGGGTGCAGCACTGCAGCTGAGGTATCGGCCTGCAGATACATGAAACTAGGTAGTAAAAAATAAACCACTGCCACCAGCCATTCAAGTGAGTTAGTTTAACAAAATGTTAGATGATGAATGGGTTAAAGGAATTATTATATAACCCACAGCACTCCACATTAGGGTGGTGTGCGCTGGACCCATACAGTTAAGGTAAGTAAGACAAGGGTCATCTTTCTTACTATTCTTGGGAACAGTAGTTCACCCAAGAAAATGTAGTTGCACATTAAGAGAAGTCAAGCGGCACTGCTCAAAAGGTGCTGTGTCACAATGCAAAAACAGATGCCTATGGAGTTTACCAGACTCTGCAAAACAGTATGGAACATAGAAAATCAGAGTCAGGAAAACACATGAGTGAGTGAGAATAAGGTCCCAGTCACCCAGGAATAAAAATTAAAAAGCCCCGAGTTCAGCAAAAGAGCTTGGGGTCTCGTGGGGATATAGGGAATTGGCACAGAAATTAATATTCTCCCTACACCTCAGCAACATTTTTTATTGTAATCTTTGGTATACTGGACAAGGTGATGAAGGCAGCTCAGCTCGAAGTAGTGGTACTGTTGGGAACTGCGTAGTGCAACTACAATCAAACGCACCAATAAACCACTCTTGGAGAGGGAAGAAAGAGTTGGGGTACCGTGCAGAGTAATTTGTGATGTAATCTGTGAAGGGAACTCTACCGATTTTTGTAGTGAGGATAGCTGCAAACTGATTATTTGGAATTATGCTGTTTACTTTCGAATTGTAAGGAAAACAATATTATTTGGACATTTCGTAGCGTATTAAATTGCTTGTGAATATTATGTAAAAGTACCATGTGTACTGAAATTTTTTTTAATACAAAAGTGTCCTGCATTATAAAAAGTAATGTGTTGGTACTGTTATTATTCTTAACTGAATGTGTGTTAAAGCTTACCAATAGGATTTACCTACCTTGAATAACTACAAGTTCTTAAAGTGTACCATTGGGTTTTGATTTCCCTCTTCTGCCTAGTGCATTTCTAAAACAGTCTCGAAGTTAATACTTGTCTTTGAGTTGATTGGAGCCCCTCTTAAAAGTATATTGGTCTTTACTTACTTTGAATAGCGGCTGCTCTTCTAAAGTTTTTACACTGGGTTGTGCTTTCTGTGAAATGCTTTAGTGCGATTCTAAAATAGTTTCCTAAAGTTCTTGCTAACCTTTAGAAACTGTATTGTACATTTCTGAAAAGTATACTGAGTACAACTAGCTATTAAGCAGCGGATAGGTATGCACCAATCAGTCAATTACTTACCTTGAAATGGATTCTTTCTTAAAAGCTAATTGTTTGCTGTCCCTGAATTGCTTAGTGCATTCTAAAATAGTTATTACGTGGTCATACTTCACATTCAGCAGCTGAAGACCCCTCCAGAAAGTATGGGTTGTTATACTAACTCTGAACTGTGTTCTAAAAAGTAATCTTGCAAGGTGTATATTTGTAACAGGGTTGGTCTATTAAGTGATGTCTACAACTGTCACTGCATGACTGCTAAGGGCAACTACCCTTGAATTACTGATGGTGTTCAAAAATTGTATCTAACCTGGTTTTACTCCGCAAGAATAGCTGACTGACATTCTGAATGTGTTGTAGGTTTGACTCACCTTGATTTCATGCTCGTGTAAATAAGGTTATTCTTTGGGTTGTATCCCATAAGTATTGAGTTGGTTTTTATAATTGTTTATATGATATGTTATAGTACTTACCCAAGATTACAAAACATACAAATCCATCCTCACCCCAATCCTCCACGAGGTCTACCTGGAGGCCTACGAAAACGGGGTCTTACTTAACACTATGAAAGAGACAATAATTATTCCCATGCTCAAACCAAACAAACCACCCACTGACTGTGACTCTTATAGCCCTCTGGCCATGTTAAATTATGATAGTAAGATCCTCACCACTATACTGGCCAGAAGACTCGCCAGGGTGGTAGGGTCCCTAATCCACGAAGACCAGAATGGCTTTGTCCCAGGACGCAACACCACGGCCAACCTGAGAAGTCTTCAACACATTATGGCCGAAACCTATGAGAATGAGGAAGACCTGACAGTACTATCACACGATGCCATCAAGGCCTTTGATTACATCTTCTGGGAGTGGCTCATCGAGGTGCTGAGGGGGTTCGGGTTTGGCGAGGGCTTTGTCAGATGGATCACAGTACTCTATAATTCTCCTATGACAAGAGTAAAAACCGGCAGAACGGTGTCTGTATCCTGGAAAATACAATGGGGCACCAGACAAGGGTGCCCACTGTCGCCCATGCTATACATATTGGGCCTTGCCATATACTTTAGGAATCAATTCTTTGACGCTGGCATCAAAGTGGGCAACGAACATAACATAATATCCCTGTACGCGGACAATGTCCTTCTATACTTGAAAGATCCCCAGGTCAACGCACCAATCACATTGGATGTACTAGACAACTATGCGAAATACTCTGGGATCGAATTCAGTAGACTGAAATCCTCTGCCTTTCCCTTGGCCAGCCTGAGAGGCTTAGAAGAAACTGACCTCCCGGACACTGGGATAAAGTGGCAACTCGACACGTTCCGGTACCTAGGAATTAATGTGAGTTACACCCCGATGCTCACACACGAGCACAACACGGAGGTAGCAATAACCAGCCTTCGCAGATCCATGAAGTTTTGGTCTAGACTCCCACTTGCAATGGTGGGCAGGGCAGCAATCGTCAAGATGATAGTCCTACCCCGATTTCTGTACTACTTGGTCAACATATGCCACTACGTCAGACCGCCCTTCTTTAAGAAATTAGAGGAACTTATCAGGGACTTCCTATGGTGACCTACCAGGCATAAATTGACTTTGGCTACCCTATCCCTCCCATATCAGGAGGGGAGAATACAACTTCCAGACCCCCAGTTGTATTATCTTGCGGCACAGCTTAGCCACGTGACAAAGTGGCTTTCTGATGAACCATCAGCCGAGCTGGGACTATTGAAACAATCTCCCTCCAGAATATTCCCCAGGGAAACTCTTTGCAACCCTCTACGACAATCCCCAGACGCCCCCCTGATCGTCTAACTTGGCAGGCAGATCTGGACCAGAACCTGCTACATCAGACAGGTGAAAAACCCTTACTCTCCAGACAACCCCATTCTGGTTAACATGTGCAAAACTGAATCAGATCGCTCCACATCCAGGAGGTGGGAGGACTCTGGAATCTACACATGGGGATACATGTTTGACGAGGGTGAATTCAGGGATTTTGAATCGCTGCGGGCTAATGAGAACTATAGCCATGGCATGGAAGTCACCAGGGGGCCCTAGACATGAACTCTGGTTAAAAGAACTAGAGAGATGGACTGCAGCTGAAACCAGAGCCTGGCAAGATGGAATCGCCTCTGACAGAGACTTTGCGAGTGGCACCCTGGACTCCTGGAAGGCCCTCCTGAGCGATATACCCTTCAGTGCAGACCATAAACCCCCCTGATAAACTCCATTTCGAGGGGTTTGGGTCCTCCGACGTATTCCATATCTGACAGGTAATCACCACAGCTGTGCTGCTTCGGAAACTTTTTTTCTGCGTCGATGACGTTGATGCGCCGTCGTCGAGGACCTCCTCCGACGTCATCCGATGTGATAAGTAGGACGCACGACGCCCGTAGCCTCAGTTCCGTTTTTTCCGCGAACGTGTTGCTTCGTGAATCTCGGTTACGCCTCGACTCTTTGGAGTTCTGTTCTTCTCGGTTCTTCGAACCTGTTCGTTTTTGTGAAAAATCCTTCGTAAGAAGATGTCTTCTACTTCGTCTTCGACCCCGCGTCCGGGCTTCAAGAAGTGCGGGGAGTGTGGGTCCAAGATGTCGGTGACAGGCTCGCACGACGCCTGCCTCTGGTGCCTCGGGGAGGCCCACGACACGGATGACTGTATCGACTGCCAGTCGCTCACGTCCAAAGCCTTACGGAAACGTAAGAAGTTGTTGTCGGTAGGTCGGGTGTCCAAGCCCCGGAAGTCGAAGTCTGCGGGGCTTTCGACAGATGATTCGAGAGGTGACTCTTCGCGTCGTCGTCAGAAGTCTCGTGGGTCTCATTCTAGGAGTCGGTCTCGCCACTCCTCGGCTTCTTTGAGGCATTCTCTGAAGCGCCGATAGCGGTCGTCTTCCAGGTCCTCTTCTGAGGACTCTGCCTGGCACATCGCTTACCCCACCAGCCGTCTGACGCCGGAGGAATGGGCTTCCTTCGGAAAGAAAATGCTGGCGATTCTCGAGTCGCAGGGTACTAAGCAGTCCGCGCCCCTGAGTGGGGTCGGCCATGAGAGGTCGAGAGACACCGCTCGCAAGAGTGGTCGGCCCGAGTCACAGGAGAGGTCCCGTTCTGACAAGGGGACTCGTTCTCGACGTACCCGTTCCAGGTCCCGGTCCTCGACACGTTCGAGACCGTGTGCACCTGTGATGTCTTCGAGGAAGACATCGACGCCTAAGGCGTCGAGGGCGTCGACAGGCTTTCTCGAGGCTCCGGCCCCGAGGAAGTCGTCGAAGCCGTCGACGCTCAGGTCGTCAAAGGACACGCTCGGAGCTTAGGCTTTGAGGACTGTGTCGACGCCGTTGATGCTGGCGGCGCTTCATCTGATGTTGACGCTGATTTACTCGACGCCGATCCTCTCGGCGCCGATGCCTGTTCTCTCGACGCCGATTCACTCGACGCCTTTCGGGGCCGGGGTGTCGGAGGTACCTCGTGGCACGGGGGAACCCCCTAGAAAGGCTCTGGTTAAGAGCAAGCACTCTCGGGTGCCTTCTTTTCACCACCTGGAATATATATCGGAGGTGGATGAGGATTCTGATGGCCTGGTTCCTAGTCAGGTTCCAGATGAGATGGTCTCGGGCCATAGCCAATTTGACGATTTGAGGCAGTCACTGCATGATGCCAGTGGACTGGACACCTCTCCGGAGGTGGAGTTTTGTAGGCCTGAGCCTGGCTCTCATGCCGATTCCTCGTACCGGCGCCTTATTGCTAGGGTCTCCAAGTACTTGGGATGGTCTGCTCCCCCAGGGGAGTTTGTGCAGGATGATCTCACGGACATCCTTGATGTTGGTCCCCCAACTGAACCGGTACTGCCGTTTCATATGGCTCTACAGAGAAGGGTGGCGGCAGCTTGGACTGCTCCGGAGAGTCTCCCAGCGGTGGGCAGGTCCTTGTCGCGAAAATACCGTCCAGCCAGTAGCGACCCCTGCTACTTGACCAGGCACCCCACTCCGGAGAGTTTGGTGGTGCAGGCGGCCACGGCCCCGGCAAAGCAGGCGTCGTACCCTACCATCCTTCCTGATAGGGACGACAAACGTTTTGATAGCTGGGCGAAGAAAGTGTTTTCTTCGGGTGGTATGGCGCTTCAGGCGGCCAACTCCATATGTGCCTTGTCTCGTTTCACACACACTCTGTGGAACTGTGTTGCGTTAGCGGCTGAACATATTCCCGAAGGGGACGAACGGGGTGGTTTCCTTGCTATGGTCCAGGATGGTAAGGATGCCATGTGCGAGTCCGTTCAGTCGGGTTTGGACATGGCTGAATGCGTCAGCAGGTCCATGGGGGCGAACACCGTGATACGCAGGTTTGCGTGGTTGCAGAAGTCGGGGTTTGCGCCTGATGTGCAGTCCCGGCTCCTCAACATGCCCTTTGACGGTGAACACCTTTTTGGCAGCAAGGCTGACGAGAGCCTTGAGAGGTTGCAGACCTCCAAAGCTGCAGCAAAGTATTTGGGCGCTGCAGTTCGCCAACCTCCGCCTTTTCGTCCGAGGGGACAGCAATGGAGGGGTGGTTCCTTTCGCTATTACTCGTCCTTCAGTAAAGCGAGAGGAGCTAGCAATCAAAGAGGCCAACGCAGGGGTACCAGAGGTGGACGACAGGGTACCCGTGGTGCCAAGGCCGCTCGGGCAGTTGCCTCTTTGCCCTCAGCTAACGCTGCAGCCGCTACCACTCAATCATGAGGCCATGTCCCATCGTTCGCCGGTTGGGGGAAGGCTGGCGCAGCATCTTGTAGAGTGGCGTGCCATTACTTCAGATGTGTGGGTTCTGGAGATCATAACCCATGGCTACTGTCTTCCCTTTTGGCAGAGGCCTCACGACAATCCACCAGGGAACCTCTCTTTGAAGAGTCCGGATCCGCTCCTTTCCCAGGAAATTCAAGCCCTGCTGGAGAAAGGCGCCACAGAACTGGTGCCTGTAGCGGAGAGGAACAAGGGATGGTATTCCCCTTATTTTTTGATTTCGAAGAAAGACGGGGGATTGAGATCCATCATGGACTTGCGCGGTTTGAACAAACTCCTCAGGAAGGACAAGTTCAAGATGGTTACTCTCTCTCAAGTCCTCCAGGCCCTTCAGCTTCAGGACTGGTTAGTGTCTCTCGACCTCAAGGATGCTTACTTCCATGTGCCGATCCATCCCAAGCACAAGAAGTACCTGAGGTTCGCGGGTCCTGCTGTTCGGATTGACCTCCGCCCCGAGGGTTTTCACCAAGCTAATGGTGGTGGTGGCAGCGCATCTCAGGCAAGGGGGGGATTCACGTCTACCCCTACCTGGATGATTGGTTGATCAGGGGGAGCTCTCCCGAGCAAGTCCTGGATCATCTGTCCGTCACCTGCCACTCCCTTCACAGGCTGGGCTTCTCCCTCAATTTAAAGAAGTCCCATTTGACGCCAACACAGCGGTTCCAGTACATCGGAGCAGTGCTCGACACTTCCCCGGGGCAGTGTTTTCCTCCCCAGATGAGGGCTCTTCACATTCAGCAGATGGTGCACAAGTTTCAGCATGCCCAGACGCTCCCAGCGTTCGAGTTCTTGAGGTTGCTCGCCTCATGGCATCCTGCATTCTTCTGGTGCCAGGGGCTCGCCTGTGGATGAGATCTTTGCAGTGGGCACTCAAGATGCAATGGTCGCAGTCCTCCGGCAGGATGTCGGACCCGGTTCAGGTGCCGCCCTCGGTCGCCCAGGACCTTCTATGGTGGGCCGTCGAAGGCAACTTGATGAAGGGGGCTCCGTTTTGGCTTCACTGGCCGGAGGTGACGATCATGACGGATGCATCCCTCACGGGATGGGGAGCTCATGCCAACGAGCTGACAGCGGTCGTTGGTCTCCGTCGGAGTCCAGACTCCATATCAATCTGTTGGAACTGAGGGCCGTCAGGCTAGCCCTGAAGGCTTTTCTGCCGACTGTGCGAGGAAAGAATGTCCTGATCCTGACGGACAACACAGTGGCCATGCACTACCTCAACAAAAAGGGGGGGCAGGGTCACTTCCTCTGTGCAGGGAGGCGATGCAGCTCCGGTTCTAGGCCATCCAGCAGGAAGTTTCGATCTCGGCAGTTCATCTGGCCGGAGACGAAAACGTGACGGCGGACGCTCTGAGCAGGCAGAGCACGATCCCTCACGAGTGGGAGTTGGCTCAGGAGATTCTCCTGGAGATCTTCGCCCTTTGGGGGGCCCCCTCAAGTGGATCTCTTCGCCTCCAGTGTAAACCAGAAGTGCGAGAGGTTCTGCTCGTGGGAATTTCCTCCAAAAGGAGCCTTAGGAGACGCGTTCGTGGTGGAGTGGTCATTCCCACTGCTGTACGAGTTTCCTCCAGTCCCCGTCATCCCGCAAGTGCTGCGGAGGTTATGGAAGTTCGGTTCCCGGATGATCCTCATTGCTCCGTCGTGGGCTCGGAGGACGTGGTACCCGGACCTTCTCGACTTGTCCATCTGTCCTCCACGTCGTCTTCCCTACCGAGACGATCTGCTCTCACGGGAGGGGGGTCAGGTTCTCTATCCAGAGGTCAGATCCCTCAACCTTCACGCTTGGCTTCTGAAAGGTTGAGGTCTAAGGATTGGGACCTCCCTGAAGACGTGATGAAGGTGTTGCTCTCGGCCCGACGGCCAGCAACAAAGTCTCTGTACCGTTGCCGTTGGCGTAAGTTCTGCGACTGGTGCAGAGTTCAGAATGTGGATCCTTTTGCATGTGACATCACCATGGTTCTGTCCTTTTTACTTTCTTTGGCCCACAGGGGCTTGCAAGTGTGTACCATTTAAAGGTTACCTGGCGCCGCTGTCCATCTTTAAGCGCTTGTCTGAAGAGTGTTCTTACTTTAAAATCCCTTTAATTTCACAGTTTCTGAAAGGGCTCACTAATGTGTTCCCTCCGTCACCTTTCCTGGTGCCCGGTTGGGATTTAAACAAGTTTCTTATGGGTGCTCCGTTTGAGCCTTTACATTCTTGCCCTTTGAGGCTGTTAACTCTGAAAACTGTGTTTTTAGTTGCGGTTACTTCCGCTCGCAGAGTGAGTGAGTTACAGGCACTTTCAGTTAAGCCACCCTTCACTGTATTTCACAAGGACAGGGTTGTCCTTGGAGTTCGTCCTTCTTTTCTTCTGAAGGTGGTTTCGGAATTTCATTTGAGCCAGAAGGTTGTTCTTCCGGCGTTCTATCCTCCTCCACATCCTGGTAAGGAAGAGGAGAGGCTCCATAGGCTTGATCCTATGAGAGCTTTAAGCTTTTATGTTTCACGCATGTCCCGGGTCAGAGTGGACGATCAACTCTTTATTGGTTACGCTGGAAAGCGTTTGGGACAAGCTGTGACGAAACGGACTTTGTCTCGCTGGATTATTTTGGCCATCTCGGAGTGTTACCGCTTGGCGGGTAAGGACCCACCGGCTGGCTTGCGTGCCCATTCTACCAGGGGTCTGGCTGCTTCTACTGCCCTGCAGAGGGGTGTTCCTATTCGCAACATCTGTGATGCAGCCACCTGGGCTTCAGTACATACATTTGTACGTCACTATTCCCTCGATTCCATCCGACGACAGGATCTGGCCTTTGGCAAGGCGGTCCTTTGCTCTGCTATTTGATTGGCAATTCTAAATTTTAATTGTAAATTCTTTCCCTCCTCCTTGCTCTGGTACTGCTTTGGGAGTCTGTCATAGATATGGAATACGTCGGAGGACCCAATCCCCTAGAAGAACAAGTTACTTTCTTACCTGGTAACGTTCTTTCGATGGGATGGTCCGACGACGTATTCCATATCGCTCCCTCCCTACCTTCCCCGCTGCAGAATTTCTTTTGCGATTGCAGCTTAAGTTCCGCAAGGCTTTGTGTCTGACTGGCAGTAGACTAATGTCACACGTTCTGGGGGGGAAAAACTACAACTGAGGCTACGGGCGTCGTGCGTCCTACTTATCACATGGGACGACATCGGACATCGGAGGAGGTCCTCGATGACGGCGCATCAACGTCATCGACGCAGGACGCAGACGCCGAAAAAAGTTTCCGAAGCAGCACAGCTGTGGTGATTACCTGTCATAGATATGGAATACGTCGTCGGACCATCCCATCGAAAGAACGTTACCAGTTAAGAAAATAACTTGTTCTACTCTACCATATAAGATCCCTCACACTCGCCCGGACATGGTGATCTCCTTGACCGAGATCCCTCCCACTTCCCGAGATGTCGGAACCCCCATCTGCACCCATACCCACCCAAGTAAGAGGAACTGTTCCCTTGAAGACTGTTGTTGTTTATGTTTATTGTTTTAGTTAATTTTCTTGTATTTGTATGCATTTAGTACAAATGACAATAAAATGTTTAAAAAAAAATAGTATTTACCCAAGATTTATCATTGCCTACTTGTATTTAAATAAACCCTTTATTTTTCAATACATATTGTTTGTGTTTCTTTGGACCATATGCATGCTACAATTTCTTTGTACCAAGCTACATCCCTCTCTCCCTCCTAAGATAAGCCTGGCTGCTCTGTCCATGCTACCCACATTCTCAGGTGGTATAGCCTTATACTAAGCGTGGAGTTTTTGCACTGCCTCAGATATGGTTTTATGAAGCACTTAGTTGGACTTTAGAATACTGTCCCTAACAGTCGACCCCACCAAGTGGCAGCACAGAAAGGGAGAAAAACTTTGGTCAGTGGTGGAAGTGGCAGAAACACGTTGACAAGGAGGCCTGGAAATGGTGAACTGCTGCCTGGGTGCGGGAGAGCGCCAGAGCGTGAGCATTGTGGGAGGGGTCCTGGTAAAAGGGAGAGCACAGGGTGAGCAGCACAGTAACCAGGCAACCAGAGTACCAGGGGCGCCACCCCACTATGATGGTTTCCTTTCCCCACAGCTGCAGGGACAATAAAGGAAACTGGACCTAAATGAGAAACAGACTGGATACCACCTTACTGACTGAAGCTGACCAGCGAAATAATGGTGGATAAAATGGAAGGAAGTGCTCTCGCAATTTCAGTGCACGTTTAAGGGAGACCTGGCAAAGGCAGAGACCTGGGCCCCCCACCCATGCACAGCAGAAATAGGTGCAATCAAGAGCAACATCCAAGTCCATTTGGAGGAAATACGGGGGATGCGGACTGACATTGTGTCAAAGGTGGCGGACCTCACGATAAAGGTAGAATCAAGTGAGGAAAGGATGGAGGGTCTGGAGGCAAATCAGACCTCGGTGGAGGTAATGCATTTGCAGATGGATGCAAGTCTCCTGGAAGTGGTAAGGTGGGAGAAAGAATTGCGCCTAAAAGTGGATGACATTGATAATCGAGAACGGATTAACAATCTCGGCTATTTTGGACTTATTGAAAAAGAGGGAGTTGCGCCAGCATTCCTAGAGCAAAAGATTCAAGAAATTGGAGGCAAAGTCCTGGGTGCCAATGAAGGACAGAGTGCATCGAGTAGGAACCTGGGATAAAGGGCCACGCTCAGTCCTGGCACGTCTACACTACTATGGAGACAAGGTGAAGATCCTGGAGAAAGTGAGGCAATTGGGTAACATTGACTATAAGGACTCTAAGGTCGTGATCTTCCAGGATCTGTTGGTTCACATGCTCTTGAGGAGAAATAAATGTGCCCACTCACTAGATGGCTGCAAGAGAAGGGAGTGAGAAATTGCTTGGGCTATCCCTTGGCACTTGTGTTTGAATGGGAGGGAGAGCGTCTTCACTCGGTGACGAAGGGGGAAATCATGAGAGCCATGGTTGATCTTATGGGAACTGACGCAAAGGCCACCAGTTCGAACGGGAGGGGCGGTAGTAGACCGTGCAGACTCTCCTGGGACATTAGGGAAAACTCTGGTAGATGCACAGTCCAGCGAACTAGGACGTTTCAGTGGCTTAACCCTCACTCGCCGAGTAAGGATGACACGTGAGGAGGAGTTGGTCCATTATCAGGGCCCTTGATTTCCTTAGTTCACGTTCAGGCTCACTTTTGTGACTTGCTCACATGCTGTCGACTAAGAGGGGTGAGACCAACAAATGGAGCGTGGGGCACGTAGGCCTGATGGGGTGTCTATGGCTGCTTCTGGAATGTTTTGGAGGGGGTAACTACGGTCAGTTGGGAGAGGAGGATGGGGAGACTTTGGGGTTATGGGGATGCCTGTGGTTGTTTGAGAATGTTATTATTGCTGTTGGGGACCGGGGAGGCATCTCTTGTGATTTGACTGGTGGGAACATGTTCTTTGGGTCACACTGTCGAACGCCTCAGGTTAGAGGGGTTAAAGGGCATGGGGGGGCTTGATCACTTGCAAAGTTTTTTGTTTTGGAAGGGGGTATACAGGGTTGGGTTAGGGATGTTGATGGGAGGAAGCTCTCATGCAGCAGTTTACGTTGGAAGGTGGATGGGAAATCACTATGAGCAAGGCGGGTTTGGGGAAGATTTGCGAAGAGGGTGTATGGCTGAAGTGAAGGTAGTCACCCTAAATGTAAAGGGGCTCAATTCTCAGAACAAGAGCTCCCCAAGTAACCTGTTTCGTAAGCAACACTTGGTGGTCCTTTTTTGTTGTTCTTGCAGGTAACCCACTACAAGCAGGGAAAAGTAATACGCAATAAAGGGCAGAGACATTGGGAGTGTCTTTTGGGCTTCACACAGGGACCCTAAGAAGGTGGTGGTGGGTATTCTGTTTGGGAAATCCCTCCAGATGAGAGACTCTGGGTCAAGAGGGGTTTGGGGGACACTTTTGGCAGTGAAGGGGCTCCATGATGGGGCTTGGGTCAGATACGATTCCTGCAACGGCTTTTCACACTCTTGGACTGTGCTGAAGAAGCCACTCTCTGGTGGAGGGGGGTGATTTCAACATCATAGCCAATCCAGTCTTAGACTGGTGGTCTGCGAAGGGGGACGAACTGAAGAAGGTTAGTAAGAACATTGATTTTTGGGAACCTTTTTAACTAATCACTTTTGGTTTGTTGTTTGGCAGTATCACTTCTCGGGCCCGAGGGCTATACATTTTTCTCGCCTCCGCACACAGGAACAAGTTGCTGACCTAGGGGCGTCCAAGGTGGAGGTGATTACATGGTCAGACCACAAGCTAGTTATAGCGGAATGGAGGGTGTCTAGATGGAGATGTAACGGATACCATGCTGAGGGATCGGGTTCTTCAGGGACTTCCTGGGAAAGAAGATAGCGGCGTACTTTGATTTAAATGACAACGGGTAAGTGGCTATGGCGAAGGTATGGAAAGCAGCCAAGACCAGGATTAGGGGACTACTTATAGTGGAGGGGGTGAGAAAGGGGTTTAGTAGAAGGCAGCTTACAGGAAGACCTTGAAGGTTCTGAAATCCCAACTTGTGAAGGAGGATTCTAATATGGAGGACCTTCTAGTAGAGTTGAGAGAAAGGAGGAAAGTGATACACTCTGTTTTAATAGGGCAAATATGACATACACCAGGCAGAAGTACTTTGAAAAGGGAGATGACGTTGGTACTCTGCTGGCGAATAGGGTGAGGGTGTGCAGGGTCGAGAGGAGAGTTGACAAGATACGTGGGGTTGATGGGACTCTAGTGGGTGGAGGAGGTGATAACCCAGCACATTTCATGGAATATTAAGGACAGTTGTACACCAAACCGGCTACGGCTTTGGGGGACAAGATGCATAAGTAAAGTGCTGTGTCGATCCGGTGACTTACTGGGATGGAGGGTGGCCTTATTGGAGGCAGAGGTCACAGGGAAGAAGGTAGTGTTGGCGATAAAGCAGCTAAAGATGGGCAGTGTTCCGGGGGAAGATGGGTTCACCACACTCTTTTATAGGCAATACCAAACTCTGTTGGTGAAACCCCGAGCCAACCTTTTTTTTAAATTTATTTTTATTGAGTGTTTACAACATGAGGGTGGAACCCTTTAACAAAAAAATTGGCAATAAGACAAACATCCCTTCTATCGCCACCCCCTTCCCTTTTTGCAGGTGGAGTCAACTTTTTAGGCAGATACAGGCATGTACTATGTTTACAAGTAATACTACTTAACTGAGTTGGCTGCACCAGTTTTAACCTTTCCCCCATGGGGTCCAAGTCGCGCCACTCCTGGTTCAGAGTATTGATGGGCCAGGCCTTTCCTACATTGGACCATTCCTGCTGTGTCGGGAGGTGCACCCTTTTCCAGGGTGTGGCTTGGCATGTTCTTGCCGCTAACAGAAGAAAATGTACCAGTGTTGAGGGCTTGCCCCATCCATCATCCCTCCTTTCCAAGCCAAACAGGATGAACATGGGGTCAAAGCTATGTTCTCCCTCTCCCACATCCCTAATCCATCACAGGACCTCAGACCAGAACACCTGTACCCTGGGACATGCCCACCACATGTGCCAATAATCGGCTCTTGTTCCGCACCTGTGCCAACAATGGGGATCCACAGTCGGGAACATTCTGGACAAGCGTACCGGGCCGGATTGCCAACGATGGAGCAACTTTATCGCATGCAACTTGTACTGGCATGAAATGGAGTTCGTAAAGGCTTGCGATCACAGACGGTGCCACAAATCATCGCCTATTTCCAGTTCAAGGTCCCTCTCCCATCGTGCTCGGAGTCCCCCAACGACCCAGTCGCCTGCCAAGAGTGCCCTGTAGAGGCGGGAGATAAGGCCCTTCATGTCTGCATACCCGTCCAGTACCTTCTTCGACTGGGGTAAGATCCCTTTGGATACATTTCTTCCATTTCTATGACATGAATATGCCTTGAGCCTATGATATAGCAGGACAGACAGCCTCCCCATGTCGAGTGCCTCTTCCAATTTTTGAATCCTTATAAATTCCTCCTTTTGTAGCAATTGGCCCACCCTATTGCGTCCCGCTTCGAACCAGGACTGATAGTGTTCAACTCCCGGTATTCCGTCTGTAACCAGCGGTGCCCAGATATGGCTCATAGGAGAGTGCCAGGTGGTGATTTTTGCCCCTCTTCCCCCCCATGTTTAGGACTTCCCATAGGACCCCAGGATCGGATGGTCTCTAACACATCTCGGGATATTGTTTCTGGGGACCCAAAGCCATTTCCCTACAGTTGCCAGGAGCAGGTGTTGGTTTTCTAGGAATACCCACTGTTTCTCTGGGTCCTCCCTCAGGTGTGGGACCAATGCCCGAAGTTGAGCCGCCCTGTAGTACGTTGCCAGATCCGGAAGGCCTACGCCTCCCCTTTCCTTTGGGAGAATGAGCGTTTCGTATCCCACCCTGGGCTTCTGGCCCTGTCATAAAAATCTTGTGATGCGCCGTGTAGCTTCTTTCAGGTACTGCCCCGGGGCCTGGACTGGGAGCATTTGCAATAAGTACTCCACTCTCGGCAGGAGGTTCATTTTTATCGCTTTGAGCCTCCCCATCCGCGACAACTGTCCCTTCCCCCAACCTTCCATTTCAGAAAATAGTTTAGCAAACAGGGGGGGGGGGTAGCTGGCCTGACCTAGGTCTTGTCCGGGGCGAACAATGTTAATCCTGAGGTATTTCACCTCCTCCCGTTAAATCTGCAGTCCCAACGATTCCAATTCTCTGATGTCCCTATTGGAATCCGCAGCAAAAGGAAAGACCACTGATTTTCCAACATTCACCTTGAATCCAGAGTGCCTCCCGAACTCTCCAATCACCGCCATGGCTGTTGGGATGGAGCGGGTGGGCTGCTTCAGGTGTAGCATGACGACGTCCGCATACCGCCCTAGTTTAAATTCCCTATCACCCACCCTGATTCCCTCTATCTCAGTGGCACGCCTCAGGTATTCCGCAAGTACTTCCATTGTTAGGGCAAATAACGGGGGTGTTAATGGACACCCCTGTCGCGTGCCACTTATACTGAAAGGCCGGGACATCCGCCCAATAACTGTGACCCTGGCCGTTGGGCTTTCATATAGAGCCTGGACACCCTTTAGAATTCCCCTACCAGAGGCAAATTTCCAAAGCACCCCCTCAAGAAATCCCCAATCCACCCGATCATAGGCCTTCTCTGCGTCTAGTACCGGGTTCCCCTCATTATTTTTGCAGCGGCGTCCATGAGGTGTAATGTCTTATGCATGGTGTCAGCTCCCGGTCTACCCTGGTTGAACCCCACTTGGTCTGAGCGGATGAGTTTCGGCATGAGGCCCTCCATTCGCGTGGCCAATATCCTAGTGAAGAGTTTGGCATCTACATTAAGTTGAGAGATGGGGCGATACGACTTGCATTCCTCAGTTCTTTATCCGCCTTTGGGATGACGGTGATCAAGGCCCTCCCGGATGACGGTGGTGGGGGGGCCCTCCCGGAAGCCACGATGACGATAAATAGACTGGCAAGGTACCGAGACAGGGGTGCTGCGAACATCTTATAAAATTCTGCTGTGTACCCGTCCTTCCCATGCTTCAGTCCCACTATTGCCTTGACCACTTCCTCCTGCGTAATATGCCTGGCTAACTCGAGGCTCTCCTCAGTACCGCGTCTCTGGAGCGGAACTCCCGTAAGATATTCTCCCATGGAATCGTTGTCCGAGGTCTCCTCTCTCCCATATAGTCCTTCATAAAATGTGGCAAACTCACCTGCAATTCCCCCTCCCACCCACCCTCCGCACACCTCTCTGACCCCCTTCTCCTCAGATCCCTAATACCCACCTCTCCGCCCTCTGGCCTTAGAGTTTGGTGCCAGTAGTGCATATTCTTTATCCCCCTTCTCATAGTATCTCTAAGGTAGTTCAGGCTAAACACTACTTTACCCATTTCCACACCTCTCAGCTCCTTGTGTATAGCCCTGGCTTTCTTAAGGTCCTCTATCTGCTCTCTCTCATATCCTTGCCCACAGCCTTTTCCAGGAGGCGGATCTCTCCTGTGAGTTTTCGGGACAGTAAGGTCATGGTTCTCTTTTAGAAGCACCTTCCCTAATGAGGAGGCCCCTCCAGGTTGCGTTTGCAGCATCCCAAACGATGCCGTGGTCCACTTCTCCTGTGTCATTTAATAGCCTTCCTCATTCCCTCTACAAAGAATGCCTCCCTGATGAGGAGGTCATTACAACGCCAGAGAGATTCCCTGGATTTCAAACCCGAGAGGACCACCTCCATTTCCACCAGGACGTGGTCTGACCAACTGATTGGGGTGAGTTCACAGTTGCACGCCCTCCTCACGTGCTGCTGTTCCATGAAAAGGTAGTCCATCCTAGTTCTCGAGCCGGGCACTGGCGAGTAAAAGGTATAACCCCTCGCCGTTGGGTGGGAGTCCCTCCAAACGTCAATTAGCCCCTGGTCCAACATGTAGTTGCCGAACCCTCTATTTGTGGAACCACCCTTGGTTCCTGAAGGGACCTGCCCCCCGCTATGGTCCAATTTCCTGTCCGCCCACATGTTGAAATCACCCCCCATGATAAGGAGGCCCTCTGTCCTGTCCATGAGTTTTCCCATGGTCTCCCGCAGGAACCGCATTTGACTAGCATTTGGGCAGTACATTGACACTATGGTGACCCTCGTATTTTCTATGGACCCTGATATTACTAGGGCCTGCCCATCAGGCCGGCTCCAGGTCACTGGCTCTGAGAGTCTGAGCCGTTTATTCAGTACAATTCCCACTCCACCTTTTTTCAGGGACCCCGAAGCCCAGAATGTTTGACCCACATGTGCCCCTGGGATACGCCTCTCCTCCCCCAGCACCGTCCGGGTTTCCTGTATCAAAAGAACATCTAGGCCAGAGTTTTTCATTTCCTTCCCCAGTAGTGAGAGCTTCGTGGGGGAGTTGAGGCCCTTTACATTCAGGGAGCCTATTTTGAGGACCTCCACCCGGCCTGTCTTTTCAGGTCGCGCCATCCGGACCCTTGGATACCCTTCTCACCCACTCGGTATCACTGTGAATTATGACATTCCTGTATATGTATAACCTGCCTGCCCTCGTATAACTCCATCCATCAACTTTAACTCCTTCCCCCCTGTCTTCCCTCACCCCCATGCCACCCTCCCCCCGAGCATTACGCTGCTTGAGATGCCCACCCTAGGGTGTGCCACTAGGGAAGAAAACGCAACTCCATTATTGTCCCCGATATCACCTCGCCTCCCCCCAGTGGAAGTTCTGTGCCCCTGAACTCTCCATACCTGAAAGGCCGTGGCCCCTCACTCATCCCTTGTCTTCAGGTCCCCTATGAGGAGGGGTGTTCAGCTTCCTGAATGTTCTGCCGTCCTGTACTTATTTCTTTTAGGCTCTCAGGCCGTCGGGCTTCTTTCGCTGCTCCAAGAATGGTGTCCCTGATCCCTCCATATCTCCTGATTGTTCCTCTTCCTTGATGACCTGTAGCACCTGAATAGCCTCTTGTCCACCGGTCACTGTCGCCCAACTCTCTGCATTCAAATGTCAGGGCGAAAGGATAGGACCATCTGTACCTGATGCCTTTGTCAGAGAGCCATTGTGTAAGTGGGCGGCAGGCTATGCAACGGGACAGTGTCGGGGCTGAGAGATCCTAAAACACTCTGATTGTGTCAACTTCATAGAGGAAGCGCCCCAGACACTTTGACACTTTGACACTTTGCCTTTTCCAGGACTTCCATTTTCTTCCCTGGATCTGAGGAAGCCAACCACTATAGACACCGGGCCCTTGCCTCCTGCGCCGCCGCCTCTGCGGACCCTTTCAAGTTGCACCTCCTTCGAGGGCTGTGGCGTCAGGGTCTTCTCTGGGGTGGCACTCCTGTTTGGCATAGGGCAGGTGTGCTTGCAATTCACTCCCCAGCGCGCCCACCCCTGTGTTCTCTCTTGTGCTTCTTAATGGGGCGGGGGGAGCAATCTCTCCTTCGGCACTGTGCCTTTTCAGGGCAACTCCACCTCTCCTCGTTGCACCTTAGGCGTATTCGACTCGCCTCTACCCCGTGGGTTTCCACACGTGTGCTTTCTATCCTCAATTGTCTTGGAAGGATAATCTGCTTTAATTATGTCCGCTTTTGTCCCTCTTATCAGTCATACGCTCCTCACTGCTGCCTTTGGAGGCTTTCCGCCCCTCCGACCGAGATCCGGTTAACTCCCCGCCAGGTTGTCTAAGCCAGTAGTCGGTGGATCCGTTTACCTGCTGCGCATTTGGGCCCGCCCACGGACCCTGGCGGTCGCCCATTGGCTCTTTCCACCCTCGCGGCCGAGTCAATCCGTAGGACTCCCTTTTCACACTCTGGGCCCGGGTCCTGAGTTTGGTGGTGTTATCTCGCCCTGGGTTTATTTATTTTACATTTATAAAGCGCTCACACAGCCCACAGGCATCGAGGCGCTGTTACAGGAATTTTGTTTTTTCTTAATTGCGTAATTGTGTTTTTTTTTTGTTGTCTTAGTTACGTATTTATAACGCGCTTAAACACCTAGAGGTTTCTAAGCGCGGACCCGGGGATCGAACCTGTTGTTGCTTCGTGTCGTCTTGCTTCCAAGACGCGCACGCTGCCGCTGAGCTATCCTCCCGGGAATCCTGCCTATTCCTGCCCCACGCGGTCTATGGCTGCGCAGTCCCCTTTTGCAGGGAAGGCGATCGGACCGCTCCTCTGTGGTTCCCCTCTGCTGCGGTCTGTCTCTCACTGATTGGACGCCTCCCCTTCTGCTCCGGACACCTCACCTCGTTGTTGTGGGCACACGTGTTCCAGGTGTCCGCAGCAGCCCGGCCAGAGGGAGGCTTCTCTCCTCAGCTGGGGAACAGGCTCCTGGACCAAACGTGGTCAGCCTTCAATTCCTCTCGTCTCTGCCAGACGTGAGGGGCCTCGACCTTCTTCTCGCTCCGCAAGTCTGTTGTGAAGGGGCCCAGTCACCTGCGTGGCTCGGAGGTGCTGCGTGGATTAGCTCCGTCTGCCCGTCTCTTCTGCTCACGTACCGTCGCAGTCGAGCTCTGCAAAACAGATTCCAGGCCCTCTGCTGGTCTGGGGGGGTTGGCTGGTGCCCGGGGGTGCCTGGCGAGGCTATTTTGGATCCGGTCCGATCAGCGCCGTCTGAGCTGGGCTCGGTGTTAGGCGGGATGAAAGCCCCTCCTCCGCTTCTTGTAAGCAGACTGCTTGGTGTCCTTCCTTTTGGTGCTTGCGGATCCATCAGGGTGAATCCTGCTGAGGGAGGCACTGCCCCGTGCTTCTCATGCACTACAGGGGCCCGTGGGCTGCCCCAGTGGGACCTTACTCCACCGGGGGGGAGAATCTCATGCACTAGGCCCAACGACTATGAGAGCAGCTGCGTCCTCACACGTCCATCTTGGTCCGCGCCCCCTAGTGGTCTCCTAGTCAAGCTCTTTAATTCGATCATGGGGGATGGAACAGTACCACCATTGTTCTTGCAGGAGTTAATAGCGGTCATCCCAAAGCCGGGGAAGGACCATTGTTAGGACTGATTTTCTATACTCTGGCCTGGTGGACAGATGTATAGAAGGCCAACCTAGTGTAATGACGTGGACAACTCTGGGAGCTGTAGCCAAACCAGTTCAAGGTAGCAAGACGAGTGGTTGAGGCGAAGTCTCAAGGGATAGTGAGCTTGGAAGGGGTCTTCAATAAGCACACGCAGTGAAAAGTCAAGTAACACACTGTCATGACCCTTAACCCTGGCCCTCACTGGCAAGTCAGCCTTCCAGTTAGGGACAGGTCAAAGGCCTTAAAACCTTATCCAAGACCCTCTTTGGCGCCAGGCTCATAACCATCATGAAGACCAACATTAGAATGGGACTATTTACTTGGGCCTATTTAACTTGGGTGGGGGGGGGGAAGGTTCAGCCAACATGGAGGCACACACATAGCTCAGTTACAAGGAACTGAACTATGCGGTCTAGTCTTTTGGGTGTGGCAGGCCTGGGACTATTTTACCTGGACTACTTTATCTGAGACTATTTAAACTACACCCAAACAGCAGAACACGCTTCGTGTTATTCTGCTGTGGGCAGCGTAACGCTCACCGTGTCCAGTCCTTTGATGCCAGCTTACCTGAAACCAGGGACCTGCAGAGAGAGAAAGAACACTACAAAACTTACCTGGAATAGTATCCTGTCTTCAATCCATCGCCGACTTCAGTTCCACTCACCTAAAGGTACGAACTCCATCATCCGGCACTGCATGCATCCTGGAATACCATAACCTGGAACGAGGAGGAGGAAGAAGAAAGACAGCATTAATAAGCGTTTACTCACATTTCCTCCCGAACGAAGAAAGCCACACAATTCTTACCTGGGTAGTCATCTCATGGTCATTATCATTGCTGGAACATCACGGCACTCGGCGAGGAACAAAAGACACAGGTTAGCAATATAAAAGGCGAAATGGCATCGCACATTACTCACCGGACAGAATCGCGCACACCGCGCTTTCGCCTACGGGCCCATGCTCATCTTCAAACTGCATGACAACAGCAAAATACCTTTCCATACCTAAAAGGAAAGAAGCAAGACATTATTATTCGAACTAAGAGGAACATAAGAACTGCATATAAAGACTGTAAAGCAGCAAACCAACGGAGTGGCAGCAGGCCTGGATTCCCACAGGAGGCTTGCACCAGTGAAGTAACTTGGTCGCTGCTCGCCCCCCACATCTACGCGCCCCTGCTACGAGGACCAGGACGGAGAATCCACCTTTCACAATATTAAGGTGAGGAGAAGGCCCAAGGGGGAGGAAGGAGTTGAGGCCAAGGGAGGTGGGAAAACATAAAGGCAATCTGGTATTGAATCCAGCCCTCCTATGTTGCAGACCCATCTTTAACCAGAGGCCTTACAAGGGACCGAGAGAGGGTTGGAGAGGGCAAATCATCAAACCAGGGCTGGGTGGCGTCCCCGTGGATACCAGGTGAGATTAACACACACTTAGACAATCAGGTATACAAATAGAAAAATCTCCATATCAACGACAACTCCGATCTTGCAAAAAGGAAATTCAAAAGACCAAAAAGAAATACTACGACAACTGAACCACCAAAACCGCCAAAACCCAAAATGCACTGTTTAACATCATAAATGAAATGAGGAACACTCCAGTACCCTCACAGAAACTATGCAACAACCTTGCAGACCACTTCGAAAATAAAATCGGCAACATCCATTGAATCATACAAAGCAGACCGGTCAACCAAAACACACAACCCACCTTGCCAACCGTGGAATCACAGAACAAACTTCAAAGCTTCCCCTAAATACCAGTAGACATTAGTCAAGCTGGTAAGACATAGCAATAAGGCAGGCTCCCCCATGGACCCCTACCCTCCAGACATTACTAATCAACCCTCACACAGGGCACACCAGCGGAATGCTACAGAAACCTCTTTAACCATTTGCAACAGGGAACGTACCAAGATCATTCAAATCGGCTTGCATCAAACCACTCCTCAAGGACACGGCAGGCGATGTGGATGACCTCTTTAACTACATTCCTGTTTCAAACATTCCCTACCCAGCAAAACTGCTAGAAACCTACGTCTACGGACTGACACAGGAGCACGTAGAAAAATGCCAGCTGCTGGACCAGGCACAAGTCGGTTTTAGACCTACGAGATGGACAGAGACCAGAGATGGAGCTCCTGTCTATCTCGGATGACCTAAAGACAAATGCAGACTTCGACACAAACTCAGCCTGGATACTACATACTACTGGACCTCTCTGTAGCATTGGACAGCCAGCGATGACATCCTCAGCAAGACACTAGAAGAAATAGGAATAACCCTGCTCTGGATGAAATCATTCCTAACTGATAGAACAGAAATTGTCTAGATAAAACCTTTCAAATCCACTCCATGGGATTCCAACTGTGGAGTACCACAAGGATCGTCCCTATCCCCACTGTTCTTTATTATCTACCTGACTCCATTAATTGAGCTCATCAGAAGACGCATCCTTACATGCTGCAACTACGTAGACCACACACCAATCTATAAAATCAAAGATGCACAAGAAGACAACACACCGCTCAAAGACTATAAAAGAACTCTGAATGGATGAACACAAACAGCCTCAATCTCCAACCCAGGCAAGACAGAAATCATGGTTATATCCAGAAACAAGGAAAATAACTATTATATCCAATGGCCCACAGATCTAGGAACAGCGCCCACACCGTCAAACATTCAAAAACCTTGTTGCCCTAATGTACAACAAACTTGCACTAGAACCACAAGTAAACTCAATAATAAAGAAATGCTTCTTCCTCCTACACACAATAAAGAGGATCCTACGATTCCTCTCCTTCACTCATAAAACACTGACCATCATCACCCTAGTTAATGTTAAAGGATATTTGTACTGCGCACTATCACCACCGGAGTGGTCCCCCTGGTGCTCTGGCGGCTCTGAAAAAGGGAAGGAGGGGGGGTGAGTTAGTGGGAATACGCTGGTGAAGTGCAAGAGAGCAGTGATGTGCTGTTGGCGGCCTCAGCCCGGTGGGTCCGTTGGCTGGGCTTGGGGTGCTTTCCGTTCGTTAGCCGTTGTGTACTGTTGTGCAAGTCTGTGTGTTTGTTTTGTTGTTTTAGTGTAGTGAAGTTTGTGCAGTTTGTTGTGTTATAGAGTTGTGGTTGTGTTTAGAGTTTGAGAGGTGTATGCAGAAGGGTGAAATTGTTAGTAAGTACGTTATTGATTCATGATTGCACGCTTGGTCCAGGTTCCACCCTAAACCACAAGCTACTACGCACTTGCTCTGCAGCAACGCTAACAATAATAAACCTCTGACAACGATCCCAAGTATACTCCTTGATGATGAAAACCATTTAGACCCCCTGCCCAATCGCGTCCTGGACCCTTCCCAAAGGGTGCAAAACGTTCCAAACAATATCACACTGTCACATACTCAGGCCAATAATAGTGAACCTCAACCAACACCTACAGAAACTGCATTGAAGGGAGTACTAGTGAATGCAAGAGCAATCGCTGTCCATTTCCCTGACATCGCCGACCTCCTCACTGAATAACCTCGATATACTAGCAGTGCCTGAAACTTGGCTCCACTCAGACCTAACCATACCTTCGCTTTACCTACAAACTACACCATCTAGCAGAAGGATAGATCACCTGCCAGAGTTGCAGGGCGGAGTAGTGGCATTTTTTTTAAAAAATTACATTTATTTAAGCTTTATTTGTTTTAGTTGCCATTTACAACTTTTTCAAACATTGATGTCCAAATATCAACATGGATGATACAATTTTTCAAGTATTTCTCAAATATTTACCATGCAGCATGGTCAAGAGCATATTATAATACCTATACAATTGGTGCTTATGCAGTTTTAAAACGCAACAACAACAGAAAGACATTCGAAGGGATTGTGTCCTCCGACGTATTCCTTACCTTAGATATCTCTTTTCAGCTTTGCTGGCCTCGGAAAAATTTTTCTCTAGAGGGCGCTGCGCGTCGGTCCGCCGAGTCGATGTCCCTCGACAGCAGCCGTATCGACGTCATCCTGCCTATAAAGGCCGCGCGCAGCGTCCGTTGCTCAGTTCCGTTTTTCCGCGCTTACTCAGTGCCTCGGAATATCGTTGCTCTGTTTCGTAGAGAATTTATCCTATTTCCTCGAGATATTCGATCCATACTCGATGGCTTCCTCGTCGGAACCGACGACCCCTCGGTCCGGCTTCAAAAAATGCCGAGACTGTGGGAAAAAGATGTCGCTGACTGACCCTCACAGAGTTTGTCTGTGGTGTTTGGGAGCTGAACACCATTGTTCGGAGTGTGAGGACTGTATGCACATGACAGCTAAGGCCCTGAAGGAGCGTAGGGGGAAGCTGGAAAAAGGTAAGACTTCAAAAGCTTCTTCTTCCTCGACGAAGTCGAGACATTCGTCTCCTCGTCACCATTTGCGCTCCAGGTCTCGGAGTGGGTCCCATCACTCCTCGAGATTGAAGCACTCGAAGAGGAGACGTCGAAGATCCCCTTCTTCGTCCTCCTCTTCCTCTGTTTCTTCTAAGAGAATCCCTTGCCCCACGAAACATAGTTCCCGGGCTGAATGGGAGGAATTCCGCAAAAATATGATGAGCGTCTTCGAGAAAGCGGCCTCGACCCCCTCGAAGACTGCCGAGAGCGATGCTCTGGTCGAAAGACCCGAAGGTCAAAAAAGCCGCGAGTCGCAGTACCCGGCGAAGGAAGCTTCTCGAGCGCGTCACGAACCCTCGAGTAAAGCTATGACCTCGAAACCTTCTTCGAAGGTTCCGTCGACGCCGTCGACTAAGGTTCTGTCGACGCTGAGGTCGGTGTCTTCGACGCCGTTGTCGAAGGGACCTTCGACACACGGGTCTGTCGACTCGACGCCATCTTCGACACCGACGTCGACGCCAAGGAAAGTCACGGTTGCGGCGCACCCAGTGGCTATCCCCAGGTCCTCGATGACGATGGCGTCGAGATTGTCGACTTCCTCGAGCAGAATCCCAATTCTATCGAGGTCCTTGAGGCCTCCGCCTTTGTTTTCGACGCCACGCTCGAAACCTTCGGCGTCGACGACATCGACGTTTTTGAGGCCGATTACAAGTTTGGCACCCTCTGCCTTGGAGATGGGTTTCACACCCTTTGTGAGTTCAGACCAATTGAGAACTATGTCCACAATTATGGAAGAGGGAAAACTATCTGACCAAGAAGAGACATTTGAGTTGCAGGGACCTGCAACCCCAGTTCAAGAGGAGTTATCCTCAGAAGAACGCAGGTTAAAGGAACTCCATGATTCCTTACATGAGGCAAGTGGGTTAGACACTTCCCCTGAGGTGGAGTTCGCTAGGCCAGACCCTGGAGAGAATGCTGAAACCCCCTATAGAGCCTTAATGGCCAGGATCACAGAATTTATGGGCTGGTCAACACCTTCACAGGCTTTCCAACAAGATGACCTCACGGATATTCTTGATAAAGGTCCACAGGAGGATCCTGTAGTAAGCTCTTCAAAGGAAAATCATGACGAACTGGGAAACCCCAGATGTCGTCTCGGCAGTAAATAAAGTGTCTACTAAATACAGGGTATCTTCTCCAGACCCAGAGTTTTTGTCCAAACACCCATCCCCAGAAAGTCTGGTGGTACAGGCAGCATCTTCTGCTGACATCGACTGCTTACCCTACCGTCCCACAGGACAGGGACGATAAGAAATATGATGCTATGGCAAAGAAAGTTTTTTCGGCATGTAGCATGGCGTTAAAATCTATTAATGCTACTTGCTCCCTTGCTAGATTCAGCCATACACTTTCGGAGTGTGCTTCTACAGCGGCTGACTGCATCCCGGAGGGAGAAGAAAGGGAGGTGTTCCTAAATATCATACAGGACGGTAAAGACGCTATGTGCGAATCCCTCCAGACGGGCATTGATTCGGCTGACAGTATCAGCAGAGCAATGGCGGCAAGTACAACAACCAGGAGATTCGCTTGGTTGAGAAAGTCTTGGTTTTGCCCCAGATGTGCAAGCCAGGCTCTTGAACATGCCATTCGATGGCTCTTCTTTGTTTGGGAAAAAGGCGGATGACAGTTTAGAAAAACTGCAAACATCAAAGGCAGAAGCAAAATCCCTAGGCGCTGCAATCCGTCAGAGACCTTTTCGTTCCACAGGATCCTCTGCGAGAGGCAAGGGGACAAAGAAGAACTACCCAAGGTGGACGGGGTAGATATTCAAAAGCCGCAGCAACAGCAGGTGCCTCTTTACCATCGGCATCTGCATCAGCTGCCCCAAAACCACTCTGAGGACTTCCCTCACAAGACACCTGTAGGAGGCAGGTTAACTCAACATCTGGCAGAATGGCAGGCTATCACGTCAGGTGCTTGGGCATTGGAAACAGTTGCCCAAGGTTACTGCCTGCCTCTCCTACGCATACCTCGGAGTCATCCACCGGGGATCAGCTCTCAAAAAGCTCCAGATCCGCTCCTCTTGCAGGAAATTTTAGACCTGCTAGAGAAAGGTGCCATAGAACCGGTACCTGTAGCGGAGAGGAACAAGGGCTGGTACTCCCCTTACTTTCTCATTCCAAAGAAAGACGGAGGACTGAGACCCATCTTGGACTTGCGAGAATTGAACAAATTCCTCAGGAAAGACAAATTCAAGATGGTAACTCTTTCTCAGATCCTTCAGGCCCTTCAGTTCCAGGACTGGTTGGTATCTCTGGACCTTCAGGACGCTTATTTCCATGTGCCTATCCATCTCAAACACAGGAAATACCTGAGGTTCGCAATTGGCAACTCTCATTATCAATTTCGAGTGCTGCCATTTGGGCTGGCCTCCACCCCGAGGGTCTTCACCAAGTTAATGTCGGTAGTGGCTGCAAGTCTAAGGAGGGAAGGGATTCACGTCTACACCTACCTGGACGATTGGTTGATCAGGGCTGTATCTTCCGAACAAGCTCAGATCCAGCTAAATCACGTTTGCCATTCCCTTCACAGACTGGGCTTCTCCCTCAATTTAAAGAAGTCACAAATGATACTATCGCAGAGACTCCAGTTCATCTGAGCGATCCTTGACACTTCCCTGGGAAAAGCCTCGCCACCAGAGGTGAGGGCTCAAGATATTCTAAAGATGGTTACCAAGTTCCAAAATGCCCAACGTCTCCCAGCCTTCGACTTTTTGAGGTTGCTAGGCCTCATGGCATCCTGCATTTTCCTAGTGCCAGAGGCTCGCCTGAGAATGAGATTCCTCCAGTGGGCACTGAGAACTCAGTGGTCACAATTCTCAGGAAGAATGACAGATCTTCAGGTTCCCGACAGGGTGGCTCGAGACCTTCAGTGGTGGGCCTGTCAGTAGAACATTTTGAAAGGAGAACAGTTTTGGCAACCCTGGCTGGAGATAACAGTAGTCACGGATGCCTCACTCACGGGGTGGGGAGCCCACGCCAACGACTTGACCATCAGCGGTCGTTGGTCTCCATCAGAGTCCAGACTACATATCAACCTGTTAGAGCTGAGGGCCATCAGACTTGCACTGAAGGCGTTCTGCCATCTGTACAAGGGAAGAATGTCCTGATAATGACGGACAACACAGTGGCCATGCATTACCTCAACAAAAGAGGAGGCGTAGGATCACTAGCTCTGTGCAGAGAGGCGATGCAGCTCTGGTTTTGGGCAAACCAAGAAGGAATCTCTCTATCGGCAGTTCACCTAGCCGGAGAGAAGAACTTGACAGCGGACGCTCTGAGCAGGCAGAGCACAGTCTCCCATGAGTGGGAACTAGCTCAGGAAGTCCTTCAAGAGATCTTCGCCCTTTGGGGAACCCCTCAGGTGGATCTGTTTGCCACCATTGTCAACAGGAAGTGCGATCTGTTCTGTTCAAGGGAATTTCCCCCGAGAGAAGCTCTGGGAGACGCGTTCATAGTGGACTGGGAGTTTCCACTTCTGTACGCGTTCCCACCGGTCCCTGTCATTCCTCAAATGATCAAGAGGTTGAGAAGATTCCGGAAAACCATGATCCTAATTGCCCCGGATTGGGCCAGGAGAACGTGGTACCCGGACTTTCTAGACTTGTCCATCTGCCCTCCAATTCGATTTCCACTCAGAGAGAATCTACTCTCACAGAAGGGAGGTCAGGTTCTCCATCCAGACATCAAAACCCTCAACCTTCACGCTTGGCTTCTGAAAGGCTGAGGTACAAGGATTGGGACCTCCCTGATGATGTTATGGAGGTGTTGCTTTCGGCAAGGAGGCCAGCATCAAAGTCTTTATACCGCTGCCGTTGGAACAGATTTTGCAGCTGGTGTAGAGAAAAGAATATCGACCCCTTTTCATGAGGTACACCAATGGTTTTGTCCTTCCTACTCTATTTAGTGAATTCAGGCCTTCAAGTTGGCACCATCAAGGGCTATCTCGCAGCGCTATCCATCTTTAAGCGCACTGCGGAAGAACCATCCTATTTCAAATTACCTTTGGTAATACAGTTTATAAAGGGGTTAACTAACGTTTATCCCCCAAGACCATTCCAGGTTCCCCTATGGGATTTAAACTTAGTCCTAACTTTCCTGATGGGCACACCTTTCGAACCACTCCATTCTTGTTCGTTAAGATTTCTTACCCTTAAAACTGTTTTATTAATAGCACTTACATCTGCTAGAAGGGTGAGAGAGTTACAAGCTCTTTCTTGTAAACCCCCCTCATACAATCTTTCACAAAGACAAAGTTGTTCTGCAAGTGAAGCCTAATTTCCTCCCAAAGGTGGTTTCTGAATTCCATATCACTCAGAAGATTACCCTCCCATCTTTCTATCCTCCCCCTCATCCGGGGAAAGATGAAGAGAGGTTACACAGGCTAGACCCAAGAAGGGCTTTAAGTTTTTACATCAGTAGACTGGCTAGGATAAGACAAGCATAACAGCTGTTTTTAGGCTATGCAGGTCACAAGCTGGGGTTACCAATAACTAAGCAGACCATTTCCAGATGGATCATTCTAGCCATTTTGGAATGTTATAAACTAGCAGGAAAAGAGCCACCTCAAAATCTTAGGGCTCATTCGACCAGAGGTATCGCAGCTTCATCTGCCCTCAAAAGAGGAGTGCCGGTTACAGACATATGTGCGGCTGCCACATGGTTGTCCGTCCATACCTTTACACGGTTTTACAACTTGGATTCCTCCTCCAGTCAAGAGACTAGGTTTGGAAGGGCAGTATTGCACTCTATTCATCAATAAAAGGAAGCATGAAGTCAGTACTCCCACCTCCAATAACAGAATACTGCTATGGGAGCCTATCTAAGATAAGGAATACGTCGGAGGACACAATCCCTTCGAAGAACAAGTTACTTCTTACCTTGTAACGTTCTTTCGATGGGATGTTCCTCCGACGTAGTCCTTATCGACCCTCCCATCCATCCCCGCAGTACTACTTCCCTTGTTGTTGCATCTTACGCTCCTTCAGGGTGATTAGTCTAGTCCAGAAAGAATCATTGTGGGCTACAAAACGGAACTGAGCAACGGACGCTGCGTGCTGCCTTTATAGGCAGGAAGACGTCGACACGTCGGCTGTCGAGGGACATCGACTCGGCGGACATAGACGCGCAGCGCCCTCTAGAGAAAAAAAATTCCGAGGCCAGCAAAGCTGGAAAGAGATATCTAAGATAAGGAATACGTCGGAGGAACATCCCATCGAAAGAACGTTACAAGGTAAGAAGTAACTTGTTTTTCTGACATTAATTGAAATTCCCCAAATCCATTATAGGTTCAGTTGTGAATTACCATGAAGCTTTAACGCTAGTAAAAATGTCAGTGTATCAATGTTTACCATATTACAGTATTTCTTTGGTTAAGATTACAAATTGATTCAAATGTTTTTTTTTTTTTAAGAGGAGGGGAAAAGATATACATGTTGTAAAATCAAGTTTAAAAAAAAAACAAAGTTAAAAAAAAAAGAATTCCTTCCTTTGTTGGGCTAGGCAAGGGCAGGCAACAAATGTTTCTTTCTGCTTGGTAGCTTCACAGAATCTACATGTTGGATCGGCATTCAAGACTTTCGAACGCATGGCAATTAGAATTTTGGTGGGCCAAAGGTTCAACCGAATTCTCAAGAGAACTGCAGCATACCAGTCATCCGGGAATTTTCATAAATAAGGCGAGGTCTTGTGAAGCAGCATTTATAGCAAGAGAATCCTTCACAGTCAGAGAATTGGTTAATGTACCCACCACCGCAGGGGAAATACTTACAACTAAACTTAGCCTTTCCCATACCACCACGATAACAATACATATCATCTATCGTTCTCCTGGTGTAATTTTCTCCTTCGACGAGGCCATCTTGCACTTGCTCTCCAATGCCAAGCCCACCTCAAAGACCATTCTTCTAGGGGACATAAACCTTGGTCTTCATGATGAATCGGACAAGAGACAAGAATGGCATGTCACTTGATTGCTCACTCAAGGTACTAGGGCTTCTCGCAATGTATCCTTAATGCTACACACACCAAAAAACAAACTTTAGATTGGTTAGCAGACTGCAACTGCAACATTGCAGTCACCCCCAATGTCTAGTCACTGGACTGATCAAAATATAATTTAATTCAATATGCCAGTGTCCCACATCACCCGCAACTGCAACCCCCCCAGTGCGCCCAATTGTACCTCTGTACCCACAATATAACCAAATCCTCCTTATTGCCTCTTCTGGATAGGCTGACACATCCATTGACATTTGCTACCGACCCTGCCACCCTAGTAAATCGATTAAATCTTGCCTTGTCACAGGCTATCAACACAGTGGCAAGGGCCTATAAAATGTAAATATTGCATGACAAAAGCACTACCCTTTAACAATAGAATTTACAATGCCAAATCAATCTCTCATAAGCTCTTCTGGCTCCTGTGTGAGCTGGAATTGTTGGAATTGCCTGCAATGTCCCCCCACTCCTTGCCCCCCCATCAACTGCACCAAGGACAGCAACTGGTACGCCAACATTCAAAATGCACTTGCCCTTCAAAAAATAGATTTGCTCCAAAAAGTTCCTAATAAAGAAAAAAAACTCCTTCAAAACAGTCAGATGACCAGAGAGCCTATTATCGCTCTCCTAAACCTACACGTCTTCAGCTTCAAGCCAGTCTCCGAATCGGAGGTCATTCAGAACCTTAAGGGCCTCAAACCTTTGCTGCCAAGAGGACGTCTGCCCCACCACAGCCAAAGACTTTGCTGAAGCCCTAGCTCCTTTTTTCCCCACCCTCATTAACGACTTTCTCTTCATGCTCAGTGCCCACAAGTCTACAGGATGCCTGTGTCCTTCCACTACTAAAAAAGCCCAACACCAGACCCAGACATCCCTACAAACTACTGACCTATGACTTCTGTCCCCTTTCTCCTTAAAATCCTGGATCGTGCAGCATGCTCGCAGATCCAGGTATTCCTGGAAGCCAACAACCTACTAGGCCTACGCCAATCTGGTTTCCGACCAGGCATTGGCACAGAATCTGCCTTATTTGATAACAAAAAAAAAAACTATTGGACAAAAACAAGGATTCGGATAACGTAGCTCTCATCCTCCTCCTGCTGCTAGACCTATTGTCCGCCTTTCATTTGGTGGATCAAATTCTGTCATCACCTGGCCTCTGCAGCACACTTCTCCCCTGAAGCTATATCTTGGATATCATCCTTCCCGTCTAACAGAACCATGAGGGTTTTTTCAGCTACAGCATCCGCCCCTACTGCTCCTGTCACCTGCAGCATCCCAGGTTTGTGCGTACATCCCATGCTCTATAACATCTTTACTAAACCTTTATTTGGCTTACTGGATGCCTCTGGTACAGCATACACCAACTATGCAGTTGATATACACATCCTCCTCCCTCTCACTGGTATCTATTCCTCAGACCCAACTGCCATGCAGACAGTATACCACATCATACTAGTCTGGATGGCATCCCACCTGCTTTGCCTAAACTATGACAAGACCAAGATTCTTATTGTTGGCATGCTCAACTCACTCACCAAGCTAGACACAGCCTATATATCCTTTTCGATTCACTATTCCAATCTCCAGTACCATCAAGACCCTGGAGGTGCACCTAGACTCCACCCTGTCCCCAACTAGGCAGGTCAATGCCATTGCCTCCTCAGCAGAACACACCATCAAGCTGATTAATCCTTGCAAACCATTTCTCTCTACGGACAGCTATCTTACCCGTGCACTCATTGGGTCTCGGATTGGATTACTGCAACGCCTTATTTGCAGTATACTCTTCTCACAACATTAAGAAACTGCAGGTCATCCAAAACAACGCCATTGGAGTCGCTCTAAACATCCCAAGGCGTGGCCACTTCTCTGTTGCTAGAAAGGGAGCTCATTAGTTACCTATATGTGAGAATTATCTTCAAAACTCTGGCCATTACACACACATGTTTGGTGGACACAGCCCGAAGGTACCTCCCTCACAAGCTAAAAATAAATAAATCAGCTAGACCTACCGCTTCCTTCTACTCCCTCCCTCATCATCCAAGCATTAGGCGGAAGAAATTGGAAGGGCTGAGCTTCCAAGTCATCGCCTCCAAAAATTGAAACTCCCTCCCCTTTTCTTTCAGATCTGAACAATGTTACTGGACCTTCCGGGAACCACCTCAAGACTCTTCTCCCCTAATGGGACCCTGATCTAAGTGTGCCACAGTGGCTATGGACTGAAACTGCTTACCCTGATGTTAATATGTTCTAATAAATATATTGTTTGATACAAGGTTATGCTGTAACCAGCGCCTTGATGTCCCATGGTTTAAAGCGCTATATATATTCCAAAATAAATAAATCGGCAGCGAAGTCCCTCGTGCACAAGGTTTTCCCACAGTGGGGAGTGTGCACAGTGTTCAGGTACGACAACAGCCCGCACCAAGCTCTTTAAAGAAATACATTCCCCATTAGGCATAAACCACAAGCTTTGTTCTGTTTATCACCTTCAAGCTAAAGATGTAGTGGAACGCCTACACAGCATTCTTAAGGAGCGCCTTGCAAAGTCGCGCGATACGCTTCACAAGAGCTGGCTCCACTGCTTGCCACATGCTCGCTTTTCTCTGCGCAATCGGCCGTGTTCCGATCACCATCTCACGCCTCATGAGATTGTGACCAGTAGGCAGATGCTAACACCTCATGCTTCTGCTTGAACTGTGTGCCCTATCTTGTACGCTCACACTTCAACTGTAATATTGGGGGAGGAGTTTAGGGGCTACCTTAGGGAGCATACTCGATCTCTCGGATGTATCTCCCTACAGACTGTGCCCTGATAACACCATCATCTGAGGCATCACAAGAGCAAGCTGAACATGACGTCTGTTAGGCAGAATCATATGCAGTACCCTTTGGGAACACCACACACAATTAAGACTACAAGTGACAGTGCAAATTCAACTTTGGTACAAGCCTGTACTACACAGTAAAGTGGTAGCGATGGCTGAGCAGCCAGACTTATCTCAAGAGTAAAATGAGCAATATCAGAAGTTTCACAAAGGGCCGCAATTGCTAGGGTTCAAACAAACACTGACTCAAGGTTTCTGAGTAAAAGAATATACATTTATTTACACAATCATTTGTAAAACAGTTCACTAAGTAAATAAGCACTAAATCACATTCTTAATACACTACACACCACCCAATGAATTCTGGACAAGTTAAGCTCAAAATGAAGTGTGACCAAAATGGCACTCCAACAATTTAAAAAGGGAGGGAAAGACAAGGTTATTCAAAATCAAGCAGCACCAACAAGTAGGTAGGCAGGGCAATCTAGAAAAGGCTTACTACAATGAGGATTCAAATCAATAGGCCTGGGCCAATGTTAATGGTTCAGAGTCTTTGCTGAGGATCACACAGTTCAGAGTATTTTGCGGTTAAATCTTTGCCAAGAGTTTGGAATGAAGTTGGTCGGAAGAAAAGTTACAAAAGAGTAAAGAAGGACAAGCCCTCGGATTGGCGAAAGATTTAAAACACTTTCACTGCGGTCGGACGAAACAAACCGGGTTTGAACAGTACCTTTAGAAGAAGAATGCTGTAGCTGAGGCAGAAGTTCCTGGCAGATCCTGCAGGCTCACGGTTCCTGAAGCGACTGTCGGACTGACACGAAGGAGGAAGATTGGAGGGTCCTGCACTGCCCAGGGAAGAAACCAGCAGCAGAGCAAAGCAACAAATAAAAGGTGCACTCCTTAAAACCCAAACAGGGTCCTCCTGGCTATCCGGTTCACTGCAGCGATGCACAGCAAATTCGACCAGGGGATGGAGACCTTACTTGGTGTTTGGCAAACTGGTTGGTCCCACCAGCTCAAGGGAAGAAGATTCCTTGCAGATCTTCTCTGTCATCGAAGTTTAGGAGATTCTGACCCGCAGCAGGGCTTCACCGGCAGGTTCAGTAGTTGCAGCAGTTCTCTTCCTTCAGCTTCTCTTGATCCAGTGCGACTCTGTCTTCTTTTTATGCAGTTTTCCCCCATTTCCCCCATTCACACAGCTTGGCTGTCACTCACAGAGTCTTGAGTAGTAGTATGCAGCACTACAGGGCCACAGAATTGCAACACTAACTTTAGAAGTCCACCCCTAAGATTTATGGAGCCTTGTGCCCAAAGGTTCACCAAAGTTTCACAGTTTTGTGAGACGGGGTACAAATTAGTGTAGGGGTTCTGGGGTCCAATGACGAGTTCCAAGTGGTAAATGACAAGTTGTTCTACCGAACAAGTGTCCCCAATGTTCGGAGTGCTTGTGCGAACAAGCAATGGCAAAGCCAAAGTGTTGTAAAAGTTACCAAACTTTTAAAAGGTGAGATAGGGGTTTGGGTAACCATAGTTACAACTCACGCCACATACTCAGATTCTTATTAGGACTTGGCAGGTCTTCTGAAGAGGGTCCAAGGTCAATATCCCCGTCAACGGATTCATTCCTCGGCACTGAACTGGATATAGGAAAGCAGTTCCGGATGACAGCCACCGTTGCACAGCGATGCAAGGGGATTCACTTGCCGCGGCCAGTCTCTGCCTCCTATTTTGGGGCCCCTTAATGCTGGAACTACGAAATTTGGCAGAGGTGAGTCTTCTAGCAAAAGCTGGCGATCTCGCAAGTTCCAGGCCTCAACTTGGTCTGGCGACATCTGCAGCATGGTAGCCCAAACTGAGCTGGTCAGCCACTGGGCGGTCCAAGGGCACTTCCGAAGGCTCTTCTTCGCAGGACTCCGAGCTGACGTCAAGAATGGATATTCCCTCCACTTCAAGGTTCGCAGCTCCTTCGCAGAACTGCTGATCACCTACACGACAGGGCTCTTCCAGCACTGCAGCAGAAGTTGGTTGCCAGGCTTTCTTCCAACTGGTTTACAGTTTCCTCACAAGTCTTGCAGCTGGACAGAATACTTGGCTTCGGTATCTCCCTGGACTGGGTGCTGGGGTCCTCTTCTCATCCAAAAAGCCAAGTAAGGGTTGAAATTCCCACTAGCCAATGACAGATATTGTCCACACACATACCCCAGCAGTGTTCCCATCAGGACCACTGATGGCACAGCTCATAAATACCATTCAGACATACTGAAACCAGTTTGTGGATTGGGACCAGACAGTCCCAACCCACTTTCTGGCATCAAACGCATATGGCCCTGCAGTAGCCGAAAAAGCCTCTGCTTTCCCCCGTACTGGAAGTCCATATAAGGATTTTCCTGGCCTCACGGGCCAGGAAGAATGGTTAGAGACAAGATGGCCAAGGGATGAACAAAAAACCTTGTGGCACGGGCATGTTTGGACACTAGTCACAGTTGGTAGCCACATGCAGTAAACTGCTGCCACCAGCTTGCCCCTTAGGCACACCTAGAGGAACCAAATATCCTCTGATTGTATTGTTAGACTAGGGCAAAACAAAAGGTGTACCCGATTGTACTGCATGGTAAGATGATTTGTAATGATAACAAGTTACCAAAAGTGGCAACAGAGTAACACGACTAAGGGAAGCAATGTTTCTCAGTACTGACCGCTTGAATGACATGTCAATCTCCCCATGTTAAAATGAGCAAAAGCCAGTGTTGTGAAGCTGAGGGCTTCAATGCACTATAGAAAGAGCAGGTTAGATTAAAAAATAAACGCAAAAACTTTGGGGGTCCATAAAAATGAAAGGAAAGGTGCTGTACAGCAAAATCCTTGATTAACAACCATGCATACTGCTCCTCATACAGGCCCATCTCCCTGTTAAATGTAGATGCAAAAATGTTTGCTAGAATTCTTGCATCCTGGCTAGAATTTCATACCCTAGGCTGATTCCTCCGGATCAGACTGGTTTTATTTTGCAGAGACAAGGCACTGACAACATGCGCAAGACGTTACATAGTCTCAATGCGCCGATGGTGAAAAGACATGGGGCCCTGCTCCTCACCCTGGATGCCGAAAAGGCTTTATATCCGGGTAGATGGGCCTTTCTAAGGGGGGGGGGGTTCTATCGGCTATATGGATGGGCCGAAGTGGATGGGGTGGAACTCTGCTTTATATTCAAGATCAAAGGCCATGGTGGTGGTTAACTGGAGCGAGTCCAAGGGGTTCCCTTTAGCAAGCGGCACGCAGCAGGACTGCCTGCTGTCTCTCCTCTTTATGCGCTGGTCATGGAACTTTGGGTCATAGGGGTGAGGAATAATGCAGGAATCTCAGCGGTCACGATTGAGGGGCGGAAACACAAAATTGGTCTTACCCAACTCTACAAAATAGTTAACATCTCCAGGTTTTCCTACACATTTGAAGGGACCTGTCCATTTGTCCTGTAAGACCCTCTGTTTTACTGGGACCATGATAACATCTTGTTGGCCTGGAGTGAAGCCAGCCATGTTAGCCTTCTGGTCATGCCATTGCTTAACCAGAGCCTGACCAGCTTTCAAGTTCTCTGAAGCCTCTGTCATATGTGCCATCCGAGGCCTAACACATAGTCAGTAATCCTTACTGGCTAGAGGTAAGGAGCAGTCTCCAGACCCTCATTTATCAGGGCCAAAGGGCATCTGACAGGATGACCATAAAGTAACTCAAAGGGACTAAAGCTCACTCCAATTTGAGGAACTTCTCTATAGGCAAGCTTCTTTATATGCAAAAAGATGGCATGGCAGAAGAATGTCCTACGTTCTTATAAGTGCTTCTTCCAAAGCTCCAATCATGTTCTTCGTAGTTCTATAAAACCTTTCCACCACCCCATTTGGCTGAGGGTGGTAGGACGTTGAGAACTTGTTGGTGACCCCATAGGTTTTCCACATGGCCTGCATGAAGTGGGATATAAAATGTGACCCTCTGTCAGATGCAATCTCCTTAGGAAATCTTAAAAATACCAAGTAGGGCCTTAGCCACTGCCTGAGCAGTGACAGTTCTCATTGGAATAGCTTTAGGGTGTCTAGTGGCATGGTCCACTACAACCAATATAAGTCGGTTGCCTGAAGAGGTTGGTGGGTCTAGGTGTTCCACAATGTCAATCCCCACCCTCTCAAACGGAACTCCCACTACTGGGAGAGGCACTAAAGGTGCCACATTCTTGGCTCCACTTTTACCAGATAATTGCCAAGTGTAGCAACTCCTACGATGTTTCTCAACCTCTGCACACATCGTGGGCCAGTAGAAGTACAATGATGTTCTCTCCTTTGTTCTCTTGGAACTCAAGTGATCAGCCCTGGAGACTTCATGTGCTAACTGTAGGAATTTGGATCTCCATTATTGGGGTACCATCAGTCTCCTAAGGTCCCCTGGAATATATTCCATGGGTTCACTGTAGAGGAGTCCATCCTCCCAGTACAGCCTATGCTTCCCGGGGTCTTGCCCTTCAATCTGGGAAGCTGCCTACTGAAGTAGCCCTTTTAGAGATGGATCCTCTCTCTGTCCCCTACTAAAATCTGCCCTTGAGGGTCCAATTTCTGCAAGCAAAGTCTGCAGCTCAGGATGGTTTCTAGCATCCAGATCGTCCAGACAGGGTTGAATCTCCTCCACCCCGACTCATCAGAAGATGGTTCTTCTGGGGATTCTTCTGGCACCATCTCAGCCTGAGCTGGTGTTGGGTCAGGTGTAACCTCTTGTTTCTCTTAGGAACGTTCTTCCTTGAGACATTTTTGGGCTTGTGGCCTGTCTTTCCTTTGCAGACTCTGGGTTTCTCCTTGGTCTCAGTTGGAAGGTCTCTTAAGGTTTCCTCCCTTGCTTTCCTTGTCAGCTCTCTTCTCTTCTTAGGAGTCTTTGGGGTGCTGGAAACTACACCCAGGGCCTTCAAGTAATTGCCCAAGAGTACCCTACTTGGCACTTCTGGCTAGACACTCAGTGTTTTTTACAGTCGCATCATTATATTTATTGATGGCAGGCAGTATGGGATACATTTTGACTGGACCTCCTGCTAACTTGGTAAGCCTTTTGGGAGTCTTAACAACTTCCTCAGGATGAAAGAAACTTTAATCGACCACAGTTATACTGGCCCCAGTGTCTCTAATGGCAGGGGTCTCCTGACCTTTAGCAGGTGCACTGTCTTTATAATACGCTTTAGTATTATCAGCAATGGAATTATGGACTTCAATGTTCTGTTGTTCCCATAGTCCCAGGGATACCAAAGAAACCAATGGGTTCTGCAGCTGGAGTGTGAAAGCTAGCACCTGTCATTGGTATATCCACATCATGTGTGAATGCTAAGCTGACAGGTGGGATCCCCGAAGGTTTACCCTTTGATCTGGGATCTCCTTTCATATGGTCACCAGACCCACAAACCACATTTCCCAAATGGTTTTTGGAATGGGTTTTCTGATGACATCCCTTTGGTTTGGGTCCAGAGTTTTCACTAGCCCTATAAGGTTGATTAGGGGGCTATTTACCCTTGTTATGTTTGTGGCCATCTTTTGGTGGGAGATTTTTGGAATGATCCTTCTAATCCTTGTTATGCTTTTTCCCATCCTTTCTTGTGAGGAGCCCCAGAATACTTGTAAGTACCCCTGTTGGCGACCCATAAATCAGCAGCTAGTTCTCGCTTCTTTGGGTCCAGTTCCTAGAGTCAGCAAGGTGCTGTCTCAGCTCTGGGGAACAGGCATCAAAAATACTTTCTAGCATGAAGAGACATCTCCTACAATCATAAGTGCTCACTTCGTAGCCCTTAATCCACCCATCTAAGTTTTTCAGACTTTCACACACCCATGTGGCCCACAAGTTACCATCTCTCCTTGTGGTCCCTAAACCTTTTTAGGTATTGGGAAGGGTCTTCCCAAACCTGGCTATGAGAGCTGTTTTTACCAATTTTTAATCTTGTCTACCAGCATCATTCAACTCCATCACAGCCACTCTGGGGGAGCCTAGAGATTACCCATGGAACAAACCCACTGTCGCACATACCTTGCACTTTACATTCAAACTCAAATGTACCCAGCCAGTCAAGAATGTTAGCATCATACGCACTCAACCAATCTTTGAGGAAACGAGGCTTCCTGTTCCTGGAGGTGTCGGACATGGAGGACTCAAACAGAAGTGGGTTCAAGGGACACCTTCATGTCAAGCTCATGCTGAATCATTCTCCATGAGTTGCAGTTCCTTCATCATTTCTTTGTTTCTCATTTCTGACTGAATCTCCACTTTTTTCTAAATTCAAGCTGTATTTTCATTTTCTCTATTTCTAGAACCTGCTCAACTGTTAGACGTAAGTAGGGATGAGATCAGAGGTTTGGAAGGTGGATGAACAATTTAAATTTTCCTCCACATCATCTCCCTCACTTTCTGGAAGATGAGGACTAAGTGTTATACTTTGACCATCATTATTTTACAGATCAATTGTGGGAGTAAGGATTATAGGCCTAATCGCACATACTTGGTAATCCAACACATTTTGGATTAGCTCTGCCTTCTTTCCTTTAGTATGAATATATTTTCCTTACATAATTCTTTCACAGTTGTTCAACAGTAAGAGGGAAAAGGGCTTCTGCCTTATAGTTTTCCATAGTGGACATGGTTTAGTACTTTACAGTATAGTAGCCTTGAGAATTGATTCTTTGAATACAATACAATCGGGAGTCAATGTAATCCAACCTACACAAATCCCACCAGCTGTCCAATCCAGTCAGGCAGACAATGAGCAGGGGAGTGAAAAACTCCTTCCCCACTTCCTGCTTGCCTGCCCAGACACACTGGAGCCTAGGTGGGGACACCCAGGTGTTCCCTCCAAAGGCAGACTAGAAAACATCCACAGGAGTTTTTTTTGTTCTGCTGCTTTACAAGACTTTGAGCCTCTCCGAACTGCCTTTTAGCTAGGGTTGCATTTTAGACTTTAAAAGCCTTGCTGTGCTAAGAAACTGCCTCTAGAACCTTAACCTCTGCTAGTATTACACTAACCAACTGTTTCCTCCCTAAAAGTCGTTATCTTATGCGGTTTTGCTAATTAAATACAATTACAGTATATCTTTGTGTGTCCGTTATTACTGATAATACGGTAGAAATGTCATTAGCGTCCAAACCTGTAACGATTGTAACCGCAAGCAACTACAAACTAAGCAGTGGCCTTTGAAAAGTATCTACAAGTATTCTAATGTGCTTTGTTTTAATGTGCTAAGTATTTAAAAGTATACCTTGGGTCAATATAATATATATTTTAGTATACATTTGTGTTTCTTTGCATTGCATTACTAACTAGGTTCAATGTACTTACCTATAGCTCACATCTTCCTCTTATGATCAACCTGACTGCTCTGCCACTCTACCAAGGTTCCATGAGTAGTACAGACTGGTATGAAGTGTTGGGGATCTAAAACCATTGGGATAGTTTTATAAACTCCTACTTCACAGTGGACTTCAGGAAAACTCCCCTAACCACGATCTTGGCCATTCCTTAGGTCGAAGAGATTCTTTCCTGAATTGCGGTAGGATTACCGTACAGATAGGTTGTTGCACTAGAGGACCATGTTTGGCAATATTGACTGGCCCCTGGCTCCTTGCTGCTGGCACCCCTTTTTGGGTTGTTCCATTCCTCTTCCCAGTCCTTGCTGGCTGGACTCTTCTGTGCCAGATTTATTTCTGGGTTGTTGCCGTGTCAAAATCTAATTTAACCTGCACCTGGAATTGGAGCTCTGAAAGAAGTTCTCTTCTCCGCTTGTGTTCGTGAGGGTTGGTTGTCTCTTTGGCCAAACCTCTATGGTGGACTGATGCTTACCTGGCTTTACTCCATAGCCACAGTTTAATCTTTCTTCAAACTTTTAAACTCCTCCAAAGTGACAAAGTTACTTACTTGATTTGACGTAATCCGTCGATCTCCCTTTGGTCACTTTGCACCCTGAATAAAATCAAGCACTTTGCCTAAATATTCTCAGACTGACCTTTAGAATAGTAAATAACACCAGTACTAAAATATGTTGGGAGAAGGCTTTTTAGGGTTCAGAAAAAGAAAATCTCCTCTCTGGATACCATTTTCTTGAACATTTTCACATTTCATTCCCGGCCCATAGAATACAGCAGTGTAATAGTAATCCCTCATGGCTACAGTTTTATTTATCTCTAGGAGTTAACTTGGTCTAGTTCAGGCCCAGTACTGTTGGACTCATTTCATCTGACTTTTGGTAATTGTTAGGGAGAATTCTCAGAAATGTGCTAATTCCTTTCTACCATAGAGACCCCCAGCTCGCTCTTTTTGCAGGACTTTAGGACTTTTAATTTCTAACCTGGTGAGAGTGAGACCTTTTCCCCCCCACACTCTCATGTATTTTCCTGTGATTTCGACTCTGTGTTTCTTTTGACTGTGGAGTCTGACAAACTCCATAGGCATCACTTTACATTGTGACACACACTACCTTCAGTGCAGTGCCACGGGGAAGTCTTAGATTTCTCAAAGATTTAAATGCCTTCTCTTGGTAAAACTACTGTTTCCAAGAGCAGTGAAATGACATTGATTTTACTTACATTTTGTAACTTTCTAGACCCAGCACACACTATCTTACAATAGGGTTCTGGGTGGTTACTTGGTATCCTCTTTGTCTATTTACTCATGTAACATGTTTGTTACCCTTTCTACAATTAATGGCTGGTGGCAGTGGTTTCTTTTTACTACCATTGTGTTTTTTTTTTTACTGCAGGCTGCAATTGCAGCTGCTTCAGTGCACCCACGGGTGACCATTTTGTCAAAATAGCCCCGGTCTTCTTTCTTCCCCATTTCTTGTTCAGATTTACTCCGCGCGCCAAACCCGGTTTTGTCCCTTTGTTCGTTTTGTCTTTGGCAGGATTCACAAGTGAAGCCCGCCTCTGGCTCCTCTGTGTCTGGCAGGGGCAGGAAGTGAGCGAGGTTACAAACTCCCTGTGCTTAATCCCCTTGGTTACAGGAATGCACCCATGGGTATTTGGCTTGAGGGCTGTCCTTGGAGGACAGCCGCTCTGCTGTGAGAGTGACAGCTAGGCTACGAATGAATTGGAGAAACCTGCATAAAAGGCGAGGCTTTGGCTTGGAAGGCAGAGTCGACCACTGGAACGAAGGAATCCGAAGAAGAACTTGGACGAGACGCCTGCTGCAACGCCTGGACCATTGGTTTGCCTGGTGATGCCCTGCTGCAGTGCTAAGCTCTGAATTCACGTCGACTAGAGAAGCCCTGCAAGGATGACTTCTCCCCTTGGGTTGGTGGGACTAATCAACCCCAAAGTGAACTCATCTGGACATCCTCTCGGAGTTGGCTGTACTTCGATTGCTGCTTCAAGAACCGAAGTGCCAGGGAGAGGAACACCAGATCGAATGCATCGCTTTTAAGTTGGATCTGAGCTCTAGGAAGATCCTTTGGACTCCCACGAAGCATGACTAACCAAGCCTGTTCCACCTCAGAGTGCTGTACCCCAGATGCAAGGAAAGTCTAGAGTGGTATCCGAGAGACCATGGTGGTGCGATTTGCTGAGACGTAAAGAGCTGAAACCGCGAAGTGTAGCTGAATTGAAGTTTGCCCTTTGCTGCCGCCGACATTGTGGTGCAGGAGTCCCCAGACGTCCTCCCTCTTGTCCCCACGACTGAGGCCCAGGAACAACAGGATCTGCAGAACTACCCGGGAACAGAAGCCAGCTGCAACCATTTCTTCTAACCAAAGGTACTGTAAACCTAAGACGATTTACCTCTTGTTGTGTAGCTTTACATGTTCTCACTTGAGACTTGTCTTGGTTGCCATTGCAGAGTTGCTTGCAACTTTGCCCCTCACAAGCCTCCCAGATTGTGGCCCTTCAAGTGAATCTTATTTCTACAAATCTTTCTAAAAATATTGTGCAAGACTTTTACTTACCTGCAAGAAGATCACGAGACCACCGCAGTGACTTTGGCAAAGTCGGCTGGCACACTCAAGCCTCGGTTCATGCCCCACAGGGCGGAGAAAAAGGCAGGGCGACCCAAAATTGCCCTCCCAGGCCGTGGCTCAAGCCAGGGAGGTCTCATCCACAGACGACAAAGACCTGGAGTCGGTGCACACTGTCCACGAGGACATGGAAGAAGAGAACGACGGGGGCGCGGTCCTAGTTTTTGAATTCCACAAGCTCAGCCGAGGGATGTCTCTCTGGACATTGTCAACACTTCACACCTTGGTGTCGGAGATCGAGAAGAGGATGCCACTGGCCTGGTGCCAGTGGTGTCCCAGGCCCACGGTCAGCCTCCAACAAAGAGGAAGCGTAATCCGACGCCACCATTTCAGCCTCCACACCCGTGTCTGTCACCATCTTCCCCCAGTAGACACACACGGGTCCAGGGACGAATACGGCCACCGCTACAGACAACGAGTACATTGTTGTGGCGGGCTGCGGCAGTTGCCTAGGGCATCCTCACTGGATGCGGTGGGATCGTTCCTCTCCATGCTTGCCAGAGCATCCAAGCTTTTTCAGCTTGTGCCCGAAGAGACCGGGAAAGAGGGTTTCTTGTACCAGAGGCGTGAGACCAGGAGGGAGACAATCATGGCGGTTCCCCTCCTAGACGAGGTGTGGGAATAGGGGCTGGTCCTCATGAACAACCCTTGCACGGCTCCAGCTAAACAAGATAGACTGGAGAAGAAGTATTGGGTCCCGGATTCTTCAGTCCCTCCGGACAGCAAGGGGAAGAAGTTGGACGCTGTGGGAAGGAAAGTGATTTCCACTGCCGTGTCCACTATCCAGGCAGCCAAAGCACTGGTGATCCTGGCCAGGTACGACAGGGAGCTGTGGTACAAGCTCGGCCCTATTCTAGAGTTCCTCGCAGATGATAGGAGGATGGAGGCAATCCAGGAGGGGGAAATTGGGTCTAATTGCGCCATTACAGTGGTGTTGGACGTCGCCAGATGGGGAACGCTGTCTGCCTTTGTCGACAGGGCTGGATGAAGGCCACGAATTTCCGGTAGGAAGTCCAGGCGAAGGTTTCGGACATTCCTTTCGACAGAGAGAACTTGTTTGGGAAGGTCATAGATGAGTCCCTCCAGGCCATCAAGGTGGAGACGGCCCGCTCCTTGGGTACTCTCCAACAGGAGCGCTCTTATCTTCGCTCCTCCAGTGGAAAGTCAGGCAGGTCCTCCAAAGGTTGCTCCTTCGTACTGCCAACCAGATCCACAACCCAGGAAGCCTACATAGGCCTTTCCAAGGCCTACGGTAGCGGAGGACATCGTCGCCCGCAGGGCCGGACGCCGGCTCCGAAACAGGCCTGGACCGTCAGGACGTCAGGCCCCACGCGTGCACCCCAGTGGGCGACCGGCTGACTAGCTTTGTCAGCGAGTGGAGGAAGATCACCAACGACAGATGGGTGCTGGATGCTCTCGCCCAAGGACACACTCTGGAGTTTCAAAGCAGGTGTCTGTGGATCCCTCTGGTGTCCCGTCAGGAGCAGGAAATTCCTCAGCTCCTGGAAGAGGTACGAGCCAGGCTGCAAAAAGGGGCGATAGAGCTAGTTCTCCAATGGAACCGGGCTCCAGAACCTGTTCCAGATTGTTTCTGGTCAGAAAGGAGACATGGGGCTGGAGACCCATCCTAGACCTGTGACTTCTCAACAAATATTTAAAGTCCCAAAAGTTCAGGATGATCACGTTGCAGCACGTTTTCAGCCAAATGGAGGAAGGGGACTTCTTGTCATTGCTGGACCTGGAGGACGCCTATTTCCATGTCCCCATTCACAAGAAACATCAAAAGTTTTTGTGTTTCGTAGTGCAGGGCCAGCACTACCAGTTCAAGCCCCTTCCTTTCGGATTGACGTAGGCCCCCAGAGTGTTCACAAAAATGCCTGGCACTGGTGAAGGTCCATCTACGTCTGCGGGGTATACACTTATACCCATATCTTGACAACTGGCTCATCCGGGCCGCTCATGGGGGCTGGCCGTCGGGCACACTGAGATGACGGTCTAGCTACTGCTGGATCTGGGATTCTCCATCGACTATCCGAAGTACTGCTCAACACCATCGCAGAATGCGCTGATCCTAGGTGCCAGACTCCATACGGTGTCCTGCCTGGCGTCAACCTCGGAGGAGAGGTTAGCGGCCATTCAAAGGAAGGTGCAGCAGCTGTTGTCGCTGAAGACGTCCACGGGGCGAACCATCAAGTCGCTGCTCAGCATGTCGTCCGGCATCTACCTCATCCAGCTCAGCAGGTTGCAAATGCGACCTCTTCTGGAGTTCATGGACGCTCGCTGAATACAGGTGTTTGGAATCTTTGCGGACAAGATCCTGCTCGACAGCGAGTTTCAAAACCCTCCATACCAGGAGACTGTCAGCATGGACGCTTCCCTAGAAGGTTGGAGAGCCCACACCAGACGTCTGCACGCCAGAGGCCTGTGGCTGCCGGAGGAGAAGTACCTCCATATCAACATCCTGGAGCTATGAGCAGTGTTCTGGGCCCTCATATCATTCCTTAAGTCTCTGAATGGCAAGGTGGTGAGGATCTTCATGGACACCACCATGGTCTACATCTGTAAACGGGGGCGCTGGGCCATCGGACAAGAGATGTTCTTCTTCACCTAGCGGGAGTCGAGAACACCATTGCAGACTCCCTCGGCGGGGTATTGCCCTCCAAATCGATGTGCGACGGTGGCAAATTCCAGATGATTGCAAGCAGATTCCGCTGACCGAGGATCCTGGGCGACGTGTTGCCTCCATCACCTCTCCTTCTACGAGTGATCAATACACTCAGACACTGCCAATGCAGGATGATACTTATCGCCCCGGTATGGCAGAGGCAGATTTGGTACCCAGACCTTCTCGGCCTGTCAGCGTCGCCTCCCGTCAAGCTGACTGTAGTACCGGATCGTCTCACCGGAGAAGGAGGTGCAATCCTACATCACGACCTGGGATCGCTGAACCTGAGGGCTTGACTCCTGCAGCCCTAGATTTTGGAGGATATGAGTTGCCAGCGGACTGCAGGGAGGTCCTTGCAAAAGCCAGGGTGTCATCTATCTTTAAGTGCTACGGTCACAAGTTGAAATATTTTGCTGCGTGGTGCCAGTCAAAGATTATCCCTTTGAAGGTCAGGGCCCCACAGATCCTGCTCTACTTGCTATCCTTGGCCAAGGCTGGACTGGCGCACGCTTCCATCAAGGTACATCTGGCGGCCATATCCCGCTACACCAGATAGACGAAGATCGTTGCTTTGGTCCCATCGACTCGTCAAGGAGTTTCTTGGAGGACTTTTTTTTTATCTTTCCTGCCGGTTAAGGCTCCTGCTCCTGTGTGGGAACTCAGTGTTGTTCTGACAAGGCTCATGGCGGCCCCCTTCGAGCCTATGAATCAGGCCCCTCTCAAGTTCCTCTTGTCGAAAACAGCTTTCTTTGTGGCCATCACCTCTACCAGAAGGGTAGGTGAGATCCAGGCCCTATCCTGCAAGTAACCATAACCAGTCGCCACTTGAAAGGGCCTTGCACTCGGACGTTGCTTGTGCCCTGAAGTTCTACATGACACGCACAAAGAGTTTTCACACTGTTCATGAACTTGGGTCCTGTGAACCATGGGAAGGTCTTGTCCAAGACTTCCATTTCAAGGTGGCACTCTGGCTACATCACGCACTGTCATCGGTTGGCGAACCGACCGCTGCCCAGCTGTACGAGAGCCCACTCCACCAGATCAATCCCTGAGACGACGGTGTTCCTGTCGAGTGTGCCCCTGCTCGACATCTGCAGGGCTGCTACGTGGAGGTCCACTCACACCTTCACAAAATTCTACTGCGTGGACCGTGATTCCAGGGAGGAATCCAGAGTAGGCCAAGCAGTGCTACACAACCTGTTTGCTTGAGGTGAGTCTGTCCCAGGGGTAAGTGTAATTGCTTCTGTTGAGCCTTGCCACCTCCTGTGGTTGTGTAATCTTGTACTGCTATGTATTCGTTATTCATGAGCATGTGAATCCATGCCAGACCCCATACTGGAGAAGGAACAAGTTACATACCTTTAATTGTTCTCCAGCATGGGTCTGGCATGGATTCACATGCAAACCCTCCCTCCAACCCCTCTTGGTCATATTGCCACTTGACATGCTTACCAAATCTGAAGATGGATGCCCGAGGAGGGGCTTAGGGAGAGGACGGTCATTGGATGGGGCAGTATGACCCAGAGGACAGTGATTGGTTAAAGGATAAAAACAGTTTGTAAGTGAAAGTGAAACTGTTTTTTCTTTTACCAAGGATTCCAGGCCTGATGACTGGGGATATTTGTTAGCATGTGAATCCATGCCAGACCCATGCTGGAGAACAATAGTTACAGGTAAATAACTTGTTCCATTGTTATTACAGGTTAACTGAACTACATATAAATCCTGTGGCTTTGGGCACCAATACCATGAAATCTGAACAGACCCTAATAACGCAAAGATCTTTCAAGTTATCTCAAGATAAAAACCCTTCTTGCTCTCAAAGGTCGAAGGTAAAATGATCTAGCGATATTGCTTAAAGTCGGTTGTGTTCCTCTGAAACAACTAATTATAATGGTTCATTTTTTTTATATTTCTAAGGGAAATATACCTCCCCTTAAAGTTGCCTAAAATAACTAACTTTGTTTTTGGGGACTACAAGTCCCATAATCCCATGATTACCGGGAAGAGGACTGAGGAGGTATGTTGTAGTAGTAGTAGCCGGGCAATTAAGCCTAACACCCCACACCTGAAGGAACCAGGGAGGCATAAAAGGCCCACCTGAGGTGCAGGCAATGAGAAGGAGCTGGAACTGTCTGGACTACGGGCAGTAGTAGCAGAGGCAGAAATAAACTATAGTGTTCGCAATCTGTGCAGAAGTGGGAGAACAAGAGGGATACCGGAACGCTGAGACTGCAGATTTCATCTGCTTGTTCTGAGAGGGTCTTGTTCCCCCAAACTATTTGGGTGGCGGCACAACGTAAGCCGTGCAGGAAGACTGCCTTCCCCACGTGAGTCTGATTGTGGTGATTGCCATGCTGAGGTGTCGGAGACCGAGGCGAGGAGCTGCAGGCAAACCATGGGCCTCTGGAGCTAGAGGGGCTCCTTTTTCGAGTGGCCCACCGAGAGATACCTCCAGTGAGGATGGGTGTGGTCCCTGAGAAGCCAGAAGCAGCAGAAGCGGCACCTGAAGTCGTGGAGGTTGTGCGACGCGCAGAACAAGGATTACAGAAGCCGGTGAGTCAAACCTGCCATTCTGATTCCTTAGGCGAGCAATACCGGCAGCAGTGTCCAGTCCTGCCTTCACTCGCGTATAGGAATGAGCGGGCTGAAGTTGTGTGTTAAACCTTTTGACAATGGAATAATGGAAAAAAAAGAAGCACTCGCGTGTGATTAATAATCCTTTGCTTCACTCGCATGAGGAGCTAATGCTACTGAAAGCCATTGTCGAACACTTTGAAGTTGAAACTATATGAAATGGTTGCGTGTGCCTAATTTCACTTGCCAAAGAAAGAGTGAGCTTTTTCATCTTGATTCACATGAACATTTAAATGCCTGATAAAGAATGAACATTTAAATGCCTGATAAAGAATTAAGCATTTAAATTTGTATCCACTATTATAGAGAAATGGCAAACATTGCCCAAGCCAAGCATATTCCCCCATTAAGTCTGCAAACAGCTTTCCTTAAAGCCAGAAAACTGCCTAAACTAAGACTTTGAGTCTACAGAAGGTTAGTGTTGCTTAAGATACAAGTGTGCAAGCATTTCCTGGAGCCAGGAGTGTGGCATCAAGGCTTGTGGCTAAATTGTGTTTTGTTGGCAGATAATGAAGTCAAAGTTGGGGAAGGGGAAACGTACAGCTCATAAATATTACTTGAAGTGGAGTGTGGCAAGAGAGGCAAATTGTCTGCCCCTTTTGAGGAGATATTCAGAGGAAGGGTGCCTTGCCTGGTAGAGGGTGTTGAACCTAAATAGTGTCTTGTCTAAACTAAAAAAACATCTTCTTTTAATAACAAAGTACTGAAGTTGTGGTGGATTTTCAGTAGATTCAACAATTCAGATGAGGTGAAGTAGTATGCGACAATGGGAAACGTTCTCATGGTAAACTTGAGTAGAAGTTAAGTTGTTAGAGTGGAAGCAGCAGCACTGTGAAATCATCCTGACCTTTACACCAATTATGAATTCTGATCTTGTGATTAATTACCTATTAACTGTTAACCAAGATCTGTGTTTCATAGACTGTTGTAGAAGTAGCTTTTCTGTTGAACTGTGGCAACATCCTTGAACTACTGGAATTGGTGCAAACACATTGTGGCTAGGAATACCATTGGTGCTGTTTTAAGAAGGTGAAATGTGCATATTCCATCAAGGAGAATAGAATTGCTATTATTGGAACTGTAATTAACAAACTCTACTTCGGCATTGACGCATCAAGAACTAATTGGAGACTGTTCTGTCTACAAGGATTTCCTTGCTACTTTCTTTTGTTGACTTTTGAAATATAATTCACTTTGAATCCTGGTGATGGTAGTGCACCCAGGGTATTGAGAGGCTATCAAGAAACTGTGAATGCTGTTGATGTTATTTTGAATTGCCATATGCGTTTTCTTTGTATTTCCCTTTAGTTTTGCTTATGCAGGGAAGCAGAGTAGTGAGTATACTTTAATAAAATGCCATATTTTGAATAAACCTCAAACAGTTGTCCGCCTCACATTGTTGACTCCTCACACTTGGCACTGGTGAAAATGTCTCCTAAGTGGTGTGATGTCCGTGAACCCATTCAAACCGGCTGCTTTAATCTTGTCTGGGACTGGCATTTCAGCTCCTCCGAACCAGATGGGACAGCAATAGGAGACACTGCCTTAGGAAGCAGAGTAATCTTGTGTCCACCACTGGTTGCAGCTTCTCTGCTAGTTGTTCATGGGCCCCCCAGATCTTCAGGCATCAGAACATAAAATCTGTTTGGACTTCTAAAGCACACGGTAGTTGAAAACAGGCAATGATGGGATACATTAATATAATGGAAACCAGCCATGGGGTTGTGCTGCTTAACAGTTTTTAATCATTAAGAGGTGCTCATATAGTGACCTAGTTAAATCTTTAAATGTAAGATTGAATTTTAAGAAGTGGGAGCCAAGCTAAATTAAAATATTAGGAAATGCAATAGAAGATCTTGTGTTAGGTTGTTAGGGCGAATTCTCAATTCTGTGCTAATTACCTTCAACCTGAGAGAACCGCAGCTCTTTTGCTGGACTTTAAGACTTTTTAATTTTAACCTTGGAGTGAGTGAGCCGTTTTTCTCACGCTCTCATGTATTTTGACCGGATTTGGATTATGTGTTTCCTTTTGTTTTTGGAATCTGACAAACTCCATAGGTATTTACTTTTTGTATAGTGACACACAGCACCTTCAGTGCAGTGTCACTGAGAAATCCTTTAGATTGCTCATACGGTTTAACTACCTTTTCTTGTATGAACTACTGTTCCCAAGAATAGTAAAGTGAAATTTACTTTACTTACCTTTTCTCTTTGTAGGTCCAGCACACACCATTTTATGTGGAGTGCTGGGGGGTTGTTGGGTAAGATTTTCACAGAACTGGTAAATCGTCCTGACCTGGGTCAACCCCAGAACTTTTTGCTTTACTAGTGGGATATTTTTCCTTAATACCTCTGTGAGTGGAAACCTTTTTCCACACTCAAAAAATCTTTAACGGTTTTTATGGGTGTCATTTTTTTGGACTCTCCATAGTGTCTTTTTAAAGTTATCGTCTTTAACAACGCAATGGCAATAAGTGCCTGTTGTTGCTGGGTTGCCCTAGGGGCTCCCTTTTTAACTTTCTTTTTCTAACCTTAAGAGAACTACCGTTCCCAAGGGTAGAAAGGATCTTTGGATCCCTTTTACATTTTATTTTGTGAAGCCAGCTCACCCCACCTTATGTGGAGTGCTGGGGAGATGCAATGTATCTCCTTTCACACTAAAACTGTAACAATTCTGTTACAGGGACAAGCTTACCTTCAATGGCTGGTGGCAGTGATACCTTGTATTAATGTGGTGCACCTTTACCACGCGCTGTGTTCACAGCTGCAGTAAAGGCGCCTTAGGGTGCTCATTTTACCAAAATGGCCCTGTCTTCTTTTTTCGCCACTTTAGTTTTTCTTGTGCTTTCCTGCTCCTTCCCCCGACATCCAGGGTGGGAAATTCCTTAGTGTGATTTTTATCTTTGGCGGGAGTCCCCTGGACTCCCGGCCCAGGCTCCAGTCTGTCTGTGAGGGCAGGAAGCGAGGGAGGAGTCCAAAACTCCACAGCCCTTTGCCTTCCTCCTTGCCTGAATGGGGACAAATCCCAGTGGGGGGGGGGGAGGGGGATGACTGTCCTGATTGGACAACCAGACCGCCCCTTGTTGTAAAATGCGGGGAAGAGAATGCAGAGGTTGTGCTGTAGTTCCTGTTAAATACTGTGAACCTGGAAGCTGTAGAGTAGTCGACCATTGGAACCGAAAACGAAGAGGATGATGACGGAAAAGTGTCAAACGATATCCAGCAACCAGAGAGCCTCCTGTGTAACCGGAGCCTGCTGTAGCCCTTCCATCCAATCGACCTGGGGACTCTGAAAAAGACAACCCTGACCAAGTGACCCACTAGGCTCAAGAAGAACTGTATTTTGAGCCAACCTATGCGTTGCTGCGACCTTGCGTTGCTGCAATACCCCAATATCCTGGGACCCCAAGCCACAGTGCAGTGCACAGTCTTCCGAATCTCGCTGAAATGTCGTGGGCATCCTGGTGGATCTCCAGAGACACCAATCAAGTCCGAAAAGTCCCGTCAAACAGTGTGCTGGACCTTGGTAATGACAAATTCAACTGCAATTTTCTGTCTTCTGTGCTCCTTGAAAAGGTGCCAAATCTGCAGAACCGCATTCAGTCGTAAGGAAAACCTTGCCTAGAGCCTTCATCGATCCCTGCTGCAAAGTCCCTTCCACGCTCCTGTTTTCAGTCACAACAAGGAATCCACTGACCGGTTTTTGGCTGCAGATCCTGAAGTAGTCCTGCTGCTAAGTCTTCTTCAATGCTGAGGTACTGTGTTGGCTTGGGTATGTACTTACCTTAAATCTGTTTGGATTTCTGTGTATCTCTCGGTTGTTTTCTGTGATGGGGAGGCCTCTCATCCAGTGCACCCAGTCCCACTGCTAGAATCCTGCTAGGGTGTCTTCTGCGAAGCCCCAGGACACTCTTCTAACTCAGAAGTAAAGTACTTGCCTGTTTGCCCAATATTCCTAAGGAACTCTGACTTTTGCTTCTAAAGAACCTATACTGACGCTGCCTGTTGGACACTAGATCTAGTGACCCCCCCCCCTTCTGCCACTGAGAACACTCATGCTCCAAGATTAAGGGAAAGACTTTTAAGGGATTGGGACTTTTGCCTAGAAAAGAAAATAAGTGTTTATTTACTTACTTGTAAAGGATTGGTTGGTAACTGTAACTCTAAGAGTGAACAGTTGCAAAAGTTCTTACTTACTTTTGATGTGTGATTCACTATTCTTAAAGGTATGGTTAACATATTTTCTTCCTTAAAAACTGTTTATTCTTTCTAATAGAAAGTAGATGTGAAGGTATATTTACTGTGATTAGGTTGTGCCTCTTCCCAAAAGTAAAGTGTTGGTTTCACCAGATTATTCCTGCAGGATAATTGTATGAGTGTCCCCCAACTGGGTCTTGCTTCCCCTGACTCGCTGCTAGCCTGTCCGGGACAAGTCTGCATTAGATTGTTGCCTACCTAGAATAACTTGGAGTCGTTCAGTAAAGTGTAACATTGGGTTTTACTTTCCCTGTGCCTTTGAAACTAGAGTCTGTGGTTCTAACTGTCCCTGATAAGTCATACTTCAGTTATCCTTATAGCTGGGTAAGATCTAACCTGGACTGCTTGTGGGATATAAAAAGTATCTGGGTTTTACATAACTTGAGTTAGCTGTGTGCCACCCCAGAAATAGGTTACAAGAGTTACTGCTTATCTCAATTTGTGTTTCACTGATCTCAAAAGCACCTGCAATTGAATATTACATCCTTAGATTTTACTCACCTAGTATAACTGTGTTATCACAAAAGTAGTTATAGGTTTTTACTGCACCTGTCAATATGTGGTCCACTATTCACAAAACGTATATTGTCTAGTTGACTGATAATGTGATTTGTACTAAGAGTCACTGTACAACTGGTAGGGTCTACTGCCCTTGCATTACTGAATGTAATTGTGAAAGTAACCATTGGTTTTTACTCCCCAAGAATAGGTGTGACCTATTCTGAATGTTTATGAAAAGGTTTTGACTTCCCTAGAACTACTTTTAAGTATTCCAAATAAGGTTTATTGTTTGGTCTATGTACCTTCAAGTATAGTGTTGTGTTTTTATAATTGTGATTTCATATAATGTGTTAGTACGTATTTACCCTTCGATTTATCTGGGCCTACTTGTATTTAAATACATCCTTTATTTTTACATACATAGTGTTTCTTTGGACCATTTGTATTACAATTTCATCTGTTCTAATTCTACAGCCATCTCTCCCTCCTAAGATAAGCCTGGCTGCTCGGTCTTCGCTACCATGAACTCAGGTGGTACAGCCTTATACTAAGAGTGGAGTCTTGTACTGCCTCAGTTGAATGGTTTTGATGAAGTTGGTAGCACTTCAGAAAAACTGTGCTAACAGGGTTACTTAGTAGGCCCTTTTCCTACCTACTCGTGTAACATTGTTTGTTACCCGCACTACTTTAAATGGCTGATGGTAGTGGTTTCGTTTTCCTACCATTGTGCTTTTTTACCGCAGGCTGAATCCTCAGCTGCTGTACAGCACCCATGGGTGACCATTTTGTCAATGTCCCTGGTCTTCTTTTACCATTTTCTGTTTGTGAGGTCTTTCATGGGTTTCACTCTGCGCGCCAAGCCAGGTTTGAGCCCTTTGTTTTTGCCGTTGGCAGACTTCAGTACTGGAACCTGCCTCTGGCTCCAGGGTGTCTGAAAAGGTAGGAAGTGAGGGAGGCTCCCGAAACTCCCCTGTGCATTGTCTTTAGAAATGCAAGAATGTACCCATTCCTGATTGGCTGGCTTGCTGTCCTTTCAGGACAACCACCCTGCTGGTTGAGTGACAGGCTGTGCATGAATGGGAAAAACCTGCTTAAAAGGCAAGGGTTTTGGGACTAAAGACTGAATCGACCACTGGGACGAACAACCCAACGAAGAAACTGTGAATGAAGCTTGCTGCATCCGCCTGGACCTTTGAATCGCCCGGTGAAGCTCTGCTTTTGTGCTGAAACTCCTTTTTCTGATCGACAAGAGAAGCACCGGAAGGTACGACTTCTTCCATGGGTTAGTGGGACCAACGAACACTGAGACGAACTCCTTTGGACCACCTTCCCCAACTGGCTATACCTCTTTGCTGCTGCAGGAACCGATTGGCAGGGGTCCAGAAATCCATAGTAGAGTGCTATGTCTGCAAGCTGGCCAGAAGCTCCAGGAGTCTCCCACGGCCCCTCCAGAAGCAGGATGACCAGAGCTCTAGTCCCCTCCCCAGAGTGCTGGACTCAAGGAGTGAAGGAAGCCCAACCGGTGTCCAAGATCCACGGTGGTGCTGTTTACTGAGAGCTGAAACCGCAAAGTGCAGCTGATCTGAAAAGAGCCCGTAGCTGCCTCCGAATTGCTGTGGCAGGAGTCCATCAGACGTCCTCCCTCTTGTCCCCACAACTGAGTCCCAGAAACCCAGGATCTGCATCTCTGCAACCAGACAGAATCCAGCTGGACCACTCTTCTAACCAAAGGTACTGTTCTGATTTGGGGTACTTACCTCGGTGCCTTTAGCTTTGCTCATCTCTATTGAGACTTGCAGTAGATACTTTGCTAGAGTTGATTTTCGCTCTCCCATTCACAAGTGTAACCGTTTGTGACCCTGTTAGGGAGAATTCTCAGAAATGTGCTAATTCCCTTCTACCTTACCCCCAGCTCTTTTGCTGAACTTTAGGACTTTTTATCTCTCATGTAATTTTAATGTGATTACATTTCTGTTCTTTTTAACTTTGGCGTCTGATAAACTCCATAGGCATCATCTTTACATTGTGTCATACAACACCTTCAGTGCAGTGGCACATGGAAGCCTTAGATTTCCCCAAGTTTTAAATACCTTCTGTTGGTGAAACTGTTTCCAAGAGCAGTGAAGTGAAATTGACTTTACTTACAATTTGTAACTTTCTAGACCCAGTACAATCTATTTTACCATAGGGTGCTGGAGGGGTTACTTGGTGTCCCCTTTAGCTAGTTTCTCAGGTAAGATTTTTCCGTTACCCTTCCTACAACTGTTTATTATTAATACAGCGTGCCACACCCTGGGGTATCTGGACGCTTTATAAGACATCTTTAGATACATGGGTACATACAAATATAGCTAGTACATAATAGATCATAATGTGGATACATAGGAGCATAGCAGTTGAGTATAATAATAAATACACATATCTAAGCTTGCAGGTATAATTTGTTGGTGTGTGGTGACCTGCAGCCGAGTAGTTATCAGCAGGAGTGGTCAGAAGTGCGAGATGAAAGCAAAGTTAGTGGTTGAATGATGGAACTTAAGCCATGGAGGCAGAAGTGTTGTTAGTGAGAAGCCATTTTTTAGTATTGAGCCTGGAGCTATGGAAGTTTAGGTCAGTACGTAAGTTAAGTGGGAGGGCATTCCACGCTAGGGCCGCTTGAACCGAGAAGCTGGAGCCTCCAGCACTTTTTAAATTGAAGCGAGGTGATGCAAGAGGAATTAGCTGATCTTGTAGGTCTGGAAGAAGTTTCTGGGGTGATGTTCTCTATCAGGTATTTAGGGGCAGCATTATTGACAGATTTTGTGGGAGATGGTGACAAGTTTGAAGTAGATTCTATCATGAATGAAGATCCATTCGTGGCTCCTTCTCGTTTCAGAAATGTGGTCCTTTCTGGGAATGCCCAAGGCGGTTCTTAATGCATTATTTTGCAAGATTTGAAGTTTGTTTAGCACTTGATTGTTAACTCCTGCATAGAGTGCATTGCAGTAATCGAGTTAGGACAAGATTAGTGCTCGTGCAAGGATCATGCAGCTGTTTGTAGATGGCCTTTACATGCATAGATAAGTTTTCAAGTATAGGCGGAAGCCGTTGCAGTGACGTTGGCTTGTTTCCTAAGGTTCAAAGCGGAATCAAGATGGAAGCCTCAGGTTTTTGTTTCCTTTGACGTTGTGATCAGATTACCGTCTATGTTGAACGCTGTGTATTTAGGGTTATGTTTTTTGAGATAGATGGGGCGCCTAGTATGAGAATGCCAGTCTTCTCGTCATTCAGGCACAGGCCATGGGTGGCCATCCAGGCCTGAATAACAAAGTAGATTTTGTTTAGTAAGTAGTTGTCAGAGTCGTAGTTGCCAGATAGTGGGATCAGTATCTGGGAGTCATCTGTGTAGTTTGTGTAGATGACACCCATGCAGTCCAGGATGTCGAAGAGCGGTTTAGTGAAGACGTTATACAATGTAGGGCTGGTGGCAGTGATTTACTTTTTTACTGCAAGCCGCGTTCGCAGCCACGGTAAGGCACCCATGGGTGCCCATTTCGTCAAACGGCCCCGGTCTCTTTTCCCCATTTCTCGTCTGGAAGGTCCTTCTTGAGATTTACTCTGCACGCCAAACCAGGTTTGGTCACTTTGTTAATTTTGTCTTTGGCAGGATTCACGAGTGAAGCCTGCCTCTGGCACCTGTATGTCTGGCAGGGACAGGAAGTGAGGAAGGGTCCCGAAACGCCCTGTGCTTAATCCCCTTGGTTACAGAAATCCAGCCAAAGTTGATTGGCCGGCTGGCTGTCCGGAAAGGACAGCCACCCTGCTGTGTGATTGGCAGCTAGGCTGGAATTAATAGGAGAAACCTGCATAAAAGGTGAGGCTTTTTGGCCAGGAAGGCAGAGTCGACCACTGGACGAAGGAATCCGAAGAAGAACTTGGAAGAGACGCCTGCTGCAACTCCTGGACCCTTGATTTGCCTGCTGCTGTGCTGAAGCTCTGAATTCGCCTCAGCAAGCGAAGCCCTGCAAGGACGACTTCTCCCTTTGAGTTGGTGGGACCAATCAACTCCAAAGTAAGCCTGTCTGGACATCCTCTCAAAGCTGGTTGTATTTCCACTTCTGCTGCTGCTGGAACTGAAGAGCCAGGGAGAGGAACACCAGATTGTGTACATTGCTTTTAAGTCAGACCCGAGCGCTAGGATGATCCTCTGGACTTCACTGATGCAGGAGTAACCAAGAGATTGCTGGACCTGTAGATGCGAGGAAAGTCCTGAGTGCTATCCGAGAACCGCAGTGTTGCTATTTGCTGTCAGAAGTGAGGAGCTGAAACACCAAAGAAGCGCTCAATGGAAGTTTGCCCATTGCTGCCGCTGACATTCCATTGCAGACCAGGAGTCCCCAGACGTCCTCCTTCTTGTCCCCCCCGATGAGGCTCAGGAACAACAGGATTTGCAGAGCTGCACAGAACAGAAGCCAGCTAGAAGCATTTATTCTAGCCAGAGGTATTGTAAAGTCTAAGAGAACTTACCTCTTGTTGTGTAGCCTTGCTTGCTCTCAGTTGAGACCTGCCTTGGTTACTTCGCAGAGTTGCCAAAGCTTTGCCCCTCACAAGCGCCTCTCAGCTTGTGGCCCTTCAAGTGTTCTATTTTTCTACAAACATTTCTAAAAACATTGTGCACACATTTTACCTGCATGCAAAGAAGATCTTCAGCTCCCATTGACATTGTGCAATTATCATAGTCTCTCCTGGCTTCGGGAGAGACGCCTCTTTACCTCTGACTTTGTGCTTTGGAAGGTGGTTAAACGTACTTGACTGTTTGAGTTATTTGTTAACCTTTGTTTCATTCCTCTATTCTGTCTTTCTCACCTAATTCAGTATTTCTCTAAATGTGCCAGTGATAAATCCGTGTCCACGGTGTCCAAGCTATTTAAGTCATCTGAGGGTGTAGGAAGTGTCTTGTGTGCCATACCCAATGGGTGTCATCTGATTTAGAGAAACTGAGTGTGTTTTGAAGTATATTTAAATGTTACATGCCTTGCTCCCTTTCTGAAGAAGGCTTATATAACTGACTGTGAAATAAAGTCATATTTTCAAGAAACCTTGAGTGTAAGTGTTCATTTGGATAACTGTATTGTGAAACTCTGTGTCACACACATTACTGCTCACATAGTCCCCTCTTGAGATAAGCCTGGCTGCTCGACCACACTACCAACCTGTGTAGTTCAGACTTATACCTAAGGTTGGCTCCCTATTGCCATGAGGTCAAGGTAATTGTAGTGCACCTAAACTCTCTAGGTTTGTTCAAGACTTTATCTAAGAAGTGCCTCAGCTCCATAGACTGTGCTCCAGTTGACTTTGGCTGTTCTGGCTCCCTGCAGACAGTCCTAGTCTACTTGACTTTTATATTTACTGGCCCTCAGATGTGATAACTTGGTTTTTAACTATTATTGCTGGGAAAGGTTTTTATCTAGACTTAATTGGAAGATTTAAGTGCTCACATGCTCTGAGAACCTGATTAACCTGTTTCATTCCGTTAAACATTCCTTTGTACAAGCCTCAGAACCTACAAAGTGTACTAATGATTTATACATGCCATTACTGTCCTAGTTAGCAAAGTCACCTCAAGGTGTAGGAAGTGTGTAAACAACATCTCTAAAGAGTTTCTACTAGCTTTGTGTTGATTCTGGAAAAGTATTTTAAAGTATATTTGAGTGTTACATGGTGTCCAGTCATAATTTCGAAAACATAATTTCGAAAGTCAAAAAAGTCGAATCAAAAATGTCGAAAAAAAAGTCGCATTGTTTTTTTTTTCGATATTTTTTTTTGGGCTGTAGTTTCTTTGAAAAAAATAGGTAGAAATAAAAAAAGGGGGGTTGGGGGGGGAACCCCCCAATTTCGAAAAAAAAACGTCATTAAAAAAAAATGTGACATTTTTTTTTCGACGTTTTTTTTCGACTTTTTGACTTTCGAATACTTTGTATTCGAAATTATGTCTATGAACCGTGTTACATATATTGTCCTTTTAAAGAAATGCTTATTTAAAAACTGATGTTAAATAAATACATAATTATTTATAACGAAAACCTTGAGTGTAAGTGTTACTTGTATTTGCGAATTTCATTGCTACAGATCTGCTTCTCACATTTACCCCTCTTGAGATAAGCCTGGCTGCTCAGTCACACTACCATCTTGTGTAATACAGGCCTATATCAAAAGGTCGGTTACCTAATACCGTAGGACAAGTGTTATGTAGTCTCCCACAGGGTTACTACTTCAATTCTTGCCTAACACAGATCCACTGTTTATGCTAAATATTGTGAAATCATATTATATGCTGTCTATGTCTAAGATGAGCTTTGTTGCTCTTATGCAGACGAGGAAATTTAGAAACCAGTGTATTGAAACAGAACATTTTGCCTTTTGTTACATAGAAACCAGCCTTGTCCCTGGGCAGAAAGCGACCATGGTTGTTCTCTATGTGGATGGCCTACAGTCCAAGGTTTATGTCTCCCTTCGGCCTGAACTCTTAACCAAGAAAGTAAAGGAGGTAGGTTGGTTCTTACCATAAATTCTGTATACATTTGTGATGTACTGTTATTTATCTTGTAGTCATAAAATGTAGGCTAACATTTTCTCAATTTCTTTGCCCAGTGCATTCACAAAATCAGTCTTGTGCGATAACTATTTACATTTTAGTGCCGAAAATGGCAATTGGCCTTAGTATGAGTTTGGTAGCATTATTTCCAGCAGAAATACCGCCAAACTCAATTACCGATACTGCAACTTAGTCTGGTGGATTTAGCCCCCGATTAGGAGAGGGAGTAATGTCGGAGTTGATCCTTATTTTCAGAACTGTTTCCTAACATCCTTTTGAGAAGATAAAGTGCATGTTTCTGAACCAGTGCAATACAGGCAAGTAGTCGGATGCATAAAACATTGAAGAAACAATAAAACAGTTCCTTATTATGTTCATCCCTGATATGGTTTGGGGCCTGGTGCCCTAAAGTAACCAGTACCAAAAGATACACTTCTCAAGTAGGTTTATTATGTGTTTGGATAATGCCAGTAGTTGTGACCAAAAAGTTAAAGGAAATGTTGGCAATTAGCCCGCACTACAGTAGGACTTTAGGATGGGCCTATGAAGTGATCCTTGACCAGGCCTCCACCTATGAAAGTCAGGAAAAAGATTGATGGGGACAAGACTTTATGCCCATTATAGCCTAAAAAGGATTCGAGGCGGAGGGGATTAATGGGTATGTTACCTTAGCCCCTGACTCCAATTTCTCCAGAGACCAATGTTGAGGTTATGTATTTCGTTGGGGACAAGTTCTTCTGTGCTTTGTCCAGTCAAGGGAGGCTCAGGTGGTCGCAGATGCCGAGGTCACTTTCAATTAGAGGATTTAGTTTTGGTCGGTCGTGGTAAGTGTTAGGAAAGATGGTGTTTTTGCAACTTTTCCTTCTTACTTTCCTATGGAACCCCATTCGTTTTGCTCTTTTTAATCCTACCTTGACTTTTTGAAATGGGGGGTGGTGTAAAGTCTTAAGCTTCACTACCATTACATTTTGCCCATTTGTTATGGTGAAATTGATCAGTCCTTCAGACTATCAATATTGGGAAACTTTGTTTCTCCAGCATGGGGTCTGGCATGGATTCCCATGCTCATGAATATTCCCAGTCAAGCCAGGAATTATCGGTAAAAGAAAACAGTTTCACTTACAAACTCTTTTGTACTCTTTTTGCCATTTCTTTGTGGAAAGGTCCTTCTTGAGATTTACTCTATGCGCCAAACCAGGTTTGATCCCTTTGTTCGCTTTGCCTTTGGCGGGATTCACGATTGAAGCCCGCCTCTGGCTCCAGGTTGTCTGGTGGGGGCAGGAAGTGAGGGAGATGCCTGAAACTCCCTGTGCTTAGTCTCCTCAGAGACCCAAATGCACTCTGTAGTGATTGGTCCACTGACTGTCCGTCAAGGACAGCCACCTTGCTGGGTGACTGACAGCTAGGCTGGAATGAATGGGAGATAACTGAATAAAAGGTGAGGCTTTTGGCTTGGAAGGCTGAGTCAACCACTGGACGAAGGAACCGAAGAAGAACTTGAAGAGGATGCCTGCTGCAACTCCTGGACCGTTGGTTTTTCTGGTGGAGCCCTGCTGCTGTGATGAAACTCCAAATTCGTATCGACAGAGAAGCCACTGCAAGCATGAGTAGGTGGGACGTATCAACTCCAAAGTAAGCCACCTGGACATCCTCTCTGAACTGGTTGCCTTTCCAGAGTGCTGCTGGAAGCCTAATATCCAGGCAGATGAACACCAGTTGGTGTGCGTTGCTTTTAAATTGGCCAAGAGCTCCAGGAAGATCCTCCGGACTCCCAAGAAGCAGGACTGACCGAGCCTGTGCCCCCTCAACAGAGTGCAGGACCCCAGAAGCAAGGAAAGTCCATCTTGACAGCCAGGAACCGCAGTGTTGCTATTAGCGGTAGTCATGAGTAGCTGAAACACCAAAGTGCCACTTGTTTGAAGATTGCCGGTTGCGAGCTGTGTCCGTACCATTGCAGTGCAGGAGTCCGCAGAAGTACTCCCTCTTGTCCCCATGACTGAGGCCCAGGAACAGTGAGATCTGATGAGCTGCACAGGAACAGAAGTCATCTGCTGCACCTTTTCTTCAATCCAAAGATACTGTAAAGTCTGAGGGAACTTATCTCTTATGAGTTTCTTGCATCTTCTACTACTCACAGGTCTAAACGGCTTGTGACCCTACATTGATTCTTATTTTCTTCAAAGACTTCTAAAACATTGTGCAAAGACTTTTCATACTTACCTACAAAAGGTGCTTCAGCTCATATAAGACTTTTGCCCATTGACTTTGGTTTAACTTGTTATACTGAATGACTTTGCTTAGGGATCCAAAAGTATTTGCTTGCTTAAGAATATTTGTGGTCTCTTGTTTGTTCTAATAACCTTTTCCTTTGACCAAGTTCTAAGAAAATATTAATGTCCCCATCACCCTAACTATTGAAGTCAACTGAGGGTGTAGGTTGTGACTGTGGGCCATCCCAAAAGGGTCTTTACTGATTTGGAAACTAAGAGTATATAGTTTTGGAGTGCATTTGTGTGTTGCTTTTATATTGCTCCCTTCTGAAGAAGGCTTATTCTAACTGACTGATAAATAAATTAACAATTGTTTTTTCAAGAAACCTTGTGTGTAAGTGTTTATTTGAATACTTGTCACTGTGAATCTCTTTGTAACTCCCCTACAGATCACATTGACCCCTCTTGAGATCAGCCTGGCTGCTCAATACGCTACCAACCTGTGTAGTACAGACTTCTACCAAAGGTTAGGTTCCTATTGCCAGGAGATCAGGGTTGTTGTAGTGCACCCAAAGGATACTGCATACAATCTTGCATAACAATTGTTGAACTTTTAAGTAGTTTGAAACTACTCAATCACCACCACAAGTCCAGAGCATCCTTCTAGAGAGTACATACTTATTGTATTGTATTTGGTTATTTTATATAGCGCTCTTGCTCCACTTGTGTGGCCTCAATGCGCTTTTCTGGTAGGAACGCCCCCGGTGACTGTAGTCAATGTGGTGGAGAATTCTAAGGGGTTTTGTTTAGGAGATGCGTGTGTGCATTTTGCCGGTCTAGGAATTGGGTGGCTGGCTAGGCTCGACTAAGTAGCCCAAAGAGAGGACATGCATGTGGGTGGGCGCTGTTGGTGGTTTGCAATAGATTGGTATTGTATAGAGCGTTGATGTGTGGCCAGCTATACCAAGTTCCTTTCGGGTGGTAGTCTCTGTATGCCAGTGGCAGAGGTGTTGAGGTAAGTTAGGTGTTTCAGTTTTGACGGCTATGTGTGTTTCGAGACCGGATGTGCTCAGCCATAGCCGTATTCTATTGTGCATGGATGCTTGGCCGTGCCTCCGGCCTGTGTTCACATTAGTGGTGTGAGAGATACGTTCCGTAAGCTGCAACATTGTTCTGCTGGGGCAATATTTGTCCAGGTCTAGAATCGAGATTCCTATACCAACAAGCCTTGGTCTCACAATGTAGGTGGTTTCAGCGTAGATTAAACTAAGATGGAGGCTAAACCTAAATTTGAGAATCCTGGATAGTGGCCTAGGTTTCACAAGGCAGTAGGTTTCAGCATATAGTAAACAAAGACAGGCTACACCTATATTTGAGAATCATCCTGTATGGTGGGAGAGTCTGTTTCAAATGCAGTGGGCTTAGTCGTATAATAAAGGAGAAACCTTGTGTTAGAACCTGTGACTTTTGGGCACTAGGCCCCATACATCTCTAGGTTTGGGCTTCTAAAGCGGAGGGAACTTGTGATTGCTTCTCATCTTTTGAACTGCATCTACATTACTTGCCTGCTTTACATGGAAAGTTATTTGATAATGTATAGTGAGTAAACATCCTGCTGATTGTATATATTTGTATTCTAGAGTGTTGCTTCGTAATACTACCCGCTTATTTAATTTTTCAGTGTGTTCTAAAGGCCTAAATAAATAACTATCTTTATAACCGACCGTCTAAGCTGAATTATTGTATATTATCCTGTGTGCCATACTGTGTGGACTCTGGGCCCCTGATCCCACATACACACTCCTGAGACTAAGCCTCGAATGCTCTCCATTGCTACCTTGAGTTTTGGCTACTCTGTGTTCCTTGTTCACCATAAGTGGTGTGGCCTCCTAAAATCTGTTCACCACGGCTGATTTTAGAAATCCAGTTCAACAGTACTTGAATCTTGGTTTCAGGCACTTTAAACCAGAGCACCCTTGGGAGCAGGTGACCTTAGGACACCTCCAGTACGTGAAGAATATGAGCTGCAACGGGAGTCACCACAGTAAGGCGGCGATAGGTGATCTTCAATGGACAAACAAAGGAGCAGGCCCGGCACAGCTTCCACTGATGCAAGAAAGCTGAAAGCGCAGGAACAAAGTGTCTTGTAGTAGAAGCTGAAAATCATCCAAGTTCCACAGATGCACACAGGATGGCGTTGGCTGCAGCAAGGCAGCCCAGGAGGAAGCTGGCCAGTCTAACGGTTGGTCCAGGGTCACTTCCGAAGGCTTGGATCTTCGAGCAGGGGGTCGAGACTGGTTGTTCCCACCGGTCCAGTGGTCGAAGCACTGACGGGTCTTCTTTAGATCAGGCACTAGAGCCAGGGCTTCACCAGGCCTTCCCTGGAGTTGATGCTGATCAGCTGCAAAGTTTGTCTTCTGGTCTTCAGCGCTTGCACTTCTTTGTAGGCTTCTTGGCTCCAACAATCTGTCGAATGGCTGCATGAGTCCTCCAGTTATCCAAGATTTGGACTGAAAGCTCACCCAGGTCTACCAATAGTAAGGATCTGCACCATTCAAATTAGGTCACACAATCTTCCCAGCAATAGACACATGAATGTGGACTGGTACCAGACAATTCCAGCCCCCACAGCCAGGCTAACACACACCGTCCCCATGCCGGGGAAAGGGTGTTGGGGAGAATTCTCAGAAATGTGCTGATTCCCTTCTACCTTAGGGACACCCAGTACTTGTGCTGTACTTTAGGACTTCTAATTTCTAACCCGGAGAGAGTGAGACCTTTTTCCCACTCTCTCATGTATTCTTTAATTGATTTGAAAAATGTGTTTCTTTTGACTTCTGACAAACTCCACAGGCCTCATATGTTTACATTGTCACCCAGCATCTTCAGTGCAGTGACACAGGGAAGTCTTCTAGATTTCCCAATTGTTTAAATACCTTCTCTTGGTTAAACTACTGTTTCCAAGAGCAGTAAAGTCAATTTCATTTTCTAGACCCAGCACACACTATCTTACTATAGGGTACTGGATGGGTTTTTTAGTATCCCCCTTGTCTAGTTTCTCATGTAACATTTTTATGTTGCGGTTAGGGAGAATTCTCAGAAATGTTCTAATTCCTCTCTACCTTAGAGACCCCAGCTCTTTTTGCTGGTCTTTAGGACTTTTTATCTCTCATATTTTTTGTGATTTATACACTTTTACTTTTGACTTGGGAGTCTGACAAACTCCATAGGCATCATCTTTGCATTGTGACACAAAGCACCTTCAGTGCAGTGGCACAGGGAAGTTTGTTCAACTAAAAACCCTCACAAGGCTAAGCTCCACTAAGAAATAGCAATTGTAGCATGCCTAGTATGGATAACTTCAAGCAGGAAGCCATGTTCATTCTAACAGTAGAACAACTGAAAAGGAATCCCCCGTTAAAGGAAAGAAAAATTAGTTGAATAAAAGCTTGTTAGATCACCAAAGGTTGGATAGTAGGCCTGTAACTTCTACTACTCCAGAACATGTGCAAATTGACAATGAGGATGATAATTCAGAGTCTCACTCTGTCTTAAAAGAGTCAGAGGAGGGAGAGGAGTACCAGGATAGGAGCTCCTCTTTGATTCAGCAGGCCACTTTGCCTCAACCTTTATCCACTGGGACCCCACAAGGTCCAGCACTGAGTCCAAAATATGTGTCTGTTAAGTTTAGTGCTTGGATTAAATAAGCACAGCAAGCCGTTCAACTTGAGTTCATGTATTTACTAAGTTAACACAGAAGGTAAGTTCACATAAGGCAAATAGGTTAAGTATATAAGCAGGGAGAGACATCCACCGGCCCCCTTATCCTTTAAGTTTCAGGCCCCAACTGACCAATGTAGAACACATAGGCACACATCATTCATAACATTCCACACCAACATTCTGTCAGGGACTCTAGCATGCACACCAATCAAACAAAGGTAAACACAGACATAACTCATCTTCCCCCTTTATAAAATCAGGAACACAACAGAGGATGACACAAAGGGAGAAAACCAAAGAACTCTAGAGAAACGATCCATGAGAGACATCCAACCCAGACTGTACTCTTTACCACCAAAACTTCCATACCACACAATATGCTCAGAGCAAAACTGCTCAACTCCATCAAACCTTAAACTAGCTTACTAATAAGCTAAACTCCAACAATGCATGCATCCACTCCATAGCGGGCCCACAACGGACATCAAACACAGGGGACCAGCCCTCACTCACAAGACCAAACCCAACCAACAACTCGGACACAATACCATCATCCATCAGCCCTTAACAAGGTGTGCAAGGACACCATAAGAGGTTAAACACCTCCACCTGTATCCACCAACACAGGATACAAATCCCAACAAGTAGCAACATGGTCATATTTCACGCTCCCAAACAAGCTTGAGTAGGACACACATCCCAAAAATGTCTAGCACAAATGTCGGAACCACTAACCCCAACACAACTCAGCAACGCATGAAAGGACCTCAAATCACCAAAATGCACCTAATGCGATTACACCAAATCACTGACATGCACCTAGTGCGAAGGACACAACCAAAACTCGTACCTTGAACCTGGACCACACGTCCCACCAAAACACCCTACTCATCCAAATGCACCTAGTGCGAAGGCCACAAATTCTCTGAAACTTGTACCTTTTACCAGGACCACACATCCCATCACCCTCATCTCACCAAAATGCACCTAGTGCGGAGTAGACAAATTCAACCAAAACTTGTACCTTTTACCGGGACCACACGTCCCACCAAAACACACATCTTATCAGACTGCACCTAGTGCGGGGGCCAAAATCCCAACAAAATAACCAAAATACTCAAGTCACCACAACACAAACACATCGCTCACCACAGATCCCTCACCATACAAACATATATAAATTGAGCGTAGAAAAATAGTAAGCGAGAGTTAAACACTACTACCGAGTCCATATTATTTACCCTACTAAGTCCTTTATGTTTGATGAACCTGTGGATGTAAGATATGGTTAACAAAAATAAAAATACATGGTACAACTCATTATGTCACACATAAGATACTCACTCAGAGGCCACGGCAAATCAACCTCAACACTACTCACTTTCAAAGCCATTCAACACTGCAAGCCTTAACAACAACTCTGCAAAGAAGTGAGCTAACAGGCTTCACATGACATCTTAATCCTTAATATGACAAAAACACTTTGTCATCACAGCAATACACATCTTTTTTTTCCAAACAGAGAAAACCCCCTAATCAGCAGAGCGTCTCTGAACTTGATGAAATGTAAAAACTCATCCGGTGTGGGAGCTAACCAGAATGTATTCTTTCCTATTTTCAAACGGAGAAAACCCCCAAATCAGCACAGCGTCTTTGAAATTGTTGTCACATAACATGTGTTGTCCCATAAAACTCGGCTGATAAGGCAGCTAACAAGCACATATCCTATTATTCTTTAAAAGACATGAAGTGCTTTCACTCTGAACATATTTTGGACAGTACCTTTCTCCAACCAAGATAGCTGCGCTCCTCTTCTCACAAGTAGCATTACACCCTTTGTTGATGCCATAAAACTTTGGGCGCCTTCACAAAAACACCCAGTCAAAACTCCTTGACCGTTCGGTCCGATCCATGGTTCCATTACTGTAAATACGGCAAGAAAGAGCTTCGCATCACATCCTCAATGAATAATAAATGATTGTGGTGGCCAGCATATGAACAGATTCCATGGCAGTGCTCCACTACTAACCACAAGGAAGAGTAAGTACAGGCTGCGTCGTCGCGTTCCGGCACGCAGCAGGGTGCTTTTTTTGTTGTTGTTTTTTTTCTTTTCTTGAGCTCCCATACAACAACAGAACGTTGCAACTCATGATGGTAATGCCACGGAGTACAATCACTAACTCCTCCGGCATTCCATCCGACGTCATCAGTCATCCTGGACAGCTGAGGAAGACTGAGCTCAAAGCACAAATGTACCCTGCTGGAGGACGCCCACTTCAGAGTTCAGGGCCACAATAACTTCCCAAAACGGCGCTCGCCTGCACGTGGCCGCCTGAACCGCAACTCCATTCCCCACACAAACGGAGCCACTGATTAGCTGGTAAGGATCTTAATGTTAATTCTTGCTGCATACGCTCCGGCGCTTAACTTTTAAATGCAATATTAAATGCTCATTAATCAGTCAGTCACATGTTCCCCGGCTCCTTTTTGCTGTCGCTACAAAGCTGCACATGTCAACCACCAAACCCCTTTGTTGCGCTCTCTCTCAGGTGCGGTACAGCTCCCAACCGTTTCATTTAGGCACTCAGTATGACCTGCTATGGCGAAGGGTGTATATTTAGTGGCTCTGCGACAACTCTGATAAAGGTGCGCCACACTGCCCACAACTATCTTTAACCTGTGAGGCCAAAGCACTCACTGTGAGCACAGGGCAAGGGGCAAGCTCACCTTTATGGACAGGGGGGTGGCCTGTGGATGTCTCCTCTGGGGCTCTCCTTCTTTCGTCAACGTGATGCTGCTTACGTTGCTCCCTTTTTTCTTACTTCCAATTGCGTTACATTTCCTTCTTTTTTTTTTTTTGTACACCTTCCCAAAGTCCGCTAAAAATCCTTGTCACCAATGTTAAGTTTAGTGCTTGGATTAAATAAGCACAGTGAGCCGTTCAACTTGAGTTCATGTATTTACTAAGTTAACACAGAAGGTAAGTTCAAATAAGGCAAATAGGTTAAGTATATAAGCAGGGAGAGACATCCACCGGCCCCCTCATGCTTTAACTTTCAGACCCCAACTGACAAATGTAGAACATATAGGCACACAGCATTCATAACATTCCACAGCAACATTCTGTCAGGAACTCTAGCATGCACACCAATCAAACAAAGGTAAACACAGACATAAGTGTCTCTTGAGAAAATGAGACTTGAATTGGAATTTAAAAGATTGCAAGCTCAAGCTGAAGCCAAACATCAAGACATCAAACTCAGGGAATTGGAAATGCAAAATGCTCTTGAAATGAAAATATTGTCTCTTGAAAATGTTTCCCTCCCAGACTCCCCTAGGTCTTCCAGTCCCAAGAGGCCTTGCCTGCCCAAAGAAGCAGTCAGTATGTATGATGTGAAACTTGATATTTTGTATTGGTTGGGTGCTTTTGAATAGAATCATGGGATTCAGGGTCTCGCAGGGTCTTGCAGGGAATCTGATTCCATGGCTTTTGTCTAGGCTCCCCTAGGTTGCAACTGATGCTGTAATGGAGGTGGGCGAAATCGAAATATTATGAAAATGTGAAGCTGCCTTTGATAGCCAGATTTGGAAAAACTCCTTCCCAGTATCTTAAGAGGTTTAGGACCCTCAAAGAGACTGATGGTACCCCTTAAGCTACCAGGGTGTGTGAATGTTTGAGAAACCTAGATGGATGGGTTAAGGGTTACAGAGTGACTACCTTTTCGATGGAATGAGAAATCTGTTTTTGTTGGAATCTATTTTTGATGCCTGCTCTCCTGAGCTGAGACAGCACATGGCTGACTCAAAAGAGATTGATCCCAAGAAGCTAGCAAAGGCTGCTGACTTGTGGGTTGCCAACATGACCTCTCACTGGGATTCTGGGGCCACTCACAAAAAGGATGAGGGGAAGCAGCACAAGAAAGATGACTAAGAGAATTCTAAATCCAAGCACCCAAAGAGGGCCACAAACATAAGAAGGGTAAACCATTTGGGAAACCAGGGCAGTCCAGTGAAACCTCTGGTGCTAAACCAGAGGGAGGTCAGCAGAAGCCCCCATTCCAGAAAACATTTGTTAAATGTTATGCTTGTGGGTCAACTGACCATGTAAACGAGGATCCCAGATGTAAGGGTAAACCTTCAGTGGTCCGGGGTCCACACTGCCTCCTTAGCTTTCATCCCTGAGGGAGAAGTTCATATGGCAAGTTGAAACTTTCATCTATTGGTTGAAGACCCCATTGGAGTCTCAGCCAGTGTTTCTTTAGTATCCCTGGGGCTGTGGGAACAGCAGAATGTAGATGTGTATAACTCTATTCCAGATAATACAAAAGAATATTACAAGGACAGTGTACTTGTGAATGGTCAGCAGACCCCTATCATATGAGAAACTGGGGCCAGCATTACAGCAGTGGATGAAACCTTTTTCAAACCTGAGGATGGTGCTAAGGCACCTAAAAGCCCTACTAAGCTTGCTGGAGGCCATCTCCATATGGTTTCAATACTACCAGCTCTCACCCAGTGCAACGATATGACTGTAAGAATACCTGCCAGTGTACAGAATGCGGTGCCTGGGAGAGTCCTGTTGGGGAATGAATTAAAAGCTCTTGGAGTTGTATCAAGCACCCCCAGTCCACAGGAAGGACACCAGTTTAATTCCATAAAGAAAGAGACAAAGGGGAACCCACGGTCTAAGGAAGAAAGAAAGGTATCGCCCCTGTGTATTAAAAAAAAGGGCATCCCGAGAGGACAGTCCAAGGTCACACCTGTGACCTCTCCACCAGCTGAGGCTGAGTGGGAGGACCAACCAGAGGATGGTGAACCAGTTACTGGTGAAACAAAACTGGAAGAAGCCCTTCCCTCCTGTTGGACATCTGGATCCTAAAGACCATCCTGAGCTGCAGACATCGCTTGCAGAAAGTGGCCCTTTAGGGCAGACTTCAGCAGAGGTCAAAGAGATTGTTCTACTCTTGAAGGACTTTGCCAACAGGCAGCTTCCCAGCTGGAAGGGCAAGAGCCAGGGAGAAACAGGCTGTACTGGGAGGATGGCTTCATTTACACTGACCCTATTGAGTCTACCACAGGGGACTACAGAAGACTTGTAGTGCCTCAGGAGGTGTGACCTCAGTTTCTACAGTTAGCCCATGAGATTCCTTTAGCTCGTCACATACGTTTTAAGAAGACCAAGGAAAGGATTTCTCTGTATTTCTACTAGACTAAGATGGGGTCTGATGTAGATGAATTCTGTATAAGCGGTCACACTTCTCAGACGTCTGGCAAGAGTGGAGCCAAGAACGTGGCACCCTTGGTGCCCGTCCCAGTGGTGGGAGTTCCTTTTGAGAGGGTATGGATTGGCATTGTTGGTCCCCTAGACCCCGCACATCTGCAGGCAACCGATTTATAGTGGCGTGGTAGACCATGCGACCAGGTATCCTGAAGCTATACATATGAGGACTGTTGCTGGTCATGCTGCGGCTAAGGCCCTCCTGAAGCGCACGATAGGTGCTTTAGAAGAACTCCTCTGAAGAAAGTGGGACCTTCTTCTGTGAATCCCTTCTCTTTGGTTATAGAGAATCCCCTCTAGAAGGGCTTGGCTTCAGTCCCTTTCAGCTTCTCTATGGTCATCCGGTTAGAGGTCCATTGGCCCTAATCAAGGAAGGGTTGGAGAGTGCTCCTTCCCACAAGCAATTGAGAGTCACTGACTATGTGTTTGGTCTCTGAAGGAGAATGACACATGACAGAAGCTTCAGATAACTTGAAAGCAGGTCAGACTCTGGTCATACATTGGCATGCCCAGAAGGCCAGCATGGTTGAGTTTACTCAAGACAAGCTAGTTCTAGTAACTACAAGGCAGAACGCCTTACAGGACAAATGGATTGGACCCTTCAGGGTTGTGGGCAAACTTGGAGAGGGCAATTATTTGCTGGACTTGGACAATTCCAAGGAGGCCCCCAGGGTCTTTCACATCAAACTCCTAAAGGCATATGTATCTAGACCAGACCTAGGAGCTTTGCTCTTAGGATCTGATCAAGAGGAGGAAGAGAGTGAACCTCTACCTGACCTTCTCAGGGGACAGCCTTTAGATGGAAACATAGGAGTGAATCTCTCTTCTGATCTGACTCTGAACCAAGAGGAATGCAAAATTCTGTTAAACCAGTTAGCCTCCCTGTTTGCATTGACATCAGGCTTGACCCCTTGTGGCCAGCATGATATCCTCACTGGTGACTGTCTACCTGTCAGAACAGGGGTTTCAGAATGTCGGACCATGTAAGAACCCACATAAATGAAGAGGTCAAGAAGGTGCTTGATCTCGGGGTAATAGAGCCATCTACAAGTCTACATGGGCTATGTTGGGTGTCCTGACCCACGTTTGAGCTATCATGCTGCAACATTTGGTGCTGTGGGCTTAGAAAATCCAAGATGGCCAAAAAGCCCACAAGTGCGCCAGAATCCAGGAGAACCACGCAGTTTGTGCGCAAACCAAAATGGTTACCTCACTTGCCACCCACCAGTGTAAAGAAAGATTTTTGTTAACAAAATCCACTGTTATTGATGTCAAAAAGTTGCTGAAATCGTGGCTCACCGGACCACTTTAAAGATTCAACCCTTTTGTGGGGTTCCACACAACCATTTTACTGTAAGGAGCCCCATCAAAACAATGTTAAGCAAGGATTTACTACCATGTAAGAACCATTCCTGTTTGGAATGCATTAATCCAAGAAAAATCCCAAAAATGGTTGCATTACCAGTACTCACCACTATCAGAAAGCTGGCGTTTTAAAACAACACCAGACTTTTTTTTGTGTAAAACTGAATAAATGAACCCAAAGCAGGCCAAAGAAAGACTTACTGAGAGGTGGATACAATGTAAAGTTATAGTCTGAAGTGACTTGAAGGTTTATAACAAGACTGGCTGAGCTGTGGATTTCAGCGGTTTAAGTAAATTTGGACTGAAAGACACTAAAAATCTAAATGTTTAAAAGAAATGAGTGACCTACTTTGAGTGTCACATAGGTTGCAATTGTTTAAATGTCATAGTTTTAAACTTAGAATCAGCATTCTAGCTGCATATGTAAAAATTGTTAGTTTTATTTGAATGCAGAAAACTAGGTAACTAAAAGTGACATTAGCTGGGGCCTGGTTTAAGGAACTGAATTCTGCCCACCAGCTACCCCCGACAGGAGTTGAGACTTGCACAACAGCTGTGTTCCCAGGCCTAGCTGCCTTTTGCTGCTCCCACCAAAAGGGATATGACACTTCTCTGATTGAATTACCTGGGCTCTGCAGGAAATTGAACAAAGCCCTGTCCTGACTCAGGCAAATGTTTTATTGGGGGTGTCATAAAAATGGCTTCCTCTTGGCAGAAACTGGGAGGGGGAGAAACTGCAGACAGAGGCTGAGCTTGAAGAAAGTGGAAAGACTGGTTTCTGTACCATGTGACCTGAAAAGACACACCCCTGTAGCCAGAATATGGTTTTAGAAAAAGATGAATAACTCATAGTACGGACTTGTCATAATTATTTAAATGATACCATAATTCTTGTGATTTTTCTGCCCACATTTTAAGAGGATTTTAGAACCGGTGGCATGATCTGGGGGCAAGCTAGCAGTTAAGAGGGTATTACTTAAAATGTATGCATGTTAAAAATCGGACACTTCATCAATTAATGTCCATACTCCTTGCGCACATGTGTATAAATTTGGGGTAATGTCCGATATTACGAAACCAGTTAAAAAGTGCAAAATGTTGCCATTTCTCAATGCAAGCTCTCAGGAAGAGCAGATTTGGACAGGGTATACCTCCTGTGATATGTGATGGGTGCATGTAATTTTAAACCAATGTGTGTGTACCTGTGCAAATATGTCTTTTTGATCAAATATAGATTGTGTGCAATTTGACAGGGGAGTGTCCTTTCTGAAAGCCATTAAATGACATAATTCTGACACACAATCCTGCTCTCCAGTGCGAACGCAAAGAATTCTCCAACCTATCAGAACTCTGAAGGGGTTGGGCCTAGAAAGCTTAGCCTCTCCACCCACTTTTAAAACACATAAAAGCAGACAGGCAGGACAGATAGGGACATTCAATTCCATTTGCTGCAACGCGCTCTGCCGGACCACACAACATCCAGAAGATACTAGATTCAACACTTAGACTTTAAAACTCCAAAGAACTTGATTCAGAACTCAAAGCAAGGGCCTAAACCCACAAACTGAGAACTCTTCTCAGTGGGCCTCAGCATCCAGCAAACCTAACAGCGATAGCAGCATCCAGGAGCCGTGCAGATCAGCGCTGGGTCCAGAGAAAGCTGTGCAGAAAGATCCAGAAGCAGTGCTGTACCCAGAGAAAGCAGAGCAGTATCCAGAACCAGAGGCAGAGCAGAGCTGACCCAGAGCGCTGTTCGCAGAACCACAGAGCTGACCCAGACCGCTGTGCGCAGAAAACGTCCGTGGCGAGTGAAGAAAACCTGTTGACAAGATTCGTGGCGAGGCCCATTCTATTTCTAAATATATTGTGAGTACCTAGCAGAATTGTGCAGAACCAATCTTAGTTAAAATAATATAATTCAATCTATTTCAATCTAACCAGAACTGTCTCCTAACTGTCACCTGTCATTTGCAAAGCTGTCACCTGTCATTTCTAGCTGCTAGCTGTAACTTGTCACTTTGAACTTTTAAAATTTCAAATCTGAAAAACGACCTTTACCATACCGCTCATATCTCCGTGACCGTTTGTCTTAGAGACTTGCAGTAACTTTCCTCTGAAAGCTGGGAATCTTGGCTTTTCAACGAACCTAGGACCGCATTCCTACTCCCTATACTTCTGCCGCAATCGCGAAAAACGCACTCGCGAATTTGCCGCGATTTGCAAATTTCTCCACGTGTGAAAACAGCAGCTTCCTTGCTTTCATTTGCCAAAAATTCGTTTAACCTGCCAATCATTCCTAGAACATTGCTAAAGTAAGCCTGAACTAATTTAAACCAACTAATCCTCAACCTGAACCTCCAGAGGGAAGCATTTTGGGCCTGTGTTTCAAACTTCTGTAGTCTAAGCTTGCTGGGGTGAACTGAATTACATTTTATTGCATTTCTGAGAACTGTGTGCTTTCCTTCCATTTCCTTGCATTGCATAAAGGGGGGAGGGGATTGCCAGAGAAAAGTGATTACATTGTTTTGTTGAAATCATATTGAGTATTTTCTGTACTGCATTTTAATTCAACATTACATCCATCTGAACTTATATAAAGTATGCTCTACCACCTTATTCTTCTGTTCCTATTCACAAGTGTGCTGGTGCCAGACTATCCATTATTGATTACTGCTCAGATTAAGTGTGATATTCAATTATTAATTATTATAAAGTGTGATATATATATCGATTGTTTAAATTATCAAATAAACCTTTTTAACTTGCAAAACAGAACTACTTCTTGGCTCAGTGGGGTCAGGGGGATTCCAAGAGAGGGGTGTTATATAGGGGTAGTCATCCAGAACGCATGAACTGGACATTAAGATATATCAATAAGGGTTTCCATTCAGTATCCCAGACTAGGCATTGACTTAGCTGTAGTGTTGAATTGAATCCTCTTACAGCTAGTCCTTTTGTACTAGTGCCAAAGGCAGGATCCAAGGAATTGAGTTTCTGTGTGGACTATAGAGCTCTTAATGCAGTCACCACTACTAATGCCCATCCTTTACCTAGGACAGATGAACTGGTGGATAAACTTTGTTCAGCCAAGTACCACCGTACATTTGACCTAACTTCAGACTATTGGCAAATAGCTCTGACAGACTATGCCAAGAAGAAAACTGCATTTTCAATCCTAGGAGGTCTCTACCAGTTTAAGGTAATGCCTTTTGGACTAAAGAATGTACCTGCTACATTTTAAAGGATGGTAAATTATGTTTTTGGAATGTGATGGAGGACTTCTGCATGGCATACTTGGAAGACATTGCAGTGTTCAGCCCTACTTGGGAAGAGCATATTGACCACCTAGGATATGTTTTGCAGGCTCTTGAGCAGGCCCATCTGACCATAAAGGCAAGCAAATGTCAAATTGGTCAGAGTATAGTGGTCTACCTTGGACAGGAGGTGAAATAAGGCCATTGCCTAGCAAAGTACAAGCTGTACAAGACTGGGCCACCCCTACTACGCAAACCCAGGTGAGAGCCTTTTTAGGTCTCACTGGTTACTATAGAAACTTCATTGAAAACTATGGGACCATAGCTTCTCCCTTAAATGTGATCTCCTCACCCAAATTCCCATGAAAGTCGGGTGGAATGAGGAGTTCGCAAAGGCATTTGAAGAACTTAAGAAAGCCCTTTGTCAAGCTCCAGTCCCCTGACTACAACCAATCCTTTAGTGTACAAACTTATGCTTCAAATCCAGGAATAGGTGCGGTTCTGAGCCTGCTGGATGAGAAAGGCAGGGAACACCCTATCTGCTTCATCAGTAGGAAACTGAAGGACCGAGAAACAAGGTGGGCAGCCATAGAACATGAATGTTTTGCCATTGTGTGGTCTTTGAAGAAGTGTAGACCATACTTGTATGGATCTACTTTTGTAATTCAAACAGATCACCAGCACTTGAGATGGTTAATGCAGATGAAGGTCGAGAATCCTAAATTGTTAAAGTGGTCTGTCAGCCTTCAAGGGTTTGATTTCACCATAGAACACAGGTCAGGATGTGATCACCAAAATGCTGATGGTCTCTCCAGAAAGTATGACCGACTGGAGTAAGGAGTTTCATCCAGGAGTGGATTAAATCCTCCTGTCCCTTAGTCTGGGGGAGGGGGTGAGTGTTAGGGAGAATTCTTCAAAATGTGCCAATTCCTCTCATCCCTAGAGACCCCCAGCTCTTTTTGCTGGACTTTAGGACTTTTTATATCCCATGTATTTTTTTGTGATTTATACACTGTTTCTTTTGACTTTTGTAGTCCGACAGACTCCATAGGCATCAACTTTGCATTGTGACACATAACACCTTCAGTTCAGTGGCACAGGGAAGTCTCTTAGATTTCCCAAAGGTTTAAATACCTTCTCTTGGTGAAACTGTTTCCAAGAGGAGTGAAGTGAAATTGACTTTACTTACAGTTTGTAACTTTCTAGAGCCAGCACACACTATCTTAGAATAGGGTGCTGGAGGGGTTACTTAGTATCCCCTTTGTCTAGTTCCCATGTAACATTTTATGTTACCCTTTCTTCAGTTAATGGCTGGTGGCAGTGGTTTACTTTTTACTACCATTTTGAGGCTCCGTTCGCAGCTGCATGCAATAAGGCATCCTTGGGTGCCCATTTTGTCAAAATGGCCCTGGCCTTCTTTTTTCACCATTTCTTGTCAGAAAGGTCCTTCTTGAGATTTAAACTGCACGCCAAACCAGGTTTGGTCCCTGTCTTTGGCGGGATTCACAAGTGAAGTCTGCCTCTGGCTCTAGTATATATGGCAGAAGCAGGAAGTGAGGGAGGTGCCCGAAACTCCCTGTGCTTATTGCCCTTGGTTACAGGAATGCACCCAAAGGTGATTGACTGGCTGGCTGTCCGGCAACCTGCTGTGTGATTGACAGCTAGGCTAGAATTAATGGGAGAAACCTGCATAAAAGGCTAGGCTTTTGCCTTGGAACGCAGAGGCCTGCACTGGACGAAGGAATCCGAAGGAGAACTTGGAAGAGACGCCTGCTGCAACTCCTGGACCGTTGGTTTGCCCGGTGAAGCCCTGCTGCTGCGCTGAAGCTCCGAATTCATTTTGACTAGAGAAGCCCTGCAAGGACGACTTCTCCCCTTGAGTTGGTGGGACCAATCAACTCCAAAATGAACTCGTTTTAACATCCTCTCGAAGCTGGCCGTAGTTGCACTGCTGGAAGTGAAGTGCCAGGGAGAGGAACACCAAACCGAATGGGTCGCTTTTTAGTCAGATCCGAGCGCCAGGAAGATCCTCCGGACTTCCCTGAAGCAGAACTGACCAAGCCTGAGCCACCTCAACAGAGTGCTGGACCCCAGATGCGAGGAAAGTCTGAACTGGTATCCGAGAACCCCAGTGTTGCTGTTTGCTGTCAGACGCAAGGAGCTGAAATGCCAAAGTGCCACTGAATTGAAGTTTACCCATCGCTGCCCCTGACCTTCCCATTGCAGTGCAGGAGTCCCCAGACGTCGTCCCTCTTGTCCCCACGACTGAGGGCCAGGAACACCAGGATCTGCAGAGTTGTACAGGAACGGAAGCCAGCTGGAACCATTTCTTCTAACCAAAGGTACTGTAAAGTCTAAGAGAACTTACCTCTTGTGGTATAGCCTTACTTGCTCTCAGTTGAGACTTGTCTTGGTTAACCTTGCAGAGTTGCTTGCACCGATGTCCCTCACAAGCCTCCCAGCTTGTGGCCCTTCAAGTGAATCTTATTTCTACAAACCTTTCTAAAAACATTGTGCAAGACTTTAACTTACCTGCAAAGATCTTCAGCTCCCCTAGACATTGTTGCACTAACATTGGCTGAAGGGGCTCCCTGAGAGACTCTTCTTACCTTTGAATCTGTGCCTGGACCTTTCCCCCAGGAAAGGGTACATTTACTTGACATTGGAAGGTTAAAAAAGTACTTACCTGTTTATGAATTATTTGTTAACCTTTGTTTTATTCGCCTAGCTAACCTTTGCACTAAACTCCGTATTGCTATAAATGTACCAGTGATTAATCAATGTCCACAGTGTCCTAGCTATTTGTCTCCTGAGGGTGTAGTAGGTGTCTGTGTGCCATCCCCAATGGGTATCGTCTGATTTAGAGACACTAAGAGTGTTTTCTGAAGTGTATTATAAGTGTTACATGTTTTGCTCCCTTCTGAAGAAGGCTTATATAACTGACTGTTTAATAATTGTTTAATAAAGAAAACTTGAATATCAATGTTTATTTGGATAACTGTTATTCTGAAACTTTGTTACAACCCTACTGCTCACATTGACCCCTCTTGAGATAAGCCTGGCTGCTCAGCTGTAGTACAGACTTATATCAAAGGTAGGCTTCCTACTGCCTGGAGGTCAAGGTTGCTGTAGTGCACCCAAAGGGTACGGCACACAATCTTGCCTAGCGGTTATCTTTCTACAGTTAATGGCTGGTGGCAGTGGTTTACTTTTTCTTACTATTGTGTGTTTTTCCTGCGGGCTGCAATTGCAGCTGCGGTAAAGCAAAAAAAGGGGTGAGTTCCACAAAGCCAGTGGGACTGAAGCTCTGTGCACACTTTCTTTTAGCAAATACAATGCTAAATTGATTCATTTAAAAGATACAAATTTTAATAGCGTCAAAGTTAAATGAAATAGCGTTGTGTCCCAGTTCTTAGCCCTGTGTTTGCAGATAGCACAATCCTTTTGAAATTCAAATAGCTCACCTTGTGATGATCACAATAGAACCGTGACTTGAACCAAGCTCTTTTTTCTGTAATTGCCTCTATGTGCAAGATGTTCAAATTTCTATATTCGATAAAATGGAACTACATTTTCGAAGGAAACTTAACTATGTTTTAATTCGGGGTTACCCTAACTGAAATGTTGTAGTTATACTGTTTGAATGTAGAGTACACAAGTATTGTACCTTCTACTACAAGATCCTGGTTTGTGTTTGTACGTGTTCCCTTTCCAAAATGAAGCTGCGTGGTGTTGAAATCATGATGGCTTACGCGCTCACTGGATCGCCTAATGTTGTGCCTGTAATAGGATACATTGTTGTATCTCTTTTACTGTCCAAAGATTCTGGATAGGGTGGAGCATCTAGCTACTGTATTTTACCTCCATTGTAGACATTACGTCCCGATTTGCGTTCTGCTTCCCCTCAACAGTGTTCTGTTGGTGCTGGTTGCTATGGTAACTCGCAGATTCACGTTCTGTTAGGGAAGCCGGATTACTTGGAGAAGGGACTAAGTACTGCGTGTATTGCTGGGCACCATGTTTGGATGGTATTTTGGTGCCTTTGGTCTTTACTTGAGTGGAAAGACCTGAGTCTGGATGGTTAAAGAAATACACACATTAGGTGCGTGTGCCAATTGGATCAGGTGGTGATTTAATTATTTAGCTAATCTCGATTGTGGATTTGTTTATAAATGTGAGAGAAAAAATGAACATAAAAATAAAAATTAAAGATAAAAAGAAGGCATGGTGTAACTTGTTTAATCTCAGCGATTTGGAATATGGGGTATATCAGTATTGAATTAAATTAAAGGGTCCCCTGGTTCTGCTTATACAATGGGTGTATAGCACATGGATCAGCCATGTAACTGAGTCAAGATGGAATAAGATGTTGATTCAGGTATACTTTAAAGAAAACCGCTTAAATCCCAATCCATGTTCATCCCGTTGGGAGACATAGAATTGAGACGATCAATCCAATAGCTTTCCCGTTGGAGTAGTAGTCTGTTCAGATGACCACCTCTTCTGGATAAACAAACTTGTTCTAAGATAATAAATTTGATTTGGGCAATGGTGTGTCTGTGTTTAAAAAAATGTTGAGCCACTGGTGATTTATCTGATGCCATTCTGATGTTAGATTTATGTTCTGACCACCTAGTTTTCACTTTTCTTGTGGTTAGGCTTAGTATAGGCCACACGGACCTCTTATGACGCAAGTAACATTTTCAGAGTTGCACGTTGAAGAATGATGCAAATTGATCTTATACCCCTTGTGGGGGTGATTTATGGAGTTCCCTTTGATCAGATTGTTGCAGTTGCAACATGGTATAGTGCCTTTATACTCCTGAGTTGTAGCTCTTTTGTATGCAAAGTCTGCTTTAATTAGATCTCTTACTGATTTGCTCTTGTTATAAGCAAATAAAGATGGTTCTGGAAAACAATCTCCCCATCATCAGGTCTAGAGTAAGTGTTTCCCAGTTCTTCTTGATTATTTGCTTGATCTCCCCGCTTTGCTGAGAGTAAGTTGTCACATATACTAGTTTTTCTTCAGGTTCATGGGTTTTTGGTTGAAATGCTTTGAGCCTGCTTATATTGCTTGCCTTGACTGCACTGGTGTTAATGACTGCCTGATCATATCCTCTTTTCTTAAATTTCTCCATCAATTCCTCAGTTTTTTTGGTTTATTCTTCATTCTCTGAAATGATACGTCTATATCTTAAGAATTGGCTGAATGGTATGCTTTCTATTGTTTTTTTGGGATGGAAGATGTTTGCATTTAGTAAACTGTTTTTGTCTGTGCTTTTTGTGAATACTGACATTTGCGACTTTCCTGATTTGGTATAGACTTGTACATCTAGAAATTATATTGTCTTACTTGTCTTGGATGTCCATTTAATTCTCATGGCCATTGTATTCATGTGGTCAAATAATTGTGATAGTTCCTAAGGGGAAGCATTCCATATACCAAATAAGTAGTCAACAAATCTTACCATGAATTTGAGTTTTATCGATCTCTAAAGACATTGTTCTCCTCTAAGTATGCTATGCATTTATCTGCATAGCTGGGAGCAATGGCGGCTGCCATAGAGGTTCCAGATATTTGTATAAAATATCTATCTTCAAGCATAAAGAAGTTGTTCTGTAAGACTAGTTTAAGCAATTTGAGTATGAATAGTTCACCTGCCCTGCATTTTTCATCTGACGATAGTAATAACCATTCTATGGCTTCTAAGCCACCCTGTGGGTGATGTTCGTGTATAAACTTCCATAGTGAATAGGATGTCATTTTTATCATCAGTGTATTTTCTGTAGTTTGTTCAAGAGGTCATTCGTTTCTTTAATGTATGTTTTGTAGTTGTGACTAAGAGGTTGTATTGTTCTGTCTATGTATTGTAGCAGAGGTTCTAGCAGACTGTTATTGGCTAGTATGTGACAACTTACTCTCAGCAAAGCAGGGAGATCAAGCAAATAATCAAGAAGAACTGGAAAGCACTCTAGACCTGATGGGGAGAATGTTTCCTGAACCGCCTTTATTTGCTTATAACAAGAGTAAATCAGTAAGAGATCTAATTAAAGCTGACTTTGCATACAAAAGCGAAATAACTCGCGAGTATAAAGGCACTATACCATGTTGCAACTGCAACAATCTGATCATGGAGAACTTCATAAATCACCCCCAGAAGGGGTAGAAGATCAATTTGCACCATTCCTCAACATGTGACTCTAAAAAAAAATGATTTACGGCATAAGCCGTCTGTGTGGCCTATACTATGTCGGCCTAACCACAAGAAAAACGAAAACTAGGTGGTCGGAACATAAATCTAACATCAGAATGGCATCAGATAAATCACCAGTGGATGAACGTTTTTTGAAACACAGGCACACCATTGCCCAAATCAAATTCATTATCTTAGAACACATTTTTTTACCCAGAAGAGGTGGTCATCTGAACAGACTACTGCTCCAACAGGAAAGCTATTGGATTGATTGTCTCAATATGTCTTCCAACGGGATGAACATGGATTGGGATTTAAGCTGTTTTCTTGAAAGTATACCTGAACCAACATCTCATTCCATCTTGACTCAGTTACATGGCTGCATCCATGTGCTATACATCCATTGTATAAGCGGAACCAGGGGACCCTTTAATTCAATTTAATTCAACACTGATATACCCCATATTCCAAATCATTGAGATTAAAAAAGTTACATCATGCCTTTTTTTATTTTTGTTAATTTTTTCTTTCTCATTTATAAACAAATCCACAATCTAGATTTGCTAAATATTTAAATCACCATCCGATCCAAAAGACACACGCCTCATGTGTATATTTCTTCAACCATCCCAAGGCATAAAATATCGCATCGCTATTTGCGATATAATAATGCCTTTTTGCTCTGTATTTGAAGAATCATGTCGCATTTACTGCGATATGATTTTAAACAAAAAAAAAATAAAACCAATAAAAGATTGTGCCTTTACTCCCTGCCTCTGTGCACAGCGTGCACTGCAGGCGAGGCAGGCAGAAGCACCCGGGCTGGGCTCAAAACATTGTATCAATGTTATGAGCCCAGCCAGAGTGCAGCGTCATCCCGACGTGAGAGGAGGATCTCCGGCCCCCTCTCACACTCCGGCTTCAACTTTGAAGAGGTAAGGAGGCTGAGGGAGTCGGAGTGCTAGGGAGGTTTGGGTGGGAGAGCCAGGCCCTTTTCATCAATGAATGGGTGCTGTTAGCAAGTGGCTGAGAAAGGCGGGAAAAATATCATCATCCACTTACACCCAGCACCCGCTGTAATAACGCAGCCTGCACTATTTAGACAGTCTGTCACAAAAGGAATGAATTTCCATTTGCAACTATGATCCACTTTTTCATTGGTGCCCGAGACAATGTTATGGGCCAATCAGACCCTGTCCATGGTTGCCTCGCTACTAGCAGCTTAAAAATCTACTTAATACCCAACCTTCCAGCCTCGAGGATGCAAGGATCCAAGAAACCCAATGCCAGGGTAGGAGAAAAGTAGAAATAAGTGCAGTGACCCAGAGCAAACATGGGCTCCATCCGTCATCCATTGGGGGTTGAGAAGATGCATGCCTATTAGTTATGCAACATTAGTATTACCATTAATTCTGCGCTGACAGCCAACTACGTTTTGCTGGGAATTGTACACTAATGTATGGAATGGACTTTCTACAATTATCTGAAGTAGTCGGGCTGCTTGGTCTTTAGGGAAGCCCTAGAAAAACGTTGTCTTCCCGATGCATATATACCATTTTCCTGCAAAGGCAATAGCTGTATTTTCTAATTAACAGTTTAATGAGTTTATCTGATTTCTATATAGAATCCTTCAGAAATTCAGACTTCATCTATGGCGGTAGCAATCAAGGATTGCAGGCCTCTAAAGCATCTATAGCTGGACGGCCCGTTTGTATTAATAAATTTTATTTGGTCAGCAGTAATTCTCCCCCTAAAGGTCTTCATGGCCATTTAGTGGGAGCTGAAGTAGCCTGAGTGGGTTTTCAGAAACAGGTTCTACTGTAAAGCATTGACATGGATTACTCCCTTCGCTTTTTGTAGTCACTATTCCCTGGACACAAACGGTAGGAAGATGAAGGCAATCAGGGTTACAACTTAGTTTGGGTTAGTCAGAGTGCCTCCTCTTAGTATTGACATTGCGAGCGAATCATTGCAAAAGTATGAGGAAAAGTTAGAGAAAGTTAAAAGTTGCTAACCTTACTTTCTCCCTATAGTCCCTGCACCTCCCTCACTCAACATTATAGTCTGATGTCATTTGAGGTCCTCCATAGAAATGAGACTAGAGAAGGGCAAACAAACTATAGTAGAATTTGAACGTGGCTACATGTGTGTCTCATTCAGGTGCATTGGCTTGAACTGAAGATTTTTTTTAGAGCTTTGTTTGTCCACAATCATGCAGCGAACCTTTACATTTTTCAGACATTGCACTGTTATACTTCAGAGGTACATAGGAATCATTTCTGCATTCTTGCTAATTCTATGTGTTGGGGTACAAACTAATTCTGGTGACATTCAATATCAGTACAAAATTGCTAATCAAATTTTCAAAACTAATTTATGCCTTGCAATACATGCAGTACTTAGTCCCTTCTCTAAGTAATCCGGGTTCCCTAACAGAACGCGAGTCCGCACGTTACTGTTGCAACCAGCACCAACAGAACACTTTCGAGAGGAAGCAGAACGCAAATCGGGACTCAATGTCTACAATGAAGTTAAGATACGGTAGCTAGTTGTTCCACCCTATCCAGAATCTTCGGATAAAAGAGATGCAACAATGTATCCCTTCTATTACAGGCACAACATTAGGCGATCCAGCGATCGCGTAAGCCATCAGGATTTCAACAACACGCTGCTTCATTTTGGAGAATGGAACACGTATGAACACAAACCAGGATCTTCTAGTAGAAGGTACAATAATTTTTTACTCTAAATTTAACCAGTATAACTACAACATTTCAGTTAGGGTAACCCTGAATTAAGACATAGTTATGTTTCCTTTAGGCATATTCGAAAATGTATTTCCATTTTATCGAATAAAGACATTTGAACATCTCGCACCCAGAGGCAATTACAGAAAAGAGCTTGGTTAAAGTCACAATTCTATTGTGATCATAACGAGGTGAACTATTTTAACACAGGGCTTAGAACTGGGACACGGCGCTATTATCTAGCGACTAGTTCCGGTTCTAGCCCACCTACCATGACCTTACTCATGGAGGACAATTTAATTTCGCCACAGTTTCGACTCTCGAAGTGAGAGAAGATTGAAATACCAGCTGCTATGAATATTCTTTATTTCTGCTAGTCAGGATACAGGACCAGCACGGCAAGGTCAGTTGATTTTTTTTTTTTATAAAACCAGAACAACAAGACTATAGACCAAATAATTAAAACAGTTAGACAGCTAAGATTTCAGATTTAATTTTTAGGAATTCTTAGAACTTTTGATTGGTCCACACCTGATGAAGGGCACCATGGCCCGAAACTCATTGTGTAGAAATAAGATATACAATTAAAGACATCTACATTTATATCAGAAGGCATCTCACCAATGGACTTAGAACTCCATTGTTCTTATTTGAATTAATTTACTGTGTAAATTATTAACTCATGTATTTCGCTTCTGGCAAAAGAATTTATCTTGTGTGAAATTTAAAACACTGTAACAAACTTTATATCAAGAAATTGTACTTAATTTACTTTAAACTGTTATCATTTGATGAAACAACTTTTATCTTTGAAGTGACAATATTTAACTTGTTTCATCTTTGACACTATTAAAATGTGTATTTTTTATGAATCAATTTAGCATTGTATTTGATGGAAAAGTGTGCACAGAACTTTAGTTCCACTGGTTTTGTGGGACTCGCCCCTTTTTTGTCTCGATAAACTGATCTTGTAGTCAAAGATCAGCATCTCTGGCACCAAAATATGATTTAACTTCTTTTTTTTTTAAACTTTTATTTTTGGCGGCAAAGGTTACATGGTACATACATCAAGGCAATAAGCAGAAGTGAGAAACATTAAGTGGAGCAGTGCATAAGCTGTTATACATATTTACAGTAATGTCAGACAATGATCATACAAGATACATATGAATACAAGTTTATGTTGTAGTGATGGACACTGAAGGGGTGGGGGATGAGCCAGAGCCGGGTGTGTCTTCACTACGACTGTTAAGGTACGAATTGAATTCCACCCAGATGTTCTTGGGTCGAGAAGTGACGGGGAGCATGGATATAAATTCCTCCTCACAGTTCTGTGACCAAGTAAGCATATGGAGCCATTTCTGGTGGGCCGGGGGGAGGGGACTTTTCCAGTTTTGAAGTATGCATTTTTTGGCTATCATGCACCCGATATTAAGAAACTTAGCCAAGCGTCTGGTGTCATCCGTTTTCCAGGCTCCAAAGAGGACTGCTAAAGGATCAGGGTCAATCACTGTGTCAGTAATAGCCGTGAGCGTTACCAGAATGTTTTCCCAGAACCCCAGCAATTTGTCACAAGACCAGAACATGTGTAAATGGTCAGCTGCCGTCGCCCCACAGCGGGGGCAGGGTTGCGTCGTAGCACGGGTGAACCTCGAGGTCCTGTGTGGAGTGTAGTAAAGTCTATTTAGAAGTTTGTACTGCATGGCACGAAAACGGAAATTGAGGGAGACTTTCTGAGTGTGTAGGCACATATCCCCCCAAACCCTGTCCGATATTTCTAGATCTAGTTCGCCAGCCCATTCATCACGTGCCTTGAGAGTGGGAGTAGGGGTAGCCTCCTGTAGGATCTTGTAAAGTGATGAGACTACTCCATGGGCACCTCCAGAATTGGCAATATATGCAATGGCTAAGTTGTCTGGTGGCTCATCGGGGAATGTGGGCCATTTGGTGCGAAACGCAGCTCGCAGTCTGTAGTATTGGAGGGTCTCCAAGGTGGACCCGGTTTCCAAGTTTGGGGGTCGATGAACCTGCCCTCGGGGTAGAAGTCCGTCAGTGCTTGGTATCCCAGCGTCGGGCCAGTGCCGCATCATGAGTGGGTTCTAAGCCAGGGAAGGCCCACACAGGAAGCCACTTGTAGTACGGAGAGGCTTCAGGTGTCTGAAATAGCAAGCGAGCCCAGGCTTGAAGGGTCGTGCTGATTGGGTCAATGGGAGAGTCGGGTATGTAGTGTCAATGTAGTATGAGGGACATTAGGTTGACACTAGCAGCTGCCAGTCGTTCCAGTTTGATATGGGGACGCACCAGAGTGCCAGGGTACCAGTGGGTGGCATGTTGGGCCTGGGCCGCGGACCAATAAAGTGACAGATCTGGAGCCGTGAGTCCCCCTTGTCTATATGGGAGTGCCATGTCCGTCCATTTTTTGCATACTGCGCCGGAGTGCCAGAGGAACTGTGCACATAGTGCGTGCAGTCTAGTAAAATATTGCCTCCCGGGGCCATACGGATATGTTGCTAAACGTATATAGAAGTTTGGGGAGTAGGATCATTTTAATGAGGGAGAGCCGTCCAGCAATGGATAGTGGGAGGGCACGCCACCGTAGAAGTTTAGTCTCGGCTATTTGTGATATCGCGGAATAGTTATTGGCGATGAGGGTGGATTTGTCTAGCGATATTTGCACACCCAGATATCTAACACCATTCGGTGACCAGCAGAGGGGGTATTCAGTGGTGGGTTGCCGGGTGGAAGTAGTGAGCGGGAAGATCTCTGATTTGGAATAGTTAATAGTGAAACCAGAGTGGGTGCCAATCCGGGTGATGTCCCTTAGTATGGGGTCAAGGTGTGTTGCAGGGTCTCTGATGTATAGTAAAACATCATCCGCATAGAGAGATATAATTTCGGGACTGTCTTTCAGTCTTATTCCCTTGCGGGCGTGATGAGCACGGACATAGTCTGCCATCGGCTCTATTGCTAGGGCAAATAGAATAGGAGAGAAGGGGCATCCCTGTCGGGTGCCCCTGAAGAGTGTGAAGAGGTCAGAAGTCAGTGTATTGGTTCTAACCCGCGCCACAGGAGAAGTGTATAACAATTTGATGAACCTAATCATGTTTGGGCCTATGCCCATGGTCTCCAGCACTAGCCATGTGTATTTCCAGGAGACCATATCGAAGGCCTTCTGGGCATCAAGCGTGACCGCCACAGCTTGTACATTTTGATCAATGCGGGACATCACGTTAAACAGTCTCCTGATATTGTGGGAGGTAGATCTTCCGGGTACAAAGCCGGCCTGGTCTTCATGAACTAAATACGTCATCATGGGCAGGAATCGGTTAGCTATAATTTTTGCAAAAATGTTTGTGTCGAGATTTATAAGGGAGAGGGGTCTGTAGGACCCACATTCATTGTCAGGTTTGCCCGGCTTGAGCAGCACTGTAATGGCTGCTTCGCGCATGGAGAGGGGGAGGATAGAGGCGCGGAGCGATTCGTCCCAGACCTCAAGCAGCCTGGGGGCGATTATGGCGACGTGCTCTTGGTAGAAATCGGCGGTTAGGCCGTCAGGTCCCGGGGCCTTGCCTTTGGGCAAGTCAGAGATGGCTGTTACAATTTCATCTAGTGTGATTGGGGAGTCCAATTCGTCACGAGTAGCGGAGGAGATCTCTGTGGTGGGGATCTGGTCGAGGAGCTCACGCATATGTTGTTCTGTGTGTTCAGCGGGTTGAGAGTAGAGGGACCTGTAGAACTCAGCGAACGTGTCTAGGATTTGTTGGTCAGCCCATTGTGCGTTGCCATGTTTATCTTTAATAGAGGTGATCTGCGTCCGGCCAGATTCCCATTTTAATAGCGTCGCTAATGTCTCCCTCTCCATATTTCCTGGCTGCCTGCGGGCGGGTTAAGTCAGTGTTTCACTGACGGCAAGCTTGTTGTATGCCTGGAGTTTATCGGAGACCTGAGCAAGTATGGCGGGGTCCGCCCCAGTGGCACATTGTAGTTCCAATTGCTTCAATTTAGTTTCAGATCGACCCATTGCGGCTCTGATTGATTTCAACACCCCAGCCTCCCGGGAGATGGACATACCCCTAATATACACTTTGAAGGCGTCCCACCTGACTGCAGCCGAGGTGTCCGAAAGAGTGTTGTGTTCAAAGAAAGACAGAATGTCAGCAAGTATTTCGGCCCTAAATACAACATCCCTAAGGGCCTCGGATTTGAAACGCTCGGTGGTGAACGTCGGGACAGGTATCCCCAGCCTTGCCGAGAGTGTAATCGGGGCATGGTCAGGCAGTGTGCGAGGTAAAATCTGGGCTTCCACCACCCCACCCATGACTCCTTTTGATACCAGAAATAGGTCTATCCTAGAGGAGCTATCGTGTACTGATGAGTAGTAGGTGTAGTCTCTCCATTGGGGGTGTAGCTTCCTCCAAGCGTCACAGATGTCAAGTGTCATAATGTGGGCTTGCAGTCTGCGTGCAGCACCGGACAAAGAACGAGGAGCAGTTCCGGTTCTGTCCAGGACCGTGTCAAGGATAAGATTGAAGTCCCCACCCCACAGGATCGGTACGCCCACATATCCCAGCAGTATGGTGGTGATATTGTCGAAAAATTTGGGGGAATCCACATTGGGGCAGTAGGTATTAACAAGTAGATATTCTTTGTTAGCCAGAATGCAGTGCAGTATTACATAACGTCCCTCGGGGTCGGTATAGCTTTTGTGCAGTGTAAACTTAATGGATTTGTGGATCATCGTTAGAACACCCCTGGATTGAGTGGAATAGGAGGTGAAGAATCTCGCCGGTCCCCATGCAGGGGCCATAGTTCTTGGCATGGGGCCATTGGAGTGCGTCTCCTGTAGGAGCAGTAACTTGCAGTTGTGTGTGTTAGCATAAGTTATGATTTTACGGGCCTTGGTGTGATTGCTTAGCCCACGGACATTCCAGGACATTATGACGGTAGACATTGCAGTAGTAAATATCCTATCATACTGCACACATTTTTAGTGGACATCCCAGACCCAACAGTGGTGTTTGCCCCAACGTTTGAAGTCGAACATACTTTCATGGACCTTTTAATGCTCGCACCATGCAACCTCGTGTGCCTTTTTTAGATAACCCCCCGTCCCCACCCACCACCCTCACCACTAACCCACATTTAGTAGTGTAGACACCAGCCCACCCTACCTGTGCACAGCCGGGTCGACCCCAACCTGATCCAGCTAGTGCAGGAGCCCAACAGGGGCTAACCCATAACAAAAGTATAAAAAACAGTGCAATCGCAATGGGGTGCGCTATTGCCGTGCGCTAGCACGCTTGGAGCCCAGTGGGATCCGTGAGAAAACAAGCAGTGTTTGCGGTATAAAAGTGCATGTCACTGCATTTATCAGTGGCCGTACCGGGCCCGAGTGTGGATCAGAGGAACGTTACACTTAACAACAATAGGAAGTCAACATGGTCAAGATGAGTAGTTCAACAATATGGTAATTTGACAGTGCGTCTCTGAGAGATTAGGTGCTGTGAGTACAGCCAGTGCTACATAGAAAATGTGAATAGAACAACCAGGTACTTGTGTAGCCATCAGGACGACTGGCCATAGGACGATCAGAGGGAGCAAGCCTCGGATGGAGTTCAGTCATTCTGCATCATATCCTCAGCGGGTGGATGAGGGGGAATGTGTGCCTCTATGAATTTCACCGCCTCCGAAGGCACCGTAAAGAAGTAAAGTTTGTTGTTAAATGTGAACTTCAGACGTGCAGGGAATAGGATGGCATAAGGAATGTTTCTCTCCCTGAGCAGTTTCTTAACTCCAAGAAATTGGCGACGTTCCTGCTGGACTCCAGTCGAGAAGTCAGGGAAAATTCGGATCACCTGTGAGTCCATTCTGAGCTCGCCCTTCGCACGTGCGAGACGGAGGATCTGGTCGCGATCTTTAAAGCTCAGGATTTTTGAAATAATGGGTCTTGGAAAGTCCCCAGGACTGGGACGTGGGGCCAGTGCCCTGTGAGCCCTTTCGATCGTGAAGAAAGGGGACATATCCGGGTTGCCCAATAGATCCTTCAAGAGGTTCTCGACAGCCAGTTCGAGTCGGCCTTTCAGCGCGTTTTCCGGGACCCCAATAATGCGTATATTATTCCTCCTCGATCTGGATTCGAGGTCATCGCACTTAGCCTTCACTGACTTCATGTCCGTGACAAGGGTGGCCACTGTACCCTGCAGTGTGGCTAAAGTGTCCTCGCTGGCACCAATTCTATTTTCAGCCTCAGTGATTCGCGTCCCCTGTTGATCCAACTTGGCCTTAAGAGATGCCACATTTGCATTGATGTCATCCAGCTTTTCATGAAATGCAGCGAAGTTTCTGGCCATAGTTTCCATCATGACCGTCTGGTCCGCCTGAGGCCCCTCCGCAAGGAGCGGCGTGTCAGTCTGGTCGCATGAAGAATGGGCCGATTCAAATCTCGGGGTGGCTTTTGCAAATTTATCCATAGCTCCAGTCTTGCTGGTATTCCTGGATCTGTTGGACATTATGTGGTGTGAGAACTTAGACACTATATATGACCTGGGGCTATGCAGAGTAAAGGTCAAATGGAAGAAACCACTGAAGGTGTAGCAGTAACTCACAGGATGCTCCGGAGCGTATTATCAGGGGAGGCAGTGTCAGGGGAGATGCCCATGTAGTGTGCCTCAATAGGTCACAGGAGAACAGGCCGGTGTCGCGAGGCCCCAGGGGCGTATAGCACAGGTGAGGGCGAGAGGGCCGCAAGTGGAGCGGAGATTTCTGGGAAGGCCGCACGCGGCAGCCATCCCGGCTCCTCACCTCAAGTCTGTGATCAATCCAGATGGCAGGGTCCCCAGCGATTCCACTCGTGTCACATGCGTCTGGCGGCACAGCAATACACCGCGAAGTTCCCCACGCCTCAGGCCCCGTGGGGGAGCCGTCCTCGGGGGGGCCCTGCAGAGACACAGGGGCCGCGGGAGGAAGGGAGCCAGGCAACGACGCCACGAGAGCGGCGGACGGCCACGGGAGATCCCAGGCAGCGAAGTCCGATGCGGGATCCACCAACGCGTAGCAGGGCAGTGAAGGCGGCCCCCGCGCTCCAGAACAGCCCCAGCCCCCAGGCGTCGGCAGGCCAGCGACCGAGCGAGGGAGGCGGGTAGTAGGATCACGTGAGCCGCAGGTCCGCAGGCAGCGGCGGCCCCCGACCGGTGCCGCCTCGTCTCCCGCTCGGCAGCAGCGCAGCGGCCTAGTCGGCCCAGTACGGGGGCAGCGCTGTCGGTCAAACCCGGGCTCGGAAGGTCCGGATCGGGGCAGAATTTCACAGACAGGTAGCTCCAGGTGTCTGGAAGGCAGGAGTCGGGTTTCAAGATGGGGCAAGATGTTAAACCGCAGATGGAAGCAGATATAAAGCTGCAGCACACAGAGCTGGAAAGCTAGGCAGCCATTTTGTCGGCTGCTCAACAGCGCCCCCCAAATATGATTTAACTTCTGACATTGAACTACACTTACCTTAAAACTATTGACAGCTTTGTGCCCCTCTAAACTGTTACAGTAAAGCACCCATGGGTTCCCATTTTGTCAAAAAGGCCCCGGTCTTCTTTTTTTGCCATTTCTTGTTGGAAAGGTCCTGTTGAGATTTACTCAGCGCGCCAAACCAGGTTTGGTCCCTTTGTTTTGTCTTTGGGGGCGGTTTCACTGCTGAAACCTGCCTCTGGCTCCAGTGTGTCTGGCAGGGCAGGAAGTGAGGGAGGTGCCCGAAACTCCCTGTGCGTAATCCCCTAGGTTACAGGAATGCACCCAAAGGTGATTGGCTGGCTCACTGCCCTTGGAGGACAGCCACTCGGCTGTGTGAGTGACCACTAGGCTACGGAAGAATGGGAGAAACCTGCATCAAAGGCGAGGATGTTGGCTTGTAAGGCAGAATCGACCACTGGACGAAGGAATCCGAAGAACTACTTGGAAGAGACGCCTGCTGCAACTCCTGGACTGTTGGTTTTCCCGGTGAAGCCCTGCTGCATTGCTGAAGCTCCGAATTCGCCTCAACTAGAGAAGCCCTGCATCGGACGACTTCTCCCCTTGGGTTGGTGGGACCAATCAATCTCAAAGCAAACTCGTCTGGGCATCCTCTTGGAGCTGGCTGTACTTCCATTGCTGCTGCAGGAACTGATTGCCAGGGACAGGAACATCAGAATCGAGTTTGAAACCGAGCTCCAGGAAGATCTGGACTCCCATGAAGCAGGACTGAGCAAGCCTGAGCCCCCTCAACAGAGTGCTGGACCCCAGATGTGAGGAATGTCCCTGAAGGTTCCCGAGAACCGCGGTAGTGCTTTTTGCGAGAGCCGTGAGAAGCTGAAACCGCAGTGCCACTGATCTGAAGTTTGCCCATTGCTGCCGCCAACCTTAAATTTGTAGTGCAGGAGTCCCCAGAAGTGCTCCCTCTTGTCCCCATGACTGAGGCCCAGAAACACAGGATATGCAGACCTACAACTGGAAAAGAAGCCAGCCGGAACCTATTTCTTCCCACCAAAGGTACTGTAAAACTAAGGGTTTGCTTACCTCTTGTTATGTAACCTTGCTAGCTCTTGGTTGCTTTCGCAGAGTTGCTTGCAGCTTTGCCCCTTACAAGCCTCCCAGCTTGTGGCCCTACAGTGATTTTATTTTCTACAAAGATTTCTAAAACAGTGTGCAAGACTTCTTACCTACCTGCATGAAGTTCTTCCGCTCACCTAGACTTTTGCTCAACTTAAATTGGCAGTCCTGGCTCCCTGAAAGACTCTTCTTACCTCTGACTTTGTGCTTCGACTGTCCCTCAACATAAGTCACACATTAGATAACTTGTGAAGCTGGGAAAGGGGTTAATTTGCTTTGCATTGGAGGGTTCAAAAAGTACTTACCTGCTGAAGAATATTTAACCATTGTTTTATTCCCTCATCTTATCCTTTTGACACTATTTAAGTCACCTGAGGGTGTAGGAAGTGTCTGTGTGCTATCCCAAATGGGTATCTACTGATTTATTGAAACTGAGTGTGTAGGTTTGAAGTGTATTATTGTGTTAAATATATTTGCTTCCTTCTAAAGAATTCTTAACAACTGACACAACTGACTGTTAAATTAATACATAATTGTTTAATCAAAAAACCTTGAGAGTAAGTCTTTATTTGGATACTTGTCACTGTGAATCTGTGTGTTAACCCTACAGCTCACATTGACCCCTCTTGAGATACGCCTGGCTGCTCAGTCACTATACCAACTTGTGTAGTACATGCTTATACCAATGATTTGGTTAACTATTGCCAAGAGGACAAGGCTGGTGCAATCTCCCACAGGGTACTGCATACAATATTGCCTAACAAAGGGCTTCCCAAATATGGCAATGTCGGATCCCAGAGGGCTGAAAGAAAGTCAAAGAAACAATATGGCCAAAGAACAGGTCAAAATGTAGGGGCACAGCTATCTTGAGTGGTAGCCATTTGTGGTATTTGCAAATGCGCTCAAGTTACTAAGTTATGAGGATAGAAATGTTGGGTAAGAATTAGTGCAGTCCAACTGGTATGGTACTACACAAGACTTCTCTTGCTATTGGGTAACCTCCCTTTTAATATATGCCTGTACTACACAAGTCGGTAGTGTGACTGAGCAGCAAGGCTTATCTTAAGAGGGGGTAATGTGAGCTGTAGAGCTGTACAATGAAATCCGTAAATACAAGTATCCAATTAAACACTTACAAGGGACTTCTCAGTGGCGCTGTACTATGTACTAAAGGTTCTGTCGCAATGCAAAAGCACATGCCTATGGAGTTTACCAGACTCCATAAAACAGTAAGGAATATAGAAAATCATAGTCAGGAAAACGCATGAGTGAGTAATAAAAATGTCCCATTTACTCAGGAGTAAAAATTAAAAAGCCCTGAGTCCAGCAAAAGAGCTCTGGGTCTCTAAGGCTAAAGGTAATCGGAACATAAATGACATTTCAAAGGGATTGTGTCCTCCAACGTATTCCTTATCTTTGATAATTCGTCTCCAGCTTGCTGGCCTCGGAAATTTTTTCTCTGTAGAGGGCGCTGCGCACCGTTGTCCGCCGAGTCGATGTCCCTCGACGGCCACCGTATCGGCGCCGACGTCACCATGCCCATAAATAGCCACGCGCGGCGTCCGTTACTCAGTTCCGTTTTTCCGCGCTTCGTGGGGCCTCGGAATATCGTTGCTCAGTTCAGTCAGATAAACCTTCTACATTTACTTGACCATTCGTCAAGATCGAGACACTCAAAGAAGAGACGTCGAAGATCCCCTTCCTCGTCATCTTCTGTTTCTCCAGAAAGGGTCTCCTGCCCCACAAAACACAGCTCTCAGGCTGAGTGGGAGGAATTCAGGAAGAAAATGCTAAGCGTCTTCGAGAAAGCGGCCTCGAAGACAGCTGAGAGTGATATCCCAGGTGAAAAACCCAAAAAATCGAAACGCCGCGAGTCGTTGCACCCGGCGAAAGATTCCACCCGAGAGCGCCACGGGCCATCGGGTAAGAAGGCACCGTCTTCGACGCATGGATCGGCGCCATCAACGCCGTTGTCGAAGGTTTCTTCAACGCATTGGTCAATCAACTCGACGCCATCGTCGACGCCAATGAGAGAGAAAACCACGGCTACTTCACAGCCAACGGTGATACCAAGAGCCTCCGGCACGACGCCGAGACTGTCGTAGACATCCTCGAGTAGGATCCCAATCCTCTTGAGTTCTTCGAGGACTCTTCCAGTTTTCTCGACACCATTCTCGGCGCCTTCGAAGCCTGTTACATCAGCGTCAACGACATCGACGTTTTCTCGCCCAACAATGACGAATTTGGCTCCTTCTGCCTTAGAAATGGGTTTTACACTATTTCCGAGGTCAGAGTACCCCGGATTATCTTCAATCTATGAAGAAGGGGAAGATTCTGACCAGGAAACCTTTGGGTTGTAGAGGACCACACTACCTGTTTCAGAGGATTTCACCTCTGAGGAAAGAAGGTTGAAAGACCTACAGGAATCATTACATGAGGCAAGTGGGCTGGACACTTCCCCAGAAGTGGAATTTGTTAAACCAGACCCAGGGGAACATGCGGAAACACCCTATAGAACCCTGATGGCAAGAATTATTGAATTTATGGGTTGGTCTGCGCCTTCGCCTGTTTTTCAACAGGACAACCTGACAGACATATTAGACAAAGGTCCACAGAAGGATCCTGTGGTCCCCTTCCATGCAGCCTTACAAAGAAAGATATCATCTAATTGGGAGACTCCTCAAGTTATCCCTGCAGTCAATTAAAGATTGTCAGCCAAGTATAGGGTAGCTGCAGCTGACCCTGAATACTTATCAAAACACCAGACTCCAGAGAGCCTGGTGGTTCAAGCGTCAACTTCATCAAGCAGTAGGTCCGCTTACCCTACTGTCCCACAGGATAGAGTTGACAAGAGGTACTATTCTATGGCGAAAAAAGTCTTTTCTGCTTGTAGTATGGTGTTGAAGTCCATCAACGCCACCTGTACGCTCGCCAGGTTCAGTCACACACTGTGGGAGTGTGCTTCATCAGCGGCTGACTACATACCCGAAGGAGAGGAAAGGGTAGCCTTCTTTAACATTATTAAAGATGCCATGTGCGAGTCACTTCAAACTGGCATCGATTCCGCTGACAGTATCAGCAGGGCCATGGCGGCAAGTACGACAATCCGCAGGCATGCGTGGTTGGGAAAGTCTGGCTTTGCTCCAGATGTACAGGCCAGACTTTTGAATATGCCCTTTGACGGCTCTTCTTTATTTGGTAAAAAGGCTGATGAGTCTGGAAAAGTTGCAGACATCTAAAGCAGCGGCAAAATCATTAGGAGCTGCAATCCGCCAAACTCCTTTTCACCCCTCAGGAACATTGAGAAGAAGAAAGTCCTTTCGCTATTATTCCGCATTCGGGAAAGGCAGAGGACAGCCGGCTCAAAGAGGCCAAAGGAGATCCACCCGAGGTGGACGGGTCAAAAATACTAAAGCCGCAGCAGGTGCCTCTTTACCCTCGGCATCTGCATCAGCCGACCCCAAACCACTCTGAGGTCTTTCCACACAAAACACATGTAGGGGGCAGGTTAACTCACCATCTGACGGAATGGCAGGCTATAACGTCAGATGCTTGGGCATTGGAGACAGTTGCCAGGGTTACTGCCTACCCTTCCTACACATCCCTCAGAGTCATCCACCGGGGCACAGCTCTCTAAAAGTTCCAGATCCGCTCCTCTTGCAGGAAATCATAGACCTGTTAGAGAAAGGTGCTATAGAACCGGTACCTGTAGCGGACAGGAACAAGGGCTGGTATTCCCCCTACTTTCTCATACCAAAGAAGGACGGAGGACTGAGACCCATCCTGGACTTACGAGAATTGAACAAGTTCCTCAGCAAGGACAAGTTCAAGATGGTAACTCTCTCTCAGATCCTTCAGGCCCTCCAACTCCAGGACTGGCTGGTATCTCTGGACCTTCAGGATGCTTATTTCCATGTGCCAATCCATCTCAAACACAGCAAATACCTGAGGTTCGCAATTGGCGACTCTCATTATCAATTTCTAGCTCTGCCATTTGGCAGAGGGTCTTCACCAAGCTAATGTCGTTAGTTGCTGCGAGTCTAAGGAGGTAAGCGATCCATGTCTACCCCTACCTGGACGATTGGCTGATCAGAGCTGTATCTTCGGAACAAGCTCAGAGCCAGCTAGGTTATGTCTGCCACTTCCTTCACAAACTGGGCTTCTCCCTCAATTTAAAGAAGTCACAGATGATACCATCTCAGAGACTCCAGTTCATTGGAGCGGTCCTGGACACTTCCCTGGGAAAAGCCTCGCCACTAGAGGTGAGGGCTCAAGATATCCTGCAGATGGTCAACAAGTTCCAAAATACCCAACGTCTCCCAGCCTTTGACTTTTTGAGGTTGCTAGGCCTCATGGCATCCTGCATCTTCCTTGTGCCAGAGGCTCGCTTGAGAATGAGATCTCTTCAGTGGGCACTGAGAACTGTGGTCGCAATTCTCAGGGAGACTGACCGATCTCCTCCGGATTCCGAACAAGGTAGCCCACGACCTTCAATGGTGGGCCTATCCAGAGAGCATCTTGAAAGGAGAACTGTTTTGGCAACCATGGCCGGAGATAACAGTAGTCGGACGCCTCACTCATGGGATGGGGAGCCCATGCCAACGACTTGAGCATCAGCGGTCGTTGGTCTCCATCGGAGTCCAGACTACATATCAACCTACCTATTAGAGATGAGAGCCATCAGACTAGCGCTGAAAGCTTTCCTGCCAGCAGTACAGGGGAGAAATGTCCTGATAATGACGGACAACACAAGAGGAGGTGTAGGGTCACTGCCACTGTGCAGAGAGGCAATGCAGCTCTGGTTTTGTGCAATTCAGGAAGGAATCTCTCTATCGGCAGTCCACCTAGCCGGAGAGAAGAATTTGACAGCGGACGCTCTGAGCAGGCAGAGCACAGTCTCCCACGAGTGGGAGCTAGCTCAGGAAGTCCTTCAAGAGATCTTCGCCCTTTGGGGAACCCCTCAGGTGGATCTGTTCGCCACAAGCACCAACAGGAAGTGCAATCTGTTCTGTTCAAGGGAATTTCCCCCGAGACGAGCTCTAGGAGACTCATTCGTAGTGGACTGGGAGTTCCCCTCTCCTTTACGCGTTTCCACCAGTCCCGGTTATTCCTCAAATGATCAGGAGGTTGAGAAGATTCCAGAAGACCATGATCCTAATTGCCCCGGAACGGGCCAGGAGAACGTGGTACCCGACCTTCTAGATATGTCCATCTGCCCTCCAATCCGTCTTCCACTCAAAGAGAATCTTCTCTCACAGAAGGGAGGTCAGGTTCTCCATCCAGACATCAGAACCCTCAACCTTCACGCCTGGCTTCTGAAAGGGTGAGGTACAAGGATTGGGACCTCCCTGATGATGTCATGGAGGTGTTGCTTCCGGCCAGAAGGCCAGCAAAAAGTCTTTATACCGCTGCCGTTGGAACAAATTTTGCAGCTGGTGTAGAGAAGGGAATATTGACCCTTTTTCATGTGGTACACCAACAGTGTCATCGTTTCTACTCTACTTAGCAAACTCAGGCCTTCAAGTTGGCACTGTAAAAGGCTATCTCTCAGCGCTTTCAATCTTCAAGCGCACTGCGGAGGAACCATCGTATTTCAAACTACCTCTAGTAATACAATTTCTCAAGGGATTAACTAATGTTTATCCTCCAAAACCATTCCAAGTTCCCTTATGGGACTTAAATTTAGTTTTAAACTTCCTTATGGGCACTCCATTCGAACCACTTCACTCTTGTTCGCTGAGATTTCTCATGCTTAACTGTCCTATTGGTAGCACTAACATCTGCTAGGAGGGTGAGCGAGCTACAAGCTCTCTCCTGTAAACCCCCACATACAATTTTCCACAAGGACAAAGTTGTCGTACAGGTGATGCCTAATTTCCTCCCAAAGGTAGTTTCTGAATTTCATTTTACTCGGAAAATTACCTTACCTTCGTTCTACCCTCCTCCCCATCCGGGGAAAAAGGAAGAAAGGCTACATAGGCTGCACCCAAGGCGAGCTGCAAGCTTTTACATCAGCAGAATGGCTAGGATCGGGCAAGCAGACCAACTGTTTGTAGGATACTCAGGTCACAAGTTGGGATTACCCATAACAAAACAAACAATTTCCAGGTGGATTATTTTGGCCATTCAGGAATGTTACAAACTGGCAGGAAAGAGCCAACCCAAAATCTTAGGGCTCATTCAACCACGGGTATCGCAGCCTCTTCGGCCCTCCAAAGAGGGGTACAGGTCCGAGACATGTGTGGCTGCCACATGGTCGTCCGCAAATACATTCACAAAATTTTACAACCTGGATTCCTCCACTAGTCAAGAGACCAGATTTGGCAAAGCCGTATTACATTCGGTTCATACCTAAAGGGATACATGACATTCTTACTCCCACCTCCAATTACATGCCACTGCTATGGGAGTCTATCAAAGATAAGGAATAAGTCGGAGGACACAATCCCTTCGAAGAACAAGTTACTTCTTACCTTGTAACGTTCTTTCGATGGGATGTTCCTCCGACGTATTCCTTATCGCCCCTCCCATCCATCCCTGCAGTAATACTTCCCTTGTGGTTGCAGTTTATGCTCCTTCAAGGTCAATAACCAATTCAGGCATGACTTTTCTTATGCTACAAAACGGAACTGAGCAACGGATGCCATACGTGGCTATTTATGGGCATGATGACGTCGGCGCTGATACGGTGGCCGTCGAGGGACATCGACTCGGCGGACATCGACGCGCAGCGCCCTCTACAGAGAAAACATTTCCGAGGCCAGCAAGCTGGAGACGAATTATCAAAGATAAGCAATACGTTGGAGGAACATCCCATCGAAAGAACGTTACAAGGTAAGAAGTAACTTGTTTTTCTCCCTAACACTTGTCCCACCAAACTAAGGTACAGGAGGATTTAATCCACTCCTGGATGAATCTCTTGTTCCAGTCGTTCGTACTTCCCGGAGAGACCATCAGTTTTCTGGTGATTTCATCCTGACCTATGCTCAATTGTAAAATCAAACCCTTGCAGGGTAATAGACCATTTAAGTAATTTATAATTTTCCCACTTCATTTGCATTAACCTTCTCAACGGTTGGTGGTCTGTTTGAATAAGGAAAGTACAACCATACAAGTATGGCCTAAACTTCTTCAAAGACCTCACCATGGCAAAACACTCACGCTCTACAGTTGCCCATCATGTTTCACAGTCCTTCAGTTTCCTACTGATGAAGCAAATAGGGTGTTCTCTGCCTTGCTCATCCAGTTGACCTAAGACTAGGGTGACCAGATTTCCAAAACAAAAAACCGGGACGATCAACAACATAAAAGAGGGACTACCCCATTGCAGCCCACCAATTATCGCCCATCCCCCAACACGCCCCCACAACCACCAGCTAATCATATTTCCAGCACTTTGCCTTTCTATAAAGTGTATATGATCTCATTTGTGCAGTTTTGTCTGTGAATCTTGTCATGTTAATTCAAAACAACGGTTTGTTCTCATTGATATTAGATGGCTTGCTGTACAACCATTTCCAATCCAGTCTCTGTGGCAGTCAGTAAGTGTTCTGACCTGTACCTGAAAGGTTGGGGGTTCGAGCCGATCCTCCAACTTAAAATTCTGAATTTGTTGTGAAAAATAATTCAAATTTTAATTCACTGTAGCCACCCAACCATGCAAACCCCGGATGGGGTTTCTAAAATGAAAAAACTCCCGGGACCCCGGGACGGAGGGTGATTTTCCCAGACTGTCACGGGAAAACCGGGACGTCTGGTCACCCTACCTAAGACTGCACCTATCCCTGTGTTAGAAGCATCTGTTTGTACTATAAAGGATTCGTTGCAATAAGGAGCTCTTAAATTGGAGCTTTGCAGCGGGCTTGTTTCAGCCCTGCGAATGCCTTGGCACACTCCTCATTCCATCTGACCGCCTTAAGAAATTTTGGAGAGGAGATGACATTCAGGGGAGAAGCTCTGGTCCTATAGTTCTCGATGAAATTTCTGTAGTACCTAGTGAGACCTAGAAAGGTATCACTTGGATTTGAGTAGTGGGGGTGGCCCAGTCCTGTACAGCCTGTACTTTACTAGGCAAGGACCTAATCTCGCCACCTCCTACCTCATGTCCAAGATAGACCTCTTTGCTCTGACCAATTTGACATTTACTTGCCTTTATGATATGATATGGCATTTATAATGCACCTATACACAAGTGTTTCAAGGCTCGACGAGGCAAGGGAGGGGCAACAGAGGGAAGACAGACCTCGATCTTGCTAGGCCAGGTGTCATTCAGGGGGAAAGAAAGAAAGTGCGGGGGGAGGGGAAGTGCAGTACATGGGATAAATAAAATAACAAGATAATAAAAGAACGGCCAGCTGGGGCAAGTGCATAGTGAGTGCAAACATAAGTGCTGGTGGGGGGACTGTAGAGATACAGAAAACATTCCCCAGGTGCAGGGGTTGCCAGGGAGGCAGTGCAGGCGTGCAATTGGCAGGGCTTGGGCCCGAGATCAGATGGATGGCCAGGTAACCAGTGCAGTCTCCGTATCAGCCAGGACCTCACCATGGGAGAGGGGGAGAGAAAGCAGAAGCAAAGAGGAAGGTTTTAAGGTGTTTTCGGAACCGAAAATAGTTCTCAAGTTTCAGGGAGGCAGGGAGGCTGTTCCAGAGGGAGGCCTCAGCCGAAGAGAGAGATCTACCACCAACTCATTGCTTGGAGAAGCGACTGACCCTGAGTGAGTTGGAGGCGGATGAGCGAAGAGCTCGGGAGGGAAGATATTTAGGAATAGAGAGTTGAAGGTATTGAGGCCACAGGCCCCAGAAGGCCTTATGGATGATGCAGAGGGTTTTGAACTTAATCCTTGCAGCCACTGGGAGCCAGTGCAGAGATTTCAGGCCTGGAGAGATACAATCCCTAGGCTTGAGGCCAAGGCCAAGTCTCTGTCACGACTACTGGCCTTACCACTACTGGCCTTACCCCCTACCCCTGTTTCAATCAAGCAGCATACACAGGGACACACAGCCCAGGGCCTCCTTGACCACATGTATCCCTAAAACATCACTGGGTGCCTTGTGCCAATCTAAGAAAGAGCAAGAAAGGGGAGTTGGGTTCAAGCTTGGCGTGCCTGGTGCCCCATTCATCTCCCATTGGATTAATAGGAGCTCAGCTACTTCCTGTTCCTCCAACATGGAGGAGGACTAGTCTAAGCAGCATTAGCATGCTGCAGTCCTGCTTTTTGGGTGTGGCTGCCTATATAAGCCACACCCAGGCAGGTAATCTCTGCTTTGTGTTATTCTGCTCATGCACCGTAACGCTCACCGGCGTCGCTCCTGTGACCTTCAAGGAAGAAACAAGAAAACAGCAATTACTTGGAATACTTTTACAAAGGACCCAACCCACGACCCCTGCCACACTCACCTTGCTGTGATCCTGTGATAATCCTGTTCAGCAACAGTCAGTGGAATTCCTCGTCGTCGTATGGGCTCCCTCGTCTCCGCAACTCACCCGTTCCTGTTGTAGAAACAAACACGAAAGCTCAGTAAGTGAATCCATCAGCGCGAGCAGGGAAAGCAGCGCTTAAAGAATTCCGGAAAGCACAAACCTAAGGCATGCAATAAGGGCATCATTCTACAACAGCAGCACGCGGCCAGTGCACTTGTCCCAAGGAAGCAACGCCTCTGAAAGAGCAACGCGCACAGAGCGGCAGCATTGCACAGCATAGACTTTACACAGATACAAAGCACGAGAAGGACAGTGGGTGCGAAGTAACAGACTACTGAAACGCACACAATAGACTGCAGCAATGGAGCAGAAACTGCACTCTTCATTAAAAAGACATAAATCCACGCCGCAGCAGGTCTGGACAGGATACAGATCCTTCAACCAGTTATGCAACTGGTTCCACATTACTTCGCCCCTGCTAGAGAGACAGCAGAATGGAGAGCTTCACTTCCATTTAAACAAGAATCACACCTGAGGCTCCAGATTCCCCCAGAGTGCCCAACACCAGAGGCCCGACAACGGTTCCTGAGAGGGAAGGTTCCCAGGTGTTCCTGCAGAGCTATGGTGAGCGTAACAATCTCGCAGTCCTGTTCTGGATGAGTTGCAGAGGGCGTAGAGTAGAAGCAGGCAGACTTAGAAAGAGGCTGTTGCAATAGTCCAGCCTAGAGAGAAACAGAGCTCTACAGACAGTGAGCTTCTGCGGGAATGAGAGGATAGGAAGAATACCTCTGAGGAGGTGCAGCTGGTAGTGTGACTTCTTAGAGACGTCAGAGATGTGAGGAGAGAAAGAGTGTGGAGTTGAAGATCACCACAAGGTTTTTAGCCTTTCAGGTGGGAGCAGGAAGAGGGCCAAGAGAGTTCGGTCAGAGAGCTACAGGAAAGGAGGGAGTGTGTGTGCCGATGAGGAGAATCTCAATCTTACTGGCATTAAGGCAGAGGTCATTGGTGGCTCATATGGGCCTGTTTTAGAGCCTGCAATACATATCCAAAGTGATGAAGATGGCCTTCCCAAGTGGGGCTTAACACTGCTGTGTCATCCAAGTATGCCATGCAGAAGTACCCATTCAGAACCTGGTTCACCACCTTCCGGAACGTAGCAGGTGCATCATTTAGTCCAAAAGGCATATCCCTAAACTGGTATAAGCCTCCTAGGATGACAAATGCAGTTTTCCCCTTGGCATGGTCCGTCAATGCTATGAGGTCAAGTGAAATGTGCGGAGGAACTTGGCAGATCCAAGTATGTCCACCAGCTGATCTGTCCTTGGTAAAGGATGGGCATCAGTCTTGGTGACTGCATTTAGAGCTATATAGTCCACACAGAATCTCAATTCTTGGTTCCTGCTTTTGGCACTAGTTCAACTGGACTAGCCCATGGACTTGTAGATGGCTCCATAACGCAGAGGTCAAGTATCTTGTTAACCTCTTCCTTTATATGGGTTCTGCCATGATCAGACATTCTGTGGCCCCTGCTTTTGACAGGGAGACTGTCACCAGTGAGGATATCATGCTGGCCCCAAGAGGTCAAGCCTGGTGTCGGAGAAAACAGGGAGGCAACCTGACTTAACAGTGCTTTGCACTCATGTTGCTGCAGAGTCAGATCTGAAGAGAGTTTGACTCCTTCAATTGTCTCATCTGAAGGGTATCCCCTGAGGAGATCAGGGAGATACTCACTCCTGCTCCTCTTGATCAGAGTCTAGAAGCAAAGCTCCCAGTTCTGGTCTAGAGAAATAGGCCTTCAGACGGTTAGTGTGAAAGACTCGGGGCCTCCTTGGGGTTGCCCAAGTCCACTAAATAACTCACCTCTCCATGTTTGCCTACAACCTTGAAGGGTTCTATCTATTTGTCCTGTAAGGCCCTCTGCCTTGTAGGAACCATAACCAATACTAACTGGTCTGGAGTAAACTCCACCATGTTGACCTTCTGGTCATGCCAATGTTTGACCAGAGACTGACCAGCTTTCAGGTTTTCTGTTGCTTCCATCTTCAAAAGCACCATCCTCCTCTCTAGGCCTAGCACATATTCGGTGACCCGGACTGGCTTCAGGGATGGAAGACTCTCCAAACCCTCTCTGATCAGTGCCAAGGGGCCTCTGACCAGATGACCATAGAGGAGCTCAAAGGGGCTGAAACCCACTCCAGCTTGAGGCACCTCTCTGTGAACAAAAATAAAGACATGGCAGTAGAACGTCCCTTTTTCTTCTCAGGGGTTCTTCTAAGGCACCCATCATGCCCTTCACTGTTCTTTTAAACCACTCTACCAACCCGATGGCTGGAGGGTGGTAGGCAGTTGAGAACTGGAAAAGTTACTCCACAGTTCCTCCACATGGTCTGCATGTAGTGGGACATAAAGTTAGATCCCCTGTCAGAGATAACTTCCTTAGGAAACCCAACCCTGGTAAAAATACCAAGGAGGGCCTTAGCCACTGCTTGGGCAGTAAAAGATCTCATAGGTATAGCTTCAGGGTACCTGGTAGCATGGTCTACCACAATCATTATACATGGATTGCCTGAGGAAGTAGGAGGTTCTAGGGGACCAACCATGTCAATCCCCACCCTCTCAAAAGGAACTCGCATCACTGGGAGTTGCCATAATAGCCAAATAAACCCTGCAAATCAGGACTTGCCACCTTGAGGAAATAAATGGGTATAAACTCATCCTAGCCAAATTCACCTCCAACCCTAAGACTACAACCAATTACCTGGTTGTATATAGGTCACCTAATAAAAACACCCACCCTGATCTACATATCCCGCTCCTTCTCACCCCACACATCAAGCCGAACACTAAATGTATTATACTCGGCAATATAAAGCTAGGCTACAATGATCACCAAGATCATAAAGCTGCAGCCTTCAATGCAGCCCTCAAATATATGAATGTCATGCAACTAGTCAATGCCCCTACCCACAATAAAGGCAGAATACTAGATTGGATCCCTCACCCTTAAATCACAAGTATCCATGGATTCTATTCTACCCCTTGATTGGTCTGACCACCATATCATCAATTTCCTTATAATCAGCAGTGCCTTAGACCCTGCTATGACTAAAAAAAACTGATACCTATGAAACAAGATATACCAGAAAACTCACAGCAGACAACCTCTCCCCTGTTCTAAGTGAAGGCCTGGTCTTTACCACCTTAACCAGCCTTAATCCCAACTATATGGCAGATTGCTATCAGAAATGCCTCTTCACCACTATTGATTCAGTAGCACCCATCGCAACTAAAACTCGTCACGCTGATAAACGCACACGTTTTTGGTTTAACAATGATCTAGTAACTCTGAGACGCAAAAAAAATCCCTAGAGCACATCCACAAAAAACGAATACTCCAGACTCAGCAAATGTCTTTAATCAAGCCAACAAAGCCTATGGGATATAATGGCTACTTTATAAACAGTGTAAAGCAAAAGTGATTCCAGGACTCAGCGCCATCAGATATATGCTTGTTTAATTGTGTTGCATTGTCACACATTCAAAAGCGAAAAAAGCCCATAAACTATAACATGTTATGGCTATGCGAAGCCTTTTTCAAATCTGGGTTACATAGTATTGCACAACCAATCATCATATGCATGTGATAATGTTTGCCATAATTACATCAAGTTAAATTTGTAGGAAGGCATGTTATCGGCATAAATACAATGATGAAGTTACAAGAACTGTGATACGGACAGTATCGCGTCATTCCACAGTACAGATTATCACATCAAAGTATTAATGAAAAGACAGAAAAACAGGGTTTGGTTAAAGGGGAGGATACAATGGTATAGAAAGACATATCAAAAAATGAACAATGTTGCAAAAATCAACCAACGAAATAAACCGATGGGGAGACAACACAAAGGAGAGAAAATCAGAAAAGTATAGTGATTAGTGAAATCAATAATAATTGAGCCAATATAGGCACAAGGTCAGCGTATTAACTAGTTATGTACGTAGTGTTAATGCTTACCCATAGTAGTATGAGACAAATCCAAAAGACTATTGTCACTGTAGTAGTAACGGGGTAAGATCCCCAGAACAGAATCTGTAAACAAGTGTAATTTCAAGTATTGGTATAGCAAAAATGTTGGTTAAGTTCTCATTCAAAAAGAAGGTATTCATGCCAAAAATCCCCTATGTTTAGTGCAAGTAACGTGTTGTGATGTCCCTGCTTAGTATTAATCACAATGTGTCTGAAAGTATCCGTGGGCTAGTGTGTAATACGAATACATGAAAGAACAGGAATTCCGTATGCTAAGGGATACGTCCCTCACGCCACACCGTATTGTTAGAAGTTTACATGCAAACTCATCCCAAAATGTCTTATTACAAAACAGAGACACTATAGTTTATAGCTATCTAACTACGTATCCGGATTCACGAGTCTACGTCTAACAAGACCCGTTGAAAAACAGAGCATTCAAAGGCCAGAGCTCACTCTGGCTTACCTTCACTCTGCGAACAGGCAGTCGCACGCGTCGGCAAAAACAGAGTGCCTGTCATATGCCTACCTCCAAGGAGCCAGGTCCGACCCAGCAACCCCAGAGGCAGGCATCGTTTCCCCCAGGGGAGTGCCAGCGGGCCCAAGCTGGTGCCCTTTGGACTCAGTCCTGGCGCCTTAGGCGCCAGGCTCATGTTGGACCTCTGTCTTGGCGCCTTAGGCGCCAGGCTCATAAAGCTAGACATGTGTTCAAGTGTTTTAATGTGCACTTACCTGATGCAGACCATGCTGCCACATTCAGGCCCTCTTGAGGCCTGAATAGGAACTACTTTACCTGTGGGACTACTTTCCACCCGGGTGTGGTCGGGGAAGGATACATACCTGATCGGAGGAAGGATACACACTTGGAACTTCTTCCAAAGCTATTTAAACCACACCCGATCAGCAACTCACGCTTCGCATTGTTCTGCTCCTCGCAGCTGGACGCTCACCGTGTCAGCTCCTGCATCTGGACTTCAGCCACGCCTGTCGGCATCCTGGGTCACCTGCAAAGGGAGACAAGAGACCTACCAGCTAATCTGCACCACGGAGACATCACCGACGATCCTGAAAGGGAAGACATCATTTTTAAAAGCATTTCGTTACGATCGCTGCAGCGCTGCATTTCACTCACCTTTCCTGGGTTCCTCCATCTTCAGCGGCGATCATCCGGATACACAGCCACTTCCCAGAGCCTAGCGAAAAAGACAAGAATAAGAGGTGAGAGAAGGAAGGGAATAGGAAAAGCTCAGTTTCCTTCTAAGACTTACCTGTTGGGTCATTCCCATTTCATTTCGGGTCTTGCTGCTTCCAAGCAGGATCCCGGCCCCTATGGGGAAAAAAGACCGACATTAGATGAGCGAATGCAAAAACATTACCTGAGCGCTCATCTAGGACTTACCAGATCTTTACTGGAACTGCACGTTTCACTTCAGGTCGGCGCCATATCTCCGGCATTCCGAACCCCGGCCCCTATGGGGAAAAGACATCAACATCAGCGCTTTGTTGCAAGAAGTCTCGAAAGGAATCTTCATTCATCACCTGAAAAAAGACAATGAACATTATTATTTAAAGCTTGAACTTGCAACAGAACTTTTACAGCGCCTTACCAGTATAATCAAGCTTACCTGAACTCCCATCCAACCTCAATCCAGTGAAGTAACTGGGTTCAATGCGCCCCTGCGTCAGAAGCAGGATGGAGAGCTCGTCCTTTCAGACCCTAAGGTGAGACTTCACGGGGAATCGTGGAAGGGTATCGTGGAGGGTTGGAAGAAAGTGGGAGGCTTGAGCATAACTCAGTCAGTAGGTAATACTCCCTTTTCACGCACAGGGGAATATTCCTGCGAGCCGGAGAAGCCAGAGTAGAGGGCCCTTCCTGTCCATCTTCAGAGTCCTGCGCTTCACCATTGAAGAAGCATCAGCATTCGAAGCCAGACCTGCGCCTCCGTGGGAATCAGGTGAGCGTTACAGTGCCGACCGGGGGCGCCATCTTGTTATCTCTACCATGTACGGTGTCCATGGCAACGCATATAACGTTGCCACAGAGATCTGCGTGTGACAGAATGTTTGGAAAAAGTCCGCCGTGACCTCAAGTATCATTAACTTCCCACCATCTTGGAGGTGGCGGCCGCCATTGCCAAGGCGGTCCCTGAGCCCACTACTAACTGTTGTCACCAGTTAACATTATGAAACTTTATCTACCTCATGCTGACTCAATCAAACGTGATAATTTGGAAGAGTACTATATGTAATGCAAGGAAAAGAATTAGTTGCGCGACATTATAGAAAAACATATATCACAGTAGGGGTACCAGCTTTGCACCTGCAATGTAAAACTCCAGGAAAATAAGCACAATTCACATTCATTAAGGTGTACAATACTGCAAGTCTAAATGTACTAAAGAGCTATGTTGCAATTTGCCAACACTACAGAAAGGAAACCATTTCGTTATCACTGTTAAGACCTGTGGCAGTGAAATTGAAATAACATATTGTTCGCGCTTCAGCTTTCCTCAGTGCTTTCAGTCTGTCACCACCCCTTTTATTCAAAGTCACTTGCTGTAGACCAATAAATTTGATCTCAGATTTATTGTGCAGTTGATGTGCCTTCTGCCAATGTTCTGCTAGTGGAATCGTTGGGTCCTGGCTGCCAATCTTTGCCAGGTGCTCACGTATCCGGTTTCTCAAAGCTCGCTTGGTGCTACCAATATATAATCTTTTACATACGCAGATAATACAATAGACAACGAATTTTGTTTTACAGTTAATTCCCTCTTTAATGGTCCATTGTTTACCATTGATGTCTTCAAACTCCTTAGTAGGATCATGTGCATATTTACACTGCGGGCATGTGCCACATTTTCTGAAACCCAGGTCTTTTCTATATAGCCATTTGCCTTGATCGTCTTTCGTAATGTCCGGCAGCAGGGATGGACTGAGTATGGACTTAAGTGTGCTCGCTCTTTTGTAGATTATACGTGGATGCTCACCCACAAAGTTACAAATGTGATCATCCAATTTGAGTAGGTACCAATGTTTCTTGAGTATTTTCTGTATTCTCCAGTGGTCAGAGCAATATCGGGTAATGAAACTTATTACCGTATTCAAATCAGAGTTCCTCTTTGGTCGATATCCCAAAGTGTCTTGTTGCTTCATTGGTTTTGTTTTCTTATATGCCCTTGTCACAGATTTATTCGAGTAACCCCTGTTCCTAAAGCGTTGTTGTAAAAGAGTACACTCCTCTTCAAATTTATCTTCATGTTGGCAATTTCGTCTCGCTCGAATATCTTCACCTGATGGTATATTGAAGATGGTTGAGTGAGAGTGACAGCTGCTAGCATGCAACGTAGAGTTCACTTCTGTTGGTTTCCTAAATGTCCATGGCTGTAGCTTATCGCCATCTGTTTGTATTGTCAAATCTAAGAAATTGATTTCGTGTTGATCACAGACCCCTGTGAATTGTATATCAAAGCAATTCAAGTTCAGATCTGTCACAAAATTCTGAAACTCATCTGTGCTTCCATCAATGATACAGAAAATATCATCTATATACCGTGTCCACATCTTGATTTTTGTCCTGTAAAAGATTTCCGGATAAACTGCTTTGTCCTCTAGCATGCCCATGAACAGGTTAGCTAGGGCTGGGGCATACTTGGCGCCCATTGCCACCCCTTTAGTTTGTTGGTATATTTGGTTGTCGAAAGTGAATACATTGAGATCCAAAGTAAGCTGCAACCTTTCTTTGATCTGGATATGATTGTAATAAGAAGCTGATTCATTTCTGAAGGTATAGTCAATTGCTATCATAGCTCATTTGTGCTGAATGGAAGTATATAATGCCTTCACATCAAGAGTAGCTAGCAGAAAAGTCTTATGCCAAGTAAAGCTCTGTAATTTCTGTATGAGACTAGTAGAGTCCTGTAAGTATGAGTACAAAAGGCCAACCCTTGGTTTAAGAATAGAGTTAAGGTATTCCGATATATTCTCAGTGGCCCAACCAATCCCACTCATGATTGGGCGGCCCTCTGGTATGGTATCACAATGTTTATGGATCTTAGGCAAGAAATACATAGTTGGAGTCACGGGTTCCTTGATTCCTAGAAAGTCACGTTCTTCATCAGTAATTAAGCCTTTCCTATGCCACATCAAGATATGCGTATCAACTTGTTCCAGTGCCGTAAGTTTGTAATTGTCATTTCTTGTAACATAGCAGCCGGGGGTTGTCAAGTGGCGGGAAGCCATTGCTAAATAGTCTTCTCGATTCATTATAACGATATTACCCCCCTTGTCTGCCTCTTTGATCACTATTTGCATATCCAATTTCAGTGATTGAAGAGCTATTTTCTCTCCTCATGTCAAGTTATTAGTTCTCGTGTGCTTGGTTCCGGCTTGGTTCAATTTGTAGAAATCACATGAGACTGCTTTATAGAATGTATCAATGACCTTATCGGGTGGCAGTTGTGGCATAAATTTAGATTGCGCTTTGAGTTCTTTAACTGTCAATGTATCAGATTGAATTTTCAAATCGTCCAAAAGATGGAGTACTTGGTACTGGTCATCCTCTACCAATGATCGTATTAAGAAAGTATCCTCAATATCTTGGATTGACATGTCACTGATTGGTATATTCAGTTCCTTTGCTTGGAAATTCCCTGGCGCGAAGAATTATTTTAATTTAAGTTTTCTGATAAATTTGAAAAGATCTATGTGAATGCCCACTTGACTGAAGTTACACAAAGGTGCAAAAGACAGGCCCTTATTCAGAAGAAGTCTTTCATTATGAGATATATCCCTGTGAGACAAGTTCAAAACTAAATCTCCTCTTGCTTGGTACTGCTCATTTCCTTGGAGCTGGCTCTTGTCTGTCGTTTGTTTTTCTGCTGTGAGGCTTCTGCGTTGTTCTTTTCGCCTACCCCCCCTCTTTCCTCTCCTCCTTGTACCGGGGTCAGAGTATTGTCTACAGGCAGTTGAAAACGGACTGATTTCTGAGCGAAGTTACGGTTGCCCTTCTTATATCGCTTGATCTGATTCATATAGCCACCTGGTTCCTGCGACCTTGCACTTGAACTTTCTTGATTATCTGTTTCAGAGTCGGCATCCGAACTGGCTGATGAGGTATTGGGAGTTGAGTGTCTCAAAGATGGTTTGGAACTAGTCATATTTGGTCTGAAATGTATACTCGGTCTTCCTTGAAATCGCGTTCATCTCTATAACATTTTCTCAGTTTCCTGATTTTAACCTCATCCTGGTAGATTTGTAATATTTCATACATTTTATCATAATTTTTAGTTTTAGTAGCTTTGTTAGACTTCATGTCCGAAATTTCTTTTTTAATGATTTCTATTCCATCCACTGCTCTTTGATGTTCTCAAGTCGCATGCTCTATCAATAGGTCCATCATTTTCATTGAACTATTGCTTAAATTTGCTTCCCAGCCTTCAGCTAAATCTTTATCCAGATCATTGTTGAAATTTCGGAAAAATGAGGATCCTCAAACCTCTTGGTACTCTGTCATTTGCTACATAGTTTTCAAGTGAAACTTTCTCCCAATACTTATCTATTTCTTTCTTGGGTATTCTTTCTAGTTTAATGAATTTTGATCGTAAATCTTGTTTATTGCCAAGGTTCGAAAAAGCATGGGTCATATCTCCTCGGGGAGTGAACAAGTTCTTTGTTTCTTCCTCTCGGTTCTTCAAATAAGCTGCCATTTGTGAAAACTTAAAATATTCGTAGTTTTAGGTAACGGGTCAGCCCCAATGGCAACTGCAATAACGTAACTGAAACCAATGGCTTTGATATACGTTGCTCTGGGGGGCGACGCCTTACAATCCCATGAGTAAAAAATCGATAATCTATTTCAAAGAGAATGCCATGAATATAGGGTCATATAGAAAAAACATGGATGTCGCAGGTCGTATATCCCATAAGGCTGAGGCATTCAATTTGCACATCAGCAATGCCTCTTCCAACTCGAAGGAGGTGTGTACTATACTCAGAAAATTAGAAAAATCCAAGTCAAGACAAGTCACCTGTTAACTCTAGCAAAACATGGTGAACCACAATTCATAATGTGCTAGCATCTAAAATACTACTTTGTTACGCTCACCTGGTATCCACAGGGATGCCACCCAGCAAGGTTATCCTTTGGTATGCTTCTCAGCATTGCCCTGATGTGGTCTGCAGGGAAGGTTCTGCCTGAAAATACAGGAGGACTGTGTTCAAGACTGACCGACTGGGGTAAGTATCCTCCTTCCACCCCGAATGCTTTCAGTCCCTACGGCGCCCTCTCCTCACCTTGTGGTAGAATTAGGCGTGCTCTCCGTCCTGCCTTTTTTGCAGGGGCGCGTGTTCTTTCATGGGCGAGTGCGGTCCAGTTACTTCACCGCCGCCGGCCCGTTTGATATTGTTCAGGTAGGTCTTTTTGCTGTTCTTTAGTTTTGTTGCTATCCTGCATGCCTTTCTTTGTTTAAAATGTCTTTTTTCTCCCTTCGGTATGCAGAGCTTCAGCGCGGCGAACTGGCTTGGTTGAGCCCGGCTGGAAAATGATGGCACATTAAGAGCGCTATGATGCGGTAAGTAAGCGCCATGCGCAGCGCTGCGAAGTCTTGCCTTTGCTAACCTGTGTTTTCCTTCCTTGTAGGTCACGGTGTTCTTCAGCGCGAGTGGAATGTCCAGAGTGGTGCCAGCCGAGAGGCGACCAGCCAGGTAAGCATTTTGAGCAGTTCGTAATTTGTAAATGTCTCTACAGCTTTCTTTAATGTTGCCTCCATCTTCCTCTTTCAGGTCGTTCTGTCCGGGAGGCGTGCAGATTCGAGGAAGCTGTTCTCAGTAGCTGCAAGTGTTTAAAGATGAAGACTGCAGGTAAGATGCTGCTGCTAATGATGTTCCTTTTTGTCTCTTGCAGGTTCTGCTTCTCCGAGGTTCGAGGGAATAGCTGGACACGGTGAGCGTCACGTTGCAAGCTGCAAAGTAACACAAAGCATGTTCTGCAGTCAGGGTGTGGTTTATATAGCCCAGGTAAAGTAGTACCAGCGAAAGTAGTTCCAGGCCTGCCACACCCAAAACACTAGACCGCATAGCTTGGTTCTTGGGAGCCAAGCTATGTGGATGCCTCCTTGTTGGCTGACAATACAATAAAGTAGTTCCCAAGCACATTGTTGTTCATGGTGTATGAGCCTGGCGCAATAGGCGCCAGCTGACACAAAAAGAGGTAGGAGGATATTTATACTGCTACACCAAACATCCCTCCAAACTAGGGAAACGACCCTTTACAAACATACAAAAGGTTCGGTGAGCAGTGTGTTATACAGGTGTTGCATCTATCTAAGGCCAGAACGGGCTTTATACACTACGCATCAAGAGCGTATTGTTCTCCAAAGCGGAGTGTAAGAACACCTAGCCTGGTTAGTGCTACTCTTTAGGCTTTAAAAGAGAAAATCGTGTCACAGTATAAAAAGTTTTTATTCAATAAATTATCGATACTTAAAAGCAGAGAATTATTCTCAACCACAATTAGTATTTCATAAACACAATACAATGAAAAAGTGTAAACAGTGCATCAAACCACCTCAAACAGATACTATATGAGTTACAGTGGCATAAAAAAGGAACCGGCATATTCGGGTTCCACCCTACAGAATACAAAAAGGAATCTATAGTTACAGAGAGGTATTAGATTATATAAGCTGCACAGTTTAGGGTCAATTAATTCGCCCACACTATGCTCCACGCTAAGTTGCACCAAGATACTCACACTGCATCATACCCAATCAACCCAACATGTTTCATTCCTCATACACATTCACATTCATCAACCAAAGTCAAGGGAAATTCATCAGGGGCTCGTATTCAAGGACAAACACTATTCACAGGAAAACAATAATGTGTATAGCTTTAAAAATTAAAGCAGGACGGCTCAACGGCCGTTATATTTATGAAGAAAAGGCTAAGCAAAGCCTTCTGGCATAGTCCAGGGCTAGCCGCCAATATGCACTGTTGTTGTGCTGCCACGGTTCAAGGGCGAGCTGGGATGGTAATTGTAGTGTAGTTGCTCTTGTCACCAGCTCCTCAATTACCGAACAAGCCAAAGGGAGATGCTTGCCACCTCTCAAGGTTGGGTTAGCTCTCGGTTGGGCTCATTTCGACGTGTATCACATTGTTGAGTGTAGACAGGCCAGTCAGAACCGCTACCCTTCAAATAGGAGGGACTATTAATAAAATCTGTGCGATGTTAAGTAGGTTAGTTGAAAAAATTGCACCCAGATTTTTGCTGGGTTAGATCAAGACACTTAAACATCCAACCGGCATTCAATGGCGGTTAACGACCCCGAAAGCAAATCTAAGAACGGTTGGAACAACGGGTCCTGTTATTGGGAGTTTGAAAAAGTCCTTCTGGCGGATAATTATGCTCCCCTCGTTGCGCTGTGGCTCTCGGTACGTGTCGGCACTCGAATCCTGACAGAAACAGGACTGGCCCCATGAGGGCTTTTGAAGGGGATGCCAGGCTCTAGAGGCGTGAGTCCTGACTCCACCTGGCCAATGGGTTTGCCAGAGGGGGTTTTGGGCGAGGGTCGTGACATACTTCTACAAAATAAAATTATCACTAAAAGACCACTCTTAGCAAATTAAAACCTACCTACCCCTGCCGTGGACTTACCGAATAATGACTGTAAGTCATACTACTTTACCCCGGTTACACAAGATGTTGTGTTGGACACCATATCCAAACTAAAAGCCTCTTACTGCAAAGGAGACCACTTACCTGCCCACCTAGTAAGACTCTGTGCCCCCACTCTGACACCTGTCATTACTAACTTTGTCAATGCCGCGTTCAACTCCAACATTGTCCCTGCTTGTATTGAAGAAACTTGGGTGACACCTCTCCTGAAAAAGCCAACACTAGACCCCCTATTCCCCACCAATTACAGACCGATAACAGCCGTACCATTCTTACTGAAAATAATAGATAAAATAGCCTACACCCAAATCCAAAGCCATCTAGAGCAAATCCAACTTCTGGGTGCCCGACAATCTGGATTCCTCCCCAACCATAGCACAAACTGCACTCCTTGACTTAAAAATTCAAATGGATTCCACAAGGGAGGCAGGAAAACTCTCTTCTAATGCTGTTAGATATTTCTGCTGCATTTGACTTAGTAGACCACGACAAACCTTGTGCCACTCTAACCAATGACTTCAGATTATCAATGGAGGCTACCCAATGTTTAAAATCCTTCCTAGCAGAGCGTACATCACAAGTTTCTATCGGGAAGGAGTCAGCCGACCCCATACCAGTTCCTGTCGGTGTTCCCTAAGGTGCCTGCTGATTGCCAACCCTCTGTAATGCATACACTAATCTATTATTCACAGCACTGGATGCTACGGTGTCATCTACACCAACTTCGCAGATGACACCCAGATCCTCATCCCTTTATCGGGTAACTATGAGCAGGACACACTACTCATCAATCAAATCTATGCATTAATTCAAATCTGGATGGCCCACAATAGCCTCGGTCGCAGTGACGAGAAAACAGCTTCTTGTTGTAGGGTCCACAACTAAAATCAACACTTTACAGCCTGAATACTCGACATTCAATATTGATGATACCACGATACCAGTACTCAGTAGTGTCTATTTAAACGCTAATCTAACAATGACAAACAAGTAAATGCCCTCTCTTCAGCCACCTCCTACACTGCTAAACATATTGCCCTGAGTCGCCAATTCCTCACGCCCAAAAACTGCTTTACCCTAGCAAGAGCCTTAATACTATCCAAGTTGGACTAATGCAATGTACTCCTACTAGGTACTTCCAACACCAACCTTGCTAAATTACAACTTATGCAGAACAAAGCACTATGCGCAGGAATAAAAAGTCAGCCCATATCTGACATTATGCGAGAAACCCACTGGCTACCTATCAAAGCGAGATTTGTCTTCAAAACCCTCTACATTACGCATAAATGCATTGCCATTAAAGCCCCTAAATACATCATGAACTCAGTAATAAAAAAATCCTCTACTAGAACCCTTAGATATAGAAAAAACTCACTCCTTGAAATCCCACGCTACAAATGTTCCAGAGCTGGGGGTAGCAGCTTTAAAGTCCTGGCCGCTAAACACTGGAACACACTCCTGACCAATATCAAGAATGAAGAGTCCTCCCAGCGCTTTAAAAAGTCATTAAAAATGTGGTTATTTAACCAATTCTAACCGACTAGACTTATACTGAGAATACCAGTCCTTTACATATGCTACCCTGGCATAATGCCTACCTCTGCATTATGTAATGACGATGTACTTTTGTTCGATGAAACCATGACTATATTACTACCTTGACCTATCTGCTGTCTAATTGTGTAATAACCAAATTGTCTGTAACTACTTTGATACCTCAGGGTCTGGGTGTATAATAAATAAATAAGTCTGCACCCATCTTGGGCCAGTAAAAGTACAGAGAAAGCCTCTCTTTGGTCTTCTCAGGGACCAGCAAGGGTTATCACATGTCAGTTGTAGTTTAGATCTCACCTCCTGGGTTACTACAAGTCACCTTAAGTGACCTGGGGTAGATTCTGTAGGCTCACTGTAGAGGAGTCTATCCTCCCAGTAGAGTCTATGCTTCCCTCGCTCTTGCCCTTCCAGCTGGGAAGCTGTCTGTTGTCTCAGACCTTCTAGAGAGGAACACTCTCTGCTGAAATCTGCCCTAAAAGGCCCACCTTCTGCAAGCAAAGTCTGCAGCTCCAGATCGTCCCTAGGATCCAGATCTTCCAAGCAGGGAAGGATCTCCTCCAGTGCTGTTTCATCAGTAGCTGGTTCTTCAGGAGGTGGTTCGTCCACCCACTCAGTTTCTACTGGGGATGAGGTCACCTCTCTCGTAAGTCCTTGTCTTCAGAGCAGGTTTGGGTTTGAGACCCTTTTTCTTTCCAGATACTCTGGATTTCTCCTTGGTCTCTTTCTTCTTTCTAGAAGTGGAAGGTTGGCCTGTCTGCTGGTTTGAGTTACTGGATTCCTCCCTGCCCTCAAACTGAGAGTCTCTTAAGGTTGCCTCTCTGGCCAATCTTGTGAGCTCCTGTTTCTTTTTGCTGGGAGGCCTGGGGGTACTCGGGACTCCTCAAGAGTTTTCAAGTCATTGCCTAACAGAACTCTCCCAGGTACTTCAGATTGCACACTTAACAGGAATTCGTACAGTCAAGTTATTGCACTGGATGAGGGCCGGAAAAATAGGAAACATCTGGATAGGGCCTCCAGCAGTTTTAGTCGGTCCTTTGGGTGCCTTTGCTACATCCTCCGGTTTGAAGAAGCTTTCATCAACCACTGTAATGCCTGCCCTAGTGTCTCTGATGGCAGCAGTCTCCTGGCCATTTACAAGTACACTGTCCTTATAATAATCTTTTGTGTTGTCAGGTATTGTATTATACACATCTTTATTCTGTTGTTCCCACAGACCCAAGGACACTAAAGAAACACTAGCTTGAACTCCAATGGGGTCATCCGCTAGAAAGTGAGCACCTGTCATTGGCGCTTTCTCCTCCGGAGTGAAGGCTAAGAAGACAGTGTGGACCCCTTAATGTTTACCCTTACAACTGGGATCCGGGTTCACATGGTCACTAGACCCACACACCACACATTTACCAAAGCTTTTCTGTAATGGGGGGTCTCTGGTAACCTCCATCCGGTTTGGCCCCACAGGTTTCACTAGCTCGTATAAGGTTTCCCATGAAATGTACCCTTATTATTTTTGTGGCCCTCTTTAGGTGGTGGAGGATTAGAATTGTCTTTACTATTGTTACTGTGCTTTTTCCCTTTATCCTTTTTCTGAGTGGCCCTGTTGGCTACCCATAAGTCAGCAGCTTGAGCTAATCTCTTGGGATCAAGTACCTTCGAGTCGGTAAGGTGCTGTCTCAGCTCAGGAGAGCAGGCATCAAAAATATTCTTTAATAAAAACAAATTCCTCATTCCTTCAAAGGAGTTTACTTTGTAACCCATAACCCAACTATCTACGTTTTTCAGGCATTCACAAACCCAGGTAGCCCAAGAGGTACCATCTTTCTTTTTATGGTCTCGAAACCTTTTAAGAAATTGAAAAGTAGTCTTCCCAAATCTGGCAACAAGTGCTTGTTTATGATGATATGGCATTTGTAACGCGCCTATACACAAGTGTTTCGCTAGTTCGTAATCTTTCCTGTCTATAGCACTCAATTCCATAATAACATCACAACCATTCTGGGGGAGCCTAGGCATGAGCCATGCAACTAAATAATTCCCACAAATATTCTGCAAACTGTTGGGCAAGAATTGATGTAGTGACCCTGTGGGAGACTACACGACACTTTTCCTCTTGGTATTAGGTAACCCGCCTTTTGGTAGAAGCCTGTACTACACAAGTAGGTAGTCTGACTGAAAAACCAGACTTATCTCAAGGGGGGGGTAAATGTGAGCTGTAGAGCTGTAGCAGTGAAATTCGCAAATACAAGTAACACACTCAAGGTTTTAGTTATAAATAGTTATTTATTTAACATCAGTTTTTAAATAAGCATTCTTTAAAAAGGGCAATATAAGTAACCATCAAATATACTTTAAAATACTTTTCCAGAATCAACACAAAGCTAGTAGATGGTCTTTAGAGATGCTTTTTACACACTTCCTACACGCTGAGGGGACTTCACTAACCAGGACAGTAATGGCATTTATAAATCACTAGTACTGCACTCTGGTGAGCGAACCCAAGCTCTGGTCATCCTGCTTCTGGAGGGACCTAGGGAGACTCCTGGCGCTTCTGGCTAGTTTACAGACGTTGCACTAGACTACAGATTTCTCGATCCCTTGTACTCGGACAGGAGTCTCCTATGGGCCCTCCAGAATCAGGATGACCCGAGCTGGAGTCCCCTCACCAGAGTGCAGGACCCAAGGAGTGAAGGAAGCCCAACCGGTATCCGAGATCCGCTGTGGTGCTGTTTACCGAGTGCTGAAACTGCAAAGTGCTGCTGATCTGAAAAGATCCCGTACCCCCTGACGACCTCCAAATTGCCACTGCAGGAGCTCTCCAGATGTCCTCCCTCTTGTCCCCACAACTGAGGCTCAGGAACCCAGGGTCTGCACCACTGCAACAGGACAGAATCCAGCTGGACCACTCTTCTTCAAACCAGAGGTACTGTTTAGACTTGGGTTACTTACCTCAGTGTCATTTGAGCTTGCTTTTCTCAGTTGAGACTTGCATTAGCTTACTTGTTAGGGTTTAGTCTAACTCTGCTTTTCACTGGCTGCGACCCTACAAGTGAGTTCTACAAAACTCTCTAACTTTGCAAGACTTTTATTATCTAGGAAGTGCCCCAGCTCCATAGACTGTGCTCCAATTGACTTTGGCTGTCCTGACTCCCTGCAGATTCTTCTAGTCCATTGACTGATGTTTCTGTCCCTCATAGTTGGTAACTTGTTATTGCTGTGGAAATGCTTGTCTAGACTTCATGGAAGATTTAAGTATACTCCCATGTCCTGAGAACCAGTTTATCCTTTTTCCTTCCTTTAACCTTTCCTTTATGCAAACTCAGAATCTTGTAACTAGTGATATATAAATGCCATTACTGTCCTTGTGAATGAATTCACCTATGGGTATAGGATATGCGTAAGAAGCATACCCAAAGAGTATCCAGTAACTTGTGCTGATCCTAAGGTATTTTTAAAGTAAATTTGATTTGTTACATATCTTGCCCTTTTTAAAGAACACTTATTTAAAAATGGATGTTAATTAAGTATTTCTAACTGAAACCTTGAGTGTAAGTGTTACTTGGATACTTGTATTTGTGAATTCCCTTCCTACAGCTCACATTTACCCCTCTTGAGATAGGCCTGGCTGCTCAGTCATGCTACCAACTTGTGTAGTACACACCTATACCAAAAGGTGGGTTACCTAATACCAAGCAGATAAGTGTTGTGTAGTCTCACACATTGTAACTACACCAATTCTTACCCAACATCGCCCCCTCATCAACCTCCACACCCGGACCATGCCATCATGGTTGCCCTGGACATTGCCGATACTGGTTTCTGACAGATGGGGAACAGTGTCTGCCTCCGTCGTTAAGGCTGGCTGAAGGCCACACATTTCCACCAGGAGGTGCAGACGAGGGTACTGGACATGCCCTTCAACAGGGATAACCTCTTTGGGAGGGCCGTCGACGAGTCTTTGCAAGCCATCAAGACTGATATGGAGACGGCCCATGCTCTGGCTACTCTCCAACAGCCCCACTCTTCCTTTCACTCCTCCAGAGTAAAGTCGGGCAGATCGAAAGGTTTCGGTGGAGGCTCCTCGTCGTACCGTCAACCCTCCCAGTCCACGGCCCAGGAGGCCTACCGAGGCTGTTTTAAGGCTGTTTTAAGGCTTTCAGTGTAGCTGGTGAGTGCCATTGTCACCCCCAAGGCAAAACGCAGGCACCGAAGCAGGATTGAACCAGCCAGGATGTCGGACCGCCACCCATGCACCCCGATGGGAGGCCGGCTGACTGGATTCATCAGTGAGTGGGAAAAGATCTCCACTGACAGATGGGTGCTGGACGCTCTCGCCCACGAACATACCCTGGTGTTTCAGCAAAAGTGTCTGCAGATACCTCCGGTGACGCAGCAGGAGCAGCACATCACTCCGCTCCTTCAGGCGGTACGGGCCATGCTAAGAAAGCGGGTGATGGAGCTAATCCCAATTAGTCTACTCCAGTCTACTCCAGATACTTACTCAATAAGAAGACTGGGGGCTGGAGGCCCATTCTAGACCTGTAGCGTCTCAACAAGTACCTCAAGTCTCAAAAATGTATGATGGTCACGTTGCAGCACATGCTCAGCCAACTGGAGGAAGGAGACTTTTTGATATCGCTGGATCTGGAGGACACCTATTTCCACGTCCCCATTCACCAGAAACATCGAAGGTTCCTACGCTTCGTAGTGCAGGGGAGATGCTACTGATTCAAGGCCCTCCCTTTCAGCCTAAAGTCTGCGCCCAGGGTGTTCACTAAGTGCCTGGCACCAGTGGGGCCCATCTACGTCTACGAGGCTTGCACGTGTACCCGTGCCTCGACGACTGTCTCGTCCGAGCGAAGTCCATAGAGGTAGCCGTCGAACACACAGAGGACCGTCCAGCTACTGATGGATTTGGGGTTCTCCATCATTTATCCAAAATCCTGCTTGACCCCATCGCAGAACGCACACTGTTGCTGGGAGCCAGGCTCAACACAGTCTCCTGCCTAGCGTCGCCCTTGGAGGAGAGGGTAGTGGCCGTGCTGGGGAGAGTGCAACGGCTGTTGTCACTAAATACTGCCAAGGTGCAGGCCATCAAGTCGCTGCGCGGCATGATGTCGTTGTGCATCTTCCTTATCCAGATCTGCAGGTTGCGAACCCTTCAGGAGTTCCTGGACACGCACTGGATACACAGCACCAGAAACTCTTGTCGCGCCATAAGGTGGTGGGGCATACACCAACATCGCCCGGGGCACAGGATTTCAACCCCCTACCAGGAGACGGTCAGCATGGACGCTTCCCTGGAGAGCTGGGGAGCCGACACCGGATGTCTGCATGCCAGAGGCCTGTGGCTGCTGGAGGAGAAGGATCTCCACATCAATATCCTAGAGCTGCGGGCAGTGTTCTGAGCCTTCGAGTAATTTCTTCCGTTCCTGAAGGGCAAGGTGGCGAGGATCTTCACAGACAATACCACCACGATGTTCTACATCAGGAAGCAGGGGGGCACTCGATCGCCAGCGCTCTCCAATGAGGCGGAGAACTTGTGGCACTGGGCTGTCGACAAAGAGATGTTCCTTGCATCTCGGGCGCGAGGTGCAGCGTAGTGCGTTTGGTGGAGTTGGTGGGAAGAGGATCTATCCCGTGCTGACTGAGTGACAGTGGAACCGGCCTATTGCCCAGTCCTCTTTCTGCTTCTGCTCTTTGGGAATCAGCTGCTGCCTCAAAAACACTGTGCATGCGTAGAGCGCAGCGTAGTGTGTTCGGTGTTTGTGGCTTGTGGAATCGTGGAGCGTGGCAGTATACTGAAATCGAAGCTTGGTAAGTCTTCTTCCGCTTGTTAGACTTGTGCTAGCTTTTGAACTCTATGAAAACATTGCATGGCTCTAGCACCTATCTGCCGACAACACTCTGCCTCCTAAACACTACTCGACCCATGAGTTGTTTTGTTTTCTCTGCGCTTCCCTAGCACCAGCATTGTGAAATCGTCTGCAACAGTAACCCCTCGCTCCACCTATTATACAATGGGATCTTCGCCACAGGAACATGGGCATTAAAACCTTCCCTTGAGCTTCGTGACATTTCCCACTTTACACGGAACTGAGTCAACTTGTCGTTTGTTGCACTATAAACTACTTCATCTTCATATTGCTGTCATTAGGGCGACTGTGGATGAAATACCTTTGAGCCCTGTGCATTACTGTGACAACTGAAAAGAACGCGGCCGGCGGAATACAACCAAAGAAGGTTTTGTGAATACCACCACACAGAACACTATACTATACTGAGTTAAGATGACTTTACTTATTATTATAACATATGTGTTATAGGTAGGGTTTCCTGTTTTAGGGGTTTCTTCTGTTTTACTTCCGGGGGTGTTTTTGCAGTGTTTTCAAACATGTTCAGAATCTGTGCTTATCAGTGTTTTCCCTTTTGTCACCTTAAAATAATAGCAGGTAACTTTTTTTTTTCCAGTGTAATAACACAAATATTATTTTGTTTCATTGCTTGTACAAGTAGGGTAATATCTCTCAGAGCATGATGTTATGATCACTTTCCGGAGAATAAACATGAATGTGCTAATACAGTAATATCTAACTCACTTTGGTGGAGATAATGATTATTTTGACTGTCAAAAGAAATAAACGCCAAGCAGATAATAACTGTTTATCAAGTGCTGCTCACTAAAAATGGATAAGGTAGTCTCATTAATGTACCCCCTGAGGCTTGACTGGAGGGGGTGAGCAGGCCAAAACTGTTTGTCGGGTGTGGGAATATCAGGGGATCCTATAGCAGAATATTGAAAAGGAAATTGAGCAGGTTAGGTGATTGTTGTTGAGAAGTTTTATGTTTATACTTTCTGGTAAATCATATGGCTTTTTTCCTATTCTTGCTGCAACGTGTGCTGTAAAATGTGTTATTTTGACTGGGGATGATGATGGCTCTTGCTTCACTCTGTGTGGGAACTTTTGTCTCCAGAGCGAAAATCAAAAGCTGGCACCCATGAATATACTCAAAGTAAGTGAACATATCTTAAAGTGAAATATACAACTGTAGTTCCCCTCAGAAAGTGAGCAAGAGAAAAGAGCATTGTACTTTAAAAAAAAAGTAATTAACACCAGAAAAATAACCTCAGAGATGAAATGTTCCAATAAATGAAAAGTACTTCTACTATAAGTAGGCATTCACACAAATATATAAATCCTAATAGAACTATGGTACGGACTATGTTTACAATTGTGACATTATTACCCCAATCTTGACTGGGAGACTATAAATACCAAAATGCAATTCAGAAAAAGGCAAAAAAAACGGCCTTTGGGTTTTGAAAGGCTTATAGAAAAATGGAATGTGTGAAAGGGTTACCTGTTTGTGTTTGACAAATGAAGGTTTAATCGAAGATGTGATGGAAGTATTGCATTCTGCGGGAAATAAACACTTTTTGGTGTCAAATAAGAACATCTGAAAATAATGTAGTTAATTAGTTTTAAACTGTTGGTTACATTTGCCTGGAGGACGTATAGATTTAGGCAACTAACTTGTGCTTTCTGTGTGCTTTCAGAATTAAAAGCCCATTTGCATTTCTTTACACAGAAAGGTTATGAGTGTCATATCTAAAACAATGATCCCTTAAACAAACCATCATTCATAAATCGCTCCTAATTTTAAAACTCTCCTTGAAGAAAGAAAGTGCTACGTAGCAATTTAGGGGCCTTCAGCTTCTGATTGGCTGCTGGGTGCCTGTGCTTTTGATAGGCACAATAGGTTGGGTGGTGATTGTGACACTGTGGTCTCATGCGAACCCCATACACGGAAGACTCGCACAGCTTTCCTTTTAAAGCTGAGGCAGCTGACACTGTTCAACACTCCTCCAGACAGAAACACATAAACAGAGGATCTGGGGCTACAAACAGACACTGAAAAATCCATGTTAAACCATTTCTTTTAAATACAAATATTTCCAAGTAGGTCAAGGGCTACTCTGAGGAATTTCAGCCAATTTTAAGATGTGAATCGTCAACCACAAAAATCGCTCAAATTTGTCTAAAATTGCTCAAAATAGCTCTGACCAAATATGAATACAAATATTATTTCTTTACCAAGAAAACGATGTAACATTGTATGTGCATTGTTTTTGTTATTAGGTCAGGGTATAGGCGGGGAAGCAATGGGAGAAAGCAAACAAGCATACATATGGGGAGTAGGGCCCTTTTCCTATTGACTGCCAAGTGCCCTCTCCAGCCACCACTTGACCCCCAAAATTCCTCCCTTTCCCGGCTCACACTAAAGCACCACTGGGATAGAGGAAACAGTGTTTTTCAGTTTAAACCTAGGAGGCACCTTTACTTCCGGGGGTGTTTTTCCGGTGTTTATCGGATTTCCCTGAAACAGGAAAGCCTAGTTATAGGCAATATGGTGACTGCGGGTGTTTTATCTTTGAGACCTATTCAAATCTCAGATAATTGCTAAGTAAGGAGACTGGCGCACTATAAACACACGTGTATGGGAGTGACTGTGGACCTGTTGGTCTTTGAACTCTCAGAACTTTGAGCACATTTGTTTTCTTCCTTGCTAATGCTCAATTTGCCACATGCCAATTTTGCTTTTATAGTGCAGTGAAACTCTCGATGTATAAAGGCTTACCCGTCCTGTTATTGGAATACTAGTGGGGTGTGGAGGTAACTGCTGGCCGTTGTGCCTTTGAGCCTCCGCACGATTTAGCTCTACTAACAATCCTACGTTAGTTACATTTTTTTTGTTATTATACTGTTGTCACACTGAGGAACAATTTTCCTTTGCTTTGCATTAACACAGTGTGTCTACTACGGATTTGTGCCCTAAAAATACATATGTAGTATGGGTCTAACCTGGGCGATTTGAAATATACTCGTATAGTGCTGCTCTGCTGGTGGCACCGATCTTGCATTAAGAGACAACTATTAGCTGATCCTCTACCCTTTGTACACTGTGGGTTAATTGCTTGTGACTGTGCCAAGACCGAGACTTTTTGTGTTCAAACTCTATTAATCCTAGACATTGCAAAAAAAACTGAGTCATATTTAGTGTTGCTGCTGGTTATTAAATTCCTACTATGTCCCCTGGGTTACGCAGTGGACGATTGATGACTGAACGTCCCTCCAAAGCAATGAAAACGTTAAGTGGGAAGGATACTAAATCCCAAAAAATGGACAGTCACTGAGGATTCCAACACAAGTGACATTGTCGTCTCATTCGCACTAGGTGCTGTCAAAACAGTTTCCTTGTCCTCCAAATCCTAAAACCATATGTCACAAAGTTGCTTTTGCATATGTGAAATCGTGTAACACTCAACAGAATGCGCCTAGTACTCCACCCCCACCGATCTCTCCTAAAAACCAAAAGGAGACGGTGATGCATTCTGGGAAAAGCTGCGAGTATGAGAGAATGTGATGAATTTGCGCAAATGAATGACCTAGAAAATGCTTCAGAGAATGCACCATCGGACATATCCATTTTGGTGCTGGCTGTTTTAATTGAACTCGAAAAACGAGTTCATTTATTGGATGGGCCTTCTACTCATGTCACTGCCCTGATAGGGCGAATCTCTATGGTACACTTGCATACTTGTGATCATTTGTCCCCAATAAGATGAATGCATGAGTCATACTTAGAAGAACAAACTCCAAAAAAAGAACAAAATCCTACACTAAATGCTTCTGAGATGAATGATGACAAACATATAACAAATAATACATCCTCACGGGAGCCAAATAAGGGGAGCCGCCCCAATCTCCTTAATGGCAAGTTCATCCATCCACTCGGAGCGGTACTATCCAATCCTGTTGACAATATGAGCACACTTGAGGCATAATACCCTGTTCTGTCTAGAATCCTAAACTTATTGGATAGGGGGCACAACTACACACACTATGATCTTAGAAATTTGAAAGCATTTTAAATAGAAATACTTACCAAACTAAACAAACTGGAAGGTTACATTTTTGCAGAAAACTATAAACGTGAAGGATGCTGTAAATCACCACTACAACAAGAGGCAAACTCCACTGTGAATGGATTTACTCAGAGTGAAAATGTAAAGGAGAAACAAGATGGCATACAAGTGGCCTGTCCCCCATCCTATAGCTTTCCCCAATCTTTTGCGCAAACGGTAGCACATACAGGTTCTGGCGAGACAATCCAAATCCTCACATACACGCAATTATGTCATATGGTAACCTCCAATGCGGAAAAATAGATCAACTTCTATTTTGTACGCAGAACAATGAGATGGACCAGGACAGGTTTACCAATGACGAGATACAAAACACTCCACCTGAGGAAAATGAACATCCAGACAGCCCATCAGCACTAACAGTTTTAATATAAGCAGAAGCGAATACAAAAACAGTGCCCATTAGGGAACTCGAGGAGGAAGTGCAATCTAAACCAAGGCTGCAACACTTCACCTCAAGGAAAGAATAACGCTCCTACTTACGGGCAATTAAAAGGAATAACGATCGCTTAGCATCCCAAAAAGACTCAAATATGAAAACGGAAAAAAAAGCAAACAAAAAAAATATGAATAGTTTACAAGAAACTGCCTTTTGCCCTGGTGATCCTGGCATTAACCTGGAGGAACTTTCTGAAGAGAGTAAGGCAGTCCTTCAACTGGATCATGTGGCAAAACCAAATTCATCTTTAAATGCTAAGCCCCTGATGCAGTTGGATAAGACTGATACTGAGCAGCAGTTTGCCAGTTATTAAAATAAAAAGCAAAGTGGAAAATGAAGAGGAATTTACGTCCACAATGTCCATTCCTCAACAATCGCAGCTATCATTGTACTACAAACCTATTGCAAATAAAAGAACTGACCTAGGTAATGAGGCAATCACTACCCAAGGGAAAAAATACTGGCCGGCACGCTGGAAACAGCTGTAATAGCACAACTTGCTGCTCTCTCCCTGACGACAAAGGACTGGTCATGGTTAACAGTGCTGGTGGGAAACCTTCAGGGTATGTCCAACGTGCCCTCAACATAGTAGCAAAACCTCATTGACAGTAGTCTCATGGAATTCGTGTGGACTTAAAAATCTTTTTGCCTGGAGCGCGATGCCTGTTATCCGCAGAGATTTGTTGAAATTATGTTGTGTCAGGAAACAATGTGTATCTACCCATTCCGACTAAAGGGTTTTGCTGCTAACCATGTAGTGGCACAGCGCGGTCTAGGGGGTAGACCATTTGGCGGAATAGCGATTCTGTTTAACACTAACTTTTTATACAATATATTCAAAGTGTATAGCTTGCACTCCTTCTTGGTGATGGTAGTAGAATTTAAAGGTACTGTAAAAGATATGTACTTAATTATAGCATTGTATCATAATCCAAATTGATTCCATGTTTATCAGAATTGCTACCATGTTTGAGGAAGTATTCATCGAATGGGCCAACTGTAGAGTGTTTTTGGGAGGCGATTTTAACGCCGAATGTCTAAGCGCTTATGGTAAGGACCGAGATTCTCATAATGTAAAATGCTCGGCAATGAGACAATGGTCGACAATAGTGTGACTTCCTTGCTACTTGGGATATATTTTTTATTGCCTTTCAGGACAAGGGTCATATCACATGGCAACGTGTTGATAAGTACTCTTGTATTGAATTTTTGCGGTATCAATGAATCTAATGTATGATTGTAGTGAAACTGCATTGAGCCCCTCTGATTTAAGTGATCATACAATTTTAAATTTAACAATGGAGTCTACGAGCGTACAAATGAAGAATGATCACACACAATCCTTACTAATCGATGATCGCCCGGATATGTCCCTAAGGTGGAGCATCTATATCTGTAATAAGTTGAACTCACTAATTGATACAGAGATACAAACTATCTTACATGAACGTTCTCTAAATCTACCATTCCAGCTGACTATAATCCAGATATCTAAGATAATATGTACTGCAACTGAAAAATTGGCGAAATAACAATGGACCAAGTTGCAAACACAGCATGTGCACCCTCATAGTAATGTAATTAAATTGGCCAAAGCAGAAAAAAAATGCCAAATTGAGACATCTTATAAGGGCCTTTCTAACTGAAGACCAATTCCAACGAAATAGAAAAATTATCTGTAATCACTATAGAAACGCAATCTGTGTTGCAATGATAGACGCTCCACTTGGGCTATGTTATGCTCAAAGGAACAAACATCCACTACCAATCAGATCTCGAATATTACTGCAGATGTCTGGACCGTATTCTTCAGGCAAAAATGTGCGCTCCCGGAGAGATTTCGATCTTCTGTCTCCAAATTTACGAGCATGACAGACATCAAGTTTACCGGTTGGTCCATGGAGGAAATTATCACAGCCATTGAGATACTAAAAAACTCCAAAGCTCCCGGGCCCGACTCAATTCCACCCTGTGTACTCAAGAGAAATCCTCGTGTATGGGCTGCATTGTTTAAAAAAAACAGTGAGCACATTTTACAAGCTGCTTATATTTCCGTATCATGGTTGCATCAGTCGTGGTACCCATTTTTAAAAAGGGCACAAAGACAAACCTGCAAACCTGCAAACCTTAGGCCTATTTCCTTAATCGATGCAGGAGCAAAGGTTTTCGCAATTGTATTGCTTCAGGAACTACACATGCACATTCGCTTACACAATACATTATCAAGATTTAAAATTGGTTTTCGTGCTCAACCTGGAACTACATCAAATGCATCGATTGTGGCCTATTTGTTGGCAACAACAAAAATTCCCAATTCAGGCCCAATCTACATGGCATCAATCGACTTGTCAGCTGCCTTTGACTGTGTGATATGGCACTTACTCTGGTTGAAACTAGAACGCCTGGGGATACCCTCTTATCTTATTGCCCTGATTGCAGGTAGGTGGTGTTGCACCACAACACCACCTACCTGGTAAGGATAAACACAATGGGAGCAACTACCTTGCCAATTCTCACAGAGGTTGGGGGTAAAACAGGGTTGCAACTTGGCTGCGACCCTCTTCAACCTCTACCTCTGTGAGATTGATGACATTTGGGAAAGGGAGATTTCATATCCGGCAAGGCTGGGCCACTTAAAAATCCAATGGCTCGCCTTTGCAGATATTTTAATTTTTGATCGTACACCCTATGGACTGCAACGAAAGCTTAACATATTTGCAGAGTATTTACAGAATCACAATTTGCAGTGCAATGTGCAAAGGTCAGGAATCTTCACCTTTCAGAATTTGAAACATAAAGGTAGAGCGACAACATGGACCATAAACCGCATTTCCATCCCAAAGGCTATGTCCCTAAAATATCTGGAATACGACATCATTAATTCAAATTCTCTAACTATGTGGAAGAATGGCCTGAACAACAAGATGACCCAAATGTGGATGCTACATGCAAAATTTTATTAATTTTCAATGGTCCCACTCAAAGTGGAAGCGATAATTCTCTATGGACTAGATGTCTCTTAAATATAGTGTTCTTGACCAGATTCAGGGTGCCCTCTGGAAGCGCACGCTGTGTCTGGCCCAGTCACTCCCTAATGCAGTGCTCGGCCAGGAACTGGGACTATTAGCATTGTCTACCAGATTTCATTGGCGGCGGTTGACCAACTTAACAAAGATGTTATTTCCTCCCCCCATCTCATTATATAAGGATTTTCAACAAATATGAACTTCCCCGGGAGACATGCAATATCTGTCGTGCTCTGCAAATCTACTACGCCTTCGTCAGAGATTCCAAATGGGGTCGGCTCGCGAGTGATGCTGCCCGTGTAACGAAGGCGTAGTAGATTTGCCAAGCATGATGGATATTGCATGTCTCCCGGGGAAGTACATCACTTAACCTTCCCACCAACACGGATATCAGTGGGGACCCCTGTAACTAGGTGGGATCTCCTGGCAGTATCCTACTAACTACCAGACTGTTGACACAGCAAACGTTAAGTGTCCGCCTAGCCCTGATGAATGTGGCCCCTACCTTGTCTGTGCCACTGAAACCGGTAGGCTTTTTGTGGCTTTGTTACCAGGAAAAAATCCAGACGAGCAGACACCCACTGAAACTTGATGGATCTCCTTCCCTTTTTTGACTCCCGCTGAGAATAAAGATGGAAAGCAGTAACATTTCACTCTGGATCCGAAAGAATAAAAAATAATATAAAGACCAGAATAGAAGAAATAACATGGGAGATTTATGTTTATATTTTTAAGAGATTTTTGAAACATCCGGGTACCACTCTTCCAAAGAAAAATGAACACAAGTGTCCGACAGAAATACATTGATATGTATTTTTCCTACATCCTGGGGATAGAGAAATTTAATTAAAAAAATAATTTTTTCATCTCTAAAGCAGTTTTTAATAAAAAAAGAAGCAATCCCAAGTACCTCACGAGGGCGAATTTAAATCCAAATTAAATCTTGGATCACAATATCCCTTACAATCGACCAACCCGAGTAAAGGTTTGTTGAACAAACTAAAAGATGATGTATTAAATAAAAAATAAAATAAAAAGCAATGTTCCTTATCCCCTTTCACCTGGTGGAAGTCAAGAACACCATTGCCGACTCCCTCAGCAGGGAGTTGCGCTCCTTCCACGAGTGGGAACTTCGACAGGACCAGGTGGACCGCACCTTCATCAAGTGGGGCAGGCCCCAAATCGATCTGTTTGCGCAGGCAGCAAACTCCAAATGCCGGTAATTTGCCAGCAGGTTCCACCAGCCGAGGAGCATCGGGGACGTGTTCTCCTTCCTGTGGAAAGGCCTGTTTCTGTACGCGTTCCCTTTGTTGCCAGTCATCAATCAACTCACAGTGCTGATGCATGATGATACTCGTCGCCCCGGCGTGCCAAAGGCAGATTTGATAACTGGACATTCTCAGCCTGTCGGCGTCCCCTCCCGTCAAGCTGCCGTTGGTCATGGATCTGCTCACCAGAGAAAGAGGCGCAATCCTGCATCACAACCCAGAATCGATGAACCTGATTGCTCGGCTCCTGCAGTCCTAGTGTTTGCAGGATACAAGTTGCCGACGGACTGCAGAGAGGTCCTCGCCAAGGCCAGAGCGTCATCAACTCTTAAGTGCTATGGTCACAATTGGAAGCGTTTTGCTACGTGATGCCGGTTGCAGAAGATCAACCCTCTGAGGGTCACGGCCCTACAGATTCTTCCGTATTTGTTGTCCTTGGCCAAGGTGGGGCTGGTGCACGCCTCCTATGTAGGACTGTTCCGATCTTTCCCACCGGTGAAGGCATCTGCCCGGCGTGGGAACTCCAAGTGGTGCTGACGAGGCTCATGGGATCTCCCTTCGAGCCTATGCATCAGGCCCCTCTCAAGTTCCTCTCATGAAAAGGGCTTTCCTCAAGGCCAACACTTCTGCCAGGACGGTGGGTGAGATCCAAGCCCTATCTTGCAAGCAGCCATATCTGACTTTACGACTCGAGGGTGGTGTTGCTGATGCACCCCTCCTTCGTTCCAAAGGTTCAGTCGGAATTCCACTTCAACAAGCCTTTGGTGTTGCCCATGCGTCACCGGCTGAAGGGGCCTTGCATTCTCTGGACATTGCTTGTGCTCTTACGTTCTACATGGCACACAGAGTTTTCGGATGACGTCTCAACCTTCTGTGAACTTTGGTCTTATGAAGCATGAGAAGGCCTTGTCCAAGGTTCCCATCTCAAGGTGGCTCACCGGCTGTATCGCACACTGTCACCGGTTGGCGGGGATTCCAGAGTCGGCCAGGCAGTGCTACGCAACCTGTTCGCTTAAGGGGAGTCTGTAAGGTAAGAGTATTGAGTCTTGCCACCTCCCGTGGTTGTGTAATGTTGTACTGCTATGTATTCTTTATGAGCATGTGAATCCATGCCAGACCCCATGCTGGAGAAGGAACAAATCACTTACATGTAATTATTATTCTCCAGCATGGGTCTAGCATGGATTCACATGCGAACCCTCACCTCCAACCCCTCTGTGGCTCTTCTTCATCATACTGCCACTTCATGTGCTTACCAAATCTGAAGATGACTGCCAGAGGAGGGGCTTAGGTAGAGCGCAGTCATTGGCTGGGGCAGTATGACTCATAGAACAGTGATTGGTTTAGAGGAGAAATAGTTTGTAAGTGAAAGCAAAACTTTTTTCTTTTACAGAGGATTCACGGACTGACAACAGCGTATATGCATGAGCATGTGAATCCATGTCAGACCCATGCTGGAGAGCAATAGTTACAGGTAAGTAACTTGTTACATCTCTAAAATGCATTGTGGAATCACTGGGAGTGGGTTGCGTACTTTTGTTGCATATGTATAGTATGATAGTTGCTGCCTCTTTATTTTATCATTGAAGGGTAATCGGAGGAATTCATTGCCATTAGGTTATTTCCCATTGCATTAATAATGCTTTTTGTTGTGTTTTCACAGTTGCTTTTAGACTCCACAGAGTCAGCAGTTGTGCAGCATGTCGCAGAAGAGTTTGCTGTTGTCTCGCTGGTTGAAACTGGACAGCTTGCTGCTATCCCTGTGGCTTCTCATTTGAATGACACCTACCGATTTGACTCCGAAAAGCTGACCGTAGGACAAGCCATCACTGTGACACTGAAAACAGTGGCTGCTGGCGAGTATGCGCTTCTGCTAGCTGTCCGGGGTCCTGTGACTTCTAGGACCAACAAGAAACCCTGGAAAAAACTGGATGTCCCAAGCGCGGCATTGCCTGCAGTTATGCACGACCTGTCTTTTGGAGACACAGTGACTGCGACTGTTAAGTCTGTGAAACCTACAAGTGTTCTTGTGTCCATTTCCGATAAAATTGTCGGGTGTATACACGTATCTGAGATCCTTGACGAAGTCCCTGTGGGCATCTTTCCTACGTCCAGACTGAAGGTGAAGCAAACAGTGACCGCCAAGGTGATTGGTGCTAGAGACATAAAGACACACAGGTAAGACTCAGCTCATATAGTAAGAGAGACAAAAACAAAAGATGTGGCCGGGCACTGCTGGTTAATTCAAGTTAAACACGTAATTTAGTATTCCTTAGGAAATTAATAGCGAGACCCATCAAAACCAGTGTACACTTACACTGGAGTCAGCTGCAAGCGAAGAAATATGTCTGATGAACAAACATCCATCAGACCTTGGGTCGCCAATGGTGTAGTGAAGACTACTGCAAAATTAAATTCTGTTCATTCACTGTTGAAAAATAGTCCATATGATTCCATTTATCTGGCTAAATGAATAGACTAACAAAGTCTTTAATAATTCTATTAATAATTTTAATGTCAGAAGTTCATCTTAGAGTGAGGAGGCAGAATTCAAGCAAATTGCCAATGCATTTCGGACCAGACTCTGTCCTTCTTCAGGGCGACTTCTATTTTACAAAAAACAAACAAAAAGTACCTATTTTAGTCAGAAGGTTATACCAAATCAAGCTGTTACATACATTGTTCTTGAGCGTCAGTCACATACATCTTGAGTTCTAAAAGTGTTAAGTTTCATGTATTGAACCTTGGTACATGCGTTTTAGCTAAACCAAACCTTGATGTCCAACTGTACAATCTTTTGTACTTAATTATAGCGCCAGTACCTGCATTTAGATGAACCTTTGCCGCATATCTTGATGTGACCACCTAAGATAACTTGTCCTTCTTAAGAGCCCAAAGTACGATCACATCACTCACATCCAGTCCACATGTGAATTTTCTGTAGATTGCGTTCTCTGCAAAAATATGGAGAAACACCTTCTTGCTATCTTGTAATTGCTTGCAGTGTGTCTTTTAGCTACTTGGCTACAATCAGATTGCATGTCATAAATGTATAAATACTAATAGTTAACGTTCATACCTTGTAAGAGAGTTAGTCCGTTTTAACACGCAAGTCTGTGTAGCGTGGCAATAAACGTGGTGTGATCGTAGTTAGAAGTGTGTTTCTAGCACGCCCGCTCTGATGTGAGTAGGACCTGCATAGTAAGAAACTGTGTAAGTAATTGGATTTTGTAAATAATGCTTGAAAAGCAGTGAAAGCGCACTGTGCTGGGATCGCTTACCTTGATGTAGCTACTGCAACGAACAGCGCGTCCCAGCGCGTTCTGTTGCCGAGGTTTCGGTGGTTCGAAAAAAGACGCGTTACTAAGGTAACGCTGATATTTGCGACGTAACGTGCGTGCACGTTACAACGCGACATGCCTGACACTCCTGGTCGCCTAGGCAACCTGGATACTGTCGCTAGCGCTAAAACTAATGGTTCTAAAGTCACAAAAACGCTGAAGAATAGCGCTGTGAAAACGTATGAAAATACTCATGTGTGGTTGGTAAAAAAGGTATGATTAATGCAGTTTATCATGATGGGATTATTAGTAGCATTGTACTAGGTTTTAATTTGCATAATCTTCAAGTTAGACTGTGCTCTTTGTGTGTGGCTGGAATTCTATACCCAATCTTTAAAGACTCATTTCTAAAAAATAAATCTACAAGATGTTAATGACTACTTGAAAGAAACAGAGCTAAACAGAGCTTCCCCCAATAAATTGCGTGCAGTCATGCTTACCTCAAAGTTCGTAAAATTAACTGTGTAAATTCACTTGCTAGTGCTGAATAATCCACCACAATATTAGCTAACGACTAGTCCGCTGCAGTGCTCTGAGAAACAAAGAGAATTAGTTATGTTCACATAAATTAGAAAATTACCGTTAACAATTAAACAAACAACAGTGTAAAAATGTAAACAAATATACTACAGTATTTTCCTTATCAGTGCTTCTGAGATCCACATTAATGCCCTCCAGGTATGTTGCACTTTGTCTGGTTCTTTTTCTCATACAGCATAACATTCTGATTTCACATAGTAATTTAAATATAGAAATACAAATTCAGTTCTTCATTCAATCCGCGAGGAGAGATCGTGTCTAATCTTTCTATCCAATACGCTTTACGTTGCTCTAATTTCTTGGTCACGCTGATTCCATTGCATGATACATCAACGACTTCCAAAATTTGAACACGCATTTGTGAAACTTGATGGTTCGCTTGATTGAAATGTCTAGCAACTGGAGAGTGCTGATTTTTAGTTCTAATGTTTGATTTGTGCTCATTCCATCTGACTCGAGCTTTCCTGCTTGTCTGTCCGATGTACAGCAAGCCACAGGGGCATGTAATGCAGTATATAACTTTTTCTGTCATGCAAGTTGAATAGCACTTGATTCTTATCTTTTCTCCAGTTCTGGGATGTGTCACAGTGTTGCCTTTAGTAATATTATTGCAATTACTGCATGACATACAGGGAAAAGTTCCTTGTTTTTTTTTTTTTAATGAAGCTTGTGTTTTTCTTTGGTTTGGTCTTAACGAGCAGATCTCAGATTACTGCTCCTTTGGTGCGCAAAGACTGGTTTTTCTTCAAATAGATTTTGGAGTTTGTCATCACAGGCCAATGCTTGAGTATAACGCTCTTAATCTTAGGAGACTGCACGCTTTATCTGCTCACATATACAAGTGGGTTTTCTGTGGTGGTTTTGATTTTGGTAGCTAGTAGATTAGAGTGCTCAGTGGTAACACTCGTCAAAGTTTATCATTTGTCAGTATTCGTGGTAACTGGAAGGACATTTACATCCCTTGGCCATTTCATTGGTGCAATTATGAAAGAAGGGGAGGGGGAGTTCCTCCAAGTACTACTTTGAAGTTTTAACAGGCACTAAGTTGATTTTGCTCTGCTGTGATACAGAGGAATTACTGTATATCACTTGTAAATTACATGCCAATTTATAAATCTAGTCTATGAAATAAAGATTGAGATTATGCGCGATCCGTGTGAGAAAATGTGTAATTCAGTCACTTGGAAAGCAACTAGGAAGTTGCAGAGATAGTGGAAAAAATGGAAAACCTTTGTGGTTGTGAGGAAAATGCCCAAATAGGCGAAGAAGGTGGAAGCGTTTGAAGATAATTAGAATATACTAACAGTTGTAATGAAGGGGCCCAAATTGGTGAAGGTGGTGAGGGAAAGGGACAGCTGGTGCAAGAATATGATATGATAGATGGACAAGTAAAGAACAGGAAATAGAGGAAAGTGAAGCAGGGAGTGTCGGAAGCGGCCATATTAGTTCTTTATTACGGTGCGGTTTGACATGTTACGTTGTATTCTGTTCACGTTGTGAGGTTCTTTCCTCAAGCCTTGTCGGAAGCAAGTGTGAAGCGTTGGAGGAGTTCTTTAGTTCTGAAGAAACTAAAAAAGAGAAGATCAAAGGTTCAAAATCAGTCTCCAGTAAGAATCGAAAAATTAATCAGGAAGCCACAGACAAAATCAAGAAAACAGAGGAGAATATGTCGGTAGTTATCAAGGCAGCAGTGGGAAGTCACTGTGGTTCCTCCAAAGAAAATAATTTTTAAGAGCACTACTCTCGCCATTACCGACAATGGTATTTTACCCCAGATTTTCATTGAGTTTACTATGCCTTCCAATGCCTTTTGTGTGTTGTGCGTATGCTACTCCCATGGTGTATGATAAATGTCTAACCCCAGATACTGGAAGGTATCTTTATTCCATGAAAGCGCCAGGGTAGGTAGTTCCCCCAAATCCCCTCTCAGCAAGCTTGGCCACCGGAAATAAGCAGGATTTCGCTTTGATAATCATGATGCCTGACAGCACGAAGTTATCCAGCACATCTAAGATAAGTTTCAGATTTACCTCATGGTTTTGTATGTATAATAGCATGTTGTCTGCGTACATGGACACAACATAACATTTGCCATTAATTCTGATTCCTGCTTCTAGATATTTACTTCTCAGGAATGCAGCTTTTGGCTCCATGGCTAGAATGTAGACCATTCGGGACAGGGGGCAACCTTGTCTAGTACCCTTTTGCAATTCCCATTTGTCAGAGAAGGTGCCGCCGGTGTTCACCCTAGCCATTGGTTTAGTGTAGACAAATTTCACCCATTTAATGTACTTGGAACCAAAGCCAAACCATCCAGAGTCGTATAGAGCCAATCTCAGTGAATGGAATCAAGTGCCTTCACTGCATCTAGCGAGGCTACTGCACAGTGATGGTGCCATTTCTTAGTGCTGTCTATTACATGATGTAGCCTTCTCAAATTCCAAGTGTTCCAACCAGGCACGTATCCCATTTGATCTGAATGTATCAGCTCAGTTATCACACACACTTACGTCTGTTCGCCAGTAATTCTGTAAGAATTTTACTATCCTGATTCAGTAGGGACAAGGGTCTGTAGGAGCCACAGTCTGTTCCTTTTTTGTGGAGCTTAGGGAGGGGTATTATCACCGCTTCTCTTGGGCTACTAGGGAGCAATCCAATGTCGTACGCTTCCATTAACATTTCCAGCAAGGATGATGCAAGGCTACCTGCAAATTCCTTACAGAATTTGCCCGGCAGTCAGTTCATGCCTGGAGTTCTTCTTGAGGTCAGTGTTTTCATAGTGGCTAAAACCTTGTCTACTGTTATAGGTTTGTCTAACAACTCAACTGCCTCTGGGCCTAATCGTGGCAACTGTATAAGGTCTAGTGCCCCCTGCTTCTGTCTGCTGCGAAGCGCTAGTATCTGTATATAACGTGCCGTAATATTCGTAGAATTCTCTGTTCACTTCTACCTGTGTATTGCAGGGGAGGCCCTCCCCGTTCTGTACTGAGTGTTTTGGTGTTTTCGTTTTGTCACTTTTGTATAGCCATGCTAACAGTCTGCTTGGTTTATCTCCTTCTGCATGCATTTTCTCTGGATATTTTGTATAATTAAATGTGCCCAATATATCCCATTGCACTACTTCTTGCTGCAAGTTCCCCTCTCCGGCACTATTACTTTTCTCAACTTCTGACAGCTCTGTTTCCAGTCTATTTAACTCTGAAGTAATAGCTTTCTGAATGCCTCCTGATCTGGCAATCATCTCCCCTCTGCACACTACCTTGAATGCTTTCAATATCTCATCTATTTCACGGGGACAAGTTTCTCCTGTGTCATAAAAATTCCCTGGCAGCCTCCTGGTTCTCCCGTTCTCCCAGTTACATCTGGGTTTTCTAGAGAACGTCCCTGCGGTCTGTACTCGCTCGAGTTCCCAGAGTTGGCTCCATTTCTCTGACTTCTCAATTCCGCCCGCTCCCGGTCCTCTCTCGCTCTGCGGCCAGGTATGGCTGTTAACCGGATGTCTCGCTGACTCTTCAGCGTTGTGGTTTCGCAATCGTTTGACAGGCACACTACCCACCCCAAAGTTGTCTTGGTCATGCCTGTTGGGGGCAGTTTTTCAGAAGTCCAACTAAGGCCTAGTAATACCATTAAACTGAGAGAATACAAGACTCCTTTCTTAGTATAAGGCTATACCACCTGAGTATATGGTAGCGTAGACAGAGCAGCCAGGATTATTTTATGCATGAGCGAGGGCTGTAGAATCAGTACAAAGATATTTGAATACACATATTGTCCAAAGAAACACTGAAAAGAGTCCCAGGGTGCAGAGGCTTACCCGGAGATTTCCAGAGCTCCCTATAGACCAGTCCACCCCTGCTTGCATCCATGTGGTATTCAGAGGGGACCCTAAAGGACTTAATTTTCCCTGCCTATTACAGCTGCTCGTCCAGAGAGACCCATTTTAACACCTGTGCTGCCTCTAAGTAAAGAGTGTGATGGCATATTGCGCTGGATGCTTGTTCCCTGATGAGGGTTTGTGGCCCATGCATTGGAGGAAGGTGGTCACCATCGCATACCTTCTAGTGGAAGGTAGTCGCTATATGCACCTCATGGGTCAACAGGCTGTTTTCCACTCTAAGCAAGGGAGGCCCCCCCAGCCATCATGTTTATATCACCCTACTTATGCACTCAATGAAACAAAAGAATATTTGTTTACACTGAAAAATAGTTAACTGCGATTTTTATTTTTTTGAAGTTTTTTTCTAAAGACCCCCCACGCCCTCTGCCTGCGTTGCCTTGGCCCAGACCACGGCTGGCAAGCTTGTACCGCATGCAACACGCTCTCCTTGAGGTCTTTGAAGAACAGACTAGCCAGGTGGAGGGAGCTCTTCCAGAGATTGCCTCCAAAGGACCTAAAGGACTTAGTCTACCATCAATCCAAGCTCAAGGAAGGGCTGCTCTTTTCCAGTGCACCCCGCAAGGGAGACTCCTCGGCCAGCAGGCCAAGAGGTCAGTGGATCCTCCCTGGTGACAGTGCTGAGGGACCGGAAGGTTCTTTTACCAGGTCTTCACCCGAGGGCCCACACCCTAGTACCAGCAACATGTCTGAGGTGGCACCTATACGCAGTTCTACCGGCAGATCCGCCGAGGGCGTAGCGCCTACCAGACCTCGGCCTGAGGAACAGGGTAGGCCCCATGATCCACACTCAAGGGGCAGGGCCCAGTGAGCTGAACAACACGATGCGGGCACGTGGAAAGCAGCTTGACGAAAGGGCCACCGTGCCTGAAATTCCTGACATCCACCCGATACCGCACCAAGGCAGGGAGCTGGTGGAGGAACGTGTGTCAAGGTGGGACTGGTGTCAACCAGGTATGTGGCCTACAGCCTACCCTTCATTTGCGCAGGGCAGGTTCCTGCTGCGTCCGTACGGGCAGGGCACGCAACGACTCCAGCAGCCTCCTGCTACCCCGTCAGTATCGCCTACCACCGCTCTGGCCTGTGAGGACAGATTTATTGAAAGGTTCCTGTGGCTCATGGGGGTCATTCTCAGGGATGCCATCCAGGACGTGCTCCTGCCAATGGCTCTGGCGCCGCAGGCCCCAATACAGGCACCCCTGCCCCTGTTCAAACTCAGCCGCCTACTCCGGCCCCCCCCCCCCAACTGATTGTGCAGGCGGTTCTGTACCAGCCTTCACTGCAGCCTCCGGTCTCCACACCCCAGCCTTCGGCTATCGGCACCCCACCACCGGTGCGGGACCAACCAGACCCTCAGGTGGACACGGATGAGGACCCCAACCGTCGTCAGCCAAGGCCTTCCACGAACGTCTCTCAGAGCTGGCAGAGTACTTGGACCTTCCTCAACCTGAGGTTGAGCAACCTGCAAAAGGGGTCCTTGCCAAAGTCTGCAAGCTGCGTTCCACAGCGAGAACGGGGATCCCGATGCAGAAGGATGTGGTTGCCTTGGCCAAAAAGGGCTGGCTCAAACCCCACTCGGTCCAGCCAGTCAATCGACGCCTGGACGCCAAGTACAGGCAGATGGAGTGGGATACGCTCTTGCTGTCGGCCCACCCTCACCCGCACTCTTCGGTGATCGCTGTGGCATCACTATACTCCAAGCCTCAGTCGTCATCGGCAGTGCTGCTTGGCAAGGAGATCTTGGAGGTGTACAGGAAGAAGCTGTATTCCAACGTGTCCGTGCATCTTCGTCAAGCCAACGCGGATGCCATGCTGGCAGCCGTTAACCAGAGCTTCTGGCGCAGAGCCAATCACGATTCAAGGCGGGACTGGCGGAGGCCAAGATGGTGACATCATGGAGTCCACATGACACTTCTGGCCGGGCTTTGATGGCAATGTGACATGGCCAACATGCTCTTGCCGCTTGCCATTCCATTCACTTGTCACATGTGTATGGGGTTGGTAGGTTAAGGTCCTGAAGGGTGTGTCGGCAGATGCTCCAGTCCTGCCTAGATCTCTGGTGCTTCCTGTTGATTGTGTTTGCAGTAGACATATTGGTGTTCCACTTCATGGTGCTGGTAGGGGCACAGAGGTTCAGTAAGCTGCAGACATGCATTGCACTGATATTGTGGTAGACTATTAGGGTGCTGCCTGGGGGGTGGTGTCCAGACTGGAGGGGGCTGCCTGGGGGGGTTGTCACAGGTGAGGGGTGCTGGGGGGGGGTGATGTCTAGATTGGAGGGGGCCCACGGACATGAGGAACGGCCTGGCTCTGTGCTACTAAATTTAACCCAGATGTCCAGGAATGCATCTTAGACCTTCCGTTCGAAGGGGGTGACCTCTTCAACTCCACCACGGGTGAGGAGCTGGACAAAAAGAAAAACACCTCACAAAGGACCAAGTCTTTATCCATGCTTAAAAAAACAACAGCCAAAACGTACACCCAGTCACAGCAGCGCTAGGACAAGAGGTGTACATATGGAGGGTTCTGCGGCTTCCAAGAGCGCCGGTCCAGGCAGCCTGACCGTTCGCCCACCCAACATTGGCATCGTCGCAAGCAACACAAGGGGGTTGGAGGGGAGTAAGGGCTTTTTTCCAGTCCAACAAGGCTGAAACATGTCTGGGGATGCTTGTGATCTCGTGCAGAAGGGATGTGACCTAGCAGTTCGGGGTGGACTGCCCCTTTTGGGGTAGGACCAAGCCTGATTTGCATATGGTTTTTCCCCTTCTTTAATGGCTTGGCAGGCAGAAAAACGATGGTCTGGAGGGTTGCCCAGAGCTTTGCCCCGTGGTTATGATTAATTTAAAACCTTCCAGCCATCACCTTTCTGTTTTGCTAAAGTCACCCCTTTTTTCCAGTCCCACTCCTCTGCAACAGCCTCAGAGGGAAAGAAGGCATGACACTCCCCTCCGGGTCCACGTGTCTCCAGTGGGGGCAGGCTTGCTCTCCATGCACATTTTTGACACCAGAATGTTGCGGACCCCTCGATCCCCCTCTGTAGTATCCATGGGGTCCCGCCTCTCTATCCCAGCCTCTCCTCCCTCTTCCCCTCCACTCCCACCGGTTGGGACAACAACTATTTTAGCGGAGATCCGGTCGCTCGTCAAGAGCCATGCAGTGGAGGAAGTCCCAGCCTCCCAGCGAGGCTTGGGCTGTTACTCCAGGATTTTCAACATTCAGAAAAAGTACCAGGCGGGCCTGAGAGTTGTGCTGGACCTTTCCACCCTCAACCTTTCCCTACCTCTACAAAAATTCAAGATGGTTATGCCAGCTTTGATAGCAGAGACATTGTGCAAGGGAGACTGGATGTGCTCCCTGGATCTGAAGGACGCATACTTACACGTCCCGATCTGACAGCCTCATCATTCTTTTCTACGATTCAGGATCATGGGCTACCATTTCCAAAACAAGATGCTTTCTTTCGGCCTCAACTTGGCCCCCGGTGTCTTTACCAGGCTTTACTCAGGTCGCAGGGCCTCCACATCTACCTGTACTTCGACGACTGCCTCGTCAGGGCGACATCTCCGGAAGCGGTGCACCACACTCTTATGAACACACTGCACGGGCTGGGTTTTTCACTCAACCTCAAGAAGTTGCAGCTGCAGCCTACGCAGAGTATGGGACACGCTCGCCGAGAAAGTTTTTCCTTTGGCGGACAAGATCACGGCCATCCAGAGGGCCACAGCGCACTTCCTCAGCATAGAAGTGATCTCGGCCTGGTGGTACCAACATCTACTGGGTCTCGTGGCAGCAGTCCTCTTGGCCCTCCCCCACACGAGACTCAGGATGAGGCGGATACAGCTGTACTTTGCAGCATCTTGGAACCAGGAGCAAGGCTCCCAGTCAGAGATGATCAAAGTTCCTCCATCGCCCGGACCTCACGTGGTAGTCCAGGGACTGCAACCTGTGGATGAGCAAGCCTTTCCGGCAACCTACCCCACAGGTTACCATCACCACAGACTCCTCTCTCGAGCACTGGGGGGCCACCCTGGACAACCACAGCGTCCATGGTACCTTGATCCAGCAGGAGCACCATATCATTTGGCTGGAACTGCAGGCCACTAGGCTAGCGCTCAGACTTCCTTTGGTTATCGAGGGCAAGGTAATCCTCATTCAGACAGACAACTCGACCAGCATATTCTAGGTCAACAAGCCGGGAGGTACCAGATCTCCCCCCCTCCCCCCCCTGTGCAGACTGGCAGTCAGCATGTGGGAATGGGCCCTGAAGAACAACATCTACCTCATGGCCGTCCACCTGCCGGGGGAATCCAACATGGTGGAAGACGGGCTCAGCAGACTGGGAGTGGACAACTACGAATGCCATTTGAATGACCTAATACTGCAGGAGATCTTCTACAAATGGGGACACCCCCAGGTGGACCTCTTTGCCTCCTGGGACAACAGGAAGTGCCAACTGTTGGCCTCCTGCAATGGGCATGGTCAGGGCCCGGGCTACCTGGGCGATGCATTGCAGATTCGGTGGGATGACATGACTGCATATGCCTTCCCGCCCACACCGCTAATACACAGGGTGATATGCAAGAACAATGAGTCTCGCCACCTAAGCATCATTCTAATAGCACCGTGGTGGCCAGCCTGGCCATGCTTCTCGGAGCTGCTCAGCCTCTTGGAGAGGCCTCGCTTTCACCTTCCAACAGGCCCAGCACATCTTCTGGTGCAGCAGGGAGGCAGGGCCATCCACCCCGCTCCACGGAAGCTAGCCTTCACAGCGTGGTTCCTGAAAGGTCACGCTAGGTCACTTCAGCCATTCCCAGGATAATCTAGAGATCCTTCAGGGCGCCAGGAGCAGGTCTACCAGGGCCCAGTATAAGGGCAAATGCACCAGGTTCTGCCACTGGGCAGACTCTAAGGGTATCAACCCCCTGACATGTACCCTGGACAACATGCTCTTTCTCGGCACACCTCGCCCATTCAGGCATGCAGGCAGACGCTTGGTGCACCTACCTGGCAACCCCTGGGGTTTACAGAAACTCGGAGGAGGAGATCTTTTTCTCTTCCAACCCGATTGTCAAACATTTGATGGGACTCGCCACTCTTTACCCGCCCATCAAGAGGGCGCACCCCATGTGGGCCTGTGGTACCTCAACATAGTTTTGGGTGCCTTGGCGCACAAACCATTTGAAACAATGACGTCCGCAGACAATCATTATGTTCAACATTAAGACGATCTTGTTAGTCGGCCTAAACTCGGCTCGCAGAATCTGCAAAAAATCCAGGCGCTGGTTGCCTCAGAGCCATGCACTACTTTTCACAGGGCTAAGGTAGTCTTGCGGACACACCCAGCATTCCTACTTAAGGTGCCTTCCGCATTCCATCTGAATGAAGAAATAGTGCTGCCTACATTTTTTGCTGAGCCCAAAGACGAGGCACCAAAAGTTCTGCACTGCCTTGATATCAGGCGTGCCCTGAAATTCTACTTCGACAGGACCAAGGGCTTCCACAAGTCTGACGCACTTTTTGTCACCTTTGGCGGATGAAGACCAGGCTTTCAGGCCTCAAAGGCTTCCATAGCCCGTTGGGTGGTCTCGGCCATCAAAGAAGGTTACGACGGACAGCATAACCCACTGCCGGCCAACATGCATGCCACATAGTCAGAGCCAAGGCAACGGCCATCACTTTCCAGCAGCATTTCCCCTGGCAGGTCATAAGCAGGGCGGCCACATGGGCCACCCCTTCGGCTTTCTGCAAACACTGCTGTTTGGACGCCGGCTCTAGATCAGACACGGCCTTCGGACAGGCGATTCTTAGAAACCTGTTTGCTTAAGGAGAGTCTCCTCCACCCTGGGGCTACACTCAGTTGTAATCGCCCATGCAGTATGGAGGAAAGGTAATGGGACGTCTGAGTAATTATAAGTTACTCACCGTAGTGACTAACGTACTCTTAGTCCTTAGTCCCCTTTCCTCCATACATCCCACCATCCTCCCCCCTAATAAAACTGGTGTCATTAGGCAATGTTAATCTATTGGCGAAGCGTCTATGGGGACTGAGGTGTGGCGCCGGTGGGCGGAGTCAGGGCAGCGCATGCTCCCAGGGCCACACCCCTGCACACCTCTAAATTTAAAGGGATGGTCTAGTAAAACATTTTATTTAAAAAATAGATAGGCCACATAAAAAAAATACTAGCATCCTCCGCTTTAAAAATTCCTATGTAAAATGTTGAGCTATTCAAGCTCAAAATTTGAAAAAGCAAGCACAGGGGCGCAGCCATTTTGTGAAATGGAGGCCCTCCTGTGCTGGCTTTTGCTTTTGCGGCACTAATGAAGGAAAAGCCAGCCAGCTGTAGTAAACAAAGTCTACCGCTGGGTGGCTTTCCCTTCATTAGTGCCGGGACTCGGAGGACGCGGACCGGAGACCAGAGCAGGAAAGCTGCAGCTGAATCTCGGTAAGTGCTATTTATTTTTTTTTACAAAAAATAAGCACTAGCTGCGTTTTCTTTTCTAAGTTTTTCGGGCTGGAGGAGCCCGGAAAACTTAGAAATAAAACCGCAGCTTTAAAAACGTATTTATGTTTGCGGTCGCTTTTGAAGCGACCGCAAACATAAATACAACGTTATTGTGTTGGAAAACGCTGCAGTTTTTCTTTCCAAGGGGAGCCCGAGAGCCCCAAATGGAAAAGCAGATTCAGGCAGAAACAACGCGGCATTGCGGAAAACAACCGCGTTGTCTGCCTGAATCTGCTTTCCCATTTGGGGCTCTCGGGCTCCCCACGGGGAGCCTGAGAGCCCCAAATGGGAAATCAGCTGCAGGTAGAAACACTACGCGGCATGTAAACATAACCGCGTGTGTTTCTGCCTGCTGTGGCTTTCACTTTGGGTCTCCGGGGGAGCACCGGAGACCCAAAGTGATAGCCACAGCAGGCAGAAACACACGCAGTTGTGTTGGACAACGCTGCGGTTTTTCTTTCCAAGTTTCTCAGGCTCCTCCGAGCCGGAGGAGCCTGAGAAACTTGGAAAGAAAAACCGCAGCGTTTTCCAACACAATAACGTTGTATTTATGTTTGCGGTCGCTTCAAAAGCGACCACAAACATAAATACAATGTTTTTAAAGCTGCGGTTCTATTTCTAAGTTTTCCAGGCTCCTCCAGCCCGGAAAACCTAGAAAAAAAACTGCAGCTAGTGCTTATTTTTTGTAAAAAAAATAAATAGCACTTACCGAGATTCAGCTGCAGCTTTCCTGCTCTGGTCTCCGGTCCGCGTCCTCCGAGTCCCGGCACTAATGAAGGGAAAGCCACCCAGCGGTAGACTTTGTTTACTACAGCTGGCTGGCTTTTCCTTCATTAGTGCCGCAAAAGCCAGCACAGGAGGGCCTCCATTTCATAAAATGGCTGCGCCCCTGTGCTTGCTTTTTCGAATTTTGAGCTTGAATAGCTCAAAATTTTACATAGGAAGTTTTAAAACGGAGGATTCTAGTATTTTTTCTTTTATGTGGCCTATCTATTTTTTAAATAAAAATTTTTACTAGACCATCCCTTTAAGGGGAAGAAGGTTTTTTCTGGTCAAAAAGGTTCCGTCTCCCGTTCCTTGGAAGGGACGCCCATGCAGTATGGAGGAAAGCAGAAGAGTATGTTATAATTTCTTCTTTAATCCCGTGTGTGCCACCAGATGGGACACGAGATGTGACCACCAACAAAGAGTTCCATGCCAGGAAGAGCTAGTGAAAGGGGGGACATACAGCCTGCACCAGACAGTTGGCGTTTATGGTGGGTGCAGACATTGAAACACCACTACTCCCTGATCCAGGTGACCCCAGATGACCGAAACCAGGAACAAACCAGGACCCATGAATAAGTACTCCCTGCACTGGATGTGGGGAATGCTACCACGTATCAGAAGGAACCTTGATTAAGGTGCCAAATTTAGGCCTGGTTATCTGCTGTTATAGCCTGATACTCTGTGGACAAGAACCCAATACCTGTCAAGCAGCCAGATGACCAAAAGAACAACTAATTGAGAGCGATGCCCACAAGTTAGAAGACCCATCATCAACATAGATGGCAATAGGAACACCTTGGACAAAGTTAATGTACTAAAGCTTTTTATACACAAGGTCTCAAACTGAGGAAACCATCTATAGCACAGAGGAGCACCCAAAGGCGTTTGCAGCAAACTAATGATTCACCCAAAAAGAACACCAAACACACCGGCCCCCCACACTCAATGTAGTCTCTGCACCAGTTCAAATTAAATCCAAGGGTGGCTTTGGATTCAAGATGATCCTCGATCATCAAAATGGCGCTTTTGGCCATGCTTCATGGGCCATATAGACAGAGATGGCCCAAAACACAAAGGCTGGGAGCAGTGCATTGGGCTACTAATTTGGTAAGTGACTACACCATTGGTGTAGCCAAAACTAAATCACAACTGCCACCAGCCTACTCCACAAACACACTTGCAGGTTGATGGATTCACTGTGGGACAAATGTGGGGGCCTTAATAAGCACACCTACCATGGTAGCCACATGTGCCACTAAAGGCAGCGCACACGAAAAAAGGGTGGCAGGAAAACTTCAGTAAACTTCAGTAAAAGTCTCTCGCCTCAAAAGGAAAGTAAAAAAAGAATAAGGAAGCTAGCACAATGTTTTTAGGAGGCCATGAAGTTGGGGAGCCACAACCCCTAAATGTCCATTCTGTCTTAACCGTGTAATAAAATACGGTATCCAGTGATTATCGAATAAAAACAGAAGTATTTAATAACTAAAACATTTATGATAAAATACAGAATTGTTATTAAATATATATATATGGGGGTGTGGTAAGGGGTTAAAATGGGTGGTGAGTCGGTTGTGGTGGGGTTACAAACATAGAGAAAAAGGAGGTGCAAGGGGGACCCCCCAAATAAAAAAGCTATTTTTTAATTGTTAAAGTTTTGTTATAAAATACCTCTGGTTTCTTTCCGTTATAATGGCATTGAACCATGAAATACTTGTTTACTTCAGTTGCACTCGACTGGGCACTTTGTTTCTTAGAAAAATGTGAATAGCCTTTTTGTTTACTGAAGTGTTTTATCTTTACTGTATTTAATCAGATTTACATTTGTTGTATTTTACCATTCTATCCAGTAACACTGTATTCTGAATGTAATTAATTTGTGAACAGTGCATTATTGTCTTAATAACCTGCCTTATCTATTATTTGCTAGGTGTTTGCCCATCACTCACCCTGAGTTCAGTCGCTCTGTTCCAGAATTGAGCATCCGACCCAGGTACTAAAACCTAATAATTGATGAAATATATTGGAAATTAATTATTAGACACTGAATGTGAAATGTAACATAAAGTAGAACATTTGGCTTTCATCCAATGGCTTTCAAAGAAAGTTACATTGTATTTGCCCTTACTAAATTATGAACTAGCAGAAAAAGCAGATTGTAAGCCACTGTAATCTTTTCTGAGCCTTTCTGAATGGTTTGCCTCATTCAGTGCTTAATTTGTGGTGGTGTTTACCAGGGCTCAGCACTTATTTTTGAGCCCCGGCACTTATTGTCTCAGACTCACTTTAATAATGAAATGCTGATAGTCAGTGCATCCATCAACCACAATGAGCAGGTGCAAGCTGCAGTGTCACCCCAAATATGTCTACACTATGGGGAAAAGCTATGGCTGGTGGCAGCAGAAGTGGGGAACTGGCCACCGCAGTGTGACATGAGTGCTAAAAAAATATGTGGGCCCTAGCACTTTCTTTCTTTTTTTTTTTACAAATTAAGCACTGGTTTCATTAGTATGTTAATAGGAGAAGTAGTCTTCGATAAGGATTGCATTACATTGTAGCAAGCATGGCTCATGCAGTGAACAATTAATAATGTAATTGGTAATGAGCAAGAAAAAGCATTCTGGTCATGGTCGGTAGTTAATTGGGCATTTGCAAGCAGCCCCTGCAAGATCTTTCCATTATGCACCAAGTTTGACTAATTTGTACTGTGCAACAGACTTTAAACACATTCTTCTTTCATGTACTGCTGATGAGTTTGTGACGTGCTGCTTATCATGCAGCTCACACTGTAGTCATTAGCCTTGAAGGCAATTGATACGTACATCCAACTTTGGGATTTGCCCAAACATGTAATATCAGACTTCTTGTACTGTTTGCTGCTCTCCTATCTTTCACAAACCTTGGACACCTAACAATGCAAAGGCACCTGCACTAGCACCAAATGGGATGCCCATGAAAATGATTACCCAAGGTCCTCAGCCCTCATTGTTCCCTCTGCTCATGTCACGCTCAGCCCCTTTCCTTCACCTGAATGGGCCAGATGGATCTGCTTAACTCTAGTGGTAGTTCATCCCTCTTTTGCTCAGATTCAATAAAGGCTCAGAGCTAAAGACATCAGGACTGTTCTCCTGATTGCTTTGATTGGTCCTGGCTAATTTAGTATCCAGAAATGGTGCTGGTGGATGATCCTTCTCCCTTTTAGGTTGCCCTATTATCCCAAAAGGATGCAGTATTCTCCACCCTAGGTCTAACAGCTCATTGTTGTCCAGAAGGATCAGCAGGACATACACAAGTCAAAACCTTTTTTTAACTTTGTCATGGTTATGTTTATCAGAAATCCTCCAGTGAGAGGTTCTGGAAGGCCAACCATTAGGTAGGTGCACAGGGTTTTCACCAGGTGAATCCAAACTCGGTGAAAAATGTGGCAGAGCATTCTGGTTTCACTCTATGGGGGTTTGGAGGCAAATAAAACATACTGGTTTCTCTCAAACGCACACATGAGCACAAATGGTTGTTCACACAGTATAATTACTGAAAATATATTGTCTTTATATAAATAATGCATTACATAATGACATAAAGGTAAGTACTAGGTTTTTGCAATGAATATCAACAATATTAGCTGTGTCCTTAAAGGATACATAAGGCATTTTTAGACAAAATTAAAACAGTTATAACTGATGGTATACCGCTAGCTACATACTGCTAGCTACAAGTAACACATTTTAAAGTGGAAGTATGCTTGAAAACACAATTTAGCCTTCAAAAATAATAGATAAGTAGTTACAGTTTGGTACAGTGAACCATAAAGTCAACCTCAGTCACCTAAGCAAGTGTTCATCAAAATACCACATGTAAGTAATAGTTTAGAGTACATTTAGCCAATTTCAGAGTTCAGAAAGTTTTTGCCCGCAGAGTTGATCGGTACAAACCCCATAGTCTGCTTGAGGTAATAATGGCAATTTAGGAAAGTACTATCTGCATGTCCTTTAAGCTAGGAAAACGACAGCCGAGCTGGAGAGTCGTGGGGGACTTCACCAGAAGAGATCCTGGCCCAAGAATCGACCACCAGAGGCCAGAAGTGGATGTTTGCAGAAGTGTACCACCAGGGCACTGAAGAAAATGATTTGTAATCGGGGGGGGGGGGGGGTACGGGGGAGGGGGTTTGAAGACTGACTCCACACACAACCCAGAGGACCTGAAGATGTTTACCACCCAACAATATGGGGGCCGTCACAGGACCCAGGAAAGATGGCCACGAGAATTGCAGGTGCAGAGGTCACTTTAGGTGTCAAGATTGGGTCTGGATAGACACCAGTTTGAGCCTCTGTTTGGGATGACCAAGTCCCAGTAGGTGCCAGGGTCAGATTCACGGTCTAAGGACCTCAGTTAAGCAACCATTAAAAATGGCATTGCAGTAGTTGCAGCTGTGAGGCAGCTCAGAGGTGGCCTTTTAAAGCAGGTGAAAGATGGGTCATGTGGATGCAAAGACTGGGCAAAGGTTTCAAGAACAGTCTAACGAGCAGCAGCTGCAGGAGTGAGACAAAATACCCATCAATGAAGCACGGTTTAGGGTGAGTAGTGTCAATCCACTGTTTGCAGGTATGCCAGATAGGGGCCCCCACTCGGGTTCAGAGGATCTCGGTCCAAGGACCTTCAGGGAAGCACCAGAGGGCTGTAAAGGATCCAGAACAGACTGTGCAGACAGTTATAGGAGGAAGCACCTAAAAGAGGTTTCTTCAAGTCGGAAGGAAAGCAAGTGTTTTACTGTCTATTAGTAACCCATGTACTTACTTGATTGGTACAATGAATGTATTTCATAAGTGGGCAGGGACTCTGGCATGGAACCCCACATGCCTTTCTCCAGGACCCTCCCCTTTTATACAGGAAAACCGTTGGAATTCACCAATCACCATTCAGGCCTTCGTGCAAATCTGAGGGCTGGCTTGTCCAAAAAGACAGCCAGCCTCCCAGTTTGTATTGGATCCATGCAGATGCACTGCAGGACAAAGACCATGCCAGTTTTGGTCACCTTCCCATTTCCTGTCGTTTCAGGCATGCAGAGTGTCTTGGTGGGTTTTCATAAGGAAGCACGTTAAAGACAAAATACCTACTAGGACCTCCCTCACCCAAGTAGGTAGAAGGCACTAGAAAGGACAAGTCATCAAGAGCTGGCAAAAAAAAATACAGGCACTGTTTTAGGTCCATGGTGACCCATATGTCCCAAACTGCAGCTGTGATAGCAACCTGCATGTAAAGTTCACAAAGTTGGTAGAAATCATCCACTGCCACTAGCCACTCAGATAAACTGGTCACTGTAACTAGAGAGTTACAGCAGAAGTGGACACCGGGTTACATTGTGTCCCCTGAGCACTTTACATAAGGTTGGATGTGCGGATTCCACAATATAAAACTCACGTAGGATAGAATGTATCCCCCTGTCCTTGGTAACGCTGGTTATCGCAAGCAAAAAAAGGCAGCTCACGGAGCTCCCAGCAACACTGCACAGAGAGTGCTATGTGCTGTAATAACAAATTGCAGATGCCTAAAACACACCCTCCCAAAAAGGGAGGTAGCATTTTGTTGCGACTAGGCTAAATTCTCCAGAAGTAGTAGCAAGCTGACACAAGCGTACAATTCGTCAAGACATTTATCCATAGAAATCCACACCAATAAACTGATATGCTGAAAAATATATATATGTATTGTATTGCACATACAGCTTTCTATTCGTTCAAATAGTACTTGAGCACATAATACACAATATTAAAATGCACAGTATATGTATTTAAACAGTAATGTCTCTGAGGGCTCTCCTCGTCCCTATTTAATGTGGGTCCAGTATCACAGATAGGCACACATCATATCGTGACAAAGTGGGGGGGGGGGCAGAAATATAGGGTCTCCAACCTGCTCTCTCCAGATGTTTTCCTCCGACACCCAGTATCCCTCACCTTTGACTGTTGGTTATCCTAACTCCACTGGTGAGTGCATCTTGCTGCAGGCCCACCCCAGCTGATTTTGGCCCCATTTGCATCAATTTTTTCTCCCTCTGAGCTCCGTGCTCGTAGCGAGTAACTTGTCCCTTTCCCACTTCCCGACTCCTATTTCCGCCTTCCGCCTGCCCTGATTGGCTGTTGTGTGCCGCTGGCCTAGTCTGCCTGAAATTGGCTAGATTGCCTCACTTAACAGACCCTCCCAGGGCAGCCCTCTGCCCGTGCAGCCCTTTGACGAAGGGCCCCGGAGACAAAGGGCGGCTCCTACAGAGGCGGCTCCAGATCATATCTGCAGGTATCCACAGGAGGAGCAAGAAGCCAACAATAAGTGTGGCAAGGGCAGGGACTGAAGCAACTACTTCATGCCATACTACCCTACCACTCGTATGCCGAAAGCTAAACCGCTGTAATCTCTCCCATCTGTAGTTTAACTGAATATAGAAGTGTGCCTAACAATGTTTCCTTAAATAGCCTCTCTGTACATAGTTGAATTTAGAAGTGTGCCTAATAGCGTTCCCTGGTTGAATGCATAAGTGTGCCTAAATATCCCCTCTTTGCATAGGGTTGGTTCTGTCTCCAAATTGCATTGTATGATGTCTAGATTACACTGATAGGCCTCTCTCCCACTATACAGGTCTCTCAAATTTAGCAGGGGTTCTGTCTCCAAATTGCATTGCATGATGTTTAGATTGCACTGATAAGCCTCTCTCCCACTATACAGGTCTCTCAAACCTAGCCGGGGTCCAGTCTCCAAACCGTGTGGTATGATGTTTAGATTGCATGGTTAGGCCTCTCACACTGTACAGGTCTCTCAAATCTAGCAGGGGTTATGTCTGTAAACTGCATTGTGTGATATTTAGATTGCACTGATAGGACACTCTCCGACTATACAGGTCTCTCAAATAATCTAACTGCGCTTAGTTCAATACTCTATCAATCCCGGAAACCCACCACAACCTAACTCAAGCTCCATTCCAGCAGACGGTTAACACCCTAACCCCCCCCCCCCCCCCCCGACAGTGCACCCTTAGGAAACACACCCTACCCACCGACAGAAATGCAACACTGAGCCAGAGAACACCCCAGCGTATTCAGAGAAGGAAAAACCGAGGTCACTGCGACTGCACCTCACAGCATAGAGGACCCACTACCTTGCTACGCATGCACTTTAAACTGGAAAATGGCCCGACCCAGAAAAGGACGCTGAGAAAGAGAACAAGATCATGCAACAAGAGACGCGAACACACAACACCGACAGAACCCACAAGAAGCAGCCCCATTTGAAGGAAACACGCCTAACACAGCCATAACCAGAACAATATCTACAAGAGAAAAATCCTTATACCTCACCTCGCAATAACCACGGTACATCGACACCCCAACACGGAAACCTCGAAACATGCAAAGAATTTACCGAAACACACGGGAAAAAGATGGGAGCACTCAACTAGAGAGTGGGAGGGCTCCGACCCCATTACCCTTACATCACAAGAACAGAGGGGAAACATTGATTTTCACTACATCCCGCACAATACGGCAAATCACCGACAACCGGCAATGCCACCTCCCACCCAACAATCGGACTCAATGAAGAAACCACCGCTGATCTTCATCCGAGCAGCATCACAGCAGAAATACCAAGACTGATCAGCCCGGTTATCAGCCTATTGGACCGCTTCAATGAAGAAGCAGCCGTCGCTGTTCTTCATCCTACCGACATCAATGCGGAAACACCACGAACAGACAAGTAAAACTTGAACAACAAATAACCTCAAAACAAAATCACACCCAGAGAATCAACTGTAACCTAATAAACGCAAGGTCAATGTCCAAACACTCAACTGAAATATACGACCTCCTGTCAGAAGGAGGCATAGACATCCTATTTGTAACCGAAACATGGCTAGACGACAACTACAAGATCACCCTCAACAACTGCCTGCCTGAAGACTTCAAATGCATCCAAGCAAACAGGAAATCCAAAAGAAGGGGGGAGGGACTAGCAATCATCCACAAGGAACAACTGGCCATCAAAATAGAAGATCCACTAAACATGGATAAATGCGAATCCTTAATGCTACGACTTTCACGGAAGCAATCACCATCCTAGCCATCAAGTATAATCATCTGATCATCCTCTGAGATTTCAACATCTGGTTCGACGAAGAAACCACTACCACACAAAAATCCCTAACCGCCCAACTAGCAGCCATGAACCTATAACAACTAGTCAAAGGAGCAACCCACTCAGCAGGGCACACACTTGACGCAATCTTTGCCAACAAGGATCTCATCACCACGGCACCCCCAATTCAAATACTCTGGAGTGACCACCTCATCATTCCATTCATAATCACAACGGCCAATCCAACAAAAAAACAACAAGAAAAACGACCCATCATGATGAAAAGAAATTGGAGAACCATAAAAAACTCCAACCTAACCGAGCTCCTAGAACTCGGGAAACCACAAGCATCAACCATGGAAGAAGCAGACCTAGACAAAAAATGCCCCTACTTCATACCTGGATCACAACAACCCTAGATGACATCGCTAAAGAAAAACCCCTCACCCCATCACGTAAGAAAACTACAGCAAAATGGTTCACCCCACTACTCAACGCCATGAAAAGAAAAAAAAACGAAACCTAGAATCTCAATGGAGGACCAACAACACCACCGCAAACAAATTGAAATTCCTACAACAGATCCGCTCATATAAAAAGGAAATACAAAAAGCGAAGAGGAAACATTACGACAACCGAATCTTCAAAGCACCAAACGCTCAAAAAGAACTATTCAAAATCATAAACGAAATAAAAAACCCACCGGACTGCAACAACACGCCAATTCCATCGATGAAACTTTGCGAAGACCTCGGAGACCACTTCAAAAAGAAAATAACCTCCATCCAACACACCTTACAAAACAGACCAAGCGATCACAGCTCAAACCCCACAGACGAGGAACATGCAAACAAACTACGAAACTTCCCAGAAATATCAGTTGAGGCTTTCGTCAAACTGGTAAACCAAAGCAACAAATCGGGCTCACCTGAAGACCCTTGCCCCCCCGGACATATACAAAACAATTCTAAAACAAGGAACCCCCATGGAATACCACAGGAACCTCCTCAACCTCTCAATCTCAACAGGTAAAGTACCACAGGCCTTCAAATCAGTTTACATCAAGCCGCTACTCAAAGACACAAAAGGAAACTTAGAGGACTTATCCAACTACAGACCCATCTCCAACATACCCTACATAGCCAAACTGCTAGAAATGTACATCTACCAAATAACTGAAGAATTCATAGAAGAGCATTGCCTACTAGACCAGGCACAAGTTGGTTTCAGACCTATGAGAGGAACAGAATCAGCTCTCCTCTCAATATGGGATGACCTAAAAAGAAATGCAGACTCGGACATCAGTACCGCCCTGATTCTCCTTGATCTGTCTGCAGCTTTCGACACTGTCAACCACGCCATCCTCATAAAGAGACTTGAAGGACTAGGGATAACGGACACTGCCCTACTATGGATAAAATCCTTCCTAACAAACCGAACAGAAGCAGTATGGATGAAACCTTTTAAATCCAAACCTAGAGACTCCACGTGCGGAGTACCACAAGGATCATCCTTCTCCCCGCTTCTATTCAACATCTACATGTACCTATTAATCAAACTCATCAAAAAACATGGCCTCACATGCTACAAATAATCTTCAACATACAAGACACCCGAGAAGAAAACACTACATTAGAGAACTGCCTTCGTGACACATTCAACTGGATGAACCTCAACCATCTCAAAATCAACCCAGGCAAAACGGAGATAATGATTGTCTCAAAAAAGGGAGGAGACCTCAACTACATCCCCTAGCCAAGAGAGCTCGGCACCACACCACAACCATCATCAACTGTAAAAAACCTAGGGGTCCTGATGGATAACAACCTCACTCTAGAGCCACAAGTAAACTCAGTAATCAAGAAATGTTTCTTCCTCCTGCGAGCAACAAAAAGGATCCTACCGTTCCTGTTGTTCGCCAACCAAACACTTACCATCATCGCTCTGATCATGTCCAGAGTAGTCTATGCCAATAGCCTATACCTGGGCAGGCCCGAACGACGACTTAAAAAAAAAACTGCAACGCATACAAAATGCAGCCACTAGACTCCTCCTCAAGCTACCCAGAAGAGAACACATCACACCCGTGCTAAAAATACTACACTGGTTACCACTAAAACAGCGAATAAAGTTCAAGTCCATGTGCATCACGCACAGAGCAATACACAAACAAAGCGTAGAATTCCTAAGCGACAAACTACGCCTACATCAACCAACTAGAACACTAAGATCAAGCACTGACATACGCCTGGAACCAAAACCCTACAACAGAAAAAAACTCGGAGGATCCTCTTTCTCTCACCAGGCACCCAAAACCTGGAATGACCTACCTAAGAATATACGGAACACAACAAACCACCTAGCATTCAGGAAACGCCTCCAATCATGGGTCTTCACAGCGTAACCACAACAGAGAGGCACTAAAATGTCCAGACATTAAAACAATGATGAAAATAACCCCAACCTCGGCCACCCTCAAATTTTACAAACACTCAACCCAGAGAACCAACCACTCGACAGAGCATAAGATATCATGGAAAATAGCCACTAAAGGAAGGCTCCAGAGACTGATCACATACTTAGACCCAGACGAAAGCCCTCAAGTGACTGATCTATGGACGAACCATATCCAGACCGGCAGACTCACTTAGATAGAATTGTGAATATTAGCCTGTGTCGCATCTAGATAGGACTTTGAATGTTAGCATGCCCGCACTTGGTGAAACCTGAATGTCCGCATTTCCACACTTGGATAGAGTTGTGAATGTTGGCCTGCGTCGCGTCTGGATGGAACTTGAATGTCAGCATGTGCCACACTTAGAATTGTGAACACCAGCCTGCGTAGCACATAGATAGAATTGTGAATGTTGGCGTGCCCACACCTGGATGGAATTCTAAACATTGGCCTGCGCTGCATCTAGATAGGATTGTGAAGTGCCACACTTAGACAAAATTGTGAAAGTTAGCACACTAAAGGTCAGGTAACTTACTAACCAATATAAGCTCAAACTCTGCATACCTATCTCACTAAAAAAACTCACAACCATCTCTCGCACAACAAGCCGCACGCACTTCACAACACTGCAACAACACATAAGCCGGAGCAACAGCACATGCGGACTGACACCGATCCAATACCCGCACCAAAGCTCAGCACCCGGTGTATACCGAGTTGAAGCTGCCAACAGAACACCACTCCTCTCACTATCCTACACCCTCTTCACCTTACTAACCCATCCCACCTTATCGTTTACAGATTCGCCAGAGCGCCTGGGGACCAATTCCGTTGGTGACGGTGCGCGGTGCAAATACCTTTTAACATTAACATTTAACATGACTAATGGTAGTTGTAGTACAAAACATCTGGAGAACCAAAGATTGCAGAAATCTGCCTTAGTCCCTTCACAACAACATGATGAACATTGTGGCATGGCCATCTTAATGTGCTAGCCACTCGCAGTAGCCATTTGCAGTAAATTCAGAAGTGCACAAGTAAAAATGTATAACACATGGTCGAAAAATATACACCCCCGCCAGCCCATCCGAGACACATTTAATTGTAACCAAAAAGCCAATACAGAAAAAGTTATAAGGATACAAAGTATCCTAACCACACTTAACTTTAGAGTGATGTGTGCAATTATACAAATACAAAAAAACCACAATTATAAAAAATACAAGCATCCATAAAGAGAGACATGTAGTCTCTCAGTACTGATAGTTTTATGGACTGATCAATTTCCCCATGAGAATAATTCAAAAGATAAGGGACGTAAAACAGAAGGCTTTACTTGTCTCTGAAAATACAGGTCAGGAACCTAACAATGCAAAAATAAATACTGTCCCATAGAACTCTATGGCAAGAAAGCAGCAAAAAGAAAATATTTCACAACAGTAAGAGAAAGGTAGAGAGCGAGTGAGGGTGGTAGGGCATGGATATATAAAGGGTGTGGAGAGGAGTGTAGTCTGGGCTTGGGAGAGCAGTGTAGTGACGGAAATGCAGCGGGGGAGGAGTAAGGTTAGAGAAGGGGCGAGAGAGCGATGGAGAGAGCAAGAAGGAGAGGACAAGAGGGAGTAGGAAGGGAACTGAGACAGTGGGAGAAAAGGAGGTAGCAATATCAGGGGGGGAGTGAAAGGGTAGCGACTGAGGGAAAGACTGAACCAGAGCATCTGAGATTGACACTTTTCCCATCAAGCCACATTGACAATCCTGCCGAGTGTTGAGACATCACTAGAAAATCCCTGGAAGGATATAGATGGATAAGGCTGTTACCTTTAGGCCCTCATTGTCAGCTAGACCTGGATAGTAGGTGTTACCAATTGCTAGTTGGGGAACTTGGGATTTAGGGACACCTAGGCTAGGGAGGTAAAAGTCCAAAAGAGTTGAGGGAGGGACGCCCAATAGTGTGTCTCCCCTACCCTTTTTCCAGCCCGGTGCAATATATTCAACAGTCTATACATTGAACAATCAGCTCATATTAAGACTGAACAATTCACATTTAAATTGTTTAGAAGAATAAAAACCCTTGTACTGTATGTCTGTGTGAATTAAGGCCACCTATGACACCGCTTTCTGTTGGTGGAGCATGTTCACTGGTGTACAATGATACATTTTTACCCTTCTGTTTCCTTTCTGACCCCTTTCTCTATTCACCAAAATGGAGGTTTCCTTTATTTGCCTAAAGAACTGAGGTCTCATGGCTATCCCTTGTCTCTTTTTGTGTGCGAGAGGAGGTGGCCATCTGTAGTTAACCTGAACCCATTTACGATTGGCAAATGCTGTTGTGGCTTCATTCCTTTGTGCGAGAGACCATTCCCGAATGTGTGGATGCGATTGTGCTTGCTATTGGCACCCCACTGTTTGAATTATGCTTGGTGTGTAATTGGGTGCACTGATCTCTGTACCTTCGATCTGCTGCTTGACGAAGGACTGAAGCTCTGCACCAGCATTCCTTGATGCTCTGAAGAATCTAATGGTGAAGTGCTGCCTTGCCCCCAATGACCATATTGAACCCACAGCAGTGCTCCTTTCCCCTTTCCCCTGATGCAGTGTGAACAACGTGATCAAAGCACCTTTACAAATGTCTCATCTCCCTGAAGCACCCAATATTGCCTGCATCGCCAGACACAGAAATAGATACCCCCTTTGCTGTCACGACCCCAAAGAGACTGTGTCAAACCAATCAGAGAATCTTCAGTCCATGGCTTCAGGCAAGTGCCCTGGTTCAAACTCTCACACCTATGAAGCTCATATGGCCTGTGCTGCCTCGAATCCTGCAACTGCACCCCTGAACTGGTCCTCCTTCTGTGGCAGGCTCCTCTCTTGTGTGCTTTATGCAACCTTTCTTCTACATCTATTCTTGCTTGGGGTCTCTCCCAGTCAACCCAATCATTGGAAGCTGGATCCTATACCCCTGGAGGAATGTGGGAACCCTGCATCGACGGCTTCCATCGACCCCAGCTGTCAAGCCAGTCTGACCCTTCATTGTGGAATCACTGGATCTAATGATTTTTCCCAATGGTCTTGGGGGTCTCTTCTACATCAGTGTGCGCTCACTGAAGCCTTCGGTGGTCACTGAACACGCCATGAAGTACCTGCCACTGGAAACCACCAACCACATTCATACTTGACTGCTTTTTCCTTCCCATAGTATTTCTCTCCTGATCCTCTGGTAGGTTTTTTCTTCAGATTTTTCTTCTTCCCTGGACCCATGGGCGTAATTATAGGGGGGACCGGGGCTTTTGTCCCCCCAACTTCTGTGGCATGCCCTTTAGTCCCCCCCCATCTTTTGGAGGGAGGGCATGGGGAGCGCAATCATCAATGATGTAATTGGACAGCGCAGGCCCAGCCGGGGTGCCCAGCAAGGCTTGCGCTGTCTCATTACATAATGCTGAGATGCCTGGCAGCCGCACTGCAACACATTCAGGGCTGGAATGCCCTGCGTGGCTCAGTCCCTACCCTTGCTGGCCTGACTCAGTCAGCAGCCAGGGTACTGAACTGGGTGTTGCAGGGCCTGGCGCATGTGCTGCCACGCTAGAAGCAGCACTTCAATGGGCCGCAGAGCAGGAGAATCGCTTTTCCGGCTTTGTGTTTGTGCGACACACAGACAGGAACTAGGAAGCTCATTCAGCTTTCTGGTTTCTGTCTGGAGGTGCGTGAGTGCAAAGAGGTTAGGTCGGTGTAACATGAAACATGGCCTGGGCAGCATTTGAAAGCAGAGCAGAGGTACTTTTAAAAAAAAAAAAAAAAAGAAAAAATATTTGTAATTGTGTTTTGTATGTTTGTTGTGGGGCTGGGCTGCGGGCTGACCCTAGTGAGGGCGCGTGTCACATTTGGACAATGTGAGCAGAGCTCTCATTACACATTAAGGCCCCAGGTATGAAGACACAATAACAAATGGTGCATTCTTTGTGGCAAGCCACAGCTTTGCAACGCCTCTAAAATTAGTCTTGCCACTTTTCAGATGCTACTAAAGCACCACCATCCTAATTTCAAAATGAAGTTGGCAGAAGGTGTACCCTCGCCAAGTAGAGTGGAAAGAGTCAAGCTGAGAAAACCTGTGACCCAAAGCGGTCATACTCTGAAAATTCTGTGAAATGAATTTGAGTGCTATACGCCTTCCAAACATGGTGAACTTTTGTTAAGCAGTTTTTGTTCGAAATGCGCAGAAGGATCCGTATGGGATTTTGTGTTAAAAGCACACTTTTAGGAATCCTGTATAACTTTTCCAAAAATAATCTTCACCAAACTGGAAGATGGCATTTTAACAAACAACAAAAAACTGCAGGATCATTCCAGATGCAGGTAACTCACCTATCAGATCTCTGTCCAAGCACTACGACAAATAACTTTGTGGTGCAAAATACCGAATTGCACTATTGTTATATGTGGAGAAACTCTATAGTCATTAGGCTATTCCATTATAATACCATGATACATTAACATACACTTTGAAGTGAATCAGAGTCACTTGCAGGGCTGCAGATAAGGCACAATGTGATTAAATGATTTTCTCAGGATCACACACTTGGTTAAATGGTGAAACCTGGATGTGGACAATTTAAGCGACCGCGCACATCTTTCCAGGTTTAGTTGACATAGATATTTATTAAGGTTTTGTTTTACAGTTCATGTGCTTAAATAATTATTTATAGCAATGCCTTGGAAGCAAACCACATTACATAATAAACTAGCCTCTCATAGTAAACTAAACATACACTATATACATTGTCATAGAAATATGTTGAGCAATGGGAGTATGGCTTTAGTTTTATTCTCCCTATTCTGCATGCAAAGTCAGAATAGCATCATGTAGATTATTGTGAGCCTGACAAATCCCCCATGGGATTTAAAGCCATAGTCATTATTTCATAAAGCATGCAACATTATGCAACCTTCTCACTTCTGATCACTCCCTCCCATTCACATTTCCAAAGGGACAAAAGTCCCAGCTAATAGTACCCCCCTCCCTCCCATCAGTGCCTAATGGCTCACATTGTAATGCTCTGTCGATGCAGAGCAAGGTGAGGACCCTCTGCTGCCCGGAGCTCCTTGGGACATTGTCCTGGCAGCGGGGCACCTCTACCATTCGGAACGGGTAAGGTGTACTGCTGCCAGGACAATGAGTGTGCTGAGCAAGAATTGCTAAGCACATATTGCCCTGCAAGCAGGACACCTTTGCTGTTGGGCGCCCTCCTTGATGTGCCGAATGGGAGAGGAGTCCCAATGACAAATGTCACGGTCTGGCTCTTAAAAGAGCCACGAGGGTCAGCTTGCCCCCCCCACCCCCGCCTCTGACGGCTTGTTACTCCACTGCTTGGAGCCATTTGAACACATGAAAACATACCTTGATTTTAAGCAGTCAGAATCTTGTAGAAAAAAATCTATAAGCACTTACACATATAAGGTGCTGTGCAGAACCCACATTTGGAGATATATGGCATTTAAAAATGTATAGCAAGTATACTTGGTCACCCACTGCACTGCATTAACCGATGGCTTCTGCCTTTGAATGAAAGGAAAAATCAAGGGATTGCTGACATTCCAGTGAATCTGTTCGTTTTGGCCATGGCTTTATAGTTCATCTAGGTCAAGTCAACTTAGCCCTAAATTTCGGGGATCAGGGGGTGATGAAGTCTGGTCTGCTCATTGGACGTTGCACCACTGTTTCCATGTGTTATTGTATATGTACATATAAATGTTGTGTGCACACAGTGTATGTCAATGGAGGAGCTGGGTGCATGTGTGTGAAAGTGTGCAAGCATATGTGTTGATTTTTGTGTCTGAATGAATGATATATAATGTATTGCTTGTATGTTCTATTGGAATTAAGTTTGTGAATGTTATGTTGTGTCAGTGGGTGCATGGCAGGCTGGCTGAAGCTGTGTGGGGGCCCAATTGAATTTTAAAGATAGGCCACCAGTCTTATGAAAGTTATAACAGAACGTCAGCCATGGACTCTTGTGGTGTAGTAGTCTGGCGTTATCCCTCAGGGATTTAGGTTGTTTGACCGAGGTACAAAATCAAGGTGAAATTGACCATAGTCATTTTCGCTGCGAACACGTTTTTGCCTCGGTACAAAAAACCAAACCCATTTCCGCCCAAACCGCCAGTACACCCAAAAACCCCCATACTTACCTTTTCTCCATCCGCCACGTCTCCTGTACCCTGAAGCGTCAGATCCATCCATCTAACATGGGTCGGATCTGACGCTGCAGGGTCTCTTTCTCTTCTTTTTTTTTGTTGGGTCCCCTGCCACCAATGCTGAGGAAGCATGGGATACCCCTGCAACCGTCGAAGCAAAAAATACAGTACATGGGGAGCGGATGACACCCCTGCAACCTCAGCTCTTCATGTTCGGTATCTTCGAACTAATGGTGGTGACCGATTTCAGTCAAATCTACCATTCAACCACATTTTTTCGAACAATTTGGCCGAAACGATCCCTAAGAGCCAGCATCCGTCCTCCCTCCACCACACCCTGTCCCCCCCCAACATTTTCAGCAAAGTTACTCACTGCCTGGACCCCTTGTTCATCTTCAAGAGACTCTTGAGGCACGTAACTAGAGGAACTGCTTCTTGTGGCTCTTTTGCACAAAGGCAGCTCTTTCTCACCAAAGACTGCCCCTATTCATTCTAGTGGTCTTTGTCTGAATTTGCCAGCTTAGACAGAAAAGCCTTTGCATACCTGTTGCTGCTTTTCCTTACCTAGGTGGGACTCTTAACACTGAAGACCTCTTTCTTAAAACTGTTTCTACTTACCGTATGCATTGTAGCTTCTTCTGTTGTACAGTTACTTACCACCTGTGAATGCATGTTGTTTCTCTTTGCATTTTCTTATATATAAAGATATATATATTTTTTTAAAGTGTGTGGACCGTCTCTCATTGGGTATTCATGGAAAAGTGTGTTCTGTTCCGGTGACCCGTCCTGCTCAACCGACCGAGTTAGGCCAGGGCTGCTGCCATAACTACTACTTGGAGAAGCTAGTGAGCTTGTGGGTGGATCACTAGTAATAAGTCAGTAAGATGTACTGGAGGACTCTGACAACAGTTCTTTAAGGAAAATCTTCCTAACAAATACCTGTTGAGATTTGGGTATTTTAGAGACCCATTTACTACGTTTTATTTTAATGTATAGATACTACAAAAGCACTGTTTTGTGTCACTCGCATGACCTCAGAAGTGAGTGCTGCTAATGTCAGCTAGAATGCTGATAGTGTGGAATGTTTAGGGGCACACACACACACACACACACACACACACACACACACACACATCCACATATGGCAGTGGTAAGCATTGCAGACCGCTTTAAAAGAAAATACAAGAAAATGTATATCTTGTACTTTTTATATTTTGTGTTCTCATAAAGAAATTACTTTTCAAGCTTAACCGTGAGAATTTTATAGATAAATCGGAATGAGTTTCCAGACCCTACCCCCACCTTGATGGAGCAAAGATTTCTCAGTTTGGAGCCTTTTGTACTCTTTTTCTACTTACCCATGTTGATGAATGTTAGCTTATGTTATGTAAAAGGTTCTTATACTTGGCACTGTTACCACCTACATGGCCTCTTGGCACTCTGGTGGATCTGTATTGCATGGAGGGCAAGGGTATGTTGGTAGCATTGAGCGGGAAAAGGAGCAAGAGAACTGTGATGTGCTGTTTGCAGCTTCAGTTTGGAAACACTGGTCACTGAGCGTAGATGTATATTTCGGTTGGTAGCCGCCATGTGGTGTTGGGTGAGATTGTGTAGTTTGTTTTGTCGTTTTGAAGTATGTGCGGTTTGTGGTGCTGTAGAGGTATGGTTGTGATTAGTTTACAGTTTGAGAGGTGTATGCAGAAGGAGTTTTTAGTATGGTTTGTTAGTGGCAGTACATTTCATATGCATGATGTGTAGGATGACTAGCTTGCACAACTAGGGGTAAAAGTAAAATATCACAATCCCATACATTTGTGCTAGTTGTGAACAGAGAATACCCGACGCGATTGGGGTAAATGCATAATTTGACTACCTCATAGAGTTGGGGAAAATAGGTTGAAAGCACAATATGGCTGACTAGCACAGGTAGGCTAAATGGGCGATATGGCTGACTGACATTAGTGGTCTATGTTTAAGTTGTAATATGAGTGGTCTGGCTTTAATGGAGTACAGTAATGGCTGTACTCCCTGCCCGGGGCACACTTACCTTATCTGTTGCTGCTGGTTGACTGTGACCTGCTTCCAAGGAGAACACGGGCAAACACGGACTGGAGCTGCTTCTTTCGGGAGCTGTCTTTTGTGTAGGGTCCCTTAGCCGGATGTCTGCCCAGGCAGAGGCTGCCCTGGAGGGATCCCTGACGAGAGGGGTTCTGGTCACGTGTTGTGCCTTATTGTCCAATGGCGAGGCAGGATGCGGGCAGGGGGCGTGGGCGGAGGAGGGACTGTGAAAGGAGGGGTTGGAGCCAAAAGAAATGCAGCCAAAATGGTTCTCCAGGTAGGAGCGCACAGCCAGGGACCCCCAAAAGCAGGCACTCACCATGTGGGTATTGGAAATTAACATTTCTGCTTTGCAGTGAAGAATTTCCATCACAAAGGTAGTCTTTTGGTGAATAATACTGTACTCCAAAATGGGTATCCGAAAGATGTTCGAAATTAATCGCTGCACTCATTACCTGTTGTAAGGAAGTATTTTGCTGTATCAGATACTGAACAGAAGTGCCTTAAAATATTCTGTCTGGCAGCAACATGGTCTTCATTAACAAATTGCCAAGCCACATTTTGTGGATACAAAGGTCAGGCAAGTGGCCTGATTTTTGGTTAAGCAATGTATTCAATCAACAATTCAGGACATGTAATTTAAGCAGTCTCTCTGTTCTCTGCATTACTCATGTTCTTGTCTAATGCATGTAGGTTTTGTTTCAAAATACTATTTAAAATACACTTCACAAAGGAGTCCACAAAAGAAAACCGCTTCCCTGTCGCGAAGACATTGATGGATACTGGCATCTTCCTGCAGGTTACTAATCATTCTCCCTTCTTAGAACTGGTAATGGATGGGTATACCATGTCCAATCCTTTCCGTCTCAGACTTGCTGCTACTCCATCACTGTTGCTAGGTATTCATGGTGACTCCCGGCACCCCCAATTGTATTAGTATCTTTGAGTCCTGCTTGTGGATTGTCCAAAGATTGTATGGAGAGAGATAATATACATCAGAAGGAGAGTAAGCAAAGGAAATAATTGTCTGTATTATAAACGGTAAGTGCAGAATACATTGAAACTCTTAGAAATGGGGAAGATTCTGTACCATCCCAAAATAGCCTATTCCCCTGTCTTTGACAAAGTCCCTTGCCTGCCTCTGCTTACATGCGAAAGTGGGATTGGCGGTTCCTTTGGAGGATGGGTCTAGGGACTGAATGAGGAGGATCTTCACTCTCCCACTTGACAGTTATGTTAGAGCCACTAAAACCTCTCCCCATAGTATGACATATGTTCGGCCGCCCCTTCCACACACTCCAACTCCACAGAAGCCCATGGCTGGTCTCCCAAAACAGCCTTTACCTAGTCCACTTCTTTGTGAAGTTACTGGGACCCCACGGGGCAGTGAGTGGCACTCATAGATCTGCACACCCCTCCAACATGCACAGAAAGTCTCTGATGGGTTTGAGAACCTGCCCATGTTTACCGCAGACCCAACCACAAAGTCCACGGCGTGCTAGTGCAGGGAGGTTACGCTAAGCCTCTAGAGAATTCAAGACCAACCTTCTATGCAACACTGGCCTCTCAGCGACTAAGTTACCTATTTGCAGCATTTGAACTGCCTGTGTAAACCTTCTCCCTGCCAATTGAGGTAAACTTGGAATCCAAAATGGTCACCTTATTTTGCCCCACAGGCAGGGAAACCATTCGAGGGGATTGGGTCCTCCGACGTATTCCATATATATGACAGGTAATGTCCACAGCTGTGCTGCTTTGGAAAATTTCGGCTCCTGCGTCGATGCGCTGTCCCCGAGGACGACCTCCGACGGCCGACATCACCTGATGTGATAAGTAGGACGCACGACGCCCGTAGCCTCAGTTCCGTTTTTTCCGCGAACGTGTTCGCTTTGTGAATCTTGGTACGCCTCGACTCTTTGGAGTTTGCTGTATTCTTCTCAGTTCGTTGAACCTGTTTGGTTTTTGTGAAGACCTGTTCGTGGCGATGTCTACTTCGTCTTCAACCCCGCGTCCAGGCTTCAAGAAATGCGGGTCTGTGGGTCCAAGATGTCGGTCACGGACTCGCACGACGCCTGCCTCTGGTGCTTCAGGGAGGCCCCCGATACGGACGACTGTGTTGACTGCCAGTCGCTCACGGCCAAGGCCTTGCGGGAACGCAAGAAGAAGCTGTCGGTAGGTCGGGTGTCTAAGCCCCGGAAGTCGAGGTCTACGGGGCTTTCGACGGATGACTCAAGAGGCGACTCTCTGCGTCATCGTCGGAAATCCAGTGGGTCTCCTTCCAGGAGTCGGTCCCGCCACTCCTCCACCTCTTCGAGGCATTCCAGGAAGTGCCGGCATTGGTCGCCTTCCCTGTCCTCTTCCGAGGACTCCGCCCGTTGGCGGGTCGCTTATCCCACCATGCAGGCGACACCGGAGGAATGGGCTTCCTTCGGGAAGCAGATGTTAGCGATTCTTGAATCGCAGGGCACCGGTCCGTCCGCGCCACCGAGTGGGGTCGGTCGGCACCGGTCGAGAGACACCGCTCGTACGCCTTCGGGCTCGGGTGGTCGGCACGGCTCGCGGGAAAGGTCCCGCTCAGACAAGAGTAGCCGTTCTCGCCATGCCCGTTCCAGGTCCCGGTCCTCGACGCGCTTGAGACTGCGTGATCCTGTGCCGTCTTCGAAGAAGACGTCGACGCCTGTGGCGCCGAGATCGTCGACGATTTCTCTCGAGGCTCCGCCTCCGAGGGGGTCGTCGGCGCCTAGGTCGTCGAGAGACACGCTCGGAGCTCCGGCTTCGAGGCCTGTCTCGACGCCGTGGATGCTGGCGGCGCTGCAGCAGACGTCGACGCCGATTTGCTCGACATCGATGCAGTTTGTCGACACCGGCGCCGACTCGTTCGGCGCCCTAGACGCCTTTCGAGGCGGTGGTGTTGGAGGGGCCCCGTGGCACGGGGTTAGCCCCTAGAAAGGCTCTGGTTAAGGTCAGGCATAGCTTTGGTCCCCAGGTGTCTTCCTCTCACCGCCTGGAGTACATTTCAGAGGGTGATGAAGGCTCTGATGAAGGCTTGGTTCCGGTTACGGTACCAGATGAGCTTCTCTCGGGCCATAGCAAGTTTGATGACCTGAGGCAGTCACTGCATGATGCCAGTGGACTGGACACACCTCTGGAGGTGGAGTTTTGTAGGCCGGAGCCTGGCACTCATGCCGATTCTTCATACCGGCGCCTTATGTCTCGGGTCACCGAGTACTTGGGATGGTTGGCTCCCCCAGGGGAGTTCATTCAGGATCATCTCACGGACATCCTTGATCTTGGTCCCCCCACTGACCCGGTACTGCCGTTTCATGTGGCTCTGCAGAGAAGGGTGGCAGCGGCTTGGACTGCTCCGGAGAGTCTCCTGGCAGTGGGCAAGTCTTTGTCGCGAAAATACCGTCCAGCCAGTAGCAACCCCTGCTAATTGGCCAGGCACCCCACTCCGGAGAGTTTGGTGGTGCCGGCGGCTACGGCCCCGGCAAAGCAGGCGTCGTATCCTACCATCCCTCCAGATAGGGACGACAAATTTTTTGACGGCTGGGCGAAGAAAGTGTTTTCTTCAGGAGGTATGGCACTTCAGGCGGCCAACTCCATATGTGCCTTGTCTCGTTTCACACACACTCTGTGGAACTGTGTTGCATTAGCGGCTGAACATATTCCCAAAGGGGACGAACGGGATGGTTTCCTTCAGGCTGGCAAGGATGCCATGTGTGAGGCCGTTCAGTCGGGTTTGGACATGGCAGATTGTGTCAGCCGGTCCATGGCGGCGAGCACCGTAATACGCAGGTTTGCGTGGTTGCGGAAGTCTGGGTTTGCTCCTGATGTGCAGTCCCGGCTCCTCAACATGCCCTTTGGCGGTGAACATCTTTTTGGCAGCAAGGCTGACGAGAGCCTTGAGAGGTTGCAGACCTCCAAAGCTGCAGCAAAGTCGTTGGCTGCTGCAGTTCGACAACCTCTGCCTTTTCGTCCTAGGGGACAACAATGGAGGGGAGGTTCCTTTCGCTGTTACTCATCCTTCAGTAAAGCGAGAGGAGCTAGCAGGCAAAGGGGCCACCGTAAGAGTGCCAGAGGTGGAAAACAGGGTACTCGAGGTGCCAAGGCCGCTCGGGCAGTTGCCTCTTTGCACTCCGGCAACGCCGCAGCCGCTACCACTCAGTCAAGAGGCCAGGTCCCATGGTTCGCCGGTTGGGGGAAGGTTGGCGCAGCATCTTGTAGAGTGGTGTGCCATTACTTCAGATGCGTGGGTTCTGGAGATCATTACCCACGGCTACTGTCTTCCCTTTCGGCAGAGGCCTCACGACAATCCACCTGGGAACCTCCCTTTGACGAGTCCGGATCCGCTCCTTGCGCAGGAAATTCAAGCCCTGCTGGAGAAAGGCGCCATAGAACTGTTGCCTGTAGCGGAGAAGAACAAGGGATGGTATTCCCCTTATTTTTTGATTTCGAAGAAAGACTGGGGATTGAGACCTATCATGGACTTGCGCAGTTTGAACAAACTCCTCAGGAAGGACAAGTTCAAGATGGTTACTATCTCTCAAGTCCTCCAGGCCCTTCAACTTCAGGATTGGTTGGTGTCTCTCGACCTCAAGGACGCTTACTTCCATGTGCCGATCCATCCCAAGCACAAAAAGTACCTGAGGTTCGCGGTTGGCGACTCACACTTTCATTTTCGGGTCCTGCCGTTCGGATTGACCTCCGCCCGAGGGTTTTCACCAAGCTCATCGTGGTGGTGGCAGCGCATCTCAGGAAAGGGGGGATTCACGTCTACCCCTACCTGGACGATTGGTTGATCAGGGGGAGCTCTCCCGAGCAAGTCCTGGATCATCTGTCCGTCACCTGCCACTCCCTTCACAAGCTGGGCTTCTCCCTCAATTTAAAGAAGTCCCATTTGACACCAACACAGCGGCTCCAGTACATCGGAGTAGTGCTCGACACATCCCTGGGGCAGTGTTTTCCTCCCCAAGTGAGGGCTCTTCACATTCAGCAGATGGTGCACAAGTTTCAGTTTGCCCAGGATCTCCCAGCGTCCGAGTTCTTGAGACTGCTAGGCCTCATGGCATCCTTCATTCTTCTGGTGCCAGAGGCTCGTCTGCGGATGAGATCTTTGCAGTGGGCGCTCAAACTCCAGTGGTCTCAGTCCTCCGGCAGGCTGTCGGACCCTGTTCAGGTGCCGCCCTCGGTCGCCCAGGACCTTCTGTGGTGGGCCGTCGAAGGCAATCTGATGAAGGGGGCCCCATTTTGGCTGCCCTGGCCGGAGGTGACGATCGTGACGGACGCATCCCTCATAGGATGGGGAGCTCATGCCAACGAGTTGACAGTCAGCGGTCGTTGGTCTCCGTCGGAGTCCAGACTCCATATCAATCTGTTGGAGCTGAGGGTCGTCAGGCTTGCCATGAAGTCTTTTCTGCCGACTGTGCGAGGAAAGAGTGTCCTGATTCTAACGGACAACACGGTGGCCATGAACTACCTCAACAAAAAGGGGGGGGCAGGGTCACTTCCTCTCTGCAGGGAGGCGATGCAGCTCGAGTTCTGGGCCATCCAGCAGAAAGTTTCGATCTCGGCTGTTCATCTGGCCGGAGACTACAACGAGACGGCGAACGCTCTGAGCAGGCAGAGCGCAATCTCTCACGAGTGGGAGCTGGCTCAGGAGATTCTCCTGGAGATCTTCGCCCTTTGGGGGACCCCTCAAGTGGATCTCTTCGCCTCCAGTGTCAACCGGAAGTGTGAAAGGTTCTGCTCGCGGGAATTTCCTCCAAAAGGAGCCTTAGGAGACGTGTTCGTGGTGGCGTGGTCATTCCCACTGCTGTACGCGTTTCCTCCAGTCCCTGTCATCCCGCAAGTACTGCAGAGGTTACGGAGGTTCGGTTCCCGGATGATCCTCATTGATCCGGCGTGGGCCCGGAGGACGTGGTACCCGGACCTTCTCGACTTGTCCATCTGCCCTCCACGTCTTCCCTACCGAGACGATCTGCTCTCACGGGAGGGGGATCAGGTTCTCCATCCAGAGGTCAGATCCCTCAACCTTCACGCTTGACTTCTGAAAGGTTGAGGTATAAGGATTGGGACCTCCCTGAAGACGTGTTGGAGGTGTTGTTCTCGGCCAGGCGACCGACAACAAAGTCTCTGTACCGTTGCCGTTGGAGAAAGTTCTGCGACTGGTGCAGAGTTAAGAATGTTGATCCTTTTGAGTGTGACATTCCCATGGTTCTGTCTTTTTTGATTTCCTTGGCCCACAGGGGCTTGCAAGTGGGGACCATTAAAGGTTACCTGGCGGCGCTGTCCATCTTTAAGCGCTCGTCTGAAGAATGTTCCTATTTTAAGATTCCTTTAATTTCTCAGTTTTTGAAAGGGCTCACTAATGTGTTTCCTCCGTCACCTTTTCTGGTGCCCAGTTGGGATTTGAACCTTGTTCTTGAGTTTCTTATGGGTGCTCCGTTTGAGCCTTTGCATTCTTGCTGTTTGAGACTGTTAACTCTGAAAACTGTGTTTTTGGTTGCGGTTACTTCCGCTCGCAGAGTGAGTGACTTACAGGCACTTTCAGTTAAGCCACCCATCACTGTGTTTCATAAGGACAGGGTTGTCCTTGGAGTTCGTCCTTCCTTTCTTCCGAAGGTGGTTTCGGAATTTCATTTGAGCCAGAAGGTTGTTCTTCCGGCGTGCTATCCTCCTCCACATCCTGGTAAGAAAGAGGAGAGGCTCCATAGGCTTGATCCTAGCAGAGCGTTGAGCTTTTATATTTCGCACATGTCCCGGGTCAGAGTGGACGATCAACTTTTCATTGGTTACACTGGAAAGCGTTTGGGACAAGCTGTGCCGAAACAGACTTTGTCTCGTTGGATTATTTTAGCTATCTCTGAGTGTTACCGCTTGGCGGGTAAGGACCCTCCGGCTGGCTGGCGGACCCATTCTACCAGGGGAGTGGCTGCGTCTACTGCCCTGCAGAGGGGCGTTCCTATTCGTCACATCTGTGATGCAGCCACCTGGGCTTCAGTACATACTTTTGTACGTCACTACTCCCTCGATTCCATCCGAGGTCAGGATCTTGCCTTTGGCAAGGCAGTCCTTTATTCCGCAATTTGATTGGGCATGCTAAATTTGTGTTCTAAATTCTTTTCCCACCTCCTTGCTTGGTACTGCTTTGGGAGTCTGTCATAGATATGGAATACGTCGGAGGACCCAATCCCCTCGAAGAACAAGTTACTTTCTTACCTGGTAACTTTCTTTCGATGGGATGGTCCAACAACGTATTCCATATCGCTCCTTCCCGGCTGCAGAATTTCTTTTGCGATTGTAGCTTGCGTTCCGCAAGGCCTTGTGTTTGGCAGAAAACTGATGGCACACGTTCTTGGGGAAAAACTACAACTGAGGCTACGGGCGTCGTGCGTCCTACTTATCACATCGGGTGACATCTGCCGTCGGAGGAGGTCCTCGGGACGGCGCATCAACGTCATCGACGCAGACGCCGAAGATTTACCGGAGCAGCACAGTTGTGGACATTACCTGTCATAGATATGGAATACGTCGTCGGACCATCCCATCCAAGAACGTTACCAGGTAAGAAAGTAACTTGTTCTTCTTAACCCATCCCAGTTCTCCAACTTTCAAGCACACAGAATCAAATCCTCAATCCTAGTCCCACCTTGGGGAGGGGAACCTTGCTATAAAAGCGAGTAAGTCCAGAACAGACTTGTGGGAGTGATTTGGCGACAGGGTGAGAGGAGATTGAAAGGCATGTCAGGGACTGTCGAGGAGTGAATAAAATAAGGAGAACAAGCCATGAGTGGAGGAACCAGTGGTAGCAGAAGGGGGCGACTTCTGGAGGAGGAGGTGGTAGCAGGAGGTGGTAATGTGAAGTTGGAAGCAGAATGTACATCTGGAGGATGACTGGCAGGGAATTGACAACAGGAAGCCTGTGGTGAGAGTGGAAAGCGGATGAGGCTTACATGTGAAGGTGATCAGAGAGAACTGGAGAGGGCAATAGGATGTTGGGAGAAGCTGGAGGAGGCAACAGATGGACAAGAAAGAGAGAATCTTGAAGGGTGGAAAGTAGAGGAGAGACTGAGGAAGAGAACAGGAGGGTGAGGGTATTGGACTTGGAAGTCACATTCCAAAGAATCAAACACCCGTTGAGAATAGGAAGGAATGGGAAGACCAGGTCGAAGCCAAGGCAGGCAAAGGAAGTGTGAGGAGGCACACGATCTAGACAGGAAGGTTAGAGTAGTGAGGACTCTTGATGTCTTTGGAATAGAACTGGTGCAGAGGAGGGGCTTGGTTACCCAGGACTGCAATGTTCACTCCTCGCTCAAACTATACAGTCTCTAGAAGCTACATTACTAGCCGCACCTAGTATAAGTGACCCAGAGTATCCTCTCAGAGAGGCTCAGAAGCCAACCTGAGTCACAGCCTGCCAATGAATAGCTGAGGGTACTGGACCTGGAAAGCCCACATGTAGGTAGCTGATGTGGGGTAAGAATTTCTTTTTGGAACTTTCCCTCCATAGATTTCTATGGAATACCCTTTCTTTTTGCTTGTTTCGAATGGTGTCCTGACTTTCTGGAGGTACGTAAAGCCTTGTACTTTACTTGCCTGTTTTGCTAATTCTTATGGGGAAACTGACTAGTCCCTAAGACTATTAGTACTGCAAGACTGTCTCTCTATATGAATTCTTGTATTGTTAGAATTTCACACATCACCTTACAGTTAAGTGCAGTTAGGATACTTAGTATCATTATATCTTTTTATATAATGACATCTTTATTACTTTTACAATGTGCCCAAAATAAGCTGGTGGCGCTGTGACATTTATACTGTTTCAGTGTTTACTCGTGCACTTTGGCAGTTACCGCAAATGGGTTACCAAAGGTGGCTAGCACCCTAAGATGGCTGTGCCACAAGGGTTTTGGCTTGTTGTTTGGCTATATTGTTATTTGGCCTTCTTCCTATCTTCACAGGTCAGGAAATGCCTTATATGGAAGTCCCTTTCCTTGGGAAAGCGGTGGCCTTCATGGGCTAAGCACTTTGCGTGTGCCAGAGGAAGGAACTGGACGGTCTAGTCCCAATCAACCTCTGTGGTTCCTGAATGTTTGTTGCTGGCCAGATGTGGGCAGTCACTATCCATGATTGAATAGCCACTATATTGAATGCTGCAGAGTCTTAAAATTGTTGGACTTGGGCTTGCTGCCAGCCTGAATCTTGGATGAAAGGCTGCACTATACGTGCACTATTCATCATAACTCTGGGCCAATACAACTCCTGAAGCTGACCAGCATCGACTAAAGTGCTGTCCCAGGGAAGCCCTGCTGCTTTGTCTGATCTCAAGAAGACCCTTGTGGGTGCTTCGACTCCTGGGACGGTGGAAACAGTTTTAACCCCTGCTCAAGGGTCCACACCTTCTGAGTCTTCCGAAATGTCCCTGTAACAACCAGTAGACTGACCAGCTTTCTCCTGAGTTACCTTGCTGCAGTGCCGAGCAGAGCCTTGGAATTTGGCAGATCTTCTGCTTGTGTCAAAGGTCGCTTGCACCTGCATATTCACCTTGTCTTCCACCAAGGGAAGCTATGCTGGGCCTGCTCTTGTCTTTACCGCTGTAAGGATCACCTGTCACCGTCTGACTGTGGTGACACCCATTGCAACAATTTAATTCCATGAGGTGCCCTGCAGTGGTCTGACCGGAAAACGTTTTCATCTTCCTCCATTTGGGTGTTCTACTGGAAGCTGTCTGGAACCGATTCCAAAAAACTGTGACTGACTGAAACTAATCCCAATGGCGAAAATGACTTCTGCACCAGCGACCACTGGGCCTCCTTCGACGGAACAAAGCACAGAAGATTGTGTCCCCAACAGATTCTGGAACACCTGCAGTGGTCTCTGGCAGAATCAGAGTCCGGGGTTAAGTTAAGAGTTAGGGGAGCTGTTCTGCAGTTATTGTGAAGACTAATGTCCGTTTCTATGCATCTGACTACTTAACTGTGTTGCACTGGTCATTGATTCAAATTATAGTCGCTCCCTCCTAAGGGTGAATGTATATATATGTTTAAAAAGGGTTTTGTGTGACAATATTTGCCCACTATTTTTACCTGCTGAGTGCGTAAATCAAAAGCCTTATAATGCATTTTTATATACTTGTCTGACCAACTAAAATGAATGGTGTTGCTCTGTGTAGACTCATTGTAGCCTTAGACTACTCTCACACACTTCCTGGGACTAAGCCCTGCTGCGTGGCTACCTTAACTTGATTGGGTTTGGATAACCTCTGTGTTTTCACTGTTCACCTTGAAAGGTTGGCCTCCTAAAATCTCCCCCACCCCCCACCCCGAAAGGTGATTTTGGAAATCCATCTCAACAGCTGACAATGGAGAACTGACCACCTGGAGTCTTGTGTGTGAGGAGCTTGGCTTTTCCGGACTTGCTTGGGTTGGGTTGAACTTTGTTGGTCTTGGAAGACCCCAGTTTGGTTCTGGAAGACCCCAGTTTGGTTATCTGCTGGATGCTTTGCCATTCCAATAAAGGACTGAACCTATAACTTTGTTGTCTAGTTGTTTGTATTTCCCATCCAGCCTCTTAGACAGCTCTAATAATGAAGACTTCAGATATTATTACACTTTTAAAACAAAGTCTCTGGAGCTGTTTCTAAATGGTGCACCCCAGTTCCTATTTGTCTAACGCACAGAGTCTGTCATTGGTAGGGAAAAAAGACTACGGGGGAGCAAGGTTGCATTATTTTAGGTTCTATACATGTGCAGTGTTTGAATGGAACATTTGAAACCGCCAACAAAAATTCTTCTTGCAAGAAGCCATATTCTATTGTAGAACGCATTTGTGAACCCTAGCATTTAATAACCTTTTTTTCTATCCAATGTCTGCTTCTAGTGTCCTGAAGAGTGATGGCAACGCAACATTGGCCCCCTCTGAAGCAAACCTTGTAGGTCAACTTAATTCGTACAAACCTGGTCAGTGTGTTACATGCTACGTGCGGAAGGTAAGGTCATAATTTTATCAAGATATTGAACAGTTGTTAAACATTTTTATAAAAAACTGATAAAAGGTCAAATTGTCTATTCTCTACAACCCACAAATAAACCTCAGAATATATTAGGACGGAGCTTGAGAAACAATTGTACAATTTAAATGTGTACATTTTCAAATGCTTTCGTGTCCTCACAGTGAAATCAACAAACAAATGTTTTTCCTTAACATGGCCTGCAGTGTTTCTGCTCCAAACCTTTAAAGCCCTCATTGTGAATCTGGCGGTTACTTGAAAAACATACATTATTTCAGTTACTGTTTTATTTGCCCTCATCACACATTTGAACAGTAGGAGATCAACCATGCATTAAGGAGATATTGCATTATTGCATGTGGACCATGCCAAATACACAATTCAGAATGGGAATCGTACAACCTGCAACAAACCCAGTATTGCTTCATGATAATTAGTTTGCAAAATTCATGTCATCACTTCTGTAAGGGTGTCGGAGGAAGCTGGCACAAAACTGGCATGGTTTTTGTTATAAACGTGTATTTCTTGTATAGAAAAGGTCCTAACTATCTTCTAAGAGGGGTTTCCCTGCCTCAGAACTAAAGGGTCTGTCAGAATGTCCGTCAAATGTCCACTGTCATGTGTCACAACCTACTTCTATCCCTCAAACTAAAACTAAAAGATCAACTAACGAAGTTCTTTCTTCTGGGGAATGGTGCCATTATCCTGCTTCTTGACCAGCGTCCAAAGAATGTTCTCTAATAAAACCAGGGGGAATTACTCGCGTCCCCTGGTGTCTCCAATACAATTTGCAGCCCAGGAACAAGAGAACACCTCCCTTCTCCTGGTATTACTTGGTACAGTTCATCACAAGGCCAGGGGGAATGGCTCTCCTCCCAGCATCCCCACCCCACCCCACCAGCGTCTTTAACTCCTCTCTTGGTTCTGTACCAGGAGAATGTCTCCCTTGTTCTGGTATTGTTTGGCAAAGTTATTTCTCACTGCTGGGGTCCCAGACCATTCTCTGGTGGCCAGTGGTAGCATCTTTAACACTGTGCCAAGGAACATTTCCTCTGATGCTTGCTGTCTCTTTGTTGGGGTCCCAGACCCTTCTCTGGATGGCAGGTGGTTTTGTCTCTCCGCTGTGGCGTGGAAGATTTCCTCTTATTCTCAGGTTATTCTCTTCAGGGTCCCAGACCCTTCTCTCCTTATGCCCATTTACGTCTTTGCTATTGTTGGGCCTAAGAAAAGCCACCTTAGCCTCGGTCAACCTCTGGGTCCCCTCCATTTCTCATGTACCTCGCCTTACCTCTACTGGGGTTCTGGTACTTTACAAGGACTTCCTGGAACCAGGGCACATTTCTCCGTCCCTGCAAGCTTCTCTCCTCTGCACTCGTGGCTTCACATTGTCTTCCTGGCTTCGGGAATCCGCCTGGCTCCACTCTGCGGTGGAGAACTTCTTAAGCATTGGCTAGGGAGATTTATCATGTTTATGCTTCATTCCTTCTCCTAGTGAGACCCACAGTACTTTTTGCTTGACTTCTGGACCTTTTTCTTTAAATCCTGAATGATTGCATGAGTGGAAAAAGGCACCAATCTTGTTGGCTCTGTCTTTGAAACTCTATTCTTTGTATTCTACCTGTACTATGGAGTCTGTCTGCGCCATAGCTCTTAAAGGCATCTGTATTCTATTGCAGCACACCGCTCCTTATGGGTACTGTTGCTGGGACCGTTGGGATTCCTTTTCTATAGCCTCAAGTAACTACAGTTCTTAAGCATCTCTCCCAAAACTCTAGAGCTCTCGAGATGCACACACCACCTTATGCGGAGTGCTAAAGGGATACCTAGTATCCGCCTTCTCTCTGCTCCTTTGACTTTTAAGTCACCTAGACAATCGTCTAGTCATGGCTAGTGACAGTGGACGTGTTCTACCAACTATTGTGTAATTTGTTTACTGCCGGCTATGTCTATAGCCTCGCTAGTGCACAATAGGGGAACTTGAGTACCCTTTGGCTGGTGGGAACAACTAGCCGCAAGGCTAACCTTGAATTGAGACATCTCCCGAGGTCCTAGGAGTTTCCAGAACTGCGGAACCCCAATACCAGGAGACCTGCTGCCCATTTCAAGTACATCGTTGTGGAAGGGCCGAATCCATACAAATCGGTGTTGACCCATAAGGACACTCCAGAGATCCGATCCAACTCTCCCCAGACCCCCTCATCAGAGCGAAGAAGATTGACTGGGCAATCCTCGTCCTTTGTTGGTGCTGCAGAAAAGGTGCCAAACCCGCAGTGTGAACCAAGAAGTTGCTGTGTGCTTCAGGTCCTCCCTCAAGACTGCTGCTGAGATCCTGTCCATTGACCTGTCATCAGACCAAGGAGTCTGGAGGTCGGGTCCAGAGCTGCAATATCGCGGAGCATCCAGCACAAACATTTTCTTCTAACCTAAGGTACTGTGGGGAAAAAGGTATTGCTTACCTGATTCCAGAAAGTCGCTCAAGAGCATTGGAGTGCACGTAGATGTGTCCAGGGCAATCCCCCCCACCCCCCTCTTACTGCCGACTCAAGCCACTGCTTGTGTTTCTTCGAGTCCTTGATAGGGACTCCATTGTTAGTTAATTTGCTGCTTCTATAAACACTAGAGACTTGAAGAAATCCACTGTTATTCTGCTGCTTGTCAGGAGTTTGAGCCCTCTCCGAAATGCCTTTAGCTAGGGTTGTGTTTTTGAACTTAACACTTGCTGTGCGAAGAAACCCTCTCTAGAACCTTGAACCAGGCCAGCATTAATCTAGCCATTTTCCTTCCTTTAAGTTACTTTCTTACCTGTGTTTGCAGAGTAAATCTCTTAATGTAAAACAGCTAAGAACTGCATGTGCGCGTAATTACCAATAATACGATAGTATTGTCTTTTGCCTTTCTAACGTTGCAACAAATGTAACATCAAACAAACACGAAAGTGTCCTTTGAAGTATAGTCTTAAGTATTCTAAAGTGTTCTAGTGTTAACGTATAAGGTATTTAAAGTGATTCTGGTGTAAATATAATACATATATCGTTTTATATAAATTTTAAGTGTTTCTCTCTGATGTGCATGTCTAACTAGGTTTAGTGTACTTGCCTACAGCTCACATCTTCCTCTTAAGGTAAGCCTGACTGCTCTGCCACTCTACCAAGGTCCTGAGTTAGTTCAGACTGATACTGAGAGTTGGAGATCTACAAACCACAGGGATATCTTACCAAAGTCTTACTGTCAGTAGGACTTTAGGAAAACTCCCTTAAGAGCATCGTCTTGCCGCTCTCCGCAGATGCCCGCCCGTGTTTGAATCTCCCATGCTGGAGAATTTGGATGCTGGCTGCTTTCGACTTTGCAGCCGGGCTTGACACATCTGATAGTCCTTTGTTCCTGTTCATACATTGTATCCAGCTCCTCCCTTGCGCATTGCACAAGTCAGTCTTGTTTGTTATTGACATTCCGTACCAGTGTTATCACAGTCAATGATCTTTGTCTCCTGTGCTAGTACCTTTGCCTTTTGGTCCTATGTTATGCGAGGAAGGCATGGTATCGAGCAGTAAACACAAACACAATGGATACAAGTTTTGAAAACCTTTATTCAATGTTTTGCTTGAGATGGTATAATTCGTAACTGGCCCTAACTCTAAAATGGGAGTTATCTCGACCAATATGGAATACATCCAAGTCAGTCTGGTCAAAATAAAAAGGCCTATACTAAGAAAACCTAACCTTCCCCTCCTTCTCAAAATAACAAAATGTATTAAGGAAATACAAAGGGGAAAAAAGTGTCTCAAAAAGAAATGTCAGAATGGCTTCAGTCCCCGCTCCCTTCCCCAGGTGCAACCCCATGGGGTCTAGAGAGTCTGAAGAAAACAAAAGATAGGTGGATGGCACAGTTCTCTGTCTTGCAAACTTTGGCTTACTGGTACAATTTCAACAGTTAAATCTTGGGCTTCCAATTTCGGATAGTTCAATCACTTTCTTTAGGTTTTGGCCACCTTGCCATCAATACTCAGCTCACATGTTTCTCAATTTCTCACAGTTCTGCACAGGCTCCCCTCTGCCGGGCTCAAGCCTGTCTTTCCTGCCTGGGAGTTCCCTTCCCCACATTTTATCCAAGCTATCTTTTTCACTGTCGAAGATTTTCAAAACTGCAAGGAATTCCCATAAACCTTTGCATGACCACTTCAGCCTCTTTCAACAATCCTTCTTTTTACAATCAATACTCATCTGGTGGCACCAATACTTGTTGATACTTTTGGTTCTCAGTCTCTTTAGTCTGCCTTCTTGGCCTTTAAAAAAATTAATATGCAACACCCATACCTCTTAGTATCTCTCTTCCGGGTATTTAAGTTCACAATCTTTTGCAGCTCCAATGCCTCTTGGTACTTGTAGTTCTTATTCCTCACAGCACTAATGCCTCTTGATACTTTTAGTTCTTTTTCTCTTTCACTTGCCTTTTTCCACAGTTCTTATGTTGCTTTTGCCCTCTTGACATATTCACAGTTCACATCTTTCATTTTGCCCTTTTTCAACTTTGATCTGGCCTGTAATATTTTTCACAATTTATAACATTTCACAGACGTTTGAGCGATTTCAACTTTCAGGACCACTCTGCTACTTTGTATCCTTTTCTTTTAACAATGGTTCTCTTCAAACGTGTTTTATCGGCACACGCGCAACCTTCAACTTGCAGTCACCTTACCTTTAATGTCAACCAGACTCTTGTTTCCCTCGATAACTCACTGGTCATGTTAATTGGAGGTCTCATCTTTTCTTGTACGCTTTCTAGAACTTTAAGGTTTCTTTCCTCCTCTTGCTCGGCTTTGCTTTTCGAACACTCACGGTTTCATGAAAGCATGGAAATCTTGTCTGGCTTTCTCTTGATCCTCTCTACTGTTGATCAGCCAGTTGGCCTTTCAGCTTCTACCATCCAGTCTTCATCAGCCTCTTAAGAGCTGTTACTTCTCGTACCCAACCTCGCTCAATGTGTGGCTGAATGCGCCACCTTTTATCTTCAAAGGGAGTGCTAATCGGTGGCAGGTGTAACTTGTTAGAGCTAAGTGCCTGACTCTGCCTGGCCTCATTACAGGGCCAGGGCTACTGCAAGTCGGGGGAGGTAATCTCTCTAGCCTCATTCCTCATCTTCCTTGGTGCAGTACATTTGTCAAGATGGAGTGCGGAGGAATGATGGGAGTTGTAGTTTCTCATAAAATAAGCAGAGGTAGGGGTTAGATGGGTTGAGGAAAATGGGGGATACCATGTCTCACCATGGGGTGCTTCTCCCTCACTCCCTGAGGACCCCCTACCTGGTTGATCCTCCCTTGCTTGTCCACCCCCAGTGTCAGGATCTGCAAGAGATGCCCTTTCCCTGGCCACCTGAGTACGGGATCCCCGGGGACTAGGTTTTGAAACCCCCTCTGTTTTTTGTTTTTTTTACATACCTTTCCCCTATGTGATGTGGACGAATCGGTTTCACAGGAGAACCGTAAAGGAAAACCTCTGGTGCTCAGATTTCTTTTTTTTTTTTCTTTTGTCCGTATTCTACTGTGAAACTGTATGGAGGTACGTCCAGCAACCATTGCATATCCCGTGAATTGGATTCTGTTTGCTGATTTATAAGGGGAGAGAATGATCAGTTTCAATAGGGCACTCTGTCAAATATACCATGAAGACCTCTGATTGGTCTTCCTTATTCTTTTTAGGTTGTGTCTCATCTAAGGTCTTTTTGTTTTTAGTTTCTAAGGACCCCCCTTTATTCCCCGGGGCTGAAGATCCCCTGGATCCAAGGGCGAAAGGCCTCTCTGGTTTTTCCATTTAAGACTTCGGCTATCTGCTGAAGGATCATTTGGCATATTACAGTAATTAGATGGATATTTTGACCAATCCCATGTTAATGCTGGAGGGAAGAAAGTGTGTTAGCCAATTTTTAGCAGGGGATAATTGAGGAAGCTGTGGTGAAGCATTTTGTTTTAACATCGAGAAGTTGGGAAAGTCCCTACCGACTATCTCCTTTTCGGGAAGGCGAGTATGATGGCGCAGGGTAGAATGATTTGCTTCCTCTTATCAATGGATTCTGGTATTTTGGGATAAATGTCATTGTCCCTCTGTATGCAGGTAACTCTGACTAGCTTTTGGTTTTCAGAATCCCTCTGCAAGATCAGTCTGCTCTGACTGCTGTTTGTTTACTACCGAAATCTATTAACACATTTACTACTCTTCCATTAATGGAAGCCTTTTAGTAGGTAAATGCAATAGGTAAATGACCAAAACATACGCTAATATACTCTCTATCATCTTCTGGTTCCTCCCATTCATCTCCCATCAAACATACTATTTCTATAGGTTCTTCTTTTTGGTTCTTGAGGCAACTTCTAGCTACGTTACCAACCTCTTTACATGATTAAAGGGAGGCAATTGAATTTTAGGTGCCTTAGACTCCACTTTTCTCCCTTCTTCTCTAACCTTATTTCTCCCTTCCCTTTCCTATCCATTCTCGAGTTTTAGGAGGATTTCCTCCTCGTTCTGACAGTGTCGAATCGGAGGAACCCTTATGATCTCTACTTTCTTCAAATTTATGGAGGGAATGAAAAAGTGTATTGGCATCAGAGTGCTTTTGTGCCATCTCAATGGCCTAAGTGAGAGCAGGTTTGCTCAATTGTAAGACTGCCTTCTCTAAGGTGGGAAGTAGGGAGTTAATTGTTCTATGGTTAACATCTCTTAATTTATTTGTGTCTTTAGTACAAAACTGAACTTTTCACACTTCAATCAACAGGAAAATCATAATCAATTAACATTTTTTTTGCATGATTATTAATCAGTTAAACTGCGAACTGTGAACTTTAAAACTATAAAATCTTAACAGATCTTAACACTAACGATCCTAGATGATGATATGGATAAAACAATATTAAAATATAAAAGATACTAAAACAGCAAGTGTACATATTAACAACAAGCAACCTAACGGCCGGGTTTACAAACCGCTTCCCTCCATTCAATATCTAACACAACTAGGAGGAGCGTGGAAGAAAAGTAAACCCTTTCTCCTTTTCCAAAACAATTTTTAAAAATGTTAGCAACCTAATAGAAAGGGACATTTTATATTAAGGATTCTAATTGATAAATCCTCTTCAAGTATGCCTGAGCGCAGTGTTTTCCAACCACAACACACGCAGTATTGAAAACGATACACAAGTATTTTAAGGTTTATTCATATAAAGCACAATGTCTACAGAGCCTTTGCCCATGAGGGACCTTTCTCCTTCTGCCCATCCATAGTGGGCAGCAGATTTAACTTTGGTCATAACATTTGGACCCCGAATTCCCTAGACGGATGCTTTCTGGGGGTCGTGCTGGGGTGTTGGAATTCCTCAGCGTCCAATTATAATTAAAGCAACGATATTCCAACAAAGCTGTATCCACACATATCTAAACCGCTTTTGCTTTATTCATTAGGATTCGTTGATAATTTGACCACTGAGGAATCCATTTTAGAGTTTCTGTGCACCATACACCCCAACTAATCAGTGCTTTACAATAACCTTTGACTCATAATTCATTCAAGTAGACACAAAACAAGGCATTGGGTGGTGAGAATATGCCAACATACAGCTGAAGCTTTGCACAATCACTCAGTCTGAATTGGCAATTGCCCCTACTTAAAGAGAATTCCAGCAATTGGGACTGAGGCTGGTAGGTGCAGCCCCCTTCTCCACAACTTGGCCTCTAACTCTGCCCAGTAAACCCTGTCATCCATTGTTTGGGCACCATAAACTAACTTTGTGACAATTTTCTGTTTGAAAAATTTCAAGACTGGTAAAATAGAAACCCTTCCAAACTTGTAATCAAATTGAATCAGCTGAATCAGCCCAAATATTTGTACTTGTAAACCATTTCCAAAGCATGGCCTCTCAAACCCCAACCAAATTTCTTTCACTTTCTCCTTGCCCTGTCGAGCACCAACATTTTAGATTTCAAGGTGCTAATTGAGAGGTCAAGCTTTCTGAAGAACTCCTCAACCGCCTGCAAAGCTCTTTGCAAGCCTATCAGTCATATCACAGATGGCAATGTCGTCTGCATACGCAAAGTATTCTACTGCCAGGTTTCCCAGTTTAGGCGGGTTTGTCCTAGCAGTTCTCCAGCAGGCAAGCATGGCCTTTATGTGAAAACAAAATAAAAAAGGTCCAAGGCCACACCCCTGTCGGAGTCCCCGGTTTGACTCTATCCAACAAGAGAAGGCGCCATGCAAATTTAATCTAATTTTAATTTTTGTTCCACGATGCAGAGCCTCCAGGATGCCAATTTGCGCTTGGGGACATCCACCATCCGTTATACTTTTCCAGAGGATGGACCTGTTAACATGGTCAAAAACTTTACTACTATCCAGGAAGGCCAATTAAACAGCCCCCCCCCCCCCGGTCCTTAGCTTGCACCGCCAAGAGTGCCAAAACAAAGCTATTGAGGGCTGTTTCCACCCCCTTCTTGAAACTATGATATGTTTCCAAGCAGTTAGCACCCTTAGCCCACTCTTTCAGTACCTTTAGAATCATTTTTGCGAACATTTTATTTGAGGCATCCAACAAAGAAATTGCCTGTAATGCGTCGGGGACAATCAGTCGCCTCCTTTGAAGATTAAGACAATAGGGGCCTTACTCTGGGCGATGCCTAGTTACCAGAATATTACCAAACAGAAGTGCCAAAAGATGGGCCCAAAGCAAAACATTTGATTTGAGAGTCAAGTTAGCCAAACCATCCGGCCCGGGAGCATTCAACTTTTTACTAGATTTAATCAGCATAGCAATATCATTCAACTAAGGGCCCCCGCCAACCGGCATATGCAAATTGGGAATCCTTCAACATCCCTTCTTAGTGAACACTTCTGAAAAATAAGTAACCCATGCTACAAATGAATTGTGTCCTCCATCGTATTCCTCATCTTTGACATGGTAATGTTCACAGCTCGGCTGCTTTGGAGGCTTTTCGGCAGAGGGCACCCTGCGTCGATGGCATCGGGTCGATGTCCCTCGAAGGTCTTCGTGGAGGGTGACGTCATCAGATGTTATAAGTAGCACGCACAGCACCGGTAGCCACAGTTCCGTTTTTTTTTCGCAAACGTGTTTGCTTCGTAAATTTCGGCGCCCCTCGTGCTTATTGTGAAAAACCGATTAGGTCTTCATCTTCTACCCCGACATCCCCGAAGTCTGGATTTAAGTGTCAGGTCAACGGCTCCAAAATGTTGATCACGGATCTGCATCGCATTTGTCGGTGGTGTCTCGGCGAGAGCCACGATATGGATGACTGCTCGAAGTGTCAGTCGTTGACTGCCAAGGCCTTGCGGGAACGTAAGGGGAAACTAAAGATAGGAAAGGTATCCAAGCCTCGTAAATTACGGCCTGCAGGACTTTCGACCGACGAGTCGAGAGGTGACTCTCCTCGGCGGAAGAAGTCCAACCAGTCACAATCTAGGAGTTCCCGCCACTCCTCGTTGAGGCATTCCAGGAAACTGCACTATTGGTCGCCTTCCTCTTCCTCGGATGCCTCTCCAAGAAGGATGGTACGCCCGTCCAAGTCATGGACCCCGGCAGAGTGGGACGCTTTCCGGGTGTCCATGATGAAAATGTTTGACAAACATGGCACTGTTCTGCCCACGCCTTCTGACGAAGACAGAAAGGAACGTTCTTGGCCAGAGACTTGTGCGCCTTCGAGCCTGGGTAGACGGCGTGGTAAACACTGGGAGCCTTCGCCGTCCCGTTCGGACAAGGCATCGAAAGATCACCCGAGACGTGCCAAGTAAAGTTCTTCATCTGCGGCAAAATCGGCGATGCATTCGACACCCTCAAAGCCCTTAAAGGCAACGGCACCATGCCCGTCGGGTGCACCTGTTGGGTCTTCAACCCTGGCCATTAATGCCGTTGACGCTATTGTTGACGCCGTTGGAGCCATCGGTGCCATCTGGGCCAATTTTGCCAGTGAATGTTCCTGTGCTTGTGGACCCTCCGAGGAAGGCCAGTGCCAAGTCTTTCAGGTCTGTTCCTGATGAGAGGTTCACGCCTCTCCCGAGGAAGGATTTGTTTTAAGTCCCTCACTGACATTTATGATATGATATGGGATTTGTAACGCGCCTATACACAAGTGTTTCAAGGCGTGACGAGGCAGGGAGGGTGGAACAAAGGGAAGACCGACAACGATCCTACTAGGCCAGGTGTCATTCAGATCACGCAAGTGCATGGGTGTAGGGAAAGCGAAAAGTGCAAGGGGAAAGGGAGGGGGGGGGGGAAGTGCAATACAGGGTAATTAGAATAACAAATAAATAATAGGGTCAGCTGGTGCCAAGTGTAGGGTAAGTGCCGACAAGTGCTGGGAAGGGGGGCTGTAGGGATACAGAGACAGTCCCGCAGTGCAGGGGTTGCCAGGGAGGCAGCGCAAGTGGAGAGTGGCTGTTAGGCAGAAACCTGTGCAGTTCCCTTAGGGACCACTGCAAAAGGCTTAAGACTACAGGTGTCGGCAGTAAACCCAATTGGTAGCAGTCTGTACCACCCAGGTTTACCTGGTAGCTGTTGCTGAGCAGCCAGACTTCTCTCAAGAAGAGTTACAGTATGTAGAGTATACAAGATAGGTACCAAAATACAGTAGCCCAAGCAAACACTGACCAGAGCTTTGGTAACAAAGTATATAATTATTTATTTAAAGACACACTTAGAAACACTCCAGCACTATTATTATAAGCAAGTTCAAAACACAGTCACTAGTACTATATATACATCCCTTATTCCTTATTAGACAAGTCTTAGTTAACACCACTTATTTCCAGACAGAGGTGAGCGCTTAACTAAAGATGGCACTCTAATAAGTTAAGAAAAAGGGAGGGAAAAGGCAGAAATTAGGAAAAGCGCACAACGCAATGCTTTTGAAGCACCCAGCAAGGCAGGAAAGTCCAAGTCTACTAGTGAGCAAAAAGTTCAGAGGCCAGGCTCCCTCTTGGAGAGAGTACAGAGCACCACTGCACCCAAGATCACACAGTTCACAGTCTTGAAAAGTCTTACAGGGGGTTCAGCAAAGAATTAGTTCAGCTTAGAAAAGTTCAGTTAGCCAGCCTAGGGCCAACCCAAGTGGTTAGTTGAGGCTTTAAGAGTCGCCCCACACAGACCGTTGCGAGGGAGGCCAGGCGGACACAGTACCCTTTTAAAGTGGAGAGGATCCTCCAGCGAGGGCAGTTGTTCCTGGCAGCGGGTGCAAGTCACGGCTTCATCCAGAGGAAGAGATGATCTCGACGTGGAGGAAAACTGAAGGTTGTTGCACTGCCAGGGAAGAAACCAGCCGCTGAGTTCTCTGGTTAAAAGGTACTACCCTTTTATTCGCGGTAGTAGAAAAACGTGGTATCCCGGTTGGCGGGGTGCTTGGCACAGGCAAGGCGGCCACAAGATGATCGGAGAAGGCGAAAAGGCAGGCAAACTGGTTATCCCCACCAGTCAAAGGAAGAAGACTCTTCGGGGTGAAGATCTCCTCTGTCGTTGGAAGAAGTGGTGAGGCGGTTCAGCAGGGCTCCACCGGTGGTGTCGTCGTTGCAGGTCGGCTCAGCTTCTCCCTCTTCGGATTCTTTGGTCCTGTGGCGACTTTGGAAGTTCCAGTCCCCAAAGCCCTGCTTTTATGCAGAAAACCCCCATTCATCAGTCCTAGCTGTCACTCAAACATGCTAAGTGGTGAGCCGGGCGGCTCACCACTGGGCCAATCACACAAGAGTGCGACTTGAGTTGCAGAGGCAACTCAGTCCAGGGTGCCTTAACCCCCTCCCACACTCACTGTGGTACCCAGAGTGGCACCACTTTTGGAGGCTTCTGTGGAGAAAAAGGGCTCGACTTGGGTTGGAGTCACAGAAGCGAACATAAACGCCATTTTGGAACCGAGTTCTGGCAAAAAATACCAACCGGTGAATTAATAATAAATAAATAAACCGGCGGTATGTTTGAGGCTATGTTAAAAAGTTAAAAAGTATTAGCCTCGAACAATAGGAAAATCCCATAGGAATATATTCGCGGTCGAATATAAAAAGTAGTATCCACTGCCACCAGCCAAAACTCGGTCAGAGGGGACTGGACAGTGCCCCCTCGAACAACAGACCCCGGGGCAATCAAATTGCCCCAAACAGTATGTCCACAGTATGATGGTTTGTACTGGTTCTGTTCACAATTTAAGAATAGTAAAGCCAATGGTGACTTTACATGCCCTGGGAGACCGTAGTCAGTCCCAGGGTATGGAGTTTATGTTTGGGGGTGAGTACGACACCCCTGGGTTACTGCACGGAGGGTGCTGTGTAACCCACATACCAAAAACACATGACGCCCTATGGAGTAAAGGACCCCATAGCCCATAAAACACATACAAAGTCAAAGGAACACCTCAAATCATGTCTAAGAGTGGGAGAAAAAGAGTCTCACTCTTAGCAGGAGAAAAAAATAAACCCCATAAATCCAGCAAAGCTGCTGGGGGACTCGCTAGGTTGGGGAAATTAGCCTTAACAGAGAATTCTCCCTAACAGTGGCTGGGCCAAGGACCGAGATCGGTGAGGGTGACCCAGTTGCAGATTCAGTGCAGTTTCAGTCAAGAATTTAGCAGGGGCGAGGGGGAGAGAAAGCAGAAGTACAGATGAAGATTTTGAGGTGCTTCCTGAACCAAAGATGGTTCTCCTCAAGTTTCAGGGGGGCAGGAAGGCTGTTCCAGAGGGAGGCCCCTGCCGAGGAGAGAGATGTACCCCCAACTCGTTGCTTGGAGAAGCGGCTGACCCTGAGGGAGTTGGAGCCGGATGTGCGAAGAGCTCGAGAAGGAAGATATTTAGGAAGAGGGAGTTGAAGGTATTTGGGTCCCAGGCCCCAGAAGGCCTTGTGGACAATGCAGAGGGTTTTGAACTTAATCCTCGCAGCCACTGGGAGTCCGTGTAAAGATTTCAGTCCTGAAGAGATGCGGTCCCTGGGCTTGAGGCCAAGGACAAGTCTCGCAGTCCTGTTCTGGATAAGTTGCAGAGGGCGGCGAGTAGAGGTAGGCAGATTTAGATAGAGGCTGTTACAGTAGTCCAGCTTCAAGAGAACCAGGGCTCGGGAGATGGTGAGCTTCTGGGGGAAGGAGAGGAGAGGAAAGGAAGAATACCTCTGAGGAGGTGCAGCTGGTAGTGTGACTTCTTAGAAACGTCAGATATGTGAGGAGAGAAGGAGAGTGTGGAGTCGAAGATGACCCCAAGGTTTTTTGCCTTGCAGGTAGGAGCAGGAAGAGGGCCAAATGAGGCCGGCCAGAGAGCTGCAGGGAAGGAGGGAGTGGGTGTGCTGATGAGTAGAATCTCAGTCTTACTGGCTTTAAGGCAGAGGTCATTGGCGGCACACCATTCCTGGATAGCAGACAGACAGTCAGAGATGAGGGAAAGAGAGGAGGAGGCCGAGGGTAGCCTGAAAATGAGCTGGTTATCATCCGCATAGCACTGAAAGTAGGGGCAGAGAGCGGCGATGCGGTGGGCAAGGAGTGCCAGATACTGGTTGAGTAGCCAGGGAGAGAGGTTAGATCCCTGGGGGACACCACAGGTAGAGAAAAAGATGTCGGAGAGGAAGGACCTCAGTTGGACCTGGGAGGGTCGATTGGAGAGGAAAGAGTCAGCCACGCCAGAGCCTGACCAGTGATACCCAGGTTATCACAGACGGTTGAGCAGGATGGCATGGTTGACGGTATCAAAGGCAGAAGAGAGATGGAGCAAAATGAGAACACGCGGAGTGTTGGAGTCAAGGTTTGAGAGCAGGTCCTCACGGATGTTCAGGAGAGCAGTTTCCGTGCTTCTGGCAGCTCTGAAGCCAGACTGATGGTCATGAAGACTACCAACAGATTCAGCTTGGAGATTAAGCTGGGAGATGGCGAGTTTCTCCAGGAGCTTGCCCAGAAAGGGAGTGATGGAGATTGGGCGTTAGTTAGCCGGGCAGGAGGGGTCGGAAGAGGGTTTCTAAAGAAGAGGGTGCTCAAGGGAGTGCTTAAGGGGGGATGGGAAGACTCCAGAGGCGAAGGAGTGGTTGCAAAAGTCAGCCCGGGCAGGAGCCAGGGAGTCAATGTGGTCCTTGATAGTTTTGGAGGAACAGGGGTGAACCTGTTTTGACGAGACTTTCATAGATCGGACTTGTCTGGAAACCTCATCAGCGGAGAAAAAGGGAAAGGCAGAGGAGGGAGGAGGGGTGGCTGCAGAAGGGCCAGAGGAAAAGCAGGGAATAGAGGGAGGGAGGTGATAGGAGGAGAGTGAGGACAGGATGTCCTGAGTTTTAGAGATGAAGTGAGAGGCCAGTGCCGTGCAGGTGGCCTGGGAGGGGACAGGAGAGGTAGAGACTGCAGCAGGGTTGGCCAGCTCCTTGCAGATTTTAAAGAGTTTGGCTGAATTGTTAGATGCTGCAGAGATGCGGGCTTGGATAAGGGCTCTCTTCTTGACGAGAACGGAGAGCCGGTATTGCCTTTGGAGCAGGCGGCAGGCCCGTTTTTCAGAGGATGAACACGAAGCACGCCATTTCCTCTCTGCCACCCTGCACCCTGCGTTTTAGGGTGACGAGACCCGAGTCATACCAGGAGGTACATTTGGCTTTGGGCTTCAGGCGGATTATGAGGAGGAGGAGCAACCTGATGAGGATGTTGTCCCTTTTGGGCTCCAGTATGGGAACCCCTAATGCTCCTGAATGCCTCATTTCTGAGGAGAGTCAGATGGAGGATCTTTGTAAAACCTTGCACAATGCCAGTGGTATTGACACTTCCCCTGAGCTGGAGTTCAGCAAGCCGGACCCAGGGGAGCATGCCAACTCCTCATATCGCAGGCTCATGTCTAGGGTTGTGGAGTATCTGGGCTGTTCCAGGCCTCCTGTGCCCTTTGAGCAAGATGACCTTATGGATATCTTGGTTCAGGGTACGTCTACCAACCCTGTGTTTCCGTTTCATATGGCTCTGCAGAAAAGAGTGGCTGCAAATTGGATCACCCCGGAAGCTAGTCCAGCGGTGAGCAAGTCTCTGACAAAGAAATACTGCCCATCCAGTAGCGACCCGGCTACTTGCCCACTCACCCCACTCTTTGAGAGTTTGGTGGTCCAGGCAGCTACGGCTACCTGGAAGCAGGCGGCGTACCCTACAATCCCTCCTGATGGGCACGATGAACGTATGGATGGATGGATGGATGGGCACGCAAGATGTTTTCTGCTGAGAGTATGGCGTTAAAATCGGCCAACTCTACTTGTGCCGTAGCAACTTTTAGGCACACACTATGGAATTGCATTTCGTTAGCGGCTGAGCATATTCCCGAAAGGGATGTTTTTTTGGGCGGCTGTTCAGGATGGAAGGATGCCATGTGTGAATCCCTTCAGTCTGGGTTGGAAACTGCGGATAGTGTAAGCAGGTCCTTGGCTACGAGCACCGTGATGCGCAGGTTTGCGTGGTTGCGAAAGTCTGGTTTTGCACCGGATGTGCAGGCTCGACTTCCAGGACCGTTCTTTTCTTAAGATATCAAGCACGCGTATAGGAGCCGCAATGGCACCCACATATGCAAATGCATATATGTTCTGTTTGGAACATGAGCACATTCTTACTACACCCAGATGGATGGACCTCTTTCGATGTACGTACGGTACATTGACGATGCATTTGGGATTTGGACAAGACCATCAGAAGAGCTGCAAGAATTCTTTGGGATGATGAATCTCATGCACCCCAGAATCAAATTTACCACCAAAACAAGTATAACGTCAATAAACTTTCTGGATGTGGAGATTTATGTTTAGGGTAATTTCCTGGCAACAAAGATCCATACCAAACCCACGGAGAGAAACCGTTTACTGCTAGCAACAAGCTTTCATCCCAGACGAACTGTGAGAGTGTACCTCTGTCAATTCCTCCAATACAGGCGTAATATTTCAGACATTGACGAATACAGAAACCAATCGAATATCCTTCAACAGAAGTTCAAGGACCAAGGATATAAACCAGACCTGCTATTAAGTGTTGCGGACAGAGTTGAACTGATGGAGAGATAATCTCTCCTGATACCTACACCAGCCAAACAACAAGAAACTCTAGGCTGTTACGACTCACTCGGTCCAGAGACCCATCATCAAGAAAATCATCAAAAAGAACTGGCCTATGTTACAAATGGACCCACAACTTCAACCACTCTTCCGTCAGGTAACCACATTCGCATATCGCAACAACATGGCTTTGCGCAATAGTCTAATTAAAGCAGAGATTAAAACAGAAAGGAGGGCGAACCATCTGAAATACAAAGGTACGCAGCCATGTCACAAGTGCCAGCATTGCAATAATATTCTACAAGGCAATAGCATTCCACATCCTCATTCTGGCAAAGCACTACTCTTGAAACACTCTTCCACATACGATTCCACAAATGTGGTGTATGCACTTAACTGCCCTTGTGGCTTCTCCTACGTCGGTATAACTACAAGGAAAGCCAAGTCACGATTGACAGGACATAAGTACAACATTCGGACACGCAATCTGAAATCAGTGGCAATGCATTTTATTGAAGCAAGGCGCACGATAGCCCAGCTTAAGTGTGTCATCCTGGAACAGGTCAAACTAGGCCCCAGGGGAGGTGATCTTCACAGAACACTTTACAGAGAGAGGTATTATGGATAGACTTACACGATTCCATTCACCCGAAAGCTATGAACACAGAGATGGATCTAATGTGTTTTGTATAACAGATTATTGTAAGGTCTACTCCATGCAAATGCAGTGAGATATAACCCCTCATCAATTTCATGTATGGTCTGTTAGCGACTAAGCCTATGAATAATGTTACAGGCATCAACAGAACTGCACTGGTTATCGGTACACCTTTCCACTTGTACTATAGAACCTCTGAACGTTTTGATTAATTTCAATGTTAATTTTGAGTCCCTGGAACCCATTGTCATCATACAGAATTGTTTACGAGGCAGCTTTCCTGCACAGATGTATTGTGTTGCTGTCCCCTCTGCCATCTTCCTAGAGTCTCGCTTGCCTTGATCCATTAATTAAATAAGAATATGGCTAGGGTTCCTCGGGGCACCCGGCCGGACGCTGTTCCGGACACTTGGCTCCTCTCCCTTCTTTTCTAATTTGAGGATGAATTAGGTTTCCATAGATTCATTCCGACATTTCACGTCTTACACATTTATCTGTACCTACCCTGTTGGGTACGATACAAAGCAGGACATGTCCTGTTAATTCATTTACAATGAGTCTCAGGGTGTTGTGTTGCCCTGACAACTTACCACCAGGTTGCCCACACCAAGGGACTCGCTTTTCTTGATCTATCATTCAAATAAAAAGATAACTAGGGGTTTTTGGGCCACCCGACCGGACGTTGTTCCGGACACGCTGCTCCCCCCCCCCCTTCCTTTCAAATTTGAGGATGAATTAGGTTTCCCTGGATTAATTCCGACATTCTACTTTTTACATATTTTTTCCCATCTATCCTGTGAGGTCAACATTAAGCAGGATATGTCCTTTCAACTAAGTTACAATGAGCCTCAGGGCATTGTGTTGCCCTGGCAACACATAACCTGGTTGCCCTCACCAAGATGGCCAACGTCTTCCTAGCGACGCATCGCGCCTGTGCGGGCATCCCTAGGCAATGCCATAAACAGTAAGAGGTCTGATCGAGTAGCGATCGGGATTCTGTCTTGCACACAGCATTGGATCAATACACCAGGTGAGTAGGCGCTCACTTGGCACTGGCGGCACCCATTATGCCGCTGTTCTCCATTGACATTTTAATACTGTGCAGTTTTTTATTTTTTTTATATATTGACTAATGGCATTTCCATCCGTATCAGAGAGCGTTAATGCATCTCTGACCCTTTCTTATATGCTTGTTCCCCCCCTTTAGTGTATTCGATTCAACCACCTCTGCAGACACTTTTTCCCCTCACCTCCGACCATGTGTCGGGTAAGTGTTGTCCCGTTTCTCTTTTTCAGTGATTATTAAGTTATAATTACCTAAGTACCAACATTTGCATTGTTTTGGACAGAGGGGGAGGGGGGAGAGAATCAGTTTTTGCTTTTCTCTTGATGGTCCAAAGTCAGAGTGGACTACCAGCTCTTTTTGGGGTACACCGGTCACAGATTGGGCCAGGCAGTTTCTAAACAGACCTTGTCTCCGTGGATCATCCTCTCTTTTTCGAGTGCTATAGACTTGCTGTCACAGACCCGCCTGAGGGCTTGATGGCTCATTCCACCAGGGGCGTTGCTACATCGACTGCCCTACAGAGGGATGTTCCTGTTAAGAACATCTGTGATGCTGCAACTTGGTCTTCCATACACACGTTTGTTAAGCATTATCCATGGATATTTCACAGGTTCAGGATGTAGCCTTTGGGAAAGCTGTACTTTACTCTGCCATTTAATTGGGTATATCTAAATTCTCCCCCCTCATCCTGCCTTGGTTACTGCTTTGGCAGTGTGTCGAAGATGAGGAATACGTTGGAGAACGCAATCCATTCGAAGAATAAGTTACTTACTGGTAACGTTCTTTCGACTGGATGTTCCTCCAACATATTCCTCATCGCCCTCCCAGCCTACCCCTCTGAAGAATTTCCTGTGCTGTTGCAGCTTTCGTTTCAAGAAGGCTGACGGCAGTCTATGCTAGTTGGGCCAACATGGCCTACATGATGAGAGGTGGGAAAATACATGAACTGAGGCTACGGGCGCTGTGCACACTACCTATAACATCTGATGACGTCACCCTCGACGGAGACCTTTGAGGGACATCGACCCGACGCCATCGAAGCAGGGTGCCCTCTGCCGAAAATAATTCCGAAACAGCCAAGCTGTGGACGTTACCATGTCAAGATTCCTTGATCCCTTTTACAGATGTTTAACTGGAAATAAAGCACCTAAGATGTTAGAGATCAAGGAGGCAAACCCACCCGGGGAACACAAGACATCTGCCTCTGAAGACCAGTGACTCCCAATCTTTCCATCAAAGGCCATAGCTATGTTTGGGGACCATTTTACTGGGTGGTTCTTTGGGTTGATTTCAACGTTCAAGGCCTTACACTCAAACCGTGTCAACCCAATCACCGGGAGCTGGCAACAGACCATGACGTGGTCACTCAATCCTAAGGTTTTTACATTCAGGGAACCCACTTTCTGAAACAGAACTGCCCAAAGGAAATAATAAATGGTTGACTTCCAGAGACCGTTGTGCCAAGTAAAACCCGGGGGAGCGTTACCCGTGAAGTTTCCATTCAACGACACAAGGTCCCACGCCTCAAACTTCTGGCGTACCCTTTGTCCCCTTTCACGTGCTTCCCTTGCCGTTTTAGACCTTGCCGGTTCATGATACCAAATATAGTCCAAACATGCTGTATTGACATCCCCCAGAACCAATATCTCCAGTAAATTCCCCCAGGAATAAAAAAGGACAGGAAATTCAAAGCTTACTCCATTTTAACAGGATCCGTGATGTCAGTTGTCCAAGGTTGGCTAGTAAGAAGCCAACCAATCAGAATCTCTAATGTTACACCGCCCATGAAGCATGGTTACAGCCAATTGTATATTTTACCTTTATCAATTTAGAGATGTTCTAAGGAGGAGCCATCAGATAAGCGTTACCCAATTAGAAATGTTACCCCTATAGATTGTATATGTAGTCACCACTATTAAGCGATCCCGCACCCGGTTGGTTTTGGCAACTAAGATTACAGTGTGATGTCAGTTATGAAAAATATTGAATATATAAACCGTTGTTTTGATCAGCGTGTCGAGAGCGCCAAGAATTCTGCTTATTCGCTGTCCCTGCTTTATTTTGATGATAAAGCTGTGTTTTACCTTGCACTTCGTCTATCTCCGTTATTGATTCTGGTTTGATTTGGCTGCAGAACCTGTGTAATTTGGGACTTCCCAGGCTGGCTTAACGTGTTTTATAGCATTTCCCTAATCCTTGAATTACAACAGTGTGCCGTAGTGTACATAATAAAAGCATATTTTTTTAATATAACTTCAAGTGTACGAAGATTTTCTTGAACCAAAGTTTAGTTTATTATTTGTATAGCCTAGCCTAACCTAACCCTGAGGTATCTGGGTGCTTAAACATGAAGCATATGTTACAGATGCAGTACACAAGGTGTAGACAGGTCAAGGAATGTTGCATTGTGAAAACCAGGTTACAAAATGGTTATAGCATTATGCAATGAAATAGTACAGATACAGAAGTTCGAGATAGTACAGATACAGAAGTTAAAACAGGCAAGCAGATCTTAGTCCAGCTACTGATGATGCAGTTCTGAGAGCGGTTTCTCGGGTAGAGAACTAAGGTTGCTTGGAAAAGAGTAAGTCCTTCACTTTGGCTCTAAAAGACCAGAAGGAGGGTTCTGCTCCGATGTCTGTGGAAAGCGAGTTCCAGCACTTAGCTGCTAGCACCGGGAAGCTAGGTCCTCCCGCTGTTTTCAGGTTGTACTTGGGTATGTTAAGGCGTTGTAGATACGAAACTCTGGTAGGTCTGGTGGAGCTATGCCTTGAGAATTTGTCAGTTAAGTATTGGGGTGCTGTTAAGGACAGGCATTTGTGAGTGATGACAAGGGTGCAAAATTTTATTCTGTCAAGTACCGGTAGCCAGCGTACGTCTGATGGTAGAGATGCGATTAGTACGTGGTATGTTTAAAGCGCAACAGACGGCATTGTGCTGGAGACCTTGAAGTCTGTTCAAGTTGAGATTAGTGGATCCAAGAAATCGAGTGTTATCCAGTTTGGACAAGATCAGTGCCCTAGCTAGGGTATATGGGTCTCATTTGATAGATGTTCAGACAGCATCTCACAAGAAAGTTTTCTAATTAGTATATTAGTTTAGTGATACTATGTTTTTATGTATTTGTTGTATATATCGGGATTGACCACACGATGACAGGGGTTACAATTGATTTCTCGATTTAAAACAATCTGTCCTGAAGATGGCCTCAATAAAAATCATACCAACAGCACTAGAGATAGTGCAGTATGGACAATGAAGCCCGAAACATATGTTGACTCTCGAAGAAGCACCTATATTTAGCTTCATCTATTTATGTTGGCACACCACATTAGAGGTTTCCAAATAATCTGATGTGACATTTACTTAGAAATGATAACGATTATTCCCTAACTATATCTCCACCAATAAGTAGCACAAATGGAGGAGACAAACTAATGTCACTTACTAACCCTACTCTTTGTACTCCTAGTCATTTGTTTTATCATGTTTTTGATAATTTGTGGTTTTTAAAATGTTTTATGATGTACTAATAAAATTACGTTTTTTGAGTAACTTTCTCAGAGATTCTGTCTACTTGATGTAAAGAAAGTAGAAAAACAAACCACTGTTGAACAATTGGGAACCAAGAGAGGGGTAGTCCATCTTGAGGTGTGTATGTTGTGACTAAATGCCCTCTCTATTTTGTCAAGTTTGTTCCCCCGTTAACAAAAAAACAGGGAGAACCCAATATCTTTGGATCTAGCTAGAGTGAGGCAGCTGTTGGTGGACAGAAAGGGTTTGCATGCGTTGATCAGTTTGTTAGTGTAGACTGTAGCGCTTATTTGCTTTTGAGGTCTTTTTACCGAACCACAGCTCTCCTCTCTCCTTAAACTAAGCATGGCTGCTCAACCACAATACCATATGTTGGGTATTTCGGTCTGATATTAAGAGGTGTTGAGCCCTGTTTATCCAAGGTGGGCTTTCCCAAGTCCTGTCACAGACAGTGACATTTGTAAAACACCCTAACACTTAGTGACTAGAGAATTTCTACATTGAGCTACCAATTTGGTAACATGGCTTCTACTAAGCTACTCTCTAAAACCTGTGTTGGGTGAATAATTCTCCCTATGGCACAAATGGGAAGCCTTTGAGGCACCCATGGAACTGGATGCTTTAGAGGCGACCCAATACCATATACCTTTTTATATAGGGCAAAAAAGACATAATGGTAGGGCAACTTTAGGAGAAGTCTCTCGACCACCAGAATGAGATCATTGAACCAAACAAAAACTCAGGGTGCAGGGGTGGCAAAAAGTTGATCAGCCACAAAATGTGGCCCTAGAAATCCCTAAAATAGAAATTCTGGGTCCTTTTTCAACATTCTTGTTCAGGACATGCAGAACTCCTCTCTTGCCTTGCCTTTCCTTCCCTGTTTCAAAGCTGCACTTGATTCCTGAAACCTAAAACGAAAAAGATTGTTTAAATTCTCTCCTGGCTGCAAGTCTAAATTCGCTTAGACTGACTAGCACAGGGTATGCAACTGTCTTCCAATGGACCACACCAAGGGTCGGTGTCAGGTGTGCCAAACATCTGCCCAAGAAGGAAAGATTTTCTGGTTGCTTTCTTCCCGTAGGCTTCTATTGCACACCCTTTCTTTCTGCTATTTGGACTCCTGACCTGACTTTTGGGAGGTAAGTGAAGTCTTCTTTTTTTTTTTCCTGTATTTTATATTAACGCGCTCGCGTTCATCACTTTCGGCTACTGTCTGTGGCTAGTTTTGTTTATTTGTAACGGATTCCGAACCCTGGGGTAACTGGGCGCAACAACTTAATAGAAGGTTACAGACATACAAGAGGATTAAAATACAGACGTGCAGGTCAACTGGAAGTTACAGGTAGTTGAGATGCGAAATAGGTACAATTGAGCAAGAGTGAAAGGCGCTGGGGGTTACAGTTTTGGCGACAGTACTATGCAGATAATGATAAAATGGGTGAAACAGAATAAATTAAAAACATGCAAAAGTGTATAGTCAGTGATTCTTGTCAGCGAGGCAACTTGTCACTTTGGCTCTGAAGGTCCAGAAGGATGGTTCCGTTCTGATGGTGAGAGGGGGAGGGAGTTCCACGCTTTAGCAGCTTGTACAGGGAAACTAGCTCCTCCAGCTCTTTTCAATTTGAACCTTGGAATAGTGAGGCACGGAGTACGGTGTTCTGGTGGGTCTGGTAGATTGGTGTTTGGAGAATTTGTCTGACAGGTACTTGGGGGCCGAATTGGACAAACATTTGAGTGATTACTAAAGTGTAGGGAGATATTCTATCGCGCACTGGGTGTCAATGGGCTTCCTGTCTGAAACTGGTGATGTGGTTAGACATGGGGATGTTCAGAGCAGATCTTGGGGTGTTATTTTGTAAGACCTAAAGTCTGTTGAGGTTCCACTCCGAGGAGCCGAGGGACAAGGCGTTACAATAATCGATCTTAGATGGTACTAAGGCCCTGGCTAGCGTGATGCATCTATTAGGAGAAAGAAATTATTTGCATGCGTTAATGAGCTTATTGGTGTAGGCAGTAGCAGAGGCACTCACTTGTTTCTTGAGTGAGAAGGTTGAGTCTAAGTAGATTCGCAACGTTTTGATTACCTTAGCTAGTGTGCTGAGATAGCCGTGCCACAAGGTTCTTAATCTGTTCTTTTGCCATTTTGTCCTTTTTCCATCTTCCTGCCTTCTCTGGCCAGGAAAATCCTTTTATGGTCCTGCATTTGCCTGGGAAAGCAGTGCTTTTCGCAGGCTAGTGCAGGGCATGTGTATTGGAAGCCAGGAAGTGGGTAGGGACTGGCTTGTCTCAATACGCACAGTGGTTTCTGCATGTCTGGAGTGTATGCATGAGTTTCACCAACAGCGTTTCCTGATTACACTACTGCTGGGAGGTGGGGTATGAGGGGCAGATGTTCCATTGGTTGGGCTGAGTTTCTGTGCTCATCTGAGTTTTTGGATAACAACCTGAAGCCGTTCCCCAGAGATCTGCAGAGGAGCCAAGTATCCTGCATAGCTATGAAGGCTTCAGAAGACCCGTGGACTGGTCATGAGAAGGCCTGGTGACCAACCTTTGCTGCAGACCCGGTGGAGTCCTGTCTGGCTACTGATCCTAGTGTTGGGACTAGAGTCCAGATCTGATTCCTCAAAGGTCTCACCTGTAGATTCAGCATGAGTTTCCAACAGCTTTGAGCCACAAATCTTAGTGGATGATTTGAGTAGAGGACTGGCCTGTCCCTGCGGGAGACCAGCCTGAGAACCAGTTAACAATGGTTATCTGGCAGACCCTTCCCCGGTGACCGTCAAAACCTAGGGGAAAACCCTCATTGGGAAGAAAACTCCCAATGATGACAGTTCAGGTTCACCACCATTAACCAAGGAGATGAATCCAAGAATTGGTAAACCAGCAATAAAGGGAAACAAATAGAATCTTATGTGGAGGGGCTGGGACAAAGAGGAGGTACTGTAGGAGAAGGCAGATATGAGGATTCTAAGCAGGAAGACCAGGTGAAGCAGAAGGAATACAGGCAAGGCAACAAAGGCAAAACGGGATACTGAATCGGAGGCAAGGAATAATGCCAAGAAGAACAGGAAAACTAACTTCGGAGCATATCTGCATACAAGCTGCTTTGCAACGCAAGAAACCAGTGTTCTGCAGTCCGAATTACTTCCTGGAGGCGGTGTGCAACACTGGGTCATCAGAACAACTAGACATTCAACCAACGTCTCCTACTGAGAGCACAACCGGCACCAAGAGGACCCTGATATCTATGAAGCATGACAGAAGTCCTTTGTTGGTGCTTCAACCCTTTGGAGTGGTTGGAACAACCATTCCTGATGCCTTCTTGGTGCTGTGAGAACATGAATTTGCCTCACCCGCGGGTCTCCGGGGATCTGTCATCCAGGTGGCTAGGACACGGCCATCGCTTTTGGAACCAGTTCCTGGGGGTGCACCAGTGCAGGAGGATCACCTGGATGAGGGGTCTTCGGGGAGTGGAAGTGGGACTCCGAAGGGTGAGACACAGTATTCCCTTGCCTATAACACCTTTTCCCCATCTTACCAGGTAGGATACCTAGAAGCACAACGCCCCCTCTCTCCCCCTGCCCCCCGTTTCCTACACAAACCTTCTCATGGACAGTTCATTGTGAGAGACAACGGACTAACACCAGGGCTGTATACCCGACAAGTCCCAACACCTTGGTCAGGCAATTACTCATCATTACACACACCTAACTCCATCACACTTCCCCACAAAGATAAAGGCGGAGCACAAAATCACACTCTGAGCGAGGAAAAGCAAATGAGGAAGCAGCAGTTCCAAGATGGCAGTTTAACACAAAAAAAATAAGGCAGCAAGACTGGAGAGGGTTGCAAGAAGAGAAGTACCCTTGACCTCTAGAAACAGTTATTTTCACGAGCCTTGGAAACTGGGAAGCCTAAAAATGGGAAATGACGCTGAACAATCCTACACTGTGCATCCAAGGTATCTGGGGCACTCCTGTGTCAATAACCCTGGTCGGAAGGAACGATTGCCACTGTGGTACTGTCCTTGACTCTTGCAAGACAGCCATGCCAGTAAAAGCAGCACAGCCAGTGAGTCAGGGAAACTGATACAAAATCAGCTTGTGTTTGAACCAAGGTTGCAAACGGCAACATTGTAGGAAGGAATACACAAAGGACAGTGTTTAAAGCGAATCTAATGAGAGATGTGAACAGCTGCAAACTAAAGGAGTGAATGAACTTTGAAAAAGCCAAATAAAATACTGTTAGAGTGGTCCGACTCCACGTGGGTGCTAATTCGAAGGTCTGTTAGGTATCCCAACTGAATGGCGACTGCGTTGTAAAAAAGGAACTTTGTGTCGAAGTGGTCCTGTGACAGGTCAAGCTAAACTCTGTGCACATTTGACAGTCTTCAATAAGTATAAAGTGAACTGTAATTGGTCCGAGCCCGGCTGAGGGGAGACTAATTGAAAGTGGAAAAGGGATCTGAGCTTGGGTGAGGGCTAGCCGCAGTAAACCGTGAGTCACCCGAGAAGGAATATTTTTGGAACCTTAAAATAAAGGGATCTGAGCCTGGAAGAAGGGGATCCACCATAATAGAAAAGGGATCTGAGCCCGGCTGAGGTCGATCAAGGGAGACACACCTGAATCACATAATTATAAGGAGAAAATAACTGTTTTTGTTTTGTACATCCGACCTTCTGAATCAAGAGACTTTGATGAGGAAAGATACTTGGGCACAGAAGGCCCTGATGCTGGAATTGGAATTGTACCCTCATGTCAAGGAAGCCAGAGTGTGTGCTTGGCTCGAGTGAACTGCCTTGCCCCGTGCTGAAAACGCGGGGAAGAGATGCCAATGGCCTGAACATCCTAACTTAACATTTTGTGAACACTTCCTTCTTTTGCATGAACATTCCCGAACACTATTTGTAAAATTAGAAGTAAGGATTGGCAATAGGTTTTTCAGTATAGGCCCTTTTATTTTGACAAGACTGCACTCGGACTGCATTATTTTTTGATGGTCATAGCTTGCTCCCATCTGTAGATTTAGGTTTAGATAGGCGTTTTTCACCCCCTTGTGAAAGTTCAATAAACACCCTTGAACTGTGGTCACTTGTGTATGTCCTACTTTTGATACCATGCATTCCTTACAGTGCCCTGTGGTTTGGAGTCTTCAGAAGCGTTCCTGGGCCATCCAGTAGAATGGCCAACTCCAATTTGGGCTACCGCGGTAGAAGCTGCGTTTTTCTGCGTTTTGTCTGGAAACTTCAGGCGTCTTCAACTTGTCCAGCAATAGCATCTCTGCAACATTTCTGCATCCAAGGGTTCAGGGATAGGAGGCTTTCTTCAACAGTGGCATCTGTGACACCTGCTGTCGCTGTGCACCGGTGACCATCCCTGAAACCGGCTTTCCCCTCCTCCCTATAGTCCAGTATCCTGAATAGTCCTGCGCTGGTACCTGCAGCATTGTTCCAAAGAAGTAGTTGCAAACAGCTCCTGGACACGACTGGTACTCTTCTTGCACCCGCAGCTTCTGGGCCTCTTTGACCAGAACCAACTGCAGGGAAACTTACCACAGGTGACCCTCCAATGACCTTGCGAGTCTGAGGAACAATCTGAGTAAGGGGGGTAAGTTAAAACAGTACTTACCTGCACCCCTATCTCCACTCTTTAAAAGTTTGTAAACTTTTAAATGGTTTTGTAAATTTTGGTCAAAAGGTTTACTCACTAGTGAACTTCAATTTTTTTCCCACTCCCTAAATCTATTGGAAACTTTATGAACATTTGGGCACAAGGCACCATACAACTTAATGTTCGACTTTATAAGTAATGGTTGTAACTCCTGTGCACTGTGAGTGCTATGTCTAATTACTTCCCTTTCCTTTCAGGTATTGAGAGGGTGAATTGATTATTTGGCACTGACAAATTGTGACTGTATATATGTGTTTATGTGGTGTGATACTATTAACTGCTGTTAGTCATTTTCATAGTGTGTTCTTGGCCATAAATACATATTTTATTTTTATAACCGTCTAGTGTAATCCTTGATTGCTCATTGTGTGGACTCATTGTGGACCCCTGACTCCATTCACTTACTGCGGAGATTTGGCCTTGACCACTACCTTGATTAGATTGGCTTACAGCCCCAGAGTTTCCCTGTTCATTATAACTCGGGTGGCCGCCTAAACGGATTTGTGTGAATATTGCACATTTTCTACTGCGCCTTCAAAATGTTCCCTCGCGTCTATATGTGGGGGCAGACCCCCTGCAGCCTCCCATGCCCCCCTATTTATAATTAACATTAACCACCCCACCACATATGTATGCTGCTAAATTGCCCTGCTGAATTTTGACATTGTTGTATGCATAGTAATAGGTTGCACAGTAATTGTATACCCTTCTAAACATCTGTCCATGCCAGAGTTGAGAAATCCAGTCTAACAGTCATCTATGTAAATTATTACCTTACAAACTTGAGTGGGGTAGGTAAAAGGCCATAAGGCAAATATGTTTGAAGGCATGATGAATCTTATCATGCTGGAACATATTTTTGCTTCTTGTTTCCTTTAGTTCAATCAGCATTTGAAAGATTCTAATGAGTTGAATGCAAAGAAGCTGGCAATTGCTGTTGATTGATGGGTGTCCCACAGATTGTCCCATAAGGACACAAGTGCTTCTGGTAAGCATGAGGAGGGGAATGTGGGTGGGAATACTGAAAAACCTGGTTCCCGTACGGCCCACAAAATGTTTGTTAAAGGAAAAGAGTCGCATGGAGTTAATGGGAGTCCAAGGTAGTGGGACTCACCGTTCCAAACACAGATCTGGCCAAAGTAATCCTCCCTACATACAGAGATCCTCAGCATCTTGGGTTACCTGTGGAGCTACTGACCATGTGAGGGAGAACCCTGCTGTTAGGGTAAGACCTTGGGAGCACACTCTGTAAAATCAGGTTTTCTCTTATGATAAGGTAAAGATACTCAAGGGGCATCCGTCACTTCTGATTCTGAGCAGGCAGAAGCTACTCTAGTGTCCCTTGGGTCTTGGGAACAGCAAGTTGCTGATGCATATGCATCCATCCCTGGCAATACTAAGTGTTAATTGGAGGATAGTGCACTAGTAGATGGTACAGATATCAGTGCAATCAAGGACCCTGAAGCTAGTCTAACTCTGGTAGTTTCAACTTTGGCAGAACAAGAGGCACCGGCCAGAGCTCCTCTGAAACCCATCAAGTTAGCAAATGCCCCTCTCTCCCTCAAAGGTTCATAGTAATGCCCGAACTCCAGCAGTAAACAGAGTAGTTTTAAGGATTCCTGTAAGTGCCCAGAGGCAAATTCCAGGTTGAGTACTGCTGGTGAAATATTTTACATACTTGGGTCTTGTGGATGACACAGCAGAAATGTCATGTACAAGGTCTCAACTAAAGAAAGGCTACCTTTTCTAAACCTACGGGGGAAGGCTAAAGAGTCAAGTTCCAAAAAAAGGGAAGAAGAGTTTGTCCACTAAAATGTTTTCAACTGAGGTTATCTGACCAAATCCTTGAAATAGATGAGGAAGAAGGGTATTCAATTCCTAAGATCATCTAGAACTGCAGCGTATACTTGCAGAAGGACAACCCTCTAGGGATGAATTTAGTCCGGTTCAGAGAGTGCCCTTCACTGGAATGCATAGGGAGAAAGGCCTATTGTCAGTCGAAGGGTGAGCCCTTTGGAAACATAGGATTCATTGGGAAGGTGGGTTACTGTATAGTGAACCTACAGAGTCCACACGAGGAAGCCATAGGAGGTTGGTGATCCCTTGATATGGGAGACCCCTCCTCCTGCAGTTGGAGCATGAAGTGCCCCTTTCAGATCATCTTGGGACCAGGAGCATTAAGGAGAGGTTATCTATGAATTTCTTAGATGGCCTAAGATGGAGGTCCATGTAGAACGTCACTGCAGGAGTTCTACTTCTCTTATCTTGCAAAATGTGAGCAAATATTCAGGGACCATTGGTACCACTCCCTCCAGTGGGTGTACCATGTGAGAGAGTAGAGATTGACATTGTTGGTCCCCTTGATCCTACTACATCCTCTGACAGCAGGCTTATAATGAGGGTGTTGATCATGCAACCAGATATACTTGAAGGCATCCCAATCAATACAGTGACTGCCTTGTTAATTGCTAGAACATTAGGCATGTTTACTAGGGTTGGCTTCCCTAAAAAAGTTGTCCGACAGCTGCACCAACTTTGTCTAATTATATGCAGGCCACTTGGATGGAGTTTGGGGTGTCTTATTAGGCTCCTGTATTGAGGAGAATAGTATATTTTTGTACCAGAGCCACCATTTCTTTACTTCTGGGCTGAGCTTTGCATTTTTACCTAAGCGTTACTTCGGTATTTGTAGTCCTTGGTGTTTGTTACTGGACTGGCTGCTTCCCATTATATATTTTCTACTCCAGGAACATGAAAAGTCTAATGCATGCAGGTAGCTGTAGCGCCTCGCAATAGCTGGTCATTCTGTTCACCAAGCCTTTTGGCAATCACCTGAAAATGTGAGACCCCACGACAGGACTGAGGCTGATAGTACTGGGATAAGGAAGGTGGTACCAATATCTGTGTGGCTCCATACATACCTGGGAGCCATGGATGGTGGCCCCTCTAATCTCCCTCACACTACCTTTGGCGTAAGTCTGGCTCCATCATGGCACTGAAAGACAGCCTACCCTGATTTGACGGGGGTCCTTGGGACCAACTGAGAAGGCCATATCCCTGATTCTGTCATACTAGCCATATTCATTTGAGAGGGATCTTCTAGACAGTTGCTGTTTTTGTGTGGCATCTTATAAATGCCCATGCACTTCTCAAAGTAGGATATTTGCTGAATGAAAATACAGCATCTTCTCTGCCAAATTGATTTGTTAGATGACTATAACTAGCTTCCATCTGCCTTTGACTGGTGTGCTGAACCTGTGGTTTGAACTGCTTGCAATGAACTTTGAAATCTATAGATGGCACCATGTAGGGGATAGCCATCACAATGAGCTTTCTCTACCTAGACTCTGCCAAGGGTCCTTCACACCCTCAAAGAAATCCTAGATCTCAGTGTTGTGTGAAAATTCACTATTGAGTTTATTTACTCGGAAGGTCCCCCCTCAGCATTTCACCCTTTATGATCTAGCTCTGCCCACTGCCCTCCTTGAGAATAGACTCTCCACCTTTTGAGTGATGATCAACCTGCAGGTCTCCCTTGTAAGCAACCTCCAAATCGTTCTCCATATGTTTGTACTTGTCAACCTTGTATTCTGTATTGCACTCTGCTGTTTCTTAAACCCAGGCCCATGCTCTATAATTATTAATAGCAGAAATTAATTTAAATGTTTTTTTTAACGTATTTAGTATGTGTATATATTTTGAGGCAGCTGCAGGTTTAAAACCTGGTTAGCCATTTTCTATATATACACTATTATTTATCCCTCAATTACGTTGAACCAGATTATATAATATGGGTGTCCATTTTTATCTCCTTCAGTATAACCTCCTACGGAAATCATTAGAGGTGGCGATCACCCCGGAAATCCATGGAAGAATTGATCAAACGTTACTCTCCCTTATGCCCAGGGTAAGTCTGCAATATAAATTTACAGTTGAATGTTGTTTTTTATTAATTGAGTTGTATTCTTGTTTCCCTAAAATCTAGAGTTGCCACATGTCCCCCCAAATCCACTCCTGGCTTTCAACCAGTGAGTTTAGCATGGAGGAGGTTTTTCTGTATTTTCACCTTCATTAGTAAAAGCCAACTGGACAGGTATAGAATGTTTGCTTTCACCCCCAAATCTTGCTTCTCACATGCCTTTAGGATCTTATAAAAAATATACATGTGACAGAAATCCTAGAAACACTCAAGCGGTCTTCAAATTAATTCCTATCACATTACCCAATGTTGTATAAGGGTCCAAGGTCTCCTAGACTGGCAGGACCCCTGACCACTAAATGTATCGGATTCATTGGCTTGTGAGATTTTGCCCACATATTTTAAGTAACATGTTCCCCTCCCTTTGCACTAGGCCTGCATGTGGGCACGTTGTAGCTATCTGATCCTCCCTAAGGTTGGCAAATCATATAAGGCTGCCTAGTACAAAGTTGCTGCCATATGTATGTGTGTATATAATTATTTCAATTTATAAAGAACCTAAGCATAAGAGAGTTATCTAACCAAGCCATCCCATCAGGAGAATTACTGTCATCAAAAATTACACGTTCCACTACAGCCGCTCTCCTCCTCCACCTAATCTATAGACCCCTGGGCCCAACCTCTTATTTAGAAGAGGACATAGCCACACTACTGACATCAGACCTCAAGCCCTCATCCAAGGCCATCATCCTAGGAGACTTCATCTTGGGCCTCAATGAGAACGACAACCAAGCATCTGCTCTAACACTATCGAAGCACTAGGATTCTCCATTCGCTCTGCAGGCCCCACCCACATCAAAGGCTGCACCCTAGATTGATTAGCCGACCACAACTGCACCATCAATTTATCTAACAACGACCCCTGCCCGTGGTCAGACCACAACACAATGCTGTTCACCATCAACACATCCACACACTCTAGTTCACCCACCATCATTGCACTTGCAACCCAAGTTCGCAACCTTCGCAACATCACACCTGCCAACATGCTACCATTGCTTTCTACGATCACAGATCATAATGATAAGATCACCGACCCCACTTCCCTGGTAGCCACCTACAATCAGACCATGGAGGCAGCTATACAACGTGTCTCCCACCCACACCCCAACCCCCCCCCTCCCACTCCCGGCACATGCAAAGCCAAACCCAAAGCCCACATTAGTCACTGGTTCACCCCAGAGCTTAAACTGTGCAACAAAAAAAGAAATGCAGACTCTAACTGGATAAAAAGCAACCACGACAATAAACTCCAATTCGCCCCCTTAGCCGCAGAATATAAAGAAGCCACCCTCCAAGCCAAGGGCAATACTTATAACATACGCATCGAGAATGCCAATTCCGACTCCAAAGGGCTATTTTCCGTCTTGCGAGAATTGGAATCACCCTCCCATGCCCCTGACACTGTTACCAAAGATCAGGCGTGGTGCGAAAGCATACAAAAAGCACTCCAAGACAAAATCACTTCCTACAATAGAAGATCAACCTAAAAAAACTCACACCACCCCAATCCTCACCATCTATCGTGGAACACAACCCCACAAAAATCTTACCCCAGGTTTGAATCCTCACCTTTTACGGTAGAGGAGACATCCACATAAAAGGCCTCAAACCCTCAAAATGTCGAGGAGACATTTTCCCGGCCACGCTGATCAAAGACTGAACCAATAACATAGCCCTGTTTATCACATCCTTGATTAACTTCTTTACCTCCAACAAAGTACTTGAAAACCTCAAGGAAGCGTGGGTACTTCCATTTTTGACGAAACCCACCCTGGACCCTAATGTTCCAACGAACTACAGGCCCATCAACACAGTGCCTTTTCTATTAAATTTTGTAGATAGTGGCTTATGTACAAATCCAGAACTACCTCGAAAAACACAATCTACTTGGCCTTCGCCAATCAGGATCTAGACCGGGCCACGGCACTGAAAAAGCCTTGGTAGATCTTAAAATCCAAATGGATAAATTCAGACAGATGCGACCTTGCCATCCTCCTCTTACTGGACCTCTTGGCAGCCTTTGACTTTGTGAATCATAACTTATGCCGCCACCTTCCCAGCGATGCCCCCTTCTCAAACAATGCCATAAGCTGGATTGAATCATTCCTGTCAAATTGATCCACAAGAGTCTTCTCCACTACAGCGGCTGCACCTCCCCAGTCATGTATGGGGTTCCACAAGGATTGTGCGTCTCCCGCACGCTTTACAACATGTTGTCGAAACCGCTCTTTGACAGATTTGACAAATTGGGTGTCACATGCACAAACAATGCCGACGACACCCAGATACTAATACCCATCACATGCAATTGCAACGCCGACTCCAAATCCCTGAACGCTATCTACTCGGCCATACAAGCCTGGATGGCTCAACATGAGCTCTGTCTTAATGATGATAAAACAGATTCTGATCATAGGCAGCCCATGCAGGCTGAAGAACCTCCCATCCACCTACATATACTTTGTCATTGATGGGAACATAATCACAGTGGCCAAAGAGGTCAAAAGTCTGGGGGTTTACCTACACTCTGCAAAAACTCTCACCCGACAAGTCAATGCCATAATTTCAGCCTCTGCATACACAGCAAAACTCATCACCGCCTGCAAACCCCTACTAACCGTAGATGACTGCATCACACTGGCTAGAGCCTTGATCCTCTCCAGAATCGACTACTGTAATGCCATCTTCGCAGGCACTTCGGCCAAAAACATCACAAAACTTCAGATTGTCCAAACAAGGCTATCTGAGCGGCACTCACCTTCCCAAAATCAGCTCAAATTTCGACTACCAGACGCAATATCCATTGGCTACCAGTCAGAGACAGGATCAAATTCAGAATACTCTTACTGATGTACAAATATGACCAACACTGCCCCTCGCTACCTCTCCAACAAAATAACTAAAGCTCAACCGTCCAGACCATTTGCAAATCAAAATAAAAACAAAATCGTTTATCCCCACTAATCGCAGCAGATGATTTTGAAGAATCTACTGTTGGTGGATGCTGAACAAGATGAAGGATTTACAGAAAATCTAGAGAGATTTGGGATTGACACTTTGGTACCATAGGTAAACTGGTTGAAGTCAAAATCTAATCCAATTATGCCAAATTGTTCACATCTAGAGATTTTTGAAGATCTAGTCTAAGATGGTTTAAATAAACATAGTCAATATGCAAATACTGGAAAGGTCCAGTAGGCCAGGGTATTTCTCCTCTCACTGTTCGCAGCGTGTGCCCTGCCATGAACTTCTGGCAAATTAGACAATTTCCGATAAAGGCAGCAACATGTTCAGTCAGATTGGGAACAAACCAGTCTTACGATATCAGCGCTGCAAGACTCTCATGTTGTGTGTGTGCTGGGTACTGAAGTTGGTCTAATGATACTTTAATGCGAGAGGCATAACCAGTTTGCCGGTACTGTCCCATCACCACATTGCATCCATGGGGTGCAATGAGCACCCCCTACGTTTCCATAACTCTCTTCTAGTGGTGTGCATCCCTGCAGTTTCGTTATTTGTGCTATGCGCAAGGTATTAAAGCCTTTCTTCATTACCATGTTGCGTGCTAATTAGGTGGTGTGTCAAATTCAGATATTTTGGGAAAATATGCTGCTTTTTTGGCCTCTGTCAGCGGCTTCATTGCTCTGTGAAAATAGATCTTCTCTAGTATGGGCTACACACTTCGCCACGATGATGGCCAATGGGAGCTGTAGTGCATCTCAGCCTTTCCAAAAATGTCTGTTGATTGCCTCAGCTTTGTCTCCCACATTTGAAGTTTTTCTTTACAGTGTGCCCCGGGTGAGGACTAGTATGGGGCTCTAGCTGTTCTTACGGTGACCCCATTCATGGTTGAGTTGGTTTTCTCATGTCATGTTTACACAGGGTATGGGCGACCAGTGTTTCTAGTTTGGGGGGGGATCTGAGGGGGGAGTATGGGGTAGCATGGGTGGGAGTGGGTTACTGTGGGGGAAGAGGGGGTTGTTAAGTTGGGTGGCTCGGTTATTTCTTTTACTGATGCGTATGCTGGTAGGGCCTGTAGGTTGGGAAGTAACCCTTTTGTTCTCTTAGGCCAAGGTGAAGGAGGTGGGTTATCTTCCTGTGTAATTCCTTTGATGCATAGCTATGGCAGTAGGGAACAGGTCTAGCTATCTCTCCTTTCTCACCTGGAATGTGAATGGGCTGGGGTTTAGTATCAAGAGGAGGCTGGTGCTGCAATTTCTCAACTGGCATTCACCCGATCTCGCTCTCCTCACTGAGGCCCACCTGGCTGGAGCAGAGTGTACATTCTTTAAACTCACTAAAGTAAAGTGGTGCATGCTGTGTTTTCCATGGGGGCGAGAGGTGCCCTGGTACTGATGAACCAGTGGCTCCCCATCCGGGCTACTGACTGCGCCACAGGACCCCTGCGGGAGCTTTGTTCTGGTGAGGGTGAACTGTGGGGAGAGGTTTGGGTAATGTGCGTGTACGCCCCCCTCACACTTCGCCTCTTGATGCTGGAGAATTTGAGTGAAATACAAACAGCCCCCTGGAATAATCAAGCAGATACCTGGATCCTTGGGGGGGAGTGGGGGGGACTTTAACAACATCATGGACCCTCTGCGAGGCCGCACCCTCTCCAGGAGTAGGAACACCAGCACTCCTACAAAATCAAATACCTTTTCCCTGGCAGTGGGGCTTGAGGATGCCTGGAGGGCTTTACATGCATCGGCCCTAGGCTTCTCCTTTTTTTCTGTGGTACATGGCTCCATGTCTAGGCTTAACTACGTCTTTATCTAGCTGACCTTCACAAGTCTGTATCAATTCGGTTCTTAGTCAGAGGCATCTCCGAACATTCCCCATTGGTCATGGAGCTCACTACTGGCAGGCCCAGGGTGAAGCCACAGTGGCATCTGAATAGCTATTACCTGGGTTTCTCCGAGTTTGTGGAGGGAGTTGTAAATGAGGGGTCGGTCGATAGTCCGGAGGCACTATGAAAGGACTATAAAGCAGTGCTTAAGGGAGAAATTATGTCTCTGGTAATAGCACATAGACAGGCCCACAGGCAGGTGGTCTTTGAGGCAGAGGACCTTGAGACTGCTGCAGAGGAGGAATATCTATAGGTTGGGACCCTGGACAAGCAGGAGGCTCGCCTCAAAGCCCAGGATCGGCTTATGAATACTGCCCTTGACAATGCCAGGCAAGGGCACTGGCTCAAGCATAGCCAGATCTAGGAGACCGGTGACCAAGCTGGGAAATGGTTGTCTTGGCTTGAGAAAAAGTATGAAGGGCAAAGACACATGAGGGAAATGGCTGGCGTGTGGCGGGTGCGGCTGACTGGGTATGATGTCCTTTCATCGCCTGCCTGTTTATCCCCAGGTTTTTTAACGTGCAAATTCCATCGAATGTGCTCATCAACATTTTTAGGGGTGTGGGAAAGGGCAGAAAATGGTTTGGGCGGGTGGGCAATAGCAAAAAATACGTTTGGGGGGAGCCCCCGCAAAAAAAAAACAAAAAAAAAAATCCATGAGCACTTTCGATAGAATGTGCACGTTAAAAAGCTTGGGGATGAACAGGCAGGCGATGAAATGACATGGAACCGGCTGATGGAGGCCGCAGAGATTGTGGAAGCATTTGCTAATTATTTTGAGGATCTCTTCCACTCTCGACAAGCCGAGGGCCTGTTGGTGGGTTCCCCTTCCTGGACGGCATTCCCCCTGATGCTGCTCGCACAAAGTTAAGACCTTTATGCCGACCTTGCAGGGGAGGGAATCTCGGACGCCATCTTGCACCGTCAGTCTGGAAAGGCCCCTGGGCCTAATGGCTTCCCATTGGATGTCTGGAAGAGGCTCAGGGTGTTGACGTCCCTGCACATGCATAATCTCTTCACTCACTGGAGAGCGAAGGGCCTGCTCCGCCCAGATCTTAGAAAGGCGCTTATTGTTGTCATTCCCAAGGTGGCAAGCCGCTGGAATCCTGTGCATTTTATAGGCCAGTATCCCTGATAAATGGCGAGGTCAGGATCCTGGCGTGACTGCTGATGGAGCGCCTGAGCAGAGGTGTTGCCTCCTTGGTCCACCAGGACCAGTGTGGATTAGTCCACCCGAATGAGTATCCACAGGCTGTGGATGGCCGTGTCCCAGACATCTGAGCTTCTGGGCCCATTAACTCTTGTTTTGGTGGACTTTAAGAAGGCCTTTTATTCTGTGGAATGGGAAGTTCTTTGGGAGATGATGACTTGTATGGAGTCTGAGGTGAATTTCCTGGGCTGGGTTCGCCTGTTGTATTCATCACTGAATGTGGAGGTATGTTTATTGGGAGGGCACTCCAAGCTTCTTCCAGCTCCAACCATCGAGGCTTCTGGGAGGTAGTATTCCAGGTGAACGCATGTGAAAGCTGAGCGACCAGGATGTATCTCACCATGTCCGTAGCCCCCAGGTCTCCCACCGCCCGTCCGCCCAGCATGATCCTCCTCGGGATACGTGATTTCTTTCCTTCCCATATATAGTTCATGACCTGTTTTTGGAGCTCTTGGACTGCTTTTTTCGGGATGGATGCTGGTAAGGCAGTGCAGTGATAAATCAGTCTAGGGATGAGGTTCATTTTCAGGGCAATTATTCTCCCAAACCACGAGATCTCTTGCTTCTGCCAGCGTATCAAGTCACTTTTGAGTTCTTTGAATAGTTGAGGGAAGTTTGCTATATATATCTCGTTAGTTCTGTTAGGGAGGTGGATCCCCTAGTTGCTTAGGTGGTTTCTCGCCCAGGGAATAGGGAAGTCGCTTTCCAGGCCTCTGATCGCTTCCTGGGACAGGTTAATGCTCATTGCAGAAGATTTAGAGAGATTTACCTGGAAGCCTGACACCTCCTTGAATATTTCCAGTTCTGCCCATAGTGCTTTCATGGACTCTTTGGTTTGGGATAATGTTAACAGGATATCGTCAGCGTAGAGGGCTGCTTTATACGTCTGCTTTTTGAGGTCCAGACAGTGTATTTTTGGATTTTGGCAGATTCTATTGGCGAATGGCTCCATCGATAGTGCAAATATTAAGGGGGAGAGAGGGCACCCTTGTCTTGTGCCCCTCTTAATCATGATTGGGTCTGATCTAACTGCATTCATTCTGAGCCTAGTAGAAGGGTGTTGATAGTTGGCTAGTGTCCATTTAATGAAATTTGGGCCAAATCCATAATGCTTTAGTATTTCTTGAATATATCCCCAGTCTAGCATATCGAAGACCTTGTGGGCGTCTAGCGATAAAACCATCATTCGGCGGCCAGTCCTGTTGGCCAACTCAATGATATTTATGGTTCTTCTAATATTGTCATGGGTATTGCAACCCGGAATTAATCCCGTTTGGTCCAAGGGGATGATCTCTGGGAGTAGGCATGGCAATCTGTTCGCTAGGATTTTCGCGAATCTTTTGGTGTTGTTATTCAGTAGGGTGATGGGCCTATATGAAGCACATTGATGTCTGTCCCTTCCAGGTTTCAGGATGAGGACTGTTAGTGATTCCTCCATGGAAGGCGTAATGGTTCTCGTATGGAGGAACAAGTTAAAGAGGGATGCCAGGTGAGGTGCGAGGATATGGGCGAATTTCTTATAAAATTGTGCCGATAGCCCATCTGGGCCTCGGGTAGAGTTTTTAAACATTCGAATGGTGTCGCTCACTTCCTCCGTTGAGATTGGATTTTCTAAGGCCTCCATTGATGGGTTTGAAGGGGCTGGTTGGACCCCCGCTAAGTATTGGAGCTGCGCGGGTTTTGCCGTGGGAGGCCCAGACATGATGCCCCTGTGATGTTCAGTCATGAGTTCCAACTTGTCCTTGTCAGAGTAGAGAGAGTTACCTTTGTCAGTTAGGGATTGGATGCAATTCCTCGACTGCAGCTTCTTGAGTTTGTGGGCCAGTAACCAGTTTGCTTTCTTACTGTGCACGTAGTAAAATTGCTTTGTGTATGTTAACTCTCTGGCTGCTTTATCCGCTAGGTGCATTTACAGAGTCCTCTCTGCTCTCTTGAGCTCGCGGCTGGCCTTATTCGTGTGCCCCCTCTTGAGGTTATTTTCTGCCTCCGCCACCATCGCCTCAAGTTTGTCTCGTTGTAATTTGTTAAGTTGTCTGAGCCGCGCTGTGCAGTCACCCGCAACTCCCCGGATGACAGGTTTCATTGCATCCCAGACGACTGCTAGCAGGGTGTCCAAGGTAGTATTCTCTCTGAAGTAATTCTTGAGGGCTTCTGCCATTTCGGTGTAGATGACTTGGTCTGCTAGGATATGGTCTTGTAGCCTCCAGTAGCGTTGAGGCGGTTCTGGAAGGCCCTGCACTCAGCTTCATTATGACTGGAGCATGGTCAGATAATGCTCTGTGCCCTATTGCAAATCAATCCTCGAATGCCCAAGGTGGGCGTGCGAGAAGTGTGTATATTCCTTCACCCCTAAGTTTGCTAACCTCCATACCTCTATGGTTTCTATCTCCCTTAGAAATTCAGCCATAACGGGGGGGGAGAGTCTTGTTGGAAGTTGGGGTCTGGGATCAGGTTGAAATCCCCTCCCACAATTGGGTGGCCCACCGCAAAAGCAGTGATTTTCGGCAAGAGAGAGCAAAGGAAGGCCTTTTGGGCGCTGTTCGGGCAGTAGATCGCTACTAGAGTAATTGGTAGTTGGACTAGGAGGCCTTTCAGCAAAATGTAGCGCACCTTTTTTGGCAGAGATTTGAGTTGGCGGCAAGTCCTTGCTCAATAGTATGGCCGCCCCTCTTTTCTTCTGTCCTGCAGAGGCAACATAGCGTCTAGGGTAGCGATGGAAAGAAATGTTTTTCATCTGACACCAGAAGGTGCGTTTCCTGCAAGAAGACGACATCCGCCCCAATCTGGGAGAGCCTGTGCTCCACGGATTTTCTTTTACGCGGTGCGTTAAGGCCCTGCACATTCCAGGTAGCCACTGAGAGTTCTTTATTTAGACAAGTCATCTTTGTTTGGATAGGAGTATCTGGCTGTCTATTCCCTTTAAAGAACGTAGTTTTCTGGCCTCCCCTCTTCCAGGCAAATGAGTTCCTCTAAGTGCTTTTATTTTCTCTCGAAGATTGCCAGTACTTGAAGGATGCATCCTCACAGCACTTTCTGCCCTCCCCTCCTTTGATTCCGAATCCTCTCTCCCCCTCTCCGTCATCTAAAAAAAAAAAAACAGGAACAAAAAAACCAAGAACAAAAACAGCAACAGGTATTGCGGACCAGCCTTCTACCAACGGGGTAATCGGCTGGGCCATCGCTGCATCATCAGTAGGAGGTCATGAGACCTCTAGTTGGACTGGGAAGTTTGCAATGTTGAGGCTTGAGTTGCACAGGATCGTCTATAGCTCGTTCTTGAAGTAGGTGATTGAGACGCAGAGATTCCCAGAAGGCTCTCTGCAGTAGAAGCGACAGGCTTTGCGTTGTTACTGTGCGGAGCCATCTGGAGTCAAGCGATCACCAGGATCAGGGCCGCCAAGCAACGGTGTTCCACCAATAAAACTTTCTGGTGAAATTTTGAAATCCTCCTAGGTAAGACTCAGCGATTATTCTGCTTTTTCCCTTTAGTTTGCAGACCCCGCACCCTGCGGCGTCTCTCAGCCCTAGACCAGGCGAGGAGAGGCTCCCTCTCCATACCCTCTGGGTTTCTGGCTGGCTCATCAGGGGGTCATCTTGTGCCTCAGGATTCATGAAGACTTTGGCTTCTTTCAGAGAGAGGATCTGTCGGGGTTTTCCCTCCCTGGTGAAGGCGAGGGCCGTAGGGAAGTTCCATCGATAGGTGATTTTGCGTTCTCGGAGCCAATCAGTCATGGACCTGAGGGCCCTTATTTTGGCCAGTGTGGATGATGATAGGTCCTGGTAGAGGGATATTGAAGCATCTCGGAAGTGGATCTGCTCGGGAGTTCTTGCTTCACGCATTATCTCCTCCTTCAGCCTATAAAAGTGGACTCTCACTATTACGTCTGAAGTGGAGTCTGAGTTTTGTCTGGGTCTTGCTCTATGAACACGATCCAGTTCTAACGGTGAATCGTCTGGGAGCATTATGATAAATCGGAGTAGGTCATTGACATAGGCACCAAGCTCTCTATCTGAAACCGACATTGGGATCCCTCGTAAACGGATATTGTTGTGCCTAGCTCGATTTTCGGCGTCTTCTTGCTTAGCTTCTAGCAACGCACATCTGGCTTCAAAGTCGCTAATTCTGTCTGCTCCTACTCGGATCAGGAAGTTCTGTTCGCACAGTGTGGTTTCAATTTCTTCCGTGCACGCTTCAACCTCCCCCATGCGCTTGTGAAGCACTGTTATCTTGCTCTGAACTTCTTCGGTTCCCTTCTGGAATTCTTTAGTAAGAGCCGAGAGGAGATCTTGTAGGTCTGCCTTTGTGACAGATTGGGTCGCCATCTCTGCAGATAGCTCCGGATGGGTACTTGCTGCCTCCACCCCACCGCGGTCACTTCTTAAGGCTTTTCCACCCATAGGAGTAGTTAATAGAGCTGCAATGTCAGCTTGTTTGATGGGCTTGAGGGCTTTGGCCATGATGTAACAATCTGCTCTTTTGCCTTTCTGAATGAGGGGACGGTGCAGAAGATTCTCCCGGTTATCGCTTGCCTGATATGAGGATTGGCTTAAGCTAGGGACGAATAGTCTCGCAGCCCCCACCAGCAGCTTGACTTCTGCACATTTGTGGAGCCTAAAGATGAATAGAGTAGTTGTCCTCAGCTTGCTGGTGGCAGTGAAGTGAGGTCTAAGCCGTGAAATAGGTGGGAACCCAGCAAAATATCTCGAGCTGTTGAAGGCTTTTCGGTATTACTGCAGCTCTGATCTGGTGCTCTGGCAATTCGAGGACAACAGGCTGGTTAAGCTGATTAGCAGATTGGGGAGTGCAACAGGACCTATGTTCCCAGAGGGATGTCCAGGCTTTGTTCATCACCCTGGGAGGGTTCTAAGATTCAGGGGCTTCCAAATAGAAGTGATGGTATTTCGTACCCTAGCAGCTGTTCGTAGCCCTGACTCCCCACCGGGTCACACTGAATCCTCTGCCCGATTGGAACGGCTGCAGTGCAGGTGTAGGAAGCAGCAGTTAGTAGGGATAGCCCCCTACGTGATCAGATTAAACTGAGATGGTGTGCAGGACTGAGTCCAGGTGGAGCCCGTCGGCCCCTGAAAGCTGGCGCTGGAGGAGGTAGATCTATTCACGGCACTTGAGGAGCACGGGAGGAGCCACCCCACCTTTCACAGCCCAATTGCAGATCCAGCAAGGTGGCCACTTTTGAGAGGGGAATCCCAGACCCTCGGGGCGGAGAAGACAGACTCCAAACACCCTGCCTCAGCCGGGCTGTAGTTCCGCGTCCCTTTCCTCCCACTCCTCTGCCAGTGCTTCTGGAGTTTCGAACCTCGGCCGACAGAGGAGCCAGACACCCAGCCCCCCGGCTCAGGTGCTCCATGGCTGGACGCCGCCCCCAGCGCAGAGAGGACCGCTCCAGGCAGGAGCGTCCCAGGGAGCCGCAGTAGAGTGTTGCCAGATGCTGGGTTGTGCTTTTCTGGTACCGGAGGAGAAGGGCCAACCCACCCCGCCGAGACACGCCGGGTAAAGGGCCCCGGAAACTCGCCGAGGAGAAGATCAGGCCCGCCTCCCCGTCGACCGTGCGAGGGGCCTCATCTGCTGCTTCCTGGGGCGACGAGACTCCAGATGTGGACCCGGTGCCCGCTCAACCGGGAGGCCGCATCGCCACCCCGCCCCCCCACCCCGCTTCACAGCTGCGTGGAACGAAGCCCTCCACCGCCCGACCGCACACCAGCCTTCAGTGCGGGGGCGACAGGGAGAGCTGAAGCATCTCTGCTGTGGGGAACTGCCGTATCACAAGATCGCAGACGGGAGGGCCATGCAGGAGTGAAGGAGAGTGTCTTGCTTCCAGCCAGAGGAGATCAGCGGGTCTCTCAGCAGCTCACCGGATTGAAATATGGGAGGAGCCACCGCACAACCCTCTGGAGTTTTCGGGATGTGATGGCCAGCCGGGAGGCCGTGTGCAGGACAGCATGAGCCGCCCCCTCTGAGTCCAGCGAGTGTCTCACTCTTGCCCTCCCATCTATGTGGGCCGGGCTCGCCAAGAGCAAAGTCCGGACGCACTGCCGTCTGCCATTTTTGTCGGGTTTCGTACACCTCCGCAGCTTCAGGCTGGCAAAATCACCCGTCCCAGGGTCGTAGAGATATCGAAGTACAAGCAACACATGCCGCTTCTCACTGGGATTGCCTCCAAACACTTTTTGGGGTATAACGCAGGAATTCACCGGTGCATAGTCTTCAGCACCGTGGCACCAGCCGGGAGCTCTTATGGAGCCGCCCCAACCGCCATGGCTCCAAGCCACGCCCCCAATGGTCTTTCTTTTTATATTGCCCTTGCTCTCTTCTCCTTCTCTTCCCTTTGCCTTTCCCTCTTTTCTTACTCTTTCCCTTTCATCTTTCTCCTTCTCTCTTCAAGCTCCCTTCTCATTTCTTCCTGTTTCTTCTCCTTTATTAGCTCTGTTTTCATTCCCTGTCTTTCACTTCCTCCATTATTTTCTTTCTTCCTCCTCTAACTTCCCTCTGTCGTGCCTCTTATTCCTCTTTTTCCTGTTTCTTTAACATCCCTTTCTTCATCTTTAGTGTAGCTCAAGTTCCTTCCGTCTAAGCAATATTTGTCCTCTCACCCACTCAGTCGGGGTACTCACCATCTCATCCTTATCACTCTGTTTTTCTGTCTTTGCATCTCTTCAATCTGTTTGTTTTGTCTGTAGTTCGCAGCGTTTGCCATTCGCGTCGCATATACACTGGCACTTGCTTTTTTAACTTACGTGGTGGGCACATATGTGGTTAGTATACCCTGCTGCTGCTGCTTTTAATTCCTTCACAGGATAGAATTCCCTGTCCTTTGTCTGGCAGGTCGATGCTTTGTGGAGGAGGAGCAGCCGAAGGTGCTGTGCCCTCCCCATTGTCCTGATTAAGCATCCAATCTCTGTGGTTGATCCTCCACTTCATCCCCAATCTTCTCTCTCTAGAATGGCTAACCTTTTTTGTAACTTTTCCCATTCTAAGGGGCATGTTAAAATGTCATATTTTGCAGCACTGATTTCAAAAGAGTGCCCTCTTGGGGCTAGGCCATAAACATTTTGCCCACTGTGCCCCGCACCCACTCAGCATTATACTTAAAAATCTTAGTTTTGTACCTTGGAAGAGACTTGCACAAATGCATAACGGGAGTGTCTCCCATGATGGCACGTTACGATACCGATACTTACCGGACCTCTAAATTGTACTATTTCCTCATCTCTCGTTCACAATCTCCCATCAACAATACTTTCTTCTATTTTTAACACCTTCTATGTCTCTTCCCAAGCCTGTCGGCTACAACTGTTTGGGCACGCACCACAAACACCGCCCATGCTCAGGACTCTACCCTTTGAGTCCAAACTAAAGCTGCATGTACTCTACGATGTAAACCAATATCCACAAAGCCTTGTTTTTGCAACTTTAACCACTTATCCTCCTGAAGGTGCCAGCAATTACTGCACACATGGTTGCACCCCCAAAATAATTCCTCAATCCAAAAAAAGAAAACGCCCGTCTTCCTGTCCTACTCTGACAAGGTATCCTCTTATCTCTTAAAACTGCCCCAAAGGCGCCTGGCGATGTCTTCCCTGAACTTTTCACAGGTAATCTTGTACTTCTTAATAACCCATCTCGAGGTTCAGTGCGCCTCCTTTCATAGCCCTGGTTACATGTATCCTCTTATAAATAAATCCTTTATCACTCTTCCCCATTATTCTACAGATAAATCCCTCCCACCTTTGTTTGCCAATTCGATGGTCTATACTTACATCCGTGGATCAGTCGAGCCTTTCGGCATCGATCCTCCCTCAATCAGCCACTGCACCCTTGACCTACAGGGCACCCCACAGGGATAATCCGATGACGCTGGACAGAACCATCCGAACCACTACCATATGCAATGGTGGGGTGGACATCCACAGTCCTGTGTGCAACGACAGGCCGGAAAATCCTGTGCCCAAAAACAGAAGATTTAAGGTAATTGACAAAGGCCTGTTTTATCAACAATCCAGATAAAACAGACCGCAGTAAACACAAAATGTCTCCACGCTCTCAACATTCTCAAGCTGCTCAGCGGTTTAAGAATACAAAATACATCAAAGCTGGGGTCTCATTACACTCTTGATTACATACACCTACGGGAAGGTGGGATTGGTTAAGGGATTTCTCTATATATATGACTTATAAAGCTAGTTTTCTCATTGGTCATCCTCTATCTGATGGCTCCACCTGAGACCACCCCAAAACTGATTGCAGGTAAAAAATACATCACAACAACAAATTATTGGCTAATGCAACAGTTGCAAGACAGCATCAGTTGAGAACTGTGATTGGTTGGCATTGGCCTTACCTACCTTGACTATTTGGCAGGTCATCAGTACATGAGCAACAATAGTGGTAGGGGGAGCGGCACCAAGGTGCTGCAAGACACCATTTCTGATTTCCTAGGCCACACACCAGGGCTTCAGCTTTGAACTTGGCTTTGTCTAGTGTCCTTTTTCTAAGAACTTGAGGGGAGTGAATGCCTCCGCCTATCACAGTGTGGAGCTAATGAATAGCGACTGTTCTCCAACTATATTTCACGTGTGAGGAGACCACATTTTGGATTATTCTGCTAGACTTTTACTAGGATTTCAGCCCATATTAATGCGTGTATCTTTACTCTTACTGTCCACTAGAGACTTGTTCGAGCTACTTTTCTTCCAATGTTATGCCTTAATTAATGAGCACCTGGCTTTCAAGGGCTGTTTCTTTACTCAATCTAACGGAAATGTGCCTTACACTTGAATTATCTTCTGTTCTCTTCAGTGCCAGTCCAAACCTCACTTTTCCACTACACCTTTGGCAGGAGTTGTGCAGCCCTTGTCTGGTCTGCTCAGATCTGTAGTTTCTGATTCAGCGAGTCAAACTTCACTGCTGCCTCAAGTTTTCTTCGATGCTTCCGTTCACTCGAACGTGGCTGTGCGGCCCATTTTATCCAAAATGGCCATTTGTTACTATTGGATTTCTACATCAAGCAAGCCTTGCATGCATGTTATTTGCCTTGCGTTTTCAGTGTATACATTGGTTATATGTTTCCTAGTGTCTATTGAATGCAGTTAACATTCTTCATGTCTAAATGCAATATGACCTATTGTCTGTGTATCTTCATAGTGAGTGCATATCCGCTTTATGCCTGAGTCTACATGTGTCAGTCTAGCAGTGCTGTCACTTTGTTTTCGTCATCTCTGGTTACAGCATGTTCATTTCTTCTTGAGCTTGCTGATTCATCTCTTCTTCAAATGATCCTGGATAAGGTCGGTAGGGTTGCCTTAGTGAATAGTGTCTCTTGTACTTGCAATTTGGTGGCGGAAAAGGGACAGATGCCATAAATGATGCACTTCTTTCGTTCCTATGATATAGTGGCAAAGGAAGGGGCAGACACTATGAATCACTCATTCATCTGCCTCTCTACACCTTGGTCACTGGATCCCCTTGGTCACTTGACTCTTTGGGACTCATCTAGTATAGGGTTGGACTTTTGAAGAGTGAATAAGAAAGAGTTAACTAAAGTTTCATGAGTTCATCTCAGTTTGCTTATTAGTAGTTTAATCAGTATTTGTATATAACTAATAGTGTCTCATTGTTTCCTTGAACTAAGTGTATGCTCCAAGTACTTTGACTCACTACAGCCCTTATCACTCGTAGACTAAGCCTGGCTGCTCAGCTATTGCTACCAGGTTTTTGTGTAGTTTAGGCTAGACCTAAGGGGTTACAGCTCTATCACCCAAGGTAGTCTTTTTCCGAGTTCAAGTAGGCATCTTGTGTAAAACTCCCAACACCTGGATTGATTTCTATCAGTTGGTAACATTGGACGTGGTTTCCGTGTACACAATCATGAGTTGGGTGTAAGATGTGAAGGTAATTCAACGTTTATCAATGAAATCAGCAAGTCTTGGAGATCATTCACACATGATTACTGAAATGCTCCAGTATGGTTTAGAACATAATGTCTTCATGTACAACAGAAAATATTAACTGTTGTACAGCCATGGGCACGTCATTGGCAAAATTATACATGGGACAACAGGAGGTGGTCATTTTACAATCGATCAAATATCAATTCTACACAAGTGCGATTTTATGGAACAGATATATTCACTGTGTTCATCTGGAATGGAACTACAAAGGATCGGCTGGAGTTTGTGAAAATATTTAATACTAATGAGAATAAAACATTTACAGAAAGGTTTTGTGGAAATTGTATATCTGGATCTGAATATTTCAATTGTTGATTATAAAACACTAAGCACTTTACATAGGAAACATCCTAGCACCAAACCAGTTGTTAGGGGGCTTTACAAAAGTACTGTCTGAGATAGTACTTGGGAAAGTCCACCTTCGGGGAACTGGGTTACACTACTTAGGTTTATCCTGAATACCACAAGGGTTTGGTAGAATGGCGAGCAGCCAGGCTTATTCTAAGGAGGGGGGAGGGCTATAGTGGGGTATAAAGAACACTGATACACTTAGAAGTTATATAAAACATTGTTATTTAATATATACACTAAGGCACACTGTTGTAACTTTCTAGTAAGTACCATAACACAATAAATCAATAGAAGAACACTTGCAATATTCTTTGGATAGTAGACCACAGTTGTAGTCACACAACACTCCCGTAAAAGGGAAGCACACACAAAATGGCTAGAAAACCCTAGCGATAATACTAAAAACTGTTTTAACCTAATCTCCTGCTAATACAAAGATGCCATCACCAACGCTAGAGCTAATTCTTTCAATGTCTGAATCACAAATGCCAACTCGCAATCAAAGGAAATCTTTGCCATCTTCAATGAACTTCTCTCCCCCCAATACATCAGATGAGATCATCAAAGATGAAGCCTGGTGTACTAGTATTCAAGCTGCCATGCTAAATAAAATTGAGCTCCTTCAAAAAAAATTCAAGGTCACTACAAGCCATATCTCACCTTCCTGGGCCCAGACAATGCGACCCCTCCATCCTATCAACTAATTCCAAACCACTCTTTACTTTTAAAGAGATCACTGAATTGGAAGTCATTAACCGCCTCAAAATCTTAAAACCCTCTATGTGCAAAGGAGACATCTATCCTCCCAAACTCATCAAGGTCTGTGCAGACCTCCTGGCCCGCTGATAACCTTTATTAATGCCTCTTTCAGAATTGGTATCGTACTAGACAGCCCCCTTCTAAAAAAACACCTTTGACCCTGCAGAGCCCCACAACTACCGACCTATAACCACTGTGCCATTCCTCCTCATGATCCTGGATAAAGCTGTACACTGCCAAATACAACACTTCCTTGAAACCTACTCTATTCTCGGAGTAAGGCAATCAGGTTTTTCGCAAAGGATATGGCACGGAAACAGCATTAGTGGACCTAAAAAAAACAGATTACCCAAATCGTGGATAAAGGCAAGCCAGCCCTCCTGTTACTCCTAGACCTCTCAACTGCATTTGATCTTGTAGATCACAAGACACTTACCTCACACCTTACCCATTCAGCCAACTTCTCCAAAGAAGCAGCTTGTTGGGTCACCTCCTTCCTAGAACGCAGGGCAATGAAGGCATTTTCCGACATAGCCAATGCTGCCCCCAACACTATCCATCCTCTCTTCGACAAGCTTGACGCCCTAGGTATCGCATTTACGAACTACGCTGACGATACTCAGATACTCCTACCTCTCACTGGCTCTTACTCCAGAGACGCCAAAGCACTCCATACAATATACACCACCATCCAGGCTTGGATGGCAGCCAACAGCCTCTGCCTCAATGGGGCGAAGACCGAAATCATCATACTAGGTCAAAAAACGACACTAGCCAAACTAGACAAATTGTACTCCAATTTCACCATTGAACACAAACACTATCATCCCTGTATCCACATCAGTAAAGAACCTATGCGTCTACATAGATTCCACGCTACCCATGTACAGGCAGGTTGGTGCCATCACCTCAGCCGACACCACTAAACTCATAAATGCTGCAAAACCATACCTATCCAAGCCTAACTGTCTAACAATAGCCAGAGCAACTATTGGTGCCAAACTGGACTATTGCAATGCCCTCCTAGCAGGTACATCGTCAGAAAAACTAAACAGACTCCAAATCACGCAAAATAATGCGCTCAGGGCAGCATAAAGCCTTCCCAAAAGGGATCACATCTCCAATGCCAGACGGGCAGCTCACTGGCTCCCAGTTAAAGAATGCATCGGTTTCAGAATCCTCACTCACAAATGTCTCATCTTCTCAGCGCCCACATATCTTGCTCAGACTATAACCAAACCTTCTCACACTAGACCTATCGGGACACACTGCACTAACCAACTTCACACTCCCCACATCAACAGGTCAAAAGCGGGCGGTTTGGGTTTCCCTTAAATAGCCACTAAGTTATGGAACGCCCTACCCACAACATCGGAGCAGAAAACTCACCTCCTGAACAAAACTCAAAACCCACCTGTTCATCTAACCCGCTGTATGTTCTGCTATATATTCATGTCTGTATACATTAATGCAATTGTTCACCATAACTGTAACTAAGTAAACTGTCTGTAACAAGCGGCACGATGCCTCAAATGCGAATAAACATAGCTTTTTCAGAAACAAGTCGCATAGTAAGAACATCTGAAAAATATATGCAAACTTTTTCCAACTCTCATAGCTTTTAGTAACTTTGTTCCAGCCTGTTTTAGAGTCCAACCCTATCTTTTTTAATATTTTTCTTATTTATTGACATAGTTGAGAAATGATCAACCTTTCAGTACACCTTTGAATTATTATTACAATTAAAAAAGCAATTCAGTACTTTTGTACAACAATTGGTGCATCAACAATTATATACAAACTTTAAAAAAAAAACATTTTGTACAATTTAGTACAAAGCAGCATTGGAGGGGACTCCTCAAGGTTATCAAAGTAAGTGGCACCAATCCAACCTGTTTACTTAATATTCCTTCAAGGGCCAGCTTAACTCAGTCAATCCAACTGTAAAGACTCAAGATATTTCATGGCTGCCAAGGGACTGTTATTCGATGTCCACTTAAAATCGGCAGCCACAAGGTTCAAGGTGTCAACGTGCTTTAGTCCTTAATTAGATGATTCAGGAAGTGCTTTCTTTTAGGTAACAAAGCTGAACAGTATACCAATAGATGTTTTAACGTTTCAATTTGAGAACCATCATTACAAAATCTGAAGTCCTCTCCTTTCTGGTCAGCTTAACTCTAATACTCTGGACTTCTCTTGTTGGCCACAAATTTAGTCTGAAACGAAGAAATACATTTCTATATTTGGGCGCATGGAACCTGATTAGGTACTTTTCAAGTTGATTTATTGGTTTTGTCTTAAACTGTTCAGTTCTCGCATGTTTATAGTTCATCAAATAACCACAGTTTTAATTTTTCCCTATTGGGGTTTGTTATGAGTAAATCTAGCAAGTTGTCGCCTCCGCCATCAAGGTTATGGATTTAGCTTTCCAAGAGGATGAGGACTTGTCAGCCCCAGATTCTAGAAGCTTAGATATAGCAGATAGCAATGTATTTGGTTCCGTTGGTATAACACATTTTGTATAGACGGAGCATTTTCCACATATATATTGCATTTAACGACAACAAGCCCATTTCATATTGTATGATCACCATGGGTTGACTAGATGGAAGAGAGAGCATTCTTTTCCAAAACAGACCTTCTAGTCTATTCCATAGTGTAGATTCAAACACCTTGGTCTCTGCCCCATAAATTAATATGGGGACAAATGTTTTTTTTTTATTTTTATAGAAAACAATTAGAGGTTCATACATGAATTTCCCATACATTTTCTGTATGATTTGGGTTTGGCACACCGCAGTTAGGATTTTTTTTTAATTGTTCTAGCCGATAGGGGAGATAGTGAGGGCTATTTGTGTTAATGCCCAAATATCAATATTCAGATGATATATTGAGGGGAAAACCATGCAGGTGCCACTTAAAGGATTGTTTAATGGAAGACTGTTTAGCTAGGAATATTAGTATGTAGGTCTTCAAATTTATAGTGAGCTGCTTTTGATCTGCATAGGTTTCAAAGGCAGATAACAAATTGTGCAGCCCTTTGGGAGTATTTGACATAAGCACTGGATCATTGGCATATAGGAGCCATGGGTAGACTTGTATGCCCAGTTTTGGGGATCTGAGAATCCATGTTTAAGATTACCTATATCGGCTATAAAGAAATTAAATAAAGTGGAGGCCAGAATACAGCCTTGTTTAAGCCCCCTATGCTTGGGAATGGTCTGGCTCAAAATCGCCTCCTGAGAGAGTCGAATTTTAAGTGCCCGAATGATCTGTGAGGCCGAGGCTAGAATGTGTGCCAGACATGCTGCCTCTTCCATTTTAGCAAAACGCATTTAGCGTGGAAACAGAATCAAATGCGGTTTTAAAATCGATGAAGGCCACACAAACCGGCTGATCCATCTATTACCTACATTGTTTGACTAACGAGCAGGCCAATAAATCTACTGAGGTTCCCAGTTCAGGCACAACATCTGTTTGAAATTAAAAGCATTATCAGATGGATTTCACCCAGTTGTTAGGCAAGGTTGTGTGCAGGACCCTTTGGGAGACTACAGCAACCTTGACCTCCTGGCAATAGGAACCCAACCTTTGGTATAAGTCTGTACTACACAGGTTGGTAGTGTGGCTGAGCAGTGAGGCTTATCTCAAGAGGGGTCAATGTGAGCAGTAGGGTTTTTACAGGGATTCATAGTGACAATTATTCAAATAAACTCTCACACTCAAGGTTTCTTTATTAAACAGTGTATTTAACAGCCAGTTGAATAAGCCGTCTTCAGAAGGGAGCAATTATATATGTAACCTAAAAATACACTTCAAAATAAACAATTAGTTTCTCTAAATCAGCAAGCACCCATTTGGGATGGCACACAGATGTTTCCTACACCCTGAGGTGAAATAAATAACTAGGACACTGTGAACATTAATAAATCACTGGCACATTTAGAGCAATACTGAGTTTGGTGTCAAAGAAAGGGGTTTAAGAATAGAGCAAAGATCAAACAATTATTCTGAAGCAGGTAAGTACTTTTTGAACCCGCCCCAATTCAAAGTAAGTTAACCCTTTCCTGGTGGAAAGGGTAAAGTGCAAAGTCAGAGGGAAGAAGAGTCTTTCAGGGAACCAGGCTAGCCAATGTTAATTGAGCAACAGTCTAGGTGAGCTGAAGCACTTCTTGTAGGTAAGTAAACGTCTTGCACAATGTTTAAGAAGTCTTTGTAAAATAAAAAGTACAATCATTGTAGGGCCACAAGCTGGGAGGCTTGTGAGGTGCAAAGCTGCAAGCAACTCTGCAAAACCAACCAAGACCAGTCTCAAATGAGAACAAGTAAGATTACACAAACAAGAGGTAAGTCTCCTTAGTTTCACAGCACCTTTGGTTAGAAGAAATGTTTCCAGCTGGCTTCTGGTCCTGTGTAGCTCTGCAGCTCCTGTTGTTCCTGGGCCTCAGTCGTGGCGACAAGAGGGAGGACGTCTGGGGACTCCTGCACTACAATTTGAAGGTAGGCGGCAGCAATGGGCAAACTTCAATTCAGCGGAACTTCACGGTTTCAGCTCCTTGTGTCTATAGCGCCACTGCAGTCTCTCGGATACCTCTCTAGATTTTCCTTGCATCGGGGGTCCAGCACTCTGTTTTGGCTCAGGCTTAGTCAGTCCTGCTTCAAGGGAGTCTAGCGGATCTTCCTGTGGCACGGGTCAGAACTTAGACACTCACTTAATTCTGGTGTTCCTCTCCCTGGCACTTAGGTTCCTACAGTAGCAATGGACGTACAGCCAGCTCCGAGAGGATTTCCAGATCAGCACGTCTTGGGGTAGATTGGTCCCACCAACCCAAGGGGAGAAGTCGTCCTTTGCAGTTTTTCTCTAGTCGAGGCGAATTCGGAGCTTCAGCATTGCAGCAGGGCTTCACTGGGCAAACCAACGGTCGAGCATTTGCAGCAGGCGTCTCTTCCAAATTCTTCTTCGGATTCCTTCATCCAGTGTTCGACTTTGCCCTCCAAGACAAAAAGCCTTGCCTTTTATGCAGGTTTTCCCATTCATTCCAGCCTAGATGTTGATCACACAGCAGGGTGGCTGTCTGCCAAGAACAGCCAGCCAATCACATTTTGTGTGCATTCCTGTAAACGAGGGATTAAGCACAGGGAGTTTTGGGCACCTCCCTCACTTCCTATCATGCCAGGCACGCTGGAGCCAGAGGCGCGTTTCACTTGTGAATCCCGCCAAAGACAAAACAAACAAAGGGACCAAACATGAGTAAATCTCAAGAAAGACCTTTCCAACAAGAAATGGTGTAAAATCACGACGGGGGGCCCTTTTGACAGAATGGGCACCCATGGGCGCCTTACTGCAGCTGCAATTACAGCTCGTGTTAAAAACACACAATGGTAGTTAAAAGTAAACCACTGCCACCAGTCATTCATTGTAGAAAGGATAACAAAAATGTTACATGAGAAACTTGACAAAGGGGATGCTAGGTAACCCCTCCAGGACCCTATGGTAAGATGGTGTGTGCTGGGTCTGGAAAGTTACAAAATGTAAGTAAAGCCAATTTCACTTCACTGCTCTTTGAAACAGCAGTTTCACCAAGAGAAGGTATTTAAACATTTGGGAAAACGGAGAGACTTCCCTGTGCCACTGCATTGAAGGTGCTGTGTGTCACAATGTAAAGATGTTTGCCTATGGAGTTTGTCACACCACAGTCAAAAGAAACAGAGTCCAAATTACGGAAACATACATGCGAGAGTGGGGAAAAAGGTCTCGCTCTCTCCAGGTTAGAAATAAAAAGTCCTAAAGTCCAGCAAAAAGAGCTTGGGGTCTCTAGGGTAGAACGGAATTAGTTCATTTCTGAGAATTCTCCCTAACAGTGATGAAAGTTTTAGTAGAAGGTGAGCAAAAATCTTGCCCGGAATACTTAGAAGTGCAATAGGAGGAACATTTTGGGGATTTTCACAATTGTCCTTCTATATGGGAATTATGACAGACTTTTTCCAGGTTGATGGAATTTGTTTAGACTGCAGAACTTGCGTAAGGAGTATGAAAAGTACTGATGCCCATGCCTCAGGGTGTTCTTTTAGCATATAATTGGTGAGGCCATCGGTTCCTGGCGCTCTTGACTTGGATAGGCATTTTATCTGAATCTAGTTTATCAGATAAAATGGTATCCAGAGTGCTCCAAGATTGAGCAATTTCGGCTTTACGCATTGGTCTGCGTTGCATAGAGATTCTTGAAATATTTACACCAGTCATCGTCAAGTACTGCATTGATGTGATAGGGAAACTCGGTGTCTTGGAAAGCAGCTTTCAGGATAGTCCATGTTCAAGCACTGTTTTTGCACGCTAGACTAGATGTTCAGTGTAGGCTCCATGGGTCTTCAACCATTTCTTGTAGTGCATCTTCCATTTGCGACAATCCGCAACCTTGGTAAATGTAGACATTCGCGTTATTGTCCTAAGATCTCTTCGCAGCTAAGATTTTTTATGATTTATTTTTAAGTTGAATGCATGTTTATGCTTGTAATAGGGTTTGTGCCCAACAGGAAAACATTGTTTGAAAACACTCATTGCAATTACATATCTATCTTCTGCAGGCAGTATATTTGACGAGGAGTTAACAGTGTTTGCTTAAAGATGCAGCTAGTTTAGTTGCCATCCTATTAGTCCATCGAAATCGGTTTCTTCCTCCTATTAATGTCAGTTGGCCTGGATAGAAAGAACTTGAGGAGCTCTAGGTGTGCCAATTCAACGTGAAGTCTAGTAGACTGTGATAGCTTCGCATTTGATGTAATACAGCAAAACTCTCTACATTCATAAATATATTCCTATGGATGAAGACCTAATCGATCATGGAAGAGAGATTGGCTCTTTGCCAGGTTGATTTGGGGAGGAATATCTCCCTTTAGGGCACCATTTAACATAACAGATTGTCTGTCTGCCATTAGGGCAAGCCATTGATTTCCAGGGTAGGTGGAAGAAATGGGGGAGGCGGCTAGACAAGAAGTGTTTAAATCACTGCTTACTATTGTCGAGAGTACTGTGCTGTCCTATGCTATTAGGTCTAACATGTGGAGGACTTCTGCTAAAATTGATGTGTTGCAGATGCCAGCATGGTTCCAATATAGGTTCAAAAGCGGCAGGTCACCCGCAGGGGTCCTAAGCCTGACTAGCTGGATGAACCTATCTGGAAACGGCCAAGATTCCAACCTAAAAGGATTTTTCTTTTTAAACCTTTATTTTACAAAGAGAGTTACATCGACACAGAGCATAACATATACAGCAGTGCAAATCCACGATAACATTACTTCAATATTGGAACACATCAACATGGTTTCATTGTTCAGGGGGTGTACACTCGTTATCTGATAACATATCAAAAAGATAACTCCGAAAGGGGGCCCAGATGTCTTTGGGATGACATGTCGTAGGTATTAATATGCAACATTTAGCAACTATGCATGCAATATTAAACAGACGTCTAGTAGTTTCTGCTGATTTTTCAATATCGCCAAACCGATATTGCAGCGGGGAAGGGGGAGGAGGGATATCCGTGATCTCTTCTAGGATTTGTGCGACCTCGCTCCAGAACTGTCACCCGGCGACACAACCAGTACATGTGATAGGCATTTGCGTCGGGCGTGTCACATTTCGGGCATTTCCCCGTACACCCCTCTACAAATTTCGCAAGCTTCACTGGGGAATAGTGCAGGTGGTTGAGTATTTTAAATTGGATTAATCTCAAACCTGAGTTCAAAGATACAGATTTTGTGAGCTGACATTTAACCCATTTCTTTTTTTTTTTTTTTAAAAAACCTTTATTTTTGGGTATTTCCAACAGGTCATACAACAACATAACAGGAAACTACATTACCAGCACCCTTTATGTCAGCTCCGCCTCCTAAATGGTTCTGCTGTGTTCTTTGATCAATGTTCGATACCACCTCAGTCTCGGTCTGTGGGCTGGGCCGTTTTGCTGGTGCTGGGTCCTGGGGATGAGTCTCGGGATGAGTTATCGTTCGAAGTGGACATTAAGTAGGATATATATGGGCCCCAAATATCGGGGGGGGTCGGACATGTAATGGTAGAAGTCTGATAAAGTTCGATTCCATGTTCTGACAGTATGTTATGTCGTTCATCCAATGTCTTATTGTTGGGGGGTGGGGGGGGTTCCTCTGCCCCACGCCATAGCGATCCTCCCCCGAGCCAATATCAGCAGCAGACCACATAACTTGTGCACTGAGGGTGGTAGGTATTTGGTCAAGCCTAGGAGTGGTATTTTGGGGTCAGGTTCAAGGGGTGTGCCAATGATGGCTGCCGTCTTTTCCAGTACTATCTCCCAGAATTGGTGTATGGCCGGGCACGACCATGCGAGATGCATGAAGTCAGCTTGTGGAGCGTTGCAGCGGTTGCACGATGACTAGATGCTGGGGTGGGGGGGGGGGGGGGAGTGTAGTTTGACGGGGGTGTGGTATGCCTGGTGTATGTATTTAAGGTGTATTTGTTTGTATCGTGTGTTTAATGATACTGTCGGTGTTTGTCTTAGGATGTATTCCCAGTCCTTGTCAGATATTGGCATACAAAGAGATTTCTCCCATCTTGCACTAGGGGCTGTAGGCTGTAGGGTCGTGTCGGCTAGAATGGTTTTGTAAATCATTGACACAAGTCTGGCCTCCCCTTGTGATTGGATTACCCCGTGCAGGAGCTGCCATGTTGGTGGTTGTTTTGGGAAGGTGGGGAAGTGGGCCTGGCGTGAAAGCCTGAGGCGGAAGTAGTTTAATGTGTCTAGGGCTGTGGTGGCCCCCGGATTTTGGCCTATGGTAATGTAATGAAATTCTCGTCACAGAACCAATCGCCCATTGTCTGTAGCTGTAGCTTATTTGCCCAGTTGAGATAGGCCTTCTCCGAGGTCAGTGGGATACTGGGTATACATTTTGTGGGAAGAAGTGGGGAGAATCTCACCTTGATGTCGCATCTCTGCGCTGTTTTCTTCCAGATTGAAATGGTAGATAGCATTGAATTTAGGGTGGTATGCGGGGTGTGTGTCACGCCAATAATGACTGCTCTCAGCAGGTTGGGTGATGCGAGAGCTCTTTCTAGTTGGACGTGAGGCTGAAAAAAATCAGTGGTGTACCAATGGCCCACGAACTGAGCTTGTGCTGCCCAGAAGTAGCTTTCTGGTCAGGGAGCGCCATCCCTCCTTTTATCACTGGTTGAATTAGAGTTTTGTACGCTATTCTAGCTGGTTTGCCCGCCCAAAGGAATTCTAGGACCATGCTACGAACGCGTTGGAACTATTTTGGAGTCACTAGTATTGGGATGTTCCCGAATAAGTACAGAAGCTTGGGGAGGATTACCATTTTAACCAACAATACCCTGCCCCAGCTGGTGAGTGGTAGCGTTTTCCACCTGTTCATTTTCACTTGGAGCGCATCTGTTACACAACCATAGTTGGCTTGGAAGAGGTTTTGGTGGGATCTGGATAGTTGGATACCCAGATATCTAACGTTACTGTGTTCCCATTTAAAGCCGTAGTCGTCTAAGAATAGTCGAGTCGCTGATGTCAGTGGAAATATTATTGACTTGCTATGGTTAATTCTTAGGCCCGAGAATGTGCCGCATTTAATGATAGAGATTCTCTACGGGGTCCCCTATATAGAGGGCGATGTCGTCTGCGTATAGAGATTTTAGTAATTTATGTGGACCAAAGGAGAGGCCTCTGTGTATGTGTCGGGCCTGTAGGTCTGAGGCAAGGGGTCTCATTACAAGCGCAAATAAGATGGCTGACAGTGGGCATCCCTGTCTGGTCCCACAAAGTAAATCTATAAGCGCTGACCTAGATTTGCCTAGGATTATGTGTGAGCGCGGTTGGTTATAAAGGAGGGCAATCAGTTTGATATAGTAGTTACCAAGGCCTACATGTCTCAGTACCTCGAAGAGAAAGGGTCACTTTATGGAGTCGAAGGCCTTTTCCGCGTCAAAGGGCTGCTACTGCTTGCATGGTTGGGTCTAGTGCTTCAATGACTCCAAACATTCACCTTATACCCTATGTTGTGTTCCGGCCAGGAATGAATCCCGCCTGGTCTGCTATTATCAGTGCGGGCATCAGGGGCAATAGTCTGGTGGCCAGGATCTTGTTAAGATTGATCAGCGAGATCGGTCTATATGAGCTGCATTCATCCGGGGGTTTCCCAGTTTTATGCAGTAGTATCATATTGGCCTTGCGGAGGGTCAGGGGTAGGGAACCGGTCTCATGCGCTTCCTCGAAGACCTGCAGTAGTATGGGAGCAAGGAGAGGTGCAAATGTTTTATAGAACTCACCGATCATGCCGTCTGGGCCGTGGGCCTTGGCGTTTGGGAGCTCTTTTGTTGCTTGAAGAATTTCTTCTAACGATATAGGTTGGTTCAGTGGTTCTCTCAGCATGTCGTTTACCCAATAGAGTTCGATGTCATTCAAGTATCTGGTGAGTTCCTCCGGACTGGCGGAATATTTGGATTGATACAGTTCCTGGTAGAAGCTACAGAAAGTTTCTGCGATTTCTTTGTCTGTGTGGACCAGATTGCCTAGGGGGTCGCGTATATGTTCTACTGTCGGGGGCTTTCTGTCGGCTGCCACCAATCTCGCGAGCAGGGCGCCCGGTTTAGTCGCTCTCCATATTGCCGTATATGGTAGCCGTGTGATAGAAATGTGATTTCGCGGTCTGCTGCTGCCCTGAATTTGTCCAGTTCTTTTTTCAGCTCTGCCGTTGTGTGGGTGTCGTTTGATGAGGAGTGCTGCTGTTCAAGTGCTTTTAGGAGGGTTTTGCTTTGTGCCATTTCTTGCCTAATGAATTTCAGCATTGCGTGCTCTTTGGTTATGCATATCCCTCTAAGGTAGCATTTCAGGGCTTCCCAAAGCGTTCCGGCCGACGAGACAGATCCCTGATTGAGTTCGAGAAAAGAGGTGATCTCTGTGCGGAGCTCGTCTGCGAATACTTGGTCCTGTAGCGCTTCCGGTTTGAAGCGCCAGACGCCAGTGACGTCTACCCTCTGATGGATTTGGTGGGGTGCTTTCAAGCGTGACTGTCGAGTGGTCCGATAAAGTTCTTGGGAGGATACCGCACTGGTTCCATTGTAGATGGCTGCTGGTGGACACCAGGAAGTAATCAAGGCGTGAGCTTGGTTTATGTACCCAGGAGTGGAACGTGAAGTTGCGGGTGTTACTGTGTTGTCTCCAGGTGTCTTCCAGGCCGTACGCCCTACAGATTTCCTGAATTTGTAGTGCTGCCTTGTAGATCAGTGTTTCTGTTCCTTGGGATTTATCTTTGGTGGGATCCAGTACTATGTTGAGGTCGCCCCCCCTGATGATTGTTGCTGAGTCTGATCCCGCTAGCTGCAACATCACCCAGTCGTAGTTGTTTGCTCCATCTGCATTTGGGCCGTAGGAGTTTACAATGATGACTTCCGTGCCCTCCAGGATCCCCCGTACGAGGACTGCTCTGCCTTCTGTGTCCTTACTGGTTGCAAGAACTTTGAATTTCAGTGTTTTGTTTATCAGAATGGCTACCCCTCTGGTGTATGAGGAGTATGATGAGAAATATCTATGGCATCCCCATTCTGGTGCCCAGCGACTCTCCATCTCAGGGAGGAGGTGGGTTTCTTGAATCAGTGCAATATCCACCTTGTGTCTTTTCAGATATTGGGTTACCTTTCTTGTTTTAGCTGCGTTGTTGCCTCCCCTGATGATCCAAGTGGCCAGCTTAATTGTGTTGGACTAGCAACTTGTTTGTCTTGCGTTTGTGCTCTGTTGGTATTAGTCGAGTTGTGTCGTTGTTTGGTGGATTGAGGTGCGTTGGTCGGCTCCCACTGCCACGGGCTACTGCAGCGGGAGGCGGTGGGTGCGAGCGGTGCGGCGCGGACCTGTTGCTGGAATGTTTCCTGAACTTCAAATAACTTCCCTCCCCGGCACAGGCAACCCCCAACATGCCTGTCTGTTTTCCCCACCCTTTCCCTTGAAACATCAACTAGGGCTGCGCTTGGGGCGCTAGTGTCCTTCCAAGAACCAGAGCACCCTATGCTCTATTCCTACTTTGAACTTCCAGGAGAACAATTTCATGGTCTAAGGAGATCGTTGCAGCAATGAAAAAGTTGTCATGGTGGGTCCCTGCCTCCCCCCCCCCCCCGTCTCGTCTGGGAGGTTGCGGATTATTGGCGGCTTGTCGGCAGCCCATACTGTCCGGGAAGGAGTTTGCATCTTCGGGTGTGCTGAATAATTGGGGCTTTCCGTCGTTTTGAATCCGGGGCTTGGCTGGGTATAACATTTGATTTTCTTGTAGCCATCGTTTCACTCCTGAGAAGGTTTTGCGTTGCGCCCGGACCGTCGGGGAAAGGCCAGGGAAGAACTGTGTTAGCTCCTTCATAGTTTAGAACTCCTTTCTCACTTGCCAAACGGAGGATCGTGTCACGGTCCTTGAAATTGAGGAGTTTGGCTATGATCGGGCGGGGGGCCGCTCCGGGGATGGGGCAGCTGGTGGGAACCCTGTGGGCCCTTTCCACCACAAACATATTTGACAGTGTGGAGTCCCCAAACAGCTTTTTGCAGACTGTCTCGACGAAGTCTTCCATTTTGAGCGTAGAGTTGTGTTCTCTTTCCCCAATGATCCTGACGTTGCGGCGGGAGCGTCCCTCGAGGTCCTCGTTTTTGGCTATTACGGCCTTCATTTGGGATTCTAGTGTTGAAACCCTAGCCGCCAGAGAGTGGGTATTATCGTCTAGATCGGATATCCTCTGTTCAGCAGTGTCCAGCCTTTCTCCATGCCTGTCTAAGTGTTGCTGTATCTGATCCACTTTAGTGGCTAGAGTGTTGAGTTTGCTGTCTATGCTGGTTTTCAGTTCCAAGAGGATCTCCCGAATATCCCTTCCCCGAGTGTTGGTGGTGATCAGGCGGGGTTAACCCGGGTCTCGCTACTTGCTGCGATTGGCTTAGGCAGGCCACAGTCCCGGTGCTTTCTGTTTTACTTTGGCCGGGCTGTGACGGGACCGCATGGTCTTTGTAGTGGTATGCAGAGTTTTTGGCAGGCGGGCGCATCCTGTTGGACGCCGTAGCAGATGTACGATGGTGCGCTGCGGTTTGAAGCTGATGCGGGTCGCGGTTCAGCCGTGATGTCTTCTGTCTTTTTGTTGGGTTTTGCTGGGGGGGGGGGGTGGCTGTACACTTCCAGGGTCCCCGGTTCTGGGTTGGTTCTCAGTTGCTGGGATCCGCAGGGCCGCGTGGCCTCTTGCTTTGTCAGGGTCTTGGGTGGAGGAGGTGATCCGGCCGAGGTTTTTGTTCCTGCTCACCCATGGGCTCTCCCGGGGTGTCTCCGGGGTCTACGTGTATCTAGGGGGGAGGGGCGCCTGAGCCACAGGCTCTATAGGCCGCTTATCTCCTCTTGATGGTATTTGCCTGGCGGTGTGGCTTGATCTTCGGGGGGCGCCTGTCCCCCTGTTCGCTGTTGTTTTTGGGCCCAGGGTCCTCGAGTTGAAGTGCGGCTCCGGCTGCATACGCAGCTCGTTTCCGGGGTTTCCTTTCCAGCCCCACTGCTGCCGCCTCCAGTGTCACAACGCGGCCTGCACGGTCAGCTTCTAGGGGCAGGCGCGTGTTGGGTGCCCGCCTTGCCAGCACCAAGACGGGTTTCCCTCATAGTTCTAGGGGTTGGCTGAGCGTGAGGCACCGCAGCAGGGCTCACAACGCACCTGAAGTTGCCGCGGTCTCCTCCGCCCGCTCTCCAGACAGTTGATCCGCCCCGACACCTGCACTCGCAGACAGTGCTGGGCGCCGGGTGTTGCTGGGTGGCGGATCCCGGTCTTCGCCGGAGTTCTCCGCGGGGATCTGCCTTCTCCGCTGTCTTGCGCTGCAGCTGGGATCGCGTACGGTCTTCTAGCCCCTCCTGCTTGGCAGCTCCTGGGCTGACAGACCACACTCTGAGCGCGCTCCGCCTCACCGCAACTCGGGCTCCGGCACGCTCACTGGGGGCCTGGTCTTCTCCGCCTTCGGAGGACTTCGCCTTTGCGGTGGGTCTCTTATCGGTCTTGGCTTTCTCGACTGTTCTCTGTCAGACGAAACACTGCACTGGGGGCCTCCCAAACGTTTATTTGTTGCTGGCAGTCTGTATTCAACTCCTGGAAATTACTTTTTACAGGATTAATCCGGGTGCTCTGACGGAGCTCGCTAGGTTGTAGCCATCTTGGTCGGCCCTCTAGCGCCCTCTAACAACATTTAAACCATTTCTCATCACTCAGCGTAGTCCCCAAATCCAGTTCCCAGATGTCTTTCGTGGAGTTGTGGGAGGTTGTGTGAGATTGAAATAAATTTTATAGGGTGGATACCCCTTTTTTCCACCCGTCAGTTGCTGTCATGCTTTTTATACATTCATGTGTGGGGGGCTCCACTGGGAACGTCGGCCACATAGCTGCAAAAGCGGCCTTCGTACGGTGGAAGTGGAATTTTGTTAGCTGTCCCCCTCTCATAGCGTCCACACAGTCAAAAGCCGAAGGTTTTTTTTAATGGCAACTAGCAAGCCAGGAGATAGTCATCCCTGGATCGCTTTAGCTTCTGGTAGCAAAATCACCAAGTGGATCTCCCAAAGCAGAGGTTTGATGAGCCACATCTCTGGAAGTATCACAATGTCCATTTCATCAAGAGAATTATTTTTAAGAATTAAAAGATGCTTAAAACCCCTGGTGTTCCATGATGCCATTGAGGGTGATTAATGTATTTCTGATGGGTGGTTAATTACACTTCAGGTGTTTAATCCCAACTGGCCCTCTAGGCAAGTAAGATTGAGGTAAAGAATTCATGTTTTGAAAATGTACAATCCGCCTTGCATTGAAATCATCTTGTCGCAAGAGATTGTTAGGGTAAATCTGTCAACAGTTTCTACTGTTGGCTGAAAATTGATCAGTGTGTTTTCGTTTGTCTGTTTGTGGGAGGCTTTCCTGTTGTCCTAGAATGAAGCTTAAGTCGAATAAGGTAGATCTAGCTTTCCACAAAGCATTTAGTACCAGCCCACATTGAATCCAAATTCGCACCACTACAAGATCGTCATCGTTGATAAATTCTACCCAGGTTATGTCAGAGGATTGGAGATCTTCCAACTCAGGAATATCCCCAAAGAGGTTGAGTACTCTAGTCCTATTGAGGGCGTACGTAACGTATGGGTCACCTCTGCATTGAAGTATTAGATTTAACTGGCTAATCATAGGGCGCGTTTGCTTACTAGCCGTTCCATTTTGCCATGTGGTTGTATGTTTACCTTTGACTCGGGTATAGTAGTAACACCTCCTTGTACGATACTAACTTGAGGTATAGATCGTTGATCTGATGTCATCGAGTGTATAGAACTAATTTGTGTTTTTGTTTTAGGCTACATGGTCAAAGGTTTTGCAAGAACTTTGGTTAGCCTGAGAGTTGTCTCGATTTCAGAACGCCTTTGTTCTAGTGTGAGAAAGTGATCTTCCTTTGGAGCTACAACAGAGGGGCACACACTATTTCTGGCACCATTTGATGTACTAACCTGTTCATTTTCGCGATGTGCGTGTGCTTTTCCTGGATCCAATATGGGAGTCAGGCGTTCCTCCTGATCAGTTGTACTATTTAGAGGTTTTTGCAGCTTGCATACGATCATCCAGTGGCTCACCTTCAGATGGAGCTGATTCGTCGTATCGAAATCTATAAGCCTCAGAATCCTGTTTTTTCGACAAGGTGGCCGGGGCGCTTCTTAGTGCGCTTTTTTGTTATTAGTTTGTCAGAACTTGTCGTTTGTTTCGCTGGGATCGTGAGCAGCTGGGCAAATCTCTTTGCTCCTGTATATGAGGCTTTTGTAGGTAGACTCTGGTTCTTTGTCTTCTTAATCATTTTCATTAATTTAGTTGCTGTTTTATTTTTAGTAAATATGTCAAAAGTTAGTTTCGTTGTGGTTTCTGAAACTGTAGGAGTCTCATGAGACAACACTGGTGAATTAATTGCTGCTGTGTGTGACAAAGGGTTCCTCTCCGCAATGGAGGCCTGTGGGAGTCGCCGTGGCAATGGTGTTTGGACAGCGGGGATCAGTCCTTAAAACAGTTGAATCCTTGACTTCAACAATAGATGGTGCATCTCTCCAGCATGGGTCTGCCATGGATTCACATGCTCATGAATATTCCCCGTCGTCAGGCTGGGAATCCTCGGCAAAGAAAAATCAGTATCAGTTTCGTTTCTGATCTGTCTGTCGTAGAAGTAACCAATCACTGATCTCTGCGTCATACTGACCACAGCCAATGACTGCCATCTCCCTAAGCCCCGCCTCTGGCAGACATCTTCAGATTTTTACCGCACGTTCTAGTGTTGGGATCCTCGTGCTATTGCTCTCGAGCTTTAGTACGTTTTCGCGCTTTTTCATAGGAAAATTCTCTCTTTTTTCGGTCAAAAGAGCCTCAAGCTCCACCGTTTCTTTATCCGATCAACAGGGACCCGTGTCGGATTCTTCTACGCCCCTCAAGGGTGAAGATTTCGTCGAGCCACGCTTTTGGAGGACTCCAGAAGTTTCTCAGGCCCATCTCGGACATGGCCCAGGAGAAGGGAAGCTCGACGCCCAGAAAGCTGTTCAGGGTCTGCCCTGGATGCCAGCTTCAGAATGTCTTCAAGGAGGACGAACACTCCCTTTGCCTCTACTGCCTGCATGAGGACAAGACGCACATGGAGAAGGACTGTGCGTTTTGCGGCAACATGTCGGAGCGGACCATGAAGGACCGCCATCTCTGTCTCGCCAACTGGCTGGAAGGGAAGAGCCCGTCAGGCGAGAAAAAGAAGTCGTCCGAGCAGTCTTCTAAGACCTTTGAGGGCTCCCCGGTGACAGGGGCCCAACAGAAGGCCAAGCACCGTGAGTCCACTGGCACCGGGAGCGCCAAACGGTCGGGCTCTTCGGTTGCCAGGCAGGGCGCAACCTCCCCGGCGTCATCAACCACGAGCCAACGCTCTGGCTCGGGCAAAAGGAAGTCCGAGCACCCGGCGAAGCTTCTGGAGAGGCCCCGGTCGAGCTCGAAGGCCCCATCGGAGGGGGAGCGAGGCGGTGACCCTCCCCCCAAGGAGAAGGTGGTGAGCGCACCTAAGGTGGTGAAAGCCTTGATCCACCCTGCCAAGGCCTCTATCGAGACAGTCGCGGCGGCCCTGGCTCAGCCTGTGGAGGCTACAGCAGTGGAGGCGACTTCGGGGCACCGAGTCTCCCTGCCACCGCGGAGGGAGTCCTCTTTCAAGCCCATCGACAGGACCCCCATGAAACCTCCGACGGAGAAGAAAAAGGGGGGGCAGGAGGCCCTCGTGGATTCGGCCTCAACCTCTGAAGAGGAGCTGATCGAAGTCTTAAGCCACGGCATTGGCGTGGAAGAAGACCAGCCCGTCGGGAGGGAGCCCAACGAAGGAGACGACGCGAACGTCGAGGGTGCCGACGAGGTTCCTGACCGCCCGTCAGAATCCCCTCAACCAGTTCCGCAAGACAACTCGGTGGCCATTTTGTTGGCTATACAGTCCTTATGCTCGGAGATAAGGACGAGATTGCCGTTACCACCAACGAAGGAACCGCTCCCGACGGGGGATCCGGAGCCAGGCCCTTCCGGGAGCCCTCCTCCTAAGAGAAGAAGGATCATCCTCCACCTCCTTTTCAACCATCGCATCCTGCTCAGCCCTCCTCCCCGTCCACGACCCGTGGGGATGATACGGGGACGGAATATTAATTCAAGCATAGGAGTAGTTTATTGCTGTTTTGGTAAGGACATGCGTGGTGTAGGGTTTACAAAAGACGCTGATGAGCTTGGAGACAATATCTCCGGCACAGGATATAGTATGGGGGAGTGGGATAAGTTGAGAGCCGGCAGATTCATTAAGCGAGGGGATTGAGTGTCAGCTACCCATAACACATCACCGTCTTGACAAGCCGATGGCAGCACACAATCTTGCGGGCTGCAGGACCAGCTATTCGCATCTCGGCTTGCCCCAAGGGGGAGAGCGACTGTGAAAATCGCACAAGGTACTTTTGTCAGTAATAGATCTTTGGTGAGTAACGTGTCCTTTATTCTTAAGTGTGATGATCGTGTGGAAGTTCAGAAGTGTATGAAGTGGAGTCAATGTTTTCATCATGTAATGTAGAGCACACTTGCAGCAACAGTAGATCTTTAACCAGTGATTCAGAGGCGTTAATCGAAGCATTCTTTGGAGGGAATTTGCACACACTATGAGAGATCGTGATTAGCAGCAAAGCGGAAACTATTTGGGAATTAGTTATTTCGATGCCGGCTGTCATGAAATCTTTTCTCTTATTAATTTCTGCTGAGTGGCAATCATGCACAGGACTCCCTGTATGTGGAGGGCGGGGGGAATAACACGCATAAGCTCTGAGTTGACTTTCACGTTGCAAAAACCCCTGATGCCAGTGGTTACGGTCTGAGTTGGCTTGCAAGTTTGCGGCTCTGTGACTGCTTTCTGCAAACGAACAACGTTCTGTGTACAAATCAATTTCACCGGTCTTCTATTTTGGGGCATAGCTGACTTCAGGGTGTAAGTGCGACTTGTGAAATATGTGGCCTGCTCTTTTTATAGGAAGTTGCAATGAAAGGGGTGTAGCCAACTGAATTTGGAAGAAAAAAAAGTATTTTCCCCTTTCCTTTAAATAAGATATTGCTTCTTCGTCCACAATGTAATTGAAAGTCCAGTATATAAGACTAAAGGGAAATAAAAATGTTAGTTTAAAATAGAGCTGCATACTTGTAGGATTTCAAAAAGCACTTGCAGAAAGAAATGGATCCCTCCAGCATACCGTTCAAATAAACGTTCAGAAGCTTCCAGGGTCAGAGTGTCCACTGCGTAACTGCACTCACAGCTGCACTCCTTGATGCGTGTGCGCAGCCCACTTTTTTTATACGAGGTTGGTGGGGAAAAGGGCAAAGCTAGCCGAATTTGGGGGGAAAAAAAGAAAATAAATGTTCCTTTCCTTTAAATAAGATATTGCTTCTTTGTCCACAATGTAATTGAAAGTCCAGTGTCCAAATAAACGTCCAGAAGCTTCCAGGAGCAGAGTGTCCACTGCGTAATTGCACTCGCAGCTGCACTCCTTGAACCCAATCTTATAAAAGTTTCACGATGTTCAGAGAGGACCCTGGGCCAGGCGTTGATCAGGAAAGGCGAGAAAACAGAGTACAAGTGTCAGTGCAACAGGATCTCTCTTGGATTTGCAGGCAAGAACACAAACAATGTCCCAAGGCAGGATTAAATTGCGATGTGTTGTACATCCCAATGTAACTCTATGGAGACCTAGAGGGCTACGAGATACAAGTGATCTGCAGCCCCTTAGATCACCGGGTCAAGCAAGCAGGCTCCAGTTGAGTTTTACCAGGTGCAGGACAGTACCTTCAAGTGAAGCAGTTGCTGCAGGACGGTTTCAGCAGTGAGGGGACAGCAAACCTGGTCACAGGTTTCTCGGTCTTGGAGACAGAAGAAAGGGGCTTTGATGGATCTGGCGACGGGTCTTGTGCAGACCGATGCCCAGCAAAGGATCTTAGCGGTTCTGGCTTGTTGGTGCCTTTTTCAGGCTTGGATGAAGGACGGTTGTTGCAGCAGTAGACTCTTCTCCGTTTCTCGCTCCTAGTCTCTGGTGAGGGGACTTTGGGCAGCTGGCTTGAGTCACAGCAGGCTTAGGAGGTTACCCACAAGGTTCCAGGCGAAACCACGCTTCAAGTGACGATGCACAGTGATGCAGCATAGGTCCTTGGGTATTGATGAATTACAGGCCGTGGAGGTCACAGCTCTTCGAGGGATGGTGCAGTTCGAGGGATGGTTGTAGTTCGTCTTGGAACTGGTTATGCCCACCAGTCAAAGGGAAGAATTCGTCTTGTTTGGATCTTCCTTGTCACTTAGAAGTTGAGGTCTGGAAAGCAGCAGTTACTCAGCAGGTTCTGTCGGTCGCTGGAAGTTGCAGGCAGCGACCACCTTCATACTTCTTTGGAATGGTCTGTTCCAGTGTTTGACTCAGAGTTCCAGCTCCAGGACCTCAGAATGTATCCATGAACACCAGCTGAGTCCACCAATCATAACCCATGCACCATTCGAACCTGGGTGGTGGTTGTTCAATGGGGCAGACATCCTCCCAGTCTCGGCTGTTTTCAGTCAGGCACATTGCAGGACAAAGGACCGTGGAGTGTTGGTCACCTCCCCTACTTCCTGTTCTGCCAGTCACACATCAACCCTTCCCGGGCTGGGAAGGTAAAGACAAAGGTACAGAGAATCATCTTCCACCCAGAAAGGTAGAAGAAGACATCAGAAAGGCACAAGTCATCTTTTTGAAGGCTTAAAGTGCAGCCACCATTTTGGGTAAATGAGGTCCCTTGTGTTCCCTACTGCAGCTGCGAAGATAGCCTGCGACAAAAGTACACAAATAGTTGTGTAAAGAGGTACACTGCCACCAGCATGACAAGTGGGCTTGTTACAGTAACTAAAATAGTACTGGGTATGCGAAAAAAGGGATACAATGTCTTCCCCTCAGTGCCCCACATAAGGTGGGGTGTGCTGATCCCACAAAATAAAACACAGGTAGGATAAAAAGGATGCCCTGGCCCTTCTAACTACAAGAGTTAGGAAAATGAAGAAACAAGAAAGCAGAAGCTATAGGAGCTCCCAGCAACACTGCACAGAAAGTGCTGTGGGCTGATTTAATAAAATATAGATGCCAGAAAAGTTGGAGGAAAGCAGGACTCCAAAAGGAAATACCAAACAAATGTAGAAAGGGTTCCCAAAAGCAGAGTAAGCGAATGAGTGCGGAAAAAGTTACCCACACTCACTCAGGAGAACTAGTCAAAAGTCTAGGAGTCGAGCAACAAAAATGTTGGAACTCGCAGGTGGAGAGAATTCCACACAAAAGGGTAAATCTACTCGAACACCAGTGTTGTATGTGGATAGTTGTCATCCAAAACGACTTCAATGGAGCATACCCTTGGGGAAGTTCATCCCTGTAACAAAAAACTGCTCAGATGAAATGGAATATTTAACAGTATCACAAAAAACAGCAAGGAGATTTATGGAGCTTGGATACCCCAAACATTTGATTTATTGTGGCATATGTACGAAAAAAGGATGAAATCCCAAAAGCTAGGAAAAGTAAGAACATCAAGTCATCAGATTTATTACGTTTAATAAACGATCTCAAATGAGATTCTGGCAAATATTAATGAGGTGATAAGTGTTATTTGTCAACATGCTTCGATGACTTATAGAAAACCTCCTTCAATAAGAAAGTTTGGTACCAATTTCTTTTTTTGTTGAGGAAAAAACAAGGATTGGGGTACATGTTGGTCGACTAGTTAAAAGGATGTTTTTTACACAGGGTTTGAAATGTGAAGGATGCAGTTTTGGTAATGTTTTCCAGCATTGGTTCTTCATAGAGTCACATGCTGTTGAAATATTTCCTGTCAGGCTGGGAATCCTTGGAAATGTGTAAGCAGTTATTATTTGAATTTAAAAAACTGCATTCACTTTTAGCGTTTTATTAGTTGTTTTAGGTGTTCTTGTCGATCAGCCAATAGGCTGTGGGACCCTTGAGTCCACCCCGGAGGCCATCTTCAGATTTTGTACTGCACGTTCAAGTGTTGGGATACCTTTCATTCGAACATGTGATGTGGCAATGCAGCGTGCTGAGGGTGTTCTGTACTGAAATCTCATTGACTTTGAACAAAGATTTGATGCTTGATATTGATTATGATTATACAACCATTGTCTTGGGGAGGAGGATTTAATAGCGTAGCTCTCATAGTCAGAGATGTTGGTTCTTCATGGCATCATTGTCTGGAAAGAAAATTATGCTGCGAGAAAGTGAGCAAGCACCATCTGCCTGTGCATGGCTGGAGGATATGCAACAAATGTCTTTAATGACGTGGGTGATTATGTAAAGGAATAAGAAAAGTGATGACTGTGAAGAAATTTGGGGTAGCTTTATTGGAGTTGTAATTGATCTGCTCACGGTACATGTAGTTGGGGAATATGCGTGACATGAAGGTTCGTGACGTGAAGGTTTTTATGAACTTAACTGAGACCTTTGTGTAGGGATTTGAGGGGTATTTTAGGGTTGTAAAAGTCTGTGCCTGTGGGACAGGGAGGCGGAGGGCTTGTTAATTTATTTTTTAAATGTTTTTGAATGTCAAGTGTTAATTATTTTTCAATAAATATGTAAATACCAGATAAGTGTTTGGAGTCCTCTAATAGTTCTCTACTTCATTTGACGTTTTCTCAAATAATTCAACACTGGAAAGCTGGAGTTAACAGCTTTTCTTTTCTGGTAGTTTAGGACATCCTACGTCTGTTACACCCCTATAGGGTTGACAAGGATAGAGGTCTGTTAGGTTAGATTTTCGATTATATGCCAAATCACCTTCACATACAAGACCTCAGCACATTTTGCTGCGCTTGTGGATTCTTTTTCTATGTTTTTCCCCCACTCACTCTTTCTTTTACTCTTTTTATGGGTGTAATTTTTCTGACTCTCCATTGTTAATTTTGAGTCTATCCTTTACTATAACTTTTTAGGCATCTACATGTTATTTATTGCAGCACACATCACTTGCTGTGCAGTGTTGCTGGGTTGCTCGTTGGGCTTCCCTTTTTATGCTCTTAACTTACCTTGCAGAACACATGTTCTCAAGGGTAGAGGGGGATTTTCATCCCCTCTACATTTTATAGTGAGACCAGCACTCCCCACCTTAGGTGGAGTGCTGGGGAGATGCATGGTATCCCCTTTCTCCCTGCTCTCGTCACATTTCTGTTAGTGACAAGTTTACTATTATGGCTGCTGGCAGTGGACATACTTACTTTTGTGTGATTTATATTTGCAGGCTGCCAAACCAGACCCGATAATGCACAGAAGGGTACCATTCTGCTAGAATAGTGGCTTCTTGCTTTTTTCAAAAGTTTTAGTGTGCTTATCCTTTGTTGGTCCTTCTGGAATCCTGGGTGAGGGGAGGTCCTGGTTGTACTTTTGTCTTTGGCTGGAACCCTCTGTGTAGCCCGCTGAGTTTGCAGCGTGTCTGTGAAGGCAGGAAGGGAAGGAGGACTCCGAAACTCTGCTCACCGTTGTTTGAGCGGTGAGCCTAAGAGAAACCAGTTCCAACTGGGGGGCTGGCTGTCCTGAATAGACAGCCACCTACCTTTTTCTGTAAACTGCATGGAGTGCTTGCAGAGGTTGTTTATGGGATGCCGTATATCTGGTCTGGATCTTGGAGCTGAAGACAAGTCGACAATTGGAACAGAAGATCCGATGAATAAGAGGAGAGACGACTGCTGTAGCTACTTCCAGTGACCAGAGATGCCTGCTGTGTAACCGCTGCCTGTGCTGACCCCTTCTTTGAAGCGACAGAGGAGTCATGAAGATGACTACTCCGACCCATAGGTTGGTGGGACCAACCAATCATAAGAAGACCTGAATTGTGAGCCATCTTGCGATGAGCTGTGAAACCGCCTATACCCTGGGACCTCGAGCCTAAGTGCTGTACAATGTTTTACCGAAGTCTGATTCTTGCTGAAACTTTGGTGGACTTTTGCTGGACCTCCAGAAGCAAGATTCCACTCTGTGAAGTCCCCTCACCAGATTGCAGGACCTAAATAGCGAGGCAAATCCATTCTGCGATGACTGTTCATCTGCTACCTTGAAAAGGGTGACAAAACCACAGTGCCGCAAGAAGCACTGAAGAATCCTTTGTTGGGAGCCTTTTCTTGCAAGTTCCCATCCAGTGTCTGTTCTTTTCATCACCACAACCAAGAATCCAGATACAAGGTCCCTTGCTGCTGCATTGTGAAGGTGCCCGTCTGCAAGCTCTTCTTCACTGCTGAGGTACTGTGTGGCTGAGGGTTATACTTAAGTCTTGTGTTGCTTCTGTGTGACTAGGGTGGTGATTCGTGTGTTTGGGAGTTTGCCCGCACCGTTCGTCCAGACCGAACGTTGGACCGCCTCTAGGGAGCCTTTGACAATGCCCCTGAACACTTTCTACTAACTCTAAAGTCTGTACTTGTTGGACGAGAAATCCTCTGGAACTCTGACTTTCCTGCATCTGTGCCTTATCCTGACCTGCTTACCTTTGGCCACTAGACCATTAGTGTTGCCCTTCTGCCTCCGAGTTCACTCATGCCTTAGAATAGGGAAGGACTTTGAAAGTATAAGGCCTCTGTCTATAAAATATACTAAGTGTTGCGAAGTACTTACTTGCTAAAGGTGTTGGTGCTAAAACTGTATCTGTGAAATGGAATAAGTTACAACATTCTTACTTACCTGTTAATTGCTTACTGCCATTCTAAAAAGTATACAAAGTTATTTATTTTTTTAATTGTGTTCCACTATTCTAGAAAAGTAACTGAGTTGGTATGACTTTATTATTCCTGAAACTGAAGTCTACCAATAAAGTTGTACTCCGCTTCGATAGCATACTACCATTCTAAAATGTGTAACATTAGGTTCTATCTTACCTCAAACTGCTTACTGCCTTTCTGTAAAGTATACAAAGTTATTTACTTTCCTTAGAATTATGTTCCACTCTTCTGAAAAGTATTGTTGGTGTAACTATATTGTTCATGAAAGAAGAATAAGTTACTTTTGTTTCAAAGTGCTTACCTGTTGGGTTGGTAGTGTAATTGTATTGTTCCTGAAACAGAGTTACTTATGCAAGTGGCCAGGTACTTACTTGTAGCAGTGTTGGTATAACTAAAATATTCCTGAAAGAGAATAACTAACATAGCTTATTACCAATAGGGTCTGCTTACCTTGAATGACCTACTGTCATTCTAAAAGTCTACTAATGTGGTTTTACTCCTTGTGAATAGCATACTGCTATTCTAAATGTATTTCACTAGGATTTACTCACCTTGAACTGCATGTAGCTCTTCTAGATAAGGTTTTCATACGATACATAGTGTTTTTTTTATAATTGTGTTTATGAATGATAATAGTACTTACCTTTCTAAATAATCCTCTTTGCCTGTGTATATATAAAATACTCCATTATTTTTACAATACATAAGTGTATCAGTGTTTCTTTGGACCATATGTATTCTAAAGGTTCTTTGTACCCATCTAGAGCTCTCCCTCCCAAGATAAGTCTGACTGCTATGTCCACGCTACTAAAATTATGCATTGTGGATCTACACTAAGAGCTGGAGTTTACTGTATTGCTTAAGTTATAGTTTTATAAAGCCACTTGTGTGGATTTAAGGAAAACTGTCCTAACGAGGCCTATGAAGGGTGATTACCTATTCCACCATGGCTGACTCAAAGGCATGCCCCACCTGCCATTTGAAGGTTTGTGGAAGACCAGCATGAAAAATGACTATATCCAGACTACACCTTAAATGTTCCCCATACGAATAGGAGCAAATAGACAGGGGTTTCCTATAAAGGTCTACAGGAAGAAAGCAGCAAAAATAAATTATTTCCTAACAACTGGTCAGAGTCACAGCACTAAATTATCATAGAAACTAGACTCACTTCCATTTTGGATTAGTAACAAAGACGGAGATGGCTGTATTTGTCTTGCAAGAGACAAAACGGACAATGCATCATCATTGTACTGGAACAAACTGCAAAAACCTGAACCAACCTTCACCTTTATAGGCCACAAGCCTATAGTGTAGTAGAAACCTAACCAGAACTTTCTATAACTGAAAATCTTAGGCCTGCTTATGGCGTTCCACCCCATCAAATCCCTTCAACCCTTTAACCAGTAGTCAGTCGAAGCTGACCGTCAAGCTAGTCTAGATGCTTCTGACGAATGATGTTAATCAACCCTGTCTTTCATAGCACCTGCTTATATCCCTTTACATTGTACACTTTGAATGCTACAAAGGTCCTTGGCACAGAAGGAACGTGCAATCTAGCCATTCTGAATCTCTGTATGTGCATTGCAATGAAGTACAAAATGAACAAGATACAATAGTCTAGAGCAAACAAAGTCTGAACCCAAATAAGTCAGCTGGAAAGAGAAACCCATTGTTCATGCGAAAGCAAATGAAATACTACAGCATTGAATCAATTGAACTTATTCAGGTTACCAATTCATAAACTATGCACCCACATTTATAAGATGCTCTAGTATTTCGGTACAAAAACCTTTCTTTCTCATGCTTTTTCATCTTTGGCAATTATGGCAAATCCTTGGATGTATGCGAAGGATAGACCTATTATATATACTCTGAAGATTAAGGATCTGGACTAAATCACAGGTGATGAAATCAAGAAGGCCCTTGCCACTATTGATGCGCAGCTACTTGCTGTCGATTATATTTTGCAACAGGAGTTTAAATTCTGAACACAGCATGCACTGAAAAGACCCCTCTGAAAATTAAACAAACCAGAACCTGTATGCCAAATTTGATTCCTGTACGCAAGTTGGTCACCAAGACTGACCGGTAGTGGCAGGGTAGTCTAACATTAGAGAATACTAAAAGAGCCAAGGAGGCATTGAGAGATTTTAAACGGGCTATTTTTCAAGAAAAAAAGTTGAAGGCTACAAGTAATCTTCCTAGGGAGTTGTTCTCCATTGTCTCCAAATTTTGGAACCCTGCTTGCAAATCTACACTGACTGAATCATCGGTGGCTCAAGCTAACCTTTTTAACTTTGTTTTTTTTAATGGACAAAGTTGAAGGGATATTGAAAAAAGATTCAAGCATCATCTGTGATCCATTATGAGCCATTTAATAATCACTTGGCAGCTGATTCGGGTGTTCAGATAGAGCTTGATCCCCTGCCTACTTTCAATTTTCATCAAGTGGCTGAAATGGAGATAGTTCATCTGTTGAATACGCTTAAACCCACCAATGATTCTGTGTTCCCCCTCCCTGCACTTGTGGCAAGACGCTGATCATCCAATTTGACCCCTTTTGTGACAAAATTTGTCAACAAGTCACTGTCTCAGGGGATAGTACCCTCTAGCTTAAAACATTCAATTGCGACACCTCTATTAAAGCAAGCTATTCTAGATCCTAAGGTCTTCCAGAATTATCGTCCAATAGCCGGCCTTTCCTGGCCCGCAAACATTCTGGAAAAAGTGGTTGCAGGTCAATTGCAGAATTTTGTAGAGCAAGAGCTGATATTAGATACATTTCAGTCTGGCTTTAGACCAAACTTTGGAACAGAAACAGGATTTGTGGGGTACCAGAGGGGTCATCACTTTCCCCATTGCTGTTTTAACTTGTACATTCGTCCCCTGTTAGAGATCTTGAGGCGTCATGGAATTAATATTCATTCATATGCCGATGACACTCCGATCTTTATTAAAATTACAAACTTTGACAATGTATTTAGCAGACTGGCCCAGTGTTTGGATGAGTTGAGTAGTTGGATGTCTAATAATCAACTCCAAATTGAATGCGGCCAAAACAGAGCTGATTTGATTTGGACCTAAACGCCGCTTATTAGTGGCTAAGAGATGTCCTATTCCCACACTGCTGGGGACGAATATGAAGTTCGTCTCGAAGTTAAAAAATGTAGGCTGCATCTGGCAAGCTGATTTTGACAGTGAATCCCTGGTTGGGGCAAAGGTTCAGGCAGTACACTACGTTTTGAGGCTTCTCCGATGGGTATTACCTTATATCCCTGGGGAGGATCATACTGTGTTAGTAGGTGCCTTGGCCAACGTACACTTGGACTATTGCAATAGCCAGTTGCTCAACATCCCACTTAAACAAATGCAATGTCTCCAAAAAGCTCAGAATGCAGCAGTGAGAATTATCTTTGGCCTAGGTAGAGCTGCACATGTTTCGCCATCACAGCATGCTTTACATTGGCTAGCTGTCGAAGATAGGATTAGATTTAAGGTGGCCTGTGTTTTAATTGGTTAATGGCATGGCCCCTGCATATCGAGAGATTTGATCCAACCTTACCAGTCCTCTAGATGCCTGCGATCTAGTGATCAGTAATGGCGGTCCCCCGTTCGAAGTACACCTCGAGAGGAGACAGGAGATTTGCTTTGTTTGGTCCAAAGTTATGCAATCTTCCTTTAGAACTGAGGACCATCAAATCACTGCCTCAGTTTCGGAAGGCACTAAAGACCTTTCTGTTTAGATAGGCTGCTGCTGTTCTTTTCTTCCTTTTTCATTATAAACTGTTTCACTCCGTGGAGCTAGTCTATATCTCATATTAACGATTATTACATCTGCGCCTCTATATGATTGTCATGCGCACCTTATAAATAAAAAAAAAATCAAATCATGTTGTCCCTACTCCCCTAGGGGGAGCCCCTTTCCATGAGGCCAGGGAGGTGCGGCTGCTACCAGATAGTCCCCCTGGGGGTGGTACTCGGAGGGTGGATCTCATAGAGAGGGATCCCTCATGTGAGACTAGGGATGACTATCTGGGGAGAACACTATGTATACACTCCACCACTACCTCCCTCATCCTCCCACTCTACACAAACCTTTGTAGCTCCCAACACTTCCATATGTTTTTGTAGAATAGAATATCTCATCCTCGTGAGACATACTGGGACGAGGAAGAGTAGGGCCACCCTTATGGAGTGCATGACAAAACTGAGACGAGGAAGAATCCACCTTACCCAGTAGAGAGGTAGTCGTGTTGATACTGGGACAAAGAACAACTGCGGGGGAATGAGCAACACAACATGGAACCAAGGTATGCATTCCAGTCAATACGAACACTCAATAGGATACAAAAAGGAGAAGGACTAAACAAGTTGTCCGATCCTCTCTGGGGGAACTGCGAGAGCCAGCGTCCAGAAAGGAGGGAAGCAGAGCGGGAAGGTTCAGAGTGGGAGGATCGCTCGACTACCCTAGAGAAAGAAGCTCAAGACGTTCCTACCAACTGGGGGAAGTTTGCAACTGCTGAGTTGCCGCAGACTGAAAAGAAGACCATACGGGTCGGGGTAGCCCCACGGCTGGTTGCAGGTGTCAAGGAAGACCTAGGACAAGCGCAGACCGTGGGAAAAGATGCACACATTGCTGGGAAGGCGCTGGGGCACTGAGAAGGTGGTGGAAAGCCCAAAGGGGAGAAAGAAGACGAGAATACAAGGATTGGGAGCCTAACCAACGGAGAGAGACCTTGTCATAGCTTGATTCGCACAAAAGCACTTGGCAGCGGATTGAACGAAGTCTATCAAAGATTTAAAAAACGTTGTAAAGGGATCTGGGACCCACAACCGAAGAAGCAGTATACAGGGGTCTGTGACCCAAGACAGTCTCTGGCAAGAGAGTACACCAGGGCTATATGTGGAACTTTGAAAAGGAAACTATTGAGAGAGGGGCTGGGAACCCATGGCAGCCTCTGGCTTGAGAATATACCAGGGACGCCTGCCAGAAGCCAGGGAAAGGGAGTCATTCTCCTTGGTGTTCGTGGACACTGTGAATCCAAGAGAAGAGAGGCATTCGATTAGCATTTGTGATAACATTGAAACTGAAAAGCCAGTGCAAGGCCAAGGGAAGGGAGACATTCCCCCATCAATCATTGGGTTGTCTGAAAAGCCTGAGAAAGGCCAGGGGGAAGGGAGACATTCCCACCAATATTGAACTGCCTGGGGAACCTTAGAAAGGTTATGGGGAGGGAGACATCCCCCTGACATTTGAAATGCAGCCAGAGAGCAGGGAGTCATCCCCCTTGTCAGGAAGACTGAAGTAAGTTGCATCCCAAGGGTACCATAGTAAAAACTATGACCAACAAGGAAGATTTCTTGTGAACTGTACTTTAAGAACCCAGCAAACCAGGAACTTTATGTTGCTTCAGAAAGAGACTGTAACCTGAAACTCCGACACAGGCTGATCCCTTCCGGGAGAAATGGGTGAGGGAATTAAATCAAGAAATAACTGATGTACAATTGGGAGAAATGTGTACGTTTACCATGTCCGTCTCCATGAATAGTCGACTGAAATGAATACAGTAAAAGATACTACATATGTTACATTATACACCGTATAGACTGATCATGCAGGTCTTTGCCCGAGATGTGGGGCAGGAGAAGTGGAATATTTACATATGTTCTGTCTTGTCCAAATTTGTCACACTATTGGACGCACATATATATGATGTGATGTCTGAAATGACTGGTAAGAACCTGGATGCCACTCCAATGTCTGTGCTATTTGGGAAGTGGCAAGAACACTTGGAAAACGAAACCAGATCCTTTCTCAACATCTGTAACACGGTAGCAAAAATATGTATACTTCAAAAGTGGAAGGCATGCTCCCCTCCAACTGTACAAGAATGGTGAAGGAATTAACCTGGTTAAATTAACATGAAGAACTGTATTTCTGATGTTTGTTAATCTGCTTAGAATCACATGCTGTGCATAGGTCCGACATCCAGTGGTCACTGCGGAGTATTGCATTTTGTTTTTCGTAGTCGAAAAGGGGACGTCGACAAGGCGTGTCTGTAACACTATCCCTATAGTGACGTGCGTTGTACCCACAATCCCTCACGCGTCGAGGTCCCTCAGATTGTTTTTTTCCGCCCAGCTACTGGTCGCCTTTACGCGGAGCTCCTCGAGAGACATTGCAGATTTCATCTCCTCGACCTTTGGTCGTTTTCCTATATTAATATAGAACATATCGATCCCCCCCTCGATGCTGTTGTGAAGCTGTCTCCGCCGAGCAAGATCTTCGACGGAGGGGACGAGCGGAGGAGATCCTTCGGCGTTGCCGAACACGTGGCCTGGCCTCACAGGCCAAATACAGTAGGGAGAGTGGGGGTCGTGGGACATCTCTAGTTCTTTTCTGAGAATGCCTTTCCTTTTCCCCTTCCTTTCCCTTGGGGTGGTTGTCACGATTTATTGCCTCGGCTATGGAGAGGACACCCTTTAGGTTTTGCCCGCTTTGCAAGGGCAAGTTTACTTGGAAGGACAAGCATTCACGGTGTAACCGCTGCTTGCCCCTCGATCACAAAGAGGAAGGTTGCACGGCTTGTCGGCTTCTTAAACCGAAGACTCTAAAAGACTGTAGGGTCAAGAGGTGGGCGGCCTACGCTATGTCGAAGGCCGACGCTCCACACACCGTTGCTACCTCCGACAGTGACGAGGAACGTGATACCACGACCTCCGCTACGGAAGTCTAAAACCCCCCTAGAGAGCGCACACGCGCTTCGTCGTCTGTCCCCGGCCCCGACGGGCTAGGCTCACGCCCTGCTTATGGGGATGAACACCCCGGCGACATTGACGCACACAAGACCACACATAAGCACACAACCCATGGCTCTTCTTCGTCGAAGGCGAAGAGAGCATCAGCGCCCAAGGAGACGCAGGTTTCACCGGCGGCCTCCTCGGACCGTTCGGGTTCGAAGCCCCTCTCGCAACCGCAGCCGCGACCAGCGACTGGGCTTTCGGCAAATAAGGGCGCCGCCCCTAAATCATCGGCCGGCGCGCATCAGCAGAAAGCGCATGCCGCCGTAGAGCGATCGACACCCATAACGTCGAAACCACAGCCCTACGCTGACAAACGAGTCGCTGAGAGCTTGGCGAGGATCGTGGTAGCCGACGCCCACAAGCGTACGCCGAAACACTCGTCGAGCGCTACGCAAAGGTCGAAAGACACGCCGAAAATGCCTGAAGAAAGGCAGGGACGATCTCCTTCAGTCGAAGGGATTCCCAACACACCTGAAGGCTTTTCGGAGGGCGACGGGACACTTTCCTCGACGTTGTGGGAGAGGTTGAGCCGTTTTCAGCTACAAGACACCAATTTTCCCCCGCTAGACCGCTCAGGGTTACCCCATGAAACCATGGAAAGGCTCCATCTCTGCATGGAAAGAATGGAGAGGTTTATGAATACCCAGAACCCTCCCACTCCCAAGAGAGTAAGAGAAGGGCCTCAGGAGGACCCCAGGGCCAAAATTCCGAGACTAGTCAATCCCCACCAGGACACAGCCTCAGACTTCCATAGTGTGTATGACCTCACTGGGGAAGAACATTATTTTGAGGAAGAGGATGATTTTATGGACGAGGAAGAGGGACGGAACCAGGAGGAAGGTCTGGAAGACAGCCCAGACCTGGTAGGAGAAGGCTTCGGAGAAAATCCAGAAGAAGGACCTTCTCACCCCTGGCAATCCCCATCAATATATTCTGACACTGATGTCCTGAACCTAAATCCTCCTGACAATTCACCTATTAGAAACACATCTCCCATTGACGATCAGCCCACATTTAATGCCCTGTTGCGCAGAGCAGCAGCACATTTCGAACTGGATACTGGGGAGCTCTCTCCTGAATTAGACTTTGTGGAAAGAGTAATCAAGGAGAAACCCCCAGTCAGTCAGACCATTCCCCTCCTCGCTTCGGTGAAGAGAAGAATCATCCCTTCGCTGTCCACACCCGCACTAATCAGAGGGGTCAATCCTAGAATTGAAAAACTTTTCACTCCTTCACCCTCAGACCTGCTGTACATCAGGGGACATTCCATTCCGGATTCCCTGGTAGTAACCAACACAAGAAAGAGGGCAGGGGTACCACTTTCCACCAGTGAGGCACCACCTGACAAGGAGGGCAAGCGGTTATATGCCCTTGCAAAAAGAGTTACATCCTCGGCTGCCTTTTCGGCAAGAATTGCAAACAACAATTCTTTGCTCGCTAGCTATGCGGACGCGCAGTGGGCCAAACTGCGCAAAGATGCCGAAGAAGCGCCGGAACCATTACGTACACGCCTGCTTACAACTATTGGCGAAGGAACCCAGGTCAACCAGAGTATTGTAAAGAGCTCTCTGGATGCGGCAGAAACTGCGGGACGTTCCCTAGTTCAGGGAATAATCCTAAAACGCCACGTATGGCTGCGCAACTCAGGGTTCAAACCGGAGACACAGGCGTCTTTAATAAATAAACCTGTTGAAGACTCAAACCTCTTCGGGAAAGCAGTGGATGAGGCTCTGGAGATGGCTAAAAAAGAGTTCGATACTATCAAAACTCTTGACCAAATCTCTAAGCCCTCTACCAGGCGCGGTTATGGCAACAAACGGTTTTTTCGTGGCCAACGCCAACAACAAAACCAGCATCAACAGTACCCTGCCACCAATTTCCAGACCAATAGTGGCCAGTATAGCCAAAGAGGCCAGCGCCGGGGCAAAGGAAGAGGCCGGGGGTCCACCCCCAGAGGCTCCCAAGCCCCCAACAACTCCAAGTGACGCGAAGATTCGCGTCCCCTCCCATGCAACACCGGTCGGGGGCCGGATAACATCCTTTCTTCCAGCATGGGAGGGTATAACGTCAGACCGCTGGGTACTTTCCACCGTAGCCCACGGATACTGCATCGAATTCAACAGTTCCCCAACATACAAACCCCCGAGGGGACGTCGCATGACACCGGAACATCTTGCCATCCTTCTCCAAGAAGTACAACAACTGCTGGAAAAAGGAGCCATAGAGGTCGTACCTCTATCTCAGGTAACGGAAGGTATTTATTCAGTGTACTTCCTTGTACCCAAAAAGGATCTAACCATGCGCCCTGTATTAGATCTGCGCCCAGCGAACAAGTTTATCAAACCCCAAAAGTTTTGTATGGTGACCTTACAAGAAGTGATCCCACTGCTATCACAGGGAGATTACATGACAACATTGGACATGAAAGATACATACTTTCATATTTTAATGTTGCCAGCGCACAGAAAATACCTCCGGTTCATGATAGAGGGCAAACACTACCAGTTCAGAGTGCTACCCTTCGGCATAGCATCTGCACCAAGGGTATTCACGAAGGTGCTGGCAGTGGCAGCGGCCCACCTGCGCAGGTTGTCCATCCCAGTTTACCCTTACCTCGACGACTGGCTCATAACAGGGGATTCTTACGAAACATGCTTCTCCAATACCCAAAAGACTGTAGACCTTTTGTTCCAGTTGGGCTTCTCCATCAACGAAAAGAAGTCCAGCCTAGACCCCAGCCAAATCAAACAATTCCTAGGGGCTCTAATTCAAACAAAGGACGGCCTCGTCTTCCCCTGCAAAGAGAGGGTCCAAAACATGCTGTTTCAGATCCCTCAATATGTGACCGGTCGAGAGGTGACGGTACGCAAAGCAATGCGCTTGCTAGGCATGATGGCGTCGTGTATTTATTTGGTACCTCACGCGCGCCTGCGCCCAATGCAAGAGTGGCTCAAAAGCCAGTGGTGTCAGGCCAGCGGACTATGGGACGATCTAGTGGTGGTCTCGCAGGCCTTAGTTCTCTTGCTACGGTGGTGGACAAAGGAAAACCTGGAAAAAGGGAAACCCTTTGCCACACCCGCGGCGGAAGCCACTCTAACCACAGACGCATCCCTCACAGGATGGGGGGCTCACCTATCCCATCAGACTGCTCACGGAGTGTGGACTCCGAACGTAGCGTCCAAACACATCAATCTTCTGGAGCTACTAGCGGTGTTCAAGGCGCTAAAAGCCTTCCAGGAACACCTACAAGGCAGGACAGTGATGGTCCTCACAGACAGCACCACAGCCATGTATTACATCAACAAGCAGGGGGGAACCCACTCTCCAGGACTGTCCAAACTGGCCCAAAATATATGGAAGTGGGCTCTCAAACAAAATATGTTCCTACTGTCACAACATGTACCAGGGGAACTCAATCTGCTGGCAGACAAACTCAGCAGGGATTTTCCCCTGCCCGAAGAGTACGAATGGCGACTGCACGAAGACATCGTCTTCGACGTCTTCACGCAATGGGGATTCCCAGAAATAGACCTGTTCGCAACCCTGGAGTACTCACAATGCCAAAGTTACGCCTCCAGGTACCCCCCAGAACCAATCCAAGGGGAACGATCTGTCGATTCAATGGTCAGGGAAATTTGTTTACGCTTTTCCCCCCGACTCCCCTTCTCAACAAGGTGGTGCACAAAATGCACCAGGAACAAGTAACCATGATACTGGTGGCCCCAATGTGGGCCCGACAGCCATGGTTCGCTCACTTGATGGAGATGTCTCTATCTCCCCCAGTGAAACTCCCCTGCCCGTACAACATGCTGTCACAAGACAAGGGCAGGACTCTGCATCCATGCCCCCAGAACATGAACTTAGCAGCCTGGCTCCTGAGATCATAGATTTTGGACATCTACAGCTCCCGCAGAGGTGCATGGACATCCTCAGGGAAGCCAGAAAACCTAACACTCGCCACTGCTATTCTAGCAAGTGGAAGAGATTTGTCATCTGGTGCAGAGGAAAGAGCATCAACCCAATTGACTGCTCTCCCACACATATTGTTCTATACCTGACCCATTTATTGGATTCAGGTCTAGTGTTCAATTCCATTAAAGTCCACCTAGCGGCACTTTCTGCATACACCACTTCCCAACTCAGTGTCGTGGTGGAAGATCCCTGTTATAAAGGCCTTCATGGAGGGAGTAAAGAGAATACACCCCCCGATAGCTGACCCAGCTCCCGGGTGGGACCTTAACGTGGTACTTACCAGACTCATGGGCTCACCATTTGAACCCATGCACAAAGCATCTCTTAAAAACCTCACTCTTAAGACTGCTTTTCTAATAGCTATCACCTCCATCAGGAGAGTAAGTGAACTACAGGCTCTTTCTGTTCTAGACCCTTTCGTTACAGTTCACAGAGATAAGGTGTTTCTACGCACTCACCCAAGGTTTGCTCCAAAATTCATCTCAAAATTCCACGTAAACCAGTCTATAGAACTACCAGCGTTCTTTCAAAATCCTTCCAACTTGGGAGAAAGGACTCTGCACACACTAGATGTCCGCAGAGCGGTCATGTTCTACATGGAAAGAACCAGACCACTGAGGAAGACTAATCAGTTCTTCGTCTCGGTGGCAGCAGGAAGAGAAGGGGATGCAGTTTCAAAGTCCACTATTTCTAGATGGATTGTTCAATGCATCACTCTCTGCTATACTCTTGCTAAGAGAGAACTGCCCTTTAGGCCAAGAGCACATTCTACTCGAGGCACGGGGGCGTCCATAGCATTCATTGCAAATGTTCCCCTTGAGTCCATCTGCAAATCGGCTACCTGGAGTTCTGTGCACACCTTTACAAAACACTACTGCCTAGATGCACACTCTAGATCTGACTCCCAGGTGGGACAGGCAGTATTAAGACATCTTTTCTCTACTGTTCCTTCTCATAACCCACCGCCAACTCCGGGTACTGCTCGCTAGTCTATGCACAGCATGTGATTCTAAGCAGATTAACAAACATCAGAAGACAATGCATTACTTACCGTAAAAGCATTTCTGATGGTTGTATCTGCTTAGATTCACATGCGCCCACCCTTCCTCCCCGCTCGGATGGAAGGAACATAGACATCCTTTTCTATATTTCTCTCTTTTCTGTACTCACTCACGTCTAGAAGGCTCCCTCAGGGCAGAAAAATACAAACAGAGGCACCTCGACGCGTGAGGGATTGTGGGTACAACGCACGTCACTATAGGGATAGTGTTACAGACACGCCTTGTCGACGTCCCCTTTTCGACTACGAAAAACAAAATGCAATACTCCGCAGTGACCACTGGATGTCGGACCTATGCACAGCATGTGAATCTAAGCAGATACAACCATCAGAAATGCTTTTACGGTAAGTAATGCATTGTCATATTACTGTCGCCGCGTATGTCCCGGCCCAAGGATGTTTGGGGAGAGTTCAGAACTTATTTGTCGAAAGACTAAATGATACGATGATATATATTTACTAGGAGAAGAGCGTATTAATTACCTCAATATTCACATCTGAACCATGTTGTACAGCAAGATAACGTGTACTTCACCAATGCACTTCCTTTATTTAGACTTTTTTGTAATGATTTTGTGACTGCTGATCTGAAAATACATTTTTAAAAAAAGGAAGGAAAGACTGTAACCTGGGGGAAGGAGAGGCATTCCCTCAACACACAGGCTCTGTTTGGAACTGTTGAAACCCCCTCAGTTATTTAGTTTAATTCATAGTGTAAGGGAAGGAAATACATTTTTGACACAGGATGGTGGACTCTTTACTTTGGGCATCCTGACAGATTCCGTAGTACTTTTGGTTGAGGCATGGAAACCCCTCTTAGAAATAGGGCGAGATAGGTTTACTTTTCTTTATTTTTATACCACAATAAAAGTATTTGCCAATCACCATTCCACCATTGTGTCAGACTCGTACTTCTGCATCGTTACCTAATAAACATTTATTTGTGATTAATGATGAGCATTTCTTTTCCATTTCTTGCAATGCTTGGTTGGTATATTGTCGGTTTTTCAATTTCTGTATCATTTGATTGACCAAAGTAGAATCTTCTGTGGCAATAATGATTCATCTCAAGTACTGACTGAAGGATGAATTAATCAAACATTTAGTGTGAAAAGCCTCTTGCATACAGAACATTCTTTGTCAGAAGACTTTAAATGGTAATCATAGATGATGTTGCTCTTAACTGATGTGAGATTTCTCAGAAACCCCCAGGTGACGTGATTAAGAAGATTATCCATTTGATGTCAAAGAAGTGTGTCCACCAATGTAGTCCAAACGCTCTAAAATTGGTGTGGCAAAGCAGTAAGGCTTCACTTCAAGAGGGGGAATGGTCTGGTATCGGAGCATTATTGGGTCTAGACTCAATACAATTTGTTGTACATAATATGCTATAAACACATATATACACCATTTATTCAGTATTGAGTCAATGTAAAACAAACTTTGTCAAATAAGTACTCTAAAAAATATTTTCGCAAACATATAATTATATAGTGGAAACACATTAATGGATTCATTAATTCCCACTCCGTCCACAAACCAAATATAGTTGACAAACCCTGACAGGTAAGCACTAAACATTTATGGTTTTAGAAAGGAGGGATGAGAAATGTTAAACAATTCAGAAACCAGGCACATAACTGAAACTAAAATACTGGCCCTGGGGAGGTCCCAGTTCTCGTAACAACCAGTAGTAAATATGAAACATCAATTTGTTAGTCAAGCCATACTCTTATTTAACGTCCCCTTTCCTCCATACTGCATCGGCGTCCCTTGCAAGAGACAGGAGACGCAACCTTTTTCACCAGAAAAACCTTCTTCCCCCCCTTTAAATTTAGAGGCACGCTGGGGTGCGGCCCTGGGAGCATGTGCTGCCCTGACTCTGCCCTCCGGCGCCACACCTCAGTCCCTTTATCCACGTCGACGAGAACGGGGCAAATTCATCAGCGCACCTTGGTGGCGCAGGACCTCATGGAGTCCACCGTGGCCCACATTGACACCTCTGGCTTGGCCAGCTGCATCGCCACGGACATGAGAAGAACAGCCTGGCTCTGTGCAACTAAATTCAACCCGAACGTCCAGGAACGCATATTGGACCTGCCGTTCGAGGGGGGGGGGCTTCTTACACTCCACCACGAACGAGGAGCTGGACAAAAAGAAAAACAGCTCACAAATGACAAGTCTTTATCCATCCTGACAAAGACCACGCCCAAATTCGTTCACCCAGTTACAGCAGCGCTCCGACAAAGGGCGTACATACGGAGGGTTCAGCGGCTTCCAAGAGCAGAGGTCCAGGCAGCCGGATCGCTCATCGACTCCACATCGGCACAAGAAACAAAAAGGGAGGGGGGTAGTAAGGGCTTTTTCCAGTCCCCCGCCTGCGCAACAGCCTCGGAGGGAAAGAAGGCATGACACGCCCCTCTGGGTCCACGTGTCTCCAGTGGGGGGCAGGCGTGCTCCATGCACATTTCTGGTGCCAGAATTTCAGACCCCTGGATCCTCTCTGTAGTATCCACAGGGTACTGCTTACCTATCCCAGCCTCTCCTCCCTCCTCCACTCCCTCATGTTGGGACAGCAACTCTTCTGGCGAAGACATGATCGCTCGTAGAGAACCAGGCCGTGGAGGAAGTCCCAGCCTCCCAGCAAGGCTTGGGCTTTTACTCTAGGATGTTCACCATTCAGAAAAAAAAGAGGCGGGACTGCGAGTTGTGCTGGACCTTTCTACCCTCAACCTCTCCTTACCTCTACAAAAATTCAAGATGGTTACGCCAGCTTTTATAGCAGAGACATTGCGCAGGGGAGACTGGATGTTCTCCCTGGATCTGAAGGACCCATACCTACTGGCAGCCCCATCGTTCTTTCCTATGGTTCAGGATCATGAGCTACCATTTCCAATACAAGGTCCTTCCTTTTGGCCTCAACTCGGCCCACAGTCTCTTTACCAGGCTCATGGATACGATGGCTGCCCTCCTCAGGGTGCAGGGCCTCCACATCTACCCATACCTCGACGACTGGCTCGTCAGGGCTACATTGCCGAAGCAGTCCACCATGCTTCCCAGGCTCTTATGAACACACTGCACAATCTGGGCTTTTCGCTCAATCTCAAAAAGTCGCAGCTGCAACCCACGCAGACCCTGATATTCTTGGGACTCATCTGGTATTTCCCTCAGGGGACAAGATCACAGTAATCAAGAGGGTCACCACCCACTTCCTCAGCAGAAAGGTGACCTCAGCCTGGTGGCATCAGCACCTCCTGGGTCTCCCTGCAGCGGTCCTATTAGCCGTCCCCCACACGAGACTCAGGACGAGGAGGATACAGCTGCACTTCGCGGCATCATGGAATCAGGAGCTGGGCTCTCAGTCCTTTTATCGTTGTTCCTCCTCCTCTCCACCCGGACCTCACATGATGGTCCAGGGACTGCAACCTACGGACGGGCAAGCGCTTCCGGCCTACCACCCGGCAGGTCATCCTCACCACTGACTCCTCTCTTGAAGGATGGGGACCCACCCTGGACGATCTCTCGATCCACGGCACCTGGACCCAACAAGAGCAGGAATACCACATCAATTGGTTGGAGCTGAACGCCATCTGGCTAGCGCTCGGGGCATTCCTCCTGCTTATCAGGGGCCAAGTTGTCCAACTCGACCAGCATGTACTACATCGACAAGCACGAAAGCACCAGCTCCCCCCCCCTACTTAGCAGACTAGCAATCATCATGTGGGAGTGGGCCCTGGAAAACGACATCTACCTCACGGCAGTCCACCTTCCGGGGGAATCCAACCTGTAGACGGACAGGCTCAGCAGGTTGGGAACTGATAGCTATGAGTGGCAGCTAAACAACCTTATTACTCAGGAGATCTTCAGCGAATGGGGTGTCTCCCAGGTCCCAGGTGGATCTCTTTGCCACCTGGCACAAAAGGAAGTGCTCTCAGTTCGCCTCCTGGCTGGGACAGGGCCCCGGCTCCCTGGGCGACGCATTTTGGATGCAGTGGAACGGCATGACAGCTTACGCCTTCCCGTCCACTCTGCTGATTCACAGTGATTAGCAAGATCAAGGAGTCTCGCCAGCTCAACATCATTCTAATAGCTCCATGGTGGCCAGCAAGGCCATGGTTCTCAGAGCTGCTCAGCCTCTCGGAGAGGCCTCTGTTGCACCTCCCAACGGGCCCAGGACATCTTCTGGTGCAGCAGGGGGGCAGGGTCATCCACCCTGCTCCACAGAAGCTGGCCCTCACAGCATTGTTCCTGAGCAGATAACGCTAAGGCACCTCAGCCTATCCCAGGCTAATCTGGAGATCATACAGAGCGCAAGGAGCAAGGCTACCAGGGCCCAGTATAAAAGTAAATGGACCAGGTTCTGCCACTGGGCAGACTCCAAGGACATTGACCCCCTGGCATGTACTTTGGATGATGTGTTCTCCTTCTCAGCACACATAGCCCACTCAGGCGTGCAGGTGGACACCTGCCGCGCTTACCTCGCAGCCATCGGGGCTTAAAGAAATTCAGGGGAGGGGTTCTTCTCCTCCTCCAATCAGATTGTCAAAAAACATTTGACGGGACTCACAAGGCTCTACCTGCTCATCAAGAGGCCACACCCCATGTGGGACCTGAACATAGTCTTGGACGCCCTGGTGCACAAACAATTTGAACCAATGGCATCCGCGGACATCAGGCTGGTCACCATTAAGAGAGCCTTACTAGTCGCACAGAGTCAGCTAATTCCAGGCACTGGTCGCCTCAGAACCATATACTATTTTTCACAGGGAAAAAGTATGCCTAAGGTGCCGTCTGCTTTCCATTTAACCGAGGAAATGGTGCTTCCTACATTTTTTGCTGATCCTAAGGACGAGGCACAGAGACAGTTCTGCACTGCCTAGATGTCAGGCGTGCCCTGAAATTCTACCTTGACAGGACCAAGGGCTTCCGCAGCTCAGACGCCCTATTTGTCCCTTTTGGAGGTGCAAGACCAGGCTATCCAGCCTCCATATCCCGCTGGATGGTCTCGGCCATCAAAGAAGCATACCAAGGGCAGCACAAGCATCTTCCAGCAAACATGCATGCCCACGCAGTCAGGGCCAAGGCAAAGGCCATCGCTTTCCAGCGCCATGTCCCTTGGCAAGTCATAAGCAGGGCGACCTCGTGTGCCTCTCCCTCGACTTTCTGCAAGCATTACTGTTTGGATGCCGGCTCCAGATCTGATGCGGCTTTCGGACAGGTGGTTCTCAGGAACATATTTGTGTAGGGAGGCTCTCCTCCCCACCCTGGTGCTACATTCAGTTGTAATCGCCCATGCAGTATACAGGAAAGGGGATGGGACGTAAGAGTAATTATAAGTTACTCACTGTAGTGACTAACGTACTCTTATTCCTTAGTCCCCTTTCCTCCATACGTCCCCCCATCCTCCCTCCTAATAATACTGGTGTCATTAAGCTGTTAATTTGTCGTCGTCCCATCTAAGGGGACTGAGGTGTGGCACCAGAGGGCGGAGTCAGGGCAGTGCATGCTTCCAGGGCCGCACCCCCTGCGCGCCTCTAAATTTAAAGGGAAAGAAGATTTTTCTGGTGAAGTTTCCATCTCCCGTCCCTTGGAAGGGACGCTCATGCAGTATGGAGGAAAGGGGACTACGTTAGTCACTACAGTGAGTAACTTATAATTTATTTGCAAAGTAAACAAGTTAAATGTGAATTGTAAAGGATCAAGAGTATTTATTTCATTTGTATAGCGCACATACAACTCTAGCGCATTGAGCCGCTGAAGTCTGACTCGTACACAGAGGCATATTAAGTGTTGGCTATAGACTTTTATTTATCACAAAATAATAAGGGTTGGGAGGAATCCTATCTATCCGTAATCCTAAAAAAGGTTTCCCAGCCTCAACAAAACTAAGGAACGTCTGTGTCAGGATGTTAAACAAAAGAGGCTCCTCCGTCCTGTGTCCAGAACCCTAAACTGACCATTGCACGCTAAACTCATATAATGTCTAACTCGGGGAGTCTGTAAGCTTTATACTTGTAACTTTCAAAGTTCCAAACATAAAGTTGTAAGGTGCATAAAAGAAAAGGAATAAAGGTACACCAGGAAAGGGGTCTTCCCTTCCCACAGATTTCTTCTGGCGGTTCAAATGTCACTTTATCACAGTTCCAGTTTGTTCAAAGGGGAAGACTCTTTCCTTGAGTCTCCTTTCATCACACAGTTCTTTTGAATATTCAGTTTCACTATCTGGATCTCAATCATCCTTAAAGCAGTATGGTTAGTCCCTTTTCCATTGATAGTCCCTATTCCACAATTTCAAAGAGAGGTTTTTGAACCTTGAGCTTTCTCTTTCTTTTCCTATCCCTGGTGTACTCTCCTACTTGCAGCTTTGTTAATTATCCTTAAGCGATATGGTTCTTCCATTTTGTACTGGTTATCACTGTTACACAATTTCAGAGCGGGGGAGGGGTTTACCACTGAGTTTTCTCACTTCTCTTCTTACACCCTGGTTTACTCTGCTGCCAGGGTATCCCTTTCTTGGGAGTGAGTCCAAGACTAGCTGTTAGCTTGGTATAATATTCTTTCTGGGCTTTTCTGTTCTCCATTCACTCTTGCATCCAGGAAATAATGCTTTTCAAGTAGAGTCACTGACCCTTTCTTAACGTTTGTATTTGTATCAATTATTTCAGTACCTTACATTAGCTCTCTTGCACTGTCACCGGTACACAGTATTCGCCCTGGCATCCCACTTGCGCTCCCTGCACTTGCTTGTTTTCACTGCCGCCTTCGTTGTTCTTTGTGTCCCATTTAGTTAGCATTTTCTAAATACTAGAACGCGGCGTTGGCTTACCGCTTCTGGTCATCATCATTACGCCAGCCCTCTTTGTCCTATCAGTACTAAAAAGCACAAAGGTAAATAAGCTTGTTGGCTATGAAAACCTGGGAATTCTCTATCCACATAAGTCATACAGGAATGTTGTAAAGGCCCATGGGTGTCATTATGAATTACATCTGAAGGATTATTTTGATCCAGTATTTTCCTGCCTCCCTTACATGGTCTTCGTGCAGATAGCCACCCCCAGGGTCAGAGTCGGGTAGCTTCTGCCTTTCCCTGGCCACGTAAGAGAAGCTTCCCTCCAGGGAATCTGTGACAATGTCACTAGATTCATCCCAATATGCATCCACGTGCAACTTTTACATTACTAATTGGTCAGGAAGCTCTTGGGGGACCATATATAAAAGTACACGGGCAGGTAAATAACTTTTTATAGTCCCTTTCTAAGAGTTTCCAAATGTTTCCCACATAGGAAACCATGTGACAAACCCAATAAGCCTGCTGGGGATATGGGCAAAATGTTAGATCTATTCTTACTCTTGCTCACAGGTGCAGCAGGAGGAGCAACCCGCCAGCAGGCCAGGAAGATCTGGTTGCAGGGTGAGCCCAACCCCACACTTTTTAATATGGTCCTCATCAGTGGAGTCCGGTGAAGGGGGCGGGGGATGCAAACCCCACTTCCCCTCAACTCTGGGGACTCTGAACAGGACCAACTACAAGATCAGCGACCAAGTCCCCAGGGCCTGGTAATCATGGGGCTGACTGCTGTAAAAACAGTGCAGGCTTAACAGGTTCCCCGGCAGGTTCTCCTACAGGGATTAGGTCCGACTAATGTTGGTCGGGTTCGCTGGATGGATGGACTTGAACTGAAGGCCCAGCCTGGATCCGGGTGAGGTGATCACGATGAAGATGTCACCTGGTGAGGAACACTGAAATGCAGAAACCAGCAAGTATTACATGTTAGGCCAGGGGAGGAGGGTCCATGCAGACACCCAGTATTTGGTCATATATGGATGACAACAGCTGGAGGGGTGCCCCATGCATCCCATAATGGACTTGGACAGTTAGCCGCCACTCACATTTAGACGCCATGACATCAAGGAGAGCCCTCAAACCTTTCTGCCCTTGGGCCAGAAAAATGTCCAGGGGTGCAGCAACTGCCGCCGAGTGAGCGTCCTGCACGGACAGTGAGTCAAACCAACAAAAAAAGACTGAACTAAGTAATGGAAGAGCCCAGCAAAGGATTCCACTGGATCAGAGATTCAGAGAAAAAGGACTAGATGTACAGCCAGCATGGCCACACCAGGATCCTCCGAAACTGCCCCTCTCAGCAGCATTTTTACAGGAGCTCAGAAAAGGATCTGAAAATGCTCATAGTTCCTGGTGAGGACTAATTAGACATTAGGGAAGAGTATGCAATATTATTTCATGGCTATCTTGCATATAGGTTTACTTAATTTGTGATGAATATATAGATTTAATTAGATCTGTTAGTAAAGCATGGCGGAACGTTAATAGTAAATCATGTCATAATTTTGTTGACGTCCCGTAAATGTGAAATTACTTGGAGGAAGATCATATCTCTGTGAGAGGTAAAGGTATACCAAAGATTTTTTTACAGTGGAAAGGAGAGTGTGGCAAAAATGTAAAGTTTTGGTAATCCTTATAATTGTCTTTTAATTAAGTTTGTAGAACGCCGGCAATCAAAGGGAAGATTGATAAAGAATGGAGTGGACGTTTAGAAACCATACTGGGGGGGAGGGAGGGTTCTTTGATGAGGTAAAACTACTTCATTTAGAGTTATCAACAGTGTGGAGTTACTTTACATATATTCCATTAACATATGTAATTTGCAGAACTGGTTTCTTAAATGAAGAAAGACACCTAGTGACCAGACAAAAGCAAAAATACACGGTCAGTATAATCCATAACTAGCAAATTAATAGTTAAAGATTAAGATAGAAAGTAATTCTAGAAAATAATTCTTTCTATTTGAATTGATTGACAGGAAGCCAGGACAGACACTCCCGAATAAGGTTTATGGAACCCAAAACCTGTAGAGAAGATTAGTTATGAGAAGAGAACTTGATAAAAAATGTCTGGGAATCTGTTGGTTTTGAAGTATAATTTCACCAGAAGATCTAAGAAATTGCATTTTTTATTTACTAATTGATTCAGTAGAATTAAGCACTGTATGTTGTTAAGCTGATTGCATAAAGGGAATAATGCATTTTGCATAAGAAATATGGGTATGGAAAACATTTTGCTGATGAATTTCTTGCCAATCAAGGTTTCATGGAGTTAATTTTTATGAATAAAATTGACAAACATGAAAAGATGATAGTGACTTATAAGTGACTGAGATATAAGGGGAACTTGAAGGTATATCTGATGTATTTGGAAGGGCAATTTGCCCGTAAGGAGTGCAACTGGTATCCCCTTAAGTTTCAAAGGGAAATTTATTTTTAACAGCACCCCAGTCAGACCTGACCGAAAATCCACCGCAACACAGGATGTGAATTGGAGATGTCTGGGACTTGCCTGTACCAAAATTGAGGTTTGAAATGAGGATTTCATTGGCAGGAACTCAAAACAGCTCCTGGGTATCGGACATCATCCAGTAAGCAGGAGCTGTCTCTGGAAACCTGGAGCTATTATATAGCATGCCACAAATTTTACGTTCAAATGAGATGTAAACTATGGGTCTGTGTGATTTATAGATGACCCATTATGCTTTAAATGTCTTCTGGATTCCTCAAAATGCTCATTTATCCTACATACCTAAATGCACAGGGTCATGGATATATTTATTTGTATGGCACAAGATGGCCTGTGGAGCCATGTGTAGCAACTGGTAGCTGTTGGTGACAAGCCAATCAGGCTCTCCTGTGCTATAACCAGGAGCTGAATAGCTACCAGCAATTTCAAAACCCTGCCTTTTGTGGGCTCAGGATGAGCTTATTTCATAACACAGCCCTTTTGTCACCTGCCTACTCACCAACAAACGTACAGAGGGATAAGATCATGGTAGTACCAAAAATGGGTTCTTAGAAAGCACGGCTATACAGATAGCCATATGATACAAGTTATCTATACCGCACCTTTACACAAGTGTTTCTAGGTGCGACAAGGCAAAGGAGGGAAGACCGAGGGAGGACAAAACAAATGATCTTACTAGGCCTTGTGTCATTCAGATCATGCAAGGGCAATCCGCAAAGTGGGAGGGAGGAGAATTGCAAGGGGGATGTGCAATCAGGGCAGCATTGCTCTGAACAAGTGCAGCCAGGGCAACACAGCTCTGGGTAAGTGCAAGGAGGCAGGTGGCTGTAAGGTTCAAAATACACCACGAAGTGCGTGGTAAACCCGAGGCAGTGCAGGGGCTACTGGTCATGTAGGAGCATGATACCCAGTGAGCCTGAGGGTAGCCAGGCAACCGGTCAGCGCAGCAGAGAAGTAGGTGAGCGAGAGAGACAAAGAAGCAAAAAGGAAGGTCTTGAGCTGCTTCTGGAACTTCTGGTGGTCTGGCTCAGGTTGGAGAGGGGCAGGGAGGCCATAACAGAGGGAGGCACTTGCAGAGGAGAGAGCTACCCCCACTCTTTGCCTGTAGAAGTGTCTGACCGTCAGAGTTGGAGGTGGCTCCAGAAGGCAGGTGTTTAGGAAGAGAGAGTTGGATGTAGTGTGGGCCCTGGCCCCCAGAAAGTCTTGTGTAAGAAGCAGAGAGTCTTAAACTCAATCCTTGCAGCCACTGGGAGCCAGTGGAGACATTTCAGTGCTGGAGAGATACGATCCCTCGGCTTGAGGCCAAGGACCAGTCTCGCAGTCCTGTTCTGGATTAGTGGCAGAAGGCGGAGAGTAGAGGAAGGCAGATTGAGAAAGCAGGTGTTGCAGTAGTCTAGCGTAAAGAGAACCAGGCCTCTGGAGACAATGAGTTTCTGGGGGGAAAGTGAGAACGGGAAGAATACCTCTGAGGAGGTGCAGCTGATCGTGGGCCTTCTTGGCAAGGTCTGTGATGTGAGCAGAGAAGTAGAGTGTGGATTCGAAGATGACGCCATGGTTTTTTGGCTCATAGGGAGGCGAAGGAAGAGGGCCCAAGAGTGAGTGAGGGAGGGAAAGCGGGAGCAGAGGTCCCAACGAGAAGGATCTCCGTCTTACTGGTATTCAGGCAGAAGATCATTGGAGACAGTTTGGAATGAGCGAGAGCGGAGCAGAGGCTGAGGGGAGCCTGAAGGAGAGCGGAGTGTCATCCGCATAGTACAAAGTTAGAGAAGGTAGAGATAAGGTGGGCCAAAGGGGCCAAGTATACATTGAAGAGCCAGGGTGAGACATTAGAGCCCTGTGAAACACCAAATGTGGAGAGAGGTGGTGGTGGTGGTGGAGAGAAAGGACCCAAGTTGGATCTGGGAGGGTCGCTCCAGGAGGAAGGAGGTCAACCAAGCTTGATCCATGATACCCAGGTTCTCATGTAGACAGTATAGCATGATTGACCATGTCAAAAGCAGTTGAGAGATCAAGGTGGATGAGGACAGAAGGAAGGTTGGAATCGAGATTAGTGAGCAGATCTTCACAGGGTGTTCAGGATAGCAGTTTCCGTGCCTCTGGCTGCTCTGAAGCCAGACTGGTGGACATGGAGACAACCAGATTCAGTGTGGAGAGTAAGCTGGGAGAGGGGCAGCTTTTGCAGGACTTTGAGATCAGGCGGTAGTTTGCCAGACAAGAAGGATCGGCAGATGGCTTTTTCAGGAGGTAGTGTACAAAGGGGTGCTTGAGGGCAGGGGAAAGTTCTAGTGCCAAAAGAGTGATTGCAGAAATCGGCCAACACTGGAGCAAGGGTGTCAGTGTAGTCCTCAATTGTTCTGAAGGAGCAGGGGAGCACCTGCTTCGATGACACTTTCATAGATCGGACTTGTCTAGAAACATAGACAGGTGTGGTCTGAGAGAAAGAGGAGAAAGGAGGAGGGGGACAGGCGGGCAGAGGGGGGCCAAGAGAGCGAGGGGGAGGAAGAAGAGAGACCGGACAGGATGACCTGAGTTTTAGTGGTGAAGTGAGAAGCCAGAGCCATACAAAGGGGCTTGGAGGGAACAGGAGAGGTGGAGACTGCAGATTTTAAAGAGTTCGGCTGTGTTAGAGGCTGCAGAGACGCAGGCTTGGATGTGGGCTCTCTTCTTGGACAGGACAGAGATTCTGTATTGCCTTTGGAGCAGGCGGCAAGCCAGTTTGTCAGTGGGATCCGCCCGATGCCCTCCACTCAGCCACCCTACACTTGAGTTTCAGGGTGGTGAGGTCGGAGTCATACCAAGGGTTGCGCTTGGAGGTAGGCTTCAGATGGATTCTCATGGCAGGAGCAGGGACATCCAGTGTTGCAGATGGAAAGATGCAGGTCAGAGAGGGCTGTGTTTGAGTGCGAGTCAGCTGTAGTAGGTGCAGAGAAATAGCGGCAAAGGCCTCCACTGACGCACACTTCATGAGCCGAATGACCTAGAAGGTAGGTGGCAGTACTGGTGTCGGCTTTTCCTAGGGGACAGAGAGCTTCAGGTTAGAGGAGAGCAGAAAGTGGTCAGTCCACGAAAGAGGAGTAGTGAGAGGGTGCGAGAAGGGGATGTCTGAAGAGATGGGAGCATCCAGGGTGTGCCCTGCCGAATGTATTGGACCTGAGGATAGAATGGAAACAGTGTCTCAGAGGTTGCAGAAGAGCCCAGAGGAAGGATTAGTAGCATCCAGGTGGATGATGAAGTCTCTGAGGAGAAGAGGGGAGGTCAGCCCACTCTGAGGAATGGGGCGACCTGGCCAGGTGTCCTGTAAATGGTGGCCACAGTAAGAGGGAGGCCAGGAGAGCTAGAGAGCCTAAGACCAGGCATTCAAAGGAGGAGTAGGCCTGCGTAGGAATGACAGAATCAGGGACCCACTCAGGAAAGATCAGGACTACTCCACCTCCAGGGCCGTTGGTTCTAGGTTTGCAGAGAATCTTGTAGCCATCACGGAGGAGAGTGTCAAAACCTGTGACACAGCTGATTGTGAACCATGTCTCGTTGAGAGCTAGGACAGCCAGGTCAAGTTCTACAAGAAAGTGGCAGATGTCAGAGGAGTGTTTGACAGCAGAGCAAGAGTTTAGAGTAGCGACGTGGTGCAGGTTGCCACATTTGAAAGACTTCGCCGGAGGGGCACAGGCTTGAGGTACACCTTGTTGAGGTGGTAGAGGTGCCCCAGAGTGGGCAGAGGAGGTAGGAGATGGCAAGGTAGTAAGAGAAGATGAGGAGGATGCCAGAGAGGTGCTGTTAGGAGTAGCTAGAGAAGAAAGTAAGTTGATAAGACGCAGGAGTTGCATATCGAAAAGGAGATTAGGCTGAGGGCCCTTGACCAAGACGGTGCCATTCAGATAGACATTGGTCTTGGAGGAGTGGAAGGAGGCCAACGGGACCGCCCACTGAGTGCCACCATTAATGGGAGAGGAGGAAAAAGGAGAGCGAACGGAGACCATATGAGGGGTCCATAGATATGGAGAGGGAACGACAAAGAGAATGCCAGTAAGAGTCTGTCTGGCGGAAGCACTGATGTAGGTATCGGCGATAGGGAGGCCATGGTTGGAGACCAGGATGTCCCTCTTGAACGTATTCCTTCCTGCCTTAGTGAGAGGTATAGGATAGGAGATAGAGTAGCAGTTAGAGAAGATGGTGGAGACGGGAAGCACCATAGAGGGTGCGAGGAGGAAGGAGGAGGAGGGGGGAGCAGAAGAGAGAGAGTAGAGATGCACAGCACGATCCGTGCAACGCAATATGCGTAGGGGGTAGGGGGATCACACAGTAGGAAGCACACAGAAGGGCCAGATGGGAACAATCAACAATAAAAACAGTTAAAACGGTACCCCCCAGCGGGGTGGGGTCCTAGAGAGTGGAGGAGCCAAAAGGGCACAGATCACAGTACCATAATAGCAACAGTAGGGGGTGGGGGGGTAGAGAGTGTGAGAGAGCCTAAGGGCCCAGATCACAGTACAGAGGTCCCAGGGTAATCGGAGTTTGCAGGCCCGGAAGGTCGCAGCTCCTCACTGAATGGCTCCAACTGTAGCTGGTCTCAAGAATGATTTGGCCCACAGTCCAAGGGAGGAAGTCTTCCGGTTTGGATTGTTCCTATCGCACAGAAGAAAGGGCTGGAGCTGCATTGCTCACTCGGTCAGCGGAGGTGGCTGCAGGCGTCCTTCTTTCTTCTTCCTTAGGATGGATCTTCCAGTGGTCGACTCTGGCTTCAGCATCAATACCCTCGCCTTCTATGCAGGAACCCGGGCAATCAGCATGCATGTCACATTCATGCTTTGGGTGGTGGCTGTCCCAAGAGGACAGCCAGGTACCCAGTCAGAACTGGATCCAAGCAGACATACTGGAGGACAAAGACCAGTGGAGTTTGGGCGTCTTTCCAGACACACTGGAGCCCTATGCGCGGGCTGTCCATGGGAACCCTGCAAAGACAAAAGGCGATCAGGATCTCCCCCACCCAGGTCAGCAGGAGAAGGCTCTAAGGACAAGTCGTTGAGAGTTGGCGAAAAAAGTAGACTGGCACCATTTTATGTCAATGGTGACCCATGTTTTCCTTACCACAGCTGTGAATACAGCGGGCGATGTAAGTTTCACAACAATCGGTAGAAAACATCCACTGCCACCTGCCACTGAGATCGACTTGTCACTGTAACTAACTAGAAAGTTACAGGAGAATTGAGAAAAAGGATACTATGTGTCCCCTCAGCACTCCACATAAGGTGAGGTGTGCTGATCTCACGAAAGAAAAGTATAGATAGGATAAAAATCTATCCCCCTATCCTGGTAACATGTGTTGACACAGGAAGATAAAAGGGGAAGCTCAAAAAGCTTCCAGCAACACTGCACATAAAGTGTTATGTGCTGCAATAATACAATGTAGATTGCATAAAACATGAAGGAAAGAGTAACTCTAGTAAGTAGTATCCCAAAGAGGTCAAAAGGGTTCCCAAGCTAGAGTCAGTGAGTGAGGAAAAAGGTTCCCACTCACTCGGGAGAACTAGACCAAAAATCCAATAGTCCAGCAAAAAGGCTGGGGAACTCCCCAAGTGGGAAGGAGTACACTCAAAATGGAAATTCTACATAACAACTGCTCATTGTGGCACTGTTAGACTTTGCATTTGTGTCCTTTGAGTTTGCTCATCTTTAAGTTGATGTTCCTGGTTGCCATAGCTTCCGCAGGGTACTTTGTTATGCTACCCTAACTCATCTTTTTCAAAAGAGAAAAATTTACTTAGTGTGAGGCTTTCCTTCCTTCACAAAGTGGTTTGGACCTTTTGTTAACATGTATTCCAAGAATCTGGCCTGGTGGACAGATTTTGGGAGTCCACCTGAGTTCTAGTGAACCTGGGAACTCTGAGAGGTTAGCCAAATCCCAATCAAGATACATGGATGAAGCAGTCAAGGCTTAATCTCAGGAGAGCAAGTGGGGTCAGGAGCCCTCAATGAGTCCACACAGTATGGCACACAATAATTCAATTTAGACAATCCTAAAACATTGTGTTTACTTACCCCACTGACTCCAATTTTCCCAGATGTGTATCTTCTGAGGGTCGCTGGGGGCTTGTTCTTTCACTGTTGGTTCTGGTGAGAGGTGACTGAGTTGCGGGTTCGAGGATTCTTCCAGTCGGGTGCAGCTGCAAGATGCAAGCTCGCCGATGAAGAAATGCAAGAAACTGCAATGCAGACATCCTTAGGATACACCATAGGTTGGGGAAAGGCGAGTTCCAGGGACGGTGCCCACCATCGGGCGGCGTCAGCCCTTCCAGTCACGGTCACAGAAGATGCTCCAGGATCCCTTGATGTTGGGACGCTGAGGAGCTGACTTGTGGCAGTACCTGGAGACCACCAAAGTTCTGGGCTTGAACGCTGTTAGGAAAGATTTCTCATTTGCATCTTTTCCTCCATATTCTATGGACCCCCATACTTGTTGCTCCTGTTTTTGAACCTATCCTGAACTTTTACAGGGAAGTGAAACCTCATTTTCTTATGGGGGAACTGATCAGTCTTTCAGACTGTCAGTACTGGGGAAACTGGTTTCCTTTTGTCGTGCTACTTTTTTGGTAATGTTTTAACAGTGCACACTGCATCTTACAATGCAGTGCAGCAGGGATACCTTTGCGTCACCCTAGCCTTGAGCACTTGGGATTTTTTATTTTGTTTATATGTGCCTAAAGACAAGCTGGTGGCAGCAATTATATTTTTACAATTTGCGTGTTCTTTCTTGTGTGCACGTTTTGCTTTTACCGCGTATGGCTACTAAAAGTAGCCAGTGCCCCAAAATGGGCACGCCAACAGATTTTCGTGTTTTCTTTGGCCATATTGTTTGCTCTTCTTCCAGCCTTGCCAGGAAATCCGATTTAAGATCCTGCACTTTCCCAAGAAAGCTGCTGCTTTCGTGGGCTAGTGATGCCTTTGTGTGTGTCTGGCTCAGGAAGTGGGAGGGACTGTTTGATCCCTTTCCACATTGCTGGAGCCAGAGACTCTGGGTGTGGGCTATGACTGAAACAAATAGTTGTCCCTGATTGGACAGCTACTGGCTGTTTCAAGGGTGCAGATACTTAACATTGGTGGGTTTGGACTTGCTTCCAGGCTGGATTTTGGATAAGAGGACTCCTGCAGTCATTTCTTCAAACCAACATTGCAGCCCTGTATCCCTTGTAGAAGAACAGCCGACTGAAGATCTTACTCCTGAAGGGGCCCAGCATACCTGCTTGCTTCTGGCCCGGTAAAGCCCCGTTTGACAAACTGATCTGTGAAGGCCTTGTGAGGTGCTTCAACCCCTGGACTGTTCTTGAGGAACCAGCCGGCCAGAGCCTTTGGAAGTGTCCCTGGACCACCCAGTGGACTGACCAGCACTCCAGTGGGCTCCCTCCCTAGAACCTCCACCATTCTGGTCGCCAACTTGTTGTGTAGGTCACCTTCCTGCCGAATTCCAGCTTCAAGGGATCCTGTCCTGGAGAAGCTTCAACTGTGACTGGAAGGAAACCTGCTGATGTCAGTGTGTGGTGGCCATCACTGGAACTAGCCTTCCCCCATTCTTTAAAGTGTCCTGAAGAGTCCTGCTTCAGTGAATCTGCCATTTCTTCATCACCAGGGGTTGCATCTTTCATCTGGACCTGACCAGAAGAATTCTTGCACCTGCAGCTCCTGGACACCTCTCACCTAAACCAATGGCAGGATATCCAACTCCCAGTCGACCCATCAAGTCATCTGGGGGCTGTAAGTAAAAGCAAAAGCATTGGTCTCTCCCCTGTCCTCCATAGGGTAGCATTGAGAACCAGTCTCTTTGTATCCTTACATTCCACTCCACTCATTGCATTTATTCGCGATTCTGCCAGTACCATCCGACAGATAAGCGCACATTTGACTTAACTAGAAAAATCACCAAGGCAAGTAACTTACCTGCTACAGATACATTCTGGAGAGAAGCATTAGGACTCCCGTGTGGCCCCGTTCTTCTTAGGGATTGTTAAGGAAAATCACATGTGAATGGGTTCCATCTTTACTACTTTAATGTACTTACCTCTTGTAGTGTTTAAGTAATTTGAATGCATTTTATGAATTTATGGTGAAGGTATTTGTTTATTAATGAGTATTGTGTGATATCACCTGCTAGTTTTCATTTTAGTGTTTTTCAGGCCTAGAATAAATATTGTATTTTTATACATTCCTGTTTGAATTGAATTATTGTGTCATTCACTGTGGGGTTTCATTGTGGACCCCTGACCCCACTCTCACCCCCCTGAGAATCGCCTTAACTGCTCTCTGCGTTTACCTTGATTGGGTTTTGCTAACCTCTGAGTTCCTTGTTCACTGTAACTGGGGTGGCCTTCTAAAATCTGTCCACCAGTCCAGATTCTATAAATCCTTCTTAACAGAGATGTTTAAGCTTTATGGATTCAATGAAGGGACTTGTGCTGGGGGGAATAGTATTAAAAGTTACCATGACTAGTACTAACACATCTTGACTGTTAAAAATCGTATTAAATGTACATTATACATACAACTCATGTTTTACACATCTAGCTCATTGAAATGTCTACAAATAAAATCAATTTACTGTAATCCGTGCATTTCCCTTTTATGTATGGTGATGCAAGAACCTGTTATGCTGCACCTGAAAATTGACAGTACAGACTTTTAAACCTAATCATTCTAGCAACAGAGAGCAAGGGTACTCACTGTGCTACTTTAAATCCCCAAACTGTACAAATATGAAGCCTGTTCATCTATGTAATATTGTATATTCATTCAAAACCATTCTTCATTTAGATGTTGAAGCATCCAGAAAAACAGTTCAAGTTGGGGCAGGCTTTGTCTGCCACCGTTATTGGTCCTGATGTCTCCCAGATGTGTCTCCATCTATCGCTTACAGGTAATGCGATTTGTTATTTTCTAATACCACATGTATCTGCCTTCCTTTGATTTTTCATGTCCATCAGAATTCAACTTTGGTGCACATTAGCAGATGCTTTTTATGTCCTGCACAGGTTAAGTGTGCCTGCCATGTATCTATTGACCAGTTGTGCTATTAGTGTTCTGCCTTGCACTCCTATCCAGCAACCTGGCTTTTAAGACAAGCCTCCCCCATTAAATTCCAGTTTTGTAATGGTGTGTTTGCCTTTCAAAAGTATTTTGAAGTGTATTTCCGGGGCCCTCCAAAACCAAAAAATGCCCTGCCCTCTTGAAATCCCTGCACTGCAAACCAAATTGCGTTGTAGGCATGCAAACAATTATTACTGTTCTGCTATTGCTCTGCCTTACTCGGTCACATCATCTCCATCTATCGCCCTCCTGGTCTCACTCGGTCACATCATCTCCATCTATCGCCCTCCTGGTCTCACTGGACCATTCTTTGATGACCTTGGGCAACTCCATGATTCTCTTTCCACTAAACATTACCTCATTCTCTTAGGTGACTTTAACCTTTCCTCACCAGCCACTTTTCAGAAATCTGAACTTGAGTCTTTTCTTAGTGACTACGCTCTCCACTCTATCCATAACCTACATAGGGGGTTACTCTTTGGATCTCTTCTTCATCTCCACCTATCTCTCAGCCACTAATACTACTGTTAAAACATCCATATCGGATCACTCAATTGTTTCCATCACCATCTCCTTTCCACTCTGGCATTTCCTCACCACTGACTTCACCTATTCCTAAAGGAAATGTAAACCTTCTGCCATTTCTCCCCCCCCCCCCTTTCTCTCTGACCTACAGTTCACTCTCTTCCTCCACACCCGCTACCTCTTCCACCAACACTGCGTTCTCCAGCTTCCAGTCCCTATTAGGACACATTCTCACTTCACTTCCCATTGCTTACTTTCACCCCCCCAAGTCTCAGCATCCTCAACCATGGGTCACCCCTTCATACGCTCTCTCAGCACAGTCATGCGTTGGCTGCTGCGCAAATGGAGGCGTACCCACTAGCATGAGGGCCTGCAACTGTACCTCTCTGCCCTGAACACTCAAGTCCACTCTTGAAACAGCAAAAAGGGAATTCTACCTAACCCTCATTGACTCTCAGTCCAACCATCTTCGCTGGCTTCAGGGCACCCTAAGCTCAGTCCTCCAAAGTCTTACTATCAACTCCACTTTCACAGCTGATGACCTAGCTGAATAGTTCACTGCACAAATTCCCAAAATTAAACACTCTCCTGACCTTCCTCACATTCCCATTTCCTACATTTTATACTCTACCTTCTCTACCATCATCCTCTGCCTCCATCTCCCACTTTCTGAAAAGTGGTCACACCAATACTGACCAAGTCCTATCTCTATTGATGAAGGTTAACCCCTCTTGCGCCTCATCAGACCTTCTTGCTCCTCAGCTAGTTCAGCCTATTGCCCCTACAGTGCGCTCTGACTTTGCTGAATTCTTCAACCTGTTCTTCGACTACGCTTGCTTTACCTCTGTTTTTAAAATAGCCACGGTCTTCCCTCTCCTAAAAAAGCAAGGAGCTGACCCGAACCTACTGGCTAACATTTGCCCTGTCTCTCTCCTTCTGCACTACTCTAAAGTCGCCGAAAGGGTTGTGTTCTACTGTCTTGCCAATTTCTTAAACATCCACAACCTTTAAGACCCCCTACAAGCAGTTTCCCGCTCCTGTCACTCCAAGGAAACTGCTCTCATCAATGCATCCAACTTCATTGCCTCTGCTAAGCACTCAAACCTATCCTGTATCCTAATTCTCCCTGACCTGTCTGCTGCCTTTGACACTGGCGATCACTCTGATCTCCTTAATACTCTTTTTTTTTTTTCTTGGGATCTGTGATCGAGCCCTTGCCTGAATTGAATCCTACCTTGCATCTCGCCAATTCTGTCTCCTGGAGCAACAACACCTCTCAACTCACCCCTCTAACTGATGGTGTTCCACAAGGCTCTGTCTTGGGTTTGCTCCTCTTTACAATCTACATTTCTGCTCTTGGGGCATTAATCTCCTCTTTTGCGTTCTCTTACCAACTCTTTGCGGACGACACCCAAATCTTCTTCTCTTTTCCTGAACACTCCTCCGATTTCTCTATCAAAATTTTCAACTGTCTCTCTAACTCTACCAAAACAGAGGTGCTCCTCCTCCTGCCAAAAGCTCTCCCTCATCTCTTCCTCAGTCTATCCAGTTCCCACCTCACACTTTCCCCTACTCTTCTTCAGCTAGAAACCTCTACTTCATCTATGACCCTCCTCACACCTTCTCTACTTTAATCTCCAAGCTGGAACAGCAGCTCACCTCAACCTCCTAAATATTAGAAAAATCAGACATCGCCTTACTTTCAAAACCACCAAGCATCTCTTAACCACTCTTGTCTTCTCTAAACTAGACTACTGTGCCAGCTCTCTTTGGTCTATCCAACTATGCTTTCTGTCCTCTCGACAAGATCATTAACTTTGCTACCAGGACTATTTGAACTCCCTCTCTTCAGACCTACTTCCTCGTACCGTCACCAGGCATGATGGCCGATAATGCAAAACAGGGCCAGATTTAAATGTTTTCTCCTGGTTCACAAATCTATCCACGGTAAGGCACCACTTTATCTACCCTCCCCTATCCAACTCTATAAGCCTTTCCGTAATCTCTGCCCTGCCTCCTCGACTACCCTTGTGTCTCCGTGCGCTCCCTGCTCTTTCTTTCTTCTTGGTCCACTTGCATGGAATTCTCTTCTCCTGTACATCTGCAAAACAGTCCACACGGATTTGTTTAAAACCATAATAAAAGCCTACCTCCTCGCTTCTGAGTTACCCTCTTAACGTAGCTCTCATCTGCCTGGTAGCTAAAAGATGTTTGTCGCCTCTGCCTCGCACTTCCTCTGCCTCGCACTTCCTCTGCCTCGCACTTCCTCTGCCTCCATTTTAGCACTACACCCATCATGGCTGCGCCCCGCACAGCTGGCCGTACTTTTTCCTGCACTTATAAATGTCCAATGTTGGTTATCCTTACTCTATGTATGTCCATTTATGTATTGTCCCCGGTGACTGTTCCATTTACTCCCCTCCACAACCTGGACAGAATGTCCCTATTAGGTGAGATTTTCATAGTAATGATGCATCTTCCTGACCTGTCTCAACCCTAGAACCTTGAGCTTTACTGGTAGATTACATTTCCCTATACCCTAGTGAGTGGGAACCTTTGTCCACACTCAGTCCTTTGCTCTTTTTATGGGTGTCATTGTGTTAAGACTCTCCATAGTGCCTTTTTAATTGTATCCTCTTTGGCAACTTTCTCTGGCTAACCTTGTGCGAACTACAGTTCCCAGGGGTATAAAGGATGTTTGGATCCCTTTTACATTTTATTAGGTGAGACCAGCACCCTCTACCTTATGTGGAGTGCTTGTGGGATACTAGGTATCCCCTTTCTTATGCTGAAAGTCACATTTATGTTACAAGGACAAATGTAGCTTTAATGGCTGGTGGCAGTGAACCTTTTTATTTGGTGCACTTTTGCAGTGTACTGTTTCCACAGCCCTGGTAAAGGCACCCATGGGTACCAATTCTTTAGCAAAATTGCCCCGGTCTTCTTTTATTGCCATTTTAGTGTTTTGTCCTTTCTTGTTCCTTCCCCTGACATCCAGGGTGGGAAAATACTCTGTCTATTTTGTCTTCGGCGGGAGACCCCAGTAGACTCAAGAAGACCTGCATTTTGAGCCATCCCACTTCGTCTGAAATCTGAACTTTGCCTGTTCCCCAGGGGTCTAACCTCTCTCCCTGGCTCCCCACCGCATTGCCTCTCTCTGCCCCAACTTCCAGTGCTATGCAGATGACACTCAGCTAATTTTCAGGCTCCCTTCATCCACCTCTTCTCCTTCTCTCATCTCGGACAGTCCTCCATCCAGGAGTGGTGTGCCGCCAATGATCTCTGCCTTAATGCCAGGAAGACTGAGATTCTCCTCATCGGCATACCTGCTCCTTCCTTTCCTGTCACTCTCTGGCTGGCCTCCCTTGGCCCTCTTCCGGCTCCCACCTGTGAGGCTAAAAACCTCGGGATCATCTTCAACTCCACACTCTCCTTCTCTCCTCATATTTCTGATGTCTCTAAGAAGTCACACTACCAGCTGCACCTCCTTAGAGGTATTCTTCCTTTCCTCTCCTTCCCCCCAGAAGCTCACTGCCTCTCTGGTTCTCTCTAGGCTGGACTACTGCAACAGCCTCTTTCTAAATCTTCCTGCCTCTACTCTCCGCCCTCTGCAACTCATCCAAAACAGGACTGCTAGACTTGTCCTTGGCCTCAAGCCCAGGGATCGTATCTCTTCAGGACTGAAAGCTCTGCACTGGCTCCCAGTGGCGGCGAGGATTAAGTTCAAAACCCTCTGTATTGTTCACAAGGCCTTCTAGTGCCTGAGACCTCCACACCTTCTACTCTCTCTTCCTAAATATCTTCCTTCTCGAGCTCTTCATTCGTCCGCCTCCAACTCCCTCAGGGTTAGTCGCTTCTCCAAGCAGCGAGTTGGTGGTAGATCTTTCTTCTACTGGGGCCTCCCTCTGGAACAGCCTCCCTGCCGCTCTGAAACTTGAGGAGAACCATGTCCGGTTCCGGAAGCACCTCAAGACTCCCCTCAATACCCCTTTTGTTTCTGCTTTCTCTGCTCCTCTCCCCTGCTGATCTCCTGGCTGAATCTGAAACTGCACTGGTTACCTGGCTACCCTCTTATCTTGGGCCCAGGTCACCCTCACTTCCAGTTGAACACCTGCCTTGCCCCCCTGGCAACCCTTGCACTCAGGGACTGTTTCTGTATTCTTACAGCTCCTACTAGCACTTGACACCTGATTTCTGCACTTTTATTTATTGTCTTTATTTGTTTTACTGTTATCTTGTGTACTGCACTGCTCCTCCCCTTTCCCCCTTGCACTTTTCCCCTTCCCGCTTCCCCTGCACTTGCGCGATCTCGATGTCACCTGGCCTAGTAGGATCATTGTCTGTCTTCCCTCTGTTTCCCCTCCCTTGCCTCGTCGCTCCTTGAAACACTTGTGTATAGGCGCGTTTTAAATGCCATATCATATAACTGACCCCTATCTCGACCTCCCTACAGCTGGCTCCTCGGCTATTCTACCTCTGTGAGAATTCGTATACTAGAATTGGGAAGGGCTGGATACTTTAAGGGGTCTGCCTTGAAAAGTAAAACAAGTGTTTAAAAGTTTACTTACTTGTAAATAGTTCCAAAAGGTTCTGCCATTCTGAAAAGTATATATAGGATTTACTTACCTTGAATAAACTGTGTGCCTTCTTAAATAAGTATTCTCTGTCTTGCTTTCCTTAAACTGTCTAGCCATTCTAACAAAGTAGTTAGAAGGTTAACTTACCTATGATTTGGGTTCCCCTCTTCCCAAAAGTAATGCCGTTGGTTTCACTTTATTATTCCTTTTAGGATAATTGTATGAGTGTCCCCAATTGGGTCTTGCTTCCCCTGACTTGCTGTTATCCTGTCAAGAATAAGTCTGCCTGGGTCATACTTGCCTTTTAGGTTGCTGGTAGCTCCTTACAAAAGTATATAGATTTTACTTACCTTGCATAGATGTGCGCCATCCAAAAATAAGTTAACAAATAATTGCTTCCCTTAGTCTGTGAACTGAAAAACAACTGTAATTGAATATTACACAAAAAGGGTCTAAATTGCTATAACTGTTATCCAAAACATAAAGGTTGATACTGTTCATAGAATCTGTGTTTTACTAGATCAGAAAAGTATATTATCCATTTGAATTACTATGTGATTTCCTGCTGGGCGTCACAGTGCAACTGCTAGGGTCTAGTAACCTTGAATTACTGAAAGTACTCTAAAAGTAACTATTGGTTTGACTTCCCTAGAACTACTGTTAGGTGTTCTGAATAAGGTCATATGCTTTGGTCTTTGTACTGTAAAGCCTAGTGTTGCATTTTTATAATGTTTTGATATATAATGTGATAGTACTTATTTACCCAAGAATTACCTTGGTGTGCTTGTATTTAAATTATTTATTTTTACAATACATAGTTTGTTGGTGTTTCTTTGGACCATATGTTTACTACAATTCCTTTGTAATGATTCTGCAGCATGGGGTTTGGCATGGATTCACATTTTAATCCCCCATGCACTTGCGCGTTCTCAATTTCACTGGGTCTAGGAAGATCGTTGTTTTGTTCTCCCCTGTGCCCCTCCATTGCCTTGTCGCGCTCTGAACCACTTGTGTACGAGCGCGATAAAAATAAAATATCAATGAATATTTCCTGTCGTCAGGCTGGGAATCCTCAGTAAAAGAAAAAACTGTTTTACTTTCACTTAAAAAAACAGTATTTCTCGTCTAAACCAATGACTGTCTTCTGGGTCATACTTCACCCATACAATGAGAGTCCTCTCCCTAATCTCCTCCTCTGGCAGCCATCTTCAGATTTTTACAGCACGATTCGGTGTTGGGAGTCCTCGAGTTTGCTCTCCGAGCTATTTGTTCATTTTTTCTTGTTTTTTACGGAAAAGGTTTGATTTTTGTTTCAAAGAAGCATATATGCTCTTTTCTTCATCTGCTGACAGCGGGTACCCATTGTAGGTCAAGTTCCGTGCCCTCAAGGGCAAACATCGGCGAAGAGTCTACAGGGCCTTTGGGCCTACTTCGCGCCCTCTGACCATGAGGGAGGAGAAGGAGGGATGGTCCCTCTTCAGGCCCTGCACCAAATGCAGGCTAAGGAGCGTGTTTGTGGCGGACAACCACCTGCAATGCCTCTACTGCCTACACCTGGACCACAAGGAGGTAGAGCGTGAGATATGCCTCGGTTTTATCCAAGAAGACAACAAAGGACAGGTGACAAGTGGATAGGGCGCAACATCACCTCCCGCCTCCATTGCCAGCTGGCAATCGAGCTCTTCGAAGAGTAAGTCATCTATCCCGGCTAAAGTACGTGAGAAATCCGAGAAGCCGCGGACGGAGGAGAAGGCAGCCGAAAGGCTTAAGCAGTCAACGACTGCTACAACAGCTAAAGGTGCTCTTCCTGCGAGGGTAACCCCCACGGCTCAGAAGGTATCCCAACCCCCAAGGCGCCACACCACCACAGTGACTTTGGCAAAGTCTGCAGGTACGCCAGAAGGGGGGAAACCAGCTCAGGTCATAGACCCTTGGGGGCCAAAGAGGTCCCAAAACAGCCTTCCCAGGCTGTTGCCCAAACCATGGAGGTCTCGTCCATGGCGGACAAAGATCAGGAGTCCTTTCAATACTGTCCACAAGGACATTGAAGAGGACGGCGGCGGCGGCGCAGGCATAGTTTTCCTGTTCTGCCTTCTCACCGAGGGACTTTTCCTTGGATATTCTGTCGACTCTACACACCTTGGTGTCAGAGATCCAGATGAGGATGCCTCCGGATCCGGTACCTGTGGTCCTCCAGGTTACCGATCAGCCTCCAGCGAAGAAGAGGAAGCATCACCAGATGCCCCCATTTCAACCTCTGCCACCACGTCGGGTTCCTTCTCCCCCAGCAGACCCAGACTGTTAGGCAGAAACCTGTGCAGTTCCCTTAGGGACCACTGCAAAAGGCTTAAGACTACAGGTGTTGGCAGTAAACCCAATTGGTAGCAGTCTGTACCACCCAGATTTACCTGGTAGCTGTGGCTGAGCAGCCAGACTTCTCTCAAGAAGAGTTAGACAGTATATAGAGTATACAAGATAGGTACCAAAATACAGTAGCACAAGCAAACACTGACCATTTAAAGACACACTTAGAAATACTCTACACTATTATTGTAAGCAAGTTCAAAAACAGTCACTATTTATATATGTACATCCCTTATTCCTTATTAGACAAGTCTTAGTTACCACCACTTATTTCCAGACAGAGGTGAGCGCTTAACTAAAGATGGCACCCCAATAAGTTGAGAAAAAGGGAGGGAAAAGGCAGAAATTAGGAACAGCACACAACACAATACTTTACAAGCACTCAGCAAGGCAGGAAAGTCAAAGTCTACTTGTGAGCAAAAAGTTCAGAGGCCAGGCTCCCTCTTGCAGAGAGTAGAACACCAATGCGCCCAAGATCACACGGTTTAAAAGGCTTGGAAAGTCTTGCAGAGAGTTTAAAAAGGAATCAGTTCAGCTCAGAAAAGTTCAGTTAGCCAGCCTAGGGCCAACCCAAGTGGTAAGATGAGGATTTACGAGACACCCCACACAGACCGTTGCGAGGGAGGCCAGGCGGACACAGTACCTGGAAAGGGGAGAGAATCTCCAAGTTGGGGCAGTTGTTCCTGGCAGTGGATGCAAGTCGCAGCGTCGTCCAGAGGAAGAGATCATCTCGACGTGGAGGAAAGCTGAAGGTCGTTGCAAAGCCAGGGAAGAATTCAGCCGCGGAGTTCTCCGGTTAAAAGGTACTACGCTATTATTTGCGGTAGTGGAAAAACGTGGTATCCCGGTTGCCGGGGTGCTTGGCACAGGCAAGGCGGCCACGAGATGATCTGGGAAGGCGAAAAGGCAGGCAAACTGGTTGTCCCCACCAGTCAAAGGAAGAACACACTTCGGGGTGAAGATCTCCTCTGTCGTTGGAAGAAGTGGTGAGACGGTTCAGCAGGGCTCCACCGGTGGTGTTGTCGTTGCAGGTCAGCTCAGCTTCTCCCTCTTCGGATTCTTTGGTCCTGTGGCGATGTCTGAAGTCCCAGTCCCCAAAGCCCTGCTTTTATGCAGAAAACCCCCATTCATCAGTCCTAGCTGTCACTCAAACATGCTAAGTGGTGAGCCGGGCGGCTCACCACTGGGCCAATCACACAAGAGTGCGACTTGAGTTGCCGAGGCAACTCAGTCCAGGTTGCCTAAAACCCCCCCCCCCCCCCCCCCCCCCCCCCCCCACACATCCTGTAGACCCAGACAGAGTGGCACCACTTTTGGAGGCTTCTGTGGAGAAGGGCTCGACTTGGGTTGGAGTTACAGAGGCGAGCACAAACGCCATTTTAAAACGGAGTCGTGGTGAAAAGACCCAACCGGGGAATAAATATTCAATAAATAATCCGGCAGTATCTTTAACATTGCACCAAAAAGTGGTGCGTTTAAAATGAATGGGAAAATCCCATAGTAAATATTCTTAAGGAATATTTCGCATGGTAACCACTGCCACCAGCCAGAAACTCGACGAGGGGGGACTGCACAGTGCCCCCTCGAAAACAGACCCAGGGGTAATCTAATTAACCCCTTCAAGTACTTCCACAATATGATGGTTTGTACTGGTTCTGTTCTCAAATTTGGACTAATAAAGCCAGTGGTTACTTTACATGCCCTGGGAGACAGTAGTCAGTCCCAGGGTATGGAGTCTGTTTGGGGGTCACTATGACACCCCTGTGTTACTGCACTGAGGGTGCTGTGTAACACACTTTTTTTTAAAACTTTGGTTTTTATTAGCATTTTGTAAAACATAAAACAAAACAGAAAACAGGGCCTAACTGAGGCCCCTCTACCCCCCCTTTCACCTCCCTTCCCCTCCCACCCCCTCTCAATGTCCAAACCAAACATAACAGCAAAAAAAGAGATCAAACTGTCACATATTGTCATAAATCTTTGGAGCGGCGCAACTTGTGACCCTTTCAGTTACTGGCCAGAAGCCGACCTCACCCCAGGCCGTGGGGGACCCCCTGATTGGGTGCTGTCCTTCACTGCGGTGGTCGCGCCCCGGCTGCCCGGGGACACGGTTTCGGGGCTAGTGGACATCCCATCCCCATGTCTGCTGGACCCCGTACCATTCAGCGAGGAATGAGCTTGAGTCATTGTTCACCAATGCAGTCAGTTTGTCCATCAAGAACATGTTCTTCAATTTTTTGGTCCAGTCGTCTTTGGAAGGGGTTTCCGGGCTCTTCCACCTCTGGGCCAGGGCTACTCTGCCTGCTCTCAACATGGTTTCCCACATCCTAAAGTACCGGTGAATTTCTGTTTCCTCCGGGGGGAGGCCCAGCAGCATGGTCAGCGGGTTGAGGGGTAGAGGATCCTCAGTTACCTCCGCTATCCACTCTCTCACCGCTTTCCAATAGGTTTGTACCTTCGGACATAACCACCACATATGACCTCTAGTCCCCAACTGGCCGCAGCCCCTCGGGCATTCCGGGGATACCCCTGTGAACATTTTCAAGAGTTTTACTGGGTCCCTGTGCCACCCCTGCAGGATTTTAAAATTGTGCTCCATATCTGCGGTAAAGAGATTGCCATGAAATTATATCTTGGAAATGCGAGCCCAAGCGTCCTCAGATATCTCCTCTCCCACCAGGTCACTCCAAAAACCCCGGAATCCTCGCCTAGCCTGGAGATCGTGAGTATTTAGGACAGTGTACATGCGGGAGACCGCTCCCTTTCTAGAGGTTGCTGAGTCAAGGAGTTTCTCGAAGGGCGTTAGCTGTCTCCACAGGTTGGGGCCCCACGCGGGGTCGTTGAGGATGCCCTTAAGGCGGAGGTATTCGAAGATGGAGGGGGCCTCGCCTCCCAGACCCTCCCAGAGGTCCTCATAACTCACGAATTCTCCCTCCCTGAATAGCTGGCCCGCCCATTCCAATCCCGCATCTGACCTGGGATTGTCTGAACCCTCTGCTGCCCAGTTTCAGGGAGGGCCCCCACAAAGAGGTCATGGGGGACGGCCATGAAGAAAGATGTGCTGTCCGGGGGCACTCCCTCCAAATGTCCCAGAGAACTCCCAGGGTCGGGTGGGATAGAGCTAGCTTCGGGATCGACCTGCGTGGAGCCCACAAGAGGTCACGGACTTTTAGAGGGTGGACATCCATGTCCTCTAGGTATGACCAATATGTCCGTAAACCTTCCTTCATGTGTTCAAGAAGGACCCGCAGTTGCGCTGCATGATAGTACAGTTGGAAATCCGGGAGACCAAAAACCCCTCCTCTCTCGGAAGCGTCAAGGTGGCCCTGCCAATTCGCTGTGTTTTCCCCTGCCAAATGAAATCTCGGACCTCCTTGTGTAGGTCTATAAATGTTTGAGCGGGTACTCGGGTAGGGAGGGCTGTAAAGAGGTACAGAAGCCGGGACAGTATGTTCATTTTGATTGCCGTCATCCGACCGTACCATGAGAGGATCATTCCTCCCTATCTGCTCAGATCAGCGGCGATCTCAGATAGCATGGGTTCGTAGTTGGAGGACCCTAGTTTTGTTAAATCCCTGGAGGAGAACCCCCAGGTATTTTATTTTGTTCTTGCTCACCGTTATCCCGTGAAATCTAGTCAGGGGGTCTAGTTATTTTAGTTACTCTCCCGGGCCCTGGTTGGTGCATCATTCGGTTCCCACAGTTTTTATCCCCTCTGTGCCCCCTTATACTTGCAGTTCAAGGGGGTGCAGCAAACCAGGCATCTCCAGTGTCATTCTGCATTCTAGGCCCGATGATCTCCGTGGGGACGCTGGTGTCACCCCTCTGAGTCGACCCGATCGTCCTCCATTGGCGTTGGTGGTGTGTTTAGGTTCTTGAACTTTCTCACGCCGGTTTTTCTCCTTCTGGGGTTGAGCTGCCCGGGGATGCCCCCTCTGAGCGCCTCCGGACCCAGTGGTTCCCTCCGGTCCGGGGGGGGGGGGGTTCGCTCACATAGTCTTGAATAGCACCTTTAATGTCCTCTTCGGTTACCAGCGTTGTGCGTTGGCCGGAGTATTCAAAGGACAGAGAGAAGGGATATCCCCATCTGTAGCGGACCCCCTTTTCTTTCAGCTGTTGTGTTAGGGGGCGGCACATCCTCTGTTTGGCTAAGGGTGTAAGCAGAGAGGTCCTGAAAAATGGCGATCTGTGCGCCATTATGGGTTATTGCCCCCGCTTTCCTCGTGGCCTCTTGAACTTTTGCTTTCTCCGTGTAGTAGTGGAAGCGGACCAGAACCGTTCTGGGGCCCCCCGCTCTTCCCCCGGCCCTGTGTACCCGGTCAAACGTGAGTTCCGTTGTCATTTCCTCTTCAAACAAGAGGGTGATGATGTCTCTCACCACTCGAGTCAGTTCTCTCTCCGTCTCACCCTCCGTCTCCGGAATTCCAAAGAACCTTAGATTGTTCCGCCTCTCCCTATTTTCGTAGTCGTCCATGATCCTGGCTCTTTCTTCGTCCCTCTTCTCCAAGGCTGCGAGCCGTATGTCATATTGGATTTCCTGAGGTGTGGAGGATGTTTGATAGTTTTCCATTTGTAGGACCCTATCCTCAATTTTGTCTACCCTTTGGTCCAGCTTCTCGAACTTCTGGGCGATGTCAGATCTCATTTCTCTGATCTCCTAAAGGATGGAGGCAAAGCCCTTTTCCATCGTCATTGCGGGTTGGCCCGCGGGTTCCGTGTGGGCCATAGCGCCGGAGACAGTGGGGACCTCTGTTGTGTTCGGTGTTTCTTGGAAGCGAAACGTTTGCAGGGCCTTCTTCCAGCTCATGAGGTGCCGTTGGTCCTTTGCGCAGGGTCCGCTTGATCAGTCCATAGTGCGTCTCGCCCGTGAGTTTTTTTGGGTCGATGGGATGTCCCCCCGCGGGGGGGGGCTGGGGTGGCCCTTCAGGCGGGCACACGCCCCGCCAATTGGGGACGGGGGCCTCTCACCTGGGGCTCGGGCCGCCTGTGAGTTCAAGGTGGGCCGGAGGAGCAGTGGTGCGGTGGATGCCGGGGGTGTGCGTCAGTTCACTCGGGCGGCGTAATCGTGGGGTCTCCCTCCGGGGCTAGTGTGTTTATTGCCCCCCAGAGGGTATGCTGCGCTGACCCGGGATGTTGCGGGTCTCCGGGACTTGGGATCCGGTCCTAGTTTATGGTGGGGCAGTTCCCCAATCGGGCCTGATGGGCGGGAGGGGGCCTCTGAGAGGGCACTCGCCCCACCGGGTCCCGGCGGGGGCCACACACCCAGGTTGGCCTCTTTAAGCGTTTCAGTCCCGACAGGATGCCTCGCGGTGTCCTCTCAGGGCGGGTGCTCCCAGGTCTTCCTTACCGTGGGAGGTGGGCTGAGTCGCCGTGCAGTGTCGGGCGGCGGGCAGAGGGGCCGACCTGCGCCCACCACCTGTAGTCCTCCCTGGCGGTGGGGTTGTGGGTCCAAGGCTGGCGGGCGGGAGAAAGAAAGGAGGCCGCCTCCTCCCTGGCGGGCGATCCGCAAGCCTCCCTCTGGGGCCTGTGCCGGCACCCGCGCCTCTCCGGATGGGCCGGCACTCTGTTTGTTCAGGCGCGTGTCACACGCGGCCTGCGCCTTCTTCGCCCGGGGGGCGCGAGTGGCCCACGCCCCTAGTCAGATGCTCCGGGTTCCCCTTCCGAGCGCCGCCTCAATGGGGGACGGGCTGCTGCGGTGCAGGAGGACGAGCCCACCCGACTCCTACTCCTGTGACGGCCGCGAAAATATCTTCTGGGTTCACGGTCGCCCGGGTCCTCTGCGGCGCTCCCGCTGCCAAGTCCACAGCGCCTGTTCTCAGCTCTCCTGGGGTCCTCGGAACCCGCTGTTTCGGTCAGTGGGGGCCCTGGGGGTTCCCCCACACTCCAGCTTCCTCCCTTGCCGCGGGGAGGTCTCGGCGGGGGGGGCTCAATCCCTCTTACGACCCGGCCGTTGGAGGAGCACGCGAATCAGGCAGCCATTGCCTGCGCGCCCCCTGGTGGCCTCCCCTGTGTAACACACCTACCAAAAACCATAGGAAACCCTATGGAGTAAAAGACCCCATAGCCCATAAAACACATCACAAAGTCAAAGGATATCTCAAATCATGTCTAAGAGTGGGAGAAAGTCTTTCTCTTAGCAGGAGAAAAAAATAAAACCCAAAAATTCTCCCTAATATAGACACAGGGACAGATACGGCCACAACGACAGATGACAAGGATATCGTCGCAGCGGACAGTGAATCTCCACATTTGGATGCTCCACATAGGATGTCCCCACCGGATGAGGTGGGATTTTTCCACTCCAAGAGCTCCAGAGCCTCTGAGCTATTCCAGCTGGTCCGTGAGGAAACCAAGAAGGTGGGCTTCTTGTCCCAGAGGCACAAGGCCAAGAGGAAGACTATCATGGCGGTGCCCCTTCTGGATACTTGGCCTGAGGTACTTCCAGACAGCGAGGGGGGGGGGGAAGCATGGACGCTAGAGGAAAGAAGGCGATTTTCACCATGGCGTCCTCTATCAAGGCGGCCAACGCACTGGCGATCCTGGCCAGGTACGACAGAGTTGTGGTACAAGCTGGGGGCGATTCTGGAGTTCTTCCCTGACGATAAGGAGATGGAGGCAATCTCTCTCTTCCAGGAAGGGGAAGTGACATCTGATCACGCCATCATAGTGGCATTGGACGTCGCCGATAGGGGGTTCCGGCAAATAGGGAAGCCAAGATTGGATGAAAGCTGCGAACGTCCGTCAGGAGGTCCAAGCGAAGGTGCTGGACATGCCCTTCAACAGAGATAATCTGTTTGGGAAGGTCACCGATGAGTCCCTCCAGGCCATCAAACGAGATACAGAGACAGCATGTTCCCTTGGCACTCTTCAGCCGCACTGCTCATGTTTTCGCTCCTCCAGGGGGAAAGTCAAGCAGCTCTTCAAAAGGTTTCTCCACATCTTACCGACAGCCTTCCAGATCCACAGCGCAGGAAGTCCACAGAGGCCATTTCCAGGCCTAGGGTATTGGAGAACAGCATCGCCCGCAGGCCAGGATGCCGGCGCAAGCCTGAATTGACCGTGATGGTGGGCCCCCACACGTGCACCCCGGTGGGAGGGCAGCTGTTGAAGTTCGTCATTGAGGGGCAAAAGATCACCATCGACAGATGGGTGCTGCACGATTTCGCCCAAGGACACCCCTGGAGTTTCAACGCATGTGTCCATTGACGAGACTGGTTACGCATCAGGAGCAGCACATGCCTCAGCTCCTGGAAGAGGTACAGACCATGCTGTGAAAAGGGGCGATGGAGCTAGTTCCCCCACCGTCTCCGGGCTTCCGGAGTCTATTCCAGATTCTTTCTGGTCAGAAAGAAGACCATGGGCTGGAGGCCCATCCTAGACCTACATAGTCTGAACAAATACCTAAAGTCCCAAAAGTTCAGGATGGTGAGGATCGGCCACAAGGGGGCGCATGGATGTTGTAGCATTCCTGCATTACGCCCCTCTGACAGGGCACACACAGGTGATGAGCCCCCCCATTTAGCCCACAAACACCAAATCCGACCCTACACCGACCCGCCTGAAACAGTGGGGAAGAAAAACGCTCAGAGAACTCCCCAGATAACCGCAGGAATCCCGTGGAGAAGAGACAGGAGCGAAGGTGATTCCTCCATACCATCCCACTGCTCCAGCCAGTGACAAGCGAGAGCTGCTGTGGAGCCGCAGCGCCTCCTTGAGAGCAGCACTCAAGAGAGGCCTGCAGCTCTCAGCTTTAAAGGAACCTCCCGGCACTATCCCTACCCATCCACTCCAGGGTATGGTGGGTGTGAGTGCCCAGCCGAGGAGGAAGCACACCTGGACCATCGGAACCAGTGGCAGGGGTGAGTATGCTGAGCCACCCTAGTCCCCTGCCCGAATATCCCCAGGGGTATTGGAGGAACAGGCCTGGCAGGCCCGGGCCCCCCACCACCTACACGGAGGTGCGAATACCCAGCGGGGAGAAAGTTCCCAACCACAGACCAGCATTAGTCAGATCCAGCTCCCGCTAGATCCCACCAACCCCTCCACGGTTGAGGCGCCCATCGGGATCCCAGCGCATGTCAAGGAGTGGCAGAGGGGAGACTGTGAGCCTCGTCAGGATAATTCTGCGGGGAGGAGCAGAGTCCTGTCCCTTCTCCAGGGTCCTGCCATAAGGTCCATTGTAAAGTCACGGAAAGGGCTACCACATTCATACAGGATTCACGTACGAGCAGATTGCATTTGAAGATCCAACAGCATCCCTACATTGAGCTCGCACCACTGAGTGCCCACAAAATCAAGGGATTACACTAATAAGAATCAAGAACAGTGGGCTGGGGGGGGGGGGGAGAAGCAATAAAAAAAATTCTACGGACAATCCTTGCAATACAGAAACATCAGGCTCCACCTGGATTTAGGGGAGCTTGCCCAACCAGTGAGACCCCGGCTCCCAGCAGTGAAGAGAAAAGCCCTTTAACCTACCACACCTACTCAAGGCAGGTATAATGCACACAAAAAAAACGGGGAGGACCGCACCTCTGGGAAGGAGGGAGGCCGGACTCCTCTCCTGCACTTCCACCCACCCACGCCAGTCTAGGCACAAAATAGCTGAGTGGCTGTGAGACTGGAGTCTCCCTACCCCAACACCACTACCTAAAGAGTGAATATCATAACCAAAGGCTAAAGGAAGAGCATCATTGTGCGGGGGAAGGCCTGACTGCCCCCTGGCCAGTAATGGCCAAGTGAGCCAAGAAGCGAATTCGAGAAGCAAATACCTCTCGCATACCATGAGCTTGGGCGGCCCCATTCCAGAAGTTTAAATTTACCCCGACCTCCAAACCCTTGCAAGACCAGTCACCCCCGGGGAAGACGTCCATGGCGGATGACGTGTCATCAATGAGGTGGGACATGGCAACAATCCTGGAAGAACTAAAAGGCTTTAGGTCTGACATGGATCCGATCAAAAAAAAAAAGTAGACGATATGGACGAGAGACTTCAGGGCTTAGAGGCCACCAGTCATGATTTGAAGTCTTAGAAGCCCAGCTGGATAGGAGTATCTCAGAGCTAGAAAGAAGGGATCTAGAAAGGGCCCTAAAATTGGACGATTTTGAAAATGGGGAGTGCCGGAATAACCTCAGTTTTTTTGGACTCCCCGAAAGGGAGGGAAAGACTCAGACATTGTGCAGGCAATCAAGTGAAATGTTTTTTTAAAAAATTGTACAAAAGCAACGAGAACACAACGGAACCCACCATAGACAGAGCCCATAGAGCAGGAGGAGGTACCTGTGGACCCTGCTCTGTCTTAGCAAGGTTTCATTACTACCCCGAAAAGACCAAAATTCTGGAAAAGGCTAGGGCAACGGACCCAATAAACTGGGAAGAAACGAGGATTACCATCTACCAGGACCTTTCTTAATTCACGCTGTCTAGACGTCGCCTGTGTGCACCCTTGACAAAATGGCTCAGCTCGAAGGACACCCGCTAGAGATGGGGGTTCCCATTCTCCTTAAACTTTGAATATGAGGGGTACAAGTATAACTTGGTTACAGAAGACAACAGTGGCAGAGTTTCGCAATAATTAACGGGACACCCCCACAGAACAAAGTCTCCTTGGCAGCGGAGGAGGGACGATCAAGGAACCCAAAGGCGGCGAGATCCACGAATAGGCAACGGATTAGGGTATTCCGCAAATTTAAGAAGCTGAACCCTCCCTCCCCAGCGCCACCTTAAAGAAGGAAGTAGCAAATGGTACTATTGCCTGACACACAGTTCTTGCAGTGAAAAGTGAGGCGAGACCAGGCTTGGGAGGAGGTGAAAACTACGAAACCTGCAAAGAATGTGACTATAAACCAAATGTGGGGCGGGTGGGTGGGGGAAAGGGTGAATCACAAAAGCATGCAAAGTTTCTGGTATAATGTGCAAGTAATGAGGGGGGCTCAAGGGAACGCTATATTGGAAGAACGCTATGCTTGGAAAAGGGGGCGCTGGGGAAGACTGTTGGTCTGAATGGTAATCTCGTCAGAGGCTCAGACACAATCAAAACTGGTGGGAGGGGGTAAAGTTATGGTTGAAGTTGGGCAAGTTGCCAGCAGGAGGAGGGGTTCATTAAGATCTTTAAGGCAACCCAAGACAGGATTGCAGTCGAACGACAGATAATGCAGGGGAAAGAGTTGGTAGGCTTTAGACAAGGGTCCCCCAGGGGCGACAATTGCATTCGATACTGAAGCAAGTGTCAATATGGCTGCCCTGACCAGAGATAACCTTGGGCTTACTTAATGTCAGAGGTCTTAATTCCCCGACAAAAAGATCCTTGATGGTCCGAGAATTCAACCGTTTAAATCTCAATGTCATGTTCCTACAGGAGGCTCATTGGAAGAGGGGGGAGGAACCAGCCATGAAAGCAAAATCTATAGAGAAAATTTACCACGCATTGGGAGAGTCCGAAAAGATGGAGGTGGCAGTGGTTATTGCCGACAAGTTGGGCTTCTCAGAACTCTACTGCCTCAGGGACCCAGAGGGGCGCTTCATACTGGGGAAGGGAATGACAAAAGGATGTGAAGTATCCCTAGCAACAATCTATTGCAAAAAAAAAAAAAACGAGGGACAGGCCCATTTCTGGGATAAAGTGACTGGGAAGAGTCAGACCTTTGTAGAAGGTCACCTACCCATTGGGGGAGACTTGGTCCTTGACCCGGCAACGGATAGAAAGAGAGCAATACCAACAAGATGCTCGAACACACAGCAAAAAGTTGCCTGACACTTTTCCCAAATAAACAATTAACTGCATACACATTTCACTCATAAGTCCACAACACCTACAGAAGAGTTGATTATGTATTCCTAGACTCCGCCCTGGTGAAGAGTGTGTCTAACACAACAATAGAACCGGTTCCCTTGCCGGACCATGGCCTGTCCATGTGAAGCTGGGCGAATGGTCAGCAGAGCAGAGAAAGGGGAGGTGGATGTGTAATGATCTTTTGTATTTGTTTTATTTTGAAAGCGCCGCCAGGACCATGGGCAACCGGGCGCATCATCTTACATAACGTTACAATTACATACTGTCAATCAAGGAAGATACAGTTGATCAGGGCAGGAAAGAGACTCAAGCTATCCCCATTTACAAGGAGATAATGTAACAGCAAACAAGTCAGTAATGGTAAAGCAAATAAATAAGTAGGACATACAATAAATACAGTAAGGCAGAAGAAGACAAACCTAATGATCTAAGGAAGTTAGACTGTCATTGTATCCATGTCCTGAAGCCAGCGTTTAGTGTTGCGCTTGAATAAATGGAAGGAGGGAAGCAGGGAGTGTGTTCCATAACTTTGATGCCAGTACAGGCAAGCTAGCACCTCCCGAGTTATGGAGTTTGAATCTCGGTATGGACATTGTGTGCACTTGGGCTGCTCTAAGTGGTCTTGAGGACGTATGCGAGGTGAGTTGGTTAGTAAGGTAGGCTGGAACGAGGTTGGCCCTAGCTTTGTGTTTTAGAGCAAGAGTTTTGAGCAATATTCTGTGCTCTACCGGAAGCCAACATAGGTTGCGTCTAGTCTCAGAAATATGCGACTTCTTCAGGATGTTGAGGGCTGCCCTAAAGTTACTTGTAACTTGTTCATGTTTTTGTGGCTAGAACCTAAGTAGAGGGCGTTCCAATAATCAATTTTGGACAGAACTAGAGTTCTAGCAAGTGTTATGCAATTAGGTGATGTAATGAAAGGCCTGCAGGCGGTGATTAGTTTACATGTATATGCGGATGATGTTGCTGCCGCATTAGTTTGGAGAAGGATAAGGTGGCGTCAAGGTAAATGCCAAGAACTGTTGTTGGAGACGGTGATGGAGTTACCATCTATAGTAAATGATTTGAAGGCAGTGTTTAGTTTCTTCAGTTTAGCGTGTGTACCAAGGATTAGCAGCTCAGTTTTATCGTCATTTAGACAAAGACCGTGTTGCGCCATCCATACTTGTATAACTGAGTAGATTTCATTGAGGGATTTGCTGTCAGTTGCATAGTCTCCAGAGATGGGAATGAGTATCTGGGTGTCGTCCGCATAGTTAGTATACGTAACACCCAGATAGTCAAGGATGTCAAACAGGGGCTTAGTAAAGACATTGTAAAGCGTAGGGGACACACAAGAGCCTTGCGGAACCCCACAGAGTACCGGGGAAGGTTCAGCGGAGTCGGTAGGAGAGAAGACCCTAATAGTTCTGTTAGCCAAGAAGGAGCTGATCCAAGAGGTGGCTGAGTCGGAGAAATGTGCTGCAGATTTCAGATGGTGGCAGAGCGTTTGGTGATTGACCAAATCAAAAGCTGCCGACAGATCAAGCAGTAGGAGGAGTGCTAGTTTACCATTGTCTTTTAGTACTTGAATTTGTTTGGTGAGATCTATTAAGGCAGTTTCCATGCCGTGTCTTGGTCGGAAACCGGATTGCCTCAGTCCCAATAGGTTGCTAGATTCTAAGTAAGCCTGTATTTGCAGGTAAGCTGCTCTATCCAATATTTTTAGTAAAAAGGGTACCGTTGTTATAGGTCTGTAGTTAGACGGGTTGGCAGGGTCAAGAGTCGGTTTTTTGATTAGAGGAATGACCCAAGCGTCTTTTAAGTTGTCAGGCACTACTCGAGTTTTGAAAGAGGCATTGATGAGGTCGGTGATAAATGACGCAAGGTCATGTGCAGCTGCTTTGATGATCAGGGCAGGGCAGGCATCACCTTGCCAATTAGATGGTTTGAGTTTCCTAATGATATTTTCCACTTCCCAGATTGACAGGGGTGAGTGTTAAGACGGATTTCTGAACTCTGTCCTGGTGGCGCAGAAGTTCAGAAGGCCAACCTAATTACTTGGAACAGGGTAACCTCTGGACAAGCCAGACCAATCAAGGTAGCGATCGCGGCGGTCAAGACTAGGTCTCAAGAGGGGTGAGGGTGACTGAAAGCCCGCAATGAGCACACAAAGCAAGAGCGCTTACAAACTACTCCAAACAGTTGTTATATCAAAAATAGATACACATTTATTTTAAGGCCTTTAAAACAATGACCGTAGCGAGAAAATCACAATATCACAATATTAACCCAACAGATACCATATCAACACAATATATATACAAATACAACAGTCGCTAGCGTTATAAGCACGAAATGTGTAGTCCACCTGAAAGGGAAGGAAAACAGGCAGTGTGATAACGCTTTAGACTCAGTTCGCCTTCAGAGGCACCTAACTAGATGGAAGTCCGAGCCCTGCGAAGAGTGGAGCCTTGTGCTCAAAGTACCTGCCACGCCGGTGCCAACGGGCAAAAGGAGAAGCTCTTCGGAGGAAGTCAGGCAGTTCGGGTTAGTGCACAGCAGAAGGAGAACAGGTTCCGCAACTCAAGCGCAGCCTCCACAGCGGGCAGAAGCAGAGCGCGAGTACGGCCAAAAGGGTGCTGTTTTTACACAGCAGGGAAAAGCAATGGGATACTGCAGGAGGGCGACCAGATCCTAGCTAAACTACTCACCGGTCCCCGAAGCAAGCAGACCCAGGCTTCTCCACGTTAGTTTCAGCAGCTGGCAGGTTCAGAAGAGCAGGGAACGCCTCGTAGTCGTGTAGAGCAAAAAGACGTCCCAATCGACGAAACCAGCACAGTTTGTTGCCACAGCAGGACAACGGAGCGGCCGTGTGTATCTGAGCCAAATGTACACTCCTCCCTTCAGACTTGGGAACGCCAAGTGTACGAAGCGTGGGAGAGTGACAAGGACTCGAAATACAACACAACCTGGCGGCGGTTACAGAGCAGGACTCCCTTGTAAGCTGGTCAGTCAACTGGATGGCCCAGAGACGCTTCCGAAGGCTTACTTGGCAGGAGATGATGAAGTCGCCGGGAATAGCTGTTCCTGCTATTCCAAAGGTCGAAGCACCAGTACAGGCCTTCTGGTCCGATCAAAGGAGGAAAGGGTTTCACAGGACGACAGCAGTGCAAAGGAGGATTCCTTCAGCGGGTCACCAGCGATTCCTCGGTCCAGCCTCTTGGTTGCAGGGTACTTGGCTCCTGTATTCCTTCGTTCGTGAGAACTCAGGAGATCGACATGGTAGTGGTGTTTCCAGCCCCCTCTTATCCACGGTTCCCTTCGCGCCAAAACGGAGGAGAGCCAATGGGAGATCTGCTCATCAAAACACATACCATACGTGGACCAATCACGGACCACGGTGGTCCCAGGCATTCACACTACCCTAGACTCTCTGGCACCCAGGATGTGTATTGGGACCAGACATCCCAGCCCACACCCTGGAGGCACACAAACGACATGTAGAAGCCCGCGAAAGCAACCAGGTTTCGCGGGAAAGTACATGCCCAAATAAGGAAGGCCCCGGGTCGCTCGACCTGGGGAAGGTGAAGGAAGCAAGACGGTCAGTGGACAGGACAAAGGAGCCTCGTGGTCTGGCCATTTTGGGAGCCAGGCCACCATTTTGGGTTCAGTGCGAAAAACGCGCTCAGAACGCCAAAAGGAGCTCAAAATACACAAATCGATCGCTGCCACCATTCCAGTCCCTGAATGACTTGCACCGATCAAAATACCATCCTAAAAGAGTATCTAGGGCCTGTAGAAGGCTAGAGACCCAAGAGAGCTGTAACTTAGCTTACAGTGCCCTCTTGTGTCATGTTGCACTAAAGCCGCAGCATGATAAAAGAAACTACGGGAAACAGCGTTCCCCGGTACTGACTGTCTTAAGGGCATGTCAGTTTCCCCGTAAGAAAAGGAGCGAAAGCCCAGAGGAGTGCGGCAGAAGGCTGCACTTCTCTGGCAAAGTCAAGAACAAGGTGAAAAACAACAGCAAAAAGTTTAGGGGTTGCCACATGGAAGGAAAATTACCTACAATTACGAAATCTTTCCTAACAGTGAGAAACTAAATGGTTTGCAAGTGGGCTCAAAGGTGGAGGTCTTACTAGGATATTGTTTGTAATCAGGGTCAGAGAGTAGCATACATTTTTTCACGTTCATTTTAGATTGTAGCATGACTATTTTATCTAAGAGAGCCTTCTGGATATCGGTAAACCATAATACATCTGTGATACATTTGTCTACAGGGGCGATAGGAGATTCCAGTTTTTAGAATCTTAAAAAGTTTTTTTGTATTTGATTCCGCTTGTATGATCCTTTTGTTGTAGGTGTCTCTTTTAGCAAGTATAATGTCCTTTTTGTAGTTGGATGATGCTAGGGTCAGCTCATTTATTAGTTAATGAAGGACACTTTTTCCGGTGTGCTTCTGCAGTTCTTAGTTTTGCGCAATTCCCTTAGATGCGGCGTGAACCACGAATTCAGATGACGTTGAGGTTTAGGTTTCTGCAATTTTAAAGGGGCGATGGTATTAAGTGCTTTAAGTATTGCCTGATTGTAAATGTCCACTAGGACTGTGGGGTCAGAAGTGGAAGTATTGTTGAGGAGGGGGAGTATTTAGAGGAAGGAGTTTATCAGGCGTAATGTCTTTCTTGTTCCTGGTTTAAGTGGCTGGAGAAATGATAGGTGCGGGACATAGTGTGGTGGCTTTGATGGAGAAGGTTATTTTGTGGTGATCGGACCAAATACATGGTTCGTTAGATAGAAGATCAATAGTGCAATTATGGTTGGTGAGCCAGTCCAATGTTCTTCCTTTAATATGTGTAGGCTCGTGAATGATATGGGTGTGACCAAGGTCTGATAGTGTTGGCTAGGTCAGTGGTGTTAATATTCATGCGGTCATTAAGTCCAAGGTTAAAATCACAGAGTAAGATACTTTGTGAATTAGATGTGGTATTAGTAGATTTAAGGGACACAATGTTCTCGGTGAATGTGGAAATATGTCCTGGTGGTCACTAGATGAGGTGCACTGTTGCTGTATGGTTAGGTGATGATGGTAGTTTGATGGAGAAGGATTCAGCAGAGGGGATTTGTAAGTCCTGAATGACTCTAATGTCGATGGTGTTTTTGAAGATGAAGGAGAGACCGCCTCCCTTCACCTGCTTGGTGTTTCTATCACATCTAATGATAGCATAGTCATTGGGTATGGCTAGAGCCAAGGAGGGGCCAGATGCTGCATTTAGCCAAGTTTCCGTAACCGCAAGGAGGTCAAGCTTTTCAGAAGTTATAAAGTCGTCAATGTCCAATGCGTGGGCAGAGAGGGACCTGGCATTCACTAAGGCTGCTTTGATGAAAGTGTCTTTTGCAGGGGTTTTCTGCGTTGGTAGGGGAGTGTTGGGCAGAGTGTTAGAGGCCAAGCTAGTGTCTGATACATTAGCCTGGTTGGCTGGATTGTTTTGCTGACTCATGTGTTTATTTCTCTTGTGGGGGTGAGGCTGTGGAGTTTTAGTCGACAATCGAGCTCCTAATCTGAGGTTTCTGAATGTAATGCTCGGGTGGTAGGAACGTAGTATGGTCATAGTCGCTTGTGATATTGTTGAGAGGTGATGACGAGCTATTATATAACTTCGAGTATGAGCACCGTTTTAATGGGGTGGCTCTAGAGTTCAGTCTCAGGTTTCTGCTAGTGATAGGGCAGGGTTGATTCAGTGTTGGTCTGGTAGCAAAGTGGCGTATCCAAAGTGCAGGATCATCCAAGTAAGGGTTAGCACAGACCCTAGTGTTAATCCACAAGGTGTGGGTGATAGCTACATCGGGAGTGAAGGTGGACGTGTAGTGGCCAGTATGTAGGTGAGACTGGAATGTCCATCGTCTGGTGTAGATGTACAGTAAGTGAAAGAGAGCAGTTGGGCACCAGTACATAGTGGAAGTATGAAGGTGCTTGTAAGTAGGAATTGTGTACAAGTGCTCTGGGTGTACAGATCAAATGGCACGCTAACTAATATAACCCAGACAGACTATGATGAGAAACGTCTTGCGTACCCGATTGTACTAGTGGATACGAATGGCAGATATATTACACTTATATTGGTCAATATAACAATCAATACAATATATTACTAACTTAATGCGGAGGCACAAAAATATTGGTCAATATAACAGCAGCAAGTATTGACAGGCGAGAGTGACTTGGTTCAAGAACAAGGTGCAAATAGGGATAGAGTAATGCAATGTAGTAATGGCCAAAGCTAGCTGATCCGAGTCAGGATACACACTGTATTCGGGATAAAAGGTATCAATCCAAAATATAAGCATAACAGTGAGATGTCCACATATTCCAGATATGCAGACTGGCTGGAATGACTGAGTAATTTGGCCCATAAATAGTGCCTGACACGTTCCACCAGACAAGTAGGTAGTATAGATCACAAAGCAACGAGTCATTGACAAACTACCACATGGTGACTCATTTAACAATAGTAGAAAAGAAATCGGTAGCGCAGACGTGTGCAGTGGTAAATAAGGAGCACGGGTAATGAGCACAGCAGCTATCATGGGGCAAGGCTGTTTACAGTAGATGCAATGGCTATCATATGACTAAACATGTACATTGGGACAATAGTAATCGTGACAAGGGTAGTCTGCGCATAGTGGTAATAACATACAAACATCTAATGGCCAGATTCTGGCACGATAGAATGTAAGAGAATCCGCTGGTACAATTTTACATTATAGGTATGTGGCCGATACCTACGGTAAGGTTAGCGTATACTCGTAAACACAGTATTAGAGTTTTAAAGTCACACGCATGGTCAGCAAGTGTGCTTACCGAGTTTGTAGGTCCATGAAGAACATCTCAGCAGCAAGTGGTGAAGGAAAGAGGTGGCACAGGATCTGTTGAAATTGTTAAGAGAATTCTTCCAGTTCAACTATAATGGGGAGGTGAGGTTAACAATGGTCTGGGAGGCCTTTAAGGCCACATTATGAGGGGAGCTAATCCGCCTGGGAGCCAGAAAGAAAGAAAGAAAGGAATTGGACCTGAGGAATAAGTTAGACAAGCTGAAGCCTAAGGGGACATTGAAAACCCATATAACCCTGGATAATCTGGCAAAAGTGCACAAATATAGAACCCATTTGAAAGAGCTCCTCCTAGATCAGACCGAAAGTAAACGTATGTTTCGAAAGGATTGTGTCCTCCAACGTATTCCACATCTTTGACATGAAATGTCCACAGCGAAGTACTTCGGAAACTTTTTCGGCAGAGGGCGTCCTTCGTTTATGGTGTCTGGTCGATGTCCCTCGAAGGCCTCAGTCGAGGGCGACGTCACCGGATGTTACAAATAGGACGCATGGCGCCCGTAGCCTCAGTTCATTTTTTTCCGCAAACATGTTTGCTTTGGAGACTCGGCGCACCTCGTGAATATGTCTTCTTCTACGACCCCTCCGACTCCGCGGTCTGGCTTTAAGACTTGCCGGAACTTCAAGTCTAAGATGTCTATTACGGACCGGCATCGCATTTGTTTGTTGTGCCTGGGCGAGAGTCATGACACAGACGACTGTTCCAAATGTCAGTCACTGACCGCTAAGGCCTTGCGGGAGCATAAGGTTAAGCTCCAGGTAGGTAGGGGTTCTAAACCCAGTAAGTCTCGTAAACCTTCTAAGGGGATGTCCACTGACAACTCGAGGGGTGACTCTCCGCGTCGGAAGGAGTCCTGGGGATCTCAGTCCCGGAGTGGTTCCCGCCATTCGTACTAGTCATTCCAGGAAGCGCCGTCACTGGTCGCATTCCCCGTCGTCCTCGGAGGATGGCGCCGCAAGGAAAGTGACTTGTCCTATGTTGTCCTAGTCTCCGGAGAAGTGGGCAGCCTTCAGGGAGCAGATGCAGGCGATTTTCCAATCCCAGGGCATAGTTCCGTCTGCGTCTTTGCAAGAAGCCAGCAAGGAACGCTCTTGATCCGTGGTTCGTGCGTCTTCAGGCTCTGGTCCTCAGCACTATTCTCATCGGGAACCTTCAAGGTCCCATTCGGACAAGGTTCAGGGTGATCGCCAGTGCGTGCTTCCAGATCTCGGTCCTTGTCACTGGTGAAACCGCAGAAGTCTGGTAAGGGCTCGAGGTCGGCGTCAACTCCGTTGGCGCTGTGTCAATCGGATACAGTCAGTTAGATGAGTTAAGGCAATCTCTTCATGATGCCAGTGGCTTGGACACTTCTCCTGAGGTGGAGTTTGGCAGGCCTGAGCCTGGGGCAAATGCTGAGTCGTCCTACAGGGTCACTGAGTATCTTGGTGGGTCTAGTCCTCCAGAAGCTTTTGTCCAGAATGACTTAACAGATATTTTGGCTCAAGGTCCGTCTTCTGACCCGGTGTTACCTTTTCATTTGACCTTGCAGAAAAGGGTGGCGGCTGCTTGGCAGACACCGGATTCTCTTCTGGCAGTTATCAAACCAGTAACTAAAAAATACTGCCCTTCCGGTAGCGACCCTAGCTACCTTTCATCTCGCCCCACTCCCAAGAGTTTGGTGGTTCAGGCGGCTACGGCCACCTCGAGGCAGGCCGCGTACCGTACCATCCCTCCTGATAGGGACGGCAAACGCTTCGATGGTTGGGCACGTAAGGTCCGGTTAGTATGGCGCTGAAGTCAGCCAACTCCACTTGTGCCTTAGCAAGATTTTCCCACACTCTGTGGAATTGTTTCTCTAGCGGCTGAGCATATTCCTGAAGGGGAACGGATGGGTTCCTTGCTCTCGTGCAGGATGGCAAGGATGCCATGTGTGAATCCCTTCAGTCGGTTTTCGACACGGCTGACAGTGTTAGCCGGCCATGGCTGCGAGCACCGTTATACGCAGATTTGCGTGGTTGCAGAAATCGGGTTTTGCTCAGGATGTGCAAGCCCGTCTTTAGAACATGCCTTTGATGGCGCGCATTTGTTTGGCAGCAAGGCTGACGAGAACCTTGAGAGGTTGCAGACCTCAAAAGCTGCGGCAAAATCTTTGAGCGCAGCTCTGCGTCAACCTCTGCCTTTTCTTCCTAGGGGACAACAGTGGAGGGAAGGTTCTTTTCGTTACTACTCCTCCTTTGGTAGAACGAGGGGAGCCGCCAGTCAAAGGGGTCAGCATAAAAGTACCTGTGGTGGTCGGTGAAATGGGGGTGCCAAAGCCGCTCATGCAGCTGCCTCTTTGCCTTCAGGCGCTGCCGCTCCAAAACAATCATGAGGCCATGTCCCATTGCTCGCTGGTTGGGGGAAGACTGTCTCAGCATCTCGGAGAATGGCGAGCTGTTACTTCAGATGCGTGGGTTCTGGATACAATAGCCCACGGCTACTGCCTTCCCTTCCTAAAGCGGCCTCACGACAATTCACCGGGGAATCTCTCTTTGAAGCTTCCAGATCCGCTCCTTGTGCAGGAAATCTTGACCCTGCTGGAGAAAGGTGCTATAGAACTGGTGCCTGTAGCAGAGAGGAACAAGGGATGGTATTCCCCATACTTTTTTATTCCAAAGAAAGACTGAGACCCATCTTGGACTTGCGTTGGTTGAACAAACTTCTCAGGGAGGACAAGTTCAAGATGGTCACTCTTTTTCAGGTCCTCCAGGCCCTTCGACTTCAGGATTGGTTGGTGTCTCTGGACCTACAGGATGCTTATTTTTATGTGCCGATTCATCCAAAGCACAGAGTACCTGAGGTTTGCGGTTGACGACTCGCACTTTCAGTTTTGGGTCCTGCCATTCGGATTGACCTCCGCCCAAGAGTCTTCACCAAGCTAATGGTGGTGTTGGCAGCCTATCTCAGGCGAGGGGGGGAGATTCATGTCTACCCCTACCTGGACGACTGGCTGATCCGTGTGCGTTCTTCCGAGCAAGCAATGGATCATCTCGGTCTCGCCTGCCGCTCCCTCCACAAGCTGGGCATCTCCCTCAATTTCAAGAAGTCACATCTGACACCTTCGCCACAGCTACAGTACATTGGGCTGTGTTGGACACGTACTTGGAAGTCCTCGCCTCCCAAGGTGAGGGCTCATCACAATGTGCAGATGGTGGACAAGTTTCAACATGCCCAGAGTCTCCCGGCTTTTGAATTGTTAAGGTTGCTCGGCCTCATGGCATCCTGCATTTTTCTGGTGCCAGAGGCAGACGGAGGATGAGAACCCTGCAATGGGTCCTCAAGATGCAGTGGTCACAATTCTCGGGCAAAGATGTCGGAGCCCGTTCAGATTACTCTCTATCTCACTGGATCTGCTGTGGTGGGCCAACAAGGGGAACCCGATGAAGGGGGAGCTGTTTTGGCAACCGTGGCCGGAGGTGACGGTAGTGATGGACGCTTCCCTCACAGGATGGGGAGCTCATGCCAAAGAAAAAAGGGGGGGGGGGAATAGGGTCACTCCCGTTGTGCAGAGAGGCGATGCAGCTCTGGTTCTGGGCAATCCAGCAGGGAATATCGCTCTTGCCAGTTTATCTGGCAGGAGAGGAAAATGCAGCGGCGGAAGCTCTGAGCAGGCAGAGCACAGTCTCTCATGAGTGCGAGTTGGGGCAGGAAGTCCTTCTGGAGATCTTCGCCCTTTGGGGAACCCCACAAGTGGATCTCTTTGCAACCAGTGCCAACTGGAAGTACGATAGATTTTGCTCAAGGGAATCTCCTCCAAGAGGAGCCTTGGGAGACGCCTTTGTCGTGGATTGGTCATTCCCACTTCTGTATGCGTTTCTTCCGGACCCCGTCATTCCTCAAGTGTTAAGTCGGGTTCTCCATCCAGAGGTCAAGACTATCAACCTTCACGCTTGGTATCTGAAAGGTGGAGGCATAAGGATTGGGACCTCATGGATGATGTGATGGAGATGCTGCTTTCGGCCAGACGGCCAGCAACAAAATCTCTGTGCCGTTGCTGTAAGTTTTGCAACTGGTGCAGAGGACAAAATGTTGATCCTTTCCAGTGTTCCATTACCATGGTTCTTTCTTTCTTTCTTGCTTTCTTTGGCCCACAGGGGCCTTCAAGTAGGTACCATTAAAGGTTACCTGGCGGCGCGGTCTATCTTCAAGCGCTCGTCTGAAGAATGTTATTTTAAGATTCCTTTGATTTCCCAATTTCTTAAAGGGCTCACTAATGTGTTCCTGCTGTCCCCGTTCCAGGTGCCGGTTTGGGATCTGAATTTGGTCTTGAAATTCCTGATCGGTGCTCCATTTGAACCTTTGCAGTCTTGTCCTTTGAGACTGTTTTCTTTCAAGACTGTGTTCTTGGTTGCGGTTACTTCCGCTCGCAGAGTGAGTAAATTGCAGGCACTTTCATCTAAGCCGCCCTTTACTGTGTTCCACAAGGATGGGGTCGTACTGAGGGTACGTCCTTTCTTTCTACCTAAGGTAGTATCTGAATTTAATTTAAGCTAGAAAGTGGTTCTTCTGTCTTTCTATCCTCCTCCATCCTGGTAGGGAAGAGGAGTGACTCAATAGGTTGGACCCTAGGAGAGCTTTGAGCTTTTATATTTCCAGGATGTCCAGGGTCAGAGTGGACGGTCAACTCTTTTTGGGGTATTCTGGACACCGATTGGGCCAGGCTGTTACCAAACAGACCTTGTCCAGGTGGATTATCCTCACCATTACTGAATGTTACCGATTGGTGGGCAAGGACCCTCCCGAAGGGTTGCGAGCTCATTCCACTAGGGGTGTGGCTACTTTCACAGCCCTGCAGCGGGGAGTTCCTATTAGGAATATTTGTGACGTAGCCACATGGGCTTCTATCCACACCTTTGTCAAACATTACTCCCTGGATACGCTCCATGGTCAAGATATGGCCTTTGGTAAGGCGGTTCTTTATTCTGACATCTGATTGGGTATTCTAAATTCTTTTCTGTCCTCCATTTTCTGGTACTGCTTTGGGAGTCTGTTAAAGATGTGGAATACGTTGGAGGACACAATACATTCGAAGAACAAGTTACTTACCAACTGGTAACATTCTTTCGACTGGATGTTCCTCCAACGTATTCCACATCGCCCTCCCAGGCTGGCACCTCTGGAGAATTTCCTTTGGTATTGCAGTTTATTCTCCCTCAAGGCTATGTGCAGTCAGGCAGACATTGGATATGTGCATATCACACGTTATGGAGGAAAAAACATAAAATGAGGCTACGGGCGCTGTGCGTCCTATTTATAACATCCAGTGACCTCGCCTTCGACGGAGGGCTTTGAGGGACATCGACCCGACGCCTTCGACGCAGGACACCCTCTGCCGAATAAGTTTCCGTAGTACACAGCTGTGGACAGTACATGTCAAAGATGTGGAATACGTTGGAGGAACATCCAGTCGACAGAACGTTACCAGTTGGTAAGTAACTTGTTCTTCTCAAGTAAAAATATATGGAGAAGGGGGAATGCACAGATAACATTTTGGCCTGGAAACTATGGACGCAAAGGGAGGCTAAGAGTTGGGCTGATATGCCAAATAGGACAAGGAAAAGTGTATGATGAACAATTAGCGGAGGAATTCCACAAATAATATGGGACCCTATACACAACTGAATACAAGGGGGAGGGAACCCAGATGGATGACTTTCAAAACGCCCTCCGGGTGCCAGGTATCTCACCAGAACAAGCTGTATTATTGGAAGCGCCATTCACAGCAGACAAAATATCATCGATTCTGACGATGAAATCAGAAACTGCCCCAAGAGAAGACTGATCTCGATATGTTTCTTCAAGACATTCCGATCCACTTTAGCTCCCTTCCTGGCTAGGCTATTTAATCAAGCGCTGGAGACGGGACACCTTCCGGACTTCCTTCTAGCCGTCTTGACAGTAGTAATCCCAAAAGAGGGCAAGGACCTGACACAATGCCAGTCATACAGACTAATCTCCCTCCTTAACATGGGAGCCAAAATATTTGCAAAAGCGTTAAGACCAAGACTGGAGACACTCATGCCCTTGTTAGTCCATGGAGATCAGGTAGGATTAATCATGGGCCGACAGGGAGCAGATAATATTCGGAAAACAATCGACCTAATGCACATGGCCCAGGACCAGAATCTGAACAGCTACCTGTTCTCCATCGACTCTGTAAAGGCTTTCGATAGGGTAGAGTGGGGCTATATGATGATGGTACTGGAGATGAGGTTCGGCCCCCACTTTCGTGGATGGATCATGCCACTCTGCAGGGACCCAACTGCCAAGCTTATGGTCAACAGCATAATATCTAAAACCCTACACTTAACCAGGGGAACTAGACGGGGATGCCCTTTCTTCCTGCTCCTTTTTGCTCTCACCATGGAGCCCCTAGCGAAAGCAATTTGGAACAACTTGGACATCAGTGGGATCACATGCAGGGAAGTTGAGTTCAAACTAACATTATTTGCAGATGATATCCTGTGTTCTACATCGGAAGTACAGTGCTCCCTACCGTGTTTTCTCCAAATTAACAAAACAAAGTACAGTATAATGCCGTAGCAACCAGATCCCACCCAGGCGGTACCCCAGGGATTGCTGAGAGGGATGAGGCTTGAAAATTTACAAATTACCTATTTAGGGATAGCCCTTCCCCGAGATCTGTACCACCTCTTTGATGTCAATTTTTACACCTGTCCTAACCAGACTTTGCGCTGACTTCGCAAGGTGGGCCCCCTTGTGTCTCTCATGGTACGGGAGGATGACCTCAATCAAGATGTCGGTTATCCAGCACCTGTTGTACCTATTCACAGCGATCCCTACACTCCTTCCAGACTTTTTTTATTTTTTGCGTGTGAAACTTAACTCCATGGTATTCTGATTCATATGGCAAGGGAAGAGACCCAGGGTTAAAAAAGCTATCCTGACCCTTCCTAAAGATATTTGAGGATTTGCCAGATTTCTTCTTTACAAAGTGGCCCAATTTCGAGTTCTATTAGAGCACATGAGGGATGACACAGGCACATTCTGGACCTACTTACATGACATGTATTCTCCTCTGAGGAAGCTCAGAGACCTGCTGTGGTCCCCAACCAAGCATGTGCCAGCACGACTCGGTGTTGGGAGTAATTTGTGCCTTGTGGAAGAACAATAGACTAAACAACCACCTCTGCTCTTGGCCCTCTCCACTAAGATCATTATGGAGCCCTGCAATAGATCTAGGTAAAAGGGGCTTTAAAAAGCCCCCCGGGGTCCACTTGAGTCTCTCCCGGCCATTAACGGCCTTTGAACAGGTGATCAGCGAGGCCACTTCCAGGAAGGAATGATGTCCAAAATATATAGAGCAATGATTTCAGCTAATTTGGAAGGGAGGCAAAAGTTTTACCAAAAATGGGAGGCGGAAATCGGGATTGAGATCCCCGAGGAGACTTGGGACCAGGTTTACCAGATCATGTTTCATGGGAACCTATTTACAGCAACAATGGAACATAACTTTAAAATGCTCCACGGCTGGCACCTAACCCCCCAGAAACTGTCTAGAATGTTTAGTGGAGCCTCCCCCCTATGTGCCGGGGAATGTGGACTAGTAGGAACATCAGACCTCATGTGGTGGACCTGCCTGAAAAACCAGGTGTACTGGTGTACTGGTCCAAAGTCCTTAGTTGAATGAAGGAAATGGTCCGAAGTCCTTAGTTGAATGAAGGAAATGGGGGCTCGGGGGGGGGGGGGGGGGCAATAACCCTATCCTTGGAGCAATTGCAAATGCTATTGCCAGTCCCTGAAATTGAGGGAGAGGAAAGTAGGCTTCCAAGGGTATATGAGGTGATGCTAAAGACAGCGCAGGTGGCAATAGCGCAAAGATGGAAGACCAATTCCCCCTCCCCTTCAAAAGGAGACTGGTTGAATACACTTTGGGACATCTTTATATTGGAAAAACTGTCTGCTATGGTTAACAATAAACTGGAATAATTTCAAAGGGATTGGGGGATGCTCATACTCCAGTGGGGAGACGACAGACCATGAAGAGAAAGTGAGGGCTCCCATAGGGGCACAATGGACCAAGTGAGTGGGGGCCACAGTAACATACATGATAGTAGGCGTTCTGAGGAAGGCTCTCGTCAGGGTTTATAGTGATAATACCGAAATACAAAATCTCGAAAAAAAAAATCTCGAGTTCAAAATCTCGAAAAAAAAAATCTCGAATTTTTTTTTTAATACGTTTTTATCTCGAAATGGGGGGGTTCCCCCCCCAACCCCCCTTTTTTCTATTTTTTTTTTATTTTAACCTTTTTTTTACTTACCTGACCCCAAAAACACATATAACTAAATAAATAAATAATTCGAGATTTTTGTTTTTCGAGATTTTGGATTCGATATTTTTGCAGTTCGAGATTTTGTTTTCGGTTTTTTGACCGACCACCAGCTAAAGGTACATATATTCTGTTCAATAAGTTGTTGTAACCTTGTGTTGTGTAAGTTGTATTACAGTGGGAGGAGGGGGAAGGGAATGATGAGAACATACGTTATTGAAAACAGCATTATGTCTGTAACGGTTCCCAATGTTGTAAGTTTAATAAAACCGAAGTAAAATAAAGCCAGGATGGTCATGTTGCAACACGTGCACGGCCAACTGGAAAAAGAAGACTTCTTGACATCGTTGGACCTGGTGGACACCTACTTCCATGTTCCCATTCACAAGAACATTGGGAGGTTCTAAGTTTGTTGTGCAGGGAAAGCAGTACCAGTTCAAGGCTCTACCTTTAGGCTTGAAGTTGGCCCCCAGAGTGTTCACGAAATGCCTGGCACCAGTTGCAGCCCAACTATGTCTGCAGGGAATACACGTATACCCGTACCTGGACAACTGGCTGATTTGCACTCCCTCGTGGGAGCTGGCCGAAGGACACACGGAGGCAACCATCCGGATGATAAAGGATTTTGAATTCTCTGTCAACTATCCAAAGTCCTGCTTAACGCCATCAGACTGTGCTGTTCCTAGGTGCCAGGCTCAATACATTGTCTTGCCTGGATTCGCCCTCGGAGGAGATGATAGCAGCCATTCAAGGGAAGGTACAACGGCTGTCGTCGAGGAAGATGGCCACGGTGCGGGCCATCAAGTCATTGCTGGGCATGATGTCCTGCATCTACTTCGTCCAGCTCTACAGGTTGGAAATGTCAATTCCTGGAAGCCCATTGGGTACAGGTGTCCGGAAAGCTTCACGGACAAGATCTCTCTCAACGACAAGTTCCGTTTGGTCGATAAATTGGTGGGGCGTCCGCTCAAACATCGCCCAGGGCATGGGATTTCAAAGCATACCATACCAGGAGACTGTCACCACAACGCCTCCCTAGAAGGATGAGGAGCGCACACCGGACGTCTGCACGCCAGAGGCCTGTGACTGCCAGACGAGAAGGAGCTTCATATCAACATCCTGGAGCTACTGGCAGTGTTCTGGGCTCTCAAGTCGTTCCTACAGTCTCTGAAAGGCAAGGTGGTGAGGATCTTTACGGACAACACCACCACCACCATGTTCTACATCAGGAAGAAGGGGGTGACCTCGATCCCCTGCGCTCTCCAAAGAAGCGCAGGACTTGTGGCGCCGGGCCATCGGACAGGGGATGTTCCTCGTCCCTCTCCACCTGGCGGGAGTCGAGAACACCATTGCAGACTCCCTGCCCTGCTGACACGAGTGGGAGCTTCGTCAGGATAACGTGGACCGCATATTTGTCAAATGGTGCAGGCCTCAGATAAATCTGTTTGTGACGGCGGCGCACTGCAGAGGTTTGCCAGCAGGTTCCACCAGCCGAGGAGCATGGGGGTTGCGTTCTCCTTCCAGTGGGAAGGCCTGCTCCTGTTTGCGTCATCAACACACTCAGACAGTGCCCATACAAGATGATACTCGGTGCCCCGTCATGGCTGGAGCTGATTTGGTATCTGGACCTTCTCAGCCCGTCAGCGTCGCCTCTGGTCAAGCTGCCAGTGGTTCTGAATCTTCTCACCAGAGAAGTAGGCGTAAGCCTTCATCGCGACCCAGGATCGCTGAACCTGAGGGCTTGGCTCCTGCAGCCATAGAGTTTGGAGGATATGAGATGCTTGCGGTCTGAAGGGAGGTCCTCGCCAAGGTCACGGTGTCATCGACTTTGAAGTGGTACGGTCACAAGTGGAAGCGTTTCGCTACGTGGTGCCGGTCTCAGAAGATTACCCCTCTGAGGATCACGGCCCTGAAGGTCCTTCCATACTTGCTATCCTTGGCCAAGGCGGTCTGGCGGACGCCTCTATAACGGTACATCTGGTGGCTATCTCCCGCTACACCAGGTCTCCAGGAAGATCTTTGTTGAGGAGAATTCTCAGAAATGTGTTAATGTGTTAATTCCCTCTACCTTAGAGACCCTCGGCAACTTTGCTGGATTTTGAGGACTTGATTTTTTTTAACCTGGAGAGAGTGAGACCCTTTTTCCCCAACTCTCTCGTGTATTTTTAATGTGATTTTGAACTCTGGTTCTTTTGGTTGTGGAATCTGACAAACTCCATGGGCATTACATTGTGTCACACAGCACCTTCAGTGCAGTGACACAGGGAAGTCTTTAAATACCTTCTCTGGGATAAACTGTTTCCCAGAGCAGTAAGGTGAAATTGACTTTACTTGCATTGTAACTATCTAGACCCAGCACACACTATTTTACCATAGGGTGCTGGAGGGGTTACCTACTATCCTTTGTCTAGCTTCTCGTGTAATATTTTTTAGGTTACCCTTTCCTCTGTGAATGGCTGCTGGCAGTGGTTTCGTTTTAACTACCATGGTGTGCATGTACTGCGGGCTGCGTTTGCAGCTACAGTAAAGCACCCAAGGGTGCCATTTTTGTCAAAATATCCCTGGTTGTCTTTTTTTGTAATTTCTTTTTGGAAAGGTCCTTCTTGAGATTTACTCCCATTGTTTGTTTTGCCTTTGGCGGGGTTCACGAGTGAAGCCCGCCTCTCGCTCCAGGGTGTCTAGGGTGGGCAGGACGTGAGGGAGGTGCCTGAAACTCCCTGTGCTTAGTCTCCTAGGAGACCCAAATGCACTCTGTAGTGATTGGCCGGCTGACTGTCTGGCAAGGACAGCCACCTTGCTGGGTGACTGACAGCTAGGCTGGAATGAATGGGAGAGAACTAAATAAAAGGTAAGGCTTTTGGCTTGGAAGGCAGAGTTGACCACTGGACGAAGGAACTGAAGAAGGACTTGAAGAGGACGCCTGCTGCAACTCCTAGACCGTTGGTTTGCCCAGTGTACTGAAACTCCAAATTTGTATCGACAGAGAAGCCCCTGCAAGGACGACTCCTCCCCTTGAGCTGGTGGGACCAGTTTGAATTCCAAAGTAAGCCACCTGGACATCCTTCTCGGAGCTGGTTGAGAGTTGCTGCTGGAAACCGAATAGCCAGGGAGAGGAACACCAGATAGTGTGCGTTGCTTTTACCTTGGCCAAGAGCTCCAGGAAGATCCTCCGGACTCGCAGGAAGCAGGACTGACCGAGCCTGAGCCACCTCAACCGAGTGCTGGACCCCAGAAGCATGGAAAGTCTGTTTCGACAGTCAGAAACCGTGGTGTTGCTATTTGCGTTAGTTGCGAGGAGCTGAAACACTGAAGTGCCACTTGTTGGAAAGATTGCTGGTTGCGAGCGATGGCCGTCCCATTGCACTGAAGGAGTCCCCAGACGGCCTCCCTCTTGTCCCCATGGCTGAGGCCCAGCAACAGTGAGATCTGCAGAGCTGCACAGGAACAGAAGTCATCTGCTGCACTTTTTCTTCAAAACAAAGGTACTGTAAAGAGAACTTACCTTTTGTAGAGTTGCTTGCATCTTCTACCTTTCACAAGTCTAACAGCTTGTGGCCCATTTGTTTCTTCTTTCTTCAAAGACTTCTAAAACATTGTGCAAAGACTTTTTCTACTTTCCTGCAAAGAAGTGCTTCAGCTCATATAGACTTATGCCTATTGACTTTGGCTTTTTCACTGATTGACTCTTATTGGAGGATCTGAAAGTATTTGCCTGCCTAAGAATATTTGTGGTCTCTTGTATGTTCTAATAACCTTTTCCTTTGACAGTGATATATTATTGTCCCCAGAACCCTAGCAATTGAAGTTACCTGAGGGTGTAGGTTGTGTCTGTGGGCCATCCAAAAAGGCTATCTACTGATTTAGAAACATTACGAGTGTGTATTCTATTAGGTATATTTGATAGTTACTGTTATATTGCTTCCTTCTGAAGAAGGCTTATTCTAACTGACTAATAAATGAAATGTTTATTCAAGAAACCTTGTGTGTAAGTGTTTATTTGAATACTTGTCACTGTGAATCTCTGTGTAACTCCCCTACAGCTCACATTGACCCCTCTTGAGATAAGCCGGGCTGCTTAACACTCTACCAAAACTGTGTAGTGCAAGCTTATACCAAAGGTTGGGTTTCCTATTACCTGTAGTCAGAGTTGTTGTAGTGTTGCCAAAGGGTACTGCATACAAACTTTGCCTAACACTCTTCACTTTGGTCCCTACAATTCGTCAACAAATTTCTCAAAGGACTTTTTAGATCTTTCCCGCCGGTGAAGGCTCCTGCCCCAGCGTGGGAACTCAAGGTGGTTCTGACAAGGCTAATGGGGGCACCCTTCGAGCCTATGCGTCCGGCCTCTCTCAAATTTCTCTAGTGAAAAATGGCATTCCTTGTCGCCATCACCTATGCCAGAAGGGTAGGCGAGCCCTAGGCCCTATCCTGCAAGCAACCATACCTGACTTGCCACGACTTGAGGGTGGTCCTGCGTACGCACCCCTCTTTCATGCCGAAGGTCCAGTCGAAATGCCACCTTAAGCCTTTGGTGTTACCTTTTTTTTCCCGAAACCTTTGTCTTCAGCGGAAAGGGCCTTGCACCCGCTGGACGTCGCTCGTTCCCTGAAGTTCTATGTGACGGGTACCAAGGGTTTTCCAAAGACCTCACAACTGTTTGTGAACTTTGGTCCTGTGAAACATGGGAAGGCCTTGTCCAAGGCTTCCATTGCAAGGTGGCTCTCTGGCTGCACCACACACTGTCATCGTTTGGTGAACCAACCGCTGCCCGACCGTCCAAGAGCCCACTCCACCAAAGCGATGGCTGTAACAGTGGCATTCATGTCTGGTGTGCCCCTGCTGGACATCCGCAGGGCTGCTACTTGGAGATCCACGTACACCTTCACAAAGTTCTACTGTCGACAAGGATTCCAGGGAGGAGTCCAGTGTAGACTAAGCAGTGTTACGCAACCTGGTCGCTTGAGTTCAGACTGTTCCGAAGGTAAGAATTCATTGCTTCTCCTGTGGTTGTGTAATGTTGCACTGCTATCTATTCGCTATTCATGAACATGTGAATGCATGCCAGACTCCATGCTGGAGAAGGTTTAAGTTGCTTACCTGTAACTATTGTTCTCCAGCATGGGTATGGCATGGATTCCCATACGAACCCTCCCTACGGCCCCTCTGCGGCTCGTCTTGGTCATACTGCCATTTTACGTGCCCACCTAATCTGAAGATGGCTGCCAGAGGCGGGGCTTAGGGAGTGGACTGTCATTGGATAGGGGCAGTAGTACCCAGAGGACAGTGATTGGTTTAGAGGAGAAATACAGTTTTAAAGTGAAACTGCTTTTTCTTTTACCGAGGATTTCCAGCGTGACAACAAGGAATATTCATGAGCATCTGAATCCATGCCAGACTCGTGCAGCAGAACAATGGTTACAGCACAATAGTTACAGCTAAGTAACTAAAACCTTAACACTGCTCCTGTAACAGTTCTGTTACAGTGACAAGCATACCCTTATGGTTGGTGGCAGTGTACATGTGGTACTGACTGTTGTGTACTTTTTACCCATAGGCTTTGTCCACAGCCAAAGTAATGCACCGTTGACCCAAAATGGTGGCTGCATTCTTTTTTTCACCATTTCTTGTGTGCTTCTTCTGTTTTTTTCATTCTTCTGCCGTCCTGCTTGGGGAAGGTCGTGGTTTGATTTTTGTCTTCCACAGGAATCCTTTGTGAAGCCTGCCGAAGCTCTAGTGTGTTTGTGAAGACAGGAAACTAGAGAGGAGTCTGAAACTTCTTAGTCCTTTGTTTTCTGGCATGCCTGCCTGGAACCAGTTCCAACTTGGAGGCAGGCTGTCCTGAAAAGACAGCCATTCCCCCAAAGGTTGAATGTAGCATGAGTGCCGATTGGCTGGGTTCCTGGGTAAATTTCCTGAATCTGGAAGCTGAAGACAAGTCGACCACTGGAACTGAATCCGATGTGGAAGAAGAGATGCCTGTAGCTGATTTCAGTGACCGTAGATGCCTGCTGTGTAACCGCTGCCTGTGCTGACCCCTTCTTCCATGTGACAGAGGAGTTCCAAAGTCGATGTCTCCAACCCGTGGACTGGTGAGACCAATCAGACTTAAGAAGACTTGCATTTTGAGCCATCCCATGACGAGCTGTGACCTTCCAGGACAGCAAAACGCCAATACCCTGGGACCTCTAGGCTGAATGCTGTGCATAGGCTTCACGTCTACGAATCTCGCTGAAACTTTAGTGGACTCAAGCTGGATCTCCGGAAGCAAGATTCCACTTTTTGAAGTTCCCTCACAAGAGTGCTTGACCGAGAAAGCGAGGCAAATCGATCCGAGAACTATTCTTCATGTGGTACCTTGAAAAGGTTGCCAAAACCACAGAGCAACAAGAAGCACTGAAGAATCCTTTCCTGGGAGCCCTTTCTCTAGACTGCTGCTGCAATTTCCCATCCAGTGTCCTTTCTTTTGTCTGAAGATCATGAATCCAGAGGCTGGGTTCTGTAGCTGCTGCATCGTGAAGGTGTCCATCTGCAAAATGTTCTTCGCTGCTAAAGTACTGTGTGGCTTCAGGTAATACTTACCTGAAGTCGTTATTACTCCTGTCTGACTAGGGTGGTAATTCGTGAAGTTGGGAGTTCACCCAGGCTTAACACTGGAATTCGTGCAGGAAGCCTTCTACAAAGTCTCTGAACCCTTTTACCGACTCAAGTACTTTACTTGTATGTTCTAAGAGATGATACTCTCTGGAACTATAATTTCCTAGATGTTGCAAGCTCCTATTCTCCCTAATGGTGGCCACTGGACCACCAGTGTCCCCCCTTCTTCCTCTGAGAACACTCACACCCTAGATTATGGAAGGACTGCTAAAGTACACGGCTCTGTGTAGGAATTCTTACAGTACTTGCGTGTCGGTGCTGTGACTGTATATTCCTGAAATAGAAGTTACAAAGTTATTACTTCCCTTTCAAGTGCATACTGTCATTCTGAAAAGTATTACAAAGTTACTACTTACTTTTTGAGTTGTTTTCCACTATTCCTGAAAGTAAAATTCTTGGCGTAACTGTATTATTCCTGTAACTGAATAAGTGGCATAGTTTGCTACCAATAGGGTTTGTAAGAAGGGCAGTCGGGACGATCCAGCAAACTATCGACGGATTGCCCTCCTTAACACCATTGTAAAGATTTTTGCCACCTTCCTACAAAGAAAAGTGACAGCTTGGGCCCAAAACTCAGGGGTAATGGACTGCAGGCAGACTGGCTTTACGAAAGGTGTCGGAACCGAAGTAAATCTGGTGCTTCTGACATTGTTAAAACTAGAGGCAATGAAAAGTAAGCGCAAGCTGTTTCTCGCGTTTGTAGATCTGCGACAAGCATTTGATACTATAAATCGTGATAAACTTTGGGCTCAATTGTCTCAGTGGTCATGTCCGTTATCATTATTACATCTGTTGATGGCTCTCCACGACAATACAAAGATCCAAGTACGAACAAATGATTGTGGGGAACTTTCAGATGAACTTAATACCAAAAAAAGGGTAAAACAAGGTTGCCCCTTAGCAGCATTCCTGTTTAAACTGTATATCGCTGACATTCTGGCAGCACTTCAAAAGGTTCGCTGTTTTCCACCAAAGGTGAATGGCCAGCCAATATGATGCGTAATTTACGCCAACGATATTGTTTTGGTAGATTCAACCCAAATTGGTCTTCAAAGGCTTTTAAAGTGCCTTCAAAAATATCTGAAATCTAACTATTTGGAGATCAATGAACTAAAGACGAAGGTAATGACATTTGGCGGTCCTGGAAAGAAGAAAGACCAACACTTTAAGTGGTCAGTACAAGGAAAGACCATTGAAAAAAATAACATCAATCCGTTACCTAGGAGTACTTGTCAACACTTCAATTAGAGAGTGGGAATGGTAAATGGACTTGAAACAAAGGATGACTACGTTCTCACTCCAAGGAGCGAAGTTGCATGCTGAATATGGCAAATTCACATTGTTGCCAGTCCTGCAATTTTATAGGCAGTAGGTAGTCCCATCAATAACATTTGGTGCCGAGGCTGGGTTGAACTTATGACCATATCTGGTCATCCTTAGGACAGTTCTCGAGGCTTGTTCTGAGACTGCCAAAGAATATCTCAATGACTACGATAAGGCACGAACTGGGTCTAGACTCTCTCTATGGTACGTCCTTTGACAGTCAATTTTGGTGCTAAGAAAAATGTATGTATCCGACATGGCACCTGCATACCGGATTCTGGAACCTACGCAAAAACATCCTCATTCTGGTATTCTGGCACGCTGGGCAGAAATGATAACTAACATCGCAGAGTGTGCCAGAATAAAATGGCAAATGGTGGTATCCTTTCCTCAATTAGCAAAGAAGAAATTGCGAATATGGAACTGGATTCAGAACAACGAAAAAAAGAGTGCATTAAAATCATCATTATACATTGGATGGGCAGCTAATAGTTTGGATCAACTGCCAAAATATCTGAAACAATTCCCCTCTAAACATCACTGCAATCAGTTTTTGAGGTTGCGGTTAAATGCATACAACACAAAATAAATGCTGTGGCTAAAACAGGATAAAGACACAGCTGACAACCAATGTAGATTCTGTAAAAAAGCAGTGGAATCGTCAAAACATGTGATAACTGAATGTGTTGAATTAATAAATGAACGTTCGTTGTTTTTGGGGAAATATGCACTGTTAACCAACAATACAGATGATTGGTGGTATACTATGCTTTCAAGTAATAATGTTCATCAAAAATGCGCAGTTGTTAACTATCTAGATATAGCCTTGCAGAAAGATGTAGAGTAGTTGACAATATTCGAGTGTGAACTAAGCTATAATTGTCCGAGTGATAGATTTCGTATTGTGGATAAGAACTGTTGGACTTTGTTGTTGTCGTTTGATGTTGGTTGTCAGGAATAGGTATGTTGGTTGTTAGTTTTGTGAAGAGTTCAGATTGTTGGTTGGAGTATAGCATACAAAGTTTGATGAGGTCACTTTTGTTGTGTTTTGTAATAAAAGTTTGTAAAAAAGAAACTAAATGTTCCAATGAAATAAAAAAAAAATAGTTTGCTACCTATAGGGTTTGCTGATGTTGAATTGCATACTGCCATTCTAAATGTGTTTATATATTTTGGTTTACTCACCAGAAGTATTGTGTGGGTTTTTATATTGTGTTTGACTTGTAGTGGTGCTTATTTTTCTAAATAATTCTGTGTGTGTGTGTGTGTGTGTGTGTGTGGATATATATATATATATATATATATCTATATATATATATATAAATAATGTTTGTGAAATCTGCTTAGATCACATGCTGTGCATAGGCAGACATCTAGTGGAAGCTGCAGAGTATTAGTTTGTTTTCCGAAAAGGGACGTTTAACAGGGCATGCCAGTAATACTAGCCCTAGTGTGACATCCCCTGTACCCATGATCCCTCACGCGTGTAGGACCCTCCGTTTGTTTTTTTCCGCCATTCTAGTCGGACGTATGTTGCAGAGTTCCTTCGGCGATGAGCCGTTTTATAGTTCAATTACCGTTAATACTTCTCCTTTCCCCTTCCACCATACACCAAAGACAGACGCCGGATGAAGATCGGAGAAATCAACCGTCGAGGACTGCCACGACGGACTCCGGTCCTTGGAAGGCCTCTGGCATCGGCCCTATACAATAGGGAGAGTGGGGGGTGGTCATATAGGCTTTTGTTCCCCCTTTCATATATATATATATATATATATATATATATATATATATATATACACTCGCCCGCTGCCATATTGTAGCATATGGAGAGTACTCCATTCAAATTCGGCCCTAAATGTAATGGGAAGTTTCCCTGGGTGGATAAGCACCTTCCGTGCAATCTGTGTCTCCCATGAGCCGAAGACTCATAAGGAACTCTCAACTAAGCGCTAGGTCCACTACGCCAAGCAACCTAGAGGCCATGGACGTGGAGGGGACATTCAGCGATGGCAGCAATGCCGCCGAATCGGACGGCGAGGGCAGAGGGTTGACTTCGGACACCCGCGAACAGGCCCCCGACCCCGAAGGACTGGCCGGCGGCCAAAGCGCTACACATTCTACCACCATTTAGCACACCAGCCCTGGCCGTGAATCAACACGTGTCGAGCGATCGGCACCGGACGACACCGCGAGAGCGGTCCAACGAATCTTTGTCCTCTGGGCATTCCCGTTCGCCTCTTGGAAAGGCCCAACCGTCTTCGGTTGAGAAAGGTGTCGCCCGATCAACAGTCCCTGATGCCCGATCGCTGGATGACGATACCGCCCGACACCCTCAAGAGGCTAGACATGATGCGTCTGACCGTACACCCGAGATTCAACATCCTTCTTCGAATCCCGCCTCTAAAATCTCTGGGAAACACTCCTCTAACCATGGGGGAGGGAATAAACAACACAAAAAGACATCTTCAGAACCTACCACAAAAACAAAACGTATCCTCCCACTGAGGATATGGACACTGATGAGGAACCAGAACCAGTTATTATTCCTAGCTCTAAAGAGTGGGGCTCAGCAGACATTGATAGGGTCATGAAAAGGTTAAAATTCATGGCTAACTTTTATGAAAAGGACCCGAACTACTTTTGTAGTTACTCTAGCACCCCTCCTGCCTCTGCCCCTTTTGGGTCCAAGGTAACACCTGGGTCCTCTCAACCCCCTACTAAAAGACTCCGCTCAGACGCCTCTTTCCAGGGCTTGGTCACAGACCCCTTTGTGGTAGAGCCTTACTACCCTGATTCATATTGCGACAAACAGAGCCTCAATATGTTGATGACCAGGCGGGTGACCCTTATTATGGGGATGACGGAGACCAGGAGGAGGATGATGAAGCTGAAGCATTGACTCCACGGTTGCTAAAGACCCCCCGGTGCATAACTCGCCTGTAGACAACCAGCCCCTCCTTAATGAGGTGCTGGCTAAGGAGGTTGGCCACTTTAGTATTGACACACAAGGTGTTCAGGAAGACAGGGATTTTGCTGAAGAAACCATAGGGGATAAGAAAGCCATTACTCAGGCTATCCCATTGCTAAAATCCATCCAGCGCAGAATTGATCCCTCGCTGCAAACCCCAAATCTCACTCGAGCGGTTAATCAGCTGGTCGAGAAATTGTTCTGCGCCGCCCCCTCTGATCCCATGTACATTAGGGGTCAATTAAAACCTGATTCCCTGGTTGTAACAACCACCAGGAAGAGGGCAGGCACCGGCTTGCTTCTTTGGAAGCACCTCCTGATAAGGAGAGCAAACGTCTATATTGCCTGGGAAGGAAAGTTGCCTCCACTGCTGCCTATCAGGCAAGAATTACCAACAGTGCCACCCTTTTGGCAAGATACAATTGCCATCAGTGGGAGGAAGTGTCCGCTTTGGTTTCCTCCGCACCCGACTCCTTAAAGAGCCAGTTGACTCGGGTGGCAGCAGAAGGCAGATCTGTGTCAGGCTGCATGTAAAGGCTAACTTTAGATGCAGCGGATAATGCTGGGAGGTTAATCGCTGAGGGCATTGTTATCAAGCGTCACGCTTGGCTTAGACAGTCAGGTTTCAAACCTGAAACCCAGGCAACCCTTATAGATATGCCTGTGGAGCCGAATGTACTATTTGGCAAGGCAGTTGAGGAAGCTTTAAAAACGGCAAAGGATGAGTACGAGACCCTGAAATCTCATGGCCAACTCACCAACAAACCCTCTGGACAGAGGGGTAACAACAATTTTCTCTGCTTTCGGGGCCAAAATTCCCAAAGGGGTTCCAATTACTACCAAAACCAGGGAACTTCATGGGGTAACAACCAATCCTCACAGGGCTACCACAGAGGGCAGTGTAGAGGTCGCACTCGGGGTAGAGGCAGCCCAGCCAGAGGTGGTACGCCACCCAACAAGCAGTGATGTTCCGCTTTGGGTCCTCTCCCATGCATCCCCAGTAGGGGGGCACATTTCCACCTTCACCCACGCATAGGAGGGGATCACTTCGGACAGATGGGTGCTGTCCAGTGTCCGGAGGATACTGCATAGAGTTGCTAGGGAGCCCCCACGACCATCCTCCGCGACAAAGTGTACACTCGCTGGAACATCAGAAGATCCTCCTCCAGGAGATCGCCGTTCTGCTAGCAAAGCACGTCATGGACGTTGTCCCGGTCAACCAGGTAAACGGGGGTATTTATTCAACCTACTTCCTTGTGCCAAAAAAAGATCTGACAATGCGCCCAGTATTTAGATTTGCGCCCTGCAAACAAGTATGTCAAGCTACTAAAATTCTGCATGACTACACTACAAGAGGTAATCCCTCTACTAAAAAAGGGGATTACATGGCAACATTGGATATGAAAGATGTCTATTTTCATGTTTCAATGTTCCCAGCGCAGAGAAGATTCTTGCGTTTCCAAATAGACAACCAGCACTACCAATTCAAGGTGCAGCCCTTCGGAATAGCCTCAGCTCCAAAGGTATTCACCAAGGTACTGGCGGTGGTGGCGGCGCACCTACGCAGGGAGGCAACTCCAGTGTACCCTTACCTGGACGACTGGCTCATTACAGCGGAGTCCCCCCAAATTTGCAGACTAAACATCCAAAGAACAATCTACCTCCTCTTCCAATTGGGCTTCTCAATCAATGAGAAAAAGTGAAGCCTGGTGCCAAGCACCTCAAAACAGTTCCTAGGAGCTGTCTTAAATACCCAAGAGGTGTTGGCCTTTCCATCAGAGGAAAGAATTTGAAATTTGTTGCTTCAAATTCCGCAATATCAGGCCGGTCGCCAAATAAGGGTGCGCAAAGCTATGCGTTTGCTAGGCATGATGGCATCTTTACCTGGTTCCCCACGCGCGCCTGCGCATGCGACCCATGCACGAATGGTTGGTGAAACAGTGATCTTAGGCAAGTGGTCAGTGGGACGATCTAGTAGTTTCGCCAACACTAGTACAGAGTCTTCGCTGGTGGGCAAGAGAAACCCTTCAACGATCTAGAGATACAAGCCGTTGTCACAACAGATGCCTCCCTGGTGGGGTGGGGAGCTCACTACCTTCACCACACAGCTCAGGGTCTCTGGTCTCACACAGTGGCTCAGAACCACATCAATCTGCTAGAACTTCTGGCAGTCTTCAAAGCGCTTCGGGCATTCAAACCCCTCCTATCCAACCAGTCAGTGCAGATCTTAACATACAGCCAGACTGCAATGTTTTACTTGAACAAACAAGGTGGCACTCGTTCTCAAAATCTGTCCAAGCTTGCCCAGAAAATTTGGAAATGGGCACTCAAACGGAAGATTTACCTGTCATCTCAACACGTTCCGGGGGAACTTGACTCGCTAGCAGACGCTCTGAGCAGAGATACCCTCCCAGAAGAACACGAGTGGCGACTCCACGATTATGTCATAGACCTCTTCTCTCAGTGGGGTTTCCCCACTATAGACCTATTCGCCACAAGCGAAAACAGGCAATGCCCGAACTTCGCATCCAGATTCCCCCAGCCAGGCTCCAAAGGGAACGCCCTATGGATGAATTGTTCAGGGATATTTGCATACGCTTTTCCACCAACCCCTCTGATGAGGAAAGTGGTGAACAAGATCCACAGGGAACCGATGATGCTCATCCTAGTTGCTCCTATGTGGGCGAGACAATCGTGGTATCCACATCTGCGCAAACTGGTGATGTGCGAACCCATCAAACAGCCATGCCGGTAGAACCTACTCTCCCAGCACGAGGGGCTAACAGTGCATCCTCAGCCCAACTCGATGAACTTGGCAGCATGGCTCCTGAAGTCATAGAGTTCGGACATCTCAATTTACTGCAGAGATGTATGCATATCTTGAAAGAGTCAAGAAAACCGAACACGAGACACTGTTACTATGATAAATGGAAACTATTCGTAATTCTGTGCCAGAATAAGCAAATCAGCCCCGTTGATTGTACTCCTTCTAATGTTCTAACCTATATGCTCCACTTACTGGATGCAGGGTTAGTGTTTAACTCACTAAAGGTACACCTGGCAGCTTTGTCATCCTACACCACTTCCCATAACAAGGTGTCATGGTGGAAGGTACTAGTCGTCAAAGCATTTATGGAAGGGGTAAAGAGACTCCACCCTCCAATTTCTAACCCACCGCCAGGTTGGGACCTTAATGTGGTACTCGCTAAGCTCATGGGACCACCCTTTGAGCCCATGCACAAGTCTAGTCTCAAACACCTGACTTCTAAAACTGCCTTCTTAGTAGCTATCACTTCCATTAGAAGGGTCAGTGAAATCCAAGCATTGTCAGTGCAGGATCCTTTCTTTACTATACATAAGGACAAACTGGTATTACGCACCCACCCTAGGGTCTCACCCAAGTTCATTTCCAAATTCCATGCTAACCATTCTATTGAGCTACCGGCTTTCTTCCAGCAACCCAAGAGCTCTGCTGAGGTAAAACTCCACACACTAGATGTGAGGAGGGTGGTCCTCTACTATGTAGACAAGACCAGACCGCTAAGAAAGACAGATCAACTGTTCGTCTTCATAGCGCCAGGCAGAGAAGGAGATCGCATCTCTAAAAATGCCATCTTTAGGTGGATAGTCAGATGTATCCAACTGTGCTAGTCCCTTTCAGATAAAACACAGCCTTTTACGCCAAGGGCCCACTCCACAAGAGGTACTGGAGCCACTTTGGCTTTCATTGCAAATGTCCCCTTAGACAGCATTTGCAAAGCAGCTACATGGAGCTCTGTTCACACCTTTACTCAGCACGACTGCATTGACACTCATTCCAAGATAGATACACAAGTGGGACAAGCGGTTGTAAGACATTTGTTCGCTCATGACCCTTCTCACATCCCACCTTTTCCTTACACTGCTCGCTAATCTATGCACAGCATGTGATCTAAGCAGATTTCACAAACATCAGAAGGGATACGTTACTCACCGTAATCGTATTTCTGGTGCTTGTATGCTTGCATCTGCTTAGATTCACATGCGCCTGCCCTTCCTCCCCTCTGAGAGAAGGCGCATGGATGCTTGAGGTCTTCTCTATCTTATCTGCTTGGATACTCTGTACTCACGCTACTCCTCATGCTACCTCATGTCAGAAAAAATACGATCTGAGGGTCCTACATGCGTGAGGGATCATGGGTACAGGGGACGTCACACTAGGGATAGTATTACTGGCACGCCCTGTTCGTCCCTTTTTGAGTTTTGAAAAACAAACTGTAATACTCTGCAGCTTCCACTAGATGTCGGCCTATGCACAGCATATGAATCTAAGCAGATACAAGCATCAGAAATACGATTACGGTGAGTAATGTATCCATGTATTCCATAATTATTACAATGTCAGTGTATAAGTGTTTCTTTGGAACAAATGTATTCTACGAGTTCTTTGTATCTTCCTACAGCCCTCTCTCCCTCCTAAGGTTAGCCTGGCTGCTCTGCTACACTACCATAACCTTGAGTTGTACATACTTATCCTAAGAATTGGAGTTTCTGTATTGTCCAAGGATAGTCTTATAAAGTGCTTTGGGTGGTGTTGGGAGACCTGGTATCACCAGTATGACACTAATACAATAGGTATAAGTTGTAAAATCTTTATTGAATTTGTGGGGGTTTGGAAAACTCCTATTTTGCCATATAACTAAAATGGGAATAGTCTCGACCATCAAACGATAAAACGGTCCTAGTAGAGTTTGTCTAATCAAAATGGCCTATGTTTATAAAACCTAATGCCTGCCCTATCTGTTGTACAAACAGTGTATAAAGTGGAAATGTATGCAAAGGAAAAATCAGTGTTCAAAATAATAAAGGTAGCTGAATTCGCTCTCCTCCCTGCATTAGACCACACACAGAGTAAAGCGGTCCTTGTAGCCAGGATGACACACTCTGGCTCGGGTTCTCAGTACCATAACAGTTCCAAAACCTGGATCGAGGCCCGCCCAGCCTTCCACGTTGGTCTCTTTCTACTTCCAAATAATGTTTCAACAAAATGTTCACGTGGGTCCCCCTCTGTCGGGCTCAGACCTCAAGCCAGTCCCCCCCTGTCGGGATCAGACCTTTCACAACAAAGTTAAAAAATACTGGCAAGTGGCTCACTTCCCGCACTTTTTACACTTCGGGTCTCCCTCAATCGGGCTCAGACCGCTTTTGGTTAGCGAAGACTTTCAAATGTGTGTTTTTCTTTACAGACCTCTGCAGAACCACTTCGACTCAAAGTTCACTTTCCAGCTTTTTACTCTCCCAATCTCTCTGGGTTAATTTTCCTTATTTTGCTTTTGCAGTTCATTCACTTTTATCGCTACAAACAATGTACCTTTCACAGAGACTTTCTAGTGGGCTACTTCCTTTTGCCAGACCACTCCGTTACTCTGTATTGCTGATTTCACAGCGGTATACAATAGTGCCACTTCAAACTTTTTTTTATCACACACTGGTCTCTCCGGTCGCTTGCCAATTCGCACCGGCTCTGTGCTTTTCTCTCTTGGTTTTACGATTTCCCATTCACGAGTCAAGGTTAGTACCACAGGCTTGATGTCGCCTCCCCAACTCTGCCGTTCACCCGGGAGGGTCACTGGCGTCCCTGAAATACAATGCAGTCTTCACTTGTGGGATCTGGCCTCCTCCATGTGTCTTTCGCGGCCTGTCGGAGGCAACAACCTCCAGTAGGGAACTTTTGGGGTTTTCGACCTGTTACTTTCGTCCGCTGGTTCCATCGCTCTGCTCCAGTAGCCTTGCTCAAAGTGTGTCTTTAGGTGTTGCCTTTTATCGGTGTGAGGAGAACTTATTAGTATCGGGTGTATGCATTGAAGTCAAGTGCCTGACTTCGCCTGACCCGATTAACAGGATATGTCCAGTATGATGATTGAGAGTTAGTCTTGTTACTCTCAGTGTTTGTTTAAAAAGGGGCGGGGACCTCAGAATATCCTCCAAAATAGGATGGGGTAGATAGATAAAAAAAACTTCTTTAGAAGTCTATCCCTAAGATGTATGCCCAAAAGTCACAGGTTCCAACAGAAGGTTTCTTACAGGTATGTATTCTCTAAAGGGATGCAATGGACTTGTGGAGGTGATTCAGAATAGTTTAAAACTATTTAAAAGTTCAGCAACAATTTATCAAAAGACAGGTAAGTGCTTCTCTCTCTTCCAGACTCAAGGATAACCCAGGGGCAGGATACTTGACCCAGGTTCGACTACCAAAAGTAAGTAAGAGGGAGACTGGAGACAAAGGGCTTTGCACCCAATGTTATCCTATGGAGGATGCAGAGGGACAGGCACGGTATGCTTGCTTACTACTCCTGATTCCGATTTTCCCAGTGATCATGATGGGTCGACTGGGGGATGCTGGTAGCACGCTCTTCATCCTTTGTTCCAGTGAGAGGTGCCCAAGGATTGCAGCTTCAAGAATTCTTTAGGTCGCGTGCAACTGCAATATGCAAGCCAGGTCGATGAAGAAATGCAGATTCCACCGATGCAGACCTTTTCGGGACACTTCACGGGATGTAGGAAGGCGAGTTCCAGCGACGTTCACTCTTTGTAGGCGACGAAAGGTGGTCCTTCCAGTCACAGTCAAAGAAGCACCTCCAGGACAGGTTCCTTTAATGCTAGGAAACTGAAAATACCGCGGGAGGTGACTTATGGCACAAGCTGGTGACCACTAAAGTTCCGGGCTTGAATGTGGAACATCGACGATTCTGGCGATGTTGCCCACAAGGGAACTAGTTAGTCCATGGACACCTGAAGGCTCTAAGGGGCTGGATCCTCAAGAAGGCACAAAAACTAGTTGATCCCACTAGTACAAGGGTTGAAGCACCAAAAAGGGTCTTTGGCGATCAGGTAGAGGAACAGGGCTTCACAGTGCCAATCTCTGGTGGGGATGCTGGTCTGCTGCAGAAGTCGTCCTTGGGTCCTCAAAGGGCTGCTCTTCTTGAAGGGTTTCTTGGCTCCAACATAGATTTGAAGAATGTCTGCAAGAGTTGTCCTCTTGTCCAAAATTCAAGCGGAAAGCACGTCGAAGCCCACCAAGATCTGCACCATTCAAACAGCCAGTAGTTGTCCAATCACAGACAACTACTCGTTTCACATCTGCCCCAGTAGCAGAATTACTGGATCCAGTGACGTGGACTGGGACTAGACCATCCCTGCCCCCTTCCTGGGCCAAACAAAGGCACAGTAGTCTGGCAAAGCAGCAGCGTTTCCGGGTAGGTGCATGACCTTGTGTTGGGTAAGAATTGATGCAGTCACACTGTGTGAGACTACACAACACTTATCTGCTTGGTATAAGGTAACCCACCTATTGGTATAGGTCTGTACTACACAAGTTGGTAGTGTGACTGAGCAGCAAAGCCCATCTCAAGAGGGGTACATGTGAGCTGTAGAGCTGTACAAATGAAATCCAGGAAAAACAAGTAGCCAAGTTTGTTATAAATAGTTATTTAATAACATCCATTTTTAAATAAGCATTCTTTAAAAAGGCAATTCGTTGTAACAATGTGAATATACTTTAAAATTACTTTTCAGAATCAAAACAAGTTCGTGGATCATCTTTGGTTATGCTTCTTACACAATTCCTACACCCTAAGGTAACTTCAATCATAAGGACAGTAATGGCATTTATATATCACACTAGTAAACTTTGCAGATTCTGAGGTTGCAGAAAGGAAAGGTTAGGGAAGGAAAAGGGTTGGACAGTTTCTCAGTATATGTGAGAACAACTAAATCTTCCAATTAAATCTAGATAAGCCTTTCCCGGCAGTAACAGTATACAACAAGCTACCACCTATGAGGGACAAATGGTATCAAAGTCAATGGACTAGAAGAGTCTTCAGGGAGCCAGGACAGCCAAAGTCATTTGGGACACAGTCTATGGATCTGATACACTTCTTAGAGCAATGTATTACACAAAGTTAGAGTTTTCAAATAAATCACCTGTAAGGTCACAAGCTGTTAAGCCTGTGAAAAGGGAGTTGAAATCAACTCTAAAAGGTAAGCCAATGAAATTTCCAATGGAGAAGAGCATGGCTAAAAGACAATAAGGTAAGTACCCCAAACCTAAACCGTACCTCTGGTTTGAAGGAGTGGCCTAGCTGGATTCTGTCTTGCTACAGTGGTGCAGACCCTTGTTCCTAAGCATCATTCGTGGTGACAAGCGCAGGGACGTTTGGCGGGCTCCTGCAGTGGTACTTGGGAGGTAGTCGGCAGCTACAGCTCTCTTCGGTTCAGCGGCAATTCGCGGTTTCAGCGCTTAGCACACAGCACCGTTGTGGATATTGCTCCCTCGGTCCTGCACTCTGGTGAGGGGACTTTGGATCTGGAGGTCTAGCTTCTCGAGTGTCCTTGGGAGACTACTGGAGCATCTAGCCGGATTCGTTCCGCTGCAGACGTTGCACTCTACTACGAACACTCGACCCCTGGCATTGGGCTTCCTAAGCAACGGGGAGGCACTGTCAGTTAGGCATGGTGGTCCTGTGGATTTCGTCTCGGGGTTAGTTGGTCCCACTAACCCAAGGGAAGAAGGTGTTCCATCCGGAGCTTCTCTGTCGAAGTGAAAAAAGGAGTTCAGCACAGCAGCAGGGTTTCAACGGGCAATTCAAAGGTCCAGGAGTTTGCAGCAAGCTTTGTTCATGGTTTCTTCGTCGGGTGTTTCTCCCAGTGGTCGATTCTGACTGTAGTTCCAAAACCCTCACCTTTTAAGCAGATTTCTTACATTCATGCACAGCCTAGGCTGTAAATCACACAGCAGCACATCAGGACTAGTTTAATTCAGGCATTCCTAGAGACAAAGGACAGGGGAGTTACGGAACTCTCCCTCACATCCTGTCCTTCCAGACACACTGGAGCCAGAGGCGGGCTTCAGGGCTGAGCCTGCCAAAGGCAAGACAAAGAAACGGCTGAAACCTGTCACAACGCACAGAGTAAACGCCAAGAAAGATCTCAGAAACAGAAAATGGCGAAAAAAGAAGATGGGGGGGGGGAGGGGGAGCATTTTGACAAAACGGTCACCCACAGGTGCTATACTGCAGCTGAGTGTTCAGCCTGCGGTAGAAAAGCACAATGGTGGGAAAAATTAACCCACTGCCACCAGTCATTTTAAGTAGTGAGGGTAACATCAAAATGTTACATGAGTGAGTAGGGTAAAGCGCTACTAGGTAACGCCCCAGCATAAGATGGTGTGTGCAGAACCTACAAAGACAAAAGTTAAGTAAAGTCAATTTCACTTTACCGTTCTTGGGAACTGTAGTTCACACAAGAAAAGGCATTTAAACCGTATGAGCCATCTAAAGGATTTTTCAGTGACACTGCACTGAAGGTGCTGTGTGTCGCCGTACAAAAAGCAGATGCCTATGGAGTGTCGTACTCCAAAAACAGTGAAAACACAACATCCGAATCTGGTACAAACACATGAGAGAATGAGAAAAAGGTCTCACTCACTCCAGGGTTTAAAATTAAAATGCCCTAAGTACAGCAAAAGAGCTGGGTGTCTCTAAGGTTGAAGCGAATTTGCACAGAAATGAGAATTCTCCCTAACACTTTATAAGGACTCTCCTGACTTGAGAAGGCAGGAAGAAGGCCAAACTACAATATAGCCAAAGAAGAAGTTAAATTTCATGGTGCAGCCAATTTAGGGCAATGGCCACGTTTATTAGCCATATGCGGTAAACAAGAAAGTGCACACCAAAAATGCAAAAATGTACCTGCTGCCACCAGCTGGTGTTTGGCCATGTATAAAAGTAACCAAAATTGACATGCTTAAAAAGCTAGGGTAATACATTCCATTGCACTGCAATGTAAGGTGTTGTGTGCAATGTAAAAATACAAGAATTAAAAAGGGAAACAAAGTTGCCCAGTACGGATAGTCTGAAGGACTAGTCGGCTTCCCCATAACAAATGAGCAAACAATAAGTTAAGCTGAAGGCTTTACTTTAAAAAGTCAGGACAGGGTAAAAAGCGAAGCAAAAAGAATGGGGTTCCATAGAAAAATATGTAGAGAAAATTGGCAAAAGAAAATCTTTCCTAACAGTGGCATGTTCATAGGAATCCGGACCCTGTTCCCCTTACATATTGTGTCACTGACAAAACAATGAACTGCTGTGTTTGAGCCCAGTGCGTCCCATGGGAGAAAGCTTCACCCCTCCCCCAACCAAAGTAGTGCAAACCTGGTTAGTTGCCTTAAACACTGTGGAACACTTGCTCTTAAGTTAGGTTGGACTAATTCAGTTTAATTACTGTTGACTGGTGTTTCCTTATCATTTTATAAGGTTTTTGATAATTTGGTGTAACATCTTTCCCCCAACCTTAGGTCTTCATAACAGCATGTATCTAGTGTTTAGTCCATGTTGAGCCCCTATATGTTACTGTTAACTTATCTTTCTTGTAGTATTCTATCTTAATGCTTCTGTGATGTTAAATAAGTGTACTTTTATACTTGCATGTGTAAGCAATCAATTGTTTGACAAACCCTTATGGTATGTTAACTGTAATTTACACCAACCCTTAGTCTTCGCATTACTGCTCAACCTAGTTATCACATTCTATTTGGTTAGACTTTTGTGATAAAGCTTTGCAGATCAACAAAGGTTCGCTTCTCAGAACCCCACGCCACTAGTGGTTTTGAAAAACCTAACATGAGCCATCCATTGGCTCAGGTGACATTAGTTGTGCCCCACTCCTGGCTGCAGATTAGTGGACTAAGCCTCATCGGTAGCTTTATTTTTACTAAAAGAAAAGGGGTTGCAACTCCTTCTAGATAACATTACACAACCATTTCCGGACCAGAATTGATCTCATGCCCTTATCTGTCTGTGTTGCTTGTGGTAACTCTAAACTCATCTTTTTACAGGAGTCTATTCACTGGCCAATGGTACTATTCTTTTGGGCTCAGTCAAGAAAGTTATTGCCTGTATTGGCTTGACGATCACCCTTCCATTTGGAAAGACTGGTAATGCCAGCCTCCTTGACCTCAGTGATTCATACTCCGAGACACCGCTAAGCAACTTCAGCGCAGGAAAAGTTGTCAGGTTAGAATTATTTCTCTTTGACCTTCTACCGGGCAATGGTTTGAAATCAGTATATGAATAAACAATGCATGTGGGAAAAATCACTAAATGATTAGAATGCACTCAACTGTGGCCAAGCACTTTTTTGTGGACTTGGTATTTGCATACCAATAGCCATGAGATTTCTCTTGTTCTTGCAACGATTATTCTTTTCCTTTGCTGTTGGCATGAGAAATGTGTAAACCATGTTAAACACGAACAGAATGTGGTCAGCATTATGCTAGTACACATTCTGCCGTTCAACCACTGATCTGAGATTTTTAGGAGACAGCACTTGCATGGCACCTCCATATGGTTGCCATTGCGAACAATATGGTAATATATGCCTGCTTTGCCAGCATTCTAAACACCATATCCTTATAAGCACAGCTATGTTGCTCAGACCCCCAATCTTCACCTTCTAGTGCTTAGATAACTGTGCGTAGCTTTCACCGAAATCTGGCAGGCATCTTATTCTGTCTCCATACATTGTGTTCTTCCCATGGGATGGATTTAAATCCCTTAAATAAATGTCTTACTCCTTGGATTATCTGACATTCTGTTTCATGAAAGGTTTGTATAAACCATAAAGAAAACATATGAATGAATATCTATTTTTCCCTTAGTACCATACATGCTTATGTTTTAATTACAGCACTTTCCTGCCATTTGTCAGAACTTTTGAGTTGGCAGGTTAGCCAAGACTTGCAATTTTTTATTCCAATCTAAATTTACTTGATTATTTTAATAGTGCATAGTTATTTGAGAGGTAGGTGGCGGTCCCCAATTTCCAGGCATGTCATTACTATTTGTCTTTAGATGGTTATTGCTGGCTGGTCCAGGTTGCAAATGCACCAACTCTGGGAATCCAGCAAAAGATCTCATACACCTGCCTCGGCAAGAATGCTCGGAGATCTGTGGGCTCTTGTTTCATGGAGTAGGTTTACTCCAGACATGTCGCTGGTGTACTTGTGCCCTCCATCTCCCTGTGCTAGCACTATCACTGTAACCCCATCCATTGATGTACATACAGCATCCCAGAGTAGTAAAGCAGGAGGAGGTGTCAGTGCATATTGCACCACTTGGCTGAGGATATCCATGTTTCTGCCTTTATTCCAGTTTCAATATCATCCTATTGGTGGCACAGCCGCCTTAGGTTGTTTACACCTTGTACTTGGTGACAGTGATGGTTGGAGATATCACTTCCATTGTTGGTTGAACTGGTTTCCATGTGTACAGTGTAATAGAACGCTGCTTTACCAAGCCACCAAGCTCTTTAGCTGCTGCACATATTCTGCCGCCCTTTCAATCTGCTGCTTTGGCCACACAAACGCAGGTTCTAAACAGTGCCTTTTACACAAAATGTGATGGCATAACCGCTCCATCCAGTCAACACATGGCACAGAAAAATCACATCCATGCTGAAACTGAGGGCAGCTTTGCATTTAAATATTAAAGATGCATATTTGCAGAGCTTTGACTGTAAGGGAAAATTGTTTCTGTGCTCCATTTTACCAAAAGTGTACATCTGCACCCCAAAGGGAAAACCTCACAAGATTGCGTTGAGCATTAGTCACATAAGGAGAAAGGCAGTTGCATTATCTCCAGCACAAAACGTACTGCTTTTACTAACCTTTGTCCCTGCATTTATACATCCTGTAGTCCTATTATCCTTCAAGGATGATTCATCTTCTTAAAGAGCCTGGCATAGTCACGCTGCTTGAAGTGAAATGGCTTATTGTGGTAAAATGTAAGACATTCCAAAGGGAGAGCTGAATTCTGGAAAACCCTACCGGACTAAATAAGCTGTGGTGATCAATGGACTATCCATGGCGGCCTCAGACTTATGGGCTTGTTTGTACCTGAATAGAAATGGTATTCCTAGTGTAGCAGGGGAGACCAAATAGTCTGTGGCATCCACATAATAAAGGAAATCCATTCTAAATGAGGTTGAAAATAACCCAAAAGTGTGGTGTGGCCAGCGCGGCTTGGGCCAGGCTGCTTCTTTTTTAACTCTGTGATGCTTCTGACAGATGTAAGGAGAATTTGGGGTCCTCCAGTGAAAGCTGTGGTACCTCCCCAACCTCCTTGGAGAGGCATTGCTCTGGTGCAATTTTTTTACATTTATTGTGATATAGCCGTACTAGCGTCTTTACACATCCAAAAAAGAAAAACATTTCACTATAAAATATCTACAAATCGAGTAGTGTGTACATTAAAATGTAACATGCAACAACTAACATTAAAACATTAATTCGAAGGGATTGTGTCCTCCGACGTATTCCACATCTATGACAGGTAATCACCACAGCTGTGCTGCTTCGGAAAATGTCCTGCGTCGATGACATCGATATGCTCCCTCGAGGACCTCCGTCGAGCCGACATCACCGGATGTTAGAAGTAGGACGCACGCCGCCCGTAGCCTCAGTTCAGTTTTTCCGCTAACATGTTCGCTTTGGAATCTCAGCGCGCCTCGGTTCTTCTGATTTCTCTCGGTTCTTTTAACTTGGTTGTTTGTGAAGATATCGTGTCTTCGTCGTCTTCTACCCCGCGTAGGGGCTTCAAGAAGTGTCGGGACTGCGGTTCCAAGATGTCACTTAAGGACCCGCATGACTTCTGCCTCTGGTGCCTCTGCGAGGACCAAGCCACCGATGACTGCGATGATTGCCAGTCTTTGACGTCGAAGGCCTTGCGGGAGCGGAAGAAGAAGCTATCTGTAGGTAGGGTTTCCAAACCCCGAAAGTCAAAATCCTCTGGGCTTTCGACGGACGATTTGAGGGGCGACTCTCCGCGTCGGTCCGGGGGGTCTCGGAGTGGTTCCCGCCATTCCTCTGCCTCTTCTAGGCAGTCGCGGAAGCGCCGTCACCGGTCGCCTTCCTCGTTCGAGGACTCCACCAGACGGCGGGTTGCTTGTCCCAACAAGCATTCATCACCTGCGGAATGGGACGTATTTCGTAAGGAGATGATGGCGATTTTTGAATCGCAGGGCTCCATTCCGTCCGTGCCTTCGCGAGAAGCCGGCAGGGAACGCGCTAGGGCCACCGCTCACACGCCTTTGGGCTCTGGCAGTCGGTGCGATCATCGGGAGCCCTCGAGGTCCCGATCGGACAAGGTGGATCGCTTTAGCCATGCCCGCTCCAGGTCCCGGTCCTCGACGCCCTTCAGACCGTCTGAGCCTGTGAGGTCTTCTAAGAAGACGTTGACGCCTTCGGCACCATGTCCCTCGAGGGACTCTCTCGAGGCTCTGCCTCCGAGGAAGTCATCGACGCCATCGGCGCCGAGGCCATCGAAGGACACGCTCAGGGCTCCGGCCTCGAAGCCGGTGTCGAAGCTGTCGGCGCCTCGCTCGACACCGATTCATTCGACGCTCTTGACGCCTTTTGTGGAGGCTTTACCAGAGGTACCCTGTGCAACGGTGGAAACTCCGAGGAAGGCCCTGAGGAAGTAAGTAAGGCCTGTCTTTGAACCTGTTTTCTGTGCCCTCATCCAGGGATTTATTCCAGCCTCTGGACTATATATCGGAGGTGGATGAAGGATCTGATGTGGAGGGGTTTGTTCCCCATGAGGTTCCTGATTGTCTGGTCATAGCCAGATGGAAGACCTGCGTCAGTCTTTGCACGACGCCAGTGGTCTGGACACCTCTCCGGAGGTTTAGCTCGGTAGGCCTGAGCCTGGCACACACGCCGTGTCTTCATACCGGCGTCTCATGTCGAGGGTGACGGAGTACTTGGGGTAGTCTGCTCCACCCGTGGATTTTCTGCAGGATGACCTGACAGATATCTTGGACCAAGGTCCACCAACTGACCCGGTGCTGCCATTTCATATGGCCTTACAAAGAAGGTTGGCGGCGGCTTGGACTACTCTGGAGAGTCTCCCGGCAGTGGGTAAGTCGTTGCCGAAAAAATACCGTCCAGCCAGTGGTGACCCCTGCTACTTGTCATCGCACCCTACTCCAGAGAGTTTGGTGGTGCAGGCGGCTACGGCCCCAGCGAAGCAGGCGTCATACCCTACCATCCCTCCTGATGGGGACGACAAGCGCTTCAACGGTTTGGCGAAGAAAGTATTTTCATCTGGGGGTATGGCTTTAAAGGCAGCCAACTCCGTTTGTGCCTTGGCAAGATTCACTCACACTTTGCGGAATTGTGTTTCTTTGGCGGCTGAACATATTCCCGAAGGGGAGCAACGGGATGATTTTCTTGCCCTCGTTCAGGATGAAATGAAATGATATTTTATTTATATCACGCTCGTACACAAGTGTTTCAGAGCGCGACCAGGCAGAAAGGGAGGGGAACAAAGAAAAAACAGAAAACGGCGATCTTACTAGGCCCAGTGACATTTAAGAAGGTGCAAGGGAAAGGAAAATCGGGGAGAAGTACAGGGAGTGGGGTGGGGGGGGGGGGAGTGTAAAGTGCAAAGCAGAGGAGAGGAAACATAAATAAATATTAAATAGAATAAATAATGGCTTTAAACCATGGTAGTGCAGCCAGCAAGTGGCAGGTGAAAGTCAGAAAGGTATATCTGATAAATCTAGAAGAAACGTGGGAGGGGGACTGTATGGGTACAGATACAGAACTATAGTGCAGATGGTGGCCTGGAGTCAGTGCAGGAGGGTGGCAGGATGAGCAGATACCTGGGCCCGAAAGAACAGAGGGTGGCCAGGTGCACAATGCCATGAGAAGAAACAGAGCAACACGGGAGAAGGGGGTCAAAGGCAGAGGCAAAGAGGAAGGTCTTGAGAAGTTTCCAGAACCGAAGATGTTTTTCCTTAAGGTTCAAGGTGGCCGGGAGGCTGTTCCAAAGGGAGGCAACAGCCGAAGACCGAGATCTACCCCCAGCTCGTTTTTTTGCAAAACGACTAACCCTGAGGGAGTTTGAAGTAGAGGAGCGAAGGGCTTGAGAGGGGAGGTATTTACGGAGGGATAGTTGAAGGTATTTTGGACCCAGGTCCCAGAAAGCCTTGTGGACAATGCAGAGGGTTTTAAATTTAATCCTTGCATCCACTGGGAGCCAATGAAGGGATTTCAAGGCTGGAGAGATATGATCCCAGGGCTTGAGGCCAAGGACAAGTCTCGCAGTCCTGTTATGGATTAGTTGTAGAGGGCGGAGAGTGGAGTCAGGTAGATTTAGGAAGAGGCTGTTACAGTAATCCAGTCTGGAAAGCACCAGAGCTTGGGAGACGGTGAGCTTTTGAGGGAAGGAGAGGAAAGGTAGAGTACCTCAAAGGAGGTTGAGTAAAAAGTTAGATTTTTTGGAGACATCAGAGATGTGTGCGGAGAAGGAAAGTGTAGAGTCAAAGATAACCCCAAGGTTCTTAGCCACGCAAGTGGGGGTGGGAGGAGGGCCAAGGGAGGCCAGCCAGAGAGAGAGGAAAGGATGAGATTGTGTACCAATAAAGAGGATCTCAGTCTTGTTGGCATTTAGACATAGATCATTGGCGGCACACCAATTTTGAATGGCGATTAGACAATCGGAGATGAGGGAAGGAGAGGAGGAGGCTGAAGGAAGCCTGAAAATGAGTTGGGTGTCGTCCGCATAGCACTAAAAGTTGAGAAGAACATTGAGATGCAGTAAGCGAGAGTTGCCAGGTATTGGTTGAAAAGCCATGGAGAGAGGATAGACCCCTGGGGAACACCACATGTGGAGCGGGAGATAGAAGATAGGAAGGACCCAAGTTGTACCTGGGAGGGTCTATCCGAGAGAAAAGAGGTCAACCAGGCCAGAGCCTAATCAGTGATGCCAAGGTGTTCACGAAGACGATTGAGTAGGGTGGTATGGTTGACCGTGTCAAACGCAGAGGAGAGGTCATGTAGGATGAGCACAGAGGGAATGTTTGAATCAAGGTTGGAGAGCAGGTTTTCACGGATGTTCAGGAGAGCAGTTTCCGTACTTCTGGCAGCTCTGAAGCCACATTGGTGGTCATGGAGGGAGCCAACAGAGTCAGAATGGAGATTAAGCTGAGAGATGGCCAGCTTTTCCAGGAGCTTGCCCAAAAAGGGAGTAATGGAAATTGGGCAGTAGTTTGCCGGACATGACGGATCAGCAGTGGATTTCTTGAGGAGAGGATGCACAATGGAGTGTTTAAGAGGGGTGGGGAAAGAGCCAGAGGCAAAGGAGAGGATGGCAAGGATTCCATATGTGAATACGGTCAGTCGGGTCTGGACGTGGCGGATTGTGTCAGCCGGTCCATGGCGGCGAGCACCGTGCTGCGCAGGTTTGCATGGTTGAGGAAGTCTGGGTTTGCTCCTGATGTACAAGTCCGGCTTCTCAACATGCCCTTTGATGGTGAACATCTTTTTGGCAGCAAGGCTGACGAGAGCCTTGAGAGGTTGCAGACCTCCAAAGCTGCAGCGAAGTCGTTGAGCGCTGCAGTCCGTCAACCTCTGCCTTTTCATCGTAGGGGACAGCAATGGAGGGGAGGTTCCTTTCTATACTACTGTACCTTTGGTAGATCGAGGGGGGCTGCCAGTCAAAGGGGCCAACGTAGGAGTACCAGAGGTGAAAAACAAGGTACTCGAGGTGCCAAAGCCGCTTGGGCAGTTGCCTCTTTGCCCTCAGTCACTGCTGCAGCCGCTTCAGCTCAGTCATGAGGCCATGTCCCATGGTTCTCTGGTTGGGGGAAGGCTGGCGCAGCCTCTTGTAGTATGGCGTGCCATTACTTCAGATGTGTGGGTTCTGGAGATCATAGCCCACGGCTGCGGCCTTCCTTTCCGGCAGAGGCCTCACGACAATCCACCGGGGAAACACTCTTTGAAGAGTCAGGATCCGCTCCTTGCGCAGGAGATCAAATCCCTGCTGGAGAAAGGCGCCATAGATCTGGTGCCTGTAGCGGAGACTAACAAGGGATGGTATTCCCCATATTTTCTGATCCCCAAAAAAAGGACGGGGGATTGAGACCCATCATGGACTTGCGTGGTTTGAACAAGCTCCTGAGGAAGGACAAGTTCAAGATGGTTACTCGCTCTCAAGTCCTCCAGGCCCTTCAACTTCAGGACTGGTTGGTGTTTCTCGACCTCAAGGATGCTTACTTTCATGTGCCGATTTATCCCAAGCACAAGAAGTACCTGAGGTTTGCAGTTGGCGACTCGCATTTTCAGTTTTGAGTCATGCCATTCGGATTGACCTCTGCCACGAGGGTCTTCACCAAGCTCATGGTGGTGGTGGCAGCGTATCTCAGGAAAGGGGAGATTCACGTCTAACCCTACCTGGACGATTGGTTGATCAGGGCGCGCTCTCCCGAGCAAGTCCTGGATCATCTGTCAGTCACCTGCCACTCCCTTCACAGGCTGGGCTTCTCCCTCAACTTAAAGTCCCACTTGACACCTACCCAGCGGCTCCAGTACATCGGAGCAGTGCTGGACACATCCCTGGGGCAGTGTTCGCCTCCCCAGGTGAGGGCTCATCAAATTCTGCAGATGGTGCACAAGTTTCAACATGCCCAGAGTCTCCCGGCGTTCGAGTTCTTGAGGTTGCTCGGCCTCATGCCATCCTGCAGTCTCTTGGTGCCAGAGGCCAGGCTGCGGATGAGATCTCTGCAGTGGGCGCTCAAGATGCAGTGGTCGCAGTCCTCCGGCAGGATGTCCGATCCCGTTCAGGTGCGGCCCTCGGTCGCCCAGGATCTTCTGTCGTGAGCCGTTGAAGGCAATCTGTTGAAGGGGGGCTCCATTTTGGCTACCCTGGCCGGAGGTAACGATCGTGACGGATGCAGCCTTCACAGGATGGGTAGCTCATGCCAACGAGTTGACGGTCAGCGGTCGTTGGTCTCCGTCGGAGTCCAGACTCCATATCAATCTGTTGGAGTTGTGGGCCGTCAGGCTAGCCCTGAAGGCTTTTCTGACGTCTGTGCGGGGTAAGAATGTCCTGATTCTGACGGACAATACAGTGGCCATGCACTACTTCAACAAAAAGGGGGGGGGCAAGGTCTCTGGGAGCTGGCTCAGGAAGTTCTCTTGGAGATCTTCGCCCCTTGGGGGACCCCACAAGTGGATCTCTTTTTTTTTTTTTGAACTTTATTTTATTGGTGCACACAAGCCAAACACATACATTTCACCATTCCAGCGTAATTACACGTCAATAACGATACACAATCAGGTATTCTCCAATTCTGATTCTTCCGCTGTAGCCTTGTCCACAAGGTATTGCTTGTACCGGTCCCATATATTTCTGGGTCTGGCTAAGGGTAGTACAGAGTCTATATACATTTCTTCAGTGTCATTAGTCCACAACATGTCTTTCTCCCAATCTGCCTTAGTTGGGGGGGTTACACTTTTCCATTTCAACAATATTGCCCTTTTGGCAATTAGTAAACTCAAATTTAATAGTTTACGCCACAACGGGTTCATCTTCCCCGCCACCCCCAGCAAACATAGCTTTGGTGTCCACTGGACAGGTAGATCCGCCATCTCATCAAGCGCAGCACAGACCTCCCTCCAGTACTCTTTCAATTTTATACATTCCCAAAGCATATGGTAGATATTTGCGCCTTCGGCATGGCATCTCGGGCACAATCCCGAGGTGGAGGGGTAGATTCGCATAAGCTTTGCAGGTGTGTAATGCAGCCTATGTATTATTTTATAGTGTATAAGCTTATATCTGGAGTTGCACGAAATACTTTTGGTCAGCATACATATTTGTGACCATTCGTGGTCCTCTATTTGTTGCCCCAAGTCTAGTTCCCAGTTGGTCCTGGACTGGTGGACCCCTTCCGGGCGTGTTTGGGTTATGATTTTATAGAGTGCAGCTGCTGTGACTTTTTGGGTCCCGCTCGTGAACATATAGCCCAGCCCCATATTTATTTCTGGTTCTTCCGGGAAGGAGGTGTAGGCCCTTTGCATGGTGTCTCTAATTTGGTGGTACTGCCATTTGTGTCTATTCGTGTTCCCCACTACTTCCTTTAGGTCATCCCATGTGGCAAATAGCCCATCCCGGAACAGTTGGCCGCACTGCGCAATCCCCCTGGAATTCCAGTGCATAGCCACCTCCCCGTCGAGAGAGAATGGTGAACGCGGATCCCCCATATCGGCATACTCGGATGATACAGCTTGCCCTTGCCAAATATATCCGCTATCTTAGCCCATGCTGTGGTTGTCACCTTCGTGGGGTCTAAGGAATTATGGTGTTTCGGGGCTGGTTCCAGCATCTTATGTAGAGCCAGTAATGATTCTCTAGCTTGTTGGCCATGTGGGGGCGGCCCCGGGTCAATAAAGTTAGCGGCCCAGTATGCAGCATAGTAAGCCTGCGCCGAGAGGTAATATAGCTCCAAGTCCGGAGCCGCCAGCCCCCCCCCGTTGGTATGTGTTAGTTAATGTATTCTAGTTAAGCCTGGGGTGCCCGCCCCAGACGAACAATGTGCAGGCACTCTTTAACTTGGAAAACAGTGTGCGTCCCGGCCAGACCGGGACTGTGTGGAACAGGTAGAAAAGTTTTGGCAGTATGATCATCTTAACAAGGGCTATTCTCCCCATTAGTGATATAGGAAGGGCGCTCCAGCGTTTCATTTTTGCACACAGGGAGTCAGACAATGCGTTACAGTTTAGCGCTCGTGTGAGCTGAGCCGTCCTCGCTATGTATGCTCCCAGATAGAGTATATGTGTGGGGCTCCATATGAGGCCGCATAGGTCACTGGGTTTCGTTGTATTTTTCGTGAGTGGGAATACCTCCGATTTACTAGGGTTGAGTCTCAATCCGGAATACCCGCCAAACCTATTCACCTCCGCCAATACTTTGCCCAGCGTGCGGTCCCGGTTCCTAAGATATAGTAAGATATCATCGGCATATAAGGTGATGATCTGTCTCCTGCCTTCCAACCATATTCCATATGCGCTATAGCGCGCCCTGAGAATGTCAGCCAGCGGTTCTATCACTAGGGCGAACAGTAATGGCGACAGGGGGCAACCCTGTCGAGTGCCTCCCAACAGTTCCAGGACTTCCGTTAAAGCGCAATTGATTCTGATCCTGGCATATGGGTGAGCGTATAAGACGTGAATCCACCTCATGACATTGGGGCCAAAGCCATAGTTGCGTATCAGCCCAAATAAAAAGGGCCAATAAACCGTATCGAACGCCTTTTGCATATCTAGTGAGACCGCTACTCCTTGGGTCTCTGGGGATATTGTTGCTAGAATCTTGTGGCATCGTCTGATGTTGGTTGCTGTGGATCTGCCCATAATAAACCCTGCCTGATCGTCATGTACCATGTATGGCATTAACGATGTTAATCTGGTTGCCAGCATTTTAGCGCAAATCTTCGCATCTGTGTTTATTAGTGACAACTGCCTGTACGAGCCACATTCCTCAGGTGGTTTCCCCTGCTTAAGCAATAGTGTGATCACTGCTTCCCTCGTTGATTCAGGGAGTTCCCCTTTCTTCAAGGCCTCCATCCACAGTGTATAGCCTGGGCACAAGGAGATCGCTGAATTCTTTGTAGAATTCTGCTCCCAAACCGTCTGTGCCTGGGGCTTTCCCGTTGGGCAGCGTTTTTATCGCTTCGGCAATCTCTGCCTCTGTGATCGGGGTCTCGAGGGACTCCTTGGTGGCGTCAGCCAGAAGCGTTGTCGGAATTTGGGATAGGTAGGTGTCTATCTCCTCATCAGTACTGTCACATTGAGGGGAGTAGAGTTTCTTATAGAAGTCATAAAATACCTTCTTCACCTTAAGATCGTCAGTGGTCACTGTGCCATCTGGTAGATGTACGCACGGTATCGTTGTCATGCCTCTCTCACCCCTTACCATTCTCGCCAACAGCCTCCCTGGTCTTTCACCTTCCCCATACCTTCGCACCGCCACTGGTTTGTCGAAATAGCGAATCTCCTGATCCGCTGCTTCTTTGAATTCATCCAGACTGGTTTTAATATCAGCGCTTGTTTTCGCTGAGGGGGAGTGTGCATATTGAGATTGCAAGGCAGCTATCTGTGTTTCTAGTCGTGACAGTCTGCCCCCTAATGTCCCTCAGGACTCTGCATTCAACAGCTATAGAGCTGCCTCTGATGCAAACCTTGAACGCCTGCCACAGTATTGCTGGACTAGACACCGTTCCCTCATTGATCTCAAAATATTCCTGTATATTACTAGCCATTGCATTTCTATAGACGAGATCTTGGAGAGCCAGCGGCTTGAACCTCCATGGTGGTTTACATGCCCTGATTCCGGGAGCCTTTATTGTTAGCTGTATTGGGGAGTGATCTGAGTACGTCCTGGGGTAAATATGTGTATCTGTAACCCAACCCAGCAACTCATTGTCAATCAGCCATAAGTCTATTCTTGAGTGCATGTCATGTACTGAGGAGTAGAATGTGTATTCCCTCTTGGACGGATTTAGCGCTCTCCACGCATCTTTCAGGTTGAGGTCAGACATGTGAAGATGTATTTTCTGTGCCGCCTTGGTGAGTGTCCTAGACCTTGTTGACGTGCGATCTAGGTTTACATCAAGGATGGTGTTGAAATCCCCCCCGCAAATTAAATGGGCAGTCGGGTAGTTTGCCAATTTCTCGAATATTCCAGCATAAAATTTTGGGTCATCTATGTTCGGCCCGTACACATTGAGGAGGACCATTTCGCTGCCACTAAGGGTTCCATGTAGTAATATGTATCTGCCTTCAGGGTCTATTTCGGAATGTATACAGTTGAATTGAAGTGATTTATGAATAAGGATCGCCACCCCCTCGCCCTTCTCGAGTAGGTTGTAACATATTGATGAGGCCCCCAACTCGGGATTAGATGTCCGGCTAGTTGGGGCCCTAGATGTGTTTCCTGAAGGAAAACCATTTTGGGGCCTAGCCTGTTTATGTATGCTATTATCTTTCTCTTTTTCATGTGGATACCCAAACCGCGTACATTCCAGCTCAATATTTTCAAGCCGTCAGTGTCTGGTCTAGCCATTATCTAACCATTGATTATGACCATTTCCTTGGAAGTGTAACCTAACTGTGTATTCAATAGTTGTAGTGTCGTAGGCTTGTGCGCTTTTCATTTTAACCTCAACTTTTTCATAACTAGTATCCCAAACCATCTGCCCATTCCCTCCCCCCACCCTCATAGTTCCCCGAACTTTAACTATGCTTATTGATCCCACCCTCCCTCCCAACATATAACGTGCACCTGCTACAGGGGGGGCTGTAGCGACCACCATTGCCCGGACCTCTCTTCGTCATTTCCAATATGTCTGGTTCTCAGTTGTTACTCTCGTACATGTCAGCACATGCGGGTGGAGCTAGCATATGTGATAGTTCAGTTTAGTCTTAATCTTCCCACATGTGGGCCACCCGGTAGGGGGCCTTATCGGTTTGCAGTCCCTTCTGAATCGGCACCTTAGTAGCATTTAGTCTCTCGTATGTTTCATGAGTCTTCCTCGTTTCCAGGCCCCCCGGCAGGGTCAGGGATGTGTGTCTCGACAAAGTTCGCCGCCTCCTCAGGGAACGTAAAGAAGTATGTCTTGTTTTGGTGCTGTATTTTAAGCCTTGCCGGATAGAGCATGGCGTATTTTACTTGTCGTTCGCGTAGTAGTTTCTTTACTCCCGTGAACAGTTTCCTTTCCTGCTGTACCGCCATAGTGAAGTCTGGGAAAATGCGGATTATGTTGGCCTCCCATCTTAATTCCTGTTTCTCCCTGGCAGTTCTCAATATCAGATCTCTGTCTCTGTAGTTGAGCAGGCATGCGACAATAGGCCTGGGATATGCCCCAGGTTTCGGTTTGGGTGCCAGTGATCTGTGTGCCCTCTCCACGATGAACATTGCCGACCAGCCATGGTCCCCCAGTAGGTTACGGAGGAGGTCCTCCACCGCCTTCTCCATTGGCCCCTTTAGAGCCTCCTCTGGAACCCCGATAATGCGGATGTTGTTCCGCCGAGACCTGGCCTCCAAATCCTCACACTTAGATTTCACTGTTCCCAGTTCAATAGCCATTGTAGACACTGTGGTCTTCAACGCCTCAAGTGCGTCCTCTGCTCCGGAAATTCTTGTCTCCGCCTCTGTAATGCATGCTGTTGTCTTGTCTAGCTTGGTTTTAAGGGATGTAACCTCAGCTGTTATACCATCCAATTTGACATTGAGCGCGGCAAACTGCATAGCTTGGAAGACCGCTTGCGGATCCATCGTGGCCGCTTGCGCTGCCGGCTGTTCTCGTGGAGGCCCGTCTTCAGACATCAAGGGTTGTGCTCCTTTATCAAGTGCCTTCGTGAATCTTTCAATGGATCCCTTCCCTTTCTTCTGACCAGGACGATTGGGCATTGTCTGTAGGGATTCTACTCCTCACCCCCCTCCTCACGAGGGCCCGGGGACAGTCCTCAACCCGCTTATGTGTGAAGCTTGTGGTATTTCCTCCCGGCTGATTGATGCTAGCGCCGTGGCCTGAGAGCACGTTCCAGTTCCTGCCACCCCACCTATTAGTTGCTTTGTCCTCCGGTACTGGGTCTATGTGTCCGCTGTGATCGTTGTGACCACGCTAGCCCCCAACAGGGAGCAGCCCCAACAGCTCCACAACTCCTCTGGCCCCAAGTTCTTCCGTATCCTCTCAGCGTGTTGGGGTGTGATGTCTGTGATGGTGGTAAGCCATATCGGAGTAGTCGGCCCTTATCCTGCAAGTGAGGCTGCTGGCTGTTGCAGTACTCCCCCACCGCCGGTGACTTCCAGAGCGCCGCAGGCCCGTCGCCCTCAACGGCCACCGCCCCCGAGGGCCACTGCCCACCAGCCCCCTCCAAATGTGCCTTCGTGTCTGTGCCCAGTTGTCAAGCGACTACACACGAGTTAGCCGTGGGATGTCCCTTTGGGGGGGCCTTTCGTCGCCGGGTGTCTAGGTTTATTGAAGGGATGTGGTATGGAGGGACGCGCCAAGGCGCCCACACGCGTGGGTGGGAAGGGAGAGCTCCCCGCTGGCCCTCCAAACTGGTTCCTCGGTGTCCCCAGATGCGCGTTAGTGCGGGGAGGCCCAATCCCTCGATGCAGATCTCCCACGCGCCCCGGGAGCTGCAGTCCAGCCTGGCACCCGCGCCCTCCTACCTTGCCGGCCGCGGCCCTGTCCTCGATCCTCCGGCTCGTCTCGTGCCCAAGCGGGGGTGGGAGGGGGAAGGCCAGCGGGCGCTCGACGGCCTCCGGAGCGCCCGCGTCCCCCACCCGGCCCGCTGTGCCTCCTCCGCGTCTCCGGCAGCCCGCGCTGCCTTCGCCGGGCTCCTCCCCTCTTCCAGCAGCGCTCTGGGCCGTATGATCTTTCTCACGGTGCGGTTCTGTCAATTTAGCGAGTTTCTTCACGGGACTTCGCTTGCAGTTGGTTGAGGTGTTGCTTTATCAGTTATTCGCGTTTTTCATGCGAACCAAGACGAATTATTCATCGTATTGGCTTCCAGGCCTTGGTCGTCGCAGGAGCTCACGCGAGTGCGACCATTCCGTCTCGCGCGCAACAGCGCCCCCCCACAAGTGGATCTCTTTGCCACCAGTGTCAACCGGAAGTGCAAAAGATTCTGCCCGCGGGAATTTCCTCCAAGAAGAGCCTTAGGGGATGCGTTCGTAGTGGAGTGGTCCCTCCCACTGCTGTACGCATTTCCTCCAGTCCCCGTCCTCCCGCAAGTATTGCAGAGGTTACAGAGGTTCGGTTCCTGAATGATCCTCATTGCTCTGGCATGGGCCAGGAGAGCGTGGTAACCGGACCTTCTCGACATTTCCATCAGCCCTCCACGCTGTCTTCCCTATCGAGATGATCTGCTGTCACGGCAGGGGGGGGTCAGGCTCTCCATCCAGAGGTCAAGTCTCTCAACCTTCATGCATGGTTTCTGAAAGGTTGAGATATAAGGATTGGGACCTCCCTGAAGACGTGATGGAGGTGTTGCTTTCGGCCAGAAGGCCCACAACAAAGTCCCTGTACTGTTGCCGTTGGAGAAAGTTCTGCGACTGGTGCAGGGTAAAGAATGTGGATCCTTTTTCATGTGCCATTCCTGTGGTTCTGTCTTTTTTGCTTTTGTTAGCCCACAAGGGCCTACAAGTGGGTACCATTAAGGGTTACCTGGCGGCGCTGTCTATATTTAAGCGCTCGTCTGAGGAGTGTTCTTATTTTAAGATTCCTTTGATTTCTCAGTTTCTGAAAGGGCTCACTAATGTGTTTCCACCATCCCCTTTGCAGGTGCCTGGTTGGGATTTTAACTTAGTCTTAAAGTTCCTGATGGGAGCTCCGTTTGAGCCATTACATTCTTGTCCTTTGAGACTGTTGACCTTTAAAACTGTATTTTTGGTTGCAGTTACTTCCGCTCGAAGAGTGAGTTGCAGGCACTATCCGCCAAGCCACCTTTCACGGTGTTCCATAAGGACAGGGTTGTCCTTGGGGTTCGTCCTTCTTTTTTTCCGAAGGTTGTCTGAATTTCATTTGAGCCAGGTCATTCTTCCGGCGTTCTGTCCTCCTCCGCATCCTGGTAAGGAAGAGGCGAGGCTCCATAGATTGGATCCTAGGAGAGCTTTAAGTTTCTACATCTCACGCATGTCCCGGGTCACAGTGGACGATCAGCTCTTTGTAGGATACGCTGGAAGGCGTTTGGGACAAGCTGTTACTAAGCAGACCTTGTCTAGATGGATTATCTTGACAATCTCTGAATGTTACCGTTTGGCGGGTAAGGACCCTCCGGTAGGTTTAAGGGCCCATTCTACTAGGGGTGTGGCTGCCTCTACTGCTGTGCAGAGGGGTGTTCCCATTCGTAACATTTGTGAAGCAGCCACACGGGCCTCTGTCCATACTTTTGTAAAACACTTCTCCCTGGATTCTATCCATGGGCAAGATTTGGCCTTTGGCAAGGCGGTCCTCTATTCTGCAATTTGATTGGGCATTCTAAACTTCTAAATTTGTTTCCCACCTCCATACGTTGGTACTGCTTGGGGAGTCTGTCATAGATGTGGAATATGTCGGAGGACACAATCCCTTCGAAGAACAAGTTACTTTCTTACCTGGTAACGTTCTTTCGATCGGATGTTCCTCCGACGTATTCCACATCGCACCCTCCCAGCCTGCCCCTCTACAGAATTTCTTATGCGATTGCAGCTTAAGTTTCCACAGGGCTTTCTGTAGTCATACTGGCAGAAGATTGGTGCCACACGTTCTGGGAAAAAACCACAACTGAGGCTCTGGGCGTCGTGCGTCCTACTTATAACATCCGGTGACGTCGGCTCGACGGAGGTCCTCGAGGGAGCGTATCGACATCGATGCAGGACGCAGACGCCGAAAATTTTCCAAAGCAGCACAGCTGTGGTGATTACCTGTCATAGATGTGGAATACGTTGGCGGAACATCCCATCGAAAGAACGTTACCAGGTAAGAAACTAACTTGTTGTTCTCCAGCAATTGGATCTTTCATAGATTCAGATGCTTGAATATTCCCTGTCAGACTGGGAATCCTCAGTGATAAAAATAATTAATAAACGTTTTTTAATATACACACATTGCTACTTAGCAATGCATGTACATAGCCCATTATGGCCTATATGCCATTCTATAGTGTAGTCCCTCCAACTCACTTTGGTCCTTTATGGCCCCAACCAATGAGGTGGCAGGGCTTAAGCTCCGCTCCAGGCAGCCATATTCAGATGTTTCACTGCAGTCTAATTGACACTTTTTTCTAATTTACTTCAAATTTCACAGTAGTGTATTTTTATATACTCTACCACAATCCCCTAGTTAGGGGCTATCACCACTGGTTTTTGGGGTGTCAAAAAACTTTGTTTTGACCCAGAATTCGTCGAGTGAACTTTCTCTTCAGATGGCTGACCATCAGACTACCAAGAAGCCTTCCCTCTTCAGGGATTGCACGAGGTGCAAGAGAAAGGTGGTTTACATGAAAGATCCCCATGATCATTGTATGTACTGTCTTTATCCTCATGACATCCAAAAATGTCACTTTTGCAAGTCTTTCAACTAAAACCCTACAAGACAGGCATAGAAGACTTCTCCTGCATTTGGAAGCTAAGGAACTTTCTTCTGATGAGGAATCTGCAAAGACAGCCCCTGTTCACTCCAGCAAGTTGGCTGAGAAGCAAACTTCTAAAAGAAGGGCTTCTTCAGTGGAAAGGAGCTCCTCTCCCACTCCCAAGGGCAACAGGAAGCTAGAAATTCTACCTTTCTCCAGCATGGGGTCTGGCATGGATTCACATGCTCATGAATATTCCCCGTCATCGGGCTGGGAATCCTCGGTAAAGAAAAAATCAGTATCAGTTTTGTTTCTGATCTGTCTTTCTTAGTAGTAACCAATCACTGATCTCTGGGTCATACTGCCCCAGCCAATGACGGCCCTGTCCCTAAGCCCCGCCTCTGGCAGCCATCCTCAGATTTCTACTGCACGCTCAAGTGTTGGGAGTCCTCGTGTTTAGCTCTCGAGTTTTTTTTACTGCGTTTTCACGTTTTTTCAGCAGAATTTCTCATTTTTTCGGTTTAATCGAGCCTCAAGCTCCACCGTTTCTACTTCCGGTAACGGGGACCTGTTTCGGAATTCTTCTACGCCCCTCAAGGGTGAAGTTTTCATCGAGTTTACACTTCTTGGAGGATTTCGGAAGATCTGTGGCCTACCTCAACGGACATGGCCCAGGACAAAGGGAGCTTGACGCCCGGATCCAAGCTGTTCAGGAACTGCCCTGGATGCGGATTATATAACGTTTTCAAGGAGGACGAGCATTTGCGATGTGTCTACTGCCTCTATGGGGACAAGACGCACGCGGAGAAGGACTGTGCGTTCTGCAAGAACCTTTCGGAACGGACCAAACAAGATCGTCGTTCCCGCCTCGCCACCTGGCTGGAGAAGGGCACAGCAAGTGAGAAGGCGAAGAAGAAGTCTGAGCGGGCTTCTAAGTCCTTTGAGGGCACCCCGGCGACGGTAGCCCAACAGAAGGCCAAGCACTGCGAGTCCGCGGGCTCCGGGAGCGCCGAAAGGTCGGGCTCTTCGGTTGCCAAGCAGGGCGTTACTTACCCAGCACGTTTGACCACGAGCCAGTGCTCTGGTTCAGGGAAGAGGAAGTCCGAGAACCCAGGTAGGCCGCTGGAGCGGACCCTGTCAATCTCGAAGGGGGAGCGAGGCGTTGACCCTCCCCCCAAGGCGAAGGCCCAGGACGCACCTAAGGTGGTGAGGGCCTTGATCCACCCGGCTAAGGCTTCTACCGAAGTGGTCGCTGCGACCCTGGCGGAGCCGGCTGAGACTATGCTAATGGAAACGGCCTCTGGGCCCAGAGTATCCCTGCCGCCGCGGAGGGAATCCTCTTTCCAGCCCATCGCTAGGACCCCCGTGAAGCCCCCGGCTGAAAAAGAGGGGGGGGCGGGGGCTGTTACAGACTCGGAATCAGCCTCTGAGGAGGAACTGGTGGAGACCGAGAAGGGCCTCAACGAAAGGTCCATAGGCCTCAACAAGAGGTTCATAAACCTCAACGAGAGGTTTGAGAAGGTTCGATCCCAGGGGACGGTCCCTGTTGACTTGATCGAAGATAGCGACGACGACGAACAGGGCCCAGTGGAGCGGCCATCCCGTCCGTCGCAGCCATTACCCGAGCCCCAGGATAGCTTGGCAGCCATTTTGTTGGCAATCCAAATCTTATGTACCGAGATGAGGACGAGATTACCACGCACCCCGACGGAGGAGCCAGAACCAGGCCCGTCGGGAAGCCCTCCGAACAAGCAGAGGAGAGTCCACCCCGCTCCGCCCTTCATGCCTGCAAGACCGGTGGACCCTTCATCCCCTTCGCTGGGAGAGGATACGGCGACGGGGACGGATGTTGATGGCAGCAATGACACAGCAGACATCCCGTCGTCACCCGCCCCCCCCCACGGGCGTCCCCAGCCGACGAGGTTGACTCTTTCCACGCCATAACCAGGGCATCCGAGCTCTTCCAGCTCTGCCCTGAAGAACAGAAAAAGGAGGAGTTTCTGTACCTAAGAGGCTAAGAGGAAGACGGTCCTTGCGGTGCCTTTACTCGACGACATCTGGGACGAGGGGTTTGCTGTCCTCAAGAACCCTGCCACGACACCCGCCAAGAGGGACAGGTACGAGAAGAAGTACCGAGTCCCTGATGCCGCCCCCTTGTGCCTCAGGGCCCAGCCCACGCCGGACTCTGTCGTCTCGGCAGCGGCTAAGAAGAAGGCAGCGGGTGCGGCGGCTTCAACTTCCACTTCCCCGCCGGACAGTGAGGGTAAGAAGTTGGACTCTATGGGACGACAAGTCATCTGGTCGGCGGCTGCGAAAATTAAGGCGGCCAATGCCTTAGCGATCGTGGCCCGCTACGACAGGGAGCTCTGGTTCAAGATAGCTCCCCTGCTAGATATCCTGCCTGATGTCAAAAGGGACGGGGCGGAGGCCCTAGAAATTCTGCAGGAGGGCGAGGTGGCATCGGATCACGCCATTACGGTGGCAACGGACATTGCTGATAATGGATTTCGACAACTGGGCAACAGAGTTTGCCTCCGACGACGAGGATGGCTCAAGGCGACAGACAATTGCCAGGACGTCCAGACCAGAGTGTTGGACATGCCGTTCGACGGCAACCTCTTTGATAAGGCGGTGGATGAGTCTTTACAGGCCATCAAGACCGACTCGGCGACGGCCCGGGCCCTTGGGGTGCTTCAGCAGCGACGGCCCTTTCGGAGCCCTGGAGGCAGACAGGGTGCCTCCAAAGGATCCAGCAGTGGCTCCTCCACCTACCGCCAGGCGGCCCGCTCCTCTTCCCAGGAGGCCTACAGAGGTCGCGGCAAGCAAGGGGGTTCCCGCCGTTGTTGCCAAGGAGGCCAAGGCGGCAAGGCCGCTTCCAAGCAAGACTTACCCGGCCGGGTTGTCGGGCCCCCACCGAAGCACCCCAGTGGGAGGTCGGCTGACGAAGTTCGTCAGGGTGTGAGAGTCCATCTCCACCGATCGATGGGTGTTGGACACCCTGGCCAACGGGCACTAGCTGGAATTCCTAAAGAAGTGCCCTCGCATTCCTCCCGTGGCCAGGAAGGAGAATCTCGCCCCTCAACTGCTGTTGGAGGTAAAGGTTGCTCAAGAAAGGTGCCATCGGGATCGTCCCCAGGAGGCTCTGGGGCTCCTGAGTATACTCAAGGTACTTCCTCGTCAGAAAGAAGAGAGGCGGTTGGCGCCCCACCCTAGACCTGCGTCGGTTAAACAAATACATCAAGGTGCAGAAATTCAGGATGGTCACCCTCCAGCACGTGCTGGGACAGCTGGAGGAAGGCGACTTCCTATCGTCGTTGGACCTGGAGGATGCTTACTTCCACATCCCCATTCTAAAAAGGCACAGGAAGTTCCTCAGGTTTGTGGTTCAAGGACACCACTACCAATTCAGAGCCCTACCGTTCGGATTAAAGTCGGCACCCAGGGTTTTCACCAAGTGCCTGGCACCAGTGGCGGTGCGGCTGCGCCTGCAGGGGATCCACGTCTACCCCTACCTGGACGACTGGCTAATCCGGGCAAGGTCAAGGGAACTCGCCGTCGATCATACGGCGAGGACCATCCGGTTGCTCATGGAGCTGGGGTTCTCCATCAACTACCCCAAATCCCACCTGGTTCCATCGCAAGTAGCACTGTTTTTGAGGGAGAAGCTCGATACAGTGGAGCAATTGGCCTCCCTTCAGAGGAGAGGACCAAGACCATCCTGGGCAAGGTACGGCGCCTGTTAGCCACGGACATGGCCAGGGTGAGGTCCATCAAGTCCCTTTTCGGGATGATGTCCTCATGCATCTACCTTGTACCCCTTTGCAGACTTCGGATGCGTCTGCTACAGGAGTTCCTCGACGCCCGCTGGTTTCAGGCGAGGGGCTGCTTCGAGGACAGGATCCCCCTCGACGAGGAGTTCTGTCGGACGATCCTATGGTGGGGCACCCGGGCTCACCTCGCGACGGGCACGGACTTTCAAACCCTGGCGTTTCAGGAGACGGTGACTACGGACGCCTCTCTGGAGGGTTGGGGGGCCCACACCTGAGATCTCCACGCGAGAGGCCTTTGGCTCCCGGAGGAGAGGTCTCTTCACATCAACATCTTGGAGCTCCGTGCAGTGTTCTGGACGCTCAAGTCGTTCCTCCCGTCCCTCAAGGACAAAGTGGTGAGGTTCTTCACCGACAACACCACCACGATGTTCTACATACGGATGCAGGGGGGCACCAGATCCCCAGCCCTATCCAAGGAGGCCCAGGATCTTTGGCACTGGGCAGTCGCCCAGGGGATGTTTCTGGTTCCCCTCCACCTGGCAGGAATAAAAAACACCATCACCGACGCACTCAGCAGGGAGCTGCGCTCGTGCCATGAGTGGGAACTGCGGCAGGATCAAGTGGATCGACTCTTCCAACGATGGGGCAAACCCCAGATCGACATGTTCGCGACGGCGACGAACTCCAAGTGCCAGAGGTTCGCCAGCAGGTTCCCACAGCCGAGGAGCATGGGCGATGCTTTCTCGTTCCCTTGGGACGGCCTGTTTCTATATGCGTTCCCTCCATTGCCATTGGTGCTCCGCCTCATCAGCCAGCTCAAGAAGTCCAGGTGCAGGATGATCCTCGTTGCACCGGCGTGGCCGAGGCAGGTCTGGTTCCCAGACCTTCTGGACTTGTCAACGTCCCCGCCAGTCAGGCTGCCGGCGGACGTGGATCTTCTCTCCAGAGAAGGAGGCGCCATTCTACACCACGACCCACAGTCGCTGAACTTGCAGGCCTGGCTCCTGCAGCACTAGAGTTTGGAGGGTACGATAAACCGGCTGATTGCAGAGAGGTTCTTGCAAAGGCCAGGGCGTCCTCAATTCTCAACTGTTAGTCATAAATGGAAGAGGTTCTCTGTCTGGTGCCGTGCAAAGAAGATTAACCCTCTGCGGATTCCGGCCCCTCGAGTGCTACCGTACCTACTGTCGCTGGCCAAAGCTGGACTGGCTCACACCTCCATAAAAATACATCTGGCTGCCATCTCCCGATATACCAGGACTACGGGACGGGCGTCCTTGTGGTCTCATCGCCTGGTAAAGGAATTTATGAAGGGACTATTCTGATCATTCCCGCCGGTGAAGGCCCCTGCCCCGGCGTGGGAGCTTAATGTGGTGCTGACCAGGCTCATGGGAGCCGCATTCGAGCCTATGCATTCAGCGCCTTCGATGTTCCTGTCATGGAAGACAGCGTTCCTCGTGGCCATAACCTCTGCAGGACGAGTGGGAGAGATTCAGGCCCTATCTTGCAAGCCTCCATACTTGGCTTTTCATGACACGAGGGTGGTGCTGAGGACGCACCCCTCCTTCGTGCCCAAGGTGCCGTCGGACTTCCACCTCAACGAGCCCTTGGTGTTACCAGTTTTCTTCCCGTCGCCTTCGACGCCGGCCGAGAGGACTTTGCACTCGCTGGATGTAGCTAGAGCGCTGAAGTTCTACGTGGACCGCACAAAGAGTTTTCGGAAGACGTCACAACTATTTGTGAACTTTGGGTCTGTGAATCAAGGGAAGACTCTCTCGAAGACTTCCATTTCCAGATGGCTCTCCGGCTGCATCATGCATTTTCACCGGTTGGCAAACCGACCGCTGCCCGGCCGTCCGAGGGCCCATTCGACCAGAGCGATCGCTGCTACCACGGCGTTCCTGTCTGGTGTGCCCCTGCTGGACATCTGCAGGGCTGCTATGTGGTGGTCGACGCACACCTTCACAAGATTCTACTGCATCAATCGGGACTCCAGGGAGGAGTCCAGGGTCGGCCAAGCAGTGCTGCGCAACCTGTTCACTTAAGGTGAGTCTGGTGAGGGGGGTAAGAGATGCTTAATGTTGAGTTGTTGTATTGCTTAATGTTGAGCCTGTTGCCACCTCCCGTGGTTGTGCATGTGTATACTGCTATGTATTCTTTTATTCATGAGCATGTGAATCCATGCCGGACCCCATGCTGGAGAAGGAACAAGTCAAGTTACTTACCTGTAACTGTTGTTCTCCAGCATGGGTCTGGCATGGATTCACATGTGAACCCTCCCACCTACCCCTCTGCGGCTCTTCACTTGGTCATACTGCCACTTGGCGTGCTACCATATCTGTGGTTGGCTTCCAGAGGCGGGGCTTACGGAGAGGGCAGTCATTGGCTGGGGGCATTATGACCCAGAGATCAGCGATTGGTTACTACTAAGAAAGACAGATCAGAAACAAAACTGATACTGATTTTTTCTTTACCGAGGATTCCCAGCCTGACGGCGGGGAATATTTATGAGCATGTGAATCCATGCCAGACCCATGCTGGAGAACAACAGTTACAGGTAAGTAACTATTTCCTTCCTCCCTCCCCTGGATTCTAAAAGCCGTAAAATGAAGCATTCTACGGCAAAAACGACCTCCAAAGGTAAGGAGGAGTTCGCAAAAAACCGGGGGGTGCGGGGCAGTCATTCATGGAGAGGCCAACTACGAGCAGCAGTAAAGGAAGAGGCCCGTCGTCCACCAAGCCGTCGACCGCATCCTCATCGACCACCACGCAAACCACATCGTCCTCGTCAGCGAGCTTATCGTCCACGAAACAATAGTCGACGAAGGAGGCTCATCACTCATCCATGAAGCACTCGTCCACGAGACGTTTGTCCACAAAGCACTCGTCGACAGAGAAGTTACCGTCCACTAAATCTTCTTCCATGCACTAGTCGACGGATAAAGGCAAGCCACTGTCCACGAAATCTTCGTCCACGGATCCGCCGTCGACGAAAACTTCGAACACTGCTCAGTCGATGGCACTGCGAGTTCCGTTACCGATGGAAGAAGTTGGGCCCAAAACGCCCCTCGCTGACGCCACTGTTACACCAACCAATGAAGACAGTCTCTCTGAGTCTTTAGAAGCGGCGCCTCAGTTTGTGGACGCTCTTGAACCACAGGGAATGCAATTATCTCCCTTAAAAGAAATGTAACGCTCACCTGATTCCCGCAGAGGCGCCGGTCTTGACTGGGTGAATGCCGTATCTTCAAAGGTGATGTCTAACACACGGTTGGCTCTTTGGGCTGGACCTCTGTGCACTGTATGTCTGACTCGAAGAGTAAGATGTCTTAGGTAAGTGAACGCCGAGCTCTCCATCTGCCTCGGGGCAGGGTTCCGTAACCAGTTTCTTCACTGGATAAGGGTGCAGGCCTCTTGACCTCAGTGGACTGCTGTCCGTCGTTAACTGCACGAACGGTAAGTTCTGGGCACTTCAAATATCTTAAAAGTCTTTTGTAATGATATCTCTTGTTTTGCAGGGTTCCGGCGGCGATGGCGGATGGCGGGCTGATGAGAGTTGAGGATCGAACCCGCGTGAGGAATAGAAGCGCCTGGAAGCACGTAAGTAAGCGCTTGTAGCCTGCTTCACGATGCGCACTAACTGTCCCTTTTATCGTGCAGGTACAAGTTCGGAGCTTTAGAGAAGCTGAAGGGTGCTGGAATACCCACTGGATTCGGCGTGGGAAGGAGTAATGGCACGTGAGTAATAAAGTTGCCCAATGTCTTTAAACGCACCTTCTTTTGTCTTTCAGATGCGGGATGCAGCGCCGAAGGCCTCCGGAGCGTGCGAAGAGCTGGTAAGCTTTTGTCTTTCAGATGCCGGAATGCAGTGCGAAGACCTCCGGAGCATGCGAAGAGTAGGTAAGCCTTTGTCTTTCAGATGCCGGAATGCAGCACGAGGCGTTGGTGACAGCCGATGGACCAGGTAAGAGATGCGCTGCCACTGAAGACCGTAGTGCTAACCTGTTCTTTCTTTGTCTTTACAGGTGCTGCTGAAGACTGAATTCCAGGATGGTAAGCCTTTGTTCCCTTAGGCCCAGGATCAGAAGCGGAAGACACAATGAGCGTTCCGGGTGACTACCGTATAAAAGAAAAAACGGGGTCTTCCCAGTTCCCGAGTGGACAGAGTTATTGTAGGCATATTCGGCTATCCAAAGGATATCTTTCCAAGATTTTTCAGTGTGTTGTAGCATGCAGCGCAAATACTGTTCCAGAGTTTGATTGGTCCTCTCGGTTTGTCCGTCGGTTTGAGGGTGGTGGCTGGTCGAAAGTCTCACATCAATTTGAGCCGACCGACAGCAACTTCGCCAAAAATGAGAAATAAATTAACTACCTCGATCCGAAATGAGAACTGAAGGAAAACCGTGCAGTCGGACGATGTTTTCGAGAAATTCTCGGGCCAGAGTTGCTGCTGTTGGTAAGCCTTTGAGTGGAATGAAATGCGCCATCTTGGAGAATAGGTCCACGATTACTAGGATCGTATTGTATCCGGAGCATGGAGGTAGATCGGTGATGAAGTCCATAGAAAGCGTATGCCAAGGGCGAGGTGGGATGTCAATAGGGCATAAGAGGCCGGCTCGTTTTTCCTTTTGACTCTTGTTTTGGGCGCATACTCCACAGGACATTATAAAGTCTCTGATATCTTTTTTCCAAGACGGCCACCAGAAGTAGCGCTTGATCTTTTCCGAGGTCTTGGTCATACCGGGATGTCCTTCCATTAAAGAATCGTGATAACAAGAGATTACCTTTTTCTGTAAATCTGTGCTGGGCAGGTATAACCGTTCTTGGAAATATAATAGGTTGTCCTTCACCGTAAAGTCCTTTCCCTGCAGATGCCAATTCTGTATGTCTGCTGGAGTTACCAGTAGCCTGGCTTTATCCTTAACTTCCTCTATGGATTGTGTGGCGATTACACCTAGAATTCTTTGTTCGGGAATGATAGGTACAGGTTTAGGATTGATCAAATGTTCTTCCACTCCCATCCGAGAAAGGGCATCTGCTTTACCGTTTTTTGTACCAGGTCGATAGGTAATTATGAAGTCAAACTCGGCAAAGAATAGTGCCCAACGGAGTTGCCTAGAGGATTGAGCTTTTGCGGTTTTCAAATATTGCAGGTTTCGGTGATCTGTAATCACAGTAACGGTGTGTCGGGCCCCCAGAAGATAATGCCGCCAAGCCTTAAAGGCGGACTTGATAGCTAGAAGTTCCTTATCAGTGATAGTGTAATTGATTTCAGGAGGCGAGAATTTGCGGGACCAAAATGCCACGGGATGCAACTGATTGGTTACTGGGTCCTTTTGTGATAGAACTGCCCCCATGGCAAGGCTCGAAGCATCAGTTTCAACGATGTAGGGGAGTTCTGGGCGAGGATGTTTTAAGATCGGTGCAGAGATAAATCTAGTCTTCAAATTCTGGAAAGCTTGTTCCGCCTCGGTAGACCATTCAAAACGTTTGTTTTTCTTTAACAAGGCGGTGATGGGCTGGACTATTCGAGAGAATTCGGGGATAAACCTGCGGTAAAAGTTAGCGAAGCCTAACCTGCTTTGAACACCTTTTACGGAGGATGGCGATGGCCATTTGAGAATTGCATCGACCTTCTTTGAATCCATACGCACTCCGCTAGGTGATAATATGAATCCCAAGAATTCAACTTCAGTCACGTTGAAAACACATTTTTCCAACTTAGCGAAAAGTTTGTGTTGACGCAATCTCTCGAGGACCATTTTCACGTGTTTCCGATGTTCAGTTTCCGATGAAGAATAAACGAGGATGTCGTCAATGTAAACAACAACACACACATCTATGAGCTCTCTGAGGACATCGTTCATAAAATATTGAAAGGCGGCCGGGGCATTGCAAAGTCCGAAGGGCATGACCTGATATTCAAATAGCCCATACTTGGTGCGGAAGGCCGTCTTCCATTCATCGCCCTCTTTTACTCGTACCAAGTGGTAGGCTCCTCTAAGATCCAGCTTTGTATATATATATGCATGCTTTTCTGACTTGGTCCAGGAGTTCAGGGATCAAAGGTAACGGATATCTATTCTTAACGGTGATCTGGTTCAGGGCGCAATAATCTATACAAGTTCTAAGGTCCCCTTCTTTTTTTGGAACGAAGAACAAAGCTGAGGAAGCAGGGGACTTGGAAGGACGAATAAACCCATTCGCTAGGTATTGATCCAGGTATTGTCGGAGGTGAAGATTCTCAGGCTCGGTGAGGGCATAAATTCTACTACAAGGAGGAGTAGATCCAGGTATCGGGTCTATCTGGCAGTCATAAGACCTATGAGGAGGTAGAGAGTTAGCCTGATCCTTCTGGAAAACATCTTGGAATTCTAGGTATTCAGAAGGTAACTGGGGAGCCTCCGAGGAAATTGCTGCCAGTGCAACACCAGGTCGAGGGTGACAAGTAGAGACACATTCTGGAAACTGAACCGTTCTTGCTCGCCAATCGATCTGAGGATTGTGCTTCTCTAACCAAGAAATTCCTAGAATAATCTGGAACTGAGGGGCCTTGATCACATCGAACACGATCTTCTCATGGTGTCCATCTTGACTTACTAGCGTCACTTCTTGGGTGGTATGCGTTACTGGTCCGGAGGCTATCTCCGTACCATCCACCGTAGTAATGACGTCCTTTACAGCCTTTGGACAAAGAGTCAGATTCATCCTCAAAACCATTTCATGATCCACATAATTACCGATGGCACCGCTGTCGACGTAAGCTTCAATCGCATGTAATCGATCCGGATGTTCAGGGCTAATGAGGACCATAGGTATCACGAAATGCGAGGTCACGGAACTGGTTTTAACGCTTGGCAAGAGGACCTCTATTATTGTCGGGCGAGGTCGTTTCCCTGCTCAGAGTTTGTGACCCTGGTAACTGCAGCTCCTACTGCCTTCTTGGCTGGTTTCACCGGACAGTCTCGAAGAAAGTGCCCCCAGTTTCCGCAATAGAGGCATAATTGCAGCTGTTTTCTCCTTTCCCGCTCCTTTTGTGTTAGTGGTCCTTTCATGCCCCCTATTTGCATGGGTTCCCCGGAGTCTACTCCTTTGGTAGGAGTTGGTGGTTTGGAAAATACTCGAGCATCAAACTTGGAACGATCGGCCTTCCTGTTCTGCAGTCTGTGGTCAATTTGAATGACTAAGTCAATATAGTCCGAACAGTCTTGCGGGGGATTCACTACTTGGGCTAACACATCTTTGAGCTCTCCACGTAGACCTCTATAAAACAGCGTAATCCTTTTGTCCTCAGGCCATCGAGTTTCCACTATCAGTCTGTTGAAAGACGCAATATAAGCCAAAAGGTCTTGATTACCCTGTCGCAATGAAAGGAGCTCATTGTCCAAGGCCTGCCCCTGTGAATGTCTTGCAAACAGTTTTTCCATACTGAGCTGAAAAGCTTGAAAATCATGGAGAACCGGATCATCTTGATTAACTAGAGGGATCGACCAGTCTGCCGCATTGCCACTAAGGTACGAAAGCACGAAAGCTACCTTAGCTTGATCAGTTGGAAAGGCTGCTGGCCGGCATAAGAAGTGCAACCGGCACTGATTAATAAATACTGCAAACCTCTTTGGGTCACCAGAAAATTGTTCGGGCGGAGCCAGAGGTACATTCCCAGGTAGATTGATCTGCACTGGGTTCGTAGAGGATGTTGAAGGAAGATTTGCCCCTGATGCGGGTAACGGAGTTTGTCCGGCTTGTGACTGTAGCAATTGTCTAGCGAGATCGTCTGTTCGCTCCTTGGAAATAATCAGTTCCCTTCTTAGAGCATTCGTTTCCTGACGGGCTGCATGCACTTCTGCTCTTAGTTCCCCAAGTAACTGGGCTAGCTGGTCGGTATCCGAGGTTTCCATAGCGCCTGGGTGGGAGTTTTGCGGTTGGCTTTGCGTTCTGTAACGCTCACCTGATTCCCGCAGAGGCGCCGGTTTTGACTGGGTGAATGCCGTATCTTCAAAGGTGATGTGTAACACACGGTTGGCTCTTTGGGCTGGACCTCTGTGCACTGTATGTCTGACTCGAAGAGTAAGATGTCTTAGGTAAGTGAACGCCGAGCTCTCCATCTGCCTCGGGGCAGGGTGCCATAACCAGTTTCTTCACTGGATAAGGGTGCAGGCCTCTTGACCTCAGAGGACTGCTGTCCGTCGTTAACTGCACGAACGGTAAGTTCTGGGCACTTTAAATATCTTAAAAGTCTTTTGTAATGATATCTCTTGTTTTGCAGGGTTCCGGCGGCGATGGCGGATGGCGGGCTGATGAGAGTTGAGGATCGAACCCGCGTGAGGAATAGAAGCGCCTCGAAGCACGTAAGTAAGCGCTTGTAGCCTGCTTCACGATGCGCACTAACTGTCCCTTTTATCGTGCAGGTACAAGTTCGGAGCTTTAGAGAAGCTGAAGGTTGCTGGAATACCCACTGGATTCGGCGTGGGAAGGAGTAATGGCACGTGAGTAATAAAGTTGCCCAATGTCTTTAAACGCACCTTCTTTTGTCTTTCAGATGCGGGATGCAGCGCCGAAGGCCTCCGGAGCGTGCGAAGAGCTGGTAAGCTTTTGTCTTTCAGATGCCGGAATGCAGTGCGAAGACCTCCGGAGCATGCGAAGAGTAGGTAAGCCTTTGTCTTTCAGATGCCGGAATGCAGCGCGAGGCGTTGGTGACAGCCGATGGACCAGGTAAGAGATGCGCTGCCACTGAAGACCGTAGTGCTAACCTGTTCTTTCTTTGTCTTTACAGGTGCTGCTGAAGACTGGATTCCAGGATGGTAAGCCTTTGTTCCCTTAGGCCCATGATCAGAAGCAGAAGACACGATGAGCGTTCTGCTGCAGAGAATGCAGAATAACGCAAAGCAAGATTCATCCATCGGGTGTGGTTTAAATAGCCTCCTGTAGTGCTTAGGTGTCTCCTTCCACAGCCTCGCCTAGGTGAGAAAAGAGTTCCTGCTTTCCAGAAGAATTCTAGTGTTCTGAACCTAGGGAGTGGCTCCTGCCCCACCCAACAGGAAAAGTAGTCCCAAACAGAAGAGGATCAGGGGCTCAACTGGCAGGTAAGTAAGCAGCATGGTCTGCTGCAGGTAAGTCCACCCAAGCATTATGAGCCCGGCGCTTCCAGCGCTGGGACTGGGCATCTTTATGAGCCTGGTGCCACTGGCGCCAGGACAGGGTCCAAAAGGTCCCAATTGGGACTGGCTGGCACTCGGAACCGGGGTTATGGGTCTGCTTCCAAGGGAGTCGGGCAAGTCCTGATCTTTTGGAAGCAGAGATCATGACAAGAAATGCCAGAACTGCCTGACATCATCCTGTAAGAGGAATTTTCAGACACTGAGTTTGTTGAGGAACAACACTGTTTTACACCTAAGGAACAGTCCTCCTTGGCAACCTACTACAGAGATGCCTGCTGATCCTTATGATCCTGTGCTAATGTTATCAATGCAAAGGATAATTGAAGAGTTCAACAGACGACAAAATGAAAAAAGCAAGGCAACTGTACAGAGAGTGTCTGACCTTCCGCAGAGGGATTTTTCACCTTGACAAAGCACGCCAAGACATTCTCTTCCCAGGAGTAGGCCACAGAAAAGGGTGCGTTCACCCGAGCCACCGCGCAGGTCTAGGAACAGGACACTCAGCGCTTCACCGACAAGGGTCCCTTCTCCGGCATCGTCGCACAGGACAAGGTCTCCAGCTAGAGATCCAACGATTGTACCATCCTCTGTTTCGGTCTGACTGGCAAGAAGATCCTTTAAGAGAGTTTTCTGAACCGGAAGAAAGCGAGATCACGCAAGAACCGGACACTACTGAATGGGAAGATTCCATTGTCGAAAAGCCCAGAAAGAAAGATTCTCCCGGTGGCTCTTCACCACCGGATGATCTAGTCTCTTTCCATACTATCATCGGCAAAGCCGCAGAATTGTTCCAGTTACAGGTCACATCGCAGAGGAGAAGAAGTCGGTGCTCTATGATCACAGGGACAAGCGAAGGAGAACTGTTACTACCGTTCCTCTCCTCGACACCATTTGGGAGTCCGGTTCCAAGATATTAGCCACAACTTTATCCACACCAGCTCTAGTTTCCAGGCCAGAGAAAAAGTACATGGCTCCGGAGTCTGCTCCTCTTTGTCTTCGAGGTCATACAAAACCGCACTCTGTTATCACAGTAGCAGCTAGGAAAAAGTTGACCAATCCAGCATCCCGTCTATCAGCCCCACCAGACAAGGACGGTCGCAAACTAGAGGCTTTGGGCAGGAAAGTGTCCGCATCAGCATTGCTTACCATCAGAGCGGGCAATGTGCTGGCCATGACGGCGAGGTTCGCCAGCGAGCTTTGGCTCCGTATGTCCAAGCTGTCCAAACGGCTACCTGTAGAACCCCAAGAGGAAGCCACGTCATTTATTGCTGATGGGGAAGCAGCTTCAGATCACATGATTGACGCTGCAGTCGATGCGGCGCAGTCCGGTTTCAGACCTGAGGTCCAAGCGCAGATTTTGGATATGCCCTTCAATGGTCAAGAACTCTTTGGGGAAAAAGATCGATGACCACCTGAAAGCAATCAAAACGGACACGGCACGTGCCATCAGCTCCTTGAAAGACAAAGACCAGGATCGCTGGCCGTTTCGTCCTTTTCGAGGTTCGTCCTCGAAGTACAGAGGTTTTAACCGCCCTTCCTACGGCCAGAAGTCGCAAGGTAGTTCATACCAGCACTCCAAATACCAATCTTCCAATAAGTATGCCAAGAGAGGAAGGCGGGCGCCGCACAAGGGAAGTCCCAGAGCAAGAAAAACTGACAGTCTAGCTCCTTCCCCTCAACGTCACACCCCGGTAGTGGGGGGGTGAGCCAGTTCTACCAACACTGGCAGTCAATAACATCAGACAAATGGGTGTTACAGGTGGTGCGCGAGGGACACACCTTGGAATTTGTAGACCAGCCCACTTCCTTACCCCCGGCTCCGCGCAAGGTACATATGTTAAAGCAAGTCATGTCCGAAATCCAGAAACTGCTGCACAAAGCAGCGATAGAGCCAGTATCTTCCACTCTATGGGGGAACGGTTTCGACTCCCGTTTCTTCCTTGTCAAAAAGAAGAATGGTCCATGGCGACCCATCTTGGACCTGAGAGCGCTAAACAAATATATCGAGCGTATCAAATTCAAGATGATAAAACTGCAAGGAGTGCTCCCTTGGCTAAAAATGCACGATTTCTTGGCCACTCTAGATTTGGAGGACGCATACTTCCATGCACCGATCCATCCAGCACACAGAAAATTCCTCAAGTTCACTGTGGGCGATCTTCATTTTCAGTTTCGAGTGCTCCCGTTCGGTCTGAGATCAGCACCGAGGGTGTTTATAAAATGCCTAGCACCATTGGCTGCAAAACTCAGGAGGACAGGAACAGAAGTCTTTCCATATCTGGACGACTGGCTGATAAAAGCGAGTTCCGCCTCAAGCTCGGTACCTTCGAAGACAACAAATCTCCTAAGAGGGTTAGTTTTCGCCATAAACGAAGCAAAGTCCTGTCCAGTTCCCAGCAATACAGTTTCTTTCCTGTCTATTCCCAGAGTGAGACCATCGGCAGAAAGAGCATCAGCAATTCTCCACTTGACCTCTTGTTTCTTAGGGAGAGAAACAGCATTGGTGCGCTCTTAAAAGTCCCTCCAGGGCATGATGTCCTCATGTATATTCCTCATACCAAATTGCAGGCTTCGCATGAGGCCTGTTCAGGAGGCACTGGACCACCAATGGAAACAAGCTCTCTGTTCGTGGGAGGACATCGTCCAGATTCCTACGATGGTGGAACTCTCTGCAGAACCTCTTACAGGGAATGCCGTTTCAGGCACCAACCTTGACCCTTCTCTTGAGGACGGACGTCTCTCTTTCGGGCTGGGGCGCTCATCTTGTGGACCTACAAACCAAGGGCTCCTGGTCACCCCAGGAGTCACAACTCCACATCAACGTGTTGGAACTCAGGGCCATTCGGTGGGCACTGAGAGCTTTCCTTCCGGTAGTAGCGGGGCAGGTACTCACTGTACAGACAGACAACACGACCTCCATGGACTACACAAACAAGCAAGGAGGCACGAGGTCAGAGATCTTGTCTCAAGAAGCTCCACTACTATGGGCATGTGCCCTGCATCACGGAGTTCAAATCAAGGTGGAACATCTTCCGGGAGTGGACAATGGCCTAGTGGACAAGCTGAGCAGAGGCTACACGTCTACTCACGAGTGGGAGCTGGATGAGAAGGAAGCCCAACAGATTTTAGCCTTATGGGGCCATCCACACAAGGTTTGGCGCGCTACGTCTTTTCTTGCATCACCCACATCCATCTAATGAAAGGCGACGCCCTTCTCAAACCACCCTCAGCGCACTGCACCAGAGGGAGAGCGGCATCAACAGCATTCCACACAGGGGTGGCCCTGAAGGACATATGCAGCGCTGCCACGTGGAGCACTCTGTACACGTTTGCTAAACACTACTGCCTGACTGAAGATACCAACAAAGAAACTGCAGTTGGACAGGCAGTGCTCCGCCATCTCTTTACATAAGGTATGACCAGCCTCCTTTTCCCACCTTTCCCAGAGTATGTAACCGTTGTGTTGCTGCATGGTAAAGGCTTGATCAGTTTTTTCTGTATGTGCATATATGGATATGATGGTGGCATGTTTTTTGTTTAACTGCTTGGTATTCTATTCAAGCATCTGAATCTATGAAAGATCCAATGCTGGAGAAGTCTTGGTTACTTACCTGTAACTGTATTTCTCCTGCATTGGTATCTTTCATAGATTCGCATGCGCCCACCCGCCTCCCCTGAGAGGCTGCTCCTATGCTGAGCATCCATCATACTGTAGTGTCTATGGTTCAAAATCTGAAGATGGCTGCCTGGGGCGGAGCTTAAGCCCTGCCACCTCATTGGTTGGGGTCATAAAGGACCAAAGTGAGGTGGAGGGACTACACAATAGAATGGCTCATAGGCCATAATGGGCTATGTACATGCATTGCTAGGTAGCAATGTGTGTAAGTTAAAAAAAAATGTTAATAATTATTTTTATCACAGAGGATTCCCAGTGTGGTGACGGGGAATATTCAAGCACCTGAATCTATGAAAGATACCAATGTTGGATAAATACAGTTACAGGTAAGTAACTAAGACTTGCGGTGGCTTCAGCTTTGAGTCTCCTGGGCTCCCCCTACTTGGGGGAGCCCAGGAGACTCAAAGCTAAAGCCACCACAATTATAAATACAACGTTGTATTGGCTAATTGCCGTGCATTTGCTTGTAGGGAATTCGAGGCATTTATGAATACTTCGCCTGCATCCGGCAGAGTTTTCATAATTGCTGCAAATTTCTTTTCTAGTTTCCCGCACGGGAAACTAGGAAAGAAAGTGGCAGCAATTATGAAAACTCTGCCAAGTATTTATAATTGCTCTGCCTTTCATTTTACATTTTCTGTGCTTCCATGAGCCTGGTGAGCACCGAAAACGTAAAATGACTAAATGCATAAACCACTGCCATCTGTCTGAAGGTGACCCGCTCACCAAACCTCCCACGGCACACTCCACCAGGGGAAGAGCAGCTTCGGTCGCATTCCATGCAGGAGTAGCGATAAAAGACATTTGCAGAGCGGCTGCCCGGAGCACGCTGCACACATTTGCCAAACATTATTGCTTGGCAGAAGATGCCAACAAAGAATCAGCAGTTGGACAGGCGATCCTCCACCACCTATTCGCTTAAGCTAGGAGCAGCCTCTTCTCCCACCTTCCCTAGTTTGTCACTTAAGTGGAGTTGCTACACACTAGATATACTGAAGATTAACCTTCAGGGTGTAACCATTTAGGCATTCTTAACTGCTTGGTATTCTATTCAAGCATGTGAATCTATGAAAGATTCAATGCTGGAGAAGTCTTAATTACTTACCTGTAACTGTATTTCTCCAGCATTGGTATCTTTCATAGATTCACGTGCGCCCACCCTCCTCCGCTGAGCGGCTGCTTTAAGGCCCGGCAGTCATCATTTATGTAGTCACTACACGGCTCAAAATCTGAAAATGGCTGCCTGGGTGGAGCTTAAGCCCTGCCACCTCATTGGTTAGGGTCAAAAAGGACCAAGGTGAGGTGGAGGGACTAGAAAGTGAATGTCCCATTAGATATAATGGGTAATATTCAAGCTTGTGAATCTATGAAAGATACCAATGCTGGAGAAATACAGTTCTTCTTCTTCTTCCTCTGATTCTTCGTTCCATGGGTTTACTATCCCATTCTGCTCCAGGAACCCAGCCAATCAGCAGTCATGCCAGATTTAAACTGTGGGTGGTGGCTGTCCCAAGGGTACAGCCAGCCTCCCAGTCAGAACTAGATTAAAGCAGATGTACTGGATGACAAAAACCTGCAGTGTTTTGATGCGCTCCCAGCTTCCTGTCCCCCCAGACACTCTGGAGTGCTCCAGTGGACTTCCCAGTGGGAGCACAGCAAAGATGAGAGTAGGACTGCCCCCACTCAGTACGGCAGAAGAAGGCTGAAGAAAGGACAAGTCATCAAAAGTTGGAAAAAAAAGAAGCCGAGCACCATTTTAGTACAATGTTCACCCATGTGTCCCTTAACACAGTTGCAACAGCAGCCTGAATGTAAGTTTCACAAGAAATCGGTAGTAAATATCCACTGCCACCAGTCACTCAGATGAACTTGTCAATGTAACTAGAAAATTACAGAAGTGGAAAAACTGATACATTGCATGTCCTCAGCACTCCGCGTAAGGTGGGGTGTGCAGATTCCACAAAATAGGTTAGGTAGGATAGAAGTATCCCCCTATTCTTGAAAACAATTATTGCTAGGAAAATAAAAAGCATAGCTCAAAGAGCTCCCAGCAACACTGCACGAAAAGTGCTGCGTGCTACAATAATACATTGCAGATGCCTTAAAACGTGGAGGAAAGCATTACTCCAAAATGGTGCAAATAAAAGGGTTCCCAGAGATAAAGTAAAAGACTGAGTGAGTGGGAGATTAAGGTTCCCACTCACTCAGGAGAACTGATCAAAAACCCAAGAGTTCCCCAAAAAGTGCTCACAAACTGAAATTCTGCCCAACACAAAATGCATCTTACAGTGCAGTGCAATGGGCTTTCTTTTGTCTGACCCTAGACTACACTCAAAGGCATTTCTTAGTTACTTTAGATGTGCCTAAAAACAAGCTGGTGACAGCAGTTGCATTTTGAGTATTATTGCAATACTTTTTGTTAGCCTTACCGCGTTTGGCTACTCATTGTGGCCCATGTCCCAACATGGCTGTGCCACAAGGTTTTTGCTTGTTTTTCCTGGCCATCCGGTTCTGTGGCTTTCTTCCTGCCCTTTCAGGTCAGGAAAATGCTTTTATGGTCATGCACTTGTCTGGGAACGCCTTGGTTTCCGCAGGATAGTGCAGTGCCATGAGTGTGTGTTCCCAGGAAGTGGGCTGGGGACTGTCTGGTCCCAATCCACAAACTGGTTTTTGTATGTCTGGGGATTATGCACAAGTTTCACCATCAGTGGTCCTGATTAGACCACTGCTGGGCTATGTGTGAGGGGCATATCCTCCATTGGGTGAGCTGAGTTTGTCCCAACTGAGTTTCTGGATAAGAAGAGGAGTCCTTCATCCATGCCTAAGAGATCCTGGAGAAATCATGCAAGGAGCCAAGGTTCCTGCCCAGCTGTGAATACCGTGGACCTCCTAACAAGGCATGGTAACCACACATTGCTGCAGTCCCGGTGGATACCTGTCTGGCTGGTGATCTTCAGAAGTCTTTCAGTGGTACCTTGACCCTTGCAGTGGTGGGACCAACCATTCCCAACATCTGCTTGGTGCCCAGCTATCTGGAGTCTTCGGAAGCGTTACTGGAACCATTCTGTGGGCTGACCAACTCCAGTGTTGACTACTGCAGTAGAGGCATTGTGTTTCGGCTCGGAACTTTGTGTTCCGTCAGCTTGTTTGGCAGGATTCCTTCCTGCTGACGTTTTGGTGTTCCAGCTTCAACGGGACCCGAGATGGGAGGCCCACTCTGATAGCTGTCCCTTTGTGTCGTCCTGCATGGGTGGCCATCGTCGAAACCTGCATTCCCACATCTGGTTCACTGCCTAGAGGAGTGCTGCATTGGTGTGAGTTGCATTTTATCGACAGGAACAAGTTGCACCAGCTTCTGTATCCAACTGGGATATCTCTTGCATCCGAGACTCCTGGCGCCCAGAACAAACCGTGGGAAACCCAACCTCTGACGACCTGCTGAGACTGAAGAATCCGGAGTACGGTGGATGAGTTACTGCACTAGTTACCTGCCACCCCACCCCCTGACTCCACCTGTAAACGTTTTGAATACTTTTTAAAGTTTTACCTTTGTTTGGCTTTGGCAAAACTGTTTGGCGAAAGCTGGGGACAGTTTTATTTACTAGAATACATCCTGACTGATTTTTTTCTAACCTTTCTCCCAACCCAACCACAAACCCTCCTTACTTTTTCCCAGCTCACAAAGCTCCTTGGAACTTAGGGCACAAGGCCCCAGTCAACATAGGGTTGGACTTCTAAAGTTAGTTGTGTTCTTGTGGACTGCCATTACAATTTCGAATCACTGCCTTTGCTTTCGGTTTTGTGGGGTGATTGTGATTCAATTGCAGTGGCTACAGGCTCTGCATATATATATTTTATTGAGTGTTATGTGATAGTATTTCTTGCCTATAGTCATTTTTCTAGTGTTTGCTTTGCCATAAATATAGTATTTTTATAACCGACTGTCGAAGTGTAATCCTTGGTTTCTTATCTTGTGGACTCATTTTGGACCCTTTACCAGGGGAACTCCTTCCTGAGACTTCACCTTGACCACTATCCAAGCTCCCAGATTTGTCCCTGTTCACTAACTGGGTTGGACTCCTACCCATCTGTCCACCAGGCCTTAGTGTAGCAGTCAAGTCTAACAGATGCACTTAAAAGAAGACTCAAACAAAGGAAAGTCAAGAGGAGGAAGTCATTTTTCCACTCCAGGACACCTTCTCTGGTAGTGCTTGGACTAAAGACAGGTTTGAAGTCACTCATAAAATGGCTTCCGTTATGGAATTTCTAGAAAGACATCCAATTAAGGATAACCATATAGTTCCGGAGGAGGAAGATCCTCCATCTAAAACACTTAGATTAGAAACCACTGGTTCGATGAAGAGTTCATAATTGAGGTAGATGGAGATGGTTTATTTACAAGATGATTATCTACAGGATGATCCTGATACTGAGCCCGATGATTATGCTGTCCCATCTTCAGACATCACCAATGAACCAATTTCATCCTCACCCGTTGATGATCAGTTGTTGTATAATCTCCTAAAAAAGGCTGCAGTTTATTTTAAAATCGAAACCCTTGAGTTCGAAGAGGACACTTACTTCCTTAATGATATTCTCAACGAGAGGAAACAAATAGGTCAGTAAATTCCAATGTTGCAATCAGCTAAGAGATGCTTATTGCATTTCCTTCCTACTCCTGTACAAACCAGGGCTGTTAATTCACATATAGAGAAACGCTTTAAGCCACCACCTACAGACACACCTTTTCATCGAGGTTCAGTTAAAACCGGATTCTCTGGTGGTTGCTTACTACCACCTGTAAAAGGCCTGGCATGCTGTTAAGCCACTTTTGAGCTGTGCCAGCTAAGGAGAGTTAAAAAAAAAAAATACGCTCTTGGGAAGAAAGAAGCAACATCAGCTGCTTTCCAGATGGGCATCGCCAATAATACCCACTCATGGCCAGTTTTAACGGAGCCCAATGGTACCATGCGGAGGACCAAGTTAATGGTGTCCAGGAGCTCTAAGGTCTGAAATACTTATGACTTTCTCGGAAGGCAAGCAAACAGCAAATGCCATTATAAAAAATACTCTTGTTGCTGCAGATACTGCTGGTTGGTTGGTGGAAGAGGGGATTCTAAAAGAAAATGGCATGCGTAGCTCAACAATTCAGGGCTTAGGCCAGAAACACTGGCCACGCCACTTAGCATGCCAGTGGAAGATAATGTCCCGATTGGCAAGGCGGTAGATGATGCCATAGAAACTCCCAAAAAAGAACACAAGACACTTAAATCCCTCAGGCAAATTGCAAATAATGCCTTCTCAGCAAAGCAGGTCATATGCCAACCGTCTTACTCTTCGAGGACAGGGATACGCAAGACCCTCTGCCCAACCAGCCTATACATCAAGAACTGGCTCCAGTTCTTGGTATACCAATCACAGACAGTTACCTGCATCACAGTGGTTCTTTCAGAGGCAGTTCAGGAGATGACATAGTTAGGGTAGAGGCCAAACAACAAGCGGTTTGATTCCGCCTGCCAGGCAATGACTCCCTGATCCACGTTGCCTCCAATGTCACCCAGGTAAGGGGTTGGATTTCACTGTTCACTCACGTATGGGAGGGTATCATCAGACAAGCGGGTTTTGTCAACTGTAAAGGACGGATACTGAATGGAATTATGGAATTCATACAGCTACCGCGCAATCATCCACCACAATACAGGAAGATGTCTCTAGAACACCCGCACATCCTACGGAATCGTACCAAAATGTAGCCCTCACAATGACGACGGCCAAAAATTGCACCGCATATATATGTGGTGTAAACGGTTTAAAAAAAGTCGCCATTTTCGGCCGGCGCAATAATCACATAGATCCCATCCTACAGGCAGAAATAGAAGCTCTGCTACAAAAGGGGACCATAGAGCTTGCCCCGCCATCAGAGGTTAACAAGGATATTTCTTTTCTACTTCCTTGAGCCAAAAAAAGACCGAACCTATCGTCCTGTACTCGATTTGTGACCAGCAAACACACATGTCAAACCTCAAAAGTTCAGAATGACATCATTGCAAGACGTCATTCCCTTGCTCAATCTACATGGCAACACTGGGTATGAAAGATGCGTACTTTAATATTTCAATGTTGCCAGTACACGAAAGTACCTCAGATTCAAAGTCGTGTCGACACATTAACAATTCAAAGTACTGCCCTTCGGGATTGCATCAGCCCCTCAGGTTTATACAAATGTACTAGTAGTGGCAAACCAGCACAAATAATCTATGCAAGTGAACCCTTATCTAGACGACTGGCTCATAACTTGAGACACAACACAAATATGTCAACAAAATACGCAGAAGACAAACCTTCTGCATCAACTAGGGTTCTCCGTCAACGGCAAGTGAAATAGTTTCTAGGGGCAGTAGGGATGAGGTTGGATGGCTGTGGTAGTTTAAGCAGAACGGTTCTTTATTCACCATAAACTGGAAAAAAATTAAAAAACCGGAGTTCTTGGCCTGAACTCAAGGACTTAATTCAGTCTTCTCAAAATAAGCTTTCTTCCTGGAGCTTGTCAGATACGGGTGCACCAACTGTGCCTGTAGTTTAGTCCTCAAAAAGCCCAGATCGTCTCTGGTGTGGTTCTCTTCCTCTGCTCGGTTGTTCTGCAAGAGAACGAATGAACACAACCAAGCCTGTCATTGCTTTTCAGTTTAAATGGGGATTGGAGTGATTTTAGCTAATCAGCATTTACGTGGCTTGATTTTCTATATATACACCCCCCCCCAAAGCCCTGCCCCTTACTCTGATTGAAGCTTGCCATGGCACCTCTCCAACCGACTCCAGTGAAACACGTGCAGCTGCTGACTCCAGGGACCGTGGGGGTTCCGAACCGCCTCGGCTAGCTTTGTCAGAGGTATTGTATATGTTGGGTTGAACGTGTTCGTGAATGGGAGCCGCTGGGGTAATGAGACCGTCCTCTGGTGTTTCTGCCGGCTGGTCGCTGGTTGTCTTCTCTCTCCTCCCGCTATCCGTAGACCTGAGCCGAGTGTACCAGTCCCCTGGTCTATTCCCTTGGGAGTGTTTGCCACCTGGTGGCGTTTCCTTGTTCTCTTGTATGGTTTGTCCGGGTTTCTGCGCTTTGTTAACCACACTGGTCCCCCCAGTGTTCTTTCACTATGCGTCGCAGTTTGTCTGGGTTTCCGCACTTTTAGCCTCACTGGTTGCTCCCGGCATTGTTTCAATATGCACTACTCGAAGCCCATTAGGCGAGTCTTAGTCTGCCTTTGTCCTGTACAACGGCACTCCGGTTTCCAGCTTATTCGGGTCTGTGTCCGATTCATCGGCAACCGTCCAGGGCAGCTTCTGGTAGCCTTTCGATGACACAGCCCGCTCACAGGGGCTTTAATTCAAACAGAAGACAAGAAGACACTTTGGTCTTCTCCTCCAACGAGAAGGTCCAAAACATAGTAGGTAAAAATCCCATGTTATGCAGTCGGTCGATAGATAACATGACGATAATGCGCCTTCTGGGTATGGTGGCATCATGCATCTTCATTGACAAATGCAAGGATGCACATGTGTCCAATACAGGAATGGTTAGTTAAACAATGGTCTTGGGCAGAACGCAATTGGGACGATCTAGTTGAGGTTTCGCAAACAGTAGTGTCGGCGCTTCAGTGGTGGTTAAAAGGAAAGCCCTTTGTCAACCCGCCAACACATGCCGCAATCATAACGGACGCATCACTTTCAGATTGAGGAGCGCATTTCCTCCACCATACAGCGCACAGCATGTGGACACAAACACTAGGAAAAAAGCACATCAATGTTCTCGAATTGCTAGTAGTGTACCAAGTACTACAAGCCATCCATCAATATCTAGCAGGGAATAATGTGCCAGTTATCACAGACAGCACAACACAACAGCTATGTTTTAAAATCAATAAACAGGGCCGGCCTTGCTCCCTAAATTTGACCACACTAGCTCAGAAAATTTGGAAGTGGAGCATCTAGAGAGGAATTTTCTTCTGATCTCAACACGTCCCAGGAAACACAACTGGCTAGCAGACACACTAAGCAGAAACACAAGTTAACCCTCCGATCATGAGCGAGAGTTAGATTCAAACATTGTAAAGGAAATCTTTTTGCATTGGGGGCATCTAGCCATAGATCTCTTTGCAACAAGAGAAAACGCAAAATTCCACACTTATGCCTCCAGGTTCCCACAAAAGGGATCCAAGGGGTACACACTGTGGCTCAGTAGGTCAGGGATATTTGAATGCTCTTTTTCTCCGACACCACTCTTGAAGAATGATCCTAGTTGCTCCTATGTGGGCATGTTAAACATGGTATTCACACCTTCTCAGGATGTTCATTTGCCCACCAATTAAGGTAACCTGTCCTAGCACTTCCCACTTGATGCACCTGGCACTTACCCCCTACTCCCCCACCCCTTCTCTCGCTAGTTCTTAATGCTCACAAGGCCTAGTAGGCCTGCATCGATCTTACAATGTTATATCTTATTACTCCCATGTTCTTGACCTGTGGGCGCTTTGAAACACATTTTACTTATTGTATAAGCGCCTTACAAATGCACAATAAATAAAATAAATTACAACATATCACAGAATCAAAGGTCAATCGTTCATCCATATCCTCAGAAAACCAATTTAGCGTCTTAGCTCCTGAGGTCATATAGTTCGGCCATCTTAATTTACCTAGCAGATGCATGGAAATATTTACTTTAACAAATGGAAAAAAAATTGTATTGTCTACAAAGTCTAATGTAAACCCAATTAACTGCTCACCATCTCACAAAATACGCCATCTACTTCCCTTGTTGGATTTGGGTCTAGTTTTTAAATCCTTTAAAAGACCATTTAGCTGCACTATAGGCATACTCAACATTACAAAGGTTTCATGGTAGCAGTTTCTAGTCGTGAAAGCCTTCATGGAAGGGGTCAAAAGACTATTTCCCCCTATTACAAGTCTTGTTAAGATGGATTTCTAGAATCCGGCCAAGAGGACAGATGTTAGGAGGCCACCCTAGCTATAGTGAACAGGGGAACTCTGCAAGGTTAGCTAAACCCAATCAAGGTAAGCGTGGAGCGTGTCAAGGCTAAGGGCCTTATTCAAAGAAGCATTTTACAATGGCGCAATCCCATTGGAAAACGCTTTGTGAATCAGGCACTTAGTCTCAAGTAAGTACAAAAATACTCTATTATAGGCAAAACACACACTTGAAAATGAAATAGGCAGGTAGTAACATCACACAATACTCAATTAATACTTCATTATTTAATTTGATTTTGCGCATCTGGTTCAGTTCCTTGTAGGCACCGGGTTATTATCCGAGCAGTGGCGCGCAACTGGGCGCCTCCTACCCGCACCCACGATACGTGGTAGCCATTTTATTTCTTTATGCCAACATTATTTTGGTTTATTATTTTCATTATTTTCTGACACTTAGCTTTTTTTTCCCTCTATGCCAGCAGGCTGGCTGAGGTTGTTTGGCCTCTTGACTTCACTGAGGCCCTTGCTCTGCGACTTGTAGTCTTTTCTTTATTTTCTTACCGACATACACTGTTAGGGCAGACTGTTTTCACTGCCTATTGGCTTACCGGATTGGTTACGGTAATACAAAGCAGCCAAATAACCAGTATGTTGGCAGACCGCACAGCGGGAGAGAGCCTGTCAAGACAAAGTTAAGCCTGTCTGGGCCAAGGACGGGCCAGACGGGCTTGGACTTCCATTTTTACTTGGAGTTACTCGTGATACTATTCTGGAGCTTGCTTCTTTAGATGCAGTATTTCCTGCGAATTGTAATACTGCCCGTTTTGTTAATAATGTTTTTAATCAGGCTAATGACTCTATCCTTAATGCCTATTTATTAAGTACTCGCGCCTTTAATAGCACACACTGCATTTGTGCTTGATTTTATTATCGGAACACTGTCCAGACTTATTAGGCCTCCAGGAGACTTGGCTGTCTGAAACCTCTGCACCTATGTTTGCACATGTTCTTCCAGGGGACTAAAACATTATACATCTTGAGAGAGTAGCCACCCACCTGGGTGGGGAGGGGTAGCAATTATTTTTTAACTTTTTAAGTGCTCCGGTTCCCCTGTCTCATAGGTTGGCAATGGAGGCATTGCTATTGCTTTTAGCCATCTCTGCTTTGCATTTCTTTCATTTCTTAATTGCGTGCTGCCCTCCGAGGGGTCATACTCACACTTTCTCCATTCCTTTTTGGAAGTGACTGCATTTCTCCAAATTAAGTATTGCAATCTTGTGGTACTTGGTGATTTTACTAGGTATAATACCCTTCAAGGGCCAGTGTTTGGCCCTTTCTTTGACTCACAATTGAATCTTGGTTTTAACCAATTGGTACGTGAGCCTACACACTCGAAGCTCACCCACCCAAAGCTCACCCACCCACGTAAATGTCCACCTCAACCATGTTTTACAGACAGATGCTTCTAATACATGGATAGGTGCAGTTTTGAGCCAACTGGATGAGAAAGGCAGGGAACACCTATCTGCTTCATCAGCAGGAAGCTGAAGGACCGTGAGACAAGGTGGGCAACCATAGAATGTAAATGTTTTGCCGTTGTGTGGTCTCTAAAGAAGTTTAGGCCATACTTGACCACCAACCCTTGAGATGGTTAATGCAGATCGGGGGGGGGGGGCCAAAATTGTCGAGATGGTCAATCTGCATCCAAGAGTTTGATTTTACCATAGAACAGAGGTCCGGGTGTAATCACCAAAATGCTGATGGTCTTTTCAGGAAGTATTACCGACTGGAATATGAGATTCATCCAGGAGTGGTTTAAATCCTCCTATCCCTTAGTCCGGGCGGGATGAGTGTTAATGACACTTCTCATTCCTGTGCTAATTCCCTTCAACCTTGGAGACCCCCATCTTTTGCTGGATTTAGGACTTTTTAATTTTAACCCTGGAGTGAGTGAGACCATTTTCTCACTGTGTTTTTACCCAAGTCGGATGATGTGTTTTCACTGTTTTGGAGACTGACATTCGACACAGGCATCTGATTTTTGTATGGGGACACACCTTCAGTGCCGTGTCGCTGAGAAATCCTTTCGATTTCTCATAAGGTTTAAATACCTTTTTCTTGTGTGAGCTACAGTTGCCAAGAATAGTAAAGTGAAATTGACTTTATTTACCTTTTCTCTTTGTAGGTACAGCACACACCATCTTGTGTGGAGTGCTGGGGGGTTACCTAGTAGCCTCTTATCCTGCTCTCTCATGTAACATGTTTTTTACCCTCACTACTTTAAATGGCTGGTGGCAGTGGTTTAATTTTTCCTTCCATTGTGCTTTTTTACCGGAGGCTGAACCCTCAGCTGCAGTACAGAATGTCAAAATGGCCCCATCTTCTTTTTACGCCATTTTCTGTTTGTGAGGTCTTCCTTGGGTTTTACTGTGCGTTGAGACATTTTTGAGCCCTTGTTTTGTCTTGCCTTTGGCGGGCTTCAGCCCTGAAGCCCGCCTCTGGCTCCATTGTGTCTTCAATTTCCTTCCAAAGGGAGCCAAGGGAGCCACCCAGGTCGGTTAGTTAACAGGACGTCGTTCGCGTATAGGGCGATTTTATGTTCATGGGCCCCCACCTTCAGCCCCCTTATTCTAGGATTTTCCTAGAGCTTTGAGATTTCAGCTCTGCCTCCCAGAACCTAACCCCCCTCCTCAAGCTTAGCTGCAGTAATGTTTGAAACCCGCCTCTGTGCTAATAAGGGAACCTCTGACCACCGCCTTCATGGCGTCCCAGGTTACACTTATGGATGTGTCTACAGGCGTATTTTCCCTGAAATAGTTTTCTATTGTTTGCCCGATTTTGCTTCGGATGCTGTCATCCAACAATATGGAGTTATGCAACTTCCACTGCCATTGTGGAGGGTCCCTCTGGCCCGAAATGCTAAGATTAAGATTTGCAGAGACTGGGGTGTGGTCCGAGATCATACAGGTGTGGATCTCTATTTTATCTAGGCAGGGGAACAGGATACTGGAGACTAGTAAGAGGTCAATTCTCGAGTATCGACCATGCGCGCCGGACTAGTCGGTGTAGTCCCTCGTATCCTCGTTAGCCAACCTCCATGCCTCAACTGTTTCGCTTTCCCTTAGGAGCTTTGCTAGGGAGAGCGCATGCGTGAAGTCCGAATCGGTGGGGCGGTAGGGTTTTGTCCGTTTGGGGGTTGGGAACCAGATTAAAGTCTCCACGAGGAATCTTTCATTAAATGTAAAACTACTTGGGATAAGGCCCGTGATGAACTTGTTCTGGGCAGTGTTCGGGCAGTAGATTGGCACAATAGTGATGGGCTGCTCCACGAATAATACCTTCAGTAGAAGGAATCTGCCCCCGGGGTCCCTTCTCACTGTGATTTTTGTTAGGGGGACTCTATCACTCAGTAGAATTGCTGCTCCTCGTTTTTTCTCCCCGGAGGAGGCCAAGAATGCTTTCTTGAACCTTTTAAATATGATTTGGCTTTCGTCCGACTGCAGTAGGTGGGTCTCCTGAAGGAGGACTATGTCTCCTGATAGTTGCCCCAGCCTGTGTTCCACAGATCTGCGCTTAGTTGGGGAATTAAGGCCCTGGACATTCCAGGTGAGGACTACAATTTCGTTTGTCAGCCATCCCCAGGAGGAGCAATGGTAAGCATGGCGGTGGATCTGTCGATTCTAATGCCCGCGTGAACCGTGCGTGTGGTGGCCTGCTGGCTGTACCGCTTGGGGGTGTTCTCAACAACGATGTCCAGTTAAAGTACCTAATGCAAAAGGATCGAATGCCAAAGAGTCGACTCAATTTGACCTAAAACCAAAGGGTCGAATGTTTTTTTTTAAAAAATATATTTTATTTTGGCTTTCCGTTTTTGAAAAACAAGTGGTCTTACCACAAAAAAGGGTGTTGGGGGAGGGGGTTCCCCAAAAAAAATATATAATAATTCGACCCATTGGTTTTAGGTCCTTTTGATTCGACCCTTTTGGCATTCGATCCTATGCATTCGAAACTTTGACCTATAACCGTTCTCAACTGATGGTGTTCTGTGTTGTGTGGCTATCTGAGATAGCGGACTAGATGAGTCCGTTCTTCCAGTGCTTCCTGGTTTCCACCCTCCTCCTCTCTCTCCCACCCTGCCCCCCCTTGAACCTAGCAGGATAAAACTCATCCCACTTAAAAGGGTAACTGGTGGTTCTGCCGCACCTATCAAGTGGCCAACTGGGCCCAACGCATAAACTGTGGTGTATCATAACAACTCAGGTTTAGGTCCTAAGGATGGGTGTGTCAAGAGGCCCTTGGGCCCCACTTCACAGATGCCCTCATGAGTTTCTCTGTTCCCCTCCACCCTTGGCTGGCGCCCTCACGCTCTGCTCGGATCCCACTCCGGGTTGGTGCTCATGAAGAGACACGAGTTCCTGGTTGAAGATCAACAACCAGATTGATGAAGCAAAGGTGGTGTTGGTCAGACTGGTTTAGGCACCTTTTGGGGAGGCCCGCGGATCCTACGCCTTCGACGAACTCTAGACAAAGATGTCCCAGTCTGCTTCCTGGGGGTGTTTCGGGCCTTCTCGACTGCTTCCGACTCTTCCCTTCCCCTGCCGAAACCCATTAATTTTTCTGCTTCCTTTTAGGGAGTGAATCTCCTGGTTAGCTCCCTCCCAGGTGAATTTCACAGATGTTTGGAAGCCCCAGCAATACAGGATCTTTCTTTCACGCAGCCATTCCGTTAACACCTTAAGCACTTTCTGCTTCTGGAGGGTTGAGTTTGCGAAGTCTTGATAGAGGAGGATTGTGGAGCCCTGAAAGGTGATTTGGTGCATTGATCTGCCTTCCCGCATAATGTCTTCCTTGATCTGATAGAAGTGCACTCTTGCAAGGATGTCCGGCAGAGACTAGGAGGCCCGCCTCGGGACCGTTCTGTGTACTCGATCCAATTCCAAAGGAGAGTTGTCGGGGAGTGTGATAATAAATCTAAACAGATCCGAGACATAGCTTTTCAGCCTGCATCCGGGATTGAGGACGGGATCCCCCGGAGGCGGATGTTATTTTGCTGCAACCTGTTTTCTGCGTCCTCCTGTTTCGCCTCTAGTGCTTCACATCCCGCCTCGAGTGCTGCTATTCTGTCTTGCCACTTCTCCCATTCGAATTTCTGGTCGCAAAACTCGTTCTCAATCTCAGCAGCTCGGGTTTCTACCGCCACTACGAGGATGTCAAGGGAGTTGAGGTTCTGCGTAACCACCTCGGTTCCCTTTTGGATCTCTCTCGTCAGGGCGGATAATAAGTCTCTCAGGTCTGACTTGGTGGCAGATTGTGTTGGGTCCAGACCCTCCTGTGTCAGACCAATGCTCGGTGTTAGTTCTCCAGGCGGGTCCCCCTTTGCTTTCTCTGCAGCTATCCCGCTCATTAATGTTGCAATGTCCGCCTGTCTGGATGCCTTCCCGCTTTTCGCCATCTTTCCTGGGTGTGTAGCGCTGTGCTCCGGTGGGTGGCAACCCACAACTTACTCTTTCAAAGAATCTGTGCCCACACCTTCTGCTGCAGCGCAAGGGGCCCATGGAGTTCGGATCCGCGGCGCTGGGTGAAACTGCAGGATTCCAAGACCCCGATTCTCCCCTGGCGCTCCCTTGCTTGGCTCGGTGGTGATGAGGCATTTAAGTCAGGCGGTGCTTGTGTCTTCTCCTCCCATCAGTGTAAGAGGAAACGCCCCTGAGGAAGAGGGTTGGGTGGGTTTACAGTTCTGTGTTTCGGGAGATCACCCTCTGCTGGGGATCTCATGCATCACCAACTTTTACTGTGCCATTATTTCTGAAGCATAAAGATGCATTCTTCTTGGGGTGGTATTTGCAATGGTCCCCTCATCGTCGGCCCATGTCAACAGCCTTGCAATCTTAGGCCATTGGTATTTGCATGCTTTTTCTGCATTTGCCACCACTACTTCCCATTTTCCTGTTAATGCCTTGCTCTACACACAAATCCATCAGCCCATCCTTCAGGAGTGAGCAAAGTTTTTTTTTAATTTGTAGTTGTCCTCTTTCCCAGCATATTGGTATTTCCTCTTTGTTCTTGGCTTGGCATTGTAGCATCTTATTTTCTTCAATTTTGCTTACTTTATTCCAGGCTGTTTGTTTCTTATAATTAGATGCATTGTTTCTTGCTCCTCTCTTGACTTTGTGTCTTGCACATAATTGTCTGCCCTTTGAGATGTCTTTTTATCCATCCACACTATGGATGCTGTTCTGCCTTGGAATTGTCCTCTGGTTAGGCAAAGTGCTAGGTACGTCAGGCAGTGTGCTGTTGCTATAAATATTTTATAGCTTCCCAAAGCATAAGGTATAAGGGAACACACAATGGCTTGCGTCTGACGTTCATCTCCCCATGTTTTTCATGTGCTGATACCATAGGTTTTTTTTAAATGCATCAAATTGTCGAGATATGTATTTATATTTTTGTTAGGGAGAAATTTCTCTTAAGGCTAATTTCCCAAACCTAGTGAGTCCCCCAGCAGCTTTGCTGGATTTTTGGGCTTTATTTTTTCTCCTGCTAAGAGTGAGACTCTTTTTCTCCCACTCTTAGACATGATTTGAGGTGTTCCTTTGACTGTGAATGTGTTTTATGGGCTATGGAGGTCCTTTACCCCATAGGGCTTCATGTGTTTTTGGTATGTGGGTTACACTGCACCCTCAGTGCAGTAACCCAGGGGCGGCATAGTGACCCCCAAACCATAGACTCCATACCCTGGGACGGACTACTGTCTCCCATGGCATGTAAAGTCACCATTGGCTTTACTAGTCCCAAATTATGAACAGAAACCAGTACAAACCATCATATTGTGGACATACTGGTCGGGGCAATTCGATTGCCCCGGGGTCTGTTGTTCGAGGGGGCACGTCTCCGTCCCCCCTGATAGAGTTTTGGCTGGTGGCAGTGGATACTACTTTTTATATTCAACCGGAAATATTTTCCTATGAGATTTTCCCTTTGTTCGAGGCTACCACTTTTTAATATAGCCTCGAACATACCGCTGGTTTATTAAATTAATATAAAATCACCGGTTGGTATTTTTTGCCGAAACTCTGTTGCAAAATGGCGTTTGTGTTCGCTTCTGTGACTCCAACCCAAGTAGGGCCCTTTGTTCCACTTTTTGGCGGGCTTCTCCACAGAAGCCTCCAAAAGTGGTGCCACTCTGTCTGGGTACCACAGAGGGTGTGGGAGGGGGTTTAGGCACCCTGGACTGAGTTGCCTTGGCAACTCAAGTCGCACTCTTATGTGATTGGCCCAAGTGGTGAGCCGCCCGGCTCACCACTTAGCATGTTTGATTGACAGCTAGGCTGAATGAATGGGGGTTTGCTGCATAAAGGCAGGGCTTTGGGGACTGGAACTTCAGAAGTCGTCACAGGATCTAAAGAATCCGAGGAGGGAGAAGCCGAGCCGACCTGCAATGACGACACCACCGGTGGAGCCCTGCTGAACCGTCTCACCACTTTTCCTGACGACAGAGGAGATCTCCAGTCTGGAGAGTCTTCTTCCTTTGACTGGTGGGGATAACCAGTTTGCCTGTCTTCTCGCCTTCCTGGACCATTTCGTGGCCGCCTTGCCCGTGCCAAGCACCCCGGCAACCGGAATACCACGGCTTACCACTACCGCGAAGAAAATGGTGGTACCTTGTAACCGGGAAACTCTGCGTCTGGTTTCTTCCCTGGCAGCGCAACGACCTTCAGCTTTCCTCAACGTCGAGACGACCTCTTCCTCTGGACGAAACACTGACTTGCATCCGCTGCCAGGAACAACTGCCCCCGCTGGAGCGTTCTTCCCACTTTCAGGTACTGTGTTCCGCCTGGCTTCCCTTGCGACAGATCGTTCGGGGTGACAGTAAATCCTCGACTTTCTAACCTGGGCTAGCCTGGGACCTGTTAACTAACGTTTCCTGACTTGATCTCAATCTTTTGTGAACTTTCTACAAAGACTCTTTGGGCATAACCCCACTGTGTGATCCTGGACACATTTCCCTTGCTCTCTCCAAGAGTGGGCCTGGCATTTGAACTTCCTTGCTCTCCAGTAGACTTTGCCTAACCTGCCTCACTGTGGTTCTTTGAAAAGTATTGAAATTTGTGTGCTTTCATAACCCTGCCTTTTTCCCTCCCTTTTTAATAACTTATTAGAGTGCCATCTTATGTTAAGCGCTCACCTCTGTCTGAAAATAAGTGTTGTTTCTCATTAAGACTTGTCTGATAAGTAATTAGGGATATATATATATATATATATATATATATATATATATATATATAATAGTGACTGTGTTGAATTTATTTACCTCTTTGTGCTAGTGTAATTTACGTGTGTCTTTAAATAATTATATACATTTACACCAAAGCTCTGGTCAGTGTTTGCTTGTGCTATTGTATCTCTGTACCTATTGTGTATACTCTATATACTGCCTAACTCATCTTGAGAGAAGTCTGACTGCTCAGCCACAGCTATCAGGTAAATCTGGGTGGTACAGACTGCTACCAATTGGGTTTACTGCCAACCACCTGTAGTCCTAAATCTTTTGCAGTGGTCCCTAAGGGAACTGCATAGGTTTCTGCCTAATAGTTTTCATGGTTTTCCTCAACATCCCTTTTACCCCTATGCCATGAGTATTTTGTTAAATTAGAAAAACAGGCTGTCTACAGTTCTAGGGGCAACAGTAGTAAAGGTGTCCTGAATACCCTCCATACCTGTAGATGTCTCGTTGACACCCTCCATATCTGTATTGTCTTTAATAACATGTCGGAAACACATGATAGGGGAAAACACCAATTCTAATACAAAATATCCCCATTAATATTCCATGGAAAGTCATTGACTTTCTTGATGGCAATGCATTTCTTATGTTTTGCAACCTCCCTATTTAGTTTTTACCTTAATATGTAACTCGCTTATTGTTTTTATGGATCACTTTTATATCAGAATCTGCAATGCAATCGCTATTATTCTCCAGCATGGGGTCTGGCATGGATTCACATGCTCATGAATATTCCCCGTCGTCACGCTGGGAATCCTCGGTACAGAAAAAAAATCGGTATCAGTTTCGTTTCTGATCTCTTTCCTAGTAGTAACCAATCACTGATCTCTGGGTCATACTCCCTACAGCCAATGACTGCCCTTTACCTAAGCCCCGCCTCCGGCAGCCATCCTCAGATTTTTACCGCACGTTCAAGTGTTGGGAGTCCTCGTGCTATAGCTCTCGAACTTTTGCTGCGTTTTCGTGCTTTTTCCAAGAGAATTTCTCATTTTTCGGTTAAATTGAGCCTCAAGCTCCACCGTCTTTACATCCGATCAACGGGGACTGGTTTTGGAAGTTTCTACGCCCCTCAAGGGTGAAGATTTAGTCGAACGACGCTTTTGGAGAATTCCAGAAGTTTCTGAGGCCTACCCCGGACATGGCCCAGGAGAAAGGGAGCTCGACGCCCAGGAAGCTGTTCAGGGCCTGCCCTGGATGCCAGCTGCAGAACTTGTTAAAAGAAGATGAGAATTCCTTATGCCTCTACTGTCTTCACAAGGACAAAACGCACGTGGAGGAGGACTGTGCGTTTTGCGGGAACATGTTGGAGCGGACCATGAGGGACTGACATCTTCGTCTCGCCAACTGGCTGGAGGGAAAGAGCCCGTCGGGTGAGAAGAAAAAGAAGAAATCCGAGCGGTCTTCGAAGTCCTGTGAGGGCGCGACGGGGGCCCAACAGAAGGCTAAGCACCACGAGTCCGCGGGCACCGGGAGCGCCGAACGGTCAGGCTCCTCGGTTGCCAGGCAGGGCGCATCCTCCCCGGCGCCATCGACCACGAGCCAACGCTCTGGCTCGGGTAAGAGGAAATCCGAGAACCCGGCCAAGCTTCTGGAGAGGCCCCGGTCGATCTCGAAGATTTTGGCTGATGGGGAGCGAGGCGGGGAGCCCTCCCCCAAGGTGAAGGCCACAAGCACTCAGTCGGTGACAAAGGCCTTGATTCACCCAGCCAAGGCCTCTATCGAGAAGGTCATGGCAACCCTGGCGCAGCTTGCGGAGGTTACACCTGTGGTAGTGGCCTCAGGGCCCAGAGTCTCCCTGCCACCTCGGAGAGAGGCATCTTTGAAGCCCATCGAAAGAACCCTCACGAAGCCCCCGGCGGAGAAAGAAGGGGGGGGCAGTGGCCCTCGTGGATTCAGACACAGTCTCCGAGGAGGAACTTGTCGAAGTCCCTGAGAGCCACGACGCGGGCATGGAGGAGGACCAGCCCGTCGAGAGGCATCCCGACGAGGGGGACGACGAAAGCGACGGTGGCGCCGACGGGACCCCAGACAAACCGTCAAGCCCGTCGCAGCCAGTGCCGCAGGATAGCTCGGTGGCCATTTTGATGGCAATTCAATCCTTATGCTCTGAAATAAGGACTAGATTGCCTTTACCCCCGAAGGAGGAGCCGGTGACGACGGGGTGGACCTCCCATCGTCCCCCATCCTCCTCCCCGGGCTTCCCTGCCCGATGAGATTGGATCCTTCCATGCAATGATGTCCAGGGCATCCAAGCTTTTCCAGCTCTGCCCGAAGAAAAGGAGGGGTTGCTCTATCAATGTCGAGAGACCAAGAGGAAGACGGTCCTCGCTGTACCTCTACTGGATGACATCTGGGACAAGGGGCTCTCCCTCCTCAAGAACCTGTCCACGACGCCGGCAAAAAGGGACCGATACGAAAAGAAGTACCAGGTCCCCGACCCGGCCCCTCTATGCCTTAGAGCACAGCCGACCCCGGATTCAGTCATCTCGTGGCGGCCAGGAAGAAGACAGGGGGGGGGGGGCATCTGCTTAGACTTCACCACCGGACGGCGAGGGAAAGAAGCCCGACGCGATGGGACGAGTTATCACGTCAGCGGCGACGACGATTAAGGCGGCCAACGCCCTGGCTATCGTTGCCTGTTACGACAGGGAACTTTGGTATACAATCGCTCCCTTGTTGGACTTCCTGCCGGACGACAAGAGAGCAGAAGCCCTGGAGATCTTGTAAGAAGGCTGAGGTGGCGACGGACATCGCTGACACCTGTTTCCACCAGTTGGGCAACACTGTTTGCCTCAGACGGCGCGGATGGCTTAAGGCAACGGATTTCCGCCAGGACGTACAAGCCAAAGTGTTGGACATGCCCTTCGACGGGAACAACCTGTTTGGGAAGACAGTGGATGAGTCCTTGCAAGCCATCAAAACGGACACGGAGACAGCCTGGGCCCTGGGAGTTCCAAAGGTTCCGGCAACGGCTCATCTAATTACCATCAAGTGGCCAGTTCGTCGTCGCAAGGGGCCTATAGAGGACGGGGCAAGTCTGGAGGTTCCCGCCGTCATCGCCAGGGAGGTGAAGGCGGCAAGGCGGCCTCGAAACAGGACTGAACCGACCGTGGCGTCGGGCCCCCACCGAAGCACCCCGGTGGGAGGCCGGCAGGCGAAGTGCGTCAGCGTGTGTGAGTCCATCTCCACCGACCGTTGGGTGCTGGAAACCCTGGCCCAGGGGCACGCCCTCGAGTTTCTAAAGAAGTGCCCTCGCGTGCCACCTGTGGCCAGGAAGGAAAGCCACGTACCCCAGCTGCTGCTGGAGGTAAGGGTGATGCTCAAGAAAGGTGCCATCAAGCTCGTCCCAAAGAGACTTAGGGGCTCCGGGGTCTACTCAAGATACTTTCTCGTAAAAGAAGACAGGAGGTTGGCGTCCCATCCTGGACCTGCGGCGACTGAACAAGTACATCAAGGCTCAGAAGTTCCGGATGGTCACCCTCCAGCACGTGCTGGGACAGCTGGAGGAGGACGATTTCCTGTCGTCGTTGGACTTGTATGATGCCTACTTCCACATCCCCATTCTAAAAGGACATTGGAAGTTCTTCAGGTTCGTGGTCCAAGGACGGCACTACCAGTTCAAGGCCCTCCCGTTCGGATTAAAGTCGGCACCCAGGGTATTCACGAAGTGCCTAGCACCTGTGGTTGTGGCTACACCTGCAGGGGACCCACGTCTATCCCTACCTGGACGACTGGCTCATCCGAGCAAGAACAAGGGAGCGCGCCATAGAACACACAGCGAAGACCGTCCAGCTACTCACGAACCTGGGTTTCTCCATCAACTTCCCCAAATCCCACCGGGTTCCTTCGCAGGTCGCCCAGTTTCTGGGTGCCAAGCTCGACACAGTGGCACGGCTGGCCTTGCCATCCGACGAAAGCCATCCTGGGCAAGGTGCAACTCCTGCTAGCCACGGACATAGCCTGGGTAATATCCATCAAATCCCTTCTCGGGATGATGTCCTCCTGCATTTATCTGGTACGCCTGTGCAGACTTCGAATGCGTCCACTGCAAGAGTTCCTCGAAGCACGCTGGATCCAGGCGATGGGCAGCTTAGAGGACGGGATACCGCTCAACGAGACCTTCCGACGAGCGATCCGGTGGTGGGGCACCCGCACTCATCCGACGGCGGGCACAGACTTTCAAACCCCAGCTCACCAGGTAACGGTGACGACGGATACCTCCCTGGAAGGGTGGGGAGCGCATACCGGAGATCTCCACGTGAGAGTCCTTTGGCTCCCGAAGGAAAACGGCTTCATATCAACATTCTGGAGCACTGCGCAGTGTTTTGGGCCCTCAGGTCCTTTCTTCCGTCCCTCAAGGGCAAGGTGTTGAGGATCTTCACCGACAACAACACCACGATGTTCTACAACAGGAAGCAGGGTGGAACCGGATCCCCAGCCCTGTCCAAGGAAGCCCAGGATCTGTCGCACTGGGCCGTCGATCAGGGGATGTTTCTGGTACCTTTTCATCTGTCGGGGATAAAGAACACCATCGCCGACTCACTCAGCAGGGAGCTGCGCTCGTGCCATGAGTGGGAGCTACGCCATGATCAAGTGGATCGACTCTTCAGGCTGTGGGGCAGACCCCAGGTCGATCTCTTCGTGACGGCAACGAACTCCAAGTGCCAGAGGTTCGCCAGCAGGTTCCCCCAACCGAGGAGCATGGGCAATGCTTTCTCGTTCCCCTGGGACAACCTGTTCCTCTATGCTTTCCCGCCATTGCCACTGCTACTCCGGCTCGTCAACCAGCTCAAGAGGTCCCGGTGCAGGATGATCCTCGTCGCACCGGCGTGGCTGAGACAGATCTGGTTCCCGGACCTTCTGGACTTATCGGCGTCCCCACCAGTGAAATTGCCCGCGGACGCGGATCTTCTCTCCAGAGAAGGAGGCGCCATTCTTCATCACGACCCGAAGTCGCTGAACTTGCAGGCCTGGCTCCTGCAGCACTAGAGTTTGGTGGATACGATATACCGGCCGACTGCAGAGAGGTTCTTGCAAAGGACAGGGCGTCCTCAACTCTCAAGTGTTACGGACACAAATGGAAGCGGTTCTCTTTCCGGTGCCGGGCACAGAAGATTAACCCTCTACGGATTACAGCCCCTCAAGTACTGCCGTACCTACTGTCGTTGGCCAAGGCTGGACTAGCTCACGCCTCCATCAAGATACATCTGGCTGCCATCTCCAGATACACCAGGACAACAGGACGGGTGTCCTTGTGGTCTCATCGCCTGGTGAAGGAATTTATGAAGGGACTATTTCGCTCGTTCCTGCCGGTGAAGGCCCCAGCCCCGGCGTGGGAGCTCAACGTGGTGCTGACTAGGCTCATGGGGGCCCCTTTCGAGCCTATGCATATGGCACTGTTGAAGTTCCTATCGTGGAAAACAGCTTTTCTTGTGGCTATCACCTCTGCACGGCGCGTGGGAGAGATTCAGGCCCTATCTTGCAAGCCTCCATACTTTTCATGACACGAGGGTGGTGCTCAGGACGCATGTTAGGCAGAAACCTGTGCAGTTCCCTCTGGGACCACTGCAAAAGATTTAGGACTACAGGTGTTTGGCAGTAAACCCACTTGGTAGCAGTCTGTACCACACAGATTCACTTGGTAGCTGTGGCTGAGCAGTCAGACTTCCCTCAAGAAGAGTTAGGCAGTATACAGAGTATTCACAATAGGTCAAGAGAACACAGTAGAACAAGTAAACACTGACCAGGGCTTGGTGTAAAAGAGATATAATTATTTATTTAAAACCACATCTAGAAAAACACACAGGCACTAATAAGCATTTCAAAAAGACGGTCACTAAAAGATATACACTCCCTTAAAAGAATATTAGACAAGTCTCAAGTAAAGCCCCACTTATTTTCAGACAGCGGTGAGCACTTAACGTAGATGGCACTCTAATAATTTGTTTTAAGAAGGGAGTGAAGAGCAGAGAACAAGTTGAAACCGATCCCAACACTTTTATCAGAACATAACAAGAGAGGAAGGCAAAGTAAAACCGTGAAGTTAGAGTTCAAGAGGCCGGATCCGCTTTCAGAGGATCCAAACGAAATGTGTCCAAGGTCACACAGTTGCAGTGCACAAAAGTCTTGTAAAGGTTCAAAAAGGAGTTGGACCAAAGAAAGGGACCAGTTAGAGGGTCAAGCGGCCAGCCCAGTCCAGAAGGTTAAGGGGTTATTATTACCTTGTAGCAATCTTTAGAAAGGGAGGCGTGGCGGACACAGTACCTTAAAGTGGTGAGAACGCTCCAGCGGGGCAGTTGTTCCTGGCAGCGGAGGCAAGTTGGTGCTTCATCCGGGGGAAGAGAGGATCTCGTCGTGGAGGAAGACAGGAGTCCGTTGCACTGCCAGGGAAGAAACCAGCCACAGAGTTTCTCAGGTACAAGGAGCGGTCCAGTGATTCGCGGTTCAGTGGTGAGTGGCTAACCGGCTGCCGGGGTGCTTGGCACGGGCAGTTCGACCACAAACCGGGCTGGGGTGCGAAGAAAGAAAGGTAAACTGGTTGTGCCCACCAGTCAGGGGAAGAAGCCTCTCCAGCCGGGAGATCTTCTCTGTCGTCGGGAAGTGGTGAGTCGGTTCTGCACAGCTCCACCGGTGGTGTTGTCGTGGTAGGTCGGCTCAGCTTCTCCCTCGTCGGATTCTCAGGTCCTGTGGCGACTTCAGAAGTTCCAGTCCCCAAAGCCCTGCTTTTATGCAGAAAACCCCCATTCACTCAGCCTAGCTGTCACTCAAACATGCTAAGTGGTGAGCCGGCCGGCTCACCACTTGGGCCAATCACACAAGAGTGCGACTTGAGTTACCAAGGTAACTCAGTCCAGGGTGCCTAAACCCCCTCCCACACCCCCTGTGGTACCCAGACAGAGTGGCACCACTTTTGGAGGCTTCTGTGGAGAAGCCCACCAAAAAGTGGAACAAAGGGCTCGACTTGGGTTGGAGTCAAAGAAGAGAACACAAACGCCATTTTAGAATCGAGTCTTGGCAAGAAAATCTCAACCGGAGAATTAATATTAATTAAATAAACCAGCGGTATGTTCGAGGCTATGAGAATTAAATAATTAAAGTTGGTAGCCTCGAACAATGGGAAAATCCCATAGGAAAATATTTGCGGTCGAATATAAAAAGTAGTTTCCACTGCCACCAGCCAAAACTCGATCAGGGGGGACGGAGACGTGCCCCCTCGACGAACAGACCCCGGGGCAATCGAATTGCCCCGACCAGTATGTCCACAATATGATGGTTTGTACTGGTTTCTGTTAATAATTTGGGACTAGTAAAGCCAATGGTGACTTTACATGCCCTGGGAGACAGTAGTCAGTCCCAGGGCATGGAGTCTATGGTGGGGTGTCACTATGACACCCCTGTGTTACTGCACGGAGGGTGCTGTGTAACACAAATAGGAAAAACACATGAGACCCTATGGAGTAAAGGACCCCATAGCCCATAAAACACATTACCAGTCAAAGGAATACCATAAATCATGTCCAAGAGTGGGAGGAAAAAAGGGTCTCACTCTTGGCAGGAGGAAACAACAAACTCCACAAATCCAGCAAAGCTGCTGGGGGACTCACTAGGTTAGGGAGAATTCTCTCTTTAGGCTGAATTTCCTAACAACGCATCCCTCCTTCATGCCCAAGGTGCCGTCGGACTTCCACCTCAACGAGCCCTTGGTGTTACCTGTTTTCTTCCCGTCGCCTTCGTCGCCGGCCGAGAGGACTTTGCACTCGCTGGATGTAGCTAGAGCGCTGAAGTTCTATGTGGACCGCACAAAGAGTTTTCGGAAGACATCACAGCTTTGTGTGAACTGTGGGCCTGTGAATCAAGGGAAGGCTCTCTCGAAGGCTTCCATTTCCAGATGGCTCTCCGGCTGTATCATGCATTGTCACCGCTGCCCGGCCGTCCGAGAGCCCATTCGACCAGAGCGATCGCTGCTACCACGGCGTTCTTGTCTGGTGTGCCCCTGCTGGACATCTGCAGGGCTGCTACGTGGAGGTCGACGCACACCTTCACGAAATTCTACTGCGGCGATCGGGATTCCAGGGAGGAGTCCAGGGTCGGCCAAGCAGTGCTGCGCAACCTGTTCGCCTGAAGGGCCTGGTGAGGAGGTAAGAGTTGCTTAATGTTGAGTTTATGCATTGCTTAATGTTGAGCCTTTTGCCACCTCCTGTAGTTGTGCATGTGTGTACTGCTATGTAATCTTATATTCATGAGCATGTGAATCCATGCCAGACCCCATGCTGGAGAAGGAACAAGTTACTTACCTGTAACTGTTGTTCTCCAGCATGGGTCTGGCATGGATTCACATGGGAACCCTCCCGCCTACCCCTCTGCGGCTCTTCACTTGGTTATACTGCCACTTTACGTGCTGCCAAATCTGAGGATGGCTGCCGGAGGCGGGGCTTAGTGAGAGGGCAGTTATTGGCTGTGGGCAGTATGACCCAGAGATCAGTGATTGGTTGCTACTAGTAAAGACAGATCAGAAACGAAACTGATACTGATTATTTTCTGTACCGAGGATTCCCAGCCTGACGACGGGCAATATTCATGAGCATGTGAATCCATGCCAGACCCATGCTGGAGAACAACAGTTACAGGTAAGTAACTTGTTCCTTACTCTGAGCAAAATGTGGGCAGTCCGGGCCCCCCATAAATGCCAAATGGACAGTAAATCCAAATGGCTGTCACTGCGCCCTACTCCCAGTATAGTCCCTGGGCTCCCCCACCTGCTCCCATGAGTCTCTGGGCTCCTTCATCCCACTTCTATCAAGTCCCTGGGCTCTCGCAACCCTGCTCCCACCACTATCCCATGGCTCCCACCCACCCTGCTCCCAGAACAGTCCCAGGGCCAGTGGCAGTTGGTGAATTTATTAAGTGGAGGGGCATAAATATTTCCCACAGATATGCCATAGCGAACGAGTGTAGTGGGAGAGCCCGAACCAATCGAGGGTGGATCGGGGGGGGGGGGGGAGTTGCCCCCCAAGAATATTTTTTAAATAATGGGCTAAAATGTTGCATTTTAGAGCATACTTTTGCAATAAATTGGGTAAAAAGTCACACAGTTTGCAATTGGCGCTGGGGAGCAGGGGGCAGGCATGGTATTTTTTATGATAGATATTCAGTTAAATTATACCATCCCCGTCCCCTGGGCCCCACAGCACCTATTGCACTCACACAATCAACGTGATTGTGTGTATGCAAGGCGCTGGGGGACGGGGGGGGCATGGTTTTTTTGACTGGACATTTTTTTTCAATATATTTCTCATTATTATTGTATGGATAATTGTCTATTGTATCTCTTTGTTACTTTGATTTCTTCTGTTAATATTTAATTGGTTTATATATACACAATTACTACTTTGATTCCATTAAAATGCATCAACTGTAGACAGTTTTAAAATGGCATAAAAATCAATTAATACAGTGAACCAACAATAGACCTGAGGAGGAAAACACATTGGTTTAACAATTGACATAATACTGAGCCCCTACCAACTAGACACAGTTCTGTGTGAGGATCCTCCCCACCCCCCACTTGGGCAACCTGTAAATAAAGATAATAAACATGCCCAGTCCATATATTATTCAATATAGTCTTGGTTCCCTCTAATAAGGCTTTACTACCCCAATGTACATGGTTTAGCAGAGTTCTACTTCGGGTCGTTGACGGATCCTTCTTGAGTGGACTCTCTTTAAGGCAGGAGCCATGGTTCGTCGTGGTCCCACGAAGAAAAGGTGAACAAAGGTGTCGAGGCAGCAGCTTCGGTCCTGCATTGCTCATCCACGTCCTGCAAAAATGATGCATGCCTTGCACCTCGACAATGATAGTTTGTTGCTGCAAAGAGTCAATGAAGAACTTTGGCCCAGCAAGGGCGTCGGGTCGTCGTCGGCAGCTGGCGTTGGCGATCGGGAGTCAACCACGGCTGGCTTCCGTATCTTGGTTGGCGTCTTTGAGGACTTCGGGTGGCGGTAAACCCACTGGCCAATTCTCCTTGGTTTGACGGCGATCTTGACTTTCTCCGGCGGGACGAAGCGGTCGACAATGATGAGCAAGGAACTCATTGATTCAAATGTCTTGGGCAATGGCGCGTTGCGGCTCCGGTCGATGATGTTGGTAGTCAGTGGTGATGGACTTCAATGCCCGGCCGCTTTGCTTTGTAATTCCGCGGCGGCCCCTGATCGGCAGCCTTTCGAGGACTGACTTCCAGGGCGCTTCGGCAAAGGTTAACTGGTGCACAATGGTCCTTCGTAGCTCGGGAAGAGGTCTCCTTCCAGGTCCTCTCTTGGATCAGTTTCTTGAAGACACAGCAGCTTTCGGATTGCGTCGAAGGGAACACCTTCTTCTGGCTCGGCTTCGAGAGTAAGCATCAAGTATCGACTTCAGCTTCTGAACGATTTCCATCCGTGAGAGGTCCCCAGATATACTGTTTTGGTCTCTCATTCACTCTGCTGGGTCACACTCAGGCAACCAATCATTCAGAAGGGCATTCAGGCAGGCAGCCAATCAGGCTCACAGTGCATTCAGGCCATTCACTTCCCTCCAGACACTCACAACAAGGTATGTGTATTGGGACAAGTACCCAGCCATTCAGCACTGCACACTGCATTCATACCAGTTTCGGGTAAGGCTGTCTCAGTCATTGTGTCACACACCAGAAACTAGACACCCATAACATGAAGTGCATATTGGCCATCCACTCCATTTACCCAGGTCCCACCCCAAGGGCGTCCCCACAACAGTCATTGGGAAGGCTCCACCAGTCTGGCCTGGACTTCCCCACAATACCATATATGGAACTTCCACCCAACAGCCAGTCAGGGGGAAGGGACAGACTCAGGGCTTCCCGGGACTTCAGGAAATCAAGGTAACAGGCGATAGAAAGCAAGAGGTTGCAGGGGCCATCCTGTCTCCTATCAGGAATCAAATGATTCCAATGGCAGGGCCTGGGTATCCCAAAATGGTTGATAGTCAGAGCACCTGTCAAATTCAGCATGGAGCTGCCACCACCTACTCTGTGGGCCACACACAGGTGCCCAAAAACATAAACTAGGAGTACAGAGTTGTACCCCCACCCATGGGTGCCATAAGGGTGTCCCAAGCATCTGTTCACCTAACCAAAAAGAGGAAGGGCTGCAATGCCAGGAGTCCCACATGGACTCCTGTGCAAAAAACAAAACGGAACACACATGATCTAAAAAAACTACAGGACAAGGACATGGAAGCCCTGTCCCTCCAATGCATTTCCAGCATCACACCCCATCTTGGGAACACCTCACGCACAAGGAACTTGGCGGCACACGTGGCATCGGGGTGCGTGCATGGACCTGCCTCGATCAATCTAGAAAATGGACATACCACGACAAGCACATTTCTCTAGCCGTTGCATGTCTGCAGCATATCCACATCTATATGTAGATGCTGAAAGGGTCCATTGGGTCTAGGAATTGCTCCTCTTACTGTTTGCAAAGTATGTCCTGCAATACATTTTTGGCACCCTATGCAATTTACAATGAACTGTGCCACATGCTCTAACAGATTTGGGGAAAACCATTCTTCAATTGTAGCAACACGACTCTCTCGAATTGTATGTGCTGGGTAGTGAAGTTGCTCCAGCGCTACTCTCAAAAATGCTAGAGGCATAACTGGCTTTCCAGTGTGTTCCTGCCCCAAATTGCCTCAGTGGGGGATAAAGAACACCCCTGCTTTCTCCATAGATCCTGCTCTTCTTGTGGGGCTCGTCCTTGTATTTCAATGAACTGGGCAGCATTTTAAAGCCCTCCTTTACCAGTAAGCACCGTCCTGTCATCTGTTTAACATCTTCTATTTCAAAAGCAGACGCAGGTGGATAATGGGCTGCCTTTTTCGCCTCTATGCCTGCAACTTCATTTCTGCAGCAGATTACGGCTGTTCTCTTCGAAAGCGCTGCACATTTTACAACTGCTAGGGTCAATGGGAGACTTAATGCTTCAATAAACCTATCCATACTCTACATATATGTTTACTCAGAAAAGGCGCCATCCAGAGGGCCGCATTATCCGAGAAACATGCTATATCCTTTAATCTGGTAACCAATTGACCATGATCCACCAGGTCAAAGGCGGCTGACAAGTCCAATAACCTAAGCATCACAGCCTGTCCCTTGTCCATATACTGCAGCAACCTTGATTTTAAATCCAGCAAAGCCGTCTCTATGATCCAAGGCTCTGCCTAAACCCTGACTGCCTCTTAAGAATGTCATGTTCATTCGGAAATATGGAAAGGTGGAGATAAGCCACCTGGTCCAGAATTTTCAACAAGAACAGTGTATTTGTAATGGGGCAATAATTTGCTGCTGTATCTGGACAAAGACCTGTCTTTTTATCGCACGGTTCTCTCATCTCCAAATGTCATTGCTCTTGAATGTTTTGAATAACGGCGGCAGGATCTTCAACCTCACCAATTTTCCTAGCCATAATCTCACCCATAACTGATGTGTCTGGATATTTTACTCTGAGCGTCCGCCATACATACGCTCTGCAATTATTAAATGGTGCTCCATCACGTGTTGTGTTTTGTGCGGTCACACTTGCATATCCTGCTCTTTTCCAAATGTCGTTGGCTCTCCCCTACAATGGCTGCTAGCAGGCCTTTTATGTCACCTATAGCTAACGTCATCCCTGATGTCATTGTCTCAAACTCATGAATCCGGTTTCCCGCACCAGCGGTTTAACTCTGCAGCTTACATTTTAAATTATCTTTATTCATTTGTGGCCATGGTATATATTGTGTTGTCCTCCCCCTTTCTGTAATAATGGGAATTGTGAAAATCATGGTCCATAATCATACCTGCCGGGCTAGTCTTGCCGTTTCCGTTTGTCTCTGTCCTGGTAGGGCCCTTAATCTTCTTACATAAGGCAGGGATACATCCCCTGCACTGTGCGATCATGGTTGTGGTCGATCAGTGTATGTTGGTTCTGGTGTTCTCTCCTTGGGGTCCTCTAGATCTGACCGTTTCACCCTCTTTTCTACACTCTATTCTGTTGAAAATCCTCATGCGCCTTCCCTTCGCGCGCACTTTTTTTCCTCCCTTTCTTTATCTGACAGTATTATGCCCTAACTTGTATGACTATTATCTTTTTCTGCGTCATCAAGATCTAGTCTGCTTAAAGACCGCATTCTGTGATCGTCTGTTATGACGTCTGACTTTCCTACCGTTTCCCTTGACAAGGATTGTTCTGTATTCTCTTGGGTTGTATACCCTTCTTTATCCCTCATTTTCCTGTATAAATTCCCAAGCGGTTCCCCTATGTCTTCTGTCTCTCGCCCATCAACCCATGTGGATAATCTCGGCACCACCTGCAGCTCCCTACGGGGCTGTTGTGATCCTCTCTTTTCCTCCAATCGTTCTTGTGCATTGATCGGCACCAGGCTTCACTGACCTAGATATTCTATCTCATCATCTTTTAATCCCCTACTTATGTTAATCTCTTCTTCCCCTCTCCCCTCAATTCCTCTTCCTCTCACCTTCTTTGTAACCTATATATTTTCATTCTTTGAGCTTCCACCTACTCTTGTTTCTTCTCTTCTGGCCTCTCCTTGCCTCGTTCTTTGCTTGCATTCTTTGTCAATTTCTTCTTTATATGCGCTCTTCTTTCTTACTTTTCTCATTCTTCCATTCATTTTCTCAAACCCCATCAATGCCTTTGTCGTCTAGCTTAAGTAAAATGTGTCCTCCCTTCCATTTAGCCTGCACTATTGCTATTCCCTCAGCATTATCCTTTATTTCTTGGTTTCCTTGCTTCTTCCTCCATCTCCATCCGTCTATCTTGTCTGTCCTTTCATCATACTGTTTTCTTTCATGGCATGCCGATATGTGTTCCCTGCTTTTGCAGTCTTCTGCGTTGTCCTCACTGTTATAAGCGGGGGGCGCATGTGTTGGATTAGCGTATCCCGCTGCTGCTTTTAATTCCTTTAAAGTATCAAATTCCTTCTCCCCATCTACGCTCTTGTTTTCTGGAGGGGAAAGGGGAACTGACGATGTTGCATCCTCCCCACAGCACGCTGATTAATCGCCGCTTATTATCCGAAATCAGGATATTTTAATCACTTTTAAGAATCTATGCAACTGTTTTTTGTTCATTCGTTTACACTTTCTATCAATTTCTGTTCTCTCCTTTTATTATTGATATTGTAAGAGTCGCTCCTTTATTTATTTCCTCTGATTTTTACCCTCCTGATTGACGTCAATCTCTTGGTCAAAAAATCTACCATCACCTTAGTTTTTTCACTATTGTTTTATATGTATTAGTCTAAACACAACAAATACTTTATGCTGACATATTATAACTCCATACACGTGCACATTTGTACATGTTTGTGTACGTCTTCCTTTACTATCTTTAGTAGATGTATCTCATCTCTTGTTTACTCCGTTTTGAAGTTTCATACACTCTTCTTATTGGCTTATAGGAATCCTTAACACACCTATTTGGAGTATTTTTAGTGCATACCCTTCTGCCCTTCTTGGAACTGGGAATCAATATATCTACTTCTCTTTATATGCATATTATTTACAACACATGCCATCTCCCTACTTTGCCCACTGTTGTTGTTCTACTTACTTCTGTGACTCAGCTCAAGTCTTTCGGCATTGGCTCTCGCCCAATCGACCAGTTGGCCTTCCGTCCACGGGGCACCTGAAGGGACAGGAATTTCATCAAGGGGGCACCTGCCGACCGTATCTTCTTTACACGCGTTTTTGCGCTGCGCTCTCCGCAGGAAGGTCTGCGGTCTTCTTGCTAATGGCAGGAGTAGCCAAATGTCCAAAGGTCTGGATCTGGGCCGAGGTAGATTAGACTGTAACCATCTTCTATTACCAAAATGTGCTCTAGCACTTTGCAGCGTCTCAAGGAATATGGCAAAATACTACTTTAGTCTCATTTCATAAAGTAGGGAGACCTGGCTGACATCGGACTGATGCATGCACACTCACGCACAAACTTGATCATACAAAGGTCTTATACCCCATTGTGCGTCACCTATGATGTCATCCTACATGGCAAAGTGGATAACCTATTGAGGGGAGAGATTGGTTAAGGGAACATATCTACTTACCATTGGCTGTCCCTTCTCTGTAGGGCACACCTTGAACTTTGTCTAAATACGTGTGAATACCTCCCTTTGTGCGTTGCGATTATTCCTTAAAATAGCATCCTTGATCCTGGGCCAACACAGACTAATCTATGCTATGCACACAGGCCTGTTCTCCAGCGTCTCCTGATTCTGCAGCCTCCGTCTGTTTCTGATGTAGCTGGGTTGAATCTGACACAAGCCGGTGTCCATTTTCCTATTGTGGCCATCCTAGCCACGTTATGTATACCTTTATAGCAAGCTTCTATGTCTTTTCTACCTTGCGTTACTGCGTATTTACAGTTATTGTGCAGTAAGTTACTTTATCTTCTTTGTATCCATGATTACTTTATCTTTAGGTACACGTTTCTCTTGGTGCTTCAGTTACATCCTTACTCTTAAGTATTTTCATATTGTTTCAGCATAGGTTTGTATATCTTCTTTATGACATAATTCTGCACTTGTCAGATTTCACTTGGCGCTCCATTATGTCCATTGGTGCGTGCTGGCATCCTTCTATGCAGCATCCTTCCACTTACTCAGTGCGTGGGCACCTTCTGTATGGATGTCTGAGTACATAGCGTGTCTCATACACTCGATGCAGTATAGGGACAACAAAGGAGTCCCATTTACTGCTTTTCTTCTGCTGTTCCAATATGATGGTGGTGATGGGGCGGGAACTAGTGAGAAAGCATCCACCTGCTCCTCTAAATTTCTGCCATACATTCCTAGGCAACTTTCCTCCAGCAATGCTTGACTTGTTCCCAATTTCCGCCTGTGCAGGATTAGGGGGCCGGGCATTCGCCGCCGGATAATTGTGAAATGATCTTACAGTAGCCCTTAGGCCTACTAAGAATCATCTTCAGTTTCGGCGCTTGTTGAAAACATTGCTATTCGTTTGGCTTAGTCTGCCTTTTCATTTCTAGTGCCAAGATGCCCTCAGGTGTACGTGCGAGGTATATACGTTTGATTAACATTGGCAATTATGATATGATATTTCTCCAGCATTGGATCTTTCATGGATTCACATGCTTAAGAGTATTCCCCGTCGACAGACTGGGAATATTCTAAGCATGTGAATCCATGAAAGATACCAATGCTGGAGAAATAGAGTTACAGGTAAGAAACTATTCCCTTATAACGTGCTTAATATCCAGAGGTTTCTAAGCGCGTACTCGGGGATCGAACCTGTGGTGCTCCGTTTGGTATTGCTTCCAAGGCGAGCACGTTGGATAGCCGCTGAGCTATCCTCCCATAACAAACCTATATACCGTTACCTTTAGGTTCTTAGTAGTGCATTCAATAACTTAGACAACGCAAAGAAGGTAAGTAGTGATGCAGTAGAATAAAACCAATTCACAAGAATTATGCCTTACCTTTTATAAATCCAATCTCTGTGATGTATGGGCCCTTGTTCCCATAAGTTACAAAGCTTATTCTTGGGAGAGGGGCTTGAAGTAGGAAGAGTTCTTGTGGTGTGGTGGAATGTCCAGAAGATATTTCAACATAAATACAGGTATGTAAAGTTATATTCCTATCTTTTAGATGCAAGCTTTTAGATCAAATTATCAAAAAGCAATGTAATGGAATAACCAAAGTTTATTCCAAGGTTCATTCTAAGGAGAACCGGGAGAGGTGAATGCGTTGCAATTACTTATCACCCGACTCAGATTTTCCCAGATGACTAGCTGGGTCGACTGGGGGTTGCTGGAGGTAGGTTTTCACGCCATTGGTTACAATGAAAAGGTGCCCAGGAGCTGTGGGTGCAAGAATTCTTCTGGTTGGTTCCAGGAGCAGAGTGCAAGAAGAAATGGAGAAGGCACCAATGCATACTTTTTCAGGACACTTCACCAGACGATGGAAGACGAGTTCCAGCGACTGCTACCGCACATGGTCGATGAGTTGTCTTTCCAGTAGCGGTTGAAGACGACCTTCGAGAGCAGGATCCCCGGATGCTGGGACGCTGAAATTCAGCAGAAAGGGACTTGTCCCACATGCTCGAGACGATCAAAGTTCTGCCGGCAAACGTGGAACGGCAAAGGTTGTACGGAGGGAGCCCACTGGAGAGCTGGTCAGTCCACCATGTGTTCCAGGGACACTTCTGATGGCTTAGGATGGCTGGATCCTCGGGAATGCATTGAGACTGGTTGGTCCCACCAGTCCAGGGGTTGAAGCACCGCTCAGGGCCTTCGCAAATCGGGTAGTCCAGCCGGGCTTCACCAGGCCAAACGCAGGAAGGGATGCTGGGCCTCTTCGGGAGTCGTCCACGAATCAGCCGGCTGCTCTTCTACACAGGAAAGTTGGCTCCAATGCCATTTGAAGAAATGGCTGTAGGAGTCCTCTTATACTAAATTTTGGCTGTAAGTAAGTTCAGGTCCACCGTTGGTAAGGATCTGGACCATTCAAACAGCCAGCAGTGGTCTACCTGGGGACTACTGTCTGTTTCATTCATGTCCCACCCTCAGACTTTCTGGCACCACAGATGTGGAGTGGGACCAGACAGTCACACCCCCTTTCTGGGCTGAGCAAACACTAAAGGCATTACTAGCCTGCGAAAGCGGCTTCTTTCTCGGGCATGTGCCTGACCTTACGTGCGGTTTTGTGACCTGAGATTACTTGAAGATGGCCAAACAATATGGCCAAAGTCAAGCGAAAGTCTTGTGGCCGAACCATTTTTTGGCACTAGCCACATTTAGTAGCCAAATGCAGTAAACACAAATGCGCACACTACAAATAACACAAAACAAAATGCTAAGAAGATAATTGCTGCAACCAGGTCGTCTTTAGGCACAAATAAAAGGAACCACAAATCTGAAGTGTAAACGAGTAGGGTGATGCAAAAATATCCCCACTGCTTGCATTGTACGATGCTGTGTGCATTGTTAAAAAGTTACCATAAATGTAAAAAGACAAAAGGGAAACAGTTTCCCAGTACTGATAGTTTGAAGGACTGACCTTTTTCCCCATAACAAAATTAGCAATAGGCCAGGGGAGTGAACCTGAAGGCCTCACTTCCCTGCTGAGTCAGGACCAGTTCAAAAGCAAAAGGTTTGGGGCTAGACACAGAATATAGTGGGAAAGATACTTAATAATAAATCTTTCCTATCACAAATCCACCCCCTGGATGGGGTTTTAACATTGTTCTAGGTAAGCTCATGGGGCACCCTTTTGAGCCTATGCATAAAGCAAGCCTCAAAGATCTCACTTAGAAAGTCCCATTTCTTAAAGTGATCACTTCTATTAGAACGATAAGTGAGCTCAAGGCATTGTCCTTTACAGATCCTTTTGTCACAAAACATAATAACAAGGTGGTCTTAAGAACGCACCCATGTGGAGCGCTGTTGAGCGCCGAACAAGATGGCCGCCTGAAGCTCGAGCTCCGCGGCAGGCAGATCGCAAGATCCTAATTCGGCACTTCCACCACCAGGCAGCCGATCCCGGCTTACACGCTTTTTGAGCCGCTACCTCAGGGACCCTGCAGACCGAATCCCGACGGAAAACGGAGCCGTGGAACACTATCTCTGGGTGCCGCTGTGACCATCCCCCCGCCTGCAGCGCTCCTACGCGCCAAAACCCGGCCCCGGTGGAGTGGCGGACAGACTCGCCTGGGGGCCTGCGGCGTGTCCTTGCCCCGGCGGGTGTGCGGCGGCGGTCCGCCTCTGCCCTGGCTGGCAGTGAGATTTGGAGGCAGCCTGGGCGCATCCTGAGTCCGCGCACCGGCGGCTTGGGCGGCTGCGACCGATGGTGCTGGGCGGCCTGCTCCGGCGTACTTGGAGGGACGTCTGCCCTGCATCGGGGCTGCCCGGGCTCTTTTCCTCGATTGCTTGGCTTCGCCGTGGAACCTACTCGGCGGGAGCCTTCCCCCCCTGCCGACAGCGAGACCTCGGGGTGGAGCTGCGGTACACAAGTGGGAACCAGGTACTGCGCTCCCCCCGTCGACACAAGCTGTACTGCCGGATCCTTGCAGCCATCAGGTACGTGGAGCGGGGAGGCCCCCCAGACGCCCCTGGGCGGTAGCACTGCCTCACCCCCTCCCTGCAGTACCTCACGGATTGTCCATCGGCGGCCCCCAGCCTCAAGGCCCATTACCAACTGGTGTCACCCCGAGCTTGGCGCGCTCGAACTTTCCCTGGCCTGCATTTATTTGAGCGCCCCCCTGCCTCACGGACTTCCCTTCGCCCTACTGGGGGAGCCTTGGGTCTCGCGGGCCATGCATATCTTCATTCTTGGGGGACCCTTACCTTCTGAGGTGGCCACAGTGATCTCAGTGCCACTACTCTACGCAAGACCCTTTGCCTACCGGGTGCCAGCCCTATCCTACATCGCTGCGCTCGAGGCCTGTCTACCCTGCGGAGCATTGTGCTGGGAGTTGCTCCTCTCCATTCATCACACTTGGTCACTCATATTTGGATTGCTGCACTCAGTGTCCGCTGGGCATCATCACCCCATCCCTGGGGTCTCCTACCCCCGAGGTCTCCTGGTGTTGTCCCCCACGTCTCCCTGGGTTGGCTAAGACCCCGCGGCCTCCACTGGTAGCCGCAATATCTCATCTATACGGATTCACAGCCACGGCTCCCTCTGCATTACTCACTGTTTCATACCATACCTCGCATACTGCCTCACGTGGTACAGGGTCCGAGCTCCCCCCGCCTCTCTCCTAGGGCTGCTGGGGTTGCCTCCTTACCCCCACTCGACTTCCAACATCGTCAAGATGACCAAGGGGGGGCGTGAGGAAACAGAGCTCCATCAACATGTTTGCGAAGGCTGCGGTGAGATCGTCAGAGGAGACCACTGAGCAGGCCCCTGTTGCATCATCATCCGTCACAGCACCGGAATCCCAAGATATGATGGACTTTATTCGTGAGGGCTTCACTGCACTTCACTCAAAATTGGATGACATGAACAGCACTATATCCTCTAATAAGGCCCACATCGAGAGGACCGATAGTCGAGTGTCGGAGGTCGAGACACGGGTCGGTTCCGCAGAGGATGCACTGGGTGCCCTGCGCTCTGAGGTCGTCGCTCTCTCCAGCCGAGTCCTCGAGGTGGAGAAGAACGACGAGGACTTGGAATCCCGATCAAGGCGTAACAACCTCTGCATTATCGGGGTTCCCGAGAATGACGTTCATGAACCAATGGAGGTCTTTGTTGAGCATACATTGGTCTCGCTCCTGGATTCTCCCAAGCTTTCTCCGCACTTCGCCATTGAGCGGGCACACCGAGCCCTGACGGCTAAACCTAAGCCCGGTGCTCCACCTCGGCCCATCATAGCCCGGGTGCTGAACTTCCGTGATCGTGATGCCCTCCTCAGGGCCGCCAGACTTAAGGGTGAGCTACTACTGGACGGCGCAAGGATTCATCTTTACCCAGACTTTTCAACGGCCGTCCAACGTGAACGCAAGACTTTCCAAGCTGTGAAACGTAGGCTGCGAGACCACTCAATCAAATACGCCATGCTCTATCCTGCCAAACTCCGCATAGAACACGCCAACCAGGTGTTCTTCTTCACGATCCCGGAGGAGGCCTCCAGGTTTATGGACGAACATTTCCCTGGCTGACCCTTCTCCTCTGATCGCAGTTTTGCAGTTACCCTTCTGTCCCGACGGGGAGAGGCCAGGCCCGGCCGTCTTCCTGCATCGGGGCCACTTTGATCCTTTATTCCGGAATCTGCTTGTTTTGTTCATTTTACAAATATGTGCCACACCAACATGTGCAAAATCCCCGTTCAAGTTACATGCAAATTTCTACTGTGGGCACCTTTTGTTTTATTTGGATCTGCCGCAGCCCGGAGTGCGGCGGCCAGTCCGGCCTACAGGCCCCCAGGCGCTGATGCCTCTGGTTTGGTTTTGGTTGAGGGGGGTTGGGATTGTCATCCCTCTGTTTGGGGGGGGACGTGGGTGGGGGTGGGTCATGTTGGGGGTTATGTTATTAAAAAGTTGACGTTGGCAGCGAAGGCGGACCGCGAGGTGGTACTCAGGACTTGGTGCCGCAGGGCTGTGAAATTGGCCCGCTGGGTATTGACATTTTTTCTTATTCAACCACCACTGCACCTGTGACCGAGAGTGACCTGACCTTCATGAGCTGGAACGTACGTGGGTTGGGCAATTATAAAAAGATGAGGCAGCTCCAGTTACAGGCTGAGCGTCATGGGTCCAAGATTCTGTTTCTACAAGAGGCACATGCTCGCACGGGACAATGTATGTGTTTTGCCAAAACTTGGGGTCCCCATAGATTTTTTACCGATTTCTCTACCCAAAGCCACGGGGTCATGACCCTCATTCACAAGAGTCTCAAGTTTACTCTTTATTTCCTCACAAATAGACCCTCAAGGTAGATATGTGCTGCTTCATGCCACGCTCCAAAACAAGGAGGTGGTCCTGCTGAACATTTACAGCCCTAACTTAGATGACCCGGATTTTTATGTACAGGTCACATCCCTCCTTGATGGCTTCCCCCTTGTCCCCATCCTTTGGGGGGGTGACTTCAACACGATTTCCGATGTAGCCCTCAATAGATCTGGATCCAGGCCCTGTCAACTTTCCAGGGCAGCCTACGCTGCACTATCATCCCTGCCCCGTCTCGCCATGGTAGATGCATGGAGGTTCTTCTACCCGGACTCCCGTGTGTACTCTTTGTACTCCTCAGTCCACGATTCCTATTCCCGTATTGACAGATGGGTGATCTCCAGCGAATTGGTTAAGAGCATTATACAGTTAATGATCCTTCCCAGAACCCTGTCTGACCACTCTCCTGTAACTTTCACCATAGGTTGGGGCCCTGATCCCGGCCGTACTCTATGCTGGAGGTTGAAACCCCTCTCCCTGCTGGACCCGGAGTTCTGCTCCGAGCTCGAGGAGTCTATTGAGGAGTTCTTCGAAACGAACACGGGTTCGGTAACATCACAGACCACTCTATGGGAGTCTTTTAAGGCTTATATCAGAGGGATGGCGTTGTTAAAGGAGAATGGTGTCCTCCGGTCAATCCAGAGAGATCTCGCCGTGTGTGAATCCAAATTATCGACACAAGAAGCTAAATGCTCACTCCACTCCACCCCAGATACCCTGGCGGACATTGGGGTGGAGTTGGATATGTTCTGTTCCCTTGCGCAGCGCGAACAAAGATTTTTGGATAACCCTACGGGGAGGGCGAGCGCCCTGGCCGACTTCTGGCGAGACTGATTCGCCACAAGACGGGATCCCCGCATATACTTGGGATTGAGAGGCCTGACGGTTCTATGGCTGTCTCCTCGCAGGACATCAACATGGTATTTTTTTCATTCTATGAAACCCTATACTCCAACTCGGATGAGGTGTCAGTGGAGGAGATCGACTCCTTTCTTGATGCCCTCCCTTGTCGACCCTATCCCCAGAGACCGCAGGCTCCCTTGATGCTCCACTTACGCTTGAGGAGCTTTCAGATGCTTTGGATTCCCTATCTTCGGGGAGAGCCCCCGGCTTGGATGGTATCCCAGTCGAATTTTGCAAGCGCTATAAGTCACTACTGCTCCCTCACTTGCTTGCACTCTGGGAGGAGTCGGTGGAGGCTGGTGTATTTCCCCCCTCTCTCCGTGAGGCCACAATCACAGTATTACTTAAATCTGGCAAATCCCCCTCGCAATGTGGTTCATATCGCCCGCTCTCACTTATAAATTGCGATGTCAAAATATACGCCAAGGCTCTGGTGCTCCGCTTGGCTCCCTTTTTACCATCTATCATCCACCCGGATCAGGGGGGGGGGTTTCATCCCAGGTCGCTCTACCTCCCTGAACCTAAGGCGTCTCTTTAATATAATTAACAGAATAAACCCCGAGACACATGCGGTGGCTGCCACACTGGACATGCACAAAGCGTTCGATTCAGTTTCTTGGAGGTATCTGTGGCGAGTTCTCGAGAGCTGTAAATTTGGGCCCTCCTTTCTATCCTGGGTCAGATTGCTTTACTCGGCCCCTGTGGCTAGGGTCCGCACAGAAGACCGTTGCTCCCCTCTCTTCGATATTGCTAGGGGGACGAGACAGTGTTGCCCCTTCTCTCCCCTGATCTTTGCCATATCAATAGAGCCTCTCGCCGATATGCTCCGCCAATTCCATGCACACAGAGGTCTCCGTACTGCGGGCCAAGCGGACATAGTGTCCCTATATGCTGATGACGCACTGTTGTTTATACGCTCCCCCTCCATCAACTTACCCCCAACTCTGGAGGACGTCATTCATTTTGGCCGAATCTCGGGCCTTAAGGTGAATTGCTCAAAATCCACTCTCTTCCCACTTACGGAGTGCACTCTCCCCCCTCCCGACACCCAGGGGTTCACTTGGGCTCAGTCCACGATTACCTATCTGGGGATAGAGGTAACGTGCCATCAAGAGCTGACTTTCAAGGAGAACTACCAGAAGTATCTTGCACACCTGTCGGCTAAAGTTCTAGTCTGGGACAAACTCCCTATATCCCTCGCAGGCAGAATAGGTCTACTGAAACTGGTGGTGTTGCCCCAGCTACTTTACAGGTTTACCAACATTCCCGTGTGGCCGGGAGGGGGCTTCTTCCGCGAACTGACCCGCAGAGTCAACTCCTTTCTTTGGCACTCTGGCGCGGTCCGTCTCAAACTGGATACCTTGTCTACCCCTATGACTTACGGGGGCTTTGGTGCCCCCAATTTCCTCAAATACTGGCTGGTATCCCAAATCCAATATACATCCTACTGGTTTAACACTACGGACACTCCCCCACATGTTAGACTCGGGAAACTTGCGGTCTGCGACCGCGACATTCGCTCCCTGGTAATACAGCCCGCCTCCCTGGCGCTGGACTCATAGAACCCGGTCGTCTGCACATCCCTGGCATTGGCGAAAACTTGGAGGCTAACCGGAACTGCTTACGCCTTTCACGGCAACCTCACGCTTTGGAACTTCCTTCCGGGGGTCCCACGGGTGCCACCAGCCTTGGTTCGTTGCTGGGCTGAGGCTGGTTACGAGTTGCTGCGTGATGTTTGATCAGGGTATATTTGTTGAATGGCCTGACCTCCCATTGTCCTTAACGAGGGACCAGTGTGTATGGCTCCAATATTCATCCCTCGTAGGACCCTTAAGCGTAATTACCAAATGTTCCCCACATTACCACCGTACGACCCTGCCATCGAGGAACTCGCCTCCACCTCACCTACGAGAGGCAAAATATCTAGACTATACACTATGCTACAGTCCAGAACTATCCCAGATTTCACTAAACTGAAACGAGCATGGGAGGTAGACCTTGGTGTTGAAATGTCAGATGAGCGCTGGCCACACTTATGTGAGCGCACACATCGGGTGTCTTTCAACTCCCATTTTAAACTTATTCAGTTCAAAGTAATACATAGGTTCCACTACACCCCGATCAGATTGCACCGCATGTCCAGGGATCACCCCTCTAGCTGCCCTAGATGTGGTCAGGATGCTACCGATTACATTCACATGATTTGGTCCTGCCCCCGCCTCTCAGTTTTGGGAGGCAGTTTTCTCGACAGTGTCCACAATGCTTGACCACCCCATCGATCCCTCCCCGGTGGTATGCCTTTTCCACGACCTCCCAGGCCTCTCCCGGAACTCCAAAAAACTGGCTGGCCTCTGCATGCTCCTCGCGGTGCGATCCATCCTGCTCTGCTGGCTTCGCCCCTCACCTCCCACACACGCCCAACGGCTAAGAGCGGTCACTTGGGCTTCGGACTCCGAGGAAGCCTGGTCTCATCTACACCTCACCCACTCCAGGCCTAGGAACATTTGGCTCAGATTCTGTTCTTATATGTCCGACCTTGAAACGACACCGGATGCATCTCCCCCAGCCGCTTCCCCCCACCAGCCCGGGTCCTCACCACTATCATAGCTCTCTGACATCCTGCCCGTGGTACAAATGTGGCCATTGGTTATGTTTTCATGTGAAGCCACCTCTGTATGCCTAAATTGTGTGAATTTGTATTCATATTGTACTTGCCTGGCGCTGTTTGCCTGTGTTTTTGCTACCACGTTGAATAATAAAAAAAAGTAAAAAAAAAAAAAAAAAAGCGCACCCATGTTTCACACCAAAGTTAATTTCAAAATTCCATATCAATCTATTGAACTGCCAGCATTCTTTCAGGACCTGCAGCTTCTGTAGAGAGAGCCCTTCATACACTGGATGTTAGGAGGGCTGTCATTTACTATCTCAACAAAACAAAGCCAATCAGGAAAACAGACCAGCTCTTATTTCCCCCTTAGCTCCCGGAAGAGAAGGGGACCTTGTCTCAAAGGCAGCCATTTCTAAATCGATAGTTAAATGCATACAGCAATGTTACATATTATTGAGCAAGGAACTACCATTTACACATGCTACAGTAGTACTATAAAAGTAACAAAAAATTCCAAGTGTAAAAAGCTAGGGTGATGCAATGCAGTGCAATCAGGATACTTTTGTAAGATGCTGTGTGCATTAAGTCAATAAATACAAAAGGGAACTATCGTTTCCCAGTACTGATAATCTGAAGGACTGATCCGTTTCCCCATTACAAATGAGCTAAGGGTTGGAGGCTTTACTTCCCTCCAAAAAGTCAGTACAGGTTCAAAAACAAGCAACGATTGGGGGCTCCATAGAAACTATGGTGGGAAAGTGGGCAAATGAGAAATCTTTCCTGACAAGAGACTATGCCTATTTGTGAATTTCTTGTATTTTTGCTCTCCTATAATGAATTGTGGTTTGGATACTTTGTGCCCTTAGATCTTTTTCTGTAATGACTTCCTGGTTACTTTTACAATATGCCTACACTGTGCCAAGGATGAACGGGTGGTAGCAGATGTGTTTCTACTGTGTTTTGTACTTTTTACTTGTGCACAACGTAGTGTTAGTGTGGCAATATTTGATTAGAGGTTTACACTTGCTATGTATTATCCAGGCCTAATAAATCATTGTATATTTTTGTACTTGCCTGTCTAACTGGAATTATTGGTGGTGGTCTGTTTGTACTCAGCCCTAGACCAATCTCGCACCCCTTCTGAGTCTAAGCCTTGCCACACTGCTACCTTACCTGAATTGGGATGGCTAGACTTTAGTGTCTACCTGTAAACCATAATAGGTTGGCCTCCCAAAATCTACCCCTAGGTTTGATTTTGGAATCCATCTCAACAATTGTGATGTACTAAGTCTTCCCCTAGACAACAGGACACATCTAAAGTTGCTTATCCGAATAAATAACACAACCAATGGACACATGGATGTCCAATTATCAGTGCTAAAACTAGCATGGATTGACAGTTATCATAGAACAGGGCTCTGGAACATTTAGCTCGCCAGATGTTTTGGACTACCAACAACCATAATGCCTAGCCACCATAGTCACTGGCGTGAGGGATCATGGAAATCCATTCAAAACATAGGTGCGTAGGTTGCATACCTCTGCCATAGAATAATACCCATGCTTGGGCTTATTATGTCATGTTGTGGATTGTTTTCATGGTATTAGATTGCAAGCTTGATTGTGATTGGTAGCTTTATTTATGTTGTGACGCTAGTCCTTGATCAACTTTTTCCCTGTCACGTTGCATTGCAGGTGTTACGTGCTTTCCACTGATGACCAAAGAACAGATGTGTCTCTGAGACCCTCAAGGTACGTTTTGCTATAGGCTCATTTGACTTCCATCCTAAACCATTTCTATTTGCTCTGCGTGATGTGTAAGCCTCACTCTGCCTAGCATGTGATAATCATTCTGAAGCTAGAGTAGTTTGCACTTTTGACAATTGTAAAAGTAAGTTTGCCGAAGGGTTTGCAGATGGAGGATGAATTACTTGCATCTTTTCTTTCCTGTGCTATCTTATTCATAACAAAATAGAATATATCATTGCCATTCTTTGTTGCTTAGCACACGCAATTACAATAAAAAGTATAGAGCTCTTAAATATTGTATGTTTTTATATTGCATGATTTTTATCTATACAATAGCCATACAAAAACTCCCATTAAAAATAGTATACTCCACATATCCATGGCAAACAGTACAACAATTAAAATTAAAAATGGTCAACAAAATGGCATTCCACTGGTTACAATATCCTCCCATTAGCAGAGTATTAATATAGTAAAACTTCCTTTTAAAATCGTATTTGGCCCCTGGGCTTTACATAATCTTTGCAGTTTGCTCCTGATGCCAGTATTTCCAGAGAAAAATGGAATCGTTGCTTATGTTCTCTACATCAGTTGCGGGTAGGTGCATTTTTATGGCATCGCTACAAGCGTCTTATCTTTTTATGCTTAAACAATGGGAGTAAATATCTAAGACTCCAGTAGTTGTATTGTTGTAAAATAAAAGAACCACAGCCTTACTGTTAAGGTGGAATTCCTATTTTTGGTGATTCTAGGTTCCCCTTAACTTTCTGCGTTTTTCTCTTCATTTTTTTCGATCACTGGATTCTTTCTGATTGCCAGTGGGACTTCACCTGAGAGTCTTCTGCCTTTAAAAATGTTTTACCTTAATTGAGGTGTATGCTATTGCGTCGCCCCGAAGTTGCCCAGCCCCACTCGGGCTCTCCATTTTTGCCCTAGGGTGATTCTATCACCCTTCATAGGTTTTAAGGCGTAGGTTAGTGGCAAGTAGCCTTTTTGCCTTGGCTTCACCAGGGTTGCAAGTCATTTTTGCCTAATGTACCTTTTTGGTAGCCATTGGTGCACCAATGGGATGTCTTTAAATCCTGCTCTCTGCCATTTTGAGTTTCAGGGATTCTTTTGCTCAGGGTACAACCATGAGGTGGCCTTAAATTGTCCTTTCTGACCAAGTGGGCCTCTATATTAATATCGGTATAGGTCCTTAGGCTCTCATTCTGACGTCCTGTGGGATGGATAAGGCTAAGTGGTACCCCTACTGACCAACCGGAATGGCTTAGTCATCTGACCCTTTGTTGCCAGCACTCTTTAGCGATTGGTGGGTTGACCTGTAGCCAGCCTCTTTTTGCAGTGGCATTTAAGCTCACATAAGGTCACATCAAGCCCCTCCTTATGTCTGTTGCTGCTTTGCTTCTGGAAATTGGAGGTGACCTGCTGAAGGACTTTTCCTGCAGCTCCTGGTGGTAAAAAAGCTTTTAACTTGCAAAACTTGCTGGGTGCAGCAGTGTCTTGGGCATAATAGCGTAACTGTGGTATAGTTGAATCTAGAAAGTCTGCCTAATAGCGTCACTGTGCTAAAGTTGAATCTAGAAAGTGTGCCTAATAGCGTCACTGTGGTATAGTTGAATCTAAAAAATGTGCCTAATAGCGTAACTGTGGTATGTTGTTTTTTTTTCTTTTTCTTTTTACAACTTTCTTTTTTTGCTGACATACGAAACACATGAACATTACACATAGTAAAGAACATACATTATTTTTGGGTCTATGGGGGGTATAATTGTCCGTAAATTAACATATAGATATCTGGGCACTGTATGTTTTTTCTTTTTTTTCTGTGGGATTGGTATTGTAGTTTATTCCGGGGATGTTCCAATCTGGTCGGGCTACGAGTTGGGTGAGTCTTCGTCGAATGAGACTGGGATTGGGCTCAAGTAGTTCCGCAGGGGGGGCCCATATGTCCTTTGGTTGGCAGGTCGCTGTGATGTTTCTGACATGTCTCCTCGGACTCCTGTACATATATAAGGTCCTTTAGCCATGCTCATCGAGTGAGGGGTGTTTTGGATGTCCACGCTCTGAGGATATTTCTCTTGGCTACCATTCCCGCCACCGCAAAGAGCCGCCATGTTTTAATTGGGACCTTCCCTATGTCTCCCAGTAGGTATTTTCGGGGGGTGGTTGGGATCTGAAGGCCTATGATATCACTCAGTTTTTCAGCTACCTCTGTTCAGAATTGTTTTATTCGGGGCATTACCAGTACATATGAAAGGAGTCTGCTGTTGAGGACTGGCACTTGGGACATTCTGGCTTCAAAGTGGGGTTAAATGTAGCTATTTTGTTGGGTGTAATATGTAAGTGAGTCAGTATTTTGAATTGAATCAGCCTGAAGTTTGCGCATAGTGAGGGAGATTTGGTATATTGGCAGTATTTGGATCACTGAGTGTCTTCTATAGGGCTATTCAGGTCTCTCTCCCATTTAGCTTTCATCGTGTTTTTAGAAGGGGTGTGTTGTTGGGCGGCCTGGTATAGTGTGGATATGCCACCTTTTAAAGCCTTCCGTTGTCATGATTTTGGTGAGGAATGGGTGTGTGGGGGGGGATGTCCGGGAAGGAAGGCCACTTTTTTTTTACATGCTGCTTTCATCCTGTGGAATTGTAGTGATGCTGTGAGCCCGGTTTCCACTTTTTCTCGGACGGTTTCTAGGGTAGCAAACTTCCCTTCCGGATATGTCTCCCACCCGCATTTCTTTTCCCGGGTCCCATCTCTCCTGTAGAGCCGTGTCTAGGGTGGGTTCCAGATCTGGGTAGCGCCATAATGGGGTATGGGACCAAAATGGATTCTGGCATCCTACTCTGTCAAGTATTCGGGACCAGGCTCGCACGGTGGAGTTTACCTGGTCAAGATCTCCCTTGTCCCTTGTGGCTTTGGCAAACGGCATTGCTCTAAGGTTTAGTGGGGCTGCTGAAAGTTTCTCTGCTAGTAGGTGTGCGTGTGGTTCTGCCGTCGTTGCCCAGTACTTAGCGAAGTGTGCTTGGGCTGCCTGGAAATACATTCTACAATCCGGAGCAGGGAGTCCCCCTGTTTCATACCTTTCACTCATCTTGGACCACTGGATCGGTGCTGTTTCCCAGCTCCACACAAAGCTCGTTGCCATTTTTTGTAGTTTTTGAGAGAATGATTTGCCAGGCCATGTCGGAATGTTGCAAAACAAGTATAGTAGTTTTGGCACAATCACCATTTTCAGTAATGATATACGCCCGTATAATGATATCAGGAGTTTGTCCCACAACCTAAGTTTGTGTTCTAGGAGTTTCAGGTAGGGGTCATAATTATTCGCCATTAAGGTCTATTTATTTGTGGATAGTATGATTCCCAGGTATCGGGCTGATGTGGGTGACCATTTGAACTGTGTGGTAGCGGGGGACTGCACTGTGGCAGGAGTAAGAGGAATGATTTCAGACTTTGCTTGGTTTATCCGATATCCCGAATACTTGGCAAACCTCTGAATTTCCTTCATCACTGGCGGGAGGTGGGTTTCTGAGGTATATCATATTATCGTCTACATATAGGGATACTAGTTGGGGGGGTCCCCTAACGCGTATTCCCCTCCATTCGTGTTCGTATCTTAATTTGGCTGTCATTCCCTCAATGGTGAGTGCAAAAATGAGGGGGGATAATGGACATCCTTGTCTGGTGCCTCTTCCAAGCGTGGAGTTTGTTGATAAGAGTGTTGTTAATTCTGACAGCAGCCCTTGGGTCTGTGTATAGGAATCCAATGTATCCAGTGAATACCGGGCCAGACCCCATTTTACTTAGGATCACATACATGTACCTCCAGGACACAGTCCAAAGCTTTTTCAGCGTCCAGGGTGACAGCTACGGTCTGGGCTTTCGGGTCCATCTCTGAGGCAATGGAGAAGAATCTCCTGAGGTTTAGTGCTGTAGATCAGGTGGGAATGAATCCCGCTTGGTCGGGGTGGACTAACTTGTTCATACATTTTATTAGACAGTTGGCGATTGCCTTAGCATATATTTTGGCATCAGAGTTGATTAGTGATAATGGGCGGTAGGAGGTGGAGTCTTGGGGTGACTTTTGTGGCTTAAGTAGAACCGTGATAATCGCTTCTCTCATTGTGTTTGCTAAGGACCCCTGGTCAGCGCCTCTTCCCATATTTCTAGTAACTTTGAGGCAAGTTCCAATTTAAATATTTTATATAGGTCAATTGGGATGCCGTCAGAGCCTGGGGTCTTGCCTGCTTGTAGGTCCATGATGGCTTGTTCTGTTTCTTCAGTGTTTAAAGGGAGGTCGAGTTCTGTCTTGTCCGCTTCATCCAAACTGGGTTGGCGGAAAAGAGTCCATATATTCCTGCAGGGCTTCAGGGGATTCTGTGTCCGCGTTAGTATAGAGTTTAATATAGAAGTTTCGGAACACTTCATTTATATCCACCGGTCTTGTTTGTACTCTTCCGTCAGTGTTAATTATACTGGTTATGTGTCTCATATCTTGTTCTGCCTTTGAGGTTGGCCATGGTTCTGCTGGCTTTGTTTCCTTCACCGTATTTTCTTGCTCTCACGGGTTGCATTATGTAGAATAGTTGGCGTTCAGCTAGTGATCTGAAGTTTGTGAGTTGCTCAGCTATTTTGTGAAGAAGGGTTTCATTATTATTCTGCACCTGTGCTGTTTTTAGCTTCTTTAGTGTGTGCTCGGTGTTGGCTAGTTCTGTTCTCATTTCCTTCAGTGTTCCAAACGTCCGCGACGACATCAGACCCCACAGCCACACCTTGAAGGCTTCCCAGATAGTAGTGTTAGATCCGACAGATCCGTCGTTCCCTTCGAAGAAGTCAGTTATGTCCGTCCTAAGTGTTTCTACCATTGTGTAGTCCTTGAGCATGGCTGGAGGCATTCTCCACATCCGGGAGTGGATTCTGAATTTTGCGGGGTCCGTTCGAAGAGGACCGGGTAATGATCGGACATTGTCCGCGGGAGAATCTTGCAGTCTTTTTAAACTGTGATGAGGTTCGGTAAACATAGCCAATAATCTATGCGTGAGCATGAGCCGTGCACACTTGAATAGGTGTATTCCCTCTCTTGCGGGTGTAGTTCCCTCCAAACGTCTGCTAAGGGAAGCGTGGACATGGTTTGGAGTATGATAGCTGCGGCTTTAGATTGGTTTCTGCCGCCGCTCGAAGTTCGATCAAGGTTAGGGTCGAGGATAGTGTTCAGATCGCCGCCCCATATCACGTTGGCCTGACCGACTGGCGATATCAGTTCCAGGATATCCAGATAGAAATTTGGGGTATCGATATTAGGACCGTAAGTATTTATTATGATCGTTTCCGTGTTGTACAGTGACCCCCATATGATCACATAGCGACCTTCGTCATCTATTGCAGTTCTGGCTATCTGAAAGTTAACACGTTTGTGTATCATTGTGAGCACGCCTCTTGCCTGGGTCGAGTAGTCTGGCAAATGTATCTGTGACTTTTCTGGTTGCGCAAGTCTCTTGCAGGAGAAGAATGTGTCTTTTGTGCCTGTTGGCATAGCTTACCAGTTTTCTACCTTTGATCAGATTTGCCATATATCTGATGTTCCATGTTGAAAGTCTAATCCCCTTTGTCTTTCTTATTAAGGTCATTTATGGTGAGTTGGCTCATGAGTGCTGGTTGTCGTCCCCCGTTCTAGTGTAGTATGTTCTTTGCGCTTGTCAGTTTTTTGTTTGTTTTCACCAACTTTCCCTTTCTTGGGCCATGCCTGTAGTTAGGCCAGTGGTTCGGATATCTTCCGTGGGGTCTGTTGTTTATTCTACTTCGGTTCCCAACTGGGCAACAGGCCCTTACTTCCACCGCCCCCCCCCCCCTCACCATCCCCCCCAACTGGACAGTGTGACCCTTTGTAACAGTGTCAACTTTTGCAGCGGCGGGTGGCTCTGTGAGCGCATCGCTTTCCTGTGACACAGACCGCCCGAAGGCCGCCGCGCCTTATTAAGATAGAACAGAACCTGCATTTAACTCAGGCACCTCTACGGGTACTCTTCTTCCTTCAAGTGTTGGAGCTGCTGGGTTGGGTGTTTTTGTCTGGGGGGGGCAACGGGATGTTCAGTTCAATATAGCCCTTAGCTTCTTCAGGAGTATCAAAGAACTGTGACTTGCTGGAAATCTGCAGGCGGAGTCTGGCTGGAAATAACATAGCGTATGGTATAGCACAGGCTCTGAGCGCTTTTTTTTTTTACCTGGTCGAAGGATTGGCGGGCTACCTGTACTCCATTGGAAAAGTCTGGGTATATGTGTATTCTTGCTGAGTCGTACAATATGGTCCCTTTCTCTCTGGACAGCCTCAGGATCAGGTGCCTGTCCCGGTAATTAAGCAGGCGGGCTATTACTGTTTGAGGTGGAGCCCCTGGTTTGGGAGGGGGAGCAAAGGACCTGTGGGCTCTTTCATTGTTGGGAGAATTGCGCTTCGGGGAGGATAGTGCAGATCACTTCCTCCAGGAATACTTCCATATTAAGGGGCTTCTCCGCTAGTCCGACCACTCTAATGTTATTGCGTCATGATCTCGATTCTAAGTGCTCACATTTAATTTGGACCATCTTTAAGTTCTTCCTGATATCTTCTATGTCCTTTCCGTGCTGGACAGAGGTATCTTCCAGCTCCCCTATCCTGGTTTCTGCCTCTAGAACCCTAGTATTTACCTGTTGTAGGTCGGATTTGATGGAGGATACAGTGTTTCCTATGTCGTCTAGTCTCTTGTTTACTGCCTCAAATCTAGCCTGGAGAGCCATCATGTACGAGTCTGAGGTGTTATCTTTGGGTGGCTGAGGACTAGTGGTCGGAGTTTGGGGTGTTTTCACTCCTTGCGCCTCCATGTTCGCATTTGTGAAGGCATCCATGGGGCCCTTTCTGGCGCTCTTGTTAAACCATGGCATTTCTTTGTGGATAGGGCTGGTTTGCTGGAGGTGGTAGCGGGTTTGAGCCCGGTTGGTTTTTGTGTTTTACGGTTCTGTGGCACTGGTCGGATTAAGGCGCCGACCCGGTAGGGAACATAAATTGTGGGAGTCCCGATAGGGTTCTGATCGGGGATGGCGCAGAGGTGTATGGTTCAGTGTGAGGGTTGCTTTGGACCGTTGGTCTTGGATTCCAGGGGGGCGTCCATCTCTACACTCCACTTGCGTATCAGTTCTCCCTTTGGGCTCTACAGGCAGGTATGGGGCTAGTGCTCTATCGGCTCTGCCTTTTTGGTACTTGTGTGTACACTTTTTGGATGTTTATAGATGCCCTCTGAGGCGATACTGGAGTATTTCTGCTGGGGTCCTGTTGTTCAGAGTAGAGTGTGCCAGCCTGTATGTTACGGCCCCACTGTTCTGTGTGGAGTCTTATGGGCGTTTTATTGCAGTTCGTGGTCGGCAAGCAGGCGCCAGTAGCTTGAATGTGGCCGGGTCTTTCCCTATTACTGCCGGGTATGTTTGTTTCCTTTTCCTGGATTGTTATTAGCACCCTTTGCTGGGTGGTTATCCAGCTCCTGCCTCGCTAGTGACCAGTGTCCCACAGCGGGTCGGCGGTCGCACTTGTGGGATGTCCCTCTACCCGGACGCCCGTGCCTCTCGCTCACAGCGCACACAGCGGGCGCCGGAGAAGGGGGTACTTGAGTGGAAGCCGCAGGACAGTGGATCTGTAGGCTATTGTTCGCGCCCTGTCTGCAGGCCTGCCACTTAGGGGATTTAACAGCTCCCGCCCCACTTTGGTCCCGGAGGGGAGGTCTGTCCCACGTACCTTGTAGCGGGGTGACAGCTGCACTTGTAGGGTGCCCCTCGACCCAGTCTCCTGTGCCGTTGCACAGAGCGCACACGGCAGGCGCCGGGGAGGGGGGCCCCGTGTAATCACTTAAGCTGGCAGTGTGTATCGGGCCTCTATTGCCTGTCATCTCCCGCTCTCTTTCCCCTCTGCTTCTCCTCTCCTCCGCAATCGAGGATGCACGGGCAGGCCGGGCCCAACGGACGGTGTCACTGTTAATGGGGGATGAGGTCTGCAGTCTGTGTACACGCCAGAAAACACTGTGTTTCACGGTATTTAGATGTTTAGGGGGAGATGCAGCGATAGTTCCAGATACCTGAGAGTGTCCTACAAACGAATCCAAGTAGATATTTCTGATGCAGGTCTTATTCCACAGGATGTGATCTGATGGGTATGGTATTAGTATAGTCACTGTGGTAAAGTTGAATCTAGAAAGTGTGCCTAATAGCGTCACTGTGCTAAATTTGAATCTAGAAAATATGCCTAATAGCGTAACTGTGGTATTGTTGAATATAGAAATTGTGCCTAATGTACGCCCCATGTCCTGCTCTCGTGCCTGACCACAGGCGCTTTACTGATAACCACCATATCAAACTACTACGCTTACTCTACCCTATACACCATCATTAAACTAGAACACAGCTGTACTATGACACATTTGGTCTAGCTGGTCTCATAATAAGATGACCTCGCAAACTCAACATCATCCTAATAAACAAAGATAGCTGAGCACATTCCGGCTAGCTTAAGCATCTCCTCATGCCTAACGCAGCCAGAACTCATTTTGAGTGTCCACCCTCCAGACTGAACACATCCAACTGATTTCCTCAGCACCACACCTACCGCTAAGAAGCAGCTTTCATGCAACTACCACGGCAGCTGCACACATACGGTGCGCCCACGCACCATACCACACTCTCTCTACTGACTGAACTGCGGTTCCCGAGGGCGTTCAACCTACCAGCGCTTTGAGATCATACCAATTATACATAAGGCGCTATATAAATGTCAAGTAACATAACATATCCAGTTTTTTATTTTCTTCCTTTGGAATGGAGTCTGGGGTTCCTGAAGATTCCTGCTGTTTCCCCACATCTGCTGGGTCATGCACTCCTAGCCTAGCTGGAACCATGTTCTGGGCTTGTTACCACGGTTTCCCACCTGGCTGTGGGCTGCTGCTGGTGTCCAGAAGGGTTGAGAGACTTCACCACCCCACCAAGTCCCTTGGTTTGACACCCGAGGGTGCCTCCAACTATTGTCCCAATAATGTGATTGTCTGCTGCTGTGCTGCCTTACTGAGCAGTCTCTGCCAGTTCCCTTGCCTTTCCTGAGTTTTCCTCGCCTTTCCTGAGTTTTCGTTGCCAAAATCTCTAATGCAGGCTTGATGGTCGGAGCTGTGGGAAGGTCCTTTTTGTTTTCTGGGTTGCCTCTTGCTCTGGGTGCAAGTCTCTGGGCTCCGGAACCTGTAAACTGCAACTAAGGAACGAAGCACTGGATTTACAGAATTGCTTTATGCAGCTGGAGCCATTTTCTTCTAAACCAACTGTGTGTACACTTACCTCAGGGTACTGTATTTATTTTCTTCTAGATCCCCTCGTGCATCCCCCTAGTTCTGGGGCCAAATGTCTTTGGAGGCGAGTCTCTATTTGGGAGTCCTCTAAATCATCTTGTGGGGCTTCTGGTTTGCCCATTGACCTTTAGAGCTCTTCTTCTTTGGGGTGTCTTCTGGCCTTCCCGGGGGTTGTTTACCACAGAATAAGCACCTGTAATGTAGGACTGCGTTAGCTCCACTAAAGCAAATGGTCCATTACTTTTCTGCCATTGTTTCCTGTGGGACTTTCAGGCCTGCTCTGGAACTCTCCCAAATTGACTCTGGGGGTACTTACCTACCCCATGACTTTATTCCTGGATCCAGAAGGGGGTCAGTGAGCTGCAGACCAAAACCTCTAATTTTGGCATCTATCTATGATTTGTAATCCATTTTAAAGTCCTGCTCTGCATTTCTCCAATGGTCAATGCATTTTTAATATTGTAGTTGATCTTGGTGACACTAAATATCTTTCCCTGAAATGTGTGACTTAAGTTAACTGTCACAAAAATGGCTGTGGTTTGAATCGGTTTCCTGGTCTATGGGTATAATTTATTAAATGTGCATTTGCATTATTTTTAATATTGTGTCCTATGGGTTCAAAATTAATGTGGACTACTGCTGTAGGTCTTGGGGATTATTTTCTCTCACTGTTTAAAATGTCTAGGTCCCTTCCTATATAATATAAGGTCTATTCCTTATATTGGTATGGTCCTGTCCCCGAGCCTTGGTCCTACAATACGAAATAGGGGTAGTTGAGTCTTTAGGACACTACAGAACTGTGCAGGTCCCTGGGGGGGTTTGAGGGGGGGGGGCTGAGGGAGGGGTTATCCTGCTTGTAAAGTTTTGTGGTTCCCTTGTTCTCCTCACCCCCTGTTAATTTATATTGGTTGACTATCTGTGATAGTAGTCCCGTTCCCTTGTTCTCCTCACCCCCTGTTAATTTATATTGGTTGACTAACTGTGATAGTAGTCCCACATCTAGACACTGGTATAAGGAGAGTCCTTTTTAGACCTTTGTTTTTTTATAGGCTACTGGTGGGGTTCGAAATTGCTGAGAGCTATTTAGCTTTGTCTTCTAGCCTAGGAGAGCCTAGTTATGGTGACACTAACTGCTACCAGGAACTACATTCGGTCTCCCTGAGCCAACCAGTGTCATGCAAACATAGCTATGTGACATTAACTTTGTCTATTTGGGAATGTTTATAAAGAAGCATTAGGGCACATTTAGAGCACATTGTATGTACAAGAGATTGTACATAAAGGACAAACAACTTTACATTTGCATCTCATGTGACACTTACATTTCGTGGCATGCTATATACTAACTCCTGGTAAGGTAGCTGCTTCCTAGCGGGTGATACCGGAAACCCAGGAGATGGTTTTTGCTCCTGCTCATCAAGTCTTAATTTTGTATGTTGTACTGGATATCTTTTTAATACTGTGTATTATGTCTAAAGTACTTATTTTTACCTGATGGAGTACAGTATGTGACATAATAAAGTATGTATGCTTTCAGCATATTAATATAGTGTCTTTTCAAGATGTGTGTGGACTAATTGTACCTTTGTCCGCCTACTACACCTACCTGAGAGTTGAGCCTTGTCATTCTGTTCACGTTTTACCTTAAGAGATGTTTGCCTTCCCTTTTTTGTCAGGTGCATTAGGCTCCCGTTATGGTTAGTGGTTGTAGTTCCCTCAGGAGTGTGTGGCACAAAAGCTGCCTTAACACCTACTTTGGCACCCACACGGCCCAAAGTTGCCTTTTCCCCAGTTTTGCATCACGGATCCCATTAGAAGACACCCACACCTCAATTGAAAGAAGAGTTTCACTGCATTCTCTGCACTGCCTGTAGCCAGATATTTCTCTGGTCCCCAGCCATTTTTATTCTCGAATACCACAGGAGCATTACTGACTGGCTATTATTACAAAACGGGGAGTGTCTTTTTGCTCCCCAAAACATATCCTTAATTCTGAGGCTTGTGAATCTGCGTAGAATCACATGCTGTGCATATAGTCTGACATCTAGTGGTAATCGCGGAGTATTGCATCTTGTCTTTCGAGGATCGAAAGGGGACGTAGACCTGGGCGTGCCAGTAACACTATCCCTAACGTGACATGTAGTGTACCCAAAATCCCTCACACGTCGAGGTCCCTGTGATTGTTTTTTTCCGCCCAGCTAGCTGGTCGCATTATATGGAGCTCTTACAGATTGCAAATTAAAACCTCTGGTCATTCACATATATTCGTCCCCTTCATCGACAACTACTTATCTGCCACTGCGGAAGACAACCCCAGACTTCGACGGATGGTGATGCCGTCGACTGCGTGGCTGGGCCTTCTGGCCGGCCTATTCAGTAGGGAGTGGGGTCCAGGGGTTTTTCTATTTATTTTCAAGAATGTATTTATTTTCAAAAATGTATTTCCTTCTCCCCTCTTTGCCCCTCCTGTTTTGCCGTCGCTATAAACCTGAGCTATGGACAGGATACCTATTTACATTTTGCCCTTCTTGTAAAGGCAAGTACCCTTGGAAGGACACGCACCGGAAGTACAATAAGTGTCACCCTTGCGATCACCACAATGCGTCCTTTCTGTCTTGTCAGCTCTTGCGTCCTAAGACCATTAAAGAGCGTCGATTCAAACGGTGAGCGGCCTACTCCATAATGCTGGCAGAGTGTAGCTCCCCCGCCAACACAGGCGCCGAGAGTGACGAGGAGTTGAGTGACAGCAGTGGCTCCGATACGGATGCCGTCGACCTATCATCGGAGCGACCGTGCTTTGAGCCGGCAATCCCCGGCAGGCAGGCCGACGGCTCTGCTATGGGGAGTGAACATCCCAGCGACAGGGATGCACCCACTACTTACAAGGGTAAACACACAACCCCCGTACCGCCTCCATGGATTCGTCGGGACGGTCCAAGACGCCAACGGGTACGCAGATTTTTTCTGACAGAACCGCTGATCCACGGGGGCGGCAGCCCTCCCGCAACCGCGTAAGCGGCATGCGTCTGGGTACTATACTGACCAGGGTGTCGGCACCATAAATCCATTGAGACACCTCTCAGAACGTGCAGGCGCAAAAGGTTCCGGCAAAGTCGAAAACTAGAGCGAAGCCACTAGAACAGCCGAATCCCCTCCCAGAGACACCGAACATCTGCGAGAGTCTCGCAAAGATTGTTTTGGCAGCCAATAAGCCCAAAGACAGGTTGAAAGACACGTCCACATGCAGAGAAAGGCTGGAAGACTATTCTGAGGGCCTCCACCCACTAGCTAAGACTCTCTCAGATTAATCTTGACGGTCTCAGCAGGTAGATCCCCAAGAGGAACCCTTTCCCTCCTCTTTATGGACCAGGGATAGGTTTGAGGGGTGTATGAATAGGCTTGCAAAATTTGTGGACTTTTCAGAAAGGTTTACCATGCCTAAAAGGCCTAGTGAGGAGGACCTTTACACCACTGTCAAAATTTCAGAGGACATCCTGCCCTCTTCATGAGATGTTTGATTTGACGGATCAGGAAAAGGTTTGAGGACCCCACTGACCAGGCCCCTGATTTGGGGGGCCAGTGGTGAGCCACCAGTGGATAATCCACCATGGATGTCACCTACCAATACACCAGACCCAGACAAAATATGTAGGGATCCTCCTGCATCGCCACCTCTTAGACCGGCATCTCTCATAGATGACCTGATGGCATTTAATGCCATTTGGAAAAAAGCGGCCAAACATTTCTAAATTGCCACGCAAGAAGCAGTGCAAGACTCTGACTTTATGGAGGATATTCTAAAGGAGAAGCCACCTGCCAGTCAGCCTATATCTTTACTAAATTCCATTAAAAGGCACATCGCCCCTTCTTTACTGACACTATCACAAACAAGGGCTGTGAACCCACAGGAGGAGAAACGTTTTTTGCCCCTCCCCTACAGACCCTCTCTACATTCGGGGACATGCCACCCCAGATTGCCTTGTTGGCACTACAACTAGAAATAGAGCGGGGGTAACCTTGTCCACGGGTGAGGCACTGCCGGATTAGGACTGCAAAAATATGGTATGCCCTGGGAAAGAATGTCACTACTGCTGCAGCATATTCCACCAGAATTGCCAACAATACCACACTGTTGGCCAGCTATTGCGATGTTCAGTGGAACCTGCTGAAGGACGGCCTGCAGGAGTTGCCCGAACCAGTACGTTCACGTTTGCTCGCGGTTGTGTCAGAGGGGAGACAAGTAAATCATAATATCATTAAGAACACCCTAGATGCTGCAGCAGGGAGGGCGCTGGCCCAAGGTACCCTTTTTGAAGAGGCACGCATGGTTAAAGAACTCGGGGTTCAAGCCAGAAACACAAGCGTCTCATCAACAAACCGGTGGAAGAAGCTAACCTGTTTGGTAAAGCTATCGATGAGGCGCTAGAAACTGAAAAAAGGACATGAGACTTTGAAATCTTTAAACCAGATAACTCAAAGGCCCTTTCAGCAGCGAGGTGAGAGTTCTCGCCGCTCCTTTCGAGGACAATTCTACCCATGTTCCCCACACAACCAATACGGAACGGGTAGCATGTGGTCCTAAGGACAGGGGTCAGCCGCCTCATACCAGTATCCGCCTAGAGGACAGCGCTGTGGCAAAGGGAGCGGTTGCAGTGCCACTCCTAGAGGTTCCCCGGAATCCAATCAGAAATGACTTGCAGATCCTTGTCCCCTCCCATGCTTCCCCGGTCGGGGGACATGTAACATCATTCTTACACGCATGGGAGGGGATTACCACAGACCAGTGGGTGCTCAAGACAGTTGCCCACAGGTATTGCATCGAGTTTAACCGGCAGCCTCAATTCAGACCACCAAAGTGCAGGCGTCTGACACTGGAACACCTGAAGATCCTGCTGCAAGAGGTCGAGATCCTGCAGGAAAAGGGCGCAATGAAAGTCGTCCCCGTTCTACAGGAAAACAAGGGTATTTATTCAGTGTACTTCCTTGTACCCAAAAAGGATCTCACCATGCACCCTGGGAACACATTTGTCAAACCACAAATGTTTCGAATGATAACGCTGCAAGAGGTAATCCCTCTACTAACATGGTGGGATTACATGGCATCATTGGACATGAAAGATGCATATTTTCATATTTCAATGTTGCAAGCACACATAAAATACCTAACGTTCATGATAGAGGACAAACACTATCAGTTCAAGGTCCTTCCCTTCGACATTGCCTCAGCCCAAGGGTATTTACAAAGGTGCTGGCAGTAGCAGCAGCGCACCTGCGCAGGCAATCCATCCCAGTTTATCCTTACCTTGACGACTTGCTCATAACAGGGGATTCATACGGAACATGCCTGTCAAACACCCAAAGGATGAGACTTACTCTTCAGTTTGGGATTCTCCATAAAAGAAGTCCAGCCTAGACCCTGGCCAAGTCGAGCCATTTCTATGGGCCCTAATTTGGACAGAAGACGGCCTCGTCTTCCCCTCCAATGAGAGGGTTCAAAACATGCTGTTTCAAATCCCTCAATATGTAGCCTGTCGAGAGGTGACGGTACGCAAAACCATGCGACTGTTGGGAATGAGGGCATCCTGCATTTATTTGGTCCCTCACGCACGATTGCGAATGTGCCCCATGCAAGAGTGGCTCAGCAGCCAGTGATGTCAGGCCAGTGGACAATGGGATGATCTAGTGGTTGTCTCTGCAGCCCTAATTCTCTCTCTGCAGTGTCGGTCAAGAGAAAACCTCGAAGGGGAAGACCTTCACCACCCTGCAGCAGAAGCCACTCTCACGATGGACACATCTCTCACAGGATGGGGAGGGTCACCTACAGCAGATGGTGCACAGCATTTGGTCCCCAGCAGTAGCACCCAACCACATAAACCTGTTGGAGCTATTGGCAGTGTTCAAAGCTCTGAAGGCTTTTCAGACACAGTTGCAGGACAAGACAGTACTGGTCCTCACGGACAGCACCACAGCCATTTATTGCCTGAACAAACAGGGAGGGGCACTCACTCTCCAGGGCTTTCCAAACTGTCCCAGAACATTTGGAAGTGGGCTCTCAAACACAAGATGTTCCTCCTGTCTCAACACGTTCCTGGGGAACTCAATCTTCTGGTAGACATGCTCAGCAGAGACTTCCCTCTACCCACAGAGTACGAATGGCGACTACACTAAGACATCATATCCAATGTTTTCCCAGAATGCGTCCCTATGACATATTTTTCCAAGCAAGCACCTTTTGAATGTGGATTTTTTTTATGATGAAAGGTGTTTCTCCTGATATTGTGCTTATGGGGATTCCTTAAATAAGGTGATGGTGAACACCCCACAAGGATGTTGGATCTTCTCTGCTATTTGAGAATCATTATTTTGCAAATTTAACAGCCAAGGAAAACCAGATTTTAGGCACTTCTGGGTTTTCTTTGGGATGTAGCACCGCCTTTTCAAGCATTTCTATTTTACTCTGTGGGCAGCCCAATGATAGGTTTTGGCAGTGTGGTCTCCTGTTTTACCACGAACATAGGCAAAAATAGATTTGGCAGCCTATTTTTCAGGTTTCCCGGCGCACTTCTCACAGATTTTTAGCGCACATAAGGCTTTTTGGCAGCCATATCGTTGTTTCTGATGAAAGCAGCACACAGTGATGTTGCAGGGCGTAGACTAGTGGGTCAGAACATCCCACACGTCCCTTTTCCATCCTCGAAAGATAAGATGCAATACTCTGCGATTACCACTAGCTGTCAGACTATATGCCCAGCATGTGAATCTAAGCAGATACAATCATCAAAAATGCTATTATTACGGTGAGTAACGCATGTCGTATTTGTGCTGCCTCTTTTGTGATTAGATCTAATTGTTCAGTATTAAATAATATCCCATTTGATGTAGAGCTTTATATCGGATTATTTCCTCTTCCGATTGTTCAGTTGTAATTACTCAGTTAATCAGTCATGGAAAGAGGAAGTGCTGAGTTGGCCCTTAAACTGTGACTGCATGTTGCGTTATGTTATTGTGATTGATACTGTGAACCGCTACCATTTTCATGGTCTTCAGGCACTCTGGGGCCTCTGAAAAGGAAGGAGGGTTTAGTGGGATAGCGAGGGAAAGCACCAGAGAGCTCTAATGTACTGTTACCTTCAGCTCAGAAAAATGATTGCTGTGTGCTGTTTATTTTTAGTTTATACGGATTAGGTTGGGTTTGTTGTACGAGTGTGTGTGGGATGATTTGTGTGTAATTGGTTTTCTGTGTTGTGTTGGGTTTTGCTGACTGTGTGCATTTTGTGGTGGTTTAAAGTTTCTGCTGTGTTAGAGGTATGTGTGTGTTTTCTTTCGTGTTTGAGGGTGAGTATGCAGGATAGCGGAATGTTTTTTTTTGTAGGGTTAGTGATGTTCGTAGTTTTTGCCCTTCTATACAATGGTTATGTTGGTCTGGCAGGGTTCATTTTCTTCTATGGTGGTTTGTGTTTAAATGCTTTCTTTGGTTTGGGTGTGCAGGTTTTGGAAAAGGCCAAAATGACCGGAAATAAATTACAGAATGGGCGATTTGGCTGAATTTTGAATTTTGGCCATATGAAAATTTCGCATGGCTGTTAATTCTCGACTAAATCCCCTTTTTGGGGATTTGGTCATTCACTATAATGTCACAAGGGCTGCAGGTGTGTCCCCTGCAGCCGTTCACTTAAAGTGAAAGAAAAAAAAAGAAAATGTCCCTGCAGCGCTGGTTCCCGATCATGGAAGTGAATGCAAACAGGTGTTGCAGGGACACAGCGAGTCGGCGGCACACAGCGAAGTGTACTGCCGCAAGGTAAGTAAGGGGGGGGGGGTTGGTTAATGTATTTCATTTGGGTTGTTTTACGTAATGGCCAAAACGTATTTTGTTTCTCTTATGTTGTGTTGGCTGTTTCACTTCAACAGTGTTTCCTTTCCTGTTTAGCTCTGTGCATTAAAGACCCATGTTTTTAGCAATTTTCTGAATTTTAGGTGGTCTTTTATTGTTCATATTTCCTTAGGGAGTGAATTGCAAAGTTTTGCCGTGATGCAGGAGAATGCTGATCCACCAAATTTCCGCTTTCAGGCTTGTTTTGATTCGAGGCAAATGTCATTGCTGGACTTTAGTGTTCGGTCTGGTTTGTAGATGGAAATGTATACCTATATGGATTCCGCTCTTTGGCTGTATATTGCTCTGTGGGTTATGCAGAGTGGTTTGAAGATTTTATTTTTTTACTGGTAGGCAGTTCTCAGTTCTAGTGTGATATGTTCTCTTATTGAATCTGAGGAATAGTCTTGCTGCTGTGGTCTGTATTCATTGTAGTTTTTATGGTAAGGCAGTCTGGCATTCTGAGATGTATGATATTGCGTAGTGTATTCATGACATGTGGGAAGGTGAAGAAAGGCAGTATCTGCCTGATAGTGTATAGGTGGAAGAAGCACTTCTTTACTACTGTGTCGACTTGCAGTTTGAGTGTTAACTCATTGTGTATTAATGTTCTGAAGTTTTTAACCACTTTGGTAGGTTCCGGTCAATTTCCCATTTCGGTAGGCCATGGAATGGTGGTGATGGCTCGACGGGTCATAGGGTGTGCATGATTTCTGTTTTGTCTGGGTTGAGTTTAAGGCTGCTGGTATTCATCCAATGGTTTCTTTTTTTCAGGAAGTTTAAAAAGAATTGGGCCTTGTTCTTCACTAGTGCTGATTTTGCAGATGATTTGTGTCATCTGCGTAGTTGTAGCAAGTGAGACCATGTTTTTTGATGATATTGATGAGGGGTCACGTAGATGTTGAAGGGCAAGGGCGAGAGTGATGAGCCTTGTGGAGCTTTGCAGATTGCTGTGAGAGGTGCTGAGTTGAAGGGGTTTGGCCACATTGTTTCTGCTCAGAAGGATTTTAACCATAGCAACGCTGTGTTGCCGATTCCTATTCGTCTTTTGAGGTTTGTTTCATGGTGGACTGTGTCTACATTGTATGGAAGGCTGATGATGGATCTAGTAGTATTAGTGCCGATGTGACGTTCGAGTCTGTGTTGGTTTTTTAGATCATTCCATATAGATAGTAATGATGTTTCGTTCCTCTCCTGGGTCTGAAGCCGACTTGTGCCTTTTCCAGTGTCAATTTTTTTGATGTTCCAGGATTTGTTCGGAAATGTAGTTTCCTAGGAGTTTTGCCTGGAGCGGGTTGTTTGAAATTGGTCAGTAGTTCGTTAGGTCTTCTGTGATTCCTGATGTCTTTTAGGAGGGGCTTGATGCATGCTGATTTGAAGGCATGTGGCACATTCCCTGTTGCTAGTAAATGGTCAAAGAGGTTGTGGAAGTATTCTGCAGGTGTTTTTTGGTTGAGGATTGTCTTGTACGTGTCTGGTTGGAAAACATTTGCTGGTGTTACTTTTGTTCACTAAGCTGATTAATATTTCTGTCTAAATTGGTGAGTAGTTGGTTAGTCTTGTAGTTGGTTCTGGCATTGGGTGGTTAGGGAAGTTTAGTGTTTTTGGGCATGCTCTTTATAACTTGCTGGATGCTTGTGATTTTGTTTTCGAAGTGATCTGCACAGTCATTGCATAGGTTTTGTGTGGGTGTGTTGCAGGCTGTTGGGTTTGTTAGCTCATTGATGATGTTGAACATCTCTTTATGGGTGTTTCTTGCGTTTGTGATACGTTCATTGTTATATTTATTTGCTTTGAGTATTTTGGTTTTGTATAGTGGCATCTGTCTTTTGTATGTGTTTTTTTTTTTTTGTTTTTTTTATGTTGATCATAGTTTTTCCTCCATTTATATTCCAGTTTCTTGTTAGTTTTCTTCAGTGTTTTGAGGTGGGTGTGAACCATCCCACAATTCTTTCTTTAGTGAAGGGGTGAATGGTTTTTCAGGTGCGATGTCATCTAGTGTTTTTGTGAACCATTTTTGTGTTGTCTCAGTTCTTTCTTCGATGTTGGATAAGTCCAAGACGGTGATTGGTGGTTTTGTGGATTCCAGTATGATGATTAATTCTGCAAATGGTTATGGATTTCTAGTTTCTTTACTGAATTGGAGGAGTTTTTGGGAGGTTGGGGTGCCATGCCAATTTAATCAGTTGGGTGCGTACTTCATGGTAGTATTTCACCCCCGGCGACACCGGTATGTTCTCGGACATGTAGAGGAGTTTAGGGAAAATGTTTACTTTTATTGCAAAGTCTCCCAAATATCTGTTATGTTGATTTATACCGTGCACCGCTACCACCCAAGGGCAGTCTCCAGGTGCCCACATGGTTCTGCCAAAAAGAGGACGGGGTTTTTTAGTGAGGGAAGAGTGATAAGATAGGTCCAGAACCGGGAGAAACTGGTGTCTGTGTGTGTTAGCTTTCAGATGGTAGGTTGCATGCACTGGCTTGTTGTATCCATACGGGTAAGGTCCAATGCCTGGTATGTTTTCTATGTGACTGTTTATTATGTAGGGGTGTGTCTGTGTGTTTTATATGTAAATTGCTGGTATGTAGGGTTGTGCGCACTGGCTTGTATCCGTACAAGTAAGGTCCAGTGTCTGTTTTTGTTTGTTGAAATGTGTGTTACTTGTGTTGGATGTGTGTTAGGGTATAGGTTGGCTAGCCCAGTGGGCATGTATAGTGTTTGAGAAAGTAGGAGCGGGGTGGTTAGTACAGTGGCTACTCAGTAAATTAATCTATGTAGCTAATCTACACAATCCCATCAATTGTGATGCATGTCTAATCTCCACATTTCTGTCGCGTGATACGCATGGTTGAACTTCACTATTTTTCTCTAAATGAGAAGCATGCCTACTCTTCACCGTTCTAGCTAGGTGTGATGCATGGCTAAAATTCACAATTCTATTTAGGTGTGACGCGGGAAGTGTGACTAAGCCTAAATTGGAGATAGCGTTAAATGGAAGCACCTATGAATTGGTGCACAGCAGTGATTGGGAAATTATCCAGCATGGGGTCTGGCATGGATTAACATGGTCATGAATATTCCCTGTCGTCAACTGTATTTCTCCCCTAAACCAATCAATGTCTTCTGGGTCATACTGCCCCCATCCAATGACAGTCCTCTTCCTAAGCCCCTCCACTAGCAGCCATCTTCAGATTTTTACCACACACTTCAGTGTTGGGAATCCTCGAGTTTGCTCTGCGACCTACTTCAATGTTTTTTCGTGTTTCTTTACAGAAAAGGATTCTATTTATGTTACAAAAGAGCCTGTGTGCACTTCTCTCCATCTGCCGACAGCGGGGATTAGTTGTCAGTGAATTTCAGCGCCCCTCAAGGGTGAAGATCGTTAGTTTCCAGAAGGCCATTGCGCCTACTTTGTGCCCTCGGATCATGACTGAGGAGAAGGAGGAAGGTCCCTCCAAGTCCTGCACCAAGTGAGGGCTTCGAAATGTATTTGTGGAGGACAAGCACCTGCAATGCCTCTACTGCCTGCATCCAGACCACAAGGAAGGAGATTGTAAAATATGCCGTGGATTCTCCAAGAAGACAACAAAGGACAGGCACAGTAGAATGGCGGCGTGGCTGAGCGCCAAGGCCTCTGCCCCGTGCTCTGAGCAGGGTCATGCCTCATCCAGGGCCGGCCGATCTGAGAAGCGACTTTATAAGTTCTGTGAGGGTGCCTTATCAGTGGGGGCCCAAGATAAGGCCAAGAATCACAAGTCCTGGTCCAACAGGGCTGCAGCGGAAGCTGATCCCATGGCAGACAGGGCACGATCGACATCACCCTCCGCCTCCATTGCCAGCTGGCATTCAAGCTTCTCCTCGAAGCGAAAAATCGTGCAACCCGGGTAAACTGCGTGAGAAGCCAGAGATGCTGTGGACAGAGGAGAAGGCCGAACTGCTGAAGAAGGCCCAGGCAGCACAATTAATCATTGTCGACGATGGAGCTAGTGGCAGCATCTCTCTGGGAAACCTAAGTGGGCAGACCCTGAGACGGTAGCCCCCACAGCGCTGAAGGTATCCCTCCCTCCGAGGCATGATGCTGCCGTAATGATTTTGACATGGTCTGCCAGCACGCCGGAAAAAGGAGGCACCGTCAAAGAACCTGGTTCCAGCCCCTCCGGGTGGAAAAATGGGGGTGGGAGGGCAACGAGGCCCCGGATCAGTCCCAGGCCATGGCAATTTCATCCACAGACGAGCACCTGGAGTCCTTGCGCATGGTCCACAAGAACATGGTAGAGGACAGCGGCGGCGGCTATGTGGGGTCTAGTGTTCCGATCACGCCAGCTCCACCGATAGATGTCTCTCTGGACATCCCATCGACCCTCCACACCCTGGTGTTTGAGATGCCACAAGGGTCAGTTCCAATGGTTCTCCAGGCCCCCGATCAGCTGCCAGCAAAGAAGAGGAAGCATCATTCGACGCCCCCATTTCAGCCTCAACACCCACATCAGGACCCCTCTACCCAGCAGACCCAGACATGGGGACGGATACGGCCATAATGTCCATGATAGCGTTGCAGCAGGCGGGTGGTCCCTGCAGCCTAGGGCATCCCCACCGGCCGAAGTGAGGTTGTTTCATTCCATGATGGCCCGAGCCTCTGACCTGTTCCAGCTTGTGCCCGCAGAAACCAGGAAGGAGGGCTTCCTGTATCAGCGTTGCAAGGCCATGAGGAAGACAATCATGGCGATGCCTCTCCTGGACGATGTGTGGGAGGAGGGCCTAGCCGTCTTGAAGAACCATTGCATGGCTCCAGCCAAACGGGATAGGCTAGAGAAGAAGTACTGTGTGCCGGAGTTCGCACCCAAGTGCCTGAGGTCACAACCATCGCCGGATTCAGTGGTTTCGGTGGCTGCAAGGGGAAGAAGATGGAAACCATGTTAAGGAAACTGATTACACTGTGGCATCCACTATCAAGGTGGTCAACGCACTGGCGATCCTAGCCAGGTACGACAGGGAGCTGTGTTACAAGCTGGGTCCCATTTTGGAGTTCCTCCCGGATGGCAAGAGGATGGAGGCGATCACTCTCTTCCGGGAGGGAGAGGTAGTGTCGGATCACGCCATCACGGTGGCGCTAGACTTGACCGACACAGGGTTCTGGCAGATGGGGTAACTGTGTCTGCCTTTGTCACCAAGGCTGGATGAAGGCCACGATTTTCCACCAGGAGGTCCAGGCGAAGGTACTGGACATGTTTTCCGACTGATGGAACCTTTTTGGGAAGGTAGTCGACGAGTCCCTTCAGGCCATCAAGGATACGCAGAAGGCCTGTCCTTGTGCACCCTACAGTAGCACTGTGCTTCTTTTTGCTCTTCCTGAGGAAGGTTTGGCAGGTCATTGAAAGGGTTCTCCTCATCGTACCGTTAGCCTTCCAGATCCACGACTCAGGAAGGCTACAGAGGCCGGTCCCAGCCTACGGTGGCAGAGGAAAGCATCACCTGCAGGGCACCGGCGCCGAAGCAAGCCTGAACTGACCAGGACATCGGGTCCCCACCTGTGAACCCCGGTTGGAGGCTGGCTGACGAGGTTCGTCAGTGAGTGGGAAAAGATCACCACCAACAGATGGGTGCTGGACGCTCAAGCCCAAGGACGTACCCTTGAATTTCAGCACAGTTGTCCGTGGATCCCTCCGGTGTCCAGTCACATCCCTCAACTCTTAAAGGAGGTACGTGCCATGCTACAGAAAGGGGCAATAGAGCTTGTTCCCCAGCGACTCTGGTGCCCAGGAGTCTAGTTGAGATACTTCTTGGTCAGAAAGAAGACAGGGGGGCTGGAGGTCCATTCTAGACCCACGACGTCTGAACAAGTACCTCAAGTCTCAGAAATTCAGTTGGTCACGTTGCAACACATACTCGGCCAACTGAAAAGGGGGGGGGGATTTCCTGACGTCGTTGGACCTGGAGGATGCCCACTTCCACGTCCCCATTCACAGGAAACACTGAACGTTTCTAAGTTTCATGGTGCGTGGACAGCACTTCCAGTTCAAGGCCCTGCCCTTTGGTTTGAAGTCGGCCCCCAAAGTGTTCAAGTAGACCCTGGCACCGGTAGCGGCCCATCTGCGTCTACGAGGAATACACCTATACCCGTACCTCAACGAATGGCTCATCTGGGCCGTCAGACACACAGAGGCGGGCATCAAGCTGCTAACGGATCTGGGATTCTTCATCAATTATCCGATGTCCTACTTGACACCATCGCAGAACTTGTTGTTTGTTCCTGGGTGCCAGACTCTATACATTGTCCTGCCTGGCATCACCCTCGGAGGAGAGGGTAGCGACCGTTCAAGGGAAGGTGCAGTGGCTGTTGACGATGAAGACGGCCACGGTGCAAACCGTCAAGTCCTTGCTCGGCATGATGTCGTCCTGCATCTTCCCTTTATCGGGCTCTGCAGGTAACAGATGCAACCTCTTCAGGAGTTCCTGGATCCCTGCTGGATACAACTGTCCGGAAAATTTGCAGACAAGATCACTCTGGACGACAAATTCCAGCGAACAATAAGGTGGTGGGGTGTCTGCTTCAACATCGCCAGGGGACAAAGGATTTCAGAACCCTCCATTCCAGTAAACGATCACCACGGACGCTTCCCTGGAAGGTTGGGAAGCCCACACTGGGCATCTGCACGCTAGAGGCCTGTGGCTGCTGGAGGAGAAGGCTCTACATAACAACATCCTGGATCTATGGGCAGTGTGCTGGGCCATAAATCCAGACCTTCTCAGCCTGTCAGTGTACGCCTCCTGTCAATCTACCAGCGGTGCTGGATCTTTTCACCAGAGCAGGCGGTGCAATCCTGCATCACGACCCAGGATCACACAACCTGAGGGCTTGGCTCCTGCAGCCCCAGAGTTTGGAAGATATGAGTTGCTTACGTACTGCAGGGATGTCCTCGCCAAGGCCAGGGCGTTGTCGACTTTGAAGTGCTACAGTCACAAGTGGAAGTGTTTCGCTACGTGGTGCCGGTCGCAGAAGATTACCCCTCCGAGGGTCACCGCCCCGCAGATTCTTCCGTACTTGTTTTCCTTGGCCAAGGCCGGACTGGCGCATGCCTTGATCAAAGTACATCTGGCAGCTATCACACAATACACCAGGTCTCCAGGAAGGTCTTCACTTTGCTCTCATTGACTCAGTCAAAATACTTTTATGATCTTTCCCTCTGGCGAATGCTCCTGCCCTGGTGTGGGAAATCAACGTGGTTCTGATGAGGCTCATGGGGGCCCCCTTTGAGCCTATGCATCAGTCCCCTCTCAAGTTCCTCTCGTGATAAACCGCTTTCCTTGTGGCCATCACCTCCACCAGGAGGGTGGGTGAGATACAGGCCGTATCCTTCAAACAGCCATACCTGACTTTCCACGAACAGAGAGTGGTGCTGCAGACGCACCCCTCTTTCCTGCCAAAGGTTCCGTCGGAATTCCCCCTCAACGAACCTTTGATGCCTGTTTTTTTCCCCCAAAACTCTTGTCAGGCTGAAAGGGCCTTGCACTCGTTAGATGTTGCTCGTGCCATGAAGTTCTACGTGGCACGCACAAAGAGTGTTCAAAAGACTTCACAGCTGTTCGTGAATGTTGGTCCTGTGAGCCATGGGAAGGCCTTGTCCAAGGCTTCGATCTCAAGGTGGCTCTCTGGCTGCATCATGCACTGTCATCGGTTGGCGAACCAACAGCTGCCCTGCTGAACATCTGCTGGGCTGCTACGTGGTGGTATGTGCACACCTTCACAAAGTTATACTGCTTCGACGGGGATTCCAGGGAGGAGTCCAGAGTCGGCCAAGCAGTGCTATGCAAACTGTTTGCTTGAGGTGAGTCTGTTCCAGGGGTAAGTGTAATTGCTTCTGTTGAGCTTTGCCACCTCCCGTGGTTTTGTAATGTTGTACTCTGTGTATTCGTTATTCATGAGCATGTGAATCCATGGCAGAGCCCATGCTGGCGAAGGAACAAGTTACTTAACTGTAAATATTGTTCTCCAGCATGGGTCTGGCATGGATTCACATGCAAACCCTTCCTCCGTCCCCTCTGCGGCTCTTCTTGGTCATACTGCCACTTACATGCTTACCAAATCTGAATATGGCTGCCAGAGGATGGGTTTAAGGAGAGGACTGTCTTTGGAGGGGGGCAGTATGACCCACATGACAGTGATTGGTTTATGGGAGAAATACAGTTTGTGAAAGTGAAACTGTTTTTCTTTTACCAAGGATTCCCAGCCTGGCGGGGACTATTCATGAAAATGTGAAACCATGCCAGATCCATGCTGGAGAATAATAGTTACAAGAAACTTGTTCCTAACTTGCTCTCTGGCTAGCATTGGTGTGCTATATTATGTAGATGAATAGAGTGGACGAGCTATTCTGAAATACAGTAATTGCTGTACTCCCCACCCAACCCATACTTTATCAGTAGCTGCTGGTTGACGGCAGGATTCCCAGGGAACACTGGCAAACACGGACTGGAGCTGCTTCTTCAGGAGCTGCTGTTTTCTTTAGAGCCCTTAGCCTAGGGCTGCCTGGGGATAGGCTGCCTTAGAGGAGGGTGTTAAGAGCCTACCACTCGGACACGAGCAGCCAATCATGGCCAGGTGGGCCTGGGGTGGGGGAGAGGTCGCACAGTTGCGGCAGAGAGCACAAGAGAGGTGGAGAAAAAGCAGAAAATTGAGAGAAATGGGGGGAAAAGTGCCAGAATGCAGAGGCAAGGAAAGCAAGCCAAACATTACATGATGTGGAGGGAGCGCAGGGAGCACAAACACAGCAGCTACCTCATCAAAGCCAGGACCCAGATGGAAAGGAGCATCATGGTCTCCAGACAAGGCTTTGGCTTCCCTTGGGGGAACGATCAATCACAGCCGGGTTGAGGTGCAGAGGAGAGGTCTCACAGGTGCGGCAGAGATCGCAAGAGGTGAAAAAAGAAAACAAAATGGATGGAAATGGAAAAGAAAGTGCCAGAAAGCAGAGGGATGGGGAAGAGAAAGGTCTGTGAGGATTATCTGTGTCATGCCTGCTGATCCTTGCTCCCATGTCCTCACTGGTGTTGGGCGTCCTGCCAGTCCACGTGCAGAACTAACGCTGTTTGCTTATAGAACGGCTGCCAGACCGTTTTTACTAAATGTAGACTGTCGGGTAGATTGCCATGGCAATGTTGTGCTGTTATGGGACGCCACTCGGCAACTACGCAATCCATGTCCCTCCACAGTCACCTGTCGTGCAACTCTGCATCCTATCAAGATCAAAACTCTATTTGCGCAGCAATCGGGTGCTTCCGATTGATTGTTGTCACTGAAGCTCTGTTCACTTTGTACCCGCTTCCTAGCGTTTTAGTGAACATTTCTCCTGACGATTGGCTTTGTTATTCTGGACTGCGTCTGACTCCCCCCATGGTCTTGTTTGCTGTGTTCCCCCGCGTCAGCCAGTCGTCCAGATATGGGAATACATGGACACCAGATCTCCTGATGTGGTAAGCCACGAGTACCGCCATGAGCTTGGTCAAGATCAAGTAGCGGAGGTCAACCCAAAGAGGGCAGCACCTTGAACTGTTTGTGCTTGTCCCCTATGAGAAGCCTTAGGAACAACCTGTGCTTTTGGTGCATTGGCACTTGGAAATAAACGTCCTGCTGGTCTATTGACACCAGCCAGTCCTGCAATTCTCTTGCAATTTTGGCATCCTGAATTTGCCTTTCCTCAGGAACTTGTTTAGAGCCCTGAGGTCCACAATGGGACGGAGTCCGCCTCCCTTCTTGGGCTCAAGGAAATACCGGGTATACCAGCCCGATCCTCTCTGTTCAGGTGGTACCTGTTCCACGGCACCCTTCGCCAACAGGGCTCTGAGTTCTTCCTGGAGCTGTCCCTGGTTGGATTGGGGAGGTGGGTGTTAAGGAGAATGTTCATTTCTGGGCCAATTCTCTTTAACTGTAGAGACCCCAAGCTCTTTTGCTGTTCTCAGGGCTTTTTAATTGTAACTCCTGAGTGAGTGGGACACCCCCCCCCCCACTCCTAATGTGTTTTTCTGACTATGATTGTGTTTCATACTGTTTAATGGAGTCAGGTGAACTCCATCCGCTTTTTGCATTGACACCCGCCACCTTTTGTGCAGTGCCACTGAGAAATCCTTTGTACTACTCTTAATGTTTACATACATTTTATTGGGTGAGCTACTATTACCAAGAATAGTAAGATTACTTTTCTTACCTTTTCTTTTGGCGGTCCAGCACACACCACCGTATGTGGAGTGCTGGGGGATTACATAGTAACTCCTTATCCCACTTCTCATGTATTGTTCTGCTACACTAACTTGAATGGCTGGTGGCAGTGATTTCTTTTTTACTACCTTTGTGCCATGTATCTGTAGGGTGTTTTCTCAGCTGTAGTACAGTAACCACGAGTGACCCTTTTCCCAAAATGGCCCCTGTCTTTTTTTTTTTCGCCATTTCTTGTCGGTTCCTTCTGGGATTTCACTTTTAATTGAGTTTGAGTCCTTTGTGCATTTTACCTTTGGCAGGCTTCAGCCCTGAAGGCCGCTCAGGCTCCAGTGTGTCTGGAAAGGCAGGAAGTGAGGGAGGGTACCGAATTTTCACTGTCCGTTGTCTATAAGTGTGCCTGTGTGAAACAAGTTCTGATTGGCCGGCCGGCTGGCTGTTCGTGAGGACAGCTGGGTGATTGACAGCCCTAGGGCTGTGAATTAATGGGAACTGGCTTAAAGGTGATATTTTTGGAACTAGAGCAGAGTCGACCACTGGAGGACAACATCCGACGAAGAAGACCTGAAGATCCGCAAGCAACACCCTCCTGCACCGCAAAGTGCCCAGTGAATTCCTGCAGCTGTGCTGACCCCGTTTTTAGTTACCCCGTTTTAGTTTCAACTTTGAAGACCCGTAATGGAAGACTTCCTCTCTTGGGCTGGTGGGACCAACTAGCCTTAAGACCAGCCTCATTTTGGCGCAACCCCGACTTGCTGTGACTTTCCAATGCTGCAATATCCCAATGCCCGGGGACCTCTGGCCATCATAGAGTGCATTGTCTTCCGAAGTGCGAATCCACCCAAAACCTTGTGGGCATCCAGAGGACCATACAGAAGCAAGAAATCTTCATCCAGAGTCCTCTCACCCACAGTCCAGGACAGAGGGATCAAGTAACCTACAACCAGAGCTGTTTGTTCTGCTTTGGCACTGAGAAAAAGGTGCCAAAACCACAAAAGGCCACTGAATCAAGAAGAATCCATTGCTGCCAAATTCCTCTCTCGAGTGCTGCCAGAGAAGCCCACCAGATGTCCTCCCTTTCGTCACAACCAAGGACCAGGAACAAGGGTCTGCTACACTGCAAGAGGAAGGTATCCAGCTGGAACTAATTCTTCAATTCACAGGTACTGTGGGGCTTGGGGTACATCTACCTTTTGCCAATTGTGGTGCTTCCTAGCTTGGGGAGTACTATTTTAAACCCTTTTGAGTTGACTTCAACTCACCTGCGCTGGCCTCCCAGCTTTTGCTGCTTCAGGGTGGCTCCTCTTGAGCCTCAGTGATTTTCTGCAGAACTACTTACAATTTTAAAACACTTTTCTAAGAAGAGAGCATCAGAACTTTGAACTGGCCAATTGACTTTGGCTGTCCTGGCTCCCTAAAGGCCCCCTTCTGAACCGGTTGTCTTTGGCAGTGCTTGTTCACTTACAGGTTTTAATTGTTGAACACTATTATTGCTGGGATAAAATACTGCCTACATCCCTCTGGGGGAATCTAATTGTTTTACTACTTATAAAGTGTGTTCTGATGTAACTTGAACTTTTCCCTCCTTGAAACTCAATATTGCAATGGTGATCACAAATAAGGGGTAATACTGACCTCAAATGACGTCGCTCAGTGTGTTGGAATATGTTTAGCATAAGAAACTTTTACTCAACTACTTTATTGCTCTTGTTGAATTGAATCCTAACTTTGGGATTAATGGTACTATTAGTTGCTGCTTTTTAAAGATTTTCCAATTATCCTTTTGTATATATAAATAAGTATGTATACTATACCTTTTAAGTGTGTAAGTGTTTACTTGGATACCTGCATTTACTAATTTCATTGTACAGCTCTACAGCTCACGTTGACCCTCTCAAGATAAGCCTGGCTCCTCTGTCACTCTACCAACTTGTGTAGTACAGGCCTATCTTAAAAGGTGGGGTTACCTACTATCAAGTGATAAGTCTTGTAAAGTCCCACACCAGTTGGACTCTACAAATTCTTAGCTAACAGTGGGGGTCTGTCCGGTGTTTTGTTTAGCAAGGCAAAACAACCACACTGAATCAACTGCAGGGCCCAGGCGTCTCCTGCCACTGGAGCCAACCGTCCACCAAACAGTGCATCATGGCAAAGGAAATCAAAGCGACTTAGAGGGCGCCGGCACCCCCACTGCTGTTGCTGCTTGTTGGCCTCTAGAGGACCCTCTTCCCTCATCCCCCCCCCCGAGAAGTGCCTCGGCCTAGCTTGTGGGAGCTCTGCTTCCCTGCCGTAGAGTACGTAATACCTATAGCCCCTGCCTCTGAAGGCAGGCTTGGCCGGCTTCGCCGCTAGGCCCAGTGATTTAGCAGCCAACTTGGATTCTTTAAACTGTTCCAAAGATGTGTCGGCTTTCTGACCGAAAGCACGTTCCCCCCCAAAGGGCATGCCCAGCAGCCTATTCTGAACATTCGGAGAGAAGCCATACGTTTTCAGGTAGGCCTGCTGTCTCATTACCATTGCTGAACCCATTGATCGGCCAACGAAGTCTGCTATGTCCAGGCCAGTTTGCAAAGACTGCTTGGCTACCCCTGCCCATCCCCTACCAGCTGTAAAAATCTGCCCCGCATGGCACTCTCAGGGATGTATTGAGCAGCATGTTCCACCACTTTCCACAAGCCGAAGGAGTATTTTGCAAATCCGCATGCTAAGTTTGTGGCTTTGAGCGCCATGCTGCCAGAGGTGAACACCATTCTGGCCAACTCATACAATTTCTTTCCCTCTGTCCATATGCAGATTGAAAGTGGAGGCCGCTGGTCTCGTGTAAATGGTGGCAGCCTGCATAACCAGCCTTTCCGAGGAAGGATGTGTGGCGAGGAAACAATTGTCTCTTCTTGCCAGCCTAAACTTCCCTGTAAAATTAGCGTTTACAGGGGGAATAGTGCAAGGGTGCTGCCATAAGGAGGATAAAGGGTCTACAATAGCTGGGATAAATGGCATGTTGTGCTCAACTGTGGGACCCTCGTCCAAGATATCGGTGAGCTCATAACCTTGAATAGGTGTTGCAGAGGCCTTCAACCCAAGGGTGTCAACCCCATCATCCAGATCCTTGAACTTTCCATTAGCATGAATATAGGGCTGGCTTTGCTGCAACTCGAGGTCTGGGGATCTAGGCCACTAGCATCCTGTAGACCTTGAGCCGGGGCCAATAAATCGGCCTGGTCGTCGAAATAATTGACACTGCCGGCTCCCGTGCAAACGGGGTCGACTTGATCATCGGGTTCATCGATACTGAAAATGGAGTGCATAGAGTCAAAGAACCTCGATCTTGACAACGGTACAGACGAACCATCGCCGACTGTCGGTGCCGAAGGCTCAACCGTCGATGGAATAGGTCTCGAAGCCAAAAACGACTTTCAATACTAATGGTTCTTTCGGCACTGAGGGATGCTCGAACAACAGATGGACGCCGTGAGGTACAGCCTTCCGGTGATTTGTACTTAGTAGGCGTGAAGCCCGAAAGCGTCGTTGACGGTGTGCACAGAGTGGCTGGTTTGGAGTCGGGAGCGCTGCTTTCACCACCAAAGCTTGCTGGTCGGGGGCCAGAATCGCACCTACAGCAGCTTGCTGTTAAAACATTTCAAGCATTGAACTTTTAAAATGTTCACACTGTTCTTGAGTGGTCAACCCCTCCGAGGGCTTATGTCGTTCTGACGACAAGCTGGACTTGCATCGATGACGGTGGTGCTGCTGCTTCTTCCGCGAGGAAGACTAGGAATAGCTCCTGGAATGGGACCATTTCTTTTTGTGATGTTTTTCTTTACCTTTCTCGGGGGTGGAAACCTCAGTCTCGGCCTCAGAAGACCAGACCAGCGACTGCGCCAGAGATTTTGCAGGCGGTCGACCCAAGGCCAGTTTCCTGGCCCTCTCATGTAGGGATTTCCGCTGCATTTTCAAGCACGACACGCAGGCCTCTGTGTCGTGACCAACACCTAGACACCACGGACACATGTCGTGGGGGTCGGTTACATACATTTTGGCCTTGGAATCGCAGCATCGCTTGAAGCCCGAAACCCGGTGAGACAACATTGCGTAAAGGTTTTCTGAGGAAAATGACCGCTAATTTGATTCGAGGTCCACAACGCCCCCTGGCGAAATGTTTCCAAGCAGTAGACCTGGAGGATGTTTATCTATCAAGATGAGGTATCTGCGGGTGAAAGGCAATCCATTGAAATCTCGCCAGGCCTTTTCAGGGGTTGTCCTCGGGTCTTCAGACGGCTGCACAGCTACAAAGGCTACTTAGCGCGCTGTTGCCGATCTACTGAAATGGCTGTGAGCGCCCCCTTTTCTCAAATCGGGGCTCGTGGCAAAAACTAGCTCACCAATGGTAAGGATCTCAGCCAACAGTGCTCCAATCGGGGACCACTGTGGGTTTCTCTCATGCATTCACACTAGACTTTCAGGCACCTCGGTTGTGGAGTGGGACCAGACAGTCCCTCCCACTTCATGGGCCCAGGGACACGTACTAGCCCGCGAAAGCTGCAGCTTTCCGAGGCAAATGCATGACAATATTGGCGATTTCCTGACCTGAGAAGGCAGGAACGAAGGCCAAGATACAATATGGCCAAAGAGAAAGCGAAAAACCTTGTGGCACGGCCGCTTTTGGGCGAGTGAGTGGGGTCAGGAGTCCACAATGAGTCCACATAGTGAAGCACACAATCTTTCAATTTAGCCAGGTAAGTGCAAACATACTATATTTATTCTAGGCTCAAAACCCACACTAGGAAATGAAACAAGCAGGTGATATTACACAACACTCAAATATGAACATGTTTACAATCACCATAGGTTCTTATGAAATGCAACCAAGTCACAAGAAATGTGCCCTAACTTCAGAAATCCAATCATTTTGAGGAGTTGGGGCCTTGTGCCCAAATGTCAAAAAGCTTCTCCCCAGAAAAGCGTCTTTAAGTAGGTAAGGTTCTTTTGTTGGTCAATTTTCCAGAGACGTTGAGCAACAAAGTTACTGCTGGGTAAATTAAGTTTCTAACTTTCAGGTAGCGCTGCTTTTAGATGCGATGACCAAAAGAGATGTAATGGAATAAGCAACGTTTATTCTAAGGAAAACAGGGTGGCGCAAATGCTACATGCTTACTTAAGCCCCCCGGCCCTCCCATGGCACCACCCCACCACTCCGATTTTCCAAGATTACTAGGTGGGTCGCCTGGGGGGATGCTGGAAGTAGGTTTTCCTGCCGTTCGTTCCAGTGAGCGGTGCCCAGAAGCTGCGGGTTCAAGGATTTTTCTAGTCGGTTCCAGGAGCAGAGTGCAACACTTGCTGATGAAGAAATGCAGAAGGTACTGATTGAGACCTCTTCAGGACACTTCAACAACGGGGGAAGGTGAGTTCCAGCGACTGCCACCCCACATAGGCGATGGCAGTCGTCCCTCCAGTTATAGTTGAAGACCTTCCAGAGCTGGATCCCTTGAAGCTGGGAGGCTGGCAATTTACATCACAAGCTGGCGACCACCAAAGTTCCAGTGGCGAATGCGGAACAGCAGTGGTTCTAGCGAGGTAGCCCACTGGAGAGCTGGTTTTTCCACTGGGTGGTCCATGGACACTTCTGATGGTTCAGGGCACTTGGATACACAAATGCGTCGAGACAGGTTCGTCCCAGCAGTCGAAGGGTTGAAGCACTGCACATGGCCTTTGCAGATCAGGTAGTCTAGCAGGGCTTCATCTTGCTAAATGCAGGAAGGGATGCTGGGCCTCTTCGGGAGTCGTCCACCGATCTTCAGTCAGCTGCTTTTCTACACAACATTCTTGGCTCTGACGCTGAGCTATAGAAATGGCTGCTGGAGTCCTCTTTTTATCCATAATCCAGCTTGAAAGCAAGACCAAAGAGCACCAGTGGGAACATGGCTGGTTGTTGAGGCTTCTTAAAGATCAGATGATACTGAGCTCTCAATAAGGTGCAAAGCATTCCATAGGCACCAGTCTGTATATCTAAGCATCTTATATGCATGAACTTTGTGACGACATTTAAATTGGTGCTACTGATATACACTCTGCTTCTCACTTAGAAACCTTGGTTCTTCTTGATGTGCAGAATTCCCCAGTTGCGCATTTAAAGTTTGTGCTGGCTTATGAGGGTTTGGGTCTATTTGACCTAATCGCATTTGATCAAATTTATTTGACCTTTTGTTCAGTCTAAAATGTGGGGCGATCCCCCCCCCCGCCCCATGCAACACCCCCACTTCCCCTCAACCGTATATATATTTCTGAGGCTTGTGGAATCTGCTTAGATCACATGCTGTGCATAGGCCGACATCTAGTGGAAGCTGCGGAGTATTACAGTTTGTTTTTCGAAGTCGAAAAATGGGCGTCGACACAGGATACTCCGCAGCTTCCACTAGATGTCGGCCTATGCACAGCATGTGAATCTAAGCAGATACAAGCATCAGAAATACGATTACGGTGAGTAATGTATCATATATATATATATATATATATATATATATATATATATATATATATATATATATATATACGGTTGAGGGGAAGTGGGGGTGTGTGTGTATATATATATATTTTTTTTTTAATCCAATCTGACCGATAAAACGGTCAAAATAATTAGATCAAATGTTTTTAGGTTAATTATGCTAACACTTTATGAGCACACCACACAATTGCTGACACATGTTCTTGGTAACAACTCTCTGTGATCCCCAGAGTTTGACTTCTGATGGTCTGCAGATGAAGTTGAAAAATCTCATGGGGTATCACTTTTTTGAAGTAATGAATCTATGGAGTGGTGGCTTGTCATGTGTGCTTCGTTTTTTTTGTGTCCAGATCTTATTTTATTTCCGTCATCTCACCACCCTGATTGTATGAAGTTTAGTAATGTGGGAAGTGGCTCTTTACATATTTATTTTCTTTTTCTTCCTCTTCTTCCTCAGGACAAATCCAAAGTGCAGTGGGAAAGTGGTAGATGTTGAGATTACAAGCATTGCAGATCTCCATGAAGGACAGCTTTTGAGAGGCTATGTAGAATCTGTCAGAGAGCAAGGTGTTTTTATTAGGTAAGTATTTAATCTCTCAGCTACAAGAACAAACGTCCAATATACAAATTCCTCTTCAAGAGGCATTTATACATTTTGTAGTTGTATGATCTCTTTTAATATTGCAAAAATTATTTTTTTCTACAGTATATCTGCCTCAGTGGTCGGCCGTGTCCAATTCAAGCATGCTTCAAAATTCTTTGTGAATGACCGTTCTGTGTATGAGAAGTACATACAAGCTGGGAAACTTCTCACAGCCAAAGTTCTAAGGTAAGCATCTGTGCATGCCACTCTGGAAAAGGTAGAAGTGTTATTTTGCAGTGCCATTTCATTATAGAAAATAGCAGTGCCACCAGTAGACATTTTCTTAAATGGTAACCATGCAAGTGGTCTGCATTTCAACCAACATTCTACTCTAGTCTGCCATTCATAGCATGGGATTTGACAACAGAATAGGACTTTGCATATGCTTCTTGTCTGAACAGTACTCTTGCTAGCCTATAACACAGATGCTGCTTGATCTCCAGGTTTTCCCTCGCTTGCTGACTATTTCAAAGAAACTACTTGTGCATTCGATCTGGTTAGTGTCGATCGTCTCACCCTCCAACTTTATCCTCCGGTTGCTTAATTTACATCATTCCCATTGGTGTCAGGAAAGATTTTCTTTTTTGCAGCTTTCCCTCCATTGACATGAATGGAATCCCCAACGTTTTCCAATGATTGAACTCCTGTCCTTGCTTTTAGAGATAACGCTTTCTTGCACTAGGCCCCACACATTTTAGGGTTGGACTTCAAAAGTATAGGGAATTGTACTTGTTATAAGTTCTCTTCATTTTTACCTGCATCTAGCATACTTACTCATTTGACCTGGTTAGTTATTTAGTGATGTATTGTAAATTAACATACTGGTGAATGTATACATTTGTTTTCTATCGTATTGTGTAACATTACTTACCTGCTAGTTTCATATTTCAGTGTCTTCTAAAAGCTTAAAATAACTATTTTTTTTATAACTGACTGTATACCGTGAATTATTGTGTTATTCTGTGTGGACTTATTGATGTCCCCTTACCACGCTCACACTCTACTGAGACTAAGCCTTGACTGCTCTCCACACTACCTTGATTGGGTTTTGGCTGAATTCTAGTCTTCCTGTTCACTACAACTAGAGTGGCCTCCTACAATCAGCCCACCAGGTTTGAGTTTAGAAATCCATTTTAACTGCCAGCTTCATCATAGGCCCCTTCGCTACACTGGTCACCACCCTGAGCTCAGACTTGGCACCCCGCAGACCCTCAACTTGTGAGCAAAGAACCATTCTCCTACAGTTGCTTCTCTCCAGAATGAAGAGGAGTGTTGGGTAAGAATTGATGCAGTCGAACTGGTGTGGGACTACACAAGACTTACCTTTTGGTATTCGGTAACCCGCCTTTTAATATAGGCCTGTACTACACAAGTTGGTAGTGTGATTCAGCAGCCAGGCTTATGAGCTGTAGAGCTGTACAATGAAATCAGTAAGTACAGGTAACCAAGTAAAAATGTACACACTTTATGTTATAGTATAAATATTTATTTATATGTACACAAAGATATTTAGAGCGTTCTTTTAAAAAGCAGCATATAATAGGAACATTAATCCCAAGTTAGGATTCAATTCAAAAAGTGAATAATAAATCAAGTGCAATTCTTTCATATGTTATACATTTTCCAGCACCATGGGTGATGTTATTTGAGGTCAATAATTACACTTATTTTGTATCACCTTTGCAGTATTGAGTTATAAGGGAGGGAAATGTTCTAGTTAGATCAGAGCATACTGGTATTCTTCAAAAACAGATTCTCCCAGAGGGATGCAGGCAGTCTTTTATCCCAGCAATACGTGTTGAACAATTAAAACCTGTAAGGGAACAAGCATTGCCAAAGCCAATAGGTTCGGAAGGGAGCCTTTAGGGAGCCAGGACAGTCCAAGTCAATGGGCCTGTTCAAAGTTCTGATGCTCTCTTCTTAGAAAATGTTTTTAAATAGTCAGTAGTTCAAATAGAAAATCACAAACTCAAGAGGAGTCACTTTGAAGAAGCACAGGCTGGGAGGTCAGTGCAAGGGAGTTGAGGTCAACTCCAGAGAGGGTAAAATAGCATTCTCCAAGGTAGGAAGCATCACAAATGGCAAAGGCTTGATGTACCCCAAGCCCCACAGTACCCGTGAACTGAAGAATTTGTTCCAGCTGGATGACTTCTGGTTGCAGTGTAGCAGACCCCAGATCCCGGTCCTTGGTGACGAAAGGGAGGACGTCTGGCGGGATCCTGCGGCATCACTCGAGAGAGGGACTCGACAGCAATGGATTCTCCATGATTCTGCAGCACTTTGTCGTTTTGGCGCCTTTCTCTCAGCACCAAAGTAGAACTAACAGCTCCGGTTAGAAGTTACTTGATCCCTCGGTCCTGGACTCTGGTGGGGGGACTCAGGATGAAGATTTCCTGCTTCTGTAGGGTCCTCTGGATGCCCACGAAATGTTGTCCGGATTCGCACTTCGGAAGACAATGCACTCGATGATGGTCAGGGGCCCTCGGGTATTGGAATTCTGCAGCCTTGGAAAGTCACAGCAAGTCGGGGGGGTTGCGCCAAAATAGAGTTTGTCTTGAGGCGAGTTGGTCCCACCAGCCTAAGGGGGGAAGTCGTCCCATGAAGGTCTTCCTAGTTGAAATGTAAACCGGGTTGGCACAGCTGCAGGGCTTCACCGGGAAGCCCTGCAGTCCAGGTGGGTGCTGCTTGCGTCTCTAAATGTCTTCTTCGAATGTTGTCCTCCAATGGTCGACTCTGCCTCTAGCCCTTTTAAGCAAGTTCCCATTCATTCACAGCCCTAGGGTATCAATCACCCAACAGGGTGGCTGTCCTACCGGACAGCCAGCCGGTGAATGAGAGCTGGTTTCACTCAGGCACACCTAGAGACAAGGACAGGGAAGTTTCGGGACCCTCCCTCACTTCCTGCCTTTACAGACGCACTAGAGCCTGGGCGGGCTTGAGGACTGAAGCCAGCCAAAGGCAAAATACACAAAGGATTCAAACCTGACTCAAACAGAGTAAAAGAACAGAACAAACAAACTGACAAGAAATGGCGAAAAAAGAAGACCACAGGGCATTTTGGGAAAATGGTCACCCTTGGGTGCTGTACTGCAACTGATGATTCAGCCTGCAGATACATGGCACAAGGTAGTAAAAAATAAACCACTGCCACCAGCCATTCAAGTGAGTTAGTGTAGCAGAATGTTACATGAGGAGAAGTCTAAAGGAGTTACTATGTAAGACCCCCCAGCACTCCACGTAGGGTGGTGTGTGCTGGACCCACAAAAGAAAAGGTAAGTAAGACGGGGCTCATCTTACTATTCTTGAACAGTAGCTCACCCAAGAAAATGTAGTTAAACATGATGCTGTATGTCATAATGCAAAAGGCAGATGCCTATTGAGTTTACCAGACGCCATTAAACAGTAAGAAACACAAAAATACTAGTCAGAAAAAACACATGAGAGTGAGAAAAAAGCACCACTCACTCGGGAGTTAAAATTAAAAAGCCCTCAGTCCAGCAAAAGAGCTGGGGATCTCTAAGGTTAAAGGGTATTGGCACAGAAATTAAAATTATCCCAAACAAGGGCACTAGTAGGAAGAGTGTTTCTGCCGCTGTTGGGCAGAATCCTGTGCAGTTCTCTTGGGGAACACTGCAAAAAGATTAAGACTACAGGAGTAAGCAGTAAACCCAATTGGTAGCAGTCTGCACCACCCAGATTTACCTGGTAGCTGTGGCTGAGCAGTCCGACTTCTCTCAAGAAGAGTAGGGCAGTATATAGAGTATACACAATAGGGCTAAAAACACAGTAGAGCAAACAAACAGCTTTGTATAAAAAGTATATAATTATTTATTTAAAACACACTTTGGGCAATACACTAGCACTCTAAATCCAAAGCAAGTTAAAACACAGTCCGGTAAAGTATACACACCTCCCTTAATAACTATTAGACAAGTCAGAATTTAAAAAACACGATTTGTTAAACAGATGTGAGCGCATAACCTGATGGCACTCCAATAGTTCAGTTAAAGGGAGGGAAAAAGGCAGAGCATAGAAATAAAACGGGTCCCAACACTTTTAGGAGTTCTCAGCAAGGGAAGAAAGGCAGTAAATACTGTAGAGCCAAAGTTCATAGGCCAGGCCCACTTTAAATGGAGCAAAGCGAAATGTGCCCAGGATCACACGGTTTAAAATGCACTAAAAGTCTTTGCAGAATGTTCAAAAGAGGTTGGGGTGATTCAAGAAGGTAAGGTTAGAAGGTCTGGTGTCAACCGAGTTGGCAAGCCAAGGATTTAAGGGTCACCTTGGGCAAACGGAAGGGAGGCCAGACAGGACACAGTACCTTAAACAGAGCAGAAGCTCCAGCGGTGGCAGTTGTTCCTGGCAGCGGTTGCAGTTCGTTGTTTCGACCAGGGGAAGAGAGGATCTCGTCGAGGAAGAAACCTGGTCGTTGCACTGCACAGGGATGAAACCAGCCGCGGAGTTCGTCAATAAAAGGAGCGGTCCTTTTATTTGCGGTCAAAGTGGTGAAACTTGGCTATCCGGCCGCCGGGGTGCTTGGCACGGGCGATTCGACCAAGAGACGTCTTTGGAAGGCGAAAAGGGCGAACTGGTTGGTCCCCACCAGCTCAGAGGAAGAAGACTCATCCAGCAGAAGATATTCTCTTGTCGTCGGGAAAGTGGTGAGGTAGTTGCAGCAGGGCTTCACCGGTGATGTCGTCGGTGGTGTTGTCGTTGCAGGTGGCTCAGCTTCTTCCCTCTTTGGATTCTTGGGTCCTGTGGCGACTTCTGAAGTTCCAGTCCCAAAGGCTTTTATGCAGAAAAACCCCCGTTCATCAGCCTAGCTGTCAATCACACATGCTAAGTGGTGAGCCGGGCGGCTCACCACTGGGCCAATCAGAGTAGAGTGCGACTTGGGTTGCCGAGGCAATGCATTCCAGGGTGCCAATTCCTCCCTCCACCCCTCCTGTGGAACCCAGACAGAGTGGCACCATTTGCAAGGCTTCTGTGGAGAAGCCTGCCAAAAAGTGGAACAAAGGGCTCGACCTTGGTCAGAGTTACAGAGACGGACACGAACGTCATTTTAGAAAAGAGTTCTGGCAAAAAGACCCAACCGTGAATTTTATATTAAATTAATAAAACGGCGGTTTCTTTAACATTGCACCAAAAAGTGGTGTGTTTAAAATCAATTGGAAAATCCCATAGGAAATATTCCGGTGGAATATTTCACGTGGTAACCACTGCCACCAGCCAGAAACTCGACAAGGGGGGACTGGACAGTGCCCCCTTAAAAACAGACCCAGGGGCAATATAATTAACCCCTTCCAGTACTTCCACAATATGATGGTTTGTACTGGTTCTGTTCACAATTTAGGACTAGTAAAGTCAATGGTGACTTTACATGCCCTAGGAGACAGTAGTCAGTCCCAGGGTATGGAGTCTGTTTGGGGGTCACTATGACACCCCTGTGTTACTGCACTGAGGGTGCTGTGTAACGCACACATAAAAAAAATAGATGATACCCTATGGAGTAGAAAGAAAAACCCCATAGCCCATAAGCACACACAGAGTCAAAGACGCTCAAATCATGCCTCCTAAGAGTGGGAGGAAAAAAGTCTCGCTCTTAGCAGGAGAAAAAAACAAACCCCGAAAATCCAGCAAAAGTTGCTGGGGGACTCACTAGGTTTGGGAAATTAGCCTTATAAGAGAATTCTCCCTAACAGCCGCAAGGGTCACCTTCTGACACCCATGCTTGGTGAACTTCACTGATACCCACCTTCATATCCTTGTGGTGGTTGTAGGTCAAAGGATCGAATCAAAAGGATCAAAATGCAATAGGGTCGAGTCAAAAGGACCGAAAACAAAAAGGTCGAATTATTATTTTTTTGGTGAGGGGGGGGCCCAGTCCCCTGTTTTTGGTGTAAAAAGTACTTTTTCTTCCTATACGGAAACCCAAAAAAAAATACATTTAAATAAAGGCATTCAACCTTTTTTTTTCTCGGTCCTATTGACTCGACCCTATTGTATTCGATCCTTTTGATTTAGATCCTTTGACTGGACACCCCTTGTGGTGGTCTGCAGCTTGGCATGACTGGGTTGTACAGCTATCCAGCATCCGGACCGGTCTCTGCATAGTTCAGAATTGCCGCTAAGCCGGACCCAATCCCGACACACTAACTACTGCATCTGCAACCTGTGGATCCCCGTGCAACAGGACCTTTTACAGAAGTATGTTAGCCCAGTGAATTAAGGAACCTTAAGGGTGGTTCCTACATGTATGTTCTCCCCCCGCCCCACACCCCTACTATAGAGTTGATTGAGCGCAAAGTCCTAACCCTCCCTCTCCCCTACCTGGTCATGTTTGGATTGGTGGAGTTCTTGCCAAGGATCCCCCTGGGTTTCCTCTAGAGTGGTGGGATTGGCAGAGGACCCCTGAAGAACTTACCTTTGTTCCTGCATCCTTGGAACCCTTTTTATTTGTTTTTAAACTTTGTTTTCACTAATACTGTAATAGGAAAAACCCTACGCAATGCAGTACAAAAAAAGACAAGAAAGAACAGAGACGGCACCCACAAACAATGCATGACCGTACATACGCACGCAACATTGCATCTCCCAACTGCTATGTATCTGCAAGACTCAGTCGATGAATCTGCACGCCATATAATTTAATTATTGTACCACATATAATCTATTCACAGCATCTATTGTACTATATGTTGATATCAATGTGCATATGATTGTGAAAATATGTGTGCTAGTTATGTGTATTGCCAGCCCTATTTGATGTTGTATATGCTAGCCTTTAACACAGCCACTGGGTTACAGTGAACTATCTGTTACCCTCTTAGTGTTCCATCGTGCTCCATTGTGACCCCCACTCCATGCATCTCGGTATACCTCTGTCCTATATATGTTAGGCTCACTGTCAGATTTGTGCCCACAGGTCGGTCTTACCATCGCTGTTAATCTCCTCAGACACAACTACTCCACGAATTATACCTACCTATGCTAAATTAGATTAGCCTGCTCTGTTGAGATTATCAGGCCCGCCTACTCTATAACGTGTATCCGCCTTTGCTAATGTCAACCATGTTATACATAATTATGATATGCAACTAGCCTATTCTGTTGATGTTATCAGGCCTGTCTATTCCTTAGCATGCATCTGCCCTTGCTAATGTCAACCATGCTATGCATACCTATGATAAATTGGACTAGCCTATTCTGTTGATGTTATCAGGCCTGCCTACTCCATAGCTTGTACCTGCCCTTGCAAATGTCGGACTAACCTACTCTGCCAGATCCAATAAGCTTACCCCTGCCATGGATTGCACTTACGTTACTGTAGACCTGATGCAGAGTACTATCCCAGTATGCTTACCACGGTCCTCAACGTCCTTGCCACATTATTTACTATCTATAACAATCTGTGCTCCGCTAGTCCTTCTACCTACCATCGTGCTCCCCTGAGCCTGACCTACCTTACAATGACAGATACTCCATTGAACGCAACCCAACCTAGTTTCTCTACCCAGGGTTTAGTCTTAATCAATCCTTGCAATTCAAACACTAGGAATACAAGACTCTGATCTAGACTAGCCAAACTATTTGAACCTCCTGCTGAATTTACACTCATCTCATTTACACTCATCTCTAATGTAAAAAGTAACTACTCTTCCAGACAAATACTACAAATGCCAAACGCTGCAATAACCGCCCACCCCTCAACAGTACTACTTAGTACTGCATGACTCCTCAGCCTAAGATCTCAGACCCCACCCACCACATATATGCCATAGACTCCCCTATTCCATCACTCAAGGGGGCCTTAATAAACTCCAGGTCTCTAGTAGCACATGCCACAGAGATTGCAGATCTGATCCTGGCAGAAACCCTTGACTTTCTTGCCATCACCGAGTTACACGCCGCAGCAGGCCCCATACTCCTGTTAGCAGTTCCCGACGCCTATACCATTCTTAGACAAGACGGACATGAGGCGCAAGGTGGAGGTATCACCATTATCTTTAAATCCAGCCTCTCCATGAGTCTAGCCCCTTCCCAAGACATCCAATCTTGTGAAACTCTCACAGTCAAATTACCACTGGTCAACTCCCAAACATTGACCATACATCTGATTTATAGACCACCTGACCCCATTGGGACGTTTGAGGAGGATATTTACACTATACTCTCTAACAATAAACTAAAACATGCCCCGAATACTGCCACCATTCTGACTGAACTTGGCCTGTCCCAAAGAATCACTGCACCCACACACAACAAAGGGATAATATTAGACTGGGTGACCGACTGTAACTGCCATGCCAGTATCGCCTCCATTTCCCCACATGTGTGGACGGACCATTCCCTGGTGTCATTCACACTTACCACCACTAGACCTCTCCCCACAATCACCCCCATCGCCCCTCCCACCTTAACTAGGAACAAAAGGGAAGCCCGGCGGAGTTAAGGGTGGTACTTTGTTTCTCTACGACGCTGTTGGGCTGCTGTGGCTCTGGTCTGAACTGAAAGACCACTGGAGCCGTGAGTCCCAGCAGTCTCTCTACGCATCCTGCATGCTACAGATTCAACTCTCTGAAGTCGCTGGTACCGTAGTACCGTAATACAATCTTTGGAAAAGGAGCCTCTCTCTTTAAGGCAATCTTCGGAGCAAGCCAAGCCCCTTTGGTCCAGGAAGTAAAACCCAGAGCTCCGAGCCCTTGCAGCGTGAAGCCCGGCGGAGTTAGGGGCGGTGCTTTGTTTCCTGGGCAGTAGAACTGCCTCGCGCCCAGGAAAGGAGTCCGTCCTGAAGGTAACTTATGGCAGCAATTTTAAACTCTACTGTGTCCTGTGTTCAGCCTCATAGCTGTTCCTGTCCCTGCTGATTTCTACGCCAGATTTAAAGCCAAGCAAGCCATCTGAAGTGGGGGTTGCGGGAGATCCTGTGACAATCGGGGAGCCCTTTAGTGGCACGTGATATTGTTCAGGTGAAAACACCCCCCCCCCCTCTTATTCTCGCATATTCTCCGATTGATCAGCAGTACCCTGATAGTGGAAAAAACAACACACCAGAGTTTAACAGAGTCACACTGTACTGTTCTGGACATGTTCCACTTGCATTTCAACAACAAACAAAAAAATACGCCCTGTGCAAATGAGACTTCGCAGTACCCCCATTTTGGAAAGTATGCCTGACCATGAAGGGTCATACTTGGAGCAGGCCCGGGGTGAAGGGGAAGAACATGGGATTGCTGCTTCATACACCCCTGTCCCAAACCAGCTCACTCCCATAACTAGACATGCACTTGTTCACGCTCATGGTCCACAAACAGCCGGGGAAACCAACCCCATTTCCTTACTACAGAAAGGATGAAAGCGGGGTTTGGAATACACCATAGCGACAAAGAAAATCCAAAGCAGAATTAATTATGATTTCGCCAGAAAAAGAAACAAAAGTGTAAATGTTGAAGATCTGGTAGACAGTGCATGGCAATCCATACAATGTGTACAAGAGGGTGAAGACATGGCCCCGCTCCTGCAAAGGGATTGCAGAAAAAGAAATTGCGCCAAACATCAACATCCAAAGCAAGGCGAGCCTGTCTACAATGCAAGACCTCCTAGACAGATCCTCGGAAGTCATTCAAGATTCTCCTCCACAAGCTAGTGAAAGCACATTGTCGCCTTTAAGCTTCGTGTTAAACTCCCTGGTTTCGGTATTTGAATTATTAAAAATGGAAGTTCAAACCCAAGCCGGTGTTTTGCTGGAACTATCAAATGAGATGGCCAAAAGTGAATCTGCAATGGTGGGCCTGAGCAATGTCATGAACACCATTCTGATCCCAACCTTTAAGGAGACCCAAGTGGAAGGCGTGACACAAGGGCTCGACATTGCACAAATCTTCCATTTACAAAGAGGGGAAAAAGGAGAATGATGCAACGCATGAGCTCCTTAAAGATCTTTCAGTGAAACTATCGACACCCTCAAATCCTGTTTACTCCTCCATTGAAGAGGCCCTAGAAGGCAACCCAAAATTCGACGATCGCCCATTCTCCGAATCAATCTTGGAAGAATTCCGGAGATTGGCAAATGTGGTTGTCGACGAGGACGTGGTGGTCATGGAAAGTACCCTGTCGAATAAGGAAAAGATCACACAAGGAATTAAATCCACTGAAGATATCTGGACCTCAGCATCCTGTCAAAACTACAAAGGAAGGAGGAGGATAAAACGGAAGAAAGGGAGCAGAGTTCGGTCCAGAACACCTCTGCCACAGCAGAGAAGAACACAGAAAAAGACAAAAAAAACAATCCTGGTGTAAAGAATACAGGAGCAAACTTATTCTTGAAAAATCTGTGGTTCACAAGTCCCCTGAAGCTCCCCCTCCCGTTACTCCACACCCTGAACTGGCACAGAGTATGGGCGAAAATCAAAACAGGCTGACTGAATCTGTCCTGAAAAAACTGGGGAAAAAAGTCCCACCAGAGACGAAGCACAGGCTCAAAGAAAAATAAGGTACACAGTTTAAGCATTGGCCTGCAAACTGATCCAGTGAAATCCCCCCCTAAGGCCTTGAGCAAGCAAAGCCCCAAAATTGGCCAAGCCAGCATTAAAATAGCCCCAATATCTTTGAAAAATATTGCACTCATGGCATAAAGAACCGCCACAGATCTTAAAACTGCAAAGGATGTCCCAAAGATCCCTGTGAAATTGGCACCAATTTTCCTGAGACCGTTTGAGAAACTTGGGTCACTCTCGGGAATAGGCCCTCCTAGTCAAACTTTACATATCGAGGGGAAGCACCGATAAAGACCATCCTAAGCGTAAACGATACTTGGAACGCCTAGGAAAATGCAGAAACCTTGACCCATCAAGTAGTAGGAGTATCATGGAGGAGCAAGAAGAAAAAACGTCCGAAATGCCAGCTGAAAAGAAAGATCTAGATGTCTCTGACTATACAATTCCAAAAGTGTGGCTAAGGTTGATCGGGCATAACAAAAACAAATCACTTAATAGATCAGGGATTTTGTCTCAGGTAAAAAAAAAAAAAAAAACCTGTTCCTATTCGCAAGTGAGGACATCGAATATGTGAAATTTCCGTACAAAGGGGATAAGTTCTTTGTGGAAATTGACCTTCAGTCGCGAAGAGCAGCAAGCATTGTTCAATAACAGGAATGAGCTGGCTCAAGGAGGACTCATGGTATGGAAAACCATTGATGAGGACAAATCCGAAGTCCCTACTAACACGAAACGCTCCGGGGTCGGAGAAGGCATTAAGAAAGGTGGTAATGCTGGAGAACCAAAAGTGCTAGACACGAGCCTGGGTTCAGGCTCGGGCATAAATGGAAACCTCATAGCAAAGCCTGAGATTGGTATCCTGGAATACGCGAGGCCCTAGTTTCCTGAAAAAGAAAAGGCTGAAAGAGGACCTTTTTGGGCTAAAAGACATTCTACTACTTCAGGAAACTTGGTTAGTAAATCCAATCGAGATAGAGGGCTTTACAATCCAACATCTTCGTGCCTCCCAGAAAGCCAAAGGGAGACCAGTGGGGGGGCTGATAATTGCCATCAAAAACTCTATTATTAAAACGATTACACCATTATATAACGAAATGGGAATTTAAGCTTGCAAACTAGAATTGAAAATGGACATTCCACATCCTGATGTGGTAATTATCAACATATACTGGAATCCTGCCAGCTCAAAACTCCAGCACTTTCTAGAAGCCCTGCTAACAGTGGTGAAGACTGAGCACGAGGGAACAAACATCCTCCTAGCAGGTGACTTCAACACAGATCACATTACCATTCAGTGTGGTAGGTCCCGGCAAATAAAAAGGAGCCCATCACAAAAAGAAAAACTGTGGAGGGACTTCCTGACTACCTGGGATCTTGAGATGTTACAAGAAAAGCCAATGGAAGGCGACAAGGCCGGAGTAACCTGGCGTAGAGGGAACTTGGAGTCATTCTTGGACTATATTTTTGTTTCCTCTGGACTATCTGGTCTCTGCTCTAACCTAAACATAAAATTTGCGGGGGCAGCAACCATGCAAGATTGGAACTCTCCTTTCCTGATATGCAAAAATATTGACACATCAAGAATGCCCAAGAACTGGAGGGTCTCAAAGGAAAATTGAGAGTGTCAAAATATAAGCAAGGGGGAAACCCTAAATAAATTATTAGAAGAAATTCCGTCTTCGATCTGGCAGGATGAATCTCATCCTAAAAATTTGGAAAACGTATTTGGTCCATGCATCCACCTAGCAAAATTAGGTGCCTTTGGTAAACAAGAACATCTTCATATCTTTGATGAAGAAACTCAAAGGAAAAACAGGGAACTCGGACAAACATTACGCCATATAAAAAACAAGCATTATGATTCCAACACGCTCTTGCATGAACTAAAAAAAAGCAAAACAGACCTATAGAAATTGGTCAAAAAATCAAAAACATCAAAGGATGCAAGAAGACGGTTAACAAATGCTTTATTTGTTAAATGCAAACAACTCCAGAAACTTTTGGGCTGTGCTGGGTCAACTAGAGTCTGGGTTTAACAGCTCCCTCTGTAACCTAGTCCCAGAACAAAAATGGGTGGAACATCTGTGGGTGGAACATCTGTCACAAAACTTTAAACCAACAGGGTTTCCAGAATTTATTCTGCCTATGGATTCCCCCTGGCTCCTCACGTTTGACGAGCATGACATTCTGGAATTAATAGCAAATTCTTCTACATCTAAAGCTGCAGGCCCAAATGGCCTAACCTATCAGGTCCTAAGAAACAACCCAAAACTTTGGGCCAAGATCCTAAATCGTCTCTTCCAAGAAATCCTAAAGACCAGGGTTTTTCCTCCATCTTGGAAGAATGCATTAGTTATTCCATTCTTCAAGGGGGGCGATCGGCTAGGCCCGGCAAACTATCGCCCAGTCGCCCTCCTTGACATACAGTAAACTCTTTATGCAGCTCCTTTTAAGAGAGCTCTCACACTGGGTGGAGTCGAGGCAGATATTATCACACCATAAAACAGGCTTCAGAAAAGGGGCTATCTACTAGTCTCAATGGGCTTATTCTAAATCTGCTCAGTGAAAAGACAAACGAGAAAGAGGGCATCCCCCTTTTTGGGGCCTGGGTAGACCTATCTAAAGAATTTGACCATGTGGATAGATCTTTACTCTGGGGCAAACTGTATAGCTGGGGGATCCCAGTCTCTTTGTTAGCAATGCTAATTGACCTAACTAAGAACACTATAAGAATGAGGCTGGACGACCAGGGACACCAGTCGGATCTTATACATGTTTTCAAAGGGGTGAGGCAAGGTTGTCTAGGAGCCCCATTGTTCTTCAACCTTTTCCTGTCAGATTTGGGAGACTTTGTTTTCGTAGGCGTTGGCCAGTCCAGTGATCAATGGGAGGAGGATGCATTTGCTGGCCTACGTGGACGACTTAGTCCTGCTGGATAGATCTGCGATTGGACTTCAGCATCTCTTAAACTTGGGGAATATGCTACCCTAAATGGGCTCTCAATTAACCCTTTGAAAATCCAAGATCCTCATATTCAAACATCCAAAAAAGAAAATAGGATATGGAAACTGGGTCGAAACTGGGTCTTGGAAGGTAAAGTGGTCCCACGTGTTGAGGAACTCCTATATCTGGGCTATGAGATTGTTGCCTCCTCTGCCAATAACAAGGTTAATATTGCAATTATGGAGAAAGCCACAAAGATCATTCCACAAATGAAAAAACTGAATGCAAAATGCTGTACATTTTCTATTCTCCCTCTCAAGTTTTACACTGCAAAAGTAGTTCCAGTCCTACTCTATGGCCTGGAAGCAAAACCTCTGCTATGGCACATAAACTGGAACAAACTAGAGGGCCTTCTTTGGAAAAAATCTTTAGCACTCCTGATGTGCACTCCATTATTGAGTCTTGGCTTTGAATTGGTCTTAGTTTCTCTGGGATGTTGAGCCGACTGGAAAATTATCTCACTATTTCGTAAAATAACTATAGCAGGTAAGACTTCTCTCTTCTCTGATGTGAATGAACACCTCAAAAATTCAAGATCTCGGCTACTCCTTGGCCTGGAGAAGAAAGTTAGAGGAATCCTGCTTAGGCTCGATTTGACATTAGAAACCTTAGTGTCTAATCCCTTGAAAGTGAAAGTCTCTAGAAACAAGTGATTGGATTGACACAATCGCCGGAGTGAGGAACCTCAATCCTCCCAACCAATTCCTAAAGGTGGATAAAAAGTTAGGTTTTCTCCCTCGCTATCTTCAAAAATTTCCAGAAAAAGGAACAAGAAACAACTTCTTGAGAATCAGGCTAAACCTAGCCCATACCCAGGAAATCTTGGCAACAAGAAACCAGGGGGGACCAAGCAAAAAGACTCTGTAGATACACTCGTCTCTCCAAGCAAACCATCCCTAAGACACTTATTAATGGAGTGCGAAGGAACCTGGGAAATTAGACTGCTGTTTCTTAGGAGATTCGTGGCCAAAGAAGAGGGCCTAATATCAGAGTCTTTTTGGGATAGATTGATAGCTGGTCATGAGATCATGCTAACTACAACAATAGTAGAAGTCCTGAATAAATGCTCTATTCTATCGTGAAAGGAAGTCATTTGCCTTTTGAAAGTGTGTTGCCTTGTTGCGATAGGTCCCCTTTGTAGCCTTATGTTTTTTTTTTTTGGTTTTCTTTTTCTTCTTGCCTGTCTGCTTCAAACATAGTTCCTCTTTTAATGAGATTAATCTGTGAAAAAGCTTGTTCTTTTCTCTTTCTTTTGTAAAGGTTTTTAAAAAAATAAAAAAAAACAAATAATAAAAAAAGGAAAAAAAAGAAAATCACTGTGGATAGACTCATCCCGGCTATTCTCCCCACCCTCAACTCTCTTCCAGACAGTACCGATCCGGGAACACTGGTCGACGAGTACAATAAAATCATGTCATCATTGCTAGATTTAATGGCCCCGCTTAAACTGAGACCAAGCAAGCCCAAAACCCCTCCTACTAAGTGGTTCACCCCATATTTAAAAGACTTAGGGCAAAAAAAAAAGAAACTGCAAGGCTTCCTGGCAACTACTCCCATCAGAAGCAAACAAAATCAAACTCACCAAGATCTCCTCCCTTTACAAAAAATAAATCTGCCTGGCCAAAAGAGAATCCTATAACAACCGGATCTCTCAAGCTAACTCTAGTATGAAGAAATTATTTACGATCTTAAAAGAATTAGAAACCCCTATGCCAGATACCTGTACTAACGACAAAAGCTGGTGCTATGGTATCCCGCATGCGCTTTCTAGCAAAGCAGCTACTCTCCAAAACAAAATGGCCCTAAAAAAACATCCTTGAATTCACCGCCTCGAAACACCCATTCAACCAACATCTTGCACACTCACCTCAAGACTCTTACGAACCCTAACATCCCACCCACTCGCTTCAACTTCTGTAAAAACTCGATCCTTGAGGTTGAAAAAATCATACTGGCACCATCCCTACCAACCTCAAAGAATCGTGGGTGCTTCCATTACTAAAAAAACAAACACTACACCCTCTAATACCAACTAATTACTGGCCTATCCCGACTGTACCCTTTCTCTTAAAAATATTAGATAAAGTGGCTTACATTCAAATTCAGTACCTGGAACTACACCACCTCCTAGGAGCACGCCAATCTGGTTTCCGTCCACAGCACGGAACAAAAACAGTCGATGAGCTAAGGGACAAAGGGAAATCAGCCCTCCCCCTCCTCCTTGACCTCTCGGCTGCATTCCACCTTGTGGACCACAAGGTCTTATGCAGTGATCTAGACTCAGCTGCTCACTTCTCCAAGGAGGCCATAGTCTGGATTGAGTCATTTTTAAGTGATAGGACTATGAGGGTATTCTCTCCCTCAGCAGCTGCAGACCCTATCCCCATCACATGCGGCGTACCCCAGGGATCTTGCGTCTCTCCCACGTTGCATAACATATTCACTAAGCCCCTTTTAGATGATCTGGTCAATCTCGATATCACCTACACTTTGTAAGAGGATTCAATTCAGCACTACAGCCAAGTTAACGCCTAGTCTAGAATACTGAATGAAAACCCTTATTGATATATCTTTAGGTCCAGTTCATGCGTTCTGGATGACTACCCTTGTATAACACCCCTCTCTTGGAATCCCCCTGACCCCACTGAGCCAAGAAGTAATTCTGTTTTGCAAGTTTAAAAGGTTTATTTGATAAATTAAAATATATATCACACTTTTTAATAAATTAATAATTGAATATCACACTTAATCTGATATGGTAAATATTAACAACGGAGAATCTGGCACTAGCACACTTCTTTAATCACTAATGAGTTGACATGAAATGGATAAGGTAGCACACTGGTAAATAGGAACAAAAGTATAATGTGGTAGAGGATGCTTTATGTAGGCTCAGGTGGATGCAATATTCAATGAATGCAGTACAGAAAATACGCAATATGATTTCAACCAAACAATGTAATCACTTTTCTCTGGCTACTCCCCTCCCCCCCTTGATGCAAGGCAAGGAAATGGAAGGAAAACACACAGTTCTCAGAAATGCAATCAACTGTAATTCAGTTCAATCCAGCAAGCTTAAACAGAAGTTTGAAAACACAGGCAAATGCTTTGATAGGTGCTAGCAATGAATGAGAAATATGCTGGAAACGCTCTTAATTCCCTTTTAGAGGTTCAGGATGAGTGGTATCTAGTTAATATTAGTCCAGGCTCCCACTAGCAATGATGCAGGGATAGTTAGCAGGTTAAACGAATTTCTGGCAAATGAAATCAGGCAGCAGCAGTTTTTTTACATGTGAAGAAATTGCAAATCGCGGCAAAATTCGCGGATGCGCCGAGCGCTATTACAAAGGAACCGCAAGGACTATCTCTACCGTTTTGGGGTCCTAGGAAAGCCTGGGATCTCAGCTTCCAAATGAAAGTTATTGCAAGTCTCTAGCCCAAACGGTTGCGGAGATATGAGTAATTTAGTAAAGGTCGTTTTTGGTTTTGTAAATTTTAAACGCACACTTTTTCAAAATGACAAATTTTACTAGAAATGACAGGTGACAGATAGGAGGCAGTTCTACTTAGGTTAAATAGATTGAATTAGATGAATTTAAACTAAGAGATGTGTTCTGAGTTTTGCTAAGTACTCACAAGAGATTTTGAACAGGAAAGCGACTTGGTCACGATCTTCAGTCTGGTCAGGTCTTTCCGGATTCTGCTCACAGCGCCTGGTCTGGTCTCGGCTAGGCACAGCACTGCTTTCTCTCTGGTCTGGTCTCTGCTAGGCACAGCACTGCTTTCTCTCTGGTCTGGTCTCTGCTAGGCACAGCACTGCTTTCTCTCTGGTCTGGTCTCTGCTAGGCACAGCACTGCTTTCTCTCTGGTCTGGTCTCTGCTCTGGATAGATTGAAGTCTCTAGTTTGGCTTTCTGGAGTTTGATGGAGGTAAGTATGGATTTTTCCGGCAGGGCTTCCAGCGGCAGATGAAATTGAATGTCTCTATGTGTCCTGACTCTCTGCTTTTATCTGTTTCTTGAGAATGGGTGTGTGTGTTGCATCACTAGACTTGCCCCTCTCATTCGTCATTGGTCAGGCTTCCATTCCTCCGCTTGATTGGCAAACTGAACTGTGAGTCAGATTGATGTCATTTTATGATCTCTTGAAACAACCTCCCTTATCTGTGCACCCAAATATATATATGATCAAAATCCATACTTCAGAGTTACACAGTTGTTTGAAATTACATATACATGGTGTGGCTGAATTTAGCCATGTCTATGTCCAAATCTGCTCATTCTCGGAGCTTGCATTCAAAGAGTGTACATAATTGACTTTTTAACTGCTTTTTCAATTTCCGACATGGACCCAACTTTACATACATGTGTGCAGGGGGTAGGGACATTAACTGATGAAGTTTCAGATTTTTAACATGCACACATTTAGAGTAATATCCACTTTTCCGCTAAAACCCCCCTGAACATACCACCGGTTCCTACCACGTCTTAAACTGTGGGCAGAAAAATCACAAGAATTATGGTATCATTTATAAAATTTTCACATGTCCGCACTATGAATTATCCCCCTTTTTATAAAACCATATCCTTGCTGCAGGGGTGTGTCTTTTCAGGTCACATGGTACAGAAACCAGTCTTTCCAGTTTCTGCCAAGCCAGCTTGCTTCTCACAGGCAGTGCCCCTCCCAGCTTCTCCAGGAGGAAGCCACTTTTTACGACGTCTGTAATAAAAACCTTTGCCTGAGTGGAGAGGGCTTTGTTCACTCTCTGGCAGAGCACAGGAAATTCAATTATCAGATAGATGGCATATCCTTAGTGTGGGCAGCAAAAGGAACATTGGCCTGGGAACATAGTTGTGACTCAAGTTTCACTCCTGATGGGATCCGTTGCTAGGCAAAATCAAGTTCCTTAAGCCAGACCTTCAGCTAACTTTTTGTTGCTTTTAAAATAACTTGTAATTTTACACATGCAGCTAGAATGCTGATTCTAAGTGCAAAACTATGACATTTCAACAGTTACAAAGGCATGTGACACCAAACATAGGTCACTCATTTAATTTAACATTTTCGATTTTGGTGGTTTTAAATCCAGTTGCAGTTAGGCTTAAGCTGCTGACTCCATAGCATTTTTGTTATAAGCATTGTTTTTGGGCTCTTCATTTCCCAGATTTTGTAGGCACACAAAACTCCATTCTGCCAAATGTCTGCTGGTGTTCAGTGAATATTTTGCACATGTTGCAAGGTTTGAAATAGGCATTTTGCTTGCCTTCAGAAAAACACACAGTGGGTTTTAAAACGCCGGCTTTTGGATAGTGGTGAGTACTGGTACTGCACCCATTTTTGGGATTTTCTTGGATTAATGCATTCTAAACAGGAACGGTTCTTACATGGTAGTAAATCCTTGCTTAACATTGTTTTGATGGGGCTCCTTACAGTAAGATGGTTATGTGGAACCCCACAAAAAGGGTTGAATCTTTAAAGTGGTCCAATGAGTCACGATTTCAGCAACTTTTTGACATCAGTAAAAGTGGATTTTGTTAACAAAGACCTTTCTTTACCCTGGTGGGTGGCAAGTTAGGTAACCATTTTGGTGTGCGCACAACTGCGCAGCTTTCCTGGATTTCGGCGCACATGTGGGTTTTCCGCCATCTTGAATTTCCTAAGCCCACAGCACCAAATGTTGTAGCAGGGTAGCTTAAACGTGGGTCAGGACACCCTACAAGCCCCCCCACGTGACTGCACTTTGAGTTTGGGTCGATGGGGAGTCGCGTGCCCAAGGGTTTTGACCCACGCACCGGTCTGTCCGCATAATCTTCTTCCTCTTCTGTAGATGGCACAGTTCAGCATCTTCTTCTCCATCCGGTCAGATCGATCAGTTCTCCTCGCCGGTCCTGATGGGAAGATTGGGCGGTACCCCGGGCCCGTTGTGTCTTTGCTCCCGGTCTCCGGATCGTCCTTCTTGGTCATCCTTCATGGTTTCATCTCTCCTAGGATGATAAAGGAAGAGCGGCAATATCTACTCATAGACGATTTTTTTTTCCACCACTGTTGAGATAGTGGGGCAGCATATGCATTTCATCGTAACGAAATATTACATTCTTATTTTGAAAAAAAAAAACAGCATCACTAGAGACAGTTTCATGTAAATCACAATATTTTAGAGACTAGATGTGGTAGGTTTTATGATTGGAACTGAATTAGTCTGATACAGTACCCGCTAGGATTCCAGAGGATTCCTCCAGTTGTTGCAGAGTGTGCCTGGGATGGCAACATTTCAACTGGTTTATGTGGACCCACTTGTCTTCCCCCTCTGCCGAACCACCTTTGGGGATGCGGATCTTGTAGGCCACAGGGGAGATCTTATCGACGATCTCAAAGGGTCCCTTCCATGTAGGCAAAAATTTGCGCTGCTTGGCCTGGTTCCTTTGGAAGTTGTATAGATAGACCCGGTCTCCCACCTGATATTCCTTCCTGGAAGTTTTCAGGTCATAATGGGTCTTCATGCTATCAGTCGATCTTTCTAGATTCCGCTGAGCATAAGCAAAAGCATGTTGGAGGTGTTTCCTTAAATTCTCTACATACTCATGAGTAGTGGAGGCATTTATCAGTGTCTGCTCTTGGGTCCTGTAGAGCAAATGCTGCGGAAGCACCATCTTGCGCCCAGTCATCAACTCAAATGGTGACATTTTGGTTGCAGATGAAGGGGTAGATCTGATGGCCATTAGGACCAGAGGTAATCGGATATCCCAACTTGGCCCAGAATCTGCCACAAACTTCTTTAATATGCTCACAATTGTCCGGTTATATCTCTCTACTGCCCCAGAAGAAGCTGGTCTATAAGCAATATGCAGCTTTCTCTTGACCCCCAGTATCTCCCACATCTTTGTCATTACTTCACTGGTGAAGTGGCTACCTCTGTCTGACTCAATCCTTTGAGGTAGACCAAAACGGGAAAAGATGTGGTTAATCATCAAGGCCGCTGCAGTTTCTGCCTTGCAATTTGGGGCTGGGAGACATTCCACCCACTTGGTAAACAAGCATGTCACGGTCAACATGTACTTATTCCCCCTAGCCGAGCGAATCACAGGGCCTACAAAGTCGATTTGTAAATCTGACCATGGCAGTGTCATTCCCCTCTTTTGTAAAGGCGCCCGGTGTGTGAGGGATGATGGCTGAAATTGTGCACACACAAGGCAACCCTTCAGGTACTGGTCGAGGTCCTGCCCCATGTGTGGCCAGTATGCAACCTCTCTTAAGATTTCCAATGTTGTGTGAAACCCCCTATGACCGGCAGTGGCCGCATCATGGGCGTGACTTAACATCAGGCTTCGGAATGAGGTAGGAACCACCCACTGATCGTGGCCAGCTTTGGATTTCCTTACCAACAAACCGTCTTGGATCCGGAACATTTTGGGACATTTCATCAACACTCTTAGGTCCTCTTTCCCAATGTAATCGGTATCCGTCAGGGGAAAGTTCTCAGGGTCCTCAAGGTGCTGGTAAAATTTACCAATTATTGGATCCCCCTTCTGAGCAGTAATCAAATCAGCATCAGGGGTCTCCTTACTCCATTGTGCAATTGAGAGGTCGTTGTGAGCATTTGTCTGGGACCTAGTGATGGCAGTGACCTGGATTTCCCCCAACAGGGACTCAATCTCAATTAGATCCCCTTGGATGGCCCCGGTTTTGGCCAGCTGATCAGCTAAGTCATTTCCAGTTTTGTCTGGTCCCTCTACTTTGGAATGACCCTTGATCTTCTTCCAATAGATGGTCATCCCATTCGAGGTGACCAGATCATCAATGTTTTGGATCAACTTCCCATGTTTCAAGGGTTTGTTGTTAGCACATACCATGCCTCTGGTCTTCCAATTAACCAGGTGCTCCACGAACCCGTTCCGTACATAATCCGAATCTGTGATTATGACCAGTTCGTGGAGTTGATGCTGGACAGCAGTGAGGATGGCCTGATGCACAGCCATCAATTCTGCCACCTGACTACTTCGGGGACCAATTTTGTATCCAGCGGAGGGTTCTGGGGACTCATTCACCCATGCATTCCCTACGCCGGCCACCAGTTCTTTCTCCCCGTTGTTGTCGACATGGTAAGAGCATCCATCCACATACACAGTGGGCATTCCCTCACACTTGTCTTCTTCAAAGACTTTGTGGGGGGAATTAAGGTATGCCTCCATGTTGTCCTTTATTTTTAGACTTTCGTCCTCGAGACAGTTTTCTCTGGCACAATCATGCAAGTCAGCCAGACCTTGCGCGAGGGGACTCTTCTTGTTTTGGCCATATCTGACCTCCACAGGAAAGCCTTGCATTGACAGAATCCAGGAAGTAATTCGGGAATTACTCACATTTCCGGCCCGGATTCTGTCACTTTGGAGATATTGCAGAGGCTGGTGTGGAGTCTCCACTATGATGTGTTCCCCCTGGATAAACGGGCGGTAATTCTTCAATGCCCACACCGTTGCCAGGAGTGCCTTCTCACAATCGTTGAATTTTTCCTCCACAGAGGATAAAGTTTTGCTCGCATAGGAGATTACTTTATTGACCTTGTCATGCTTTTGGTATAATACTGCCGTCAAGCACGTATCAGAGAACCCTGTCTCCAGGAAGAACTCCTTGTTTCTGACAGGGTAAGCTAGGCAAGGCGCTTGTGAGAGGCTTCTTTTGAGTTGTTTTACCGCCTCGGCTTGTTCTGGACCCCATTCCCACTTGACCCCCCCCCTTCAGGAGATGAATCAGGGGTCTGGTGATCTCTGCGTAGCCCTCAATGAACTTTCTGCTGTAATTAGTCAGTCCAAGGAGGCTCCTTAGTTCCCACAGAGTTGTGGGGTCTTTCAGTTTCTGAAGTGCTTCCACTTTCTTTTCCTGGGGACAAAGACCCTGAGGAGTAATCTCATGCCCCAAGAAATTAACACGGGTTCTACACCACTGTGCTTTCTGAAAGGAAAGTTTTGCTCCGGCGGCCCTCAACTGCGTCAGAACATAACGGATCTCCGCTATGTGTTCCTCCACAGATGAACTTTTGATGAGGACATCATCTACATAAGCCAGGTTACCCCTTGCACCCAAGTCGGGCATGGCCTTGTGTAGAAAAATGTTGAATTCATTACCGGAGTTAAGGTATCCGAAGGGAGTCCGGGTCCATGTGTATTGCTGGCCCCCAAAGGTAAAAGCCAGCTTGTATTGGTCCTCCCTACTGACAGGCACGGTCCAGTATCCATTGGTCAGGTCTATTGCAGTGAATACCTGTGACCCCTGAATCTGGGCCAGCCCTTGGTCAATGTAGGGAAGAGGCCATCGGGAAGTGTGGACCCGTTTGTTGAGCTCCCTGAGGTCAGCGCAGAGTCTCCACTGGCCGTTTGGCTTCAATATTCCCAGCACCGGATTATTGAAGGTGCTGTGGACTGGACGGATTATTCCCCGGGACTCAAGGTTCTTAATTATTTCAGTAAGGGACTCCATTGATGCGAGAGGCAAGCGATATTGCTTCACAAACACTGGAGTCATGCCAGGGTCCGTGGGGATTGTTGTGGTGTGGATGTCGGTGCGACCACAGTCATATGAGTCTACCGCAAAGAGATCTTGGAAATCCAAGAAAACTTGTTTCAACTTTTGCTTTTGTTCCAGAGTCACACAGGCATCAGCTAGGTTGACTCTCTCTTCCACCATCTGCCTGAAGCCTGGAAAGACTTCTGGTTTGGCTATCTCCGCGGCCTCCTCCAGCTGGGTGGAGAAGTCCCTGGTCAGAGTGCTGATTTGGACCGGAGGCTTCAGGTGGGAAAGGCAGCCCTCATGGACCTGGAAAATCACCTCATCCCTCCTGAAGTCACAGGTCACATCTTCCTTACCATAGGGGCAGGAAGTGTACACCAGGAAGTTCCCCCCATGCCGGGTAAAAATCCTGTCTGGTGTTGCGTTGTCATCACTGTCACTGTCAAAACAGTCCTTGGGGATGGGTCCTAACAGTTCATTTACAAGATCAATGGAGAAATGTCGGTCATCAACCGCCATTCCAATAATGGTGCCTGCGGCTAGAGTAATACTCTTTAAGTCGCTGTTATCCACCTCTATTAGAATGGGGTCATGTTCTATGTTGACTAATGGAGTCGGGTTTACCCCCAACCCTTGCTGTTGGAGAGAAGCATTTAGATGTATGTAAGCATCAGGGTTTTTCAACTCTTGTCCCCTTTTAACTTTCACTTCCAGGGAGAATTGTCGGGTCCTTTCTGGGATGGTGACTTCCTCTTTAACCTGAATTTCAACTGCATAAGGTAGCAATTGAGCTGACCTAAATGCTTTTTCTGGATCATCAAAGCCCATGGGATTATCCGCTAATCGGGACCAAGCTTTGAAGTTTATTAGGTCCAAACTAATGGCAAAGCGATTGAGAATGTCACTGCCTAAGTAAAAGGCGGCAGTGACGTCTCGCACGACCCAACAATTATGGACTATGCTCTTGTTGCCAATGGAGATTTTGAGCATACACCTGCTTGGCAGGAGATGTTTGGAGTCAGGTGCTTCCAGGTCCATTTCCCATTTGTCTATCAGTTTGAAGGTGGGAATGGCTGGATCTTTTGGGAGTTGGCGGAACATGGCTTCGCTGATGAAGCTCTTACCGTTGTTCACACACACTCGAGCGAGAACAGAGTCCTTCCCATCATTTAACTGAACAGGGATGAACAACTGCTCTCCAATTTGCTGAATATCAGCCAGGCTTTGAGCTGATTTCACATCTTTCTGGACTATAGGAGTGGGGGTTTCTGATTGTGGATTAGTATAGAATTTCAGAGTGTTTCCTTCCAGCGTGGAATACCACTTTAGACTGGAAGGAAGGTTGATTTTCAGAAATAGAGAGGACCCCCCATCACCAGTCTGTTGTCCTACTGCTATTACCGTCACGTCTGGAATTTGGTTGTTCTGGAAGTGAAATTCTACTTGGTCAGATTTTTGTTCAACCATGTGGCATGTGCCGTTTAAACTAACATGGTTGACACTCTGTTTTAATTTTATGGGTCGGCTAGTCTGAGTCCAGAGGACCTTGTTTACGCAATCTATTAGGGGTGACAACCTTCTCAGGAGGTCATTCCCTAGTAAACAAGGGGTGCCCTCTGGGGTCACAACTATGACCGGGTGTTTCAACTTATGTCGCCCGATCTTAATGTCCAAGTCTGCCGTCCCCTCGACGGGAATTTCCTTCCCGTCAAAGTTCTGCAGTTGTCCAGGAAGAGAGGTGAGAGGAATTTGGTAATTCTCTCCCCTTCCTGCATTCAGTTCGTCAAAGGCCCTTCTGGACAGAAGGGTAGCTTGAGATCCAGTGTCCACCAGTGCTGAGATTGTACCCTGCCCCTGTACTTGTACCGGGGCATAATATCTTCCCTCCTTCTCCTCAAGGGGGCACAGATAATGTACATTTTTGGACAACTGGTGGGCTAATTTTCTGGTTTTGGACATCGCTAGCGAGGAGATTTGGGCAGAATTCTGTGGAGAGTCTTGGGAATCTGAAAGAAAAAATTTGCAACTGGAGATCAGAGCCATTGTGGGTTCCCCTGGCTCCGTTTCTGGGCCGCCCCCCCCCTTTTTGGAGGCAGTCGCCAGGATGGGTTTGAACCAGGGGATTTTCTTGCTGTTGGTTCTGGGATGAGATGGTGGGCGGCGGTAGCTCAGTCTCCACATCTCCCCAGTCTGGATTTGCACCCCTAGGGACCCATTTTTCTTTGGGAGGAGTTCCCCCCTCTCTGAAGGAGAAGATCCTTTTCCCAGGATCCTCTGAGGATCCCTCTCCCTCAAATTGGAAGATCTGTACCTCCTCCTCAAACTGAGTCTGTTTGGGTCTTTTGTTTCTCCTACCCCCCCTCTGCTCCTTAGGAGGCAGACTTTCAGGGGCAAGAGATTTTGTTTCCGGTTCCTGGGTTTCCAGGGGCTGTTTACAAGTGAGGAAGGAAGCTTCCTCCAAGGCTTTACACCCCCCTTCCCTTTGTGCCTCCTCCCTGGGAACCGGTGATTTATCGGGGTGCTGCCCCCGTCATTGTTCTGGAGCACCAGGTCCAGAGTTGGGTGCGTTCTGCGCCGGCATGCTGATCTGAGGGTTCTGCTGTGCCCTCAGTATATGACCCATATCCCGCGCCATGTTTTGAACCTGGCGCTCTAACTGGGAAACCCGCTCAGGCTGATACGGGGCCCTGTTTTCTCCCCTGGGCTGATCCCGGGAAGGGTAGCTGTCCCTCCTCTGGTAGTACCCCTGGTTGGGAAGATTTTGGTACCCCTCCACCCTTGGCCTCCCCTCTCCCGGATTCAGTGGTCTGGGCTCAGGGAATTGAGGAAAGAAGGATGGATGATTTTGGGGTTGGAAGTCGGGTGGATATCTGGGGAAAAAGTTCTGCCCAGGGTTTGGTAAATTTCTGCCCTCCTGTGGGAAGTTTGGAGGGAAGTTCCCTGGGTTAGGTGCTTGGCTGGATCCCCCCCCTTGGGCTGGAGGAGTCCACACATAACCCAGGATGGGTCTGTTACCTTTGTAGCGAGGACTTACATAGTCAGGAGAGCGAGGGACCCCATTTGTGGGGCTGCCTCCCTGGCTCCCTGTCTGCGACTGGCCCGAGGACCTTCTGGGCCTAGCATTATTAGGTGCAGGTAGGTTTTTAGGCCCCCCCATCTCCAAATCGGGGGTGACCTTTACCTCTGCCACCTTGGCAGCAGCAGGGGTGCTGTTGGCTTTGGGGTTTTTCTGGGCATTGCTTTTATTTTCTATGGGCTTCTGCACCTCATAGATGCGGGTAGCCTGTTCAATGACCCAGTCTAAAGATCTTTTCTCGTGAAAATCCCTCACGAGCTGGGTCATGATATATTTGGGCAAGGCATGGAAAAACGTGTTTATAAATTCACGGCTATCCGTGCGCACCCTTCTTGTGGTCTGTGCAAAAGCCCGCTTTAACTCCTGCACAAATTCTTGTGGGGCCTGATCCTCCCCACATTGCAAATTGTAGGCTGCCTTGCGAGCCTCTTGAGGATTTCTGTGAACAGAAAAATGTTTCAGGATGGCCGCCTTATAGGTGGACCATCTTAAATGATTTTGGTCCTCCAGCCCCGCAAAGAAACTGGAGTATTCCGGGGAGAAGGTCCACTTTACATATTGAATGCAGCTTTGGCTGTCCTTCAAATGGAAAGTCTCCATCATTTGTTCAAACAACTCTAAGTGCTCCCAAACAGAATACTTAGCGTTCTTATGGTAAGGCGTGATGACGCTCCTGATCGCCTTAATCTGCTTTAAGGGGTCCTTGAGCAAGGCCCTTTTTGCCTTATTGGCCTTTTTGGTTCGGGTAACCCTTGTCCATTCTTCGTCGGACTCAGAGGCACTGCTCCCAGAGGTTCCCGTCTGTTCTTCCAGGTTTTCCCGGATTCTGCGAGCCTGGGAATGGCTGGCAGAATGTGGGGACCTGGTCTCCTGTGTCCTGCGCAGTTCAGAGGAGTCTTCAGATTCCTCCTTGCTGTCAGGATTTGATGGGTACCCCCTCCACTGACCTAACTGGGCAGAGGTTTTCAGGATGCCCTTAATGGGCCTGCTCTCCTGGGGTTCCCCACTGAACTGTATTGTACTTGGGTGCCCATACCCGGATGCCCACCCCTCCATTCCTGGATGGTACTGGCCTATGAGCCCCATGCTTCTGGCTGGATAGTAATCTGCCATCCCTGTGGCCCTGTGCTCATGTGCGCCAGGGGACATGGGGGTGGCAGAGTCCAGGGACTGAGAGGTATGAGGGCCTCTGGTACTAGGGCTCCTGAGGTTATGCTCCGGAGTTTCCATTTCCCAGCGAACCTCATCTCTATCCGCCCCTGCTCCCTGTTGCAATGCAAGAGCCTGCATTTGTGCCTTCAGTTCCTCAGTTAAGGCCTTACTCGACTCTATCAGTCTCTCCTGCATCGCTACCTGCTGTTGGAGCCTATCATTGTGTTGACAGAGGGCCTCATTTTCCCTCTGTGCTTCCTGGTTGGTCCTGGAGAACTGGGCCAGTCTTTGCTGCAGGAGGGTTACCTCCTGAGCTGTGTCCCTATTGGCCTGCTCCTTTCTTGCTAGAGCATCCTCCACCCTCCTGGTGTGCTCTAGCAAGTTCTGGTTTTCTTTTTGGAGGTCACCCAGTCCCTGGTGGGCCAGGTGATTTTCTTCCATTTTCCTTTTTAAATGGCAGACTTCCTGGCCTAAGGCGTCTCTTTCCTGACTAAGAGCCTGCATTTGTGCCGCCAGGTCGTCCCTTTGCCTTTGGAAGGCACCAGCTTTCTGGCGCTCCTGATCAAACTCTGCCTGGGTATCCAGGTCTTTCAGGATCAGTTTATTGCTCTCCTCTTTCTCTCTGTCTAGTTGGATTTGCAGGGTGGCTACCTGCTCTGTGCATGCCCTGTTGAAATTGATCTGTTGCTCCAGCTTTTTCTGGCTCTGCAGTAAGGAGTCCAAACTGTCTTGGTGCTCCTTCTGCAGGGCCAGAAATCTAGTATCCTGTTCTGACTTTTCCTTTTGCAGCACATCCATATCCTCCTTTATTTTAGTAATGTACAGTCTGCTGTCATTTTCTGACTCCTGGCTCCTCTGCAGCCTCCGCTCAGAAGAGTCCAGATCAGATTGGACCTTCTGTAATGCCATCTGTTGCCTATTTGCCAGATTTTGGCTTTCAGCACATCTATCCTGCATGTCTCCCATATATAGGTACAGGTATGCTGCTATCCTGGCGATCTTATTGTGTTCCTCTTTGGCTTTAGGAGCCATATATAGTTCACTCAGGGCCACATGTAAGGGACCCTGATCTCTATATATATCTGACCCTGTTTCAGTGACCTGTTGTGTGATGGCCTGCAACCACACATCCTGGCCCTGTTCGGTCCATTCACCTCTCACAAATAGCTTATGCAAGAGGTGCTCTCTGGCTATTTTCATGTCTACTAAGGTCGTCATTCTAGAGATTGGTCTCTGTCCTGACTTACAGAAGTTAGTATTTTATTTTTGCAGAACAGAACTTTTCTTGGAGTGTCCCTTTTGAGGAATGCTTCACAGCGTAATGCAGCGTGGTGATCCGACCGGGTGTATGTATCCCGTCAGTTAGCACACTGTATTAAGCTGCACAACTGGTAAATCTAACCCAACGTCTCGGCTCGAGCCCCCACTTTGTAAGAGGATTCAATTCAGCACTACAGCCAAGTTAACGCCTAGTCTAGAATACTGAATGAAAACCCTTATTGATATATCTTTAGGTCCAGTTCATGCGTTCTGGATGACTACCCTTGTATAACACCCCTCTCTTGGAATCCCCCTGACCCCACTGAGCCAAGAAGTAATTCTGTTTTGCAAGTTTAAAAGGTTTATTTGATAAATTAAAATATATATCACACTTTTTAATAAATTAATAATTGAATATCACACTTAATCTGATATGGTAAATATTAACAACGGAGAATCTGGCACTAGCACACTTCTTTAATCACTAATGAGTTGACATGAAATGGATAAGGTAGCACACTGGTAAATAGGAACAAAAGTATAATGTGGTAGAGGATGCTTTATGTAGGCTCAGGTGGATGCAATATTCAATGAATGCAGTACAGAAAATACGCAATATGATTTCAACCAAACAATGTAATCACTTTTCTCTGGCTACTCCCCTCCCCCCCTTGATGCAAGGCAAGGAAATGGAAGGAAAACACACAGTTCTCAGAAATGCAATCAACTGTAATTCAGTTCAATCCAGCAAGCTTAAACAGAAGTTTGAAAACACAGGCAAATGCTTTGATAGGTGCTAGCAATGAATGAGAAATATGCTGGAAACGCTCTTAATTCCCTTTTAGAGGTTCAGGATGAGTGGTATCTAGTTAATATTAGTCCAGGCTCCCACTAGCAATGATGCAGGGATAGTTAGCAGGTTAAACGAATTTCTGGCAAATGAAATCAGGCAGCAGCAGTTTTTTTACATGTGAAGAAATTGCAAATCGCGGCAAAATTCGCGGATGCGCCGAGCGCTATTACAAAGGAACCACAAGGACTATCTCTACCGTTTTGGGGTCCTAGGAAAGCCTGGGATCTCAGCTTCCAAATGAAAGTTATTGCAAGTCTCTAGCCCAAACGGTTGCGGAGATATGAGTAATTTAGTAAAGGTCGTTTTTGGTTTTGTAAATTTTAAACGCACACTTTTTCAAAATGACAAATTTTACTAGAAATGACAGGTGACAGATAGGAGGCAGTTCTACTTAGGTTAAATAGATTGAATTAGATGAATTTAAACTAAGAGATGTGTTCTGAGTTTTGCTAAGTACTCACAAGAGATTTTGAACAGGAAAGCGACTTGGTCACGATCTTCAGTCTGGTCAGGTCTTTCCGGATTCTGCTCACAGCGCCTGGTCTGGTCTCGGCTAGGCACAGCACTGCTTTCTCTCTGGTCTGGTCTCTGCTAGGCACAGCACTGCTTTCTCTCTGGTCTGGTCTCTGCTAGGCACAGCACTGCTTTCTCTCTGGTCTGGTCTCTGCTAGGCACAGCACTGCTTTCTCTCTGGTCTGGTCTCTGCTCTGGATAGATTGAAGTCTCTAGTTTGGCTTTCTGGAGTTTGATGGAGGTAAGTATGGATTTTTCCGGCAGGGCTTCCAGCGGCAGATGAAATTGAATGTCTCTATGTGTCCTGACTCTCTGCTTTTATCTGTTTCTTGAGAATGGGTGTGTGTGTTGCATCACTAGACTTGCCCCTCTCATTCGTCATTGGTCAGGCTTCCATTCCTCCGCTTGATTGGCAAACTGAACTGTGAGTCAGATTGATGTCATTTTATGATCTCTTGAAACAACCTCCCTTATCATCTGTGCACCCAAATATATATATGATCAAAATCCATACTTCAGAGTTACACAGTTGTTTGAAATTACATATACATGGTGTGGCTGAATTTAGCCATGTCTATGTCCAAATCTGCTCATTCTCGGAGCTTGCATTCAAAGAGTGTACATAATTGACTTTTTAACTGCTTTTTCAATTTCCGACATGGACCCAACTTTACATACATGTGTGCAGGGGGTAGGGACATTAACTGATGAAGTTTCAGATTTTTAACATGCACACATTTAGAGTAATATCCACTTTTCCGCTAAAACCCCCCTGAACATACCACCGGTTCCTACCACGTCTTAAACTGTGGGCAGAAAAATCACAAGAATTATGGTATCATTTATAAAATTTTCACATGTCCGCACTATGAATTATCCCCCTTTTTATAAAACCATATCCTTGCTGCAGGGGTGTGTCTTTTCAGGTCACATGGTACAGAAACCAGTCTTTCCAGTTTCTGCCAAGCCAGCTTGCTTCTCACAGGCAGTGCCCCTCCCAGCTTCTCCAGGAGGAAGCCACTTTTTACGACGTCTGTAATAAAAACCTTTGCCTGAGTGGAGAGGGCTTTGTTCACTCTCTGGCAGAGCACAGGAAATTCAATTATCAGATAGATGGCATATCCTTAGTGTGGGCAGCAAAAGGAACATTGGCCTGGGAACATAGTTGTGACTCAAGTTTCACTCCTGATGGGATCCGTTGCTAGGCAAAATCAAGTTCCTTAAGCCAGACCTTCAGCTAACTTTTTGTTGCTTTTAAAATAACTTGTCATTTTACACATGCAGCTAGAATGCTGATTCTAAGTGCAAAACTATGACATTTCAACAGTTACAAAGGCATGTGACACCAAACATAGGTCACTCATTTAATTTAACATTTTCGATTTTGGTGGTTTTAAATCCAGTTGCAGTTAGGCTTAAGCTGCTGACTCCATAGCATTTTTGTTATAAGCATTGTTTTTGGGCTCTTCATTTCCCAGATTTTGTAGGCACACAAAACTCCATTCTGCCAAATGTCTGCTGGTGTTCAGTGAATATTTTGCACATGTTGCAAGGTTTGAAATAGGCATTTTGCTTGCCTTCAGAAAAACACACAGTGGGTTTTAAAACGCCGGCTTTTGGATAGTGGTGAGTACTGGTACTGCACCCATTTTTGGGATTTTCTTGGATTAATGCATTCTAAACAGGAACGGTTCTTACATGGTAGTAAATCCTTGCTTAACATTGTTTTGATGGGGCTCCTTACAGTAAGATGGTTATGTGGAACCCCACAAAAAGGGTTGAATCTTTAAAGTGGTCCAATGAGTCACGATTTCAGCAACTTTTTGACATCAGTAAAAGTGGATTTTGTTAACAAAGACCTTTCTTTACCCTGGTGGGTGGCAAGTTAGGTAACCATTTTGGTGTGCGCACAACTGCGCAGCTTTCCTGGATTTCGGCGCACATGTGGGTTTTCCGCCATCTTGAATTTCCTAAGCCCACAGCACCAAATGTTGTAGCAGGGTAGCTTAAACGTGGGTCAGGACACCCTACAACTAACTATGCAGATGATACAGATTCTCCTCCCGCTTTCAGGGGATTACGTTAAGGGTTTGGCCTTGGTGAATAGAGTTTATCTCATCATCCAGGCATGGATGGCAACTCACGGTCTATGCCTGAATGATGACAAAACAGAGATAATCATCCTGGGTACCCCTACCAACCTAAAAAAAACTAGGACACGAATACTCTTCTTTCATAATTGATGGCAACCTCATCAAAGTGGCTAACGAGGTAAAAACCCTAGGTTTCTACCTCGACTCAACCCTCTCCTTCACTAAACAAGTTAATACCCTGGCCTCCACTACCGCTTACACCTGTAAACATATCAGAACCGGAAAACCATTTCTTTCTAACAGTTGCATCATCCTGGCCAGAGCCCTCATTCTGTCCAGGCTTGATTACTGCAACAACCTCTACATTGGCTCCAACAAAGCAATCATCAGGAAAATCCAAACTCTCCAAACAATGCCATTAGAGCGGCCCTCTGAGTAGCTAGGAGTGGCCTTATCTCTCAGATTAGGCGACAAACAACTGGCTTTCCACCAACGACAAAATCAAGCTAAATACTGCGTCACTCACTCATAAATCTGTGAATAACTCCGCTCCCAGCTACTTATCTGATAGATTGCACAGAAGGACTTCCACTAGACCTTCCAGACTAGTCAACACCAACTGCCTCCACATCCCCAGATCTAAACTATCTAAGGTGGGAGGCAGTAGCTTTCCGACTAAAGCGGCCCAGCTTTGGAAAACTCTGCCGCCCTCAATCCGAGAAGATCAATCATACCAGAACTTCAGATCCATATGCATTAACTGGCTGAAGTCAACTGATCACTAAAGCCTAGCTGCCTAGCCCCACTAACACCCTGTTCTCGGTCCACTATAATGGGGCCAATATGTTCTAACAAAGTACACCTTGCTTGTGCAACCTCTGCCTACAAATTTTGTAATCTTAATCTATGACCTAACTTCATTCCATATGTGTTTACCTTGTGTATGTATCTGTAATGTATAACTCACTCATACCTGTTCCTCTTGTGTATATCACATATATGTATCTATAATGTATAACTTATTTATCTGTGTAACTAAGCTGTGAATTTCCTTGTAACCTCTGCGCTCTGATACTTCGGGTCTGGAGCGCATTACAAATAAATAAACATCCCAAAGAGAAAGTAAAACCTCACTGCATCGTCCAAGAATGTCCAGAGAGAGAAGACTTGCTCTCCATCTGTCACCCATCCGCAATTTCCAGCATCCAGCCTATGTCTATCGCACACCCGCATGTAACCTGCATCCACCATCCTTCAAACCTTCCCGGGCAAAGTGCCCTTGTGAGGGGCCGGCGAGCTGTAGTGCCTTACTCCTCACCCCCCGCGCCCCCCCATCATAGGCCTCTCCAGTCCTGGCCATGTAAGTTCTTAATGGGGCCCAATGGTCCATAGGGCGGCTCCAACGCGGTAAGAAAGTTCAACCATTCCTGAAAGCTTGGCACACTCTGCTTGCCCCACGCTCTGGCTATTAGAGATCTGGCAACCACGGGTGCCAAACTTAGCAGTTTTTCCTTGGCCAAGGGTCCAGTTTCAAACATAGCTGGTAAGCAAGTTTCCTGGGTTTCTTGCAGATGACATCCTAAGATGTGTCTCAGGGCCAACCTGATCTGCTCCCATAGTGAGCGCCCCTCCGTACATTCCAACACCACGTGTAAAAAGTCAGCCTGGTCTCAGGGGCATCTATGGCACTTTGCAGATCTATTAGGGTACCATTTCTGGAGCTGGGCAGGGGTATAGTAGGTCTGATGCAGGAACTTGAAGTGAATTAGCCAGCACTAGTTGTTCAATGACAGCCTGCGCGTTTGCATGCAGATTGGGTTCAATTGTGATTCTGGCAATTCCCTCCCCAAGCCAGTCTCCCACTCTTCCTTAAACCTCATCTCACTGTCTAGCTTTAACTGATAAATAATCCTGTATAATGAGGAGACCAGCTTGGTGTGTCCGGGGGAGAGTGGGTCGGTGACCAATTGAGCCAGAGGGGGTACCACCGGGGACACCAGAAACTTTGGCCAGCTAGCCTGTATCTCCTCCCTCAATTGGAAGTACAATAGCATTGTTACTGCGGTGCTTTCCTCTCTGCCCTTGAGCACATCCCATAAGATGAATTTTCCGTCCTGTGTCATGTCTCCCAGTGTGTGTATCCCAGCCTCTCAAAATGGTGTTTTAATATCTTTTAACACATAAGAGCGACACCATGCACCCCAAAGATGGTAAAACCCGGGGCGTACAGCTTCTCCCCTCTCACCAGTCCCACCAAGTCCCATGCTTTAAAGGTAACCGCCACTGGCTGGATCTCGCGCTTCCTCATCGAGTCATGCGACCCCCCCACCACCCCCATTGCTGTCCCCTTAGGTTATCCAGGTGTCTTATAGCCTTCTCCAATGCGACGTGCGGTAGCTCGGAAGACTGGGACCACCACCATATCGCCTATTGCAACTGTGTGGCCAGATTGTATGTATACAGGTCTGGGTATTCCAGTCCACCCTTCTCGAACTGTTGTCACTACATCAAAAGAGATCCTGGCCTGCCTCCCTGCACACCTAGACCAGCCGCACCATAAGGCTCTTCAGGCCCATTCACAAAGGAGCCGAGGGGGAGATATGCATGTTATTAAAAATGTACACACTTTTTTGGACAATTACCATTTTAGCAAAGGGTGGTACGGGCTGCCTGGGATAATGGAAGGAGGAGCCATGCATTTGCTTTGTGTTCCAACTGCTCCAGAGCTGATTGTTGGTGTGAAGGGAAGTGGAGGGTGTCAATACCGTCCTACCCAGGTATCCAATACCCTGAGGGCACCATTTGAACACATCCCCTGTGTCCGCCCATTCTAGATGTCAAAGGTAGCACCTCCGATTTGGACCAGTTGATTTTCAGCCCAGAGAGTTCCCCAAAAGGCGCCTAACTCCTGCACCAATGGTTGCACGTTCTGTTTGCGATGCTTGACATACAGCAGCATGTCATCTGCATAGAGGGAAATAATGGAAATATGGGAATCGGTCTTGACCCCTCTTGTGCATGGTACTCTCTAATGGTGCATGCTAGCGGTTCAACAGCTAGGGCAAAGCGGATGGGGGACAGGGGGCAACCCTGTCTCGTGCCCTGTTTGGGCATGATATAATCGGAGACAACGCGATTGGTGAGTATCCTGGCCTGAGGGGCGGTGTAGAGAAGCTTAATCCACCAGAGGATCACCAGACCTAGTCTGGATCTCCGAAGGACCTCAAAGAGAAAAGGCCATTTCACAGAATTTGACGCCTTCTCAGCATTGAGAGCAGCTACAACTATCAGGACCTCTGTCTTCACGTTATGCGTTAGGGTGAATAGTCGACGTAAATTATTTTGGGTGGATCTCCCTGAAATGAACCCAGCTTGGTCCGTGAGGACTACGTCGGGCATATGTGGTAGCAGTCTATCGGCTAGTAAGTTTGCCAGTATTTTGTCATTGTTTAGCAATGGAGGCCAATAGGAAGCACATTTCTGGGGGACTTGGTTAGCTTTCAACAGTACTGTTACCAGGGCCGTTCTAGTAGATTCGGGCCCACCCCCCATGAGTCCAATGCAGCTTCGGACATAGTGCGTAGGTGGGGGATAAGCCATTCCCAGTATATTTTATGCATCTCTGCTGTGATTCCATCTAGACCGGGGGCTTTCCATTTGGGAGACACAAATTCACCCAGTGAATTTGCTTGTCAGAGGTTCGTTTAGCCTATCTGCCAGCTCAGGATCTATCCACCCTATCCATGAACTGCGTGAAACCACAGTGATCAGTGCATATCTGGGAGGAGTACAGACGTTCATAGAAGTCTTGGAAGACTGTTATTTTGAGGTCCCCGACCAGTACCCCCGCAGAGTCCTCGACTTCCTGGATGGACCCCTGGTGTGGTTATCGCTTAATTGCCCATTCCAAGGTGCGACTAGGCCGGTGGGTTGCCCAGGTGTGTCTCCTCCCTGCTGGCTAACTCTGCGAGTTCCCCCCTCTTGTGCCGCAGCGATTCCCCGATAGAAGGGTCAGCCCGTTGCACTTGTTCCTCAAGGCGCTTAATTTCACCCTCCAGTGATGTCAGGGATCCCCGCAAAACTTTGAATACTCCCCTGCACCCACTTTGGAGATCCAGCACCCCCTGACGTAGACTTTAAATGCCTGCCAGTTTACCCTTGGGTCTGATACTGAGCCTGCAGTGACCTCATAAAAGGTGTGGATCGCCCTCTCCAGTTCATCCCTAAACACTGCATCCTGTAAAGCGTGACTCTGAAATCACCAGCACAGCAGCTGAGGGATCTGTCTCGGTCTGGAGGTTATCAGTACTAGGGAATGGTCGGACAGCATCCGGGGCAGTATCTTGGCCTCTTCCAAAGATCTAGCTATATCACCTGTCACCATTACGCAATCTATTCTGGATGTCCTATTATGTACCCCAGAATAGAACAAGTACTCTCTGGTTGTAGGGTTCCTGGACCGCCAGGTGTCAAATCAACCCATGGTAGTCCGCAATGTCACCCTATTGCGTGGCAGCTCTAGAGAGCGAACATTGAGCAGAGGATGTCCAGTCTAGACCTAGTGTCATGGCTGCGTTGAAAACTCCCCTGTCTCCCCCCCCCCCCCCCGATCATCTCATAGGATGGGTATTAGTGGATATGCTTCCCACATCTCTTGAAAAAGTTAGGGAAGTCTACATTAGGGGCATCTGTTGATAAGAAGGACCTGTAAAACAAAAAAACACCCACCTTACCTGCCACAATAATAAATTGACCCTCAGTGTCTCTGGTCTGGGCGTGCAGTCGGAAGTATAAGGACCTATGAATATATGTAGGTACTCCCCTAGAGAGGGAGCTGAAAGAGGAACCGTACCTCTGAACACAGCACCCTTGGGCTCCAGCCAATCTGCTATCCCTACCCAAATGGGTCTCTTGGAAAAACCGGATATTGACCCGATACTTTCGGGCTTGGTTCATGACCAGCCTTCCAATCGGAGTGCTACCAAACCCAGCATAATTTCTCTACACTTTTTTCCATGTTGTCAATTGCTGTGGACTCTGGCACTCCAATATACGAAGGTTGTTCCGCCTGAATCTGCCTTTGAGATGGTTGTTCTTTGCCACCAGCTTCTTCAATGTCTGCTGGACGAGCGCCATCTCCCTCTGCAACGCAGCCACCTTGTCTTCACCATTGCTGATTCTTTGTTCAGCAGCGGACATTCTCCTGCATTGCTTTTCAATCTGTATGCCAGAGACGTCAACCTTACAGGTGAGGGCATCAATCTTGGTTCCCAGGTTATCTGTACTATCCTTCAGAGCCAATAAGGTCTCATTCCGGGCCATGGCTTCGACATGAGACGGGCCCTAGGAGGACTCGGGTGCCTGCAGCGTCTGCTGTGCCCTGGTAAACTGCTCCATTTTCAATTGCCTTTTTGAGTTCACCATTCTGCGTCCGACCCCAGTACATCAGGAGGGGGCCGGCAGGGCTCTGGACCTTGTCAAGCAGTATCTCAATACTGCATCGGCCTGCACTGGCCTAGTATCCAGTCTAGTATGGCGTTGATGCAAGTCCCTCAAAGTATGCATTGTTAGCATGTGCCACACTCGTATGGAATTCTTAACTTTATCTTGCATTGCATCTAGATAGAAATGTGAATGTCAGCATGTACCGCACCTAGATGGAATCCCATAATTTCAAATACAGCAATGCCAACTAACTAACCAACCAACAATTTCATCCCTCTGCATACACCTCTCAAACTCTAACCAAACACAACCACAAGCCTAAAGCGCAGCAATCCGCACAAACTTCACAACACTGCAACAACAAAACAAACCCCACATAGACTTGCACAACAGCACACGAGTATCGACCGTAAAACACCCCAAGCCCAGCCAACGGACCCACCGGGCTGAGGCTGCCAACATCACATCACTGTTCGCTTGCACTTTTCCAGCTTATTCCCACTAACCCACCCCCTCCTCCCCTTTTTCAGAGCCGCCAGAGCGCCAGGGGACCACTCCGGTGGTGATAGTGCGTGGTACAAATACCCTTTAACATTAACTGATAGCTATCTGGCTCCACACTAGCAGAGGTGCTCCAAGGAAGAGATGGCAGTCACGCAGTAAGCTGCCATCTGATTCCACATCGACGGAGCCTCACAACACTCACCGATTTGATAAAAGAAGGATCCGTAGGCCACTGTCTCCCATTAAATCAGCATGCATCAGGGTCTCAAATGGTGGTGGTCACAATGGAACCAAAGCAATGAGGCAGCATGTCGCAGGGACCTCTGATGTGTTTGACAGTGGGGCCCCATTCACATGACCATTTTGGATGGTGCAGTTCGCCACATGGGGCCAGCAAGCATAAACGGTCGGCTTCACCTGCCACCCCGCGTCCCCAAACCTGAAGCCCCTTCAGGCCAGCAGCGATGCCTTGCCACGAGCAGTCCCAAATTTAGCGGCTGCGGTGGAACAAGGACAACAGAGGTGCAGTGTGTCTCAGGAATCCAATATGTGTCTGCCAGGGGTGCCCAATCAGCCGTCCGTGCGGTCTGCCCTGGAGCTAGGACTCATTGCCGGCCTCTCCCACGTCATGCACACAGTGCCTCCACAGCACCGTTCGCTCTGCTTCTAGCCCCCAGTTAGCCAGGCTTGCCGCTGCTCACGGCCCCTTCATTCCCAAAGCAAAGGGGACTGGGCAGGCAAGATAATGCAGGTCCGCAGATGGGCTCAGGCGGCTGCCTCAGGAAGCGGTTTGCCGCCGCTCAGCCCCAGGTCTATATCCTTCATGCACCGGGTGGCGGGCCATGGGTCCCCTCACCCACCAAGGCTTAAACTGCAATCTCCCCATTTAGGGGGGTGCACAGAGACGCAGAAAGGATGGATTGGAGCTTTCCTCTGTGAGAGAGCCGTATCCCTGCTCTTGGACACCATAGAAAGGATATAATGCAGGATGATTAAGGTTGTCTGCTGGAGCGCTTTCAGGCACCGGCCATCTTGCAGGTGTGCAACAGCGCCCCCATCCTTGGGAAACTTTTAACCACCTGTTGGATTTTTACAAAACTTGTTTTCCTACTTCTACAGACCCCTCATTCTCTACAAAGGATTAACTCTGGGATTTGTGACTTTTAGGGCCCCATTCTCCTTTACAGGGAAGAACTTTTGAAGTGTTGGGGGACTTATTTTATAAGGCAGGGTAATAGTGTTTTTACTGTTTCTCTCAATACTTTGACTTCTAACTGGTTTTGAATTGCTTTCCTGTTAAACTTACTTTACTTTACATTTTTTTGTTTGTTACTGGAACCATTCTTAACTGTTAAAAGTAAAGTATTGGTGTTCAAGAACACCCCATGGTGAATGCATTTATGTTCATAGTCTGGATTTAGTGAGGTACTTGCCTATTATTTTCATTACAAAGTGTGTGTCCAAGCTTAATAAATATTGTGTTATTATACTTTACTGTCTAGCTTGGACTCATGGAGTGCTCTGTGTGTTTCTCACTGAGCCAATACACCAGCCCACAACTTCCAAAGTCTAGCCCTTACTGTTTAGTGACCTACCTTGATAGATTTTGGCTATACTTAAGTGACTTTACCTGTTCACTTTCACTAAAATATGGTATGTGAAGGCATCATGAAGTAAGACACAGATTTAAAGTTCAAAGTAAAATACTTTATTAAATCAAATGTCAGGATGGAAAAAGGTCTAACTTGCCCTATACTATGGTGGGATTTCCCTACCTGAATTAAACTAAGGAAAATCTGTGTCAGTGTTCAACTCAAAGTTCTGAGCCTCTTCCAACTCACAGCTTTCTCTCAGCTCCCCTTCCCCAAGTAGAACAAAGTTCCACGAAAAAGACTCAAGATTACCTTTCTCCAGTGCACAGTAACATTGTTTAAAAAAATATATGTATATATTGTTTTGGTTTGTTAAAACCTTTACAAAGGAACAGCATAAATCGGCACAAATACAGAGAAACGTAAAGCTATAATTCTTTGCAAAATCAAACTAAGCAAGATAAACATTTCGAGGAGCAGTTAAAAAAACGAAAAGAAAACTTGAACACAATTTGCAAACCATTTTTAAAAACCTCAATACCGTTAAAATCAGAGAAACGGATTTGCCATGCATGATGTTCATCCAAAGCAAGTCCAAGGGCACCCAATTAGTATCAGACACACATTTACTCAAATATTCTATTCTATTTGATTTCTCAATTCGTGGCAAAAAAGCAACAAATGAGGCAATGTTTCCAATTCCTATTTTTACAATGTCTATACCATGCTTTAATTTCTCCAAAAGTTCCTCTAATACTTAAAATTTCATTTGTTAAAAAGACATAATGCCTTAAAGGCATAAAATCATTCCTAAAACCTTTATTCGGAAAGCATTTCAAGTACGGTTCCATTGTGCCTCGCTCTTTGTGACTGGAAAATACCAGGGCATATAGGTAAGTAATTGAGACTTTTTCTGAAGTACTCGCCCAGTCTGAGTTGTATAGTTTTCTGAACTTTTTGGGGATTCACATAAAGTAATTCCAGGTACATTCCTGCATTATGCATATTCTTCAAGCCCTCCACATAAAGATCATGAACAAATCCACCCATGAGGTTTCCTTCCTTAGCATCCTTCCACAATACATGATAAAGGGTGTTCGCAGAATTGACATGAAATGTCCTCATTATGTTTATTCTCCTCCATAAAACAATACTCTGTATTGATTGCAAACCTAATTCGTAGTGCAAAACTGTATATGATATGGTACGGTAGAGAATAGATCGCCAAATCATTGCTTCATAATAATCAAACTCCGACAGAATCCATAAAGGCAAAAGCTCTCAACCATAACAGAATTTAGGCAACACCTTCGCTACATAATATCTGACTGTCGGAATAATAGAGAATTTACCATACTTTTTGTCTACATATCTCAATTGTATAGCGTGTTTAGTGACCTTTTCCCTCAGATTGTTTCTGTAAAAGCATTTAGTGGGATATGCAATAATAGGATAACCTCAATACTTCATGTTTGATTTTACATCAAGTTTTGTCTGATCAGGGACCCATGCATTTTTGGTTTTTGATTGCCTTGAATTGGACAACTTCAAGATGACCGTTTTAGCGGGATTTATATTTAATGTATTTACCGACATGTATTGATTGAATGCTTCAATTAGTCTTTGTAGGTTAATGGGGGGGTGTGCTTCAATTAGTCTTTGTAGGTCAATGGGGGGTATGGTCAAATAAAACAGTCTGCGTAAGCGACCCATGCTATTTCTAAGCCCCCAATTTTGGGCGATACAAAGGCAGCATTCGAAAGAGTTCTACCAACATCAGTCCTATAGAAATTATATAGTGTAGGCACCAGAATACATCTGTCTTAACCCATTAAAGGTGCTAATCAGACTGGTTAAAAGACCCTCAGAATTGAGCCTCACTTGTATCTCTGAATCTGCATGAAGATGAATCAAGATGCTTAGACCCTTTGGCATGCCCAGCTTGTCTAGTTTCTCCCATGATATTTGTCGATCCACACAATAAAATGCCATGGAGAAGTCCATGGCCATGACATAGACTGGGATGGAGTTTGGTTCCCAAGTCAGTCTTTGCAGACTACTTAGCAAAGGCCCACCAGGTCTGTACTCATGGAACACCTGAATCCAATTTGACGATAGTCCAAAATATTATTTTTGGAGAACAACTCTTCAATGTGTTCCAACACCCCTGAAGCAAAACTCTTGGAGTCTGCATCTGTAATTGCGATGGGTCTCTAGTTTGCTGGATTAGACATAAGTCCTTTTATATAAATTGGTATGACATGCAAGGTGTTCCAGGTTTCTGGGAAGGCCAGGGTTGCTATAATATCTGCAAACAGTACATGTAGTACTTTAGACCAGGGATAGACATGTTGTGTTGATAAAACATTTGTTACTTGATTAGGGGCCCCACAGCTCTCGAGGAACTAGCTTTCTTAATTAGTCTCCCAATAGTTTTTATTGATATGTTTAATTCCCATGTTTGCTCAAGATCGAGTCCCTCAGGTTTATTTGGTCTGTAGATCTTTTAGTAGAGGAGAATCCTTGGGATTAAATCCCAAGCCCACATTTGCAACCACTGGCGCTGGATCATTAATCTGTTCTATTGCTAAACATGGGAGGGGGGCAACTAACTCTTTAAGAATTGCACCTTTTCAAACATAGTGTTGCAGACTTCTCTGACTAACGCTCCAGCTTCAGTGGTACTAGCAAGTACTGAATATTCCTCGCTCTGAATAATTTTGATAACGGCTTGTGGGCAATTTTGTCTATGTTAGGGAGAATTCTCTGTTTAGGCTGAATTTCCTAATCTAGTGAGTCCCCCAGCAGCTTTGCTGGATTTTTGGGGTTTATTTTTTTCTCCTGCCAAGAGTGAGACTCTTTTACCCTCACTCTTGGACATGATTTGAGTGTGTTCCTTTGACTCTAGATGTGTTTAATGGGTCTATGGGGTCTTTTACTCCATAGGGCTTCATGTGTTTTTGTGATGTGTGTTACACAGCACCCTCAGTGCAGTAACACAGGGGTGTCATAGTGACCCCCCAGTATTTTTTTATTTTTTATTTTATTGTATATGGTTTACAAGAAACCTTTACAAAAAAAGACTTTAAGAAGTAAAAACACATTCATTACATTTAAATTTCAATTATACTAACAAACATTAAAACATAGATCCAATTTCCAGAGAATAAGGGACAGATTTAAATTTAGATTTGAAAGGTTCAGTGCGAAGTACAGTGCAGTATTAAAGAATATACCAACATTAAAATTTTAAAATTTTCAAAGTTCTGATAGAAATAAACCTGCAGAGACTAAAAAAAATGTTCATAAAGACAAGCATAATCATAACAGGCATAATCATAACAACGGGGCATATAAATCTAAAGCTTTGATAAAACCAGCCACAGCAAGTCCATTCTTAATATTTGAAATAGAGACACTGTGACCAGATCAGATTGTCCGCCCCATTTGCCCCATTACATTAAAACGACCTAAATATTTGTCCCTTAAAGATGTCAAAGCAGTACAGTCTAAAAAGAGATGCCGAGCAGTTTCAATCACCCGCAGAGTTTTGCAAAAACGACAGATAGGATCTACATAAGAAAACTCCTTCCTTTTATGTACAACTTCTCGGGTCGGAAGGAGATTCCATCTGAGTTTAATGAGAAGGGAGCGATAATATCTGTTGGGAAATTGATTCAGGATAAAAGACAGCAGGCCTCTTTTCATATGGTCAAATTGTAGATCTCTCAAAGAGGAATACGAATGTCATTTTTCAATAGTGTTACTCCAATCATGACTGAAAAGATACTCCTTGACCTTGTTGTGATTCGTTAGTAGGGTGTCCCTATCCGACGAAATATCCAACAAGGTCTTGTCACAGAGATCACTAAAAGCGTTAAGATATAGATTCTGGACTAAAGGTCCCTGAGAAGAAATCATGTGGCCCACATCAGCATAGAGAGTATCAGGTTTAGGAGAGAGCAAAGCTGAAAAAAAAAGTGAAAGAACCCTCCAGAGAATCCTGCCTCGGAATGAGACTAACCCTAGTTCATACCTAATAGCCACTGTTGGCATGGAATTTGGCAGTTTTAGAATTTTCCTCCAATAGATACCCTCAAGAGAGTCCCAGAAAATCAAAAGTGCCGAGTAGTGGAGTTCCATTCCATATAGAAGCTTTGGAGTAACCTTACCCTTAAAGAAATCTACTACAGGCTTAAGGGAGAACATGCCATATTTATTGTCTAGTCTAAGGGATTGGGAGATGAGTGGGAGCAATTTGTGTCTAAGAAATCGTCTAAGTTCGATCGCCAAGGGTTGGGCCAAAATCAAATAACCAAGATAGACGATTTTATTTGCTCTAATTATATTTTCACCACCTATTTTCCATACTTTGTTATTCCCCATTCTCCCCTTTGAGAAGACCATAGTACGGGTTTTGCTCGGGTTAATCTTAAGCCCATTAAGAGTGGCATATTCTTCAAATTTGCAGATGAGCCTCTGCAGGCCCACTTTAGTTTGATCAAAAAGAAGAAAATCGTCGGCATAAGCCAGCCATGAGCGCCTCAGATCCCCTAGTTTAGCACTCACCATGCCTGCATTTCTCAGAAAGTCATCAACATCAGCCATATAGAGGATAAAGAGACAGGGAGCTAACGAGAAACCCTGTCTCACCCCAATACGTGTCCTTATCCTTCTGGAGAGGGTTCCTGCCAAGTCAAGCCTGATATGGACCCCATGGTTTTCATACATAGCCATGATAAGAGTTAAAAGCCCGGCCGGAATGCCCCATTTGGTTAATTTTTCCCATAGTCTTGACCTGATAACCAGGTCAAATGCATTTGACAGGTCAATAGATGCAACGTAAAGAGAACTATCATATTTACCCCAAGTGGAAGTCTGCAGGGCGCTGAGAATAAGACCATTGAGATTAGTTGAGTGGCCTGTCCTAAATCCTGTTTGTTGTTTGGGGAGAATATGATTTTCCCTGATCCAAACGTTAAGTTGGGAGAGCAACAGAGAGGCAAAAAACTTACAATCTGCATTAATAAGCGAAATAGGCCTATAATTTTTGACCTCGTTACACAAGCCTCTTTTAAGGATTGGAACAATATGAGCAGTTTGCCAACTAATGGGTACCTTCCCAGAATTAACAACATCTTGAAAGAGCAAAGAAAGAAGGTTAGCCCAGAGATCTGGCTCAGCTTTAAATGTATTGTTAGTGAGGCCATTAGGCCCCGGAGCCCTAGATTTCTTGGCTTTAGAGATGAGTCCTAGTACTGTCTCGGAATCAGTAGGAGGCTTCCATGAGTCCTTAGAGGGGTTGTTCCCCCGAAGACAGGAAACTAATCCCTCACCCCCAATATCAAAGAGTTTAGTATAATGCTCAACCCCATGAACCTCAGGGATGGCATTCAGCTGGTCGGCCACCGCCACATTGTCTAAGATAGATACCGTAACCCAAAATGCCCTCAGATCTCGTTTTATGAGCACTGCGAGCATCTGCTCCGCGTCATTTTGTAGCATAGTAGCTTTTCTAGACTTACAAAAAATTTTATATTTTTGGCGGATAGTTTGAATTTTTGTTTTTTATTGGCCCATTCAATATCTAGGGCTTGTACATCTCTAATGAGTTTCCTAGTGAGACCCTTTACATTGGCCAAGTCTTGGTCAAATCTATGAGGGCGAGATATTTTAGAAACACCTTTCCTAAGCTGGCCATGAATGCTACACTGGAGAGCATTGAGAAAGCTATCAAAATGAACTGTATTGAAAACTGCTAATTTCCAACAGAAAGAAGTATGGTTAAAAGAAAGAATCGGTTTACGATTAAGTACACTGATGTTAAGAGGAGTCCAACCTACCCCTCTCCCTTGTCCCACAGTTTGGAGATGGGTAGGGGACCCCCCACGGGCAAAAACCTAGTAGGAAAGGGACAGAGAAATGAGACCCGGAGGATACTGTGATCACTCCATGAATTGAAAGAAACCTCAACATTAGACAAGAAAGCAATAAGAGAGTGATCTACAAACACGTAGTCTAAGGTAGATATTGATGAGGATCTACGCCATGTGGGACGAGGTAAATTAATAGCGTCTTAAAAACCATTGAGACAAGTTAGACCCACTGAATCCAAGGAGAGATTCTAACGACGACCCAGTGCGAATTTCAGGCCTAGGCGAGAATCATCCTCCATAGCCAATCCCAAGTCATCATATTTGGATTCGGAAGAGATAGAGCAATCCGAATTAAGATCCCCTGCTAGGATCAGTTTACCCCTAGGGTACAAAGATCTCCAAGAAAGAAGCATATCCGTTAACTTTTGTAAAAACGGCTCAAGAGGAGAGATTCCCTTGTGCCAGTATACATTAACCAAAAGTAGAATAACCGTTAGATCAAGAGAGAACACCTCAAGGGCCAGGATGCCAAAAGGCGTGTCCAAAAGCACCTTAGTCCTAAAACCTAAAGAAGTTCTTAATCCTATAAGAAGACCACCCGACGGCCTCCCTCCCAAGCTGGGTTTAGCATTTTGAGAAAAGATATCAAACCCATCTAAAACGGGGGTTGAGAGCATCCAGGTTTCTTGGAGAAAGAAACGATGTGAAGCCCTAATCAGAGTGACAGTGTCTAAGTTCGTAAAGAGGTGAGAATTACCTCTAGAATTCCAGGAGAGAAAACCAAAGCTATTCACGGGAAGAACATCTGGAGAGAGCTCTGAATTAATCAGAGGGTACTCATTTCCATAGACCTGCGGTAACCTGTGCCCAATTGCGAAAGTTTCCATTTGATTTGGGCATAAATTGCCTGCGTTGGGGCTGTGGGGTTCTTTCCGGATGATATACCATAGTGAGATTACCCCTGTATTCTGCACCCCCTCCATTATTACAGGAAAACTGAGTGGGTTCCAGTAAATTTGCTTCAAAGCCAAGTTGCTTTAACCCTTCCCTATCCCGCATGATCAAGTCCAGAACCACTCTTGATTTAAGAATGATATTACTTACATGTACCCGATCCTGAATGGGGAAAAAAATGCTATCCATATCATAGCTAGAGATGAGCGAGAGCGAGGGAAGTTGATGAAAGATCTTTAAAATATTACCACGATTGAAACAGATTGGCATATCTTGGCCCCAAAGGCTGGTAAACTGTATAATGTCACGAGGAACTTTCGATTCTGATAAGTCAGGTAGAGAATCAGATCTTTTTAGTAAACTGAGTTAAAGAATCGACCGCCAAGTCGGGGCCCCTAGCACCTCTTAGTATAGTCCTATTTTGAATAACATTTGGACCCACAGGAAATCTTTCACATAATTTGAAAGAAGTATTGTAAGGAACTGAGTCGGGCCAGAGGGGACACCTTCACGGCCCATAGTCGGGCCAGCAATAGGCAAACTTGAAAAGGATGGGTTAAAAGAGAGCGGGGCAGACAAATCCCTCTCTAATCGAGCTCCCGTATCACCGTCCCTCGTTATAAGCTCAATATTAGCAGGAAGACCCTCAGTAACAGAAATGAGCGATGGCTCCAAATGTAGGGGCGGGGTAGAAGAAGCCCCATCCTGGGACGGGCATATATTAGACTTAGACACTGCCCCACATACAGTTTTAGGAACCAGTATCTCCCGGAATAAGTGTTTGACCATATCAATGTTAACCAAGTTTACTGCAATCGTTGGCAGAGTAATTTCTGAATGGTTCTGATCTATCCCTGATGTGCAGTTAGATGGAATAATAGGGAGTACTGCAGAAGAAGAGGAATCCTTTGCTTTGACAATGATATTGGTAGTTGGCACTGTAGAGGCATTGATGGAGGTTGGCTCTAGTGGAGTTGGAGCTGTTATCAAGGTACTAGAAGCCACAGTGTCCATAGCCCCTTCAATATTAGGTCCCACTACTAAAGAAGGAATGTTGTTAGTCGAGGGACCATCAACCAAACCATCCGGCAAGGGAGATAGAGCTGCTGTAGTGGGAAGTAAGTCAACTGTGGCCGCAGTAGCCACCATAGTAGGAATAGGGGTCAAAGAAACCACTGGTTCAACAGAATTCCCAGTCCCCTTCGGAACGGGAGTAGTAGATAAGGAAGCTAAAGTATTTGCCAGGAAGAGATTTTTGAAAAATTGGTTCGTATATGAATTTAGATTTTTCACGTTCTTCTGATTTTTAGTTTTCTTCATTTGCTGAGTAATTTTCCTTTTCCTTCCTATACAGGGCAAAACTTTTTGATGTAAAATTTCATTGATGGGTTCAATGGAAACAGATGGATTCTCTAAAGTCGGAATAGATATGAAGTCCAATGAAGAGGCGATGAGGGCACCCTTAGAAGTATCTACCGGTTCTAAAGACCTTCCCACAAGGGGAAGACCTTGAACAATAGGATTAGGAAGCAGACCAACCGATTCCTCTTGGACTTTCTCCTAGTAAGTTTGGTGTGAGGGGTAAGATGTACTGCCTTCGATCCAGTGACCTCTCGCATACCCTCGGGAATAGTTGTCGAAATCATAGAAGGATGGCTGCAAAAATCCAGAGCTGGGCCTTGAGGGACCGTAGGAGCCTGGCCCTTAACTAAAATGACCTCTTGTATACTTGGCGTGGTCGCGGTGAGCCCTTTATGTACGATATGGGCTTCAGACGGTAGTTGATTAGGAGGGATTGGGTCAGGACTGTGTGTGGACAAAAGTGGATGTTCTTCCTTAATAATTTTAACTAACTCTTCAAATCTGTCAAGGCCCTCTAACCTAGAATAGATTTCCGATAGGAGGAGAGGGTGAGATCTGACCTCAGACCATATATTATCATACAAACTCACAAAGGAACTCAGAACCATATTCAGAGCCGAGATAGTAGGTTGAGAAAGTTTAATTCTTTTGTCTGCCTCTTTAAGAGTATGATGTAAGAGAGATTTGCTGCCCTGATCCTTTTTTTGAGTCTGGGAGTAGACCCCTTTCTTTCAACCAATTTTGTTTCTCTGTGTATTCATCAATAAAATTGATGAGATCAGAAGGAGAGCCTGCAAAGGAATCATCACAGATTTTCTGGGTGACATTATTTGTATTATTACAATTGGGGCCTAGGTGACTATCAGCAATTGCCCTGTCTGCACATTCTATAATGCTGATGTCAATATCCTGAGCTAAAGGGTCTTCAATCTCCAATTTCTTCACTACATCGACTAGATTAGTATGATCTAATGAAGACACTGTTGGAAGTGAGTGTAGAGATTTAACAAGGGTACTAGATGTAGTCCTCTTTCCAAAGAAGTGTGAAATATTTTTCCCTTGAATTGGTTTCCCTTGGGTACCCAGATTGGATTTTGTTTTGAAGGTGGGATTATGTGTTTTGTTAAATGGAGTTTTGAACAAAATAGGTATAGACTTCCCTGTAGGAGTGTATGGGGTTCCTGCCACATTAGTAGACAGATTAACATGAATAGTCGAAGTATGATTAATGCCCCTAGCTGCGGAATTAACCTCTGGCGAAGGTTCAGTGGGAAGAGAAACAATGTTCCCATTGACCGTCACCATTGGTAATGCAGAGGCATTAACTACAGAGTCAGCCGCCATAACAGATAATATAGGCGTCCTGGGATGAGGGCGGGCAGGTGTTGAAAGAACAATATTAACCATATTGTTGTTAGAGTAATCCAAATGGCCCTTATCCTTTTGAAGAGTAGCACCTTCCGCAAGATTAGAGGCTAAGGTAGCTGCTAGACGTTCTTCCTGTGTATCTATCGAGATATCATGAGTTCCATTAAAGATACAGCTATTGTAAGATGTATTTCGTGGAATAATACCCTTAGCATTGAGTACCTCAGACCTATCGTTGACATGAATTTGAGCCTGGGCCAGGGTTTTAAGAAGTAAAGTTATATGGGGCATCTACTGGAACTTGATGTAAATTCCCCAGTATAGCCGGGGAGGGAGCATCTAACAGAGTAGTAACTGATGAAACAGAGGGTAAATTACCAATAGCAGACAGAGTCGAAGCCAGTGAGGCCTCCATAGCTGTCTGACTTCGCAGTCCCTTGCGTGTCATTCAGAGAGAACCAAGACCCAGGAGGGAAATACAGGGGACTTAAGAAAATAACAATACTGGGTTAAGCTAAAAGTAGACCTGAGTTACAATGATTATTTTTTTCCTTAAAATACAAAGAAACAACGTACACAACAGTCGATAAAATTATGAGCACTGCGATCTAAAAATATTGCACTAAAAAAAAAAAAACAGGCAACCTCAGGCAAAAATGACAATTGTCCCAAGAACACTCTTGGGTTAAAAATACAAAAAGGAAATCGATCTATGCAGCTCCCCTCCCCCAAAAATAATAAAAACAGATATATTATGAACTAGAATTGATAATGTTCTTAGTCAATACATAATCAAAATATATTGATTTTAGAAATAGCCACAATCGTCAACAGAACGAAGAGGAGCGCTCAGTCTCAGGGTAGGGAACGCCCGACAGCTTGTGGAGCTGCCAGAGTCCCACTCTCCACCCCAAACCCTTAGAGCTGTAAAGGTGCTTGAGAATGAATTATGCAGCACAGGCCCCAAGTTCAAGTTACTCACAGGTCACAGCCAAACAGCACAACAGCGGCTCCAGCCCTTACTGCCTCCTGGGCCCAACGCCGCAAGGGTGGTTTTGCCGGCGCTTTATGCCTCGCCGATGGTCACGTGATCATGCACGTGACAGTGCTAGTCCCTGCCTCCTCCAGGAAGCGAATCCAATCTCCAGGTACAGCAAGAGCTCCAAACTGCTTGCAGTGTTGTAGGGAGATAAGCAGCTGCAGGGAAGTACACAGGAATAAATACACAGCGTTCTTTCAAGCCAAATAGCTACCCAGTATAGACTCCATACCCTGGGACTGACTACTGTCTCCCAGGGCATGTAAAGTCACCATTGACTTTACTAGTCTTGAATTCTGAACAGAACCAGTACAAACCATCATATTGTGGACGTACTGGCCGGGGCAATTCGATTGCCCCGGGGTCTGTTAGTCGAGGGGGCACGTCTCCATCCCCCCTGATCGAGTTTTGGCTGGTGGCAGTGGATACTACTTTTTATATTCAACCGCGAATATTTCTCCATGGGATTTTCCCATTGTTCGAGGCTACTATCTTTATTTATTTAATTACGATAGCCTTGAACATACCGCCGGTTTATTTATTTATTATTCATTCTCCGGTTGGTATCTTTTGCCAAAACTCAGTTCTAAAATGGCGTTTGTGTTCTCTTCTGTGACTCCAACCCAAGTCGAGCCCTTTGTTCCACTTTTTGGCCGGCTTCTCCACAGAAGCCCTCCAAAGTGGTGCCACTGTGTCTGGGGTACTTAGGCGTGGTGGAGGGGGATTTAGGCACCCTGGACTGAGTTGCCTAGGCAACTCAAGTCGCACTCTGTCCTGATTGGCCCAAGTGATGAGCCAGCCGGCTCACCACTTAGCATGTTTGAGTGGCAGCTAGGCTGAGTGAATGGGGGTTTTCTGCATAAAAGCAGGGCTTTGGGGACTGGAACTTCAGAAGTCGCCACAGGACCTAAGAATCCGACGAGGGAGAAGCTGAGCCGACCTGCCACGACGACACCACCGATGGAGCCCTGCTGGACCGTCTCACCACTTTTCCCAACGACAGAGGAGATCTCCCGCCGGAGAGTCCTCTTCCTTTGACTGGTGGGGATAACCAGTTTCACCGTCTTTTCGCCTTCCCGACGTATCTCGTGGCCGCCTTGCCTGTGCCAAGCACCCCGGCAACCGGAATACCACATTTTACCACGACCGCGAAATAAAGGGTAATACCTTTAACCGGAAACCTCTGCAGCTGGTTTCTTCCCTGGCAGTGCAACGACCTTCATCTTTCCTCCAAGTCGAGATCTTCTCTTCCCCTGGACGACGCTGAGACTTGCACCCGCTGCCAGGAACAACTGCCACCGCTGGAGGATCCTTCCCACTTAAGGTACTGTGTTCCGCCTGGTTTCCCTTGCCACCGACTGTTCGGGGTAGATTTAGCCCCGGCTTTAGAACCTGGGTTAGCCTGCGACACCCTGGCTAAACTTTTCTGAGCCTCTCTAAACTCTTTTCGAACTCTCTGCAAGACTTTCAAAGCCTAGTGTAACGGTGTGATCTTTGGCGCATTTGTGCTCTGCTCTCTCTAAGAGGGGGCCCAGCCTATGGACTTTGGCTCACAAGTGACTTTTGCTCTTCTGCCTTGCTAAAAGTGTTCCTAAATCTTAGAGTGGTGTACCTTCACATATTCTTTTTCCCTCCCTTTTTCATGAACTTATTAGAGTGCCATCTATAGTTAAGCGCTCACCTCTGTCTGGAAATAAGTGGTGTTAACTAAGACTTGTCTGATAAGGAATAAGGGTTGTATATATCATAATAGTAACTGTGTTTAGAGTGTTTTACAAATAAGAGTGCTGGAGTGTTTCAGTGTGTGTTTAAATAAATAATTATATACTCTGATACCAAAGCTCTGGTCAGTGTTTGCTTGTGCTATTGTATCTGAGTGCCTATTATGTATACTTTGCATACTGCCTAACTCTTCTTGAGGGAAGTCTGACTGCTCAGCCACAGCTACCAGGTAAATCTGGGTGGTACAGACTGCTACCAAGTGGGTTTACTGCTAACACCTGTAGTCCTAAATCTTTTGCGGTGTTCCCAGTCTATCATTATTACTTGAAAGATGACCTGGGTTATGATCTAGGTTAGCAATTGTACATTCATTATCATTCCCCTATAATTGATCTGTTGCTATTAAACCCCTTTGCCCTACTTTTCTTTACCATTTTCTATGTATCCTTGTCTAATGATGTTCCTGACCAAATTATCAACCTCCTCTTCTGTATGGTAAGCTTATGTGAATCTAAGTGATTTTACAGAACTCACAAGGTTCGACTTCCCAAAAGTTCCCAAATATATATGTGGGGTGAGACCCCCCACACCCCCACCTTTCCCCTATACATTTTTTATCTACTTTACCCCCCCACAAATATATATGCGGGAAATTAGGGTCGAACCTTTGGGGTTAGGTAAAATTGTTCTAAACCAGCTTGTGACACCCCGATAAGGGGTTTATTAGACGTGATCTGGTGATCATTACTTTTAGTAGCAGCCTTTCTTCTTGTTTGAGGTCCAATAATTGCATCCTCAAAAGACACCATTGTGGCCCCCTCGTTGCCCATTTCACCACTTTGGCACGTTTTCTTTTTACCCACTTGTACATTCTGTGTCAACGTTTGAGGAGAATTTGTTCGTTTAAATGTGTCATCCAAGACAGTTTCGTAGTTACTGAGCCTCTTCTTAGTCTTACTGTGTTGATTTAGTTTGTTTTGCTTTTGGGAGTCAACTAGCTTAGTATTGGTCTCAACATAATAACTTTCAGTACTGATCTCATCCATCACCTCGCATACATCCACCCCTTCATCTATCACTATGGGCAATCCCATTTCCACCCCCAATAACAAATCCGGCCAGCTCACCAGACCTGTTTCCAAAATTTCCTCGACTGAATCAATTTCTTAATTTTTTTTTCTAGGCATGTACCGTGCAGCCTAGTCTAACTATCTATCTGGAAATCATATAGGTTACACTGAGCCAGAGCGTGTAAATATTTACGTGAGGAATTCTTGGAAATTCTCAGTTCTGGTAATGCTTTCTGTTTATTCTTTTCCTTTTTTACGTTTATTTGTTCCAGAGATGGACGTCGCCTCATGCGAATCAATGTCAGCTGTCGTCGTCTCTGTCAACAAAGGTTTTTAGCGGTAGACATTGTTCCCCAACACTATTGCTGGCGCTTTACTCAGTGATTTCACTGACCTGCCCTCCCCAACTACTTGAACAAGCATAGACAAGGTAGAGGAGATCTATTTTAAGTACAAGGTATGCATTTTTTTCACTATGCAGATTTTCCTGTTAATTTTTAATGGAAGAGATCAGTAACGGCAATGTTCTTCTCTCATCTAGTGCACACTGCCTTCTTTTTGTGCCGAGGTGAGACTTGTTTTGGCGTCCTACTTCTTGAAGGTGTTCTGACCTGGGCAGGCGGGTTATTTCACAGGTTATAAGTATCAGGGAGGTGTGGGGTGGGGTGTCTAGAAAAGAATGGTTCATCCGTTCGCTGCTATTCATGTCTTTGGTATCACTTTATACCCAAAATCTGATTTTGGATATCCAAACTTCAGGATATAATGACTGCGAAGAGTGCAGATTCTCTGAAACACAGTACCTGCCTCCTTGTTTAACCCCCTCCAATACAACTTCGCTATCCTTCACCGTACTTGATTCAGGCGGTGGAGGAGGATGTGCTAATGCGCGTGACATGCTGTCTCGCCTGTTATTAAATACCAACGGGGCAATGAGGCAATCCTTTTTAAGGACTGATGTCCTGTCTTTCTTTTTCATTGTATGAGTATTTATTAATCAAACAAAGAAATGTGCCAAGTGTAAGGGGGTCAAATGAAGCAACCTATATGCGCAGAGTAAAGGTGCCTGTCAAATTATTACCAAAGGACCCTGCGTCCCATTTGTGTGCATGTTTTAGTACCTCGCAAACCCGAGCCACCAAGCCAGCCAACAGCCCTCTGTAAGCACTCTGGAATGCATGCGCGGGGTTATATGCCGGTTTCAAACAGTTAGTAGGCAGAGTTTGTTGCCGAGATCACAGTACTGTCTCCAGGTGAGGTGCAGTTGCATCTTGGTGAAAACCAAGTCCTCCAAAATGTGGCAGACACACAGCCCCCACTGCCATCAGCACTCAGTAACCACTTTGGAATTCAAAAACAATCCTCAGGATTCCTTAAGTTTCAAACACCACTGTTCACAGAAAACAAGAGTGTGAATCTGTGTTCCCAAGACCATGCAATGTAGCCCCTCAAGTCCCAGGCTTCCCGTCCCCAAGACTATCTTCGTTATTGGAATGTCTGAATTTTCAATATGTAGGGCTCACTGGTCTGGGCTCAGTTGTCGAGCGTACAGTCCACCCATCACAAGTCATGCAACCAGGATCCCTAACTCTCGGCCTCATGTCTTTGATGTGGTGATTTTCAATCTTCTGGCTTGGTCTGATCAGCCCCTTGGCTCTGCCTTCACTTGCTACACATCCTTGCAGACTTTTGTGCCTCGCTGCTCTGCATTTACTCCTAAGAGTTGAGGGGGTTTTCTTCACACTCGCCTTCTTATGTCTCTGAGACCCTTCTGCCCCCTGCTGTTACTGCTTTTCACTTGGACGTTTGGGTTATTCACTTTAATTGCTTGGGTTTATTCCATTCCACCCTCACAATGCTTAATTTCAATATTCCCTTCCGTTTAGTGTTCAATAAGTATTCATGCCACTGAATTATAAAGTTCTCTCTTGTGTGGTTTGCAATATGCATTGGCTTCACTGTATTTTTAAAGTTCCATCTGCTTCGGTATTCCACAAGCATTAGTTTTGTTTTTTAAAGTTCAACTTAGTTCAGTATTTAATAAATTGTGTTTTGCTTAATTTTCAAAGTTTCATTTAGTTCGGCATTCAATAACATTGGAGGAGTGCCCCAGCGTTCATGTGTCTTGCTCTGACGCTCACTGGCTTGTGGAGTCTCCTTCTCTCCGCTCTGCTTACCTATTGCGTGTCTTCCTCTGCACGCTGGCTCCCAGAGAAGCGCATTCTGGACGTGCACAGCGTCCCTCCTTCTTGGTGCTCGCCCGCAGCTCCTGCTGCCTGGCAAGTCTCCCGGAGGCACCCAGGCTGCAAACACTTACACGACTCCTTGGCTACGGGCTGTGTAAGCTTCCTGGGAAGGTTACCGGCATCCTGGCTCCTCGTTCGGTCCCACCATGGCTGCCTCATTTGAAGCAGGGCCCTCTACTGGTTTCTCCTGCACAGGCCTCCCAGCTGCTCCTCACACTGCTGCACTGGTCTATTTTTATACACGTGCAGCCCCCTGACAGGCTGCCAGTGTGGATCTCCAATGAGACTTGCCTGACCACAATTAAAGGGACAAGGCTGACCCTGGTTACTCTACAGGCATATGCCTTGTCTCAGCTCTAAAGTGGTGAAAGTGTGTGATGTTCATTACTCGGTCTCCTCTTCCTTGTCTCAGTACTGTCACGTGTCACATGTGGGGAAATGAGGGGAGCAGGCCTATAATAGCCCATGAAGGACGGGCAAGGGTCAGGTCAGGCATCAATAGGGAAAGCAGGATACCATATCTCGCAGGATGGCACCCCACGCCCACTCCCAATTCTCAAGGATCCCTCCACCCAAGTGATCCTTCCTCACTTCTCGACCCCTAGGGGCAGGATCGATGGCCTTTCCCTGGCCACCTGAGCAGTGGATCCAAGGGGAATAGGAGTGAGAATACCCTCCGGTTTCTCACAGTTGGTCTCTCAGAATCTTCCCTCAGTTGAATCTGAAAATCCATATTAACATGTACTAAGTAAGATCTGTAAATTTGTATATGGCCAGAACAAAGAAATATGAAAAATAAACTTTTTTTTCTGTTCTTTTGCCACAGGACACGAGAACAGTCCTGTCTCTAAAGCCATCATTACAAAAGAGATTTTGTGGTACACTCTCAAATGCTATACAGCAGTACAAAAGACTTGGTGTAACTCTCAAAGGTAATAGGGGGACGGGTTACTTCACAGTTTCTAGTTTGCGCCACTCTAGATGGTATCTACAAGACTTCTACAATAGAGTTGTGCACATGCTTGCAAACCACTGCGGTTTAGATACACAAGAAAGAGCAGACTCTTCAGTGGGTTAGGCATTTTTGTAGAACCTGTCATCTGTTGTGCCACCTGCAAACCCACTGCCGATAAAATGTACTGCTTGCTCATGTATGCATGATTTTAATCAAAACAGATTCATAAACTCCAGAAGACACATTTTACTTACCCGTTAATAGTTTTTCTGGTACTTGTGTATCTGTTTAGAGTAACATGCATCCGCTCAACCACCCTGTTGCTAAGTACATAGAACTCCAGTGTATTATATCTGCCTGCATAAGGGGACGTTATAATTAAACACACCAAAGTAAAGTTTTATGATGACTCTGCACTTTAGTTTTTTTCCCCCATGTGATAAATGAAGGAAGTAGACATTAAGAGGGGCACTGTCGGTCCTGTGAAGAATGAGGATGTCGCCCCTTTCTCCCTAGGGGGAGGCCTCTCCCTTAATGCCAGGGCAGTACATACTCTGTATAAGAACTCCCATGCAGGTGACACACTGGGTCTATCCGGTGTAATACATCCTACACCTTATTCCTCTAAAGTCCTTCTAATACCTGTTCAGATAGCACTGACATGTGTTATTGCCAATGTACTCCATCAGGCTTAACGGACAACTATGAGGATTCAAAAGCTTCCAAATATCAGACACATAGCTTTATGGCTAGTACTGGGACAAGAGGAAGACTGCGAGTACAAAGACTATGTCTGAGAAACAGAATGAGTGGTTTAGTATCATAAGACCGGTGATTGACCCAAAGCAATATAATTATCCTTTGCAGGAGTTTTGAAGGTGTTCAGACTCAGCTGCAACGACAAGCTGGAGAGCAAGACACGGGCTAGCCCCTGGGTAGCCTAGCACGGAGGGGGAAGAACGCGAGAAAGGCCCCCGATGCCAGGACTTTTCACGTTACTGCCGTGAGAGACCTTCAGGCTTATAGTGCATCAGTTAGCTATTCTGGGGGAAAAGTCACCATGGCGGGAAGGAGCAGACCTCAAACGAACCTCTGCTGACCGGAGCCTCCAGAGAAGCAGCGGAAGCTCCGAGAACACCTCTACCTACTTGGAGAGAAGAAACCGGTATGCAGATTGCCTGGGAGCTGTATGAGGTCAGCTGAGGCACAGGGCTGAGCAAGTGAACTGCAGAGGGGGTCTGGGACCCCCTTAGAAAGTGTGAGAGTGTGGTCTGCTTGGCAGGCGAGGGAATCACGCCATTGTGCGAGTCGAGAACCTGCACCTCAAAGGGTCTGGGACCCTGAAGGAAAGCCGAGAGAGTTGTCTTCTTGGCAGGAGAGTGAACCCAGAAGAGACAAATACATTGTCCGAGTCGAGGACCCGCACCTCAGAGAGGGTCTGGGACCCTGAAGTAACACAGAGACAACTGTCTTATTGGCAGGGAAGTGAAGCAAGACCCAACAAAGCTGTTAAAGTAGAAAATCTGCGCGCAAATGAGAAGTCAAATCATAAGATTAAAAGGATTCTATTTCCAATAAAAGAGATCACGAAAACATTATATTAGAATTCCCAAGTTTAACCTGAGAAAGAACCAACCCAACCATTTGTGAGTCCGGCTCCGCCCATACAAGAGACCAGAAACTAGGACGTCTATGAGCCTGAGACTGATAAAAGAAACTCCTCCACTTTTAGAAGGCCATAAATTGGCATACAAAGGGGCAGTTCAAGAGATAATGCTTCATATGCTATACTGTGCCAAAGGAGAGTAAGAAGTCTAGCCTTGGAACATTGTATTTTGGAACATTACTTTCCTTAGTACTTAAACACCAGTAAAGCTAAGAACGTTTCTGTTTAGAAAAAGTACTGTGAACACTTTAGATTTGGCGAAAAGACGTTCCTTGCACGTTTATCTTGGAGTATTAGTTGTAGGGACCGAAGTAGGGTTTGCAGACAGAACAGTGACTAACTAACTATAGTTTCGGACTGCCTGACAATTTCATTAGTTTCTTTTGATGTAGGAAATCCCTCCTAGACATAGAGACAGCGAGGCCTTTTTCAACCCTTGATTTATTTAATAAAAGTCTTTACCCAAAATCATGCCACCTTTGTGTGTGAGTCTTGCTATGACCCCTTATAGTCCCCAGCACATGTAGGCTAGGGATAGTATGACAGGAGCACGCCTTCAATGCCTTCTTTTACTTTTGAAGTAAATAACCTGTAATACTACAGAGTTTCCACTAGATGGCAGAATAAGCATAGCATGTAACTCGAAAGCGGTCTAATAAGTGTAAGAAAATATTTTATTGCACCTTTGCCTCCATGGATTGCTATTGAGTAGCCTGTAAGATTGTTAGTACCGAGAGACGATGTCTCTCTTTTTGGAATTCTTGTATTTTTACAATTGCACACCAACTTGCAGTGAAGTGCAATTAGGATACTTGGTATCCTTACAACCGTTTACCTTTGGATTTTTTTTAAATTAACTTTAAAGTAATATCACATAGCATTTGCCCATACACAGAATACCTTCATGTTGTTTCTTCACCTATAACCCAGTTGCCCGCTAAATCCCATCCCACTATCCAGATGTCCTTTCTCCAGTCCATGAAGTTCTCAGTGTGTCTGGGATGCCATCCCTTCCCTGGACTCCTCCCATTTACACCATATATTCGGACATTCCCCCTGTGCCCCCCTGGTTCCTGTAAATTATCTTCTCAATACTGCGGCGGTGTTCCATGCATATCTATCATATCCCTGTCGTGGGTGTTTCTTGGGCACCCAATTTGACTGCCAAGTCTCTTAACGACCATTGCAGCGATGTGGATGAGTCTTTTCTCTCTTGTGCTTCCTTCGTACTCTTGCCCCCCCCCCCCCTAACATGTAACTGCAGTAGCCTATGATCCGTGGACAATGTGTATCCTAATATTCACGTTAATGATCATGTGACTTTGTCCCACAGGTCCGCAATTTTGGGGAATTCCCAGATCAGATGGAAAAAGGTGCCTTCCTCCATTTTACATCTGGGGGATCTATCCGTGTCTATTCTCTCCATTTTGAACAATTGGTCGCTTGCATAATATATTCTGTCACTATAAAATACCACCACACAAATTGCGCCAGGTAGTGACGTTTTAATTGTTATTTTGTCTGTAGGTTGACACGTGTTTCGACCCTTGGCCTTTTTCAAAACTGGACATTGACTATATATATCGAAACACCATAACAATGCAAGTACATAAGGCAAAAAATGAACAAACATTATTTATGAGAAATAGATGGAGACAGAGAGAAGAAGGGCTTGGGAAAGGGTACGGATTTGCAAGGATGAAAAAGAAAATGTAACAAATGAGACATTTTTTTTGTAAAGTGTCTTCCTATCTGAATCAAAAAACTCATATTGACGCAAAATACTTAGAAGTTGTGAAGATCCTAGATTAGACAGTCATGATATTCATGTAATGTATTACGGATCTGGGAAGGTGATTCGCGCTCAGACTAGCAATGTTTCTAAAATGAAATAATTCTGTTTAGTAAATATAACTCTGACGGATCAGTCCATTAAAAAAAGGGAGAGATTTTATTTTCTGTAGTCTGAGTGCGAGTCACCTTCCCAGATCTCTTATCCATTGTTTACCTTTTCCAAACCCCAGTGGGTTGTTTGTGGGAATAGTGTGTTCGCTGCCGGCCAACAATTACTATTGTGTTTTTTCATTGTAATACTGAGTGGTCAATGGCGCACAGCAATTGTATCGAAACCACAGAGCTTATTTATATGATATTCATGCAAGTACTCCTCTCCTGGGCCTTAGACCATTTCGGCTGAGTTGCAACTGACCAATGTTTGTCAAAACCGCTTCCATTAGGAACATGTAAAGCTTTTTTCATGTAATACTTAAGTTACAATTCATTTTGTAACCACCGACCCTGCAAGGAGTGATCAGCAGACTTTCAAGAGGATTTGAAAGTATTAGCATTTTCAGGGCAGTTTATTTTTGAGAAATGTAGTAATGCATTTGTTTACCAGTACATGATGTAATCTAACTGTTATAACGCAACTCTTATTATCCAAGATGCTCACAAGGAGTTAGACGGCAAGAATGTTGCACAGGTAACCTTTTTTTCAAATAACGTCTCTAGCTTGCGCAACTTGTGAGGTGGCATTTTATTGTGTCATTTCACTTAAGAGAGTAGTGGGTATATTCTAAGCCTGCACACAATGCGACAGAGCATTTGTCCTTGAACCTAGTTACATCAAGCTAAATCAGTGACTTCCTGTCGCAGCGGGATCCCCCCACCGAAACTCAAACTAATCATATATTCTGTGTCGAATTTTATACTGAATCAGTCACATTCTAGAGGATATCTTGACCCCTAAAGCCGCCAGCAGTGCTTCCACCCAATCCTCACTCTCTAGAATCCCCACTTTGCAACTATCAACTGAACCATCCAGTAATACTACTTAATGTCTGGTAAGCCAAATCCGCCTTCCCACAACGACCTCGTCAGGGTTTTTGTGTGATCCGCGGGCTCTGACTAACTCATATTCCCCTAATCAGTGCATTAATTGCGTCAAACCGATGTTGAGGTATCTTCAGTGGCGTGTTCTGCAGGATGTACGATAGCCTGGGTAATTCCATCATTTTTAGCAGGTTGGCTCTTCACAGGAGTGTTACCAGTAAGGTTGCCCAGAGCTTACCATCTACCTGCAGCCTGTTAAGTTTCAGGACCAAGTTGCTTTCGCTAAATCTAATTTCATCACAATATATCAAAATTCCCAGGTATTTAAAACCTTCTTTTTCCTCCAGTATCGCATCACCATTTTATTATTCTTGGGCTAGATCTATATATGAGAAGATCGTCCGCATAAAGTGAAATGTTATCCTTCCATTCTCCCGGCCGTCTAAACCCCCAGATCAGCGGGTCCCATCTAATTATTTCCGCTAGTGGTTCAATCGCCATAAGGAACATAAGGGGGGGGTGGCAGAGGGCATCCCTGCTGGGTGCCCTTATATAGTCGAAAGGCCTGGGACACGTGTCCGTTGGTTCTGACTTAAGCCAATGGTGGTTCATAAATGAGTTGTACCCACTCCAGAAATGTAGGTCCCAGTCCCACCCTTTTCATTGCTGCCCAGAGCAAGCTCCAACCCCCTGAGTCAAAGGCCTTCTCTGAGTCCAGTTCCAGAAGTGCGTGGCGACCCTTCAGCTTGGGTGACATCGCTAATGCATTGTGCAGCCTCTGTAATTTCATCCTTCTTGCCCGCCCAGGCATGAAGCCACATTGATCCAAATGGATCCGTTTGCTGATGACTCTCACCAGTCTATTGGCTAATACCTTGGCTAGTACCTTCACCTTTTTGATTATTTTGTATATATGTCTAAGACACGCTGGTGGCAATAGTGATCTTTTTACAATTTGTATGATGATTTACTCATGCGCACTCACATTTCCCGCGAATGCTACTGAAGGTGGCTAGTCCCGAAAGATGGCTGTGCCGTGAGATTGTTCCCTTGTTCTCTAGCCATATTGTAGTTTGGCCTTGTTCCTGCTCTCTCAGGTCAGGAAATACCATTTATGGTATTGCACTTGCCTGGGAAAGCTGCTATCATCGCAGGCTAGTGACCCTTTCTGTATGTAAGCCAGGGGAGGGGGACTGTAACTGTCTCATGCCAGAAAGTCGGTTGCTGGGCATATATAGAGACCAGTGGTTGTCCATGATGGGACAACCACTGGCCGTTTGAATGGTGCAGCTCCTTACCATTGGTGGGCTTGGAACTGCTTCCAGCTCCAAATCTGAATAAAGGGACTCATCCTGCAGCCATTCGTCAGATCTACGTTGGAGCCAAGATTCCCTCGAAGAAGAGCAGCCCACTGATGACCCGAGGCCAACTGCAGCTGACCAGCATCAAATCCAGTCATTGGTCCGATGAAGCCCAGCTCCACTGCCTGATCCTTTGCCTGATCACAGAAGACCCTAATTGGTGCTTTGACCCTTGGACTATTGAGACCAACTTGTCTCGACCCCTGCTTGAGAATCCATGCCCGCAGAGCCTTTCGGAAGTATCCATGGATTGCTTGGTGGACTGACAAGCTCCCTCCTAGGCTACCACGCCAGATTCTTCGCGGTCTGCGTTCAAGCCTGGAACGTTGGTGGTCGCCAACATGTGCCAGGAGTCTCCTTCTCCTGAAATATCAGCTTCCTAGCATCAAGGTAACCTGCCCTGGAGCTATTGCTTTGACCATGACTGGAAGATCCCCTGTTGTCACCTACAAAGTGTGACCGTCACTGGCACTCGCCTTCCTGCATCCCGTAAAATGTCCTGAAGAGTTCTGCATTGTGAAAGTCTGCATTTCTTCACCCTCCGGTGTTGCATCTTGAGGTTGGACACATCTGGAAGAACCACTTGAACCTGCAACCCCATGGCATGTGAACAAAAGACCAAAGAGCTTGTCCCCAGCAACCCCCAGATGATCCATTGTGTGACCTGGACAAATCTGAGTCGGAGGGATAACAATTATTAAGTATCTGAAGTTACTGCACCTCGTTATCACAACCACAAAATCGATGTAGAACTTTTTGAAGGGACCAGAGGGCCTGGGCAAGACCCCCCCACCGGCCTTATGGTATTTCCAGGATTTAACTCCTTTCACACTACACAATTCCCTATGAATCTACTTACCTGTTTTTTTTTGTTTTTCTTTTTGGGCTGGGGGGGGTTTCTTCTTTTTTTTGTCAAAGTATGTGACGGGTAATATAGTTTGCACGAAGGACAAAAGAAGCAGCTCTACAGGCATTACTACCTTCCCCATCACTTCCAGTCTTCATAGCAAATCTGTGGGTGAGGGAACACATCCTGTTTTTTTTCCGGAGCTCCTGTTCTTCTCTAGGGGCTTTCCCTTGTATTTCTATTGTCTGGAGCACCGGAACTCTGTTGTACGGGGCTGGTAACTGTACTTGTTTGTATACAGTTTCCTTTTTCTGAGAATCTACAGAAGAAAAATGCGCTGCTTCCTTTGCTGCCTTGTCTGCGGCATCATTTCCGAGAGCTATTGAATTAGTGTGGTTAGTATGGGCAGCGCACTTCACTAGACCCTATCTCTGATGGCAAGGTTAACGCTTCAGTCAGACAGGATAGCAGCGCAGCATGCTGGATAGGGGACCAGTCAGAACTCCTAATACCTCTTCTCTGTGTTAGGGCAGTTTTTCTGACGTCCAACTAAGGGCTTAGTAAAACCATTAAACTGAGACCGTCCAAGACTCCACTCTTGGTATAAGGCTGTACCACCTGTGTATATGGTAGCATAGACGGAGCAGCCGGGCATATATTAGGAGGGAGAGAGAGGGCTGTAGAATCCGTACAAAAAAATTGTAGTATACATATGGTCCAAAGAAACACTGAAACACGATGTATTGTAACCATAAATGGTTTATTTAAATGCAAGTAGGCCCAGTTAAATCTTGGGGGAAATGAGTAACGACACAGATCATATAAACACATTATAAAAACACAATGCTATGCTTTAAAGTACACAGACCAAAGCATAACCTTCTTTAGAAAACTAAAAGTATTTCTAGGTAAGTCGGACCTTATCAAACACATTTAGTATAGGGCACACCTATTCATGGGAAGTAAAACCATTAGTTACTTTCAGATTACTTTACCATAATTCAAGGGTAGTAGACCCTATCAGTTATGCAGTGACACTCAGTTAAGGAATCGCATAATCAACCAAACCTGTTGCCAGTATACATTTTTTATTGAATTGTGAAACACTCACTCAAGGAAAAGTATATACGCTTATTTATTGTTTATTTATATAGCGCTTATGAACAGGTGAAGGTCTTCAAAGCACTTCAAGGCGGGAAGGCAACAAGGGAATACAGTAATCATTCTTGGGCCTTGAAGATTCTGAATGATCTAAACAGAAAACTAGCATTCGAGGGGATTGGGTCCTCCAACGTATTCCATATCTATGACATGTAATCACCACAGCTGTGCTGCTTCGGAAACTTTTTTCGGCTCCTGCGTCGATGACGTCAATGCGCCGTCGTCGAGGACCTCCTCCGACGTCATCCGATGTAATAAGTAGGACGCACGACGCCCGTAGCCTCAGTTCCGTTTTTTCCGCGAACGTGTTGCTTCGTGAATCTCGGTTAACGCCTCGACTCTTTGCAGTTCTGTTCTTCTCGGTTCTTCGAACCTGTTCGTTTTTGTGAAAATCCTTCGTGTGAAGATGTCTTCGACCCCGCGTCCGGGCTTCAAGAAGTGCGGGGAGTGTGGGTCCAAGATGTCGGTGACGGACTCGCACGACGCCTGCCTCTGGTGCCTCGGGAAGGCCCACGACACGGATAACTGTATCAACTGCCAGTCGCTCACGTCCAAAGCCTTACGCGAACGTAAGAAGAAGTTGTTGGTAGGTCGGGTGTCCAAGCCCCGGAAGTCGAAGTCTGCGGGGCTTTCGACGGATGATTCGAGGGGTGACTCTCCGCGTCATCGTCGGAAGTCTCGTGGGTCTCCTTCTAGGAGTCGGTCTCGCCACTCCTCAGCCTCTTCGAGGCATTCTCGGAAGCGCAGACACCGGTCGTTTTCCAGGTCCTCTTCAGAGGACTCTGCCCGGCACGTCGCGTACCCCACCAGCCGTGCGACACCGGAGGAATGGGCTTCCTTCGGGAAGAAAATGCTGGCGATTCTTGAGTCGCAGGGTACTAAGCCGTCTGCACCCCCAAGTGGGGTCGGTCGTGAGAGGTCGAGAGACATCGCTCGCAAGAGTGGTCGGCACGAGTCACGGGAGAGGTCCCGTTCGGACAAGGAGACTTGTTCTCGACGTACCCGTTCCAGGTCCTGGACGCGTTCAAGACCGTGTGCACCTGTGAGGTCTTCGAGGAAGACATCGACATCTGAGGCGTCGAGGGCGTCGACAGGCTTTCTCGAGGCTCCGGCTCTGAGGAAGTCGTCGAAGCCGTCGACGCTCTGGTCGTCGAAGGACGCGCTCGGGGCTCCGACTTCGAGAGCTGTGTCGACGCCGCCGATACTGGCGGCGCTGCATCTGACGTCGATTTCCTCGACGCCGATCCTCTCGGCGCCGATGCCTGGTCTCTCGACGCCGGCGCCGATTCGCTCGACGCCATCGACACCTTTCGTGGCGGAGGTACCTCGTGTCACGGGGGAACCCCCTAGGAAGGCTCTGGTTAAGAGCAAGCACTCTCGGGTGCCTTCTTTTCGCCACCTGGAATATATTTCAGAGGCGGATGAGGATTCTGATGGCCTGGTTCCTAGTCAGGTTCCAGATGAAATTGTCTCGGGCCATAGTCAGTTTGACGATTTGAGGCAGTCACTGCATGATGCCAGTGGACTGGACACCTCTCCGGAGGTGGAGTTTTGTAGGCCTGAGCCTGGCTCTCATGCCGATTCCTCGTACCGGCGCCTTATGGCTAGGGTTTCTGAGTACTTGGGATGGTCTGCTCCCCCAGGGGAGTTTGTGCAGGATGATCTAACGGACATCCTTTATGTTGGTCCCCCAACTGACCCGGTACTGCCGTTCCATATGGTTTTACAGAGAAGGGTGGCGGCGGCTTGGACTGCTTCGGAGAGTCTCCCGCCGGTGGCCAGATCCTTGTCGCGAAAATACTGTCCAGCCAGTAGCGACCCCTGCTACTTGACCAGGCACCCCACTCCGGAGAGTTTGGTGGTGCAGGCGGCCACGGCCCCGGCAAAGCAGGCGTCGTACCCTACCATCCCTCCTGATAGGGACGACAAACGTTTGGATGGCTGGGCGAAGAAAGTGTTTTCGTCTGGTGGTATGGTGCTTCAGGCGGCCAACTCCATTTGTGCCTAGTCTCGTTTCACACACACTCGGTGGAACTGTGTTGCGTTAGCGGCTGAACATATTCCCGAAGGGGACGAACGGGATGGTTTCCTTGCTATGGTCCAGGATGGTAAGGATGCCATGTGTGAGTCCGTTCAGTCGGGTTTGGACTTAGCTGAATGCGTCAGTAGGTCCATGGCGGCGAGCACCGTGATACGCAGGTTTGCGTGGTTGCGGAAGTCGGGGTTTGCTCCTGATGTGCAGTCCCGGCTCCTCAACATGCCCTTTGACGGTGAACACCTTTTTGGCAGCAAGGCTGACGAGAGCCTTGAGAGGTTGCAGACCTCAAAAGCTGCAGCTAAGTCGTTGGGCGCTGCAGTTCGCCAACCTCCGCCTTTTCGTCCTAGGGGACAGCAGTGGAGGGGTGGTTCCTTTCGCTATTACTCGTCCTTCAGTAAAGCGAGAGGAGCTGGCAGTCAAAGAGGCCAACGCAGGGGTACCAGAGGTGGACGACAGGGTACCCGTGGTGTCAAGGCCGGTCGGGCAGTTGCCTCTTTGCCCTCAGGTAATGCCGCAGCCGCTCCCACTTAGTCATGAGGCCATGTCCCATGGTTCGCTGGTTGGGGGGGAAGGCTGGCGCAGCATCTTGTAGAGTGGCAAGCCATTACTTCAGATGTGTGGGTTCTGGAGATCATAACCCACGGCTACTGTCTTCCCTTTCGGCACAGGCCTCGCGACAATCCATCGGGGGACCTCTCTTTGCAGAGTCCGGATCCGCTCCTTGCACAGGAAATTCAAGCCCTGCTGGAGAAAGGCGCCATAGAACTGGTGCCTGTAGCGGAGAGGAACAAGGGATGGTATTCCCCTTATTTTTTGATTTCGAAGAAAGACGGGGGATTGAGACCCATCATGGACTTGCGCGGTTTGAACAAACTCCTCAGGAAGGACAAGTTCAAGATGGTTACTCTCTCTCAAGTCCTCCAGGCCCTTCAGCTTCAGGACTGGTTGGTGTCACTCGACCTCAAGGATGCTTACTTCCATGTGCCGATCCATCCCAAGCACAAGAAGTACCTGAGGTTCGCAGTTGGCGACTCGCACTTTCAGTTTCGGGTCCTGCCGTTCGGATTGACCTCCGCCACGAGGGTTTTCACCAAGCTCATGGTGGTGGTGGCAGCGCATCTCAGGCAAGGGGGGATTCAAGTCTACCCCTACCTGGACGATTGGTTGATCAGGGGGAGCTCTCCCGAGCAAGTCCTGGATCATCTGTCCGTCACCTGCCACTCCCTTCACAGGCTGGGCCTCTCCCTCAATTTAAAGAAGTCCCATTTGACGCCAACACAGCGGCTCCAGTACATCGGAGCACTGCTCGACACTTCCCTGGGGCAGTGTTTTCCTCCCCAGGTGAGGGCTCTTCACATTCAGCAGATGGTGCACAAGTTTCAGCATGCCCAGACGCTCCCAGCGTTCAAGTTCTTGAGGTTGTTCGGCCTCATGGCATCCTGCATTCTTCTGGTGCCAGAGGCTCGCCTGCGGATGAGATCTTTGCAGTGGGCACTCAAGACGCAATGGTCGCAGTCCTCCGGCAGGATGTCAGACCCGGTTCAGGTGCCGCCCTCCGTCGCCCGGGATCTTCTGTGGTGGGCCGTCGAAGGGAACTTGATGAAGGGGGCTCCATTTTGGCTTCCCTGGCCGGAGGTGTCGATCGTGACGGATGCATCCCTCACGGGATGGGGAGCTCATGCCAACGGGCTGACAGCGGTCGTTGGTCTCAGTCGGAGTCCAGACTCCATATCAATCTGTTGGAGCTGAGGGCCATCAGGCTAGCCCTGAAGGCATTTCTGCTGACTGTGCGAGGAAAGAGTGTCCTGATCCTGACGGACAACACAGTGGCCATGCACTACCTCAACAAAAAGGGGGGGCAGGGTCACTGCCTCTGTGCAGGGAGGCGATGCAGCTCGAGTTCTGGGCCATCCAGCAGGAAGTTTCGATCTCGGCAGTTCATCTGGCCGGAGACAAAAACGTGACGGCGGACGCTCTGAGCAGGCAGAGCGCGATCTCTCACGAGTGGGAGTTGGCTCAGGAGATTCTCCTGGAGATCTTCGCCCTTTGGGGGCCCCCTCAAGTGGATCTCTTCGCCTCCAGTGTCAACCGGAAGTGCGAAAGGTTTTGCTCGCGGGAATTTCCTCCAAAAGGAGCCTTAGGCGACGCGTTCGTGGTGGAGTGGTCATTCCCGCTGCTGTACGCGTTTCCTCCAGTCCCCGTCATCCCGCAAGTGCTGCGGAGGTTACGGAAGTTCGGTTCCCGGATGATCCTCATTGCTCCGGCGTGGGCTCGGAGGACGTGGTACCCAGACCTTCTCGACTTATCCATCTGCCCTCCATGTCGTCTTCCCTACCGAGACGATCTGCTCTCAAGGGAGGGGGGTCAGGTTCTCCATCCAGAGGTCAGATCCCTCGACCTTCACGCTTGGCTTCTGAAAGGTTGAGGTATAAGGATTGGGACCTCCCTGAAGACGTGATGGAGGTGTTGCTTTCGGCCCGAAGGCCAGCAACAAAGTCTCTGTACCGTTGCCGTTGGCGTAAGTTCTGCGATTGGTGCAGAGTTCAGAATGTGGATCCTTTTGCATGTGACATCCCCATGGTTCTGTCATTTTTACTTTCTTTGGCCCACAGGGGCTTGCAAGTGGGTACCATTAAAGGATACCTGGCGGCGCTGTCCATCTTTAAGTGCTCGTCTGAAGAGTGTTCTTACTTTAAAATCCCTTTAATTTCACAGTTTCTGAAAGGGCTCACTAATGTGTTCCCTCCGTCACCTTTCCTGGTGCCCGGTTGGGATTTAAACCTTGTTCTTAAGTTTCTTATGGGTGCTCCGTTTGAGCCTTTACATTCTTGCCCTTTGAGGCTGTTAACTCTGAAAACTCTGTTTTTAGTTGCGGTTACTTCCGCTCGCAGAGTGAGTGAGTTACAGGCACTTTCAGTTAAGCCACCCTTCACTGTATTTCACAAGGACAGGGTTGTCCTTCGAGTTTGTCCTTCTTTTCTTCCAGGTAGTGACGGAATTTCATTTGGCCCAGAAGATTGTTCTTCCGGCATTCTATCCTCCTCCGCATCCTGGTAAGGAAGAGGAGAGGCTCCATAGGCTTGATCCTAGGAGAGCTTTAAGCTTTTATGTTTCACGCATGTCCCGGGTCAGAGTGGACGATCAACTCTTTATTGGTTACGCTGGAAAGCGTTTGGGGCAAGCTGTGACGAAACAGACTTTGTCTCGCTGGATTATTTTGGCCATCTTGGAGTGTTACCTCTTGGCGGGTAAGGACCCACCGGCTGGCTTGCGGGCCCATTCTACCAGTGGTACGGCTGCATCTACTTCCCTGCAGAAGGGTTTTCCTATTCGCAACATCTGTGATGCAGCCACCTGGGGTTCAGTACATACATTTGTACGTCACTATTCCCTCGATTCCACCCGAGGACAGGATCTGGCCTTTGGCAAGGCGGTCCTTTGCTCTGCTATTTGATTGGCTATTCTAAATTTTGATTCTAAATTCTTTCCCTCCTCCTTGCTCTGGTACTGCTTTGGGAGTCTTGTCATAGATATGGAATACGTCGGAGGACCCAATCCCCTCGAAGTACAAGTTACTTTCTTACCTGGTAACGTTCTTTCGATGGGATGGTCCGATGACGTATTCCATATCGCTCCCGCCCTGCCTTCCCCGCTGCAGAATTTCTTTTGTGATTGCAGCTTACGTTCCTCAAGGCTTTGTGTCTGACTGGCAGTTGACTAATGTAACACGTTCTGGGGGGAAAAACTACAACTGAGGCTACGGGCGTCGTGCGTCCTACTTATCACATCAAATGACGTCGGACGAGGTCATTGACGACAGCGCATCGACGCAGGACGCAGACGCCGAAAAAAGTTTCCGAAGCAGCACAGCTGTGGTGATTACATGTCATAGATATGGAATACGTCGTCGGACCATCCCATCGAAAGAACGTTACCAGGTAAGAAAGTAACTTGTTCTACTAGGCCTGACAACCTTTCTCCTAGTGCAAGTGCATGAAGTGGTACAGTTGAGACCAAGCTCGGGGGGGCTTTATGACGACACAGTCAAACCAGGTGCGTAAGACCTTTTTTGTGTAATATAAATTACAGGTGATTTTCAGATCAGTGGAACACAGACTGAGGTAAGCAATACCTCTTTAACTTACTTTAGGATGGCACACAGCTAAATCAAGTTAAGTAAAACCTACATACTTTTTAAAGGAGCTATAAGCAACTTAAAGGTAGGTATACCCAAGACTGTTTTAGCATCTGTATAAAACAGACCAGTGAAAGCAAAACCCAAATTTACACTTTATGAATGAGTCAATGTTATTCTAGGTAGGTAAAACATAAGGCAGACTTATTCTTAACAGGCTATACAGCAAGTTAGGTGAACCAAGACACAGTTAGGAAACGTATGCACCTATTCTCTGAAAGAAATAGTTGGTGAAGCCAACAGCATTACATTTGGAAAGTGGCGCAACCAATTCACAGGTGAGTAAAATAACCTTATCAATACTGTTCAGAATGGTACAACACACATTCAAGTTAAGTAAGAAGTTGTGTAACTGTTCACTAGTTACCCACCAACTCTTTCACAAGTACTTTTAAACACTTGTTATACTTTATAAGACCTAATCCTTTACTTATCTAGTCCTTCCCTATTTTATGAGTTCACTCAGGGGCAGAAGAGGGACCTTAGTGGTCCAGGTGCCAGCTGTAGGCAGAGTGAGATGCAGGCAACAGTTAGAGTTCCTGTGTGAAACTGTTCAAACAAGTAGGTAGTTCGCTTGAAAGTTATTTGGGGTCCAGTGACTTCTGAGTAGACACCATAGGAGGATTCCAGCAGTGGGCCTGAGTGAACTGGATGAGGGAACTGCCAGTCACCGGAAAGCACCCCAAAGCTACACAGAAATCACTCAGCCTTAAAGTAAGTAAATACCCCAACCAACACAGCACATCAGCACAGAAGAAGAGTTGCAGCAGGAAGACTTCAAGATCTGCAGCCAAAAACCTGGTCGAAGGATTCCTTTGTCATGAAGACAGAAGACAGGACGTTGGAAGGGAATGTGCAGCATGGATCAATGCATAAGGTTCCAGGCAAGAGTTTCTTTTTGGCTGAATTCAGCTCTGTGGTGTTGGCACCCTTTTCAGGAGCCAAAATAAGATTGAATATCGCTGGTCGGATTCTCGTCATTTGCAAGGTCCAGCACTCTGAGGGGACTTTTAGGACTCAAATCATGTCTCTAGAGTTCCAGCAGGATGCCACCAAAGTTTCAACTTGATTCGGAAGACTGTGCATTGCACAATGGCTTGATGTCCAAGGGTATTGAGGTATTGTAGCCCCGCAAGGTCGAAGCACGATGTGGAATGGCTCAAATTGCAGGTAGTCTTGAGTCTAGTGGATCTCACTAGGCTGTGGGTCGGGGTTGTCGTTTCCAGAGTCTCCAGGCCGCTTGGAAGGAAGGGTAACAGCAGGCTCTGGTTACACAGCAGCCTCTCCAGTTGCTGGAAATCGTCTTAGCTGCGTTTTCTTCATCTTCTTTGGATTTGGTTCCAGTGGTCGACTGGTCAGCAGCTTCCAGGTTCAGAGTTTGTCAGGAACTACAGCACAACCTCTGCATTCTCTCCCCACATTTTACAGTAAGGGGCGGTCTGGCTGTCTAATTATAGTGCCAGCCCCCCTCTGGGAGTTGTTCACTTTCAGGCCAGGTGAAGGACAAAGGGCTGCAGAGTAGTTTTGGACTCCTCCCTCACTTCCTGCCTTTCCAGACACTGTGGAGCCTAGGCGGGGAATCCACAGGATTACCTCTGAAGACAAAACAGCCACTGAGGTTGTTCCTTCCTAGAATGGCAGGGGAAGACCTTGTAAACAGCAAGCACACAAGAAATGGCGATTAAAGGAGCCCACCGTTTTAGAAAAATGGTGTCCCTTCTGTGCATTACCCAGGCTGAATTAACAGCCTGCGAGTAATAAATACTAAGTCATTCATCTAAAACTCACAATTGTAACACATTTTTACCAGGTAAGTAAGAAAGGGGATACATTCTATCCCCTAGCACTCCACATAAGGTGGGGTGTGCTGGCTCACTATATAAAATGTAAAGTGGGATGGAAATCCCTCTTTACTATATGGGTAGTTCACCCAAATACATGAAAGAGAAATTAACAGGGGAGCCCATAGGGGCAACCCAGCCTAAGCCCAAAAGTTGTAGGAAACTATAACTTCAACCATACACTATGGAGAGACATAAAAAGGTCACCCATAAAAAGAGTAAAATACTAGGTGAGAGGGGAAAAAGATTACCCTTCACCCAGGGACAAGGTCAAATAGGTAAATGGTTACCTAGTCAAAGCAAAAAGTTCTGGGGTTGACACAGGTGAGGAAGATTTATCATAGACATGAAAATCTTGCCCAACACTCTGCCATCTTGATAACCCAGAATGGACGGTGGAGGAGACGTATGTGGAGTCAATAAATAAACAGTGACTTTCTTACGCTTACACATTTCGAGCGCCTCTGTGCCACCAGTTCCGCTTGTGCAGAATAATGAGAAGGCAACAGTTTCTTCGGTCTGTCCCGGTACTTTCCATCCACAATACCCATGACCGCTACAACCGTATGCCTCTCACATGTCTCTTGGTGGATGGTCGAAGACCCATCAGCACAAATCACCTTGCCCCCCTCCAGGGCATCATATTTCACATTTACCCCTCTTCCTCTTATCCCTCATGCTCATTGTCCTCTTGATTATCCAAATAAAAATGAGAACTAGTTTACAAACCTTAAATGCCTAGACAAAGACCATGAAGAAAAGCACAGTCGGGTAGAACCAATGCGTTAATCACACCAGGCAATGTTCTCCTCTTTTGAAACCAGGCTTGATTTGTCTTAGTAAATTAAGTGGCTACCTAGGCAGCAATATTGCGTGCTCTTTGATAGCAGTTTCGTATTTGCATTTTGAGAGTCATTCAGTTTAGGTTTGTTCATTGAATGAAATATGCTAATGGATTCTGGCAATAATAGGATAACTGGGAGACCAACTTCCATAAACCTTTCATTAAGTTTGTAAATGTGACTCTGATGTATTTTACACCTTTCCTACAGTGTGGACCATAGCGAGGAACATGTAGCCCTGTCACTTCTGACTGAGGACACTGGGAAGCCTGATCTGATCCCAGAGTCTCTTGGTCTCCCACTTCGAAAAACGAGCAAATTGAAAGAAAAAGATGGACCTGATAAGCTGAAAAAGAAACGAAAAAGAGGAAATTCAGAAAGTGATCAAAAGGTGAACTATTTAAATCTCTGGTGTCTATTTTTCATGTGTGTTCCTTTTCCTCATTGCTTTGCAGCTTTCTGAGGGTTCCGGATCGTTGTGGGTTGGGGGGGGGGGCAGATATGGTTTTATTAGGCCTACCATTTGTCAAAAAGAGACTGTACATGCATACTTACGGCTCAATATATATATCCTCTCCATTACATGCCAGCTGAGATGATTTTTCAGGAAGACTGCAGCTGATTGAGATGTGCTCTGTGCTTTCATCTTTTGAAGCGTTTTTTCTTCCAGTTTGGTTTAGCCATTTTATTGGAAAAAAGGGCTCAACATTGATTTACAGTTTCACAGGGTTAACTGTCCATGGTTCCATTAACTTTGAGCATCTGCCCATATGAAAAAATACATATTTGGAGGATTTTGCCAGCCCTATGTTTATGGAGTGAGTGTACCTTCGAAAGCCTTGGCATACAGGCAACCTGTAAGCTTTCCTTGATTCACTTAGTAGTAGCTGTAGTATAGGCAGGACACAGCTGTTGTGAAGTGTGTACCATGCCCGGTGAAGGCATTTCAAGAAGGAGATGGGCTTCTTGATGTGTCAACACTGCCTTTAGGTTTCTTCTGCCTTGTAGCTTGTTCTATGTTTTGGGTAGCAACTGCAAGCATTAAGCTCTGTCAATTCCCAGTACTTTGTGTCTGGTGAGTCTGCCTCTTTGTATTTGAGCTGCACATTGGCTGGGCAACAGGGCCTTACTGGGGTGCGAGTGTCCTCAGGGGCTTGGTACTTGACAATGGCCACTGGGTCAATTGAAGACCTTGTCCTTTCGTGGTTCGTCTATGTTGGATGTCCTCAGATACTCTGCAGTGCATTACTTACTGTTCTTGGTCGAATGCAGCACCCAGTGCAGCTTTCTGACTATTCTTCTTTGGATTGCGTGTCTCCATTTGTGCTTTGGGACGTGTGAGAAACCAGAAGGTGTCTCACCCGCTAATCTCTGTGGATCTCTCTCTCAGGTGGCTGGGCAAGGCCATTGCCTTTGGATCTAAACTCTGTGGGTGGACCAGTGCGGGAGGATCACCTGTGTGAGGGGTCTTCGGGGAGTGCGATGCCTGTTAGGGGGAATGTTCATTTCGAATGGATTGTGTCCTCCAACGTATTCCACATCTATGACATGTAATGTCCACAGCTGTGCACTTCGGAAACTTTTTTAGCAGAGGGCGTTGTCGATGACGTCGGGTCGATGTCCCTCGAAGGCCTCCGTCAAGGGCAACGTCACCGAATGTTATAAATAGGACGCACAGCGCCTGTAGCCTCAGTTCCGTTTTTTCCGTGAGCGTGTTGCTTCGTGAAACTCTGCGCGCCTCGTGTTTATCATCGTTGAGATGTCTTTTTCTTCGACCCCTCCGGAAGGGGAAGCTCCAGGAAGGTAGGGGTTCTAAGCCCAGTAAGTCCCAAAAATCCAAGTCCAAAGGGGTGTCCACCGACGACTCGAGGGGCGGCTCTCCGCGTCGGGTGGAGACCATGGGTTCTCGGTCCCGGAGTGGTTCCACCCATTATTTTTCTTCGTCGCGGCATTCGCAGAAGCGCCGTCACTGGTTGCCTTCTCCGTCCTCCTCGGAGGGAGCCGTGAGGAAAGTAGCATGCCCGACAGTCTTCGACTCTGGAGGAATGGGCTGCCTTTAAGGAGCAAATGTTAGCGATATTTCAATCGCAGGGCACGGGTCTGGTCGTGCCTTCTAACGAAGCTGGCCAGGATCGGTCTCATACCGTGACTCGCACGCCTTCAGGCTCGGGTCCACGACGCGACTCGCATCGGGAACCTTCGAGATCGCGCTCAGACAAGGCTTTGGAGAGTCGAAAGAGACGTGCTTCTAGCACTCTGTCCTCGTCCCCAGCGAGACCGCTGCAACCTATTTAGGGCTCGGACATCAACGCTTTGCCATCTTCATCAGCCCACGGCGCCGTCGGCACCAGTGTCGATGCCAAAGCCTTCGGCGTTTACGACGTCGAGGTTGTCGACGCTCTCGGCGTCGAAGCCTTCGGTGCCTTTGGGTATTTTTGCCCGAAATTTGCCATGGAGTACCCCGATGTGGTGGATCCTCTGAGGAAGGCTACGGCGAAGTCTGTGAGACCAGTTTTGGACTCCAGTCCTCCTCCTGTCACCAGGCCTGGGTTTCAACTCCCTCTGGCTGACATATATGAAGAAGAAGAAAGGTCTGAGTTTGAGGACCCTGGTGAACTTGATGAAGCTCCACTTTTTTCTGGAGACAGTCAGTTGGAGGAGTTGAGGCAGACCCTCCATGATGCCAGTGGGTTGGACACTTCTCCGGAAGTGGAATTTGGTAGGCCTGAGCATGGGGCTCATGCAGAGTCTTCATACAGGAGGCTCATGGCTAGGGTCTCGGAATATCTGGGCTGGTCCAGTCCTCTTGAAGACTTTGTGCAGGATGATCTAATGGACATCTTAGATCCAGGTCCGTCCTCTGACCCAGTTTTACCATTTCATCTCACCTTACAGAAAAGGGTGGCAGCTGCTTGGCAGTCCCTGGAATCTCTTCCGGCTGTTAATAAATCTTTGACAAAGAAATATCGCCCTTCCGTTAGCGATCCCAGCTATTTATCTACTCACTCCACTCCAGAGAGTTTGGTGGTTGAGGCGGCTACGGCCACCTCTAGGCAGGCGGCGTACCCTACCATCCCTCCGGATAGGGACGACAAGCGCTTAGACGGTTGGGCCCGGAAGGTATTTTCTGCTGGGAGCATGGCCTTGAAATCGGCCAACTCCACTTGTGCCTTGGCGAGGTTTTCACACACTCTGTGGAACTGTTTCTTTAGCGGCTGAGCATATTCCTAAGGGGGATGAAAGGGATGGGTTCCTTCTCTCGTGCACGACAGCAAGGATGCCATGTGCGAATCCCTTCAGTCGGGTTTGGATACGGCCGACAGTGTTAGCCGATCCATGGCTGCGAGCAATGTTATACACAGATTTGCGTGGTTGCAGAAGTCTGGTTTTTCTCCGGATATGCAGGCCCGTCTTCTCAACATGCCCTTTGATGGCGCACATTTGTTGGCAGCAAGGCTGACTAGAGCCTTGAGAGGTTGCAGACCTCGAAAGCTGCGGCTAAATATTTAAGCGCGGCTGTGCGTCAACCTCCGCCTTTCCGTCCTAGGGGACAGCAATGGAGGGGAGGTTCTTTTCGTTACTACTGCTCCTTTGGTAGAACGAGAGAGACCGCCAGTCAAAGAGGCCAGCGAAAAAGTACCCGTGGTGGTCAGGGAAATCGTGGTGCCAAAGCCGCTCAGGCAGCTGCCTCTTTGCCTCCAGGCACTGTCGCAGCTGCTTCCAAACAGTCATGAGGCCATGTCCCATGGTTCGCCGGTCAGGGGCAGACTGTCTCAGCATCTCGAAGAATGGCGAGCCATTACTTCAGATGTGTGGGTTCTGGAGACCATAGCCCACAGCTACTGTCTTCCCTTCCTTCAGCGGCCTCACGACAATCCACCGGGGAAACTCTTTGAACCTCTGGATCCGCTCCTTGCGCAGGAAATCCTAAACCTGCTGGAGAAAGGCGCTATTGGACTATTGCCTGTAGTGGAGAGGAACAAGGGATGGTATTCCCCTTATTTTTTGATTCCAAAGAAAGACTGGGGATTGAGACCCATCATGGGCTTGCATTGGTTGAACAAACTTCTCAGGAAGAACAAGTTCAAAATGGTTACTCTTTCTCAAGTCTTCCAGGCCCTTCAACTTCAGGATTGGTTAGTGTCTCTCGACCTACAGGATGCTTACTTTCATGTGCCGATTAATCCCAAGGACAGAAAGTACCTTGAGGTTTGCGGCTGGCAACTCGCACTTTGTTTCGGGTCCTGCCGTTCAGATTGACCTCCGCACCGAGGGTCTTCACCAAGCTAATGGTGGTGGTGGCAGCGTACCTCAGGCGAGGGGGGGGATTCACGTCTACCCCTACCTGGACGACTGGCTGATCTGGGCGTGCTTTCCCGAGAAAGCATTGGATCACCTCGGTCTCACCTGCCGCACCCACCACAGGCTGGGCTTCTCCCTGAATTTCAAGAAGTCGCATCTGACACTTTCCCAACAGCTCCAGTACATCAGGGCTGTGTTGGACACGTCCTTGGGGAAGTGCTCGCCTCCCAAGGTGAGGGCTCGTCACATTGTGCAGTTGGTGGACAAGTTTCAACAGCCCCCAGAGTCTCCCGGCTTTCGAATTCTTAAGGTTGCACGGCATCATCACATCCTGCATTTTTCTGGTGCTGGAGGCTAGGCTGCGGATGAGATCCCTGCAATGGGTTCTCTAGACGCAGTGGTTGCAGTTCTCTGGCAAGATGATGGTTCCTGTTCAGATTCCACTCTCGGTCTCCCAGAATCTTCTGTGGTGGGCCAACGAAGGGAACCTGATGAGGGGGCAACCGTGGCCGGAGGTGACTGTAGTGATGGACGCTTCCCTCACAGGATGGGGCGCTCATGCCAACGACTTTACCGCCAGCGACTTTAAGCGGTCGTTGGTCTCCGTCTTATTCCAGACTCCACATCAGTCTGTTAGAGCTGAGGGCCGTCAGGCTAGCCCTGAAGGCTTTTCTGCCCTCTGTACGGGGGAAGAGTGTCCTGATCATGACGAACAACACAGTGGCCATGCATTACCTCAACAAAAAAGGGGGTGAGAAGTAGGGTCACTTCTGTTGTGCAGAAAGGCAATGCAGCTCTGGTTCTGGGCCATCCAGCAGGAAATTTCGATCTTGGCAGTTCATCTGGCCGGATACGAAAATGCGGCGGCGGACGCTCTGAGCAGGCAAAGCACGATCTCTCAGGAGGAGTGGGAGTTGGTTCAGGCAGTCCTCCTTTTGGAGATCTTCGCCCTTTGGGGAACCCTGCAAGTGGATCTCTTCGCCACCAGTGCCAACCGGAAGTGCAGGAGATTCTGCTCAAGGGAATTTCCTCTGAGAGGAGCCTTAGGAGATGGATTTGTAGTGGATTGGTCATTCCCACTTCTGTACGCGTTTCCTCCGGGCCCAGTCATTCCTCAAGTGTTAAGGAGGTTACAGAGGTTCGGATCACCACATGATCCACATTGCTCCGGATTGGGCCAGGAGAGCATGGTACCTGGACTTTCTAGAAATGTCCATCTGTCCTCCACGCCGTCTGCCTTACCGAGAGGATCTGCTCTCGCGCGAGGTGGGTCGGTGTGCTCCATCCAGAGGTCAAGACTCTCAACCTTCACGCTTGGTATCTGAAAGGTTGAGTTATAAGGATTGGGACCTCCCGCATGACGTGATGGAGTGGTTGCTTTTGGCCAGGCGGGCGGCAACCAAATCCCTGTACCGTTGGCGTATGTTTTGTGACTGGTGCAGAGGACAAAACGTTGAGCCTTTTCAGTGTTCCATTCCTGTGGTTCTATCTTTCTTGCTTTCTTTGGGCCACAGGGGGCTTCAAGAAGGTACCATTAAGGGTTACCTGGCGGCGCTGTCTATCTTCAGGCGCTCGTCTGAAGAATGTTCTTACTTTAAGATTCCTTTGATGTCCCATTTTCTTAAAGGGCTCACTAATGTGTTCCTGCCGTCCCCATTCCAGGTGCCGGTTTGGGATCTGAATTTGGTCTTGAAATTCCGGATGGGTCCTCCATTTGAACCTTTGCACTCTTGTCCTTTGAGACTATTGTATTTCAAGACTGTGTTCTTGGTTGCAGTTACTTCATCAAAGCCACCCTTTGCCGTGTTCCACAAGGATAGGGTTGTACTGAGAGTGTGTCCTTCCTTTCTACCTAAGGTAGTGTCCGAGTTTCATTTAAGCCAGAAAGTGGTTCTTCCTTCTTTCTATCCTCCTCATCCTGGTAAGGAAGAGGAGCGACTCCATAGGTTGGAGCCTAGGAGAGCTGTGAGCTTTTATATTTGTAGGATGTCCAGGGTCAGAGTGTACGATCAAACTCTTTGTCGGGTATGCTGGACACCGATTGGGCCAGGCTGTTACCAAACAGACCTTGTCCAGGTGGATTAGCCTCACCATTACTGAATGTTACCGTTTGGCGGGCAAGGACCCTCCTGAAGGGTTGCAAGCTCATTCCATTAGGGGTGTGGCTACTTCCACAGCCCTGCAGTGGGGAGTTCCTATTAGGAATATTTGTGATGCAGCCACATGGGCTTCTATCTGCACCTTTGTTAAACATTACTCCCTGGATACGCTCCATGGTCAAGATATGGCCTTTGGTAAGGCGGTTCTTTATTCAGCTATCTGATTGGGTACTCTAAATTCTTTTCCCCCTCTCCATTTTCTGGTACTGCTTTGGGAGTCTGTCAAAGATGTGGAATACGTTGGAGGACACAATACATTTGAAGAACAAGTTACTTAAGTTACTTAACAACTGGTAACGTTCTTTCGACTGGATGTTCCTCCAACGTATTCCACATCACGCTACCAGCCTGCCCCTCTGGAGAATTTCCTATGCTATTGCAGCTTACGTTCCCGCAAGGCTATGTGCAGTCAAGCAAGCATTGGGTATGTGCATGCCACACGTTATGGGGGAAAAAACATAAACTGAGGCTACGGGCGCTGTGCGTCCTATTTATAACATCTGGTGATGTCGCCCTCGACAGAGGCCTTCAAGGGACATCAACCCGACACCAGAGACACAGGACGCCCACTGCCGAAAATGTTCCCGAAGTACACAGCTGTGGACATTACATGTCAAAGTTGTGGAATACGTTGGAGGAACAACCTGTCGAAAGAACGTTACCAGTTGGTAAGTAACTTGTTCGTCTTAACCAAGTGTGTCCTCAGTCACTTTATTTGTAAGCAATGTTTGTGTTCTTGAATGTGTTCCTTATGCTGAATTCCTGTTAAAATTAAGCATTGACTCTTGAATAGGCATTAAATAGGCTTTTGCCAGGCACTACCACATAATGCCCTGGTACTAGCGCAATTTGCCAGCTGTTGCCATCTTATCACCATGTAGTTCCATTAGGGCATGCCTATCATGCGCCTACACAAAAGACAAAGTGGTTGCCTTTGCCAATGCTTGTTGATGGCCTTTTTTGCCATTTCATACGTTTCCAACATTTCTCTACATCTCCTAGAATAGGTTGTGCATTTTAGTCACCTGCTAAACTGTGTGCTACTGCTTTAATTATTGTCTTTTAGACATAATACTGTTTTTGCAATACGTTTAACGTGCACCGTCGCTATTTCTTGATGCATAACTTAGTTAGTTTCTGTGTATGAGTGTTTCGGGTAATATATTATGTAGACTCCCTTTGTGACAACCTGTATCTTACTGCTACCCCACTCCTTTCCTTAGCGTGAAGCCAGAGTGCTCAGCGACCATTGTCAGGGGGAGGACTAGTTTGAAGGAAATCCTCCCTCCGATCTGGTCTTTCCAAGCCCTCACCTGACAGGTGGGCATCGCGATTTCATACTATGGCGACCTCGAACATTGGGATTCTGCATCATACACAACATTGTGGAGGTCAAGCATTTGTGATCTAAGAACCTAGGGCTGGGCGTGCGTGCTGATGGGATTGTATTCTTGCACCCACATATGCATTCTGCAAAATGTAATGTACTATAATGACTCACCGCGCATTCTTTGCTGTATCAGGTCACCGTTCCTAAGAAAAAGAAAACTCGTGCCCCCAAAGAAGAGGATGACAGTGGAGTTGAGGTGTACTTTCGTGAGCAAGATGACGATGCGACCACTCAAAAGAAATCGAAGGTGATGCTTAAGGGGGGGCACCGCAGTGCTGTGGTTAAACAGTAATGCAGGATGTGTAGCAAACCTAAGGTGATGCTTAAGGGGTACAGCAGTACTGTGGTTTAACAGTAATGCAGGGTGTGGAGCAAACCTATGGATCCAAACGGATGGCCTGTGTATTTCTTGCAGCCACTTTTGCTTCGTACGGGGGGCAACCTGGGCAGCACAAGTTTTGACTTCTAGGTGGCATACGTTGGGACACATTTAAACAAGAGCGGGAGTCTGTCCACGTATTGGGGGCAGAATTGCATATCCCTGAGAAGGCCCACTCGCCACCACTTTCCGTCAGCCGCTAGAGGGCGTCTCTTTTAGAAGCTGGTTATCCGGATGGAATGCCCCACCTGCGCCTGGACTGTCATTTTCAATGTCGTTAAACATTGCATTCCCCCCCCCCCCCCCCCCGAGCCCCCAAATGCTTTTGTTGGCAACAGCCTTAAGTTCTTCCCTATTCCCTTCCCCTTGTCTGATGCCCCCGTCTTCTGTGCGAGGTGAAGTTATGCACGGGTTGAAATGTAAAACGCCTGCCGCTCTTCATAGGCAATTTTGATCCATGTTTCTTTATTATTTACACGAATGAGTTGAAAAGACTGTTTTCACAAATCATTTTAATGTTCTACCAACAGCCCAAGAAAGCTGCGCCGGTTGGGGCTGCAAGACTTCAGACTTCTTCCAGTTTCGCCTGGGATGTCGGCTTGAACTCCCTGAAAGGGTCCCAGCCACAGAAGCCGGAAGCGGAGACTTCGGACAGCGACGAGGATGAGGACGAGGAAGAGCAGCAGTCCAAGGTGCAGTATTCTCAGTCTCAATAAGCGGCAGGCTTTCAGGGGCATGTTAAAAAAACAAAATAAAAAAAACACAGCCAGTTTGCGCCATTTAAGCTAATGTGTCTGTGCCAGTTCATTCAGCCAGGGCGGCAGGGCGTGCTGTGTGGCGTGTAGTGAGAGGTATCTCTTCTAGCAGTCACAGAATAAATGCATCCATTCGGGTAATGGAAGCACACACACATCCACTGAACCGCGATTGAAGAGAAATGATTTGCACTGTGTAGCCACAACTTTTATTTTCAGCTAGTGTATGCGTGTGTCTACAAATGTTCATTTTCAGAAGTCAAATCCATAGAAATGTTTAGCACAAATACAATAGATTTGAAGTCATGCACACACAAAGTACATTATTGACGTGACGGTTCCTGACTTGCTTCTTTATATTCACACAGAAATAGTTAATAAAAACGAGCACCTCTTAAAACAGGTTTCAACATAATTCGAAAATGTAGAGCAATCTGCAGGGCTCTTAAGATTTAAAAGGGAGGACTTTGCTTCATCACACTCTCTGCAATACAAGCGGTCGTTTTTACAAATTAGTAAAAAAGTAAAGCCGAGTTTCTTCTATGTAACCTTCACAGAAACACTACTTCTGCATTGCTGCAACGTTCCTAGACTTTCCAATTTAGTTGTCTAGCGGGATCGGACCACATTGAATAGCTGTATATAATCTGGCATCCTGAACACACACTACCTAAAGTAGACGTACAAGGCTGCAACTCGTGGGTCACCATATGCTCAAGAGACGCTGCCAGCTGAATTTACTTCACCGAGGTTCCTGCTGTTAAACTTAATATGTATTTGGCTACTTTTTTTAACGTGCGACCGTCCTCCGGAGCTCTTCCCAATCTGGGCCATTCAGAAGATGTGAACGATTTGTACATGACTTACCCATGCCGACCTCTTTACATTGCTTACATTGCTACTGATCACTACATCACCAAATCGAGATTGCTGAACATGGCCTACTGTACCTTCACCATTGATTTCACTCCTTTTCTCCAGGCTTCCCTGGTAGTTTCTAGAAGCGTGCATTTTGAACCACTTGTGGAGCAGGGTTACTGTATCCCACTATTCAGAGTCATGAGCTTACTGAGCCATCTGTGTAGCACCGTTATGCCTTGAAAGCTACTTCTGTTGACGAAGAAGGATCAACATAGATGGCTCGAAGGAGAACATATGGGTACTTTTGTGGGATTTACAAACCGCACCTCTGCACGTTGCATGATCTTATGGTGTTCAAGGTGTCTCGTGTGATCAATTTTGAGCTGGGTGTAGCAGGGGTGCAGGCTCGGACTGGCAAATAGGGCAATGCCAAACCAAAAAACGCAAAATGCTAGTGTGGCAAAGTTTTTGGTCAAAGTGGGCAACAGTTTGATAAGTAACTTCACCATGCGGCTATTAGTTTTGAACAGTGTTACTGAATTAGTTTGCTTTACAATGCACAATTTGCATCAGATTTGATCAAAACCCTCCCCCTTGGATACTACTCAAACATTGTCACAAAAGGAATGAATTGCCGTTTGTTACTGTCCACCAATTTTTCATTCGTGCCCAAGACAGTGTTATGCCCCAGTCCAACCCTGCAGGGGTGTCACAGTATATATCTGTAAGGGTCAGTCAAGTGTGTAATCCTGGGTAGAGTGTTAGAGTACCTATAGTACGTTTTGGGTTGGCCCAGATATCTTGCACCTAAAGAGTAATGAGTATTTGTAACGGTTTATTGAGAAGCCACCCTCAACACAGGGTGTTCCTTCCCTCCCCCCACTCAAGTGGTTATTCAACAAACTGTTTAACAGATTCTTTTTTAGCCCTATCTCAGACACTAGCTAACAATGAGCCAAGAACCAGGCCGGTGTACGGGAAATATATTGTTATTTATTTAAATTAACCGTAATAGAAATTAGCAGGAAAATATTCAAAACACCACTTTATCCATGGCACAACACAATCCACTTCTCTCAGCATAAATAAATAACAAAAGTGAGTTAAAAAGAACACACAAACCATTGTACTCTTTCTGCCAATTCCACTTCACAAAATAATTACACTGATCAATAATATAATTTCTGATGTTTGTTAATCTGCTTAGAATCACATGCTGTGCATAGGTCCGATTTCCAGTGGTCACTGCGGAGTATTGCATTTTGTTTTTCGTAGTCGAAAAGGGGACGTCGACAAGGCGTGTCTGTAACACTATCCCTATAGTGACGTGCGTTGTACCCATAATCCCTCACGCGTCGAGGTCCCTCAGATTGTTTTTTTCCGCCCAGCTTCTGGTCGCCTTATGCGGAGCTCCTAGAGAGACATTGCAAATACTTACTATCGGACCTCGGTCCTTAATTATACTTATCATATTGTTAAAGATCCCTCCCCTCGACGTTAGCTGTGAAGCTGTTTCTCCGCCGAGCAAGTTTTCGACGGAGGGGAAGAGACGGAGGAGATCCTTCGGCGCTGCCGAACACGTGGCCTGGCCTCGCCGGCCAACATACAGTAGGGAGAGTGGGGGTTCGAACTTTTATCTTCTCTTTGAGAATGTCTTTCTTTCTCCCCTATCTTTCCCTTGGGGTTGTTATCACCAGTTATTATTGCCTCAGCTATGGAGAGGACACCTTTTAAGTTTTGCCCACGCTGTAGGGGCAAATACACTTGGAAGGACAAACACAAGCTCTGTAATCGTTGCTTGCCCCTCGATCATAAGGAGGACAGCTGTGCGGCCTGTAAACTCTTGAAACCAAGAACTCTTAAAGAACGCAAAGTTAAGAGGTGGGCGGACTACGCTATGTCGAAGTCAGTTTCCTCACCCGCCGCCGCTGTTACAGAAAGTGACGAGGAGGGTGATAACTCGACGTCCGTTACGGAAGTCATTAACCCCCAGAAGGAGCGCTCGCGCTCCTCGACGTCCGTCCCCGGCCCCGAGGGGCTCGGCTCACGCCCTGCTCATGGGGATGAACACCCCGGCGACAGGGACGCACACAGACCCCATAGGCCTAAGCACACAACCCACGGCTCTTCTTCGTCGAAGACGAAGGATCCATCAGCGCCGAAGGGGACGCAGGGCACTCCGGCGTCTACCTCAGACCGTAAGGGTCTCAAGCCCCACCCGCAGACGCGACCAGCGATTGGGCTTTCATCAAACACGGGCGCCACCCCAAAATCATCCGACGTAACGCTCCATAGAGTGGCCGTCGAGGAACAATGCGTAACGCAGGCAACGTCGACACCAGAGTCCTCTACTGACAAACTCGTTGTCGAGAGCCTGGCGAGAATTGTTTCCGAAGACACACGTAAGCGGACGACAAAACAAACGTCGAATACCGCACAAAAAGCTATAGAAACGCCGAAAAAGCATAAGAGTAGCCAGGAACTGCCCCTTTCATCTAAGGGCACTTCGGAACTACCGGAGGGCTTTTCAGATGGCGACGGAAACCTTTCTTCGACGTTGTGGGAGCGTTCTAAGCGTTTTGAAGGTGAAAACACTGATTTTCCCCCCTCTAGACTATTCAGGGGTCCCCATGAGACCCTTGAAAGACTCCATTCTTGTATGGAGAAAATGGAATGGTTTTTGGGAAACCAAAACCCACCCACACCCAAAAGACTAAGAGAATGGCCCCAGGATGACCCTAGGGTCAAAATTCCTAGGCTGTTTCCCTCTTCTACAGCCGTATATGACCTCACGGAAGAGGAGCAATACCTCCAGGAAGATGATGAGTGTTTGGGTGGAGAGGAAGAACATGAGGAAGAGGGGTTTGAAGAAGATCCTTACACTAGTGCAGGAGCTTTCGAAGAAGATACAACTACCTCGCAGCCTTGGCAATCCCCATCAGTGCACTCAGACCCTGATGTCTTTCACCCTTCTCCTCCCAAGGATTCACCTATTGGAAACACCTCTCCCATAGATGACCAACCTTCACTTAATGCACTTTTGCGCAAGGCAGCAGCGCATTTTGAAATAGACACAGGGGAGACTCTTCCTGACATAGACTTTGTAGAGAAAGTTATTAAAGAAAAAGCCCCTGTTAGTCAGTCTATTCCGCTCCTGGCTTCTATAAAGAGAAGAATAACTCCTTCCCTTTCCAATCCTGCCTTAGTCAGAGGGGTCAACCCTCGGATAGAAAAGCTCTTCAGCCCTTCGCCCTCTGACCCGTTGTACATCAGAGGCCATTCTATTCCGGACTCCCTCGTAGTTACTAATACAAGGAAAAGAGCAGGGGTACCACTATCCACTAGTGAGGCACCACCTGACAAAGAGGGCAAAAAGCTCTACGCACTTGGGAAGAGAATCACGACGTCCGCCGCCTTTTCAACTAGGATTGCAAATAACAATTCCCTACTAGCTAGCTACACAGATGCACAGTGGAGCAAGCTGCGCAGCGAAGCAGAGGACACACCAGAACCCCTGCGTTCACGCCTGTTAGCTACAATCTCAGAGGGAACTCTTGTAAACCAGGGCATCGTAAAGAACTCCTTAGATGCCGCAGAGACGGCTGGCCGTTCCCTGGTTCAGGGAACACTTCTCAAACGCCATGTCTGGCTGCGCAATTCGGGATTTAAGCCGGAAACCCAGGCTTCCCTGATAAATAAGCCCATAGAAGAAACACATCTGTTTGGGAAAGCAGTTGATGAGGCCCTATAGAACATGCGAAGAAAGAGTTTGATACCATCAAAACTCTTAACCAAATTTCTAGGCCCCTTAACAGACGCGGCTATGGCAATAGACGCTCCTTTCGTGGCCAACGCCAGCAGCAAAACCAACAGCAATTTTACTCTGCTACCAACTGGCCCTCTAACCAGGGTAACAAAGGCCAGTTCAGTCAAAGAGGCCAACGCCGTGGCAGGGGAAGAGGTCGCGGCTCCAGCCCCAAAGGTTCCACGCCCAATACCAACAAATGACCCGAAGATTCGGGTCCCCTCCCATGCATCACCGGTCGGGGGCCGGCTAACATCGTTCCTTTCAGCATGGGAGGGAATATCGTGAGACCGCTGGGTATTATCCACCATAGCCCACGGATACTGCATCGAATTCAACGGTTCCCCGAAGTACAGACCCCCACGGAACTGACGCATGACACCGGAACACCTCACCATTCTTCTACAAGAAGTAGAAGAGCTACTGAAAAAAGAAGCTATAGAGGCTGTCCCCCTATCTCAGGTAACAGAAGGTATTTATTCTGTGTACTTCCTTGTACCCAAAAAGGACTTAACCATGCGCCCTGTATTGGATCTGCGCCCAGCGAACAAGTTTGTCAAACCCCAAAAGTTTCGTATGGTGACCTTGCAGGAAGTAATCCCACTGTTATCACAGGGGGATTACATGACAACACTGGACATGAAAGATGCATACTTTCATATTTTAATGTTGCCAGCGCACAGAAAATACCTCAGGTTCAAGATAGAGAACAAACACTACCAGTTCAGAGTACTACCCTTCGGGATAGCATCTGCACCAAGGGTATTCACGAAAGTACTGGCAGTGGCAGCGGCCCACCTGCGCAGGTTATCCATCCCGGTATACCCTTACCTCGACGACTGGCTCATAACAGGGGATTCTTACGAAACATGCTTCTCCAATACCCAAAAGACTGTAGACCTTTTGTTCCAACTGGGCTTCTCCATCAACGAAAAGAAGTCCAGCTTAGACCCCAGCCAAATCAACCAATTCCTAGGGGCTCTAATTCGAACAAAGGACGGCCTCGTCTTCCCCTCCAACGAGAGGGTCCAAAACATGCTGTTTCAGATCCCCCATTATGTGCCAGGTCGAGAGGTGACGGTACGCAAAGCAATGCGCTTGCTAGGAATGATGGCGTCATGTATTTATTTGGTACCTCACGCGCGCCTGCGCCCAATGCAAGAGTGGCTCAACAGCCAGTGGTGTCAGGTCAGCGGACAATGGGACGATCTAGTGGTGGTCTCGCAGGCCTTGGTTCTCTCGCTACGGTGGTGGACAAAAGAAAACCTGTTATTAGGGAAAACTTTTGCCACACCCGCAGTGGGAGCCACTCTAACCACAGACGCATCCCTTACAGGATGGGGGGCTCACCTATCCCATCACACTGCTCACGGAGCGTGGACTCTGAGCTTAGCATCCAAGCATATAAACCTGCTGGAACTACTAGCGGTGTTCAAAGCACTGAAAGCCTTTCAGGAACACCTACAAGGAAAGACAGTGATGGTCCTCATAGACAGCACCACAGCCATGTACTACCTCAACAAGCAAGGGGGCACTCACTCTCCAGGACTGTCCAAGCTGTCCCAGAACATCTGGAAGTGGGCTCTCAAACACATGTTCCTACTATCACAACATCTACCAGTGGAACTCAATCTGCTAGCTGACAAACTCAGCAGAGACTTCCCCCTGCCCGTAGAGTACGAATGGCGGTTACAAGAAGACATCGTCGTCGACGTCTTCACACAATGGGGTTTCCCAGAAATAGACCTGTTCGCAACTCTGGAAAACTCTCAATGCCAAGATTACGCCTCCAGGTACCCCCAGAACCAGTCCAAGGGGAACGGTCTATCGATTCCATGGTCAGGGATATTTGTTTACGCTTTTCCCCCCCGACTCCCCTTCTCAACAAGATAGTGCACAAGATGCACCAGGAACAAGTTACCATGATACTGGTGGCCCCTATGTGGGCCCGACAGCCATGGTTCGCTCACTTGTTGGAAATGTCTCTCACAAGACAGGGGAAGGACACTGCACCTATGCCCTCAGACCATGAACTTAGCAGCCTGGCTCCTGAGGTCATAGAATTTGGACATTTACAACTTCCACAGAGGTGCATGGACATCCTCAGAGAGGCCAGAAAGCCTAACACTCGTCACTGCTATTCTAGCAAATGGAAAATATTTGTCATCTGGTGTAGAGGGAAGAGTATCAACCCCGTTGACTGCTCTCCCACACAAATTATTCTGTACCTGACCCATTTACTGGACTCGGGTCTAATATTCAATTCTATTAAAGTACACCTGGCAGCGCTTTCTGCTTACACCACTTCACAACTCAAAGTATCGTGGTGGAAGATCCCAGTAATCAAAGCCTTCATGGAAGGGGTAAAGAGAATACACCCTCCAATAGCAAACCCAGCTTCCGACTGGGATCTAAATGTGGTACTCACCAGGCTCAGGGTGTCACCCTTTGAACCCATGCACAAGGCAACTCTTAAAGATCTCACTCTTAAGACTGCTTTCCTAATAGCTATTACCTCCATTAGGAGAGTAAGTGAACTACAGGCCCTTTCGGTTTTAGATCCCTTTGTAACAGTTCACAAGGATAAAGTGGTTCTACGCACACACCCAAAGTTTGCACCGAAATTCATCTCCAAATTCCATGTCAACCAGTCTATAGAACTACCAACGTTCTTTCAAAATCCTTCAAATCTAGGAGAAAAAAGCCTGCATACACTTGATGTGCGCAGAGCTGTCATGTTTTACATGGAAAGAACTAGTCCACTGAGAAAGACTAATCAGTTCTTTGTCTCGTGGCAGCAGGAAGAGAAGGAGATGCAGTTTCAAAATCCACTATATCTAGATGGATTGTACAATGCATCACTCTGTTACACTCTTGCTAAGAGAGAACTACCCTTCAAGCCAAGAGCACACTCTACTCGAGGCATTGGGGCATCCATAGCATTCATTGCAAATGTTCCCCTTGAGTCCATCTGCAAAGCGGCAACCTGGAGTTCTGTACACACCTTTACAAAACACTACTGTCTAGATGCCCACTCTAGATCTGATTCCCAGGTGGGACAAGCAGTATTAAGACATCTTTTCTCTACTGTTCCTTCTCACAACCCACCTCCAACTCCGGGTACTGCTCGCTAGTCTATGCACAGCATGTGATTCTAAGCAGATTAACAAACATCAGAAGACAATGCATTACTTACCGTAAAAGCATTTCTGATGGTTGTATCTGCTTAGATTCACATGCGCCCACCCTTCCTCCCCGCTCGGATGGAAGGAACATAGACATCCTTTTCTATATCTCTTTTCTGTACTCCCGTCTAGAAGGCTACCTCAGGGCAGAAAAATACAAACAGAGGGACCTCAACACGTGAGGGATTATGGGTACAACGCACGTCACTATAGGGATAGTGTTACAGACACGCCTTGTCGACGTCCCCTTTTCGACTACGAAAAACAAAATGCAATACTCCGCAGTGACCACTGGATGTCGGACCTATGCACAGCATGTGAATCTAAGCAGATACAACCATCAGAAATGCTTTTACGGTAAGTAATGCATTGTCATCGGCCAAACTTTTGGTTTAAAATAAACACAGGGTGATTTATCGCTTTTTAAGGACCCCTCCACCCCACCCCTTTGCTTTGGTCTATGTTGGGAAGTCAGACGGAAACATTGGAATGCTTGGGAAATTTTGGAATTCAGACCCCCCCTTACTGAAAGGCATGTGTTGGGGAAGCTGGATAAAAAGGTTGGACTGATTTAAGAACAAAGACACCCCTCTTCCTTAAAGAAGTCGGGGTCAGCTGGACAACAAGATTTACCCAATTAAATTATAGGCTATAGTTTTCCGCACACACTGGGAAGTGAGCTTTGTTAATTTCGAATTTCAACAGAATTCACCCAGTAGTGTTCTGCCAAATGGGGAATTAATTAAATTAATATTGTTGGTTGTATAGGCTAAAGATCTACACAATTTTGCCCCACCACCCACTATAAAGGGAAAAGATTCAATGCAAGCAGACCCCCCCACCTTTTGGTTTTCCAGGTCTTAGTTCTACTTACGTAGCAAGCTTTTTTTAAGGTTCAGGAAAGCCAACTGCATCTCAGGACACTCTGGAAAGATAGGGCAGGGTTCTGGTCACTCCACTCCCAAAGATGGCCTCCCGCTATCCACCACAGGACACAGCTTTGAGGCCTTCCTAGAAATAGACTGCTCCACCCAGATGCACACTCAGCAATCTCCTTTGGTATCTCCTTACAGCTGTCAGGCATCACCAATTTTACAATGTTGGGGAAGTACCCTGCAATAATCCCTGCCACTAGGATTGGACCGTTAACCCACGCTCTCCTTCCCAACCCAGCCTCCACGTCAGGATTGGTTTAGTGGTCTGTAGCAACATATGTCTATTCCCCTTTGTTCAACATTTTGGCAAAACTAGTTATGTATCACAACTTCATAATTTTACTAGCAAGTGATATACCTAACATATTTTCTGATTTAGCTAATCATTGAGAATTAGATAAGCCGACAGCCAAATCCGTACGATGGAGCATGGCCATGTGGCACACTTATGCCGTTTCCATAAAAATCACAACAGTTATGAAGATGTAAGTTATTAAGCATATCCCTACTTGATGCATTATATATCCCCAAAATAGCCTGTAAATTACATAAAAATGCTACACATATGAAATCAATCCACATTATGGTTGCTAAGAAAAAGGCTTAAATAATACTCCTTTTAAATTAATTGTGAATGTTGATGTGGTACAAATGTCAATTTCTGCCTTCCGGACATTTTTTTCACTGGGTCAGCCTGTGACCAGGGTTTTTTTGAGTCTCTCTGAAGTAGGTAGTTTGCTCTTTTGAAGTTGCAGCCCCCATTTTCACACGTATTAGTCGTGCTCCAGCCAAGAGTGACTTTTGTTGTTGTTGAAGCCCCTGCTGTCAGAGCCAGTAGATCTGGAGAACACTGGGCTTTCAACACCTTCAGCAAGACATTTTATCACGAGGGTGAGGAGAGTCATTAGATGGGAGATGTAACATCCAGGCTGGAAGTTGGAGTTTTCCTTTGTGAAGTTTTGCCCACAGGCAGAAACAGGGCTTGCCTTGGGCTGACGTTTTCCATGCAGACAAAATGGGCACTTCAAATGTCACTGGAGTTTTGTAGATGAAACATAATTTCTGATGTTTGTTAATCTGCTTAGAATCACATGCTGTGCATAGGTCCGACATCCAGTGTTCACTGCCGAGTATTGCATTTTGTTTTTCGTAGTCGAAAAGGGGACGTCGACAAGGCGTGTCTGTAACACTATCCCTATAGTGACGTGCGTTGTACCCACAATCCCTCACGCGTCGAGGTCCCTCAGATTGTTTTTTTCCGCCCAGTTTCTGGTCGCCTTTCGCGGAGCTCCTAGAGAGACATTGCTATACTTGCCACGGACCTCGGTCCTTTTGTCATAACTTAATATACTGATAACGATCCCTCCCCCTCGACGTTAGCTGTGAAGCTGTTTCTCCGCCGAACTGATTTTCGACGGAGAGGAAGAGCGGAGGAGATCCTTCGGCGCTGCCGAACACGTGGCCTGGCCTCGACGGCCAACTTACAGTAGGGAGAGTGGGGGTTAGAACTTTGTCTCTTCTCTTTGAGAATGTCTTTCTTTCTCCCCTTTCTTTCCCTTGGGGTTGTTATCGCCAGCTATTATTGCCTCAGCTATGGAGAGGACACCATTTAAGTTTTGCCCATGCTGCAGGGGCAAATATACTTGGAAAGATAAGCACAAGCTCTGTAATCGTTGCTTACCCCTCGATCACATAGAGAACAGCTGCGCAGCCTGCAAGCTCTTAAAACCCAGGACTCTTAAAGAACGTAGGGTTAAGAGGTGGGCGGACTACGCGATGTCGAAGTCAGTTTCCTCACCCGCTGCCGCTGTTACTGAAAGTGACGAGGAGTGCGATAACTCGACGTCCATTACGGAAGTCATGAACCCCCAGAAGGAGCGCTCCCGCTCCTCGTCGTCCGTCCCCGGCCCCGACGGGCTCGGCTCACGCCCTGCTTATGGGGATGAACACCCCGGCGACAAGGACGCACACAAACCCCATAAGGCTAAACACACTACCCACGGCTCTTCTTCGTCGAGAACGAAGGATCCATCAGCGCCGAAGGGGACGCAGGGCACTCCGGCGTCTACCGCAGACCGTAAAGGTCACAAGCCCCACCCGCAAACGCAGCCGCGACCAGCGATTGGGCTTCCATCTAACACGGGCGCTACCCCAAAAACATCCGACGCAACGCTCCATAGAGCGACCATCGAGGTACAACGCGCAACGCACACAACGTCGACACCAGAGCCCTCGACGGACAAGATCGTGGTCGAGAGCCTAGCGAGAATTGTCGCCGAAGACAAACGTACGCGGACGACGAAACAAACGTCGAATACCGCGTCGAAAAAACATAAAAGTAGCCAGGAACTGCCCCTTTCTCCAAAGGACGCTTCCGAACTACCTGAAGGCTTTTCAGAAGGAGACGGGAACCTCTCGTCGACGTTGTGGGAGCGTTCGAAACGATTCGAAGGCGAAAACACTAATTTCCCCCCTCTAGACTATTCAGGGGTACCCCATGAGACCCTTGAAAGACTCCATTCTTGCATGGAGAAAATGGAAAGGTTTCTAGGAAACCAGGACCCACCCACTCACAAAAGACAAAGAGAATGGCCACAGGATGACCCTAGAGTCAAGATTCCTAGGCTGGTTGACCTCACTGAGGAGGAGCAATACCTCCAAGAAGATGAGGAGTGTTTGGGTGGAGAAGAAGAGGTAGAACTTGAGGAAGAGGGGTTCGAAGAAGATCCTTACACCACTGCTACAGGTTTTGAAGAGGATACAGCTACCTCGCAGCCCTGGCATTCACCGTCAGTGCAGCCTTGGCAATCCCCATCAGTACATTCAGACCCTGATGCCTTTCTCCCTTCTCCTCTCAAGGATTCACATGGGAACTCCTCTCCCATAGATGACCAACCTTCCCTCAATGCACTATTGCGCAAGGCAGCAGCGCATTTTGAAATAGATACAGGGGAAACTCTTCCAGACATTGACTTTGTAGAAAAAGTCATCAAAGAAAAAGCCCCTGTTAGCCAATCTATTCCACTCCTGGCTTCTATTAAAAGAAGAATTTCTCCTTCCCTTACTAACCCAGCTTTAGTAAGAGGGGTCAACCCTAGAATAGAAAAGCTCTTCAGCCCTTCATCCTCTGACCCTTTATACATCAGAGGACACTCTATTCCGGACTCCCTTGTGGTTACCAACACAAGAAAAAGAGCAGGGGTGCCACTATCCACTAGTGAAGCACCTCCAGACAAAGAAGGCAAAAAACTCTACGCACTGGGGAAGAGAATCACGACCTCCGCCGCCTTCTCTACTAGAATTGCTAATAACAACTCACTTTTAGCTAGCTACGCAGATGCACAGTGGAACAAGCTGCGCAGCGAAGCAGAGGAAGCACCTGAACCTCTGCGTTCTCGCCTGCTAGCTATAATATCAGAGGGCACACTGGTAAACCAGGGCATCGTTAAGAACTCCCTAGATGCCGCTGAGACGGCTGGCCGCTCCCTAGTGCAGGGAATACTTCTCAAACGCCACGTTTGGCTACGCAATTCAGGTTTTAAGCCCGAAACCCAAGCCTCCCTCATAAATAAACCCATTGAACAGACGCATCTGTTTGGGAAAGCAGTAGATGAGGCCCTAGAACATGCTAAAAAAGAGTTTGATACCATCAAGACTCTTGATCAAATTTCTAGGCCCCCTAACAGGCGAGGCTATGGTAATAAACGCTCCTTTCGTGGCCAAAGACAGCAGCAGAACCAACAACAACAATATTACTCTGGCTCCAACTGGCCCACTAACCAGGGTAACACCCAGTTCAGTCAAAGAGGCCAACGCCGTGGCAGAGGAAGAGGTCGTGGCTCCAGCCCCAGAGGTTCCACGCCCAATACCAGCAAATGACCCGAAAATTCGGGTCCCCTCCCATGCATCACCGGTCGGGGGCCGGCTAACATCGTTCCTTTCAGCATGGGAGGGAATCACGTCAGACCGTTGGGTATTATCCACCATAGCCCACGGATACTGCATCGAGTTCAACGGTTCCCCGAAGTACAAACCCCCACGGAACCGACGCATGACACCGCAACACCTCTCCATTCTTCTTCAAGAGGTGGAAGAACTACTGAAGAAAGAAGCTATAGAGCCCGTCCCCCTATCACAGGTAACAGAAGGTATTTATTCAGTGTACTTCCTTGTACCCAAAAAGGACTTAACCATGCGCCCTGTATTAGATCTGCGCCCAGCGAACATATTTGTCAAACCCCAAAAGTTTCGTATGGTGACCTTACAGGAGGTAATCCCACTGTTATCACAAGGGGATTACATGACAACACTGGACATGAAAGATGCATACTTTCATATTTTAATGTTGACATCGCACAGAAAATACCTCAGGTTCAAGATAGAGGACAAACACTACCAGTTCAGAGTACTACCCTTCGGGATAGCATCTGCACCAAGGGTATTCACGAAAGTACTGGCAGTGGCAGCGGCCCACCTGCGCAGATTATCCATCCCGGTATACCCTTACCTCGACGACTGGCTCATAACAGGGGATTCTTACGAAACATGCTTCTCCAATACCCAAAAGACCGTAGACCTTTTGTCCCAACTGGGCTTCTCCATCAACGAAAAGAAGTCCAGCTTAGACCCCAGCCAAATCAAACAATTCCTAGGGGCTCTAATTCGAAACAAAGGACGGCCTCGTATTCCCCTCCAACGAGAGGGTCCAAAACATGCTGTTTCAGATTCCCCATTATGTAGCAGGCCAAGAGGTGACGGTACGCAAAGCAATGCGCTTGCTAGGGATGATGGCGTCATGTATTTATTTGGTACCTCACGCGCGCCTGCGCATGCGCCCAATGCAAGAGTGGCTCTACAGCCAGTGGTGTCAGGCCAGCGGACAATGGGACGATCTAGTGGTGGTCTCGCAGGCCTTGGTTCTCTCGCTACGGTGGTGGACAAAAGAAAACCTGTTATTAGGGAAAACTTTTGCCACACCCGCAGTGGAAGCCACTCTAACCACAGACGCATCCCTTACAGGATGGGGGGCTCACCTATCCCATCAGACGGCCCACGGAGTTTGGACTCCGAGCTTAGCATCCAAGCATATAAACCTGCTGGAACTACTAGCGGTGTTCAAAGCACTGAAAGCCTTTCAGAAACAGCTACAAGGAAAGACAGTGATGGTCCTCACAGACAGCACCACAGCCATGTACTACCTCAACAAGCAAGGAGGCACTCACTCTCCAGGACTGTCCAAACTGTCCCAGAACATATGGAAGTGGGCTCTCAGACACAACATGTTCCTACTATCACAACATGTACCAGGGGAACTCAATCTTCTAGCAGACAAACTCAGCAGAGACTTCCCCCTGCCCGGAGAGTACGAATGGCAATTACACAAAGACATCGTCTTAGACGTCTTCACTCAATGGGGATTCCCGGAAATAGACCTGTTCGCAACTCTGGAAAACTCACAATGCCAAAGTTACGCCTCCAGGTACCCCCAGAACCAGTCCAAGGGGAACGGTCTGTCGATTCTATGGTCAGGGAAATTTGTTTACGCCTTTCCCCCGACTCCCCTTCTCAACAAAGTGGTGCACAAGATGCATCAGGAGCAGGTTACAATGATACTAGTGGCCCCAATGTGGGCCCGGCAGCCATGGTTCGCTCACTTGATGGAGATGTCCCTATCTCCCCCAGTGAAACTTCCCTGCCCGTACAACATGCTGTCACAAGACAAGGGCAGAACACTGCATCCATGCCCTCAGACCATGAACTTAGCAGCCTGGCTCCTGAGATCATAGAGTTTGGACATTTACAACTCCCACAGAGATGTATGGACATCCTCAGGGAAGCCAGAAAACCTAATACTCGACACTGCTATTCTAGCAAATGGAAAAGATTCGTTATCTGGTGTAGAGGTACTAGCATCAACCCAGTTGACTGCTCTCCTACTGACATTATTCTATACTTGACCCATTTACTGGATTCAGGTTTAGTGTTCAATTCCATTAAAGTCCACCTAGCGGCACTTTCTGCATACACCACTTCCCAACTTAAAGTGTCGTGGTGGAAGATACCAGTTATCAAAGCCTTCATGGAGGGGGTAAAGAGGATACACCCTCCGATAGCTAACCCAGCTCCCGGATGGGACTTAAATGTGGTACTTTCCAGACTCATGGGCCCTCCCTTCGAACCCATGCACAAGGCAACTCTTAAAGATATCACCCTTAAGACTGCTTTCCTAATAGCTATCACCTCCATTAGGAGAGTAAGTGAACTACAGGCTCTTTCTGTACTAGACCCCTTCGTAACAGTTCACAAAGATAAGGTGGTTCTACGCACACACCCAAGGTTTGCACCTAAATTCATCTCGAAATTTCATGTAAACCAAACTATAGAACTACCAACGTTCTTTCAAAACCCTTCCAGCTCGGGAGAAAAAAGTCTGCATACACTAGATGTACGCAGAGCTGTCATGTTCTACATGGAAAGAACCAGACCACTGAGAAAGACTAATCAGTTCTTTGTCTCGGTGGCAGCAGGAAGAGAAGGAGATGCGGTCTCAAAATCCACTATATCTAGATGGATTGTTCAATGCATCACTCTCTGTTACACTCTTGCTAAGAGAGAACTACCCTTCAAGCCAAGAGCACATTCCACTCGAGGCACGGGGGCTTCCATAGCATTCATTGCAAATGTTCCCCTTGAGTCCATCCGCAAAGCGGCAACCTGGAGTTCTGTGCACACCTTTACAAAACACTACTGTCTAGATGCACACTCTAAATCTGATTCCCAGGTTGGGCAGGCAGTATTAAGACATCTTTTCTCTACTGTTCCTTCTCATAACCCACCGCCAACTCCGGGTACTGCTCGCTAGTCTATGCACAGCATGTGATTCTAAGCAGATTAACAAACATCAGAAGACAATGCATTACTTACCGTAAAAGCATTTCTGATGGTTGTATCTGCTTAGATTCACATGCGCCCACCCTTCCTCCCCGCTCGGATGGAAGGAACATAGACATCCTTTTATATATATTTCTCTCTTTTCTGTACTCACTCACGGCTAAAAGGCTCCCTCAGGGCAGAAAAATACAAACAGAGGGACCTCGACGCGTGAGGGATTGTGGGTACAACGCACGTCACTATAGGGATAGTGTTACAGACACGCCTTGTCGACGTCCCCTTTTCGACTACGAAAAACAAAATGCAATACTCCGCAGTGACCACTGGATGTCGGACCTATGCACAGCATGTGAATCTAAGCAGATACAACCATCAGAAATGCTTTTACGGTAAGTAATGCATTGTCATATATTGCTTTTGTCAACCCACACATCATGTTTTGTGTTCCTGACATTGTTCTGTGGCAGTGATATTTTTTTCGCATTTGCTTTTGAAAGCAGTTTTTATTTGCACACACATGTGCAGGCCGTTTTTGTTTTCAATGTTTAACAATCCTGTTTTCCATGTGATGGGGATCTTTGATTCCTCCTTTTGTAAATTAAAATGCTGTCCATTGGTAATGACAGGTAAGCCCCTTTCCACGTGGCTCTTCAACTTTATTTGAAAAACAAAAACAAAAGCCAGGCTGTTTTTGTTTGTGTTTAAAATCTTGCCATGCATGATAAACGACTTCTGTTTTGGGGCCTTTAAATGCACCCCACATATTTGTGTAGACACATTTTTGACCCGATGCTCAAAGGGACATGCAAGTCTAACCAGACACAGCGGGAGGAGCACACTCTGACCAGACCTTCAGGGCACCATTTCACCATCTTATGGAAAATATCACAAATTGATAAAAACCCACAGGGTAGAAACACGTGTCAGCTGACAACACAAATCACGATTTTAAGCAATAAACAAAAAAATTACAATAAATATTAATAAAAAATTGGTCTACAAAAATACTCATTACTTTTTATGCGCAAGATGTCCGGGCCAACCCAAAGGTTTCAGCCCCACAAGTGGTGTCTGCAACACCTTCACGACCCGTGATCTCGCAGCACACAATGTCATAACAAGCGGAGTATTATTTTGGAATGCTGAGCCAGTGAATTTAGAACTCTAGTGCCCAATTACTTCTAGAATGTTCCGCAGTGAAGTTGTACACATCTGTCTGATACACCGATGTGTGTTTTCCCACTGGATTGTTGGGCTTCATACTAATGCATATTTTATAATAAATTGTAATAGTATGTCTCAGTATAAGGTTGTCTTGAGAAACATTTTCTTGCACTGTAGAACGTCTAGCATGTTTGCCAAGTCTATATTCATTGCCTGCCTCGTATCATTTCCTTAAGAGCTCAGGGTTCAAGTGAAAAGTTGTTTGCTGTCTACCTGGCACACGCTATACAATTTGTAGTTTTCAGATGGTGGTCCGTACCACTGTAAAGGCATCTTGATTGTGGCTGCGTGATCCCTAGTATTTCTTTCTTGTCATCTACATTTCCTGACTCTATTCTCTAGTGAGTCTTCATTTTCATTCAAGGACTCACTAAATGTGCAAGTCTGTGTTGTACTTCCCGACAGATGTCACCCCCTGGGAGAGGCAAATGTTTCTTTTCCGGGGCAAATAACCTTGTCCAGTTAGTTATGAATATCCTAGAATGATGGTGGCAATGAGACTATGTTGCAAGTGCCCAGGCACTTGTAAGTAAATAATAAAAAAAAAAACAGTAAATACTCCCTGGCAAGGCACCACTAGGTGTCAGTCTTGCATTACAAAGGAGTTCCACAGAAAACCTTGACTGTCTTTGTGTAAAAGAAAGATTCTAGGAAATTTTTCCTTTTTTAAACTTTTCTCCATAGGCTTCAATGGAGTCGCCCACAGTATTGGAAAATGGTTTGGAGACTGTTTTTTGGGGTCAGGGTGGTGCTTTTGCCTCACTCCCCTTCTCAAATCCCTTTGTGTTGCACTGATCAGCCCCTACGTTTACCAGTGCTGCGTAATCCTCTTGTATTTTCTTTCCACAGTTGTTTTTCCATGGCAGCCCAAGCCACCTTAGGTGGAGGGGTGTAGGAACACATTGTGTCCTCTTTTTCTCTCTTGTGATTTCAGTGGTGGTATTGAGCCAATTATTGCTACTGTGCACCATTATTGTTTCGCTAATAATGCCTTTCTTAATACATAAAGCAAGTTTATTGTACAAAAGCTTCGGGGAGCAGTTAGATGGTATTGCAGGACCAACCTAACCCAAGTCTCAACAGTACAACATCAGTTGGCAGTTTATATACTTTTTTTTGCAACAAAAGACACTCCCAGATACATTTTATTAATCTCCACCCACCAAATATGATTGGACAAAACCTCTTCAAAGAAATCCCATCTTTCCCCAATTCTTCCATTTTCATTGGTCAGGCTTATCTTCATTATTATCTTCAGATCATATTTTAAAACGCACCTCTTCTTTGAATTGGTTGTAGTAGGTCCTGACGTTGGTGCATGGTTTAAGCATAACTATCTATTGCAAACATAATACATTGTTAGCAATAACTGGCCTAAAAACATTTAACTTTAAGTATGATTGAACATGGTCTCGCTGACTTATTTTAGCAAATAGATGTAGGTCTGCTTAACCATTATTTTCCTTGAACTATAGATAGCCATTTCGAGGGGATTGGGTCCTCCGACGTATTCCATATCTACGACATGTAATCACCACAGCTGTGCTGCTTCGGAAACTTTTTTCTGCGTCGATGACGTCGATGCGCCGTCGTCGAGGACCTCGTCCGACGTCATCCGATGTGATAAGTAGGACGCACGACGCCCGTAGCCTCAGTTCCGTTTTTTCCGCGAACGTGTTGCTTCGTGAATCTCGGTTAACGCCTCGACTCTTTGGAGTTCTGTTCTTCTCGGTTCTTCGAACCTGCTCGTTTTTGTGAAAATCCTTCGTGTGAAGATGTCTTCTACTTCGTCTTCGACCCCGCGTCCGGGCTTCAAGAAGTGCGGGGAGTGTGGGTCCAAGATGTCGGTGACGGACTCGCACGACGCCTGCCTCTGGTGCCTCGGGGAGGCCCACAACACGGATGACTGTATCGACTGCCAGTCGCTCACGTCCAAAGCCTTACATGAACGTAAGAAGAAGTTGTCGGTAGGTCGGGTGTCCAAGCCCCGGAAGTCGAGGTCTGCGGGGCTTTCGACGGATGATTCGAGAGGAGACTCTCCGCGTCATCGTCGGAAGTCTCGTGGGTCTCCTTCCAGGAGTCGGTCTCGCCACTCCACAGCCTCTTCGAGGCATTCTCAGAAGCGCCGTCACCGGTCGCCTTCCAGGTCCTCTTCGGGGGACTCTGCCCGGCACGTCGCTTACCCCATCAGCCGTGCGACGCCGGAGGAATGGGCTTCCTTAGGGAAGAAAATGCTGGCGATTCTCGAGTCGCAGGGTACTAAGCCGTCCGCGCCCCCAAGTGGGGTCGGTCGTGAGAGGTCGAGAGACACCGCTCGCAAGAGTGGTCGGCACGAGTCACGGGAGATGTCCCGTTCGGACAAAGGGACTCGTTCTCGACGTACCCGTTCCAGGGCCCGGTCCTCGACGCGTTCGAGACCGTGTGCACCTGTGATGTCTTGAAGGAAGACATCGACGTCTGAGGCGTCGAGGGCGTTGACAGGCTTTCCCGAGGCTCCGGCTCCGAGGAAGTCGTCGAAGCCATCTACGCTCAGGTCGTCGAAGGACACGCTCGGAGCTCTGGCTTCGAGGACTGTCGACGCCGCCGATGCTGGCGGCGCTGCATCTGACGTCGACGCCGATTTACTCGACGCCGCTCCTCTCGGCGCCAATGCCTGTTCTCTTGACGCCGGCGCCGATTCACTCGACGCCCTCTAAGCCTTTTGTGTCGGAGGTACCCCGTGGCACGGGGGAACCCCTTAGGAAGGCTCTGGTTAAGAGCAAGCACTCTCAGGTGCCTTCTTTTCGCCACCTGGAATATATTTCAGAGGCGGATGATGATTCTGATGGCCTGGTTCCTAGTCAGGTTCCAGATGAAATTGTCTCGAGCCATAGTCAGTTTGACGATTTGAGGCAGTCACTGCATGATGCCAGTGGACTGGACACCTCTCCGGAGGTGGAGTTTTGTAGGCCTGAGCCTGGCTCTCATGCCGATTCCTCGTACCGACGCCTTATGGCTAGGGTTTCTGAGTACTTGGGATGGTCTGCTCCCCCAGGGGAGTTTGTGCAGGATGATCTCACGGACATCTTTGATGTTGGTCCCCCAACTGACCCGGTACTGCCGTTCCGTATGGCTTTACAGCGAAGGGTGGCGGCGGCTTGGACTGCTCCGGAGAGTCTCCCGCAGGTGCGCAGGTGCGCAGGTCCTTGTCGCGAAAATACCGTCCAGCCAGTAGCGACCCCTGCTACTTGACCAGGCACCCCACTCCGGAGAGTTTGCTGGTGCAGGCGGCCACGGCCCCGGCAAAGCAGGCGTCGTACCCTACCATCCCTCCTGATAGGGACGACAAACGTTTTGATGGCTGGGCGAAGAAAGTGTTTTCTTCTGGTGGTATGGCGCTTCAGGCGGCCAACTCCATTTGTGCCTTGTCTCGTTTCACACACACTCTGTGGAACTGAGTTGCGTTAGCGGCTGAACATATTCCCAAAGGGGACGAACGGGATGGTTTCCTTGCTATGGTCCAGGATGGTAAGGATGCCATGTGTGAGTCCGTTCAGTCGGGTTTGGACTTGGCTGAATGCGTCAGCAGGTCCATGGCGGTGAGCACCGTGATACGCAGGTTTGCGTGGTTGCGGAAGTCGGGGTTTGCTCCTGATGTGCAGTCCCGGCTCCTCAACATGCCCTTTGACGGTGAACACCTTTTTGGCAGCAAGGCTGACGAGAGCCTTGAGAGGTTGCAGACCTCAAAAGCTGCAGCGAAGTCGTTGGGCGCTGCAGTTTGCCAACCTCCGCCTTTTCGTCCCAGGGGACAGCAATGGAGGGGTGGTTCCTTTCGCTATTACTTGTCCTTCAGTAAAGCGAGAGGAACTGGCAGTCAAAGAGGCCAACGCAGGGGTACCAGAGGTGGACGACAGGGTACCCGTGGTGCCAAGGCCGCTCGGGCAGTTGCCTCTTTGCCCTCGGGTAACGCCACAGCCGCTACCACTCAGTCATGAGGCCATGCCCCATGGTTCGCCGGTTGGGGGAAGGCTGGCGCAGCATCTTGTAGAGTGGCGTGCCATTACTTCAGATGTGTGGGTTCTGGAGATCATAACCCATGGCTACTGTCTTCCCTTTCGGCACAGGCCTCGCGACAATCCACCGGGGAACCTCTCTTTGCAGAGTCCGGATCCGCTCCTTGCGCAGGAAATTCAAGCCCTGCTGGAGAAAGGCGCCATAGAACTGGTGCCTGTAGCGGAGAGGAACAAGGGATGGTATTCCCCTTATTTTTTGATTTCGAAGAAAGACGGGGGATTGAGACCCATCATGGACTTGCGCGGTTTGAACAAACTCCTAAGGAAGGACAAGTTCAAGATGGTTACTCTCTCTCAAGTCCTCCAGGCCCTTCAGCTTCAGGACTGGTTGGTGTCTCTCGAACTCAAGGATGCTTACTTCCATGTGCCGATCCATCCCAAGCACAAGAAGTACCTGAGGTTCGCGGTTGGCGACTCGCACTTTCAGTTTCGGGTCCTGCCGTTCGTATTGACCTCCGCCCCGAGGGTTTTCACCAAGCTCATGATGGTGGTGGCAGCGCATCTCAGGCAAGGGGGGGGTTCACGTCTACGCCCTACCTGGACGATTGGTTGATCAGGGGGAGCTCTCCCGAGCAAGTCCTGGATCATCTGTCCGTCACCTGCCACTCCCTTCACAGGCTGGGCTTCTCCCTCAATTTAAAGAAGTCCCATTTGATGCCAACACAGCGGCTCCAGTACATCAGAGCAGTGCTCGACACTTCCCTGGGGCAGTGTTTTCCTCCCCAGGTGAGGACTCTTCATATTCAGCAGATGGTGCACAAGTTTCAGCATGCCCAGACGCTCCCAGCGTTTGAGTTCTTGAGGTTGCTCTGCATGGCATCCTGCATTCTTCTGGTGCCAGAGGCTCGCCTGCGGATGAGATCTTTGCAGTGGGCACTCAAGATGCAATGGTCGCAGTCCTCCGGCAGGATGTCGGACCCGGTTCAGGTGCGCCCTCGGTCGCGCGGGACCTTCTGTGGTGGGCCGTCGAAGGCAACTTGATGAAGGGGGCTCCATTTTGGATTCCCTGGCCGGAGGTGACGATCGTGACGGATGCATCCCTCACGGGATGGGGAGCTCATGCCAACAGGCTGACAGCGGTCGTTGGTCTCCGTCGGAGTCCAGACTCCATATCAATCTGTTGGAGCTGAGGGCCGTAAGGCTAGCCCTGAAGACTTTTCTGCCGACTGTGCGAGGAAAGAGTGTCCTGATCCTGACGGACAACACAGTGGCCATGCACTACCTCAACAAAAAGGGGGGGGGGCAGGGTCACTTCCTCTGTGCAGGGAGGCAATGCAGCTCGAGTTCTGGGCCATCCAGCAGGAAGTTTCGATCTCGGCAGTTCATCTGGCCGGAGACGAAAACGTGACGGCGGACGCTCTGAGCAGGCAGAGCATGATCTCTCACGAGTGGGAGTTGGCTCAGGAGGTTCTCCTGGAGATTTTCGCCCTTTGGGGGACCCCTCAAGTGGATCTCTTCGCCTCCAGTGTCAACCGGAAGTGCGAAAGGTTTTGCTCGCAGGAATTTCCTCCAAAAGGAGCCTTAGGAGACGCGTTCGTGGTGGAGTGGTCATTCCCGCTGCTGTACGTGTTTCCTCCAGCCCCGTCATCCCGCAAGTGCTGCGGAGGTTACGGAAGTTCGGTTCCCGGATGATCCTCATTGCTCCGGCGTGGGCTCGGAGGATGTGGTACCCGGACCTTCTCGACTTGTCCATCTGCCCTCCACGTCGTCTTCCCTACCGAGACGATCTGCTCTCACGGGAGGGGGGTCAGGTTCTCCATCCAGAGGTCAGATCCCTCAACCTTCATGCTTGGCTTCTGAAAGGTTGAGGTATAAGGATTGGGACCTCCCTGAAGACGTGATGGAGGTGTTGCTTTCGGCCCGAAGGCCAGCAACAAAGTCTCTGTACCGTTGCCGTTGGCGTAAGTTCTGCGACTGGTGCAGAGTTCAGAATGTGGATCCTTTTGCATGTGACATCCCCATGGTTCTGTCCTTTTTACTTTCTTTGGCCCACAGGGGCTTGCAAGTGGGTACCATTAAAGGTTACCTGGCGGCGCTGTCCATCTTTAAGCGCTCGTCTGAAGAGTGTTCTTACTTTAAAATCCCTTTAATTTCACAGTTTCTGAAAGGGCTCACTAATGTGTTCCCTCCGTCACCTTTCCTGGTGCCCGGTTGGGATTTAAACCTTGTTCTTAAGTTTCTTATGGGTGCTCCGTTTGAGCCTTTACATTCTTGCCCTTTGAGGCTGTTAACTCTGAAAACTCTGTTTTTAGTTGTGGTTACTTCCGCTCGCAGAGTGAGTGAGTTACAGGCACTTTCAGTTAAGCCACCCTTCACTGTATTTCACAAGGACAGGGTTGTCCTTAGAGTTTGTCCTTCTTTTCTTCCGAAGGTAGTGACGGAATTTCATTTGGCCCAGAAGATTGTTCTTCCGGCATTCTATCCTCCTCCGCATCCTGGTAAGGAAGAGGAAAGGCTCCATAGGCTTGATCCTAGGAGAGATTTAAGCTTTTATGTTTCACGCATGTCCCGGATCAGAGTGGACAATCAACTCTTTATTGGTTACGCTGGAAAGCGTTTGGGGCAAGCTGTGACGAAACAGACTGTCTCGCTGGATTATTTTGGCCATCTCGGAGTGTTACCGCTTGGCGGGTAAGGACCCACCGGCTGGCTTGCGGGCCCATTCTACCAGGGGTATGGCTGCATCTACTGCCCTGCAGAGGGGTGTTCCTATTCGCAACATCTGTGATGCAGCCATCTGGGCTTCAGTACATACATTTGTACGTCACTATTCCCTCGATTCCATCCGAGGACAGGATCTGGCCTTTGGCAAGGCGGTCCTTTGCTCTGCTATTTGATTGGCAATTCTAAATTTTGATTCTAAATTCTTTCCCACCTCCTTGCTTGGTACTGCTTTGGTAGTCTGCCATAGATATGGAATACGTCGGAGGACCCAATCCCCTCGAAGAACAAGTTACTTTCTTACCTGGTAACGTTCTTTCGATGGGATGGTCCGACGACGTATTCCATATCGCTCACTCCCTGCCTTCCCAGCTGCAGAATTTCTTTTGCGATTGTAGCTTACGTTCCGCAAGGCTTTGTGTCTGACTGGCAGTTGACTAATGTCACACGTTCTGGGGGAAAAAACTACAACTGAGGCTACGGGCGTCGTGCGTCCTACTTATCACATCGGATGACGTCGGAGGAGGTCCTCGACGACGGCGCATCGAAGTCATCGACGCAGACGCCGAAAAAAGTTTCAGAAGCAGCACAGCTGTGGTGATTACATGTCATAGATATGGAATACGTCGTTGGACCATCCCATCGAAAGAACTTTACCAGGTAAGAAAGTAACTTGTTCTTCCATTCCACAGACTTCTGGCACCTAATAAAAGACCTTCTAAGTTTGTGCGGCTACATACAACCTCTGATGACCTAGAAAAATATTTAACCGAGCACATGCCTAATCCCTTCTAAAGATTGTAATACAAAGGTCAAGATGACATCTGTTACCTTGAAACTTTTCCAATTTACAAAGCTCCCAGTTTATCACACAAATTGAACATCCTGAATAGCTTTAGGCATTTAGCCTTATCCCGTGTTTTACTACTGACCAGAATAAACAAAAAACTCTTTTGATCACACACTCAAACATCAGGAGAGGATTACTCATGTACCCGCCGACTACTTGTTTAGAAGTCAAAGTGAACTATGTTCTGATTCATTGTAAAAGGGCACTTATATTGAGATTAATGAAACCGCACAGAATTTGCTGCACCCACTGTCATCAATATGGCACTCGCAGCATGAATTCCTTATAATAGAAGGGACCCTCTTTGACCACCCCGACAGCAGCAGTAGGATATGGTTGAAAGACTAGGAAACATCTGTAACTGCCAATAAGAGTTCACATCAATTGCCGAAGGACTGGTAAGACACCAAGTGATGTGAGGCCTGTTAAGGCAAATCCAGAGAGTGATGAGTAAACTCTATAAAGCACAAAAGCTCAAGACCAGGGGCTTCATATAAGCTTAGTTGCACACAACGATTTCAAAGTTCCAGGATGGATCTTTGCATGAAGCTGATAAAAAAGACTTGGACACAGAAGATGCTATAGCTATCTCCACTGCTTATAACTCCTTGACCTCACCACATGTCTTGAGTGATTATCTTAGCAGAGAAAGAATCAATTTGCCTGAGCGAACTCTAACTAGAGATTCAATTATCCCAGCAAGGTGAAGGTAAGAAAGTCTGAGAGCTGTAAAGGGAATGTTTGCCACTTGAAATATGGAAATGGTAGTCTGGCCTTGCTGAGAAAGAGGTCAGACATTACCAAGAGGAGCTAAAGAAAATTGAACCATAAGGAGCCATGGTGATGAATCGGAGAGAGTCACTCCCAAGACATGAAGTGGGGCAGTCCTCTTTTCCTGTTCCCATTTCCCAAATGATTTGCTAAAAATGTATGTGGTTTGGTCAGGTATTTTTTCCAGGATAGTCCCTTTTGATTTGCATCATGCACTGTGCACGTAGTACAGAGGACACAGCAAGCTTTATAGTGAGTCACTTGCTCCGAATTAACGGGACACGTGTTAGGCAAAATTCCAGTTTTTGAGGTACTTTTAGCTAACTTTGAGAGTTCCCTGAAGTTTCTCCTGGCTATTCTATTTTTTTTTAGACACTTTTTGTTTTCAGAGGAGCGCCTACTCAAGTTCCCCTTTAACTGCAACTCGTTTTTGATGTGGTGTTCTCTGTAGTCTTAAAAAGCACAATTTATTTTCCCCTGGGTGAGGTTTCCCAGGGCAGTTTTTCGGAAGTCCAACTAAGGGCTTAGTAAAACCATACAACCGAGACGGTACCAAACTCCATTCTTCGTATAAGGCTGTACCACCTGAGTATTTAGTAGCGTAGGAATCCCAAAAGCTTAAGGTAAGTAAATACCCCAGCCAGGCAACACAGTACCTCAGCACAGAAGAATAGTTTGTGTTGGGGAGATTGATGATTTTTATGCTTCATCCTCTCTCCTAGTGAGACCCCCAGCACTTTTTTCTGGACTTCTGGACCTTTTTCTTTAAATCCTAAATGAGTAGAGTATTTTGCCACTCACTCATTCTTTTAGGCTCTGTCTTTTGGAACTCTGTACTTTGTGTTCTACCTGTACAATGGAGGCTGTCTACTCCATAGTGCTTAAAGGCATCTGCATTCTTCTAATGCAGCACACAGCTCCTTGTGGGCTGTGTTGCTGTGGACCCTCAGAGTCCTCCTTTAGGATTCGTTTTTAATATATCCAAGTAACAGTTCTTAGGGATAGAGAGATACTTAGTATCCCTCCCAAAACTTTATAGACGGAGAGATTGGCACACACCACCTTCAGTGGAGTGCCAAAGGGATACCTTGTATCCCCCTTCTCTCTACTCATGTGACTTTTTAGTCACATAGACAATCGCCTAGTTATGGCTGGTCGTAGTGGACGTGTTCTACCAACTATTGTGTATTTTCTGGTACCGCAGGCTATGTCCATAGCCTCAGTGGTGCACAATAAGGGTACCCTAGTACCAATATAGGACCCTCCTTCTTTTTTCGCCATTACTAGCATGTTTGTTCTTTGTCAGCCCTTCTACCATTCTGGTAGTGGAGGCCCGTGTATGTGTGTTTCGGCTTTGGCGGAAACCCGCGCGTCTCCCTGTCTAGGCTCCAGTGTCTGGGCAGGCAGGAAGTGGGGGAGGAGTTTCCACCCCCTGTCCTTTCTGACAGAGTGCCTGAATAAGTCCAGCTCCCTCAGGGGGTCTGGCTGTCCTGATTGGACAGCGAAACGCACCTTTCTGTAAAATGATGAGAGATTTTGCAGGGTACTGTGTGCTGGAACTGTATAAAAGGTGAGGCTTCTGGAGTGAAAAGCAAGTCCACCACTGGAAGCTGAAGTAGCCGAAGAAGACTACCAGAGACGCCTGCAGACCCTTGACAACACCATGAAGCGACCCCTGCTGTCCTTCCCTGTTTTTTGTGACCGAGGAGCACCAAAGAGGACAACTCCTTCCATTTGGCTGGTGGGAACAACCAGTCCCAAGACTTACTTTGAAACGAGCCATCTTCTGAGGTCATAGTAGGAGTTTCCAGAGCTGCAGAACCCCAATACCAGGAGACCTGCTGCCCATTTTGAGTGCATCGTTGTGGAAAGGCTGAATCCGTCCACAGCTTTGCTGAACCCATAAGGACACTCCAGAGATCCGATCCAACTTGCCCAGACCTCCTCATCAGAGCATGGGACTGCAGGAAGCAAAGATTGACCGGGCGTTCTGTGCCCTTTGTTGGTGCTGCAGTAAAACAAGAAGTTGCTGAAAGTCGTGCTACAGGTACTCCTTTGAGACTGCTGCTAAGAGATCTCGTCCACTGTCCTGCCTTCAGTCATCAGACCAAGGAATCCGGAGGTCGGTTCCAGAGCTGCAACAACGTGGAGCATCCATTATGACATTTTTTCTAACCTTAAGGTTCTCTGGGGGAAAAGGGTATTGCTTACCTGATTCCAAGAAGTCGCTCCAGACCGTTAGAGTGCACATGGGTGTCCAGGGCAACCCCCTCGTACCTCAGACCCAAGCTGCTGCTTGTGTCCCTTCCTCAAGTTTGTTTTAAGGTCTCCCTTGTTAGTTACTTTGCTGTTTCAGTAACACTAAAGAGTGGAAGAAATCCACAGGAACTGTTCGTAATGTGCTGCTTGTCAAGATTTCAAGCCCTCTTTTAGCTAGGGACTTAAAGGACTTAGTATGCAAAGAAACCCTTGAACCAAGCGCATGTTACACTAATTAACCATTAATACGATAACATTGTCTTTTCCCTTTCTAATGTTACTACAAATGTAACCGCAAACAAACACAAAAGTGAAAGTGCCCTTTGAAGTGTATTATCAAGTATTCTTAATTGTTCTACTATACACGACTAAAGTATTTAAAGTGATTTCTGGTGTAAATATAATGAATAGATACTTTTATATAAATTATAAGTGTAAGTGCTTCTTTGCTGTGCCCATCTAGCCAGATTCAGTGTACTTACCTACAGCTCACATCTTCCTCTTAAGATAAGCCTGACTGCTCTGCCACTCTACCAAGGTCCTGAGTTTGTACAGACTGATGCTAAGAGGTGGGGATCTACAAACCACTGGGATAGCTTACTAAAGTCTTACTGCCAGTAGGACTTTAGGAAAACTCCCCCAACAGTTTGCAGCGGGGGAGACGTCCAGATCTGCATCCAAAAACCTGGTCGATGAATTCCTTGTCATGAAGACTGAAGAGAAGGCATTGTAAGGGATTTTGCAGCAAGGATCAACGGGGAAGGCTTCAGGCAAGAGTTTCTAAGCTGCTGTATTTGGCTCTGTGGTTTTGGTGCCCTTTTCAGGAGCCAGGAGAAGACTGAATATCGCTGGTCGGATTCTCGTCTCTAATCTGGTCCAGCACTCTGGTGAGGGGACTTCAAGGACTTAAATCGTGTCTCTGGAGAGCCTGGAGGAGGCCACCAAAGTTTCAGCTTGATAAGGAAGACCATGCACTACACAATGGCTCGAGGTCCGTGGGTACTGGGGTACCCCGCAAGGTCAATGCACGGCATGGGATGGCTCAAAATGCAGGTGGTCTTGAGTCTAGTCGATCTGACCACGCTCTGGGTCGGGGTTGTCGTTTTAGGGACTCCCATGTCAATTGGAATGAAGATTAACAGCAGACTCTGGTTACAGAGCAGGCTCTCCGGTCGCTGGAAATCGCTACAGCCTTATTTTCTTCATCTTCCTTTTCGGTTTCAGCTCCAGTGGTCGACTTGTCAGCAGCTTGCAGTTTCGGAGTATTTATCAGGAACTACAGCACAATCTCCATTCTCTCTCTGCATTTTACAGCAAGGCATGGTCTGGATGTCCCCTCCTACCTCGGCTCACCTCCAACTGTAACCATTTGATTCCTCATTTGCACAGACAGCGACGCATTAGAACTGATGTCTCTAGCATTCTGCTCCATTCCAAAAAATACTTGAAACGACTTAAATTGAACGATTCTGTTCCTGTGCGCACTCACGCCTTCCAAGCCCTCCATTGTCTGGTCTCTAGAAGACCAAGGCAACGCATATATCTGCAATTATGATTCATCATCCATGACCCACTGAACGTTTCTACAAGATTTTTGGAACTCCAAACAACGGTTACAACTGGAATTCTATTGACAAATGTTGCTTGGAAAGTCTCCGAACACCACTGCATGCCACATACCGCATCCACCTCGGCAGGGCACCCTTTGGTCCTGAGTAAGGAGATCTACTCTTTTCACTGTAACGCTCTATGGAAGCACTGTGACTTCACAGGTGTCCGAAGTGGACCTCCACTTCTCCAGCGTCGACCTTGGTGGTTTGATCAAAGCTTCCTAGCCTTGGAACACTTATTTAGTCTATTACTTATTGCACCTAACTCACTTTTCTGCACAACTACCCCTCTTCCTGAATTCCAAATACTGGTAATATGGGGACACCCTTTCTTCTTCTGAAACTAAAGAAACAGATGTAAATAAATTGATATATATGTCTGTCTTTCTAACTAATGTAAAATAACGTCCAAATGAAATTGGTAAGGAGTTAAATAAAACCACTCTTCTTTATAAACCCAGTTCAGAGTGACGTTTCAATTTACTCAGACACTTAACAATGAAGGACTATACAAAAATATATTTTTCCACAAGGAATAGCTTTTGTTATATTTGTCCATTCAGGGCAGTCAGCCCCCCATTGAGACTGGGCTCCTTTCAGGCAAGGTGAAAGACAAAGGGCTGCAGAGTTTTGGACTCCTCCCGCACTTCATGCCTTCTCAGACATTCTGGAGCCTTGGCGGGGACTACAAAGGGTTTCAGCTGAAGACAAAACTGCCACTGAGGCCTTTCCCACCTAGAATGGCTGGGGAAAACTTCAAACTACAAGCAAGCATGAAATGGTGGAAAATGAAGGATCCCACCAATTTAGGAGAATGGTGGCCCTCTGTGCATTACAAAGGCTGCATTAACAGCCTGCGAGTAAAAATGACTAAAAGTCATAAAGGTAAAACCACTGCCACCAGCCATTCAAGCAAACTTGCAATTGTAACAAAAATGTTACCGTAAGTAAGAATGGAGCTACATTGTATCCCCCAGCACTCAACATAAGGTGGGGTGTGCTGGCTCACTATATAAAATGTAAAGGTGGATGAAAATCCCTCTTTACTACTTGTGAACTGTAGTTCACCCAAGTATATGAAAGAGAAATTGGCCATAGGGAAACCTAGCCTAAACCCAAAAGTTGTAGACAACTAACTTCAAACTGTCACCCATAAAAAGAGTAAAATACTAGGTGAGAGGGGAAAAAGATTCCCCTTCGCCCAGGGACAGGATAAAATAGTTATAGTCAAAGCAAAAGGTTCTGGGGTTGGCACAGGTCACGAAGATTTATCATAGATATGAAAATCTTACCAAACATCCAGAAAGTGTGTTGAGAGAAGACTGGTGGCAGCAATAGGTTTTGTTCTTGGCTACTCCAATCTGTAGCCTTTTTGTGCTATGTAGCCAAATGCCCATGTATGGTGGACGTTTGGGTAATATGTCATTTTGGAAGACCTACACATCTCCATTTTGTTTTCTGGTCTTTCTTGTTTAACTGGGCCATGGAGGAGGGCCAAAATGGCAGTTCTGCTTACGTAATCTGTTGACAGACCCTACCTAATGTGTTACTACAATCCCATTTAGTCTTGATGATGATCTGGCAGGCACCTCGATACACTCATGTTGGTGTGCCCAACTATGGAGGTCTGACTGGCAAACCCTGGTGGGAAGACCGCATAACATTTGAATAGTGCATGGATGTGGATTGTGTGTGCGTGTTCGTTCATGTGCGTGTTCGTTCATGTGTGCGTTCGTTCGTGTGTGCGCGTTCGTTCGTGTGTGTGTGCGTTCGTGTGTGTGTGTTCGTTCGTTCGTTCGTTCGTGTGTGTGTGTGTTCCTTCGTGTGTGTGTGTGTGTGTGTTCTTTACTAGGGAGATCCTGAGCTGTTTCTCAAATCTATTCTGGAACTTGCTTGGAAGCCCTGCTGGCGAGGTGGGCTGTGCCTAAGGATCATGTGACCTGCAGTTCTCGCTGGACCCTGTCCCTTTCTGAAGGCCGCTTTCTCTGTCAGATGAAATAATCTGGGCTAGGCTGTTCTGCTTCCATCTGGCGTGTGCTAGAACTCCAAGAATGTTGCCTCTGATGCTCTCCGTAAGCCTTTCTTTTCTTTTGGGATTAACTGGAGTGAAGGTGAGATCTCCTCTGCTGCCTTGCTGGAAAACTGAGTGGCCTTCTGCTGCTCCACTTCGACTTTCCTCTGTAGCAGGACACTTTGTATCACCTCCTACAGCTGCTCTTCAAAAAGACAACACAGAAATGTAATCTCATTTGCCATAATAATACTAATTTGTATGTCGGTAAACACAATTCCTCAATAAATAAAAAAAAATATTTATTTGTGCTAAAGATAAAATATGTCCAAAAGCAGACAAAAAATTACAGATAACTGAAAATGACCACCAACACAAAAATTGGGCCTTGAGTCGAAGTTTGAGGATTTGCAAGGGACCACAGCTGTGTTGTGTTTTGGCTTTTCAACGATTGTAGCATCTTTTCGGCATCATATTGTTGGACGATCATCTTGGTATTTTTCATCCAATTTCTGTGGCGCTGTTTAACAAGTCTAATCATGTTGAATTTGTCTGGAAGATTCTGTAACTTTATCTGTTTTAGATTCCTCAGTAATTATTTTTTTCCTCCACCGCCTTTGGGTTATAGGCGTGGGTGTGGTTTCAGGAGATAGTTTGTTTCAGTTGTATAGTTTGTCGAAATGGAGAAAGTAGCCAGTCATAATTCATTTTCTGAAGGTCTTTGCGTTTGGAAGCTCGAAAAACATATGGACGTTTTTCCAGTGCTTTGTTTTATTCTAAGCCTGTTCATCCCGATGTTCATTTCCAAAGGTGGTAAGGTGATTTCTTTTTCATTGTTTGGATTGTGTGATACCCAAGACCTTGTCATGATGTAATGATCACTGTTCATCGATTTAGAGTTAAAGCTGTTGATTTTATCTTTCATTCTCTTCGATATATATATATATGGGGATGGTCGGCCTGTTCGCATGTCCGAGCGGAACACATTTCTGTTTGCTGTTTCTTTATTCCAGCGCCTAGCTTGCGGGGTGAGGATGTGTTTTTCGAGATTATGACCGTCTGCATCACACAGGCGGAGATTTAGGTCACCACAGATGATCAAATCTATGTCGATGTATTTTGCAGCAGTTTGATCTATTGCTGAAAAGACTGAGTCTAAATGCTTTGTTTGCCATTGAAGCCGGGTTCCGACATAGATTCAATATACCCCAGATTTCTTTTTCATAGGGTTGGGTTTTTTGGAGATTGTGATGTTGTACGGTTCGCAGTTTAACTATGGTTATTTGGGCCCATGGATGAAGGTTTGTAAATTCTAGTAGTTCCATGTTCACTCTGGTTCTAATCATAGTTAAGAGGCCTGCAGAGGGCCAGCCTCTTGACCTCTATCGCTGGATTCATTAAAATTGTGTATCCATCGCACACCGGTTGTTAATGTATCCAGGATTCTTGTATGCAGATTCGATAATAGTTTGCTAGATCTTGGTTTGTTGAGCGAAATAAGTGAGCATGCCCTTGTGTGTTCCATGAGCATAGCATGACAACAGAAGTCTTTGCGGTGGTTGATTGTTACCGTTAGCCACTTTGTTTTTCTCGATAAGTTGGAAAAGTGTAATCCATGTCTCTCCATATAAAGTGCTTTGAGTAGACCGTGTACTGAATTTGCTGGCTGGTGTCATAGTGGCTCCGACTTTCATATGGAGTCCTCTTTCCGTTTTGTCGCTTGTTTTTGCTAGAGGTTACATAAGTATAGTTCTTCTTGGTCTGTTTGTCTGTTACTTGGTCAGTTTAATTTTTCTTGTCCGTCCGTTAATCATATCTGGGTCGGGCAGTCTTTTCTCTGCCCTTCAAGAGTTCAAACCCCAACTGCTGGAATTGCGTTTTATTTTCATTAATCAGCTGTGCCATCTTTGCAGATCTGAGGTCAATCCATACTTGGTCTAAACTTGAGTCATCAATAAATTCCATACTTTGAATGTCTTGAGTAGTTATGACTTTCAGTTTTGGGATAGCATGTAAGAGCCGCAGCACGTTTGTCCTATTAAGAATCAGATCGTCTTGTTGTGGAACACTTCTGGTCAGCTTTATCCTCTTTCCATTTTGATTCTTCCGAGGATTAACAAAATTTGGAAGTTTGAGGGTCGCTTCAGGACAAGTTTCTGCTCAATAGTGAGGTGGTTGAATCCCATCATGCAAATTTCGTAATCTGCACTCCTCCTGTGAGTTGTCCTGTTGGGTTGAACTTTCGGTTACTTGGGATTGCTGTAATTAGTAGAATTCAAAGTTGGAATCAGAAATGCACAATAGATCTATCCTGGAAGCATGGTAAGAATTGCCTTCTTCGTGATGATCAATTATGATCATCGCGCTTTGGCTCATTTGTATTTGAGCTTCTTCAGAGTTGTCGATCTCTTCATCCATGTAAATTGACATATTCATCCAGTTGGGCTTGGTCATTATTTAGTGATTGGGGGGGCTTCTAGTAAGATAACTGTATTGTTTTTTTTTTTTATTAAATGTTTGGTTTGATTTTACAAACTTTGCATTACATTCTTTTTCAAATCTATAGTTAAAAAAAAGAAAGAAAAATGTCATTTGGTCCATTCATTTCGACTCATTTCTTGATCTCAGTCCAGAATTTAATTATTGTAATTATTAGCCACTGATCATTTCCTCTTAGCAGATTCGCCCATCTTTCTTCTGTCGTCATCTCTTTATTGGAAATACCAAAAAAGGTTCTGAATAGTTCTCTTTTTTCTTTCAACATCGGGCACACCATGATTAAATGGAATAGTGTTTCTGGTGTTTGGAGTTCTTTACAAAATCTGCAGTCCGCAGAAGTAGAACCAGTTTTATCAAATGTAGCTAAGTAGTCCCTAGTTGGGAGTATATTCAGGCGAAATCTTAAAAATAAGTCACAAATCATCCTATCAGTGAATTGCATTAAATATTCTGGTAGTTTGTTTAAAGCTCTTACTTCTGTGTCACATTTAAGAAACGGTTTGTAGTTTTTTTGTTTGTCTATTGTTTTTATCCAGTCATTCGTTTTTAATTTTCTTTTCGCATGCTGGGGTCTCTTTACCAACAGTTCTTTGGTAATTTCTTCAGCTTGCATTTTTCTCTTTATTGTTGTAATCCATTTCAAAAGAGCTGCTGTTTGAAATGCTTGTTCTTTTCTTTTTAATATTTCCAGTGATAGTATCTGATCATCCGAAATGACTTTTCTATAAAGGTCCATCTGTTTCCATGTGACTATAGATTCTATCGATTGTAAGCCCAATTCAAAACGGATCCTAGCAATAGGAAACGATTTGGGGAGTGCTAACGTTTCTCGCCAATATAGACCTTCTAGAACAGACCAGTTAATAACCTTCCCATTGATTAAGGATTCACTGCCATAGGTTATGATTGGAACTACCTTTTGCCTGTATAATAGCATTGTGGCCTTCGCTGAGTATGTACCATACTTCTGATGAAAGAATCTACCTTGCCTAGCCAAGGATCTGGTCTTTTCTTCAATGTTTTCGTACCATTCTTTTTCATTATTAGAAGGATTTATGAGAGCACCTAGATATTTGATTGTCTTTGTGATCATAATTTCTTTATTATCATGCAAGATTTTTATAGGATATTGATTTTTCTGCTTCTGACAGATGAGTTTCTTGATCTTTGTTTTACACGTATTGATTTGGAGATCATTTATATACATGTAATCTTTGGTTTTGTTCAGAGATTCTTGTAATCTGAATATCGTTTTATCCAGTATAATATCAGCATAGATTAGTGCCTGAATCGTTTCGTTGTTAATTCTTGGGGGATTTGCTTTTGTGTTTTCAATCTGCATCTCAAAGTCGTTGGTATATAGATTGTATAAATATGCGGCTAACGGACAGCCTTCCTTCAACCCATTCCAGGTAGGAATTGCTTGTGTGACCATTCCAGAATTTGTGAGTCGAACTCGAATGGAGGTATTTGAATATAGTTGAATGATTGGGTTTAAGATGTAAGTGGGACAACCCCATGCTGTTAATTTACCCCAGAGTTTCTATCTGTTTACTGAATCGAATGCCATTTTCAAGTCTATGAACAAAGCATATACTTGTTGGTTTTTGATGCTTGCTTCTACTTTTATCATATTCAGTAACAGTAGGTTTACATTTGTTCCAATTTTTGTCACAAAGCCAGTTTGCCTTTTCGCCTGTTTTCCGTTCTTGGCTGCCCAGATGTTCAGTTGTTTTTGAAGGTAGCTTGCAAATAATTTTCCCAATGGGTCTAGCAAGGCTATGGGTCTATAGTTGCCTGGCGTCTTTCGGTCTCCTGATTTGTAAATTGGGATCAGAATTGCGACTGTCCAAGTGTGGGGAATTTCTTTTCTTTTTGCTATATGTTCGAGTAAATGAAAGAAAAATTTGGCCCATATTTCTGGTGTCGCTTTGAGGACTGCATTTGAAAGCCCGTCCGGGCCAGGGGCTCGTGATGAATTGAAGGCTTTAATCTTGTTTGTTATATCCTCAATGTTCCAATCAAATTTCCAGGTACACACTTCGTTTACTCCGGTCGTTGTCAAAATGGATGTTTTGCTGTTGTAAACTTCTTGATAATGGTTTATCCAAACATGGGACTCAACTTCTTGTATTAAAGTTTGTTGTTTGGATTTATCAGTCATCATTGACCACAAGTTTCTTGTGTTTTTATTTTGTAGGGCCTTCAAAATTGTTTCTGCATCGTGTTGTTTCATCATTGCCTTGTTACTTTTTAAAAAATTAGAATATCTTTGTTTTTCCTTGTGTATCTGTTCTTTAAGGTCTAGGTCGTTCTTTAATTTCAAATGCCTTATTCTCTTTTGATCTTGCTTTTATTGTTTGATTCTTTGATTATATTGATGGCAATGTGAGGTTTTGGGAGCACTCTTTGTTTTTGTTTGTGGACATGTATATTTTTCTAAAATCCATTGATAGTCCAGTTTTTCATGTTCTTTCTGGGGGGCCAGTTGAAAAGTTGAAAGTATTTCGCTGGCTTGATGATTTCTTATTCTTATTTTATTCAGCCCATTGGATAATTCTAAATCAGGTAAATTTATGTGCTCATTTCTAGTTTTGTATACAAGCCATGAAATTGAAATTTGTTGATGGTCGCTTTCTTCATTAGGGAAGTTATTAGTTCCAGTAACAGAATGCTGTAAGGTGTCAGAAGCAAATATATAATCAATTACTGAAGTGGAGGTTTTTCCTGTCCAAGTCGGACAAAGTGTCCCATTTGCATTCGTTGATTGTTTAGTTAAGGAAATATTGTGAATTCTTAGCTCTTTGATCCATTTCCTTGTCCGGGATGACATTTCGTGTGACAAGTATTTATTACCCTCTTTGTCAAAGAGATGCATGTTGAAGTCGCCAGCTATAATAAATTCATTTTGGTTATTAGCTTGTATGATGGAATCGATTTCTTCAAATACGGCATCGATGAAAATGTTGTCGTTGATTGCAATAGGATTCCAATAGATGTTAAAAATTGAAATACTTCTGTGTTCCATTCTGCATGTCCTTAGCTTTCTATTTTGTTCTAGATTATATGCTGGCATGCTAATGGTAATATATTGACACCAGGGATGAATGTTCTTTCTTGCAGTTATAGACCATGTCACATTGATTTGCATAAGAATTAACATTCCTGAAGCCGCTCTGCCTGTTTTCGACGGTATTGCGGGATTCAACCAGGTTATATATCCCTCGCACAGGATCTCCTCAGTTAGCCAGGTCTCTTGTAAACAGATTATTTCCGCTTTTGCTAACATTGTGGATTGATTTTTCAAGAGATGTTTATATCCCCTTGTATTCCATGACATTAGGGATATTTTCTGTGCGTCACTTACTTTGTCCTTTGATTGTTATAAATATGTTTTCCTTGGTTGTCTGGAGTTATTGACTTCATCCACTCTATTTGCATGTGTTGGAGTACTCGAGTTGTTTGTTTTGATGTTCCCTTGGATTTGCTTGTTCTTTTTGTCATTTTTCAGCCTTTGATCAAGAAGTGTAATATTCGTAGATTTTTTTACTAGCCATCGATCTGGATACGTATATTTCTTCTATATTGAATCCAAGATTTTTGAGTAGCTTGTTTGATGCTAAGACACGTTGCATGGTTTCTTCTGAATAGAAGTCAATGTGGGCTTCCTCCATAAATGTCTTATTCGGAAAGATAATTACTTCAATGTCATTCGTTTTAATGTCTCCGAGTTGCGGAATTGCTTTCAACAGTCTAAGAATATTAGATCTGTTTAATGTCACCAAGTCTTCTGGGTGTGGCGATAGTTGAGACAAAGCCACTCTGTAGGCGTACGTGGTACACAAAGGGTTCTGAAACTTCGGTCTCATAATAATAGAATCTCGGGTGGAATTCTGCTTATCATTTTTTTGCTTCTGTTGCGTTTCTGTAAATGACAATGTTTCATCACTTGAAACCGCTGAATAATTAAGGGATTCATTTCCACCTTGATCTGTCAATTCCTGGGAGTATGTCGTCGAAGACAATGTTGAATCATTATATTCATCGATAACAATCAACTCTTCATTTTGATCATTGGTGACAGATGAAATATCTTCTGTTGAATCCCGATTATTGATGGCTCTTTTGCCGATACTGTATTTGATTTCAAATTTTTGTCATCTCCGTTTATATCGGTGCCCTGGCTTGATGTCTGCTTATTGTTGTGAAGGTTTATTTCAATTAGCAGATCATCCAATGGTTCCTTTGATTTTTGTTTGTCTAGTTGGATAACTGGTTTGGAACTGCTTGTTTTAGCCAGTGCCAAATTTGAAGCTGCAAGCTCTATGTTTCATTGCCCTGGTTTGCTTGCATTGTGGTAATTTGTCATTTGTTGCTTTTTGTACCCTTTGCATGTTTCTCAAAAATGCACGGGATCCCGTTTGTGATTTGGTTGTCAATTTTTTGTGATTTTGTCTAATCAAGTTGTCTTGTCCTATTGGTTTGCGTTTTTGTAAGGTCGAATATGTCAAAAGGTGTGCACATTGGAGGTTTGTTATAATCCATTATGATTGGATTTAACTGGGAATTTGATTCCATCATTAATGGTTGTATCTCATACTGTGTTGTCTGATCGATGTGATTTTTATTTGGGCAGTCTTTTCCTTCAGTTTGTGTTTCTTGTGTTAGGACTTTGGGCAGATGTGTTATTTGTGACTGTTTTTTCGCCTTTTCATCTATTAATTTCTTTGTTATATTTGAGACTGTTTCCATTAGGGTCTGCTTTTCGATGCGTTCCGCTCTTGCCATGTCCGCTAAACGTGCTTGCCAGGTCCTAGACGTTTCTGCCTCATATTTCATTCTTTCTTGTAGGCTAATTGTTATGGATTCAAAGAGGGATTGTTTAGTCATGATCATCGCTAGTAGCGTTGCTTGGTCTTTTGTAGCATCGACCATTGCCTCCTGTATTTTCAAGAATGGGATCATTACATTTGATAGGACTGCAATTAGAGTATTTTGCAAGTCTAACATTGTGGTTGGTATTCTCATTGGAGACTCCACCAAATCTTTTGTCTAAGTGCATGCTTGTCGATATAGGTTCCTCAATCTCAGATTTAAGGTTTTTCACATAACTATTTGCTTCGATCTCACATGGTTTTACTGATGCTGGTGCTTTACTGTCTTTGTAGTTATTTGGCGTAGTGGTGTTTATTTGGTTAGTTAAACCTTTCCCGTTGAATACCTTCATTAAAGTCCATTAAAGCATCTATTTCTGTTATATCCAGTGACAATCGAGCAATCCTGAGAGGGAGAGCCTGTGGATTCTTATCACATAGGGAATGAGTGGGACGATATGTTGTCTGCCACTGTTGTTTTGCAATCGATGCTCTCTCTTTTAAGGATGGAGTAACGCATGAATCATTTGCTCTTGTTTTCTGTAAGGATTTGGACTCCGCTTCTCCTTGTTTTGGTGTCTCTTTGACCTGAGCTATAAATGCATCTGATGGGGTCTGTCGATTTATACTTTCAACTGATAAAGGGTAAACCAGATCTGTAGAGGTCCTGATTGGACCATGTGCTTCGGAGTTCACAATCTCATCTCTCTTAAGCGAGTTTTTTTGTGTTACCTCGCTAATGTTGTTTTTTTGGTCGTGTTTCAGTGCGATATTTGCATTAGTTTTAGTTGGTCTTAATTTTTCCTCTGTATGCGTGTTTATGTGAGGTTTAGTACTTTTTTGGGCTCTTGTCTTTTTCATTCATCACTAATGTTTCTTCCAATTTCTCTTGGAGTCTAGTACGAGGTTTTACATTATCCATCTTAGTCAAGTTGAAATTAAGCTTAGTCAGACACTATACTTACACCAGAATTAGATAAACTTGGTATCTTACCTAGCTTTTCGTCCGGTTCCCGCAGGGATTTCACTGCTGCGGTTTTGTGCCGATGTTCGGGAGACTTGTCTCCGGGTAGTCACGTGAACCTGCTCACGTGGGGTGATGGCAACCAATGAATACTGGCCCGCTCACTTCAACTGCTGTCTGCTGATGGATGATCAGCTGAGAGACTTACACGAATTGGAGCAGGTGAGTCTTTCAAGGAAGTATTGGTTAGTCTGAAAATAAAAATAAAGCCTCCAACCACACAGCAATCGTCGGTGCTCCCTTATCTCCACGTGGGTTCCTATGAGTATGTTGCCATTTCATTAGAACTGGTGTATAACAGGGGTATGTGGTCAAGCGTTAGGTCTCCACCTCTCCGGGCCAACAAGGTGAACAGTGAATACTCTGCGCATCAATTTGGGCGCCCCAGCGCCAAACAGCCGCACAACAGCCAGCGGGGCTTGTCTCCACCGGGCTTTACCCCGCAAGGGTGGTTTAGGTCTGAATAAAAAGCCTGATAATAATCGCGTGATTGGTCACGTGAGGCTGCAACGTCCCGCCTCCTCCAGGAAGCAGGAACTGTGGTAGCAAGAGTTCTCAGCTCGCAGTGCTACAGACCTAGCGTTGAATCAGGCAAGCGTTTTTAAGTAAAATGCAGTCTTTTTCTCAGGAGCAGTACACGCCGCTCGGGCGGTTTAGGTCTGAATAAAAAGCCTGATGATAATCACGTGATTGGTCACGTGAGGCTGCAACGTCCCGCCTCCTCCAGGAAGCAGGAACTGTGGTAGCAAGAGTTCTCAGCTCGCAGTGCTACAGACCTAGAGTTGAATCAGGCAAGCGTTTTTAAGTAAAATGCAGTCTTTTTCTCAGGAGCAGTACACACCGCTCGTAACTGTATTGTTATTTGTGGCAATCCCACCCTGTTGCGTAGACTGGTGGTGGGGATTATCTCTTTTTTTGTTTTAGTTCTTGTCGCCATTCTGGGGATGGTGAGATTTTGGAGGAACGCACAGGAACCGTTTTGTCTTTTTTGTTTTTTTAATTCCTGTGTTTTTATTTGCTTTGACTAAGACAGGTTTGCTACTTTGTGAAAATATCTCATAATTTTCCAGACCTTTATTAGCGGTCTTTTGTTTCTTATTGTCACCCTTAGTGATTAAAGCAGTGTTATTCGTGACATGAACATTGTCGGCCATTTGCGATAGAATTTCTTCATCATTTCTATCAATCAAATTGCCGACAGGCGCAGGTGGATGAGACAAAGAATCCTACGATGAAGAGTAGCCCGCTGACGACCCGAGGAAGACTTCTGCAGTGGACCAGCATTCTCTCCAGTCACTGGCGCAGTGAAGCCCTGCTCCTTTGTAAGATCTCAGAAGCCACTAGTCCGTTCTTCAGCTTTGGACTAGTGGGACCAACTAGTCTCAGCACCCCCTCAAGATTGCAGTCCCCAAGAGCCTTTGGAAATGTCCCTGGACCGACCAGCTACCGGAGACTCCCGCATTCAAGCCCAAAATGTTGGTGGTCACCAGCTTGTGCCATAAGTCACCTTCTCCTGGGAATTCAGGCTCCTAGCGTCAAGGGAACCTGGCCTGGACCTGCTTCTGTGACCACGACTGGAAGGATCGCCTGTCATCTGCAAAGGGTGACCATCGCTGGAACTAGTCTTTCCTCCCTTCTGTGAACTGTCCATCCTGTGAAGTGTTCAGAAGGGGTCTGCACCACGAAAATCTGCATTCTTCATCTGGTGTTGCATCTTGAAGTTGGACCCAACTGAAAGAAGCACTCGAACCTGCAACCCCTGGGCACCCCTCACTCAAACAAAGGATGAAAGATTGTGTCCCTGGTGACCCAGAGATGATCTATTGTGTGAGCTGGGATAGTTTGGGTCCAGGTCCTGTGTCCCCCCCCCCCTGCCTCCCCCACCGCCTTGTCCTGCATAGGATAACATTGGGTACATAGCCCTTTTGTCTCCTAACTTCCTCTTTACTCACCTTTGATCGTGGAGCCTGGGTTAAGTATCCTACCCTTGGGCTAGCCTTGGGACTGGAAGAGAGTGAGGAACTTGCCTGTCTTCCAACAAATAATTGGTCTACTTTTTAAATAGTTTTGAAATGACCACCACAAGTCCATTGCATCCCCTTAGAGAATACCTTCCCTGAAGAAACCTGTATCGGAACCTGTGACGTTTGGGCAGTAGGCCCCATACATTTTGGAGATGTACTTCTTAAGTGAAAGGGAATTGTTTGGTTGTATTCATTTTAATTGGATCTGATATTTACCCAATTTACCTGATTATATTTTCGACGGATGCATTATAGGTGAACATACTATTTAATGTACATATTTATGATATATGGTGTTGTGATATCTGCTAGTTTAATTTCTTAGTGTGTTCTTAAAGGCCCCCTTCATAACTATATTTTTATACCTACTGCCTAAGCTGAATTGTGTGTTATTCTGTGTGAACTCATTGGGGGGGTAACGCGTTCCCCCTGGTGGCGCTTGTGGAAATGATGGAGAATGCGGCTCCATTGAATTGCACAGCACATTACTTTCGAAACGTGCTTGCGGGCCTAGTTGTTTTCCCAACATGGCCACCGCCGGGCTGCATTTATTCACTATGCACCCGGCCGTTGGCGCATTGCAACCCAGCTACTTCGTGTCTGCTTTGGGTATGGCGCTAGTTTTTCTCTTGCTTGCTTCCTGCCTGGCTTCGCCCTTCTGTTGCCCTCCTTGGTGCTGCCCTCACCCGGCTTTGACGGCTTTCTGTATCGCTGCATGTCTATTGGTTTTTTTCCCTGCCTATCTGCTTTCGCTTTCCCGTCCCGGCATGCGCTCTGCTTACTGGGGCTGTTTTTCTCTCGGGTTGTTCTTTCCCGGTGCTTCTCTTTGGAGCGCAGCTCTTCTCTCTCGCTCACCCTCCCTCGGAGCTGCTCGCCTGTGTCCCGCAGCCTGGCTCTGATTACTCGCAAGGGTTTCTTGTCACCCTTCTTCTTTCAAGAGACATTCCTTACTGTGCAATGAGGGAATCCTGCAGTTACTGGACCTTGGTTTCTCTACACCAAGGGGGCCTGCTTTGGTTCATCACTCCCTCGCACTCCATTACCTTCCTCTGGACATTTGCGTGGGAGCATTTACACTGTCACAGTTGGATCTTCATGACAGCGGGGAGTTGGGAGGCGGGGTAGAGGGGGGTTCTGCCTCAATAAACGTTTTCCCCTTTGCCGGCTTTGTCAGAGAAGAGGCCACTAGCCCGCCAATCCCAGTAGGCAAGCATAGTGGCTTCCCTCCGAGGGAAGCCTTACCTCTACCACAAGAAGAGACCACAGGGGAGGAGAAGAGGAAAAGAGAAACAGACCAGCTCTAGTGGGACAAGTGAGCACGAAGAGGAGTTGTCAGAGGTGAGTGACAACCCCTGCACACTTGACATTGGGCCCCTAGACTACTCTCCCTTATACCATTAAGCCTTGACTACTCTCCCATGATACCTTGATTGGGTTTTGGCTAAACTCCTAAAGACTCCCTGTTCACCAGAATTAGGGTTACCTCCTAAACTCTCCCCCTGATCCCCTATGTTGATTTGAGAAATTCATCTTAACACTAAGAAAGGTTGGATTTAATTCCCTGGTTTCAGCTCCCACTCCCCATTGGCAGTTGTTGAAGCGCCTACCACCCCCCAATCTTAGTGGCACAATAGAATGCTGAAACAATGATCTGAAGACTAAGCTCTCCAAAATCTGTCATGAAACTGAGTTACAATGGCCCCATGCGATGCCCCTTGCCCTGCTTCATATGCGCAATCGCCCACACCACAAGCATCGGTCGTCACCGCATGAGATCCTCACTGGGCGATCAATGCATATGGGTACCACAACCCTGTCGTCTTTTCACTATTTGAACTTTCATCTAGAGTATGAAACGGTTCTTAATTACTGTTGAGCTCTTGTCAAGGCTGCTCATTCTCTCCACACTCTGGTCAAGGCTACCTTGCTAGAACTTACTAATGTACCCTACCACTCGCAACCTGATGATCTGGTCTACATCTGAGTGCACCTGCAAAAATCGGCACTCCAACCCTGTTGGTAAGGACCACACCAAGTCCTGCTCACGACCCAGACTGCCAGGAAGTGTGAAGGAGTCAGCTCCTGGATGCATACTATCCTCTTTCAGAAATTGCAGCCATCCGTCGGCCTCGGATCCAGCGCTCCCAACAACCATCTTCCAGGAACAAGCCCTCCAGGAACCAGCACAATCCGAACGGATGACTCCAGCTCAGAGGGATTAGCAACAGCCACACTTATGTCCCAGTCTGATCATCCGAGCTAACTCGGAGCAGGGATGGAGGCCGACTCCACAACTCCCACTCTACCTGTATCCCTGAATCGAGACCCATGCCCGCTGAGTAAGTTTATTGTAGCAGAGTCTCTACAAGCGCTGCTGTTCCGGCTTCTCCGCCTGGTGACCGAGCCACCCTAAAAGCAGACGCTGATTCAAGTTCCTCTCCCCAGCTCCAACCCCTTGCCACTGACCCCTCTGGACCGGTCTTCCCAGCCCTGGAGAGATAACTGTCTGTGAACCTTAAAAGGTCCACCCCAAGTTAAGTGAGATATGAAAATGTCTTCTGTTCTGCCAAGCACCCACTAAAATGCATGGATGTGGGAGATGCATCTCCCGGGTGTGGTTGTGCACGGGCAGGCTTGGAAAAATCTGCATAGTGTGAGATGCCCTGTCATGAAGGATTTAGCCCCTTTTGCTACCACCTTGCCGTTATCCTTTTTGTCAGCATGAGCTGAGTGCTTTTGTGGTTATGGTACTATGGTTATCTTTGATTTTGCTGACATACATACTGAGAACCAGGGGTCTAGTTTTGTCTCCAGAGCCATAAGAGAGCACATTTGTGACTCGTACTGATTCACACACCTGCTTCCTTAAGCTAACATTGTGTTTAAGAACAAACTTGAAACTGATTACTTCCAACTTCTGAAACTTTGTGCGTGTTTACAGAGCGACCAGCACATCATGATTCAAATTGCATCAGCGCTAATCTTCTTAGATTAGCTCACTGTGATTGTTTCTTTCAGCACCACTTGTCACGATTACTCTGTACCTTCAGCACACCCTTGGACACACAGTGAGAAAACTTTTTCACTTGGCGTGGCACTCCGCCTGTGTAGAGAACCATTGTGACGGTTGGGTTTGTGCACACCTTCATCATGATCGAACCTCTATTTTCCTGTAGTCCATGTTCCCTTTAACTGGGGAGATGTCTGCCGGGATTGGTATCCCAGACCCGTGGCCCTGAAGCCTGTGGCGGTCACCATTCCCAGATGAAGTTTACTGGTCTTCCAAATTTTCCCTCGCCAGATCAGTTATCAAGAAAACCTGCTGCACTTCATCTTTCCACTTCGGCTACTGGCCTTTTGTGTTATACAAGCCAGGGTACACTATTCATGGGAAACAGTAAATGTCAGTATTAACCTTTCAACCAATACCAATACCAGTGTGATCATTAATAATGTTACGTTTGCTTTTAATCCTGGTTTCTCTTTTTCTGAATCCGTTTGCCACCTACCGTGGGGCCTACTTTATCTGTGGGACCAATGCTTTTTCCCGATTGCCCTGAAATTGGGGAGTGGTGGGTGTGGGGGTTGTTATATGGGTTTTGTCTCACCAGCAATCCGACACTCCAAAACATTCCCTTCTCTGCCCCACCAGAGGAGAACTTCTGGGTGGGAAAGTTCCATTAGTGGGGTGGGTTACCTCGTCCCTGGCATGGGTGTGAAGTTGAACAGGGACAAATTACACAAACTATCCAGGTTATTGTAAGATGTCGCCAACACCTTCACATTCTCAATTTTCTGCTGTCCCACTGGCAGTTTGCCATCTGTACCATTGTACTCCAGAACAGCATGTCCCTATTAGCTTCCAAAGGAGGCGTGTGCGCTCTTGTAAAAACTGAATGTTGAACCTGCATACAATTTCCGATGGTAATATCTCGGATATTGTCTCCCAGCCGTTTAATGCCCTCTGTAAACATAATCATTCTGGATGGTCTGTGTGGTCTTGGGTTACCAACATCTTCGGTTCCTTGGGTACACATGTCCTAAATATTGCTCTGATATTCATCTTCTTCCTGATTGTTTACTTCAACTATGCCAAGGCTTATGCACCTGTATCTGAAAGCAATAACGAAAAACCTTTGAGAGTTACACAAATGCTGTACATACAGGAAACCATAGAAGAACTGCACTGTCAGAATGTAAAGTTATTTGGTATATGCACCCCAAATCAGTAAATGGATGAGACTGGAGTGAAGGGTCTCCCAGGAAGGTATTGTAGTGGAAAATCTATTTCGAGGGGATTGGTTCCTCCGACGTATTCCACATCTATGACAGGTAATCACCACAGCTGTGCTGCTTCGAAATATTTTCGGCTCCTGCGTCGATTATGTCGATACGCTGTCCTAGAGGGCATCCGTCGAGCTGACGTCACCGGATGTTAGTAGTAGGACGCACAACGCCCGTAGCCTCAGTTCCGTTTTTTTCCGCGATTCGCTTCTGAGATATCAGCGCGCCTCGGTTCTTCTGATTCTATCGAACTTGGTTTGTGAAATTAAGACCATGTCTTCTACATTCAAGAGGTGTTGGGACTGCGGTTCCAAGATGTCACTTACGGACCCGCACGACATCTTCCTCTAGTGCCTCGGCGAGGACCACGCCACCGATGACTGTGACAAATGCCAGTCTTTGACTTCAAAGGCCTTGTGGGAGCGAAAGAAGAAGCTGTCGGTATGTAGGGTTTCCAAGCCCCGAAAGTCGAAATCCGCTGGGCTTTCGACCGACGATTCGAAGGGCGACTCTCCACATTGTTGGTGCAAGTCCTGGGGGGGTCTCGGTCGCGGAGTGGTTCCTGCCATTCCTCTGCCTCTTCGAGGCACTAGTGGAAGCACCGTCATCCGGTCGCCTTCCCCGTCCTCATCCAAGGACTCCGCCAGATGGCGGGTAGCTTGTCCTACCAAGCATTCCTCTCCTGCGGAATGGGACGCATATCGTAAGGGCTCCATTCCGTCCGTGCCTTTGAGAGAAACCAGCAAGGAACGCGCTAAATCCACAGTTTGCGTGCCTTTGCGGGGTCAGCGCGTTCACCGGGAAACTTCGAGGTCCCGGTCAGACAAGGTGGATTGCTCTTGCCATGCCCGCTCCAGGTCCCGGTCCTCGACACCCTCGAGACAGGTAGAGCCTGTGAGGTCTTCTAAGAAGATGTCAACGCCATCGGCGTCATGTCCGTCGAGGAACAAGCTCGGGGCACCGCCCTCGAAGTCTGTGTCGAAGCCATCGGCGCCACGCTAGACGCTGATTTTGTCGACGCCTCAATGCCTTTTTTGGAGGCTTTTCCGGAGGTACCCTGTGCATCGGTGGAAACTCTGAGAAAGGCCCTGAAGAAGTCTGTAAGGCCTGTATTTGAGCCTTTTTCTGTGCCCTCATCCAGGGATTTATTTCAGCCTCTGGATTACATCTCTGAGGTGGATGAAGGGTCTGAGGAAGGTTTGGTTCCTGATGAGGTTCCTGATGACCCGTTATCTGGTCATAGCCAGTTGGAAGACCTGCGTCAGTCTTTGCACAACGCCAGTGGTCTTGATACCTCCCCGGAGGTTGAGTTTGGCAGGCCTGAGCCTGGTACGCATGCTGAATCTTCATACAGGAGACTCATGTCAAGGGTGATGGAGTACTTGGGGTGGTCTGCGCCACCAGTGGATTTTCTGCAGGATGACCTGACAGATATCCTTGACCAAGGTCCACCCACTGACCCGGTGCTGCCATTTCATATGGCTTTACACAGAATGGTAAAGCCAGGCGGCTTGGACTGCCCGGAGAGACTCCCGGCAGTGAGCAAGTTGTTGCCGAAAAAATACCGGCCAGCCATTAGCGACCCCAGCTACTTGACTACGCACCCCACTCCGGAGAGTTTGGTGATGCAGGCGGCTACGGCCCCAGCAAAGCAGGCGTCGTACCCTACCATCCCTCCTGATAGGGACGACAAACGTTTTGGTGGCTGGGCGAAGAAAGTGTTTTCTTCAGGGGGTATGGCTTTACAGGCAGCCAACTCTGTGTGTGCCTTAGCACGTATCACTCACAATCTGTGGAATTGTGTGTCTATGGCGGCTGAACATATTCCCGAAGGGGAGGAACGGGATGGTTTTCTTGCTCTCGTTCAGGATGGCAAGGATACCATGTGTGAATCCGTTCAGTCGGGTCTGGATGTGGCAGACTGTGTCAGCCGGTCCATGGCCACGAGCACCGTGATGCGCAGATTTGCGTGTTTGCGGAAGTCGGGGTTTGCTCCTGACGTACACGCCTGGCTTCTCAACATGCCCTTTGATGGTGAACATCTTTTTGGCAGCAAGGCTGACAAGAGCCTTGAGAGGTTGCAGACCTCAAAAGCTGCAGCGAAGTCGTGGAGCGCTCAGTTCGCCAAAATCCGCCTTTTTGTCCTAGGGAACAGCAATGGAGGGGAGGTTTGTTTCGATGCTACTCTTCCTTTGGTAGATCGAGGGGAGCTGCAAGTCAAAGGGGCCACCGTAGGAGTACCAGAGGTGGAAAACAAGGTACTCGAGGTGCCAAGGCCGCTCGGGCAGTTGTCTCTTTGCCCTCAGGCAGTGCCGCAGCCACTTCAGCTCAGTCATGAGGCCATGTCCCATGGTTCGCCGGTTGGTGGAAGACTGGCGCAGCATCTTGTAGAATGGCATGCCATTACTTCAGATGTGTGGGTTCTGGAGCTTATAGCCCACGGCTACTGTCTTCCTTTCTGGTAGAGGCCTCATGACAATCCACCAGGGAATCTCTTTGAAGAGTCCGGATCCACTCCTTGTGCAGGAAATCCATTCCCTGCTGGAGAAAGGCGCCATAGAACTGGTGCCTGTAGCGGAGAGGAACAAGGGATGGTGTTCCCCATATTTTTTGATCCCGAAAAAAGATGGGGGGGGGGATTGAGACCCATCATGGACTTGCGTGGTTTGAACAAGCTTCTCAGGAAGGACAAGTTAAAGATGGTTCCTCTTTTTCAAGTCCTCCAGGCCCTTCAACTTCAGGACTGGTTGGTGTCTCTCGACCTCAAGGATGCTTATTTTCATGTGCCAATTCATCCCAAGCACAAGAAGTTCCTGAGGTTCGCGGTTGGCGACTCGCACTTTTAGTTTCGGGTCCTACCATTTGGATTGACCTCCGCCCGAGGGTCTTCACCAAGCTCATGGTGGTGATGGCAGCGTATCTCGGGAAAGGGGGGGGGATTCACGTCTACCCCTACCTGGACGATTGGTTGATCAGGGCGCGCTCTCCAGAGCAAGTCCTGGATCATCTGTCCGTCACCTGCCACTCACTTCACAAGCTGGGCTTCTCCCTCAACTTAAAGAAGTCCCACTTGACACCTACCCAGCGGCTCCAGTACATCGGAGCAGTGCTCGACACATCCCTGGGGCTGTGTTTTCCTCCCCAGGAGAGGGCTCATCACATTCTGCAGATGGTGAACAAGTTTCAACATGCCCAGAGTCTTCCGGCGTTCAAGTTCTTGAGGTTGCTCGGCCTCCTGGCATCCTGCATTCTTCTGGTGCCAGAGGCCAGGTTGCGGATGAGATCTCTGCAATGGGCTCTCAAGCTCCAGTGGTCGCAGTCCTCCGGCAGGATGTCGGACCCCGTTCAGGTGCCGCCCTCGGTCGCCCAGGATCTTCTGTGGTGGGCCGTCGAAGGCAATCTGATGAAGGGGGCTCCATTTTGGCTACCCTGGCCGGAGGTGACGATTGTGACGGACGTCTCCCTCAAGGGATGGGGAGCTCATGCCAACGAGTTGACAGTCAACGGTCATTCGTCTCCGTTGGAGTCCAGACTCCATATCAATCTTTTGAAGCTGAGGGCCGTCAGGCTAGCCCTGAAGGCTTTTCTGCTGTCTGTGAGGGGGAAGTCTGACCTGATTCTGATGGACAATACAGTGGCCATGCACTACCTCAACAAAAAGGGGGGGCAGGGCCTCTCCCTCTGTGCAGAGAGGCGATGCAGCTCTGGTTCTGGGCCATCCAGCAGGAAAGGTCGATCTCGGCAGTTCATTGGGCCGGAGACAAAAACGCGGCGGCAGACGCTCGGAGCAGGCAGAGCACGGTCTCTCACGACTGGCTCAGGAGATTCTCTTGGAGATCTTCGCCCTTTGGGGGACCCCACAAGTGGATCTCTTCGCCACCAGTGTCAACCGGAAGTGCGAAAGATTCTGCTCGCGGGAATTTCCTCCAAGAGGATCCTTAGGGGACACGTTCGTAGTAGAGTGGTCCCTCTTGCTGTACGTGTTTCCTCCAGTCCCCGTCATTCCGCAAGTGCTGCGGAGGTTACGGAGGTTCGGTTCCCGAATGATCCTCATTACTCCGGCATGGGCCAGGAGAACGTGGTACCCAGACCTTCTAAACATGTCCATCTGCCCTCTATGCTTTCTTCCCTACCAAGACGATCTGCTCTCACGGGAGGGTGGTCAGATTCTCCATCCAGAGGTCAAGTCCCTCAACCTTCATGCTTGGCTTCTGAAAGGTTGAGGTATAAGGATTGGGACCTCCCTGAAGACGTGATGGAGGTGTTGCTTTCGGCCAGAAGGCCCGCAACAAAGCCATTGTGCTGTTGGAGAAAGTTCTGCGACTGGTGCAGGGTTAGGAATGTGGATCCTCTTTCATGTGCCATTCCTGTGGTTCTGTCTTTTTTGCTTGCATTAGCCCACAAGGGCCTGCAAGTGGGTATCATTAAAGGTTACCTGGCAGAGCTGTCAATATTCAAGCGCTTGTCTGAGGAGTGTTCTTATTTTAAGATTCCTTTAATTTCTCAGTTTCTGAAAGGGCTCACTAATGTGTTCCCACTGTCACCTTTCCAGGTGTCCGGTTGGGATTTGAACCTGGTTCTAAAATTCCTCATGGGAGCTCCATTTGAGCCTTTAAATTCTTGCCCTTTGAGTCTGTTGACCTTTGAAACTGTATTTTTAGTTGCGGTTACTTCTGCTTGCAGAGTGAGTGCGTTGCAGGCACTATCTGCTAAGCCACCCTTCACTGTGCTCCATAAGGACAGGGTTGTCCTTAGGGTTCGTCCTTTTCTTTCGAAGGTTGTGTCAGAATTTCATTTAAGCGAGAAGGTCATTCTTCCAGCGTTCTATCCTCCTCCGCATCCTGTTAAGGAAGAGGAGAAGCTCCATATGTTAGATCCTAGGAGAGCTTTAAGTTTCTACATCTCGCACATGTCCCGGGTCAGAGTGGACGACCAGCTCTTTGTAGAATACGCTGGAAGGCGTTTGGGTCAAGCTGTTACTAAACAGACTTTGTCTAGATGGATTATCCTCTGACGTATTCCATATCTGACAGGTAATGTCCACAGCTGTGCTGCTTCGGAAAGTCTTTGGCGTCTGCGTCGATGCGCCGTCCCCGAGGACCTCCTCCGACGTCACCCGATGTGATAAGTAGGACGAACGACGCCCATAGCCTCAGTTCCGTTTTTTCCGCGAACGTGTTCGCTTCGTGAATCTCGGTACGCCTCGACTCGTTGGAGTTTGTTTTTTTCAATTCTCGGTTCGTTGAACCTGTTCGGTTTGTTGTGAAGACCTGTTCGTGGCGATGTCTTTCTCATCTTCAACCCCACGTCCGGGCTTCAAGAACTGCAGCGACTCTGGGTCCAAGATGTTGGTCACGGGCTCGCACGACGCCTGCCTCTGGTGCCTCAGGGAGGCCCACGATACAGACGACTGTGTCGACTGCCAGTCGCTCAAGGCAAAGGCCTTGCGAGAACGCAAGAAGAAGCTGTCGGTAGGCCGGGTGTCTTAAGCCCTGGAAGTCGAGGTCTGCAGGGCTTTCGACGGCTGACTCGAGGGGCGACTCTCCACCTCATCGTCGGAAGTCCAGTGGGTCTCCTTCCAGGAGTCGGTCTCGCCACTCCTCCGCCTCTTCGAGGCATTCCCGGAAGCGCCGGCATAGGTCGTCTTCCCCGTCGTCTTCCGAGGACTCCGCCCGTCGGCGGGTCGCTTATCCCTCCATGCAAGCGACACCGGAGGAATGGGCTTCCTTTGGGAAGCAGATGCTAGCGATTCTTGAATCGCAGGGCACTGGTCCGTCCGTGCCTGTTAGGCAGAAACCTGTGCAGTTCCCTTACGGAACACTGCAAAAGATTTAAGACTACAGGTGTTGGCAGTAAACCCACTTCGTAGCAGTCTGTACCACCCAGATTTACCTGGTAGCTGTGGCTAAGCAGTCAGACTTCCCTCAAGAAGAGTTAGACAGTATGCAAAGTATACACAATAGGCACTCAGATACAATAATACAAGCAAACACTGACCAGAGCTTTGGTATCAAAGTATATAATTATTTATTTTAAAACACATGGTTTGAAACACTCCAGCAATCTTGTTGTAAAATATTCTAAACACAGTTACTATTTTAATATGTACACCCCTTTTCCCTTAACAGATCAGTCACAGTAAAACACCACTTATTTTCATACAGAGGTGAGCGTTTAACTAGATGGCACTCCAATAAGTTTGTGAGAAAGTGAGGGAAAAAGAAAGAATATGGAAAGGTACACCACTTTAAGGTTCAGGAACACTGTTAGCAAGGCAGAAGAGCAAAAGTCACTGGTGAGCCAAAGTCCAAAGGCTGGGCCCACTCTTAGAGAGAGCAGAGCACAAATGTGCCCAAGATCCCAGTTACACTAGGCTTAGAAAGTCTTGCAGAGGGTTCAAAAAGAGTTTAGAGAGGCTTTAGGAAAGTTTAGCCAGGGTGTCCCAGGCTAACCCAGGTTCGAAAGCCGGGGGCTAAATGTATCCCGTACAGTCGGTAGCAAGGGAAGCCAGGCGGGACACGGTACCTTAAGTGGGAAGGATCCTCCAGCGGTGGCAGTTGTTCCTGGTAGTGGGTGCAAGTTGCGTCGTCGTCCAGGGGAAGAGAAGATCTCGACTTGGAGGAAAGATGAAGGTCGTTGCACTATCAGGGAAGAAACCAGCCGCGGAGTTTTCCTGTTAAAGGTGGTACCTTTGTTTCGCGGCCGTGGTAAAACGTGGTATCCCGGTTGCCGGGGTGCTTGGCAGAGGCAAGGCGGCCACGAGGTACGTCGGGAAGGCGAAAAGACTGTGGAACTGGTTACCCCCACCAGTCAAAGGAAGAAGACTCTCCGGCGGGAGATCTCCTCTGTCGTTGGGAAAAGTTGTGAGGCGGTCCAGCAGGGCTCCACCGGTGGTGGTATCGTGGCAGGTCGGCTCAGCTTCTCCCTCGTCAGATTCTTAGGTCCTGTGGCGACTTCAGAAGTTCCAGTCCCCAAAGCCCTGCTTTTATGCAGAAAACCCCCATTCACTCAGCCTAGCTGTCACTCACACATGCTAAGTGGTGAGCCGGCCCGCTCACCACTTTGGCCAATCAGGACGGAGTGCGACTTGAGTTGCCTAGGCAACTCAGTCCAGGGTGCCTAAATCCCCCTCCACCCCTCCTAAGTACCCCAGACAGAATGGCACCACTTTGGAGGGCTTCTGTGGAGAAGCCCGCCAAAAAGTGGAACAAAGGGCTCGACTTGGGTTGGAGTCACAGAAGAGAACACAAATGCCATTTTAGAATGAAGTTTTGGCAAAAAATACCAACCGGATAATTAATATTAATTAAATAAACCGGCGGTATGTTTGAGGCTACCGTAAATAATTAAAGTAGCCTAAAACAATGGGAAATCCCATAGGAAAATATTTGCGGTTGAATATAAAAAGTAGTATCCACTGCCACCAGCCAAAACTCGATCAGGGGGGACGGAGACGTGCCCCCTCGACTAACAGACCCTGGGGCAATTGAATTGCCCCAGCCAGTACGTCCACAATATGATGGTTTGTACTGGTTCTGTTCAGAATTTAAGACTAGGAAAGTCAATGGTGACTTTGCATGCCCTGGGAGACGGTAGTCAGTCCAAGGGTATGGAGTCTATACTTGGGGGTCACTATGACACCCCTGTGTCACTGCATTGAGGGTGCTGTGTAACACACATCACAAAAACACATGAAGCCCTATGGAGTAAAAGACCCCATAGCCCATTAAACACATCTAGATTCAAAGAAACACACTCAAATCATGCCCAAGAGTGAGGGTAAAAGAGTCTCACTTTTGGCAGGAGAAAAACATAAACTCCAAAAATCCAGCAAAGCTGCTGGGGGACTCACTAGGTTAGGAAATTCAGCCTAAACAGAGAATTCTCCCTAACAGTGCCTCCGAGTGGGGTCGGTCGGCACCGGTCGAGAGACACCGCCCGTACGCCTTCGGGCTCGGGTGGTTGGCACGGCTCGCGGGAGAGGTCCCGCTCGAACAAGGGTAGCCGTTCTCGCCATGCCTGTTCCAGGTCCCGGTCCTCGACACGCTCGAGACCGCGTGATCCTGTGCCGTCTTCGAAGAAGACGTCGACGCCTATGGCGCCGAGGTCGTCGACGATTTCTCTCGAGGCTCCGCCTCCGTCGGCGCCTAGGTCGTCGAGAGACGCGCTCGGAGCTCCGGCTTTGAGGCCTGTGTCGACGCCGTCGATGCTGGTGGCGCTGCAGCTGACGTCGACACCAATTTGCTCGACGTCGACGCCTTTTCTGCCGGCGCCGACTCGCGGTGGTGTCGGAGGGGCCCCGTGGTATGGGGTTTGGTTACCAGTCAAATGGTCGAAAACATTTGGTCGAATGCCAAATGGTCGAATTTTTTTTTTTTACCCATTTTGGTTGCGGTTACTTCCGCTCGCAGAGTGAGTGAATTACAGGCACTTTCCGTTAAGCCACCCTTCACTGGGTTTCACAAGGACAGGGTTGTCCTTAGAGTTCGTCCTTCTTTTCTTCCGAAGGTGGTTTCGGAATTTAATTTGAGCCAGAAGGTTGTTCTTCCGGCATTCTATCCTCCTCCACAACCTGGTAAGGAAGAGGAGAGGCTCCATAGGCTTGATCCTTGGAGAACGTTGAGCTTTTATATTTCGCGCATGTCCCGGGTCAGAGTGGACGATCAACTTTTCATTGGTTACGCAGGAAAGCGTTTAGGACAAGCTGTGACGAAACAGACGGTCTCGTTGGATTATTTTAGCTATCTCCGAGTGTTACCGCTTGGTGGGTAAGGACCCTCCGGCTGGCTTGCGGGCCCATTCTATTTTTTTTTTATTTTTTTTATTTTTATTGATTTGGTTGAATTTAATCAACCTTTCAAACACAAGACAGAAAAAAGTGCAAAAGTACAACCTTTAACAAGGATTTCGACAAACATTGTATAAATCTTAAAAGGCAACATTTTATATACATTATTCATCACTTAAAAAGGTTTGAAAAAGCTATAATTCGCAGCATGTAACTAGATTCTCGTTTAAATTAATTATCTAATTTAAGACCGATGAGAAAATTAACAGCTGCTATTTGGATTGCGATGTTATTTGTACTCAACAGAACCGGCCAGCATTCATCCTGTGAAACATTACCCAAATATTGACAGTGTCTAGCAAAGGCAATTTGTCTGTTAGCACTCAGAGGAACGCATTCTGTGAATAAATGAACCAAGGTTTCACCTTGCGATGAGGCTTGACAAAATCTGCAGATATTTTGTTCTGGACTAACTAGTCTACGTTTAGCCTTGACTTCCATAGTGGCCCATAGATTAAAGCGAAGACGCATTATTCCTACTCTGTATTTTAGAGCAGGAGAGCGTACTAAGTACGCTGGGAGAGTTTTAAGTTTTTTTGGAGGAAAGCAGGCAGGATCACTGTAACGATGCCTGGTACTTAATTCATAAGTATTAATCCAGTCTGTTTGGTGGATTTTAAATTTGGCTTTAACAGGGTTCAACAGCAACAAATCGAGTGAGACGTCTGCCTTTGTCATTATTTGATATACTCGTATTAACCACTCTGAAATATATCTAGAATTTTTTACCGCAAATACATGGCGAGAAAGCGTGTTTAGTAATACGTTTTCATTAGAAGACACCAGACATTTCCCAAAAAGTGAGCATATTCGCCAGTTATAATGGGCTTCAAGAGAGGTTAGACCAAGCTCATATCTCATCCATGATATGGGGACACATTGAGGGAGATGAAGAATTGCACGCCAGTATTTTGCTTCCCATTGGTCAAATTTAAAGGCAGAATCTACAGGAAGAGTTTCCAGGCCATAAAGTAATATGGGGACAACTTTCTTAGTCCAATAGTGCCAAGCCGGAAGAATAGAAAATTTACCATATCTGTGCATGATAACACGTGCTTGGGAGATGGATGCAAGTAGCTTGGACTCAATCCTCTCTATCTGCCCATTTGCTTTTAACAGCCCTTCAAAAATCATGCCTAAATAGCAATAGCTGGAGACTAGACTGAGTGGGGTATTACCCATAGTCCACACATAGGAAGCTGGGCCTGTGCGTTTGGGAGAATATTGGATGATGTGGGTTTTGGACGTGTTAACAGATAATTCATTAGCTAGGACATATTGATGGAATGTGTCAAGAAGTCGTTGTAGCCCCACCTGGGTTCTGGATATGAGTACTAGATCATCTGCGTACATAAGTGATTGAACTTCTCGATTACACAGCCTGGGGGAGTCTGATATGACAGTAGAAAACGCAAATTTGACATCATGGATGAAATAATTAAATACCGCTGAAGCTAAAGAACAACCCTGTTTTAAACCACGAAAGGTCGGTATGCTGTTTGTTAGTAAACCATCTAGTGTAATACGTACTCGTATCGACGTATCATGGTGTAGTAAATGTATGATGTCGTATAAGGTCGCTGGGCAGTCATCTCTGGCGAGCTTACTTAATAGTAGAGGACGACTCACAGAATCAAATGCTGCATTCAGGTCAATAAAGGCCAGAAACACCTGTTGTTTTGTTTCTTGGCACTGGGCTTTGATTGCATTCAAGGTCATGAGGTTGATGTTGGTCCCCATTCCTACCATAAAACCAGTTTGATTAGAGTCCCTAAGGTTATTATTGCCTGTCCAGGTGTTAAATTCGGCTAGGACCAGTTTGGTAAAGATTTTTCCTGGGGCATCTAATAATGCAATCGGTCGATAGTTAGAAGGTATTGACCGGTCGCCTTTTTTAAAAATCGGTATTATGATAGAGGATTTCCATGATGTTGGGATCATACGATTGTGAATGATATCGCAGAAAATCCTAGACAAGATCTTGGACCATGTGTCCGGGTGGCTTTTGAACATATGGTTTGACAACCCGTCTGGACCTTCAGCTCGAGAAGAGCTCAATTTTTTGATTATGTCATGAATGGCCTCCACTGAGACGTTTAAATTCCAGCTGGAAGTTGGCGCCGGCAAATAGTTGACATGGTTGTAACAGGGGTCATCATATAATATTAAGAAATGCTTAATCCACATGGATTCAGCAACCCCATGCAATTGAGCATCTGCTTGCTGGTGACAAGTCTGATTATTCAAGAGCGACCACATACCAGCTGAATTTTTATCGCTCATGGCATTAGCCATGGCTTCGCTATCTCGTTGATATAGCAGGGACTTGCGGCCACAGATCCAATTTTTATATTGGCTTTTTGCAGCTTTCAGTGCCTGCCATTTATCAACTTCCGTTGACATTAGAATTTGTCTTTTAAGCCTCCTATATTCTCTCCTTCTTGTGCAGACTACTGGGTCAAATGTGTGCGGATGTTTAATCCTATTTGACTGGGGTATGTTTATGGTCTTCTCAAATGAACGTAATAGATCAATGTATTCATTACTGCTACAGTGATGAGCCCTGTTTAGTACAAGATGTTCAAACTGATTCAGAGAGTTTGCAGTCCACTTGAGGCGTGTGCGGGAGTTATTCACTCCCACAGTGCCATGATAATGTGTATGTCTGATTGTCATTGTGGATTGCAACATGCACTGTAAAGACAAAAGGCAATGATCACTTTTTGGATGCTCTATGATGTTAAAACAAACTACTTGTTGGAAAAGCTTGATGTCAACATAGATATAGTCTATGATACTATTTGAGAGCCCTCTATGCCAGGTGTAGTGAGGGGGGACGTCATTATGGACTGTACCATTCACCATGTGATAGTTCCGTTCAGCCATGATCTGCTCCCATTTACGTGCACTTTGTGTCTGTGCACCCACCTTCAAACAATTGAGGTTCAAATCCCCAAGTATGATGGTGTATGTGATTGTTTTGTCAAGAAAGATTAAATTGAGCATCTCATTTAAGCCTTCGAAAAATATTTCATCCGGCATACTAAGAGGATTGCGATAGATGTTTAATAGGGCAAAGGTTGTGTCTTTGTTACAAATTCTCACAAGCTGGATATGTGCACCAACAGATGCCCATGCTGTGATCGAGAAACCAAGTTTAATATTGACAGCCACTAGTAGACCAGATGATGGTCTACCTGCAGTCAATACTGCAGGAATTAAGGCCATTTTATAGCTGTCCCATAACGGAATTGTGGTAAGCCATACCTCTTGTAGAGCGATGAAGTGAAATAATAATGGCATTTCTCCAAAAGAGGAATGGAGATGTTTATGCCCTCTTGTATTCCAACTGGCCACAAGGAGAGCGGTTTGGGTTTCTTCTTTTAGTGGTTAATACCGAGAATTTTCAGTGGTCCATGATGCTCTTGATTCGCTACGGAAACCCTGATATATTTTGGGGGCCATAACTGGACTATTTGGAGGCACGTGAGCAGTCTCTGGTTCCTCTGCCAGCAAAAAGCCCATGTTAAATAGAATCATTTTATTTTGCCATATTAGTTGATGCACTGCACCAGATGGAATCCAGAGTCTAACTATTGATAAGGATACTTCAGAGATAAATTCAACCCTATCAATATCATGCGAAGAGATGTTACATAATTCTTTTGTATCACCAAAGATATTCAGGACACTTTGCCGATTTAGATCATATTTTTGATTGTTGCCTTCTCGACATTTAAGAATTAAGGTGTGGCATTGAGTTTGACCTGTCTTAGGTGGGCCAGAGGACCAGCGCTTGATGTTATTGCGCGGGGATCCTTTTTTTGTTGGGGGGCTTACTTTGTCCAGAAAGACTTGCCACATCAAATGCTACATTTACCAGAGGAGTGGCTGTGTCTACTGCCCTGCAGAGGGGAGTTCCTATTAGTCACATCTGTGATGCAGCCACCTGGGCTTCAGTACATACTTTTGTACGTCACTATTCCCTTGATTCCATCAGAGGGCAAGATCTGGCCTTTGGCAAGGCAGTTCTCTATTCCGCAATTTGATTGGGCATGCTAAATTTGTATTCTAAATTCTTTCCCACCTCCTTGCTTGGTACTGCTTTGGGAGTCTGTCATAGATATGGAATACGTCGTAGGACCCAATCCCCTCGAAGAACAAGTTACTTTCTTACCTGGTAACGTTCTTTCGATGGGATGGTCCGACGACGTATTCCATATCGCTCCCTCCCTGCCTTCCCCGCTGCAGAATTTCTTTTGCGATTGCAGCTTGCGTTCCGCAAGGCCTTGTGTGTCTGACTGGCAGAAAACTGGAGGCACACGTTCTGGGAAAAAACTATAACTGAGGCTCTGGGCGTCGTGCGTCCTACTTATCACATTGGGTCACGTCGGCCGTCGTCGGAGGTCCTCGGGGATGGAGCATCGATGTCATCGACGCAGGAAGCAGACGCCAAAGATTTTCCGAAGCAGCACACCTGTGGACATTACCTCTCATAGATATGGAATACGTCGTCGGACCATCCCATCGAAAGAACGTTACCAGGTAAGAAAGTAACTTGTTCGTCTGGTGGGTAAGGACCCTCTGGTAGGCTTACGGCCCATTCTACAAGGGTTGTGGCTGCCTCTACTGCCCTGCAGAGGGGTGTTCCCATTCGTAACATTTGTGAAGCAGCCACATGGGCCTCTGTACATACTTTTGTAAAATACTACTCCCTGGATTCTATCCATGGGCAAGATTTGGCCTTTGGCAAGGCGGCCCTCTATTCTGCAATTTAATTGGGCATTCTAAAATTCTAAATTCTTTTCCCACCTCCTTACGTTGGTACTGCTTTGGGAGTCTGTCATAGATGTGGAATACGTCAGAGGAACCAATCCCCTCGAAGAACAAGTTACTTTCTTACCTGGTAACGTTCTTTTGATGGGATGTTCCGACGATTTATTCCACATTGCTCCCTCCCTACCTGTCCCTCTACAGAATTTCTTATGCGATTGCAGCTTTCCTTTCCGCAAGGCTTTCTGTGATCATTGTGGCAGAAGGTTGGTGCCACACGTTCTGGGAAAACACAACAATTGAGGCTACGGGCGTCGTGTGTCCTACTTATAACATCTGGTGACATCAGCTCGACAGAGGCCCTCGAGGACAGCGTATCGACGTCATCGGTGCAGGACGCAGACGTCGAAAATTTTCCGAAGCAGCACAGCTGTGGTGATTACATGTCATAGATGTGGAATACGTCGTCGGAACATCTCATGGAAAGAACGGTATCAGGTAAGAAAGTAACTTGTTCATTTGCTGCTATTCATTTGACACCTTCTATGCAAAGCTAAGCTTCTCCAGCATGGGGATCCGGCATGGATTCACATGCTCAGGAATATTCACCTTCGTCAGGCTGGGAATCCTTGGTAAAAGAACAAACAGTCTCACTTTCACTTTAAATCTGTTTCTCCTCTAAACCAATCACTGTCCTCTGGGGTCATAATGCCCTAATTCAAAGACGGCCCTCTCCCTAAGCTCCAACCCTGGTGGCCATCTTCAGATTTTTACTGCATGCTTCATTGTTGGGAGTCCTCAAGTTGCTCTCTGAGCTATTTTCGTGTTTTTCTACTTTTTGCCAAAATAGTACGAATTTTGACCAATTTCTGTTTAATTATCTTCGATGAAGGACAAAGGCCTAGAGCGGGGATCCGCTTCCAGCGAAGATCTTCCTCCGTCTGATCGTCATCGAAGTTTCGAGAAGGCCCAGCCTTGGGCCTACTTTGCGCCTTTTGAACCATGAACGGGGGAGAAGAAGGAAAGTCAAAGCCTCTTCAAACTTTGTGTGAAGTGTTGATTAAGGAACGTGTTCGTGGAGATCGGCATCATAAATGCTTATTTGTCTGCATCGTGACCACGATGAGAAGGGATGCGAAGTGTGCCGTAGTTTTTTGAAGAAAACCAAAAAAGACTGCTACAGCAGACTGTCGGCATGGCCCAAGTCCAGCAAGGCAAACTGACTCAGCTGCGGGGCAGAGTCAAGCCTCATCTCGGATCGGCCGGTCTGAGGAGCAAACTCCCATCAAGAGGAGGTTGAGATCCTTTGAGAATGCCCCGCTTGCAGGGGTCCAAGAGAAGGCCAAGCTCTGCAACGCTAGCGCCGCTGAGTTTGTCGCTGACAGGTCAGCCTAACATCAAAAGGGTCATCTTCAAAGATGAAGTCCCTAATCATGTGTGTCCGCAGATAGGCTGACGAAGGACAAGTCATTGAAGCTGGCAAATACCTCACTGCAGGCCTGGTCAACTGAGTCAACAACGGTACCTTGACAAAAGAATAGACAAGTTCATTGTCACTGATGACCGCTGTGATAGCACTGAAAGATAGTGGGTCAGCGAAGGAGGTAGCGACCACTCCATGGGTGTTCTTGCACCCAAGGCGAGATACAGCTGCGGAAACAGCGACAAAAGCGGTGGCCGTTCCGGGGTTAGGGATCGACCCAGCAGCCTCCTGAGAAGGAGAGAGCGAGACGGTCCTTCTGGTGGAGCTTCCTCGGTACGAGTACAGACGATGACAATGATTTGCAGGACGATTGCTACACAGATCACGAGGGATCTCCTGCTCGTAAGAGGAGGCGCATCAGCCCAGATCCGACTCCACTGGCTCTGTTCGCCCCTAGACATAGGGACGCGTCTCTGGATATTCTAATGACACTTTACAATCTGGTCACCGAAATCCAGCAGAGGATGCCTCCAGGATCTACGCCTTCACAGGACTCGCAGGAGCCCCTGAGGCTAAGCTCTCCCCTGCAAAAAAAGGCCAAAGGTGGTGCTGGTCCTAGCCATCATCCAATTCCTCCACCATTTTGTCGTGAAAAGACCCCACCCAGAACCCACATACAGCCACGGCCACCACAGGCACTGACGAGGACAACAACTTCATCATGGCCGATAGGGAGACGCTGCGCACAGATGATCCCCATGGGGCTTTCCCACCCGACGAAGTTGGATAATTTCATTGCGTCCTATCAAGGGCCTCAAAGCTGTTTCAGTTAACCCCTGAGGAGACCAAGAAAGAAGGCTTCCTATACCAACGGTGGGTGCGAGTCGAGAAGAAAGACAATCCTGTCTGTTCCCTTCCTGGATGACATCTGGGAGCAGGGCCTGGTGCTAATGGTTTGGGCCCCAACCAAGCAGGTCATGCTGGACTAGAAGAACTGGGTCCCGGATTCAGCCCCCAGGTGCTTACGGTCTCAGCCCTCGCCCGACTCACTGGTCTCGGCAGCAGCCAGGAGGTGCCCAGTGAACACGTCAGCAGCCATGGAACCTTCGTACCAGGAGGGGAAGAAGCTGGATGCAATGGGTAAGAGAATAATTTACACAGCAGCCTCTACCATGAAGGCAGCTAATGCCCTATTCATATTGTTCCGAAACGACCAGAAACTATGGTTCAAGTTGGGTCCTATTCTGGACTTCCTGCCCGAATACAAGGCAATGGAGCTCTTTCAGGAGGTGGCCTCGGATCACGCCATCACAGTGGCAGTAGACATCGTGGACATGGGGTTCCGCCAGATGGGAAATGGGGCGTTCCTGCATCGTCAAGGTTGGTTGAAGGCAACTAACTTCTGCGCGGACTTTCAGAGTAAGGTACTGGATATGCAGTTCGACAGGGAGAACCTCTTCGGAAAGGCAGTCGATGAGTCTTTGCAAGCGATAAAAACCGACATGGAGATGGCAAGCTCCTTAGGAACTTTGCAGCAGTGATGGCCGTCATCCTTTTGTTCTTCCAGAGGTAAACCAGGAAGATCTGCCAAAGGATATGCCATACTAACAGCTTCCACGCTCCTCTCAGGAAGTGTACAGTGGTCACTCTCAAGGCAGCGGACGACAGCAGTGGCGCCTGTGGGGCAGAGCACCAACTCCTAAACAGGCCTGAACCGGCCGTTGCCTCAGGCCCCCACCTAGGCACCCGGTGGGAGACCGGCTGGCGAAGTTCGTCGGCACGTGGGTGAAGAGCACCACGGACAGATGGGTGCTGGATGCTCTCGGACAAGAGCACACGTTGGATTTCCAACGCAGGTGTCCCGGTGTCCCTGTATCCCACTGGTTCAGCGACAAGAACAACACAGACCAGAGCTTCTGCATGAGGTGCGGGCCATGTTACAGAAAGAGCCAATAGAACCCATCCCCCAGCTTCTTCAGGGCTCCGGAGTATGCTCCAGATACTTTGTGGTTTAAAAGAAAACTGGGGTGGAGGCCGATTCTAGATCGTCGTCTCAACAGGTACTTGAAGTCCCAAAAGTTCTGGATGGTTGCGTTGCAACCTGTGCTCGGCCAACTGGAGCAAGGTGATTTTTCTGACGTTGGTTCTGGAGGACACCTACTTCCACTTTCCCATTCACAAGAAGCACTCCAAGTTCCTACGCTCCATAGTTCAAGGTCAGCATTACCAGTTCGGGGCTCTGCCTTTCGGCCTAAAATCGGCCTGAGGGTGTTTACAAATTGCCTGGCCCCGGTGGCGGCACATCTTGGTCTACAAGGCATCCACTTATACCCCTACCTGGATGACTGAGGCGCTCTACCGGCCGAACACACATCGAAGACCGTACATCTGCTGACAGAGTTGGGGTTCTCCATAAACTATCCAAAATCTTGTTTGCCATCTCAGGACGCGCTGTTTCTAAGTACCCGGCTCAGCACAGTGATGTGCTTGTCGCCGCCCCCGTGGGAGAGGGTGAGAGCCATACAGGGCAAGAGTACAGCGCTTTTCGGTGCAGACTACGACAGTTCGGTCCATCTAGTCGGTGCTGGATATGATGTCCTCCTTCATCAGCCTCGTTCGCCTGTGCAGACTTCACATAAGACCCCTCCAGGAGTTCCTGGATGTGCGGTGAATGCAGGTGTCTGGGAATTTCACAGACAAGATCTCGCTCAACGAGGACGTCCTTTGGCCGATTCAATGGTGGGGCGTCCGGTCACATCTCGTCCAGGGAGCTCTGTTTGAGGCTCCTCCTTACCAGGAGACTGTCACCACAGACTCCTCTCTAGAGAGATGGGGAGCCCATACCGGACATTTGCAAGCCATGCAAGCCAGAGGCCTCTGGCAACTGGAAGAAAAGGGCCTCCACATAAATGTTCTGGAACTTTGGGTTGTATTCTAGGCCCTAAAGTCTTTTCTGCCTTTGTTGAAGGCCAAGGTCTTGAGGATCTTTAGACAACACCACCACCATGTTCTTCCTATGGAAGCAAGGGGGGACCTGCTCGCCGGCGCTCTCCAAGAAGGCTTGGGATCTGTGGCGCTGGGCCACTCATCAGGACATGTTCTTCGTCCCTTTTCACCTGGCGAGGCGTCAAGAATGCCATTGCAGGGACTTCCAAGATGGCTGCCGGCGCAAGGAGACACGTGAGAGTCTCGCTCCGGCCGGGCCTACCAGTAGCACCCTACTAAGCACAGAACCTGAGGGCTCCCGCTACGCAATCGAGCAGCCATCCACTCCCCGGGACACCGGACGTGTCTGGGAAGCAGCCCCCCGAGATCAGAACTGCCGCGACACAGCGGGAGCGGAGCGCCCCTCCCCCATTGCGGCTATGACTCCTCTAGCGAAAGTTGGGCGTCGGAGGAAAGGGCTCTACCGGTGCAAACGAAGGTAGCCCCCACCCCCATACTCACACAGTGCATTGCAGAAAGGTTTGAACAGGGCCTTCGTGCTGCGGAGAGGAGGGTAATGTCATAGGCGTCCTTCCTTCTGCCTGAGAATCTCCTACATCAGGGGCCCCGCCCAAGGGGAAAGAACAAGCGAGTGACTGGGACCAATACCCCCCGGCAATACACTAATTGGAGGTTACTAAACAGATTTTCTCCAAGGCACAGAAGGAGATCTTCAGAGGCACCACTGTAGGGAGCACAGCGCAGCCACTCCGAAAGAACAAGGAAGCCTCTGGGGAAACAGGGGGCAAAGCTACAAAGAGAGGCCAATGTCCAAAGCTAGAGGGAGGGGCCCAACAGAACCAACAGTCGGCTAAACAAGACTCCAGTTTATTACAGATGTGGGCAGCAGATACCCCAGTGACTACCAGAGGGAGATCGCAGGAAGACTCTATAACGCACACGACAGACTACAGTCGCAACCCCTCCGGCTCCCAACCCTCGTCTAAAGACGATATGCACTCCTGGTTCGTTGAACTACAGGATAAACTCCTGTCGACGGTTCAGGACCAATTCGCTGCAATCGTAAACGACATGAAACAGGCAATCCAGGAGGTAAAACTAGACATCTCCAACCTGGAAGAAAGGACAGATACCCTGGAAAAGATAGTGCAAAATGTAGAAGATGAGGCCCTACAGTATAGCGAAACACAAGAACACTTAGTGCGTTTAACCCACAACCTGGAAATCCAATGTGAAGACCTAGAAAATAGGTCCCGCAGATCGAACATTCGCATTAAATATATGCCAGAATCAGTCCTTGACAAGGACCTAAAGAGAGCGGTGCAAGAAGTCTTCAGGGACATTATTGAAACACAATAAGCGGGAGACATCGGAATAGATCGCATCCACAGAGTGGGCCCAAAGTGCACAGGAGCACCAGGGGAAAGACCCAGAGACGTGCTGGCAGCTATGTCCTCGTATCCGCAAAAAGAACTCATTCTGCGGAGAGCGAGGCAGCGAGAACATATTAGGATGAATGGGGTGGACATCCAGCTCTATCAGGACCTGTCCGCAGTAACACTCCTAAAGAGAAGAGAAATGGCCCCACTGATGAGGGAACTGGTTGCGAAAGAAATAAAGTACAAATGGACATTCCCCTTCGGTCTGTTGTTCGACTGGGAAGGAAAGCAAAGGAGGGTGACCACATGGGAAGAGGGGCTACGCATAATGGACATCCAGCCGGAGGAGACACCGACTGGGGCCGAAAAGACTAAAGGGGATCAACAAAAGAGGCCAAGGGGATGGGAAACGGTTCGGCAGAAAAAGAAATGGAATGGGAGAGGAAACTATAAGCCATCCACATAAGAATAGAACTCCCAACCTGGCAACGTTTGGAGGGGGCTCCGTTCTCTTCTAAGGCATGCAGTGCGGTTCCCAATGAAGGGAATCGGATTCATTGGACTCAATTGGCCTGGTGCAGATCAGGAGCGTCTCACATCAAGGCCTGAGGAAGGTGCAGGGTTTAGGACCCCCCGCAAAGTTAGCCTTAAGTCTACAGAGGGCAGGGAGCGATAGGCGGAACACCAGAGCTACAATAGGTACCCTGGCCCTCCTCGGGAGCAAAGTTGGATTATGGTTAATAGTTGGGGGTCTGTTGGGGAGTTGGGTGGGAGGGATTATCCGGAAGAGCACGGGGGCCATGAAACCCGGGCAAACACGGTAGCCCACCGGGGCCGGTTGAAATGGGGAAGATAAGAATCTTAACTCTGAATGTTAGGGTCTTGAACTCCCTGGTGAAAAGGAAAAAGGTGGAGAATATGATATTCAAGGAAAAGGCAGATGTGCTCATGCTCCAAGAAACCCACATCAGAGCACAGGATAGGGGGAAAATAAGCCTACGAGGCTACAATATACTTGCACAATCAAACGCAATAGAGAAACGGGCTGGGGTGATGATAGCGACAAAGGGGGGATTGGTAGCAATGCAGAAAGACACGCAGACGGACAAGGAAGGAAGATATGCACTCACCAATATTAAATTGCACAATACCCAGCTAACTTTGGCATCCTTATATGCACCGAACACAGGCCAGGATGGCTTTCTGAGAGACACTATGGAGAGGTTGGAGGGATATGCGAAAGGCAAGATAATAGGGGGTGATTTTAATATGGCCTGGTGCCCCCAGATAGACACAAGTGCGGGGGGACCCCACCACCAGGGCGTCCCATCTGAACGCCTCAAAAAAAAGATGGAATGTATGGCACTATGTGATGCATGGAGGGAACATAAAGGCCAAAGCAAGGGATACACTTATCGCTCGCACGTGCACAACACAATGTTGAGGATAGATTATTTCTGGGTTTCGGTAAGGATTCTGGGTAAGGTTCATGGGATAGAGCTCGGCCACATATCTCTGTCAGACCACGCACCACTCTGGCTGGAACTAACAATCCCAGGGAGAGCGGGGGGCCTATGGCAATGGAGGTTCCCGCAGGAGCTATTGTCATACCCAGTGATGGGAGAGACCATCAGAGATAAAATCTCGGAATTCTTTGAGCATAACGACACAGGAGATACTCCCTTGGGCACGGTGTGGGAAGCATTCAAGGCGGTAATCAGGGGCCACATGATCGCTCTGAAGGCGTCAAGAGACAAACCAAGTCGGCAATGGGAACGAGAACTGGAAAAGAAACTATCGGAATTACGTGAGGAGCTTGTCAACCCCCGTCCCCTCCAGAACCCTAAAAAGGGCATTGAAACACACGCAAGGGCAACTTGAACTCCTTCGTAAAAAAAAAGGCAGAGATCTTTCTCCTCTACCTCAAGCAGAGATACTACATCAAGGCCAACAAGGCGGATCGATATCTAGTGAGACAACTCTCGGCGAAGCAAAAGACTATGACCATCCAGAACATTAAAAACATTCAAGGAGATAAGCTAACGCGCACCAAAGATATTGGAGAGACATTTAGGGCATTCTACCAGAAACTTAACGCTACAGAGCACCCAGATGTGGTGCACCAGGAAAGATTCCTGGAGTCAATCCCTATCCCAAAAATCTCAGAAGAAGCCAGAACGGCACTGGGTGCTCAGATAGCGCAAAGTGTAGTAAAGAGGGCTATAAAAGATCTCCCGCTCAACAAAGCACCTGGCCCGGATGGCTTTACAGCCTCATTCTATAAAAAATACGAGGACATCCTAACCCCAATCCTTACCAGACTACTAAATTCATTCAAAGACAGTGGGAATGTAACCCCGTCCATGAACGAGGCTAAGGTTTTAGTATTTCATAAACAAGGGAAAGACCCCTTCCTTCCCGGCTCATACAGACCCATAGCATTAATAAATCTAGATTCAAAGATATATACTAAAATCCTGGCAGCTAGACTCTCCCCTCTGCTCCCTTCCTTAATAAACCCGGATCAGTCAGGATTTATACCGGGGAGGCAGACCCACGATAATCTAAGGAGGCTAATACACCTAATAGAAAAAATAAACTTTTCCCGCACCCCAGCAGCGCTATTATCATTAGATGCCGAAAAGGCTTTTGACAGGGTAGAATGGTCATTCCTCTTTAAAACCTTGGAAAATATGGGATTTGGGAAGCATTATATCGACATGGTCAAAGCCAACTATACCTCCCCATCGATCAGGATAGCAGTAAATGGGGAAATCTCTGAGAGGGTTAAGATCACAAGGGGAACGAAACGGGGATGCCCGCTCTCCCCACTCTTTTATGCACTTTTCTTGGAACCACTATTAATTAAAATAAGGGAGACAAACCAAATTAAAGGTATAGAAAAGGCGGGCACTCAGCACAAGGTGATAGCCTACGCAGATGATTTTAGCACTGGAGGACCCAACACACGCCTTACCCTGCGCTATACAGATGCTAGAATCATTTGGGGACATCTCGGGTTTAAAAATAAACAAAACAAAATCGGAAATCCTACATTTAGCCGGGAGTAGAGAAACATTGGACAGGGAAGCAGGGCACACTGGCCTAAAAATAGCGGAGGAAGGTATTAAATACCTGGGTATAACAATCACGCATAAATTGGACGCCCTACATAAAAAGAATTACCCCCCACTACTAACTAGTTTAAAAAGATACCTAGAAAGGTGGTCACCGCTGAATATCTCTTGGTGGGGAAGAATCCAATCGGTGAAAATGAGCACTCTTCCTAAAATACTGTATTTTCAGACCCTCCCGATAACAATCCCGAATCCATTCTTCAAAACACTGGCAAAATCAATCTCAGCGTTCATCTGGAATGGGAAGCCCCCAAGAGTTGCTAGATCAGTCCTCACGTCTCGCATCAGAGAAGGCGGAATTAGCACTCCCACACTTTAAGAACTACTACCATGCGGTGCAACTATGGATCCTGAAAGAATGGCTAGGGGATAACCAGCGCACAGTCTGGGTGACACAGGATAGGGCAGTCGCAAGAACACCACTGGAGGATCTCTTATGGAAACCTAAACACGACAGACACCCGAACTTACGCATTAGCGAGATCATGAAAGCCACATTGAATGCATGGGATGAGCAGAAGCGGACAGGAAGCATAACCACGGCAACCACCCCATTTACCCCTATTTGCAGGAACCCACAGTTCCCACCGGGACTCAACAACAGCGCTTTCGAACACTGGGAGGAAGCGGGCTGCAGGAAAATAGGGGAAATGTTCCTGGACAATGAAGTGAGATCATTCGCTGAATGCAAAACATTATGGAATCTCACTAACGTGGACAGATACAAATATGAACAGCTCTGACACTGGTTAAAAACGCCTGAGATAACCCAGGCGGCGACTAGGGAACTGACCAACTTTGAAAAATACCTTCTCACCAACTCAGGGGACAGGAAGCTGGTATCCGCCCTATATAACTTCATAAACACACAGGAAAGGGATCTAAAATGGGCGTACATGAAAAAATGGGAATGAACACTGGGTGAAGATATCACGACCCAACAGTGGCGGCCGTTATGGGCGGACGTCCCCAAATTAACGCGCACAACCCAGACTAGGGAAATGTGGATTAAGATAATCACACAATGGCACTACACGCCAGAGAGGCTCAGCAAAATGGATCCACAAACGTCAAACGGCTGCTGGAGAGGCTGCACAGACTCTGGCACATGGAAACACATCTGGTGGGATTGCCCAGGAGTCAAAGGCTTTTGGATTGAAGTGATTTCAGAAATGAAATGAAAAAGATATTCCCGGAGGCGGATCAAATTGAGGAGAGAGTGTGGCTCTGCGGACTGAAAGGGCTGCATCCCAACAAATACACCAGAGCGCAATGAAGTAAGCTTTATGGGCCTGGTTATAGCGGCTTTGGCCACAATAGCGCAGAACTGGAAGAAACCAGATCCACCGCTAATCTACCCATGGCTACAAAAGGTCTGGTCGCGAATGACCATGGAAAAAATCACGCATAAGCTTCAAGGAACACAAGACACCTTCACAAAGGAATGGGGGGGGTGTAGTAGAATACCTACAATCAGACTATATGGAGCAATGGTGCCCACATAACATCAGAATTACGGACATATTCGCCTCATAAACAACCCTGAGAACTATTGTTACTTGAGAGCTCTTCTGGACGGGGGCGGGCGGTAGGGGAGTATTTGAGGGGAAATGTTGATTACATGTAACCGGTTTAACTTGTGAAAATAATAAAAATAAGTTAAAAAAAAAAAAGAATGCCATTGCGGACTCGCTCAGCAGGGAGCTGTGTTCTTGCCGGGAGTGGGAACTTTGCCTTGACCGGGTGGGCCTTCTGTTTGAGAAATGGGGCCAACCCCAGATCAAGCTCTTCGCGACGGCAGCGAACACCGAGAGTCAGAGGTTCGTCAGCAGGATCCCTCAACTGAGGAGCATCGGGGGGGCAGGGCGTGTTCTCGTTCCCGTGGGAGGGACGGTTCCTGTACACCTCGCCGTTTCCACTTCTGCTACATGTGATCAACACACTCGGACAGTGCCACTGCAGGATGATACTCGTCGCAATAGATCTGGTACCCCGGACCTACAACGCTTGTCAGTCATCCTCTCCATCCGGCTGCCGCTGTCTGGGGACCTTCTCACCAGAGAGGGAGTGGGGATTCTGTACCAGGACCCCCAGTCGCTGAACCTGAGGCATGGCACCTGCAGCCCTAGAGTCTGGAGGTTATGCTTTACCTGTGGAATGTAAAGATATCCTGGCCAGGGCCAGAGCCTCGTCAACGTTGAGGTGCTGTAGACCTAAATGGAAGCGCTTCTCTGTGTGTTGCTGGGCTCAGAAGATTACTCCTCTACGTGTCACATGCCTGCAACTGCTACAATACTTGCTTTCCTTGGCCACGGGGGGATTGGCTTGCGCCTCTGTCAAGGTGCATCTGACCGACATATTCAGGTACACCAGGTCTCCAGGCAGACCTTCTCTGTGGTCTCACAGGCTCGTTAAGGAGTTCCTCAAGGGGCTCTTCAGGACTTTTCTGCCGCTGAAGTCTCCTGTCCCGGCTTGGGAGCTCAACATAGTACTCACTAAGCTCATAGGAGCTCCTTTTGAGCCTATGCATGAAGTCCTGCTCCAGTTTCTCGCGTAGAAGACGGTCTTCCTTGTGGCCATCACCTCGGCCAGGCGGATAGGGGAGATCCAGGCCCTGTTTAGTAAACAGCCTTACTTGTCTTTCCGCACTTCAAGGGTGGTACTGCGTACACACCCCACCTTTATGCCAAAGGTACAGTCAGAATTCCACTTCAACAAACCTTTGTTACCTTTCTTCTTCCCAAATCCGTCGTCGCCAGCAGAGATGGCCTTGCATTCGCTGGATGTTGCTCGTGCCATGAAGTTCTACGTGGCACGTATGAAGAATTTTCGGAAGACGTCTCAGTTTTTCAACTTTGGATCTTTAAATCACAGAAAAGCCTTCTTGAAGGCTTCCATTTCCAGGTGGCTCTTCGGCTGCATCATGCACTGTCATCGACTGATTAGCAGGCCGCTGCAAGGCCAGCCGAGGGCCCACTCCAACAGAGCCTTCACAGCAACAATGGCGTGTCTCTGTGGTGTGCCCCTGCTCGATATCTGCAGGGCTGCTGCATGGAGGTACACGCACACTTTCACAAGGTTCTTCTACGTCGACATGAATTCCAGGGAGAAGTCCCTAGTCGGCCAAGCGGTGCTACGTGACCTGTTTGTTTGGGGTGAGTCGGTTCCAGAGGTGAGTGTTTATTGCTTCTGTTGAGCATTGCCACCTCCTGTGGTTGTGTATATGTACTGCTGTGTAATCGTTATTCACGAGCATGTGAATCCATGCAAGACCCCATGCTGGAGAAGGTTTGTTACTTACCTGTAACTATTGTTCTTGAGCATGGGTCTGGCATGGGTTCAAATGTGAACTCCACCTCCTTCCCCTCTGTGGCTCTTCTTGGTTCATACTGCCACTTTACGTGCTTACAAAATCTGAAGATGGCCACCAGGGGTGGAGGTTAGGGAGAGGACTGTCATTGGATGGGGCAGTATGGCCCAGAGGACAGTGATTGGTTTAAAGGAGAAATACAGTTTTAAAGTGAAACTGTTTTTTTCTTTTACAGAGGATTCACAGCCTGGCGAGAGGGAATATTCATGAGCATGCGAATCCATGCCAGACCCATGTTGGAGAACAATAGTTAAAGGTAAGTAACTTCAACCTTCTGAGAGATTGGATTACTTGCGGAGTGGAGATTTTTCCACGACAGAGGAGAGATTTCCGATAGCTGGATCCTGGAAGGGCTTTCATCTGTGTTGGACAAGGGACATCAGGAAAGTGACCAGCATTTGGTGAGGTACACTGGTGTACTTGCGGGCAGGTCCATTATTTAACAATCCCTTTCCAGATGAGTCATCATCTACATCTCTGACTGTTACAATAGGACTGGGAAGAATGGGTAGTGCCTAGATTCCCTGTCAGGATGAGATGCTTGCTTTGGCCAAATTATCCACCAGAGTTTTCTGTTACTAATGGTTCTTTCTTGCTCTCCTCACTCCTCCGTTTTTTCTGTAGTGATATGGACGTAACCAAAATGAGTCATGTGTAGGAGGAAGGAATCCATTGGAAGATGACCCCTTGGTATTCTTTCTGATGAACTAAAAAGGGTTCGGAAGGCAGCTGGCGCTAGAAATATATCTAAGAAGTTTAATCTGTGGAAGGAAAATTACTAATAGTTAAGTAATTTGTTCTGTACTGAATCATAAGAAAGCAAACAACAAAAATGCTCTTTTTAAAAATCTTAAAAGGTGTACTCATCAAGTAAGGAATACTAAAATAAGCTATTTGGTACCTGTCTGGACATCATGTTAATAATGGTCTTTCCTTTTTTTCAGCAAAAAAAGAAAACAAAGAAGGATAAGGAAATGGAGAAGCAACAGGCAGAGAAGGAGCTGTCCAAAATTGAGGCCACCCTGATGGACCCCACACGTCCACCACTGACAGCAGATGAATTTGACCGCCTGGTTCTTAGTTCACCCAACAGCTCGATTCTCTGGTTGCAGTACATGGCATTCCATCTACATGCCACTGAGATCGAAAAAGCTAGGGCAGTTGCAGAGAGAGCTCTCAAAACAATATCTTTCAGGTATTGCTTGATGTAATGCTCCAGTAACCATCGAGTCACATTGCTTGTATGGAAATGAAATGAGTGGGAGTAGAAGATAAATGCAGAGAGATGGAATAAGCCAAGTATTGCTTGTTTTACAGTAGGAGGGAAGACTGATGACTTTGTAAAACAAGTTTTCTTTTTAAAGATATGCCTAAAGTGTAAAATGTTGAGGACAAGAAGTAATGTGTAGTATGGTGTTAGTGTATTAATAACAGGATATTTTAATTTATCATTTTTTTTGTAATGTGCTACAGGTATACCAGACTCTTTAAAGCACTTTTAAGCCCAGTTAGAAAAAATCCATTCCTCCTTTTCCCAACCCCTAACACACTTACCAACCTACTTGGACCTGTTTTGACATTGCCATAAATCTCAGGGAGGAGACCAAGGCCTTTTATCCTGCAGCAAGCCCATCTACCCAGCTTGAGAAGGCCCCGTCAGTCTGTCTGATGTCCCTTTGCCCATAACCATCGCTGGATGATATATTTAGCCGCTGAGAAAGGGACCAGATTAGAAAAGTGCATGTACACCATTCCCTTCTCCCCCCGCCATTTTGCCCTCTTTGCTCATGATACAAGTAGTAGTAGGATGAAGTTTGGTATTTTGGAATGTTACTCTTCCTGCCCAACTGATAGGGCTTAAGTGTTCCTTGGACATTTGCAAGGTTTCATGTCCCTGGAATCGGTGCAAAACCTATTTTCTTTTACTGTGGGGGAGGTTCTTAATCAAAAGGGATAAAGGGTCAAGTATGATTGCTTGATTGGCTCAGACACCCAGCTAATTCCATTCCAATGGTTGATAGTTTCCTTTCCCTCCATCTGCCCTTTATACAGAATTTCAACTTGATCTGTAAGAAACAAGCATGGTATTGTTTGCTGTAGCATATTATGCCTGCTTCTGTTGCCCTTTAATAGCCAGCCTATCCCTAAACTGCATATGAAAAAATATAATGCAGATGAAGAAAAATAGATGTTTCTCCTTGCACGTACAGTGCACAAAATCTTCAAATACGTCCTGTGCTCTGAATTCAGCAACTTCCTCATATTGAGGGAGCCATTTGTCATGTTTTTTTCTTTTTCTCTGTAAGGGAGGAGCAGGAGAAACTGAATGTGTGGGTTGCCTTTCTGAATTTGGAGAATCTTTATGGAACAGAGGAGACACTCATGAAGGTCTTCGAACGAGCGGTCCAATACAATGAGCCGCTGAAGGTTTTCATGCAGCTTGCTGACGTCTATGCCAAGTCTGAGAAATTTAAGGTAACTGGCCTTTATCATGGGGTCAGTCACTCATTTATTGTGGGACAAAGCCCCTCTTTAAACATGACAGAATTGTTGCTCATATTCCTTCAGATGGACACGCTTGGTCAGATACTTATTCATCCATGCATGTGGGTGATTTACAAGCTGTGGTGTAAGGTTGAAAGTCCCTTAGTGCCTACTTTGTGAGATCATTGATCTTTTTTGCTTTGTTCCTGTGATGCCCTGACCAGTTTCCCTATTGGGTCCCATCCAAGTCTCATTGGTGATGCCACTCTTTTTGGTAGCCCTTATGGCCTACGGGGTGGGGGCTGCTGCAAAGGTGACCCTTCGTTTTTCTCTGAGAGCAACCTCAGCCACTGTGCCCTGATGCTGGTGGATGACAACTGACAACTGCCACTACCATAACGTGATGAGGTGCGCTTACCTGACAGCTGTCCTGTCGGGACACTGAACCTCCTCCTCCTCCTCCTCCTCCTCATCTTTCAGCACTGGTTCTATACTCTGTTTGTTAGAACAGCCATAACAGAGTCAACCTTCTTTCCAGTGTTCAGCCCTTCTTACAGCCAGCCACACGCTCTGATTAACTACAGTACACAGCCCTTCGCTCTGCAATCGGTGCAGAACACAAACACCTGAACCAACGCCTCACTCCTACTGCTTCACTGCAGTCATCCTTCACCTTTACTCGCCGTCTGAGTATTTATTTCCCCTGAGAACAGGCACCGTGGCTTTCCCTCGGTCAGCAGCCTCACAGGCCTGTCACTAGTGCCTCTTTCTTTGCCCTGTGAAACCTCTCACCTCGGTTGCCTTCCTCTTTACCCTGGGTGTTTTATCATGCCCCCTGTCTCAGAACACTAATCATCCCACAACATTCCAACACTCACCTAGCATTCTACCGATAACCTCACTCAGTCAGGCATGTAGGGATACAGGGAGACCAGGAAGGACATACGCTAACACCTCCCTTCATAACAGAAACTGGGAACCATAGCCCTAACGCCCAATGCCCTGCCCAATGTTGGGGCAGTTTAACACTCGAGTGGGCGTCATGAGAGTCACTGGTGAGTAGGGAGGTGTGTTGTGCAATTATGTTGGTTTTGGATTGCGAATACATAGTTGAACCCATATATATAATATGCAAATATAGGGTCAGTTAGTGCTCAAGGATGGCAGCCTTTAGACTCACTAGTGGTAGTGGCGAGTAGGAGTACATTTTTCTGCATTGGTTGTGTGTGTAGCAATATGGTGTGGGAGTCTACTGCCAGATTGTTAGTTACGTTTGGTTGGACAACTGCAGTCCAGGTTTTCCAAGCAGATGTAGTGTGTGTGTGTTTGTGTGTGCATCCTTGTGTGAGCGTGTCTCTTGTTTGGTGGTAGTTTGTAAAGGAACGTTTGGTAGGATGGAAGGTGTTGGAAGTGGTTCCCAGTCTCTGTTATAGAAGGGAAGGGGTTGTTGGGGTCTGTCCTTCCTATTTCCGTTCTCCTTACATGCCTGACTGAGTGAGGTCATCTGTAGAAGGCTAGGTGAGTTATGGAATGGTGTGGGATCATTGAGTGTTCCACCTGCGGCAGTTGGAAGAATAATAACATGGGTGGCGGGAGCCAGTGGGCTCCCTGACCATCCTTGTATCTCCTGTAATGCTAATGTACCTGATGAAATCTGAACCTGTGAAGCAACTGAATAACGAAGCTTGTTGAACTTACCTGTGCCTCCAGAGCGATTTACACAGATCGGAACAATCATACTGGGTATTTCGCAAGAACCTTAAAACTTTGTTGTTTGCACAGAAAGTACTTTCTCATGGCCCCGCTCTCTAAAAATCTATGTACCGTCACATACTAACGATTGTGTTTTCCTCACTATATGCTTTGTCTGAAATATCTGCGTACTAACCACATCTATGTAACATAGCGCCCTGATGCCTGAGGGTCTGGCGCACTGCTATAAATGTCAATATAAATAAAATAAATTACCTTCATATCATACTCTATGGAGGTCTCAGGGGCTGGGTAGCAAGATACAAGCTATCTGCAGCCTCCAGAGTCATAGAATGACACAAGCAGACCCCCAGGTTGGTTATCCCAGAGTTGGACAGTACCTTGAAGTGAGGAAGAAGGGGACTTTGGTGGATCCTGTGACAGCACTCGCACAGGGTGGGATGCCCAGCAATGGATCTTCGAGGTGGTGGCTGGTTGGTGCCTTCTGCAGGCGGTTGTCGTGGTGGTCAACTCTACACAACTTGGTCCTCGCCTCTGTTGAGGGGACTCTGGAGTGAATTCGAGTTGTTGCAGGCTTGGAAGGATGCTGTTGGGACAAACTCCCAGATATGCCAGAGGGCACTAGGAGTTTGCAGACTCTCAGAAGGCTCAACTCCTTCCACAGGACAAACTGAGGACTCTGTCAAACAGCAAGTTCAAACTGTGGTTTATTACAAACAAAACCAACAGGGATCAGCACAGTGACAGAAGAAATCCATGGACAGCTCACCATCTCCTGGCTCGCAGGCCAGTTTTGTACCCTTGTGACGTCAAAATGACGTTACAACCTGAGCCCTTCTCCAGAACCATTGGATTTCGTACTGAGTAATATACCACCTATAGTGGACACCATACATGTTAGTCTACTGGCCCTCGCATGTCAGGTGGCTGGCCTGGTCCATCCCCAAGTCACTATAACAATGTTGCAGTGTTAGGGTCTTGCCATTGGTCCTTGCCTGTTGTTACCCACCCATAGGATACTAAACTGTGATTGGCTAGAGCTGACATCCCCAGGCCTGGGATCCGTAAAGGTTCTTAGCTCTTGGTGTACCTTTTCAAGGCAATAAGACTGACTGTCTGCATTGTAACTTGTGTGTACCACCTTAGGCTATGAGAGTGCTCGTTCACTCTGTGCAACACTTGTCTCACATTGTAATATCTTTGTTGCGGTCCTCTGTCTGGTAGTGTGAGATCGGCTCTTTCCCTGCACTGATCGCTGTCCATTGTCTGCGTCGGCCGGGTCATGTGTTCAGAGACCATGATTTGGAGCTGTGCAGCTCTGAATTATGAGATATAATTTGTATTTGCTGCAGCTGGTGCTGCTGTCATTCAAGGAATGGAATGTCATCTGTATTTTGTGGCCTTGGCAACGGGTCCTGTCTCTCACGTTTTGCCATTTATTCAGCCTGAATTCAGCTAGGCTCTGGCTGAGAGGCTTGTGGCCTGCTGTAATTTTCCTAAACTCTTTTATAATGCGGTTTCTACAGTGTTGATGCTATTCTACATTCTCCATAGGTTAATCACACTTGGTTATGTCAGGCCCCATAGGTGCTCCTGCAGTTCCATAAAGTTCTCCGGCATGGGGTCTGGCATGGATTCCGAAGCTCATGAATATTCCCCGTCAGGCCGGGAATCCTCGGTATAGAAAAAAATCAGTATCAGTTTCGTTTCTGATCTGTCTTTCTTAGTAGTAACCAATCACTGGTCTCTGGGGTAGACTGCCCCCAGCCAATGACTGCCCTCTCCCTAAGCCCCGCCTCTAGCAGCCATCCTCAGATTTTTACCGCACGTTTAAGTGTTGGGAGTCTTCGTGCTGTAGCTCTCAAGCTTTTGCTGCGTTTTCGTGCTTTTTCAGGAGATTTTTCTCATTTTTCGGTTAAATAGAGCCTCAAGCTCCACCGTTTCTACATCCGATCAACGGGGATCCGTTTTAGAGTTTTCTACGCCCCTCAAGGGTGAAGATTTCGTCGAGTTATGCTTTTGGAGTATTCCAGAGGTTCCGAGGCCTACCCCGGACATGGCCCAGGAGAAAGGAAGCTCGACGCCCGGGAATCTGTTCAGGACCTGCCCTGGATGCCAGCTTCAGAATGTGTTCAAGGAGGACGAGCATTCGTTATGCCTCTACTGTCTCCATGAGGACAAGACGCACACGGAGAAGGCTGTGCGTTTTGTGGGAACATGTTGGAGCGGACCATGAAGGATCGCCACCTCCGTCTCGCCAACTGGCTGGAAGGGAAGAGCCCGTCAGGCGAGAAGAAGAAAAAGAAGTCAGAGCGGTCTTCTAAGTCCTGTGAGGGCGCCCCGGCGACGGGGGCCCAACAAAAGGCGAAGCACCGCGAGTCAGCGGGCACCGGGAGCGCTGAACGGTCAGGCTCCTTGGCTGCCAGGCAGGGCGCATCCTCCCGGCGCCATCAACCACGAGCCAACGCTCTGGCACGGGTAAGAGGAAGTCCGAGAACCCGGCGAAGCTTCTGGAGAGGCCCTGGTCGATCTCGAAGATTCCGGCAGAGGGGGAGCGAGGCTCGGACCCTCCCCCCAAGGTGAAGGCCCCAGGCGTACAAAAGGTGACGATGGCCTTAATTCACCCTGCTAAAACCTCGATTGAGGATGTCGCAGCGGCCCTGGCTCAGCCTGTGGAGGCTACGCCAGTGGAGGCGACCTCAGGATCCAGAGTCTCCCTGCCACCGCGGACGGAGTCGTCTTTCAGGCCCATTGAGAAGACCCCCATGAAGTCCTCGTTGGAAAAGGAGGGGGAGGTGGCCATCATGGATACGGACACGACCTCTGAAGAAGAGCTCATCCAAGTCGTGGAGGAGGCCCAGCCCATCGATAGGGATCCCGACGAGAGCGACAGTGTCGCCGACGAGGTTCCTCAAGAGCCCTTGCGCCCGTCGTTTCCGGTGCCGCAGGACACTTAGGCAGCCATTTTGTCAGCGCTTCAGTCCTTATGCTCGGAGATGAGGACAAGGTTGCCCCTCCCCCTGACGGAGGTACCTGAGCCAGACCCGACGGGGGAACCGGAGCCGGCACCTTCGGAAAGTCCACCGCATAAGAAGAGGACGACGCATCCTATGCCACCTCTCCCACCTCTGCGGCCTGCTCTGCCTCCACCCCCCCGGTCTACCCACGGGGATGATACAGGCACGGACACTGCTACGACAGGTAAAGATGACGACGGAGGCGACGAAGGAACGTGTCCCCCGTCGCCCCCTGCTCGGCCTTCCCTGCCCGACGAGATTGGATCCTTCCATGCCATGATTTCCAAGGCATCCGAGCTCTTCCAGCTCTGCCCAGAAGAGAAGAAGGAAGGGTTCCTTTACCAACGGCGCAAGGCTAAAAGGAAGACGGTCCTCGCCGTACCACTTCTTGATTACATCTGGGATGAGGGGCTCGCCCTCCTCAAGAATCCTGCCACGGCGCCGGCAAAGAGGGACCGGTACGATAAGAAGTACCGGGTCCCCGACGCTGTCCCCTTGTGCCTTTGGGTGCAACCTACCACGGATTCGGACGTCTCGGCGGCGGCAAAGAAGAAAGCTGGGGGGGTGGCATCGGCCTCGACATCAACTTCCCCGCCGGACGGCGAGGGCAGGAAGCTGGACACGATGGGACGACGGGTCATCTCATCCGCAGCAACGACTATCAAGGCGGACAACGCCCTGGCTATCGTAGCCCGCTACGACGGGGAGTTGTGGTTCAAAATCGCCCCTCTGTTGGACTTGCTTCCGGACGCCAAAAGGGCTGAGGCCCTTGAAATCTTACAGGAAGGTGAGATTGCTTCAGACCATGCCATCATCGTGGCAACGGACATCGCCGACACCGGTTTCCGTCAGTTGGGCAACGGCGTTTGCCTGAGACGACGACGAGGATGGATCAAGGCGACGGATTTCCGCCAGGACGTACAAACCAAGGTTTTGGACATGCCCTTCGACATGCACAACCTGTTTGGGAAGGCGGTTGATGAGTCCTTTCAGGCCATCAAGACAGACACGGAGACTGCCCAGGCACTGGGAGTGCTCCAACAACGATGGCCGTCCTTTCGGAGCTCCGGAGGCAGACAAGGTGCCTCCAAGGGATCCGGCAGTGGCTCCTCCACGTACCGCCAAGCGGCAAGATCTTCGTCCCAGGAAGCCTACAGGGGATGCGGCAAGTCAGGTGGTGCCCGTCATTGTCGACAGGGAGGTCAAGGAGGCAAGGCGGCCTCCAAACAAGATTGAACCGACCGTGGGGTCGGGACCCCGCCGAAGCACCTCGGTTGGAGGCCGGCTGGCGAGGTTCGTCAGCGTGTGGGAGTCCATCTCCACCGACCGTTGGGTGTTGGACGCCCTGGCCCAAGGGCACGCCCTCGAATTTCAGAAGAAGTGCCCTCGCGTTCCACCCGTGGCCAGGAAGGAAAATCACGTCCCTCAACTACTGTTGGAAGTAAGGGCGATGCTCAAAGGTGCCATCGAGCTCGTCCCAAAGAGGCTTCGGGCTCCAGAGTTTACTCAAGGTACTTCCTCGTAAAAAAAGAAGACGGGAGGATGGCGCCCCATCCTGGACCTGCGATGACTAAGTACATCAAGGCACAGAAGATCCGGATGGTCACCCTCCAGCACATGCTGGGACTGCTGGAGGAGGGCGATTTCCTGTCGTCGTTGGACTTGGAGGATGCGTACTTCCACATCCCCATTCTAAAAAGACACCGAAAGTTCCTCAGGTTCGTGGTCCAAGGGCGGCACTACCAGTTCAAGGCCCTCCCGTTCGGATTGAAGTCGGCACCCAGGGTGTTCACCAAGTGCCTCGCACCGGTGGCGGCGCGGCTGCGCCTACAGGGGATCCACGTCTACCCCTACCTGGACGACTGGCTCATCCGGGCAAGGACAAGGGAGCTTGCCGTGGAGCACACTGCGAAGACCGCCCAGCTGCTCACGGACCTGGGGTTCTCCATCAACTTTCCAAAATCCCACCTGGTTCCGTCGCAAGTCGCCCTGTTTCTGGGAGCCAAGCTCGACACAGTGGCGCGGCTGGCCTCGCCGTCTGAGGAAAGGACCAGGACCATTCTGGGCAAGGTGCAGCGTCTGCTGGCCACGGATATGGCCAGGGTAAGATCCATCAATTCCCTCCTCAGGATGATGTCCTCCTGCATTTATCTGGTGCGCCTTTGCAGGCTTTGGATGCGCCCCTTACAAGAGTTCCTCGACGGGCAGCTTCGAGGACAGGATCCCTCTCAACGAGACGTTTCGTCAGGCGATCAGATGGTGGGGTACCCGCTCTCATCTGTCGGCAGGCACGGACTTTCAGACCCCAGCTCACCAGGTGACGGTGATGACGGATGCCTCCTTGGAAGGTTGGGGAGCACACTCCAGAGATCTTCACGCGAGAGGCCTTTGGCTCCCGGAGGAGAAGTCACCCCACATCAACATCTTGGAGCTCCGCGCAGTGTTCAGGGCCCTCAGGTCTTTTCTTCCGTCCCTCAAGGGCAAGGTGGTGAGGATCTTCACCGACAACACCACCACAATGTTCTACATCCGGATGCAGGGCAGAACCAGATCCCCTGCCCTATCCAAGGAAGCCCAGGATCTGTGGCACTGGGCCGTCGCCCAAGGGATGTTTCTGGTGCCTTTTCCTCTGCCAGTAATAAACACCATTGCCGACTCACTCAGCAGAGAGCTGCGCTCGTGCCACGAGTGGGAACTACGCAGGATCAAGTGGATCGACTCTTCCGTCGATGGGGCGAACCCCAGATCGATCTCTTCGCGACGGCAACAAATTCCAAGTGCCGTAGGTTCACCAGCAGGTTCCCCCTGCCGAGGAGCATGGGCGATGCTTTCTCGTTCCCCTGGGACGGCCTATTTCTTTATGCGTTCCCTCCGCTGCCGTTGCTGCTCCGGCTCATCAACCAGCTCAAGAGGTCCCGGTGCAAGATGATCCTCGTCGCACCGGCGTGGCCGAGACCGATCTGGTTTCTGGACCTTCTGGACTTGTCAACGTCCACACCAGTCAAGCTGCCGACGGACGCAGATCTTCTCTCCAGAGAAGGAGGCGCCATTCTTAACCACAACCCGGAGTCGCTGAACTTGCAGGCCTGGCTCCTGCAGCACTAGAGTTTGGAGGGTACGACATCCTTGCCGACTGCAGAGAGGTTCTTGCAAAGGCCAGGGCGTCCTCAACTCTCAAGTGCTTACGGACATAAATGGAAGCGGTTATCTGTCTGGTGCAGCGCACAGGAGATTAACCCTCTGCGGATTACGGCCCCTCAAGTATTGCCGTACCTACTGTCATTGGCCAAGGCTGGACTAGCTCACGCTTCCATCAAGATACATCTGGCCACCATCTCACGATACACCAGAACTACGGGACGTGCGTTCTTGTGGTCTCATCGACTGGTGAAGGAATTTATGAAAGGATTGTTACGATCTTTCCCGCCGGTGAAGGCCCCTGCCCTGGCGTGGGAGCTCAACGTGGTGCTGACCAGGCTCATGGGGGCCCCATTTGAGCCTATGCATTAGGCACCGTTGAAGTTTCTGTCGTGGAAGACAGCGTTTCTCGTGGCCATCACCTCCGCACGACGAGTGGGAGAGATCCGGGCCCTATCTTGCAAGCCGCCATACTTGACGTTTCACAACACGAGGGTAGTGCTGAGGACGCACTCCTCCTTCATGCCCAAGGTGCCGTCGGACTTCCACCTCAACGAACCCTTGGTGTTGCCAGTTTTCTTCCCGTCTCCTTCGTCGCCGGCTGAAAGCACTCGTTGGACGTAGCTAGAGCGCTGAAGTTCTACGTGGACCGCACGAAGAGTTTTCGAAAGACATCACAGCTGTTTGTGAACTTTGGGACTGTGAATCAAGGGAAGGCTCTCTCGAAGACTTCCATTTCCAGATGGCTCTCCGGCTGCATCATGCACTGTCACCGGTTGGCAAACCGACCGCTGCCCGGCCGTCCGAAAGCCCATTCGACCAGAGCGATTGCTGCTACCACGGCGTTCCTGTCTGGTGTGCCCCTGCTGGACATCTGCAGGGCTGCGATGTGGAGGTCGATGCACATCTTCACAAGATTCTACTGCGTCGATTGGGACTCCAGGGAGGAGTCCAGGGTCGGCCAAGCAGTGCTGCGCAACCTGTTCGCTTAAGGTGAGCCTGGTGAGGAGGCAAGAGATGCTTAATATTGAGTTGTTGTATTGCTTAATGTTGAGCCTGTTGTCACCTCCCGTGGTTGTGCATTTGTGTACTGCTATGTATTCTCTTATTTATGAGCTTGTAAATCCATGCCAGACCCCATGCTGGAGAAGGAACAAGTTGCTTACCTGTAACTGTTGTTCTCCAGCATGGGTCTGGCATGGATTCACATGCAAACCCTCCCGCCTACCCCTCTGCGGCTCTTCACTTGGTAATACTGCCACTTTACGTGCTACCAAATCTGAGGATGGCTGCCAGAGGCGGGGCTTAGGGAGAGGGCAGTCATTGACTGGGGGCAGTATGACCCAGAGACCAGTGATTGGTTACTATTAAGAAAGACAGATCAGAAACGAAACTGATACTGATTTTTTTCTATACCGAGGATTCCCGGCCTGACTGGGAATATTCATAAGCATGTGAATCCATGCCAGACCCATGCTGGAGAACAACAGTTACAGGTAAGTAACTTGTTCCTTATGCGCACGTAAGAATCTGCAAGCTTTGCTCAGGATCTCTTGCTTCTTGCAGTTTCTGTGTTGCTGCATTTAACTAATGGCAAAATAATAAAGCAAAGACAGTATGTATATGTATCTGTCCTTTATAGAACTGTATGCTCGTGTTTGTGTATTAGAGTGCATGTTTGTGTCCCGAAGAGCGGATGGCACGTGTGCGTCATGTCTAACACTGCTAAGTTGTGGTGTCTCTAACGACGTCAGAAACATGGCTTCTTGGCGCTTTAATCAATACTGTCTATAGAGGTGTCTTTGGGTGCAGCCTGGGGCTCCTCGTCCACTCTGGGGCAGATTTGTACCACACCTGGCCTGTAGGGCTGGCGGAGAGGGTAGCTCTCGACATATTTGTCAACCAAAGGTCCGTTGTGAATTTGTCCGAAATAGAATGGGAGGTTGCGATGTTTCCTGGTCTTCTTCCATGTCATGTATTTTATAGGAGGGGGAGGAGGGAGTAGGCTTCCCCTTCCCTCTTCAGTCCCCCCGCTGGTCGACCTGTCGACCACATTCTTATGACAGTCCCTTTGCCCTGGGCTGCCATATCTTCGTTATTCCTCCAAGATGGCCATGATAGTTTGTGTGGTCGGCGAACGACCAGTGCATGTAACAGCACACTCCTTCAGGGTTGCACCAAACCCACTTTCCTTCATAGTACTTTGGATTGTGCGGGTTGTCCAGCTTCATCGATTCGGTTGGAAATAGGTTAATCTGCGCGATCTTCGATCTGATCTTGTCCTGTCCTGCGACAAGCTTGTCCTTTGTTCCTGCTATGTTTATGTCCATTAGGATCTGCATTCCGATAGCTGCTTCTGCTGTTTTCTTGAGCCTGCTAATGAAGCTTTTGATCCCACACATTGATGCTGCTCCCAGCACGAGTGCTCCTGCTATCACCTTCAATCCGTCTGACAGCCATGATGGCATCCATGACCATATGTACTCCAGCCAGCTCTTGTCCTTCCCAGTTTCTCGTGCTTCATCTTCCATTTTGGCATGCATCTGTGCCAGTTGTGTTACTGCATCTGATGATGTCCTGTTATCTTCGTCATTGGCAGGTATTATTGTGCAACAGGAACCCCCTATCTTTGCGCAAACTCCTCCTAACATAGCTGTGAGGAGATCCATAACATTCCTGTTCTGGAGTGCTACCAATCTTATGGTTCTGAGCTTTTACTTTATGGCGTTGAACCCATTCACCTTCGAGTTAATCGTATTATCGGCTGCCAACAAGTGATGCGTAACCACTTGGCATTCATGTATTCTGTATGCCTAGTATTAGCGATGCGAAGAACATCAGTGTCCTGCTGAACAGGATCTCGTCCAGTGCTGTTGCTGATGCCTCCGAAAAAGTATTCCCCCCCCCCTCTCTTCACTCTGCTCAATCTTCCCTGTTTCTCCGTCTTCTCTGCCTGGGCCGTTGGTGCCCCCTGTTAGGGAGAATTCTCTCTTTAGGCTGAATTTCCTAACCTAGTGAGTCCTCCAGCAGCTTTGCTGGATTTCTGGAGTTTGTTTTTTTTCCTCCTGCCAAGAGTGAGACTCTTTTTCTCCCACTCTTGGACATGATTTATGGTATTCCTTTGATTGGTAATGTGTTTTATGGGCTATGGGGTCCTTTACTCCATAGGGTCTCATGTGTTTTTACTATATGTGTTACACAGCACCCTCTGTGCAGTAACACGGGTGTCATAGTGACACCCCACCATAGACTCCATACCCTGGGACTGACTACTGTCTCCCAGGGCATGTAAAGTCACCATTGGCTTTACTAGTCCCAAATTATTAACAGAAACCAGTACAAACCATCATATTGTGGACGTACTGGTCTGGGCAATTCGATTGCCCTGGGGTCTGTTAGTCGAGGGGGCACGTCTCCGTCCCCCCTGATCGAGTTTTGGCTGGTGGCAGTGGAAACTACTTTTTATATTCGACCGCAAATTTTTCCCTATGGGATTTTCCCATTGTTCGAGGCTACCAACTTTAATTATTTAATTCTCATAGCCTCGAACAAACCGCCGGTTTATTTAATTAATATTAATTCTCCGGTTGGTATTTTTTGCCAAGACTCAATTCTAAAATGGCATTTGTTCTCTTCTATGACTCCAACCCAAGTCGAGCCCTTTGTTCCACTTTTTGGTGGGCTTCTCCACAGAAGCCTCCAAAAGTGGTGCCACTCAGGCTGGTTACCACAGGAGGTGTTGGAGGGGGTTTAGGCACCCTGGACTGAGTTACCGTGGTAACTCAAGTCGCACTCTTGTGTGATTGGCCCAAGTGGTGAGCCGGCCGGCTCACCACTTAGCATGTTTGAGTGACAGCTAGGCTGAGTGAATGGGGGTATGCTGCATAAAAGCAGGGCTTTGGGGACTGGAACTTCAGAAGTCGCACACAGGACCTGAGAATCCGACGAGGGAGAAGCTGAGCTGACCTACCACGACGACACCACCAATGGAGCCCTGCAGAACCGACTCACCACTTCCCGACGACCGAGATCATCTCCCGGCTGGAGAGGCTTCTTCCCCTGACTGGTGGGCACAACCAGTTTTACCTTCTTTCTTCGCACCCCAGACCGGTTTGTGGTCGAACTGCCCGTGCCAAGCACCCCAGCGGCCGGATAGCCACTCACCACTGAACCGCGAATCAACGGACCGCTCCTTGTACCTGAGAAACTCTGCGGCTGGTTTCTTCCCTGGCAGTGCAGCGGACTCCTGTCTTCCTCCACGACGATATCATCTCCTCCCCCGGACGAAGCACCGACTTGCATCCGCTGCCAGGAACAACTGCCCCTGCTGGAGTGTTCTCACCACTTTAAGGTACCGTGTCCGCCAGGCCTCCCTTTCTAAAGATTGCTACAAGGTAATAATAACTCCTTAACCTTCTGGACTGGGCTGGCCGCCTTGACCCTCGAACTGGTCCCTTTCTTTGGTCCAACTCCTTTTTGAACCATTACAAGACTTTTGTGCACTGCAACCGTGTGACCTTGGACACATTTCGTTTCGATCCTCTTAAAGCGGATCCGGCCTACTGACTCTGAATTCACGGTTTTACTTTGCCTTCCTCTCTTGTTATGTTCTTGTAAAAGTGTTGGGATCTGTTTCAATTTGTTCTCTGCTTTTCTCTCCCTTTTTAAAACGAACTATTAGAGTCCCATCTATGTTAAGCGCTCACCGCTGTCTGAAAATAAGTGGGGCTTTACTTAAGACTTGTCTAATATTCTTTTAAGGGAGTGTATATCTTTTAGTGACCGTGTTTTTGAATTGCTTACTATTAGTGCCTGTGTGTTTTTCTAGATTATATCTCTTTTACACCAAGCCCTGGTCAGTGTTTACTTGCTCTATTGTGTGCTCTTGACCTATTGTGAATACTCTGTATACTGCCTAACTCTTCTTGAGGGAAGTCTGACTGCTCAGCCACAGCTACCAAGTGAGTCTGTGTGGTACAGACTGCTACCAAGTGGGTTTACTGCCAAACACCTGTAGTCGTAAATCTTTTGCAGTGGTCCCAGAGGGAACTGCACAGGTTTCTGCCTAACACCACCCTGACCGATCTTTTCCTTCTCTTATTGTTCATTTTCGGCAATCCATCGAGCTTTACATCCTTTTTAGGTACTACCAACAAGGGCATGTTGATGTGCACCAGCAAGCGAACTCCTCCCCATTCAGGTGGCAGCTTCTCATATGCCTTTGATCCACAGGCCCTGTAGTGATCCATCAGCACTGCTGTTCCTGCTCTCTTCGCTGCAAGTTGTTCATTTGTTTTGCACCCAACGTTCTCACCCACTTCAACATCGCAGTTGTTCTGATAGCACACAGCTGGTGTCTTCAGAGGGATTATCGGCATCTGTCCAGCTTCATTTTCTACTCGTGTCAGCAATTTCACGCTCACATCCCATTCCTTGAGACACTTTTTGTTTTCTTCCTGCACCTTGTTCACGGACTGGGCTAGTGTCAGTGCCTTGCTTCCCACCACTCCATCCTGCCATCCATTGTTGGTGTACACTCATCCATACATTAATAACTGCAGCCTTTCCCAGCAGCCAGGCTCTCCTCAACTCTTGTCCAGGGACATGGCAGTTCCTTCAATGTGATAGTCTTCGGTTCTCCCTTTTCAGGTCCGTCAGTTATGTACTGTATGGCCACATCAAGCTGCCAATAATTGTTCATCTTGTCGTTATGTAATTATCTCTGTATGGGAATGTTCCTTTGGACATCCATCTCAATGTTGCTGTCTTCCCTTGGAATCTTCCTCACGTTTCCACCATCGCGAGCGAGATGCATCAGGCACTGTACCCTTGCTGCAATGCATTTCAGTTGCTCTGAACATGCTACAGGCACTCATGGCGTAGGGGATTAAAGAGCAGACATAATAGCTCTCCCCAGTGGTTTCCTTACCTACTGTTGTCATGTGTTTGTACCACATGTTATTAGACAATCGAGCAGTGCCGGTGAGATACATGTATACTCCCTTCATGTCTGTGTCAACACTGCGCTTACCTCTCCTTAGCTTATCAGCAGTGTTCTCTCGTCCACCTGACATGGTCGTCCCACCTGGTTGGGTTGGGGTAATGTTAGTAGAGGGTACAGCGATAACAACAACATATAATTGCCAAAATATGAATCCCATCAAGCCACTAGGAATCAATAGACACGACATAACGATAATGTTCTTTATTGTTCTTTTCATTTCCGCTTCCTTGCAGCTTGGTTATACAGTTGCCCGCCTAAAATGCGCATAAAAAGGTGTTACTTTGTTAGTATTCTTAATGCCATTAAGCCCCGAGGACCAAAAAATCACTTATTGCGAAGGCAAATACATCCTCCCAGATCCTTCTTCCTGGGGGGTCTCTCAATATAGCCAGCAGTGGGGGATCACCATGCTCAAGTTGTGGGTAGCTTTGGACCAGATACTCTCCAAAGACAAGGTAATATACTCCAGGGGATCACGCTCTGAATCTGTTCGGTCTTCTCACAGTGTACAAACTGATTAGAGAAAGCTTCTGCGTGGTAGGTGGAAGGTAGCATGGGTAAAGCAAACAGTACAATTCACCATGACATTCACATAGAACCTGTGTGTACGGAAAGGGAAAATAACAGACAGTGTTTCCTTAGTCAATTTGTACGAGTATTCCACTTGCCACTTCTGCTGCTTGGGATCATTTGACCATGGGATGTCCATGTCTCTCTAACCTAGTAAGGTCTGCACGCTCTTGTAGCTCATCTAGGTGCTAAACGTTGGCCCCGACGGTCACAGGGACTTTGTTGCCAGGTGAGACCACTGCTTTGTAGGGTTTGATGTCTTGTAGGTGATTCCATAAAGTTTTCCCTGCCAGCTTGACAGTACGGTCTGCCAATTCCTGGACCACATTGGGTCCAGTAAATCTAGGCGCATTCCAGCGCCTTATAAAATTGCGCAGGAGATGAATATCACCCACTTTCACAGGATGTTTTAGTTCACTGTCTTGTGGTGCGTCATGGCAGTCTCTCTTTTCCGTCTTCGGGGCCCCTGGATTCGCTGTATCTGGTAAGAGAGAAAAGGTGCTAGCAACCGGAGAAGTGATGTATTCATACATTTCCTTTCCTACCACATCTGCATTACTCAGTCCTGCAGTGCTCTTGTAAGAGGAGCCAGGGGAAGATGCATTCGCTGTCCTGTCTCCACCTCATGGGGTGTTAAATGGTAGTCGGACCCTGGCTTATTACGCAATTCAAACCAGGCAATGGGTACATTTTGTAGCCAATTTTCTTGGTGCTTTGCTGCGTCTTGGCTATGCACTCCCTTAGGAGTCCATTCAGGCATTCACACATCCCGTTTACTTGCGGGTGGTACGCACAAGCGGATTAATGCTGAATGCCCAGCAGGGTTGTGATGTGTTGAAACAGTTCATTGGTGAAGTGAGGGCTGTTGTCGGACCGCAGGACTTCACACATGCCCCATCTCGGAAAAACCTCCCTGACCAATAACCTGGCTGCCCTAAGGGCGTCAGCATGTGAACAGGGACCGGCCTCGATCTACCTATAGAATGGGCAGACAACCACGATCATGTAGGTGTACCCTTGGCAAACTTGTATCATATCCACATAGTCCATGTGGAGATGCAGAAATGGACCTACAGGTTTTGGTATGGCTCCTCTCACAACTCTCAATGTATGCCCTGCTGTAATCTGCTGGCATGTCGAGCAATTACTCACAATCAGTCACATGTTCATTCAAATTTGGAGAGAACCACATGTCTCCAATGCGTTTAGCAATGACCTCCTTACCGGTATGTATTCGAAAGTGAAATTGTGCTAATGCTGCCTTCAATAATGCCAGCAGCATGACCACTTTCCCTGTGTTGTTCTGTCACCATAAAGCATCTGTCGGAGACATTCCGCACCCTTTCTTTACCCATAGCTCTTTCACCTCCTTGGGCGCAGCTCGCTGCAGCTCCATAATCTGAGTCTCTGGTAATACATTGTAACCTTCCTTCATCACCATGTTCCCCACCCCTCCCTGAGCCTTTTGCCTCTCTCTGTTCCCACAATTGCCCAAAATACGCAGTGCTTTTTGCCTCAAAATCTGCTGCTTCTATTTCTCTTGAGATGGGGTCATCCCCTTTGGTGTGGGCCTGGCACTTCACTAGTGCTACTGTTTTTGGATAAGCAATTGCCTCAATCAGTCTGTCCAATAATAGAGCATGCTTCACTGAGGCCCAGTCTGCTCTCCTGAACCCTCTCCTGAGCCATTGTGCCAGTCCTGAGTGTACTGTTGACGTCATGTATGCGGAGTCAGAGTAAATCGCCCCTTTCTCTACGCTGCTTTCCATTGCTAATATGAGAGCCACTAGTAGTGTAGCTTGTGCTGAATAATGGAATGGTAGTCATCCACTTGCAACCACCTCACTTGTCCCATTCTCTTTGTCTTACCACTGCAGGCCCAGTACGTCTGACCCCATCAGTTTGATCAATTGTCAACGAACCGTCAATGTAGAGCATGTCTCCCCACTAAAGTGCGTCTTCCTCTACCTTGTGTGTCTCACTGAACAGCTTGGTATTTTGTGCAGTCATGTGCATAGTCTCCTGCCTTGAGTACATCTGCCAAAAATGTCACTGGGTTTACAGTCTTGCATCTTACTATCTTCAATCCTACATTCGATCGTATCACCTTGTACCCCGATGCTCTCTGTGTGGTCAGTGTGCTCTTTGGCTTATGCAGTATTACAAAGAGGGCATGTTCCACGTAGAGTGGTGGTGCACCCCATTTTTACTGCTGATGGCTTCTCTACTGCGAAGGCTGCAGCTGCCAAATCTTCGCACGGGTAATGTCCACTCATTACTGGGTCAAGCTGTCCACTGTAGTGAGCTATTGGCTTATGGTCCATGCTTGTCTTCTGTGTCAGCACTACCTTCATCACCACACCGTCAGTGTGCGAAAATAAGAATTCCTTTTTGTAGTCTGGGTCCCTAACACGGAGACAGTGCTTATGGCTTCCTTCAGTTCCTCAAAGGGCTCAGGCCTCTCTGTGGCCCAGGTCAGTGACTTTGTTCCCCTCTGTGCCTCTTTCAGGGCGTACAGTAGCAGCCTTGTGTATGTACACAGCCCCAGGAACTTTTGCATCTCACTCACTGTTGTGGGCTGTTTTTATTTGTGTGTACGTGGGGGCGATCTGTCGGCCGTCCTTGGATATCATCTGTCCAATATACAGCACCTCCTTCTGACGAATACTGTAGCTTAGCTTTGTCCACCTTGTAACCTTTGTCGGCTAACACTGTCGGCATGTGCACCAAATCTCTTCTGCATTGATCTTCTATGTCACTGCAAATCAAAATGTCGTCTACATACTGTAGAACTGTGCTCTCTGTCTGTATGTTGCTCAGGTCCATTTGTATCACTTTGTTAAAGATATATATGGTGACTTGCAGTACCCTTGTGGCAAACGAGTGTGCTTCCACTTCTGATTTCTATACATAAAGCTGGTCAAGTCTTGTGAGTCTGGGTGTAGTGGCACTGAGAAGAATGTATTCTTCAAATCAATGACTGTGAAACGGGCAGCTTCCGCCGGAATGCTGCACAACATTGTTGCTGGGTTTGCAACTAGAGGATACTGTGCTTTTACAGTATGGTTAAGAGATCTTAAATCCAGGATAAAATGCCATGATCCCCCCTTTGACTTGCGGACGGGGTACACTGCTATGTTGCATGGGGATTCTGATGGTACCTTAATGCCTCTATCAATCAGAGCTGTGATTATATCATAAATGCCTTCATCTGCTTCCTTTGTTAGGGTGTACTGTTTTACTCTTGGCAAAATCGCTCCTGGTTTCAGTTTAATCTTCACCCCCCCATGCTCTTTATGCAGCCCACATCATAAGGATTTGTGCTCCATAAACTGCTGGGTACTTTGGCCATATCCTTCTCCCAGAATGAGGGTGGTGCCTCTAGCGCCATCACCATTCTCTGTTTGCACCTCTTTGTAGTGTATCTGCAACCAGTAGGTTATGCACATTTTGAACACCATCTCCAGTTCCTCTCTCTCTTTCTTGAATAGTTCATCTGTCACTGTAGTCAGCCTGCATCCCTCTGCAACTGCGATTATTGCTCTCTATGCCCTGCCTGTATCATCCATCCCGTGCACTGCGATCCAATCTTCTCTTGCCACCACTGCCTCTATTTATATGGGCACTATTGTTCCTTCTGGCTCGTCCAATGGTGTTTCTGCCCTGAACAGATATTTGTTTGGGACCCGCCACACTTTCCCTGGAATGCCTGGGAGGCATAAAATAGCAATGTCAGTCCCATACTGGAACATCTGTGTCCACTGGTACCCCCCCCTCTGAACCATACATCCACAATATGCTTGGACAATCTGCCTCACATTGAGCATGTGCATGCCTGGTGTTGAGCGCACTATACCTTTGTGAATGAAATGGTCATGTTTAGTCTGCTCATGATGTCTCGTCCCAGTATGTTTATAGGTGTCTGTCGAGATTAGAGTAAAGGTAGTGATAGATTGTGATCTACTGTAGATGGTGAGATATTATCAGTAAAAAGAACCACTTCTGAGTCCCAACCCCAATGTCCTTGAAGTTGCAGTCGAAACAGTGCTTCCGGAGACTTTGCACCAACATGCAGCACATGACCCAACGTATTGGAGTTTTGCAGGCCCGGGGTGGGGGGGGGGGTTTGCAGCTCTTCTGGGGATGGTGCAAATTGTAGGTCGTCTCAAGACTGTTTAGACCCACAAGTCTATAGGAGGAAGTAGTCTTCAGATCTGTCCTGTTGCCTGGAGTGATGTTGAAGTGCTGGCGATGTCCTTATTTGTCCTATTCGGAATAATCTTGTTCCAGTGGTCGACTCTGGGTTTCTGCTCCAGGACCTCAGGATTTATCCAGGTGAGAGCAAGAGCACTGATTCAGTCCACCAACCATGTCCCAGGTGCCAAACTTGGGGTGTGGCTGTCTAATGTGAACAGCCAGCCTCCCAGTTTGAACTAGTTTCAGTCAGGCACACTTCAGGGTAAGACGTAGAGAGGTGTTGGTTAACCTCCCCCACTTCCTGTCATGCCAGGCACTCGGGGAACATTTGCGCGCTTTCCATTAGAAGCCGGCCAAGGACAAAAGAACAAAGGTTCTCCAGCATTGGATCTTTCATGGATTCACATGCTTTGAATATTCCCCGTCGTCAGGCTGGGAATCCCCGGTACATTATATAGACCCTTTCCCGTAGGAAAGCTTTTTCGACGCTTATGCGTCCTATCCACCTCGTTTTGTATCATGCGTGCCCGTGCCGTCAGGACGTCATGATATAAATACAGGCCCCGCCCCCGCGCTCCCTCAGATTTCAACCGTCTTTCAAAGTAGTGGGATCCTCGTGTTTACTACTAGTGAAAACTAGGTTGTTTTTTATTTTTTGTCTGTTTCGCGTAAGCGAAGTTCAAATTCTGGAGAATTATGTCTTGAAAGGCGTTATTTCGCCCATGTGCAACTTGTGGCCTCAAAAAGGTTTATGAAGGAGACGGCCACATGGACTGTATCTACTGTCTCCACCCGCACCACACGGCGGATACATGTGAGATATGCCAGGGTTTCTCCCAAAAAACCCTTAAGGACCGTAAAAGAAGGCTGGTCGACTGGCTTAATGACGGAGCGGGTGCCTACCCGGCTTCGGAAGTTGGCTCCACGGCCTCCAGGAGCAAGTCGGAGCCTCCATCGAAGAAGGTGCGGCCAGCAGAAATTCGCGCTGAGGACAAGCATAAGGGGAAACAGGCTGGATCCTCCTCATCACATAAAAAGCCCTCCTCCTCCTCATCATCTAAGACGGAGAGGCTAGCGATGTCTAAATCCTCCTCAGGGGACCGTCCCAGGTCTTCCGTGAGTCGGGAAGCTTCAGCCGGGAAGTCGGCATCGAAATCGACGACGAAGTCTAAGGGCTCGACGACGACGACTTGCTCGTCGACCTCGGTGTCATTGACGATGCCGATTACCGTTCAAGCAGCAGCGGTTGGGATTCCTTCGTCGACGGAGACTCAGTCTATGGCTTGGCTGCCTGAGGTCTATGACCCGATCCCCCCTGAGGTCTTACTGCAGCCAGACACGGCCTGCTCGGCGGAAGGGGAAGGTGACATGGTTCTGCAGCCATCGGATTTAGGCTTAAGGCCTTCCACGTCGACGACGACGGCGACGAGTGCGAGCGGGGGTATGGTACCTATATCATCCACGTTACTGACCCCCCAGACGGTTTTGTCTCTGGATGTGCTTAATACTCTTCAGAAGCTACTACAGCGGCTGGATACGCAGTTCCCTCAACCTGGGACGTCATCGTCACTTTTGTCTGTACCTTCCGTCGACGAGCAAACTTGTACTGCTCGCTCGTCGACGAAACACCCATCGGCTCCCCAGGCGGTGAAAGATCGTCCTCGAGCTCAGGAGGAGGGTGAGTTGTCGGAGTCCGACTCTATACGTGATGACTCGGGGTCAGACATCTCCCTGTCACCGTCGAGGGACCCGACATGGAATTCGGATGTAGAATTGGAGTCTACGAGGAGCCAGACACAGCCATCTCCCCCTGATGATGTGGGAGCCTTCCATGCAATGATGGGGAAAGCGTGTTCCGAATTCGGCTTGATTCCTGAGGAGCAGAGGAAAGACTGTTTCCTTTTTGACCATATGGGTCAAAGGAGAAAATCGGTATTTGCCATCCCAATCCTTGACCACGTGTGGCAAGAAGGTCTCAAGACGATGCGCCATCCGTTCTCGGAACCAGCCATAAAGGGACGGATCGAGAAAAAGTTTAAAGCTCCGGAGTCCACTCCAAAATGTCTAACATCACAGCCTCTGTCTGACTCGGTGGTGTCGGCGGCAGCGGCTAGGAAGGCCAGGGTCCAGCAAAAATGTTCAACGCCACCGGAAAGCGAGGCTAGGAGGCAGGACGCATTTGGAAAGAAGGTGCTCTCGGTCGGAGCGACGACAGTAAGAGCAGCCAATTCCTTAGCGATCGTGTCACGATATGATAGGGAAATGTGGCACAAATTAGCCCCTATCCTAGAACACCTGCCAGACGAACACCGGAAAGCAGCTATGTTACTGGTGCGGGACGGCGAAGAGGCCTCGAACCACGCTATTAATATCGCAGTTGACCTAGCAGAGTCTGGTTTCAAACAAATCAACCATGGAGTAGTGCTTCGTCGACAAGCGTGGCTCAAATGTACTACTTTCCGTCCTGAAGTACAGTACAAAGTCCTGGACATGCCATGCGAAGGGGAGCACCTGTTTGGCGAAAAGGTTGATGAAGCGCTGAAAGGGATGAAAGAAGACACGGATACTGCTAGGTCCCTCGGCGCCCTTCAAACGGGTAGAAATTTTCGCTCTTTTCGCCCCTTCAGAGGTGCTTCTGGAAACTCCCGCTTTGGTGCCTCGAGGGACCGTGGATTTAACAGGCCCTCGTACTCTTCACAAGGGTTCAGACGAGCGTCCCAGTCGGCACGTGGAAGCAGGGACTATCAAGCCTCCAGGCGGCGAGGCTCAGGTCCGTCGTCAACGAAGAACAAGCAAACCAGCAACCAATGACGGCTTTCGGAACGTCCTGGGGGGTCGAGTCTCTCATCGCTTCGACCGATGGAAATGCATCACCAAAGATCGATGGGTCCTAGACACGATTCGCATGGGTCATGCGCTACAATTCAAAGACAAGCCTCCGCGTCTTCCTCCTTTATTCTCGACACAGCCCCACCTCCAAATCCTACGACAAGAGGCGGCGCTTATGTTGCGAAAAGGGGCGGTAGAGAGAGTTCCTGTGGCACAGGAAGGCCAAGGAGTTTACTCCAGGTTCTTTGTTGTCAAAAAGCCAAACGGAAAATGGAGGCCCATTCTCGACCTGAGGGTACTCAACAAGTGGCTAAAGAGCCAAAAATTCAAAATGCTAAAACTCCAAGAGGTTATCAGATCGGTGCAACCCATGGACTATCTATCATCACTAGACCTTCAGGATGCTTATTTTCACATCCCAATACGCCCACGACACAGGAGATATTTAAGATTCGTCGTCGGGAGAAAGCATTTTCAGTTCAAGGTCCTCCCGTTCGGGCTCAAGTCCTCCCCCAGGACGTTCACCAAGTGCTTGGCCCCTATAGCGGCCCATTTAAGGAAGGATGGTCATCATGTCTATCCATATCTAGACGACTGGCTAGTCAGAGGGTCATCCAAGGAACAAACACGAGACAGTCTACGAGCCACAATGTCCATCTTACAGGAACTGGGCTTCACAATAAACTTCAACAAGTCCTCAGTAGAGCCTTCGAGGACCTTGGTCTTTCTAGGAGCGGAGTTTCATACACACACAAGCCTGGTGAAACCATCCAGCGAAAGAATTCAGAAACTTCAAAACAAGGCGTTGGAATGGAGAGGCGGTACCAAGGTCTCTGTGCGCAAGTACATGTCCCTGCTAGGGACCATGTCGTCCTGCATTCCGTTAATAAACAACTGCCGTCTGTTTATGAGGCCTTGCCAGGAATTTCTAGCGGACCGTTGGGCGCAGAGCAGAGGTCGCTGGTCCGACAGACTGGTCGTCGACGAACAACTAGTTCAAGCACTCGGCTGGTGGAAAGTGTCTACTCATCTAACGAAAGGGATGCCTCTACTGGAACCAGAGTTCCAAAAGACGGTGGTGACGGATGCATCGCTGGGCGGATGGGGAGCTCATCTGGATATGTTACAGGTACAAGGCCAGTGGTCTTTGCAGGAGTCCTCCCTGCATATCAACCTGCTAGAACTGAGAGCAGTGCGATGGGCTCTGAAGTCTTTTCTTCCGCAACTGAGAGACTCGGTGGTGCGTGTCATGACGGACAACACCACTACGATGTTCTACTTGAGGAAACAAGGAGGGACACGTTCCAGGTCCCTATCGACGGAGGCACAGAAAATCTGGCATTGGGCCCTGCAACACAACATGCAAATCTTAGCGTTTCACCTACCAGGAGTGAAAAACGTGGAAGCCGATGCCCTCAGCAGAGAAATGAACGAAGTTCACGAATGGGTGCTGAACGACCAACAACTTCAACAAGTATTCAAGGAATGGGGACACCCTTCCATAGACCTGTTTGCAACGAAGAACAACAAGAAATGCCATCAGTACGCAAGCAGATGGCCTCAGCAGGGCTCACTGGGGGATGCGTCCTCATTCCCATGGACGAACAAATTCCTGTACGCATTCCCTCCTTTTCCCCTTGTCCGGAGGACGTTGCAATGGATCCTCAGGTACCCATGTCGGGTAATTCTGGTGGCCCCATACTGGGCCAGACAGGTGTGGTTTTCAGACCTACTACACTTAGCGGCGGCGGAACCGATAAGATTCCAGAAGACCCCCAACCTTCTGTCTCGACAGGAGGGTGTCGTTTGGCATCACGACCCGGACAGCCTCAAGTTGACGGCCTGGCTCCTGACTTCGCCGAATTTGGTCGGCTAACGATTCCGGAGGACTGTCGACGTATCCTGCAAGCGGCAAGAGCACCTTCCACAAACGCCTCATACGCGTACAAATGGAAAAGGTTCTGTCAATGGTGTGAGGATCAACCAGGTTTGGCCCCGCAATCGATTAGGCCGGAACAGCTCCTTCCATACTTGCTGTTATTAGCTCAAAAGGGCCTGTCGGTGTCGTCAATAAAAGTACACCTAGCAGCCATTTCCAGGTTTACTCGTCGACGGCACTTGGCACCATTGTTCAGCGACCGCCTGATTAAACACTTCCTTAAAGGCCTTTTTCGGAGTTTCCCTCCAGAGAAGAAATTTCCACCGGAGTGGAGCCTCAATCTGGTCTTAACGTCTCTTATGAAACCTCCGTTTGAGCCAATGTCATCATCGTCTCTAAAGTTTCTGTCGTGGAAATTGGCCTTCCTGGTGGCCATCACTTCAGCCCGACGTATTTCAGAAGTTCAGGCTCTAATGGTGGACCCACCATACTTACGATTTTTCAAGACCAAGGTAGTCCTAGCCACTAACCCACAGTTCATACCAAAAGCTCCTTCGGTGTTTCATAAACACTCTTCTATCGTGTTGCCTACGTTTTTTCCGGAGCCATGCTCGGGAGCGGAGCGCATGCTACACACATTGGATGTAAAAAGGGCTCTCAAGTTTTATCTTCATCGTACGCAACCGTTCAGAGAAACGAGACAGCTGTTTGTGGCCTATGGGTTGGGTGCTAGAGGAAAAGCCATTTCAAAGCAAGGACTATCAAGATGGGTGTCATCTACCATTTCGTACTGCCATTCCAGAGCAGGGAAGCCTCCTCTACGACGGCCAAGAGCTCATTCAACTAGAGCAGCGGCATCGTCGACGGCACTGTGGGCCGGAGTCCCTCTAGAGGACATCTGCATGGCGGCTACCTGGGCGACTACACACACCTTTACCCGCCATTACTGCCTGTCGCAGCAACATGCCGAAGACACCCGGATGGGACAGGCGGTGCTTCGACACCTATTCCAGTAAGGTAAGCCCCGGCTGCGGGGTTGCATCCTGTGGAATTTATGACTGTATGTGGTCCGTTTTTTCCTATGTAAACTATTACTGATGTATACATGATCATAGGGAACGGCCTTTTGCGAAGAAAGTATATGGGTTTGCATGCACACCTCCTCTTGGGGGTAGTACTGCTATGTAATCTATTCAAAGCATGTGAATCCATGAAAGATCCAATGCTGGAGAAGGGAATAGTTTCTTACCTGTAACTCCATTTCTCCAGCATTGGTATCTTTCATGGATTCACATGCGCCCACCTGCCTCCCCTGATCATGCAAACCGGTTCCCCCACTACTTTGGGGGCCGAAATCTGAGGGAGCGCGGGGGCGGGGCCTGTATTTATATCATGACGTCCTGACGGCACGGGCACGCATGATACAAAACGAGGTGGATAGGACGCATAAGCGTCGAAAAAGCTTTCCTACGGGAAAGGGTCTATATAATGTACCGGGGATTCCCAGCCTGACGACGGGGAATATTCAAAGCATGTGAATCCATGAAAGATACCAATGCTGGAGAAATGGAGTTCCAGGTAAGAAACTATTCCCATCCTTCCACCACCTAGAATGGTAGAAAAATCCAGAAAGCACAAGCCATCTTGTTCAGGGCTTAAAAAAGTAAGACCACAATTGTTATATGGTGTGCCTGGTGTGCCTTATGTGTCTTAACGGGGCTGTGCGGGCAGCTTGCGATTAACGAGTACAATAAAAGTTGTGCAAAGGGTACACTGACACCAGCCTGAACAGATGCGCTTGTCACAATAATGTTACTGGAGAGGCAAAAAAAGTATACTTTACCCCCTCAGCACTCAACATAGGGTGGTTTGTGCATATCTCACAAGGGAACAAAGGATAAAAAGTATCCCCCGCCAGTTATTCAGGAAAAGAAACTATGAAGGAGAAGCTCTAGGAGCTTCTGACAACACTGCACAAAAGGTGCTGTGTGCTGCTACACTAAAGGTAGATGCCTAAAAATCGGTGGAAAGCATAACTCCGAAAAGAAATCCCTAAAGGGGCCAAAAACGGTCCTTAAACCAGAGTGGAAAGAGCAGCGAGTGTGGAAAAAGGTTCCCATTCGCCCAGGAGAATTAGTCAAAACATCCAGGTGTCCAGCACAGTGCTGGGGGCCTCGCAAGGAGAGTGGGAATTTCACACACAAAGAGAAATGTACCGTAACAGCAGTGTAATCTTATGTTACCCTGTGTTGCCACACTATCTCAGGACTGTGGCTGAAGCTCGGCACCAGCGTTTCCCCACTGTTTGAAAACCTGACAGTGAAGGACATTACTTGCCACTTCTTCCCCTTTGTCTCATGGGAGCAGTCGTATTTGTAACTCTGCAAGGCAGTTTATGCTCCTCTGGTACTCCTGGATGTGCCAGTGTTGCTTCTCCCTGAAGCGGGAGTCTTTAGTCTAACTGTGACCTATAACCCTTGCTAGGGTATCATAGTGCTATTCTCTCAGAAATGCTCCTGTAACATGATCTGTCCTCAGGTGAATGTCTGTAGGGTTCTCTGACTTCATCTTGGAAACTGCCCTCTTCTCTCTGCCTGTGGGGGTTGGGTGGCTGACCCTGCTCATTGATCACTGAATTACAACCCCTGCGGCCAAGATCCTTCTGTGCAATTTCAGCAAGAACATGATGATGCACATCTTTTTTCATTTCTTCTTTGTTTGGGTCCCTGACTCTACCTGGTATTTTGGTTCCATCCATACGTCCCTGGGATGCAGACCCTACCCATTTGCCTAGAACCACAATATCACCAGATGATGAGCCAGGAACTCCACTCTGCAATTTAGAATTTGTGCCACTTGAACACTTCTTCAGCTACTAGATTTCTTTCTTTAGGGTTTTATGAATCAACTTGGCTCTTGGCTCTGTTTATACAATGATACTTACAGACCCTTCCACTGCTCCTCCAGCTGCTGACATCCAAACTCCATGCTGCAATCACCACATTGGCTTTTGAGATGCCTTCAGAGGCTTGACTTCTTGAGAGGGATGGCTCACCTAATGCTCGTCTGGGCCTTCTCTCTGCTCCTCCAGCGTGAAGGGCTTCAACTGCTGACTCTTTAATTTCATCTATGAACTAACATTGTACCATTGACATGCATTGTAAACCACTCAGCCAATTAGTTAACGTTTTATTATATAAAGAGAAATAATTGTGTATTGCGTTTGAGGGGATTTAGACCAAAAAGGGACTTGTGAGTCTTTCCAAATGTCCTGTTGGACTTTGCACGATGTTTTGGAGACTGCTGGGCCACCTTTCTTTCTGAAAGTATTTTTTTTTGTTTGTAATTTTGTAGGGTTATCTATCCGGGCCTCAGAAATATCTCCCTAACAAGTGGCAGATACATTGGAGGCCCCAGTGTGGCTTGAATGCCTCTGAATACCTTTTGTTTGCTTGCAGTGTCCTTTTGTTGCTTGAATGCATATATTCCAAGACGTAGAAGTGGTAAATCATGGTGCATGTGTAATTTATAATGTCTTTGTGTAACATGTTCATGCCACCTTTGTCTGAATGAGGCACCTTCAGTCCTAAACAGCCACATCACAGCCACATTGATATTCTGATTCACATTGTATAGTTAAATTATTTTTAGGTTGAAAGTATGTTACTGTATCATGTCAACAGAGGGCTCTTTATTATGCTACCTTTCCTTCTGTCTTTCTCTGGTGTTGGGGAACTCCCTTCAAATTAATGCAGAGGCGGTTGTGGGCTATCCTGCAACTGCAGGATGGTGTAGCTTCTTCCTCTGAGGTAGCCATTCAGCATCCCTGGGTTTCCTGAGAGACAGTTATGCACCACATCCCCTGGATCTCTGTAGCACGCCTTGTAATCAAAGTGTCTGGTAGCCAGATGTTTTGCTTGCTTTCAGCACACACTCCTCGGAACAGCTAGACAATCCAGATTGAATTGGTACAGCCTGCACACCTACTCCATCTTCCCTTGTAGAATTAACCTCTCTGATAGGTTTTAGTGACCCCTTTAACCGTATTGCGTGTGAATGATTATTCACACATTATCGCAAGAAGGCTATACCACTGGTAGTTAAGGGAACTAAAGGTCTAATAGCCAAACAATCACCCTTCAGTCAAATCTAGTATTGCAACTGCACTGAATTAATGTTTTTTTAACCTGCTTTGTGTTTTAGCAAGCGGATGATTTATACAATACGATGCTGAAGCGATTCCGGAAGGAGAAGTCAGTTTGGCTGAAGTATGCTACATACCTTTTAAAACAGGGGGAGACGGACAGTGCACACAGACTGCTGCAGCGTGCCCTCAAATGCCTTCCAGATAAAGAGCGTATGTATCTGAAAAGCATTTCATGCCAGAAACACCAATAAAACTTAGTGCTCTATTGCATGCTTGTTACATGTCCTATGGATGCCATCCAGCAGTCTCCTTCCTCACCTCTGTAGTTGCCTTTTTTAACATTAGATTGTATGATGCAATTATGAAATTATTAGGAAGGAAATTCAAGTTCATTTTTAATTTCCTTTTCACAAATGTAGAAGTCATTCTATAGCAAACATCATATTATGCATACATTTGGAAATAAAAAAAAATGTTGATTGACTTATGTTTGAGATATATATAGTAGTGGTAATTTATAATGTGCCTATACACTAGTGTTTTGAGTTGCAACAAGGCTATGGGGTGGGGGAGCAGGGGAGTCAAAAGGAAGCAATCTTAGTATGCCTTGTGACATTCAGATCGTGCAAGTCCAGTAACGAGAAGTGCAGGGAAGGAGAGCCAGGGAAAGTGCAAGAAAAGGGCAGAGGGGCCCGTGAGAGTAGAGTGCAGGGAATGCCAGGAGGACAGGGCCGCAGAGACGCATGGGAAGGGGGGGCCAAAAACGAAGTGCCCTGATGGGGGCTGGAATGGCTCTAGGCAAGCCAGTCAAGTGCAGGCCAGGAGGCCCGTAAGGGCAAGTGCAAGATGAGGAGGGTGGGGGTGGGTCAGGGGAGACCAAGTGCAGGGGTAGACTGGGCATGGGGGGCTGGTGTCCTGTATGACTCTGAAGGAACCAGGCCGCTAGTCAAGGTTTGAGGGGGAAATTAGCAGGGGAGAGGGAAGGAAGAGGAGAAAAGGAAGCTCTTGAGGAGCTTCGGGAACTTAAGGAGATTCAGCTTAAGTCTGATGGGGGTAGGGAGGCCATTGCAGAGCAAGGCACCTCTGGAGGAGGGAGATCCCCGCCCCCCAACTCTCTACTTGGAAAAACATCTGACCTGCAGAGAGTTTGAGCTCAACGACCGAATGGCTCTAGCAGGAAGGTATTTCGGAGGAGTGAGTCGGATGTAGCGGGGTCGCACAGCCCAGAAAGCCTTGTGGGTGATGCAGAGGGTCTTGAACTTGATCCTTGCAGTAACCAGGAGCCAGTGGAGAGACTTGAGGGCTGGGGAGATGCGGTCCTTGTGCTTGAGGCCAAGGATAAATCTCGCAGTCCTATTCTGGATTAGTTAAAGAGGGCCGGAGGGAGGAGTTGGGCAGATTGAGGAAGAGGATGGTGCAGTAGTCCATTCTGGAAAGAACCATAGCGCTGGAGACATTGAGTTTCTGGGGGAAGGTGAGGAAAGGGAGAATGCCTCTAAGGAGGTGCAGCTGAAAGTGGGCAATCTTGGTCTCTAAGATGTGAGGAGAGAAGGAAAGGGAGGAGTCGAAGATGACACCAAGGTTTTTAGCTTCACAGGAGGGTGAGGGAATGGGGCACATTGAGGGTGGCCAGAGTGTGGGAGGAAAAGAGGGAGCAGGGGTCCCAATGAGAAGGATCTCGGTTTTACTGGTATTAATGCAGAGATCATTGGTAGTGCACCATGTCTGAATAGCAGAGAGGCATTCAGGAATGAGCGAGAAAGAGGAGGGTAGTTTGAAGGAGAGCTGCGTGTCATCTGCATAACACTGGAAGTTAGGAGAGAAGGTGGAGATCAAATGGGCTTGAGGGGGCCAAGTAGTTATTAAAGAGCCAGGGAGAGAGGATAGCACCCTGCGGGGCACCACAGGTGGTGACTGAGATGGGGGAGAGAAAAGGGCCCAGTTCAAACTGGGAAGGTTGGTCGGAGGAAGGAGGTCAACCAGTCCAGAGCCAAGTCTGTGAGGCCAAGGGTGTCGCTGAGTAAATTTATTAGCGTGGCATGATAGACCGTGTCCAAGACAGATGAAAGGCCAAGAAGTATGAGAACGGACCGCAAGGGAAGCTGGAATCGAGATTAGTGAGCAAGTCTTCACGGGTGTTTGGGCAAGCAGTGTCCGTGCCTTTGGCATCTCTGAAACCAGATTGGTGGTCGTGGAGGCAACCAACAGATTCAGTGCAGTGGATGAGCTGGGAGATGACCATCTCCTCCTAGAGTTTTCCCACGATGGGGGTAATCGAGATAAGGTGGTAGTTAGCCAAACATGAAGGGTTGGCAAAAGGCTTTTTTTAGGAGGGGTGAACAAAGGTGTGCTTGAGGAGTAAGGAGAAAGATCCAGTGGCAAAGGAGCGTTTGCAAAATCCGGCCAAGGCAGGAGCAAGGGAAACAATGTTGTCTTTGATCGTTCTGGAGGAGCAGGGGAAGCACCTGTTTGAATGCGACTTTCATAGAGCAGACTTGTCTAAAAACCTCATCAGGTGTTATGGGAGAAAAAAAAGGGGCGTTCTGGGAGGGAGGGAGGAACGGAGAGGTGGGGGCAAGGGGTGCCTGGGTGAGGGAAAGGGGTGTGGAGTAGAGGCGAGAGAGGAGTGTATGTCCTGAGTTGTGGACATGAAGTGAGAGGCCAGAGAAGTGCAGAGGGCAGGGGAGAAGTGGAGACTGCATTAGGGTTGGCGAGTTGCTTCCGGTTTTGAAAAGTTGCACAAAAGCCCTTTATTGTTCTGCTTATCAAAGATATATTCTCATTCTAGAACACTCATCTTTCTCGTTATGATCACGTTACCTGTTCTGAAACTTCAACATCTCTATGCCTTCACCTGTGATCTAAAAAAACAAAATAATTATACTGTGCTTTAAATAAAAAATGTTGGTGCCAAAATACTTTAAAGTTGATGGCTCGAAGGTTTTGAACAAATTGTCTCGGGAGGATAGCTCAGGGGCAGCGTGCTTGCCTTGGAAGCAAGATGACACAGAGCAACACAGGTTTGATCCCACGGGTCGCGCTTAGAAACCTCAGGATATTAAGCATGGTATAAATAACCAATCATTTGTTTTGTTTCATTTGTTTAATCATTTGAAATGCGCACCAGACACAGGGATATCAAGGCGCAGCAGTTTACAAGGTAATGCAAAGCTTATGTTAATAGTTACAGATTATATGTACATACATTGATGAAAAATATAGCTGACGTGCAAAAGTAAAATAAGGTACAGATACAGTGTAAGTGACAAAAACACACATAGGTCGAAATTACACATAGGTTGGCCTTAGAGATCGTTGGATTTGAGACAGTTAATGTAACTAAGTCTAAAGGTAAGATGGAGTTGGACTTCTCTAGTCGGGTGAGGCAGGGAGTTCCATAGTTGGGCAGCTTTGACAGGGAAGCTGCAACCACCCACTTTTGAAAGTCTAAATCTGGGCATGGTTAGGCAGTTAGTGTTGGAGAGTCTCATAGGTCTAGTGGATGTTCTCCTGTGAAATCTATCCGTGAGATAGCTAAGGGCAGCATTGTTCATAGCTTTATGGGTGAGGGAGACCGTGTTTAGCTGGATTTTGTTGTGGGTTGAGAGCCAGTTGTTTTGGCGCCTAATCACAGATAAATGTGATCTTCTGGTCACACCTAGAACTGCTCTTAAGGCATTGTTTTGGAGGATTTGTATCCTCTGGATAATTGATTTGTTAGCATCGATATAGAGGGCATTACAATACTCTAACCTAGAGAGTATGAGGGCTCTGGCTAGGATAATGCAGTTGTCATTGGAGAGAAAGGGTTTGGTGTAGGCAGTGGCAGAGGCCATGGAGTTAACTTGTTTGGCAAAGCAGAGAGTACAATCAAGGTAGAAACCGAGGGTTTTTACCTCCTTGGCCACCTTGATGAGGTTTCCATCAATTATAAAGAAGAGTAGTCCTGTCCTAGTTTTTTGAGGGTGGAGTGTGTACCCAGGATGATGAGCTCTGTTTTATCATCATTCGGGCATAGACCGTGGGTTGCCATCCATCCCTGGATGAGATACTCTCTATTCACCAAGGCCAAATCGTTGACGTAATCCCCTGGGAGGAGAATCTGAGTATCTGCATAGTTGGTGTAGGTTATACCAAGATGGACCAGATCGTCGAAAAGGGGCTTAGTGAATACATTGTATAGTGTGGGGGAGACACAAGAGCCCAGTGGTACCCCAAACGTGATAGGGATGGGGTCCGCTACTGCTGAAGGGGAGAAGACCCTCATGGTCCTATCACTAAGGAAGGACTTAATCCAGACTATTGCCTCTTTGGAGAAATGGGCGGCTAAGTCTAGGTGGCTGCATAGGACCTTGTGGTCCACAAGGTCGAATGCAGCCGAAAGTTCAAGAAGTAGGAGGAGGGCTGTTTTGCCTTGATCTCTTAACTCATCGACTTGAGTCTTCGGGTCGATCAGCGCAGTCTCTGTTCCATGTTGGGGGCGGTAGCCTTGCTCCTAGAAGTTTGTGGAGTTCCAAATATTTTTATATTTGAAGGTAGGCAATCTTATTGAGTATTTATAACAGAAAGGGTACTGTCGTATTGGGACAGTTTGTGGGTATGAGTGGATCAAGGTTTTTTTTTTTTTTTTTGCAGTGGGAGCACCCAGGATTGTTGGAGGGGACAATGCCGGATGCAAATGATGCATTAATACGTTTGGAGATGAAAGGGGCATGATCTCTTGCAGCGTCCTTTATGAGCCGGACTGGGCAGAGGTCACCCTGGCAGTTGGAAGGCTTAAGCGAGAGGATTACTTTTTCCACCTCAACAGTGGATGTTTTAGAGAAGATGAATCTGGCAGGAGAGTCGGATGTATTTTCCTTAATGGGAGGGTCAGGGATAATATTAGTGGGTTGCGATAAGGAGTTTAATGAGGCTTTTTTTAAAGCTATTTTATTTTTTAGGGTTATTTTATTTCCCAGTGCCTGTTGTATGTCCGAACACCATGTTTTATCTTTAGAGCAGGTGTCAGGTGTAGGTTTAGGAGAGACTAATTCCTTTACAATAGTAAATAGTTCCTTCATATTGCAGTTGGCATTAGAGATACGCTTATTGTAGGAATAACATTTGGCCAGACAAATTTCTTTTTTATACTGTGAGGAGATTTCAGTTAATTTGGTTTTGTTGGATACTGAAGGGAGTAATCTCCAAGAGGTTTCACAACTTCTCTTAAGTTGTCGTAGGTCCTTCAGCTGTGGGGTAAATAACTTGTTCAGGTGTGTTTTGGGCTTGCTTGGTCTAAGTTTAATTGGTGCAATGACGTCAAGTGAGGTAAGCATAATTTTATTGTACTCATTAACAAGCATTTCTGGATCAAGGTCATCAGCCAGCGAGTTAAGGGTGGGGAGGATGGCAGGGATTACTGTGTCCACTGTGATAGTTTTTTTTGTTCCTTGTAGGGCAAGGTGGGGACACTGGGGGTCACTGTGGGTAGAGGTCCAGTGGTTGAAAGTGCAAAGGACAGGAGGAAATGGTCCGTCCAGGATTGCGGGGAGATGGAGGTGATGTTGGCGGTGCAGTTGTAATCCGCAACCCAGTTAAGGGTTCTTCCTTTGTTGTGGGTGGGTTCACTAACTTTTTGGGAGAGGCCCAGTTCGGCCAGGATGTTTGCTATGGCGGTGGATTTATCTGCCGGGTCATTGAAGCCCAAATTGAAGTCACCTAGGAGTAGTAGTTGCGAGGTAGTTTTGAGATGGTTGGAAAGTAGAGTGTAGATATCCTCCTCAAACGTCCCGATTGGGCCGGGGGTCTGTAGATAAGGTGGATAGTAAGTGACTGGGAATTAACTAAAGGGAGTTTGACTGTAAGGATTTCACACAATTGGGTAGTGTGCAAAGGAGCGAGTCTCATGGAGATGCTAGATTTGGAGATAATGGCAATACCTCCACCTCGTGCCTTTTCTCTATCATGTCTAAGTATAGTATAGCTGTCCGGGATAGCTGATGAGAGCATGGGACCTGCCGATTCGTGCAGCCATGACTCTGTGATGGCGAGAAAATCCAGGTTGTCTGCTACTATCAAATCTGAGATTTCTGTTGCATGAGCAACCAGGGACCTAGCATTTGTTAATGCTCCTTTGAGCGGGTGGGCAGATGTGGAGCCTGTTATCGGGGGCATGGTAGAGGTGAGTTCTGTTTTCTTAGGAGTGTGCACAGTATGGTGCTTGGAGATGGCCAGAAGGCATGGCTTGGTAGTATTAGGGTAGATATTGTTGACCTTCTGGCTGGTAGGGAGGTTGAATCTCTTATTTACCATGGGCAGGGATCTGGTAAGGGGTTCAAATAGTTTAGATAATCTGGACTCGAGTCTAGAATTCCTAGCGCCTAAGGTGCAAGGATTACTTAAGAAAAGGCTTGGTGTGGAGTGGTTGGGAAGTCTAGTGGCATGTGAGCCTTCTGTCAGCATTTTAATCAGATTTGAAGTGGCTTGTACGTCTGGTAGAGATAGCCAGCTGAGGCACACTATGGAGATGCCTAGAAGTAGTTTGCTAATGGCGCTAAGGTTGTCAGCTGTGATGAGCATGTTGTATTAGCAAGTGGTAATGGCTTAGAGGGCCACTGTAGTTTAGTCAAGATAGGCTGGTCAGTAACGGCTATGGTCAGATATTGTGATAGGCTAGTCCAACTTTGGTGCAGGGAGTCAGCATTGCAACAGGCTAATCCAATATATGCGTAGGGGAGTGGTATGCGTAGAGGAGTGGTATCAATAATGCAACCTGTGTCTAAATAGCGTAGTAGACTAGTCCAGTAATACCGACAAGAGTAGTTGGGATAATAGGCTAGTCCTATCTGAACATGGGTAGGGGAATCTGTGATCTAGACATGTAATCAGGCACAGCCGGCAATACATGCAATGGCTATGAGGCGATCTGTTTAGGTACTCATGGAGAAGCAATCAATAGCCTAGGTAGGATAACTAGTAAACTAGTCCAGTAATATAGACGCGAGCAGTTAGAATAATGGGCTAGTTCAGTCTTTGCATGGGTGGTGGAATCCGTGATCTAGGCATAAAATAAGGCACAGCAGGCAGTACATGATTGGCAATGAGGCAATCAATTTGGGTACTCATGGGTATAAATAGAGGCACACCAGACAATACATACAATGGCAATGAGGCAATCAATTTAGGTACTCGTGGGTATAAATAAAGGCACACCAGGCAATACATACAATGGCAATGAGGCAATCAATTTAGGTACTCGTGGGAATCTATCAATAGTCTAGGTAGGTTAACTAGTGAAGCAGTCGAGGCCTATATTTACAATGGGTGAACGATGGTCGTATACACATTATTAGGCAGTTAGATACGTCGTTATAGGCAAGTAGATACTATGATACAGGATTTTAGACTGTTAGTGGCGCTGTTGAATGCTGCAGTCGGTCGGATCTAATGGGATTACAGGCGTAGGTCTACTCGAGAGATCTGGCAGGATATGAGAGTGATCAATCAGACTTATCACAATCGTTGCTGGGTGCAGGAAATAATGGTTATGTTTCGGGAGGGGAGGGGACTAGAGTAAAGCCAAAAGTTGATGGCTGACCCTTTTGGGTTTGGACCAAGCCTGATTTGCAAATGTTTTTTCTCCTTCTGTATTGGCTTGGTAGGCTAAATTACAATGGTGGGGAGGGTTGCCCATAGCTGTGCCAGTGGTTGATAGATTCAAAACCTTGCAGCCATCACTTTTTGGTTTTGCCAAAATACTTTAAGCTACAACATGTGATGGGAATAGTTCAGCTAATGCTGCTAAACCACATGTAATCAGTCTCGCCAGACCTGCCAGTCCTTTCCCAGTCTGCACGAAACCGCAAGCAACCTTGATGCGTTTTTTAAATGTATTTTATTTATTGGGTAAAGTGCCAATACAGCAACTGGTGTTTCAAGGCGCCACAAGACAAAAGAAGGGGGCGGGGCAGGGAAGAAAACAATGGTCCTACTAGGCCTTGTCATTTGGATCGTGCAAGTGCAGTAACAAGAAGTGCAGGGGGAGGGTAGTGCCAGTAGGTGCAGAAGGGATAATGCTAGGGTGGGGGAGGTAAGTGAGAGGCAGGGTGGAAGCATAAAGTGCAAGGGGGAGGGGAAGAAGAGGGCCCCTGGGTGTAGACAAGTGCTAAGGGGAGGCCAGGTGGGCAAGTGTCAGGAGTTGCAGAGAATGAGGACCACGTGCTAAGTTCGAAGAAGGGGGTGGACCAGACTCTGTAGGGATGCACATCCCCCCAGGCTAGTCGGGGAAAGGGGGCCCAGAAGGGCATGTGCAGGTTTACGGGGCCATTGGGGGGGGGGGGGTCAGGGAGGCCGGTGTGCTGGGACTTGACGAGGAGGGGCTGGTGCCCTGTAGGACTCAGAAGGGACTAGGCAGCCAGTCAATGTGGCAGAGGGAGGCATTAGCAGGGGAGGGGGAGAGCGAAGGAGGAAGAGCAGTCGGCCAGCACTTTTTGCTGGACTCTTGGCTTCATTGGGACTTGCAGAGCCCTCCGGTGTTCCTATTCCATGTGTGTCATACAGGCCCTTATGATTAATTTTTTTTATAGAATTCTGGGATTCGTAATCCTAAATTTAAAATGTAAAAGCTAAAACAGGTCTTGTTGATGCTTGGAATTGGGAAATGTGAGCCCTGGTTCTTCAGTGAGATGCAGATTCCGACTAGGCACAAGCCGGTAATGGGGTCTGGAGTCCCCCTTCACTTGCTCCCTATGGCCACCAGAATTACATTAAATTTACTGGTCCTGGCCTTGAAAGGCTTTCTTTATTCAAAGTAAAGAGGATATTGAAAACTAGCTCTAGACTTGTTAAAACAAACCATTCCTCTTTATCAATCCATGTTTCCTTTATTCACAACAAAATATTTAAAATCCTTATGAACCGCAAGGAACTGGGGATAAAAGTGCATTAAACATAGTCTGTTCCAAGTCGAGATAAAGAGAGAACCAAGTCACTGGACTTGGTTATCTATTTATTTGTACATGCAACAAATGCATTTATTGTTCATGAAAGTGCAAAAAAGAAAATGGGTGTAAAATAAATTCAGTTACACTTCTATTACTTCAAGCTTAAAATATCAAAACTTTTATACTTTAACTTTGAAGAACCCCTCACTAAATTTGTCAATGCATCATTTGTGGAAAGTCATGTCCCGGACCAACTAAAAACCACGTGCGTCTCTCCTTTGTTGAAGAAGAAGGGCGGCTTGTGTCCCTTTAATGCATTGAATTACAGGCCCATCACCAACACTCCTTTTTTGCTTAAAATCTTGGACCATGTTGTGTACACCTAGATTTCAGAATTTCTGTGCCCTTTCGTCTCTTCATCTGGCAAACGGGGATCCATTTGTCAGCATCTTTCAACGCCCCTCAAGGGCAGAATCGTAGAGTGTTTTCTCTTGGAAGGTTCCAGAAGGCCATTGGGCCTGCACAGCACGCCGGACCATGTCAGAGCAGGACGACGACGGGGGGTTCCCTCTTAAAGCTCTGCACCAGCTGCGGTTTGAGGAATGTGTGTTTGGACGATTGCAAGATCTGTTGTGGTTTTACCAAGTGCACCACCAAGGATCGGCACAGCAGATTGGCGGCGTGGCTCAACGTCAATGCCTCTACTGTGTGGTTCACAGGGGCATGCCTCACCCAGATCCAGCCAGTCAGAGCTTGTTTCTAAGTCCTTTGAGGGTACTCCATCTGTGGGGGCCCAAGACCAGGCCAAGCGCTGCAAGTTCTGTTTCTGTCCGGGTTGCCGCGCTAGCGGAACATGCGACAAGTAGGGCGCGATCATCTTCTCCATCGGCCTCCATCGCTCCAGTTCTTTGTCGAAGAGAAACCGGAGAAGGCCAAGCCACAGGGTAAAGTGTCCGACCTGCCCGTAAACACCCAGGTGATCCAGGCTGAATCGTTCTCGACTATCGATGTTGGTGATGGCCACCCTTTTGAAGGCGAAAGGGACTGACCCTGTCCAGGGTGCCCCGACGGCGGCCTGAGTGGCTCTTCCTCCGGCCAAACCAGTGAAAAAGACTACAGAAAAGAGGATGCCGTCCCTCAGCCTGAGATAGACCCAGGGCATGGTTATTTCTTCTTCCGACAAAGAGGACATTGTTTCTGTCCACACGATCCTGGAGGACGTTGGGGACGATGACGTAAATGTCGAGGAGGAGGTGGTCGCCTAGGGGGACAACAGTGTGAACGCTGAGGGGGACGACTCAAGCGCTGCGCTCACCAAGCCTGCTCCCCCGACACCTCCCAGGCATTTGTCACGGAACATTCTTTCGACTCTCCACACTCTTGTGTCAGAGATACAGAAGAGGATGCTGATGGCACCACCAGCACCGGTGCTGTTGACACCGGGGCCACCACCGCCGAAAAAAAGAAGCGGCACCCTATCCCACCTCGCCAGCCGCCCCACGTGCCTCCACCCCCTACACATACAGGGACAGACAGTGATGACAGACACCGATGACGACAGCGGCATCACCCCGCCCCCAAGGGCTTCTCCCCCGGATCAAGTGGATTCGTTCCACGCCATGGTTGCTCGCGCATTGGAACTCTTCCAGCTAACACCAGACGAGACGAAGGAGGGCTCCCTTTATCAATGCCAGGAGGCGAAGAGGAAGACCGTTCCGGCGGTGCCTCTCCTGAACAATGTCTGGGATGAGGGCCTGGCCCTGCTGAAAAACCCTGCCTCAGCCCCAGTGAAAAGAGACCAGGTGGAGAAGAAATACTGGGTGCCGGAGTCTGCACTCAAGTGTTTGCACTCACAACCATCACTAGACTCTGTGGTCTCGGCGGCTGCACGGAAGAAGTTGTCCAACCTGTCATCCTCAGCCTGCTTTCCCCCGGACAGCGAGAGGAAGAAGTTGGATGCAGTGGGTAGGAAAGTCATCTACTCAGCGGCTACGACGGTCAAGGCGGCGACTGCTTTAGTGATCCTGGGCAGACATGACCGGGAGTTATGGTACAAAATGGTTGCGAAAAACATGTCGAGGCACGGCATCACCGTGGCGCTGGACACTGCAGACCAGGGATTCTGTCAAATGGGGAAATGGGGTCTGCCTCTGTTGTCTGAAGGCCACCAACTGTAGGCAGGAAGTCACAGACTAAGGTCCTGGACATGCCGTTCGGGGACAATCTCTTTGGAAAGGCTGTTGATGAATCGCTACAGGCCATCAAGAATGACAGACGGCCGTGTCCTGGGCACGCTGCAACAGCGCAGTCTGTCCTTTCGTGCCTCAGGAGGGAAGTCGGCCGGTCTTCGAAGGGCTTCGGCAGAGAATCTTCCTCGTACTGCCAACCCTCCCGTTCCACAACCCAGGAAGCTTACAGGGGTTGTTCCAAAGCCTTTGGAGGTAGCCGCCGTCTTTGTTGCTCCCAAGGGCGGCACGGAGGCCCCCAAGCAGGACTGAACCAGCCAGAACTCGGGCCCCCACCCATGCACCCTGGTGGGAATCCAGCTGGTGAGCTTCGTCGGCGTGTGGGAAATCATCTCCACCGATCTCTCGCCCACAGACACACTTTGGAATTTCAGCAAAGGTATCAGTTGATACCAGCGGTGGCTCGGCATGAGCAACACATCCCTCAGTTGCGGTTGGAGTTTGGGCCATGTTAAAAAAGCAGGCGATCTTTATAGGTTTTGATACATCTAACCATTACTGTTTAAAATGAATATCAGTTTTTGTCTCATCTGTCTTTCAATATTTGAATGAAAATCGGAGCGATAAAGCTGGTCCCAAAGCGTCTCCGGGGCTCTGGCGTTTACTCCAGATACTTCTTAGCAAAAAAGAAGACTGGGGGCTGGAGGCCCATTCTCGACCAATGACGACTCAACAAGTACATCAAGTCCCAAAAATTCTGGATGGTCACGTTGCAACACATGCTCGGCCAACTGGAGGAGGGAGACTTTCTGTCGTCGCTGGATCTAGAGGATGCGTACTTCCACGTCCCCATTCACGAGAAACATTGCAAGTTCCTACGTTTTGTGGTACAGAGAAAGCATTACCAGTTCAAGGCCCTTCCCTTTGGACTGAAGTCGGCGCCCAGGGTCTTTACGAAGTGCCTGGCACCAGTGGCGACCCATTTGCGCCTACAAGGGATTTATGTGTACCTATACCTCGACGACTGGCTCATCCGGGCCAAGTCAAGAGTGATTGCAGTCGATAACACAGAGAGGACCGTCCGGCTGCTGGTGGAGCTGGGGTTCTCTGTAAACTATCCCAAGTCCTGCTTAATTCCATCATAAAACGCTCTGTTCCTGGGGCCATTGCTCAACACGGTCTCCTGCCTGGAGGCTCCTTCGAAAGACAGGATTGTGTCCATTCTGGGAAAGGTGCAGCGGCTGTTAGCACTGAAGTTCACCACAGTGAGAACCATGAAGTCACTGATCGGCTTGTTGTCGTGTATCTACCTAATCAGACTCTGCAGGTTGTGGATGCGAGCCCTTCAGGAGATCCTGGACGCTCGCTGAATCCAGGTGTCCGGAAACTTTGTGGACAAGATTGACCTCGGCGTGGAGTTCCGTCGAGCGATAAGGTGGTGGGGCGTGCGCTCCAACATCGCCGGGGGCACAGATTCCCAGAGTCCTCCTTACCAGGAGACGGTCACCACAGACACTTTGCTGGCGGGCTGGTGTGCCCACGCCGGACATCTCCACGCCAGTGGCCTGTGGATACCGGAGGATAAGGGTCTCCACATCAATGTCCTGGAACTCCGACCAGTGTTCTGGACCCTCAAGTAATTCCTTCTGTTCCTCAAGGACAAGGTGATGAGGGTCTTCACGGACAATACCACTATGATGTTTTACATCAGGAAACAGTGGGGGGGGGGCCAGATCCCAGGCGCTCTCTGCGGAGGAGCAGGACTTTTGGCACTGGCCAGTCGCCCAGAACATGTTTCTCAATCCTTTTCACCTAGCGGGAGTCGAGAACACCATTGCCGGTGTGCTCCTGCCACAAGTGCGAACTTCACCAGGATCAAGTGGACTGTCTCTTCCTCAAGTGGGGGTTGGCCCCATATCGACCTGTTCGCGACAGAGACAAACTCCAAATGCCAGAGTTTCGCCAGCAGGTTCCACCAGCCGAAGAGCAAGGGGGACATGTTCTCCTTCCTGTGGAAAGGCCTGTTCCTCTACGCGTTTCCTCCGTTGCCGATCCTGCTGCGAGTCATCAATTGACCCAAACGGTGCCGGTGCAAGATGATCCTCATCACCCCAAGCGTAGCCGAGGCCGATTTAGTACCCGGACCTTCTCAGCCTGTATACGTCATTGTTAGGGAGAATTCTCTTCTAAGGCTAATTTCCCTTACCTTTTGAGTCCCCCAGCAGCTTTGCTGGATTTGAAGGGTTTATTTTTTTCTCCTGCTAAGAGTGAGACCCTTTTTTCCCCACTCTTAAACAGATTGCTAGTGTGTGTTTTAGGCTATCTTGTGTGCTTGTGGTCTATGGGGTTTTTCTCACCCTCATAGGAATCATCTTTTTAACATACACAGCACCCTCCGTGCCGTACCACAGGGGTGTTGTAGCGACCCCCAAACATAGACTTCATACCCTGGGACTGACTACTGTCTCCCAGGGCATGTAAAGTCCCCATTGACTTTACTAGTCAATAATTATGAACTGAACCAGTATGCCCCATCTTAATATGGAAGTACTGGAAGGGTTAATAGTTTTTCCCTAGTGTTCATTTTGAAGGGGGTACCACACAGTCCCTCTCTCAAAAGTTTCTGGCTGGTGGCAGTGGTTACTACCGTAAATATTCGACCGCGACTATTTCCCTATGGGATTTTCCCATTGTTCAAGGGTACCACTTTTACTGATAAAAGCCTCTAACATACCGCCGGTTTATTTTAATATTAACTTTACTCCGGTAGGTTTTTATTGCCAGAACTTTAATAATAATTCTTTCTCGTGTCTTTCTCTTTAATCCTAACCCATGTTGGTGATCCTTTGTTCGTCCTTTTGGCGGGCTTCTCGGCGCCACTGAGTCTGGGGTAGACGGGATGTGTGGGAGGGGATGGGAGAGGCACCCTGGACTGGGTTGCCTACGCAACCCAAGTCGCATTCTGCCCTGATAGGCTGGGGGGGGGGGTTCTCCCGCCAGGAGAGCCACCCCACTGTGTGAGTGACAGCTACGCTGTATGAATGGGGGTCTTGCTGCATAAAAGCATTGTCCTGAGGACTGGAGGACAAGACGTCGCCACTGGAACTAAGAAACTGAAGAGGAAAGAAGCTGAAGACATCTGCAACAACTGAACCACCAGTGAAGCCCTGCTGCAGATCCTCACCACTTTTCTCCAATGACTTGAGAAGATCTTCTTCTGCAAGAGTCTTCTTCCCTTGAGCTAGTGGGGCCAACCATTTCGCCAATCGCCTTCCAGGACCTCCCTTGGTCGAATCGCCAGTGCCCTGCACTCGGAGACCGGATAGCCAGGCACCCGTCCACCACGACCACGATTTAAAGGAGCGTACCTTTTATGCATTTTGGCAGCACCGTGACTGGTTTCATCCCTGGGCAGACAAGTAACTCTAATCTTCCTCCACGACGAGAGTCTTTTCCTCTGCTGGATCTCCCGAACTGCTAGAACTGCCAGGAACTACCGCCACCGCAGGAGCCTCTCCACTTTAAAGGTACATTGTTCCGCCAGGCCTCCTGTTTCGTTGGGTATCGCTAAAGGTGTTTTAAATCCTTTACTTACCTACTGAGTTGGCCGCCCCTATCATCTAACCTTGTCTTTCACCTTCTGCAACCGCCTTTTCGAATGGTTAAACAAAGACTTGACTGCAGCTACTAGAACCGTTTGATCCTGGGCACATTGCCTTGTACCATTGACTCCGGCACAGGCCTATTGACTCTGGCTAAATCTGTTACAACTGCCTTCTCTAGATTGCTTCTCACCTAGAAATGTGTTGGTGCACCTAACTCTTATAACCACCCTTTTCCTTCCCCTTTTTAAACTAGTGAAGTGCCATTTTGCTCGGTTTTCACCTCAGCATTGCATTTGCTAAAGTACTGCCTTGCCTAACCTGTTCACAATCTACTTGGAAAGTGTTACTGGTGTGTTAAAGAGTCTAAACCTGTATAACTTGTCCTTTCCCTCCCTTCTGAGAAATTGTTAGAGTGCCATTTCTGCTTGGTTTTCACTGTGCCGTTGTGCTCCGTTTTCACTCTTGCTCAAACTTGTCTACAATTTAAATAGCAAGTTGTGTATACTTTTTTTGACTGATTTAACTTGCTTTAATAGTGATTTGTGTGGGAACATCAGAGTGTATAAAATAAATAGATTTCTGAGGCTTGTGGAATCTGCTTAGATCACATGCTGTGCATAGGCTGACATCTAGTGGAAGCTGCAGAGTATTACAGTTTGTTTTTTGAAAGTCGAAAAGGGGCGTCAACATAGGGCGTGTCAGTAATACTATCCGTAGTGTGACGTCCACTGTACCCATGATCCCTCACGCATGTAGGACCCTCAGATTGTTTTTTTCCGCCATACTTGTCGGAAGCATTGTTGCGGAGTTCCCTGGCTTTAAGCCATTTACTCATAATTTATCTAAAAATCCCTGTTCTTCCAATCCCACGTCGAGAGATCGAAGATTGACACCGGTCCGAAGAATTAACAACCGTCGAGACTGCACAACGAACTTTGGGCCTCAGAAGGCCTCTGGCCTCGGCCCTGCAAGTAGGGAGAGTGGGGGGTGGACATAATCACACTTGTTTTATTTCCTACATACACTCGCCCGCTGCCATTAGGTGACATATGGGGAGTACTCCATTTAAATTTTGCCCCAAGTGCAACCGCAAGTTCCCATGGGTTGACAAACATATACCACCTGTAATCTCTGTTTGCCTAGGGACAACCCCGACACTAACTACAGAGCGTGTAAGCTCTTTAAGGCTAAAACACTAAAGGGTCGCTCCACTAAACGTTGGGCCCATCACGCCAGGCAGCTCGAGGCCATGGAAACGGTGGGATCCTTCAGTGATGGCAGCAACGCCGCTGTATCGGACGGCGAGGGCACAGGGGCGTCGAAAGACACCCAAGCGCTAGTCCCCGACCTCGGAGGATTGTCCGGCGGGGCAGTTATGGGGAACACACCCAGCGACACAAGCGCTACCCATACTACTACACCTAAGCACACTAACCCCAGCCGAGATTCGACACGCGTGTCGAGTGCTCTGAAGAAGGAGGCACATAGAGAGCGGTCCACAGAATCAGTGTCCTCTGGGCATTCCAAGGCGAGATCACCTCACGACACACGGCAACCGTCCACAGTTGCCAAGAGTGCCTTGCTGCCAAAGTCACGGAGGTATGGTCGTCAGAACACGAATCTGCCTCCACCCCCAAGCTGCACACTTAGGGTCGGCTCCGGCAGCTCGTTCCATGTCTGCCTCCGAGTCTCGACGTTCACACTCTAAAGATACAGAAGCTAGCCTACACACCCCCGAATCTCGGCGCCAGGTGTCGAAAGATTCAGAGAAGACCAGACCATCAGAGAAACACTCCTCTACTCATGGTAAAGGGGACAAACAACAGAAGTCGTCGTCACACACAACTTCTGCACCCCAGGTCCACAAGGACAAACATAGGTCTTCAGATAAAGTTAAATCTAGGACCCCTGACCCTGTCACCAAGCCTAAAGTTATCCTTCCCACTCTACATGATATGGGAATAGGAGAGGAACCTCAGCAGGAGGTGGTCATCCCCAGTTACAGGGAATGGAGCTCTGATGACATCGACAGGGTGATGAGAAGAATGTCGTCTTTGGCTAATTTCTATGAAAAAAAACCTGATTATTTTCTGAGCTATCAGAGTACCCCTGACAACTCTACTCCTTCAGGATCCAAAGACCCTCAGCCTCCCAGTAAAAGACCTTGTGATGAAACTCCAGCTCAGGGCCTGATTTCAGACCCATTCTTTATTCAACCTTACCACCAGTATGCTGAAGACCCAGACATACAAATTCTGGACGACCAAGCGGGAGTCGATTATTAGAGACAATAAGGACCAGGATGAGGAGGAGGAAGACGAGGCAGAGGTCTATAATCTAGACTCACCTGTTAACAAAGAACCACCGGTCACTGACTCACCTGTGGATAATCAGCCTCTACTGAATGAGGTCTTAGTTAGAGCTGCAGAGCACTTTCACATAGACACTCAAGGGGCTCAAGAAGAGAGGGACTTTGCAGAAGAGACCATGGGGGGATAAGAAACCCATCGCCCAAGCCATACCAATTCTGAAGTCTATCCAACGCAGAATTGACCCTTCCCTCCTCACCCCTAATCTCACTAGGGCTGTCAACCCCAGAATTGAAAAATTGTTCAGGGCCACCCAGTCAGACCCACTTTATATAAGGAGTCAACTTAAGCCTGATTCGTTGGTAGTCACTAACACCAGGAAAAGAGCGGGGACACCTCATCATCTGAAGCTCCCCAGACAAGGAGAGCAAGAGGATTTATGGGTTAGGAAGAAAAGTGGCCTCCACTTCCGCTTACCAGGCAAGAATCGCCAATACCACCACTCTGCTGGCAAGCTAGAATTGCCACCAGTGGGAACAGGTAGCTGCCCTCATGGCCTCCACACCTGAACTACTAAAGGGCCAGTTGGCCCAGATTGCGTCGGAGGGTAGATCGGTGTCCGGGTTCATTCTAAAGGCGACCTTTGACGCCCCAGATAATGCAGGCCGGCTCATAGCAGAGAGCAGTGTCATCAAGAGACACGCTTGGCTCAGACAGTCAGGGTTTAAACCTGAGACCCAGGCTTCTCTTATCGACATACCAGTGAAACGGATTGTCTTGTTTGGCAAAGCAGTAGAGGAGGCACTCAAAACTGCCAAGGATGAATATGATACCCTAAAGTCCCTGGGACAATTGACGAACAAACCCACGAACAAAAGGGGGAATAATATTAATTTTCGTCGCTCAAGCGGACATAATTCCCAGAGGGGTTCCAATTACTCACAGGGTCAGAGTACATCGTGGGGTGGCAACCAACAAAGTACCCAAAGTTACGGTAGAGGTAACAAAAGGGGCTGCGGTAGAGGGAGAGACAGCCCAGGCAGAGGCGGTACGCCTCCCAGCAAACAGTGACGCTCTGCTCTGGTCCCTTCCCACGCATCCCCAGTAGGGGGGGGGAGCACATTTCCAACTTCACCCAAGCATGGGAAGGGATCACCTCGGACAGATGGGTGCTGTCCAGTGTCCGCGGGATACTGCATCGAACTTGTGGAGCACCCCCGCAACCACCCTCCAAGACAAAAAATACACTCCCTGGACTACCAAAAGATGCTCATCGAGGAAATTGTCAATCTTCTCGCAAAGGACGCAATAGAACTCGTCCCGGGCAACCATGTAAACAAGGGTATTTATTCCACTTACTTCCTTGTATGTCAAGCTCCAAGAATTTCGCATGACTACGCTCCAAGAGGTAATCCCCCTCCTGAAAAAGGGAGATTACATGGCAACATTGGACATGAAAGATGCCTATTTTCATATTTCCATGTTCCCGGCGCACAGAAGATTCTTGCGCTTCAAGGTGGACAGTCAGCACTACCAGTTCAAGGTGCTGCCCTTCGGTATAGCCTCGGCTCCAAGGGTATTCACCAAGGTACTGCGGTGGTGGCGGCACACCTAGGCAGGGAGGCAATCCCAGTGTACCCTTACCTGGACGACTGACTCATCACGGGGGAGACCCCAGTAATTTGCAGTTCCAACATCCAAAGAACAATCGACGACCTCTTCGAATTGGGTTTCTCAATCAACGAGAAAAAGTCAAGCCTGGTGCCAAGCACCTCCAAACAGTTCCTAGGAGCTGTCCTAAACACGCAAGAGGGGTTGGCCTTTCCATCAGAGGAAAGAATTCGGAATCTACTACTGCAAATTCCTCAATATCAGCCCGGTCGCCAGATAAGGGTGCGCAAAGCAATGTTTGCTAGGCATGATGGCGTCATGTATTTACCTGATTCCCCATGCGCGCCTGCACATGCGACCCATGCAGGAATGGTTGGCGAACAGTGGTCTCAGGCAAGTGGTCAATGGGACGATCTAGTGGTTGTTTCGCCAACACTAATACAGAGTCTTCACTGGTGGACAAGAGAGACCCTGTCAAAGGGGAAACCCTTTTATGACCCCGAGATGCAGGCCGTAGTCACTACAGATGCGTCCCTGTCGGGGTGTGGAGCACATCTCCTTCACCACACAGCTCAGGGTCTCTGGTCTCGCACAGTGGCCAAGAATCACATAAACTTGCTAGAGCTTCTGGCAGTCTTCAGAGCGCTTCGAGCGTTCGAACCCCACCTGTTGAACCTGTCAGTGCAGATCTTAACGGACAGCACAACGCTATGTTTTCCATAAACAAACAGGGAGGGACTCGTTCTCCAAATCTGTCCAAGCTTGCCCAGAAAATTTGGAAATGGGCACTCAGACGGAATATGTACCTGTCATCTCAACATGTTCCAGGGGATCTCAATTCACTAGCGGACGCCTTGAGCAGAGATCCCCTCCAAAAAGAACACAAATGGTCTCTACACGAAGAAGTCGTAGGAGACCTCTTCTCACAGTGGGGTTTCCCCACTATAGACCTATTCGCCACAAGCGAAAACAGACAATGCCCAGGATTCACACCCAGGTTCCCCCAGCCAGGCTCCAAAGGGAACGCCCTGTGGATGAACTGGTCTGGGATGTTTGCCTATACTTTTCCACCTACTCCTCTGATGAGGAAGTTGGTCAGCAAGATGCACATCCTAGTTGCTCCCATGTGGGCGAGACAACCGTGGTTCCCGCACCTGCACAAACTGGCAGTGTGCGAACTCATCAGACTCCCGTGCTGGCACAACCTACTATCCCAGCACGAAGGACAAACGGTGCATCCTCAACCCAGCTCGATGAACTTGGCAGCATGGCTCCTGAAGTCATAGTTTGGCCATCTCAATCTACCACAGAAATGCATGGATATCCTAAGAAAATCTAGGAAACCAAACACAAGACACTGTTACTTTGATAAATGGAAAAGATTTGTTATTTGGTGCCAGAATAAACAGATCAACCGAGTTGATTGTACTCCTTCCAATATCGTCACCTACATGCTCCACCTGCTGGATGCAAGGTTGGTATTTAATTCACTCAAGGTACACCTGGCGGCTCAATCAGCCTACACTTGTCGTGGTGGAAAGTACCAGTGGTTAAAGCATTCATGGAAGGGGTTAAGAGACTCCACCCTCCAATTTCTAACCCACCACCAGGATGGGACCTTAATGTGGTGCTTGCTAAACTCATGGGCCCCCCCTTTGAACCCATGCATAAAGCTAGTCTCAAACACCTGACCTATAAAACTGCCTTCTTAGTAGCCATTACATCCATAAGAAAGGTCAGTGAAATTCAGGCTGTCTCAGTGCAGGACCCTTTCTTTACTGTTCATAAGGATAAACTGGTTCTACGAACTCATCCTAGGTTCTCAACTAAGTTCATTTCTAAATTCCACGTTAACCAGTCCATTGAGCTACCGGCCTTCTTCCAAGAACCCAAAAGCTCTGCTGAGGTGAAACTACACACTCTAGATGTGCGAAGAGCGGTCCCCTACTATGCAGACAAGACCAGACCGCTAAGAAAGACAGACCAACTGTTCGTCTCTGTAGCTACATGCACAGAGGAGATAGCGTCTCTAAAGGTGCCATCTCGAAATGGATAGTCAAATGTATCCAGCTGTGTTACTCCCTTTCTGAAAAAACTCTGCCTTTTAAGCCAAGAGCCCACTCTACAAGAGGCACTGGGGCCACTCTGGCTTTCATTGCAAATGTACCCCGTGACACCATTTGCAAAGCAGCTACATGGAGCTCTATTCACACTTTTACTCAGCACTACTGCATTGACACTCATTCCAAGACAGATACTCAAGTGGGACAAGCGGTTCTAAGACATCTGTTCGCTCATCCCACCTCCTTCTTTTAACACTGCTCGCTAATCTATGCACAGCATGTGATCTAGACAGATTCCACAAGCCTCAGAAGGGATACATTACTCACCGTAATCGTATTTCTGATGCTTGTATCTGCTTAGATTCACATGCGCCCGCCCTTCCTCCCCTCTGAGAGAAGGCACATGGATGCTTATAGTCTTATCAATCTATCTGTTTGGATAATCTGTACTCGCACTACTCCTCACGCTACCTCATGTCAGAAAAAATAAAATCTGAGGGTCATACACGCGTGAGGGATCATGGGTACAGTGGACGTCACACTAGGGATAGTATTACTGGCACGCCCTATGTCGACGCCCATTTTCGAGTTTCAAAAAACAAACTGTAAAATACTCTGCAGCTTCCATTAGATGTCGGCCTATGCACAGCATGTGAATATTAGCGGATACAAGCATCAGAAATACGATTACGGTGAGTAATGTATCCCATATATTCTTTTTGATACCAAACTTTGGTCAGCGTTTCCTTGTCCCATAGTGCTGAAGCCCTAATGTGTAAACCCTGAATACTGCTCATCTCCCTCTTCAGATAAGTTTGACTGCTTAGCCACAGCTACCAACTAAATCTTTTTGGTACGGACTGATACCAAAGGGGATTTCTTGCATATACCTGTAGTCTTAATCTTCTGTAGTGCTCCCTAAGGGAACTGCACAAGATTCTGCCTAACAGTCACCACCAGTCAAGCTTCCAGAGGTCGCGGATCTGCTCACTAAAGGAGGCGCAATCCTACATCACGACCCAGGATAGCTGAACCTGAAGGTTTGGCTCCTGCAGCCTTACAGTTCGCTGGGTATGAGCTTCCGGTGGACTGCAGGGAGGTCAGGTCCAGATCGTAGTCGACAGTGCTACGGACACAAGTGGAAACGCTTTGCAATGTGGCTCCAGACACAGATGATCTACCCTGTATATCCTTCTGTACCTATTGTCCTTGGTCAAGGTCGGGGCCAGCGCACGCCTCCAAGGTACATCTGGCGGCTATCTCCCTTTACACCACGTCTCCAGGATGGTCTTCTCTTTGGCCACACCATCTGGTGAAGGAGTTCCTTAAAGGACTGTTCGATCGTTCCCGCCGGTGAAGGTGCCCGCCCCTGTGTTGGAACTCAACGTGGTTCTGATGTGGGGCCCCTTTCGAGCCCATGCATCCATCTCCTCTCAAGTACCTATTGTGGAAGACTGCTTTCCTCGTGGCCATCACCTCTGCCAGGAAAGTAGGTAAAATCCAGGCCCTTTCCTCCAAGCTGCCTTATCTGACTTTCCACAAGATGAGGGTGGTGCTCCAGACGCACCCCTCTTTCATGCCGAAGGTTCTGTCGGAATTCCATTTCAACAAACTATTGGTGTTGCCTGTGTTTTGGAGGCCGGAGCCTGGCACTCATGCCGATTCTTCATATCAGCGCCTTATGTCTCGGTTTACCGAGTACTTGGGTTGGTCAGCTCCCCCAGGGGAGTTCGTTCAGGATGATCTCACGGACATCCTTGATCTCGGTCCACCCACTGACCCGGTTTTGCCTTTTCACATGGCTCTGCAGAGAAGGGTGGCGGCGGCTTGGACTGCTCCGGAGAGTCTCCCGGCAGTGGGCAAGTCTTTGTCGCAAAAATACCGTTCAGCCAGTAGCGACCCCTGCTACTTGTCTAGGCACCCCACCCCGGAGAGTTTGGTGGTGCAGGCGGCTATGGCCCCGGCAAAGCAGGCGTCGTATCCTACCATCCCTCCGGATAGGGACGACAAACGTTTTGACGGCTGGGCGAAGAAAGTGTTTTCTTCAGGGGGTATGGCGCTTCAGGCAGCCAACTCCATATGTGCCTTGTCTCGTTTCACACACACTCTGTGGAACTGTGTTGCAATAGCGGCTGATCATATTCCCGAAGGGAACTAACGGGATGGTTTCCTTGCTATGGTTCAGGATGGCAAGGATGCCATGTGGGAGGCCGTTCAGTCGGGTTTGGTCTTGGCGGATTGTGTCAGCCGGTTCATGGCGGCGAGCACCCTAATGCCCAGGTTTGCGTGGTTGCAGAAGTCAGGGTTCACTCCTGATGTGCAGTCCCGGCTCCTCAACATGCCTTTTGACGGTGAACACCTTTTTGGCAGCAAGGCTGACGAGAGCCTTGAGAGGTTGCAGACCTCCAAAGCTGCAGCAAAGTCGTTGGGCGCTGCAGTTCGCCAACCTCTGCCTTTTCGTCCTAGGGGACAACAATGGAGGGGGAGGTTCCTTTCGCTATTACTTGTCCTTCAGTAAAGCGAGTGGAGCTAGCAGTCCAAGAGGCCATCGTAAGAGTGCCAGAAGTGGAAGCAAAGGTACTCGAGGTGCCAAGGCCGCTCAGGCAGTTGCCTCTTTGCCCTCAGTCAACGCCCCAGCCGCTACCACTCAGTCATGAGGCCAGGTCCCATGGTTCGCCGGTTGGGGGAAGGCTGGCACAGCATCTTGTAGAGTGGCAAGCCATTACTTCGGATATGTGGGTTCTGGAAATCATAACCCACGGCTAATGTCTTCCTTTTCAGCAGAGGCCTCACGACAATCCACCAGGGAACCTTTCTTTGAAGTGTCCGGATCCGCTCCTTGCGCAGGAAATTCAAGCCCTGCTGGAGAAAGGTGCCATAGAACTGGTGCCTGTAGCGGAGAGGAACAAGGGATGGTATTCCCCTTATTTTTTTATTTAGAAGAAAGACGGGAGATTGAGACCCATCATGGACTTGCACGGTTTGAACAAACTCCCCAGGAAGGACAAGTTCAAGATGGTGACTCTTTCTCAAGTCCTCCAGGCCCTTCAACTTCAGGACTGGTTGGTGTCTCTCGACCTCAAGAATGCTTACTTCCATGTGCCGATCCATCCCAAGCAAAAGAAGTACCTGAGGTTCGCGGTTGGCGACTCGCACTTTCAGTTTTGGGTCCTGCCGTTCGGATTGACCTCTGCTCCGAGAGTTTTCACCAAGCTCATGGTGGTGGTGGTGGCAGCGCATCTCAGGAAAGGGGGGATTCACGTCTACCCCTACCTGGACGATTGGTTGATCAGGGGGAGCTCTCCGAGCAAGTCCTGGATCATCTGTCCGTCACCTGCCACTCCCTCAATTTAAAGATGTCCCATTTGACACCAACGCAGCGGCTCCAGTACATCGGAGCAGTGCTCGACACGTCCCTGGGGCAGTGTTTTCCTCCTCAGGTGAGGGCTCTTCACATTCAGCAGATGGTGCACAAGTTTCAACTTGCCCAGAATCTCCCAGCGTCCGAGTTCTTGCGACTGCTCGGCCTCAATGCATCCTGCATTGTTCTGGTGCCAGAGGCTCGTCTGCGGATGAGATCTTTGCAGTGGGCACTCTAGCTCCAGTGGTCTCAGTCCTCCGGCAGGCTGTCGGACCCTGTTCAGGTGCCGTCCTCGGTAGCCCGGGACCTTCTATGGTGAGCCGTCGAGGGCAATCTGATGAAGGGGGCCCCATTTTGGCTGCCCTGGCCGGAGGTGACGATCGTGACGGACGCATCCCTCACAGGATGGGGGGCTCATGCCGACGAGTTGACAGTCAGCGATCGTTGGTCTCCGTCGGAGTCCAGACTCCATATCAATCTGTTGGAGCTGAGGGCCGTCAGGCTAGCCCTGAAGGCTTTTCTGCCGACTGCGCGGAAAGAGTGTCCTGATTCTAACGGACAACACGGTGGCCATGTACTACCTCAACAAAAAGGGGGTGGGGGGCAGGGTCACTTCCGCTGTGCAGGGAGGCGATGCAGCTCGAGTTCTGGGCCATCCAGCAGGAAGTTTCGATCTCAGTGGTTCATCTGGTCGGAGACGACAACGAGACGGCGGACGCTCTGAGCAGGCAGAGCACGATCTCTCACGAGTGGGAGCTGGCTCAGGAGATTCTCCTGGAGATCTTCGCCCTTTGGGGGACCCCTCAAGTGGATCTCTTCGCCTCCAGTGTCAACCGGAAGTGTGAAAGGTTTTGCTCGCGGGAATTTCCTCCAAAAGGAGCCTTAGGAGAGGCGTTCGTGGTGGAGTGGTCATTCCCACTGCTGTACGCGTTTCCTCCAGTCCCCGTCATCCCGCAAGTGCTGCAGAGGTTACGGAGGTTCGGTTCCCGGATGATCCTCATTGTTCTGGCGTGGGCCCGGAGGACGTGGTACCCGGACCTTCTAGACTTGTCCATCTGCCCTCCATGTCGTCTTCCCTACCGAGACGATCTGCTCTCACGGGAGGGGGGGGGTCAGGTTCTCCATCCAGAGGTCAGATCCCTCAATCTTCATGCTTGGAGGTGTTGCTCTCGGCCAGGCGGCCGGCAACAAAGTCTCTGTACCGTTGCCGTTGGAGACTGGTGCAGAGTTCCGAATGTGGATCCTTTTGAATGTGACATTCCCATGGTTCTGTCTTTTTTGCTTTCTTTGGCCCACAGGGGCTTGCAAGTGGGGACCATTAAAGGTTACCTGGCGGCGCTGTCCATATTTAAGCGCTCGTCTGAAGAGTGTTCCTATTTTAAAATTCCTTTAATTTCGCAGTTTCTGAAGGGGCTCACTAATGTTTTCCCTCCGTCACCTTTTCTGGTGCCAGGTTGGGATTTGAACCTTGTTCTTAAGTTTCTTATGGGTGCTCCATTTGAGCCTTTACATTCTTGCCCCTTGAGGCTGTTAACTCTGAAAACTGTGTTTTTGGTTGCGGTTACTTCCGCTCGCAGAGTGAGTGAGTCAGTTACAGGCACTTTCAGTTAAGCCACCCTTCACTGTTGTTTCACAAGGACAGGGTTGTCCTTAGTGTTCGTCCTCCTTTTCTTCCAAAGGCGGTTTCGGAATTTCATTTGAGCCAGAAGGTTGTTCTTCCGGCCTTCTATCCTCCTCCACATCCTGGTAAGGAAGAGGAGAGGCTCCATAGGCTTGATCCTCGGAGAGCATTGAGCTTTTATATTTCGCGCATGTCCCGGGTCAGAGTGGACGATCAACTTTTCATTGTTTACGCTGGAAAGCGTTTGGGACAGGCTGTGACGAAACAGACGGTCTCGTTGGATTATTTTAGCTATCTCCGAGTGTTACCGCTTGGCGGGTAAGGACCCTCCGGCTGGCTTGCGGGCCCGTTCTACCAGAGGAGTGGCTGCGTCTACTGCCCTGCAGAGGGGAGTTCCTATTAGTCACATCTGTGATGCAGCCACCTGGGCTTCAGTACATACTTTTGTACGTCACTATTCCCTTGATTCCATCAGAGGGCAAGATCTGGCCTTTGGCAAGGCAGTTCTCTATTCCGCAATTTGATTGGGCATGCTAAATTTGTATTCTAAATTCTTTCCCACCTCCTTGCTTGGTACTGCTTTGGGAGTCTGTCATAGATATGGAATACGTCGGCGGACCCAATCCCCTCAAAGAACAAGTTACTTTCTTACCTGCTAACGTTCTTTCGATGGGGATGGTCCTTCGACGTATTCCATATCGCTCCCTCCCTGCCTTGCCCACTGAAGAATTTCTTTTGCGATTGCAGCTTGCGTTCTGCAAGGCCTTGTGTGTCTGACTGGCAGAAAACTGGTGGCACACGTTCTGGGAAAAAACTATAACTGAGGCTATGGGCGTCGTGCGTCCTACTTATCACATCGGGTGACGTCGGCCGTCGGAGGAGGTCATCGGGGATGGCGCATCGACGCAGGACGCAGACGCCAAAGATTTTCTGAAGCAGCACAGCTGTGGACATTATCTGTCATAGATATGGAATACGTCGTCGGACCATCCCATCGAAAGAACGTTACCAGGTAAGAAAGTAACTTGTTCATTGTGTGGCCAAGCGGTTCAGTGGAACTTCTTTGCTTGAACTGACCTCAAACTATGCCATCCCATTATCTCTTACATATGATTTCCCATCAGGTTGGAAAAGAATGAGAATGGGATAACAGCAAAATTAAAATGAACTTCTTGGTGATTCAAGTTCTGGTAGTCTTTGCTTTCTCTCCTTCACCAAACCTGCTGGCCTGTCTCTGCATGCATATGCGATGATTCAACTTCTCATATTATGGTGGGAGGAACCTTACAGTACAGTGGGTAGCTGCTGGATGTTTTATTTACAGGGGAAGTGTTTGTGCTTGAGGGGGTGTTCTACACACTTCACTGAGCCCATCCTAAAACTAAGATGCAAGTAGAAGTGGGGTAATTGTTGGGGGGTCAACCTCTTAGGCCTTGTGACCTTTTAAATATGCAGTTTGCAGGTGTCGTGTCGGTGTGAAAGCAGTTTTGAGGAACCACTACCCCACCTCCGAGGTATTAGAGGTTTTCTGGGGTTTTCACACTATGACTGCGCCACACTTGTTTTGCGTTCTGAAATTCGATTTTTGAAAAAAAGATTAAACAGATTATGTATGGATTTGTATCACAAATCGCCCGCGGGAGAGCCCTTTTTATTGAGTAGCTAGATTGCCACGCCGACGCGTGCGAAGGGGTTTCTGCATTTTGCAGGTGGGATTCAAACGCAGTGATTGAAGCATGTGACTATTATTTCTCACATTTATATATTTGGAACTCCACAAGTGATTTGATGTAAAGACCATGAGATATGCCCTGTTTTTGAAAAAGGCTCAGCATGAGCTGAAACACGTGTCGATAAAAAGGGCTCTCCCACAGGATATTTGTGATATAAATTTATACATAATTTGTTTCATTTTTTTTCAAAAATCGAATTTAAAAACTCAAAACAAGTGTGGTGCAGTCATGGTGTGAAAACCTAACCTAAAACTAAGATGCTTCTGGGCACATACAAGCAAAGTTGCCAATGTTGGAGATTAAGGACTAAGAGAACCGGAATCACAAACGTAATTGTTCCTACTTTGATATATATATATATATCCTGGGTCTGTTAAAAAAAAAAATATATAGATAACAGCACAGCAGCGCGTTTCGTGTCTGCACTGGACACTTGATCACACTGAATGGTACAATGCAACTAGTAGTTAAGAGAGAAGTCCATCTCTATGGTATTTTTGACTCTAGGCAAGATGCTAAGCAATTACGGCGTCCATCTTGTAGTATAACAATCACCATAAAAAATCAGGAGAATTAATACATCTGTAAAGTGCACAGTGCCAACAATTAATACTTCACAACAAAAAAGGCACAACACTAGTGACATGAATAGTGAAATGTATGCAAATAAAAATATAAATGTAAATTCATAAGTTTGTGATGATAAATAGCATAGTGTATTGCATGGTGTTAAAATATGTACAGATGTCGGATCAACAAGCAATACAATGCAAGAACACACTGGTCCATAACAATTTAAAATGAATTCCCGGTTCCGAATTTCAGGTTTAGTTTTGCATACATCATCCAAAAGGCTTTCTGTGGCCTGGGACCACGCCATCGCCAACTTTTCCTCCCTAAATACTCCCCTGCTAGAGCCCTCGGCTCCTCTAACTCCAACTCTTTGATTGTCAAACGCTTCTCCAAGCAGAGTGTGGTAGTAGGTCTCTTTCCTCAGCTGGTGCCTCCCTTTGGAACAGCCCCTGTGGCCCTTTCAGACTTGAGCCAGATCTTCTTAAGTCCCGAAATTGCTAAAAGCTCTGCTTTTCTCCACCTCTTTCCCTTCCCTGCTAATCACCCCACTGCCGATGGTGGACTGGTGCTCATGAATCTCACAGGATACCAGGCCTTCTACCAACTCGATACAGGACCTACCTGCAGCCCCCCCCCCCCAAGCCTCCTCCCCATTGCACTGTCCCGACGGGCCCCCATTTGGTGGCTCTACTTCCCACCCTTGGGAGTCGCCCACACCAGCACTTAGTACTTAGTCCGAGGCACCCTCCTTGGCTCCCATTGGCAATTTCCTCCTGGGCCCTCCACCAGCACTTATCCATACCTTGACCCCCACCCATCCATATCCCCTGCACGAATTCTCGTGCATGTCCAAATACTGCAAGGCCTAGTAGGACCACAATTATATATTTACTGTGTTTGCAAATGTTTTTTCTCCCATGTTCCCTTCCCATTTAGCCTTGTGGCGCTTCGAAACACAATTCTGTTGTATAAGCGTTTAACAAATGCTAACAAAAATAAATACATTTCTGAGACGCTATTCGATTGGAGCTACCCCACAAAAAAATCAAACGAGTTATATGAAACACTCGAGATTTACCCCATGAGTGGCATATAGAGGCAAGTGCAAAATGAGCAATTTTTGAGCAGAGTATACAAATTGTGATTTTATGGCCACAATGCTGTGCAGAGCACCCCCCCTGCTGTCAATCAGCCTGGTCTAGCTGTTTCATTTGGGTTTTTTCATTTCAGATGTGGACGTCATTTCAAAGTTTGCCCAGCTCGAGTTCCACTTGGGTGATGTGGAACGCGCAAAGTCCATTTTTGAGAGCACACTCAGCAACTATCCAAAACGGACAGACCTCTGGTCGGTGTACATAGACATGATGATCAAACACGGTAGTCAAAAGGAAGTACGGTAAGTTAACTGGAGAATTTGAGCAATTACTGTGCAAAGCCTACCAAAAGCATAGCCATCTTGAAACTTCAAGCTGCATTTGTTGTTATTCATCTTTTGCCTCCAATTAAAGTAATTCTCCTTTTGCTTCTGGGTTACATTATGCAAGTATCTGAAGTGAGCAAAATATAAGTTGCCATTCTGGTTTCCTTGCCGGGATGTTAAATAATCTTTTACCAAATACTTAAAGCCCACTTCTGGACAGGTGTCCCATTTATTTCTCATAGATACTATTGTCGTTGGCTGTTTAATTTCCTTGCAGCGTTTAGTTTACTGTAGTGTGCTTCTGCCTCAGCCACTTCAGAGTACTCTTTCTGGTAAGCAAGATCATGGTTTAAAAAAGGCATTACGATTGTCCAGATTGGAACCACTGAGGGTTGGAAATTTGCAATATTTTCAGAAGTCCATTTCCAGATGCAGGTATTGGGAGAAGGCGTTCCATAGTCTTGATGCCTCTTCCTGGACGGATCTTCCACTCAACTGTTTTTGCTTCCCTTGGAGTAGAGAGAGTTTTATGGAAGGGTGATTTGTACATTCTGGTGCGTTTGAGTTGTAAAAGCATGGAAGTTATCCAGGATATGTGCTTGTCACTTCTTTATGAACAGGACAAATGACCGAAGTCTGAGCAGTACTTAATTGAGGTCTAGTGAAATGTTTATGCAGAACCTTATGCTAATGATCTGGTCCCTATGCAGTATTTTAGTTTGCTACAGTAGCTTAAAGACTTCCCAGAGATTGTTTGTCCTCTGCTCACCCATCACCACCCATGACAGTCTCACTTCCTGTTAGGCTATTTCCTCTCTTCCCTGTATTTAGGGAATCGGAGAAAGAGACCCACCGGTTTGCTGTAAGCTTTCTTTGGCTGAGCTTGTGGTTGACTTGCCCGAGCAGTGAAGGGCAGTAGGAAGATTAGGATATTGTTTAACACATTAAATTCTGTAAGGGAATGACACCAACGTTATTAAAATAGTACTTTATAAAGGTTAGTAATGTTGTACAGGTTACATGTAATTACACTTAAATTACAAAGATTATTTTAGTGTTCTGAGGTCAAGACTCAACCATTTTGGGTGACCACGAATCTCTGAAGGCCTGCAGATATTCAAGATACCAAATCTGGTGCTTATAAAGCATGGGAAGGGGATGCCTTCAGAGCTAAATTTGCTTTTCTGATGGTCAGCCGTAGGAATGAATGGGAGAAACATACTAGACTGTAGTTGGCTGAGCTATATATTTTAATCTGGTATTTCTTTGCCCCTTAATATGAAACCTAGTGCCAAAGTTGTTAATATGATGTAATTCCTTAGGACAGTATTCACAATAGGCTAATGCTAGCTGCCAAACTTTAAGTTTGGAAAAGGTTCATGCTATTTGGCTGCTCTGAGAGGGGGCAGGGGGCAACAAAGAGCTGCAGGCAAGCAGGACGGTTGGAGGAACACTGGGGATTGTGCTGGACTATAGGGGCAATATTGATAGTGTTTGCTGCAGCTGTGCTGTTCGTACTGTTCCCGTACCGTGCGGATGCAGTTGGTGTCCTGAAGTAGCTTTAATTTTGTCATGCAGATAAAGATAAGTAAGCTTTAACACAAGTGTATCCCGGTGGTCAGAGGTTGCGACTCTACCAGTTAAGTTCACAAAAAAACTCAAACCACTTTATTTCGGCAGATTGCCATAAAAGAATAAAAACATGTAGTTAAGGCCACTTAAAATTGTATACTGCAGATTCCAAAGTCGGTCCTAAGTATCCTGCGGGTGCCTTTTGGATTTTGAACCAGCTTAACCTGATGTCAGTCTCTTTTAGAAATTAATAGGAGAGACGGACTGGCTTCTGATTGGCTGAGCCGGATGAGTTCCTGATGCTGCAGTACACCCCAATGTTAAATGTAGACCCAATGTTCACAATAGGGCTCAAGTCAACTCACTGTACTGAAATTAGGCCAACTTTTAATGTTCGGGCAGAGAGTGGCTGTGCTGTTTGCAGTTTGTGCAATTAAACTATCAGAAGATGCAGTTAGCACTGTAAGGAAGGCATGGTATCAGTAGTAGACACAGACACAATAGATAAGAGTTTTGAAAAACATTATTTTTGTTGGGTTGGAAGAATTCCTAACTGACCTTAACTCTAGAAGGGGAGTAGTCTCGGCCATTAAACAAATAACAAGTCCATATCAGCCTAGTTAAAAAAAAAAGGCTTATACTAAAAAAAAAAAAAAAAAAAAAAAAAAAAATACCTGGTCCTCCTTCTCAAATGACAAATGTGTTAAGGGAATTCAAAAGGAAAAATAGTGTGTTAAAAGAAATGTCACAACGGCTTAGGTCACAAATCCCTTACCCACGTTCATCAGCACAGGGTCTCGAGAGTTTCTTAAAAAGGATAGGTGGATGGCACAGTTCTGTCAGCCTTGCACACTTTGGCTTACTGGTACAATTCAACAGTTCAGGCTTGGGCTTTAAACACTGTTCTACTCTTGACTTTTACTTTGCCACAATTAAGCACAGGCTTCCCTCTGCCGGGCTGAAGCCGGTCATTCCCTTTCTGGGGGTTCCCTTCCCCACGTTCCTTCACACTTAACTTTCACTCTACCCTTTCACTCTACCACAGTTCCACACAGGCTTCCCTCCGGCGGGCTCGAGCCTGTCTTTCTCTTTGCGAGGATTCACTTTATCACGTTTTGTCTTTATATGTTTTTACTGTCAAAGACCTTCGAAACTGCAAGGATTTTACATGGCTCTCTGCATGACCACTTCGACCTCTCCTTAAACAATTCAACAATCTTCCTCATCTCGCAGTGCTTCTTGGTACTTGTAATTTCTTGTTGTCGTTACTTTGGCCTCTTTCAAAGTTCATATACCTTCCCCTCTTAGCATATTCACAGTTCACATACCTTGCTTTTCACCTATTGAACTTTTGCTTGGGATTGCAGTTCCTTTCTTGCCTTCGGTTCCAGTCTAATAAACTTCAACTCAGAACATTTCAGAGACTTTCGAATGTGCGATTCCGCCTTGCAGGACTGCTCTGTTACCTCATATACTTTCTTCATAGTTCCTTGTATCTAGGCCCTCTTGGGCATACGGTATCTCATTTAAACATTTCTCGTATTTTGCTCCCACTTCATTTGCTCCCCTCTGTAGCACTTTTCCTTTCTTTTCATTTTCGTAAGACTTTCCTTGCAACTTTCTTTCAACACTTGCTTCTTCACACACCGGTCTATGTCCTCCCTCAAGGATTCTCCGGCCGTGATAGACTGTCTTTTGTTCCCTTAAACTTCAAGTTCCATAATGCTGTGATTCAGCACTCTCCCGGTGCCACTTGCACCTCCTACAGCCCCCCACATGCTAGGGAGTTTATCTCGCTTCCTCATGAACAATGAGCCCACCAGTAGCGCAGTGCTGGTAGTTTGTCTTGCTGGGATACACGTGTCGAGGTATGCTGCCCCTCTGACACCCCTGGGACCCGCGTCTCAGGGGAACGAGCAATGACCTGGGGACGGCCAGCTAGACACAATTGTCTGACTCCAGACTCCTTGGAGACACGGCTCCCTTGGAATACTGCAAAACTCTCTGCACACAGGGCAAGCGGTCTTGCGCTCTGCCCTCTCCCAGCCTCTCTGCATCTGCTCTGCTTCCACGGACCATGAGACCATCTGTGGACCATCCAGCTTCCCAAACTCGTTCTAGCTGCTGCTTTTATATTCCCAGCTAGAGTTGATGGCTTTCAGGTGATTGTAGTCCACTTTAAATGCCTGCCTCTGCTTGACTTCATTAGTGGGGCAATCAAGTATTGGAGTATAGGACGTCTTTCCTTTCCCACTGCTGTTCCTTTGGGTAATTTTCAGCATTCCTGGTTGCCTCTCCCTCGTCCCAGTACTTTTGCAGTCAACACGAAAACAGGAATTATGGGAGTTGTAGTGTTCCACTAAAAGGGAATGAAAGTTGGGTAGATTACTGTCAGGAAAGGGGGGATACCATGTCTCGCCCTTAAGCACTCCCGCCTCAATCCCTGATGATCCTCTTCCCAGGTAGTCCTCCCTCGCTAGGCCGCCCCTGGGTCCGGATCCAAGAGCGATGGCCCTTCCCTACCCACCTGTGTAGGAGATCCCCCACGGAGTAAGGTGGGAAAAGCCCTTGGGTTTTTCAGAGTACCCAGTGGTCGTATTTCTGTTTAAGTAATGATCTCTGTGATTCCCAACAATACTTGGTAGTTCTTTAGTTCTGTAATTCTATTCCTTGGCCACTACTTGTTACCCATGCTATGGTTTTTCCAGTGCCCCGGTAGAAGGCTAAACAGAAAGTGGGGGGGGGGGAATCCTTTAGGCCTTCAGCCCAGCAGTTCCTACCTCGTTAGGGGAAATTTTAAGTTTAACCTTTGGTTCGCACTGGTGTTGTGCCATTTCACCTATCTGCAGACCCTGGCAGAGCTTCACCTCTGCCTGGTTTTACCAAGATGCAAGTGTTGGGAAACATTTCTTTTAGGCAACTTTCTCTCCATATTCTATGGACCCCCAAACCTTTTGTTTTTAATATTGTGCTGACTTTTTACAAAGAAGTGAAGCCTTCAGCTTCACTTTCCTGGCCTTTTTGCTAATTTTGTCATGGGGAAATTGTTTGGGGAGTTTTCCTGAAGTCTACCAACAGGTGATACTCTATACAACTATCCCTTGGTATACAAGCCACAACTTAGTATACGTCTGTACTACTCAAAGATTTGGTAGAATGGTAGCGCAGCCAGACTTATCCTATGGGGAGGATGTGAGCTGTAGGTAAGCACAATTAACTCACTCAGTAAATTCGTAGGCCCTTAGAAACTCACACACTTGTAGTTACAGTGAAATAGATATTTATTTTATATGCACAAGGCAACGTTCTATTCAGGTAAGCAAGTGCTATTTAAACTAATCAACACAATAAAAAACTTCAGCAATACGTCCGGTGAGTAAACCAATAGTAATGAAAGGTATTCTTCATGAACACAGTTCAGTGGTAAGTAAAATCAATTATAGTCACTCAGAAAATGTTCTGTTGTAGGAATAAAAAGGGTTATTCAACACCAGCAATTGGATTTGAATACTTTGATAGGCTTATAATACTTTACAATGGCCACCGGGCTTAAGCAGTCTATCCCTAACTAGTTATGAATTCTACAGCGTCAGTTTGTAGGGAATTCAAGTCAGACACAGCAGCAGACAAGGTAAAGTTCCAAAGGATATTTTGATTATAAGTAAGTAGAATGCTATTGCTGGTCAAACTGTTATCAGGGACCTTGGAAAGGGCTCCCTATAAGAACACGAGCATTAGGCCTGGGTGAAAGGTATGGGTAAACACTGGAATTGTCACTCCAGTAACACTGTAGTGCCAAAATGGCATCAGGTAAGTACTACCCTGAGCCCAACAGTACCTGAGGAGTGATGAAGAAGATGCAGTCAGATTCTTTCACTATGCAACAGCAGTGGACCTGGTCTCCTGTTCCTTGGTCGTGGTGATGAAAGGAGGGATTCTGGAAGTAATATTGCATCAGACTTCGAGAGAAGGAACTCTCAGCAAGGAATTCTTCATACTCCAATGTCGGTATGCAGTTTTGGCGCCTTCTTACACACTACCAGGATGAACATTTACTGCCCGGTCAATCCGCCTCGATTCTTCGGTCCTGCACTCTGGTAAGGGAACTTTGAGGAGGGGGATCTTGTCTCTGGACATCCAACTGGTGCTCACCAAAGTTCTGGGAAGATTTGTTCACGGGAAGACGATGCACTGCAATTGGATCTGAGGTCCCCCGGTATTAGCGGCTTGCAGCCCAGGAAGCTCACAGCATGTCGGGGGATTGCTCATTCTGCAGGTCGTTTTCTGGCTAGTTGGTCCCACCAGCCAAAGGGAATGTGTTGTCCTCTTCAGAGCTCCTCTGTCCATTCAAAAACAGGGTCAGGACAGCAGTGGTCTCTTCGTGGTTACTGGAAGGGGCTGCAGGCATTTCTGGTCATCTTCGCATCTTCTGTTCCAGTGGTCAACTTGCCTTCTGCCTCAGGAACCTCACCGTTTATTAGACTTTCACACTTGACCTTTGCAAACACTCTATGCAGTTTACAGAAAGGGGTGGGTGGTTGTCCATTCAGGACAGCCAGCCCCCCAGTGGGAACTGGTTACTTTTCAGGCGCACCAGCTGTTACAGGCGTTGAGAAAAAGGGCTACTAGGTATCCCCTCAGCACTCTGCATAGGGTGGTGTGTGCTGATCTCTCAAAAGGAAAAGCTAAGCAGGATAAAAAAGTATCCATCTAACTTTGAGAACAGTAGTTCTTAAGGAAAATAAAAAGAATATAAAAAGGAGACCCAAAGGGCTCCCAGCAACACTGCACATAGGTTGCAGCGGGCTGCAAAGGTGAAACACGAATTCCTTTCAAAAGGTATGGAGGAAAGCATGACTCCATAAAATGAAGTAAAACACGCTGAACAGGTTTCCCATGATCCAAGAAAGAAAGAAAGCATGAATAAGGGGGCAAAGGTTCCCCTCATTCAGGAGAACAAGGAAAAGTTCCAGAATTCCAGCAAAAAAGTGCTGGGGGTCTCGAGCATAACATGGGTAAATCTCCCTAACAGAAATCGATCAGTACTTCAGACGATCAGTACTGGAAAACTGTTTCCCTTTTGTCTTTTACTTTTTACCTGTTTTGGTAACTTTTCTAAGAGTGCACACTGCATCTTACAATGCAGTGCATGGTGTGAGAAACCAGAAGGTGTCTCACCTGCTTGTCCCCGCAGAGCGATCTCTCTCAGGTGGCCAGGGCAGGGTCATCGCCTTTGGGTCCAGACCATGGGGGTGGAACAGTGCGGGAGGATGACATGGGTGAGAGGGTCTTCGGGGTTTGGGACACCCGATGGTGAGACGCAGTATTCCTTTCTTCCCTCTAACACCTTTACCCCATCCTACCATGTTGGATATGTGGGAACCGTACCCCCCCCTCTTCCCTTTCTCCAACACGTTCACACAGACAACCCGCTCTGGGAGAAAAAGCTCAAACCCGAACAGTGTATTTGACCTGTCCCGCTACTATGGTCAGCTGAAATGAGGCATTTACTGACTATCACTCACACCTGACTTCCATTCAACTTCCCCACACGGATATAAGGCAGAGCACGAGAGCACACTCTGAGCGAGGCAAAGCACACGAAGGAACAGCAGTTTTGAGTTGGCAGCTGAACGAGGGGAGAACGGCAAACCCAGAAGGGTTCATAAGAAGGGAAATACCCTTGACCTTTTCACGGCAGGATGCCGTTAATTTCAAGAAACCTTCAAGACAAAGCGTACGACCAGGAAACCAGGCTAAAGAATCCTGCCCCGTGTGTCGAAGATACCGAGGGCCCTCCTGCATAACCGACCAAGGCGGGGAGGAGCAGCAGCCGCCGTGGTATCGTCCTTGGCTCCCAGAACAAAGAAGCGTTGAAGTCAAGGTTGCAAGCGGCAACATGGTACAACGAGTGCTGGAATGAACATTGTTAAATGCGTGTGATGAAAGACGCGAGTAAAGCTAAACTGCTAATGAATGTTTTAGCTTGAAAAGGCAAGATACGATACCGTTGTATGTACCGAGTGGTCCAGCACCTTGAATGTGCTCAATCAAAGGTCTCTGTAAGGTACCCCGTCAAGAGAAATGAAAGTAGAACATTCAGGAAACCAATTGTGTGAAGTGAATCAAAGTGGCCCCAGACGGTTTAAGCAAAACCCATTGCACATTCGAAAGTCTTCGATTTTGGTTGAAAGAGCACCCGAGCCCGAATGAGGGAGACGAAGTGTGAACATTGTGATAAAAGGGGGTCTCAGCTTGAAGAGGGAGACCCATGATGAACAATGAAGGCAAGAACTTGTACATGTAAAAATCCCAAGAGGAATGGAACTTTGAGACTTTGTTACGACAGACCCTCTGCAGTAAGACTGTTATTGGAAAAAAGGCTTTGGCAGAAGGCCCTGATGTCTGTGCTTTGAAATTTATCCTCGTGGCCGAGAAGCCAGACTTGTGCAAAGCTCGAACATGCCACCTTGCCCTGTGCTGAAAACGTGGGGAAGGTGAGCCAACTGCTCAACCGTCCTGACATAATATTTCTTGAACACTTTTCGTTTTGCATACACCATTGTCTAACACCCTTTTGTATTTAGGAGTAAGGATTGGCAATAGTTTTTTTTAGTATACGCTCTTTTGACAGAGACTCCACTAGGACTGCGTTCTTGTTATTTGATGGCCGTAGTTGCTCCCATCCTTAGATTTAGGGTTAAATAGGCGTTCAATCAACCCATTTGAAGTTCAATAAACACCCTTGAACTGTGATCACTTGTGTCTGTCTTCACTGTTTTATACCATGCCTTCCTTACAATGGGGATACTTTTGTATCTCCCTAGAGTTTTACACAAGGCATTTTTGGTAACCTTTTAATGTGCCGAAGGACTAGCTGGTGTCAGCAATTACATTTTCACAATTTTTGCATCTATTTTAGTGTGCACATGTGTGTTTACCACGTCTGTGAAATAAACATGGCTAGTGTCCTAAAATGGCCATGCCACGAGATTCTTCGCTTGTCCTTTGCGCATTTTGTTTCTTGGCCTTCCTCCTGCCTTCTCTTGTCAGGAAATCGCTAATATGGTCCTGCATTTGCCCACGAAAGGAGCAAATTCTGCAGGCTAGCACATGCCATTTGTCTTGACTGTGGTGCCTGAAAGCCTAATGTGCATGCATGAGTGAAACCCACAGTGGTCCCTGATTGGACCACCACTGCTGGCTGAGTGAGTGGTGCAGATCCTTAACATTGGTGGGCTGGTATTTGCCATGAACCTGGATTTGGGATAAGAGGACTCCTGCAGCCATTCCATTAGATCATCATTGCGGCTAAGTATCTTTTGCAGCCGTGCAGCCATCGGAAGACACGTGGGCGACTCCTGAAGAGGCCTGGCAACCTTTCCTGCAAATGTCCCAGTGAAGCCCTGCTGGACTACCTGATCTGAGAAGGCCCGCTGCAGTGCTTCGACCCTTGGACTGGTGGGACCAACCATTCTCAACGTCTTCTCACATTCTTGAGGCTGAGCCTAGACCGACAAGCTCTGAATTGGGATACTGCCCCATAAGCATTTCCATTCAGCGTTTTCGCCTGGAACTTCGGTGGTCGCCAGCTAAACCAACAAGTCCCCTTCCTGCCAGGTGTCCCCTTCCCAGCTTCATGGGGTCCAGTCCTGAAAGGCCTTCTTGGTTCGCAACTGGAGAGAAGCCTTCTGCCACCTGTGTGCAGTGACTGTCGCTTTAACTGGCTTTGTTCCAGCTGGTAGAGTGTTCTGAAGAGGCCTGCATCAGTGCCTCTTGCATTTCCTCATCAGAAAGGTTTGCACTCAACTCCTGGACTCTGCCAGAATCTTCCTTGCATCCGCAGCTCCTAGGCATCTTTTACTGGATCAAACGGTGGGAGAATCTACCTGCAGCAACTCCCGGTCGGCGTGTCAGGTAACTTGGGAAACGCCAATTAAGACTGGTGAGTAATCTGAATACTTCTCCAGCATGGGATCTGCTATGGATGGATTCACATGCTCGTGAATATTCCCAGTCGTCAGGCTGGGAAACCTCGGTAAAAGAAAAAAATGTTTCACTTTAACTTACAAACTAGTTGTCCTTTAAACCAATCGCTGTCCTCTGGGTCATACTGCCTCCATCCAATGGCAGTCCTCTCCCTAAGCCCCTCCTCTGGCAGCCATCTTCAGATTTTTACTGCACGCTTCAGTGTTGGGAGTCCTCGAGTTTGCTCTGCAAGCTACTTCTAAGTTTTCTTTGCAGAAAAAGGTTCTATTTTTGTACCAAAAGAGCCTGTGCTCTTCTCTACATCTGCTGACAGTGGGAATCCGTTGTCTGTGAAGTTCAGCGCCCCTTAAGGGCGAAGATCGTCAGCTTCCAGAAGGCCATCAGGCCTACTTCGCGTTCTCTTACCATGATGGAGGAGAAGAAGGAAGGAAGGTCCCTCTTCAAGTCCTGCACCAAGTGCCGGCTTTGATATGTGTTCGTGGAGGAAAAGCACCTGCAATGCCTCTATTTCTTGCATCTGAACCACAATGAAGGAGATTGCATGATATGCCACAGATTCTCCAAGTAGACGACAAAGGACAGGCATAGTAGACTGGCGGCGTGGCTGAACGCCAGGGCCTCTGCCCTGTGCTCAGAGCAGGTCGGTCTGTCCGAGAAACGATCTTCTAAGTCTTGTGAGGGCACCTCATCCATGGGGGCCCAAAAAAAGGTCAAGTACCTCATGTCCGGGTCCACCGCGGTCGCCGCAGAAGCAGGTCCCACAGTAGACATGGCGCGATCTACATCACCTTACGCCTCCATTGCAAGCCAGCAGTCGAGCTCCTCCTCGAAGAGAAAGTAGTCCAACCCAGCTAAGCTGCGGGAGAAGCCACAGACGGAGGAGAAGGCCAAGCTTCCCAAGAAAGCCCAGGTGGCACAGGATAAGTCTTCGTCGATGATAGAGCTGGTGGCAGCTGCTCTCTCGAAAGCTAAAGGGGCTGACCCTGAGAAGGTAGCCCCCACAGCGCTGAAGGTATCCCTCCCTCCAAGGCACAAGGTCGCTGTGGTGACTTTGACAAGGTCTGCTGTCACGCCGGAGAAGGGGAAACCGTCTCAGAACCCGGTTCCTGCACCTCAGGGTGGAAGAAAAAGGGGAGGGAGCAAGGAGGCCCCAGATCAGTCACAGGCCGTGGCCCAAGCCATGGAAAGGACGTGGAAGAGGTCGGCGGAGACTGCGCAAAGCCTAGTGTTCTGATCACGCCATTTCCGCCGAGGGATGGGTCTCTGGACATCCTATCAACCCTCCACACCTTGGTGTCGGAGATCCAGAAGAGGATGCCACAATGGCCTGTTCCAACAGTCCCCCGACCTACTGCATCCGACACCCCCATTTCAGCCTCTGCATCCGGATCGGGCCCATTCTCGCCAGCAGACACGTGTACGGGGATGGATACGGCCACAACGGCTGACGACATTGTCGGAGCGGGCAGAGGCTCCCTGCAGTTTAGGGCGTCCCACCGGACGAGGTGAGGTCGTTCTATTCCATGATCGCCAGAGCCTCCGAGCTGTTCCAGCTTGTGCCTGAACAAACCAGGAAGGAGGGTTTCCTGTACCAGAGGCGCGAGGCCAAGAGGAAGGCGGTCATGACAGTGCCCCTCCTGGAAGACATGTGGGAGGAGAGCCTAGCCCTCTTGAAGAACCCTTGCACGGCTCCAGCCAAGCCGGATAGGCTGGAGAAGAAGTGCCGGGTACTGGAATCCACACCCAAACGCCTGGGGTCGCAACCATCGCTGGATTCGGTGGTTTCGGCGGCCGCGAGGAAGCAGTCATCTAACCCGTCGTCTTCAGTCCCTCTGGACAGCGAGGGTAAGAAATAAGACTCCATGGGGAGGAAAGTGATTTACACTGCAGCGTCCTCCATCAAGGCGGCCAACGCACTGGCGATCGGTACGACAGGGCGCTGTGGTACAAGCTGGGTCTGATTCTAGAGTTCCTCCCTAATGACAACAGGATGGAGGCAATCCCCCTCTTCCTGGAGGGAGAGGTAGCATCGGATCACGCCATCAGTGATTTTGGGCGTTGCCGACACAGGGTTCTGGCAGATGGGGAACAGTGTCTGCCTTCGTTGCCAAGGCTGGATTAAGGCCACGAATATCCACCAGGAGGTCCAAATGAAGGTACTGGACATGCCTTTTGATAGAGATTACCTTTTCGGGAAGGCCGTCGACAAGTCCCTGCAGGCCATCAAGGCAGATACAAAGATGGCCTGTGCCCTGGGCACCCTCCAACAGAGGAAAGTCGGGCAGGTCTTTGAAAGGTTTCTCCTCCTCGTACCGTCAGCCTTCCAGATCCACGACCCAGGAAGCCCACAGAGGCCGTTCCCAGGCCTACTGTGGAGGGCCGTGTCGCTATTGCCAGTAGGGTGCCGAAGCAAGTCTGAACCACCGGCCAAGATGTTGGGGGCCCCCACCTGTACGCCCTGGTGGGAGGGTGGCTGACTAGATTCAGCAGCGAGTTGGAAAAGACCACCACCACCGACAGATAGGTGCTGAATGCTCTCGCCCAAGGACATACCCTGGAATTTCAGCACAGGTTTCCATGGATCCCTGCGGTGGCCCATCAGGAGCAGCACATCCCTCAGCTCTTGGAGGAAGTACGGGCCATGCTACGAAAAAGGGCGATAGAGCTGGTTCTCCATCGACTCCGGGGGTCCGGAGTTTATTCCAGATACTTGTTGGTAAGAAAGAAGATGGGGTGGGCGTGGGGCTGGAGGCCCATTGTAGACCTGCAGCGTCTGAACAAGTACCTAAAGTCTCAGAAATTCAGGATGGTCACGTTGCAGCATGTGCTTGGCCAACTGGAAAGAGGGGCTTTCTTGACGTCCCTGACCCTGGAGGACGCTTACTTGCACCTCCCCATTCACAGGAAACACTGCAAGTTTCTATGTTTAATGGTGCAGGGACAGCACTACCAGTTCAAGGCCCTACCCTTCGGCTTGAAGTCGGCCTCCAGAGTGTTCACGAAATGACTGGCACCGGTGGCGGCCCATCCGTGTCTACGAAGGATTCATGTAAACCCGTACCTTGATGACAGGCTCATCCAGGCCTGCCCGCTTTTCGCAAGAGTTGGCCGTCAGACACAGAGGCAGCCGTCAAGCTGCTGATGGATCTGGTATTCTCCATCAAAAATCCAAAGTCCTGCTTGACACCATCACAGAACGCGCTGTTCCTGAGGGCCAGACTTGATACAGTGTCCTGCCTAGCATCACCCTCTGGGAAGAGGGTCATTCAGGCGAAGGTGCAGCGGCTGCTGTCGATGGAGACGGCCATGGTGCGGACCATATTTGCTATTCTTGGCCAAGGCCGGATTGGCGCAAGCCGCGATCGGGGTCCATCTGCTGGCTATCTCCTCCTACACCAGGTCTCCAGGAAGGTCTTCACTTTGGTCTTATTGATTCGTCAAGGAATTCCTCAAAGGACTTTTTTTTCGTTCTTTCCTGCCGATGAAGGGTCCTGCCGTGGCGTGGGAACTCAACGAGGCTCATGGGGACCCCCTTTGAGCCGATGCATCAGGTCCCTCTGAAGTTCCTTTCATGGAAAATGGCTTTCCTTGTGGCCATCACATCCGCCAGGAGGGTGGGTGAGATACAGGCCCTATCTTGCAAACGGCTATACCAGACTTTCCACGGATCGAGGGTGGTGCTGCGGACGCACCTCTTTCATGCCGACGGTTCCGTCGGAATTCCACCTCAACAAACCTTTGATGTTACTGTTTTTTTCCTGAAACCTTTGTCACCAGCTGAGAGGGTCTTGAACTCGCTGGACGTTGCTCGTGCCCTGAAGTTCTATGTGGCACGCACAAAGAGTTTTCAAAAGACTTGACAGCTGCTCGTGAACTTTGGTCCTGTGAACCATGGGAGGGCCTTGTCTAAGGCTTCCATCTCAAAGTGGCTCTCCGGCTGCATCATGCACTGTCATCGGTTGGTGAAACTACCACTACCCAGCTGTCGGAGAGCCCACTCAACCAGAGCGTTCGCTGTGACGACAGCGTTCATAGCTGGTGTGCCCCTGCTGGAGATTTGCAGGGCTGCTACGTGGAGGTCCACGCACACCTTCACAAAGTTCTACTGCATTCAACAGGAATTCCAAAGGAGCCCAGAGTCGGCCAAGCAGTGCTACGCAACCAGTTCGCGTGAGGGGAGTCTGTTCCAGAGGTAAGAGTTGATGGTTTATGTTGAGCTTTGCCAACTCCCATGGTTGTGTATATGTACTGCTGTGTAATCGTTGTTCATGAGCATGTGAATCCATGCCAGACCCCATGCTGGAGAAGGTTAAAGTTACTTACCTGTTACTATTGTTCTCCAGAATGGGTCTGGCATGGATTCACATGCAAACAGGAACAGAGGTCGAGACAACCTGACCGCTCGCCGAGTCAGCACCAGCGCAAGCAACAAAAAGGGGTGGAGTGGAGCAAGGGCTTCTTCCAGTCCCTCTCCTCAGCAGCAGCCTCAGAGAGCAAAAAGGCATTATACGTCCCTCCGGGTCCACGTGTCTCCAGTGAGGGGGCAGGCTAGCCTCTCACGTGCATTTCTGGTGCCAGAACTTCGCAGACCCGTGGATCCTATCTGTAGTTTCCATGGGTTACTGCCTACCTATACTGCCTCTCCTCCTTCCTCCCCTCCCACAGATTGGGACGGCAACTCTGTTGGCGGAGATCCGGTAATTTGTTGAGCCAGGCAGTGGAAGAAGTACCAGCCTCCCAGAGAGGATTTGGCTTCTATTCCATGATTCTTGCCATACAAAAGAAGAACCAGGCTGGCCTGAGAGTTGCTGGACCTCTCCATCCTCACCCTCTGCCTCCCTCTTCAAAAATTCAAGATGGTTATGACAGCACTCATTGCAGAGACAGTAGACCCAGGGAGATTGGATGTGCTCACCATGGATCTGAAGGACGTTTACCTACACGTCCCTATTTGGCAGCCCCAATCAATCCTTCCTACGCTTCAGGATGGATCATGGGCTGTCATTTGCAGTACAAGGTGCTACCCTTTGGCCTCTACTCAGCCCCCAGGGTGTTTACCAGACTCATGAATGCAGGGGCAGCCCTTCTCTGGGCCCAGGGCCACCATGTCTGCCCGTACCTGGACGAATGGCTTGTCAGGGCGAGATCCCCGGAGGGGGTTGTCCACATCTCCTCTGCGCTCATGAGTACAGTCCACAACCTGTGGTTTACCATCAACCGTGAAAGCTCAGCTGCAGCCCACGCAGAGCCTCACGTTACTGGGCCTCACCTGGGATACAAGCTCCGAGAATGTATTTCCCTCGGAGGACAAGTTACGGCCATCAAGAGGGCGACTACCGCTTCCTTACCAGGCCAGTTACTTCGGCTTGGTGGTACCAACACCTTCTGGGTATCATGGCAGGGGTCCTCTTGGCCATGCCACACACGCGGCTCCGTATGAGGAAACTGCAGCTGCACTTCGCAGCTTCATGGAATCAGGAGAGGGACTCCCAAGCGGAGCTGGTCAGCATACTGCCTTCTGTCCACTCGGACCTCACGTGTTGGTCCAAGGACTGCAATCTGCAGACAGGCAGGCCCTTCTGGCAGCCTACTCCACAGGTTACCATTACTATGGACTCCTCCCTGGAGGGATGAGGAGCCACTCTGGACAGCCACAGCGTCCATGGAGTCTAGACCCGACAGAAGCAGGAGTCTCATATCAACTGGCTGGACCTCAGAGCCATTTGGCTAGCACTCGGGGCCTTCCGTCCACTCATCAGGGGCAGGAATGTCGTTATCCAGACTGACAACTCCACCAGCATTTCTATGTGAACAAGCAGAGGGGTACCAGGTCGCCTCCGCTGTGCAGGTTAGCAGTCAGCATGTAGAAATGGGCCCTGGAAAAATCTACCTCCGGGCCGTCCACCTCCCGGGGGAGTCCAACGTGGAGGCGGACATACTCAGCAGGGTGGAGCTGACAATTACGAGTGGCAAATGAACGACCAGGTGCTGCAGGTTGTTTTCAACACATGGGGCCATCCTCAGGTGGATCTATTTGCCTCCTGGAGGAACAGGAAGTGCCACCAGTTCGCGTCTTGGCAGGGACCAGCCCCAGCTCCCTGGGCGATGCCATGCAGATTCAATGGGAGGGCATGACAGCCTGTGCGTTTCCGCCCATTCCCTAATCCCCAGGGTACTCCGCAAGGTAAAGGATGCTCGCCTCCTCAGCATCATAGTGATAGTGCCTTGGTGGTTGGCGAGACAGTGGTTCTCGGAATTGCTCAGCCTCTCGGGTGGACCACCCATTCACCTTCCGCGGGCCCAGCAACTCTCCTGTCCCAGCAGGGGGGGCAGGGTTCTCCACCCTGCTCCTCGGAAGCTAGCCCTCGCAGCTTGGTTCCTGAGCAGATCACCCTCAAGCACCTTAGCCTATCTTGGGCTAACCTGTAGATCATCCTGGGAGCTAGGAGCAAGGCCACTAGGAGCCAATACAGGAGTAAATGGAGCAGGTTCTGTCACTGGGCAGATTCTAAGGAAATCAACCCCCTGACGTGCACACTGGACGATGTGCTCTCTTTCTCGGCACACCTTGCCCAAACAGGCATACAGGTGGACACATGCTGCACCTATCTCGCAGCCATAGGGGCGTACAGAAACTTAGAGGAGGTCTTATCCTCCAACCCGGTAGTCAGGAAACATCTGGCAGGCCTATCCAGGCTTTACCCACCCATCAAAAAGCCACAGCCAGTGTGGGGCCTCAGTGTGGTGATGGGGGTCCTGGCGCACAAACCCTTTGAGCCAATGGCGTCCGCGGACATCATGCTGGTCACCATCAAGACAGCTCTACTAGTAGGTCTCACATCTGCTCACAGAGTCAGTGAGATCCAGTCTCTGGTGGCCTCAGAACCCTATACCACTTTCCATAGGGACAGGGTGGTCCTGCGGACTCACCCAGAATTCCTACCGAAGGTACCCTCCGCGTTCCATCTAAACGAGGAAATAGTCCGACCGGCATTCTTCGTTGACCCCAAGGACGAGGCTCAGAGAGTCTTGCACTGTCTGGCTGTCAGACGCGCTCTGGAATTCTATCTGGAATTTGTCACCTTTAGGGGCTCCAGAGCTCGTTATCAGGCATCCAAGGCATTCATCGCAAGGTGAATGGTCGTAGCCATCAAGGAAGCCTATGAGGGGCAGCACAAGCTGCTGCCGGCCAACATGCACGCTCACGCGGTCAGAGCCAAGGCCATCGAATTCCAGAGGCAGGTCCTGTGGCAGTTCATAAGCAGGGCGGCCACCTGGGCCACCCCTTCAGCTTTTTGCAAGCATTACTGTTGGGACGCCGGCTCTAAGTCAGACGTGGCCTCAGGACAGGCGGTTCTAAGGAACTTGTTTGCTTAAGGAGGGTCTCCTCCCCACCCTGGGGTACATTCAGTTGTAATCGCCCATGCAGTATGGAGGAAAGGGGACGGGATGTAAGAGTAATTATAAGTTACTCACCGTAGTAACTAACGTACTTGGTCCCCTTTCCTCCATACGTCCAACCATCCCCTCCTCCCCAACCCCCCCTAATAATACTGGCATCATTAGGCAATGTTAAATATTGTCAACGTGTCAATGGGGACTGAGGTGGCTCCGGTGGGCGGAATCAGGGGAGCGCATGCTCCCAGGGCCGTACCCCTGCACGCCTCTAAATTTAAAGGGGAAGAAGGTTTTTCTGGTGAAAAAGGTTCCGTCTCCCATCCCTAGGAAGGGACGCCCATGCAGTATGGAGGAAAGGGAACTAGTCACTATGGTGAGTAACTTGTAATTTCATGAGCATGTTAATCCATGCCAGACCCATGCTGGAGAACAATAGTTAAAGGTAAGTAGCTTAAACCTTACCTGCAACCTTAGATAAAGTATACCTAGAACTCAACCCGATTTCAGCAAATAACTTAATTTATCACATTTCGTCCCTCTGACGAAGTATGCTTGGGCTGTTCGATTGTAGCTATCCTAAGTGGTCTAGATACACTTAGTATAACAGAGAGGAGACTGGGCTCTATTTTATGAACACTTCTGCGCTAAGCTCTAGTTATTTTGTGTTGCCATAATTATCTATGAAAGGTCACAGGTTTTGGTTGAGGTGAAGCCCACACCTCTTTGTATGGTTCTCGCTGCCCTGCTAGGGTATGTTCGGAAAAATTGATTTCCTCGCTGGTTGTGGTTTGTACAGTGCAGGTTTTTTATTTTAGTGTGGACTCATAGTCCTAGTGGTGGTCAGCCGACATGTGTTTCGCCATGGCTTCCCATGAACCTAACACAATCATCCCTCCTAGTATCTCGTGTTTATGGAGACTTTGTGGGTACAGGCGGTATGTGCCTTTCTGCTGAATGAAGACTCAGAACATCTAGCAGACAGTCCATCTTCCAAGGGTTTCTGTAATTCCAGTTGCCTTGAACTACTGTAACAGAAATCCTGTTTTTGTTGATAGCTGAGACACTCTAGGTCTGTTCACACCCACTCTAATGGATGCACTGTTTTTTATTTCTTGGTTTTGAATAGGACAATTTTTGAGCGTGTCATTCACCTAAGCCTCGCAGCCAAGAGAATGAAATTCTTCTTCAAGCGCTATCTAGAGTATGAAAAGAAACATGGCAGCCAGGAGACTGTGCAAGCAGTGAAGGAGAAGGCTCTAGAGTATGTGGAAACAAAACGGACCCTTGTTGAAAGCTAATGTACAAGTGCCACAAAGAAAGACTGAGATTCAACGAAGCAACATTGAATACTGGTATTGGCAAAAGATGTCACCGCAGTGATGTCTACCACACGTAGGATTGCCAATACCAAACAAGGGACAGATCACAATGTTATGTATATAATGTGTACAATAGATCTTTTAATATGTCTGATAATTCACGGTTTTGTATGTTAATCCAGTTACCAATGTATAACTATTGTGCAAACACCTAGGTGTTCCCATGGCCAATTGTTCTCAACCTCGCATGTATATACGATTTTATAGCCCATGTTAAAGTCCATTGATATCCAGTAAACCGGATTACTCTGTTGAGAAAAAAAAAGGTTTTATAGTGTTATTTGAAGCAAATCATTTGTGAAAACATTATAGAATTCAAATGACTTCATCCAGAATAGAATAGTGTTCCTCTGAGATCTGATCGCAATACCATGGGTGAGAATAAAGCTCGAGTTGTCTGTGGTTACTTGGGCCAGCAAAATCATAGATGGGTCTCCAGATCCATGTATGGATGCAGCAAAGATTTGAGAAGTGGACACGGTGGGTCCAGTAAAGGAGTACAAGCTTGAGTAAAAAAAAAATACAAAACTTTTATGTTGTGTCTTAATTCTTGAAATACTGTTAGTCATTATGACCTACACACTGTGGAACTTTTGAATGTTAAATCTTCACTGATTGAGCTACCACATGGCAAAGTCACTTTGGTTTAACAAAGTATTATTATCCACATGTGTTCACTTGGGCGCAGAACATCATACAGAATAACATCAAGGTTGCAGTTTAAAGTTTCATCATTTGTTATTTTGTTTGCAAAGAAGTGCAAGGAAGTATCCTGCTTGGCAACAGGGGCCTACTGGTTGTGGCCCTAGGAGTTGGGCCCCACCCCCCTACACTTCGAGATGGTGACCTCACAGTAGGTATACAGAGGATCTCATGGGGCACTGCATTGCAGCCCCGTTGTTTAGGAGTCAGTGACTGTAGCACTGCATCTCCCAGAATCCAGCTGGTGTTTGAAAAGCTTAAGAGCACATGTGTCCCAATAATAATCCCTGCAACAAACCATCATTTTAATATAAGACTATTCCCAAGGTGGGGAAGGTGGGAAGAGGATAAACCCCTTCTCCTTGAACAACCACTGCAACTCGCCACTGAGAGCGCCAGCCATCAGGAGGAGTCAAGATCCTATGAAAAGAGCTTCATCCCCAGGCAGTGTTGTTTGTTAGAGTAGATGCCACTGTTGGGAGAGAGTTGGTTATGGAGATGGAGCAAGGAGGAGGAGACTGGGAGAGCAGGATGTGGCGGAGAAGTTGGAGAGGGTCGGTTGGCGGAAGAGAGGGAGTCAAATAGGACATTCTATCAGGGGAGTTGGTTGGTGAGGAGGTTTTGGGAAAGGTGATTACATCTGGAGAATTGTTGGACACGGTTGGAGGTGGTGACATCACAAAGGTTGCTGGAGGCAATGGGAGCAAAGGTATTTGAGGAGAAAGAACTATTGGGGAATTGGAGGAAGTTGGAATTGAATTGTTGGTGTGGAGGTTGTCAGAGATGTTGATAAAATCCAGGAGGAGGTTGATCAGCTGCAGGAGGTGGTGGGTGAACATAAGGGGGGGAAGTTGTGGAATTGTGGGAAGAGATCAGTGTGGTGTGGAGGAGGTTGAAAAAAAATCAAGAAGGTCAAGAAGTGGGAGGAGATGGTTGGATAATGTAAAAAATAACCTGCTAAAATCAAGCAGACGGAGCAATATCAGAAGGTAAACGGTGGTGAAACATCAGGTAGTGGGAAGCGGTAAAGATAAGGCGGATGAGTTGGGATAAAACCAGGAGGTGGAAGGAGGTTGTGAAACATGGGAAGGAGGTTGTGGCCAAAGCCTTCAAGGAGGCAGTTTGGCGATCTAGGGAAAGAACATGAGGTCAAAATATCAGAAGGGAGCAAAAGACTTCAAAAGGAGCAGAACGAGTACTGGCCAGGGGGCGCAGAGATGAACATGGTCCCTACGTGGGCTCTGCCACCGCGGGCCCGTTAAGTGGATTGAGCCCCCACTTGATGCCCCTTCACCTCGGATGTAATCAAGCGACTGACACAGGAAGGTCCCCCCGTCCTCTGACCGAAATCCTGAAGAAAATCGGATCAGAATTCGTCCTGAAATCATCCCTGAAACACGGGCCCCCCTCGGCCTGGCGAAGCTTCAAGAAAACTTTCACGTGCGGTGCGACACAGCGACTGCCGAACCGGAATACAGGCCCTGAAGTGGCCCTCGCAGCACACATAACACAAGACCTTCCGAAAAAAGAGCAAGCGGAGGAAGAATTCGTTCTCGCATGCACGATGCCCAGTATTTGAGGACCGCGACCCGCCTCGAACGTAGCAGAAAACCAAAGGAGACCCAGCTCCTTCTGGGTGCACCTCCCTCGAGGCAGCGACTCGGAGGAAGAGCCTTCGAACAACGCGGTGTGCCGGACACCCCGCAGGCCCCCCTCCACTGGTAGGAAAGTGAACACCAATATTTCTGCTCGCCGGTCTGGCAAAGTACGGCCCGTACAACGTATTCGACTGGAACTTGCACCCCCATCGAACGATGCAGGCCGCAAAACAGGAGACTCAACGCGCACTTCTCTGACACTGTGAAAACGGAGGGCAACCCCGACAACGCTCAGAGTCCCATATCTGAGTAACCTCGCAACGAACCAAAGGGAACGAGAGTGCACAGTGGAGTACCCGGCAAATAGAATGCTGCCTCTTTGGACATAGTAAAACCCCACACCACTCAAATACCCAGCCTTGACATAAACCTCCTATGGACGCGAAACATAAATTGGCCCTGTTTGCCTACACCCCCATTTCCGCAGCTTTCGAACCCAACATGGCAACCAGTCAAGCCACAGAGAATGAACTCGCCGCCACAAAAGGAGACATTGCGGCCCTACTGGGAGAAATTAAAAACATGAGCACCAATATAGGAAGCAAGATAGACAAACTTACACAAAGACTGGACAAAATGGAGGATAGACTCGAAGGAGTGGGGAACAATCGGGCATCTATAGACACCCTAGAAGCACAACTTGATCACAGGATGACGGAATTGGAACAACAGGAAGAAGATTTCAAGCTCAAGTTGGACGATCTGGAAAACAGAGAGAGAGACGGAACAACATAGGTATTTTCGGAATTCTGGAGAAAGAGGGAGAAACTGAAGCAGACCTGAAGGGAATACTCCATGATATCATCAAACTTTTGGTCGCAGATGATGCCATTGATGAGCCCCTAAGCGAACAAATTCATAGGGCCGGTGGCCCCCCAGGCGGGCCGCGGTCAGTCCTTGCCCGATTCCATCACTTTCAAGACAAGGCCCGAGTAATCGAAGGCCAGGAAAAGCGATACGATCACGTTAGGAGGTGCCCAAATTACAATATACCAAGATCTCTGTGCGCTGACACTGGCCCTCAGACGGATGTGCGGGCCTCTCACGAAACATCTAAAAAGGAAAACATTCGATATAGATGGGGATACCCTTTCTCTCTCTCATTTGAATGATGGAACCAAATTCAGACTAAGAACCGGAAAAGACATCAGGGCGTGCATCTCAGATCTGCTCAGCCCCCAAGGTGAAGGAGATAATCATGATGAACCCAAAAGAGAAGATCGAGAATGGCGAACCCAGGGTCCCAGAAGGAAACGTGTGAAGGGATCAAGAAAATACAGGAGAGGTAACCTCTCCCCAGAGACAACTGATCAGCTGCACCCCTGGTAAAATAGAACTCAAATGTGAACTTTTTGTGGAATATGCGACCAGAAAAGGTGTCAAATCACAGAAGTCGCAACATGGGACTTTGGGGGGGGGGACACTAAGAGGGCTCAATTGAAACTGTGATATCACAATTGATTAAGGGGTGTGACGTAATGGTCCCCACAGGTGGTTCGACGCGGATCCGGTGCAGTTAACCGGGCTCGATCAAACGCCATCAACAGGAGATGGGAGGAGAATAGAGGGAGGCGGGGGGAAAAGGGGAGTTGAAAAGGGGGTTGAAGCAACATTCATGGAAACTCAAAGCAGTCGTAGTAGCGTGCGATTTATAATGAAACTATATTGTCGGTCATGCAATAGGAGCCTTCCTCTCAGAAAATGTTTTAATGGCGTTAAAGACTAACTCAAGAGGGAGGGACTCTCTATGAGTAGGGACACTTAATGTGAAGGGACTCAATTCTCCAACGAAACAATCGCTCGTGGCCAGAAAATTTCAGAGGTCTAGGATGGACATCCTACTGTTACAGGAGACCAAATACATGAAGGGTGAGGAACGGAGAGTCCTAGGAAAGTGTGTCGGAACAGAATTCTGGGTGTTAAAAAGGGATGTGTAGGTATACTGGTCAGAAAAGGTTGTGTTTCGTCGAGATGAAAACATGGTTAGATGTAGATGGTCGAGCATTATTGGTAATTGGCAACATAGGCAAGGTGAATGTAACAATCGCAACATTATACTCCCCGAAAGCAGGACAAAATAGATTCCTTCACAAAGTGATCCCCAAAATATTTCTACAAGCCACAAGCCATGTTATCCTCGGGGGTGATTTCAACCTGTGGGCGGACCCACTCAAAGATAGAAAGCCGGGTAATCAGGACGTACGATATCAGAGTGGAGACATTCCAACTGAGATGGCAAAGATGATGGATATATATGATATGATAGATGTACGGAGGAACATGCACCCCAACACACAAGATTACACCTTCCTCTCCGCCCCCACAATACATACACACGTATTGACTACATATACCTGTCCAGAGAACTTGCCAATAACACAACACATTCTGAAATAATCCCGGTCACATGGTGTGACCACGATCTGGTGCTGGCTGAAATCCAATGGGAAAACTTACCAACCAAGTGCGGAAAATGGCGTTGTAATGAGTCTCTTTGGAAGGACGCAGTCTTCAAGGCTGAAATGGAGACTGAAATTGCCGAATTTCTCAAAACAACACTGGTGAAGTCCTCAAGCAGACAGTGTGGGAAGAAGGGAAAGCCTCTTTGAGAGAGATCTTAATAAGGGAAGTGTCAACAAAAAAAAGGGAATGAAATATCCTTGAGCACAGATTAAGATCCGAAACTTGTCAATTAGAAGGTGACATCAAGAAGGGCGGGGGAATAGACCATCTAAAAATCAAAGAGGCAAAGGATAAGAGCGAAGAATTGAAATTGTTGGAACATGAACAAATAGTCTGCAAACTTAGAATGTTGAAACAAACCTTTTATGAAAAGGGGGATAAGGCGGATGCACTACTGGCTGCTAGGATCCGAGAGCAGAAGGGAAAGTGGTGGAGATGGTTGAAGATGACCCTAAAAAAACACCTACTCACCCCACCATTCCCGAATGCTTTGCTAACTATTATGAGAACCTATACTCCTCAGAAACAAACCACGATCAATCAGAAACATACCTGTCCCTGATCAGTACGCCCAAAATACCGAGACTAGATTCAGAACAGCTGGAATCCCCTATATCTGAACAAGAGGTCCAAAAAGCAATAAAGAGACAAACCTTGGGCGAATCCCCGGGGGAAGATGGCTATGCAGCGGGATTCTATAAAACGTTTAGTACACAACTTACGCCATTTATGACAGAACTCTTTAATGAAATAATAAAAACCGGTAACGCCCCCGATTCCTTCACCCGTGCACTGATTACAGTGATTCCCAAGGAAGGGAAAGACCCCAGAAAATGTGGATCATATTGCCCAATTTCCCTGCTTAACCTAGATGCAAAAATATACACGAGGCTCCTAGCCGCGAGGTTGGAAACATTAATGCCACAGCTAATACATTCAGATCAGGTTGGGTTTATATTAGGGAGACAGGGAGCAGATACAATGCATAAGACCCTTCATCTTCTCCACATGTCACAGACATTAAATAATGACCCAGTCCTCTTTTCGATTGACGCAGAAAAAGCCTTTGACAGGGTAGAATGGGGATTTCTGAAAGCAGTGCTACGTAAAGTAGGTATAGGCCCAGTATTTAGAAGAGCAATACACTCGGTGTACACGGCCCCCAAAGCATCTATTTATTGCACTCTCCTTAGAGCCCCTTGCACAGGCCATGCGAACAGACCCCATGCTAGAAGGTATTCATCTAGGAACGACGGAATATAAAGCAGCTCTGTACGCCGATGACATACTCCTGCATATCACTAACCCCATGGCGTCCATCCCCCGAGCTCTATCAATGCTAGAAGAATATGCTCGGCTTTCGGGGTTCAAAATAAATAAAAATAAATCGATACTCTTTCCCTTACGAGGACAAAAAGAAGAAAATGAGGTAAAAGTTTCCACACTAGGTTTTAAGATTGAATATACTAGATTACAATACCTGGGTATACAGATTACCAGACTCATAGACGATCTTCACAAAGCAAACTTCCTCCCTCTCCTCCAAAAGTTTTGTGCCGAAGCTAACTAGATGGAACAAACTGACGATATCTTGGCTGGGTCGACTTAACGCCATCAAAATGTTATGCCTCCCCCCGATTTCTATATCATTTCCAAATGTTGCCCATTAAGATGCCGAGAAGCTTTTTTGCAGAAACCAGGAAAACCATTGTTAAATTCCTCTGGCAAGGGAAGAAAGCGAGAATCCCGTATGATACCCTAACACTCCCAAAAGAGAAAGGTGGGATAGGACTCCCAGACCTGCGAAAATACTAGTAAGCATCCCAACTCCGGGTACTGATCCCTCATTTACGTAACCCCAAAGACACCCAGTGGGTTCACATGGACAATCATTACCTGTCCCCGGCCACAATATCTGAATGGCTATGGTCCCCCAGGAAAAGGCTTTCTCACTCTAATAGAACCAAAGGCCACCCAAGTTTGAGCGTCATATGGGACATCTGGAAACAGGGCGCACACATGCATAAAATCACCACAAAGACTGATATGCAAATGGATGTTTCCCATCTGTGAAAGGTACAGTGAGCAAAAAGCTTGTGCTGCAAACTCTCATCTTAGAACAGGTAATCATGCCATGTTCTTTCTGGAGAGGAGCGCCTGCTACCTTTTTTGAAATATTTGCAAGGAACTTGGGGTTGGTCACCCTGAGTTACCTGGGGGCAACCAGACGTGGACTCCCTGCTCACTGTGCTCAGAGGCACAGCCTCACCTCACTGATGAGGCCCAACAAGGCTGAAACACATGTATGGGGTTGCTGTTGGTACTCTTGTTCAGAGAGGAATTGCCATAGCATTTCGGTGCTGGACTGCCCATGTGGGCGGGACAAAGATTGATATGCAAATGGTTATTTCCCGTCTGTGAAAGGTACAGTGAGCAAAAAGCTTGTGCTGCAAACTCTCATCTCAGAACAGGTTATCATGCCATGTTCTTTCTGGAGAGGAGCGCCTGCTACCTTTTTTGTAAAATCACCACATGGCCATCCCCCCTAAGCCACTTATGGTCTCCTGGTATCAATAACCACATCCCCAATGTAGAACTATTTCAATCATGGTACGAGGCAGGCTTGGAGAGAGTGGGGCAATGTCATGATCTCTGCTTCCAAAAGGTCAGGGTTTTCCCAACTCCCTTGGAAGCAGATTCATAACCCAGGTTCCGAGTGCCAACCAGTCCCAATTGGGACCTTTTGGACCCAGTCCTGGCGCCAGTGGCACCAGGCTCATAAATATGCCCAGTCCCAGCGCTGGAAGCGCCGGGCTCATAATGCTTGGGTGGACTTACCTGCAGCAGACCATGCTGCTTACTTGCCTGCCAGTTGAGCCTCTGATCCTCTTCTGTTTGGAACTACTTTTCCTGTTGGGTGGGGCAGGAGCCACTCCCTAGGTTCAGAACACTGGAACTCTTCTGGAAAGCAGGAACTCTTTTCTTACCTAGGCGTGGCTGTGGAAGGAGACACCTAAGCACTACAGGAGGCTATTTAAACCACACCCGATGGATGAATCTTGCTTTGCATTATTCTGCATCCTCTGCAGCAGAACGCTCATCGTGTCTTCTGCATCTGATCCTGGGCCTAAGGAAAAAGGCTTACCATCCTGAATCCAGTCTTCAGCAACACCTATAAAGACAAGAAAGAACAGGTTAGCATTACGGTCTTCAGTGACAGCTCTTCACTTACCTGGGCCATCGGCTGTCACCAACTACTCGCGCTGCATTCTGAAAGACAAAGGCTTACCTACTCTTTGTGCGCTCCGGAGGTCTTCACACTGCATTCCGGCATCTGAAAGACAAAAGCTTACCAACTCTTCGCACGCTCCGGAGGCCTTCGGCGCTGCATCCCGCATCTGAAAGACAAAACAAGGTGCGTTTAAAGACATTGGGGAACTTTAATACTCACGTGCCATTACTCCTTTCCACATCTAACCCAGTGGGTATTCCGGCACCCTGCAGCCGCTCCGAACTTGTACCTGCAAAATAAAAAGGCAGTTAGAGCGCATCGTGAAGCAGACAACAAGCGCTTACTTACGTGCTTCCAGGCGCTTCTATTCATCACACGGGCTCCATCTTCAACTCACTTCAGCCCGTCATCCACCATCGCCGGAACCCTGCAAAACAAGAGACATCATTACTAAAGACTTTAAAGACATTAGAATTACTCGAAACTTACCGTTCGTGCAGTAAACGACGGACAGCAGTCCTCTGAAGTCAAGAGGCCTGCTCCCCTTATCCAGTGAAGAAACTGGTTACAGCACCCTGCCCCGAGGCAGATGGAGAGCACGGCGTTCACTTACCTAAGGTGAGAGCGTTAACCTTCGGGGTTCTACAGGAGAAGAGAAAGGGAAGAAGAGAGAGACATTCAATAACCCAGTTCATTAATCCCATATTTTCTATCTGCAGACATCTTACCCTTCGAGTCAAACATACAGTGCACAGAGGTCCAGCCCAAAGAGCCAGCTGTGTGTTACACATCACCTTTGAAGATACGGTATACGCCCAGTCAAGACCGGCGCCTCTACGGGAATCAGGTGAGCGTTACAGGCAATTACAAAGAAAAGACTCCTTTATAACATTACCAGACTTGACGGAAGCTCTGGGAATAGGCCCTCTGTCCACATTCCAATATATACAACTAAAAGGTATCCTAACAAAACCAATATGGAAGCCCAAATTAATGAGACCTCACTCCCCTTGAGAAAATATTGGATACGAGAACGGAGATGAAGGGCCTAATATCAGCACTGTATAAAGAGTTGATTATTGCGGGCAGAGGGTCCACAGAAACACTCAAAGGCCGATGGGAAAGAGATTTAGTCGAACATATTAGTATAGACACGTGGGAAACGATATGTGACGCTGCCACCCACACATCTATTTCAAATCAGTACAAGCTACACGCTATCAAGCTCCTACATAGATGGCATTATGACCCTGTCCGGCTTTCCAAAATATTTCAAACAGCTAACCCAAAATGTTGGCGAGGGTGTGGGGAAACGCCGATTATTGGCACATGTGGTGGGGATGCGCCCAGATAAAGGTTTTCTGGGATGAGGTCCTGGGGTTGGATCAAGGACATAAATGGCATATCCCGGGTGGCTGACCTCCTACCTTATATTGTTTGGTCTCGAGAGGGACGAGGAGGACTGGAATAAGATTAGAGGCCTAGCACCTCAGTTGTTATTAGTTGCCGAGCAACACTGGTAATGAAGTGAAAATCCAAATCTACCCCCACCAAGAATGAATAGATTAATGTTGCCACTAATATATGTATAATGGAATTGATTACTGCATCATTGCGTGGAAAGTCATCACAGTGTGAGGCCATATGGCTTGACTACAAGAATGAACACCTCCCTGATGGGCTGTTCCGTTGACCAACTGAAATCTACAACTATAATGTACACGAGGCGGCTAGATGATCAAAGCGAGGAAATGTAACAGCCTCATGGACAATCGTCTTGAAACAAATCCCTACACTCTGAAAACATTTAAAAAGACTGTGACCCTTCTAAAAAAAAAAAAACCGCCAAGCCGACCACGAGATTTGCTATTTGACCCGGGAGGGAGTGAGGGGGTAGGGGGAGAAAAGTCATAATGGATTACAATAGCTGGATGGAAGAAACATGGATGGAAGAAACATGTAAAAATAATTCTGTAGCACTATTTGAATTCCTGTTTTCGCTATGTAACTCTGAGATCGTAATTGTGTTATGTAATGTGACTTTCAATTTAAAATGTTAATACTCCTACGTCCCATCCCCTTTCCTCCATACTTATGGGGACATCTCTCTGTCCTGTGGGACGGGACCGGAGCACTTTGTAAAAAGCATCCAAATTCTTTTCAAAAATGTGTCCCTCCTCTCTTTCCTGCGCGGGGCCCAGAACGCGGCCGTAACCCCGCCCACCTTGGCTCCGCATCGCCCATCAGTCCTTTTCTCCGCATGATCGGGGCCGGGCGCACTTGCATCCTTGGAAGACTTTCTTCCCTTTTTTCCCTCTCTGCCTCTCGCTAGCGTTCGTTTACTAGTCTGTCTTTTAAACTAGATTTCCCAGACTGTTCGTGTCACCGTCGCTTCGTGAGGGCGGATCCCCATCCTCTTTGTTTAGAGTGTTTGGGTCCGGAACACCGTTGGGACTCCTGTTTTTACTGTGACTCCCTTTCGGTCCAGGCACTTCAACGTCGGTTGGAGCGGTGGGAGGTGGTGTTCGGACGGACTCCTCCTTCGCATTTTCAGGCGTTCATCGACGTGAAGAAAAAACGCCCAGTAAGTTCTTTACTTTTCAGAGCACCCCGGCCGGAGAATATCTTTCCGGGTTCCTCTCGAGCCGGGAGGGGCGTTGATCGCTCTGTTACCGGGGTTCGCCCTGAGGTGCCTGTCGGGCCTAATAATTCTACCGGAGTTTTCTCCGAGGGTCACCGTAAGGGGCCTGTGTCCACCGGAGTACGCTCCGAGGCCCCTCCAGTGGGGGCTGTTTGTAGACACAGTTCTACTGAGTCGTGGGGTACCGGAGCTTGCTCTGAGGCTGCTCTTTCAGCTTCCCTCAAAAACAAAACCGGGGTGCGCCCCGAGGTCTTGGCTGGGCTTGAGGTTACCGAACAGATGTTCGAGACCCGTGCCGATAAGGCTTCTACCGGGCCTAGGTCCGAGGTCCCTCGTACAGAGGCTAAGGATACCAACAGTTCTGAGGGGCCGGGCAAGGCCCTGTCGGTGACAGCGCATCGTTCCCGCTCTTGTGGTGACACCAGATCTGTTGAGGGGGCAAAGAAGAAAGTTTCTTCTTTTACCGGCAGTGCCAAGACCCTTGCTTCGAAGGCTCAGTTGGCGGTTGGTATGTCGCAGAAACATTCCAGGCCTCATAGTACCGGCTCTGCCGAGGTACCTTACGTTAAGGCTAAAATTAAGACCCCTGACCCATCGACGGGGACCCCTGCCTCACTTCATCACGTGCCGCAGTTCTCCTCAGATGAGGACAAAATGGCGGCCGTTCCCGCCACGACCACGGTGGCCATTTTAGGTACTACCCCTACAACTACGCCATTGGCCCCTGGTATAGGGTTCGGTCCTTCGGGTGAACCTAAGGTCCCTTGTGTGCATCCTTACCGGCCGGTTTATGATTGGAACGCCCGGATGCCTCTTCCGCACAATGTTTCGTTGCCCGCGGGGGCGGCACCCTTGATTTATGTGGATTTGTCGGTGGAGGGGCCGGTGTAGCACCCTTCCCCCGTTACGTCCCTGGATTTGTCCACCTCATGAGAGGCCGCCTCAGGTTCCGAAACAATCTCCCGAGGACGCTTTTTTCGGTAAATTTCAAGCGCTTATGCGCACCGACCCCATGAGGGAATATTTAAAAGGGCTTTTCAAGGAGATATGTCCACCCGCGCCTCTGGCTCCACCCGTTCCGACGGTGGTCCCGCTGGCGGTCCTGCCGGCGCCTCCCTTGCCCGTGGTGCCTCCCCCTGCGCTTCCGCCTGTGCCACCATTGTCCCCAGTGGACAAGGCAATGCCTGACACGGCTCAGCAGGATCCTGACCTGTCAGATGCCCCTGAGGCGATCAGGACAACAAGGACCTTCCCCGCTCTATCAGAGCTTTCCATGACCGGGTGCTGGACATGATGAGTTTCTTAGATGTTCCGGTGCCCGAGGCACCTGCTCCGCAGGAGGGCGTGCTTTCTGGGGCGTTCACCTTGTCTCCTTTGGAGTGTACCGGCCTGTTCTATCAGAAGGACGTTCTGGCCGAGGTCCGTAGAGCTTGGGAAAAGCCACACTCGGGACTTTTTGTCAATAAAAAGATTGACGCGAGGTACAGGCTGCATTCTTTGGAAGAAGTGGCCTTGTCATCTCTTCCGCCTCCCTTCTCCACAGTGGTGGCTGCGGCTACGTTGCAATCCAGGCCTGCAGCATCCTCCTTTGCGACGGCTACTCAGGTCTTGGGAAAGGAGGACAAGTACCTGGACTGACTAGGGAGGAAAATCTTTGCCAATTCGGCCTTACAGCTCAGGCAGGCCAATGCAGAATTGATTTTGGCGGGAGCTAACATGCGGATGTGGAGAGGTCTGTCGGAGTTTGAGGAGCACATTCCGGTCAAGAAGTTGGAGGATTTCAGAGGAGGCCTTTTCGATGCAAGGGTCTTGGCCCAGGATCTCCTGGAGGCTGCGGCTCATCACGTAGACACCTCGGCTCGGGGTCTGATGCTTGGAGTTGATACCTTGCGGCAAGTGTGGCTGCATGCCACCAAGTTCTCGAAGGAGGTGCAAGACAAGGTTCTGGACCTTCCATTTGATGGTAAGGAGCTTTTTCACTCTTCTACTGATGTAGAGCTCACCAAAACCAAAGACAGCACTCAGACGGCTAAATCATTGTCTGTTCTGGTTAAAGCTCCCTTCAAGGCTCAAAGGCCGTTGTCGCAAGGTCGACCTTCCTCTGGTTTTAGGGGCTTCCTCGACCGCAAATCTCGCAGAGTGGATACTCCTCCGGGGAATAACTGCCGTAGACAGCAGCATAAGCGGTATTTCTCCCGCTCCTCAGCCTGCTCATCAGGTTCAGGTGGCACCGTCACCGATAAGCCTGCCAAATGAGGGTTTTCCGCGCTCGCACGAGACCCCAGTGGAAGGACGCATTGCATCTCATTGGGAGGCGTGGCAGACCATCACAGAAGACAGATGGGTCTTGTCAGTCACTCGAGCGGGCTTCCGCTTAACTTTACCCCTACCCCACCCCTCAACCATCCTTTTCAGCTGTCGGGCTCACCCTCCCTCAAAGCCGAGGTTCAGAAACTTCTGCACCTCAGAGCTGTGGAACCCGTTCCCTTTGGGGAGCGAAGGGAGGGCTTCTACTCCCGGCTGTTTACGGTGCTCAAACCCAACCAGCCTGGCCTTCGCACCATCCTAGACCTTTCCCAGTTCAATCTTTTCCTACCCCAAGAGAAATTCAAGATGATCACGCCCGGCCAGATTCGCTCCTCTTTGCAGATGGGCGATTGACTCAGCGTGGTGGATCTTCAGGATGCGTACATGCATATCCTGATTTGGAATCCACACAGGAGATACCTCCCCTTTTCTTTGGGAAAGGAGCACTTCCAGTTTCGGGTGCTTCCTTTTGGCCTAAGTTCGGCGCCGCGTGTCTTCACGAAGATGATGTCGGTGATTGCGGCCTATCTTCGTCTCCAGGGTATCCATGTGTATCCCTATTTGGACGACTGGCTCTTATGCCGGGGTGCGCCCCGAGGCCTTGAGTGGGGCTTGGTGCTACCGAACGGATGTTCGAGGCCCGCGCGAGTAAGGCTGTTACCGGACCTGGGTCCGAGGTCCCTCGTACAGAGGCTAAAGCTACCAAAATTTCTGAGGATCTGGCAAGGCCTTATCGGTGAAGGTTGTTTCTCACCGTTCCTGCTCTTGCGGCGACACCAGATCTGTTGAGGGGACAAAGAAGGGAAATTTGTCTTTTACCGGCAGCGCCGAGGTCCTTCCTGAGAAGGCTAATTTGGCGGTTGGTATGTTGCAGAAACATTCCAGGCCTCATAGTACCGGCTCTGCCGCGGTTCCTTATGTTAAGGCTAAAGTTAAGACCCCTGATCTATCGACGGGGACCCCTGCCTCAATTCGCCACGTGCCGCAGTTCCCCTCAGGTGATGACAAAATGGCGCCCGTTCCCACCACGACCGCGGCGGCCATTTTGAACGCTACCCCTACAGCTGCGCCATCGGCCTCAGGTGTAGGGCTGGTTTCTCGGCCTTGTGTGCATCCTTATCGGTCAGTTTATGACCGGAATGCTTGGATACCCCTTTCGCACAATAATTTGTTGCCTGCGGGGTGGGCACCTTTGGTTGATCTGTCCATCCAGATATAGGAGTGGGCCATGCTTCATGGCGTCTAGCTGCTTGCGGTGCACATCCCGGGCCAGCTGAATGTCACAGCGGATGCCCTCAGCCGGCGGACGGTGGTCAGCTACGAGTGGGAGTTCAAGGCAGAGATCCTCTCATGGATTTTCTTGCGTTGGGGCACACCTGAGGTGGACCTCTTCGCTACGGTGGTAAACAAGAAGCTTCCTCGGTATGCCTCCAGAGGGGGGCTGAGAGCCTCCTCTACGGGGGATGCTCTCGAGATTCCATGGCACAACATCAGAGCTTACGCCTTCCCGCCTCTGCCTCTAGTTCATCGAGCAATTGGGAAGCTGAAGAACTCTGTGAACTGTCCCCTTCTGCTCATGGCCCCGTGGTGGCCGTCCAGTTTTTGGTTCTCAGAACGTCAACACCTGTCGGTGTTTCTGCTGATCAGGTTACCAGCAACCCCAGATCTTCTTCATCAAGGGGAACAGCAGATGTGGCACCCCTCCCCACAATCGCTCAGCTTGGCGGCATTGGTGCCTGAGTTCATGTATTAGAGCTTTTTAACTTGTCTACGGATAACATGCGTATTATCCAGGCAGCCAGGGAACCCTCGACCAGATCCCAATACAGGAGTAAATGGCTCAGGTTCTGTCGTTGGTGTTTGGAAAAGCAGTTGGATCCAAGGGTGGCTACGATTGACAAGGTGCTGTCCTTAGTGTCCTCCCTAGCAGAGTCGGATGTTTACGTTCTGTCATGCAGAACCTACCTTTCAGCGGTTTCCGCTTATCTTGCTATAGACCAATGCTCTTATTCTCTGAGTAACCCAGTGGTTAAGGGGCATTTTGCAGGCTTGACACTCCTCTACCCTCCGGTTCGTAGTCCGCACCGGCCTTGGGACCTAAATGTAGTCCTTACGGCGCTGTGCCATAAACCCTTTGAGCCAATGGCTACGGTTGACCTCAAGTACGTGTCCTGGAAAGTGTCCTTTCTGGTAGCCGTTACGTCAGCGAGGAGAGTGAGTGAGCTCCAGGCATTGTCGGTGGAGCACCCTTTCTTGGTCTTTCACAAGGACAAGGTAGTCCTTCGAACGAACCCAGCTTTCCTACCAAAGGTAGTGACCGAATTCCATCTGAATCAGTTGATTTCCCTTCCGGTCTTTTTTCCGAACCCTGCCTCAGAGGCGGAAAGGGTTCTACACAGCCTGGATGTCCAAAGAGCTCTTAGGTTCTACCTGGACAGGACTTCCGAGCTTCGGAGCTCTTCCCAACTGTTTGTGACCTTCGGTAAGCCTTAGGGCAGGCCGGCTTCTAAGGCATCTATTTCCAGATGGATTACCGCCTGTATCATGGAATCTTTCACCGTCCAAAAGTGCACACCAGGTGCGAGGCAAGACAGCCACAGTTGCTTTTCAGAAGTATGTTCCCTGGGAGTCCATCGCTAAAGCGGCTACTTGGGCCTCCCCATCTGCTTTCTGTTAGCATTACTGCCTCGATATTAGCTCTAGAGCCGACGCTCAGTTCGGCCAGGCTGTGCTGAAGAACCTGTTTCAGTAAGGGGTATTTCCATCCACCCATAGTTCCTGTAAGGAGTGCTTGGGAATCTCCCATAAGTATGGAGGAAAGGGGACGGGATCTAGGAGTATTACCAGGTTACTCACTGTAGTGACCACCTTACTCCTAGTCCATAGTCCCCTTTCCTCCATACGCACGCCCGCCGTCCCCTCTAATAAAGTTCCTTTGTTATTGCTAATGGGTCTATGACCCTGCGATAGAAAAGGACTGATGGGCGTTGTGCGGGGCGGAGCCAGGGTGGGCGGGGTTACGGCAGCGTGCCGGGCCCCGTGCAGGAAAGAGGAGGGACACATGATGCTTTTTACAAAGTGCTCCGGTCCCGTCCCACAGGACGGAGATATGTCCCCATAAGTATGGAGGAAAGGGGACTATGGACTAGGAGTAAGGTGGTCACTATGGTGAGTAACCTGGTAATAAAACCAAATTTACAAAAGGAGCAGAACCCAGGAGGAGGACTAGATTAGTAGTGAGTCTCCAATCTGAAGGGTAGGAGCCCACTGTGGGAGCAGGTACGAGCATGTGGTTTGGCGATGTGAAGCGTAGGGCCATCTGAGGTGCTAGTGTACTCACAGCGTTGAAGGTGAAGCCTAGATTGAGTTTGTTAGCCACCAACAAACCAAAAAAGACATTGGGGGATTTTTACGGCTACGGGGTCAGTCCCCTGAGAAAGCTGTGTGCACACAATGACTAAGGGACCCCACCGCCTTTGTGTTGGCTCTTCTTACCTTGAACTATATACAGTTTGTGCAACATATAAGAACTGTTAACTGCAACATCATCAGTATAGATAATTATTAAATGTTATTAAACTTGTACAATTTAGCTAAAAACATGTAAACATTATACACATTGCGTACATCATAAAAAAAGTGACAAGTGCAAAGTGCAGTAGTTAGTAAGCCTAAATGTAAACACAATCTGAACACAGCTGGCTGACGAAAGCCAGTCTATAGTGCTTTCCTTGAACATAGTTGGATACCAGCAGATAGCCAATTTCGTTGGTAGTTTCTCTCGCCTATCACACCTATAGAAAAGTGAGCGGATCCTTTAATACTAAAAAGGTCCTAAACAAATTTAATAAGCTAATGTTACCCACGGTTATCAATTACAGAGTCTTCCACAACCGAACATGTTTCGTTCTGATATATATTACGAATAATCCATGAGAACTTCATCAGTGGACCCAATGTTCAGTACAATAGTCTGCACTATCTTCATATCTTTGCAATAAAATACACATTTTCAAATGTTCTGTCCAATGCGTGATGGCACTCTTGTTGTGACAACCCACGGTCTGGTAGAACTGTCTTCAAAGTAGACTGTGATCTCAATAACTCAGGTCTCGAACACAGCACGGTGTAACACTCTAAGCATATCCCTCACTCGGGTCAGTTCAAAGCGGGCCTTCAGCATGTCGCGTCCGCTGGTCACATTCGAACGCAAGTTCTGATATTGTGTGATCTGTTTACTTTCAATTCTCTTTACGGCAGTCGTAAAGCTTCATGCAAAATGGAACCTTGGCTTGTTAGCCATCCGCACACTGCAGACCTAGAGCCCTCACTCTGGAAGAACCCAAACAGACTAACTGAACTGGCTACAGCCCGAGTGCAACTACACCTATGTGTTTTCTCAGACTTCTACCTATGCCTGAAACACCTAGTGTTAGGAAATATTTCTCTGTACTGCACCTCTCCTTCCATTTTTATTGCCCCCCAAACGTTTTGCGTTTATTTTTTATCCTGACCTGTACTTTATACAGTGCAATGAAGCCGTAAGCTTCACTACACTGTCTTTTGCTCATCTGTTATGGGGAAACTGACATGTCCTTCAGGCAGTCAGTACTGGAAACATTGTTTCCCTTAATCGAGTTACTTTGCTACTACTTTTAGTAACTTGTTATCACTTGTGGTTACTTGTATCATTGTACAATGCATCTTAAAATGCAGTACAATAGGGTACACTTTTTGTTTTTGCCCTAGACTAACACTCAAAGGATTTTTGATTACTTTTGGTGTGCTAAATGGATAAGCTGGTGGCAGCAGTGACTTTTTACAATTTTGTGGGGGCTTTTCATTTGAGCCTTACCTCGTTTGGCTGTTAACTGAGGCTAGTGTCCAAACATGGCCGTTCCACATGGTTTTTCACTTGTCCCTTGGCCATCTTGTCTTTTAGCCTTCTTCCTGGCCTGTGAGGACGCCAGGAACATCCTTATAAGGATTTCCAGTGCCCGGAAAAGCAGAAGCTTTTGGTGGGCTACTGGAGGGCGGTGTGTGTTTCCTGGCAGGATGTGGGCTTGGACTGTCTGGTTCCAATCCACAAACTGGCTTTGTGTCCAAGTGTTATGCATGAGTGTTCCCGCAATGGTCCTGATTGGACCACGGCTGGGGTGTGTGTGGGGCTAGTTCTGCTATTGGGAGTTTCGGCTCTTACCTGGCTTTTAGGATAAGAGGACCCCTGTGCCCACTCTAGAGAGATCCTGGAGTAACCTCTCAGCTGTGAGACCCTTGAAGAGACCGGAGACCTGTCTGAAGGAGGCCTGGTGACCAACTTCTGCTGTCCTGGAGGAGCTCCGTCTTGCTATTGATCTTCAGCAGTCCTGCGAGGGAGCTGAGACCCTTGAAGTGGAGGGGCCATCCATTCCTGATGTCTGCTTGGTACCCTGCGAAGAAGACCTGATGGAAGTGTCCCAGGACCGTCCTATGGCTGACCAGCTTCGAGTTTGGGCTACTGTGCCGCTGTCGTCTCTGTTCTTAACTGCCCCTAAACTCCCTTTAAAAGTTTTCTAACCTTTATCAAACTTGTCCTATACTTTCTTTGCCATTGCTTGCTTATGCAAGCCTTCCGAAAGTTGCAGACACTTTTGTTAGTTGGAATATACTGTCCTTTAACCCTTGGAACTGTTCATTGGACCCCAGAGACACTACCTTCATTTTTTCCTTCATCTCAAACTGTGTCGAACCTATCCTGAACTTATGGGAATAAGGCCCCAGACAATTTAGGGAAGCACCTTTTGAAGTTAGGGTTGATTCTCTGTGGACCTGTAGTGCATAAACGAATCTGTACTTTCTGTTACAGGGGTTTGATTTGTATTATGCCCTACTGTAGTGACTGTGTATATGTAATCTATTAGTGTTGTGTGATACTTCAACCTGTTAGTCATTTTTCATAGCGTATTTGGCCATACATACATAACTGTATTTTTATAGATACTGTTTAAGTGTAATTTATGACTCTGATTGTGTGTACTTATGGTGGACCCTTAACAAGCTCACCACCTCTTGAGATTTAACCCAGGCCTCTAGTCACTGCTACCTTGAACTTTTTGGCTACAGCTCCCAGAGTTGTCCCTGTCACACTATAGGTTGTCCTTCTATACATTACATCCGTCTGTCCACCAGGCCACAGTATAGAAAATCAGTCCTAACACCTACCGTGGCACTAGGTAGCCTACGACCTCCCCTGAAATGGTGAAAACTGTCGGGAAGGACTCGGGAAGGGGGATTCAGGACAAAGAAAACCTATGCCTACAGACCTTTTGTAGGGAATCCGTGGTCTTCATCTCACTTCTGGTGCTGGAATATAAGGACAAACCAATGTGCCTGACCAGTGAGCACTTAGCAGAAGAGTGAACCAAGTGTCCTAAAAGGCCGATGTAAAGAAGTCTGGGACCGAAGGGAATTACAGAAGCTACGCCGGTTCAGGACCCGAGGGAAGTACAAGGTGAAAGAAAAGCTGAGACCTACAGTGTAATATATCATGAGGAACGGTACCTGGCAGGAGAGTGCTCCAAGTCCGGTCACTGGAGCAGTGCAACACACCAGAGTCAGGGACCCATATGACGGTAGGCAAGGCCCACACAAACAAGCCACAGGAGTCTGAGACGGCATAAAAAGAAGAGCTACTTAGAAGGGGCTGAGGCCCAAAGCAAGTCGGAGGGAACCTGAGTAAGTCAAAAAGGAGTTTAGGACCCACACAGGGACGGCAAAAGTAGTTGGAGAGAACCCGAGCCAGCCCAGAGGGATCTGGGGCCCATGTGGAAAAGTAAAAGGGAATTGAACAACTGGCCGAAGAGTCACTCTAGGAGAAAGAGACATTTACTTGAGAACTGAACTCTTCAGTCAAGTCTGGCAGGATAGTATACCAGACTAGGTACTACAGTTTTGAGTTGGAAACCAGAGGAAGGGACCCCTCTCATTTTGGTTATTCGGGAACTGTCACTCATTGGGTTTTCACATTGTGAACTGAACTTTAAAGAGGACACGTCCAGAGGGTTAGAATAGCCACCCCTGGATTAAGAAGACACCCAGTTTTCCTTAGTTAAGTTAATGTAAGGGTCGGAAATCGGCTTTGGACATAAAACGGTGGACATGCTACGTTGCGGGCATAGTGACGGTGCCCTTAGTGTTTTTGTTGAGGTAGGGCAACCCCTCATAGACATAGGGCAAGATAGGGTTTCCTTTTCTTTTATATTTATATTAAGAGTCTTTGCCAACAAGCATGCCACCAGAAGTGGGATCTGACCAGGCTGAGACCAACTAGAGAATCCTAAAGTTTACCAAACTTAATGACCGGGCCTCCAACCCCTCTATGGCCACTATGTAGTCAATCAGATTAGACTTATCCAGTAGACAAGATCTGATGATCGAGCCAGCGGAAAGACCAATTATATCTACTGGGCAAATCTTGTCAACTCCCAAGGGTACCTAAATTAATTTGACGTCCAAGTCAGGGTTAGCTTGGAAATTTGGCCTGGATGTATTCCAGAATAATAGAAAGCAGGCCTACCATATCAAGGTTGGAGATAAAATTGCACAAGAGATATTAGAAAATGCTGTTTTTCCCGACCTACTGGAAGTTCCTGATCAAGACCAGAATGATGGAGGGGAAAAGGGGTTTGGTGAAGCCTACCAGAGAGAGGAGCCCAGACCAGAAACATCCACCCCACAAGCAATATCTCAGGAGATTGAAATCTTGCCAGATCTAGCCTTTGCTCAACGCAATAATCCCATATAAGCCAAGGCCTTCCAGAAGGTGTTAACAGAAGAAGGTAGGAAGAAAGAGGCTCCCTAATTCCTATAACAGGGCTGGTATAGGGGAGACACAACCCCGGAGAGTGTTAAACAATCGCAAATTGTGGTGTCCAAAAGTCATCCTAGGGTAGTCTTGGAAATCGCACACACACCTCACCTCGGGACACTTATGGGGCAGCTAAGACCCAAGGACAGGTTGTGAATAGATTCTAAAGGCCAGGGATTTTTGCTCAGATAAATGTCTCAACCTGTTCACTGTGCCAGACAAGCCAACATCTTCCCCATCCAGCCCCCTTTCAACCATTACCTATAATAGATATACCGTTTGCATGCATAGGGGTAGCTATAGGTCCTCTTGAACTATGCTGCCTCAGAAAGAACTATATTTGATTAATTTTAGACTATTCATCCTGCTATCCTGAGGCATTCCCCATGTGGAATAGTTCAACCCAGCAAATCCTCAAACATCTTATCCTCTTACTGCCCTGTGTAGGTTTCCCTAGAAAAAGCCTCACAGATCAAGAAACTCATTTCATGAGCAAACTAAAGGCCGAAGTAAAGAAGATCCTTCAGATTAAAATGCTCCATACGTCAGTGTATCATTCCCAGATGGTCGGAATTGAGTGTTTTTATAAAAACCTCAAGATATGGTCCTCAGAAAGCTTATGGAAACCGATGGAAGGGAATGGGACACAATGATCTCTTGGGCTCTCTGCTGTAAGAAAAGCTCCCCAAGCATCCTTGGGTTTCTCGCAGTTTGAACTTCTATATGGATGCAAACCAAGGGATGTATTGGATATGCTTAGGCACCTGGGAAGAGAGGGAGGAAGCTGAATTACTTTTATCCCAGACCCTACCGAAAATAAGAGCATATGAATATTGTTTGGGATCTAGTAAATTCCTAGGGCAGATCTATCTCCTCGGCTGGGGTCCCCCTCTGGAACAGCCTCCCTGCCTCTCTCAAACTTGAGCAGAACCACCTCTGGGTCTGGCTGCAACTCAAGACCTTCCTTTTCGCTTCTGCTTTTGCTCTTCCTCTCCCCTGCTGATGCACCTGACTGCTCTGCGCACTGGTCACCCTCTGAATTCGGACCCAGGCTCTTGCATGTCCGGTTGCCCTCGCACTGCCCCCAGGTTCCCCAGTGCTTAAGGCTCTGTATATGCAACCCTACAGTCCCTTCTCTCTGCACTTAAGAGACATCCGCTGGCTGCACTTGCGAGTTAACTGCACTTCCCCCTAGCACTTCTCCCCTTCTCTCTTCCCTGCACTTGTGTGATCTGAATGACGTAAGGCCTAGTAAGATTATTATGTCCTCTCTTGTTTCCCCCTCCTTGTCTTGTCAGACCTAGAAACACTTGTGTACAGGCGTGTTATAAATGCCATATCATATAGTAACTAACACCCAAGAATATCAAAAGCCCTACTTGCTCTTTTTCTATGCCGATCGAAAGTGTTGGTCTTACTCCTGATGATCAAAAATAAGATGTCCCAATGTCATGGTCCAATACGAGGTCTTAGAACAAACTGGTCCACGAAGTCCAATTTCCTACTGCACCTCCTCAGAGGTACGCTGCCTTTCCTCTCCTTCCCCCAGTAGCTCATGGTATCCCAAGCTCTGGTTCTCTCTAGCTTGGACTACTGTGTTAGAGAGGATTCTCTGTAAAGGCTAATTTCCCAAACCTAGTGAGTCCCACAGCAGCTTTGCTGGATTTTTGGGGTTTATTATTTTCTCCTGCTAAGAGTGAGACTCTCTTACTCCCACTCTTAGACATGATTTGAGGTGTTCCTTTGTCTTTCCATGTGTTTTATGGGCTATGGGGTCTTTTACTCCATAGGGTTTCATGTGTTTTTGATGTGGGTTACACAGCACCCTCCGTGCCGTAACCCAGGGGGTGTCGTAGCGACCCCCCAACATAGACTCCATACCCTGGGACTGACTACTGCCTCCCAGGGCATGTCAAGTCACCATTGGCTTTACTAGTCCCAAATTATGAACAGAAACCAGTACAAACCATCATATTGTGGACGTACTGGTCGGGGCAATTCGATTGCCCCGGGGTCTGTTGTTCGAGGGGGCACGTCTGTCCCCCCTGATCGAGTTTTGGTTGGTGGCAGTGGATACTACTTTTTATATTTGACCGCAAATATATCTCTATGGGATTTTCCCATTGTTCGAGGCTACCAACTTTAATTATTTAATTCCTATAGCCTCAAATATACAGCCGGTTTATTTATTTAATATTAATTCACCGGTTGGTATTTTTTGCCAGAACTCGATTCTAAAATGGCGTTTGTGTTCTCTTCTGTGACTCCAACCCAAGTCGAGCCCTTTGGTCCACTTTTTGGCGGGCTTCTCCACAGAAGCCTCCAAAAGTGGTGCCACTCTGTCTGGGTACCACAGTGGTGTGGGAGGGGGTTTAGGCACCCTGGACAGAGTTGCCTTGGCCACTCAAGTCGCACTCTTGTGTGATTGGCCCAAGTGGTGAGCCGGCCAGCTCACCACTTAGCATGTTTGATTGACAGCTAGGCTGAATGAATGGGGGTTTGCTGCATAAAAGCAGGGCTTTGGGGACTGGAACTTCAGAAGTCGCCACAGGACCTAAGAATCCGAGGAGGGAGAAGCTGAGCTGACCTGCAACGACGACCCCACAGGTGGAGCCCTGCTGAACCGTCTCACCACTTTTCCCGACGACAGAGGAGTTCTCCAGTCCGGAGAGTCTTCTTCCTTTGACTGGTGGGGATAACCAGTTTTGCCTTCTTTCCACCTTCCTGGAGCATCTTGTGGCCGCCTTGCCTGTGTCAAGCACCCCAGCAACCGGAATACCACGGCTTATCACTACCGCGAAGAGAAGGGTAGTACCTTTTAACCGAAAAACTCTGCGGCTGGTTTCTTCCCTGGCAGTGCAACGACCTTCATCTTTCCTCCACGGCGAGACCTCCTCTTCCTCTGGACGAAACGCCGACTTGCACCCGCTGCCAGGAACAACTGCCCCCACTGGAGCTTTCTTCACACTTAAGGTACTGTGTCCCGCCTGGCTTCCCTTGCGACAGATCGTTCGGGGTGACAGTAAAGCCTCGACTTTCTAACCTGGGCTGGCCTGGGACAACCTAGCTAACTTTGCCTGACTTTAATCTCATTCTTTGTGTGCAAACTATCTACAAGACCCTTTGGGCATAACCCCACTGTGTGAACCTGGACCCCTTCTGCTTGCTCTCACCAACAGTGGGCCTTGCAATTGACTTCCTTGCTCTCCAGTAGAACTCTGCCTATTCTGCCTTACTGTGGTTCTTTGAAAAGTATTGAAATTTGTGTGCTTCCATAAATCTGCCTTTTTCCCTCCCTTTTTAATAACTTATTAGAGTGCCATCTTATGTTAAGCGGTCACCTCTGTCTGAAAATAAGTGGTGTTTCTCATTAAGACTTGTCTAATAAGTAGGGAGGGTTGTATATATATAATAGTGACTGTGTGCTGAATTTACTTTTCTCTTTGTGCTAGTGTAATTTACAAGTGTGTCGTTAAATAATTATATACTTTTACACCAAAGCTCTGGTCAGTGTTTGCTTGTGCTACTGTATCCCTGTACCTATTGTGTATACTCTACATACTGCCTAACTCTTCTTGGGGGAAGTCTGACTGCTCAGCCACAGCTACCAAGTGAATCTATGTGGTACAGACTTCTACCAAGTGGGTTTACTGCCAAACACCTGTAGTCTTAAATCTTTTGCAGTGGTCCCTAAGGGAACTGCACAGGTTTCTGCATAACATACTGTAACAGCCTCTTTCTAAAACTACCTGCCTCTACTCTCCGCCCTCTGCAACTAATCCAGAACAGGACTGCGACACTTGTCCTTGGCCTCAAGCCCTGGGATTGTATCTCTCCAGCACTGAAATCTCTCAATTGGCTCCCAGTGGATGCAAGGAATAAATCCAAAACCCTCTGCATTGTCCACATGGCTTTCTGGGGCCTGGGTCCAAATACCTTCAGCTAGCCCTCTGCAAATACCTCTCTTCTTGAGCTCTTCTCTCCTCTACCTCCAACTCCCTCAGGGTCAGTCGTTTTTCAAAGAAACGAGCTGGGGTTAGATCTGTCTTCGCCTGGGGCCTCCCTCTGGAACAACCTCCCTGCCACTCTAAAACTTGAGGAGAACCATCTGCGGTTCGGGAAGCACCTCAAGACCTTCCTCTTTTCTTCTGCCTTCGCTCCCCCTCTCCCCTGCTGATCTGTCCCCTCTTGGCACTGTGCACCTGGCCACCCTCTGTCCTCCGGGCCCAGGTACCTGCTCACCCTGCCACCCTCCCGCACTGCCCCCGGGCCACCCCTTGCACTGGGGTCTGTATCTGTACCCATACAGCCCCACACTTTTTCTTCCTGCACTTATCAGACCTACCCTGTCTGCTGTCTTAAACCTAGCAAATTGCTGGCTGCACTACCACTGTTTGTTGACTTAATTACTTATTTATTGTTATTTATCTGTTTCTCCTCTGCTTCGCACTTTCCACTTCTCCCCCCTTCCATGCACTTTCCCCTCCCCCTCTGCCATGCACTTGTACGTTCTCAATGTCACTGGGCCAAGTAAGATCGCTGTTTTGTTCTCTCCTGTTCCCCTCCCTTGCCTTGTCGCGCTTTGAAACACTTGTGTACAAGTGCGATAGAAATAATATATCAATATCAATGGAACTATAAAGTGTCCCAGCCGGATAGTAAACTCAAGTCCCAAATCTACTATATTAATATCTTAAAAGAATGGAAGGAAGATCTGGTAGAGTCTTCTTCGGTATTGATGGCCAGTTTGTTGACTGAGGAAGAAGGAATGCATAGTTTAATACTGCCTGACCTTCCTTTAGTCCAACAGCGTAATATCTTCAATAGAGGGTTGAAGACCTCTTTCACTACATCCGTACACCCCCTGGAAAAGTGGTGAATCTAAAACCATATAGGATCCCAGAAGCCCAGAAAGAAAGGTTCTCCCAGGAAGTGGAGAAAATGCTAACAGCCGACATTATCAAGCCCTCTGAGTCCATGGTCCTCGCTGATGGTCTTGGTAGCTAAGCCTGATTAATCATGGAGTCTGAGTGAGACTGGGTGCAGCTGTTTATATTTCCATGATTGATCTCGCCAAAGGCTATTGGCAGGTCCCTCTGAACCCTGAGGACAAGGTAGCAACGGCATTCTCAACACCTGCAGGATTATTTCTATTTAAGGTTTGTTTATTTATTGTGCGTGCCGGACCCGGAGGTATCAGGGCGCAGGTGAAAAGAGAGCTTACAGCTTAGTTACAGATGTTACAGAGCAAAAGGTAAAAACAAATTTCCTCGGCGTAACAAGATGAAGGTAAAACAGTATAGTACATGCATAGCGGCGTGCATATGTAGACAACATGTCATCATTAGAAGACGTTTACATATTAGCAAATCTATATCAAAAGTACATTACATGCAGGCAGGGCTAAGTTAGTGCGGTAGGAGAGTGTGGGTTACATATCTTTCTCAATGAGCCATTTAATTGTATTCTTTCTGAATTTGGTAAACATTTGGTCAGATCTAAGTGTGTGAGGTAAGGAGTTCCACAATTGTGCTGCCCTAACTGGGAAGCTGGACCCTCCAATAGTAGTCAGTTTAAATCTTGGCACTTGAAGACAGTTGGGGCTGGCTATTCTTGGCAATTTGATGGAGTTTTTTCTGATAAATCGTTCTGTTAGGTAGCGAGGGGCTTTGTTTAAGCATTTGTGGATGAGGGAGGCCGATTTGAGATACATTTTCTCTTGGGGAAGTTAAAGGAGAGCCATTTGTGTTTCCTTCTTATTTCAGAGATGTGTACTCTTCTAGGAATGCTTAAGTGCATTATTTTGGAGCACTTGTATTCTGTTGATGGTTTGTTTGTTTGTTTGTCCTTATATAGAGAGCATTACAATAATAAAGTTTTGATAGGTTGAGGGCTCTGGATAGGATTAAGCAACTGTCAACTAACAGGAATTGTTTTCCGGCTCGTATTAATTTACATGTGTAGGCCGTAGAGGAGGCCAGTGAATTTACCTGTTTGGTAAGGGATAAGGTTGAGTCGAGGTAAAAACCTAGGGTTTTTACTTCTCTGGCGACCTTGATAGTATTCCCATCAATAATGAATGCCGAGTAATTAAGGTTGAGTTTTCAGATGCGAGCTGCGGTACCCAGGATGATGAGCTCCGTTTTGTCGTCGTTCAGACACAGGCCATGGTTGGCCATCCATGCTTGATGGATGATTATATATACTCTGTTCACCATAGCCAGATCTTCCCCATAATCCCCAGTAAGTGGAAGGAGAATCTGCGTAGTTGGTATAAGTGATACCCAGATTGTCAAGATCGTCAAAGAGTGGCTAGGTGAAGATATTGTAGAGTGTTGGCGAGACGCATGATCCCTGGGGCACTCCACAAGTAATAGGTATCGGGTCTGCTGCCGCCGATGGGGAGAAGACCCTCATAGTCCTGTCAGTAAGGAAAGACTGTATCCAGACTATCACTTCCTTTGAGAAGCGGGCCGCTGAGTCCAAGTGACTGCACAGGACTTTATGGTCCACCAAGCCAAAGGCAGCTGAGAGATCTAGTAGGAGGAGAAGTGCTAATTTTCCCTCTTCTCTTAATGAATCTATTTGGGCCTTTAAATCGATAAGATCGGTCTCTGTGCCATGTTGAGGTCGGAAACCAGATTGGAGTAGGTTTAGCTCAAGGAAGTTTTGAATTTGGGTGTATGCTACCTTATCTAGGATTTTTAGTAGGAATGGCACCGTGGTGTTGGGCCTGTAGTTTGTGGGTATGTTGGGGTCCAGTGTTTGTTTTTTCAGAGGAGGGGGAGTACCCAGGATTCCTTTAGATTGCGCGGGATGGTGCCAGTAGTGTAAGAGGCGTTGAGAAGTTTGGTGATGAAAGGGGCTAGATCTCTAGCAGCGTCCTCGATCAGTTGTGCTGGACATTGGTCACCTTTGCAATTGGATGGTTTAAGTGCAAGAATCGTTTTCTATACCTTGATCACCGAGACCGTAGAGAAGTTAAATTGAGTATGTTCTTTGGGTTTAGACTTCAGTGTTTTGTTCAGGAGAGTTTGAGTTTCAGCTGATAGTAAAGCTTTCTTTAGAGCTATTTTATTTTGGATATTGGGCACTTTGTTAGTGCAAACTGAATGCCAGTACACCAGGTTTGATCTTTAATAGTCATCCTGTACTGCAATTGGGGTTTCCAATTATTTTAGAATGGAGAAGAGCTCCTTCATGCTAGAGTTAGCTTGTGTAATCCTGTTATATGTTTCTTGTTTGGCAATGATGATATCCTTTTTGTATTGCATTGAAATACTTATTAGATTGGTTTTATTTTCTACAGTGGGATGTAGATTCCATGCCGTTTAGCATTTTCTTTTCTGTAATCTTAGATTTTTTAGGTGGGGTGTAAACCAAGAGTTGAGATGCTTTTTAGCTTTTTAGGTTTGCTATTCCTAAGTTTTAGCGGAGCAATGCTGTCAAGAGCGGTAGTCATAGCATTATTATATTCTTCCACTAGTAAGCCTGGGTTTGTATGGTCTGGTAGGGAGTTGAGATTAGGTAGGATATGGGGTAGGATATTGTCAGCTGTGATATTTTTCTTGTTTCTAGTTAACCCCTTAAATGCCACCGACGAGCCGGCTCGTTGGTGGCAATCGCTCCAGGTTGCCACCGACGAGCCGGCTCGTCGGTTTAGGCACTCTGTTTTGCTCGATCCCTGCAACACAGGGATCGAGCAAAACTGTAATCCAACCCCCGGGCAATGTGAGGGGGAGGTCCCCCCTCACTGCCAGGGGGCTGGATTACCTTCAGTTTCACGTTGGCATGCATCACGTACGTCGGCGTGAAACTGAAAGTAAATTCCCCGCAGCAGCCATTTTCGGCTGCTGTGGGGAAGAGAGAACGTAAGAGACCTTCTTGCTCCGCCTCGATCTCCGGCTGTATTTCAAGCCGGAGATCGAGGCAGGTATCGTTGGAAAGGGGAGATCCTCCCCTTTCCAACGATACCCATTGTGTGGCATTGCTACCCGCAGATGGGGCGCAGGGCGCGCGATCGGCGGGCAGCAATGCCACCGGATCAATACAGATCCGTTTGTGACGCGGGGGGATGGGGGTTGCTTACTAGGTAAGCGGCTCCCTTCCCCCTGTGGCCCCAAAGCATGGGGCCACAGCGCCAGAGACCCCCAGGGGCAGATGATCACTGCCCCAAGGGGTGCAAACAAAAAAAACAAAAACCCACTAGACCACCCGGGATATGACAAAAAGTGGTGTCCCTGGAAAGGAGAGGTTCACTGATATGCCATTTGAGAGAGCCACCACAAAAGGTGGGGCAGGACCCCCAATAGATGGGGCAGTAGGGGTTTGGGCACCCTGGGGGCAGATTGGCACACTAATGTGGGTAAACAAAAAAAAAATCCAAAATCGTAGGCTGCATTTTAGGGGGGCTGAGGGGCACCCTAAATTGGCAGCGAATGTTGTACTGCAACGGGGGGTGGCACTCACCCCCCCACCCCAAATGGAGGGCCCCACCTCATGCAACCCTCACTGGGGGCAGATATCTGCTCCTAGGAAGGGGCATCTGACCCCAGGGAGGGATGCATGAGGTGGGGACCTCCATTTGGGGTGGGGGGGAGAGGGCCACCCCCGTTACCGTATAACATTTGCCGACAATGTAGGGTGCCCCTCAGCACCCCCTAAAAAGCAGCCTATGATTTTGTATTATTTTCTTTGTTTACCCAACTTCGCTTGGCGCAGATGGGCACATTAGTGTGCATATCCTCCCCCAAGGTGGGTAAACACTACTGCCCCATGCAATGGGGGGGCCTATCTGGGTGGTTTGGTGTTTGGCTGGACTGACGCAGATAATTTGTGTTCCTTTGTTCCCTTTACAGGTCTTGTGCAGTTCAAGATTCTCCCTTGTTATGTAAGTATTGACTTTTGGTTATGGGTACATCGTTTATGCCGGGGGCGGATTGCTACTCTGGTGGGTGGGAACTGGCCCTGTAGTGTTGGTGGTGTGAGCGGAATTGGGTGCTCTGGGGAGGTATTGGGGTGGCCAGGGACACAGTTGCCGTGGTAGGTCACAAATTTCCCCCCAGAGCAGCTAAACAGTGCTGTTTCCCTGGGAGGGCAGTTTGCCACGTAGCTAACTGTACAAGTTTTTTTATTTTGTACTGGGGGTAGCCATACGCCTATTCGTCTTATTTCCATTTCCTATCAGTGTGCAGTGTAGCCTTCCGCGGTGGTAGATGACTGGGATGTGCCATGTATCGCGTGGTAGAAATCGAAAAGCTAGCAGAAACCCCCAAGACAGTTTAGATGTGTTATTGGTAGGCTAAGTACTGAATATAATTATTTTGTGTTTCGTTTGCAGTTGTGGCTCCTGGAAAGCTTTCGCTGACTGATGTAAGTACTGCATATATTACTTTTGTAGATATCTATTGTAATATGGAGGTGGATGGTTACTGTGGTGGGAGGAACTGTGGCTGCAGTGTCAGTGGTTGGGTGGGAATGGGTAGTGGGGAGGTCCTGGGGCAATGATGGTTGTGGCTTGCATAGAGGAAGGTGGTTGCTTTGCAGAAATACAAATGGGGTAATAACTAGCAGCAGTGTCACAAAAATGTTTGCAGTAGTAATACAGATGGTCATTTCTTCTGAGCATGCCATGCCCATGTGGTACGGAGCTCATTCCTTTTATTGCAATGGTCACCACTTCTGTCGTCCAAGTCCAGGCGTGGTCCCAGTGTGACCCGCCAGAGTCCCCATCCTTTCACAGGGGGCAAAGCTGTAGCGCAGGGTAGCCAGAGGGGCAGGACAGTCGGGGGTGATGTCACTGGCCTTGGGCACCCGTCTCCCATGTGGGTATCTTGTCTCCCAAGTTCAGCAGTGGTTGCAGGGTGCCCCGGCAGGGTCCCCATCCCTTCCTGGAGGGGAAAGCTGTAGCGTTGGCCAGGCAGAGATGTAGGATGGTTGTGGTTGATGTGTGCGACTCTGGCCGCCTCTCTGCCTTGTTGAAAAGTGTGCCAGCAATTGTCTGGAAGGGTCTGGCATGTACTTTCCTTTTGTTCCCTGTCTGAGTTTTGATCGCCTCTGCCTTTTCAACTCACCCAATCACTAATACGTTACATGGTTGCTTCTCAACGCCATTTCCCATGCATCAGCATTTCATGGAGGAGGGGAGGGTGCAACGCACGTTGGCTGTCTCTGAATTGGTACTGTGGGTGCAATCCTCGTCTCCATACTTGTATGTCTGTAATGTATAGTGGAAGAGGACATCTTCCTTACATTTTTTGTTGTCTTTGTTTTAGGTGCAGGTGTGTTGTAGCGGTCTACCCACTTGTAAGTAAGCAGTGAGCTGGTCCTTAGCATTTCACGTGAGTGTTTGCAAAATTGTACTATTTTTTGTAGCGTGCTCAGAGTGCGTCATATTGCAGAGGGCTGCTGCAGTTTGTGAGCAGAGTTTGGACATTTTGGCGTCCTTGTGTGGTGTAGGTTTGTGGCATTGCATAGCACTTGCTCTACTAGGTTCCACACGTTGAGAAGCACACATAGTTATTGTTTCAGTCTTTCTCTGTTCTTTGGACAGTGAAGGGTTCCATAGCGACAGTAGTCATAGCTTCTCGGTGACGATCCCCGTCTGGTGCCGAGGCGTTGGCTGCACTGATGGAATCTGGCTCAGAGCATGGCACAGAGATAGATATGGAATCTGATACAGATGCTGCTTCTGAGGGTCAGCATGAAAGTGATGGGGAAGTGATTTCTCCATGGATGGTAGTTCTTCCTGCTCATCATCTGAGGACGAAGAGGTGGAAAGAGTACATGCACCTAATCCCACCCTTCCCACACGCAGTATTCTTACCCTTCCCACACGCAGGAGACCTGTAAGGGGGAGGGGACAAGCAGGACGTGCAAGGCATGTGCCAGTTTCTGTCATGGATGATGAGTCGGAGTGGGTGCCTCCAGCAATGGCTCAGCCTGTTGTGCCCCCTTTCACTGTAATATCAGGGTGCACAGTAAATACAGAGGGGTTTCAGCCTATTGACTTTTTTAAACCTTTTTGTTGATAATGGGTTAATTGCAGATATGGTTCAGCAAACAAATTTGTACGCTGCACAGTTCTTGCGATCAAGGGGTCCCACTCTGAAACCCCATTCCAGAGCACAAGCATGGGTTCCAACAACCGATCTTGAGATGAGTAAATTTTGGGGTCTCATTCTGAACATGGGAATATCGCCGAAGCCGTCTGTCTCAATGTACTGGTCTACTGTAGCAGTTCATGCAACCCCCGTTTTTCCCAGCTACAATGAGTAGGAATCGCTTTCAAACAATGCTATGTATGTTGCATTTCAATGACAACTCGGCAGCATTACCCAGAACGGACCCAAACTTTCATAGGCTGTTCAAACTTCAGCCATTTCTGAAGCACTTGACTCAGCGATTTGCGGAGGTGTATGTTCCTAGCCAGAACATATCCATTGATGAGTCATTGATGTTGTACAAAGGCCGGCTAGTGTTCAAGCAATTCATTCCTAGCAAGAGGGCATGATATGGGATCAAGTTTTACATGGTGTGTGAAAGTACCACTGGGTATGTCTGCAACATGAGTCTACACTGGGAAAGACACTACCCTAAACCCTCCGGGCTGCCCAGCCCATTTAGGGACAACTGGGAAGATTGTTTGGGATCTTCTAACACCATGGCTCCACAAGGGTCACCATTTGTATGTGGACAATTTCTACACAGGAATTCCACTGTTCAGGGAATTGTTCAATGTGGACACACTGGCATGCGGTACAATGCGCTGTAACCGCAAAGGCTTCCCCAGAAAACTTGTGTGCAAGAAGTTGGCCAAGGGAGAATATATGGCATTGCGGCGGGATGAACTGTTGGCGGTAAAATTCTCCCACACAAAAGGGATGTGTACATGCTGAGTACTATTCATGATGAAAGTACTTCAGCAGTCACTGAGTGCGGGCATACTCAGCAAGTGTGGAAGCCCAACTGCATTCTGGACTACAACAAGTACATGGGTGGAGTAGATAAAACCAACCAAGTTCTTGAATCATACAAGGCTGGACGTAAGTCGTGCTTCTGGTACAAAAAGTTGACCACACGCATTATGCATAGAGCAACGTTCAATGCTTATGTGGTGTACCGTACAGCTACTCTACAAAACAACCTGTCCTTATTGAACTTTGAAACAGAAATTGTTCAATCGCTGACTATAGTCCATGTAGAAATTCCCTCCGTTCCAGAGGTAGAAGATGTGGCCAGATTGCAAGATGGACACTTTGCTGATTTTGTTCCTGCCACACCAATGAAGACACACCCTTACAGAAGATGTAAGGTGTGTAGTAAACAAGGAATGAGGAAGGATACTCTGGTGTACTGTCCCCAATGCCCTTCCAATCCAGGCCTCTGCCTACAGCCTTGTTTCCTTTTGTATCATACAAAGGAAAAGTATTGGGAGATGGACTGATTTCCGGAAATGGCCATCATCCCTTGAAAGGAACCCTTGGACTCTTCGTGCACCTCTTACAAAGGAACGGCACTCCTGCTCCCACCACTGGAGGTGTACCATCAATGAAAATGCAACAGCATTTCACCTCACGTCACTTCATTTAGCGTGCCTTCATGAGCATTGCTAGTGCTGCTCCCTCCACTGGAGGAGTGCGTTGGTGAAGATGGGAACACCATTTCAGTTCTCTTCACTCAAGGGGTGTATTTTAGAAATAGTACACGCCACTTTGGCTCCCTCCCTTGAGGTCGAAGTGTCATGAAAGTGGTACTTGGACACCTACATGGCGGTGGTGTCTTGCGTACCTCATACCATCCTGCCCTTTTTATTGTTTTACCGTAACTTGTGGTATGTGTGGTGTAGCTGAAATGTCTTCTGTAGGAATGACTTGGATACAATTGGTGTGTGAGTGAGGTATAGCAACATAGAACATGCAGATGTCATTTCTGTGAATGCACTTTCCAGGCACTGCAGAAATGAGTAGCATGTTAGAGGGTGTTAGCTTTGTGTGGGTAAGGTTGCGCATATGAGTGCTGTAAAAATCTTGCTATGGACATACTTGAAGTTGGTGTGAGAGACAGCGCCTGTAGGCCAGGTAGCCAAGGGAGCCAATGTGCACTTGCTTTCAGTGTACAGATACGATTGTTGGCACATGCCATTTGAATGCGGACAGTTGATTTGCAATTGCTGGAAAATTATGTGAAAGATGTTGCCTGGAGACACGGTTGCATTGTGAGCACACGGACACATGGGACAAGTGTGCAGATACGCTTGCTCTGGCGCAAGTGATTTGGTAGAGGTGTGACTGCTGACATGGATGCCGACTGACTGCAGACACAAAAGGTGTATGAATGGCCAGTGATACGGTGGGTGCCTTGCCGTGGCATCACTGCTCACAAGGACGTTCCTCCTTGTGCTAAGCAGGGAGGCTTGCCCGTGTGCTAAATCCCACCTTGCTTGTCCGACTGCATTGTGACGTGAATGTATGAGAAGTGTGAGCAAAGGTGCATGTGAAGGGGCTTACTGACAGCATTGTCCTATGTACTGGGAGCACTAAAGACCACTTGCTGTGCAAATGATGTACCCATTCTCACTCAGGTACGACAACCACGGATACTAGGTCTGCCTTTCATTGGGACATCTGTGGGAACGCGGGACGGTAGGCCATGTGGTGCTGTCGACGTGTTTCAGTGGGTGACCAAAGGGAATTGTCTGAGAATTGTCTTAATTTCCTCCCATTTTCAGAGACATTTCCCTGTGTCCACTCACCGAAACACGTCGCCAACAACAGATGTCATACCTTCTCGCGTTCCTACAGTGTCCCGACGAAAAAGGTACCTCGCATCTGTGGGTGCACCTACTGGGGGCGCAAAAGGAAAAGGGTAACCCGCTGGAAACCCCAAGCCTTTCGCCACAGCACATTTTGTTCATGTGGGCAACCTACAGATTTGGGCCTAGGGTGTCGAAGCCAGCAAGCAAAATGGGGAACCCCATGCATTTCCCAAAAGAGGACACCCGTGCGGATGCACCGAGGTCTGACTTGCGCGAAGCGGCCCCAAATTTATTACCCAGAACCCCAGACAAAGTGGACATTGTGTTTTTTCCCCACCAAATATCACATTTTATCGGGGATTGTGGCTAATAAAAACTGGGACAATTTGCGCAGGGCAGACCTCTGTGGATTCCCACGGGTGTCCTCTTTTGGGAAATGCATGGGGTTCCATGTTTCCCTTGCTGGCTTCGGCACCCTAGGCCCAAATCTGTAGGTTGCCCACATGAACAAAATGGGCAGTGGCAAAAGGCTTGGGGTTACCAGTGGGTTACCCTTTTCCTTTTGCGCCCCTGGTAGGTGCACCCACACATGTGAGGTACCGTTTTCATCGGGACACCTGTGGGAACGCGGGACGGTAGGCCATGTGTTGTTGGGGGCGTGTTTTGATGGGTGAGCCGAGCGAAATGTGCGGAAAATGCATTTTTTTCCCACATTTTGGACTTTGCGGGGGTGTCTGGGTAATAAATTCTGGGGCGATTTGGGCATATACCTCTGCGGATTCCCACGGGTGTCCTCTTTTCAGAAATGCATGGGGTTCCCTGTTTTTCCTGGTGGCTTGGACACCCGAGGCCCATATCTGTATGTTGTGCCGGTCGGCAGAGCGTCTCAAATTCCGGTCTGAAAACAGACTTGGGGTTACTTGTGTTTTAGGCTTTCCCCTTGGCGGCCAGGTAGGTGCACCCACACATGTGAGGTCCTGTTTTCATCGGGACACCTCTGGGAACGCGGGACGGTAGGCCATGTGTTGTGTTTGTGTGGTTTTCATAACGTTTTGACCCATTTGCTGGTGGCCTTTGTCACACAACCCTTTCATTTCCCAAATGTGACCTACATTTAGTCGCTGCTTTAGGCACCATAAACTTTTGTAACCTGCACAAGTCACCTACCCTTGAAAAGGTCTGCCTGTGCTCTTTCAAAAAATGTATGCTTGCCGTTCCTCACCACATTGGTTTTCCCGATTTACACATGCTAAGTGCGTCTGTTCAGGCCGTGAGCGTAAAACTCCTATGTACCATGGCTCAGTGTTTGGCTTGTGGTATTGCTTGTTTTGTAAAACACTACAAAAAATGTGTGCTCTCCTAACTGCAAGAGTCGGGGGGGGGGGGGGGAGGGGGGAATGTAGCGGAGCATTGCTTTTCTCAAAATTCATAGAAGCCATTGCCGTACCAAGCCAACCATGTCCAACACATACCTTTTTTTCGGTCATTTTCCCGCTTTTCCTCCAATCTATGGCAGTTTCCCCTACCTAGTTGTTGCCTGACCTACGCAAATCACCCCTTCCGAAACTTGGAATTTTGTCTACTTTCCAGAAATACTTTCCTTTTCTGTCCTTCAATTCGGCTTTCCTACACTTTTCTTCCATTCCGTCCATGCATGTCCAATTGGCAAAAATGGCCCAAATCGCCTACCTCTCACAAAACGGTTGATAACTACATCAAAATAATTTTGTTCGTTTTCACTCAAACTGTTCTTGGAAGCCAGGAAATTGGGGAATTCAGCCCAGCAAACCATTCGTTCCTAGCTCTTACAAGGAAAAAAACCACAGGCTTCTTTGTACATCATTTTTTGAAAAAACCCAAAATGTTTGCCCCTTTTGCTTATTTTCTCTCACCCCCTACAGCAACCTCGGATTTCCGGGTGGCGTTACGACCGCCTACATGTGCAAAGAAAAGGAGCCAAATTTGGTCGAGATACCTCATGTAACAAAAAGTTACAAGCCATTGAATGGCCACATACCGAAATCACCAAAAAAGGCCCTGGCACTGGGGAGAAATACCCATGGCACTTAAGGGGTTAAAGTAGGTAAGGCGAGAGGAGGTATTGGTGCAGTAGGTATTTTAGTATTGAGAGTAAAGGAGATTAGGTGATGGTCCGTCCATATTTGGGGGGAGATGGATGTGATGGAAACGTTGCATTTGTGGCTGGCAATCCAATCGAGAGTTCTACCTTGGTATGGGTGGAAGTATTCACTTTCTGAGTGAAACCTATTTCTGTCAGGATGTTAGCTACGGAAGTAGCCTGGTGATCATTAATATCATCATACCCTAGGTTAAAATCTCCTAGAACTAGGGTTTTTGAGGAGTTTTTTTAGCTTTTCTGAGATAATAGTAGTAATGTCTTCATTAAAGGTGCTGATCGGGCCTGGGGGTCTGTAAAGGAGATGGATGTTTAGCGTTTGGGAGTTGGCGGTGGGTAGTTTAATGGATAGTGACTCACAGGATTTTAGGTTAGGTGTTGAGGTGATTCTCATAGATTACTTTTGCTGATAATCTCTATTCCTCCACCTAGTGAATCTAGTCTGTTAGCTCTGAGGATGGTATAATTGCTGGGCCTGCTGCCTCGTGGAGCCAGGATTCCGTGATGGCGATTAAGTCAAGGTCATTTTCCAAGACAGTCTCTGCTATGTCTGTAGAATGGGCGTCTTAGGATCTAGCATTCATTAATGCGCCTTTCAGGTCAGGTTCTGGCTGTGGCATTGGGCGCAAGTTAAAGGTGGCATGTGGGTTGGCGGTGGTCTTGTTTCTTTTAGAGCGAGGCTTGGGGTTAAGAAGTGGGGTGGTTTCCATTGGGGGGATGTATTTTAAGTCGAAGGTGATCTAGGTTAATATTATATTTGACTGGTTCGAATATTTTGGGTAATCGTGCACGGAGTCTGTGATTTCTCTGTGCTGTGTTGCATGGGGATTTAAGAATAGGTTGCATAGGAGAGGCTCCTACCTCCTCTGGGTGCAGTACGGAGGGCATGGTGATATAGACAATGGTAATAAGTAGAATTGTCAGGTTAATGATTACGGCCAGATAGACTCGGGTTGGCAAATAAAAGTACATAGTGTTTGAGGCAGGTAAAGCAGAGAGCGAGCTAGGCAGGTCAAGCTACAGCATACTATTAAATGCAACAATAAAATAATGGGCAACATAAGGCTAAATGCAGCAATTAAATGGTTGGCAGCACAAGGCTAAATGCAGCAATAAAATGGTGGGCAGCATAAGGCTAAATGCAGCAATCAAATAGTGGGCAGCATAATGCTAAATGCAGCAATCAAATAGTGGACAACATGGGGCTAAATGCAGCCGTCAAATAGTGGGGAGCATAAGGCTAAATGCAGCAATCAAATAATGGACAACATAAGGGCTGAGTACAGCAGACAGATGGGGAGCGACCTAGGGATGTGCCATGGGCGGTAGGCAGTTTCAGGGGTCATAGGAGGGACAATCGACGTAGGCAGTTGGAGAAAGGATGCAGGGTATATTGATAAAGGCATGTCAGTACAGCCTGATGGAGGAGTTTAGTTTGAAGCAATAAACAGTTAATATTGCTTACGTGAGCAATGGGTCAGCAATCACAGGCAGAAAGCATAGACAAAACGCTGTTTGGGTGGAATAGGATGAGGTTGGCTGTGATATTATGAGAGCGGGTAGTGGGTAACAATAATAGGTTATGTTACAAGGTTACTGTTGTACTTACATCAGGTAGGTACCCGTGATAGATGCATGTTCATGGGGTAAAGTTCGGATAAAAGAGGCGCCTCGCGTCAGGCAGTGGCCTTATATTGGCCTTGGTGTGGCCGCTGGCTCTTCTGCCTGCCAGCCGATGTTTGGCCTTGAAAAGCGGGCAAACAGGTGTTGCCTAGCAACAATGAGGATGCCCAGCCTTGCTTTCAGACCGCATCACGCCAGACGTTTTGTTTTTCCTAATGTCGGCGCCTGCGGTTCTGGGGCCAAGGAGAGCTGCAGGAAGCTCGGATGAACACTGAATGGGCTGCAGGATGGTGCTCTGGTGAGGCAGGGGAAGATGCATTTTGATTTTGGGCCTGAGTTGGGCGGAGCACCGCCGTGTTGCAGGGGGGTTTCAGGGCTGGCGACTCGATCTGCTGGTCCTTGTAGAGACGTCCTGGTCTATGGTGGGGGGCTCCACCCTCTCCACGCCAATGGGGGTGTGTGGGAAAACATGGCAGTGGCCTTATATTGGCCTTGGGGTGGCTGCCGGCTCCTCCGTCTGCCGATGGATGTTTGGCCTTGAAAAGTGGGCAAACAAACGTTGCCTAGCAACAATGAGGACGGTCAGCCTCTCTTTCAGGCCGCATCGCCCCCGACATTTTGTTTTTCCTAATGTTGGCACATGCGGTCCTGGGGCCAAGGAGAGCTGCTGGAAGCTCGGATGAACACTGAACGGGCTGCAGGATGGTGCTCTGGTGAGGCAGGGGAAGATAAATTCTGATTTTGGGCCTGAGTTGGGCGGAGCGCTGCCGTGTTGCAGGGGGGGTTTCAGGGCTGGCAAGTCGCTCCGCTGGTCCTTGTAGAGACGTCCTGGTCTTCCAGGTGCTTCCATTTGGCCTACACAGAGCTCAAGCAACTTTTCAAAGGCTAATGGATACTGTACTAAGACCATATTCTGGTTTCCGTGGAGCCTACTTAAGATATCCACAACAAAACCTGGAAGAGCATATGACTACCCTGAATACTGTGCTTCAAGCATATTTTGTGCTAGATGGAATTACAATAATGGTCACAACCAAATAACCAGACTGACTCTAGGAAGATGACAAAGTACAACTTTTACTCTCAGTTTAATAAAGTAGGGAGACCTGACAAACCTAGGACTAGTGCATGCACACTCACGCCTAAGTTTGCTTGCGCTGAGGTCTTGTACCCCAATGTACGTGGTCGATGTCATACTACGTGGCAAAATACAAAACCTGTCAGGGAGATTGGTTATGGGAATATGTCTACTTATAAAATGAGGCTTAGTGTTTCATTGGCTACCCCTTATCTGTAGGGCATGCCTTTTACTACCTCTAAATACGTACAGTATTGATTATAGTGGCCAAAACATCAGTGGATTGGCTATTGAAATGTTGTGTTAGGTTGTCCCCCAACCCCACTGATTGGTTGGGATACTATCCCAACCTTGGACTTTCGTCTCCTTAGCAGCTCGTACGTGAAACGAAACTTAGGTGTTTGAATCTCATCAGACTACTCCCCATTTTCCCAATTAGTCCATCACCTCTCATCAGCAGGCTGCAAGCCAAAGTCTCTCGTTTGTAGTTTGACCTTGTTGCTGCTGACTGTCCTGGAACATTCAAGGGAGTGTGAGCACACCACTATCTTCACTTGAGGCTCTAATGAAGTCTTTGTTTTTGACTTCTGAGTCACGTGTGAGTGGACCATGAATGTGTTCATTTCAGCCTCCCATTTACTGCTATTTGATTTAATCATGCAGGGTGCGGTTTCTCCTTCTGGCCCCTGGAGACTTACTCACTATCTCATATGAACTTTGTAACCTTTTGATTGACCAGTAGTTTGGCTCTTACATATGTTTTCGTCTTCCTTCATATAAAAAGAATGTCTCACATTCAGAGCTTATCCATGTACTCCCCTTGTGCTGTATGCTTATCCTTTAAAAATAGCATTGTTGCTCCGTGCCAACCTTGACTCATTGTCTGGTCTGCTCACCCGGCTGTCTTTCCACGTCTCCTGATTCTTACAGCCTCAGCCTGTTTCTGAGGGAGCTTGGTTACATTCCACGTAATCACAAAAAACAATCAGGGAAACAATTCTTTGAATCCACCATAAAAGGGTATGAGCCCTGCTGTTTAGGTATTCCATATGTTTTATAACTCAAGAACAGATAGAGCATACATTACTTTCGGCATGAGTATTTTGAAGCAAAACAATAAATGAATAAGTCCACTAGCACTATCGCTAGTTAGAAGCACACCCTGTCCCTGTAGGGTAATGCTATCTCTAGGTCAGAGCTGGTGTGCCGCCTATCTAATAGAAAAGGAAAGAGAGAATATATCCCTACCTCTACAATGTATGAATTGTATAGCAATCACAATAAAAGAATTAAGCCAAAACCGCTCAGTGTAGACATTTTACAGAGGAGTTTTTCCTTTTGGCTAAGTGCCATGTCTTTATTCACACCCCAATGAAGTGTGTGCACAGTCTGCAAGGCAACCCTATGACTCGATGCATTAAAAAAACGTTTTTGTCTTCAAAGTTCAAGTCGGTGAGGAAACTAAGCTACTAAACTGGTTGCTCCTATCTTTAGGTCCAATCTACTTCCAATCTGACCAATTTAGTCAGACGGGTATTGCCAGTTTTGTGTTGGTAGAACAATCGACACAGGTTATCAATTTACATATACCCTATCCCCAAATCCCTTCAGGGATATCGTGCAACAATGGGGTTGACTGGTTTTGATGACAAATTCAGTGCAGTCATCTTCTTCAGGACCAATATTTTTGCACGTGCAATCAGTCACAATGTCTGTCGGACAGGATGGGGCGTCCAGGCACGACCTAGAAAATAAAATTAAGATATTCACCTAGGTGTAGTGTCCCAGGACACTTTTTACTTAAACAATTCATGCCTAGGCTAATGTTCACAGACAAAAGTCTAAATTGACAAGGACCTGTACCCCCTATTGGGTGCCCCCCACAGGCAAGCACCCCCCCCCCAGGGTGGTAGCTCCCATGTGCCCCCCCCCGTGGACAGATCTCTATCATGACTGTACTCAATAGTCGAATGGGAGACCATTGGCATAATTTATAACAGTAATTACCTCCCAGTTACACAGCTTGTGCATACAGATGTGGGTGAGAAGAGCGGTCCTTCTGTTGGTGGTCCGTCTCTCTGCTGCTCCTGCAGTGCACGTGTTGGTAAGTGGGGGGGGAATAGAAAATTGAGGTTTTTTTAGAGGTCCTCTTTCATCTTCTCAAAAGCATATAGATGTTCATGGCTTTTGCTTTACAGATTTTTGATAAGCATCCCAGAGTGTATGCGAAGTATGGCATACTTGCGGTCTATTTGTTATTTCGTTTTTTTGGTGCGGCATGCGGACTGAACACAGACCCTGTACACACAGTCCCGTGGGCCGGTGCAAGAGGGGCCTGTTGTTCAGTCTAAAACCAAACGTGAAGTGCTACTGCACTAAAACCAAACGTGAAGTGCTACTGCACTCTCATTAAACATGCAGCAAGTGAGTCTTCCCGTCGGGGGACAAGTTTTCTTTTGCTCAGAGTCTGGTTGCCGCTCCTGCTGCCGCAGTTAGCTCGTGTGGGCTGCACAGTCATCCATTTTCCTGATATGGCCGTCCTTGCCACATTATATATTCCTCTAGAGCAAGCTTCTATACGTTGTCTTTCTACCTTACGATACTGGTCATTTAAAGTTATTGATCAGTAAGTAACTTCATCTTCTTTTAGATCCATGATCACTTTAAGCTTCACGTTCATATTACTCTTAGTGCTTCAGTTACTTCATTAATTAGTATTTTCATATTGTTTCAGTATAGGTTCATATATTTTCTCTATGACATCACTTTGTCCTTGACAGATTTCATTTAACGTCCATCCACGATATTCACTGATGCATTCTGATATCTTGGCAAAAGACATCCTTCCATGTAACTTTCTTCCATGCAATATCCTTCCACACTTTCAGTGCGAGGATACATTCTATATGGCTGTCTGAGTGCATAGCGTTTCTCATACACTCAATGCGGTATCTGAACGGTACAGGGGTTCCCACCCGTCAATAGCTCTTCTCAGACTGTTCTTATATGACGTTGGCGAGGTGGCGGGGACTGGCAGGATCTTAGACCAAATTCTCTTCTTCCTTGGTCCTTATCTCCTCTTCATCATTTATCAGCATGTATTTCTGCATCCTGCTTCTTTTTTGAGCTCCAAATCTTTGTCACCCACCTCAGGTGTCCTGCATTCTTTGTGTGCATCCACACTTCAGGTCATTCGACAGCACTCTCCAGATGGTGAACAGAATATCCAACGCCCCTCATATCTTTTCCGATCCTTAGGATAATAGAACTTGGTTCCTGGAGGTGCAAGAGTACTTTTCTTTATATTCTTACAGGTAATTGCTTCATTTTGCATCTGCTCACCCGTTCCAGCGTGATGCCAGTCATTACCTTCATCCCAATAGCTTTCTTGGCTGGCTTCTTACATTGTCCCAAAATGATCCTTGTGAGACAGAATCCTAGCAACAAGCACTCCAGTATTACTCCAAGAATTTTGAAAGCATTTGCTAGCCAATTAGGAATCCATGAGAACAGAGATGTAAACCAATCCTCTTCAATTTTGTCTACTTCCTCCACCATCTTTGTGTGCAACATAGTTATTGCTTCTGTCAGAGTTCCATTCTCATCATCATGGACAGGTATAAATGTACAGCAAGAAGGTCCGATCTTGGTCTGCACGACTCCTTCCATTGCTGTGATCAAGTCCAGAACATACATGTTCTGGAGGGCCATAAACCTGGTCACCTTAATTTCTTCTCGAATTGCATTAAATCCTTATATTGATTTTGTTGTTTGCAGCAGCTCCAATCTTGTAATCTGTAACCACTTGGCATTTGTTGCAGCCTGGAGTCCTGGCAGGAATATAGATGTAAATATAACTGCTGTTTTGCTAACCAGTTTGTCTGCAATATCAAAATATGCATCTTCTGATTTTGCTGAAAAAAAATTCTCTTTTTGCCATCGAGGTTGAGCGATCTTTTCTTCCTCAAGTGTGCATCCATTTTCGGGAAATGTATTGTTTGCAAATCGCTTTGTGGTACTATCAAGGCTGGTATACTTATTAGTACCAATGAGCCCAATCCTCCCCACTTTGGCGGTAACTTCATGATATGATAGTTTATTTATATAGCGCCTATACACAAGGCAAAACAAGAAAAAATACAATTACATTCTTACTGGCAAGGAAGGAAGGAAGGAAGGAAGGAAGGAAGGAAGGAAGGAAGTCAGTCAGGGGACAATTCTGAAAGAGTAAGTGCATAGAAGAAAGTAAGGGGAGGAGATAGGAAAAGGGAGAGGAGAGAACAGAGTAAGCCGTCAAAAAGAGTGGAGAAGCAAGAGGGGAGAGATGCAGAAGTCAGTAGGGAACACATGATGTTTCAAGCCTGGATACAAGATGAAGATGGGAACAGCTGATTCAGGGCCACCATGAGAAAGGGTGATGCACTGTGAATCAATGAAGTCCATAAAAGTCAAATCCAGCATTGGCCACAAGACATTGATGTTGAAACCAGAATGTATCAGTACAGACTACTGCAGAAGTAGGCTGGAGGGGGGGGAGGGCGAGAAGGGTAGAAGAGTCAAGCAAAACAGGCAACAACTGTGTGCGAGAAGCGGGGCACAAGGGAACAAAGTGGTGGGTATGGCCTGTGGGGGACAGAGGGAGTAAACGCATATTGGTGCATGCTTACTTGCTGTCTGAGCAGGGGTTGGGGCTCTGGATCCTCCTGGTCCAAACAGGAATTGCCCTTTTCTAGGTCTGCTCTTCATTTTGGATGCCCGGGCGAGAGACTCCCTTGATCTAAGAGTTAAGAGCAGGAAGGAAGAGGCAGGGCTAATAAGGTGGGCGGTGCTTAGACCAGGTGACGAACATCCACTTGCACCTGCTCCCCATCTGCAAAAGAAAAGAGGCTGGAGAGCTCCTTATGTCGGGGGAAAAAGAGCGGCAACCAGAAAGGCACCAGGTGGGCGGGGCTTGCTAAGTGGGGAAAAAGAGCAGCAACCAGGAAAGCACCAGCTGGGTGGGGCTTAGGCCAAGGGACCAAGATCCACTTGCACCTGCTCTCCATCTGCCATATAAATGCTCTAGATCCGCAGGCCCAATAGTGATCCATTGCTACTGCTGTTCCTGCCTTCCTTCCTTCCTTCATGCCTGAAACGTCAAAAACTCAACCACACTTGATATTTTGTCCTACTTTCATTGTGCCATTATTTCTGAAACATAAGGACGCTTTTTTCAGAGGTAGTATTTGCAGGAGTGCCCCCTCATCATCGACCCATGTCAACAATCTTGCAGTCTTAGGCCATTGGTCTTTACATTCTTTTCCTGCGTTCATTATAACTGCTTCCCATTGTCCGGTTAATGCTAATATTTTACGCACAACCAATCCTTCAGCCCATCTTTCAGGAGTAAGCACTGCTCCTTTACTTTGTAGCTGGCCTCTTACCCAGCATTCTTGTCTTTCCTCCCCAGTCTTTATTTCAGCATCTTATTTTCTTCTGTCTTAATTCCTGCTCCATTTATTCGGAGCTGTTCATATTTTATTATTCAGTGTTTTGTTTTTTGTTTTTCTCTTGACTTTATATCTTGTTTTCTCTTGACAATGTTGCTTACTCTTACGTCCCGTCCCCTTTCCTCCATACTGCATGGGCGTCCCTTCCAAGGGACGGGAGACGGAACCTTTTTCACCAGAAAAAACCTTCTTCCCCTTTAAATTTAGAGGCGTGTGGGGTGCGGCCCTGGGAGCATGTGCTGCCCTGACTCAACCACCACACCTCAGTCCCCATCGACGCGTCGACAATAGATTTAACATTGCCTAATGACACCCGTTTTATTAGGGGGGAGGATGGTGGGACATGTGGAGGAAAGGGGACTATGGACTAAGAGTATGTTAGTCACTACGGTGAGTAACGTATAATTACGCTTACGTCCCGTCCCCTTTCCTCCATACTGCATGGGCGATTACAACTGAATGTAGCCCCAGGGTGGAGAGGAGACCCTCCTTAAGCAAATGGGTTCCTGAGAACTGCCTGGTCGAAAGCCACATCAGATGTAGAGCCGGCATCCAAACAGTAGTGCTTGCAGAAAGCCGAGGGAGTGGCCCAAGTGGCCACCCTGCTTATGACCTGCCAAGGAACATGGCATTGGAATGCAATGGCCGTTGCCTTGGCCCTGACTGCGTGGCATGCAAGTTGGCCGGAAGTGGCTTGTGCTGGCCCTCGTACGCTTCCTTGATGGCCGAGACCATCCAGCGGGATATGGAGGCCCGATAGCCTGGTCTTTAGCCTCCGAAAGTGACAAACAGGGCGTCCCTCATCCTTCCCTCATTTCTGACTGTCTGCCTGCTATCCAGGAGTGTTGTGCCGCCAATGACCTCTGCCTTAATGCCAGTAAGACTGAGATTCTACTCATCGGCACACCCACTCCCTCCTTCCCTGCAGCTCTCTGGCCGGCCTCTCTTGGCCCTCTTCCTGCTCACACCTGCAAGGCAAAAAACCTTGGGGTCATCTTCGACTCCACACTCTCCTTCTCTCCTCACATTTCTGACGTCTCTAAGAAGTCACACTACCAGCTGCGCCTCCTCAGAGGTATTCTTCCTTTCCTCTCATTCCCCCAGAAGCTCACTGTCTCCAGAGCCCTGGTTCTCTCTAGGCTGGACTATTGTAACAATCTCTATCTAAATCTGCCTGCCTCTACTCTCTGCCCTCTGCAACTTATCCAGAACAGGACTGCGAGACTTGTCCTTGGCCTCAAGCCCAGGGACCATATCTCTCCAGGACTGAAATCTCTGCACTGGCTCCCAGTGGCTGCGAGAATTAAGTTCAAAACCCTCGGCATTGTCCACAATGCCTTCTGGGCCTGGGGCCGAAATACCTGCAACTCTCTCTTCCTAAATATCTTCCTTCTCGAGCTCTTCACTCATCCGCCTCCAACTCCCTCAGGGTCAGTCGCTTCTCCAAGCAACGAGTTGGGGGTAGATCTCTCTCCGTGGCAGGGGCCTCCCTCTGGAACAGCCTTCCTGCCTCCCTGAAACTTGAGGAGAACCATCTCCGGTTCCGGAAGCACCTCAAAACCTTCCTTTTCGCTTCCGATTTCTCTCCCCCTCCCCCCAGCTAAATTCCTGACTGAAACTGCACTGGTTACCTGGCCACTCTAACTGATCTCGGGCCCAGGCCCTGCCATTTGCCTACCGGCCCTGCCTCCCTGGCAACCCCTGCACCTCGGGATGTCTCTGTATCCCTATAGTCCCCCTCCCAGCACTTATGTCTGCACTTACCACCAGCTGGCCCTTTATTTATCTTATTTATTCTACTATCCCATGTACTGCACTTCCCCTCTCCCTTGCCCCTCACACTTCACTTCCCCCTTCCCCATGCACTTGTGGGATCTGAATGACACCTGGCCTAGTAAGATCGCGACTTGAAACACTTGTGTATAGGCGCGTTATAAATGCCATATCATATCATAAACAATTGTCGACACTCCACTTTCTTCTTCTTCAGCGTCCAGGCTCTTTTCTCATTGTTCCTTATAACCTGCCGAAAAGGAGTGCTCCAAAGTCACTGCAAGTCTATTTTCTCATTATGAAATTTGAGAACCATCTATCTTTAATTGATTCGCAAATATGTTAAATCCTAATCTATAGTGCATGTGTGCACTTCATTCTCCTTGTTCTTGTTCCTAGCCATTTGGCGGATCTGCATGTGCGGAACTGCTTCTCTTGAGATCTCTTCAGGCGGGACAAATATTTTGCCTTTATATAGTTTAGTGCTGTGTAGATGTAGCCACGCTCTTTGCCCCTAAAATTTCACTGCAGTGGGGCTAGCTTCCTCAACCTAATGGGGACCCTCAAAACAGGGTGTGCTCCAAATTCCAGATACGTATGAGTTTCTGCGTTAACACCTGGTCTCCTGCATTCAGTTTTGGAGGTTTGAGCAGGTCTTCTGTTTCATGGGATCGATTGTTTTTATTGCTTCGTTTTGACCCCTCCCTTCGATTTTTTTTTTTTTGTGTTTTTTTTTGGTGTTTTTTTGTTTTTTTTTTAAAAATCTGTTGAGACGTAAAAGAAACACTTATAATCATTTTTGTTAAATAGTCATGCATCTCATCACAGTTGGAGGAGTCAATGGGGTTCTCATACAGCATCCAGTTACCAACACATGAGGAGCTAGATGGTGATCTGAACTAGGTTGGTTTCTCAGAGCGTTCAACGCAAGGGGCAGACAATACAGCCACCCCTTTTTTAAAGTGATCTTAATTTTGGCTATTTTCTCTTTAAGAAGTCTGTTTAGTCTCTCACAGATACCATTGGCCTGTGGATGATAAGCAGACAAAAATGTTTGTTTAATACCTAATAGTGTTATGTGTTCAAAACGTTAAAGTGTGGTCTATTGTCAAACCGCAAGACTTTGCACACACCCCGCCCCCCTGGGGAACACCTTGTGTACAAGCACTTGGCAGAACACAAGGCATCAGGGTGTGTGCATGGACCTGCCTCGATCCATCTAGAAAAAGGACACACTACGACCAGAATATATCTGTAGCCATTGCATATCTGTAACATATTGACATAATATGTATATGCTGAAATGGGCCATTGGGTCTAGGGATTGCTCCTCTTACTGTTTACAAAGTGTGCCCAGCAGTAAACGTCTGGCACACTATGCAATTCACAATGAACTGGGCCACATGTTCCAATAGATTGGGTGAGAACCACTCTTCTGCAGTTGTAGCTAAACTCTCTTGAGTCGTGTGTGCTGGGTAGTGAAGCTGCTCCAACGCTACTCTCAGTAATGCTAGAGGCATAACTGGTTTCCTAGTGCTATCCTGCCTCCAAATTGCCTCAGTGGGGGTTAAAGAACACCCACAGCTTCCTCCATCAATCCTGTTATTGTGAAGCTCGACCGTGTATTTCAATTAACTGAACAATAGACAGCATGTTAAAGGCCTCCTTTACCAACATGCATTGTCCTGTCATTTGTTTAACATCTTCTTTCACTAAACTGAACATTGGTGGGGTAATAGGCTGCTTTTTTTAGCCTCAACGTCTGTGCCTTAATTTCCACAGGAAATTAAATTTGCTTGTTTAGAATGTGCTTAGCATTTTATGACTTCTAGGGTTAATGAAAGACTCAATACTTCTATAAGCCTATCCAATAGGACCGCATGTTGCACTGCCATCTGCGCAGAGGAAGTCCCTCCTTTTCAAATGTGACAGACCTGCATGCTTGATTGACGCCACGTAGGCGGAGCCACAGTACACTGTTACTTCCTCATCCTCCAAGCTTCACAGCGCTTCGATCAGCGCCACTAATTCTGCAGCTTGTGCTGAATAACTCAAAGGCAACCCCATGCTTGTTACAACCTCGAATTCGCCTTCTCTATTCAGTGTTACTACCGCTGATCCCGTATGCCTTTCACCAGTCATTTGGTTGATTTTCGAATAAAAACAACTTCACCCCCCGTCCCAATGGCATTTTCTCTAACCTGGGGATTTCATTATAATTCCCAATGTACGTTGTGCAATCATGTACATAGTCATCCTCTTCTACTGGGTCTGCTATGAATGTTGCTGGATTCTTTTAATCGCAGGGTTTGAAATTATTACCTTACACCCCGTTGCTCTTTGTGTGGGTAATGTACTTTTGGGCTTCTCTGAAATTGCAAATAGTACATGCTCTACAAATGTCATTGGGCACCCCATTGTTATACTTGAAGCTTTTTCAAATGCAGCAGCATCTAAATATTGCTCACAGGGATAGTGTCCCTTCATTACTGGATCTAAAACCCCACTAGAACATGCCAATGGTTTGTAAATGTCCTAATGTCTTCTGTGTAAACTGCTGTCATGACCATTTAAATTGGAGAATAAATAAAACTTGTCATTGTAATCTGTGATCCATAACACAGGGGTTATACTAATTGCTCTTTTGAATTTTTCAACCCCTCGGTCATCTCGTCTGTCCACGTTATTGTACTTTTATCTACCTGTGCTTCTTTAGGCCCTTATGAAAGTGGTTGCATGTATGTGTTGTAATGAAAATCCCAGGGCCTGCAATAATTGCACAAGCCTAGAAACCGCTGCATTTCCCTCACTTTTTCTGGTGCTATGGTTTTCACGATTGCTTCTGCTCTCTCAGGTGTCACTTTTCTCCCCTCATGAGACATCAACTGTCCTATATATAAGACTTCTTCTTGACAATATTGTAATTTCTTTGTGTCTACCTTATATCCTTTCTCTGAGAGTATAGTCATGAGTTTAACTGAGTCTTCTCTACACCTTTCTTCTGTCTCACTACACACCAAAATGTCATCTACATACTGAATGATTGCACTTTAGAGTTGGACGTTACCCAAGTCTATCTGAAGGACTCTGTTAAAGATTGAAGGGGACTCACAGTACCTTCGAAGCAGCCTAGTAGATTCCAGGTGTGTCTTTCTATACGTAAAGGAAGTCAAATCCTGAGTCTTCATGAAGGGGAATCGAGAAAAATTCATTTTTTTAAATCGATCACTCGATTTTTGGCCTTGGAGGGGATATTACACTATCGCCGCAGGGTTTGGAACCAGAGGCAAAGGTTCTGGATAAATCTCCACAACCCCTCCTTTGATTTTTTGACAGAGTACATAGCCGTGTTACATGATGAGATGAGTCTGGTAGTATTAATATGCCCTGGTCCATTAATGTAGAGATGGTCTCAAATATACCTGCATCCACGTCTCTGGACATAGAGTATTGCCTTGCTAGTGGTAAAAGAGCTCCTGGTTTTAATTTAATCTTGACTGCACCCATCCCTTTAATAGTCCCACATCATATGGGCAGGAAATGCAGACTGGCGTGCAAGATGTTTTGACTTGGTGAAAAGAGCACTCTCCTGTGAACTCGATCCTTGCTTGAGCGGCTGGCAGGAAAATTGCAATAAACTCTTAGAAGACCTAGAGTTGTCTGAGGAGCAACTGATAGCCAACCCGACATTAGTGAAAATCCAGTTGTGGAAACACGATTGGCTAAAAACACAGGAGCAAGCAAGTAAATTCAAACTATACTCACACAGTACCCCAATCTACAGAGCTTTTAACACTTTGCATTAATACCTGATAAGATGCCCAAATAACTTCTACAGAGGCCAGTATATGAGATTCCAATTTAACCTATACCCAACAATGGAAGTCCTCTCTGCAGGGAGTAAATTGGTTGAAATAGACAATTGTTGCAGATTTTGAAAGTTGAAATCAACAAAAGAAACCCTCTAGCATGTGTGACTCAAGTGCAAAGTGATAAGAACCACCACAAACCCATATATGGGAACTTTCTTCAAAGACCTGAGATCACTGACAGTGGAGGAATGGTGGACACACTTTATGCAGGGGGAAAGGATCTCACTGATAATTGCACTAGTCGACTTCTTAACCAGAGTATTTGAACTAACTAAAATGGTTGTATAGAGATTGACAACAGGACAGAATAAAGAAACTTGACCATCAAACATCGTGCTTTATCCGGACAACCTGCCCCCGATGGCGATGTTTATGTCCATGCCCACATCTGATTAGTGCTTTTTTTTTCCTCTTTCTGTAAAGTTTGACGTGTGGTGGTGAAAGACTTAATAAAATCAAAGCACCTAATAAATACATTTAAGAAAAATATGGGCTTTGGAACTTTCCCCAAGTCTTCCTGAAAAAAATGGCTGTTTTCTGTTTACGAATGCCATTCTCTGTGGTATTTCTATATTCTTCACTTTAATCCAATTTATTAATACTTATCAAAAACATTAGTTGATCGGCAGAATAGTAATCTTTAAACAATTATTTGTTAATTCTGTCAACCTTTATGCCTCACTGAGGGCTATCGCTGTTCTCCATCCCCTTCCTTCGTCTGTTCCATGCAGTATCACCCTTTCTGCTGCTTCTTGTTTTATGGGAATGATCTGCCCTACCTCATTGTCCATAGGAATTTCTTGTCTGAACAAAGATTCATTAGGTATTCTCAATATTTTACCTTTCAACCTTGATAACCAAGATAATAGAATGGTCACTCCATACAGAAATACTTCTGGATCCAAAGGTACTCCTTGCAACGCCTTCTGCCCTGCAAAGTCAAATATAAAAACTCCCACATTCATATAGTGTATCCCTGGAGTAGAGCACACTATCCCTTTGTCAGTAAAAGAAATTGGGCCTCGTTATAAGTTTGCCGGTCTGGGATCTACGGTACCGGTAAGCTTGCCGGTACCGTAGTTCTCGGACTGGTAAACCACGAGTTCTGCTCGCGGGTGCCATTAAGGCTGCCAGGTCTTACCCGGCAGCCGTACCGTCACCCACGAGCAGAGCATGTCGGATGCACTGGCACCATTCTGAATGGTGCTGGTGCATCCAACCTCCCCATTCCCATGGAGCCCTGTAGGGTTCAAATGGGAATGGGGGGAGCATTCTATTCTGGCGCCCGCGAATGGGAAATTATCGGGTCTGGCAGAGCCGTAATGACCCAGTAATTGCCCATTCGCAGGTGCCAGAAATGTTCACAAGTTTGGCGGCAGCCTGCCGGTCTTACCGGCAAGGCTGCCGCAAAAGTTATAATGCGGCCCATTGTCATGTTCAGTTTTTAAAAAAATCATTTTTATTAGCATTTTTGCAACATTTACTCCCCGTAAGCCCCCCTGTCGCCCCCCTCGTCCACCCTCCCCGCTTCCTTGGTCCCGCAGTGTCTCCATGGGATAGTCTTGTGTGACATATTTGTAGAGAAGGAGCCAAGTACCCCCACCTCAACCAACTCGCCCATATTGCCTATATGTTGCAAACCAGAATTTGAGACACGTGCAGTACCAGTGAAAATACTAATATCAAGGAGAGTCCTGGAGGCAAGGTTCCCATTGAGAAACCCATACCTACATATAAGACAATAGGATGGTCATTTGAATGAAATCCCGGAAGAAGCAGGACCAATGAGTGAAAGAGCAGATAAGTGACATCACACAAAGTAATACTGGTGCACTGAGAAGAGGTGCAGAGACAAGAGAATGTAGATATTCTGTAAGGCATCAAGAAAGTATCAAAGATAAGTGATTTCTCTGGCTCGAGATGAAGAAACATATGCTACAGAACCAAAGAAGATATCAAGTCATTTTACACGTGTACAGACGAAAAAAAACAGAAGCAGACGAAGTATTCTTACGGGTAGCTATGCAGTGAATAGATTGCGGCATGCGCCAATGTATACATATATAGGAATCAAGTAAAACATTTATGTTTCCATTACGTGTTAAAGCAGAGCTGGACCAGAGAAGGAAGGCCTTTTCCAGTGTGTCGCAGTTGGAAAACAACCAAGTTACTGAACTGAATCTCAGAAAGGCGAGGCTGGAGCAGCCCGAAAAAGCCAAGGTCTTATCTGACTGGGATGAGCACACATTAGTTACAATCATGTGAAAGAATGCAACTCCTGTTCAGAAGACATGGACGAAAACAACGAAGATGTCAGGGTTTCATTAAATAGCAGTATTTTAAATGCACTAGAGCTAGATTCTGTAGTCTTCAGTCACGTGAAGGGATGAACTTGAACAAACATGACAAACCCCACCTATGCAGAGAGGCAGAGTGTGCCTCTACTCCCCTGTATTCTCCAGAGCTAAGAAAATTGCCAAGGCTGAGTTCAAAGACTTAATTGACGTGCAGACCACTGAGGTGATTATAGATGATATGCTAATTGGTGGGAAGCTATGGTTATGACCAGCTCACCAGCACCTGGAAGTCCAGCCTGCATGCTGCTAACAAGGGTGGAAAAGTACTGAAGAATGTAAGGGTGCCAACCAATTATAGGAGGCTGCATGATTAATAGCCCTATAGCTGTGTGACTAATGGGACGTTGTGTATTTAGTGACTTGTTTGAAGGATGGGCTTAGTAGTCCCACCTGATGTTAAGGAGCCTATCACTTTTTAGACTTGTATGGGACGTATACCTAGATGTTCGCTTTAAGCCTATCACATTTGCCATTAGGTTTTTGTAGTATGTCATGTAGGATGACGTTAGTAAGTACGTAGGATAACGTCTTCAATGTTGAGTTTTTACTATGAGACCATGCCATGAGACGTCAGTTGATGTCAGTTGTACTCCCTGTTTTAGATAATTTATAATAAAACAGTCAACTTTGCCAACTTCCTGAGTCGTTTTGATTATTGATGTTTGAGTAACTTCTGCATCCCCATTCATCTCAAAGTATTGCTAACTCATCTTAAAGGGCTGGGTCAGCTGTCCCAGCTTATGTGTTAGCAGAGATGATGGTTAAAGCGCCATCGACCTATGTAAGCTTTCGGGTTCCCGGCAATATTGAATGTCCTCTGCCATTCGGCTGAAAGGACGTGAAGCTCCCTCTAGATAGCGGAAATAGTTTTTAAATTAAGGCTTGCAAGTGTAGGTGAGACGGGTCCCTCAGTTTGTACGAAATCCCCTCCTGACTTCTACAGGAAGCTGAACGGACAGAAGGTTGAAGCGGCTGATGAGGCATCGATCCCGAGAGCTGGAAGTCAAAAACGCGAATGGTGAGTAAAACTGAGTGAGGTGGCGAAATTGTGAATGGGCAGTGAGTGGGGAAAAAGTGATGAGGGGAAATAAGTAATGGAGGGAGGTTGGGGTAAAAGAAAACTTGAGACGATGAGCGTCGAGTTAAGTAATTGACTTGAGGAGAGGAGCCAAGCAATTAAGAAACTGTTAGATGAGAAACGTCACAGTAGAGTAAGCCCAGTGCCCTGCGTCAAAGCACGTAACAAACAGAAGCAGTCGTATTTAGAGTCCCATTAGTGGATGATGTAACCACAGGCTCGTTTAACAACTTGTCTAAAGAGAACAACTCTCATCCCAATCATGGTATTTTTAAGGGGCAGGAATAAGTCTCGAGGATCGCAGACTGAGATATATGTGGCCGGTCGAGTATGTCAGTTTGTTCTATGTGTTGTATAGATATATATGTGGATGAGAAATATTAAGACGAATTGAGAGACATAAAAAGGAAAACACAATGTTTAAAAATTAATTATGTTGTTGAAATTGAATAATGGTGTTTAGTGAATAAGTAGATTGGAGTAAAGACGTGATATAAAGAGTTTTGGAGCGGCAACGATTGGTGCACGCTCATATTGTATTATTTTTCTGAAAAAAGTATTTTTGAAAAAGTGCAAAGTGTAAAGGTTAGTATTGACAGTCAAGTGTGACGAGTAAAAATGGAGGATATTACTCCACTTACACATCTATGTAGGCAGTTGCCGAAACACGAACCTAAGCTTAAACAGTACAGTGCGGAATGGGTTAAGGGCATAGCAGACAAGATGTTCATGCTATGGCCACAAGGGGGATCATAATCAAAGGCAGTTTTGCAACACATGACAACATATTTGCATGCAGCATATATGGGGAAAAAAGTTTTTAAAAAAGGCTAGTGAGCTTAGAGCTCTGGAAAATGTACCAGGAGGAAAGAGGAGAGCCACCTCCTGAACAATGGATAATTAACATATGCAAAGAGGGGGGTGAGGAGACTTCTGCTCCCCCTGCCATGCCTGAAGTAAACGGCGATAGTATAAAAGATGGAGTGTACCCATTAAGAGAACTTAAGGCAGCAGCAGGGTACAGCAATCCGGCGTATCAGTTGTATGCACATAGCAGCAATTAGGATGCAGCAGAAATTCCTGAAAAAGAAGTGATTTCTAAAGTCCCAAGGGACAAAGAGAGAAAGGACAAGGAGCGAAGTGACCGACCAAGCACATCCTTGGATAAAGCAAGAGAAATAAAGAGATGGAAGGGAGGAAAAAAAATAAGGCTGATAAGGTAGTGCTCATACAGAATGAATGGATGAGTGGCCAGATTTTACTCAAACTTGATGGTAAGAGCATTGAGGAAGTAAGGCAAAAGGAAGATCAAGACGAGAAAGACAAAAAGATAGGGACAGAGAGGAACGATTGAAAGAAAATGGGGCAAGAAGGAAGGATAGACAAAGACGAGAAGAGTTGTATCAGGATGAACAAATGAAAAAGCAGGAAAGGGCAGAGGAGCAGAGTAAATATGACAACAGATACAGGGCAATCGAAGAACGAGAACGGCTAGAAAGAAAGAGGAACAGGAAGAACACAAATTAAGGGATAAAAGGATACAAAGACATAGAGACAGAGACATATAGAGGGCAAATGAGAGAAGAGATCTGAAAAAGAAGGAAGAAGGGTGAGAGAAGAAGCGAAGAAGCGAAGAGAGCTTGATGACAAAATAGAACGAAAGAGAAGACTGAACGCGACCTCGAGCGTATAGAAAAATAATTAATGGATCCTAATCCAATAGTATGGGAGGGAGGACATAGAAGAATTCTTCTTTCCTTATGAACCACTGCCAGGTCCGTTTAGAGTACATCTAGAGGATGACTTTGACTCTAGCAGAATTGTGGACACCATTGATAGTCTATCATGATATGAGGACTAAGAAAGAACTGAAAGGGAAGGGTAAACACAATCAACTCGAGAGTACACAGTTATACAACAGAGTGGGAGGCTTGTGTAGTTTTGAACCTAAAGAGTTGTCTTCAGACAGACTAATTCTGAATAGAGACAAAAGGAAGGAAGCCATACAAGCTGGGGATAGGATATGTCAGACGAAGATGGAGAAACCTTCCGTGGGGAGGAGGGAGGTGACGCATGTGGTCCCGATAGATGTTCTCCTACAGACAAAGTGAGATGGTCAGATATAAATTGACTCAAAGTGAGGGCGTCAGAATCTCTGGCGTGACTAGATCAACCTAAAGTGCAGTCCCATGGTGAGAGGTGGGACTCGCCACCTTAGGTGAGCAGGTTAGAATCGCTGCCAGGAAGAAGGCGGCGTGGAACCGTTGTCCCTGCTATGGACACACAGACGATGGGGGGGGGGGTGAGTGTGAGTTTGGGATATCACAATTTCCTTTATTAGAGAAAGGAGGGGTCACACCACAGTATATAATGTGGCCACAAATGGATAAAGACAATTTAAGGTGTAAACGCCCGAGTTTAACTTATGGCACTGGGAAATGGATACATGAGTTGGAAAAAATTACAGGAGGAAACACGTTCGCTATAAAAGACATTAAAGGTCTTCTGGTCGCTATCCTTGTGGAGAGAGCAGACGATGTTTGGTTGAGAGCAGGATTATTCAAGTGTTACTATAGAGAACACGGCTCACGATGGAGCACCATTTAATAACTGTAGAGCTGCAGTCTGGAAAGCGCTCAGAGTGCTGTATCCGGACAGGTCGGACATGGGAGCTATAATGACGAAAATGATCCAGGAAGGGGATGATCCTCTAGTTTACATTCAAAGTTTCCAAGAGCAATGGTCTTTGGAAACTTGTGAGCCTTGGGGGAAACCTATACCAAGGGCTGCCAGAGCCAGTACAGAAGCAGCTCAAATTATTGGTGGGCATGGAAGCGAAGCCATGAATCCATGGTCAGAAATTCAGCTGACCATTGCACATTACTGCAGACTGTTGCAGAAGAAGAATCGAAAGAAAGATGACGCTAGGAAAGGTGAAGAAGCAAAATCAGTGCAGAACAAATTGTCAAAATGCGCCATAGAAGGGGCGATGTTGACTAGCAAAGAAGGGTTGAGTTCACAGCAAACAGCAGATATGCCACTGGTGAATAACCAAAGGCAGTTCGATCAAGGTAATAGTGGATTTATACCACAGGGAAGGGGAGGCTTCCGAGGTAGAGGCTTCCAGAATAACGATGGAAATTTCCAGAATAGCCAGTGTGGTTTTCAAAACACGCAAAGTGGTAATCAAGGCATGCAGGAGGGGTAAATTAGGAGACCTCATGTATGTTGTACATGTGGTATGTCAGGACACCTTGCACGTATGTGAAGAAGCCAAGGGTTCATGCAAAACGGTGAATTCACAAGAGGAGTGCTATAGACCCGCCTGCATGCACTCAGCAAAGTGGAGAGGGATTCGCCCAAAATCAAACGATGCAGCAAACGCAAGCACCGAGAATGAAGCAAGGTTTGCAAACACAGCAGACGGTAATGAATCCGGCACAAGGGCAGTCGCAGCATTCACCCATGCAGATGCAGCAGGGCACAAGCACAGGACATTTAATGACTCCTAGGATAGTGGGTGTCGCTGTTGAAGCAGGAAATCCTTTCACAGGCATGGTAATAAGCTTATACACACAATAGGACAGCTCACTGGGAGACTTGACGTGTTCAATACTATCAGTGATGCCTAATCCTCAACAGGAGCCGAAGGTTGATGTCAACATAGGAGGCCAATCTTTTTCTTTTTAGTAGACACTGGGGCAACCCGCTCATGTATAAGAGTGGGGAAATGTACGTTATCTGGGAATGCCATCAATGCTCAAGTTTTTACAGGAGCTACAAGTAGTGTTCCTTTTACTGAAAAATTGCCAGTCTCTATAGGAGAATGTGACTTGTCTGTACCGTTATTGTATTCGAGACAAACACCTGTTAATATATTAGGTCGAGATTTAATGACAAAGTTGAACATGACTATTTCATTTACTGATGAAGGCATAGTATGTTCAATGCCAGGAATGCATTATTTAAACGTGAATTAATTTATTATGGCATTCACAGGACGAATGGCCATGCGAGGGGCACCATTAGAACTAGACGTTTTTCATTATGGGGTACGCATTTTATTAACATGGCTACCAGGTTTAGTGGAAAAACTGTGAGAATACCTGATGAGATTTTATTCTGGCCAAAGATACCTATGGATGAAGAGGAAGGACAAGTCTTTCCCTTAGAATTACAAGCAGCTATAGTACAGGGAGAAATGGCTTTGCTTGATGGAACTGATTATGAAGGAATATGATGGAGCACAGTGATGGCCATTGGGGAAGGTTATAGATTGACTGACATCACTGACAAGGATATATTTAGAGACCATCCGTCAGATGACGAAGTAGTATTTGAAATGAATATTACTTATTGGGTGAGAGCAATTAAACGTGAGGTTCCTCAAAAACTGATGCTAGCATTGAAACGTCCTGAGTTTTTCGATGAAGATATGGAAAAGGTGCCAGCTACATTATGGACAACAGGCTCTTATGACGTAGGCCTATTGAAAGGAGCTGGGGAAGTTAAGATCAAATTGAAACCAGGGGCAATTTTACCTTGCACACAGCAGTATCCCATGTCCCGAGAGGCAAACAAAGGTATTTTTAAGATGATATCCGCCATGAGGTATTTTAGTAATGTCAGAGTCACTGTGTAATACGTCAGTGTAGCGGATCAAAAAATCAAGGGGAGATTGTGGTGTTTAATTCAGGATCAACACCAGATTAAACAGATTGTAGAGGCCGAGTTCCCTCTAGTTCCTAATCCTGCAACAATCTTCTGTAGTATCCCTGTTGAGGCACGATATTTCACGGTGATTGACTTGAAAAATGCGTTTTTCTCAATCCCATTGCATAAAGATTCTCAAGATCTGACGTCATTTATGTTTCGTCAGACTAAGTTAAAAAGCACAAGATTACCTCTGGGGTACTGCGGGTCTACATCAATTTTCAATAGTCTTACAGATGGACTTAAGTACTATTGATTTGCAAAGTGTTGTGTTGCAATACGTAGATGATTGGTCTGTAGCATCTCAGAGGAAGAGTGCAGACGTGACTCAGTTTAACTGATGATTATTCTTGCAGAGAAACGATATAAAGTAGATAGGGTGAAATTGCAGTATTGCCAAGAGGAAGTGCTATACATAGGTCAGTTGATTTCGCATGAAGGAAAGATGGTTACTCCTGAAAGGACTGAGGATGTTTTGAAAACAGCAAAACCACATACGATAAAGCATATGCAAAGATTTTTGGGGCTATGTAAACATGTGAGAGCATGGGTCTTTGATTATAGTTCATATATAAGGCCCTTGTTGCAGGCTCTGAAGAAAGCACAGGCAACTCAGGAAACAATTGTCTGGACTGAGGAAACGGAAGAAGGGTTTGATGAGCCGGTCAAGTGGCACAGTGAGTAGAGTGCTCGCTTTGACATCCGTGCAGAGCCTGCTGACGCAGGTTCGAATCCCGGCAGGGCCAAACTCAGCCTTTCATCCTTCCGAGGTCGATAAATGAGCACCACACACAGTGGATAATAATAAGCAGCGCTCAGATACCTGAGGGTTCGTAGCGCTATATAAAATGCTAAAAAATGTTAAATTTTTATGACTTGAAAAAGGCAATTTGCAGTTCCAGTTTTAGGGATTCCCAATTATGCTGAGGAATTATTCATATTTTCGCATACGAATGGCACAGTTATGACAGCAGTACTCAAGCAGAGAACCAAATTGGGGTACAAGCCTCCAGCATATTATAGTGGGATTCTGGACCCAGTAATGAGGGGTCACTTTCCTTGCAAACAATCTTTGGCAGCCGCTGTGTTCGCCATTGAGAAGGCTGCTAGCATAGTAATGGGATGTTCCATGACCTTATTTGTTGAACATGCTTTGCTTTACCATTTTGGAAAAGACAAAAGGTACATTGATTTCTCAAAGGGCTTCTGCTTATGAGGTAGTCGTATCAAATCCAGCAATTAAAATAGCCAGGTGTAGAATAGTGAACCCTGCCATGTTTATAGCAGAACCACTGCCAGAAGATGAGCATTCACACGATTGCTCGAAATATGAGGAATTCTATGATGAGATTCCGAGAGTAAAAGAAAGTGCATTGGCATCTGGGGAGATTCTCTTTGACGGTTTTTCTAGAATCTATCAAAATGATGGACCGAGATATACAGGTGCCGCTGTGGTGAAGCACAAGGCAAATGGGGAATTTGAAGTATTGACAAGTGCACTACTGCCGTCTCACTTTTCGGAACAGGCTGCAGAATTAGTGTCGCTGATTGTCACACTTGAGAATAATGCAGACCAGGAAGTAACCGTGCACAGTGACTACGCCTATGTGATGTCGACGGTACATACAGGGCTAGTACCTTGGAAAGGGAGGGGCTACCTCCGAGCGGATGGCACTCCAGTGCAGCATGCCGCCTTATTGGACAGGCTTATTAAAGCACTACAACTCCCAGTAACCATCACAGTCGTTAAATGCCCAACCCACACTAAATGGGCAGACTTTATCTCATGTGGAAATCAAGCTGCAGACAAGGAAGCAAAACGAGTTGCATATTCTGAAGATGTTATGAAATTTGATATGTCTGATGTGAAGGAAAATATGGTGATAATGATAAGTGTGCCTGATTGTTATAACAGTTTGTCTAAAACTCAGTTAATGGAAATTCAAGGGGAAGCGCCGCAGGACGAGAAAGACCTGTGGACGCGGAGGGGGTGTTCTTTAACTCCTTCCGAAGCATTATGGTGACAGGAGAGCACTGGTAAACCAGTGATGCCTGTAGCCTTATTAAGGGTGGCGTTGGAACAGCTACACTACCCTGCACATGTCACTAGAGAGAGGCTTGCTGCAACAATTGCAGAAGAGTGGTTTGTTCTCCAAATTTGTTAGCACACATTGCATTTTATGTAGTGAACTGCATCGTATGTCCAGTTTACTGCTGGGCACATGTTGCAAACAGTTAGAGGAGTTATCCCGAGACCTAATGGTCCCTTTCAGCATTTACATATCGACATGCTGCAAGTCTGTAATGGATACAGATATGATTGTTGTTGTTTGTCTCTTTTCAAGGTGGATTAAGGCTGGTCCATGTGCACATCCAGATTCCACTTGCGCAGTGAAATTATTAGTACGACAAGTATTTACAAGATGGGATTTACGAGATGGGGGAATATGTGAAGTATTTAGATCCGATAATGGTCCTCATTTTTTTAATGAAGTCTTTGAACAAATAAGCTTTTTGCTCAGTATAAATCACAAGTTTTCATCAGAGTGTCACCCGCAAGTGAACAGAATCCGTGAGAGGCTCAACGGCTTGCTTACAGAAAGAATAGGCAAATTGAAGCTTACCTTGAAAAAAGGATGGTTGCACTGCCTACCACTGGCATTGTATGCTTTGAGAAATCAACCAGGTTCCGACCACCATTTTACGCCCCATGACAGGGAGGCGGATGAGGACACCCTTCATACATCCATCTTGAAATAGAAGTTATGCCCAGACAACAACAGAATTTGTTGTTGAGGACGTAATGCTGTCAGCAGTGAAAGTACTAGGAAGATGTGCCTGGATAGTACTTGGAGGTGTAAAGATCTATGCTGGACAACCCCCTTGACCCCCACCCCTATCGGAAGCAAGCATTGGGGAAGAACCTCAACACATACAGACGAGATCCATGATGTGGAAGGAGGACACAGAAAGAGTTAAACAGACAGAGTACATTGAACTGTGGATTTTTGCGGGACACTCTTTTAAGTTGCTAAAAAAGGAGTGAAAGAAGGCTAGTTGCTCTTGAGCCACAGGAGCTTGCTAAAACGTTTGACTGAGACATGTTTAAGTCTTGATTGGGAAGGAAAGAATGCCAGATTTATATTTCCTTTTCAACGAGAGGAAAATGGAGCAGTTCCCCAATTCCTTTCTCACTAAGTTTCTCTTTGGAGGCACCCATGGTGGTGCCCAATGACAACGTTCATCAGATCATCCTTGCTATTTTTCTCTACATTCTTCGTTCATGTCCTTTGTTGGTGGGGAGAATTACTGACATTTGTAATTTTCTACAAGATTCTAACAATGGTCCATTAATGAGGAGATTGCTCACAGCCATAATAGAGCAAGTTCTCCAGCTTCCCGAGTACAGTGGGGAAAATACAAATGCCCCTATCTGATGGAAATGCTCATAGACTAGTAGGGTTGGTTTTCTATTACTTGATTGAGGAATGCCCACATCTTGTTGGAAGACAAACTGATGACTGTGTTCGCACTTTTTTGAGAGATCCGAGGAATACAGTGGCACTTAACGAATTGCTACGTGACATAATCGGGCAAGTCAATCCATATTCTGAGTGAGCACTTGAGAACGTCCTGAATGAGACTTTTGGAGGAAGAGATCCAGAGCCTACTAGCTGTAATTGTCTACTTCTTGCTGAAGTGGCATCCGCTTTTTGTTTGGTGAAAGGGCGGCTATTTTCTATACATCAGGAACACTGTTAATCGTCCTACGATCAGCCAGCTGCTTGAAGAAGCTTATTTTGAAGATTAAGATATTGCCAGAGTATTGCATGATCTTGCCCGAATAAAAGTTGATTTTTCCTGCCTTACAAAAGATTAAGAATGGGCAGCATCAATAGTAATAATGCCATGTCCGACAACAAGAGACCTCCACGATGTGTAAGAAGCTGTTGCATGAAGTGGGCCTACTTATACATCATTTACACATGTATTCTGTTTTTGTGATTCTTATTTCACTCTCCTTCCCCCAGAAGCTCATGGTCTCCCAAGATCTGGTTCTCTCTAGGTTGGACTATTGTAACAGCCTCTTTCTAAATCTACCTGCCTCTACTCTCTGCCCTCTGCTACTAATCCAGAACACGACTGCGAGACTTGTCCTTGACCTCAAGCCATGGGATCGTATCGCTCAAGCTCTGAAATCTCTCCATTGGCTCCCAGTGGATGCAAGGATTACATTCAAAACACTCAGCATTGTCCACAGCGGTTTCTGCGGCCTGCGTCCAAAATACCTTCAGCTATCCCTCTGCAAACACCTCCCCTCTCGAGCTCTTTGCTCGTCTATTTTGAACTCCCTCAGGGTCAGTCATTTTTCAAAGAAACAGGCTTGGGGTAGATCTGTCTTCGGCTGGGGCCTCCCTCTGGAACAGCCTCCCTGCCACTCTAAAACCTGAGGAGAACCATCTCCGATTCCGGAAGCACCCCAAGACATTCCTCTTTGCTTCTGCCTTCTCTGTCCCTCTACCCTGCTGATCTGTTCTCTCTTGGCACCATGCACCTGGCCACCCTCTGTCCTCCGGGCCCAGGTACCTGCTCACCCTGCCACCCTCCCATCCTGCCTCCGGGCCACCCCTTGCACTGGGGTCTGTATCTGTACCCATGCAGTCCCCCCTTTTCTTCCCGCACTTATCACACCTACCCTGTCTGCTGCCTTAAACCCAGCTCTTGCCAATTGCTGGCTGCACTACCACTGTTTGTTGCCTTTATTATTTATTTATTATTATTTCTCTGTTTCTCCTTTGCTCCGCACTTTCCACTTCTCCCCCTCTCCTATGCACTTGCACGTTCTCAATGTCACTGGACCTAGTAAGATCGTTGTTTTGTTACCCCTGTTCCCCTCCCTTGCCTTGTCACGCTCTGAAACACTTGTGTACGAGCGTGATAGAAATAAAATATCAATATGCATATGCAGAAAGAGGGTACAGATGTGGCAACTACAAGGCAGCCAACACCTTATGTAATTTTCCCTACTCTAGAGGTACATTCAAAGGTACCTAGGCCTATGATAGATAAATCTAGGTTTCCTTTCGGCGGAAGGTCCTTTATGGAGATTATACGGGATATCTTTTTCCCTCCATATTATGTTAATAGATTGAGGCTTTTGGAACTTTCTCCTACACAGATAGTACATGTAAAAATACCATGTCCACTGACAAATTTGCATTTGGTCCAGTAAGAAGGAATTATGATGACATACTTCATGAGATGATCATAGGAGCTCATAAGAAAAGAATGAGACCTAAGAAAAGTGCTAGGGAGGATGATCATGAGTTAAATGATTAACTGGATAATACAGCATACTTGGGGAATAACATATGGAATCAGCATATGAAAGAAATGGGAAGGAGAACCTCGAAGGAGGAATGCTTTGTATGTGCACTCCTGCCTTATAGCATGGGGAAGTATAAACTATTCATAGCTATCGAAATAGACATCCAGACAGCACGTGGTCTATCACACATAGCACTCTGCTGTACAAGAGGGTCAGTTCATGGGCTAAACATCCTATCTCAAATGGGCAACTGAATGGACAGATCCAGAAGATGATTATTATGTCCAAGATACAAAGACAAGGCTAAGAGCTCACACCAAGAATCACGTGATAAAATACGAAAAGCCTGGAGTGAAAGGAGCTGGAATCAGATGGGAAGTAAACAGAACACTGGAAAGTCCAGGAAAATCTGCAGAAGAAATTTGTATTTGAAAGAACAGAGGACAGATGCTTTCACCAGATGGCTGGGGAGGAGTGGTCATCTGCAGAGCCTGGGTGGCCAGTGGTTTCTATCAGCCAACCATTGACCTAGTGCAGAACGAATTTAATCCTCTATGGCCAAAACTACTGACATAGGTCGAAGATAGAGGAGGACCTTTACAGATAGTGCCTTTGGAAAATGCAAAACTGTGCTTTAGAAAGAATGGTACAAGAAAAGTCAGAGAGAACCAGAACTGTGGTTGAATCTTTGATGTACCAGGAATGAGTATTGGACCAGCAGTGATAATGGATCACTATTGGGCGTGTGGATCCAGAGCTCACCTGAAGCTGCCCAAGGATTGAGGAGGACGATGTTCCAGCGTTGGTGATTCCTAAAAGTGACCTGAACGTTGCCAACTTTCCAAAAGTAGATGCTCACCTAAGGAAGAAGAGATCTGTGGAACTGATAAGTGGAATGAAGAGAGATAACTATTTCTCAAAGAAGCTTTTGATGCCATTCCATATGAACACACTGTTCAGCCAGACTTCGATATTCAAGTTGATCTTTATGCCGAGCATCCAGGTTGGAGCTAACTAAGTGGTTGCAAATTACCAGATGGGAGTTGTTGCAGACAAACAACACTACCATAAAGGGATTTAATGCTATCACAGAAGAGCTGAGAGCCATATGACTGAAGACTCTTCAGGACAGACACGTCCTAGACATGATCACAGCTATCGATGGAGGTGTTTGTGCAAAAGTTGGAGAATCATGTTGCACATTTATACCTTCTCATGATGACGGGAATGGCACCTTGACAGAGGTCATCGAGATGATGACGAAGTTGCATGTCCAAATGGTGGACGAAGTGGAGGACATTGCTGATGATAGCTGGTTTGGAGCGCTCTTTTCTTGGGTTCCACAATGGACGACAGATATATTGAAGTTTCTTGGCGCCTTGATAGTGATGGTACTGCTTGGATTCTGTGTGATTAGGTGTAACGCTCACCTGATTCCCACAGAGGCGCTGGTCCCGGCTGAACTGTTATAGTCTCTTCAATTGAGAAGCGTAGAGCTCGGATGACTCTCTGGACTGGGCTTCCTCTTATTGACCGTCTGGCTTGCAGGGTAAGGTTTCTGCAGGCGGAAGAAAAAAGGGTTAATGACCGTTTGGCTGGACTTCCTCCTCACTAATCGCCAGCTCTCCGAAAGTCCAATGTCCTGGTGAGCTCTCACCTTAGGCGTATAAATGCTGGGCTCTCCATCCTGCGACTTATGCAGGGGTGCGTGGGTTCCAGTTACATCACTGGAGGTCCTCAAAGTCTTTTGTGGCCTTAGAAAAGTGGCACAGGTGCTGAGATGCCAAAGGGTGATGCTGCCGTTACTGCACGAGCGGATGCCAGTAGGTATAAAGAGTTTATAGTCTTGAAGAGATGGGCACCTTTAATGAAGTCTTTGCATTGTCTTTTTCAGGTGCCTGGATGCTGAGGGCGTCGTCACTGAGAGCGCGACACGTGCGGTTGTACGTAGGTATGGGAATTTCAATGACACCTCAATAATGTCCCTTGTTTTCTGTTTTCAGGTCTTGAGATGTTGCGGGCGTTGTTCGTCCGTTGCCGTTGCACGTGCGAAGTACGTGAGTATAATGATCTGTGACCTTATTATAGCACCTCTAACAATGTTCTTTTCTTATTTGCAGGTGTCGGAACCTTGCGGGCGTTTTCCCAGTCGCGGATGCACGTGGGGAAACACGTAAGTGTTAGGCTTTCTTGCAGTCTTTAATGGCACTTAAATAATGTCTTTTCTTGTTTTCAGGTGCCGGGCTGCTGCGGTTGAAGAGATCGTAATACGCGCACAAAAGCAGGTAAGAAAAGTAAATGCGGCCGCTTTCACCCGATTCCTAATTAACAATGTTCTTTGTCTTTACAGGTGCCATTAGGCTGCTGAAGAGAAGGCTGCGAAGAATCCGTGAAAGCACAGATGGATCAGGTAAGCGAACGCGGCTGCGAACGTGTTACAACTTGCTAACCTTATGTTTCTTTTGCTTGCAGGTTCTGCCGGTGTCTGGATTCCTGGATGGTAAGTATAGTTCTCGTGTCTTTCTTCCACAGGTTGCTGAGCTGAAGCTGGAGATGTCACTGGAATGCAGGAGCTGACTCGGTGAGCGTCCTGCTGCAGATGCAGAATAACGCGAAGCACGTTTTCCCAATCGGGTGTGGTTTAAATAGTGTTGGAGTGATTGGGTGTCTTCTTCCTCAGCCTCGCCCAGGTAAAAGAGTTCCTGTGTTCCAGAGCTAAGGAGTGGCACCAGCCCCACCCAGGTAAGAAAGTAGTCCCAGTTCAGGGAATAGTTCCTCCCAGCAGAAGGCTGGGGACTTCATCCTGCCAGCATTTGCAAAGGTGAGTATGCAGCATGGTCTGCTACAGGTAGGTCCACCCAAGCACCTTTGCAAGAATTATGAGCCCGGCGTCCCTGGCGCCGGGACTGAGGTTCCTTATGAGCCTGGCGCCAGAGGCGCCAGGACATGGTCTAAAGGGCCCCAATTGGGGTTTGCTGGAGCCGGGGACGAGGGTCGTGAGCCTGCTTCCGGGGATGCTGGGCTTGACTTGGCTTCTCGGGAGCAGTGCTCATGACATTAGGATAATAATCTCACAATGTAAGAAAACTGCAAAGAAAGCCATAGGAATGACGATCATGATTGATGTTGAATCAGGATGGAAGACTAAAGAGCTGACAGATGAAGAAATCGGAGATTTTGTGAAAGCCAGCATTCACGCACCTGAGGGAACGAAATTCCTATATTCAAAGAACCATAAGAAGTATGTGGGAAGATGGATCTATTGCAGTCCAAATGTTCAGTGCATGCTCATGACTAAGAAGAAAGATGAACATGTGAAATCAGCTGGATGTCTTAAAGGGGTAATCAAGATAAGGGTCCCAAAGAAGCATTTCTTCAGACAAGGATGTTTAGGTATGAAGAATGATGGGAGAGTGGTCGATGAATCGCCCAGAGGGGGGAGTGTAGAGAAGGAGCCAAGTATCCCCACCTCAACCAACTCGCCAATATTGCCTATATGTTGGGAACCAGTGTTTGAGACCCATGCAGTACTAGTAAAAATACTGATATCAAGGAGAGTCCTGTAGGCAAGGTTCCCATCGAGAAAGCCATACCAACAGACAAGACATTATGATGGTCATTTGAATGAAATCCCAGAAGAAGCAGGACCAATGAATCAAAGAGCAGATTGGTGACATCACACAAAGTAATACTGACGTACTGAGAAGAGATGCATAGACAAGAGAATGTAGATATTCTATAAGGCATCAAGAAAATACCAAAGATAAGTGACATCTCAGGCTCGAAATGAAGAAACGTATGCTACAGAAACGATGAAGATATCAAGTCATTTTACATTTTTATAGATGCAAAGAAACGCAAGCAGACAAAGTATTCTTGAGGCTAGCTATGTAGTGAATAGATTGCAGCATACTCCAACATATACATATAATGGAATCAAGTAAAGAATGGATGTTTCCACAACGTGTTAAAGCAGAGCTGGGCCAGCGATGGAAGGCCTTTTCCAGTGTGTCGCAGTTGGAAAACAACCAAGTTACAGAAGGGAATCGGAGAAAGGTGAGGCTGGAGCAGCCCCAAGAAGCCAAGGTCTTATCGGGCTGGGATGAGCAGACATCAGTTACAATCGTGTGAAAGAGTGAAACTCCTGTTCAGAACACATGGATGAAAACAACGAAGACGTCGGGGTTTCATTTAATAGCAGTATTTTAAATGCACTAGAGCTCGATTTTATGGTCTTCAGTCACGTGAAGGGATGAACTTGGACAAACATGACAAACCACACCTACGCATAGAGGCAGAGTGTGCCTATACTCCCCTGTATTCTCCAGAACTAAGAACATTTCCAAGGCCAAGTTCAAAGACTTAATTGATGTGCAGACCACTGAGGTGATGATAGATGATATGCTAATTGGTGGGAAGCTCTGGGTTTTGACCAGCTCACCAGCACCTGGAAGTCAGCCTGTGTGCTGCTAACGTGGGTGGAAAAGTACTGACGAATGTAAGAGTTCCAACCAATTTTAGGGGGGCCGCGTAATTAAGAGCCCTATGGCTTGTGTGACCAATGGGACATTGTGTATTTAGTGACATTCATAGTGACTTGTTTGAAGGATGGGCTTAGTAGTCCCACCTGATGTTAAGGAGCCTATCACTTTTTAGACTAGTATGGGACTGTCATGATTCCTGCCGCTCATGTCCCCAGCCCTCCAAGATGTCAGGCTGGAGCCAGGCCACAATCACCTACATGGCCCTCAAGGGCCTCTCCATCCCTCCAAAGACCCACTTGGAGTCAGACTTGGCGCTTGTGACACCAGGCTCACTCACTCCCATAGGATAACATTGGGGATTGGACTTGTAGTGCATTGATGGGGACAAGATGGATGCCCCCACATATTTCGGTTCCCAGAACTTCATGTGCGGTCTAGTCTTTTGGGTGTGGTTCAGCCCAGAGACACCTGGGATACCCAGAGACTATTTAAGCCACACCCAGGCTGAGAAACATGCTTTGCCTTTTTTGCACCTGCAGCGTGACACTCACCGTGTTCGGATCGGTCTCCAGTAGGCCTGCATCTTTCTTCTGCGCTCAGCTCCTGCAAGAACAAGAACACCGTTGGGAACAGCCTTACCTTGCGGCGCTTCTGCCCATCATTCATCGCTCCTTCTGTTCTGCGGGCATCTTCGGCGGTGTCATTCCCATCCTGGCACACCGCTTCCTAAGGAAAAGGGAAAAGAACAGAAAAAAGGCATTAGCAGGCATTCTGCAAATCTTCGCTTATTTTTAAATACTGTACGAGCTTCAAACGCTTACCTGAATCCCAGCCGCTCTGGGTAAACTCTGTCTCCGGAACTTCTCATCCATCTGCAAGAGGGAAAAGACACTCCAGGTTAGCGTGGAAACATCTAGAGGCGCCGCATACCACGCTTACCCACCGCATTTGTTCTTCATAACTGGCATCCACGCTGAAAACGTCGCGGAACCTAAAAGACACAGAAAAAGAACTCAGTTCAATGCAAATACGAAAGGGGTGCATCGCACATTGCGCTCTCACTCACCTTCAGCGCTACTCATCTCAGCAGCACGCCGCCATCCCCGGACGCCGGCCATCATCTAAGAAAGGAAAGGAACGAAGTTAGAGAGCTGTTCAAAAGACTCATTATACTTACCCGTCGGACTCTTGCCAGTGAAGTAACTAGGCAGCAACGAGCCCGCATCAATCAATGCGCCCCTGCGCTGAAAGCAGGATGGAGAGCACACTACCAAGAAAACAAGGTGAGATGTGGATCAAAGGGAAGGGTTGGACCCTGGGGAAGAAGGGGTTCAAGCACACAGAGACAATAGGGAGTTAAACTCTATCAATCCTGTGTTTCAGACCCAGTCGAATAGCCTCCAGGGAAGGGCTGGAGGTCGTAAGAGGTCAGAACAGGCTGAGTGACGTCCCGTGAATACCAGGTGAGCATTACAGGGACCTATACCTAGATGTTCCCTTTAAGCCTTTCAGATTTGCTACTAGGTTTTTTTAGTATGCCACGTAGGATGACATTAGTAAGTACGTACCCCGTTCTTTTCGTATTGAATGTGAGGCTCATGCTTTAATGGAACGTCTAAGAGACAAATCTTTGTAATTGGCTTCCACCATGTGGATGTATTTGGGTCCGAACCCCATATGTTTCATTACTTAAACTAGGTACGGCCATTCCACCCTATCGAAGGCCTTCTCGGCATCTAGTGCAATCAATACCACCGGGGAACTGCTTAATTTCTGCTTTCTCAATCAGATGGGGTAACCCTTCGGATAGTATCCCACGTTTGCCTTCCAGTGATAAAACCCGATTGGTTCTGACCTATGATTGTCGGCAAAACATTCTTAATTCTATCTGCCAAGATCCCGGTATATATTTTAGCATCTATGTTAAGTAGAGCTATGGGTCGATATGATCCACAGTTTGTTAAATCTTTATTTGTTTTCCCGAAGAGCACAACCTTTGCCTCAGCCATAGAGCGTGGTATACCCCCCGGGTTGGCTGAATGAGTTGAATAATTTTGTTAGAAATGGTACCAGCTCTGTACTCAGTATTTTATAAATTGGTGCCGGGAAACCATCTGGTCCCAGTGCCTCCTTACTATGAAGGGATTTAATAGTCCTCTCCACTTCCTCCGTTATAACGTTTTCAAGGATCTCCCTATCTGCCTGCGAGACTTTAGGAAGCTGGACCCTAGCTAGAAATTCCTGTATGGTTTGTTAGTCGGGTCTCACCGTAGGATATAGCTGGGTATAGAATGTCGAGATCTGTAACTAGCGTGCCGTCTGCCTGTTTGATACTGTCTGTTATTTTTACTCAATTGCTTGTTTAGTAATGTCGCTAGCATTCTGCTTGCTTTGTTCGCCTTTACACAGTATCTTTGTTTCAGATTCAACAGCGCTCTCTCTGCCCTGCTTGTTCGTAATAGATCCAATTATGTCTAACAGTCTTTAACCCTGCTATAATTATGCTTATTTTTCTTTTCTGCTTGCCGCCTCTGAGCCTCTTGGAGTTCTTCCTCCATGTCTTGTTCTATCCCTTCGTTCACTTTTTTCCTTTACGCGTTCATGGAGATAATTTCACCTCTGAGCACAGCCTTAAGGGCGTCCCAAACTACATCTAGTGGGGCTTTGAATGTGTCATTTTTTTCAAAGTAGGTACTCATTTTCCCCTTCAATATGTCAGGCGTTACGTTGTCCTACAATATTTCTCTCTGCATTTTCCAGGATGATGCCTGTCTCTTCGAGGTAATGTGTTTTAGTTGTGCCCATATTGAGGCATGAACGGATAAGGAAATAGCTTTGGTTCTTATTTTTACTAACGTCCCCAGTATCCCTGGCGACCCACATATGTAATCAATTCTGGAGAAGGTTTGGTGGAAGTGTCAGAAGAATGTATATCCTGCCTCTTCCCCTTTTTTAGCTCACCATAGGTCTCTTAATGCTAGGTCATAGAATTTCCTTCTTAGGGATTTGGATGGGCCCACCCCCTCCTTTTTGGCCCTGTGTTACTCCTGTCTGTCTGGGGCCCACGCTAGATCGAAGTCCCGTCGGGATGATTTCTCCAGCCGCAAACTTTCCCAGTTTGTCTAGTGCCTGATGTATGAAAGATTTTTGTCCTGTGTTTGGGGCGTACAGGGTACCTGTCGTGAACATTTGATCTGGTATTAAAATCTGAAGGAATAGGTATCTGACATAAAGGTCGCCCAGGCACTGTTATCTTGACTCCCAGTGTCTTTCTAATCCTGATGGAGACACCTGCGGTTTTATATTTAGCATTCGCCTGGTATATGTGAGATAGTTGTTTTATATGCAATCTAGCGCTATCGCTCTTAATGTGTGTCTCTTGGAGAACTATATCTGCTGCTCCCTTTCTGATTTGCGCTTCTAGTTTCTTCTTCTTTCCGGGGGTGTTTAAACCCATATATTATGCGTTACTATTTTCAATGACCCATCACCTACCATTGCCCTGGATTATACCCTCCGGGAGTCTGCCTTGTTGTCCCTCCTTCCCCATGGTAGACCCTGTGCGCCGTGGATATATTTCCCTCCAGATATTCGGAGGGAGTATTCATTAGTGCTCTTGGAACTAATGTGGCTGGTGTTTCGTGTTACCGTGTGCTCCCTTTTTGCCTCATTTCCCTTTTGTCATTCTATTTTCTGACACGGCAACCCCTTTATTCCTCCCCCCCTGCCTACGATCTTCCCAAAACTCTTGGCAACCGGCCCACGTTTTCCCTGGAATTCTATGTTCTCAACCTACTATGGAATCCAAGAGTTTTTCTTTCCCAGTGAGGGCTTTTGTCACTGGACCCATTGCTCTTCTTTTCTGCAATGTTGTTGGTGCTAAATCTTGAAAGAGGAGGGCTTGTGAGCTGTTTGAGATGGACCTCTGGCCCCTAGCTGCACAGGGAATTTTTTTCTTTTTCTTAGGAGGCTAAGGCTGCTAACATGTCTCTTGATCTATCTCCCGGCCCTTACCTTCTGGGGCCCACCCTGTGGATGCAATCTATGTGAATGTCCTCCGGGGTGTCGCCACCCGTAAGCGTGGTAAAGCATTGTTGGAACAGTGATTCTAGCTCTGCATCTCTGTTTGTCTCTGCCAAGCCCTTGATCCTAATGTTCAATCTTCTAGAGCGGTTCTCGAGATCTTCTACTTGGATTTCCAGGTTCTGAGTCGCCACCGTAATTTGTTCCAACAACTGGCAAACCTCACTCCTCATCTCGGATAGGCCCTGTTCTGCTACATCTACCCTGTTGCCCACAGTGTTCATCTCTTCCATAATTTCTTTTAAGGAGTTTTTCAGGTCATCCTTTAAGTTTGCCATTTGTACCTGGAAGGATGTCGTTATCTGATCTTCCATGCCCTTGAGACATTCCTGCAGATCTTCCTTGCTGAGGGCCATGTTGTTCTTCTCCCTTTGGTCTTCCAATTCCTGCTGCAGGGTTCCAATCTCTTTCTATGGTGGTTCTTCCGTGTGTTGTTGCAATTATATTTCCAAGGGTCCTTTTTTCGTTTCCTTAATGGCTCCCTGTGATGTTGGGGGCTGTTTCCCTTGAGGTCTTGGCATTGGGCTACATGTCTCAACTTTAAGAGGGCTCACTCTGTTATGGGGTAACAAATGCAAGGGTGCAGCCGCGTCCTCCCTTAAGTGCGCTCAGCTGGAGGTTGTTTCCTGAGTCTTTCTTTTTATATATTTACAGTTCTCAAGCGGCTTCTCCGGACCCTAAGCAGGATACGTATATGGATTCCTCTACTGTTGTGGCCCCAGTGCGCCCTCCTTCCTCTCTGGGTGTCCTATTCTAGCTTAGTTGCCCTATCTCTTGTAATAATCCTGCAGGTTGTCTTTTCTGCCCTGTAATCCACCCTCTGCTGAGCTGGCACCTTGCTTTTATTATGTCTGTTCTGGAATGTTCAGTTTCTCCTTGGGCTGCCTCCTGTACCCTTTTAGGACCTCTCTCGCTTCCAATGTGGCACCGGGCTCCTTCTTTGTTGCCTCCGGCTACCCCTCCTTCCACACGGGGTCCCTCTGATGTCGGAGTTCGCCTCTCCACAGCACAGTGGTCCCGGTCAGCTGCGACACTGCACACTGCCTGCTTTCTTTACTCGTCCCTCGCTCTAGTGTGTCCTCAGGGGCGAATATCCTTGTTAGCTGGTTACTCGAATAAGTGTTTCCACCTTCTATGGGAACGGTCCTGTCTTCTTAACTCTCCTTTTAGCTTTTTTTATTTACATTTATAAAGCACACAAACAGCCCTTAGGCATCGAGGCGCTGTTACATATCATGAGCTTAGTTACTCGAGGCATGTGAAGTGCATTTAAACTTCATTGCAAACTTAATACAAATATTGCATATATTACAAGCAGACATATTGATAACATTGTATGCAGTTGACACATCGTCAGGTTTAAGTGAAGAGTAGTGTCTTGATAGTGCTGCGAAAGGCTATATGGGATGTTTCAGCTCTTAGGGATGGTGGAAGGGTATTCCATTGCAGGGCTGCTAAGTAGGGGAAACTGGCACCACCTGCTCTGACTCGCTTGATTTTGGGTACTGTGAGCATGTTAGAATATGGTGTTCTAGTTGGTCTGGAGGATGCAGCTCTGTGAATTCTTTGGGAAAGGTAGAGGGGGGGATGTATGGTTAACACATTTGTGGGTTAGGGCGAGGGTTTTAAAGAGGATGCGATCTTTGATGGGTAGCCAGTGTGCCTGTTTCCTGGTGGCAGATGTGTTCCCTTCTAGGGATACCAATGGCTGCACGGAGGGTGCTGTTTTAGATTATTTGCAGCTTCTCCATATTTTTATTGATGTGCCCGCAAAAAGGGCATTACAGTAGTCGAGTCTTGGCCCTGTTATAGCTCTGGCAATGGTAAAGTAGTTTTCCTTAGATAGGAATGGTATAGCTCCATTTAGCAATTTGGTGTGGTATGCTGCGGCAGACTCGATAGCGTTAACTTGCCTACACATAGAGAGGTGAGAATACAAGTATACGCAGTGTTTTTACTGATTCGGAGACTGAGATTTTGATGTTATCAATAAGTTACTTTAGCGTTTCGGTGGAGCCAATCAGGAGAAGCTCAGTCTTGTCACTGTTGAGGCATAGCCCATTCACAGCCATCCAAGCATGGTTGTGTATACGGTGTTGAGGACTCTGGAGTCGGACGCATAGTCACCCGTTAGTGGGAGGAGGACTTGAGTGTCATCCGCATAGTTGGTGTAAGAGATGCTTAATGAGTCCAAGATGTGAAGGGTGGGCGAGATGCAGGAGCCTTGTGGGACTCCGCCTAGGATGATGGAAGGGGTGGCAGAGGGTAGGTCGGAGAAGACTTGCATGGTCCTACCTTGCAGGAATTGTGTTCCAGGAGGTCGCGTTGGGTGACAAGTTGGCTGTCGATTTCAGGTGGTGGCAGAGGACGTTGCGATGAACAAGGTTTAACACTGCGGATAGGTCTGAGAGTAGAAGTAAGGCAAGTTTACCAGAGTCCTGTGCGTAATCCATTTGGTTTTTCAGATCAAGTAAGGCCGTTTCTGTACCATGCCCCGGACGAAACCCAGATTGACGCAGCCCCAGGGGCCTGTTGTCCTCAATGAATTGTTGAACTTGTATGTAGACTTCTTTGTCAAGTGTTTTCAACAGGAACGGGACAGTGGTTATGGGCCTATAGTTGTTGGGTGATGAGGGGTCCAGGCTGTTTTCTTTATTCTTAAGAGGGCAAACCAGGCTTCTTTGAGGCAGGATGGTACCTGTCCGGTGGTGAAGGATGCATTTACGAAAGCCGTAAGAAAGGGGGAGAGCGTGCTGGCCCATACTTTGATAATGGCTACAGGGTAGATGTCCCCTTTGCAATTGGAGGGTTTGATAGAGTTTATGATATTAATGATATCCTGCTCCTGGACTTTGAAGGAGAATGTGGTGGTATGTCCATTAGTTTGGGGCGGTTTAGGGAGTGCCAAGTGGGTCAGAAATTGTTGGGTGGTTTTAATTTTCATTTGGAGGGTGTGCTATTTATTGAGCATGGCTGCTTCGATCCCATCGCACCAGGTCTTCTCTTTGGTGATCATTTGAGGGGGCGTGGTAGGAGTCTCTAGATCCCCGAAGATAGAGAATATCTCTTTTGTATCAGATTTGACATTAGTGATCCTAGCGCTAAATGAGGTTGCTTTGGCTCGGATGAAGGCTTTCTTGTAGTCTTTAGAAAGTTTTTGGAATTCAAGATTGCCAGTGTCTGAGTGATTAGATTGCCATAGCGATAGGGCCGCACGTTTATTGGATCAGAGTTCTAGCAAGTCTGATATGAATCAGGCGTTGGTATGTCTAGTAGGGTTGGTTTTGCAAGATGTGAGAAGGGCAATGGTGTCCACGATGGGTTTAATAGCGGTGTTGTAGGACTGAGCGAGAACCACAGGTTCGTTGGAAAAGGGGGGCCTGAAGGCAGGCACTAGTAGGTGGGTAGTAGACTTTTTGGTAGTGAGCTGGCGTGAGCTGCTGGAGATTGCGGGTGGCCGTGGTAGCATTGGCTAGTGCATTTTCTTGGAGAAAGTGATGTCAAAATGGATGATGAGGCGGTAGGTGAGTTGGCAGTAATAGAGAGTGGGCAGTTGTGTTGGGCTACCCAGTCTAAGGTACGACCTTGAGTGTGAGTAGGGTCAGCGAGTGTGTTCCTGAACCCTAGTGTCTCGAGCGCACTGTTCAGCGACTTGGCTGCAGGATCTTTAGGATCATTGCGGCCAAGGTTTAGGTCTCCTAAGAGGATGGGTTTAGTGGATTTGTTTAGGTTGTCCGAGAGAAGGTGATTAAGGGCTGCCTGGAAGTCTGCCATGGGGCCTGGGGGATGGTAGACGAGGTGAAGGGCAATGGTGCAGTTAAGGGATAGGTTGAGGTTGAGGAGAAGGTAGTCGCTGGTCTCAATGGTTTTATCTGTCTTCCTGATGAATAGGGTGTCCTTTGCTATGAGGGCCACACCACCTCCTTTGGAGGGGTGGTCATGTCTGAATATGGTGTACCCTGTAGGCAGTGCCAGGGATAGGGCAGGGCCGAAGCTTCATGCAGCCACATTTTCGGTGATCATGAGGAAGTCGAGTTCTGGGTGGTGATAAGGTTGTGTATGTCCAGGGCATGACCATGGACGGAACAGGCATTGACGAGGGCACAACTGAGAGGGGGGGGGTTCTGTGTCGGGTTGGTGTGGCCTCTCCTGGCGGCTATAGAGTGTGGCTTGGTGGGCACAGCTTCAAGCCTGTGCATCTCTTTAGGTAAGGCAGGAGTGCTGGTGGGTGTGATTGGGTGCAGGTCAGGGGGCTCGTCATTTGGCAGGATTGCGGCTGTGGGAGCAGCAATGTCGTTGGGGCATCCGGACACAGGCGTATCGGAGGCAGGACCATGGAGCAGAGCCACAGCTTCTGGCATAATGTTGGGATTGGGAGATGTGGGCAAAAACATTTCAAAGGAGGCATCATTAGGCAGACCGACGGTTTTGGTGGCTACAGTGGTCATTACAATGGGTGGCACATCAATAGCAGTGGGTGAGGCAGTGGTCATTACAGTTGGTGGCACATCAATGGCAATGGGTGTCAAATCAATAGCCAGGGGTGAAGCGGTGGTCATTACAATGGTTACAATGGTTTCGGGCAACTGGGCTGGAGTCCAGTCAACTCAATGGTGTTGCACCACTGAATAACATGACCTGTGGCGTTGCGGCAGCACTAGTTATCATTTTTCATGAATTTCAAACAATGAGCTGGAAGGTGCAACCCTGGGGGCACATGCTAGCCATGCCCACACACTGCTCCAGTCAGCTTGCATGAGACTGGCACCTTTCCGCTACTTTAATAACTGGCAAAACTGCCAAAACAGTGTGGGCGGCTCAGCAAGCAGCGCAGGCAGTAACAAGGAAGCCCTTGTACCATGGGTTGTTATCTAGTACCTCGGGCAGACGGACATGCAGCTGCATATATGCCAGTATCAGCAGCATGGCTGGCACATAGCAAATAGATCAGGAAAGCTGACTTTTTATTTCCCCGGGGGAAGTATAGGGACTTTTAGCGCAGAAGGCTTTTCCTGGGGGGAAGAGGGGGGGGGGGGGTGGCACCCAGAACACCCACGTACTCAGCACCCCCGATATGGATAACTCTGGCTCCTATATAACTTTTCAAGGATGGGCAGTCAACAGGCACATACCAGATCTTGTAAAGCTGGGCACTGCCCCTTTCTCTACTGATATACACCCATCCTGGGGAGAGCGGGTATGCAGGCACGTGCAAGGCCGTGAACTCACTCGGTCTCACACAGAAGCTAGAATGTGACTACAATTGATGTTGCACAGTCACCAGTGCCATTAGTGGCATAGGTTCAACATCAAGATGTTTTTTTTAAGTCAGGGGTGCTTCCCCCCCACCACCCCTCTACCTTTTTTATACCCTAGCCCAACCGCCCAACTATTTGATTAAAACAAGTACTAGCATCCTGCATTAATTCTATTTTAAACATTCAGTGTTTTGGGCCTCTGTTTTTTTGCATTCGTTTTGGGGGGTTACCAGTGGCGTAGAGTGTCCCTCCGCACAGACACTGTCACGAGCCAGCAGAACTAAAACAGGGGCACGGAAAAGGCCACTGAAAAGGGATGAGAGGTGCCTTTGGTGTGTGCCAACCCATACAGGGAGAGATTGCTGCAGTATTTGACAGGCAAGTTCATTAGTTCAATGATACTAATCTGGCTTGCCTTTGTCCATCAATTTACCATAGTAAGAATCCAGGTTTACTCCATTTTATGTGGACAAATGGCCAACATGTTCCACTGGACACCCTTGGAGTCAGAGCAAAATGTTAAAGGAATGGTTCGGTCAAAATTTTGTATTGCCCCTACGGGTCGGCCATGTGTTTTTAAGCCCAAGTCGCTCGATTTTAGAAAAATTTCCTATGGACCTTACCTGAGTTTTCGTCCAAGAAACGCATGCGAAAACAGGCATCAGGGAGCTGCCATTTTGTGATAATCCTATCATTTCCCCCATCGCCCTGGCTGACCTGCTTTTGCGGCACTAACTCATATCTCCCGCCCCTGAGCCTGTCATCAGCAGACGCGTACTGCCCATTTCACAACGCCAAAGCACGTCTCGTGTCAACATTCGCTGCGCTTCAGCTAATGACGTGTCGCCATGGAAATGGCAGGACGCCTCTTTCCTCAATAAGTATAAACAGACCGTTTCACAACACACAGCAGCAGATTTTCGATTCCATCCTCTCTCTGTGTTACTTTGAGTATTCTGTGACTCGTTTCTGTGCTCTGGTCAGCTACCTTCATTGCTTGTAGCCCGTGTGAACAGATACCAGTACCACCGCTATAAATTATTTTAGTTTGTTTAACACACAATGGATACAATAATGCCCTACATGTACGAGCCCGAGTATACCGAGGAAGAACTACTGGAAAGGGAAACACGCGAAAACTATGGGTCTTCGGACGGCAGTTGGGAGGACGATTCAACAGCTGAAGAGCCTGGACCTAGTCTCATGGACGGTGTTTCCACCTCGTGCACATGCAATCGGTGCAAGCTAATGCCAACCGAGGACGAGAACTGCTGCTGCTGTGAAAACTCGGGATGCGTGGCCTACATTTCGGAAGGCGAGCCACGACCGCAATGCATCACCAAGCTGCCAGACTTCAGGGCAGCCTGCCTCACACGGTCCATGTTGAGGATAATGATGGTGCTTATGCACGAACTTCGCGCAACTGTTCGTCCTCGTAATCCGAGTAACGAGTAAGTATACTCTGCTTGTCATGCCACTCCTATTTCATGGTCTTCTACTATATCCAAAATTACATATACATATCATTGTAACGCATGAAAGTCGTTCAATAGAGTTCAGTGTCTGGATAGCATTTGTCCGAGCAGAATGCCATTAGTTAAAAGAATTGTCATTGACAACAAATGTTTATTAAACTTATCTTGGTCATTTAAAAACAGTTTTTCATTCCTTTTCACAGGTGGTACAGGCTGGTGGCCTATCGTTCCTTTACATGATGGCTTCACGGGAGGCTTGGACACCGCGTTCGAAGAGTAATACCCGCCTGTGCCGTTCGTGCCATAAGAGAAACGTTCCCGAGTGACAGCGGTCAGTACAGGGGATTTTCTCTCGCTGTGCTGCAACCTGACCTGTACAATGTTTAAAGTCTTGTATTTGTGTGTCATCAAAATAAGATACAAAATAAAACACCACATATATTTTAACAATGGTTGTTTCGATTTTTTAAATGAATCAAGTGTGTCTCCGTTCAAGGATGGACGTCCGACATCTGTGCTCCGAATGGGTGAAGGTCAGGTCGCTGTGAAGCAGGGTTGTCACTATCTAAGCTAACATAATATATTCTCAATAATGCATGCACTAAATAACACTTGTTCAAAGTCTTTCAGTTGGTTATGTCTCTATAAAAGTCACACATATATCTATACTATCAATTAACATTGGATTATACAGGCCTTAGGTTAAGGGTCTTGACCACTATAATACACGGTTTGAAGTGTGGGTCTGTGCTCACAAGAATCTCAGGTATGTGGCATATGTTATTGATAGGCAACGATATACTGCAGTAGGGGTCTAATGTTAGTTGGGAATCTGCTAGGTGGGCATCTGCTAGGTGGGCATCATGGCATGGTCAGTGGTCTGGCACATGAAGAGAATACCTTGCAGGGACACAGGGTCAGAATGGCAGTAAGTTTCCATTGGCGAGAGTGCATGGGCAAGGACATGTTTGTGGAGATGAACGAGCTTTGTGCTTAGTTCAGGCTGGTTCACATGCAAGACAGTGATCTCAGAGGAAGAGTGATGTGTTACATTTATTAGCTGTTGCAAATACCTCTGGAGTTTTCCAGTCAGAGTGGGAACGGGGTGGGGGCCATGTGCTCCGCGGAGTGAGGCCTGGTCACCAAGATGGAGTGGAAAGGGGATACAAAAATGAATGCACCATGTCCTGCTCAGTGGTCCCATCTATGCAACTGTCAACCAAAGTTAACATCACATAAGGGCAAGGGGCGAACCCACTACTTGTCATGATCTCTGCTTCCAAAAGGTCAGGGTTTTCCCAACTCCCTTGGAAGCAGATCCATAACCCAGGTTCCGAGTGCCAACCAGTCCCAATTGGGACCTTTTGGACCCAGTCCTGGCGCCAGTGGCACCAGGCTCATAAATATGCCCAGTCCCAGCGCTGGAAGCGCCGGGCTCATATTGCTTGGGTGGACTTACCTTCAGCAGACCATGCTGCTTACTTGCCTGCCAGTTGAGCCTCTGATCCTCTTCTGTTTGGAACTACTTTTCCTGTTGGGTGGGGCTGGAGCCACTCCCTAGATTCAGAACACTGGAACTCTTCTGGAAGGCAGGAACTCTTTTCTTACCAGGAACTCTTTTCTTACTTAGGCGTGGCTGTGGAAGGAGACACCTAAGCACTACAGGAGGCTATTTAAACCACACCCGGTGGATGAATCTTGCTTTGCGTTATTCTGCAACCTCTGCAGCAGAACGCTCATCGTGTCTTCTGCATCCGGTCCTGGGCCTAAGGAAAAAGGCTTACCATCCTGAATCCAGTCTTCAGCAACACCTATAAAGACAAGAAAGAACAGGTTAGCATTCCGGCATCTGAAAGGCAAAGGCTTACCATCCTGAATCCAGTCTTCAGCAACACCTATAAAGACAAGAAAGAACAGGTTAGCATTCCGGCATCTGAAAGGCAAAGGCTTACCTACTCTTCGTGCGCTCCGGAGGTCTTCACACTGCATTCCGGCATCTGAAAGACAAAAGTTTACCAACTCTTTGCACGCTCCGGAGGCCTTCGGCGCTGCATCCCGCATCTGAAAGACAAAACAAGGTGCGTTTAAAGACATTGGGGAACTTTAATACTCACGTGCCATTACTCCTTTCCACATCTAATCCAGTGGGTATTCCGCCCCCCTGCAGCCGCTCCGAACTCGTACCTGCAAAATAAAAAGACAGTTAGAGCGCATAGTGAAGCAGGCAACAAGCGCTTACTTACGTGCTTCCAGGCGCTTCTATTCATCACACGGGCTCCATCTTCAACTCACTTCAGCCCGTCATCCGCCATCACCGGAACCCTGCAAAACAAGAGACATCATTACTAAAGACTTTAAAGACATTTGAATGACTCGAAACTTACCGTTCGTGTAGTAAACGACGGACAGCAGTCCTCTGAAGTCAAGAGGCCTGCGCTACCTATCCAGTGAAGAAACTGGTTACAGCACCCTGCCCCGAGGCAGATGGAGAGCTTGGCATTCACTTACCTAAGGTGAGAGCGTTAACCTTTGGGGGTCTACAGGAGAGGAGAAGAGGAAAGAGATAGGGACACCCCAATAACCCCAGTTCATTAACCCCATATTTTCTATCTGCAGACATCTTACTCTACACGTCAGGCATACAGTGCACAGAGGTCCAGCCCAAAGAGCCAACCGGGTGCTACACATCACCTTTGAAGATACGGTAGTCGCCCAGTCAAGACCGGCGCCTCTGCGAGAATCAGGTGAGCGTTACACTACTGGAGGCACTTGGTCCGAGTTTCTACTGAGAAGTAAAGGATGAGAGGGGCCTGATGGCCCTCGATCCCATACACTTGTCTGCATGCCCACCGGCCCATCCATCCCACCCCCTCTATCAAAGGCGGTCGGTTCGCACCCGGGGATGAGCGCTGGCATGGGGGGCTGTCACGGGCTCAAACGGCCAAGGTGCCAAACAGCATGTACACTTCAAAAGGTATCCCACGCCCAGGGGCCATCGCTCACATGGCCTCCTCAGACCCTGTGTCTCCAGGCAGGCCTCCCCTGAGGCAGGCCGCCCCCCTGCAAACCACATAATTCCACAACATACACACGTCATTCATTCACAAACACACCCCTGTTTCTAATACTTTATAAACCACTTGATATGTCTCATGAGAACATCTTTGTGCTTTGCAAGTCAACTCCTGAACCTTCTACCTGAGAAGCACTGAGATCTATGCTAATCTGCTCGTTGTCGTGCTATCTGTGACCGCTTCAAGCAAACTCGTCAGTGTGCTACCTGTGGCCATCTACCTGTTCTCCTGCAACATACTGCTCGGCCTGCTGAATCCAACTGTTTGTTGGTCAAGGTAAGGCCATGTATCCTAGTCATATTTCGGTCATTTTTACATTTCTAACTGCGATTACAGTACCCATTAGAGCTATGGTCATTGGTCTCATTGCTATTGACTTGAGTTTCAATTGTTATGCTATCAATAGATCTATTTATTTTCATCTGTGTCAATTGTCATCGTATTGCATCCTTCGGGGGTCCAGTCTATAATGTAAGCATGTTTTCTTTTCGTGCAAGACAGAACATCCAAGGGACGAGTCACATGTTCAGAGTTTAGTCACATAATTTAAAAAATGTCTGTAACTTATGCAAATACTAAGCCGCACATGATGAACTGGTATAGTTCCGGCGACCAAAACAAACCTTGCATTGAGCATGGTATTGTTCATTTACTTTTTTATGACTTTTTTATTCATCAAGGTTTTATAATAATCTTGATATTTACTTTTCAGAATTTTCAACAATGACTGCCTGTTTGATTAGCGGTTGCCCTTCGAAGACCCATGCTGAATCTGAAGGCACTACAATGCATGTATTCCCGAAAACTGTTGATCGAATAAGAGAATGGGTCAGACATTGCGGATATCCACTGGATGAGCTGGAAAGTAGAGTCCAACAAGTCTTAGAGGACAAGAGGGGTGATCGATACTGCATCTGCAGCCGGCACTTTTCCTCGAACATGTATGCCACATCTTGGGTAACAAAGAAGAATAAACAGCGAACGACACGAAAATTGCTCGCAAACGCTATTCAACTCTATTCGTCCACATTCCGCCACTGGTGAGTCTAATGTCCGGATTTAGCTTTAGGCCTTGCGGTAGTGTGTAGGTAGCCGAAATTATTTTTCGATTTTATAACCCCCCAAATTTTCAATAGCATTACTCTCAAGTATTCTGTCTCCTTACATGGCAATTTTAAATATTGGCATTTCATTATCAAACAATAATTTACCTTTACAACTTCTTGACTATTCCTTGAACCTGAAGCAAGAACATTCTACTTCCGTGACGTGCTCGCACTTATCTACCACTTCTACCGCGTATCAGGCAATCATACTTGGCTATTCCGCTACAGACTTGTTTTATGCATGTCAAGTAATAGTTTTTATGTATCGTGTGATTATTTTACCAATTGTTTGGTTAGTACTTTCCAATTGATATACACCTTAGTTGTCGTCCCCTGGTGTTTGTTTTCAGTTATAATTAGTGTTATCCATACTAATGCAAGTACTGTCTTTCAGGGAGATGCTGAAGCGTCCACCACATTGACAACAGCCCTAGATGATGTTCAGCAGCACGAGGTATGGATACTGACAGCTCCATCGACCGTGATCATCAGGACTGGAACACTTGTCGTTTGATTGTTCTACACCATGTTTCATTCGTGGTTAGCCATTGATATGTACCTGTGCGGTCGACCCCAGGTGTGTGTTATGTTTACAATATTGAAAACCATACTAACGCAAGTACTGTGTTTCAGGGAGTTGCTGATGCCTCCTCTTCAATACAATCATTCGTGGCATTCCATGCAGAGCCAGAGGTATGGATACTGACAGCTCCATCGAACTAGGTCATCAGAGCTCGAATACTTGTCGTTTGATTGTTCCACACAATGTTTAAATCGTGTTTGGCTATTGAGATGTACCTGTGTGTTCGTCCTCACGTGTGTTTTATGCTAAAAATATTTTGATACACAGTAATGAAAATACCATGTTTCAGGGAGTCGATGGAGCCTCATTCCGTGCTGTCTATGCGGATACAGAAAATATAGTCGTTGCAGCACAAGAGGAAGGGGAGACATGCGGATACGAATCGGAGCAACATTGTGCAGATGTTGAAGGTAGAGTCAAAAAAGTTGCAAAGAAAAGAAACAAAAATAAGGTTAGTTACAAACAGTTCATAACTTTAGAAATTTTTTTGTGCTGGGGACTATTTTGTTTTTTTCCAGTCAATTGTACTATACTTTATCTTGTGTTTAAACTGAACATCCCTTTTCCAATCTGTCCTCTAGTTACCCATGGGTATCCGAACTATACATACACAGACAATGAAGCGAATGAGAGATGTTGTTTGCCAGACCATTTACACTATGGAGGAACTATTAATTCAGACGCCGCATGTTGAGACTAGAGATGCTCATGTCCAATGGCCAGAACATGAAATGAATGTGTCCGGAGAATCCAGTAAAGTTGTAAAGGACCATTGCTAAAGTGCGAGCGCACCACCACAACAACATGATACTTGATGCATTGAAGATAGCTCTGAAGTAGTCGCAGATCAATTCACCCAATCTACACCCGCCAAAAAATTGTCACCAAAAAAGCTGTCGACATTGTTGTGTTCTCCCATCAATGTTGAGGTAGCAGATGTTGAAATGACAGAGAATGGACCAGCAGCAGCATTCACCGACGCATCGGAACTTGATAGCAGCGATATTTCATTCAAATGTGGTGATATGTCCTCAAAGTCATAGCCTGAAACAACTTTGACGCAGGATGACAGTCTAATGAAAGAGGGCAAATACATAGTATTCGACAGTTGTTTGATGGATATTATAAGTATGTTGAAATGTGGGAAGCCATTGATTCATGTGACTCGTCAAAAACAAGGCAGTAACGTCACAATACATGCCGCCTGTAGATTACATCATGCGTTCTCATGGTCTGCACAACCGATACTGGGGAAACTGCCAGCAGGCAATCTACTGTGTGCAGCTGCATCACTTTTTAGTGGCTCCAGTTTTAGAAAATTAGTCTTTCTTTCAGTTTGTGGGACTCATTTAAAAAACGCAGTACTACAAATACCAACATGATTATCTGTTTCTGGCCATCAGTGATGCTTGGAAAATTGAACAATTGTCTCTAGCAAGTACATTCGAAGGCAAACAATTCAGACTAGCCGGCGATGGACTGTGCGACAGCCCTGGATTTTCTGCCAAGTACTGCACCTACCACTTTCAGGACATGGATAGTAAGAAAATTGTGAGTTTGGTGGTCGTGCAGGTAACACAATGTACATCCTCAGTGGCCATGGAGAAACTAGGATTTATAAAATCAGTGGAATATCTACAATCGAGGGGAATGCACATCGACCTCATAGCCACGGACAGACACGTTTCAATTGCCAAGACAATGAGAGAGCAGTTCTCACATATTAAACATCAATTTGACGTATGGCATCTTGCTAAATCAATCAATAAGAAAATCTCGGCTGCAGGGAAAAAAAAGGTTTGGAAAGTATTTCAGAGTGGTCCCAGTCTATCAGCAACCATCTTTGGTGGAGCTCCAAAACTTGTGAAGGGTCAGTGGAAATACTACTTGAAAAATGGCGGTCACTGATGCACCACTGTACCAACGTGCACCGCTGGTCAGAAAACCTACATTTCCACCAATGTGAACATGGCCCTTTGTCCCCAGTGGAGGCACAGAAGAAGAAGTGGTTGAATCCATCTTCACCGACACACAAAGCCATTGAGAAGATTGTTTTCGATAAAACTCTATCAAGAGATTTGAGGGGACTGACAGAATTCCGTCACACAGGAGGTTTGGAGGTGTTCCACAATATGTGCCTAAAGTACAGGCCAAAGCGCTTGCATTTCAGCATACATGGCATGAGACACAGGACTCTACTTGCCGTCTTGGCCCATAACGAGAATCTCGGCCGTGAACAATCTAGGACTACGGGTAATGTAAGGATGCCTCGCTACACTAAGGCCTTTTCAAAAAGAAGGAAGCAATGGGTGATCAAACCAGTCTATGAGGAAATGGAGTTCGACTTTGTCAAAAGCCTTATTGTTGCTGTATTAGAGAAGCACAGATATCGAATTTTGAATGTTTCTGTGCAGAGCACTGATCCATTGCCACCCAACATTGCCACTGTGCCATGTCCACCCAAAGGAGAGCTGGTTGTGAAGTGCAAATCCCGGTTTAAATAATTGTAATACGATTGTCTTTTTGTAAATAAATGTTATTGTACAGTGTGCATACAAAGTACGCTAACCCTAACCCCTACCTTCACCATCCTGGGTGGCGAACAACCTGGGTGTCATCTTTGAATTCTCTCTCTATTCACCTCATATTGCTGACTTTATCTATATGTGTATGTATATATTTTTGTTGTTGTAACTAATTTTCGCAATCTCATGTAAATGCTGTGCACTGTTAATCGAGGGGAGGCTTGCGTATTGCAAATAATAAAACAAACAAATCTCACTCTCAACTCAACTCCTCGGGTACTTTATACATTGCCTGACCTTCCCCAAAAAATTAAGTCTCAATAGTTATGGTTCTTTGGGGCTTCAAAGCTCGCAGACAACGAGGACAAAATTGGGGGCCTTAGAACGCGCCACGCGAGCCGTTGCAGATGGGAGAGAAGCCAGTTCGTATTTGCACATTGAGGCGCAGTACATAGATGGATTCGAAACTTCAAGTTTTCACAGATGGCTTTACTACGGGATGTTGCAAAGAAAGAATGCATGCTCATTTCTAGTGAAGGTCAGCGGCTTTGATTTTCAGCTCGCGCCCTGGAGAGACCCACAACTCGCACTGGCAGTATAAGGTTCTATTGTTTTTTGACCTTGAGAGACAGGGACCATGCCGAAAGAACTTCATTTGAAGGGGGGTGGGGTGCAATAACGTAAGAGACGATAAGGCAGAAAATTCAGAAACTAGACCGTGTTTCATGTTAGTTCATTATACGAAAAATCGTTGTCAAGAGCACAGTGGGATTTACGGACTGCATTACGCAGAGACACAATGGAAATTGCAAATATAATGTAAGTAACTCTTTAGACGCTTTTATACCAGAATGAAGAATTAATGAATGGATGCATGAATAAATGAATGAATGAAGAGCTAGGAAAACGTTTGTGGGATCGTCCTTGTAGCGGGCACATGGGCATGCAGGTCCACATTCCACACGCATGTAGACAGTCGTTTCTCATTGTGTACTAACCTCGATTTATTTCGTTACTTTTCGCATTGATTTTAGAGCCGAACATACTCCATTGTACTATCCTTGAAAGCAAATAGTTTCAGCTCGGCCGTAATAAATAAAATGAATAATATTAATAAAGATCGGCTGGCGAGACTAATTATAAATTTTATGTTTTCAAAACAGGTATATCCTTCCCTACTGCTACTGCCACCAGTTTCAGACACCGGCAGATGGTTTTTTCAACCGCCAGCTGCAGCTTAATGTAAACAACTGCACCATTTTGATGATTTTATGGGAAGATCGCCAAGGGCCCATATGCCCTTACGCGGTACTAGCGGCTAGAAGCAACATATCAACCTTTACGCTGGCCTAGTGCCTACTTGATGGAACAGCCTTGTGGTTCAACGTGCGACCAAAGTGCTTCTTTTAACGAAAACCACCCTGTGTACCATAAAAGGAACAGCGCGTGTCTCAAGATAAACTTTTACGGATTTGCGGATAGAGATAAAAGAAAATAAATGGCATTCGGAGTTCATATGGCAATTGCTGAATATTCTATAAACATTTAATGTCAAATGTACTTTACCAAATGTACTGTGTTGCTGTTTGATTTTAAAGTACAGTTTCATATTCCGAATTGTGGCGCGCTGTGTTGTGAGTTGATCTGTGTTGGTTTCCGGGTTCTGTGTGAAGTCGCGTAGAAGACAACTGGGCGTGTTTGCCTACGCAGCACAGAAACGTCACGGAGAGGCGGGGAATATGAATGTTTTGATAATGTCAGGCTCAGGGGCAGGGAATATGATTTAGTGCTGCAAAAGCAGGTCAGCCAGGGCGATGGGAGAAATGATAGGATTATCACAAAATATCGGCTCCCTGATGCCTGTTTTCGTGTGCGTTTAATGGACGAAAACTCGGGTAAGGTCCATAGGAAATTTTTCTAAAATCGAGAGACTTAGGCTTAAAAACACATCGCCGACCCGTAGGGGCAATAAAAAAATTTGACCGAACCATTCCTTTAACTATGATGATTGTGTTTAAAAAATAACTTAAACCTGTGCCTCATTTCATGGTACAACTACAAAGTTATTTTAGGTTATGTTGATAGGTATTTCTAAATCACACATCTGCCATAGTCAGTGCATCCGTCAACCTAATGAGTCAGTAGGTGTTGCAGCTGCAAGCCCAAATATGCCCAAATATGGTGACACTGTTTGGAACAGTCATGGGTGGTGGTGACAGCGGGAGGGGACCCCGATGGGGCACAGGTGTGCTAGAAAAGATATGATCCGTGGCACTTAATTTTATTTAGAAATGAGGCACTGCTTAAAGCCATCTGTTTATGGCAGCAGATATGAAGAAGATTCTTTAGGCCAAGCCCTCTGAGATAGCCGGACACCAACGTAGACACATTCATAAAGATGAACAATCTTTCCTTTATTCTCAAAGTAACACTACTTCTTAAAGAGTCACTGCTAGAGGGGTGCACAGATGTAGAGGTAAACTCGTCTTGGGCTGGTTGTATTTGTACATCTGTGAACCCCTCTTGTTTTGCCTCCATTTTTCAAATAGTTTTGGGTTGGGTGCACTTCTACATCCCTCTGCATCCCTCTTGCTTTGCCTCCATTTTTCAAATAGTTTTGGGTTGGGTGCACTTCTACATTTCGTTCTCCCATCCTAGTTGTGTTGCTCTGCGTTTTGAGGGAGGGCTACTACAATCTGGATGATTATAGAGGGGTGGAGTAGGGGTACTGATGGCTTACTGAAATGCAACTGGAAGGCTTAAATCTCCTTCTTACTTGACTTTAGTAGATGCAGTACATGCTAGCCAAGGTTTCCACTGTTCTGCGCCGTACCCCCACGCCGTTGCACCAAGTTGGCGACTACATGCAAATGCAGTCATATAACTGCCAGTGATGTCACTTCCTGTATTTGGGCACCCCCTGGGAAATTCATAAATCAGCTCACCTGCCACCTACGCAAGCAGCACGCAGGCTAATCATCCAGGGGCTGGTGGGCTAGTCATAACCATAGCTTCCCACCAATTAGCCCGTTTATCTATCATCACCCTTGCAGTCTGGTAGAGAGATTCCCAGGCCCCCCTTTGTTTGCATACATTAACTTTGGGTTTCACCCTAAGTTAACAGGGCAATCCAGACGTGGACCCCTTGCTCACATTTCTTAGAGAGGCAACAGTTTCACCTCACTGATGAGGCCCAACAAGGCTGAAACATGTGTATGGGGTTACTGATGGTACTCTTGTTCAGAGGAGAATTGCCTAGCATTTCGGGGCTGGACTGCCCCAGGGCAGGACAAAGGCTGATATGCTGGGAAATTCTCTGTGAAAAGGACAGTGAGCTAAAGACTTGGTAGAGTCTCTCCCAGGGGTTACTCACCCAAGAACAGGTCATTGGGCTGTGTTCGTGCTGGTAGAGAGATAACCAGGCCCCCCTTTGTTTGCTGCCAGACAATTTAGCTTTGAACTTAGCCTTGGAAATGTTTTCTGAGCTCGAAAATATGAGTGAGTATAGGCATACTCTGTCTTCTCGGTTTCGATACAGCTCGTCCCAGTGTCTATTTTCATCCAACCACATTACTGCAGACCATGTTTTCGAGTCTTTCTGCATTTAAAATACTCTTAACTGGTTTGTCCTTTTCACACGTTCTGTAACCACTGGGCAAACATTCAGGGCCAAAGTGGCCTTGACATCTTGGTGTTGAGCCAGCCAGGCCCTTCTTAGGTTCACCTCCATGGTTACGTTTTCAATTTCCAAATGCAACACACTGAAAACCTTCCTTTTCACTTTTCTGCTAAATCATCCATAGTTCATTAGTCTCCTATGCATATACGTTGGCGCATCGCCGCAATCTATTCACTACATAGCCAGCCTTTAAGAATACTTTGTCTACTTGTGTTGCTGCATCTGTGCAATTGTAAAACAACTTGATATGTTCTTCATTATTTCTGTAGCATGAACATTGTCATCTCAAGCCCAAAATGTTGTTCATCTTTGATACCTCCCCCTTAGAGTGCCTACAGAGTATTTATGTTCTCTCGTCTCTGCATCTCTTCTGAGTGAATCAGCTCTATTCTTCATGATGTCACCAATCTTCTCTTTTGCTCAGTTTTCACACTTCTTCTGGAATTTCATTCAAATGGCCATCATATTGTCGTGAATGCATATATGGCTTTCTCAATAGGAATCTTACTTCCAAGATTCTCTTCGGTATAGGTATTCTCACTGGCATTGCACGTGCCTTACACTCTGGCTCCCAACATAGGGAGAGATCCTTTAGGTGGGGGTACTTGGCTCCACCTCTACACTCACCCCTCTGGGCGATTCATCAACCACTCTTTCACCAATCTTCACAACTGGACATCCTTGTTTGAAGAAATGCTTCTTTGGGATCCATATCTTAATGACTCCCTTCAGACCTCCTGCTGATTTTTCATGCTCATCGTTACTCCAAGACATAAGCATGCATTGTCCACTTGGACTGCAATAAATCCACTTCCCCACGTACTTCTTAAGGTTCTTTGGGTACAGGAACTTCATTCCTTCAGGTACGTGAATGCTGGCCTTCACGTAGTCTGATTTCTTCATCTGTCAGCGCCTTAGTTTTCCATCCTGATTCAACATCAATCATGATCTTCATTCCTACATCTTTTTTTGCAGTCTTCTTGCATTGTGAGATTATTATCCTGATCACACAAAATCCAAGCATTATCACTATCAAGGCTTCAACAAACTTCAAGATATCTGCCATCCATTGTGGGACCCACGAGAAGATTGATCCAAACCAGTTGCCATCAGCAATGTCTTCCACTTCGTCTATCATCTGGACCTGTAACTTCATCAGCATTGATATGGCCTCTGTCAAGGTGCCATTCACGTCATCATGAGAAGGCATGATTATCCAATTTTGGCACAAACACCTCCATCCATTGCTGCAATCATGTGCAGGACATATCTATCCTGAAGTGTCATCAGTCGTATGGCTCTCAGCTCTTCCTTGATAGCATTGAATCCCTTTATGGTAGTGTTGATAGTCTGCAACAATTCCCATCTGGTGATCTGTAACCACTTAGTATTGTAATCTGTCTGGATCCTGGGCATGAAGATTATCGATGAAGTCTTCCTGAACAATATGTGTTCAAATGGAATGGAATCAAACGCTTCTATTGACTTAGTTGAGAAATAGTTCTCTCTTCATTCGATTTGGGAGTTCAGTAGATCTCTTTTTTCCTCAGATGAACATCTGCTTTAGGAAACTTTCCAATGTCCAGGTCACTTTTAGGAATCACCAATGGTGGAACATGGACATTCACTATAGAACATAGTCCTCTCCAATCCTTCATGTAAGCTCTGCATCCACAAGCCCAGTAGTTGTCCATTATCACTGATGTTCCAATGCTCATTCCTGGCACGTCAAAGATTTGGCCACAATTCTTGTTTTCTCCAAGCTTTCTTGTGCCAATATTTCTGAAACATAGCTTTGAATTATCCAGAGGCACTATCTGTAAGGGCCCTCCTTTTGTCTTTGACTCATGTCAATAGTTGAGCAAGTCTCGGCCATAGAGATTTGCATCCATTCTCTACGATGTCAACAGTCGGTTTGTAGCATCCATTCACTACCCACGCTCTGCAGATGACCACTCCTCCTTCCCATCCATCTGGAGAAAGTACTGATTTCCAAATCTGCATTTGGCCTCAGTTCTTCCACCTTTGAATGTCTTCTGCTGATTTCTCTCAAGTCTTCTGTTCACGTCCCATCTGATTCCAGCCGCTTTCACTCCACGCTGTTCGTATCTTATGTGATTTTTAGTGTGAGCTCTTGCTTTCTTCTTCGTGTCTTGCACATAATCATCTTCATCTGGATCTGTCAATTCTGTTTCCCATGCTAAATAGGCTGTTTGGCCCATGAACTGATCTCTCGTTCGGCAGAGTGCAATGTGAGATAGACCGTGTGCTGTCTGAACATCTATTTCAATGGCTATGAATATCTTAGACTTCCCCGTATTATAAGGCAGGAGTGCACATAAATGGCATTCCACCTCTGAGGTCTCCTTCCTACTTCTTTCATGTGCTGATACCACATGTTGTTTCCCAAATGTGCTGTTAATCATTCAGGACCTGATAATCCTCCCTTGTACTTCTCTTAGTTCTCCTTCATGCCTCATGAGCTCTTATAATCATCTCATGAAGTTTGTCTGCATAATTCCTTCTTACTGGGATAATCATAGAAACACTTGCCAGTGAATTTGGTGTCTTTACATGTGCTACTGGTGTAGAAATAGTCGCCTAAGGTCTCTTCCTATTGGTATAATATGAATGTAACAATGAATCATGAATCGCTTGCAAAGCTGACCCCCCCCCCAAAGGGAAGTTTAGCCATATCTGTCGCAGGATTGGGCGCATTCATATGCACCCCTGGAGTAGGAACAATCAGATAAGGCCTCAGTGGCCTTATAATTGCCACATCTGTACCCTCCTGCTGCATAGGAAGAAACACAGGAACTACTGACTTGTTTGGATCTACATAATAGACAGTATGTACTGTGAGTGGAAGTAGAATAACAATAAACATGATGCATGTACATATTATAACCCGTATGCCTATTTTACACAGCAAAAGCCTCTTGCACGCTGTGGTCCTCTTGTTGTTTGCCACATTGTTGTTGCTATCAATGTTGCCCATAGTGCTTATGATTACTTTTAAGGAAGGAAAATGCAAACTTTAATCGCGCAATCTCAGAAAATTTTCTGGCAATTGCTGGATCTGCTCCACAAACAGCTGACTAGTTGCAGGACAGTTATTAGAATTTCAGATCAACACAAAAATGTTTCGCCCCAAACCAAATGAGGATATGTTTCCAGCAAATAGTAAAAGACCAAAGGCAATAGGTTGTGAATGTTGTCACTCGATAGACCCACTCATGAGTTCAAGGCCTGTCAGTCAATAAACAGATCTGCCTGCGAATTTCATGTATCAGCCAATTTATCATAGGTCGATTTCTAGGATCTCTCAGAAATAGTAGAGTGTTGGTTTGTCATCCAACAAGATAAGGACGCTCTTCAATCAAGAAATAATAGACCATTCCAAGCAGGTTATGAGCGTCTTCATCAGACAGGACCATCTGTGCTTGCTGTAATGTACTCAGACAGCTGGAGGATCTGCTCAATTATGGCTGTGAGCAGTCTCCTCACGATTGGACCATTTTAGGATCTTGCAAGAATACATGAATGTCAAAAGTTCTCCCAACCAATGAAGGAGACTCATTAAGAATGAAGAGGAAAACAGCAAGAATTATCCGAAGAACGTTGCCATTAGGCACCACCATGGGCACCTGCAAAGAGAAACTCAGTGAGAAAGGAATCTGAGAACTGTTCCCTCTTCCAATTGTCAAAGAGGAACTCTAGGTCTGGCATTACTTTTCCCTTTACTCTTTGCTTAGCAGCTACAAGGAGTGTCTCAAATGAACCATAGTCTAATGAACTCTTCATCTGTCTATTGGACAGTCTCTGCATCCTTCTTCCTCGTCATCGATCTAGTCTGCACATGCTGAACTTCTCCGTGGCTTGCTTCCGAATGGGATGGGATGGAGCGGTTTCGCCAGCGTAGACTTTCACGTTGCTAAGGAATATCGAAGCGCGTCTTCCTTGCACCTTCACTGCCAATGGCGTGATGTCCTCTACGATGAAAGGACCATTAAACCCAGGCTGATGCCATTTACAAACAAAGTTTCTGATCAGAACCTGAGCTCCGGGGATTATCTTTGGTAATAAAAGGTCACTTGATCCGGTTGCTGTATGGTCTTCACCTGTGTTCTGAGACAACACCCATCTGCTTGCCTTGGTCTGAAATGACAGAGATACTTGTAGTCATAGATGTTAAGTAGTCACATAGCTCATCTCATAACAATTCTGCTGTTGTCTGGGCATCACTGCTAGTCCTCGATTGAGGAGTGAGCGGCGTTCTCATTCGCCTCCCCTTTACTAGTTCATGGGGCGTGAGGTGATGGTCAGAGCCTAGTTGATTCCTCAATGCTTATAATGCAAGAGGCAGGCAATGCAGCCATTCTTTCTTCAATGTTAACTTAAGCTTGGCTATTCTCTCTTTGAGCAGACCATCGAGTCTCTCACATATTCGTTAGCTTGCAGGTGATAAGGTGAGGAAAATGTATGCTTTATACTAAGCAATAAGCTAATTTGTTCCAATACTTCATTCACTAAATGTGGGCCTTTATCTGATCTTAATATCGCATATATTCCCCATCTAGGAAATACTTATCGGACTAAGAACTTTGCAGCGCAAGTGGCGTCTGGATGTGTGCATGGACCAGCCTCGATCCACCTTGAAAAGGGGCACACCACCACTATCATATATCTATATCCATTACAGACCTGCAGCATATCAACATAGTCGATATGTAAATGCTGAAAAGGACCATTCGGTCGAGGTACAACTCCTCTGACTGTTCGCAATGTGTGCCCAGCAGTAAACTGTTAACATACGATGCAATTTACTACATAAAAAGTAACTCTAACAAATGTGGTACAAACCAGTCCCCTGCAATAGTTATGATATGTTATTTATAATGCACTTAATACCAAGAGGTTTCTAAGCGCAGACCCAGGGATCAAACCTGTGGTGCTCAGTGCGGTCTTGCTCCCAAGGTGAGCACGTTGCCCCTGAGCTATCCTCCCGAGACCAGTTGCTGCCACGTTTTCCCTTGTTACATGCGCAGGGTAGTGTAGCTGTTCTAACACCCCCCCTTAATAAGGCTACAGGCATCACCGGTTTACCAGTGCTTTCCTGTCGCCACAATGCATCGGAAGGGGATAAAGAACACCCCCTCATTGTCCACAGATCTTTCTCATTCTATGGTGCTCCACCTTGAATTTCCAATAATTGTGTCTTCGAAAGATTTCTTTTTAAACCTCTTTTTATTGATTAACCAAAAACCAGCCACGGTCAACATGTCAAGCATCAATCAATGACAGAAAAAGATCACAGTGCAGTTACATTACATTGCTTTGTACAGGTTGTAATGAGGGTGTGGAGCCGCCACAGAGGGGTCCTACGGCAGGTGGAGTAGGGGGATGCCGAGTCTCTGATCCCACTCCCATGGGCACCCTGCTGCCCATCTCACCAGACCTTTGCCATGTTGGATGGCTATGCATTATCAGCCCATCTCAAACCAGACCTTCAGATGCTTCCCAGGGCAGCCCCTGGCGTTGTATATGTGCTTCTCCAGGGATGCACAGCGGTCCATTTCATTTACTCATCATTTAAGGTACAGCCCTTCTGAGGATCCCCACGTGGAGGCTACGAGTCTTTTACCCAGTGCCACCGCAATTACTGATTTTTCATACTTAGTATATTCCACTTCTCCCCAGATCCCAAGTAGCACCAGCCTTGGATCCCGTGGGACTGTTGACCCCAAGATCCAGGTGATCACACGGATGCATTGGCTCCAGAAGCTTTGAATAACATTGCAGTTCCAGAGCATGTGGTAAAAGTTTCCCTCGGCCCTTTTGCTTTGTAGACGGGTCCGATCTTCCACCACCCCCATTTCATCATTGAGGTCCTGTAATAATAGGCCTGATGCAATATTTTATACTTTATTAGGCAGAGTTTGGAGTCTATGCTGATCTCCCTTGGAAACATTAACGCCTCCACCCACTCCTCAGGCTCTAGCTGGCCCACCGCTCTCTCCCATTTCGCCCAGAGCCTAGAGTTTTCCCGGGCCCCGAAAGCGGTTATCACCTGGTAAAGTGTTGACGTGACCTTTGCTGGGATCTTGGCCCGGAGCATGTTTGCTTCTAGGAGGGAGCACTTTGGGATATCTGCCAAGACTGGAAATTGGACCCGAATGGCGTGTGTTAGTTGCATATACCTGTATTGCTTACTGTTGGGTAATGCAAATCCGTTCTGTGTGTCTTCGATAGATTATTAAAGCTTTAATTTCCTATCATCGCCACCATTGTTTCATTCAGATCAGGCGTATCAAAGCTCATAATGTCTGCTGAGTATGTAACTCTTTTTGCCTCTTCGTCTTCTGCGTGAAATAAAGTCTGCTCTCTTAGTGTGCTCTGCGCACCTAACTATCGTAATGACTACTGGGAGTTGTAGTGCCTTAATAAGTCTGTCCAATAAAGCGGCGTGTTGCACTGGAGTGCCGTCCGCTGGATGTAGCCCCTCCTTTTCCAACGTGCTAGCCCTGCGTGTACTGTCGACGTCACATAGTCAGAGTCACTGTACAGGGTCACTTCCTGGTCTGCGCTCTTCTTGAGCGCGACAAACAGTGCCACTAATTCTGAAGCCTGTGCTGAAAAGGGAGGCTGTAGTCGTGCACTTGTCATTGCTTCGAATTCTCAATTAGCCGCGTGCTTAATCACAACGGTGCCTGAATATCTTTGCTCATCAGTTTGATCAATTTTCAAAGAATCATCAATAAAGAGACTCTCCCCAGCGGCTAGTGCATTTTCTTCCACTCTTGGGATTTCATCATAGAACTCCTGATAATTCGAGCAGTCATGTGCCTGCTCGTCGTCTGCCAGTGGTTCATCTACAAGCATGGCAGAGTTCACCATTTTACATCTGACTTTAATCGCTGGATTCGATATAACCACCCCATAAGCAGAAGCTCTTTGAGACATCAGTGTACTTTTAGGTTTTTCTAAAACAGCAAATAATGCATGCTCAACAAGCAACGTAATAGAACACCCTATCACAATGCTGGCAGACTTCTCAATGGGGAATGCGGCAGCTGCCAAAGATTGGTCGCAAGTGAAGTGACCCCTCATTACTGGGTCCAAAATCCCACTGTAATATGCTAAAGACTTGTAACCCAACATAGTTCTCTGCGCGAGTACTGCCGTCATGACTGTTCCATTCGTGTGCGAAAATTAAATGAATTCCTCAGAATAATTAGGAATCTGTAAAACTGGAGCTGTCCAAATTGCCTTTTTTAACTCCTCAAACCCTCCCATTTCCTCAGACCATACAATCTTTTCCTGATTTGCTTGAGCCTTTTTCAGGGCCTGCAACAATGGTCTTGTATATAAACTATAATCAAATACCCATGCTCTCACATAATTACATAGTCTGAGAAATTGCTGCATGTGCTTTATCGTGTGCGGTTTTGCTGTTTTCAAAATTGCCACAGCCCTTTCAGGTGTAATTTTCTTTCCTTCATGCAAAATTAACTGACCTATGTATAACAACTCTTCTCTGCAATACTGCAATGTTTCTTTGTCCACCTTATATCCTTTATTGGCTAAAACAATCATTAGCCGAACAGAGTCTCGTCTGCATTCTTTCTCTGATGTGCTGCAGACCAAAATAACATCTACGTATTGCAATAAAACAGTTGATAAATCAATATTGCTTAAGTCCATCTGCAGGAATCTATTGAAAATCAATGGAGAGTCACAATACCCTTGAGGTAATCTTGTGCTTTTTAACTTAGTCTGTCTGAACATAACTGATGTCAGATCCTGAGAATCTTTATGAAACGGGATTGAGAAAAATGCATTATTCAAGTCAATCACAGTAAAATATCACACCTCAACACGGATAATACATAAAATCGTCGCTGGATTAGGAACTAGAGGAAACTCAGCCTCTACAATCTGGTTAATCGGGCGCATGTCCTAAATTAAACGCCACAAGCCCCCCTTCCATTTCTTGACGGGATACACTGCGGTATTGCCTGGTGACTCTGACATCACTAAAATACCTTCACTCAACATAGTATACTGCAGTGCTCGAGGTAAAATTGCTCCTGTCTTCTTTTTAATCTTAACTTCTCCAACCCCCTTTAATAGGCCTATGTCCTAAGGAATGTGGTCCATAATGAAACTGGCACCTTTGCCATGTTTTCATCAAAAAATGCGGGACGCTGTATCATGTTCATTCTCTGTGGAACCTCGCGTCTTTCTGCCTTAACCCAATATGTAATGCTCATCTCGAACACTACTTCATCAGATGGGTCGTCTTTAAATATCTCCTCATTGGTAACGTCAGTTAATCAATAACCTTCTCCAATGGCAATTACTGTGCTCCATGATCTGCCTTTATCATCAAATCCTATAAGCATAACCAAGACCCCATGTTATAAAGCTGCTTGTAACTGCAAGGGACAAATCCGGCCCCCCCTTTTCTCCATGGGAATCTCTGGTCTAAAGAGAAATTCATCAGGTACTCTCATAGTCTTACCCACTAACCCAGGAAACCATGTAAACAAAAATGCATACCCCATAATGAAATACTTCTGGTTCTAGCACTACTCCTCGTATGGCTATTTGTCCTGTCAATGTCATAATTAATTCGCTCACATTTAAAAAATGTATTCCTGGAGTTGAACACACTATGCCTTCATCAGTAAACGATATTGTCATATTCAACTTTGTCATCAAATCTCGCCCCAGTATATTAACTGGTGTCTGTTTTGAATACAGCAATGGAACAGACATATTGCATTCTCCTATAGAGACTGGCAATTCCTCAGTAAAAGGAACTCTACGATTTGATTTCATCGTCTTTCAATCCCCTACCCATATTAATTTCTTCTTCTCCACATCTCCCTCAATTCATCTTCCTCTCGCCTTCGTTGCAACCTATGTACTTTCATTCTTTGGGCTTCTATCTCTTCTCGTTTCCTCTCTTCTAGCCTCTCCTTTTCTTTCCTTGCCTCATATGTCCTCTGTTCTTCCCTTTCCTTGCACTCTTTATCCCTCTATTCCTTGTATGCCTGGTCGTCTTCTTTCTTTCTTTTCCTGCTCTTCTCTCGCCTTTCTTTCTCGAACCCCATCAATGCCCTAATCGTCTATCTTAAGCAATATGTGTCCTCCCATCCATTCATTCTGTACTATTATTTCCTTAGCTTTCTTTTATTTATTTCTGCTTCCCTGCTTCTTCCTCTATCTCTATTTATCTATCTTCTGTCCTTCTTCTCATCACACTGTTTACTTTCATCGCGTGCTGTTATATCCTTGCGTTCTCTGCTCTTATTCTCTTCCACATTATCCTCGCTGCTATAAGCGGTGGGCACATATGTTGGATTAACACGCCCGCCGCTGCTTTTAATTCCTTCAAAGCGTAAAATCCCTTCTCTTCTGTGTCTGCACTCTTCTCTTCAGGAGGGTAGAGGGGAGGGCCAAAGGAGTTTTCTCCTCCCCTTTATGCTGATTGAGCATCCACTCCCTATAAGCTAATCTTCTTTCTCGCTTTGGTACATCTTCCAGTTCTAAAATAGCTAACCTTTTCTGCAGCTTTTATCCCTTATGTGTGGCATGCAAATATGTCATCACATGTCGTTATAAGTCTTCTGACAGCAAACCTTCCTGAGGCCACGGTATGAGTGTCTTATTTGTCGTGCCTTAAACCCATTCGGAATTGTATTTCCTTATTTTCGCTGTGTATCTAGGTAGTGTCCTACATAAATGTAAAAGAGGTGTATCCCCCATGATTACTGATCGGTTTTGATCGATACTTAACCGTTGTTTTACTTGATTGTTTATTTTATCAAATATAACACGCGATCAATTAGCAACGGCACCATCAATCACTGTTTATTATCTTAATCGTAATATGTATTTTTACTGCTCACTTTATTTTAAAAATGTATGCAATGTTTTATTTTCTCCTTTGTTTAGACTTTCTACTAATCTTTTTTATATCGTTGTTGTATTATTAGTATGTTAAGAGTCTTATTTACCTATATATTTTCCTTTGATTTCTCCCTTCCCGGTTGACGTCAGTCTCTTGGTCACATTTTACACCAATCTCTTACATTTTTTACTATCGTTTTATATTTATCAGTCTAGACACAAAATATTTATTTTTGCAGTTTTATAAGCCCACATATGTGCACTTTAAAAATGTTGTTTACTGTTTATGCGTTCCTTTACTATCTTAGTAAATGTGTCCCGTGTTTGATACACACTCTTCTGAGGGCCTTGCCTTAAGAATCTTAAAATAACTTGATGCTGTGAAAACCCCAAGGGTCTTTTCCCCCTTTCTGCCGAGCTGAGTGGAAAGCCTGGCGAAGAATGCCAAAAGAGAAAAACACGAGACCCCTCTATTTCACAATATACCTTCCCTAGTCTCTCTGATGCAACTACTTGTCTGTCGGCTTGGAACACTATAACACCTACCATCCCAATTATTCTTCTCCCCGTTCCTCTGACTATTATTTTCTGAACTCTCAGTCCGCTTTTATAAAACACTACAGTTCCCATACTACCCCCCCCCCTATTCATTGCACGACCAAGATACCTCTGGCTTTTTCCTCTGAGACTGTCCCGCTAACGACATCAGGCAGGGTTGGGCAATTGCCTATCATTAAACACACCTAACTTCCTTCACACTTCCCCACACGGATAAAAGGCGGAGTAAGAAAGCACACTCTGAGTGAGGAACGGCACACGAGGAAACAGCAGCTCTGAGATGTTGGTTTAATACCAGGAGAAAGACTGAGAGACCAGAAAGGGTTGCAAGGTAGAGAATTGCCCTTGACCTTCAAAGAATGTTACTTTCATGCACCTAGGAAAGTAAGAAGCCTAAGACCTGGAGCTAAAGCTGAACAAACCTACACTATGCATCGAAGGTACCCGGGGCTCTCCCACATTGATAAACATGGCAGGGAGGAGCAATTGCCACAGTGGTACTGTCCTTGGAGCCTACAACAAAGCAGCGTCAGTAAAGACAACACAGCCGGTGAGTCGGAGGGACTGATACCAAACCAGCTTGTGTTTGAACCAAGGTTTCGAGCTGCAACCTTGTATGAAGAAATCCAAAGAGGACAGTGTGTGAAAGTCATCTTATGAGTGACAAGGATATAACTGGAAACCAAATGAACTTAGGGGAAGCCAAGCGTGATACCATATACAGAGAGGTCCAGCGCCATGTGGGTGCTCATTCAAAGGTCTCTGTTAGATATTCAACTGAATGGCAACTGTATTGTAAAACTGAAGTTTGTATCGAAGTGGTCCTGCAACGGTTCAATCTAAATCCAGTGCACATTTGCAAGGCTTCAACACGGTGAACAACAATTGGTCCGAGCCCGGCTGACGTAGACTGATTGGAAAAGGGAGTCGGACTGAGCCTGGCTGAGGGTGATCCGTAGTGAACTGTGCATCACCTGAGAAAATGAATACTCTGAACTTTGTAAAAAGTAGGATCTGAGCCCGGCTAAGGGGGATCTTCAGTAACGATCGTAAAATAACAGGGATCTGAGCCCGGCTGAGGGGGATCCAGGGTGAAGCACCCGAATTGAAAACTTGTAAGAAGAACAGAACTGTGTATTGTATTTTCTGTGCATCATGCCCTCTGAATCAAAAGACTTGGATGAGAAAAGAGACTTGGGCAAAGAAAGCCCTGTTGCTGGAAATAGAACTGTATTCTCGTGTCAAAGAAGCCAGAGTGTGTGCTTTGCTCGAGTGCACCGTCTTGCCCCATACTGAAAACGTGGGGAAAGGGAGGCCAATGGCCCAAAACATCCTGACATATCCTTTTGTGAACACTTCTTTCTTTTTCATGAACATTTCGCGCACACGATTTGCAAGTTAGCAGTAAGGATTGGCAATAGTTTTTTTAGTGTAAGCCCTTTTATTTTGACAAGACTCCACTAGGACTGCATTATTATTATTTGATGTTCGTAGCTTGCTCCCATCTGTAGATTTAGGTTTAGATGGGCGTTTATCATCCCTTTGTGAAAGTTCAATAAACACCTTCGAACTTTGGTCTCTTGTGTCCGTCTTACGGTTGATACCATGCCTAAAATCCTGTTACTTTTTACACATATTTATTTAGAATAAAATCCCTCCTCCTATTTTTGCCATGCTTATTCTGCTTACATCAGTGACTCAGTTTGAGTCCTCCGGCATCGACTCTGCCCTCAACCGACCAGTTTGCCTTCTATCCACAGCGCATCTGTAGGGACCGGATAGGAATTTCATCAAGGAGGGAACTGTCGACCAAATCTTATTCACACTTGACTCTGTGCACCGCTCTCCACAGGAAGCTCCACAGTCCTCTGGCTTGTGGCAGGAGCAGCCAAGCATCCGGGGGCCTGGATCTGACCTGGGTTGACTAGACCGTAACAATCCGCGCCACTACCAAATTGTGCTGTAGCACCTTGAAGCTTATTTTGTGCTAGATGGAATTACAATAATGGTCCCAACCAAATAACCGGACAGATTCAAGGAAGATGGCAAAGTACTACTTTATTCTCAGTTTAATAAATTAGGGGGACCTGACAAACATCGGACTGGTGAATGCACACCTATGCCCAAGTTTGCTTGTGCGGAGGTCTTATACCCCAATGAAAGTCATCTATGATGTTGTACTACATGGCAAATTACAAAACCTGTTGAGTGGAGGGATTAGTTAAGCGAACATGTCTACTTATAGAATATATAAGGGTTAATGTTTCATTGGCTACTCCTTGTCTGTAGGACACACAGTTTATTAGCTGTAAATGCATACAGTACTGATTATAGTGGACAAAACATCAGTGGATTGGCTCTTGCAACGTTGTGTGTTAGGTTCTCTCCCAACTCCACTGATTGGTTGGCATACTATCCCAACCTTGGTCTTTTGGCTCCTTAGCAGCACATATGTGAAACAAGACTTAGGTGTTTGAATCACATCAGATTACTCCCCATTTTCCCAAATAGTCCATCTCTCATTGGCAGGCCACTAGCCTGCCAATGAGAGATGGCAGGCTAGTGGCCTGCTAGGATGGCAGGCTAGGATCATTTGTAGTTTGATCCTGTTGCTGCTGACTGTCCTGGAACATTCAATGGGGGTGTGAGCACACCACTATCTTCACTTGAGGCTCTAATGAATAGTCTTTGTCTTCGACTTCTGAGTCACGTGTGTGTGGACCACAAATGTGTCCATTTCAGCCTTCCATTCACTGCTATTTCATTTAATCATGCAGGGTGATGTTGCTCCTTCTGTCTTCTAGAGACTTGTTCACTCTATCTCATATGTACTTTGTGTGCTTTCTTTTAATTGACCAGTAGTTTGGCTCTCACTGATGTTTTCATCTTCCTTCATCTAAAAAGAATGTCTCACATTCGGAGCTTATCCACATACTCCCTTTGTGCTGTATGCTTTTCCTTTAAAAATAGCATCTTTACTAAGGGCCAACCTTGACTCGTCAGGTCTGCTCACGGGGCTGTATTTCCACGTTTCCTGAGTCTTACAGCCTCGGCCTGTTTCTGAGATAGTTTAGTTACATTCAACGTAAACAGTTGTCCATTTTCCTGATATGGCCGTCCTTGCCACATTATACATTCCTCTAGAGCAAGCTTTTATATGTTGTATTTCTACCTTCTGATACTGCTTATTTAAAGGTATTGATCAGTACGTTACTTCATCTTCTTTTAGATCCATGATCACTTTAAGCTTCAGGTTCATGTTACTCTTATTGCTTCAGTTACTTCATTACTATTTTCATATTGTTTCAGCATAGGTTCATATATCATTTCCATGACATCACTTTGTCCATGTCAGATTTTATTTAACATTCATTCACGATATTCACTGATGCATTCTAACATCTTGGCAAACAACATCCTTCCCTGTAACTTTCCTCCATGCAATATCCTTCCAAACTTTCAGTGCGAAGGTACATTCTGTATGGCTGTCTGAGTGCATAGCGTCTCTCATACACTCTGTGGTATCGGAACAATACAGTGGGGTCCCATCAATAGCTCTTCTCTGACTTTTCCAATATGACGGTGAGGATGCAGGTACTGGCAGGATAGCGCCTACCTGCTCCTCTACAATACATTTACCAAAGTTCTACAACGGGTACAATAGGCCAGACAAACCGCCAAACGAAAAGTGTCATTTAGACAATCTGCTGTGAAGTATCTAGGCTTCTTTGTAGGCAATGGGATGGTCCAACGTGAGTGAGATCGAAGGGCTTTCTTGGGACTACTGACGCTTTATTCCCAACTTTTCATCCATTACGGCCTCTTTGACCGATAAACGAAAAAACGCTGAGCTACAGAAGATAAAGTGGGGTAAGGAAGAACAAAGTTGCTTTGACACCCTGAAAAACATGCTCTATAGAAAACTAGTCCTTAAGGTCCTGAAGTTCCCTAACTTTTATAAAGAGTTTGTACTCTAAACTGATGCATCATTACTTTATTGAGATTAAACTTTATTGTGATTAAACTTCCTCAACTCTACAAAGGTGAATGTAAGTGTGAGGAACTACAGGTATTAAACTCTATAAATATCAACAGTTTAGTACTTTGTCAACGAGGAACAGGGGAGTAATGAAGACCAATGACGTGAACAAGAGGAATGCCGCCTGGTTGTCTTGAAGGGGCCCCTAGGGGACCCTTGCGTTTGGAAACCAGGCACAATCACCACACACAAACTGATACGCTAGACACAAGGTTGTATTCCCAAAAGCTAGGGTTTATTGCAAAGAAAATAGTCTCAGTTGGCCAACTGGGTCTCACACCCCGCGACGTGTGTCTCCAGACCCCGAGGGACGCAAGAGTCTGAATCATTCTACAACAGTTACATATATACAAAATTAGCATCTTACAATCAGCGGTGACACATTCAATACCGCCCATAATGCATTTCCTTTGAACTGGGTTCGATGATTGACAATTGTGACAAGTATGACACCTTCAGACATTGATTTTAGCAACAGTTTGCAATTTTGAGCCTGCAGACAAAGTTCTTTGTTTAAGAGAACCCATTACTTCTATTTTTGCAAGCAAGCTGCGTGCAGGGGAGAGACACATTCCAGGCCTCGCTATCTCCTAGTTTCTATTCGTGTGCGAGGGGTCAACCCGCTCTCCAGGGCTCTACAGGGCTCAGAAAGGGGGGCCACAAAGAAGAGCATTATTCAAATTAATTGTTCGTTTATATCATTTCTACTGCATGAGCGAGACTGGCTGGCACCTGTGTAATGATGTCTTGCTGCTTACTTCCAAGGACTTGTGAGGGAGGAGACCAGGCATTTCTATCTGAGTCGCCTGCGTTATGTTTCAACAAGTATCTCGCGGCCTCGCTCTATTCATGAACAATAAAATAATAGTCGAGCAGAATAAGATTTCAGCAAAGCAGTTTTGACAGAAAAGCAAGAGGCGAAAGTTAAAAACAAAATGGCGATTTCAATCACTTCAAAATGGCCACACTTTAGTCAAGCTGATAGATGCGTATTTCTAATACCAACACATGAGGTGGTTGGTCTTCGGCCAACTAAATACATTGCCTCCATCATTGGGAGGTACCTACTTTTTCTAGACTGACAAACCCTCCTTTTGGCCGTATGTCAAATGCCTCATCCATACCTTGCATCCCCTTCTGACCAAGTATCTGATTCTGAATCTTGCATACTGCTAGTTTCCTCCTCATTATCATTGTTATCAATATTAATTGACATGAATTGTTTCACTGTCTTTATTTCATCATTTATTTGGGTATCTAATTTAGTGGTGCTCTTTTTTTGTTACTATCTGTATACACTCCACTTATTTCAGTACAAATTATAGGTAAGCAGTGTATACAACAATATGTCATAAATATTCCTAGTACTGCTACTAGGATTGCAACTAATTTCCATCCCCATGAGCGTAATACTTCCCAGAACCAGGAGCTTATGTTCAATTCCCAAATTCCTGGGGGGTGTAGGTCAGAGCTCAAAACGTGCAACTTTCTTATAGCTTTGAAAATCATTGGGGAGGAGTCGCTAACAAATACACAACATGCTGATCCCACAATTTTGCAAACTCCCCCACGATCAACCAAGATTACATCAAGAGCCATCCTATTTTGGAGTGTCATCAATCTAATTCCTTTCTCCTCTGTCATATTGTATAATATATCCGTTGTCCCATTTATTGTTTTTTCTAATATTCCAGACAGTTATCTTATATTCTAGGAGTTTGCTTGGCCCCAAAAAGGTAGTAATGATTTTACTATGTCTTCCGCGATCAAACCTCCTTCCTCATTTCGCAGTGGTCTTGACCTGGACAATTTGGCTATATCTGCTGTTCTTGAAAGCAATAACCCCGGGAACAAAAGTCCCAGGTAACAAGTACCTCCCCAATTTCTAGGCAACCAAGGATACGCTTTTTCTCCACATATGAAATAAACAGGGTCACCTACATAAACTGGTTCTACTTCTCTATCAAGGAATGCTATATTCATGCATCTAGTGAATGTCCCAGCTGAATAGGAGCCCTCTTTTCTTAGGCAAAAGGGGACAGAACGTGGACTGTAATTTACTGTATAGGAAGGGGGCACTGTGTCTTTACTTCCTTCTGGGTTCACATGAAACATGATTACAGATGATTTATAGGGCACAAATAATCTGTCTTGTGGCATCACTACTGGTGCGATCAATCGTGCTTTGTGAAATATTGAACAACCTACAGGTTTCATAACAATCTCCTCGAATTAATTCATATTTGTTCTATCTAATTGACCAGATTCACTTTTGTTCCACTTCCCATAATATAATGCTCTCAAGGACGCGTAGCATGCAGAACTCAATGGCAAATACCAACCAATTCCCTTACCACCATGCTGTGGCAAGTGGGCACATACCCAACAATTATTTTTTCTTAATATTGAGTGAACCATATTCATTATCAACAATAATGTGTTATTCCCATAACCTTCCCTGTGTCTTTCTTCCATTGGGGACAAAGTATAAGTAATTACATGGACCGGGCTTTCAGTAATGGAGATGTTTCTAACAGGCAAGAGTACTTCCAATGGGTGTATTTCTTCTAAGTACCATAATACCAGTACTGTTGTCATTGGGGTAATATACTCATCACACACATGATTATTGTTAAGATCAGCATACCATTTTTTCGGCAATTTCTTTTTTTGTAACCTTCCAGTCTCTATAGTTAACTCATCAGCAGTGGTGCAGGAGGAGGAAAAAGTTGGTCCCGGCATTTTCTCTCGCTGTCCTTCTCCAATTCAATATTCGTCGTGAATATCTCTTCTCGTTGCGCTCGTTCAAATGTCAATAAGTTCCGAAAATGTCAACAGTTTATTCTGTCAGTTCTCTGCCGCCTGGATTGCTATACGTTTGGCAAGATTTCTGTGCATCTGCACATTGCTCAAAGAACTCCAGAGCAGTTATCAATTGTCTTCGTACCATGTGAGCCTCTCTTGTCTGTAAGGGGTGATCTGCACATGGATTTTTGTTTTAGCACTGAAGAGCCGCGCTCTTGGGCTGTCTGATTTGCCCAACCCTCAAGCCGCTCTCCCCTAGGCCTCCGGTTCCTACTTCATCCTTTACAGGAAACAGAGGCAACAAAAGATTGAAAGAAATTAAGATTTGATCACTCCTTCTTCCGAGGCCGTAAATGATACCGCCTTGCTCCTGGTATCCTGTGATCAATGAATAGTGCGGACGCACTTCCAGACTCGAGCTCGGAGTCAGCTTGCGGCGCATTGGCAGATGGTGGGTGCCAAAGTGGTACACGCTTTGTGTCAGTCAGCAGTGATGCAGGTTCTGCTGTACAACGTTGGGGCACTCTTTGCCCTTTCTCCTTTATAGCAATTTTTTCAGGCTTCGTTTCAGGCTCAGACAGATTTTGTGGCAAAGAACTGTCAACAATTTCTTTCGTCTCTGGGGCTGCTGTCTCTTTCTGGTCACGACCATCAGGCAGTTTTTCAAATGGCGATGGGACCTTTTTGGAATGCGTTGCATGTATCCACGCCTTTCTTCCGTACATGCGGATTGCAGTCTGGGTTGTCAAAAGTATCTGGTAGGGTGCACGCCATCTGGGTGCAAGTGATGACTTCCTCTCGAAATTCTTCACCAGAACCCACTCTCCGGGTTCCAGTGAATGCCCCGGACCAGTGTACCTGACGGGTAGAGCCTCCTGTACCTGCTGATGAATCAAACGCAATTTCTGAATTAAAGGATTACAGCAAATGCTGATCACAGGATATTCTAGCTCATTTAGCCGCCTTGGCTGTGGTGCACACCAAACATTCACCGGCCTCCCCATCACTATCTCGTATGGGGAGAGCCCAGTTCTTGCTCGCACAGATGTGCGCATACACAGTAACGCTGGTGGTAATGCGTCCACCCAGCTCAATTTGTTTCCTGCACAAATTTGACTTATTTTCACCTTTAAAATGCCGTTGTGACGTTCAATAAGACCGGCACTCATGGGGTGTCTAGAACAATGGAATCTCTTGTCAATCTGGAGACCTGCGCAAATCTGTAATATCACTGCGCCCACAAAATGCGGACCATTATCTGACCATATGACAGGGGGCAGACCAAACCGTGAAAAATACTCCTTTAACATTTCTTTTGCAGTGCTCATGGTGGTGCAGTCTTTTAATGGATATGCTTCCACCCACTTACTGAACACACATATAACCACTAAAACATATTTCAAGTTTTGCCACCTCTCCATCTTTATGAAATCAAAATGGATTACCTCAAATGGCATAGAGGGAGGGCCGAGATTGCCTGTTGGAGTCACAGTTCCCTTCCCCACATTGTGTTGTAGGCACGTGATACAATTTTGGACCAGCCTCTCTGCATTTTTCTTTGTGTGTGTTCTCCCATACTGTGGCTAGATGCTGGACTATCTTAGCACAAATGTGTGTAGGGCTGTGGGCCATCGTGACCATTGCAGTTGCATAGGAGTTGGGCAGCATCCAGTTTTTACTTTTCTTGTCTACCCAGCAACCTTCTAGATCTAATTCTGCAGAGCCCTCAGCCCATCCTTTTATCTCGTCAGTAGTAGCTTCTGCCTGCATCTCTTTAACAGTGGCAATTCCATTTTCTATCATGCAGGGCATTTCCTCACTGTACTGTCAGCATTTTTGTATTCAAATCAGTGGCAGTTTGCTTTGCAATTCTGTCTGCAAATGCATTTCCCTCTCCCACTTTACATGTTACCTTTTTATGCGCCTCGCATTTCACTATTGCTAGGTGCTTCGGACACGTAAGTGCAGACAGTAATCGTACAATCAAAGGGCCATGTTGAATTCTGGCTCCATGTGATGTCAAGAAACCCCTCTCAGCCCAGAGTCACCAAAGTTATGAACCACGCCAAAGGCGTATTGGCTGTCAGTATATATGTTCACACTCAGGTTCTCAGAAATCTCACAGGCTCTCGTCAAAGCTATTATCTCTGCGGCTTCTGCAGAGTTGCAGGGGATTCCTTTGGTTTCCACAATTCTTTTCAGTGTAGTTATAGCATAGGCAGCAGTTAATGTGCATCAGGTAATTTAAAACAGGAGCCGTCACAAAACAGTTCTCCATCTGGCTCTTTTTGTGGGGTATCTGTTAAATCAATTCTTTTCGTTTCTTCCTCAGTAACCATTAAACAATCATGGGGAGGTGATTCATTTTCACCTAATTCTTCCGTAAGCAGTGGTATTAATTCTGCAGGATTCAAAGCGCTACACCTCATAGTTTGGATGTGTGGCGCAAACAGGATAATCACGTATCTAGTCAATCTAGCAGATGTGAGGCATTGCGTCTGTGTTCTATTTAATAGAACGTCTATGGCATGTGGCGCCATCACAATTAAGGTGTGCCCCAGTACCATTTCTTCCGTTTGTTTCACTGACGCAGCAGCCGCTGCAACAGCTCGCAAACAACATGGTAGTGCGCGCGCTACAGGGTCCAGCGTGGAAGGAAAATAGCCGCATGGCCTATTTCTTGCACCTTGTTCCTGTGTCAAACAGGCCAATGCACAGCCTTCATTCTCGTGTACAAAAAATCTCAATTTTTTTTCATAATTTGGTGTGCCCAAAACTGGAGCAGAACACAATGCAGTTTTGAGCAGATCAAATGCTTTCTGACATTCTTCATTCCACTGCAAAGGCATCACAGCATCCTTTTTTGTCAATGCCACCATTGGCTTCCCAATCAATGCAAAATTCATAATCCACTGCCGGCAATAAGAAGCAATGCCTATTATAACTCTGACTCCTTTCTGTGTTTTTGGAATGGGCATACCAGAAATACTCTCTATCCTCTCGGGTGTCAGTCTTCTCCCCTCTCTTGAAAGTAGGTAGCCCAAATAAGCTACCTCCTTTCGACAATGGAATTTCTTTAAGCTCGCTTTATGGCCATGCACTGCTAAATGTGACAATAGTAAAACAGTCGCTTTTTTACAAATCTCTTCTGTATCAGCAGCGAGCAAAAGATCGTCTATATATTGTAACAATACACATCCAGTCGGTAATTCTAACATATCTAGTTCTTTCAGTGCCCTGCTGTAAATATTCAGACTCTGTGTAGCCCTGTGGAATGCGCGTGAATGTAAATGATCGTCCTCCTAATGTGAAGGCAAACAAATATCTACTTTCCTTGTGTACTGGAATACTGAAGAAGGCATTCTTCAAGTCTATAACACTAAAGTACTCTGCCGAGGCGGGAATCATTGTCAAAATCGTGGTGACATCTGGGACCAATGGGAATTGAGGGTCAACCACTTTGTTTAATGCGCGCAGATCAATTCTGAAACAATATGATACTTCATTACCCCCTTTCTTATACACCAGGAGAATGGGGCTGTTACATATACTGCCAGTAATCTCTTCAATCACCCCCAGTTTTACCAGATCTGAAACAATACTCTTCAATTATTTCTCTCCCTCTGCTGAAATTTTATACTGTGGAATATGCGGTAGCGTTCCTCCTTCTTTTGAAACTATCTTTACTGGCTCTATTTTCAAGCATCCCACATCATTGTCATTCATCGCCCATATGCAAGTTGGCACTTTACTCAATTCTCCTGGCAAAGGTTTGGACAAAAATTCAGATACTGGTACATTCTGTGGCGAAATTGTCAAGAACACTCCATCCGGAGTGCAATGGATAACTGCACTTTGCTTTTTCAATAAATTTAAACCCAAAAGATTTTCCCCACAATTTTCTGTTAAGAGAAATGGACAATATTCAGTGAATGGACCTAATGTCACTGCTACTGGTTTGGATACTGGATTGATCACTGGGGTACCTGAAAACCCAACTGAAATATTTCTTTGCCCTCACAGTGGTATCTCCGGAACCAAGTGATGGTCTATCGAGCGCTTTTGCGCTCCGGTATCTACGAGAAAGCTATGCTCTCTGTTCCCGACTTTCATTTCTACGTAGGGTCCTTTTTGATTCACGGGAAAAGGCACTGGTTACGACCCCTGTCCTGGGCTGTCCTAGTGAGGGAGCAACACATCATACCTATTTGGTTGTGAATCAAAAAATTTTCCCGCCCCTCCCTCTATTTCCATTTTGCGTGTTCTGTTGGCTCTGGTTTTGGCTAAAAGCATTCTGATTTTGAGCTTGGTTCTGATTCTGGGTAACATTTCCTTGATTATTTTGGTGCTGCTGCATATTGTTTCTTTTCTGCCCATTTGTTCCTGGGTGCCCCCTATGCTGGCTTCTCTGTCCATACCCATTTCTATTTTGTAAATGTGGACATTGCACTCGCCAGTGGTCTTCCTCTCTGCAGTACGCACACTGATTTAATCCCAAAGGGCCTCCATGCATATTCAAATTACTTCTGCCTTGTGCGTTCCCTCTTCCTCTATTGTGTCCTGTCACTTGCTGAAGTAGCACCCTTGTTTTCAAATTCACCCTATCCTTCACCTCTTTCTCTTTCTCTGTATTCACTCTGTACTCATAATATTGGGCCATATGCAATACTTCGCTCAATGTTTTTGCTTGCCATGCACTTTCTGATGTCATTATTAAATTTTGGATTGGAGGTATTAATCCTCACACATACTTATCAACAAATAGTCTTTTACCTGCTTCTGTGCTTACATCCTGTCCACTAAAATCTGTGAATACTTCCTCAAATCTATTAAAATAATCTGTGGATAACCCATCCTTGGCCTGAACACATGCAGTTAATTTGTCCCATACAATTCTTTTTTCTGGAACTATTTCCTTCAATTTTTGTATTATCCGTGCTGGTAACGCTGCCATATTTGCCAATGGTTTTCCGTCCGCTTCTCTATTCTTATCCTCTGCTACTAGCTCCACCCAAGTGGCGCCATAGGCCACATCATCATCCACTTTTCTTATCTGCTTCCATATATCTGCTGGCACAACTACTGGGAATATTAAATCTATATCATTCATAGTGAACATGGACGATTTCAAATAGGACTCTATTTCCTTATAGAATCCCACCAGATTCTTCCTTATGTCGGGAACCGTCTGTTTATATTATTCACTTCCTGCCTGGAGGAGCGGACGTGCACATATTGTGCTGTATAATGTGCTTCCATTACCCGTGCTGGTTGCCCATTGGCGGTGGGAATCTCTAGCTTAGGCACAAAAGTAGGTGGGACTTCCCTCATAGGAAATACCGCACTCACTTTTCCTCCCCCTTCTCCACATATGCAATATTATTCCAAATCAAGTGATAAGGCTGTTTCTCCTGTTCCACGTTCTAATGCTCTCTTGTATACCGCCATCAAATCTGGGGGGCTAGCTTTCTTGTCATCTATATCTTTGTCTACCAAATATTTAGCCATTGTCTGCAGTGCTTTTCTTTTCATTGGCAAGGGGTATTCATCAAATATCTCATGTATTTCCATTGTGGGAATATTAGGATCTGTAATCCATCTTAACGCCTCTTGTTAACATACTTTTAATTTCTCACTCGCCAGTCTTGACGACGGAAGAAATCGCTGCTGCACATATGGTATTGCCACCTCGCCCCTGTCTCTCCCTATATCGTTTTCCCTACATCCTGGTATGGCAAACATTTCAGCATATGCATCATCAAGTTCATTCTTAAATTCAAAAAGCCTGTCTACATGTTCCTTTATTTCTTCATCTCTCTCTCTCTACATCGTGCCAACGCATTAAAATCCAACAACTGCTGTCGCGGTACCCTCCCAATCAACTGCTTCCATTTCCCCTTTAAATATTCCCCCATGCATTCCAACACTACCTGTCTTTCATTGCTCCTCCTGAAATCATACATCGGAGCCAGTGTCAATGTTTCATCATTCCGGTCTATAAACATCTCGGCCTGTTCTTGCAGCTCCCGTTTTTCTCTCCTTGCTAATCGCGCTACGGGTCACCCTAGTGCATTCACTTTGTCCCGTCAAGTTCAAGTATTGGAGGTGCGGATGGGACAGCGGGAACAGGAAGTAACTGCTGCGACGCTGGCTGGCTAATGGGAGGCGCTAGTTGTATGATTTGTGGCTGTGCTGGCATCTGAACAATAGGGAGGGGCTGAGCAACTGAAGGGGGCTGAGCAATAGACACTGGTTCGGTCTTCTTAATCCCTCTTATTGGGCGCTCTCACTTTGTTTGAGTTAATATTTTGCTTATCAACTCATCTGATGAATGCAGCTCTTATTGTGGATATATCTTGTCTATATTCAACTGATCACGTCTGTTTGATTTTCTCAAACTATCATCCCACTCCTCCTCCTTTTCTTTCACTCTTTCTGCTTTCAACTTATTCCTGCGTGCGCTCTTCTCTCTGCTTTTACAACGAAGCATAGCTTCCTTCCTCCAGTCTCTAAGGATATCAAATGCAGCTGGACGTGTTTCTTTTTTAACAACACCTTCTCCAAATCTATTCTCAATATCTCAAAACTCCCGTGATTCGACCATTGTAAATCTTCCTCTTTTCTGGTTTGCCTATGCCAAATCTCACAAAACATTATCGCCCCTACACCATACTTCACATACATCTCATACGCTGGTGACCCCACGGGTGGCGCGACCTGGCCAGTTTTCAAAGATTGTCTACCGCAGTGGAAAAATCCTGCTAAGGTGGACAATACCCCAGCCAAGTTTTAACCTTACCCTCGGCTAATCAACCTTACAATGGGCGTTTGATTTTGCAAAATCAACTCTCAACCAATATCAGGGTTACTTCGAATCGGGGCACGACTCACCTGATCAATCTAGTCGTCTTTCAAGACGCAATTCGTCCGTATACTGACACAACCAATAATCGTCGTGTCTGTGTATCTTGGCCCACTCTGCCTCATTCCGGGACCCTCGCCTCCTTGTTCTCTGGCCGGGCACGTCGATCAGGGATCAGTTGTGTACAGATCTGCAAAGGAGTCTCATCACTTTCACAGCAGCGCCCCGAACACCTATTGATCCCGGCTCGATCGTCCCGTCATCGCCGTTCTCTCCGCCTTCCTTATTTTAAAACGTACACCATGAAAAAAGTGGGGGAGGGTCCCTATTCGGGCGCCATCTTGAAGGGGACCCTCACATATGGAAACGAGGCACAATCACCACACACAAACTGATACGCCAGACACAAGGTTGTATTCCCAAAATCTAGGGTTTATTGCAAAGCAAATAGTCTCAGTTGGCCAACTGGGTCTCACTCCCCGCGACGTGTCTCCTGTCATGATGCCTACTCCCGGGAAGCCAGTTCAGGCCCAGCGTCCCCGAAAGCAGACATCATAGCAACCCCTTATAGGGGCTCTTTGGACATTGTCCTGGCGCCTTTGGCGCCAGGCTCATAGAAGGCATCAGTCCTGGCACCTTAGGTGCCAGGCTCATTATGGGAGTGCTTGGATGGACTTACCTGATGCAGACCATGCTGCCGGATCCAGACCTCTTTGAGGTATGAAAGGGACTATTTTACCTATGGGACTATTTTACCACTCGGGCGTGGCTGAGGAAGAATACTTACCTGGAACTACTTTGGGGGCTATTTAAACCACGCCCAGACAGCAGCTCACGCTTCGCGTTGTTCTGCATCTAGCAGCTGGATGCTCACCGTGTCTGCTCCTGCATCCTGGCTCCAGCCACGCCCGCCTGCAACCTGGAACACCTGAAAAGGAAGGAAAGGAGAGAAAGGAGAATAATTGAACTTTACCTACCTCCATCCGGAGTCCGGAACCATCACTCCAACGACCCTGAGAAAAGACATTATTTTTAGAAGCGCATCGCATCGCTCGCTGCAGCGCCGCGTTCCACTCACCTTCACGAGGCGCCCTCGGGCTCTTCAGCCACCATTGGCACCATCCGTCGCCTTTCAGCACCTAAGGAGAAAAAGAGACAAAACAAAGGTGAGCGAAGGAACAGATTGAGGAAGGCCTGATTCTTCCACCTTAAGACTTACCTGATTATTGTTGGGACAATCTTTCTACACCTCGGGTCGGCGCCGCTTCTTTGGCACTGCCGTACCCTGGCCCCTAAGGGGAAAAAGAGACAAAACAAAGGTGAGCGAAGGAACAGATTGAGGAAGGCCTGATTCTTCCACCTTAAGACTTACCTGATTATTGTTGGGACAATCTTTCCACACCTCGGGTCGGCGCCGCTTCTTTGGCACTTCCGTACCCCGGCCCCTAAGGGGAAAAAGACACACGCATTAGTGGGTGAAAACAAGATCACCAAGGGAACCATCCATCAAAAAGACTCACCAGAGTTACCTTCGGCGAATCCATTCCTCTACGCGGATTCTTCATCCTACATCTGAAATAGAGAAAAGGACAACGGATAATTAAGGCTTGAACTTTTGCAACTGAATACTTATGGCCTCATATCGGAAAAGTCAAGCAGAGTTGAATACTCACCAAACCCGAGATCCAGTGAAGTAACTGGAAATCAACGCGCCCCTGCATCGGAAGCAGGATGGAGAGCTCGTCCTTTCAGACTCTAAGGTGAGACTCTACGGGGAATCGCGGAGGGGGTTCGAGGAGTGTGAGAGGGGGAAGGAGGGGAATCCGACACATTATCCAGCAGACAGTTAATCCCCTTTTCCATCTACAGAAGGATTCTTCTACGGGCCAGACAGGCGAGGTTTGGGGGTCCGGTCCAGTCCGTCTTCCGAGTCCTGCGCATCACCTTAGAAGAGGTCATAGCAGTCCAGAACAGATCGGCGCCTCCGTGGGAATCAGGTGAGCGTTACATCTCCAGACCCCGAGGGACGCAAGAGTCCGAATCATTCTACAACAGTTACATATATACAAAATGAGCATCTTACAATCAGCGGTGACACATTCAATACCGCCCATAATGCATTTCCTTTGAACTGGGTTTGATGATTGTCAATTGTGACGAGTATGATACCTTCAGACATTCATTTTAGCAACAGTTTGCAATTTTGAGAGCCTGCAGACAAAGTTCTTTGTTTAAGAGAACACATTGCTTCTGTTTTTGCAAGCAAGCTGCGTGCAGGGGAGAGACACATTCCAGGCATCGCTATCTCCTAGTTTCTATTCGTGTGCTACGGGTCAACTCGCTTTCCAGGGCTCAGAAAGGGGGACCTCAAAGAAGAGCATAATTCAAGCCATTAATTGTTCGTTTATACCATTTCTACCGCATGAGCAAAACTGGCTGGCACTTGTGTAATGATTAAATGTCTTGCTGCTTACTTCCAAGGACTTGTGAGGGAGGAGACCGGGCATTTCTGTCTGGGTCGCCTGCGTTAAGTTTCAACAAGTATCTCGCGTCCTTGCTTTATGCATGAACAATAAAATAGTCGAGCAGAATAAGCTTTCAGCAAAGCAGTTTTGACAGAAAAGCAAGAGGCGAAAGTTAAAAACAAAATGGTGATTTCAATCACTTCAAAATGGCCGCACTTTAGTCAAGCTGATAGATGCGTATTTCTATCGACGCATGAGGCGGTTGGTCTTCGGCCAACAAAATACATTGACTCCATCATTGGGGGGTACCTACATTTTCTAGACTGACAGTCTGAGACTGCCTACTGGCCATACGGGATATAAATTAGAAGATGGATTAACTCTGCTCTCAAGCCTGCCCCGTAGGAACCGAGACGGAAGTTTGAACGCCGCAAAAGTGAAACCATGGGAAGAAGCTGAAGACTGTGGAAACGGTGGAACAAATCCTCCGTCTGCAGAGATGGTGACACAAGCGGGCAGACCCAGGCAAGTGAGAGAGAACCCAAGCACGAGAAGCACTTGGGACGCCTCCTGGAGCCAAGCCGTGCAGCCCGACACACTGAAATTGAAGTGAGCCGCGCAGCCCAACATGCTGAAAGCCACGCAGGGTTGTGAAAGACTGTGCGAGCAGGAACAAGAGAAGCAGAAGGCGTCCAGAGAACCGAGGATGCCCGAGCCGGATATATCATATGCGGAATGGTACCTGGCAGGAGAGTACACCAGGTCTTTTCAGTGTCTGGGACCCATATGAAGGTGGGCAAGGTCCACACAAGCAGGCCACAGGATTCAGAGACCAGCATAATAGGAAGAGACACTTAGAAGGGGCTGAGGCCCAAAGCACGTCTGAGAGAACCTGAGCAAGTCAAAAGGAGTCTAGGACCCACACAGGGATGGCAGAAGAAGACAGGGAGAACCCGAGCCAGCCCAGAGGGATCTGGAGCCCATGTTGAATAGTACAAGGCAATCGAACATGTTGAGGGCCCACTGTAGGGAAAAGAGACATTTACTTGAGTACTGAACTCTTCAGTCAAGTCTGGCAGGATTGTGTACCAGATTTGACGCTACAGTTTTCAGTTGGAAACAAGGGGAAGGGACTGGCCCCTTTTTAGATATTTGGGAACAGTGTCACTCATTGTGTTTTCACATTGTGAACTATACTTTAAAGGACTACATACAGAGAGTGAGGGAAGCCTCCCCCCTCGATAAGAGGTTTTCCTTAGTTTAGTGTAAGGGTCCAAAATATGTTTGGACACAGGACGGAGGACATTTTACATTACGGACATCCTGACAGTCAGAATTTTTGTTGAGGTAGGGCAACCCCTCAGAGACATAGGGCAAGATTGGTTTTTCCTTTTCTTTTATGTTTATAATAAGACTTTGCCAACAAACATGCCACCACTGCGTCAGACTCTTACTTCTGCACCCTTACACATGACACACATGAAATACAAGCAAACCAAATCACAGATAAACACACTCTACACATTTACATCCAGGAGACTGTAATATTACATTGATTCTAGAGTTTCAGAAAGGATGACTCACCCTTGATGCTGAGTTGAAATAGTCTAATAGATGATGATGAATGAAAGTTTGGAGCAAAAATCCAACATAGCCTTTTTGCACCGTGGACTTGGAGAAAGCTCCTTGCAAGCCCGAACGCTAAGGTTTACAACATGTTTCTTGTTATCTGTCTTGTGAAAGCTGTTCTTTTCATATCCTTCTTCAGGCCTTTTGCTGTGAAACCATCTGATGACTTCAGTTGGAGGATGCAAAAGGAATGGTGGTATCCTCTTACTTGCTGTGCTCCTTTATTATGTTTGTAGAACTTTGCTCCAATTCGTTCCCTCACTTCTAGGATTGGGTTGCATTTTTACTAAAGGAACGGAGTGAGATGCTTCGCGATCGCACAAATAAAACTGGATCAGATCCAGAGATCTAGAGTTTGCTTAATAATGCTTGAGCGACATGCTCAGACTTTGTCCCCTTCCAGAGAGAGAGGCAGAGACAATTAATGACAGTAAAAGAGAAGCCTTTACATGATTGAGGCAATTTGCATAAGTCACATATTTGGCAAGTCAGCAACCAGAATGCAATGCAAGAGGAAGGTTTCAAAGAGCAATACAATTCTTTTGTGGTTGGTGTAACCCCATTCCATTGGGCTTTCTATATGTGATGACTTATTGTGATGGCCCTGAATCCCTGATTCAGTGATGACTTACACCTGTATATTTTAGAATGGTGCCAACTAAAATAAACTCCATATGGAACACATTTTCTCCCATTCTACCCAGTTGTTTTTCTTCTTTTTCCGTCTTTACAGAATGGGACAATGAGTCCTTTTATGTTTCTTGGAAACATTTTAATTTATGTTAACCATTGATTTAGGCTACAACGTCACAGTGCCTCATTTAGTTTAGGTGTCATTTGCAGTTCTTTAAAAGAGGGTCAAGTGCTGCCCCCTTTGAAGAAATCCACTCTTGACCCCCCCCCTCACTTTGCCAACCCTGTTACAGCCCAACCGAGATACAAGGGAGAAGGGAGCTAACAACAGGGTGGGGAGTGGCAATTTGCCACCAAGGGATCTACAAGCGATCTGGGGGAAACAGGAAAGCAAATCACCCCGTCACAGGTTAGGTGGGGAGTTGAGGGTGTGTGAAACTAGGTGTTGGGGAGGAGCCATTCCTTGCTTGAAGTGGTGGGTCTTGAGCTGCTTCATGAAATGTAGAAGCGAGAGGGTGATTCTGGTGTTGACAGGGAAATGGTCCCAGAGTCTGGGGGTATAGAAAGAGAAGGCCTGTCTTTTGGTTCTTACCCTCCTGAACGGCAGAGTTTAAGTCTGCGCCTGGCCTTATTTCTGGGTGATTGTAGACCTCTGGAGATGCCGATCTTCTCTGCGTCGTATCTTGGGAACTTCAGTGTGACAGCCTTGAAGATGGTGCAGCAGGATTTGAACATGACACGTTCTTGCATTGCGAGCTAGTGCAGTTGAATGAAGGCTAGGGTGATGATGTCGGTTTTGTGAGAAATGCTGCAACATGTCAGGCAAATCTCAGGGGTGCAAGTGCAGTCGCAGGAAGGCCTTCCAGAAGGGCATCACCACTTCCCAGGTGGGTGAGGACCATGGGTTGGACACTAGATCTGAAGTTGTTTTCTGGGATGAGGGGCTTGTTTTTCCACAGGAGAAACATTTAATGGCAGTGTATGTCTTTCTTGTAAGTTACTCCTCGAAGTACAGGTGTCTTATTAATGTTGAACCGAAGGGATTTGGCATAGGTAGACAGCTAAGGTGTGATGTCCTCGAAGTAAATAGCAGATAGACAGATCTGGATGTCAGGGTGTTGGAATGCCTCCTGCTGGTCAAGAACACCGGTCTTGGAGGAGTTGAGTTTTCGCCAAGCACAGGACATCCAGGACTGGATCCATGTGAGGCACACCATGAGCATGTGAATACCTTCAATGGACAATACCTTGAGGTGGAGTTGCAAGTCATCTCTGTGAGTGCTTGTGTGTATGCTTGTGTTTGTGAATGCAATCTGTCCATGTGTGCTGGGAAAATGTCAGTACTTGCAGAGGTGAGGCAGAAGTGGACCAGAATTGTCATTTTTTATTGCAACCCTGTCATATTTTACAAGGCAGTTTTTCAGGGCAGTGCGGGCATTATTGGGCACAGCCAAAGTGAAAGTGGTTGCGCCTTCTTAATTTGAATTGTATTGTTTCTTGTAGGGATCTGTAATTTGGTGTGTGTGTGTACGTACGTACACATGCGCTGTTACGATTGTTGCCTAATTGTGGGTTGCTAAGCAGCAGTTAAATGCTTTGCGTTTCCCACCTAGATATATATTAAATTGAATATCTCTATTGCAGAATCTATTATGATGCACTCAATCTTTCCGATTGGAATTTAGTACTTCAGTTTCTTTATTAATATAATTCAATTCCACGATACATTGTTTTTTTGTGTTTTCAATATGAAAACTTTATAGTGCATACAAAATACTTATCTTGCTACCTGAGTCTTTCGTGGGATCAGTGAGTTCCACAGTTGGAATTTTGTTATGACTAGTTTCCCTACAAATGAAGCAAAATTGACCAATTTTTCAACACTGGCCAACACGTGTTGTAACATGCTTAATAAGTCCAGGTTCTTAGTATAAGCATTGTGTTGGGTCGGAAGGAGGAGTCGGACACATTTTGGACATTTATTTGATCTTTTATTAAAATGATCAAGAACAGGCCTATTTTACCCTATTGCTATAGGGGTGTTTCCAACCTAACTAAATTAACTAAAGGTGATAGCCTGTCGTCTGAAAGTACACATCAAAATGCCCTCAGTCCAAACCTAAATCTATTGCACGCTCCCACTAATCGTAACACCTATGTTTGCAAAAAGAATGTCTCTCTTCTGGTTGCTTCCCTTTGGCCATCTATCTTGATGCTTTATCTCAGGGTTTTCTTATTTCACATATATCTCCAATTTGAAAATGTCACTCTATAGAAACAGGTTCATTAAGGTGATCTCTTTTTGGTTTGAATGGTTTTATTCATGAGCTCTTTTAGCTCCTCCCAATTGTTCTTGGGTCTGGTATTTCAGACGGTGTGGCACTTGTCACTGTTCTACTTGAGATATTCTCTTATGCTCCTTCCTTTCATTTAGCATCTTTCTCTTTCTTGACATCCAACCCTTCTGGGGTTTGTTATAACTTTATCAGGGGTTTGACACCACCACTCCTGGTGCCTCCCTACTGGGCTCTTTCTCTGTTTGCTTGATTTGCTCTCTAATCCTAGCTCACCACACTTTTCACAGTCTCATCATGTGGTCTCCCCACCCTGTCCCAATCTTAACATATAGCTTTCACAGCTTTCTCTGTTTTATACCATGTTCCCCGCTGCCCCCACCCTTCTCCAGCTCACCCCAGTACCTTTACTCTTCATGGGTGATGTTGTGGGCTGGGCACTCGCTTGGATATGTTGCTTTAGTTCCTAGTTTCCGTATTGCAGGCTTCGCAATAGTCCTGCTCTCAGCGTCTCTGGGTTGCCGCGTTTGCCGAATGCTGGTTGGCAGGAGTTTTCAGTCCTCCCGGTTGCACTAGTTTTGGGGTAGTTAGATGGATGCCAGGCCCACCACTGTGCTTCCATAGACACGCCACCTCGTTGGTCGGTCCTCTGAACTATGTCCTTACAGCAGGTTTCCTGTGGTCCGCTTAACTGAGTCTCCAGCGTCTCAGCTTGGCGCTCTCTGCTTCTTGGATTGCTGCAGGCTCCGCGGCTCCAATCTGCTCTGCACCTCCAAGGCATAGCTATGTTACGGGACTTCACCTGTGTACATTCCTTCTCCACTTGTCCTTCTTACATACAAGTCTGTTTTAAAGATGTATTCACCTTTTCTTCAAGCATCGTACTCGATTCAACCTTACCTGAATCCAAATGGGAGTAGAGCATGTTATTCATTTTGGAAGGCAGTCCCATATATGCAGATAAAGCAGAATGCATAAGTGTGTTCCTTGTGGGAATGAGCGTCCTTGTCCCCTAAGATCCTCCTTGCCCAGACCTGTAGGGAGGGTCTTGCAGAGCAGACTCACCTTCCTAGCCTCAAAGGGGTTGGTTCCTCCTTGGGGAGAAGGGACGAATACCCTCAATTCATCACAACATGCCCTTCAAGGCCTGCATATATGTGTCTCAATAGATAATTACAACTTAATTGGTTTAACCTTGTTACTAACATTTCAAATTAGTTGATTTTGTGCATTTCAACCTTACCCGACGATTGTTAATTTGTAGTGATGTATCTTCAAGATTTTAATCTCATTATTCTCCTTGTGTGGGTCTGCACCATACTTTTTGTGTTTTGTATTTCATCACCCATGTAGCAAGATACTTATTAGTGCCCCAGTAAAATAGATGGCGCAAGGGATATATAGAATAGTAAAGCACAACAGACCTAGAGACAGGTCTGTTAAAGGATTTCCCAGTGCAGATAGAAAACAGCCCTTGAGTCAAGAATATTACAGCCCTGTTACAACTATTCCAAACACCATTAGTGGCCGAAGGTCCCTTTATCGATGCCCATTGCTTGATAAAAATGCTTCAGTGTAGTGGAAAGGTTTTAGTTGTTTTCTGAAAGTCCTGAGTTTTGGTTTAAATTGTGTTTTGCAAGGCATTCCATGGTGCCGTCCCTGTGGGCGTAGGTGTTCTCCAGCCTTGTCTTGTGTTTCAGCAGGGTAAAGGAGTCAGTTTATTTGCAGATTTAGAATTTTGGGGGTCTGTATCCTTTGCAGATGTAGTTGATGCCTGTACAGAGCTCTCCCCTGATGATGCACATGGCCTTGAACTAATTCTGGATATATAACTAGTGCAGTGATTTTAACGCCCCGGCTATAATATGTTCGCCTTCTTCAAACCAAAGATGAGGGACAGTGCTCTATTTTTAATTGCCTGGGGGCAAGCAATCTTTTTTTGTGTAGGCCCAGGAGTAGGCTTTTGTAGTAGTCCAACTTTCACATGACTATTTTTGTTTTGCTGATAACTGTTCCTTTTGTAAATATATTTGTCAATCTGTAAATATTGATATTGAAGAAAGACTAACCTTTCAGGTCCAGCAGCTATAGGAAGTTAATGATGATTTTCCCAGTAACCCTACTCCTCCCTACTCCTCTTTGTATGAAAGAAGTGGAGGAAGCGGGACCCCCTGGGAAACCCTCTGGGGAAGAAAACCCTATGGAGCAGGTAGATTGCGGTGTGCAGATCTGCCAGAAGACCTTTCCCTTGATGTATTTAATCAGTCAAAGACCCCCCTGTAGCAATACACATTCATCTGTAGATCCAGGCAGCACAGAAGAGACTTGTGCTAAAATTGAACATAGAAAAGAAGTTAAGAGACTGAAGGTGCTGTGCAGGGGGGTGGGCCAATCCTCTTATTAATACAGGCTATATGAAACATACCGAACATGTGGAATTCAGTGGCAGCGTGAGCTCGGGGGAAGCGTAGCCGATGATCCGGTGAAGCTCAGAGAGAAGGTCTGATTCTATGACAAGACTGGAGGTGAGCATTAAGCTTCACCTTCTTTAATTTACTACTCCTCAGCAGTTTCAACAAACCAATAAAACCAATGTAACAGATCTAACAAAACACTGAAAATGGTCTAAATAGACTTTTCTTCTTTAGGAACTACAATCCCCATGGTCTCTGTAGTCCATCTCCCTTCATGCTCAGCTATGACCACTTCCTGTCTCTGTGCTCCTCCTCCTCCTCTTCTTTTACTGCTCTTCAAGCAGATAAGTACCTTTTGATCATCTCCCCGTATGATGTAGTATGAGAGAACTGTATAGTAGAATTTAGACTGGGTATAGCTGGCGCAGCACAACGCGCGTGTTGGGAAAGATAATTTTCAGCATATATCTGGGAATATCCGTGTATATTTATTACGTGTTACCCCAAGGGCACGCAGCATCATTACGGCACGTGTAGCCCTCGTTTTGCTATTATACAGGTAGAGTATTTAACATATTTAACCCGGCTTGTGCGGGCCAGGCTTCCACAGCACATTACCCCGTGCCGTATGACCGGCACCCCAGGGGTTCTTGTGCCCGCCACCGTGGAAGCCTACCATTGCACTCGCAGGCGTGAGCGAGCACCAGAGCCCTCCGGCCCCCTCCTTTGGGGAGGTGGAGTCAGCTCCGGAGGAGCGAGCGTCAAGCTCTCTGGCCCCCTCTCTGGGGGAGGCGGAGCCAGCTCCGGAGCAAGGGAGTGTCAGGGCCCTCTTGCCCCCTCCCTTGGGGATGCGGGGCCAGAACGCGACACACTGCTTCCACGTCGCGAACATTGCTGCAACGCGGAGCAGAGAGATTAAACAAAGCCGGGCCCGCCGGTGATCAGAGTGCATAAGCAATTGACCGTAGCTCATAAGAAATCGCCTAAGCAAATAGATTACAGGAGCACAGGAGCTCCGCTCAGCAACACGCTCGCCTAAGGAGCGTGAAACTGCCTTCTGACAGGGAACAGCAGAGAAGCTCCCTGAGGCAATTAAGACACGAAGCCCAGGCAGAGACAGAGCACTCTCTCAGAGAGCATCCTGAGGCAGAAGAGCCCAGATCAAGCTAGATAGCCAACAGTCCGGTGCATCCACACAAAAAAAAGAAAGAATAATAATTGGCTAACATTTTTATATTGAGTGAAAACTGGGAGAGAGCATAGATTCTCACCTGGAGCACCTTCTAGTGAAGGGGCGTGTTCTGACACCTGTATCAGGTACTACGGCACACAGCAACCTCCCAGAATGTCTGAGTTTGATTGGAGCGAAGAGGAGCAGTCACTAGACTTGGCTGCCAGCTTCAAGGAGGTGCTGGGAAACTCACTAATAGATGCCGTGGCACAAGGGGTTAAACCCCTACAAGACAGGCTGGAGACTCTGGAAGCGATCCTACACCAGCCCATAGATAGTACCATAAGGACACAGCACACGCCCACCGAACCCTCAGAAGCAGGGTCTAAGGGGAGTACTAAGGCCTGAAAGAGGAAAGCCTCTTGCGACCCACAGGGCCCTTCGTATGGGGTGAAAGAAAAGGCCCCGGAGGTTGCCGACGCCTTCGCAAAGCTTAGAGAAGCGTATTTGCAGCGTCAGACAGTGCCGAACCTCACGACCCCCACTCCAGGGGAAGAAAATGAAGGAGAAGATAACCCAGGCTTGGAAGAGGAGCCAGGAGAAGGAGATCCTCCCTCCCAGGAGGAAGATGAGATAGAAGAGGAGTAAGGTAAGCCCAGCAGAGGAAAGAGAATCTGCAATGAGAAACACCTCAACGAGGTGGAAGAGGATATGTTCAATCCGGACAGCATCCGGAACCCGAGGTCATCTGACTGGCAACCATCGCCAAGAGTGGCACAGTACATGACCAAGAGGCTAAGGAAGGCGCTCGACAGAGAAGTCCGACAGCGCCTCCGAGCAGAGTGTCCGAGGCTAGACCTTTCGGGAAAAGTAGCCGAAACACCGGAGCTGGACCCTAAGGTGCTTACGTTTGTCTCTAAGACCTGCAGAGATCCCCATAAGGTCATAGACAGATCTTGGAAGAGTTACCAAGAGAAAGTGCTGGACCTCGCCGTTCCGCTCGCCAAAGATTTTGGACCTGGCAGAGAGAGCTAGGGACACGGGAGAAGTAGATCCTGACACCCTGGCGGGCTGGGCGCAGAGGGCAGTTTGCTTGCTAGGCAATGCCAACTGCGCCATCGCCTCAGAACGGAGAAGAGGGCTACTGCTGAAGATTGATGCCAAACTTAGCGACCTCGCATCATACAAGGCAGGAGAGGCAGCACAAGGGCTCCTCTTTGGAGAGACATTCGGAATAGAAATGGGCCGCTTTGTCGGTACCTACACCTCTCTGGAAAAGGCAGAAGCCTCGATCCGCAAGATTTTCCCTAACCAGGTTTTTACCGGGACCAGTCGCCACAGGGGTTGCACGGCTGTTAGAAATCAGGGAGGAAGGAGGAGGAAGAAGACCCCCGAATCCCAGAGCTCAGTACTGGGAGAATAGACAACAGGATTCCAGAGGGAGAGGATCTGGACGAGGACAAGGATTCACACAAGGTGAGAGCTGTGCATTACCCTCCAATAGGGGGGAGAACCAGTATGTTCTGGAGAAACTGGCGCGCACTTTCCAGCGATGATTGGGTATTGCAAACCATTTTAGGCATGCATCCACAATTCATAGAGCCACCCTTACAAGAGCGCAGACCGTGCAGAGCAAAGTCTACTAGACCACGAACTATATCAGCTGGCGCAGAAGAACACCATAGAGAGGTGCCCGAGAGACACCAGTTTTTTAAGCAATATGTTCCTGGTGCACAGGAAAGAGAAAGTGCGACCAGTTATAAACCTCAAAGAATTGAACAGCTGGGTAGTCTACCGCCATTTCAAGATGGAAGGCATCCATCAGCTCCGAGACTCCCTCAGAGAAGGAGATTGGCTGACAAGACTGGACCTGAAGGACGCCTACCTAATGGTCCCAGTGGCAGAAGAATTCAGGACCTTCCTAGCTTTTCGCTGGAAAGGGCAATTGTGGCAATTCAGAACAATGCCCTTCGGGCTTGCGTCAGCTCCTTGGGCCTTTACCAAGCTACTGAAGCCAGTAGCGGCAGCGATAAGGGAGAAAGGCATAAGGTTGATCATTTATCTATACGACCTACTGCTGCTAGCCGAAGATCGGGAAGCACTCCTATATCAGACGGAATGGGTCAAGGACCTGCTGTCGTCTCTAGGATTCCTAGTCAATGTAGAAAAGTCTGACACCATACCAGCGCAGAGACTAGACTTCCTAGGTTTTGTCCTGGGCACCAGGAAAGCCACACTGGAGCTACCAGCACGGAAAATACGTGACATCAAGAGGGAAATAAGAGTATGTCTACAGAAACAAGTAGTTTCGCTCAGGATGCTAGCGAGAATAGTGGGACTTCTTGCAGCATCCATCCAAGCCATATTTCCCAGACCATTACACTATCGTGCGCTGCAGAGGCTAAAGATAAGACACCTGCAGCAGGGCTTGAGATATCAGTTGGTACCTTTGGATCAAGAATCCATGACAGAAATGGAATGGTGGTTGAAGAATATGGACGCCTGGAATGGGCGAGCCATTTTCGGAGATCGACCGGACCTGATCATTAGAATCCGACACCAGCCACATGGGCTGGGGAGCAAGATGCAGGGACCTGCAGACAGGGGGGAAATGGAGCTCCGCCTCCACATAAATTGTCTGGAGCTGTTAGCAGGGTCCTTTGCAATCAGGGCATTCACGAAAGAGAAGATGAAATTGTGCGTTTTACTGAAGATGGACAACATATCGGCAGTTCGGTATATAAACCATCTAGGTGGCACCAGATCTAAGATGCTAGCAGAGCTAGCGAAAGATTTCTGGCACTTCTGCCTGCAATCGGAGACCTCAGTAATAGCGAAGTACCTCCCTGGGACACTGAACGTAGTAGCGGATTGGAACTCGCTCTACCTCACGGATTCCAGAGATTGGAAGCTGAATCCAGCAGTGTTTCAGAAAATGAACAAGATATGGGGACCCTTGCACATAGACCTCTTTGCATCCCGGTTGAACGCTCAGACAGCAGTGTACTTCAGCTGGAGGCTGGACCCGGATGCTCGAGGGATGGACGTGTTCCTGCAAGAATGGAGTGATGGTCCCCCCTATGCTTTTCCCCCATTCATGATGCTGAGCAGAGCTCTAGCGAAATGTCGGAGGGAGAGAGCAGAGCTCCTATTAGTAGCACCACTGTGGAAGTCACAAGTGTGGTTTCCAACACTTATGGAGCTAGAAATAGACCTTCCGAGAGTTCTACCAGAAGGAGAACACCTACCCACGGACCCAGCTGGGTTGTTCATCATCTGAGAGTGAGAGGGACACTCCCGCTCATCGCGTGCAGGATATCAGGAGATGTTGGGTGCTGCCAGGCATTTCGGCGCAGGCTGCAGAGCTCATCGCAGAATCCTGGGCTCCGTCCACTAGAAGGAGCTACGACGCGGCTTGGGCTAAATGGATTAGCTGGTGCAAGAGGAGAGGTGTTCATCCCATTTCAGCACCTGTATTGATGATACTGAACTTCTTAGCGCAATTATTACAAGACGGGCGAGTGTTCTGCACAATACAGGTCTGCGATATCCGCAGGACATTTGCCGATCGATGGAACGCCAGCAGGGGAACACTCAGCAATAGTTAGGCTCATCCGAGGAGCCAAGTTTAAGGTGCCCCCACAGCCTCGATACAAGACAGTCTGGGATGTATCAGTAGTCCTTGAACTGTTAGAAAGCTGGCCCGTAGACAGATACTTATCCCTTAAGCAATTATCAGGAAAGCTAGCAATGCTTTTATGTCTAGTATCTTGTAAGCGCGTATCGGATGTGAGAGCGCTGGAAGTGAATAGAAGGTCCTTTGGACCAGAAGGAGTGACTTTCAATATGGTGAAAAAGACTAAGACAGGTACTTCCTCAGTACATTATCCTTATTTCCCAAACCGGCCTAAGTGGTACGCAGCAAGCTGCGTTAAGGAGTATGAAAGCAGGACAGCGGAGCACAGGGCAGCCGGTACTACGCAATTGCTCATAGCGCGCAGAAAACCTTTTCAAGGCGTAGCCACAGCTACCATAGCTAGATGGGTTAAGGAGATCATGCATGCTGCAAACATTGACCTAGAGAAGTACGGAGCACATTCAGTACGGGGAGCGATGGCTTCTAAAGCCTTTAGAGCAGGAGTGTCTCTAAGAGATATTATGCTAGCAGCGGATTGGGCAAATGATCGCATGTTTAAAGCGTTTTATTTTAAGCCAACCGAGAACCTAGCAGTGGCTGTGTTGGAAAGCTTTGAACAAGCATAATGCTCGCCTCCAGTCTTGTCATAGAATGAAGATTACCCCTGCTAACTGTGCAGGGAGTATTAATTCTATTAACGACTAGGGGGCGAGCATTAAAATCCCACCCAAGTTATGTATTATGTATATCATCTGTATATTGTGATGGATAATACTGTATATGATACTGGTAATACATGGACACCACCCTGAGTTTTCTGCTTTGTATTATTCCTAGGAGAAAAGCAGAAGAATAATTGAGAGAGGAGACTAGCAACAGTAGCAGTCTGGAGCCGAAGGAGATCGGCATTCGGTTTGGAGTGGTTTAAGTCTTCGCTCTGTTGTCAGGACATAGTGTGGAGTTAAAAGTGACATTTGAGAGCGAGTAACAGAGAGGAGGAGCTCAGAGACAGGAAGTGGTCATAGCAGAGCATGAAGGGAGATGGACTACAGAGACTATGGGGATTGTAGTTCCTAGAGAAGAAAAGTCTATTTAGACCATTTTCAGTGTTTTGTTATATCTGTTACATTGGTTTTATTGGTTTGTTGAAACTGCTGAGGAGTATTAAATTAAAGAAGATGAAGCATAATGCTCGCCTCCTAGTCTTTAATAGAATTAATACTGCCTGCGCAGTTAGCAGGGGTAATCTTCATTGTGTAGGAAAAGAGAACAGATGGGTACAGACTCAAGAAATGAATGAGTGGAGAAAGAGGAGAACTGATAGATTAAGGGAATCTAAGAAGTGAATTTAAGGAGCATCTTGGTGCAGAGTAGCGGCGCACTGTTTCCCAGGCAACTGTAGGTTAAACGCATTTACGGAATCGGGATCCGAAGGCAAATGGGATACACAGCATGTACAGTGTCTACGGGCTGTAACGCTACTTGGCACACCAGTCGCCATCTTGGGAAGTGTCTGGATGAGATGAATTATGTGCCTCCAGCGATGCCACATCGACGAATTCTGCTGCACATCGGACGTGACAACTATGATGTGGTTCAGGTGGTGCACACTGTTTTTCATCTTTAGCCCTCATATCACCATGCATAGTAAATCTAGCCTGTATCGACACCTGACGATGACTGGTGAGGTCTACTGTTTGAAGGATAGCTTCTGATAGAAAATGACTCTCAGATCTTTCATTTCAGTAACAGAGTTAGGGAGGCAGGTGAAGGTCCTTAGGCCAGAAAGTAGGGAGAATAGTTGCTGTGATGTACCCTCATAGATTATTTTCAATTTACCTGGATTTAGAAGGGGCTGGGTAAAATGGAAATAATGTATGAGGGTACATCACAACAACTATTTTCCCTACTTTCTGGCCTAAGGACCTTCGCCTGCCTCCCTAACTCTGTTACTGAGATGAAAGATCTGAGAGTAATTCTATGTGAAGAGGTATTATGCTTCTCTATTCTTTACTCAAACTCGAGCAGCATAAATCAAACAACTTTACATCAACAAAAAATAAACACATTCAAAACTACTGTTCCCATGTCCCTTTTGTATGTGAGTTTCATTCTTTTGATGTCCTTGAAGTAATAAAACACGTGATTCCTTCCACCAATCATCCCCCACAATGTCCTTTAGCCTCTTCAACACTCTCGAGTCCTTTCTCTTTCTTTGCTGCTCCAGCAGCCAGTTAAGTACCTACACGTTCGTTCAAATTATATATGCAGTGGTTTATTTGTATAACATTTTTTTTTGTGTTTAATTGTATTACAATTTTTACAAATTCTGTCCAGATTTTTCTGTCTTTATTTGTTGTTTCTCGTTGTGACTGTTGTGCAGTTTTCTGTTTGTTGCAAAGTTTGGAGCTTTCGTTTATTGTTTTTTTCCCTCTAACTTCTATTTTTCCAAAAAGTTTGCTGTTGCCACAGTCAAAGATGTGGAATTGCCACACATTAGCATGTTCCACCAAGTTTCTTCGTTTGCTGTTAGGTGCCGAGCTCTGAGTGGCTTAAGATAGATAGTTCGCAGCTTTTTTGTTCCTGAACAATGAAGGAGGAGATGGCGTAATGTTTCGTTTTCCGTCATCTCACAATATCGACAGTTTTTAGTAGTCGACTGTTTTCTTCGGAAAAGAATCTCATTGGTTTTCAGTAAATTCAGCCTTGCTCTCAAAAAAGTTGTTCTCAATCGTTTGTCTGGAAACTTTTTTAAGTAGTTTCTGACCTCATCTATTTTTTGGGTGTTCATTATGTGATGTGTGGAAGTTGTGAGATCTTCTGCTTTGTCTAAAGTCTCAATCCGGTCTTGTATTTTAAGTTTTCTCTTTATTTTTCCCGGGATCCTTTCTATATCCCATTCAGAACATCCGATTTTAGCCACCTGTTCCAACAGTCTGCTGTACCAACTTGTTAACATCGGGTTTTTTTCGCTCTTCATCTCTTGGAATATGATCTCCAGAATTTTTGGTCTAGGGTGCCTTATGATTTTACCCAGGAATAATAGGCTGTTTCTCGTCACCACGGATTCCAATGATTGAAGGCTCAGTTCACATCGGATAATTGCAACAGGAGTGCAGTTTGGCAGTCGTGGCACTCTACGCCAAAATGTACCTTCAAGTTTAGCCCATAGGGTCTTCGGCAGATGTAACATAGCTTCTGCTCCATAGGTCAGAGTTGGACAGACCTTTGCTCTGTAGAAGTTTATTAAAGGAAGAATTGAAAATTTCCCAAATTTTCTATCCAACGATATTGCCTGTGCTGCTAAGGTTTTTGTTTTGGCGATGAGATGTTCTTGCATCGTTTTATCGATTTTACTGGACGAGAGTTTCACCCCTAAGTAAGTACAGCTTTTGGCTATTTCCAGTTTCTCAGAATTTGCGAACCATTGCGATCTTTTTTTTGGTCTTGCTGGTTTTTCTAAGATCAAGATTTTTGTTTTTGATGTATTACGTTCTAGGTCGTTTTTTTCAAGTAAGCTGTGAGACTGTCTATTTGTCTCTGGAGTCCAATTGCTGTTTGGTCAAGCAGCAGAATGTCATCTCCATAGAGCAGTCTTGTCACCTTTGAATCGCCTATTTGTGGTGGAAATGATCGAGTGTCATTTTCGGAATCTGCTATGTCGGCCATGTAGGCCTTGTACAGCGCCGGCGCCAGAGGGCAGCCTTGTTTCACACCTCTGGCCGTTTTTATTTTTTCAGACATCCAGCCTGCTTCGTTGAGCCGGATTTTAATCGACGTTTCACTGTATAGCGCTTTCACTGGATCAAGAATGGATGGTGGACATTTTTGTTTCTCCAGTTTTCTCCACAATTTATTCCTATTCACGCGGTCAAAAGCTTGGACCAGATCAATTGAAGCAATGAATATTGATGGATGCCCCTCAAAGACTTTTGATTTTAATATACTGATCAGCATAATGTTTACTGACGTTCCCAAGTTTTTTCAAATCCTGATTTGAAGGGGTCAGTTGTTTTTGCCTCTTTTTGCCATATCTGAAATTCATCCAACAACAGGGATCCGAAAAGTTTGCCGAGCACGTCTAATAGTGCAATCGGCCTGTAATTTCTCGGATCGTCCCTTGGGCCCTTTTTATAAATTGGGACGATGTTTGCTGTCTTCCACGTATCAGGGATGGTTTTCGAAATCCTTGATCTTCTGAAGATTTCTGATATTAGTGGAGCCCAAATTTCTGCATCCTGTTTCAAGTGGGCGTTGGAGATGCCGTCTGGGCCAGGGGCACGGGAGTTGTTCAAATTCTTAATCTTTGTCAAAATATCATCCTCTGAGCATACTATCCAGGTTGCGTCATCTTGGGTAGTCGCTGTTTCTTCTTCTGGGATAGGATCTTTGTATAGGTCAGTATAATGTTCACTCCATTTTTTTTCTGCAACACTGTTTATAGTTCTTGTATCCGTAGGCGAGGTTTTGTTTTATGATTGCCCAAAAATCTCGTGAGTTTTTTTTACAGACTGCTCTCAGCATGTTCTCTGCATCCACTTGATATAATTTCCAGCGTGTCGATTGTATCCACGATTTGTACAGTCTTTTAGTTTTGGATGCCAAGTCTACGTTTGTTTGTTCGTGCAAGCCGATTAGCCTTTCTTAGATTTGATTTCTTTAACCTCAGTTCTTCATTGTAAATATGTAAATGTGTTTTGTCATATGTTCGTATGCGTCGTGGATGTAGATAAGGGATCAAAAGAGGGCTGTAATCCAGATTTTCTTTTGAAATGTTTGAGGTTTTTTGTCCATTATAAGCTGCCGTGATAGAAATTATGCTTTCTGTTGTAATTTTCAATCGGTTTCCTTGTTGGTTTAGTTCCAGGTTTTATGGCATTATCACCGGCATCCTTTTTTTTGCTGGCCACATTGCAGTTAGTAGATTGTGGTCACTCGCTGTGGTTTTCACTACCTTGAAACTTCTGGTTGAGAGATATAGCTCTTTTGAGGCAAAGATATAATCAATTGTGCTTCTTCTGCCAGCACTTTCCCATGTTGGAATTCTGGATTTGGCTGATTCTAGGGAATTTAGGTTGTACAGATCCCACGATTCCATCAGTTTTGTCCATGCTACACCTCTCGCTATTGATTGTGCATTGCCCGTATTATGAGTTGTCCTTTCCATCTCAAATGCAGGGCAGGTGGAATTTAGGTCGCCACATATCAAGGTGTGCTCCATGTCGTACCTCTCATTTGCATCTGTTAGAATTTTCTCCACGTTATTTACGAAGCTCTTGGTCTTTGTCACCGTCGGATTCCAATAGATGTTTAGTAGTAGGAGAAGACTTTTTTGCGTAGAGTCTTCTTTATTCCATTCTAACAGTATTGCCTGAATTGTCAGAGATGATATCAGGTTGTGAACTATTCTGAGAGCACCACCGCTTTTTACAGCTGTCAACAGGCCTGAGGTAGGACGTCCTCTTTCTCCTTTTTGTGCCGGAGAGAGTAATACTTCAAAGCCATCCAGGCTCGGCTGAGATAGTAACCAGGTCTCCTGTAAACTTATCAGGTCAAATGGGCCAAGGTTCACATCTCCTGAATAAGTCAGGTGAATGTGGCCTCTTGTGTTCCACGAGCCAATAATGATGTTTTGGTCTGGTTCTTCAGCCGCGTGATGCTCTTTTAACGTCTCTCCATCTAAGTTGCCAGAGGGACGATTTGGTTGCTATTTCCTCACGTATCTTGTCAACGCCGAAGGGATCCATGCCCATTTATTAGGGTTCTTTTCTGTCTTTTTCATCTGCATCTGCGTTGAGACATTTCCATAGGTGGTGCGTTTTTCTTGTTCTCTGGTGACCTGTGTAAGAAGCGGACCTTTGGGCTTTCTTGGAGATGGTCTTTGTGATTTCTTGTCGTTTTATGTACAGCTATCTTGGGAAAGAGAGTTTTCTCTGGTCTTTGCTCTTTCCTTGTCATTTTTCTTCTTTGAACCGCTTTGATCTGATGTTTCTCGTGATTTACGACGATCCTCTGATTCTTTTCGGTCATCTTTTTCCAATGTTAGATTGAATTTTCTCTTTGTTCTAGATCGTCTTTCAGTTATAGGTGTTATCTGTGAGGTTTTTCTTGTTTCTTTTTCATTTGTCTCATATCTGCGTTTTACTCTTGCATTGTGCAGATCGTCTCTTCTATGCCCTCTTTCTTCTGCTGTAGTTTCTCTTAAGGTATACCCTCTTTTGACTAGGTCTCCTGCCACAGACAACAGGAGTTTTTTCACTGTATAAGATGTAATATGCAGGAAGATGCTGTCTGTCCGGGCTTTGTGTGCGAACTCCACTATGTTAAAATACACACTTTTAATTTGATCTCCTATGTGCACTTTTTGTAGTAGCCTCATAGTTGCTTTTCTATTTAGTAAGATCTTTTCCCCATTTTTGTCACTTTTTTCTAGTTTCAAGGTACGTGATGAGTTACTTTTGTGAGTAAAAATTATTGATGTCCGAGTGGGGTTTAACTGTATGGAGTAGTCCAATGGTCTTCTGTTTATTCTGGTTTTTCTTTCTGAGTGTCTGCCACTTGAGCTAGTTTTTTCTCTTCTTTTGAATCGGTTTTCTGGTGTTTCTACACTTTTTCTATGTGAGGGTGTTTCTGATTTATTTTGTCTTGCATTTTGATTGTGTTGAGAGTATTGTTTATGACGGGTTCCACTATTCGGTGTGTTATCAGCCCTTTCGTCCTCATGTTTTTCCTTTTTAGTCTGTGTAGGGCGATCCTTATCACTTTCGTATTTGGTTTTGTTTATCTTTGTGTTAGCCAATCGGAACAACGTATTCCTTTCTGGAGTTATCAGACTTCTTCTATATCTTAGGTCGTCTGTTTTATATTTCTCTTTTCCAGATGCCTTTGATTGTGTCGGCTTATTTGTAACTCTTGGATCTGTTCTTGGGGAAGTATCTTCCACAAAGGACACCTTTCTTTTCTTTCGACTTGGGCGGGGTATTTCCGACTCTGAGTTTTCGATCGAATATGTACTTAGGTCTGCCAAATCAAGCAAACTCTCCTCCACATGTTTATGTGTTGCTTTCGTGTTTGTTTCTTTTAGTTCATTTTCTACAATTTTAGTGTTTTGGTCAGTCCCAGCTATCCACTTGGACATGCATAAATTTACTTTTTTTTCTATGCATTGTTTATCCTCTACAGTTGGTCCTTTTGCACTTAGTGTTTCTTTTCGGCATGAGCTATTTTTTGTGGTCTTCTTTCTTTGAGATAGATGGTCATTCTCATTTGGGTCTCATCGACTGGTTTTCTTTGTATTCCTCTTTTAAGTCTTTTTCAATTTTCTTTAGGTTCGTTTCTTTTTTCTCTTTGGTTTTTGTCGGTCTTCAGTTTATTTTTGCTGTGGTTTCTATTTGTTCATCTTCGTACCCATTTTTCTTATTCTCAGTCTGGTCGGTTTGAGAACTAGAGGATACTGCTTTTTTTTAAAACTGGAACACCTCCATTTTGTCCGTCATGGTGCCTTGCTCCTTTGTGGATGCCTTCCATGCCTCTAGGGCTGTTACATATCCTTCCAAGTGTGTAAGCTTCATATTGCAAGCTGCTAATAATGAAGTATGGTCTTTTAATGTCTTATTTATTGTTTCATATAATTTCCCGAAAGGTGCCAGTGCGATGGTCACAGCTGACATAACAGGTAAAATGTCCACCTTATTGACGGGTGAGTTTTTGTCTTTTTTCAATGGGGTTTCACTTTCCAATTTCGCTTTGTGTGGCGTGGGAAACAGGGATCGTAGGGCATCTGCCGAGACATCTAGCTTTTTGTGTAGCGGCGGGTGGTTCCAGCCCGGGGTATTCTCTCTGTGTTTTAGCATTTTTTTGTAATTCAATATTGCCTCTGCCAGTTTTATTTCTTCTTGGTTCCACGGCTGGTTTGGTTTTAGCTTCATAGAGCTGTCTGCTTTTTTTTCCTCTTTTTCGATTTTATTTTCATTGAGTACAATCTCGATGTTATTTTCCCCTGAATTAGCTGGTTGTGTAGTCACCGGATTTTCATTTTCGTTATTTGTTAACTTTATTTTTTCTCTGTCCTTGTTGTTTTCTCCCATCTGGTCGGAGTTTGGTTTGCCGCCTTGTTTATTTTCTTTGTCCTTTTCTAATATTACTGTTTGCAATGTTGAATTTTTCTTATCTTCCTCAAAAACCTGCGGTCTGTTCTCTTTAGTTCCACTATCTGTACCAATTTTAATTGTTTGTGGGTTTTGACGTGAGGGGAGTTGGCTTGGATGCCAACGTATATGCAATTGTAAAACTCCCTCCTCTGATGACTTTTCTAGCTTTGGTGAGAGTATTTTGTTTCTTTGAGGGGATGGTGGAATTCCTGCCAGAATTTCTAAATCGGAAAGTTCAAAACGATTTACTATAGGAGGCTTCCCTAATTGTTCAAAGAATCTTCCGATCGGGTTGTTATACGGGAGTGTTGATTTTCCCGTTTTTTTCATTTGTAGTTTTGGTGGTAGTTTGTTATTCGGAGTCGATGAATTAGTTGGATTGTATTTATTGGCTCCTTGTCTTTTTGTTTGTTGATCCATTAAAAATTTGTTTTCTTTGTTGTCAGGAAATGTTTGTACTTCATTTTCTTTCCTGTTGTCCTCAAATAGGTGTTTTATTTCTGTTTTGTGAGGCTCCTCTTCTTGAGTTTCTGAATGCGAGTAGGTATGTGTTTAGCCCAGTTGTGTTCCCTCAGAATATTTAATTCTTCCATATCTCCCATTTCTTGTTCCTCCGAGTATGATAGAGTGATGTTTTGACAGCTAGTGTCTCTACACTGATTGATTCCATTCCGGGCTGGGTAAGTCGGATCGTCACTGGATGGACCTCACTTTTGCATATTTGTATATCATTTAGAACGAGCCTCTTGTTTGTCTTTGTCACTTTGTTGTCTGTGAGCTCTATTGAGTCCTTTATAATCTTTTGTGTATGGCCCTTTGCGTTGAGTTTGTTCGTATCTTTACACTCCTTCAGTGCGCCACCAGAGGGCATCTCCTCAGCCCGCACGGAGTCGGGCCCGCGAGCTCGTTCCACAAGAGCTCCGCGCTCAGCCCTGAAAGCACCCATGCAGGCTCCATGCCCATGGCCGTGTCCTTGTGCTCTTTCGTTGCAGCCTCGTCGGATGTCTCCTCCTCCTGCACGGTGGCGGGCCCGCGGGCTCCGCTCCCCAAGAGCTCCGCGCTCATCCCTAGAACCACCTGTGCCGGATCCGCCTCATTTCCTCTCGCCTCCTCTCCCTTCTCATCGCGATCTCTCGCTCGACCACCGCTGGCCCCCTTGACTGAGCCCAGCCCATCAAGAACGGGCGACGGCGGAGCCAACCTCGGTCTCTCTAGGAATCCTTCCCCTCCTTCGTCGCCGGCCTCACCCCGTGGAGAACGATACGGCGGACAACCCCTCCGGAGCCCACGCCCCTCCAAGATCAGTGGCCGCTCACATCCGACGCATCCCAGCTCAGGATCAACTTCTTCTCTCCAAGGTGAGTCATATTGGTGAGGGGACCTGAGGGGGGGGGGGTATAGGAGGAGAGGCTGTGCTGTTGCCTGAGTTTGGGGTCTCTGTTGCTTTGTTTGTTGATTTTTGTCGATTTTCACTCAACGCTGATTCTTTTGTTTTTTGTACGCCGCTCCTTAACACGCGGCCCATTTCTTCGTATTCATTTGGCCGAGGCTCATTAGCCCCAATGATATCCTCCATGATGCCACAGTCACCAACACTTTAGATGTTTTTTTCTTGGTGGTGAATTAGCAGTGATCGGGCAAAGTCGATAGGATAGAGGCCAGTACTTTTGTCTGTTCTGTATGTGGGATTTAGGTACTTTGTTTTAACCCTCTTTTGGGTTGATAGGCATAGTCTTTGCGCAGTTACGCAGTGGACAGTGCGCCAGTAGCCGGTAGCTGGACTGCCAGACTACACCTCCACGCAGCTCTCCGCGGCCAAAATGGGTTTCTAAACCCTGTAGCAATGAACACTGTAGACAGACTTCCACAGCAAACTGTGTGGTTCTTTCTATGCTGATAGCAGTGATTTGAGAGCTATGAGGCACTATTCATCGGTGGATATCCCCAAAGAGTGAGTACAGGTCTGAGAACCTGCTGCTATCCGCCAACGCTCCAGTACTCTGTTACTGTACTTTGGCAAAAGGACCACTCATCTTCCTAATTTCACACCAGGTAGGTTCAAATACCGTATCAATTAGTACAAACCTCGCTGGCTGAGGGATTGAGCCGTCGCGTCATAACCTCGTTGGGGAGTGAGGCAGCTAGAAATTGTGGGTGAAGCGCCTAAGACGTTTCGATGTCCCACGCTCGTATCTTGTAGCTAGGGTGCACATGGCACACAGCGACCAGGCAGAACAGAACGTGAAGAGAAAAGGTCCTGACACATCAGGCCTTGCACTACACAAAACACGTCTCGTGTATAACATTAAGATAATGTGTTATAGAGTGAAAGCGCAGCGCGTAAGCAGCGTGTTATTAAGGTTTGGCGGAGCATATATGCCAGTTTCGGAATAATTAAGGAATTCGAACGCGAATAGAGGGCATTACTGTCACGGAGATTCGGGGACCACAAAGGTGACTCTATCAGGGTTCCGGTGCTGCTGTCAATTACTTCCTTTAGTGAGTGACAACCAGTCATAATAGAGCCGCAGAGCGAAGAGTGGAAAGCGAATAGACTTCAGGAGTGAAATTGATCAAAGGAAGTTTTTTAAAGCGAACACAGAGCGTGCAGGGAGGTAAGTAGGTCATGTTAGATCTGGGTGAAAGCGTATTAATGGTACACTAGCGCCATCTTGTGGCAAAATAAGACACAACAGCCCTTTGAGCTGTTGCATCACAAAATAAGAGGTACATTCTGCCCTAAAAGCATATTAAGACGGGTACAGGCCCAAGACACCTGGATTTACATACTGTGGCAGTACTGTCCCCTAAACCTGGTCATGTCTAGCTCAAGTGAGGAAGGCAGGGCTCAAGTGAGCCAGAAAAGACTGCAGCTTGGCATGGGTGAGATTCTGTATCGGGCATTGAGTCAATGGAACACAGTTCCTAACACCTGACAGTCATGGAGGACTGGCTCAAGTTCTCCAGAGGAATGGAGGAACTGAAAGGGATAAGGGGTACAGGAAAGGATAAAGGGGAAGGAAAAAAGGCTGTAAAGTCAGGAAAGGCAAGACCCCCCGCCCCCTGGGCTCGCCACAAAAGAGTAAGGGCAAAAGCAAGGCTGCAAGCCAAAAAAGAAAATAACAGAAATGGCGTGATCATGGCTCTGATAGCTCAGAGTGGTATGACGAAGATGATTGGGATAGCACATCATCAGAGGAATTAGAGGTGACATCTTCGGAAGAAGAAGAGAGAGCTCCTAAGGAAAAATAAACAGAGGACAAAGAGGGGGAAGGAGATGAGTTTGATCCAGATGCACTCATTCACCCGCGGTCCTCCAGAATGGGAACCGACGTCCAAGATTGCGGTGTATATAAAGAAGAGGTTAAGAACACCGCTGGCTAAAGAAGCCAGAAACAAATTGAGGGGCGAGTGCCCAAGGCCACACCTGCCAGAAGGGATGGCGGAAACCCCTGAAATTGATGACCGAATGGTTACGTTCATGGGGAGGTATGTGAAGGACATAAAGGTTTGGACAGATCCTGGCGATCTTGTTAAGATAAGATGCTAGATGTGGTTGGACCACTTACGGCCAGAAAGTAGGAGAATAGTTTTTGTGAGGTACCCTCATAGATTATTGCCATTTTACCTGGATTTAGAAGGGGATGGCTATAGGACACCCAGCTGTGGATTGCAGACACTTAGTTTGATGTATTTCCGCAGATGTCAAGCCAGGTGTTGAGGTTGCCCATTAGCATTACTTTGTTAGAGGAATTTAGAACAGCCCCTAGGAAGTCTCTCTCCATTCAGATATAACCATTTTATCAGAGCTGTGGGAAGGTAAGCAAAGATGGCCAGGATGGGTGGCGTAGGCGTGGAAGGACAGATATTCAAAGGATTGACATCCCCAAAATGAAGCATGGCATTTGAAAGAGCTTGGGTAAATCCAGGCAAGATGACCCCCATTTTTCTGTGGAACCTTTATTTTAAAAGTGTTTTTTTCCAAATGTGTATTTTATTAAAGTTTTCAAACCACAATACAATATTTATTACACACCTCCAACAGTTTTGGAGTTCACTAGTGTTTAGAATAACCACAACTTTGCACACCATTTAAGAACTCCCTCTCCCCCCACCCCCCCACTGCCCTTACAACCCCTCTTCCTCTATCCCCGGTACATTCCCTGGCCCTTTCAAATAGCTCCCTTGTGATTCTTCAGGCCCCTTATGCAATTACACTGCTCAACATTTAGTCTGCACTCTCCTTGACTCCCAGTAAACTCTTCCATGTTCCAAACCCTTTACTCAGACGTCCCCCAATGTAGTCATCACCCATAAAGACAATTCAATATCTTTGATACACAGTTGATCAATCATCCATATCAAATCCATCTTCAGCACCTGGACCTCTCCAAATCACCCCTTCCCAATTACTGAGGGCTGGTGATGTATTTCTCAGTGAAGTCGGCTCACTCCATCTCAAAGGAGCCCGCCCGGCCATGGAGCCCTGCAGTTATCTTTTCCATTACATAGAGGTTCCTGGCTGCATTGATCCACTCACACTTGGATGGGGAGGAGTCAGACTTCCATTTGATCGCAATGCACAACCTCGTGGCTAACCTTAATGAGGCTGGCACTTTGGGAAGCCTCACATATTCCCCATCCTCCTCCTCAAACCCAAAGAGTACCAAAAGGTGTGATTTCGTACAAGCCATTCCATCCACATCCCTTATCCACCCCAGCACCTCGTCCCAATAAACCTGCTCCCTTAGGCAGTCCCACCACATGCACCAGTAATCAGCATCCCTGCCACATGCCCTCCAGCACTTAGGGCTAGTAACACATTCATTTATTGTTCTTTATTCAGACCCATGATAGTCGAGGGTCTGATGTCCAGGGAGCTTTGGCAAAGATCAGCTGGTGCACGATGGTCCCTCGTAGCTCGGGAAGAGGTCTCCTAGCCAGGTCCTCACTTGGATCAGTTCCTTGACAGCCACAAGCTTTCAGATTAGCGAAGGACAGCAGAAGCAATTCTTCTTCTTCCAGAGGGCTTCAAGGTTAAGCATCAAGTATCAACTTCAGCTTCTGAACGATTTCCATCAGTGAGAGGCCCTAAGGTATACTGTTGATCTCCCGTTCACTCTACTGGGTCACACTCAGGCAACCAATCATTCAGAATGGCATTCATGCAGCCAGGCCATTCTTCTCCATCCAGACACTCACAACACGGAATGTGGATTCGGACAAGCACTCTGCCATTCAGCACTCCACAATGCATTCATCCCAGTTTTGGGCAGGGCTGTCTCAGTCATTGTGTCAACCACCAGTTACTAGACACCTATAACATGAAATGCGTATTCGTCACACACTCCATTCACCCAGGTCCCACCCCACAGGATGTACCCACAACATACAGTCATTGGGAAGGCTCCGGCCAGTCTGGCCTGCACTTCCCCACAAAACCATATATGGAACTTCCACCCAACAGCCAGTCAGGGGGAAGGGACAGAGACAGGGCTGCCTGGGACTTCGGGAATACAAGGTAACAGGCAATAGAAAGGGCAGGGCCTGGGTCTCCCAAAATGGAGGATACTCGGAGCACCTGTCAAATTCAGCCACCAGCCCATACCCTGCTCTGTGGGCCACACACAAGTGCCCAAAACCAAACACTAGGAGTACAGGGTCGTACTTCCACCTATGGGTGCCATAAGGGTATCTCAAGGGACTGTTCACCAAACCAAAAAGAGGAAGAGCTGCACCGCCAGGAGTCCCAAATGAACTCCTGCATGAAAAACAAGACAGAACATACATGATAAAGCAATAAAGGATCAGGATATGGAGACCCTGTCCCTCCAATGCATTTCCAGCATCACATCCTCTTCATTGTCTTTGGAAGTACTGCGCTTTTTTTGTTGTGTAGGTCCTCCAGCTGGTGGTGGCTCTTGGGGAGGATGGATGGCAATAGCTGATGCCATTCTTAAGATAAATATCAGTTTTGCTAATATTCTGTGTGGCTTGTGCTAGATTGTTAATGCATAATGAGAAAGAATAGGTGTTGGGTCTGTGCAAGGGTACATTTTGAGCTTGAAAGTTGTTAGATCAGTAGAAAATGCAATTCCAACTGCCCTCGAAGCACGGACCTGATCGCAAAGTGTGAACGCTTTCGTGGACACGCCATCATGCCGCGCCAGAGCCCATGATCACGTGGCACTGTCCAGAAGGTCTGCGAAGACATCAGACATTCGCGGACGTCGACGGATGCAAAAACAGTTGCAAAAAGTGCATAGAAGTGTTAAAAATGATGCTAGAAGGTGGGAAATGGTAGTGTTTTAAGGTGAAACTTTGTAAATTGGACAACATTTATGCTATATTGGGGTACGTATGATATTAGTAAGTTGTAGGAAAATAGCCTGCACCGGTATAAACCCATGAAATTCACTGAAAAAACTTTGTTAAAGGGACGTTATGGTTAAGTGGCACTAATAAAAACCTATCAAATTCACTGAAAAACTTTGTTAAAGGGACGTTATGGTTGCAAGTAAAAGCGAAAAGCCTCAGAAAATCGCCAGTTATGGTAAGCTAAGCAACCTTAACTAGCGCCACCGCCGTGCACTGCTAAGACTAACACCCAGGACATCAAAGATGACATCGATGATTTCACATATCTGGGCCACTTGTTTTTGTTCACTGGCAGTCAGAATATTAAAATTCAAAAAGGTGCTATATATCTAGACATTAACCTTGTCATAATGTTCTCAGAGTACTTTCCTTACGGTTTGGTCTCAGTTCATGGTGCACATACATGGGGTAATAAGCAGGCCTCAAACACAATTCATTTATATACATGAAGATAAACTTTGTTAACATTTTCTGATGATGCTGTTTCTTTCTTCCTCACCTTAGTTTCCCTGTATGTGCCTCTGATTTGTATGCATTGTGGTCTTCATATGTATTGTTTGTACCAGCACAAGTGTGTAGTAAGTCTTGCATTGTTAGCTAGTTATTACATGTTTAACATTACCCAAAACTCTGATAAGGTAGCAGTCATTATTTTACAATCCAAAATTACAAGATTATAAATATTGTACTTCTATGGTGTATGCTGCACCCATTGCTTATGGTTATGTCTGATTAGTTTCCTGTACTAACAACAACAGTCCAATATAATGTTTTGGTTAAATGAGTACATTCTTTAATAGATTAAGTAGTTCATGATAGGTCTCCCTATCACCCCTGACATCTTGTTATCAACATTATAAACACAACCCCCTGTAGGGACTTTTGATCAAAATTAATTTCACATGTGATGTCATCAGTGATATTATCAATAACATTTTTCATGTAATCTTTGATGTCCTGCGTGTTAGTCTTAGCAGTACACGGTGGTGGAGCGAGATATGGTTGCTTAGCTTACCATAACTGGTGAATTTTTGAGGTTTTTCGGTTTACCTGTAACCATAACCTCCCTTGAACAAAGGTTTTTCATTGAATTTCATAGGTTTTTATTAGTGCAACTTAACCATAATGTTTCAGTGAATATATATACTAAGCCCACTGTGGGTGTAATATACTCGCTTGACCATTTACATGTACCTCGCATATTTACTTTTCCCCTTGTTTTGGGTTACTTGTGTGAGTTTTTGTGATTCAGACTGCCTATTTCGGTCCGTTCCAAGATGGCTGCCACGTGTACCACACTGAGAACAACCTTTTAGGGGAGTAGGCGCAATAGTAGAAGGACTGCATATTACAATTTATACTGTGTGTTAGTATGGTTTCCCATACGTGATCAAGAGCTCAGTGCAGAGCGAACCGCGTTGTTTCATAGGACTTGCCCCATGACGTCCTGCCGCTGTTGTTTTTTTATTGTTGCTATCTTTTTTGGATGACTTTAATAAACTTGTGTCAACTGTGGGTACTTTTGCAGATGTCCGTTGTCCTGCCGGGAATGCAGTTTTCTTTCCTCCTTGTTTGTTGATATATATATATATCATCATGGCATTTATTAGTAAATTACGAAGTTTTGCCATATGGGTACTTTTTGCCAAAAAGTGGACATGAGAAAAAAAGTGGAATTTCAAATGGGAGTTGCAACATTTGTGCTCTAGAATCCTAAATCAATCCTTAGAAAGAGACCAGACTTCTAGGGAGGGGAGATGAGTGAAGGACCCATCAACTGTGCGAGAATTCTTGCAGGGCACCGCCCAATATAGAAATCTTGATTGTGTCATCACAGGTATATAAAGTGGATGCAGTATGAGAGAAGGAGACAGCTGCCAAAAATCACCAAAGGGGATCTGAAATGTCATCTCGGGACATTTTGGAAGTGCCAGAGATTTCTATTGCTGGGAGACTAGAAAGCAGAGGCTGTGATTCTTCACTGGAGCCAAAGAGAGAGAGAGAGAGAGAAGTGCTGTGAGATCCAATTGATTGAAGTGCTGGCTAGAATCCTGGTTTCCCTACAAGCAAAGCTTTGCTCAGTCCCTGAGTGTCAAACGCAGAAATTTCCAAACGTAATTAGATTGTCCATAAAACGTCAGCGTGGTGATCTATTTAATTAACCCATTCCCTTTCATTGGTGGGCTCTTTTAAATTAGTGGGTGGGGGCAAACTTAGCATATTTGAGGATGCTGGGGAGGAGAACCGCTTGGCAAACGTGAGACCTCATGTATCCAACACGGAACATGTGATGTATGTCTTGCTTTAAATTCACCCTGTATGTTTCGAAGCAAAGTTTTGGGTGAAATAATAATTGCCATATGCATTTGTACAAATCTGTAAACCAAACTGCTAGCCTTTTTAAGAGCGCAGGAAAATCGAAATTACACAGCACTGCATATGTAAATTGATTTGGCTCATTGACCAGTGTTGATTTTTCCTTAAATCGAAATACGCATAAAGTATTGTGATTTGTGTTTTCCAAACCAACGTATGCGATTTATTTATGTAAAAGTTTAATTGTGAACCACAGAGACAGTGGCGTGTCTAGTTTTAGTGTGATCCTCCATTACCTATAATTCAAATAAATACAAATAAATGTTCTGTACACCGGCTTGGTTATCAGCTCATTGGTGGCACATGCAGAGGCATCCAAGTGGCATGAAATGCTTCTGAAATAGGGCTGACCAAAGAATCCATCAAACAGTTGGTTGTGTGGCGTCTTGATTGGGGAGGGAAGGAACTCCCTGTGTTGAGGGTGGCTTCTCAATAACCTGTTACAAATTGGGGGCTTGTGCCAGGATTTGGCTGGCTATTTTTTACTCATGAGAAGTGCATTGTGACAGACTATACATTCTGATGTAATTGCATTGAGGCGGATGGAAGTCATCTTTGCTTTGATGAAGTACTGCAAGGACTTGACCTTGAGTTCTAGAAGTGTGTGGGTGAAAGATTAAGATTGAGTGTTGACACTGGATTTGGCATTGGTTGTAGAAAGCCCGTAGGAATAGAGCGTAAGGTGGTTTTGTTACTGTGAAGAAAGGTACAGGATTGCTTATAGGCCATTTTTAAAATGAGGGCCATTGAAGTACATGATGCCAGGAAACATCGATTCCCCCAAACTGTTCATTCGTGGAGAGTGGGCAGGGGTGGATGAGGGGAGCTGGCAAGCTAAAATGATGCAAGAGATTGCATCAGAAGGAATTGACATTTGGCTTGAAGGTGGGAAGTTAGACAAAGTGATAGAGGTATTTTACATGACCCAAACTACACGTGAGGAACAGACTCAAATGGCTCAACTCATGGCTCATTTATATTTGCAATTAGCTGAAGAGCGGTTGCAAACAAGAGACCAGTGTCTTGAGTCAGACTGAGGCCCTAGAAAAGGCTAAGCACTCATGTGAATAAATGATGGAGAAATACCAACAGAGAACATTGAAGACTCATAGAACAACTGCAAAATGAGTTAAAACCCCATTTGCAAGTCAGTGCAGAGTGAGAAAGAGTTTGCTACACTCCAAGATACCTATAAGGGAGTGTGCAGAAACTCTAAATCACTTTCAAGGTAAATTGAATGATCACACTGTTCATAGTAGTGGATTGCTGGATGAAATATTGGCTTCCAAGCAAATCATCAAGGAAGTGAAATATGCAAATAACCAGTTCATTATAAAAGGGGTTGACTCTCAGAATAAATGTGATCATTGCACCACGATTTAAAGGCTTTAAAACAACAGAAAATGCAACTGGTGAAAGAAAAAGAAAGCTTGCATCACGACAATAGTGTCTTGTTATAAAAAGTAAACCAATTAAAGATTGATATAGAAAAGGGTGAGCCTGGGTTCCAGGAACTCACCAAAGTGAGGGAAGAAAATACAGAGCTTCTACAGAATTTGAGGTGTGTAGAAGCTGACCTGTTTCAGGCAGCCCATGATAGAGATGCTCAGGAGAAAGTAGTAGTCAGTCGCACAGAGAATCCCCGGGAGCAGGCGCACATTTCACAACAAGCTCAGAGGGAAAATGAAGCCCTCCACAAAGAGGTTCAGGCAGTGAGGAATAGATTGGTGGGGCAAAGCAGTGCACTCGGAGCCAAATTAAATGAGGAAATTAGGAAAACAAACAGGCTGTGAGGCAACCTGATCAATCAGGATATGGGACAAGGCCCATTGATCAAGGTGAGGTGTCATCGGGGTCCTCAGTCCAGTCATTGTACAAATGGGAACTGACCTCATGCATGCCACCGATTAAAGAACAGGGCAGCATGAGGCAGTTGGACTTACACAGGTTCAGCTCAACTGATCCATAAGGCAAGTCCTTGTCTGATCGTGATGAGTAGTCACCTCTACCATACAGAAGAAAAGGGGGCCGGACCACTGTGTTCTGGGAAACTAAAAGGTATATTGTAAGTACTTCAGACCATGACAACTCCTATAATGAGAAAGTCAGGGAGTTAGATTGGCTGAAAATGAGACTACAAAGAGATCACCTTGCCTGCTTCACTGAAGGAGAAAAGCCAGACCCCCAGCCTAGGAAGGGCATTCTAAAAACCTCTGTGCATTCAGTTTAAGGGGGGAATTCCCCAGACTCCCTGCAAGGAGGGATGATGAAACTGTATTCTATTCTGTGCCGAAAGGTGACTACAGGGGAAATGACCCTGAGAATTCACTGTGGCACAGGCAAGAGGAGTCCAGACCGCCGTGGTTCTGGGAGACATTCCCAGTCTCATAGAGATAGGGAGCACATACAAGACAGATAATAGAGTTGCAGTAGCAGCTCTGAATCAGAAGGTGAATGAACTTGGGTGTAGAGGAAGAAAAAGACAGGGAAACGGAGCAAAGATTTTGTTAAACACCCGATAAAACAAATTGAGGCAATAAAGAGCTTCCAGACCCCATACCACAAGAATGCCAAGTACTCGATATGGGAGCACCTGGAGCTTAATTAGCAGATGTCGGCATCATTTCAGATCAGAAATAATGTAAATTGCATTGCATTTTCAAAATGGACATTCTCACCCGAGTACTCCAGTTTCTTTGCAGGAATGGAGGATCAGGATCATTATAAATGGTCCACCTTTAAGGCGGCCATTTTAAAACATTTCTCCTCACGCAGGAACCCACAAGAGGTCCATGGGACTGCATATAATTTGCAATGTGGGGAGAATTAGGCGCCTAGGGAGTTTGTGCAGGAGCTAAAGCGCACGTTTGCTCAGACTTCCTGGCGAGTGAACACACATAGTAGGGAGTTTGTGACCACTTATTTCCATGCACTCCCCAAATACATAATAACTCAGCTGGTACACGATTCCATGAACACAGGGCCCTGGATTGGGTAATTGAACAAGCCACCATGATCTATGAAGTCCCGAAGCCCACTGAGAATAAACCCCCTTCCCAAAAACCCCTAAGCTATCTAACCCAACTGCTGCTGGGAAAGTGGCGGAAGTGAGAACTACACCTCCCTTGGACCTGGAGACAGGGGGGCCTAAAAGTAACCATCCTGCCAACAAGAAAAATGGAAGGCAGAAGGAACCCCCCCAACCTGGCCAAATGGAATGGTGGTCAGGCAAGGGCATAGAACAATGATCCCTCAGACCCTGCCACCTATGTAAGCCCTAGGTTCGAAGGTACAAAGCCAATCCCGGGCTATGTATACAGTCGGCCGGGGCGGGGAACCAATTGTGTAATTACTTCCCCAGGAAACTTCCCTTAGGAGAGATGTATCACTCCACCTCCGAACCTGAATATTTTCCCCAGATATCCCCTGAACCAGAACATCAAAAACAATCCTCTCTCTTCCTGATTCGAGAAAAAAAGATCCTTGAACAGGATCCTTGAAGATCCTTGATCCTTGATTTAGGATGAAAAATGATAGGGGAAATTTCCAGTACCTGAGCTACTCCGGGAGAAGGGACAGTTACCCTTTTTGGGAGCAGCAGAGGTATGACTCGAGACCTCCCTATAACTCAGAAAAGGTCTTGCAGCTGGAGCGACTGGTCCAGCAACTGACCGACGACATGGGGCACATGCTGAGGGCTCAGTCCAACACTCAGCCTAACCCTGCATTCCAGAATTACCCAACACCTAAGTCTCATGCCCTAGAAGGGAAATGACGGGAGGAAACCGATGACAAACCGCAGGTTCCTGAGTAGGGGCCCAGGTGAAGGGGAGATGCCAAGTCCTATAGGAAGCTTCCTTTATCACCCAGACAGAACCCCTCAAAACCTATCATCCTGAAAGTGACTCTTCTACCCCTGTTAGAACTCAAAGAGCAAAGGGTATGCAGAAGAGGCCAAAGAAGTACCCACTTTGTGGAGGAAGTCAGGATTATCCCCTTTGAAAGAGAAGAGTTCCAAGAGGATTCAGGTAAGCAAACCTTCTCTTTCAGAAAAAGGGGGTGGGAGGATCCCTACCAAAGAGAAATGGGTCCCATAAGAACCTGGGTGGGACCAGATAATTATGGAGAGCGACCCAGAACAAGGAACTATTCAACACCCAAAATGTGAGCCAGATTAGGTAGAAACTTGAGGGGTCCTTCCCCTAAACAGGTTTTGAGAACTGCCTCCAGGTAAAGGAGGACAGCAAAGAATCGGGGGGAGAAAGAGGATTCCCCAAATCTGCCCATTGTTGGTTGAAAAATGTTCCTTCCAGATTCCCGAACTCTGATACGAAAAATTGCCCAAGCTCACACAGTGTCAGAGTTAAATATTTAAAAAGTGACCACCGGACTGGCTATTAACGCTTTCTTTGTACCCTGGAGGAGAAAGAGGGCCAGATCTATGTCCCAGCCAAGGTGCAGGGTCAGTGTGAATTAACCACGCTCCTGTCCAAGAGGTCCTTTGACCAACTAAACTCAGGACACGGGGAGGGCCATCACATTCCCCTCCCAACACTTCCTGGACAACTTCAAAATGTTGATGGGAATGATAGAGTGCACACCTGGTTTACTGGGGAACAATCTCCTGAGGAGGTTATCACCTCAGATTGACTGTGTAAACAAGGTCCTCTGGACCCAGACTAAGCAGCCTATAAAATTAAAAAGGAGTACCAATTACTTACGTATGAATGGTACCTGCCATTTCATTGATCACGGTCCAGGAAAGTAGAATTCTTTTTCAAGAATAACCATGTCCCAGACATCACTGTCATCTCGGCAGGAGAACAAACTGATGATGTGAACCCTTCTCCATTCTTGCAAATCAACCTTCTTCTCAGTTTTAAGTGGCATTCCACACTGGGAGGGAATACATTCAAATGTTACCCCAGTCCAAAATCAGAAGAAGCATTAAATCCCATAAACCCAGACAATGGAGAACCTGCTCAAAGTCTGATGGGCATAAAAAAAGGGCAAACAATTGTTTCCCATTCATATAAATGAGGGGAAGGGGCCTGTGCTCACCAGAGTATGCAAGAATAATAGAAGGAGCTTCATCAGCGAAGGATTATTCAGGAAACTCCCAAAAGATCAGACCATTCCCAGATTTAAATTGATTGACAAATAGTAAGTGGGTCTGGAAAATCTAAACTCCAAACATCTCCTGCCTAGCAGGTGTGTGCTAAAGTTTGATTGGCAACAAAAGCATAGAACATAATTGTTGGGTCGTGAGAGATGCCCCTTCCACCTTTTACTTGGGCAGCAACATTATCAACCGATTTGCAGTCAATTTGGACCTAATTAATAATTAAACCTGTTCACCACTTGGGGGGCAGGGGATTAGGGGGCCAGGGTGTCCAGTAACCCAATGGGCTTTGACAACACTAAAAAGCATTCAGTTCAGCTCAATTACTGCTTTGTGAGGTTGAGCTTCAGGTGAGAGAAGAGGTTACCATCCCAGGACCGGTGCAACAATTTACCATTCCCCTCAAAATTAAGTGAGGGCAGAACCTCAAACATCAGGATGCCTATATAAATTTAAATTCCCATCTCCAACAGTAAGGTTTGTATTGAAATCTGACACCTAGTAGACCTAGACCACAACACCATTTGAATATTGGTGGACAACAGCGACCTTCGAAGTATAATTTTGAGCCCAGACACCTTTATTGGAATGGTGGTTGATGCCCAACATTATTGTATTGATTTAGGTAATTAAATCATGGGACCAATCCCAAATGACTGCTTCAACATCAGCGACAGTATTCATCCAGAAAAAGATGTTTCCTAGGCACGGGGCGGGGAATTCTTGGTGTACTCTTCCTGCCCCTATGGGGTGGAAGAGGTGACCTGTGACATCTTGATGGAGGAGGTAGTGTACCTCAAATCCCTGGAACCTCCTGTTCAGGTCAACACCAACAAAAGAGATCTCTCCACCCAACTGGAGGATACCTCTGAAATTTCTAAACCCGAGGTCTTTCCAGGTTTCAAGCAGATGGTCGAAGAAAGGATCAACCTGGCTGATACCTGTGAGACTAAGGAGCAAAGACAAAAGCTGAAACAGGTCTTCCTGGAATTCCAAGATATCTTTTCAGTGGCCTCATATGACTGTGTATGCACCTCTATTCATTCAACCCCCATACCCATGGGCATGAGATGGCCCCAGTATTTGTGACAGAATACCGGTTGCCTCTCGCATCTATGGTGTCACTCAGAGAGATTATTAAGAACTTAGAAACCTGTGCAATAATTTGACCGATCCACAGTACCTTCAATAACCCGGTAATGTGGATACTCAAACCAAACGGCCAAAGGAGTCTGTGCCGACCTGCGGGAGTTAAACAGATGGGTCAAGATGGCCACTTCCCTACATCGATCAGGGGCTGGCAGAGATCCAAGGGTGAGTAGGGAAGACCAGTGCAAGATTGCCTTTACCTTTGGGGGGCAGCAGTAAACGTGTAACCAAATCCCCTTTGGATACATAAAATCTGGCGATTTCAACATTTTCCTAGATAAGGCCATGACCGACTTGGGTAAAAAGGTAAACCTGGCCTATGTAGATGATGTTCTGATCAAGAGCTCAACTGTGGCAGAACATATAGCAGAGATCTGATATCTTCTAACCCAGTTTCAGAAAGCTGGAACAAAACTGCCCTTTCAGAAGGCACAGTGGTGTAAGACTCAAGTGAACTTCTTAGGGAACAAGATTATCCCTGAGGGTCTTAAAACCAGGTGATGAAGGTGGAAGCCTTGTTGAAAGAAAAAGACCCTTCTACTCTGCGAGAATTATATAGCCTTCTTGGAGTCACCAATTGTAGTTGGAAGTTCATTGGAGACTACGCAGAGGTCACTCGACCTTTGGTCCATTTATTAAAGACTGGAATAAAGTGGGAGTGTGGTCTGCAACAATCCGAGGCAGTTAAACAACTGAAAAGAAGCAGTTCCCAGGCTCCTTGTTTGGTTGTTCACCGCATAAATAACAAGGAGTTCTTCTTGGGGACGGGGTTCTCAAATACTTGTCTAACAGCAGTGTTGTATTAAAAGCATGACAACGTCATTTTGTATGCGAGCAAAACGTTGTCCTCCATGGAGGAAAAATTAATTGACTGCTAGAAGGCACTCCTGGCCACGGTGTGGGTGTTGAAAAATGACTGCCCATTCATCCAGGGGGAGCACATCATTGTTGAGACTCTTCCCCAACCTTTGCAATATTCTAAAATGACAGAATTTGTTGGGGATTGTTAGTACGTCCAGAACTACTTCCGGGATTCTCACCATGCAAGGCTTTCCAGTGGAGGTCCGATATGGCCAAAACAAGAAGAGTCCCCTAGCGCAAGGGTTGGCGGACTTGAATTGTGCTCAAGAAAACTGTCTCGAGGATGAAAGTCTTATGACCAAGCACAACATGGAGGTGTACTTAACTTTCCCACACAAGGTCTACGAAGAAGACACGTGTCAGGGGGTAGAAGAAGAGATCTAGGCTAACTAGCCTTCGTTGTGGGCTGCACACCCTAATATCCACTAAATGGTTGCGTGAAAATGTTTTTTCAGTACAGTATCATTTGTGATTACTTAGTAAAATGTTCTTGTGTGTCAAGATTCTTAATACTCTTCAATTAAAAAAACGAATGGTATTTTATTGATTAAAGAGTAAGTGCAGATGCAAAAATTGCCAATGCATTTCGGACTGCATGGAGTCCTTCATCATGGCATAGAATTACCATCTGATCATTGTACAGTAAGTCCATTGATATGATCACAGTTGGGTCAGAACCCAAAACAAAGACATTCACAGCCACCACAATATGTGGTGCAATCCATTTGCTTTAAATAAGAGTTGATCACATATTCACATAACAAAAACCAGATTAGAAAATGTCAAACTGCGATACATTAAATCCATGTATCAATCACAGTGTACCATTCGAATGCATTACATTGACATTGAGTCAACATCTATAGTGTAACACGGGAAGGTTCCCAAACCCGTAAGAACCATCAATTTTGGATAACATAGTTCCCGATAGATTACTCACATTTGGTTAATGCGGTCAACAGTGCCAGATAGTAAGTTGCAAGTGAGCATACCAGAAATTACCATTGTACATGTCCTACATAGCAAGCAGTAATATGGATTACATGTAATTGCAGCGAGAGATAACATAATTTCCATATAATTCAAAGCGTGTTAGGCCACAGTACAGACAGACGGAGAACAACAAAAGACAACATGTAGAAAAAACTGGCAAAACATTGAAGAAATAATCATCACAACAATGCGTTCAATTGTTTATCTCTCTCTATATTAAGTACTAGGTGTATTTCATGCTCGGGGTCTAATGTTAATCTATTTTTGACATGCAGCCCATTCCTGAACGACAATATACCATGCAACTTCGTACTTGTGTATTTGGATGATATCCGAAGTGTCTGGTTCCCACTCCAGCGTGTACATGATGGGCACCTGTGGGTGACTGCTGTCTATATCTATGTGTATAATCACAACACCTGTGTCCATGCTGGTAATTCCTTATGTTACCAATTGAGGCTCTGCTGATTTGGTGTGCTAACTGTGCGAGACCCGTCATAGTTGGGATACTGACTTTATATGATTAAAAAGCGCAGGTACAAAGTACAACCTGAAGGCCAGGGTTTATGGTTTTCTATTGAAGAAAAGTAAGCACAGTCAGTATGTCTGTTGTCGCTGAGACTAGGGGTCGGCTTGCAAATCAATTCTAAACACCACCTACCGCTGTGTATGGGCTCAGCGTGTGGGTCATAGGATAGTAGAAGATGTGGGAGCTAATGTGAACTAGAGGTTGCTATGGTGTCTCTCGCTACACGGTCCCAGGTGGCGGCCATCTTGGGGTGGTGTCAATACTCAGTGAATAGGTGCTCATTCCTATTGAAAGACATCTACCGGCTGATGTGGACAGATTCCTACGAATAAACTGTGATTTGTTAAGGAACTAAAAAGTGTAAATGTAAAATGCGACATATTAACCCTTTAAGTGCTAAGGACAAGATTGTTTGTCCTAGGTGCATGCGAATGTCCATTATGATCAATTTACTTAGCAGTTAAGTGGTTAATTGTCAAAGAGAACTATGTATTAGCGCTGGAAGAAATGTATATATGGTAAAACCACAAGCAAATAAGGGTAGTCAGGGGTGTCCTTTTGCTAACTCAATGTGCACACTAGATCAGGCTTGTCTTTGTTGCTCACTCGTCCGATTCCTAATGGTGAACAATGCCCCACAGTCAGTCACTGAGGAGGATGTGCGCGTTGCCGTACTGATTCTCGCTTAGCTACCAACTACACAAATTCCTTAAAATCAGTTATTGGGATCAAATACTATAATTAGGAACTCTGCTCCTAGCACTCAGAGGTATATAGGGATACAACGTTCCCGTGCTGATTCTCACATAGCTACGAACTATGCAATCCATTACCATATGTGATTGGGATCAAACACCATACTATCTACTCTGCTCCCATCACTCAGATGTATAAGGGGATTAACGCTCCTTTAGTCCTCAGTCTGAGACGTATGTCAGAGAGACAAATAAGTCAAACGACCGGGTGTTAATTTCATTAGAAGACACAAATCAGGGTGTCGTCCCCAGCACTGCACGCTACTGATGTGAATGACCACATAGTGGCAGAAATGAGTGGTTTTTGTTCTAATTGAAATGCTAATCAATGGTTATCTACAATATATATATATTTTTTGTAATACTTTATTTTTGCATTTTAGTAAAATGTGTACCAACAAGCCCAAACAGTGGGCTACTAACATGCCGCCGTTGCCCACCTCTCGCCTGCCCCCCCCCCCCCCCCACCCTCCGGTAGTCCCATCACACAACAGGCAGCTATCGCATTTGGTTTACACAGGTGAAGTCTGTGGTGGCTGATCTGATGTCTCGGGTGGTGCTGCGCTGGAGAGGAGGTGCGAGATGTACGGTCCACAAATATCTGGGGGTCTCGCGTGGTGGGGTAGTGTCTTTATAAATTCTGATTCTGTTTACTGGCAGTATGTAATGGCTCTCCTCCAGTTCGCAAGAGTGGGGGGTGTGCCGCGTCCCCACGCCATGGCCACTCTTCTACGTGCCAGAACCAATAGCAAGCTTGCTAGTTTTCTAACGTGTGAGGACAGGGGTCTCGTTAGGCCAAGGAGTGCCACTAGTGGGGAGTGCCCCACCCTCTCGCCAATTATGTCGTCAGCATAGAGGGATATTATTAGACGGTGAGGTCCTATTTTAAGCCCTCTCTGGATTTGGCATTCCCTGAGGCCCACCGCTAAGTGCTCCATCACAAGGGCGAACATCATGGCGGATAGTGGGCATCCCTGCCTAGTGCCGCGCTCGAGGTTGATATATGCCGAGCGAGTCAACCCGAGAGTGATTGCTGATAGGGGCTGGTTATAGAGGAGCGAGACCAGCTTGATAAACTGTTTCCCAAGTCCGAGCTGCTGCAGCACGGCGAACAAAAAGGGCCACTCAACGGAGTCAAACGCCTTTTCGGCATCCAGCAGCACCGCCACTGCCTGCTGTTCGGGGTCAAGTGCTGCCAGAACCCCGAACATTCTACGTATCCCGAATGTGGTGTTTCAGCCAGGTACGAAACTCGCCTGGTCAGCGAGTACCAGTGCAGGCATTAGCGTGAGAAGTCTGTTAGGGAGGATCTTGGCCAGGATTTTGTTGTCCAGATTAATTAATGATATGGGGCGGTTGGATTTACAATCTTCGGGTGGCTTGTCTTTTTTGTGTAGCAGTATTACGTTGGATTCTCTTAATGTCTGTGGGAGAATGCCAGATTTGATCGCTTCTTCAAAGACATTTAGCAGAAGAGGGGCAATGAGGGGGGCGAAGTGTTTATAAAACTCACCAGTTAGCCCGTCGGGCCCCGGGGCTTTGGATGGCAGTAGACTTTTAATGGCTTCTTGGATCTCTTATAGCGTTATGGGCTCGTTCAGCGGCTCACAGAGTTCCCTCTCCACCCAGTACAGTTCTGTGACGTTGAGGTAGTTCCGGATCGCATCGGAATCCGCCGGGCACCCGGCGCTGTACAGATCATGGTAGAATGCCCTGAATACTTCGACTATGTCTTCTTCTTTGTGCAGCATATTTCCCTGCGGTGTCCGGATGCTGTTCACTCTTGTTGGCCTCCTGTCTGCAGCTATAAGACGAGCAAGAAGGGCTCCAGGCTTCTGGCCTTCGCCATATTGTCTAATTCTATGATTGTGGCCCAGAAATGTTATCTCCCGTTCAGCCAGGTTTCTGAAGTTCAGAAGTGATTCTTTCAACATCGCCTGGATGTGGTCTGAGTTGTGAGCGGCTTGCTGCTTTTCCAGTTCCTTCAGGTGTGTTTCGCTGGTCCCTAGCTCGCGTCTGATAAGTTTCAGGATTCCGTTTTCTTTGGCTAGACAGACGCCTCTTACATTGCATTTATGAGATTCCCATAGCAAATCCAAGGTGTTGATTTCCTCGCTTAGCTCGGTGGCGAATATTGGATCGGCGAGAGATCTGGGTTTGAAACGCCATTGGGGAGGCCGTGGTCTGTTAGTCGACAAGCGGCATTCGAGTATTACCGTAGCGTGGTCTGAGAAGGTTTTGGGGAGTATTTGGCATGTGCCCCATTGCCAGTTGCTGTGAGCGGAGACTAGCAGATAATCGATGCAGGAGTTCGTATTATGTACACTTGAGTGGTATGTGTAGTCTCTGGCTTCCCAATTCTGGATCCTCCATATGTCCGATAGGTCAAATGCTTTGCAGATCTTCTGCACTTGTAGGCTGGCCTTGGACGGGTGTGCGGTTGTTAGCTGAGATTTATCTTTCTGTGGGTCGAGATGAGTATTCAGGTTGCCACCCCAGATTATGGTAGCGTTTCGCACTTGCGTGAGGCAGGACAGCACCCAGTCAAAGTTGTTTGCACCGTCTGTGTTGGGGGCGTAGGAGTTGACGAAAACCACCTCCTCTCCTCTACCATGCCCCGAACCAGAAGAGCCCTTCCCTTGAAATCTCTTTCTGTTTGGATCAAGCGAAACCCCAGCGAAGTGTGAAGAAGAATTGCGACTCCCCTGGCGTAGGATGAATATGAAGAGAAGTAGCGATGGCATCCCCAGCTGCGGGCCCACAGGTGCTCATTTTGCGGTAGAAGGTGGGTTTCCTGAATCATTGCCACCTCAATCTTGTGGTGTCTGAGTAATTGCAGGATCTTGCGTGTCTTGGCTGGGATGTTGCCCCCTCTAATGTTCCAGGTTGCTACTTTGAATGTAACAGTGATGTTTTATATGGTACCCATTTGCGGAAAGACCGGAGGGCCACCCCTCGGCGGTGTCCCGACACTTGGGTCGGCTGGATTGCATGGGAGCTGCGTCAGACAACCCCCAACCCGTCCGTTTTGAACCCCCCCAACTAGAACATAAGGCCTGCTGTCCACGGGGCGCAGATGGCCTTCCAAGGCTTAGTCCCCAACCTCCCGTTTGCGAATATTGTCCTGATGGCTTGATACCTTCTTGCTTTGGATCAGTGTCGCGGGTGTTTATCACAGCGGGACTCTCCCCGCTCTTTCTCTGTTTGTGGCTCCGGGCATTTGGTTTGCGGATTTACATCCCTGCCGGTCGAGGTACAATGTGGCTTCATCTGGGGAGTTGAAGAAGTGGGTATTTCCCTCCAGTTGAATGCGAAGCCTCGCCAGGAAGAGCATCGAGTACGTGATTTGGTTGGCGCACAGTCTGTTTCACATGGGTGAACGATCTCCTTTGGGCTTGGACTGATGGCGAAAAGTCCGGGTAAAACTGAATGTCGTCCCCGTCGAAGTGTAGCTTGCCCTTTTCTCTTGCCATTCTGAGGATGGCGTCCCTGTCCTTGTAGCTTAAGAGCTTGGCAATGATCGGGCGGGCAGGGGCTCCCAGAGCAGGTCTTGTTGCAGGGATTCTGTGGGCTCTTTCCACTACGAATATTTGCGACAGAACTGCGGGACCGAATAGCTCGGTGCATAGTTTTTCAATGTGTTCTTCCATTCTGACTGGTAGTTGTCTTTCTCTGATTCCGACTATCCTAATGTTATTTCATCTGGAGCGGCCTTCCAAGTCCTCGTTTTTGGCAAGTACGGTTTTCATTTGGCCCTCAAGCGTGGAGACACGGGCAGTAAGTGCTGATGTGCCGTCGTCCAGATCTGACACACTCTGTTCGACGGAGTCGAGCCTGTCGCCGTGTTTGTCGAGACGGTGCTGCAACAGGTCCACCTTGGACGAAAGCGAGTCTATCTTGCTGTCCAGGCCGCCTACCCCAGCTTTTAGTTCCATCAGGATTTCCCTAATGTCCGTTTGTTGCTGCAGCTCTACCTCTGATTGATTATTCAGGGATTCTGGGCAGTATTCCGGCCTGGGCGTTTTAGGTGCTGGGCCTGCATCAAAATTGAGTCTTTTCTGGGACTTGTCCGGCTTCCCCATCTTGAACTCGGCGGCGGTGTTGGAGCGTCTGATTTTCGAGTGTAGCAAAGGCGCAGTCGAGGCGTGCGCAGATGGAGGCCTGCAGTGAGGGTTTAGATTCGGCCGCGTGAGGGGCCGAGACCCAGCCGTGCGGGGATACGCTATAGGTCAAAATGGCGGGGGTGCCGCAGCGCGTCCCCAACCTGTTTGCCTAGCGTAGTCTCGCCGTCCCGCTTGTTTTGCGTGCTTCTGTGAGCCTCCGTGCGCCTCCCGCTTCTCACCTGCGGGGAGTTCGCTCCGCCACTGTCCTACTGCTGGCTGTGAGCCGTGAAGCCGTTCCTCGGGGCCGGTGAGGCGGCTCACCGGTTCCGAGTGATTCCCTCCGTGTCGCTTTCTACTGGTGGTGGCCGCGGCAGGTCCTGCGGGTGGCTCCTGTCCATCAACAAAGGATTTTGGCCAAGCGGGCCAGAGTTTCTGGGCCCCACACAGTTCGTGGTTGTGCGGGCCGCACTACGCAGCGGATTTCTCGCAGAAGGCGAGTCCGATTCTCTCCGGATTTTCAGCAAGGATGAGCTGCTGCGCTAGGATAGAGTATTTCTTGCGGATTTAGTGGTTTTGCCACAGGATTGCCGCGATTAAACAGGATTCATGCGGGAGGTAGCCGGGAGCTTACAGGGGAGCGGCCATCTTGGTCGTCCCTCTAGCGCCCTCTGTGGTTATCTACAATATAAGATTGGGGTTCTCACCATTGGGAGGTAGGTAAGTCTCAGTGACAGACTGTGGGGCAATGTTCTCCATCAAGAATAGGATGAGTGAGCAAAAAAGATGAGCCTGATCTAGTGTGCAAATGATCGAGTTAGCAGAAAGGCACCCCTAACAACCCTTATTTGCTTGTGGTTTTACTATATATACTTTATTTGCAGCACTAATACATAGTTCTCTTTGACAATTAATATGTCGCATTTTACATTTACACTTTTTATTTCCTTTACAATCACAGTTCATGCATAGGAATCTGTCCACCTCATCCGGTAGATGTCTTTCAAAAGCACCTATCCACCATGTACTGACACCACTCCAAGATGGCTGACACCTGGGATCAAGATCGCACAGGAATGGATAGCCATTTGGCTCACTGTGTAGCAAGAGTCACCATAGCAACCTCTAGTTACATTAGCTCCTGCATCTTCTATTCTCTTATGACCCACACGCTGAGCAGCGTTTCGATCTTCACTGTGCAGGACATGAGCATTCGCCCATATACAGCGGTACTAGGTGCCTAGAATTGATTCTTGAGCTGCCACCTAATCTCGGCAACAACAGGCATACTGACTGTGATTACTTTCTTTAATAGAACATTGTAAGCCCTGGCCTTCAGGGTTTACTCTGTACCAACACTTTTTAAGCATGAAAGGTTGGTATCCCAACTATGATGGGTCTCACACAGTTAGCACACCACAGCAGCATAGCCTCACTTGATAACATAAGGAATGACCAACATGGACACAGGTTTGGTGATTATACACATAGCTATAGAGGGCACTCACCCACGGATGCCCATCACGTACAGGCTGGAGTTTGTTAAGAAGCCTTTTGGGAACCAGATCCAAACACAGAATTATGAAGTTGCATGGTATATTGTCATTCAGGAATAGTGTTCAGATTGGCTGCATGTCAAAACTAGATTATCATTAGAGTCCGAGCATGAGAGACACCTAATACTTAACATAGAGAGGGCTAAACAAATGAACACATTGTTGTGATGATTATTTCCTCATTGTTTTGCCTGTTTTTCTACACATTGTCTTTTGTTCTCTGTTTGTATGTCCTGTGGCCTAACGCGCTTTTATGAAATGGATATGATGTTATTTATCCCTGCAATTACACGTAATCCATATTACTGCATGATATGTGGGACATGTTCAATAGTAATTTCTGGTATGCGCACTAGCAACTTGCTACTTGGGACTGACCACATTAACCAAATGTGGGTAATCTATCAGCTAATCTATCAGCAAACTATCTTATCCATAAATGATGGTTCTTAACGGATTGGGAACCTTCCTGTGTTACACTATACATGTTGACTTGTAATGCATTCGAATGGTACACTGTGATTGATACATGGATTTAATTTATCGAATCTTGACATTTTCTAATTCAGTTTTTGTTTTGTGAATATGTGATCAACTGTTGTATTTAATGCGACTGGATTGGGCCATATATTGTGGAAGCTGCAAATATCTATGTTTTGGGTTCTGACACAACTATGATCATATCAACTGACTTACTGTACAATGATCAGATGAGAATTCTATGCCCTGATGAAGGACTCAATACAGTCAGAAATGCATTGGCAATTTTTGCATCTGCACTTACTCTTTAATCAGTAAAATACCATTATTTATTTAATCGAGGGGGTATTAAGAATATTAATGCACTAGAACACTTTACTCAGTATTCACAAACAATACTATATACAACCTTTTTCACGCAACCATTTAGTGGATATTAGGCTGTGCTGCCCATACCGAATGCTAGTTAGCCTAGGTCTGTTCTTCTCTCCAGTTATTTTGCGTGCCCGGCACTGAGGCACGAATCAGTGGGCCTGCACCCCACTCAGCATATTGTAGATCATAAGAATTTTTCTAAAGACATTTTGATCTCAGAATAACCAAAAAGAAGCAGTGCCTACTCACTACAGTAGTGTGTCAGGGGATACCCACAGTTTATGTGGATTGGTCCTCCTACCATGTTAATAACAGCGGGGAAAAAAATAGTTGCTGGCATTGGGAATGCCTTTGTAAATGATACCCTGGAAAACTCTGCTGGTTACAAAATAGGACCCCGAAGTAGTCAAGTTGCAGAATTGATGCCGTTCATCAAGCCATCCTCACTGCAGTGCACCACCAACTCAAGAAACTGGTCATCATCACTGACTCTGATTATGTCAGAAATGGGTTTGTGGAGCACCTGATTAACTGGAAGAATCGAGGCATGCTTTGTGACAACCATAAACCATTCAAGCATGCAAAACTGATCCAGACAATCAATAATCTGGTGACCTCTAATGAGATGATCATTTATTGGGAGAAAATAAATTGTCATTCCGAAATGAGGGGCCATATAAGACTGGAAATTACCTGGCTGACCAGCTGGCTAGGACTGTAGCTCTGCAGGTGGATTTCATAGAAACTGAATCCCTGCAGGGGGAAATCCAAGTTGCTGCGGTGGCCAGGCCACAAGCTTGTACCCCAGATGCAGATTTGATCACTGCACAGAAAGAGGACCTGATTATTGGTAAATTCTATTGACACATTTGAGACCCTGTGAGTTTTCCTCTAACAGAATTGGATTATGCCGGTAAAGAGGAACTCTGGCTGTTGAAAGAGAATCTCTGGTTGTTGATGTAGTTTTCCAAGATGTTCCAGCTACAAGGCAGAGCGTTGGCAAAGAGAGCCCTATCTGATTCTGACCAGTGGGTGGTAACTACTTCATTCTGAAGCCTGATGTTGAACCACGCTCATGATACTGCCAGTCATAGTGGGTTTCACACGGCATTGGAAATCTTGTGCAAGGTTGCCTACTGGCCACACATGGGCCAGGACCTTGACATTTACCTAATGGGGTGTCTTGTGTGTGCTCAGTTTGAACCCAGTTCATTCACACACAGAGCTCCCTTACAAAAAAGGGAAATGACACTCCCTTGGTCAGATTTGCAAGTTGATTTCATTGGGCCAGTGGTTCGCGCCTCTAGAGGAAACAAGTACATATTGACTGTGACATGCTTGTTCACAAAGTTGGTAGAATGTCTTCCATCTCCTAATTGTAAGGCAGAGACAGCTGCTGCCCTAATGATAAATCATATATTCTCTTGTTTAGGCCTTCCACAAAGGATCAAGTCGGATCAAGGAAGTCCTTTTACCAGTGAGGTGATGGCAAAGATCTGGGAGATTCTAGGGGTAAAAAGAAAACTCCACATTGCCTACTGCCTGGCCTCAAGCAAGGGTCTAGAGAGATACAAGAAGACAATTGTGAGCATATTAAAGAAGTTCGCGGCAGACTCTGGACCCAGTTGGAACATCTGATTACTGCTTGTCCTGATGGTTTTTAGGCCTACACTATCTTCTGCAATTTAAATGTCTCCATTTGAGCTGATGACTGGATGAATAATGGGGTTACCTCTGCATCCGCTCTAAAGAAAGCAGGAGCAGACCCTGATCAGTGCATCCACTACTCTTGAGTACATTGAAAATTTCAGGAAGCTCCTTTTGCTTATGCTCAGCGCAATTTAGAAACGTCAGCTGAAGGAAAGAAGACCTGTTATGATCTAAAGACCACCAAGAAAGAGTATGAGGTAGGTTACAGGGTTTACCTGTACAATTTTCAGAGGAACCAGATCAGGTTTCTTCCATCTTGGCGTGGGAACTTTGAAATTGTAAGTAAAGTGCCACCTATTACTTAAAAGATCTTCACCACAAAATGAGAACAAACGAAAGAGAAATGGGTCCAAACCAATCAGCTGTCATCCCAGACAAGCTTTACGAATGATTGAGGAGCGCAATGAAGGTTGAGTGGAGGAACCATCTGAGGAATAAAAAGGAAGAATGAAAAACGTGGACGGAAACTAAGATATATGGATACAGGGAGTAATTTAATTAATGCTCATTGTAAAGGGAAAGAAAATAAATAAGGTTTTGTGAAATGGTGTAAATGTATGCTGTTGTTGTTTTTGTCAATTCTTTGTAAATATTACAGGGAAATATGTATTGTATAAAATACTTAACCTCTCTTTTTCTTACTATCTCCTGAACGACTAACTTCCTTCACTTCCAGCCTGCGGGCAAGAGGGCAGCCGGGGAGGACCCAGAGAAGGAAAGGAGAGGGAGGGGTTCCATGACAATACCCCAAAATCCAAGAAAAATGGAAATGGAGGCCACAGCGCCCACTTCCTAAGGAAAGAACATGAGCTGGATGGGCTCCAAAATAAAAAAAGATGGCAGAAAACCCCCCACACTACCCGGTTCTTTCCCATGATTCACCAGGGAAAAGAAATGGGGAGACGTGTGGTTAAATAAAGTCCTCACATGACATGAACTAAAAGGCCAAGTAGGCTTCTGCTGCGAGAGACATTACATCTAATGGCCAGGTACACTAAAGAAAATGACAGGCCTAAAAGAAACGGTAATACAGTGAAAGGGCCTGGTGAATAAACCTATGTATCTTGCTGAAGATAACACAAGGAATAGTGGATTAAGGGAAGTGGGTGTCTTTCTGCCGTTGAAATCCAGAGACTGCTGAAAAAATATAATCATAGTACAGAATGGAAAGGTACATCACATTGCTGGCTTAGTGATAAATGCAGCATTTTCACTGAAACTGCCACCCATTGAAATGCGGTGCACTACGACAACTCAGACCCACTTTTCAGTATAAAAAGTAACAGCAGATAATTAAAAATGTGTTATGAATGACTGAACTAAACAGCCCTGTTCTGTCAGCTGTTATATTTAAAAACCAATGTTGTGTGAAAAGAAAGAAGAAATCCACTGATGCAAAAGCAAAGTGTATCATGATCAGTAAACTACACCGGGCCTCATCACGAGTTGGGCACTAACGCCGGCGGTATTACCGCCGGTGCTATTAGCCCTGCCGCCAAACCCCCGGTCCTATTAGCGCCAAATCACAGGTTTGGTGGAACGGTTAGTGCCCATTCCCCATTTGGCCCATTCAGGAATTCCTCATTCCCCATTGGGGAAAATGTGCACTATTACTGCCGGCGGATTTCCCGCCGGAGGTAATAGTGGCGAAAATTGGCAAATTTGCCACGGATTTCCCCCTAGCTCAGAGCTGGGGGAAATCCGCCAAGGCCATGATCTGGCGGACCCTTAGATGTGGCGGTAACAGTGCTATTGCCGCATTTAAGGGTTACCACCAGACTCGTGATGAGGCCCACAGTATTTAAAAAATAAAGGCTGATGTTAGAAAATGCACTATGTGAGTTCATTTCAGCCAAGGACAATCTGTGGGTCTCTGGGCAGAATTCTCAAACGGTTTCCCCCACTGCATGCCTGTTGGCCTCTGGATCGGGAAAGGGAATTCCTTTGAAGCTCTTGCATACCAGCTGTGGGTGGGGGAAAAATACAAGAAAATAGATGTTTTTTAAGATACAAATGGTGGTCAACTTCAGATAACAGGACCCAGTGCCAGATTTCAGGATGGCCTGATGACATTACAGGGCAGTGGTGAACAGTCTGTTTTCTGATGAAGATATTTTCAACCCATCAACTTTTAAGAACAAAGGGAGTTATGGCTTTTGCTCCGCATTAGAAAAACATTCAGCCCAGGAGGCTCTGGTCCCATGCTTGCAGAGAAATGAGAAGCTTTGATGTGAAACTAAATATTATATGTGCTAATGATGTGGCCATAGACTTACATTGGACATGTGATTTTATTCAGCAATTAATGAATGGGAATAGTTAGACTGGTGGAAGATGTAATTTTAAAGATAATTTCAAGGCAATTTTGTTGAAATAATTGATCTACATGCGACCTATGGAATTGCAATAGCAAGCGATAATGTGTCTGTGGATGCCCTGAAAATGTCCTGAATTTAGGAATTAATGAGCCGATGGACAGTAAAATTAGGTATCTGGAGAGTAAATAACATGTTTATAACTATTCTACTATTTATATAAGCAGCGACAAATCACCACACGCCTGTGCAACATGGTGCAAACACAGTTGTTGTTTTATTAAATCCCCATGATTAGCTGAAGTGGAATATATATATATATATATATATATATATATATATATATATATATATATATGCATTTATTAGTAAATTATGACATTTTGCCATATAGGTACCTTTTGCCGAAATGTGTACATGAGAAGAAAAGGGGAATTTCAAATGGCAGTTGGAATATTTCTGTTCTAGACTCCCAAACCAATCCTTTGAGAGAGGCCGGACTTCTAGGTTGGGAAGATGAGTGAAGGACCAATCAAATGTGCGACAATTCTTGCAAACACTGCCCAATATTTAAATCTTGATAGTGTCATCACAGGTATATAAAGTGGATGCACTGTGATAGAGCGAGGCAGCTGCTAAAAATCACCAAAGGAGATCTACTGAAATTTCATCTGGGGCTAAATATTGGAAGTGCTGGAGATTTCTATTGCTGGGGAGACTAGAAAGCTGAGGATGTGATTCTGGAGCCAGAGAGAGGGAAGTGCTGTGTGATCCAATTAACTGATGTGCTGGTTAGAATCCTGTGTTTCTCTACAAGCAGAGCTCTACTGAGTCCCTGAGTGCCAAGCCCAGAGATTTCCAAAAGTAAGTAGATTGTCCACAAAAGGTCAGCATGGGGTCTATTTAATTAGCCCATCTCTTTCATTGGTGGGTTCTTTTCCATCAGTGAGTAGGGGGGCAAACTTTGTAGATCCGTAGCATATGTGATTGAATATTAATTGAATTAATTCCCCTTTAGCGAAACACCCCGGGGGGAGTTTTGTTAACATTTGAAATTAGCAAAGCACATTCCCAGTGTACGCTAAAAACTATAGCCTGTAATGTAATTGGGTAATCCTATTTTTCCTGTTAACCGCTGACTTCTTTAAGTAAGAGGGATCTCCTTTTCCCTATACTAAAATCTCTGAACTGTTTTTGAAAAGATTCCCCCGTTATCAACACAACTCATAAATATTCCATATCATGCGGTTTATATATTGTTCAGATTTATATGCAAATTCTGTTTCAACACATCACAAATTGCAGTGGCTTGGGAACTTTGTGACTTTAACATCCTGACATATTGGTTTAGTGTGCCGCCAACTCTTATGGCCAAAAGGTTTTTCCAAGCAGTTTGTAAATAATCTTCTAGTCCTTCATTGGTTAGATGCGGTGTATTCTTGACGTTTCCATCCCTATTATTTTAATTGGTGATGTAATGAAACAGAATTTGCATTTAAATTTGAACAATATATAAAGTGCATGATGTGGATTATTCATGAGTTGCGCTGATAACGGGGGAATCTTCTCACAAACTCTTTACTATAAGGCCCGGGTTATGAGCCTTTCCCAGTGATGAGCATCACTCAATACCAATCACTAGGACTCAAAAGGAGCAGACAAATCACAAATATAGGGAGGTGCTGGCAAGCACAGCCTAACCATCACTGAATCTTACTAAAATCCCATAACTGTCTACATCCCCCACCACAGGCCTTTAAGTCAAGGAGGGTCGGAAAACCCCAAATTCCCAAATCATCCCCATTTTACTGTCCAACTTCCCCGACATAGGCCTTTAAGTGAAGGGGGTCTGATAAACCTAAATTCCTAAATAATCCACATTTTACTGTCCAACTTCACCAACACTGCCTTAAGCGAGGGGGGTCTGAAAAACAAACTTCTAAACTGTCCCCACTCCCTAGACCTGGCCTTTGAATAGGAGGGTGCTGCATGCAATTGATGCTTGGTTTTTTTGGGGCTGGGGGAGAAGTGCTTTGCTAAGGTGAGACCTCATGTATCCAACACTGAACTTGTGATGTAAGATTTGCTTTAAATTCACCCTGTGTTTATTTCGAGGCAAGATTTTGGGTGAAATAATTGCCATATGCATTTATACAAATCTGTAAACCAAACTGCTAGCCTTTTTAAGCACGTAGGAAAATCGAAATTGCACAGGACTGCATATGTAAATTGATTTGGTTCATTGCCCAGTGTTAATTATTCCTTAAATCAAAATCTGCCTAAAGTATTGTGATTTGTAACTTGTGTGATATATTTATGTAAAAAGAAGTTTGTGAGCCACAGAGAAGGTGTTGTGTGTAGGTTTAGTGCAACCTCTACCTATAATTCAAATAAATATAAATACATTTTCTGTACACTGGCCTGGTTCTCGGCTCATTGGTGACACGGGGAGGGATCCAAGTGGCATGAAATGCGTCTGAAATAGGGCTGAACAAAGACTCCATTAAACAGTTTGTTGTGTGGCACCTTGATTGGGGAGGGAAGGAACTCGCCGTGTTCAGGGTGACCTCTCAATTAACTGTTACATCTCCCATGACTTCATGTCTGAATAGACATGAACAAGAAACTTGTTTTAATGAATTATCAGACACTGTTGGATATCATCACATTTTATATATTAATACGTGTAATTTTATAATCCTTACAGACATTTCACTTGTATTTATTACTGATATTTATTTCCTCTCCTAATTTAGATTCTTTCTTGTGTGTGTATATAGTCGTCATCGTTTGGTACATCCTGGACGGGGACAGGGCTGGATGTCTTCGCTGTAGATCAAACAATGCGGGTAAATAATCCTCCTTCCAGTGGGAAGTTACACTTGCTAAGAGCAAAATGCCGAGATGGAACTTAATGAACATTGATTTAAAATAAAACTGTTTGACATCAAAGTCATTTTCTAAACCCAGGCAATCCTTGTTTTCCAGATATACCCAAGTAAGAGGACTGGAAATACAGCAAACCTTTTCCTTGTGACCTATTGTTTAAACGCTACTTTAATCGACATTTGTCATTTTCAATCTTGGTTGGTTCATCCCACAGGAAGGCCATCTCAAGATTTCTGACCATGCTTTTTATGGTACTAGTCCACAGCAGAGACGGTGATCCTAATGAAACCAAGACATGCTGCCGAGCAGTTATACATCAATAAATCTGGCCTGCTCCATAAGCAGGGCCAGTAGAGTAAGTTTAATTCATTATTTCATTGTCGATTCCCAAAAGATGCTATTCCAATCTCAATTGCGGATTGGGCATGTTTGGAGAGTACCTTAAAAAGCCCATTTTCACTGGCTGGTACACCTGTAATTCTCTCAGATCCATAAACTTTGGACCCTTATGCTACTGCTGCTAATACCTTGGTTATGTCATTGGGATGTATACTGAGCACTGCTGCCTTTTGAATGGTCTCCAGGAGCTCTAATATATAAGACCAGAGTAAGCCCAATCACCCTTCCACCATACCTCCTAGAGAAACTATGGGTAACATTGCTCTGTGTGATGAATTGAGGGAATTCTTCCATTCTCCTCCTACTGCGAGGCTAGGGATGTGAGCCCACTCAGCAACATCCTCCCTGGTGATTGAGGCAAGTGGAACCTCACCGGGAGACACTCCCTCCCCATACAACTCTTCAGTCCCTGCCATTGCAACTGACGTCCTCTCTGATTACAGACTATTTGTATAGTTTGTCCTCCATCTGTGTTATTGTGGTTATAATACCTCGTATCCCCTTCTGTGTCATGACCTAGCCTTTTCCCCGCCTCTTCCTTTTGTAGAAATTGTCATTCAAACTACTTTTCTCTCTCTTCACTTTCCATTTCTTTTGTATTGGTTTACCACCCTTGGTACCCCGATTCCTCCTTTGCAGACTACTTCATGGACACTTGTATCTTTCCCAGTCTGCTTCTCACCTATTTGGATAGGGTGAATTTAACATATGGGCTGCATGTGTTGCTGCTCTTCAGTGTCCAACCTCTTTTTAACAAACTTGCTACCTGCAATCTGGCTCAAGTGGTTAGTGGCCCCACACATCAAGCTTTACATAGACTTGAGTATCAAGAATAGGCACTAGCCATTGGTATAGTGGTAGTCCAAAGGTGTCTGGGGCTCCGGCAGCAACTGTCATCTGCAGGAATTGCCGACCATAAGGTGACGAGGGAAGTCACTGATACCTGAAAATCACTTACAAGCAGACACTACCCCCAAAGGAGAATCCCAAGGGATACCCTTGTGGGGAGGAAAATCCATGATAGTGGTAGTTCCAATTTTAGCTAGATGTAACTCTTAAGCACTGGAGGACAGTAATGAGGCAAGGCCCAAAGAGGGATGAAGGAAGGTAAGAAAGAAAGCAACAAGGGATCGGAAAGGGCAGAATGGATTCAAGAATTGTGGCAAGAAATCTAAGTTCACCTGAGCATAGCAACGCACCTCCCTGAAGAGATTCTGTGATTTAAATGCAGATGCCGGTGTTGTTGGACATCACAGGGACTTTCCTTGACACTTCCGCCATGGTGGATGCCATCTTGAGTGGTCCACACTGTGTATGGCATTTGCATTTATGACCTGTATGCCGCATCATCTTTGATGGGGCAAAATCGGTTGGCAGCGCAGTGTAGATGCCAACGTTGCAATAGAGACCTTTGACATGTCTTCCTGGCAGTATGCCATCTCTGCCGGACTGAGGGTCCAGGTTTCCATGGATGAGTCCAATGACAATGTCGAACCACAGTAGGAGCATGAATGGCAGAGGCTGGATCAAAAGAGTGATCGCACGGCCCATAACCCTCACAGTAAACCAGTATTAGAACCTGCTGCAGCAGTAACGCGGTATGCAGATATGAGACACTTTTAATTCCAATCCTGTGGAGCTCGTAACCGGGGCAGTTTTCCTTTACAGTTCATATCAAAGCACTCTGTCACATGTGGTTTCACTTGTGACTCATGGGAAACCAGGTGGATCCTAGAGCAGAACGTTGGGAATTGAAGTTGGTATACTATGGTTCACGCTGGGCTCAAAATCTTGAATGGCCCAGAGTAACGGGGGTGAGAACTTCAAAGGGACCAAATGTTTCGGCAGGAATCGAGGCGATAGCCATGCATTCACCAGATTCAAAGGTAGGTTCTTTAGAATGTTTTCGATCAGCATAAGGATTAGGTTCTGCTGGAGTGTTCTCCAATGTTTCCATGGCCTTACGGTGTTCTGTTTGGTTGTCGTGGATAAGGGCATTTTTTTTTCTTTTTTTTTTATTGTGTTTCAGTCAAAAAATTCTATTCAGCTTTTTATAAATGTACAAAAGGATGAAAATATACAATACTATAAATAACCACTCCATTTCGGTATTTACATTAAAACAATCAAATAATTTTAGTACATACATTTTTTTTAAAAGAGCAATCACAAATAAAATTTAGAGCAGAGCAAAAGGTTCACTCATATTATTCTTTTCATTTTAAGAGCGCTAAATTGTGCATGAATGATATTACTTCATGAAAAGACTTTCATGACCTGAACAAAGATAACCCCAGAAATCTTGTGTCTCTAGCCACCCCTCTTTCTCCACAAATGTTGAGAACTTAGACACTCTCTGCGTGAAAATCCCTAGACAATCTATCGGGATATGTTTTAGTATCTCAGTGTGCCCTAGATCACACCGTTGGCATTTATTATCACTATACATATCTTTGTGTCTAGAATAGGGGATTTCCCTCATAGGTAATAGATTAAGGCTACAGCTTAGAAAGTCAGAAAGTCATTACAACCTAGCATTTGGAAAATGTGTTAGGTAGCCAGGCTTAAAGCCCTGAGGCTTATCATATGCTAAATTGGAATTAGACCGTTCTTTTTACCTTACCTTATTATCGATCGTTTTTATCCAGTCATTTCTTTGTAAACGCTTTTTTTTTTATCAACCTAGGATTGTTTATGAGGTCAATGACTTCACTTTCACAGAAGGTCAACATTTCTGAGGCATAATTAACCAGTCCAGATAGGAAGGGGTTATAATTTTTTGCTATTTCTTTTTTCAGATCTTCATATAGCAAATTAGCTTGTGGTTCCCAGATTCATCTGAAAACTGACAGTATTCTCCACTCAATATATGTTTGGAGAGAAAGCAAACCCAATTCGTATTTCAAAGTAGAAATAGGGAGTGCCTGGTGTAGGGATAGGACATTTTTCCACAGTAAGCCCTCCAGCCTGTTGATTGCAGGATTAACATCTATTCCATACGCCATGATTGGTATCACTTTACTGATGTAATATTTACTCAGTGGATATACAGAAAATTTACAGTACTTGGAGTTCCTTTTTTTAATTTGACTCCCAAGTTGAGAGTGCTTACCCTGCATGAAACCCTCTACATATCCCTTAGAAGGAAAGGGTCTGATATTGAATTTACTACTTCTTTCTTATTTCTACCACTTGACCAGACATTGTCCTGATGTAATTCGGCTCCTTTGTCAAAGAGCGTTTGAAGATGACTATTTTTGATTTTGAAGGATTCATCCTTAAATTGTTAATTACAGCAAACTGTGCCAATGCGTCTAAGGGGCACTGGAGCCCTACTGGGTGTAGTCCAGTAGCACAATGTTGTCTGCGTAGGCCACCCAGTTTAGTCTTTCCAGTCTGATGACAGGACTAGCAAGTCCCCGCCCCGCATGTCTCTGGCTAAATCCGCAAGTAAAGATTAAAGAGGCATGGGGCTACCATGCAGCCCTGTCTCACTCCCTTGAACATTGGAATTCTGTCCGATAAATTACCTCTAGCATCCAGTCTTATTCTCAGAAAGGATTTGTTATGAAGTTCTACGATTATAGCCAACAGTGGTTCAGGGTGCCCCCATTATCTCAACTTCTGCCATAACCGACTGCGATTGACTGTGTCGAAGGCCTGTGAGAGGTTAACCCAGGCTCCGAAAAGCCATGGTCCTCCCTTCTGTAATGATTTGGACGATGTTGCACTTAGAATCAAAACTTTTTTTTCTGTTTCTGAAACTTCAAAAGATCTCCAATTTTCCACAGATCAAGTGGTACGCGATTCCAAAGTTGAATTGCTTGGACTGTACTTGGTCTGTCATAGTCTCTGGATTTAGGTACACAAGGGGCAAACATGGAGTACTTATAGGAACATCGTAATGAGCGATATATACCATTTTAGATGTTTCTTTAGATAAATGGGGGCATTTCCATATAGAGCTTTCTGGGCAATGGTAAGCAATTTAAAAGATATTCTAGATTTTATAGGAAGACTGTGAAGAGTTTTGAGAGCTGGAGAAATGTTGGCATGTTTAGGGAGGTTCATGACTATCCGAGCCGCAGTGTTTTGAAGTAACTGTTAAGAATGAGTAGATGATTTGTTCGCTCCTGCAAAGAGGGCATTGCAATAATCTAATCTTGCTCCCACAATGGCTCTAGGAATAGTTGCACAGTGGTGCTCGGATAATAAAGGTCTCATCTGCCTTAGTAGCATGAGATGAAAATTGGTTGATCTCAGAATGAGAAATCTGCAAAGACATAGAGGGTTCAGAATCAGGCTCAATACCTACAGTGTTCAAAAGATCAGTGGTTACCCCTCTCTTGAAAACAACAAAATGAGTTCCCCAAACAACAGGTTAGACTTGGGGGTTACCTGTCAGATTCTCTCCCACAGACCTGCGGTGTCCCACATGTGTCCTCTCTCTCCCACCTCATTTTTAACCTGTATGTGAGACCGCTTATGGACATCTTGAGGAAACACAAAGTGAAATTTCACTCATATGCGGACGATACGCAGGTGTTCCTAAAGGTCGGTAAGATCGAGGAGACTTTTGAGATAGCTGAAAGTTCAAGCGTGGAAGTGTGCAAATCGGCTCCTGCTGAATGCCGGGAAAACCAAGGTGGCTCCATTTGGCCCTAAATATCAGCTTCAGAATGATAGGCGCCCGCCATCACCCTGCTTTTTGGGCTCTCGTCTGGCTCTAGCACCTAAGATAAAAAACTTGGATTGTATTTGGGAGGAGGATCAGGGGGAGTAAAGCGAAGGTGAGTGCGAAAGTTCAATCAGTCTTTGGGACCTTGTGCCTCTTAAGACAGATTCTCCCTTTTATACCAGCAAAGGATCACTCCTCAGGGTTCCATGTGATAGAATCGTGGCAAAAATTGCTGTGGTAACAAAATATTGTGGCAAAAATGCCATGGTTTTTGTGCCGCAATCCATGTAAAACATGTGGGGGACACGCCCCGCAACCCCCCTGACCCATTATACCATTTCAGGGGAGCGGGGGACACCCCTGCAACCCCCGCTCCCCTTAAATGGTTTAATGGGCCACACTTTTACCGGGTCAAACCACAGCATTTTTGCCGCAATTTTATTACCTGATACCCTCATCAGTGGTGGGAACTCTTATAAACTCACGTCAGGACTATTGCAATGCTCTGTTGTCAGGTATTCCAGCTACTCAAGTCCAGAGATTGCAGAGAGCCCAAAATGAGGCTGTTAGACGTATCTGTGGGGTTCCTAAATCCTTTCCAATCTCAGACCTGAGTCATTCCCTGCATTGGCTTGCAGTGAAGGAGAGGATGGACTTTGTATGGTATTCAAATGTATTAATCATTCAGCCCCTAGATACCTTGTGGACAAAATTAAATTTGTATACACCATCATGTGTGCTATGTTCCTGTGATAAGTTGCTGTTGCTGGTCCCCCCTTCTAAATGTGTTTTCAGGGTGACCGAAGATTAGTGGTTTATGGCCCAAAGTTGTGGAACGATCTCCCATTAAAAATGTGAGCATTAAAAACACTCACGGCTTTCAGAAAAGCTCTAAAAACACACCTATTTGGTTAAGCTTGGGAAATCTGCCAATATATCTGGTCAGTCGGGGCATCAGTGGGTGTGAAAGTTGGCAGGATTCTGCTTTGAGATGGTTGATACCGTAGTGTGTCCCCTTATGGCTCCAGCTGTGCCCAGATACGATTCAGTTCGTCAGGAGCATGTTGTAAATGACTCAATTCAATTCAAGGAGGACTCCAAGGGCCTGGACAGCTTTTGCAGGTTTAATCTTGTGTCCGCTTAAGCCGAATTCTGAATAGCCTTACAATATTTTGGTATAGCTTTTCGGTGTGCTGACAATCATGAGCTCTGTTTTTTCGGCCCTGACAATTTTCAAACATCCATGTTTGAATGCTTTCAAAGATGTGCTTGATTTGAGTTTGATTAGATTGGAGGTCTACTGCCAGCTTTAAATAATCTGTGTCATCAGCCTAATTTTGGAATTCAACACATCTCAGCACGTCCAGGGGTCAATTTCTCTAATATTTTAGCTTGCTTGTTCGAGCACGGATGGAGGGTCATGCTGCTGTGAGGGGCATAGGTGTACTGGTACCCTAGCAGCGGTCACCTGCTGCTGTATGGGTGTGAATTTGGTGGGGAATCGTTGCGAAGGCGTCCGAGCTTGTGTACCGGGCTTGTGTGCCCTGGATGATTCTGATGCTGGCCTAACCTGGTCTAGTGTTAGTCCCACCGGTTGATGGCAGTGTTGTACATCTGTCACTCTCTACCATTTAAAGCCCTTTTTACTGTGTTTTTGTGTTTCCCCTGTTTACCGACAAAGGACGCCTTTTGACAAACGACCAATTGTGCGTTTTTATGTGCTTGTTCTAGCTAGTTGGGTGACTTCTGTCTGTGCTTACTTCGCCTTCTGTTGGTTCCACCCCCCACACCCTCCTCTCCCTCTCCTTGCCGCTGTCCTGATGTGTGCCCCTGTCTCAGGTGCATCTGTGGCGGTTAGGCTTAGCGACGGAGGTTCTACCAGCAAGCTAAGTTAAGTAGGGGTTGGTATTGAGGTGGCCTCCCCGTTGGGCATCTACCAACCCTTTTTTTATCTTGGAAGTTTCCACCTTGCAAGTGTTAGTTTGTATCTAATATAGGTGTCCAGTCAATTGGTCGACAGCAAACTGGTCGACTGCAATTTGGTCGACACCATTTGGTCGAATACCAAATGGTCGAATTTTTTTTTTTTTATATATATATATGTGTTTTGTGGGTTTTCGTGTGGGGGAAAAAAAAGAAAAAAGAAAAAAAAGGGGGTTGGGGGGGACCCCCCCCAAAAAAACCAAAAAAGGGGTAAAAAAAAAAAAAAAAAAAAATTCGACCATTTGGCATTCGACCAAATGGTGTCGACCAGTTGTCCTGTCGACCAAATGTTTTCGACCAATTGACTGGGAACCTCTAATATATACACACATACAATTTTGGGAGTACATTACTTGCCACGAAGTTTGATATTATCCTCAGTATTCCCACCACTAGGACTCTTGCCTCCAAAATTGCATCTATGCATGTAGCTGAGCAATGCTCCTGTCAACCCAAGACCCCGGACCCAGTGGCAGTAAAAGGGCTGCCGTTGGAAGGCCTTACACCTGTATTCCTTGTAGGAATCGACTGTCTGATGTGCTTGCATTGAGTGCTTGAAGAAGGCAGAAACTGCATGATATGAGACCATGTTGCTCTCATGGTGATAATGTTGAGAATATCCCTGGACTATACTAGACTCCTCCCTGGTGAGTGTGGTCTTGGGTGTGGATGGTGTTGCCTGCCAGGTAGATCATGGGGTCCTTCCGGTGAGATAGCCAGTGGAATTCTTTTGGGAAGTACCAATGTTTTAAGCGTAACCAGGCCTGTGCCCACACTATCCTTTTTGGAGACAGTGGAGATAATTAGCCCAGACTCCTTGTCTCAACTGCCTCAGGGACCCTCGGGGTTGCTGGACGAGTAAACGGAGCATCATGCGCATATTAGTTCCGATCAGTGGCCCCGAGTCAAGATGAACACCACACGTGTACTCAATCCGTTCAATGATTTTGCTGACTTCTGTTTATGGGTGCAATTTATAGACCATTGTGCATTACAATTCCATCTGGATCAGGTAGATAATTGTTCCCAAACCATTCAAATTCACAGCAAGGATATCGCCTGCCAGACGGACTTAAATGAGGCATATTTGGCTCAACCACCGAAGGATATTGTCTGGAAATTAAAAGATGCTACATTTGAATCCCAAACTGCGACCCCTATTCTGCCTGTAGCAGCTGGAGAGCTAGCACAACATTTGAGGTAGTACAAGATGTTCATTTTCTGTTTGTTCTGGTAACTCTAAAATTAAATATGCTATTATAAAGAAAGTGTGTGTTGACAAAATAAACATGCCTGTGATTACGGACGAAAATTGAAGAGGATTTGTTATGGATCACAAAACTTTGTCATCGAGGATTTGCAAAAGCCTACAGAGCTGGAACCAAGGGAGGCCCTCGGAAACAAAGTCCTGGCCTAGATATGTCAGAGGACTGGGACTATAAGATCTTCCGATCTGAGGGTTCTCTGGAGGCTCAAATGAGACAATTGGTGCCCTAACACCAATGGATACTGTGGGGCGTGGGGACAGCAACCTCCCACTCTTTATCTGACAGTAGTGGATTTTAAATAGGTCCTACAGCACAGTATGTAAATTCCCAGTTCGTGAAGATGTGATTGGACTTTTTTTTATCTGATTTACATGAGCCATGTCTTCTGCTTTCTATGTTTTATTTACTGTTTTATTCTGGCTTATGTTTGTTTTTGTGTTTTTTTTAAATGTTATGCATTAGAAATATTAAAATAAATAAATCCGAAGATCTGGTTACACCGGGCCCTAAAAGCATATCTGTTTTACACAAGAGAGCATTAAGTAGCCTGCAGTGATAATAAGGGGACATGGGAGCGCAATTTCCAGGTTCAGCTAACGGAATAACAGTGGACTGTTTTGTGCAATCTAAATAAGAAAGTGTTTTGTAATTCAAGATTTCGGCTCATACAATTTAAGATTGTAAACAGGCTGCCCTACCCACCTTCAACAATGTGACTGTTCAATACAGATTGTGAGGGCAGATGCCCCACGGGTGCAGGAAAGGATGCAAATCTATTACACATGCTGTACACTTGCCCTAAATGAAGTGCTTCGTGGGAGGGTGGTTTGCAGAAGATTGTTGAACAGCGGATAGAGGTAACGTCCTCCGTAGGCATACTCTGATTTACAGGGAAACAATCGGAGGTTAAGCTGAGGTTGATACATTTGAGACTACTGCTGGCGAGAAGATGCCTTCTCTTGAAATGGTCATTCAGCACTGAATGCTAAAAAATTTGATTAATTTTCAAATTTGTTTATTGGCATTTGTTATTTAGTACATTTATAGGACACCAGGCGTGTCCGCATTTCTAGGATACTGAGCATTTCAGAATAAAACTTTTAACATTTAACACATTAACATTACAACATTCAACTATCTCCCAGTGTTTGCTATTAAGGTGAAGTTGCTTGGTGGAGCAGGGGTGGGATCCTGGTGTTCTGGAGGGGGGGAAAAAGGAGGGGGCCCATGCCTGTGAAAGCCCCGTGGGGTGATAGCGTGGTGGTCACAGGTCTTGTCAATTCAGTTCATGGTTCTGTTTCAGTGGGTTCATACCAGTTCATGGGGGCTTGTCATCTGAGGGGTAAAACAGGGAGTCTGTGAGTTCTTTCCAGGCCTCAAGGGTCGTACTAGTCATCTGTGGATCTAGCCACACTGTCCTCCCAAGCCGTTGTTTATGCTCGTATCCAGCGTTTCAGTTCAGAGTGCCAGCTTTTCTGTTGGGGCCCAGTCGTTTTCTTCCAAGACATTGCCATGGTCCTCTTTGCCAGTATACACATAATGTCCATTAATCTGGTGAGGTGCTTGAGTTTGGCCGGTCTGGTGTATGTGCCGAACAGGCATTCCTCCGGGGTCCATTTGTATCTAGTCACCCCGAGATTGTTGCTTGTCTGCTGTATGGCGGTCCACAGGGATTGTGTCCTAATGCACTTCCAGAACACTGGATCAAGTCCGCATTGCTCTGTCCACACCATGTGCAGTTAGAGGGCAACGTATTATTGATTTTTGCCAGCCTGGACGGGGTTAGATATGTTCGGTGTAGCAGATTGAGTTGTATTTGTCTGAATCTGTGGTTCCTGGAGACAGACTTGGGGAATGTCAAGGCCCTTTCCCATTCTCCATCTGACAGTTCCCGGCCCATGTCTGCTTCCCATTTGTCTCTCAAAGCGGGGCCCCGCGGGTTGGGGACGTCGCTCAGGTGGGCATAGATCTGGGGCACCGGCTTCCAGCCCTCGCCCAGAGCATAAAGTAGTGTAATCAGGGGGTTTGGATCCGGTTCTTCCGGCCATGATGACCATTTGGTTCTTGCTGTGGTTCTCATCTTCTGATACCACAGGAACTGGCCCGTATGGACTCCATCTACCTCCTGAAGTGTTTCAAAGTCTTTAAAGGCCCCATCCGCAAACAGGTCCCCCCATGAGTATATCCCGTTCCTTTCCCAGTGTCTGAGGTGGTGCAAATCTGCGACGGAGCCACATAGGTCCGAGACTAGTGGTATGTCCGGGGAGGAGTGGGGCTTAGAGCAGGCGAGGGTTACTGCCCTGCGCCATACTTTTTGCCCCAGGATAGCCATGGAAGGGGCATTTCGCATTAGGTGGGAGGGGGCCCAGATGAGTTCTTTCATATGCAACGGGGATACTAGGGTCTGCAGGAGGGGGGTCTCGGATGTAGCTTCACCTGCTAGCCATTTAGTGACAAAACTAAGCTGTGCTGCAAGGTAGTACTTTTCATAGTTCGGGAGTTGGATTCCCCCTTGAGTGTACGGTAGCATCAGGGTGGATAATGCTATTTTGCGTCTCCCTGATCCCCACAAGAAGTCCCGGGTTATCCTTTCTAGGAGGCGGAAAAAAGGCGCATTAATGTGAAAATGTATGTTCTGGAACCCGTACAAGAATCTGGGAAGGACAATCATTTTAATTATGGCAGCTCTTCCCATCATGGATAGGGGAAGTTTCGCCCAAAATTGCATGGATTTTCTCAAGGCTGGGATCGCAGTCTTCGTATTGTGTTCATGCATTAATGTAGGGGTATGCATTATGTGTATACCTAAATACTTAAATGAGGTCAGCTCCCAGTGTATTCCTACCACAGGAAGTTCTGCTATGTCTTTCCCCTTGAGGCCTGCCAGAGGGAAGAGGCAGGACTTTGCCCTACTAAATTGTATACCAGAGAATCTTGCAAAGTTGTCTAGGACGTCTAACATCGTGGGCACGTTATTTTGTGGGTCTCTGACGTACAATAGTACGTCGTCTGCGTAAAGAGAAATAATATGGTCAATACCCCCCAGCCGTATCCCGGCATCAAAGAATTGTTTTCGGAAGTATATGGCAATGGGCTCCAGTCCCAGTACATAAAGCATGGGGGAGAGCGGGCATCCCTGCCTAGTGCCCCTGCGTATGTCCCAGGCTTCAGATATGTGTTTCCCTGTTTTTACTCTGGCCGTAGGTCTGTTATAAAGTATCTTGATCCATCTAATGAACCCTGGGCCAAAGCCGAAACTCAGAAGAACCTCCACTAGCCACTCCCAAAATATAGAGAATCGGACGCCTTAATAGCATCTAGGGACAGCAGCGCATATGTCTCCGTATTGGCCTCTGTCTGGGCAATAACCTGTTTTACTCTACGTAGGTTCATGATAGTGTTCCGGCTTGGTATGAAGCCACACTGATCCTCGTGTACCACGTCCCCTATAATTTTAGCCAGTCTGTCTGCTAATACCGTGGTCAATATTTTCACATCGCAGTTAAGCATGGCTATTGGGCGGTAGGAGTCACATTTGTTGGGGGGCTTATTTGGCTTAATGATTGGAATTAACAAGGTTTCCCTCATGCTGTAAGGAAGTATCCCTCTCTCATGTGCCTCCTGGAAGACCTCATGTAACAAAGGTGTTATGGAGGTCTCATATGCCTTATAAAACTCAGTGGGCAGTCCGTCACTCCCGGGGGTCTTAGCATTGGTCAGTGACTTGATTGCCTCTGCTATATCCTCCGCTGTGATATCTGCGTCAAGGGCTTCAGCCTGTTCAGGGGTCAATTTGTGGAGCCCTATTTCCTCCAGGGTATCTATGATTTGGTCTCGGGGAACCTGATCCCTGTGAGAATAAAGGTGTTCGTAGAAGCCCTTAAAGGTTTCGTTTATATCTTGCTGTGTCTGTACTACCTTACCTTCTTCAGTCTGTATCATGGTAATCGTGTGCTTGGGGTGTTCTTTCCTACACAACCAGGCCAGCATTCTGCTAGGTCTATCGGCTTCCCTGTGCGTTCTGTTTGTTTTGGTGGCATAATCAAACTTGGCTAGTCTTTCCCAAGCCTGGGCACATTTAACTCTTAAGTTCCTTAAGGTTATCTTCTCTTTGGTGAGTATTCACCGGGGTGGATTCGAGCTGCTCAATCTGTCGCTCCGACTGATCTAATTCACCCCTCAATTGTTTCCTGATGCCCCCTGCTTTCGCGATGATTTCCCCCCTCGCCACTACTTTGAGAGCGTCCCACATCGTGCTAAAGCGGGCAACGCTTCCCGTATTCCTCTCAATAAAACTATCTATAAATTCATGGAGTTCTTCCCTGAACACCGGATCACTTAAGGCGTCTATGCTAAACAATGTGATATGGGTCAATGATGCAGAGGAGGTGTATGCAGCATTAGTGCAAGCCAGTGGCAGGCCCAAAGACATTTGGTCCGACTTTCGTAGATACCGTAAAGATCAAGCAGCGAGTGTGACCATGCGAACAGAGTGGCTGAAGGTGTTGCAAAAATTGGCCGAACACTGGAACTGCAGCATTAACTGTATTGATGGACCAACGTGCAAATGTGCTAGATGTACTGCTTTCATGATTCTGAAATGTTGCCTAGTGTTCGTAAATAAAGTTTGAAAAAATAAAATAAATAACCCAGAATTTGGATAGAATGTGATGAAGTGGTTTAAGATGAAGGTTAAATAAAATTGGAGAAATACAGAATTTTTGTGGGGCACAAACTCAACTGTAATCGAGTCAGAGGATATTGTGTCCAGTTTTATGTGAGATGTTCTGTTGCTGAGAACGGAAGCCAACCAAGAGATGGCTTATTTGAGGCAGCCGTGATGTTTGTGAACCACTGTAAAAGAATGGAGTGATCTAGGGTGTAGAATGCTACTGATAAAGTTAATAACATCAGTAAGCCTGGAGATCAGTGGTCCATGATAGGAAGAAAAGTCTTTAACATCTATGAGAGCCTGTTCTGTGCCCCTTTGTGGGCGGGATCCAGATTGACGGTCCCCCCAATATATGCCTAGGCTAGATTGTAAAGTCTGTCATTGCATGGAGGCTGCCTTATCCAGTATTTAAGAAAAAGAAATGCAACGTTCGAGATGCTACAATCCTCTGGATCCAGTTTGGCAATATACAGTGCCTCCAAGAAAGAACACATCTCTAATCCCCGGAAGGAGCTTCACTGGCTGCCTGTGGAAAAGAGAATACATTTCAAAATACTAACTTTAACTCACAAGTGTTTACATGGTAAGGCACCGGATTACCTGAAGCATTCCCTGACACAATACATACCAAACAGGATCCTGCGATCAGGCTCAGCACACCTTCTTACTGTACCTGATGCCAAACGGGTCAGGGGAAAAGGTAGATCTTTCCCTCTCAGAGCAGATTATCCATGTCTATGCACGCTGAAGAAAGTTATACCATGTTTCGGAAAAATCTAAAAACTACTCTTTGTATAAATTCTGTTGATTCTGTGTGTCTTTGTCTATTCACATGTTTGTCTATCTGTGTGTCCTGATGCCTGAGGGGTATGGCGCGTTAGGAATAAACAAATACAAAAAAAAGAAATTGGTCTTTTTTAATAGGGGGGTAACTCAGATTTGTTTTAGATTGTCTGGAACAAGTCCATCATGGAATGATGCATTAATACACTGTGTGATTGATAGGCTGATTAAGTCTACACAGTCTTTTATTACAGTCGATGGGCAAGGTTCTCCTGTGCAGCTAGTGGGGAGAAGACTAAGAAGAATCGATTTAGTATCTTGTGGGTTAAAATCAAAAGAGTGATCTAAGTAGGGATCAAATTTAGTAAGTGCGAATGTGAGATCTATAATCTTGTCCTGTCTGGTATGAACTTGCCTCAATATGTGCATCCTCTCTGAGGTTATTAGAAAAAATGGGTTTGGATCTCATTGAGCCACAGTGAGGAATGCCTGCCCATATTCGTATCGGTGGTGGAGTTCTGCAAAAAAAGTTTCTTTGCAGCAATAATTGCTATTTTATGTTTGTTTCTCTGGTTTAAGCATAAGACTGTTTGTTTGATTGGGATTTCACCTCCAGTTTGCACACTTTTTGGTTATGTATTAGAAGGGTGGCTGTAAATCATTGATTTTTTTTAGGGTTTCATTTTGACTTTCTTTGGTGCGAGTGCTGCCAGTTGATTGGTGAGTTGGGAAAATGTATCAAAGTACATATTTGTAATATCTCGTGGGGTGGATTCATCTTTAATATGGGTATTAAGTCTGGATCTACGTGATCCGACCGCGGCTGATTTTCCCACGGCCGAAAAGTTTGCATGTGAAATGCACGAACCACAAAAGGTTCGTACATTTCCCATGCGAACACACGTTAAAAACCCCTACATACTCACACCCCCACCCACACTCTCATCACACCCACACCCCCAACATAAACAAACCCTACTTACCTTTTCTTCTGGCTGTATCCCTGCGAAGACTGTTCCCTTTCACTTCCGTGATCGGGAACCGGCACCGCAGCGTCCTTTTTTTTCTCCTTTTTTTTCAGGAGCTGCAGGGGTTTCCCCTCAACCCCTGCTCACTATACTTTAAAGTAAAGTGAGTGGGGTGTTGCGGGGGACACCCCTGCAGCCTTGTTTTTTTTTTCGGGTGTGCTGCGGGTTTGTCCCCCGCAACACCCCGCTCACTATACCACAGAGTATAGTGAGCGGGGTGTTGCGGGGGAAACCTCCACAGCCCCCGCAGGCTTTTTTTTATATACTTACCTACAATGCTACCACCAAAGGTTCGAACTTTTGGTGTTCAAACCTTTGGTGGTAGCATTTTTTGGCCTTTGTGTACGGTCGGACCTTTTTTCGGTCTGATCATGCAATTCCATTAAGTCTATCCCTTAGAGTGTCCATGGTTAAATTCTTTGCATTTCTGTAGGCAATGGATATGGTACCATTACAAGAAGGGGAAAGCAATGGGGCGCGATATTTGAAAGAGAACCAGTGCATGGTCTGACCAATCAACTGGTAATATCTGATCATTCTTCGACAGTGCATTGTGGGTAATAACCTAGTCCAGGACACGGCTTTAATATGGGTGGATTGTGTTGGCCCAAAGTCCAGCTCTTTGAGAGGTGTGCCAAGGAAGGGGGCTGCCGAATCCTTGGGATCATTGATATCCATATTAAAGTCTCCTAATAGCCGGAAAGGGTTGGTTACTTTCATATGAGATATGATCGTCCCAAGCAGCAATCTAATAGCTCGGATTCTGTCAAAACGGTGATTGATAACTTGTTAAAAGTTGAGCACTCGGAGATGCTTTCGGACATATCTTGAGGGACGCGTTAAGACACGTAAAACTTCATGATCTGGAATTTCAAAGGTTCTTTTTTTTAAAATAAAATATTGATTTTCTTAAAATAAGAGCAACGCCTCCAACTTTTTTCTTTTTCCTGTGCAAGGTGAGCATGGTATAGCCCTCTGGGAGTGAGGAATTAATGGCAGACCCAAGAAATCTTTCCCCCACTTTTAAATAATCTCCATATAATCAAGGTTATACTGAGTAATATAGTGTTATGCATTCCGATGGTATGGATCTTGCATTACTAAGCGCCTATTGCATGCTTGCCATATTATTAGGATTCACATCTGACTCTACTGTAAAAGGGTTCATCTTTGTAGAGGAAAGGGAGTGATCTTCATATCTCCCATGTCCTGATTCTGTGTGGGGAACATATACCACAAGCCCGTTGGGTACTGAAGAATTTGGGTGAATTTCCAGTATCCGAAATGTCTGAGGAAGAAAAGACTGAATGTTATTTGTTTGAAAATAACATTCAGGTTTTCTTCCTGCGGTCATTTCGGATACCCCGATCCCACCCACCCCCTTACCCGTCATCGGCACACACTGCTGTGTGCCACCGACTAGCCGTGTCCCAATGACACCAGTTCCCAACTTTTCATTCACCCCGAAATTCGATCAACTGTCCCATTCAGACTTTTTTATTCTGTATTTTCTGGGTGTTTCCGGTTAGGAAGTGCCTTATGCAAGGATATAAACATTGTAATGGCTGGTGGCACGGGCACATTGTGATTATGTTCAGGAATTGTGTGATATGATGTATCCTTTATTTCTATTGGTTAGTGGGAAAAAAGTGACGGTGCTACATTTCTGTTAAATGCACAAGTTTCCCTCATGAAATGCATCCGCTTGTGGGGGTATAGACTTGATGCTATGAGAGGAAAAAGTGCAAGTGGCAATTGGTGAAGGTTTCTTACCAGAATAGTATGATAGTCGTTCTCAAACTGTTCTAGATATTTGTTGGCCATGTTTTTAAAACGTGACAACATGGTTACTCAGAATGGAGCTAGGTAGCCAATCATGTGGAAGAGGAGCAGTATTATAACCAAATATAGAAACAGTAGCTAAGCAAACCGAGAATGAATTTTACCCAACCAAAACGTGCATTGTAACGTGGCTTCCCATGCCTCCAGGCACACCAGGCAAAACAGGCTTCGCGTCAGCTCGAAGCCAGTTATGCCTGAAGTCTCACGAGAATGACGTGTTCCAAGCACCGGGAACTACGACGCAGATGGGAAATGTAGTGCCAATGGAAGGGCAGAAGGAACGTTAAAGATTCAATGTATCCTGAGAGTGCAAGATCTCTGTAAAAGAAAGCTATGCTAAAGTGACCAGTGCAATATCACGTAGAGATACAGAGAGTAATCCAATCTACCGTTGTCTTCACCCCTCTGTGCTCGCTATGGGATCGTAGTACCTCCTTTTGTAGATACGTGGAGGGTATGTACAATTGTTGCCTGTCCAGGTGTAGCCTGTACTGGTCGGTGACATTTTGATTCTGTTAGTTGGTATCATCCCTCACCGAGCGGAAGGAAGTCTGTAAAGTCATACACAAAGGTTTACCTGGGGGAATATTCTCTCTGGTCTGATGTCTGTTTGCATAGAACAGGTTTTGCGAGACAAGCAGTCTGCTAGAGTATTACTGGCCCCAGGAATATAGGTGAAGTGATCATATTGGGAGAACAAATATGCCCACTGGGCCGGATGGCTATTTTGACATTCCGAATGTCGAGGACACTGAGATTCAGATGGTCGATCCCGATTTTAACTTTGAAAAGTAAATTTAGTAGCATATGCCGCCATTACATGATGGCTTGTTTCATGGCATATAGTACATTTTCTAATACTGTATAGTTGATCTCGGACTGAGTCAAGGACCTGGGAAGATAGGCAACAGGATGTTCCGTTCCATCTTCCTGGCATTGTTTCAGGACGGCTCCAGTTGTGGCGTTCGATGCATCAGATTCCACAATATACGGTCTCTTGGTCCAGTTGTCTTGGCAATAGTGCAGTTGTAAAAGCTATCTTTAAGTCTTGAAAGGCGCGCTCGACTGCGTCATCCCAAATTAAGCACGTTCCTTTCTTTAGCAGCTTGGTGATGGTTTGCAGTCTTTGAGAAAACCGGGAACACATTTTCTATAGCAGTTCGAGAAACCCAGGAACCTTTGTACTTTTCAAATCGTCTTGGATACAGGTCATTCAGCAACACTTTTGATCTTCTTGGGGTCCATTCTGGTACCTTCTGCCGACAATATGTATCCCCGATAGGCAATGTGCTGATGGAAGGGACACTTTTCCGGTTTGACTAAGAGATGGTTTTCTATGAGAGGCATCAATACCACTCATATGTGGTGTTTGTGTTCTTTAAGGGGATGTCATCCAGGTAAATCACGATGCAATGTAAGAGAGGGTCATTAAAGATATGGTCCATGAAACATTAAAAGATGGACATTTTTCCAAACCTAAGGGGATTTCTCGGCACACATGTTGACCAAATGGTGTCCAAAAAGCTTTTCTCCACTCGTCACCTGAACGTATGCGTATAAGGTGCTAAGCATGCCTCGGATCCAGATTTGCGAATATTCTTGCTTCCCTGACATCTTCCAGGATGTCCAGGATGAAGGGTAAGGGATATTTATCCTTTAGATTCACTTTAAGTCCCTGATAATCCATGCATGATCTTAATTTTGGGGTCTGCTTTTTGGGAACCGAACAATGAAGCCCTTGCTGGTGATTTCGATTTTGTGATTAATCCATTGCGTAGATTGGTTTGCAAATATTCATACAGAGCTTCTTTCTCTGGACTGGACAAAATAAAAATGTGCATTCTGCCAGAAGGTACTTGGACATGTGTTAATTCAGTGGCACAGTCATCATCCTGATGGGGTGGTAATTCCTTATGATCATTGCCCGAAAAGTCGTCTTGAAAATCTTGATATTGGTCGGTGCAGGGTGGATTGCGTCCACTCTAGCAATGGCTGTAGGATCTTTTTCAATTCTCATTTCAGAATGCAACCCTACTGCCCCTAGTAAACCGTAAAATATGCAGTACTCGGACCCAAAAAACAAAAACTAAACAGTCCAATTGAGTCCTGAGCTATGGCATTCCTAGTATGGTGGATGGATGGATGAGTGAGCTGCTTTGATTAGGTCAGACGTGAGCTCTTCATTGTCATTGAGGGAAGTGATATTCATTGTCAAAGCAGTGGGTTGGTCCTGAATGGCTTCCAATAACAGTGGCTGGCCGTTCACTCCTTCCACAGGTACGGCATACTTCTTGGGGGTTTGTGGTATTCCATGGTGCATAGCACAGGCATCGTCCCTGAAATTGCCTGCGGCTCCATAATCCATCTCGGCTGGAACATTGAAAAGGGTGACGACACCAAAACGAACCTGAACATCATACTGCCATCCCCTTTCTCGTTCTCCATGGTGGAACTAAGTGGGCTTGGCATGGAATTCTGAATCATTACCCCCTTTTCGACCGGGATGAGGGATTTCTTGAACATCATGGGGGGGGAGCGACTGGGCAATCCCTAACCAGGTGCTCCAGGGATGTCCAATAATGCACAAGCCTTGTGAGCAAGCGCCTTCGGTTTCTTTCTTCCAATGTTAATGAACCTCAGGCAAACTCCTGTCTGCATGGGCTCAGGGCCATCAGTGGTTCTGGACAGGAGTCTATCAGGTTCAGTAGCACCCAATTCTTCTTCTTCTTATTTTCATTGTGTCGCTCTTCAATACAATAGCCCAGCTGCATTACCAAGGTAATGAGTTCTGCCAGATTGGAAGGACGAGGGAACCCATGACATCTCATCTTTTAATTCATCAGTTAGACCTCGTTGAAATAATGTCATTAGGCATCATGCGGCCTGGCAGTGTCTGCAGCCAATTGTTAAAAGTGTGTTATGTATGACTGGACATCTTGCGTCCCGTGTTTGAGGTCTACAAGTGCTTGGGATTTGATAGTCAACTGCATGTGACAAAACGTTGCTCCAAGGATATTTGCAAAACCAGGATAATCGTCCAGAGCCTGATTATTTGTAATGACCGGGGCGCGGGTTGGAGGGGAAAAGGGGGCCCAAGTAAGGGCACTTCCTGCAAAATGGAAATCACATAGCCCACCCACCATGGCTCTGTCTAAAGGAAAAAAGGACAACTTAAAGATGAAGTGCACGTACATGCATCCAGGAGCTCCTTTATTTTCTTTGGGCTACCGTCATATTTCCCACATGGAGGGACTTTAGGAGGAGGTGTTATCCTGATTGTGATCATCTGTTGTACAGTGGTATTCTCATTCTTGAGGGTTTGAACCTTGTTGGTCAGTGCCTGAATTGCAGCCACTAATTGCTGCAACTGGTCCATAATGCAAGTAGTTATTGACAGCACTAACTATCAGGCTTAGGCACTAACCTTCTGTATGATGGTGGTCCAGAGGTCTCTAGCAGCAAATGGTATTCCAGAGGACCACAGGCACAAGGTGATTATTGCAGACTCCTCATGAATTCACTGCTGCCTACATATCACGTACAGGCAGACAGTACCCCAAACGAGAATCCCAAGAGAAAAGAAAATCATTGAGAGGGGTAGTTCCAAGACTTGCTGGATAAAACTCCTAAGCACTAATGGACAGTAATGAGACACAAGGCTCATAGAGGATTCCAGGAGGGAAAGAAGGAAAACAGGAAGGGATCGGAATGGGCAAAATGGAGGCAAGAATCACGCGGGACAGCATCTAAGCTCACCTGAACGTAGCCACACATATGCCTGAAGGATTCTGCAGTTTAAATGCAGCTGCAGGTGTTGCTGGATGCCACCAAGACTCCTAGGCGCTTACATTTTGGCATCCACCATCAAGGAGCGGTCTGTGCTGTGTATGACATTGCGTGTCTGACCTGTACGTGGCACAATCTTAGATGAAGTGAAGACTGTCAGCAGCGTGACATACACGCCAGTGTTGCCATACCCCATGCCCACATCATCTTCCTGACATTGGCATTCAGCTTTGTACCCCTAGCCTTGTGAGGGGCTTTCCTGTCCAGTTCTTAGAAAAACATTATCAACCACCTTCAATCTACCCTCCAGGCCACCTTGCCCCCTTCTCTCCATCGATGTTACCTTAGGACTTATGTTCTTTAACACCTAACTCACTTTGGTTCTTGATTCAGTACCTTGTGCGGATTAATCCTCAATTGCTCATCCCTTGCACTATGGAGTTCCCAAGACTCAGTCCTTGGACCCTTACATTTTTCTCTTTATACCTCCCCCCTCTCAAACATCCCTTCTTTTGATCTATTGTGTCATTTTCATGAAGATCGCACACAGAGCCCCTGTCCCCTCACTTTAGAGAAATATAAATAATCTGTGCATGCCTATAGACATGCAATTACTGAAGCAAAACATATACCTCACGCATTGAGAATGCCAAATCTAGTTCCAATGAACTCTTCAAAATTCTCAAAGACTTTGAGAGCCACACATCGCCATTTGCACCTATTATTAAAGACTCTGCGTGGTGTCAGTCTGTACCAGATGAATTTCAGAATAAAATCATTGGGCACCCGATGACCATTGCAAACCATCAAGCCTGCCGTGCTACTAACACAGGTCAAGATAATCATAACACCATCATCCTGGATCATTTTACGACACCCCTATGTTTGATTTTCAGAGCTGCTCGGAAACAGGTTCTCGCGATTGTTATGAAACTTAAGTCCACTTCCTGTTTAGGAGATTCATGTCCTGCTGACATTATGAAAGGCTCTCTGGATCACCAAGTTGATCAATGCCTCCTTTGAGGAAGGCATTGTTCCCACCTCCTAGAAGGATGTTTGGGTAACTTTGCTCTTAAAAAAGATCACCCTTGATTCAGCAGTAGCAAAGAACTATCGACCAATCAGCAATGTGCCTTACCTGCTGAAGATTATAGATAGAGTAGCATATTTGCAGTTACAAACATTTGTGGAAGAAATTACATTCTCAACCCTTGTCAATCTGGTTTTACAGCAAATCACGAAATGTAGACGGCCCTTCTGGACCTTAAATCCAACATCACAGGGGTAATCTAGAAGGGTCATCCCACGTTACTTATGCTGCTGGACCTCTCCGCTGCGTTTGGTCTTGTGGATCATAATCTGCTCGGTGAGAGGCTGAAATCCATTACCAACTGCTCCGAAAAGGCTTCTTTATGGATCACATCATTCTGGGGCCCTAGACCCTCCAGAGTTCCCTCAGAGAATGCTCAAGCCTCATCCATCTCCCTGACCTGTGGAGTCCCACAGGGCTCATGTTTGACCCCCATGCTCGTCAATATTTATTCCAAACCTTTGCTCGATCTCCTGTATGGACTGGGTGTTCAATACGCAAATGATGCTGATGACACCCAGCTCCTATTCGAACCGACTGGTATATATTCGGATGATGTGCTGGTGGTCAACAAAGTCTTCAACAAATTTAAAATGTGGATGGTGCTAAATTCATTGGCCCTTAATAATGAGAAGGCGGAGCTGCTTATCGTGGCTTCTGGCCCACGTTTAAAGAAACTTGACACTCAGTAGGCCCAGCTTCTGATCTCTGGTGACCTGACCCCCGTGAGCAAATCAGTGAAAACATTGTGTCATTTTTGATGCCAAACTCTCCATGAAATAACATCTCTCACAGGTTCGTTCTTCATGTGGACATGAGGTTAAATTACTCCGCCAGATCAGGCCTTATCTCTCCTTAAAGAACAGATCACTGTTAGCCACTGCATTGGTAATGTCACGGCTGGACTATTGCAATATACTCCTTGCGGGTACATCAGAGGCAAATGTCCATCGCCTTCAGATCACTCCGAATGGAGCCAGCAGGGCTGTTTTTGGACTCTCCAAGCGTGATCACATTTCGGCCTACAAGCGAAAGCTACACTGGCTGCCTATAGAGCAAAGAATTAGGCATAAGATCCTAGCCTACAAATGTCATAATGCGGCTGCTCCCCAATACCTTACTAAAAGGCTTAGGTTAAGACAGCCTGGTCAGAAAATGTGGTCCACTGAAAAGCATCTTCTGAACCAACCTCGTTTTTGGTTGAAGAAATTTGGCGCTACAAGTTTTGATGTCCATGCCTCACAGGAATGGAATGCTGTCACCTACTGTCAGATCTTTACCGACTCTAAGTCTTTAAGAGGATTATTAAAACCACCCTTTTTAATTCCGCTGATTGAGTTGAATGGCTCCTTCCTTTTGCCTCCCTGTCTTTAATTTAAAGAATAATACACACATCCTCTCTTTCTCTTCATCTTCAGACTCTTATTGCCAACCTTTCTTCATGTCTATCAACTCACCAAACCTGGATGTTGCCCCTTCACCTTAATATGGCAAAAACTGAGGTTCTCTTCTTGACCTCTTCGAGCCTTCCACTTCGTGCTGCTCCTGATCTAATCTTTTCCCCCCTTCCAATCTCCCATTCGCATCAACTAAACAAAATCTCAGTTCACATAGTAGGCTAGAACAACTTGATTCTTTCTCTATAACATTTTCAAAATGTGTGCATTTCTGACATTTCATGAGACTGAAGTCCTTATCACGTCCCTTGTTTTCTCTCGCCTCGACTATTGTTCGGCTCTCCCCATTGGTCTCCCGCGCTATGCAGTAGTCTCACTTCAATCTATTTTCAGTTCTTCTACCCGCATTAACTTTTGCGCCTCTACTCCATCTTTAATATCCTTCTCTGTTGCTTCTCTTCATTGGCTCTCACCCCCATCTCATACGTTTTCAGTTTTTATGCACAGTCTACAAGTGTCTACATAGTTAAGCACCTCTTTATCCTCTTTAGTCTCAATGTTATACCTCCTCTTACCCCTTTTTTCAGTATCTCACCCGCCCTGTTCTCAATCCCACTTTCAGTCTTTTTACTTGCTTGCTCCAAAACATTGGAACGTCCTACCTTTTCATATTCGCTTTGCTTCTTCTCTTGCTAGCTTTCATTCTTGTCTTAGACTATTTTCTCTCTGTTTGTTCTTGATAAACCGTGCTCTGCTACATGGCTTGTTCTTGCCTGAATTTACTTGTTTTGATTTTTGTACAAGTGTGTTGGCGGAAGTGCTCCATAAATCACAAGAAATGAAATGACTGCTTTAGACCTCAGAAATAGCCCTCCTGTGTTTGCAGATCCTCCCTTCCTAGGTGATTTACATCATAACTTTATTTTATTTATTCATTGGGTATTGATAACGTACAAACTTATATCCTACAAACTAAGTACTTGATGCACGTCTAAAGCTGGATAAAAGTTCTTGTATTTGCAGATTTTGTAATAATACAAATAACATAGAGACGTTCGAACACTTAGTGGTATATTGTTCTGCATTAGTGGAAATGACGCACTAGAGAACTGTTACTCCAACGGAACGGTGGGCCAAAGTGATTAGTGGATATCACAGCAGTTTGGTTTTAATCACAATCAGGTTATCAAAAGAGTTTTTTTTTTAAATCTAATCTTATGGTGTTTTATTGATAACTTCAATCAGATTGTGTTTTATCAGACATTTTCATCTATTTCCTACGATTTATATTATGTATATGAAAGTTATGATGTCATTGTGAAGAATTGGTGTTTGAGAAAGGTTTGGTTTCTAAGCCAAATGCATTTCAGTTAAATACAAAATAATACTAATCTGAGAGTAGGTACTGCACTTCTTCTCAGTAGCCCAACAAGGGAAAACAAATACATGTTTTGATTGGGACCGGGGCGCAGATTAAATCTTACTCTCTTCATAGAGAATATGCCCAAGTAATAAGGCAAGGAGGTACCTGGCCATTGTATCTCATAACATGTCCCTCCCCTAAGAGAAGATTGGTGTAGATGAGGTTTAGACTAAGGGCCTGATCACGACTTTGGCGGTAACGCCGGAGGTATTAGCCCTACTGCCGAACTCCCCGGCGCTAATAGCGCCGGATCACGAGTTCGGCGGTCATGTAATTCCTCATTCCCCATTGAGCCCATTCGGGAATGCCCATTCCCCATTGGGCTCAATGGGGAAAATTCACGCTCTTACTGCTGGTGGATTTCCCGCTGGTGGTAATAGCCCGAATTTTCGGCGGATTTCCCCCCATCCAAGAGCTGGGGTGAAATCCGCCGAAGTCCTGATTTGGCGGACCCTTAAATCCGGCGGTAATAGCGCGACCGCTGGATTTAAGGGTTACCGCCAAAGTCGTGATGAGGCCCTAAGTCAGGGTCCAACAAGTGAAGTACGGGGCCCTAGGTTAAATCAAAGTAAAGAAAATAGAACTTGTAAACTAAACTAAACAACCAACCAGAGATGACAAAACATTTGCTAACAGAATGTACATCTACATGGGCTTCAAGGGCGAAAAGCTCCTCCCAATATGTGCATGAATACACTGCTGTCAAGTTTCTTTGATTATGGCAATGATTAGATTCTTATTAAATTTGTTTTATTTATATAGCACCCCCCACCCAAAGATATCTGGGCAGGGAGTATTGTATGAAATTATATTGTGAAATTTGTAAAATCGTTAATTGTGATAATTCACATGATTGTTTTACTTGCTATTGGACTTTGTGCGTATATCTTCTATTGTTTGTGAAAGTTTTATATATTTGTTGTGATGTGTAGGGATTTTTGTGTTCCTATTTCGAGATTATCTAGCAAGGGTTCGGGACTCTTGGCCTGCAGGTGGGCTTTGAATGTGATTGACAGAGGCTACATACGTATTGGGTACCCCTACAGACCCTGGCATCATTTTAAGGACAGTTGCTATTTTAAACCCCCCCCCTCAACCCCACCCCACACTCTGTTCCTCAGGTCTCCCCTGCATCTATCAGGGTCCTGCCTGTCCACTGCTGCCAAAGGGTGTTTGAAATAACGCCTCTGCGCCTCTGCTACAGGTTAGTCACCGTGTCTTTTTTTTTTTTATATATAAAGCAGATTCTGTACATGACCCTTGGGCTGGGTTGGCAGGTACATTTGGACTCCACCTATCCAGTGGGAACCCCACACGGGATCCAATGTCCTATTAATTGGGCCAGGGGAACTCCTGATCTGGTCTCAGTACCTAGCTTGCTCCAGAATTTCAGCAAAACAGAAGTGTTTGCTGGGCTAGTAGCAAGCAGAAGTGGGGCGAGTTAAGGGATATTGGTCCATAAGATAGTACGGTGGAGTTATTATTTTCCCTGTAGGGTAAGGGAAAAATGTTTTCTCCCTGAGAGTTTGTTTTAGACTTTTGGTACCTGGTGTGGGTTTCTAGGTGGCAGGTGTCCTCTAGACCCAAATATTATATTTTTACTTCCTTTCCGAGGATGCTATTTTAGGACCTGGACCGCAACCCCCCCTAGCCCCCTAACACCTTTCAAGGATCCATGCACAATGTAAAGAATGCATTCTGTGATTTATCCTATATATAAATATATATAATATATATATACACATATAGGCAGACGCCTTACAATTATACATAGTGACAGATCTGTGGATCAATTCCTTGCGGGGTTGCACTCCTGGTGTGGGTTGTCCTACAGTGCCCATCACCACTGTAGAGGTCTTATGGCACCAGAATCGTCTGTAAAATGGCACATGGTGCCCCTGCCCAGGGTAACCAGACCCTGGTATGTGGGAACATGTGGAATCATTGGAAATGGACTAACTGAATGCTGATCAGAAAGAAGAAAATGGAGTATCCCAAGAGACGAGCAGATTCCAGGGATGGATGTTTCTGGAGCCACTAAATAATGTGGCAAAGCACAGTTGCTTGATGTACACAAGATTTGCTCAGTCGTACCCTTGAAGCAGGGAGACTTCCATGCTGGTTAACAATTTAGGAGTCGCAAGCCAGACCCCAAGGATTTTCATCTGGGACTGCCAAGCCAACTGTCAGAAGTGATGGACCCAAGACTTGGCTGTGCATAAAGGTGAATAGAGAGACAGCAATGGGAACGAGGGAATAGGAACGAACAGGAGGCCGGAGCTCAAGACCCTCCTCTTCAAGGAATGGCTCCTAACTAACATGCAGCTGCATACACCAGACCTGAGACTGGGGGATCCCCACCGTTTCCTCTCCTGGTTATTTGTATATCCATTGCTGACAATTGCCCACCTTCCCCACTCCCTTATTTCTGTGCTCCATAACCTTGTTGTTCCCCCGATGATTGTAAAGCAGTCCGTTGCTTCCCGAAGCTAGGCCTGCGCTCAATAAATACCTTAATGATAGCAATAAATAATAACAGGTGAAATCGTCCCTGCGGCAGCCACCCATGCGTAGTCTCCCAGTGAGATGGAGTGTGGCTGTGCATGGGAGAGCCTATCACTATAAAGTGCCTGATATATATGACACAGTGAGATTGGCAATGTCCTTTGGGTATAAGTGTGAAGTGAGCAAATGACTCTTACCTGGCAGAGGAGGACTAGTAAACTCTGCTTAATAGCACCAATTGGTGAAGCTGAATACATTGAAAGTGGCACCATCTAAAGCAGCCAAAGTATGGGTTGTAACAAGTGTGGTAGGTGGCATTTAACAATGCATAAACAGGAAGTGGCATGCTTTCATAACGTGATGTAATTATTTGTATAGTGCCTTTCAACATTGGTATGGTTCCAGCGCGCGCTGTAGGTTGAACGGCCCTTGGGGGGTAGGGGGGGGCAGAAGTCCAGGTATGGGAAATTCATCAGAGAATTATAGAATGTGTGTGTACATTTTTGCCATTATGAAGGTAGTTTGGGGTGGCCAAGTCCCTGCTAGTCCACCTTGTCGAGCTGGCATGTGGATGGGTGCAGAGAGGTAGCATGGATAGTGTGCGAGAGCAGGAGAAACATTGTGTGCGCTGCGAAGGCATCATGAAGGCGGACACAGACAACAGATTCAACATTCAAAATAAACACTTTTATTAACCTAAATGTCACAATGCTTAAAATCCTAACTTGCTCTATGCTAAGGAGGGGGGGGGCTCCCAACCTGGATGAAACTAAGGAAAGTTTGTGTCAAGGAGTCCTTGCCCTCACAACTAGAACAAACAAATGTGTAGGGTTATCAAAGTCAAAAGAAACAGTGTTTAACTTAAAGGGATGGTCTAGTAAAAAATGTTATTAAAAAATAGATAGGCAACATAAAAAAAAATACTAGCATTATCTGTTTTAAAACTTCCTATGTAAAATTTTGAGCTATTCAAGCTCAAAATTCGCAAAAGCAGGCACATGGACGCATCCATTTTGTGAAATGGAGGCCCTCCTGTGCTGGCTTTTGCTTTTGCGGCACTAATGAAGGAAAAGCCAGCCAGCTGTAGTAAACAAAAGCTACCGCTGGGTGGCCTCCCCTTCATTAGTGCTGTCGGCGGAGGACGGGGACCGGAGACTAGAGCAGGAAAGCTGCAGCTGAATCTCGGTAAGTGCTATTTTTTTTTTTTTTACAAAATAAGCACTAGCTGCGTTTTTTTTTCTACTTTTTCCGGGCTGGAGGAGCCCGGAAAACTTAGAAATAAAACCACAGCTTTAAAAACGTTGTATTTATGTTTGCGGTCGCTTTTGAAGCGACATCAAACATAAATACAACGTTATTGTGTTGGAAAACGCTGCGGTTTTTCTTTCCAAGTTTCTCAGGCTCCTCTGGCTCAGAGGAGCCTGAGAAACTTGGAAAGAAAAACCGCAGCGTCTTCCAACACAACCGCGTGTGTTTCTGCCTGCTGTGGCTATCACTTTGGGTCTCCGGAGCACCGGAGACCCAAAGTGAAAGCCACAGCAGGCAGAACCACAACGCGGTTATGTTTACATGCCGCGTAGTGTTTCTACCTACAGCTGATTTCCCATTTGGGGCTCTCGGGCTCCCCGTGGGGAGCCCGAGAGACCCAAGTGGGAAATGCTAAATGCTGCGTTGTCTGCCTAAATCTGCTTTCCCATTTGGGGCTCTCGGGCTCCCCGTGGGGAGCCCGAGAGCCCCAAATGGGAAAGCAGATTCAGGCAGAAACAACGCAGTTGTTTTCCGAAATGCCGCGTTGTTTCTGCCTGAATCTGCTTTCCGTGGGGAGCCCGAGAGCCCCAAATGGGAAAGCAGATTCAGGCAGAAACAACGCGGTTGTGTTGGAAAACGCTGAGGTTTTTCTTTCCGAGTTTCACAGGCTCCTCCGACCCGGAGGAGCCTGAGAAACTTGGAAAGAAATACCGCAGCGTTTTCCAACACAATAACGTTGTATTTATGTTTGCGGTCGCTTCAAAAGCGACCGCAAACATAAATACAATGTTTTTAAAGCTGCGGTTTTATTTCTAAGTTTTCCGGGCTCCTCCAGCCCGGAAAACGTAGAAAAAAAACCGCAGCTAGTGCTTATTTAAAAAAAAAAAAATAAATAGCACTTACCGAGATTCAGCTGCAGCTTTCCTGCTCTGGTCTCCGGTCCCCGTCCTCCGCCTACAGCACTAATGAAGGGAAAGCCACCCAGCGCTAGCTTTTGTTTACTACAGCTGGCTGGCTTTTTCTTCATTAGTGCCGCAAATGCAAAAGCCAGCACAGGAGGTGTAATGCTCACCTGATTCCCATGGAGGCGCTGATCCCGGCTGGGCTGCTATCGTTTCTTCAATTGAGAAGGGTAGAGCTCGGACGACTCTCAGGACTGGGCTTCCTCTTATCGAATGTCTGACTTGCAGGGTAAGTTTTCTGCAGGTGGAAGAAAAAGGGTTAATCACCGTTTGATGGGATTTCTTCTCCCACCAATCGCCACTTTCTCCCACAGCCTAGCTTTCTACTTGTCTCGGCAAGCTCTCACCTTAGGCGTATAAATGCTGAGCTCTCCATCCTGCGTCTGGTGCAGGGGTGCGTGGATTCCAGTTACGTCACTGGATGAGTTCAGTGTTGAGGCTCAAGTCTTTTGCGGCCTTAGTTGTGGCACTGGTGCTGGGATGCCGAAGAGCAATGCCGCCGTTACTGCACGAGCGGATGCCTGTAAGTATACTGTAGTCTTTAGGCTTTAAAAGATGGGCACCTCAATAATGTCCCTTTTCCTTTGTTTCAGGCCTCGGGATGCTGTGGGCGTAGTTTTCCGTTGCCGCTGCACGTGCGGATGCACGTAAGTATAATGTTCATTGGCCGCTTTTAATGGCACCTCTAATAATGTCCTTTTTCTAGTTTTCAGGTGCCGGGATGCTGCGGGCTTTATATCCGTTGCCACTGCACGTGCCGAAGCACGTAAGTATAATGATCGTTGGCCGCTTTTAATGGCACCTCAAATAATGTCTTTTTCCTGTTTTTCAGGTGCCGGGATGCTGAGGTTGATGCGGCCGCTACTGCGCGTGCAAAAAACTGGTAAGTTAAGATGAATGCGACTGCCTTCCCCCGAACCCCTTTTTAATTATGTCCTTTGCCTTTCAGGTGCAGAGAAGCAGCCGAAGAGAAAGCCGCGGTTAGCTCCGTTGCAATCACGGATGGATCAGGTAAGCGGGCGCGGCTGCGAGCGAGTTGCACTTTTCTAACCTTATGTTTATTCTTTGCAGGTTTTGCCGGTGACTGGATTCCGGGATCTGGTAAGTATTGTTCTGTGTCTTTCCTCATCCACAGGTTGCTGCACGGAAGCTGAAGATGACTCTGGACCTGGAATGCAGAAGCCGACTCGGTGAGCGTCCTGCTGCTGCTGCAGAATAACGCGAAGCACGTGTTTTCCATCGGGCGTGGTTTAAATAGCAGAGAAGTGCTTCCAGTGTGTGTTCTTCCACCGGTTCCACCCAGGTAAGAAAAGAGTTCCTGAATGGAGGGAATAGTTCTTCCCAGCCCTGATGGCTGGGGACTTCAACCAGACTGGATTGTTCTGGGTAAATATGCAGCATGGTCTGCCTCAGGTAAGTCCACCCAAGCATTATTACACTGTTTATCAATATGAGCCCGGCGCCTGTGGCGCCGGGACTGAAACCCTTCATGAGCCTGGCGCCAAAGGGCCCCTGTAGGGGTCTGCTGGGTCCAGAGTAGTGGAAGACGGGTCTGCTTCCGAGGGCGCTGGGCCAGTCCTGGCCCCTCGGGAGTAGCGCCCATGACAGCACCCCCCCTCAAGGCCCCTCCCAAACTTGTCCTCCCCGGGGGGTTTGGTTTATCGGGAAAGGTTCGGTGAAATTTCTTGACTAGCCGAGGAGCATGGACGTGGTCATAGGGTTCCCATGACCTTTCCTGAGGTCCGTAGCCTTTCTAGTCGATTAAGTAGAATAGCTTCGATCTGATGATTTTAGAGTCCAAAATGTCTTTTACTTCAAATTCGGGCTCCCCATTCACTTGAATGGGTTCTGGAGGATTGGTCCATCTGGTTCCAGGTTGCATGGGTTTCAAAAGAGATACGTGAAATACAGGATGTATTCTCATATGGGTTGGCAATTCTAATTTAACCGCCACTGGATTAATTATGGCCGTAATTGGATATGGTCCCAGGTATTTGGGGTTGAAGGTGCGAGGCCCTTTAAGCGATAAATGTTTGGTGGACAGCCAGACTTGATCCCCAACCTGGTATTGAGGGGCATTGCTTCGGTGTTGATCTGCTCCTTTTTTGTACCTCTCTTTAGCTTGTTGTAGATGTGCAGTCGATTCCTTAAAAGCTTGTGTAATAACGGTGTGCAATTGATCCACAGCGGGTGTTCCAAGATCTTGAGGTGGATCAAGGTTGGAGGTTCGAGGATGAATCCCATACAAGATGTAGAAGGGACTCTTCCCGGTACCCGAATGAACTGAATTGTTGTAAGCATATTCAGCTATCCAAAGGATGTCCTTCCAGTTACTCTCCGACTGTTGTAGCATGCATCGTAAATATTGCTTGAGAGTCTGGTTTGTTCTCTCGGTTTGCCCGTCGGTCTGAGGATGATGGCTGGTCGAAAGTCTTACATCGATTTGAGCTAATCGACAACAGCTACGCCAAAAGTGGGAAATAAACTGGCTCCCCCTATCTGAGATTAGTACTGACGGGAAGCCGTGTAGCCGGACGATGTTTTCAAGAAATACTTTGGCTAGGACTGATGCTGAAGGTAAGCCTTTTAGCAGAATGAAGTGGGCCATTTTAGAAAACAGGTCCACAATAACAAGAATGGTGTTGTACCCGGAACAGGAGGGTAAGTCTGTGATGAAGTCCATGGAAAGGGTATGCCAGGGACACGGTGGGATGTCTAATGGTTGCAGAAGACCAGCCGGCCTCTTCTTCTGACCTTTGTTTTGAGCGCACACACCGCAGGACATCACAAATTCCTTTGTCTTTTCTCCACGAAGGCCACCAGAAGTGTCTCTTCACCTTTTCTGTGGTTTTGGCAATGCCAGGGTGACCCACAATTAATGAATCATGATAGCAGGAGATTACCTGTCTTTGTAAATCGGCGTGTGGTAGGAACAATCGTCCTTGGAAATAAGGCAAGTCATTGCTTACGGTGAAATCTTTTCCTTTTTGTAACCAGTTCAGTAAGTCTGGTGAGGTAACAAGTTGTTTAGTTTTTTCTTCAATATCATCAATGGATTGTGAAGAAATCAGACCCACGATCCTTTGTTCAGGAATTATTGGTACAGGTTCTGGATTGGCAACGTTGTCTCCCATTACAATTCGGGAAAGAGCATCCGCTTTGCCTTTCTTGTTGCCGGGGCGATAAGTGATCACAAAGTCAAATTCAGCAAAGAATAGAGCCCAGCGAAGCTGTCTGGAGGATTGAGCCTTGGCGGTTTTCAGATACTGCAGATTTCGATGAACGGTGATCACTGTGACGATGTGTCTGGCCCCGAGGAGATAATGCTGCCATGCCTTAAAGGCTGATTTAATCGCTAGAAGCTCTTTGTCTGTGATGGTGTAGTTGATCTCAGGCGCCGAGAACTTCCGAGACCAGAATGCCACAGGATGCAGTTGGTTAGTCTCTGGATCTCTTTGTGATAGGACTGCTCCCATTGCTAAGCTGGAGGCGTCGGTTTCAATGATGTAAGGGAGGTCCGGGCGTGGGTGTTTCAGTATTGGCGCCGAGGTGAATTTAGCCTTTAGCTCTTGGAAGGCTTGTTCTGCTTCTGCGGACCATTCAAAGCGTTTATTTTTTCTTAAGAGGGCGGTGATGGGTTGTACCACTCGTGAAAACTCTGGAATAAATATACGGTAAAAATTGGCAAAGCCTAGCATGCTTTGAACGCCTTTCACGGAGGTAGGAGACGGCCATTTGAGGATAGCGTCTACTTTTCTCGAGTCCATGTGGACTCCTTTGGGTGTCGGAATAAATCCCAAAAATTCGACCTCAGTGACGTGAAAAACACATTTTTCGAGCTTGGCAAAAAGTTTATGTTGGCAAAGTTTTTCAAGGACCGCCCTATCATGATTTCGATGGTCAGCTTCTGAAGATGAGTACACAAGAATGTCATCTATGTAGACGACAACGCAGACATCAATGAGCTCTCTGAGGACATCATTCATAAAATATTGGAAGGCGGCCAGTGCATTGCATAGTCCAAAGGGCATCACTTGGTATTCAAATAGTCCATACTTAGTGCGAAAGGCCGTCTTCCATTCATCTCCTTCCTTGACCCGTACCAAGTGATAAGCTCCCCGGAGATCAAGCTTAGTATAAATACAGGCGTTTTTTACCTGGTCAAGGAGTTCTGGGATCAGAGGTAAGGGATACCGGTTTTTTACTGTTATCTGGTTCAGAGCACGATGATCTATACAGGTTCTGAGGTCACCTTCTTTTTTTGGTACGAAGAACAGAGCCGAGGATGCATGGGACTTCGACGGACGGATAAAGCCATTGGCCAGGTACTGGTCTAAATACTGTCTCAGATGAAGGTTCTCAGGCTCGGTAAGGGCGTAAATCCTACTGCAAGGGGGAGTTGCACCGGGTAGCAAATCTATCTGACAATCGTATGATCTGTGGGGTGGCAAGGTGTTAGCCTGTTCCTTTTGAAAAACATCTTGGAACTCTCGATACTCTAGAGGTAATTGTGGACCGTCAGCCGTCACTGACGCTAGGCCAATGTTGGGTCGTGGATAACAAGTTGGTGTGCACTCTGGGAACTTTATCGTCTTTGCTCGCCAATCAATCTGAGGATTGTGTTTCTCCAACCAAGGAATCCCTAGAATTACTTGGAATTGAGGAGCCTTGATCACGTCGAACACAATTACCTCCTGATGCGCGTCTTGGCCTAGTATCGTCACTTCAATAGTGGTATGGGTCACTGGTCCGGAGGCGATTTCCGTCTCATCCACCGTGGTAATGACGTCTTTAACCACCTTTGGACAAAGAGGTAAGTTCATCCTGGAAGCCAATTCGCGGTCCACATAATTTCCAACTGCTCCGCTATCAATGTATGCCTTAATTGCATGCAAACGATCCGGTTGCTCTGGGTTTACGAGGACCATTGGCATTATGAAGTGCGAGGTCAAAGAACTGGTTTTTACGCTCGGCAAGCAGACCTCTACACTTGTCGGGCGAGGTCGTTTCCCGGCTCAGGCTTTTCAGAACTCTTATCAGAAGCTCCCACTCTCTTCTTAGGTGGTTTCACCGGGCAATCTCGAAGAAAATGTCCTGAATTTCCACAATAGAGACATAGCTGCATTTGTCGTCTCTTGTCGCGTTCTTTCTGGGTTAGGGGACCCTTTACAACCCCAATTTGCATAGGTTCGACGGCTTCAACTCCTTTGGTGTGACTTTGAGGCTTAGGGAACACTCGTGTTTCAAACATGGATCGATCCGCCTTTCTGTTTTGTAGTCTGTGATCCAATTGGACCACCAAATCAATGTACTCTGAACAATCCTGAGGAGGATTCACTACCTGGGCAAGGACGTCTTTGAGTTCGCCACGCAAACCCCTGTGAAAAAGTGTGATTCTTTTGTCCTCAGGCCATCTGGTTTCCACGATTAGCCTATTGAATGATGCAATGTAGGCCAAAAGATCTTGATTGCCCTGTCGTAGGGAAAGGAGTTCGTTGTCCAGGGCCTGCCCCTGGGAATGCCTTGCAAAAAGTCTTTCCATATTTGCCTGGAAGGTCGGGAAGTCACGAAGGATCGGGTCATCCTGTGTAACCAGAGGGATCGACCAATCATAGGCACTGCCACTAAGATACGAAAGCACAAAGGCTAACTTAGTCTGGTCATTCGGAAAGGCTGCAGGTCTACAAACAAAGTGCAATCGGCATTGATTTATAAACACCGCAAACCTTTTAGGGTCACCAGAGAAGCGTTCAGGCAGTGCCAATGGCACATTTCCGGGTAGGTTGATTTGAACAGGATTGGCTGAAGCCGCTGGGATATAGCTCCCTCCTGAATTAGGTAGCAGGGTTTGCCCCGCTTGTGTCTGTAATAACTGTCTGGCGAGATCATCAGTTCGTTCTTTTGATAATATCAATTCCCTCCTAAGGGCATTTGTTTCCTGGCGGGCAGCATGAACTTCAGCTCTTAATTCCCCTAATAACTGGGCCAGTTGCTCTGTGTCAGAAGTTTCCATAGCACCTGGGTAGGAGGTTATTGGTGGGCTTCGCGTTCTGTAACGCTCACCTGATTCCCATGGAGGCGCTGATCCCGGCTGGGCTGCTATCGCTTCTTCAATTGAGAAGCGTAGAGCTCGGACGACTCTCAGGACTGGGCTTCCTCTTATCGAATGTCTGACTTGCAGGGTAAGTTTTCTGCAGGTGGAAGAAAAAGGGTTAATCACCGTTTGATGGGATTTCTTCTCCCACCAATCGCCACTTTCTCCCACAGCCTAGCTTTCTACTTGTCTCGGCGAGCTCTCACCTTAGGCGTATAAATGCTGAGCTCTCCATCCTGCGTCTGGTGCAGGGGTGCGTGGATTCCAGTTACGTCACTGGATGAGTTCAGTGTTGAGGCTCAAGTCTTTTGCGGCCTTAGTTGTGGCACTGGTGCTGGGATGCCGAAGAGCAATGCCGCCGTTACTGCACGAGCGGATGCCTGTAAGTATACTGTAGTCTTTAGGCTTTAAAAGATGGGCACCTCAATAATGTCCCTTTTCCTTTTTTTCAGGCCTCGGGATGCTGTGGGCGTAGTTTTCCGTTGCCGCTGCACGTGCCGATGCACGTAAGTATAATGTTCGTTGGCCGCTTTTAATGGCACCTCTAATAATGTCCTTTTTCTAGTTTTCAGGTGCCGGGATGCTGCGGGCTTTATATCCGTTGCCACTGCACGTGCCGATGCACGTAAGTATAATGATCGTTGGCCGCTTTTAATGGCACCTCAAATAATGTCTTTTTCCTGTTTTTCAGGTGCCGGGATGCTGAGGTTGATGCGGCCGCTACTGCGCGTGCAAAAAACTGGTAAGTTAAGATGAATGTGACTGCCTTCACCCGAACCCCTTTTTAATTATGTCCTTTGCCTTTCAGCTGCAGAGAAGCTGCCGAAGAGAAGGCTGCAGTTAGCTCTGTTGCAATCACGGATGGATCAGGTAAGCGGGCGCGGCTGCGAGCGAGTTGCACTTTTCTAACCTTATGTTTATTCTTTGCAGGTTTAGCCGGTGACTGGATTCCGGGATCTGGTAAGTATTGTTCTGTGTCTTTCTTCATCCACAGGTTGCTGCGCGGAAGCTGAAGATGACTCTGGACCTGGAAAGCAGGAGCCGACTCGGTCCTGCTGCTGCTACAGAATAACGCGAAGCACGTGTTTTCCATCGGGCGTGGTTTAAATAGCAGAGAAGTGCTTCCAGTGTGTGTTCTTCCACCGGTTCCACCCAGGCAAGAAAAGAGTTCCTGAATGGAGGGAATAGTTCCTCCCAGCCCTGATGGCTTGGGACTTCAACCAGACTGGATTGTTCTGGGTAAATATGCAGCATGGTCTGCCTCAGGTAAGTCCACCCAAGCATTATTACACTGTTTATCAATATGAGCCCGGCGCCTATGGCGCCGGGACTGAAACCCTTCATGAGCCTGGCGCCAGGACACGGTCCAAAGGGCCCCTGTAGGGGTCTGCTGGGTCCGGAGTAGTGGAAGACGGGTCTGCTTCCGAGGGCTCTGGGCCAGTCCTGGCCCCTCGGGAGTAGCGCCCATGACAGGAGGGCCTCCATTTCACAAAATGGATGCGCCCGTGTGCTTGCTTTTGCGAATTTTGAGCTTGAATAGCTCAAAATTTTACATAGGAAGTTTTAAAACTGAGAATGCTAGTATTTTTTTTTATGTTGCCTATCTATTTTTTAAATAAACATTTTTACTAGACCATCCCTTTAATGTTCTGAGCTTCTCACCGCTTTCTCTCAGCGACACTTCTGCAAGTATTGGAAAGTTCCCTAAAAAAGAGTCTTAAAGTTCAACGTTTTCCAGTCCAAGGCAACATTGTTGAGAACCAATGCTGGGGTTCCCTTCCCCAAGTTTCAAGTAACACAAATCCAAATCAAAGGGGCGTTGAGACTCTGTTCCCAAGACGACACTTGTAGTCCTTCAAGTCTCAGGGTTCCCTACCCCAAGACTTCCATGTCTCACACAGATTCCTTGGTACTCGCTCCTGTGCACCAGGACGTCTTTACTTGATTCCTTTTTTTTAACCTTTGGGCTTAGGGTGTACTTTTGGTTGTCTCTGGCTTGTCCTTTGACTGCTTGTGGCTCTGCCACCATGTGTCACACACCCCTTTTCAAATTGTAGCCTTGCCACACTGTATTCAGTCATTAATGTTCACTGTGTGGCTTCCTTCAGCTTTTAAAGTGTTTGAGTTGAAGGTTTGATTTAATTCGTTCTGCAACAATATTGTACAATTGTAGCTCAAGGTTCAATGCGCTCTTTTGTTGCTCAATTATATTCAGTGTTCAGTGTATACTTGTTTGCTTCAATGTTACATTTCCCTTTAGCAAGCATTCAGTATGCATTGGCTTTCTTCAATGTTAGGTTTCCATATGGTCGGGATTCAATGTGCATTCGTTTTCAATCTTTTCACAATTCACAAGCTTCACGTATTTCACTTTCATCCAGTTCAATTTTCAACACGGTGGGACTTTCATGCACTCCGATTTCAACTTTTAGTCTCATTCATCTTTCTTAGCCATTGGCCTTTTCGTTAGAGTCACATGCGGTAAATATTTCACTTTCCTTAGTGGAAGACTTTTGATAACATTGCTTTTTTTCTGCAAGGTACACGACCACTTCAACAATACTTTAATTCATTAAGAATGAAGAGTTCATAGCGTTCAAAGACTTTCAAAAACGTGCTTGTTGCATTACAATGCAACACAACCACTCTGATACATTTCATTTTAAAAGCTTTATTCGGTTTAAACCATAAGCACACATTCATTACAACAGTCCCAAGGATGAGGGTATAAAAAGATAATTATATACACTAAAAAACAGATGCATTCATTCAGTTAAAAACAAGAATAATTAAATAAGATAATGACAACATGCAGAGTATACCTTTTTTTATCTGCTGGCACACCATTTGAGGAGAGCAAGCTCGCAGCCTCTTTGCAGATACTTTAGTAAATGTTAGTGTGATCGTTTCCCATGAGCCTCCGCCTTAATTGCCAGGCTCGATGCACATACCTTGCAGTTGCAAAAATAACTTTCCGATCAACTGATCATATTAAAAACTGCACAGCTACGTGTGTGCTTCGTACCCTTTGATCGTTCAACAGTGATTTCAAATACATTCGCCTTAATTACTAGTAATGGGCTAATTAACATATAGAGCGTTAATGTTTCATGCACAGGGGGCATAGGCCAGACCCCAGAGATGACCATGATTGAGTGTACGATGCTGTATATAGTATCCCTAGCCTCAGTCGCACACATAAAGAACGTTCATATGGTGGTTGGATTTCGACCAGAAGGCCATTGCACTTTCCCATCATGATACTAGGCAATACGCAATCATTGTGGGCCATTCTTAAATTGGGAACTTTTGGTCTCCAAATTTTTTATAGATTTTCTCTTTGCACTTACTTTGAGGTCTATTCTTGAGGTCTTCTTACAATCAGTGGGATTATCCCACAGGCGATACAATGTACAAGAATCTTGTTTGATTTAACAATAGTGGTTCACTTTGTAAGGCTGGCAATTCAAGTAACACTGGGTTTCTCTACCTTGGAAACTCACAGGATCACTTTGAAGTCCTTTTTTGTAGCGCGCTGGCCACAGACTTTGCGATTTTTTTTTCCATGGAGTCTTTCTCCGCCCCCCGGACACTCGCGCTCTCGCAGCGCCACGGAAGAACGTGCACTCCCTTTGATGGGTTGAAGGACCACCCCTCATCTGTCCTCTTTCCTTGGCCTCTGCCTCACGGAGCTCCTGCTCCCAGTTCACACTTGCCTGGACCCTCAGCGTCTTCGGTCCCTTGTGTGCTTCTTAGGCTGCAGAACGGCTCACCACGGCTCCCATCAGTGTCCCCTCCCATCTCTGACCTCACCTCTTTTATACACCTGTGTTGTGTAAAGGGGTTGCATGATCATAGTTAGGCTTATTAGTAAGACCTGCCTGCTCTTTGCAATGGTACTCCTCTGAGGCCCTCTTCCTCCTCCCAGTACCAAAGTGGTGTAGGTGCATGTTGGTGCTTATAACTCCTAGTCTCCACTTCCTTGTCTCAGTACTGTCAAGTGTTCCATGTGGGAGAATGAGGGGAGTTGGTTTATAATAACCCATCAAGGTTGGGCGAGGGTTAGGTTTGTCCTCCTTAGGAAAAGGGGGATACCATGTCTTTCCCAGGGGTTCCCCACTCCCAATCCTCTAGGACCCTCCACCCAAGTGATCCTCCCTTGCTTCTACATTCTCAGGATCAGGATCCAAGAGTGATGGCCTTTCCGTTGCCAGCTGCGCCGAGGATACAGGGGGAGTAGGAGTGAGGGACACCCTCAGGTTTCTCACAGTGCAGCTAGACCAAATGTTATTGTGGGGATAGCTGCATTCTAATGGCAGAGGTGTTGTGCAATGTGTCTTGGAGTGGTGCATGTAGGGGATGGGTGCAGTTAACCCCCACCCCCACCTTTTTGCAAGGAGCATCATGTAGATAATACCACGAGAAGTCGACTCATTTAGAGTTATAACATCTTAACCGGCTGCTTTAATAATTGAATGATTTGGAAACATTTTGGCTTAATAAGCAGCGGCACGTTTTTCTTTTCTTAATTTATTAAACTTTCAGTAACATGGGGGGCTCTCTTCTCTCATCCTTTCCCTGCGGAGTGCTATTTCAGAGCAACGTCTGCAATGAGGAAAACCATTATCCTGGACCGCGCTCATAATTTGGTCACAATGAAATGAACTGCTTGCCCAGCAGCATGCTCTACTGCCCTGGGGATAGAATCCGGAACTGGGGCCATGGTAGTGAAATAATGCCTACAATTTAGTTCACTATACCACAAATCTAGCGAATTTGTGTGAAGAGAATCATTGATTACGCGCCATTGCCTTGTGTAAGGAGGAAAATAGTTACTTTATAAACACACCATGAGAATGCTAAAGGGATATACAATAACTGAGGAAATGCTGTCTGTGAAATCAGCCTACCTGCAATGGGTTTAAAGGGGAGACGGGGAGGCTGCAGAACGCAAATGCTCATTTTAGAATTACATGACTCCCATTAGCAACATTTACGTGAAAATAGACTGCACCACAATTTGTTATTTTGACTTCATCTTAGATTTTGGAAAACATTGATTGTTTCCAGGTTGAAAAAGAAACCTCTCTCATGCCACTTAGGGCGGCCACAGGCACCGCGAGAAAAGACCACATCTCAGAAGTCAGAAGACAGGCACACTGGCTCCCGGTGAAAGAGAGGATTGTTTTCAAAACACTCGCCCTTACCCACAAATGCCTCCATGAACTTGCTCCACCCTACTTGACCCAAAGAATCACCAAGCACTCTGCCACCAGACCATTAAGAATGTGCTATTCCAACACGATTGTCACGCCCAAATCACGCAAAGTGCGCGCCGGTGGTGCCAGCTTTCCCACTCGGGCCGCCACCCACTGGAACGCACTGCCACCCCACATCAGAATGATCGAATCCCACCAAGCCTTCCGCAAAGCTGTTAAAACCAAGCTCTTTGTATGAAACGTACCTGACGGCATTCTGTCACTGTATTATGAATATCATGCCTCACCTGCAACTATGCCTGTCATTGTGTATCCATAAGACCTCTGGTCTCATGCATATCTGCTGAATTAAGAATCCAACACCTACTTGTAACAGCGCCTCGATGCCCATGGGCTGCAAGTGCGCTATACAAATGCGAATAAATAAATAAATGCCTGTGACGCGCTTTGGCAGTGCCAGAATTCTCCCTTTCCTTCAGTGTGGGGTAGTTACATTCAGTGAATCTTTGCAGCATGGAAATGCGCTCTATTTCTGTTTAATATCCATGCTTTCAATAGCTTGACATGTGCATATGGACTACTAGAATCAGCGAATTGTGATAGTATTGATGGTATACAGAATTAAATTAGCAGATCGCACTCTGACTTTTATCCTGGGCAACGTTTAGCGGCATTTTAGAGGTCAGGACTATGTAAAGGTTGAAAAAGTTATAAGGGGTTTATACACATGGGGACAAAGTCAGGGACGTAGGATTGCCGTGTACATGGGTGAAGTGCACACATACGTGTGGGGGGAGAACGCTTTGTGGGTAGGACGATTTACAAAGGAAAATCTAGCGCTTAAACCCCTATGTGTATGGGACAACTGCGTACCAGTAAAATGCCAACACAGACGGTATTCCCCTCTCAAACTCATCCCTCCTCACAAAGGGGTGAGCTCAGATATCTGGCAATAATAACCCCAGTTCCCAAACGTGTTATGCTACCAGTGCCTGAGTTGGTATTTCTGAAACAGCTCTGCAGGTATTCCTGAAATACCACCCCTGCTGGTGGCTGACTTTGAAGAGGTTGGATGTTCTGATATACAAGCGGGGGAGGGACAACTTTCTTCAAGGATGTTTCAGTAAAAAACATCCGCCCAACTCTGAATGACGCCCTTAGTTTGTAGTCTAATAATAATTAGTACCCCGGCGAGAGACAATCAGAATGCAACAAGCATTCTGATTGGCTCTCGCCAGGTCCCTACCCAGCCGGGAATCCCTCCGTCGGGATTCCACAGCCTTTGTCCCCGGCGGGGGGCATGGCAGCCCCTCAGCCAATGAGGAGGCTCGAAGCGGGGCCATCCCCGCTCCGAGCCTCCCCACGGCTGAGAGGCTGCCTTCGCCCCCCGCCGGGGACTCGGGTAAGTCTTTTATTTTTTATTTTTCCCTCTCCTCCCTCCCGCCCCACCAATTTACCTTCTTGATCCTGCGTCCCTGGCGGGGGACGAGGAAAGCCTCCAGCCGTGTGGAGACTCGGAGCGGGGATCTGCGCCTCCACAGGGCTGGGGGTTTCCCTCGTCCCCCGCCAGGGACGCAGGTACTTTTTTTTTTTTTTCGTCCCATTCCCGCCCTCCCAAACCCACTTACCTTTTTTTTATCCTTTTTCAGGAGCGGACGCGCTGGGAACACTTGTGTTCCCAGCGCGTCCGAAACGGACTCCGTTTTCCCTTTCCATGGCCGCAGCCATTTTCTTGGTCGTTTTTTTTCTGTCCCAAATCGCCGCAGCGTTGAAACGCTGCATCGTTTCGGGACAGAAAAAAATTGCTTTTAGTACCCCGGTCACGCAAATTTTGTGGGCTGGGATACTAATAGCAATAGAACCCTCGGTAATGCCCCCGCCGCTCGGGTTCTATTGCTTAATGAGTACTTGAATGTTACATCTTTCTGTGTGTGTGTGTGTTTCAACTGTGTTGAAACGTGAGTCCCATAAACAATCCAGCATCCTTTTCTGTAATCACCATATAGTACCCACCATGGGTGCCATTCAGGGTGCTAGAAAACTGTCCTTGTAATGAACTCACTGATCAAGCAATTCACCAGAACATAGAGAAGCATTCCTACAGAATCAAACCGAGGACAAAGTCTACTGAGATATGGACCTTTACTTCATTGCCAAGTGGGAGTCCTGATTGGCTGCTGTGGATATTAACAGACCAATGGTGTGTGGTGGACAGCAGCACCCACATTAGCATCCACTGTCACAGAAGCTCTCATTTAATTTAATTTTTTAATGTTTTTATTGGCAGTTGATTAAATAAAATTATACATTGCAGTGTATCACATTCCGTTCAGATCATGTAACTGTGCCAAGCTTTAACAGTAACCTTCAAACAAAAAAACAATTGGTTTCCTGTAAGGGTCTTAGTGTTTTGCATTGAGCGCCCGGGCGGGCGTCCTGGCGTCCGGGGTACAGTTCCTGCCTCCACTCTCATGGTGGCACCAGCAGCCATTGTCCTTTGGGCACAGTCAGATAGCCATGTGGGCATGGGGGTGGAGTGTTTCACATTGACAGAAGCTCTCATTTAAATATGCACACAGCCCCTGGGTGGTATGAACATGCCTCTGCTGCCTTGACTGGTCCCCCTGACTCATTGTGGAGGCCAGTTTGTGGGAGCCTCCAAAACACATCTACAAGGTTCGCTGAAATGAGTTTGAATGCCTCTCCCGTTATACACAGGAGCCGAGCAGGACCTTGCAGCACTTGTTTCCTATGAGGCAGGGTGGATTCTGAAGGATTGTCTTGTTTAAGTATTTTTTAACTCTTTGCAGCTCCGCCCCAGGTCACAACAGCCCAGCCAGCATGGGGGGCAATTTCCCCCTTGCCCCCATACCCAGCCCACCCCTGGAGTACAGCTCCTAAGACCGCATAGTCAATGGTGAGGGGTCATGGGAGGCCTACAGGTTTCAGACCGTTGGCTAATGCATGTCTGCGTGTCGGTCATGCACCCAACACTTAGATGTGTATGGGGGGGGGGGGCTAGGTACCTGTGCCTACCCTACCCTTGTTGCCAGTGTCTGGCTCTGCAGGCTAACCCCCTTTGTAAAACAGGGGCTTTTTTGCACGAGATGCAGGCGCAGAACGCGAAGGGCAGGCTTTGTGAAGTAGCCCCTGCCTTTCTGTAGAATATTTATTTTTATTATTTAAATTTGAATGCGTGTATGCAATGTGCTTATTGATGTTGTAAAATGTGTTTGTCATGCACTCACAGTGCAATCTAAAGTGCACTATGAATTGTTTTGAGAATGGTCTTTCCCAATGCCCAACTCTGACAATAATTAATACAATATTCGGATGAATGATAAGTTCTTGTGCAACTTTTCAGAATATTTAACAACGTTGTATTCAGGTGCAGTGGACGCTCCCGGTGGAGCAAAAAGATTCCCCCGATTTTGACGGCTTTTGCTTTATAGTGAATACTTTATTTTCAAAGATTTAGCCTATAACAATTCCAAAGCAACTGAATCCATTGGTGACACATATCCAAATAGGAAATGCTTTTCCCTTAGTGCATGCTACCCTTCTGCCTACGGTTTTGCATTTCGTGCCCCGGCCCCTTGTAAAAGGCCATCTGATGAGGAAGCACAGTGTCGCCGCCCTCCCAGCTGCAGTATGTTACTCATCAAGTAGTTTTCTGAAGCTCCCTGCTCAGGTCTATTCTTTGCCTTCCCATTGGTTGCCCATGAAGGATGTGATATTCTCCTGAGGTGCACCGCTCCAAATCTAAAATGAGATCCATCTTTTGGCTTCTATGAGGTCCTTAGATTACATTTAGATATGAAGCCGGAAAAATATTGTTTCTTTTTTACCCTGATCATTGAAGCATGCATAAACACCCCTTTTCCCCCCACCCCCAGACCATTGTATACATGGGGATCATAACCCATTATCCTCAACACCTATTTCCAGCTGTACTCAGAATCTGCGGTTTGCTACGTTGCCCTCAATCCACCTTCACTGATTCTCTTTAGCTCTCCACTCCCTTCCAAATTCTCCCAATAGACATCCTGGCTGGTGCCACAGCGCGGCCTGAAGCAGCACGGGTCGACCCCAGGGATGTGCCGCAAGCAGCCTTTAATTGAAAGCAATAAAAGGCACAATGGGCAACTCTCAGCCTTTTGGCCTAAATATTGGGAGTTTCAGTCTGATCACAGTATTCAAATTAATCTTTTTGTTCATAATTGTAGCTCTGTAAACCTGTCAAAGAGTCATTCACAGCAAATGTAATATATTAACATGACTGCGTGGCATACGCATTACAGGGCATTGTTTGTTTTGCACTCTTGCACTTGGGTGTTGTAGGGAGTTGATAGACTTTCTCTCCCAGATACACCCAGGCTGTTCCCTCATCCAGCCAAACAAACCACAAAGTGAAGCTAATCCGAAATGTCACTGCTGTGATAGTAGAAAGTCACAAATGTGCTTCTTCCCGCTCACAGGCATGATTTGGACTACAACACTAAATCGCCATGACCTTAAAGGCACGCAGTTAAGGGCCACGTGCGACGATGCCCTCGTCGGTGCCAGCTGGCCTTGGCGGTGAGAATCCCTTAAGGTCACATCAGGGATTGAATGTGCCGGGGAGGTTAGTGGCAGCTGTTTTCTGACACCAGATGCCTGAAGAAGAAATTGAGCCCCCATGAGTATGTTTGCTATGGGCATTAAGATCGGGGATAGCCGAGAGTGGCAAAAGATTGGCGTTGGGTCACGAGGAATCTCTGTAACCTGTACAGAGGATGAAATGTAGGGCTGGTTCTTTAGGCCCAGCACGCGATAAATGGTTAAAGGATGTTGCAGGCATTGCTTTACATTTTGTTTTGTAATTGTTTTTTTTAAAGTTTTAAAGATTAAACACATTGAGTCAACACGTGTTTCAAACCAATTGCACTTCTTCAGGTAACAACCAAACGTCATAAGTCACGATATACACCTTTACTCCAAACAGAGCCTATTTGGATATGTGTCACCAATGGATTCAGTTGCTTTGGAATTGTTATGGGCTAAATCTTTGAAAATAAAGTATTCACTATAAAGCAAAAGCCGTCAAAATCGGGGGAATCGTTTTGCTCCACCGGGAGCGTCCACTGCACCTGAATACAACGTTGTTAAATATTCTGAAAAGTTGCACAAGAACATATCATTCAGCCGAATATTGTATTAATTATTGTCAGAGTTGGGCATTGGGAACTACCATTCTCAAAACAATTCATAGTGCACTTTAGATTGCACTGTGAGTGCATGCAAACACACTTTACAACATCAATAAGCACATTGCATACACGCGTTCAAATTTAAATAATAAAAATAAATATTGTACAGAAAGGCAGGGGCTACTTCACAAAGCCTGCCCTTCGCGTTCTGCGCCTGCATCTCGTGCAAAAAAGACCCTGTTTTACAAAGGGGGTTAGCCTGCAGAGCCAGACACTGGCAACAAGGGTAGGGTAGGCACACGTACCTAGCCCCCCTCCATACACATCTAAGTGTTGGGTGCATGACCGACACGCAGACATGCATTAGCCATCGGTCTGAAACCTGTAGGCCTCCCATGATCCCTCACCATTGACTATGCGGTCTTAGGAGCTGTACTCCAGGGGTGGGCTGGGTATGGGGGCAAGGAGGCAATTGCCTCACTGTGACCTGTATCTTTCACAAAATAGCTGCCATTCCCCAATACCACCATGGATTGCCGGCATAATCTTTTCCATAAGATAAATGTCTTTAGCCGTGTCTGCCCATTCCTTTATAATGGGTAGATCCCTCCTTTTCCAATATCTGGCTCAACAAGCTCTCCCCACCAACAGAAGAAAGTGAACCATGGACGATAGGGGGTACCATTCCTCCTCCTGCTTGTCCAGCCCAAACAGCACCAACATAGGATCCATGGTAAATTCCCTCCTACCTACATCCTTAATCCATCCCAGCACCTGCACACAGTACATCTGAACCCTCGGGCAGCCCCACCACATGTGCCAGTAGTCTGCTCTACCCCCATAGCCATGCCAGCACAGAGAGATCACTGTGGGGAACATTTTGGACAGCCTCACCAGGTCATATTGCCACCGGTGTGACAAACTCAGACCATCAGGTTTATATTGGCAAGAAATCAATGTTTTCAACACCCTCCTACACATGAGCTGACAAAGGCGCCTATCCAGATCCAGGCCCAAGTCTCGCTCCCATTCCTGAAAAGGCCCTCCACTGGATTCCCCGTTGTTTCCACCACGGTGCTATACAGTAGCGAAATGAGCCCCCCCATTTCCGTATGACCATCTGAAACCTTTTCCACAGGGGTGAGGTCTCCTTGTATCTTGATCCTCCATTTCTCTGCTGTGAAAATGCCTTTCAAGCAAAGATATAGTAGTACCAGTAGCTGTCCAATCCTCGGGCTACTCTCAAGTTATTGAAGACCTATACATTTCCCCTGTACGCACAACTGGCCGACTCTGGACAGCCCCTCCTCAAACCATCTTTGGTGTCTGTCCAACGCTGGTATTTCGACCCTAACTGGGGGGGCCCATATAGCGCTCATGGGCAAAGGCCAGGAGGTGATTTTCTGTGACCTAGTGCCCATACTAAGCACCTCCCAATAAACTCGTACAGATGGGTGTTCCCTGATTCTCCTAGGGAGGCGACCTTTGGGGACCCATAGCCATTCCCCTACCATTGCCAGTTCCATGTGTTGGTTTTCCAAGAAGTTCGATTGTTTCTCCGGGTCCTCCCTCAGGTGAGGACCCTTGCTCTGAGCTGGGCCGCCATAGTACGATGTCAAATCTGGCAGTCCCACACCCCCCTGGTCCTTTGACCTGATTAACATATCATAGCCCACCTGTGGTTGCTGGTTTTGCCACAGGAACCGCATCATTCAGGCTTTCGCTTCTTTAAGGAGCACCTCGAGGACCCTAACTGGTAACATCTGAAACAGGTACAAGACATTGAGCCTGCCCATCCATGAGATCTGTCCATTGGCCTTTGCTAAAAAAGGAGTTGAATAGGGGTGGGGGTTGGCCTCGCCCAAATCATTCCCTGGCCATACTATGTTGACCCCCAGGTGTCGTATGCATTCCCTTTGTATTTCCATACCCAGGGGCCGGAGCACTTCTACATTCCTCTGGCCATCACCTGCGAATGGGAACACCACTGACTTACCTTTATTCACCTTAAAGCCCGAGAAGGAGCTGTATACTCCAATGGCTTCTAGGGCTGCAGGGACTAACCGCAGGGGGTTCAACAAATGTAGCAAGATGTTGCCTGCATACAACCCCCCCTTGAATTCCCTGTCACCGGCCCGGATCCCCTCAACTTGTGGGGCCCTCCTGAGCCGTTCCGCCAGCACCTCTATCGTTAATGCAAACAGAAGTGGCAAGAGGGGACAGCCTTGCCTCGTGCCTCTCTTCAAATGGAACTCCTGTGACAGTCTCCCGTTAACCATGACCCATGCCACTGTGGAGTCATACAACTCCCTTATTTATTTATTTATTTATTTTTAATGTGATATAGTTTTATAAACAAAAACTTTACACATAATTCAACATAAAAAACTAATTACACAATTTTTAACATAATTTACACATAATAAGAAGAACAATTTCCCAAAAAAACAAGCTACCTATTGGTGTCACACATTTAGACTCAGGGTCTAGACGAGGATTTGGCACATTTCAAACATGATCTTGTGTTGGAACAAATATCACAAGATATACAGAAAAGCTAGTATTTGGCCCATAATATATATGGTTTTATTTAACTTCATAAAACATTGAGCCCAATGGGTCCAATTATTAAAAGAACACACGGAACGGCAAAGATAAATCACAATCCTGTTGGACAGAAAAAAAAATCTGTGTAAAGATGATTGTGTAAGTCAACTTGCTTCAATCTAATCATATATCGAACCTCTATTATTTTTAAAGGTGATGTTAGTAATTCTATAGGTGACTTTACAACACAGATATTTACATAATGAAACTATTGCAAAGGCCCCAGTTGGTACAGTGTGTGGGCATGAGCCCATCTATAAACAGTGTCTTTTTGGTAAGCAATAAAAAGCCGGGGTGACAGGATATTTGTTCACCCAAAAAAGTTTTTCATCGTCATTTATCCACCCTTGTTCAGCCGCATGTGTCATGAGATTGACAATTTCTTCCATAATTTTGGTGGTAGGGTCTGATGGAATAGATTTATAAACCATTGGGTCGGATAGTTGTCTGTTAACCTCTGAATCATAAAGATCAGATCCCCATAATACAATACCTCCGCCTTTGTCAGCCGGTTTTATTATGAATGAAGGATTAGATTCCAAATTTTTCAAAGCCAGTTGTTCTGCTTTTGAGAGATTGTGTATGTGTCTATTTTTATTAGTACACAGAAATTTCATGTCTCTTAGTATTCTGTTTTCAAAGGCCAAGATTTCAGGAGATACCATGGATTGTAGGGGGGTAAAATTAGAAGGTGGTTTTTTTCCCGATTTATTGTCACTATCTGGAACTGGATCGTTTTTGTCATGAAAGAAAAAGCGCAATCTGACAGCACAAAAGAAATTTCTCATTTCAATTTCTGTTTGGAAGAGGTCTGCGCGTGATGCCGGGACAAAAGATAGGCCTTTGGACAAAAGTTTTATTTCATCGGGCAGTAGTGTATGTTTACTTAAATTGAAAATCGGGGTTACCAAGTTGGTGGGGGGATCCATTGGCGGGTCCGCATACCATGGTTGCCCCATTGTCTGTTTCTTCCCCGATTTCCCCGCCGTTGAAAAAACGGCTGTTGTTGTCCTCTTTGAGGTTGAGTGATGCCACTTGGATTCGGGGCATTTGTGGAGCTGTCTGAATCACTACTGTTTGAGGAGTTAGAGAAGGTTACCCACTTTGTGTTTCTTTGGGATCTTGTTTGTGGCTGTCCATTCCAATTGGACTGATTTAGGTTGTGTTGTTGGAAAAAACCGGGAACTAGGTATGGATATGTAATTTCCTCTTTGTAATTAGCAATGTCCTTTTTCAATTTCCAGATTTTTTGTCTAATGTCAGTGTTTGGAATTTAGACATTTCTATATTCATTTTTTCTAGAGCAGATTTTGCCTCAGGGATGCCTAAGTCAGCTATGATCTTTTTTTCTAAGGTGTCAATCTCAACTTGTTGTTTTTTGCTCTCTTCTTCTGCTGTTTCTATAATCAAAATTATCCAGTCACGGGAACATTTGTTGCCTACACCACTGAATCCTTTCATGAATTTGGGATTATCTAGGAAAACTCTAGGAATGTTTTTAACCTGTAGGCCCTCAGGTATCACTCTGGCTTTTAGGTACTCTATCATTAGTTGTCCATGGGATTGGGTACGTATCTGTTTTTTCGTTTTTTGCGCAAAAAGGTCCAAATCATTTGTATTATTTGGTGAGGCAACAGAGGGTCCCGCGACGGGGGTATCTAAAATAGAGGGCAATCCAATGCATTTTTTGAACATATCTTCTGTAAATGAAAGAATATGTACATTTTCCATTTTTGCTTACGCAAAATACTCAACCAACCACACGGGTTGTCCTAAAACTGGGTATATCTGTTGCGCTACGGGGGACCACTTTTTTGATAGGGGCTTGTGGGATGTGGTCAGAACATGATAAGAAGAACAATTTCCCAAAAAAACAAGCTACCTATTGGTGTCACACATTTAGACTCAGGGTCTAGACGAGGATTTGGCACATTTCAAACATGTGCCAAATCCTCGTCTAGACCCTGAGTCTAAATGTTCTGACCACATCCCACAAGCCCCTATCAAAAAAGTGGTCCCCCGTAGCTCAACAGATATACCCAGTTTTAGGACAACCCGTGTGGTTGGTTGAGTATTTTGCGTAAGCAAAAATGGAAAATGTACATATTCTTTCATTTACAGAAGATATGTTCAAAAAATGCATTGGATTGCCCTCTATTTTAGATACCCCCGTCGTGGGACCCTCTGTTGCCTCACCAAATAATACAAATGATTTGGACCTTTTTGCGCAAAAAACGAAAAAACAGATACGTACCCAATCCCATGGACAACTAATGATAGAGTACCTAAAAGCCGGAGTGATACCTGAGGGCCTACAGGTTAAAAACATTCCTAGAGTTTTCCTAGATAATCCCAAATTCATGAAAGGATTCAGTGGTGTAGGCAACAAATGTTCCCGTGACTGGATAATTTTGATTATAGAAACAGCAGAAGAAGAGAGCAAAAAACAAGTTGAGATTGACACCTTAGAAAAAAAGATCATAGCTGACTTAGGCATCCCTGAGGCAAAATCTGCTCTAGAAAAAATGAATATAGAAATGTCTAAATTCCAAACACTGACATTAGACAAAAAAATCTGGAAATTGAAAAAGGACATTGCTAATTACAAAGAGGAAATTACATATCCATACCTAGTTCCCGGTTTTTTCCAACAACACAACCTAAATCAGTCCAATTGGAATGGACAGCCACAAACAAGATCCCAAAGAAACACAAAGTGGGTAACCTTCTCTAACTCCTCAAACAGTAGTGATTCAGACAGCTCCACAAATGCCCCGAATCCAAGTGGCATCACTCAACCTCAAAGAGGACAACAACAGCCGTTTTTTCAACGGCGGGGAAATCGGGGAAGAAACAGACAATGGGGCAACCATGGTATGCGGACCCGCCAATGGATCCCCCCACCAACTTGGTAACCCCGATTTTCAATTTAAGTAAACATACACTACTGCCCGATGAAATAAAACTTTTGTCCAAAGGCCTATCTTTTGTCCCGGCATCACGCGCAGACCTCTTCCAAACAGAAATTGAAATGAGAAATTTCTTTCGTGCTGTCAGATTGCGCTTTTTCTTTCATGACAAAAACGATCCAGTTCCAGATAGTGACAATAAATCGGGAAAAAAACCACCTTCTAATTTTACCCCCCTACAATCCATGGTATCTCCTGAAATCTTGGCCTTTGAAAACAGAATACTAAGAGACATGAAATTTCTGTGTACTAATAAAAATAGACACATACACAATCTCTCAAAAGCAGAACAACTGGCTTTGAAAAATTTGGAATCTAATCCTTCATTCATAATAAAACCGGCTGACAAAGGCGGAGGTATTGTATTATGGGGATCTGATCTTTATGATTCAGAGGTTAACAGACAACTATCCGACCCAATGGTTTATAAATCTATTCCATCAGACCCTACCACCAAAATTATGGAAGAAATTGTCAATCTCATGACACATGCGGCTGACCAAGGGTGGATAAATGACGATGAAAAACTTTTTTTGGTGAACAAATATCCTGTCACCCCGGCTTTTTATTGCTTACCAAAAAGACACTGTTTATAGATGGGCTCATGCCCACACACTGTACCAACTGGGGCCTTTGCAATAGTTTCATTATGTAAATATCTGTGTTGTAAAGTCACCTATAGAATTACTAACATCACCTTTAAAAATAATAGAGGTTCGATATATGATTAGAATGAAGCAAGTTGACTTACACAATCATCTTTATACAGATTTTTCTTTCTGTCCAACAGGATTGTGATTTATCTTTGCCGTTCCGTGTGTTCTTTTAATAATTGGACCCATTGGGCTCAATGTTTTATGAAGTTAAATAAAACCATATATATTATGGGCCAAATACTAGCTTTTGTGTATATCTTGTGATATTTGTTCCAACACAAGATCATGTTTGAAATGTGCCAAATCCTCGTCTAGACCCTGAGTCTAAATGTGTGACACCAATAGGTAGCTTGTTTTTTTGGGAAATTGTTCTTCTTATCATGTTCTGACCACATCCCACAAGCCCCTATCAAAAAAGTGGTCCCCCGTAGCTCAACAGATATACCTAATTTACACATAAGACATAATTTACACATAAAAATTACTTTCTTATTCGGTTTCAAAGTTGCAAATTTCTCCAAGTCAGCATCATATACACCGCTGAATAACTTAATCTAATGACTTATTTTCTTGCTATTTCAGGGGTGGATTGTTCTTTAAGTTTTACCTTGACCATATTCCATACTCTATAAAGAGCCAGATGTAGACTTGCATTCAGGGTATTAACACACATATACCAGAAATCTTTTGACTTAATGTGATCTAAATTATGCACATACTTGCTATAATGCTTCATATAGATGGTACTCAGTCTGGGGCATGACATGAGGACATGTCTTGCCGTTTCAAGGGCAGTTTTATTCTTACATATCCTACAGAAGCGCTCTAATTTGGGAATAGCCCTTTCAGGGCCAAGGACAGTTAGGACTGGAAGATGGTTAACACGTAGCAATAATAAGAAACGTCTTAAATTATCTGAAGGGCATACATTCAAATATCCTTGTGCCTTTCTATAGGTATAGAGTATGTGGGATATGAACCCATAGCTGTGTAGGCTTTCAAGATGTTTGAAGTTATTTTGCCAGTCCCAGATTTTTAAGCGCTCTCCCATTTGATATTTCAAATATTCGAAGTTCTCACTCCAATTAGGGGTCCACTCAATCCTCTCAAATAGTAATGTCATTTCTCTTACATACTTAATCTGCTTATTCCCAATTATCTCTTCTTTCATTGTCAACAGGAGAGGATTGGTAGTGCTCGTATGCATCTTAATATAGAGTTCAGCTCTTTTCTTTAAGACTAGAGCTTTTAAAGAAAGTAACCCCAATTCCAATCTTAATATCGCCATTGGTATTCCTTGTGGAAGACCCAATAGCCTGCGCCAAAACCTACCCTCCAATACCTGGAGCCATTCAAGATTAAGATGGGTCAGAGCTTCCAGTCCGTAAGTAACCATTGACACCAAGCATTGAATGTAAAGTTGGCGAGCCGCCCAAATAGAGTAACCACTCTGCTTGTAAGAGAACTGGGAAATCATAGCGGTTAATTGTGCCGCCTTTATTTCGCGATTTTGTATACAAGATTGAAAATTTCCTCTGGAGTCAAATTCCACTCCTAGGTATTTATAGGAATGTGTGTATTGGATTTCCAAACCTCTAATCATCATTCTCGGGCGGCTCACCTTACCGTGACTGTAAAGAATCAGTTCTGTTTTCATATGATTTATTATAAGTTCATTCTCCTCCGCATATTTCCAGAGCCTCTCAGCCGAGCGAGAAATCCCACTGAACGTGTGGTCAAATATCACCACATCATCCGCATATGCCATGATTAAGCAGTGCTGGGTGCCTATTTTGGGGGGGCAATTATGCACCTCACGTAATTGTTCCGGAATATCAGAGACAAATAGATTATACAGGGTAGGTGCCGTTACACACCCCTGTTTCACCCGTCTGATTTGCTTTATCACCCTAGTTGTAGCCCCACTACCATCTAGCCTCAGCTGTACTGTGGTATCTTGATGCAGGAGCTGTAGATAGTAAAGCAATCCTTCGGGGCATGCCATTCCCCTTAACTTCCTCCACAGTTTCTCTCTATTGACAGTGTCAAATGCTGCCTTAAAATCAATATATAAAGCATACAGCGGAGGGTTATTCGGTGAGAGGGCTTTGTCTCTGAGACTATTCATGATCAGTAGATTATGAGTAGTCGAATATCCCATTCTGAATCCGCTTTGAAAGCGGTCCAAGAGTCCTATCTTTTCTGCCCAAGTCTGTAGTCTCTGCAGAAGCAAAGAGGCAAATAATTTGCCCGAGCAATCTAACATGGAAAGCAGACGATAGTTACCTGGTTCCGTTCTGTTACCCCTTTTAAATACCGGTACTAGAATTGCTTTTTGCCAGGTTTCCAGAATTCTCCCCTCTGTTAATACCTTTTCAAAAAGTATTTTCCTCAGGCCCTGAACCGCAGCCCAGCTCTCTGCGTACAGGCCTGCCCTCCCGCAGCTTCACGGGGGCTCTCGAGGCACTCACCGTAACTCGCTGCCACCTGCGGTATGCTCCACCAGGTAAAAGCCGCTCCCGACGGACCACACACGGCCCCGTCGCCTCTGGGCACGTCTCCGGGGTCGCCACCAGGCTAGTTCCCCTCTTCGCACTCCACACTCCGCACACTCCGCTCCAGGCCGGCCAGCCCCCAACAAGGCTCGTACACAGCCCAGAATAGCAGAGTTACCGAGACGCAGTAGGAGTCTCTGGGCGGGCTCTCCCGTTAGAGGAGCGCACCTTCTTCCACATCACTGTCAAGCCGCACTGAAACAGGAAGGATAGAATTCAGCCGCTTCCGACAGTCAAATCACATGTCTCCCTTATCCCCTCCAAAAACCGATCTCCCAGCCCGAACTTCCACAGAACCCCATAAAGGAAGCCCCAGTCAACCCGATCAAATACTTTCTCTGCATCGAGGGAGATCAGCACTGGGTTACTTTCTTTTTTCACTGCCACCTCCATCAAGTACAGTGTATTACGTACTGTGTCAGACCCCTGTCTTCCCTGGATAAAGCCCACCTGGTCAGAATGAATTAGCTTTGGCATAAGCCCCTCCCTTCTGGAGAAATACTTAAGCATCAACATTTAAAAGGGATATCGGGCGATATAACTTACAGCTCCTTGGGTCACTTCCCTCCTTGGGTATGACCGTTATCAACCCTCTACTGAATGAAGGGGGCGCCTTTCCCGTGGTCAGGATTCTGTTGTACAGTTTGGCCATGTGTTGGGCCAAGCAGCCCGATAGCTCTTTGTAAATCCCTGCAGCATAGCCATCTTCGCCTGGGGCTTTCCCTATCCTTGGCCCACTAATGGCTCTCAGCACCTCTTCAAGTGAGATCGGTTTCTGCAGGTTAGATGCCTCGCTCTTCTTAAGGGATGGGAGGGCAATCTCTCCTAGGTATCTATCAAGCTCCTCATCATCAGCCTCCTTCCCCTTCCAATACAGTTGCTCATAGAAGGTAGCAAATTCCTGGGCAACTTCCCCTGTCGTGGAGTGAGGAAGACCCCCCGGATCCACGACTTCAGTGACCCATCACTCTGCTCTCTGACCCCCAAGCCTAGATGTCAGCAGGGCATTTGCCTTATCTCCCTTTTCACAATATCGTTGCTTGAGGAATTGGAGGCTCGAGACAACCTTCCCCGCCTCCAGTTCCCTCAGCTCTTGTCGTTTTCCCCCTGGCTACCTCCAGTTTCTTATCATCCTTTCCCCCTCCCTCAAGGACTTTGGGTTCCAACTTGCGGATCTCCCCTCTCAAATGTCACCATTCTGAGGGTCCTCACCCTCTTCTTGGAGGCACCCTCACGTATTAGGAGGCCTCTCCATGTAGCTTTGGCCGCTTCCCAGACTACGCATGGATTTACCTCTCCTGTGTCATTTAATTTGAAATACTCTTCTATCACTTCTCTCATCTCTGTGGCAAAGGCGAGATCCTTTAGAAGCTTGTCATTACAACGTCACAATGACTCTCTGGGTCTGTGGCCCGTCAGGACTACCCCCATATCAACCATGTCGTGGTCTGACCAACTGATGGGGATAATGGCACTGGTTGTTACTCTCTGAACATGTTGCCGGTGTAAAAATAAATAGTCGATCCTCGTACGGGACCCGTGGGCTCGGGAGAAGAAGGTGAAACCTCTCGTGGTTGGGTGACATTCCCTCCAGCCATCCATCAACCCCTGGCAAAGTCATGTATCCGAGGAGGCCCCCGTCCCCTTGTGTACTTCTTTTATCCTGACCTCCACAATGGTCCATGAGCCGGTCTGCCCACCTATTAAAGTCCCCTCCCAGCAGGAGGAGGCCCACCACCCTCGCGGGTATATTTATTTATTTAATTTATTTGTATTTGTAAAGTGATTTAGCAGCCCAAGGGCATCAGGGTGCAGTTGCATGAAATTGTCTTAGTTATAGATGGATATTTGGCTCTTGGTTACAGTGAGTGTGTAGTCTCACAATAATAATACAGTATCAAGGAACATACAAGGTGATTACATTTGGTTTTAGCATTACGTTGCAGTGAGAGCTACAGGCAACACAACTAGATAAAGCAGTCTTCTTATGACAGTGGTGCCAAAGATATTCGGTAAGAAACTGTAATTGACCTGTGTTCGGACAATATACTGTGGCAACAGTCACCTGAACTCCCTCGATGGTCCCCGCTTCCCCTAGAGCCCTCCCATCCTCCCTCCTCCAGACCTGTGGGTCACTTATGCGCACCCTCCTGTTAACAAGAATCCCTACACCCCCTTCTTAATAGGTCCAGAAACCCAAAATGTCTACCCCATTTGTGCCCCCGGGATGAGCTTCTCCTCTCCCCGTACAAGCCTCGTTTCCTGGAGTCCCCTGCCCAGCAATGACCACTTTGTGGGCGAATTCAAGCCCTTAACATTCAATGTCCCCATTTTCAGTGTGTCGGCTCGGCCCCCTACTTCTAGTTTTGCCATTAGCAAATTGCGCAGGTTTCCTGACCACACTTTTCGCCCAGTGCCCCCCAAAAGCCACTGTTGCTGGACTATCCCCTTTCCCCCCACACCCTCCATCTCACCCCACCCCCTCCCTCTGCCTTCTGCATCTCCCGCCTCCCTCTCCCGTCCCTCCTGTCCCTATGCCCCTTCCCTCGCTGTGAGATACCCACCATACGATGGGCCAACAGAGGTGACCAGTACTCCGCCTGCCGTCTCCTTTATAATCTCCCTTCCCCCCGTTTACACCTAAACTCTAGCATCCCCTCGCGACCTATAGGCCATATTGAGGCCCTGTTTCTGAAGTCAGCGCAAGTTCTTATTTTGTTATCAGTGGGGTAGTCAGCTTCTTGTATTTTCTGCCCCCTGGAATCCTTTTCTTAGCACTGCTGAATCCTTCTTGGCTTTGCTCCCGTGCTGCTCCATTCCTGTCTTCTCTAGTCTCCATATTCGAGGTCTCCTCCTTTAGCACTTGTAGGACCGGTTGTGCCTCCTGGCCGCTCGTGATACGATAGTCCACTTCTCCTCTTTCAAAAGTCATTGCAAAGGGAAGGACCAATGGTACATGGTGTTCTCTCCGTCAGCCACTGCGTCAGGGGACGGCAATCTCTTCATCTGGCGAGGGTGAGGCTGGATAAGTCCTGAAAGACCTTAACCAAGTCACCCTCGACTAGGATGGTGCCCTGGCGCTTAGCTTTCTCTAGCACCTCCATCTTCTCCCTATACCTCAGGAAGCAAACCACGATAGACCTTGGGCCTCTGCCAGCTCCACCTCCACCTCTATGGGCCCTCTTCAGCTGGACCTCCTTCCCTCCATCTGCCGCGATGGAGTTGATCAAACCCTGGACCTTCCTTCCAACATCTTCTGCTTCTCGCCCCTCTGCTCTTTTATTCCAAGCATGCGCAGGTTGTTGAGGCATTCTCTTTTCTCATGGTCATCCAGTTTTGGTAACGTTTCTTCTTCTCTAGATTCCAGATATGTTAACTGCGCCTCGTACTTCATATCCATGAGGTCGACCTGCAGATGTTTATTTGCCATCCCTTCCATTTCGTCTTCCAACTTGTGTACTCTTCCCTTGAGATCACATATTGACGTTTGAATGTCCATCCGGATGGCCTTGATTTCTGGAAAAATATCTTTCAAGTCGTCGATCGTCAGGGTCTTTTGGTTTTTCCTCCTTCGGCCATGACATCTTTTTTGGTTGGAGTACCTTCAGGGTCTTCTCCTGGTCACTTCCTGAAACGTTGTAGGATCACCAGGCCTGACTGCAGGCTCTTCTGTTGTCGGATCTGGTCTTGAGATCTCTCCAGTGTGGCTATTTTGCTCTTGAACTGCCTTGGCACTGGATGAGGGTCCATTCTTGATCTGTACAGCCAAGCCAGTTCCAATGTGGGCCACACCCTCCTCGTGTGTATGTTCTCGTATAAAGGATGTGCAATTCCTTCATGGCCACCTAACCCCCTCTCTTCTCACTATGGTTCCTCCTTATGGGGGGGTGTGACCTCTGCGTCCGACACGTGCCAGTTCATATCTTTAATGCCTTTGGCCACCTGGGTGGGGGGGGGGTTATTGACTATTTTCCAGCTGTTATCTTTCCCGTTGTACCATCAAATTACCCCTTCACCAGTATGTCCGGGTATAATAGGATGGACTCGGGCCAAACCACGTCTGGGCCTGCTCTTGTTTTCGGGTATGGGTCCCTTCCAGTACCTCTCTGCTATGGAACTTGTCTGGGTACCGGGCCGCTCAGTCTCTCAGCCAAAGAGCGCCCTCGCCTCTTCAGCCACATCTGCCCCTAGTTGGAGAGGGCCCTTCATGTACTCCCGACAGTTCTACAGGTGCGCCCCTCCCCGTGTCCAGGGGGCCAAACACGGCAACAGCTCCCCTCTGCTTGGTGGGTGTGCGCTCTCCTGCTTTATGGTATGCCCTCGCCCTCCCCAGAGTCCATGCCCCATCCCCCAAGCTCGCTGGCAGTGACCCGCAGGATGCACAACCCTGTAGGCCGAGACGGGAGGGGTTCAGGTTAATAATGCACTTAAGGCTGCCCTTAGCCCCAGGGGCGGTCTGCGTTGTGCTGTCTGATATGCACCGCTTCGAGAAGCCTTCCCTTGATGGTCTTGGTTGGGGCCTGGCACGCGTCTCAATTTCACCCATAGGGAGCCAGTGATCCCTGTCCTCCTGCAAATCCCCCAGATCCTGGTCAAGGGTCCCGCAATCCCCACAGCTCTGGGTATACGGGGAGGGTTGGGACTCCGCCTCCATGTGGGCCTCCTTTTTGTCCGTGGTACCTGTGGTCCCTACCACGTAGGGTTCCAGTGTCTGTCAACTCCTCTGCTGCTTGGGCCCAGGGTGCCTCCAAGTGCCTGTCTCCTCCTCTGCCCGGGGCACACCCGGTCGTCGCTGCACAATGCTGTGGGTATTCTCTAAGGTCTACCCTTCTCAGGATGCCTATCTTTCAGATATTCTGTGGCTGTTGCCTGCATTGCCTCCGGAGCACCCTGGTTCTAAGCAGGAAGCCAGCTGAAGGCCTTTCCTGGTGTATTCTTCTGTGATGCTTTAGAAGGCTGGTTCGTCCTTATTGCTGTGGCAGGAGCTCTGTTTCTCCTCTGCTCTTCTCGCCCAGTCCCGGACCCGCAGCAGTTCCTCACTGACGGGCCGCGGTGCAGTCGGGGACCTCTGCCGACACCGCTAGCTGCATCGCAGGGGATCCCGGTGCATTACATCACCCGTGGTGTGGGCAGGTCAGTGCTCGTCCCGGGCGCCCACGGGTTCTGGTCCGCACTCAGGGTGCGCCAGGAGTGTTCTGGCAGCCTCGGGACTCCCCCCTCCACACTTCCTTGCTTCCTCGTCCGGCCTGGTCTGCTTGCCTGTACTATTTTTGGTGCCGCCGCTTCACGCTCCTTGTGTGGCTCCACTCTCTGGTTCGACCCTACACGGGGGAAATGCTCTCCTCCACGGGGGGAAGCCTCTAGCACATCAACAGGACGGTCTCACATGGAGCCTCGTCTCTACGCGGCCATCATGTTCTGCGCCCCCTTGTGGTCTCTCTGATTACACTTTTAAACAAAGTTTTTAGGATACTACAGTGAATGCACACGGTTGGATGTCATTTTATCGGTTGGCAATACATTGTTGGGACTAACATTATTTTGTCTCTCAAAGTAAAAGTCATTCTCAACATATTTTAGGACTAGTATGATTATATAAACAAACTGGAGCCCGAAATAGGTGGAGAAAGTGCTCGCTAGTAGGAAAGAACAAAATATTGTTTATTTATTTATATAGCGCATAATCATAGGCACGTAGCGCATGCACAAAACAAACAACAAGACATACCAAACAAAACAAGAAACAAAAAATCAAAGATACAATATTCAAGCATACGGTAGGCCATTGGTCAGTAAATCAACATAATTTTTAGTCCAAGTTAATCTTAGAAAAAGACTGACACAGTCTTGGATTTGGCAGGAAGTGCATTCCAGCTCTTGTGGGCAGCACACACAAAGGAGCCTTGAGCGACAACATCAAGCTTGGACCAGGAGCTTGTAGGAGGCCCAGATTGTTGGACCTAAGCATCCTTCATGCTGGTAGCCAAGAGAGACGATTGGAGAGATGGACTGGAATTGTTCCATATAGGTATTTGTGCGTAGTGCAGAGGAGAAGGAATGCAACTCTGCTGGCTATCAGGAGCCAGTGGAATGCTCTCCTGGCCTTCGAGATGTGATCTTTCCTGCTCAGGCCTTCTACGACTCTCACAGCATTATTTTGGATAACCTGGAGGCACATGATTTCTCTCTTGCTCACGCCTGGCAGCAGGCTAGAGCTATAATCTAGTTTGGCTCCGATAATTGCCCTAATCATTATCCATCATCCAGATTTGAATTAGGGAGTAGACCATGTTGACGGACTCAGTGTCCTTGATGTAATTTCCCGAGAGAGGAATGAGACACTGAGTATCGTCAGCATAGTTTCGGCTTTGTACCCCTTTGGCATGCAACAATTCAAGCAAAGGCATGGTAAATAGGTTGAAAAGAGCAGGGGACAAGCACGAGCCCTGTGGGACTCCACAGGACACCACACAGTCCTCAGCCTTGTGGTTATCTGCAAAGACCTTACCGTGCACTCCATTAGAAAGGATTCCATCCGTTCCACGGCTGCTGGAGAAAAGTGGGCAGAGTGAGTGAGCCTGGAGATCAGAATGCTGTGATCTACCAGGTTGCAAGCCGTGGAAAGATCGATAAGTACCTCCTTTTCCCACAGTTTCCAGCATATTGGCCTTAAGATCGAGCAAGGCGGATTCCGTGCTGTCAGCCCTGGGTAATCCTGAGTGTCTCTGACCCAAGATCTGATCTCTCTCCAAAAAGGCTTATACATGCAGGTAGACAGCCCGGTCCAGAATCTTGGGCAAAAACTTTGCGCTAGAAATGGGCCTATAATTGGAGGGTACATTAGGGATGAGGGACGGTTTCTTTAATAGTTTTGAGATCCATGTGTGCTTAATGCTGGTTGGCACAAGACATTCCCTGAATGAGAAGTTTACCAGCTTTGTGATAAGAGGGATCAACAGACCAGCTCAAGCTTTCATAACCCTGGATGGGCAACCATCTCCTTTACAGAACGTGGGTTTAAGCCGGCAGAGCAAAGTAAGCATCTCCCTTTCCTGTTAATAATGTTTTTATTTTAAGTACACAAAGGTAAAATGTAGCAAAGGTAATCTAATAACATAACCAGCGGAACCAAATAATAGAGCAATCGGGTTACAGCAAGTGGGATGTCTATGATACCAAGATGACAAAAAATAAGATTAAAAAAAATAAAAAACCCATAAAAGAAAAACACATCATGAAAGCATGCATATAATCTATACAGCAGGTTATATTACAATACCAGTCAGGCAACCAAAATCACATTGATGAAAACAGTACAAAGTACACCTCCCATAAGCACATCAGCATACATAGCCAGGAACAATCCCCATATATCATTAAATGTATCAGTTTCCCCTCTGTGCCTGAAAATGGCCCTCTCATACGTGGACAAGGTCAACAATTCCTCCACGCAATCATCAATACAGAAGGGACTGGAGGATGTCCACGCATGCAGGACCATCCTTTTCACAAGCATGCAGCTCCGCAGTATCCGTATTTTCTTTCAGAATTACCGCATCTCACTTTCTGTAACCGGCGAGGACTGAAAAGGTGGACATTCCTGGCATGAGATTCCTGTTTGGCGTGTGTTTCACCCTGGATCTTCTTGCTTTTCTTATTCTCTGTGCACCAGTTTTTGTTGATCAGTGGTGTAGAGGGGCACAAGTCCTCCAAATCCTTTAAAATCTTAACCAGTGCTTTGGTGTCGGAGTTGGCATTCTTAATCCTCTGGTCGGAGGCAGATTTTGATTTGAGGCGGTATCTCCCAATGATATTTTTTATGCACAATGTTATGACTGGATTCCGCTCTGGGGAGTGCAGCAAGATTAGCACCTTCTAGAGGGGGGGGGTAACTGACTAATTTAATGTGGACTGGTGCGGCAATTAGACAGTGACGTTGCAACACTAATTGTGGGGGTGATACTCTCTTAGAAGACCTGGTGCACCCACGGCAATGCTAGCTTTTCCCAGTAGCCGAGGCGGTCAAGAGGTTGATATTGAGAACCTGTAGATCATCAAGGCCATGCAAGATGGAGGAGTGGGTCCAGTACCTGCTCTCAACCTCTTTGGAGGAGACCGCTGTAGTGAGTCGGCTAGGAAAGACCCCGCCTGCTGACTAATAGGTTAGATTTGCAAGGGAGGTGGGACACAGTTAGCTGGGAATAATTGGAAGGGGGACTGAAAGATCTAAATACTGGATAATTGGGACCTGACATAAGAGCCCTGTCCTAGAGAATCATTGAGTAATAATAAAAAGGAGAACTTATTCTACCGGAAGAAGGAGGATGTTGTTGAGATGACTTGGTTTGGGGACAGAAGTAGAGCAGTAGCTTTTGGGTCAAAAATCACCAGCCCACTTTTGACGATGTGTACGTGCAAATAAAATGTCAATACAAATAAACAATTACAAATTGTAGAGCACAAACTAGAAAAAGAAGTCTCTCTGCACTGATTAAACATTATTATTACCCAACACAATGCTTCTGAAATAGTTCTTGCCTTATTGCCGTCGTAGGGCAATGAACTCTAGAGGGCCTGGGCTGGACTAAAACTGCAAACCTCCTCTCCCCCACCATTTCTTTGGGGAACTTTGGGTCTAGGATTTAAGGTTTTTTTTGACCTGAGGGCTCTGATGTAGTTGCAAAGGTAGGCTGGACCTTGGAGAGCCTTGTCGGTGAGGCAAGGTTTTAAAGTTTATACCGGAGGCAAAGTGGATCAAGTGAAGGGATGGCAGAATGCCATCTCCGAGGATGTGCCATCTTGAGCTTTGTTATTTTTGCTATGCTAAATAATGCTGGTTTTCCTTTGCAGAAAGGGGGCTCTGCTAAACAGGCCTCACTTTCTAAAGGCCGATGCAGCAACACAAATAAGATATAAATAGTTCATACATGCACTTTGCTGGGCCTGTTTACTGGCATTCCAGAAGCTGCAATGGCACTTGGCAACATGGCAGCCACGGAGTAACATGCTTTCCTAAAACACCATGCAGCAACCAAACTAATTCCAAAGCCACATGCTGCTTTAACAGTGCACATGCATGATTCTAAATATATAACTATGTATCCCCAAGTCCTGGTTCCACAATGTTATTTAAATATAAAACTATGGGCTTCATTACAGGTCTGCCGGTCTGGAAATAAGGGTGCTGGTAGCAATGGACCGGCAGACTACAACTGTGGCTGACGTTGCGTGCAGCAGTTCTGACGTGCTGGGCGCACCTGGCCTGGTAGGCACATTTGTACTGGAAGCACCTTACGTTACTAACGGTGCCATGGTTTCTGAGTCCCCATTCTTTTGGAGTCCTATGGTACTCCACAGGAATGGGGACTAGCATTTTCCGCTGCCTGATATCCCGGACCGCCGCGACTTTTAATGTCCCAGTGTCACCGGGATCTCAGGCGGCAGAAATTGTGTTAAAGTCCTGCCTCAACCCCTCGGTAGCCCAATGTCTGGTTTGATATAATGCCTATGAGGAAATGCATTTTTTAATGTTATGTTATGTTAAAGGATATTTACACTGTGCACTATAACCACTGGAGTGGTCCCATGGCACTCTGGCGGATCTGAAAAACAAGAGCGTAGGGTAAGTTAGCGGGACTGAGCGGGGAAAAATAGCAAGAGAGCGGAGATGTGCTGTTGGCAGCTTTAGTTTGGTTTGATTCGGTTTACACCATTCGCTGAGCGTTGGTGTGATTTTTCGGTCAGTAGCTGTCATGTGCTGTTGTGCGATGCTACGTGTGGTTGGTGTTGTTGTGGTGTAGTGAAGTGCGTGTGGTTTGTTGTGCAATATAGGTATGGTTGTGTTATGTTTAGCATTTGAGAGGTGTAAGCAGAGGGATGAGATTTCTTTGTGGGTTGGTAAGTGGTGGAGCTCCATCGTACCTCCTCTGCTTTGGCCACCTGTGGTACGCGTGCCTGCCAGTGTTGTGCATTGCGGTGCGCTGGGGGGGGTCTCCCTCTCATATTCTGTGCAGGGTTGTGGGTTGTCTGCAGTGCTATTTAGTGGTGATGCCTCCTCCACCCCCCTCCACCCTGTGTCCCTAATAATGGATTTCTACATCACTTTGGGCCGTGGCATATTCCTGTGTGCCGCAGCCATCACCTGGGCACCTTGGGGGGACGGACCTCTTCCCTGTGCCCTTGCCAAAACAAATTGCATATCATTTTATTGTCAAACTGGTTTCCTGTTACTCCTGCAGCTGTCGGAGCCCTTTGTGTATTGCTTTCTGAGGCTGGGAATTTCACCAACAGCAGCTGTTGGGCTCAGCTGCGGATGTCCATTTGTTCACAGCTGGAAAGGCTTGGTAAAGTCCAAGGAGGACTTGATATACTCCCAGGGGTTATGGTGCGGGCAGAGCTTCTAGGAGATCCCTACAACACAATAGGGAAGTCACACCAGGGAGATAATTACTAGAGTCTTTTGGATCTCAAACAGGCAGGAGAGGGGGAACTGTAGTGTAGCTAAGGAGAGAATGAGTACCCAGAAGATGGGTCGTTTCATCATGAAAATGCCTCGGTCACACATCCTTTCTGTGACCGTGCCTGACTTCCTGCTTCCTTCAGAAAGCAAAACCCTTGTTTGCAACAGCAAGGATTGGCATCTTTCCAAAAGCTTAGAAAGGTCCAATCCACTGTGGCAAAATGGCTATGTACGGTGCTTTAGGGGGTGCTTTAAGGGCATGATAAACTGAGGAGACGCACTTCTAGGGGGCACGGGATAAAGATGGGGTGACCTAACGGATGGCAGGCAGCATAGGTAAATTATGTCTCCCGTTTCTCCTTGTGCTCCTGAATTATGATGCCGACCCCCACCAAGCATCCCTTTGCAGTGACCATCACCCTCTCACCGGAGATGTGAGGGTGATGATCCCTGCATCTCAGGGATGCTTAGCGGAGGTCCGCACCAAGATGAATGAAGAAAAGGTAATGCCTCTAAAAACGAAGGGCTTTTTATTTTCTATAGTCTGAATCTGCTTCTAGCTTTTCTTCCTTAATTGTAGCGCTGCCCCAGCCAGGCATCTCTCTGCAGCGATCATCATCCTCTCAGCTGGGGATGCGAGGGTGACTGATATACCCACACACAAAGTGCTGGCCTTAATCCAGATTTCCCAGATCCGTGATCCAGAAATAAATGTCTTCCCAGATCCGGAAAAATACATTTGCACCTCTCTATAAATAAAATAACAGATCAAAAGAGAAACAGGGAAAATAGTGTTGCAACATCAATCTACCTATCTTACCTTGCCATCTGCTCTCCCCTTTCTATTATATCCACTACACCTTCACCTTTCACCCACCAGTCACCTTCCATCAGCCCCCCGACCACCATTCCTATTTACCTCCGATTTTCTTTTAATATGACATTTCAAAGCACATTTAATTTTTTGTTGCATTTTTGAATAACATCTTAATTGAGATGAGTGCACGAGGGAGTGCTAGAATGCAGAAAAGAGGGCTAGGGTAGGGGGGAGTGGGATCAGGAGGCAGACAGTGCAGGTTGAGGTGCTTCTGGCTTCATGGTATCGCTCCCGGTGGGGCCCGACAGGGAGGAGAGGCCCTAGCTACTCTGTGATGATGCTGTACATCATTTTCTGTTGCATACTGTTTACACAATATGCAATTGGCCATGATGGCTTTTTGTTTGATTTTGAATACCTAAAATAATACTTTTTTAAACATTTTTTAAATTATTTTAACAAGCAAATAGTAAACATCTCACATGGACACGAAGGAATCAAGGATCAAAGGCAAAGAATCTTACAGTACTCCCCATCCCCTTAGCCCTTTCCGTGTAGGTATCATGGCTGTATCAATATGTCCTTTCTCAATCCTGCAGTCATTTCCTCACCCCTTGCCATCTCCGTAACCAATCGTGTTTCCAGCAGGGCATAATACGCTACAATCCAATGTAGTTCCCATGTCGTTATAGTTCATACCCGACTCAGGCTCATTCATGGACCCCCTTGGTCGTTCTGTTGTGTCCTCTGTTCCAATGTCAACTTGTCACTTAACTCCAGAAACTCCCACAACCCCCTCCCTATACGTACCCCTCCCCAGTTCCGCCATCCCTAACTTCGCCCCGTCCCCTCCCCCACCCCCCAGTGCCACATCATCCCGTCTCTTCCCATAGTGACCCCCCTGCGCCTTGCCACCGTGGGTTTAGGTCCTCTCCCGTTCCCGCCCGTCCCTGCTTCCCCTTATTCCCCTCCTGTATTCGCAGTCCTGCTTGCGTTCAAGGTGGTTTTTGATCTTGTGTGGATGCAAACTCATTCAGCAACTGGCCCCTGTCCAGCACCAATGCACTTTCCCCTCCAAGTCCCACCTAAAATAATACTTAATTGTATACAATTACTTTAAAAAGTCACATGATAAATCAACCTGTCAACGTCATAATTGTAAAAACGTTTTGATGAAAAAGAGTAAGGGAGTCATTTTGTTTTGAATCCTAAATTGCACAGAGGGGACAACTCCCGTTTTCAGTTTTTTGCAAAAGGGCCCCTCCAAGCAATTTTAATTGTTTTGACCAAGTACTGGTAAAGTAAAGCGTAAAACACTGATAAATATCACCTTTGATCTTCACTTTTCAACTACCTGTCTGGAAAAGTGTCAATCCCTCCCACAATTAACGACTGTGGGAGCCATCCACAATGGCTTCTTTTGGAATCTGCCTGCTTTTACCAATGTGTAAAAGTCAGGCGGCTTCAATAGGAATCCATTGGTTTTCCACCAACATAAAAATGCATGCTGGTGGAAAACCAATCGGATTCAGCAGAGGCACCTGTAAGCGCAGGCAAACTTGTTAAGTCCGATCTGTTCTCCATTTTCGTCTGCCATACAAAATTCCTGCAGTGCATAAAAACTGACGATAAATGCTTTTAGCACCACTTTTTCCACTCCCACTTGACTTGGAAAATGACCCCCTATGATTGAAGATTTATTTTCCCTATCCAGAATGGAAGCCTACAAGCTCCACATTGGAAATTAATGAGAACTCACAAAAAATCTGATATAGACACAAAATGAAATGAATTGCAATGCATGACAAGGTCATTGTTTCAAACAGCTTGTTCTGTATACCCTTAATTTCTAATCACCCAACAATCACACCTTATATAATTTTAAGAAAGTACCACAGCAATAGTCTGCCAGTTGCCGTTTCGCATCTCTAATCACTTCCTGTTGTAAAAAATCAGCCACTGGGACGCATTAAAAAGATAATATCTCACTGGTAGGGCCTGTGCAGCCCTGGCTGTTTGTGTTTGAGGGGAGAGAGGCAGAGCAGTAGGTAGGGGGCATGGGCATTTTCCCCTTGTCTAAATGTTAAATCCACCTCTGATTGCACTCTTTAAGACATATTCAAATAATGTTTTTTAATTTTAAAAGATGTACACCTTTTATACTTTCCCCGCAACATTAAAGAAAATGCTTTTCTCTTGTATTATTTTCCAGGTTTTCATGATTCATCTTCTGAGAGGTAAATGCTTATTCGGGGTGGGGAGATGCTAACAAACCTCCCAACCCACTGCCCTCCCCATCACTGGTGGGGTCCCACGGCAAATCATTTCCATTTCCAGCACGGCCTAAACACCCGCACCCAGGATTTACATCATACTTTCCAAACAAGGCCCTCAATACACATAGGACCTGATCCACAGAGCGTTTTCCTATGGGATTGCACCATTATAAAACAATTCTGTGCATCAGGCCCATGATGTATGCAAACTCTGCTAAGTTACTCAAACAGTATGAGGTTATCAATTCAGTACTTACGAGTTTGAATCATGAAAACTTCTGGCAGAGTAGATTAGGCTTCCACACAGACAAAGATATGTTCTATTTAGGTCTGAACCCCACTGGCAAGTGCGCATGAGAAAACGATCTGAAACTGGTCCATACTTGCCATCCTAGCCTTGTCATTTTCATGTAGGGCCTTGTTGGACCAGCTCAGTGAGTGTCATGATGCCTACCCCGGGGACCCAGACCAGGTCCAGCAACCCCGGAAGCAGGCATCAAGTTATTTTGGGCAAGCCCAAAAACCCCTGCTAGGGGCTGTTTGGGTGCGGCCCTGGCGCCTGTGGCACCAGGCTCATATGGAGAGTCAGTCCTGGCGCCATAGGTGCCAGGCTCATAGAGTAGAACTTACCTGATGCAGACCATGCTGCAAGAGCTCCAAGCCAAATGAGGCTTGGAAGGGACTATTTCACCTAGGGACTATTTTTTACTCGGGCGGGGCTGGGGAGGAATACTTAACTGGGACTACTTTGGAGGCTATTTAAACCACGCCCAAAGAGCAGCACACGCTTCGTGTTATTCTGCATCCAGCAGCGTAACGCTCACCGTGCCTGCAAGTCTGCATCTAGTCTTCTGCCACGCCCGCCTCGAGTTTAGAGCTCCTAGAAAAAGGGAGAAAGGAGAAAAGGTTAGAACAAGAGCAATACCTTTGATCCTTACCTGAATTCCCGATCCATCGCGCCTTTGAGCTGGCAGAAAGAAGTTATTTTATGCACGTCGCCTCGCCTGCTGCAGCGCCGCGCTGAACTCACCGGCCTTCGCAGCATCTTCACATTCCACCGCATCCTCCTGCATTTTCCCGCCGCATTCCGGCACCTAAGGAGTAGACAAGAACAGCAAGGTGAGCCAAGGGAATACACAGAGGAATATTAGTAAACCCCCCATAGACTTACCTGATTTTACCACCGGGGGTACTATTCCTCTTCACGGGTCGGCACAGCTTCAACTGCATCTTCGCCGAACCCCGGCCCCTAAGGGGAAACAAAAGGACAGCAAGGTGAAACAAAGGGACTATCAAGGGGAACCCTCCTCACCACATTAGACTTACCTGATTTTACCGCCGGAGGTATTATTCCCCGAGTCTTCATACTTTCTCTCAGTGCCTGAATAAGGGAGAAAGCAACAGGTTACATATTGACATTATTTATCGAACTGTGTTGGAAATACAAATCCTTACCAGAATATTACCGGTTGCCACGAGGAACTCTTCACTAGGGTCAAGTTGCAATCTGCAAGGAATTGGACAAGAGTGAAAGTCAGGCATTTGAACTCTTACGAACTACATACTTTTCAGAGTCAATATTGTTCTGGAACTCACCAATTCCTTCGAGTCAGGGAAGCAACTGGTTATCAACGCGCCCCTGCGCTCAATGCAGGATGGAGAGCTCATCTTTTCAAACCATCAGGTGAGACTATAAGAGGGGACATCAAAGGTGATCCGTGGGGAGAACAGCGGGGGTGGGGGGATTTACACTCAACTCCACGGGTGGTTAATTCCGTTTCTCCATTTGCAGAAGAATATTCCTACGGGCCAAGCAAACGAAGCTAGGTGGGCCAGTCCAGTCCGTCATTTCGGCCCTACGCGTCACATTGGTGGAGACCGCAGCTGTCCAGTTCAGATCGTCGCCTCTGTGGGAGCCAGGTGAGCGTAACAGAACACGAAGCCTACCCACAAATTCCCACCCGGGCGTTATGCATACCTCAGAGACTGACCAATTGGCCCAATTACTAGGGGAATTGAGGGCTGAAGTGCATTCTGCCCTTCAAGAAACCAATGCTCTTAGGAGAGAACTGATTTTGTCAAAGGAGCGAACTGATGACCTTGCTAGGCAACTATTGCAAAGCCAGGCTGGACAAGCACCCCTACCTGGTTCCGGGGGAAATCCAGCTCCTGTGTTATCGGGTAACCCTGTGCAAATAAACCTACCAGGAAATATTCCATTAGCTCCACCCGAACGCTTTGCCGGAGATCCCAAAAGGTTTGCCGTGTTTATGAACCAATGCCGCTTGCACTTTTTATGCAGACCTGGAGCCTTCCCAAACGATCAAGCCAAGTTAGCCTTTGTATTGTAATATCTCAGCGGCAATGCAGCTGATTGGTCAATTCCACTAGTTACTCAGGATGACCCAATTCTTTGTGATTTTCAGGGCTTTCAAACGAGCATGGAAAGACTATTTGCCCGGCACTCCCAAGGACAGGCCCTGGATAACGAACTTTTGTCCCTACGACAGGGTAACCAGGACCTTCTATCCTACATCACGACCTTTAATAGGTTGATAGTGGAAACTGGATGGCCGGATGTAAAACGAATCACGTTATTTCATCGAGGGCTTCGAGGAGAACTCAAGGATGTCTTGGCTCAAGTCGTGAATCCACCTCAAGACTGCGCTGAATATATTGACTTAGTGGTCCAGTTAGATCACAGGCTTCAGAACAGAAAGGCTGATCGAGCCAAGTTTGAGAATCGGGTGTTGGTCAAAACCCACGCTAACCCCAAAGGAGCAGATGCTTCAGAACCCATGCAAATCGGAGGAAACCCAGAAGGAAAGAGAAAGGAGACGTCAAATGCAAATGTGTCTATATTGTGGAACTTCTGCGCATTTTCTACGGGATTGCCCTGTAAAACCACCCAAGAAGGTGGTAGGAGCTGCTGATAAAAGCTATATGGAGTCAGACTCGGGGAAACGACCACACCCGACAACTGTAGAGGTCTGCTTGCCGAGCTTGAAAAAGGATACTCAGACCTCGCATTTCATCATACCAATGGTCCTCATAGATCCAGGGCAGCCATCGCGTATGCACGCAGTAAGGGCATATATTGATAGCGGGGCCATAGGAAACTATGTGGACTATGAATTGGCTTCCAGGATGAATCTACCTCTCTGCCGAAAAACCACCTCAGATGTCATCACTACAGTCGATGGAACTGAAATTGCCTCTGGGCCTGTAACTCATTCCACCGCAGAGATGAAACTATTGGGTCAGGATGGGCATTGAGAGACTATTGTGTTTTATCTAATCAAAGCCCTACAGTTCCAAATAATACTGGGGATACCTTGGTTGGAAACACATAATCCTTGTATTGATTGGCGAGAGAAGAGAATAACCTTCCCGGATTGTGCACAAACCTGTTACCCAAAGAAAAATCAGAACGCAGGCCTGGCCACAGTAACCACAGCAGTCATGCAACTACCTCCAGAATACCAAGAATTCCAGGATGTCTTCCAAAAAGAACAGGCAAACACCTTACCTCCTCACAGATCGTACGATTGTCAAATCGATCTCATACCCGGTGCACAACCCCCTTGTAGCAGGATTTATGCCCTTACGGAACCTGAGAACCTTCACCTACGACAATACTTAGACCAGTACCTTGCCAATGGCTTTATTCGCCCATCCAAGTCCCCTGCATCTTCAGCTTTGTTCTTCGTGCCCAAAAAGGAAGGTGACCTCAGAACGTGCATAGAATACCGTGCATTGAACCAGATAACTGTTAAGAACCGATACCCATTGCCTCTGATCCCTGAACTACTAGACCAAGTGAAGGACGCTTGTATATACACTAAATTAGATCTCCGGGGGGCATACCATCTGGTACGTGTAAAAGAGGGCGACGAATGGAAGACTGCTTTTCGCACTAAGTATGGGTTATTCGAATACCAGGTAATGCCTTTCGGGTTGTGCAATGCACCAGCAGCCTTCCAGTACTTCATGAACGATGTCCTTCGTGAACTCATTGACTTTTGTGTTGTCGTATATATCGATGATATTCTAGTATACTCCTCTTCAGAATCTGACCATGTGAAGAACGTCCGAGCAGTCCTTGAGAAATTGCGCCAGCACAAACTATATGCAAAACCAGAAAAATGCCTTTTTCATGCCACAGAAGTTGAATTCCTTGGGTTTATCCTGACCCCAAAGGGAGTCCGAATGGACTCACGAAAGGTGGACGCAATCCTTAAGTGGCCATCACCAAGTTCAGTTAAAGGAGTACAAAGCATGCTCGACTTTGCCAATTTCTACCGCAGATTCATCCCAGATTTTTCACATGTCGTACATCCCATCACAGCACTCTTGCGAAAAAATAAACGCTTTATGTGGACTGAAGAAGCTGAAAATGCCTTCCAAGAGCTGAAAGCGAAATTCACGTCTGCACCTGTATTAAAGCACCCGCGCCCTGACCTTCCATACATAGTGGAAACTGATGCATCCAGTCTAGCCATGGGAGCTGTCCTGTCTCAAAAGGACCCTGAAACTGGCCAGCTTCACCCAGTAGCATTTTGGTCCAGAAAGTTCTCGGCACCCGAGTTAAACTATGCGGTTACCGACAAGGAGGTATTAGCCATTAAATCCGCCTTCAAGGCTAGGCGGCACTATCTTCTCGGTGCCAGGCATACCATTACTGTGATCACCGATCACCGGAACTTACAGTATTTAAAAACAGCCAAGCCCCAATCGTCACGTCAACTCCGATGGGCATTGTTCTTTGCCGAGTTCGATTTCGTGATAACCTATCGACCAGGTTGTAAGAATGGTAAAGCAGACGCCTTATCCCGAATAGGGATGGGAGAGGCAGAAGTGAACCCAGAACCAGTACCTATAATTTCTGAACAAAGGATTCTTGGCATGACTACTCTACAGACACTAGAGGACATTCAGGTAAAGATCCAGCAACTTTGATCCTACAGCCCTGCAGGACTGGGTAAAGAAAGGCCCGGACTACTCAGTCACCAATGATCTGCCTTATTACCAAGGGCGGCTATTTCTGCCACACAAGGAACTACAAGAGCTAGTCATTTCCCGTTATCATGATACCCTAATGGAGGGGAACCCAGGTATTGCAAAAACTGAAGCTAAAATTAAAAGACAATTCTGGTAGCCCACCCTGCGAAAAGATATTAAATCATTTGTGATGTCTTGTGGCATTTGCACCCAAAACAAAAGTCAAAAGAAAAAACCAGCTGGACTCTTACAACCTTTAGACATTCCGCCTACAACATGGCACACCTTATCGTTAGACTTTATTACTGATCTACCTCCTTGTAATGGATTTAACACCATTCCAGTTATTGTGGATCTTTTTTCCAAGATGGCCCACTTTATTCCTTTAAAAGGATTACCTTCAGCCTCAATCCTGGCCAAAGAATTCCTCGAAAACATTGTTCGCATACATGGATTTCCGTCCGTCTTGGTCTCTGACCGGGGCAGTCAATTCATTTCACATTTTTGGAAGAAATGTTGTCAATTGGCTCAAATCGACGTGAGATTATCGACCAGTCACCACCCCCAGACCGATGGTCAAACGGAGAGGACCAACCAGACTCTTGAACTATACCTGCGTTGTATGTTACATCCAACTGAGAGTAATTGGAAGGACATTTTTTGGATCGCAGAATATGCATACAATAATTCAGTACATTCTGGAACTGGACAAAGCCCCTTTTATACCCTATATGGTCACCATCCTCGAACCTCAGACCTTGACTCACCCCAACACTTAGAAATGCCCGCAGTGGACCATCTACACGCTACGATTACACAAGCCTTTAAGGAGGCAACTGCACATTTAAAACAAGCGAAGGAGAAATATAAGAAAGATGCTGATCGGCATAGAAGTGATACTCCACAGTACCAGATAGGGGATCAAGTATAGTTGGCCACAAAACACATACCTCTCAAGGGAACGCGGACCTTTAACCCTAGATATTTGGGACCTGACTCTATTAAGGCCATTATCAACCCGGTGGCCGTCAAGTTGGACTTACCTGCTAATATGCAAATTCACCCCGTCTTTCATGTGTCACTTTTGAAGCCAGTGCAACCAGGGACAAGACTAACCAAGCCACCAGACCCCATCCTTATAGACGGGGAACCCGAATTTGAGGTTAAAAACATCCTGGACTCCAAGATGGTGAAGTCAAAACTTTTTTATTTAATCGACTGGAAAGGTTACGGACCACAGGAAAGGTCTTGGGAACCTAGTGACAACGTGCATGCACCTCGATTGGTGAAAAGATTCCACCGAAATTTCCCAGACAAACCAAAACCACGGGGAAGAACGACTTTAGGAGGGGCCTTGGGGGGAGTGCTGTCATGATGCCTACCCCCGGGTACCCAGACCAGGTCCAGCAACCCCGGAAGCAGGAATCAAGTTATTTTGGGCAAGCCCAAAAACCCCTGCTAGGGGCTGTTTGGGTGCGGGCCTGGCGCCTGTGGCGCCAGGCTCATATGGAGAGTCAGTCCTGGCGCCATAGGTGCCAGGCTCATAGAGTAGAACTTACCTGATGCAGACCATGCTGCAAGAGCTCCAAGCCAAATGAGGCTTGGAAGGGACTATTTCACCTAGGGACTATTTTTTACTCGGGCGGGGCTGGGGAGGAATACTTAACTGGGACTACTTTGGAGGCTATTTAAACCACGCCCAAAGAGCAGCACACGCTTCGTGTTATTCTGCATCCAGCAGCGTAACGCTCACCGTGCCTGCAAGTCTGCATCTAGTCTTCTGCCACGCCCGCCTCGAGTTTGGAGCTCCTAGAAAAAGGGAGAAAGGAGAAAAGGTTAGAACAAGAGCAATACCTTTGATCCTTACCTGAATTCCCGATCCATCGCGCCTTTGAGCTGGCAGAAAGAAGTTATTTTATGCACGTCGCCTCGCCTGCTGCAGCGCCGCGCTGAACTCACCGGCCTTCGCAGCATCTTCACATTCCACCGCATCCTCCTGCATGTTCCCGCCGCATTCCGGCTCCTAAGGAGTAGACAAGAACAGCAAGGTGAGCCAAGGGAACACACAGAGTAATATTAGTAACCCCCCCCACAGACTTACCAACAGCTGCGACTTTTGATTAGGCATGGATAGCCATTTGCCGGGCACTGCCATAAATGTACCACCTGGCCATAAAATGGGAACAGCTGGGAAACTGTCTTAGTACCTAGGCATATAATGTCATTGCCTTGCAAATATCTGTCTGATACCTTTACAAAAGCCCAAACTGCTGGCTTTGCGATAGTTTGTTTTAGACAACACTTCAGTCCAAGGAACAGAGGCATTGACACAGCTATTGTGCTTAAAATCAACTGACTGAAGGCACACATTAAGACATTCTTATCACACCAGGGGCTCATTTATAGAGGCAATTAAGTAACTAAACACTTAAAAGAATGCTTAGATCTAAAACTGGCAGGTCCAATACAGCACAAAGATTAGTGCTACTTTGTGATAGAGCTTGCGCAAAGAGTTCCCAAAGGGTACGATTTGGCAGTGAGTGGCAGGTAGTTGGTAGTAATGCCTTAGGCATTCACATAGCCACGGCTAGTCATTGGGTGGGTAAAGGACTAAGTACACCCCTAGGATGTGTGTCTCTCCTCACATCCTGTCTCCATCTTATCTGTGTTCTGCTGCAAGTGTTCTGGCTTACACGTAGGCAAAACTGAAAAAGGATGGATGTAAGTCTCCGAATAAATCATGACCACCAACATTGCTCAAGGTCAGCCTTCCATACTATTGTCTGCAAATCAGCCTTGGCCATGCCACTTATGGGATCAGCACTGCCCAAACTGCTGGACTTCTAGACCACAAGGCCTAAAATTGCCTGTGGTTGCTTTTGTTCCAGTGCAGAGGGGATATGGCCTAGCAATTGAGACTGAACTGCACCTTTTGGTGCCAGAACCAAGAGTCCTTTGCTAATGGCTTGTCCCCCTCTGTAATGGCACAGACATACTAAAGAATTGAGGTATGGAATATTGTGCAGAGCAATGAATGGTGGTAATGTTTAATTGAAATCCTTGCATCTTTCACTTTTTGATTGTACTCCTCTCCCCTCCAAAATTACAATTTTCTTACTACCAACCTTATTTTTTCACTTATACTTAAGTTGTTGATGCAGCAGAATATATATGTTCAATGTAATGTATAAGGGTCCCCAGTCGATTAATGCACCTTCTACTGAAATCTGTGTGCAAGCAACATCATGTACCAGTTATTGTTTGATATAGTTAAACATTTTATTAAGCATGATGTGAAAAACAGCTATACTTCCACAAGAAAATATACTTTAAAGTACAGAAACCAACCTTCTGATTTTAGGTTTGAGAAAATAGTTGTAGGCAGCCTCCTTGAGTACATGTGCTACCTCACTTAGAGGTGTGAATGGCCCTTCATTTCCCTGGTCTTTTGTGTTTTCATGTCTTTGGGGCATAGATCATTATCCTGGGCAAGTGTGCAAATCCTGGCCGGGCCTCCTGCCAGGCAGCCTCTCCGAATGCTAATCTCTCTGAGGTTCCTGCTGCACGTTTAGAGCGAAATGCCCCCCAAACCCCAATGCCCCCACTCCCTTGGGCCCCACATTCAAGGCTTCCTTTCTAGGGAGTAGCCTTGGGGGGGGCTTGGCCCCCCTTCTCACTCTGCTGGAGCCAGGCCTGGATTCCGGCTTTAGAAAAAAAGGCCTTGGCTTCTTGTGGCCCGATGGGCTGAGGCTGCCAGGGGACTGTAGGGAGCCCCGGCAGCGTCCTGCTTCAGAAACACTTTTCTGAGACTGTCAGGGCTAGCCACAACTCAATTAGAGCCCCAGCATTAGGGGACCATTGGAAGCAAACTGCTGCTGCAAAACATGACAGTAGCTGTGACACTAGTACCCAGAACCCTGTCTGCTGAAGCAGCAAACCTGCAAGTGTCCCTGGAAATGTTCCTGGCTGGGAAGGGTGTTGGGTAAGAATTGAAGCTATCACACTGTGTGAGACTACAAAATACATATCTGCTTGGTATTAGGTAACCCACCTTTTGGTATAGGTCTGTACTACACAAGTTGGTGGTGTGACTGAGCAGCCAGGCCTATCTCGAGAGGTGTACAAATGAAATCCGTAAATACAAGTAGCCAAGTAAAACTTACACTCAAGGTTTCAGTCATAAATAGTTATTTATTTAACATCATTTTTTTAAAACGCATTCTATAACACAGCAATTTGTGTAACAATGTAAATATACTTTAAAATGACTTTCCAGAATCAGAGCAAGTTAGTGGATAATCTTTGGATATGCTTCATATACAATTCCTACATCCTGAGGTGACCTCAATCACAAGTACAGCAATGGCATTTATACATCACACCAGTAAACGTTAGAGATTCTGAGCCTCAGTCATAGGGACAAGAGGGAAGATGTCTGAAGGGCTCCTGCTGTGGTACTTGGGAGGCCGTCGGCAGCTACGTGTTCTTTTCTGTTCAGCGGCACGTCGCGGTTACATCGCTTAGCAAACAGCACCATGGCTGATCTTGGATACAGGTTGGACTCGGGCACTCTGGATTTGGGATGGTCCTTAGGAGTCTCCTGGAGCTTCTAGCCAGATTCGTTCTGCGACAGACGTTGAACTCGACTAAGGACACTCGACCCCTGGCATTGGGCTCCCGCAGCAATGGAGAGGCACAGCAAGTCGGGGATGGTGGTCCAGTGGAGTTCGTCTTGGGTTAGTTGGTCCCACTGGGAGAAGTCCCAGGGGAGAAGTCGTTCCGTCCAGGGCTTCTCGGTAGAGGTGAAATGGAGTTCAGCACAGCAGCAGGGCTTCACAGCGCAATTCAAAGGTCCAGGAGGTTGCAGCAAGCTTCTTTCACTGTTTCTTCATCAGGTGTTTCTCCCAGTGGTCAACTCTGCATGTAGTCCCAAAACCCTCAACTTTTAAGCAGGTTTCTTCCATTTATGCACAGCCTAGGCTGTCAGTCACACAACAGGGCGCCAATCAGGACTAGTTGCATTCAGGCATTCCAAGAGACAAAGAGCAGGGGGGTTTTGGGACCCTCCTTCACATCCTGTCCTTCCAGACACACTGGAGCAAGGGGGGGGGGTTCCAGGGCTGAAGCCTGCCAAAGACAAGACAAACAAAGGGCTCAACCCCATCTCAATGCATAGAGTAAAACCCAAGAAAGACCTCACAAACAGAAAATGGCAAAAAAAGAAGACAAGGGCCATTTTGACAAAATGGTCACCCATGGGTGCTGTACTGCAGCTTGGGGTTCAGCCTGCGGTAGAAATGCACAATGGTAGGAAAAATTAAACCTCTGCCACCAGCCATTTAAAGTAGTGAGGGTAACATGAAAATGTTACATGAGTAGGTAGGATAAGGGGTTACTAAGTAACCCCCCAGCACTCCACATAAGATGGTGTGTGCTGGACCCACGAAGAGAAAAGGCAAGTAAAGTCAATTGCACTTTACTAGTCTTGGGAACTGTAGTTCACACAAGAAAAAGGTATCTAAAAACCTTATGAAAAATCTAAAAGGATTTCTCTCTGACACTGCACTGAAGGTGCTGTGTGTCACCATACAAAAATCAGGTGCCTATGGAGTTTGTCAGACTCCAAAAACAGGGAAAACACAGAAATCCAAATCGGGTAAAAATACGTGAGTGAGAAAAAGGTCTCACTCACTCCAGGGTTAAAATGTAAAAGTCCTAAGTCCAGCAAAAGAGCTGGGGGGGTCTCTAAATTGGGAGGATTTTAGCACTTAAATGAAAATTCTCCTAAACACTGGGCAGAAGACAGACTCCGCTTTTCCCATAGAGACAGAACAGGATATTGCAGCACCCATAGGGAGGGATGGATTAAGTTTCTCGGGTGCCTGGGCGGGCAATCTATGGGGGCCCAGGAGGTTGGCAGTACCATGCATACGTAGTGCTCCTGTGCAAACGGAGACAAGAAGCCGACACGTGGCTTATTGTGAGAAAGCCAGAGTTAATAGCGTCATTTCACGATGTAGTGCAATAAGATTTCATCTAATAAACACTGAGGAGTGTGTCTCTGACTTCGAGGATGATTGCTGAACTTTTGAGAAGAAGCACAAGTACAAAAAGCTTTGACCTTGAGTCACGACACGCTTACTGCTCTAAGGTGGAGATAATGTCCCTGTCTGTGTGTGTGTAGAATTCAGCTTTCCGACAGATATGAATGTAACCTTACTTTCTAGTGATATATAGCTATCAAAAAATAATGTTTAATCTCAAGAGTGGATTTCCCTCCACCCAACACATGGGGCAACTAGATTACAAGAAAATACATGTATTTTGTCCATCAAAATAGTGTGAGATATAAGGAAATCTTGACACAGGCGTACAGAGCCGTACACTGGACATCAGTGGTGGGGAAATGGAGGGGACCGACCAGTGGAACCGGCTCTCCGAGGCAGTGCGGATCAACAAGAAGGTTAGGACCAGATGGAGCGCTTTCTTTAAATGGCTTCGCAGCCAGATCAGAGGTGAGTGGATGCAGAAAAGAGTGCACAGCATCCCTGGCGAAAGCTGAAGAAAAGGACTCCCTCCACTCAGCAGTCACTGGCTTTGCATCCCTGGAGAAATCTGAAGAAACGGACTCCCTCCACTCAGCAGTCACTGGCTTTAGCATCCCTGGAGAAAGCTGAGGAAACGGACCCCCTCCACTCAGCAGTCACTGGCTTAGCATCCCTGGCGAAAGCTGAGGAAACGGACCCCCTCCACTCAGCAGTCACTGGCTTAGCATCCCTGGCGAAAGCTGAAGAAACGGACTCCCTCCACTCAGCAGTCACTGGCTTTGCATCCCTGGAGAAATCTGAAGAAACGGACTCCCTCCACTCAGCAGTCACTGGCTTTAGCATCCCTGGAGAAAGCTGAGGAAACGGACCCCCTCCACTCAGCAGTCACTGGCTTAGCATCCCTGGCGAAAGCTGAGGAAACGGACCCCCTCCACTCAGCAGTCACTGGCTTAGCATCCCTGGCGAAAGCTGAGGAAACGGACACCCTCCACTCAGCAGTCACTGGTTTAGCATCCCTGGCGAAAGCTGAGGAAACTGACCCCCTCCACTCAGCAATCACTGGCTTAACATCCCTGGCGAAAGCTGAGGAAACGGATCCCCTCCACTTAGCAGTCACTGGCTTAGCATCCCTGGCGAAAGCTGAAGAAACGGACTCCCTCCACTCAGCAGTCACTGGTTTAGCATCCCTGGAGAAAGCTGGAGAAACGGACCCCCTCCACACAGCAGTCACTGGCTTAGCATCCCTGGAGAAAGCTGAAGAAACGGACTCCCTCCACTCAGCAATCACTGGTTTAGCATCCCTGGAGAAAGCTGAAGAAACGGACCCCCTCCACTCAGCAGTCACTGGTTTAGCATCCCTGGAGAAAGCTGAGAAAACGGACCCCCTCCACTCAGCAGTCACTGGTTTAGCATCCCTGGAGAAAGCTGAAGAAACGGACCCCCTCCACTCAGCAGTCACTGGCTTAGCATCCCTGGCGAAAGCTGAGGAAACGGACCCCCTCCACTCAGCAGTCACTGGCTTGGCATCCCTGGAGAAAGCTGAGGAAACGGACCCCCTCCACTCAGCAGTCACTGGCTTAGCATCCCTGGCGAAATCTGAGGAAACGGACCCCCTCCACTCAGCAGTCACTGGCTTAGCATCCCTGGCGAAAGCTGAGGAAACAGACCCCTTCCACTCAGCAGTCACTGGCCTAGCATCCCTGGAGAAAGCTGAGGAAACGGACCCCCTCCACTCAGCAGTCACTGGCTTAGCATCCCTGGAGAAAGCTGAAGAAACGGACTCCCTCCACTCAGCAGTCACTGGCTTTGGAAATAACTGGGTGCAGGGAATGCGCTGCTCAGATCACATGTGTGGCGAGAGGGTGGACAGTGTTTAGTCGAGGTGGTAGGCCAGAGTCCTGCCAGCCATGTTGCTCTGCAGTCCATAAACTCGGTGGATTTGTTAGTCAAATATTATAGCACGGTCTCTCCAGGTGTTTCATCCTTGTCACTGTGGATGTTCAGAATCATTCATTTGGCACAGCCATTAGCATGTTGGGAACAACAACACTCAGCTCAGCACCATGTGTTAAGTGTGGCGTAGCATGTAATGAACAATAACATAGTAAAACAAGAATTGAGTCAAAGCTACCTTGACCAAGAGGGTGACATAGGGTCACCAAGGTTTGCAGTGGAGCTAGATCGCTGCTAGCTCAAATAGACAAAAAAACACCTAAGGAGGTGATAGTAACAAAAACAGGGTTTTTTTATTTTACACTAACCAAGAAAACAAAACCAACATTTTTTTACAGACTGCGCCGTGGCGCTGAAGGTATGCATATTTGTGGGTTTGTATGCAAGGTGAAAAACACAGTTTTTTACATATGTTGTTTTAAATGATAAGACATTTAGCCTTGTCGACACACTATTTTGTGTTTCTGGTTCGGTGTGAATGACTGGTGGCTGTGGCTGAAGAGATGGAACAACGTGGATACACCAGGTACCGAACGGTCTTCAGGACAGTTTGATCAAGTCAGATAAGTAGTGAGGTCCGTCGGCCTGTTGGGTTACAGGGGACTGGTTAGTGCAATGAAAGAGGTGTCTGGAAGATTTAAAAACTGCAAAGGCAGGTGACCTACCATGTACAAGTTTAGTGGCGCCTTGGTCAAGTTCTTTTGAGTCCAGGAAGTTGGACTGTAAGGCTGTCTGCAGAAGTCAGAGGCGTGGAGCTAAGTGGGTAAAAGAAATACATCTTTAGCATCTTGATATAGATGTGGACTGTGACGTCGAGATCGGACACAGTGCGATTAAAATGTGAAAACTTGCTAAGGTGAGGGAGTGTCTGTCCGTTTTAAGCCGTGACGGTGAGCTGACCAGAGGGTATTTTGACTAGATAAGTTGTGAAACGCTAAATGCTAAGTGAAATGCACAGATCTTTGACGTGTGTAACCACTTTTACTCCAGTGAGTAACTCCATCAGAAAAGTGAGCCTAAAAAACTGGGATAAACTTCAAACCGATACTTTCAATCCAGAGAAACCCTGTTTCGTGTTTAAACGCAGCCGAAACTTGAAAGATCATCTAGTGCACACATACACTGAACTTGACACACCAAGCCATCAACAAGCCACACTTTGGCAACTTCCAGCAGTCAAAGGACATTTCAAATGTGGTTCCTGTTTAGTCTGTCCCCTGACAGCCAATCTAAAAACCATTGACCTTAAAGGAAATCCATGGACCCTTAATTCCTTCACAAATTGCAGAACCAAATGGTCCGTCTATATAATCAAATGCCCATGTGATCTCATCTACGTGGGCAAGTCCAAACGAGAAATAAGGCAATGCATTTGTGAACACTGATCCTACGTGTGGAACCAAGTCGAAGACAAACCACTGGTGGCACATTTCAAAGCCAAAAACCACACCCACAAAGACATCTTCTGGGCGATATTACGAACAGTGAGCAACCCTTTTCGCGGAGGAGACAGAGACCTAGCCCTATGAAAGCTTGAACAAAAAAGGATCTATCAGCTGGATTCTGTAAGACAAGGCCTAAACGTTTCAATAGAATGGAACCTTTTCTTCAATAGATAAGGCTCTGTCAAACTAAAGGAGAAATATTTCCCGGGGGTACTAGCTGAAAAAGCCTGCCTCAGAGACTTTCCACCATCCTTTACCTCATAACATCCGAGCCTAGACCTGTCCCCAACCACAGCGACAGTTTCCCTCCCATTTTTGCTCCCTGGCTTTTTTGTGAAGTCATTTTTTGTGAAGTCATTTTTTCAAGTAGTATGTTCAATATTTCTTGATTCAAGTGCTTTTTCAAATTTTACGATGTTCTACCAAAACAGAATGGTTACCCCTTTTTTTCTGTTTTTGATGTGTCATATGCAACTAGAATTTTTCAGGCATGTAACACTAAACTAATGACACAGACCATAAGTGTTTTTCTGATGTTGTTTCGGTTTTCAATGCACATTACCTATTGCAAGTATAATTATAACGATCCATTAATGTGCTAAAAAATAATGTTGTGCCCATCTGTTTTTCTGGTTTCCTGAAAGCTATGTAATTGCTACCACAACCACGCTATATGAGATATACAAACTATAGCACTATCCTAATGTATTGCGTTTTCATTTCACATTCATTGCTGTTAGCTAATCAGCAAGGACGTAATGCCTAACAATTCTAGAGACCGTTCCGTTTTACAGCAACAGTGCGTGTTTATTTCTCCTGAAATTACGTGACTTGACCACCTTGACGATAGATGCTTTCCCCCTTTTTCTGACATGCGCAGAACAGACAGCCCCGTAACAGGCGCGAAATGCAAGAGTAGCTAAGCACTTATCTACCGCACATGCGCACCAGCCTTTCACAGTGACACAGTTCATTCTGGTGAAAAGCTTTCTGCCGCCGCACGCCACATCGTACCCTGGAACGCAGGTAATCCACCCGATCCTCCTTCCACAGACACCCAGCCTTATTACGAGGCTTTAACTGGTAAAACCTTGACCTCTTAGTGATCTAAACACATCGGCCGTTTTAACCAATTGCACAGGTTTTTGAAATCCACTGCCGAGTGTTTTTCTAAACCATTCACTATCCTTGCCATCAAGCACTTGCATCATTTGCGTGTCTAGGCATCGGCTACCAATTCCACTGCGCTGCCCCCACGGCTTCACTGTGTAGTTCGCATTAAAATCCACTGGGCTGCCCACACGTCCTTAAAGACCTGTGCATTTCACTTAGCATTTAGCGTTTCACAACTTATCTAGTCAAAATACCCTCTCGTCAGCTGACCGTCACGGCTTAAAACGGACAGACACTCCCTCACTTTAGCAAGTTTTCACCTCTTAATAGCACTGTGTCCGATCTCGACGTCACAGTCCACATCTATATCAAGATGCTAAAGATGTATTTCTTTTACCCACTTAGCTCCAGGCCTCTGACTTCTGCAGACAGCCTTACAGTCCAACTTCCTGGACTCAAAAGTACTTGACTAAGGCGCCACTAAACTTGTACATGGTAGGTCACCTTCTTTTGCAGTTTTTAAATCTTCCAGACACCTCTTTCATTGCACTAACCAGTCCCCTGTAACCCAACAGGCCGACGGACCTCACTACTTACCTGACTTGATCAAACTGTCCTGAAGACCGTTCGGTACCTGGTGTATCCACGTTGTTCCATCTCTTCAGCCACAGCCACCAGTCATTCAAACCGACCCAGAAACACAAAATAGTGTGTCGACAAGGCTAAATGTCTTATCATTTAAAACAACTTATGTAAAAAACTGTGTTTGTTTTTCACCTTGCATACTAACCCACAAATATGCATACCTTCAGCGCCACGGCGCAGTCTGTAAAAATAAATGTTGGTTTTGTTTTCTTTGTTAGTGTAAAATAAAAAAAAACCTGTTTTTGTTACTATCACCTCCTCAGGTGTTTTTTTGTCTATTTGAGCTAGCAGCGATCTAGCTCCACTGCAAACCTCGGTGACCCTATGTCACGCTCTTGGTCAGGGTAGCTTTGACTCAATTCTTGTTTTACTGTACCTATTACCCTCCCGAGTCAAGCCCCCACACAAAAAAGAGGGTTTGCCCACCTTTCTCTCATTAACAATAACACTCAGCTGATCACCATGTGTTACGTGTGGGGTTGAATCAAGAGATGTTGAGAAGTACTTGGACTCGGAGGATAGCTCAGGGGCAATGTGCTCGCCTTAGAAGCAAAACAATGTGGAACAACACAGGTTCGACCCCGGGTCCGTGCTTAGAAACCTCTGGGTATTAAGCATAAATGACCATTTCCAATTACTTGGTGGCAAAGTGCCACGATTTGAATGAGTTTTTCGAGCATTTCTAAGGATCTGTGCTTCCCCAGCCCTGGCCTGCTATTAACAGACGAGGAAGTTGCGATAATGTTTGGATCTCATCGGCTCATCTTCTCTTATCAGAGCCAATTCGCTCTCAGTGAAGAAAGTCGCACCTTCCATTATCTGAGGTGGAACCCGATACCAGCATTTCTGTACCACTCCCCTCCCCACCACCATTTCTGCTCAAAGCTGGCATTGATATGGCAGCCTTCCGGTCGCCAGGTGCAGGCCTTGATAATGCAATTTCTGTAGGCTTGACTTCAGGCGTTCTCATTTCCTCTTCTGCTATTATTCCCAACACTAATACCCCCCAAATGATTCCTCCAGTCCTCTGATACATGAAAACTCAAGTCATTTCCATCACTATCCTTCAAGTACTTGAAACTAAATCCATAAAGAATAGTCACCAGAGAAATATGTTTATTTGTTAATGCGCTGAAAGCCGGCAGGCATCGGAGCGCTATTATAAAACAACGTACAACCTCAAATGAATCCTACAGATAAACAACCGCAAGTTAGTCGTGGCGCAAGTCATTCCAAACAACATTGGACCTAAACACTAATCCGCTATAAGACCTAAATTCGAGGAATTTAGAAGCATGTGTAAGAATTTACCACTCTGAGAGCAACCTCAGACATTGAGAGAGTGTATTTATTTATTTATGTATTTTAAATGTGTGTAAAGCGCCACACGCCTGTAGGGCCCAGAGCGCACATATGCATGGCTGGCAAGCATATTCATGGATGCAAAAGGTCAACACAGAAACAGTAGAATGCTTGAAACTATGTAAATGAAAAAAGGCCATCTTTAAATATCAATCGAAATAAAGCAGTTCCTGGGCCAGATTACAGAAGCTTTGCACTGGTGCAAATGCAAAGTTGCACGGTATTAGCACTAGGGCAAAGTTTGCCCTATTCCTGAAAAAACGTGTAAATATTAGAAAACCAATGCACCATGACAAGTGCAGTCTGACATGGTATAAGCAAAATTTTCCTAGTGCAAAAAAGATACATTTTCGCATTGGGCCAAAGTTTGCCCTAGTGCTAATAGAATTCCGTATTAGCACTATGGCAAACGTTGCCCTTGTCCAAACATACAGTGAAAATGTATCTTTTTTGCACTAGTTCATTTTTTTCCCCTATTGCTTATAACATACCAAAATGCACATATCATGCTGCATTGATTTTCAAATATTTGCAAGTGTTTTTAGAAATGGGTCAAACGTTGCCCTAGTGCTAATACCATGCAAACTGTGCACTTGCAACAGTGCAAAGCTTCTGTAATCTGGCCTCCTAGTGGGTAACGCAGGAGCGCATGAAGGCTCATTTGGCCTGGACCGGGGAATAGGGTAAAACTAAGCAACGCTGCAATAGGCAGGCCCCAGGTCTCAGGCACCTGTAAGGCCCACTCCAAGGCTCACATGTGTATTGGGTAGACTGGTGGAGGTGAGCCTGGCCGCCCAGCCGGGTCACATGCACAGGCACCGCCCCCCCATCTGAGACCCAGGCACGCCCCTCTGGCCACCAGAAGGAGCAGCATGTAATGTATTTGTCTAGGCAGCCTTCAGCCACACTCACTACACGGCTTCAGTAGACCGGAGCAAAACACTATGTACTCACTGCACAGGGACCCACACCACAGGGCTGTGCAGCACGCACTGCCATGTGTGTGCTGACCATGCAAGAAGGAGCTGTGTCCCTGCTGGGACTGATCATGCACCAGGCACAATAGCCCTTTAATCCTCCAATCGGGGATTGGAACCAGTGACTTCAAGGTTACAGAAAGATCTCTGCAGCAAGGGCATTACCCAGCTGCGCCTGTTTTTGCTGGGATTCAAACCTATAAGCAGAGCGCGCCTTTCTGCAGCTGTTTTGCTGGGTTTGGAATCTTACCATGGGTGATTTTCATAGGGTGACCCGCCGTTCTCCATCTTTTGCCAGGCCTGGGGGGCTACTGTTTGCCAGCATTGCCCTAGTCAAAAAGGAAGATCATCCTGGAATCATTCTGGAGTCATCCGATGACTCCATTCTAGAGTCATCCATGGAGAGTTTAGGAAGATCATCCCAAGTCTGCGTACAAGCCAAAATATTTAATGAGATGATGACTCTAGAGTTATCACAGAAACTACTCCAGGATGAGTTCGGATTACTTCCAGTGATGATCTTGGATTACTCCAGGATGACTCCATGACAACTTCAGGATGAGTGGGGGATTACTCTAGGATGACTCTGACAACTTCAGGATGACTCCATGACAACTTCAGGATGAGTTGGGATTACTCCAGGATGACTTCAGGATGAGTTGGGATTACTCGAGGATGACTTCGGAATACTCCAAGACAACTCCAGGATGACTTCATGACAACTTCAGGATGACTCCACGACAACTTAAGGATGAGTTTGTATTACTCCCGGATGACTTCGTATTACGCTAGGATGGCTCCATGACAACTCTAGGATGGGTGGGGATTACTCCAGGATGGTTCCATGATAACTTTAGGATGGGTTCTGAATTGTAAATGATTAATGCAGACTACTCCAGGATGAGTTTTAATGATTTCAAGATGCTTCCAAAAGATTTAGGAAAAGGGGTTGGATTACCCCAGGATGTATCCCTTTTGAGTAACATTGGTGGCATTACTTTACAATGACTCTAGTTAGACTTCTAGATAGTTTACAGGGAAAAAAAAATTATATGGAATTTTGCAGGTGTCACTTCATCTTTGCTAGAGCACCCGTTAACTAAGTTCCCTCGATTTAGTGCACACAACTACAAACACCCCCACTTCCCAGGTCACAAACCAACCTGTAAGCTCCCTCATTTCAATTCTCACCTCTAGCCAGCATGGCCTCACCCCCAATAAACTCCCACAATTGCAAAGCACTGCACTAAAATACACTCTTCCAGCAGCCTACACAGAATCTGTTAAAGGTCTACCCGCATGACACACTGCCGCCAGTCACTTCACCGAATATCAATAAAAGCAGCTAACAATTACCCAGTTCATATTATGATTGTAGCAGCTATAAATTGTTGATATTTTAATATAGTATTGCTCTTGTTATAAGATATCTTCAATCAAACATAGGCTCAGAAAGTGTTCAGCATTTTTTTATTCAACAAATTCGGTTTAACAGCATAGCTGTATTCCATAAGAATGAATAGGTTTGAAAAAATACCAACAAATATCATCGATCCTGCATTTCAAAACGCAGAGTCTTCCTTAGGCCTCTTCTGGCATTGCAAATTTTGGTGGCGAGCTTCCTTATCACCCAGCCGTCCATAGTAGGCCAACTGTTAGCCTTGCAGACAGATCTCAAAGATTCTACAAAAAAAGAAAGGATATATGAACCTAAATGGACATCTGAATAGGCATTGTTAAATTCCTTATTGTAGAATACATACCAGATTAATGTTAAAATGTCAATTTACAAATGCATCACTACATTTAAATGCATTTGTACACAAAGGATGAAACGGGCTTAAAGATAGATTTGAACTGAAAATGAATTATGGTTTTCTGTGGCTGCATTCAGAATTGTATGGTCTTTAGTGTAGCTATATTGATTTATATCAGTTAGAAATAGAAGGCATAAGTGAAAATGGGGAAATAGTCTTTCAAACCCTTTGCTAATTAACTACCTCCCCTTTTGCCCATACCATTCTTACACCCCGATACATATCTACCAACAACGCGCAGATATCTTGTACCCACACTCACACTCCCATCTGCACAACCTCTGCCACCCACCCGGCTACTCGATAACTTCCTCTATGCAGTTGAAGGGGCCAAAAAGTATTAAAAAAACCAAGAAAAAAAAACATGTTAAAAGAAATACAAATTTGAGATACTCTTCTTAAAAAAGGTAGCATATTTGCATTGGAGTAACAGACTACTTCCTCCCAAGAGTTCACTCTTGTTTTCTTTATCCATCCTACTTTCTTTGCAAATGATATATGGCATTTATAACGCGTCTATACACAAGTGTTCGAAATGCGACGAGGCAGGGGAGGGGGAACAGAGGGAAGACAGACAACGATCTTACTAGGGCAGGTGTCATTCAAATCGCACAAGTGCATGGGAAGGGGAAAAGTGCGAGGGAAAGGGAGAGGAGAAAAGTGCAGTACATGGGAGAGGGGGAAAAAGTGCAGTACATGGGATAATAGAATAAATAAGAAAAATAAAGGCGGGATGATGGCAAGTGCAGGGTAAGAGCAGACATAAGTGCTGGTGGGGGACTGTAGGGATACAGAATACAGTTCCCAGGTGCGGGGGTTGCCAGTGCAGGTGTGTAAATGGCGGGGCCTAGGCCCAAGGTCACAAAGAGTGGCCAGGTAGCCAGTGCAGTTTCAGCCAGGAATTCAGCAGGGGATGGGGGGGGAAGGTTTTGAGGTGCTTCCGGAACTGGAGATGGTTCTCCTCAAGTTTCAGGGAAGCAGGAAGGCTGTTTCAGAAGGAGGCCCCTGCCGAGGAGAGAGATCTACCACCAACTCGTTGCTTGGAGAAGCGACAGACCCTGAGGGAGTTGGAGGCGGATGATCGAAGAGCTCGAGAAGGAAGATTTTTGGGAAAAGAAAGTTGAAGGTATTGCGGCCCCAGGCCCAAGAAGGCCTTGTGGACAATGCAGAGGGTGTTCAACTTAATCCTTGCAGCCACCTCGAGCCAGTGCAGAGATTTTAGTCCTGGAGAGATACGATCCCTGGGCTTGAGGCCAAGGACAAGTCTCGCAGTTCTTCTGGATAAATTGCAGAAGGCGGAGAGTAGAGGCAGGCAGATGTGACTCTCAACCTGTTTGACGGATACCTGCAGCAGGTGCATTAACCCACTACACCATGAAAGGAACCCTAAACTGCGGAAAGGAAAAGACGTCTAGCTGTTTGTGAGCCATTTTTCTTGTTTGGCTCATTTATCTCATACAGAATCACAGCTGCTGATACAGTGGCAGGGCTTTTAACGGGATGAGTTTGGGGGCTGCGTCGCCCCTGAAGTTCCCTTCAGGTCAAGCCGAGCACTATGTCAAGAATTGATGTGGTGTTCACGGGTGCCGCATGAGGTTGCTTGCTCCACTCTGGAACAAAGCCCTGACTCGGCTAATGCGTATTATTGGCCAGCAGACTCCATGATTTGACAGACACGGTGAATAGCTCAGTTGGTTGAGCACCTGTGAAAAGAGATTTACGTTCAAACAACTGGCTTGAGCTCCGTTTTAGGATTTCCTTATTCTGAGGTTGATGGTGTGAATGTTATTGAGTTTAGAGACGCCCTCAGCGACACCAATCACTTAAGCGCCGAGAAGCAGGCTAGTTTCTGGTTTGCAAATGTATACACTGGCATGACACGAACATGTGTGTGTTTGTTCAAAAGGGAAGTAACCACGTCCCCCATCTCTGAAACTCCCACCCCTTGCCCCTGGGTGCGTTATTCCTGTCCCCTGGGGGAGGGGGCGCATAGTAGGTATGCTTGCCCTGGTGGAGAATTAAAATAGAAAGCGCTCTCACCACCCAGTAGCAGCTTCATGGCTCCTCTCCCTCCTCGGTGGGTGGTCCAGTCCTTCTGTAACACGGCGTTTCGCAGGAACCCTGCAGTTCCCAAGTGGAATGGATTTGGCGCAGTACATTTGAACCGAACTCCCTTGAGGCTGCGCATATCAGGTGCTTTTACCCTCAATAGCCGCACTCACGTTACCAGCCTCAAAAAAGATGAACCGCTCACCTAAACCTTAGTGACTGGCATTGTTAGAAGTTTTCAAATCTCACACACATCGGGCCTGATTCATGGAATGTTTTGCCCAGTACAAAGTGACTTTGCACTGGTGGAAATTGACTTTACACTGCCAACCAACACGCTGATTCATGGAACAGTGCAAAGTGTCTTTTGTCTGTGCAAAGTCACTTTGCACCGCAAAAATACATTGTGCACTGCTCCATGAATCAGCATGTGTGTTGGCAGTGCAAAGTCACTTTGCACCGTGCAAAAAATTCCACGAATCGGGCCCATTGTCATCAAAAGGTCAAAGAAAAAACAAAGCTGGAGACTGGTAGTGCACGTGGACTAGACGATTCTTGTCTCGCATTGCTTTGCACTTACCTCTGAACATATGTCATCTATTCGTAATGTAAAGGTTTAAAGCCGCCAGTGGTGTAATGGCGAGGGTGCTCGGAAAGGGTGGGCACAGTGCACTGTGTGTAGTGCACGTACCCTCTGCTATGCACGCTTTGGGCGCCTTGATCTGTTGCTTCTCTAAGAGTAGCCCTATTGACCAGAATACCAACATTCAATGGACCGGCTAACAAGGACAGATGAAAGTCTGAGCAACATTACGGTCCCTTTATTACCTGCCCGTGTACTGACTTGCCACTTGCCCGCTTCCATCTCCCGAGCTGCATGTGCTCACTGGCACCCACTTCAGCCCCACGCAGCTCTTCTGTCTCACTCTCAAGTGTAGTGGTTTCTTGGTAAACCTTGTAACTCATACACCCCTCATTTTGGTCAACCCTCAGGATTAAAGGTTCCATTTCCAAGCCTACATTGGCCATACCCATGCGAAGCTCACTTGAGTCAATCGGGATAGAAGTTTACTGTCGAGAGAAGTGGGGCTCTACTTTCGAGACCTGGAGCCGGGGGCCCGTTTGTGGGGAAGGGTGTGTGAGGACTGTTAAAATGTCCATTAAAGTTATATCGGAATGATGAACACGCGCTCCGTACTTTATGAGTATATTTATTTACAGGTTTACAGGTAAGCATGAAGGCAGGGAAAAGGCATCCACCGGTCCAGATATACAACTGAGCAAGCTCCCAACTGATTCTCAAAGGAACGTTCCCTGAATACGTACATAAACATTCCAAAGGAACATTCTCAAATGGAGCTGAGCTTACTTGCATTTCAGTATTGATCTTAACAAGGACCTATCACGCGAGATCTCGCGAGATTACTGGAGGGAAGCGCGCAACCAGTCGTGAAAGCCGGCAGAGCTGAAGGAGGCACCAGGAGGACAGTCGGGCCTCGGCGCTCCTACTTGATGAGGGAATCGAATCACCCCTTGAACTGAAGCCTGCGTCACAGGCAGATCCCTCCTAATGCAGAGCGTAATTTCATGGCTGAAGACAAGCCTTGTGGGAGCTCTCGCAGGCAGGGGATGTAAATAACATCCAATGTAAATCCAGTGCAGTGAAGCTAACTGCACTGCTATATCAAGACTGAACTGGGAGTACTACCCCCCTGTTCTGGACAGACACCACTCCACCCTGTGTATGTAAGTTGTCATAATAAACACCTCTACCACCGCCAAGTGTCCTGTGTTCATTGGGGGCCACCACATAATTGGCGACAAGGTCCAGAAACGACCCACGCTGCGATCATGCAGAGCGCCACAACACTTCCCGCTTTCTTCCAATCCCCTTGCACGCCTGCCATTCCCTGGCAACCATGGGAGCCACTGTTTTCCACATATTTGGAGGCGTTGGAACAGGCTATTCGCCGGCCAAGAAAAAGGCCATGTTACTGAATGGCATGGGCGTCGAAGGGCAGCGCATATTCGCAGGTTTGAAGGCTGTGCCCCCCCATAGACAAAGGTGGTGATGTCTACAAAAAAGCGATTTGCCGCATAATTAAGAGGTTTTCCAACAAACAAAATGTAGTCCTCCACAGCCTCAAGTTCTACACAAGAAAACAAGAGAGTACTGAACCGGTAGATGATTACATCGCCAGAATGAGAGAACTGGCGGATTCAGGGACAATGTAGAACAAGTCATTTGTGACATGTTGGTGGTCCACACCAATTCCTGCAAAATCCAGGACAAGTTCATTCAAGAGAAAGAGCTGCACCTAGATAAGGCCCTTCAAATAGCGAGAGCCGAGGACTAAACTTCGAACAGACGCAGAGAAGTTGGCAGGCCCTCACCCGCATCCGAAATGGCGGCTGTACAATGGAAAGGGTGCAGAGACAGGCAGCCGCAGGAAGCTAACAAAGAGAACTGACCCAAGTGGAGAGATTCCCAAAAGTGTTACAGTTGTGCCAGCACCAAGCACCTGGCCAACGATAGAGACTGTCCTGCAAGGAACAAAGAGTGCTCCAACTGTAGGCGATTTGGTAACATTGCTGTTGCCTGCACGTGGTTGTAAAAGAAAGTCACCCATATCGAAGTAGACAGAGGAACGAGCAATGAGGAAAAACCAGACGATAGGCCGGGGGTGATCATGGTAAACTCATCTCGAGCCAGAAGGGAGAAACCCCATTGTATAGGGAAAGTAGATGGAAATGAAACACGTGTCATGGCCGATTCAGGTGGGACGTGACTTGGTTGAGATTAGAAGCACCAACCAAAAGCCCAAGTCTTCGGGCGAGCCACCATAGACCTCTTGGGCTACATTAAAACCAAACTCGAATTTAAGGATAAATGCACTACAACGAAAGTCTACTTCTTGACCGATGGTGCAGCAGAACTGGAGTGGGACGACCAGCACAAACTGAGCATCCGGTTAGACCCCAGCACTGCCCAACAGGGGCTGCTGGTCTCCTCAGGCGTCAGATCTGAGAAGTGAATTCTCTTTGCTGTTCTCTGAAACACCCGGAAAAATAAAAAACTACTTAAAACCCAATGCCGTGCCAGTGAAACAAAAAGTCAGGCCCATTCCACCAAACAGCGAGGTCTGCCCTGGAATCCCAGCTTCGCAAAATGGTCAATGTAGGCACAATCAAGACCATTGAGTCCTCCGAGTGGCTAAACCCGGTGGTCCTAATAAAGAAAAAATCCTCCCAACGACTTGAGAGTTCGCATTGATCTTCGCAGCCTAAACTTGGAGGTGGTCACAGACAGTTTTCCCTTGCACAGCATCAATCAAATTATACTAATGATGAAGGAAGCAAAGATATTCTCAAAACTTGACATGCATGATGCCTACCATCACATTGACCTACACAAGGCCTCACGTCCTCTCACAGCATTCATCACGCCATTCGGTACGTTCCAATACACACGGATGTCGTTTGGGTCATCTGTCGCATCAGCATTCCAAAGAAAGATTAACTCATTGCTGCACAACATCAACAACGTGTCATATTTCCAGGACAACATCCTGGTGTATGCCAAAGATGCAGATACCCATGACAGAGTGCTGAGAGAAGGCCTAGTCAAACTACAGAGGGCAGGTGTTCACCTTCGCCACGTAAAATGCATAATTGGAGCATGTGAAGAAGAGTACCAGGGTTACTGCATCTATAAGGAAGGAGTGAGCCCAAAGAAAAACATGCTCCAAGCCATAATTGACACCCCAGCCTCGACCTCAAAAGACGAGCTCAGGTCGTCCTTTGGCCTCGCGGAGTATTACGAGAAATTTGTTCCCAGATTTTCTGAAATCACATCCCTCTTGAGAGAGCTCTTGAGGAACGGAGCAGAGTACACATGGGAATCACAGCAAATTGAGGCCTTGACCGAAATCAAGAACAGAATCCTACATGCCCCGTGCCTGAAACCGTTCAATCCTGAATATGAAACATACATAACAACAGACGCCAGGGCATATGGTTTGGGTGCCACGCTCACACAAAAAAGGGGAGACACCGGAAATGTAGTTGCCTTCGTGTCAAAAGCACTGTCTACTTCAGAGAAAAATGACTTTACAGTTGAGAAAGAGATGCTGGCGTGCACCTGGGCCATGGAGTACTTCAGGTCATACGTTTGGGGAACCAAGTTCTGCCTGGTTACCAACCATAAACCCCTTGTGCACATGTTGAGCCCCGGGGGCACAAAGACAGCAACGCCATGCCTAGCAAGAATTGCCGCCAAACTGCAAGATACACGTACAAGATCACCCATAATGCAGGCTGGAAGAATGCCCAAGCGGAAGGTATGTCCAGGTTACTGGATCAAAGTACCCCGGGCACCACAATCCTGGAAGACGAATGCGTTATAGCATACATAGGAGACCTAAGAAACAAGGACTTTATGGAAATCAGCGAGTCTCATTGGCAGGAGGAAAGGAGACTCGATGATGCCGTACGCCGAGTAGCAGAATGGGCCTGCAAAGGTTGGCCGAACAAGAGTGTGGTACCAGAAGTTCTGCGACCATATTGGAAGGTCAACAACGAGATCTCAGAAATGGATGGCCTAGTAATGAGAGGGGACCAATTAATTCCCCCAAGAGGCATCCGCAAAGTGATACTAACCAGAGCCCATGCAGGTCATCTAGGCAGCAATATGACACGACGCAGAGTCCGCGACGCATACTGGTGACCTGGAATGGATCAAGAGGTGAGGGCAATGATCGAGCGATACCATGAATGCGCAAACAGTAACAAACGGCTAGAAGTAAGGCAAGCACTCATGATACCCACAGAAACTCCAGCTAAAATAGGGCTGGACTTTATTGCCCCATTGGACGGTATGTCAAGCGACAGCAAATACAGGGTAGTCATGATGGACTATCTTTCCATGTGGGTGGAAGTTGAATTTGTGCCAGACATCACTACGGGCACAGTCATTGAAGTACTCATTTCCTTCTTCCAAAGAGAAGGACTCCCCAAAGAGATTATGACAGACAATGGAGTTCAGTTAGTTTCCAGAGAAATTGAAAGCTTTCTCAAGAAGCACAATATCCAGCAACTGAGAGCAATCCTGTATCACCCACAAGCCAACGGGATGGTAGAAAGGGTGAATTGATTTGTTAAAGGAGCCTTACAACTGGCATGTGCATCAGGCATGAATCCATGCAAAACCGTCAAAGAGGCCATAGCAGTGCATCACATGACGCCTAATGCCATTACAGGCGTGTCTCCGTTTCGGATGTTAAGAGGGAGAAGGGCCGCATCCAAACTGGTACCACCGTGGCTACACAAGGTCAGACAGGATGACATCGACATGAGCTAGATCATGCACAGATTACAGAAGAGCAAAGAGATCATGAAATCTCAAGAGCAACAAACGCAGAGCAGCATATCGCACGGAGGTCAATGAGGGGGACTTGGTGAAGAGACATCTGCCCCATAAAGACACTTCAATGGGCTCCAAATACAGCCAAGCCATAGAAGTCACACGGAAATCCACCAACCTAATCTATACCAGTGATGGGAAAAGGTGGAACCTTGAAAGGGTGGCCATGTACAAGACAGCCCGCCCCTCCATGGGAATCGGAGATGACAATGACCCATGGGAATTAGACAACAGCCCTCAACAGCAAGAGACAGAGGTCAGTGAAGAAGAAAACCAAAGTGAAGGTGTCCCCATTAGTCCCACACCCTGTGCAAGAGAACCACACTCAGCAGACCAAACCCCAATCAACACATCCCACATAACCACCCATTCCCCAAGGCAGACATTGACCAGAACTGACCCCAACGTGAAAGAAGGAAGTCAACAAGATACACAGACTTTGTTATGGAATAGGACCAAGCTTTTCCAATGAAAGGAGGTGTGTGAGGACCTATCACGCGAGATATCGGTGGAGCGAGATTTTGTGAGATTACGCACAGGAGGCGCGCAACGAGCTGGGAAACCCGCCATAGCTGAAGGCGGCACAAGGAGGACAGGCGAGTCTTGGCGCTCCTCTTTGATGAGGGAATCGGATCACCCCTTGAACAGAAGCTTGCTTCACAGGCCGATCCCTCCTACTACAGAGCGTAATTCCATGGCTGATGAAAAGCCTCGTGGGAGCTCTAGGAGGCTGGGGATGTTAATTACATCCAATGTAATTCCAGTGCAGTGAAGCTAACTGCACTGCTCCATCAAGAGTGAACTGTGAGTACTACCCCCCTTGTTCTGGACAAACTCCACTCCACCCTGTGTATGTAAGGTGTCTTAATAAACACCTCTACCACAGCCAAGCATCCTGTGTTCATTGGGGGCCACCACAGGGTGGACTTCTCTTGTTCGCTGTTCTTGCGTGGCTACTTCATCCCAGCAAAGCCGGTCTGCTTTGAGTGGGCTAAGTGGCTGCAATCAAGTTTAAACCCCCTCAGGGGAAGTAACTCTAGGCTTAAGCATCTATCCACATCAGTTCCGGAATCGCACACTGAGCATGTTACCAGCACACAGATACCCGGTGCTTACAGTCTGCAAACACCAAGTCGGGTTAAGCATCTTGCCTCTCCTTCCTTATTCCACCAACACTAACACTTAAAGGACTGAGCAGGAAGAGGTTAACCCAATGGCAAGGGCTGTGCAATGGAAGACCCAGTTACTTTACATTATTTTTTTTTTTTTATTTGATTGGCTGATTAAATCAACCTTTCAAAAATAATAACTTTTAGACTACAAAACATTTCTTAACATATAACAAATACAATGTATAGCAAATACATTTACTGGTTTACAAATATTTACATCGAAAAAGAAAAGAAAGAAAAAATAATCATAATAATAAATAAATAAGAAAGAAAAAAAAGAAAATTCTTCAAATTTATCAATCCTCTTAATGTCACAGCCTTCAGCCACTGATTGCGTGACCAGTTAACAAACATAGATTGCAAAGAATCATCATAGTCATAAAAGAATTTAAGAACAAGAAATCAACCAAAATAAAAAAAAAAAATCCACATTTAACAAAAGGCCACTCATGCTACATGGTTGTATGGCAGAATTGTTTTTATAAACTGTGTAAGTGCAATGTGGATTGCAGTTCGATTACTCGTGATTAAAATGGTCCAGATTTCAGATTCAAAACGATCACAAGTCAATTGCAATAAATTACTAAAATAGCGTTCACGCAATCCATTTAAAGCAGGACAATTTACTACTAAATGTATCAGGGTTTCTGTTTGTTTTTTGTTTTGGCAAAATCGACAAAATCGGTGTTCTTTAGAGATTATACCTCGTCTGGCAAGGATTTGATTTGTTAAGTGCAAATTTAGACGTGTTCTTAACATTTCAACGCGGACGAAATTTGATGGACACTTCAAGAGGTAACAAGCCATTTGCTTATACTTTTTTGGTGGAAAAAGATTCAAGTCATAGTCCGCATAGTTAAAGCATAATTGATAAGTTGTAATCCAATCATGCCAATACATTTTTTTCTTTGCTTTATCAGGGTTACTTAACAACAGCTCAATTGAAACGTCAGCTTCCACCAACCATCCCAAAATGCCCTTTACCCACTCCTTGGGGAAGGCATCATGCGATGAGCGCATATAAATTGCTAACGTTCTCAAAATATTTGGCTTTTCAAAACCAAGTAGACATTTCCGATAAAAATTACACATTTTCCACACCACTACTGCAGACAATGAAATTAGTCCCAACTCGTACCTTAGAAGGCACATCGGAGTGCACTTAGGTAAGGAAAAGATTGCCTTCCAGAATTTACCCTCCAGTAAATCCCAAACGTCCCTTCGTCGTGGCTGGAAGGTTTCAGCTCCATAGGAAACAATCGGGACAACTTTCTGATTATAAAATGTAACTATATGAGTTGTAGTGAATTTGCCAAATCTGTACAAAATTATTCTTGCCTGTGATGTTAACATCAAGATTTTTGCTCTTAATGTGTCAAAATAAATTTGATTTTTCACAGTACCGGAAAAGGGTAGGCCCAGATATTTATAACTGTGGACAAGTTTTAAGGGCGAGTTCTTCAAAACCCATTGATAATTGCCCATTTTCTTGTCTTTTCTCTTTTGGCAGATCACTATTTGTGTTTTGCTGACATTCATTGTGAGATTATTCTTGTCAACATACGTCTCCAGTTTAATTAACAAGTTCTGAAGACCTTGCGGTGTTTGCGATATTAAAACCAGGTCGTCGGCATAAAGCAGCCATATGATTTTTTGCGTGCCTAGTTTAGGAGCGTCTGAGACTGCTTCTTCAAAGGCACTACCGATGTCTAGCAAGAGGAGATTAAATAAAGTAGATGCTAAGATGCACCCTTGCTTAAGGCCCCTTAAAGTGTCAATATTTGCCGAAAGAATACCTTCAATGGACAACCTAACTTGCATGGATGTATTTGAATGTAACATCTTAATTATTGTTAACACTGATGACGGGCAGCCATAGTTTTGCAACTTTTAGAATAATAGTGCTCTGTCTACCGAGTCAAAAGCTGACCGAAAGTCCACAAAAGCCATATATAATGGTTGATTTAAGTGGGCATATTTAGATTTAATCATGTTCAGCATTATCAAGTTTACAGAGGTCCCTAGGCCCGCCACAAACCCAGTTTGAAAAGGATCTCTTTTAAAGGAGACCGCTGACCATCTGGTTAATTCTTGCAAAATAATGCGGCTGTATAATTTACCAGGCGCATCTAATAATGCAATCGGTCTATAATTCTCAGGTAGAGAGCGGTCACCTTTTTTATGGATCGGTACAATGAGAGAATGTTTCCATGACAGAGGGATTTCCTGGGTGACATTAATGTTCACAAATATCTGATATAAGATCGATGTCCACAAGACTGGATGTTGCTTGAAAGTTTTGTTCGACAGGCCATCAGGTCCAGGAGCTCTAGATAGGCTAATTTTGTTGATGAAATAGAATATGTCGGCTTTGGAAATGTTAATATGAAACGATTGTTGAGGCAGTGTGTTGTCTAATTTCACGGAAGCGCATACATTTTGGAAAAATAGCTAAGCCAGATTGCTTCCGGCACACCCTGAGTTTGTGACAATATTTGGATCGGAGATAAGGTATTAGTTATTACTTTCCAAATTTGCGTCACATTGCTGTTACGAGTCAGCATTAGCATTTGCTCACCATCACGCTGAAACAGTTTACTACGATGCTGTCGCCGCCAGTTTCTATATGTGATCTTAACTTTATTGAGTGCTTCAAACCTCCTACACAAAGGCAATTTTAGTGCCTCCCTTTTTCGAAGTCGATATTCAGTTTTTTTGTTTCTGGTTTCCAGATCGAACATATGTATGTGCTTAGACACCCTGGGCTTGCACATTTTAGTGTTGGAGAAGTGTTGCATAAGGTCATAATAAGGTACAGAATTGACTTGGCAGCTGTTTCGTGAGTGACAAAAGGCTGTGCGCAAAGAATCATCAAATTTCCCAAGGCTGGTTTCATTCCAATTCAGGCGGTTTAAAGAATTGGATACCGTCATATGCCCCTGGTCAGTTATAGAAGGAATCTTTAAAAGAGAAACATCAACTGCCCATTCAATAGAGAGAATGCAATGGTCACTATCCGAGTTATGCTCAATTTTGAAGGATTTGATTTTAGAGAACAGCCTATCGTCAACATAGATATAATCAATTGAGGCTTTTTTCCACCCCTGCTGCCACGTATAGGCCATTCCACCAGTATCAAATTTGCTTCCATTCAGCATACAAAACCCTCTGGAGAGCATTAAGTTCTCCCACAACCTTTGCCTGATGTTTTCTTGCAATATATTGCCCTGTAAACAGTGTAAAATTAGATCTCCAGCAACAATAGTATGCTTGATATTAGGTGCTAATATGATGAAGTCTAACATAGTGGATATATCAAGTAAAAAATTTCGCATCTCAATGCCTTTGGGGTTCCAGTATAAGTTAATAATCGCATACAAGGTCTTTGCTAACGATATAATTGTCAGTTGTGAAAAGGAATTTGGAGCAAATGAGAAAATAATTCTTATTTGTGAGGATAGTTTAGCGGCAGTCAAAAGGCCAGACATAGGCCGACCCATTACACCTTTAATTGCTGGTAGAAAGTGTAAACCATGGTTATCCCATAAAGGGGCAGATAAAAGCCAGGTTTCTTGCAAAAGGATCACATCGTACTTTGAGAGAGGGTCTTGTGTATTGTTAATTAAATGACGATAGCCGCGAGTATTCCAAGACACTAGAGTTATGGTCCGAGCTTTATTGACCTTGCATGGAAGTTAGCTTCTGGAATCACAATTACAACAGCATTGGTTCGAGGTGACTACAGCGGTGTTATTCTCAATGAATCTTTGTGCCTTGTTAAGTTCATTAGACGCCGACTTTATCCAGGATTCTGCACAAAGAGGGCCATTGGTTGGAGTCAAAGGACCTAATAGTAATATGAATCCAAGATCTAGTAATTGGGCTTTGGCGTCCCATATCAGATTCCTAATAACAAGGGACGTCAGCCAGATACAAGCTGTACTCACTACATTATCATTGAAAAACTCCACCTGAGCAATGTTGGCCGATCCAATATCTTGTAGCATAGGAATATCAGAAAACACCTGTAGGATGCTGTGTCTATTAAGTACATACTGAGGAAATGGAGCAGGTCGACAGCCCAACACTAGAGCAATATTGGATTCTTTATCTGTTTTTGTTTTCAGTATGGATTTTATCAAAGGTTTATTAGGGACTAAAATTGAGTTAGTAGGACCAGATTTTTTTGTTTTAGATAGTAAGGAATTTATTAGCAAAGCAATTTCTGCTTCCTGACTTGGAAGCGGTGAATCCGCTGATGATGTCGTTTTATCATCAGCACATTTAAACGTAACAATACGTTCAGATACCTGAGGAGTAGAAGTTGTTGATAATGCAGATTCAAGTATGGGAGCTTTGAGAGTCGATAAAGTTGTGAAAGCACTCATATAAGCATCAACTTTGTTTCTAATTTCTAATCGTCTTCTTGCTAGCATCTGTTGCTCACAGCCAGCAGAAGAAGACAGTGAAGGTGTGGGAGGTTGCGTCAAGGTGCAACTATTACTGATTTCCCTGATAGCGCCCTGGGGTTTCACACATTCTGTATTTATTGTATTAGAGGAAGACTCGGATTTAGACCCAACTGGCTGTTCAGATTGTAATGGTTGGATTTCAGAATGAGCTTGCTGCTTTTCAGCGAGTTCGTAATTTTGAACAGCCTGCACTAGATGATCTAATGGTGCATAGGGTTCAGCTGCAACAAGATTTTTATCAGCACAATCGAGCTTGAGTTTACGCAGCTGATTCAGATGCGCATATTTTTTGGTAATAACACATGAAGTTTTCTGGGCCTGTTTTTTCGGTAAAGTAAGCATATTAAAAAATGATTTAGAGCTTGCTGAAGTAGGTATTTCTGTATTTTTAATGTTCTTAGCTTTTTTAGATAGAGCAGACTGCATAATTTTCGTTTTTTTGGTTGGTTCCTTATTCGTCAGACAAGTCTTAGAGCCCGAGATGGAGGATTTTTTGGAAAATATTTTGAATGGAGCTTGAGGGGGTTCAGTTGGAGTCACGTCTTCAACATCCTCAATAACTTCTGTAGTTACCTCTCTAATGATTTAATCAATATAAGGAAGTGAGCACAGGATTCCAGAATTGTCCACAGTGATGGGGGACAAAGGATCAACTCCTTGTTGATCCAAGCTCACATTTGCCACTGAATTATGTGACATTATTAGCGGTACAGGGTTAGAAACAGAGGTTAAATCAACCACAAGGTTAGGAGCTGAAGTTAAATCCACCACCGGCGGACCAACCACAGGGTTAGGAGCTGAAGTTAGATCCACCGCCGGCGGAAACATGATGGGCGATAAACACTGATCAACTGTCAACCCTGGGTTCCAAGGATTTGCCTTTAAATTCAAGCCTTGACTAGCCCAGATTATTTCCTGTTTGGCTTGCCAGGCCAGCACTGATAGTAATTGCGTGCTTTGTACATCCAGTTTGGAGTTCAATGTGTTAAATAGAGTCGTCAAGGTTTGCATTGTTAGGTTCATAGCACCCAGTGTTAGTTCCAACACTTTAGAGATGTTTGAGCAAGGAGGAATTTGATTCACTGGGGAAAATTTCCGTGGAGTGGGATGAATAAAAGAAGAGGTTAAATGTGATCTAGTGCAACCCCCAGCCGAGAATAGTTTAGGTGAAAAGGACAGACCTCCCAATGTTTGATTTAACAAAAAGTCAGAATCAGGGGGAGACAGATCGATAAGCGCCATTTCCTCTGGACATTTCGTGACCTCAAAGCTATGTTTCGAGGGTGGGTAGTAAGCCACAGAATCACTTCTTAACACTGTGCTGTCAGAGAGTGAGACATGCACAGTAGAGCCACACACTTCTTGTGTTTGATTGGAGATTTTGGGGCCCTCTTGCTTAACAATTTGAGAGGACTGTGAGATGGATTTAGAATTTACACAGTCCGGGTAAAAAAATCTAATATCTTTCAGGTTTGAAACATTTTTTTGTCTAGATGTGGTAGTGTCACGAGAGGTTACTCGTTTTTTAATTTTGGATACAAGGGGAACCACAGGCCCGGCCCCTGTAGCTCGCGGAGTCGAGACACAGGGGACGGCCTGAACATGTAATTCGCTTGCATGCAATGGTACAGAAATCATTAGGGGCAATGCTTTTTTCACGCCCGAGTCATTCACACACGTGGTAATAACACCTGTGGTTATATTCGTATTCGGGTTCACACCACTTGTTTTGGCGAACAGTTTAGGCAAGGGCGGCATCCCAGTGCGCAAGTTATAAATGTTACGTTTCATGCCAATGCTTCAATGCAAAGTGAGCAGAGTTGTTATAAACCACCAGACTTAAAAGTTTTTTTTAGTCTTTAGAAATATATAATGCTAGGTGCAGCCACCTAACAATATTATCACAATAGAATCACTCACTTCTCAGAGAAGCCCCTCGCTTTGCTCGCGCCGCTGCGGCGAAGCGGCAAAGCGGCAAAGCGGGACTTCACGGGGCTTCACCGGTGCACGCGCGTGGTGCGCGCACGAGTTCTATTTTATAGGCACGCCCACACTAGTCTGACAAAGTGCCTATAAGTAAATAGAAACCACAGTTAACACACGTATAATATAATATATGTATATATATATCCCCAAGTCCATATACAGCAAGTCAATGCTACCACGGTCTTCACCTTGTGGTCAAAAGAGTCCAACGATATCCAAGGAAACAAATCCAAATCCAAATGGAGAGCGCAGCAGAGCAGCGGGCAAAGCGGGACTTCACGGGGCTTCACCGGTGCGCGCGCGCGGTGCGCGCACGAGTTCTATTTTATAGGCACGCCCACACTAGTCTGACAAAGTGCCTTCTGGTCAAAAGAGTCCAACGATATCCAAGGAAACAAATCCAAATCCAAATGGAGAGCGCAGCAGAGCAGCGGGCAAAGCGGGACTTCACGGGGCTTCTTTACATTAAATCACAGGTGTAGGAGAGAGAATGTGTATCAACGTCTGTCTTCTGTTTCCGTCTAACAGACAGAATGTGTTGCCAGGCACGCAACGTCAATGAGCTGACCGGGCTGAAGCCCCCCAAAATGTTAGCTGAGGCGCAGGGGTTCAGTGCCCTTGAACTGTTCAAAGGATCAGGAACTTGCCTGTGGGCACATTTTGTTTCTTCCGAAGCAAATCTACTATCTGCTCGGCTCGGATGATCAAGCACTGCCTGTTTACCGAGTCACAGCCCACGAGACACACAGGCTGCTTCCCTGATGAACTCGGCAACACGTTTCTTTTGTGATCAGCAGCATAGCCTTTCAACTGAAAGACCACAAGTCACCTTGCAAATCTGAATAGATATTTTGCCTTTCGCATCTTATAGTTTGCCATTCAGGATATGGAAAATAAAGATACACTGAAATTATTTTGGCCCAACATGCTGCTATAAGGATTTACATGTTATCATGATGCTTTACTATGCAATTTGTGTATTTTGCAAGTAAACTCTATAGGACAGATTTATTCTAGGTCTTGATACACACAACTTAAATATTTTTTCCAAGTGAAGCGTGGAAGAAGGTGGCTGTGCCCAAACTGCAGACTGGGCTTCGCTGTTTAGCTTAAGTGTGTGATCCTGGGCAAATAATGTATTCTCACCCCGATTACAACTGCAAACATTGGAGTGCTTATAAGTGGTTAAGTTTACACCCTTACAATAGGACAGTTTTAATAAGTGTAGGGACGAATTGGTATACCCTGGCGCTCCTCTGCTAGTGGCCCCAATTCTTTCACATAGAATTGCATTATTGCTGCACTGGCCCTCCACCGGTCTCGTATCACTTGATTTGACAGGCAGACATAGTCACACCAGCCAGTCAGTTCACCAGAGTATGAACTGTACTCTGTATAGCAGACTAACTGCGGTAGAGCCAACATTACATTTTCTCCTCTGTTGATCCGAGCAACTGAAGCTGATTGGGCCGTGCAGAGTACTGCCCCACACGCTGCAATGTCCTGTTATGCTATGATATTGAGTCTTTCATTGCACACCATCTGCCATTTTCACACTTTCTAGGACATTCAGGATCTGCAAGAATTGGGTGTTTCAGACTTAAAGGAGAGAGTTAACTGATTGTAACATTAAAGCTGCACTAGAATAGTCTCAATACAATGAGTAATGAAGTAAGATGCCCCTACACAAGTAAGTTTGCCACGCCTTCACCATCTCTGAAGTTAGCACCTCCCCCAACATTTCAAGGGGCAGCCCCCGGCAAAAATGTAGCCTAGGTGCAACCCTGGATGTGCGCACTTGCATTTTGTTAGGCAGAGAGGTGAGGGAAGCCTTTGCCTGAAACTGGTGGTGTTAAAGTTTTACTGTGTTTGTTCAATAAAATGTACTCAAACAAACTCAGTAAAACCTTAAAACTGCTACTTTCAAGAAAGACTTCCATTACCTCTTTGCACATTGCACTTTAAAATATACTATTTGAGAGTTAGTCCCCACACCAGACCATGGGGACAGGGTGGTACTGGAAGAACACAGGGGGTGGAGCCTCTAAGTTTTCCTTGCCTATTTTCTGAAGTGGCCCCTCCCATCACCACTTAGCCTCCCTGAAATTTACGTTTCTTTGCGCCCCTGTGTGTTCCGCAATACCATGCATGATGCATGCATGCATGGAAGTTTCTGAGTGCCGGAATGTGCAATGCTGAGCGCATGGTGAGAGTGTGAGGTGTTTGAGGCTTCCAAACAAAAACTGTTTACACTTAGTGGTGCAGGTGGCATGTAGAGCCCGTTCCAATGGTTTGTCTTACATGTACTCGGTATGTGCTCATCTGTAACTGACGATATGAATAAACAAGTTTCTTTTGTGCATGAAGGTGCAATGTGATCATTGAGGAGTAGCATGTATGAACATATATATATATTTTTTAAACTGTGTATATTTTTGCAACAGAGCAGAGTGAATACATTACAAGTAAAATCAGCACATGGCAGTCAACTTCCCAACCTCCCCCATCCCGCCACCCATCTCCCCTATGTTTCTTCTTCGGTTCGTCTCTGTCCCCTCCAGAATTCTTGCTGTGTTCCGGGGTAGGTAGGTTAGGGCTGTGAACTTACGGTTATAGTCTAGGAATGGGGCCCAAGTGTCCTGGAAATGATGCAGAGTCCCAGCTCTGGCCGCCGTTATCTTCTCTGCAATCAGAATGTCCCACATCTTCCCCCACCGCAGTGCCACCAGCGGACCCTCAGCGGTCTTCCATGTGCGAGCCACCACAATCCGCTCTGCCAGGAGGCATTGAGTCAGGAGTGTAGCTTTTCTTCCCGATCTTGGGTAGCACCCCGGGACCGGCACCCCCAGAAGGATAGGTTTAGGTTTGAGTGGGATTGCCTTCTGGGTAATGTCTGCGAATATGATTACGCACTGTGACCAAAAGAGTTGAACCTTCGGGCATGACCACCACATGTGGTAGAAGGAGCCTGGCTGTCCACATAGTCTCCAACAGGCAGGGCTCAGAGCCCGGTTTATATGATGAAACCTTAGGGGGGTAGTACCAACACAGTAAGAGTTTGTAAGCGCATTCTCGGTTTGTGATGCAAGAGGATGCTGAATGAGTTTGTGACCAGATGTCCACCCAGTTTTAGTCAGTTAGCGCGTGCCCTAGGTCCGCCTCCCATTATATGAACATATATATATTTTTTTTAATACCATATTTTATTGAAAGTTTTTGAACATTCATACAACATACCAACTGTTTCCCCCCACCCTCCGTCTCCCTTTGCCGGGTCGATCGTCGATCTGTCCATCTCTTGCCACTCTGTACATCACCTGTCCAGCAATAAGTTCTTTGCCATGTCCGTGTTGTGCTCCTGCGCTTCCCGCTCTCCTATCCCTCAGAGTGATCTCAGGTCACACGTTCTTCCCACTTTCCCCAGATTTTTGTGGCCTTTGCCGGGCATCCACGTGCTGTATAAATTCTGAGTTCTTTCGCTGTGCAGATGTCCATTTCGTTGGACCACTGAGCCGCTGTCGGGCACTCCGGGGCTCCCCATTTCTGCGCAATGTCACGTTTTATCAGGCCCATTGCTGTGGAGAGAAGAATGCCCTCCTATTTGTATGAGATGTTCTCATCTGGGCCCCCCAGTAACATTATTGCGGGTCGCAGTTCTATCGTGCGGCCCAGTGCTCTTGCACCCTGAGCGGTCTTCCATGTGCGAGCCACCACAATCCGCTCTGCCAGGAGGCATTGAGTCAGGAGTGTAGCTTTTCTTCCCGATCTTGGGTAGCACCCCGGGACCGGCACCCCCAGAAGGATAGGTTTAGGTTTGAGTGGGATTGCCTTCTGGGTAATGTCTGCGAATATGATTACGCACTGTGACCAAAAGAGTTGAACCTTCGGGCATGACCACCACATGTGGTAGAAGGAGCCTGGCTGTCCACATAGTCTCCAACAGGCAGGGCTCAGAGCCCGGTTTATATGATGAAACCTTAGGGGGGTAGTACCAACACAGTAAGAGTTTGTAAGCGCATTCTCGGTTTGTGATGCAAGAGGATGCTGAATGAGTTTGTGACCAGATGTCCACCCAGTTTTGGTCAGTTAGCGCGTGCCCTAGGTCCGCCTCCCATTATATGAACATATATATATATTTTTTAATACCATATTTTATTGAAAGTTTTTGAACATTCATACAACATACCAACTGTTTCCCCCCACCCTCTGTCTCCCTTTGCCGGGTCGATCGTCGATCTGTCCATCTCTTGCCACTCTGTACATCACCTGTCCAGCAATAAGTTCTTTGCCATGTCCGTGTTGTGCTCCTGCGCTTCCCGCTCTCCTATCCCTCAGAGTGATCTCAGGTCACACGTTCTTCCCACTTTCCCCAGATTTTTGTGGCCTTTGCCGGGCATCCATGTGCTGTATAAATTCTGAGTTCTTTCGCTGTGCAGCTGTCCATTTCGTTGGACCACTGAGCCACGGTCGGGCACTCCGGGGCTCCCCATTTCTGCGCAATGTCACGTTTTATCAGGCCCATTGCTGTGGAGAGAACAATGCCCTCCTATTTGTATGAGATGTTCTCATCTGGGCCCCCCAGTTACATTATTGCGGGTCGCAGTTCTATCGTGCAGCCCAGTGCTCTTGCCATAATTTGTAAGCATTGTGTCCAGAATGTCTTGATTTTAGGGCAGTCCCAAAGGAGATGGATGAAGGTGCGCTCTTCCCCCCGGCATTTCAAACAGTTTGGATCCGTTGCCCTTCCCCAACCAAAAAGGGCCACTCGGGGGTAGTATACCCTATGTAGTATCTTTAGCTGTACCAGTCTTATTCTGGAGTCTATAGAGATTTCACGTGAATGCATGAGAACCTGGATCCAGTCCTCAGGCTCAATGTCCCCGACATCCCGCTCCCATCTGGCTTTGAGGCTGGTCAGCTCTGGGTTAGCGAATGCATTAATAGCTTTGTATAGGGTGGTGGTCACCTTGGTAAGGATATGTTGTGGAAGTAAGTTGCGTTCCAGGGGTGTGTAGTCTGGGGCGTCAGCAAGTGCTTGCCTGTGGCCACTAAGTGCATGTGATAATTGAGTGTAATGGTAGTGTTCTGCTGCCGAAATACCATATTCCTGCTGCAGCATTTCAAACGAAAGAATAGAGCCCTCTGTTAAGATATTTCCTATCGTGGTTATTCCGGCCCTCACCCATCGGGTTCAGGCGGCCAGCTTCCACATTTCCGTCAGCATGTGGTTATTCCATAGTGGTTGTGCCATGGTAATCTTGTTCCCCCAGCCTATGTGCTTGTGTGCCTGCCGCCAGACGATTGCGATGTGAGAGGACATTGTCTGTGCGGGGGGGTCTGGATAAGCGTTGATACATCGTTTCGAGTGGTGGGTTATCTTGCCTGAAGGGTAGTTCTGCTGTGATGTGTGGTAGGTTACGGTCCCCATGGAGGAGGTCATTGACAATGTTTAGTTGGATGGCCCAGTAGTAGGACTTCAGGTGTGGGACACCAATACCCCCCTCCCAGATCGATCGCTGCAGCGTGGTTAGCGCAATTTGAGGTTGCCCTCCCCTTCCATATCAATTCCCTGAGGAGGCGTTCCACCCAGACAAATTCCGAGTTTGGTATGGCCAGGGGGGCGTTCTGCAGTACGTAGAGGAACCGTGGAAGTGCCATCATTTGCTATGGGGTGTCCCAGGGGATTGCCACACCGTCCCCTTTTACTGGGAAGAGAACTGATTTCCCCCAGTTTACTCTAAGGCCACTGAAGTCTCCATAGGTCTTTAACATTAGGGTTATGATTGGGCATGCTTGGCCTGGGTTACTCAGGTAGAGTAATAGGTCGTCTGCATAAAGGGAAAGCTTATCCTTCCGTCCATTTGGCCAACGGAATCCGGACCACGTGGCAAACTGTCAACGCCATCGGGCCAGTGGTTCGATTGCTAGGGCAAAAAGGAGGGGAGACAGAGGACAGCCCTGCCGGGTGCCTCTGCCCAGCGGGAAGGTCGCAGAGGTCCAGACATTCACCCTAACTGTAGCTAGTGGGGTTTCGTATAGGAGTTGAATCCAGCTAAGGAACGTTTCGCCGAAGCCCATGCGCCTCATTGTTGCCCAGAGGCTAGCCCACACCACCAAATCGAATGCTTTCTCGAAATCTATTGCGAGGAGTGCGAGTGGAGTGTTTAGGGTCGGGGCCTCTTCCAAAAGCAGGTGTAATCGGCGTAGGTTCATTCTGGTTGATCTTTGCAGCATGAAGCCGCATTTATCTTGATGGACCAGTGAGGATATTACCCCTTGGAGCCTGTTGGCCAGTACTTTGGCAAGGACTTTTGTTTCGCTGTTGAGAAGCGATATTGGTCTATATGATGTGCACTGATCGGGGGGTTTGCCTTTTTTGCCAATGAACACTATGGTGGCCGTCCGTAGATCCGGTGGGAGGGTGCCCTGTTCTTTAGCGGCGAGGAATAGATCCCGGAGGGGGGCAGCCATCTTATTGCTGCCCAATTTCTTCCAGGTCTCGGCCGGGAAGCCGTTTGGGCCGGGGGTCTTCCCGGATTGTAGCTGGGTCATGGCTTCCGCTATTTCGGTTGAATCTAATTCCCTGTCTAAGTGAGTTTTCTGCAATTCTGATAATTGCGGAAGCACAATCTCATCCACGAGGGAAGCGTCTGTGGGGACCGTTGGGGCGGCATAAAGCATACTGTAGAATTTACCAAAGGCCTCCGCTATTTCTGGGTCTGTTTGGGCCGGCCCGTTCGGGCCATCGGTGATCTGTCTGACATGTCTATGCCCCTCCTCCCGTCTTTCCAGCCATGCCAATAGTTTGCCGGCTTTGTCCCCGTGCTCATAAATTCTCGTCTTTGATTCCCAGTGCGCCTGCCGTGCGTTATCAAGCGCCGTGTTATGGAGTGATGCTCTAGCCTTCAGGTGGGAGTGTTGTATTTCCAGGGAAGCGTAGGATATATATCTGGTTTCCCATTTCTTTACTTCCTCCTCCGCCTCCGTCACCCTCCTGTGATGTTCCCTCTTTTGGTTACAGATCCAAGCTGTCATTTCCCTCCTAAGCACTGTCTTGTGTGCCTCCCATAATATCACAGGGTGCTCTACCAACCCTGTATTGATCTCAAAGAATTCATTGGATTTGTCCGTGATGTGCTTCACGAACTCGGGGAGGCCCAGGTAGTAGCCATTTAGCCGCCATGTTTTGGGCGGCAAGGGACGATCCGTACGGAGTGTCACCTCCAAGGGGGGAGTGGTCTGATATGCCCCGGGGATGGAAATCTGCCGATATAACCCTATATGCTTCTGGGGCCGGGAGGAAGAGGTAATCCAACCTGGATCAGGATGCATGGACCCCCGAGTGGAAGGAGAATCCCTGGTCTGTAGGATGGAGTTCTCTCCACATGTCACTCAGACCAAGCGATGAAGCGAAGGTCGCCTGCCGCGTGGGACGGTCTGGGTTCCGGCTGCGGATGTGGGTCCGGTCAAGTGTGTTGCACATAACATCGTTAAAATCCCCCCCACAATCCACACCTCTGCTTGCTGTTGTGCCTTCATTGCCGTCACCTCCCTCAGGAGACCCTCCCCCAACCCCGGCGGGGAATATATCTCTAGAATGGCCACTGTCTCTCCCCTCGGCGCGCCCCGGATCATCACAAAACGGCCCGAGGGGTCCTGTACCACAGCAGATAGATCAAACGGGAGTCGCTTATGTAAAAGGATCAGGGTGCCCCGGGAGCCCATCGTGTACCCCGCATGTTATGCTAGTCGGTAATTAGTTCTGCGAAAGAGCTGGCAGGTTGAACCTGCTAAGTGGGTCTCGGTAAGGAGGGCTGTGTCGGGAGAGTGTCTGTTAAGGAATTGCGTGACTAATCAGCGTTTGATACTTGAGCCCATGCCATTTACGTTCCAAGTAATGATTTTGAGTGACCTGTGGCGTTCGTGGGGTGTCGTTGGGGCTAGTGCGTTTCGATAAGTGGGGTCATCTTGGCGCTGTGTGGTCATTGCTGTCTAGTGATCTGGAGTGTTGTGCCCGATGGGTGCCTGGTGCGTTTGGCCGTGGAGACGTGGCGTGTGTGTGAGGTGGAGGCGTTGGCATCGGATATGGTGTGTTCGGTGGCATCTTGATCAGTGTGAACATAGTGTGATTTCCCGGAAAGTAACTAACGTAGAACTGTATCCCTTCCCCCCTCCCCATACTCCTCCCCAACATGAAGTATCTGTCGCCCAAACTCTACTGGCGCTCAAAACAGTGTCGCCAGATTAACTTAATTTGAACTGTGGTCACCTTCCCACCAACTTACTACTCGCTTGTGGGTCTGGTAACTCGGATCAGGCGCGTGGTGTCCGCCGATGGCATGGTGTGTTAGTGATGATCAGTTGTGTGGGAGCAACGGCTTCCCATCACTGGTGTTGACCTTGGAGGGGCGTTGCATTGCAAATGGTTGCCAAGAAAGGGATTGATCGTTGAGGGTACTGATGGTACCGTGAGTTCCCCTCCCTGGCCAACATGGCTGTTCCAGGGACCTTGTCTGGGATCGCGGTCTTCGTCCGGATCCGCTGGGATCTCCGGTATGGGTTGTTGGGCGAGTCCTTCTCCCCGCGGTCGGGGTCTTTGTCTACCTCTGCGATTTTGAACAGGTGCGGTCCAGTCCCCTACGATGTGGGTCTCGGCCCATTTCCAGGCTTCCTGAGGATCGGTGAAGTGGACGCTTTTACCTTCATGCTGGATTTTTAACTGGGCAGGAACAGCAGCCCATATCTCATGTTCATGGAGTGGAGCTTCCTTTTAAGGTGCTCGAAGGATTGTCTGGCTTTCTGGACCTCGCGGGTATAATCTGGATAGAAGGCAATTCTGGCTCCGTTATATGTCATTGTCCCTTTGGTTCGGGCCATTTGTAAGATGGCGTCCCTGTCTCGATAATTGAGCAGCCTTGCTATGATTGTCCTTGGGGGTGGACCCGGGGTCGGGCGGCCTGCGGGTATGCGGTGTGCACGTTCCACCGAGAAAAAGTTTGAGAGAGTCTTTGGCGAATACAGGTCTGCCAACCATTCCTCCAGAAAAAGTTCCATGCTGGGTCCCTCTTCGCGTTCTAGCAGTCCCAGGATGCGGATGTTGTTGCGGTGGGACCTGCCTTTGCCCTCATCCACTCGGGCCTCCAGGGTTTTCAATTTAGTTAATGCTTGCGCTAGTTGTTGGTGTACCCCACCGAGGCCATCCTCCACACCGGAGATACGTTTTTCCACCTCCCCAGTTCGGGATGACAGTTTTTGGAGATCATGGTGGAGGAATGAGACCTCGGTAGGGATGGCGTCCATTTTTTGCTCCACCGAGGAGCGCGAGCTGGCGATGGTGGCCATCACATCCTTGAGCGAGAGGAGGAGGAGGAAACGATGCAAGTGGTGCAAAAGGCCCCTGAGGCAGAGACTTCAATAGATAACAACAGTTCTCTGCTGAAGCTGGGTTAGGTAATACAATGAAACTTCATGGGCCCTGCAGATTTTGCATATGACATTAATTTGGCCTCAAATCTGTCCCAGACGCCAGACTTGGAGAAACTATTCACCACCCATGATTCTTCATCTCGGGATAGCGACTCTGAAGAGCAATCACTATCAGATGTCGCCACCTCTAGTGGGATCTTATTTGAAACACAAGTGCCATCAATGGTGACTCTTGGATCACTGGAAGCAAAAATCGAAGCACTCCTGCTGATATGCTCAAAAATTGCATAGGGCCAGTTAAGGTTCAAAGAAGTAGTAGTGAGAGCCTTGGAAATCACACCCTGCGCAGGTCAGGAACGGATATTTACTTGTGACTCAAGGCAGAAGCAGTCGGAGCTCTTCTTGTTGGGCACCGACCCCGTTCAATTCAATACCCAATGGCCCAAGAACAGGGACGCAGCGGAGCCACAGCACCCAAGGGGCCTGGCTAAGCACTTGGAGATATAATCTCCACCACATATGGAGTTATTACCAGGATCTGGTTATGTGGTGGCTGAATCAGAGAGTTGTGCCCTGTAGGGCCTTCTGGTGGAAAATTCCTTTTTAAACTCTACCCCCTGCCCCCAAGAGCATACAGAGGAAATGCCACCCTCCTTCACGTAAGAACACCCAGGCTAACCTTCAGAGAATATCACTCCCCACTGATGGCTAAGGCGGGCGAAACACAAACTACATGGTCAAATGGAATCTGCAACAGTTGTATTGATTTTATTTTTGTGAACCCAGTGATCTCAAACTATTTTCCAGAACTTGGAATGATTACCAGGCTTAACAGTGACCATGTAATAAGTATGCAATGTGGGGTAAAGGCTAATACGACGGATGCAATTGGGCTGGGTAATCCATTGGTTAATTTACAAGGCAACAGGCTCTGCTGGACGAACCATGGGATTGAAAGTTTTGAGTCATTGTGAAGGAGCAGGAGATGGGGAAATTTGAAATAGTGATGCATTGTGACTGGGAGCTGGAGAAGCTGGTACTCTTGTTCTCCCCGTTTAACCCTACATACCGAATCATTGGTCAGGGACAGGTTAAAATGGGATCAAGGTTTGACTTGGGCATTAATATGAAAAAGAGGGCACTTAATGCCCTGATTCGTAAAACAAAACGATGTATAACTATTTCAGGGGAGAATAAGGAAAAAATCATGCCAACCACGACGAATAGATACAAATCCTGGCTCTGAAATTATAGATACGGGTCAAACTCAGCAGCCAGGAAGCATATTAAAAAGTTAATCAAGACAAACAACTCCCAGAAATTCTGGCACTTGGTCCGCTGCAATGGGTTGCATAGTGTGGCCTTGAAAGTTTGTAGCATAAAAGAGGTACAATGTGGTGTATTTATTCAAGACCTATTTTAGTTGGACTCCGAAGGCAGTGAGAAGGGAGGGATCCTTCCAATGCGGGACACCTTAGTTTCTGAGTACATCAGTGATGCAGAGATGGAGGGTTTGTTAAACAAACTGAAGCCCTCCAGGGCCATTGGCCCTGACGGGTTTTGTAATGAGGTAATAATGAGTGACCCTATTTATTGGGTATCCCTGTTACAACAGGCAGGCAGCCCTTCCCAAAAGGCCTGATCCTCGCCCGACTTCATTCCATTCCGTTCTTGTGCTGATGGCTGTAGCAACGCGAGGGTAGCAGAGCTCTTCAGGGCTACTGAGTGCCCCCATGCATTGTACCACTATCTGGACTCTAGGTAAGCCCCCTTCTGGGCTTAAATTACACTGTGCTCGTTGGCGCACCTTTTTCAAAATTATCCGTGTCATTGCTGCGCATGTCCGACTGAACACCATGCATCAGGATATGTGTTTCTTCTTCGTGTTTATTACTGATGGTCACCGGCAACGTTCTACTTATGTTTCATCAACGATGCGAGCCGGCCATTCCAAGATGGCGGCCTGCATCCACAATTGAGGAGTGCCTGCGCTGGTGGCTCATGATTGGCTGCTGCCTTTCACATAATTGGCCTATTCACAGGCCAGCAGGCTTGGCTGGCACTCCCCTAATGGCCCGATCCTAAGGCCCCTGTCTACTCCCTGTCCACTACCGGGCCACAGATGAAAAACGCACCATATTTTGTTACCTATTTAACTTTATACCTGTTTGATGCCGCCTCCCTGCAACATGGGCGCCATGCTGGTAAATGCCTATTTTAACTTTTGTACCTGTTTGATGCTGCCTCCCTGCAACATGGGGAAGGTGCCATGCTGGTAACTGCCTATTTGCCTTTTGTATCTGTTTGATGCCGCCTCCCTGCAACATGGGGCAGGCGCCATGCTGGTAAATGCCTATTTGCCTTTTGTACCTGTTTGATGCCGCCTCCCTGCAACATGGGGAAGGTGCCATGCTGGTAACTGCCTATTTGCCTTTTGTATCTGTTTGATGCCGCCTCCCTGCAACATGGGGCAGGCGCCATGCTGGTAAATGCCTACTTGCCTTTGTGCCTGTTTGGTGCCGCCTCCCTGCAACATGGGGCAGGCGCCATGCTGGTAAATGCCTACTTGCCTTTTGTACCTGTTTGATGCTGCCTCCCTGCAACATGGGGCAGGCGCCATGCTGGTAACCGCCTACTTGACTTTGTGCCTGTTTGATGCCGCCTCCCTGCAACATGGGGCAGGCGCCATGCTGGTAAATGCCTACTTGCCTTTTGTACCTGTTTGATGCTGCCCCCCTGCAACATGGGGCAGGCGCCATGCTGGTAACCGCCTACTTGACTTTGTGGCTGTTTGATGCCGCCTCCCTGCAACATGGGGCAGGCGCCATGCTGGTAACCGTCTATTTGACTTTGTGCCTGTTTGATGCCGCCTCCCTGCAACATGGGGCAGGCGCCATGCTAGAAACCGCCTATTTGACTTTGTACCTGTTTGATGCCGCCTCCCTGCAACATGCGGCAGGCGCCAAGCTGGTAACCGCATATTACCTTTTGTACCTGTTTGATGCCGCCTCTCTGCAACATGGGGCAGGTGCCATGCTGATAACCGCCTATTTGACTTTGTACCTGTTTGATGCCGCCTCCCTGCAACATGGGCACCATGCTGGTAAATGCCTATTTGCCTTTTGTATCTGTTTGATGCCGTCTCCCTGCAACATGGGGCAGGCGCCATGCTGGTAACTGCGTATTTGACTATGTACCTGTTTGATGCTGCCTCCCTGCAACATGGGGCAGGCACCAAGCTGGTAACCGCCTATTTGCCTTTTGTATCTGTTTGATGCCGCCTCCCTGCAACATGGGGCAGGCGCCATGCTGGTAAATGCCTACTTGCCTTTTGTACCTGTTTGATGCCGCCTCCCTTCAACATGGGGCAGGTGCCATGCTGATAACCGCCTATTTGACTTTGTACCTGTTTGATGCCGCCTCCCTGCAACATGGGGCAGGTGCCATGCTGATAACCGCCTATTTGACTTTGTACCTGTTTGATGCCGCCTCCCTGCAACATGGGGCAGGCACCATTTTGGTAGCCAAATATCTGACTTTGTACTTGCTCTCTCTCCCTTGCACTTTACGCATTATGTCTTCCAGATGCATGTTCGCTAAAGACTGTAAAATCATTATGCGCTTCTTTTCTGTAACCTGAAGCACTGAAATTAAGTTCCAGCGCCTAGATACCCTAGGGTTTTGTGTGCTATATAATCAAACAAACAAACAACATCTCTTCCTTCATGCCTGCCAAGTGGGAAGCATCCCACGTACTTGAAAAAGCTCAATATTAATACCAGTACACAAGAAGGAATCAAATATCCAGCCTGCACATTTTAGACTTCTGGCGATGCTAGACTGCAGTGCTAAGCTATTTGCTTCTATTCTGCTCTGGCTGAATGAGTAAAAAGGGAAGGCCTGCTGCCCTTCCACCAGTGGGGTTTTAGGAAAGGGAGTGGCACCTCCCACTTCATCTGGGCATTACTGACCCTTATATCAGACACTGGGCCTCATTACGACCCTGGCGGAGATCGTGGTGCAATATGCACCATGGAGCACGGCGGAAAGCTGCCGATACCGCCATGGGGGTTGGCGGATTTACCGCCCCATTCCGACCTTGGGGGGGCGGTAAATCCCCATTCCCCATTTTACCCTTCCCCATTCCCATTTTTGCCCCATAGGGTATAATGGGAGTGGGGAAGGCGTTAATTACGCCACCGTAAAATACGGTGGCGTAATTAACAACAAGGTCCCGTAGCCCCATGGATTTCTCCGCCCGGAAAAACCAGGCGGAAACCGCTCCATGGCGCTACGGGAACTCGTAGTAGGGCGGAAGGGTCCGCCGCGAATACCGCTGGCGTAAACCCACTCCGCCAGGGTCGTAATGAGGCCCACTGACTCTTATTCGGTTTCAACTCTTTAACACACCTTTGTTGACTACTCCACAGCTTTTGATAGCGTCATCAGATCAAGGCTTTAGGAGAAGCTAGAAAGGTGGGGCATTGATCCCTCTCTATTGTACTTTATTAAACTCCTTCACTCTGATACCATGGTGAGGGTGAGAACATCATGGGAAGGTACCCTCACAAGGCCATTTGCTTCAAAGAGAGTCCTCAAACAGGGGTGCCCCTTGGCATCCTCGTTAAACAACTTATATACAGCAGAGCTATCACTTGCACTCATCTTTGTATATAACTTCCCCCCTCACTACAGCAACCAATTGCCTGACATATGCAGATGATACGGTCATACTGGACCGTACGGCTATAGGTATGCAACGTTGCCTGTATGCCTTACATGAATATGCAACTGAGCCCAAACCCGATTAAAACCAAAGTGATGATTGTGGGTAGAGGGGCATATGGCGTGCCATCTTTCAGGTGGAATCTTGGTGGGGTTGAATTAGAACAAATCGAAAAGTACAAATAGTTGGGAGTGGAAATTAGAGCCAAAATGACCTTGGCTCAATTAGCAGAGGGTATCAGCAGGAAAGCGTGGAGAAAGTGGCTGGCAATTAATAAGACCATTGACTCTCACGGTGGTCGTTCTGTAGAGGCGAAGATTAAAGCCTATAGAGTTTCAATCATACGCTGTATTCTTTATGCTTTGGAAGTCTACCGATTAAGGCTGCTCAACTGGTTACCTAAGCTAGAGGCAAAAATCCTACGCTCAGTTGAGGCTTTACTTCATGAACTTGGTCTTATGTCGCTGACCTCGCTGTGGAAGGTAGCGACATGTAAATTATGGGCTAAGATTCAGTTTATTGGGCTCTCAGAAGTGACACTGTTACATATGACGTTACTGCATGCTAGACGATTCTCTAAAAGTGGCTGGTATCAAGAGTTGGCACGTGTAGTGACTTAACATTTTGAGGAAATAGGAGTGGCTATTCTACCCATCACGTGGCAAGAATTCTATCTCCTAAAAATTGAACAAAAGTCAAGTTATCTGTATAGATATCAAGCTGTTACCCACGTATCCAAGCTGCGAAAATACGTGGCATTCTCTCAAAAGGGCTTCACTGCTGATACCCCCAGGCGCTAATTGACCAAACTTAGAACTCTGTTGCTGACCAGTTTAAACCTCGCCTTATGCCTGAATACTCTCTCTGTGTTCGAAAATACTGGATCCTGGATAGTTATCTCATGGGAGATCGTCTTTGCAGATTGCGCTCCAATCAAGTGGAAACGCAGAGGCACATCCTTACCAACTAGGGGCCCTCAACAAGGAATATGAAAAGGGTTAAGCAAAGTTCTGATTATTTTCATCAGAGTAAGGGTATGATTTTTAGTGGTGAATCCTTGGTAATAGCTTCAGCTGCCCACCACATCTGGTAACAGGCATTGGTAAAGATACATTTTTACATTTTTTGTATTTTTGTATTTTTATTGTATTTATAAAGTGCCTCAATCCAAAGCGCTGCACACAGTTCAAATTAGACGGTACAACAATAGTGATGAGTAATATTGGTCGAACAACAATGCTGATAGCCAACAATCAGGGGCAATGGAGAGGTAATATTTCAAAGAGCCACGAAAAAGAGAGTACACAGAGATAGACTGATGGGAAAGGGGGAGATCGTTCCAATGAAGAGGAGCGAGAAGCTGAAAGGACCGAAAGCGGTACTGGGCACAGGGGGGGAGGGTTCAGCCTAAAGAGGGAAGAAGAGCGAAGAGAGCGAGAGGGAGTATAGACAGACACAAGTGCAGCAAGATAGTCAGGGGCTAGACCATAAAGAGATTTAAAGACTACGCAGAGAACATGACATTTAAGTTGGGAATCGAAGGGTAACCAGCCAAGTAAGACAAATGATGCTGTAATAGAGTTACGATAGGAGAGGAGACAGAGTACACAAACTGAAGAATGCTTGATAGGTTTTAAAGGAGCGAGACAAGATGATGGGAGACCAAAAAGTGTAACAGAACAATAGAAGAGCTGAGAGAAAATAAGAGAAGAGATAAGTTTAGTGGCATGGAAGGTAAGAGAAGAACGAACTTTACGAATATTATAGAGATGAAAGCGACAGGAGTCAAACGTGATAGAAATGTGGTGGTAAAAGAGAGATTGGAGTCAAGGTAAAGACTAAGATTACGTGCAGTAGAAGAGATAGAGTAGATGGGGAAAGGAAATAGACGATGGTGGGGGTGAGGGGAGAGAGTATTAGCAGGGAAGAATAAGACCTCCGTCTTCCCGGCATTTAAAGTGAGAAAGTGAGACGCCATCCAAGATTTGATTGCGGAAAGACAAGTTGTAAGGGTATGGTGTATTTCCGGAGTGAAGGACGAAAAAGATAGAAAGAGGTGTGTGTCGTCAGCGTAGAAGTGATGAGAGAGTCCAAAAGAAGAGATAACAGGAGCAAGTAACGCAGTATATAAAGAAAAAAGAAAAGGACCCAAGACTGACCCTTGGGGAACACCGTGCTGAAGAGTGAAAGGTGAGGAGGTCTTACCACCCCAGGAGACAGAAAAAGTTCTCTTAGACAGATAAGAAGAGAACCAGGAAAGAACAGAACCCCTAAAACCAAATGATGAGAGAGTTTCCAAAAGCAAAGGGTGGTCAACGGCGTCGAAAGCTGCAGATAGATCAAGAAGGATAAGAAAGGAGGAGTGTTTAGAATAGCGAGCTGAGGAAGAGAGTTAAGCACACATATAAAAGTAGTTTCGGTCGAGTGACTGGGACGAAACCCAGATTTAAAACGTGGAAGGAGAGATAGATCATTGACAAAAGAGGAAGTCTGAGAATATACTGGGCGCTCTAGAAGCTTAGATACATAGGGTAACAGTGAGATAGGCCAGAAAGTAGAAACAATAAGAGGATTAGCTGAGTTTTTTTTTTTAGAATGGGAATAATAGTTGCGTGTTTGAAAGCTGTGGGAAAGACAAAGGTAGAGAGACAGATATTAAAGAAAGAGACAAGAAACGGTATGAGAGAAGGATAGATTTTAGGAATAAGAACATATGGAATAGGATCCGCAGGAGCTGCTGTGGGATGAACCTTAGCCAACAGGAGTAATACATCAGAATCTAAGACAGGAGCAAAGTCAGGGAAGAAAGTCGAAAGGAGCAGAAGGAAGGGAAAGTGCAGTCTTAGAAGAGGATGAGTTTACAATGTCCGGACGTAAGGAGTAGACTTTGGAAGAAAAAAAGAGAGCAGAGGCCGAAAGCGTAAAATTAATAGAGGGATCGGGAGAGGGAGGAGAAAGAAGCAGAGTTAAGGTTTGGCAAAGACGGCAACAATAAATAGACTAACAGAACAGTTAACTACTGGGCTTTTCACTTTACCTGTAATGGAATAGTCACTCAAGTGATGCAGCAGCCAACAGTATTAATTCTGGTACTTAAGTGAGGAAAGGAAATATTTTTTAACGGATTTAATATAATCACTTTTAAAGTTGATGCCTATGGGACGATGAAATCAATTTTTGGGATCCATTTTAGAATGTATTGTAATGTATTGCAATTAATGTATTCTTTTAAAATGTAGAATGTATTGTATTGTTTTAAATGTAACAGTGTAAAAGGTTGACAATGTTCTTCCAGAAACACTTAATAAAGAGGAGCGTTTCTCAAAAGTCTGCCACGTTTCTGGTTTACGAAAGTGTCTTTGTGCTTTCAGTAAATCAGACCAGTGGTTCAGCCATGTGGGAAATGTCCAGGTTACACAGGAAAGACTTGTACAATAGATGTTAAAGACCCCTCTCTGCTGTCCTAGTTTAACTACATTTTTTTCTGTTCGGCGAAACCCCTGATGGTCACTAGCGCCGCTGTCAGGCCGCCAAGCAGGGACATTAAAGCGGCGAGATGTCAGTATGCCACATTCCATATGGTGCTTTTAGGGAAAGTGTTGGTCGTCCACGCAACAAAACGTTTCCAATTTTACATGGCCCTCACAGATGGGCCCCTCTGATGGTTGCACCTTATTCGATAAAAATGATTACTTAGCTGTAATTCTCTTCAAAGTAATTACTTAGTAGTTTTTTCCAGTTAAAAAAAAAATGTATAATGGGCGTTCCTCCAACGCCCTGCTTACCCGCCTCCCAAACACACCGCTCCCCGTCCCCAAGTACCACTTTACCCCCAAACCTACCTGTATGAATTACTTTGCCTTGAAGTAAGTGCAGTGAAGTGAATTACAACTAGGTAATTCACTTTCATGAAACAAAGGCACATGCTTCTGGTGCCAGGCTGCCACGTTTCTCTTTCACAAAATATGGTGCTTTTCCAATGTTCAAAGGACCTAAGAATTGGGCCCTCAGTATTCTGCATGACTAAAGCATTTGCGTGATATGGAAGGAGACATTTATTGCACCTCATGCTTAACAAAATGCACATTATGTCTTCCAATGTGTCTTTATGTAATGCAATTGGCGTTGAGGAATTAGCTCTGGTATAGAACATTATTTATTTATTTGTACATTCATTAAGCGCACATAACCCTTCGGCATCGAGGCATTCATAACAAAATCACTTTATAAAACTGTGATGAAATGCATATTTCCACCGTTACTCATTTGAATTTACGGATAAATACATGTCACAGAGCTACAAAATGGAAGAACCCCCTGAAAATGTGTATTGCTTCAAATAGGATTACAAAACCTAAACTCAAGAGCACCTGTGCCTGCAGCCTGCAGCTAGGAAATGGACATTGACATGTTCCTTTTCTCAATTCAAGGACTTTATGTCAATAGTGCAATGAGCGGTCCAATGTCAATAGCATTGCCAATATCATACTGGGGGCGTAGTGGTACATACCATGAGGTCTTTTCTGGAGCGGGAGCATAGTACCTGTGCAAACTGGTGGTGAGAACCCTCTATAGCTCTGGGGAAAGGATTCATCCTGGACACAAAATAGGACACGGTTATGCAGAAAATGTGAGGGTATCAGAAGACATTTGCATATGTTCTTACCTATGAGAGAATCCTTTTTTTGGGTAAGTGCAGCTAACGACCGCGGAATCAATCTGGCTAGTAACTGGCGGTTGTTTGTTAGGAGAGGAAGACAACAAGGTCTCATTTTGTCTACTTTTTAAGTTTATTGTTGATTTATAACACGCTTAATACCAGCGAGTGGCTTCTAAGCGTGGGATCGGGATTCAAACGTATGTTGCAGCGAGTTGTTTTGCTTCCAAGACAAACGCGTTGCCCCTGAGCTATCCTCCACTTTCCAGATCTCACAGGCCAGCACAATTCATGAAGACATAAGCAACCTGCATTGGCCATAGGGCATCTTAAACCCCCTTGACAATCTTAAACAATGAACCCCAAAGTCACACCCGTCTACAAAATCCTGAAATGTATCTTTTTTTTGTCTATGGTCTCTGAAAGATATATCCCTGTCATGTACAATTCTGGAGACAAAAGTGGTGGCACCGTTTTGATAAACCTTACTTTACAATCAAGTTTAGGATTTGATGAATATAGCCACACAGGTACGGTTCCTGAATCCCGGGTAGGATAGGTCTGAAAGTTTTAACGTTGTTCCCATAATGTTATCTGCCGCTTCATACGGCAAGGAGCGCAGTTTCCTTGTACTCCAGCTCCGTCCCATTCCCCATCAGCCCCTTGACCCACTTATGGAGCCGGCTGTAGAGCGGGATCCCTTGCTTTTCCCTGTACAGGTAGACTCCGGTGATGGCGTTCCACTGCAAGCTTGACTGCACCTCGTTGACTGGGTTTTCCTCTATCATCTCCTTCTCATCTTTATCGAGTGCTACAAAGCCAAAAAACTGCTTGACGTTGCTGGCGGCAAGGATCTTGGCATGGACATGGGCCGTGCGATTGAAGAGCTGGCTTTCCGTGGAGCGATACTGCGACCAGTAGGCCTCCTGGTGGTAGCTCAGCGGAGAGGTACACCGCTGGAGGCACTTGACGAGAAAGATGGCAACGGCGACCGCAGCAATAAGCATCCACCCAATGAGCTGAGGAGACAGGAACCACAAACATTTTTTAGATACATACATTATGTTAAGTTGACCTATACCACGCACTGTTACCATTTGCATGAAAATCAATCCCACTCTGTTCTTGCATACCCACCGCTATCACTCTACTACGTCAAGAGCTTCGTGTTTGCGGTCAAAGGTTCTTTAGCACAATGCATTATTTAAGACAGCGGTTCTAGTTTCATTTTTATCTCTGAAATCTTCACTGAATGTGCTGAAAAGCATAGCCGATCTTTGTACACATTTTTAAGAATCATTTATATTCAAAACCATATAATCTTAATGGTGATTATTGTGGTCCTTGTCCATGGTAATGCATTAATGAGTAAAGCAACTAATTAAATTGTTGTGATATGTGAAAAATGCAGACAGACTTTCATGGATTTTAAGGCTTTGCGAAAGTACGAAAGTCAAAAATTGGGTAGTGATCCCCAAGTGGGTAAACAAAAGAACAAAACAACAAGGCAACTGATGTGTCTTCAGAGGAACTTGCAGTTTGGCTCTGCCTTTTCTTTCCAAAACTCAGCTTGTCGCTACAAAGTTCTAAGCATCACTTCCCGTTTTGGTATCCGGTCCTCTGTCTGACACATCTCATGTATATATATATTAGGGGTGTCACGGTATTAGTTTTATGACGGTACGATAACCTTCTTGCCAAATGACGGTATATCATGGTTATCGCGGTATAGCAGGTGGAGTTAACTAATCTTAACAAATATTTTCTAAAAGGTCATAAATTGACAGATTTATCATCACAAACAAAACCAGGCACCCAGGGCCAGAATTGGGCTTTTCAACATACTTTCCACTGAAATGCCTTGCTTCCACCAAACACAAACACACGTGTGGAGAGGAGGAGGGGGGGAGCCCTGCTGCAACTGGCAAAGCAAAATGAATAGCTTTTCATAAGTGGTCATTTAGGCTTTATGCTCCCCCACTGGCTACTGGTGAAGATGAACATGTTGCCATCTTGATAACCTGCATGCCACCGATCAATGGAGGCTGATAGTAGTATACGCTTGTGCGCATATACACACACAGACACACACACACACACACAGACGCACTCTCTTTACGTTACAGCCTTTAGTTTACTTGCGGGCCAAAAGGTGTTCAGTAATCACGGACATGTTACCCTTTGGTATGGCAGCAGGGAATACCCACAGAGATGAGTGAATTTCACAGTGTGACTTATTATATGTAAATTCAATGATAGAACCAGGGAAATCCCCCATTGCCATATGTTTAGAGAACATTATCCATTATAAATATATAAACCCCAAAGCCGCCAACCCAAAGTAAACCCTTTTCCTTCTTGGCACTGTATCTATTCTTCCTATTGCTAACATATTGATTTTGTGTCAGGCACGTGTGGTTTATGGAATGGCATTAAAAACTGCTCCAACTGAAACTACTTGGCAGACGGTACAACCAACAGTGCAAGACCAAGACTGCGCGGCACTTGCTTACTGCAGCCTTTCCAAATCAGATTGAAAAGCACACTTTACGGTATGAACGGTATAACGGTATAAACAATGTGACGGTTATTATTGTTCAATTAAGTGGTTCACAGTATCTTTAACGGTATACCGTTATACCGTTACATCCCTAATATATATATTATATATATATATATATATATATATATGTATATATATATATATATATATACATATATATATATATATATATATATATATGTTACAAGATGAATTATGAGCTGTTTTTTCTTGAATAGCATTTCTTATATATAGTCTATGTGGATATGTTGGTCGTTAATAACTAAGGGGCATTAGCACTAGGCACTTTATAGTAGCAATATTGATATGCATGATGCACTTTAATACGAGCAGTGTTTGCACGCACTATGCACTTTAATATTGATAGGTTTTTTACCCTATAGCAGTCCATGTATGCATCCCCTGTTCTGTGAGATATACTTTAGAGGGTCACATCACCTCTGATATACCAACGTGTGGTAATGACAATCTTATTACAGTTTGAGTGTATGGATATTAATTAGCACTTCCCAAAGACAGGAACTATATAGTTTTCTATTTATGGTTTTGCATGCATGGACGGAGAGCTCTATGTACTTTATTGTTACTGCTTTTGGCAATTATTGCTGTTTGGCATATTTTGCACATTGCATTTCTGCTTTGCGAATTTGCACTGTCCATGTCCACTTTACATCATAGGCGATATTTCTATAAACTTTGATAGCTTGCTCAGACGTAAATGTGGTAGTAGATTGTGAGAGTATCGAGACTGGCCCATCCCACATGGAGGAATGGCATTATGTCCATTACAGACTACACTTGCATACATTTGTGTCCCTCTCCTTGTGAGTTAGGACACAGAGATGTGAGTACCTTGTTAAAGAGGTTCTCTACATCTAGCGGGCTGCCATTGCCTATTGAGGCGTTATTAGCACAGTAATAGAGAACATGCTCATAAAGCAGTTTAGAATAAATTGTTCATGGCTAAATAATGTATTGCCATGTACTTACGTTGCGTGACTTCTTATTTAAGAATACAGGTGGCTATTTTCCTCCATTTCGTATGCATTAGTTCACAATGACATTTATTCTAGTTACAAGAGATATTATGCCTATTGCATGGATTTTCACTACGCTGTTGTATTACGTTCAAATATGGCCGCCCTCTGATACTAAGAATGTGGTGTCATGGGGAAGTGGTCACTCTTTATACTACCATAGAGCTGTTAAGGTTCAAAAGGAAGTCCATTATCTGTGTTTACCCTACCTACGTGATCAAGCGGTCAGAATACCGTGAAATGCGTTATTTACAGTTCAGGTTTCTTCTTCTCCGACGTACATGCATCAATAAAGTAATTTTTGTGCTGCCTGGAAACATTGTGATGTCCCTTTGTTGCTGAGCAGACATTGTCATTTCTCAGCTTCCCTCAGGAGTGCATTCCGCCAGATGTGCTTTCTACGAAGGCTTTTCTTTTTTTGAAATATTTTCGCGCCAAGGGCTCAACGGTGCTGGAACTTGCATCCGCCCACCAAACAGAAGCACACAGCAACGCCAATTTGATCCGCAGTTGGGGTTGTCTGTGCGCTCCGGATTATTTACAGCGACTACGCGCCATGAGGCAACAGTGACGGTGCACATAGTAGCAGCTTGCCGACATTGCGGATTGGGAACTCGCCGCGTTGGAGGATGCGGGGAACACCCATTTGCTGATGTAGGTTTGCACTGGTGCACTCTTTCTGTTTTTTACATGTGCCTCGTGCTTCTTAGACAGTCCGTAAGGAAACAACAGTTCATTCACAAGATGGAGACTGTTATCGCATGAGAGCGAACATTGGTTCATGTCAAAGGGCACATCAGCATCCAGACAGCACAGTACATACTAATCATGACATCACAACAGGAGAGGGAGAACCTGCAAAAAGTACAAGCTGCCTCACTTTTCTGTGAGAAGCAACCACTTACCGACAACACTATACCTAAGGAACAATCCTTGGAGGTAGAGCCTAATAATGAAGTCAGACTGTTAAGAGATTTGGAGAAATTATAACAACGAGAGATCAGCAAGTGGTGGGAGGAACACTCTCTTCAAAATTATATCGATGTGGGACACATTCCAAAAGGCTTACATATCCTCACCACACCCTCCTTTGAAGAACAAGACCCAGCCATGCTGCAAGAATGGGGAGAGTCCAGCAACACTTGTTTGGTAACCTTCTTGAATATTTTGATCAAATATGCCAGAATGGATTGGCATAAAATACTTGGCAGAATTCAAGAGATAGAGGAGCAACTACAGAGCCTAGACACAAGTGAAGAGGGCAAGACCATTCGTACCAGCATGGAGAAGGGATACAAAGCGTTTGAGGAGGATATCAAATTGAGAAAACTAAGAAAATGTATTTGGGATAAAAAGGACTATGAACAAGGAAGGGTGTTGACCTTTGCTAAATGCTTTGACACTTTACGACAAAAGCTTCCCATTCAACCATCTAATCCCACGAATGTCAGCTCCACTGACTCATCATCCTCTGATGTTAACACTACCGAAAGTGAAAGTGAAAGTGAACAGCCCTCTAGAAAGCTTAATTTATTAGAGGAAATGAGACTTTCAGGTATAGAAGGCAGACTCAACAATGGCAAGAAAACAAGAGGCAGAGGAAGAGGAAAACCCTTGGGCCAAATAGGAAGAAAAAAACAAGAAGGGGAAAGCGTTGCATCAACATCAAATGTGGACAGAACGGAGTGGCGAACACGCTCTGGAGCAAAGAAATAACTCAAACGACTATGGATTAATCAGATATGTCCATCATAAATTTGTCAACCCATCCACTCACCCTTGAAGAAACACAAGTCCTGAATTTGGGTCTCAATTTTTGTCCTACATCGTTATACAATTATGCTGAAACCCGCATTGATTTTGACAAGTACATGCGCAAAGGTAAATTAAAAAAATTCTTTGCCATGAAAACCTAAACCCAAGCCCTGCCCCCAAGGATTTACCAATGTCTCTATTCAAGACATGCTAACACTGAGTGATCGTGAGCACTTGGGAACCGAAGACACCAATATTGATAATACTTGGGATGAAGAATGGGAATCAATGAATATTGACACAACCGGCCAGGTAAGACAGAACTAAAAGTAAAATCGTGATTCAATCCTATGTTTAACCCGGGAGGGCATGTAGAGGCCTTCCAGGATTTGGTTGTCAATGACTTTAAAAAAATTAGGAAAAAATGGGTTGCTCTCAGTAAAAATCGAACCCCTTCACAACAACGAATGGGTTACACAACTGGGTGCTATGACGGATTATATTATCAAACCGTCTGACAAAGGGACAAATATAGTGATCGTGAAGACTATATAAAAGAGGCCCAAAGACAACTAATGGATAAAGACTGCTATGCAAAATTGATTGACGATCCTTCACAGGCCATGAGTAACAAACATCGTGAACTTTTACACACATGGAAAGAGAGAGACCTGTTGGATGAAGATATATGTACATTCTTACATCCTAAATTCCCTGTTATTCAAGCGACTTATTTCCTGCCCAAAGTGCACAAGAGTTTGTCAAGGCCCCCGGGCAGACCAATAGTAACACTATGTGGGGCCCGGTTAGAAAATATCTCAAGATTCATAGACAAGACACTGGTATCTTTTGTGACTTATTTGCCTTCTTATCTAAAAGATACCAATGATTTCTTGAGTCGTATTGATGGAATACCATGGGAATCTACTTATATACTCATGACATTAGATGTAGTCTCTCTCTATACGTCAATCAAACATTCTGATGGCCTCAATGCATGCAAATATTTTTTACATACTAGATCCATGAACTATCTTCAACATGGGCGCATGATACTCGAGATGATTAATCTTTGTTTGACTAATAACTGCTTCCTTTTCAATAAGCAGTTTTTTATTCAACTTCAAGACACTGCTATGGGCACTACTTTTGCCCCTTCGTATGCCAACTTGATTATGGGCTGGTGGAAGAAGTTCATGGTCTGGCATCCCAGAAACAGTCAATATACAGCTAAAATTACCTTATGACTACGGTATGTTGATGATTTGTTTGTTATCTGGGAAGGCACTAGGTCGGAATGGTTGGACTTTGTTAAGAGATTAAATATTAACAAACACAATTTGAAATTCACTGAAAGCCACAGCAAGGCTGCTATCATATTCTTGGATATTCTTGTTACTGTGGCTCAAGGTGAACTGACCACCAGTCTGTCTAGGAAGCCGACTAGTTCTAACATACCACTCCACGCGAAGAGTAACCACCCCACAGCCCTAAAGTGGAGTATCCCATATGGGGGAATTCATTTGCATACGTAGAAACTGTTCGAAAATGGACACCTTTGATAGCGAATGTGCCCTGATGACCCAAAAGTTCAAACGGCGGGTTTACTCCAAAAGAATACTTGAGAGAGCCTTTTTGAAAGCCAGAGACATCGATCAATCTCTACTATTGGTAGCAGGTACCCTAAAAGAGAAAACTACAGACATGGGGGAGTCACGTTTCATTTTGACCTACGGTAATGGAGCACAGAATATTCGTTAGGTTATGCAGAGACACTGATCTCAAATTAGATGAACATTTGAGTAAAATTTTGGGAGACAGAATAAACATTACATTCCGTAGGTCTACCTTGTTTAAAGATATTCTAGTACCGGGTTTTATGAGCCCTACTAACAACTTGTCATGCAGCTGGATGAACACTAAAATGCTAGGCTTTCAAAAATGCTCTGAATGTAAAGCCTGAACCTATGCTGCCAGTACCATTTGTTATCTACATCCTATTTTGGGCAAGAACAGTAAGATTGCGTCAAGCATTACATGTGAAACCGCGTTTGTGGTTTATGTATTAAATTGCCCATGTGACAAATGGTTTGTGGGTAGCACTATAGGAAAACTGAAATTGAGAGTGCTCCAACACATTAGGGCAATCAAAAACATAGACCCCGCTTCCCCGATGTCTCTCCATTTCAAGACAAAACATGGAGGCAAACTAGAGGGGTTTTCTTTCTTTGGTATCCATACAGTACCCAACTCACCCATAGGAGGAAATCGAGAGCTTTTGTTAAGGCAATAAGAAACTAAATGTATTCTGGACCTTGAGACCAAAAGACCCAGGGATCACAACCTGGATGAGGCATTGTACACAATTTTCGGCACTTGAATACACTTGCCTACATTTCCTTTGTATTATGTGAACATGACTGTGACCCGCAACTCATCAAATAGAGTTTATTTCCGTAATTATTGGGGAAATACTTTTTTGCCACATAGCTTTCTCTAAATGTTTACATGTTCTTGAATTTATGCATCTCACTATTTTGTTTATCTGATTCTGAATTTTTTATTCACACACATGAATTTTGGTTCTTGGTTGTTGGTTGTTTCTTACGGAATTCTGAGGGAATTCTTGCTTATTTTTAGTACAATGAAAGTTTGTCTAGGTTTGGGATTTAATTTGATCTCTTTTATCCGTTTTATAACACAGAGATTTTTGGACTTCTAACCTTTTGTCCCTACCTCAGTTTGAGTTTGCTACAATTTATATTTACAATGCTTAGTGTGGCATAGACGCTGCACTCTTAAGAATTTTTTCTTGAATAGCATTTTTTATATATGGTCTATGTGGATATGTTGGTCGTTAATAACTAAGGGGCATTAGTACTAGGCACTTTATAGTAGCAATATTGATATACATGATGCACTTTAATACGAGCAGTGTTTGCACGCGCTATGCACTTTAATATTGATAGGTTTTTTACCCTATAGCACTCCATGTATGCATCCCCTGTTCTGTGAGATATACTTTAGAGGGTCACATCACCTAATATACCAACGTGTGGTAATGACAATCTTATTACAGTTTGATTGTATGGATATTAATTAGTACTTCTCAAAGACAGGAACTATATAGTTTTCTATTTATGGTTTTGCATGCATGGACGGAGAGATCTATGTACTTTATTGTTACTGCTTTTGGCAATTATTGCTGTTTGGCATATTTTGCACATTGCATTTCTGCTTTGTGAATTTGCACTGTCCATGTCCACTTTCCATCATAGGCGATATTTCTATGAACTTTGATACCTTGCTCAGACGTAAATGTGGTAGTATATTGTGAGAGTATCTAGACTGGCCCATCCCATATGGAGGAATGGCATTATGTCCATTACGGACTACACTTGCATACGTTTGTGTCCCTCTCCTTGTGAGTTAGGATACAGAGCTGTGACTACCTTGTTAAAGAGGTTCTCTACATCTAGCGGGCTGCCATTGCCTATTGAGGCTTTATTAGCACAGTAATAGAGAACATGCTCATAAAGCAGCTCAGAATATTCTGTTCATGGTTAAATAATGTATTGCCATGTACTTACGTTGCCTGACTTCTTATTTAAGAATACAGGTGGCTATTTTCCTCCATTTGGTATGCGTTAGTTCACAGTGACATTAATTCTAGTTACCAGAGGAATTATGCCTATTACATGCATTTTCACTGTGCTGTTGTTTTATGTTCAAATATAGCCACCCTCTGATACTAAGAATGTGGTGTCATGGGGAAGTGGCCACTTTACATACTACCATAGAGCTGTTAAGGTTCAAAAGAAAGTCCATTATCTCTGTTTACCCTACCTACGTGATCAAGCAGTCAGAATACCACGAAACATGTCATTTACAGTCCAGGTTTTTTCTTCTCCGACGCACATGCATCAATAAAGGAATTTTTGTGCTGCCTGGGAATATTGTGCTTTTTATTAAACAAAAAAAAAGAAAAAATATATATATATATAAAACGCTTAGGTATGTTTCTGTACTCAGCTGATGCAATTTATCCATGTTAGGTTGGCCTTTACTGTTGAAATGGCAAACTGCACCTCTGTGTGCCCTTCCACTTCAACAACAGCTATCATTTTAACAAACGGAGTGAGCACGGGTCTACGCTGTCACCTTCACCTTCTACTATCGCAAACATTTGGATTAATTTCTAATGACTTCTTTCCAACCCCACTTCTCTTCACACAGGCCACGCCTATTCCAGTGTCTATGAACAGTTAATTACCAGCTCAAAATTTCAGTCTTTAAAGAGCGAAACGCTGTAAGACGAATGCCTCCTCATGAGCTAAAACCAAAAGTAGGTGCTGTAATTATGCTGCTATGTAATCTTATGCCATCCGAGGGACTCTCTGGTGAAACAAGGTTAACTCTACAAAGACAAATCATAGAGGCCTGTGTAAACAATGGATTAAACTCTGTCACTGTTCTTATACCCTGCATACCTCTCATTCCATCTAATACAAATATGCCTTTCAAATTAAAAAGAAGACAGTTTCCCATACGTTTAGCCTTTTCAATTACCATTAATAAGTCACAGGGACCTACGCCCCCTCCCTGGAAGTGATCAGTAGCAATTCTGATATTCAAGAAAGGGGACAGAAGTGACCCTTTGAATACCGGCCAATATTGACCTTTAAGATATGCTAGAAGGGTGTGTATTACGCTGGGAACAGCTCCTCTCCTCCCCTCCTTAATCTGGCTTCCTCTGATGGATCTGGCTATTAATATCCTGAATCCAGTTATTGCTATGGATATTATATTTTTCACATATGTTTTTCCCTTGCAATACAGCCCAGCACCAGATGGAATCTTTGACAAATGTTGCATTCCAGCTCCAGTGAAAACTAGAAATGCATCCGTGAGAACCGACTAGCCGAGGAGGGAAATGCTTGAGTCAATGCTTCTTATCCAGTGGGGGCTTCTGTAGAGGGGCACTAGTGACATTAACGTAGTAGTATTCTTGGTATAACTACTCCCACCCTGCGCTACCCATCGTCATTTTCAAGCAACTAGAAGAAAGGCCTTAAGAACTTCATCTGTATTCCACATCACAGCATGTATATTGATGACTTTCTTTATAGTTTGTTTTGTTGTGACTGTCTGTGACCTCAGATCGTCCACCTGATTTGTTAGCCTAATGCTTTAGGAGGACATTTTGAAGCCCTTTTCTATGTCTCTTTCATTCTAGCCATTTGCCCATCTATCTCTACCAACCTATGCATGCATCTGCATATTCTATTGCCCATCAATTACATTGTGTCTATCATGAAGATGTTCCCTGACTATCTCCAGTGGTTTTTGGTGGGGTCGGTGTCAGTATCGGTGCCACAACCCGTGGCCTTATGCTCTGCCCAAAGACAGTACCTGCAGGATCCCCATGGACCCCCTACCATGCCCCAGCTCTTTGGAAGGAGACTGTTACCGGAAGTGTGCCAATGCTATGCCTGCCCCACTAAGGGACAATACAAATTGTAACTTGCATTGTTCTTATGGCACAGGGTGGGTTATGGTATGACTAGACTGGATCAGTCTATGGAGAACAAACAGAGTACCTACCATGGGGAAGAACAGGGCTGTGTTCAGATCTGCTAAATGCAGTACAGTTCATATGCTGCATCAATATCATGGTCAGATACAGCGAGAAGATCTGCCCAGCAGGAATGCCAATGTGCATTTCAAAATGATGGACAAGCCTCGAGTAAGGCTGATCCGGGATACTGAATAGCCCACCAGGCCTTCATAGCTGGCAGGTGCACTAAAGCACAGGGACCCAATATGCCAACTGCAATCCAGCCACATTTACACCATAAAGGTACAAATCTCAGGGAACAGAGCCCAGAGGGGTAGATGAGTATGGAATAAACCTCCCTGGCACCATAGCGGCACGGTGGGTGGTAGGAGTGGAGAAGAGAGGCATGGAGACTGGCAGAGACAAGGGGGCGGAAGAGGAGAGATGGTGGGAGATAGTTGCAACACAGCGAAAAGAGGAGGTGTAAGGATTATGTAAAAAGGAGGCTGGAGGGAGGAAGGGAGAGGAAGGAGGTGGGAGGAGTAGAAGGAATGCTGGGAGTGACATCAAAGAGGACGTTTGGAAAGGTGTTGTGAGGAAGAAGGTGGAGAGACCTCCAGAGAGGAGGCTGGAAGAAGGTAGTGTTCACAACAGAGAGGTGGTTGGAGGAATCACCAGGAGGGGCTGCAGGGAGAAGAAGGAGAGGAGAGTACGATAAGGAAGGTTGGGATGAAGATCCTAGAAGGAGTTGAAAGGAAGCATAGTGAAAAGAGGAACAAGTATGGTGAATTGTGACCTAAAGGAGAAGGAGTGAGGAAGGAGAAGAAATCCTCATACAGGTGGGTGGAAGGAACATCAAAAAGAAACAAGAAAAGAAACTCAGAGAGAAGGGGAGAACGTTCTATGGAGAAAAAGAGATCACAGAGGAGGTGGTTCGGAGACATATTAAAGGGGAGAGTGGAAGTGGCAGGAGGCAGGAGAAAAAAGGAACTGGAAAGAGATTCGAGGTAGAAGATCAGAGGGAGTGACAGAAATTAAAGAAGGTCAGAATCAGGAGGAGGCAGTATGCAGGTGGGCTAGAAGTAGAAGTTACCGGCACAGTAGTACCTAGGCACAGGTGCAGTGACAGGAGAGTGGGGAGAAGGATTGGGAAAGGCCCCTTTAGGATTGTGATTGTTGCAGGAGGAAGACAAGGTCAGAGCTTTGGGGGACAGAGTCAGGACCCTGGGGCAGAGAGGTGGCGAGCTAGATAAAGTAGAGAAGAGCAGGTTATCAGTCCCATGGTGGAAGCTCTGTGGGTTTGCCTGCCCTTAACGAGCCCCAGCTTTTGGCACATTTCAAGTGTAGCGTGTAAGTGCAGACGGGCCTAGAGATCTCTAGGTGGGGGGGGGGTGGGCACTTCCCACTGTATCTAGGACCCATAGGACCAGGAGACAAGGAAGATGTGTCAGCGACACTTAAACACACAAGGATTCTGAGTGACTGTGAACCAAGCACCGTCTCTAGGCAGGGAACCCGGATTGGGACCTGTAAAGTTAGGAACTAGTGGACTCCAAGAGTAGCCATTCTGTTGTCAAACCTTTTTACAATGCCTTTATTTTGGCTCAAGTATGCACAGAAACCCTGGTTGAACACATACCTCTCTGTGTCTACCTGGTATTGATCCTACCTTGCATTGTGTTAGCATCTACCTATCCCCGTCTGTCTGCCTCATGTTAATTCAGTGCTTTCCTCCGACCTATCTATCCACGCTTACGTTGGAACCAAGTACAAAGGTTCAAGTCCTGGCACCCGAAATTGAAGAACATTCTTTGATCTTGGGCAAACACCTACATCTCCATGTGTCTGTTTTCCCAAATAGAAACAGATGAAACGGGCAGCATAGCATTATTAAGAACTATAGTAAGACTCGTGCGCTTTGAGAAACATGCTCTGCGAGGCGGTCGCAGACTTTTCCAATGTAGAGGTCTACTTTTGTCCCTTTTAAACGCAACTTTTTCCGGCAGAGTGTATTTAAAAAAAAAAAAACAAGAAATTGGCATTCTGGAAAGGATAATGCAAAATATGCCAGCATCAAAAGGATCATTTCTAACCAAGTTCTTCCTGGCTAACACACAATCCATATCGCCCAGTTTTTTTAATTCTGATCAGTGCAAGTAAATTATTAACCAAAGCATGTTCATTGCTTTCATGTGTTTATTCCCCTTTCAGTGTGAAAGTGAGCAGAAGTCATTAATGCCGTGCCTCTGGTGAGATCCGACCCAGGAGTGGAAAGTCGCATTCATCATTTGTGTGTGAGGAGGAACCAGGAGGTCGATCGGAGCACTGTGTGTATGGGGTCCAGAACCGTAACAGGGTCCTAACAAGTACTCCTGAAAGCCACACTGGTAGATTCGGTGAGAGGAGCAGTTATAAAGTGGCCCAGAACCAGGAGTTTGCTTTTGTTTACCTAGAGAGCCATAACACACTTGTAAGTGGGGTGAGAATTGCTAGATGAAGCGATGGCTGCTGTTTGTTTGTAGGACGAGATCCACTGCAATCATATATATGCCTCAATGGCCCACCTGCCTCAGTGCTATCTGGACCCTGCAACTTACCTTTTGGGACACATTCACATGGGGGAACCTGGAGGGTGGGATGGGGGTGAGCTTGGGGTCTGGTGCCCGGGGACAGCAACCCGCTATGTCCGGGGTCTGCAACCTGTGGCTCTGCAGATGTTTTGGACCACAACTCCCATGATCCTCTATATTGACTATAACGGCTAGGGATGATGGGATTTTGTAGTCTAAAACACCTGGATAGCCAAAGGTTGCAGACCCCTGAGCTATGTGATGTAACCCCAGGAGACAAAATACAGAGCTCTCCGAGCACCCCCATCTCATCCCCAATCTCGTGTGTTGGATGCCCCCTTACCCTTAAAGCTCCAGAGCTGCTTGTTATGAATGACTATAGTGGTGAGAATGCAGAAATCATAAAATGGGAGTAAGATGCCCACGGACGCGCGGTTGCTCCAGCGTATCCTGAGCGTCAAGGCGGGAGGAATGCACCAGTGCTGTTTATGCAGCAAATCGCTGTCCCAACTCAAACCTGCTCATTGGGTCCTGCTACTATGCAGGAGAATTTGGAACTTGTGTCATGAGGAGAATCCCACAGAGTGGCCTGGCAGCCTTCCAGAAGAGTTGCTAGTGTGAACGTTGCAGTCAAGTAATTCAAAATGGCTGACATATCCTTTGTAGCCTCAGGCAGTCTTCTACCCAACCAAGAACACGCAGAGAATTGTTTCCAATCACAAGATTACCCGGCCCCACCACTGCAGAGCTGTTTAAGTAGAGACCCTCAGACAGATAGTGTGGTTGTTAAGAGAAGGAGTGTAGACAAGGGCACAGAGTACGCAGTTTCTCCGTGGCATGGGCACCCGGGCCAGAGAAAAAAGACGCAGTATGGATGGCCCTTTGTTTCATCCATACTGTGCCTCTCTCTGGCCTGGGTAAAAGCCACAAACATTTGTAACTAAGCCCTCCCCACTAGGCCCTCATATTGGTGGATGGTCCTGGAGGGGAGGGCTTTGGGACTACCGGAAGCTTCTGTTTTGCTTCTGGTTTGCCTGTGTTTAAGGAAGGAGCAGCAGGCACACGGGACACAACACCACCAGCCGAAGCAGAGAGCAGCACGTTTGGAAAGCAGCTTCAGGTACGTTTTTTTTTCCTTTTACATTTTTGTTTTCTTTTCCCTTATCCCCAGACCGCCCCCATTGCCCCCACCCCCATTCCCGCCACCCCCATTCCCGCCTTCTACATCTGTGCCTCTGTCGGGGGGAAAATTCTGCCGGGGCCTGCTGGCCGTCCGCAGACCCCGGGCAGGGAGGCCCCAACTCCTCCCGCGTATCCCAAAAATGAGTATGAGGCACACGCAAGAAGCAAGGTGATTCTGCTGTTTATTAAACAAACGGCAGGGATGGGTCAAGGATCGTACGCGTCCGTCCTGACACACTCTCTCAAATCGTGGGGCTCGCAGGCCCTTTTTACTTTAGTATGACGCGCTACTTGCGTCCCCTGGGAAAGTTAGCAAAAAACTTATCGCCACTCTGGATTGGTTCCTCGAGTGGTAGGGTTAGCATAGCATACGTATGGAGAACGTTATTAGTGGTTGAGGGTCAGTCAGGTGGTATACTTGGGTTGTCCCTTCAATTAGATACATGAAAATTGTTACATGAAGACCCCTGAGGATTGGCTAATGTTAATGGCGTCAGTGATAAGAGCCCCATGTTCTGATTGGTCCACTCGCGAGCCCCCCAGTCTGGGACCATCGTTGTTCCCAGCTCGCGGTGCACCTGTCATTTGCAACAATGTATAACTATGGGTATGTGCAGACAATGCGAGGATTCGTTCATATGCTGGAGGGCAGACTACTCCCACTGCCGCAGATGTCCATTGAGTCGCTTAATTGTTGCTGCCTGCGTCTCAAAACGTGGGATCCAGGCGCCTCCCTCCTCCTGGGCCTGGCATCCTGTCAGGTTCGGCTTGGTCACGTGAGGAGAGACCGTGGTTGAGGCAGAATTCTGCACATTTAATATTGCATTTTCCACTGTGTGCCTGGCTTAGTTTGCAGGTGTGGCCTTGGCTTCGGCTTGTGGCATGCGAGTTTGCAACATTGTGCCCTTGACTGTCTGTTCTCGCCGGGCTCATTCTGCAGGGTCAGCAATTGTACTCTTGCTCGTTCAATGTTCATGGAGGCTCTTGCTTGCGGCCTACTTGGGCCTGGTGCATAGGTGGGGATGTTTGATGCACGGCGCTTTAAGTTACGGTGTCATGTTGCTTTATCCCCAGTATCATGTCTTCGTTATATTTCTCATTGCAATGTATGGGTTAGGAGAAGCGTCAGCAAGCATTTTAGATGAGTTCGTTGTGCGTCTTGCGTTTCTGCATTTTGAAAAAGCTATGTGAAAATAATAAAGATGCGCGTCAGTGGGTGTGCCCGTCACCTACGTCATAGCACTGGATATGTTCTTCGTGTGGATTGGTGTGGGAGCGTCCAGTGTGCATGTTTGCATGGGTGTGCTGACCATTGGCTAGGTCGTCATGGCATCTCTAACGATGTGTTCATTTACTGTTGAATGGTTCAGTCGAGTTCATCCATGCCGCAGGCGTCGGCATGAGCAGGGCAGGCTGGTGGGCAGGCTGGTGGGCACATCCATATGTTCCTGTACCAGGGTATTTGGTCGTCTGGTAGATAGGCAAACTCCTCTCGTGGCGGATGTCTGGGCCGCGATCCTCTAGGCCAGGGGCGTGAGGGGATTGGTGGGAGTATTTTCTTACATTCTCCCACTTCAGTCCCCCCTCTGGTCGACTTGTCGACCACAAACATATCTTTTTCCTTATCTCCTCTTACTCTCCATATTTTAGTTACTCCTCCCAAATGCCCATAGTGGTTGACATGGTCTTCAAATGACCAATACATATATACACAGGTTCCTCCAGGTGTGCAGTATACCCATTTCCCTATGTAGCTCCTTGGGTTTCTTGGGTTTTCGAGCTTCACAGATGGTGGGTCCAGGTGGTTGGTGATGATCTGTTTGTGCAGTTTTTCTCTTTTTTTTATTATTATGCCTGTGTGCTGGCCATCGTCTGCCGGCATCAAGGGGTGCATACCAACCATTTCGATCATTTCGTCTGTTGTGCGTGCCTTCCGGGCCTTCCAGAATCTTATTATGATCAGTACAGCTCCAGACAGTATTATGCATCCAACTATAATCTTCAGTCCGTTTGACAGCCAAGATGGCATCCACGACCATAACAGTGAAAACCAGCTGTCATCCTTCTTCACTCCTCTACTTTCATTCATCATTTTGGAGTGCATCTGGGCCAGTTGTGATACTGCTTCTGTCAGTGTACCATTGTCAGCATCGTTAGCAGGAATGAATGTGCAGCATGATTGTCCTATCTTTGCGCAAACTCCTTCCATTGCTGTAAGGAGATCCAATACATATATCTGTTCTGTAGTGCTACCATCCTCACTGCTCGCAGTTCCTCTTTTATTGCGTTGAATCCATTTACTGTAGAATTAATTGTCATCATTAGCTCCCATCTAGTTATCTGGAGCCATTTTGCGTTTGCGTAAGGTTGTAGTCCCGGATGTATTATTGACGAGAAGAACATTGCTGCTCTGCTGAATAGTCTGTGTTCTGGTGGAATTGACGTGAGTGCTGTTTCCGACCTTCCCCATAGGTAATTTCCTGTCAGAGGTTCTCCTTGTCTTTTCTTTCTATTCAGGACATTGTTGTTGTTGTTGTCTTCGTTCTCTGGCCCCTTCTGAGGTTTTACAGATCTCTTCTTCCTCTTGTTTCCTTCATCCATTTTAGGGAAGTTCGCCATGTTCACATGTTTCTGGGGCACTACTAGTGATGGTACATTAACGTGTACCATTGTGCATATACCATTTAACAGAGGGGGCAGTGTGTGGTAGACCTTGTCTCCGCAGGCCCAGTAATGGTCCATTAATACTGCTGTTCCTGCTCCCCCCTCAGGTAACTCCACCACGCTTGCACAGTTGGTGTTGTATCCCACGTCCACTTCTCCTCTATGTTGCTAGCATACCTTAGGTGCAGACAGCGGCAGGATGGTTATTGGGTCTTCATCCTTCTCTATCCACGTTAGCATGGGTACATACTTGACCCAAATCGTCCAACATCTGTCATTGTGTTCATTAATAGTTGTAATATTTTCTCTTGTTACCATGTTGCTGCCAACCACTCCTATGTCCCATTTGTTCTCCATGTACACCTTCCCTGTTATGGTTACCAGTGGTCTTTCCCAACATCCTTGTTTACCAGGAACTTCAGTGGCGTACCAGTCACATGGTAGGTATTGTAGTGTTACTTTCTTTATTTCTCCCTTTTCAGGACCACTTGTCATGTATCTGAATGCTTCAGCATGCAAACTGCTCTTGTGGTAACTCAAATAAGTCTTGAGGAAGTTGTTTTCGTATGGATATGTGTCTCGTGTTTTCCACACCAGTTTCACCACCGTCCCTTGAAATCTCCCTTTCGTTTGGAACAGTGCCAGGTATATTATACATCGTGCTGTCTTTTCATCTATTTCCGTGGCAAGAAATGTTCGAGAAGCGCTCATGGCGTATGGGATCAATGAGCAGATGTAGCAGCTGTCTTCTGTTGTCTGCTTACCTATTTGGGTCATGTGTTGGTACCACATGTTGTTCGAGACGTGTGCTGAATCTGTTATGTAGTTATCAATACCTTTATTATCTGAGTATGTGCTGCGTTTAACTCTATTCCCCTTATGTGGGATCTTGCTAGTACCACCTGACGTGACACCTGTTGCAGCCGTGGGTGGGGGCATATTAGGTTTGGATACAGCCAAAATATTGATAGCATAACTTTTCTGCCATACAGAGGCAGCCAAAAACCCGGTGATCATCAAAATCCCTATCATTTTTATTACAGAAGCTAGTCTCACCGGCATTTTGCTCTTACCTTGCTGCAGTCCGGCAGCTTTATTCTTGCGACGTTAAAGTTGCCCGCCTGAAAATTCTCAATAGGCTTGTTAATAGTGTTAGTTGTTGTTTTCAAGCTCTCCCTATCAAGTAGTCGTTCAGTGCCCAGGCGAAGAGCTGTTCCCACGCCAATCTAAGCGATCTGTCTCTTAGGGCAGGCAAGTGTTGGTGAAGATGGGGCATTGATTGTTCTATGGCCAAGATAAATGCTGTGTAGTAGACACGTACCCTCCTTCTTTTTAGGTACTTTGGCCTTTTTATGTGATAGACAAATTGGTGTGATAGGGCTTCGGGGTAGTTATCGTCTGAGGGTAGCATCTACTCCTGGGCAATGAACTTGTTAGTTATCTTTTTTCTTAGCAATGCAATAATACGCAGTACCTGCATGTGCGAGAAAGAAAGAAGAGAACATTCAGGTGTTTACATGTGTATATGTGCAAGGCAATGTCCTTCAATTGGGTGGTTACTGTAGTGGGTAGGGGGTCGATGGGCAGAGGGTTTGGGCTCAACTAGCAGAAGTCTCTTTACTCTTTGATCTTGTGACCATGGGGTGGGCGGTATAGGAATTACCAGTTTCAGTAGTTCTCTCTGGGGAATCTGGGGGGTGGCAGGGTGTGGAGACACTTAGGTCGTCAGCTGTGGTAGTATTCTCTTCCTCCGTGGGTGACGCTGTCGCTGTTCTTCCAATAGCCCTGTCGGTGACGCTAGGGCGGGGCTGGAGTTTGCAGATCTTTACGTCGTGTAGGTGATTCCAAGCACGCTTATCCTGCAACTTTACCGCTCTCGTAGATACCTCCTCTACAAGGTGAGGACCAGTGAAGCGTGGGCTGTTCCACTTTCTATTGAAATTGCGGAGTAGCACGTGGTCACCTTTAGCAATTTTGCACAGTTTTTCCTTTTCCAATTCTTTATCCGCGTCTTCTTGTTGATCACTCTTAGACCCGCCCCGCGTGCGCTCGAGCTGTTGAGACACAAACACTACACTAGTAACCAAAGAAGACACATATTGGTACATTTCATCACCAAGAACAGTTGCAGTATTTTCATAGTCTGTGAATGCCCTTGATGTTGGCGTTAGAGGAAGGCGCATTTGTCGTCCGGTCACCACCTCATGAGGAGTGAGGTGGTGGTCGGAGCCTGGTCTATTCCTCAGCTCAAATAGAGCTAGCGGAAGGCAATACAACCAACTCTTCTTTGTTGTTTGCTGTATCTTTGCAATTGCCTCCTTCAGTAGGCCATTCAGACGTTCGCATATACCGTTGGCCTGTGGGTGATATGCACATGCAAATTTATGCTTGATGTTCAATAAGGATGTGATGTGCTGGAACATTTCATTAGCGAAATGCGGGCCATTATCCGACCGCAGTACCTCGCACACTCCCCACCTGGGGAAAACCTCCCTCACTAGAAATTTAGCTGCTCTAAATGCGTCTGGATGTGAGCAGGGTCCTGCCTCAATCCACCTGGAGAATGGGCATACTACTACAATCATATACCTATTTCCTTGACATACGTTGATCATATCAACATAGTCAATATGGATGTGCAGGAAGGGTCCCTCTGGCCGGGGTATAGTACCTTTTATCACTTTCAGCGTGTGACCGGCCGTAAACTGTTGACATGTGAGACAATTGCTGATAAAATTTGTCACATGCGAATTTAACTCGGGACAGAACCAATCTTCCCTAATTCGCACTGCAATAACTTCCTTGCCTGTGTGGGCTGGGTGGGAGTTGGCTCAGGGCGGTGTTCAATAGTGCCAATGGCATTACCATCTTTCCAGTGTTACCCTGGCGCCATAGTGCGTCAGTTGGTGACATTGTACATCCTCTTTTTACCCATATTTCTTTTTCTGCCATTTGTGCGGCCGCTTGTAACTCCATTATCTGTGTGGCTGGGAGATGGGTGTACCCATCTCTTATCAACATCTCTTTAGCTATCCCCCTCCCTCTCCCTCTCTCTGACTCTGGGGGGTTCCATATCTCACCAAAATATGCAGCATACTTCGCATGTGCGTCTGCTGCTGCATTTCCTTTTGAGATATGATCTTCTCCATTAGTGTGTGCGGTACATTTAACCAAAGCTAATTCTTGTGGGTCATTTATTACTTCAATTAGTTCAGCTAATAAGAGAGCATGTTGCACTGGGGTGCCGTCAGCTCTCCTAAACCCTCTTCTCCTCCATTTTGACAATCCTGAGTGGACAGTAGACGTGACATATGCACTGTCAGAATATATAGTCACTCTTTTGTCAAAGCTTTCCTTTAACGCCAAGATCAGTGCAACCAATTCTGCTGCTTGAGCAGAGTAATGTTGTGGTAATTGTATGCATTTCACCGCCACACACACCGGTTCCTCTGTCATTTTTACCACTGCTGCCCCAGTTCTCCCTATCCCATCACTTTGGTCTATTGTTGATGACCCATCAATGAACAAGAGCTCTCCTCCATCTAGTGCGTTCTCTTCAACTTTTCTAGTACATGAGTACATTTCAGTAGTCTGGGTACAATCATGTGCATAGTCTCCTTCCTCAATTACTTCCGCTATAAACCTTGCAGGATTAACTGTGCTGCATCTAACAATTGATAATTCTGGTCTAGATAAGATGATCTCATAACCTGACGCCCTCTGCGTGGTTAGTGTGGACTTAGGCTTGTTCAATATTGCAAATAGTGCATGTTCCACAAATAGTGTGGTTGGGCACCCCATTGTGATTGATGATGCTTTCTCTACCGCAAAGGCAGCTGCGGCGAGACCTTGTTCGCAAGGGAAATGTCCTAACATCACAGGATCCAAGTGACCACTGTAAAATGCTACTGGTTTGTAACCCATGCTTGTTTTTTGAGCCAACACTGCTTTCATTACTGCTGAGTCGCAATGTGAAAATATAAAGAATTGTCGTTCATAATCTGGGGTGGCCAGTACCGGAGCAGTTGATATTGCATCTTTCAGTTCATCAAAGGCCTCTTTCATTTCCATTGTCCACCCCAATTTTTTCTCCCCTTTGTTAGCTTCTTTTAATGCCTCAAGTAGAGGTCCTATGTATGAGCTGTAATCAAACACCCATGCTCTACAGTAGTTGCACAGTCCCAGGAACTGCTGCAGTTCCCTCACTGTTTGGGGCATCGGCGTTTTCGATATGGCCTGTGCTCTTTGTGGTGCAATCTTTCTTCCGAATTGGGATATGAGCTGACCAATGTAAAGTACCTGTTCCTGACAGTACTGTAACTTTTCTTTGTCTACCTTGTAACCTTTTTCAACCAATATTGTCAGCATCTTTAATGAGTCCTCTCTGCATTTTTTTTCGCTTGTGCTGCAAAATATTATGTCATCGACATACTGCAACACTGTGCTTTCCACTTCAATGTTACCCAAGTCCATCTGTATTACTCTGTTGAAAATTGAGGGTGACTCACAGTACCCTTGTGGCAATCTGGTGTGTTTCCATTTTGTGTTTCTGTATGTGAAGCTTGTTAGATCCTGTGTGTCTGGGTGCAGGGGTAGTGAGAAAAAGGCATTTTTAAGGTCAATCACTGTAAATCGTGATGCCTCTGCTGGAATGCCACACAATATTGTGGCCGGGTTGGCTGCTATGGGGTATTCTGCTTCCACTATGTTGTTCAAGGGCCTGAGGTCCTGGATGAAACGCCAAGACCCTCCTTTAGCTTTGCGCACTGGGTATACAGCTGTGTTACATGGTGATTCTGATGGTACCAATATGCCATTATTTATAAGGGCCGTTATTGTTTCATATATGCCCTCATCTGCCTCTTTTGATAGTGGGTATTGCTTCACTCTAGGGAGTATTGCACCTTTTTTCAACTTTATTCTTACTCCCCCTATGCTCTTTATTCACCCCACGTCATAGGGACTAGTAGTCCATAATGATGTTGGTACTTTTGCCATATCCTCCTCAAAGAAGGGAACTGGAGTGGATGTGGGTGCTTCAAGTGCCATTGCAATTTTCTGTGCCACTTGTTTGTATGTTACTCTTAGCCAAATGTCTACACTCATCATAAATACCATTTCACCTTCTTCCTTTTCTTCTGAGAAGAGCTCCTCGTCTGACACCTGGGTGAGCCTGCATCCCTCTGCTAGGGCTATCACTGCCCTCCATGCTCTTCCTTCTCTGTCTTGGGCATGTTCTGCGATGTAATCAGCAGTTGCTATAATGCTCTCTATGCTCACTGAAATCACCTTTCCTTCTGGTTCATTGGCTGGTGTTTCTGGTCTGAACAAATAGGCTGTTGGCCTCCTCCAGATCTTTCCTTCTATTCCTGGCATCCATGCAAATGCCATGTCTGTTCCGTACTGGAATAGTTCGCCATCTACTGGCTCAGCCCTAATCACTGTCTGTCTACAATATGCTTGCATAATTTGTCGTGCAGTGAGCATATTTATTCCTGGAGTGGAGCAAATTATGCCGTCCTCCGTAAAGGAGATCGTCATATTCAACCTTCTCATTATGTCTCTCCCTAGTATGTTTACTGGTGAGGCCCTAGAATATAAAAGCGGGACGGACATGTCATAATCCCCTATTGATAAAGGAATGTTATCAGTAAAGGGAACCAACCCCCTACCCCCAGAGAATCCTTGGGTGTTCATGGCTTCACCTGACATCTTAAATTTACCTTCCCTTATGCAAGACCGGGTCGCCCCGGTGTCAACAAGGAATGACAATTTTTTGTCACCTATCGTTACCTCTATGCGTGGTTCCTCCGCACTATTAGGTGTTACCGACAGGATGGGACACACCAAGGCCGTCTGTGGGCTGTCCTATTGTGGGTATAATGATTGACCACTTCCTGTGTAAGGGTTGTGTCCCAGGACCGTCACCCTTCCTAGTTGTGTTTGCTGTAGTTGTGTATTGGTAGTGGTTACGTTATGGTCTTGAATTTGGGCAGGTTGCTGTACTTGCTGCACTTGATGTTGTTGTGTTATCGCTACCTGTTGTTGTGGCAGTGAATATGTCTGTGGCTGTTGTTGTGTTACTAGTTGTTGCTGGCCATTTCCCGGTTGCAATGCCTGCTGTTGCTGGATGCCCTGCTGTTCCTGTGTAGGCCCTTGTTGTCCCTGTCCTCCCCATGATGGTGTGCCTGGTCTCATTCTACATGTGCGTGACATGTGCCCTAGTAATCCCCAAATCCAACATACTGGTGGTTCCCTGTTCTGCCATGGAAAGCTCCCTGAATTATCCTGGTATACTGGTTGCCTGGTGGGGTAGAAATTTCTTAATCCTCCCCCTTGCTGTTGTTTGTTATAGCCTTATCCCCTCCCCCTCATCATTCCTCCCCTTCCCCTGTTATAATTATAATATCCAGCTCCTGGCGTTGAGTATCCTCCTCCCATGTTAGTCGTGTATGGCTGGGGTGGTGGCAGCTATTGTGCAACAATATGTGATGATTGTATTTGGGAGGGATCTTGTGCAGCCACTACTTGTGTGGGGTTTTGAGTCATTGTTGCAGGTGTAGTTATTAGTGCACCTTCCATCGTGTATTTAGTAAGTTTTTTCTGTACCAATTTAGCCTCTTCCGCTTTTCTATCTTCTTCCTTTTGTTTCATCTTTTCTTGCCATGTCCTACAATGATGTACTATCGTCAGTTGTATTTCTGGCCATGCTTTTGCTTCCATCCCTACTACCTTCTTCAGTTGTTTCTGAACTGCTTCTGAGAGCCCTTGTATTAGTATATGATAGAATATTGCTGGTGTTTTGTCCCATTGTTCTCTAGTTTCCATACGCCACTTCTCTTGAATTTCCTGGATATAATCAACAGGATCTTCGTTGTCACGCATTTTGCGTGAGGTAATTGCTCCTATGTCTGATGTGTCTGGGTACTGTACCCTCAGCGCTTGCCATAATGCATGTCTGCAGTTTGCGAATGGTGCCCCATCGTGTGATGTGTTTGTTATTGTAACCCCGGGGAAGCCTGCTCTCTTCCAGATGTCATCTGCTGCATCCCCCAATATTGATATTAGAAGGCCCTTTACATCCCCCACTACCAGTTTCTGTCCTGCGGTGTGTTTTTCCATTTCATATATCCATTTTCCCGCACCTCCACTTAATGATGGGAGCCTGCACTTTATATTTTCCTTGTCTGCATGCTTCCAAGGGACGTATTGTGGTCTAACCCCTCCCCTCTCCAGAAGTGGCATTAAGTTGTGTTCTGTTTGACCCCCTGGGTTCCACAAAATCGAGTCCGCGCACCCCTCCTCTTCTTCCGTGTCTCCTACATCGTCAATTGCGTCCATATTTCCCCTGCTCGTGACTGTTTCTCCTCCATCTCTTCCCCTTCTTTCATCATTTCTTTTATTTAATGTGGGCGTGTGTATTCGTTCTCCCTGCCTGCGTCCAGGGAGGTCTCTAAGCCTGCTTGCATAGGGTGTCAGTTGGTGGGAGAAGGCTGCGAGTTTAGGTGGGCCTGTTGCACGTAATAAGTGTGGGGTGGTGGGGCTCGGGGAGCATGTTGGACGGGATGATGAGGGTGTAGCTGCACGTGTCTGTCTTCCCGCCATTCCTTGCTCTTCCCCCTCACTTCCTTCCAGTTCTTCCTTTCTCCTACAGGACCATGGTGAGTCTCTATTGTCCGGGTGATGTATAATTTATCTAGGCTTTCCCTTTCACTATTTCTTCCTTCCTTCTCCATTCCTTCTTCTTTCTCACTACAAAATTCATTCATAAATGGCAACCCCCAATCTGTCTTTTTCCCCCTAATCGTTACTGTTTTTAAGTCTATTAGATCCGTTCCTCCCTTTTCTTCTTTACCAATCGCTCCCCTTTGTGATGATGTTGTTGCTACTTCTGTGTCTCTGTATACATACCTCCTTACTTCACTCTCCCCTCTCCTATCTTCTCTTTCCCCTTCATTTCTCTCCGCTATTTCTCTACCAATTTCCTCTCTTTTCTTTTTTAATTCCTCCATTACTTCACTACTCATCTTTTCCAATATCCTTTCATCTTCTTTCTTCCTTTCCCATCTCGCCCTTTCCCGTTCTAATATACTCTCTATCATCCTCCCTTCTTCGTATTTCCTTGTTGTTTTTGATAGTAATCTCCTCTTCCATATTGCCATTTCTTTTTCTTTCTCTTCTTCCTCTCTTTTCCTGTCACGCAGTGCTGCTCTGGATACCCTTTCTGCTACTGCCTTTACCCTTTCTGCTTCTCTCTTTTGCTCCTCAGTTCGTTCCCTCATTTTGTCCAACTCATTCTTACTTTCTTTTCTTTCCAGCGCTCTCTCTCCTTCCTCTCTCTCTAGCTGTTTGATCAGTGCATCCTGCTCATCCCTTAATTCTGCTAATCGTTCCTCAAAAATCTCTTCCTTTTGTCGTAACAGCTCTTCCTCCTTCCTTTTCCCCCCTTCCCCTTTCATTTCACTCTCCCTGGTATTATCCTCGTCCATTTTCCTTACTACCTCCTTCTCTTCTCCTGTTAATGAACCTCGTAATTTTAATAGTACCTGCGCAGCTACCCATTCATCATTTCCTATTTCCGCGATCTGCTCTTCTCCAGTCCTCCCTTCCCCTGCGGGCATCTTCCTATGAGCTGATCCCGTCGTAATAGTCCGCTCCCCTCCCGTGTGGCCACCTGTAGCTGTATTTGGTGGCGGGCTGTATGCTGGGTTCGAGTACCCCTCAGCCGCCCTTAATTGTTCTCTTGCTATTTCTCCTAGTTCTCTTAAAGGATACAACCCCCCTCCCTCCGTTTTCACTAACTTCACTAGGGGTATATCGTCGCTCTGTTCCTTTTTCATTTCATTTTCGTTTGAGTTGTTACTCTTTTCTCCTCCCTCTTGTCCGTTCCCCGTGTTCTGTGTGCCTTCACCCTATTTTTCCCCATTCTCTCCTTCCTCCTTAATCTCCTTTTCTTCCGTTGTTTCCCCCACAATGAACATTCCGTTTGGTCCTGGTCGGGACCCTTGGAACATCCTCCATAAGTTAAACACCTCCACGTAGTGTGTCAACTTCTTCCCCTTGTATGTGTTATGCAGACGGGTTAATAGTGAATGTTGCGTATAAGGGTCGAAACTGCCATTAGGTGGCCATGGTGTCATCATTTTGTTGTCCGTCCCCTGTGTCCATTCTATGCTGTATTTGATCAGTTTCTCCCTATGGGGTGACAGTGTTTTACATATGTGCTGTAGCGGGGTAGTGAGGGTGTTCCCCCACCCTCCCGATCCTGTCCCGTATGACATAGTAGCACTTCACTTTTTATCTTGCTAACAGTGTACGCTATACAATCTTAGATCTTTACCTGGCCCCGTAATTTTGGGGGCTTGCGATTGTCCGCTAAGGAAAAATAGTAAAATATAGCATTTGCATTTGTATACTCTTTTCTTTCTTTTCTTCCTTTACCGAACACCTCTACAACCCCCTGCGGCCGAGGCGCACGTAGCCCCATGCGGCTGCGTGCCCCGTGTGACGTTCTTGTACAGCCGTCCCACTTTCTTATACCCCTCCTCCTCTTTATTCACTTGCCGTGGTCGGCGTTCTCCGTGCGCATCCACGTCCCCCTTTTTACCCTTCCCCAATCTACTCGTTACCGTTTATCTCCGTCTCCACTCCCTTACCATAATTCTCTTCCCCACCACTCTCCGAAAAATGCCTTGTTGTTCGGGATACCCTATGAAAGCCCTACTGGTGACGTCAGCGATCTCCTCCAAAACTACAGGTAAGTTCTTCACATGTTTTTAAAAGTTCAAAATATGCTTGTAATCTACCCCCGTTAACCCCACAGCTGTCTTCTTGTCACGCCTGGAACAAGGTAATCAACAATATAATCGGACTGCGCACACTGCGTAGCCTCACGTGTGATACGCCCCTCGACAGGAGGGCTTAACCAGCCAATTATCTTCCGTATTAGGCAACCAGCTAGCTACCGCCTACAGGGAAACGTCATCTATCTATCGAGTTTCCTGCTCGATCAATAGGGATCCTCATCTACTCATTGATCAATAATCACCAAATTGTAGGAAACCGCACACACACACACCCTTACACGTGGTCGCGACCTAGGCCAATCAGTGTCTACGGGCGGCCGCACGTGATGTTTTCGTGCTCCGCCCCCTCCTCTTCCGTAATGTAGCGGACTGCTCTCGCACTTGTCCAGCTACCATTCGCTTCACCGCCAACACTAGTTTATCAAACCTTCGCCGCGCACCTGTGTAACACCTCCCGCCTCCCGTATTCTATTCCTCCCCCCTCCCTCACAATTTCACATTGCTTGTTGGGCGTGGCATACTCACCAAGTTCTCTTGATGCGGGGCCGCTCGACTGCGTGCACCCCTCCAAGCGGCTCGCCACCTCCCCTCGTCTGGACCACGTCTGGACACTCGCCAACCGCGGGCGGGATACTTCTCAACCGGCTCCCGAAGGCCAATATCCGGATTGCGCTGTCCGGTCGTCTCGCAGTTCCGCGATGGTCCTGTAGTCCTCAAAAGGGGGCAGCGGCAGAGGGGGCCGCGCCGCTGGGCTTCCTCGCAGCGGGAGCACTCGGAAAAATAAAATAAAAGCAGATCTTAAACAGATCTCAGCAGTGCCTCCAACTTGTCGGGGGGAAATTCTGCCGGGGCCTGCTAGCCGTCCGCGGACCCCCGGGCAGGGAGGCCCCAACTCCTCCCGCGTATCCCAAAAATGAGTATGAGGAACACGCAAGAAGCAAGGTGATTCTGCTGTTTATTAAACAAACGGCAGGGATGGGTCAAGGATCGTACGCGTCCGTCCTGACACACTCTCTCAAATCGTGGGGCTCGCAGGCCCTTTTTACTTTAGTATGACGCGCTACTTGCGTCACCTGGGAAAGTTAGCAAAAAACCTATCGCCACTCTGGATTGGTTCCTCGAGTGGTAGGGTTAGTATAGCATACGTATGGAGAACGTTATTAGTGGTTGAGGGTCAGTCAGGTGGTATACTTGGGTTGTCCCTTCAATTAGATACATGAAAATTGTTACATGAAGACCCCTGAGGATTGGCTAATGTTAATGGCGTCAGTGATAAGAGCCCCATGTTCTGATTGGTCCACTCGCGAGCCCCCCAGTCTGGGACCATCGTTGTTCCCAGCTTGCGGTGCACCTGTCATTTGCAACAATGTATAACTATGGGTATGTGCAGACAATGCGAGGATTTATTCATATGCTGGAGGGCAGACTACTCCCACTGCCGCAGATGTCCATTGAGTCGCTTAATTGTTGCTGCCTGTGTCTCAAAACGTGGGATCCAGGCGCCTCCCTCCTCCTGGGCCTGGCATCCTGTCAGGTCCGGCTTGGTCACGTGAGGAGAGACCGTGGTTGAGGCAGAATTCTGCACATTTAATATTGCATTTTCCACTGTGTGCCTGGCTTAGTTTGCAGGTGTGGCCTTGGCTTCGGCTTGTGGCATGCGAGTTTGCAACATTGTGCCCTTGACTGTCTGTTCTCGCCGGGCTCATTCTGCAGGGTCAGCAATTGTACTCTTGCTCGTTCAATGTTCATGGAGGCTCTTACTTACGGCCTACTTGGGCCTGGTGCATAGGTGGGGATGTTTGATGCACGGCGCTTTAAGTTACGGTGTCATGTTGCTTTATCCCCAGTATCATGTCTTCGTTATATTTCTCATTGCAATGTGTGGGTTAGGAGAAGCGTCAGAAAGCATTTTAGATGAGTTCGTTGTGCGTCTTGCGTTTCTGCATTTTGAAAAAGTTATGTGAAAATAATAAAGATGCGCGTCAGTGGGTGTGCCCGTCACCTACGTCATAGCACTGGATATGTTCTTCGTGTGGATTGGTGTGGGAGTGTCCAGTGTGCATGTTTGCACGGGTGTACTGACCGTTGGCTAGGTCGTCATGGCATCTCTAACGATGTGTTCATTTACTGTTGAATGGTTCAGTCGAGTTCATCCATGCCGCAGGCGTCGGCATGAGCAGGGCAGGCTGGTGGGCAGGCTGGTGGGCACATCCGTATGTTCCTGTACCAGGGTATTTGGTTGTCTGGTAGATAGGCAAACTCCTCTCGTGGCGGATGTCTGGGCCGCGATCCTCTAGGCCAGGGGCGTGAGGGGATTGGTGGGAGTATTTTCTTACATTCTCCCACTTCATCTCTGTTTCTAAAAGTCGTTTTTGGTTGGGTATACTTCTATATCTGTGCACCCCTCTATCCAAGAGGGGTGCACAGCAAGAGGGGTGCACAGATGTAGAGTTACACCCAGCCCAAAACAATTGTACCTCTACATCTGTGCACGCCTCTTGCCAAGAAAATGGGTCAAAGGTATTGCGCCATAATCTAGAGCTTCAGAATCTAGATCACTACACACAGAGGGGGCATGGACTGAGAAAGGCACTCCAACCTCCCATGATGCGCTCCTCCACGTAGGACATGGCTCTGGCATTTAGACCCTATAAGAATGGCTTTTCTGTGTGGCAGAGTGCCCACCTTTCCTTGGGAAGGGGTTAGACAACAATCCTTTTATGGCTTAAATATCTTCCAAATGGATCGTACTAGTGAGTCCCAAACACACAGAGTTAACATCCCCTAGGTTTGTTTGTATGGCCCTCGTTGGCCAATGGGGTGACATGTAGCTCCTGGTAGCTGCTGGGTCCAGGCCCACCAGGTTCTACTAGGCTACAGCAATGACATGAATAGCTTCCTGCATTTTCAATCCTGTACCAGTGAGCAAGACGCAGTACATTGCCCCTGCAAGGCATACACTCGGCATCAGCTTATGTGTCTGTGTGAGTGGGCCCGTATGAAGGTTACTTACTCAACATTTGTCTGATTTAGGGGGAGCTATCCCAAGCAGAAGAGTAAACCTTCAGTTCATAGACCAGAGTTTCCTTGGTACTAAATGCCCTAATCAATCCTGATCTGGCCGCAAAGGTTTTGTGGAGGATACCCTTTGACAAACAGCCATTTAGGCACAGGGCTTCCTAAAGTTGATCTGGTGCCTCCATGTATGAAATCTTCCAACCCATGCATTCCACTCTAGCACATTGAGTGCCCGATTCTTAACTAGTGTTAAGTGCCAAAAACGTTGTTAAAAAAGTTAACAACCTTTTCGGTACTTAAGACCTATTCTGAAGGTGGCGCATTCTTCCGAAGTCGGTAGGAACGCGCCACATTCGGAATACACGTGGCGGTTAATAGTAAGCAGCTTTAACGTTGTATCCTGCAACGCTGAAGCTGCTTACTTTGGTGTATATGAAAGTGTTCATACACACTCGTGGTCCTGGCAGCAGTTTTGTAAAATAACAAATATGGTGGAGACCGTTCCTCCACCCGTGACTCCATGGGTAAGAATACACGTATTCTTTCGTATAGATACAGTTTGGGAATATGAGGTGGCACTGGCAGACAATATACTGACACGTTTAAGCAACATTATTATTTTTTTAGCATGTACGCTGTAAGAAGCACAGGCAGGTCAGTGACATTACATTTGTAGAAACCAGATTTCTTAATGACATATGAGCATTAGTTGCAATGCTATTTTCTGACTTGAAGCTTACAGTTTTCCTTCTGTTTCTTTCACTTTTTTTAACTTCATTTCACTTGTGCTTGGATCATTAGATATGCATGTAACATATGTATCGACCACATTTACTATTTGAAATGAAATGAAACGCTTTGTATTTGACTGGGAACTCTTCAATGGTTACCCTGTGAACTGACTAATGTGAACTACGGTATTGGATGGCTTTTTTTTGGTCCATATGATGCTTTCTTTTCTTTATTTTCACGGTTGGAAATGGTATTTCATTTCATTTATTATTTTTCCATCATTTTTGTATTTTTGAATTTTCAATCTTTTGACCTATGTCGGGATATTCCGGTATGTAAATGTAACAATTGTTTTGAACATTAGAGCTTTGATAACGGATGCACGTCATGATGGCCTTGATGAAGGATTTTCAATCCGAAATGCATTGGCCATAACAAGAGCTACATTTGGGTCCAGAAAGCATCTGTACCACGAATAGAAATATATTGGTTAACAACAATAAAATCACCCATTAAAACAACTCAAGTGTCTTTTCAAGCCAAATAAGGAACTTTTTTGAACTATAACGAATTGAACATACACCACACGTCGTGGTTTTAGGGAGTGCAGCCTGCACCGCTGGCTTCACAGCCAAGGTCTTTTTTCTCAGCCTATGTACATACCTGCCTGAGTGATATGTTGGTCGAAATAAAGTAGCTGCTCTACAGCAGAGTTCATAGTATGATGGAGCCTTCAAAGAAACTGAAAGGCATGATGGTCGCATTGCAATCTTCCCAAAGGAGAAAGTTGGATTTCCTCCTAACATGCTAGCCACTTGCCTATGTGGATGTATGGCAGAAGGAAGTGGGCAGTAGCCCCTTCATGCTTCCTTATGGTCACCCTGTGATGGTCCCTCCCTACATGGTGAAGTAGGGATGGGAAAGAAAACCCTGTATTGGGATCAACTATACAATGTGCTTCCCCGAAACGAGGGCCCGACACCGGCAGGTCTTTGTGATTGCAAAGGTTGCTTCCGTCTGTGCCCGTTCATGCCTTTCAGATTCCCATGATCAATCATGAGCAATGAAAACACAAGGATGGTTGATTTTATCTTCAACGAAGCAAGGATGGGGCTCCCTCACTGGAAGAGTAAGATTTGAGCTGAATCCAAGGGATCTCCTTCGAACTTGTGAAACTGGTTTAACCATTTAAAACATATTTGTTCCCCACCATGTGAACCCAAGGGGTCAAGTCCTAAAACTTAAAGAGGGGGGACTCACCAACAAACGCAATGGCATGTGTCGCCATAAATTAACGTATGAAGGGGAAATATGCACATTTCATTAAATTGGCTTTGCATACCCACTCAAATTGCACAGGACAAATGGATTTGCCTTTCACAAAATCAACACACACAAAAAAAACAAGAGAGGATATTTTCATCTAATAGTGTTTTTGAAAATGTTAAAAGGTGTGCACGCTTTAAACTCCAAAACCAATACAAATGTTTTCCCTGGAGTTTGCAGCACTGAAATGGGACATTTCAACTTTAGTTGTTTGTTATTTCTCATCAGGTTACATAGTGCAGTAGTGAAGTGTCCGGCCTGCAAACCTGGTGACATAAATTCAAAGAGGACATTCAATGTTTCTCATTTTAGATGGGGGGGACTGAGTCCAACCTCTGAAAAAAGTGGGTGGACTCCGTACACCCACGTGTACCCTCGACTTGAGCCCTGTGTGAACCAGAGGCTGGAGCATTAGTAGGAGACTTCTTCTCTTCCAGTTTAGTGGTGCACTTGGTGGTTAGTTGTAGTCCCTGCTGGCACTTTCTGAACCAGCCAGTGGCATCATAAGCTTCCTGGCCTCCAGCCTAGTGCTTGTTAAGAAGCCCATAGGCTTATGAATTGAGATGTAATCTCCGAAACATATGTTCATGGATAACATGCACTTTATGTTCGGTAGGTGAACAGCAAGGTTTGCAGTGCGAAATTTTGCACATATGGTAACAGCAAGCACAAGTAACTCGGATATGATGATTTTTTAATCTTTTATAATGTCTTCATCTGATGCCAGCATACTTGCTTATGCTTATCTCTGACAAGTGTTGGTTAATGTGTGCTGCAAACCAAAGATTGTTTTGTGGGCCTGACTTGCCACATTATTGTGAATTTCGGAGAGGGCGGTACAAATTCTCCTACCGGGAAACTGATGTTGGAAACAGCTTCACCTGGCAATCTTGATAGAGTAAATATTCCCAGATTCAGAGAAATGCTTAAGGGGGCCACTTACTGAAAGGAAACAATCTATGGGATTCATATTTGCACATATAAGGATTCCAGAAGTTCTTTATTTGAGGCTGTCTACAGGAGTTTGGTAACATGTTGTGACATCATTAACCGAGAAGCCCATTTAATATCCTTCTGTTTAATCAGATGAATCCTTCCTCTGTTTCTGTCAGACCTAATACCGGGTGCATGTCATCTGGTGTGCGAATATGTATGTGCGTATTAGTGTAAAGGCTACGCCTGGTGGTGGCACATCAGAAAATATGTTTCATAGGGTACTTTTAAAAAAATGTTTATCTCACTGGCTGATTTGAGTTCTTATCATCTGCTTTCTTTATTTATAGTTTGTGGCTCGTCCCTGAATGTCAAAAATGTTTATCTCGCTGGCTGATTTGAGTTCTTATCATCTGCTTTCTGTACTTATAGTTTGTGGCTCGTCCCTGAATGTCGAAGACATAAAGTGCATCTCTATGGCCTTAGAGACCAGTCTCCTGTCGGAATGCAGCAGACAAGCATGATAGTGCATGCATACCTTTATAGATTGTGGGGGGAAAATCTGGAATTGAAAATTGATGTACTCCCCTCCCTAGCACACTGCTGTATTAATATATTGAGTAGGTACTGCAAACTGCCATGCTTAAACAACTGTTTCTTGCTTGTGCGAGGTGAGGCTTTAGGCTTTACTGCGCAAGTCCTCGCAATGAAGACTCTTCGCCTAGCGTGTAGCTATGCGCGCCTTCACATCTCTCATCTCTGACTGATTTCCCTTTTGGCATATGTAAGTGTGTTTTAGGCTCCCGCTTTCTTAGGAAAAGCAGCTTTAGTAGACAGAAGTCATTATACTGTTAGCATGCTGGCCTGCCTCAGACTGTGTGTGAACCACTGAGGAGTATATCCTGCTCCACTAAATGTATCTCTTTATGCTGTCTTTCCCGATAACACCGTCTTACATGTAAGAACGCAGCTGATATCAAAGACTTGGATAGAGGGGCTTTATTCCCTACTTGTAACATTGTTTCTGTATGATTCCTTGCCCTGTGTGGACCTCCCCTTCCATTGAAATGCATGTGTTTCTTTGCGTATCAGAGAACGGTGTGTGGAGGGAGTGGGTTCTCACTTGCATCGAAGTCTCTTACTCTTGTTGGTTTGTCTTTGTCCTGTTGTTTGCTTTTTACTAATAAATTGTTCACCAATCCACCAGAATAGTCTGTGATCATTTTTTCCATGACAACAGTAAAAAGGCCTATACCCAAGAATACTAGATGAGGAACACAGCATTTTCCCGTTTTTTGCAAATGACCTAATTGTTGAATAGTTGGGCCATCCTGCAACCTTCTTTTCAGAGTTGGTAAAATTCTCTTGTGACTTTTCATGTGCAGCAGAAGAGCAATCCACTGCAACACATGTCACACTTGCCTCTGGTACCTATATTTACAGATTGTGGGCTCTATCACAGTCTTGGCGGTATCCCGGCGGTAATTGCACTGGGATTACTAGCCGGTAACATCAGGAGTTACTGCCAATGCAAATAGCATTACCGCTACTCGGTCTGGCGCAATTTGCACCGGATCGCGAATAATGATAAGGCTGTAAATCGCCATTTTTTTAAGAGTACGTAGGACTCTATCGGGATTTTCAGCGCTATTACCGCTGCAGTAATACCAAAAATTGGTGGAAAATGGAGATTTTTACCTCCAGCTAAAATATGGAGGTAAAACTCCAACTTTCCGCCCAACTAATGATTCTGCCAACCCTTAAATGCAGCGGGTATAGCATTACCGCCGCATTTAAGGGCTACCGCCCAACTCGTGATGAGGCCCTGTCCTTGGTCAGTCGATGATGGGATGCCAGGGACTGGGACCGAGTCCACTTAATGCCATTCTACTCTCTCCAATGACACCAACAAATCTTTAGACACTGGAAATAAATGAAAGCAATTTGAGCGCATTTGGAAGTGACACTGGAAAGTGCTGTTCACTGAGTGAGCTGGCTGTGCAGCGTAAGAAGCAGTACGCAGAGCAACTCTTCATGTGTGGACTTTGTCTCAGCGCTCAGATTATTATCCCTTATCCTTACTCTATTTTACATTTGTTGGGAATTGTTTGGCAATAATTTGAATCTAAAGAGTTGTCTCCGCCCCCCTCCCAGAAGCACCTTCATAAGTCACTGGCCATGCGCATTTTGCGCTCGTACGCATTTGGAAGTGCCATTGGAAAGCGCTGTTTGCTGTTACATGTGCCCTGGGGATAGGGGTAAGAGGTTGGTAGGTAAGTGATATTACTTTTTGAACTATTTAAAAATAGAGAAGAGTTTTTGTCGCGACCTCACATAATGAGCTCTGATCTGATATTTATGCGTGTGCAGTGGGTGTTTTTTTATAATCGCACACTAAAACAGCAAGAATTACCAGTGTTACCTGTGTATCACGCGATACAAACCAAGTGATCAAGCACATGAGTTATTTGTATACTTTGAAGACAGCTATGCCTTCTGTACATAAATCTTTTCAACTAACACTGACAGTGGCTCTGCCGATACAGGAAACTGAAACCACTGAGCCAGCACGTCAGATGAAAAGTTTACAGAAAAGGAAGCGTGCAAAATCTCTAACTGTCAATATTAGAACATTCTGCACTTCCAAAAAACTACGGAAAGAGAGAGCCACATACCAAAATCCAAACATCCCGATAAATATTGGTACACCAGGTGGGCTTCCAGAACTCGAAAACAATTCACCTCTCATAGAGGTAAATCAAATTTCCGATGCCCAGATGTTAGCTGCCCACGAAACTATAGCTCAAGAATCAGAGCCTGCGGGAGTGTGCAAATCTCAACCACTCCAATTAGAAGGTGTTCCACGCATGCTTGGAGGACCCACGACAACAGTCCATATAGTATATATTCCTGTCAAGGGTAATGAGAGTATAGGAAGCCCTATAACAGCTAACGAGCTAGCAGGCTCAAATGAAGACATTGTTGCAATCCCTGATAATGCCCCATTCTTTAACATTACAAATCAGACACAAGTGAACCCAGAAGTAATTTTAGTGCCATAGACACTACAGATATACTAGTTGACCAGGTAATTAACAGGAATGATGAAAGAGGTACAGATGTGCCGTCACCTGTTTTGCATCCCACAGAAAGCACGTTTAAGATTTTTCAAGGAACTAAAGGGAAAGGGACAACCCATCAATTAGAACTAAAATCTAAGAATCAGAAAGCCTGCTCTAAATGAATGAAGACAGGATCCAGGAAATTCATTCAATTATTGATGATGCCTGAGAGACAGAGATTTCATACAAACGCAAGGAACAACAAAAAAACCAAAGGAACTAGTCAGAATATTAAAAAAAAAAAAGAAATTCCAGAACTAATCTGTTGCTGAATGAACAACAAGAAACCTCTGTAGAGAGGGAGACGTAAGCTGTAGAACAGATGAACCAAGATGAAAGCATGATGACATTTACCGCACCCATAAGCCCTGACAGGCTGCTAGAAAATACTACGGATAAACAAAAGAGCAATATAGATGCTGAAAGACCAACGCTGCAAATATGGCAAAACACGGCTACATTTCTTACCCTAGAACAACGTAGAAACAAAATTGAAAAATCCTTAAAACAATCATTTACTTTGCATAATCCAAATAGCAGTTATTCCAATATTCCACCTACTATTTCCCTATGCGAGAGCAGAATGGACGATACACACACTCTGATCTGTGGTCGAAATAAATTTGATCATCAAATACCCAATCAAGATACAGATATATCAAAAAAGTTAACAAATGTACACAAAATCCCACAAAAAGGTCACTCTTTAATAATCCAATGTAGACCTGAACCCTACCCTCAATATGCTCTAAACAGAACAAGTGTCCTGAACGTATTTAGCGATATTCTTTCGCTGGAAGATCTACAAACATATGATAAATGCAGGTTGAATTTGTTCAGGATACCATTTTGAGCATAGTGAAGTTATGGATCCAATCAGGAGTTATTATGAATACACTAAGGTTAGCCAGAGATTTCCTGCCAAATCACCAAATATCAGAAAGTGATATTGCCCTAATGCAGAAGCAAAAAAGACTATCCCCCAGAAGTCTCCTAATAACATAGGAACGTAACATCGACAACAATATGAGAACTACATGCTCAACAGAAGACCAATATAACAAGAAACCCCAACCCCCTACAGAGTTGGGAAATCCTACATTAAGGATCACCACTACACAAGGAACCGCAAAGGAAGCAAGACTTGTCAATCAAATGACAATTCAGTTGCGCGTAGGCGTAGAGCCTAACAGGCAACAGTATAACATAAGAAACATTAATTATATATAACAATCTGAGAATCCCAATCCCATACAAAAAAGATTTAAATTGGCAAGATGGAATATAAGGGGGTTTACACACCTGTTATTTAATAAAATAGACACTTTGAAATGTTTTGATTTTATTGTGATACAAGGGACATGGTTTCTTAAACCCCCAGTATGGGCAGCCCATGCCATAGTCTTAGTGCTGGCAATCAGAGGCACGTTTGGGATACCCCTCTTCTGGTCTATTAGCAGCTGTAAAAACCAGCAGCAGCTTTTATTTAGATTCATGGGCATCTCCAAATCCTTTCATACAGCTAGTTAAGATACAATCTGGAAATGGGCGTTGTTAAAATGGATTTCTGAACTCTGTCCTGGAGCGGCAGAGGTTCAGAAGGCCAGCCTAGTTTCTTGGAACAGGGTAACCTCTGGACAAGCCAGACCAATCAAGGTAGGGATGGCGGCGGTCAAGACTAGGTCTCAAGAGGGGTGAGGGTGACTGAAAGCCCGCAATGAGCACACAAAGCAAGGACGCTTACAAATTACTCCAGACAGGTGTTATATTAAAAATATAGAAACATTTATTACAAGGCCTTTGTAACATCGACCATAGTAAATAATCACGGTAAAACTCCAGTAAACCAACACATCACAATCAATACAATATATATACAAGACCGAGGGGTCTAAAGAGTTGGAAGCACGAAATATGCAGACCACCTAGATGGGGGGGGGAGGAAACAGGCAGTACAAGTAATCGTTAGACCCAGTTCGACATCAGAGACCACCTAACTAGAAGGAAGTCCGAGCCCTACGAAGAGTGGACTGTGCTCGAAGGTACCTGCACACGCGGGTGCCAATGGGCAAAGGAGAGTCTCTTCAGGGAAATCAGGCAGTTCAGAGAGGTGAACAAAACGATGATGAACAGATCCCCGCTACTCAAGCGCAGCCTCCACTTGTGGGCAGAAGCAGGGCGTGAGTGCGGAAAAGGTTGCTGTTTACAACAGCGATGGAAAGCCACAGGCTCCTGCGGGAGGGCGACTGGTTAAGGTATTGACTACCCACCGGTCCCCGATGCAGGCAGACCCAGGCTTCTCCGGTTCAGTTTCGGTACTGGCAGGTTCAGATGCGATCAGCAGGATGTCTCGACGCCGTGTAGATTCCGCGACAGCAGGAGTCAGGGTCGAAGGTGTCCCAAATGCAGCGAACATGCACAGATTGTTACCACAGCAGGGCAACTCGGCAACCGCGGGTATTCTGGTCCCAAAGCACACGTCTCACTTCAGACCTGGGAACGCCAAGTGTACGAATCGTGTGAGAGTGTCGAGGACTCGGAATTTAGCAGCAGCCAGACGGCGGTGACAGAGCAAGATTCCTGTGTAGGCTGGTCAGTCCATTGGATGGCCCAGGGACGCTTCCGAAGGCTTACGTACAGGATTTGGTGAAGATGCCGAGAATAGTTGTTCCCACTATTCTAAAGGGTCGAAGCGCCTTTGCAGACCTTCTTGTACGATCAGAGGCCGAGTGGTCTCGCAGGACGACAGCAGTGCAGGGTGTCAAACCTTCAGCGGGTCACCAGCGATTCCTCGACTCAGCTTCTTAGTTGCAGGATACTTGGCTCCTTATCCTTCGTTCGTGAGAACTCAGGAGATCGACCTGGTAGTGGGGTTTTCAGTCTCCTCTTATCCAGAGTTCCCTTCACGCGAAAACAGGGAGGGCACATTGGGAGATCTGCTCATTAAACACTCACACCATATGTGGACCTATCACGGACCACAGTGGTCCCAGGCATTCAGGACAGTCTAGACTCTCTGGCACCCAGGATGTGTATTGGGAACGACATCCCAGCCCACATCCTGGAGGCACACACAAGGCATGCAGAAGCCCGCGAAAGCGTTGTGTTTCGCGGGAAAGTGCATGACCAAATAAGGACTGCGGTCTCGGCTCGACCTGAGTGAAGGTGAAGGGGCAAGACGGTCAGCGGACAGGACAAAGAACCTCGTGGCATGGCCATTTTGGAGGCCAGGCCACCCATTTGGGCCAAACGCGGGAAGCGCGGTTAACATGGCAAAAAGGGGTTCAAAACACAAAGAAACGATAGCTGCCACCAGTCCCGTCCGTGACACACTTGCACATTTCATAATAAGTCCAGCAAGAGTTTCTAGGGCCTTTGGAATGACTAGAGACCCAAGAGCGCGGTAATGTAAGTTACGGTGCACTCTTATTTCATGTTGCTCAAAAGCTGCAACATCAGGAAAGGACTAAGGGAAACGAAGTCTCCCAGTACTGACTGTCTTAAGGGCATGTCAGTTTCCCCAGAAGAATTGAGCGAAAGCCCAGAGGAGTGCGGCAGAAGGCTGCGCTTCTCTGGCAAAGTCTAGATCAGGGTGTAAAACAACAGCAAAATGTTTGGAGGTTGCCACATGGAAGGAAAATTACCTACAATTATGAAATCTTTCCTAACACTCGCCCCTCCCAGACTAAGGTCAGGGGGAACTAATCCACCCCTGGATGAGTTTCTTGTTCAGGTCGGTTAAACATTCTGGACAACCCATCAGCATTGCTATGTTGGACACCTGGGCTATGCTCAATATTGAAGTCAAAGCCTTGCAGACTTATGGACCACCTAAGCAACTTTGGATTCTCTCACTTCATTAGCCACTTTAAGGGCTTATGGTCAGTTTGCACAGTGAAGTGGGTCCCATAGAGGTAGGGCCTCAGCTTCCGTAGGGCCCACACAACAGAGAAACATTCTTTCTCTACTGTGGACCATCTGAGCTCTCTGTCCTTAAGCTGGCGACTAATGAAACCAATAGGGTGTTCCTTACCCTTCTCATCTACTTGTGATAGTACAGCTCCTATCCCAGTGTCAGAGGCGTCTGTCAGCACAATAAAAGGTCTTTGATAATCAGGGGCTCTGAGGACAGGGGCCTGGCACAAGGAGTCTTTTAAGCCATTGAAGGCCTTCTCACACTCTTCAGTCCACGTTACCTTCTTGGGTTTCTTCGGAGTGGTGAGAGCAGTCAGAGGGGCAGCTATGGTACCATAGTCTGCCATGAAGTTGTGGTAATACCCCGTGAGTCCTAAGAAGGCTCTCACTTGGGTTTGTGTAGTGGGGGTAGGCCAGTCTTGTACTGCTTGTACTTTACTGGGTAGGGGCTGTATCCTCCCTCCACCTACTTCAACTCCAAGGTAAACCACAGAGCCTTGTCCAATCTGGCATTTACTAGCCTTTATGGTTAAGTGTGCTTTCTGAAGAGCCTGTAGCACAATCCCGAGGTGTTTCACATGGTCTTCCCAGGTGGCACTGAAAACTGCTATATCATCCAGATATGCAAGACAGAATTCATCCAACCCGTTTAACACATGATTCACAAGCCTCTGGAAAGTGGCAGGTGCATTCTTCAACCCAAACGGCATTACCCTGAACTGGTAAGGACCGCCTGGAGTTGAGAATGCGGTCTTCTCCTTGGCATGTTCTGCTAGGTATATTTGCCAATAGCCTGCAATGAGGTCAAACGTGCTGAGGTACTTGGAGGCACCCAAGGTATCCACCAGTTCATCTGTTCGAGGCAAGGGGTGTGCATCTGTCTTGGTGACAGCATTCAGAGCCCTGTAATCCACGCATAACCTCAATTCAGAAGTACCTGCCTTTGGAACCAAAACCACAGGGCTGGACCAAGGACTACTAGAGGGTTCAATCACCCCAAGATCTAACATTTTGTTGACCTCTGTCTTAATGTAAGACCATACTTTGTCTGACATCCTGTATCCTCTACTTTTGGTAGGTACACTGTCTCCTGTGTCTATGTTATGTTTGCACCAAGGTGTCAAACCAGGGGACTGCGAAAACAGGGGGGAAAATTGCCTAAGCAAACTTTTCACCTCAGCCTGCTGATCAGAAGTCAGATGAGGGGCCACTCGGACACCCTCAAAGGAGCTATCTGAAGGACCGCTTTGGAACAGGTTGGGCAGAGGTTCAGACTCCTCTTCCTCAACATCTGAAGCCTGTAGCAGTGCTGCGATTTCGACTCTTGGGACGAAAGCCTTCAGCCTATTTACATGGAACACTTTTGGTGCCTGTCCAGGCCTTCCAAGGTCCACTAAATAGTTGACCTCAACCAGGGGCTCCACCACTGTGTAAGGGCCTGACCATTTATCCTGTAAAGCTCTAGGCCTTATGGGATTCATGATCAGGACTTGCTGACTAAATGTGAAGTTGATGAGGGAAGCTTTCTGGTCATACCAATGTTTCACCAGGGCTTGTCCTGCCTTCAACGTCACTAGCCAGACCCATCAGGAGTACCATCCGTTTTCTGAGCCCTAACACATAGTCTACTACGTTGGTAGTAATAGGGGGAGTGGGCATCTCCCATCCCTCCTTGACTATGGCTAAGGGTCCCCGCACAGGGTGACCAAACAGAAGTTCAAAGCCAACACCCTCCTGTGGTACCTCTCCGTAAGCAAACAGTAAGCATGGTAAAAGAAGATCTCATTTTCTTCTTTGAGGTTCTTCCAGAGCCCCAATCATACTCTTTAACATTCTGTTGAACCGTTCCACCAGACCATTGGTCTGGGGGTGGTATGCGGAAGAGAACTTGTAGGTGACCCCACATTCTTTCCACATAGCCTGCATATACTTTGACATAAAGTTGCTGCCTCTGTCAGACACAACTTCTTTGGGGAAGCCAACCCTAGTAAAGATGCCAAGTAACGCTTTTGCAACTGACTTGGCAGTTACAGTTTTTAATGGGATGGCCTCAGGGTATCTGGTAGCATGGTCAACCAGCACCAGGATGAACCTATTGCCTGAGGATGTTTGCGGGTCAAGGGGACCAACGATGTCGATCCCTACCCTTTCGAATGGTAGTCCCACAACTGGGAGTGGTACCAATGGAGCTTGGATTGTTGAGCCACTCTTACCAGATAACTGGCAGGAGGCACAACTCCTGCAGTGACTTTCTACTTGCACCCCCATCTTGGGCCAGTAGAAGTGCATGGATAACCTTTGCTTGGTCCTCTAATCCCAAGGTGACCAGTAAGGGGCACTTCATGCACCAACTGCAGGAGGAAGGGTCTTACAGCAAGGGGGACCACCAACCTCCTATGGTCTCCTTCTGTAGACTCTCTGGGCTCACTATATAGGAGTCCACCTTCCCAATAAATCTGATGCTTCCCAGGAGGTTCACCCTCAAGCTGGGAGCAGGCCTGTCGCCTTAGGCCTTCCAGAGATGGGCACTCATGTTGGCCTTTACTGAATTCATCCCTGTCAGGACCACCTTCTACTAACAAGTCTTTTAGTTTGGGATGGTCATTGGGGTCAAATACTTCAGGCATCGCCGCCTCCTCGTCAGGTCCGGGCGATTGACCAACTTCCTCCACCGCAGTGGTAGGTGAGTTCGGGGGAATATTTTCTTTCCCTCGTTTTGGTTTTCTGACTCCTTTAGCCTTGGGTTTCCCCTTGGGCGGGGGCAGCTCACTGATTTTGGTCAGTGCTGCCCTTGTCTGAGACCTTGTGCAGGGTCTGTCAGCAGTGTCTCCCACGAGCCCTAAAGCTCGGAGATCATTGCCCAACAAGACCTTTCCTGGGACACCTCTCTGAATGCTCACTGGAATCCTGACTGCTGTACCATTGATAGTAAGATTTACAGGTATTACTGGGAACATGAGAGGTGGGCCGTCAGCCAACTTAGTGGGCATTAGTGTAGCTCTGGCAACTTCCTCTGGGTCTACCAAGGTAGAATCCACTACAGTTCGACTGCACCCACTATCCCTTAGAGCTAGAGTATCTACTCCATTGATCAGCACACTGTCTTTAAAGTAGTGCTTGGTGTTATCTGGAATCCTAGCATAAGCCTCTGCGACTTTAGGCTCCCAGGAACCCAGGGAAACAAAAACTACCTCAGCTTCTATCCCACTGGGGAAGGAGTCTGAGGAGAAGGATGCTCCGGTAATCTCTTCTTCCTCATAGGAGGAGAAGGCCAGATTAGCAGAGTGGACCCCCAAGGTTTTGACCTTACATCTGGGATCCCCCTTTATGTGGTCAGTTGCTCCGCAAGCAAAACAAGATCCATTGGGTCTGTTTACATAGGGAGGCTTATTATAACCAGAGTTCTGTTTTGGAGGCTGACCTCCACTACCCTGTGAGTTCTCTTGTGTCTTACCCTTATTCTTCTTTTTGTGGCCCTTTTGGAAAGAAGATTTATCAGTTTCCCCACCCTCCTTACCTTTGGACTTTTTCCCTTCCTCCTGCTTAACAGGATGAGTCTTGTCCTTATGGGACACTCGATGTGACACCCATAAATCTGCTGCAATGGCAAGCTTCTTAGGATCTATCTCCTTTGAATCTGCCAAATGCTGCTTAAGCTCAGGGGAAGAAGATGCAAAAATATGTTCCAGCATGATAAGACTTATCATACCTTCAAAGGTAGAAACCTTATAACCTTCGACCCAGCCAGTCAAGTTTTTTAAGGATTCGGTTACATAAGATACCCAAGTACCACCTTCTTTCTTCTTATACTCTCGGAATCATTTTAAATATTGGGCAGGAGTCTTTCCAAACTTTAAAATGAGAGTTTGATTCAACATTGCAAAATCTGCTCGCTCAGCCTTCGACATTTCCATAATGGCACTGCAGCCAGAATGGGGTAGTCTGCTAAGTAACCAGGCATTTTTATCAGCATTGTCAACTTGTTGAACTTCGCATGCATACTCAAATGTATTCAGCCAGTCCATAATGTCATTCTTTTCCTCATACACACTGAGCAGATCTTTTGGAAACCTTGGATGAGAGGAGGCCCCAGACCCATGTCCAGGACCCTTGGATCCATTGGCAACATGAAGCTTGGCCAGTTCCAACTGGTGATCCCTGTCTTTCTGTTTTTCTGCCTGTTCGATCTTTAGCTTGGCCCTATTGAACTCAAGCTCTTCCTGGAGTTTGGCCATATTGAACTCAAGCTCCTTCTGCCTAAACAGCAGCTCTTGCTTCTTGAATTCAAGCATGGCTTCCCCATCAGTACTGGCAGAGGAAACATTGGACATTTCATCCTCCCTGTCCTCATGGTCGCGGTGGACCAGTGCAGCAGCAGAACTGTCAGTTCTACCAGTGAGAGCAGCCCCACCTCCTTCTGCACTGTCCTCTGAAGCTATAGCGCTAAGCTGAGCTTCTTGCCACGCCATGATTCTTTGAATCATTTCCATTTTTGTGCCTTGCGAGGAGACACCTCTTTCAGCACACATCTTTTTCAATGTTTCGGATTTAGAAGCATTTAAAGTTAACAAGGTACTTGTTTCCATACTGTTTAGTTTGGACTATGGCCTTTAAAAAGTTATACTACGACAATTCACTACGTGTCCTGTTAGGAATAACTTGAAAGGCCTTCGCTCGTGCGCAACACTGGATACCTTCAGTCGTATCCCACCGCTGTACACCAATTTGTTAAGATGGATTTCTGAACTCTGTCCTGGAGGGGCAGAGGTTCAGAAGGCCAGCCTAGTTTCTTGGAACAGGGTAACCACTGGACAAGCCAGACCAATCAGGGTAGCAATGGCGACGGTAAAGACTAGGTCTCAAGAGGGGTGAGGGTGACTGAAAGCCCGCAATGAGCATACAAAGCAAGGACGCTTACAAATTACTCCAGACAGGTGTAATATTAAAAATATAGACACATTTATTACAAGGCCTTTGTAACATCGACTATAGTAAATAATCACGGTAAAACTCCAGTAAACCAACACATCACAATCAATACAATATATATACAAGACCGAGGGGTCTAAAGAGTTAGAAGCACAAAATATGCAGACCACCTAGATGGGGGGGGAAACAGGCAGTGCAAGTAATCGTTAGACCCAGTTCGACATCATAGGCCACCTAACTAGAAGGAAGTCCGAGCCCTACGAAGAGTGGAGCCTTGTGCTCAAAAGTACCTGCACATGCGGGTGCCAGTGGGCAAAGGAGAGTCTCTTCAGGGAAATCAGGCAGTTCAGAGAGGTGAACAAAACGATGATGAACAGATCCCCGCTACTCAAGTGCGGCCTCCACTTGTGGGCAGAAGCAGGGCGTGATTGCGGAAAAGGGTTGCTGTTTACAACAGCGATGGAAAGCCACAGGCTCCTGCGGGAGGGCGACCGGTTAGGGTATTGACTACTCACCGGTCCCCGATGCAGGCAGACCCAGGCTTCTCCGGTTCAGTTTTAGTACTGGCAGGTTCAGATGCGATCAGCAGGATGTCTCGACGCCGTGTAGATTCCGCGACAGCAGGAGTCAGGGTCGAGGGTGTCCCAAATGCAGCGAACACGCACAGATTGTTACCACAGCAGGGCAACTCGGCAACCGCGGGTATTCCGGTCCCAAAGCACACGTCTCACTTCAGACCTGGGAACGCCAAGTGTACGAATCGTGTGAGAGTGTCGAGGACTCAGAATTTAGCAGCAGCCAGACGGCAGTGACAGAGCAAGATTCCTGTGTAGGCTGGTCAGTCCACTGGATGGCCCAGGGACGCTTCCGAAGGCTTACGTACAGGATTTGGTGAAGATGCCGAGAATAGTTGTTCCCACTATTCTAAAGGGTCGAAGCACCTTTGCAGACCTTCTCGTACGATCAGAGGCCGAGTGGTCTCGCAGGATGACAGCAGTGCAGGGTGCCAAACCTTCAGCGGGTCACCAGCGATTCCTCGACTCAGCTTCTTAGTTGCAGGATAATTGGCCCCTTATCCTTCGTTCATGAGAACTCAGGAGATCGACCTGGTAGTGGGGTTTTCAGCCTCCTCTTATCCAGATTTCCCTTCGCGCCAAAACGGAGAGGGCCCAATGGGAGATCTGCTCGTAAAACACACACACCATACGTGGACCTATCACGGACCACGGTGGTCCCAGGCATTCAGGACACTCTAGACTCTCTGGCACCCAGGATGTGTATTGGGAACAGACGTCCCAGCCCACATCCTGGAGGCACACACAAGGCATGCAGAAGCCCGCGAAAGTGTTGTGTTTCACGGGAAAGTGCATGACCAAATAAGGACTGCCCCGGGTCGGCTCGACCTGGGTGAAGGTGAAGGGGCAAGACGGTCAGCGGACAGGACAAAGGAGCTCGTGGCATGGCCATTTTGGAGGCCAGGCCACCCATTTGGGCCAAACGAGGGAAGTGCGGTTAACATGGCAAAAAGGGGTTCAAAACACAAAGAAACAATAGCTGCCACCAGTCCTGTCCGTGACACACTTGCACATTTCATAATAGTCCAGCGAGAGACCCAAGAGCGCGGTAATGTAAGTTACGGTGCACTCTTGTTTCATGTTGCTCAAAAGCTGCAACATGAGGAAAGGACTAAGGGAAACGAAGTCTCCCAGTACTGACTGTCTTAAGGGCATGTCAGTTTCCCCAGAAGAATTGAGCGAAAGCCCAGAGGAGTGCGGCGGAAGGCTGCGCTTCTCTGGCAAAGTCTAGATCAGGGTGTAAAACAACAGCAAAAAGTTTGGGGGTTGCCACATGGAAGGAAAATTACCTACAATTATGAAATCTTTCCTAACAGGAGTATTGCCTTACTAAAATAGTATTGGAACCATGCAGGAATATCAGACCAGGGCCGGTCTTTGCATCAGGCAGCTCAGACGGCTACCTGACGTCGGTCAGCCTCTAGGGGGCGCTCGCCTGAGCCTCAAGCCACTGCAAAGCCACTGCAAAGCCACTGGGCCAGGTCGCACGCACCAGCCAAAGGAATATGAACGTAAGTTAACAACACATTAAAATGATGCATCATTAGGCAGCCTAAAACTGCCTAATGATGCATCATTTTAATGTGTTGTTAACTTACAATCGTATCCACGCTGCAGCGAGTGGCAGCCTCGTCCCTCAGGCAGGGCAGCAATTGTAGGCCAATTTGCAACATTTGTTGCTTTGACTGCCCGGGTGGCGCCGGTGTCTTTGGCGCCAGCCAGGCCCATCGACCCACGTGGCCTTCTCCAGGCCATGCGCGTGCGCACAGAAGTGCACTGCAGCACTGCTATTCGTCTCTGACACGGTTTGGGGGCTGCTGGCATTGGTGACAGCGTTGCAGTTGAAAAACAAGCCCCACGAGTGGGTCGTGCAACCGTGCGCACAGGTAAGTGTTTGGGGCGGGGGCGGGATGTGGGGGGGTAGGGAGGCGAGGCCTGTGTTGCTCTGTGTCATCTTGCTTCCAAGGCGAGCACGTTGCCGGACACCGAGGAGGTACCAGGCCGAGATAGTCATGATTGATGACTTCAAAGGTAATTGGTCACTGGATCAAGTTTGAATGATGTGCTGAGAAGGGGGGACAGAGCCCGCAGACCCCCTCCCCCCCTCGTCTTGTAATGTCTCAGACATCTCTCTGTCTCCTCAGTGCATTCTAATGGCCCAATGGCCCAGTGCTGCAAAGCAGAACAGTTGCTCCGGCTTTCACACGAGATGTAAATAACTTCTGCACAGATAGAATTACTAGCATGTACGTGTGTGCATGTTCTTGTGCTCTGCTTTCTGCATTTGTGCAGCAAAAGCTGGAGGCAGAATATTCCCGGAGACAAGTTACCCCGTTCACATATCGTATCTAGTATGCGTTTGATCTTTAAGTGACAATTCCCAAAAGTTATTGGTCTGAAAGCGTTTTGGACTCTGGCTTTGATTCTGTGGGGCTGATTTTGTTTTGCGTGTTAAAATGTCTGAAACCTATTTTACAGGTGGAAACTAGCGTTTCTCCTCTATATGACGTTCTCTAATATTTTGATGGCATTTTCCGCAATTACTTTGGTGACAGAATGTGTAAAGTTCATTCTTCTCTTACTCCCTCCAGAAAACACCAGGCGAGATCCATTGGGCTTTGTTATAATGCCAGCTGCCATACACGTACATGATGGCCGACATGGCTGCTTATTTTCAGTTATGGTGTCCTTCCTTTCCACCCCAACTCAAAACAACTTCCAAAGCCCCTTACCATTTAAAACGGTGTGTGTGTGTGCCACAACCTGCTGCCCCTTCAACAGTGTTCATTCCCACATCGTAACTGTTTGTGTTCATTGCATTTTGTTGTTTAAAAAAACAATAAAATATGTTACACAAATGCAAATCACATATTTTGCCTGCTTTCAAGACCAGGCCTTCCCGAGACAATACATATAAGAACAGTCTGTCTGCCTCAACCCATCCCATATCTCCAGTGCCTTAAGTGGCACTACAAAATGACCAGGACTCTTCAAGGGGGCGTGGCCTAATGGCTGGGGTCACCTGCTGGCCCGTTAGGCCACGCCCACTGGACGAGCCCCGGCTCAATGGGCTACTGGCACCCCTGCCAGGCAGCCTTTTGTAGAGATCAGCACCCTCTCCCCAGGTGCTGATCTCTGCATTTATTTTCTAAAGGCTGGCCTGGCAGGGGATAGCGCCTCTCCTATTCAGCCTTAATGGTGGCCCTGGCCCTCGCCAGCTGGGGAGGGGCAGTGTCACCATTAAGGCTGAAAGGGTGAGGCTGCTGGAAGCAGAGGCCGTTTCCATTAATACTGAACTCCCGCGAATCTGCGGGAGCTTCAGGATTCAGGAAACAAGGCCTCTGCTTCCAGCAGCCTCACATTTTCTCCATAATGGTGGCACCGGCCCACGGGCATCTATGGCTGAAAGGCATTTTTCTGCCTGAAGCTCTCGCACACGTGCGAAAGCTTCACCCTATAGAAAAAAAGCCTTTTTGTGTAGTGGCCGGGGCTGCCACAGGAGATTAGTGGGCCCCGGCAGGGCCCCGCCTCAAAACAAGATTTTGGAGACTCTCCCCCACTTAAAGCCCTGCATACCTCCAACCTGTCGCTCATTTTCCGGATCTTCTAATGAAGATTAAACCCTTAGGTAAAGGGTTTACCTGGGGCCCACCAACTAGAAGCAGTGGTTGAGGGATCAAGTCCTACGTTTGCAGTACGGAGCGAGTGGAGCGGGGTTCTGCCTTGCCTTATCAGCACAAATTTGAAAGTGGTGAATTTGGTCGACCTTAATTTGATTGCATTTTATTCTTGTTTTTATTTACTTGTAATGGGGGTTCCAATGCACCCCCTCCACCCTGCCCACTTCCTTCCTGTCCTTTCCCGCATACCCCCAGCCTCCCCTCTCTGTTAGTATTATATGTAGTGTATACGTCAACCAAATTTACCACTTTCAAGATTGTGTCAACTAAACCTTCATACACAGACACAAGGGTATAGGCTTATCACTTTGAATAACATAGTTCCCCACAAAGAAGTACTGTTTAAATACTTTGTGGCACAGAAAATGTTTACGTAGCAAGTCAGTGTCTGTGCACAGAAGCTCCTGAAGTGAAGTGGGTTTTTACACATTAAGCACAAGTTTAGGTCCTTCCAGTGGCATGGCGAAGGGAAGGTTACATGTGGCACTGGTTGTTACAGGTTACATGTTCAAGCATGACAGCGACTGCACAATGTGTGGCACATGTTTGTGTGTAAGGGAAGGTGATGGATCCAGGTTTGCAACTACAGCCCCCAGAATCAGTCAACTACATGTTCTCTGTGCATGTGACCACCCAACCCATCATCGTTGGGGGTCAGTGCATTTAAGGTGTCAAAAAGAGCGGCATGAACCAGCTCGAGCAGAACTTAAACCAGTGGAATTTCATGTGCTGGCTTTCAAACTTTTATAGAGGGGTGACCAGAAAAGTTTGTGGTTCCCTCAAAGGTCATCAACAGTGATTCTTGCCATGTCTAGTCACCAGTTCGTTTTGTCTTCCTGCTCCATTGCTTTGTTTTTCTTGAAAACTTCTTAAACGTCATTGAAGCAAATTTTATTTATTTATTGTTCTTATATAGCGCCCAAACCCTGAGGTGCCAAGGTGCTTTAACTTGAAAGGTTCCATTGATAGAAAACAATAGTGCTTACAGTTACGACATTAATACAAAGTGGGCGGGTAAGTACAAGGTGCTTGCCACATATTGCATGGCGGCAGCAAGATATACAAGTAGTGGGCAAAGCCTTTGCATCTTTAGGAAACTGGGGCCCCAATCATAGGGCGGCTTAGATCAAACTTTATGGGACATTTTTTGGTTGTCATTTTTAGAGGTCGGGAGAGGGGCGCCAACAACAATGCTTCCCGCCTGGGGTACAATTTGGTGTAAAACCAGCCCTGTATCAGACAATTTGTTACTGAAGGGTGTTGTGCAGATGCTTGATATGATTAATTCAGAAAGTAAAATCACTGAAGTAATAATAGCAGGAGATCTAAATATCAAGTGCTTAGCATCAAAAGAAGCAGATTCCATAGAGGCCATTTCAAGATGGATGGTCTTAATGCTTGAGAGACATTTCATTATGGTTAATGCTACATTAAAGAGTGACATGCCACCCAAGCCAACGTGGACGTGTGGTGGGTCTATCTCAATCGTCGATTATGTCTATGTTCAGTTAGAAATGCTCAATGCAACAACCCATTTTGAAGCAATCCAGCAGATCCAAAGTGATCATTATCTTTTATTGCTATCCTGGAAGCAGGTGGTACCTAAGATCATGAATATCTATTACACAACTACAGTACTATTATCTGGTGGGAGAAATAGATTGAGATGGTCGAAGGATTGCCTGCAATATTTTCACAATTGCCTCTCCGCCAAAAATATGCTACTTAACCCGAAATTAGTTGAATCACATGGTAAATATGTTGCGATCACGAGTCTATTTAAAATTCAAACAGTACAAACACCAAGACCATGGTGTGACATAAGCACTCATTTGATCAGAGTGTACGTGACAAAACCACACAGATGTGAAAAGACATTAGAGCAACTGTGCAAATAAAAATAGATATAACACTGGCCGCGATACCGAAAATCAAGACCAGACATCGTAATTGGTGCAAATCTCATTGAGCACTCTAACTGCAGCAAGATGGTGAACACATGCTGAAAGTGATAGCGTCCAAGAATACTGGGAAAATCTGTGCAATATTAAATAATGCAAACCAGGATCACCAATTGCCTTTCCAAACCAATGCTGTCCAAAAAACGACTTGGATTCAATACTACGATCAACTTTATGGTCAGTTGTATAATCAAGAAAACTTAGCACCTAAATTGTGGAAGTCTAATGACACAATTATTATCGATAAGGATGGTATCTTGTTGCAAATAGCTAACCTGAGTGGGTCGAGAGCCCCCGGCCTGGATGGACTTACAAACGTAATGTTAAAAGCTCATCCTGAAGCCTGGGCTCAAATTCCGCTCGACCAATTTAACAATATATTGCAGATGATAAGACAGATACCTCCTACATGGAGAAAATCAATTGTAAATCCAATATTCAAAAAAGGAGACTGAGACCTTCCTCAGACTTATCGGCCGATTGTGTTACTAGATGTCCCTGGGAAAAAGTTTGTGTGACTCATTTTAAGAGACTTTAAACTCTGGGTGAATAACATGTACTTGACTGATACATTCCAGACAGGGTTCATAGCAGGAATGGGCACTATGGTAAATCTCTTAGCATTATCTTTAATTAAACGTTGAAGCTTATTAGCAGGACAAGCAGTTTTCATGGCCTTCATTGATTTTAAAATTAATTTTGTTCCTATTTCTAGAGAATTATTATTCAGAAAATTGGGGGAAGCAAACTGCCCCAGCTATATCCAAGCACTAATAACCTAATGTTATGCTAACACATCTGTGCAAATTAGATTAACCCCGAATGGCCTACTCTCCCAGCCAATTAAAACATACAAAGGCCTAAAACAGGGCTGTATTTTAGCAGCACCACTTTTTAAATTGGTATTGATTTGATGAAGCTAGTATCAGATGCACCCAAATTGGCCGTAGAGTTTTCTCTACGCCAAATTTGGGTGCGTCTGGCTGGCTGTTTTATGCCGATGATTTTGTTTTAATTTCTAAAATGCCTATAGGCCTACAAAATGTACTGACTGCTTTAGAATCATATGCAAAAAAAATGTTTTACTGATTAATTTAGTAAAAACTAAAGTGATTAGTTTTTATCCGAATAAATGTAAGAAAAAAAGAACAACATTTAAGTAGAAAATTAATAACAGCCCTGTTGCACCAGTAAATGAGCATCACTATCTTGGGCTTAGTATGAATAAAAGCTCGGTTGATTTACCATACCATTTAGACTTAAAGACGAAAATGCAGACAGCTGTATCACAAGCCAGAGTGATACACCAGAAATATGGTAAATTTATCTATAAGCCACTAATAATTTTTTACCGGCAAAAAACGGTGCAGATACTGATTATTCCATATGGGGCTGCTGAGACCATTTGGATCAAGTTGTGTTATACTGGACTAGGCTTTAAGGGGCCTTTCGGAAAAAACTCCTGATGTTACCGGCTGGTCAGCCCATGGCAATTCTAAGATATGAGCTGGGGTGGCTTTCCTTGAACATAAATGTTGTGTGGAAAATATTAATGTTATATAGAAAATGTTTAGCTGATCCCATTCCAAACTCCATTCTAGATGCTGTAGCCACGATGTTGACCTCTTCTATAGATACGTCACTGGAACCTTGGGTGATACTTGCAACCCAATATATGGAAGATGCAGACATATCGTTAAACATGCTCATATATAATCCAACAAACACTAAAACCAAAGTGTGGTGGTATGACTGGAGGATAACTTGGGAATCCTGCCAAAAGTATAAAAGCTTCCATTCAGGAGCCCCGATGTTAAAACAGCTGAATTGCCTAGAACCCTACATGATACAATTCTTAGATGCTAAATATAGGACTGTGTTTTTAAGATTCAGATTAAACAAGTGGCCCACTCGAGACCTTTTGGGTTCTAGAGCAAACGTACCCATTAATGAAAGAATATGTCGCTACTGTAAAAACGAGACAGAATTGGAAACATTGAATCATATACTGGTTTATTGTCTGGCACTACAGGACTTAAGGGAAGTGCATTTGCTGCATTTATTTAAGGAGTACAGAATACTAACACCTGATAATGTCTGGTGTAGAATTTATAAAGGTGAACATATCACCATTATAGATGCAATGAGATTCCTGGACGTGCCAAAATTGGGACTGTCATCCAAATGATTCAATATAAGTCTAGGAACAAATTGCACAACCGGAAATGTTAGAATTATTTTAGAGTTGTAATTTTAAGGATTGCATGTATTCTAATTTCTGTGATGTATATTGATGATGTTTTCATAACTGTACTCTTAGTTTGTAAGATGTTTCATATAATTTTCAATGAATTTGATATACTGATTTCTGACGTACAGTGGGGTCATGTCCATTCGAATTGTGGATTGCAAAGAGAGGCCACTTCCGTTTGTACTCAACAACAGACGGTCCCGTGCATGCAATTTGTTTTTTTTTTAAACTTTAGTTTTTATTGGCATTTTTAAAGTCAAAACAGCACAGTACCCCCAATCCTCTCCCTCCCTGCTCCCCCTGTCCAAACCAACCAAAACAACAGAAAAGAGACCAAACTTTCACATCTTTTTCTAGTTCTTTAGAGCGCTGCGACGTGCGACCAACTTCGTTGCTGGCTTAAGGCCGATGCCGTCCCGGGCCGCGGGGACCCCCCGTTGGGAGCAGTCTTTCTCAGTGGTGACCCCGCCCCGACTGACTGGGGGTACGATCTCAGGACTAATGTACATCCCATCCCCATGTCTGCTGGACCCCATACCATTCAGCGAGGAATGAGGATGAGTCCTTGTTTACCAGGGCGGTCAATTTGTCCATCAAAAACATGTTCTTAAGTTTTTTCGTCCAATCTTCTTTGGAAGGGGTTTTCGGGCTCTTCCACCTCTGGGCCAGGGCCACTCTCCCCGCTCTCAACATAGTTTCCCACATCCTTGGGTACCGGTGTATTTCCTCATCCTCCGGGGGGAGGCCCAGCAGCATGGTCAACGGGCTGAGGGGCAGAGGGACCTCCGTTACCTCCGCTATCCAGTCTCTCACTGATTCCCAGTAGGTCTGCACCTTCAGACATAGCCACCACATGTGGCCTCGGGACCCCATCTGGCCACAGCCCCTCGGGCATTCTGGTGATACCCCAGCGAACATTTTCGAAAGTTTTGCCGGGTCCCTGTGCCACCCCTGCAGGATCTTAAAGTTATGTTCCATATCCGCAGTAAAAAGGTTGCCATGAAACGATATCTTAAAAATACGAGCCCAGGCATCCTCTGATATCTCCTCCCCCGCCAGATCGTTCCAAAATCCCCGGAAGCCCCTCCTAGCCTGAAGGTCGTGGGTGTTTAGGATTGTGTATATACTGGATACCGCTCCCTTTCTGGAGGTTGCTAAATCAAGGAGTTTCTCGAAGGGAGTTAGTTGTCTCCGCAGATTTGTACCCCATGCAGGATCGTTGAGGATACACTTGAGCCGGAGGTATTAAAAAATGGAGAGGGTCCCACCTCCCAGTCCCTCCCGGAGGTCCTCGTAGCTCAAGAATTCACCCTCCCTGAACAGCTGGCCCGCCCATTCCAGTCCCGCATCGGACCAACGCTGGGATTGTCCGAACCCTCTACTGCCCAGTTTCTGGGGGGGCCCCCACAGGGAGGTCATGGGGGACGTCCAGGAGGAAAGATGGCCTGTTCGGGGGCACTCTCTCCAGACGTCCCAGAGAACGCCCAGGGTCAGGTGAGATAGTACTTGTTTCGGTATGGATTTGCGAGGGGCCCACAGGAGGTCCCGGACTTTAAGGGGGTGGACATCCATGTCCTCCAGATATGACCAGTATGTTCGCAAGCCTTCCTTCATATGCTCTAGGAGGACCCGCAGTTGTGCTGCGTGATAGCACAGTTGGAAGTCTGGGAATCCAAATCCCCCCTCCTCTCTTGGAAGCGTTAGGGTGGTCCTACCAATCCGTGGAGTTTTCCCCTGCCAAATGAAATCTCGGACCCCCTTGTGCAAATCTATGAAGGTTTGAGCGGGTACCCGGGTAGGGAGGGCTGTAAAGAGGTACAAAAGCCGGGGCAGAATGTTCATTTTAACTGCCGTCATCCGGCCATAGCATGAGAGGATCATTCCTCCCCATCTCTTCAAGTCAGAGGCTATCTCGGACAGCATGGGTTTGTAGTTGGAAGCCCCCAGTCTTGATAGGTCCCTTGTGAGGAGGACACCCAGGTATTTTATGGTTTTCTTGCCCACGGCTATCCCATGAAACCTGGTCAGGGGGTCTAGTACTGGGTCCACAAGGCGCATCGGGAGGAGGACAGACTTAGCAGTGTTGATTTTCAGGCCTGAGAAATGCCCAAATGTGCTGACCAGGGACAGGAGGGGGGGAAGCGAGGAGCCCGGGTCCACCAGGTATGCCAGAATGTCGTCGGCAAACAGGGAGAGTTTGAATTCCACTTCTCCCCTTCTTATGCCCCTGATGTCTGGGTGGGACCTGACCGCTATGGCCAAGGCCTCCATTGTGAGGACATATATTAGGGGGGATAGGGGGCAGCCCTGTCTAGTCCCTCGGGTGAGGGGGAAAGATTCTGACAGCACTCCATTCACCTGGACTCTTGCGGTGGGGGCTCTGTAGAGGGCAGCAACCCAGCTCAGGATGTGTGTCCCAAAGCCCATTCTTTGGAGTAGGAGGATCATGTAGCTCCACTCTACTCTATCGAAAGCTTTCTCCGAGTCCAGGGATAGTATGCATGCTTCGAGATTTGAGTTTTGGCCGAAATGTACTATGTCTATCGTTTTGCGGATATTATCCGATCCCTGTCTGCCCCTAATGAACCCCACCTGGTCCCCATGGACTAACTTCTGCATTATACCCTCCATTCGTCTGCCCACCACCTTGGCCAAGATTTTAACATCGATGTTGAGCAATGATATGTGTCGGTAGGAGGAGCATTCCCTCAGGTCTTTACCTTCCTTGGGGAGGACCACTATAATGGCACCCATCATGGAATCGGGGAGGGTGCCCCCCTCCAAGACCTCGTTGAAGACCCTCGCCAGATAGGGAGACAGGGAGGACCGGAACCTCTTATAAAAATAGACCGAGAAGCCATCTTCCCCCGGGGAGGTCCCCACCTTCATCCCGCTGATCACCTTTTCCACCTCCTCCTCGGTCACCCGACCCTCCAGGCCCTCCGCCAGTTCCCGCGAAAGGGACGATATATGTATGGAGCTGAGAAATTCCTCAATTTGGGCATCGCCACCGTCATATTCGGAGGCGTATAGTGATTCGTAGTATTGGCAGAAGGCTTCACTTATATGGGGGGTGTCACAGCCCAGTGTTCCCTTGCTATCCCTCACCTCCTTCACCATCCTGCTTCTCTGGACCTCCCTCAATTTCCAGGTCAGGATCCTGTCCGCTCTGTCCCCCTTCACGTAATATTTCTGTTTAACCATTTGGAGGCTCCTCTTTGTTTTGTGGAGGAGAAGATCCTTCAATTGGAGCCTATAGTCCTCCAGGGCGGCCACGCGGTCTCGCTCCAGGGTCCGTGCCGGGGAACCTCCCGGTTGGAGGTGAGCTATTTTTTCCCTCAAAATCCTCTCTTGGGCTTCCCTTTCCCTCTTCTGTCGGGAACCTATTTTTATGAGCACTCCTCTTAGGGTCGCCTTAAAGGCGTCCCAGAGGGTGTGCGTCCCCACCTCCCCGTTGTCATTGAGCTCAAAGAACTCTGTAACGGCATCCAGGACAGTCTGGGCATGTACCTCGTCCCTCAGGATGGCGTCGTTGCATCTCCAGCGTCCCCTCCGTTCTCTACACCAGTCCCCTGCCAGGGTGACCCTTACCAAGTCGTGGTCCGACCAGGGGACGGGGTCTATCCTGTAACCCGCAATGTGAGGTCGGAGTACCACGTCCACGAGGATATAGTCTATCCTCGAGAAGGCCCTGTGGGCGGAGGAATAGAACGAGAAAGAGGGAGTCCCTGCCTGGGGGGTAGGTAGTGTGTCCGCCAGGTTCAGGTCTTCATTTACCCTCTGAAAGCAACGTGCCGAGGCGTCTCCAGCGGGTCTGGGGTTGGGTGGACCCACCCGTTGTCTATCTCTAGATGGGTCTAGGACCATATTGAAGTCGCCTCCCACCACCAATGGGCCCTGGACAAAGGTTTTCAGCCTTTCCCCCACTCCCTCCCAGAATTGGGCCTGGCTCTCGTTTGGGGCATAAACTACCGCCAATGTTATGGGCAATCCCTGTAGGAAGCCTCCTACGAAGAGGAAGCGGCCCTCTGGGTCCCTCAGAACGGAATCTTTTTCGAAACCCAACCCCCTGGCAATCAGAATTGCAACCCCTCTTTTCTTTCCTTTGTGGGATGCATGGAAAACCTCCTCGATTCCGCCTCCCCGCAACTTGTGCTCCCTCCCCCTCGCCCAGTGTGTTTCCTGCACGAAAAGTAGATCTAGCTTCGCCCTCCTAAATTCCCTGCTGATTAGGGATCTTTTCGTGGGAGTGTTCAAGCCCCGTACGTTTAGGGTCTCCACCCCTAGGACCGGCCGGCCATCACCATAATCGCTGTCGCCTTTCCCCTTGGTCACCGGTGTCGCATGGTCGCTCTCACCCTGCATACTGTGTTTATTCGTCTTGGCCTCTTTGAAACGTTTTCCCAACTTACCCCTCAACACTTTTCCCGCCCTAAAACCCCCAACTTGTGAACAAACCCCCATCCGCCTCCCCGGCGTCCAGCCATGTAGTTCTTCCATTCCTGGATTAGTGGCTGGACCACCAGCCGGATCCCCCGGCCAGGCTTCACTTACAAATCTCGTTAACGTGAGCCCCTCCCCCCCATCTCGACTCTCCCCCGAACCGCTCCAATTGGGCACAGTTGTGTGCCCCCCCTAAAACCGCATATACTTGCAGTTCGAGGGGGTGCAGCAAACAGAGCGACCCCAGGGTCCTCTTGGTTTTCGATCTCGGTGGTCTGTATAGGGTCGCAGGTGTCGTCCTCCATCGGTGTTGGTGGTGTGTTCAGTTTCTTGAACTTCCTAGCGCCAGTTTTTCTGCTTCTGGAGTTGGGCTGCCCGGGGGTGCCTCTGCTGAGCGCTTCCGGACCCACTGGTCCCCTCCGGGGGGTGGGTGCTTCCACATAGTCTTGAATAGCACCCTTGATGTCTTCTTCCGTTACCAGCGTTGTGCGTTGGCCTAGGTATTCGAAGGACAGGGAGAAGGGGTATCCCCATCTGTATCGGATGCCCTTCTCTTTCAGTTGTTGTGTCAAGGGGCGGCACATCCTTCGTTTAGCAAGAGTATAAGCTGAGAGGTCTTGAAAAATGGCGATTTGTGCACCGTTATAAGTTATCGCCCCCGCCTTCCTTGCCGCCTCTTGGACTTTGGCTTTCTCCGTGTAGTAGTGGAAGCGAGCTAGAACCGATCTGGGGCTCCCCGATCTTCCCCCAGCCCTGTGCACCCTGTCGAACATGAGTTCCGTCGTCATTTCCTCGGCAAACAGGAGGGTGATGATGTCTCTCACCACTCAGGTCAGCTCCCTCTCCGTTTCGCCCTCCGTCTCCGGGATCCCAAAGAACCTTAGATTGTTCCGCCTTTCCCTATTTTCATAGTCGTCCATAATCCTGGTTCTCTCTTCGTCCCTCTTTTCCAGAGCCACAAGTCGTGTATCGAATTGGATTTCCTGGGATGTAGAGGACGATTGGTAATTTTCTATTTGCAGGACTCTGTCCTCGATTTTGTCTACCCTTTGGTCCAGTTTCTCGAACTTCTGGGCAATGTCGGATCTCATTTCTCTAATCTCCTGGAGGATGGAGGCGAAACCCCTCTCCATCGCCGCTGCGGATTGGTCCTTGGATTCAGCGTGGGCCATGGTTCCGGAGGTATTGGGGACCTCGGTGGAGTTCTCTGTTTCTTGGAATCGAAACGTTTGTAGGGCCTTCTTCCAGCTCATGGGGTGTTGTTGATCCCCTGCCGTGGGGTCTGCTGCGGACCGAGGGGCCTTTGGGGAGAGCACCGTGCTGTTCCGGGGCCAGTCTGTGGTGCGTCGCTCCTATGGGGATTGCAGACAACGGGTTGTCACCTGCGGGTTGTGGGGTAGTCCTTCAGGCGGGCACTCGCCCTGCCCGCTGAGGACGGGGGCCTCTCACCTGGTTCGCGGGCCACTTGCGTGATCAGGGTGGGCCTGGGGTCAGTGATGTGCGGGGCGCCAAAGGTGTGTTCCAATGCCCTTGAGCAGCATGGTCGTGAGGTCTCCCTTCAGGTCTTAATTGTTCAGCGCCTCCCAGCTGCGTGGTGCGTCGTGGCCCTGTGGGCCCCTGGAGTTGTACTGCGCTGACCTGGGCCCGCGGTGTTGTGAATATCTCCGGGGTGTGGGCTTTAGTGATGAGTTAGTCCCGCAGGCGGGCACTCGCCCCGCTTTACCCAGAGCGGGGGCCTCTCACCTGGATTGCCGGACCTCTGTTTCCCCCCTGGGGCGGTGTCCCCGGGTACCTCCTTTAGACAGCGGGTTCTCGCTCCGGGGCGCGGCCTTGGGGGTCTACCCCTGCGATGCCCTCGGTCATGGGGGTCCGTGCCGCCCGCTCTCTGGCTGGGAGCCACTATTGTGACCCAGGGTGGGGAGATCCGGCTGGCGTTGATAGTGTATGTCTCGGTTCTCGTGGGGGGAACGGCTCCGCCCCCCCACCCGAGTTGAAGCGTCGCTGGAGAGCGTCCTCACCTGGGTGTCCTCTGGCGGGGCCTGGCCTCCCGCGCCGACCCCACAGGCCCCTACCGCCTCGCCGCGGTGTCCGGAGCGGCGCCGGGAAAGAGTCCGTCTCCTCCCCGGGGGGGGAGAGGGGTAGCCGCTGGGGCCCGCACGGGGAGCGCCGTTCCCCCGACACTCACCTTTCACCTCCTGGGCCCGGGGGAGGGCGTGGCTCTTCTCCCCGACTCCCGAGCCGCGGAGGGATCCGCCGTATCATGCGCCGATGGACGCGACGTCGTCCCGGCCGCGCACCGGCACTCGCGGTTCTCCGGTTCCACTTGGTGCTGGAGGGCCGGCTCTTCGAGCGGGGGCGTCACGGGGGGGTCGCCTGCTCCCGCCGCTCGTTGCACTTGCTGGGGGAGTCTCGGGGGGGCTCAATCCCCTGGATGGGCCCAGCTTCGGCGGGAGCTCCGCAATCAGGCTGCCATTGCCTGTGCGCCCCCTGGTGGCCTCCCGTGCATGCAATTTTTAACTCTTTCACCACATGGTGGAAAAGTAAACAGTTAAACAGATGTGAATTGCCTTTACATTTTACTTTTTCACTACGTTGGTGAAAAAGTCAAAATATCTCCCAAAATTTACGAGAGGGAGACATTTACAATGGATTCCGCCTGCTTTTACCAAATGGTAAATTCAGGTGAACACCACAGGAATCCAGTGGATTACCATCAAAATTCACATTTGCAGTGATGCAGCCAGATTTGTAGGCGATGGGGGCAGGAACAGTAGGCGGACGTGTAAAGATCACCCTGCTCCCCAACTGTGCGGATTAGTAACAATGCCTGTAAAAGGGTACTTGTACCAGCAACTTGGCGTATCTGCAGGGCACGTACAATGACCCTCAACATCTCCGTAGACTATCTTCTTAATAATAATGCACCTTGGCTTTATTGCAGGAAACGCCTTCATCTTTGAGTAGGATATGTTCTGTGTAAAGCTTACGCATTTTCGTTTGTCGTTAACAGGTGCACGCGTGATATAGACATACATACTGAAATGACGCTAGTTAGATAGTCTTAAAATTGGACAATGTGTGATCTCAATATTTGATCAGCTTGCCAAATTGAATTAAAAAAGGGTCTCAGTGCTCCCCCCAATTAAGGGGTGCCCATTCTGCATGGGAGTGGATAGGGAATGCGCTACAATGCACGCATGGTTACTTTCTCGTCCCCCAAACATTCACCTGGCCCCCAGTTACCACAGTAGCAGCTCATGCTTCCCACCTCCCCACTTTGTACCCATTATAAGATGATACTTGAGGAAAATAGGAGTCTATTCTTTCACTAAAACCACATTCCAAAAGAGGTGCATTTATCGAAAAAGATACGTTAATATCTGCTGACAAAATAAGTGTCTTTACTGAATTTTCTTTGTGGAGACCATTTGTATCCAGAAAATAAGTTTATATTTTGGGGGGAATTGAAGTATGTATTTACTGAAAAAGAGAAATCAGTATTTGGGAAGAAAATTATTGAAAATGACGAGTTGATATTTTCTAAATATGCCAAGCTGATACTTCAGGGACACATGTTGGCAATGTTGAGGCATAATTTCCATTATGCAAGAAAGCCCTTTCTAACTGCTACCGCTGTTGCTTTACGACTTACAGCAAGGGGACATTTCGTAATAAACACTCATAGCTTTTATTACGTTATTGACGCTATTGATTGAGCTATTGGAGTTTTTTGTTCACTCTCAGACTTCTCAGATTGTTGGCTAATTCTGAGTATCTTGGAGGGCAGGGGGGAAAGAGGGGGGTCACCTTAAGTGAGATTGGGAAGCCAGCTATGGCGCCCTCACCCTAAGTTACTAGGGGAATCCAGACGTGGACCCCTTGCTCACTATTCTTAGAGAGGCACAGCTCCACCCTATTGATGAGGTCCAACCAGACCGAAACACGTGTCTCGGGTAGCTGTTGGTACTCTTGTTCAGAGGAGATTTGCCTAGCATTTCGGTGCTGGACTGCCCCAGGACCAGGACAAAGACTGATATGGTTGGGATATTTCTTCTCTGTAAAAGATAGTGAGCTAAAGACTCTGGGTAAGTCTATCATAACCAGGACTAATGTCTGGCAAAGGGACTCCCAGGACCATCCTTGTTAATTTGCATATTTAAGTAACTTTGGGTCTCACCCTAAGTTGCTAGGGGAATCCAGACGTGGACCCCTTGCTCACTATTCTTAGAGAGGCATAGCTCCACCCTACTGATGAGGTCCAACCAGACTGAAACACGTGTCTGGGGTTGCTGTTGGAACTCTTGTTCAGTGGAGATTTGCCTAGCATTCCGGTGCTGGACTGCCCCAGGGCAGGACAAAGACTGATATGGTTGGGATATTTCTTCTCTGTGAAAGATAGTGAGCTAAAGACTCTGGGTAAGTCTCTCATAACTAGGACTAATGGCTGGCAGAGGGACTCCCAGGACCCCCCCCCCTTGTTAATTTGCCCTTGCTCTCAGTGCCTAGAAATGCAGCTGCGCCCGACCAGGGGTTCTATGTCATTCCATCACCAGTTTTTTTTGCCGACTTTTTGCCATCGATTTTGTGGCCGAAAAAAGTCATCGCACTTTTTTTTTTTTTTACTTTGGGGTGGTTCTCCCCAATACCGCTTTCCTTTTTTTTCATGACCTATTCCCCCCCCCCTTATATCCTTTTATCCCGCCATCCCCCATATTTTTAGATGAGATTTTTTGGCCAAAAATCAACGGTAAAAACTCTGCGAAAAAAACCCTGGTGATGAAGGACCATTAAGAAATGCGTGTTTCTGGGGTTGATGTTGCTTGGAGGAGATTTGCCAGGCAATGTAGTCTGGACTGCCGTTATTGGTGCGATCAGAGCGATACTCTAACATGGCAAAGAGAACTAGAATGTGACTGGCCAGCTTCTGGGTGGGGTACAACCAATAGAACAAGCTACATTACCTTTGGTTTGTCCTCAGCTAAAGAGTGCTTAGATTGCTGGCTGAGCAGATAGAGCTCTGCAGCGTGAGGCTCGAGATTGTCATATTAGAGTAGCCTAAACATAAAAATCAGGGTGCTCGAGTCTTCCCTCACACTTCGTGTTGGGGAAAAAAGGGCAGTTTTTTCTTGGAACCAATCTGCTGGATCTGAGAAATGTCTGCTGGAAATGGAATCCAAAGGGTGGAAAAAGTCCCAGAATGGACTTGGTCTGGTCAAGTTTGAGGCTAGGGGGCAGGAATCTCATACCACTTAGTGGTGTGTTGCAACTCTTCCACCCCTCTATTCTGTGAACGGCCAGTTCTATACAATATGAGGGCAAGGGCGTGAACAACCAACCCTGTTGAAAATGCAGGTGGTAAGTACCAGTTTGGCCGACCGTGAACAATAAAATAAAAAACGGACATACATCGGCCCCAAAAAGGTGTTGTCCTCTTTCTACTCCAGGCATAATCTAAAGGCCACCTAGCTCCAACCTTGCAAGTGCCACAACTGATATAGAGATACTGGACATTTTATAACAGTCCCACTAGGGGGCATTTAGAAGGGTAGTCTGCAACTAGGCTCCTCTTATTAAGGCGATGAGCCTGCAGGGGATGGACCTGGAGATTGGGATCGGGTCTGGTATGGGGCCCCAGATAGGTTCTCTATGGGCTGACCCCATATGGAGTGGATGGCACCCAAGATGTCCGGCTGCTCCTGAGACCCTGCACCTCTCACTACTATAGGCAGTCAGGTCGGCGAGTTCTCTGAAGGCTAGGGAAAGGTCCTGGGCTCATGGCCCCTGGCTTTCCACCCTAGAGCCTGGACAGAGGTCGCCAATGGCAGTAGTGTGGGGAAGGAAGGAGTCCACTTGGTTTGGTGTCCAGCGGCAGCCAGTGCTGGACCAAGTCAAGTTGGAAGGTGGGCAATGGTTGGGGCTGATTTCTCATGTGGGGTGTCGTGGGCGCAACAGCCACAGGACCCAGAAGCAGTGGTGGCTGTGGCAGGGCGGGCATGGAGGCTGCACAGACACCAGGCCAGGTAGCCTCAGTCACTGCACCCCTAATGACATTGGGACCACAAGCTCTGAAAGATTCCAGTATGGCTGATCTGATGGAGGCAATGGTTGCCAGATTTCTATCTGTGTGGGGGTGTGCTTTGAGCTGATTTGTATGGATGAGGCAAATGTGTGAGGGGTAGCTTGGAAGATGTGCTCGTAGTATTCCTTGCGTACTTCTTTCAGTCGTGGTTCACAGTTCCCCTCATTGGACTGATGGCCAGATTATGGGTCCACTGGCATGGTAGGGGGATGCCTGCAGTCTTATGGAGTTCTTTACTAGAAAGGTCAGTAGCTTGGTTGGCTGGCATGTCTGTTGGGTTGTGCCTGGAGGCTGTGCATCCTTATGGCGTTCTGGGGTTGACCTTTTTTAGGGAGAAAGCGGTTTCCGATATAGCTTTCGCACAGCACGTGTCTGCCTTTTCCCCCTTTGGCCTGCACCCCCTCCAGCAATCTAGATTGGTGGCGTCAGTGCTTTAGATCTGTGTAGGTGGTACCACTTGCTGGGGGTCAGAGCGTGGAGGCCATATTGTCTTGCGGGAAAACCTAGGTCATTATCAAATACTTTATATTAATTGTGGAACTATATTTTATATAAATGCAAGTGATTGTAATAGTAATGCAATGCATGCTTGATATGTCTCTATATTTAACTTATTTGTTGTTCTATGATAGGGATGTTTGTTAAAGGTATGTAAAGTTTAATTTTAGCTATGCCACACCTACTAAGTAAATAAAATAAAAAAGAAGAGGGGGCCCATCAGGTAAAATAGCTACTAGGGTTCTTGAACCTGCTGCAGAGCTCTGGGTGTAATCTATGCGATATGCGATATATGCTGGCCTACCAGCTCGGGTGACAAAGGTTTGAACTGCTCCCAGGGTAATAGAAAATGAGCACTCAAGATTTGCTGGGTGATGATTGTTCTTCTAGGAAACTTGGAAAGCGCTTCGACACTCCAGAGGGAGCATAAAGGGGGATAATGTGCTATATAAGAGCAGCTCCCATAGCTCTCAGCTGCTCCATGTTTAGCTTTCGTAGCCCCTGCAGTCCTGTATTTTGTCTCTTGGTATTTTTTCATTTTTCACTTTAAATCCAAGACTGCGTACCTTTCCAATGTGAAATAAACTTTTCCAATGGGAAAAAAAATACTACAGACTGCAAACCACTGCATTAATTTAAAGTAACTTTACAATGGACTTTTACAAACAAGCCCCTATATACAAACAATATTAACCCAAATAAAGTGGATTTGAAATTTTTTCCAGCTTATCAGCTGTAACATCTTACAATTTATTTCCATACGTGTGCAAATTATATGTTCATACCTGTATGAATGTATATGTCCTTCTACTTTTTCATTTCTTTTGCATAACAAAAGAAAATGTCTATACTACCTTTTCGTTCAAAATAAAAACACTCAACCATAACTAACAATGAATGAGGAGCACTGGATCAGCATTCAATGAAATTCGCAAAGGTAGACATGCAATTAAAGGGCTGATTCATGGAATTTGTGCGCTGAAAAACGGGGATTTCTGCGCCATTCTGCCCGCAAATCGCTTTTTAACAAATGGGGGTTTGCGGGCAGAATGGCGCAGAAATCCCTGTTTTTCAGTGCACAAGTTCCATGAAACAGCCCCTTAATCTTGTACAAATAACCCCTGCACTCCTGGACAGAGAAGGTAGCAGGGGGCGGGGCCCTTGCGAAGAATTCGACCATTCGCACAGTGGATGTGCGCTCCCCTGGGCTTTTCTGAAATTTTCAATGAAATTTTATGATAGTAGATCAACCTCTGGGAAAATGTGTGGGGCAAGTCCGCACACATTTTCCTATGCTCACCGCACATAGTCCCATGTACTCTGGATGGACACAGTCTACAGGTACCATCACCCCAGCCATATTTAGTTAGGATATGAATGCCAGGTGTACATCAAGACATCTCAGAAGGGGGAGGGCAAAACCTTCCTCCTGCCATGACCGGCCTAACTAACTAACAAAGGCTTTATGGATTCACCATGTCCTTTGTTAGCTGCTGGTGGCAGCTTCGCATACTAATCAGAGTTAATTCAAGTAGGCCCACAGGAGTCTTTGTCGCAGGACTAACAAAAGAGAGGAAAAGCCCAACAACCTTTGATACGCACTGTATCAACCTGAAGCCAGCTCCCGCCTCTTAGTATTAAGGGAAATGACCTGTAATGTCTGGGACTATGGGCCTCATTACAACCTGCCAGCCCGGGACCGTGCAAAATCCGTGACGGCAGTAAAAACGTTTCCGTGTCCGCAAGGTTGCGGAAAAACCGTCCGATTACACGCAGTCGGTCGGGCGCACCACACAGACTCGGAAACGTTGTTACCGCCATCACGGAAAACCCCACGGAAATGGAAATAACGCAGCCACAAGTGGCGCAAAACCCGTGTCCTCCTCCGCCGCCACGGACACGGAACCGGAAATACCATGCTCGCCAAAACAGGAAACAGAGAGGCGGCCATCATATAAAAGCACCTTCCATTGCCATCCAGAGCCAGCACAAGCACAGTCCTAACTCTGAGAAGCCAAAAGGGACCACCAGCATGTCTGCCAGGATTCCTGCTCAGAGGCAGCGCAAACAGCGCTTCAGCGAGGCGGAGCTAACTGTCTTGGTGGAGCACATTGTGGACAATGCGGAGATGCTGTTCAGCGCCGACCAACGGCGTGCCACACAGCAGCGGAGGAAGGAGGTGTGGGCCGAAGCTGCACGCAAGTGCACCGCTGTGGGCGTGACAGCGAGGAGCGTGAAGGACTGCCACAAGCGGTGGGACGACCTGAGGCTGAGGGTACGCAACCTCATTCCCACGCACCGGCAACGCAGCAGTGGGACAGGCGGAGGACCCCCTTCCCCACTGAGGCTGCAAGCATGGGAGGAGCGTTGCAGCAGCGTCCTCCACCTAGAGGGAAGGCTGAGGCAGGTGTGAGCCCACCTGCAGATGCCAGTAAGTGCCCAAACATGAATGCCACATGAAAATATGCAGTTGTGAGTACTGGGCCAAAGGACCCATTAACAACCCCCCCCAGGCAGTGCATGTGTGGGCCAAAGGACCCATTAACAACCCCCCCCCCAGGCAGTGCATGTGTGGGCCAAAGGACCCATCATGATCCGTATGGCAACCAATATCACAGAATGCATACACCAGCAATCAGATGCATGTGACTAACACTATTCAATGTACAATCTTAATGACGCATGTAATGCACCCATCTGCCACCACAACAACACTAATTGCATGCCCTTTGAGTCCCCACAGCCGTTTCAAGTGACAGTGATACTGCACAACAGGCCAGCCAATCTGCACCGGCAAGTACACAAGCCACCGACACCACACAGGAGGATGCTGCCGGCAGTTCTGCACCTCTGGCCACATTACCAGCCATTACAGATGTGCGGCCCACCACCACCACCGACATCCCCACTGTCTCCACACTGCCTGAGTCTAGACAGGTGCCACGGGAATCTATCATGGCCACCCAACACAAAATCGAAGGCAGCAGCACTGCAGAGGGGGCGGCCTGCAGTGATAACAGTGCCCCGCAAGAGCACTCGGAAACGGGGCCACATGGGGAGATGCCCACATTGGAAGACCTGGGCTCCTTCCATGAGCAGGAGTTCAGCCCCACATCACTGGGGAGTCCCATGAGGTTGCCCACCCCATCCATGGCCGAACTGAATGCCCGCATGCAGCGGATGGAGGAACAGCAGGCTACCCTCATCCAGCTGGTGGAGAGGCAGCTAGAGGAATCCAGGCTGCAGAGGGAGAGATACAGCGCCTCAGTGCGCGCCTGTCGAGGTCCATTGGACGCTTTGCGAGCACTATAGTGACCCTTGCACGCCATGTGCGGGAGGGCAACGACCACACCTCCAGGCTTGTAGAGGCCATGTTGGTTGGCCAACAGGCAAATCTCTATGCCCTCAATCCCAGATTCTGCCCAATCAAACACAACCACCCCATCCAGCTCCACTACTGCCAGTCCAAGGAGGCGCTCGAGTAGGCTAACAGGTCCCTCGGGCAAGCTTGCACAGGCACAGAAGCGCACACGGAAGTGATGGCATGTGTGTGGGGCAGTGCAGGACACATGTGGACTACAAGGGTGTGAGAGGGGTGGGCACGTTTGGGTGGTGGGGTAGGTAGTTTTGGGGGTTTGAACAATGGGGTCTGGGTGGGGGTGGGCATGTTTGGGTGGTGGGGTAGGTAGTTTTGGGGGTTTGAACAATGGGGTCTGGGTGGGGGTGGGCATGTTTGGGTGGTGGGTGGCCCCGGGTGTACAGCTCCCCTAACCAATGCACCTCCTTCCCTGTTGTTATTACATCAATACATCACATCACCATTTCGAATCAAGACATACATGTGTGGACATTGATCATTTATTTTGCAGTGCAACTATCAATTCATTGTCGTCACCATGTTCGTGCATTTCTGTGAATGTGCTGTGACTCAAAAGTAAATGCGAATCAGGGCATCCCGTGCTCTCTGGCCATCATGTGGACCCCCAGGGGGAGGCGGTGCCATCCCATCCCCATCTCCATCCCCATCCCCATCTCAATCCCCATCCCCAGCCCCATCTCCATCCCCATCCCCATCCCCATCTTCCTCATCTGCGTCTGGTGGTATTGGGATGTTCCTGCGCAGGCATATATTGTGCAGCATGGCACATACGAGCGTGATTTTACCCGTCTTCACTGGGCTGTACAGCAGTGATCCGCCAGATCTGCTCAGACAGCGGAAACAGGCCTTCAGCAGTCCAAATGTCCTCTCAATCATTCCACGTGTGCGGATATGTGCCCTATTGTATGCCTCTTCATTCCTGTTCCTTGGTCTCCGTACAGGTGTCATCATCCATGGCGTGAGTGCATATCCCGCATCACCTACATGGGATGTGGATGGGGGAACATGTCAGTGTTTGTGGCATCATGTCCTCATCTGCTGCTGTGCATTCTTGTATCATCATTCATTCATGCATATGTACCATGCAGTGTATGGAGGTATGTTTTGGGCATCACGATGTATGTCGCTAACTGGATATGGGCCTACATATTAACTTGCATGTTTACTGTGCCCTGCGGGTGACATTTGATTGTGTGCATGTCACGGTGCAGTGCTGTCCACACATGGCAGAGTGACTCCACTGTACGGAAGTAGTAAATACACGTCGTCTCATTTACACGCCTCTCGTGCCTTTTGAGGCAGTGTTTCAATTGAGGGTGGGTGTCTGCAGTGGCACAAGGTTCATGGGACAGTGACGGGATTGGCTGTGCCAGCGTGTGCACGGGCACATTGTGGTGCCCTGTCATGTCTTCCTTCATGATGTTTGGCATCCGCTGTGTATTTGGTAGATGGAAGGGGGATGATGCATGTGCGGTCACAGCGGCACACTCACAATGCTCATTGGCCTGGACACACACACACCACTTCGACAGGGTTGTAGCATCGTCAGCTTTACTCACCCAATAGCCATGTGCTTTGTCCGGCATAGCGTTCCATATACCGTGGCAACGTGGAATTCTGCAGTACCATTGAGTCATGGGTTGAGCCTGGGATATGTGCGCAGCAGTGTGTGATCAGTTGCATGGCATCACATACCATCTGTACATTCAGTGATTGGTACTGTTTCCTATTGCGGAACACTGACTCAATTGCACGTGGTACTGTCAGCTCAACGTGGGTGCAGTCAACTGCGCCTATGCAATTTGGCATGTCTGCTATGGCATGGAAGGCCAACTTGGTGGCAATGACCTCGGGGAGGGTGCGGGGTAGGGCTATGTGTTCCGACACATGGCGCAACAGGCCATCCAAGACCTGTACCAGGATTTTGGAGAAACAGGGTTGTGATATGCCGTGCAGCTCACCAACCGTGTGTTGATAGGTGCCAGTGCCAAGGAAATGCAGTACTGAGACAACCTTCAAGAGGGGGGGGATGGCGGTGGGGGTCTCAATTAGGCTGCTGATGTTGTCCTCAATCATGGCGGTGATGTGCAGGATTGTTGCACGGTCCAGCCGGTATAGTGTGTGGATCTGTCCTGGGGTGAAGTTCCAGGGTGAGGCCCTGATGCGTGGTATTGCTGGCTGGCGACGGGGTCCGGCTGGCTGGGCAATGGGGTTTGCCATAGCTGCAGGGTTGGCTGGTTGCCGCCTGCGCCTCCTCCGCCTACGCCTCCTCCTCTGCGCCATTACTGCCACCATGTGCAGTGCTGCCTGTTGGTTGAGTAGGCCCCGTCCCAGTGCTACTAGACCTGCTGCCTGCATGGTTCTGTGTTGTGTTGGGCTGGGTGTGGCCCTTTTGTAGGCTCCCAGTGGCCTGCTAGGTCCAGCTGGGCAGATTTGGTGCACCTGCGCCCTGATTCAGTTCAGCAGGCAGTGTATAACGCCATGTTCGCGGTGGTCCCGCCACCGTGATCACGGTATTTATGCCATTTTTTTGCCAGTATTTCCGTGTCCGCGCTAGTTGTGATGCTCACGGTGTTTTGTGTTGACGGTAACGGAGGGGTTTCCGTGCAGACAGACTTAACGGGACCCCTATTTACGCGGTGGCAGTTTAGGGTGGTGCTATTACCGGGGCCGCGGGTCATGATTGGGTGGACATGGAAACGGTGCCGGTATGGTTTTACCGGCAGTGTTAATTCCGGACCGGAGTACTTGTAATGAGGCCCTATGTATTTACAATTGTCATCCCCACAGGGGGACCCCATTCAGAAGGCACGAGTAGGTTGTTTGGTGACAACCAAATGCCTGGTCCCGCCGCAGCTTCAAGGGAAACCTGCTGCTTTAATCAGAAACCACAGAGAGCTCAATTAACCAGAGAGACTCTTTGATCCACAACTGAAAGGAAGATGGGTGGGACTTAGTATTACATTTTTCACCCCTTTACCTTTTCTGTTGCAAAGCACTCTCTCACGCATACAGGAGACTTTTGGTGGGGACCCATAATTTGTTCATTAAGGTAGGCTTAGCCTACACCAATCACTGGGGCCCATTTTGCTTTAAAAGGGGGTTGAGCCCCTCTTTTGGGAGATCATGTGAAGACTTCTAACCAGGAAGAGCTCATTTGGACCCTGGCTGAAGGTACAGTCTTCTTTACAGCTTCTGCCAGTGAAGGAAGGCCAGGATTTCCAAAGAGGGTAGACAAATACCTCCCCCAAACATCTCCTAGGGAACAGAGGGAGATACGGAATCCAGAGGACCCACCAGCAGCTCCAGAACCAGTACCCAGCCAGCACACAGCATGCCCTGCTAGTCTCTGCAGCAAGATTCCTAGGTGGGAAGTGCCAGAGAGTTTCTGAACCAAACCAAGGACAAGACTGTTTCCAACAACACTCCCCTCTGTTTTGGGCCGTCCGCCTTAAAGGACGACACAAGCCAAGTGAAGAAGCTAGGTGGAGTGCATTGACAAGCATCAACCAGCGTCCTCTTCAAAGGACATTTTCGAGCCAGTCAAACCCCTCAAGCTGCAACCGACTGCACCTCGGACTGTTGTTATGATGCAGTGGCTCAAGCTGTGTGAGACGCCTCGACCAGTGCTTCAGACCCACCAACCGGCACTGAGACAACGATTCCTGACCCCGAGCTGCCGTGTAGGCCAGTCTGCAGCCATCGTCTCAGCCTCGCTCGCCAAACTGCCTGCCCCTTGATAGCCTCAGCTGTCTCCCGTCTTGAACTCTGTTGGAGAAGCTGCAAAGCGCCCTGACGCCCACTCGACCCTGTCCAGCACCAAGAGGTTCTACAAGCACAAGAGGTACATTGTGGTTCTGTCCCCCTGGTCCTTCTCCGAAGGCCCCTAGTGACATTTTACGACCCATTGCTCCTTTTGTGCTGAAACCAAGTATCCTTAAACTATTGCGATTACTTACTTTACTGACTACCCTCCTGTCAGTATCCAGAGTGCATCCCCTTTCCTTCTTGAAATGGTCTGTCCTCTGCATTACTTTACAGGGTGGGTTATATTTTTTATTGGGCTAGAACTGCTGTTTGTGATAATAGTAAAGTAGCTATTTGTATACAGCCTTGACTGGACCGCCCCTTTTATCAATGGGTAATAATTGTATTTTTGTAACTAACCAATGATCCACAACCTTGCAGAGATAGGCCTGCCGTTCTGTCCACGCTACCAAAATTGGGACAAGGAGGTTTATAATTAGCTTGTTTTTCCAATCTGTTCAGCACCCTTCTGGTGTACTAGAGGTGTGGGGCTGATTGATGGTTTAGAAACCGATATTCATCCCTGGACCACTGGTGTCCCCGAAGTTGATTCGTCACAGACCCTCCTTTTCGCTCTACCACTGTTCAGACTAGCCACCTGGCACAAGGCAACAGGCATGGGGCATGGGGCGTGGTGCACTGGATAGTTACTTCTCCTTAGCGCCTCCCTATCTTCTAGCTGAGCGACCCCCATCATATTCACATGTAAATCAGTGGTTACTGTTTCATCACATTTATTTCATATGGATTTCTTCTGATATATTTGTATTGATTACAAACTTCTGGCACACCGGTGCATAGCTGAGTCCTTTACGAGGAGGACTGACGCTGGAGTTCTTTAGCTGTGGAAGTAGCAGAGCGCAAGCTGCATCCTCAAGGCCTAATGTGGATGGTGCCGCCACAGGTGAAGAATCATGCAAAACCTCCTCCTGCTGTATTTATTGTTTTGGAAAAAGAGCCATAGAGTGATACTCTTATTGGGGGGGAGATGGGAGTTTGGTGTTGGAACAACCGGTCACCTGCACAACCGTTCGTCTGAGGTTAAGGTTTAGCCTGCGGCCTGGCACGTGGTTTGTCTGGGAACCAAACTCCAAGGTTCCCGGGAGGTTTAAAAGTTCTGGGTGGGGTGACAAACCTTGTAAGTTGTGGGTGCTGGTAGGAGGTTGATGGCCCAGTACTGTCCATACATATTCACAATACAGTCTTCGGTTGTGGTTGTGCATCGTTATTTTAATTGTTTGAATGCAAAATAACAAAGCTAGGCACATTGTGCCAGTGTCGTGAAACAGAAAAACAGCCAACGCGCATTTTAATTGAAGTCTTTATCAAGGCTGTGTAGGGTTGGGGTTGGTGAGTGATCAGTGATGAGGGAGAACGAGCAATGAAGTGGCATGTTCCATATACGGTGTGTTGGCGGCGAGAGTCATAAAACAATAAATCACAGTTGGCCACAATGAGGCAAAAAGGCAAAACAGAGGTTGTACAGCATGGTATGCGAGTTCGGATAGGTGGTGATAGGTGGGTGGTGGTGGTTGGTGAAGAGTAAGAAGGCATGTTAATCACAAATGTCATCATAATTGATACATGTACAGGCAAGGCATTTGGACGTTTACAAAGTTTAAGAAGTTTCAGGCAGACAGAGAGAAGAGCGGCAGAAAAAATGAAGAACAAGAGTTAGTCGGAGGTTTAGTTCCCTTGGAGTAAGTGCAAAGAATTCACAGTTCGGGGGGCTTACCCAAGTTGTTTATCGTGAAGGCTCACGTGAAGGCTCACAGGACCCTATCCAGGTAGCCCTGGATAGGGTCCTGTGAGTAGGCTTAGTAGCTCATCTGCAAGGAAAAAGAAGCGGGGGAAGTGTGGTTAGGCAAGTGCTAAACTCTGCTGGGCTGGATGGCATGTAGCAAATGTTGGAAGGGTGGTGGGGGGTGACCGGGACCGGTCGTGCTGGCTGGCATGGAGTGCTGGGGCGGTTAATTGGGCCAGTTTGAATGAGGGCGATTAGCAGTAGAGTCAAAGCTGGTGTAAGGTGTGAAGGAGTGGTGGGGCCCAGCCTTGAGGAATCCCAGGGTGGAGGGGAGGGATTGTAGCAGGGCACCTAAGCTGTGCTGCTAGGTGATGTCCATGAAGGGAGGAATTCCAGGACCCTGGGAGGGTGACACGTGCCTGGAAGTGGTCAACGGGGGGCCCCCAAGGGGTGTCCCTGTGGAGGCGGACAGCGGGCTGGAGGCCAATGGGGTGCTGACAGGTAGCGGTAGGCCACGCCCCTGTGGGGTGGCCGTGGTCAAGGGAGGAAAGTGGAAGAAGGGTGGCTGCCCAAAGGGGGCCTGGGCGATAACCCGAGTGGTGTAGGCGGTGTGGTAGCGCTGTTGGGGGGGGCTTGGTAGCCCGACCGTGGGTGCATGGAAATGCATGTACGGCGCACACAGGAGAGACAGGTGGGCGTGCGGTGGCATTGGCGAGTGGCTGGCCTGGAAGGGTGATTCGAGGCCAGGGGGATGAGGCTGCGATAGGGCTGGGCTTCGCAAGGGGCCCCGAGTCGGAAGCCCCGGGTAGAGCTGCCGTGATGCTATGGATGCGGATCATGGCCGCGCATGTCCGCATGTCAAGGGTGGCGGTGGGGGGCCGTGTGAGGTAGAAGGAGGAAGCTTACCTGTAGGCAGAGTAGGTCTTGCACCGAATGGTTCCACTCATTAAGTGTGGTCTCCCGTCTGGTTTAAGACACACACTTCCTGATTGGAAAAGGAAATCTGATTGGGTGCCAGGTAGAGAGCCCAGGCTGGCGTTGCATGCTCTGATTGGTCCTCAGAGACGTGAGCAATGAGTGGTCCTACGCGCCATGGTGTGGCGAGACATTCCCGGATGAGATGCCTGAGGTGCTAGTAGAAGGTGGTAACCGGTTGGGAGACAACCTCAGAAAGGCTGGGAGCGCCATGGTGAAAGCATGGTATAAACAATGGGCTGCTGTGTGGTGATTGGGACAAGAGGTGCCTGGATGGAACAGAGCCCCGGATGGGCTAGAGAGGAGGCTAGTGTCAAGCAGTGGAAGTCCCACCGTGCCATGGTGGGAGAAAAATGCATGGATGCATTAGGTGGTAAAAAATATATAAGGCCCGGGTGGAGAGAGACCAACGGATGGTTCCGGGCGCCAAGTCACAAAAGAAGACTATTTGAGTGGTGATTGGGACAGCTGTGGCCTGGATGGATGGCCAGTGGTGGTGGAGGCTGGAGTGGCAGGAGTTGTTGCTAGTGGGTGCCCCACTGGCTGATCAAGATGTGGGGGATACCTGGTGGGGCAAGGAGACTAGTTGAGAAGTGGGTGGTTAAGGCAGCTGATGAGTGAATAGCCTTGTGCCAATGATGGATTGGTCTGGGGGAGTACCCTAAAATAGCAGGTATCAGGTCTCAAGATGGGTGAAGCGCACACCCGGTGGTGTGGACTGGTAGTGAACGCATGGTTGTGTACTTGTGCCACCTGTAAAGGGTGGTGGGTGGCTCGGGTCAGGTAACTGACAGGGGCCAGGGTAGGTTGGCTAGAGGGAGGTTCAGTGTCTAACACTGGGGGTTGGTTGGTCTGATGAATGGGTCAGGTACCTGATCCCATGGTGTGGACAAGGAATAGGTGAGTCATGATGCACGACAGAGAGAGAAAGAAGAAGGAAAAGCAGATGGAGAAGGCAGAGGGGTTAACTCTTAGGAAAACATGGAAGTTATGGTCACTGTTAAGGCCAATTGTTGTGCCTCTGTATTTGCATATCAGCTTAGCTTCTCTCTGGCGCAGGTTGAGTTCCCCGTCTCCTCCTCTTGCATCTGCCGGGATTTTTTCCAATCCCACGAAGGCGATTTCGTCTTTATTGGCCCACTGGTGTTTTTCTTGCCAGTGTAGTGCTAGTGGGTATTTGGCGTCTTGGGAATGCAGGGTGCTCAGGTGTTCTCGAATTCTGATTCTGAGTTCCCTCTTTGTGCTTCCTTGGGGATGTTATGTATGACCGATTTCTTTTGGCAGCTTGAAGCATGGAGAACCGAGTTGACTTCTGTTGGTTTCCTGAATGTTGGAGTAGTCAGTTCCGCCCCTACTGGCATGATGGTGATGTCCAGGAAATCGATTGAAGTGCTGCTTGATGTTCCTGTTAGTTTGAGACCAAACCGTTTGTCATTGAGGTATTTGTGAAAGAGTTCTAGTTGTTCCGCTGTTCCAGACCAAATCATCAGGATGTCGTCTATGTAGCGGAACCATTTGTAGATAAATTGATTGAAATCCGTGTTGGCAAAAGCATGAACCTGCTGAAAGTGATGCATAAAGAGGTTGGCCATGGATGGAGCATAGGTGGCCCCCATGGCTATGCCTTTGGTTTGTTTGTAGTATTGTTGGTTAAAAAGGAAGATGGTGTGAGTAAGAGAGAATTCAAGAAATTCTTTTGTGAGTTCCAGGTGGGAGCAGATGCCTTGGCGAATGCAAAGTCAATTGCTTTTAGTGCCATTCTATGGTCAATGGGCGTATACAAGGCTTTCACATCCAAGGTTACAAGTATGTATTTGTTGTGCCAGATGACATCTTGTAGTACCAAAAGTGCATACATATTATCACATAGAAAAGTTGGTATTCTGAGTACTTCTGATGTGAGGACATTGTTGATATATTGGTTCAGGGTCTCTGTGATCCATCCAATCCCACTCAAGATGGGACGTCCTTCAAGTATTTGGTTAAACTTCTTGTGTACCTTTGGAAGAAAATAGATGGTGGGCATCCTTGGATGTTGCGGTTGCAAATATTTGAGTTCCTCGTCAGTCAGGAGACCCCGGCGATGCCACTTGGTGAGCAAGGTGTTGGCTGCAAGTGGGGTTGTTGGTCAAAATGTCGTAGAAGTCAGGGGTGGACAGGTGATTGGTGGCCATTGTTATGTAGTCAGTTCTATCCATGATGACCACATTGCCCCCTTTGTCAGCTTCCTTGATTATGATTTTGTGGTTGGCTTGTAAGCTCTTGAGTCCGTGTCTCTCCTGATTGGTGATATTGTCAGACTTTCTGATCGGTTGCTTTTCATCTGATCCTCCAGGAACTGTAGATCTCTGGTTACCACCTGGGTGAAGATCTCAATTGCATTCTCTCCTTGGAGGTTAGGTGTGAACTTAGATTTGGGCTTGATTTCAGGAATTGTTAGGTTCCTCTCATCAATGTTAAGGTCCTTGAGTGTTTGTTGTATGGACCATTCATCGGTAGGTGGATCTTCTAGGGTTGTTAGAAGGTGATACTGTTATTGCCTTTGTAGGTTTGGCTATTAGGTGGTGCTAAGGCGCCACCTATAAGCCTAAAAATTGCATTGGAATAAAGCTAGCCTAGCGAACGAAGGACTGTAAGGAGGGGAACTGAGCGTTTTTTGTGGGTGTTAGTTGGTTATTTACCCACCCATTGCCTACAGATGGCCATGCAATTCCCTTTGGCCATTCCCATCTACTACTTTCCCCTTACCACCCAAAGCATATCCTCCTCAGAACTCTTTGAGCCTTCTTTATCATTTAGTATCATCAAACGTTCTGCTGTACACTCCTGTCAGTGTTATTTTAAGGCAGTCTTCTAAGAGCTAATGGCTTAGTTGAAGCTACTAAAGAGCTATTGGTGTGATAAAAATGTCTAAACCAAGTGAGACTTCAGCCACTTGGTTCATGCACAGTATGCATGTCCTTCCACAAAAGTCCTGTCAAAAACTAGCATTGGCAAAGCCAACTGGTTTGACTTGTGTATAGGTATTACATAGACATGTGCCAGGCACTTCTATCATATGCCTAGGTACGCGCACTATTTTGCAGCTCACCATCTTATGGACAGGTAGTACCATTATGACAGTGCTTGGCAAATGGCTTTCCCTTGACTATACAGAAGTCAAAGCTTTTTTTGGCCCAGATGTTGCTTCTAGTATATACAAGAATTTTGTGCCATTTGTGTTTGACGTGAGCAGTTTTTTTTGAGTGGTGTTTGTTGAAGACTTTGAATTGATTTGATTGTCTTCTCATATTGTAAGTGCCGAGACAAGAAAGAGGACGGATATGGTTATGTCATGGGCTTATTTCTTATCAGTTATCTTCAATACGTCCTCATCGTTGATCTCAGCCGTGGCCTCCCTCCTACCCAACCTCCTGATTGGCTTTTGTTTATCATCAATGCAGTCATTTCAGGGTCAAAGTTGAGAGGGAATAAAAAGTGTTTTTGTTTTAACAAAAAAGCTAAATCAGGAATCCCTCTTCCCCCCACATGGACTTAAGGACGGTGACGAAAACGGTCTGATTTGGCATAACGGAGACTACCGGAAAGTTAGCAAACGGAGGTCTATATTGTACATTAGTGATATTAAAATATTTTTAGACACCTTCACACAGGAATATTGAACATTCGACTGTGTGTGTAGGCTGTAGGCATGTGTGCATGCATTTAAGTTAGTCAATGTATTATGGCGTGCTACATGACCCCAGAAGCCAAATCGAACATAAGGAAAAATGTGCATTGGGATTCATGAATATGGCAGTACAAGTACTGCCATTTTAGTCATTTAGTCATGTCGGATGTGTAGTTGTTTGATTCTGGTGAGTAGTTGTGTGTACTGATAAACTGGATGTTTGTATTGGGCCAGAAGTTGTCCAAGTCATCTGGGTCTAGGGTGAGTTTTTCGAAAAGTGGTCTTATGAGGCCTGTCTTGGGGGATTCTGGGAATGACACTTCAGTGAGGGACGCATGAATGATGCTGAGGAGTGCATTGCGCGCCAGGCCTGTCAATTGCTTGGTCATGAGTAGCACACCAATGTACCTGGTGATTTTGTTCCACATACCTGGTGGCATACGCTCCTCGCACAGGAAACTGACCAACCTGCTTGAATCACAACTCTTCCGCAAAGAGAGGACCAATCCGTGTATCGGCTTGGAATAACCCCACATACAAGGGTTGCCCCTGTGCTTTTCACTTCATCAATGTAGTCACTGTTCAAGGCTGTTATATATAGTGCAAATAAAACATACAGATGGGTCAGGGGCAGTTAACATACTGTATCAGTTTTCTGTACATAGATGATAACCTGGTATTCAGGTCTGCCACCTGGATGCCCCTCGGCTAAAGCCACTTAATCATTCTTGGATGGAAATCTACATTAAAGGGTCTAGTGGCTTATCATTGACTGACTGTATAGAAGCAGAAAAGGAAGTCGGCCCTTTCTGGAGTGTGCAAGAATACTTGCAGTGCATGGGAAATGGCATCGCTCTACAAAGCGCTTTAGCTATGAATGATCTCCTTCTACTAGCCCTTGAATGTGCCGCAGCTTGACATACCCACATTTCCAGAGTGCCAATTGAATGGGGATGATTTGCTAAAGAGCACTGCAACCTATTTCCATGGAATCCGCTCCATTCCCCAATGGGTGTTAAAAAGACTAGACAGTTGTGAGCTGGGGTATAGCTGGAAAACCAAAAGTCCTATTGCTGCGCAGCATGTTTGGTCCTTCTGTGAGCGTTGCCTTCACAATTTCTACAGATCTGTAATGGCTTGCTCTTGCTAGGTTAGAGGTTGTTGCTACACGACTGGATAGTGAACCCATGCTGCTTACACACCATTCTAATGTTTCATTTACTTCACCTGGTATACTTTCTTGCTTTTGGCCTCTCGTCGTGTTTCCAAGAACAAACTAACTCTACTAGGCCACCCAGTAACCCACTTGTGCTCTCCGGGTACACTGGTAACTTATGGCCTCCCCTCTCTTCAGTTCCCTTCAGTTTGTGTTGTGCTGGCAACCCAGTAACCCTCTTATTCTCCCCAGGCTTACCGGTTACCTCCAGCTGTTCTTTGCTCCTGCCTGCTTCAGCGTACTGGCTTTGTGTGCACCCGGTTAAGCGCTGTACCCTGGTTGTCTCTTTTTCTGTGGTGCACAGTTCCCGCTGCTCACTCTCTCTCAGCGGTGAGCCACCAGCACCCAGGCCTCCCCTTTTCTCGTTTGGATTCATGTCACCTGCTGCAGCGTGTTCTCTCCCAGCGTGGTGCTCAACATTACTACGGGCCGTGTTGCGGCTCAGCGTCTGCAGCTCTCCTCCTCACTGTCCGGTGTAGCAGGGTCATATTTAAACTTCCCGGCTTGATTATTTATCTTCCAACAACTACACCACTGCGTTGGTCTTCCAGGTCTCGTAATCTTCATGACTCTGTGATTCTTTCTCTTGTCAGTGGTCCACATACTATCCCTCATGGGAGTTTGGGTAGTAATAAAAGTACTCTACAAAGAAGTTGGGGAGGAGTATAACAGTATGCAATTATGACATGAGGCATAGAGGAAGCATCCCCTGAAGGGAAGTTGGGGCATACGACTTTCCCCATTGCCATCTTGTCTCCCCGAGAGTCACCTCCCCCCAGGTGGTCCTCTCTCATATAGCCACCCCCAAGATCAGGATCAGGTAGCGGCTGCGGTCTCCTGGCCACATAGGATGAGGCTTCCCCAGGGAAAGGAGGGATCAGATTTATCACAATGGGCTAGTGTGAACCTTTAATGACAATTGTAAACATTAATGTTTGATTACAGCTTTAAGGCACAGCTCTCGTCAAACCTGAGATAGACTAGCCCAAACATGCCAATGTTATACTAGAGAGAAGAGCATTTCATTGAAATAATTCATCATTTTAGTCATGTCTGCATATGTGAAATATATATCTTTAAATTGTTAGTTTAAAAGAGAACGTAAATAAGTTACCTGAGATTCATATTTCAACCTTCGGATAACTTCATCCTTGAACATCAAAACTTCCACTGGGGTATCTTTGCAGGGGAACCGTGCCATGGTCTGAGCTCCGTGTTCGAATGGAAAGCCATCCAGACTTCTGGGATTGAGAAATTCACTACGGGCACACACATAGGCCTCGCCCCGTAACAAGGAAATGACCGACCACGTTATTGGGGCCACTACAGCGCGGCCCACAATGCTGCCAAATAGTAAGTACGTGGCTGGGGCGGTGCAGTTCTTCACCCCACGACCCCGACACTCTGCCACCAGATTCCAGGTGTAGTTGTTAAGTATCACGCCTATGAGGAACAAGACCAGAGCGGGAACCCCAATGGCCGCCAACCCGTAAAGGTAGTTCCTTGCTGGAGAGCACGGGCAGTGAAAGGCGACCACAGAAAACAGTTCCTGACTGCCCACTGTCCCCAGAGCCACCAGGCCATTGAATATCATCACATCTTTGCTTTTGAAGAACAAGGAGAGGAATTTGAAGTTTTCTGCAATGATCGCAGCCATTTTCTCCCAAGTATTGCACGATTAGGGAATATTTCCTTTGCACTGAAAAACAAAATACAATTGACTTATTCTTAAGTGACATGACACAAGACTTAACCTAGTTATGTAGAACATTTTAATTACTTGTTTCTGGTTTATTCCCTGTACAAATTTCTGGTCTTGACAAAAGAATGACTTGAAACATAGAATCGTTCTGATAATGGCAGTAAAATATAATTGAAAGTCTAGTGAACATGTGATGAGCATGTTCAAACAAGCCTTGGATAATGTAATCTGTATCTCCATTTGCACATTTCTAGATTTAGTTTTACAGCACAATTCACACAGGACATGTTCTTTTTAATGTGGATACATAATGTGTTTTAATGAATGCCAGTGGTTTGTGAAGGCTGCAATGGCTGGAATAATCCTGCTGAGCCTTGAAATTCAGTAACATCCTTTCTTCAAATCAGTGGCTCATTGAAATGACCCACCTTGAAACTTTGTAAACGTCCTTTCTGCTGTTGACGAACGGGATATTTTTGAGGGCATTTGATCAAACTGTTTGTTACTGTAAGAGTAAAAAAGACATCAGAGTGCACAATGTGAACCAACCCCAATTGATGAACCATTAAGAGAAAAGCAAAAGAAAGAAAGCGAGAGGAAGAAAGACAAAAGGCGAAACAGTCAAATAACCTGGAGAGTGAATGATCACAATTTGGATTTTCAACCTTCACCTTATCAATATGGCTTCTATAGAAGGTTTATTGATACACTCTGTTATATTGATGACAAATGGGTGTAATAACCCAGCGTTGCAACCAAGATACAGCAGAAGGAGTGCCTGAACAGACAGGTCACACCCACAGAGAAAGCTGGATGTTAGTATTTTGACCTTTGCCTTTGAGTCCTATATCTTGTTTTGTGTAATGTCCTTAAAGCTCAGGTGATTGACAGAGTTAAGAATGAGCTGTGGGTCCTGAATGAAAGAGGGGGGGGGGTTCTAAATGTTATAGGGAAGAGGGGGGAAGACAATGTGTTTATTGTGAGATGTATCATAAAGTATCTAAATCCTAATGGAATGGCCATTGATAATAGACAAGTGAAAGGTAAATGGGACTTTGACATCAATGATGCTGTTAATTAGTATATTGAAGGAAACAAGTAACATACTATTATAACTTGTTAAAAGGTTTAATGAAATGAATCAAAACGTGAATATATGTTACCTTTCTATCTGTTTTGAATGGATTGATGCAATACAATGATGTGCCTGTACGGTTTGGATAACCCAACACTAAATAATTATTAAAACATTACATTAACAAACCTGGGAATTATTTCAAGGTTGTGAGATTGTGGGGAGGGATCGTAGTTGTATTGGCAACCACTTTCATATCACTCACTGTCTGGAACAAATTAAGGAACTGATGACCCAGTCTTCTTTGGCACAATACTCGATTGCAACAGTCTTATTTAGGAGGGCACCAAAAGTTGCAAAATGACCCTCTTATGCTCCCACTTGCTAATCCTTTGCCGCCCTTTTAACTGCTCCTGAAAGTCTGATGTAATGTATTAGCTTTACAATTATTGTGGGAATGTCGTAGCCCCTTTACGGTTTCACAAGGACTACAGGCTTTAACAAGGGATAAGCCCTTGTTGATGTCATGTAGGTTTATGGTCATGTAATGTCAATTTCTGTGATCTCATCGGTGTGGTCCAAAGATAATTTGTCTTTATGGAATTTTGTGTGGTGTCATTTTGATCCAGAAGATTCTATATTTTAGGCGAGAGCACAATATTATTTAACCAACATTGATAAAAACATTACTCCATCTATGAATCTTTGGTTCTTAATTTAATCAGCTGCAGTTAACAGAATTCGTCACCTTATACCATTCAAATATTTGATTCTATCCATCAATAATCCTGATCATGCCTTTCGATTACTGAATCTAAAATTAGAAGTGCAGAAATCTGCCCAAATTCACGTTTGTGAAATCTGGAGAATTTCAAAATCAAAACACAGTGAAGCTTTATTAAAACCTTTTTCGAGGTGGTGACAAAACTGGCTGCTGCCTTATCAGGGGCACTCTCCCAATCGTCCGAAGCATTTTCAGATTATCTGGGCCTTAGGGAGATTCCTTTGCAGTTTCTAACATGAATCTTAGTGCTAAATACGCATAGAATAAAGATTTTCCATAATAACTTACTAGAAAGTCTTAATTCTATTAAAGACTCGGAGGCGAGCATTATGCTTCTCTTTCTTTTATTCGACAATAAAGAAAAGAGCTCAGCAGCAAGATATTTGTGCACCAAAAGTGAGTGTGCCATGAGTAATGTGCAGAAAACAGGTGCACCAAATATATATAATAAACATAGCAATGTAACAGTAATATAACAGTAATATCTTAACATAAAAGGTAAGAGTCTCTGAAGGAACTACATTTCCCAGGGAGCTTGGCTCCAGTTCATTTTGAGGCCATCAACACGTGACCTAGTCCACCAATAGTAGTTCAGATCCCCTGCATAAACAGTCCTAAACATGATGACACTTCCTCTTTCTGGGCTGTGAAATTGGCTGTCCATAGTAGCAGATAATTGTAGCTAACTTGAAGAAGAAGAACTTGTGTTGGGCCGAGATCAGGCGGACTTGTCTGCAGGCGCGGTCAAGAAAAAGGAACATTTTAGTCTCTTGTATATGACAACCCTAGATCCCTTATCAGGGTGGGAGAAAATCTTGGAGTTATTCCGATAGGGTACATGTAAATTTCAGAACATTAATCTTTTCATTACATCTTTAATTAACATCAGGTAACATGTTGTTATTTTCTGGCCGGGTGGGATAATGCTCGCCTCCAAGTCTTTAATAGAATTAAGACTTTCTAGTAAGTTATGCTTATTTAAAGCTTACTTACCACAATAGATGCCGGCTGATCTACTGGCTTTAGGTAGAATTGTTAGAAAACTGGTTCACTAGCCCAGTCTGCCATCCTCATGATATCTTCTAGGCGAACTCCTGCCTGAAATGCTTTAGAGGCCATGGCTCCTCTAACTGAGTGGGCTCCGAAATGCTTGGTGTCTATCCCCTACTTGAGCTAGCGTCCACCGGACCGAACGTGCTAAGGTCGGTGCTGATACTGCTTTGTGCGGTTTACGCAGAGCGATCAGTAGCTGCCCGTTAGGGGAGGTTCTGAGTGGAGCCGTCTTTTCTTCGTAGACTTTCAAGCATTTAACCAAGCAGAGCTTCGGTTGATCTCTAAAGGCGGGATAGGAAATTACCCTGGAATTGCACTTTGTTCTTCTATGAATTCGGAATACGATGCCATCAGGAGAAAAGGTTCTGCCTGCTAGATCTAGAGCTCGGGTGTCTGAGACTCTCCTGCAGGAGACCAAGCAGAGTAGAGTAGTGAGTTTGCCAGATAGGGCTGTACGCGATAGTTCTTTGTTATTGGGCCATGCCAGAAAAAGGTTCAGTACTTTATTAACGTCCCAAAGCTTGTCATAGCGAGCTGGAGGTGGGACGGTAAGCCTTACACCCTTGAGCAACCTGCAGACGAGGTGGTGTTCTCCTGCTGGTACTCCTTGGATAAGGTCATGACCTGCGGAAATTGCTGAACGGTAGGCGTTCACAGACCTGTAGGCGAGCCTTTTCCGCTAGAGATGATAGAAAATTCAAAATCTCTTCTATAGGTGCTGAAATTGGATGTAATCCTTTCTCACGACACCAGGAGCCCAGCTCTCTTCGATAAGGTTGATCGCTTTGTGAGACATGCCTGGGACTCTCCATCTTGACCTGAAATCCTCCAGGCTGCTAAGGTCAGAGATCTGTTGAGGAGGAGAGGATGACATTGATCTGATGGATCTAATAGGAGATCCGGAAACTGGGGTAGTAGGATTGGAGAATCTGTAGAAAGTTCCAGAAGAACTGGATACCAAGTCTGAGATGTCCAGACCGGCGCTATAAGGATCAGATTTGCATGCTCCTGACGGACCTTCGCCAGGGTCCTCGCTATCATAGTGAAAGGAGGAAAGGCATACAGTATTCCCTGGGACCATGACTGTAGGAATGTGTCTGTTGCAGCTGCTGCTGGGTCCAGCCTCCAGCTGTAGAAAGCTGGTAGTTGGGAGTTGAGTCTGGAACAAAGAGGTCTATGTAGATCGGACCCCAGATCTCCTGAAGGCGGTGGAAAATCTCTCTGTTGATTTTGCAATCGCTGTAATCTGTCGAGTGGCATGAGTACCAGTCCGCTACTGCATTTGAGAGGCCGGGAAGGTACTCCGCTGTAACTGAAATCTGGTGATCCAGACAGAAATGCCAGAAGTCTTTGGCTAATTCTGCTAGGGATCTCGACTTGGTGCCGCCCAGATGGTTGATGTATCTTACCGCTGAGATGTTGTCCATCTTTAGTAAAATACAGCAACTCGCTTTGCCTTTGGCAAAAGAGCGCACTGCAAAGGAACCTGCAAGAAGCTCTAGGCAATTGATATGAAGGTCCAGCTCCAGTGGGGACCAAGTCCCTCCCGTGGCTATGGGACCGCATCTCGCTCCCAAACCGGAGCGACTGGCATCCGACTCGATAATAATATCTGGAGCAGAGCCGAAGATGGCTCTGCCGTTCCAGGCTTCCATGTGAGAGAGCCACCAGTTGAGCTCTGTCCTTGCTTGAGGAGACAGTGTCAGGAGTTGAGAATAAGAAAGGTTTCTCCTTAAGTGTTGGCCTTTTAATCTTTGCAGCTCTCGATAGTGAAGAGGGCCGGGAAATATTGCTTGGATGGAAGATGAAAGTAGCCCTATCACTCTTGCTAGTTCTCGAAGGGAGAACATGTTCTTCTGTAAGAGTCTGCGTATTTCTCTTTTGGTAGAGTGAATCTTGGCTGATGGGAGTCGAAGCTGCGAATTCTGTGTATCCACTATGAATCCTAGAAATTCCATATTTCTGGATGGAAGTAGAACTGACTTCTCCCAGTTTATAAGAAAACCTAGGCTGTGCAGCAAGTTTATTGCCAGTTCGGTTTGTTTCCGAACTAAATCCTGTGATTGGGCCATGAAAATAATGTCGTCTAGATAAATTATGAGACGAACACCTTGCTCTCTTAATCGAGCTACTACAGGTCTTAAGAGTTTGGTGAATACCCAAGGCGCTGAAGAGAGTCCGAATGGGAGACTTGTGAATTCCCAATCTCGGTTTCTCCAGGAGAATCTGAGGTAACTGATGTGTGTTTGATGGATTGGTAACCCGAGGTAAGCGTCTTTTAAGTCTAGGCGCATAAGCCAGTCGTTCGGTCTGAGAAGATCTCTGAGCATGTGTATACCGTATACCTTCCATTTTGAAATGGCGGTAAAGGATGCACTCGTTGAGCGCTCTGAGGTTTATGACTGGGCGCACTTTTTGCTTCCTGCGTACCAGGAAAATGGGACTGAAGAAGCCTCCCTGACTTGAGCAGGGGCGAATCGTGTGCTTCTGATGGAGACTGAGTATTTCGCTGTCTAAGGCGGTTTGGTCTGATAGAGACATTACTATGGGAATGGGGCGACATGTCTGAATGGGCTGTGTAAAAGACTCTAGGTGTAGACCCCGAGTTGTGTCCCTGACCCAGGCATCTCCCGATAAGGTATCCCAAGCATTTGCAAACATCCTTAACCTCCCTCCTATAGGTGTTAGTGGTGCTGGCGCAGTTATCAGTACACTGACCTGTGGATTGTTGCTGGGCTGGGTATCTGGCCACTCTCCTCCAGGGACACCCTCTACCACGACCTCTCGAGGGGAAGAAAGTGTCGGGGCGTTCTTGCCAGGAATTATGCTGACCTCAAGATTGTTGCGGTCTCTTGTCGAAGAAGTAACGGCCGGAAGAGCGACCTCTTCCTCGTCTGGCCCTGGAGAAAACCTTGGTTGCAAATACTCTTTTTATTGAAGCCTGTGCTTTGTCTAACGCCGTGAATGTCCCGACGAATTTTGTCATCTCCTTCATGAAAGGGTCTCTGAAAAGCTGGCCTTGCACCGTTGTCTGCCAGTTCGGTTAGTTTGGCATCTATCTTGTATAGGATGCCTTTCCGTCGCTCTGTTGAGATGGCGCAACTGGCGTTGCCCAAGAGGCAAATAGCCCTCTGGACCCAACCGGACAGTATCACTGGGTCGATGGGGTCCGATGAGGAGATGGCTGCATTCGCAAGATCAGAGATTTTTGCTAGTGGACCTGCTATGTCCAATACTTTGTCCTGGCAGGCTTTCCAGGCGCGATCAATACCCTTCCTGGGGTCTTTAACGTTTTTACCCAAAAAGGTAATCATTTTAGAATCGAGCTCTGGAGTCAGAGCTACTTTATCCGCAATGTCTGGTCGTGGACATTCAGCACGTAGTCTGGCGCGAACTTCTTTATCAAGCGGCTTGCGCAGCCTAAGGTGGATGTAATTCGATGTCTTGGAAGATGGTTCCCAATCGGTGGACCTGGGGTGTATTAAGTCTTCCGGGGTAAATGTACCTTCAGTAGAAGGTTTGGTCCCGGTTGTGTCATTAGGGATGGGGTCTGCCGCAATCCCTTATGTAGAGGGTCTTGAATCCTCAAAATGAAATTCCTCATCTGAAGAGGAGTGAGAAAGATCAGCGTCGTAGACGTTTTTGTTATGATCTTCTTCTTCCGAGCCCTGTCCGTGTCCCTCCGGGCTTGAGGGTCTAGTTCCCCTGGTTTCCTGCTCGGGGTAAGAGGGTAGATGGGAAGGGGTTACCGTCCTATTCATGAAGGCTTGTTTCAGCCTTGAGAAGTCGTCCGTTACAGCAGCTGTGGCATTAGATGGCTGGCTCGGGGGGGTCGTAGAGCTTTTACTCTTGCGAGCCGGTATACATCCCCCTTTTCTGTGTTCTCTTCCTCCCAGGAGGGGAGGTCCCTCTGAAATGCTCCTCCATAGTATCTAGACGATTTTGTATGGGAATGAGCATATCTGTTACAACTTTCTTAACACTGGTCTCCACAGAGGATCCCAGAACCTTCTGAAAACTATTAGCCATTGCCACTTCATCTATGTAACAGTGATCTCCCTCAGCCTCAGACCAAGCCTGATCTGATTGAGGCGAGTACTGTTCTGCCATTATAAAGTAAATGCACCTTACTCACTTTTTCTTCTTTTTTTTTCTTTTCTGGGCTTCCGAACGCCTTCTCTCACTGCCCAGTAATGTTATTTCAGTTCAGCTTTGTAATTGTTCTTAAATGCTGAATAGAGAATTTCTTTGCTATATGCGCGGTGAAAAATCAGTGAGAAGAAACGCTCTTGTCTGAGGAAAGATTCCGGCGCTCGAGCTGCAAGAACTGTTATATTATGACGGGCATGCGCGCTCGAGCACCGGAATGTAGAGGAAAGGACCCGGAGAGCAGGAGCTCCCTTGGCGGCCTGCATGCGGTGCATCGTGGTCCGACTAGGCCGCGCCGGATTTCCAGTCCCTCAGAAGCGCAACGATGTTGCGGCGAAGCCGGCGCGAGCCCTCGGCGAATCCGCTGGACGAGCGGAATAAATAACTGATCAGTTGTGACCGTGTGAAGCGGTCTCCGAGGTCAGAGGACTGATGTCGGAGCCCAACATAAAGGTACAAATTATAATATTTTTTCTTTTTTTTTTTTTACTGAATATTGAAAGTAAAATTCGTATAAGTCTATTACTATGCAGTAAACATATTATGACATTTTTGTAACGTTATCTTTTAAATTATAAAATCATGACGTAAGCAGTGCTAAACATGAAGTACTTCTCTCTTGCTGTGAGCAGCAAAGAAAGAGGAAGTGTCATCATGTTTAGGACTGTTTATGCAGGGGATCTGAACTACTATTGGTGGACTAGGTCACGTGTTGATGGCCTCAAAATGAACTGGAGCCAAGCTCCCTGGGAAATGTAGTTCATTCAGAGACTCTTACCTTACCTTTTATGTTAAGATATTACTGTTACATTGCTGTTACATTGCTATGTTTATTATATATATTTGGTGCACCTGTTTTCTGCACATTACTCATGGCACACTCACTTTTGGTGCACAAATATCTTGCTGCTGAGCTCTTTTCTTTATTGTCGAATAAAAGAAAGAGAAGCATAATGGGAGCCTCCGGTCTTGACATAGAATTGTCTTGTAATCTTTGGAAAGAGTTCTGATAGGAAAGCCCTGCACATTTTACCACTGGGGATAATATAGAGGTCCTACTAGTTTCTTCCCATTTACAGCTGGTCAGATAGCTCAGTGAATTAGTGCTCTCGGTTGATTTAGGCATTATCCTTCCAAGGTCAATGTATATATATATGTATATATATAAATATATATATGATACATTACTCACCGTAATTGTATTTCTGATGCTTGTATCTGCTTAGATTCACATGCTGTGCATAGGCCGACATCTAGTGGAAGCTGCAGAGTATTACAGTTGGTTTTTCGAAACTCGAAAATGGGCGTCAACACAGGGTGTGCCAGTAATACTATCCCTAGTGTGACGTCCACTGTACCCAAGATCCCTCACGCGTCTAGGATCCTCAGATTGTATTTTTTCTGACATGAGGTAGCATGAGGAGTAGCGTGAGTACAGATAATCCAAGCAGATAGATAGAAAGGTAAGACTACAAGCAATCATGCGCCTTCTCTCAGAGGGGAGGAAGGGTGGGTCGCATGTGAATCTAAGCAGATACAAGCATCAGAAATACGATTACGGTGAGTAATGTATCCCTTCGGAGGCTTGTGGAATCTGCTTAGATCACATGCTGTGCATAGATTAGCGAGCAGTACCTGAAGAAGGAGGTGGGATGTGAGAAGAGTCATGATTAAATAAGTGTCTTAGAACCCCTTGTCCCACTTGTGTATCTGCTTTGGAATGGGTGTCAATGAAGTAATGCTGAGTAAAAGTGTGAATAGAGCTCGAGTAGCTGCTTTGCAAATGGTGTCAAGGGGTACATTTGCAATGAAAGCCAGAGTGGCCCCAATGCCTCTAGTAGAGTGGGCTCTTGGCGTGAAAGGCAGAGTTCTTTCAGAGAGAGTGTAACACAGCTGGATACAGATAATAATCCACTTCGAGATGGCACCTTTAGAGACGCGATCCCCCTCTCTGCCTGTAGCTACGCAGACAAACAGTTGATCTGTTTTTCTTAGCGGTCTGGTTTTATTTACATAGTAGAGGGCCACCCTATGCCCATCTAGGGTGTGGAGTTTCACCTCAGCCGAGCTTTGAGGGTCCTGGAAGAAAGCCGGAAGCTCGATGGACTGGTTTACATGGAATTTTGATATGAACTTAGGTGAGAACCTAGGGTGTGTGCGTAAAACCAGTTTGTCTTAATGGACAGTAAAGAAGGGATCCAGCACTGACAGAGACTGAATTTCACTGTCCCGTCTTATAGAAATAATAGCTACTAAGAAGGCCGTTTTATAAGTCAGGTGTTTGAGACTGCTTTTATGCATGGGTTCGAAAGGGGGTCCCATGAGCTTGGCTAGCACCACATTAAGGTCCCACCCTGGTGGTAGGTTTGAAATAGGAGGGTGAAGTCTCTTCACTCCTTCCATGAAGGCTTTAACTACTGGTACTTTCCACCACGAGACCTTGCTATGAGAAGTGGTGTATGCCGACAGGGCTGCCAGGTGTACTTTCAGTGAGTTAAAAACCAATCCTGCATCTAGCAGGTGGAGCATGTATGTAACAATAGTGGAAGGAGTGCAATCAACAGGGTAGATTTGTTTACTCTGGCACCAGATAACGAACCTCTTCCACTTGTCAAAGTAACAGTGCCTTGTGTTTGGTTTCCTAGATTCCTTTAGGATGTCCATACACCTCTGTGGTAAATTGAGATGTCCAAACTCTATGACCTCAGGAGCCATGCTGCCAGGTTCATTGAGTTGGGTTGCTGGTGCACTGTTTGACCTTGGTGCTGGGACAGTAGGTTGTACCAGGCTGGAAATTTGATGGGCTCGCACACCACCATCCTGCGTAGGTGTGGGAACCACGGTTGTCTTGCCCACATGGGAGCAACTAGGATGAGCGTCATCGACTCTCTGTTCATCTTGTTCACCACTTTCCTGATGAGAGGAGTTGGTGGAAAAGCGTACGCAAACATCCCTGACCAGTTCATCCACAGGGCGTTCCCCTGGGAGTCTGGTTGGGGGAACCTGGATGCAAATTTTGGGCATTGTCTGTTTTCGCTTGTGGCGAATAAGTCTATAGTGGGGAAACCCCACTGAGAGAAGATGTCTTCTACGACCTCTCTGTGTAGAAACCATTCGTGTTCTTCTGGGAGGGAGTCTCTGCTCAGAGCATCCGATAGGGAATTGAGCTCCCCTGGAACATGTTGTGATGACAGGAAGATGTTCCGTCTGAGTGCCCATATCCAGATTTTCTGGGCAAGCTTGGACAGATTTGGCGAACGAGTCCCTCCTTGCTTGTTCAGTTAGAACATGGCTGTCGTGCTGTCCGTCCGAATTTGCACTGACAGGTTTAGTAGGTGGGGCTCGAATGCTTGAAGCGCTCTGAATACTGCCAGAAGCTCTAGCAGGTTGATGTGGTTCTTGGCCACTGAGGGAGACCAGAGACCCTGAGCTGTGTGGTGGAGATGGTGAGCTCCCCACCCCGTCAGACATGCGTCGGTAGTGACTACTGCCTGTACTTCGGGATCGTAAAAGGGTTTCCCCTGTGCGAGATTCTCTCTTGTCCAGCAGTGAAGACTTTGTACTAGTGTTGGCGAAACGACCACTAGATCGTCCCACTGACCACTTGCCTGAGACCACTGTTTCGCCAACCATTCCTGCATGGGACGCATGTGCAGGCGCGCGTGGGGGACCAGGTAAATACATGACGCCATCATGCCCAATAAACGCATTGCTTTGCGTACCGTTATTTGTTGACTGGACTGATAATGCGGAATTTGCAGTATTATATTCCGAATTCTTTCTTCTGAAGGAAATGTCAACCCCTCTTGAGTATCTAGGATTGCTCCTAGGAACTGTTTGGAGGTGCTTGGCACTAGGCTTGACTTTCTCTCATTGATTGAGAAGCCTAACTCGTGGCGGAGGTCGATACTCCTCTGAATGTTTGTCCTGCAAATTCCTGGGGTTTCCCCCGTTATGAGCCAGTCGTCCAGATAAGGGTACACTGGGATTGCCTCCCTGCGTAGGTGTGCAGCCGCCACCGCTAGCACCTTGGTGAATACCCTTGGTGCTGAAGCTATCCCGAAGGGCAGTACCTTGAATTGGTAGTGTCGACTGTCCACCTTGAAGCGCAAGTGCTTTCTGTGCGCTGGGAACATGGAAATATGAAAATAAGTATCTTTCATATCCAAGGTTGCCATGTAATCCCCCTTTTTTAGGAGGGGGGATTACCTCTTGTAGCGTAGTCATACGAAACTTTTGGGGCTTGACATACTTGTTGGCAGGCCGTAAGTCCAATACTGGGCGCATTGTCAAATCTTTCTTTGGCACAAGGAAGTAAGTTGAATAAATACCCTTGTTTACCTGGTGTCCCGGGACGAGTTCTATCGCGTCCTTTTCTAGCAGAATGGCGATCTCCTCGAGGAGAATCTTCTGCTGTTCTAAAGAGTGTACTCTTTGTCGTGGAGGATGGTTCCGGGGACGCTGCAGTAGTTCTATACAATATCCTGTGGATACTGTTGACAGCACCCATCTGTCTGATGTGATCCCTTCCCAAGCCTGGGCGAAGTTGGAAATGCATCCCCCTACTGTGGTTGCGTGAGAAGGGACCCTGAACTGAGCGTTGCTGCTTTGGTGGAGGCGTGCCGCCTCCCTTGCTGGGGCTGCCTCTGCCTTTACCACAACCTCTCCTATTACCCCTGCCGTAACCCTGGGTAGACTGTTGGCTGTTGTTCCACTGTGTACCCTGCCCCTGGGAATAGTTAGATCCTCTCTGGGAATTTTGGCCGCGTGGGCGACGAAAATTACTATTCCCTCTCTGGGTAGGGGGTTTATTGGTTAACTGGCCAAGGGACTTGAATGTTTCATATTCCTCCTTGGCATTCTTCAGTGCGTCTTCGACCGCCTTACCAAACAACAGATCGGCTTCCATCGGTTTGTCCAACAATGATGCCTGGGTTTCTGCCTTAAAACCCGACTGCCGTAACCATGCATGTCTCTTGATAACAGTGCCTTCTGCTATCAATCTGCCTGCGTTGTCCGCGGCGTCAAAGGTTGCTTTCAATATGCAACCAGACACGGCTCTACCCTCTGCGGAAAATCCGAGCTAACTGGCCCTTTAAAGGTTCAGGAGCAGAGGCTATGAGTGCCGCGACTTCTTCCCACTGATGGCAGTTGTAGCTGGCCAACAGGGTGGTGGAGTTTGCAATCCTTGCTTGATAGGCGGACGTTGAGGCTACTTTTCTGCCGAAACCATATAGTTTTTTGCACTCCTTGTCGGGAGGAGCTTCGGACAATGACAAGGGTGTTCCAGCCCTCTTACGAGTGTTAGTGACAACTAGGGAGTCTGGCTTCAGATGTCCTCTTATATAGAGAGGGTCAGACTGGACTGCCCTGAAAAGTTTTTCAACCATGGGATTGACTGCTCTGGTGAGGTTCGGGTTCACCAGGGACGGGTCTATTCTTCGCTGAATGGACTTAAGGATAGGGATGGTCTGGGCAACAGGCCTCCTTTCCCCCACTAACTCCTCTGCGAAGTCCCTCTCCTCCTGGACCACCGTGGGTGTCAATCTGGAAATGTTCTGCTGCACGTGCGAGAACCTCGTTTAGGAGGGGTTGGTTATCGACAGGGGAGTCGGTAACCGGGGCTTTGTTTCCTACCGGGGAATCTACTCTGTATGTTTCTGGGTCTTCCTCTTCCTCTTCTTGGTCCTCATCATCCCCATAGTAGCCCGTCCCGGTTTGCTCTTCTACCATGCCAAATTCTTGGTCCTCACCAAAGGAAGCCTCTCCTTGATGCAGTGAGTATGGTCTTGAGTATGGTTGTACCTCGAAGGGGTCTGTAGACCTCATCGGTGTTTCAAACCGGGGCTTCTTACTCGGGGGGATAGGATCATTAGAGCCTGAGGGTGTCGCCCCTTGTGGATCATACGAAAGGAAATGTTCTGGATTTTTATCGTGAAAATCAGCCAAAGAAGACATCCTTGACATGACCCTATCTATGTCTTCACTCGACCATTTCTTGGAACTGGGAATGACTCTCTCAGCAAGTCTTTGGGATTTATCTTGAGTAGATTTGCTGGTTTTAGACATATCAGCAGACCTGGTCTTGTCTGTCTGTTTAGGGGGAGTGGTGTGTTTCACAGGTGTGGAAGAGTGCAAAGGCTGCTTCTTCTGCTGTTTTCCCCCCTCCCCGTGAGTGGAAAAATGTTTTCCCTGTCCTTTTGTGGCTCCGGAGGTTTTTGACGCCTGGCGTCGAGGATCGGGGGTAGGGTCCCTGTCCTTCGAGCGTGGGGCCTCGCTGATTTTGACTGCGGGCTCCGACTCCTGGAGCACGGCCTGGGGGTGGAAGTCGTCTTCGTCTTCCGACGATCGAACTTCTGTTGGCCTAGGGAGCGAGGCACTCTTGGCAAGAGTGGATGATTGCCTTGAGTCATGCGGCGATTTTGATCGAGAGCGCCCAGAGGACACCGAATCGGACCGTTCTGTTTGTGCCTCTCGGTTGGACTTCGTATGTTTAGTGTGTGTGGTGTGTGAAGCGCTTGTGTCGCCGGGGGTCTTCCCCATAGCCGCGCTGCCGGACGACCATCCGAGGTCGGGGACTTGCGCTCGGCTGTCTTTCGACGCCGTAATGCCCTCGCCGTCCGAAAGTACGGCGTTGCTGCCGTCGCTGAAGGCGCCCTCCGCTGCCATGGCCACCTGCCTGGCGTGGTGGGCCCAACGCTTCGTCGAACGGTCCTTAAGTGTCTTAGGTTTGAACCTACTACACGCTCTGCAGTTCGCTTCGGGGTGGTCCCTCGGCAAGCAGAGATTGCACGTGGCGTGCCTGTCGACCCAAGGGTATTTGCGATTGCACTTGGGGCAGAATTGAAAAGGGGTACCCTCCATACGCACCTTAAGGCAGCGGGCTGTTAAGTGTAGGAAATGTATAAGGTGTACCTATATGCCAAGAGTGTAGAGTATGTACAACCCCCCACTCTCCCTACTTGCAGGGCCAAGGCCAGAGGCCTTCCAAGGCCCGGGCCGAGGCCAGAGGCCTTCCGAGGCCCAGATCCGTCGTGCAGCAGCCGCCGGTCGATTTCTTCTCCAGCCGGCGTCGAGTTGTCGAAGTTCGACGTTGGGATGGGGAAGGATGTAAATAAATTAATATTTTAGAAAAAGTATGGCTAAGGCCAGGGGACTCCGCAAAATGCTTCCGACCAGTATTGCGGAAAAAACAATCTGAGGATCCTAGACGCATGAGGGATCTTGGGTACAGTGCACGTCACACTAGGGATAGTATTACTGGCACGCCCTGTGTCGACGCCCATTTTCGAGTTTCGAAAAACAAACTGTAATACTCCGCAGCTTCCACTAGATGTCGGCCTATGCACAGCATGTGATCTAAGCAGATTCCACAAGCCTCAGAAATATATATATACAGTACAATTAAAACAGGTAATAATGCCACATATCATTCAAATTACAACCCTACGTAATTTACTGCAAATCACAAGATCACTAGGAAAGTAAACATACAGTGGATATTATAAGATCCACATGGGTACAAGAGTAGATATCGTTTAGCTGCCCGGTCTCATAAGAGTGAAGGTGTATGCCCCTGTTGGAAGTACCAGGGCCGGTCTTTGGCATCATTGTCTTCGGAAAGATTCTGGAAAAGGATGAGCTGTAGTTCCTGAAGATACTGAGGAACCTGCAAAAACACAGCCCTGAGGTGTCTTGAATAAATGCCAGTTCTTCCAATTGAGCATCATAAATGTCAGTCTCCTTGAGAATGAGAGCAGATTTTGAGTAACACAGCAATAGTGGAGGCTCCTAGATACTATGAAACCCCTCAAAAAGAGCACCAAAGCATCCTTGGATCCTGCAACTATTGTAGATAATTCATCCCTTGGTTCTTCATGATCAGCTGGACATTCATATAATTGGAAAATGGGTGTCCTCCAAAATAAAAGGCAAAGGAAAGCTCTACTAGGGCAACTTTACCATAATGTGCATCTGCCTTTCATAACAAGAGGGACAGAAGACTGAAAAAGGTGTTCTGAATTGGGTTGGACAAGCTATCCACATTACCAGTTCTGGCGTTTGTGAAGCCAAACCATCACTACATTGTTTACATTGATTCCAACCTCAATGGGCTAATAGCTATACTCCACCAAGGATAACGCAGCACTGCAACTCTGTAGAGCTGGGAACATGGTACACATCCTGACAGACAAGCTATACACTGTAGCGCTGGTGCAGCCAGCATGGATATGTTTTTATTACAGTGAGTGGTACATTTGTACTGGCTTTATGGATAAAGCTAACATTATGAGTGTTCTTATATGGGGTCATTGGGGCAGCCAACATGGAAATGTGCTCTTAAACTGGGCATAGTGTTTATACTGGTATTATGGGAAAAGTGAACAAGATCACTGCTCTTTTTCTTTTTTTTACTTTTGGCTATTTATTGCGCGCTTAATACCCATAGGTTTTATCAGCGCAGATCCGGGGATCAAACCTATGTTGCTCCATGTTGTCTTGCGTCCAAGGCGAGCACATTTCCCCCAAGCTTTCCTCCCGGGCCTCTTATATGGAGGTGGGAGGGCTACATTGGTGCAGCCAGTACAGACTTTTTTTGTTTTCTTTTTTTACAGTGGCAGAGCATTTTTACTTTTATTACAGGCAAAGGCAACATGATGAGCAGTGTTACATGGGAATAGTGACCTACACTAGTGCAGCCAGTATGAACACATTTTCTTACAGTTACATGACATTTTGACTGACATTACGGGAAAAACAAACAGGGGTGAGTTCTTACGTTTGGCTACTGGCCTATATTTCCAAAGCCAACATGGACACATTTTCTTATATCATATCAGCATTATTGGTATTATGGTCAAAATAATCATAAGTGTGTTCTTCTTGGGGATACTGGCATATGTTGGGACAGACAGCATGGACATGTTTGGGCACAACCAAATTACCATATTTCTTTACACTGGCAGAATACGCCACACTGGCACCTACTGTGGGCAAATGCATCATGAAACTGTGATGGAAAATGCTCTCACGCACTCTTGCTGACCTGTCATCTATTGGATTTGTTCATGTATTACCTACAAAACCAATTGTAAACTATATGGCTCTTAGTTTACACCCACGCAGGGCTTCGAGATAAGCAGCGTACCTGAACACTTCAAACATCATAAATAGGGAGTAACGGGTGGTCATGTATCTGACACATGCACTGCTCAAGCAATGTGTTCAAACTGGCATCACAAGCAGCAGCATCCACAAACAAGGATTGGCAAACGCAACCGTTTTAGCTTTTGTGTAGGGATAGGCATTTACCAGGAACTGGACTTATGGTACTACATGGGTATGTGATGGCAAAATCTGGAAAAGTTTGTGATTACCTGTGCATATGATAGCAATAATACCTCACCAAATGCCTATCTAATACCTATGCACAATCCAAAACTGTTGGCTTTGACAATGCTTGTTTTCAACCGAACTCCATCCAATATAAGAAACCGATCTATATGAAATGACTGAAGGCACAGATTGATTAAGACAGTGCATTTACAGCTGCAGTCAAGCCCTTAGCGCTCAGCAGACTGCTTAGGGTTAACACTGGCAAGTTACAGATTGTATCGCTTTATAGAGCTAGCTGAAAGAGACCCCGAAAGGATGTGCTTTGGGCGTGGGAGTAGCGGGGGGTGGGCAGGTAGTCAGTGGGAATGACTGTTAAGGATTTGCATGGCCATAGGCAGTCAATGAGTGGATGAATAACTAGACAACATCTACAATGTGCACAACCCTGCTCACATATCATCCCCCTTCTATCTGTACCCAATGCCATAGTTTCGGCATATAAGTGGTGCTTAAGTGCAATTTAATAGCCACAACTAAAAAGACATCCGTTCTATTGCTGCCTGATGGGAAGACGATCAAAACGATAAAAAAATACACTTTTCATTTATGAGAATTTCTTGCTAAAAAACGGATTACACATAAATGTATAAATAAAAATTTAGATTGACTTGCTTGAAAATACACCATTCAGGAATGGAACTCGTTTTTACTCCCACAAAATCGTTCCACTTCTACCCAAAATAGGGAGTAAAATATTCTGACCTCAACTTCTTATCTGAAGCCCTTCCCACAGCTCGCTAGAACCCGAAGCCACTCCCAGATAGGAACGTCACCACATTGCAACTTCACGATTCATTTTAGATCAACAAACATTAAAATAACATCATGTTATCACTACGGTGCCTGGTTGGCTGTTTCACTGTGCCTCTAGCAATACGCTGAACATGCAAGGAGAGAGAACCGCTAGAGGGTGTGGGGTGGCTCTGTGAGAGGGTACATGTGCAGGTGGGCTACGTGTGGGTTTATGGGGGGCAAAGAGACATTATACACTGGAATAAGAAATACAATGGGTCTGGTTCCAATAAGGAGAAACGCCATGAACAGGAAGAAAGGGAAAACGAGCAAACAGCCATGGGAAGAGAGAGAAAGCAGACGAGAGAGAATCTCAAAAGAGAGGGGGTCATTCTGAGTATGGAGGTAACCATACCAAGTACTGGGTCCGGGTTCCTTGAATGAGGAATTACTAGCCCATTCCAACCTTGTAGGGCCTGGTAATTCCTCATTCAAGGAACCCATCCCCATTCGAGCCCCCATAGGGCTCAATGGGAATGGGGAGGGTGCTAACAACGGGCCGGTTAATAACGGGCACGTTGTTAGCACCCTGGTCTCTTGCGGGACCCGTTAATGACACCTTTTTTTACCAGGTGTCCTTAGCGGGTTCCGCGAGCAGAACTCGTAATGAGGCAGTAAGGGGTTGACGACTCCGGCACCTTTACCGGCGCCGTTAACCTCTTACCGCCAAAGTCGTAATGACCTCCAAAGAGCGAGAGAGCACACAGGGTGAACACTGGCCACAGAACAGAAAATGGATACACAAAAACACACACTCGCAGTTAAAGAATTAGTGACCCATGGCTAGCGCGTACTCGGGAGCATAAAACAGAGGCCACGGAGAGAGGGAGATGTGCAGACATCACCACCGAAAGATGGGATATCCATCACGATAACCAGTCATTGCTTGAGGGAGGAAGGAAGGCCCAGGCTGAGACAAAAAAAGGCAGAAGAGAAAGTCATGGGAAGTCACATATTGAGAGTAGATAGCCAACGCGTTAGAGAGCGAGTAAGAGAGGGAGTGCGTCGCACAACGCAGGAAAGAGGTAGGCACAGAGAGAAGGGGGTCAGAGATAAAACAAGAGACTGTTGCAGGTGAGGGTTCTAGAGGAAGAGTGAACAACGGAGAGAGTGCGAGAGAGAGAGTGCAACAGAAAAGACAACCAATGAACCAGAGGCATTCAGGGAGACAGCCACATTGAAAAGGGAGTTTGGGCCAAAGAGAGGGAGAGATATCACACAGAGAAGAAAAGGCACACCAATTTAGGGATCTTCCTCCATAGAGACAAATGAGCCCGCCTCTGCCATACCACCAATCGCAGACAGAAAGAAAATGGGTCTCACAGAGGGAAGGAGAGAGAGATACATACAGTGACACACACACACACACACACCACACACACACACATTGTCCCCCTGGAGCATGGAGGGCGATAGAACTAAGGCAACAAGAAGCATGCAAGTGCTGTTTATAGTGGTGGTGCTGGCATATATTGTTGAGCCGGAGATCAGGATATTCTTTGGGCGCAAGCAGCATGAATATGTGCTTTACTCGGGCAATTCTGGCATATATTTGCAACATGCTCCCGTTTACTGTTGTGACCTGGCATCTATGTGAGTATTTGGCTCGCTTTTGGAACAGAATTCTATGACTTTTTTGGTCCATGTGTTCTGAAATGTGTGCTGTAAAATCAACCATACTGATTTAATGTGTAAAGGTCAGTGTAGAACCTCTCTGCGAACCCCACATTGAGTTGGTTTGGTCTCGCCTACTGCAGTCCATTGGATCAAATCGGGGTAATATTGAAGGTCGGCTCATCCATAATGGACGTCTGGGTAGTGACCGGTCACCCAGACACCCATTATGGAAGAGCCAGCCGCCCAAACAATAGCAGAGCCGAGAACCGTAGTTAGTGCCCTCTGTCCCTGAAGGAATCGCACACTCTAGCTCATACCCAATGGTCCATGCCAAGTAGGGCGTACAGCTCTCCCAGCCACTCATAACCTATTGACTAGACTGGCTGGATCACTGCAATGGGAGCGAGTTCTTATGTGCACAATTCTCTCATTGTGGCCACATTGAGATCATTGGGGTGTTCCCTGGTCAGAGCAAAGGACATGCAATCGTTCTGCTTGTTCGGGCTCTGATCCTTCCTGGCTTGGTTTCATGGGCAGTGGCCCTTCATACAGGCAGGGCAGCAGAGGCACTGGGGTGCGCTATCAAGTAATTTGATGTGTGTGTTGTTTGTATGAAGATGATGTGCGAGTGTGTGCAAACATGTCTGTATGTGCATGACAACATGAAAGGTGCTAGTGTCTGCGAGCATGTTTGAGTGTGTATGTGCAAGTGCTTGTGTGTATCTGAGTGTGTGTGAGCATGTTTGCGTGCAGGTGTCTATGTAAGTTCGGGAGGGGATGGGGAGTGGGGGCAAAGCTGATTTATTTGTTCTTGGGCTCTGGCATCACAAAATGGTTGCGAGTGGCAATGCTGAAATACACTGGGTGGACCAGTGCATGAGCATGTTTGCTGATACATATGGGGTTACCAGTGCTATGAACGTGATTGAAAGTGGCAATGATGAAATATATTGGTGGCACAAACATCATGACTGCGATTTAAGGTAGTAATGATGACATATGTTGTGGGTATAAGCATTAGGAAATCCTTTCACAATGCCATATAGTGTGGACAGCAGCAATGTGAAAGTGTTTTAAATTGTCGGCACATGCATAATAAACATGTGCTTTACAGTGGCAGTGCTGACATATATACTGGGCATGCGTTTTACCATTTTATTTAGCAACACATTATTAGGATGGCTTGGACTCCCTTGCAATGCTCAGTGACTCCGAAAAGGTTTGGGGAAATATATATGTCCCTTTGCTGTAAAGTTTCACCAGCCACAACTGGTATGGTGAAGTGTCATGTTCTAAATAATTCACACTGAGTAATTTGGATGTTTCAGTTATAGCTTCCACATAAAAGGGTACCCAGTCGTATGACTCACCCGGTAGTGACTGCTACGAAAACATACTGTGCATATTGTAAGGGAGGCATGGCATCACACGTAGACTCTGACACAAGAGTTGCAAGTTTCAAAACCTTTATTGTTAAATTCAAGGGGGTTTGGAAAACTCCTATTGAGCCTATTTCTAAGATGGGAATAAACTCAAGCATCAAATGATAAAGAAACAGTCTTAGTCAAACAATAAAGGACTATGCTAACAAAAACCTAATGCCTGCCCTCACTCTTATTCAAACTAATGTGATATAGAGATGTGTATCTAAAAAAGGAGTAATCAGTGGTGAAACGAAATGCCAGAATGGCAATATAAATCAGTATTCATTCTCGTCCCCACGTTATATAGCATTGGGGTAGATGGAACACTTGATGCATGAACACACTTTGGCTGGCGAACACAGTTAGACGGCTGGCTCTGCCCTCCGGAGCCTTCTTGGCCGTTCAAGTCTGAGTCACAAGATCACAGGTTTAATCTCTTGGGTTCCCTTCACCCAAGTCCAGGTCACCCTTCAAGTTTCCACACAGTTTAAAAAAAAAAGTTTATAAGTATGGTATTTGGTCGCATTTCACTATAGGTTCCCCTCAATCGGACTTAAACCGTTTCTCTTTGGTGGGGTTCTCTTCCCCAAGCTTTCTTCACATTCCACACATGGGCTTCCCTCCATCGGGTTCTAGCCATCGTACGTGTTTTGATTTCGCTGTCCAGGACTTTCGAAACTGGGAGGATTCCTGGTCTACCCTCTGGGGTTGCCGTTGGTACTCTTGTTCAGAGAAGAATTGCCTAGCATTTCAGTGCTGGACTGCCCCAGGGCAGGACAAAGGCTGATATGTTTTGGATATTTCTCCTCTGTGAAAGATAGTGAGCTAAAGACTCTGGGTGAGGCCCTCGCAACCAGGACTATTGTCTGGCAGAGGGACTCCCAGGACCCCCTTTGTTATTTGCATTTTTTAAGTAACTTTGGGTCTCAGCCTAAGTTACTAAGGGAATCCAGACGTGGACCCCTTGCTCACTATTCTTAGAGAGTCATAGCTCCACCCTACTGATGAGGTCCAACCAGAACGAAACACGTGTCTGGGGTTGCTGTTGGTACTCTTGTTTAGAGGAGAATTGCCTAGCATTTCGGTGCTGGACTGCCCCAGGGCAGGACAAAGACTGATATGTTTTGGATATTTCTCCTCTGTGAAAGATAGTGAGCTAAAAAACTGTGGGTAAGGCCCTCGTAACCAGGACTAATGTCTGGCAGAGGGATTCCCAGGACCCCCCTTGTTATCCACCCTCGACATGACCACTTCGACCCTGCTTTCTTTCTTTACTTCCACTTCACATATTTTCCTTCAGTTCCAATGTCTCTTGGAAAATGTACTTGCTATGTATGACTTGCTTTCTTATCAATTGCTCATAGATCAAGTCTTTCAAACCTTTTTTTTCATTTGTGGTTACTTTCTTTCCCTCACTTCCCTGCTGCCTCTGCAGCTTTAAAACATTTCACAGAGACTTTCGATTTGGCAATCTCACTTCGCTGGACCAATCTGCTACTTTGTATTTCATATTCACAGTTCTTAACAGTGGATTCAGTTTCTCTTGCAGCTTATCTGTGCTCGCATATCCTTCATCCCTCGGATACTGTTGCAAGCATATCAATTAAACACCAACCACCAACCGGGCTTTCTTTGCTTCCTTCAACTCACCGGACGTGTTAAGATGCTTTCCGTCTTTCGCGCCTTTGACGTAGGAGTCAAGATTGTTACCACTGCCACTTCTGCGCCTCCCCAACTTTGCTGTTCTCCCGGCAGGGTGGCTGGTAACTTTGTAGCACTCGTAAGACTCTTTCTCGCTTCCAGCTTGGCTGTCGTACGCAATCCTCACCACGTTTTGGCTTCCTGCCCCTTCGGTTCAACACCTCGGCTTGTCGCTCTCCTTCGCCATCGCCATGGAGGAACTGCTCCTCATCGTGCACCGCCTTGCTTCGGTGTTGGGAGGGGAGCGGGCGGCTCTGCGAGTACCTGGCCGTGGGCGTGTTCTCCGTTCCAACGTGCCAGCCCAGGAGCTGCAAGGTTGTAAATGGGATGTTTCCTGAGGCCATGGTCTCACCACCTGCCCCTCAAAGGCCTGGTGTGTCCTTTCTGGCCCAGGGGAGGAGCTCTGGCTTGGGCACTGCCAGGTAAACCCAGCTGCCCCTGCTTTGACTCCCTGCAGTCAGAGCTTCCTCGCCATACTCACAGGCTCAGTAATTTGGCAGCCCTCCTTGCTTCAGCCCTTGCAAGGTTCCTCCATCTCTGGCTCTTCACTACTGGCCTCTGTGCTTCCTCCAGCATCCCCAGCTCGCTCGAAGTGTCTCTCTGTGCTCCACCTTTTATACTGCCTGGGAGAGTTAACCAGAATCAGGTAAGAGTGGTTGCCCAGACCTGCCTTACTCGGGACAAGATGGAGACTGCCCATAGGAATTCATGGCACATTGATTCGTATGGGTAATCCTCATAGCTCCAGCCTGCCTCTTACTAGAAGCCTGCCTGTGGAGCTGGTGCCCACATTGTGCTGCAGGAGCAGCACCACCTTCACCCTTCCTTGCTTAGCAGGTAAGCCTAAGGGCTCCCACCACCCATTTGCGGGGATTATCTGTGCCCCTAGTGCGAATGGCTCAAAAGTTCAATCTGCCTGCACACGTCTCCTGGCGTTACCTCTAACCAGCATATGTTGAATGTGAAGCAGCACAAAAAATGAAAAAGCATTCCATTCCTACGACGCCATTAAGGACCACGAGGGTTCTATCTCTGCAAGATGGTCGCCGTCTTCGTTTGACCCAACTAGGACTCTCTACTGCTGAGCCGAGAATCCCGCCCCTGTCAGCTGATTGGCCTCGACTCTCTCAAGAAGCCAATTGGAAATCGCTGGAAGGCAAAGCCGGCCCTGCAACCAAGGCACGCAACTAAGGCCAACACCCTGTCCGAGCCTGTCTGAGCCTGTCCGAGCCGGGAGGAGCCCTGGAGGTCTGCCCGACTCTAAACCCCCTCACCATATTTTGCAGTCGACACTAGTCCCTGAAGTATCCTTGACTAGTGACTTCGCCACTGTCATTCATCTGCCAAGATTCTGGTAAGACTTCCCGCACACCCTTGACCCACTGTGATGTGCTACGAAACTTAGCAACATCAATATGTAGCAGCCACATCCGTATGCAAGCCGTTAAATCTAACTACCCTTATGTTCGGTATCATGGTGCAACGGCGTTGATGTAGCCACAGCGCACCTACCGACTGACACCATAAACCGACAATATATACCACTACTGCACAGCTGAATGCTCCCCGACCAAACTCTCTCTCCTGTACTCCGATGCCATCGAGCTTTATGAATGAGACCCCGAGTCTATTTTTCCTACTACGGCACTCCCGAATGCTCTCCAGTCCTCTAACAATGTCGAACCTGTAACAACAACGTTTGCTCTGCTTCTGTTTGGACTATTTACTGTATGCGCCTTTGTCTCTGCACACGTTACCTAATACGCGTTTATTCTGAATGCAGGTTATATTGTTAAATACCCATCAGGCTTTACCCTAACACCTAACCGGTATATTGCATATTGATCTCACTGTGCATTTTTCATTGTGCTGCCCTATTAATTAGCCACTCCAATGCATACATCACTGCCTTCCTGTTCCAAATAGAAATAGTATAGTATTATACTGCCTCTTTGTTATTATAACAAGCAACGACTGTATTAACTGCTCTGTGCTCATCTAGCTTGCAATGCATTGCCTCATTATTGCTATATAAATATGCACTACCTATACTTCCCTGTGCATAGCTAGCACCCCCGCTGCCTGTAAAGTATTTGCTGCACACACTGCTTTGTGTACACTTCCATGCGTTTATTTTTTGCGGCGCTTGCCTTCCTTGTACCTCATGTCTGCCACCAGTTTTGTTGTCTATCTTTCCTGTAATGTCCTGCTACACGTGATACCGTATGACCTACACACTGTCTGCTCTGTCTAAGAACTACATCCTGCATATCTTATTGAACTTGCACAAACTGTTTTTGCTTTCAGCTTTCTGACTACACTCAGTCTGGTCTTCTATTTAGCATTTCACATGACTCTGCTTGCATACAGTACTGTATTTGTACGAGTACCTGTTAGGGGCGGAGGGCCCCAAATAACGGACAGGAACCAGCAGAGTGGAGTATGACTTCTTTATTCAACTCCTAACGGACAAGTGCCTTCCCCGCACACCCACGCCCCTCACCACGTCACATCCGCCTGTGACGTCCACCTCACGAGTGAGGTGTCTTAAAGGGCACTTACTCGTGACAACACCCCCGGACAAAATGTCCTTTCAAGTCACCTTTGCAAAACTCGCTTCACATAACATAACTTGGCCAAGTGGCAACGCTATTAACACTCCTCCACTAACCTGGGAGGCCTCCTCACATTTCTCTGGGGTCTGCCTCGCGGCTCTGGGTCAGAGCCGCCGCCAGTGTCTTCATCAGGGTACACCTGGCGCTGGACCTGTGGTCCGAGGGGGACCCAAGTTTCATCTTGACTGTCTCTTTCAGCTGGGTCGTCTTCTTCTTGTGGTGATCTTTCTTCTGTCTCTTGCATAATATGCTTAAACCTTGAGCTGTTGCGGGTCACTTCCTGCTCTCCATTAGTGGCAGTGATCATTGTTCCTTTGACAGCCACTACTTGGAGCGGTTCTGGTGCAAACTGCGAGTCAGTTTTTTTCATCGTGGCTCTTTGAACCCACACTTCATCACCAATTTGGAATTCCTTGGGAGTGCTCTCCTTCTTCTATCAGTCTGTTCGCGAGCTTTCTCCTTCACGGCTTCATCCCTTCTGATGATTTCCTGATCTACTCTGGGCTTCCTCGCTGGGTTGGTGACGACCCTAGTTCTCACTTGATATTTCATCATGAGCTCTGCTGGAGTCCTATTAGTGGCTTCATGAGGCGTGTTGCGGTAATCACGCAACATTCTGCACAGCGCTTGATGAGGGTCAGTTCCTTCCAGGCGTGCTCTTTGCATGGTCTTCTTAATGGACGCCATGAACCTTTCCGCCATTCCATTGGCTTGCGGCCATCTCGGGGTTACTCTTTGGTGACGGAATCCCATGTGCTTTGCGAACACCCCAAATTCATGACCACTGAGCGGGGCCCCATTGTCTGACTTGAGAGTCTCTGGTATTCCCCACTCACTGAAGACTTCATCAAATGTTGCTGCGACATGAGCAAATGCTGTCGACTTGACACGTTTTACTATAGGGAATCTTGAATGTTCATCGAGAAATAGTAGTAGGTAGTCTCCTTCCTCCCGTGGCCCATAGAAGTCGACCGCCACTCTCTCCCAGGGATGTTCAGGGATTGACATGACTTTGAGTGGGACTGGCGGTTCAGGTTTTGCTGTGCATCTGCATGCTGTGCAGTTCTTTACCCACCGGTCAACCATATCGTCCATGAAGGGGAACCACACGCTGCACCTCAGCTGGCGTTTGGTGTTCTCTGCACCTCGATGTCCCTCATGCACCGTTTTGATGACTGCTGCTCGCAGTGAGGTAGGAACGACTATCTTACATCCTCGCAGCAAAATGGAGTTGTCTTGGACTGCCAGTTCTACGTGTATTCTCGCCAGACGCTCCATCTCATCTCGAGATGCTCCTGGGTGGCTCTGGACTGCTCTGCGAAAGTCCTTCCATTTGTTGTTCTCCGTCAAGCTGATCGCTAGTGCCATCGTCGGGTCAGCAGCTGACGCGGTCGCGATGGTTTCAATGGATACGGCGGGCGGTAGTGCATTGGCAGTGACATAGCTTATGTATTCTGCATCGCCCTGTCTTGGAGTGTGGTTGCCCGCTGGGTGTCTGGAGAGGTAATCAGCAGGGTTGTGCTCGCCCCCAGGCCGATGAACAATGTCAAAATCATATTCTTGTAGGCGGATGCCCCATCTTTCGATCCTGGGGGCATTTTCGTGCGAGGATTGCCAAACAGCGATAACAAGGCCTGATGGTCTGTAATTAGTGTGAATTTTTTTCCGATGATGAAATTATGGAAATGTTCGCACGCCCAGACGGCTGCCAGGCTTTCCTTTTCTGCCTGGGAATACGCAGATTCAGGCGGAGCTAGAGCTTTGCTGGCGTATGCCACAATGTGTCTCGGGTGAGTGTCTTGTCCACTGGTTTGTGCTAAGATTGCACCTAGCCCCATCGGACTCGCGTCCACCACTATCTCAGTATGCCATTCGGGATCAAAATATGCTAGCCTCCTTGCCTCTGTCAGAGAGTGTTTGATGGTATCAAATGCTACCTGACATTCCTCAGACCATACAAAGGGAGTGTCTTTTTGGAGCAGACGCCTGAGGGGTTCAGTGATGGAAGCAAAATGTTGGATATACCGGGCACAATATCCCGCCATCCCCAGAAAGGACCTGACGTCGGCAATCTGGGAAGGCTTATCAAGGTGGAAGATGGTCGCCACTTTGTCTGGGTCCGGAGTCATGCCATCTGCTGAGAAGATGTGGCCAAAAAACTTCAGCTTCGCCTTGCTGAACCGACATTTTTCTATATTGAGGGTCAAACCCGCATCCTGTACTGCCTGGCATGCTGCACGGAGTGCTTCATCGTGTTCACTGCAAGACTTGCCAAAGACCAAAATGTCATCGCTATAGTTGAGAGCTCCTTTAATGGGACGTATGACTTGCCGAATGGTTTCATGAAAAATTTCGGCCGCCGAAGAGATGCCGAAATTTAGTCTCTTGTAGCGGAATAGTCCGTCATGCGATGCGAACGTGGTGATTGGCCGTGACTCAGGGTGAAGTACTAGCTGATGGTACCCCTGATTTAAGTCTAGTTTGGAGAAAAGGACAGATTTGTTCAGTTGGACTATCATGTCCTCAATCTTGGGTCCAGGGTGTCTCTCCCACTGTATGGCGGTGTTGGCTACACGCATGTCTACACATATTCTCAGACGACCGCCTTCCTTTGGGACAATCACAAGGGGGGACACCCACGGAGTCGGCCCCGTGGCAGGCTCAATGATATCATCTCTAAGTAGTTGGTTCAGTTCTTTGGACACCGCCTCCTGCAGGTGGAATCCTACCCTTCGTGGGTGTTGTGGGACTGGTTTAACTGCCGCGTCTATGTGTAACTTTATCGGTGGGCCCTTCAATTTACCTAGGCCTTGACACAGTTGCGGAAATTCCCGGACAATGTCATCCCTGGTTATGGCAGTGTTGTCGCGGGATATCAGGGCGCGGATCTGCCGTTGCTGTATAGCTGGACCCTCCGACGACTTGACTACGTTCCCCTCTCGCACTAGAATGTTGATTAGTCCGAGACAGGACGCTGTCTTGTAACTTAGCAGGCAGCGACCTTTGCTGGGGCTCCTGATGACGTGGATCACAGTATCGGTGGATTTGTCAGCGAACATCAATCTTCGTTTGAAGGACCCGACGCTTTGTAGTGGGGTGTCTGCCCCCCATTGGTAGATTTTGGACATGGACAGGTTTAGCGTCGGTTTATGGCAGAGCGTTAGGATTTCTTTTTCACCCATGACATTCACCGTTGCTCCAGAGTCAATCAGAAAGCAGAATTGTTTGTCGCAGATGTCAATGGCTATCCTGGGTGCTTCTCGGGCTTCCTGTTCGTCCATTATGAGATTGACAAATTCGTCGCTTGTATGCGGGTCATACGTAGCGTCATAATCATGTTCACTTTGCACTTCAGCTATGAACTCGCGGCGCGTTGCTGGCGGTCCATCATATTCATCAGTAATACGCGCAATTTGTCCTTGTGACCCATAGCCTTGGCCGTCATCTTCCGGGTACACTTCTTCAACCACCCGCACATATCTCCTCAGGCTCTTTTGGTAGAACCGGGGCTGTCGAGGCGGGCTAGTGTAGAATCTTTCAATGGGTCTGACTTGCGAGCTCGTCGTGTCACGTGCGGTGGGAAACGGCTTACCTTCCCTGCATACAGATTGGAAGTGGCCCTCCCTACCGCAGTTGCCGCACTTTTGAGAGAGAACTGGGCAGGAACCTGCATGCGGAAACGCCATCCCACACCTATAGCATTGTCTCTGCAAACGCGGGGTCGACAATTTGCTTGGAGAAACGCTCTTGTTCCCAGCGTGGATCGCAGCTATCACGTCACTTTTGTCAAGTTGTCCAGCGGCATTGCTGGCTATGTGAGTGGCTTGTTTTTCAACTCTTTCGAGTATACGTGCCATTGCACTTACTTCTTCGATGGTGACAGGTTTTTTCAGGAGTTGCTTCTGTAGCGTCGCCGATACACACCCTTCAATCACTCTGAGTCGCAGCGCTTCATCAAGTAAAAACGCGTCAAATTGGCAATGCGCACCTTTGACGTGGAGCCTCGTGAGAAATTCATCCACAGTCTCGTCAGTGCGCTGACGGCATTGGTTAAAGACATATCGTTCATAGTCTCTGTTGGGAGCAATGACAAGACGTTTGTTCAGGGCTGCGATGAGGGCATCAAAATCAGCCATTTCCCCTGGCGGAATGGTTTTGATAAGTGATTTTATCTCTCCCCCTGCCGTGTTTATGAACATGCTGCGCAGTCGAGGGGAGTTTTCTTCTCCAGCGGCCTCAATGAAATTATTGAAGTCCTCCAACCATTCCACCCATCGAGGTCCTTTATCTGCCTGAGGTGTCATGGAAAACAGGGGCGGCATGCGCCATGCTGTGGCGGTGGATCTGGTGACAGCTGGCGCAGGTGGGGGTTGAGAGCTGGAAGATGCCTGGGCAGCAGTGGTGCTCATGGTGGCGTGTAGGATGTGGCCTCAGCGGTGGGTTGGAGCTGAGAGTCGTTCTGCAGGCAGGTCGGCACAAAGTCACAGAGGTACTGGGACGAGGAAGAAGGCCCCAGCAAATGGGGAGTGGTGATGTAGGAAAACATGTTTTCTTTTTAAGCTCTGTGGGCCCCTGGTGGTCTGTGGTTGCTTTGTGGTGGTGCTCAGGCTGGCGGAAAGCACCAGGCGCCGTGTGCAGAGAAGTCTTCTACTGCACGGCAGCTGCGTGCGAGGCTTCCAGGGATTCGGATCGCGTGTGAAGGAGGAGGAGGTGGGAAAGGGAGGCGCATCCACGGTCACGCCCTCTCCGTTTCAGCGGGGATCCGCTCGTCGGTGGGATTACCGATGTAAAGGACGCACACGGGGGGGATCCCCAACGTGGCGGGAAGGAGGATCGCTGGCACCAGGGAGAATCCTCGTCGCCAAATGTTAGGGGCGGAGGGCCCCAAATAACGGACAGGAGCCAGCAGAGTGGAGTATGACTTCTTTTTTCAACTCCTAACGGACAAGTGCCTTCCCCGCAAACCCACGCCCGTCACCACGTCACATCCGCCTGTGACGTCCACCTCACGAGTGAGGTGTCTTAAAGGGCACTCACTTGTGACAGTACCTACTGCTTGTATACTTAGACACTTGCTGGCAAGCGTCACACACTGTCCTGATTGCATGCTATCTCGCACTGCCCCTCGACATGCACCTACCACTCTTGCATTTAGAACTGTTGTCTTGCATCCATGTAGCTATATCTGTTGCCTAGCGTTACTCACTGCCTTGGTTGCACTCAGTACTACACTGCCATTCCTATACACCCCATTCAGTGTCGTCTCTTCTAGACTCTGTAATACACTACATTATGTTCAGGCATTATGTTTTGGCCTTATTTTGCAATGCAATACTTTTAATCCTACACCCCCTGCTCCTCCATATCATATTGCACAATGCCTACTTAGGGGTCATCATGCCTCCTAATCTGAGAGGACAACTGCACATCCATGCCCTGCATAGTTCTTCGCAGGACCACTATATTCCAGCACTGTCCCCTTCACGACCGACTGCTAACCCATACCTCAATGCACCAGCCCGCTGGTTAGAACACTTTGCCACTAAACCCACCCCTAACCAACCATGTACCGTACATACTAGGAACCTCAGACTTGGCTCTAGATTCCCACGTGTCTACCAGTGTCACCCATGTCATACCATACATGCCAACTCAACAGTACAAACCTCAAGGGCCCCTGCCTCCCTACTACCTACCGTCATCAAGAACATCAAACCTGATATTAGTATACCTAGCCCCCAAAAGAACGTGATCAAGGGTGCACTGATTAATGCCAGATCCATCACTGCTCATACGCTCGACATGGCCGATCTGATCACTACACACGACCTCGACTTTATCGCCATCGCAGAAACCTGGCTCCATGCAGCCTCAGGACTACATCTTTCTTTGGCTATCCCCACTGGATACACCATCATTAGAAGCGATCGCAATACCAGTCAAACCAAAGGAGGCGGCATTGCCTTCATACATAAAAACTCAATCTTCGTATCACTCCCACCCAACAGATCACATCAGCCAAGCTACTTTCAGTGAAACTAGCCACATCACCCAACCAAACCATCACACTGCACCTTATTTATAGGCCTCCTGGACCTATATCTTCTTTTGCAGAAGACATTTCACACATCCTTGCTGACAACACCAAAACTAAATCGCAAATTATCTTATTAGGCGATTTTAACCTTGGCTTTCAAGACCCTAATGACACCACAGCCCTGGACATCACTAACTCACTATCTAACCTAGGCTTTACTCAACGCATCAGGGATCCTACACACATTAAGGGCAGAACTCTTGACTGGTTAGTCGATCTAAATTGCTAAATCAATATTGAGTCTAACTAACAGTGTGCCTGGACGGATCACCACCTCATTACTTTCAACATCTCAGCTAATAACATCAGGGCCACACAGGACATTGTGCCTGCAATCCGCACAAGAAATAAGAGAGACATAACATGAAAAACTGCTCCCACTTCTCCTCCCAACTCTCAACGAACTCTCATCTACCTGCAGTAATCCTGCTGTCCTGGTAGACACGTTCAATCAGTCTATGCTGAAAGCTCTCGACCTTATTGCTCCCATTAAAGCCAGGAAACCTAAACCACAGGCTCACCTCAACTCTTGGTTTACACCACATTTGAGAGCTTTACGTAAACAAAAATGGAACCTAGAAGCTCGCTGGAAAAGCAATCCTACTGAAATGAGGTCCTAGCCTCCCTGAACTATAAAGACGCCATCCTCCAGGCTAAAAAAGACACATACGATAAGCGGATCTTGCAAGCCAACTCAAACACCAAATAGCTGTTTAAGATTCTAAAAGAACTGGAATCCCCCTCAGCACCTCTGGACACTTGTAGTAAAGACAGCACCTGGTGCGCTAATATTCAAAAAGCGCTCCTGGGTACAATTGCCACACTCCAAGCCAAAATGAACGATACAAACATTTCGTTTTATGCCTCTCTCTACTACTCAGGTTGAAAATATTATTAACAACCTCAAACCTTCCAACTGCCAGGGTGATGCATGCCCAGCCCCTATTAACAAGGAGGCATCTCACAAACTATCTCCATTCATTACCGCATTTATAAACTCCTCATTTAACACAGGTATTGGCCCAGATAACCTTAAGGATGCCTGGGTTCTCCCGCTTTTAAAAAACCTATACTGGACGCAAGCATACCAACTAATTACAGGCCCATCACCACTCTAACCTTCCTGCTTAAAATGTTAGATCGAGTAGCCTACCTTCAGATCCAAGACTACTTGGAAACCAACAAACTTTTGGGCCTCAGACAATCGGGCTTTCGACCATGGCATGGAACCGAAACTGCCCTTATCGACCTAAAAACACAAATTGAAGACCTGAAAGACAAGGGGAAGCTGGCCCTATTACTCTTACTAGATTTATCGGCAGCTTTTGATTTGGTAAACCACCAAATCCTTTGCCGACACCTCAAATTAGCTGCACACTTCTCAGACAAAGCTACCTCATGGATCAGCTAATTTCTGAACAATAGATCCATGAGGGTCTTCTCACCCACTGCCACCACTGAACCTTCTCCAGTTCCCTGCGGGGTACCTCAAGGATCGTGCGTTTCCCCCACACTCTACAATATGTTTAAGAAACCTTTATTTGATATTTTGGATTATCTGGGTGTTACCTACACTAATTATGTGGATGACACCCAGATACTCATCCCCATTACCGGGGACCATACAGCTGACATGTTAATACCATCTACCAAGTCATGCAAGCTTGGATGGCCCAACACGAACTCTGTCTTAATGACGATAAAACAGAGCTCCTAATCTTGGGATCTCATCAAAGAATCAACAAACTAGACCCCTCCTTCAAATCCTTCATCATTGACAGGAATACCATTAAAGTCTTGAGCGACACCAAAACATTAGGTATTTATCTTGACTCCACCCTTTCCCTCACTAGACAAACGCTGTATCTTCAGCCGCAGCCTCCACCTGCAAGCTCATCACAGCCTGCCGCCCTTTCCTCACACCAGCCAGCTGTACCACTCTAGCCAGGACTCTGGTCATGTCAAAAATCAACTACTGCAACGCCCTCTATCTAGGCACTAACCAATGTAATCTTAATAACCTACAGGTTATCCAGAAAAATGGCATGTGAGCTGCATTAAATATCCCCAAGAATCAGCACATATCTAACACTAGGCAGAGCCTCCACTGGCTCCCTGTAACACAAAGAGTTGCATTCAAAACACTGGCTCTTACGCACAAATGCCTCGCCAACCAAGCACCCAACTACCTAGCCTGCCGATTTGAGTACCACGCATCCAACCGATCTCTCAGAACTGCCCAGGCTAACTGTCTCTCCATACCTCGATACAAACAGCAGAAATCGGGCGGTACGAGCTTCCCTGTCCTCGCCACAAAACTCTGGAACTCAATTCCCAACCCTCTCAGAGCGGAACCCTCGTTCCACGCCTTTAAGAGTAAGACCAAAGCATGGTTGACTGCCCAGGACCTCGCCTAGCACTGACCAGCCTGCTAGCCATCACACTTTTTCTCGTTGCCTCAACTATGGAGTAGCGTGTGCATATAATATCTTGTATATTTTCTGTATATCTATTAACTTGTACCTATTCCTTGCCTGCTGATAGGTCGCTTATCGACACCTTACTTGTCAGACCCTAGATTCTGTATATTACTGTAAATTATGTTTGCTCTTTTTTTATGTTACTGTTTGCATTACTCATGTAACCCAAGTTACAAATACAAATACTCGTCCCATTGGTTTTGGGGAAAAACAGTGGGGAGAAATTATGAGAGTTGTAGTATTCCTGAGTGGTGATAGGAAAAGGAGGAACAATATTATCAGGAGAAGGGGAATAATCTTGTTGTTGTAAAATATGGGGTGTTGTGTTTGTTCTCCTTTTTTTGGTTCTCTTATGCCTCCCTTTGGTGTAGGTACCTATTGGAATTGGGGAGGGGCAACGGGACAAGACTTTGAATAATCTATAAAGGTGGAGGAAAGGTGGGGTTGTGCCAAAAAGGGGGTGGGGGATACCATGTCTCTCCTGAGGGTGTTCATCCCGCAATCCCAGGACCCTCTGCCCAGGTGATCCTCCCTCACTTGTCCGCCCCCAAGGTTGGGATCCAAGTGCAATATCCCTCCCATGGTCACCTGAACAAAGGATCCCCGGGGTCTACAAGTGAGAACACCCCTTCAGGTTTCTCACAATATTTTAGCGCGGGAAAAATTCCAGATGGTCAGGCCTTTGGGCCCAGGTCTTGAACCTAGCAGGATTTCCTATTGGATGGCGGAGGACCAGGATGGGCAGTGGCTTCCATGATTATGGGGAGCCACAAGGAATCAGGAAATGCAGGGGTGGTTTCCACTGGTTCTGTACAGGCCCCATACCTCTCAAATGCCAAAGCAAGGTGGTAGTCGAGGAACTGCAAAGAGTCAATCCATCCCGTGGCTTCGGTCGGTGACTGGTGTGGCACTTGAGAGGCCCACTCTGAGACCATCTCCCACTCAGGCTGTACTCCACCAGCACAATCCTACTGAGGCCTTGAGAGGGTGTGGGAGCTTGCTACTGGCCCCTGGGTGCTTCATGGATGCTTGCCTTGTAAAGGCGGCCACACATGGGGGCTGCCACTGCGTCCCTCTCGGACCCAGGTCAAAGGCTAGGTCGGCAACCACAGAAAAACATGTTTTGCTGCTCCCTCCATTCCCAGACTAGTGGGGGTTGTTATTTAGCTCCCAGGGAGACACAGTAAGGACACTGATTTTCCCTGCCCCTCCAAAACATGATTGTAGGCATGACAGGGACCTTAAAGCCACAGAGCAAGCTGTAGGTTAAACGTGGCAGGACTTTTAATACAATGAGCTCGCCCCACAGCTAATGAGTAGTCTGTCACAAATCAAAGGCACCCCTTCTCCCTTGGCAGCCCAGGAGGACGATGAAGGTAGCTCTGGGGTCCATTTGTTGTGAATGGCATGCAAGGCTGGCCAGGCCACATCGCACATCTGGAGGGAGAGTGTACAGGTACCCGAGTAAATCGTGCTTTACTGGGACTTAGCTCACACCTCACAACTCCACATTTTGGCAAGTAACAAGTGCACTGGACCCAAGAGGTTGGAGTGACTTGCCAGCAATCACACATTGTTGTCAAGTGAAAAAGCACCGCATAGACTTTGAGTACATATGTTTCAAGTCGTCTATGGAGGTAGCATGTGGAACTAGATATGTGAATGCACCATAAAGAAAATGGTATTTTATTTATTACATGCATATGCTGCAATTTACCCATTTCAAGGTGGTCCCTCATTTTGGCAGATATTGGAACTCATCACTAATTTGCCCAGGGTAACACAATGTGGCCAAGTGAGGGAGTCAGGTTTAGAAAGTAGTCACTTGTTCACATCTCATTGCAAGAAAGAGATACTTTCTGTTCTCTGGAGAAAGTAGGGGATCCCAAAAGACCTACATTGCTAAAAGGTCAGAAGGGCTGGGGCAGAGCACGCCACATGTGCCAGACAGTCACATTCCTGAAGTTGGCCCAGTACCACACCACTCTTTCCTTATGATCAGGTCCGCCTCAGCACGAAAGAGTAAACACTGGAGGTTAAGAACAAGTGGGATACTCCTGCCCTCATATGTTAGTGGAGAACCTATATGTGTTGCTTGGCTTTTAGTGCCAGCATGAAGCATCACACTGTGTCCACGAGTACTCCATGCAGACCAGCAGCTGTAGTGCTTTTCAATGGAGTGCCTGAATCAGTTCTTCTAGCATGATGCAGCTCTAGTTCCGATTGCTTGTATTTATTAATGTGTAATGGATAGCAACTTCATTCTTATTTACGGCCCATTAGGAAACTGATGTGAAGGGACACGAAGAGATATGCCATGGTTTGCAAAATGCAGTCGGGAAGGGCAGCCAGAGTTACTACTCAGGCCACGCGCAACCGCAGGCAGCCACCAGCTAAGTCACTATTCGCTCTAGTGCTCACATAATGTCTCTCATAGTGCACTTTGCACAACACCTCTGGCCCTAGAATGCAGTTATCCCCCACGATATTATTCGGTCGAGCTGCACACATAGGGCCCGATTCATGGAATGTTTTGCACTTCAAAGTGACTCTGCACTGCTGAAAGGGGACTTTGCACTGCCGACACAAACCCTGATTCATGGAACTGTGCAACGTGTACTTTTGCAGTGCAAAGTCAGTGCGAAGTAATTTTGAACTGCAAAAATTAAGTTGTACTGACTTTGCACTGCAAAAATACACTTTGCACAGTTCCATGAATCAGGGTATGTGTCGGCAGTGCAAAGTCACCTTTCGGCAGTGCAAAGTCACTTTCACCCGTGCAAAATATTCTGTGAATCGGGCCCATCATGTCTCTCATACTCCAAATACTTTGCACAACACCTCTGGCACTAGAATACAGTTATCCGCCACAATAGTATTCGGTCTAGCTGCACACATAGGGCCAGATTCATGGAATGTTTGCCTGGTTCACAGTGAATTTGCACTGCTGAAAAGTGACTTTGTAGTGCCCATACAAAACCCTGATTCATGGAACCATGCAATGTGCATTTTTTTGTACCACCAAAATGACAATGCGCTGCCTTTGCCCGGACTTTCACCAGCAAAAATACACTTAGCATGGTTCCATGAATCAGGGTTTGTGTCAGGATTGCAAATTCACTTTGAACCGGGCAAATGTTCCATGAATCGGGACTATAATGGCTCTCTCTCTCTCACATCCCTGCACCCACCTACATGCATGCTCAACATGGGTGTCTAGTAGGGACTTGGCCAACCCTACCTACCTTCATTCATTCTGGGGACGGACGGACGGACGCACGCACGCACGCACGCACGCACGCTCTCTCTCTCTCTCTCTCTCTCTCTCTCTCTCTCTCTCTCTCTCTCTCTCTCTCTCTTTCTTTCTTTCTTTCTCTCTCTCTCTCTCTCTTCTCTCTGATGAATTTCCCTTACCTGGCCTCGGGTCACCCAAGGGTGTTCAGCCTAGAGCGCGTTGGGACCATAGGTGCTATACAAATGCCCATTACAATACAATTCTAGACCACATCTCTTCTTGAGCAGCACAGGCTGCCCGGTAGATGACACGTAGTTGTTGACAAGTCTGCGGCTCTGGAAGTCCAATAGGAGTAATATGCCTCAACCAGTCCTACCATTATTTTCTATATGATGCAAGCGACCACTGCCTAAAGCAGTGAGTGGCAGCCGGTGGAAAACATATGAGCATATACATGTCACCCTGTTTGCTCGAGTGTGTTGGGGAGAATTCTCAAAAATGTGCTAATTCCTCCTCTACCTTAGAGATGCCCAGCTCTTTCGCTGAACTTTGGCACTTAGTACTTTTAATTCTATATGTTTTCTGTCTGTTTCCTTTGGTTATGGAGTCTAACCAACTCCATAGGCATCATCTTTTTCATTTGTGTCACACAGCATGCCCAGTGCAGTAACACGGGGAAGCCTTACTGGCTTTCCCAAGGTTTAAATACCTTCTCTGGAAAAACTACTGTTTCCCAGGGTAAGTAAAGTGAAATTGACTTTACTAGTCTTTTAAATTCCTAGACCCAGCACAACCTATCTTACAATAGAGTGCTGGAGGGGGTTACTTGGTATCCCCTGTGTCTAGATGCTCATGTAACATTCAAATGTTACCCTTTCCTCTCAGAATGACTGGTGGCAGTGGTTTTACAATGAACTACCATGATTTTCCCAGACCACAAACTGTTCGCAGCTCTGTTAACATTAAATCGTGGGAGCCATGTTTTTCAAGATGGCTCTGAAGCCTCCTTTGTTAAAACAAGTCCCGGTCTTCTTTTTTCGCCATTTCTTTGTGGAAAGGTCCTTCAAGTTTTTCCCTGTGCGCCAAACCAGGTTTGGTCTCTGTTCATTTCACCTTTGGCGGGCTTCTGGAGTGAAACCCGCCTCTGGCTCCAGAGTGTCTGGGGTAGGCAGGAAGTGAAGGGGGTGCCCAAAACTCCCTGTGCTTGGTCTCCTATGAGACCCAAATGCACTCTTTGATGATTGGATGGCTGACTGTCCGGCAAGGACATCCACCCTGCTGGGTGAGTGGCAGCCAGGCTTGAATGAATGGGACAGAATTGAATTAAAGGCGAGTCTCTTGGCTTGGAAGGCAGAGTCGACCACTGGAACGAAGGAACCGAAGAAGAGCTTGAAGATGGCGGCTGCTGCAACTCCTGGAACATTGGTTTGCCCGGCGAAGCCCTGCTGCAGGTTCGAATCGCCAAGTTCGCATCGACAGAGAAGCCCTGCAAGGATGACTTCTCCCTTTGAGTTGGTAGGACCAATCAACTTCCAAGTAAGCCACGTGGGCACCCATCTCGGAGCTGGTTGCATTTCCTCCGAGTGATGCAGGAAGCCGTAGAGCCAGGGAGAGGGACACCAGATTGTGTGCATTGCTTGTAAACTGGCCAAAAGCGTTTAGAAGAGCATCTGGACCCCCATGACGCCGGACCGACCGAGCCTGACCCACCTCAGCTGAGTGCAGGACCTCAGAAGCAAGGCCAGTCCACCTTGACAGCCAGGACCAGCGTTGTTACCAGTGCGGTAGCTGAAACGCGAAACAGCCACTGAAATTGAAGTTTGCCAGTTGCAAGCTTTTTTGACCAGTGCAGGAGTCCCCCCACCCCCTCCCTCTTGTCCCCACGACGGAGGCCCAGGAACTGCGAGATCTGCAGGAACTGCCAGGAACAGAAGTCATCAGCTGCATCTTTTTCTTCATTGTAAGGTACTGTAAAACAAGACTGAGAGAACTTACCTTACACTGTGAAAGTGCTTAAAACGTTTGCAACTCACAGGCCTAATCAGCTTCTGACCCAATATATGATTCTTCATTTTACAAACTACTTCTAAGAACTTGTCCAGAGACTTTTCCGTCTACTTACCAGAACTGCTTTATCCTATCCAAGACTTTAGCTCATTGACTTTGGCCTAGCCTATTGAATTGAATTGACACTTCTGGCGAACTCAAAGTATTTGCACTGTGTAAGAATAATTGTAGTCTTTCATGTTCTGATAATCTTTGCTTTTACTTACTTTTTAAAGAGTGTACAGTATTCAAGTATATTTGTGTGTTACTATATGATTGCCTCCTTCTAATGAAATGCTTTATAACTGACTGATAAATAAATTAATACGTATTTATCCAAGAACCCTTGAGTTTAAGAGTTTATTTGCACACCTGTGATTGTAGACCTCTGTGTAACATAATTACGGCTCACATTTCCCCTCTTGAGATAAGCCTGGCTGGTCAACACACTACCAAAACTGTGTAGTACAGACTTATACCAAAGGTTGGTTTGCTTACACCTGTAGTCTGTTATGTGTAGTGTTCCCAGAGGGTACTGCATACAAACTTTGTCTAACAGAGTGTTGGCCCCACCTGCATGCTGGTAGAGGGGAAAAGGTACTGGTATTGGCCACCTGAGTATCTTTAGCATCCCTCACCTCCCCAGGGCTTACCAGCCGAGCTCAGACTTACTCCAAATGTGAGCACAGGACCTCCACCCGAGTAAGTGGACAGACTAGAACCCTCTAGGAATGTGTGCCTTTCAGGGTTACCTTCCACGCTACTTGGAACAATGGATGCTGTAATTTGGTGCATTATAAAACATCCACAAAATATAGCAGGCTCTGTCCCGAACACTCACCTGTCTATATATATATATATGCTGTATGCATTTCTGCAACACGCACCAAAGTAAAGTGGTAAAAAGGGAGCTGTATGTTGGAGAGACTTTCATCTCTGTGTTTGAAGGCACAGTCATATGCGGACCCCTGTTCAAGGATTGGTTCAGGCAGTCCATGGAAGGGGTTTTAGGGAGACCTCTGTGGGAGATTTGAGGCAGAGTGATATTATAACACAAAAAGCAAATGGTGAATTTCCCTATCTATGATATGATATGGCATTTGTAATGCGCCTATACACAAGTGTTTCAAGGCGCGACGAGGCAGGGAGGGGGGAACAAGGGGAAGACAGACAACGATCCTACTAGGCCAGGTGTCATTCAGACCGCGCAAGTGCAGAGGTAGGGGGAAGAGAAAAAGTGCAAGGGGAAGGGGAGGGGGGAAGTGCAGTACAAAGTAAGTAGAATAAAAATAAATAAATAGGGCCAGCTGGTGGCAAGTGCAAGTTCCCTTCAAGACCCACTAAATAAAGTAAACAAACCGATGAATACTAGTTTTCGAACAGCAGGGAAAACATTTGATATATTACGATTTAATGAATAATTAAACCCAATAGAAGTAGTCTATTTTCAACTCTTTAGATGTTATTTTTAGTTCCTTGAGCCAACACGTGTTTCGAGTCATTGCTCTTCTTCAGGACTCCAAAACTAATACGTTGAACATTTTCATGAATCAAATTCCAAAGTGTAATTTTCGGGGGTCGCTTGTAGTTCAAATCAATCTGTGATATTATTCCTTTCACTCCGAGCTTCGTAATTCGCAAGCAGTATGTTCAAACTTTATTCAATTACTTAAAAGATCTGCATGGATCTTAAAAGCCTCTGTGCAGAAGTCTGAAATAGTAACCATCATTTTCACACCGTCGTGCATGTCAACGCTCAAATGACTTGTCTGCGCCTAAATGCTTTTGCATTGGTCTGCTGTTGTAACCTTTGTTACTGCACCCAAGCGCATGTTAACGCCCTACAAGCTCGACTGCTACTGTGATAGGGAGAAACCGGGCCCACACGGGCTGTGTGATATTGTACTATCCTTTACAGGGCAGCAGATCATGCAGAAGCATTGTTTTTAGCTGGAAATGGATAACTGGGCAACACTGTGGGTAGGCTTAATCCAGCGCCTAATTCTTAATTTGCCCCCAGTTCTGTCCTTGTCAGTCTTTTGTCCTCCCATAGACAGAGCCAGACTCTCTCAGCAGGCTCTGTCAGCATTACCTGCCAACAGTATCTCTCATGGGACACTCCATAGGCCCGCCTCAGCCATGCGTTCTTGCTCAGATCCAGCATGATTTGGGGATACCACCCTAGCCTACCAGGATAAGTGGCTGCCACTGATCTTTGAACTGGAAGACAAGAAGGAGTGACCTGGAACTCTGTTGGGGATACAGTCTATTCCAAAGGGCTCTGCCATAGAGGTGAAGACAGAAGGCTCAAAGAAAGAAGAAAGCTTTTCCCATACCAATCCCATGAGCACTACCTTTCACCAAGCAGGTCTGATTCAATCAACAATCCCCAACAACTCTCAGCTTTCCTGAGGCTTTCGTTGCTTTCCCCATTTGCACATCACTCCCTGCTCCAACAGCTTGAGTCTACTCCAGCTCCTGGCACAGACTGAAGCTGCTCTGCCACCTAGCTCTGGAACTGACATACTGCAGTCTTAGGAGCGTTGCCCAGAGAGTTATGTTACGGTCATCCCTTCTGTGACCAGGAAGAACAATTTGTGTCTTGAGCCATCAGTTTTTCTGAAACAGAACTCCAGTGGCACAGTGCATGACTGTACATTAAACATCTAGAGAGAGCCCCCAGAAGGTGGTTACTTGGTTCTAAGGGATCCGACCACGGCTGAATTTGCCACAGCCGGAACGTTTGCATGAGAAGGGTGCGAACTACCAAAAGTTTGCACCCTTCTCATGCAAACACACATACATACTCACACAACAACCCCACACCCCCAACACACCCCCAACATAAACAAACCCCACTTACCTTCTTCTTCACGCTGGGTCCCTGCGGTGCCAGTTCCCTTTCACTTCTGTGATCGGGAACCGGCGCCACAGGGTCCGTTCCTTTTCTTTTTTTTTTAACGGAAGGCTATGGGGTGTCCCCCGCAACCCCGATCACTGTACTATAAAGTATAGTGAGCGGGGCGATGCGGGGGACACCCTTGCACCCCCAGTTTTATTTTATTTATTTTTTTAACGGAAGGCTGCGGGTTGTCCCCCGCAACCCCTGCTCACTATACTGTATAGTATAGTGAGCGGGGCGACGCGGGGGACACCCCCGCAGCCCCCTTTTTTTTTACAATGCTACCACCAAAGGATCGAACTTTTGGTGGTCAAACCTCTGGTGGTAGCATTTTTAGACCTAATGGTTCATGCAAACCATTAGATCCGGTCAAAACGACCAATAACGGTTACTTCGTTTTTCGTATGCAGATTACTTGGAGTGTATCCCCTTTTTTAATGAATTATGCAACACCCTCAAGGTTGTGATGATAATGAGGCACTATATGCAGGTCTCGGGAGAGTGGACTGGGCACCAGCCACTAAGCTTCTTAGACTCGCTACAGTAATAACCGCCTGCCTCTCTCTATTTAGAAAATGCGCCTCCCTATCTGAGGGCACGTAGGAGCCCCCAGAGAAGTGAACAATAACAGGATGCCCATCGCCAATGTGAACATATGCACTGTGAGAATAAACATGAGCAACAGAATTACACCATAAATAGGACACCCCTCCAATGTGTGTGCCAGTGAACAAGTAATCCAAGAGGCGGGCTTTATAGTGCATTATGGGTATATTGGTCTGTACACAGTGCTGATCATTGGGCTGGCTCTCGGCGGATCCGAGATCCAGCCAGAGTCAACCGCCCAAGACCATGAAACGCGCTGGAATACTTAAAAAAAAAAAAAAAAACCCACGACGGCAGCGTGTCCTTTTACCGCGGCTTTGGCACTGGTGTGTAATGCACAATGCTCGCTACATGTACATGTACATGTTTCTGCCACCCGCCCGCCTGTCATCCGGTGAGTTAGCTCAGAGAATGGGTTTTTGCATAATATGATGGGAGCATAATGTGAGTTGTACCCTCATTGACCGGCCAGAACATCATAGCGGGACAACTGTGCTTGGAGCCGCTAAACAGGCACTAAAGAGGATGCCGCATGAGTCTCTCTAGCCTTGTTCTCTACAATAGCACAGTTGACAGGGGCACTGCTGCGGCACCCCAGAATACTGTGCTGATAAGGTACATGGCACTTACGGTGCACCTATATACATCAATAAACATTTATATATGGGGGACCTGTGGGGGCATACTGCTTTACAGAGTAACACTGCCATGGGACACCTGATGAGCACTATGTGAGCATTTTAACATCAGAGTGTTTTGTAATGCCATCTGGTGAAAATGGGATAGCATGAGCTGCTTTGAATTTGAATACCAAAATAATACAGGTAATTCTATTTCTGAAAGTGAGATCAGCTAATCAGATCCCACTTTCATAAAGCTCTATGCCAAAAAAGCATTGAGCAACTGTGGTTGCAGGGAATTCATAATTAAATATACACCATGTCTGGTTTGATATGGCTACTGGGATCCCACAATTGTAATCCACCGTAGCACATTGCCTATACACTAACAGGGTAATTCATAGAATTTCGCAGAAAAGTGTCGCAAGCGGCTGGCGCAGAGTGTCCGCGTGCGATTGACTGTGCCAGGCACGTGCGCTAAAACTGATTTCCGCGCACAGCGTATTCATGGATTTCAGGCTTCCAAACCAGCCGTGGCGCAGAGAATCGCAGCGACCCTGCAGCAGCGCCAGTAACGCCCCCAAGAACGCCCTCGCGTAAGGAAAAGCCATCAAAATCGCTAAATCATCGCAAAGGGCTGCGCTAACCCTGGACCAGTTCACCGGGCTGCCAAACAGCAAACGCCAAGCGGGGAACGTGTATTGCAGGGGTGCGCGGGAAGTTCCACACGCGACTGGCCCCGTGCAAGCAGGGTACGTGAATTTCAGGGGTGCGCGGGAAGTTGCACACGCGATTTCAGCAGGGTATGTGTATTTCAGGGGTGCGCGGCAAGTTCCACACGCGATTTCTGCAGGGTACGTGCATTTCAGGGGTGCGCGGGAAGTTCCACACGCGAATGGGCCAGTGCGAGCAGGGTACGTGTATTATATGGGTGCGCGGGAAGTTCCACACGCGATTCCATCAGGGTACGTGTATTTCAGGGGTGCGCGGGAAGTTACACACGCGAATGGGCCAGTGCGAGCAGGGTACGTGTATTCCATGGGTGCGCGGGAAGTTCCACACGCGATTGGCCCAGTGCGAGCAGGGTACGTGTATTTCAGGGGTGCGCGGGAAGTTCCACACGCGATAGTCCCAGTGCGAGCAGGGTACGTGTATTTCAGGGGTGCGCGGGAAGTTCCACACGCGATTGTCCCAGTGCGAGCAGGGTACGTGTATTTCAGGGGTGCGCGGGAAGTTGCACTCGCGATACCAGCAGGGAATGTGTATTTCAGGGGTTCTGGGGAGTACTACACGTGAATTGGCCGTGTGGGTCCTCCCAGGTGTACGCTCCACAACCTCCACGGCCCCTGCAGGCAGCCCACACCACGGGGGACTACCCTGCACCCCTGCTCATGTCCCGCAGGCAGCCCATCCACCATGGGCATGCCCCCCAGCCAACCCACATGTCACCTTGCACTACTGATCAACAATGCATGTCTCCCACCACCCCCACCCCCCAGCACTGTGGGGCACCTGCCAGCAGGCCCCCACCCATGTCTCCCACCACCCCCACCCCCCAGCCACCAGGGGCAGCCTCCACCAGGCCCCCACTCATGTCTCCCACCACCCCCACCCCCCAGCAGTGCAGGGGCACCCTCCACCAGGCCCCCACTCATGTCTCCCACCACCCCCACCCCCCTGCCACCATGGGCAGCCCCCACCAGGCCCCCAATCATGTCCCCCTGCACCCCCACCCCCCAGCCACCAGGGGCAGCCTCCACCAGGCCCCCACCCATGTCTCCCACCACCCCCACCCCCCAGCAGTGCAGGGGCAGCCTCCACCAGGCCCCCACTCATGTCTCCCACCACCCCCACCCCCCAGCCACCAGGGGCAGCCTCCACCAAGCCCCCACCCATGTCTCCCACCACCCCCACCCCCCAGCAGTGCAGGGGCAGCCTCCACCAGGCACCCACTCATGTCTCCCACCACCCCCACCCCCCTACCACCATGGCCACCCTCCACCAGGCCCCCACTCATGTCCCCCTGCACCCCCACCCCCCAGCATCCAGGGTCACCCTCCACCAGGCACCCACTCATGTCTCCCGCCACCCCCACCCCCCAGCAGTGCAGGGGCAGCCTCCACCAGGCCCCCACTCATGTCTACCACCACCCCCACCCCCAGCAGTGCAGGGGCAGCCTCCACCAGGCCCCCACTCATGTCTCCCACCACCCCCACCCCCCAGCAGTGCAGGGGCAGCCTCCACCAGGCCCCAACTCATGTCTCCCACCACCCCCACCCCCCAGCCACCAGGGGCAGCCCCCACCAGGCCCCCACTCATGTCTCCCACCACCCCCACCCCCCAGCAGTGCAGGGGCAGCCTTCACCAGGCCCCCACTCATGTCTCCCACCACCCCCACCCCCCAACAGTGCAGGGGCACCCTCCACCAGGCCCCCACTCATGTCTCCCACCAGCCCCACCCCCCTGCCACCATGGGCAGCCCCCACCAGGCCCCCACTCATGTCCCCCTGCACCCCCACCCCACAGCCACCAGGGGCAGCCTCCACCAGGCCCCCACCCATGTCTCCCACCACCCCCACCCCCCAGCAGTGCAGGGGCAGCCTCCACCAGGCCCCCACTCATGTCTCCCACCACCCCCACCCCCCAGCCACCAGGGGCAGCCTCCACCAGGCCCCCACCCATGTCTCCCACCACCCCCACCCCCAACAGTGCAGGGGCAGCCTCCACCAGGCACCCACTCATGTCTCCCACCACCCCCACCCCCCTGCCACCATGGCCACCCTCCACCAGGCCCCCACTCATGTCCCCCTGCACCCCCACCCCCCAGCATCCAGGGTCACCCTCCACCAGGCACCCACTCATGTCTCCCACCACCCCCACCCCCCCAGCAGTGCAGGGGCAGCATCCACCAGGCCCCCACTCATGTCTCCCACCACCCCCACCCCACAGCAGTGCAGGGGCAGCCTCCGCCAGGCCCCCACTCATGTCTCCCACCACCCCCACCCCCCAGCAGTGCAGGGGCAGCCTCCACCAGGCCCCAACTCATGTCTCCCACCACCCCCACCCCCCAGCCACCAGGGGCAGCCCCCACCAGGCCCCCACCCATGTCTCCCACCACCCCCACCCCCCAGCAGTGCATGGCCACCCTCCACCAGGCCCCCACTCATGTCCCCCTGCACCCCCACCCCCCAGCATCCAGGGTCACCCTCCACCAGGCACCCACCCATGTCTCCCACCACCCCCACCCCCCTGCCACCATGGGCAGCCCCCACTCATGTCCCCCTGCACCCCCACCCCCCAGCCACCAGGGGCAGCCTCCACCAGGCCCCCACCCATGTCTCCCACCACCCCCACCCCCCAGCATCCAGGGTCACCCTCCACCAGGCCCCCACTCATGTCTCCCACCACCCCCACCCCCCAGCAGTGCAGGGGCAGCCTCCACCAGGCCCCCACCCATGTCTCCCACCACCCCCACCCCCCAGCAGTGCAGGGGCAGCCTCCACCAGGCCCCCACTCATGTCTCCCACCACCCCCACCCCCCAGCAGTGCAGGGGCAGCCTCCACCAGGCCCCCACTCATGTCTCCCACCACCCCCACCCCCCAGCAGTGCAGGGGCAGCCTCCACCAGGCCCCCACTCATGTCTCCCACCACCCCCACCCCCCAGCAGTGCAGCGGCAGCCCCCACCAGGTCCTCACAATCCCCAATCATGTGCGTAATGGTCAGCCTCCACAGCCAAAAAGCCCTACCAAGTAACCCATTCACCCACATGGAAATGGAAATCACATGTTACACCCCCAATGTTCATGAAGCTAATGAACCCATGTCCGTCACACACAATGGTTGCAATTGAATGGGAAAACACACAACATGACATGCATGAAACCAATGAGATGATACCACACAGTGAAGTATGGAAACAAAATTGTATTGAAAAAAATAAAGAATGCTAAAGAAAGAAAACAAACTACAATGTGAATGAGAAAAAAAAGCTGCATGTCCGTATAAAAACACAAAACTGGAAATCCGAATCCAAACATTTTTTATCCAAAGTCAAATGTAAAAAAATCTCCATGCAATAAAGAACTATGTACAAAACTACCAAGGGTCCATGAGCCCAACTGAACAAAGGAAACCTACTAAAAAACCTACCTAAAAATCAACTATATACAAAAAGTGGAGCAGTGTCCGTCGACTCCAAATCATAATAAGAAAGAAAGGAAACCTAAAACTAAAGAACTATATACAAAGGCGGCGGGCAAGTCCAGCGGCTCACTCCGTGGTGTCCCGGGCCAGGGCATCATCGAACTCCTGTTCGATGTCCCGGAGGCGGTCCAGTTCCATGGCCCCGAGGGTCCGCAGGGACGACGCCGTGTCCTCCTCCAACCCCCTGCGGATTGCCTCGAGGCACTCGGCCCGCCTCAGGGCCCTCCGCATGGAGTTCTCCGCCCTGACCATTGTGAGCCGCGCCTCTTCCGCCCGCCGCCGCTCCGCACCTTTGGCGTGGCCCAACCGCTGCCACACGGAAGACACTCTCTGTCCTGGGTCCCCCTGCCCTCCGGCCGATGCCTGCCCCTCCGATGTCGAAAGCCCCGAGCCTTCATGTCTCCCACCATGTTGCTGCTGCTGCTGCTGCTCTGCCTCTGCCTGTGCACTGCCTCCTGCTGCCTGCACATCCTCCGCCGGCTGGGGTGCAGTTGTTGATGTGGCCACCCCTGCTGGACCTCCGACTCCCGACTGTGGCAGGGATGCCTCCTCCACCAGCCTGGCCGCACCGTCAGAGGCAGCTCCACAGGGCACCCAGGTGACTGATGGGTGGGAAGATGGCACAGAGGACGACTGGCGCGTAGGTGGTCCAGTTGAGGAGGGGGTCGAAGCAAGCCCCATCAGACAGCGGAATCCGGCCTGGGTGACCTGTCCCAGCAGGCTGACGTGGTCAACGAGCCATTCGAGATGACGTGCAGTCTCTCCATGAAAAGACTGCAGGTCACCTCGCATGGCCCGTTGACGCAATGCCACACCAGCCAGGACAGGCTCAACCTGGACCTGGATGGCCACGTCTGCAGGCAGGGGAAGGCCAGTTGACGTCAGCTCATCCCCTGCCTGAAAACGGGTCTGGACGTAGGCATCCCTGCTGGTGCCACCTGTGCTGCCTCCTGTCCCTGGTCCTGCACTAGCACCAGTGGGATCCCCACCTCCAGACCCCGTCTCTGGCGCTTGCACGGCCTCCTCCTCCACCAAACCCCCCACCAACCTGGATGACTCCGTGCCATCTTCCCCTGTTGGGCCCTGTGGGGTCCCAGCTGCCCCTTCTGCTGCCGAGGAGTCCAACTGCAACCTCCGCCTCTTGGACCTCCACCCGGCAGCTGCAGCCTGGGACTCGGCACCGGACTCCTCACTCCCCGACGAGATGACAACACGGGAGGGGAGCCGGGCCTTGCGTCTCCGGCTGGCGGTCGGATCCCCGCCGCTGTGCTCCACAGCACCTTCTCCATCAGTTGACGCTGCAGACAGGGAGAAACAAAACACAGGCATCAGGGCACTGTACAATGGACACATACACGCATGACAGTTGCACATGAGTGGCATTGGCAAACCTCAGACATGTCATCACAATCCCCAACACACATGTCATTGCAACTCGCACACATGAGCCATACCACAGCCATATCGCAACTGCTACCACCATCCATACACATACAACAGCATGAGCAGCCAAAGGGGAGCCAGACATCACATGCAACACAGGAAGTGCACCACACATGTACACACACCACCACACTTGCATGCATGTCTACACCTCTGCCAAGTGTCACACTGTTCAGACGGGCATCCATGTCACATCTGCCAATCAGGCTTCCACATACCGCTGTCACATGCATCCATGTTGCATCACTGTTGCACCCTTGTCAAATACACACACATGCACATGTACACAGTGCTCATACATGCAGCCGAAAACAACATACATGCCTGACATCACGGACATGTCTACTTACATACACATTCATCCAAACATGTGTGCACGCACAACTGCATTTGCCATGCAAGCCCACACACACAAGCACCATCCATGTCTCACACATTACAGCCCTCGCATGTGTCAGCCCCACGGCCCTGTACACCCCCACCCATACTCGACCCCATACAAACAGATGTGCAACCGGCACAATGCCGAATAATCACCACACGCACTGCTCACAATCAGGATGCATGTACACTCACCGCTCGACTCCAGACGGGTCTGCTTCTCTAGGACCTGGACGTGGAGCGCTGGGGATATGCGTTCCAGGACCCCCATCTGTTCTTCCGACAAGTGGCCCCGGCGCCCCTTGGCATCCGCTGCCTTCAAGAGGCGCCGGGCCTTGATCAGGGTCCTGGACCTGAAGTCCTCCCAGCGCTTCCTGACATGTTGTAAGTCCCGGACTGCCACCCCCTCCGCGTTGATGGCAGTCACGATGTCAGTCCAGATCCGAGTCCGTCCTTCCTTGTCGGCGCGGGAACTTCCGAAGAGGGCATCATACTGCCCCAGGACTTGCTCCACCAGGACACCAACTTCGGTGGCACTGAAGCTGGTGCCCCTCTGCCTCTCTGGCCGGGGGTTGTCAGTGGTCCCAGATGGTGTTTGCCCCGATATGACAACCCCAGAGGCAGGAGTGGGTGGGCAACTGGGTCCTGGGGCTGGGCTGTGGAGCGATGGAATTCCAGTCGGGAGTCTTCGGTTCCAGCAGGGGTGGTCACAGCAACAGCACCCCTGGCTGATGTGCAGGCAGCAAATGGCAGTGCACGTGGGCAGCAGGCAGCAGCAGATGGCAGGTGGGAGCGTGCTCGGGGCTCTGGGGGGCAGTAGTTCGGCCTTCTGGGCAGGAGCGTGGCCTTCCGTGTGCTTACGCGTGGCCAGCTTGGTACGGAGTGATTTGGCACGTGAAAATCCTGCACGTCAGCGTGAAAACCGAGGAAAGGCCCTTAGCGCGTAAGCGCGTCAGCACGCATACGCGATTCTATTGGACCAAAGGCCCTCAACGCGTAAGCGCGTCTGTGACGTGACCCGCACGGGTGTTTCCCACACAGCACGTGATGACAGAGCACACGTGGAAAGACTGCACGTCAGAGTGTCATCGCGTGTGATTGGTGGAAATGGCCCTACACGCAGAAGTGACAAAGCGTGTAATTGGTGGAAATGGCCCTACACGCATAAGTGACAAAGCGTGTAATTGGTGGAAATGGCCCTACATGCATAAGTGACAAAGCGTGTAATTGGTGGAAATGGCCCTAGCGCGTACACGCCGCGTAAGTGACGCTGGACGTGTGGGCCTGTATAAAAGGTACGCGTAGAATACCATTTCCTTGTACGTGCTTTTCGTGGAGAGCGAGTGGGTGAATTCTGTACTTCTTGTCGTTTCACACGCGATTTACTTCACGGCGTTTCAAGTTCGTATTCCCTGTTACCTCTGACAGCTTTTTCTCTTTTTTCTCTTTTACTGGTTTACCTGGGCCTGTTCCCTCAAACAGTGTTCCCTTCTACTGTTGTCCTGTCTCCTCAGACAGCGTACAAATCTTCTTTTGGCGGGGGTGTTGCCAACCAAACGCGCTCCTTTTTCACGCTCTTTTACCTGGCAGACGGTGAGTCACGCACGTATCTAACATCTGTGCTTGCCCCGTGTGTAGCCTACCCCTTCAGAGGTCATTCTAGGCTGCGTGTGACATGCATACGTTCATTCTTGTGTTACTGGGTGCCACAGCGTAGTGCAGGTTTTTCTTTCTGCACACGTGGTCTAGGAGGGGTTGCGTGCACGTCATCTCCCTTTTTTGGGGCTCCTGTGCGTAGCGTGACCCGTCATCTTTCCCCAGGGGTTACAATCAGTCTTGCAAGAGCACTAGGGTACAATTACCATCTGGTACCCAACCCCTTTGACCCCCAATTGCCCAGGACAATATTTTACAGCCACTCCCATACGCACATTAACATCAGTGCCATGGCTGGGAGGCGAGGACTCCGTAAGGGTGGCAAAGGTGGAAGAGCCACAAGTGGTGGCCGTGGTGGATCCGGTAGGGGATGTGGTTGTTACTTGCAGGGTGAGCCTGTCCCCCCATGTGTGGAGGACGAGTCAAGGGCACCCATAATCCCCTCCCCCCCCTCCCGTTGAGGCTGATGTGGCTGACACAATCCATGCTAAGCCCTTGTTGGACCAGCCCATTGTGGCACCAGACCTGGCTGACTCCATGGCTGACTTCCAGGTCAGCAGGCCTATGACACGTGCGCTGGTGCACGTTGATGTCACCATGCCACGTGCATCTGGGGCAGCAAGGTCATCTGCTGCACCAAGTAGGCAGGGCGGAGAGGCTGCAGGGGCAGCTGCGGCTCCATCCACCCCAGCCCTCACACACCCAGCCAGGACAGTGTCGGTCCTAGTCCATGCTGCTGACATTCCCCCTGACACCATCACACTAGAGCCAATGCCTGCACCAACTCCCATGCTGAGTGTGCAATCCCACACTCCTGATACAGAGTCCACCAGGGCTCCTGCCCCTAGTGTCCAGAACGGCGCAGGACACTCAGGATCACCACCACCTTCCAAGCGGAAGAGGAAGAGTGCTCGTCCGGCACAGGCTGATGCCCCAGACACGGCTACACAGTCCGGCCCGTCCAGGAAGCCCAGCTTCACGGATGACGAACTGAATGCACTTGTCGAGTATGTGTCCGCACATGACAACGAGATGGTCATTGTTGCAGGATCCAAGACCACACCTGCACAACGCCAGGCACACTGGCAGACCGTTGCGGACATCGTAAGTGTCCTTGGAATCGTGAGGCGCACAGCCAATGATTGCTATAAGCGCTGGAATGACCTAAAGCGCAGGGCAAAGAGTAAGCTGGCCTCAAGTCATGCTGCAACTCTAGTGACTGGAGGTGGGTCTCCAGTAGTAGATATGGAACTCACTCCACATGAGTCAGTCGCTGGGACCTACGTCACGGAGGAACAGATCCAAGGCGTGGGAGATTTGGCTGATTACGAGGCATTGTCCGGTGAGTGCACATGCATGTGTGTGTCATCCATGTGCATGGTGTGTGTGAGGGCTTCTGTTTGTGTGACAGGTGAGAGTGTGTGCGTCTGAGTCGTATGGGTCAGCCATGTGCTTCATGCAATACATCCTGCGCAGCTGCATTTGGCCATAGCAGTATCCCTTCTGCCAACAGTAGACATCTAGCCCAACTGCACGCCAGTTGCCCTTGAAGTGTCACCTTGCCACAACATTGTTGCTTAATTTTTCACTGTTCATTTAGTCAGATTGTTTGCATTCCACCACTTTTACTAGGCATGTCGCAGTCCTCTAGTCACATGTCTGACATGGCTATGGTAAAGTGGAGTGACTTTGTTACCTGGATATCATTTGTTCAAACATGTCCCTGTGCAATTGTGCCATTTCGGACTGGCAGCTCCAGGTGAAGAATCTGACCTGTTTGAATTAGAAAAGCTATTACATGCGGGAACTGGACTGAATGAATAGGTGCTGCCCTCCTCTCCATCTTCACTCAATAGCAATGGTACATGCCATCTGTGTGATGGCATGTGTGTTTCACCTGCCAATCACAGGCCAATGTGTGATGCCACTGCCAGGCAGCATGCAGAAAATGTGTTCATCTTCCATCTTGGTGTCATCAGTGTGTGCCATTTGCCTGCCCTTCATACGCAGTGAGGGTGCATGCATGGGAGGGTTTTAGTCATGTGGGACATGTGTCAAACAAGTACTGGTTCTCTTGCTTCTCAGCCCTCATTGTGTGCCATGGTGCTAATGCCTGTTTCCATTTCTTTGTTTTTATGTCTTTGCAGGGGAAGACGCACCTGATACTGCTGGGTTTGTGGAGATGGTGCAGACCCAGGAGGGGTCCGAGGGCCGACCAACCACCAGTGAGGGACGTGGTGTGGTGGTGGGTGAGAACCCACAAGTGCTGCAGGTCCTGTTCTCAAGGGGTGTCTCTGGCTGCACCTCCCCCGAGCTGTACTCAGGTGTTGATTCGGATGAGACCTACGTGCCGTCGCAGGTGAGTGTTCCAGGGAGGGATTCTGTTCTGTCTCACCCACCTGCACCAGGGTCAGAACCCTCAATGGGGATGTCAGTGTTGGCAGCTACGCCTTTGGTGGTTACGGATGCAGGGTCACACTCTGCGGCATCTGATCCTGTTCCTGGGCCAGCAGATCAGAGGGGGAATGCAGTCCTGCAGCCTCAGCCAGTGCCGGCACAGCAAGGCGCAGTTCGCCTTGCCCCAGACAGGTGTGGTGCCCGCCGACGTGGTGGCCGTACGCCACCTGGCAATACCGCATGGGAGCAATCCATTTACGGTATGGCAACCCAACAGGCAGCATCATCCGAGATGATGGCTCAGGCCATGGATAGGGTGGCCACTTCCATTGTCCCCCCTGAAAGGCTGATGGAGCGACTAGAGCAGGCAACCGACTCCATCTGCCAGTCACACAGGGAGGACATGTTGGGGTCCAACAGGGACAGGCGGGCGGCACTGGCGACTCTGCAGGATGCCATCTCCATTGAGTCCCAGGGCCACAGGGAAGCCCTGAGGCAGGAGCTCCTTCACCTCAGGACGACTCTTGTTGAGCTTGAGGCTTCAACACACCAAAGGACAGAACAGCAGCTGGAGCGTCTCACCCGTACGCTCTCAGCTGAGATGCAGGCAACGAGGGCGGAGGTCCGGGCATCCCGTGAGTTGTTGCATGGGGACCTCCGCACACTCATCCTCCAGAACCAGACCTACCACACCCGCATGCTTGCAGCCATGGAGGAGCAGACTAGGGCCTTGCGTGGGCTGCCTCCCATAGTGCAACCACCTCCGGATGCAGCTGCACAGGGTGATAATAGCGACAGCAGTGATACTCCCACAATAGGGTAACCGTGTGGGCCATGAGCCCATGGAGGTGTTTTTTTTTCCCAGGATCCACGCAGGTGGGTTCTGGTGTGCATCCTGTCCTCGGACCTCCTGGGTGGCCTCCCCAACCCCCCTGGGCCCTACAATGGCCATTTTTGATTTTTTTTATTTTTATTTTTATTTTTATTTATTTTATTCCCAATTTTTTTGGGACGATTTGTTGGCTTCCGTGGTTCCTGTGGGCATACACTGCATTGTGGCTGGGCACATGCAGGCTTGTAATGTATTTGGTTCCTGTGGGCATACACTGCATTGTGGCTGGGCACATGCAGGCTTGTAATGTATTTGGTTCAGATGCTTGGGTTTGAGTCACACACACCCTTCCTGCTTCCCGTTTCCATGGGCTTGCAAAGGGTGTGCCCAAGTGACAGTGAATTACACAGTGACGTTGGACTCCCATGAGCTGTGTGGGCAGTCTGTAGTCAATACTGTGTATACATTCCTAGTGCATATTGCTGTTGTGTTGTACACTGCATGTTGCATTGATGTGTAACTCATCTTCTGTGTCTACCTCCCAATTTGCAGGTGCCTTCCTCATGTCTACACAAGGACCTCTAGTCTGGAGATGTGGTCCATGTTGGCAGCAGTGCACCTACAACTCTACATGGCGCCAACACTGCACAGTTGGTAGTGGTGGGAGTGCAGGCATTTCCAGGTGGTGAGACTACTAATATTTAACATTAGTGATGTCATGTTAATGGTAGTACGTGCTCAAATTTGTTGTTGGTCCGGCATTACTGTGAGCATTTCAGGTGTTGCAAGTTTCTAATAGGGACACTGTACATTGTGACACTAGTGTCATGTTGTGGGGATTACTTTGTTTACCTGCAAATAGCATGACATGGCACGGTGTGTCGTGTGGTGGTGCTGAGGTTGGGTTGGCTGACATGGCACTGTCCTCTTGTTGCATTTTGCAAGTGGGTATTCATTTTAGCTGCTTGAATGTGTAACTTCACAAAACTGCATTGGTGGTGTCTGTGTGGGTAGGGATGCACACATTGTGACACTTCCAGGTGAACAATCTCAGGCTGATATGGTTTTCACGGTTTTCTCCAGACATTCAGGATCAGTGTCAGGTTGAGTCATCATTGATTGTCAGATGGAATGTGCCAGGGCAGTGTGCACTCCACAGGGGTGTGATTTCTATGTGAAGTAATTAGCCACTAGCTGTGTACGGGCTGCCTCCCCCGTGCCCTTTCCCCTCCCATGCGCAGCGGCTGTGCATGTGGTTGGGGATGGGGGGGCACCACCATGTCCACGGCCAGGTCCCGGCGTGTTGCAACGTTGTGCAGGACACATGCTGCCACTATGATCCTGCACACTACTGGGGGAGCGTACAACAGCTGCCCGCCAGAACGGTCAAGGGAGCGAAAGCGTGACTTCAGCACTCCGAATGTGCGCTCCACTATGCCCCGGGTTGTAATGTGGGCTGCGTTATATCTTACCTGGGGTGGCGTGGTGGGGTTCCGAATTGGCGTCATCATGTGGGGGCTGAGAGGGTAGGCACTGTCCCCTGTGGAGGTGGTGATTGGTATCATTGGTGGGGTTGTGACCTTGCTCAGTATCTGACATGCATGCATGTGCAGTGGCATTCATACTCACCAAGCAGCCATGTATCGCCATGCCGCCCACCTTCTAGGTCCCGGCTTAGGGTGGACATTCGGTAAATGAAGCTGTCGTGGGTTGACCCGGGATAGTTGGCATATACTGAGGTGATGATTCCCTTGGCATTACATACTACCTGCACGTTGATGGAATGCCAGTGCTTGCGGTTCCTATAGATGTGCTCAGATGCCCTGGGGGGACGTAGAGCCACATGGGTGCAGTCGATGGCACCTAGCACTTTGGGGAATCGTGCCACAGCGTAAAAATCCAGGGCGGCAGCATGCCTTTCTGCAGGGGTTCTGGGCAGGTATATGTGCCTGCGGACTGATGGGCGTGCAGTGATGATGTTCAAGACCTGGTGTAGGCAGCGTGACTGGGTGGCCTGTGATACACCACCCACAATGGCACTTGTCCGCTGAAATGATCCAGTGGCTAAGAAGTGCAGTACATTGAGGACCTTCTCCAGGGGGCTGAGTGCTTGGGAGCACAGGGTGGGTGATGTGAGGTCATCCTCCCACTCACTCACCAGGTCCAGTATGATGTGTGGTGGAAACCTGTACCTCCCATGCACCTGGTCATCAGGCATCCCGAAAAGGCTGGTTCTGGGTGTGAATATTCTGGCCCTGACTATCCTCCTCCTCCTCCTCCTTTGGTAGGCCACGCCCACTGCTGCTAGGAACGGTATGTTCATCCTGGGTCTGAGCTTGTTATTTTGTTAGCGCGCAAATTAATGCGTTGCGCGTGTTGTAGGCGAGCGTGTGACCCGCGCACCCCTGAAATCCAGTACCCAGTCCAATAGCGTGTGGAAATTCCCACGCACATCGGGATACAGGTCCGCTGACGTACTTGCGTGTGTAAGTGTCCGCGCACACCTGATATACACGTACATAGGCCAATCGCGTGTACGTGCACTTTTGTCCAATTACACGCGATGACACCCTGACGTGCTGTCCAATTACACGCAATGAGACTCTGCCGTGCTGTCCAATTACACGCGATGAGACTCTGACGTGCTGTCCAATTACACGCGATGAGACTCTGACGTGCTGTCCAATTACACGCGATGACACTCTGACGTGCAGTCTTTCCACGTGTGCTCTGTCATCACGTGCTGTGTGGGAAACACCCGTGCGGGTCACGTCACAGACACGCTTACGCGCTGAGGGCCTTTGGTCCAATAGATTCGCGTATGCGTGCTGACGCGCTTACGCGCTAAGGGCCTTTCCTCGGTTTTCACGCTGACGTGCAGGATTTTCACGTGCCAAATCACTCCGTACCAAACTGGCCACGCGTAAGCACACGGAAGACCACGCTCCTGCCCAGAAGGCCGAACTACTGCCCCCCAGAGCCCCGAGCACGCTCCCACCTGCCATCTGCTGCTGCCTGACTGCCTGCTGCCCACGTGCACTGCCATTTGCTGCCTGCACATCAGCCAGGGGTGCTGTTGCTGTGACCACCCCTGCTGGAACCGAAGACTCCCGACTGGAATTCCATCGCTCCACAGCCCAGCCCCAGGACCCAGTTGCCCACCCACTCCTGCCTCTGGGGTTGTCATGTCGGGGCAAACACCATCTGGGACCACTGACAACCCCCGGCCAGAGAGGCAGAGGGGCACCAGCTTCAGTGCCACCAAAGTTGGTGTCCTGGTGGAGCAAGTCCTGGGGCAGTATGATGCCCTCTTCGGAAGTTGCCGCGCCCACAAGGAAGGACGGACTCGGATCTGGACTGACATCGTGACTGCCATCAACGCGGAGGGGGTGGCAGTCCGGGACTTACAACATGTCAGGAAGCGCTGGGAGGACTTCAGGTCCAGGACCCTGAACAAGGCCCGGCGCCTCTTGAAGGCAGCGGATGCCAAGGGGCGCCGGGACACTTGTCGGAAGAACAGATGGGGGTCCTGGAACGCATATCCCCAGCGCTCCACGTCCAGGTCCTAGAGAAGCAGACCCGTCTGGAGTCGAACGGTGAGTGTACATGCATCCTGATTGTGAGCAGTGCGTGTGGTGATTATTCGGTATTGTGCCGGTTGCACATCTGTTTGTATGGGGTCGAGTATGGGTGGGGGTGTACAGGGCCGTGGGTCTGACACATGCGAGGGCTGTAATGTGTGAGACATGGATGGTGCTTGTGTGTGTGGGCTTGCATGGCAAATGCAGTTGTGCGTGCACACATGTTTGGATAAATGTGTATGTAAGTAGACATGTCCGTGATGTCAGGCATGTATGTTGTTTTCGGCTGCATGTATGAGCACTGTGTGCATGTGTGTGTATTTGTCAAGGGTGCAACAGTGATGCAACATGGATACATGTGACAGCGGTATGTGGAAGCCTGATTGGCAGATGTGACATGGATGCCCGTCTGAACAGTGCGACACTTGGCAGAGGTGTAGACATGCAAGCAAGTGTGGTGGTGTGTGTACATGTGTGGTGCACTTCCTGTGTTGCATGTGATGTCTGGCTCCCCTTTGGCTGCTGATGCTGTTGTATGTGTAGGGATGGTGGTGGCAGTTGCGATATGGCTGTGGTATGGCTCATGTGTGCGAGTTGCAATGACATGTGTGTTGGGGATTGTGATGACATGTCTGAGGTTTGCCAATGCCACTCATGTGCAACTGTCATGCGTGTATGTGTCCATTGTACAGTGCCCTGATGCCTGTGTTTTGTTTCTCCCTGTCTGCAGCGTCAACTGATGAAGAGGGCGGAGAAGGTGCTGTGGAGCACAGCGGCGGGGATCCGACCGCTAGCCGGAGACGCAAGGCCCGGCTCCCCTCCCGTGTTGTCATCTCGTCGGGGAGTGAGGAGTCCGGTGCCGCGTCCCAGGCCGCAGCTGCCGGGGGGAGGTCCAAGAGGCGGAGGTTGCAGTTGGACTCCTCGGCAGCAGAAGGGGCAGCTGGGACCCCACAGGGCCCAACAGGGGAAGATGGCACGGAGTCATCCAGGTTGGTGGGGGGTTTGGTGGAGGAGGGGGCCGTGCAAGCACCAGAGACGGGGTCTGGAGGTGGGGATCCCACTGGTGCTAGTGGTGCAGTGCAGGACCAGGGACAGGAGGCAGCACAGGCGGCCGCGGAGGTGCCTGTGTGCAATCCTGTCCCCGATCCTGTCCCTGCATCATCTTGCACCAGCAGGGATGCCTACGTCCAGACCCGTTTTCAGGCAGGGGATGAGCTGACGTCAACTGGCCTTCCTCTGCCTGCGGACGTGGCCATCCAGGTCCGGGTTGAGCCTGTCCTGGCTGGTGTGGCGTTGCGTCAACGGGCCATGCGAGGTGACCTGCAGTCTTTTCATGGAGAGACTGCACGTCATCTCGAATGGCTCGTTGACCACGTCAGCCTGCTGGGACAGGTCACCCAGGCCGGATTCCTCCGTCTGATGGGGCTTGCTCCGACCCCCTCCTCAACTGGACCCCCTACGCGCCAGTCGTCCTCTGTGCCATCTTCCCACCCATCAGTCACCTGGGTGCCCTGTGGAGCTGCCTCTGACGGTGCGGCCAGGCTGGTGGAGGAGGCATCCCTGCCACAGTCGGGAGTCGGAGGTCCAGCAGGGGTGGCCACATCAACAACTGCACCCCAGCCGGCGGAGGATGTGCAGGCAGCAGGAGGCAGTGCACGGGCAGAGGCAGAGCAGCAGCAGCAGCAACATGGTGGGAGACATGAAGGCTCGGGGCTTTCGACATCGGAGGGGCAGGCATCGGCCGGAGGGCAGGGGGACCCAGGACAGAGAATGTCTTCCGTGTGGCAGCGGTTGGGCCACGCCATAGGTGCGGAGCGGCGGCGGGCGGAAGAGGCGCGGCTCACAATGGTCAGGGCGGAGAACTCCATGCGGAGGGCCCTGAGGCGGGCCGAGTGCCTCGAGGCAATCCGCAGGGGGTTGGAGGAGGACACGGCGTCCCTGCGGACTCTCGGGGCCATGGAACTGGACCGCCTCCGGGACATCGAACAGGAGTTCGAGGCTGCCCTGGCCCGGGACACCACGGAGTGAGCCGCTGGACTTGCCCGCCGCCTTTGTATATAGTTCTTTAGTTTTAGGTTTCCTTTCTTTCTTATTATGATTTGGAGTCAACGGACACTGCTCCACCTTTTGTATATAGTTGATTTTTAGGTAGGTTTTTTAGTAGGTTTCCTTTCTTCAGTTGGGCTCATGGACCCTTGGTAGTTTTTTACATAGTTCTTTATTGCATGGAGATTTTTTTACTTTTGACTTTGGCCAAATATTTTTTGGATTCTGATTTGCAGTTTTGTGTTTTTATACGGACATGCAGCTTTTTTTTCTCATTCACATTGTAGTTTGTTTTCTTTCTTTAGCCTTCTTTATTTTTTTCAATACAATTTTGTTTCCATACTTCACTGTGTGGTATCATCTCATTGGTTTCATGCATGTCATGTTGTGTGTTTTCCCATTCAATTGCAACCATTGTGTGTGACGGACATGGGTTCATTAGCTTCATGAACATTGGGGGTGTAACATGTGATTTCCATTTCCATGTGGGTGAATGGGTTACTTGGTAGGGCTTTTTGGCTGTGGAGGCTGTCCATTACACACATGATTGGGGATTGTGAGGACCTGGTGGGGGCTGCACATGGTGGCAGGGGGTGGGGGTGGTGGGAGACATGAGTGGGGGCCTGCTGGAGGCTGCCCATGGTGGCAGGGGGGTGGGGGTGGTGGGAGACATGAGTGGGGGCCTGCTGGAGGCTGCCCATGGTGGCAGGGGGGTGGGGGTGGTGGGAGACATGAGTGGGTGCCTGGTGGAGGCTGCCCCTGCACTGCTGGGGGGTGGGGGTGGTGGGAGACATGGGTGGGGGCCTGGTGGAGGCTGCCCCTGGTGGCTGGGGGGTGGGGGTGGTGGGAGACATGAGTGGGGGCCTGGTGGGGGCTGCCCATGGTGGCAGGGGGGTGGGGGTTGTGGGAGACAGGAGTGGGGGCCTGGTGGAGGCTGCCCCTGGTGGCTGGGGGGTGGGGGTGGTGGGAGACATGGGTGGGGGCTGCCCCTGGTGGCTGGGGGGTGGGGGTGGTGGGAGACATGAGTGGGGGCCTGGTGGAGGCTGCCCATGGTGGCAGGGGGGTGGGGGTGGTGGGAGACATGAGTGGGTGCCTGGTGGAGGCTGCCCCTGCACTGCTGGGGGGTGGGGGCGGTGGGAGACATGAGTGGGGGCCTGGTGGAGGCTGCCCCTGGTGGCTGGGGGGTGGGGGTGGTGGGAGACATGAGTGGGGGCCTGGTGGGGGCTGCCCATGGTGGCTGGGGGGTGGGAGTGGTGGGAGACATGAGTGGGGGCCTGGTGGAGGCTGCCCATGGTGGCAGGGGGGTGGGGGTGGTGGGAGACATGAGTGGGTGCCTGGTGGAGGCTGCCCCTGCACTGCTGGGGGGTGGGGGTGGTGGGAGACATGAGTGGGGGCCTGGTGGAGGCTGCCCCTGGTGGCTGGGGGGTGGGGGTGGTGGGAGACATGAGTGGGGGCCTGGTGGGGGCTGCCCATGGTGGCAGGGGGGTGGGGGTGGTGGGAAACATGAGTGGGGGCCTGGTGGAGGCTGCCCATGGTGGCAGGGTGGTGGGAGACATGAGTGGGGGCCTGGTGGAGGCTGCCCCTGCACTGCTGGGGGGTGGGGGTGGTGGGAGACATGGGTGGGGGCCTGGTGGGGGCTGCCCCTGGTGGCTGGGGGTTGGGGGTGGTGGGAGACATGAGTGGGGGCCTGGTGGAGGCTGCCCCTGGTGGCTGGGGGGTGGGGGTGGTGGGAGACATGAGTGGGGGCCTGGTGGAGGGTGACCCTGGATGCTGGGGGGTGGGGGTGCAGGGGGACATGAGTGGGGGCCTGGTGGAGGGTGTCCATGGTGGCAGGGGGGTGGGGGTGGTGGTAGACATGTGTGGGGGCCTGGTGGAGGCTGCCCATGGTGGCAGGGGGGTGGGGGTGGTGGGAGACATGAGTGGGGGCCTGGTGGAGGCTGCCCATGGTGGCAGGGGGGTGGGGGTGGTGGGAGACATGAGTGGGGGCCTGGTGGAGGCTGCCCATGGTGGCAGGGGGGTGGGGGTATTGGGAGACATGAGTGGGTGCCTGGTGGAGGCTGCCCCTGCACTGCTGGGGGGTGGGGGTGGTGGGAGACATGGGTGGGGGCCTGGTGGAGGCTGCCCCTGGTGGCTGGGGGGTGGGGGTGGTGGGAGACATGAGTGGGGCCCTGGTGGGGGCTGCCCATGGTGGCAGGGGGGTGGGGGTGGTGGGAGACATGAGTGGGGGCCTGGTGGAGGCTGCCCCTGGTGGCTGGGGGGTGGGGGTGGTGGGAGACATGAGTGGGGGCCTGGTGGAGGCTGCCCATGGTGGCAGGGGGGTGGGGGTGGTGGGAGACATGAGTGGGGGCCTGGTGGAGGCTGCCCATGGTGGCAGGGGGGTGGGGGTGGTGGGAGACATGAGTGGGGGCCTGGTGGAGGCTGCCCATGGTGGCAGGGGGGTGGGGGTATTGGGAGACATGAGTGGGTGCCTGGTGGAGGCTGCCCCTGCACTGCTGGGGGGTGGGGGTGGTGGGAGACATGGGTGGGGGCCTGGTGGAGGCTGCCCCTGGTGGCTGGGGGGTGGGGGTGGTGGGAGACATGAGTGGGGCCCTGGTGGGGGCTGCCCATGGTGGCAGGGGGGTGGGGGTGGTGGGAGACATGAGTGGGGGCCTGGTGGAGGCTGCCCCTGGTGGCTGGGGGGTGGGGGTGGTGGGAGACATGGGTGGGGGCCTGGTCGGGGCTGCCCCTGGTGGCTGGGGGGTGGGGGTGGTGGGAGACATGAGTGGGGGCCTGGTGGAGGCTGCCCATGGTGGCAGGGGGGTGGGGTGGTGGGAGACATGAGTGGGTGCCTGGTGGAGGCTGCCCCTGCACTGCTGGGGGGTGGGGGTGGTGGGAGACATGAGTGGGGGCCTGGTGGAGGCTGCCCCTGGTGGCTGGGGGGTGGGGGTGGTGGGAGACATGAGTGGGGGCCTGGTGGGGGCTGCCCATGGTGGCAGGGGGGTGGGGGTGGTGGGAGACATGAGTGGGGGCCTGCTGGAGGCTGCCCATGGTGGCAGGGGGGTGGGGTTGGTGGGAGACATGAGTGGGTGCCTGGTGGAGGCTGCCCCTGCACTGCTGGGGGGTGGGGGTTGTGGGAGACATGAGTGGGGGCCTGGTGGAGGCTGCCCCTGGTGGCTGGGGGGTGGGGGTGGTGGGAGACATGAGTGGGGGCCTGGTGGGGGCTGCCCCTGGTGGCAGGGGGGTGGGGGTGGTGGGAGCCATGAGTGGGGGCCTGGTGGAGGCTGCCCATGGTGGCAGGGTGGTGGGGGTGGTGGGAGACATGAGTGGGGGCCTGGTGGAGGCTGCCCCTGCACTGCTGGGGGGTGGGGGTGGTGGGAGACATGGGTGGAGGCCTGGTGGGGGCTGCCTCTGGTGGCTGGGGGGTGGGGGTGGTGGGAGACATGAGTGGGGGCCTGGTGGAGGCTGCCCCTGGTGGCTGGGGGGTGGGAGTGTTGGGAGACATGAGTGGGGGCCTGGTGGAGGGTGACCCTGGATGCTGGGGTGTGGGGGTTCAGGGGGACATGAGTGGGGGCCTGGTGGAGGGTGGCCATGGTGGCAGGGGGGTGGGGGTGGTGGTAGACATGAGTGGGGGCCTGGTGGAGGCTGCCCATGGTGGCAGGGGGGTGGGGGTGGTGGGAGACATGAGTGGGGGCCTGGTGGAGGCTGCCCATGGTGGCAGGGGGGTGGGGGTGGTGGGAGACATGAGTGGGGGCCTGGTGGAGGATGCCCATGGTGGCAGGGGGTTGGGGGTGGTGGTAGACATGCATTGTTGATCAGTAGTGCAAGGTGACATGTGGGTTGGCTGGGGGGCATGCCCATGGTGGATGGGCTGCCTGCGGGACATGAGCATGGGTGCAGGGTAGTCCCCCGTGGTGTGGGCTGCCTGCAGGGTCCGTGGAGGTTGTGGAGCGTACACCTGGGAGGGCCCACACGGCCAATTCACGTGTGGTACTCCCCAGAACCCCTGAAATACACATACCCTGCTGAAATCGTGTGTGGAACTTCCCGCGCACCCCTGAAATACACATACCTTGCTGAAATCGTGTGTGGAAATTCCTGCGCACCCCTGAAATACACGTACCCTGCTCGCACTGGGCCAATCGCGTGTGGAACTTCCCGCGCACCCCTGAAATACACGTACCCCGCTGAAATCGCGTGTGGAACTTCCCGCGCACCCCTGAAATACACATACCTTGCTCGCACTGGGCCAATCGCGTGTGGAACTTCCCGCGCACCCCTGAAATACACGTACCCTGCTGAAATCGCATGTGGAACTTCCCGCGCACCCCTGAAATACACATACCTTGCTGAAATCGCGTGTGGAACTTCCCGCGCACCCCTGAAATACACGTACCCTGCTCGCACTGGGCCAATCGCGTGTGGAACTTCCCGCGCACCCCTGCAATACACGTACCCTGATGAAATCACGTGTGGAACTTCCCGCGCACCCCTGAAATACACATACCTTGCTGAAATCGCGTGTGGAAATTCCCGCGCACCCCTGAAATACACGTACCCTGCTCGCACTGGGCCAATCGCGTATGGAACTTCCCGCGAACCCCTGAAATACACATACCTTGCTGAAATCGCGTGTGGAAATTCCCGCGCACCCCTGAAATACACGTACCTTGCTCGCACTGGGCCAATCGCGTGTGGAACTTCCCGCGCACCCCTGAAATACACGTACCCTGATGAAATCGCGTGTGGAACTTCCCGCGCACCCCTGAAATACACGTACCCTGCTGAAATCGCGTGTGGAAATTCCCGCGCACCCCTGAAATACACGTACCCTGATGAAATCGCGTGTGGAACTTCCCGCGCACCCCTGAAATACACGTACCCTGATGAAATCGCGTGTGAGACTTCCCGCGCACCCCGGTATACACGCACACGTATTTTTTGTCAGCGGGTGTCCGTGTTTGTGGGTACCCCTTTGCACGTCATTTGTCCTGGAGGGCCACAGTATAGGACATTCATCATGGCAGTATATAGGTGCTATTTGTTAGCGCAACTTTTGGCGCACATTTCTTACAGCCGCAGAGACGCTACCCGCCTGCTTTCTTGTGGCGGTCATGTTTGTGCCTGTGCGCTGGTTTGAGCGTGCGCTTTTTTGCCCTATTCTATTCCATGAATACGTGTTGTAGGCGAGCGTGTGGGCGTTCCGCGCACTTGTGCCCTGTACTTCCCCCGTGACGCCCACGTTTTGGCAAGTTGTTCCCCATTCCGAGTGTTACGCCCGTGTTCCGCCTACTTTTGTTGCGTGCGCCGCGCTATGTGCGAATTTCGCTGTGGCCTGTGCGATTTTCGCTGTGACCTGGCGCACGCTGTTAGATGGCCTGTGTGCCAACGTGCGCCGCACACTTTTTTATCGCACATCCGCTGGTTTTCTCGCGCACGGACTTCCATGAATCGATGTGCGCTGCTTTTCGTGCGATTTTCGCACTTGCACTGCGATTCGCACGTTTTTGCCCACTTGCGCCGCGCTAATTATTCCATGAATCGGCCTCTTAGTTGATTGATCTTTGAACTTTAAGACAAGAAGGAGTGACATGGAGCTCTGTTGGGGATACAGTCTATTCCAAAGTGCTCTGCCATAGAGGTGAAGACCGAAGTCTTAGAGAAAGAGGAAAGCATTTCCCCGTACCAATGCCATGGGCACATTTGTGGTGAAGCTGCTATGTAGACGAGGTCTAGTGCAACTGAGGTACTGGTACCCAGGACCCTACCACTGGAGGTGATAGAACCGCTGTAAGTTCCCTCTACAAAACCTCCCACGTGGGAAGGACAGCAGACGAAAGAATTACTGACAATCTCATTTACCGTTACCACCACTTGGTCCAGAGGAAATATAGCCAGATGTTGGTACATCTGTGCTAATCTCCATTTTTGGACTCCATAAAACTCCATGGGAATGTTTTCAGATTTACCACAAGCAGTAATTCTGCAATTAAATTAGCTGATTTTTGGTCTTGAAGTGGAAGATTCACCTCCAGGTAAATCCTCCACTTCAAGCCCAAAATTATAATTTGGTGGTGTGGAAAAAGTAACAGTAACTCCATTATGTCCAAAAAAAGTGGCAGTAACAGAGTTACTACTAATTTTTTCTGCCCGCCGAACTAGTAATGAGGCCCATTGAGTTGATGAGACACTTGAAAATCTTTGATCACGGAAATCATGAAAACGTGTTTTTACATGAGCATTTCTGGCATATACTGTGCACAACCAGTATGTTGGTGTGTTTTACAGAGCAATTCAAGCATATATTAATGGGTAATGGGCTGTCAGCATGAAAGTGGGGGCAGACCTGGCATGTTGTAATGACAGGCCTCATGATCTGCTTTGGGCACAGACACCATGAAAATGTGTTTTTACAGTAGCAATACTGGCAAATATGGGGCAAAACCAACTTGGACATTTGTTTTTTCAGGACAATGTTGACATATTGTAAGGTAACTCATACAAATTACAATGTGCGCAAGTCACAAATATTTCACATGAGCATTTGCCAGTACATGTTCATGATGCCTTTTTCCACAATATATGCCAGTATAAAAACATGTTCATGCTGACTGTGCCCATACAATTCCATGCTGGCAGCACGAATACAAGAGTAAACTCAAGTTTGCTTTACACGTAATGCTAGTAATGATATTATGGGAAAACATGTCCATGCTAGCTCTGCTGAAATATTCAAGAATCCCACATAAGCACATACTCCTGCTGGCTTTGCCAGTAAGAATGCTGTGCCATAATAAGAAAACACATCCAGTTTGTCTGCACCAATGTAGGTCAGTTTAGCCATGTTAGAACACTTACCATGTTGGCTTTACCCTTGCTGCCCAGTAAAAAATGCCAGGCCACAGAAAAAGATATTGCTAAACTGGCTGCACCAGCGTAGGCCAGTCTAGCCACGTAACAACACTCATCTTGTTTGTTTTTCCATTGATGCCCAGTAAAAACATGTCATGCCACACTGAAAAAAAACCCCAGACTGGCTGCACTGACGTAGGCCAGTCCAGCTATGCAATAACACTTATCATGTTTTCTTTACCATTAATGACAGTAAAAATGCTTTGCCACAGTAAAATACAAGACAGCAAGACTGGATTCACCTAAGTGCGCCACTTCAGCCACGTAATAGCACTTGTCATGTTTGCTTTACCAATGCTGCCGAGTATAAACTGCCATGACGTATTTTTTTTAAAAAGTGCCAGACAGACTGGCCATCCAATCATTCCCACCCAATTCAGCACCCCTGGGACCCACATAAAGAGCAGCACACACACACAAATTCATAGAGCATTCACTTTCTCATACATACAACATTCCCTCGCTCATTCACAAGGGCACCCATACAGCATTTGCTCGCTCGTTCACATAAAGTATTCACTTGCTCATTCACGCATGCACCCACCCATACACCATGCACTTTCTCATTCATACATAAACCCACCTATGCACACGTACATTCATCATACTTTTTTTCTTTACCTTCTGCCCTGGTCCGGACTCAGGTCTCCGTGCCAACTGCCTACAAGGCCCTCCGGCCCCTGCGCAGAAAGAACAGGAAGCAGGGAGTACTTCCAAGCTCTTGCACATGCGTGGCATAGCCAGTGTTTTCCAAACTCAACGCCCCTATAGGTCTGGATGTGTGAAGAGGCGCAGGAGCACCATCTATGAACATTCAGACCTGCAGTTCCCCAGCCTGCATCCCCAATGGGGCATGCAACGATGGGAAAGCAAAATCCCCCCCAGCCTTCCATGTGTGCTGGAGGAACAGAACCTGTCAAAGGGCTTTCTTGGCACATCCAGAAAGGGTGGCAAGACAGCACCAATGTGCTCCATTCACATTATATGACCGCAAATTTGCATGTAGTCGCCAACTTGGTGCAACGGCGCGTGGGGGGGGCGGGTGTTGGCGCACGCAGCGCAGAACAGTGGAAACATTGGCTAGCATGCACTGCATATACTAAAGTCAAGAAAGAAGGAGATTTAAGCCTTCGAGTTGCATTCCAGTAAGACATCACTGTCCCGACTCCACTGCTCTATAATCGTCCAGCAACTCAACTAGGATGGGAGAATGAAATGCTTACTAAACAGAAGGTACAGCTGCAAGGTGGAGTACCACCACCACCACCACCAAAAAAAAAAGTTCCCAATTCAAGGGAAACGAGAAGTAAAGACGTTTCCTGATTAAAAAGTACCAAGCAAGACGTGTGTGGTGCCATAGTTCAGTAAAACATCAACAATTCAAACTTACAATAGTGCTGCTGTAGATTGGCCAGCCACAAGTGACATTTGCTAAGATGTTACCTCTGGGTAACCAGATAGAGTTAGGGATGTAGCTTAATCTTAAACCTTAATGCAATCCTGGCTGAAGTATAATGCAATAAAGTGTGGTTTCAGACTTGGGGGGAAGAGTGTTAACTGCTTTTAACATTGTAGTTTACCAGAAATTCTGGTAAAGTAGTGTACAATGTTAAAAAGCTGTTACCCAGGCTCACCCTGCACCCAGGTGATGTTTGGGACTGATGGAAGCACTCGCGTCTAAATGTTGCAGCCATGGTTGTCTCCATGTTTTAAAAACTCCCACTTTCCAGGTTTTCAACATTCATTTGAAACACCCCTTTTTCATAAAATGAAGGAGTCAGTAAAAAAGCCAATGCTGAAAAGCCTATTTCGCACAAGTAGTAAGACCCAAAGGGTAAGAGCGACTGTACAGCAGACCATGCCAATGTAGGATACTCCAGGATTACCTTCAGTCAAAATTCACCCACTGCAATGTTCCTAAATTCAGATTGCAGAGTAGTGTCTGACTGAACCTCAATCAGCTCTTCCTGGGCATCAAATGGATGATGCACCACCTCCTCTGCCAGAAAAGTCTGCATCACCCAGTCATTAATGCCAGCATTTACTTCAGCGAAGTATTCATCAAAGCTGGACCTTAATGTTGCTAGGTGGCTTGCCCAGCTCCAACTGTTCTTTTGCAAAGGTCTATCTTCCTCTTGAAGGCAAATACTTTTTTATTCATTCTTTTCTCTGTGTTCCCATGTCCACAGGAATGCCCCCAAAGGTGGGATTGGGAGTTTCTGGGGTGGTGAGTGCTAGTGGTCTTAGTTTCCTTTATAAAATACACGAATCACTTAGTATGTCAACCAGCCAATGTATCATTGTGTACAATTGTACACAATGGGGGCCACCTGACCCAAAGCAGCACACTAGGAGATGTATTTTGGAACAATCAACATTGTAAACACACCTCTAGTTTAGATTGTAAAGAGTGCTTGTGCTGCAATTACAAGCACCCAGTTAATAAAGTCCAGACTTGATCAGCATTCAGTGGGTAAAATAACCTTATAAAAATAAAATGCAGCTTTGCATAAAATTACAGAGAATTTTGGGATTATCAGGCACTGGTAAGCAGGCTCTGCTGTTGCTGTGGGAGAAGTGAGACTTGCAATGGCGACAAATTTAAGGTTAATAACTGCCGTTTATCACAAGATGGCAGGCCAGCATAGATCTTAACAACTGAATGCCCACTGAACAGCTATAAACCCTTCTATGTCAGCAAGAGGCTGATGTAGAGGAACCAGTGTTAGAAAGCAATGAGGTAATTATACTGTACCATATCCCGTGGGAGGTGATGCCCCCCCCAAGACTCAGTGAAGGCCCCTCGTGTGAAAAGGTTGAAAAGTCCTGCTGTCTCAGTCCCCACAGTCCTAACTTCTCCCCCGTTTAGAGTGGAAGCAATCTGCGGCACACAGCTTGTAATGCAAATCGCACATTTTAAGCGTCAGGACAAAAAACATATAACTGAATACATTGCTGAGGTAAATGAGTTCTAACTGGCAACACTGGTAATACCGTATAGAGCCACATTATCGCACCGCCCAACTATGAGTTTGAGGGCAAAGGTGGAAGAAAATCCTCCAGCAAGAAGCTGGAGGTATTTCCTCCACCATACCGCCCAAAATAGAACAATTTGGGATATTACCACCAGCAAAATTACTACCAGCAGTAATACCGCTAAAATCCACCATGGAGTCCTAAGGACTCCAATTACCACCAGTTGTAATCCGGCAGTAATACCGCCAGACCAAGTGGCAGTAATGGTAGTACAGTTTGGTGGTATCTCGGCAGATTTACAGGCCACACAGAGACATCACCTCTCTCCATGTTGTCTTTTATTGTAAAGTGGATTACCAGGTGTCAGACCTGTAAGATACATCATACAAAAAGTTAAATCGGGTTAGTCCCTTAAAGCATACAGTGGATTGGGACTTTGTGAAATGTATTAAATGTTAAACCAGAAGTATCCACTATGCTGCGTAAAAGAAAAAGTTATAGTTGAATTCAAAGCAACTTAATTTGTTTTGTATCCTGGACCACGGATATCAGTATTATTTTTGCCACTAAATTTTTTCCCCTCTGAGAACATTCCTTAATTTTGTCAATGTAATTTATTTTGCATTTGCAAAAAATGTACATAAATGTGAATATACAATCTCAAGGGATAAAGCAGAAAAAAAGAAAAGAATTAAAAGAGACATTTGGTTCAATTTTTACAAATAATTAAATGTAGACAGTGAATAAACCAATGAAGTCATTGAATACAAATAGTACAATAAACCAATAAGTCATTGAATACAAATAGTACAAAAATGAAAAAAACAAATTTCCAGAATAACAAAGGGAAAGCCTAACGGCCCAAAATTCAATATAGCAGGTGCCGCTAGTTCATGAAAGCAGGTCTGTCGACGTGGTGGTGTTTAGAGATAGGAAAAAGACACCCTAAGCGTCTGCACAAATATATTAGTGCCTGGATGGTTGCATTGTCCAACATTAGTATGAAATGAACTTTGAAATAAGTTCCAAAGGAAAGGGAGTCTTCCTATCATGGATGGAGTTAGAACATCCACTGTACGTTTCGGATCAGCCCCCTGCTGGGCATGTAAATGTTTTCTGAAGCCTTCCTCAGGGCGGGAACACGAGAAGATAGGGAACCAACTTAACCCTGTGTGGAGGCAGACAAGAAAAAGATCGAAAAAGAACATTTGTTTTAAGGAATGTTTTCAGTTGGTGTGGCATTAGTCTAAATCTAAAAGAATGTTTTGGTTTTGCAACAAGAATAAAGACCCAGTAGGGATAGCGTCCTTACCCTGATTCTGGGCACGGACCAAGTCAGAAAGAAACCCCACTTAGGCAAGGGTTGGGGTCTTCCACTGGTAAGAAAGGTGCATCATGGAACCCGAGGTCCCTAGGGCGTAACCACTCGCTGTCCTTTATACATTTTCTAGGGTAGAATAGAGAAAAGAACATAAAAGAATAAAAACATTTTTTTATCTCTTTCATGGCTCAAAACTGGTTAAGGCTAGAAGCGGTATTTGAATGAATTATCTCATACCTCTGATGGAGAAGGTCGCGTCTGAATTAACTGTATTTCAATTGATCTTTAAACGTCCTGAGTACGTGGCATTAAGTTCAGCTGTACTCGCTGTAGTGCACGGGCTGGAGGGCCCTAGTCAGAAAACAAAGGGACTGGGTTAGAGTGTTGTTATACACTTTCCAACCTGTTGGCAGAATTTATTTGCAATGTCTTTCAGTATGAGCGACGATGATTAATAAGGATTTGAAAATTAACTAAGAACAGCGTGCAGAATCATAAATGCCTCACTGTTACAGCATGCCTTCGCAGTGACCGTGAGTGAATGCTGCCAAAGATAGGTTCAGCGCCCTGAATGCTGAGTCATGACAGTCAGGCGCGAACACCGCCGTAGCTTCTATAGGTGTGTCACGCAAGTCTGATGCTCAATTGGCTGAAAATATAACTGGGGCAGCACTTCCTGGTTGATTCTGTATGAACGCACTGTGGTTGGTGCATTAAGGAGTCTGTTTGTGAATGCCATGGAGGTGTGTCCTTACGGCATTGAAAATTGCACAGCGCTCGAATGCTCGATTGCTGATGTTGTTAAGAAGGAAGTTATGCAGACTTTCCCAGTAAACGTGGGTAGTGGCACCCAACTTTCAAATATTGCACCATTGCATCAAGCCCAGTATATTATTGTACCGGAATGTTAAAGCAGAAGGTAAGTGTTGGCAATTTCAGAGTCGTGTTCCCACTTCTAACTGTCAGGAGCAAGCTGAATTCAATATCAGCTTGTGTGTTGCAAACGCTTGTATATCAGATCAGAGGTACATATTCTTCATTTAAACCGTGCTCATGACTAGAAAGCCTATGAATCCATCTCGCTTCTTTGAGCTGGAGACTGCGTGATGTAATTGCGGAGTCCTTGACTACATCTAAAATCCACCACTTGATATCATTTGGGGAGTGGTGTTTTTCCACAAAGTGATTCACAAGGGGTGCGGATGTATTTTTGCATCTGATGCGGGACCGGTGTTCAGAGATTCTGGTAATGACCGATCTGCTTGTCTGGCCTTCATATCTTAGGCCGCATGGGCATTCAATGCAGTAGATAGCTTGCTTTGTTTTGCAATTTGTCATTAGGTTTAAGTGCCAGGTCTTCGTCCCAATAGTAACATTTTTCATTTTGCAGGTAAATTGGCACACAGAACATGGGCCACAGGGAAAGTGTCCAACAGTCGTCCTGAGGTCCCAAAGTCCAGTTCTTGGAGCAGGTTTTTTGAATTTTGAATGTACTCAGGTGTCACGTACGTTTTTAGCACTTTTGAAAGCAAAACGTGGTATAGGGGAATCAGGTAAACTCAGTTTAACAATGGGCCAATATTTGCAAATTAGTTTCTTGATCCGAAAAGTATGAGGGCTGTGTGTAATTACACAGGTCATTTTTTCAAAGTCAGAGTGTTCCCGGGCATTGTGGCTTTGTGATAGCAAGATTTCTCTGTCTGTGAATCTTGCCCTTTTCTTAGAATTTGAGACCAGTTTCTTCGGGTAGCCTCTTTTTAACAAACGGTTGGTGAGGTCCTCAGATTGTTGGTAGAAATCTGTAAGGTTGGTGCAGTTCCTCCTTACTCTGAAGAACTGGCCATATGGTAGATTTTCACGCAAATGGCGTGGATGGTTACTCGAAAAATGCAAAAGGGTGTTCCGTGCAGTAGTCTTCCAATACAAACAGCATTTAAGAATGCCGTCTTCGTGTCCAATTCTTAACTCAAGAAAACAAATTTCCTGGTTACTGCTTTCTATGGTAAACTGGATGTTATCATCAATGTTGTTTAACCATCTTAGGAAGAGCTTAAGTTCAGTTTCCTAGCTGTTCCAAATGAACACGATATCATCAATGTATCGTTTCCAATGTGAGATGCAATGTTGGTAAGGTTTTTTTTTCCCATAAGATGTTATTAGATTCAAAGTTGGACATAAACAGAATTGCTAGGCTAGGGGTGAATGTTGCGCCCATCGCTGTTCCCTTAGTTTGTATATAAAATTGCCCGTCAAATTCAAAAAAGTTTTTACATAGAGCTAGGGTCATAAGTGCCACAAAAAAATTGTGAGGTACTCTGGTTTGCTCATCATGATGAGTAAGTATTTGATGTATACATTCAATGGCCTGATCTTGAGGAATACTTGTGTACAATGATTTGATATCCATTGTCACAAGTCTTTGTGTCTGAGGATTGAAGGCAAGTTTTTCAAATATTTGGATGGTGTATGTCGTGTCTCGTAGATAGGTTGCCGTTTTAGTTCTTAAAGGTTTCAAAAAAACATCAATGAATTTACACAGTGGTTCCAAAACTGAGCCACACCCAGACACAATAGGCCTGCCCGGGGGAGAAACTGAGTTTTTATGAATTTTGGGTAAGGCGTATAGTGATGGAGTCCGGCCTTGGCTAGTAGTAAGAAATGTTTGTTCTTTGTCACTGATCCATTTCCTCTCATATGCATATTGTGCCATATTTGCTATTTCAGATTTGATTTCACTCGCTGGGTCTTTTTTTATTTTCTTATAGCTTTCCTGATCTTGAAGCAATTGATTAACCATAGTGCAATATTGATCATAAGATACCCCTGTCTCCTCAGGTGACTCAGACCCCCACCATTCCATCCCACATAAACTTGATGCCCCCAGGCTGCTCTTCTAGTCTACTTTTATTCTATCCATGTAGATCCAGGAACGTCATACTCCTGTTACTTTCATGGATTATTTTACTTCCTGTTCTTTAAAGCCAGGGTCTTAAACATGTGGCTCTCCAGATGTTTTGGACTACGACTCCTATGATCCATCACCATTGACTATGGTGGCTGGGGCTGATGAGCATTGTAGTCCAACACATCTGCAGAGCTAAAGGTTGCCGAACCCGGCGTCCAAGCAGAGGCCTGGAACTCCATACTGCCACAAGCACCTTATCATTTGACTCTGGCTCTCAAATAGAGACTTTATGCCGGCCCTTTACCCACAAACACTGGTTGTTAATATTATACCTTGGAGCGGCACGCGTTAATAGCACTAGTGCAAGAAACAGACGTTCAGGACGGGCGGTAAAAAGACTTCTGTGGGTATTATGTGGCCTATGAGTTCACAGGGTTTGGTTGACCAGGGAATAGCACACGAGGCATGGAGTTGGGACAGGATGGCAGGTTAGCTGCTGGCAACCTTTCAGGAGGCAACCGTAAACCCATGAAGAGGGAGCAGAGATGTGCAGTGCTTCTTTGCCCACCTGATTCTCTGATTTGTCAGAGCTACATTTTCAAAGCCTCTCTCTGAATGGAGCATGAGTGCATTCATCTCTCAGTTGACTCACACAGTTATTGTTCTGTCTGCGTCTTTCATTTGTTATAAAACAGCACCCAAGGTTGGTGGCTCTCAAGGGGTAGGGAGCCTGGGACGCTCCAAGGACAATGAACCGGCAGCCAGGGGGTTTTAGCAATGCGCTACTTTTGTAAACAAAATGAACCCCCAAAAAAATCTTTTTTTTGTGACTGCGCCAGTAAATCATCAAGAATCGATGACTGAGAGAGAGGCTGCAGGAGAGCGATTCCCCCTTATTTGTATGGTACAGTAGCACAGATAGGAGAAAGAGGTTGGTTGGCTCGTGACTTACATCTACCTGTTCAGTAGCACACCTGGGAGTGGGTAGTTGAACGGGCTTTGGGGTCCCCGTTTCTCTGTGATAGCATACTCTTGAGGGCATACTTTTTTAATGAACATTTAATTGCAACTGCATGTGTACACCAAGTGCTTAATTTGTAAAACAGTAGGTGCCTGTGCCCAAATATGTTCTAGCACTTCTGTGACACTTGGGCAGTTCCACACCACTGCTGCCACCCAGGGTCGGACTGGGACAAGAAATTAGCCCGGTCACCCAAAAAAAGTGGCCCACCCCTCGCATCAAAAAAGTGGCCCACCATTCGCCTCACGACACTTGACCTCTGATGATATCACCGGAAGTAATTTGACGCCACACCAAAGTGACATCCCGGGAAGCGACGAAACACAACCTTTCACCCCTTGACAAAATAGGAAGTGGCATCAAATAGCATTGTTCCTAAGTAAACTACACTACGAAAAATATGGTTATGATTTCACTAAGGTGATATACATTTCATACAAGAATGGATCACCATACGTATCATTAATATCTGTGTGTATAGATCCATATTGTCAAATTACTGTGACTCCAAGCAGACGTCCAAGGCCACATGATAATATGGTATTCTATAGCACTTACCCTTACAATATCACCCAACCTGTGTTGGTACTCATATCGACCCAAGAAGGATAAAAGGTTTTTGAAGAATAAAAAATTTGAAAAAAATTTGAAAAAAATGAATTTTTCCATTTTTTTTTCAAACCGGCCCAAGCATGGCCTGAAACCGGCCCTTACTCCCCAGGGAGGATTTCAGCCTGGCCAGGGGCTAATCCGACCCTGCTGCCACCACCCACAGTGCGACAGAGTCAGGCCTTTGTGGGGCCTCAGGCTTCATTAGGAGCCTATTCATGAAGACAAAAAAAAGCACACATTCTTTTGCCGCAATGACCTTCATCAAGGCAAAAGAAGGTGTGCACTTTTTCTTTTGTCTTCATAAATAGGCTCCTAATGGATCCTGAGACCTCACAAAGGCCCGGCCCCTGTCGCACTAAGCATGTGTGGCAGGGGCCATGGATCGGGCTGCTGCTTGTTAATGAAGCAACAGCCCAACCCTTTGGCCATTTAACCTTTTTTCTTTTCAAACTGTGGATGCGCGCCCCCCCTGGGCATGAGGCTGCGGCCCACCAGAGGGGCGCGCCCCACAGTTTGAATACCGCTGCGCGAAAATGTGCGATTAAGCCCTCCCCTCTAGGACTCATATTGGTGTATGGTCCTGGAGGGGAGGGCTTAATCGCACATTTTCGCAATTATACCCGGCCGGAGAGAAGCGATGCAGTATCGATGGAAAGGGCCATCGATGCTGCATCACTTCTCTCCGGCCAGGGGGGCTCAGCCCCGACTTGATTTTGCCGGGGGGGGGGCTCGGGTCCCTGAGCCCCCCCTACTCCGCGCCCCTGACTCCTAATGACTTTCCCGGGTTGCCTCTTGATTTTCTCTGACCTATATACAGGGTAATTCATAGAATTTCGCACAAAAGTGGCGCACGCGGCTGGCGCACAGTGTGCGCATGCGAATGTCTGCGCCAGCCGCGTACGCTAAAATCGATTTCCGCGCACAGTGTATTCATGGATTTTAGCCTCCACAACCAGCCGTGGCGCAGAGTGGCGCAGCGACCCTGCAGCAGCGCCAGTTACGCCCCCAAGAATGCCCTCGCGCAAGGAAAAGCCATCAAAATTCCCAATTCAGCACAAAGGGCTGCGCTAACCCTGGACCAGTTCACAGGGCTGCCAAACAGCAAATGCCAAGCGGGGAACGTGTATTACTGGGGTGCGCGGGGAAGTTTCACACGCAATTTCAGCAGGGTATGTGTATTTCAGGGGTGCGTGGGAAGTTTCACACGCGATTGGCCTGTGTACGTGTATTTCAGGGGTGCGCGGGAAGTTTCACATGCGATTGTGCTGGGTACGTGTATTTCAGGGGTGCGCGGAAAGTTTCACACGCGATTGGCCTGGGTACGTGTATTTCGGGGGTGCGCGGGAAGTTTCACACGCGATTGGCCTGGTACGTGTATTTCAGGGGTGCGCGGGAAGTTTCACACGCGATTGGCCTGTGTATGTGTATTTCAGGGGTGCGCAGGAAGTTTCACACACGATTGGCCTGGGTACGTGTATTTCAGGGGTGCACGGGAAGTTTCACATGCGATTGGCCTGGGTACGTGTATTTCAGGGGTGCGCGGGAAGTTTCACACGCAATTGGCCTGGGTATGTATATTTCGGGGGTGCGCGGGAAGTTTTACACGCGATTGGCCTTTGTACGTGTATTTCAGGGGTGCGCGGGGAGTCCTACATGTGAATTGGCAGTGTGGGTCCTCCCAGGTGTCCCCTCTACGGCCCCTGCAGGCAGCTCACAATACAGGGGACTACCCTGCACCCCTGGTCATGTCCCGCAGGCAGCCCATCCACCATGGGCATGCCCCCCAGCCAAGCCACATGTCACGTTGCAATATGATCACCAACTCATGTCTCCCAGCACCCCCACCCCCCAGCAGTGAGGGGCACCTGCCAGCAGGTTCCCACTCATGTCCCACTCATGTCCCCCTGCACCCCAGCAGTGAGGGGCACCTGCCAGCAGACCCCCACTCATGTCCCCCAGCACCCCCACCCCCCAGCAGTGAGGGGCACTTGCCAGCAGGCCCCCACTCATGTCCCCCTGCACCCCCACCCCCCAGCAGTGAGGGGCACCTGCCAGCAGGCCCCCACTCATGTCCCCCTGCACCCCCACCCCCCAGCAGTGAGGGGCACCTGCCAGCAGCCCCCCACTCATGTCCCCCTGCATCCCCACCCCCCAGCAGTGAGGGGCACCTGCCAGCAGGCCCCCACACATGTCCCCATGCACCCCCAGCCCCCAGCAGTCAGGGGCACCTGCCAGCAGGCCCCTACTCATGTCCCACTCATGTCCCCCTGCATCCCCACCCCCCAGCAGTGAGGGGCACCTGCCAGCAGGCCCCCACTCATGTCCCACTCATGTCCCCCTGCACCCCCACCCCCCCAGCAGTGAGGGGCACCTGCCAGCAGGCCCCCACTCATGTCCCCCTGCACCCCCATCCCCCAGCAGTGAGGGGTACCTGCCAGCAGGCCCCCACACATGTCCACCTGCACCCCCACCCCCCAGCAGTCAGGGGCACCTGACAGGAGGCCCCCACTCATGTCCCCCTGCACCCCCACCCCCCAGCAGTGAGGGGCACCTGCCAGCAGGCCCCCGCTCATGTCCCACTCATGTTCCCCTGCACCCCCACGCCCCAGCAGTGTGGGGCACCTGCCAGCAGGCCCCCACACATGTCCCCTTGCACCCCCACCCCCCAGCAGTCAGGGGCACCTGCCAGCAGGCCCCCACTCATGTCCACCTGCACCCCCACCCCCCAGCAGTGAGGGGCACCTGCCAGCAGGCCCCCACTCATGTCCCCCAGCACCCCCACCCCCCAGCAGTGAGGGGCACCTGCCAGCAGGCCCCTCATGTCCCACTCATGTCCCCCTGCACCCCCACCCCCCAGCAGTAAGGGGCACCTGCCAGCAGGCCCCCACACATGTTCCCCTGCGCCCCCACTCCCCAGCAGTCAGGGGCAGCTGCCAGCAGGCCCCCACTCATGTCCCACTCATGTCCTCCTGCACCCCACCCCCCAGCAGTGAGGGGCACCTGCCAGCAGGCCCCCACTCATGTCCCACTCATGTCCCCCAGCACCCCCACCCCCCCAGCAGTGAGGGGCACCTGCCAGCAGGCCCCCACTCATGTCCCACTCATGTCCCCCGGCACCCCCACCCCCCAGCAGTGGGGGCACCTGCCAGCAGGCCCCCACACATGTCCCCCTGCACCCCCACCCCCCAACAGTCAGGGGCACCTGCCAGCAGGCCCCCACACATGTCCACCTGCACGCCCACCCCCCCATCATTGACAGGCACCTGCCAGCAGGCCTTGACACATGTCCCCCAGCCAACACGTCATCACAATCCAGATCCCTGGCTCTTATGGCCACACAAATCCCACCCCATAGCACCCCAGTCCAAACACCCAACCAAGCTTTACATCCACTCCAAATTGAAATCCCCATTACATGATAGATCACAAATAAGCACTATGCACATGAGTACAAGTCTGTCCGACTCACACAATGACAACACATGACTAGGAAAACCCACATTGTGACATGCATGAAACCAATGAGAGAAGACCACACATTGAAGTAAGAAACAAAAATGTAATCAAGTCAAAATGAAGGGAATGAAATAAAAACACACAGTAATGCCAATAATAATGAAAATGCAGCACGTCCCAAAAAATGATAAATAAATAAAATGAGAATCCAAATTAATCCAAATGAAAATGTGTCCAAAGTCACCGTCCAACGAAGCAAATACAAAGGGAAAGAAAAGCGTAATATCCATTGCTCCACGGTGAAGAAAAATAAAGATGAAGGAGAAAAATCCACTGTTAAACTATGTACAAATAGCAAATCCAGGGTGCATGAGCCCAACGACATAAATGAAACCTACAATGAAACCTACCTAATTACTAACTATTTACAAAAATGTGGGACATAGTCCATGCGCCCCAAATGAAAGAAAAAAGAAATTAAACTTAACACTGAACTATATACAATGGCGGCGGGCAAGTCCAACGGCTCACTTGTTGATGTCATGGGCCAGGGCATCATCGAACTCCTGTTCAATGTTTTGTAGGCGGGCCTGTTCTCTGGCCCCGAGGTCTCGCAGGGATAACGCCATGTCCACCTCCAACTCCATGCGAATTCCCTCGAGGCACTCAGCCCGCCTCAGCGCCCTGCGCATGGAGTTCTCCGCCCTGACCATTGTGAGCAGTGCCTTCTCTGCCCGCCGCCGCTCCGTACCTATCTGCTGGCCCAACCGCTGCCACACGGAAGAGACTCCCATTCCAGGGTCCTCCTGCGCTCCGGCCGATGCCTGCCCCTCTGATGTAGATTGCCCCGAGCCATGATGCCTCCCACGTTGAGCCTGCCGCTGCCTCCGACGCAACTGCCTCTGCCAGCACGACAGCATCCAGGCTGATGGAATCCACCTACGCCGTCGTGCACGTGCCATGCTCGATGATGCCGGCACATCCTCCATCTGCTGGGGTCCAGTTGCTGTGGTGTCCACCCCTGCTGGACCTCCGACTCCCGACTGTGGCAGGGATGGGATCCCCACCGAGCTGGCTGCGTTGGTCAGGGCAGGTCCACAGGGGGCCCTGGTGGCATCTGGGCTGGAAGACGGCATGGAGAACGACTGGCGCATAGTCTCCACAGAGGAGGAGAGGGCCGCCAGAGTGGCCGACACATGTACAAAACCCCCGACCATGGACACTCCCAACTGGGCCACGTTAGCACGCTGCTCTTCGTAATGACGTGCGTGCTCCCCCCGGGAAGCACGCACGTCATCACGAATGTCACGCGTGCGCAACGCGACACCAATCAGGACCTTCTCCATACGGCATGGGGTCCCCTCGTCCGCAGGTAGCGGAGTGTCAGATGACATGGACATCCCCCTACCTGCGGATGGGCCTGGGATGGGGCATCCCTGCTGGTGCAGTCACAGGGTCAGGGACAGCGACATGCACAGGCCCCTCCGTGGTGACCTGTGCTGCCTCCTGCCCCTGGCCCTGGACTGCACCACTTGCACCAGTGGTACCACCCCCACCAGGCCCCATGTGCGGCTCAGTAGCGGCCTCCTCCTCCTCTGTGGAAACCACCAACCTGGATGGCTCCACACCGTCTTCTGGCATTGCAAGCCCCTGTGGGGGCTCACCCACCCCTTCCGCTGCAGCCGTAGTGGCAGACGCAGCACCAGTCCCCTCACTCCTGGACGATGGTAAATTCTGGGAGGGTGAATGGGCCTTGCGTCGCAGGCAGGTGGGGGCATCCCCGCCGCTTTGCTCCACAGCGCCGTCTCCGCCCTCTTCATCACTTGCCGCTGTGTAGAGGGAGACATAAAACACGAGCATCAGGGTAGTGTACAATGGTCCCCTAGACAGAAAGCAATAGCAGATGAGTGGCACTGTCAAACATCACTTTCATCATGTCCCTCCACAACACATGGGTCAGTGCAGGCAAAACCCATGCAGTAACAGGCATGGCGCATGCTATGAACATTAGCATACATGTCCAAGGGACTCTTGAAACATATAATGCTGGTTTGAAACTCACATGCATCATGGGTTATGCCTATCACATGCACACACTTCACCCTAGTTTCATCCATCTGGCCTCGTACACCCCAGACACAGTGGATACAAGGATGAGTAGGCTGCATCAGTGAATCTGAACATTGTCACAGACATGTGTCATGCATCCATGGCATTTCCAAGTCACAGACACGCAAGTCAGACACACAGACATAGACACCATACATGTCCATGACAGCAGCACCCATCTCTCACACCCCATCCATGTCCAATAACAGAGACAGGCATGCATTAATGTGTGCATTCCCCATGCTGCTCCGCATGTTGCATTGTAACACATGCACCAACCATGTGGTTCACACATTACTGGTCTCACATGCATGACCATGATGTCCCTGCACACACACATATATACATGGCCTATGTCACACATACAGACAAGTATCAGACAACCAGCACCCTGCAACACGCCCTGTCTCACACAGCAATGCTTGGCCACTTACCGCTCAACTACGGACGGGTCTGCCTCCGAAGGATCTGGGCGTGGAGCGCTGGGCCTACGCGTTCCAGGACCCTCATCTGGATGGTACTCATGATGCCCCGGCCCCCCTCCACGAGGCGCCGGAGATGGTGCAGACCCTGGAGGGATCTCAGGCACGACCGGGCACCAGTGGGGGACGTGGTGTGGTGGTGGGTGAGAACCCAATCTTGCTGCAGACCATTCTCTCCAGGGTTGTCTCTGGGTGCACCTCCCCAGACCTCGATTCAGGTGCTGATTCGGATGATGAGACCTATGTGGCGTCGCAGGTAAGTTGTTCTGGCAGGTATTCTGTTCTGTCCAACCCACCTGCACCAGGGGTAGAACCCTCTATGGGGATGTCAGTGTTGGTAGGTCCGCCTTTGGTGGTTACGGATGCAGGGTCACACTCCGCAACATCTGATCCTGTTCCTGGGCCAGCAGATCAGAGGGGGAATGCAGTCCTGCAGCCTCAGGCAGTGCCGGCACAGCAGGGTGCAGTTCGCCTTGCCCCAAACAGGTGTGGTGCCCGCCGACGCAGTGGCTGTACGCCACCAGGCAATACCGCATGGGAGCAATCCATATACGGTATGGCAAACCAACAGGCAGCATCAGCTGAGATGATGGCTCAAGCAACGGAGAGGGTGGCCACTTCCATTGTCCACCCTGAAAGGCAGATGGAGCAACTACAGCAGGCAACAGACTCCATTTGCCAATCACACAGGGAGGACATGTTGGCGTCCAACAGGGACAGACGGGCGGCACTGGAGACTCTACGCCAATCGATATCAATAGAGTCCCAGGGCCACAGGGAAGCCCTGAGGGTAGAACTCCATCACCTCAGGGAGACTCTTGTTGACCTTGAGGCTTCCACTAACTTGAGGACAGAACAGCAGCTGGAGCAGCTCACATGTTCGCTCTCAGCTGAGATGCAGGCAACTCGGGAGGAGATCCGGGCATCACGTCAGGTGGTGCATGAGAATCTCCGCACTATAATCCTCCAGAACGAGACCTTCCACACCCGCATGCTTGCTGCCATGGAGGACCAGACCAGGGCTTTGCGTGGGCTGCCTCCCATAGTGCCACCACCTGATGCAGCAGCAGAGGGTGGGGAGAGCCACAGCAGCGATTCCCTCACAATAGCATAGCCGTGCAGGCCATGAGCCCATGGAGGTGTTTTTTTTCCCCCCAACATCCACACAGGTGGCTGTTGGTGTGCACCCTGTCCTCGGACCTCCTGGGTGGCCACCCCCACCCCCCCCCCCCCCCGCTCCCACATGGCCATTTTTGATTTTTTTTACAGTGTGTTGCCTTGTGTGGCTCCCGTGGCATCCACTGTATTCCGGCTGGGCACATGCAGGCTTGTCCTGAGTTTGGGTTAGATGCTTGGGTTCGTGAGACACACACCCCTCCTGCTTCCCGTTTCCATGGGCTTGCAAAGGGTGTGCCCAAGTGACAGTGACTTACACAGTGACGTTGGACTCCCATGAGCTGTGTGGGCAGTCTGTAGTCAATACTGTGTATACATTCCTAGTGGATATTGTTGTTGTATTGTACACTGCATGGTGTATTGATATGTGCTTGTGCATCCATGTCTTCTTCCTAATTTGCAGGTTCCTTCCTCATGTCTTCACAAGGCCGTCTACTTTGCAGATGGAGTTCATGTAGTATGCAGTATACTGGCACATTTGTGTGGCAGCAACACTCTACAGTTGGAAGGGGTCGATGTGCTGGCTTGTTCAGGTTGTAAAACTACCACTACTTTCACTTAGTACTGTGATGTGTTCGCAATTTGGTGGGTGTGGGGTTCGGGTCTGTATGGGTGCATGCTTGAGAGTGTGTGTGCTGAGTTAGGGGGGTGGGGGTTCGAGTTCGTGCCTGATTGGAGATCTTGGCCCGAAGTGTGGTGGGAGCCATGGGGCTTAGTGTTTGGTTGGGGGTGAGGGGGCCATGGGGCATGGTGTTTGGTTGGGGGTGGGAGGCATGGGGCATTGTGTTTAGTTGGGGTGAGGGGGCCATGGGGCATAGTGTTTGGTTGGGGGTGAGGGGGCCATGGGGCTTAGTGTTTGGGTGGGGGTGAGGGGGGCATGGTGTTTGGTTGGGGGTGGGAGGCATGGGGCATTGTGTTTAGTTGGGGGTGAGGGGGCCATGGGGCATAGTGTTTGGTTGGGGGTGAGGGGGCCATGGGGCTTAGTGTTTGGTTGGGGGTGAGGGGGCCATGGGGCATGGTGTTTGGTTGGGGGTGGGAGGCATGGGGCATTGTGTTTAGTTGGGGGTGAGGGAGGCATGGGGCATAGTGTTTGGTTGGGGGTGAAGGGGCCATGGGGCTTAGTGTTAGGTTGGGGGTGAGGGGGGCATGGTGTTTGGTTGGAGGTGGGAGGCATGGGGCATTGTGTTTAGTTGGGGGTGAGGGGGCCATGGGGCATAGTGTTTGGTTGGGGGTGAGGGGGCCATGGGGCTTAGTGTTTGGTTGGGGGTGAGGGGGCCATGGGGCATGGTGCTTAATTGGGGGTGGGAGGCATGGGGCATTGTGTTTAGTTGGGGGTGAGGGGGCCATGGGGCATAGTGTTTGGTTGGGGGTGAGGGGGCCATGGGGCTTAGTGTTTGGTTGGGGGTGAGGTGGCCATGGGGCATGGTTTTTGGTTGGGTGTGGGAGGCATGGGGCATTGTGTTTAGTTGGGGGTGAGGGGGCCATGGGGCATAGTGTTTGGTTGGGGGTGAGGGGGCCATGGGGCTTAGTGTTTGGTTGGGGGTGAGGGGGGCATGGTGTTTGGTTGGGGGTGGGAGGCATGGGGCATTGTGTTTAGTTGGGGGTGAGGGGGCCATGGGGCATAGTGTTTGGTTGGGGGTCAGGGGGCCATGGGGCATGGTGTTTGGTTGGGGGTAGGAGCCATGGGGAATTGTGTTTAGTTGGGGGTGAGGGGGCCATGGGGCATAGTGTTTGGTTGGGGGTGAGGGGGCCATGGGACATGGTGTTTGGTTGGGGGTGGGAGGCCTGGGGCATTGTGTTTAGTTGGGGGTGAGGGGGCCATGGGGCTTAGTGTTTGGTTGGGGGGGAGGGGGCCATGGGGCATGGTGTTTGGTTGGGGGTGGGAAGCATGGGGCATTGTGTTTAGTTGGGGGTGAGGGGGGCCATGGGGCATAGTGTTTGGTTAGGGGTGAGGGGTCATGGGGCTTAGTGTTTGGTTGGGGGTGGGAGCCATGGGGCATTGTGTTGCACTCCAAGAGTGAACCCAATAATAAATCTGAAACAGGCACAGTTAGGAGATGTACATCCTTTGGTTTATGAGGAAACCTGACCCAACGAAGGCCATACTCCTCTTGGCCAACCCGAACAGCAAACTACAGCAGGGAAAAAGAGCTGAATATCCAATCAAGGGTCAATAAAATATATATGATTTGATTGAACAGACGATATACAATTACTAAATTGAAATGATTCATGACAATGGATAATGTGTAGTACTAAATGTACGTTTGAAATGCAAATGAAATTCACTACCCCTCAACAACATATTCTTTTTCCATGTGTTTAATACAAATTGGGGGTTGACGGAGCCTCCTGCCATGCCCCACCTAACGCCCCGCCCATATTTACTTTTCGGGCCACTATAGCCCTCATGTAAAATACTTTCAGCCCTCTCTCAAAATCAGTTGTGCATCCCTGGCATATATGTATGTCTTTTAATGACACAGAATTGGTGGTGTTTCGGTAGGGATGCACACAATGTAACACTTCCAGGTGAACGATCTCAGGCTGGTATGGGAGTGACAGTTGACTGTCCCTTGAGTCATCATCATTGATTGTCAGATGGTGTGTGCCAGGGCTGTGTGCACTCCACAGGGGTGTGATTTTAGGTGTAGTAATTAGCCACCAGCTGCGTACGGGCTGCATCAACCCGTGCCCAGCGGGCGTGCATGTGGTTGGGGATGTGGGAGCACCACCATGACCACGGGCAGGCCCGGCGTGTTGCAACGTTGTGCAGGACACATGCTGCCACTATGATCCTGCACACTACTGGGGGAGCGTATAACAGCTGCCCGCCAGAACGGTCAAGGGAGCGAAGGCATGAATTGAGCACTCCGAATGTGCGCTCCACTATGCCCCGGGTTGCAATGTGGGCTGTGTTGTATCTTACCTCGGGTGGCGTGGTGGGGTTCCGAATTGGCGTCATCATGTGGGTGCTCAGAGGGTAGGCACTGTCCCCTGGGGAGGTGGTGATGGGTATCATTAGTGAGGTTGTGACATTACTCAGTATCTGACATGCATGCATGTGCAGTGGCATTTATACTCACCAAGCAGCCATGTATCGCCATGCCGCCGAGTTTCTAGGTCCCGGTTTAGGGTTGACATTCTGTAGATGAAACTGTCGTGGGTGGACCCTGGATAGTTGGCATATACTGAGGTGATGATTCCCTTGGCATCACATACTACCTGGACGTTGATGGAATGTCAGTGCTTGCGGTTTCTATAGATGTGCTCAGATGCCCTGGGGGGACGTAGAGTCACATGAGTGCAATCAATGGCACCTAGCACTTTGGGAAATTGTGCCACCCCGTAGAAATCCTGGATGGCAGCCTGCCTTTCTGCAGGTGTTCTGGGCAGGTATATGTGCCTGCAGACTGAGGGGCGTGCAGTGATGATGGCCAAGACCTGGTGTAAACAGCGTGACTGCGTGGCCTGTGACACCCTCCACTATGGCACTTGTCCGCTGAAATGATCCAGTGGCCAAGAAGTGCAGTACATTAAGGACCTTCTCCAGGGGGCTGAGTGCTTGGGAGCACAGAGTGGGTGATGTGAGGTCATCCTCCCACTCACTGACCAGGTTGAGTATTATGTGAGGTGGAAACCTGTACCTCCCATACACCTGGTCATCAGGCATCCCAAAAAGGATGGTTCTGGGTGTAAAACTTCTGGCCCTGACTTTCCTCCTCCTCCTCCTCCTCCTCCTCCTGCGGTATCCCACGGCCACTGCTGCTAGGAACGGTATATTCATCCTGGCGTCTGAGCTTGTTTGTTGTTTGCGCGTACTTTTATGCTGCGCGGTCGATGTACGCCTGCTTCCTGCTGGCGTACGTCTTTCCGGATTAGCGCGTCTTTTTTGGCGCATGCCTTAGCCCCGTTCAATTCCATTAATACGTGTGGTAGACGAGCGTGTGGCCATTCCGCGCACTTCCCTCCTGTACTTCCCCGCCCACCCCAGTAATACATGTACCCCGCTCACCCAGGCCCAATCGCGTGCAAAACTTCCCACGCACCCCTGAAATACACGTACCCCGCTCGCCCAGGCCCAATCGTGTGTAAAACTTCCCGCGAGCCCCTGAAATACACGTACCCCGCTCGCCCAGGCCCAATCGCGTGTAAAACTTCCTGCGCACCACTGAAATACACGTACCCCGCTCGCCCAGGCCCAATCGCGTGTGAAACTTCCCGCGCACATGCTATTTTTGACACAGCGGGTGTCCGTGTTTGTCGCGTAGCACGTCATTTGTCCTAGAGGGCCACAGTATGGGACATTCATCAGAGCTGTATATATGTGCTTTTTGTTAGCGCACATTTTTTTAATGCGCAGTTACGCTACCGCCTGCCTTCGTGTGGCGGACGTGTGTTGATGTACATAGTTGACTTTTGGTTTGTGTCATGAGATCGCCATTTCACTGCTGGGGGTGCTGGGGGACATGAGTGGGGGCCTGCTGGCAGGTGCCCTGCACTGCTGGGGGGTGGGGGTACAAGGGGACATGAGTGGGACATGAGTGGGGGCCTGCTGGCAGGTGCCCTGCACTGCTGGGGGGTGGGGGTGCTGGGGGACATGAGTGGGGGCCTGCTGGCAGGTGCCCCTCAGTGCTGGGGGGTGGGGGTGCAAGGGGACATGAGTGGGACATGAGTGGGGGCCTGCTGGCAGGTGCCCTGCACTGCTGGGGGGTGGGGGTGCTGGGGGACATGAGTGGGGGCCTGCTGGCAGGTGCCCTGCACTGCTGGGGGGTGGGGGTGTTGGGGCACATGAGTGGGGGCCTGCTGGCAGGTGCCCCTCAGTGCTGGGTGGTGGGGGTGCAAGGGGACATGAGTGGGGGCCTGCTGGCAGGTGCCCTGCACTGCTGGGGGGTGGGGGTGCAAGGGGACATGAGTGCGACATGAGTGGGGGCCTGCTGGCAGGTGCCCTGCACTGCTGGGGGGTGAGGGTGCTGGGGGACATGAGTGGGGGCCTGCTGGCAGGTGCCCCTCAGTGCTGGGGGGTGGGGGTGCAAGGGGACATGAGTGGGACATGAGTGGGGGCCTGCTGGCAGGTGCCCTGTACTGCTGGGGGGTGGGGGTGCAAGGGGACATGAGTGGGGGCCTGCTGGCAGGTGCCCCTCACTACTGGGGGGTGGGGGTGCTGGGGGACATGAGTGGGGGCCTGCTGGAAGGTGCCCTGCACTACTGGGGGTGGGGGTGCTGGGGGACATGAGTGGGGGCCTGCTGCCAGGTGCCCCTCAGTGCTGGGGGGTGGGGGTGCAGTGGGACATGAGTGGGGGGCTGCTGGCAGGTGCCCTGCACTGCTGGGGGGTGGGGGTGCAAGTGGACATGAGTGGGACATGAGTGGGGGCTACTGGCAGGTGCCCTGCACTGCTGGGGGGTGGGGGTGCTGGGGGACATGAGTGGGCCTGCTGGCAGGAGCCCCTCAGTGCTGGGGGTGGGGTGCAAGGGGACATGAGTGGGGGCCTGCTGGCAGGTGCCCTGCACTGCTGGGGGGTGGCGGTGCTGGGGACATGAGTGGGGGCCTGCTGGCAGGTGCCCCTCCGTGCTGGGGGGTGGGGGTGGAGGGGGTCATGCGTTGGTGATCAGTAGTGCAAGCTGACATGTGGCTTGCCTGGGGGGTATGCCCATGGTGGATGGGCTGCCTGCAGGACATGACCAGGGGTGCAGGGTAGTCCCCGGTGGTGTGGGCTGCCTGCAGGGGCCGTGGAGGGTGTGGAGCGAACACCTGGGAGGAGCCACACTGCCAATTGACGTGTAGGACTCCACGGCACCCCCGAAATACACGTACCCTGCTGAAATCGCGTGCGAGACTTCCCGCAAACCCCAGATTTACACATACCCAGGCCAATCGCGTGTGAAACTTAACGCGAACCCCTGAAATACATGCACCCCACTCGCACAGGGCCTATCGCGTGTGAAACTTCCTGCGAACCCCAGATTTACAAGTACCCGGGCCAATCGCGTGTGAAACTTCACGCGAACCCCAGGAATACACGCACCCCACTCGCACAGGGCCTATCGCGTGTGAAACTTCCCGCGAAACCCAGATTTACACGTACCCAGGCCAATCGCGTGTGAAAGTTCACACTAACCCAGAAATACATGCACCCCACTTGCACAGGGCCTATCGCATGTGAAACTTCCCACGAACCCCAGATTTACACGTACCCTGCTTGCCCAAGGCCTATCGCGTGTGAAACTTCCCGCGAACCCCAGATTTACACGTACCCCGCTCGCCCAAGGCCTATCGCGTGTGAAACTTCCCACACACCCCCAAAATACACGCACACGCTATTTTTGACACAGCGGGTGTCTGTGTTTGTCGCGTACCCCTTTGCACGTCATTTGTCCTAGAGGGCCACAGTATGGGACATTCATTAGAGCTGTATATACATGCTTTTTGTTAGCGCACATTTTGGCGCACATTTTTTTCATGCGCAGAGACGCTACCGCCTGCCTTCGTGTGGCGGACGTGTTCAGGCCTGTGCACGTCTTTGCCCGTGCGCTGGTTTGCCCTATTCGATTCCATGAATACGTGTTGTAGGCGAGCGTGTGGGTGCTCCGCGCACTTGCCTCCTGTACTTCCCCCGTGACGCCCACATTTTCACGCGTTGTTCCCCATTCCACGTGTCATGCCCCTTGTTACGCCTACTTTTGTTATGTGCGCTTTCGCTGTGGCCGTAGCGCACGCCGTTAGATGACCTGTGCGCCGGCGTGCGCCACGCAGATTTTCAGCGCACATCCCAGATTTTACTCGCGCACAGACTTCCATGAACTGCGATTCGCACGGTTTTGCACGCTTGCGCGGGAATTTTCAGCGCACATTAATTCCATGAATCGGCCTGTAAATCGCGTGCCTCGCATACAGAAGTAACTCTTGCCGCTTCGTATAATATCATTCATTAGATCATCGCGAGACTGCACGCGTTGGTCCTTTGGGAACATGACATGAGTTCCACTGGGGATCAATTTAATGTGTGTTAGTGTCCTGAGATGTAGGCTGTTGCAGGTACACGCGGCGTCATCAGCCTGTAAAACTCGGAAAGGACTGTGTCACGTTAGTATGTTACACTGTAAAAACCAATCCCAAGAAACATATTTGCAGAAAAAAACCTCAAAATAAGTGGAAGTGTCATAACAGAGCTCTAAACTCACAGGGTTTGATTGTTGAACAATCGTCGTCTGCCGATGTGTCGCACCTGCATGTGTGGGCTTTCACGTGCTGCCCCCCTCCCCTCTGCCCCCCTCAGAGGCCTGCGTCGACTTGCTCAGAGCCAGTGGCGTCACCAGGAATCAGATTTAGGAGGGACACAGAGGGGGCCAAAGACAAAAGTAGGGGGCCACAGACAAAAGTAGTGGTAGAACATGGTCATTGCTCGTCTTAGGTAGGGGGCACAAGGGGGTGGGCACAGGGTTTCACAGGGGGGGGGCCTGGCCCCACCAGGCCCCAGCCTAGCGATGCCACTGACTCAGAGCGTGTGTGGAATGGGTTTCCCAGTACCCGGCTCAGAGTGTAATGCGATACAGTGAGCGCGCTCGCCACCACCGCAGACAGCCTGCGACGTGTGCGTGCAGCTCCCACCCTCGCACACGATTCACCACCGCAGACAGCCTGCGACGTGTGCGTGCAGCTCGCACCCTCGCACACGATTCACCACCGCAGACAGCCTGCGACGTGTGCGTGCAGCTCTCACCCTCGCGCACGGTTAACGGACATTCCGGCCCGCGGGTAGAGGGGAGGCTTCTGCTGTACAGTCATATTATAGCTCCACCAAGGGGTGCCAGTGACACGCTGGGCCTGTGACATCACGCCAAATGGCATCCACTCTGCTATTGAAAGCTACTCACCCATAATTGCATGCTGTAAAACCATGTTCCATCCCTGCGCTGTCCACTCGGACCCACATTGCAGGAAGAGGGGAGGAAAATACGGTATCCTCTCGCAGTGACGTCAGAGCCGTTGAATTCCGTCATTCTTTTCCGTGACGTCCCAGTAGGAGGATATTGCATTCAAAAAGGGAAATAGTTGCAGATGGATTCCAGGCCATACACAGGAAGGCACTGAGTGCTGGAGGGGTACCAGAGCAGTGGGTGGGAAATTCTTCCTCCAACCACCGCTGGAGGGATACCACAACAGTGGGTGGGAAATTCTCCCACCAACAGTGGGTGGGAAATTCTCCCACCAACAGTGGGTGGGAAATTCTCCCACCACCGTTTGACTTAGTGGGCCTGATTCATGGAAGTGTTTTATAATGGCGCAAGCCCATAGGAAAACGCTCCAAACATGTATGGTGCTTATTGCAGCCATTCACCTCCTGAAATTGGGGAGGGGGATCAGAAGAGGGGAGCACAGGACATAGCAGGGTCGGACTGGGCCATAAAATTGTCTCGGGCACCAATGAAAATGTGGCCCACCGTTCCAAATGGCTATTCAGACCTTTTGTGACACTGGGCCTCATTACGACCCAGGCGGATTTCGCGGTGCTAAATGCACCGCGAAGCATGGCGGAAAGCCGCCGATAGCGCCATGGGGGTTGGCGGATTTACCGCCCCATTCCGACCTCGGCGGAGCGGTAAATCCCCAATCCCCATTCTGCCCTTCCCCATTCCCATTTTTGCCCCATAGGGTATAATGGGAGTGGGGAAGGAGTTAATTACGCCACCGTAAAATACGGTGGCGTAATTAACAACGAGGTCCCGTAGCGCCATGGTTTTCTCCGGCTGGTAAAACCAGGCGGAGAAAACCTCCATGGCGCTACGGGAACTCGTAGTATGGCGGAGAGGTACGCCATGCACTACGCTGGCGTAATACCCTCTCCGCCAGGGTCCTAATGAGGCCCACTGTTTGAATAGTACTCAAGGGGGAGACTTTTTGATAAAGTGTGATGCTAATTGTGCATTTTAAAGAGTATTCTGCAACACTGGACAAAACTGCTGGCCCCAATTGGCAAAAAAAGCGGTCCACTTTGACCAAAGAAACTGGACCACACCAGCATTTTTTTTTTGGTTCTGCCAAGGGGCTATTGCCCTGTAGGCCAGTCCGATCCCGGAGTGGAGGGAAAACGCCATGAGAAGGAGCAGCTAGAATAGGCGAGCATGATGGTATGTGATTGTAATTGGTTATTTATAACGCGCATAAGAGATGTTTCTAAGCGCAGATCTGGGATCGAACCTGTGTTGCTCTGCATCACCTTGTTTCCAAGGCCAGTTCGTTGCACCTGAGCTATCCTCCTGAGACTGGGTCCTTATCTATTACTTTGTGGTAATTTTGGGCCAGCCTGGGCACTGAGCATAAATGAGCATTAGATCCGCGAGGGAGCGGGGAACAGGGAAAGGGGCGAACATGGTGGTCATATGTTATTTGGGCCTATAGCGCTTTGTCTTCTTTTGGAGTCCTTCAAGGTGCTGAGCATGGTCACAAAAAGAGAGGAATGATTCCATGAGAGACAAGGATGGAACAGGCTAGAGGGAGCGTGATGCCACGTTAGTGGCTTTTATAGCACCTTTTGCCCCCTTCGTGATCAGCCGAAATAGAAGAAGGGAGAAGACAGAGAAAGAGGACAGGAGAGGAAGGGGACAGAGTAGAGAGAAGAGAAAACACAGCAGATTGATTTCCGACCCCTCTTCGGGTTTTCTGCACTTCAGACACACCTCATCACCTCATTAAGAGAGGCAGATGTCCAAGGTACAATAGAAGCAATACAACGCCCCCCCCCCCAAACAATGTAGCTTTCAAAGAGCTGCAAAAACACCCGTGTACACAACAAAACTATAGGCATCAAGAAAGTGGAGGTGAAGTATCTAGTATTTACCGCTGTGATACTCTGGGTCTGGGCGCTACCGACAAATACAATAAATACATACAATAAATAAATAGTGAGTCGGTAGGAATGCAGGCAGGACTCCGGCAAGGCTCAGGACACTGGTAAGTACAGAAAGGAAGGCTTCTCTATTAGCTGCAGATGAAAGTAAGAAGCTACAAGCAGGAGAGCTGGGCAGGCCCATCCTCTCAGACAGGGCATCCATGCTGCAGGCCCCACCGCCTTCCTGGAGCCCCAAGGTCGCTGCCATTCTCTCACTCACCATTCCACAAGCCAGTGCGCACGCACGTACATACACACATCACTAAAGGAGGCTACCTTTCGCTGGCTTCCAAGCAACCTTGTGGATGGGGGGGACAGGTTGATTTTCATACTGCAGACGGAACGGCAGAGTGGGAAAAAAAAGAGGAGAAATGGCGTTAGTACGCAACCTATACTCCGATGACAGCATAACAATAAGACCAGCAGACAAAGGGGGCGTGTTGGTGATACAGAACACACATGATTATGAAAGAGAATGCAAAAGACAACTAGATGATCAAACTGTCTATTCGAGAATTGAACATGACCCCACTAATGACATCAGCAACAATCTGGTAATCCTCTTAACCAGAGCAGAAGAAAGAGAAATGATTACTAAAAAAACCAAAGCATTCTTACAGACATCGAGACCAAGCATCCCACATTTTTACCTTTTACCAAAAATTCATAAAGGATTAATAAACCCACCCGGGAGACCAATCGTGGCGGCAACAGGGGGAATACTGTAACCTCTTGGTACTTATATAGATTACTTTTTAAACCCCATAATACAAAAAAACAGAAACTTACGTCAAAGACAGTACACACTTCCTGAACATTTTGGAAAACATACGATTAACTGAGAACGATATCCTATTCACAAATGATGTGGCAAGCCTCTATACGAGCATCCCCCACGATTTGGGTCAAGAAGCAGTAGAGTGGCTCCTCTTACGAGAAGGAGAGATAGGGGCAGTGAAGGAGTTTATAATGTCTCTTCTGATTTTCATTTCAACAAACTCCTACTTTAGATACAAGAATGACTACTACATCCAAATATCTGGTACCGCCATGGGCGCAACCATGGCACCGTCCTACGCCAACGCTTTCATGTATCGCTTTGAAATTACCCACATCTTACAAAATGCACAGTGGAAGATCAAGCTCAAATTGTGGATACGATATATCAATGACATTTTCGGTATATGGCAGGACACAAGAGAAACATTGAACGAATTTCTTCAATACATCAATAGCATTGACCACCGGATACACTTCACTTCTGAAATAGGGAACCCCGGGATACATTATCTTGACATCAATGTCAAAGTGCATAACCAACAAATTACAACAACTCTGTTTTCCAAACCTACAGACAGGAACAATTTACTACATCGGATGAGTTTTCATCCGCAAAACACTCTACGTAATTTACCTTATGGACAAATCCACCGCCTCAAAAGGATCATCAGCGACCAGAGTGAATTCGAACAAGAACTAGTTAAATTGAGCAAGAAATTAGAAGACAGATGATATCCAGAGGAAGATATTAAAAAGGCAACAGATAAAGTAACATCCAAAACAAGATTAAGCACCCTCACTCCAAAAGACAACACAACATCACCATCCCTGGTATATGTGTCTACATTTTCAGCCCAGAGTATGCAAATTAAGAGGTGCATCAAAAAACATTGGCAAATCCTCACTAAAGATGAGAGAACTAAAGATCTGTTTACCGACCCACCAACATTTGCTTACCAGAGGTCTAACAACTTGAGAGACCTTCTTGTGAACACACGTGATGACAAACTAAGAAGAAGCAACTCAACAAAAAGAAGTGGCACTCATCCGTGCCTAAACTGCAGTAATTGCAACAACATAATAAAAGGAGGCTTTGTGCTACATCCATATACAGGAGAAAAAATCCTGATAAAATACCACGCCACCTGCAACACAGTGAATTATGTATACTGCATACGCTGTCCTTGTGGGCTGTATTATGTGGGAGAAACAGGCCGCAAGTTGCGAATCCGCATCAATGAACACAAATCATGCATACGAAACAACAATACAAATTCAGCAGTGGCTAAACACTTTAATGAAAATAAGCATAACATTTCGCAAATCAAATTTCAGGTACTAGAAGTTATTGAGAACACCTCCATGGATACCAAGAAGAAAAGACAATAGGGGGAATGTTTTTGGATTGACAGACTGGAAGCATTATCACCGCGAGGAATGAACGATGAGTTTGATCTTAACTGTTTTTTATAACATACCTAATCATAACACTTTTTTCATGTCACTTTTGAGTATCAATGAACCCATGATCAATGAACCATGATCAACGTACTGTATGATCTGCAGATTACTATGAGTTAATTGTTGATCACTTTGTGTTACTTACGGATCACTCAATTTTGAAAATCTCTTCTTTTTACATATATAGACATTAGGTCTTGAGAATATTATCAGACAGGATATGCCTAGGTTCGCTTCTTGATTAACCATTGACATGCTGCATTTGTTTAACTTAATATTCAATTTGAACCTAAGGACTAGCTTTCCCATTAGATGTTCATTAACATCAGAGGTCCATCAATAAGTATTCTCTAGATATTGTCCCTTTTTTTCAAAATTTGAACTTTATTGTCCCATACATGCATATACATGCGCAACAAGCACACGCTATATTTACACAAGTCATTCATAGTTGAAGCACACGCTTCATCTATAACATAATTCTTATTAATTTCACTTGAGCCTATATTATTATATCATCCTATTAATCTTTAATACTCTGTCACTAATTCGTAGTTCAACATCACAACATTGAGCATTTGCCCATACCAAAATGGCCGACTCGCTCTTCGGCGCACTGCCATTTTAAGCATCGACGTTGCTACGGCAACGTTTAACATGCACACGGAGACAGGAGCACAGTTTTGAGCAGACCGCCACTGGTGCCCTCATTAGCGCGATCGGCGCTCGTAAGGTAAGCAGCATTCGAAAGTATATAATTAAGTGAACGGCAGATCAGATGATCCGCGGCCACTAGAAATACGTACTTACAAGCATTACAATATTTTTTCTTGCAGCGTTCGGCTAACGCATGCTGATACAAAATCTTCACGCTCAAGTTGAGCAGCAATAACATCTGCCTCAGGGTAGTGACACTACTGGGTGAAGGTGGATGACTAACTAGACACTACCTAACTTTCAAGATATAACATTAAACATCCGTACTAACACGGCACCATATTATTGAACATAACGAGTACTTGTGACACACTAGAGTAACTAGACAAACAAAATGGTTTTACTAATGAAATTTTTCAAAATCCTGAGTAACAACAACAAACCAGTATTGTATATGTGCAGTCTGTTTTTTACATAATTCACGAACAGTCTGATATATGTTCTCTCTTCTCTGTGTTATATGTATATGTCTGTCAACTGTGGGTACCCTGTTTTGCTAAATGTATGCATACCTGATGCTTTTTTCTAACAGTAAGATTATTGAATGTAACCTGGCTCTGAAGAAGGAAAATAATTTTTCCGAAATGCATTAGCCCTAGGTTCTTTTTTCATTTGCCAATATATCAGCAGACAACGAATTGGTTTTGTCTAACCAATCGTTATCATAAGAAAGAAAGACAATTTTTATGAATAAAAGTATTTTCAAGAAACACCTTAGGTCTGGGCTTACTTTAATTTCATTCAGTTCAGCAGCATTGCACAGAGGTTCGCAATTGCGAAGCAGTGAGAGAGTGCATCTGGCACTGGCCACGATATACTTAATTGGTTAGGCTAGCTCTTGAAACTTTCAGCCAAAGATGAAGAGTCGGTGATGACTCGGAACACGTGTCAGGCTACTTCGTTATTAAACTCATTGGACTCATGAGAAATCCCTCCTTTGAATTACTTGGAACACCTGTCACTATTGCGCTGTTCAGCGCAGTGAGACTGAGAACGGTCTGTGTTCATTCACCTTTGAAACTAGCCTTTACTGTCATCAAAGATATAAAATAAGCGATTTAACCCCTGTGGGTATTTTAGGAGTGCGGCCCACACCGAAGGCTAACTAGCCTAGGTCCTTTCTTTTTCAGTATATAACGTGTGACCAGCACTGAGGAACTGTATAGTGGGCTGCACCCTACTGAACATCACTACATTAAAGTGAATACTTATAAAAATTAATCCAGTAAAGACAAGTGAAACAAGCTGTGCACCCTCTCCCGTTCTTCAATTCTGAAAAATCCACCTGCCCATTCTGCTCGCTGAGGGAAAACTGTGCTTTGGGCCATTCTGGCCCACTAAATTTCACGTTTTTGTGACTTCTGCCATTGGCTCCAAAGGGTTTCGTCCAATTATCAGGCATACCATGGTTTAGCCTCCTCATTGTGAAAAATATACGAGTTGGAAATAAATCTATATCCCAAAATATTGGATCAATTAATCAATTATTGGTCAATCTCGCTCTGCCGATGGATACCTGGCTCATCCCTGGTTGTAGACAAGAATATCATGTTTCTATAGAGGGTCATTTTCGTTTAAAGAAACAAAATAAGGTTACAATACCTTACTACATGTAAAAAGTACAAAATTTGGGAATCCCAATCTTATGGTTTGGCCTACTAGTAAACACTCCTGTTGACCGTAACTCACCCTTTTGTTTTGGAGTGTTTTTGAATGTTCTAATGTGTTAGTAGATGTGTGTACTTTGTATATTGCTGCTGTTTGTGCGCCTGTGTATTCTTGTGTCGGTTATTGTTTTGTGTGAAATCTAGCATATAGATGGTAGAACAAGTGTGTGTATTTGTGAGACATTCCTTTAGGTGAGCGTGGGAGTATGATCTTACTATTGCTGATGTTGTCATGTGTACTTTTATAATGTATTATAGGTTTCTTGGTACATAGCTGGTGTATGTTGTAAATATAGGCGTGTGCATTAATCATACTTTTTGACTTGTTGTTTGTGGGGGTGATTTAAAGTTCCAGAAATGTTGGTCTTATTTTATGTTTAGTGTTTAGTTATCGTCTAAACCTTAATATTGGCAGTCTCACTATTTGCAGGCTTTCACTTGTTAGCTGTTGTAAATGAAACTTAAAAAGAGCAAATAAAAAAAGCCTCACGTCTTTGCTTCTGATTGTATAATTTGCATGTGAGCAGTGGGGACCGATTTCTGTGGGGTGCTACAGATCACCCTGTGCGCATTTAATTTGTGGTTATATTTTTTGTTTGTTTTGGTTGTGTGTTTGTTTTGGGGGCTGAATATTGTTTTGTATTCTGTCACCTCCCACTCCTACTGCACATGAATAAATGGTGCTACTGCGTGGAATGAAGGCGACGACGGAAAAAGAAGCTGCCAAAATGGAGGAGGCACCCCGATAACCGGGGCAGGGGCCTCACTCCCCCCCCCCGGGTAAGGGGGAGGTACTTGTCCAAAGAACGCCAAAGCACTTGGAAAGCCTGCGAAGGGCGCAAAAGAAAGGGGTGGGGCAAGCCGCATATAAGTGGCGGGCGTCCTGCAGGAAAGGACTTGCAGTTTCAGCAGCAGGACACCCACCGTCGGAGGAGAGGATTTCGTTTTCCACCCAACCACCCTGCATTAGGAACAGCTACGGCGAGGCCTGGCCATTGACGTCACGGGACGGCAAGGCAGTGTTTTGGTGACCTGTGATAAGAGGCAGACTCCGAATGGGCTATTGCTAAGCCGGAAGGGTCTTCGCTCATTCGGACCAGTGCCTCCTGGGAGCCTAAACATCGGGGGCGTCTGGTGGTAACAATGAGGGCTCAGCTTCCCCCCAACAAACGGCACTCTCCCAGCCCAGGAACACCTGCAGGAGCAGGCGGGTCTCAGAGACACGAAGGGTTTGGGGGGAGTTGTGCCTATTATGGACTTTGGGAAAAAGGGGGAAGCAGGTTTTGGATACGGAGCAGTCGCCACACCTTGAGCTATTTTCACAATTGTTTGCTGTGTTTATTATGTGTGAAAATAAATCTGCAGCCTTTTTTATGCTAAAAAGAAAACATCACCTTCTGCACCTTACTGGAGGGAAAAGGAAGGGGCAAAATGAACGAGTAATGGTAATGCAAGTTGGCGTAACAAATGGACAAATGCCCAGGTTATAGTCTTCACGATCCACATTGGTTTTCATTGAATGTTGTCCATCTGACCCCAATGTCATACATAGCGCTGCTAGTGTGGGGTTGGTGCAGCGGATCAACATGTGCTTTTTGCATAATATTTTCATGTTATGGTAGGTTTTCCATTTTGTTTTGTCCCTCCGACCCTGCTGCGCATGACAGAGCAGGGGTCAGTGTGTTGGTACTGCTTTATGTTGCATTCTGTTATTGCCTTCATGCCTACACGTGTACAGAAATATTGATAATGTGTTTTGGCCCTAAAAGTTAAAATATCTCACGTTTGGCTGATTAGATCTTCTGTTTTGGCCGCATGCACTACTCCAGCCGAAGACCAAGCTGTTTGTCATAAGTCGAGACACATAATGTTGTGGTATGGCGGGCTAGACAGGGAATTTTTCTGCCTTTATGGAAATTTCTATGCAAAAAAACAGGCCTTTCCCAGCTAACATTTTTGGTATGAAAACCTTCATGAAAGAGAACAAATGTTGCAGAAGGAAATATTTTCACATTTTCCTACATAACGCTCAATGTATGCTTCGAGTTGCAAATGCTAATTCATTATATATATATATTAGACAGAAAGAGGGACTGGAATCATATATTAGACAGAAAGAGGGACTGCAATCCAATCCAGGGCGCAACTGCACTCCGGCTGTGCTCGTGAGAAGAAACATCAATCTTCTTCACAAATCCACAACAGTCAGTGTTTTTCAGTGCAGCCAAAGCGTCCTTTATTAATTAAAAGTACGTGGACAAAGGAAGGCAGCAGCAGTTTAAAACAAAAAAGAACGACGCGTTTCACCCTGCTAGGGCTTCGTCTGGTGTGTAACATGGAGAGAAGACTGCAGTAATATAGACTATCATATGTAAGTCCATCTTCAGTGTTTGGCACTTGAGTGAGTTAGCTGATAAAGAAACAACAAACAAACAAGCAGGCAGCCATGTTAGAACATAATGAACATTACTTCTGTTCTCTGTCAATGTTTGTGTTTGTGTAAAATGCTAACAGTTCACTATTATAGCTATTCATAAGGTCATCCCAGAACTTGATTATCCCAAGTGGGTTAAAACAGGATGTTTTATATGGAATTTTTACATTTTTCAAAACATATTTTTAAAAATTATACACATCATCCGTTCAAATGTTCGACATTTTGAAATTTGCACATCGGGATGGTTGTTCTACATTTTCTTTTGTGCTGACCAAGTATTCATCTTCCCAAATGGGTAAGTTAGTAACTTGGCACTGCATGATACAGCGAAGTGCTATGTGCTTTTAAAGTGCAAGTTATAAAGCTTCGAATGATACATATAATTAATATGTATCAATATATATTAAAGTGCTTTGTGCTATGTAAACATAGATGAACTGTTCAATAATAAAGTGCTACGTAAACACAGGTGGACTATTCAATGATGAGGTGCTATGTGCTATCAAGAAGGATATTTAGTAAAATACATATAATTCATATATTGACCTGGGAGGATGTGCGTTACCCTGACGGGTGCCTCAATCGGTCTAAAAGATGTGCTGTGTGTATGTAAAAATACTAAAAATGCCTAGGGATCCTATAGCCCATATATATATATATATGGATTCGTCCAAGGGGAGCGAAGTTATAAGCCACCCAAAAAGTGCTCTTCCTATGGGCTTAGCAACTTAACCATAACTACGTGGCTGCTCCCGCAGGCCATGTAATTAGAAAGAGATGGTTTTCTTCAGCTTCTAAACTCTGATAATATTCGTTACCACCCGCTTTAATGGTACACAGATTATCAGCTTTAAAAAGATGAACAGCCTGAGTCAGTTCTGCCAGGATTTCAACTCCTGAATGCAGACTGCACATAGATCTCTAAAGCTATCTTACAAGTGTTGCTCCCTCCTAGAATGTCCCCCATAATCCTGCAGTTGGAAACATCCTCATTGCCGATGGCCACCCACCAGGGATTAGCAGTTGTTTGCCATGTTCTATTTAAAGAAAGCTGTCAATACCTTTGCCCAAGTTATAGCTACCCATCTACAATTCTATGTCCAGCTGTCATTAGCTATGCATACGATGAATCCAACAGCTGTTTCATCTAACGACTAAGATCAGTGTGGATCCCTCAAGCAGGGCCAGCCTTTGGGCAGAGCCGATCGGACGGCTGCCTGCAGCGCCATCAGCCCCTGCGCCATGCTATTTTGGAAATCTTTCAAGGGCTACCGCGAGCTGGCGTGGTGGCAGAAGGTGCGGCAGACACCCTATTGAAATTAAATGCACCTCGCTCTTGTGCTGGCGCTGGGCTTTCCAACATTGGTTGCCAGATTCCAGTAACTCCCTGCTCCAGAGCAGGGAGTTACAAAAATATTTAGCACTCGCCCACCCTCAACATTGACCAGGAATGGGGCGCTACATTTTTGTTTCACTGACTGGGGACCTGCTGCCGCTAAGACCGGCCCTGCCCTCAAGGGCGACTAAGAACCTAAACTTAGACTGTCCCAATGCAATGAATTCAATGGTCTCTTAGTCCATTACAAGCACTTAATTGGATCTTCGGTTTGATCGTGCTATATAAGTGTCCAAGGGTATGTCCCTGGCACCTTGAGGAAGACCTAGCTGTGCTGCAAAAGGACTGATCCAAAATGAGCAGTCACCTCCTGTGGCCCTTAACTGCCCGTTCCACCCAGTCGCCTTCTCCCACTGCTTCAATTCCTCTGAGCTTTGAAGCAGTTTGCTCTGCGTGTAGCGTGTAACTGGAGACTGTGGCTTGAATCATGTGCAGCTATGTATGATATGATATATGATATGGCATTTATAACGTGCCTATACACAAGTGTTTCATGGCGTATGGGTTTCCAAACGTCAGTAAAGTAACAGACAGCACACTTATAGATGCAAACATGCGCTATTCCATTTGAGAGATGGTGCTAGAGGCTGATTTTAGTTTGAGTTAGTAGGCGGTGCTTTACCGCCACCTATAGGCCAAGACTATTGCATTAGATTACAGATAGGGAGAAGTGGCATATGAGAAGGGACACAAAGCTTGTAAGTGTTTGGTTATTTGCCCACCCATTGACTGCTCAAGGCCATGCTAATCCCATTGGCCATTCCCACCCAGTTCCTGCCTCGCCCGCACAACACCTCTCTTCATGGGAACTCTTTGAGCTCGCTTTAATGAAGCCTTACCATCAAACTTGCACTGGAAGAGACTGCCAATTTTTTTTCAAAGCAGTCATCTGTAAATTAATGACTTAACTGGAGTGGTAAACATACTACTGGTGTAATACAAATGTCTTAACCAGATCTGCCTTCAGCCACTCGATTTATAAGCACTATGCCTGTCCTTCACTGAAGTCCTGTCAAAAACATGCACTGGGAAAGCCAACAGTTTTGGCTTGTGTCAGCGGTGTAGGTCTGGAAAAGACCCAGAGCTATGCTAATGTCAGAAATGTCAGGACTGGGGGCTAGCTAGCCTTTTGGTTGTAGCTCCTGAGATTCTATCCGAGGCTACAACCAAAAGTCCAGGGGCTATAGCCCCCTTAGCCCCCCCCCCCCACCCCTAGCAACGCCTCTGGCTTGTGTACAAGTAGTAGGCATTTGCCAGGCACTGCTATTAGATGCCCAGGTCAGCTGCTACCATCAGTGGCCAGTCAATACCACTACGGCAGTGCCAGGCAAGTGCCTTTCCCATGCCTACACAAAAGCCCAAACTGTTGGCATTGCCAATGCTTGTTTTCTTTGCCTGCTGTGACTTAACATGCTGGATGTATAGTCGGAAATCCAGGTGCACAAGTGCAAGAACACAAAGCGCAAAATGGACTCCACCACAACGTATGCACATCTTTGCATACACATTAGCTGGAAGGAAAGCACACATCTGACGGGGAAAGAAGTCAGTACTGGGGAGAGGACACTGCTTCAGCACAACTATCGCAGCTGCCAGACCCATCTGTCTGTTATTTACAATCGCATACGTAATGCAGGTGGAGTTAGTGAACTGCATGCTTATTTAATGCACAAGACAATGGTTACTCACACCTGACAGGGCCTGCTGAAACGCCACAACCCTAGAAACACTGAAAGCAGAGCAACAGCCAGCAGGGCTGCTGGAGCCCGGAACTGCAGCTTCTATTTTCGGTCCTGTTCTGCTGGAACAGAGGGAGGAAAAACTGCCTAATATGTGTGATTCAGCAACAGACCAAAGAGAAGAGAAAAATAACATGCTATTTCAGAGTAAAGATAAAACGCAGCCCCAACAAGGCACAAAAGTGTGAGCATCACGGATACATTCCTTTAAAGGCACGAATTTTAACAAAACAGTGGCAGCGCCATCCTTAGAGCGCGGAACAGTTAAGAAAGAGTGATTCTTCTAGGCACCACTCACCGCCCAGCGGAATCTCGCGGCTGTGTAGGTGGGGGCTCCCCGGTGTGCAGTTAGTTACTACGCTGTTGTGTTGTTGTGCAAGTCTTCCAAGAGCGTGGAGCCCGTTTCCCTGGGCGCTGCACGGGCTCCCCCGTCCCGCTGGTGTCTCCAGGAACCCACTTACTCCAGAAAGCGTCCTGTAAACGGATCTTGCTGGCGTGCCCTGCGGGGAGGGTGGGGTGGGAAGCTTGACGTCTGCAGCCGGCGTGTTCCCTGCAGCTGGGTGTTCAGGGGGGCGGGTAGTCCCATCCGATCAGCGGGGCTGCACACTGTGCAGCAAAGAGCAAGTTCAACAGCGACCCTCGCATGTCACAGATTCGAACACGATTGCAGACTGCAAGTACAGTAGCCGATTCTAACAGGCTGCTCACGTTGGTTCAGGACGCCCCCTCTTTGGCAGAGTCTTACTGGTGTAACCCCATTTAACCCAGAGCGTGCCGAAGAGCGTGCCGAATACCATACCCCCCTCGAAGTTGTGCGAGTATTCGACTCTTGCCGTGCCCAAAGTACGCTAACTTAGTTCCAAACTTGTTAAACGCTTCATAAGAGCAACTGAAACGACTCTTCGGCATTTTTGTTGCCAGGTTTCTTATTTTATAACACATACACTTAAAGCAGTAAAATCAGGTTTTTAACAAGCAGCCCTTTGAGTTAAATTTCCGAAATGTCAATTGCTGAACTCCTCCGGAGTATTTTTGAAACCCGAATGTGTGTTTGACAAATGGCAACTTTACCTACTCACCTCTGGCTAGACGAAGTTTGACTCAGTCACCCCTGCGTTCAACTTTCAAATGAATCCAAGACGAAGCGGTTCACCGTCTGTCTTTGGTTCCTGTTCAAACATTTCTATACGTTCAACTATTGTGAACCTTTTCCCAGCGTGTTCTCCGTTTTGTGGAAGATTGTAACTCACTAGCAGGAACAGGGTAACTAGAATGTTAGGTGTTTTGTTTGTTTTGTATTTGTGTAGGGAACGCATAGAACGTACTGTGGATGTGCATTGTGGAATGCTATACAATAACTCGCTTGTTCCAGTAACATGTCAGAACTGTCGCATATGCAGGTGTGTTTTTTTTACCTTGAAAAGTACCCTATTATTTACAATACTCTGTTTAGAAATCAAATTCGGTGTCTACTGAGTTCTGGGCAGTTCCCCTTGCCGAGTTCCAAACCTCGGGGCTGTGAGGACAAGTACTCTTTGGAGTGGGGCCGTTGGAAGTCGAATTTTGCTGACCTCCATTCTTAGCAGCGATGGTCGCTGGAACTCGAGGGCATGCGCATTTGGCCTAAGTGCACCCCATTGAGGAGACAGAGGATGGATGGATGGATGGTTATCTGGAAGGGGTGGGGTACGGGAGGGTTGATGGGGAATTGGGGAGGTTAAAGGACAAAAGAGGGAAGGCGGTAAGACAGCTGAAGGCATCAAGAAAGCTGGCAGCATTCTACCCACTCCTGAAGACCAAGTCCATGCCCCTCTGAACAAAGAGCAATGTCTACAAGGTGATCATCAGACCTACCCTGACGTATGACTCCCCAGCATGGATGACCAGCCAGGAGCGACACCTGATGAGTCTTCAGAAAGTCCAGAACAAGGCCCTGCGGATAGCGGCTGGAGCTCCACTCTTCACAAGGAAAGATGACCTTCACAGAGTACTGGACGAACATCTAGCAAAGCTGAGCAAGAACTTCTGCCAAGGACTGGATCAGAACACAACCCCTCTGACGAGGAGACTCACTGCCACCACTGCAAACCCTTTTAATTGTCCAGTAGCCCATCACAGCGAAGATCCTGTAAAACCAGCCTTACTGTGACAAGTCCACAAGGACCATGAATAAATTCAACCCACAACTACACACTCAACCCAAAAGGATGGAGTAATGAGGCGCAAGTACAGGTTTCCAATAATCACCACCAATCTATCAGCAAGAAGAAGAAAGAAAATCCAGGTAAGACATTTTCTTGGGTTGCCTCTTTGAAGAACGTTTTTCCACCCACACCATGATTTCAGATGCAATGTTACTGTCTTGTCATGGTTTGTTTTACAAAATCACTTTCCGTAGGTGGTCACAGTTTGTTTGTTTGTTTGTTTATTCATTTATTACGCGCTGCAGACCCGGAGGTAATGGGGCGCGACAGTATGAGAATGCAAGGCTTACATAGTTATGCAGTATACAGATATATACAAATATAATAAAGGCTTCTGTAGTTACAAAGCACAATTCGATGTACGAATATGGCAGCTATATGGTTACAGTAATATATAATGTACAAGTATACAAATTGCAGAATACTTGGCTCCGTGGAGCAATTAGACTCGCAGGTAGAGTACTTTACATATAAGTTTCAGCAATATACAATGTTCAAATATACAATTTACAGAGTGTTACACTCCGTAGAACGCTTGGACTCGCAGGTAGAATAGATTCCACATGAGTTTCAAGTGGCAACAAAAAGTTAAGTGGGGCTAATGAGTAAGAGGGAATAAGTGACTCCACACGGCAGAAGCGGCAGAAGCAGTAGGAGGCTATGGGTCAGACGAGATGATGTGTTTTATAACATTTTTCCACAGTGAAGTTATGTGGTGGCTCCAAGGAAATCTTGTTATCAGAGCCACACGGGACCAGCCTGCATACGTTTATAAAAAGCTCTGGTGCTACAGGGGACAATGCCTTCCGGAAGATTGACGACTAGGGGTGTGTAGGCGGACTAGGAAGTGATTCTAATCCAGTAAATGAATGCTCAAAAGCAGATATGGTGCCCAATCAACTGCTCCATGTAGAAGCCTCCACAAGGAAATAACAGAAGTGGACGCTAAGACGGCTACTGAATCACCTGGAGGCAAAGACAAGATCCCCCAGAAGGAGAAGGATTCCTCCTCCTGCTGGGGCGCGGCGCATGAATAGGGCCGGTACCTGCGCTGTCAATTACAGATCACCTGTAAGTTAACTCCGGCAAATCAAAGACACTGCTGCCTTCTGGTTCCCATTCAGAGGCACGATCTTGGTGTCATTTTGGGGTTCCATGTGGCAATGAGGTATGGGTGGCAGGGGACTCAAGCCAATGGGTGAAATAACCGTAGGTGGGGGGTTCCAGGATGGACAGAGTGTGGGCTGAGGATGTGAAGTACTGGGTATTTCTGCAGCAACATCTAATGCCATAGGGTAATTGCTGCTCTTTTCATTTCTATTCCTCAGACACCGGACACTTGGTCGCTCGCCATGCCTGCCTTAAAGCCAAGCAGTCAGGCGAGTGCCGTGCGTGCAGACCCAGCTGTAGCGGCTTGGTGATGGCAACTCTTAGAGAGGTTGCACCTGATGCGACACTTCCGTAATATGGAGAAGCCTGCGAGCAGAGAAAACTATCCACAGACTGTAGACCTCTACAATGCTTGGTAAGTATATAGACAATAAGCTACATGCATTTGTCTGGCCTACTTATTAAAGCCTTTTGTGATGTAACAGAATTCCAAGGTAGAGTGACTCAACATGATGTCAGCGGGTTACCCCGTATTATACATACCAGAAGCCAAGTAGCGACAGCGACATATCATTGAATCGCAGAGCTTTAAGTGGGATATGAAATCAAGGGGGGCCCTCTGGAAGGGGGTGTGGCCTAAAAGGAGGGGCAGCTGGCTTAGGCAAAGATCGCCTACCCCAAAAGAAGCAATGCATCATGAGACCCTGCAAACATGCATTTTGGATCACTCGGCATTGTCATAGGCGGCCTTGCCTGCATAGTGTAAATAAAGTTCCATCTGGGTCAGTTTCTACATAGAGTGCTGCCTGTAAATAAATCCAGGATATAAGCAACTCAGTCAGTGAGTAAATCGTATTAATTCTGTAGATGACCCGGGCACATTCGAAAGCCCAGTATTTCAGCTCCTGCTGGCTGACCGTCCTGTGCTAATGTACTGCGGGGCGCATCCAAACGCACTAGTACAAATTACAAAAGTAGTCTAAAAAGGAGTGCACACCAGGCAATAAGTAACACAGTTTTTCCTGGCCTCGGGCACAGCTGGGAAAGCGAAATTCAAACAGAATGCGGAACAGAACTACATGAAAAGCGCTATCAAAGGTACGCCACAAAAAGAAAAGCTTTTTTAATCTCAAACGAATTAGCATCAAAACGCTTTGCAACATTAGGCCATTCCTCCACGGGAGGCTGATTGGCGGAATTGTGTCATTCCACCCATCACCTTTGTGGTTATAGTTTGCCTCACTATGTGAGAGAGGGCATGCCCAGACATGGGTCCCTTGCTCGCGGCGCCATATCACTCTTATACCGACGATACACAGATCTATGTTCGGCTAAGAGAACCCCTTGACGCAATGGACAGAGTTCTGGTTTGTGCCAGTAAAATTAAAAGCTGGATGCTGACTAATAAACTTAACTAAATCCAGATAAAACAGATGTTATACTATTTGGAACTAAAACAAAAATTACAAAAATCTCACAGTATACACCCTGCCCTGCCCTTTTTGGGGTTCCAGGATCATTTGCTTCCAAGGTAAAGAACATTGGTTGTATTTGGCAGACAAATCTAAGCTGTAATTTACAAGTAAACAAAATCGTAAAATCTGTCTACTACCACCTTAAATTGCTGAAACCTTTGTTGCCACTTGTTCTCGTGTTCAAAATGCAGCCGTCAGGCTGGTCTACTCCCTGCCGAGACGGTCATCCATCACATAGTTTAGGTGAAATCTCAATTGGCTACTGGTTCAGAAAAGAGTCCTGTTTAAGTTCTTTACCTGGTTTTTAAGTGCCTTAGAGGAACCTCTCCTATATATCTCTTCTCAAAGATTGTCCCTTACAATCCAGATCCACGTCTACAATCCTCAGGACAACATCTCTTGGCGATCCCACCATCAAGGTCGGTTTTCTGTGGCGACAGACGTTTTTCCTATGCAGGCACAGTGCCTGGAATTCTCTGACACTTGCCCTTCGGACAATGGAAACCCTGGGCAAATTTAGGAAACAGCTGAAGACTTTTCTTTTTGAGTAACTGCCTATGATGAATCTGGCTCCCTTCTCTGTACTACTAAATCATCTGCGCCCAGATGCAATTTTATTGTTTGGTTCCCTTTTGTTTGGTTATGCGCAATATAAATGCTAAAATCAAAATCAGGGAACCAAGCTGCACCTCACTGAGGAGGCCCAACAAGGTCAAAACATGTCTGGGGTTGCTTGTGTTTCCGTGCAGAGGGGACCTGGCCCAGCTGTTTTGGCTGGGCTGATACCATTGGTGGCAGTAACTGACTGATTTGCATATGGCTGGACCCCTTTTGCAATGGCGCAGATGGGCTAATGAATTGTGGTGTGGAAGGGTGCCCAGAGCAATGCCAGTGGTTCAGATTCATTCTAGCCCTTCCATCCATCACTTTGGTCGTTATAATTCCCCCATAGAGGGACATACATTATCTTAAAATGATTGGATCCTGCAAACCTTACCGCACCACCCTTGCCCACCCTTGTGATGTCACAGTCCAACCCACAATTCCCACATCATAATGCCACTTCATCGAAACATTTGAGATGACCAGTGGATCTTAATTCTTCTGCCGCCGGTCATCTCCATCTGCTTCTCATGGGAATGCATTTGATCATGACTCTGCCAGAGCCTTGAACCACAAGCAAGTTACCGTTTTAATGTTGCATTTTAAGCACTCTTTGAACTTCTTGGCAGGCTAAGATGTACTAAGGGGCAATTTGAAATCGCCATGGGCATTTTGAAACCGTCAGTAGACCAGCTTCAAAATCTAATATGCAGGATTATAAAATGGTTGGACATTAACAGTTTTTTCACAGGACCAATGAGCTCTGCTTCCTGACCTCGAAAGTAACAAAGGCTGTTCGCTTCCTACCGTACGATTGAGGGAACGTGCAATTTTCAAAATGCTGCCACCCTCTGCGGCCACTAAGCAAGTTAATGAAATGTGAATATGTTTCTAAAAAGCATGCTTTGAGACCTGTTCACAGGGAATCGTACCAAAACTGCACCTTTGTGTGTGTGCCCCCACAGTCACTGCGACTTTGGGGGTGCACAAAATATTGACTCTCACTACTGTGCACAAGCAAAGATTGGGCTGCGGGGGTGTCCCCCGCTCTCCTTGAGCGCAGTAACGGGAGTCGGGGGTTGTGGGGGTGTCCCCCGCTTAACATTGCAATAAGTGCAGGACAAGAAAGTGAAACAAAATAAAATAAAAAGAAAAGCACCCTGCTGCATCAGCTCTGACCCACGTTAGTGGAAGGGGGGTCAGGAAGCAGAATGCAGGTCAGGGGATGTGTGTGAAGTGATCTATTTGATCACTGCGCCCTGCCATAATTGGCGTCGACATTTTCATCGGCGCAGTTACGGGAGGCACAGTGATCACATAGATTTGTTCACAGCACCTAACGTTAGACTTCGTATACTAACCTGTGACTCAACTTTATTGCCTATATATTATTAGCTTAAAACACAATTATTAAGGGCATTCTCTAGCCTAGTGCATATAACAGTGTGGCTATCAATGAAGCCCCCTCCCCTTTTAGTGGGCTAATCCTGCAGCTGTTACATTTGCGCCTTTTTACTACGCTGAACATGCATTTTTGCCACATTACTCCCCCTTTTATTGATCATCAATAACTAAGTGTCCTGTCCCCCTCAAACCCCATTCCGCTGCTCTCTTTTTAGATATCCACACCTTTTTTAGTCTACTCATGTCCCCTCCATCATCTTCCCAACTTTCCAATGGTGCATCTATCAACACACACCCTGACACATCCTTATCACATGAAATCCAATTGGCTTCATAGTTTTCTATGTTTTTGGGTTGCATTGTGACCCAATAACTTCATAATTTTTGTCCCCCTTTGTTAGTTTGTTAAGCAGCTTAGTTTTGTCATTTTCCCCATCAACATTCAGGGGCAACATAAATTTCCCTCTCCTTTTCTTAGTACAGAGTCTCAAAATAGTTTTGCGAATGCAGAAGGCGACGAGCATGAGGACCAACATGTGGGACAGTCACTCTAAATACTCCAGAAAGCCAAGTGGGCGCCCAGGCGAAAAGGGTGTACAGCTAGGTATTCGGCTGCACCCCACTAACTTCAATTGTCATCTTTGCATGGAGTGTCTGTACATCACTGATAGCTGCTTTCAATGTTCCATTTGAAGCTTCTCCATCGGACACTACTGTGCAGCAACTGCTCCAAAACTTGATGTACACTCCTCCTTCTATGGCAGCAGGAAGGTCGAGTACGTATCTATTTTGGAGAGCCGCTAAACATAGGGCTCTTAACTCTTCCTTACTGCATTTAGGTCCTTTGCTATTGAATTGGACAGTTGCAGTAACTTGTATCTTGTTAGCTGGAGCCATTTTGCATTGGCAGCAGCTTGCACACACGGAAGCAGTAACAACATGAAAAAAGTGGCTGCCTCGGAAAACAGTTGGAATTAGTTAGGGATAGTGGCCACATTCAGTGCTCTTTTCAGACCAATAATTGTTGCTTCTTCTCTTTCTGCTTAGTAATATTTGCTCCTTGGTTTGGTGTGTCATTTTATCATTTAGTGCAAATTTCATGGCAGTGCTGTTTCGAGGCACCACCAGGGCAGGGCTTTGCAGTGTAACGATCGCACAAACCCCACTCCAATCAGGAGATAACTGGGCATAGACATTCGATCCACATGCCCACCACAGGTCCATAATCAATGCTGTCCCCTGCGTCAGCGCCACACACCTCATCACCTTGGCACAGCCTGTGTTAGTCCCCAAATGGATGGACCCACTCGACCTGAAACACAAAGGGATTCGTGTAAAGCTCTTCATGTAAACTGGTTGATGAGTTTCACTGATCCAAGTCAATGCATGCACATATTTCCCCCACACTGCCTTGCAACTGTTATTTACTATAGTTCAAATACCACCAAACCTTCAGCACGACATTGCATTATTCCCCCCTCGCATTGGCCACCATACAACACTGCCCCTTTTATCTTCATTAATGATCTTGTGTGACACCCGGGAATGCTATGTCTCTCCTTATTGACACGCTATAATCGTTTGTGTTCACTAATTATTTGCTCCCTCCTTTTAGGGCCTTCTGTTATATATTCAACTATCATCTTTTTGGTTTCACTTTTTTGGGCCATTCTATTTAGTTGAACATAATTATCTGTGTAGACCTCTTCCCCTTCATCCACCCACTGGACAGAAACACTTTCTCCTTAAAATAGACCCCTGCTTTTGCAAAGGGTTAGGTGCATTAGGCATCCTGCTTCCTAATAGGATACAGCCTGAAGCAGGAAAAGCTTGGGTGCTCCTATTATGCGTGGGATGACTAAGCAAACGTAACATGTGCCATTCGCCCTCTCTCTTCTCAATCACAACATTTCATTGTATTATGTCTCCAGATTATATAATTTGCCCTTTTTCTGTGTCATGATGGAACTTTTCAGCTATCACATTTCTTTTACTTCTATTTACACTACTATTTGAACGTATAACACTTTTTTCTTTAAAAAGATAACATAATATTAATCCTATCATTACACTCCATAAAACCAAACATTTTTGCTGTCTATTTATAATGACATAGGGCCTCATTACAAGTATGGAGGTAACCATGCCGCTTTTAGCTGCATGGTTACCCCCATACCGGGTACCGTGTCCGGGTTCCTGGAATGGGGAAATACCGGGTCATTCCGACCTTGGAAGGCCCGGTATTTCCCCATTCCAGGGACCCGGACCCAGTACATCCGCATTCCCATTGAGCCCCATAGGGCTCAATGGGAATGGGGAGGATGCTAACAACGGGCCCCTTAATGATGGGCCCGTTGTTAGCATCCTGGTCTGCTCGTGGGTCCCCCTAAAGACGCCTAGCTTTACCAGGCGTTCTTAGCGGGTCCCGCGAGCAGACCTCGTAATGAGGCGGTAGAGGGTTAACGGCGCCCGCAGCTCTACCGGCGCTGTTAACTCTCTACCGCCTTCCTCGTAATGAGGCCCATTGTCTTGAAAAACACTCTCTCCTTCTTCCCTTGTTGGTCTTCGTCTTATTGCTGAGAAAAGAGTTAATAAACGCTAATACTTTGTTGCGCTCTGCTCCTCTTCTCCTTGGAAGCTGGTTCTCTTGTCCCTGCGTACATTGGTGATGTGAACCCATCCTCAACGTCCTTTGATTTTAACAGCAGTTGGTGTTGCGTAGGTCAGTGTGTGAGGACCTGTGAAGTGCTCATCTTTCCACTTTCTGATGTGGTTCTTATATAAATGCTGTGTCGCCCAGATAAAGAAGTGCTGCTTGCAGAACGTCTCTTGCCTGCATGCCACCATTTTGCTATTTACGTGCTCTTGGATTTTTCTGTTGAGACATATAGCCGAGAGATTTTGTAAGTTCTGTGAGGTACACATGAAACTCCTCCCCCCAATATGTTAGAAGAATTAGCATCAGAAATTGTACGTGCTGAGGATATAGACGCATGCATTCTCTGACCAGTGAGAATTGTATGTGGAGTGAGATGATGATCTCCTCCATGTGAATTTCGCAAAGCAAAGTGAGCAAGAGGTAAGCAATGCAACCAAGATTTACAAAGCGTTTGTGTTAGCTTAGCCAAGCGTTCTTTTAGTATGCCATTCATTTTCTCAGCCAAACAGTTTGCTTGCAGCCAGTAGACAGTGCACAATTTGTGCAGAATCACTAAAAGGACAGTTATTTCATTAATCCAATCCTTTGAGAAATGCTGACCATTGTCAGAGCGTATTTCATATCTGGAATCCCCCACCTCGGGAACACCTCCCTCACCAAAAATGAAACCGCTGAGCAGGCATCATTATGGGCACAGAGTGCAGCCTCAAGCCACTGTGAAAACAGGCACAGCACAGTAAACATGTATCTATTATAAGAGTTACATCTGTCTTGCATATCGACAAGTGCCGGAAAGGCTCTTCCGGTCACCGTAATGTTCCCCATACCACTCTCAAGGTATGAACTGGCAGAAACTTTTGACAAATCATACAATATCCACAAATTCAGACACATTTCCGTGTACATTTGGCACAAACCAGTCCTCACTTATCCCTGCAGCTGCATGCTTTTTTAATACATGGGCGGGGAAGTGAAGCTGCTTTAGTCCCACATTCAACAACTTTTTTGGCATCATCACTTGCCTGTGCTGTCATGCTGCTAAATTAAATCCGTTGGAGACAGAGAGCACCTTCTTTTCTTCCACCATTCTTTTTCATCATTTGGTGCGTCACCCTGTAACTGAATTATCAGTGTTGCATTGCATCTCTCTGGCAGTGCATTTTGTTCTTTAGTTGCTCTAATCAGTGCTGTAAGTGGTACTTTTTCCTTCTCGCCAGGGAACAGCACTTGTGTCCCTTCCGGCAAATATGGCTGCTCTGTCCTCTCTTTCGTTGCCCAGTGAAATAAAATCATGCCACCTGTGTGGGCCTTGCACTTTATTATTGCCAATTCTACTGGGAGTGTCAGTACTTCCAATACTTTACTTAAAGGTGCTGCATGCTGTACTGGTGTGCCATCACTTCTCTTGAATCCTCTCCTGTCCCACCTTGCTAGTCCCAAATGTACAGTGGATGTTACGTACATAGAGTCTGAAAATATATGAATTGCATGCCCCTCTGACATGTTTAGTGCCTCATTAATGCCACTAATTCTGCTGCTTGTGCAGAGTAGTATGCTGGCAATCATGTCTGTGAATACACTATCAACTCCCCTTCCTCGTGTATTCCATGTTTGTGTCCCACTACTGTTGATCCAGAATGCCTTTATCCTGAATATGGGTAGAAACTTGAGTTCCCGTCAAAGATCATGTCCCCTCCTTCAATTACTTCTTCTTTTACCAGGGGGTTTCTGTTGATCCTGTCCATGCATGCCACACAATCGTGTGTGTATAATGTCTTTCCGCAAAAGGGGTCTGCAATGAATTCTGCTGGTTTTACCATCCTGCATCTTACAATTTCTATTGCAGGGTTTGTCAGTAGTATTTCATAGCCTGATGCTCCATTTTTCAATGTTGATTTTGATCTTTCTAGTCCTGCAAACAATGCATGTTCCACTTACAAAATTACTGGCCACCCCATTATTATTGGTGATTCTTTCTCTATTGCAAATGTAGTGCCTGCTCACACGGGAAGTGCCAGTGCATCACTGGGTCTAGTGACCCACTATAATACGCCAGAAGCTTGTGTCCCTGTCCCTTCTTTTGTGTCAATACAACTGTCATTACTTTACTGGGCCCCTCCCAGTACCCTTGGGACATTCTTGTATGTTCAAATCTCGTCGCCTGATACGTAAACTCTGTGAGTTACGTGGAGTCTGGATGCAGGGCAATGGAGAAAAAGGCAGTCTTCAAATCTACTACTGTGAAGCATCATGCCTCTCCTGTAATACTGCAGATAATTGTTGATGGATTTGGAACTAGTGGAAATTCTGCTTTGATAATGTGGTTAAGAGGGCAGAGATCATGTATGAATCTCCACGCACCACCCTTTGATTTGTTAATAGGATAGATTGCCGTATTGCACGGTGATGTTGACTCCTGTATGATACATTGCTGCCATAAGGCATGTCGTGTCCCATATATACCCTTGAATGCTTCTCGTGAAATGGGGTACTGCTTCACCCGTGGCAGCAGTGCTCCTTGCTTTATCTTAATGTGCACTGCTCCCGCCCCCTTCTATATTCCTACATCATGCAGTCCTTTGGTCCATAGTGCCTTTGGACCTTTCTCCAAATCTTCCTGTATGTATTTTGTCTTTTATTTCCCCAACTGTGTCATCTGGGGCACTGCTCTTTCCTTTATCTGTATTGGACAGGGTATGCTCAACTCAAACACTACCTCTCCCTCCTTTTAATCTTTTGTATTGAGTAACTCTGTGTCTGTTACTCCTGTCAATGTGGGATTGATCCACAATATTGATCGCCACTCCATGTTATCGTCATCTATAGCAACCAATATGATCACGTCGTTTCTCACTACCCCCTTCATCTAGGTATAGCAGTGTGTGTGTGCCTGGTGTGACTGTTATCACACCAGGCACACACAGGCATTGTGGTCTGAATACAAATTCCTTTGGCAGTCGAAAAGCCTTTCTTTGTATCCCTGGAACCCATCCTAACAATACTTGCACTCCATACAAGAACACCTGTGTGTGTGTGTAGGTATCACTCATAGCGTGCTGTGTGCATAATACACTTGTATTAACACTGTCACCCTGGCTGGGTACATCCCAGGTGTGGTGCACACCATCCCTTTCTCTGAAAATGAGATTGTGGCATTCAAGTTGCTTAACAAATCTCTTCCTAGAATGTTGATAGGTGTGTCCCTTGAATACAATAATGGCACTACAATGTGTTGCGTCCCTATTGTCAGTGGTAAATCATTTGTTAGAGGAACCATTTGAATTGTCCCTGAAAAGCCTTGCATGTCCAATTTCATGTGCAATAATGGGAATCCATTTTCTTTTATACATGATCTGGTTGCCCCAGTATCTATGAGAAAGGAAAATCCTCTCTGTCCTCTTTGAACTGCTACCTCAGGCTCCTTTTCGTGGTCATCTGTTACTGCTAGGACTGGACACACCCGCACTTCCCGTGGGCACCCCATTGGGAAAATATGTTTGTTGATTATGTGAATGGATTACCGCCCACCACTGCAACCCCAGTATACTGAGGCACCTCATTCTGTCCAAATATTGTCACCTTCTCTTGTGTGTCTTTCTCTGCTGGTGCTTGAAGTATGCTTACTGTACCCTGCGTTCCAGCAATACTCCTCCCTGAGTTGGCAATGGTCCCTGTGTTGGTACAACCTGTGTCTGTGGGGGTTGCAATTGCATTTGATGCTGTGGCACCATTTGCATCTGCTGAGGTTGTATGTGTGTCTGCATATATGGCCGCTGCTGCTGCACTCCTTCTTGCTGCCCTGTTTACAGAATGAGTGGGCATGTTCTGGCAAAATGACCAAAGTTGCTGCATACAAAACATGACCTCCAAACTGGGGTCCCACACCCCTACATCTAAATCCCCTTCCCCTTGGATAAAATCCTCTTCCTGTCTCATATTGTCCCGTGTACTGGTTTGCTCCTCCTACATATGCAAATCCAGGCTCTTGTGTATTTGTAAATACGGGCTGCTGGTGCATCTGCTGTATCCCCCAATGTTGATTATATTGTGCTTGCGCATATCCTCCTTGCTGTTTTACCACTGCTACTGAAAGCCCCCCTGTTGGGCAGGTGGAACACTCACCGGTCCTGTAAGCACTGCCCCTTCCATGTTCATATTGGGCAATTATTCTGCATTCATTTGTTTTCAGCTATTACTGCATTATCTGCTATTTCCTTGTCTTTTTCTGTTTTCTTTTACGGTAATGTATAATTGGTGCCTGTATCTCAGGCCATAGCTTTGCTTCTATTACTACTATTTTTTCTAGGGAAACCTGCACATTCGAGGGGAGAATGTGATAGAATAACAGTATTTTATCGTCCCATGGCAGTTTATTCTCTTGTGGCCACATTTCTTGTATTGATCATATTCATTCTGCGGGGCCCTCATCTGGCTTCATTTTATGTGCTAGTATTGACCCCATATCTGACGTATCTGGATACAGCTCTCTCAGAGCTGTCCACATGTGTGCTCAGTAATTGTTAAAGGGTGCTCCGTCATGTATGTTTGTACATCATTTTACCCCTGCATAACCTGCTTGCTACCAGATTTGTTCACTTTGTTCCCCTACTGGTACTGCCAATAAGTTCTTCATGTCATGTCCCCTATGGCCAGTGGGATCCCCGCTGTCTCCTTCTCTAAAACATATATCCATTTGCTGGCCTCTGCCATTAATGATGGTAAACTGTAGATCAATTTATCCCTGTCCATTGTCTGCCAGGGTACGTAATGTACTTCCCCTTTTGCCTTCTGTAGAAGGGGCAACTGAGTTTGCGCTCTGGGTTTAACCCCTCGGCGTGGTCTTTTTTGCCACTGCCATCCTCGCTTTCCTGTTTCAAACCCTATTTCCCCAATTCCCTGTTAGTCCCTCTTCTTCCCCTTCTTTTCTTTACTTGTTAGCTCGCTAGGAATTAATTTGTCATCCCAAATGTCATTGTTGCTACTGTCCTCCCAGTGTGATGCAGTATTATCTCCTTCTGTCGTGTCTGGCTCTTCCTCTTCTGTGTCCTGTCCCCATTTATCTATTTCAAATTGTATACATCCTGCTGTCCATCCCTGCTGGTCCTCAACCTTTTATTGTGCCTTATCTTTTTTCTCTAATTCCCTTTCCATTACCTGTTCTGCTTCTTTGAACATTGAGTCCTGTTGCCGTCATGTGCTTCTCTTAATGCCTGCCAAACATTTTGTATTTCCATTGTCTTTCTTATCCTTTGCACATGGTTCTGGCTTTGCCTTCTTCTTTTTCTGTCTATTACTTGCCTGGAAATGCCCGTCTAGGATTTGTGTATCCTGCAGCAGGCTTTAATAATTGATACAATGCATATGGAGGTGGTGAAGCACTAGCCTTCTCCTCTTCCCCTTCTCACTTCTTTTTTTGTAAAGTTTCCAGAGACCAAAAATGTCCTGTCTTTTTTTAAGCTTTGCAACTTTATAAGTAGCTGACAGATATAAATACATACCGTCAATTATATCCTGTTGAAAAGTTACTTCTCCGGGTCATTCCTGATATAACTTTCCCACTGTGTCATTCACTCATTGAAAGTGATATTTACATTTTTGATCAAGATATTGGGACAACTTTTTACACATATGATTGAGGGGTGGTGTATCCATATAATCCAATCCCGTGGCAGGTCAAGGGCGCAGGATGCTGGCATCCCGCTGCATCTGGAGACCCTGTTTGTTGTCCTGCTGCCTCATTGCTGGAATCCCCGCCCCCCCTGCAGTCTTGAAATCCTTCTCTTCCTCCCGCAAGGGTGAAGCCCATGGGAGGTCAGGGGCGCATGGTGTTGGCGTCCTGCTGGGGGTGTTAGCGGCACCTGCTGGCCACACCTGTGCCGGACAGGAAGGAAGGTCCCTCCGTCTAAGACGGGGTGGAGATTTGGCAGGGGGACCTACTGTGGCCTGTCTTGGTGGGAGCTATTTGGCCTGAATTCTGGATGCTAGGATTGCCAAAAGACTCAAAATGGAGGTGGTGGAGTCCTTACCCACTTCTATTCTGCAAGCAGTCCATATAGCTATCCAACCTGCAAGCCCATTTGGAGTGTGAGCCCGAGCTCAAAACCAATCACAAGACTTTGGTGATGAGAAGGAAACGGGGGGGGGGGGTCATCCACTGAACCATGGTAAAAATTGTCCCACCGAGGCCGATACTTGCAGGACCCGTGCCATCAACACCAATATTGACTCTGCTTTCGAGGGAAAATCTAGAGAGAAAACCAGTAACATTTTCCACTTTATGGGGGAAGCACAAACTCTAATAAATGAGATTCACCCGTTCTTGGGGCTCAATCATGATGCTTTGGGAGGGGATACTACCACCTTAGGTGGTCACCTCCGAGATGGCCCATATGCCAGGAGCCCTGAAGAAAGACCCCCCATTGGGAATCAGGGAGAATTAGACAATATAAGCTTGTCCATTACTGCAGGGAACCCTGCAGGTATGGCCACTGTTCAAGCATTAACTAATGGAAATGATCGGCAGTCCCTTAGCTCAGCTGAAATACCGCCGGTTTGTAACCCATCTGCTTCCCTTCTGGCGCCCATTTTGCCTGTTCGGTATCGCACACTTGCCCTGAACAACTTGAGTATTCCTTGAACAGAGAAATCCTCTCTACCAGTGGCAGACGTGGCCACACCATTCTCCCAATCTGGATAACCTTGTTATAGGCCCCAGGGAGAGGGGCTGTCACTCAAGCCCTTTTCTGTGAACATCTGCTTGGCGTCGGATTCCTCTCCTGTGACTGGGTCTATCTTAGACCATCCACTACCTAATTTCGCACCCCATTCTTCGGACCAAATGAACACAGAGATTGATGGAACAATCGAGGACAAGCCTTCTCCCAGTTTTTCTTGCAGCACCTAGAACGAGAATATGTTAGCCACTCACTCGGGCACTAGTTCCTTTCTTCATCTAACTCCTCTTAGGACCCCTAAGCCTTTAACCGAAGGAAAGCAGCAGCCCCCTGATCCACCATCCAAGGAGGCCCACATCGCCCGGTGGTGTGTCTGCGAACCGGTGCTCTCTGAATTGGCAGCTATAAAATAAAACTGCTATTAGACCTGATCGAGGTCCAGGGGAGGGGAGGAGGAAGACCACAGGGGGAGCCCCGGTACCTGCACTGTTACTAGGGGGATGCTTCCTCTGATGGCAATTGCCCCATGTGAGTTGAATGCTCCCACTCTGATAAGGCAGCCCCAGGTTGAGCACCCATCACTCCTTAATCTACCCAGGGAGCCCCCTGGGGACCACACGCCACGCATAGAGGCTATTGTACCGATGGACCATGATCCAAATATACAGGGAACTAAGCACCTCAGGGAAAGGGAAACTAAGGCATACAGTCATCGCTTAAGGGCACGCACAGTTAAGCTACATGCTCACGGGGGGCCTAGAAGTGAAACTGTATTTCTGCATGGGGGACCCAAATTGCACATTGAAAAGCGTGAATAGAGGGATGCTCTCTTTAATAAATGCCTTCATTGGCTTCGCACGGTTGGGCACTCTGCCTTTGTGTCTAGGGGAGCCATGGTGGACTGTTTTAGAATGCCCAGTGAGGGTGAAAACTCCAATGATTCCGTAAAACTGGTCTTCCGGTACAAGAGAGTGGCCAGGGATGTCCTGGGAAGAACTGGGCATTATTGTCGGATTCCCAAAAGTGGGATCGCAATCAGCCCGCTCTCTCACCCAGGAACTGCTAGCCCCCCATGTAATTACTCCAACCAACCATATTTTATCTGGTGCGAATCTCATACCTCTGGGGAAAAAGCCAACTGGGAATTAATGGGGCCATGAGCCAGTCTAAATAAGAAGTGTGTTGGGTCTGCACAAAAAGGGACTTGTTTTATTTCTGTATTTCTGTATTTTGACCCTCGCAACAGTGTTCATAACTACCCTTTTTCCCCTCTTTGTGTATAACTTTTTGTGATAGGATGACCTTTGATGGCCTGAAGGCCGAATAAAGTTATCTGACTGACATATCATTGAATAACATTATTGCACCCTTTTTTCCAAATGTTTTACAATACTTTCCCCTTTTATTCTTTTTCTTTTTGCACTTGAAAGTATGTCCTTGTTTCAGATGCAGCTGACCCCCCCAATCCAGCCCTTTATGTTTTCCCCAGCATCATTGACTTTGTCTCCCTCATGCGGTACCACCCGTTCCCAAACCCCTGTTGTATCTCGCTAAACCCTCTCCCTCTAAATTCCCCCTCCCCTTAAACTTTGATCCAACATTCCCCCGCCCCCAACACTGGTGCGAACTACAGTACATAGAACGTCTTCAGCCATCAGCCTTCAGCTGTGAATCATCATTTCTCCAGGGCCAACTGTAGGGTATCCTAAAACCCTCTTCACCTCCATTCCTCCAGAAACAAAAAATTGGAATATAGGTTGCACCTATGTCCATAGGAATTAATCCAGGATCATTCCAGATAGTCACATATTATTTCTTTCATTTGGGCCTTTAAGACAGGGATTCCAGTGATTCCAATTCTGACCTTTGCCGGGTCTACCCCTGGGCAACGCACTCGATCACCCCTGTGAAGTAGCCTCACATGCTGACAGTCCTCCTCTAGTGAACTCCAAAGAGGGACACTTTCCTCATCCACGATATGATGCAATTCCATCCCCTCATCCGGGGAGGTGACCCTGTGTTGCCTGCCTTCAAGTGTTAAAGTTAAACCAAACGGGAAAGTCCACCTATATTTTATCTTACGAGTTTGTAGTACCTTCACAACCGTAAGCATCTCCCTATGTTTTTGGAGGGTAAGTTGAGAGAGGTCTTGGTAAAGCTGTATGACTGAGCCATTATATGAAATTGTTTCCACCAGTCTTGCTGTCCTTAGGATAAGTTTTTTTTGAAGGTATTGGGCGATTGAAGCCAGTACGTCTCTAGGCCCAGCTCAGCTCTCTTTGGGCCCACCCTCTGAACCCTTTCCAGTGGAATCACAGTTTCCTCATAATTTCCCAGGAGATCTCTAAATATATGAATGACTGCTTCTTTTAGATCGGGTCGCCAATTGCCTCATGAAGATTCTTGATGCAAATGTTTGCCCTTCGAGAGTTGTTTTCCAAGTCTCCTGGAGGCCCCCAACCACAAATGGACTCGGCGTAACAATGTTAGAAGGATAGGTCCTACTATTTCTCACCCAAATGTCTTGAAGAGAATTGCCTTCTGAAGTTTGGGGGCTAGGATGTCCAGGGGCACCAGCAGTGCAACCACTTTGAGGTTCCTAGGAGATGCGTTACCCAATTATGCTGTCCAGCTGCTTCGCCTGGAAGACCCATGCCCTCCTGCGTCACGTGGGGCGATGCGTCCTTTTGTACTAATTCTTCTGCATGTAGGCCCAATGGGAGAGTTGCATTGTATCCCACCTTTCCCTGCAATATGACTTAAATCTTCCAACACTAGGGCTTAAGGCCCTTACTCGTAAGTGCAAATTGAGTCATGCATAGGCCTTCCTGCAGTGCTGGCTAGCCTACCATGGGCTACATTCCTACAGCTGCTCCAAGGTTCAGGGTAAACGTCTGAGTTGAATGTTGAGGCTGTTGCTGCAGATATGCCCCTCAAGCATTTTATGGCACCAGTTGTCACTTTACAGCGACCTGCAGGGAGCCCCAGATCCCCGTGATAGAAGGGTGAGAGAGAGGGGGGTTCTTCTCTGTGCCACTAAGGACCAGAGCAGCACATAGCGCAACTGCTCAGCCAATATTGAAGAACTGAGTCTGTATCCCAACTGGCACCCCATGATAAGAAGGGCACGCCCGGTCTCTTTTGCCGTCCGGAAGAGTGGCGGAGCACACAGCCTCACCCCACTTCACAAAAGCCCGGACTCTTCTTCTCAAGCACCATGCCGTTCGGGGGGGGGGAGAGATTGCTATAATCCCCCTGCTGGCCCACGCACTCCTGTAGGAGCCAAGGCTCAGCTGGCGCATCACTGTCAGCAAATTCCACTCAGTACCGTACCTCGACCAGTTGTACCTGGTGTGTTTCTCTGTGGAAGCGGGGGACAGGCAGACACTTTACTCCCATAGAGTTGTGCAGTTTAGCATTTCAGGAAGGAACACGCATGCATGCATCTCTAGTGCATGGTGACCATCTTGGAATGTGCCTCCCTTATATATATATATATATATATATACACACACACACACACCCCCACCCCCACCTATGTTAATGTTGCTCCTCCCTCTGTTTAACCATTCCCCTCTGCACGCGCAACACAGCTCCTCTAATATTTACATATTAGTTTTGCTCTGACCTTTCAGCGATTTCCACAGCCACAGTGAACATAGAACACAAAAACTTCACTTTATCACAACAAACTACTACTGCTATTTCAACAAAACACTGATGCATATGCCTCTTCTCCTTCTCTTCACAATTTCAACACTTCTTACCCCGTAAAATGAAAAATGACACAAGTATACCAATTGCTTGTACTACATGCAACTCTTATCTTACAAGGTCCGCCACTTACTTCACAACCCTCTGCTCGAACGCAGATGTGCCACCGCCCACTCACTCCCTATCGGGTAAGTGGAAATAAAATCTACGACTACTACCGTGCATCGCCCTCCGCCTCTTGAGGGTGCGTCCTATACACCATAAAATTAATTCCTCCCTCTCCCTGTGTGTTCATGCATGGGTACACTCACGTATCCTCCTTCAGAGTTTCTCGAGTTTCTCGACCCCAGAGTCTTCCTTTAAAGGCCAGTAGCCCTTCCAAGCGCAGGGAGCGTTCCAACCAGGCAGACCTTCCCGAACCCTTCCTAAACTCGGGTTCTGTACAGCTTCCTCGGAGTAGAGCTCTTAGGACTTGTCATCCAGGAGTACGGCTGGAATCCCCACTTCTGTCCGAGAAAGCCGATTCCCCATACGGGCCACCAAAAATGTACTGCGGGTCACCTCCAAACTCACCAGTAAAAATTACAAAAGTAGTTTAAAAAGAAGTGAACACCAAGCAAGAAGTCTCCCAGTTTATTCTGGGCCCGGCTGGGAAAGTGAAATACAAACAGAATGCGTAACAAAACTACATGAAAAATGCTATCAAAAGGTACGCCACAACAAGAGAAGCTTTTATCATCTCAAACTAATTAGCATCAAAACACATTGCAGCATTCAGATATTCCTCCATGGGAGGCCGATTGGCATGATTGTGTCATTCCCCTATAAAGGGACATATATTATCTTAAAATGATTGGATCCCCCTAACCTTACTAGACCACCCTTGTGACATCACAGTCCAACCCACACTTCCCACATCATAATGCCACTTCATTCAAACATTTGAGATGACCAGCAGATCTTTATTCTTCTGCCGCCGGTCATCTCCATCTGCTTCTCATGGGAATGCATTCGATCACAACGCTGCCAGAGCCTTGAACCACAAGCAAGTTACCATTTTAATGTTGCATCTAGCATCTTAAGCACTCTTCGAACTTCTTCCCAGCCTAAAATGTACTGAGGGGCAATTTGAAACCACCATTGGCATTTTGAAACCGTCAGTAGACCAGCTTCATAAACTAATGTGCTGAATTATAAAATTGTTGGACAGTCACTGTTTTTTCCACGGGACCAATAATCTCTGCTTCCGGACCTCGAAAGTAACAAAGGCTGTGTGCTTTCTACCGTACAATCCTGGGAACGTGCAATGTGCAATGTGCTGCCAGCCTCTGCGGCAACTAAGCAAGTTAATGAAATGTGAACATGTTTCTAAAAAGCGTGCCTTGAGACCTGTTCACAGGGCCTCAGTCTAACGTTGGACTTTGTATACTTACCTGTGACTCAACTTTATTGCCTATATGTTATTGGCTTAAAACACAATTAAGGGCATTCTCTAGCCTAGTGGATATAACAGTGTGGCTAATCATGAAGCCCCCTTCCCTTTTAGTGGGCTAATGCCGCAGCTGGTAACTTCACTCCTTTTTACTGCGCTGCACTTGCATTTTTAACACACTCATCTGCAGCTATTAGCACCCTTTCTAGATTTACTTCACTAAGATTTTGCCTAGTTAGGTCCGATACATTTAGGTACCCACATATAGCAACACAGAAACAGCAACCAATGTATCAATGTTATGGTTGCAGAGGTTATAGATGGGGCAGCGTTATAGGCCCAGTGTTTAGTGTTGTATTATTAGTATGCATTGATGTGCGATATGGGGAAAGAGCAGAAAAAGGTGGAAGATGGGGTCAGTAAGGTAGTGTAGTAGAAGCAAGGTCAGTGTGGCAAAAGTGACAGGAGTAACACCATTTTGGATGTTAAATCCTAACACACGATGAACGGATGAGAATGCAGGCCTTGGTGTGGAGCTGCGGCTCTGTTCGTGCAGCTCCAAAAACAAATCCTTTTTCCTGTTCCCCAGGAGAGAAGCCGAGGTCAGAAGCACTCATAGTGCGCAGATAAGCACTCATTGTATCCAGCTGCGGGGCCTGTATCTGATGGGAACGGAATGTTAGTTGGTAAAAGGGCAGGAAGGGATGGGCCCTTTGAAGGACAAATTAATGAGAATAGGGCACAATGTTTTGTAAAGCCAACCAGCCAGGCAAAGATTTAGAACACTACTGCCCTCACCCGGGGCTGACACCCCATATGAATTACACCTAGACACACAACCTGAGCAAACAAATCCTCAAAATTCAGACTCAAGAGTGGTGCCCTGGTCCTGTTATCGCTGGGTACCTGGGGTTGGGAGGTGATAAGGGGGGAGGGGGGGAGACTTGTCTGGAATGTTTTGTGATTCGGGACAGGATGAACAGAGATGATGCCAATAGATTTAGTACAAAGTCGGGGGTGCAGCTCATGTGTGCCATGCCATCTGGGTTAATGAGGAAGCATATTGTCTCATCAAAAGCAGGGTTGGCCTCGCCAAAGTACTTTGATCGCATCCGGAATAGGAGGGTGCACATCACATGATGGTTTCAAATGTATGAACCTATTGATAAGAACCCACCAAATAGATACCTGGGTTTGACAGTGGCAATGTAGGAGACCATGTGGCTAGGGAATGGGGGTAGTGTACATGTGGCTAATCAGTCAAGGGACTATAGTGGGGGATTAGCATGTACTATAGGTGGTAGCCAATGAGGGTTGTGGGCTTATGCTGTACTCATTATTATGCATAGTGTTTTTTCTGCTACATAAGGTGTAAAGTCTTGAGATAAGATGAGCTACGTGTCAGTCTGGTTCTGCGGAACTGTCCGAGACCCTTTTCACATGTAATAAAATGTCTATGGCCTTGCAAAGAGATGCAGTGATTATTTTGGTCATTTAGCTTGTTTTTATTCTACGGTTTTTGGGTTGCCATCCTTTCAATTGCCTGGGCATTGACCCAGCTAGCCTTGGCCCACTTAAAGCCCTCTTAATGACTTTTCATGATTATTCGGCACTTCAATGCCTGAAAGCAGAGGGATCAGCACTATGATCAAAAAGATTACAGGGACGTTTTTCATTTGGTTTTAGCAGCTAATGGGGACCACTATCTGATTCAAACAACTCTGTGGAGTGTGTAGAAGATGTAAAACCATGTGGAGAGCAGACGCCTCCAGCAGTCCTAGCTGCAACATATCTCCTGCAGTTCCTCTAAGCATGTCAAAAATGCTTGTTGCCCCAGGAACTCCAACAGTAAACGTAATTGTGACATCACATTGCCTTGCGCACCTCAGCTACTGCCACGGTGGCATGCACAACAGTACCCCTGCATCAGTGATCCCAACTTCAGCCCGTCATCCCTGACAATGGCCACCAACACGGTGCTCCTCCAACCCCCAACATCATCAGCCACCCTGACGATCACGATGCATGTCATTATGCCTTCTCCCCCACTAAGTCATAGATTTGCCATGAAACCATTGATAAATTGACCTTGATAAGGGAATGAACAAGAAAGTAGATTTCCCAGACCACATCACTGAGATAACCCCTAAATGTTGACCAATTACTGCAACTTCCCAAGAGAAATCCAAGCATCACAATTCTTAGAAATCCCAAACTCCTTATCACCACCCAGAAAATCAAGTGTGAGGGACAAGGCAATAACCAATACTTTTTTATTGCTTAAAGCGCAGACCTTGCATGAGAGCAGCGGAGCCTTGTACAGGGTGTGGGTAGCCAGCGTTTGCGCTGACGCCTTCTAACAGTAATGTTGTACTGTGAATTGTGGTTTGTGCGTCCACTGAGATTAGTTCTTGGACAGGTATTGTTGAAAATTACGCATTTTGACAACTTTGCAGAACTGGCGAATTGTGGGGGCATTCTGAGCCGATATAGGAATTGAGTTCTTGAGGGTGGGTGCATGAAAAGAGAAGTATTGTTTGAGGGTCCTCTCTGTGCGGGTGAGTTGTGATATGAGCCAGTTGGTTGAATTGCTGCGTGCAGACCTTGGCCACCAAGTACACTGGTGTGCTACTCTTGACTGCTTTTTAGATGACACATGCAGTCTTGACCAGTATCCTAGTGAGGAAGCCATTGTGGTTTACATAGGACATGGGTGATTTGGGCAGATTTCCACGCACCTGTAATAAGGCGTCCTGCACCGTGGTGGACTGTTTTTTGGGGTGACTGAGAGCCCCATTAGGAGGGCATTCCCCCTCCCCCATTGATATGCAAGGCCCTGCGCACTGCAGTCTGGAAGTCCTGTGGTGGGAGGAAGAGTTTGATTTAGCAAAGGGTGGATATATGGAGCCACGCTGTTTGGGCCTTCCTGGCTATGTGTTTCTGGAATGACAGGCTTCTGACAATGGTGAAGCCGAAGGATTTTGCTGAGAGTTGCAGATCAAACCAACCTAGGCACATGTCATTGACCATTGTTGGAGGATTCTGTTGTTTTATGGGGCAACCAATGAGGACACATTTGGTCTTGGAGAGGGTTAAGTTAGAGGCATGCAGTCCACATCCAGGGCGGATGATGGCTAGGCAATTGCAAAGACGGCCAATGTCCTGTTGGTTTTTTAATTCTCATGTATAACAAAGTATCAATCTCATCTAATGTGGATCCGTGAAAGCATGGATAATTCGACAGGAGACTTGGAGTTGGTTAGAATGCAACATATTCATCTGGATGTCCTCATGTCTATCCGAGAAGTAGAAGGTGAACCAATTCACAACAGTGCCAACTAATCCCATCCTGCCAGTGAGGAGGGAGTGACAGATGTGGTTGCCAATGGTGGTGAATGCAGCCGAGGTCAATAACGACATGGAAGCATGAGTCAACATTACCCGTGATCTGAAGGGGAACATCAAACAACTGGATGGTGGCAGTACCTTGACTGAGATGTAGTAGTTAGGTTCCGGTGAGTCTTCAGTCTTGAGGGTGTCCCTAAATGATCCTTCAGTGAGGGGGGACTTTAAAGATAAGGAGTGCCTTCAGCACTAGGCCCTTCAAGTATTTAATAATGGATGCCAGGATGATATCGTCAGCGTAGGAGGCAGGTCTGGGGGAGGCAATTGTTTTTAGGAAGTCTGGGGAAAGCGAGGTGTGAATTCCGTCCAGAGGGGCACATTTGGGTCCGGTGAGGGCTTGATACAATCCTTTACTACTTCGTAGATGACTTTGCGATGGTGGTGGCATATCAAGCAACTTTGGCCTTGGCGATCAGAATTCTAGATTTGCCGCAGAGAGATTGGAGGTTAGTGAGATCTCTGGGGTTATGGTTTTTGATCCACTGTTTCTGTAGGACTGTGATTGATTGTTGGTGGTGTGCTCAGTGGTGTACCAAGGGGTGGATGGTTTGGTCTTAGCACAGCTGTTTTTTGGGGGGCATAAGAGTCCACCAGTTTCACAGCAGAGTTGTTGAGTGATTCTAGGAGGAGTGAGGCTCTCCCTGTGGCAGCAAAGTCTGCAAGGGTTGCTTGTAGCTCATTGACCAGGAAGGTTTTTAAGTGATGGAGCAGAGTAAGGAGGCGGTTAGCCGGACATTTGTGGGTGATCGACAGTGCGATGACAGCATAAGACCAGTTGAGTGGCATAGGGTCTGCGCAGGAGATAAGGGTGCTATTGTAAAGACTACATCTTGGGTGTGGCCTTTGTTGTGCATGTGTGAGAGCACTATTTACTCAAGGCCAATTGATCTGGTCAGTTTGAATAGCGTTCAAGTGAGGTTGTCAGAATGAGACTCAGAGAAGTTAAAATCTCAGAGAGAGAGATTATTTGTGGGTGTTAATTTGGCAGAGGAGAGTAAGTTGGAGATGTCATCAATCAAAGAGTCACTCCTGTCAGGTGGACTGTAAAGGAGGTGGAACGCGATGGATCCTTTGAGTGGGAAAGGGAACTGGCAGGTGATTTGCTTGAACATGCTTGTTCTAGAAGAGGTGATGGAGCATGGATAATCGTTCCCGTGGATGATTGCCACTCTGCCTCCTGACCTTCCTGGCCAGACGACATGTTGAATGAAGTAGCCAGGGGTTGGGGGGAATGTAGGTGGACATCAAAAACATGGGGGGAGGATGGGGTAAACCATGTTTTGGTGATGAAGAGGGTGTAAAGTTTGTTGTATGAGATCAGCAATCACGGCAGCGTGAGTGACTGCTGATAACATACTTATCAGCATGTGCGGGCGTGTGCGCATGGTCTGTGGGTGTTGGATGAGGGCAAGTGGGATATTGATGTGGTCAGCAAGGGTAGCTTGCCAGGGCTGCCCAAGGCGCTTAGCTGGTCAAACCCTAGGGAAAGTGGAGATGGGTTGTGGAGGGAGAGACGCATGGTGATGTCTGTCGAGTTGCTGTCTAGCATCTACATTGTAGGTAAAATGTGGACAGCAATTCTGGCTTTTGGCCCAATCAGGCCCGAACCAGCACAACAGGTGGTGTACTTTACCTCGTACTCCCTTCACTGAGGAGGCCATTGAAGACACCTACGAGTGGTCACATAACTAGTTGTTTCCAAGGTGGGTGGAGTTTGGAGTGTTGCCAGAGCAACGGGGAAAGAATCCTGGAAGGTGTGAAGAATCCTGAGAGTGGGTTGTGTCAAGATCAGGAGACCTGCTTCTCCACTTTGTGTTCAGGGAATGAGAGGCAGTAGGCCAAGAGCAGAGCCCTTTATTCCTCTAAAGATGGGTGGAGCTAGGGGTGAAACTACAGAAAGTTGGAAAATATTACAAAAGACACAAAGAATCCTGGAAGGCAGAACGAATCTTGAGGGTAGGCGGTAGCAACGTCAGTGGACCAGCTGCTTTTCTGTGTGTCTGGAGAATGAAGGAGGCCGTCAGCCAGGAACTGAGCCCTATATTCCTCCCAAGGAGGGCGGAGAGGGAGGTAAAACTACAGGAGGTCAGGAAAAATCGCAGAAGGTGGGAAGGCGGGATGAATCCTGGAAGCTGGGAAGGATCCCATGCGCGGGCAGTGGCTATGTCGTGGACCTACTGCTCCGCTGTGCATCCGGGGAATTAAGAAGGCAGTACGCCAGGAGCAGAGCCCTATATTCCTCCCAGGGTGGGTGGAGTTATGGGTGAAGCCACAGGAAGGTGGAAAGAAGGGTGGAATGCAGGAAGAATCCTGGAAGGTGGGAAGAACACCGAGGGAAGGCAGTGGCCAGGTCAGGGGACCTGCTGCTCCGCTGAGTGTGTGTTCAGAGAATTAATATTAACGTTCAAACTTCTAGTTTAGTTTAGTTTATTATTTGTATAGCGCCGCCTGGCCCTAGGGCATCCAGGCGCTTGCGATGAATACAACAAGAATAATACAACAGAAATGTACAAACCGATTACATATTTACAAATTTGCAGTCTTGGTGCATGCTAGTAAGGTAGGGCTAGGCAGTTTACGTTTCTTTGGATAGAAGCCAAGTTTTGGAGTTGTGTCTAAATCTGTGAAAGGACGGTTCTGATCTCAGCTCGAGTGGAAGTGAATTCCAAAGTTTGGAGGCAAGCACGGGGAAGCTGGAGCCCCCTGCTTTTTGGAGCTTAAATCTTGGGATATTTAAGCAGTGTGTTTGAGCTGATCTGGTAGGGCGCGCTGGGGTGTGGTGATTGAGATTGTCGGATAGGTATCTGGGTGCTTGGTTAGCTAGGCATTTGTGTGTGAGTGAGATGGTTTTATATTCAATTCTTTGTGGTATGGATAGCCAATGGCAGGTGCGTCTGGCGTCCGAAATGTGTTCATGTTTGGGTATGTTCAGGGCTGCTCGCAAGGCGTTGTTTTGTATGACTTGTAGTTTGTTGATGTTTTTCTGACTGGTTCCCAAGTATAACGCATTGCAGTAGTCAACTTTGGAGAGGACTAGCGCTCTGGCTAAGGTGGTGCAGTTGGATGGTGAGAGGTAAGGTCTGCTGGCATTGATGAGTTTACAGGTGTAAGCAGTGGCTGATGAGATGGAATTGATCTGTCTTGTCAGTGTGAGGGAGGAGTCGAGGTAGATTCCTAGGGTTTTGACGCTGTTAGAGACGATGATGTTATTGCCGTCTATAGTGAATGCTTGATAGAGTTTGTCGAGTTTATTAAGTCTGGGTTGGGAACCTAGGAGAAGAAGCTCGGTCTTGTCGTCATTGAGGCATAGGCCATGCTTGGCCATCCATTCTTGGATAATGGAGTAAATGTTGTTGAGAGCAGTGAGGTCGGTGGAGTAGTCGCCTGTTAAAGGGATCAGTATTTGGGTGTCATCTGCGTAGTTGGTGTAGATGACACCCAAGCGGTCCAATATGTCAAAGAGGGGTTTCGTGAACACATTGTATAGAGTGGGGGAGACGCAGGAGCCCTGGGGGACACCGCAAGTGACTGGGGCTGGGATGGCAGAGGCTGTGGGTGCGAAGACTCTCATGGATCTGTTGTTAAGGAAGGAATGGATCCATGCGTTGGCGTTATCTGAAAATTTGGCTGCTGAGGATAGATGTTTGCAGAGGATGTCGTGGTTGACCAGGTCGAAGGCGGCCGATAAGTCAAGAAGGAGAAGGAGGGCTAGTTTACCATTGTCTTTAATGTTGTCCATCTGTGTCTTAAGGTCAATCAGGGCGGTCTCAGTGCCGTGTTTGGGGCGGAATCCTGATTGTCTGAGTCCTAGTAAGTTATTTTTCTCAAGGTGGTTCTGTATCTGGAGATAGGCAGCTCTGTCGAGGATTTTTAGTAGGAAGGGTACAGTCGTAATGGGTCTGTAGTTGGTGGGGACATTAGGGTCAAGGGTGGGCTTCTTAAGTAAAGGAAGAACCCAGGAGTCCTTGAGGTTGTTGGGCACTATGTTGGAGGTGAAAGATGAGTTGATGAGGGAAGTGATGAAGGGAGCAAGTTGTTTGGCTGCATCTTTAATGACTGGGGCTGGGCAAGTGTCGCCTTGGCATTTGGACGGTTTAAGAGAGTAGATTATTTCTTCAACCTCTTTGATGGTTATGGTGGAAAACTCAAAGAGGTTATTGTCATCATTTTGGGGGGTGGTGTGGGTGTGTGTAGAGGGGGTGATGTTATCAGTGAGGGTGAGGCTTTCTTTCTTTGTCAGGATTTTGGCTTGTAATGTGGCAATTTTGCCTAGGAGTGCTTCCTGGATGCTCGTGCACCAGTGGATGTCTTTGTTACAAGTGTCTGGAATGGGGGAGGGTGATTCGAGTTCTCTCAGGATATTGAAGAGCTCTTTGGTATTAGATTTGGCGTTGCTGATTCTTTCATTGTACATGTTTTTTTTAGACTGGATGATGGCTGATTTATAGATGTTCGATGCCAGTGCGTAAGATGTCTTATTAATAGTGGATGGTGACTGTTTCCATGCTAATTCAGCTTGTCTTTTGGATTTGCGGAGTGTTTTTAGTTTGGGGGTGAACCAAGAATTGAGGTGTGCTCGTGGTTTGGCTTTCCGAAGCTTGAGTGGTGCTATGGTGTTTATGGCCTTAAGGATAGTTGTGTTGTATAACTCTACTAGTTCAGTAGGGTTGGTCATGGTGGGTGAGAAGTCGATGATGGGTTGGAGTAACGGGAGGAGTTTCTCTAGTGTGATATTTTTGTTGTTTCTTGTGAGTGTGGGTGGGGCATTGGAGGAAGGCCCTGGTGTTTGAGTGCCTTTGTTGATGGTGAAGGTAATAAGGTGGTGATCGGTCCAAGCGCATGGAGTGTTGGAAAGGATGGTAGTGTTGCAGTTGAGGTCAGCTATCCAGTCAAGGATGCGGCCTTTGTTGTGTGTGGGTTGTGCGATATGGTGGGTGAGTCCTAATTCTGAAATTGTGTTGGCGACAGTGTGAGCTTTGTCATCTTTCTCATCATTGAGGCCTAGATTAAAGTCTCCTAGGATGAGTAGTCGAGAGTTAGGTTTGATATTGTCAGAGAGTAAAAGGGCTATGTCGTCATTAAAGGATAGTATAGGGCCTGGCAGTCTGTAAATGAGGTGGATGGTGATAGTGCTTGTGTGCGTTGTGGATAGTTTGAGGGTGAGTAGTTCCGCTGATGGCAGTGATTGGTTTTGTATGTGTCTTATGTTGATGGAGCTTTTTGCAATAATGGCTACTCCACCACCTTTAGCTGTTTGTCTGTCTGCACGGTAGATGGTATAGTCATTGGGTATAGCAAGTGATAGAGAGGGGCCAGACGCTGGGTGGAGCCAGGTCTCTGTAATAGCTATGAAGTCGAGATCATTGAAGGAAATAATGTCGGCTATGTCTAGGGCATGGGCGACTACAGATCTCGCATTGATGAGTGCACCTTTGATGGTTTCGGTGGTGATGCATGATTTTTTGATGTGGGTGCGGGGGGAGGGTGCGTTCAGGCTGTGTGATATCTGGTCTGTCGGAAGTGTAGGGCGTGTGCAGGGAGGGGCAGATTTGGTTAAGGTTATATTTTGTTTGTTGCCTAGATTGAGGAAGGATGCGGGTGTGTGTGTTCTGGATCTGAGTCGGGTAAGTCTCGATAAGCCTGAGCAGGGATAGGATTTGCTGGTAGTGAGGTTCGTGATAGTGGATTGGCCGATGGGAGTAGTTTGTGATGCTTCTTGGGGGCTGGAGGTGTCTGCTATGCGATGAGAGTCGATGGAGGAGGTAGGCTGGAAGGGGTTGATGTTGGGTAGGAAGGGGGTGGGGCAGGGTATGGGATAATGTCTGGGGCAGGCTAGTCTGCTGAGGCCATTGGGGTGTAAGCGAAAGTGTGGCCCTGTACAAGGGGTGTCATGGGGGACCAGGCAGAATGGGAACATAATGAGGAAGGTCCAGGTTATCATATCTGAATTTAGAGGGAACTGGCGCACAAAATCATCAGGGAGAAGCTAGTACGCAATGTTAGTGCACAATGGTGCTGCAGTGAGGGTACTAACGCAGAGAATCAGAGAAGTGCTAGTACACAATGCTAGTACACAATGCTAATACACAGTGCTAATACACAGTGCTAATACACAGTGTACTCTAAGCGACCATAAGGCACTACACAATGTCACAGTGGTCTCTAAGCGACCATAAGGCACAACACTATGTCACAGTGGTCTCTAAGCGACCATAAGGCACAACACTATGTCACAGTGGTCTCTAAGTGACCCTAAGGCACAACACTATGTCACAGTGGTCTCTAAGCGACCCTAAGGCATAACACTATGTCACAGTGGTCTCTAAGCGACCATAAGGCACAACACAATGTCACAGTGGTCTCTAAGCGACCCTAAGGCATAACACTATGTCACAGTGGTCTCTAAGCGACCCTAAGGCATAACACTATGTCACAGTGGTCTCTAAGCGACCATAAGGCACAACACAATGTCACAGTGGTCTCTAAGCGACCATAAGGCACAACACAATGTGAAAGTAGACTGTGTTAGACCGTACTGCAAAAACAGGGTTCAGTGAAGGCTTGAAGCAGTTCAGGTTGCTGGCTGGAGCAGTGGAAAAAAGGTTGCTGTAAGGGGCAGTATGCTTACCCCAGAGGAGATGGGCAGGGGATCTAGCCCTATGCTCGATGGCGTATACAGGCTAGAGATAGGCACAGTGCACAGTGCCTTCGAGGTGGGCCGGTTCGAAGCCTGCTGGCTTGTGGTTGGCTCCCAGTAGAGGAGAGGGGCCAATCACGATGTTTGCAGGGTTGCGGGGCCGGGTGGAGGGCTGAAGATGCGACGGTCAGCCATCTTTAAATGGTGTGGACCTCGGGGCTTCAATTGGTGGCTGGATGCACTCTGAGTGCAATAATGGGGCAGATCCTGGCTGTAGAAGGCCACACTGGGCAACGCTTGAGCGGCGCGGATATTATTAAATAATCCGCCGCGTGTTGCCTTCAAGACGCGCGCTCGTGCTGCAGCTAGGGACTCGTGACATACCTGGTGTCAGGCAGGGCTGGCTACTGCTCCAGCAGTAGATGGAAGGAGCTCCTGCTCATGGTGGCTCTGGAGTGGTAGGGGCAGAGTCCCTGGTCCCTGGCTCCTTAGGCTCCGAACAGGCACCCAACAGGCCTTAGTGTGGCCTTTGTGAGGGCCGGCGAATCCGCCTGCCGGCGGATGCTCGTTCGAGCTAAGAGGCGGTCTCAGCCTCGTTTTGGCGCCGCGCTGCGCCCGGCATGGAGAGGTCAGGCAGGCCTCTCAGACGTAGTCAGGCGGTCTCTGTGGGCCTCGTCTGTGCTGCTGGCTGCTTCGGGGCGGGGGAGAGGGCTCCTGCCCTCTTCCCTGGGCAGATGATGTGGAGTGCGGAGGCACGGGCACCCAACAGGCCTTAGTGTGGCCTTTGTGAGGGCCGGCGAATCCGCCTGCCGGCGGATGCTCGTTCGAGCTAAGAGGCGGTCTCAGCCTCGTTTTGGCGCCGCGCTGCGCCCGGCATGGAGAGGTCAGGCAGGCCTCTCAGACGTAGTCAGGCGGTCTCTGTGGGCCTCGTCTGTGCTGCTGGCTGCTTCGGGGCGGGGGAGAGGGCTCCTGCCCTCTTCCCTGGGCAGATGATGTGGAGTGCGGAGGCACGGGCACCCAACAGGCCTTAGTGTGGCCTTTGTGAGGGCCGGCGAATCCGCCTGCCGGCGGATGCTCGTTCGAGCTAAGAGGCGGTCTCAGCCTCGTTTTGGCGCCGCGCTGCGCCCGGCATGGAGAGGTCAGGCAGGCCTCTCAGACGTAGTCAGGCGGTCTCTGTGGGCCTCGTCTGTGCTGCTGGCTGCTTCGGGGCGGGGGAGAGGGCTCCTGCCCTCTTCCCTGGGCAGATGATGTGGAGTGCGGAGGCACGGGCACCCAACAGGCCTTAGTGTGGCCTTTGTGAGGGCCGGCGAATCCGCCTGCCGGCGGATGCTCGTTCGAGCTAAGAGGCGGTCTCAGCCTCGTTTTGGCGCCGCGCCCGGCATGGAGAGGTCAGGCAGGCCTCTCAGACGTAGTCAGGCGGTCTCTGTGGGCCTCGTCTGTGCTGCTGGCTGCTTCGGGGCGGGGGAGAGGGCTCCTGCCCTCTTCCCTGGGCAGATGATGTGCAGTGCGGAGGCACGGGCACCCAACAGGCCTTAGTGTGGCCTTTGTGAGGGCCGGCGAATCCGCCTGCCGGCGGATGCTCGTTCGAGCTAAGAGGCGGTCTCAGCCTCGTTTTGGCGCCGCGCTGCGCCCGGCATGGAGAGGTCAGGCAGGCCTCTCAGACGTAGTCAGGCGGTCTCTGTGGGCCTCGTCTGTGCTGCTGGCTGCTTCGGGGCGGGGGAGAGGGCTCCTGCCCTCTTCCCTGGGCAGATGATGTGGAGTGCGGAGGCACGGGCACCCAACAGGCCTTAGTGTGGCCTTTGTGAGGGCCGGCGAATCCGCCTGCCGGCGGATGCTCGTTCGAGCTAAGAGGCGGTCTCAGCCTCGTTTTGGCGCCGCGCTGCGCCCGGCATGGAGAGGTCAGCCAGGCCTCTCAGACGTAGTCAGGCGGTCTCTGTGGGCCTCGTCTGTGCTGCTGGCTGCTTCGGGGCGGGGGAGAGGGCTCCTGCCCTCTTCCCTGGGCAGATGATGTGGAGTGCGGAGGCACGGGCACCCAACAGGCCTTAGTGTGGCCTTTGTGAGGGCCGGCGAATCCGCCTGCCGGCGGATGCTCGTTCGAGCTAAGAGGCGGTCTCAGCCTCGTTTTGGCGCCGCGCTGTGCCCGGCATGGAGAGGTCAGGCAGGCCTCTCAGACGTAGTCAGGCGGTCTCTGTGGGCCTCGTCTGTGCTGCTGGCTGCTTCGGGGCGGGGGAGAGGGCTCCTGCCCTCTTCCCTGGGCAGATGATGTGGAGTGCGGAGGCACGGGCACCCAACAGGCCTTAGTGTGGCCTTTGTGAGGGCCGGCGAATCCGCCTGCCGGCGGATGCTCGTTCGAGCTAAGAGGCGGTCTCAGCCTCGTTTTGGCGCTGCGCTGCGCCCGGCATGGAGAGGTCAGGCAGGCCTCTCAGACGTAGTCAGGCGGTCTCTGTGGGCCTCGTCTGTGCTGCTGGCTGCTTCGGGGCGGGGGAGAGGGCTCCTGCCCTCTTCCCTGGGCAGATGATGTGGAGTGCGGAGGCACGGGCACCCAACAGGCCTTAGTGTGGCCTTTGTGAGGGCCGGCGAATCCGCCTGCCGGCGGATGCTCGTTCGAGCTAAGAGGCGGTCTCAGCCTCGTTTTGGCGCCGCGCTGCGCCCGGCATGGAGAGGTCAGGCAGGCCTCTCAGACGTAGTCAGGCGGTCTCTGTGGGCCTCGTCTGTGCTGCTGGCTGCTTCGGGGCGGGGGAGAGGGCTCCTGCCCTCTTCCCTGGGCAGATGATGTGGAGTGCGGAGGCACGGGCACCCAACAGGCCTTAGTGTGGCCTTTCTGTGTACAACCAGGGTCTTATGCACATCCACGTCACATTCTCAAGCTTCTGACTGGGGACAAACAAGGGTATGTTGAAACCCAATAACCCATTTTTCTCAGTGAACATGTTAGGGGCACAAGATGTGTTCTGATGCGTTTTCCTGGACATGTGTATTCATTCTGTGATTTCTAGAATTCAGAACCACCTATGCTGTTACTGCCACTAGGGCAGTAAAATATTGCAGACATGCAGTATTGTTTTAGTACTGTGTAGTATTATATTACACATCCTGTTTGCAAATATGGGATAGGCATTAATTACAGGAAACAACCTTCTGCCTTCCTTATCTGCATAATTCACATGGGTGGAATAAGGGCAAAACATTATGAGGGAACACTAGGGGTAAAAACAGATTTAACTACACCTTTATGAGGTAACATTATGGGGTTATACCTCAATTTTTCACGTGGTATTGAAAACCCTAAGCATGGAAAATTGAATGCATGCATTTTCAAAATACCATAGGCAGTAAATGCCACTCGTATGGCCTCTAAACGATCTAAATGTTTTGGGAAGCAGATGCCCATGCTTAAAGTCTGGGTGTCCAGGTGGAAAGACTGGCACTTTTTTTTGGGCTTTGGATATATTTCTCTTGGTGGGTTTAGAACATATGATAGAGCCTAGAAGCTAGGCTGGCTATCCCAAATGTTGCATTATGAGTGGCTCAATACATGTGTCATGTGTGGTGGCTCAGATCTAGGTGTGTTTAACAAAACAGTGAGTACAGCGTAAGGTTTAGGCTCTGTTCAGCTAGGGCCATCTGAATGAATTAGCAAACATGCACATGGATGGTTCTGCAGTATTGCAAGGGGCATATTCCCTTTTCAAGGGCTTCTGTGATCTGTTTTCTGTAGATTCAGAGAAGTAGTGCATTTGATAATTATAGACTACTTTAGGGGCCGGTTTTGACGGCTGTATTCGATTTAATATAAATTAATTCGGAACTCTAAACACTGTGAACTTCTCCCGTTCATGTATACTTTGATTATTGTATTCATTTGTAAAGGTTTTATGAACATTATCTGAATAAGCTTCACTTGGCTGGTTGACAATATTTTAAAAACGGCAAGTTTTCCCCCCCCAATACTGCAATATTCATTAGGATCCCCTCGCCAAGGGTGGACTGTTCTATAGAGAACTCTGGAGATTTCCCAGTAGGCCTCTGCACCTTGGGCCTCTTTTGTGTGGTAGCCTATTTTATTTCCATATTTTCTCATAGGAAAGGCATGGGCTTGCTGAAAATGTGTAATATGGGGCCACTTTGAAAATTATTTCCAGGGCCTCTTTTGGCTCCCAGTCCACCCCTACCCCTCACCGGGCATAAGAGATGGTAATATTGCTATGAGTCAAGTGCCTCGAGCTTCACCAAAAAAAGAAGTTCCAGTTTGGGTTCTGGTGCCATCTTATTCAGCCAACTCTGTCCCCTCAGGATTCACCCTGACAGCACCATTCTTGGACTCCATGAGCCAATGCTCCGTTTCAGCCAGACACTTCTCTGTGCACTGAAGCCATGATCACAGAGCGGGCACTTCTCCATAACTGATAATACCAGGCGCAATGCAGCTATTTATCTTCTCATGAGATCCCATTCGAACCCCAAGTTACTTTGTCCTGGTATTATTATTATCATTGGGGTATATATTGAGTGCTGACCTAGCTTAGGGAAGCAGCAGAATCATAGGGGGGGGGGGGGGCAGAGCACAGTGAGGGAAGCTGGGAAAGGGGAATGGTGAGCTAACGGGGGAGGGTGGGCAATTGGCAGCATGGGGTGAGAGAGTGGGGATCAGATCGCTGAGCCCCAGGTAGGGTGGGAAGTGCAGGGTGTGTGGACCTAGGTGTTAAAGAGGAGCCATTTCTTGAAGAGTGTTCGTTGGGGTTTATTTTTTATTTATTTTATTGTTCATTTACAATGCGCTTAATACCAGCAAGTGGTTCGTTGTCTTGCTTCCAAGACGAACACTTTGCTCCTGAGCTATCCTTCCTCCCTTCTCCTATGATGTTGGGATGGAGTCACTTCCCGTTAATCAGCTGGAGGGTCTAGTAGACACTAGAGCAGGGGTTTGTAACTTGTGGCTCTCGAGATGTTTGGACTATGACTCCCATGATCCCTCACCATTGACAATACTGGCTAGGGTTGATGGGTGTTGTATTCCAAAAGATCTGGAGATCCAAAGGTTCCATACCCCTGCCCTAGAGATTGGGGACAACCACCAGCTCCATGGTGTCTAAGGGTGCAGGATATGGTGGGTTCCCTTAGCCACCACCCTCTTCCAGTGGTCCCAAAACATTATCCTTGGTAAGGCTTCAGAAAAGTCAGACATGCCTGTGTTTGTGGAAATGGCTTCCAATCCCACCTTGTCAGAGCTTGTGAGCCGACCTTCCTTAAAGAAGGGGATAGAGCGCCACCAGCAAATAGCTTCATGGGTGCAGGTCTCAGGCTAAACTACAAAGTTTACTGGCGGGAGTGGAAAGAGCCTGACAATCAGGGCAACAGAACAGAGGTTCCCAGTGGTAGCGCATCCCCACATTGAAGGTCCTTGGCGAGGGCATGTTGGAGGTTGGGCAGCTGGCAGTGCGAACTCATCTAACTCAAAGACCGGGGCCTGCCACTGAATGCACCGGGACATGAAGCCACAGCCCGGCCCGTGGTTCAAACATGCACACGTAAGAAATCTTTAGTTTGATCTTGCCCTAGCCAATGATCGTGCTTCATCCCCTTTCCCGCACACATGCCTGAAATGTTTCCATCACACCTCCAGTTACAATCATGGAAGGGGTGGAAATGAGGAAGGAAAGAGGGGAGAGGAGGAAACTATACAAAGAAACTATTGGGAGGAGGAGGAGAATTTGAAGGTGAATGTCTCGTAAGAAGAGGAGGAGGAGTGATGAACAATCCGGATAGAAGAGGGGTGAGGTGGGAAGGGAAGCACTGGAGTGGAGGAGTGAGGAGGAAAGCAAGTCGGCTAGTAGTGAGAAAGAGAGAACCATCACTGATGCCAAAAGTGAGATGTTTCTGCAGCTCATGAAAGCTTGCGCTTTGAGGCCAGGCCTGCATTGTCTAGAGTCTGGCTGAAAAAAGAACAGTGATGACTCAGCCTGGCACTACTGCCTTATACCACCATCAAATGACACACATCGTCAGGTTTCTTGATATATGATATGATGACTGGGTCCGTTGATATGTATGCCTGGTACTACCTAACTTAATCCCACATCGTGGAATCCCAATTGTTTACTGGGAGATTCCTGAGTGCCAGACCAAGGCAGGAGGAAAGGACATCCCCCTTGAAAGGCCGACCACCAGACAGCCGAAAATCAGACAGATGGAAAAACATGCCCAATAAGCGAGGAGCATGACTGTTAGTGGCAGGTTCCCAGGAGCGATCCTCAGGCCCATAACCCTTCCAGTCCACAAAGAAATACAGTCTCCTACGACTAATATTTGCATCCAATATATCTCGAACCTTGTTTTCATCAGCTCCGTTGATTTATATCAGGAACGATTTTGCTGAAACATGGATACCAGACAAACAAGGCTTCAATAATGACACATGGACAATGGGGTGGGTCTTGAAGGAGCGGAGTAGGGTTAGATGAACAGGTTGATAACCTTGGCAACTGATTATTTTGGTAACAGTTTACAGGCTCCACGTAAGTGCAGGTGTTGGGTGTCCTTTTATATCGAACATCATAACGAGGGGCATTGGTCCTATGTTTTGTCTGCCCATTTCTTTTGAGCCTCCCAGAATCAAACGAGTTCAGTAGCAGCTGGAAGGAAGACTTTCAGGAAGCATTCTAGGATGATAACCATAGGATTAATGTTCCAACAGAAGCACATGACACATTGTTGTATACAAATTCTGCTGTGTTAAGTACATTCAACCAGTTTTCCTGTTTTTCCAGGCAGAAACACCCAAGATACTGCTACAACATCTGATTGGGTCTTTCGGTTTGGCTGTCAGTCCGTGGATGATTGGCTGAAGAAAACCATAGGTCAATTCCCAACATAGTGGACAGGGATTTCCAAAAGTTAGAGGTAAAGTGCAAACCTCAATAAGGCACCACAACAATGGGTAACCCATGTATGCAGAAAACATGAAGGACAAGTAAGCGTACCACCGCAGCGTAGGTATGCCACAGCAGGCAACGAAATGCACCATCCAAGTGAATGAGTCCACAACCACCAATATAGAATCATGTATGTCCATGGGTGGCAGTTCCACTATCACGTCCCAGGATGTTGTGTGCCAGTGTTGTGAGGCACAGGCAGGTTTTGGAACAGACCTACGGGTTTACTGAAAGTTCTTACTTTGTGCACATTTAAGCAAGTAATGATGGCCATTGCTACATGTGGAGGGCCACCAAGCCCATCCTTGTATCAGCTCAAGGGTTTTGAAGAGCCCTAAATGACCAGCCTGTGATTAGAATCACCATTGCATAGCAAATCATCGCACCACAGTCACGGGTGTTCCTTTGACAAGAAGCCCATCCCCTTGTTTCCACTTCAGGTGAAATTGGTATTGATGCATTAGTGGAAACCCAATGCTTTAGCTGTTCCATCAACCCATAGGTGGGGTACAAAGACAAATCACATGTTCTGCGCTTAGAAAAGGGTCAATACGCTTTTCTGCTTTCGTTTCTTTGTCATATTGGTGCGATAGGGCATCCATCTTCCCGTTCTTGGATCAAGGACGATAGAATATAACAAAATCATAGGCAGAGAATAAAAAATGCCAATGGGCCTGGCGAGCGTTGGTACACTTAGCTGATTACAGGGCTTGCAGGTTTTTGAGGCCCATCTTCAACGTGTGTTTATGGATACATTCACCCACAAGGAATACGAGCCCTAAGTTGGAAATATTTTGGACAATCATATTCTCTGTGTGGAGGAAGACGCCCTGCCTTGACCTTGTTGAGGACATCACAAAATCAGGGTGAAAATTGGCAAGGGTGGCCTGTAAAGCACCTTTATCGTGTGCTGAAAAGATGAGGACTTGCCCGGGACTGGATGAACCTCCACAGGGTCGAAGACACAGATCCTCATCAAGGGAAGATCGGAAGGTTACTGTCTTGTTTTTCCAATCTATAGCAGGATTATGAAGGGTTAGCCAGGGTAGCCGTAAAATGACCTTGAAGTGAGGGGCGGCTATGATGTCAAAGCTCAGATGCTCGCTATGATCTGGTAGGCACGTCATTGACAGACTTGGTGCTATGTGTTATAAGTCCAGACAATAAGGAGGACCCATCTACCAGGCCTTTCCTTGACCACCACTTTGATTTTGTAGTCTCGAGCAAACGCAGCATCCATGTAAATACCAGACGCAGAAGAATCTATGAAGGAATCCATGTAAACAGGGTCATACCCATCCTCTTGTAGACACACCAGTAAACTGAAGTGTATACATGCAATGTAGGTAGGAATGGGGCAGAGAATACTTCTTGGGCTTGCTCTGCATGCCTCATCTATTGGTGAGCTTTGTCGTTTCTTGACCTCTGAAGGTTTTCCAGGACAAAATATCCTGAATAACCACAACAGAGACAAAGAAGCTCCTTCTGAAGCCTCTTTTTGTTCAGGGGAATCAGAGGAGCCTGGTCTAGCCTCTGGTGTACGTTGCAAATGATTCCAGGGTCGAGAAAAGAAATGCTTCCATTCTCACCTATGCTCTGTGTCGCAGCAGTCGACTTGTAGGGTTAAATTCAACAACCCGGATTTGAAGATGGCGTCTCCACCCGAGTGGATGCGAGTTGTGCACTCTGCCAGATGGCCGTCTTCCGAATAGCCCCAAACCCCTGAATCCAGTATTTATTGTGGCAGATGAGATGAGATCACTCCTGGAATCTGAGGTTTAACAGCAGGGAGTTGCCACCGCTGAGAAACCAACAGCAGGAAATTAGGGTGTCAGCACCCGCGCACAGGGACCTTCCGATGCCATGGCGCAGAAGGGCGGCATCCTTCAAGCTGGGGGAAGGCTCCGCCCATTGGAGTTTGTGCACACCAACTGGAGCCAGGCAGTTCGATAACGACCCAGCCGCTTAGTTAGGCCTGTGAAGTCAAAATACACTGTGGGACTGGGGGATTAATGATTGTCTGACAGCGGTAAATGATAGTGTGCTGCTTCACAATTGTATCAACACACGGAAGACGGCCCCTCAACAATTCAGTGCCTGCTGAAGAGTGATGGTATGGGGAGGCCCCTGTGGGATAGAGAGGCCTGTGGCATCTGGCTGGCACAAGTGGCGGCATCTGGGAAGCAGTTGCTATGTGTGCCCCAAGAGAGTAAGGGTACCCAGCACCCCTGTTTTGAGGCTCGCTATTTGCTTTGGGAGAGCAGTTTTGCCATACAATACATGAACAGGTACAATGGGGCGATTAGAGCCAATCCCCACTGGGCTGTTCGCTGCTTGTGGATCCTGGGTGTTTCCATCCCAGGGGGTCCTCCTCCATTGTGAAGCACTTTGTATTGCCCACCGATTTGGGGAAACCTACTTGAGGGTAACGGCTACGCTCAGTCGACGTCGCTTCCCAGAAAGGAGGCCCACCAGCGCTGGACTCAGGCCCAAGCTAGATCGCCGAGTGAAGGGGATTTAACATGGTGCTGGGGGAAGGGTCCATGTAAAAAAGGGAACGGTCAACGAATAAAGCATTCTATAGAAGTACCCCTAGATCTACCAATCGACACCATGGCAATTAGTAAAGATGATCTAATTTAGTGTTTGCAAGATATGTAGGAGAAATTAACATCTTCCTTTCAGAACCAATTTGTGGAGCTCAAAGAGGAGAATAAACAATCACCGAGAGAACTGAAGGTGGAAATTGGGAAACAGGAGACGTCAATTGATACCACGGAGCGAGCGTTACAGGAGGTTGTAGATGACTCTAGGCAGACAGACGAAGCGTTGGAGCAGTTATCAAATCTAGCATGTCATTTGGAGATACAATGATTCCACAGACCTATCATTCGTCTTAGAAGTGTGCTGGAAGCAGTTTGGGATAAGGACTTGAGGCAGACTGTCCAAAATTGTTTCAGAGAGATTCTGACAGATTTAACGAGAGATGAAATTGGGATTGATGGTATCGATAGAGTTGGGCCAAAAAGATCTGACCCCGGTGCTCGACCAAGAGATGTTTTTAGCAGCACTTACAGTCTATTGACAGAAAGAAAAGATCCTGCATGCAGCCTGGTCGGCGGGACATGTAACCATTAATGGGACAAAGGGCCTTCTTTTCCAAGATCTCGTACAATCAATGCTCCTAAAAAGAAGAAAAGCGGGCTTGGTGATGAAGTTTTAGCCAAACAAATATCAGGTATAAATGGACCTTCCCATTCGGTTTGTTGTTCATGTGGGTGGACAAACCGAGGTGGATTACAACAATGAAGGAAGGTCTAACTTTGCTACAGATTGAGGAGGGGGTGGACACCTCAGCCCCTGATCATCAGCTAATGGGGAAGAATAAGAAACTTTGGCATGGAGCCATATTCCACACAGAATAAGGAGACATGAGGCTAACTCTCAAAGCATCTGCAGCCCAAAGAGAAAAGGAAATCTTACCAAATTGTTGCCTCCATTACTGCGACCATCACGTTACTGTGTCTTTTCGTGATCACAAAATTCCGAATCCCATTACCGAGCCCAAGCGGAGCAAGGGTTGCAGGGGGTGTCACCAGCCTACCACTATGGTAAGCAGGGGATAATGTGATAACATTAAAAAAAGAAGAACTCTGCAGCGTCAGTATCGACCTGCGTGAGTGGGAGGAACAGACGCTGCAGGGATTCTCAGCGGTGCACACAGAAGTGCACTGCCATAAAGGTAAGTGGTGGGGATCCAGCCCAGGGCATGTGACCAAAAGTGATCTATCTGATCACTGCGCCACACCATAATTGGAGTCAACGTTTTAATCGCTGCAGTTACGGGCGGCACAGTGATCACATAGATTCGAGAAAAGATAGGCATTTGCCCAGGCTGAAGCCATATTCTCTGACGATTCAAGCCAATGCACTCGAAAAGAAATGTGGGGTCATGTTAGCTTTCAAGAACACACTGAATATTCAAGTACAGAAGATATTGCTTCACCCGGATGGTCAGTAAGTGTTGATACTGAATCTCAGATCATTTCCCTATACCTGTGTTTCCGTTTATGCGCCGTGAGGAACCTGATGGCATCCTCCCATCTACTCACCTTGGATCTTCCACTCAGGTGGCAAGGGAAGGGCAATCACGTTTGGATGACGGCCCTGGGTGTGGATATGCGAGGGAGAATCACCTGGGTGGAGGCACCTTAGAGAGTGGAGGAAAGATGCCTTTAGGTGAGCCATAGTATCCCCCTTTCGCTTGTCAGAACACATCCTACACTCCCACATTCATGTCGCTTTAAAGACATGGGCCAAGGAAGAGGCAACTAGGAGTAATGCACACATCCATCTATGCACACCACTTTGGTATTGGGACGAGGAAGAGGACTGTGGAACACTACTCTAAAGGTCAGGTATGTCCCATTGACAGAAGTAATTGTGGTCAGGCAAAGGACTTGCACCTGCAGTCACTTGAGAGGCTGCAGGCACGTATAAAAAGGAGAGACCCGCCTGGAGAAAGGGAACCGCCTGGCAAGCCAGGACAATGTGGAGAAGCCTTGAGAGGCCCAATGAAAAGGACACTGACTGTGTAGGAGAGCAGGAAAGGGGCCAAGGCCAGAGTGGGCCGTGAGAGGGTCGATATCACTGCAGAGCCCTGAGCCGCGTGAGCTGGGGGACGCAGAAGTCTCCACTACGCCGCAGCAAGAAGGTTTGGAAGAGGCGAGTGCTGCTCGCCGGTGCTCCCGACTAAAGCAGAAGAAGAACGCAGAACTTCCCGTAGGAGCATCCATACAATGGTGAGTGGCAGGGAGAGAACACTCATGCAGGGGCACTCCAAGGGCTTGGTATGGGCAAAGGAAGATGCCGATCAAATGAAAGCATGTAATGAATGGGTCTGGTGACCAAACAGATATTATTGAATATCGAACAGGCTGCAAAGTAATTTATGAGTTTTTGAATACCAAACTAAGCTATGCAAAATATATGAAAATACTGCATGAGTGAACGGAAAGGGATGTGTATTTACTAACGAGGTGAAAATATGGAAAAAGCATTCATGAACAATGTGAAAGTACAAAGACCAGTGAAAACCAGTAATGAGAGTTTGTGAAGCAAGTGAAAGGCAAATGATGGACACTACTGGATAGTGTGAAAGCAACGTGACAAGGAATAAACACCATGAAGTGAATTGTGTGAAAGTCACGTGTTGGCAGAGTCAAGAGACTGCCAAGGAGAAACAGGAGTACAGATGGACTAATGTCACAGGTGCAGCGAGGAAACCTGTTTTGGCGAGGAAGTCCAATGAGAATTAATGAACATTACAAAGTGCCATGGGTTATCGGTTACATGACTTGTGATGGGTGGAACGTGTAGTCAGACAACTGCGCCAAGACTGAGGAATCCCTGTCCGACAACTGCGCCAAGACCGAGGAACCCCTACATGGGCAGAATCAAGGAAAATCGAGAGGTTTAAGTTGTTTAGTGTTAAAGTGACTAAAGAGAAGAAGAATACGTCAAGTGAATGGTTGAAAAGCCTGAAAGGTTACAAAGTGGATTTCGAATCAATACTGAAAGCTGAGAAAGTTGGATTAATTGTGAACTGTGTTGAACTTGAGGATAGAACCCCAAGGTCTTTTAATGGAATCGTTTTGAACTTGAAAAAGAGGAAGCTGAAAGTAAGCCTGGAGCTGGAAGGAGCTCATAATGTTATTTTTTAATACTGTTTCTTTGGTTGCGGACATCCCTACACATTGTATAGATTTAGTTGTGAGGGAAAGCATAGGTTTTGGACACAGACTTTTGATTTGAACTTTATGACATAGACAATCCTTAGTTTCTTTAGGGCGGGAAATCCCGTCTTAGCATAGGGCCTGTTAGGCCTTACTCCATTCTGACATAATAAGCCTTAATTTTAGCCTTAATAAATAAAGCCTTAATTTTTAGAAAAGTGAATCTGTGCTCTGTGTCTTACTTCATGATGCCTTTACAGCGTCCAACTCTGGTCAGGATGTTTTTTTGTGGATGGTTTTAATGCAAATAGAACATTTTGTGGTGCCAGAAATTGTGCTGGTCGGGGACTTTAACATGGCTTTGGATCCCTGTGTAGGTAGGTGTGCAGGGGAGCAGGCTGTCTTGTTAGGCCCATCAGGCCGCTTGCTGCATAAAATTGATATTTTAGCTCTTCGGGACACGCGTAGAATTCTAAAGTGTAGCGATAGGGGATACACGTATTACTCACATGTCCACAGGTCCATGCCTAGCATTTATTATATCTAGGTCTCGCCTACCCTAGTTAGTAGGGTGGGTAGTATATATAGAGGGTCCATTTCACTGTCTGATCATGCACCTATCACTGTGCCAATTGCAATACCTGGTAGAGGAGTGGTCTCTGGAGATGGAAGTTTCCTTATGAGCTTGTGAAAGATCCAGTTATTGCCAAGGAAATTGGAGAAAGGATGGATCACGACTTCCTAGAGAATGATGTGCCGGAAATTTGGAGGGATACTTCATGGGATTCTTTTAAGGTCGTCATTATGGGAGAACTAATAGCTGCCAAAGTGAGGAAAGATAAGCAGTGGGGTAAAATGGAAAAATATTTTTAAGCTCAACTGAATGTAACTATGATAGCATTAACCAAGAAAAGCTCAAAATTGCAGTTAAGGTCACTTAGGTCCATCCAAGGTCAGTTAGATGTAATTCATACGCATCACGTACAGACATCTTTGCTGTAGGCTAAATAGAGGTATTACATCAGTGCAAATAAATCAGATCGACTCTTAGCAAGGTAACTGAGAACGTACAGCCACACAAACGATACTTAAAATCAAAGAAGGAGTGGGGTCTTAGTTACAGATAATGCGTCAATTGTGAATTATTTTGTTGACTACTATGAGGCTCCTTATGCCTCGGAAATTAGACGTCTCCCGTGCAGATAGAATATCTTAGGGGCCTTTCTTTACTGAAATTGATGGAAGTTCAGATAGAATCATTGGAGCAGTGAAGGCAATTGATCCTCTTCCTCTTAATAAAACGGCTATCTGGCTTTGTTTTACAACAACTATTTTTTCTATTAAGGAAGTGGGGGTATTTCTCCCTCAAAAGGAGGAGGCTAAGGTTGTTTTCCCAAAAACCTCAGAAAGATTTGATAAGATGTGGGTCTTATAGACTCCTAGGATTAATGAATTCCGACGCCAAGTTGTACGCTAACATTTTGGCAAATCGTTTGACCACACTTCTCTCTAAGCTGATCGCACCAGATCAATCTGGTTTTATTCCCGATCAACAAACGTTAGATAATATTCAGCAATTATGTCATTTGAAAGAAAAAACATTGATCACAGAGACCACAGCCATTTTGCTATCGCTAGATGCTGAGAAAGCATTTGGCTGGGTAGAGTGGTCATTCTTTTTTCACACACTTGAACATTTGGGATTCGGTTCCAATTTCATTAATATGGTCAGGGCGAATTTTAGGTCTCTTCTATGAGACATCGATCAACATACTGCTTTCTAGGTGAATCCCCCTTACACATGGGACGAAACAGGGTTGCCTGCTTTCTCCCCTACATTTTGCTATATATATTTAGAACCTCTCCTAGCGAAGATCTGCATGTCTGAGGCAGTTAAGGGGATTAACTTTGGAGGTGAAGTACATAAAGTGATCACACTTGCAGATGACATGTTGGTTGGCCTGATGGAACCAGAGTCGTCACTGGCGGCATTACGAAAAGAATTTGGGGACTTCGGGGCCTTAGCAGGGCTTAATAAATATGCAGAAGTTCAACATTCTCAAATTTGGCAGAGAAGCAAAACATAAGATCTATGTTTAGTCGGAGCACCCACTTCTTTTGGGCTGAGGGAGCAATCACATATTTAGGGGTGAATATAACTCACTCTCATAACCTACTTTATGAGGCAAATTTTCCTTTGTGGTTAAAATCAGTGACCTCAGAGCTGTTGAAATGGAATCCACTTATCTCGTAGTTGGGTCGCATCGCCAAAGTTAAGATGGCAATTTTGCCTAGAGTTCTGTATTATTTTCAGGCTCTCCCATACAGGCCCCAAGTCATTTCTTTTGTCCTGGAATAGGGAGGTTACAAAGTTTCAATGGCAAAATAAGAGGCCTTGCGTAGCTCTGACCACGCTAATGCCTCCCTCTAACAGATGTCGATTGGGCCTTCCCAACTTCATGAAGTACTATGAAGCATCTCATCCTTGGGTTATTTGGGAATGGTTATCTGAGGATCGGTCAAAAAGCTGGGTAAAAATTGATAGGGCAGTGGTGCCTATACCTCTTGACCAGCCACAATATCCCCTCAAAAGGACAGACACCCGAGTATCAAAAAAAGCAGTGTTCTTTCTCAATGTTTAGATGTTTGGGATAGGTTGGTTTCCCAAGGAACTCTCTCCACCTCCACATATTTGGCTTCCTTCACCCCATTATTTGGAAATCCCCAGTTCTCTCCAGGAATGGAATATTGGGTGTTTAGACAATGGCAGAGGGCTGGATGTTTAAAGTTGAGGGGCATGACGGAGAGGGTGTTGGTTAAATCCTTTGAAGTTTGCAAGCAGATCTTCGGGGTGAAAGAAGGAAGAATGCTGCGATACACACAGTTTAGGCACTGGCTTTCGAAGTCTGCAGTGAAAGCAGCTGCTTCCAGAGAATTGACAGTATTCGAGAAGTTTATTACCCTTCACACGGGCAAGAAGAAACTCATTTCATCTCTATACAGGATGCTTGTGGGGGAGGGTCCACAACCAAAATGGACATACATAGAAGTGATACTGGAGAGTGAAATTCCAGGGGACCACTGGGAACATTTATGGGGTAATGTGCCCAAGTTAACTCAATCGATTCAGTTTAGGGAAGCCTGGTATAAAATCATACTGCAATGGCATTAAACCCCTGCTGTGCTACATAAAATATACTCCATTTCGCCATCATTATGTTGGAGGATGCGTGGTGCACAGGGAATTGGTACATGTGGGGTGGAGCTCTCCGGTCCTTAAGCCCCTTTGGGACAGTATCACTTCTTATCTTTGAAATCTTTTTATTGCTAATAAAAGGTTGGGTGTCAGGGAGTAGATGTTGGGTCTTTTGGACCTGGATCTTAAATTACCCTGCAAAGTTCACAAGAAAGCTTTTATGATTCTCTTTATAGATACTTAGCTAGTGATCGACCAGAGGCGGAAAACAAAAGGATCCTCCAACAGAATACGATTGGCTGCAAAAAAATGGCATTTTCTGGTAATGGAGTGGGCTACTTCTAGGTCCCAGGAGGACTATCTTGCTTTTAGGAAAAACTAGGGATGTATTCTTTCTTTTCTCCGAAGTGATTATTTGTTTCAGTGGTGTCCTCACAGACTGAGAATATTGGACATTCTATACAACTTTTGCGGTGGAGGATGTGAGGAGGTGAGATTCCATTTTCTTCTGATGTTATCAGAAGGAGCCGGGGATGACGGACAGGGGCTTTATGGGAGGCATGTTTTGATTTAGTTTTTTTAATACGTTAAAATGTCATTATAAACAACTTAAATTCAACAACCATCGTCCCTACACAGGGATGGAACCAACGAATAAGTGTCTTTGATATCATCCCTAAAGCCTCTGTAAGATAAGGCAGACTATCTTCTGGCCACAATGTTTACGCTGCGAATTGATTGAAACGGGCTGTGTAGGACAATAGATAATTTTTACCCTGCACTAGTTCTAGTAGTTCCAAATCAGACGCTTAGCCCCTGTCACTGGTGTCAAAGACACTGGCCATGGTACTAGTTAGGGCTTCAAAATCGTAAAGTAGTGGGCTGTCGCCTTTCTAACAATGGGTTGTCCCAGGCAGTAGCAGAACCTCCCAGATAGGACAACACAAAACCCGCCTTAGAAGGAGTGTCTGGAAACGAGGTTGGATTGCCCAAAAAATGCCAGCAGGAAATGCAAAGGTACCGGCGTGGGTGCCATCACTGATATAGGGGAAGCTACTGCCAAACCCCCCATGGCCGGGACTGGTTCTCCCAAACCTAAATTCTGGTCTGAGGGTAAAGGTTGCCCCACAGCTTGTATGGCGTCAAGGCGGTGTTGTACGGGGAATATCTCAGTGCGAATGGCAGTAACTGCCTGTACAAGAGCGGTACTGGGATCCCCTGCTACCTCCATGGGAACCACGCAGAAACAGGCTCCTTAAACTGACAGGTTTCTATCAGGCTCCCTAAACTGTCAGGTTCCTTGAGCTGATAAGATGACAGAGTCTACCGATAAGTATGCATGATGACACAACCTCCCTTAATCCCACACTGTGGAATCCCAATTGTTTACTGGGAGATTCTGGAGTGTTAGGCCAAGGTAGTTGAAAGGCAGCAACCAGGACGCAAGACCCCAGGCTGAAACAAATAAGCTTCTAGAACCAATATTATACCAGCCTAACATGATCCCTAGAACTCTGAACCTCAGTGAAGAATTGCAACTTCATCATCCTAGGCCCCATGAACAGTAAGTCAGCCATGAAAACCCCTAACTGTATTCATCTCTCCATTGAAAGCTACCAAATTGGTCAGCTAGCTATTTATGAAACTTAATTTAGGAGTGGCTCTGTAGTAGACACCTCTACTTCATAATTACAACCTCAGCACTAATAACTGATCAAACAGACCCAGATGGTCATTGGACCATATCTGCCTGACAGGTCATCTCTCTCCATTCTCTTGAATCATTAACTTGCAAATGTATTATTGACGAAGCAAATCTTTAATATGCATAGTTGCCTTTCACCTTCCTGGCTACAGCACAGTCTTCACCCAGATGTGGTCAGACCTCCTCAGTAGTGTGCCGACAAACACGCTAGACAGTTCAAGAACGCTCTTGATAATATAGGGCTCTCCACTGAGGTTAAGGAAGTCACTCACAGATGAAGGCATTCATTCAATGTCATCACAGCAATTAATATTCCTCTACAAATGACATTGCATATTATGGTCCCATGGTCAATTGATGCTTACCAAGTGGCACCACCCACCAAAGGCAATTCATTCAGCTCTCTCACAGCCGATTACCTCCTTCAGATCTCCAAGGTAGATAACAGAACTAGACATCCAACATTCCCTTGAACTGCAACGATTCAACCAACAACCGCCCTATCACGAACATCCTGTACCTAGCAAAAATACTGGAAAAACCCCCATGTTATCTGAATGTAGTCAACAATTATTAGTGCAAAGTTTGGTCAGGGTTTCTGCAACAATTTAAGAGAGTCAGTTGCAATTAAAAAAAACCATCAGACAAATATTGCAACTATCACAAAGCATTGAGAACAACATCTTAAAGTACATTTGCTTGGGATGTGTTTCTGGGAGACTCAGCGGTTGAAGCCAGTAGTCTTGGTTTGAAAGTCCAATGTTCTACCGGCTGAGGTAAAGGATTGTATTAGAACAGCAGGATTTTCTCCTCATGACATGACTGCGAATGGTGTAATGAAATGCAGCTCCCTCTGCATTCTATCATTGCCAGTTGCGATCAGAGTTTCTGTGGCTATAGACAGGACACTTGTAATGAAACTACACATAAAACACATTTAGTTAATAGTAAAAAGAATCAAGAACTAAAGATCTTTAGCTTGGTGTGTTACTCCATGATCTCCAATTTTCTGCCTGATGGGAGGGTTGAGTCCACACGCCTCAGGCTGAAAGTCAAATAGACAACGTGCTAAAGTGACAGGTCTCCCCTTGGAAGATACTGACTTTTCCTTCTGACATGGCTGTCCAAGGAAAGGTGTGTTGGGTGATTTTCTATCTGCAAACAATTACTTCCGATTGTAAGCAGGGTTTCTTCTGCTCTCTACAAGTCACTTGTAAAGAAAATAATTATAAAGCATATCTAGTGAAAAGTAAAAAGCATTATACTTATTTTAAAAAATTGAAGTACTGTTGCTGGATATGCATCGTAAATGCATGATGAATGTTGTTCCGTCTGATTAGGGGTTTAAGCTAAAGCAGTGAGATTGAAAGTCGACTGCTGTCACCACTGAGCTAATGGGTCTCTTTCCATTAAAACAACTTGTTTTTTTCTTTATGATGACTATGAATGTTATGAGTTAATCTCCATGTGCAAAACTGTTACTGCCAAGTGGACTCTGTGTTTCTGCAACAATCTACAAGCTCCATGTATTACATAAAAGCATATATATATATATTTATTCAGTGAAAAAAACTTTGTTAAAGGGACGTTATGGTTAAGTTGCGCTACTAAAAACCTATGAAATTTAGTGAAAAAAACTTTGTTAAAGGGACGTTATGGTTATAAATAAAACCGAAAAACCCTTGAAATTCGCCAGTTATGGTAAGCTAAGCAACCATAACTCGCGCCACCCCTGTGCACTTTTAAGACTAACACCCACGACATCAAAGATGACATCACAAACAGCCTTATTGACATTGCGCCTTGCTTTCTCCATTTGTGGACCAAATGAAGAAGAACAAAACCACATTTCCATGACCTTCCCAAGTCCTTCTTTCATTGCAAATTGCAAAGAAATTCCAGACACATGTCCTAAACTGTTCCCTCCACAATGAATTATAATTATATCTGGATGTTGCTCTGTCTCCAAAGTAGCACAGAGAGGTAAAAAGTCCAACCACTTCATTCCACGTACTCCATGCCAGTGTACTTCTACATATGGGAATCCACGATCTACAGCTATTCCACAGCTTTCTGCATGCACCTTCAACCAATGTATCCACAAGTCTCCCAAAATCCAAACAATCTTTTTTCTGAAACACACAGTCATAGCTATCTGTTCTTCTCTCAGCAAAAAGAGTATCTGAGAAACCCTCTCCTGGCACAACACACCCACTAAACTTTCCTGACCCATCCCTTTCTATGCTCATTCTCATTTGCATGGCTTTCCAACCCAAAAATCCCCGGATGTAACACCCGATGTCCGCGAACTACCGCCATGTCCGCGGACATATCGTAACATGGACAGCCCTTCTACCATTTCCACTTCACTCTCTGTGCCATTCCATGCTTGGATGTAGCTAAGAAGTCACATGACCATCCACCAATCACATCCAAGACCTCTACATCTAACTTCATCATCATAGATCAGCACTGCAAATGTACTGTGAATCTCTCTGAGTACAAGTGTCATTTCATTAGAAAGCACCTTCTACAAGAAATACTGTACAAGTCTCCTAGATTTCTACTTGGAGCTCCATGCATATCCATATGCATGAACACAAACTACAGGTATACATATTTTCTGTAAAGTACATGAACACATTTTCTACTTTCATATAAACAGATTAACTGACTTTTAGCTTGTATAATCTGTAAAATGAATCTACTGTCTTTTTTCAATCTCCTAAAATCAACTGTCACTTACAATCCTTTATACTATTTAATTTCTTTATACACACACACACACACACACACACTCAAATCATGTTGAACTAACATTTTTGAAATAAAATATATAGACTACACATAGTCAAACAAAATTGCATGCACACTCTATGTTCAAACCTCAAACAACAATACTTGTACAATTACACAAAGGTTTTAAATGTTTTTATTTATTTAATTACTTACATTTATATAGGACAAGCAGCCCCTGACATTGAGGCACTATTACTTGCAAAAGCTTAGTTACAGGAATAGTGGTATTCAGTGGTACATTATGAACTCCACAAGGCATACTAAAGATATTTTGTTTGCTACAGTTAGTCATTGCAATACAGTTTATTCATTAACATATGATTTGTATTCAACTGGTGCAACGTATTTTATGTGAATAAGATAGTTTTAATGGTTTTGAGGAAGGCGCAGAGGATGTCAATTAAAAAAAATCAATGTCTAAATTAAAAACAGTGGTATATACAAACAAAATTACTAATATATTTCTTTTACAATTGCAGTGAAGACCATTCTCCTGAAAAGAAGCAGCCGATTTTGAAGTACAAAGAACAACTAAGAAGTAACCTGCTCATTTTAGAATAAAAGTAAGTTGAATACCACCATAACATTTCTATTATTACTCAAACAAACTGTAAAATTAATTCATGCTATTTCTGTGCCTAAAAATAGAGATTCTGCACCATTCTGTCCAAAAATCCCCATTTCTTAAACAGCGATTTACAGCCAGAATGGCTCACTAATTCCTATTTTTCGACACACAAATAACCCAACTCAGCCACTACAATTTTGATGTTATAGAACAAACAACTGTTTTAATTGTATAGCATTAGATTTACTATTTGTACTTCTCCACACCACTAGCTTACTTTTTTCTGTAATCCGAACCGAAGTTTAGTAACACATTAATTCAAGAATACCCATCCCTACTAGTTGTAGTTGCCCAATGCACAATCACACACCACAACATACATCTTTATCATCTTACTGAAACACTCATGCACACAGCACACATACATTGCAGAATACCCCAACCCATACCTTCTTTATTTTTTTCAACAGACCCTAAAGAATGCCTACCAAAAATCAAGTCCGTAGAAAGCAACGCAGAAGTAGAGGAAATGAAAATAAGTGTCCAACATAAGCATCCATCTCTAGCAGAATTTGTAAAAAAAGTTGAAACAAAACAGCTAATACAGTCATTTAGTGAAACAAAAGAAGTTTCAAGTACAAAAACTTTGCCTCCTCTATCAAAATGTAAAACAAACCAGAAAACAATTAACAGAAAATCAGCTATCACTACAGACAAAACTGCTTCTATAAATCTTGATATAGTGCAAAGTAAGCATACCAAGAAAAGTATTTTAGCCAAAATGTTCCGTCACAAAGTCCTTCAAAATCTTATAAAAACAGGAGAGAAACCAGGTTCAACCTTTAAAACCTATCGTAGGAAATTAATCTTAGAAGCGTTGATAGACAGTGCAATTCTTCTCAAAAGAAAGTTATTTATTTTAGTGTTAAACAAAATGAACCCACTAATAACTAAATTACAAAAAATACTTCTCAATAAACGAAATGTCAACAGAAAGAACTTCTTAAGTATCTGCGGAGGTGGATGGAGTCACACTACAAGCACAGAACCATACTTTAATGAAGAAGCATACAAACAAATACAATTGCCATACATAGCAGTGGTCGAGGTTATGAAAAAGTTAATATCATAATGAAACAAGAAGTACTCCTTACAAAAATATGCCCTGAAAACCTAGAATTACCCCTCCATTCAACTGAATCAGAACGTCTAGTGTACAAATGGTCATGCACGTCAACGTGTAACATTCCCAAAAATGTTTTCAAGTCTTTACGCCAATTCCTCAATCAATATGTGAAAAGCAAAGACAAAATCAAAATTAAACTACTGCAAAATATGGATACCTGTCCAGTACGCAAGTACACAGGACTACAAGGACATTCATTGGCCTGCATTACAGGACCTACTTGCAAAACCACCTTCCATGATATCAAAAGTATATCAACACATCATTCAACTCTAAGAAATCTAGTTCATAAACTGTACTATGCTAAAAGTCCTGCTTTAGCACTAGCCAATTTAAATAACATTCTTCTACATGGTACAGCAAAAGACCTACTTGAAGCAATCGACTATATCCAGAAAAAATATTTTGGAAGTGAAAGCCACTTACAGAATGAAATAGCTGTAAACCAAATTAGTAACAATTCTACACATGGAAACCGTTTACTACACACATACAAAAAAGAAATACTAAAATTTAAAAGTACATCAGCTGAAGCACCAAACCATGTGTGTGTATGTTGCCGCAGAACTTTTTATAAAAGTAACACAAAAACAGTAGACCTATCATACAAAATAGAAGACAATGAAGATTCTAAATGGTTTGAATTAGCTCACTACCTTATAGCAGAAAACAAATATGAAATAACTGACCCCTTATACTTTGCAGTTACTGCACTACAAAACTTGACAACAACCAAACTCATTCACGTGCTATCACAAATAATTTGGAATTATATCCACTACCAAAACCCCTTCAACAACTTAATTTATATGAGAGCATCTTAATTCAAACAATGCACCCATTTCAAGCAATAATAAGCCTTCAACTAAAAACTGCAAAATTACCTCCCTCTGAATTAGTGAAAGGTATTCGTGGAAAAGTAGTGTATTTACCATTAGATCTAAAAGAAAATGTGCACACTCTACGAGTGCAACGTCCAATGCAGCAATCTTTAATTATCTTAATAAATGGAGTACCTACAAAAGACCAAAAAATTTGGCAACAGCTGGTAGATTTACATAAATTTAGAGAAGCCTTGCAATATCTTAAAGAGAATAATGAATATTACAAAGAAATTAATATTGAAGAAAACTTGAAGGATACAACTGAAATAATTCAAGAGACACAAGAAGATGGTCAATTTAAGCTCCTAGATCCTGCTACAATATCAAATACTTTAGACCAATATACAATTCATCCATTGCACTCTAATGACACCATAGAAGATGCATTGGAAACGTACCAAATGCGTCAAACAAAAGGATCACCAATCAGCATATGGGAAAAAAGTATAGAAGCACGTGCTTTTCCTCTACTCTTTCCTACTGGCAAAGGAGGAAGGTACAATGATAGACCTATTCAAATATCAGCATCAGAATACCGCTCATTACGGATGTATTCTGAAGATCCACATTTTGTCTAAATCTGGGAATACATATTCTACCTACTCTTTGAAAGTGAACTAGCAACTTTATGTTACGGAGTTGCACACATTAAAATGAGGATCGCACTTTCGAAATATGACAGCTACACAATTATTACAAAAAGTTCAACAAAAAGATGAGATTTTACAATCAAATATTACAAATCTATTAGCAAATATGCGTGGTACTAAAGAGTACTGGTTTTCGACATCATGGAGATGTACGTTGTATGATCAGAAACCTTGGCCCACCCACTTGGTTTGTTACATTAAGTTGTGCAGAATATGCATGGGAAGATTTCCTACGCATATCAAACAAAAACAAACATAGATATACTAACACCTTGAGAACTTTGTTCTCTGGATCCTGTTAATGTTTCAAGATATTTTCACCATCCATTAATTGCTATGCTACATTTTATTTGTAATAAAACTGTTCCTCCCCTTGGAGAAGTGCAACACTTCTTTTGGAGAAAAAATACCAAGCCAGAGGAGCACCACATATCCACATGCTTTTATGGATTAAAGATGCTCCTAAATTTGGTCAAGACAGTGATGCCACTGTTTTACAGTTTATTGAAAAATATGTCACTTGTGAAATTCCATCAGAATCCACAAATCGTGATCTTCATGCACAGATTTTACAATCTCAAAGACACAAATGTGGCAAATATTGTCATCGCAAATACAAAAACAAAGGGAAATACTACACCAAATGCCGATTTGGTTTCCCTAGACCAGTTACAAATACAAGTCAAGTGAAAAACCTCATGTCTTCAGTTAGACATAGTGTTTAAGGTAAGTCACCTAGAAATACATATTACATACAAAGAAAAGAAGAAAAATATATCAATGATTACAATGCAATCATTGCCCACTTATGGAATGCAAACATAGATGTGCAGTACATTGCAGGCAATTCTACTGCAGTTGCACGATATGTCACAGCATACTTAACCAAAGCAGAAAAGACAGAGCTGCAAGACCTCTGGAATGACCTGTCATCAGATAAAACAGTGTCTCAGCAATTATACAGCTTGGGCATAAAAATGCTCTCCCGTAGAGAATGTGGATCCTATGAAGCAGCTGTTCGTTTAACTGGTACTGCATTGTATGGTAAATCTGAAAATATAGTATGGCTAAGTCTTGGTCCAGCTAAATCTAGAAAAAGAGTTCTAAAATCATACTAAGATATAGAAACAACAGCCAAACATGATCCCAACAGCCAAGACATTTTAAAAAACAATTTATTGGACACATACTACCCAAAAAGGAGTACCACTTTGGAAACCATGTGTCTATACCACATAGCCCAAAACTACACATACAAAAATAATATAAAACCTGATGAAAAAAAGGTAAATACAGAGTGACAAACTGTGAAGGCAGCTTAGTAAAACTCACCTAACCAAATTTAATTAATCATATCAAATTGTCATTAAAGACTCCTCAACATAAAGAAGTATATTACATGTCCCTGCTACAACTCTTTAAACCATGGAGAAAAGAATTAGAAATACTAGATAACTATGACTCATATGAAAACGCTTTCAAAGCAAATGAAAGCACTATAACTGATGTAAACTTTACACAGTACAAAACAATGTTGCACAATGAACAGCAACACGAAGAAGAACTCCAGGCCCAACTAGATAAGGACACTCCTGACAGTAGTCAACCTTCTGTAACAGGAAGCCAAGAACCACTGGGAGAACCACTAACAACAAATGAGACAGAATTAGCTATGATAGAAGTAGAAAACACCATGTGTCAGTATGAAGATAAAGAAGACTTAACTATACTACAATCAAAACTAAACAATGAGCAACATAGCATTTTTCAAGAAGTAACAAAAGAAATTGCACATGATGTACAACATGAAAACAAAAAATGCACCTGCCAAAATTACAAACCTATACTACTGTACGTCAGTGGTGAAGCTGGTTCTGGCAAAACATTCCTAATCAGAATCATCAGCAAGTTCCTTCAACAATTGACAAACAACAAACTGTCAGCTGTTGTCACTGCCCCCACAGGTGTAGCTGCCTACAACATAGGTGGTGTCACTTTACACTGATTACTACTCCTGCCAGTAGAACACCAAAACAAATTAGACTATTACAAACTTTCTACAGAAGCTGCAATGGAACTACACAGAGTATTGAAACAAATGAAAATGCTACTAATAGATGAAGTGAGCATGGTGTCCAACCTAATGTTGGCTTTGATTCACCTCAGATTACAAGAAGTGCTCAAAACAAACTATGAAGAGCTCTTTGCAGGAAAACACATTATTGTTTTCGGAGATCTTCAATTGACACCAGTAAAAGGTGAGCCTATTTGTAAAACATTAGGACACAAACTGTGCCGTAAAACTGTTGGCAGCATTGGAAATGTCAACCTTTAGCAACATTTCCAATACAGAGAATTAACAAAAAACATGCGGCAATCTGCAGATCTCACTTATGCCAACATCTTAAAAAGTATCAGAGTTGGTATACTTTCTAAAGAAGCAGAAGCAATATTGAAAACCCGGCACATTCATGCACTTTATGGTGATAATGCATGTGCTAAAGATGTTATGGAACAATTAGCCCACAAAAATGTCAATTGTATGGCCTTAATGCCAACTCTTGCAAGCTGTTTCAAATTCAATGAAATAATGTTAAGTAAAGAAATACAACCAATAATGGAAATTAGCACCACAGACAAACTAGATGTACATGGTATGACACTACCCATGTGTGACCAAGCCACAACAAGACTAAATAGTTTAGAAAAATCAATCTCAAACAAAGCAGGCTTGAAAAAGATATTAAAATTATCCTTAAATTGTAGAGTAATGCTTAAAAGTAACCTTGACGTGGACCAAGGACTAGTTAATAGAGCACTGGTTACAGTTGTTGGCTTTCAAACATACCCACGTGACAACAAAATTCAGTTTGTCAATATTCTCTTTGACAAACCTTCAGAAGTAAAAAGGATAGGACGCTCAACAGCTTGATACCTTCTCTTCAAAGACATGTATGTAGCAGAGAACAATTTTCTCTAACTCTTGCATACGCAGTCACCATTCATAAATCACAAGGGCTTACCCTAGACAAAGCAATGATAGACATTGGTAACACAGTCTTTAAAGAAGGCATGAACTACGTAGCACTATCACGCTTACGTACACTTGACGGTCTATTTCTAATCAACTTGGATGCAAGTAAAGTAAACGCTGATATTCCTTGCATTTTAGAATACAATAGACTTCGCTCACTATACACCCCCCATCTACACACATATTCTGTACCACAAAAAGTAAAAAGTTGTAAAAGAAAACTAAATCCAACAGAAATGCAACAGGATGTCACTGCAAATCCTCCAAAGAGAGTAAAAGAAACTAAAACTTCATCAAGTACCACAAACATAAAAGAACCCATTAGGGAAAGTAAACCAGGTACTTCATCAAGGAAGGAAGACAAACTAAAAAATAATCAATCAGATACAGAACTACCTGGTCCATTTAAACTCTCAAATATAGTTGGAGTAAATTGCTAAGCAAATGTAGCAATGAATATTCTATTTCAATTGCCACCAATTGTTGACAACATTTACTTACACAGTACAGACCAATTGTGTTTGCAAATGTTAGTACTTCACAGAAATGCAACAAACAATCCTGATAACACGTACAGTGTTTATGGAATAGGACATCAATTGGGCTACTGTGCTGGAATGGTTAAATTCACTATAAACTCACAGGAAGATCCACAAGAATTTCTAATATACTTACTACAAGTACTGGAAAATAAAAACATACCTATGAATGAAATCTTTCAGATTTCATACATGTGGAAACATACATGCACTCTCTGCAACAATGTGACACAAGAACAAATCCCCAATGAACGCTTCATGTATATATATATATATATATATATCAATACCTAATTGTGAATCCATTCCATTTCAGCATCTTGTACAAAATACAAACCATGGTACATTATGTACTACCTGCAATTCGTATAATCGCTCCACTTTACTAATACAAACACATAGTAAATACATAATACTAATGCTTCTACGTTACAATGCAGATGGTACCAAAAACAACTGCAAGCTGACTGGATTCCCACATGGTCAAGTATCACTTGGTAAGAAAACCTTCACAACAATAGGTATAATCTACCACGCAGGAGCCACAACCAATTCAGGGCACTACACTGCATATATAAAAAAGAAATGTGGATGGTTTGAATGTAATGATAGTACCATTACTCTAAAGCAGAGATTACCAGCAAATCTTTCAAATGCTTATTTAATGTTCTTAAAACCAAAATTTAATAACCAAACTGTACTAAACATGTAGTCAAAAAATATAAACTGTTAGAATATTCCAAAAGCTATCCAACTGCCCAAAGATTCTACAACTAATCAGATAAATGAATACCACTAAATTAGACCAAAGAAAAGACAGAATACGCCAATTGGTATCTAACTGCCCCAAAATTTTACAATATCCAAACAGATAAATCAATACCACTAAAATATATAAAAAAAATAGACAGTTAGAATACGCCGACTGGTATCTAACTGTCCAAAATTGTACAATATCCAAACAAATAAATGATATGTTACTGCTCCAAAAAACTGCAACAAGCCAATATATACAGCATTAGCCAGAAACAAGTGAACACTGAAAACAAACAAACAAATAAACTGTAGCATAACAGTAAAAGGTTTTTTTTTTAATCCAACATGGATTTTTTTTTCCTCCCACAGACCCAATGATTTTAGCAACAAACACAGAAACTGAGCAAATTGCACAGTACTCTGGTTTGTAATCTACTAAATATGAGGGTATAAAAAAAAAGTTGATTATTCAATGTAATAAATCATTACAAAATACCAATACTAACATGCTCTTTTCTTTTATCACAGAAATGAACAGGAAATATATGTACTCCAGTTACTAAACCAAACAGTAAGTATATTATAATAAATACAACCATCGCAGCATATCACACCCATAGTGGCTTATAACTTTGTTCCTTATAAATTTGTTTTTGATCCTAAAGTTATAAGCCACTATGAGTGTGATATGCTGCGGTGCTTGTGGCCAGGGCATAGAGTCTTGGGTGCATGGCCAAATGGCCATGCACCATGCACCCAAGACTCTATGCCCTGGCCACAACCACTGCAGCATATCACACCCATAGAGTCAAACATTTCAACTATGGCCTATGGGAACTTTTAATGTCCGCGGACATAATGAGTGTTCTTAGAACACTTTCAACTTGCCAGCGAACAATACGGACAGCGTCCTCAGGAGACCCCCATTTTGTTTATTTACGAACATTTCAGGACACCGTGAGTGTTCTTAGAACACATTCAACTTGCCATCGAACAATACGGACAGAGTCCTCAGGACACCCCCATTTTGTTTATTTACGAACATTTCAGGACACCACGAGTGTTCTTAGAACACATTCAACTTGCCATCGAACAATACGGGCAGCGTCCTCAGGACACCCCTATTTTGTTTATTTACGAACATTTCAGGACACCACGAGTGTTCTTAGAACACATTCAACTTGCCATCGAACAATACGGGCAGCGTCCTCAGGACACCCCTATTTTGTTTATTTATGAACATTTCAGGACACCACGAGTGTTCTTAGAACACATTCAACTTGCCAGAGAACAATACGGACGGCGTCCTCAGAACACCCCCATTTTGTTTATTTACGAACATTTCAGGACACCGCGAGTGTTCTTAGATCACATTCAACTTGCCAGCGAACAATACGGACACCGTCCTCAGAACACCCCATTTTGTTTATTTACGTACATTTCAGGACACCGCAAGTGTTCTTAGAACAGTTTTAGCTTGCTTGCAAACAAAACGGACACATATTGCATCCTCAGAACACCCCCCCATTTAGTTTATTTAGAACATTGTTCTTAGAACACATTCAACTTGCTAGAGAACAATACGGACACCGTCCTCAGGACACCCCCATTTTGTTTTTTTACGTACATTTCAGGATAATGCGAGTGTTCTTAGATCACATTCAACTTGCCAGCGAACAATACGGACACCGTCCTCAGAACACCCCCATTTTGTTTATTTACGTACATTTCAGGACACCGCAAGTGTTCTTAGAACAGTTTCAGCTTGCTTGCGAACAAAACGGACACATATTGCGTCCTCAGAACACCCCCCCATTTAGTTTATTTAGAACATTTCAGAACAGCCGTAATGTCTGCTGACAAATCGAACACAACAAGTGGATCTACCACATAAAAAAATACAATATTTAACCTATCTCATACTCACCCACCCTCCCTAAACACTCTTACACACCAACACACTCTACTAAATACAAATTTTAAACCAGGTTTCACCGTGCTGTCCGCGGACGTCCGCAAATCCAAGATGGCGGGCGCTACCGAAAATCTGACGCGCTTCATGCTCTACGCCGTCCAATCAGCAAACACATTGCATGTCCGCGGACATGATGCAAGCTGACTGGCCAATCAGGACACTGTCCGCGGAGTGAACAGGGAAGTGTGTCCGTGGACCGAACACAGATGTCACAAATTATTTTGTGACCTATTTTTTGGTCATTTTTCACCAAATTTGCAAAAGCACGCTTTCGGGACCAAGCCGCTACTCCTGGTCCAAACTTGGTGAAAATCTGTCCAGCGGTTTGGGCTGAAGGCGCGAGCAAATTTTTTTCCTCATTCAGTCTATGGGGAAAACAAAGTTTTGGGACCCCCCTTGTAACTTTACCCCCCCCCGGACGAATCCTCACCAAACTTTGCAAAAAAATTCAGAGTGGGCTATATACTTCTTTCACAAAGTTTGGTTAGGATCCGTCCGGGGGGGGAGCGAAGTTATAAGCTGCCCAAAAAGTGCTCTTCCTATGGAAACAGCAACTTAACCATAACTACATGGCCACTACCGTGGCCATGTAATATATATATATATATATATATATATATATATATATATACACACCACACATACCTGGGTGGAATTAGAGGTGGTCCGATACAAATCAAGAGAAAACAGAGAATGTTGTTTTATGGCTTCGATATACAGACTACCTGTTTTTAATCTGGAAGGGATCAGAACAAGGATGGTTAGACTTTGTCAAGCTATTGCATCAGAATACCAATAACCTTAGATTCACAGAAACACAGTCAGACTTGTATCACCTTTCAAGACATCAACTTGAGGATTGTGGATCAGTCATTAACCTGCAAATTGCATAGAAAACCAACAGGATCCAACACGCCATTGCATGCAGCAAATGGACAGTCAGAAAATCTGTTGTGGAGTGTTCCTTATGGCGAATTCGTGAACACTTTAGGGGCTTATGACTCAGAAAGCAGAATCACGGCTCAAGGTTTCAAATGACAACTCTACCACAAGAAGGTGATTGAACAAGCATACATAAAAGCGAGACAGCAGGATAGACAAAGTCTACTAACAGGATCCCATAAACAGGAAAAGTTAGACACAGAGAAAGATCCAACACATCTTATTCTTACGTTCGATAGCCAAGCCTTGGTGATCAGACGAATATTACAAAAACACTGGAAGATCTTATTAGCAGACAAGGACCTCTCAGATAGCTGGAAGGCAAACCCAGATATCAGCTTTAGAAGAAATTGTTCCATCAAGGACATATTAGTACAGAGCTTTATGGCAAAAGAGGAAGAAAAAAATATGGGTAGGTGTCTCAAACCAAAAGAAGGGCTTCTTCAAATGCACGAGGTGTAATATTTGCAAATATGCAAACAATTGTGCATCATTCAATAGTGGGGAACACTATTCCAATATTTTAATAGGATTACCTGTGAAACTGATAACGTGGTGTATGTCTTGACATGTGCCTGTCGAAAATGGTATATCGGCAGCACTAAGTCTAAATTAAAGATTCAGATTCAACAGCATGTATGAGCTATTTTGCACAATGATCCAAACTACCCCATGGCTAAAAATGTTTTTGACTGTCACAAGAGCAACATGGAAAGTTTTGGTTTCTTTGGAATTCATAGGATCGGAAAATGGCCCACAGGTGGGTGACGGAAAGGATGCTTCGGCAAAAAGAAACGCTGCATTTTAGACTTTAAAGCAAATACCCTAATGGCCACAACATTGACGAAGAACTGTACACTTTTTTAGGTCAATGAAATGTGTTGATTACTTGTTTTCCTAAACATATTAAGCTGTGGATGTTTTGTATTTGTGTCCTTGCGAAGAAAGGGTTACTTCACATGTCACTGAAAATGTTCCACTATGTGCATTTACTTTTATTTTTATTTTTATCTATGGGTGGTTGCTTCTCTCACTTTGTATCAATGATTTTAAATGTATATATTACAGTGTTGGTATTGGTCGAGGTGTGACTTAGGCAGATGATGAACAGGCTGGTTTACTATTTCTAATGTGGTGTTTGTGTCGATATAGTAAAAAAAAAACACTGTTTATTCTGTGCCCGTCCAGCAATCAAATATCGATGATTATTCTTTTGGAGGATTCTCAGTGGTCAACCATCATGTATTGAAGGATTAACAAAATATTGGCCACAATGATAATGCTGGGCACAAAATAGGGTGGAGACATATGGATCGAATACAAACGCTCTGAGGCAGTATGAAAGATACACCATGTCAGTGTATACTGTGAGAGATTAATACTGAGCACTATGCACTCTATCTTTCCAGCATTATACAAAGTGTTGATATAGTGTGAGAGGCAGTGAGTTAATTACAATCCTATGTGCCACATACTAATGCCGTTGAGCGTTAGGTTAGCTGAACTATGCATATCTGCACTGGGAACAAACGTTGCTAGGTATTTTTTTTTTTTTTGCTCATTTCCAGGCGATTTTACTTATGCTCCAATTTCATACTTTTCTTTCAAGTATTCATTTGCTTAAACCTTCCAACGCGGTTCATAAGAATCTATACATGGAGGTAATGTGAGGTACCAGTTGAATCCTATATAGTACCTTATGTACTCTATTTGTTGAACATTATGCATCTTTATACATTTCTGTTATGCTATATGTGATAGCGTGTCATACCTAATTTTATGTGCGCAACACCAATGCTGCTGGGCAGAATACCCTTTAGATTGTCCTGATATACACTGAAAAAATGCTGCTAGGCACTATGCACCTTAAACATGGAGCAGTATGTAACATATTGATTCTCGGCGGACATTGAGACATAGTAATGTCAGGCAATAAGCACTTTATATTTGACAGTTTACGGACTAATGAGATTAATATGTCAATTTATAAACAATTCATTGAAGCATATGGATACAATCGGAATGCAAAATATGAGGTTTACATAAAACGAATTGTAATCTACTCAATTTGTGATTTAAAGTCGAAATTTACAGCAAATTATTGATTTCCAAAAAGAAGGAGTAAAAACAAACGAAATTAATGAAGAGGACACTTATCTGGTATAAATTGCAGTATGCTTATCTAGAAATTATTCGTGGCTAGATACATATAGGAGTAACCATCCCAAGATGGCCGACAAGGAAAATGGGTGAAACTAGTCCCTTTCTGCCTTTGATCCTGCCACACACCGGATATTTTAATGTGCACGTTTGAATGGGGCATTTGTTGTGAACAAGCGGCGAGGTAGCCGTGAAACGCAGCGTCAACGCTACCGAATTCTTGGTGATACACTATGGGAGTGCCATACTCTTATGGCTTACTTTTATGGCTTTTAACAATTGATTGCTGTGACTTTTTCTACAAAACAACAATAAAGGAAGTATGTATTGAAGAACTGGTATCCTGATAGTTATGTTGAAATCGCTACGGAGAGTGCCACTCATCTGACTGGTGTAAAAAAATCAATAACGAGAAGAATACATTCATTTTTTCTCTCTCTCTCTTTCTCCCTCCCCCTCCCCCCCCCGAAAAAACGAAAAAATGTGAAGGATATACTACGATGGTACAAGTTATTCTACTTAATAAGTGGATTGTACGTACCACCAAAAAACTGTGCCCACTGTGTTACTCAGTGACCCAATATATCTCCTTTTAAAATATGCGCGTTTTTCCATAGGACATTGCAGTCCACCTTGAGTTGAGTGATGCTCAAAGGCAAGCAACCAAAGCCAATTGGGATCAGGGTTTCCGTTACTATCTTTAAATGCCTTGCAATAAAAACGCGTATAAAACATTTTGTGAATAGTACAATGCATCAAGACATAGAAATGTACACTTTTCCCTCCCAGTGTTCAACTCCAATCCATGGTGCAAGCAGGTCTGCCTAATAAGGGGTTTCCCCCACCACCCTGATATTGTGAGTCTAATGCTCTACCCACTGACCTAACAGTTCGCACATTAGAAAACGTTTGGGCCTCATTACGAGTTCGCCGGTGCAGGAAAAAACTGCAGTAAAATTCTGGTAACAAAATTACCATCACTGCACTGCCACTTCCCGCACCCGGAATGCCAAGACTGGAGAAGAAGTAGAGGATTTACCTCCAGCTCATACCTCGAGGTCAATCCTCTTCGTCAGTACTAGCACATCAGTAATACCACTCACGATACATCTGATGAAGTCCCACTGAATCCTTAAATCAGTCCCACTGAATCCTTAAATCAGTCCAACTGAATCCTTAATGCTCACGATACATCTGATGAAGTCCCTCTGAATCCTTAAATCAGTCCCACTGAATCCTTAAATCAGTCCCACTGAATCCTTACCGCTCACGATACATTTGAGGAAGTCCCACTGAATCCTTACCGCTCACAATACATCGGAGGAAGTCCCACTGAATCCTTACCGCTCACGATACATCTGAGGAAGTCCCACTGAATCCTTACCACTCACGATACATCTGAGGAAGTCCCACTGAATCCTTGCCGCTCACGATACATCCAAATCCAAAACAGGGATTAACACCACTTTATGGTTGCTCGTAATCCTGCAGATCTGCAGGACCAAGTGGCAGTAATGGTGGTAAACGGGTTTGGTGGTAATTGCAATGGAATTATCAAACCCATAATGAGGCCAATTGCTTTTTCCATCAAACATTTATTTATTTATTGTGTTTGTTGGTAGCGCTCAGACCCGGAGGTATCACGGCACTAAGAAAGCATTACAAAGTGAGTTACAGTATGGTAAGAACAGTAAGGTTACATTTCTACATAAGTAGTTAGTCATGACAGTCAAAGGTGTTTTGAGTGATGCTCCATCTACAAATGATCAGTGCCAATAGGTTCAGGGTTTATGCTGGTATCTTCAAGTCACTTGACATGTAAATGAACATGAAACGGACGTGAATGGTACAGAAAGTTAAGAACTGGTAATTGGAAGCATGTTTCGCTTGGTGTGCAGCTTCATGGTGCAAGTTGCTCTGCCTGATTGGAGTCTTGAAAGCAACGCCCACAGATGGAAAGTTGAAGACTCTGCCCACTTAGACAACGCGGCTCCCTTAAGAAAACATTTCTTTTTTTTTCGTGCGACATGACTGCTAAAGGTGTGTTGAGTGATGCTCCTCCATCCATCTACAACCTACCACTGCCAACAATTCTCCACAAGTCGTGTGCAATGAAAACAACCATCAAAATGTTGTGATTAGTACAAAGCATTAGGGACTAAAAAATGTAAAGCATGCTTGCTTAATAATTATCTTACCTACAAAACACAAGATTTTCTGCTTGACTGGTGGCTAGAACCCACCACTGTAAGGTAAGACGTTCAACGCGCCACCCACTGAACTAACAGTTCTCCACTAAGAAAACACGGTTATTTTCCATGCGATATGACGGTAAAGGGTGTGTTGAACAAGGCCCCATCCACAAACTGTCCCCATCCACAAACTAAGGCCAAGGTATGAATAACCTTTGTGATAGGTCATATGGGGATGGAGAGGGATAGGACGGGCTTCCATCCTTTATAAAGTGGAAGCCTGGCATCCCAATTAAATGAACTGGTATAGCCTGGCACCCTATTGTAAAATGCTATAGTGGGCAACAATGGCTTGATTGCTGAATTCACTGTGCTGATGGAATAGCCAGCGTTCTTCTGGTACCGCTCTACAATTAACCAAGAATAACTCATTGAATTGGAGCAAAGATGGATAGGGCCATGTAGGGAATGATTATCAACCTTCTCCATTCTTTCAAGCACCCAGGGCATATATAAGGGGATAGTGCATATATTCATAAACATAAGGAAAAGAGAATGACCTTTGAGAAAGTAATTGCCTGGTAACATTGGCCAATTCTTCACAACCGTATGACATACTGGGCAGCCGTGTGCCATAATAGGGTTTAGGGGATCATAGCTTATGCAGACATATCACCTTGTGTCATGGTGATCTACTAGGAGTCAGGATAAACTCAAAACGACTAGTTTAGAATGATGGATATGCTTTCCCAATGCTGGGACCTTCCTGATGGTACCTACAAATCCCCTATTTATGTACAAATGTAGGAAATTGGCAATTCCTGGCAGAGAGGACTGGTACTTTCATTGTAGTTTTACGTGTTGGATGCAGGAATACTCTACACACTGAGCGGACAGGCCTCGATGTGACTGTCGCTGGTGCCCATCTGCGAAGCATCAGTGCCAAATGGGGTCAGACTTTCTGCTTCTACCTACAAGTCACTTGTAACGAAATGAATCCTAAAACGAATTCTGTAAATCACAGGATGTATTAAGAACTGTACATGTCAAATATTTTTGTTGTAGCCTGCAGACACAGGACACGTTTTTCTGTGCGAGTGCTTTAACAGAGTGCACAGAGGTTCAATGTCCAGTGTGAAAGATCTCGCTACATAGCAGCTCGCTTTTTCTTTATGACGTTACCATGAATGGTTTAATGAGTGAAGCTCCACCAGCAAACTCTCACTGCCAGTTGGGTCCAGGGTTTCTGCTACTATATACAAGTCCCGTATAATAAAAACAAACATAAAATACATTTACTGAAAAGTGCAAAGCATTAAGAACTAGAAATGTGGACTTTTTTTCTTCCTAGTTTGCAGCTGAAACACCAAGGAGAAAACTATTCTGGCTGAGTTTAATGCTTTACCAACGTGCACTAACGGAACTCCTTTCAGAAGACATCGCTTCTCTTTCAGTCATCGCTTCTCTTCCAGTCATGGTCTGTTGAGTGATGTGCCATTTGCATACCATCACTGGCACTTGCGATTATGGACTCTGCTGGTATTTATAAGGCACATGTACAAATAATGAACATAAAACACATTTTGTCAATAGTGCGAAAAATTCAGTTTGCTTGGTGTGGAGCCCTACAGTGAGCGTTTGCCTGGTGTGGAGCTCTACAGTGAGCGTTTGCCTGGTGTGGAGCTCTACGGTGAGCGTTTGCGTGGAGCTCTACGGTGAGCGTTTGCCTGGTGTGGAGATTCTACGGTGAGCGTTTGCCTGGTGTGGAGATTCTACGGTGAGCGTTTGCTTAGTGTGGAGCTCTATGGCGAGCATTTGCCTGGTGTGTAGCTCTACAGTGAGCGTTTGCCTGGTGTGGAGCTCTACAGTGAGCGTTTGCCTGGTGTGGAGCTCTACAGTGAGCGTTTGCTTGGTGTGGAGCTCTACAGTGAGCGTTTGCTTGGTGTGGAGCTCTATGGCGAGCGTTTGCCTGGTGTGGAGCTCTACAGTGAGCGTTTGCCTGGTGTGGAGCTCTACGGTGAGCGTTTGCATGGTGTGGAGCTCTTTGGCGAGCGTTTGCCTGGTGTGGCGCTCTATGGCGAGCGTTTGTCTGGTGTGGAGCTCTACGGTGAGCATTTGTTTTGCCTGACTGGGGTCTTACTCTTCGATCAACCACCCTGAAGTCGAAAACACTAACCAATCAAAATACATACCTCCATTCAGACAACCCCACCTTTTGCTTAGGATGCGACTGTTAAAAGGTGCCCTGAGTGATGCCCCATCTGCAAACGAGGACGGCCACTACGGGTTTCGGCTTCCATCAAAAGGCACCTGTAATGAAAATAATCCTACAACAAATTTGGGGATAGCACAAAGCATCAGAAAGTACACATTTAAAGCATATTTGCTCAGTACACAGTTTATTTCCATGGTGCAACAGTTCTGCATCACTGGCGGCTTGGAACCTCCCGCCCGAGTTTGAAAGTTCAATGCTCTATTAGCTGATCTGCTGGACCTCCCTCCCATGAACACATCACTGGGAAGGGTGACCATCAGGAGGGAGTGGGCACCACCCGAAGAAAATAAACTTCACTTATGCCAGTTATCTCTCACGATACATTGTGCGGTAATCAAACGTAGAAGACCAACCATGCTTTCCTTGGGACAGTCCGCTCGGTGGTAGTCAATAAACTACACAAAGTTCAATCAAACCAAACAACTTTAAATTCTTTGCATAAGTCACTCAGTGAAAAAATAATTACTCTCGTGGTCATGTCCTTTAAGGTAACCCAATATATTTACCTTGTACAACATGAAGGCAGACACAACATGGCCAATGCATTTGGGACCAGTGGTCCATCATCCAGACGAAATCTGTAAATAAAAGAAAAAAAAACATCTACCAGTGAACTCTCCAATGAAATAACTGCATAAATATACCAAAATACTAAAATGAGGAAAAGAAACGTACAAGTCTCCAGAAAGTGTGTGCTGGAAAAGATGCTGCAAGAGTATAATTGAAATGAATAATACTTGCACACGGTAAAGAAATGAATAGTCCTAGAAAGCACAGTTCCATCCAAGTGCAACAAATGCCTGAAGCAGCCAACCAAACGCCCAAGGCTGAGCTACTACAAAAATGACCTATAAAGAAAGAAACAAGAAAATGAAAAAAACATTGAAAATCATTCTGTGATATAAGAAACGGGTGATGGGTTACATTCAGTTCCAAAAATGGACTCACCAAAGCTCAATAACTCAAAAGTGATCTCACAAAAATCACAGTATCAGCAACAGCAGAGCACACAGGATGCTATTATTTATTTGTGTTGCGTAGTGTTCACTAAAACCTTAACACAATGCTACATCAATTTATCACCAAATACAGTTTCATTCAATTTAACTCATAAAAGATATTTTACAAAAAATGTTAACCTCATAATTTAAAAAAAAGAAAATATCTTGCAACAACAATCATAAAAATATAATACTTCAGTCTTAAAATCATAGGCTAATAATTTGTCAGCCTCTCAAGTCCTTTTGACATACAGCCACTTTTTCTTCCCTTCTTAAGGAATGAATTATACCAACTTAATGTACAATAAAATGTTATAAAGTGCAAATAGCATAGATTTAGAGCAGTAGTCTGAAAGTAACCACCCCCAAAGCCATTCCCAAGGGCAAAGAGTTAAATCCGGACGAATTTTCCAAAATATTTCATTCGTAGAGCCTGCCGATTTGTGCACTCTACACACAAATGATAATGAGTTTGTCAACTGTCACACAAAACTGACAAAGCAAATTTTCCCAGCCATCGACCTTCCATTTGACACAGTGTTCCTCAGTCAATAATATATGTAACAGAAACCTGAGAATGGACTTTGCCATTCTAACTGTTGCTGGTTTTGTTATTTTAGAGGCGCTCACATTGAAGTCCCCAAACAAAGAGTGTGTCGAGGGTTTCATGAATTCATCACAGAGCTGGATTTTCTTCCATAAAATGTTTGTATTTGTATTCATTGAAGTTATTCTGAGCTCATTGCAGAATACCGGCATTGGGACTGATTGAGAAATTCCTAAAGTGGCCGCCATATTTTTCCCTCAATGACATCCAAATTAAAGTCCTCTAGCTGACATCTAATCGATATCTGATTTTTGAATGATTTTCAATTCACAAAATGTAACCAGTGACCTCAATGAAAACTTCCCAAATCTACACAAAAAGGGTTCACTCTGTGCAGCAATGAGTGAATCAGCAATTGCTTTCCTGGCTTTGCAAACATTTGAAAACCAGGGTACACCAATTCTGAAACTTCAACGATGGACCCAAGTTTTGGCCAGCTTTTCTGTTTCCTTTTGAGGATCAGCATTTTTGTTTTATTCACATTTATGGCTAAGTTATTTATACTGGCATAGTGTGAGCAAGCTTTCCACAATTTAACAATACCCACTTTAGTGCAGTCTAACAGGAGGATATCGTCACTGTATGTTACCCATGAAATTGTTTTTTGAAAATACTACTAGCGAGATAAAAGCGGCCCTGCCCGAGCCCTACCCCATGTCTGACAAATATTAACTGAAAAGGCAGGGTGGGGGGGCAGAAAACATCCTTGACGTAGTCCATTAGGAGTGTGTACTGCTCTTGTATCTTCAGCTTGATTAAGAAAGTGACATTTGTGGGGAGTTGTAGGATGGCACTGAGTAGATTCCAGGAGACTTCCCATCCCGCCAGGTTCCAGAGCAAGTTTCTGTCTACCTTATCGAAAGCTAGTGATAGATTGACTCTCACCACATAGATTACTGGGATTGTTCCCTGCCAAGTTAAATGCTGAAGGTAGTCAATCACGATCCCTGCTGTGGTGATGCTGATCCCCACTCTTAACTCAACCCAATTGGTTTTTGATCGCTCCGCTGGACACTGCCCATGCAGTTAGGTCTCTCAAAATCAATGATGCAAATAATGTTGAGTCAACGTCCAGCAGAGGGATCAGTCGATAAGTTGCACTTATTTCCCTTCTTGTAAATAGGTACAATGTTTGCCGTAGACCAAGTCACTGAACTTTTATGTTGGGAAATTGCTTCTCTGAATAGGTTAGACAGTATGGAAGCCCAAAAGGGGGATCCTCTTTAAGCACCATATTACAAAGGCCATAAGGGCCAGGGGCCCTAGAACAGCTACATTTCCATATCAATAACTCGATATCCTGGGTGTCAAATACTATAGTCCAACTCTGTTTGGTTTATTATAGCTTTGATTGTATTTGAAGGGGCAATTAGGTTTTGAAGTGGTTGACCCATCTGCTCTCAGCTATTGGATTTTCTTGGGCTCAGCATTGGAAATGTTTGCCTGAATGTACAAGTTTCCAACAGCTGATATCAGATTTACGTATAAGAGTACCTAACATAGCTTCACCTTCCAGTTGGTACGTTATTGATATTTGGGATTTAACTCCATTTTTATATTTCTGTTCAATCAAATTTATTTCAATCGTAGTGTCACTGGTTTCTCTCTTCATTTTCCTTATGTTAATTCTCATTTCGTTATTTTATGGTTTAGTTCTTTGGCAAATTGAGAAAGTAGCGATATTATGATATACTACGGATTCATGAATGAACCTCTGGAAAGTGGAAGTACAAACTCTGCGCATTGCAGATTCTCCAGCCTCCATCCACTTTTTCTCCAATCGCTGCTCTAAATTTGTCAATTATGTTGTTGGACCAGATGTGCTGATTTATGCTGGTTTACCAATACCTTTTAGCATACTCCTCCTACATACAGGGGACTTGGGCCAAAAAAGGATCCCATAAGAATCTGGTAATCACTGGCTGCTGCATCATTAATTTTAAAATTGTAACAACAATAATTAAATAGGTTTTCTGTGACAAAGACAAAATCCAATTCCCGGAGACTGGGTGGCACAATGTCAGGTATATTGACCCTATCATCTACAAGAATCATATGCTACCTCCTTCTCCTGTACGTTTTTAGTGCTTTAGACCAACATTAGCTAGTGACTGTTGACACTAATATCAACAGACAGGAATCAGTCCAATACCATAGTCTTTTTTATATAGCAAATTATACTTATTTATTTCATAAACACCTCTTCTACAGAGAGTGTTTCTTTGCTATAAGCATATATCACAACTTACATTTCATAATTACATACATCAATTGATTTAATTCATCGTGGAATAGTATACAGTACTTGCACGTTTCTTGTACCAAGGTAACATATGTTGACAAAAAACAGGGATTACAGATGTCAATTAATTTCCGAACAAATTCAATCAGAGCCTCAAAAGGCATCGAAAACGAAAACTGAGTGCTCTTCTTTCTAGGTTCTTACAATCGTGCACAGTGTATGTTAGTGTGGACGTTCCACTCATATAGCCTTGCATTGTCGTTCACCTCAATCTTTTCTCTGCCTCGCTCAGTCTCTGTGGGATACCCAATTTCCGTTATCCCAATCTCTTTTTGCTGAAGGATGTTTAAAAAAAGTGTTGTGTCGACGTTTCAGCCTAAAAATCAGAAGGTAGGCCCCAACCCAGGTAGGTATCCCCCATCATTTCCAAAAGGCCTTCGACATGACAGAAAATCGTTGTTGTTTCAATGATCCTCAATCGTCTAACCCCAAATTTCCTTCAGACATTCTTGTTCAGTAGGCAATACAGGGACAGCTTTCTCATTTATTTGCCGCTTTCTCAGACAGCTGTTGCTACCTCAGTCTTTTAAGCGCTGTGGTTGTCTGTTTGTTCTCCTCTAACAGCATGCCAGTCTCCTATGCGGAGTGCTGGTATACCTAGATACATTCGGTCACTGGCACGTTTTCTCCGATATGCGCTGGACCGTCTATGTTGTCAGCATGATTTCTTTATAAAGGTCCCCGATGCAGTACAGCAAGGTCCTCTCTGTAGAAGAGGTGTTTAATGAAATAAATAAGTATAATCTTCTACATAAAAAACACTATGGTATTGGACTGATTTCTGTCTTTTGATATTAGTGTAAGCAGTCACTAGCTAATGTTGGTCTTAAGCACTAAAAAGTTCAGGAGAAGGAGGTAGCTTGTGATTCTTGTAGATATTGTAACTTCCCTGTTTATATCACAGACCCCCCAATAAAAAATAAATAAAAAAATCAAGAGTTTGACCTACCGTATAAACGAGGTATGTTGATCCTCCAGGTCCCCTTAGACCTGCCCATTCAAGGGAACACAGTACCATTGTTTAAAACAAGTTGACCCAACCAATCCTTTTTTGCACTTAGGGTCCTGCCTGGTCAGTCGCATTTCCCTTCTTCATTTTCGAACAGTCTGCATTGAAATCACCTGCTACTGTTACAGAGCTGACTTCTTGTTTTCTGTACCAATCTGTTTAGATATTTTCAATCTTTCCTGTAAGGGTAGCCTGTGAAATTTCCACATAGTTACAGTAGACATTTACAATTAATTGAACCATATCATCCAATCTTGTGCATATCTGAATGCAAGGACGACACTTGGCTACAACTTCATATTAGTTGCTATTTTTGAAGTTGCTGCAATCAATAATCCACCACGTGGTCTCCCCAATTGACTTCAGAGCTCGTTGTTGAGTTACTAAGAAGCCTTCTAATACCACTGGCTCCAACAAGAAGGTCTCCTGCAGCATAATAATATCTGCTTCGTCTAATTTGGCTATGGAGTTGTCAGACTGAATAAGGTGGGAGAAACCATGAGTGTGCCAACAGAGGATGTTAAAAACCAGGTCGCTTGGATCTTGCCTCTGTATTGCCAGCTGTTGAAGTGTTTGCAAACCAGGACCAGTCTTCCTCTGCCTTCACCATCTGAGAGTATTTTCCATCATGACAAGTCTTCTAGCCTGGTTATTTCCTGCTGAACAAACAACGGCTTTACTCACCTTCAATTCCAAAGTGAGTGCACCTCAATTTCAGTTTATGATTGTTAAGACTATATACAAAAAAGATAGTGTTTATTAACACATTAATTCTACTTTTAACTGGGAGTATTCAGTCTCTAGGAATATTTTTTCAGAAAGCAACAAAACAAAGATGAATGATTCTTTGAAATATGGACAATGATGATTGGAAAATGTTTGGACTAAATCAGCATTTTCCATTATGTTCAATTTTAGAGTAAATATATTTTTTAAAATATTAGTGTACTTTCTTCAATGTATTCCAATTTCTTTTTTTTTTTAAAACACAGGTTCTCCAAGGTATATCCTTTTTTTCAGCATTTGAGTATACATATATACTTCCAGGATGGCACTGGGAAGTGTTCACATTAAGAGAAATGGTACGACCATCTAAATGCTTTGATGTTGGCTTGTTTAAGAGACACAATATGTCATGTTAACGGTTTTCACAGCCAGCATGTGTACACCACGTTGTATGCAGTTCCCATACACACAAGTAAAAAGAAGGGACCACTTTGAACTCTTTAAGTATCCCATTTAAAGTGGAGATCCCGTTAATACTGTTGTCATTGTTCCTTTTCAGGACATTTAACTGTCCATGGTAAAAGCTTCCTCTTTGTAGAGGTATGATTTTGCCTACTATATTAATGCAAGCGAAATAAGTTCCATAATGAGGGAACTCGCGTCCCCTGCATAATATCTTGGCTTCAAAAAGATAAGCCAAACATTTTAGGGAAGGGTATTCCAATCTTCCGAGCAATATTTGAGATGCTGACAATAATATTTGATGTTTGCTTATTTTGAAGACTTGAAGGATTCAAGACAACAATTCAGTATGTGGTGCACAAGCGTTTTATTCTTAAGGCCCAACGCATTTCGCAATTTTCATTCTCTTTTAGGTGCATAATTCAAATAATTTGTATAAAAAACATCAGGTAATTCATGTGCTCTAATGTGCAACAATTCTTCAGTATCAACTAGTTAAATATTATCTGAAAAAGTTTGGCCTATCTTTTTGAGCCCAAGATAGTCTGTGCAAGGGACGCGAGTTCCCTCATTAGGGAGCTTATTTCGCTTGCATCAGTTGTGCAACCCATATGCCAGGGTTGACTTTGTCCTCTGCAACTAAACGTTGTTTTGTTCTGAAATTTCAAACAAGTATTACTTTCACACATTGATTGAATATACTAATACAGGAGTGCACGGTATATCGTTCTAGATTTGCTTACTATATTGACACGGTAATGTAGCTATAATAGCTATATTTGTTATAATTGAGTTAGGTTGCAGTTAATAGCTTCTCGGAATCAAAATACTGGTTATTTTGTTTTTATTAGGGAGATTGTTGAGACATATTGAGAACCATAACAAATTGACAACTGGTTGGCATTGAAATGCAAAGGACATAGCAAAATCCCACTTTATGATTTTTTATAATAGTTTCACCGTTTCCTAACATTGAATAAGGGGGACTGCATGGGCCTTTAAAAAAATATGAACAGAATTGGGATCATGGTAGATCTGGCCACTTGGTGAAACACCAGATTAAATTAGATTTACAAGAGTTTCTTTTTATATGCATTTAAATTTGTAATATTCTCTTTGTATTAGTAATTCATTTTTATTAATTATTTTAGAACATTCAAAAAAACATGATGAAGGGATTTCACAAAACATGTAGAATTATTGCAAGACACCAATTGTGCCCTCGTCTTTACATCCAAACAAGTAGTTCTTTGAACCCTTTTTCGTACATAAGGTTTAATTCACATTACAAGGAACTGTTTTGGTTAATTTAAATTCATAGGAATTATTTTTAATCAGAATGATCATAATGAAAATTACCTTGTACCATTCATAAAATGGTACATTTGATAATGTATGTTTATGTATAAATTGAATGAAAGGGTCAGATTTCAGAATCTTATTAACTTATATGTTTTCAGAATATTTATAAATGTGAATACTTTACTTTATTTAATTGTTTTTTCAAAGTTTATTGTTCGAATAATTGTTTACTTATTAATTATTTTCAATCAATCATAAGTGATTGATTATTTATTTTCAAAATACTGGGAAGTTTTCCCATGGCAAGTGTGACGCTGCTCCTGCACAGTTCTTCTGAAGAATTGTGTTAGAAATTCATTTCAGGTGGTTTGGGGCTGTGAGCTACTTAGTGTACGCACACATATTTTATAGGTACACCAATGTTTGTTGGAGCTTGTGGACTCCCACATTTTCAAATGTCATCATTGAGGTCATTTCTGAAGTCATTAGTGTGCTTAGAGGATGTGCAATGGGGGCTCATAGTCAAGGTGGCTTAACTACTAACACCTGCCGAATTTCAGGCATTTTGTTGAATTAGTTCAGCACCTTAATCTCACTTCAACCACAATAACTGTTTTAAATAAAGTTTTTCACTGAATTTCAAGTATTCTTTCAGGCTACACCTTGCACGACCTGTTATTCCAAAAAAATGTTCTTCTGCTACCAGACCTGATAGTAGATCCTTTCTTATCAATGTGTGTTCTGAAGCTAAGGAACAAGAATTTCAGCTTTTCTTTGTCCACTTAATAAGAATTGAGATCTTCAGCAATGACTGCCAAGTCATCATCCTAGTCAGTCCCCCAGCCCCCCAGACCTCCCTGCTTACCGCTTCCACCCAGTAGACTCTCAAACTTAGGTGCATTCTTCCCCTGTTTTTGAAAATTGCACTGTCTCAGTATTTAAAATTGCATTGTTAAACCTAGGCCTTTCTCCCTCTATTCAGGATTGTCTAACTTAGGTGCATTTTCTCCTGTCTTTGTAAAAATAAAAAATAAAAGAAAAAAAGAAATGTGCATTGTGATATGTTCCTACATTCTGAGCATCGTCGTCTAGTCCAATTGCTTAACTGTCTTGCCTCTCACCGTCTCGTCTGCTGGCAGCCTGCCCTGTGTCCTTGCCTAGTGTTCTCCCCTCCCTTCTCCCTTCCCTCTCCATTGCTCTCTCCTCTCTCCTTCTACTCTATGGTGCTCTCTGTCTCTCATATTTTTTCAAACTTCTTCTCTATTGACTATGCTGCCCTCCTCACTAAATCTAGTAGGAAGAAGTTTAAAAGTGACATCCGGGCATCCATCCCAGGCCTCCCTATCACTGACACCTATACCAGTGCCTCCTCCGGGCAAACTTTCACAGACATCCTCTTTGTCATTCCCTCGCCCAACCTATGGACCCTACATATGGTCTCTGTGCTCTCTCCTGTCTCTTCCTCTCCCATTAATGGTGGCACCCAGTGAGATGCCCTCCTGGCCTCCTTCCACTCTAAGGTCATCATCAATGTCTATGTGAATGGCATTGTCCTGGTCTAAGGCCCTCAGGCCAACCTTCACCTCTTCGATAGACGCTTCCCACACCTCACCAATTTCCTTTCTTCTCCTACTGTCCCCTCTCCCCCCTACACGGCTTCCTCGCCTCCCCCTGCAGCCTCCTCCTTGGCTACATTGCCCTCTCTGCCCCCCCTTGGTCTCCTTCTACACCTCCGCAGGGCGTACCTCTGATTTGTACCCCTTCCCGGAAGTCCTTCAAGGATGGCAACCTTCTCCATATTGCCACTCTTAACTCTTGCTCAGCTGTCAAACACTACATCTGCTGCCTTCTGGAGGAACTGGACCTCAATGTTCTTGGTCTCACCGAGACAGGGTTCATGGCCAGCTCTGTCACAAGCTTTGACACGCTCCTCCCTGATGGCTACAAGATCCTCTCCGCACCCAGGCCCAACCGCCCCGGTGGGGGTATAGCCCTGATCTTCCCAGAGTGGATTCCTGCCTGTCCTTCCTACGCAGGCCTACTCCTCATTTGAATGCCTCATCTGCAGGCTACCTCTCTCTCTGCCCTAGCCATTCCCTTACTGTGGCTACTATCTATCGGCCACCTGGTCAGATCTCCTCCTTCCTCTCTGAGTGTGCAGACCACTCCACCTCACTCCTGCTCTCGACCTCTCAACTCCTCCTTCTTGGAGACTTCAACATCCACCTGGATGCCTCCTGGACTCTTTCACACCCTCTGCGACTCTCTCACTCACTATTCTCCCCTCTGGCCCAACTCACTCTGCAGGGCACACTCTGGATGTTCTGATCTCCTCAGACCTTCCACTTTCTGCCCCTCTCACCACGCCTCTCTCCTGGAGTGATCACTTTCTCCTCTCCTCCCATCTCACCCTCTCTACCTCTCAGGCCACGCCACTTCCATCACTGACACCCACCTTCTCGGTCATCCGACCCATGAAGCGTGTGTATGTTGAGGCCTTCAGCGCCACTTTCTCACCTCCCCTTGCCCCCCTTTGGCTGACTCTCACCCTGACACAGCCCTTTCTATGCTCCACTCAGCTCTATCTGACACTCTTGATATTCTTGCCCCGGTCATGAGAATCCACCTGAAGCCCAAAGCCAAGTGCAACTCCTGGTATGACTCTGACCTCGTCACCCTTAAACGCAAGTGCAGGAGGGCCAAGAGGAAATGGCTTGCTTCTTGTACATCCTCTGACAAACTGGCCTGCCGCCTGCTCCAAAGGCAATACTGCTTCTCTGTCCTCACCAAGAAGAGAGCTCTTATCCAAGCCCGTGTCTCTGCAACATCTAACAACTCGGCCAAACTATCTGCAAGGAACTGGCCAGTCCTGCTGCAGTCTCTACCTCTCCTGTCCCTTCCCAGGCCCTCTGCACGGCACTGGCTTCTCACTTAATCTCAAACTCAGGACATCCTGTCCTCACTCTCCTCCCATCCCCCACTCCCTCCCTCTATTCCCTGCTCTTCCTCTGGCACTTCAGCAGCAACCTCTCCTCCCTCCTTCTCTGCCTTTCCCCTGTTCTCCGCAGACAAAGTTTCGAGACAAGTCCGATCTATGAAAGTCTCGTCTGAACAGGTTCACCCCTGTTCCTCCAAAACCATCAAGGACCACATTGATTCCCTGGCTCCTGCCCTGGCCGACTTCTACAGCCACTCCTTCACCACTGGAGTCTTCCCATCCACCCTGAAGCACTCCCTTGTGCACCCTCTTCTTAAGAAACACTCTGCTGACCCTTCCTGTCCGGCTAATTATCGCACAATCTCCCTCATTCCCTTCCTGGGCAAACTCCTAGAAAAAGTAGCCATCTCCCAGCTTAATCTCCACACTAAATCGGTTGGTTGTCTTCATGACCATCAGACTGGCTTCAGAGCTACCAGAAGCACGTAAACTGCTCTCCTGAACATCCGTGAAGACCTGCTCTCCAACCTTGATTCTAACACCCCTTGTGTCCTCATCTTGCTTGATCTCTCTTCTGCCTTTGACACGGTCAACCGCGCCATTCTGCTGAAATGTCTCTGCGATAACCTGGCTATCACCGGTCAGGCCCTGGCATGCCCAACTTCTTTCCTCGCTGACCGTCCCTCCCAGGTCCAACTTGGGCCCTTCCTCTCTGCTATCTTTTTCTCTACCTGCGCTGTCCCCCAGGGGTCTAACGACTCTCCCTGGCTGTTCAACCTATACCTGGCACTTCTTGCCCACCGCATTGCTGCTCTCTGCCCCAACTTTCAGTGTTATGTGGAAGACACTCATTTTCAGGCTACCTTCGGCCACCTCTTCTTCGTCTCTCATCTCTGATAGTCTGCCTGTCTGCTATCCAGTAGTGGTGCGCCGCCAATGACCTCTGCCTTAATTCCAGTAAGACAGATTCTCCTCATCGGCACACCCGCTCCCTCCTTTCCTGTCGCTCTCTGGCCGGCCTCTCTTGGCCCTCCTCCTGCTCCAACCGGTGAGGCAAAAAACCTTGGGGTCATCTTCGACTCCACACTCTCCTTCTCTCCTCACATCTCTGACGTCTCTCACACTACCAGCTGCACCTCCTCAGAGGTATTCTACCTTTCCTCTCCTTCCGCAAGAAGCTCACTGTCTCCAGAGCTCTGGTTCTCTCTAGGTTGGACTACTACAACAGCCTCTTTCTAAATCTGCCTACCTCTACTCTCCGCCCTCTGCAACTCATTCAGAACAGGACTGCGAGACTTGTCCTTGGCCTCAAGCCCAGGGATCGCATCTCTCCAGGACGGAAATCTCTGCACTGGCTCCCGGTGGCTGCGAGGATCAAGTTCAAAACCCTCTGCATTGTCCACAAGGCCTTCTGGGGCCTGGGGCCCCAATACCTTCAACTCTCTCTTCCTAATTTTCTTCCTTCTCAAGCTCTTCGCTCATCCGCCTCCAACTCCCTCAGGGTCAGTCGCTTCCCCAAGCAACGAGTTGGTGGTAGATCTCTTTCTTCGGCTGGGGCGTCCCTCTGGAACAGCCTCCCTGCCTCCCTTAAACTTGAGGAGAACCATCTCCGGTTCAGGAAGCACCTTAAAACCTCTCTCTTTACTTCTGCCTTTTGTCCTCCTCTCACCTGCTGACCTCAAGGCTGAAACTGAATCTGCACTGGTTACCTGGCCACCCTCTGATCCTGGGCCCAGGTTCCTCCCCGCCAGTCACACACCCCTGCACTTGGGGACTGTTTCTGTATCCCTTGCGTCCCACTACCAGCCCTTGCCACCTGATGTCTGCACTCACCTCTGCACTTGCCACCTGCTGCCCGTTACTTTTACTTATTGTTATTATTCTATTCCCATGGACCCCACTATCCCTTTCCCCTTCCCATGCACTTGCGCGATCTGAATGACACCTGGCCTAGTATGATCGTTGTCTATCCTCCCTTTGTTCCCCCTCCCTTGCCTCATCGCACCTTGAAACACTTGTGTATAGGCACGTTATAAATGCCATATCATAAAGATAGAAAGCTTCATTGCTTATTCAAATTCACCTAAAAAATAAAAACTTCTTTAACCCCAACAAGCATATCTTGTGCTTGCACATCACATTTTACATTTAAGCGTCTTCTTTCTGGATAGCAATTTCCATTGAAAATATGTTCTTTTTTCAAAGGGTCTGCACCCCGAATCGAAAGTCGAGATCTTTGAAGAAATATGCACATTTTTCTACCTATTTACTGTATTAATTTCCAAGTTCAAACCGTGCCTCAGTTTAATCGTCCTTGTAGGTTTTCCTTCATCCATTAAACAGCAAAATACATTAATTTAAATACATGGGTCTTATCTAAAAGATGGAGCTCTTCACTTCTGGAATGGCGAGAAAAATCGAGATCATCATTGTTAAATCTGCTTCCAGCGTTTTCCTCAACTATTTTTGCCGTTAGCATTTTTGCCACAGTGTTTTGAATGTGTCCGTTTTCACCAAGTTTTTTTTTAAAATAAATAAAAATGTTGTATGTTTAGGGAAATAGAGAGTGGACCCCCTCCCGCCATTTGAAAAACACGGCAGAAAAGGCTTCAGTGAAAACACCAATGCCAAAAAGATAAGGTGTGAACACACAAAAAAAGTTAAATCACGTGAAATGCTTGCACAATCAAAACACAGGATCATGAAGCCATGCATCGGCAACTCCTGTGCTTGTGTGGCACATATTGTTTTCAATTTCAATCCACAAATGTTACCTTTCAAATATATAATGCCACATTGCCAAACCATCAAATAACCCCCTCCCCACCCCCCAACACAACCCTCCCAAACATTTTAGGTTAATTTAGGAAGCAAAGCTTGCATATATTTTATAATAGAAAAACTGGGATTGCTTCTGTGCTTGCCACATCTTATTTTAGATTTGTGAAGTATTTACTCCTTTATTTTGTCGCTTGATAAGAATTGAGATCTTTGAAAAAGTGCATATTGTTCTCCCTCCTCACTGTTTCAATTTCCAAAGTGACTCTACCCTACCACTCTTTAACGGTCCTTACATGTTCCCTTGATCCACAAATCAGTTTTATTAATGTATATAAATGGATGGCTCTTATGTGAAAATTGTGGTAGGACATCTCCCTTGATAAGAATAGAGATCTTATATCACGAAGAGAATTGAGATCTTTGTGAAAAAAAATTAGATCTTCATTGTTAAATCACGTGAAACTCTTGCCCAATCAAAACAAAGGATGATTAAAACATGCATCAGTGCTACACACGCTTGTGTGGCACTGCTTTTTTTAAAAAGTGTGATCCACAAATGCAGGCTTTTAAAGATAGTCTCACATCCTCAAATCATAACCAACCCCGAATACCACCCTCCCAAACATTTTAAGTTAATTTAAGAAGTAATCCTAGCATTTATTTTATTTTAGAATAAGAAAATAGGGTTTGGTTCCTAAATTCACTTAAAATATTTTTCTTCCCCAGATACCATATACTGTGCTTGCCACATCCAAGTATTTTAGATTTGTGAAGTATTTATGTTTTAGATCAAGATCTCAGAGAAACGAAACAATCAAATCTACACTACCCCAGACCCCAAACATTCACAAATCCTCCCATCTTTCCCTGCCCACATGCTCGCCAGCCTCACAACTACTCTCATCGTTCCCTCTATATAATTTTATGGCCGTTTTAATAAAAGAAGCTCATTTTTTTCCCTCTATCTCAAATCGAGATTTTTATTTTCAGAAATTCAAACCCTTAGTTCCATGGGTGATCTATATACATTATTGGGTGTCGAGGGCACCCCCACTATGCTAATTTTGGTAAAAATGACTGGATGGATTTACGCCAAACCACCAAAGGATTTCCTTCATGCACTTTTTGCCCAACTTGTTTCTTATTTGACATGTTCCCCGATGGGAAAACCAGTTCAAATTGTGAAAAATAGACCTTTTTTACTCTTCATATTTTATGAACAGTAATACAAATTTGCACCAAATTGTCCAGTTTCACAGAGCCCGGGCCAGACAATTCCTTAAAAAAATTAATTTAAAAAAAAAAAAAGGATGATGACCAGTTCCACAGGTCAAAAGTTATTAGAAATAGAATTTTCCCATTTCCCCATTGATGATAGGTTTCACCTTAACTATAGAGCCACTAGCAGCCAGCCGCCTTTTAATGTGTGTGTATGTATATATATATATATATATTACATGGACGCGGTAGCGTCCATGTAGTTATGGTTAAGTTGGTGTTTCCATAGGAAGAGCATTTTTTGGGTGGCTTATAACTTCGCTCCCTCTGGACGAATCCTCACCAAACTTTGCAAAAAAAGTATATGGCCCACTCTGCAAAGTTTGGAAAGGTTTGGTCCAGAGGGGGCAAAGTTATAGGGGGGATCCCAGAACTTTTGTTTTTTCCCATAGACATAATGCAAAAAAAACTTTGTGCACGCCTACAGCCCAAACCGCTGGACGGATTTACACCAAATTTGCGGCAGGGGATTGGTCCTGAAAGCGTGCTTTTGCAAATTTGGTGTAAATCCGTCCAGTAGTTTTTTATAAAATGACCAAAATGTAAGGCAAAAAAATTAGTGATATCTCCGTTCGCTCCGCGGACGGACTTCCCGGTTCGCTCCGCGGACATTCGCGGACGACCGCGGACAGCACAGTGAAACTTGGATTGAAAATTGTATTTAGTGGAGTGTGTTGGTGTGTAAGAGTGTTTGGGGAGGGTGGGGGAGTATGAGATATGTTCAATATTCTGTTTTTTTATGTGCTAGACACTTTTGTTGTGTTCGATTTTTCTGCGGACAACACGGATGTTCTGAAATGTTCGTAAATAAACAGATTGGATTCGGTGTCAAGTTGAAAGTGTTCCAAGAAGACTCGTGGGGTCCTGGAATGTTCGCAGGGGGTGTCCTGAAGACGTTGTCTGTATTGTTCGTTGTCAAGCTGAAAGTGTTCCAAGAACACTTGCGGTGTCCTGAAATGTTCGTACATAAAGAAAATGGGGGCGTTCTGAGGACGTTGTCCGTATTGTTCGCTGGCAAGTTGAATGTGTTCTAAGAACACTCACGGTGTCCTGAAATGTTCGAAAATAAACAAAATGGGGTTGTTCTGAGGACGTTCTCCGTATTGTGTGCCTGGTTAGCTGTATCCAATGAGGGAATGGCACAGAGAATGAAGTGGAAATGGTGGAAGGGCTGTCTAAGAGTTATGCGGTCTGCGGACAGGGCGTGCTATATCCGAGGTTTTCCAGCAAATCCAGCATGGAAAGAAGACTGTAGGGTTCAGCCAATCAGATGTTGAGGTTGTGGATTTGTGTTCAAAGAGACTGTGTGTAGTGAAGATGGCAGAAGTGGAGAAAGTCAGGGTGTTGGTGCTCAGAGATATGTTTGTTCATGGTTTACAACAGTGTGCTCAATGATGCAGGCATGTTGCAAAGAAAGTTGATGTTAAAGGAGTGGAGGTGGTGTGGAGCACTGTGCCTGATTGCAATGTACAGGGAATTGTACAAGTTTGTGAAGATATGGGCAGGATCAACAGTCCCCATGTGGTAGTTTTGCACTATGGGGCTTTCCATTTGGGCTATGTCAGTGCCCCTACTTTGTTGGCAGATTTGGAACACTTGGTTCAAGCAGTAATGAACATCCTTCCAAATGCCAAAGTAATTTTTTCTGGTTTAGTACCTAGGGCAATATGGGACAATAATTCAGTTTTTTGTCCTCAGCAAAACAATGCTAGGTGTGTAATCAACCGAGGCATGTGTGCCTTCATGCTTAGAGCTGGTATGTTCTTCTGTAATAATGAGAATATTGATTCCAGTAATGCTGTTTATTTTAAAGAAGATGGCATTTCCTTATCTTTTATGGGAAATGCCATTCTGTTTTGGAATGTAAGGGTTGCTTTGGAGAAGGTTATATGAAGATTTTAGGAGTAAAGTAAGAACAAAAAAATTCAAAATAACAGGTGCCTGTCAAGCATCTGCAAAAAACCCCAAAAGAAACAGCTCTTTTCAGAGCCAACCTCAAAGGGGAAATGGGGCACACTATTTAAATTTACATTCACCACGCTCAGATTTTCGATATGTCCGCGGACATCGAAATCACTAGCTAGGGGTTCAGTATGTTCTATGTTACATGTATATAAAGTCAGGGACGTTATGGTTAAGTTGCGCTACTAAAAACCTCAGTGATGTCATCTTCGATGTCCTGGGTGTTAGTGTTAGCAGTGCACGGGGCCGCGAGTTTTGTTTGCTTATCTTACCATAACTGCCGAATTTCAGGGGTTTTTCGGTTTTACTTTGAACCATAACGTCCCTTTAACAAAGTTTTTTCACTGAATTTGATAGGTTTTTAGTAGCGCAACTTAACCATAACGTCCCTTTTAACAAAGTTTTTTCACTGAATAAGATTATATATATATATATATATATATATATATATATATATATATGATACAAGCATCAGAAATACGATTACGGTGAGTAATGTATCTGCTTAGATTCACATGCTGTGCATAGGCCGACATCTAGTGGACGCTGCGGAGTATTACAGTTTGTTTTTCGAAACTCGAAAATGGGCATCGACACAGGGCGTGCCAGTAATACTATCCCTAGTGTGACGTCCCCTGTACCCATGATCCCTCACGCGTCTAGGACCCTCAGATTGTATTTTTTATGACATGAGGTAGCATGAGGAGTAGCGTGAGTACAGATGATCCAAGCAGATAGAAGATAGATAAGATAAGACTACAAGCATCCATGCGCCTTCTCTCAGAGGGGAGGAAGGGTGGGTCGCATGTGAATCTAAGCAGATACAAGCATCAGAAATACGATTACGGTGAGTAATGTATCCCTTCTGAGGCTTGTGGAATCTGCTTAGATCACATGCTGTGCATAGATTAGCGAGCAGTGTTAGGAGGAGGTGGGATTTGAGAAGGGTCATGAGCAAATAAATGTCTTAGAACCGCTTGTCCCACTTGAGTATCTGTCTTGGAATGGGTGTCAATGCAGTAGTGCTGAGTAAAAGTGTGAATAGAGCTCCAAGTAGCTGCTTTGCAAATGGTGTCAAGGGGAACATTTGCAATGAAAGCCAGAGTGGCCCCAATGCCTCTTGTCAAGTGGGCTCTGGGCGTAAAAGGCAAAGTTTTATCAGAAAGAGTAACACAACTGGATAGAGTTGACAATCCACCTGGAGATGGCACCCTTAGAGACGCGATCTCCCTCTTTGCCTGTGGCTACGGAGACAAACAGTTGATCTGTTTTCCTAAGCGGTCTGGTCTTGTTTACGTAGTAAAGGACCGCCCTATGCACATCTAGGGTGTGATTTTTAACCTCCACCGAGCTTTTTGGGTTTTGGAAGAAAGCCGGAAGCTCGATGGACTGGTTTACATGGAATTTGGAAATACACTTAGGTGAGAACCTAGGGTGTGTCCGTAAAACCAGCTTATCCTTACGAATAGTAAAGAAAGGATCCTGCACTGACAGAGCCTGAATTTCACTGACCCTTCTTATGGATGTAATGGCTACTAAGAAGGCAGTCTTATAGGTCAGGTGTTCGAGACTTTTATGCACAAGCTCGAATGGGGGGACCCACGAGTTTAGATAGCACCACGTTCAGGTCCCATCCTGGTGGTGGGTTAGAAATAGGGTGAAGTCTCTTTACTCCTTCCATGAAGGCCTTAACTACTGGTACTTTCCACCACGACACCTTGTTATGGGAAGTGGTGTATGCTGACAGGGCTGCCAGGGGTACCTTCAGTGAGTTAAAAACCAGCACCGCATCCAGCAGGTGGAGCATGTAAGTAACAATAGTGGAAGGAGTGCAGTCAACTGGGTTGACTTGCTTACTCTGGCACCAGATTACGAATCTTTTCCATTTGTCAAAGTAGCAGTGCCTCGTGTTGAGCTTCCTAGCCTCTTTTAGGATGTCCATACACCTCTGTGGTAATTTTAGATGTCCAAACTCTATGACCTCAGGAGCCATGCTGCCAGGTTCACTGAGTTGTGTTGAGGGTGCAATGTTTGACCCTGGCGCTGGGACAATAGGTTGTCCCAGCTTGGATGTTTGATGGGTTCGCACACCGCCAGTCTGCGTAGGTGTGGGAACCAAGGTTGTCTCACCCACATGGGAGCAACTAGGACGAGGGTCATCGATTCCCTGTTCATCTTGTTGACCACCTTCCTGATTAGAGGAGTTGGTGGAAAAGCGTACGCAAACATCCCTGACCAGTTCATCCACAGGTCGTTCCCCTGGGAGTCTGGTTGGGGGAACCTGGATGCGAATCCTGGGCATTGTCTGTTTCCGCTTGTGGCGAATAGGTCTATAGTGGGGAAACCCCACTGAGAGAAGATATCTTCTACGACTTCTCTGTGTAGACACCACTCGTGTTCCTCTGGGAGGGGGTCTCTGCTCAGAGCATCCGCTAGGGAATTGAGATCCCCTGGAACATGTTGCGATGACAGGAAGATGTTCCATCTGAGTGCCCATATCCAGATTTTCTGGCCAAGCTTGGACAGATTTGGCGAGCGAGTCCCTCCTTGTTTGTTCAGGTAGAACAGCTTGGACAGATTTGGCGAGCGAGTCCCTCCTTGTTTGTTCAGGTAGAACATGGCTGTAGTGCTGTCCGTCCAGATTTGCGCTGACAGGTTTAAAAGGTAGGGTTCGAAAGCTTGAAGCGCTCTGAATACTGCCAGAAGCTCTAGAAGGTTGATGTGATTCTTGGCCACTGCGTGAGACCAAAAACCCTGAGCTGTGTGGTGGAGATGGTGAGCTCCCCACCCCGTCAGGCATGCATCGGTTGTGACTACCGCTTGTATATCGGGATCGTAAAAGGGTTTCCCCTTGAACAGATTCTCTCTTGTCCACCAGTGAAGGCTTTGTACCAGTGTTGGCGAAACGACCACTAGATCGTCCCACTGACCACTTGCCTGAGACCACTGTTTCGCCAACCATTCCTGCATGGGACGCATGCGCAGGCGCGCGTGGGGGACCAGGTAAATACATGACGCCATCATGCCCAGCAAACGCATTGCTTTGCATACCGTTATCTGGTGATCGGACTGGTATTGCGGAATTTGCAGCAGTATATTCTGAATTCTTTCCTCTGAAGGAAAGGTCAACCCCTCTTGAGTGTCTAGGATAGCTCCTAAGAATTGTTTGGATGTGCTTGGCACTAGACTTGACTTTTTCTCATTTATTGAGAAGCCCAATTCGAAGAGGAGGTCGATAGTCCTCTGAATGTTTGTTCTGCAAATTACTGGGGTTTCCCCCGTGATGAGCCAGTCGTCCAGGTAAGGGTACACCGGGATTGCCTCCCTGCGTAGGTGTGCTGCCGCCACCGCCAGTACCTTGGTGAATACCCTTGGGGCCGAAGCTATCCCGAAGGGCAGTACCTTGAACTGGTAGTGCCGACTGTCCACCTTGAAGCGCAAGTATTTTCTGTGCGCTGGGAACATGGAAATATGAAAATAGGCATCTTTCATGTCCAATGTTGCCATGTAATCCCCCTTTTTTAGGAGGGGGATTACCTCTTGGAGAGTTGTCATGCGAAACTTTTGGGGCTTGACATACTTGTTGGCAGGCCGTAAATCCAATACTGGGCGCATTGTCAAATCTTTTTTTGGCACAATGAAGTAAGTTGAATAAATACCCTTGTTTAAATGGTGTCCCGGGACGAGTTCTATCGCGTCCTTTGCTAGCAGATTGACGATCTCTTCTAGGAGGATCTTCTGGTGTTCCAAAGAATGTATTTTTTGTCGTGGAGGATGGTCTCGGGGACGCTCTAGTAGTTCTATACAGTACCCTTCGGATACCGTTGACAGCACCCATCTGTCTGATGTGATCCCTTCCCAAGCTTGGGTGAAGTTGGAAATGCGTCCCCCTACTCGGGTTGCGTGAGAAGGGACCCTGAACGGAGCGTCACTGTTTCGGTGGAGGCGTGCCGCCTCCTATATTGGGGCTGCCTCTACCTCTATCACGTCCTCTCTTATTACCCCTGCCGTAACCCTGGGTAGACTGCTGGTTATTATTGTTCCACTGTGTACCCTGCCCCTGGGAATAGTTAGAACCTCTTTGGGAATTTTGGCCGCGTGGGCGACGAAAATTGCCATGCCCTCTCTGATTAGGGGGTTTAGTGGTTAGCTGGCCTAGGGATTTGAGTGTTTCATACTCGTCCTTAGCATTCTTTAGTGCGTCCTCGGCCGCCTTACCAAACAACAGATCCGGCTCCACCGGTTTGTCCAATAGTGACGCTTGTGTTTCAGCCTTGAAACCAGACTGGCGTAGCCAAGCGGGTCTCTTAATAACAGTTCCTTCTGCTATTAATCTGCCTGCGTTATCCGTGGCATCAAAGGTTGCCTTTAAAATGCAACCGGACACGGCTCTTCCCTCCGCTGAAACTCGTGCCAATTGGCTCTTTAAGGGTTCTGGTGCGGAGTCTATGAGTGCCGCGACCTCTTCCCACTGATGGCAGTTGTAGCTGGCCAACAGGGTGGTGGAGTTGGCAATCCTTGCCTGGTAGGCGGAAGTGGAGGCCACTTTCCTGCCTAACCCGTACAGTCTTTTGCTCTCCTTGTCGGGCGGAGCCTCGGACGATAAGGGTGTTCCAGCCCTCTTACGGGTATTAGTAACAACCAGAGAGTCCGGCTTCAGATGCCCTCTTATATATAGTGGGTCTGATTGGGCCGCCTTGAAAAGTTTTTCAATCCTAGGGTTCACTGCTCTGGTGAGGTTAGGATTGAGGAGTGACGGGTCTATTCTTCTTTGAATAGATTTTAGGATAGGGATGGCCTGAGCAACAGGCCTCCTCTCCCCCACTAACTCTTCTGCAAAGTCTCTTTCCTCCTGGGCACCCTGGGTGTCGATGTGGAAATGTTCGGCTGCTCGAGACAGCACTTCATTCAGGAGTGGCTGGTTGTCGACAGGGGAGTCAGTAATGGGGGCCTCTCTTTCTACTGGGGAGTCTACCCTGTAGCGGTCTTCCTCCTCCTCATCTTGATCCTCATCATTCCCATAGTAGCCTGTCCCAGTTTGTTCCTCCACCATGCCCAAATCTGGATCCTCAACAAAGGATGTCTCTCCCTGGTAATGAGAGTAGGGCTGGACGTAGAAGGGGTCTGAAGGGGTGTCTCAAAGTGGGACCTTGCACTTGGAGGTATAGGATCCTTAGAGCCAGAGGGTGCTGACCCGTCGGGAGTATAAGCAAGAAAGTGCTCTGGGTTTTTTGCATAAAAATCAGCCAAAGATGACATTCTTGACATTACCCTATCTATGTCAACACTGGTCCATTCTCTGGAACTGGGAATGACCCTTTCTGGGAGTTTTTCAAATTTATCCTGACTAGACTTGGTAGCCTGTGCAGGGGTTTTGGTGTTATTAGAAGACGTGGACTTGTCTTTCTGTTTTTGAGGAGTGGGGTGTTCTACAGGCTTGGAAGTGGGTAGAGACTGCTTCCTTTGCTGTTTCCCTCCCTCCCCGTGACTGGAGGAGTGCTTCCCGTGTGTTTTAGGGCCCTCTGAGCTTTTCGACGCCTGGCGTCGAGGTTCGGGGGTCTTGACCCTATCCTTCGAGCGTGGAGGTAGGGGTTCGGGATCTGTAGTAATTCGGTCTGCGGGCGCCGACTCTTGGAGTGCGGCCCGAGGGTGGAAGTCGGCTTCGTCTCCCGACGATCGAGCTTCTGTGACCTTAGGGAGCGAGGCACTCTTGGCAATAGTGGATGCTTGCCTGGCGTTGTGTGCCGATCTAGATCGAGAGCGCCCAGAGGATGCCGATTCGGACCGTTCTCTACGTGCCTCTTTCCGAGAACTCGACGTGCGCGTCGAGTCTCGGTTGGACTTTGTGTGTTTTGTGAAAGTGTCATGGGAAGCGCTCGTGTCGCCGGGGGTGTTCCCCATAGCCGGCCTGCCGGTCGACCTTCCGAGGTCGGGGACTTGCGCTCGGCTATCTTTCGACGCCATAAAGCGCTCGCCGTCCGAAAGTACGGTGTCGCTGCCATCGTTGAAGGCGCCCTCCGCTGCCATGGCCTCTTGACGCCTGGCGTGGTGGGCCCAACGCTTGATTGAACGGTCCTTAAGTGTTTTAGGCTTAGACCTACTACAGGCTCTGCAATTTGCCTCGGGATGGTCCCTCGGCAAGCAGAGGTTGCACGTGGCGTGCCTGTCAACCCAAGGGTATTTGCGATTGCACTTGGGGCAGAATTGGAAAGGGGTACCCTCCATACGCTCCTTGTGGCAGTGGGCTGGTAAATGTAGGAATATATAAGTGCGTCTATATATTACAAGAGTGTAGAGTATGGCCACCCCCCAACTCTCCCTACTTGCAGGGCCTTGGCCAGCGGCCCAGGCCCGGGCCAAGACGGAAGCCTCGAGGCCCAAAATCGTCGTGCAGTCGACGGTCGAAATCCTCTCCGATCCGGCGTCGAGTGTAGAAATTCGGTATCTCGACGTTGGTGTGGAGAAGGGGTAAAATTATCAATATTTTGCAAAATTATGGCTTAGTGCCAGGAACTCCGCAAAATGCTTCCGACCAGTATGGCGGAAAAAAACAATCTGAGGCTCCTAGACGCGTGAGGGATCATGGGTACAGGGGACGTCACACTAGGGATAATATTACTGGCACGCCCTGTGTCGACACCCATTTTCGAGTTTCGAAAAACAAACTGTAATACTCTGCAGCTTCCACTAGATGTCGGTCTATGCACAGCATGTGATCTAAGCAGATTCCACAAGCCTCAGAAATATATATATATATATATATATATATATATATATATATATATATATATATATATATTCAATGAAACACATTTAGTTAAGGGACAGTTAAGGTGAAATTCAGTGAAAAACACTTAGTTGAAGTGCTGTTAAGGTGCCGATTTAAAGCAACAAATCACCTGCAAGTTGGGAGATGATGGAAGCTACACCACCTTTGCACAGCCCTTAAACCCTGACAACATCACAGATGACATCACTTATATTTCATATGACATCAATTATGGCATCATGGGTGACATCATTGGTACAGCAGATAACACTTTCAAGAAAGAGATGCAACATTTCAAATGCGTGCTCCTGCATGTAAGGGTGGATTCAGGTGCAACGCTTGGTTGGAGTTTGCATTTTAAAATACTGTCCATTTATAACAATGTTATTCTTACACATCAGAGTTCCTCGGTATTGATTAAGCATTCGCAATAATGAGATACTCTAATTCCTTTATCACTCTGTCTAAAAACAGTCCCCTATGCAAAGAAGACATTGGAGTAGTCCAATTATGACTTTAAACCTGTACATTAATAGAACACACATAAGGGGCAGTTTCCGTTTCCAAAGTCAACGTATCAACATATGGCAGACAACTTACTGTCATTGTAACAAATCAAATGCTAGGCCATGACCATGTAAAATAGCAAAGACTGAGGGGTGGCCTGCAAGGGTCGACAATGTTAAAAAAAAAAAACTTTCATGTTGTGAGGACACATAGGGCCTCATTACGACCCTGGCGGAGTGGGTTTACGCCAGCGGTATTCGCGGCGGACCCTTCCGCCCTACTACGAGTTCCCGTAGCGCCATGGAGCGGTTTCCACCTGGTTTTTCCGGGCGGAGAAATCCATGGCGCTACGGGACCTTGTTGTTAATTACGCCACCGTATTTTACGGTGGCATAATTAACGCCCTCCCCACTCCCATTATACCCTATGGGGCAAAAATGGGAATGGGGAAGGGTAAAATGGGGAATGGGGATTTACCGCCCCGCCAAGGTCGGAATGGGGCGGTAAATCCGCCAACCCCCATGGCGGTATCGGCAGCTTTCCGCCGTGCTCCATGGTGCATATTGCACCACGATCTCCGCCAGGGTCGTAATGAGGGCCATAGTAATCAGGAATAGAGTAGAAAATGTATTGGATGGACAAAAGTTGTAATCGTTTTAGTGCTGGGGTTTGAAGCTCGCACTCAATCACATTTTAGACTATAACTCCCATATCTCGGGAGGATAGGGGCAACGTGCTCGCCTTGGAAGCAAGACAACACAGAGCAACACAGGTTCGATCCCCGGGTCCATGCTTAGAAACCTCTGGGTATTAAGCGTGTTATAAATAACCCATCATATCATATCACTATTGCCTAAGCTGGGTAGGGCTAGTGGAAGTTGAAATGCAAAAACTCTGGAGTTCCAAAGCTATACCTTCAATGTAGCTGTAATTCTAGGAATGGGAATACATGAAAACTAATACCTTCAGGAGTCAACTACTCACCCTTCTGAGCAACTCCGATACTGATATGGAAGTATTTTCTCATTATAAGGGCAATAATTAAGAAAAAACTGTGCATCAATAATTAAACAAAACATGCAACGAATACAAAAATACATGTACATTTCCTTTTTGCCCATCAGCTCAGTACCGAAACAAAGAAATGTATGTCTCATGTACCCAACCATCTACGTTTGTAAAATATAAATCACATGGGCAGTGGAGACTACAAAAGGAGTTACCCCCTGACTTCCAATCGTACATCACTCCCCCGTCCCTCTGGGATCCTCTCCCACTGCTCAGGCTCTCAATCTAGGGAGCCCATAGCTGGCGAGACCAGCCAATCATGTGGGACATAGGAAAACGACATTGAAGATTAACTCTATCCGAGTTTAAGGTATGTATACCCTGCACCTCTGGACACAGGCACGGCCACCCATCCATGCACTACAGAATGCAGCTATGGCTATGCAATTCAAGTCTAGCAGCTTTCATAGCCAGCCACACTGAAACCCCTGATGGACCTCAACACCTCTGCCATTAGTAGGCAGCGACAGCCTATGAAATATTTCAGTCTAGCTGGGCACACATCGAATCTCTGGCATTAGCACTCTATCCTAAACCACCAACAGCACCAGCCTATGTGCCTGACCTCCGAGTTGCTTACTAGAGCCTAGCCAGCCCATGCAAGTCCTAACCTGGCAAAGTGCACAGACATCTTAAAATTAACTCTTAGAATCTCCCACACGTGGACTTCGGTCCCCAAGGGCGTTCCAACCACGAAGAGCATTGAGGTCATACAAATGGGAGACCGGGCGCTATATAAAATGACGAATATAATACAACTCACTCAAGGGTAAAAAACCTCCACATAAAAACATATCTTTTGCATTTTTATGTGCCATACTACACATAAATTAACCTAAAATAATTTAATTAGAAAGATTAGTGAATATTTAATACATCTGTGTTCGAATACCACAACTTTCAGAACAGCAAAACAAATACATGAAATTGTATAGTACATCAAACAATATGGTATGAAAAAGTGATACAATAACTAACATATTTGCCTCATATCACATTAGGTTTCTTTTCTGACATATGAAGATAGCAAGCATGATTCGTATTATTTGTAATATTAATGTAATCATTATTGATCGAAGTTGTTACATTTATTATCAATTACAACATTATAACATAAGAACAACATACAAACTAAATTAGTACTAACTACAGAATAATTCCTTAAAATGCTTTAGACGTCACCAGAAACATTTTATCATTATTTTCCACCCTTTAAAGGGAAAATGTGGGCAATTACATTAAATTGTGTCGTACATTTTATGGAATTCTGTAAAGCCACCAGGCAGGCTAAATTCTTTTCTGGACTTGTTTACACAATGCAATCTCATTCTACCTTACTAATTCAGTATAATGCAAAAGCATAAGGTAAGCATCATACACAACGATACAATGGTAGTGCTATTGATAATTCAGACATTTCATAAATTCCTATAAGCAGCTAGCATCATTTGAAACAATTTGCTAAATCAATATACTGGTTTTGCAAAAGAGTTCTAAATCACCAATTGAACTTTTGAAATCCTGGACTTATCTATACAAAATTAAAGTGATACATTCTTATAAAAACACTTCTCAAAAATTGTGTGCGTCCAGAGTTGGGTCATGTTCACATATGAAGAGGTGAGGTTGTCCTTTTAAGGACCTCAATTTAAAGCCTACGTAGCATGTTTAGAGATTTTAATACTATATTGCTGTATATTGGTGCTAACTTGGGTCCTGTGTGATTTTACTGGTGCGGCTCAGTCCGCTTTCTATTATTGAAGTAGGCATTTTTCAGCCTCACTTTGAACTTCTCTCAGCATATTATGTGCTGCGTTAGTCATCCGCGCAGTGGACGGGTGCAGCGGGCACGCCGTCAGCGTGCCAAAGGCGCGCTTAAGGAAGCCAGTCTGTGCCCATCAGTGCATGGACTGTACAGGGCTGGCAGTCCACGACCAATATCTGCACGGAAAGAATGGTATTGCTTTCTCCGTTTTCTCTGGCTGCCCTAAACACTAACCGGCCTACGGGCTTCATAAAATCCCACATTACTGTAATATCTAAGCAGACCAAGCAGGCTGCTGTCTTGAATTGTGGTTTACTCAATACCCGCACATTAGCTGCGCACTTTATGGAGTGCCATGATTTAGTCTCAAACTACCTGCCTGATTTCCTGTTTTTGACTGAGACTTGGCTGGGAGAGGCATCCGGCCCTCCATTGTGCAGGCCCTCCCACCAAACTACGAACTGGTGAATGTGGATCGTATTGCTACCCATCCTTGTGGTGGGGTGACCATGATTCATAAAACCAAGTATAGCATTAACTGTACAGTCCCCACGCACGCTCTCAAAATGGAATGCCTACTGGACCACATTTCTATCTCCCCTATTCTCACACTGACAGTTTTAGTGGTCTCCGCCCGCTGGGATGGATAGCATGTTCTACACAGAATTCCCGGCAGTGGCACTGGAACTTCAAATCAAATATCCTGATCTGCTTATTGTGGGTGATTTTAATCTCCCGCCAAACCCTGCCACTGCTGGGTAGGTGGCAAATTTTGATCAGCAAGGCAACATTTTGGACCTAGGATTTGCACCGTGGAGTCTATTACCATAGCCGCCCCCAGTCCTTTGATGTGGTCTGACCACTTCTTAGAGCCCTTTTCCATCCTTCAAAAGGTCCCGCCTCCGCCTTTGGCGAAATCTGTCATTCTTAAGCGAAGCTGGCTGGGGGCGTCTAATCATGTTTAACCACTTCTCTGCAGGCACACTGCAGCCAGGCTACTACTTGCACCCTGGCGGCACTGGATGCCTCTTTTCTAGCTATGGCTGATTCACTAGCTCCTCTCAGACTATGTAAACAGAGAAGCCATTCCCCGGAACCGTGGTTTTCCGAGAAACAAAGCAGCTAAGCTGCGTTGCAGGCAGGCTGAGAGAAAGTGGCGGGCTAACTACTCATGTGAATCCAAGGCTGTTTTCACCACTCTCACTATTCGTAACATAAATGGTGGGGTGCCGCAGTCAGTGGCTGACACAGACCTGTTGGGGCCCCCTCCTGCTAATGGGTTATGGTCCACGTTTCCTATTTTCTCTGACTCTGATGTGCTGGAGGCTATTCAGCACTTGAATTCGGCCTCCCCTACGGACGCCTCCAAAGACCCGATTGCTCATATCACTGCAGCAGTAAATGCTTCATTTAGGAGTGGGGTGATCCCGTCCTCACTTAAACACACTTTGGTGATCCCTCTACTGACAAAGCCCTCCTTGGACCCAGACGTACTGGGGAATTATCGTCCAATTTAGCACTTGCCCTTTTTGATGAAGGTCCTGGAAGCATTGGTTTCCCCTCTTCTGTCCACTTTTCTGGGATCGTCTCAGTACTTCGACCTATTTCAATCTGGGTTTTGGCTTGGGAGAGGCACTGAGTCAGTCTTGAACTCAGTGCTGGACAACCTTGTGCAGTTGGTGAATCAGGGCGGTGTCGGAGCAGTCTTGTTGTTAGATCTGCCTTTGACACGGTCGATCATCCCACCCTGGTCTCCCATCTTTCCGCTGCTGGTCTGTCTGGCAAAGTCCTCGACTGCTTCAAGGCCTTTCTGGCTGATAGTTCCCCGTCAGTTTCCCTCCCTCCATTTCATTCTTACCCCTGTCCCACAGGGGTCGGCGCTGTCCCCTCTCCTGTTTAACGTCTCTGTTAGACCTCTTTTGTGTCTCAATCAGTCTCATGGGTTTCATTACTACTCTTATGCTGACGATACTCAAATCCTGGTCCGCCTTGACCTCACGCAGTCGGATACAGCTATCCGGTTGAGGAAGTGTCTTGAAGATCTGGGGGCCTGGATGGCTGAAGTTAAACGGCAGCAAGTCTGAGCTTTTGGTTGTTGGGACTACATCCCCTTGTCTGTTTTGAACTGCCGATTTCTGGTTTATATCTCTTGGCCCTCTCCCTACGCCCGTCTCGTCGGTTAGGAACCTAGGTGTTAAGATCTCTGCCTCCCTTTCAATGGATGAGCAGGTTGCGGCGGTCTGCAAAACGGGCCATTTTAAGCTCTGCCTTCTTGGAAAGGTCCTTCCCTTTATTCCTGTAAAGTGTCAGGCCCCGGTTGTGGCAGCACTGATCCGGAGTGTGCTAGATGATTGCACTTCATTGCATCTGGCGCAGCCCCACTATCTGATCAACAGGTTCCAGCTTCTTCGGAACGCGGCCGCGAGAGCTATTCTTCGCCCCTCATTTGAAGCCCATATGTCTCCACTATTAAGGCAGCTTCATTGTCTCCCCGTTGAAAAACGGATTTTGTTTGAGTCCTTATGTATTGTCCATCGTGCCTTTTACAGCCTAGGGGCAGAATATCTGCAGGGGAAATGTCTGCACTGTGTGCCTACTTGCCACCTCTGCTCTCAGTCTGCTCTTCTGGCTGTGGTCCCTCAGATCAGACTGTCACACACCGGTGGGTGAGCTTGATCGGTGATGGCTCCAAAAGCTTGGAATGCCCTCCCCTTTGTTCTTCGGGGGACTGCTGATCACCTCACTTTTCATCGGCTACTGAAAACTTTATTGTTCTAAGCTGCCCTGATATTTATTGGAATTTCTTTTCACGCAGCCAGCACCATGATGCCTTTTGCTAAGTATTTAACATAACATAACTGTCCCCAATACCTATAAGAATGAAATCCTATTCAAGTGTCTCATGAAAACATAACAGTACATCCTTTCATATTATTTTAACTTAATATTTTTCTAATATTAAACACCTTAACCTAACAATTCAACTATCTGCACAGAAAATGTAGCCGTTACACAGCACGCAACCTAAATATCCATAGGAAACGTTAGTACATGAGTGGATTTGTAGACCACATTCTATGTAAAAAAAAGAATACTTTTTTTCTAGAGTGTAGAGGAGGACCCAGATAAAGCCTGCACTCCAGTCACCCATTTTGAAGTACCAGGAACGTTCACACCGAGATATGGGACGTATGATGAGCAAATAAACCAGCAGAGAGCCGCAGTAGGGCTCTGCCCAGCACCTATTAGAAGAACAGCACCCATCGACATACCAATAGCAAGAAAAGCATGGACAATAAAAGGTACCCATTGAGAAAACCTTGCCAACAAATTAAACAAACTGAAGATCGTCTGAGTACAGTCCCTGAAGAAAAAAAAAGGTCTTAATGGAAGATGAATGGTGACGTCACGAGGGCCCAGACTGACTTGCAGATAGAAGAAATGACAACCAGAGAATGATGCAAAGAGACGAAACGCCATGAACAAGGATATCGTGAACCTAAAGTGAAAGGACGATGTCGAAATGCAGAGAAGTTTAAAGCTGTAAGCAAGATGAAGATATTCGACCAATTTACACCTGTAAATCTGCTTGGAACCGCAAGAAAGCTAAGAAAACAGTGCGGCCTGCTATGCTTAGTAGAAGAGTAGTACAGCAAACACCATTATACATAATCTACCTCAAACGAAGCACAGTATTATAAGTATATTTCTACTTTGCACAAGAAGCAGAATCAACCCAGGTTACTAAAGGCCACACAAGAAAGCTTCATATTTAGCAAAAACGAGAAGAGACGGCTGAAACGAAACTCAGCAGAGGCAACTCGTGCCAGGAAAGCCAAGGTCATACCAATAGAAGAGGCGAACAGTAGCTACATTTAATTGAAACAAAGAACAAAATATCCTGCCTCTGAAAGGTCGAGATAAGAAGGCGAATGCAGGTGGCGGGTGAAACGAAAATCAAATACACTAATTGAGAGAAAAGAGACAAATTCACAGTGTCTGAGTCCCGTGACCAGCCGAGGAAGAAGAAGCGAGGGCTCTCACCTACGCTTGGCACCTGACCAGGCAGAGATATCAGAACTTTTCCAGACAGAAGATGCAGTCTCGAGGCCAACCACAGTGAAATAATTAACACATGGCTACTAAAGTGATGATTGATTGTAACAATAATCGGAGGAAGGCCGTTTAACTAAGGGGCAACCGCACCTGGCTGACCATTCTGCATGCTGTTAAGCAAAGGAGAAAGTATGCATGGGGTTGGTGCCAACCCAATCACAATGGACCAAATAATCTAGGGCCCTATAGTTAGCAGAACCAATGAGACGTCATACTTTTAGTGACGTCTACAGTAGTCATTTTTGAAGGAAGGGCTTAGACGCCCACCTGACAGTGTTTACCCAATCCCCTCACACCGTTACCATATACAGATATAGGGCCTGATCACAACTTGGCCGTTACCGCAGGCGGTATTACCGCTGGCGGTAATAGCCCTACCGCCGAACTCCCCGGCGCTAATAGCGCTGGATCACGAGTTTGGCGGTAAAGTAATTCCCCATTCCCCATTGAGCCCATTCGGGAATGCCCCATTCCCCATTGGGCTCAATAGGGAATTTTCGCGCTCTTACTGCCGGCGGATTTCCCGCTGGCAGTAATAGCGCGAATTTTAGGCAGATTTCCCCCCAGCTCAGAGCTGGGGCTAAATCTGCCAAAGCCCTGATTCGGCGAACCCTTAAATCCGGCGGTATTAGCGCTACCGCCGGATTTAAGGGTTACCGCCGAAGTCGTGATCAGGCCCATAGTACCTATGGTAAAGTTACCTTTTCCTAACCAATAGAATTGCATGTTAACTTTTGAGTGTTACACGTCAATGACGAGTTTTGAGTATAAATGTAACAACTTCTATGAAGTTCGTTGGATTTGAAGCGAGAAGGACGAACGCATCACTGCCGATACCCATAACTCCCTGTTTTTTGTAATTGTCATTAAACGGACTCCCTTTGCCAAATCATTGAGTTGGAGAAATAAATCTGCTCCCCCATCTATCTCATGGGTTCAGCTATCTTGTCTTAAAGTACTTCTGAGCAAACCTCGGCTCTATGGGCCGGCCAGGGGTCTCCGAGTACACTTGGTAGCAGAGATTGATGGTTATCGATATCGATTAGAATAAGACACCCATTGACCGTCGACATAAAGTAACTCTAGGTCTTCGGCAATATCGCAAGTCCTTTGCCATTCGGCTGAGTAGACTGTGAAGCTCCCCGTAGACAGTGGTAGTGTAAGAAAAAAAACCTGCAGAACAAGGTCTGAAGGGACCTGTGCTTCCCCACGTAACCCCTTCCCATTCCTACGGGCAGCTGAACGGGAAAAAAGCCAAAGAAGGCGGTGACAAAGGCGGTGATCCCGAGGGTCCAGACAGGAAACATGCGAACGGTGAGTGAAAAAAGCTAAGTGTTTTGGCAAAAGTGCATGCTTTAGAACAAGTGAAGGGAAAAGGTATATATATATATATATATATATATATATATATAGGAATAATGACTTGAGAATAATGAAGTAAATAGAGGAAAGATACCGGGGAGGACACCCGAGAAGAGAGGTTACTGGGGAGGACACCCAAGAAGAGAGAAGATTTGCCTTATTCCTACGCTAATAGAGCAGCTAGAAGAAACATGTATCCAGAGTCCCAAATAAAGGGAAACGAATAGACTACCACAGCGATTAAAGGCGCGGTGAAAGGGATACATTTAAACTCCATGTCGGGGTAATTTTAGTGGCAGAGATACATGTGACCAGCTGGTGTTCGTCTAGTCTGTTAAACATCTGTCTTACATGTTGTTTGTTGTGATGTCATAAATTGAAAATTTTCCTTAGAAGAACTGACTTAAATTTTATACTATTGAATAACAGATATTACAGTATACAAATTGATGTTTGAGTAAAATAGAAGATATAAAATGTTGGGGGAGAAAATCGGGATTGGAGCTTTCGGTGATTGGTGCTCGCTCATATTGTGGGCATTGGTGAAGTCACGTGAAGCTTTGACAAGGGTTATATAAGGATAAAGGGAATAGATTTAAATATGGAGGACATAACTCCATTAGCACACCTGTGCAAACAGTTGCCGAAACATGCACCTAGACTGAAATACAGTGCAGAGTGGGTTAAAGGAACCGCCCACAAGATGTTTATGCCATGGCCACAGGGCGGGTCCTTATCTAGAGCTGTTTTGCAATACATGATGACATATTTGCACGCCACATACACGGGCAAAAAGACAAACGCCTAGCTGTTCTAGAGCTTTGGAAGATGTATGAACAAGAAAAGGGAGAGGAGCCGCCAATAGATGGATACTTAATGTATGTTCAGAGGGGGGTGAGACGCCTACCGCGCCACCCGCCCCATCCGAAATGACGATTGAAGAAAATAAAGACATGGGGTTATACCCGCTTAGAGAACTTAAAGCAGCTACAGGGTATAGCAACCCGGCATATGAGTCACCTACACAAAGTAGTGACAAAAATCAAGGTAAGGAAAAGGATATCACCTCCACAGTCCCAATGGACAAGGAGAAACGCAATGATGAGAGAAGGGGCCAGACACAGACAAGTACATCTCTCGATAAGGAGAGAGAAGGTAAAAGATGGAAAAGAAGGGAAGATAGAACTGATGAGATAGCATTCGCAAAAAACAAATGGATGGGAGGGCAAATTTTATTGAACCTCGATGGCAAAGGCATTGATGACATGAAAAAAAAAGGAGAGGCTAGACAATGTACATAGAAAGGAGAAAGAGAAAGAATTGAGAGACGAAAGAATAAGGAAAAAAGATAGACAGAGACGAGAACAGTTATATCGCGAAGTGCAAGAAAGGCAGCTCGATCGCAAACAGAGAGCAGCTAATGATGAAGACAGACAGGAGCAGCGTAAATTAGAGGACGAGCAGAGGATCCAAGAGAAGAGAATAAAGAAACAAAAGGATGAGGAAATCCGAAGGGCAGATGAACGAAGAAATGAAAAGAAAAAGGAAGAAGATAGGGTCAGAGAAGAGGTGAGGAAGATTGGGAAGACATCAAAGAATTCTTCCCTGCGTACGATTCAGTACCAGGCACGTCTAGGGTGAATATTGAAGATGACTTCAACACCAGAAGCATCGGAGAAACGATCGATAGAATATATGACAAAATGGGGTTAGAACGAATACCCCAAGGGGAGGGGAAAGACGAGCGCCTAGAGAGCACTCAACTTTACGACACTGTCTCGCAAAGTAGTGGGAATAGAGAACTATCCCTGGATAGATCAGAAATAAGTAGGAACAAAGAAGACACAAGAAGTTGCACGAGTTGGGTACAGACCTTGTCTGACAAAGGGAGGAGCGCGAAAGAAAAGGAGGAGGAGAGAAGGTGCGAAAGACGATTCAAGGGAAAAAGGGATAAGATGGTCAGACACTAGTGAGTCTTCACCGAGGGCATCAGAGTCAGCCACACAGTCAGACCAACACGAAGAAGTATCTCACGGTCACAGGGGGTGTCTCCACCGCCCTATGTGAGCAGGCTTAGGACATTGCCAGGCAGGCGGCGATATTACCCCTGCAATAGACAGGAGAAAAATGAGAGAAGAGCGAGAGCTATACATCCCAATTTCCGTTACTCGAGAAAGGGGGAGCAAGACCACAATATATTCCATGGCCACACATGGATCGAGAGAATTTGAAAAACAAGCTTCCAACGCTGACATCGGGAGCCGGAAAATGGATACACAAGTTAGAAAAAAAAAGACATGAGGAAACATGTTAGCTATTGGGGATATAAAGGGTTTCCTAATTGCCATACTTGGTGAGAGATCAGACAATGTGTAGACACGGGCAGGTTACCCTGGTGTGACCACAATCAATACCGCGCATGATGGAGCTCCATTTAACAATTGCAGAGCCGGGGTATGGAAGGCATTATGAGTGCTTTACCCAGACACTTCTGATATGGGAGCCATAATGACACAAAAAATGAAGGAGTCTGAGGATCCGTTCATTTGCATACAGAATTTTCAAGACGTGTGGGTACTCGAGACTCATGAATCTTGGGGGAAATCTCTACCTGTGTTCTACCATATATTGTGCCAAGGGCTGCCAGAGCTGGTATAGAAACAGCTCAAGAAATTGGTAGGAATCAAGGCTAACCCTTGGTCAGAAATACAGGTGAGCATCGCACACTATTGCAAGAAAAGAATCGCAAAAAAGAAGCTGCACAAAAGGGTGAAGAGGCAAAACTGGTGCAGAAGAAATTGTCAAAATATGCTCTTGAGGGAGCCATGATAACTAACACAGCTGAATCGAGTATGCAGCAGGTCAATAATCCACAACAGAATAATCAGGGCAGTACTAGGTTTTACCCCAAGGGAAGAGGATTTAGAGGAAGAGGATGGCAGAGTAATCAGGGAGGTTTCCAGAATAATCAAGGAGGTTTTCAAAACATGCAAAATGGCAATCAAGACATGTCAAACGGGCAAATGATCCGACCACCGCCAGTATGTTGCTTGTGTGGGATGACAGGGCATTTAGCGCGCACATGCAGAAATCAAGACATGATGAAAAACGGTTAAGGAATAGGAGCAGGCGTGACAAATCCACCCGCCTTCGTACAACATGGACAACAGCACAGAAGCACACGTTGCAACAACAAGCGCCAGGAGCGCAACAAGATTTGCAACCTCAGAATATAGTGAATTTTCCACAAGTACAGTCCCAACAGTCACCGTAGCAATTATCACAAACGATGAGCGCAGGACAGACCGTGAACCCTGGAATGGAAAATAAAACTGGGAATGTGGGAAATCCATCAGCACATGGTGGGCCCAAACTATATGGACTAGGACAGCTCACTGGGAGCTCTGATGTGTTCTATCCTATCAGTGACACCCGACCCTCACCGGGAACCTAGGGTGGATGTCGTTATAGGGGATAACGAATATTCCTTCTTAGTTGACACGGGCACAACATGTATGTGCATACGTGAAGGCAAGTTTTACTTGTCTGGCGATGCCATAAAAACTCAGAGTTTCACAGCAGCTACAATTCGTGTTCCCTTCCCAAATGCACTTCCAGTCTCTATAGAAGAATGTGAGATGAATGTGCCTTTATTATATTCACGACAGACCCCAGTAAACATTCTGGGTCGAGATCTAATGACAAAGTTAAATATGACAATCTCGTTCACGTAGGAGGACATAGTATGTTCAACTCCAGGAATGCACTATTTGAACGTATGCAAAATGATTGGAACATATGCAGGACACACAGCTATGAGGGCTGTCCCATTAGAGCCAGAAATATTTGTGTATGGAATGTGCATACTAATGGCAGGGCTACCAGGCCTTGCAGACAGAATCAGGAGGACCCCAGATGAGTTTCTGTTTAGGCCAATAATACTGATGCACTTGGAAAAGGGACAAGTATTTCCCTTGATACAAACAGCTGCAGTATGAGGGAAAATGGCCTTGATTGATGGTTATGACGACGAAGGCCAACAATGGTGCACAGTAATAGCCATTGAAGAGGGATACCGATTGACTGAGGTCACTGATGACGATCTGTTTGAAGAACAAACAGATATGGGAGAGACAACAGTGAAGGCGAGTCTCACCTTTTGGGTGAGAATGATCAAAAGGGAAGTGCCTTAGAGAATGATGTTGGCATGAAACCGTCCTGAATATTTTGATGACGACGTGGCCCAGGTGCCTGTCTCAGTGTGGACCACATGACGTAGGCCTATCGAAAAGGGTTGGAGTGGTGAAAATTAAGCTAAAACCAGGAGCAATTTTACCCAAAGCACAACAATATCCTATGTCCAGAGAGGCAGATGAAGGGATTTTTAAGACAATTTCTGCCATGATGGTGCAGGGCATCTTAGTAACGTCAGAGTCACCATGTAATAAGTCAGTGTAGCCTGTGAAAAAAGTAAAGGAGGGTCTTGGAGGCTAGTTCAAGGTCGGAGGCCGATAAATGAGATTGTTGAGGCCGAGTTCCCTTTAGTCCCTAACCCAGCAACAATCCTATGTAATATACCTGTTGAGGCAAAATATTTCACAGTGATTGACTTGAAAAATGCATTTTTCTTAATCCCATTGCACTGTGACTCAATATTGTCAACGAGAAGTGCTATACATAGGCCAGCTGATCTTGCATGAGGAGAAAAGAGTGACCCCAGAAAGGGCTGAAGCCATACTGAACACGGCTAAGCCACATACGATAAAACATATGCAGAGCTTCTTAGGCCTGTGCAACTATGTCAGGGCATGGGTCTTCGACTATTGCTCTTACACCAAGCCTTTGCTTCAGGCCTTAAAGATGGCCCAAGTGACGAAAGAAAAAATTGAATGGTCTGAAACCATGCAGGAAGGATTTGCTGAACTCAAAAAAGCTATTTGCACAGCACCAGTTTTAGGAATTCCCAACTATGCCGAGGAACTTTACCTGTTCTCACACACGAATGGCAGCGTTATGAGGGCAGTGCTCACACAGAGAACGACATTGGGGTACAAACCCCTGGCATATTACAGTGGGAATTTGGACCCTGTGATGAAAGGCCATTTCCAGTGCAAACAAAGTTTGGCTGCCGGAGTGTTCGCCATCGAAAAAGCTACTACCATTGTAATGGGATACTCAATGAGGTTGTACGTCGAGGACTCGCCATTTGATCTTCTAGAGAAACCAAATGGCACACTGACATCTCAGAGAGCTTCTGCTTATGAAGTGATCATATCGACTCCATCGATTAAGGTAGTCCGATGTAAGATAGTGAACACAGCTATGTTTATTGCAGAGCCAGTCACTGAAGGAGAACCAATACATGACTGTGCGAACTATGAAGAATTATATGATGAAATTCCCAGGGTAAAAGAAAATGCTTTGGCGGAAGGACAAAGTGTCTTTATTCACGGTTCTTTGAGAATCGATCAACATGATGGGCAAAGATATACAGGCGTCGCTGTAATGAAACACACCGCAAATGGAGAATTTTGAGTACTCCTTAGTGCACGAATACCATCTCATTTTTCAGCGCAAGCTGCAGAATTATTGGCGTGGATACTCGCCATTGAGAATCACGCAGACCAGGAAGTAACAGTGTACAGTGACTCCGCATATGTGATGCCGACAGTGCACGCAGGCCTAGCGTGCTGGAAAAGGAGGGGCTACCTCTGACTAGACGGCACGCCAGTGCAGCACGCAGCCTTATTGGACAGGCTGATCAAGGCACTACAGCTTCCAGTGGACATAGCGGTCGTGAAATGCTCCGCCCACATGAAAGGGACAGATTTTATCTCGCGCGGAAATCAAGCAGCAGACACGGAAACCAAACGTATGGCATCCAAGAGTGAGACGATCATGGAAGTGGAAGTCACCCATACCAATGAGAGAATAATGATTGCACACACTACTCCTGAGAGCTATAACAATCTTGGGCAAACACAGTTGATGGAACTCCAAGGGGAGGCACCACAGGAAGAGAAAAATCTATGGAAACGGCGAGGGTGTTCTTTAAACTCCTCTGACAGTTTGTGGCAACAAGACAGCAATGGTAAACTGGTGATGCCTATAGCCCTGTTAAAATTAGTGCTGGAGCAGCTACATTATCTGGTACACATGACAAAGGAAAATCTAGAGGCAACGCTCGCAGAAGACTGGTTCACACTGAATTTAACCGAGCACGTTGCATTTTTTATAGTGAACTGTATAATCTGCCAACAACTCACAACTGGGCACACATTAAAAGTAAGGGGAGGAGTCATCTCCACGCCAAATGGGCCTTTTCAGCACTTGCATGTCGATAACGTCGACATGATTCAAGTATGTAATGGGTACAGATACTTAATTGTTGTGGTGTCTCCATTCTCTAGATGAATAGAAGCAGGTCCATGTACACACCCAGACTCTACTGTGCGGCCACATTTTTTGTGAGAGAAGCATTCCCCAGATGGGGGGTGGGGGTGTGAAGTCACGAGATCAGATAATGGAGCTCACTTTGTAAATGAGACTGTCGAACAGATTAGCTTGCTGCTTGGTATAAAGCACAAGTTCTCGTCGGCGGATCATCCGCAAGGTAACGGAATCTGTGAGAAACTCAATGACCTATTAAAGGAGACGATAGCTAAGTTGAAGCTTACTTTAAGAAAGGGGTGGTTGCACTGCCTTCCCTTGGCACTGTATGCACTCAGGAACCAAACCAGTTCCGACCATCTTACGCCACACGAAATAGCTGCAGGAAGAAGAATGCGCACACTCCCCTGACACCCCGAGATAGAGCTAGATGTGATGCCCAGTCAACAGGAGAAATCTTAGGGTCTGAAATGCAAAATTACCTGAATTGCATGACATCTTGTCTTACTGTAATTTCAGACCAGCTACAGCGATGACGAAAAGGGTGCAGGGCAGCACGGAACACAGAAGGAGATACTACTACAGGCACAGCTCAAGGACTTTGTGTACCATCTGTTTTCCCTGGAGATACCATCTTGGTAAAGAACCATACGAGAAAAAGGTGGGACGAGCCAAGGTTTAATGGTCCCTTTACAGTGGAGGACTGCACTCCCTCTGCAGTGAAACTACAAGGCAGGAGAGCTTAGATTTTTCTGGTAGATATCAAACCCTACATCGGAGAAAGCCCCCTGCCTGCACCCCAGCGCGAGGAGACTACAAGCGACGGTGAAGAACCACAGCACATGCAGACGAGATCAATGACGAAGAAAAAGGACGCATGAGCAACAGAAAAGTAAAGACAAAGGAACTTTTGTGAGATAGTTGTGGTTGTGGTTTCACTTTAGACATTTCTCTGAGCAAAAAAAAGGATAAGGATAGATAAACTGTGCATCCTAGTTGCAGGGTGACAAGACAATTGCACTTCTAAACCACAACATAGTTTATTGAATTTGAACTTTTGATTGAGACACACTAAAACTGTGACGAGAAAATAGCATGCCAAATTCTGATCAAGGACACATAAATTGGAAGAATACAGTACCCCAATTCCTTCTACACAGAGACTTTGTTCGGAATCACTTATGGTGTCCCACAGCAGTGACATCACCAAAGACGTGGTGACATACTTCAATCTAGTGCTAAGATCGTACCTGTCACTGGTGGGGAGGCTCACAAGTGTCACTGACTTTCTTCAAGATCCTGAAAAGATCATAAAGAGACTGCTTACTGTAATTACCGAGCAATTCCTCCTACTTCCTGAATACAGCGAGGAGAAGCCAAATGTTCCAAGCAGAGAAGGAAGTAAATGAGCTTGTCAATACATTGTTCTTTCGTATAATCGAAGACTGTCCAAATCTTGTCGGAAGAACAACAGATGTACTCACGTTTCTTCGAGATCCAGAACATCTAAGCAAACTCCTAAATAACATTGTGATCTTAGTTGCACTCCACGCAAACGGAACGTGCAGACACGGTTTACATTGAATGAGAGCAAATAGTTCCAAACCTCAGCAAGACAGGACAAATGTCCCTGTCACCAGTAGATAGCAGGTTGGCCAGCAAAGTTTTCTTTCGTTTAATTAACGACTTTCCAGAGCTAGTGGGGAGAGCTGTCGATGTTGACGTCCTCACCTTCATCAGGGATCCAGTCAATGCTAAACAGATGGGCATGCTCTTGCATGGAATCGTGATGCAAGTGGCACTCTCCAACCATCAGCAGAACTATTTGAGAAGATTTTAGACTTTCCCGTCGAGGGACAGATCGTGAGAACATTGCCAGAAATGTCCTTTCGTATTTTCTATTTGACAAAGGCAACATGTCTTCGGGAATGAAGCAGATCAGGGGCACAGACTGGGAGCTGACATACGCAGTAAAAGAGACTTGCTGAATTATTGCTTGATACTGACACTTCCCATAGCCGAGCAAAAGAACTCTATCCCGAGATAATAGACAATTCAGTATTCACAAGAGGGGGGACAATTGTGTAACACCTGAAACTCACAACAAAGAATCCGAAAGACAATATTGATTAAATGAGTACAGTAAAAGTTAACATTTTGGCGAATGATCGAGATGGAGATCCAGAGCAGCAACCATGTCCTCCCGCAGGAGGAAAGAAGTCCACTTTTCTTTGGAAGTAAATGCTGCCACCTGACATACAGGGGCATAATGTATTTGTGTATTATATTCATCATTGTTTTATTGTCATTAACGATCAGAACTGCATTTTTTATTGGTGCACAAAGCGTTCCTATTGCAGTGCACCCACCTAATGACGTGCGCATGAAACCCATGAAAATACCCAGACCTTACATAGTCATTCCAGTCCCTAGAAGATCTGATGGTGGAATGAATGAACTTGAGATGGATGGGATTAGCAATAACACACACACACACACACACACACACACACAAACACACACTTGTGGTGACAGATGAATCGAAAGCTGGAGACAGGGTCAGCAAAGCATGAATGTGACAAGATTACTGACAACCACATGCATGCAGCACGGAATGCACACACAACAGGCCTAGTGTCAATGACTGCAGAACCAAAATTCAAAGCCTCAGAGAAGAAGAGACTGCCTATTATGGGAAATATCACTACAAGTAAAGTAAAGAGCCAAATGAAGTAAGCAGACATGGTGGAAGAACTAGAGGAGCTGAAGAAGAAACCCACAGAGGCAGCAGTGACAAACATGTATGCTCCAGTGAAAAGGACAAGTACAAGCTCCACAGTACAGCCATATACCAGACCAATGTCAGGGTGGATGAGATGGGCATTTATAACCAGCAGGAAAAAGATGTATGAGGACAAGGAAAGAACTGCCAGACTTTTGTCTGCTCAAATTGCACAGATGAGGAGGCCTGCACCATGTACCAGGATACCTGAGAATCATCCAGCAAGAAGGAGCCATTTAGATTTATTTAGGGATGTAGTGATAGCAAACTACATGAAAACCTTAAGAATCAAGAGAAGCATGCATGGAGACGACAGCAAACTAAACGATTACTTGGACAGCACAGCACATTTGGGAAACACCACTTGGTACCAGCACATGAAAGAAGTTGGAAGACGAAACTCAGAAGGGGAATGCTTTGTTTGTGCACTCTTACCATACAGCATAGGGAAGTCCAAGATCTTTGTTGCTGTAGAAATTGATGTCCAGACAGCACACTGGTCTTGCACATGGCTACGTGTGAAAGACAGAGGCCAGTTCATGGGTAGTGATGCCTCCCTAATATGGGCAACTGAAACAGCCTATCCCGATGAAGATGATTATGTTCAAGACATAAAGACAAGAAACAGCGCTCATACTAGGAATCATGTAATCCGGTATGAGAAACCTGGAGTGAAAGGAGCAGAAATCAGATGGGAAGTGAATCAGAAGTTAAAACATCCGAGGAAAAACTCCAGAAGAGGCTCAAAGTTGGAAGAACAGGGGCCAAATGCAGATTCAGGGAACAGTGCTTTCACCAGATGGATGGGAGAAAAGAGTAGTAATTTGTAGAGCCTAGATGGTCACTGGCCGTTACCAAGGCACCATCGACATCGTACAGAATGGATGCAAGCCATTATGGACAAAGCTTGCAAAACTACGGACATGGGTCGAAGACAGAGGAGCACCCTTGCAGATAGTGCCACTGGAGAGCCTAAGGTTCTGCTTCAGGAATAATGGTACTAGAAAAATGTGAGAGAATCCGAACTGTGGACGAGTTTTTGATGCCCCAGAAATGGTGCACGGAACTGCAGTAATTATGGATCGTTATTGGGCATGGGGATCCAAAGCATACATCAGACTGCCGAAAAACTGGGGAGGTATATGCACCATAGTGAACATCCACGTTCCAGCATTGGTGATCCCAAAAAGTGACCTGAATATTGACAGTTTTCCGAAAGCAGATGCTCACCTGAGGAAAAGGAGATCTGTGGAACTGATGACCCGATTGAAAAGGGAAAATGACTTCTCTGCCAAATCTGAAAAAGCCTTTCATGCAATCCCATATGAACACAGGCTGTTTAGCCTCACCTCATCAGTGTTTGTTACAATTTTCATGCCAAGATTCCAAGTTGGAGCAAATACTAAATGGTTCCAGATAACCAGATGGGAGTTACTGCAGACCATCAACACGACAATAAAAGGAATCAATTCAATCAAGGAAGAGTTAAGAGCCATCTGACTTATGACTCTCCAGAACAGATATGTCCTTGACATCATCACAGCTACGGATGGAGGAGTTTGTGCAAAAATTGGAGAATCATGTTGCACATTTATACCATCCCACGATGAGGAAAATGGAACTCTAACAGAAGCCATAGGTATGCTGACAAAACTGCAGAACCAGATGATTGAAAAAACAGACGAAGTTGATGATGACAGCTGGGTTGGAGTACTATTCTCATGGGTCCCACAATGGATGGCAGATGCATTCAAGTTCCTGGGAGCCCTGCTAGTGATGATATTGCTAGGAATTTGTGTTATTAAGATAATAATCTCTCAGTGCCAGAAAACTGCAAAGAAAGCCATAGGGATGAAGATCATGATTGATGTCAAGCCAGGATGGAAGCCCAAAGACCTGACTGATGAAGAAATTAGAGACTTTGGGCCTCATTACACGGAAGGCGGTAACCATGGCGCTATTAGCGCCATGGATGCCGCCGGTAATTTACCGATTCCGCCATGGTGGATGGCGGAATTACCGCCCCATTCCAAGGTTGGCGGGGTCGTAATTCCCCATTTACCATTGGCCATTCCCCATTCCCATTTGAGCCCCCATAGGGCTCAATGGGAATGGGGAAGGTGGTAATTACGGTACCGCAAATTGCAGTACCGTAATTACCTCCAAGGTCCCTTTGCAGGTCCCGTCCTTAACAGCTGGTAAACCGGTACCGGTAATCCCTTACCGCCATCCGTGTAATGAGGCCCTTTGTAAAGGCCAGCATTCACGCACCAGAAGGAACAAAGTTTCTCTACCCCAGGAAACATCGAAACTATGTGGGAAGATGGGTTTACTGCAGCCAAATGGACAATGTCTATTGATGACATGGAATAAAGTCGAACATGTAAGGACAGCAGGAAGCCTGAAAGGAGTAATAAAAATATGGACTCCGAAGAGACATTTCTTTAGACCATCATGTATAGATCCAGAAGATGAAGAAGAAATGAACTCTGGCGATGAAGCGAAGATGAATACAGAAGAACCGAGTGAGATGAATCGAAGGACGGAATTGAAAGTGGTGGATGAATTGCCCAAAGGGGGCGGGGGGGACTGTAGAGGAGGTCCCAAATAAAGCCTGCACTCCAGTTACCCATTTTGAAGTACCAGGAATGTTCACACCGAGATAAGTGACGTATGATGAGCGAATAAACCAGCAGAGACCTGCAGTAGGGCTCTGCCCAGTACCTATTAGAAGAACAGCACCTATCGACGTATCAATACCAAGAAAACCATGGACAGTAAGGTACCCATTGAGAAAACCTTACCAACAAATGAAACGAAATGAAGATCGTCCGAATACAGTCCCTGAAGAAACCAAAAGGGTCTTAATGGAAAACGTATGGTGACGTCACGAGGGCCCAGACTGACTTGCAGATAGAAGAAATGACAACCAGAGAATGATGCAAAGAGACGAAATGCCATGAATAAGGATATTGTGATCCTAAAGTGAAAGGTCGATATCGAAATGCAAAGAAGTTTAAAGCTGTAAACAAGATGAAGATATTCGACCAGTTTACACCTGTAAATATGCTTGGAACCGCAAGAAAGCTAAGAAAACAGTGCTGCTTGCTATGCTTAGTAGAAGAGTAGTGCGGAAAGCACCATTATACATAATCTACCTCAAACGAAGCACAGTATAATAAGTATATTTCTACTTTGCACAAGAAGCAGAATCAACCCAGGTTACTAAAGGCCACAAGAGAAAGCTTCATATTTAGCAAAAACGAGAAGAGACGGTTGAAACAAAACTCAGCAGAGGCGACTTGTGCCAGGAAATTCAAGGTCATACCAATAGAAGAGGCGAACAGTAGCTACATTTAATTGAAACTAAGAACAGAATATCCTGCCTCTGAAAGGTCGAGATAAGAAGGTGAAAGCAGGTGGCGGTTGAAACGAAAATCAAATACACAAATTGAGAGAAAAGAGACAAATTCACGTGTCGGAATCATATGACCAGCCAAGCAAGAAGAAGCAGGGGCTCACACCTACGCATGGCACCTGACCAGGCAGAGATATCCGAACTTTTCCAGACAGAAGATGCAGTCTCGAGGCCAACCACAGTGAAATAATTGACACATCGCTACTAAAGTGATGATTGATTGTAACCATAATCGGAGGAAGGCCGGGTAACTAAGGGGCCGACCATTCTGCGTGCTGCTAAGCAAAGGAGAAAGTATGCATGGGGTTGGTGCCAACCCAATCACAATGGACCAATTAATCTAGGGTCCTATAGTTAGTAGAACCAGTCAGATGATGTACTTTTAGTGACGTCTACAGTAGTCATTTTTGAAGGAAGGGCTTAGACGCCCACCTGACAGTGTTTACCCAATCCCCTCACTCCGTTACCATATACAGATATAGTACCTATAGTAAAGTTACCTTTTCCTAACCAATAGATTTGCATGTTAATTTTTTAGTGTTACACGTCAATGACGAGTTTTGAGCATAAATGTAACAACTTGTATGAAGTTCGTTGGAGCTGAAGCGAGAAGGACGATCGCATCACTGCCGATACCCATAACTCCCTGTTTTTTGTACTTGTCATTAAACGGTCTCCCTTTGCCAAACCATTGAGTTGTCCTTATCCATTTGTGTTGGAGAAATAAATCTGCACCCCCATCCATCTCATGGGTGCAGCTATCTTGTCTTAAAGTACTTCTGAGCAAACCTCGGCTCTATGGGCCGGCCAGGGGTCTCGGAGTACAAGAATACTAGTCCTATCTCTACTAATTAAATAGAATATTTATAGTGGAACAATTGCAATCATGAAATGTTCATCTTCTTGAAAGTAATTGCACTTCTTATTCATGCAATATAATATGCTTACAAATGACTGCCTAATTACATCACAATCTAAACAACATTTAAAACCAGTGATGAGTGTCAAAATCAAAGTTAACTGACTATACAAAATGTGTTTATATAAAAGTAAAACTACACTGTACACTTTGTTTCAGTCGAATTAAGGAAGTTTCCTTAGGATATCTTGGCAATCTAGGCTTGAGAAGAACAGATGAATCATTGCAGACAAGCTACTTGGTTTCTCATCGCAGCCAACTGGTATAATGGCCACTGGGAATGCTTAATCTGTTGCAGAATATAATTCCAACTGTTTCAAATGTGTTTTACAACATTGAAACCAACTGTGCACAAACTTCAAAATGTTGGTAATAATGTTTGTACCATAATTTCTATATCACTACAATAAAAGTACCAAATACTTTTGACACTGCACATTTCTTAATGTAGAGTTGTTGTAAGCACCACATTGACCAGAGACCATGTCACATAATGAAACCCTATCTCAGTCTGGAACTGAAAGGTACACAAACCGCTCAAAGGGTTCACAGTCTACAATAAGATGACAACCAGAACACACATGAATCCACTCATATGACATACAAAAGAGTGAACAGGAACATGTTCATTTTGTACACCCTCAAAGATTGACATGAGAAACTCATGTGCATCTTGAGAAGTTTCAAATTAATTTGACTGTTGACTTGCAGCTACAACCACATGACCAATTGAAGATGCACAATGCACATCCTGTGGAGCTGCCTTATTCAGTGTTTGCAAAGTGGTTAATTCCCCAAGGAGGACATTGGGCCTCATTACGACCTTGGCGGAAGACCATGGTGCCATTAGCACCATGGTCCATGCCGGTAAGTTACTGACTCCGCCATGGAGAAAGGGGGAACTACCACCCCATTACAAGGTTGGCGGGGCGGTAATTCCCCCTTCCTCCATGGCCCTTCCCCATTCCCATTTTTGCCCCATAGGGCTCAATGGGAATTGTGAAGGCGCTAAGTACGGTGCCGCAATTTGCGGCACCGTAATTAGCACCAAGGTCCCTTTGCGGGTCCCTACTTTAACGGCTGGTCTACACCAGCCGTTAAGGTCGGGTCCTGCAAAGGGACCTCGTAATTAGGCGCTAGTAGGTTAACGGCCCCGCAGCCTTTTACGGTGCCGTTAACCAATTAGCGCCTGGGTCGTAATGAGGCCCATTGTCTGCATGAGTGTTTACACTTTCCATTAATGTTGGCATCTGAAACAGCAAAGTCAAAGTTGAGTGGAATAGCATTCAACTCCGGTTGTGTTACTGAAAACCAATTCAGAGAATCTATGAAAAGAAATAGTACTGGTCTCTTCCTTCACCAATATTTTTTTAAAAGAGATCATTTGGTCTGTGACTTTTAGCAAAAACCATCTGTGATGAATCCTCTCAAGTCATCACATAATCCCTGCATAAAGTCTACTCCCATGTGGCCAGCGAAAGGCAACCGCTACCTAATCATAACTCTGGGGGTGGTATTCGGAGCGAGACTCACATGGGAGGAGAAGGTTGTCATGGGAATGTGGTGACTCCGTCAGACGAGAGAAGCAGTATTCATCCTCTTACTAGGATGAGGTTTCCCGAATGACTGAATATTTAATGGCATGTTATCAAAGTAAGCCCTCCCCCCTCTCAAACATACTCAAGATGGCAAGTATGAAAGCCCTTTTTGGAAACCTAAGAATGATGTGTATAAGGGTCAGGGAGTTAATATTACTATTTCTAGTAGTTCCGATTCTGTAGTGTTTTTGGGTTATAAACCGAAGAGGAAACCATTGCTTCCTTTGAAATCTTCCCTTAATCATACATTCTATAGATCCTTCCAGCAGAGTGTATTAAATGTTGAAACTAAGAACATTATGGACTCAAAGCACCATAATGCTCTTAGTATTGAGGAAAGGTAGAGGAGTCCAGAGTTACCAAGTTGTACTGAGCAGTCCAGTTGTTGTAATGACGCACACCTGAGCAGGACCTTTAAACATTTAAAGGCCTTCCAGGTGTGGGCCAAACAAAAGCAGCTGTTGATGAAGTTGCTTCTATGCCGACAGTGGGACGCCATGCAGAGAATGTGGTGAAGGCCGAATTCCCTATGGAATGCAGACGACACACAGCGGGAAGCGTTGAGGCTGCCTACCACCCAGGAGACAGAAGCGCTCTATGTCCTGTATCCTGCTCCGGTGTGAGTTTGTAACTGGTGAGCGGACAGAGCTGTGAAAGCTCCTTTGGTAGCCCGCACAAGCAGCAGAAGACTGACTGGAGCTTTTAAACGCTGAGGGAGACCCGACGAGTGCAGAAGAAGTGGCGAGTCAGAAGGAAATGCTGGGAACAACCCAGTGAGTTGGCCTGATACTGGTGACCCCGGGGCGCTCCAATTTAAGCAAACTGGGAGCAATTTTCCTACTAGGAGATGTCGAATAGGAGAATATTGTAACCCCCATGCCAAAGCCAAAAGAGGACTATAACTGACCAAATTGAATACAACTTGCCTAAAGGGGGATACTAAGTAAGGAAATATTGTAACCTGCATTGCCAAGGAGGCAATATAATAAAGCAGAGGAAGTGCAACCTTCCTAACAAGGGAAATCAAATAAAGGTAAATTATAACCTGCATTGCCAAAGAAAGCCAAGCGTGACACCAAGGCAATGTAAATATAACATTCCCAGAGCAAGATGCACCAAGGGAGAATGTTGTAAACTACATTGCCAGCTACCAATATGTTTTGTAGAGAGAAGTCAGAGTTTGCAGGAGAAAGGAGAAAGGACCTACTTACAAAAAGAATCAATAAGGAGGGAATTGTAACCTGCATTACCTATGGCAACCAGTAAGAATCAGTGTCAGTGAGTGCAGTATACTTGTGGAAGAAGATGCCAGTCAGCTGTGGTGAAAGTCAAAAGACTAACCCAAGAAGCAGTTGTTGATTAAACTTTCCCCATTAAGGATTCAACTGTGGAATGTTGGGAACAAGCCTTACCACAGAGTACAATGTGTAGTAGTAGAAGTTGTATCCTGGCAGGCAAGTAAACCAGGGAAGGGACGGGTAGCGGTTAGTCCTGGCAGGCGAGTGGAACAGGAAGAAGATACTTTGAAGTACTGTGAACATGGTATAAGAAGGAGCAATTCCACTATTGTGTTTGCTGAACTGTTGTATAACCACCCTGACTAAAGTATATTCTTTTGAATGAACCATCCTGACTGAAGTATTGTTTATGAAGGTGAAAATACAACGTGATGAAAAGTGATTGGCCTTCGGAGAAAACAACAATTACATCAACTTCCGACTTGGTGTGGGAAGAGAAAGCCTTGTTGGTTTTCCAAGTAGAAGGTTGTGGAAACTTGTCTTGATGCGTGAAATATCCTTTGGAACCAAGACTGCCACTTTGCCAAGTACAAGACATATTGAAGGAAAATAACTTTGTATTATATCTCGAGTGGAACTTGGCTAGTGAAGAGAACTTGCTGTACATGGAACATTGGTTTGAAACCTCTTGAATTGGTCCGGGGGAAGGGGATCCAACCCTGGTCACAAGGATTCTTGTTTATAACATATGTTTGAATCTATAAGTTACTTTGTGAAGTTGAATTAGCCAGATAATTCCTGTACGATTTTGTTGTATGTATTACTGTGAGGAATAGATACTTTTGGACAATAGGTCATGTTCCTTTAGCCTTAGGTTTTTGTTAGGTAGGGAAATTCTTGTTAGGTTAGGGAAATATAGGTGTTTATCTCACCCCTTATTTAATAAAATGGCAACTTGTGAGAAAACTCTACCTATGTGACCGTCTCACATTCCTGACCCCTCACAAATCTGTCCTCTTTCTTTTATAACTAGCCCTCATAAGAACTGGCAGTGCAGCCAGGTAAGGAGCATACTGTAAACACAAATAGATTATAAAACACATTCCACATCAGCAGCAACTTTACAATCCTGAAACGCTATTAAATATAAAACGTGCAAACTTCTCACACGAGACAATGTCCCATAAGACAGGTCTTCCTTAAAGACACTTTTGCCCAACATCCACTAGTGCAACATCTAAACTTCAACCTCCATGACCACTTTAACCTCATTGCAGGTGCCTGGTGGCTATGGCCAGTGGACAGATTGAGGTCCTTGCTGATGCTCCTCGCACAAGTTTCCTGCAAATCCGTCCGTGTTTTAGTTTTTGAAGTGTCAAAATGTAGGAACAAAAAATTGTGATATAACTTAGCCCCTACTGGACAAAATCCATAAAAACCTTGCACACACATTTAAAGTTGGGTCTGTAATCTTTTTGGAAACATTAGCGGAGATTCGTCTCAAAAGGCACCAAATGTATATGCTGTTCAAACATTTTGGGCCCTCCTCTAAATTTGCTCCCTATTGGCAAAACAGCACCAAACTTTGCAAAAGTATTCAGGGTTGGGTTTAAAATTAGATTGCACAATTTCATGCAGTTTCATTGAATGGCGCCATGGTTATAAGCCATCTAAAAACTGCTCTTCACCACCCCGATAATGCAGAAATATGCATAGATGCCCTTGAAAGTTGTCAAAAATGTCCCTGAACATCTGAGATTCAGAGAAGAAATAATCCCTAATTTTTTTCTGTATCTGAACATATCCCATCTCATCCTCATCACCCCTCACATCCCCAGAGAATGTTTCATTAGTTTAACAAGTGTAATGTGTTTTTTTAATGTTTTTTCTGCAATCACCATGGACTATGGAAACAGGCTGAGAGCCTTGCACCATGGTGTTGGGCTGCGTGGTGGGCAGGTTCCAATGTTTAGTTACTGATTTGCACTGTACAAATATCTTCTATGTTTTTCTTAAACAAGGCACGTGTAAATAGACACAGAAACACTGGGGACGGGGGTCCATTATTATAGGTTTGCTGTTGGGGGTTGCCCATTTTACCTCCAGCCACGAACTGGAGGTAAATCAGGCCCCCACTGGCAGAAAACAGACGGTATTACCGGCACTGGTATTACCGCTTCCGCCAATACCCCAGCACCTGTAATATGCCAGTAATTCTGGGATATCAAGTGGTGGGAACGGGAAAAAATAATTAGCTCTGAAGGGAGATCCACTGGCTCGGTGGGTAGAGCATTTAACCTTTGACCACCATGTGGCAGATTAAAGACCTGCATCAATGAGAACATCTTGTGACTGTGGACACGCTGCATACTAAGCAAACATACTTCCAATTCTTCGTTGTTAATGCTTGCTACTATTCACACAATTTGCTTTATGTTTATTTTCATTACACGCGACTAGTAGAGAACAACAGGAAACCCTAATGCCAATTGGCAGCGATACTTGGCAGGTAGAGCATCACTCAACACGCTTTTTCATGAGTCATTTCTGAGGTAAACTGCATGTTTATTACGAAAGGGGACTTGTTGGCTCAGTGAATAGCGTATTACCATTTCAGTTTCAGGGTGATATGGCTAAACCCCAAGTTAGGCAAAACAACTTGCACAACATGCAGATAAATGCCTTCGTTTTCCTTCATAATACTTTGTACCATTCTCAAAACGTAAAAGTGGCATTTGGCCAGGAGTAGAAACAGTGATACCAGTTTGCAACGCTAGTTTGCAGATGAAGCATCACTCCGTCAATGCTCATTGACAACGCAGCCTCATTACAAACGTGCTGGTGCGGAAATGACGTGCGAGTAATTCGGGCGTTACCGCACCGGCACACTCCCAACTTTGCTGGAATTACCGGCAGCTCTGAGCTGCCAGTAATTCCGGCACCTAACCGGCAGAAGGCCAGTATTACCGGCACGGGTAATACCAGTGCTGATAATACTAGCAATTCCCCCCATGGAATCGTGTGGGACTCCATGGAACTGGGAATTGCAGCACTAGCAGCCACTTGTAATCTGCCGGTTATTTCGGCAGACCAAGTGCTGGCAACGTCAGGGGTGTTGCCAGGTCTGTAAAAGATCTGGGGCTATGCTAACGTCGGAACTGTCAGGACTCGGGGCTAGCTAGCTTTTTGGTTGTAGCTCCCGAGATTCTATCCGGGGCTGCAACCAAAAGACCAGGGGGTATAGCCCCCTTAGCCCCCCCCCCCCAGCAACGCCTCTGGGCAACGTTATTACCTTTTGGTGGTATCCCAACGTATTTACCGGCTGGATACCACCAAACCTTTAAGGAGTCTTCTAAAGGGGAACTGTTAGTTCAGTGCTTGGAGGATTGGACTCCGAACTTTAGGATGGTGCATTTCAGTCCCATATCAGGCAGAGTAACTTGCACCAGGGAGTTTGAAGGCGCAATCTTTCTACAAACAGTGTAGTACAATTGACAGAAAAAGTATGTCTCTTATCACAGGAGAATTGCAGATATTAACAGAAATCCCGAACACCTTTGAAAATTCCCAGATGGGTTCTTATGGCATGAAGCAGCCAATACCAAAGCAGGTATTGGGAGTTTGTCTGCTGGGACTAGGCTGAAGTCCCCAGCAAGGGCTTTGCCCTGTGGGGGCTTACTGAAATGTTCCCATTTTTCATAGATGGCAGTAAACTGAAGTTGAATGCTTCGCGCCAGATTGCCTGGGAGGTCGAGAGCAGAGGCTCTTTCTGCTGTGCAGACCGAAAGGGTTGGCCTGACACTGGTAGGTGGATTTCTTTTGGGTCTGAAGCCCATGTCCCTGATCAAAAGAAGACATAAATTTGCATAGCTTGATGAATTACGGTTCTTGAGAAGCGGAGTGGGCGCTCTTTGTACGGAGTATATTTCATTGTCTCCTGTCCAGGTTGTTCAATAGCTGCCTCCAGAGACTTGAGAGCAGCAGCAATGACCCCTAGACGAATTGAGGGAGTGCATTGTGGGTCCTGAGGAAGGTGACAGACTGAGTCACCGAAACCGGTCGACCTGTATCATGGATGTCCTCTTGACTATGCAATAGGGATACTAGATCAAGTGTTTGCTTTTATGGGCATTGTCGCATAGGATTTAATATAATTCGGAAGAGGAAATTGAGGACAAATGACATGCATTCACACGCGAGTGGATAAAATAAAGTAAGACATCCTCTCTGAAATGCTTTGTAGTTTGGTCCCGCGACAAATAGCCCTTTATCTCTTTTAGTTTTTTAATGTTCATTGTTAAACATCTCTTTTTGAATCTAACTGCCCTTTGGCTGGTTAGTTGACACCTGAGTTTGCTCGCTGCTAATGCGGGGGTCTGCATTTTAGGAGACGAGCACAGTGGGTGAATTCAGAGATGGCTTTCGATGTACCAGCATCAATGATGGCGATTTGATTAATTCTTAAGTTTAGCAGAGGGATATATCTCTCTCCTCCTGCCCCTGTTAGATAGGCGGCACAACACCACTCCTATGGGAAATACAAATTATTTTCCCCGGGAGAGCTTAGTACTTTTAAGTATAGATAGCGCCACTGCGTGGTCTGGTTTCTAATCCCGGCTTTTTCACTAGGCTAAAGTGTATAATGCTGGGCAACTCGTGTATAAACCCCCAGGCCTGGTCAGATCGGAAGGAACGATGCGTAACGTGCTAGGTATGAGGAGTAAGGAGGCTGACCGAGGAATGAGGTGGCAGAATACGCTTGAATAATTTGATGAGTTAGGAGGTGAAATGATAATGCCGTAAAATAGACTGTGAGATCAATGAGGTGAAGGTGTTCCGGTTGGGGCCAATGAGGAATAATGATGATGTATTAGGTGTAAGGTGGTGGCTGACGGCTAAAGAGGAAGATTAAGAATGGAGGACTATTAAGAAATAAGAATGTAGTGTAACCAGGATGAACGATAATGTCCTAAAATGAGGGACGAGTAAGGAAAGGAGTGACGCTTGCAAATCCTGGGTTGCGCCACACTTTGGTTCGGCCTAGATTACCAGGCTTGCACAATAAGCACCAATGTGCTGCCGCAGGGGTACGCCACACACTGTACTAGGAGAAGGCTATATGTGTTTGAATGCATTATACAGCACACTCTGCGAAAAGTTGGCTAAAAACCCAGAGCGTGTGCAATAGTATTTTAGGGTTACACCAGTCCAAAAATCCAATACATGCAAGTCACCAACATTGCACAGAACATTAATGCTTTCATTCATTTAATGCTTTGCCATTAAAAATCCCATGCCACAATGAACATTTTTTCCACTGGCTGCACATTATAGACCAGTCTAGACATGTAATAACATATTACAGTCAAGCATGCCAGGTCACATTTAGGCATACCTAGAATGGTTGCACCAAAATGCCAGTCGAAGTAAAACCACTTGTGGTTGTTTTATCACAGATGCCCAGAAAAATATACAATGCCACAGTAAGAAACGACAAGCCTGGCATTAACCAAATACCAGTTTAGTCGGGTAATTACATTTACCAGGAATGATTTATCAGAGATGCCCAGTTAAAATGACTAGACTGGTTGCATCAAAATACCTCTTTAGCCACTAATATCACATATCATGCCTGCTTAGCCTGGAAATGGATAACCATTACGATTTATTGCACAATCCCTACCCCACACATCCCCCTCTCCCTCCGTCCCCCTGTCCCAACCCTATATATCAGCACATCGCCCCAGAATTACCTCCACATCCATCTTCCTTGTCCCAGTGCTCACTTATGAGGCACCTTGCCTCATACATATGTACTAGAACAAGGCAGAGTGGGGCTAGGAGTAATTAAGATTACAGGTAACTAAACCAGGCATTACCTTCCTGTCCTGCTACCTCATCCCAGTACTTGTGTATGAGGCTTTGCCTCATACACTAGTATTGAGACGAGGAACAATGGGGCTACGAGTAATGAAGATTACCAATAAGTAATCATGGCATTAAACACAAGCAGTGGCACAACACCATTGATCTGACTGGGCGTCAGTCCAGACCCCCACCCCCTGAAATTTTGGTCTATGTTGTCTCGACCTGGTTGACCTACAAAGCCGTTGCCGGACAGAACAGGACACAGATGTTAAGCAGCGCCTGGGTTTTGCCATTAGCAAAAGCCCGGCAATTACCAACGTAAAGCATATCACAGTTAGTTTTTAGGCAGTTGAAATCGTGATATGGGTTTAGTACTTTGCAAGTGTAGAGAGTGACAGGAGACTGCTCATTCTCACATCAGTCCATTACTGGGTGTTATCAGACTTAAAGGAGAGCGTTAACTGCTTATAGAATTGATGCTGCACTAGAATAGTATCATTAGAATACGTAAAGAAGTTAGATGCCCCCACAAAAAAATGTTTGGCCCTCCCCCACTGCCTGTGAAGTTAGCGCCTCTCCCATTTGAAGGTTTAGCCCCCCCACATCAAAATGTAGGCTTTGTTGAGCCCCTGAAGACAAGCACACACACCATTCACCATACACACACCCATACATTTAAGTGTGCACCCTTTCACCATACACTCACACAGGCATACCCAGGCTGCATCATGCACGCACTCACTCATTAATACACATTACATTAAATATATATATATATATATATAAACACACAAATACACACTTACATGCACTCACACACATTTAAAGAAAATAAATGTTCTTTCCGTTAATCTGTTGGTCCAGGGAACAAGACCATAGCTCACTGCAGCAGCCAAGAATGCTTCTTCCTGCCATCTGCAGACGATCTGGAGGCCACCTGCCATGGGGTGAAGGCCCCCCCCATTACTTCACTAGTCACTGACTTCATAAAGAAATACATTTTGTTAAAGGACCGAAATGAAACAGAAATAATTAACTTTATGAAGGCAGAGTGACTTCAAAAAGAAACTTTTTAATTTTATTTAAATAATGTTTTAGTCTACGGGGGCCCCCTCCCAGGACATGTGCGGAGCCCCCCCACTACTTGTCAAATGAATATTTTTCCTGAAACGTAGTAGTATATATTTACAGAGACAGGCTTGTTTGGGGTGTCCATTGCATTTCGGTCCCAATGACCATCTTCAGGGACCAAGCTATAAAAACAATGATAAAACAAAACATGATTTGTGAGTGATCTCTTTTGATGGGATATTGCTATCATACTCATCCATGCGTTTATGAGATCTACCAGCCTTTGTGCGCTTCACTCGTAACATACGAAAGAGATTCCCATCTTCCTTTCTTTTTTGGAAGGTATAGGCTTCCCTTGGATCTTTATTTGTAATTCCATCTAGCACAAGAGATGCTTCAAGGTGCTAGAGCACAGGCGCAAAAGGAATTAGTTGATGGCATAAAAAAAAGATTGTGACACCAAAAGATAAAGGCGAGCCATGTCCTTTCCTAGGTGTGGTAAGAGTTATATCAAAGGTTTGTGAAACGTTTTCCTGGAAAAGTTGTGGAGATGATAACATTGTTGGGGCAGGGGATGGATTTTCAGTGGAATTGAAGGTGCGAGAGTGAATGTCGCAAGATAAAGGAGGAAATCGATTCAGCTGTTGCATTAGCTCAGTTTGACACACGGAAGAGATCAGTTATTACAGTGGATTCCACTGATGTGGGACTGGGGGCAGAGGATCAAAAGGATGTGAAGAAAACCTTACTATACATGCATCACGCATTCTGAAGGGCCCCGAGAAAAGGTATTCTGTAACTGAAAAGGAAGGGCCGGTTAATCATTGGGCAGTGGAGAAAGGTCTAACGTTTGTGTGGGGGTGCGATTTTGTTTTAGTACAGAGCATCATCCTTTAAAAGCAATATTTGAGTCCAAAGGATAAGGCAAATGGCCTCTTTAGAAGTTAAGCGATGTGGTAAAAATGTGGTGGGAATACCGCTAGCGCACCATCCAACTACGAGTTTGGGGGTAAGGTGGAGGAGAAACATCCAGCAATAAGCTGGAGGTAATTCTGCCACCTTACCGCCTAAAATCAGCAAATTCAGTGGTATTACAAATCCCCCATGGAGTCCTATGGACTCCAATTAAAGGAGACTAACATCGCCTACTACCACTTGTAATCTGGCAGTATGTCGGTAACAGTAATACAGTTTGGTGGTATCTCCGTGGTTTTACCGCCAAGATACCATCAAACTTGTAATAAGGCCCAAAGTGTAAAGACGGATGGTGGGATGGGTTGCCAGAAAGCAATGCCGTTCTTTTATTGTGGAGGTGATTGAAGGAAAAGATAACGAGCTTGCTGATTGCTTGTCACGAGTAAATGGAAAGGAGGAAGATGGAGAGGAGGAATGGTGCGAGCAAATATTTTTGACGAGTGATGGTGTTATGGGTAGAGATTAGTGGATGGAAGGGATCAGAGAGGATGTTAAGATTGCAACAGCAATCCAAGGCTTGCAAGTGGAGCGGCCGCGTGTGGATAGGATTGTGGGAGATATGAGAGCGTATTGGGAAGTTCGTGAGTGATGAGAATAAGATACTTGAGCGATCAGGAACAGGGATTGCGTGAAAGATTGATAGATTTGGCACATATGGGGTACATTGCCTTTAATGCACCTTTTTGTTTTGGAAACAGCAGTTTATTGGTGGCCTGGTAAATTTGGTTTGGAATGTAAAAAAAGTGGCAAGAGATTAAGTGCAGCCCAAGGCCCATGATCTGAAATGTATGGGAAGTGATGGATATTTCAGGGCTGATTGATATATTGGTGGTGGATTTGGAAAATATAGTCTAGTGTAGGTAGATTTGTGGTCCCGATGTGTGGAGACATACTGCCTGATTCATGCAATTATCTGCGTGTAAAACGCAGATTTGTGCGCCATTCTGCCTGAAAATCCCTGTTTGAGGTATGGGGATTTTCGGCCAGAATGTCATGCAAATCTGCGTTTTACGCGCAAATAATTCCGTGAATCAAGGGCAAAATTTATTCATTAGTATGTGCTAAAACTGTTGCAAATTTCTTGGAGGTGGTTTTCAGAAGGAAGAGGTATCAGGTTTCAGTGTTGACCGGTCATGGTGCACAGTGAGTCGTGTGAAGCATAAAAGGCCAGCATTATTGTTAGGGACTCACCCGCGTTGGATCAAGGATCATGGCAGAGGTTGGGGCAGGACCGAACTAGGACCCTTCTTCCTGCGCGAAGACTGCCGCCTGTGTTGGGTTCCCTGTGCCCCGACCGGGCAGCGCCAAAGCTGCGGGAGGGTGGCCATACCCCCAGAGGGATGCAGGAGAGACCGCGATCTGCCAGAGCCTGTACCCAAGATGGAAACTCTGGGGATGGCACCAAGATGGAAACTCTGGGGACGGCGGCAGGCTCGAAGAGTCCCTCAATTCTGCCGCTCCTCCCATGACCCGGAAGTCCAGGAAACACTTCTGGGTCTCCAGAATAAAGGTCGGGCGACCAGTGAAACTGGCGTACAATCAACTTTTCAAGTGGACTACAAGGCTCTTCCTTCTCCCAGTTCTGGGTTTATCAACTAAGTTATGCACTGGATAAGGACAGTTAGGAGAACACCTATCTAGTTCTCATAGAGAACTACTTCGGTTTCTTTTCAATTCCCCAAGAGCTTACCTTTGCTATCTTTTCAAATCCCTTGTTCCACCTCATGTTTCTTACCCTTGACCTACCCCAGTTTGTACCAAGATCCCACGGAGATATAGTTACAATCATAGGTTGTGAATCTATCATATAAGGGATGGGTGGAGGGGTGGAAAACACACAGAGAACGGAGTTCTAAATCTGTCCAAGCCAGATACCTTGAGGTACCGCTGTTCATTGTTGATGGTTGTGGATTGCGCCTCAGACTGGGTACCCAAGTTTTCTTAGAACCCCAGTTTTTGGTTCAGTTTACAACATTTACACTCTGCCATGGAGAAACAGATGGAGCCAATATCAGGTACTGACACTTATATCACTTCTGAGTTTATTTGTAACACATTCATTGTGTTTTTGTGGTCAGTTTCTAAATGTTCTGAGGTCCAAATTTAACCATTGTTGTTCAAACAGTTTCTCTAACTCAGTTGCCATGGAGATGAATTTAATCCCCCAACCCCCGACCCCAACTACCACCCTTTGTGCATTCCAACAGTTACTGAAGCTAATTTCTCCCAAGCAACATAGATTTTTATATTCAGTCTTCTTAGTCACCTTTGAGAGCAACATGGCATCCCTACACAGATGTGGCATCTATTTTTGGATCTCCCCGATTTCCATTTCCACTCTGCAATTGTCTGAAAATGTCATGAAGCCTCGAGATGCCACCTGGACTCCCTCTTGTAGTCAGCCAAGTAAGCCATCCAGCTATAGATCCAACCCCCATCACCACATCTTCTGCATTGAATGTCCAAAAGTGGCCAAGGTATCAAAATAGCATGTGCTTCTCCCCCAAACCCTGCAACAATATGTCACTTTCCAACTGAGAATAAGAAACATACATATCACAAACTGCAGAGGCAGCAAACTGGGTTCTCACTTTAGTGCTCACTAGTTGCTCCAAAATATAGGTTAACAGCAGGTCAGAGCCTACAAACTAGTCATGGGAGCTATTAGATTACATTCACAACCCCTTAAAGGTCCTTCCCAGATCCCCCATCGAGCCTATGGGGACAAACCATCTGCAGACTGGAAAGCCACCATATGCAATGCATGCAATAAAAATAATGTCATGTTCACCCCAGCGGCCCTTTGAATCATCCTGGTGCAGGTAAAAGGCTTGTTGCTTAGAAAGAGTGAGCAAGTAATACCCTTAGCTGCAGAGAAATCTGCATTAACGCACCCATTTCTAGTTAGTACATAATTACTCTAACTCTTCATTGTTCCTGCCTACCTAAGTTGCCCATCTTTGCCACCAAAAGATAAAACTACTATGTTAGTAATGTTACTTACCGATTCCTGGGTCCACACGATTCTTGGTCCGACTTGAGCAATCGCCAGTTATGTACTCCAGTGTGTGTATGTGCTTGAACCCCGGATTTTGTTTTATAAATTGCAGGGTGGGAGGCCCATCTTTGGGCTCAGTCTTCTTTTCTTTATGTTGGGCTGGCTCTCTTGTCCTCTGCTCCGCCCCCTGCCCCTTGTAAATTTGATCCGTCCCCCTCCCATAGAAACGCATTTCACCAAAGGAAAGACTGTCCACGGATTGAAGGCCGTGAAACAATGACCTGCTGTGTGGGCTCTCAATGGAATAAAGCCTATTCTGACATTGACAAGCTTTCTCTGGGCTGATTGCCAGCATCCAACAGTAGACTAAAAATAAAACCCAACATTGAAAACGCAGATCTAAATTCTAGGGAGAGAAAGTCCTTTGCAATGAACTAGTAAATATAGAGAATATACTTAAATCGTTTTCTGATGACATTGATGGGGAGATATAAAAAAGTACAGCATCAGATGGTGGGGTGGGCCAACTGAATTGGGCGTACCCTAAAATGCAATGTAATGTAATCACATTTACAAAACGCGAGCTAAGGCCAAAAGGCATCTAGGCGCTGGGAAGAAGCGAGAGGGGTAAAGAGCCACTCCAGGAAACAAAGTTTCAGCTGAGACAGAGCCTAAAAAGGTGGGTTTTTTAGGTTTTCTGGAATAATAGACGGTCGTCAATACTGCATAAGCAATTAGGGAGTAAGTTCCACATACCAGGTGCAAGAATTGAAAAATCCCAGCCTCCCACTCGCGTCTTACGCAAGCGAGGTAGTGTCAGATACACTCTTGCAGCAGAGAGATGGTTCGACCAAGCTCTGTAGAGATTTCAAAGTTAAATTGTTAAGACTTTAAAAATGCTAGATAGAGACCTTGTCAGCATTAAGCAATTGAGATCAGAATATAAAGGACTCCATCGCAGAAAAAGCAGGCGTACAGAGAGTGTATCTTGGTGACTCTTGTAGGTATGGGAAATGATCACCAGTGACAATTCTGGAGAATAGTGATGAACGGACTTTATCAGGTTCGTTAAAAGGATGATCCCAGAATGAGAGAAATTGTTGAAGTCATTATGGAACAAAAGGAGGACAGTCCCTGTGTCCCAACAGAAGCACCCCAGACCTCTGCAAACATGCATCCAACATAGTGGAACCTATACTTCTCTTTAATGGACTAGTAAAATGTAACTATGTCCCTAAATCCCAGAAGGTGAGTGAAATAGTTCTATTATTGAAAACAAAAGGGCAGAGTAAGAAGCTTAAATGCTATTGACCAATTCTGTGCCCGATTTCGGTGCTAAGTTGTATGGTAGCTTTTGTTTTCATAGGAAACGAGACAGGGCAGAAGATGAGGGCATCCTTGATGAGTATTAATTAGGCATCCAAAGGAAGAGATATAGGGCATTTCAGTTTCTGACTTTACAAATGACCATGCCCAAGTCCTGAATGCTTGAGGATTAAAAAGGCCTACATGGCATTCATCGATCTTAGGATAGCACTCGTCACTATCCATAAAAAAAGTCATGTAACAATCCTGACAAAAATAGGTCTATTGAGTGGTCTTCTAAACTGCATCATGTCCCTCAATCAAGGCACCAGCGCGTGGGTATGATTGAGAAAGAACAGCCAGTGCATTGAGGCCTTCCCAGTTACTCATGTACGACATGGTTTTGCCTTTGCCTTGTCTTTTCATTGTATACATGAGTGATCCGGAGACAAGAACATGGGAAGAAAGGGATGGACCAAAAGTGTTTCACAGAATAACACGTCATCTTCCTTTTACAGATAACACAGGTAATCACGGTCAAAACACAACATGCTAATTCCAGGCTACGCAGCATCTGTCAGCGATTCTGTAAGGATAGTTACCATATAATACATAGGGAAAACCCCAAAGTCGTGGTTATAGCCCCGTAGATGGAGAAAAAAACAATACATTGCTAATACATAATATAGCCTGCCCAGTGATTCAAATATAGCACTACTTGGGAGTATAATTCTCTACCAACTACATATGGTGAGCAGATTTAAACAAAAGAAGACTAACATACCCACAGACCTACATGACCTAAAAAAGACAGGAGCACCATTGAGATTGTACAATCATACAGGAGCACGTGCTGCAAAGGCCACAATCAAGGCATCCTGTGCAGAAGCAGACTTCTAAAAAAAAAGTATGTGGGGCTGAGCTCTGGGGGATCCGAAGCAGGGTCTTGTCCAGACATCACCGACAATAAATTATTCCATAACGATCCTTGGCGTCAGTAATGCATCTGACAATCCCATCACTACATCAGTTTCTTGCTGGAAATTAAACCACTGAAATCTTGCATTATACACTTGACACAAGAAGAGGAATCGTTGGCAAACAATCTTGTGCACCAACTATTTAACCGTCCACACACTGAAAATCCTGTCACCATCATTCATCTAACGGATGGCTCACCCAATCCCTCAGACATGAACGCCGTTGCAAAGCCTGGCCTAAAATTCATATTTGGAACTGAGTGGTCTAAACATGCAATCATGAATGCATTCCTGCCCCAGTGCTAAAGGGATGCAAAAGTGCACAGCACTACTGCAATGGCTCGGTAACATGGACCAAGGTGTTCTATACATTTCCACTTGCAGGAGACAAAGGATTATACCGTAAAATGCTCTAATTTACTATAATTCAGTCATGTCACCTGCACTGCATTTCCATCTAAAATGGTATACAAATGCGAAAGGATCAGAATAATGTCTGTGCAACTTTAACCCCACACATTAGGAACGGTATAATTTAAAAAAAGCAACATTTATTTACAAGTATGGACATGACAGAGGAAAGGGTAGGTCAGTTACCTATCACGTAGAGTCCACCTCTCAAGTAGCCAGCTGGCGTATTGGGCAGCCTACAATGTTATTCTTTTACTAAAGGATGTCAATTGGCGCAGCGCAGCTTAGTTCAGCTCGGAAACTTAGTCTAGACATAGGAAGTCAAGACTGCTCCTACATAGAAGAGAACGCCACTAGCTTTTGCTCACGCTCCCTTGTGCCGACCAATCTTCAGAAGATTATATTTCAGGCAACACAAGATCTGGACTAGACAGAAGACCACCATCACATTTGACGAATTACTGCAATAGATTTAAAATAAAAAACATTTACATAAAAACAATTTTTTTAAAAAAAAAAAAAAGGAGCTCATAATGGCCAAAAATTGGCACTTCATTTGGACCTCTAAATAAGACTTTCCAGAAAAAAAATTATCATATCCATTTTTATTAAAAAAAGAAACGATAGGTAAAATGGTTATAAAAACAATATGCCCCATAGATGGTTTGCATAAGAGAAATATAGTAAACTGTTCATGGAGTCTATAAAAGTTCACATGCATTAACACGATCACTAAAATAATCCAGAGGGTGTTCAAAATGTATCCTTTCCCTCATCTGGATGAGGAAGAAAACGAGTTGGGCAAACAAAAAAAAAAAAGATTTGGCAGAGCACAAAAAGTTGTCCCAGTAACGAATATGCTCGGGCCACGTAGGACACCCTAATAAAATAGGATGGAAAGTGTCTTTATATTGGTCACAGAATCTGTTCAGACCCCAAGCAGTGTCATTTCTTTGCCGTCGGGATCGGTCTGCTCCCCCATCGCCTTCTTTGCCCACTTGTGAAGCCGGCTGTACACAGGTAAGCCATTGGTTTCCTTGTAGGTGTAGACTCCAGTAATGTCGTCCCACTGGAAGGTTGGTTGGACGTCATCCACTGGGAACTCTTTGACCAGCTCCTTCTCGTCTTTATCCAGGGCCACCATGCCAAAGAACTGCTTTACGTTGGAAGCTGCTAGAACCTTAGCGTGAACTTCAGCAGTGCGGCTGAACAGCATATTTTCCGCAGAGCGATATTCGGACCAGTAATCTTCCTGTCGAAAGCTCATTTGGGAGCAGCAATGCTTCAGACACTTGAGGAGGAAAATGCTCACCGCAAACACTCCGATCACCAACCAACCAATAAGCTGGAAAACAAAAGCAAACATGTTAATGTGAATAGTGTGAGCTGTTGAATGACCAGCAGCAGTTTTATTTAAGTTGCATGGATCATAAATTAGCTATTGGAGGAGAGGAACATATGGTGATATCGCTTCTGATGAAGGCCCTCTAGTGGCTGTATCTGTACTAGATTCCAGAATTCCAACATACAGCACCAGCAAGCTCCAGAGCACATGTCTTCCCTGCTAAAGAAAGAGGCTCCAATGTATGCAGGTGGCTCAGGCTTCAGACCTGTAAAGAGAGCCTCCTATTGGTTGGTGCAATACAATTACATGAAAGACCACCATCACTGTCTTTCCAAATCGCAAAGGTTACACAAAACCATGAAAATCAAACATTAAAACTGAAAGGAATCCTTAATCCCATAATTTAGGTTAATTTTTTTCCATATAGAAATCACACACAGACCCCGCGTAGAACTATAGAAAACAAAGGGTTGTGGTTCAGGACAATTTGGGGAGTTTTGCAGCTATTCCCAGTTCAATGGAAAAAGGAGAGGCCTGGGTAGGAGTAGAGGCAGAAATATGTCAATCTTTTCCAGGGCAGGCACAGGGCATTAATCACCTAATGATGGCTGCAAGTGTGGTGGTGGTGGTATCCTCCAGCGTAAGGGGGCACAGCACTGAGCAGATGCTGTGGGCAAGCACGGTCATTCGTTTTCAGATAATCCGCTCAATTTTCTAATATACAATGAGGGTCTTTAAAAGGCCCGTCTGACTGCCTACAGTATTTCATCATGCATGGTCCCTTGGACTATAAACTGATTTTTCGAAAAACACATCCATTCAGGTTGGCATTGAAAAAGAAGATTACATTAAAGGGGCTTTTAAGGGGTCATCGCACCAGCGTCTAGCAGCTAGATACTGCTGTAACTGCACATGTGTTGCTACTAACCAACTCAATGATACAGATGTTGACATTGGAATGAATTGCTGAGTAAGCAAGTCAGCAAACAAGGCCATATATTACCTGCACGGTACACACAGAGCGCATCGCTTTAACAGATGCATTAACTCACTTAGCCGCCGCCCCCCCATTTTATCTACATGGCATGCTCAGTTATGGAGAATGTTGCTTACTCTTTCCCACAGAGGGTAGGAAGGGGCCATGGTTTCAGTAGATTTCAAGTTTCGCTCCTTTTTTTTAACTTTATTATGTAATAGAATACCTTTCCTTGACTTGAGACTGTTCTTCAGCCAGTCAGAGATGCAGGTTGCCCAATATTTCTCCTTGCTCAGTATTAATTCTAAAATGAAAGTCTCCTTTGGACACAACACTGCTATAAAGTGAATCTTTTTCACCCTGCTCCTCTGTGAACGCAGCTGAATCATACAGAACTTGGACTCTGGTGAGGGAGGGAGGTTTTATTCCGGTGTCTCATTTTTAAGATATATCTTTGTTTTTTTCTCCCAGTTTTTCTGCAGCCCGTGTCAAGGCGAAAACAGACATTTGAAAAACGAAAGTGATCAAAACTGAAAAAAAAAAAATATATATATATATATATATATATATAATTCTGAGGAATAAGTAATGTGGTTGTTGCGGGGGAGCAAAAGGTTCAAATGCACTTTGATATTAATCCTTTTTTTTTGTGCGCACCCTCACAGGCGCGACTCTCCCAAACTACACTGGTTTACCTACAGATTTTTAATGAAAAATGTGTCAGCCCTGCTTGCGCACCGAATAGATGAGGATCTAACTATTAAACAGAACACATCTGTGCAGTTGCTTTTAATATATTAGTCAATCAACACTCAAATTCAGAATTCCATGGTCGCAGCAGCTGCTAAAGTTACGAATGTCTTGCAGGGAATGTGTAGTCCAGAAGGTTGGGTTTGCAAGAGGACGGCCATGTTGTGCAGGTTGCCACTTCAATGGTGTAAAGATGCGACTGCTTACTTGCAAACTGCTGAGATGGGGATTCCCGAGGAGATGAAACAGGCGCAGAGATGCCAATGGCATTTTGGAGCACCAAAATCCTGAGAACACAGACTTTAATTTATTTCCATCTGGATACAAATATTCCTGTTTTCTTAATAATTATGTGAAGATCTACATATATATGGAACTTCCCGCAATCAGCACACGAAGCCTGAAAATGGCAGGCTGGCCTGGCACTGGCAGACTGATGCAAGGGCAGAAAAGTACCACTGCTACTTGCGCCGCCACCCACGCAGCAACGCTGGACGCCTAGACCTGGGAGAACCAGGAAATTCAGGGGTAGGGCCGAGCCAGTGCCGAGCCTGGGGGTCTGGCTCAGCTCTTATGGCCAAGCACAAACCGAGCCAAGGGAATGAGGAGGGGTCTGTGTCAGGGTTGGGAGGCAAGAAAATGGGCTAAAAGAGACTGGGACCAGAAATGGGGCTAATGGGGGCAAGATAAGGGTCTAAAGAGGACTGGGACAAGAACATTGGCTAAATGGGATTACGCGGAATGGATATAGAAGAGGGGCTAAACAGGAAATGGGCAAGAAAAGGTAAGGGAGCAAGAAAAGAGCCCAAACGGTATGGGGCAAGAAAAGGGTCAAACGGACCTGGTGGGAAAGAAAAGGGCTAAACAGGAATGGGGGCAAGAAAAGGGCCAGAGTGGGGCTGTAAGAAAAGGGGATAAATGTGAATGAGGGCAATAAAACAGGCTAAAGGAGACTTGCGACAAGAAAAGGGGTTAAAAGGTGCGGAGAGAAAAGGGGCAGGAGTGTAGGGACTACGCTGATGTTTCAGGCAGGGGGCAGGGAAAAGGGAATGGTTGCACTTTGTGGGGTGGGGAAGAACTTGTGTTTTCGGTGAGGGGAGTTGGGATAGGGAAAAGAAGATGGGGACAGCGGCAGTGTTTTGGGTAGGGTGGGGGTATGGGAGATGAAGGGGAGCGAGAGTCAAATGAGCACAAAGAGGTGGTAGGCAGCAGACTGCCTACTTGAAGAGGTTTGCAACCTGTTGGCAATCTCAAAGCGAGCTCTCAATTGTAAGCTATTTTTTTTAATTAAGTGGTAACTGGGGCTGCATGGTAGTACGGCTTTGAGGTTGCCCAATGCTGAAAGGAAATAAACAAAATATTTAGTGTACTACAGTATTCAGTGGGTTAGTAGAGCTTGTAAAAAACTAGCAGAGACACAGTGAACGTTGCAGATACTTGTTTATTTAGATATAGGCTCCACAATAGGTATCTTTTCTGAAATGTATTGTTAACTTCACAATGGCTATCTGTTTGCAACGTTCTTTTTCTTAGTAGATCCTTGTCGCAATGAATTTCCTATTGATTGGATATATTGTTAACTTCACAAAAAATATCCTTTCATATTGTTGTTTTCTTGTTTGTTGAATATATTGTCAGCGTCACAATAGATAACTATTTGAAATGCTCTGATTCTTCAGAGTCCTTTGGATTGCTCCAGTTTGTAAAAGTCCTTTAGGTCCTGGTTACAGTAAATTTCTGTGCAAAATGCTCTTGTTCTTAAGAGTGCTTGAGAACTTTATATAAATTGAGGTTTTGTTCATATTGCTCTTAATTTTTTGAGAGTCCTTTGTGGAGTCCTTAAGGCTTTATTGCGCTTCTAGATAGATATTAAAAAGGTAATACGGACATTGGTAATTGCTTCAAAGTGATTTCTTGTGCGCATGTGTTGGATCTCACAACATACTAGTTCCCTCGACACGCGGTTGCCCAGTATAGTTGTACTGGTTCTTCAGGAGGGTAGAAAGGGATCAGCCACAAGATAATTGCGGTTAGTTTTTTCACTCTTACGAATTAATGGAGTTGTTGTCCTGGGGTGCCTGTTGAATGCAGCGGCACAGATTGCCGCGAGAAAGTCAGCGGATGTCGGTCGCGCCGCTTGTTTGGAATGCCTTCGTTACTTGAGTTTAAAGCAAAAGAACGGTGGTATGATAGCCGAGGTACAACGGTGCACAGTAGTAAACTGCCTACCACCTCTGTGTTCACCCTTCACTTACCTAAACCCCGCCAGCCGCTGTACCCGTCATGCCTGGAAGCATTGCTGTCCTGTCCGAGCCAATGAATGAATGGCTGGGGTGGGACAGGAAGTCAGGCGCTCCTGTAGGGCGTGCAGGTTTCTTAACCTCACTAAGGCTCTAACTGAAGCTTGCAGCATAAGAGGAGGAGTCATGTCATGGTAGGGCTCAATCTTTCCAAACATGTGGACCTAGAAGTGAGATTCTATTATTGTCATTTATACCACGCACCGCTGCCATGTTCATGGTCTCCAGGCGTGCCAGTGCATCAATGTGAGGCTGCAGTGAACGTTTATTGTCAAAGACACTCAGTCTGAGGGGTACGAGTAGATGTAGAGGGTCATTTTACTCTCTAGGTCACTTTCTAGTTACTAGAACTGTACATACGTTCCTTTTGAAGAGAATGTTTGCTCAGCATTTTTACACAAATAATTGCTTTATTTTATAGAAGACAAAGGGCATCATTATGGATATGGTGTTAATGGTTTTTAAACAGCTCTCATTTGTACAATGCCACGTAATTATGATTCTGGGGTGATGGGATATTTACTAAATGGGGTACTTCCTACTGCACCGATTCTTCCATGCAGTACTTTGTAAGTACCCCATGGAGTAAATATCACATTGATCGCAAATCATAATTAGGCGGTATTGTACAAGTGGGTGGTTTTTAAAACACCATGTGTTTAGTACGGTAGGTAATACATACCCAATACAGTCCTTTCTATGTACCCGATGTGGTAAATACCCCAAGCAATCCCAATTCATAATTAAATGGCATCTTAAAAACATTTGGTCTTTAAAGTACCATTGTTTTACCATTAGCACCTCCATCATAATCAGGCCCATAATTTGACTATTAAACTCCAGTTTAATAAAATAATTACCGAATACCAACCAGACTTCAACTTCAACCTTTGCAAATTATCAACCTCACCTGCATTCATGTATGTGTGTTAATGCACTAGAGCAGGGGTCTTCAACCTTTGGCTCCCCATATGCTTTGTACAGCAAATCCCATCAGCCCTATCAAGTATAGTCAATAGTGAGGGATCATGGGAATCGTAGTCCAAAACATCTGGAGAGCCACAGGTTGCAGACCCCTGCACTAGAGGGTCAAATACTAATATCTCAGGATCACCTTGGATTATTATCTATAAAGCTATATCAGTTATTCAAAGTCCATACTGCATTTATTAAATTTTCCATTAGGGAGAGCCAATGATCGGCAGACAGACTGATCTATTCATCTCTACGAACGGTACGAAATATCAAAACGCAAGTCTAAATCCTGGCAAGACTGACTCAGCCCTTCATCCCTCCCGAGTTTGATAAATTAAGCATCAGGAAATTGAGAAATAGTAACATCTATCATAACAGTGCATAGAAGCAGGAAGGAAATCTCACATGAAGCACTACCTAAAAACATATAATATAAATAGAACAGAAACAGTAATGGTATCTCTGTAATTATGCTTAAACTAAAGCTTCTATTAATAGGGGGAGCCCCACCCTTTTCAGGATGAAACTGGACTAAAGGATACAGTCCACTCTAAGTGTTCCTGGGTCAAATTTATATGCGGGCAGATGCCCCAAAAACGTCCCCACCAATTCCCACTCAAACTCCCAAGGGGGAGTTTTGCTCTTACACAGCAGAACACCAGCTGAACAGACACCAAACGTGGGCTTGCTTACTTGTGGTTTGGTGATTTCTTTAAAGACCCCAGAAAGGGGGTACAAAAAGGTGATAGTTCTTTCATGGAGTTTGCAAACAGATTCCACATTTAAATCTGAGTGCAGGTCGCGAGTCTGGAAGCCATCTTGGGTTTGCAATCTCATGTTCATGAAATCCACACTGAAAGTCATGGTTATGGGGTATACTGACCTTGGGAAAGCCAAAGCAATGTCTCAGGTGGGTCAAATAAAAGAAAAGAAATGGCAGAATGTGGTCATCGGGTTTGCAACATTAGTTTATGGACTAAGAGGCGGGGATTTACACATGTCTGCATCCCCTGACAAATTTAGAGTGACACTTGAAACTGGATTACAGGAACAGGCAATTTAAGGAGGCTTATAGCTTGGCTTCTAGTGGCCGGATGACACCGCCCACTGTGAAGGATTTGGAATTGGCAAACTTTCTTCAAAGAAAATCAAAGCCAGAAGGGGCTAGAGATCCGAAAATGACATCTCAATTAACTTTGGCCCCCCGTAGATGGGGCTGCACAGTTTGACCCCATTTCTTTACAGGCACTGAGAAAGCCTACATTTTTGGCTGTAAGAAACTTGCAGAACCCCTCATGTCCCAGGGACAGAAACTAGGAAGGCAGCCTGAAAGGCCAAAGGAGCAGAACCATAGGACAGGGGCGCAGTCTCCATGCACTTCATTATCCCACCCTACCTCTGAAGTGATTGTCAGTGTGCACTTTCCATTGCATGCCATAACCCCCTCATCTTCAGAAATTCCTTTGCAACAGACTGCTGATTAACCAAAACTATAAGGAAATAACTAACGGTGGTGCAAAAGCGCCTCCTATGTAACAAAACGATCTGGCCTCAATACAGGCCCTAATGCATTACCTATAAGCCAAAAGGTATTATGGTGCCAAGCACCCCTGAGTAAAATCTAAAGTAGCACCAAAGCTCCACAAGTAATGATGGCGCTTAAGCACAACCAGCAGTCGAAAACTATGCAGTGCAAGGATGCTCAAGATCTGTTTCTACCTTATGCCATTCCTCTGTACACATTCTATCCTTAGCACCCTCTGGTGCTAAAATACCAGCCAGGAGTCAAAACGAATGGTGGCATAAGGCACTTCCGCTGTGGCAGAACTATGTAGATTCAATATGAGGTGCTAGTGTGCCATCATTTAGCCAAATGATTTGCAGCCTGGCCAAACGAATTGTGCCACTGAACGGCCAACCATGCCCAAATTGACTGTGGCACTAAAAATGAGCCACAACTAAATTTGTCACTGAAGTGCATTCTAACCAAATTGCGGAAGCAAAGCGTCGCCAAGGAGGCAAAATGAATCAGCCTAAGCCCTAATGACATCAAAGACCTGTTCCTGCCATTGGCCCGCCATCCCTTTCCACATCCACTATAACAATTATTTTTCCTCATTAGGTGCCATTAAAGTGCCACCTACGAACTAAAACTATAATACAATGGAACTTGTGGGTGTTGCTCCTCAATTTTCTTTTAACGATGCCAACTAATCTGGGAAGTGAACATGTTTACAAACTGGCCTGTGAACCATATGGGAATATAGATGTCGGGTAATATTAACACCTGCGATCAATGCATACCACAATGCAGCTCCAGCCTTCTCCCAGATAATATTAACACCAGTAATCAATGCATACCACAATGCAGCTCCAGCCTTCTCCCAGATAATATTAACACCGGTGATCAATGCATACCACAATGCAGCTCCATGCCTTCTCCCGGATAATATTAATACCGGTAATCAATGCATACCACAATGCAGCTCCATGCCTTCTCCCGGATAATATTAATACCGGTAATCAATGCATACCACAATGCAGCTCCATGCCTTCTCCCGGATAATAATAATACCGGTAATCAATGCATACCACAATGCAGCTCCATGCCTTCTCCCGGATAATAATAATACCGGTCATCAATGCATACCACAATGCAGCTCCATGCCTTCTGCCGGATAATATTAATACCGGTAATCAATGCATACCACAATGCAGCTCCATGCCTTCTCCCGGATAATATTAATACCGGTAATCAATGCATACCACAATGCAGCTCCATGCCTTCTTCCGGATAATATTAATACCGGTAATCCATGCATACCACAATGCAGCTCCATGCCTTCTCCCGGATAATAATAATACCGGTCATCGATGCATACCACAATGCAGCTCCATGCCTTCTCCCGGATAATAATAATACCGGTCATCAATGCATACCACAATGCAGCTCCATGCCTTCTCCCGGATAATAATAATACCAGTCATCAATGCATACCACTACCACAATGCAACTCCATGCCTTCTTTTTTTTTGCAGAAGAGAAAACACCACTGCAGCTCGGACCTTTATCCACTGGCCTATAGTGCTGAAATGGTAACATTTAAAATGACTTTGTATTAGTCACAAACCACTGCAACATTTAATATATATATATATATATATATATATATATATATATATATATATATATATATTTTAATGAAATGTATGTAGCACGGCTTACTCCGTAGTATCAGGCACTGCAAATAAAACATATATAAAGTAACAAGCAAAACCGACAACATACTAAAACAGATTTAAAACACTCATGAGCAATATTGAAACAATGACTATTGATTTAAGAAAAGCCTAAGGATACTTCATATAGAACAAAAGTTGTCCTTGGCATCTTAAAAATCGATTATATATATATATATATTTTATTTTTTTACATACTAGGAAGATACAGGTTTCCTAAACCATCTAAGCAAGCCAGAAACCACGGGTGTTCCCACGCTCCATGACTCCCCTCTTTGAAATTCCCAGCCTCCTTAAAAAGGAGTGTTGCTTGACTTCCTGGAAGCTACAGACAACTTGCCCCGACTTATTTTAGCCTGACAGCTGTAAGCTTTCTTTTGTATGTGAAATTTCTTTACATAATGTAGGGAATTCACAAAACTAGTTTCTCTACTTACGGGTGCGCAGGGCACTGTGATGAATCAAAGTTATTTTTCCCTTCTCCACAAGGTGGAGCTTTGCCTTTTGAGGCTACGGAGGTGATCCCACTCCGGAAGACTCTCCTTAGGTGCCTGGGCAAGTGGGACTTCACAGAGTGATTGCCCCTTAGGGGACAAGAGCTCCCATTCATGTGAGACACCCTAAGCCACACAATTTAGAAGCAAACATGGTACAATAGTCTTTGTAGCAATTAGTCCCATGTACTTGTTTGGCTGAAGGTAATGCTGGAACATACCCGCATGAAGAAGAACATTTAAATCTCTAGGATAACATGCATACTTAACTGCGACGAGTAGAGGAAGCAGGGGAGGCAGAGAGGATTCTACACCAGCAAGCTCCCTGACTTGAGCACACCTGTAGGAAGCAGTCCAGAGAACATATGCGGAGCCCATGACCTTTCGAAGAGCGGCTGAACACCAGACTAAGATGCTGGAAGCCCAGCGTATCCGACAATGGGAGAAGCGTAGTACTGCAGGAAAGCCGAGTCCTGCTGCAGGTGGTGGCGAGACCACACTTATACCCTGGTGGGCATGGCACCCAACCAACTATGCCAAGACCATCAGAGAAGGCAACTGAAAAAGCTTGAGCAGCTTCCAACCGGTAAAGTCCGTAGATGTAAGGGGAGCAGAGAGTGGGAAAACGATAAGCACGAAGAACGAGAGAGTCATTGGGAATGCAAGCAACGTCCCAACCCATACACAGAAGGAGGACAGCCAAGAATGAGGGCTTGACGAGGAGACAAAAGAGCCTGCAACATTTCTACACCTGCAGAAAGGTAACAGGGAGAACTGGGGCGGAGGGGGCTTGCCACCACAAAGGAAGATGAGAAGACAAACTCGTCTCAGTACTCACATGGAGTTACTGAATGTAAACCCAAGTTATTGGAATTGTATGAAGCTGAGAAGGAGGACATTCAATAACCCTGACTGGAAGACTATGAATGGTCCAAACCAGAACCTAATAATAAAAGAGAAAATACTATATGAGCAACAAGCTGCAAAGACAAGCATCTATGACAGTGTCTTGTAAGAGAGAAGGACAGACAAATTCATCAAGTACAGAAAGTGGAGACAAGAGAGAAGTGGAGAAATATCAAGTGGGCAGAAACTCCATCCAAGCTGCGAGAGCCTGGAGCATTAGAGTGTGGGAGGTCTAAAATGTCCAACCAACAAGTAAGGAAGTATCACGAGGAAGGTTGGCATAGATACATCACTAAAGAGAATATCAAAGCCAGGAATGCTGCAAAGGAATTACAAGCATCCCTCCAGATAGGTTGCGTATCAGGCCTTTTTACGCACAGAAATGTTGTCAATAAAGCATTTTTAATTCTTCCTTGGGTACCACTTACACGGGCTATTTATGGCAGCACCCCCATAAATCATGGAGCTCACTGGTGACAGCCTGGCTAGCAGCAGTTGCAAATCCACTCTTTACTTTAGTAATCAACACAGTTCCTTGAAAGAAGCAACTGGGACGAGTCCTGGCCTGTTTAATTTGTGTAACACTCTCCTCTGTTAATGAGTCGATCAAGATAATACTTTGTGTAAGGTAAAAGGGAATTGGTGTTTTGTTCACTTTGTTCAACTGCCTGCATTTTGTAGGTTACTAGGGTGGCCAACTCTTTGATAGTCTTTCGCGGTACACTTGCCCACAAGGCAGTGATGACATCACGTAATTCACATTTGGCCGGCCCCTTTTTTTAATGTCATTTTGTTTTTATAATATTAATCCTTTTTTTTTTGTGCGCACCCTCACAGGCGCGACTCTCCCAAACTACACTGGTTTACCTACAGATTTTTAATGAAAAATGTGTCAGCCCTGCTTGCGCACCGAATAGATGAGGATCTAACTATTAAACAGAACACATCTGTGCAGTTGTTTTTAATATATTAGTCAATCAACACTCAAATTCAGAATTCCATGGTCGCAGCAGCTGCTAAAGTTACGAATGTCTTGCAGGGAATGTGTAGTCCAGAAGGTTGGGTTTGCAAGAGGGCGGCCATGTTGTGCAGGTTGCCACTTCAATGGTGTAAAGATGCGACTGCTTACTTGCAAACTGCTGAGATGGGGATTCCCGAGGAGATGAAACAGGCGCAGAGATGCCAATGGCATTTTGGAGCACCAAAATCCTGAGAACACAGACTTTAATTTATTTCCATCTGGATACAAATATTTGTTTTCTTAATAATTATGCGAAGATCTACATATATATGGAACTTCCCGCAATCAGCACACGAAGCCTGAAAATGGCAGGCTGGCCTGGCACTGGCAGACTGATGCAAGGGCAGAAAAGTACCACTGCTACTTGCGCCACCACCCACGCAGCAACACTGGACGCCTAGACCTGGGAGAACCAGGAAATTCAGGGGTAGGGCCGAGCCAGTGCCGAGCCTGGGGGTCTGGCTCAGCTCTTATGGCCAAGCACAAACCGAGCCAAGGGAATGAGGAGGGGTCTGTGTCAGGGTTGGGAGGCAAGAAAATGGGCTAAAAGAGACTGGGACCAGAAATGGGGCTAATGGGGGCAAGATAAGGGTCTAAAGAGGACTGGGACAAGAAAATTGGCTAAATGGGATTACGCTAGAATAGATCTAGAAGAGGGGCTAAACAGGAATTGGGCAAGAAAAGGTAAGGGAGCAAGAAAAGAGCCCAAACGGTATGGGGCAAGAAAAGGGTCAAACGGACCCGGTGGGCAAGAAAAGGGCCTAAACAGGAATGGGGCAAGAAAAGGGCCCGAGTGGGGCTGTAAGAAAAGGGGATAAATGTGAATGAGGGCAAGAAAACAGTCTAAAGGAGACTTGCGACAAGAAAAAGGGGTTAAAAGGTGTGAAGAGAAAAGGGGCAGGAGTGTAGGGACTACGCTGATGTTTCAGGCAGGGGGCAGGGAAAAGGGAATGGTTGCACTTTGTGGGGTGGGGAAGAACTTGTGTTTTCGGTGAGGGGAGTTGGGATAGGGAAAAGAAGATGGGGACAGCGGCAGTGTTTTGGGTAGGGAGGGGGCATGGGAGATGAAGGGGAGCGAGAGCCAAATGAGCACAAAGAGGTGGTAGGCAGCAGACTGCCTACTTGAAGAGGTTTGCAACCTGTTGGCAATCTCAAAGCGAGCTCTCAATTGTAAGCTATGTTTTAATTAAGTGGTAACTGGGGCTGCATGGTAGTACGGCTTTGAGGTTGCCCAATGCTGAAAGGAAATAAACAAAATATTTAGTGTACTACAGGATTCAGTGGGTTAGTAGAGCTTTCAAAAAACTAGCAGAGACACAGTGAACGTTTCAGATACTTGTTTATTTAGATGTAGGCTCCACAATAGGTATCCTTTCTGAAATGTATTGTTAACTTCACAATGGCTATCTGTTTGCAACGTTCTTTTTCTTAGTAGATCCTTGTCGCAATGAATTTCCTATTGATTGGATATATTGTTCACTTCACAAAAAATATCCTTTCATATTGTTGTTTTATTGTTTGTTGAATATATTGTCAGCGTCACAATAGATAACCATTTGAAATGCTCTGATTCTTCAGAGTCCTTTGGATTGCTCCAGTTTGTAAAAGTCCTTTAGGTCCTGGTTACAGTAAATTTCTGTGCAAAATGCTCTTGTTCTTAAGAGTGCTTGAGAACTTTATATAATTGAGGTTTTGTTCATATTGCTCTTAATTTTTGAGAGTCCTTTGTGGAGTCCTTAAGGCTTTATTGCGCTTCTAGATCGATATTAAAAAGGTAATACGGACATTGGTAATTGCTTCAAAGTGATTTCTTGTGCGCATGTGTTGGATCTCACAACATACTAGTTCCCTCGACACGCGTTTCCCCAGTATAGTTGTACTGGTTCTTCAGGAGGGTAGAAAGGGATAAGCCACAAGATAATTGCGGTTAGTTTTTTCACTCTTACGAATTAATGGAGTTGTTGTCCTGGGGAGCCTGTTTGAATGCAGCGGCACAGGTTGCAGCGAGAAAGTCAGCGGATGTCGGTCGCGCCGCTTGTTTGGAATGCCTTCGTTACTTGAGTTTAAAGCAAAAGAACGGTGGTATGATAGCCGAGGTACAACGGTGCACAGTAGTAAACTGCCTACCACCTCTGTGTTCACCCTTCACTTACCTAAACCCCGCCAGCCGCTGTACCCGTCATGCCTGGAAGCATTGCTGTCCTGTCCGAGCCAATGAATGAATGGCTGGGGTGGGACAGGAAGTCAGGCGCTCCTGTAGGGCGTGCAGGTTTCTTAACCTCACTAAGGCTCTAACTGAAGCTTGCAGCATAAGAGGAGGAGTCATGTCATGGTAGGGCTCAATCTTTCCAAACATGTGGACCTAGAAGTGAGATTCTATTATTGTCATTTATACCACGCACCGCTGCCATGTTCATGGTCTCCAGGCGTGCCAGTGCATCAATGTGAGGCTGCAGTGAACGTTTATTGTCAAAGACACTCAGTCTGAGGGGTACGAGTAGATGTAGAGGGTCATTTTACTCTCTAGGTCACTTTCTAGTTACTAGAACTGTACATACGTTCCTTTTGAAGAGAATGTTTGCTCAGCATTTTTACACAAATAATTGCTTTATTTTATAGAAGACAAAGGGCATCATTATGGATATGGTGTTAATGGTTTTTAAACAGCTCTCATTTGTACAATGCCACGTAATTATGATTCTGGGGTGATGGGATATTTACTAAATGGGGTACTTCCTACTGCACCGATTCTTCCATGCAGTACTTTGTAAGTACCCCATGGAGTAAATATCACATTGATCGCAAATCATAATTAGGCGGTATTGTACAAGTGGGTGGTTTTTAAAACACCACGTGTTTAGTACGGTAGGTAATACATACCCAATACAGTCCTTTCTATGTACCCGATGTGGTAAATACCCCAAGCAATCCCAATTCATAATTAAATGGCATCTTAAAAACATTTGGTCTTTAAAGTACCATTGTTTTACCATTAGCACCTCCATCATAATCAGGCCCATAATTTGACTATCAAACTCCAGTTTAATAAAATAATTACCGAATACCAACCAGACTTCAACTTCAACCTTTGCAAATTATCAACCTCACCTGCATTCATGTATGTGTGTTAATGCACTAGAGCAGGGGTCTTCAACCTTTGGCTCCCCATATGCTTTGTACAGCAAATCCCATCAGCCCTATCAAGTATAGTCAATAGTGAGGGATCATGGGAATCGTAGTCCAAAACATCTGGAGAGCCACAGGTTGCAGACCCCTGCACTAGAGGGTCAAATACTAATATCTCAGGATCACCTTGGATTATTATCTACAAAGCTATATCAGTTATTCAAAGTCCATACTGCATTTATTAAATTTTCCATCTGGGAGAGCCAATGATAGGCAGACAGACTGATCTATTCATCTCTACGAACGGTACGAAATATCAAAACGCAAGTTTAAATCCTGGCAAGACTGAGTCAGCCCTTCATCCCTCCCGAGTTTGATGAATTAAGCATCAGGCAATTGAGAAATAGTAACATCTATCATAACAGTGCATAGAAGCAGGAAAAAATCTCACATGAAGCACTACCTAAAAACATATAGTATAAATAGAACAGAAACAGTAATGGTATCTCTGTAATTATGCTTAAACTAAAGCTTCTATTAATAGGGGGACCCCCACCCTTTTCAGGATGAAACTGGACTAAAGGATACAGTCCACTCTAAGTGTTCCTGGGTCAAATTTATATGCGGGCAGATGCCCCAAAAACGTCCCCACCAATTCCCACTCAAACTCCCAAGGGGGAGTTTTGCTCTTACATAGCAGAACACCAGCTGAACAGACACCAAACGTGGGCTTGTTTACTTGTGGTTTGGTGATTTATTTAAAGACCCCAGAAAGGGGGTACAAAAAGGTGATAGTTCTTTCATGGAGTTTGCAAACAGATTCCACATTTAAATCTGAGTGCAGGTCTGCGATCAGTGGTTACCAGGCATAAAGTCGCGAGTCTGGAAGCCATCTTGGGTTTGCAATCTCATGTTCATGAAATCCACACTGAAAGTCATGGTTATGGGGTATACTGACCTTGGGAAAGCCAAAGCAATGTCTCAGGTGGGTCAAATAAAAGAAAAGAAATGGCAGAATGTGGTCATCGGGTTTGCAACATTAGTTTATGGACTAAGAGGCGGGGATTTACACATGTCTGCATCCCCTGACAAATTTAGAGTGACACTTGAAACTGGATTACAGGAAAAGGCAATTTAAGGAGGCTTATAGCTTGGCTTCTAGTGGCCGGATGACACCGCCCACTGTGAAGGATTTGGAATTGGCAAACTTTCTTCAAAGAAAGTCAAAGCCAGAAGGGGCTAGAGATCCGAAAATGACATCTCAATTAACTTTGGCCCCCCCGTAGATGGGGCTGCACAGTTTGGCCCCATTTCTTTACTGGCACTGAGAAAGCCTTCACTTTTGGCTGTAAGAAACTTGCAGAACCCCTCATGTCCCACGGACAGAAACTAGGAAGGCAGCCTGAAAGGCCAAAGGAGCAGAACCATAGGACAGGGGCGCAGTCTCCATGCACTTCATTATCCCACCCTGCCTCTGAAGTGATTGTCAGTGTGCACTTTCCATTGCATGCCATAACCCCCTCATCTTCAGAAATTCCTTTGCAACAGACTGCTGATTAACTAAAACTATAAGGAAATAACTAACGGTGGTGCAAAAGCGCCTCCTATGTAACAAAACGATCTGGCCTCAATACAGGCCCTAATGCATTACCTATAAGCCAAAAGGTATTATGGTGCCAAGCACCCCTGAGTAAACTCTAAAGTAGCACCAATGCTCCACAAGTAATGATGGCGCTTAAGCACAACCAGCAGTCGAAAACTATGCAGTGCAAGAATGCTCAAGATCTTTTTCTACCTTATGCCATTCCTCTGTACACATTCTATCCTATCCTTAGCACCCTCTGGTGCTAAAATACCAGCCAGGAGTCAAAACGAATGGTGGCATAAGGCACTTCCGCTGTGGCAGAACTATGTAGATTCAATATGAGGTGCTAGTGTGCCATCATTTAGCCAAATAATTTGCAGCCTGGCCAAACGAATTGTGCCACTGAACGGCCAACCATGCCCAAATTGACTGTGGCACTAAAAATGAGCCACAACTAAATTTGTCACTGAAGTGCATTCTAACCAAATTGCGGAAGCAAAGCGTCACCAAGGAGGCAAAATTAATCAGCCTAAGCCCTAATGACATCAAAGACCTGTTCCTGCCATTGCCACGCCATCCCTTTCCACATACACTATAACAATTATTTTTCCTCATTAGGTGCCATTAAAGTGCCACCTACGAACTAAAACTATAATACAATGGAACTTGTGGGTGTTGCTCCTCAATTTTCTTTTAACGATGCCAACTAATCTGGGAAGTGAACATGTTTACAAACTGGCCTGTGAAACATATGGGAATATAGATGTCGGGTAATTTTAACACCTGCAATCGATGCACACCACAATGCAGCTCCGTGCCTTCTCCGGGGTAATATTAACACCTGCGATCAATGCATACCACAATGCAGCTCCAGCCTTCTCCCGGATAATATTAATACCGGTAATCAATGCATACCACAATGCAGCTCCATGCCTTCTCCCGGATAATATTAATACCGGTAATCAATGCATACCACAATGCAGCTCCATGCCTTCTCCCGGATAATATTAATACTGGTAATCAATGCATACCACAATGCAGCTCCATGCCTTCTCCCGGATAATATTAATACCGGTCATCAATGCATACCACAATGCAGCTCCATGCCTTCTCCCGGATAATATTAACACCGGTCATCAATGCATACCACAATGCAGCTCCATGCCTTCTCCCGGATAATAATAATACCGGTCATCAATGCATACCACAATGCAGCTCCATGCCTTCTCCCGGATAATAATAATACCGGTAATCAATGCATACCACAATGCAGCTCCATGCCTTCTCCCGGATAATAATACCAGTCATCAATGCATACCACTACCACAATGCAACTCCATGCCTTCTTTTTTTTTTGCAGAAGAGAAAACACCACTGCAGCTCGGACCTTTATCCACTGGCCTATAGTGCTGAAATGGTAACATTTAAAATGACTTTGTATTAGTCACAAACCACTGCAACATTTATATATATATATATATATATATATATATATATATATATATATATATATATATATATATATATATATATATATTTTAATGAAATGTATGTAGCACGGCTTACTCCGTAGTATCAGGCACTGCAAATAAAACATATATAAAGTAACAAGCAAAACCGACAACATACTAAAACAGATTTAAAACACTCATGAGCAATATTGAAACAATGACTATTGATTTAAGAAAAGCCTAAGGATACTTCATATAGAACAAAAGTTGTCCTCGGCATCTTAAAAATCGATTATATATATATATATATATATATATATATATATATATATATATATATTTTATTTTTTTACATACTAGGAAGATACAGGTTTCCTAAACCATCTAAGCAAGCCAGAAACCACGGGTGTTCCCACGCTCCATGACTCCCCTCTTTGAAATTCCCAGCCTCCTTGTTGCTTGACTTCCTGGAAGCTACAGACAACTTGCCCCGACTTATTTTAGCCTGACAGCTGTAAGCTTTCTTTTGTATGTGAAATTTCTTTACATAATGTAGGGAATTCACAAAACTAGTTTCTCTACTTACGGGTGTGCAGGGCACTGATGAATCAAAGTTATTTGTCCCTTCTCCACAAGGTGGAGCTTTGCCTTTTGAGGCTACGGAGGTGATCCCACCCCGGAAGACTCTCCTTAGGTGCCTGGGCAAGTGGGACTTCACAGAGCGATTCCCCCTTAGGGGACAAGAGCTCCCATTCATGTGAGACACCCTAAGCCACACAATCTAGAAGCAAACATGGTACAATAGTCTTTGTAGCAATTAGTCCCATGTACTTGTTTGGCTGAAGGTAATGCTGGAACATACCCGCATGAAGAAGAACATTTAAATCTCTAGGAGAACATGCATACTTAACTGCGATGAGTAGAGGAAGCAGGGGAGGCAGAGAGGATTCTACACCAGCAAGCTCCCTGACTTGAGCACACCTGTAGGAAGCAGTCCAGAGAACATATGCAGAGCCCATGACCTTTCGAAGAGCGGCTGAACACCAGACTAAGATGCTGGAAGCCCAGCGTATCCGACAATGGGAGAAGCGTAGTACTGCAGGAAAGCCGAGTCCTGCTGCAGGTGGTGGCGAGACCACACTTATACCCTGGTGGGCATGGCACCCAACCAACTATGCCAAGACCATCAGAGAAGGCAACGGAAAAAGCTTGAGCAGCTTCCAACCGGTAAAGTCCGTAGATGTAAGGGGAGCAGAGAGTGGGAAAACGATAAGCACGAAGAACGAGAGAGTCATTGGGAATGCAAGCAACGTCCCAACCCATAGACAGAAGGACAGCCAAGAATGAGGGCTTGACGAGGAGACAAAAGAGCCTGCAACATTTCTACACCTGCAGAAAGGTAACAGGGAGAACTGGGGCGGAGGGGGCTTGCCACCACAAAGGAAGATGAGATGACAAACTCGTCCCAGTACTCACATGGAGTTACTGAATGTAAACTCAAGTTATTGGAATTGTATGAAGCTGAGAAGGAGGACATTCAATAACCCTGACTGGAAGACTATGAAGGGTCCAAACCAGAACCTAATAATAAAAGAGAAAATACTATATGAGCAACAAGCTGCAAAGACAAGCATCTATGACAGTGTCTTGTAAGAGAGAAGGACAGACAAATTCATCAAGTACAGAAAGTGGAGACAAGAGAGAAGTAGAGAAATATCAAGTGGGCAGAAACTCCATCCAAGCTGCGAGAGCCTGGAGCATTAGAGTGTGGGAGGTCTAAAATGTCCAACCAACAAGTAAGGAAGTATCACGAGGAAGGTTGGCATAGATACATCACTAAAGAGAATATCAAAGCCAGGAATGCTGCAAAGGAATTACAAGCATCCTTCCAGATAGGTTGCGTATCAGGCCTTTTTACGCACAGAAATGTTGTCAATAAAGCATTTTTAATTCTTCCTTGGGTACCACTTACACGGGCTATTCATAACTCATGGAGCTCACTGGTGACAGCCTGGCTAGCAGCAGTTGCAAATCCACTCTTTACTTTAGTAATCAACACAGTTCCTTGAAAGAAGCAACTGGGACGAGTCCTGGCCTGTTTAATTTGTGTAACACTCTCCTCTGCTAATGAGTCGATCAAGATAATACTTTGAGTAAGGTAAAAGGGAATTGGTGTTTTGTTCACTTTGTTCAACTGCCTGCATTTTGTAGGTTACTAGGGTGGCCAACTCTTTGATAGTCTTTCGCGGTACACTTGCCCACAAGGCAGTGATGACATCACGTCATTCACATTTGGCCGGCCCCTTTTTTTAATGTCATTTTGTTTTTAATGGCTCTTAATTCCTGGCTTAATTGCAATGCAAATGGTTTGTCCTTGGGAGGTGATGGTCACGTTTTTATGACCATCACGACCCCAGGAACAAAGCATAAGCATTTGAATTAAGCCAGGTGTCCGAGCGTTACAGCTCGACCTGTAGGCTTAAAAGGAGCCAGGGCTGCAGAGCTGCCCGGAGAAAGAAAGCAGCAGGCGGCAGCGCCGTGCTGTGCTGTGCTGTGTAAATGGCCACTTCAGTTTGCAGAGTGGCTGTGATGGAGGCAAGTCGGGACAACCTGCGTCCCGCACAGCCACACTGCAAACTGCAGGACAGAGTCCCTAATTGCAGGACAATCCCGCGAAAGCCGGGACAGTTGGCCACCCTATACGTTAGTGTTATTAAAGCATCTTGAATCATGAAAATGCGTTCCACTTTGCTTTAGGACAATATGTAAAATGAAAATGGTCTTAAACAAGGGCTACATTTCTGCTTAATTGGCTTTCATAGAGGCAGCACAGTTGCAGCAGCATGGGCATTTTATGCTTTTTCTTTTCATCACAGAAGCATACCAATTGCATAGCTAGGCATGTGGACTGAACTTTAACTACTAAATGTTCAGTTATTCAGAACACACACATTTCATCCGGGATGCTCTACTTGTAAAGGCTCATAACACACAACTTATCAGGACTGCTATACCTGTGATGGCTGAGAACACAGCTCTTCAGGGCCGCTATGCGTGAAATAGCTCAGAACACACACCTCATCAGGGCTGCTATACCTTTGATGGCTCAGAATACACAGCTCTTCGGGGCTGCTGTGGTTCTAATGGCTCAGAACACAACTCATCAGGGCTGCTATACCTTTGATGGCTCAGAATACACAGCTCTTCAGGGCCGCTGTGGTTCTAATGGCTCAGAACACAACTCATCGGGGCTGCTATACCTGTAATGGCTCAGAACAGACACATCCCACCTATGCTGCTATACTTGTAATGGCTCAGAATACACACCTCATTGTTAGAGAGAATTCTCAGAAATGTGCTAAACCCCTCCACCTTAGAGACCCCCAGCAACTTTGCTGGATTTTGAGGACTTTTTAACCTGGAGAGAGAGAGACCCTTTTCCCCCACTCTCTCATGTATCTTAAAATGGGACTTTGTACCCCGTTTCTTTTGGTTGTGGAGTCTGACAAACGCCATAGGAATCATCTTTTACATAGCGTCACACAGTACCTTCACTGCAGTGGCACAGGGAAGTCTTTCAGATTTCCCAAAGGTTTTAATACCTTCTGTTGGTTAAACGACTGTTTCCAAGAACAGTAAAGTGAAACTGACTTTACTTACATTTGTAGCTTTCTAGACCCAGCACACACTAGCTTTCTTCGCCATTTCTTTGTGGAAAGGTCCCTCAAGATTTACTCTGCGCGCCAAACCAGGTTTGGTCCCATTGTTTTTTTGCCTTTGGCACAAGTGAAACCCGCCTCTGGCTCCAGGGTGTCTGGGTTAGGCAGGAAGTGAGGGAGGTGCCCGTAACTCCTTGTACTTAGTCTCCTAGGAGACCCAAATGCACTCTGTGACCACCCTGCTGGGTGATTGACAGCTAAGCTGGAATGAATGGGAGAGAACCGAATAAAAGGCAACTCTTTTGGCTTGGAAGGCAGAGTCGACCACTGGACGAAGGAACCGAAGAAGAATTTTAAGAGGATGCCTGCTGCAACTCCTGGACCGTTGGTTTGCCGGGTAAAGCCCTGCTGCAGTGCCAAGTTCACATCGACAGTAGCCCCGGCAAGGACGACTTCTCCCCTTGAGTTGGTGGGACTAATCAACTCCAAAGTAAGCACCTGGACATCCACCTCGAAGCTGGTTGAATTTCCAGAGTTGCTGCTGGAAACCGTATAGCCAGGGAGAGGAACACCAGATTGTGTGTGTTGCTTTTAAGCTGGCCTAGAGCTCCAGGAAGATCCTCCAGACTCCCAGGAAGCAGGACTGACCGAGCCTGAACCCCCTTAACAGAGTGCGGGACTCCCGAAGCAAGAAAAGTCCATCTCAACAGCCAAGAACCGCTGTGTTGCTATTTGCGGTAGACGCGAAGAGCTGAAACACTGAACAGCCACTGAAAGTGAAGTTTGCTTGTTACGAGTTTTGACCGTCCCAGTGCATTGCAGGAGTTCCCCCGACGTCCTCCCTTTTGTCTCCATGACTGAGGCCCAGGTACAGTGGGATCTGTAGAGCTGCCCAAGAGCAGGAGTCATCTGCTGCATCTTTTCTTCATTTTAAAAAGGTACTGTACAAAGTCTGAGAGAACTTACCTCTTACTGTAGTGTTGCTTGCATCTTCTACTACTCACAGGTCTAATCAGCTTGTGGCCCTACATTTGATTCTTCTTTTCTTCAAAGACTTCTGAAACATTGTGCAAAGACTTTCTACTTACCTACAAAGAAGTGCTTCGGCTTACATAGGGCCTCATTACACGGTAGGCGGTAAGGGAAAAACGATGCCGGTAAAGGATTCCTGCCAATTACGACCAGTCTATCCGCTATTAGCGGCACCACTAAGTACGGTGCCTCTAATAGCGGCAAGGTCGCGGGCACGTGACCACTCATGTCGACAATAGCGGCATGGCAGAAATAGGAGTCCATCACAAGGCATGCAGACATGCTAATAGCGGCATGGAGTAGACCCAAAAAGCCCATACCGGCATGGCGGAAAAACCGGCATCACGAACCACCCGTTAAGGGACATGTGCAAACTGCCACAGGTGGCCACAATCAGCACAGGTGGAGGCAATGGAGACTGGGGCAGTACAAAAGGAGCACACCACACCCATTCACACACCAAGATGATTCCAATACTAGCAGCATTACATGGGTTGGAGGACATGATTGCATTGCAGCACCAACAACAGGCAGCACAGAGGAGACGCAGGAGGAGGGCGAGACAGGCCCAGCAAGCCCCACCAGTACACCTAGTCATACCACAGAGGCAGCCACCAATCCCCAGGATTAGAGCCAGTCCATTCAATCTAACCCCTGAGCAGATACACACCCTGTACCGTCTGGACCGGGATACCATCACCACCATTGTGGACATGATACACAACGACATCGTGAGCCTCATAGACATCCGTACTGCCATCTACTGAAGGTGGTAACTGTGCTCCACTTCCACTGTGCTCCACTTCCTGGCCACAGGCACCTACCAGCATACGGTAGGGCAGATGCATGGCATATCACAACCAGTATTCTCAAGCACGCTGAACCAGGTGCTCGATGCCCTCCTGAAGCACACAAGTGAACACATATCCCTGCCACGGACTGCCCAGGAGATCTCCAACACCAAAGTTGGCTTCTATTCACTGGCAGGCATCTCAAGTTGCGTCGGGGCCATCGACTGTACCCATGTGGAATTGGTGGACCCACATGCCAATGAGGCAGTCTACCGAAACAGAAAGCAATACCACTCCATCAACGTCCAAATGGTATGTGACTCAAACAAGATAATCACACATTGTTGTGTCCGATATCCCGGATCAACCCATGATTCAATGTTCCTGCGGAACTCAACGATACCACGCTACATGGAGCGACATGCTGGACAATGTTCGTGGCTACTTGGTGAGTAGCAGGGCAAGCACATGGCAGTGTGATTGGGGGGGGGGATATCCATACTCCAACTGGGTGTGATTGGGGGGTGGGGGGGGGAGATACGCATACTCCCGACTGGGTGTGATTGGGGGTGGGGGAGATATGCATACTCCAACTGGGTGTGATTGGGGGGGGGGATGCATACTCCAACTGGGTGTGATTGGGGGGGGGGAAGATGCATACTCCAACTGGGTGTGAACAGTTGTCAGGATAAACAATGGACATACAGATTTACACCACTGTCCACCGAGGCAGCCCACAATGGACCTGACACAAAACCACATGCAAGTAGTAAGCTGCACAACAAAGAAATCAATCCATTACGCCAAACATGCCATATCCATCCACATGCACATTGCACATCATACCATACCCTCTATAACACAAAGCAGCAACATGCAGCCAAAATGGACATTGGAAATGTACGCTGAACAACATCACAACGGATATGCGACCTTGAGTGCATACAAAGGGATCTCCTGTAGCCATTGTACTGATCCACACCCGTACACCACTACTGAAGTGCCGCATCACGGCATGGGGACATCAAATTCGGGATGCCAGTACACTAGCAGTGTGGTACAAACGTTGCCAGGACCAAGAGACACAAATGACTTGACCTCACCCAGTACATGGCAATAACTGCTGTAGGCATACACGGTGCATGTCCACTTGCAAGCACTACCTCACCTTCCCACATTGCAGTTACTCTGATTGCCTCCATGCATGCAGGGATTTGTGGATGTCATTCACAATGCAAAATTGATTTGTGTGATATGTACAGGTTTCACTTGATGTAAACACTTACACATACCCATTGTTGCACCCATGCAGGTGATGCTGGCTATCCCCTGAAGAGGTGACTCCTTACCCCTGTACGGAACCCACAGAACAGGCACGAAGAGGAATACAATCGTGCACATACCCGTACACGCGTGGTAATTGAGCAGACATTTGGCCTTTTGAACACACGGTTCCGGTGCCTCAGCAGGCCGGGCGGGGCACTCCTGTACGGCCATGAGAAGGTGGCCAAGATCACCATGGCATGTGTCATGCTACACAATATGTGCATCAGACGGAATGGGCCAATGCCCCCTGACATTGAACTGCAACCACCTGCTGAGGATGATGATGGGGATGAGGAGGGAGGAGACGGTGCTGCAGGTCATGCAGGTGGCGATACCCAGGAGGGACGTGCTGTGCGCCAGCTTCTGATCGACCAAATTTTCTAATACACATGGTTGAACTTTGTTGAATGGATGTGTGTATTTGGCCACTGGGTTTTGTGGTGAAATGTACAGTGGGCCCTGTCCACCAATAAAGCACACATACACAATGAAAATGTCCACTCCTGTGATTGATCTTGTCACCAGTGTGTTTTATGTATTATTAAAGAAGTGCATGGACCCAAATACGCAAACACCCTTTCCCCCCTCCCCCACAACACTCCCACAACACCCTTCCCCCCCTCTCCCCACAACACTCCCAAAACACCCTCCCCCCCTCCAACAACACTCCCAAAACACCCTTTTCCCCCCACAACATCCCCATGAATGACTTGTACATCAGTGCTGCATAGCTGTACATGTGTCAGCAACATCTGGCTGGCCCTAGTTCCCATCCCCACTGCCACCGTTGGGGGGGTTGAGAGGTTGTGCGCCGCATAGCCCGCAAGGACCTGTGCCGGGGGCTGGTCTGCCTTGAGCTGGCAGAAGAGGAGGTGCACGGGTGTTCTGCCTGTCCATTGCGTCTGCTATGCGTGTGAGGACCTGCCTCACAAGTGACATTTCCTCACATAGCCTGTTGGTGCTGGCTTCTATGGCCTGTCTGATGTCCCTTGCATGCTCCCTGCACTCCTCCCTCGCACGTGCTCCCTCATCCACATGCTGGCCAACCAGCACAGTGATGTTCTCCTGCCGCTGTCTGATGATGGCCATGTCATGGCCACTGTGTCTTGCTTGTGGGGTGGGTGCCGCACCTTGTTGTATTGGTCCAGCATCAGGTGATGACACCGGTGGACTCTAGCACCCTGCCACTATTTCATCCCCAGACTGGCCATGGCTGCTGGATTGTGGTGTGGGGCGTGGGCTCGCTTCTTTTGACTGCTGGGGGCTGGGTGTATGTTGTTGTATGGGCGAGTCACAAGTGTCATCCACATCGGACATGAGTGCAGTGGCAGCTGCCTCGCCGATGGAACTATTGGCAGCAGACAGTGTCCCTTCCGCGGGTGGATTGTGTGTGGGGGGTGGGGGGGATTACTAGAGTGGGTGCTGCAATTGGTTCAGGCGTACGTTCACGTCTTGGTGACGTGGGTGGCTTGGTGGGTTTGGCCCTCTGCGGGAGTGCACTCTTCCCTGTGCCCCTCGACATGCTGGCGATGTTGCCCGATTCCTTTCCCCTGGGTTGTTTCTTAGCGGGGGGAGCCTGCGTCGCAGTGTCCTTCTCATCGCTGTCAGTTTGTGAGCCTGTGGGGGACAAAGAGAGGGATGGCATTGGTGATGGGTCAACGTGCTTCATGCAGATGTTGTTCATGCTGTTCTATGCATTCGGACTTCATGTTTGGGGCATACAGGTCGTAAGACTGTTGGGTGGGTCTGGGTGACACGTGTCTGTGGTGATGCACGCATGTGTGTGTGTTGGGATGTGAAACGCATATGGGCAGGGTTGTGTGCATGTATGTTTGATGGCCACATCCATGGAATGATTTAGGGTTCACTTTTGGGGAATTACCTCATCTTTCACAGTGCAGTGTTTTGTGTGGACACTCACCTCCATCTGATGATGTGGGCACACCATGCTCCATTTCGCCAACTCCCTTGATCGATTCAACCCCAATGGTGCTTGCACAGGTCTCCTCCCACTGCATTAATATTATTGGGGATCCTCCACCGCCTCCTGTGCCCATGGCCAGGTTCCGGTTGGCAGCCAGGATGCTACGTACACGGAGGCAGAGATCGTCCCACCGCTTCCTGACATCTTTCACAGTGCGGGGGGTGGAGCCCACTGCACTGACTTTACGGGCCACCTATGCCCAGATCTCTTTTTTTTTTTATTAGGGTGGGACGCCGCATGTCATTGGCGAACACCACCTCTGCGTTGGCAGCAAGCGTGTCAGTGAGCATTGTAAGCTCTTCATTTGAAAAATGTTCCTTGCGCTGCCGCTCTGCTCCTTTTTTAATTGCCTTGGGCATTGTCAGTGGGTCTGTGAAGGATTTTTGAAGGCTCTGGTGTGGATGCAGGTCCTGGGGGCAGAGGATGGCAATCGATTGCGTTTTTAAAGATGGCCACCGTGCTATTTCCCGTCCCTGTGCGATGACGCTACTTTCGGTTCCGCTTATTTACCTTGACCGCTAATAGCAGTCACCGCTATTCCGTGTTGTGGGAGGGCGGAAGTGCTATCAGCGCTTTCATCGGTGCCGCTAAGGGCCTTTACGGGGTCTTTACCGGCATGGCGGTAGGGTCCTTACCGGCATGGTGCTAAGCTCGTGCCCGCTTACTCGTGCTGCCACGTTAGCAGCCTACTTCCTACACGTACACGTTATTAGCGCCATGCCGGTAAGGGCGGTCACTTACCACCTACCGTGTAATGAGGCCCATAGACATTTGCCTATTGAATTTGGCTTAGCCTCTTCCACTGAAAGACTCTTATTGTGGGGGATCTGAAAGTATTTGCCTGCTTAATATTTGTGGTCTCATGTTTGTTCTAAACAATCTTTTCCTTTGACTTATTACTAGATGATCCTAAATGCAACAGTGATATATTAATGTCCCTAGCACCCTAATAATTGAAGTCAACTGAGGGTGTAGGTAGTGTTTGTGGGCCATCCCAAAAGGGTATCTACTGATTTAGAGATATTAATAGTGTATATTTCATGAAGTGTATTTGAGTGTTACTATTATATTGCCCCCTTCTGAAGAAGGAGTATTCTAACTGACTGATAAATACATTAATAATTGTTTATTCAAGAAACCTTGAGTGTAAGAGTTTATTTGAATACTTGTAACTGTAAATCTCTGTGTAACTCCACTACAGCTCACGTTGACCCCTCTTGAAATAAGCCTGGCTGCTCAACACGCTACTAAAACTGTAGTACAAGCTTATACCAAAGGTTGGGTTTCCTATACCTGTAGTCAGAGTTGTTTGTAGGGTTCCCAGAGGTTACTGCGTACACACTTTTCCTAACACTCATCAAAGATGCTATACATGTAATGGCTCAGAACACATCTCATATGGGTTCTTGTACTTGTGATGGCTTACAATGTTGGTAAAGCATCTGCATTCAAGCAAGAGCTGCATCTGGTCAGACAAACCTCGAACTCTATAATTCGCAGCACAATGGCCAAAAGAAGGTTTGCACACATCTAAAAAGGAGCACCCAATGGTAAAGCTGCACTAGATGTTTAATTAGAATAGGCATGTTCAACTTTTTCGGATATTTATTGGCGCTTTGTTAAAAAGACAAACAGAAAAACAGGAGAGGAAGAGCAACTCTGAACCTCAGCAATACAGATGCGCAAAGGTGTGGTGGTGGGTGTTTGAGGGTAGGGCAGGGCCAAAGGGACAGAGAACATACAAGACAATCCGAAACAGGAATTCGAGCAACAGGACGAGAGAGCAATGAGCTACATGGTAGGGCAACAAAGAAAGTGAGAAGGGAAACAGTTCATAATAGGGCAAAACACACAATAGGAGTGAGGGATAGAAGCAGAGCAAGAGACATCGTGGCAGTAAAATAAAACACAGATCAACAGCAGGTAGGGAGAGATGGAAACAGAAAAGCAAGACTAGAGACGTGCAGGCCAATAACATAAGGTACTGTGCAAGAAAGATCATCAAAGCAGTAACAACCACAACCGAGAAAATGAAAAAACAGATATAGCCTGAGTAATGACACAAGAGTGGAAGAGGAGTTCAATCAACCGATACAGCGAGATATAGGAGGGAAAAAGCAAAAATAGAATGCAGCGATGCGAGAGACAGAGTGACAGAGATATATACAGCAAAAGCTGGCATCGCAACACTAAGGGCGAGAGACATAGCGTCCAAAAGTGAGATACAAGGGAAACAAAGCAGCAAAGGGAAGGAGAGATGGAGCAAAAACATGGAGTGGCTGACAGGCAGCAACAGTAAGCCCGAGAGGCAGAGAAGTGATGCCGGTAGAGTGAGGGACTTGATTTATGAATCACCCGATGCAACTAGCTGGCATCTGTAGTAACTCTAAGTGTGTGCCCAAGTATCATGAAGATGAAGCTGGGTAGTATGCATCTACAAGGTTCTTGTGTTGGGAAAATGTGTTCTACAGGTGCAATACATTATTTAGAACCACTTTGAAATACAGCTGTTTTATCACTCATGTTTTCAAACAAAGTTTAAATTTTACGCACAAATTGGATAGTGGTCAGACACTTCTTATTCTCTTGCGAAGGAGGAAAATAATTTTCCAGAGAGTAAAAATTGATTTACTCTCCCATTCTAAAAATTGGGAGAAAAATACTTGCATGCCAAAATGCTATCTGGAGCACTGATTACAAGAAATAAGAAGAGACCATTACTGAAGATCCTACTAGATAAAAGGCAACAAGATAAAGACAATAATAATAATTTAGCATTTATATAGCGCTAGGAACCCTCTGGCATCTAAGCGTAAGTTATTATTATTACTCACGGTGTGTGGTGCTCATTTATCGACCTTGGAAGGATGAAAGGCTGAGTTTGGCCCTGCCGGTATTCGAACCAGCGTCAGCAGGCTCTGCACAGATGTCAAAGCGAGCGAGCGCTCTACTCGCTGTGCTATCGGGCATTGAAACCGAGGCCATCGGAAAAGACAGGTACATCAGGAGAATCAAGCCAATCTTCCGAGATTATTTAGGTTTAGTTTCCTTGTAGTAGGGTCATGGTCGAGCTAGATTTGGATGGAGGACTTTTCTTTTGGAATCCTGACGACAGGCGTGCACCTTTAGTTCCTTTAGATAGGTAGGGACACCCTTTAGAATAGGAAAAGATAGGCCATTGTCATTTAAATAAAAGTAATTTGGGAATGTCCTTAGAGTGTCGATTCCTTCTTCCGACCCACCACAGCATACAATGTGGTGGGTCGAAACTCCTGTAGGTTCTGGGCCCACTGAAAAAGTGACTCTACACAGTGCTAGAAATGGAAATCATTTACTCTAGGATCACCCTCCCCCCCTTTCCTTTCTTGTGTGGGTGAGGGGATATGGGAAAAAGATTGTGGGACAGAGCGTCAGCACAGGTCGAGCAGCACCCAACCTCTTCAAAGAACCTAACCCTGGAGAATTGCATAAAAGCAAAGAGCGTTTGGGAACTTAGTTTAAACATAATATTCCGTGGTCACTCCCAGACACAGGGGAATGAAATTCTCTCATGGGTCTTTTCAGACCCCAAGCAGCATAACCATGCACAAAATAGAAGCACTGGAGCTACACCAGTTTGCTTTTACACTTTCACCACCCAAGTGTGGGAATGTAAACAGTGGCCGGTCGCTGCAAAGGCACTCACTCCACGTGGATCTTGTCCGATCCGAGCTCCACATATGTGGGGCCAATTCCAGTATTTGGCGCACACCTCACATTTGAATATACCTGCGGCAGGTAGCTGCCGGCAGCCCCTAATTGATTGAACACATCTGCCTTTTGAATTACGGGCTTGTGAGGGGAAATCTACAGGAATAGAGATGCAAGGGAAATGTGCCGTCACAAAGCTGTGTGAAGTCCCTTCCTTGTGCCTATAGCTCTTAAAGGCCATTCCCAGGGTAACGCTGCATCTGCACTGACACGCATCCTCCATTTCTACAAACCACGACAACCTACATCCACAGAATTGGGGCATGAAACAGAACAAGTGTGGAATGAAATGCTGTAGTGATAGACATGGGCGGGCATGGACAGCATATGTTGTTGCTAGTCTGGTTCAGATAAGGCCCTTGTGCTTCCACAACCTGAGTATGGGTTTGAACCAAAGCATGCACTTACATACAACAATATTGGGCCATTCCTCAAGAGCAACTTAATGGATGCAAATATAAAGTAGGCCTACAGCACTACTGCAGAGTCTCCTATCGCAAGTAGCTCGGGAACTGCATTTTTTCTGCTCTTGAATTTCATCCAGTACTGTGATGTACTGAAGGTGTCATCACTTCTCCCCAATGGGGCGCACTTTTCTGTGAGACTAGGGACCTGCACCCGCTACCCAATAGTCCCCCTGGTGGTGGTTTAATGAGGGAGGACCTCATCAGGAGGTACAGCCCATTGAATGTCGTCACTACCCAACATTCCCTATCCATCTCCTCTGTTCAGAATCACTTACTCCAAAGCAAACCTATGTATTATTGTGTCATAGGATACAAAGCCAAAAGTACTAGGACGAGGTGGCCCCGAGGAGGTATGATGAGTAAGATGTTAACAGAGACAAAAGGACTTTTACAATCTGCACGAGAGGAACCAGATACAATGTATAAAAAGGAACAAAAGGACTACCAAACATGTCAAACTCAGCGTGTCAAGCGTGGCCATGTCAAACCCCGTCGGGTCTGGCAGCCGAGGTGGAGGCGAGCCAGGCCCTGCCGGAAGACCAGAGAGAAGTGGTGGTCAGTGAAGCTCTGTGGGAGTCTTCCACGGGTTCAGCAGGAGCGAACCCGGGCTAAAGACAGAGCAGGAGAGCAGAGCAAGGGAACAGACTGAAGAAGTACATTGCAGTCATGGAGCTACAGTAGTGAAAAAGCAGAGAGAAGACCCACAGTCCCAAGAGCTTCTCGTGACATACTAAGATCTCAGACAAGGTGACAGAAGGTATGGGAGACCCAGAGGGGATGAAAAGGTAGAAGGGAGGCTGGGTCACAAAGCTCTTGCTCACCTTAGTAGTGGGAAGCCTGCTACTGGGTACAACCAGAGGAGGGTCTGGGACCCGAATGCAGAAACTGAGAGCATTTCAGGAAGACTTCCTCATCACACTGGGAAAGCAAGAACCACTGACCACCAGAGAAGGGTCTGGGACCCCAACAAGATTTGGGACTTTGCTGACAACAAACCAGAGCAGCAGAGTGTACATCAAGCAATACCAGGAGAAGAGAGTCATTCTACTGGTACAGAACTAGAAGCTGTGATAAAATGGCAGGGGAAGGGAGTAATTCCCGCTTGGGCATGATACGAACTGTGCCAAGCAGTACCAGGAGAAGGGAGGCCTTCCATTGGTCCCGAGAGTTGTGCTGGAAACAACAAGGGAGTCATTCCCCCTGGTTTTATTGGAAACTGTATAGATCTACGCCAGGAGAATAGAGTAATTCTCCCAAAAGTGAAATTATATGAAGACTGTCTAAGAGCCCGCAAGGCAGGGGAAGGCAGTAATTCCCCCTGGTGGTTTTGGTTGCAAGCGAAAACATTTTTTAACACTATCCGAGAAGTGGGAGAAGGGAGCCATACTCCTGAAGAAGGATCTTTGTTAGTTTATCCTTTACTTGTAGTGTGAGGGATAGAAGTAAGTTTTGGCACAGGGTGGTGGAGATTAATTTGATGGACATTCTGAGCGACCCTTTAGTATTCGTTTTTAGACTTGAAACCCCTCTTAGAATAGGGATAGTGAGGACGTTCTATGCATAAATGAAAGTGTTTAACCACCCCCACGCCACCTATGTGCCAGCTTCCTTCTTTGACACCGTTACATATGGTGTCAAAAGTGGGATCCGACTCAACTGATATACATTGAGGAACCCTGTGAAGTACAAGGCCAGAGCAGAAAATGATTTAGCACCCATAGGATCTCTAGGAATAAAACCCAGTTTAAGACCACCACGTACCACAACCCCTTAAAGTCCCAGTTTACTTCCTGCCTAGCAGATAGTTCAGATAGTGGAGAAGAGCCTGAAAAGTCTACCCAGGAGAGCTCAGAGACATTAAAAGAGGGACCTCCACTGATAAAATCCCCTGAAACACCGTCTAACTTGAAGCACCGTCTAACTATTCAAGGCTCTCGAGTGAATCCTCACAGTCCTTTTCTTCCCACGGGACCAAGCCCTCAGAAGAGTCTGTAGAAAATAAGAAAGGAGGAACCCCGGTAGAGATACTGGGCTCTTCTCCCAGTTGGGAGAAGAACTATAATGGATCCCCAAAATACCTCCCTTCCTCTTCATCCGAGCTGTCGGACGAATCTGAGAGAGAAAAGACCATCCTGGAGATTGGGAGGATGTAGCAACCTCAGACAACGCCCTAAATCCAAGGGTAAAGAAAAAGAAGAGAAAGATTGGCCCCCATTGGAAAGAAGTTAAAAAACAATATGGGTGTTGGGGGGGTTATAGATGCTTGTCAGTGGTTAGAACTGGGTTATGCCCAAGCAAGGCCTATTGACACGGAAAAAGGAAGGGGCATTTCACACACAACTAAAAGGAGAGGCATATAAAATGCTCTTTAGAGATTTGGTGTTCCATTGCCACCGTTAGAGGTGCAGAAGTAACTAGTTAACACCTGTCAGTGTCTGGAGAGGGTTTGTTCCTCAATATGTTATATATGATATATACGTATATAATATATTGAGGATATATACGTTGCCCCCTCAGAGTATAGCTCGGGGGCAACATGCTCGCCTTCAAAGCCAGACAACATGGAGCACCACAGGTTCGATCCCCGGTTCCGCGATTAGAAACCTCTGGGTATTAAGCACGTTATAAATAATCTATCATATCATATGAACAATTATACAACAAATGGTGTTTAGAATAGGAGAAATGCAAGGGGGACAGAAAAGGTTCTTTCTGGCCCTACCTCTCTAAACCACTACCTCTGGGCAGCGCGGGTGGGCCGCTTATCTAAAAGTAGACAAAACAAGAAGGTTTAAAAGAATTGCTTCAATTTGTGATGTCATCATAGTCTGAATATTTAGACTACACGTCGGCTACTTCAGCTCTTAACGACCTCTTATAACTTTGGTGGTGTTCGAGATCTTGACAGGTGTTGCCCAACTGAGTGCCAACGTGTACTTTGTAACCATGGGCTAAGGGCAGAACAGTTAAAAGAAAGGCAGATGCCCACTGGTATTTTGGCAAGGATTACTTTATTGGCCTATGCTGTGGCTGAATGTGCCGTGATAAAGAGAAAGCCCTCTCCGTGGACTGATTAAAAAAAGAAGAATGATTGTGAAGACTCAGCAACTATATTAAAGTGTCTCCATGGTGCTGAAGAATGAGGAAGGCAGCAAAAACAGGTCCACTGTCTCATTGTGTTTTGTAAACTGGTGTGCTGGTTTATTTATGCCGCCTTCTTCAGGACTGTCTTTTTTCTAGATTGCGATTGTCATCTGCATATATTACACGCCCATATTACTTTGGCTCTTAGAAAGGTTTCCACACTGTGATTAAATGGAAAGATATCACCTCGGTACTGGATAGCTGGAGGTATTCAGACTGACCACGTCAGATCTGTAACTTGCATGTATAGAGTCATGTAGGTGAGCTACAGGAAGTGTGTGCATCCGTATCACCCGTGAGCAGAGGACAGAAACATATGGCTCACAACCGTACGCATCCAAATCAGCGTGTGGTTACTTTCCCATTGGAAAGAAACACAGAGTCTCCTAACCAATTTCCCAATCTACCTATGCTGAATCCCAGCGAGGAGTTTCTTGACTGCTTGGTCAGCCATCAAATCCAGGCCAACATAAGTTTCCAGGAGGGACTGGATAACATTGTGTCTAGCCAGTTAAGGCCCATTTTGCCACATGGGATTCGCCAACCTTATTGTGAGGGTGAAGACCAGGGACATGTATTTATTTTTACTTTCAGAGACTCATGCAACAGTTCCACTAAAATGAGATTAAGACTGGTTATCTCACTCCTCACTCCAAGCGCCATATCAGACCTTAAAACGCAGGGAATTACGTCCTTTGATGACATAAAACAAGGCCTACCACACAGGGTAGGACAGAGTTTCTATTGTCATACGTTGCAGGAGATCAGGCTACACCAGACTAAAACACCACTGGAATTAGTGGCTAGAATACAGAATACCCTGTCATGGTGGTTAGGCAAGAAGACCCTTCCAGATGTAATGGAGATGTTAGCATTAGAACTAATTAATAGCCTTCTCTCCCCCCCCCCATCTTTTCAATGGGCAGTCTTGCAACTTAGCAAGCCCACCTTACAAATAGTGCTATTGAGACCTCCCAGACACATTCAGAAGCAGCAAACAGCGTAGGGCCCTACATAAAGGGGATGAGGGACACAAGGTTGTAAAGATCACCCCCAGAAATCTACCACTACAAGAATTGAGTAAAACCCAAAGAATTGTCTCTGAAAAAATGAAATCTAACAAAATCTTTAAAACAGGGAATAAGGAGGTAGAAAAACAGGTGGAACAGAAACATGCCCCCTTTAAAGAAAGGAGTACCCAAACAAGAAGAGGGAAAGATCTTCTATAGGATCTTCAATAACATGGTTTTCATGTGGGGGAAAAAAGACATTGGGCCAGACAATGTACTAGAAATCAGAAAGAAGAACCTATGGAAATATGTGGGATGGCTGGAGAAGAGTGGGGAGAACCAGAGCCACAAGAAAACAAAGGGGTAGAGGCCCAGCAACTGCCTCGGTCTCTCAGCCCCAGTTAAAACACAGTCGGTCTTATAGTCAACGGGATGCCAGTATCCCAGTTAGTAGACTCGCGGAGTAAACAGACAGCAGTGTTAGGCAGAATTACATGCAGTACCCTTTGGGAACACTACACACAATTAAGACTACAGGTGTAAGCTCAATCTCACCTTTGGTTTAAGTCTGTACTACACAGTCAGTTTTGTGGTAGCAGGGCTGAGCAGCCAGGCTTATCTCAAGAGGGATGTGAGCACTACAGGGTGTTACACAAAGGACTTGAAATCACAGTGGCTCAAACAAACACTTAACTCAAGGTTTCTTGTTAAAACAGTATTAATTTATTCACACAGTAATTTAGAAAACATTCCACTAGCAATAAATAGCTCAATATCACACTATAATACACTCCAGTACCAAACCAATATGTTTCTGAACAAGTTAGGCTCCCAGAAGTGGGAGCAAAATGGCACTTCAGTAACTTTAAATGTGAGTAAAAAGACACAGGTTATAACAATTAAACACAAATACTTTCTTAGGCAGGGCAAATAGTTTCAGTTCACTACAAGAGGCAATTCAATTCAATAAGCCTGGATCAATGTCAATGGATCAGTGTCTTGGATAGGATAGCACAGTTCTGGTAGTAAACGGTTAAGTCTTTGCCAATGTTCTTAGAAGTAGTTTGGACGAAAAAGAGTTATATGTCGGATTAGTACCCGGCGAGAGTCAAGCAGAATGCAACACGCATTCTGATTGGCTCTCGCCGGGTCCTTACCCAGCCGAGAATCCTTTGATTCTCGGCCAGGTCTCCAGCTGCCTTGTCCTCGGCGGGGGTGGGGAGGCATGGCAGCCCCTCAGCCAATGAGGAGGCTCGAAGCGGGACCATCCCCGCTCTGAGCCTCCCCATGGCTGAGAGGCTGCCTCTGCCCCCTGCTCGGGACTCGGGTAAGCTTTTTTCTTGTTCCCTTGCCTCCCTCCTCCCTACCCCACCCCACTTACCGTCTTGCTCCTGCGTCCCTGGTGGGGGGACGATGGCAGCCTCCAGCAGTGTGGAGACTCCACGCCTCCACAGAGCTGGAGGCTTCCATCATCCCCTGGCAGGGACGAAGGTACGTTTAAAAAAATAAAAAATAAAAATAATGAATAAATAAATTCACCCCGCTTCCCCCTCCCTCCCGTCCCCCCAACCCCACTTACCTTCTGCTTCTTTTAGGAGCAGACGCACTGGGAACACTTGTGTTCCCACCGCGTCCGCTCCCGAAGGCCGCCATGGAAAGAGAAAACGGACTCTCGTTTTCCCTTTCCCAGCGGCCATTTTCTTGGTCGTTTTGTCATTTATTTTTTTTTCTGTCCCGAAACGCTGCTGCTTTTCGGGACAGAAAAAAATGTTTTTAGTGCCCCGGTCACGCATATAATGCGGGACGGGGTACTAATAGCAATATGACCCTCGTGGCGGGGGCATTACTATGGGCCCCGGGGCATTACCTGAGTCGGTAATGCCCCCGCCGCTCAGGTCACATTGCTTAATTAGGAGCGAACAAGACTCCAAAGTTGGGAAAGTTTCACAAACTTTTACCGCAGCAGAGAGGACTTCTCAACCGCGTTTGCACAGTACCTTTTTAATGAAGAAAAGCTGTAGCTGAGGCAATTGTTCCTGGCAGTTCCTGCAGATCTCGCTGTTCCTGGGCCTCAGAGGGAGGATGTCGGGAGGTTCCTGCATGGGGACGGATCCACAAGCTTGGTAAAACGTTGGTTTAAGGTGTGAGTGCCTTAAAGTCCACAAGCTGGTATCCTTCCCACTGGCTATCCGGTTTTCAACAGCACTCTGAAGACAATTCGACCAATATGGAGACGGTTTCCAGGTGGCTTGCCAGTTGGTTGTTCCCACCAGCTCAAGGGAAGAAGTCGTCCTTGAAGGGGCTTCTCTGTCAAGGGAGTTTCATTCGATTCAGACCTGCAGCAGGGCTTCACCGGGCAAACCAACGGTCCGTTGCAGCAGTCGTCTTGCTTCAGCTGGTCTTCGGTTCTTTCGTTCCAGTGGTCGACTCTGCCTTCCAAGTCTCAGAGACATGCTTTTTAACAGTTTTGCCTCCATTCATTCCAGCCTGGCTGCCACTCACCCAGCAGGGTGGCGGTCCTTGCCGGACAGTCAGCCAGCCAATCACGGCAGAGTGCATTCAGGTCTCCTAGGAGACTAAGCAGAGGGAGTTTTGGGCACCTCCCTCATATTCTGTCTACCCCAGACACTCAGGCGCCAGAGGGCGGGCTTCGGTACTGAATCCCGCCAAAGGCAAACGAACAAAGGGACCAAACCTGGTTTGCTGTGCAGATACAAACACTAGAAGGACCTTTCCAAAAAGAAATGGTGAAAAAAGTTGATCGGAACCTGTTTTTACAGAGGGGGCTCAGATGCCATCTTGGAAAACATGGCTCTGGTGGATTTTAGCTACTGGAGAGTTTAAACAGGTTGCGGTTGGGAAACTCATGGTAACACCACTGCCACCAGCCATTCTGAGGGGAAAGGGTAGCATTCGAGTGCTACATGAGTTTTCTAGGAATAGGGAATACTGCATATTCCCTCCAGCACTCTGCTTTAAGGCAGTGTGTGCTGGGTCTAACATTAGACTAGCAAAGTCAATTTAACTTTACATTCCCTGGGAGACTGTAGTCAGTCCCAGAGAAGGTATTTAAAAATTGGGCAGTCTGAAAGACATCCCTGTGCCACTGCACTGAGGGTGCTGTGCAACACAAGAAAAGATGATGCCTATGGAGTTGTCTAATACTCCATATCCAAAGAAAATAAACCAAATTAAAAGTACAGAGTCCCAACGTTCAGTAAAAGAGCTGGGGGTCAATAAGGTAGAGAGGAATTAGCACATTTTGAGAATTCTCCCTAACAAGCAGTGAGGGCTGATCTTACATACTCTGACCAACTCATGGTAGGAAAACTTGTGCGAATCACCTGTGTCCATGGAGATCAGGAAGTCTGTCCCGAACCCCAGTCTCTATTAATATCAGGGGTAGGGAAACAATTATGAATTCGGACGTAATTCCAGCACTCGCTCAAGGAACTATTATCAGTACTGACTTTCCTCGATTTGCTAGGCTGTTAGAAGAAATAAAGTATACACTGGTAAAGGAAGGGTTTAGATCCAATACCCCGAGCTGGACATGGGACGAAACCCCCAGAGACGGTTCAAACCGGGCCAGCAGAGTTATGATCTCAATGCAGTTTTAGATGGGTAATCCAGCCACATTAGGAGAAGGGCATGTGACGATTCATATGGTGGTGTCACTTCTCCCCGATGGGAAGCCCTTTTCCATGAGGCTAGGGAGCTGGGCAGCCAATAGCGCCATTAGGGGTGGTTTAATGTGGGAGGACCTCATGTGGAGGGACTCCCATTCTGAGGAGACAGACGATCACCTGGGGTACAGCCCCACTGAATGTTGTCACTCCCCAACATTCCCCAGCCCACCCCTCGGTTCAGAATCACTTCCTCAAAAGCAAACCTTTGTTAGAATTTACAATAATACATAGGCGATAAAGCCAAAGGTGCTAGGGCGACGTGACCCCGAGGAGGCATGAAGAGTAGACTGTTAACAGAGACAAAGGACTTTTACAATCCGCATGGGAGGAACTGCTTACAATGTATGAAAAGGAACAAAAGGACTATCAAATACGTGAAGCCAAGCTGTGTCAAGCGCGCCCATGTCAAACCCTTCCAAGTTAGGCAGCAGAGGTGGAGGCGAGGCAGTGCGAGAGAGCCAGGCGTAGGCGGAAGACCGCAAGGAAGAGGATGCCGGTGAAGTGCTGTGGGAGTCCCCCATGGGATCTGCAGGAGCAAACCCGAGATGAAGACAGAGCAGGAGAGTGGAGCTGCGGCACCGATGGAAGCACCACCACGCGGGCCGACGGAGCAAAAGCAGTGAACCTGCAGAGCCGGAGATGAGACCCGCAGTCCCAGGAACTCCTGGTGATGTACCACAATGCCAGACAAAGTAACATGGGGTACAGGAGAACCATAGAGGACACAAGGGTAGAAGGGAGGCTGGTTCACAAAGCTCGCACACCTCTGTAATGGGAAGCCCGCTACTGGGTATAACCAGAGATGGGTCTGGGACTTGAAAGACAGCATTGAGAACATTCGAGGAAATCTTCCTTGTCAAAGTGGGAAAGCGAGAACCACTGACAACCAGAGAACGGTCTGGGACCCCAACAAGATTTGAGACTTTGCTGACAACAAACCAGAGTGGCAGAGTGTACACCAAGCAATACCAGGAAAAGGGAGGCATTCTCTTGGTCCTGAATTAAGAGTTGTGTTAGAAACACCAGGGGAAGCAAGTAATTTGGCCTGGTTTTATTGAAAACTGTATAGATCTACAGCAGAAGAAGGGAGCCATCCCCCTGGGTGTGAAATTATATGAAGACTGCAAGAACCCGCAAGCCAGGGGAAGGGAGTTCTTCCCACTGGCGATTTTGGTTATAAGAGAACATTCTCTTGAACACTATATGAGAAGCAGGAGAAGGGAGCCATTCCCCTGCAGAAGGAACTTTGTTAGTTTATCCTTTAGTGTGAGGGATAGAACTAGGTTTTGCCACAGGATGGTAAAGATCAATTTGACGGCCATTCTAAAGGATGTGTTAGTATTAGTTTTGAGACAGGGAAAGCCTTCCTAAAATATCGGCATAGTGAGGAATTTTTTTAAATGCACAAATTAAGGTTTATAACCACCACCATGACACCTTTGTGTCCGATTCCTTCTTCGACACCCTTACAGTACATGCTCCTAAATTGCAGATCCATGCATGAACAGCTAAATCCACTCCATGTTTTCATGCTATCCACACAAAACACATTTGTATCAATGAATCTAAATGGGATCTTACCTACAGGGCAATGTCCAAAGTGGGCAACTATTAGGCTAGTGAGGACCAGTTTGATGAATATTGTATAGCTGGTCATTTGGGCGATTTTTACATATCAAATGTGTTTTAAACACGATAATTGCCAGAAATATTACCACAATGCCATGCACTATGAACCAATTCTTTTTTCGAAAAAATAATACATTGTGACTTAATTGTTGGCAGTGCTGGAATTGGGCCAAGTTCTCAGATTCAGAAATTGGCAAAAACGGTTTGCCCGGGTTCTAAATACGGGGAAACAAAAAAGGCCATGTCTAGCCACCCACACACTGCACTCACAGTTATCTCCCTCAGAGACAAACGTCTGCGCTTGGAGGATCTCTGCTTCAGTTTGACTGCAGACATATCCGCGAGGGGGTGATTGGGAGCACTATTGGGGCTCTGAAGAGAAAGAGAAAGAGATTACTTGCTTTGTTCACGTTTCATGTGAGCTGTACAAAACCGATGTACAAATCCTATGACTTTACTACCATGACCATGAGGAGTTTCCAGAATATATGGCGTTTTCGTGCTCTTCTCCAGTAATTGTCACAGGAAATCTCACCCACAAGGGGCTGTTGGGCTTGTCTCGATAGGAAGGCCACGTTTGCAAAGATTCACGTTGATTAATCCCACCCACCCACTTTCCACCGTGTCGATCTGCCAGCATCTTGATAAAATTGATAATCATATGCACGTTTTTGGCAAGATGCCCAGGGCGTACTCACTGGAGCAGAATACAGCATAAGGCTGCACAGTCATTGGTTCCCCCTGGACATTAAAAATGCCAGAAAGTCATTAACTGTAGAATCTGGTTTTCCTTGGAAGCACAAAAGATTACCAGCATCCTTTGTTCGTGCTGCAGTACTGGCCAATCGAGAAACAGCTTCTAGAGTGTTGACCAATCAAAGTAGTCCCTTGCATGGCCCCTTTGCTATCCCAACAGCATTACTGGAGCCAGCAACCACAGTATCCGCATTCATCTTTAACTCGCGCGTATTGCTCCAGCCCATTTGCACTCTAGTGCTTAGATTGTAATCAAACACCTCAAAAAGGGAACGGAGAAGCAACCCACTTCAAGTCAGGTGGTGGGATCAGGTGGATCCAAGAGGATCAGTACAAGGGGCAGTACACTTTTACCACCATGTTTACTGATCCACGGGATTTTCTTCAATGTTTCAAGTAGAGATGTGGGTCACGGTGTACGTTAAATGCCACCCTGCTTCCTCGGCTCCACTCGAGGAACGCGCCTGCATTGCCGCCAGCATGCATTTCCGTCCTGGTGGTACTGGAAAGGGTTGCTCTGAAATCGACCCGAATCTGCCGCCTGGTAAAAGCAGGCAGTTTTCCCAGGAATCCATTGTAAATGCCTCCTGCAATTGTTAATTGTGGGAAGCATATCCACTTTTCCACAAAGTGGTGGAAAAGTGAAGAGTAAGGGCGATTTTGCCTGCGTTTCACTAACTTTTGTACAACTTGAATTGGTCGCATCTGAGCAATTTACTGTTCAAATGATATGTTAAAGGTTATTATAGCGCGCAACGTCATCACCCGTGTGGTCCCTTGGTGCGCGGATCTTTAAAGCAAGGGGTTAATAGTAAGTTGGTAGCACTGAGCTGGAGAAAGCGCAAGAGAGCTGTGATGTGCCGTTGGCCGCTTCAGTTCAGTTCACACCGTTCGCTGAGCGTAGGTGTGTTTTTCGGTTGGTGTAAAGACTTGAGGGGGGGGGGGGTGTCTGTACTTCTGCTCTCTATATGGTAGAGGAGAGGGACAGCGGACCCCAGCCAAGAATCTCTAATATTGGTACGTGGTCGAGCAATCAATGCCTAGCTTCTCAGGAGGTGATGCGGGCTGGTTAAGTACAGTGTAGTCCCCAAGCACCCACAAAGGAATGTCCGCACACTATCGGTTAAAACACAGTCTTTATATAATATTCCAGGTTATGTACACTATCACAGTAACTCACTTTGTGCTCAGAAAATCAACAATGGTAAATATATACAGTTCTACAGTGGTACCACAAATATTATCAGATCTCATTAAAGTGCATCAACTGTACTGTCAAAATGTCACACAGATCAATAAAGATGAAACCAGCAGTAGAGAGAGAGGAAGGAAAGCAAGACGGTTGAACAATTGCCAGAATACTGGTCGCTACCGTTAAACACAGCTCAGTGTGGAGACCCCCCACCCCCACCTGGGCAACCTGTAGAATAAAGATACAAGCCCAATCCATATATTGTTCACAATAGACTTCCCAATAGTTCTGCAACCCCAAAGTACTTGGCGTTGTAGCGTTCCTCGGCGGGGAATCGACGGCCCTTCTTGAGTGCCCTCCCTTTAAGGCAGGAGTCACGGGTCGAACGTCCGACGGAGAACAGGGTGAGCTACGACGGTGAAGTGGCAGCTTTGTTCCTAGTGGTGCTCGTTGATGGGTAAGCGTAAACATCCTGCAAGGAAGAGGCGTGTGGGGCACCTCAGTGTCGATAGTTCTGGACCGCAAAGAGTTTGAAGAACTGTGGCCCAGCAAGGGCGTCGAGTCGGCGTCTCTGTGGTCTTTGGGTGGCGGGAAACCCACCGGTGGATGCTCCTCGGCACGTCGACGGTCAGGCCTTCTCCAGCAGGATACAGCGGCGACGATGCGGACGAGAGCGTCCTTGGCTCAAATGAAGTTCTTAGGCAAACGGGAGCACGGCGGTTCCAGTCGGCGGTCGGCAACAGTGGCGGACAACAGTCTGGGCGCTTCTCTTTGGGATTCCGCAGCAGTCCCCCGTCTTGGGTCGGCAGCCTGTCGAAGGTCTGTCTACCAGGGAGCTTTGGCAGAGATCAGCTGGTGCATGATGGCCCCTCGTAGCTCGGGAAGAGGGTGCCTTACCAGGTCCTCTCTGGGTCAGTCCTTGGAGACACAGCAGCTTTCAGATTGTGAAGGAGAGCAACAGCAATTCTTCTCGTCCAGCAGGGCTTCAAGGTCAAGCTTCAGTTTCACTTCAGTTACTCGTTGTAGTGGACTTCAGCTTCTGAACGCGATTCCTAGCAGTGAGAGGTCCGAGATATACTGTTGATCTCCCATTCATTCCGCTGGGTCATACTCAAGCATCCAATCACGACTAAGGGCATTCATGCAAGCAGACAGCCAATCAGGCACACGATGCATTCAGGCCATTCACATCTCTCCAGACACCTACAACAAGTTGTGTATTGGGACAAGTACCAAGCCATTCAACACTCCACACTGCACTCATACCGGTTTCGGGCAGGGCTGTCTCAGTCATTGTGTCAAACACCAGATACTACAACATAGAATGCGTATTTGTCACACACTCCATTCACCCAAGTCCCACCCACAGGCGTACCCACAACATACGGTCGTTGGGAAGGCTCCAGCCAGTCTGGTCAGCACTTCCCCACACTACCATATATGGAACTTCCACCCAACAGCCAGTCAGGGGGAAGGGACAGAGTCAGGGCTTCCCGGGACTTCGGGAAGATCATGGTAACAGGCGATGGAAGGCAAGAGGCCACGGGGGCCATCTTGTTTCCATCAGGAAGCTACTGATTCCAATGACGGGGCCTGGGCATTCCAAAATGGAGGACGCTCAGGGCACCAGTCAATTCAGCACAGAGCTGCCACCAGTCCGTACCCTGCTCTGTAGGTCACACACAGGTGCCAAAGACACACTAGGGGCACAGGGTTGCACCTCTACCCATGGGTGCCATAAGGGTATCCCATGGGTCTGTTCACCAAAACCAAAGGAGAGAGCTGCACCGCCAGGAGTCCCACATGAACTCCTGCACGGAAAACACGATAAAAAGCAGTAAAGGACAAGGATACGGAGGCCCTGTCCCTCTGATGCATTTCCAGCATCACAGTTGATAACTGCCACATGCTTTTGAGCGATGCTATGTGTGGTTTGTTTTGTTGTTGTGGTGTAGTGAAGTGCATGCGGTTTGTTGTGCTGTAAAAGTAGGGTTATGTTTAGTTCAGAGTTTGAGAGGTGTATGCAGAAGGGTGAGCTTTCAGTAGGGTTGTGTCCTTGCATCCCCCCAGCTGCTGTGACTAACTGTGGCACATACCACTTCCCCCTGTCGTACATTCTGGTGTGCTGCAATTACCGCCCCTACGGCCCCTATGGTGTATGCAGGAGAGTGGCTTCCCAGCAGGGTTATACAGCGTCGGCACCCCATGCGAGCCCAGTATTTCGGCCAAGTGACGCCCATGTCATTTCCCCCCTTTAGAACACCTTGGTGAGCAGTAACCACCACCCCCACAGGAGGTGGGGGGAATACCCTGTGCCCTGCGGCTCATCCGTTCCGAGATTGGGATGCCTCACTCTCCCATTTCCGTCTTAGGTCCTCTATTAGAGTTCCAATTAGGTCGGGTCCATCTCCTCTTTAACCCTCTATGGGGAAGGGTAGCGCCTACCACCCCTCAAATGAGTATGACTCCCAAAGTTAGCAACATTGTTGGGAAATACATACCTACGAGGGACTTGTAGGAAGATATCAGAGTATGTAATTCAGGGCACAGGGTCACAAAGTGGCCAGGCAGTGACCGCATGGCTAAATCCTCAGTAATCTGTTCCCAAGATGGCCTATGGGTAGCAGTCTGCACTTTAGTGCTGTCCGTGTCTGCTAGATTGCAGACATGACATCTTACGAGAGCCTGCAGTGTGGTTATGTGAACGGTGAGCAATAGGGCTTTAAATTGATTGGTTACAATCTGGAGAGCGGGACAATTCTAGCAGCATTCTTGGAATGTTGAGGAACCGGTGAGGGTTTAAGTACTTCCCAGGGAACTTGTCAAAGAGTGGAGGAGTGAATCTGCCGCCGTGAATTTAGAAGCATAGGCATAGTTGCCAACACTACCCATTTCCATATGTAGGTGCTCATCCAGTCCCGATTTCCTCTTCGCATTCTGGGACTTGTCCCATTTTAAACCTCAGACTACAAGTCCCAGAATGCAAAGAAAAAAACAGAACTGGATAAGCACCTACAGATTGGACTGGGCCATATTGAAACTAGGCATAAGTTAAAAGGGCGTTATATATTTCCTGAATTGTAAAGAGGATTACACGTAGAAAGGACTCAATGTTAGTGCTGTTTGTGGCACACCAGAGGCAATTACTTGGGCACCATGCATCAATCATTTAGTTTAAACATATTGAAGTAATGCCCATGGCCAGTTAATACCACTTCGGCAGTACTTACCAAATGCTTTTCCCATGCATACACAAAAGCCCAAACTGTTGCCATTGCCAATGCTGGTTTCTATAAGCATAAATGAGCTTGTCCCTTTAGGTCATGTCAAAAGGGTTTACACAGCACCAGCTCACCACCGTTGTGGTCTCACAGATCCGTGGATGGTCTGGAATGGTGCATTCAGCCCAGTCCTGTGCACCCAGACCCAGTGGCGTGTCCAGGGAGTGGCCTGGGATGGCACGTGCTACCCCTGTAATATGATTGGTCACACTAGGTGCAACCCCATTATCAGGGTGGCCACCCCATTATCCTAAACTACAATCATCATGTGTGTGTGCTCGTGCTTCATGCCACCCCTGCATAAGTCAGTGCCCCACTTGGGCCCCCTCAGCCAAGGGTCTGGACACCCCACTGCCCACACCGTGGAGACTGAAATGGGAAAGTGCAGATTTAGGTGCACAGCAAGAGATGGGGAAAAGAGAAGACTGGGAATAAAGACCTAGGGATGGGGGGTGTGATAGTTTGGATGCATGTGTGTCGACCTAGCTCATGCAGAGCAGAAACGGAATGCAGATTTTGGAGGGCAGGTGCATGGGGGAGGAGGGGTCTAGTAATGAGCAGTTTACTGTGAGGATAGTTTCCTGGTGCTCAGCAGTTACTACTAATCATAGAGAATGGGCCTGTGGGATGGGGTAAGATGCAAGGTTATGGTTTACTTTACTGCCCCAAGACAAACCGTGGAATAATAATTCTGCCAATGAGGTTTTTGGGGGCGGGGGTGTTTGGTTGTCCATTGGTGCGCTGAAATTGGATGGCTCCATGTAGACTCCTAGTGGATCAAAATAGCACTTGTTGCAAGAGTGTGGCTGTGTGATGGGCCCACAGTGTGCTCAAGAGTTGCCTTGAAGCATGGAGGCTTGTTTGCAAAGGTTGTTTCACAGTCCCAATGCAGACCCCATCAGCTTAAACTCAAGACTCCCAACCCCACCAAGAATCAATAGGGCAGAGGCAAGGGCTGATAGTGTAAGAAAGAAGTGGAATGAAGGAGACAAGGAGGGATACGAGTAGGGGGGGCTAGAATGGGGAACCCGCCAATCCATGGCCACCTAGAGAACCAGGTGTCCAATTATGATGATATGATATGGCATTTATAACGCGCCTATACACAAGTGTTTCAAGGCGCGACTGTTAGGCAGAAACCTGTGCAGTTCCCTTAGGGACCACTGCAAAAGATTTAGGACTACAGGTGGTTGGCAGTAAACCCAATTGGTAGCAGTCTGTACCACCCAGATTTACCTGGTAGCTGTGGCTGAGCAGTCAGACTTCTCTCAAGATGAGTTAGGCAGTATGCAGAGTATACACAATAGGTACAGAGACACAGTAGTACAAGCAAACACTGACCAGAGCTTTGGTGTAAAAGTATATAATTATTTATTTAAAGACACACTTGTAAATTACACTAGCACAAAAAGAGGTAAGCAAATTCAACACACAGTCACTATTACTAGATGTACATCCCTTATTCCTTATTAGACAAGTCTTAGTTAACACCACTTATTTCCAGACAGAGGTGAGCGCTTAACTAAAGATGGCACTCCAATAAGTTAAGAAAAAGGGAGGGAAAAGGTAGAAATTAGGAAAAGCACACAACACAATACTTTAGAAGCACCCAGCAAGGCAGGAAAGTCAAGTCTACTTGTGAGCAAAAAAGTTCAGAGGCCAGGCTCCCTCTTAGAGAGAACAGAGCACCAATGTGCCCAAGATCACACAGTTTAAAAGTCTTGAAAAGTCTTGCAGGGAGTTCAGAAAAGAATTAAGTCAGCTCAGAAAAGTTCTATTAGCCAGCCTAGGGCCACCCCAAGTGGTAAGTGGAGACTTTAAGAGTCACCCCACACAGACCATTGCGAGGGAGGCCAGGTGGACAGAGTACCTTCAAAGTGGAGAGGATCCTCCAGCGGGGGCAGTTGTTCCTGGCAGCAGGTGCAAGTCACAGCGTCGTCCAGAGGAAGAGATGGTCTCGACGTGGAGGAAAGCTGAAGGTCGTTGCACTGCCAGGGAAGAAACCAGCCGCGGAATTCTCCGGTTAAAAGGTATGACCCTTTTATTTGCGGTAGTGGAAAAACCGTGGTATCCCGGTTGCCAGGTGCTTGGCACAGGCAAGGCGGCCACGAGATGATCCGGGAAGGTGAAAAGACGTGCAAACTGGTTATCCCCACCAGTCAAAGGAAGAAGACTCTCTGGGCTGGAGATATCCTCTGTTGTCGGGGAAAAGTGGTGAGACGGTTCAGGCAGGGCTCCACCGAGTCGTTGATGCAGGTCGACTCAGCTTCTCCATCTTCGGATTCTTTAGGTCCTGTGGCGACTTCTGAAGTTCCAGTCCCCAAAGCCCTGCTTTTATGCAGCAAACCCCCATTAATTCAGCCTAGCTATCAATCAAACATGCTAAGTGGTTTGGGCCAATCACACAAGAGTGCGACTTGAGTTGCCAAGGCAACTCAGTCCAGGGTGCCTAAACCCCCTTCCACACCCCCTGTGGTACCCAGACAGAGTGGCACCACTTTTGGAGGCTTCTGTGGAGAAGCCCGCCAAAAAGTGGAACAAAGGGCCCGATTTGGATTGGAGTCACAGAAGCGAACACAAACGCCATTTTGGAACCGAGTTTCGGCAAAAAATACCAACCAGTGATTTTATATTAATTTAATAAACCGACGGTATGTTCGAGGCTATATTAAAAAGTGGCCTCGAACAATGGGAAAATCCCATAGGAAAATATTTGCAGTAGAATATAAAAAGTAGTATCCACTGCCACCAGCCAAAACTCGATCAGGGGGGATGGAGACGTGCCCCCTCGAACAACAGACCCCGGGGCAATCGAATTGCCCCGACCAGTACATCCACAATATGATGTTTTGTACTGGTTTCTGTTCATAATTTGGGACTAGTAAAGCCAATGGTGACTTTACATGCCCTGGGAGACAGTAGTCAGTCCCAGGGTATGGAGTCTATGTTTGGGGGTCACTATGACACCCCTGGGTTACTGCACTGAGGGTGCTGTGTAACCCACATACCAAAAACACATGAAGCCCTATGGGGTAAAGGACCCCATAGCCCATAAAACACAAAGTCAAAGGAACACCTCAAATCATTTCTAAGAGTGGGAGTAAAAGAGTCTCACTCTTAGCAGGAGAGAAAAAAATAAACCCCAGAAATCCAGCAAAGCTGCTGGGGGACTCACTAGGTTTGGGAAATTAGCCTTAACAGAGATCTCCCCAACACTGCGACGAGGCAAGGGGTGGGGGGGGGGGGCAAAGGGAGGACAGACAACGATCCTACTAGGCCAGGTGTCATTCAGATCCCGCAAGTGCAATGCAAGGGGAGAAAGGAAAAGTGTGCAGGGGGAAGGGAGAGGGGAATGTGCAGTTCATGGGAAAGTAGAATGAATAAGATAAATAAAAACAGCCAGCTAGTAGCAAGTGCAAGGAAGTGCAGACATAAGTGCTGGTTGGGGACTGTAGGGATACAGAAAAAAAATGGTCCCCAGGTGCAAGGGTTGCCAGGGAGGCAGTGCAGGTTGCCAATTGACGGGGCCTGGACCAGAGATCAGAAAAGGTGGCCAGGTAACTAGTGCAATTTCAGTCAGGAATTCAGCAGGGGAGGGGAGGAGAGAAATCAGAAGCCAAGAGGAAGGTTTTGAGGTGCTTCCAGAACCAGCGATGGTTCTCCTCGAGTTTCAGGGAGGCAGGAAGGCTATTCCAGAGAGAGGTCCCTGCCGAAGAGAGTGATCTGCCACCAACTCGTTGCTTGGAGAAGTGACTGACCCTGAGGGAGTTGGAGGCGGATGAGTGAAGTAGTTAAAGACTGAAAGTGATGGGAGTACACCAGAACTATGGTGGGAGTATCTGTATGGAGGGCAAAACTCTGTCTTTGCATTGGTAAAATTATTGGAAGAAACTTTTACAAAATTGCAAAAGAAACAGGAAAATTGGCCTGGCTAGTTGGCCGGACAATATCTATCCGAGTAGTTCCAATCTGTCTCCAATGGGGATTTTGAAGATGCTGTGATGAAAGTATTATGGATATTGTTACGACAAACTAAACAAAAAAAAAGACTGAAAGCGATGGGAGTAGACCTGCAGTGTATTGCATACGAGAAGCGTAATGTGCAGCGTTTCCAGGCCAAGCAAAGATCCACAGCCTGTAGAATGTCTCAGATAATGGAGGGGAGGCCAGCAAGTAAATCCAGAAATGCCTAGACTGAGGCTCACTGATCTCAAACAGAAAGAGAAGGTATGCTTTACCCATCAATGCATCTAAAGGGGCGCATACCCCTAGGATGGGTATGCATATGCAGAGAACACATCTGGACCAGGATCCGCGAGAGTGGGATTCGATTTGTAAATTCCCTGCTTGCAAGTTCCCAGTTCTGCCCTCTGCCCTGTGACTGCCCACATGCATGCCTCCCTCCCTGACCCGCAGTTACATACTTGTATACAAATTTAAATTAAAACATTTTTTTTTTTAAAAAAGGATGGTGGTGAAATCTATGAATGGATACAACAAATAATACATTACCTGAGATTCGAATTTTAATCGGCGAATGACTTCATCCTTAAAACTCAAGGCTTCCGCTGGAATCTCCTTACAGGGGAACTTGGCCAATGTCTCGGCGCCATAGCCGGATGGAAAATTAGTCAAAGTGGCGGGATCGACAAATTCGCTCAGGGCACAGACGTAGGCTTCTCCTTGGAGCAGCGAAATGACAGACCAGGTGATGGGGGCCACCACAGCTTGTCCTATAATTGACCCAAAGAGTAAGAAGTTGGCAGGAGCTGAGCAGTTCCTGTACCATCTGCGCCGGCATTCGGTCACCAGATTCCAGGTGCGGGTGTTCAGGATCACCCCGCCGATGAACAAGGCCAGGACGGGGACTCCGATGGCTGCCAGTCCATATAGGTAGTTTCTCTCGCGTGCGCAGGGGCAGTTGAAGGCCAGGAAAGAGTAGAGCTGTTGGCTGCCCAGGGTACCAAGAGCCACCAAACCATTGAAGATCACCACGTTTTGGTTCTTAAAAATCAGGGCGACGAACTTGAGATTGTCTGAAATGACTGCAGACATGTTTTATGCTTAGTATCCTAGAAGAGTTTCCAGTCTTTAAAAAGGGAAATTTTTCAGGCTGTAAGGAAAAGGAAAACAAATAAAATAAAGGTGTATTTAAAAAGGTAAACCTTAAATACATTAATAAGCCTTATTTCATTCGGGAGATGCTGGCCTGGTGCTGTTTTTAGTTGCGGCTTTTGGGTGGCACCGAAAGCGATTAGAAGGCCAAAACTATCATGGGAAGTGATACAGGAGAGAAATGAGATGGAAGGAGCTACACAACTAATGGGTGGCATTTGGTTATTTGCTCACTGGTGACTAGCGATGGCCATTCTCACCCGCTACCTGCCAAAACACACGCCCCTGCTGGGACTCTGAACTAGCTCTAGCAAGCAGTAACATCAAACTTGGTTTTGTGAAGTGCCTGCCCGAGTTATTTTTACTTCCGAAGCACTGCTACTATCTGCCCAAGTTCACACACTATTTTCTAGTTGTGGCATTTTATGGCAGTGTCTGGCAAATGCCTAAGCCATGCCTACACACACGCCAACACTCTTGGCTTTGCCAATGGTAGTTTTATTTGCATTCTGGGATTTGGAATCCAGGATTACAAGTCCCTGAATACAAAAGGAAAAACAGCACTGGACCACCATCTCCCACATTGAATATTGCATTTTGATTTGTATGATAGTCATACTTTTCAAGAGAACCATGCGGACAGCTTTCTGCAAAAGTTGTGAAGCCCTATGGTGCAGCGCACTCCTGGTGGCCATCCGTAAGATCTGGCCCTGTGCTCCCCCCCTCTGTATTCTGGGCCTTCTAGTTTTTCTTTCACATTTGAAAGTCAGGAAAAATTCAAGTCCCAGAATTCCAAGCAAAAACAGGACTGGGTGACCTTCTCAGAAATGGCTATGGGAAACTTGAGAGCCCCCATAGTGTGGTCAAAAGGAGATCTGTAATAGGCGCTATAAGAGAACACTGAAATAACACAGCTGCACAACTGGTTCAAAGTCAGCATCCTCACAGACTTAGTCTATCTCCTGGGTGAACTATTACCCATCCATGACAGGAATGCGGGGACACCAGAGGAGTCGACAAGGTGGGACACAGCAGCCCCCCCCCCTATGGAATGCATCTCAGCCAGGCCTTATGATAAGCTCTGCAAGACCAAGTCTAACTAGGTGTCAGCCTTTTTTCCACTGCAACTTCAAACGCACCATCACAATGGAAAACGGGTGCACCCCGCCTGGGGCACGGCCCACCCACCATACATCTGCAATAAACACTCCTTGACCTCACCCACCCAAACACTCATCACCACCGCCAACAGAATACAGCAGAGTCCAGCTGGTCACATAATCAGTCTCCTTGACTCTCCTACTCCCCTGACAATCTGTCATGGCACCCACCCTCTCTTCAGATATCGATGGGCAGGGAGCTAGCCACTCCCTACCTACCTTCGTGCCAGCTAAAAATGCACACACGCATTTTAGAATCCTTCCTTCACAATTCACATCTTTAACTACAGTCTTCGGAAGGACGTTTATTCCCACAGCGCTTTGAGGCCATATCAATGCCAGAAGGTGCTATACACTAGTCATATAACATAACAACACATCTTTGGACAATAGCTTACAATTTCAAAAGAGTGGTCCCGTTCAACAACGATAAGACAGATGTATTGGCAATTCATTTAAAAACAACTTGCACTAAAATCGAACTATAAGACAGACGCACGACAACGATGAACACGTTTTGGGTCATTTACCACTGAACCATTTTACCACAATGCAAAAGAGAGAAATATTTGGTTAATGGATTTTGTCAACGATTAGTACGTCTTGAAACATTAACGAAACAAAAAAAAAGGGCGATATAATGTGATGAGAGGCTTACCAGTCACACTCGCACAATTACAGGTTTCCGTTATCTTCCGCTACACGGCAGCACGGCAGGCAGTGCCCATCCTCAGAGCTTCTGTCCGATCAACAAAGGGAAACAGCAAAAATGCCTCCGCGTGACAAACAATGCCCCCTGCAGCGACTCCCACGGCCTGCCCTCAGAGCCGCAGATGCGAAGAAAAGCCTGCTTGTGCTTGGCGTGCATGCCTCGCCTCAGGGGTGGGGCTCTCTCTCTTCTCTCTCTCTCGCTCTCGCTCTCTCGGCCGGGCTCCTTGAAACTCCCCTCCCCCTGAGCACTTCTGCAGATCTGTTTTGCACTCTCTCTCTTGTGTGTGTCTCTGCACAGAAGCCGCAGCATTGACTGACAGTGGAAGCAGGAAGTCACACCACTCGTCATTACAAAACATTTAAAAGCCCTGGCTTCCCACGGAAAAGTACACGTTGAATAATACGTTGTAACGTGGTCCTTTCCATTTGGGTGATGCTTGGCTGGGACATGTAGTCCGGGGTTACCCATTATAAATCCAGTACAACAAACCACAGAAAACAGAACCAGGACTGCATTAGCACCTCTGAAAGGAATGGGGCACGTTGGTCCTAAACAATCGTTCAGTGGTTATTGTGTGGCCAGGCTGTTCAAACCAAAGACGGCAAGCTCCCAACTCACACGCTTTTGGCGGGTGTCACCCGCATTGTAAACAGCGGACTCACCCGCCAAACCTCATGCACGCCCATTCATTTCAATGGGCCTCTCACCCGCCAAAAGTAAAATCAGGTGTTTTCACCCGCTTTTGCGATATAAATGGTTGAGAGCTATGGGCAAGTGCGCCTCGTGCTTAGAAATGCGCGCCACTTTCTGAAATGATCAAAGTGTTCTGAGAGGCTCCCGGTAGTTGGCAATTGCCGGAATCCGATCACCTGAGCCACTCCCTAGTCCTGGGTTTCTAACTTGAAGTTTCACATTTCCGATTATACATCATGACATCTTCAAAAACATTCCATTTTAATGCATGTTTGCGCTAGGGCATAATTAGCCCTACTGGTGATACTGTTCCTTATAAACACTAGAGTAAATAATCCTCTACCGCAATATGTCCTTTGCAATAGGCACGCGTTTGCCTGAGTGTTAAGACTGGGTAAAAATTGCACCGGTGCGCCATTTCATAAATGAGGCCATTCATTTTTTGAATCAGTCACTTGCAAAATAGCAATCATGCATTGTGGGATTAAAATCGCAGGGGGGTATAGACTCGCTGGCCTTCTAAGGAATCCTGTCATGTGCGTGTCTCTCAATTCATTTCACCAATTGTGCAGATATGGATTTTTTTCAAAATACATTGGTGTTGATGTTATCTTACGTTAATGGGATTCTATGGCAAGACAGGAGGCCCATATTATGCATTACAATCTTTACTCTGAACCACAGCAGCAAAGAATGAAAAAGTTTGTAAAAAGGAAATGTTTTCCAATAAACAAAACATTATGAACAATACAAAGGGAAACATCCCATTCCAACATGGCGGGCAGGTCATGCCCCGGAGGTAGCCAATGGGCTGCAAGCCAGTCCCATAAAGGTCCATTCCTCTATCAACTCCTCCTCTTTCTTTGCTGCTGACCCACAGCTAAGTCACACTTCCGGTTTTTTCTTAGCCTGTGTTTGGAAGTGTTACTTTGTAATCTTTGGTTACTAGTTTGCAAGAAACAGCATTCGCGGGGAACGTGTTTTCTTTTACATTATATTCTAAGTGTGATTGCGTTTCACTATTGTTCAGGCAGGCAAGCGGAGCGTTTGTTTAATTCAGCCCGCGTTCGCCTCCTGAGGTGTTGGTGTTTTATGAAGTGTTTCTTCAAGAGCGTGGCGTTCACTCTTTTGTGTTCAGTGGTCGCGTACAGCCTGAGGGCGTTGCGCTCCTTTCTTACTGAATTTGTTACATTGTTATTACTGCAAACGCTTCTGCGTTCTTTTGACACGCACGCCCTGTCCAGGGCCGCGGGTTTTGAAGGTTTTTTCTAGCACACGCTGTACACCTGCTTCCTTTTCACAAGGTTGGCGGTTCAAGCCTTCTCTCCGCCTTCATTTATGTCATAATTTTGCCATTCATTTATCCGCAATTATAATATGTTTCAGAGTGTTTATTTTAAAATTGCTGTGCTCTTTTATTGCCCTCACACGCTGCTTGCGTGATTGTCTATTGAACTACAGGTGCTGCCTGTTAACGGCCTAGAAGGCCTTCCCTAAAGGGTTTGTACTCTCGGGAATCGAGAGGTTCTGCCTGCTCGGCTACAGTTGTTACAGCATTGAACCTGCTGTTGTTTGATACAAGTGTTTGTAAATATTTTTACTAAGACAAATTGTGACGTGCTGTCATGGATAAGGGGGTGCTGCCCTCATCTGCAGATGCCAGCACTCAAGTGCGCACTGCCAAAAAAAGTGACAAGTTGGGAGAAAACATGGGGGATCAAGTCGGGCATGCCCAGCCTTCAGTGGCTCATGCTATTCAGTCCTCTATGGACTCAGCCTTAACTGGTTTGAATAACACCTTGGCATCGGCCTTTGACAGGTTAATTACCGGCATTGCGGATTTCCATCCCTCCCAAGATGCTACCCCATCTATTGCAGCCAAGGCTCCTAAAAAGTGTACGGCCAAAACTAAGCATATCCAGGGACAACTCAGTCCCCCCCTGGCCATTTCGCCTATAGCTTCCCCTAAGAGAACGCTGAAGCGCGGTTGGGAAGAGTCCCGTCAACCTATCTCTTCCAGCCCCTGGCCTGCCCCAGCGCCTTTTGCGCCGGTGGAGCCCCCTATTGAGTTCAGATGATTCTGATTCGCCCCCTAAGAGGCGGAAAAGGAAGGTCACCTCAGTGACCCCTCAAGAGGCGCCCCTGCTTGATGTTAACAGAGTACCGTTCTTTGATCCGGCCCTGATTCAACACCCCAGGTCAGCTGAGTGGCAGCCCTCTGAGGAGGTTTCCTCTTTTCTCAAGTTCTGGATCAGGCGCCCTATGCCCAAAGAGGAACGTAATAAGTTACAGTCAGAATGTCCCAGACCTATGCTCGCCGACAAGGTGGCTCTAGCGCCAGAAATAGACCAATCTATGGCGGCTTTTCTATCCCAGAAGGGGAAAGACCCCAAGAAGGGGGTCGATAAAGCGTGGCGTAGTTGCCAAGACAGGCTGTTGGATATCCTGGGTCCAGTCACGCAGATTTTTGAAATGGCAGAAGAGGCCGAGTCCTCTAGTGCCCCGGTGGATGTTAACGCATTAAGGGGGTGGATCCAACGAACGGTGTGCCTGCTCGGCAACGCTAATGCCTCCATATGTAGAGAGAGGAGAAAATCATTATTAATGAGGTTGGATTCCAAACTGGCAGACATGTGAGAGAGGGAAGCGGGCCCTTCGGCTCAAGGTAATTTGTTTGGGGGCTCTTTCTTGAAAGATTTGTCAGCATATGTTCACACTTTTACGGCGCTGGACAAGGCGCAGGCTAATATAAAAAAGGTTTTTGCCCCAAAGGTTTTTAACAAGGCTGGACGAGGTAGGGCCCGCTCCTCCGGCCGCTTTACCCAGGGCTCCTCCCGTCCCCGCCAGTTCGCACCCCGTGGCGCATACAATCCCTCCTCTGCTCGAGGAGCACATGCCCAGTTCTACCCTCAACAAAACTCGAATTGGAGAGGACGTGCCGGCAGAGGCTCCGGAAGATCAAGAGGGCTATCAGGTACTTTCTCAGGTGTTAAAAGTTTTTTCCCTCAAAAGTCTAGGTGGCAGGCTAGCCAGGTTTCTTCCACAATGGGAGTCCCTAACTTCGGATCCTTGGGTGTTGTAGACTGTTCAAGGTTATCAGATAGAATTTTATGCCCCTCCTTGCCAGTTGTCCTTTCCCCTTCCTTTGGTGTTTGACGAAGTCAAACAATCCCTCATAGATATGGAAGTAAGGGATCTCATCTCCAAAGGGGCGGTAGTCCCGGCCTCTTACCGGGCCTCTCAGTTTCTGAGTACCATTTTCCTAGTCCCGAAACCGGACCAGGGGTTTCGCCCAGTAATCAATCTGAAAGCCCTCAACTCTTTTGTGGTATATCACCACTTCAAGATGGAAAGAATTCATTTGCTCAGAGACACCCTTCTCCCGGGAGACTGGATGGTCAAATTAGACCTCAAGGACGCTTACCTAGTGGCTCCCGTCTTTCCCCCACATCAAGAGTTTCTTCAGTTTCAATGGGGGGGTCGGAGGTGGCAGTTTGCATCCCTTCCGTTTGGTCTGTCCTCGGCCCCATGGTGTTTCACCAAGCTCATGCGGCCTGTGATGGCTTTCCTCAGATCCAGGGGGATTTGGATCATAATTTATCTAGATGACATGCTTTTACTGGCTCAGAATTATCAAACCCTGTGTTCTCATCTGAAGTTCACTGTGACCCTCTTACAAGATCTAGGTTTTGTGATAAATGTCAAAAAATCCATATTGAAGCCTACAAAATGTATCCAATTTCTGGGCTTCAATATAGATTCAAAGCTTTGCATCCTTCTTCTCCCAGTCAACAGACTTTCCAAAATAAAGAAGGAGATTCGTCTACTCCTCAGCCAGGGTGGTGGGATGCTGTCAGCATCCATTCAAGCTATTTTCCCTGCTCCCCTACATTACAGAGCGCTTCAGCGCCTAAAAGCCAAACATTTGCGCAAGTGTCTCTCTTACTCCCAGATGGTGGACTTGCCTCCAGAGGCCAGATTGGAGCTCCTGTGGTGGCTCAGGAACATGGAGGTCTGGAATGGCAAGGCGATCTTTGGCCCATCTCCGGACATCATTCTGGAGTCAGATGCAACCAGAACGTGTTGGGGAGCCAGATTGGGTCAAATTTCCACAGGGGGGAAATGGTCGGAGTCAGAGAAACAACTACATATCAATTGTCTAGAATTGTTAGCGGGGTCCTTTGCTGTTCGGAGTCTCCTCAAGGGTCAAGGGAATTGTTGTGTTCTCCTCCGCATGGATAACATCTCTGCGGTAAGGTACATCAATCACCTGGGGGGTACCAGGTCCAAGGTCCTGGCGGATCTGGCAAGTGAGTTTTGGCATTTTTGCCCCAACAGGGATATTCTATTGAAAGCAGAATACCTCCCAGGAGTCAGCAACGAGATTGCAGATTGGAACTCCAGGCACCTGCAAGACAGGAGCGATTGGATGTTGAACAGGTCTCTTTTTGCCCGCATAGCGTCCCTCTGGGGTCCCCTGAAGGTAGACTTGTTTGCCTCGAGGATAAATTGTCAAGTTCCCAAATTTTACAGTTGGAGACCGGATCCGTTAGCTCTAGCCACCGACGCTTTCCTACAGGATTGGTCGGGTCAGTTGGTGTATGCCTTTCCTCCCTTTGCCATGATAGCTCAGGTTCTGGTCCAAGTTCGCAGACAACCAGTGTCTCTGGTTCTGGTTACCCCCTTTTGGCCCCCTCAGGTTTGGTTCCCGGCCCTTCTGGAATTGGCAATAGATTTTCCCCGGCTTCTCCCGTTCGATCCCCAGTTGCTGGTGGATCCGGGAGGTTTCCCTCACGAGTTAGTCCTGCAGGGACACCTTGCCCTTATGGCTTGGAAGATTTCAGCTCTTCCTGGTGCTTCAGAGGACTTTCGCAAGACTCTATGTCGGTCATCAGGGACTCCTGGGCACTCTCTAATAAATCTGGATATTCCTCAGCATGGAACCGCTGGGTCAGCTGGTGTGTGGCTAGGCACCTCAATCCCGTTTCTGCCCCTCCTGTAGAAGTGGTTAATTTTCTAGTAGAGTTGTTTAAAGAAGGGAAAGCCTACAGGACTGTTAATGGGTTTCGTTCAGCTATTTCAGCCGGTCACCTTTTGGTTAAAGGGGAGCCAGTGGGTAGGCACATTTTGGTGCGAAGGGCCCTCAAATCTATTCGGATTAAGGTTCCACCAAAACCGAAGTATTCGGTTCTTTGGGACGTTAATATGGTACTGCAGCTCTTCAGGTCCTGGCCTCCTAATGACGATTTGTCCCTGCAACAGTTATTTGCCAAACTTGCTATGTTACTATGTCTGGTGTCTATTAAAGGGTCTCGGATATCAGAGCTCTGGATGTGGATAATAAGATGTTCACCCCTCAAGGGGTTACTTTCTTTATCTCACGAAGGACTAAATGCATGACTTCCTCAATATCCTATCCAGCTTTTCCTGAAGATGGTAAATTATGTGTGGTCAACTGTTTGAAGTGTTTTGAGATAAAAACAGAGGGCCTCATTACACGGTAGGCGGTGAGCCATGGCGCTATTAGCGCCAGGGCTCATGCCGGTAAAATACCGGCACCGCCTTGGCGGAAAGGGGATTTACCGCCCCATTCCAAGGTTGGAGGGGCGGTAAATCCCCCTTCCACCATTGCCCTTCCCCATTCCCATTTCTGCCCCATAGGGCTCTATGGGAATGGGGAAGGCGCTAATTACGGCACCGCAATTTTGCGGTGCCGTAATTAGCTCCGAGGTCCCTTAGCGGGTTGGATTTTAACGCCTGCAAAAATCAGGTGTTAAATCCCCCAACCCGCAAAGGGACCTCGTAGTAAGGCGGTAAGGATTTACCGGTACCGGTATTTTACCGGTACCAGTAAATCCCTACCGCCATCCGTGTAATGAGGCCCTCAGCTTTTAGGCCTCCAAATACTTCTCAGCTGCTGATTTCCTACAGGAAACCCCATAAACCAGTGTCCCCTTCTACTTTAGCCAGATGGATCAAATGGATTATGCGGGAGGTGAGGGTTGACACATCCTCTTTTGGTCCCCACTCAGTCCGAGGCGCTATTGCCTCTTAAGCAGCCTTTCTGGGGGGTAGTTTGGAACAGATTTTAAAGGCAGCTGACTGGTCAAGGGAATCAACTTTTAAGACGTTTTACCATAAACGTATTGCTCATGTAGCTGTGAATGTAATGCAAGGGCTTTGAACTTGCATGATATGAGCCTCCTGTCTTGCCATAGAATACCTAACCCCCCACACTAGCGTGAGATGGGGGTTTAGATTCTATAAAAGACAAGGAGGCGAGTATTATCCCACCCACCCTTACTGGTGTTTGATTGTTGTTTCAGCTTACGGTTAATGGCTGCGGCTCAAGCAGAAGCGGAAGGTTTAGCTCCAAGTTGCAGAAGGATTTCGTTCTGACGTTCTCATGGGCGTTTGTTCTTCGTTCTACATGGAGAAAATGTCCGATGGTCGTGTGGAAAAACATCAGCGACAGAAAGAGGAGGAGTTGATAGAGGAATGGACCTTTATGGGACTGGCTCGCAGCCCATTGGCTCCGGGGCATGACCTGCCCGCCATGTTGGGATGGAATGTTTCCCTTTGTATTGTTCATAATGTTGTGTTTATTGGAAAAAAATTCGTTTTTACAAACTTTTTCATTCTTTGCTGCTGTGGTTCAGAGTAAAGATTGTAATGCATAATACTCGCCTCTTGTCTTTTATAGAATCTAAACCCCCATCTCACGCTAGTGTGGGGATTAGGTATTCATTTTCAGATGCTCACATAGAACTGAAAAGAAAAGTGGGTGTAGGAAGGGTTGGGGGTAGAGGGAAAAGACAATATTGGGCCTCATTGTAAGTTTGGCGGGACAGGAAAAGTGACTGTAAAAGTGGGCGTAATTCTGTTACCGCCACTTTTTCTGCACCGCCAAACTACAAGTTTGCCGGTGGAGGTGAACTGATTTACCTCCAGCCTAGAGATGGAGGTAAATCGGGCCCCCAGCAGCAAAAAACAGCTGGTATTACCAGCACCAGTGTTACCGGTGCAGTTAATACCAGCAATTCCCACAATGGAGTCCAGTGGGAGTGCATGGAATGGGGAATGGCCGTCGTTGGCGGCACCTTTAATATCCTGGTAATGCCAGGATATCAGGCGCTGGTAATGGTAGGTCCGTTTGCCAGAATCCTGACGGAATTGCCGGCGGGATACCGGCAATTTATAATGAGGCCCAATGTGCTGTTATTAACTCTTGGTCTGTGCAGAACCAGGAGCAACTGATGTCTGTGTGCTGTCTGGGTGGACAGTGAATTTGTGTTTCTAGGTGGGAGACCTCAAGTGACTTCTTGTGCTGCTTTTGTCGGCTGGTGAGGTTAACCATTCGATTTGATGGATTCTAGGGACTGTTTTGGTGAGGGCAGAGGGTTACACTGAGCCATGTGTTGGTAAGCATGTGTAAGGGTTGTTGAGACATGAATTTGTTAGTGGAATCTGTTCTTTCTGGCGGTTTACGAAATAATGTTGGCGTGCTAAGAATGTTCCCACTCACCTTGCAATAGAGAAATTGTGAGCGAGTGTTCTTACATTGTTTCTGGCGTGTGTGAGGTCGTCCAGTGATGATGCTGTATAGATGGGCTGCACCTCTGTGGCATTCTTGCCCATACTGATTGGAGGGATTTTTCTGTTTCACTAGGTCTGTTCCTTTTTGGATGTGACACTGTTATGTTAATTCTTGTGTGATGTTGGTTGAGTGGGTGCCATGTGGAAACGGTGGTGGAAACTTTGTGGCAGCGGCAGCATGCTGTAATGTATTAATCTCGCTGGGTTGTGAGTTGTTCCCTACCTTGGTGTATTGAAAGTCCAGCTCTTTAACATTTTTCTAAACGCTATGTGCTCTTCTGTTGTCTGCATTCCTTTAGGGATAGAGTTCCACAATTTTGCTTTGAGGGTGAAAAACACTGTGCCTCCATTTGTAATTCTTGTATTGGATTCAATTAGTATGCAACTGCTGGGTCTGAGGACTCTGCTCCTTCAGTAAATTGTTATTTTAGATGGAATTCTGCACCATGGCCTCATCACGAGTCTGGCGGTAATCCTTAAATGTGGCGGTAGCACTATTACCGCCACATTTAAGGGTCTGCCAGATCATGGCTTTGGCAGATTTCCCCCCAGCTCTGAGCAGGGGGGAAATCTGCGGCAAATATGCCGATTTTTGGCGCGATTACCGCTGGCGGGAAATCCGCCGGCGGTAACAGCGCAAATTTTCCCCATTGTGCCCAATGGGGAATGAGGAATTCCCGGATGGGCCCAATGGGGAATGGGCAATAACCCTTCCGCCAAACCCGTGATCTGGCGCTAATAGCGCCGGGGGGTTTGGCGGTAGGGCTATTAGGGCCAGCGCTAATAGCGCCGGCGTTACCACCCAACTCGTGATGAGGCCCATGTGTGCAATGTAGAGTGTCTTAAAATGGATCCACTTCTTTACCGTTAGGTAAACGCGTTGGTGGTCCCGTTACTGAAGAAATCCAGCTTGGATCCTGCCACATTATCAAATTATCGCCCTCTTTCTTTACTGCCTTTTCTTATGAAAATGCTGGAGTACATGGCTACCCAACAGCTCAGGTCGTACTTCGAGGACCAATGGCTTCTTGACCCTCTGCAGCGTGGCTTTCGTCCTCTCATGGGCACTGAATCCGTATTGGTTTCAGTTCTAGATGATATAACTAGCATTAGAGATCAAGGCGGTGTGGCAGGTCTTTTGTTCCGATGACATAATATTGGTTTCAGTGGCAGTGCCTATGATTGGTTTGTATCCTTTTTGGATTCACGTAAGCAATCTATTTCTTTGTCATCTTTTAGGTCATCTCTTGTGGCGGTTACCTATGGGATTCCCCAGTGCTCAGCACATTCTCCTCCTCTTTTTAATATTTATGTTCAGCCATTGGCCCGCCTGATTCGCTCCTTTGATTTTCATTTTGTCTGCTATGCCGATGACACACAGATTCTTTTCCGATTGGATTTAGGACAAGGTGACATGGAAAGTAGATTAAAAACATGTCTTGCAGCGGTCAGAAACTGGATGGGCAAAAATTGGCTAAAGCTGAATGGAGGGAAAACAGAGGTGCTACTGGTGGGCTCCCCAGCCGTATCCATGCTTTGGACACTGGGTATTGGCCAGCAGACATTAGTCCTCTACCTACCCCCATAGAAGTAGTGAAAAATCTGGGCATAAAGCTATCTGCATCTCTTTCTCTTAACGGTCAGGTACGCTCCATCTGCAGCACCAAGGTTTTGAAATTGAAACCATTGTTAATGTTAATGTTAAAGGATATGGATACCACGCACTATCACCACCGTAGTGGTTAGGGCGCATTCGTAGGACAACATTTGGAGAAAGAGCAAGGGAGCTGTGATGTGCTGTTGGCAGCTTCAGTTCAGTTAAGACTGTTCACAGAGCTTTTTGGTGTGGTATCCGGTTGGAGCCCGTCGTGCGCTGTTGTGTAAGGCTCTGTGTGGTGTGTTTGTTGCGGTGTAGTGAAGTGCATGCGAGTTGATGCGGATTAAGCGGTATGGGTGTGTTTAGTTAGGGTTTGAGAGGTGTATGAGGAGGGGTGCGGTTTTAGTAGGGTTGGTTATAAGCATTATTGTCTGGAAAAAGGCACACTCATTTGTGTGTCTTTTGAGATTTTGACAAATATCTTCCCCACAGTGATCTAGTTTCAGCATGACAAGGCTGTCTCTCATCTCTCTGTCCATGTGTTGCGCAAGTTAGTCTCTACAACTCTATCTTTGTTGTTACTGCGACCAGCCCCTACATCCCAGTCTGTGCTGATGCAAACTGGTCCCCGTGGATCTATCTAGTTGTGACCTATGCCCATACCCATAGCTCTGTCTGTGTGCAACGCGGTACAGTACAGTCCTTACCAGCATGTCTGAATTGATGCAAGTGAATCACCATACCTATATCTCAGATGATGTTGTTGTGTGTGTTGGGGTAGTCGTTTAGGAAGTCAGTACCTCACCAGGAATACTGCTAGGGTTTCATGTATGTCAGTTTAGTGCATTCTGTTTTCTACTTACTAGCTAACAATAGAAAAAAGTCTAACAGTATATTCCTATTCAATTTCATGCAGCGGTCGTTGCTGCCACGATAAATGGCAGTCTCGACTTTTGCAACGCTATTCTTTTGGCTCAGCCAACATATTTGATCGACCAAGTTCAGGTGTTACAAAACGTTGCCATTTGTAAAGCCAAAGACATTTCCCATGGTAGGCCAGCCCTGCAGCTCAACGTCAACTGCACTAGCAGCCAGTTGCAGCTCGTATCAAGTTTAAGTCTTTGTGCCTTTTATATCAGGCCCAACAAGGCAAAGGAAGTAAAGCCTTACAGGAAAATGTCCCCTTATTGTCCTGTTAGATCCTTACGATCCGCCTCTCACTGCTTGCTTAAAGTCCAAGCTACCGCCTGGAGCGGTGTGGTGGCCGAGCCTTTTCTGTGGCAGGCCCAAAGCTATGGAATTCTTTTCCGTTGCATCTGCATGAGATTCAAGATCTTGATATTTTTAAAGAACATCTTAAGACTTAGTTATTTGTTTGAAATACCTACTCCTTTCTTCAGTATTTACGAGCATCCTGATGCCTATAGTGTAGGTATTGCGCTATATAAATACTGATTTATTGATTGATTGGCTAGTGGAGGATTATCAGGGCTGGCGTGATGTGTTCCCTCCCGCCTAGTCTTGGCGCTGTGTTTAGAATACTCTGATGTTCTACGAGTAAGAGACGGACACAAAGGTGGCATGTTGAGATCTTTATTAACAACAAAAATGGAGTGTTGGAGAAAATCCTAACTAGCTCCACCTCTAAAATGGTTTTCTCTTGCTCAACAAAACTAGCTAATGAAACTGTCAGTGTCAGAATGTCCAAAGTAAAGTCCACCATCCTGTGTCCAAATCCTAACCTGTCCCTCACAAACTAAACTCAATATAAAGTGAAAAAGGGAAGTGTCTCTTGGCTGTCGACCTGCAGCCCAATTCTGTAGTTCAAAACAAAAGTTCCAAAAGGGTGTAGGGAAGCGAACAAAAGTTACACAAGACTCAAGGGGTTGTTTCCCTTTCTCCAGAGTCTTTACAGCTTTATCCGACTTTGTATCTGTATCTTTAGCCAATCAGGTAAATCTTTATCTTTATTTGATAGACTTGGCCTCCAGGTGCTGCAACAAGGAAGAATGGCCTGGATACGTTAGCCAAGCCGGTCTGAGGGTCTCATACCCTATTCTCAGTACCCTCCTCTTGGCACACTCAATGTCCCTGGATTCACAATTTTCTTTCTCTTAATTCACTTCCACCTAGAGCCTTGGTTTACTCTCCTACCAAGGAGTTTGGGTGTCTCTTGTACACACAAGTTCCATATTCTTCTTGCTTACAACTCAGGGGTGTACTTCGCCAACCTGCGTCCCAGACCCCGTTTCACGTGATTGTCCACAATGTTCTCTTTATCTTTTCTCTTTTCGTTCCACAGCCTTGGTTTACTCTCATGCCAAGGACTGTGACTGCTGCATATATTTGCAAAGTTTGTATCCCCCTTTCTGACTGTTAGGGGTATGCCTTCCCTATATGTGTCCCAGATCCTTTTCACTTGATTATGCACAGTGTCCTCTTGGCCTGATCTTCCTTTGATTCACAACCTTGGTTTACTCTCCTGCCAAGGTCTGTGCCTGTCACTGGTATTTGTAAAGTTCGTATCACCTTTGGTAACTGGTAGGGGTATATCTTCCTTATATGGGTCCCAGCCCCACTTCACTGTATTATTCTGCCCCGATGAATACTGACTTTTCATTTCACTTCTGGCCCCTTGTACTTGCTGGGTCTCCCCAGCCCTGTGATTAGCCACCTACTTACCTGTAATGTCAGGGCCGTGACCTTCCTGCTGTTTGAGGGGCTTTGGTGGCTTTCCTGGCTTCTCAGGAACTTCTCCGGTTTTCTGAGTCCCTTCTCGGCAGCACTCCGACAGGTTTCTTGCACGCCAGCAGGTTCAGTTACTAGCATGTACCTTGCCACGCCTTCGGTTGGCTTTCTGCATCGTGGTTCTCCTGCAAGCGTGCTTCCCTCCAGGACATTGTCTACCGTTCTTCTTTCTGGGTCTGTGCGGGCCTCGCTGTGTTCATGGTCCAGGCTGGACCGAAGTTGAAGGCGCCATCGTTCTCCTCCTTCCTTTGCAATAAATGGCAGCCGGGCCAATAGGAGCGTGTAAGAGTGTCTTGGTTCTAGCGAGTGATCATCACTCCCCGTGGTCTTATCCTCATCCCAGTTGTTCTCACTTGGGATATGCTACTACAGAACATGGGGGTAATAGGTACTTGGGAATTTGAGGGGTCTTGAGGGAAGGTGGGGGGGTTAAAGGGATACTGAGTTCTCCTGAGATATTCGCCAATCCCAATGAGGTGCTCCCTCCTCAAGAGATCCTCCCGCTGAGCACCACCCCCGGGGGTACTATCAGATAGCGGGCTCACCACCCTGGCCTCATGGGAAGGGGCTTCCCCATCTGAAGCAGTGTCAATACCTCATGATTTGTCACTTACTCTTTCCCTTGGGTTTTCATTTCCTCCCTCCCTTAAAGGAAAGCGTGAAAGCAAGTCCACATTCCCTTATTCTTTGCCCTTGAGATGTTCCATGCAAAAATAGTATGGTTGTAGATCAAGGAACCATCAAAGGATACAGGGATTGGCGTCTTCCCTAAGGCTGAGCAACACTAACGGACAATGGTCAGTGACTAGTGTAAACATTCTCCCTGTGAGGTAGTAGCAGAGATGTCCTACTGCCCATTTGATCGCCAAGGCTTCTAGCTCTAAAGTAGTATAGTTTCTCTCTCTGGGAAATAACTTTGTGCTATTAAAGAGCACCGGAGGTTCTATCCTATCGTAGACCTGAGATTACACTGCCCTAGACCTATCTTGGCAGCGTCTGTCTGTAGGATGAACTCCTTGTTAAAATTGGACACCTTAAGTATGGGCTCGCAATACATAGTTGTTCTGAAGGAGTCAAAGCAAGGCTGGTCTTCTTTTGTCCAGTACATTTTCTGTGGCTATGCATTTATTAACTTGTCAGTTAAACAGAAAGTTATAGAGGAGAAATTAGGTATACATCTTCTATGATACCCTACAAGTCCTAAAAATGCACTCAAATCCCTTTTGGTCTTAGGTGTAGGGGTCTTCTTCACTGCCTTCACTTTTTCTAGTTGTGGCTGGACCAATGCCGTTGCCTACAGAGAAGCCTAGACATTTAACTGCTGACTGAGCAAGATGGCATTTTTCGGGTTGGCAGTTAGTCCAGCACTACGCAGGACCCTGATGATCTGATAAAGGTTTCACATATGTTCTCTCCATGTCTTACTGTGTATGACAATGTCATCTAAATAGGCCACACAGAAGTTCGAGTAAGGTTGCAAAATGTTATCCATCAAACTTTGAAAGGTTGCCATGGCCCCATGAAGCCCAAAGCAAAGAACCTTAAAGTGAAATAATCCTCTAGGTGTGAAGAAGGCTTTCTTTTCTTTATCATCGGGGTTGAGAGGGACCTGCCAACAGTCCTTAGTTAGATCAATCATGGAGATATACTTGGCGGTGCCCAGTATATCGATGAGGTCTTCAATTATTGGCATCGGATAGTTGTCGAATTGGGACACTAGAGTGTGGGGCGGATGTAGCGTGTGGGGCAGATGTAGCGTGGGGCGGTTGTAGAGTGTGGACCGGATGTAGAGTGTGGACCGGATGTAGAGTGTGGGCTGGATGTAGAGTGTGGGGTGGATGTAGAGTGTGGGGCGGATGTAGAGTGTGGGGCGGATGTAGAGTGTGGGGCGGATGCAGAGTGTGGGTGTCATGAGCGCTACTCCCGAGGAGCCAAGACTGGCCCAGCGTCCCCGGAAGCAGGCTCATCATCCACACCCCTGGTTCCAGCAGACCCCTACAGGGGCCCTTTGGACCATGTCCTGGCGCCTCTGGCGCCAGGCTCATAAGGAACCACAGTCCCGGCGCCATGGGCGCCGGGCTCATATTCTTAAAGTGTGCAGTAGTGATTGGGTGGACTTACCTGTGGCAGACCATGCTGCATACTCACCTAGAACAATCCAAGCTGGGTGAAGTCCCAGCCACTGGCTGGGAGGGACCAATCCTCTGTTACAGGAACTCTTTTCTTACCTGGGTGGGGCTGATGCTAATCCTCTGACACTGGAACTCTTTTCTTACCTGGGTGAGGCTGGAGGAAGAATACGCACCAAAGCACCTCTCCACTATTTAAACCACGCCCGATAGAATTCATGTGCTTCGCGTTTTTCTGCAACAGCAGCAGGACGCTCACTGAGTCGGCTCCTGCATTCCAGGTCCAGACAGACCCTCAGCTTCTCGAGCAGCAACCTGTGGATGAAGAAAAGGCACAGGAACATCTACTCACCAGAATTCAGCCACAAGAGTCCAGTCTCCGACAACCTGCAAATAAAGACATAAGGTTAGAAAACGGGCAACACGCTCGCAGCTGCGCTCGCTTACCTTATCCATCCGTGATCACACCGGAGTTCACCGCGGCCTTCGCTTCGGCAGCATCCCAGCACCTGGAAGACAAAAGAAATTGTTAGTGGTGTCCGAGCCGAAGGGTTCGCAACTCAGTTATACTTACGCGCTTCTTCACGCGCAACAGCGGCAGCATCGCCCTCAGCATTTCGGCATCTGAAAGAAAGGAAAAGACATTATTAGAGGTGCCCATTTTGAAGTGGCCACAATTCAGTAATACTTACGTGCTTCTTCACGCGCAGCAGCGGCAGCATCGCCCTCAGCATTTCGGCACCTGAAAGGAAGGAAAAGACATTATCAGAGGCGCCCATTTGGAAACGGCCACAATTCAGTTATATTTACGTGCCACCGCATGTGCAACAGCGGCGGCATCGCCCACAGCATCTCGGCACCTGAAAGACAGAAAAGGACATTATAAAAGGGTGCTCCTTCAGAAGCGGCCTCAGATCTTCTATACTCACGAGCCTCTTCTTGCACAGCAGCGGTGGTGTCGCCAACAGCTCCTCGGCACCTGAAGGACTATTACAAGCCACAAGAGGACACTGAGCCTAAACACTGAAATCATCCAGTGACGTAACTGGATTCCACGCGCCCCTGCACCAGAAGCAGGATGGAGAGCTCGGCTTTACTAAACCAAAGGTGAGAGTTCGTGGAGACCAGTCGAGAACCAAGAAGTGGGAAAAGCAGAAGATTGGTGGGAGAACTTATCCAACCAGCTTGTAATTACCCCTTTTTCTTCCACCTGCAGAAAACTCACCTTACAAGCCAGACAGTCAATATTCGGAGGTCCTGCCCAGAGCGTCTTCCAAGTTCTACGCCTCATCATAGTCATAGAAGCAACTGTAGCAGTCCAGTTTGGGTCAGCGGCTCCGTGGGAATCAGGTGAGCGTTACAGAACGCGAAGCCTACCCATAATCTCCTACCCAGGCGCTATGGAAACTTCCGACACAGACCAATTGGCCCAGTTGTTGGGGGAATTAAGAGCTGAAGTCCATGCTGCTCGCCAGGAAACGAACGCCCTTAAGAGGGAATTGATAATGTCGAAAGAACAAACTGACAATCTCAGTTATTACAGAGTCAAGCGGGGCAAACTCCTCTACCTAACTCAGGGGGGAATTATACCCCAGTTACTTCAACCAATCCCGTTCAAATCAACCTACCTGGAAATGTGCCATTGGCACCACCTGAACGCTTTTCTGGTGACCCTAAAAGATTTGCAGTGTTTATAAATCAATGCCGACTGCACTTTCTTTGTAGACCCGCAGCCTTTCCAACTGACCAGTCCAAGGTAGCCTTTGTACTTTCGTATCTTAGCGGCAGCGCCGCTGATTGGTCGATCCCTCTGGTTACACAGGATGACCCAATTCTTCGGAACTTCTCAGCCTTCCAGGCGAGTATGGAGAGACTTTTTGCAAGACATTCCCAAGGGCAGGCCCTGGACAACGAACTCCTCTCTCTGCGACAGGGCAACCAGGACCTCTTAGCCTACATTGCATCTTTTAATAGGTTAATCGTGGAAACTAGATGGCCCGAGGATAAAAGGATCACGCTATTTCACAGAGGTCTGCGTGGTGAACTTAAAGACGTCCTTGCCCAGGTCGTGAATCCTCCTCAGGACTGTTCGGAATATATTGATTTGGTGGTCCAATTGGATCATAGGCTCCAAAACAGAAAGGCGGACCGATCCAGGTTTGAAACCCGAGTATTCACGAAAACACAAAGCAACGCCAAAGGGGTTGACACCGTTGAACCTATGCAGATTGGGGCCGTAAAGGGTCCCTTAACCCAGAAAGAGGGTGACAGAAGACGACAAATGCAATTGTGCCTCTATTGTGGAAACTCTGGACATTTTCTTCGAGATTGCCTGGTAAAACCACCTAAGAAGACAGTAGGAGCTTCTGACAAGAACTCTGAAAAGCCTGAGCCGGGAAACGACCTCGCCCGACAAGTGTAGAGGTCCGCTTGCCGAGCTTAAAAACCAGTTCTTTGACCTCGCACTTCATAATGCCTATGGTCCTCGTAAACCCAAAGCAACCAGAATGTTTGCATGCTATTAAGGCATACATTGATAGTGGAGCAATAGGAAATTACGTGGACAGCGAATTGGCTTCCAGGATGAACCTACCTCTTTGTCCAAAGGCGGTTAAAGACGTCATTACCACGGTGGATGGGACCGAAATCACCTCCGGACCGGTAACCCATACCACTGCTGAAGTGACGTTACTAGGCCAAGACGGGCATCGGGAGGTAATTGTGTTCGACGTGATCAAGGCTCCTCAATTCCAAGTAATCCTAGGAATCCCTTGGTTGGAGAAACACAACCCTCAGATTGATTGGCGAGCAAAGACGATAATGTTCCCTGAGTGTGCACCAACCTGCTATCCACGACCCAGCATTGGCCTAGCGTCAGCAACGACTGACGGTCCACAATTACCTCAAGAGTATCGAGAGTTCCAAGATGTTTTTCAAAAGGAACAGGCTAACACCTTGCCACCTCACAGATCATACGATTGTCGGATAGATCTGCTACCCGGTGCAACTCCCCCTTGCAGTAGGATTTACGCCCTCACCGAGCCTGAGAACCTTCATCTGCGACAGTATTTAGACCAGTATCTGGCCAATGGCTTTATCCGTCCGTCAAAGTCTCCTGCATCCTCGGCTCTGTTCTTCGTACCAAAAAAAGAAAGTGACCTCAGAACCTGTATTGATTACCGTGCTCTGAATCAGATAACAGTAAAAAACAGATACCCCTTACCTCTGATCCTCCTCGACCAGGTGAAAAACGCCTGTATTTATACCAAGCTTGATCTCCGGGGAGTTTATCATTTGGTACGGATCAAGGAAGGTGATGAATGGAAGACGGCATTTCGCACTAACTATGGGCTATTTGAATACCAAGTGATGCCCTTCGGACTATGCAATGCGCCGGCCGCCTTCCAATATTTCATGAATTACGTCCTCAGAGAGCTCATTGATGTCTGTGTTGTCGTCTACATAGACGACATTCTTGTGTACTCATCTTCGGAAGCTGATCATCGAAATCATGTTAGGGCGGACCTTGAAAAACTTTGCCAACATAAACTCTTTGCCAAGCTCGAGAAATGTGCCTTTCATGTCACCGAAGTCGAATTTCTGGGATTTATTCTGACACCCAAAGGAGTCCACATGGACTCGAGAAAAGTTGACGCAATCCTCAAATGGCCATCTCCTTCTTCCGTGAAAGGTGTTCAAAGCATGCTAGGCTTTGCCAATTTTTACCGCAGATTTATTCCAGAGTTTTCACGAGTGGTACAACCCATCACATCCCTCTTAAGAAAAAATAAGCGCTTTGAATGGTCTGCAGAAGCTGAACAAGCCTTCCAAGAGCTAAAGGCCAAGTTCACCTCGGCGCCAATACTGAAACACCCACGCCCGGATCTCCCTTACATCGTTGAAACCGACGCCTCCAGCTTAGCAATGGGAGCAGTTCTATCACAAAGGGATCCAGAGACTAACCAACTGCATCCTGTGGCATTTTGGTCTCGAAAGTTCTCGGCGCCTGAGATTAATTACACCATCACGGACAAAGAGCTTTTAGCTATTAAATCCGCCTTTAAGGCCTGGCGGCATTATCTCCTCGGGGCCAAACACACCGTTACGGTGATCACCGATCATCGAAATCTAGAGTATCTGAAAACCGCCAAAGCTCAATCCTCCAGACAGCTTCGCTGGGCTCTATTCTTTGCTGAATTTGACTTCGTGATCACTTACCGCCCGGGCAACAAGAACGGCAAAGCGGATGCTCTTTCCCGAATTGGAATGGGAGATAACGTTGTCAATCCCGAACCCGTACCAATAATTCCTGAACAAAGGATCTTGGGTCTGATTTCTTCGCAATCCATCGAGGATATTGAGGCAAAAACTAAACAACTTGTGACCCCATCAGACTTACAGAGCTGGTTACAAAGAGGAGAGAACTTCACCATAAACAATGACTTGCCTTATTTCCAAGGACGATTATTCCTACCACACGCCGATTTGCAAAAACCGGTAATCTCCTGTTATCATGATTCATTAATGGAGGGTCACCCTGGCATCGCCAAAACCACAGAAAAAGTGAAGAGACAATTCTGGTGGCCTTCATGGAGAAAAGACATAAAATAATTTGTGATGTCCTGTGGTGTGTGCGCTCAAAACAAGGGTCAAAAGAAAAGGCCGGCTGGTCTTCTGCAACCATTAGACATTCCACCGTGTCCCTGGCATACCCTTTCCATGGACTTCATCACAGACTTACCCTCTTGTTCCGGGTACAACACTATTCTCGTTATTGTGGATTTGTTTTCTAAAATGGCCCACTTCATTCCGCTAAAAGGCTTACCTTCAGCTTCAGTACTAGCCAGAGAATTCCTTGAAAACATTGTCCGGTTACACGGCTTCCCGTCGGTGCTAATGTCTGATAGAGGAAGCCAGTTTATTTCTCACTTTTGGCGTAGTTGTTGTCGGTCAGCTCAAATCGATGTAAGACTTTCAACCAGCCATCACCCCCAGACCGACGGGCAAACCGAGAGAACAAACCAGACTCTCGAACAATATTTACGATGCATGCTACAACAGTCTGAAAGCAACTGGAAGGACATCCTTTGGATAGCTGAATATGCATACAACAATTCAGTTCATTCGGGAACCGGGAAGAGTCCCTTCTACATCTTGTATGGAATTCATCCTCGAACCTCCAACCTCGACCCACCTCAAGATCTTGGAACACCCGCCGTAGATCAGTTGCACTCTGTTATTACCCAAGCTTTCAAGGAAGCGACTGCACATCTACAACAAGCTAAAGAAAGGTACAAAAAAGGAGCAGACCAACACCGAAGCGATGCCCCTCAATACCAGGTTGGGGATCAAGTCTGGTTGTCCACCAAACATTTATCGCTAAAAGGACCTCGCACCTTCAACCCCAAATACCTGGGACCATCTTCAATCACGGCCATAATTAATCCAGTGGCCGTTAAATTAGATTTGCCAACCCATATGAGAATACATCCTGTGTTTCACGTATCTCTTTTGAAACCCATGCAACCTGGAACCAGACTGACCAGACCTCCAGAACCCATTCAGGTGAATGGAGAGCCCGAATTTGAAGTTAAAAACATTTTGGACTCCAAGATCATCAAATCAAAACTATTCTACCTAATCGACTGGAAAGGCTACGGACCCCAGGAAAGATCCTGGGAACCCTATGACTACGTCCATGCTCCTCGTCTAGTCAGGAAACTCCACCGAACCTTTCCCGATAAACCAAAACCCCCGGGGAGGACAAGTTTGGGAGGGGCCTTGAGGGGGGGTGCTGTCATGAGCGCTACTCCCGAGGAGCCAAGACTGGCCCAGCGTCCCCGGAAGCAGGCTCATCATCCACACCCCCGGTTCCAGCAGACCCCTACAGGGGCCCTTTGGACCATGTCCTGGCGCCTCTGGCGCCAGGCTCATAAGGAACCACAGTCCCGGCGCCATGGGCGCTGGGCTCATATTCTTAAAGTGTGCAGTAGTGATTGGGTGGACTTACCTGTGGCAGACCATGCTGCATACTCACCTAGAACAATCCAAGCTGGGTGAAGTCCCAGCCACTGGCTGGGAGGGACCAATCCTCTGTTACAGGAACTCTTTTCTTACCTGGGTGGGGCTGATGCTAATCCTCTGACACTGGAACTCTTTTCTTACCTGGGTGAGGCTGGAGGAAGAATACGCACCAAAGCACTTCTCCACTATTTAAACCACGCCCGATAGAATTGCCGTGCTTCGCGTTATTCTGCAACAGCAGCAGGACGCTCACCGAGTCGGCTCCTGCATTCCAGGTCCAGACACACCCTCAGCTTCTCGAGCAGCAACCTGTGGATGAAGAAAAGGCACAGGAACATCTACTCACCAGAATTCAGCCACAAGAGTCCAGTCTCCGACAACCTGCAAATAAAGACATAAGGTTAGAAAACGGGCAACACGCTCGCAGCTGCGCTCGCTTACCTTATCCATCCGTGATCACACCGGAGTTCACCGCGGCCTTCGCTTCGGCAGCATCCCAGCACCTGGAAGACAAAAGACATTGTTAGTGGTGTCCGAGCCGAAGGGTTCGCAACTCAGTTATACTTACGTGCTTCTTCACGCGCAGCAGCGGCAGCATCGCCCTCAGCATTTCGGCATCTGAAAGAAAGGAAAAGACATTATTAGAGGTGCCCATTTTGAAGTGGCCACAATTCAGTAATACTTACGTGCTTCTTCACGCGCAGCAGCGGCAGCATCGCCCTCAGCATTTCGGCACCTGAAAGGAAGGAAAAGACATTATCAGAGGCGCCCATTTGGAAACGGCCACAATTCAGTTATATTTACGTGCCACCGCACGTGCAACAGCGGCGGCATCGCCCACAGCATCTCGGCACCTGAAAGACGGAAAAGGACATTATAAAAGGGTGTTCCTTCAGAAGCGGCCTCAGATCTTCTATACTCACGAGCCTCTTCTTGCACAGCAGTGGTGGTGTCGCCAACAGCTCCTCGGCACCTGAAGGACTATTACAAGCCACAAGAGGACACTGAGCCTAAACACTGAAATCATCCAGTGACGTAACTGGATTCCACGCGCCCCTGCACCAGAAGCAGGATGGAGAGCTCGGCTTTACTAAAACAAAGGTGAGAGTTCGTGGAGACCAGTCGAGAACCAAGAAGTGGGAAAAGCAGAAGATTGGTGGGAGAACTTATCCAACCAGCTTGTAATTACCCCTTTTTCTTCCACCTGCAGAAAACTCACCTTACAAGCCAGACAGTCAATATTCGGAGGTCCTGCCCAGAGCGTCTTCCAAGTTCTACGCCTCATCATAGTCATAGAAGCAACTGTAGCAGTCCAGTTTGGGTCAGCGGCTCCGTGGGAATCAGGTGAGCGTTACAGAATGCGAAGCCTACCCATAATCTCCTACCCAGGCGCTATGGAAACTTCCGACACAGACCAATTGGCCCAGTTGTTGGGGGAATTAAGAGCTGAAGTCCATGCTGCTCGCCAGGAAACAAACGCCCTTAAGAGGGAATTGATAATGTCGAAATAACAAACTGACAATCTCAGTTATTACAGAGTCAAGCGGGGCAAACTCCTCTACCTAACTCAGGGGGGAATTATACCCCAGTTACTTCAACCAATCCCGTTCAAATCAACCTACCTGGAAATGTGCCATTGGCACCACCTGAACGCTTTTCTGGTGACCCTAAAAGATTTGCAGTGTTTATAAATCAATGCCGACTGCACTTTCTTTGTAGACCCGCAGCCTTTCCAACTGACCAGTCCAAGGTAGCCTTTGTACTTTCGTATCTTAGCGGCAGCACCGCTGATTGGTCGATCCCTCTGGTTACACAGGATGACCCAATTCTTCGGAACTTCTCAGCCTTCCAGGCGAGTATGGAGAGACTTTTTGCAAGACATTCCCAAGGGCAGGCCCTGGACAACGAACTCCTCTCTCTGCGACAGGGCAACCAGGACCTCTTAGCCTACATTGCATCTTTTAATAGGTTAATCGTGGAAACTAGATGGCCCGAGGATAAAAGGATCACGCTATTTCACAGAGGTCTGCGTGGTGAACTTAAAGACGTCCTTGCCCAGGTCGTGAATCCTCCTCAGGACTGTTCGGAATATATTGATTTGGTGGTCCAATTGGATCATAGGCTCCAAAACAGAAAGGCGGACCGATCCAGGTTTGAAACCTGAGTATTCACGAAAACACAAAGCAACGCCAAAGGGGTTGACACCGTTGAACCTATGCAGATTGGGGCCGTAAAGGGTCCCTTAACCCAGAAAGAGGGTGACAGAAGACGACAAATGCAATTGTGCCTCTATTGTGGAAACTCTGGACATTTTCTTCGAGATTGCCTGGTAAAACCACCTAAGAAGACAGTAGGAGCTTCTGACAAGAACTCTGAAAAGCCTGAGCCGGGAAACGACCTCGCCCGACAAGTGTAGAGGTCCGCTTGCCGAGCTTAAAAACCAGTTCTTTGACCTCGCACTTCATAATGCCTATGGTCCTCGTAAACCCAAAGCAACCAGAACGTTTGCATGCTATTAAGGCATACATTGATAGTGGAGCAATAGGAAATTACGTGGACAGCGAATTGGCTTCCAGGTTGAACCTACCTCTTTGTCCAAAGGCGGTTAAAGACGTCATTACCACGGTGGATGGGACCGAAATCACCTCCGGACCGGTAACCCATACCACTGCTGAAGTGACGTTACTAGGCCAAGACAGGCATCGGGAGGTAATTGTGTTCGACGTGATCAAGGCTCCTCAATTCCAAGTAATCCTAGGAATCCCTTGGTTGGAGAAACACAACCCTCAGATTGATTGGCGAGCAAAGACGATAATGTTCCCTGAGTGTGCACCAACCTGCTATCCACGACCCAGCATTGGCCTAGCGTCAGCAACGACTGACGGTCCACAATTACCTCAAGAGTATCGAGAGTTCCAAGATGTTTTTCAAAAGGAACAGGCTAACACCTTGCCACCTCACAGATCATACGATTGTCAGATAGATCTGCTACCCGGTGCAACTCCCCCTTGCAGTAGGATTTACGCCCTCACCGAGCCTGAGAACCTTCATCTGCGACAGTATTTAAACCAGTATCTGGCCAATGGCTTTATCCGTCCGTCAAAGTCTCCTGCATCCTCGGCTCTGTTCTTCGTACCAAAAAAAGAAAGTGACCTCAGAACCTGTATTGATTACCGTGCTCTGAATCAGATAACAGTAAAAAACAGATACCCCTTACCTCTGATCCCGGAACTCCTCGACCAGGTGAAAAACGCCTGTATTTATACCAAGCTTGATCTCCGGGGAGTTTATCATTTGGTACGGATCAAGGAAGGTGATGAATGGAAGACGGCATTTCGCACTAACTATGGGCTATTTGAATACCAAGTGATGCCCTTCGGACTATGCAATGCGCCGGCCGCCTTCCAATATTTCATGAATTACGTCCTCAGAGAGCTCATTGATGTTTGTGTTGTCGTCTACATAGACGACATTCTTGTGTACTCATCTTCGGAAGCTGATCATCGAAATCATGTTAGGGCGGACCTTGAAAAACTTTGCCAACATAAACTCTTTGCCAAGCTCGAGAAATGTGCCTTTCATGTCACCGAGGTCGAATTTCTGGGATTTATTCTGACACCCAAAGGAGTCCACATGGACTCGAGAAAAGTTGACGCAATCCTCAAATGGCCATCTCCTACTTCCGTGAAAGGTGTTCAAAGCATGCTAGGCTTTGCCAATTTTTACCGCAGATTTATTCCAGAGTTTTCACGAGTGGTACAACCCATCACATCCCTCTTAAGAAAAAATAAGCGCTTTGAATGGTCTGCAGAAGCTGAACAAGCCTTCCAAGAGCTAAAGGCCAAGTTCACCTCGGCGCCAATACTGAAACACCCACGCCCGGATCTCCCTTACATCGTTGAAACCGACGCCTCCAGCTTAGCAATGGGAGCAGTTCTATCACAAAGGGATCCAGAGACTAACCAACTGCATCCTGTGGCATTTTGGTCTCGAAAGTTCTCGGCGCCTGAGATTAATTACACCATCACGGACAAAGAGCTTTTAGCTATTAAATCCGCCTTTAAGGCCTGGCGGCATTATCTCCTCGGGGCCAAACACACCGTTACGGTGATCACCGATCATCGAAATCTACAGTATCTGAAAACCACCAAAGCTCAATCCTCCAGACAGCTTCGCTGGGCTCTATTCTTTGCTGAATTTGACTTCGTGATCACTTACCGCCCGGGCAACAAGAACGGCAAAGCGGATGCTCTTTCCCGAATTGGAATGGGAGATAACGTTGTCAATCCCGAACCCGTACCAATAATTCCTGAACAAAGGATCTTGGGTCTGATTTCTTCGCAATCCATCGAGGATATTGAGGCAAAAACTAAACAACTTGTGACCCCATCAGACTTACAGAGCTGGTTACAAAGAGGAGAGAACTTCACCATAAACAATGACTTGCCTTATTTCCAAGGACGATTATTCCTACCACACGCCGATTTACAAAAACCGGTAATCTCCTGTTATCATGATTAATTAATGGAGGGTCACCCTGGCATCGCCAAAACCACAGAAAAAGTGAAGAGACACTTCTGGTGGCCTTCATGGAGAAAAGACATAAAATAATTTGTGATGTCCTGTGGTGTGTGCGCTCAAAACAAGGGTCAAAAGAAAAGGCCGGCTGGTCTTCTGCAACCATTAGACATTCCACCGTGTCCCTGGCATACCCTTTCCATGGACTTCATCACAGACTTACCCTCTTGTTCCGGGTACAACACTATTCTCGTTATTGTGGATTTGTTTTCTAAAATGGCCCACTTCATTCCGCTAAAAGGCTTACCTTCAGCTTCAGTACTAGCCAGAGAATTCCTTGAAAACATTGTCCGGTTACACGGCTTCCCGTCGGTACTAATGTCTGATAGAGGAAGCCAGTTTATTTCTCACTTTTGGCGTAGTTGTTGTCGGTCAGCTCAATTCGATGTAAGACTTTCAACCAGCCATCACCCCCAGACCGACGGGCAAACCGAGAGAACAAACCAGACTCTCGAACAATATTTACGATGCATGCTACAACAGTCTGAAAGCAACTGGAAGGACATCCTTTGGATAGCTGAATATGCATACAACAATTCAGTTCATTCGGGAACCGGGAAGAGTCCCTTCTACATCTTGTATGGAATTCATCCTCGAACCTCCAACCTCGACCCACCTCAAGATCTTGGAACACCCGCCGTAGATCAGTTGCACTCTGTTATTACCCAAGCTTTCAAGGAAGCGACTGCACATCTACAACAAGCTAAAGAAAGGTACAAAAAAGGAGCAGACCAACACCGAAGCGATGCCCCTCAATACCAGGTTGGGGATCAAGTCTGGTTGTCCACCAAACATTTATCGCTAAAAGGACCTCGCACCTTCAACCCCAAATACCTGGGACCATCTTCAATCACGGCCATAATTAATCCAGTGGCCGTTAAATTAGATTTGCCAACCCATATGAGAATACATCCTGTGTTTCACGTATCTCTTTTGAAACCCATGCAACCTGGAACCAGACTGACCAGACCTCCAGAACCCATTCAGGTGAATGGAGAGCCCGAATTTGAAGTTAAAAACATTTTGGACTCCAAGATCATCAAATCAAAACTATTCTACCTAATCGACTGGAAAGGCTACGGACCCCAGGAAAGATCCTGGGAACCCTATGACTACGTCCATGCTCCTCGTCTAGTCAGGAAACTCCACCGAACCTTTCCCGATAAACCAAAACCCCCGGGGAGGACAAGTTTGGGAGGGGCCTTGAGGGGGGGGTGCTGTCATGAGCGCTACTCCCGAGGAGCCAAGACTGGCCCAGCGTCCCCGGAAGCAGGCTCATCATCCACACCCCCGGTTCCAGCAGACCCCTACAGGGGCCCTTTGGACCATGTCCTGGCACCTCTGGCGCCAGGCTCATAAGGAACCACAGTCCCGGCGCCATGGGCGCCGGGCTCATATTCTTAAAGTGTGCAGTAGTGATTGGGTGGACTTACCTGTGGCAGACCATGCTGCATACTCACCTAGAACAATCCAAGCTGGGTGAAGTCCCAGCCACTGGCTGGGAGGGACCAATCCTCTGTTACAGGAACTCTTTTCTTACCTGGGTGGGGCTGATGCTAATCCTCTGACACTGGAACTCTTTTCTTACCTGGGTGAGGCTGGAGGAAGAATACGCACCAAAGCACTTCTCCACTATTTAAACCACGCCCGATAGAATTCACGTGCTTCGCGTTATTCTGCAACAGCAGCAGGACGCTCACCGAGTCGGCTCCTGCATTCCAGGTCCAGACACACCCTCAGCTTCTCGAGCAGCAACCTGTGGATGAAGAAAAGGCACAGGAACATCTACTCACCAGAATTCAGCCACAAGAGTCCAGTCTCCGACAACCTGCAAATAAAGACATAAGGTTAGAAAACGGGCAACAGGCTCGCAGCTGCGCTCGCTTACCTTATCCATCCGTGATCACACCGGAGTTCACCGCGGCCTTCGCTTCGGCAGCATCCCAGCACCTGGAAGACAAAAGACATTGTTAGTGGTGTCCGAGCCGAAGGGTTCGCAACTCAGTTATACTTACGCGCTTCTTCACGCGCAGCAGCGGCAGCATCGCCCTCAGCATTTCGGCATCTGAAAGAAAGGAAAAGACATTATCAGAGGTGCCCATTTTGAAGTGGCCACAATTCAGTAATACTTACGCGCTTCTTCACGCGCAGCAGCGGCAGCATCGCCCTCAGCATTTCGGCACCTGAAAGGAAGGAAAAGACATTATCAGAGGCGCCCATTTGGAAACGGCCACAATTCAGTTATATTTACGTGCCACCGCACGTGCAACAGCGGCGGCATCGCCCACAGCATCTCGACACCTGAAAGACAGAAAAGGACATTATGAAAGGGTGCTCCTTCAGAAGCGGCCTCAGATCTTCTATACTCACGAGCCTCTTCTTGCACAGCAGTGGTGGTGTTGCCAACAGCTCCTCGGCACCTGAAGGACTATTACAAGCCACAAGAGGACACTGAGCCTAAACACTGAAATCATCCAGTGACGTAACTGGATTCCACGCGCCCCTGCACCAGAAGCAGGATGGAGAGCTCGGCTTTACTAAACCAAAGGTGAGAGTTCGTGGAGACCAGTCGAGAACCAAGAAGTGGGAAAAGCAGAAGATTGGTGGGAGAACTTATCCAACCAGCTTGTAATTACCCCTTTTTCTTCCACCTGCAGAAAACTCACCTTACAAGCCAGACAGTCAATATTCGGAGGTCCTGCCCAGAGCGTCTTCCGAGTTCTACGCCTCATCATAGTCATAGAAGCAACTGTAGCAGTCCAGTTTGGGTCAGCGCCTCCGTGGGAATCAGGTGAGCGTTACAGTGGGGCGGATGTAGAGTGTGGGGCGGACATAGAGCGTGGGGCGGACGTAGAGCGTGGGACGGACGTAGAGCGTGGAGCAGAGGTAGAGTGTGGAGCGGATGTAGAGTGCAGGGCGGATGTATGGCGTGGAGCGGACGTAGAGCGCGTAGCGGATGTAGAGCGTGGAGCAGAGGGAGGGTGCGGAGCGGATGTAGAGTGCGGAGCGGATGTAGAGTGCAGAGGGGATGTAGGGCATGGAGCGGATGTAGGGCATGGAGCAGATGTCGGACGTGGTGCGGATGTAGAACGTGGGGCGGATGTAGAGTGTGGGGCGATTGTAGAGTGTGAGGCGGATGTAGAGTGTGGGGTGGATGTAGAGTGAGGGGCGCGGACGAAGTAAGTGTGTGGAGCGGATGAAGTAAGTGTGTGGAGCGGATGAAGTAAGTGTGTGGTGCGGATGAAGTAAGCGTCTGGAGCGGATGAAGTAAGCATGTGGAGCGTATGAAGTAAGCGCGTGGCGCATATGAAGTAAGCGTGTGGATCGTATGAAGTAAGAAAGTGGTGCGGATGAAGTAGGCGAAACAGCTGATGCTTGTAGAACAGACAAGGTGGTTAGAACGGATGAAATGGGTGGAACCGACTAAGTGAGTGGACCGGATGATGAGGGCGTAACATGCATAGATTGGACGAAATGCATGAGAAGGAATACATGGAACTGATTGAACAGATAGAGTAGTGCATAGCACTGAGGGAGTACATGCAACGGATGGAAAGCATGGAGCAGATTGAGAGCATGAAATGGATGCTGTACAAAAATGATTGGTGTGCATGAACGGTTGGAGTGCATGGAACGGTTGGAGTGCACAGAACGATTGGAGTGCAAGGAACGGTTGGAGTACATGGAACGGTTGGAGTACATTGACCGGTTGGAGTGCGCTAAATCACAAGCACCTAATGTAAACCACCATATCACATCTCCAAGCTTACTCTCTTCTATACACCAACACTCAAATAGAACATAGCGATACTATGACACATTCGGTATAGCTGTTCTCATAACAACACCTGCCTCATACTCCCCATCATCCTAATTAAACACAGCTGGCTACACACCCGTCAGCCTAGTGCGTTCTCCTCAGGCCTAACGCAGCCAGAATTGGTCTGGATAACACCCTGCCAGAACGAACACATACCCATGATCTCCCAACCACCACACCTACCGCTAAGAAGCAGCTATCACACGAATACCACACCTGCTGCACACATATCCGTTGCTCACACGCACCTTATGACTCTCTCTCTCTACTGACTTGAACTACGGTTCCCGAGGGCGTTCAACCTACCAGCACCTTGAGATGATACCAATGGTACATAAGGCACTATATAAATGCAAAGTAACATAACATAACACTGCATTTAACTTACGAAAATCAATACAAAACCACCACGATTTATCTGGTTTTGATGCAATTACTACTGGGGAGGACCGTGGACTCTGAGATGGTTCGATGATATCCTTCTTTTCCACATACTGTACAATTATTTCCCTCTGAGCTTCAGGGATATGGTAGGTTCTTAGGTTGATAACCTTTCCTAAGGGAGTGTAATAGGATGATACCCACATTTTACATTTTACCCTCCCTAGTTCGTGTCAAAACACATTGGGAGATTGGAGCAGGAAATCCGGAATATCCTGTTGTTGTTAGACAGGAAGGTCATCCGGGATTAGATTTAAACTATCACCTTCTTCAGTCAACAAACTAGCCATTACCGCAGATGTTGCGGATGTTGGAAGTAGAACAAGGAGTTTTTGTCCTACTGAGAAAGAATGAGGGGTTGCCTTTCTATCATAATAACCCAAATATATACAACAACAGTTGGGCTCAGGCTACCCCACACTTCCACACGGACATGGATAGGTACAGGCTACAGACAAAAAAGTATGAATTATTCAACAGTACATGTGGTCAGTCACCAATTTGAACCTCTCAGGACAAACGCTACAATCAAAGAACAGAAACAAAATAGACACATTAAATGCCACCATACAGAGTACCATAGTGTGTACTCCCTACATGTTGTAGCTGAGTACCCACCTTTCCTTTCTTCTTCGTGTCTTGGGCCACTTATTTTCACACACATCAATATTAAGTGTGTGTTTGATTTTCCTCTTGCTGAAAAAACAGAGATATGATATGATATGATATGATATAGCATTTATAGCGCACCTATACACAAGTGTTTCAAGGCGCGACGAGGCAAGGGAGGGGAGACAGAGGGAAGACGGACAAATATCCTACTAGGCCAGGTGTCATTCAGATCACGCAAGTGCATGGGAAGGGGGAGGGGCAAAGTGCAGTACATGGGATAAAAGAATAAATAAACAATAAGTAAAGTACGCCTAGCTGGTGGCAAGTGCAAGGTAAGTGCAGACATCAGGGGTCAAGTGCTGGTAGTGGGACTGTAGGGATACAGAAAAACAGTCCCCAAATGAGGGGGCTGCCAGGAAGGCAGTGCAGGTGTGCGACTGGCAGGGGAGGGGACCTGGGCCCGAGATCAGAGGGTGGCCAGGTAACCAGTGCGGTTTCAGTTTCAGCCAGGAGGTCAGCAGGGGAGAGGAGGGGAAAAGGCAGAAGCAAAAAGAAAGGTTTTGAGGTGCTTCGGGAACCAGAGATGATTCTCCTCAAGTTTCAGGAAGGCAGGGAAGCTGTTCCAGAGGGAGTCCCCAGCCGAAGAAAGAGATCTACCACCAACTCGTTGCTTGGAGAAGCGAATGACCCTGAGGGAGTTGGAGGCCGATGAGTGAATAGCTCGAGAAGGAAGATATTTAGGGAGAGAGAGTTGAAGATATTGAGGCCCCAGGCCCCAGAAGGCTTTGTGGACAATGCAGAGGGTTTTGAACTTAACCCTTGCAGCCACTGGGAGCCAGCGCAGAGATTTCAGTCCTGGAGAGATACGATCCCTGGGCTTGAGGCGAGAAAGAGAGAGAAAGAGACCTAGAGCCCTGTTATCTTAGTTCCCATTTTTACTCTCTTATTGCATCAAAGCCGACTAAACGGGTAAATTCAAGTCACCTGCTTTTTAGTGGTTTTGATCTTCTACTTGTTCGCCGTAGACAAGTCATCCAGCCTGTTCCTGAACTGGAGTACCCTCCTGGATAGGAAGTAATTAAGGTCTTCAGAATACAGATGGTTTCCCCATGATCATCAGTCTGAAAGAGAGGAGGAGGAGGAGGAGAAGTATCCCTTTAGTTAAAGCCCCTGGGGGTTTCTGAATCACACTGTCTAAATGTACACTCCAATATTTATGCCGCAAAACCCATTCCAGCATAACCGTGTGGGCAAGTGTTTGTAGTTTTATAGTCTAGATCCTAACGCGTATACCCCGCTCCATATGAATACATTGTTGCCATTTAAATCAGAACCCGTATGGATCGGTACGATGAAGTGCAGTGTTTCCGCTAACTCTGATCGGCATGCATGTAAGTGTATTTATTATGGCGCTCGCTGCGGCCCAAAAACAGGCAGTACTCTTTCCTATTCAACTCCGGCCTGATGGTTATCAACTTCCTTAGTTCGTTCGCGAGGGAATTGTGAGCTTCGGTAATTGTGCACACATGTGCACTTGGCTGCTTAAGATAGAGCGTGGCGCCATCTTGGAAGGGGCAGAATGCTGTGCCGACTAGTATCTATGCACAGCTTTATTGACGATTAACATGCACAACCATCACATAGAATGAATGGCACTAATCAAACCTAATGTGTACTGTGAGATTTGAAACTGGTACTGACAGGGGTGCCACTTAAGATATCCAGAGTGCACCCCACCACACTGGGCGCTGCCGCCCTATTTAGTACGGGTGAGGTGAAGACACCAGCACAGGTTGTCACCATGTGTATAACTTACTTACTATTAGATGGTCCAAAGTACCACGTGCAAACACGATTTTGAATAGGCCTAATGTTTGAGAAAAATATTCAAGATATGACATCTTGTTAATGTAGAAACAGATTCCACTCAATAGATGTATTGAGACCTTTATAAACTCAGTTTAGTCTGTAAATCCATTTTTGTTCCATTTTTCTCAGTATCAAATCCCGGTCTACACCTCAGTGCGGACATTTGACTGTCTGAATGACAAACCAGAATAGATGGGTGAGTTTGTGTGATTTCACCCTAAAGTGCCACTATAGGTTTGTCTGACATCTAATTCTTAATGCAGGACCGATGTTCACAGACTCATTGTCGGATCTCTCTTTTGGATTTCCCAATTTATATTAGCCCTCATGGGCATCTGATTCCATAGATTGCCCATTTAGTTAGGCAGTTGGTAAAGGTGTTGAATTTCCAGTTGAAACCATATAAATCAATCTCCTTCATGTCTTTCGTGAGTTCACAAACAGAACATTTGCTGCACCTAAAATGCCCAGTTACTGGTGGTAATGCCCATAGAGTGGTCTGAGATTGAGGCTTCTTCTGTGGTTCCTCATAGGTGTGCACAAATCTGTCTTTTAAATTTTTACTCTGCTTGAAAGCAAACCTAGGTTTTTCCAATTGGAAATTATCGTTTTTTAAGATATTCCAATTCTGAATGATAGCTCGTCTTAAATAATGACTGATCGGGGTGAAGGTTGTAACACATGTGATTTTCTCCCCCTTCTGTTTCTCTTGTCTGGAGAGGCATAACTGCCTGTCAGTTTTTCGTGCCCTCTTACAGGCTCTTTGAACCACTTGTGAGGGATAACCCCACTGGAGTAGTCTGCTACTTAGATTTTTGCTATTTATGTCAAAGTTCAACATGGTGCTGCAATTCCGTCGGACCCGGAGGAACTGTCTATAGGGTAGGTTCTCCTTCACTATGCATAGTACATTTTATAAATGTGCCCTGGTTGTTCAGCTATGTCAGGAAAACCTTAAGAGACTCAGAAGAGCCTCTCGTTAATAGAAACACATCATCATTGTAGCAGTGCCAGCATATCAGATGTGTACTAAACCCGTTGTTGTCATTGTAAACCGATTTCAACTCTAGGTTGTCCATGTAGAGGTTGGCTATGACAGGCACAAAAGTAGCTCCTATACTGGTGCCATGACATTGGTTGTAAAAGGTACCCTCATACATGAAAACATTCCCTGTTAGTGCCAGACAAATACATTCCAGAATTAATTCTGATGGGACTTCAACATTTTCTCATATTTCCAGTTATAGTCGCATAACCCCAATGCTTGCCATCTGCGGTAAGCTGTTATATAAAGCCTACATCTCGAGAGTGACTAATATGTCATTGTCCTCGAAAATGAGATTGGCAAAGATCTTGATCATGGCTGTCGTGCCTTGGACAAAGGAGTTCTTTTTTTTACGAACAAAGAGTTGCAGAAATAAATCAGCATATATTGACAAGGTTTCCAGGACGGAGCCTATGGCAGAGACTATGGGTCTCCCTGGAGGACGTTTGTCATTTTAATGCACTTTTGGAAGGCAATAGAAGGCGGGTATTGTCGGATATATTTTAACCAGGAACGATTTCTCGTCCTCATTGTTCCATCTCTCCATCCAAGCATGTGCCATTAGACTGTCAATCTCGGCTTGAAGTCTAGCCGTAGGGTTCGTCTCCAGTTTCTTATAGAATCTTTAATTCCCCAGGTGGTTTTGTACCTCCTCTTTATATGACGTTCTGGCCCATAGGACAATGCCTCTGCCTTTGTCAGCTGGATTTATGACAAAGTCGAGAGGGGTTTCTAGGTTCTTCAAAGCTAACCTCTCTGTTTTGGTTGTCTGTGTACTGATTTTTGCTAGAGTTTTTTTTTTTAAATTTCTCTTGATATATTGTTCTCAAAAGTAAGCATTTCTGGGCATCCCATAGAGGCAAGAGGGATGAAAGAGTAGAGAAGTTTCAGGCCTGTCCCACTAGGGATAATTCTCCCCTCTTCAGATGAATCACGTAAAAAGTACTTCAGTCTTAGGACTCTGAAAATTGTCCTCAATTCTACCTCTGTTTAGAATCTGTCTGCGGTCGTACTAGGGACAAAGCTGAGACCCTTGCTCAAAACACTAGTTTCTTCTTTTGATAAAGTGTGGTTGCTCAGATTGAAAATAGGGACTACCATGCTGTTGGCAGTGGTTGTGCTGTCCATTGTCGGGTACACATCCCGTGATAGCCTTTTTGTCTCACTCTGCCCCTTTCCCCCATCCCTTGAAAAAATGGTTGCCCGCTTTGAGGTTGCCCACCTGTAGCAGGGTTTGAGGGGCCCCATTGGCTGTGTCAGAGTCACTGCTGTTTGATGTGTCTGAAAAAGTGACATATCTTCTCGGATATCTTTGGTAATTTTGACCTCCACTCGTAGTGCGGATGGGGTTCTGTTGTTGGTAAAACCCTGGCACTCCTAATAACCCTTCTGCTTTTCCTGGGCCTTAGCTAGATTGGAGTTTACTATGTCTCGTACCAGTGCCATGTTCTCCTTAATTCGCTCTGCAGTTTGAGACCATGGTAAAATAGCTTCCTCCCTCTCTTCCCATGTTTCCCTGAGCATGCCTAGTACATCTCTGAGATCTCTTCCATAAAGAAGATCAAAGAGTGGAAATCCCAGAGAGCTTTTTTTTTCTTTCTTATAGCAAATAAGGCCCAGGGCACCATCATGTCTCAATTTAATGTATCCGCCTCCACCAGTTACTTTAATATGCTCTTTAGGGTTTGGTAAAATCATTTGACCAGGCCCACCCCACTTCCTGCAGACAACGCACTCTGGGTATGACATCACAGGGAAAGAAGATTCTGAAACAGCAGTCATGATTGGACCACTTACAGAAGGCTAGAAGGGAACCAATCTGCTGTGGACCTTTGCCTACACAGGGGAATGAGACCCTTCCTGTAGTTGATTCATCTTTGGACACTTGAGTAAGGATTCACCCAGAACATGGCTGGGGGTACAGTCTGCTCCAAAGTCCTTTGCCATAGAGGTAAAGATCAAGATATTCAAGTAAGAGGCAAGCTATTCCCTCTAACCATCTCAAAGGAGTATTTGGGATGACCAGGTGGCTGCCCAATGCCTACTGCAGCTGACTCCGTTGGTATCGAGGAGCCTGCTGACTGAAAGTGACAGAGCCCAGAAAGTACAATCTTCCTGATTTAGAAGTGCAGAAGAAAGCACTTCACCTTTGTAGAGCCTGTGCTGCGTCCTCCCAGCACCCAAAAGTCAGGAAACAGCACCAGCTGGTTCCTTCATCCAAATTTGAACCGATCACCGCTACAGGATTGCACTGCATCGCCTCAAGCTAACTTGGCTGTCTCGACATCCATGATCCAGTGGGAAGCACTGACTTGAAATGTCTTTACTCTGAGGCGACCCATTTAAAGCACCTAGATGTTTGGTTTGATTCTATTCAGCCCCAAAGACAAGGATTGAAAGCTATTTGAAGTGTTCCGTCCCCTGTGTCCACCATAAAGGGCCCTATTCACTTATAAGGATCCCACTTACTAATTCTATACACACATTACTATTGACCTTGCTGCTAAAACCATTGCCTGTTCAACCCCGTCTACAAACCCAGAGTGCCACTTTTTTTCAAAGTCTGCATTCTCAAGATTTTCCCTTACACTGGTGGCTCATTAGTATTTTTATTAGTTGTTTGTATTTTTTTACTTTAATGAAAGCAATCTATTTTGTATAGAACTTTGGGTGGACATTCTTTTATTTTGTAACCAATGTCTATTGTTTGGTCTGCTTCTGTACTAGTTCACATCCCTCCTAAAGAGTATAACCTGCCATTGGCCTGTCCTATGTGAGGGGTCATAAATATGAGGCACACAACATTGTGAAGACTTGTGAAGACTTTTCAGAAGATGCCATTTTATTAACTCAAAAGGTTGGATACATGCCTCACTATCCCTACCCCTACCCTGATGAGGAATTCCCTGCCAAAAATAAACTAAAGGAAACACTCTAACAAAAGGTTTCTGTCCCTCACACTTGTACATACAACAACTCAACAAGGTAATATGTGGCAGTTCAAACAAAACAAATATCTAATTTATGTTCAAAATCTGATAACTGTCTCTCCTTATAATCTGGGTGAATTCCCCTTTCTCAGATTTAAGCAGGATTCTATTGAACAGTTCCAAAAGGAAAAGGAAATCCAGTCTTTTAACAAAGTTCCACTTCAGTTCTTTTGGTTCCAACTTGACAACAAAAAGTTCCAACTTGAATTCAACCAACAGTTCAGAAAGGTTCAACAAGGTTTTCCTCTTTACACTTGTGACAAAAAGCTAAAAACAACTTCTTCTCATCAACAAGTTTTTCCTCTTTCCACTTGTGACAAAAGAGCGTAAGACAACTTCTTCTCATAAACCAAGAATACTTCAATAGTTCATTAGGATCAACAAAAATGTCTTTGTCAGGATAATTCTGGAACAGTTCACAAAACACTTGTTTTAACAATGTTAGATACTTCGTCAGCAGTTCGCACAACACTTGCTTCAGCAATATAAATTTGTCAGGATGATTCTGTATCATTTCACAAAAACATCTTAGTGGTTCTCCCACTTCTTCAAGACTTTTAACCACACCATGGTACTTCAATGATTTCCATCTGGTCTGTCCACTCGCCTGCCAGACCTACTCCTGCAAGGTCCTTTGCCCTGGTGTACTCTCCTGGCCAGAGTAAAGGACTTACTACAAGTACGTCTGTGGTAAAAGTTATCTTCCAACAAGTTAGCAATGTCTTCTGCTTCACAATATCAAGTTTAAGTATTTCTTTTGGGAAAACAAGAAACACATTGGTGCTGTTTGTTACACATTTTTGATTGCCACACGCAATGCAGGTTATGCTCCACTCCTCCTGAATACCTTCTATCAGAAGGACAGCCCTCCTGCCACTCTTTTATCCCCACGTCTGCATTAACCAAATGCTGACAATGGTTCTCTCTCACTCTTACACTTCTTTGGCTTCGGCAATGTGGGCTTAAACCAGATTCTCTTATGACCTCCTTTACATATGGGCAATATGTTTTATAATATTTCTTACAGCTTACCCTCCACACTGAATCTGTTGGTTGTCTCCATGACCACCAGTCTGGCTTTAGAGCAACCAGAGTAACAGTAACTGCTCTTCAGAACACCTATGAAGACCTGCTCTCAAATCTTGACTCTAGCTCTCCTTCTGTCCTCATTCTTCTCGACCTCTCTTCTGCCTTCGATAAGTAAACCACAACATCCTGATCTCCCATCTCCGTGATACCCTGGGCATTACAGATCAGGCCCTGGCGCAGCTTTCCTCCTTTCTCTCTGCCCGTCTGTCCCAGGTGGAACTTGGGATCTTTCTCTACTCTATCACACTATCTACTTGTGGTGTCCCCCAGGGATCTAACCTATCCCCCTTGTTCTTCAATGTCTACATGGCCCCTCTGGCCCACAGAATCTCTTTCTTCACCTCTAACTTTCAGTGTTACACAGATGACATGCAGCTCTCTTTCAGGCTATCCTCGGCCTCTTCCCCCTCCTCGTTCGTTACAGACTGTCTGTCCGTAATTCAGTCTTGGTGTGCTGCTAACGATCTCTGCCTCAATGCTAGTAAGACAGAGATTGTCCTCACTTGGACCCCTGCTCCCGCTTTCCCACTTTCACTGTGGCCGGCCACCCTTGGCCCTGCGCCCCCACCTGACAGTGAGGCAAAACATCTGGGGGTCATCTTCAACTCCACTCTCTCCTTCTCTTCTCACATCTCCAAAAGTCCCACTACCAGCTGCACCTCCTCAGAGGTAATCTACCTTTTCTCACTTTCCCCCAAAGGCTCACTGTCTCCAGAGCCCTGGTTCCCTGTAGGCTGGACTACTGCAACAGCCTCTTTCTCAATCTTCCTACTTCTACTCTCCATCTGCTACAACTCATCCAGAACAGAACCGCAAGACTTATCCTGGGCCTTAAGCCCAGGGACCGCATCTCTCCGGCGCTGAAACCCCTCCACTGGCTCCCAGTGGCTGCAAGGATCAAGTTCAAAACCCTCTGCATAGTCCACACAGCTTTCTGGGGCCGGCGCCCGCACTATTTACAACGCTCTCTTCCTAAATACTCTCCCTCTAGAACCCTCTGCTCATCCACCTCCAACTGTTTGCGGGTGAGCTGTTTTTTCCAAACCGAGATTCGGGGGTAGATCTTTATCCTCTGCAGGTGCCTCCCTCTGGAACAGCCTCCTTGCCTCTCTCTGTCTTGAGCCGGACCGCAAGTTTTGGAAATTCTCAAGACCTTCCTCTTCTCTTCCTCTTTCTCTCCTGCTTCCCTCCTCCTTCTCTCACTAATTATGTTCAGTTTTTGCTGACTGGTTGCCTGGTGCACCTGCTGAGCCCCACAGATCCCAGGCACCCCCGCCAGTCTTTGCACTTGCATCTGGGCCTCTGCACTATGCTCGGCACAACTGCACTTTCAGTATACATCCATGAGTGGGGTACCTCTATGAATATAACCATGGGGGGTAACACAGAGGGGTAACTTCTCTGCACTTAAGCTAGGGCCCTGCTGACTGGGCACACCTGTTCCCCCCTCTCCCTTCCTCTCACTCCCTCACACTCCCGCCTGTACACTTGCATGACCTATATGTACTAGGCCTAGTAAGTTTGTCTGTCTGTCCCCCCTCTGTTCCCCTCCCTAGCTTGGTTGCACCTGTAACAACTCATGCACTTGCACTAGGAGAAATTCTGTCAGGCGTAGTACGCTAGCTATTTTTCTGTTAGATCAGCCAAAAAATTCAAGGCTCCCTTCCCACCTTGAAGCGCTCTGAAGCATTTCACTTGTGTATAACCGTTGTACAAATAAACAATTACAATTACCATTACAAACACTTGAATTCTGAATTTCCCTCTCTTGGCTTTGGCAATGTTGGTTCTTTGTAACTTGCCCTGTTATGATTCTCTTTTGGCTTTGGCAATAGTTGTTTGTATTGGTTTCTCGGGTTATTGCCATCTCTTGTTGTTGGCCTTTAATTTGACCCATATATATACAATCACACGATTCTGGTCTGATAGTTAAGCTCTTGTTCTGCCAACTGTTCCATTTGAGTCAGCTTGGTTTGCAAAAGAATAATTAGTCTGCTTTATATCAGTTTGGTATTCAAAAATGTTTTTCTTTTTCCACTTCTCTATGTTTATATTTTTTCCGGGCTTGAGGCCCCTGGTCTCGGCCAGCGGGCAGTTACGGAGTGCTCTGGTATCACAATCTACTAGTGAACTCACCAGGTCTAGCGTGCGCGTCCATTCCCCTCACTGCCTCCAGGTCCTCTGCTTCTACATTCCTGTGCGGCCCGGCAACCTCTCCTTCTTGGCTTGCCATGGCCCATGCCAGTCGATAGAGGAGCTCTCCTCGCTCTCACGGCTCTCTGGAGTTCACCTGCATCCGGCGCTCGACTGACAATGGGGAACACTTTGAAATTGCACGCTTCCTGTAGTGCAACCTCTGTAATTGCAATCAAGGTCTCGGACAGAAGAGACCCTCCCTGGACCGGCATCCGCCATACACACAATGTTGGTCCCAGCATCTCTTTTCTCCTCGAACTTCTGCTTCTGCTGCCACATGGAGGTATCACAACTACTCCACATCCTGTTACTGCTCTTCTTGATAGCCTGAACCGAAGGAGGCCTTTTATGCCTCTCAGTCTCCCTCAGGTGTGGGTCATTACCACTAATAAGCTGCCACCTGCAGTCTCGTGCCTCTGCAGCCCTCTTCTTCGCCCCACTACTGTGGGAATTGTGGGACTTGGAGTCCACAATGTAAAAATCAGTTTTTCTAATGGAAATATCAATACCAAGTTCATTCTTCTCCTTATTTATATTCCCTAAAGGAATATTATAATGATTCAATAAAGGATTTGGCTTTATAGGGGAATGAGGGTTTTTAGTGTCTAAATTGGTAATATTTAAAGACTCATCTTTATTATTCCCCTGGGAGTCATAGGAGCTTTCAACTCTATTAATGTCAGTGACTTTAAAAGGAATTTTCTTACTCCCCACACATAACTGGTAGTGATTATTTTCATCCACATTCAGATAGTTAGCTTGGGGAAAATAAAAGCTCTCTCTGCCAGCAAGCCATTAAATATTCCGTCCAGTATTAATGATACTTCCTTCCTTAGGGAAGATAAATACTGTGTCTCACCCAACAGAGTCCTCCTGTTCCCCTGGTACCCTTTTCCACCCAGGTAATCCTCCCGGTTAATACCACACTCAGGATCAGGAAATGTCTGTCTTTCTCTAGCCTCCTGGGAGGAGTCTTTAGGTAGGGTCATTGTGTGGGCTCTGCAGGATTCATCACAGATACCCTAAGAGACGAAGGAGGCATAGCTGTCAGGCTGTGCCTTATTCACCTGAGGGGGAGTTTTATTCACCACTCATCCGTGTACTCCTGCAAAGCAGTTGTTTTGTCAAATGGCAGCCATGATTTCCATTTTGTTTGGCTTCATTTTGGAATTAATATTTGTCAGCTGGATGCTTAACTCGCTAAGGCCTGTGATTTTTAATTACCTTCTTGGGGGGCATGTATTTGTTAAAAAGAAGTGTTAAGAAGCTTGATCCTTGATGCTGCATTTGATGGCCCGCTTTCTTGATGTGTAAGATGATAGGAAAGTAATTTCAGTTCTGTCTTTGAGGAAGGATTTCATCCATTGTAGCGTGATACTGCAAATGCCAGATTCTTGCAGTATTGCACTACAATGGATGAACGATAGAACAGATGATACAAAACTAAAAAAATAGCCTTTTTATTCTGAAAATTGATAGGGCTGTTAATCTATCTATCAATGTGCTTTCTTTACTCAAGAGTCTGAATAACTCAAATTGTATATCGACTGAGAACAGCCCTACTAAAAAAAATAGTAGATGACTTAGCTGACATTTTTGCCAATGAGACCAAGCTGATCATATCCAACTTGACATATAACGGGACGCTCAATATATCTCCTGTGAAATCTGGTAATGATGTTACTTTGTTTTAGCCCCAATAGGGAATCTCGAACCTAGATAGACCTTGATACCTATTTGTTGCTACATGCCTGCATACTATGTTTTCAGCCCCAAGAGTGAATCTCGAATCTAGATAGACCTTGATACCTATTTGTTGCTACATGCCTGCATACTATGTTTTCAGCCCCAATAGTGAATCTCGAATCTAGATAGACCTTGATACCTATTTGTTGCTACATGCCTGCATACTGTGTCCTTAGCCCAAACAGAGATTTTCCGATTTAGAACGACTTGCTGCCATATTTTGTGCCACATGCCTAGATTATGACTTTCATCTTTAGGTAAACCTTTGCTGCTAAAACTACCCAAATCTATCACCGGATGCACCAACTGGCTACCGGCCATCCTATCTGACTGCTACTTCTGACAACACTATTTCGAGCCTAACGACCTTGCTTGAAGGTCACTCCGGTCATCTAAGATGCACCTAGCAGTCACCTGCCCTATCATTTGACTTCTGCACATCACCTACACTAACAGAATGTACCTACCAGGCACCTACTCAGCACTGCTGAGAGTAATCCTTCACCTCCTCCACCTAGCTAGCTCTCCTAGCACCACCTCTAGCCCTGTACCCACAGGCACCTTTCTAGTATGTACTACTCTATGCCATGTAGCCTCTCCGCTAGAAATACCAAACTACGAGCCAGACTGCCCAAACTATATGAGCCCAGAGCCAGGGATTCCAGCCAGACTAAACTAACTAACCGGACCCTACCCACGCATACGGTGGTCACTCCTATCATCTGTCCTACAGACTCAACCAAACACAGCCGTAACAACATTACAACCAAGCCCAAGGTTCACAACTCAACCACCATACCCACTTATACCAAGACTCTCACCACGCCCATAAGAGGCGCCTTAATCAATGCGAGATCTATAGTAGCACATGCCACAGACATAGCAGACCTCTTTCTAGCAGAAGAACTAGATTTCTTAGCCATCACTGAGTCCTGGCTCCATACAGCAGCTGGCCCAGCTCTCTCACTTGCCATTCTCGATGACTACACTATCCTCCGAGTGGACAGAACAGAAGCTAGAGGCGGAAGCCTCGCCATAATTGCAAAAACACACCTCAACATTAGACTTGACACCACAAACCATCTCTCATCACACTGACAGCTAAGCTTCCCACTGCTAACTCCCAAACTATCACTATCCACCTCCTCTGCAGACCTCCTGGACCCTTAGGCCCCTTTGAGGAAGACCTCACTACCATCCTCACCAATAACCTAAAAAACACCTCCCAGAGCCTTCTCTTAGGAGACTTCAACCTCGGCCTCAAAGACCCTAAAGACCCCCAGGCCACCCTCATTAACAATACATTGACAGAACTAGGCTTCACCCAAAGAGTGTCCACCCCTACCCACAACAAAGGGAGAACCCTTGACTGGGTAGCAGACCACAACTGCATGGCCTCCATCACCGCTAACACCCCTCAACCATGGTCTGGCCACCACCTCCTCAACTTCACCCTCGAAGCCTCAAGCCCCATTACTAATAACCTACTAGCAACAGCTATCCCCACGAGAAGCAAGAAAAACATCACAGTGGAAAAACTTATCCCCATCATTCTCCCAACTCTGAACCAACTCTCAGCTACCTCCAACCCTCACCACCTGGTGGAAAGCTACAATGAAATCATGCGTTCAGCTTTAGACTCCATCGCACCGCTAAAATTGAGAAAATGCAAACCGAAAAAACACCTGAACACCTGGATCACCACCCACCTAAAAGCTCTCAGATCAGAGAAACGTAAACAGGAACCTGCCTGGAGAAAATCTCCAACAGACTCTAACAAATTGATCCTCAACAAAATAGCCGCCACAAACAAAAAATAAATTATTATTGCCAAACAAGAATCCTGCAACCAGAGAATAGTACAAGCCAAGTCAAGTACTAAAGAACTGTTTACTATTATCAAAGAGTTGGAAACGCCCGTTCTAATCCCAGACACCTGTTTGAAAGATAAACAATGGTGTACGAGTGTCCAAAACGCCCTTTCCAATAAAGTCGCAGGCCTTCAAATCAAAATTAATAACAAAAAGAATCTCTAACTAATTCCAACAACGCCACTTTCACGCCCCAACGCCCCATACCCCAGAACCCTATACCACACCATCCCACCCGTTTCAGCTTCTCCAAAGTTTCTACGTTAGAAGTGGAAAATATCATATTCAGCCTCAAACTGTCAAATTGCCAGGGCGACCCATGCCCTTCACAAATCATCAAAGATACGGCAAGAGACCTCTCACCATTTATTACCAAACTCATTAACGCCTCCTTCTCATCAGGTACCATACCCAATAATCTCAAAGAATCTTGGGTCCTCCCTCTTCTCAAAAAACCTTCCTTAGACCCGTCTATTCCCACCAACTACAGACCCATAACCACTGTCCCCTTTTTGCTCAAAATATTAGATAAGACAGCCTATCAACAAATTCAAAAATTCCTTGAGAAAAACCATCTCCTGGGAATCCGGCAATCAGGCTTTAGACCCCAACATGGGACCGAATGTTACGCTCACCTGGACCCCACAGGGGTGTCGATCGGACCCGGACAGCTGCGGTCTCCTTCAACGTGATGCGTAGTGCAGAGATGACTGTCTGGACTGGCCCGCCTAGCCTTGTCTGCTGGACCCGAAGAAGTATTTTCCTGAAAGTGGAGACAGGAATTAACCACCTGTGGGTTTTAGTGATGGCCTCCCAACTGTTCTCGCTCTCCCCCACTAATCACCACCGATATCCCCTTAGTAACCTCACCTTATGTTCGTAAAAGATGAGCTCTCCATCCTGCGTGTCTTGCAGGGGCGCGTAGATACCAGTTACTCCACTGGTTTGAAGGCGTTGGGAGAGTTCCGGTAAGTATTGACTCTGAAGTCCCTGGCGGGATTGGTAAATATCAAGTTCAAAGAGTTCAATGTGCCCGATGTTCACTCTTGTCCCCTTCCTTCCTTAAATTGCAACTGAGTTCGTGAGAAGAAGGTCTCGTAGCTGCTGCTGGCATTTAGGTAACAGTCTGTGTTACCCAACGCTGTCCGGTAACTATTGCATGCGTTAACGTGTTGTTTTTCTCCCTCTTTACAGATGCGGCATATGAAAATGTGGAGAGTTATGGAATAATACCGCCAGTGGTAAGTCTATGGTGGTAAGAGGTTGTATTTGTTGATTCCCTTGGCTCACCTTGTTTTTTCTTGTGTCCCCTAGGTGCCGGATTACGGCGAAGAAATGATGGAGACAGTGCCAGATCGAAAGATGCTGTGAGAACTGGTGAGTATGGCACTGTGCTGGAGCTGGCGAAGCGACGCGTGCAGGACTGATGTACTTTCCAGGTCCAGAGATGAAATGGTTCCGGAATTAGGCGAGGAATTTGAAATAAGTTTGTTTTCTAACCTTGTCCTTTTCTACTTGTTTATTCTAGGAGCTCCGGATTCGAGGCGGGCGTGGCAGAAGACTGGATGCTGGCTGCAGGCACACGGGTGTGGCACAAGACTGAATGCTGGCTGCAGGCACGGTGAGCGTCACGCTGCTGGATGCAAAATAACGCGAAGCCTGTGCTGCTGTTCGGGTGTGGTTTAAATAGCCTCCAAAGTAGTTCCAGGTAAGAAGTTCCCTAGAGCCACGCCCGAGTAAAAAATAGTCCCTGTAACAAAAAAGTCCCATCCAGGCCTCATGTAGGCTTGGACTCTTTTGCAGCATGGTCTGCATCAGGTAAGTAAAGTCTATGAGCCTGGCGCCTATGGCGCCAGGACTGATTTCTATGATGAGCCTGGCGCCTAAGGTGCCAGGACTGAACCCAGGCAGTCCCTAGCCGGGGCTGCTGAGGTTTAAACAAATGTCTGGATGCCTGCTCCCGGAGCTGAGGGCCTTGGTCCTGATGCCCGGGGGTAGGCATCATGACAGCGAAACTGCTCTTATTGATCTTAAGGCTCAAATCGATACTCTGGGAGACAATGGGAAAGCTGCTTTATTGCTTCTTCTAGACCTCTCTGCAGCATTCGATCTAGTAGATCACAAAATCCTATGCAACCACCTGGACTCAGCTGCACATTTCTCACAAGAAGCCATTGGCTGGATCGAGTCGTTCCTGAGTAATAGATCCATGCGTGTTTTTTCCACCTCTGCCTCCGCTGACCCTATCCCCATCACATGCAGAATCCCTCAGGGCTCATGCGTCTCCCCCACTTTGTACAACGTGTTCATGAAGCCCCTGTTTGATGATCTTGACGGTTTGGGTATCACCTACACTAATTACGCCGATGATACCCAGATCCTCATCCCGCTGACGGGAGATTACACTAAGGATTTGGCCTTGGTGAACAGGGTGTACCTCATCATCCAGGCATGGATGGCCTCACACAGCCTATGCCTGAATGATGACAAGACTGAACTCATTATCCTCGGCTCCACCTCCAATCTAAATAAACTGGACCACAACTACACCAGCTTCACTATAGACGGCAATCCCATCAAGGTAGCTAAGGAAGTGAAAACCGTAGGAATCTACCTAGACTCCTCCCTCTCCTTCCACAAACAGGTTAGTTCCATGGCCTCTTCCACAGCATACACTTGTAAGCTTATAAGAACAGCCAAACCCTTCATATCAACACAGAACTGCATTACCCTAACCAGAGCCCTTGAAATTGGACTACTGTAACGCCCTTTACGTAGGAGCCAACAAACAGATTACCAATAAAATCCAGACCCTGCAAAATAACGCTCTTAGAGCAGCACTTTACATCCCCAAGGGAGAACACATTTCTAACATCAGGAGAACACACAACTGGCTTACCACCACCAACAAAATCCTGCTCAAAGTAGCCTCCCTAACCCACAAATGTCTCAACAATGCTGCCCCCCGCTAACTAGCCGACAGAATAAGAAGACACAGCCCTAACAGACCCACCAGAACTACCAATGCTAACCTACTCACAGTTCCCAGGTTCAAATGAACCATAATGGGCGACAACAGCTTCCAGGTGAAAGCAGCCCAACACTGGAACTCTCTACCACCCTCTCTAAGGACACCTCAAACATACCTCCACTTTAGACGCAACTACATTCAGTGGTTAAAGAACAACGACCAATAACTGTCCAATTACACAAACTCACAATTACTGTGCAAATCCTGTAAATATGTATACTTATAACCTATTTTACTGTATCCTTCATAACTGTATTACCCATGTACCTATTGTAATTACTGTACAGCACTGTAACCAAGCTGAGAATAACCTTGATGTTTCTGCGCCCTCGTACCCTCGGGTCTGGTGCGCAATATAAATGAATAAACATAAACAAACATAAACAAACTTTAAAGTATAAACTGTTTGATTTCCATCTGCTTATTGAACAGGGCATTCATATTCTTGTAAAAAATGCACAAGCTTCTGGCCAACCATTGGATATGATTCCTCTCAATGTTGCGAAATAAATATTCCCTCTCCACGTTGATTTTATCAGAGAATCTTTTGACCTATAACTCAAGACAGGAGTAGACCCTGGTGGATGGAAAAGAGCACTACTTAAAAACCCTCTTTGGATACAATAGATCCTGCTAATTTTCCCCCAATTTTCCAACTACCTTTCTTATCTACGCTAATTTCTGATTTTGTAGATGAAAACCAGCTACGGCCAGGGGAGTTGCTAGGTCTGAAAAAGACCCGGGACTAAGCTGATGTTGGTACTGTTGGGACTGGGGGCTAGCTAGTCTTTTGGCTGTAGCTCCTGAGATTCTATCCGGGGCTACAACCACAAGATCAGCCCCCTTAGCCCCCCCCAGCAACGCCCCTGGCTACGGCACCACTTACTGTTAAAATGTCGACCCGGGTGCAGTATGAAACTGTACCATGACCATGTTGGACTTGATCAGAGAAAGGACTAATGGCTGTGCTTCTGTTGCCTGATTTTATTGGAAATTCACAGCTGCTTTTGATAAGGTTGATAATGGAATCTTGCTGTCCTATCGTACTGCAATAGGTTTGAATAGCAAATTGAATGATGGGATATCCTCTTTCTGTCCAGCAGACGTCAGTCAGTGAATATGGCACATTAAGCTGAATTCTGACAGCTGTAAAGTCACTGGTTTACCAACGCACCAGAATCTCTTATCACACAGAGATTTCTCGTCTCATGCATGGGACAAACTTGTAAATAATAGTATCTATTGAATACAATTCATGTATCAAGCATGTGGTGTATGCTTGACAATACCAGTGAGAAGCCCTTACAAAGATGACACTTACTCCAATATTATATTTGAAGGCCAGGGTTGTAAGCCTTAGCCAGGGTGAGCTGCTCTTAGAACTGCCAGAAAGGCAATAATACTCAGAGCTAAATGTAAGTTGGGTGGCGCAGCAAATACAACTCTACAACCATGCAGCTGTCTAAAAAGTATTTAATGAGCTTTCACCCTTTGCTGTGCGGGGTTCGCCAGGGCTCAGCATTTTCTTATTTAAACCACTAATTTCATTTAATCAAAACTACAGTTTTCAATCTCTAAATTGTACAGACGATGCTTAGATTGTGGTTCTATTATCTGAATTTAGGGAATAAACAGCTCTCAGGTTTAAAGAATGTTTACTCAGAATTGAGGAATGGATGGACAAACATTTCCTGAAAATTAACCCTAATAAGACTGAAATCCTCGCCATTAATGTGAATTAATTGTTCTGGGCTTAGACTTTTGGGACATGTCCCATCCATTCAGTAAAGAACCTGGGAATCTGGTACCATGCAGATCTTTTCTCTTGTTCACAGATTTCCTGGGTCATAAGAAATTGTTTTTTTCACCTACATAGATTCAAATCCCTGTTTTCCTTATATTTCCTTTCCATACAAGAATATGGTGATCTGGCTTTATAAAACAGTCAAATTAACCCCATCAACGTGTCCAAAATGCAACTGCCAGAATCCTACGTGACTTGGAGAAATACAGTCCTGTCTCCACTGGTCTGAAATCACTGCACTGGCTATCCATAAAGAGAGAATTCAATAATAAATTGCACACTTGTCCATAGTATTTTACCACAACAAATTGCTTATCTCATCCCTACACAGAAATATTTCCAGGACCGAAATCTTAGATCTAAATCAATGAACCTTTTAATGATCCAACATACAGGAAAGATCATGCGGTTGGAAGATCTTTTTGTGCCAGCACCTGGTCTTTTGAAAGCCTTGCCAATCTTTCTTCGTCAGGAAAAAAACGGTTAATTATTAGAACGAAACTGAAAACTGAAAACATATTTTAATCATCATTAATGTATCATTTTTTTTATTTTATCCAGTCATACGTCTTTATTGTATTTAAGTAGTTGAGTCGCCACTATATAGTTGTTTCCTCTAGATACAGTCTGAGTGGGCATAAAACGTATCACAGAGAATCCTTCGGGTTATTGAGTGCTCTATAAAACACTCTTAAATAAAATAAATAAGTAAATGTTAAGTAGAGGGGTACCCACACCCCAACTGGAGTGCATAAAGCTGGGCATGCAGCACTTCAAACCTTATGGTTATCCACCCGCTTTGTTGGTTGACATTGAAAATATCTATTTAGAATAAAACAAAAAGGTCAATTTAGAGAAACCACTTGGAGAACGTTCCAAGTGGTCTTCCTAAAATGTGGACCTTTCACGCCTGTCGATGCACACAGCAGCACACGGGGGCTGACATTCGCGGCCAGGATGGAAGCTGGAAGTTGCTGGTGTCACAGGTAAGTGCATTTACTTTACTTTACTTTGATATACTTAGAACGTGCAACATTGACCCTGTGGCTTAAGGGCGAACACAAAACAGGAAGACAACGACAAGACAAGACCACAGGAGTACGTTCCAAAAAAGACAAACTTCACACAGTTCAGATAAGCACACACCCAGGCTAATCCCAACGGGAATGTTAACCTTATCTAAATAACAGAGTTTCCAGCCTTGTTCTGAAAATCATAGCAGGGCATTCTTAGCCCTAGGCGCAGCCATTGCAAAAGCACAGTTCATGGTCCTGCTGGATTTGCAGGCCGGTATCATAAGCTGGTTCTTATTATTAGACCTGAGGGTCCTTGCGCTCCATTTCTTGAACAGAGCCTCAATCAAGTACGATGGGCTTGATCCCATAAAGCAATTATGCGTAATCGCTAATAGGTAGTAATTAAGCCTTGCTTCAACTGAAAGCCAATGCAGACAGTGTCTTGGGTCAGAGATCTCTCTTTTTGAGTCCAGTAATTACTCTTACCGCACTATTCTGAATCACTTGCAGACAATTGCATTCTGCTTTTCAAATTTCCACAAGTAGGCTGCTGCAATAATCAGTCTTTGCACCCGCAAGAGCCCTTGCTATCGTCTCAGCATTTGCTTGCGAGATAAACAACCGAAGTTGTGCCAACAACTTTATGTAGTAGGCTGGGGAGGAGACCCAAACCTGCGCCCACATATTCAAATTTTGATCCAGAATGATTCCCAAAGTTTTCAGTTTGCTCTTATTCACAATATCCCACCCAGCTGTAGAGAAGTGATTATAATCAGCACCAAGCTTTCTTATTTTATACTCAGTCCCTAGTACCATAAGCTCTGTTTTTTCTTTGTTGAGAGCTAAACCATTTGCTATCATCCATTTTTGTATCAGTGTGTCTGTTGTGGGGGGATAATGCTTGTAGCGTGGAAGGGAAGGGAGGGAGCGGGGGTGCTGAAGGATGAGTGTCAGTGTGTTTGTGTCTGTGTGGGCGGTGAGGATGAGTGTTTCTGGCGGGGATGGAGAAGGGCGGGGGAGCAGTAATTGTGTGTTTGTGTGCGTGTATGTCTGGGGGGGTGGAGGGGACTGTATTGGACGGGAAAGAGAGGGAGTGGGAGAGGAATGACGGTCAAGCTTGATAAACCCTCCCTTTTAAGGATATCACCACCAGCGTGCAAGAGGGCGGGTCGGGGTTCGATCTTAAGGGTGGTTTGGAGGTAAACCCTCATAAATTGTGATTATTACGAATATATAAGGCCGCACTGAATCGGCCGAAATAAATCCATCTTTTTTGCATGCAGGCTTCAATATTTGGAATGAGGTTGCCGCATCCTTTGGTGGTATGGAGTCTTTTCCTTGCCTGTGGGCCAGTAGACTGGCCAAGTCTGTCCCTGCTTTACACATTGAAGGGGACGAGGAATCTCCCTAAGCCTACCACTGCCTGTGCATTGTGATTTTTGCTGAGAGATGGAGGAAGATTGTGTGCCTGGCCTGGTGATAGCAAATGGACTCTTCGCTATTAAAGTATGATTTTTCTCCTTGTTCAGTTCCTCATATGTATTTGGACAAAAAAGTGTGAGCCCAGCAAATGGAAGAGCCCTAACCTGTTCCTTTACCCAGGCCAGAAACATGGTGCTTTTAAGCCAGTCCACCCTTCTGAAATTGCGTCCCAAGACATTCCCCTCGAAGCCATGTCCAATTGCTCAGCACTAGATTCCAAATTGTTGTGCGCAATGATCATCGCCTCCCTTAAAACCAGTGTGGAACCGATCCTTTGTGTCCCAGGTGAAGCCATCAGCAAAATCCTCCATCTCACTCCAGAATGTACTATTGCAGGCCGCAAGTGTGGCATCCGAGTTAGCCTGGTGCGCATGCAAAGCATCGCCGCTGTAGACCATCCAACAGGGATTTTCTTCCCTGCCTGAGGGTGCAAAGGTGGTCACCCTTGAGGCTGAATAGGTGAAAAAGGGGTCTTTCCTTTAGCCAAAGTGGTAGAAGCTACCGTTGAATGTGCTTGGGCGGTTGAGCTGACGGAGCTTCTGGGTTGGAAACTGTAACATGCATTCATCTTTTTGTTTGTGGTGGCCGCATGGTGTGGATTTTCCCCGCGCTTTCTTGCATCTCCCAATATGTCAGATTGAAGTGGAAGAATATCCACCAGCTCCCCAGATTTCACCAGAGGTTCCAGGAACTCCATTCCGCTGGTGATCCATCTATGAAGTATCCCTACAGAATGGAGAGTTTCATCCTCTTTATCCTCGTCCACTGCTTGTAAATGCGGGTCAGTAGCCAAAACAACCTCTGCTGCCCAGTGCTATGTAGACCACCCATTGGACTTGGGGGCAAAGGAGTGCGTGAAAATACCTGCTTGGGGAACGGGGTCTGTTCCACGCTTTGCGGATGCGGAATGGGCGATTCTTGTTCAGTACTGGAGGGGCTGGAGTCTGGGCCTCCTCTCTCTCAGGAACCCACCCCTGCGTGGTATAAACATACTTGACACACCATTTGAGCGAGCGAAGCTCACATGGATTCGTGGGTTTGTGGCTTGGTCCTTGTGTGGTATAGAATGAGTCCCAGAATGCTTATGGCAAGTTCTGTGCTCCTGGTCGGTGTTGGAAGAACCGTCAGCATTGGGGTCTGACCAGGGCTCTGTGGCCAAGGGCAAGATCCTGGTGTATTTGTGGGCGTTCTACGGTTTGACAAGGTCTCACATTTTCAGCCAAGTATTCCACATTAACTGTAGATATGCTAGTCCTAGTTAACAAAACATGAACAACAAGTAAAAACCATTGCTTTGAATCTGTAGCCCCAGCCCCTTAACTTGATATTAGCCAATTTACATACGTCGTTACACTGTCCTGTCCTGAGGAAGGGGGGGGGGGGGGCAGTGCACAGCCTGCCCAGCTCTGCCCCCGGCTACATTTGTACAAGTTGGTTTGTGGGTAATTAGGGCCATCTCCTGGAGATCTGATTTAAAAAAAATAAATATATATATATATATATATATATATATATATATATATATATATATATATATATATATATATATATATTTACAGGGAGATTTGAAGTCTTGAGCATAAGCTGAGCTAAGAACCCAAGATTCAATTAATTGAGGAAAGCAGAAGGCAACATTTGATGATGGCTGGTTGGTGTGGTGAGCTTTCCTGTTAAGGGTTATTTGCTATGTTGAAAGTAGAGATAGAGAGAGAGTTAGAGAGACCGAGAGAGAGAGGAAGAGGGAGAGAGAGAGTGAGAGAAGGGAAAGAGAGAGAGAGAGAAAGAGAAGGGAAAAGTGCACCCTTGATATAAAGATATCCTCAACTTAGGACATGGCAACCCCCTTGCTACTCCCACGTGTGCAGGGCCAGGCCTGCAAGGGTATTCTCCTTCTCCTGCCCTGGTTTTTCTACCATTGTTTTCATCGGACGCGCCCTTTCAGATGTTCTATCTGATGTGGAGTTTACAGATTGTTACAGTTCTGTGAGTTCAGTAAACTCACTGTTTACAGAACATCCGATGAAGGTGTGGGCCGGCACTTATCATTGATGCTATCTCCGTTCACAAATTGTGTTGCGTGGATTCTTGACTGAAGGCCAGCACACTCCCAATACCGCGCTTAATTCTGAACTGTAGAGACCAGGCAGCATTTTTCTAATTTACTGAAAACATCCCCAAGCATCTGAAGGCTCAGAGACACCTTCGGCCATTTAGAAGTGTTTCTGTGAGCTGCTGTTCCCGCCATCTATGGGCCATGTTAAGAAGGACTGCCTGCTCTTTGCAGCATAGAAAGCATTATTTGAATTGTATTTGTATTTTATTGATTTATAAAGCGCCTTACGCCAAAGCGCTGTACAAAGAACAACATGATACATAAAAACATGAACGATAAACTGTGGAAGCAAAACAATATGAATCAATCAAACAACAAAACAATGGAAAGAGCAATTAACTGAAAGGGGAGGGGGGAAGGGAGAAGGGACAGGTTGGGGGTGGAGTGAAGGGGGAGGAGGGCAAGAGGGGGAAAGGGAGGGAGGATTATTATTCCTCCCCACCACTCTTTTCACCCACCTCAGAGTGGTTACTCTGAATATTGCTGGAGAATATGTAGGCTTTCTAAGCCACATTTCTAAACAACTCAGAATCGGCCCCAGAGTTTGGGCTTCATTACAAGTTTGGCGGGAGCTTTGCCGGTAAAACCGGCACCTGAGAATGGGCAAATACCGGGGCATTCCGGCCCTGCCGGACCTGCTAATCGCCCATTGCTGGGTGCCGGTATTAATTACTCCCCATTCCCATTGAGCCCCATAGGGCTCAATGGGAATGGGGAGGTTGGATGCACCGGCACCATTGAGAATGGTGCCGGGGCATCCGACAAGCTCTGCTCGCGGGTGCTGGTACGGCCGCCAGGACAGACCTTGCGGCTCTAATGGCACCCGCGAGCAGAACTCGTAGTTTGCCGGTCTGGGAACTACGGTACCCGCAAGTTTACTGGTACCGTAGTTCCAGGACCGGCAAACTTGTTATTTACCGACTTCGGGCACAAATTTGAGGACCTGGTTCAGAGGTCTTTGTAAAAATAGAAATGTGTTGTTCCAAGGTGGAAACACATATTTCTTAAACGCACCATATTCTGAAAAAAGAAAGAATCTGGTGTAGGTACATGAAAACCTCAGCTTTTGCATGTGTCTGATTTATGGCTTGACAACAGCCCTTGTAACCATCAGGAATAGACGCTAGAGACTGTAGAGGGATTCTGCTCACAGAGCCCTCATTTTGAATATCATACAAAAGAAGCTAAAACACTGGCATCTACTGAACACATTTCCCATGTTTTCCAAACATTTCCCAGATGGCAGCACCACTTTTCTAATTTACTGAAAGCCCCCTAGCCCATTTTATCTCCACCTTCACTCCTAACTTCCAGTGTTATGTGGATGACACACAGCTTTCCTTCAAGCTTCCCTCCTCTGCCTCCTCTTATTCCTCTCTCATTACTGACTGCCTGTCTGCTATTCAGGCATTGTGTACTGCTAACGATCACTGCCTTAATGCCAGTAAGACAGAGATCATTCTCATTGTGACCCCTGCTATCTCCTTCCATCCTCATGTGAGGCACAAAACCTTGGTGTCATCTTCAAATCCTCACTCTCCTGCTCTCCTCACATCATGGACCTTGCCAAGAAGGCCCACTTTCAGCTGCACCTCCTCAGAGGCATTATCCCTTTCCTCACCTTCACCCAGAAACTCAATGTCTCCAGAGCTCTGGTCCTTTCCAGTCTGGACTACTGCAACAGCCTCTTCCTCAATCTGCCTAACTCCGCCCTTCGCCCCCTTCATCTAATCCAGAACAGGACTGCAAGACGTATCCTTGGCCTCAAGCCCAGGGACTGAATCTCTCCAGCCCTAAAATCTCTCCACTGACTCCTGGTTGCTGCGAGGATCAAGTTCAAGACCCTCTGCAGGTGCCTCCCTCTGAAATGGCCGCCCGGCCCCTCTCAGACTTGAGCTGGATCTCCTTAAATGCTGGAAGCTTCTCAAGACCTTCCTTATCTCTTCTTCCTTCTCACTCCCCCTTCCCAGCTAATGTCCCTGTTAGCCTCTTGACTGGCTGCTTGTTCCTTCGGAGTCTTACAGGGCACCAGGCCCCCCTAGTTCAGTCTACCCCTGCACTTTGTCTTCCCTGACTGGCCCCCATCACCCTCAATCTGCACTTGCCCTTCCCGGTCCCTTCCCCTGCACTAGCCTGGCAGGGACTGCACCCTTGAAGCCCTTCCAGCCCTCTACCTCACACTTAGCTCGTAGACTGTCCGTTCCCCTGCACTCTGCTTTCCCCTGGCTCTGTCCACCTTGCCTCCCCTGGCACTCGCTTTTTTCTCTTGGACCCTTCCGCCCTGACCGGCACTTCCACCCCATCCTCTCTCCCCTGCACTTCTCTTACTGCACTTGCACAATCCGAATGTCACAAGGCCTAGTAGGATCGTTCCTTGTTTTGTCCTCCCTGTCCCCCCACCCTCTTGTCTTGTTGCACCTCGAAACACATTGTGTATAGGCAAATTATAAATACCCAATAAATGAATACATGACATCAATGATGAGATGAATAATTACATCATATATGACATTACTGTTTATATAAGTTAAAATATTTCGATACATGTTTTTATATATAAGAATTAACAATAACAACTTGACATGGAACAATACAGTCATAGCCAAGTCATAGCCAAGTATCGTTTGATTACGTGTGGAGCATACTACATTTGTAGTACTTATTAACTTATACAATTTAAAATACAGATATGTAAATGGTTTGAATTTCATGTGTTAGTAAGCAATTACAATACCTAATTGCAGGGAAAGTACCTGATTCAGCTAAATCTATTTTAGGTATTTCAAACATAATATAATAGGTAGATGTAGTCGTAAAAAAAAAATAAGAATAGATAGAAGTAGAAACATGTTTAATAGTAAGTGTTATAAAAGTAGTCAGTGTTCACATTTAAATTTACAATTCTACTTAAAGTAATAACATTACATGAACACATTATTTTCCAGATGACAATTTTATTTCAAAATAATCATATGCAAAAGAAAGGACGTGCTCATGTGCATTGCAATATTATAGAATACAGGAATTTGAAGTTTAGTTAATATATACTTATACTACATAATTGTATACTGTATGTTACATTTAAAGAAACAAGGGCAGAATGCATTGTTTTATGCAAGTATGAAATATGCACATAAATGGTATTTAACAAAGCAGAGTTTCATGTTTCAAAATGTTTCAAATGTTTCAAAAAGTAAGGAAACAAACTTGTGATATCAGTGATGTCATGTATGAGGTCATTATTGACAACATCAGTGATGTCATCAGTGATATCACGTATGATGTAATTAGTGATTGCACCAGTGATGTCATTGGTGATGTCATAGTGTGTGGTCATACACTACACTGCACTGTAACAGGGGGCGTATAGTTAAGTTGGACTTGCTTGAAATGCGAGTGCAGAATTTCATGTTTATTTTGCTTTAAGTCTGCTCACATTAACTATCTCTCAACTAATGTTTTTCACAGAATTTGAAAGGTTTTGATATATTACATTTTCCCCAGGGCTCACTAGCCATGGCCTTCAGCCGTGGCCACTGTACACGATGTACCAATAGTTTTCTTTTGGGCCCACTAGCCATGGTCTTCATCCATAGCCAGTGGCCACGGCCGAACATGCTGCACAGTTTCTTGAGGTCTCCCTAGCCATGGAATTTGTCCATGGTCACAGTACATGTTGCACCAACAGTTTTCTTTAGGGCCCACCAGTCCACAGCCTCTGGCTGTGGGCTCTGTACATGTAGCGCCAATAGATTTTTTTTAGGGCTCAATAGCCATGGCCACTGGCCATGTCACAGCATTAATTTGTTACTAAACACCCTTTGCCTCCTGCCCAGTAGGTGTAGGCACTGAAGATGTTACACCTTTTTTTCAAACTCCTCATTGCCACAATAATTTCACAGCAATAATTTCTAATAACAGAAGTTCCTGTGGCGGTTTTCCCATTTCCGCTGTAACAAGAAAACATTTTAGGAATTAAAAAGTCTTCCCCATCCTCACAGGCACTCAACCTCAACATGTGTCCCCCTTCTTTTTTCCAGGTCTACTCACTCCATTCAATTGCTTTTTTCCCCCCAGCTCTCTCCCATTGCGTCCTATTACTCATCGCTTCATGTGCCGCACATTTATTTCTGCGTGCATCTTGCAGCGTTGCTGTGGTAATCTCGTGAGACTACTGTGGTCTTCCCCAGATAAACAGAACATTTTTAACCTGTAACTGGCTCCCTAACCCTCCCCCAAATCTCCAACTTCACATGGAGTCTGGGTTCACACTCCCAACCTCAAGCCTGATGTGATTGTTATTGCTATTTATATAGCGGCTACGGCCGAGCCATCTAAGTGCTATGGTTCAAAACAATTAGTGTTACCTTAGGAGTGATTACATAAACAGAATAGTTTTGAGTCTCTTTCTGACGTAGAGGAGGTTATTAGACTCTCTAAGGTCATGGGGGAGTTCATTACAAAGTGTGATGACATAATTTTTCCTCCTAAAAATAGCGTTTTGAGTTCTTTCATTTTTGGCTTGTCCCAGTGTTATAGCAGGAATTGCTCGCATCAAGCAAAGAAAATGGTGACTTTTCATTTCTGAAACTCAACTCAGCCTCTCTGCTGCAAAACACCAAGGTCGATACATATAGAGGTTGTAAGGAGCAGGGGGCACACCCATGTCTCTGTCGAATATTTTAAAAACAACTGGATGGATTTATCCCAATCCACTCAAGGAAATTGTTTCCTATTTGGTCCAAATCTTCCCAGTGGTTTTCATGCTATGACTTAAAAAAACGGCACATTTTCTCTATAGGAAAATGAATGGGAGTAGGTTGAAACTGCGTTTTTTTTAACAACTGCATTTTAATGTTTTCCTTTTTCATTTTTTAACGAAATGTTCACAAAATGTCTTGTTGTTTCATCCAAATCCATACAGCAAGTAAAAGGTTATTAGCCTCTCTCAGCGTCTCTGCTGCAAAGCACTAATACGGGACAGCCGACCCAGCACTTTAAGACGAGGTAGCAATACTTTGAGATGAATGTGGATGCAGAAGATACTCAACCATCAATAATCAAAACGACTCAGAAAGTTGGCAAAGTTGACTGTTTTAATGTCAATTATCTAGAACAGGGAGTACAACGGACATCAACGGACGTCTCACAGCATGATCTCAACAAAGTTCATAAAAAACATGAGTTATATAGCAAAAATTCATCATTACCAACATCAACCTATGTAATTGCTAACGTCATCCTACGTGGCAAACTTTAAAAAACGAGTGGCAAATGTGATAGGCTTCGAGGGAACATCTAGGTATACGTTCCATACTGGTCTAGGAAAGTGATAGGGTCTCTAGCAGCAGGTGGGGCAACTAAGCCCTCCCCTCGAACAGGTCACTATGAACGTCACTAAATACACAACGTTCCATTGGTTATACAAGCTATAAGGCCCTTAAGTACGCGGCCCCCTATAATTGGTTGCCATTCTTACATCCATCAGTACTTTTCCACCTACACTAGCAGCACGCAGACTGGTCTCCAGGTGCTGGTGGGCTGGTCATGACCATAGCTTCCCTCCAATTAACATATCATCTATCATCACCTCAGTGGTCTGCACGTCAATTAAGGCTTTGAACGTGGCCTTGGAAATGTTCTTTGCTCTGGAGAAAATGAGGGATTGAAGGCATGCTCTGTCTCCTTGCGTAGGTGCGTTTCGTCATGATTGTCCAATTCTCCACGTGACTGAAGCCCACAAATTTAAGTTCTGGTGCATTTGAAATACTATTATTTAATCAACCTCTGATGTCTTTCTTGTTTTCTTTCATGTCTTCTGAACAGGAGTTCTGTTCTTCCACACAATTGTAACTAATTTCTGTTCATCCCAGCCTGACACAGCCTTGGCTTCTTGGGGCTGGTCCAGCCTTGCCCTTCTGAGATTCACTCCTGTAATTCGATTGCTTTTCTCAACTGCGACACACTGGAAAAGGCCTTCCTTTCCTAGTCCAGCTCTGCTATAATGTGTAGTGGAATTGTCTATAGTTTACTCACTCCTATATATATATATGTTGGTGCTTGCCATAATCTATTCACTACATAGCTATTCTCAAGAATACTTAATCTGCTTGCGTTTCTTTGCCTTTGTACACGTGTAAAATAACTTGACATCTTCATCATAAGCCTCTTCATCTTGAGCCCGAGATGTTGCTTATCTTTGTTACTTTCTTGATGCCTGTAGAACATATATGTTCTCTTGTCTCTGCATCACTTCTGGGTGTGTCAGTCTTGCTGTGTGACATCACCAATCTGCTCTTTTGCACATTTCTGACTCTTCTTCTGCGATTTCATTCAAATAACCATCATACTGTCTTGTATGCAGCTATTGCCTTCTTAATGGGAACCTTGCTTCCAGGATTCTCCTTGGTATTGGTATTTTCACTGATACTGCACGTACTTCACACTCTGTTTCCCAACATATAGGCAATATGGGTAACATGCTTGAGGTGGGGGTACTTGGCTCCTTCTCTACAGCACCAAGGTCGATGAAAAGGTTTTAAGGAGAAGTGGGCCCGCTCTTCTCTGTCAAATATTTTAAAAACTACTGAATAGATTTACCCCAAACCTGTAAAGGAAATTAAGTCAACACTTTGTGCCCAGGTTGTTTGTTATTTGCTCCAAATCTGTCCAGTGGTTTTTGCGTGTTAGCTGACCAAAAGTGTGACTTTTTCTCTATGGGAAAATGAATGGGAGTAGGCCGCAAATAATGTTTTATTGCTTTCTTAACCACTTTTTGATTTTTTAACAAATCTTTTACATACTTTCCAGACTGGGGAGGGGAGCCTGTGTCCTTTTGTTTGGAAAATGGCATCCAAATCCATCCAGCAAGTAGAATTTTTGGATTTTCTATGGCTCATAGGCCTCACCGTAATTATTTATCATATATCTTCAGAGCCACATCAGCAAGACACTGTGGGTATGCAAATTAAAGGCTTGCATTTGGGCTACTTTGCATACCCACCGTGCCTTACTGATGTGCTCATGTGGCTCTGAGGTGGTCGCTTCCAGCGATGGCTACTAGGTGGCATTGTGGCATGTGTGACTTGGCTCACATTGATTATTCTACTTTTACATTTTAGATGAAAGGGTTCTTTCAAGCCTTTTTAAACACACATAACTTAAACAGAACCATAACGAGTACCCGGCATTAGCATTGCCACTAGGTGTCCCAATAGTGGGGATCTATATTGAATTGGGTCTCCACCAGACTTTGCAATTAAATGCCAAGTAGAGTGTATACGACTTTGCAAGGGCATTCAAATCAACAGAGATTGACCTGTCTGGTACATGTTGTTGGTAATGAGGTGAGGCCTTAGACCACCATTGGAATTGAATCAACCAAGATAGACATAATGAGGTGGAAATGGAGTTTGGCTATTTGCAACAACCATGGAAGCATTTTAATGTGAAACGTAGGCTCAGATGTGATTTCTTAAATTTTCCCAGGACAAAGAATGAAGAAGATAAAGGGTCAAATCTTTTTGGAATTCTACTGCTCCCTCCCTAGGCACCCGAGGCTTTAGTTGCATCTTGCACATTTCCACACACACAAATATGCTCATTTTAAGTAGGGTGTTAATCCTACGGAAAGGACCATTTTTGTCACTACACCAGCAGGATTCTCTGTGGGATTTTATTAGTTTACTGGCCAGGGCAACCGAAAGGGACAGGAATCCTAGTGGGCCCTGGTTACTGTGCATTTGTTCCACCCTTAACTGTAAAGCTCCTGTAAGGTTGCCCACCATGTATGTGTATAGATCCCTTAGAGAATTATCTGCACCAGCAGCCCCTAGAAACCAAGTGTTAGGAAAGGTTTTCTTTTTGCTGCTTCCCCGCAAAGGATTCAATGGGAACCCCTTTATTTCTGCTTTGTTTGATATCCAGACCTGATTTTCTAGAGGTCAAGGAAAGCCTTCTGCTTTATGTCCCTTGCATTTTGCTCATTTTTATGGGTAACTGATCTGTCCATAAGACCATTGTTAGGCAAGATGTTCTTTTTGCACCTTTGCATAGATTTCTATGGACACCCTTTCTTTTTGCTTGTTTTGAACCCTGCCCAGTCTTTTTGGAGGTAGTTAAAGCCTTCTGCTTTACTTCCCTTGACTGTTTTGCTCATTCTTATGGGGGAACTGACGAGTCCCTAAGACTATCAGTACTGAGAGACTATGGGCCTCATTCTGAGTGTGGCGGTCAGGAAATGTCTTATAGGGAAATTCCTTTCCAATGAAAAGCAGTGTCTTCTGCAGGCTAAGGGACGTGGTGTGTGTGCCAGAGAAGGGGCCTGGGACTGTCTGGTCCCAATCCATATCTCTGGTGCCTGATCAGCATTGACTCCAGTGTTGTCCCGGTGAAGCCCTGCTCCTCTGTCCTGATCTCAAGAAGACCTTTGTTGGTGCTTCGAGCCTTAGACTGGTGGTGACAATCAGCCTTGACCCATTCTCAAGGATCGATGCCTTCTGAGCCTTTAGCAGTGTCCTTGGACCAACCAGTGGACTGACCAGCTTTATCCGAGGCTAACTTGCTGCAGACATCACCATTTCAAGTGCATCCTAGGAGTTTGGATGATCTTCAGCTTATACTACAAGACGCCTGCTCCTGCATTTTCAGCCGACTTGCATTAACAGAAGCTGTGCAGGACTTGCTCCTTTGTCTATTCAATATCATCTGTTGCCAACTGACTGTGGTGACTCCAATGCAATCTGTCTACTTCACTTCATATAAGTCTTTATATTTTCCTCACCTGGGTGTCCAACTGGAAGGTGCCTAGAAACTGAGACCTAAACACAGCAATTCAACCAAAACTAAATCCTGTGTCCAAAAAGGACCCCAGGACCTGTGACGCATGGGCTCACCTCGATCTGACAAAGCACCAAAGATTGTAGGCCTCATTTATAGGCTGGCAGTCCCGTAATGAAGGGTGCCGGTATGGGACCGACACCGTTCATTACGGGATGCCTGATTACGAGGTCCACTAGCGGGACCCGGAACAGACGTCTGGTAAAACCAGATGTCTTTTCTGGGTCCCGCGAGGGGCCCAATGAGCTAATAACGGGCCCGTTATTAGCTCCATCCTCATTCCCATTGAGCCCTATGAGGGCTCAAATGGGAATGGGAAATGGTTCTGTGCATGAGGAATTACCAGGTCCTCCAAGGGCGGAAAGACGCGGCAATTCCTCATTCACAGACCCCAGTTTTGGAGCCCGGTATGGAGGCAGCCATGGCCCTAATAGCACCATGGCTACCTCCATACTCGTACTGAGGCCCTGTGTCTCTAATGGATTATGGAACATCAGCAGTGGTCTCTGGAGAAATCAGAGTCAGGGGGTATGATATGATATGATATGGCATTTGTAACGCGCCTATACACAAGTGTTTCAAGGCGCGACGAGGCAGGGAGGGGGGAACAAGGGGGAGACAGACAACGATCCTACTAGGCCAGGTGTCATTCAGACCGCGCAAGTGCAGGGGTAGGGGGAAGGGAAAAGTGCAAGGGGAAGGGGGGGGGGAGTGAAGTACAAATAAGTAGAATAGAAATAAAATATTAAATAAATAGGGCCAGCTGGTGGCAAGTGCAAGGTAAGTGCAGACAAGTGCTGGGGGGGGGGCTGTAGTGATACAGAGACAGTCCCGCAGTGCAGGGGTTGCCAGGGAGGCAGTGCAAGTGAAGAGTGACTGGGCCCAGGACCGAGGTCGGTGAGAGTGGCCCAGTTGCAGAATCAGTGCAGTGTTGGTGAAGAATTTAGCAGGGGAGAGGGAGAGAGAAAGCAGAAGTGAAGAGGAAGGTTTTGAGGTGCTTCCGAACCGGAGATGGTTCTCCTCAAGTTTCAGGGAGGCAGGAAGGCTGTTCCAGAGGGAGGCCCCTGCCGCGGAGAGAGATCTACCCCCAGCTCGTTGCTTCGAGAAGCGGCTGACCCTGAGGGAGTTGGAGACGGATGAGCGTAGGGCTCGGGAAGGAAGATATTTAGCAAGAGAGAGTTGAAGGTATTTAGGCCCCAGGCCCCAGAAGGCCTTGTGGACAATGCAGAGGGTTTTGAACTTAATCCTCGCAGCCACAGGGAGCCAGTGTAGAGATTTCAGTCCTGGAGAGATACGGTCCCTGGGCTTGAGGCCAAGGACAAGTCTCGCAGTTCTGTTCTGGATGAGTTGCAGAGGGCGGAGAGTGGAGGCAGGCAGATTAAGATAGAGGCTGTTACAGTAGTCCAGCTTCGAGAGAACCAGGGCTCGGGAGACAGTGAGCTTCTGGGGGAAGGAGAGGAAGGGAAGAATACCTCTGAGGAGGTGCAGCTGGTAATGTGACTTCTTAGAGACGTCAGATATATGAGGAGAGAAGGAGAGTGTGGAGTCGAAGATGACCCCGAGGTTTTTTGCCTTGCAGGTAGGAGCAGGAAGAGGGCCAAGAGAGGCCGGCCAGAGAGCTGCAGGGAAGGAGGGAGTGGGTGTGCCAATGAGTAGGATCTCAGTCTTACTAGCATTAAGGCAGAGGTCATTGGCAGCACACCATTCCTGGATAGCAGACAGACAGTCAGAGATGAGGGAGGGAGAGGAGGAGGCCGAGGGTAGCCTGAAAATGAGCTGGGTATCGTCCGCATAGCACTGAAAGTTGGGGCAGAGGGCGGCGATGCGGTGGGCAAGGAGTGCCAGATACTGGTTGAACAGCCAGGGAGAGAGATTAGATCCCTGGGGAACGCCACAGGTGGAGAAAAAGATGTCAGAGAGGAAGGACACAAGTTGGACCTGGGAGGGTCGATTGGAAAGGAAAGAGGTCAGCCACGCCAGAGCCTGACCAGTGATACCCAGGTTATCACGGAGACGGTTGAGCAGGATGGCATGGTTGACAGTGTCAAAGGCAGAAGAGAGATCGAGCAGAATGAGAACACACGGAGTGTTGGAGTCGAGGTTCAAGAGCAGGTCCTCACGGATGTTCAGGAGAGCAGTTTCCGTGCTTCTGGCCGTAAGTTGATGTACCTGTTTCCTTTCCCCCCTTTCCTCCATAGGGTTACATGGGCATAAAGTCTGGTCCCTAACTCGCTCTGTCCTAACTTTGGTTGGTGTAAACCTGGTCATGGAGCCCTTCTTAGGCATATCCTAGTGTATGGGATTGAGTGAGTACTTAACTGAATTTTACTTACCTTTTTGAACTGTTAATAATAACCACTGGCATCATCCAATCACATAGTAAACCTACCAGAAAAGAATAACTTTGGAACTGTTGACTGTAGGGCATAAGACCCCAAACAATTTAGGTTTAGACCTACTAAGTGCTGGGGAACTTTGTTGGGTGGAAATGGCAGTCTCCAAGTATGGACCCTTGACAGCCTTCACTTGTGCTTCACAAATATGTCACTTGAGCTTAATGTGGGCTTTCTGTATTTTTCATTTTGACCAATTAATTGCGTGACTTTGTGCTTCTCCCAAATGTATTTTTCATCTTGCACTGTATGTGACTGTAAATTTCCTTTTCTCTGATTACAGTTCCTGTGCTTGTGTTTATTTTTCCAGTACATGCATGTTTCCCTGTATTCTATTTCTGTTTATGACAAGAACTGACTGCATTTCCTGTGCTTGTGGTTTAGTTCTGCCAAGTGCTTGCACGTTCTCCTGTGTTTGTATTTTGTCCATGACCGAAGCCTGGTCCCTATAGTCTGAACCTTCATGCCAGAATCTGTATTTGGTTGATGCATTGACGACTTATTGTACTTGGTTACAACATTGCCTGCTCACTGCGTTTGATACATTTACTTTATCACCTTGTAGCTGTTTGGCTCCTGGCACAGTGAACATTGCCTGCCTTTTACCCTGTGTTCCTGTACTGTATGGATAGCAGACATTGGGGCTCATTACAAGTTTGCCAGTATTCTGGTGGTAAATCCACCCGAATGCCGGCAAACTATATTACCGTTACTGCCTCTCGGTCTGGTGGAATGTCCACTGGATTACGAGTGGTAGTAGACAGTGTTGATCCCCATTCCATGGAGTCCTGACAGTATTACCGGCACCTGTAATGCCAGCGATCTTTGCCAGTAAGATTGCGGAATGACCTCCAGCTTTTGGCTGGAGGTCATTACGCCACCTTACTGGAAAACCCGTAGTTGGTCGGTGCAGTAATGTGCTGGTATACCTGTAATGAGCCCCATTGTGTCTTTAGTGCGTGTGTATGTGTGACCCTGCCTTGCTGTGTGCATCTCTGTTGAGTTTCTACCATTATGTTTAGTCTTATGTTCTTCCACTCTGTGTCCCCTGCACTGTGTGTATCCGTGAATGTAAGAATGGGTATGTGTGGGGAGTTGTGGGACTCCAGCCATGCTTCTGCCCAGACAAAGGGATTCAATTCCCTCCAGAACCCAGCCAACCCTCCTGAAAAACTAACCTGTTCCCAGCCCAGGCAACTGCTGCCAGCTTTACAGCCAGAGTAATCTACAGCCCAAGGCTGGCCCTTTCATCTCTTCCTGAGAACCTCCTCCCCTGCCCAGTAACAGTAAGTCCCTGCCAGTGTTTGCCCACCTGTCCTACATCATGGGAGTGGGTGTGGGCAGGCGCTGGGGGTGTGCCGATTCACCAGATCTCTTCACTTCACCCCAGAGGGGAGCTCTTTCATAAATAGGATGGGGAGGTGAGACCGCTATCCAATATTCCTCCTAGGGGTGCTAATAGGTGGGATGATGTCATAGGGAGGACTCCCCTTCTGGGGCTAAGGACATAAACCTGGGTAAAAGCCTTAGTAAAACCCTGTCACATAACCAAATGGAGCCTCATGGTCCCCCTTTTCTCCCACCAATGATAATGGAACCATGTGTTATTGTAAAGCCATGACTGTGAAAAATGTAAAACATACTGGCATGAAGAAGAACATGAAAAGCATATGGAATAACCATATGCAAAGTCAGCCAACTACTATAGGCAGGTGGCTCACTGGAGGTATGAAGAGCGCCAAAGAGACTTTCTAAGATGGTGTTGATGTTTTGCCAGGGTGGAGTCAACAATTTTATTTCAAGTTGAAAGCAAGAATGGACAAGAGAGCTCTAATCGCAGAAGCCAGTAGCATGCAAGTCTTGCCCGGGCGATTCAAACCAGGAGGACCAGAGATGCACAGAAGCTGTTCCCCGACATGGAGGCCACAAAGAACGGGATGCAACATCACAAGAGCCGGTTGGGAGCTGACTCGCCAGAAGGAAGAAGCAATCGAGGTGGTGGCACGACTGCAGAAAGGTGGGGCATAATGTCTGGAAACCGTGCAGAGACCACCAGCTGGAGCCTGCTGCAAAGTCGCGCAGGTGTCGAAAATCGCAGATGAAGGAATCTGCGACCCCGGGAAGAACCGAGCCGTGTCCCACAGAGAACAACGTAACAGGAATGGTGGTAAGACCGGGAGGAGTCTGGGAAGCCAAACCAAGAAGTCACAGTGTATCGGGCACCCCTTGTTGCAGTGGTTAGCTAAACACCACTGCCTAAGCTGATTGCATCGGGAGTCATCTCCCTTGTCACAGTGGTCAGTCAAGTACCACTGCCCAAACAGAGAGCATCGCGAGTCATCAGGAGTTGCAGTGGTCAGCCCAATACCACTGAGCAAGCAGACTGTGTCGGGAGTCATCTCCCTCATTGCAGTGGTCTACCCTATGCTTCTGCCCAGGTAGAGTGGAACGGAAGCCATCACCCTCATCAGAGTGATTTACAAAATACTGCTGTTAAAACAGAGGGCTTCAGGAGTTGTCTCCCTCTTCCCTGTGGCCCAACAGACGTCAATGGAAAGCCCAAGAGCTTTGGGGAACAATCCCCTCATTATGATATAGAAAACAGTAGAGAGATATACAAGAAAGAAACAGAAAACTCTGGAGAAGATATCCATCATCAGGGTGCTGTGATGGAAGTCAAATAAGGCTATGAGTTGTTCTACTTCTTGGAGCCTAATCCAAGTTTTCTGCAAGAGTGCTTAAGGAGCACTGTGGATAACATTTATAGAAGGACCAGGAGAAGGAAGCCATTCTCCTGGTTAAGGACACATGAACTTCACTTTAGTTAAAAAGTTATGTTTAAAGTGTTAGAGTTAGATTAGTTGGTTTCTGATGGAGGACTGAGAACATTTAATTTTAAAGAACATTCTGACAGCTCACTAAAGTTTTCCAAGGTTGAAGCATGATGGAAAGCCCCTTAGAAGTAGGGAGAGATAGGTTTCTTTATTTATTTAATAAAAGTGTTTAGCCCACACCATGACCACTCCTTGTCAGTTTCCTTCCTCTACACCCGCACAGTGGGTTGGGGGAGGGAGGGGGTTGACAGTTGTGGAGAGAGAACCTGTCCCTGCCTGTGTTTGCCCACTATTTTTACGCCTTCTGATTTCCCTCTCCCTTCCTGTCGCCAAACCTCTTTCAGCTCTGAGAACAGCCCAGAAACCAGTTCCCCTTGTGTTCATCATAAGGGGTGGGTGTGGGCGGACTCATGAAGGGGGATTGGGAGCAACAGCCTCATAAGAGTGTGGAGAGAGGACCTCGGGCTGGTTGCTGGCAGTGGTGTGCTGAACATGTGGGTGGGGCACAGAAGCTGCCAAGGCCCTTTAGCAGTTACCCTTCTCCCTGTCTGTCCTGCTCCTTCTCCCCTTTTCCCACCTATTGTTCACATTTATCCCAACCTGCTCTACATTCCTACCAGTCAATTCCCGGTCTGCCTCAGCCCCTGCCCTTCCCTGTCTATTTCTCTTTCTCTCTCTCTCTTTTTCTCCGTTCTCTCCCCCTCTCTCTCTCTATCTTTCTCTCTCGTTTTCTCTCTTCCCTTATTTCTTTCTCCCACTTTCTCTCTATCTTTCGCTCTCTCTTTCTCTCTCATTCTTTCTCTTCCTCCCTCTTTCATCCTTCTCTCTTTCTCTCTCTCCCACCCTCCTTCCTTCTCTTTCTCTTTCTTCCCTCCTCTCTCTCTCTCACCTTTCCTCTCTCTTCCTCTCTCCTTCTCTCTCTTTCTCTCTCCTCTCTTTTTCTCTTTCTCTTTCTCTCTCTCTCTCTCTCTCTCTCTTTTTCTCTCTGTTTCTCTCTTTGCCTCTCCTCATTTCTCCTCTTTCTCTCTTACTCCCCTGTCTCTCTGTCTCTCCTTGCCTCTATTTCTTCCCTCTCCCTCTCTTACTCTCTCTTTTTCCCTCTCTCTTCCTCTCTCCTCGCTCTCTTTCCTTCTCTCACTCTCTTTCTCTTTCTCTCTCTGTTTCTCTCTTTCCCTCTCCTTGTTTCTCTCTCTCTCTCTCTCTCTCTCTCTCCCTTGTCTCGCTCTCTCTTTCTCTTTCTCACTTTGTTCTCCTACTTCTCTCATCTCCTCTATTCCTTGCTCTCTTTCTTTATCTCCCTCTGGTTCTCTCTCTATCCCTCTGTCTCTTTCTCTCTTTCTCTCTTCCTCATTCACTTTCTCTTTCATGTGTTTCTTCTTTCCCCCTTCTTTCAGCCCTCACCCTCTCTGCCTGACCCTTCCCTGCCCACTCCCACTATCTCCCCACTGGCTATTTTTCTTACTCCCCACTTACTCTCTTATCACTCCCCAACTGCCCATTCTTTCTTCCCTCTCTCTCTCCCTGTCTCTCTCCTGTCTCTCTTACACTTTCTTCTCCTCCCCAGCAGCCTACCCACTCAGCTTGGTCCTCTCAAAATCTTCCCTTGGGCCCCCCCCCCCACATCCAAAGGTACTCCACAGGCCCTCGGGTCCGATGAATGTGGGTGTGCCTAGCCTGTGTGCCTGCTGTTGATGTTTCCGCCTCTGTTCCTGATTTCTGACTTGAACAGAGACTTTGGTGCATTCATTGCTGTTCCCACTCTTCAGTGTAGCTTGCCTGTTATTGCCAGAAGGGGGACCCAGTCCTCTGGCATACACATTGCACCCTCACCTGGTCTGTTAATCCCTGGCCCAAAATGTGGCTCTGCCTGGAGGAGAGATAAGGTGAGATAAGGATTGTTGAACAAAAAAGACTGAATTATGCATATACATGGGAAGCACCAGGATTGCCAGGGTGCTGGGAGAGACCTGAGCTATTGGTATATGGACAAGTATCCACTAGTACGGGATGGGAAGCAGCAATGTTGGCATGCAGTGCACACTTATTGATGACAGTACCAGTGAGGGTAGTGCAAATAGTGAATGACACATTTCTTAAGGACTGGGCCAAATATGCAAAGTTACTAAAATGGTTTGAAGATGAAGTAGGACATGTATCCATACTGCCCATGAAGAATGCAACACTCTGTTTCAGAAACAGGGGTCTGACCAAAATTGGAGAAAATAAAGCATGCCAGCAAATAATTGATGTGCCAGGAATGACAGGAGGAATTGCCGTGATAAGGGACCACTATTCTGCTTGTGGAACCAAAGCTTATATGAAGCTGCCTAAAGGTTGTGAAGGAATATGTTCTATAGTGATAATACACGTTCCCACATTTTATTTATTTATTTTATTTTTACATTTGTATAGCGCACATACAGCCCAAAGGCATCATGGCACTGTTACTTGTGGCATACTTAGTTTCATAAAGGTTACATACATGTAATGGAGGCAGGTTACAGATAATCCAATAACGGGTACATAAGGTTACATACATGTAATGGAGGCAGGTTGCTGATAATCCGATAGCGGGTACATAAAGAGTAAACTGTCATTAGAAATGAGCTATATTTAGAACAGGTTGATGCGTTCCAGGTGATGGTAGGGTATGGGTTAGGTTTAGTTGAAGAGTATGGTTTTAATTGCTTTTCGGAATGCTAGGTGAGAGACTTCAGCTCACAGGGGTGGAGGTAAGGCATTCCAATGTAGTGCAGCTAGGTATGGGAAGCTAGCCCCACCTGCTCTGGCTCTCTTGACTCTAGGGGTCGTGAGCAAGTTTGGGTAGGGAGTTCTGGTAGGCCTGGTGGATCTGGTGGGTTGCATCCTATTGGAGAGCTAGGGTGGGGCGGTGAGATGCATGCATTTGTGTGTGATGGCAAGTGCTTTAAATACAATTCTTTCTCTTACTGGGAGCCAATGTGCCTGTTTTCTGGCCTCCGTGATGTGCTCATTCTTGGGTATTCCAGTGGCTGCTCTAAGAGCGCTGTTTTGTATCGTTTGAAGTTTAGGTAAGTTCTTGGAAGAAGTGCCCAGGAACAGAGCATTACAATAGTCAAGTCTTGACACTGTTATGGCTCTGGCAATTGTGATGCAGTTATCCTTTAATAGAAAGGATCTGCCTGCTGTCAGCAGTATGGCATGATAGGCTGCTGTTGAGACAATGGCGTTTACTTGTCTGGTCATTGTTAGATTTGAGTCTAGATAGACACCTAGGCCCTCATTACGACCCTGGCGGAAAGCGAAAAACGATGGCGGAAATGCAATACCGCCATCGAATAGCGCTCGGTGCGACTATGACCCGTCACCGTAAAGTACGATGCCATTAGCGACACCGTAGTGAACGCCAATGCTAACTGCAACAAGTACGCGCGCGCGCGCCATGCCAAACCGTAATTAGCACCATGGCGCAAGGGTACGCGAATTCCGACCCTAGCGGACATGTACCTAACGCCATCAAGCACGGCGGAAAGTACCATTCCGCCATGGTGAGAAGTACGGCATCGCGAATCAACCGTAAACGGCCCCACTGAGTGCCTGTACACCGCTCCCTGGCCACATAGTACAACTCCCCGTAGGTGCAACGAAGTCACAATGCAACCAGTGAAATGTACAAGTCACCCATGCATGCCAACGAACAAAAGAATCACAAGAGGGGCCAATGGGAGCTGCAGGGCACAGATGGCACGAATACAGAAGCTATACCAATGGACATGACCTCAGTCTCCCACCAAGAAACGCACGCAAACACAGGCAGCATAATTCCGATAATCACATCATTCCACCAATCCACCTGGCTGACCGGCATCTGTTACACAAAACCTACCCCCCGCCCCTGAGCATGACATCATCCAAACAGTCATATTGGCAGCCCTCACCCCTGACCTCACTGGGCTTCGTAGGCAAACGCGCCCAGCACAGTACCACGCAACTATACTCCGAAGCTGGAACCCAATGCAGATCTCCTCACAATACATCGCTCCCCAAATAGGAATATGCCACATCACTTGCAAAGAAGAACGCTACACGGCCCATATCAGAATAGAAATTTAATGCACAACAGATTCACCAAGCCCATACAGCCATTAGGCCATGAACTCCAAAACACATTTCACCATTGTGGGCTGCATCCGCAAGAAATGACCAGCTACTTCCTGTGTGACGCCCTGTTCCCTCATGGTACACAGGGGCTACATTCCGTACGAAAAGGCAACATGGAAGCGCCTAGAACCGCAGGGCCGTCCCAATAGGGAGGCACTAGTCCAGCTGAAAGGCCGAAATGTTGCTCCGAGCCACTAGTACTGCGTAAGGGCATGTGGCCCATTGGCGATCGTCCCATAAGATCGTAATGCTGCTCCACTGATTAACACGAAGCAGCAGGTGTCGGGAGTAAAACCCATCTGCAGGAGTGGCATACAGATGGCAGTGGCAAAAGGGGAGGAGATACCTGTCAACCAAAAGAAAAGAAAAAGAAAAGAATGGCCATCAGAACTACATTCGAACAACTCACTTCAATGATCACACTAGATCCACAGCCATATGCATGCTAGCCCACTCCAAAGGATCATCACCACCCCAAAACCACTTGCGACTCATAACTATCCATAGCGAGGTGAAAACACCATCACAAACGAGTGTACCTGTGCATGCGTCTGTGAAAACAGAATCCATCAGATGGGATTGGTAACGTGCATGGACACAAGTGTCTGAAGGCGCGTCGAGACAGGGAGGGCTCAACAAGGCCAGATAGACGATGGTCCCACTATGGCAGCCCTGCATCACATAGCGCAGGGGAGGCGGACAGATTCCAAGAAGCCCTGTACATGGCAAACACCGTATCAAATCATCTGCCCATGCATCCATTCATCATTCCCTCATCCCGTAATGATAACGCCTGTTTCCATACTCACATAACATGTGAGAATTCCATTGAGTCTGTGCGTTATGCAGCCTGCAAAATCCACTGTGCCCCAGCCCGTAATTCCAGTGTTGTGAAGTAACATGTATTTGGGAACGTCCGGCCTCATCATCCACTTCGCTATTGCGCATCCCAAACTATTCATATCAATCATTGCATCCTCGCCATGGCCCCTGTCCCAAGGACACTGAACAATAGAACGTTATATTTGCAGTCAGACCTGTGGGCATCTCCTCGCCGCTAGCTGAAGACCGAAAGCGCCGCCCTTCGAATTCCTCATTTGCAACATCACGTCGAAAAGGCATCTGTGGCCGCTTGAAATCACAAATTAATCCATCTAGTGCGGCTGTGTGTGAAAATGGCAACTGCCTTCACCCACAAATGGGACGCCCCGCCCGTCGGTGCAACTCGGTACAGTGATGCATGAGGGCCCACCGTTACTCGAGTACTACGTTCCACTGACCCTTCACAAGTCTGTTCGCCACTGCAAAGAATGCATGTGAAACAATGGGACCATAGCCGAATGAACATATCAACCAATGTTACACGGCCATCGGGTACTAATACATGATTGTAATAGCAAGATGCCATTCCTCGAATTGCAGCGTTGTGTGCGGGACGTGCTCGCCCAAAGGGGAGAGCAGCTTGCACAGGTGGAATGAATCACCACAGGTGGAGGCCATACAGCCTGAAAACACATACATTGCACGCCCAGTCTCCTCCCACAACCACTCCGAAATGCTACCGGCCGGACTCGCGATGTTGGCCCTGGGGGACCTGATAGCACTGCAAGTACTCCAACTCCAAGAAGAAGACGAACACCAACTACAACCGGCCGCACGGAGGAGACGCAGGAGGAGGAGGAGGGCAAGGCAGGGCCAGCAAGGGCCGCCAGCACAGCCACTACCACCACGCAGGCAGCCCGCAATCCCACGCCTCCGAGCACATCCGTTCAACCTCACTGATGAGCAGATCCACACCCTCTACCGTTTGGACCGGGACACCATAGCCGCCATTGTGGACATGACACAGGCTGACCTTGTCAGCATGATAGATAGCCCAACCGCCATCCCACCCCTACTGAAGGTGGTGTCTGTACTCCACTTCCTGGCCACAGGCACCTACCAGCACACAGTCGGACAGTTGCATGGCATTTCTCAGCCACTGTTCTCACGGACACTATTGCAAGTGCTCGATGCCCTCCTGCAGCACGCAGACGACTACATCTCTCTACCACGCTCGGAGCAGGAAATTACCAACACAAAAGTGGGATTCCATGCACTTGGCGGCATACCGGGTTGCATTGGTGCCATCGACTGCACCCATGTGGAATTGGTCGTCCCACATGCCATGGAGGGCCAGTACCGCAACCGAAAACAATTTCATTCACTGAATGTACAAATGGTGTGTGACTCCAACAGGATCATTACACATTGTTGTGCCCGATTCCCTGGATCAACCCATGATTCTATGGTCTTGAGGAACTCTACAATACCACGCTACATGGAGCGACACGCAGGGAACAGATCCTGGCTACTCGGTGAGTCTCATTTCATGCATGATGATGTGGGGTATGTGATGCGGCAATGACCTGGCAGGAAGGGGGGGTGCGTACGTAGCAATGGCATTCCACATAATTCGTTTATCGTCCACATACAGGTGATGCCGGATATCCACTGAAGAGATGGCTCCTCACACCAGTCCGGAACCCACGGGACCAGCATGAGGAGGACTACAACCATGCCCACTCACGTACCCGTGTAGTCATTGAACAGGCATTCGGCCTACTGAAGACCCGTTTCCGGTGCCTCAGCAGGTCTGGCGGGGCACTCCTGTACCGCCATGAGAAGGTTGCAAAGATGGTGATGGCATGTGTCATGCTCCACAACATGTGCGTACGTAGAAATGTGCCCATGCCCCCTGACGCAGAACTGCAAGCACCTGAAGATGGTCATGATGAGGGTGGGGATGTGGCAGCACCTCAAGGAGTCTGCGAGGCACAGGAGGGCCGTGAAATTCGTCAGCATCTCATAGATGCATGCTTCTAGCACTCACGCCTGGTGGCTGATACATGGACACGGGACTCGTGGCACTGTGTGTGTCTGGTACATGCACAATATGGACTGTACGCCTATGATGGCCTAGTACACAAAGATCATTGTCCACACATCTCATTGTTTGATCGTGCATTGTTTATGGCAGATGTGATATCATGTGGAACACCCTATCGACCCGCCACCCAAGTGAGCCCAACACACCCCCTCCACCCTCCTACCTCCCCCCCGAACACCAGTGTCCAAAGATGCTCATTGTCAGTGGGCAGTCGCTATTGCAAGCCCCCTCTGCGGGTATCAGGGGCACCCCTGCCTGTGGAGCGCAGGTTCCTCCCAGATCTACGTTGGGGGCTGCCCTGGACGGAACTTGCAACGGATGATGTCTCTGCCTGCTCACGTCCATGCATGTCCCTAAGGGTTTGTGAGAGCTCAGTGAGCACACGGCGCACTGCGGCAAGTTCGGCACATACGTCTTTGGACGTCGCATGCAGTTCCCCCCTCAGGCTCTCGGTGCTTCTCTCCATTTGGACTCTCAGGCTCTCGGTGCTACTCTCGATTTGTGCCCTAAGTGTCTCAGTTGATGTTTCTATGTCTGCCTTAGTGCCCCCACATCCATCGGCATGGTCCTTGAGGAGCGTGGCCAGTTGCTGCTGTTGCACGATTAACTGGTCGAGGGACTGTTGCCTCTGCTGGGCCATGGCCATTTGCGGTGGTGTCACAGAGGGGCTGTTCGCCTCATGTTGCCCTGCCACAGGGCTTGTGGGGGATGGCCAGTCGTCGTCTTGTGGGTGCCCCTGCGTGGTATCCTCATGGTGTACGGGATGGAACAGACAGGGGGATTGGGACAGGTCATGGATGGATCTGACTTCGACATCCCCGTCTTCTGTGTCGGAGCATGCTGCCATTAATGGGGTGTCACCTATGGTGCTGCTGCCACCAGAGGCAGTACCTTCTGTGGCATCCATTGGGGGGACCTGTGGTGGTGCTGTTGTGGGCATGCTGGCTGCTGGGGTGCCTGTTGATGTTCCCTCCTGTGTGCTGCCACTTGATATGTGCTGCTGCCGTGTCTTGATGCGTGCAGCTGAGGTGGAGGGTCTTTGGCCGTCGGTCTTGGCCCTCTTTGCAGGTGTGCTGGTAGGGGTGTCCTGGAGCTCGTCGTTTGGATCGGACCCTGTGGTGGAGTAAAGGAGGGCGAGCGTTATTAATGGGTCTGTGGGAATTGGAATGGCAATGTATCACATGCATTGGGGTGGTACCTGAGGGTGATTTGGGTCGGGGCCTTGGAGGTGCTTTCATTTGTGTGTGGAGTGAGGGTGCAGTTGTTTGGCAGCCTGCAGTTAGGGTGTGCCTGCTGCACGTGTAGTGGGTGTTATTGGGGTTTTTAATTATTTATGTATTTATTGTGATTTTAAAGTGCGCTATCAGGCCAATGTGTGTGGACGTTCTCCTGGCCATGTGTTTCTGTTGCACTATGTGGGCACGTGGTACTTCACATGATTGTACATTGTGGTTTTGGCATTGTTTTATTTGGGCCACCTACCTGATTCTCCGGATGTCTGCACTCCTTTCTCCATCCCTCCGACTCCCTCTATGCTCTCCATTCCAATGGTGGAGGCACAGATTTCTTCCCAGGGGGTCAGCTTGATGGGTGATTCCGACCCTCCCCCGGTGGCTGTGGCAATGTTGCGGTTGGCAGAAAGTATGCTACGGACGCGTATCCGCAGGTCGTCCCACCGCTTCCTGCATTGCTGTGGGTTGCGGGGTGCGGTCCCCACCGCACTTACCCGCTGTGCCACCAGGGCCCATATGGCCTTCTTGTTCGCAAGTGCCGTCCTGGTCATTTGCGTGGAGAAGACGGCGGCGGCATTCTCCTGGAGGGTCTCTGTTAGCACGGTGAGTTCCTCACGGAAGAAGTGGACCTGCCGCTTGCGGTCGCACGCTTTCTTCGCTACTTTTCCCATTTTTCTTGGTTTCACTAGGGTGGATGACGGGTTGGGATGTGTCTCAGGGTGGTGTTTTTAGTGGTTGTGTGTATTTTGTGGTTTTATAGGTGTACGGGGTGTTGTTTCCCATTCCGGGCCCATGTTTTTACTTCCGTTTCCGTATATTTACGGTCGCCGTACTTTACGGTTGGCGCTCACTGCGGTGTCCGCTATGATGGGTGGCGGTATTGCACCTAGGGCGCCGTACGGCGGCGGTGTGGGCCGTTTTGGGGTCATTTCCGCCATCGCGGACTTTGCACTTCCGCCATGGCGTGGTGCTCGTGCCCGATGGGTCGGAATGGGCCGCACTTTGCTCCATCGTGCAATGGCGGAAACGCTATTTACGCTGTGGCGGTCCGGTCAGTCACTTTCCGCCAGGGTCGTAATGAGGGCCCTAGTGTCTTTACTGCGTTTGCCACTGGCATTTTTATGCTGTCAATGGTAAAGTGAGTGAATTGGGAGTCAAGGTTCTTGAGTGTCTCTTTAGAGCCCACTATAAGAAGTTCAGTTTTGTCTGAATTAAGGTATAAGCCATTGGCTGACATCCAAGCTTGAATTGTGTTATAGATGTAGTTAAGAGTCTTTGAGTCAGTGTCATAGTCTCCTGTTAGGGTGATGAGGATCTGTGTATCGTCAGCGTAGTTTGTGTATGAGATACCTAGGGAGTCGAGGATGAGGAATAGGGGTCGAGTGAAAATGTTGTAGAGGGTGGGCGAGATGCATGATCCTTGCGGAACACCACATAAAATAATAGTGGGTGAGGCTGATGCAAGGTCTGACAAGACTTGCATGGTCCTCCGTTGTAGGAATGAGGCGATTCATGCTGTGGCATTAGGGGAGAAGTTGGCCGTAGTGGAGAGGTGATGGCATAGGACTTGGTGGTCGACGAGGTGGAAAGCCGCTGATAAATCTAAGAGGAGGAGGAAAGCAGATTTCCCTTTGTCCCTTGCGTCATCAATTTGGTTTTTTAGGTCAAGTAATGCTGACTCAGTCCCGTGACCTGGGCGGAAATCTGATTGGCGTAGTCCAAGAAGTCCATTTTCCTCAATGAATTGTTGTACTTGTATGTATGCCGCCTTGCCCAATATTTTAAGAAGGAAAGGGACCGTGGTAATGAGTCGGTAGTTGTTAGGTATGCTTGGGTCGAGGAAAGGTTTCTTTATGAGAGGGTGGACCCAGGCTTCCTTCAGGCATGATGGGACTTTGCTTGTGGCAAAGGAGGCTTTTACAAAGGCTGTGAGGAAGGGTGCGAGATGGCTGGTGTATTCTTTGATGAGTGTGGCTGGGCATATGTCTCCTTTGCAGTTAGATGGTTTTCATAATGCTGATTAGATCTGATTCTTTGATTTCCCTAAATGAGAAGGAGTTTGGTGCCACAGGTGGGGGTAGCGGTGTGATGTTGGAGGTCGGGATGTTGAGTGTTTGCCTGGTTGTTTGAATTTTAGCTTGAAGGGTATTGAGTTTACCCTTCATAGCTGATTGGATTTCATTGCACCAAGTTTTATCCTTGGTGAAGTTCTGTGGTGTTGGTGTGGGGGTCTCTAAAGAACGAGAAGATTTCTTTAGTATTAGATTGTGCCTCTAGGATTCTAACTTAGAAGGAAATGGCTTTGGCCCTGATTATAGCTTTTTTTATACTCTTTTGTTTTAGATTTGAAATTGAGTTTTGCTTCCTCTGTGCGCATGGTTTGCCAGAGGGTCAATGCTACCCGCTTCTCCAAGCGGAGTACGAGGAGGTCTGGGGTAAACCAAGCATTGGTGTGGCTTGTGGGTTTAGCCTTGCATGGTTTAAGTGGTGCAATGGCTTCGACAGCTGCCTTAATGGCTGTATTGTAGGATCTGGCTAGGACCTCAGGATCAGCTGAGAAAGGGGGTCTGAATGACGGTCCAGCTAGGAATGGGATAAGGTTATCCTTGGTGAGCTGCCTAGAGCTTCTGGTGAGTGCTTTGGGCAGAGGTGGCTCATGCGTTTTGTTGTTCCTGGTAATGGTGATGTTAAAGTGAATGGCATGGTGGTCTGACCATGGGATGGGGGTGTTGGCAGTGATGGAGATAGGACAGTTATGCTGATCTATCTAGTCTAGGGAGCGACCTTGTATGTGCGTGGGTGTGGTGATGGTGTTTATAAACCTGAGAGTTTTGAGTGCTGTGTTAAGTGTTTTGGCTGAATGATCGTTGGCATCATAGAGACCTAGGTTGAGGTCGCCTAGTAGTATGGCTTTGGTTGTGTTTTTCAGGTTATCGGAGAGGAGGTCAGTGAGAGTGGTCTGGAAATAATCTATGGGACCAGGTGGTCGATAGACGAGGTGCAATGTGATGGTGCAGTGGTCTGATAGTTTAATTTTGGTAAGCAGGTAGTCACTGTTTTCGATGTTACCTTTGTCTATCTTTCTGATTGCAAGGGTATTTTTGCCTATAATGGCTACTCCACTGCCTAGGGTGGTGCGATATTGCCTGATGATGGTGTATCCTGGTGGTAGGGCTAGAGATAGTGCAGGGCCTGAGGCTTCATGAAACCAGGATTCAGTTATCATGAGGATATCAAGGTCTTGTGTAGATATGAGGTTGTGGATGTCTAGGGCATGGGCATTGATGGAGCGTGCATTAATGAGTGAGCATTTAAGATGGCTAGGTTTGCTGGCAGTGGTGCAATTATCAACATTGCAGTAAGATGTGGCGGTATCAGCAGTGCCTACAGCAGTACTAGGTTTGCTGGCATTGGTACAATTATCAACATTGAGGTAAGATGCAGCGGTATAAACATTTCCTAAAGTAATATCGGGTGGCAATATAGAGTGGGCAGGAGTAGACAAGTCATAGGATTGGCTTACTTTCGTGGGCGCGACTTCCGAGGTAATGCTCAGCAGGAGCGGGGCTCTAATTGGCACATGACTGATGGCGGGGGGGAGAGACGTTCATCCTGTGTCTCCTTGTGAGTTTTGGGCTGCTGGGTCATGCAGGATATTTTGCTGGGGTGGTAGGAGGTCCTGGTACCCATATGGCCATTGCGGTATGATAAAGAGGTTGGGATGCTGGGTTGCAACATCGAGTAGCAGCGCGATAGTAAGCGCTTATGCCTGGAGTAAGGAGATGGCTGAAATACACGTTGGCGCTCACCTTCGTATTGGTGCTCAGGGTCAGCGATGAGAAGGAAGCTGGGGTGGGCCATTTCGCTGGCAGACTGTAGTCAACTCACGTAGCGGAGCAAACAGGGGAAAAAAGGGGGCGATGGCCTTTATCCTGGCCTTGTTCCGCTGCCGGCTTCCGCCTGCCGGTGGGGCGGACCTGAATATGTTGATTATGGTTGCTTAGCAACCTAGAGCCTCGCTCTCATGCCGCGTTGCGTCGGCCTTTTTGGAAGGTCAGGGAGCAACGCAGTCTTCCATCTGGGGAGTTCGTATACTTGCAGGTGCCTGAAGGTGTGTAGTGCGGGTCAAATCTGCTTGGGAGGCACAGGCTGTTAGGGCTGCAAGTGTGCTTCCAGGTGAAACAGCGTGGAAGCTGCAGTCATCGTGGCTGTGGCTGAGGTCTCGCCTGGAGTACAGTGATGTCCGCTGGGGCACACGAGGGAGAAGGGCTCCTGCCCTCTCAACCTGTGTGGCTGCCTGGAGGTGGGGGAGCTTTGCATTGGTGATCCCTCAAAGTGATATCTACATAGCTTTCTGAAAATGGAGGCACACCAAAGGAAGAAAGGGTTGCTTAACCTGAGCCGACAGAAGAGAGAGAATTACATTTTTGCCAAAATCAATAGAAGTATACCATGACATTCCAGATGAGCACAAATTGTTTAGTAGGACGGCAGTAATATTTACAAAAACAAGGGGGGGTCCTGGAGGACCCTCTGCCGCCCAATAAATCCCAGTTTAGTGAGTCTTACCCAGATTCTTTGTGTAGATAGCGGCATACACAGATTTGATCGGAGAATAAAATGAATGGTAAATTTGTCCGAATTTCGGCTGTACAAAAAATATGAACAGCTGAAAATGTCAAATACATTTACCATTCGTTGCCTTTATAGTGAACAAGGGGAGCAGGGGTTGCGGGGGTGTCCCCTGCATTCTTGTTCACTATAAAGGCATCGGGGGTATAATGAAGATAGAAACAAATTAAACATCAAAAAAAGAGGACCCTGCGGTGCAGGTTCCCATGCACGGACGAGAAGGGAACCGGTGTGGCACAGAGATGCAGGAGACGGCAGCACACAGTTAAGGAAGGGGGTGGGGGGAAGCAGGTTATCAAAAATGTCCAGGGTAGTGAAAACCGGAAGTCATTTTCAGTCAAATCACGTTCATTTTTTTTCTGTCGAACATTTCTAATTTGTTTAATTCCCGGTAATCCATAGATGACTGCTAAATGATGGGTGAACTAGGGCTCAAGTTAAAGACCTCCAGCTCCCCGCAGCACATCTATGATAATGGAGAGTGATCAGGGCCCCAAGATTAAGCCATGGGGGACCCCAGCGATTATTATAATTGCACAAACTGTTAATGAGATTCTGTGAAGACTAATAAAATGTCAGGGCATGAATCACTACTGCAAGTGCTAGGTTGTTATATGTATAGCCAGATGTACCTCCATTTTAGAAGTATTTTGGGGAGAGGGCATTAAGTGGGCTGGGTCTAGCGGGCAGGGCCCGGCCAGTTTCCAAACTGTGTTCTTCCATGGCACTCCCATGTCAGGAATTGCCATCTGGCATGGGTGTAGAAGCCCTGGATATTTAGATTTTTATTAATTAATTCCTTCTCAGAAAGTGTGATCTGCTAACCAGATCTCCCTTTCATAAACTCCATGCCAAAAGCATAGTGAAGGGCTCAGGGGTCACAGATGCCCTCTTGACAGTCAGAGTTACAACCAAGTCTCTATAGCTGCATAGCTTAAATGCAGCACAGGGTCTGCATTTAAGCTATGCACCCCTGTTCCGGAAGCCACAAAACTATGAGAGTTACTATCCTGGGGGCAGTTTTAAACTTTAAATATGAGCCATACCTAAGTTAGTGTATGGTAGCTAGCATCTTTCTTACTTATTAAATCCGCATCAAAATGATATCATGCATGTGTCACCACTGTGAGCCCAACTCAGCTGTGGAAGGGTTTAGTATATTCTGGTCAGAAAGGGCAGAAGACTGGATGGCAATGCCTCTCCTTTTGATCCTGGGGTTGGGTAATACCTCTCTTCAGTGAACCGGCCTCCCAGCAGGAGCTGGCCTTGGAAACAGGAATCAAAGGGCACACCCATCCCAAAAGGACTAGTCTCATACAAGTATGCTCCATACAAAAGGGTATTTGATGCTATTGGCAATGAAAGGGGTAGGTAAGTATAGACAAAGGGAGCGCCATAAAGCTTGCAAAAGATTCCAGCATCACATTTTCTCTCTTTATATCACTTTTCTCCTGTCCCCTCCACTTCCTTTAACACAAAGCACTTTGGGTATTGTGACAAATCCAAGGAATCTGTCCCTTGTCTGAAGGATGGAGTCATCCCCTTTGAGGCTAGGGAAGTGAGCCTGCTAAGCTTAACACCCCCTTAACACCCCCTGGGGGACAGGGTAGGTGGGGTCCCACTGGGGGTGACTCCCCTTTAGAGGACAAGGAATCCCCAGAGAGGAATTGTAATCCCCCCTTATGTGAAGAGTCCCATTTCATTGTTAACTATGTGAGGACTGACCAGGACAATTGTGCTCATGACGCTTACACAAGGCTGTTGTGGTTTATGATCCTTTAATAATACCATCATTACTTGAACTGCAGAATTACGCCAGAAGTGGTTGATCGGTGCACGCATATCACAGTGCTGATAAACCATCGAGCACCAGCAGGACCTAGCCAAACTGACAAAATGACCCAAAGAAGCGAGAGAGAACTCAAGCTGTGGTTCTGTGCCAGCTAAACTCCACTACAATTAACAAGGTATGCAGTTGTCCAAGGGAATAGGAAGGATGGTGAAGAGGCCCGGCTAGACCCCAATGTGGGGTGATAAAGTAGAAATTCCAAGGCAGGGACAAGAAAAGAAGCCCCAAGGCGGGATGTGGAACAAGATACCCTAAAATGGGGAGAGAGACAAGAAACCCCACGGCAGGGTGCAAGGCAAGATACCCTAAGGGGGGGGTGTGAAACAGGATACCCCAAGGCGAGGTTAGAGACCAGAGACCCCAAGGTGGGGTGCGAGGCAAGAGACCCCGAAGTGGGATGAAAAAAGAGAAATCCCAAGGTGGGGAGAAAGAAACATTACACTTAGGAGGGGAGAGAGGAGCAATACCACAAGGAAGGGACAAAGAAGCCCAACCCCAAGGCGGGGTCAGAGGAACAATATTCCTCAGGTGAGTGACAGCAGCCCTACTTTAAGAATCAGACACAATTACATTAAGAGAAGAGGAAGAATAAAGAGATATTTTTCAAACCTGAACTTTGAACTGTACAACAGGCATGTGGCCTGGGAGAAACCAGACAGATATTTGGGTGGGGTTCAGAAGCCAGCCACCATATAATAGGTTGAGAAGGAATCGCTTTCCGACCTTTTCGGGTTGATTATCGTTGATCCTTTTATTGGTGGTAGGGACAGAACTTAGATTAGATCAGGTTCAGACAGAGGACTGTGTTATGTTGTGAGACATCTTGATAAGCACCTGTTTATTAATTTTTTTCAATAGGAAATAGAACCCCTTAGAGCTAGGGATCAGATAGGCCTTATTGTCTTTGGTTCAATAAACTTCGAGTTCTAACATGACCTCTTGTCCATCTCCTGAGTCAGATTTACCACAGTATGATGTCAGAAGGCAAGGTCCATCTATCCCAAGGACAGGGATATGACCCCTTAAAGCAGACTTGCTTTAGTCCAATCACCAGTGGACGTTTGCCTTTAAAAGAAGGGGTCACCCAGTCCTTCTATGATACATCTGTGAGCCATTGAGGAAGAATTAGTTTGCACACTGTTGGGAGAGCTGTCCTTTCCGAAGTCCTCCAGTTGTGAGGACAGGTAGTCCAAGGCAGAGACAAGCTCTTCTATCTAACCATCCCCAGGGCACATTGGGGGTGTCCTGCTGCTGGAGAAAGACCTGCCTCTCTGCCAGCCTCACCGGTACTCAGGATACCACCATGCTGAAAGATCCCTGAAGGTGTGTGCCAACCTCCCCATGTTTGGGAGCCTAAGAACAAGGACTAAGCTTGCCCTTGAGACCCTTGAGTGGGACTCACAGTCCCTGGAAGCCAAGGCAGCTGGGATCTATGTGCTGTCATTGCTGAACCACTGCGACCAGTGATTCAAACTCGCTTGAGACCATTCAAACCAACAGGACCCTACAGTATGCCTTTGGCAGTTGATGACCTTAGAACCACTGTGCCATATGTTCAAACCGGTTTGTTACCGTGTTAGCAGAGCGCATTGTTGCCTCAGCTTGAACAAAGAAGCATCACTGTACCTGCAATGTACGAACCACTGTTTGAACCTCCAGTCTTTTTGTCGCCAATCCATTTGACGGCCAAACCGATCCTGGTGTTCTCTCCGAACCATGTCCTCCAAGCACAGCATTGAACTGACTCACCTACTCATCCTGTCCTCAGGCTATACGCTGTCAAACCTCTACCGCCGAACCAAACCTGGTGACCATCATGATCTGCATCGCTCAAGCATTGCTTCGAACTTCAGCTACTTTCAGTTACACCCCAGCTCTACACCTGTTTCATCTGGACTACCACGATTGCTGCATTTGGGCCCGTTTCGAACTGTCCACACAGTGCCAAGAAGCCTGGTTTGCCATTATTGAACAGCAAAGTACAGAAAAGGTATTATTGACTGGTAAATGCCACTGTGGCCCATTTCGGGGCCCTCGAGACTAGCTAGGCCACTTTAATACCGTTTGCTCAAGAACATATCCTTTTTCATGGTATGAATGAACTGTGAAAATATATGTTACAGGCCATGTTGTGAGCGCCAACGGTTGCTTTGATTTTTCACTCCTTCCTTGCAATGCTGTATTAGGCAGGGAACAGGCATTGTTTATCGTGAATGAAAAAGTTGGAAAAAAATAAACATGGGGGTGTCCTTCCATCTTCTGAGTACCACATGTGAGGAATTCGACCATCCGCACAATGGGTGTATGCTTCCTGGGTTTTTTTAAAATTTTAAATGAAATTGAATGATAGTAGATCCACTTCCGGAAAATGTGCGGGGCTAATCTGCACACATTTTCCTATGCTCACCCCATGACATACGCATAGACCAGTGAACTCTGGGTGGACACAGCCTACAGGTGCCGTGCCCCCCTGTCATATTTAGTTGGGATCTGACAGGTGGAGTACAGTATGAATCTCCAGAAGGGGAGGGCCAAACCTTTCCCCCTGCCATGGCCAGGCTAATTAACTAGCATATGCTCCATGGATCCACAGTGTCCTTTTGTTGAGGCCTGTAGCTGGTGGCAGTATTCACATACTAATCAGTGTTTAATTCAAACAGGCCCACATGGGACCTGTCTGCAGAGGCTAACAAAGGAGACAGGAAACCTTTCATATGCAACTGTGTCAACCTGATGCCAGCTCCCACCCCCAGTATCGATTGAAAGTGAAATGTCATGTCTGGGACTGCGTGTTTACAGTAGTCATCCCTGCAAGGATTCCCTATTCACAAGGTACAAGTATGTGGTTTGATGGAGCCAGAAAGTCTGGTCTCTCTACAGCTTCAAGAGAGACCTGCCGCTTTAATCAGGAACCACAGAGAGCTCCATTAACCCGAGAGACCATTTAATCCACAACAGACAGAAAGATGGGTGGGACGTAGTAGTAAATGTTTTCAACCCTTTACCTTCTCTGTTTCAAAGCACTGTGGTTATGACCTCACACATATAGGAGATTGTTGGTGGGGATCCAGGATTGCTTCATTAAGGTAGGCTTAGCCTATACCAATCTCTGCTGTCCATTTGGCTTTAAAAGAAGGCCAAGCCCCTCTTTTAGCAGATTGTCTGAATGCTTCATCAGAAGCAGAAGGAAGAACTCATCATTGGACCCTGGTTGAAGGTACAGTCTGCCTTACATCTTCAGTGAAGGAAGGCCAGGACCTCCCCTAAACATCCCCTAGGGAACAGAGGGAGATACCAAATCCAGAGGACCCTCCAGCAGCTCCAGAGCCGGTACCCAGCCACCATAAAGTGCGCCCTGCTAGGATGTGCAGCAAGCTTTCTAGGTGGGAAGTGCCAAAGAGCCTCTGAATCAAACCAAGGACAAGGCAGCTGCCTGCAACACTCTCCTCAGCTTTGGTCCATCCACCTTAAAGGACAACACAAGCCTAGTGAAGAAGCTAGGAGGAATGCATCGACAAGCATCTACCGATGTCCAGTTAAAGGACATTTCCGAGCCAGTCGAGACCCTCGAGCTGCCACTGGTTGTACCACTGACTTTTGTTATACCGCAGTCCCTAAAGCCATCCGAGATGCCTCGACCAGTGCTTCAGAACCGCCGACCAGCTCTGAGACGATTCCTGACCCAGAGCCACCGTGTAGGCCAGCCTGCAGCTGTCTGTCCAGCTTCGTTTGACAAACTGCCTGCCGCCTGATACCCGCAGCTTTCTCCCATATTGTACTCTGTTGCAGAAGCTGCAAAGCGCCTTGAAACCGACTCAACCCTGTCGAGCACCAAGAACTCCTACAGCACAAGGTACAAAGTGGTTCTGTCCCCCTGGTCCTTCTACAAAGGCCCCTAGTGGCATTTTACGATCCATTGCTCCCTTTGTGTTGAATCCAAGTATTCTTGAACTATTGCAATTAATTACTATACTGACTACCCTCCGGTCAGTATCCAGTGCATACCTTTTCCTTGTTTGAAACTGTCGGTCTTCTGCATTCCTTTACATGGTGTGCTGTATTTTATGGTGTGCTACAACTGTCTGTTGTGATACTAAAAAGTAGATCTTTTTTATACAACCTTGACTTGGCAGTCCCTTTTATCATTGGGTAATAATTGTATTTTTGTTGTGTTGCAGCTAACCAACGATCCATGACCTTTCAGAAATAAGCCTGCCGTTCTGCCCAACTTACCAAAATTGGACAATGAGGTTTATAATTTGCTTGTGTTTCCAATCAGTTCGGATCTCTTCTGGTGAACCAGAGGTGTGGGGCTGATTTATGGTTTAGAAACCGATATTCATCCCTAGACCACTGTTGCCCCTAAAGTTGATTTGTTACACCCCACTTTGGAGAAATCATGTATAGGGGCTCCACATTGAACTCTGGATAGCGCTGAGTTCGAGGCATAGGGTAGAAAAACAGGCATGTCAAATGTAAAATATCGAACCAGACAAAGATTTGTATCTTTAATCAACCCTGATAATGTCATTGTTTTATCTCTGCTGCTCCCATCTGATCAAATAGCGTATAGGACTTCAAAAGCAACTGCATTTAGGATGTTAGCGTAATATTTCATGTTAGTCCAATAATAGGGAATTCAAACTTGAATTTTTCTTGATTGTTTTACCAGAAAGCATTGATCTTGCTGCTTTATAATCTGTCGTGCCAGCTCTAGAGACAGAAAGAAAGAAAAAAGAAAGAAAGAAAGAAAGAAAGAAAGTAAGAAAGAAAGAAAGAAAGAAAGAAAGAGAGAGAGAGAGAGAGAGAGACAAAGAGAGAGAGAGGGAGAGAGATCATTTCATGTTGTAAAAACAGCTACACCACTTTATCAGGGCCACCCACAACATATAACCTGCTGGATAATGTATTTCTATATATAGAAAAATGAGGCTTGTGGTGCATGGCTCACTACCAATATCTCCTTACTTGGAATGGGTTCTTTATATAGGAATCCAACAATTGGGGATATCTTAAATTGGCATGCGATGGGTAGGAGAACAACTGCTTGGCAAATAAGATGTAATAACTTCAGATTCAACTTTCTGCCGTTCAGTGCAAGAGAATAGGAGGGCTCCACTAGGAGATACTCAGTATTCATCTCCTTCGGAGGGTGAGATATCCATGATGCCAGAATACCTAGTGGCTTGTTGTCAAAGTAAGGCTCCCCTTCCCAAAGGTACCTAAAATGTTGGTAATGAAATCAAGAAACAACCAATAATGTCTTTAAAACCTTTATCTAGATGTAAGTTTTACAGACAGAGTGAGTTAAGTAAAGTTAAAACCAAAATATGTGATAAAAGGAAGAATGAGAATGTTGGGAGCTTCAGGTCCCATAATGCCATAGGTACTGGGAGGAGGAAGAGGGGCTCAGAAGCACAGAACTGCAGTATGCAGTCTAGTGTTCCTGACAAACTACACCTGAGTGGGAATTTTGAGTATTTAAATACCCCTCAGGTGCAGGTGAGAAGGAGTAGCAGAAGACATTATCAGCGGCCGTGTATGCAGCAGGGACAGAGAGCCGAGGACGCCAGGACCACCGCTGTGTCTGTAACGTTGATGGTGCTGAGAGAGTCAATAGAAGGAGAAACACGAGTTGCAGTGGTCGTGCAGTGGGAAGCGCTGTTGTTGCCGGCTACCCCATGGGAGAAAAGCACTCTTCGCGTCTTGTGCTTGGTTCTGGTGACTGGCGAGCCACAAGGAGCGAGAGGCCCAATGTGGGCTCCTGTTTGGGGAGACGCGAGTCAGGGGCCTGCAATCAGAGCTGTCGGAAGTTCCAAATCCCATGAACAAAGAAGTGGCAGCGGGATATGCGAACGTACAGGGAAAGACCCGTGAGTTGGCCTCAGATAGGTGACCCCGGAGCGCAGCGTTGTAAACCACTGACCTCTTATAGAACTTTTGAATACCCAACTAATGAAATAAAGAGGAATGTGAAGAGGAAACGAGAGGAGAAAGTTGATAACTATCACTACCCAAGTAAAGAGAGAACAAGATTTAAGAAAGGCTGTGACTACCATTGCACCAGGAAAGAGGGGGTGGTATTGAACCAAAAGGGTAAACACCATTGGCAAACTAAAGAGGGGGCGATATTAAACCAAAAATGTATCAAACATTGGCAAAGTAAAGAGAAGGCAATATTTGAGTCAGATAAAAACCAGCATTGCCCAAGCCAAAGAAAGACCATTGGAAGTAAAAGGGAAAATCGCATTCTTGGAGAGAGGAACTTGGAATAAAAGACATTACCGGCAACTACCTGGCGTGATAGTGGAATCACAAAGGTGGGAGGAAAGTTGCCCTCCTTGTGGAGAGTATCAAGGGGAGGGAAACACAACCTGCATTGCATGAAGCCAATCAATCAGTGCAACAAACAACATCAATGGGCGCTGTATCCTTATGGAAGAAGTTGTGAATGTTACTGTTATTGAAAGTCAAAGACTTTACTGATATTTTTAAGTAAACACACCACAGAGAACTTGTAGTAGTGTTAGGAGATTCATCCTGGCAGGAGAGTACACAAGGAAAAGGATTGTTAGTGGTAGTCCTGGCAGGTTAGTGAACCAGGAAGAAGACATTGTAGTGCTGCATTGTGGTGAAAGTTTGTGATGGAATGAAAGTGGCGACGCCACTAATGTGTTGGATAAATTGTGGTAAAACCATTCTGACTAAAGCATTGTTGTGTACAAAGAAGAAGTATGTAGTAGTTGTCTTTCTCAAGAGAAGAGAAATCATATTGAAATATTAATTGGAAGAGTGAAGACAAAGACTGTTGGCGTGATCATAAGATAATCAAGACGCCAAGTGAAACCCTACAGAAGTAAAGGAACTTTGTGTTGGAAACAGAACTTGGCTAATGGGAGAAAGGTTTGTGTGTTACCTTTTGAAGTAGAACCTGACTATTGGAGTGAACATTTTTCATTGGAACTTTTATTTGCAAATTCTACCTTGATCCTGGGGAAGGGGATCCAAGCCTGGATACAAGAATATTTGGTTGTAATTTTTATTTTGTTGAATCTGACCAGCCATATACATACTTGAAATGCCTTTGTTATATGTATAAGTGTGAAGAGCAGATATCTTTTTTGTATTAGAGTGTTTTCCTTTAGTCTTAGTTTCATAGGCAGGGAAACCCACATTAGGTTACGAAAAGTGAGGTGTTTATCACACCCTTTTAAGTTCATAAAATGACTTCTTGTGAAAATCCTTTATCAAGTTGTCTGTCTCGCATTTCTGACCCCTCACATTTCAAAACAACTAAAGCTGCCAACAAGCTCTGAGACATAATTCCCAAAATGGAAGTCTACGCAGACTCCATTTATCTGCTGGTCCTGGAACTACAATATTATGTGGAGAGGGCCACCCCTGGTCCGAAGAGGCTGACCAGCTAGTCAGAGTAGTTAGGTTGTAGTGACCCCACACAGACTACATTTAGATGTCTGGACTAAAGGGCTTGCACATCTCCCACTACACTGCAGCACATGCCAGAAGAAGACACAATTCAAATCCCGCATTGCCCGTGCGTGCTGCTGTGGTGTTATTTTGAAGCAGAATATCAATGGCTGTGTCTGAGTTCAGTTCACGTCGGATGTTCTGCATGTATGGAAGTTAAACCAACAGGTGGCGTATCAGTGCACCCCCTCGGAAACGGGTTGCGCATAAGAAGAGAATGGGCAGAAGGATTTATGGGTCTCTCAGGTTCCGAGAAACCAGGCTAGGCAGAAGCAGCTGCGAAAGAAAATTGTGGAGCATAACAGAAGTGGTGCTCGTATGGCTGCAGAGAGAAAACAGAACAACACACAGTGGCAAACATTTGGTGAGCATTTGCAGAGTACATAATAGCATCTTCTACCTGGCCAAAATGCTCAGCCGTTCACAGATCACCCTGCATTAGTAGAACATCAGAAACTGAATGGCACTGCTGTGGGTCTTATGCTGCACAGTAATGTTACAGCCGTTCACAGATCACCCTGCATAAGTAGAACGTCTGGAAGTGAATGGCACTGCGGTGGGCCTTCTGCTGCACAGTAATGTTACAGCCGTTCACAGATCACCCTGCATAAGTAGAACGTCAGGAAGTGAATGGCACTGCAGCGGGCTTTATGTTGCACAGCAATGTTACAGTCGTTCACAGATCACCCTGCATTAGTAGAACGTCAGGAAGTGAATGGCACTGCTGTGGGCCTTATGCTGCACAGCAATGTTACAGCCATTCACAGATCACCCTGCATAAGTAGAAGGTCCGGAAGTGAATGGCACTGCAATGGGCCTTCTGCTGCACAGTAATGTTACAGCCGTTTACAGATCACTCTGAATTAGTAGAAGGTCAGAAACTGAATGGCACTGCTGTGAGCCCTATGCTGCACAATAATGTTACAGCCACAGATCACCCTGCATTATTAGAATGTCAGGAAGTGAATGGCACTGCTCTGGGCCTTCTGCTGCACAGTAATGTTATAGCCGTTCACAGATCACCCTGCATAAGTAGAACGTCTGGAAGTGAATGGCACTGTGGTGGGCCTTCTGCTGCACAGTAATGTTACAGCCGTTCACAGATCACCCTGCATAAGTAGAATGTCAGGAAGTGAATGGCACTGCAGCGGGCTTTATGTTGCACAGCAATGTTACAGTCGTTCACAGATCACCCTGCATTAGTAGAACGTCAGGAAGTGAATGGCACTGCTGTGGGCCTTATGCTGCACAGCAATGTTACAGCCATTCACAGATCACCCTGCATAAGTAGAAGGTCCGGAAGTGAATGGCACTGCAATGGGCCTTATGCTGCACAGTAATGTTACAGCCGTTCACAGATCACCCTGCATTATTAGAATGTCAGGAAGTGAATGGCACTGTGATGGGCCTTCTGCTGCACAGTAATGTTACAGCCGTTCACAGATCACCCTGCATAAGTAGAACGTCAGGAAGTGAATGGCACTGCAGCGGGCTTTATGTTGCACAGCAATGTTACAGTCGTTCACAGATCACCCTGCATTAGTAGAACGTCAGGAAGTGAATGGCACTGCTGTGGGCCTTATGCTGCACAGCAATGTTACAGCCATTCACAGATCACCCTGCATACGTAGAAGGTCCGGAAGTGAATGGCACTGCAATGAGCCTTATGCTGCACAGTAATGTTACAGCCGTTTACAGATCACTCTGAATTAGTAGAAGGTCAGAAACTGAATGGCACTGCTGTGAGCCCTATGCTGCACAGTAATGTTACAGCCACAGATCACCCTGCATTATTAGAATGTCAGGAAGTGAATGGCACTGCTGTGGGCCTTCTGCTGCACAGTAATGTTACAGCCGTTCACAGATCACCCTGCATAAGTAGAACGTCTGGAAGTGAATGGCACTGCGGTGGGCCTCTGCTGCACAGTAATGTTGCAGCAAAAGAAATAGATATATTGTGATAGAAATGCAGCAGAGGGTAGTATGTTACATGAGAGGGCACAAGACAAAGGCTGCTTTATGCGTGTATGCGAGTACAACTATCAGCAACCAATCTACATTCATTATTTATCTACTGTGTCATTTTGTGGCTCACAGGAATCCATCCGGGCACAATGATCTTTGTTCTACTTGAGCTGCAAGAAACACATGTGGTCATGAAAGTAGCTCTCCTGGGATATTGTGAGAATGCCGGCATCACAGAATCTTAATTGCATGAGCTCTGGCTTGCCGTGCGTTCTGATGGCGCAGCTGTAACGTTTGGTAAAATCAGTGAGGTGACAACGCTATTGAGAACCGAATTTCCGAATATGTTTTTATCTTGCCATCTTCTGGCTCCCCACCTGCAACATGCCATAGCAGACACTATTGAAGTGGTAGACAGAGCCAATCCTGTTATAATGAACTCCTTGTAGTCCACATCCAGCGTGGACCCCAAAAACACAATACAGCCAGGAATGGCCACCAGTGGCATAGGTCGGCAAAAGCGAAACCTTGTCCACATGCACGATATAAAACGGGTACCCCACATTATCTCGGGAGGATAGCTCAGGGGCAACGCACTCGCCTTGGAAGCAAGATGACGATGAGCAACAGAGGTTGGATTCCTGGGTCTGCGCTTAGAAAGCTCTCGGTATTAAGCGAGATATAAATAACCAATTACAATTACAGCTCAAGCTGTTTGGAACTGCTTCCCTGCTTTGGTTGCATTTCGAAGATGCTACGAAGGACACCTCCAGGCCTGTAAGAGACAGAAGCAAATTGAAGGTCGACTAAGGAAGCTCACCTCCTGTTCTTTTCTAAAATATTAAGGGCTGATGTGTGATGCCATGAATTGATGGATACATTTCGACTGTGCAGGGGCGTGATATCACAGTAGTTGATTCTCAGAGACTTTTGGATGGCCCCGTGTATCAATGGCCTGCAATGAGGAATGCTCCTGGGGGGTGGGGGTGTGGGGGGGGGGGTGTTGCTTCTACTACTCAGGGAGCATTTGATCAAGCACAGTTCAAGAACATTCCCATTGCCCAGGGAAGCGTGCACTCTCTGCTGCCCAAAGAAAGGCAGTCTGATGAAAGCCTGTCAGGTAATATTATTAAAAGAGGGGTGCTCCTGATTGTGATAAAGAACTTATAGTCAATTTCACTGTGCTGGATGTAGACCATACACCTGATGGTGACAACATTGCTCTACATAGTGAAGCTGAAATTCAGATACTGTTCAAAATGTCAACAGCCATTTAGAAACATCATTCATGCCTTCAGATACTTTAAGGAGTTTTATGGCAAGGGGTGCACTGAAGCATTTAGGAAACATGTTGTTTGCATGGAAAACATGCCAGCAAGCAGTGCAGACTGTGAAAGGGGCTTCAGCACCTTGAACGGAAATGCTTCTCCATCCAAGCAGAGCATTCCTCCATGTGGCCACTATTCTTAAATATGACCCTACAGTGTTAGGCCATGTACTTAGCTACTTGGCCACACCACATATGACTATTCAGTTCTCTCTTACACTTCTAAGGCCATTGGTAAGCACCTTGGCATGACAGGCACACCGGCTAAGATGGCGACACATGAATAGATGCAGACATCCTGGGAGGCTGGACCCGGAGATCGGTGTGCCTCCTGGGAAATATAAGTTGCACCATTTGGTTGAAAAGGTGCAGGAGTGGGCTGACTATGATTGATCCCGGACTTGGTGAATTATCCGGAATCGTACCAAAATGTCGCCCTCACAATTACGACGGCCGAAAATGCCGACTTTTCTTTTTTTTTACCCCCCTTACACCACATATATATGTGAGGGGGTATAGAATATAATATTAATATGGGGGAGTACTGTGGGGGGTCTTCACCGGCATATATATGTGGTGTAAAAGGGGTTAAAAAAAGTTGCCATTTTCGGCCGTCGCAATAATCACATAGATGCAATTATCCTAGTTTGTATCTACAAAGAGAGCGGAAAGCCACAGTTTCTGAGACTCTTGTGTGAGACGATCGAGTACATTTGTCGGGACTTACTCAGTCCTAGACAAAGTGCAGACATCAATATAGAAAATCCTCAGCACTTTTTAGTCAGGGCTGGATGGGGAAGGGTTGCTCATCCAGCTGCTTTCAATAACTGCAAGGGTTCGGAAGAAGTCACTGAGCCTTCGAACAGAGTCAAGACTTGAATGCTTGGGCATTCCTACGGCCAGGGACAATTAAGAAGAGGATGAAGAGGAGGTCAAAGACAACAACCAGTCCATGAAGATGAGCAGCAACATCTTTCAGCCACCCACCAGGAGGCAGTTTAACACTATGCTTAGATACGTGGTGCAAGATTTCTAGCGATGCATGGGTGCTTCAGGAAGTCAAAGGTTGTTGCCTAGCTTTTTACCAAACAGAGGCAGGTCCAACCTCTTCCACTGCTCTACTTCTCCCTCCTCGGAAGAGAAACAAGCAATGAATGAAGAAACATGGGAGCTCGCCCGGAAGAATGCAATAATAACCTCTACCCTCCCCCTGCCCCCCAAGCAGGAAAAGGTCTTCAGCAGCATATTCCTAGTAAGGGTGAAGGACAAGTGAGGCCAGTGATACATTAGAAAGTTCTTTAGCATTACCTCATCTACAGATACCTGATGATGGAGGACATCCACCCAATGAGGGACCTGCTACAGTCGGGGGACTGGCTATCTTATTGGTATCCCAAGGATGTTTACCTGTCGATACCCATTGTTCCACCTAGCAGACGCCTACGACATTTTATCTGGAAAGGTCAAATCTGGGAATTCAGGACAGTAATGGCCAGGTTACTCAAGCGAAGGATCGAGATGATTATGTATCTAGGCAAATTGATTTGTGCAAACATGTCCGCTTTGTAGGACGAAGATATTCATGCCGCGGGACAAAGCTTTGCTCTCCTCCCAAGTTCAAGGAGCTGGTACACTGCCACAAAATCTAATCGGAATTGGAGCCAACCCACAAAGCAGACTTCTTGAGATTCTTTGAAGATACTGGGACTCATCACGGCCTTGGCGATATCCTGGCGGAAATTGCGCCGGGATAACTCCAATGCAAATAGCGTTACCGCTACTGGGTCCAGCGCAATTTGCGCCGGATCCCGAGTAGTGGTAAGGCTGTAATTCCCCATTTTGTTAAAAGTCCATCGGACTCTATGGGGCTTTTCTGTGCTATTACCACTGGCGGTAAAATCGCAGCAGTAATAGCGCCAAAGATGGGTGCAAAGCTGGAGATTCACCTCCAGCTAGAAGCTAGAAGGAGAATCTCCAGCTTTCTGCCCAAACTCGGGATTAGGTAGAGTGGTAATGTGGCAGTAATAGCATTACTGCCACATTTGTGCCACTCCGCTCAACCCCTGATGAGGTCCACTGTCACAGGAACCCTCAGCCTTCCACGGCAGAAGGTTCAGACAATTCCTAGAGAGATCAACTTAGTGTTAGGCGAAAAGTGGACCCCTCTGAAGCATACCCAGAATACTGGGGGAAAATGGCCTCGTCTATTCAAGCAATATTCTCAGTACCGCTTCATTGTCGTGCCCGCCCGATGTTAAAGATTTAACAATTGTGCATGGGTCTGGGATACGCTGCTGGAATCAATCTCCAGTGAAGCCGGAACACAGATGTGTTAGACACATAGGAGCTTGGAATGGTAGAAAGCAATCTTCAGGCGCTCCCCAGATATTAGAATAGAGTCGGATGCCAGCAGATCAGGCTGGGCATGGCGGTCCAGGAAAAGTAGACACCCCTCAATCATAAGGCCATGTACTATATTGGCCGAAGACCAATCGCCTCATGTTTTTAGTATTAGAAATATATAGCCATAAACTTGACTAAAGTGCTGCCATTTTAAGGTGACTGAAATCGCCATTTTGTTTTCTCTATAACGTTTGCTTTTTGCCTTCTGTTAAACTGTTTTGTTGAAATATTATTCTGCTCTACTAGTGCATAACGCAAGGCCGCGAGAGACATGTTGAAACATAACGTAGCAACCCAGACAGAAAAGCCCAGTCTCCTCCCTCGCATATCCTTGGAAGTAAGCAGCAAGGCATCCTAATCAGTCCACAGGTGCCAGTAAGTCTTGAAAACACCGTAGAAAGGCTAGAAGCGAACATTAATGACTTGAATTATGCTCTTCTTTGCGGCCCCCCTTTCCTGAGCCCTGGAGAGCCATGGAGAGCAAGTTGACCCCCAGTACACGAATAGAAACTAGGAGATAGCAAGGCCTGGAATGTGTCTCTCCCCTGCATGCAGCTTGCTTGCAAGAACAGAAGTATTGTGTTCTTTTAAACAAAGACTTGTGTCTGTAGGCTCGCGAAAATTGCAAACTGTTGCTAAATGAATGTTCGAAGGTGTCATACTAGTCACCATTGTCAATTCAAAGGAAATGTATTAGGGGCGGTATTGGATGTATCATTACTGATTACAAGATGCTTGATTTGTATATATGTAACTGTTGTATGATTCTTGTCTCTCTTGCATCCCCCGAGGTCTGGTAACACACGTCGCGGGACGTGGGACCCAGTTGGCCAACTGAGACTATTTGCTTTGCAATAAACCCTAGATTTTGGGAATACAACCTCATGTCTGGCGTATCAGTTCGTGTGTGGTGATTGTGCCTTGTTTCCATACGCGAGGGCCCCTCAGAGGCCCCTTCAAGATGGCGCCCTAATAGGGACCCTCCCCCACTTGTTCCATCGTGTACGTTGTAAAATAAGGAAGGCAGAGAGAACGGCGAGGACGGGACGATCGAGCCGGGATCAAGAGGTGTCCGGGGCGCCCCTGCTTAAGCGATGAGAGACTCCTTTGCAGATCTGCACACAACTGATCCCTGATCGACATGCCCAGCCAGAGAACAAGGAGGCGAGGGTCCCGAAACGAGGCAGAGTGAGCCAAGATACGCAGACACAACATCATTGGTTGCGTCAGTATACGGACAAATTGTGTCTTGAAAAGACAACTTGACTGATCAGGTAAGTCGTGCCCCGATTCAAAGTAATCCTGATATTGGTTGAGAGTTGATTTTGCAAAATCAAACACCCAGTGTAAGTTTGATTAGACAAGGGTAAGGTTAAAACATGCCTGGGGTATTGTCCACCATAGCAGGATTTTTCCGCTGCGGTAGACAATCTTTGGAAACTGGCCAGGTTGCGCCACCCGTAGGGATGCCGGCGTATGAGATGTATGTGAAATATGGTGTGGGAGCGATAATGTTTTGTGAGACTTGGCAAAGGCAAACCAGAAAACAGGAAGATTTTCAGTGGCCGAATCATGGGAGTTTTGAGATGACGAGAATAGATAACTTGGAGAAGGTGTTGATGAAAAAGAAAACACGTCCTGCAGCATTTGATATCCGTAGGGACTGGAAAAGGGAAGCTATGCTTCGTTGGAGAAGTAGAGAGAAACATGTGCGCAGGCATAAGTCGAAAGCAGAAAGAGCGGAAGAAAAGGAGGAGGAGGGGTGGAATGATAGTTTGAGAAAAACAAATAGACGTGAGCAGTTGAGTATAGAAAAAATATACCCACAACGAGAATTTCATTCATCAGATAAATTGATAAATAAAATATTGACTGATACAAAGCGAGGCCCAAGAGAAGAGACTAAAAAGACTGTGTCAGTAACTATTGCTCAGCCCCCTCCAATTGCTCAGCCCCTCCCAACTGACCAAATTCCAAAACACCCACAGACCACACAATCAGTGCCTCCCATTAGCCAGTCAGCACCGCAACAGACACTTCCCGTTCCCGTTGTCCCATCTGCACCTCCCACCCTAGAGATTGTTTCTGTCCCATCTGCCCCTCCTGTAATTGAACTTGAACTTGTTCAAACAAGAGAAGGGACTGGACAAAGTGGATGCGCGAGAGTGACTCGTAGTGCGATCAGCAAGGAGAGAAGACGGGAGCTGCAAGAGCAGGCAGAAATGTATATAAACGGGAATGATGAAACATCAGCGCTAGCTTCGATGTATGACTTCAGGAGGAGCAATGAAAGGCAGGCAGTTTTGGAATGCATGGGGGAATATTTAGTGGTGAGATGGAAACAGTTAATTGGGAGGCTACCACCACAACGATTGTTGGATTTGAATGCGTTAGCACATTGTAGAGATAGAGATGAAGAAATAAGGGAACATGTAGACCGACTTTTTGAACTTAAGAATGAACTTGATGATGAATATGCTGAAATGTTTTCCACGCCTGGGTATAGGAGTAAACATATTAGGAGAGATAGGAAGGAAGCAGTAGAGCCCTACATACAGCGGCAATTTTTGCTGTCGTCAAGACAGACAGGCGATAAATTAAAAGTATGTATACGGCAGGCGTTAAAATGGATTTCAGATCCTAGTATCCCCACAATGGAAATACATGAGAACTTTGATGAATACCCCTTGCTCATGAAAAGAAAAGCATTAGTTACAATGGTTCAATATTTGATAGACAAAGATATAGCTGAAAAGAAAGCCAGCCCCCTCCGAAATGATGGCAGCATATAAGAGAGCACTAGAACGTGGAACTGGGGAAACAGCCTTATCACTTGACTTGGGAATATTATTGCATATGAGAGAAGGGGGAGGAACAGAGAGTGCGGTATTTCCCATGAGAGAAGTCCCACCTACTTTTGTACCTAAAGTAGAGATTCCTGCAGTAGGCAACCAACCAGCGCGAGTAACGGAAGCACATTATACAGCACAATATGTGCACGTCCCCTTCTCCAGACAGGAAGTGAATAACATAAAACAGACGATTCATGATATAAGAAAGAATCCCGCGGGATTTTATAAAGAAGTAGAGTCCTGCCTGCAATCATCCGTGCTCACTATGGGTGACATGGATCTAATATTCCCAGTAATCCTACCAGCAGACATATGGAAGCAAATAAGGAAAGTGGATGATGAAACGGCCTATGGCGCCACATGGGCGAATTTAATACTGGAGGATAGGGATAAAGAGGTGGGGGGGAAAGCCGGGGCCAAACATGGTAGCATTACCAGCATGAATAATACAGAAATTGAAAGAAATTGTTCCAGAGAAAAGAATTCAATGGGACAAATTGACTGCATGTGTTCAGGGCAAGGATGAGTTAGCTACAGATTATTTTAATAGATTTGAGGAAGTATTCACAGACTTTAGTGGACAGGATGTGAGCACAGAAGCAGGGAAAAGACTATTTGTCGATAAGTATGTGAGACGGTTAATACTTCCAATTCAAAACTTAATAATGACATCAGAAAGTGCGTGGCAAGCAAAAACGTTGAGCGAAGTATTACATATGGCCCAATATTATGAGAAGAGAGTGAATACAGAGAAAGAGAAAGAGGTGAAGGATAGGGCGAATTTGAAAACAAGGGTGCTACTCCAGCAAGTGGCGGGACACAATAGAGGTAGAGGGAATGCACTAGGCAGAGGTAATTCGAACGTGCATGGAGGGCCTCTGGGATTAAATCAATGTGCGTATTGCAGAGAGGAAGGTCACTGGCGAGCGCAATGTCCCCATCTGCAAAATAGAAATGGGTATGGCCAGAGAAGACAGCATAGGGGGCATCCAGGAACAAATGGGCAGAATAGAAATAGCATGCAGCAGCACCAAAATAGCCAAGGGAATAGTGCCCAAAGTCAGAACCAAGATCAGAATCAAACTGCCTCTGCTCAGAATCAGAGCCATCAAAACACGCATAATGGGAATAGAGGAAGGGGCGGAAACATTTTTGACACTCAATCAAATGCGTACTATAATAACAGCAGCGATTACACATCGGATGATGTGTTGTTTCCCCAATAGGACAGCCCAAGACAGGGGTCGGAACCAGTGCCTATTCCCGTGAATCAGAAAGGACCCTACGTAGAAATGAAAGTCGGGACTAGAGAGCATAGCTTTCTTGTAGACACAGGGGCACAACAATGCTCGATAGATCATCACTTGGTTCCATAAATACCACTGTCAGGGCAAAGAAATATTTCAGTAGGGTTCGCAGGTACCCTAGTAATAAATCCAGTCTCCCAACCAGTACCAGTAACATTAGGTCCATTCACTGAATATTGTCCATTTCTCTTAACAGAAAACTGCGGGGAAAATTTGTTAGGATTAAATCTATTGAAAAAACTGAGTGCAGTTATCCACTGTACACCAGATGGAGTATTTTTGACCATTTCACCACAGAATGTACCAGTATCTGAATTTTTGTCCAAACCTTTGCCAGGAGAATTGAGTGAAGTGCCAACTTGTATATGGGCGATGAATGACAATGATGTGGGATGCTTGAAGATAGAGCCAGTGAAAATTGCTCTGAAAGAAGGAGTAACGTTACCGCGTATTCCACAGTTTAAAATCTCAGCAGAAGGAGAGAAAGGATTGAAAAGTATTGTGTCTGATTTGGTAAAATTGGGAGTGATTGAAGAGATAACAGGCAGCACTTACAACAGTCTCATTCTTCCGGTGTATAAAAAAGGAGGTAATGAGGTACCATATAATTTCATAATTGATCTCCGTGCATTAAACAAGGTAGTAGATCCTCAATTCCCATTGGTTCCAGATGTTACCACAATTTTAACAATGATTCCTGCCTCGGCAGAATACTTTAGTGTTATTGATTTGAAGAATGCTTTTTTCAGTATTCCAGTACACAAAGAATGTAGATATTTGTTTGCCTTCACGTTAGGAGGACGATCATTCACATTCACACACATTCCACAGGGCTACACAGAGAGTCCGAGTATTTACAGCAGAGCATTGAAAGAACAGCTAGACATGCTAGAATTACCGACAGGTTGTGTATTGTTACAGTATATAGATGACTTATTGATTGCCGCAGATACAGAGGAGATTTGTAAAAAGAGCACTCTTTTACTATTAACAAACTTAGCAGCGCATGGCCACAAAGCGAGCTTAAAGAAATTCCAATATTGTCGAAAGGAGGTGGTTTATTTGGGTTACCTACTTTCGAGAGAAGGGAGAAGACTGACGCCAGAGAGGATAGAAAGCATTTCTGGTATGCCTATTCCAAAAACACAAAAAGGAGTCAGAGCTATAATAGGCATGGCTTCTTATTGTCGGCAGTGGATTGTGAATTTTGCTTTGATTGTGAAGCCAATGGTGGAATTGACAAAAAATCATGTTGTGATGCCTTTGCAGTGGAATGAAGAATGTCAGAGAGCATTTGATCTGCTCAAAACTGCATTGTGTTCTGCTCCAGTTTTGGGCACACCAAATTATGAGAAAATGTTTAGATTGTTTGTAAATGAGAATAAAGGCTGCGCATTGGCTGTTTTGACACAGGAACAAGGTGGAAGAAATAGGCCATGCGGCTATTTTTCTTTTGCGATGGACCCTGTAGAGCGTGCATTACCACAATGTTTGTGAGCTGTTGCAGCGCCTGCTGCGTCAGTGAAACAAACGGAGGGAATGGTATTGGGGCACACCTTAATCTTGATGGTGCCACATGCCATAGACATTCTATTAAATAGAACACAGACGCAACACCTCACTTCTGCTAGATTGACTAAATACAAAATTGTCCTTTTTGCGCCACACATCCAAATTATGAGGTGTAGCGCTTTGAATCCTGCAGAATTAATGCCACTGCCTACGGAAGAACTTGGTGAGAATGAATCACCTCCCCACGATTGTTTAATGGTTACTGAGGAAGAAACGAAGGGAAGAATTGATTTAACAGACACCTCACAAAAAGAGCCAGATGGAGAGTTGTTTTGTGACGGCTCCTGTTTTAAACTACCTGATGGCACATCAACCGCTGCCTATGCTATCACCACGTTAAAGAGTATTGTGGAAAGTAAAAGAATCCCCTACAACTCTGCACAAGCAGCGGAGATAATAGCCTTAACCAGAGCCTGTGAGATTTCTGAAAATCTAAGTGTAAACATATATACTGACAGCCAGTACGCCTTTGGCGTGGTTCACAACTTTGGCCGATTCTGGGCAGAGAGGGGTTTCGTGACATCACATGGGGCCAGAATCCAACATGGCCCTTTGATTGTACGATTGCTGTCTGCACTTACATGTCCGAAGCATCTAGCAATAGTGAAATGTGAGGCGCATAAAAAAGTAACATGTAAAGTGGGAGAGGGAAACACATTTGCAGACAGAATTGCAAAGCAAACTGCCACTGATTTGGATACCAAAATGTTGACACTACAGTCTGAGGAGGTGCCCTGCATGATAGAGAATGGAATTGCTACTGTCAAAGAAATGCAGGCAGAAGCCACTGCTGATGAAATACAAGGGTGGGCTGAGGGCTCTGCTGAATTAGATCTAGAAGGTTGCTGGGTGGACAAGAAGAGTAGAAACTGGATGCTGCCCACCTCCTATGTAACTGCAATGGTCACGATGGCCCACAGCCTTACTCATATTTGTGTCAAAAAGATAGTTCAGCATCTAGCCACAGTATGGGAGAATGCACACATAAAGAAAAATGCAGAGAGACTGGTTCAGAACTGTATCACGTGTCTACAACACAATGTGGGGAAGGGAACAGTGACTCCAACAGGCAGTTTTGGTCCTCCCTCTATGCCTTTTGAGGTAATCCATTTTGATTTCATAGAGATGGAGAGAGGCCAAAACTTGAAGTATGTCCTAGTGGTCATATGTGCATTCAGTAAGTGGGTGGAAGCATATCCATTGAAAGACTGTACCGCCATGAGCACAGTGAAAGTAATGTTGAAGGAGTATTTCTCCCATTTTGGTCTGCCCGTGTCACGTGGTCAGATAACTGTCCGCATTTTGTGGGCGCAGTGATATTACAGATTTGCGCAGGTCTCCAGATTGATAAGCGATTCCATTGTTCTAGACACCCCATGAGTGCCGGTCTTATTGAACGCCACAACGGCATCTTGAAGTCCAAAATAAGCAAAATATGCACAGGAAACAAGTTAAGCTGGGTAGACGCATTACCAATAGCGTTATTGTGCATGCGTACATCTGTGCAGGCAAGAACTGGGCTCTCCCCTTATGAAATCGTGATGAGGAGACTGGCGAATGTTTGGTGTGCACCGCAGCTGAAACGGTTGAGGGAACTCGAATACCCTGTGCTCAGCATTTAATGTAAACTTTTAATACAAAAATTGCGTTTGAATCATCAGCAGGCGCAGGAGGCATTACCAATCCTGTATACTGGTCCGGGGCATGCACTGGAACCCGGAGATTGAGTCCTAATTAAGAATTTCAAAAGGAAGACATTGCTTGCACCAAGGTGGCGTGGACCCTATTTGATCGTCTTGACCATTCAGACTGCAATCCGAGTGGACGGGAAGAAAGCGTGGATTCATGCCACGCATGCTAAAAAGGTCCCAACACCATCTGAAAAACTGCCTGATCAAGACGGCCAGAAAGAGACGGTTGCCAGGTCTTTGCCACAAAATCTGCCTGATCCTGAAACAAAGCCTGAAAAGATTGCTATAAAAGAGGGAGGGCAAAGAGTGCCCCAACGTTGTCCAGCAGAATCTGCATCACTGCTGGCTGACACAAAACGTATACCACTGTGGCGCCCACCATCTTTTGTTGCGCCACAGCCTGAAACAAAATCTGCATCAACACTTTGACGCCCGCCATCATCTGTCATTGCGCCGCAGGCTGACTCCGAGTTTGAGTCTGGAAGTTTATCTGCACTATTCATTGATCACACGATACCAGGAGCAAGGCGGTATAATCTGCGGAACCGGAAGAAGGAGTGATCAAATCTTCATTTCTTTTGATCTTTGTTGCCTCTGTTTCCTATCACGGATGAAGTAGGAACCAGAGGCCTAGAGGAGAGCGGCGCGAGGGTTGTGCAAATCGGACAGCCCAAAAAAGCGAGGCTCCTCAGTGCTAAAAAAATCCATGTGCAGATCACCCCTTACGGACAAGAGGGGCTCACATGGTACGAAGGCAATTGATAACTGCTCTGGAGTTCTTTGAGCAATGTGCAAATGCACAGAGATCTTGCCCAATGCATAGCAATCGAGGCTGCTAAGAACTGGCTGAATAGACTGAGGACAATTACCGAACTTATTGACACTCGAACGAATGCAGCAAGAAGAGATATTCATGACGAACATTGCTGAAGAAGAAGAACCGTGAGAGGAAAATGCCGGAACTAGCTTTTGCCCCCTCCTGCACCACTGCTGATAATGAGTTAAACATGGAAACTAGAAAATTACACAAAAAGAATTGCCGAAAAAATTGTATGCTGATTTTAACAATAGTCATGTGTATGATGAGTATGCTAGCCCCAATAATGACAGTACTGGTATTATGGTACTTAGAGGAAATGCACCCATTAGAAGTTCTCTTGCCTGTAAGAAACATCTCCACTGAGGAAAGGCCGGTTCATGTAATTACCCACACTCTGTCCGCAAAGGAAGAAAGACATAGGGATAGGGAAGGATATGGTAACAATACATTACTGCAAATAATGAATATGACACATTCAATTCTGAGAAAGAATAATTGTTGGGTGTGTGCCCATTTGCCACAGCATGGTGGTAAAGGAATAGGTTGGTACGTGCAGGGAAATGGAATAAAAGTGAAACGGGTCAATTAGATAGCACAAACATGAATGAATTTGAAGAGATAATTATGAAACCTGTAGGTTGCTCCATATTTCATAGAGCACGAATAATGACACCAAAAATTACACCTTTCAAACTTATGCCACAAGATAGATTTTTTGCGCCATATAAATCATCTGTAATCACGTTTCATATGAGATTAGAAGGAAATAAAGATGCAGTGCCCTCCTCCTACATAGCAAATTACAGCTCACATTCTGTGCCTTTTTGCTTATGAAAGAAAGGCTCCTATTCAGTAGGGAAATTCACTAGATGCATGAATATAGCGATTCTTGATAGGGAAGTAGAACCTGTATATGTAGGTGATCCTGTGTATTTTATCTGTGGAGAAAAAGCGTATCCCTGGTTGCCTAGGAACTGGGGAGGTACTTGCTATTTAGGACTTTTGTTCCCAGGAGTGTTTCTTTTAAAAACAACAAACATAGCCAAACTATCTAGATCTAGGCCACGGAGAAGTAATGAAGGAGGATTGATTGCGGAAGACGTAGCAAAATCATTCGTACCATTTATGGCCCAAGCAATAAACTCCTATAATATACGACAACTATCCAGAATCATGGAGAAAACAATAAATGGAACAACAGATATATTATACAACATGACATTAGAGGAGAAAGGGATTAGATTAATGACACTTCAAAATAGAATGGCTCTTGATGTAATCCTGGTTGATCGTGGCAGTGTTTGCAAAATCGTGGGATCAGCGTGTTGTGTATTTGTAAATGACTCCTCCCCTACGATTTTTGAGGCGATAAGAAAATTGCACGTCTTGAGCTCTGAACTCCATACCCATGAAGGGGGTTGGGATATAGGCTCCTGGTTCTGGGAGATATTATATTCATGGGGATGGAAATTATTTGCGATCCTAGTAGCAGTGCTCGCAATATTCATGACATGTTGTTGTTGCATACGCTGCTTACCCATAATATGCACTGAAATAAGTGAAGAGTGTGTACAGATGATAAGAAAAAAGAACACTATTGAATCAAGTACCCATGGTAATGAGGAATTAAAAACAGTTAAAGAATTCATGTCAATCAACATTGACAACAACAAAAGGAAAACTAATAATGCACAAGATTCAGAATCAGAATCAGAATCAGATACTTGGTCAGAAGAGGATGCAATGTATGGATGAGGCGTTTGGCATACGGCCAAAAGGAGGGTTTGTCGGTCCAGGAAAAGTAGACACCCCTCAATCATAAGGCCATGTACTATATTGGCCGAAGACCAATCGCCTCATGTGTTCAGTATTAGAAATATATAGCTATAAGCTTGACTAAAGTGCGGCCATTTTAAGGTGACTGAAATTGCCATTTTGTTTTCTCTATAACGTTTGCTTTTTGCCTTCTGTTAAACTGTTTTGTTGAAATATTATTCTGCTCTACTAGTGCATAACGCAAGGCCGTGAGATAAATGTTGAAACATAACGTAGCAACACAGACAGAAATGCCCGGTCTCCTCCCTCGCACATCCTTGGAATTAAGCAGCAAGGCATCAGAATCAGTCCACAGGTGCCAGTTAGTCTCGAAAACACAGTAGAAAGGCTATAAGCGAACATTAATGACTTGAATTATGCTCTTCTTTGCGGCCCCCTCTTTTCTGAGCCCTGTAGAGCCCTGGAGAGCAAGTTGACCCTCAGTACACAAATAGAAACTAGGAGATAGCAAGGCCTGGAATGTGTCTCTCCCCTGCACGCAACTTGCTTGCAAGAACAGAAGCATTGTGTTCTTTTAAACAAAGACTTGTGTCTGTAGGCTCGCGAAAATTGCAAACTGTTGCTAAATGAATGTTCGAAGGTGTCATACTCGTCACCATCGTCAATTATCGTGCCCAATTCAAAGGAAATCTATTAGGGGCGCTATTGGATGTGTCACTACTGATTACAAGATGCTTGATTTGTATATATGTAACTGTTGTATGATTCTCGTCTCTCTTGCGTCCCCCAAGGTCTGGTAACACACGTCGCGGGACGTGGGACCCAGTTGGCCAACTGAGACTATTTGCTTTGTAATAAAGCCTAGAATACAACCTTGTGTCTGGCGTATCAGTTCGTGTGGTGATTGTGCCTTGTTTCCATACGCGAGGGTCCCTCAGGGGCCCCTTCAGGGAGACACATGTGGTACCATGACAACCAGAGCAAAATGGGCCCTGGAGGAATTTGAACTTCACATAAATTAGTTGCAGCTACTGCCGATCATTTTCAGTCAAAAATCGAATGCTGTAAGCAGCCCTACAGATAAAAATAGGCAAACATTCCCAAAAAATAACAACAGGGAAAACAAATTCTCCCAACAAAAAATAGGAAACAGACCTTGTGCCCCTGCTTTCACCTACGCAGCTCCATGGATATATTTGACCAGTAATGCACATAGCACCACAGGAAGCAGCTACTGTTATAGTTGCCTGATCAGAGGGAAGAAACCTGTTTCCTTTAATGTGCATGAATGACTTGGTGCACAGAAATAATTGTTGGAAAATACATTTTTCCCCACTTATAAAATACTCTCATTGGGAATTCGAAATACATTTTTACTCCCCAAATAATCATTTTACTCCAAACTTTAAAAAATAAAGAGTAAAATGCTCCCACATCCAAATCTTATCTGGGGCACTGGCTGTAAGCAGTGCAATGCTGTGTGTTGCTCAGGATGAGAAATATCTCAGCAGTGAGGTATATCCGTCATCAGGGAAGCACAAGGCTCAGCAGTGAGGTATATCAGTCATGAGGGAGGCACAAGGATGCATCTTTTAGTTGGACTGGCCAAGGACCTTTGGCACGATTGTCGGATGAAGGTCATTTTGGTTCAAGCTGAATATTTCCCAGGCCTGCCGAACAGTATGGCACACTGGAACTCGAGATTCCTGAGAGATTCCAGTCTTTGGGAACTACACAAGGAGTGGAGATATTTTCTGGCGCAGATGTAGAAAGACAGGTTTTTCTGGGGCGGTTGGAGACTTTGGGCCTCATTACGAGAAGTGTGTTAAAAACCGGGTCATTACCGGCATGGAGGAATGAGCGGATCCGTGCTCGTTTGACGCAGCTAATAGCGGCTGATTACGAGTGCGCGAGCACGCGCGAACCCCCATGCCGGTAATGGCCATACCACCATGCCGCTAAAGGCCCTCCAACCCCCGATATCGCCATCACGGGCCCGCCCATACCGCCTCCGCCTATGAAACCCCCCTTAATACCGTCCCGGTAATAACATCATGCTAATACCGGGCTCGTAATACCGGACCCGGAAGTAACGTCATTGCGTCGGAACGGGAAATGCGCCGGCGGCCATCTTCAAAAACACAATCCATTCAAATCCTCCCAAACCACCAGTGTTTACCAGGAGAGACCAGGGCCTTCCAAATCACCATGTCCAAGGCAAGCAGAAAATCAAACCTCCGCCTGCACAAGAAGCGTTTTTCAGATGAAGAACTAAACATGTTGGCGGACACCCTTGCTGCCCATGCTGAGGACATAAATACCCATAACCTCAAGAGGGAGGCACAGCAAAGGAAAAAGGAGATTTTGGAGGAGGTAGCCCGCAAGGTATCTGCGGCCGGCACCACCCCACGGACAGTCAAAGACTGTAAGAAAAGGTGGGATGACCTCCGCCTTAGGGTACGAAACATCCTGGCCAGCAATCGGAGGGAGGCCATGGCCACAGGCGGGGGTGCCTACTCCCCGATTAAACAAATGCGCTGGGAGATGACGTGTAGTACCTTCATCCAGATGGAGTCCATCGAGGGCTTTGGGGAGCACCATATAATGCATCTTGCATGTTACACCATCACTGATGCCCTGCATCTCTTCTACCCACCAGGCACCGATGGAGAAGATGCCAGTGAGGAACCATCCACAAGGGCATCCATGTCCCAGGCCAAGACAACAGCCACAGGCAAAACCACCTCCGGCCCAGCCTCGCATCCCACACCAGGGACGCACATGAGGGCCCCACAGCTACGCCTGAGACGGGGACCACCTAGCTGGCAACACCAGCGGAAGGGGAGGCCAGTGGCACCCACTCTGCGGAAACAAGTTCTGTGGCCGAGGCAACAGCCACAGCACCACTGAGCGACATTGAAATTAGAGCAGAGGAATATGTTGATGAGGAAGGCCTTACCCATGTGGAATGTGCAGGCACCCCCAAGCCCCATGTCCACCCCCACACCCCACATTCAGGCCACACCCACCAGCACCATAGTGGATCCTGCTCTCCACACCTCAGACCTGAGCACCACCCCCAAGACCAGCCCTGTTAATGCACGCCCAGTCGCAGCACCCTCAACATCTGCTGCTCCCACCGATCTTGAGGCACGGCTAGCAAGGGTGGAGGCAAGACAGGACTCCATGCTGGAACTTGTCAGACAGTATGTGGCAGAGGGAGAGGATACGAGGCGGGAGACAGCACAGGCAATAGCAGGGAACACTGCCACCATTAATGCATCTGCAGTGATGATGCGTGACAGTTTGGGGGTGGTCACGCAGGTTTCTGACCTCAAGCCTGCAGTACATCCAGCAGCAACAAACCGCGCCAGCCATACAAATCGCTACGGCATCCACCCCCTCCTCCACACCCGCTTCGTCTGCACCCTCCAGCCCTGTGCATCTGACAAGGCGCAGTGCGAGGCAGTCAGAAATGCTGCCCCCGGACACCAAGAAAGCAAGGAAATGGTGTGGAACAACAATGGGAGTGGGAGAGATGGTGTTGGTGGTGTATAGGTGTTTAAAGGGGTGTTCTTTGGGGGTTATGGGGAGTTCTTTGGGGGGTATGGGGAGTTCTTTGGGGGTATGGGTAGTTTTGGTATTTAGGTGGGGGAGAGGGGTAGCACTTTACTGTAGTTCACATTAATACACCCGTTGTGTAAAAATCATTTCATGCCTGGACATTGTTCATTTCGTGTGTATCCATTTCATTCATGTCAGTGCACAGTGCCCAACTCCCCACATCCCCTGTGTGCATGTCCTCATGGATCCAGTGCTCAGTGTAGCACTGACACATATCCATCAACGTCCCTGTGGTTCAGAAGTATTCGTCAATCAGTGATTGGCGAACAGCATGGCCATCTTGTGCATCACGTACTGGCAGGGGTGCTGCTTCAACTCCATCTTCATCCTCATCATCCACACCCGGTGCATGCATGTCAATGTCAGGTGGCAGCGGTACATTTCTCCGGACGCACATGTTGTGCAGCATGACACAGGCCATGGTGATCTTTGCCACCTTCTCAGTCCTATAAAGGAGTGCTCCCCCAGACCTGCTTAGGCAGTGGAAACGCACCTTCAACAGCCCAAAGTTCTGCTCAATCACTACAAGGGTACGGGTATGTACTCTTCATGGCTGTTCCGCGGGTTCCGGACAAGGGTAAGTAGCCACGGCTTCAAGGGATATCTACCATCACCTGCATGCAAATACAAAGAGGCCTGTGTGAGTCACTCTGAGCATCCACCTTCAGGATTCACAGCCGTGGCTGCAGCAATTTGGTGTTGACATGCACATGTCCCTGTGCGTATGCACATATGTTATTTAGATGAATAGTACACTGCAATTTGTTGTGCTACTCTGGATGGCGGTGAACTAATGATGCAGGTTGTCTATTTGCATGCTGTTGCGGATGTACTGTGGATGCAGGATGATGTTTTGCCTCCCACGATTGCTGTGTATGCTACTCTGTGCATAATCACACTGGCCACATTGGCACAGTTGCAGCCATGTTTGGTCATGCATTGCTTGACATACCCCTGATGGCCAGGTTGTGCGTCTTACATGTTGTCATTGATATAGGGCATTGGTAAAATGTGTGGCAGTGATGTGTCATGTTCGGGTTGGGAGGTTCTGGTCAGGTGTGTTTGGCTCTGCGTGCATTCTCCACTCACCGCCCATTCCCACCCTGGTGGAGCATGTATCCCCCCACCTCACAACCCCAATGCACTGCCGTGGGCCAGTCAGGCAACTCACCAAGCAGCCAGGCACGTCGTCCAGCACGTTGCTCCATGTGACGGGTAGCTTGGAGTTACGCAGCACCATGGCATCATGTGTCGATCCGGGATATCGGGCGCAACAATGTGTGATGATCTTGCTGGAGTCACATACCATCTGCACATTGATGGAGTGGTATTGCTTGCAATTGCGGTACACCGCCTCCAGGGCATGGGGGACTACCAATTCTACATGGGTGCAGTCGAGGGCACCAACGCAATTGGGCATAACTGCCAGTGCATGGAAGCCTACTTTGTTGTCGGCAATCTCCTGGGCAGTCCGTGGTAGGGATATGTGGGTGCTAGCGTGCTTCAGGAGGGCATCCAGCACTTGGGTCAGCATACGTGAAAAGAGTGGTTGTGAAATGCCATGCAGCAGGCCCACTGTGTGCTGGTAGGTGCCTGTGGCAAGGAAGTGGAGCACAGACACCACCTTTAGTAGCGGGGGGATGGCAGTGCGTATTTCGATGAGGCTGACGATGTCATCATGTATCATGTCCACAGTGGTGGTGATGGTGTCACGGTCCAACCGGTACAGGGTGTGGATCTGCTCAGGGGTTAGATTGAATGGACTGGGTCTGATGCAAGGGATTGGTGGCTGCCTACAAGGTACTACTGGCTGCACTGGTGGTAATTGCTGTGCCTGTCTCACCCTCCTTCTCCTCCTGTGTCTCCTCTGTGCTGCCTGTGGCTGTTGTTGTAATTGGTGTTGTTGCTGTAGTTGTAGCAGTATAGGCATGTCCTCCAGCCCCATGATTGCAACAGCTAGTGGTATCATTTTGGTGTGGGAAGGGGTGTGGTGAGTGGGTGTGCTCCTTTTATACTGGGACAGGCTCCATTGACTCCACCTGTGGTGATTGTGTGCACCTGTAGCAGTTGCCTTGACTTCAGGTTGCTGTTTATGGGTGGTCCGCGATACCTGTATGGCTGCCATTGTGCAGGCCCTAATTACCGCCTTCGGGATGCTAGTAATTGCATGCCCGCGTGAGTTGTGATGTCCTCCTATTACCGACATCCCGGTATTTGCTCCAAGGAGGGGCGCGTGTATGCGCGTGAGCCGGTATGAAGGGGCGCGGTACGGCGGGGGCAGTATTGGCGGGTTGTCGGGTCGTAATGGCCCGGACCCGTTAACGATGCCGGTAATACCATTCCGCCTTCCTATTTTCATTACCTCCATTCTCGTAATGAGGCCCTTTAACTGTAGTTCTTGGTCTTCCTTTATAAAAAGGGCGATGTGTGATCTTTGTGAAAGCATCATTTTTGCAATTCTCATTGCGATGATACACTTGTGCAATGGAATGCTGCTTCCCTTTCCTGCCTCTCCGGGGGACAAGCCCACAACTTCCATCCATTTACAACCCATAACCTTCCACCCCATCTCCCCACTCACCTTTCACAGGGGAAATCCCCTAAACCTGTGCCATTCCCTCCACCCCTTCACCTATCCGCACCCCCGTCCGTTCCACTCCCCAGTCTGCTTTCCACTTTCGTTCTCCTCCCCTCCTCTTACCACTTGCAGTGGGGAGTCGTGCCCTAAAACACTTGTCTATGGACGCGATATAAATAAAATATCATATCATATTATATCATACCTTCTCTGCTGGCCCAGCCCACCCTGTTCCCTTTTGCTTGCCATGAATTATGCAGAGGATGTTTTGTACCCATGTATATGTGCATCGGCCCCTGTGCAATTCACAGGGATTACCACACGAAAACACTACAGGTTTGCTTGGAACAGCTGGAGTACCAGGTGCATAGTTCCAGTCGCTTTTGTGTAGGTAGGCAACTTCCTATCCATGCTAGACACAGAAAGCAGAGCTAATAGGCCCATGGATTTATACAGGTCATGCATTTCAACAGGCATTCAATAGCAGAAATGTTTGCAGCAGGTCATCATCCTCTCGATAATAGGCTATGTTAAAAAGTATGTCCCAGGTGAAGCTTTGAACCGCCAAGTATTCCACTTTGTGGGACACAAAGAGAATCTGATGTGCATTACAGGACAGCTGGATAACAACCTTCTGTCCAGAAAGGTCTGATCAACTAAACTGGCTATGCTGTATGCCAAATCCTGTCAAAGGGTATCAGACGTAAAGGCTTTGGAAATGGGGAGAAAGCGTTTCTCCCCAGAAGAGGTTAGCTTTCATATTTCTCACCTGAAAATAGGAACCACGACAGCGTGTTACCCAGCTATTCCTGACCAATAGAAACTATGCACTGTCCCATTCCTCAAAGCAGACAAGCTAATGACAGCAAGTCTTGGGCCAATGAGGGAAATTCAATTGCTAGTGAGTCTTACCAAACCACGTAAAGCAGTCCGTTGTCCCATCTTAGCAAGGTGGAGCAATGACCTATGGAATAAGTGGGTATAAACATGCAGAAATGTGGTGGTCACTGAACCAGGTGTGGGCTATACTGGCCTCGAAAGCCTTTGCTATAGGGGTCAAGTTGGAATATGTTATGAAGGCAGCAGACGGTTCAGGAGAATCAGCGTTTAAGAGTTCCTGCTTTACGCCAAACGAGCAAGTGGCTTGGTTAGTAGTAAGTCAGCTTTGAGGAGGTATAACACAAGGCTCCGGTCCTGGCACAGAATACAGATTTTGCATACTAAAATTGTGGAAAGTAATCATTTTATTAAAGACACAGAGGCAAAGTATTATCACATCATTGCCCCATAGAACTAGTTTGAAATGAGGAGAGCGTCTCACACTCCATGATACAATAGCAATGCTTTGTACAATGTTTTCATACATGACTGTGCTGTGCAAACTGCCCTTTGCAAGAGCATGCATAATTATGAGGAAAATGTTCTTGCCAAAGTTCTTTATGGTGTCATAGCAGCTGTGCTATGATAAATGTATATATTAAAGAGTATCCCTGCCCGCCTGAGACTTAACTGGGGTGTATTTACGGTTTCTTCCAGGAACTGAGTCCGAGACGGCATAGTGTGTCACAGAGGGTCAGTCCGAGCGGTATTCCTTTCCGTACAACAAGGAATGTCTTGCCTGAGAGCCTGAGCATTGCAAGCGTTTTTATCAAGTAATCCTCCCAACAAAGAAATCCCGAGTAAAGTGCGTTATGCATTCTGTATTGTTGACTTCAATTCTGTCAGGATGCCAGAGAAATGTCAGTGTAGCACATGCTATGCTAAACGTGTGGCATTTTTGTTTCGTTTTACTGTGCTAGTAGATATCTGCGGCCTTCCCCGTTTCCTGTTTCCTCCAATGTAGAACAATGGCGACCTCAGTAGAACTGCTGTGACGTTCTATCTATCGTCCTCATTGTTATGGGCCTACGCGGTATCCGCAGGCCGGCAGTACAGGACACACACGGACACACCTCCATCTGCTCCGGGATCCGCTGCCGCACGTGCCAGCGTGACACCCATTTAGTTCGGCACCGTCATGACGTTCCCCTTAAAGGGGCAACACCGCACTCGTGTGGAAAAAGAAGCGAACTCCTGCTTTTCATGAAATGGCTTCAACGACTGCATTCGTTCTTCCCGAAAATTTTGCAATCTGTGTGAAAGCACTCGGTCGGGTGCGATACCAAGGTCAGTGTACAACTAGAAATGTGTTGTTTAAAGCAGGAACAACAAAGTTCTTAAAAACACCATATTCTGAAACAGAATGGCCCTCATTCCAAGGTTGGTATTAGCGCCATGACTACCACAAATAACGAGCCTGTGTCCGCCCTCGTTCAATGGGGACTTACTGGTCCAGTCCGACCTTGGCGGGACCGGTAAATCCCCATTGAAAAAGCCATTCCCCATTCCCATTTGAGCCTCCATAGGGCTCAATGGGAAGGGGCAAGGCGCTAATAATGGTACTGCAAATTGCGGTACCGTTATTAGCTCTGAAGTCCCTTAACAGGCCCCGTCCATAACGCCTGGTAAAAAATAGGGCGCAAAGGGATTACCGGCACCAATGTCCTTAACGGTGCCCGGTATCCCTTTGCGTCCACCTCGTAATGAGGCCCAATGTATGTGATACTGACATGAAAGTGATTTACGGCCTGACAACAGCCCTGCTGACCGCCAGGAATGCAAGGCAGGCCCACACGCTGCCAACCATAGGCAGACCTGACGTGGAATGACTATAAAGAGGCATGCGGGCTATGCAACGGGCCAGTTACTGCACCCAGCGCCCCAGTAGCGTACCAAGAGACAGGGACCGGGGCGGGGGGCGGTGATGGGTTTGCTTGCCCGTCCCAGTGGCTCTTTTATGAGCCAGACCAGGACATTTGACAGCGGGACAACTTTCCAGTTCGGCAGAACAATGAGGATGCCAGCATACATGCCAACATTCAGGCGCACTTGGGAGGGAGATTTCCACAGGGAAATCGGGAGACGTATCCAATGCATTAGGGCAACAGTTAATTTAGGCGGCATACTGTGAAAAATAGCAATATGTCTCCCGCCTAAATCGGGAGGGTTGGCATGTATGTGCCAGGCAGGAGCATGAGGCATTGTTTTTGCTAATTTGTACTACTATTCTATTTGTAACTAAGCTCCTCACAAGCAACAGCGCTACGATGCCCAAGGGCTGCCTGTGCGCTATACAAATGTAAAAATAAATAAATAAATACTGTTGGTTTATAATACTTGCCCAAAGAAACGTCATGCCACGGTTAGAAAGGGCTAGACTGGCTTCCCCCAAATGCCAGTCTAGCCAAGCCAGGAAAGATGTGTTGCCCACATCTTTCCGGCCCCACTCTGCTCAGAGTTGATGTCAGTGGCTCTGCCTGGCAGGGTACTCGTGCAGCACTAGACACACATCCATGTACAGGCCTAGAAGAGGTGACAAAGTCAGACATCATGATGCAGTCTCCTCATCCATGTCACCGCCGGCAGCAAGGAAGGCTGGCTCAAACCTGTGATGCCAGAGAGCTCAGAGGCCTTGCACATTATATCCAGATGTTCCATAGTTGTCTGAGACCTGAGTTTGAGGTGGCATTTCTGGGACACAGATGGGCATCATGGCATGAGCGACTGGAAATGTTTTTAGCAGTGGCTGGTGTGACAATGATGTTGAAGCTTTTCCTCCATGCAGTTAGTGAGGTTCATAAACTCTTTAAACCCTTCCTCAGAGAAATGGATCATATATTGACATGGGCACCTTTGACAAATTACTTCACCCCAATGGTGAACTTCGACTATGAGAGTTTCCAGACGAGACAGGCTCAGCAACCGCCAACGGAATCATTGGATGCCTTCTACACAAGGTTAAGACACTTGGCTTCCAGTTGTGTGTTCCCGGAAGAAGAGGGGGAAATAAGAGGCCTAATAATCCAAAAGTGCTTCTCCACACACCCGAGGAAACAGAACCTGAAGGAGTCTGGGTTACCCCTTTTCTGGATCCTGGAACTGGGAAAAGCGCAGGAGCTCTCAATTTCTAGGGACACACACCTGGAGGTCGGCCCATTATACACATGCAACCAGATGTGCCAAAGGGATTTGTGAATGTTTAAACGATTTTCTTAAGGATAGGACAGCAAGATTAAGATTACTTTACTTGAAAGAAGGGGTGGTTATGTTGCCTACCCCTTGCACTATATGCACTGCAATATCAGCCTGGCTAGAACACCTCTTAACTCCTCATGAGGTGGTGACTGGGCGCCAAATGAGTACACCACTCGCTCCTCCAACTAGGTTAGAAACTGATGCCCACAGTGTAGCGAAGACATTAGGTAATGAGATGCATAATTATCTGGCAATCTAGTGTTTCTTTTATTTCTCAACAGATTAAGAACCGAAGGGAGCAGTCAAAGATGAATGAAGAAGAAAGCCATCCAATTGATCCAGACTGCCTATTGAAACCACCTAGTTTGTATCCAGGGGACCAGGTGCTGATGCGTACATTTGTTTGCACCTGGAATAAACCCTGTTTTGAGGGACCCTACGAGGTAGAAGAAGTTACTTCAACAGCTGTCAAGCTTCAAGGAATGCGGGCCTGACTGCACCTACACAACACCAAACCACACAAAGGAGAAACCTTCACCCCTCCTGCATCTCCTGACAGTGAAGCAAGAGAAGTTCCATGCATGCAAACCAGATCAACAACCAAGATAAAAGAAAAAGAGTCTATGGAATAACAAAACACTTTTGAATCAAAAATCGAAATTTCTTAAATCTAATAAGGAATGAATGGACTTGCAGCTATCCTGGAACTTATTTTAGATAGGACCAAGGAACAATTTTTTGATGTACCGGGTCCAAAGGAAAAGGAACACTCTGCATCTTCTATGCTGCCAATCACAATAACATTGCACACATTCTTGTATGCTGTTTTCACCGATATATTACCTTTTTACCCAGCTCTGATAAGATGACACGTGGACCTGTGACATTTCTTGACAATCCTAAAAACAATCATATTATTTTCAGAATTATTGTGGCAATTATTTTACAGTTTTTGATATAAAAATGTGATTTATAAAAAATAACAAGATTTCAGATTGAATTAAAACAAGATGGGAAGGTTCCAAAATAAAAGAGATTCACTACCATCAGGAAAATCAATGAGTTTTTCTGGAATAGTAATTGTAATGTCATTCTGTATTATGATTTGTCTTTTCTTCCTTATTACTATGGCATTTAGACACATAATGATTAAGAATGCAGATACAATGGGTGACAATGAAAAAGAAATGTGGATTCCTAACAAAAGCACAAGCAGCATCTTTCCTGATTTAACTAAACAAATTGTTTGACTCAAAGAGATGCTGGTGAAGATAATGAAAATATAAATACATATCTTGATAATTCGCCCCATTTAAACAATCACATGGGGTACCAGCACATGAAGGAGGTGGGAGAGAGAACAACGGATGAAAGCTGCCTTGTATGTTCTCCCATCTCCTATGCCATGAACATAGCCAGAACATTAATTGCAAGATAAATGCCTGCACTTGATGCAAAGTGTCTGAGTCAACTAGCAGAGTGCACAACCAGAGGACAATTTGAAGGAAGATGGCCAACTCTACGATGGCGATTGAGAAGAACATTTCCACATCAAGATGCTTATGTGAAAACACAAAATATGGAAACAGGAATAGGCTGGACAAACAAGATGCGTGTGTATTCATCCCTGGCTGGAGAAAAAGTAAAATTTGTCAAAACGAGGAGAATGGAATGTTCGGACAAAGTGGAAAGAGCAGGAGTACCAGTAAAGGATGGGGAGAAGGAATGCTATCTTGCACTGCACACCTATTGCAGAAGGAACCAGTAAGCATAGTGCAAATAGTAAATGACATGCCTAAAGTCATGGGCCAAGTATTCTAAACTACTGACATGTGTTCACAATGAAACAGGACCACTGTGCATAGTACCACTAAATAATGCAACATCATGCTTCAGGAATAAAAGCCTGGTTCTGGTTGGAGAAAATAAAGATGTAAGGAGATAAGAGAAGTACCAGGAATTAATGGAGGAACTGCTGTGCTGATGGATTGATATTGGGCCTGTGGATCTAGAGCTTATTTGCAGCTGCCCGAGAATTGGGGAGGAATATGTTCTATTGCAATCATACATGTTCCTGCATTAGTAATTCCCCAAAGTGACCTCCATATTCATGAGTTCCGAAATATAGATGAAATCAGAGGAAGAAGCGATCGCTCAACCTCTGTCGGCTGAAGAGGGAGAACTATTTCTCATTGACGTCAATAGAATCATATAACAATATTTCAGATGAGCATACGTTATTCAGCATGCTGGCAATTATAATGACATCTACACTTATTAAAGGACTCCAGACTGCAGTGAATGCCAAGTGGTTACAGATTACCAGGTGGCTGCTGCTGCAAACAATGAACATGACCATAAAAGGATTTAACATAATTAAAGAAGAACTGAGGGCCATTAGGCTTCTGACCCTCCAGAGTAGATATGTGCTCAACTTAATTACAGCAATGGAAGAAGGCATGTGTGCCAAGGTCTGGCCTTCTTGCTGTACCTTCACACCTTTTCATGATGGGGAAAATGGGACCCTGACAGGAGCAATAACTATGCTGACAACCCTGCATACGAAGATGGAGGATGAAGTTGATGAGACACCAGGATACGACTGTTTTTCCTCTCTGTTCTCATGGATCCCAACTTGGCTGGCAAATGCTTTTAAGCTACTTGGAGCAATACTAGTGTTGGTATTGCTAGGTATGCTAGGATTCTGTCTCATAAGGATTATTTTGGGACAATGTCAGAAGATATCCAAGAAGGCTATTGTGATGAAGATAATGATCAATATATATGCTGAAACTGGTGAACAATTGCAAAATGAGAAAAGCACCCGTGAGAACATAAAAAGAAGTCCCCTGACACCCCTAGGAATGGAATACTTTTATCCTAAGGATCACAATAAATACATAGGACGTTAGATATTCTATCAACCATCTGGGGATTGTTGCCATATGACTTGGAGTGTGGATGAACATATAAAGAATGCAGGTCACCTGAGGCGGGTGACAGAGATATGGATCCCAAAGAAACCACAGTATGAAGAGAAGATAAAGAAGATTGTATTTGTATTTATTTGTAGTGGCCACCTTGCCTTGAGGCATCTGGGTGCATAATTTGCAAGGTAATGGTTACATACAGGAAAGCCAATTTCCTAGGGGGAAAGCAAATCTTAACAATGAAAAAGCTGAACTTAAGACAGAATACATGTTACAGACAAGTACATTGTTACATTGGTTACTATAGACATTTTTGGTAGTATTACTAGGGCATACTGCAGAGTAAACTAGCAAGCGAGGATATATAGATGTTACAGGTGCAAAGGAAGGCAAGGCCTCCAATAAAACATAGAACCATAATAGTTTATGTATGTTAGGTGGATGAGGTCGATGCGTCAAGCTCAAAGAGCCAGAGTTTGATTTTGTTCTTTAAGGAATTGATGGACGGTTCCGTTCTGAGTGTGGTAGGTATTGTGTTCCAGAGTTTGGCCGCAAGTACTGGGAACTTGCTCCCCCAGCTGTCTGAAGCTTGAAGCTAGGTATAGTCAGTGTGTGGACATGGGCTGACCCCAAGGGTCTGTTGGCAGTGTGCCACATGAAGCGATTGGCCAGGTAAGCGGGTGCCAGATTGTTCTGGGCCTTGTAAGTTAAAGCAAGAGTTTGAGCGATATTCGGTGAACAACGGGGAGCCAATGTAAGTTGCAGCTTGTATCAGAGATGTGTGATCTCCTCGGAAAGTTAAGGGCAGCCCTGATGGCATTATTCTGGGTAACTTGTCAATGTTTCTTTGAAGAGGAGAAGGTGGTTGAGGACTCGACCAGAGGGGGAATGTAGAGGAGCAGGTGGGCATGTCATCCCTAGCACCCGACCCTCACCTCCATCATACTGGAACAGCAGGAGAAGAGCCCTATGTGGCACATTAGGTATCATCCCAATACCACATTGAGTGTATGAGAGAAAATATACACTCAGACAACTGTATCGAATGTACCCACACACTGAAAGGGTGGAAGGATGTCTGCACACTCCATTGGACATCATACAGTTATAAGTGTAGAGGAGGCCCCAAGTATAGCTGGCACTCCCACCGTCCATTTTGAAGTACCAGGAACGTTCACTCTGAGATATGTGACATGTGATGAGCAAATAAACCAGCAGAGACCCGCAGTGGGGCTCTGTCCAGTACCTATCAGAAGAACAGCACCTATTGAAGGTCCAGTACCAAGGAAACCATGCACAGTAAGGTATCCATTGAGGAAGCCATATCAACCAATAAAACAAAATGAAGATCGTCTGAGTACAGTCCCAGAAAAAAACAAAAAGGTCTTAATGAAAGACAAATGGTGACGTCACGAGAACCCGGACTGACCCACATATATAAGAAATGACGACTAGAGAATGACATAAAGAGACGAAACGCCATGAGACAAGGATATCGTGAACCTAAAGTGAAAGGACGATGTCAAATGTAAGAAGCTTAAGTCACGAGCAAAATGAAGATATTCAACCAAGTTTACACGTGTACATATGCTTGGAACCGCAAGAAAGCTAAGAAAATAGTGCGGCTTGCTATGCTTAGTAGAAAGATAGTGTGGCAAGCGCCACTATACATCATCTACCTCAAAGAAGTACGTTATATAAATATACTTCCACTTTGCACAAGAAGCAGAATCAACCAAAAGGTTATTAAAAGGCCACACGAGAAGAGTTTCATATTTGGTGAAATCGAGACTACAGCGGCAGAAACGAAACTCAGCAGAGGCACATCGTGCCTGGAGAACCAAGGTCGTATCTGTCAAGATGGACAAACAGTGGCCACAATTCAATGAAGCAAAGAACAGAATACACTGCTCTGAAGGGCCAAGATAAGAAGCCGGAGGTAGGAGGTGGGTGAAACGAAAGTCAAACACACAAATTGTACGAAGAGGATTCAAATTCATGGTGTCTGAACCATGTGACTAGCCTAGCGAGCAGAAGTAAGCCTTTCACACCTACGCATGGAGCCATATCGTACCCATCCTCCTTAAACTTTCTCAGACCAAGAGGCAGACACAAGGCCAAACTATAAGGCAGTAATTGACACACGGCCACTAAGGTGATGAATGGCTGTAACATAAATTGAAGGAAAGCTGGGGTACAGACTTACTCCCTGCACCTGGCCTCATTATTCTGCGTGCTGCTAAGCGAAGTGGAAAAGTACGGGTGGGGTTGGTGCCAACCAATCACAAGAGACCAAGTAATCTAGGGTCCTATAGTTAGTAGAACCAATGAGACGTCGTACTTTTAGTGACGTCTACAGTAGCTAGTTTGAAGGTAGGGCTTAGATGCCCCACCTGGCAGTGTTTACCCAATCCTCTTACTCCCTTACCATATACAGATGTAGTACCTATAGTAAAGTTACCTTTCCTGAACCAATAGAATTGTATGCCAACTTTTAAGCGTTACACGTCAATAATGACGAGTTTTCAGTATAAGTATTATGATTTTTATGAAGTTCGTTGGAGTTGTGAAGCGAGAAGGAAGATCACGCATCCGCTGATGTTCACGAGACTCCCTGTTTTTTCACTTGTCATTAAACGGACTCCCTTTGCCAAACCGTTGAGTAGTCATTATTGATTTGGTGTTCGAATATAAAATCTGCATCCCCATTCATGTCACGGGTGCTGTTATCTTGTCTTAAAGTGCTTCTGGGCAAACCCTGACTCTATGGGCCTGTTGGGGTCCTGGAGCACACTTGGTAGCAGAGATCAGATGGTAATTGATTATCGATTAGAATAAGACAGCCATTGACTGTCGACATAAAGTAACTCTAGGTCCTCAGCAATATCACGACTCCTTTGCCATCCGGCTGAGTAGACCGTGAAGCTCCCCGTAGACAGTGGTAGAATAAAAATAAAATATGCAGAACAAGGTCTGAAGGGACCTGTGCTTCCCCACATAACCCCTTCCCACTCCTACAGGCAGCTGAGCGGGTGAACGGGTGGAGAAGGCGGTGACGAAGGCGGTGATCCTGAGCATCCAGAAAGGAAACATGCGAACAGTGAGTGAAAAAGACTAAGGGCCTCATTACGACCCTGGCGCTCCCGGATTGAAGGGGGCTTGTACAGCATCAGCCTCCTTCATTCTGGGAGCGCCGATTACAAGCTTCCCATCGCGGGACCCGGATCGCACGCCTGGTAAAACTAGGCGTGCTTTCTGGGTCCCGCGAGGGGAAGAGGGAGGCAATAACGGGCCAGATGCAATCTGCCCGTTATTACCTCCCTTCCCATTCCCATTGAGCCCTATGGTGGCTCAAATGGGAATGGGGAAGGGTTCCTGCATGGAGTACTTACCGGGTCCTCCTATCTCCGAGTAACCCGGTAAGTCCCCATTTCAGGAACCCGGTAATGGAGCCCGGACCGGTGGCAGCCATGGAGCTAATAGCTCCATGGCTACCACCGTTCTCGTAATGAGGCCCTAAATGCTTTGGCAAAAAGTATATACCTTAGAACAAGTGAGGGAAAGGTAATGGAGGGAGGCGGGAAAACAAAATATAGTCAGAGATAGAGTAGAATGGGTATATATGTATATATATATATATATATATTGTATATATATATATATATATCTATGGGGAAGGAAATAGTGACTTAAAGGGTGAATAAAAGCAGAAGAGAGAGAATACCAGAGAGAACACCCGAGAAGAAAGAGGATACCGCGGGGAGACACCCGATAAGAGAGAGGATTCGCCTTATTCCTACGCTTTAATATAGCGGCTAGAAGAAACTTGCATCCAGAGTCCCAAATAATCGGGGAACAAATAGGTCACCACAGCGTTTAAAGACACCTTGTGAAAGGGATGGGTTTAAACTCCATGTTGGGGTAAATATTAGAGGCAGAGGTCTTTGTAACCAGCTGGAGTTTGTCTAGTCTGTTAACATCTGTTTTATGTGTTGTTTGTTGTGACGTCATAGGACAGAAAGTTTTCCTTCGATGAACTAGCATAAAAAACTGCGTGATTGGATATTTGGCATGTTGTAGAAGTTAACCTGATGTTTATTGAGTAAAATAGAAGATATACAATTTGTGGAAAAAATGGGATTGGAGCTTGCGACGATTGGTGCTTGCTCATATTGTTAGAATTGTTTAAGTAACGAAAGACATAACAAGTGTTGTATAAGTGAAAGTGAACAAAGTTAAATATGGAAGACATAACTCCATTAGTACACCTGTGCAAACAGTTGCCAAAACACGCACCTAAACTGAAAAAGTACAGTGCGTTATGTGTTAAAGGAACTGCCCACAGGATGTTTATGCCTTGGCCCCAGGGTGGATCCTTATCTAAACCAATCTTGCATCACTTAACAACCTATTTGCATGCCACATACAAGGGCAAAAATCTAGACAAACGCCTAGCTAGTCTAGAATTGTGGAAAATGTACCAACAGGACAAAGAGGAGGAGCCGCCAGTAGATTGGATACTCATCGTATGTACAGAGGGGGGTGAGACGCCCTCAGCGCCACCCGCCCCGTCTGAAACGAAAACTGAAGACAGTAAGGATGAAGGGTTATACCCATTAAGAGAGCTTAAATCAGCCACAGGGTATATCAACCCAGCATATGAGTCACCTACGCAAAGTAGTGACGAAAATCCAGATAAAGATAGAGATAGAGATATCACCTCCAGAGGCCCGAGGGACAAGGAGAGACGCGAGACCGAGAGAAAGGACCAGACACAAGCAAGTACATCTCTCAATACAGAGAGAGAAGGCAAAAGATGGAAAGGGAATGAGGATAGAATTGATGAGATAGCACTCACACAGAATGAATGGATAGGAGGTCAGATTTTATTGAAACTCGATGGTAAAGGCATTCATGACGCAAAACAAAAGGAGAAGCTAGATGATGTACAGCGAGGGGAGAAGGAGAAAGAAAAAGGATTAAGGAAGAAAGATAGACAGAGAGGAGAACAGTTATATCGCGAAAAACAAGAAAGGTAACATGATCGTAAAGAGTAGCCAATGAGCAAGACAGACAGGAACAGCGAAGGTTAGAGGAAGGACAGAAGATACGAGAGAAAAGAATAAACAGACGAAGGGATGAGGAAATTCAAAGGGCAAACGAACGTAGAGACGCAAAGAAAGAGGAAGAAGATAGGGTCAGAGAAGAAGCGAGGAAGCGCAGAGAGTTTGATGACGATGTAGAACGTAAGCGAAGACAGAGAGCATGCGATCTTGAATATCGGGAAAGGAAGGTCAAGCAACCTGAGCCAGTAGTAGATTGGGAAGATATAGAAGAATTCTTTCCTGAGTACGATTCAGTACCAGGCACGTCTACGGCAAATATCGGGGATGACTTCGACACCAGAAGCATCTGAGAGACGATAGATAGAATATGTGATGAAATGGGGCTATAACAAGTACCCTAAGGATAGGGGGAAGATGAGCGCCTGGAGAGCACTCAGTTTTACGACACTGAGGATATCTCCCAAAGTAGTGGGAACAGGGAACTTTCCCTAGATAGATTGGAAATCAGTAGGAACAAAGATGATGCAAGAAGTTGCACGAGTTGGGCGTAGACAATGGCTGATGCCGAAAGAGAGGAGCAAGAAGAAAAGGAGAGAGAAAGAAGGCACGGAAAATGTGTCCCAAGAGGGAAAAGGATAAGTTGGTCAGACTCTAGGGGATCTGCATCAAGGGCATCAGAAACAGCCACACAGTCAGACCGACAGGAAGAAGTATCTCACGGTCAGAGGGGGGTGTCTCCACCACACTATGTGAGCAGGCTAAGGACATTGCCAGGTAGGCGGCGATGCAGGAATGTTACTCCTGTAATAGATAGGAGAAAAATGAGAGAAGAGAGAGAGAGCTATGCTTCCCAATTTCCTTTGCTTGTGAAAGTTGGAGCAAGACCACAGTATATTCCATGGCCACACATGGATCTGGAAAACCTGAAAAATAAGCTTCCAATGCTGACACCGGGAGCTGGAAAATGGATACACGAGTTAGAAAAAATGATGGACAGGAACACGTTAGCTATAGGGGATATCAAAGGTCTCTTAATCGCCATACTTGGTGATAGAGCAGACGATGTGTGGACACAGGCAGGTTACCCTGATGTGACCACTGTCAAACCTGTGTATGACGTGTGAGTCTAGAAATTACCCTCCCATAGCATAGGCAATGTATTTTGTTGGCCGAGGACCAACTGCCTCATATATTCGGTATTAGTAATACAGATTCATAAGCATGACCACGCCATTTTGTCTAATTTTCGCTTCTTGCTTTCTGTTCAAACTGCTTTGCTGTAAGTTTATTCTATTCCATTTTTCATTGTTGTTCATGCATAGAGCAAGGCCACAAGATACATGTTGAAACACAAACGCAATTCCGACAGCAATGCCCGGTCTCCTCCCTCACAAGTCCTTGGAAGTAAGCAACAAGGCATTTAATCACTATGCAGGTGCCAGCTAGTCTCGCTGATGCGGTAGACATAGTAGGAATGAACAATTAATGGCTTGAATTATATTCTCTTTTACCGCCCCCTTCACTGAGCTCTGTAGAGCGAGTTGACCCCTAGCACACGAATAGAAACTAGAAGATAGCAAGGCCTGGAATGTGTCTCTCCCCTGCACGCAGCTTGCTTGTAAGAACAGGAGCAGTGTGTTCCCTAAAACAAAGAATCATGTCTGCAAGTCCGCAGATTGCAAACTGTTGCTAAATGAATGTCTGAAGGTGTCATATTTGTCACAATTGCCAATCATCAAATCCATTTCAAAGAAAATACATTATGGGTGGTATTGAACATGTCATTACTGATAGTGAGATGTTCGTTTTGCATATATGTAACTGTTGTAAAATGCTTGCACGCTTGCGTCCCTCGGGGTCTGGAGAAACACGTTGCGGGACGTGAGACCCAGTTGGCCAACTGAGACTCTTTGCTTTGCAATAAACCCTAGCTTTTGGAAATTGAACCTTGTGTCTGGCGTATCAGTTTGTGTGTGGTGATTGTGCCTTGTTTCCATACGTGAGGCTCCCCTAGGGGCCCCGTCAGACAGAGCTCCATTTAACAATTGCAGAGCCGCGGTATGGAAAGCGTTATGATTATTATATCAAGATACTTCCGACATGGGAGCTATAATGACACGTAAAATGAAAGAGTCGGAAGACCCGTTGATTTACATTCAGAATTTCCAAGACGCGTGGGTACTCGAGATTCGGGAACCTTGGGGGAAATCTATACCCGTGTTCTACCATATATTGTGCCAAGGGCTGCCAGAGCCGGTACAGAAACAGCTCAAGAATTGGTAGGAATCGAGGCCATACCGTGGTCGGAAATACAGTTGACCATTGCACACTATTGCAGGTTACTGCAAGTAAAGAATCGCAAAAAAGTAGCTGCACGAAAGGGTGAAGAGGCAAAATTAGTACAGAAAATATTGTCAAAATACGCCCTTGAAGGGGCAATGATAATTAGCGCAGATGGATCGAAAACTCAACAAGTTAATAATCCACAGCAGAACAATCAGGGCAACACTGGGTTTTACCCCAGGGGAAGAGGATTTAGAGGACGAGGATGGCGGAGTAATCAGGGAGGTTTTCAAAGTAATCAGGGAGGTTTTCAAAACATGCAAAATGGCAACCAAGATATGTCAAATGGGCAAATGATCAGACCACTGCCAGTATGTTGGTTGTGTGGGATGACAGGGCATTTAGCACGCACATGCAGAAATCAACGCATGATGCAAAACGGCCAAGGAACAGGAGCAAGTATGGTGAATCCACCTGTATTTTTACAGCAGGGGAGAAATGGAGTTGCACAGAATCACACAGTGCAACAGCAAGCGCCAAGAGCACAGCAAGGCTTGCAACCTCAGAATTCGATGAGCTTTCCACAAGGACAGTCTGAACAGTCACTGATACAACTGTCACAGACAGTAAGTACAGAACAGGCCGTGAACCCTGGAATGAGGAATAACACTGGTGATGGGGGAAGTCCATTCACGCAGGGTGTGACAAAATTATATATGGACTAGGACAGCTCACTGGGAACCCTGATGTGTTCTATCCTACCAGTGACACCAGACCCTCACCAGGAACCAAGGGTGGATGTCGTTGTAGGGGATAAAGAATATTCCTTCCTAGTTGACACGGGTGCCAGACGTTCGTGTACACGTGAAGGTACATTTCCCTTGTCCAACGATGCTATAAATACTCAGAGTTTCGCAGGAGCTACTACTTGTGTTCCTTTTACTAACGCACTTCCAGTCTCTATAGGAGAATGTGATATGAATGTACCTTTGTTATATTCACGATAAACCCCAGTAAACATCTTGGGTCGAGATCTAATGACGAAATTAAAAATGACAATCTCGTTCACGGAGGAGGGCATATTATGTTTGACTCCAGGAATGCACTATTTGAACGTATGCAAAATGATTAGAGCATACGCAGGACACACAGCTATGAGGGTGTATATTAGAGCCCAAAATATTTACGTATGGAATACGTGTGCTAATGGCAGGGCTGCCAGGCCTTGCAGAGAAAACTATGAGGACCCCAGATTAATTTTTGTTCAGGCCAAGAATGCCTATGCATGAAGAAAAGGGACAAGTATTTCCCGTAGTGATACACACAGCCGCGATATGAGGGAAAATGGCTCTGATCGATGGTTGTGATGATGAAGCCCGACAATGATGCACAGTAATCGCCATTGAAGAAGGGTACAGATTGACTGATATTACTGATTACGATCTGTTTGATGAGCAAGCAGACGGGGGTGAAACAGCAGTTGAGGTGAACCTCATCTTTTGGGTGAAAATGATCAAAAGCGAGATGCCTCAGAGAATGATGTTAGCGCCGAACCGTCCTGAGTATTTCGAGGACGACATGGCCCGGGTGTCTGTCTCAGTGTGGACCACAGGCCCCTCTGATGTAGGATTATTGAAAGAAGTCATAGAAGTGAAAATCAAATTGAAGCCCGGAGCAATTTTACCTGAATCACAACAATATCCCATGTCCAGGGAGCCAGATGAAGGAATTTTTAAGACTATTTTGGGTATGATAGAGCAGGGCATCTTAGTGACGTCAGACTCGTAATGCAATACTGCGGTTTACCCTGTCAAGAAATCAAAGGGAGGGTCTTGGAAGCTAATTCAAGATCTGAGGCCGATAAATGATATTGTTGAAGCCGAGTTCCCTTTAGTCCCGAACACGGCTACAATCCTATCTAATATACCTGTTGAGGCAAAAAAATGTCACGGTCATTGATTTGAAAAATGCATTTTTCTCAATCCCATTGCACAAAGACTAACAAGATCTGACATCATTTATGTTCAGACAGATGCGTCTGAAAAGCACGAGGCTACCCCAGGGGTACTGTGAGTCTCCTTCTATCTTTAACAGAGTCCTGCAGATGGACCTAAGCAATTTTGCATTGGAAAGTGTTGTCTTACAATATGTGGACGACATCTTAATTTGCAGCACGACAGAGGAGAAATGCAGACACGATTCTGTTCAGCTACTAACTATATTAGCTGAAAAAGGATATAAGGTTGACAAAGAGAAGTTAAAATATTGTCAACAAGAAGTGCTATACATAGGTAAGCTGATCTTTCAGGAGGGCAAAATAATTACCCCGGAAAGGGCTGAAGCCATACTAAACACAGCCAAGCCACACACGGTAAAGCAGATGCAGAGTTTCTTAGGACTTTGCAATTATGTCAGGGCATGGGTCTTTGACAATAGCTCCTACACCAAGCCTTTGCTTCAGGCCCTAAAGAAGGCACAAGTGACGAAGGAAAAGATTCAATGGTCTGAAACCATGGAGGAAGGATTTGCTGAACTCAAAAGAGCCATTTGCATGGCACCAGTTATAGGGATTCCCATTTATGCAGAGGAATTCTACCTGTTCTCCCACACGAATGGCATCATTTTGATGGCAGTACTCACACAGAGAACCACGTTGGGGTACAAGCCCCTAGCATATTATAGTGGAGGTTTGGACCCAGTGATGAGAGGCCATTTCCCCTGAGAACAAAGTTTAGCTGCTGCAGTGTTCGTCATCGAGAAGGCTACTACCATTGTAATGGGATGCTCAATGACGTTGTACGTCGAGCACTCGATATTTGCTATTCTAGAGAAACCGAAGGTTACACTGACATCTCAGAGAGCTTCTGCCTATGAAGTGATCATATCAAATCCATCGATTAAAATAGTCTGATGCAAAATAGTGAACCCAGCTATGTTCATAGCCGAGCAAGTCACTGAAGGAGAGCCAATACATGACTGTGGGAATTATGAAGAATTCTATGAGGAGATTCCCAGAGTGAAAGAAAATGCATTGGCAGCAGGAGAAATTGTCTTCATTGATGGTTCCTCGACAATCGATCAAAACGATGGGCAAAGATATACAGGCGTCGCTGTGATGAAGCACACTTAGTGCAGGAATACCATCTCATTATTCGGTGCAAGCTGGATAATTATTAGCGTTGATACTCGCGATTGAGAATCACGTAGATCAGGAAGTAACAGTGTACAGTGACTCTGCCTATGTGACAGCAACAGTGCACGCAGGCTTAGCATGCTGGAAAAGGAGGGGCTACCGCCGAACGGATGGCACGCCAGTGTAGCACGCAGCCTTATTGGATAGACTGATTAAAGCACTACAGCTCCCAGTGGGCATAGCAGTCGTGAAATGTGCCACCCACACGAAGGGGACAGATTTGATCTCATGAGGAAATCAAGCAGCAGACACAGAAGCCAAGTGTTGGGCATCCAAGAACGAGACAATCATGGATGTGGAAGTCGTTAACACGAATGAGAAAATGATTGTCGCACAAAGTGAACCCGAACGCTATAATAATTTGGGACAAATGCAGCTAATAGAACTCCAAGGGGAGGTACCACAGGAGGAGAAGAACTTATGGAAACGACAAGGGTGTTCTTTAAACCCCTCCAAAAGCTTGTGGCGACAAGACAGCACTGGTAATAGAAATAGCGCTGGAGCAGTTACACTACCCAGCACACATGACAAAAGAGAATCTAGCGGCAACACTCTTAGAAGACTGGTTCATACCGAATTTAGCAGAGCACGTTGCATTTTTTATGGTGAACTGTATAATTTGCCAACAGTTCACAGCTGGGCACACACTAAAAGTAATTAGAGGAGTTATCCCAAGGCCCAATGGGCCTTTTAAGCACTTGCATGTCGATTACGTCAATATGATTCAAGTATGTAACGGGTACAGGTATTTAATTGTTGTGGTGTGTCCATTCTCTAGATGGGAGTGTCTGTGTGCCCCCCTGCCCCTCCGTGAGTGTCTGTGTGCCCCCCTGCCCCGCCGTGAGTGTCTGTGTGCCCCCCTGCCCCGCCTTGAGTGTCTGTGTCCCCCCCTGCCCCGCCGTGAGTGTCTGTGTGCCCCTCTGCCCCGCCGTGAGTGTCGGTGTGCCCCCCTGCCCCGCCGTGAGTGTCTGTGTGCCCCCCTGCCTCGCCGTGAGTGTCTGTGTCCCCCCCTGCCCCGCCGTGAGTGTCTGTGTGCCCCCCTGCCCTGCCGTGAGTGTGTGTGTGCCCCCCTGCCCCGCCGTGAGTGTCTGTGTGCCCCCCTGCCCCGCCGTGAGTGTCTGTGTCCCCCCCTGCCCCGCCGTGAGTGTCTGTGTGCCCCCCTGCCCCGCCGTGAGTGTCTGTGTCCCCCCTGCCCTGCCGTGAGTGTCTGTGTGCCCCCCTGCCCCGCCGTGAGTGTCTGTGTCCCCCCCTGCCCCGCCGTGAGTGTCTGTGTGCCCCCCTGCCCCTCCGTGAGTGTCTGTGTGCCCCCCTGCCCCGCCGTGAGTGTCTGTGTGCCCCCCCCGCCCCGCCATGAGTGCCTGTGTGCCCCCCCCCGCCCCGCCGTAGTGTTCTGTGTGCCTCCCCGCCCCTCCTTGAGTGTCTGTGTGCCCTCACCCTGCTTGCTCCCCCCTCTTTTGCTCTGCATTTCACCCCCCTTCCTGCCCCCTTCCTTTCCCCCTCCTCACTTCCATCCTCTCCCACTTCCTTCTTACTCCCCCCTTCTATTTTTTCCCTCCTCTCAGTCTTCCCCCTCTTAGCACTTACTCCTATCATCTGTTCCGTGACTCTTGATAGCAGCTTGTCTGTCCCCCTCCTCCCCCCCTTGTTCTCTCCCTCCCCCCCTCCCCTGCTTTTCAAATTTGTCACCGACATCTTTGCTCAGTAGCGTGCCTTGTTCTCCCTTCCCCCTCCGTCCCCTTGCCCCCCTCCCACCCCACCTCTTGTTACCACCTGCACTGCGTAAATTGTCGTCAGACATAGTAATGTTACTGCTTGCTTTGTTCTCCTTCTTTTCCACTACCTCTTGCCTTACTTGTTTCTATGCACTTGCACTATCAGAAATGTCGACAGGCCTATTATGATAGTTATTTTCACATTCTGTATTGTTTCAAGGACTTTTGCGGAATGTAACTGTATTTTTCCTTTGTCCCCTCCCTCCTTGAAGCGCTTTGAAACACATTGTGTATAGGCGCTATATAAATAAACTATCATATCATATCATACACACCCAGACTCTAACTGTGTGGCCAAATTCCTAGTGAGAGAGGTATTCCCCATTTGGGGGGGTATGTAAAGTCATGAGATCAGATAACTGGACTCACCTTGTAAATGAAGCTTTCGAGCAGATTAGGTTGTTGCTTGGTATAAAGCACAAGTTCTCGTCAGTGCATCATCCGCAAGGTAACAGGATATGTGAGAAGCTCAATGGAAAAGATAGCCAAGTTGAAGCTTACTCTAAGAAAGCGATGGTTGCACTACCTTCCTTTGGCACTGCATGCACTCAGGAACCAACCCGGTTCCGACCATCATCTTACGCTGCACGAAATAGCCACAGGACGAAGAATGCACACTCCACTGACACCCTGAGACAGAGCTAGATGTGATGCCCAGTCTACAGGAGATATCTTAGGGTCTGAAATGCAGGATTACTTGAATTGCATGACATCTTGCCTTACTGTAATTTCAGGCCAGCTGCAGCGACAACGAAAAGGGTGCAGGGCAGCACGGAACACTGAAGGAGATCTTACTGCAGAAACAGCTCAAGGATTGCGTATACCATCCATCTTCCCTGGAGATACCGTCCTAGTAAAGAACCACAAGAGGAAAAAGTGGGACAAACCAAGGTTTAACAGTCCCTTTACAGTGGAAGAATGCACTCCCTCTGCAGTAAAGCTACAAGGAAGAAGAGCTTGGATCTTTTTGGGTGACATCAAGCCATACATCGGAAAAAGCCCCCTGCCTGCACCCCAGCCCAAAGAGACTACAGATGAAGGGGAAGAACCACAGCACGTGCAGACAAGATCCATGACGAGGAAGAAGGACGCATTACCAGCAGCAAAATAAGGACTAAAAACAGTTGTGGCTTCATTTTGAACATTCCTCCAAGCAAAAAAGGGGATAAGGACATAGAAAACAGACACTCTGTGCATCCAAGTTGAAGGGTGAAGAAGAAAATTGCATTCATTAAGCCACAACATAGTCTGTTGACTTTGAACTTTGGACTGAGGCACACTGAAGCCTTGATTATAAAAGGATATGCCAAATTTTGATCGAGGGCACATAAATTGGAAGAAAATACAGTATCCAGATTCCTTCCACACAGAGACCGTTCGGACTCGCTCATGGTGTCCCACAGTAGTGGCATCACTAAGGACATTTTGTGATATTTCGAGCTAGTACTGAGATCATACCCGTCATTGGTGGGGAGTCTCACCAGTGTCACTGAATTTCTTCAAGATCCTGATAACGAAAAGACTAAAAGGAGGCTGCTTACTGTAATTGCCGAACAGTTCCTTCTACTTCCAGAATAGAGCGGGGTAAAAGCGAATGTTCCAAGTGGAAGAAGAAGTGAATACACTCATCAATGTGATATCTTTTCGTTTAATTATAGAGCACCCAACCTTTGTCGGAAGACACACTGATGTATTATCATTTCTTCGAGATCTGGCAAACACAGAATGCTTGAGCATAATCTTGAACGGCATCATCATACAGGTCACTCTTCACATCAACCTGTTTCGTAGAAGCCACTCACAGTGAATACCGAACTGTTCCAAACCTCAGCAAGGGCAGGACAAATGTCCCTGTCACCAGAAGATAGCAGATTGGCGAACAACGTCTTCTTTCGCCTTATTGAGGACTTTCCAGAGCTTGTGGGGAGACCTGTCGATGGTAACGTCCTCACGTTCATCAGAGATCCAGCAAAGTATACCCAGCTAAGCATGCTCCTGCATGGTATTGTAGCGCAAATTAAACTCTCCAATCTCCATCATGTCTTCGGGAATGAAGCAGATCAGAGACGTAGACTGGGAACTAATATATTCTGAACATGCACAGTAAAGAGACCTACTGAATTATCACCTGATTTTGACATTCTACATAGAGCCCAATAAGAAACTGTGTCCAGAAATAATAGACAATCCAGTGTTCAAACAAAGAGAGACAATTGTGTAGTACCTATAGCCCACAAACAGAATCCAGAGATAATATTGCTTAGAAGGTATATATTAAAAAATTAGTATTTCTCAACAGATGATCGAGGTGGGGATTCAGAGCAGCAACCTTGTCCTCCCCCAGGTGGAGAGATGTCCGTCCCTTTCTGGAAGTAAATGCTGCCGATGGACTTACAAGGGGATAATATATCTATGTATTACATTTATCATTATTTTTCTGTCGCTGACAATCAGAATTGCATTTTGTATTGGTGTACAAAGCGTTCCAATTCCAGTACATCCCCCTAATGTTGCATACATGAAACCTATGAAAGCACCCAGACCTTACATAATCATTCCAGTCCCTAGAAGATCTGAAAATGGAGTGAGTGAACTTGAGGTGGATGTGATTAGCAATGACAAACACACACTTGTGGTAACAAACAAATCGAAAAGCCGGAGACAGGGTCGGCACAGTGTGAAAGCAGAAAGGTTACTGACAACCACACACATGCAAACATTGAATGCACACGCACCAGGTCTAGTGTCAATAACTGCAGAACCACAATCCAAAGCATGGGAGAAGCAGAGACTGCATACTGTGAGAAGTTCCACCACAAGTGAAGTGAAAAGACAAATGGAAAAGACTGAACTCCTAAAGAGACAAGAGGAGTCAGAGAATAAACCCACAGAGACCACATTAACAAGCACATTTGTACCAATGAGGGGGACAAGCACAAGTCCTACAATACAGCCGTGGACCAATGCCAGAATGGATATGGACATTTCTAACCAGAAGACAAAAGATACAAGAGGACAAGGAAAGAACTGCCAGACTTTTGTCTACTCAAATGGTACAGATAAGGAGACCTGCACATTGGACCAGGATACCCGAGAATCCTCCAGAAAGAAGGAGCCATACAGATTCATTCAGGGATGCAGTTATAGCAAACTACATGAAAACCCTAAGGATCAAGAGAAGCATACATGGAGATGACAGTGAACTAAACGATTACTTGGACAGCACAGCACATTTGGGAAACAACATCTGGTACCAGCACATGAAAGAAGTGGGAAGACAGAGTTCAGAAGGGGAATGCTTTGTTTGTGCACTCCTACCGTATAACATGGGGAAGTCCAAGATCTTCGTAGCTGTAGAAGTTGATGTCCAGACAGCACACTGTCTCTGGCACGTCGCAATGTGTAAAACCAGAGGCCAGTTCATTGGAAGTGATGCTTCATTGAAATGGGTAACCGAAGCAACTGATCCTGATGAAGATGATTATGTCCAGGACATAAAGACAAGAAACAGAGATCACAATAAGAATCATGTGATCCGGTACGAGAAACCTGGAGTGAAAGGAGCTGAAATCAGATGGGAAGTGAACAAAAAGCTAAATGTCCAAGGGAAAACTCAAGAAGAGGCTTGTGGATGGAAGAACAGAGGCCAAATGCAAGTATGGGAAACAGTGCTTTCACCAGCTGGATGGGAAAAAGGGGTTGTGATTTGCAGGGCATGGATGGTCCTCAGAGCCTGCAAGAAAGCCATTGAAAATTCACAAAGGATATGCAAGCCATTATGGCCAAAGCTTGCAAGACTATTGACATGGGTCGAAGACAGAGGGGGACCCTTGCAGATAGTGGCATTGGAGAATCCGAAACTATGCTTCAGGAATAATGGCACAAGGAAGATGGGAGAGAATCAAAACTGTGGACTCATTTTTGATGCTCCAGGGATGGTGCACGGAACTACAGTAATAATGGATCATTATTGGGCATGTGGATCAAATGCATACATCAGGCTGCCGAAAAACTGGGGAGGTATATGCACACTAGTGAATGTCCACGTTCCAGCCTTGGTGATCACGAAGAGTGACCTGAATATTGACAATTTTCCAAAAAGAGATCTGTGGAACTGCTGAATAGAATGAAGAGAGAGAATTACTTTTCTACCAAATCAGAAGAAGCCTTCCATGCAATCCCATGTGAACACAGGCTGTTTAGCCTCACCTCAACAGTGTTCACGACAATCTGCATGCCAAGATTTCAAGTTGGAGCAAATACTAAATGGTTGCAGATAACCAGATGGGAGTTACTGCAGACTATTAACACAACCATAAGAGGATTCAACACCATAAAGGAAGAGTTAAGGGCAGTTCGATTGATGACTCTCCAGAGCAGATATGTCCTTGACATGATCACAGCTATGGATGGAGGGGTTTGTGCAAAAATCGGAGAATCATGTTGCACATTTATACCTTCTCACGATGAAGAACATGGAACTCTAACAGAAGCCATAGGTATGCTGATGAAGCTACAGAACCAGATGATTGATGAAACTGACAAAGTTGATGATGACAGCTGGTTTGGATCACTATTCTCATGGGTTCCACAATGGATGGCAGATGCATTCAAGTTCCTAAAAGCCCTGCTAGTGATGATATTGCTAGGAGTCTGTGTCCTCAAGATAATAATCTCTCAGTGCCAGAAAACTGCGAAAAAAGCCATTGGGATGAAGATCACGATTGATGTCAAGCCAGGTTGGAAGCCCAAAGACCTGACTGACGAAGAAATAAGAGACTTTGTGAAGGCCAGCATTCACGCACAAGAAGGAACAAAGTTTCAGTACCCCAAGAAGCATAGAAATTATGTGGGAAGATGGGTTTATTGCAGCTCAAATGGACAATGTCAACTAATGACGTGGAACAAAGATGAGCATGTGAGAACAACAGGAAGCCTGAGAGGAGTAATAAAGATATGGACCCCGAAGAGACATTTCTTCAGACCATCATGTATAGACTCAGAAGACGAAGAAAGAATGGACTCAACCAATGAAGAAAAGCGCAACTGGAAGAACTGATGAAAGAAGGCAAAGTGGTTGATGAATCGCCCAGAGGGGGGAGTGTAGAGGAGGTCCCAAGTATAGCCAGCACTCCAACCATTCATTTTGAAGTACCAGGAACATTCACACCGAGATATGTGATGTATGATGAGCAATTAAACCAGCAGAAGCTGCAGTGGGGCTCTGTCCAGTACCTATCAGAAGAACACCTATTGAAGTACCAGTACCAAGGAAACCATCGACAGTAAGGTATCCATTGAGGAAGCCATATCAACCAATAAAACGAAATGAAGATTGTCTGAGTACAGTCCCGGAAGAAACCAAAAAGGTCTTAATGAAAGACGAACGATGATATCACGAGAACCCGGACTGACCTACATATATAAGAAATGATGACTAGAGAATGACATAGTGAGACGAAACGCCATGAGACAAGGATATCGTGAACCTAAAGTGAAAGGACGATGTCAAATGTAAGAAGCTTAAGTCACGAGCAAAATTAAGATATTCAACCAAGTTTACACGTGTACATATGCTTGGAACCGCAAGAAAGCTAAGAAAATCGTGCGGCTTGCTATGCTTAGTAGAAAGATAGTGCTGCAAGCGCCACTATACATAATCTACCTCAAAGAAGTACGTTATATGACTATACTTCCACTTTGCACAATAAGCAGAATCAACCAAAAGGTTATTAAAAGGCCACACGAGAAGAGTTTCATATTTGGTGAAATCGAGACTGCAGCGGCAGAAATGAAAGTCAGCAGAGGCACATTGTGCCTGGAGAACCAAGGTCGTATCTGTCAAGATGGACGAACAGTGGCCACAATTCATTGAAGCAAAGAACAGAATACACTGCTCTGAAGGGCCAAGATAAGAAGCCGGAGGTAGGAGGTGGGTCAAACGAAAGTCAAACACACAAATTGTCAGAAGAAGAGGCAAATTCACTGTGTCTGAACGACGTGACCAACCGAGCGAGCAGAAGTAAGCCTTGCACACTTACGCATGGAGCCTTATTGTACCCATCCTCCTTAAAGTTTCTCAGACTAAGAGGCAGACACAAGGCCAAACTACAAGGCAGTAATTGACACACGGCCACTAAGGTGATGAATGGCTGTAACATAAATTGAAGGAAAGCTGAGGTACAGACTTACTCCCTGCACCTAGCCTCATTATTCTGCGTGCTGCTAAGCGAAGTGGAAAAGTAAGTGTGGGGTTTGTGCCAACCCAATCACAAGGGACCAAGTAATCGAGGGTCCTATCGAACCAATGAGACGTCGTACTTTTAGTGAGGTCTACAGTAGGTAGTTTGAAGGTACGGCTTAGATGCCCCACCTGACAGTGGTTACCCAATCCCCTTACTCCGTTACCATATACAGATATAGTACCTATAGTAAAGTTACCTTTCCTGAACCAATAGAATTGTATGCCACCTTTTAAGCGTTACATATCAATGATGGCGGGTTTTCAGTATAAATGTAATGATTTTTATGAAGTTCGTTGGTGTTGTGAAGCGAGAAGGAAGATCACGCATCCGCTGATGTTCATGAGACTCCCCGTTTTTTGTACTTGTCATTAAACAGACTCCCTTTGCCAAACTGTCGAGTTGTCATTATTGATTTGGTGTTGGAGTAGTAAGTCTTCACCTCCATCCATCTCACGGGTGCTGCTATCTTGTCCTAAAGTGCTTCTGGGCAAACCCCGACTCTATGGGCCGGTTGGAGGTCCCGGAGCACATAAGTAAAATCAGACAAGAGCAGAGTGACATCAAGAATGAAGATGTAACTGGAGTAAGAAGAGAAGTATGTAATCAAGTACGAATAAATCATATGCGCCTAAGAAATGAGTAAGTGGAGAGGAAGTGAATGTACATACGCAGACATTTAAGGTAGACGAGACATATAGAGGCTTGCTGCAGAAGAAAATATAATGTGGCTAGAACGACCATAATGGAAAGATCGACGTCAGACTCGTATTGAAACCAATCAAACTACCTCAGAGACAGGACAGGGCTGAAGAGTCAGGAGATGTTGGAAAAACAGTTTTGTGTGAGGAACAAAGGGTAGTCTATTGGCCTGGATCAAGGAGGCCACATCAAGGATAAATTGCAAGGCACAAGGGGATTGAAAAAGAAAAGCCATGTATGTAAGGCATATTTCTCGTAGATTAAGTAAAGAAGAAAACATCTTCAAGAGCCAAGTATTGGACAATTAAAGATACTGAAGCCTATACAAGGTGGAGTGAGAAGTCTGCAGAGGCCAAGAGGAGTAATGACACCAAGTATAATTGAATCAAATTGCAGTAAATAGAAGGTAGAAATAGACAAATTCGTGGTCTCCTCACACGTGATTCAGAAGTTAAAAAAAGGGCTATTCATTAATCTCTAGACAAAGATAATGGTGTACCTACACTCCCGTAATAGGCCCAGAATAAAGAACATGCTACAAGGTCAACTACAGAGGAGAATCCTTCCTAAGTGCCGGACTGATGAGAGATGATGGACTAATTGGGAAAGTGGGGAGTAGTCTGACGTTTCTCTCGGCCCCTGGGTTCCATTTTGCTTACATGCTGCTAACGAGCCGAAAGTGCAAAGTTGGAAAAGCATGCCAACCAATCAGAGGGACTATGTAGCAACATGCTATACTATGTTGCATAGGCCAATCCGCTGCCATTATTTTACTATAATCCATATCATACGTATTTAGAGGTGGTTCAAGGCGTGCCCACCAGATAAGGGGTATCCAGTAATATTCCTAATACTTACTTGATATATGTCAAGACTTGATGGTTGTGTAGCCGATGAAACCTCCGTCCCCAAGTACCACTGGAGCAAACAAGAAATTACTGCCCGAGCGGTCCTTGAAGCCACAGGTGGTGAATTTCGTCAGCCGGAACCAGGAATGCCGGAAGATGCCCCCTATGACCACTGTAAGGCAAACACGAAGTTAAGTCATAAACACAGAACCCTAGACTTGTATATGAATATGTAAGAAGTCTACAATAGGGCTTACCCTTAGGAGCTGGTCGGGACCCAATGTTGGTGTAAGGATGTTATCGGAGGCAGCCGGCAAGGGTGATGACAAGATGACAGCTGGTAATGCACTTAGAAGGATGAAATCACCACCTGATGTAGAAGCCAGAAGCTGTGAGTCAATCAGTTGATTCAGCCACAGGTGGTGAATTTCGTCAGCCGGAACCAGGAATGCCGGAAGATGCCCCCTATGACCACTGTAAGGCAAACACGAAGTTAAGTCATAAACACAGAACCCTAGACTTGTATATGAATATGTAAGAAGTCTACAATAGGGCTTACCCTTAGGAGCTGTTCGGGACCCAGTGTTGGTGTAAGGATGTTATCGGAGGCAGCCGGCAAGGGTGACGACAAGATGACAGCTTGGTAATGCACTTAGTAGGATGAAATCACCACCTGACGTAGAAGCCAGAAGCTGTGAGTCAATCAGTTGAAAGGTACATGATCCAAGAACAAAGTTCATAACAAAAGGGCAATCCAATAGCAGTCCGGGGACGAAAACGTGGTTGAGTCCAGGAGAGAACAGTTCCAGCAGGGTATAGCAAAAGGAGTAAGTTCCAGGCAAAGGTTCCGTGAAGGAAGAAGCCAAATCAGAGTCCAAGAATCAATCTGAGGTCAGTGGTAGTCTGTAATCTGTAATCCGTAATGCGCCCAACAGGATCAGATGTGAAGCGCTGGAGGGCAGTCAATGCATCGCATTTGAACGCTGACTAATGATCACGTGACTCTCATCATCCGTCACGTGATCGAACGTGCTGAAGGAGGAGCTCCCAGGTGCCGGCAACGGAGACGTTGTTGAATGCCTGGTGGCACGTCTCCATGGCAACTGCCAACGCCAGAATGGAAACCAACGCCGGGATGGGAAATGAGGCAAAAACCGGCGTCGCTGACCTTGTCCCACCCTTTGCCGGCAGGCCTGCAGGGGAGAGTATGTCCTGGCATGTATTTTGGTGGTGATAGTGGGGGCTGGATTCTGGGATGTGTCCACGGAACGCGTGGATGAAGATGGGGGCGTGACAGAGCCCCCCCTCAAAGGCCCATGACCCCGTGAGCTGGAAGGGTGTTCCCTATGGAACCGAGCCACCAACAACGGGGCATGGACATCAGAAGATGGAACCCAGGACCTCTCCTCAGGACCATATCCCAACCAGTCCACCAAGTATTGTAACCTCCCTCTAACAACCCGGGACCCCAGAATAGCGCTAACCTCATATTCCTCTTGTGAAACCACAGGGACAGGACCAGGAGCGGGAGCAATGCGTGTAGCATCAGGACAAGGCTTGAGGAGAGATGTGTGAAAAACGGGGTGTAATTTCCATGAAGTGGGGACGTTGAGTCGATAGACCACCGGGTTCAGGACCTTGGAGACCCTATACGGGCCGACAAAACGGGGCAGTAGTTTACGACAACCCGGTATATGGAGGTGTCGTGTAGACAACCATACCCGGTCGCCTTGCTTGTATGACGGGGCATCTTTCCTTTTTTTGTTAGCGGCGGTACTCATAGACACCTGGGCCTCCTGGAGATGGACAAGGGTTTGGGCATGGATGGATGTCAGATCTCTGGCACAATCATTTGCCGCAGGGGTACTGGTACACAATACAGGGGCACTGGCAAGATCCGAATCAGAAAAGGGAAGAGTACGTGGATGTTGGCCATAGAGCGAGAAAAAAGGGGAAAAACCAGTGGACGAGTGCAAGGCGTTGTTATATGCAAATTCCGCAAAATGAAGAGAATCAAGCCAGGTATTCTGGAATTGCAAAGTTAGACACCTTAAGTACTGTTCCAAGGCCTGGTTTACTCTCTCAGTTTGGCCGTCGCTTTCTGGATGGTAAGCTGAAGAGAAGCGGGCATCTATACCTAGTAGTTTGGTAAGAGCCAACCAGAAACGTGACGTGAACTGAGACCCCCTATCTGACACAATGACACTCGGCAAACCGAACAGACAGAAAACAGATTCAAAGAACATTCGAGCCAATGGGGGAGCAGTAGGAATGCCTTTGCATGGTAAAAAACGGGCCATTTTTGTGTACGAGTCTACTACCACCCAAATCGTGTCGTAGCCTTGTATACGTGGTAGATCGGTTATCAGGTCCATGGACACCGTATGCCATGGTTTCGGGGGTATAGGCAATGGTTGTAGCAGTCCCAGCGGACGACCCTTCCGAGTCTTGCATTGTGCGCATGTAGAGCAGGTCTTAACATATGTCTCCAAGTCTCGCCGCATCGATGGCCACCAGCACCAGCGTTTTAACAACTCCAGAGTACGTCGCTGACCTGGGTGGCCATTGATAGGAGCATTGTGGGACCACTCTAAAGCCTGGTTGTGAGAGTCACTGGTGGGGAGGAACAGTTTTCCTTGAACAAAAGGCAACCCATCCTGCATAACGGTATCCCAATCATCCAATACCTGGGGATGTTCTATAACCCATTGGCATATAGCCGTTAACATAGGCGGAGACGGAGTACAGGTACAAACAACATGGCCTTTACCCAGGAGAGTTTCGGGATATGATGGGAGAGGAACCCCCCCAGGCGAACGGGACAGGGCATCCACTTTACCATGGGACAACCCCGGTCTGTGTTTGACAAGGAAGTCGTATGCGGCAAAAAAAAGGTGCCACCGAACTTGTCTACTATTGGCGCATTTCAGTGACGCTAGGTCCTGTAAGTTTTTATGGTCTGTGTAGACGATGGTCTGATGTTTTGCCCCCAGAAGATGGTGTCTCCAGACCGAGAAAGCGTCTCTGATGGCCAGGATCTCCTTTTCAGTGACCGTATAGTGAGTTTCAGTCGGTGTGAATTTCCTGGAATGGTAGGCCACCGGGTGTAGTGCTCCGGTGGTAGGACAAGGCTGAGACAGGACGGCCCCTAAGGCAAAGAAAGAAGCATCTGCCTCTACAATATACGGGAGCTCTGGATCAGGATGCTGCAGGACTGGGGCCGTGGTGAACGAGGTTTTAAGGGAGTATAAGGCTGCTTGATGTGCAGCGGTCCATATAAATGATACTGCAGGACTGGTCAATGCGGTTAATGGTGCCACAATGGAGGACAGATTTGCGATGAACCTCCGGTAAAAATTTGTGAACCCTAGAAAGGATTGTAATTGTTTCAATGTAACAGGTACCGGCCAATGTGTGATAGCCTGGACTTTGGATCGGTTCATTGTTAGCCCCCCAGGTGAAATATGGAAAACCCAGGAATTCAACTTCAGCTGTGTGAAACAGACATTTCTCAGGTGTAGCGTATAGCGAGTTCTTCCTGAGTCTTGTGAGTACCTCTTTGACATGAAGGACGTGTTCGGCCAATGTTTGGGAGAATATCAGTATGTCGTCTAGATACGCCACGACATAAACATCCAGAATATCACTAAATATATCGTTTACCAATCGTTGGAAAATGGCAGGGGTATTACAGAGGCCAAAAGGCATCACCATGTACTCATACAATCCTTGGCGAGAGCCGAAGGCAGTCTTCCACTTATCACCAGGGCGCATGCGGACTAAATTGTATGCCCCCCGGAGATCCAGCTTGGTATAGATGGAAGCATTGGTCAACTTGTCTAACAGGGTAGAGATGAGTGGGATGGGGTAACGGTTCTTTATGGTGATCGCATTCAGGCTTCTGTAATCTACACAGGGGTGGAGATCTACCTCTTTTTTCGGGACAAAGAAAATGGGACTGGCCACGGGTGAAGAAGAAGGCCTGATATGACCTAAGTGTAATGCGTGGCGGATGTATTCTTTAAGGGACGTTTCTTCAGATGGTGATAGTGAATATATGCGTCCTTTGGGAAGCGATGCCCCATCAATCAGATCAATAGAACAATCATACGGTCTTTGAGGGGGCAGTATCTCGGCAGATGTTTTATCAAAAACTGAATGGAAATCATGGTATTCTGGGGGTACTCCTGACAAAGTGGCTCCCACCGTATGGGTTGTTTCGGGTGGGTCGTTATCCCCTACAGGGACTAAGTGTAGGCCCCCAAGTGCCCTCGCAGGGTTGTTGAAGTCTTCTTCCAGTAAACAAAAATGTTGGCAAATGTCTGATTCAAAAGAAACCTGACCCGTACCCCAGTCGATGAGTGGGTTATGCCTTTTTAACCAGGGAAGGCCTAGGATTATCCCGAACTGTGGTGTGGATATCAGATCAAAGGACAGTTGTTCTTTATGGTTACCCTGAATAATCACGTCCATCTGGGCGGTCTGTTGTTTGATCGGACCAGAAATGAGAGAGGACCCGTCCACAGTTTGGACTGGCTCGGGATGTGTCTTGGTCACTAGTGGAAGGTTCAATGCTTTGGCCACAGATATATCAATAAAGCAACCAGTAGCCCCTGAATCAATAACTATATGTACTGTGTGTGAACACTCCCTATCAGGATGAAGCACTGCCTGAACGACCACTGGTCTTACTGGGCCGAAGGTAGGAACCCTGGGGTTGTGAATCGAGCTCGTCTTGTCCCCCATACTCAAGGACGAGCTTTCTGAAAACCCGAAGACTTGTTCTTCGGGCGTCGTGGGCACTCTTTGACGAAATGACCACTGAGTCCACAATAGAAGCATGCGTTGTCGGTTCTCCGACGCACTCTTTCGGGTCTGAGTGATGGGACTTCGTAGACCTCCTATTTGCATGGGTTCACTTGCGCCATCCGGCGGAGAGGGCAAGGGTTTACCTGAAAAACCAGATTCCGCCCGACGTTCGGTCTTCTGAGCGTCTACCTGGAGAGTTAGGTCTACTAGTTTGGGATATGCGTCAGGAAGGGAAGGGATGACAGAAAGAGCATCCTTCATAGCGTTGCACAGACCTTTGTAAAATACCACAGCTTTCTTGTTTTCGGGCCATGAAGTCTCAGCTGACAATTGGTTGAAGCGTGTGATGTATTCTATTAAGGTTTGTCTACCTTGGGATAGTTCTAGGAACTCTAGATCCCGGGACTGTGCTTTGTACCTGGTATCGAATACTTTGGCCAACTCGCTCACCAGGAGATCAAAATCGTAAAGGGCTGGGTGGTTGTTCTCAAGAGGAGTAATGACACCAAGTATGATTGAATCAAATTGCAGTAAATAGAAGGTAGAAATAGACAAATTTGTGGTCTCCTCACACGTGATTCAGAAGTTTAAAAAAAGGGCTATTCATTAAGCTCTAGACAAAGATAATGGTGTACCTACAATCCCGTAATAGGCCCAGAATAAAGAACATGCTACAAGGTCAACTACAGAGGAGAATCCTTCCTAAGTGCCGGACTGATGACAGATGATGGACTAATTGGGAAAGTGGGGAGTAGTCTGACGTTTCTCTCGGCCCCTGGGTTCCATTTTGCTTACATGCTGCTAACGAGCCGAAAGTGCAAAGTTGGAAAAGCATGCCAACCAATCAGAGGGACTATGTAGCAACATGCTATACTATGTTGCATAGGCCAATCCGCTGCCATTATTTTACTATAATCCATATCATACATATTTAGAGGTGGTTCAAGGCGTGCCCACCAGATAAGGGGTATCCAGTAATATTACTAATACTTACTTGATATATGTCAAGACTTGATGGTCGTGTAGCTGATGAAACCTCCGTCCCCAAGTACCACTCGAGCAAACAAGAAATTACTGCCCGAGGGCTCCTTGAAGCCACAGGTGGTGAATTTCGTCAGCCGGAACCAGGAATGCCGGAAGATGCCCCCTATGACCACTGTAAGGCAAACACGAAGTTAAGTCATAAACACAGAACCCTAGACTTGTATATGAATATGTAAGAAGTCTACAATAGGGCTTACCCTTAGGAGCTGGTCGGGACCCAATGTTGGTGTAAGGATGTTATCGGAGGCAGCCGGCAAGGGTGACGACAAGATGACAGCTTGGTAATGCACTTAGTAGGATGAAATCACCACCTGACTGTTAGGAAGAATTCTCTGTTTAGGCTGAATTTCCTAACCTAGTGAGTCCCCCAGCAGCTTTGCTGGATTTCTGGAGTTTGTTTTTCCCATCCTGCCAAGAGTGTGACCCTTTTCCTCTCACTCTTGGACATGTATGTGTGTAATTCCTTTGAGATGTCAATGTGTTCGATGGGCTATGGGGTCTTTTACTCCATAGGGTCTCATAAGTTTTTCTATGTGTGTCACTCTGCACCCTACGTGTCGTGACACGGGGGCGCCCTAGCGGGTCCCCCCACCATAGACTCCATACCCGGGGACTGACTACTGTCTCCCCGGGCATGTAAAGTCACCATTGGCTTTACTAGACCTAAATTTACTAACAGAACTAGTACCAACCATCTTATTGTGGACGTGCTAGTAGGGGTAATACGATTACTCCTGGATCTGTTACTCGAGGGGGGCACTGTCCCGTCCCTCCTCGTCGAGTTTTAGCTGGTGGCAGTGGAAACTACTTGTTATGTTCGACCCCGAGCATAACCCTATGGGATTCGTCCCATTGTTGAAGATTGATACTGTTTTTCGTTAATCTCCAACGTACCACCGATCTACTTATCTTAAATAGGTTTATCGAGTGGTATTTTCTGCCAGAACTCGGGTTGTAAAATGGCGTCTGTGTTTTTCTCTGTGACTCCTAAACCAAAGGTTGAGCCCTTTGTTCCACTTTTGGCGGGCCTCTGGACAGAGACCCGCGAAGGTGGCGCCATTCTGTCTGGGTTACCTCAGGGGCGTGGGAGGGGGTTTAGACACCCTGGACCGAGTTGCCTTGCCAACTCAGGTCGCACTCTGAAGTGATTGGCCCAGGTGGTGAGCCTTCCCGCTCACCACTTAGCATGTGTTGATTGACAAGCTAGGCTGAATGAATGGGGGACGTCTGCATAAAAGCAGGGCCTTTGGGACTGGATCTTCAGGAAGTCGCCACTGGACCTAAAGAATCCGACGAGGGTAACGTTGACTCGACCTGCACGACGACACCTCCGGTGGAGCCCTGCGGAATCGTATCACAATCTCCCGACGACAGAAGAGATCTCCCTGCCGGAGAGGCTCTTTCCCTGGCTGGTGGGAACAACCAGTCTTCTTCTTCTTTGTGCTTTTTGGTCGCCCAGGACGCAGTGGTCGAATTGCCCGTGCAGAGCACCCGGCAACCGGATAGCCACTACTCCTGCACCGTGATCGAAAGGTGGTGCCTTGTGACGAAGCACTCCGCGGCTGGTTTCTTCCCTGGTGGTGCACCGGACATCTTCTCTTCGACGACGAGAGCATCTCTTCTCTTGGCCAAGACCCGTCGTGCATCCACCACCAGGAACAACTGCCCCCGTCGGAGCTGTCTTCCACAACAAGGTACCGTAACCGCCTGGCTTCCCTTTTCGATCGGTTCGTGTGAGGTATCTGATTCCTCTCCGTTCCGTTGGGTTGCCTCCAAGCTTTATTCACTCTTTGTTCTGAACTGGTTCCACCTGTCGCTAGCCAATTTGCTAAACGAGACTTGAATGCATCACCCGTAGAGACTTTCCAGGACATCGTGCCTTGCCTCTCACCGAGTGGGCCTGGCCGCCGAACTGTATGATCTAGTGTGATTAATGCTTTCTTGCCGTGCATTTTTACCCGCTTCAGTGCGAACCGTGTTGACTTCGTTACCTGCCTTTCTCTTCTCTCCCTTCCTCACTAAATATTCGAGTGTCATCTGGTTTGAGGTATACACCTCTGTCTGAAAATAAGTGGTGCCGTAGAACCTAGAGTTGTCGATAGTGTGTTTTGGGGGATTGAGCTTATTCCATTCTGCAGAGTAATTGTATTTTGAATTATTTGCCGTGTTCTGCTTTAGTATTTTTCATAGACGTGCTGTTATCAATAAATAACTTACTATCTTTGTACTAAAGCCTGGTTGCGTGTTTACTCGTTTTGCTGCAGAGAATTACCCTATCTTGTATGCTCCCTATACTGACCAACTTTTCTTGAGAGAAGTCTGACTGCTCAGCCACAGCTACCAATTGAATCTGTTTGGTACAGACTGCTAACAAGTGGGTTCATCGCAACACCTGTAGTCCTAAATCTTTTGCAGTGGTCCCAGAGGGAACTGCACAGGTTTCCGCCTAACACTGGTGTACAGCGGTGGGATTAGTATCGAGTATACAGTTTAGAGTGTTTTTCGACGCTGTAGAACGACTAACCACAAAACGTTACAAAAGCAACTTTAAAAAAAAAACATGTCTACAATGGAAATTTACAGCCAAGAGTCTTTGTCGGATAAAAATACTGAGAGTCTGCGAGCTCTCTGTAGACAAGAGAATCTTCCTGTAAAAGGCAAGAAGTTAGAACTGATAGAGAGATTGCTGGCGAACCAAAGTCTGGGTACTGGTTCAGAGGAACCAAACTCTCCAGCAACTGTAGATAACAGTAATGGTGTTGATCTGAATCGTAATTCTGATGATAGCGATGAAGAGGCTGACGAGGACGGCGAGGCTAACGAAACTGTCTCACCTGTTCCTCTACCTGCCTTACCAACTGTGCCTACGGGGCCAATACCAGGTCCCACGAGTAATTCTGCTTATTTTGAACTTGAAAAAATGAAGCTCGAATTAGAACATAAACGATTCTTGGCTCAAGCTGAGCAGAGACAAGCGGAGTTAAGACTCAGGGAAATAGAGCTTAATCATGAGTTACAAATGAAAAAGTTGTCTATGGAAAATGCTTCTCTCTCCTCTGGTTCCTCTAGGAGCTCCAGTCCCAAAAGACCCCGGATGCCGAAGGAATTAGTGGGTATGTACGAACCGAGATTGGATGTGTTGGATTGGTTGAAACTGTTTGAATACAATCATGGGCTCCAGGACATCACCGGGAATGCGTTGCTTCCCTGGTTGTTCTCTAGGCTTCCTCCTGTTGCGACTGATGTGGTAATGGAATTGGGGGAGGTGGATAAGACGGATTACGAAAGTGTGAAACTAGCTTTGATAGCTAGATTCGGGAAGACCCCTTCCCAGTATCTTAAGAGGTTTAGAACCCTCAAAAAGCATGATGGTACCCCTTGGGCTACCTGGGTGAGTGAAGGGTTGAAAAACCTAGAGGGATGGATTAAGGGTTACAAAGTTGACACTTACGAGGGTATGCAAAATCTTTTTATGTTGGAGTCGATTTATGATGCCTGTTCTCCTGAGCTCAGACAGCACTTGGCTGATTCGAAGGAATTAGATTCCAGGGCTCTAGCTAAGGCTGCTGACTTGTGGGTTGCCAACAGGGCTACTCACAAGGATTCTGGGGCAACTCAGAAAAAGGACGAGGGAAAACAGCCTAAAAAAGACTCAAAAGAGAATTCGAATAACGCACATTCCAAAGAGGGCCCCAAACAAAACCAGAAGGGTAAGCCACCGGGAAAACCACAGCAGAATAGTGTGTCTTCTGGTGCCAAACCGGAAGGAGGTCAGAACAAGCCACCATTCCAGAAAGCATTCGGGAAATGCTTTGTTTGTGGCTCGACTGATCACGTGAAAGGAGATCCCAGATGTAAGGGTAAACCTTCAGGGGTCCAGCTTGTCTCCTTAGCCTTCGCTCCAGAGGAGGAAGTCCAAATGGCAAGCGGAAACTTTCTACTGCTAGCTGACGAACCCATTGGAGTCTCAGCCAGCGTTTCTTTAGTATCTCTGGGGTTGTGGGAACAACAGAATTTAGATGTCTATAATTCTATCCCCGATAATACTAAAGAGTATTATAAGGACAGTGTCCAGGTGAATGGTCAGGAGACGCCTGCCATTAGGGACACTGGGGCCAGCATAACTGTGGTGGATAAATCGTTTTTTTCAGGCTGAGGATGTTGCTAAGGCACCCAAACGCCTCACCAAGTTAGCTGGAGGGCCTGTGCAGATGCTTCCCCAATTACCAGTTCTCATCCAGTGTAACGACATGACTGTAAAGATACCTGTCAGCATACAGAGTGAGGTACCAGGACGCGTACTGTTGGGTAACGATTTGAAAACTCTCGGAGTTGTATCGCATACTCCCAGACCTCCTAGTAAACGGTTACAGGAGCTAACCAGACCTGCAAGAGAGAGGACCCTGCGCGGTACTCTCGGGGAGATGATGAAGAAAGAAATCACTCCTACTCCATTGGAAATGGCGGCCGCTGTCTCTAGGAACACAGAAGTAAAAGGGAAACCTAAAACTTCCAAACCAAAACCAACAGCCCACATTCCGATGCAGCCGACACGGACTTCCCCGCGGTTGTCCAACGTCACACCCGTAATTCCACCTCCAGCTGCGGCTGAGGGGGAAGTACAACCCTGTATGGTAGAATTAGACTCTGAAGAAGAGCTAATGGAAGGCCAGGAACTCATTGGAGATCTGGATCCTGTTGACCATCCTGAGCTGCAGTCGTTACTGGCAGAAGGTGGACCCAGCAGGGCAGACTTCAGTAAGGGACAGAGAGAATGTCCAACTCTGGAAGGTCTTCGCCGTCAGGCAAAAACTCAGGCTGAAGGGCAAGAGCCTGGGAAACATAGGTTACACTGGGAAGATGGCCTCTTCTATAGTGAACCAACCGAGTCTGCACCTGGAGACTACAAACGCCTTGTAGTACCCCAAGAGAACAGACCACAGTTCTTGCAGTTAGCCCACGAGATTCCTTCGGCTGGTCACTTGAGTTTCAAGAAGACTAAGGAAAGGCTCTCACTCTACTTCTATTGGCCAAAAATGGGGGCCGAAGTGGAAAAACACTGCAGAAGCTGCCATACCTGCCAAATCTCTGGTAAGGTTGGGTCCAAGAATGTGGCACCGTTAGTGCCTCTTCCCGTTGTGGGAGTCCCATTTGAGAGAGTAGGGATTGATATCGTTGGTCCCCTTGATCCTCCAACCTCCTCAGGCAACAGGTTTATACTTGTTGTAGTAGACCATGCTACTAGGTATCCTGAGGCAATTCCTATGAGGACTGTTACAGCTCCGGCTGTGGCTAAGGCCCTCCTTGGTATTTTTACTAGGGTCGGATTTCCTAAGGAAGTTATCTCTGACAGGGGGTCAAATTTTATGTCCCACTACATGAAAGCCATGTGGAAAACCTGCGGAGTAACTTACAAGTTCTCAACGGCTTACCACCCACAAACCAATGGGTTGGTAGAACGGTTCAACCGAACCATGAAGAGCATGATAGGTGCTCTAGAAGAACCCCTTAAGCGTAAGTGGGACCTTCTATTGCCATGCCTTCTTTTTGCTTATAGAGAAGTCCCTCAGGAGGGAGTAGGCTACTCTCCCTTCGAACTACTCTATGGTCATCCCGTCAGAGGTCCGTTGGCCCTGATTAAGGAGGGGTTGGAGAGTGCTCCTTCCCCCAAGCCAGTCAGAGTGACTGACTACGTGATAGGTCTCCGGAGGAGAATGTCGCACCTGATGACAGAAGCAAGCGATAACTTGAAAGCTGGACAAGCATTGGTCAAGCACTGGCACGATCAAAAGGCTAACATGGTTGAGTTCGCTCAAAACCAGCTTGTTCTTGTTATGATCCCCACAAGGCAGAGGGCCTTGCAAGATAAATGGATGGGACCCTACCGAGTAGTGGGTAAGCTCGGCGAGGTGAACTATCTGGTGGACTTGGGTAACCCCAAGGAGGCTCCGACAGTCTTTCACACCAACCGACTTAAAGCGTATGTCTCACGACCTGATGTAGGAGCGTTGCTTCTAGCATCGGCCGAGGAAGAAGAAGAGAGTGAAGCTCTTCCGGATCTCCTCAGAGGCTTACCTTTAGATGAAAACATTGAAGGAGTAAATCTCTCCTCCAATCTGACACCCGAGCAACAAGAAGAGTGCAAGTCTATGTTGAATCAGTTTGCCTCTCTGTTCTCGCTCTCACCAGGCTTGACCCCTTGGGGCCAGCACGAGATACTCACTGGTGACTGTCTGCCTGTCAAAAGCAGAGGATATCGCATGTCAGAAAACGTAAGAACCCACATCAAAGGTGAGGTCAGCAAGATGCTTGATCTCGGGGTAATAGAGCCCTCTACTAGTCCATGGTCTAGCCCAGTTGTGTTAGTACCAAAGGCCGGATCTAAAGAACTTAGATTCTGCGTGGATTATCGAGCTCTTAACGCAGTCACCACGACTGATGCCCACCCTTTGCCAAGAACAGATGAGTTGGTGGATAAACTTGGCGCCGCCAAGTTCCTCAGCACATTTGACTTGACGTCAGGCTATTGGCAAATAGCCCTGACCAACCATGCCAAGGAGAAAACTGCATTTTCTACCCCCGTTGGTTTATACCAATTTACGGTAATGCCTTTCGGACTAAAAAATGCACCTGCTACGTTTCAACGGATGGTAAACCAAGTTCTAACCGGGATGGAGGACTTCTGCATGGCATACTTGGATGACATAGCAGTGTTCAGCAATTCCTGGGACGAACATGTAACCCACCTGAGAGATGTTTTGCAGGCTCTTAGACGAGCCAATCTGACCATAAAGGCGAGTAAATGCCAAATTGGACAGAGTAAGGTAGTCTACCTTGGGCATGAGGTAGGCGGTGGCGAAATAAGGCCTTTGCTCAGTAAGATTGAAGCTGTGCAAAATTGGACAACACCGACTACTCAGACTCAGGTGAGAGCCTTCCTAGGCCTCACCGGGTATTACAGGAATTTCATAGAGAACTATGGGACCATAGCTTCTCCACTGAATGTCATCTCCTCGCCCAAATTCCCTAAAAAGGTTAAATGGAACGAGGAGTGCAATCAGGCTTTTGAAAACCTGAAAAAGGCTCTTTGCCAAACCCCAGTACTCAGAGCTCCTGATTACCGCCAACACTTCATTGTGCAGACAGACGCTTCCAATGTAGGGATAGGTGCCGTACTCAGTCAACTGGATGGGAAAGGTAGGGAGCACCCCGTTTGCTACATCAGCCGCAAGCTGAAGGATCCTGAAACACGGTGGGCAACAATCGAAAGAGAATGCTTTGCTATCGTGTGGGCTCTGAAGAAGTTTAGGCCGTACTTGTATGGTTCTACTTTTGTTATTCAGACGGACCACCAACCCTTGAGATGGTTAATGCAAATGAAAGGGGAAAACCCAAAACTACTGAGATGGTCGATCTGCCTGCAAGGGTTCGATTTCACCATTGAGCACAGGTCAGGATGTCACCACCAAAATGCTGATGGTCTCTCTAGGATGTATATCATCGACTAGAGGTATGAGATTCATCCAGGAGTGGATTAAATCCTCCTGTCCCTTAGTCTGGGGGGGGCGAGTGTTAGGAAGAATTCTCTGTTTAGGCTGAATTTCCTAACCTAGTGAGTCCCCCAGCAGCTTTGCTGGATTTCTGGAGTTTGTTTTTCCCATCCTGCCAAGAGTGTGACCCTTTTCCTCTCACTCTTGGACATGTATGTGTGTAATTCCTTTGAGATGTCAATGTGTTCGATGGGCTATGGGGTCTTTTACTCCATAGGGTCTCATAAGTTTTTCTATGTGTGTCACTCTGCACCCTACGTGTCGTGACACGGGGGCGCCCTAGCGGGTCCCCCCACCATAGACTCCATACCCGGGGACTGACTACTGTCTCCCCGGGCATGTAAAGTCACCATTGGCTTTACTAGACCTAAATTTACTAACAGAACTAGTACCAACCATCTTATTGTGGACGTGCTAGTAGGGGTAATACGATTACTCCTGGATCTGTTACTCGAGGGGGGCACTGTCCCGTCCCTCCTCGTCGAGTTTTGGCTGGTGGCAGTGGAAACTACTTGTTATGTTCGACCCCGAGCATAACCCTATGGGATTCGTCCCATTGTTGAAGATTGATACTGTTTTTCGTTAATCTCCAACGTACCACCGATCTACTTATCTTAAATAGGTTTATTGAGTGGTATTTTCTGCCAGAACTCGGGTTGTAAAATGGCGTCTGTGTTTTTCTCTGTGACTCCTAAACCAAAGGTTGAGCCCTTTGTTCCACTTTTGGCGGGCCTCTGGACAGAGACCCGCGAAGGTGGCGCCATTCTGTCTGGGTTACCTCAGGGGTGTGGGAGGGGGTTTAGACACCCTGGACCGAGTTGCCTTGCCAACTCAGGTCGCACTCTGAAGTGATTGGCCCAGGTGGTGAGCCTTCCCGCTCACCACTTAGCATGTGTTGATTGACAAGCTAGGCTGAATGAATGGGGGACGTCTGCATAAAAGCAGGGCCTTTGGGACTGGATCTTCAGGAAGTCGCCACTGGACCTAAAGAATCCGACGAGGGTAACGTTGACTCGACCTGCACGACGACACCTCCGGTGGAGCCCTGCGGAATCGTATCACAATCTCCCGACGACAGAAGAGATCTCCCTGCCGGAGAGGCTCTTTCCCTGGCTGGTGGGAACAACCAGTCTTCTTCTTCTTTGTGCTTTTTGGTCGCCCAGGACGCAGTGGTCGAATTGCCCGTGCAGAGCACCCGGCAACCGGATAGCCACTACTCCTGCACCGTGATCGAAAGGTGGTGCCTTGTGACGAAGCACTCCGCGGCTGGTTTCTTCCCTGGTGGTGCACCGGACATCTTCTCTTCGACGACGAGAGCATCTCTTCTCTTGGCCAAGACCCGTCGTGCATCCACCACCAGGAACAACTGCCCCCGTCGGAGCTGTCTTCCACAACAAGGTACCGTAACCGTCTGGCTTCCCTTTTCGATCGGTTCGTGTGAGGTATCTGATTCCTCTCCGTTCCGTTGGGTTGCCTCCAAGCTTTATTCACTCTTTGTTCTGAACTGGTTCCACCTGTCGCTAACCAATTTGCTAAACGAGACTTGAATGCATCACCCGTAGAGACTTTCCAGGACATCGTGCCTTGCCTCTCACCGAGTGGGCCTGGCCGCCGAACTGTATGATCTAGTGTGATTAATGCTTTCTTGCCGTGCATTTTTACCCGCTTCAGTGCGAACCGTGTTGACTTCGTTACCTGCCTTTCTCTTCTCTCCCTTCCTCACTAAATATTCGAGTGTCATCTGGGTTGAGGTATACACCTCTGTCTGAAAATAAGTGGTGCCGTAGAACCTAGAGTTGTCGATAGTGTGTTTCGGGGGATTGAGCTTATTCCATTCTGCAGAGTAATTGTATTTTGAATTATTTGCCGTGTTCCGCTTTAGTATTTTTCATAGACGTGCTGTTATCAATAAATAACGTACTATCTTTATACTAAAGCCTGGTTGCGTGTTTACTCGTTTTGCTGCAGAGAATTACCCTATCTTGTATGCTCCCTATACTGACCAACTTTTCTTGAGAGAAGTCTGACTGCTCAGCCACAGCTACCAATTGAATCTGTGTGGTACAGACTGCTACCAAGTGGGTTCATCGCAACACCTGTAGTCCTAAATCTTTTGCAGTGGTCCCAGAGGGAACTGCACAGGTTTCCGCCTAACACTGACGTAGAAGCCAGAAGCTGTGAGTCAATCAGTTGAAAGGTACGTGATCCAAGAACAAAGTTCATAACAAAAGGGCAATCCAATAGCAGTCAGGGGACGAAAACGTGGTCGAGTCCAGGAGAGAACAGTTCCAGCAGGGTATAGCAAAAGGAATAAGTTCCAGGGAAAGGTACCGTGAAGGAAGAAGCCAAATCAGAGTCCAAGAATCAATCCGAGGTCAGTGGTAGTCTGTAATCCGTAATGCACCCAACAGGATCAGCTGTGAAGCGCTGGAGGGCAGTCAGCGCGTCGCTTTTGAACGCTGACTAATGATCACGTGACTCTCATCATCCGTCACGTGATCGAACGTGCTGAAGGAGGAGCTCCCAGGTGCCGGCAACGGAGACGTTGTAGAATGCCTGTGGCGCGTCTCCATGGCAACTGCCAACGCCGGAATGGAAACCAACGCCGGGATGGGAAATGAGGCAAAAACCAGCGTCGCTGACCTTGTCCCACCCTTTGCCGGCAGGCCTGCAGGGGAGAGTATGTCCTGGCATGTATTTTGGTGGTGATAGTGGGGGCTGGATTCTGGGATGTGTCCACGGAACGCGTGGATGAAGATGGGGGCGTGACAATATATAGGTATAAATGTTCCCTTAACCAATCCCTCCCTTCAATACGTTTTACAGTTTTCCACGTAGGATGAAGTCCTATTTTTTAAAGATTTATTTTATTGTTTTTTTTATAACACGCCTAATACCATGCCTGAGTTCGGTTTCTAAGCACGTATCTGGGATTCGAACCTCTGGTGCTGTGCGTGGTCTTGCTTCCAAGACCAGCACCTTGCCCCTGAGCTTTCCTCCATTCACGATGCCATCATAGATGACACATATCGAGGTAGAAAGCCTTTGTGTAATCAAACTTGAGTGTGAGTATGTGAATGACTGTTCGTTGTTCGTCAGATTACCCTACTTTATTTTATGCTGATAATAAAGTAGTACTTTGCCATATTCTTTGAGTCTGTCCAGTAATTTGGGTCCAAGATCGTTATTGATAATTCCATCTAGCATATGAGATGCTTCAAGGTGCTAGAGCACATGAACTTCGAAGCCTAGAACAGGTAGGCATTATTGAAAGGGTCAAAGGCCTCACCCCTTGGGTTTCCCCGCTATACATGTTACGCTCACCTGGTATCCACGGGGATGCCAGCCAGCCCTGGTTGGATGATTTGCACTCTCAAACCCTCTCCCGGTCCCTTGATAAGGCCTCTGGTTAAAGATGGGTCTGCAATATAGGAGAGCTGGATTCAATACCAGATTGACTTTATGTTTACCCACCTCCCTTGGCCTCAACCCCTTCCTCCCCCTTGGGCCTTCTCCTCACCTTAATATTGTAAAAGGTGGATTCTCATTCCTGCTCCTCATGGCAGGGGCACGTAGATGTGGGGGGCGAGCAGCGACCAAGTTACTTCACTGGTGCAAGCCCCCATGTGGGAATCCAGGCCTGCTGGGACTTCGTAGGTTTGCCGCTTTACAGTCTTTATATGCAGTTCTTATGTTCCTCTTAGTTCGAATAATAATGTCTTGCTTCTTTCCTTTTAGGTATGGAAAGGTATTTTGGTGTTGTCATGCAGTTTGAAGATGAGCATGGGCCGGTAGGCGAAGCGCAGTGTGTGTGATGCTGTCCGGTGAGTAATGCGCAATGCGCGGCGCTGTTTCTCCTTTTATATTGCTAACCTGTGTCTTTTCTCTCCTTGCAGGTTGCGATGTTCCTCGCCGAGCGCCGTAATGTTTCAGCAATGATACTGACCAGGAGATGACTACCCAGGTAAGAATTGTGTGGCTTTCTTCATTTGGGAGTAAATGTGAGTAAACGCTTACTAATGCTGTCTTTCTTTCTCCTCTTTCCAGGTTATGGTATTCCAGGATGCATGCGGTGTCGGATGATGGAGTTCGTACCTTCAGGTGAGTGGAACTGAAGTCAGCGATTGATTGAAGACAGGATAATACTGTTCCAGGTAAGTTTCATAGTGTTCTTTCTCTCTCTGCAGGTCCTTGGTTTCAGATAAGATGGCATCAAAGAACTGGACACGGTGAGCGCCACGCTGCCCACAGAAGAATAACTCAAAGTATGTTATGCTGTTTGGGTGCGGTTTAAATAGTCTCAGATAAAGTAGTCCAGGTAAAATAGTCCCAGGCCTGCCACACCCAAAGTAGTCCAGTACATTAGTCCTAAGCCTGCCACACCCAAAAGACTAGACCACATAGCTCAGTTCCTTGTAACTGGGCTATGTGTGTGTCTCCATGTTGGCAGAACCCCCCCAAAGTTAAATAGTCCCAAGTAAATAGTCCCATTCTAATGTTGGTCTTCATAATGGTTATGAACATGGCGCCAAAGGTGCCAGGACTGACTCCAAGAGAGTCTTGGATGAGGTTTTAAGGCCTTTGACCTGGCCCTAACTGGAAGGCTGACTTGCCAGTGAGGGCCAGGGGCAAGGGTCATGACAGCACTCCCCCCCAAGGCCCCTCTCACGGTGGCACTTCTGCCTGGTCCTGGTTTGGCTGGGTAATTCTGATGGAACTTTTTAATTAAGCGAGGTGCATGGATGTATTCACTAGGTTCCCATGACCTGTCTTGAAGGCTGTATCCTGTCCAATCAACTAAGTAGTATTGTTTGGATCTGGTGTATTTTGAGTCTAGGATATCCTTTACTTCAAACTCTGGTTCTCTGTCGACTAATACTGGTTTTGGTGGTGTTGTAACCCAAGTACCGGGTTGTACTGTTTTCAGGAGGGATACATGAAACACGGGATGAATCTGCATAGTGGGCGGTAGGGCTAATTTAACTGCCACTGGATTTATTATGGATTCAATAGAATAAGGTCCAAGATATCGGGGATGAAAGGTCCGAGTCCTTTTTATGGGCACATATTTTGATGCTAACCAGACATTATGGGCCTCATTACACGGATGGCGGTAGGGATTTAATGTTACCGGTAATGGAATACCGGTAACGTTAAATGCCCATGCGGATTACGACCCGGCTCACCGCCATTAGCGGCACCGCTAAGTACGGTGCCACTAATAGCGGTCAGTCCGCGTGCGCGCGACCTGCCATCCCGTAAATAACGACATGCCGCTAATAGCACACCATCACAAGGCAAGTGCACATGGCAATAGCGGCATGTTAAATCCCCCAAAACCCCTTACCGGCATGGCGCTAATACCACCATCGCGAACCACCCGTTAAAAGAACTAGGCAGTGTTAACACCTGCCACAGGTGGCCATAATCAGCACAGGTGGAGGCAATGGAGACTGTAGCTGCTCAAAAGAAGCACACCATACCCCTTTCCTCACCCCTTCCCACACCAAGATGGTTCCAATACTGGCAGCATTACATGGCCTGGAGGACCTGATTGCAGCGCTGCTGCTACAACAACAGGCAGCACAGAGGAGAGGCAGGAGGAGGAGGAGGGCTAGACAGGCACAGCAAGCACCACCACGCCACCTAATCATACCACAGAGGCACCCACCAATTCCCCGGATCAGAGCCAGTCCATTTAACCTAACACCTGAGCAGATACACACCCTGTACTGTCTGGACCGGGACAACATCACCAGCATCGTGGACATGATACACAATGACAGTGTGAGCCTCATAGACATCAGAACTGCCATCCCCCCTCTACTCAAGGTGGTGACAGTGCTCCACTTCCTGGCCACAGGAACCTACCAGCGTACAGTGGGGCAGATGCATGGCATCTCCCAACCAGTATTCTCACGCATACTGAACCAGGTACTCGATGCCCTCCTGAAGCATGCACCCGAACACATATCCATGCCACGGACTGCCCAGGAGATTGCAAACACCAAAGTTGGCTTCTATTCACTGGCAGGCATCCCAAGTTGCATTGGGGCCATCGACTGTACACATGTGGAATTGGTCGTCCCACATCACAATGAAGTAGTGTACCGAAACAGGAAGCAATTCCACTCCATCAATGTCCAAATGGTATGTGGCGCCAACAAGATAATCACATATTGCTGTGCCCGATTTCCAGGATCTACCCATGATTCCATGGTCTTGAGGAACTCAACTATCCCCCGCTACATGGAGCGACAAATGGGACAACGTTCGTGGCTACTTGGTGGGTAGCAGGCCAAGCACATGGCAGTGTGATTGGGGGGGATAGATAGATACTCTAACTAGGGGTGCATTGGGGGGGGTAGATAGATACTCCAACTGGGTGTAGCCTGTAGTCCGTCGCCCAAATGCACATACAGATGTACGCAAATGTCCATCTGGGAGGGCAGCAACGTACTTGAGATGAACGGACATGCAAGTATATGCTACACAACACAGCTGACAATCTAATTCTAGTAACATCAAACATCAATCCTCATCCACATTGCACGACACTCCACGCCACGAAATACACAAATGTCATCCATGCTGTCAACATAGTCATGCAGCATTCCTACAGCACATCATCAACAATGCATTGTGCCCTTCGATGCATGCAAAGGGAAACCCCCTAGCCATGGCAATGCACCACGAACCCATGGCACCACTGAAGTGATGCCTCTCAGCATGGCAACAGCAATGTTGAAGGACAGTACACCACCAGTGTGGCACCAAATGTGCCTGGCCACAGGGACACCTATGACCTGGCCTCACCCAGAACATGTCAATTACTTTTGGAAGCTTCAATGGGGCATGTCTACTTGCAGGCTTGCGCTCACCTTTGCACAAAGCAGTTACACAGACCATTTCCATTCATGCAGTTGATTGTGTACATGAATCCCAATGATAGGTCAAAGTATGTGATATGAACAGGCCACACTTGTGTTGAAAAGTAACAGGACCCCATTCCTTCCCCCATATAGGTGATGCCAGCAATCCCCTGAAGAGGTGGCTCCTCACACCTGTACGGAACCCACAGAACAGGCACGAAGAAGAATACAATCGTGCACATACCCGTACCCGCCTCGTGATCGAGCAGACTTTTGGACTTTTGAAGTCACGGTTTAGGTGCATTAGCAGGTCTGGTGGCGCTCTCCTGTATGGCCATGATAAGGTGGCAAAGATCACCATGGCATGTGTCATGCTGCACAATATGTGTATCAGACGGAATGTGCCACTGCCCCCTGACATTGAAATGGAGGCACCTGATGAGGATGATGATGGGGATGAGGATGGAGGGGAAGGGGATGCAGGTCATGCAAGAGGGGATGGCCAGGAGGGACGTGCTGTGAGACAGCATTTGATCAACCAAATCTTCTGAGTACCATGTACTCGTACTGTCACCTGTATATGGCTGGTGATGCACTGGTGTCTGTTTGCTAGCTCACAATGGACCTTGGCGTCAATAAATTGCACATACACAATGAAGGAGTCCAGGCTTGTGTTTTGCTCAAACACCAGTGTATTAATGAACTGAAACAGAAAAATGTGCAAGTCCCAATCATCCCACCACCCTTCCCCCCAGCCCCACAACTGTCCCATCACACCCTTCCCCCCACCCCCCACAACTGTCCCATCACACCCTTCCTCCCACCCCCCACAACTGTCCCATCACACCCTTCCCCCCACCCCCCACAACTGTCCCTCATGAGTCTCCAACAATGTTTGCGTCCAGGCATGCACACAGGGGAATGGACATTCACACCCTATTGGTCATTGGCAGGACCAGCAATTGGGGGCTGGCTGGAGGTGCGCCTGGTGGTGCGTGCAGAGCGTCTGAGTGGGCTTGTCTGCCGCAAACTGGTGGACGAAGAGGTGGCAGACTGTCCTGGTGCTGGTGGTGGTGGCATTTGGCGGTCCATTGCATCCGCAATGCGTGTGAGCACCTCCCGGACGCGTATGAGCTCCCCACACAGCCTGTCTGTGCACGACTCCATCCCGTCCCTGGAGTGCCTGGATGTCTCCCCGAGCTCTGCCCTGAGACGGGCAGCCTCCTCGACATGCTGACCAACCAGCACAGTGAGAGCAGGGCTTGAGGTGTGCATGGCCAGGTTGAGATCTGTAGGCTCATCCACATCAGACAATGGGGCAATGGCTGCCGCCTCTCCTGACGAACTGGCTGCAGCTGAGGGTGGACCCTCGGTGGCTGTGATTGGGGGGGAGTGAAGCTCCAGATGCGGGCAGTAGGGTTTGGCGTGGCACTGGCAGTGGCGCTCAAACGATGTTTTGAATGCTGTAAATGTAGCCTTGAGCCTTTTCCCCTTGATGTCGTTGGGGCGTCCTCGCTGGGCTGTGGCCTTTTTTTCTTCTGCACAGGGGGTGCCTGGGATGCTTCCTCGCTGTCTGTATGTGACCCTGTCGGGGACAAGAAGGGGGATGTCATTGGTTATGGTTCAATGTACTCAATGCAGGCTACATCATGAATTCAGTTGGGGCCGTTTGGACTTCATTGCGAAGGATGCAGGTGATGTGTCATTTCAGTGGCTCATCCATGCAGTGTTGTGTGTGGCACTTGGCTCTGTTGATGTGTGCATGTGTGTGTGTTTGGGACTGGCACTGACATGGGCAGGGTGGGATGCATGTGTGGATGTTTGGCCATCCATGAGGTGATCCAGGGCGGACATTTGTGGGGACCTGTACATTCACATTGCATGCTTGCATCAGTGCACTTACCTCCATCAGAAGTCTCTGCCAAGCCATGCTCCATCCTCTCTACTCCCTCAATACATTCGACTCCGATGAGGTTGACGCATATCTCCTCCCACTCCTTTAACTTGATTGGCGACCCAGATCCGCCAGCGGTGGCAGTCTTGTGATTCTCTGCCACGATCATTCTGACCCGGAGTCTCAGGTCATCCCATCTTTTCCTGCACTCACGTACAGTGCGCATGCTGCTGCCCTCAGCACTCACTTTCATTGCCACTTCGTCCCAGATAGCCTTTTTCTTAAGGAGGGTCTCCCGCCGCATGTTATTTTCGAAGACCACTGCAGCATTGTCCGATAAGGTCTGAATCAGCATGAGTAACTCCTCAGTAGAGAACTTTTCCTTCCGCTGGCGGTCTGTGGTTTTTTTCAGTGCCTTGAGCATGGTAACGATGTTGCAATGGATCTCAGACAGCAAGGTAACACAAACAGGTCCAGGGGGCAGAGGATGGCAATGGATTGTGTTTTTAAAGATGGCAGCCGTGCTCTTTCCCGTTCCTGTGCGATGACGCTTTTTCCGGTTCCGGTATTTCACGGTCACCGCTCTTAGCGGTGACCGCTATTTGCATGCTGCGTCAAGGCGGAGGTGTTATCTGCATTGTCGAGGAAGACGGTAAGTGACTTTTGGGGGAGTTTAGCGGCAAGGCAGCAGGGGCATTACCGGCATGGCGCAATGCTCGTGTCCGCGTACTCGTAATGGTACGCTATTAGCGCCCTCCTGCGAGGGCGGACACGTTAAGGGCGCCATGCCGGTAATTTGAAGATTTTATCGCACAACGTGTAATGAGGTCCATTGTCTCCAATTCGGGGGCTTTACTAGGATGTTGGTCAGTGAATTTCTTTTGCCTGTTCTTGGATTGGAGTAAATATTCTGCTGCTTCTTTAAAGGCCTGGGAAATAGTCGTATGTAGGGTTTTGACCGCTGGCATTTCCAAAGGGGTTGGGAGATCCAATTCTGAAGTACGTGGATGTCTACCATAAATAGTGTTGAAAGGGGTTTGTCCAGTGCTGTTGTGTAATGAATTATTATAGGCATATTCAGCTATCCATAACAAGTCCTCCCAATTTCTTTCCACTTGATGTAACATGCAACGTAAGTATTGCTCAAGGATTTGGTTTGCTCTTTCTGTTTGGCCATCGGTTTGAGGATGGTGACTTGTGGATAGTTGAATGTCAATTTGGGCCATTGAACAGCATTTCCTCCAGAAGTTGGATACAAACTGACTACCTCAATCTGAGATCAAGACCGATGGAAAGCCATGTAGCCGTGCGATTTCCTCCAGGAATACTTTTGCTAAATTGGATGCATTTGGAAGACCCTTAAAAGGAATAAAGTGTGCCATTTTAGAGAACAAGTCTCCAACTACTAGGACGGTGTTGAATCCTTGACTGGGAGGTAGATCTGTAATGAAATCAAGGGACAGTGTGTGCCATGGTGCGGGAGGAATTTCCAATGGTTGGAGAAGACCAGCTGGTTTCTGCTTTTGGGACTTGTTTTGTGCACACACACCGCAAGATTAGATAAATTGTATGATGTCTTTACGCCATGTGGGCCACCAATATTTTTGTTTTACTTTAGCTAGAGTTTTGGCAATTCCACGATGACCTTCAATCAGGGAGTCGTGATAACCCTGGCAAGGATAGACTGTTCCTAAAATATGGTAACTGGTCCTTAATGGTATAATGTTCTCCTTGAGTACACCACTCTTGTGAGAAAGTGGGATCCATTAAGAGTTGGATCTTGTTTTGGAGTTCACCCTGTGTCAATGTTGTCGTAAGACCCAGGAGTTTGTTTTCTGGAATGATGGCTACTGGATCTGGAGTTATGTATCCCTTTTCATCAACACCCATGGGGGACAAAGCGTCAGCCTTTCCGTTTCGGACTCCTGGGCGGTAGGTGATGAAATAGTCATATTCAGCGAAGAAAAGAGCCCACCGCAGTTAACAGGATGATTGAGCTTTTGCTGTTTTTAGGTATTGCAGATTTCGATGATCAGTTATGACCGTGACAGTATGTCTAGCACCAAGGAGATAGTGTCGCCATGTCTTGAAAGCTGATTTTATAGCCAAAACTTCTTTGTATGTGATAGCATAGTTGAGTTTGGGAGGTGAGAATGTTCATGACCAGAAGGCCACAGGGTGTAACTGGCCAGTTCCTGGGTCCCTTTGTGAGAGGACAGCTCCCATAGCCATGCTAGAGGCATCTGTTTCAACTATATAAGGGAGGTCTGGGCGAGGATGCCGTAGAACTGGAGCAGAAGTGATTTTCTTCTTAAGTTCTTGAAAGGCCTTCTCTGCTCTTCGGTCCAATGGAACTTTTATTGTTTTTTCTCAATAGTGATGTAATTGGATGCACTATTTGGGAAAAATCTGGGATGAATCGGCGGTAGAAGTTTGCAAACCCCAACATACTCTGGATTCCTTTAAAGGAAGTTGGTGATGGCCAGTTAAGAATGGCATCTACCTTGTGCCTATCCATTATGATACCTTTTGGTGTGAGGATAAAACTGAGGAACTCCACTTCGGTGACATGAAAAGAGCATTTTTCGAGTTTAGCATACAGTTTATGTTGGAGGAGTTTAGTAAGGACGGAGCCGACATGCCTGACATGGTCTTCTTTTGTAGCAGAATACACTAAGATGTCATCAATGTAAACCAGGGCGCAAACTTCAATTAACTCCCGCAAAACATCATTCATAAAGTGCTGGAATGCAGCAGGAGCGTTGCAAAGTCCAAAAGGCATTACCTGGTATTCATACAAGCCGTATTTGGTACGAAAGGCGGTTTTCCATTTGTCTCCTTTCTTCACTCGAACAAGATGGTACGCCCCCCCTACGGTCCAGTTTGGTATAGATTTGGGCGTCTTTGACTTTATCCAATAATTCGGGAATAAGGGGCAGTGGATAACGTTTTTTTACTGTGATCTGGTTTAATGCGTGATAGTCGATGCAAGTCCACAAATCTCCTTCCTTCTTTGGTACGAAGAATAAGGGACTGGCTGCCGGTGATTTAGATGGGCGGATAAATCCATTTGCCAGGTACTGATCAAGATAAGATTTCAAATGGAGGTTTTTTGGTTCAGTAAGTGTATAGATTTGACCACAAGGAATTTGCGCACCAGGTATGAGTTCGATCTGACAATCGTAGGGCCTGTGCGGTGGTAGAGTATTGGCTTGTTCTTTCTGGAACACGTCTTGAAAATCTTGGTATTCATTTGGTAGAGTACTAGTCAAACCTAGTACAATTGCCGCCGTACTGAGAGTAGCAGATGTACAGAAGTCTGTTTTCCCCTTTTCTTGGTAATAACAGGTGCGAGCACAATCATCGGAAAAGGCCAACTTCTTGGCACGCCAATCTATTAGAGGGTTGTGAGCTACCAACCATGGCATCCCTAAGATTAGTCGAAACTGAGGAGCTTTGATAAGATTGAATGCAATAGATTCTCGGTGTCCATCCTGGTACAGTAGGGTTAGTGCTGCTGTACATTGGGTTACTGGTCCAGAAGCTATTTCTGTCCCATCAACAGTAGTAACCTTTTCAGTAGTCGATTTAGAGCATAAGGGAAGCCCCATCTCTGCTGCCAGATCTTGGTCTATATAATTCCCAACTGCTCCGCTGTCTATGTATGATTCAACAGCATGCATCCGAGATGGTTGTTGGTGATTGATCAAAATTACTGGTAATGCAAAGTGTGAGGTCTGTGGCTCATCCTTCTCGCTCGACAAGTGGACGTCTACGCTTGCCGGGCTTTGGAGCTTTCCGACTCCTTGTTATTATCTTCCTTCTCTGTGGCTCCAACAGTTCTCTTTGGTGGTTTCACTGGACATTCTTTGAGGAAGTGGCCTGATTTTCTGCAATATATGCATAATTGCTGTTGCCTTCTCTTGTCTCTTCCAGTTTTAAAGGGGTCGTACACCTCCGATTTTCATGGGTTCTACCGTGTTTTCCAATGTACGTGGAACATTATCCCTTGACCGGACATACACAGCTCAAGTGTCTAACCTTATCCGGTCCGCTTTTCGGTCTTGTAATCTGTGATCTAATTGCACCACAAGGTTGATGAATTCTCCACAGTCTTTAGGTGGGTTAACCACTTGAGCAAGGACATCCTTTAGTTCCCCTCGTAGACCCCGATGAAAGAGTGTGGTCCTTTTTTCCTCAGGCTACCCAGCTTCAACGACTTGTCTGTTAAATGTTGCTATATATGTAAGCAAGTCTTGACTTCCTTGAAGGAGTGACAAAAGTTTGTTGTCTAATGCTTGGCCTTGCGTATGATGAGCAAAGAGTTTTTCCATTTCCATCTGGAAACCCCCAAAGTCATGTACCAACGGGTTATCACGACTTACCAATGGTACCGACCAATCCGCAGCACTGCCACTCAGATATGACATGACAAAAGCAACCTGCGCTTGGTCGTTAGGAAAAGCCCCAGGTCTGCAAGGGAAATGAAGACGACACTGATGAACATTGCGTACTTTTTGGGGCACAGTGTAAATCGTTCAGGTGGAGCTAAAGGAACTGCCCCAGGAAGGGTTATTTGTACAGGATTGGTGGAAGAAGTTGGTACAGGTGCTGGCGGAATGTTACCAGGCAATGGGGTCTGTCCTGCCTGTGATTGGAGCAATTGTCTATTTATTTCGTCGGTACGATCCTTAGTAACAATCAAATCCTTCCTAAGAGCGTTGGTTTCTTGCCTGGCTGAATGTACTTCAGCGCGTAATTGTCCCAACAATTGAACCAACTGGTCAGTCTCTGAAGTCTCCATGACGCCCAGGTGGATAATATTATTGAGGCTTTGCGTTCTGTTACGCTCACTGGGTATCCACGGGGACGCCACCCAGCCCTGGTTGGATGATGTGCACTCTCAAACCCTCTCCCGGTCCCTTGGTAAGGCCTCTGGTTAAAGATGGGTCTGCAATATAGGAGAGCTGGATTCAATACCAGATTGTCTGTATGTTTTCCCACCTCCCTTGGCCTCAACTCCTTCCTTCCCCTTGGGCCTTCTCCTCACCTTAATATTGTAAAAGGTGGATTATCCATCCTGCTCCTCGTGGCAGGGGCGCGTAGATGTGGGGGGCGAGCAGTGACCAAGTTACTTCACTGGTGCAAGCCCCCCTGTGGGAATCCAGGCCTGCTGCGACTCCGTAGGTTTGCTGCTTTACAGTCTTTATATGCAGTTCTTATGTTCCTCTTAGTTCGAATAATACTGTCTTGCTTCTTTCCTTTTACGTATGGAAAGGTATTTTGGTGTTGTCATGCAGTTTGAAGATGAGCATGGCCCGGTAGGCGAAAGCGGTGTGTGCACAATGCTGTCCGGTGAGTAATGCACGATGCGCAGCGCTGTTTCGCCTTTTATATTGCTAACCTGTGTCTTTTCTCTCCTTGCAGGTTGCGGTGTTCCTCGCCAAGCTCCGTAATGTTCCAGCAATGATACTGACCAGGAGATGACTACCCAGGTAAGAATTGTGTGGCTTTCTTCATTCGGGAGTAAACGTGAGTTAAAGCTTACTAATGCTGTCTTTCTTTCTCCTCTTTCCAGGTTATGGTATTCCAGGATGCATGCGGTGCCAGATGATGGAGTTCGTACCTTCAGGTGAGTGGAATTAAGTCAGCGGTGGATTGAAGACAGGATACTACTGTTCCAGGTAAGTTTCGTAGTGTTCTTTCGCTCTATGCAGGTCCTTGGTTTCAGGTAAGCTTGCAGCAAAGAACTGGACTCGGTGAGCGTTACGCTGCCCACAGCAGAATAACGCAAAGCATGTTCTGCTGTTTGGGTGTGGTTTAAATAGTATCAGGAAAAGTAGTCCAGGTAAAATAGTCCCAGGCCTGCCACACCCAAAGTAGTCCAGTAAAGTAGTCCCAGGCCTACCACACCCAAAAGACTAGACCGCATAGCTCAGTTCCTTGTAACTGAGCTATGTGTGTGCCTCCATGTTGGCTGAACTCCCCCAAGTTAAATAGTCCCAAGTAAATAGTCCCATTCTAATGTTGGTCTTCATGATGGTTATGCGCCTGGCACCAAAGGCGCCAGGACTGACTCCAAGAGAGTCTTGGCCTTTGACCTGGCCCTAACTGGAAGGCTGACTTGCCAGTGAGGGCCAGGGGCAAGGGTCATGGCAATTCATCACCACAAAACTCAAGCGACCAGGTGAGGTCCACATCTGTGTGGATATTAGAGTACCGAACCATGCCGTAAAATGAGACCATCATCCAACTCCAACAATGGACGATATCATGGCCAATTTACAAAATGCTGAAGTTTTTTGTACAATCAATTTGAGGTCAGGCTATCATCAGATTCCTTTGCACAAAGACTCTCACCCCATTATGACTTTTTCAACCCATGTGGGTTTGTTTAGGTACAATTGACTCGGTTTCGGAATATCACCGGCCATTGACGTCTTTCAACACACAATGCAAGGTGTGTTAGCTGGCCTGAAAGCAGTTGTTAATGTGAGTGACGATGTCCTGATATATTGAACGACTGTAAAAGAACATGTGAAGAGGTTAGAAGCGGTCTTCACTTGATTGTCAAAAAGGACTTTGTGCCTCATTACACGGAAGGCGGTGAGCCATGGCGCTATTACGCCATGGCTCATGCCGGTAAAATACCGGCACCGCCTTGGCAGAAAGGGGATTTACCGCCCCATTCCAAGGTTGGAGGGGCGGTAAATCCCCCTTCCGCCATTGCCCTTCCCCATTCCCATTTCTGCCCCATAGGGCTCTATGGGAATGGGGAAGGCGCTAATTACGGCACCGCAATTTTGCGGTGCCGTAATTAGCTCCGAGGTCCCTTAGCGGGTTGGTTTTTAACGCCTGCAAAAAGCAGGCGTTAAAGCACCAACCCGCTAAGGGACCTCGTAGTAAGGCGGTAATGGTTAACGGCCACCGTTACCATTAACGGTGGCCGTTAACCATTACCGCCTTCCGTGTAATGAGGCCCTTAGGCTCCACGTACAAAAGCTGATTCCTGCAGTCAAAGTTAAACTTCTTTAGGTGTATTTTCCAAGGCTCTGGCATCTCACCCAATCCACAAAAGGTGAAGGCCACCAAGGACTTAATACCCCTAATCCCCCAGGTGCACAGCGGAAGTGTGCAGCTTCCTGGGGTTTACATTTTTGCTGTAAGTTTATCTCCAACTTGGCCAGGATAACGGATCCCCTCCATCATCTCATCCACACGGACAGTGAATGGGCGTGGAATGCAGTTGCACATAAAGCATTTAAACTCCAAAAAGGTCCGGTTGAAGGACAGCACAATGGCGTTTTTCAATCCTTTGAATGACTAATATTTTGATTGACGCTAGTCCTGTAGGCTTAGGGGCTGTGCTAGTTTAAATGGACAATGACTGTGTGATGCGCCCTATCTCATTTGCCAGCATGCCATTGTCACTGACGGAAAACATGTATTCACAAAGAAGAGCACAAGGTGCTTGCACTTCTGTGGGAATGTCGCCATTTTCACCTTTACATATTTGGTTGTCCCATCACGGTTGTGATGGACCATAAACCCCTACTACCCATTCTCCAAGAATCAGCGCTTCGTCCACCACTGCGGATGGAGCGCTGGATGTTTCAACTACACGATTACGGGATCCCCCTCTGGTTCGAGGCAGGGGAGGGTAATCCCTCAGACTACCTGTCACGTCATCCTGACGGCATCAATGCCTGAGACAGTGGAAGCTGATGCATAAGATTTGGAGAACATGGTCAGACAGATGGCTGTTCCAAAATCCATGTTGTTGCAGCACATCGCAGAAGCAACGCGACAGCATTGTGGTATGCAGAAGCTTGTCAAACAACTAAGAGAGGGTCAATGGAGATCTTTGCTGGCTGACATTAGCCTTGAAACAGGAGATACGCGGGTATTCATGCAGGGTCGATGGAGCTGTCCGTGGACACGGAAGGCGTCCTGCTCCGGGGGGAACTCGTATCTCGATTCTTCCATCTATGATTCAAAGAGTTATAGGGGCGGCACACACCAGACACCAAGAGGCCATTAAGACCAAGTCCCCACTGCGAGAGAAGGTCTGATTCCACAAACTAGAGAATGAAGTTGATGCCATATTGGCCAGCTGCTAGTGGTGCCAGGTGAGAGGAGAAATTCAGAGGCCTCCCCCATCGAAATGCCTGCGATGGTGCTTGCACCCTAGCAAGCCGTGAGCATGGACTTCAGAATTATACAGCAAAACAGACATGTTTTAATTGTGCTAGATGAGTTCTCAAGATATCCCAAAGTGCGGTTCGTATCCTCCAATGCAACAGAGACAGTGCTACCAGTGAAGAGGACAAATCTGCCGCTCACAGACTTCCACAGACGGTGAGAACATACAATGGAGCCCATTTTAGAATGTATACTTTGCATTATTCATGGTCTTCTATGACATTCAGCATTGCCTCATCACGCCGTGCTGGCCAAGGGCTAATGCTGATGTAGAGCGGTTCATGCAAACTTTAAACAAGGCATTCAGGATTGAACATGAAACTGGCACGCACATGGAAATCTCACTAACCACGTTTTTGAGGGCCTATGGGACGACTCAGCACACAGCTACAGGCATATCCCCAGCAGCGGTAGTCATTGGTTGGTTCCAGAGCATGACTCCAGACCGGCACAGGAAATTGATCTGACATTGCTATGCTAGAGACAGGTTATCAACAATGAGAAGGAGTAATTCCAGAGGAAAATATTGCCATTCCAAATACAATCGTGAGATGCAGCGAAGCATAAAGCCCACACTGCGGCCAGTGATGGTGAAATGGTGACATGGAACTGCAGTTGGTTCAAGCAGTTCTCACAATGCAGCCACCCTGACCCAGGAGAAAATGAAGAACTTGAAGATGCTGGAGTGGTGGTCAAAAATGATTTTTCCTGGGCTGCTCGTGGCGGTGACACCAGGAGTTACCTATCATCAGCAGTGACGTTGCCTGCCCCAGATTAAGAAGGTCCAAGGTTAAAGCAGAGATACTCCTTGAAGGACCATTACAGGGGAGGAAGTTTAATGTTGACAAGACACTGGGGTGTTGATGCTTTCCCTGTACACACTGTTAAACTCTACAAAGCCACCCTAGCACCTGCGATAGCCAACTTTATTAATCCCCCCTTCACCTCCAATAATGTCCCAACCTGCCTCAAAATGGCTTGGGTCTCACCCCTCATCAAGAAGCCATCCGTTGATCCCACCCTCCCCACTAACTACTGGCCCATCACTAAAGTACCCTTCCTCCGCAAAATCCTTGACCGCATTGCCTACTCCCAAATCCAAATCTACTTAGAACACCACAAGCTTCTTGGTTCGAGACAATCAGGTTCAGACCCAAACACAGCACCGAAACAGCACTCTTGGGCCTCAAAATTAAACTCAACAGCATCCGTGGCTCTGGAAATATCTCCATCTTACTCCTCCTCGATCTATCAGCAGCGTTTGACCTTGTTGACCATGACATCCTTTCCCAACAACTCCTCACAAACTTCCACTTCTCCAACCATGCCTCCCAATGGGTTAAGTTATTCCTGAGTGAATGGACATCCAGGGTCTTCATAGGCAATGCCACTGTGGATCCCATTCCAGTCCCTTGTGGCGTCCCCCAAGGCTCCTGTATCTCCCCTGCTCTTTACAAAACCCACATCAAGTCACTATTTGATCACCTTGACGCACTGGCCATTCCGTATACCAACTTTGCTGATGATACGCAAGTCCTACTACCTATATCAGGGAAATACGAACACAACGTTGCAACAATCAATCAGACCTACAGTGTGATCCAGAACTGGATGGCTGCCCATAACCTCTGCCTTCATTTATTTATCTATTTATTGTGCATTTGCAAGGCACTTATACATCAAATAAATTGTGTTTCAAAGCACCCACAAGGAAACAGGGAGGGGACAAGCTAATGAAGAATAAAACAATAATGACAGATAGAGGCGGACCTACTAGACCTTGTGAGCATTCAGAACGTGCAGGTTCGAGAAGCCGAGCTTCTCATCGTGGGCTTGGCGCATCACCTAAGCGCCCTAGACCATTCATACTCTTGCTTCCCCATCGACAGAATAACAATCCAGGTTTCCAAACGGTGTCCAGTCATTCTTTGGAAAACTTAGTTTCGACATATAAAAGTTCTGAATACAACGTTTCAAAAACAAAAGTTTCGAATGCATTTTTTTCATGTTAAGGGTTTTATTTTAGTTTCGTAGAGAAAAGAAATTGTTTTAAAAAGAAAACGGGGGGGGGAGGGGTTTGGCGGGATCCCCCCACTAAAAAAAAACAACAAAAAAAACCAAATGCATTCGAAACGTTTGTTTTCGAGACTTTTGTGTCGAAACTTTTGTATTTCGAAACTATCACTGTCGAAAATATCACTATGAACCTTCCAAACACGTGAAGACACTGTTTTATTTCTTGATGCTGAGCTTAACTTGAACCGCCACATCAACGCTCTTGCCTCTACTACAGCCTATACCTTCAAGCTCATTTCCTTGAGCAGGAAATTATTATCTATCCAAAACTGCATGAATCTCGCTCGAGCCATCATTGGTAGCAAGCTTGATTATTGTAATGTGCTGTTCTTAGAAACCTCTGCCAAAAACCTCCCAAAACTACAACTCCTGCAAAATAAGGCCCTGAGATCAGCCCTGTGCCTAAAACCTGCGGCTCACATTTCAGCAACAAGAAAGGAAGTTCACTGGCCCCCAATAAAAGCCTGATTTGATTTCAAGACGTTGGCCAATGCTCATCAATGCTTGCACAATAATGCCCCGTCCTACCTCATCCTACGCATCTCTGCCAAGCCAGTGACAGGCACCCTCCGCTCCTCTTCCAGACGCATGCTGCAAACACCCAGATTCAACCTCAAACGAGCTGGGGGCTCCAGCTTCTGTGTCACTGCTCCCACCCTGTGGAACACCCTGCAGGAACACATCCCGAATGAAACGTCTTTCCTCATCGTCCCCAAAAACTTTTAAAAACATGGATATTTAACAAATACGTATAACCTGTAATGTATTGTGCTCACTAAGCTAATTCTCATCTGCAACCACCTACTTTGTACAAGCGCTGTGGGCGCTATATCCTTGCGCCTGGGCGCTATATCAAATTAATAAATATTGTATTGTATTGTATTTATTTATATAGCACACCAAGCCCTTGGGCATCTGGGCACATTTCTTACATAGTTACATATACATCATACATTAAATAAATAAATAAATATTGTTGGTTCGTGGGGGGGTGGAATTGGTAATAAGAACGTTCTGTTCATGTTTGTGGTTATTGTTGAATGTTCATGGTGAACGAGGGATGTTGTAGTTAGTATGACGGCCATACCGTGACGTGGAAGGAGAATAAAGAGGCATACCAGCTAGGAGGCAGGGACAAATACTGCACCCAGCCCTGTGTGCACATTGTTATTCCGGTATGGTCTCCCTGCGCCACCTCAGCCGTATGACAGATCTTAGTAACTTTTGGTTCTGGAAAGCATGACATCTCTCCTCCAACCCCTCCACCCACCTCAGAATTTTGGTGCTGGAAAATAGAGGGGAGAATGTCAACTTTCCACACTACATTTATCTCGAGGGCCACATTCTGAGGTGCATGTACTAATAGAAATGTGTTCTTGCTTGTAGGAAGAACACTTTTCTAAAAAGCACCACATTCTGTTGAAGAAAGAACGTGGTGGTCTGGCAACAAAACCTTTTGCATGTGTCTGATTTATGGCCTGACAGCTGCCCTGGTGACCATCAGGAATGCAGAGTAGGTACTGTGAGAGGATTATTATTTTTATTGTTATTATTTTTATTATATGGTTGCATTAATTAAACCTTTAATAAAATTACAACAATTACCATTTGCATTCCATAAAAAAATAAAATAAAGAATGGCTAAATTTCATCTAATTAAATATAAAATTATACATTTCATAGATAGGATTAAAATCACAACATATAATCATTTAATTCAGCTAACTACAATTAGAATACAAATCCAATGCCCTTAAATCGATGCCCTAAAAACAAAGTTCATCATATTTTTACATTTCATTTCGGAGGATAAGTAGTTGCTACCAATTCAAGAGATTTAATAAAAACAACCAGAGCAATTACTACGGAAATTGTCCTCCCAGCAAAACATTTATACCAGAATGTTTCAGCATCCATGGAAAGGTTTGAAGGTAAACACTTCTCAAAATAAAGCATTCGCTCGCCCTGTAGAGTCTTACAGTCGATCAAACAGTGTCTCAAAGTTTCTAATGGAGCAGCCAATAGAGTCTAAAATAGCCGTACTCCTTTCTGAAATCAAATTGTTCCAAACACAAACTCAGGAGAATTTTTATAAAGGTCAACAGAAAGAAACCATGTGAGAGGATTATACTTTCTAAGTCCTGGTTTTGCATGTACATTCTCATACACTTAGAATCAGCCCTTTAGAGTGTTGGCTGAGCCTAAAGAAAAATCAGGAGACCTGTCTAATCCCTCTATGCCAGCATTGCCCACTTCCAAGCTGGTTGTGGCCAAAGCATATCCTCATGCCTGTCAACACAGTATGCCATTGCTGCCCAGTGCCCACCCTTCATGCTGGTTGTTCCGAATGAAAGTCAAGATGCTTGTCCCAACAATGTATGCCAGCATTGACATTGTAAAACACACTTCATGCTGCTTGTGAACAAAGCAGACCATGAGGATTCTATACAGATCATATATATCATAAAAGTCTATCTTCAAACATTGAATTCATAATGGTGCCATTCATGATGGTGACCCTAATAATAGCACAACTCTTTGTGTTGCCCACTGAATTGCTGGTGACTTTCATATTGACACAACTCTGCATTTTGCCTTCGTCAATACGGGTCACCCCTTTGAATTTCTTCACTAAAGATTTCAGATTTTGACTACTGTTGGTTGGCGCTTCTCTTGCCTGTTCCTTTATATGCCGCCACAAAGGCTTGTATTACCCATGTCTGTCAGAATTACAAGTGTAAAACAGATTTTCAAGCTACAGAACATTTAAATATGGCCGACGCACAATTCAGTGCACCTCTTGCATCCCAAGCTGCCCCGGGATTGATTACATCTGAATGGCCAACTGCCGGCAATAACAATCCAGCCCGGGAGGCAAAGCCGGCCTCATCAGAAGGCCAAAGTACAAGGTTTGCATGGGAATGTTCTTCCGGTTTCAGCGGGAGAAGCCGCCAAGCCGCTGCACACCATCTTTTGGCTTACTGCACAAAAACACCCAGACTCGCTTGTAGTGGAAAAGGTCACTTTAATGTGACAGGCCAAAGCTCACAATTAACTGCTAACCTGGCTCCTTGGCCTTACAGACTAACAAAACGTTTTGACAACCAATTTAATAATTCAAACTTTCATTTCCCCCAACAAATAAATAATTAAATAGGTCCACTTCTTCCCTACCTATCCCTTGGCCCCTACCGTCTCCTTATCATCTTCTCCAGGTGTCCTGCTTTCTCCCCAGGGCCATGCCCCTCCATCTTCAAAACCGGTTCCCCTGGGGTAGCCCAGTTCTGCAAACAGCACCACCCCCATCCTTTCCCGCGCTATTCCCCCATTGTGCTTCACTCCCCCCTCATCTAAAGGGGCCATGCCCCCGGCAACAGAAAAACCCTCCTCTGATCATGTTCTTTCTGCCCCACCCCTACCACTTCTTCCTACCTCCAACTCTTTACCATCTCTTCCACCTGCAAGGTCAAATCCGCCAAGTAATAACTATTCCCATAAATGGACAGGTGAACTCCGTCATCCCTGAAAATCTTAAAACCTTCATAAACTATTTCTTTGGGCTCCAAAACCTTCACCACCGCCGAGGCACAAAACTTTTCCATTTCTCTATTTATTCCTTTCCTAGCACACTCTATTGCTCCCTCGCTCCCCTCCAAACCCTTTGCGGCAACAGCTTAGACCAAACTACCTATGCTTTGGGCCACATCTCCCGGATCCATACCAAATCCCGTTTCATTTTCCTAAGAAGAGCCACACCTGCATCTCTTACTAGATAATTTTCCCCTGCATGAATTATCACCCCCTCCGGAGACCCATATCGTTCCTTAAGCCCCGCCAACATAGGCAGCAGCTGATCGCAGCGAAGCCCCCCTAAACCAGACCACCTTAACAGTGCCACCTTGTAGCTGCAACCCAATTGCCTGCCAAAAGCTCTCTTCTCCGCCTACTTCCCTGCCTACTTAACAATAGAGTGGCCCACAATCCAAATCTGCCGAATCTCCCCCGTCCTCCGAGCAGCATCTGAAAAAGAAATTACAATGTCACTTTCAAATCACAACCCCCTCACCTCATTCGACACTCCTGAAATCCCCCAAAACCTGATTTCATATGTCACCTTTACCCAAGTCCCTGACGTACCCTTAGTATTTACCCGACTTCCACCGTCCCAAAATGTTCACCTTATCCTCCAATAAGCCCAATCTACTACCTTCAGATGCTGCACCCATCCTAAATGAATGAGTTCCAAACTCCTCCTCCTTTTCCCCTACTGCTACTAACACCTTCCGAAGCACCCCCAAAACCTGCGCTGCTGATACTGCCGCCCCATCCTCATGTTGAAAAACCAAGTCTGTCCTCCCTCCACATAGCTCCTTCAACGCCAAACCTGTCCGCACCGGGCACAAATCCTTGCTCCCCCAACCCAGCAAAACCCATGAGCCCTTTCCTTTTTGATCCGTCTCAGACCTCTCAATCCTGATGTCCAGCCCTAACTCTGTAAAATAAACATCTTCCCAACGCAGTCCACTTAACCCACTCTTTCCTCCCACCAGCTCAGAAACCCTAAAGGCCCCAAAGAACAGCCATGTAAAGCAGGTCGCAAACAACTTCCTTCCCAGGCCGAACAGCAAACCCACCCACAGCCCGACACAACCTGGCTAGTAGGTCCACCGATACCGGTCTCCTCTTGTCCTTTTCCCTCCTATTCTCCCTTGCCCATCCTTCCAACATCCTGGTCGCCATTTCTCCACCGCTCGGCTGAAAACCCCAAAACCATTTCCCATAGAAAGCAATCCGGGGCAACTTCCCCATTATGGTTGCCTAAAACCAAGCATTATCCATGCACCTCAAGAGGAAGTTAGTGACATAATCCCTTCTCTGCTCTTCTGCATCCCCCGTACCCTTTCAACTACGAGCTCCCCCTTTTATGAAATCCTCCCATGCTCTCCTGTATGCCTCCCTAGATGCCGGGGCAAGCAAACCCTCCACCAAGGAAAGCGCTCTCAGCTTCCTATCTTCCACAGCTCCTCCGGAATCTGCTGCCCCTCCTGTTCCGCTCCTGGGGCCAATCCAAGGAATCTATGCCGTTGAAAACGAGATAATGCATCAGCAATGCTATTATCCTTCGCCGGCACATGTATTGCCTTAAACACCACATTCCAGAACATGCAACGCAGAACAAACTCTCTCATCAGTCTTGCCACCCTCTGATCCCTTGCCGACTGCCTGTTCACTACATGAACCACACATTTGTTGTCAATGTTGAAATTCACTTTCCTGTTCTGCCACTCTTTCCCCCACAACTCCATTGCCACCAACAAAGGAAAGAATTAAAGAAATGCTATGCTCCTCCCTTCTTTCAACCAATGCAATGGCCACTTCCCCGCGCACCATTTTCCTCCCCAAAACACTCCAAACCCTCCCGCACCTGCTGCATCTGAAAATATCTGCACTCCCCATGACACCGGATCCCCTTGCAACCACATGGACACCCCATTAAAACTCTCCAGAAAAAGCAGCCAAATCCTACAGTCTTCCCGAACTCCACCTGATACCCTTATCCGATGATGGGGGCACTTTGCTCTCGCCATAGACGGCGCCATGTTTCTACAAAAAGTCCGCCCTGGGGCCACCACCTTGCATGCAAAATTCAAATGCCCCACCAGTCTCTGCATATCCACTAGCGTCATCTTCCGAGCCCCTACCGCTTTCTCCAGCAATCCTACCAGTTTGCTCACCTTGTTGTGCGGCAAGCGTGAGGTCATGGCCAATGACTCTAATTCAATCCCTAAAATGGTTAACACCATTGCCGGTCCCTCCATTTTGTCTTCTGCCAAAGGCACCCCCAGCTCTCCTATGAGGTCCTGAAACATCTTTAGAATCTCCCCGCACTCCCTCTCTCTGTCCACCCCACTAATGAACAGAAAATCATCTAGGTAATTCAGTACCCCTTCCCAACCAGAACTTTATGAGAAAACCCACTGAAAAAAGGAACTGAAACGCTCGAACAAGGCACAAGAAATTGTGCACCCCATTGGCAAAGCTTTGTCAATGTAGATGCGGTCCTCGAACTGCATTCCCAGCAGCCAAAAATCCTCTGCGTGCACCGGCAACAATCTGAAAGCCGCCTTAATGTCGCACTTGGCCATGAAGGCCCCACGCCCCACTTTTCTCACCAAATCCACCGGCTGATCTACACTTGCGTATACCACCCCACACTCTTCCGGAGCAATAAAATTGTTGACAGACATGCCCTCAGGCCATGACAAGTGGTGTATCAATCTAAATTCCCCCGGGACCTTCTTGGGTACAACACACAGTGGGGATACCATTAAATCTCCTGGCAGATCATCAAATGGCTCTACCACCCTCCCCACCGCTATCTCCTTGCCCAATTTCTCCTTCACCACCTCCACATTTTCCTTGGCAGACATCAAATTCTCCGCCCAACGACGCACCCTTGGCCCCTGGTAACCCAACCTGAAACCATGACGAAAACTGTCTCACAAAATCTCAGCCCCGTCCCTGTCTGGATAGAATTCCAACCACTTCTCCAACACCTCCACTTTAATTGGAGTAAAAGCCTTTCCCCACAACCCCTCTGCTGGATCCTCTCCGTCTCCCCCTGTCTCTTTGTTGGAAACAGTGGGTAAGTGGGTGCTTCCCTGCACACTTGCTACATTCATGTCGGAACCTACACACGTTCCTTCTGCAGCCGTCCTTAAAGGCCCAGCATGCCGCTGAGGGTTGCCCTCTGCCTCCTCCCCCACTCCCTCGTGGGCGGGTCAACCAAGAAAGGGCCATAAAGGCACAGGAAACCACTTGCTGTGTGAAATGTTGGGGCAGGCCTCGTCGGTGCCATCCACTGCAGCCAGAGATCCATATCTATTTCACCCCAGACCGCCTGGCTGTCCTCTGCCATCCTTGCCCTAAACTCTTCATCGTAGCGCACACACGCAAAGCCCCCAAAACTTGTAAATGCCTTTCTAGTCACATCCATGCATTTTAGCAGAGCCACACATCTCTCTGGAAATTTCTCACAGTAGACACTCGAGTAGATAATAAATGCTGACGTCCAATTTTCGGTCATCACCGGTACCCTTGGGCGCAAGGCCAGCTCCCTCTCCTCCTCCTTAGAACCCTCTTTTGCTCTCACTTCCCTATGAAGCAACTTAAACACATCCACAAATTCCCCTGCTTGTATCTTTTCCTTAGTTGCTGACATCAAATGTGCTCCCAAAGGTTTAGTGATGCCCATGTATGGTAGCTTTTAATCCTTGCCCTTCACCTCTACCTCTTTTTCTTTTGAAACCTGCACCTCGAGCGCCAATGGCTCAATCATCTTGTCTGTCTATACCTCCACAGAGCAGTTTTCCCTTTCTCCAACCAAGGCTCCAATAGCCTTAAACCAATCTCTCGCCTCTCCCCTTGCCAACTTGACCCTTCCCTTCTTGCCCCCTTTCTCATGTCCCCCTCTGCCATACAGTTGACCAACCCCCTTCCCTCTCACCTCTTTCCTCCCTGCCATCACCCGACTGCAGCCTGGCCTCCACTCCGACGCTCCTCGTCTCTTTCCTTAATGGGCTCCTGCTGCGGTGACAAAACATGTCAGTGGTCTCAGCCAGCCAGTTATTCCCCCGACCTCTTGCCCTCCAAACACCTTGCTCCTGTCTTTCACAATCCCACCTAAAGCCCCTTCTCATCCTCCCCCTCCTCCTTACTGACCTATACCCTTCATCCTCCCACTGCCCCACATATTCTTCCATCCCTTCATTATCACCCATGAAATACCAGTGCTGCTGCGAGCACATGCTCGGGCCGAGTAGATCCTCTTCTTGAAAGCCCGAGGCATCCGACCCGCCACTCCTTCGGCATCTTCTCGGCGGGGCCGCAGAAACCCCTTCCTGGTCCTCTTCTCTCAGGCTAGGTGTCCTCTCCTCCACCCTGTGGTCTTCCTCGCTAGGGGCCGTGATGGTGCCCTCTAGACTGTCCTCGTGCAGTTCGAGGAGGGGCTATTCCTAAACCCTCTCCATATTCATCCTCTACAACAGCAGGGGCTGCTCTGTGCCCTCTGCATGAAATCCTCCCAGCCGGGGGGGGCCGTTCCGCGCCCCTCCCTAATATAACTTATTGATGGAGACCTCTCTCTCCTCCTCCCACCTGCACTCTTCTGCAGGTATTTACCACCCTTACCCCTCTGCCCTGTCATCCCTCTCATGACCCCGTCACCTACACCTTCCTGCCGCACCCCACTTGCCCCTTTCTGCAAACTCCTGAAGTCCCCAATCTCCACCTGGACATCCTGCCCCAGATTCCTATCTGGCCCCTCACCCAAATGCACTCCCCCTCTGGATGCTCTCCTGTCAATCTACCTCCTCAACTTCCTACCCCTGGATTCCCAGACCTCCCCTGTACCCGCCACAGGGCTGCAAGCCACCACAGCCGCGAGAGAGCCATCAGCCGCTGCTCTCCGCTGTGGCCTACCCCCATCTATCTCCCCCTCTCCCGTAACCTCAACCACCGCCCCTTCCAGCTGGGCTTTGGATGCCCTGCTAATGATCTCTAAGGCCTCCCTAAGCACCTTGGCATCCACCAGTCCCTTCTTCTTACCTCCCTGACCCACCATGTCACCAATAATAATATGGTTGTGCACTAAAATATGCCCCTTAAATGATCACTTAGCTGCACCATGACCCCGAGCCTGCACCTGACCAGGGAAGAGAATACCAATAAAATGGTATGCCCTGGAAAAAGAACCATGCTCCAAATATATGCTTCTAATATAAAGAGGCTTTATCTCCTCCTAGTCACCTTAAATAATAATTACCTCCTAAAGAAAACCAATTTTGTATATATATATATAAGCACCCCAATATTTACTAACACTGTCCCTGGTACCCCCTCTCTGGCAACTACTTGTAAAGAAACTACCCAAAAACCCCAAAACCAGACAGCCCTTTGCTCAAAAGGGGCCTGGACACGGCCGTAAAGCACTGCCCCCAGGCGACACGCGGGATGAAACTAACAGATCTGACATGTAATAGCAATGCAGTCCCTTTAAGGGAGCCGCACTGCCACCTACGGCCCACGGATGCTACCGCGCACAGGAGATCCGTGTAGCAGATGACACACGTGGGCTAATAAGGCTCAACCTCCGCCAGGAAGAGCGCAACACCAGTTGCAGGATGGCCCCGGAGCGGCTCTCCCTACCCAGGAACCGCTACACTTACAGAGACACGGGGCCAGCTATATCCTGAGCCCATGCCCAAAAACAACATGTTGTGCCGGGCAATGCGTAACCCTGCTCCCCCACTCAACAAGTAAAGTGTAAAGAACGAATGAGGCCGATGGAAGCTCCGGTAAGGGGAGTTACCTTATATACGGTACCCCCGACTATTAAAAAAATTAAAATTAAAAGACAATATTCTTACTGTTCCTAACCCCCCCCTACCTAACAACAAAACGCCCTCCTCACCTACGCTAACCTCCATCAGCCTAGGCCCAGCTACGCAGGGAAGGCTTGGGAGCAGGCGACCTGGACAAACACACGTCCTAACCGTCGCCTGCTACAGAACCTTCCTCGCCCCCTTAAACACCCCCTAGGGCGCTCTATGCATAAGGCCAACTCGCTAGCCTGTGCGGCGCCAAAAATCACCCCGGGGGGAAACGCCTTGTGTTCTCACCGGGCCCCCCCTTGTCCACCTGCCTTATGTTACCGCCTCGCCCCCGCCGCTTTGAAAGTTATGCCCTGTCAGCCGCCTCCGGCGTGCGTATCAGCTTGCAATAACAATCCCACTTATTGTAATTTTACCTGCATCAGTTGTGCGCAGATCCTGTTTTTGCCACAACCCACCCCATGCCCCCCACTCCTTTAACGGCACACCCTGCGGGCCTCTACCTCAGAGCTCCCGAACCTTGCACACACTGTGATGCCCGCTAAACACTCTAACATTACAGTCTCTCATTGCATGACTATCAACCCACACGTTTTAACCTGCTATTAAAACACCTTCCAACGCGCAGCCCCACTGCCCACCCACTTTCTACCTTTCTCCCTTCGCTCCATGAACTACGTTACAGCATGGGGCCAGCACCACCTATGGCTACCCCCAAGCCCAACCACCTAGCACCCATTGATTTGGCACCTACACTGCCACCCACACCGCTGTTCATACAGCACACCGACACGGACACCACTAACACCCCATTGCCCACCCTGGCCTCTCAATCGCAGCACCTGCCCGCAAGGCACCTCATGGGGCATGGCACACCCTGCACCACCTCCACGACTGCCTTTTCTTCCTGCTTGTGCAAGTATCCTGACTGCACTCAAAATGCCCACTCCAGGCAACTACCCCCTTTGCCTCCTCACACCAACCTCACATCAGTGACCTTACTTCGTTCTGCAGATTTCCATAGTGCACCCCCCGACCACACACCCATGCTAGGCAGCTCCCAGCAACAGGGACACTCCTCCAGCCTTCATTGCGTCCTCACACCACCCTTACTCCAGCAGCCACCGTTAGCCAAGCAGAATGCTATAGTACCAAGTCCAGACCCCACCCACTAGAAGAATGCTCCCTACGCTTGGCCATAGGGTCAGGTCACCCTCCCATTGAATCGCTTCCCCCAGCAACAGGGTGGAGCAATGCGAATCTCCAGCACCACACAGCCCTCAGCCCTCTACTATCCCCAGCATTACCCCCATTCCATCCAGGGACACTGACCAACCCATCCCAGGCCGCAGAAGCCCTCTCTGCCGGTGTGCCAGAAGGGTCACTGCTCCAGTGTGCCCTACTGAACACCAGATCCCTGGTTGCCCACGCACACAACATCCTTGACATCATTATCCTGAACAATCTTGATATCCTAGCCCTCACAGAAACTTTGTTAACTTTTGCTGCTGGCCGCTCGTTATCCATCGCTATCTCCACTGTCTACGCTATACTCCGCTGCAATAGGACTCCAAGAAAAGAGGGAGGTGTAGCCCGCATCTACAAGGATACCCACCCTCTGCTCTCCATCAGCTTTGCCTTCATCCCCAACTGTGGATCCATCTCAGCCAAACTAAGCTGTTCACACAATGCCACTATCTACCTCCACTTCATCTATCGACCCCTAGACCCTAGCGCGACGTTTGAGAATGACCTTGCCCAACTCATCTTGACAAACCTCAAGCCCATCACCCAATTCCTAATTATGGTCATCTTCAACCCTGGCTTCAACGACCCCTCTGACACAGAGGCCATTGCCCTGTCCGACTGCATGGCAGCCATAGGTTGTTTCCAACGCATTACCAACCCTAGACATTCCCAAGGCTGCATCCTAGACTGGCTTTTGGACCATGAAAGTAACATCACTGTCCTATCCAACCTGCCTTGCCCTTGTTCAGATCCCAATTGCATCATCTTTACCATCCGCATTCCAAGCAAATGTAGGCTACCATGTGCCAAGCCAACTACCACTCAGGCCGCCATTCTGGCCCGTAGCACTCGCAACCTGACCAGTGCCTGGATCACCCCTCTTCTCAGCCACCCTCTCTAGGATACTGCCACCCAATACCACTACATAGATCACTACAACACCATGCTATTTAATACCGTAGACCTCATGGTCCCCCTCAAAGTCCAGAAAGCCAAAAACACTCTGCACTTCAATTCATGGTTTTCCCTGATCTCAGGACCACTTAAGGTAAAATAAAAAAGACCTGATCTGAGCAAACAAAGCTATTTTTTCTAAAATCTCCCTCCATTACAAACAAACAATACATGCCACTAAAGCTGCCGCCTACAATGATAGAATCACTATGGCGTCTTCCAGTTCACACAAACTGTTCTCCCTCCTCTGAGAGCTAGAGAGCCTCATTGATGCCCCTCCACCATCCTGAAAGACAACCCCTGGTGCAACGACGTCCAAGACACCTTCACAGGCAAAATTACACAGATGCAAGTCAAGATACAAGCCAAACTCTCTTGCACATCAGCCGACCCACCACTTGAAGAACCAAGAGACATCCCCCTGTTCCAGTTTCAACCCACCTGCATCTCCACCCCCGCCAATATCATCAAAGGTCTCAAACCTTCATGCTGTAAAGGTGACATCTGCACCGCCTCTATTATAAAAGAATATGCAGAACCCCTACTCCCTCTCATCTCCGCCATCATTAACTCTTCCTTTGCCACTTGCACTGTTCCATACTCCCTCAAAGAACTGGATTTCCCCACTGCTAAAAAAAAAAGCCTTCCCTTGACCCGGCACTCCCAACCAACTACCGACCTATATCTACTGTCCCCTTCCTCTTGACAGAGTCGCTTACCTACAAATCCAGAAATTCCTCGAATACTACCACATTCTGGGTATTCCACAATCGGGTTCTCACCCAAAACATGAGACTGAAACAGCCTTTGTAGACCTTAAGAATCAGTTAAATGATGCAAACGACCACAACAATTTTCCTCATGCTGCTGCTTGACCTCTCTGCGGCCTTCGACCTCGTTGACCACCAGACGCTCTGCCACAACCTTATGTCCTCAGCCTATTTCTCACCAAATGCTGCCAAATTGGTTGCTTCAGTCTTTGCAGGTGATACTGTCGATAGACCCATGCCTGTATCCTGCAGAGTACCCCAAGGCTCCTCTGTCTCCCCCACACTGTACAATGTGTATACAAAACCGCTTTTCGACCACCTTGACTTGCTAGGCATCTGATATACTAACTATGCCGATGACATGCAAATTCTCATCCCTCTCTCCAGTGACCAATCTTAGGATACTCTCAGAGTGAACACAATCAATGAAGCTATCCAATCCTGGTTGGCCACACACAGCCTCTGTCTCAATGATGAAAGGACTGAGCTTATCCTCATCGCCACCCCCCTCGGCCCGCCTGGCCAAACTAAAACAAGCTTACACAGCGTTTATCATCGACAGACACAACATCTCGATTTCCACCACTGTAAAAACTCTGACCATGTACCTAGACTCCTCTCTAAGCATGGATCGACAGGCCAACCACATTGCCTCTTCGTCAGGCTACGCCACTGAGCTCATCAACCCCGGGTAAACCTTTTCTATGCCCTCATCGGCTCAAAACTAGACTATTGTAACTCACTATTCTGCAGCACATCTGAAAAAATCATGAACAAGCTACAAATAATACAGAACAATGCCCTCCAGGCTGCGCTAGACATTGGAAAGCACAGCCACATCTTGGAAGCCAGGAAGTCTGCCCACTGAATCCCAGTAATGGACAGAATCAAGTTCAAGATCCTGCCCATCGTCCATGGCTGCCTGTCGCACAACGCCCCCTCATACCTTGCTCAGAAATTCAAGAAACACACCCCGGCAAGGCCCCTAAGAACGGCCCCCAAGCATCGCCTCATCACACCCAGATTTGATGAGGGGCGATCCAGCTTCCCCATCTGGGCTGCGACTCTCCGGAAGAAACCCCCTTCCTGCGAAATGAACCATCTAACAACATCTTCAGAAAAAACTCAAAACCCACCCTTTCAGCTAACTGTTCTCCTTTTGCCACTTTTGCCCTTTTCCCTCCTGTCTCTCTGCAACTGTTATGTTAATTGTCATTTATATAGCGCTCTATATATCATTGATATGACCTCAAAGCGCTGGTACGTTGAACGCCCTCGGGAACCGTAGTTCTGGTCAGTATAGAGAGATAGAGTTGCAGGGTACGTGGGTGCACCGGATATGTGTGCAGCTGATGTAATTGCCGGGTGGTAGCTGCATCCTAGCGAGGTGTGGTGCTTGAGATATCAGTTGTGTGTGTACAGTCTGGTCGGTGGACACCTAGACTGGGCTCTGTCTGCGTTAGGTCTGAAGGACGCATATGTGAGCTACTAGTCCGGAATGTGCTCGGCTAGCAGCGTTTTATTAGGGTGATGAGGTGTTGATGTGGTCATTTTCATATGTGAACAGCTAGTCCGAATTATTCAGGGGTATAGCTGTATTCTAGTTGAATGATGGTGTAGAGTAGAGAGTAAGCATAGTGATGTGATGTGATGGTTATCTTTAAGCACCCGAGACCAGACACGTGAACAGGGTTCCATCCACTCTATCCATTGAATCCACTCTAATCATTTCATCCACTCTAACCATTTCATCCATTCCATCACTCTATCAATTCCATCCACTCTATCCATATCATCCACTCCATCCACTCTATCCCTTCCATCCACACTATCATTTTGTCCATTCCATTAATTTCGTCCATTCCATCCATTTCATCACTTCCATCCGTTTTATCAATTCTATCCACTCTATCCATTCCATCTACTCTATCCATTCCATCTACTCTATTCATTCCATCCACTCTATCCATTCCGTCCACAGTATAATTTCGTCCATTTATCCATTTCGTCCATTCCATCAGTTTCATTAATTCCATCCATTTCATCAATTCCATCTACTCTATCCACGCCATCCATTCCATCCACTCTACCCATTCCATCCACTCTGCCCATTTCTTCTACTCCATCTATTCCTTCCACGCCATCTATTTCATCCACTCCATCTTTCCATCCATTTCATCCACTCCATCCATTTCATACACTCTATCCATGTCATCCACTCTATCCACTCTATCCATTCCGTCCACTGTATCCACTCCGTCAACTCTATCCACTCCATTCACTCTATCCACTCTATCTATTCCATTCACTGTATCCACTCCGTCAACTCTATCCACTCCATTCACTCTGTCCACTTCATCCACTCCGTCCATTCCATCTACTCCACCCGCTTCATTTATTCCATCCATTCCGTCTACCCCAGCCATTCTCTCCACCCCACCCATTCCGTCCACTCCACCCATTCCATCCACTGTAATTTCTCTGTGCATATCTTCCAAGCATTCTGCCTGCATGTACGCCATACATTCCATCCATTTGCCTCATATGGATCCATCCATCCCATCCAAATCATCTATCCCTCAATCTGTCTGTAATAAATGTTTTTCTTTTTTAATTTTTTTTTAGAACTATTGCGTCCGTCCATTCCATTGATCCCGTCCATCTAACTATCACCCATCAACTCCATCGATCGGTTCTACTGATTTTGTCTAATCTCTCTAGTTCATGCCTCCACGCCCTTCGTTCCATCTATTTGCTCTACATGCATCTGTCTAATCCATCCATGTCGTTTATCCCTTCTATCCGTCTGTCTTTTTATCTATTACATCCATCCATTCCATCCAGCATTCATTCCATCAAACCCTTCCATCCATCCTTCAACTCCATCCACCCATCAACTCCATCCACACATCAACTACGACCATCAGTTCTATTGATTTTGTCTGTTCTTACTAGTTCATCCATTCTATCCACTCTATATACATACCTTCAATTAATTGCACATGCATTTGTGCCGTACATTCAATCCCTTCATTTCACATGCGTCTATCAGTTCCATTTGTTCCATCCTTTTGATTTGTTCGCTCCATCTGTCACTCCTCATGCATCCGTGCTATACATTCAGTCCCTTCTTTTCACATGCATCTGTCTGTTCCATTCGTTCCATCCTTTCGATTTGTTCGCTCTGTTCGTCACTCCATGCATGCATCCACAACATTCATTCCATTCTGTCCATCCATTTCATCGATTTATTCCTCTATCATTCCAGCCATCTAGTCCCTTTATCCATTCCCTTCCCTGTGTCCTTTATCATTCCATCCAATTATTCCCTCGATCCTTTCCCTTCATCCATTCCATCCATCCTTCCTAACCTATGGGTAGGATCAGAGGACATTGAAGACATGATAGAGAGTCGCATTGTGTATTTGGTAATTGGGTTGTAGGGAGTTCAGACATATCTTTATGGTTGTCGTTAGTGTTATGGAGAGAGCCATGTTTTTTAGTAATTTGCGGATCGTCATATAGTCTTGAGTGTGTTGGATGTGAGGTTGAAGCGAGTTCCACAGAGTCGGGGCCAATGCTGAGAAGGAGGATCCTCCGATCCTGACAGAGTTGGTGGTTGGGATCACTAAAAGGTGGGCGGAGCTTGATCGTAGGGTGCAGGGTGGGCGGTAAGGTTTTAGCTGATCTTGCAGGTACACATGGCCGGTTTTGTGCACTGCATGATGGGTGATGCACAGGGTCTTGAAAGTAGCCCTTCGTCCAACTGGGAGCCAGTGGAGGGTTCTGAGGGCTGGGGAGGTGTGGTCTCTTGGATCCAGGGCTAGTAGCATTTTAGAAGCGGCGTGTAAAGCATGAGGGAGCGTAATCAGGAGCGCTAGTATGGGCCTGGGGCGATACAGCCTAGAGGCCCAGTTGTAAAACGTTTTGTTCAGAAAAAATATGACCAATTTATAATCTAGATCTCACTGCTTGGCCCACACCACGTGATCCTCACTGGTTGCCTCCATTACTTAAACTGACAAAATTCTCACTACTTAGAAACAGGGAAAATACCACCATTAGGGGTTTTTATAAAAACTGTAAAATGTGCTTCTACACCAACAAAGGGGACCAATAAGGAGGATAAAACCAGTAGCATCAGGACAAGTAGCTCATCAAGGAGGCATCAGGCTGGCCCTGCTGTCTGTAAGAGGAAACCCATAACCGCATCCACCAAAAATGCACTCACCTTGGTGGTTGTGGGAGTTGAGCACCCACTTCCAGAGGCAGACCAATGAAGGGTTATGAGTGACATAACTGTTTTATGTTCCATTGTAACTAACGCCTAGATGCCCACAGGCTATGCCCACTTGTATGCATGTTTAAATAAATACATAAATATAAATATGTATGCCCAAGGCAAGTCCCATGGTCTTCCTTGGGCACAAGTGGCATTGGAAGGGCATCGAAATCATAAAAGTGTATCTAAAAACAGTACATTCGTAATGGCATCATTTGTGATGGCCCTTCTCGCAACAGCACAGTGCAGCATGTTCCCTTGCTCAATAGATGTCATGCAGATCACGCAGCTGATTGTCTTCCTTAGAGATTTCTGCTTCACTTCACTGACAATTGGGCACTTCTTCCTCTGACATATGAAAGAACCGATGGAAATGAGGATCACAATCCGGGGCTGCACACAAGTGCGTACAGACCCTGGGTTGACACTTTTATTGTGAACCTGAGTCTCAAACACACACATGCCCCCTCTGATGCCAGCATAGGGGCAGGACAGTCACAAAGTGATGCATGTTCAAGAAATGAAAAGCTGGGAGGTAATTGCATAGGAAAGTGGAGTCACTGAAGTCTCGCTTCTGGAAAGCAAGAAGCTTGGTCATAGCATAGAGAGACAGTCTAACACAATGCCAGAAGAAATGGTTATATAGAGGTGCCATGATTGGAAAAAAATCATCTTAAGGAATTGGAAAACTGCTACTACCTTACACAAAGATGTTTGGTTTCATGAAATGCATAGTCTGGCTGATGTGGAAAAGTTTTTATACAAAAGACAAGACAAGAAAATGCTATTTAATAAGATATGGGGGAGATTTCTTTCAATATACTGAAAATGACAATTGAATATGTTCGGATGTGAATTCTACGATTGGGGGGTGGGGTGGAATTTATGTTCAGTGATTTGTAATCTTGTATATAGTTTATTTTTGTATCACCTTGATGTTTTTAATGTATTGTTGTATTGTTAAAATTGAAAATAAAATAAAAAAATAAAAATAAAAAAAAAAGCATAGAGAGACAGTCGAGTACGCAGCGGACTCCATAATGGAAAACATCATTATAGTTTATTTTTCACTGTTTTGAGGTGGGTAATTTTTGCATATTTTGAAGTTAGCTCTTTCGATTTCCACTAATTTGAAACTGAACTCAACACATTATGCTAGCACTGCATGTTGTACCGAAAGCAGAGTATGAGGCCTACCCTAACAATGTATTCCATCATTGCCATTTTAAACCAAATGTTCACGATGGCAGTGCAAAATAATGAATGCCGGCATTGCCACTGCAAAAGAAATGTTCAAACTGCTAGCACCGAAGGAAAACATCAGCCCCTACTCCTCATCAGTTCCCCTGACACGCGCCTGGCCATTCTAGCGGAGTCGAGAGACTAGCGCTTGGCAGGCGAGCGAGTACACAGACGGGATCACATAATCGGATCCCGTCCGCAAGGCAGACTCGTATATATTTGCAGCAGAAGCTGAAGCGCCCACGCGCGGTCAGCTTGACAGTGATATAAGCGCAATTTTGGTTTAAAAATAGTTTAAAAATACTATAATACACAAAACAGTGTTTTTCTTGTTCGTTGTGACTATGCACTCAACAATCTAGTAAATATTGTATTTGGCCCCTAGGTCTCAGGCCGACTAACCCCCATGTGCTGAGAGCAACCATGCTATATGGAGAGGGCAAACTTTCTCCTCCCTCCTTTGAACTACTCACGCAGTGTTTTACAGCCAGGGACTATTAAAGAGGTTTAAAAATGGGAACTGTATCCCTTGTTTTCTATCTCCTTCCCCCCTTCTGTCACCCCCACAGGTAGAGGATTACAATTAATGCAGACTACGCTGCAAGATAAATTAAGAAGGCACACAGATCGGTGCCCTAACCATAGCCCTGAGGAATGTGGCCTATCGACATAGCACCACAGAAACCGGTCGGCTTTAGAACAACCTGATCAAGTGCCAAAAAACAACCCGCACAGTGTCAGCTTGTTCCTTATAAGGATCCCTTCTCAAATAAACCCAGGGGGTCCAGTATTATCTAGAAACCTGAAGAGAGGAATCCACTGAAGAACTCTATCTTCTTTGTTTTTACAAAAACCTGCACCTGCTCAATGGAGAAAACCCATTGAAGACTCTAGTTTTTTCATCTGAAGAGCAGCAGACACGTGCCTTACCCGCAATGGACTAACATGTGCCTTTTAGCACGACACAGTGCATCAACACGAGCTTGAAAGCCAAGCCAGAGATGAATGCTCTCTCTTTTAGAACCCAAAGCAAACCATGTTTTCTGTCTGAACAGAACATGCCAGAAATGACAACCATTTCATGCTGCTTATACCCAAAGCAAATCATGTCTGTCTCAACAATTGGTAGCAAAGCTGTACCCCCGCGTGGCACCAAGACCTGTTACATGCTGCTCCCAATACCCTGCTGCAAAGTGCACATTTGTCCCACCGAAACAAACGCACACTCTCTCTCACTCAATCTCTCTCTCTCTCTCTCTCTCTCTTTTTCTTTTTAAACTTCCTTTTCTGCCTGGTCCCTCCACTTGCTCCTCTGCAGCTTTTACTTCTCCACCCCCACCCTGCGCTGAACATGGAAGTCCAAATGCCCAAAAAAAAGCTGTTCTCCTTTTGCCACTATTTCTGTGCTTGCTGGGTCTCCAATCCAGATAGCCTCTTGGGCCTCCTACGTTCTCCTATGGACCAGGGCAATTAAGCACCACTTTTTGACTGGCACTCCCGGGTTTTAATGACGGGAAATGCGCTGCATGACACAGTGGTTGCCTGAGCATAGCAGTGCCCACTAGGCACAGACTGCCACTAGAGGCTACCAGGACAAGGAGTGAACGTTACTGCATCCCAATGGTCTCCACAAGCTTCAGAGTGGTGCAAATGAAAGATGTGGTACTGCCCCAGTAAATGTTACTCATTTCATCGGCTGCATAAGGATGAAAGGACGAGTTGACTCTGCTCGTGTTCTAGCATACATAGGGGTCGTACAAAGACTCCAGAGATTTACATGTAGCTTTACCTAGTACAGGGGTTTAGTCCATTAATTGCAAGAACTGAATGTTTTCGCTTCTGTCGCACACCACCAATCCACATGTAAAGTGACTGTGAATTCTGAAGCTAGTAATGCGGGCAAACCACTGTCCACTTTTCCCACAAACCAGCCCTACTTCATTCACACTCTTGTTTTCGCGAAAATATGTGAGCTCTTAGAAAATGTTCTTAAATCTTGCGATTTTGAGTGTGTTGTTTTGCATTCCACATCTAAAAATATAACAAAAGGCCAGATGTATGTATGTCCCTGTATGTTTGGTCATTGCAATCATAGCTTTGCCTGTTGTCACCTCGCCTGTTGTCACCACTAGATTGAGCTGTTGCTTTAAGACTATAGAGACAATGCCAATTCGCATAGCTTCGCCTGTTGTCACCACTAGAGGGAGCTGTTGGCTTAGGATATATAGTGGTCCTACTGTGTCAATGAAAACATGCACTTTGGCCCGTACACAGGCCTGTACACTAGTCATAAATGTTTTGAGTACTAGTACCAGATTACAGTATAATATGATATGCACCTAAACACAGGTATGGTTAATTATTTCACAGTTGACATTGGGTACAATGAGGTATTACCAAGTTGAAAATTTAGACACACTTGAGAAGAGGTTTTGTGATAAACATACCTGCTTGTACTCACTGTTTGACATAGATCTGCATTTTCTTGTCATGCATAATGGGCACAACATTTTCAAATTGAAAAATCAACATTAACACTTACCGGGAGCTGGGACTTTTCAGAGGAAGGGGCCACTCCTACACTGCTTACTGTGTCTGCTGCAGCCATCGATGCTGCCAAATAGAGGTGCATTGCCGAAAACCAAGGATTTGCAGCGCAGGAGGCCTGCTCTGCGATGGGCTAGGGCAGGGCACTTACTATCACCTGCAGGGCACTCCTGGTGGCTCTCACAGAGAGAGCAGCTGGGCACAAAAATCCCAGACTGCTCCAATGTGTCCTTGTTTATTTCACTTTGGAGCCTTTGGAGAGGGGGCAAGATAGTGCCTTTAGCCCCGCCCTCACTGGCTGGTCCGTACAGCATTGGCAACACGGGCACAATAAATAAGCTCTGCCAGAAAAATACTTAGTGGCTGTTATATCCGCCCTTCGACCCCCTACGCGGTGACGTAGGGCGTCTGAATAAAAGCCCCGCCCCCGCGCGAGGGAGGCAGTTCCGGGCACAGACCCTAGCAGTGTGTGTGTCGTGTCTTTCTTCTCGCTCCGGCTGGAGCTGCGTCATTGAGTCCTACTGCTGCGGCCTGCCATGCCCGGCCTCCGCGCGGGGGCTGGAACTTAACACTGGCGACGAGGGAAACGGGACCCAGCACAAGAGCTTGGCGCCCAACCATCTCATTCCTCCTGCATTGCACGACCGACACCTCTTTCCGGCGAGCCGATGGCACCGATCGTCGACACGTGGGCCGACCGCGCACGAAACACGCACGTGCGGCCACGGCTGTAGACAGTGGAGGACAGGCAGCGGCCCTATCCGCCAACGGATTCAAAGGGCAGCCTCAACAGGAACCATCTGGGGACTTTCATCACACAACATGGTGACCGGCACATCCACCCCCGGCCCTGGCATGCCGTCCAGAATCACGGCGAACCTGCCATTGTTGCCACCGCCAGTTCGCCCACAAAGCAACTCGACCACGATGATTCAACCTTTCGATCCTTTCACGGATTTATCATCAGTTGGCCCCCGCTGGCAGCTATGGCGCCAAAAATTTGAGATGGCCATGGAGTGTAAGGATGTGACATCGTCGAGGAAGATGAGATCGCACCTACTTCTGAACGTAGGGGACGAGGTGCTACGCATTTTCAACGCGCTCACCATCGCGGATGGGCTGGACGTCTACCAGCGAGCGAAGGACGTGCTGACGGCCCACTTCCGCCCGCAACTAAATCACGATTACGAGACATTCATATTCTGCACCACGTTTCAGGTGGAAGAGGAGACGTTGGATGCGTTTCACACCGGGCTCAGGAAGTTAGCGATGTCATGTGAGTTCACGGATGTTGAGCAAGAGATCCGGAGACAAATTATCAATGGCATCCATTCCGAGAAACTACGGAGGTTGGTGTTGGGTGAGAGGGGCATCTCTTTGACGTGCATTTTGGAGTTAGGCCGGCAGAGGGAGCTAGCGCACACCAGGGCTGCCAACATGGGCGTGACTCTGCACAAGTTGCAGCCGGCTCTCGCGTCGTCCAAGGTGGCCCAGGTCACAAACAGTCAATCTACAAGGAATGACTACGGTGGCAACTACACATCGCCCAGATGGCAACCACGGATCACGGGGCCCACAGAGTGTGGATGGTGCGGTGGACCACGTCACGGACGGCGAAATTGCCCGGCACGAGGCACAACGTGCGGGGCATGTGGCAGAAAGGACCACTATGCAAAGGTGTGCCGCTCCTCAGGCGCTCCACTTCCGCCTCCACCGATCCCTCAGGAGAGGAGTAGTACAAAAAAGAAGAAACAGGGAGTCACGAGGCGCGTTGAAGCAAACAATTCGTCGACTGAGGAGGGACTCCATTAGACCCTGGCAGAGAGCAGCGGACCAAAGGAAGAAAAGTCTACCTAGTGTCAGCCCTGGACCGAGGACGCGGCACGCAGAAGAGAGGGCTCCGGAGACGGAAATGTCAGGTCACCATCCAAAACCAACAGATATGGATGACCATTGACACGGGGGCCTCGGTGAATGTCATGCCCACGTCCACGTTCAAGACATTGCAGCCGCAACCGTCCCTCAAAAACACTGGCACTCTCCTGTTCGCATATGGCTGCAAGAAGCCGCTACCGGTTGTCGGCAGGTTCCGCACGACCCTGAGCCATGGGGAGAACTACCTACCGTCAAAAGTCTACGTTGTGAACGCCGGGATCGAATGTCTCCTGAGCGGTGATGCGGCGGAAGATTTAGGGCTTGTACAGTTTGTCAGTCAAATTGGGGAAGCCCACGAGGTCGAGGAGCTCCTGGCATGACATCCGAACCTGCTGAACGGGATTGGGTGCCTGAAGGGAAAGATAATCAAACTCCACATCGACAAGTCGGTTTAGCCAAGGGCCATCAGGCACCGGAGGACCCCCTTCCACATGCGCGAGCAGGTCGAGCTAGAACTAAAAGCGCTGGAAAAAGCAGGAATCATCGAGGAGGTGACAGGGCCGACACCATGGGTATCCCCGATGGTGGTCACCCGGAAACCCAAACAACCGGGGAAGGTCCGCATTTGCATAGATATGTGCCTCCCGAATACCGCCATCAAGATGGAGCGCCATATTACGCCAACCCTCGACGAGATCGTGGCTGATCTCACGGGATCCAAAGTCTTCTCAAAAGTTGACCTGAAGGCAGGATACCACCAGCTGAAGCTACACAAAGACTCTCGGTACATAACAACATTTTTCCACACACTTGGGTCTGCGAAGATACAAGCGCCTAAGTTTCGGCATATCGTCAGCAGCCGAAGTCTTCCAACAGACCATACAGGAAGTCATCCGGTACATCCCAGGTGTCCTCAATGTCAGTGATGACATCCTGATCCACGCCCCGGACAAAGTAGAACACTCGAGGAGGCTGGAGATGCTGCTAGACCGGTTGGAGGCGGCGGGCCTCACCATCCACAAGGAAAAATGCGAGTTTTTCAAAACAGACATAGCTTTTTTCGGCTACAAGTTCAGCAGTTCTGGCATCTCGCCGGACCCCCAGAAGGTCGCGGACATACAGGCCGCAAGTCCGCCCAAGACACCCACTGACGTCCGCAGCTTTTTGGGGATGGCCACGTACTGTGGAAGATTCATTCGAAACCTGGCTACGCTGTCGGAACCCCTCCGTGAACTCACGAAGCTCAATGCGAAGTGGGAGTGGGGAAAGGCTTGCCAAGATGCTTTCGAGAGCATAAAAGAGTCGCTGTCCGCAGAGACGAGAATGGCGTACTATAACACTGCCCTTCCGACGGAGCTCTACGTCGATGCCAGCCCTGTCGGCCTGGGGGCCATCCTCATGCAGGTTACCAACGAAGGCGAGAAGAGACCCATCACCTATGCGTCGCGTGCTCTCACAGCGACGGAGCAGAGGTACTCGCACATCGAGAAAGAGGCAATCGCCGTATTATGGGGGTGCCGCCATTTCCACCTGTACCTGTATGGTCGCAAGTTCACAGCCATTACGGACCACAAGCCCCTCCTCCCCATCTTCATGGGCACTTCATCGCACCCGCCGGCCAGAATAGCCATATGGCTGCTACACCTTCAGCCGTACAACTTTGAGCTCCTGTATCAACCGGGATGTGGCAACCCGGTAGAATTCCTCTCCAGGCACCGGAGAGAGGCAACGCCACAGGAAGTCCAGGTGGCCGAAGAGACCGAATAGCACATCTGCCAGGTGGTGCAGGCAATGAGGCCGAAGGCGGTCAGCATTGAGGACATCGCGGCGGAGACGTGCAGCGACCCCTGCTGCGATCTGGTGAAGGACGCCATCATTTCGGGTGACTGGAGGTCATTCATGAGCAACACGCACAACCGGACGGAGGAGGCAAAAGCGTTCCTCACAGGGATGTTCACCGTCCGCCAAGACTTATCGATAACAGACCTGGGGCTGTTGCTCCGCGGAGATCGCATCGTCATTCCGCCAGGCCTGCACGACTGGATAGTGGCACTCGCCCATGAGGGCCACCAAGGGATGGCTCGAACGAAGGCACGCATTCGACACCGAGTGTGGTTCCCTCGCATTGACGAAAAAGTGGAAACTCTGGTCAACACCTGCCTGCCGTGCCTCATAACCGGAGCCCCACCAGATCCGGAACCCATCGTATCGGCGGAAAGGGGCTCTGGCAGGTGGGACGCAATAAGCATTGACTTCTGCAAACTACGGGAGGGCTTGTACATCCTGGTGGCAATCGAGGACCACCCCCGATACCCCGAGGTTGAGGTGGTCGAGTCCACAGCAGCGGAAGTGGTCATCCCGGCCATTGAGAAGATGTTTGCGACACATGGACTACCAACCACGATCAAAAATGACAATGGAATGGAGTTCAAACAGTACTTGCAAGATCTAAACATCCGGTACCACCATATCATGCCCAGATGGCCACAGGCCAACGGCGACGTGGAACGCTTCATGAGAACCCTCAATAAAGTGCTGAGGCTGTTCAAGGCAAATGCCAGCCCGTGGAAGGTTGACCTCTATCGATTCCTGAGGAACTACCGGGTCACCCCGCACTGCACAACAGGCGTTCCCCCAGCGGATCTCATGTTCGGCACCGCCATCAGGTCGTCCATCCCACACCACCCCAGCAGGGGACCGGACAAGCTAGACGAGGTGCGCACTGACCGAAGACGCAGGGACGCCAACTCCAACATGAGCACCAAGAGGAGGTCGCGACCATCCGACCACCAGGTGGGCGATCAGGTGGTCATGTTACGGAACCCGACGAAGTCCAAAATGGACTCCCTTTACGAGACTCTCCCATGGATATCCCTTTTTCTCCCATGGACTGTTCGCGAGACACGAGGGACCATGATAACTGCACAAAGGGGACATCGCCAGGTGACGCGCAACGCGTCATGGTTCAAGGTGGTGCTGCGCAACCTGTGGATGGATGGGGATTGTCCCCAAGAAGATGAGGAGCCGCCGAGGGTCGAGGATGGACCCGAAGATTCTCAAGGCAAAGGACACACGGATTATAGAACGTGGGAGCAGGGGAGCGAACCGGACAGGGGTGAGCCTGAAGCGGAAGGTGAGAGATTCCATGAGACTGTAGCAACCGTCCCACGGGGTGGACGGTATGGCTTGAGGGCTGCCATCCAGCCGCCACCTCGGCTCAAGGACTATGTGTGGTAGCGTACACTCTGAACGTTTAGTAATGGTAGTGTGTAATTGCAGTTCTGTTATGATTAGGAGTAGAAGCGTTTGCGTTGGTGTGTTTTATTGTTGTATTTTGTTTATAATAAAGGAGGAATGTTATATCCGCCCTTCGCCCCGCTACGCGGTGACGTAGGGCGTCTGAATAAAAGCCCCGCCCCCGCGCGAGGGAGGCAGTTCCGGGCACAGACGCTAGCAGTGTGTGTGTCGTGTCTTTCTTCTCGCTCCGGCTGGAGCTGCGTCATTGAGGCCTACTGCTGCGGCCTACCAGGCCCGGCCTCCACGCGGGGGCTGGAACTTAACAGTGGCCCACCAAAAAAATAGAAAGTACGCTTTTGTGGAATGAATCAAAATTCATGTAATTTGAAAAAATAACTCAAGAACACATCTCCTAAATTATTAAGTTAAGTCTAGCATTCTCATTTATGAGATGGAAACATTCTGATTTGTTAAAAAAAACATGCAAATGAATTAATACAAAGGGTCTCATTCCGAGTATGGCTGTTGTCTTGCATGTCTCCCTTACCGGTACCGACTCCGGTTTGGTACAATGGGGACTTACCGATCCATTCCGACCTTGGAGGGACCAGTAAGTCCCCATTTACCAAACCATTCCCCATTCCCATTTGAGCCCCCATAGGGCTCAATGGGAATGGGGAGGGCGCAAATAACGGGCCGGCGTATGCCAAGCCCGTTATTTGCGCCCAGGTCCCTTAACGGGTCCCGTCCTTAACACCTGGTCAGACCAGACGTTAAGGAAGGGACCCGCTAAGGGACCTCGTAGTAGGACGGTAAGGGATTACCGGCACCGGTCTCTTACTCGTAATGAGGCCCAAAGTCTAAAATTACCCTAGCACCTAAATAAAACATTTCCATGAAATTTGACGAAACATTTGTTACATAATAAATGCCCATAACGGCCACCAGGCATATATCATAACGAATAATACATGCATAGTCCCCTTACCAATCCCGCCAAGAGAGCTTAGGTGACTTTGATTTTACAAGTAAGGGCAAAAGGCCTCCCCATGTTGCCCAGAGAAAGGAGTGCTTTGGGTTGTCCTGATATTTCCAAATAATATTGGGCAGTGGAGATGGGAGAGGCTGTGGAATGGATGAAGGAAGGAAGACATGGAGGGTCTCTGGGTCCCCATGGAGCAAGCAACGACGGGAGCCAATCATGGGCCGCCAAGTTCCGCCGCATCAACAGGTCCCATCATAATGCATGAACCCCATCATAAGACTGCCCCCTATAATCAGGGGACGAGATCATGCAGCGACCCGGTACCACCAGCTAGCCCATTATTTCAGAACTTGGATGTTGGGGAGGGGAGGGTGTTGAAAGTTGTGGGGTCTACCTTAAAAGGGGGCGCTCAAATCCTTTCAAACCTGCAAGAGAACATTTGGAGTAGAGAGAACATATGGGTTGCAATGCCGGCTTCAAGACAGGCTACATGAGATTGATCTGAGTGCTGAACTCAATTTAGTAACTTAGATTTATTTATTAGTCTTAAATTAATATTTAGAAGTATATGAATTTTGATTTATTCCGCAAAAATGAATTTTCCCTTGATAATATAATGCTTGTCTTTTTTTGTTCTGGGTCGTAGAACAGCCACTTTTCTGATAACATGCCACAACAAAGTGGCCTACATTTGTGAATTTCAGCGATTCGCAGTTTAGAGCAGCCCAGTATTTGGGAAGATTGTTCAAGTGCGATGCTGCAGCCATTTCTGCAGGTTTCGGGTGATTGTTGGTAAAGCCACTGTTAACAATTATTTTTTTACTTGTAAAAAAAAGACGAAAAATCAATCCAAATCCCGCATGTATTCACGGACGACATTTCACCAAAATACCAGGGGTAGTGGAAGTGACATCACATGACCCTTGACCGCTGATGACATCACAGGAAGTGATGTCATCTGACCCCACCCCGAAGTGACATCACGGGAAGTTATGGAACACGACCTTTCACCCCTTGACAAAACAGAAAGTGGCATCACATAGCATTGTTTCTAAGTACACTATATGAAAAATATGGTTACGGTATCACTGTAAAGTGACATACATTGCATACAAGAATGGATCACCAGATATAGCGTGAATATCAGTGCGTATAGGCCCACATTACCAAATTACTGTGAATGCAAGCAGACATCCAAGGCCAAACGATAATGATGTGTTATTATATAGCACTTAAGCTTAAGCGCTTCATATGGAACAAATATACATACAATATCACCCAACCTGTGTCGGTACTCATTTATCAGCTTCTGGAGGAAGAAAGGCTGAGTTGACCTTGCCGGGACTCGCACCTGCAACCTGAAGATCCCACACACATTGCAGCAGCAAGCGCTCTATCCACTGAGCTATCTTACCAGCTATAGCTACCAGATAACCAGCCACTCCAGAAACAAAGAGCCAAATGCTGCTGGCCACAGCCAATGAGCCTCAATTAAAAAAAATGGTATTTTGTTTTTTAGGTTTAGCAACGAAGACTTCAGTGGTCGCAGTTGCGACCCCCTGGCGACCCCTAAATGACATCCCTGCATACTTTCCAGATCGAGACTTAAGACGAGTCTGGTTTCATGTAATTTCTACAGCTTTGCGTTTAACAGGTTTTACAGCATAAAATGGACCCGAAAACTAGCTGACCTGCTGTCTTTAAACCCAAATATCACAATGCAGTTCATGAAAAAGAATAAGCATATTAGTTGACTCAGCATTTGAAAGAACACTATAATAAATAGGAAATAATGTGTGTTCTAATATAGCGCTTAATGCAGGATTCCTCCAGCTTCTAGGCGCTATACAAACATACAGATAGAATTCCCAGAATCCAAAATGAGGTGCTCATACATCTAGGTGAATAATGGAACGGACAACAAGTGCATTAACTAATTAGTAAGATATGGACGTACTAGTTGTTATCCTTCCGGAATTGATGTATGTAGCGTATAACATAATTACTCATTTTGTTTTATGAAGACTACTAATGCCTAAGACTTCATCAGGTCTAGAGAATGGGTAGAGAAAATGTAAGTGCATATTGTGACATAGAACTGTAAAAAGGTGTGTCCTCTCCCGCTCGGGACCCTCAGTAATCCACACGATCCAGCTGTTGCTCTGCTGACCTCTCCCAGTGTGGCAAAGCCCAGACCGTAGCTGGAGGTCAGTCAATAGTTCTGCTCTCAGGGCTTCTTCTCAGTCACAGGAGGCATCTACATCAGCAGCTGCACTTCGCTGTCCCGTTGATCAACCCTGAACCTGAGCTTGATGGACGCCTCCTCAATGACCAGGGGTGGAAATAGTAACATTGTATAACTGTCTTCCTCATGTCTACCCTAGCATCAGGGTGGTCCCACTCAATATCCCTTAATATCTACCCTAGCATCAGGGTGGTCCCACTCAATATCCCTTTTGCCCTAATGTCTATCCTAGCATCAGGGTGGTCCCACTCAATATCCCTTTTGCCCCAATGCCTATCCTAGCATCAGGGTGGCTTAACTCAATATCCATTTTGCCCTAAGGTCTATCCTAGCATCAGGGTTGCCCCACTCAATATCCCTTTTGCCCCAATGCCTATCCTAGCATCAGGGTGGCTTAACTCAATGTCCATTTTGCCCTAATGCCTATCCTAGCATCGAGGTGGTCCGTCTCAATATCCTTTTTGCACAAAATTTCTACCCTAGCCTCAGCGTGGTCCCACTCAATATCCCTTTTGCCCTAATGTCTATCCTAGCATCAGGGTGGCTTAACTCAATATCCATTTTGCCCCTAATGTCCACCCTAGCATCAGGGTGGTCCCTCTCAATATAATTTTTGCCCCTAATGTCTACCCTAGCATCAGGGTGGTCCCACTCAATATCCTTTTTTTGCCCCTAATGACTATCCTAGCATCAGGGTAGTCCCATTCAATATCCTTTTTTTGCCCCTAATGTCTACCCTAGCATCAGCTTGGTCCCAATCAATATCCATTTTCCCCCAATGTCTACTATAGCACCAGCGTGGTCCCACTCAATATCCATTTTCCCCTAATGTCTACTATAGCACCAGCGTGGTACCACTCAATATCCATTTTCCCCTAATGTCTACTATAGCACCAGCATGGTCCCACTCAATATTTATTTTCCCCCTAATGTCTACCCTAGCATCAGCGTGGTCCCACTCAATATTTATTTTGCCCCTAATGTTTACCGTAGCACCAGCATGGTCCCACTCAATATTTATTTTGCCCCTAATGTCTACCGTAGCATTCGAGAGGTCCCACTCAATATCCCCTTTCTTCCCCTAATGTCTATCCTAACATCAGTGTGATCCCACTCAATATCCTATCTGTACCTAATGTCTATCCTAGCATTAGGGTGGTCCCACTCAATGTCTTCTTACAAGATGCACGATCATTTTTTCTATTGTAACGTTCCATGTAGAAAGGATCCTACTGCACATTTGAGCCTGATATTTCTCGAATCCACTTTTAAGATGGAATCTGGGGAATGCATGCCTTTGGCTGTGTTTGGCAATTACAGAACGCTTATGATCGTCCTCCAGACCAAATGTTCGAGTTGCTGCTTCCCCATTGCAGCATGTGTTGTCCTGCATCTGTCAGCACTGACCTAAGACCTCGACCACAGTCAGTAATTTACCCAGTAATGTGATTGTTCCAGATCATGTTTTTTCCATTTGTCTTTGTACATAAAAATACATAAATGTCTGTTCCCTGTTCACAGCAGTGTACTTCAACAGAACACCCTGCTTTAACCACCTCAGAGCTTTCTTGAGTACAAGCCACTTGAACTCACTACTGTGTCATTGAAAGGATTCATTTTTTGGGCAAAATGTCAAGATTCACTGGCAGATTTTGACCAAGATCACGCATGAGATCAATTTCAGGAAAGATGATCTTCAGTATGAGTAAGGAGGGTAAGCAGCAACTCGACCAGCATGGAGAAACCACAGGTCTCAGAGGGATCAACATCTTTAGTAGTGAATATTTAAAAATGATGAGAATTGACAAAAGAAGAACGGAAGGGACAGTGTTTTAGATCACACGTTGCCTTGCCGAAACATCATGATTTGTTCCAATTGTGGAATTCATTTTACAAATACAAACTCCTAATGAATATCAATTGATTGCATTGCACATATTTTAAGTGGCCTTTCAAAAACAGGCCATGATTGACAATTCCTTTTTATTGTTCTTCATCTAATGATTATGATCAACTTAATGTAGCAAAAAGTGTTGGGTAGAACCAGGTTAGAAATCTAAATCAAGATGATTTCTTCCCGCCATGAATAGGCATGTGTCATGGTCACCCACAGCGGTACAACTTACATTTGAGTGAATCTCATAGAATGATTTTGAGGAAGTTACTTAAAGATCCTAAGAATGCCATTACATGTTTGAATAAGGATTGCAGTAAAGTAATTCAAGATAGACAGGTTTATTTAAGGTTCCGGTTATATGTTACTGAAGTGTGATCACTCTATGAAAGTTCTGAAGGCTTCGAAGCCAAAATGAACTGATTGGAAAACTCATATACTAAGTCATACTGATTAATGTCAAAATGTGTTGACACCTACACCTGCAAAGATCATGGTATCTCGTAAACGAGAGATTATAAGGTTTTGCCAAAGGAGTTACGAAAATCAGATAAAATGTTCTTAACTTTAGCTGTGGTTTAGTTATAAAAACCCAAAAATCAGGATGCTTAGGCAACAGAACCGGAAGGGCTTATTTTCAATGGGGGCATAGCATCAATGGAAGGCGTAAAAACTCAAACTCATGCGTTAGGTTTTTACGCCTTCCATTAACATTACCCCCCATTTTCATTAATTATTGCTTGTATAACAGAGAGGAGGAGTAGAATGCAACTTTTGCTACCGCTGCCTTTCTTCCTCTGTGCCATACCTCTCTGCTCCAGCATTTGCTATCAGCGTGGATTTTCATGTGCGATCAAATGCTGGAGATCCCTATGGGGTCCTCCTGCTTTATGCAAATAAAGCAGCCAGACCCCATAGGGATCCATTGTATACTCTAGGCAGTTTGTACAATTCCAATTAAACCCTGCCCGATATGCATATGGGATAGCGTTTAATTGTAATTGTAAGCGCTGCGTGCCGAGCATGGCACGCAGTGCTCACAATTAAAAGTAAACAATGCCTGGCATGATAGCATGCCAGGCAAGGCAGCCTTTGGTCTTGGTCACTTTGCATGGCGAAGTGTTACTAAAGGTGGCATACATTATGCCGCCATTTTGTCCTGCACTTAAATTAGCACTCCTGCGTGCAAACGACGAAAATGTTGCCAAATTATGATTTTCACAAATATGAGCTCCCCAAAGTACCAGCTACTCCCACTTCTCTCACATGACTTGGTAAATACAGAGTCAGCCTTGAGTTCGGGGCCTGATTCACAGAAGCGTTCTCCTATGGGATTGCGCCATCATATAACGCTTCTGTGGATCAGGCCCCGGGCCTCTACAGGCAAGTGCTCCACGCGCTCCACTCACTCAGCTGGCGTACACATACCTAGCAGGAATATGCGGCAAGTATGCTGACTGTTTTGCCAGATGCCCAAGGGTCGGGAGAAGTGTTTTATCTGTTTAACTGACTCAATTATCAGATTCAATACACCTCTGATCAGGATCATTGCAGAAACCAATACTGAGTTGTACAATCCTTTTAATGCAGGGGTGCACAACTGATTTTGACAGAGGGCCGAAAGTACCTTACATGATGGCTATAGTGGGCCGAAAAGTAAATGTGGGAGGGGTGGTAGGCGCAGCAGGCGTGGCGTGGCGGGAGGCTTTTTCAACCCCCAATTTTAATTGAACACGTGGAAAAAGAATACGTTTTTGAGGTGTAATGATTTTTATTTGTATTTCAAACTTACATTTTGTACTACACATTTTCCATTGTTATCATTTATTCTATTTAGTTATTGCATATTGTCTGTTTAATTAAATTATATATATTTTATTGACCCTTGATTGGACATTCCGTTATTTTGGTCTGCTATACTTTGCTGTTTGGGTTGCCCAAGAGGAGTATGGCCTTTGTTGAGTCAGGTTTCCACAAAAAGTGTGCCTGTTTTACCTTTATTATTGGGTTCACTCTTGGAGTGCGACACTATGCCCCATGGCCCTCACCCCCGAACCAAACACTATGCCCCATGGCCCCCACCCCTCAACCAAACACTATGCCGCATTGCCCATTACACCCACCCCCCAACCAAAAACTATGCCCCATGGCGCCCACTCCTCAAACACTATGCCCCATGGCCCCGACCCCTCAACCAAACACTATGCCCCATGGCACCCACCCCTCAACCAAACATTATGCCCCATGGCCCCCACTCCCCAACCAAACACTATGCCCCATGGCTCCCACCCCCAGCCAAACACTATGCCCCATGGCTCCCACCCCTCAAGCAAACACTATGCCCCATGGCTCCCACCCCCAGCCAAACACTATGCCCCATGGCTCCCACCCCTCAACCAAACACTATGCCCCATGGCCCCCAACCAAACACTGCCCCAAGACATCCACCCCTCATGCAAACACTATGCCCCAAGACACCCACCCCTCATGCAAACCCTATGCCCCATGGCCCCCACCCCTCAACCAAACACTATGCCCCATGGCACCCACCCCTCAACCAAACACTATGCTCCATGGCCCCCACTCCCCAACCAAACACCATGCCCCATGACACCCACCCCTCAAGCAAACACTATGCCCCATGGCTCCCACCCCCAGCCAAACACTATGCCCCATGGCTCCCACCCCTCAAGCAAACACTATGCCCCATGCCTCCCACCCCCAGCCAAACACTATCACCCATGACACCCACCCCTCATGCAAACACTATGCCCCAAGACACCCACCCCTCAAGCAAACAACAGACCCGAACCCCCACCCCAAACTCAGCACACAAACTCACAAGCATACACCAATACACTATGCACCCATACAGACCCGAACTCCCATCCTCCAACTCAGCACTCAAACAAACAAGCATACACCAATACACTATGCACCCATACAGACCCGAACCCCCACCCCTCAACTCAGCACACAAACTCACAAGCATACACCATGCACCCATTCAGACCTAAACCCCCATCCCCAATTTAGCACACAAACTCACGAGCATACACCATGCACCCATACAGACCCGAACCCCACCACCCCCAACTCAGCACACAAACCCACAAGCATACACCAATACACTATGCACCCATATAGACCCGAACTCCCACCCCCCAACTCAGCACAAACCCACAAGCATACACCAATACACTATGCACCCCTACAGACCCGAACCCCCACCCCCCAACTCAGCACACAAACTCACACGCATACACCATGCACCCATACAGACCCGAACCCCAACCACCAACTCAGCACACAAACTCACAAGCATACACCATGCACCCATACAAACCCGAGCCCCCCAACTCAGCACACAAATCCACAAGCATACACCAATACACTATGCACCCATACGGACCCGAACCCCCACCCTCCAACTCAGCACTCAAACTAACAAGCATACGCCAATACACTATGCACCCATACAGACCCGAATCCCCACCCCCCAACTCAGCACACAAACTCACAAGCATACACCATGCACCCATACAGACCCGAACCCCACCACCCCCAACTCAGCACACAAACCCACAAGCATACACCAATACACTATGCACCCATATAGACTCGAACTCCCACCCCCAACTCAGCACAAACCCACAAGCATGCAGCGATACACTATGCACCCCTACAGACCCGAACCCCCACCCCCCAACTCAGCACACAAACTCACAAGCATACACCATGCACCCATACAGACCCGAACCCCCACCACCAACTCAGCACACAAACTCACAAGCATACGCCATGCACCCATACAAACCCGAGCCCCCCAAATCAGCACACAAACTCACAAGCATACACCAATACACTATGCACCCATACAGACCCGAACCCCCACCCCCCAACTCAGCACACAAACTCACAAGCATACACCATGCACCCATACAGACCCGAACCCCCCATCCCCAACTTAGCACACAAACTCACAAGCATACACCATGCACCCATACAGACCCAAACTCCCACCCCCAACTCAGCACACAAACCCACCAGCATACACCAATACACTATGCACCCATACAGACCCGAACTCCCACCCCCAACTCAGCACTCAAACTAACAAGCATACGCCAATACACTATGCACCCATATAGACCCGAATCCCCACCCCCCAACTCAGCACACAAACTCATAAGCATACACCATGCACCCATACAGACCCGAACCCCACCACCCCCAACTCGGCACACAAACCCACAAGCATACACCAATACAGTATGCACCCATATAGACCCAAACTCCCACCCCCCAACTCAACACAAGCCTACAAGCATACAGCAATACACTATGCACCACTACAGACCCGAACCTCCACCCCCCAACTCAGCACACAAACTCACAAGCATACACCATGCACCCATACAGACCCGAACCCCCACCACCAACTCAGCACACAAACTCACAAGCATACACCATGCACCCATACAAACCCAAGCCCCCCAACTCAGCACACAAACTCACAAGAATACACCAATACACAATGCACCCATACAGACCCGAACTCCCACCCCCAACTCAGCACACAAACCCACAAGCATACACCAATACACTATGCACCCATACAGACCCGAACCCCCACCCCAACTCAGCACACAAACTCACCAGCATACACCATGCACCCATACAGACCCGAACCCCCATCCCCAACTCAGCACACAAACTCACAAGCATACACCATGCACCCATACAGACCCGAACTCCCACCCCCAACTCAGCACACAAACCCACACCCATACACCAATACACTATGCACCCATAGAGAACGAACCCCCACCCCCATCTCAGCACACAAACTCACAAGCATACACCATGCACCCATACAGACCCGAACCCCCCACCCCAACTCAGCACACAAACTCACAAGCATACACCATGCACCCATACAAACCCGAGCCCCCCCAACTCAGCACACAAACCCACAAGCATACACCAATACACTATGCACGCATACAGACCCGAGCCCCCACCCCCAACTCAGCACACAAACTCACAAGCATACACCATGCACCCATACACACCCAAACCCTCACCCCCAACTTAGCACACAAACTCACAAGCATACACCATGCACCCATAAAGACCCGAATCCCCATCCCCAACTCAGCACACAAACTCACAAGCAGACACCAATACACTATGCACCCATACAGACCCACACCCCCCCATCCCCAACTCAGCACACAAACTCACAAGCATACACCATGCACCCATACAGACCCGAACCCCCCACCCCCAACTCAGCACACAAACCCACAAGCGTACACGAATACACTATGCACCCTTACAGACCCGAACCCCCAACTCAGCACACAAACTCACAAGCATACACCATGCACCCATACAGACCTCCACCCCCAACTCTCCATACAACCATACAAACTCACAAGCATACACCATGCATCCAAACAGACCTGAACCCCCCACACCCCAACTCACCAAACAAACTCACAAGCATGCACCCATACAGACCCCCCACCCCTGCATCTCAACATACACTGAACGTGCACACAACAACAACAAACATTCAGGTAGACCCGACCCTCCCCATCCCCCCCAGCATCTCAACACACACTGCACTTGCACACAAACACATTCAGGCAGACCCGACACACACCCCACCCCCGCATCTCAACACACACTGCACTTGCACACAAAAACAAACATTCAGGCAGACCCGACACACACCCCACCCCCGCATCTCAACACACACTGCACTTGCACACAAAAACAAACATTCAGGCAGACCCGACACACATCCCACAGCCGCTTCTCAACACACACTGCACTTGCACACAAACACATTCAGGCAGACCCAACACACACCCCACACCCGCATCTCAACACATACTGCACATGCACACAAAAACAAACATTCAGGCAGACCCGACACACACCCCACACCCGCATCTCAACGTACACTGCACTTGCACACAAACACATTCAGGCAGACCCGAGAAACACCCCACCCCCGCATCTCAACACACATTGCACTTGCACACAAAAACAAACATCCATGCAGACCCAAGACACAACCCACACCCACATCTCAACACACACTGCACTTGCACACAAACACATTCAGGCAGACCCGACACACACCCCATACCCACATCTCAACATACAAGCAGCACAAAGATCAGAGAGACACACACACAGACACACACACAAACACAAACAAACATTCCCCCTCCCAAAAAAAATCTGTATTTACCGGACGACGTGCTGGAAGGCAGGCTAGCTGGAACGCTGGCGAGGTCTGGTACTATGGCTGGCGTGGGCGGGGCAAGGCTGAAATGCCTTCCGGCATCAAGCCTACTGGCCACACCAGCCGTAGTGCTGGCCCTCCATTTGTGCAGCACACACACACTACGTGGCACGTAGCAGCTACCTAGTTTGTGTGCCCTGAGCCAATGAGGGCCAGTGTTTTGTCCGGCCCGGAAGACAACAAAGACTTTCTTAATGGAGGGCGGGTGATGCTGCTTGTGGGCCGCCCTCCATTAGGAAAGTCTTTGTTGCTGGTGGGCCGGACAAAACGGCATGGCGGGCCGCAACTGGCCCGCGGGCCATATGTTGTGCACCCATGTTTTAATGTAACTGAATTTGCTCCAACACTATATAATCATCCCAATGCAGAGTGCGGGCTGATGTGGATCATAGAGTCTGCACTGTTTGCGTCTCCCAGAGCGGACACGACTATTGTGGGGGCGTAGGGGGCACCCAGGGCCATGAGACATTTGCTGTGGGCACACAGCAGACGTCAGTGTTGCTGCGCTCATGCGGCTGGATCAGCTACAGGGGGCACCCTGTTAGGATGCTTGAATTCGTGATCAGACGGATCCAGGGCAGCCCGGCCGTGGTCACACAGGCTTATGGAGTTTCTTGGGATCACCCAAGCACAGCAGATGGGCCCGTGTCCAAACATCTTGCAGCGTCAGCAGTTGCCAAACACAGAGCTTTTGGACTTCAGAGAACCAAACAGAGCTGGAGCTCCATTCTTTTTTCTTCCCTAACGGGCTGAAGGTAAGAGAGGCATCACCAGGCCCACTGCCCCCCCCTTTCTTTATGTACTTAGGTGTGCTGGTCTCCTGGTCCGCAACCACAGGCAAGATCCAGGTTCTTCAGGATGGTGGTCCCGTATTTGCCCCAGTGACTTTAGGGGAAAGGGCTCACTGTATACTACCTCTAATCATCCGTCTTCATCCCTAAAGGAGTGGACCTTGAACTATCAAGATTTCCAACCGATAATCAAAAGAGTGGACATATCCCACTATATATAAAGGCAACTCCTACCAGATGGATTGCTGGCTTCAAGTCTCGTTCTAGGATCCAATGGGGATGTCTGGATGAGGGGGAACCACCCTCTTTTGCTGCTATGCCAAAGTTCCCTGAACCTAGAAGAGTTGCTTTGGGGTATAAACTAGATATATAAGGAGTTTCCAAAATGGAGGAAGGGATCATCCCTGTCCAGGAGATTCCATGTTGCCTTAGCTTTTCCGATGGCCTATCCCCTAGAGAACACAGGACTCAGATTGCAATTTCTTAACTGATTTCAAATCATGTTCTATAAATCATGCCCCAATTGTCTGTTTTGAGTCCAGGACAGGCCTCCCATTCACACGTGGAAGAGGTGAAACAATTGCTCTCTTGGATAAGCAAAGACATCATCAACTGTGTCTATGGAAGCGTGTGAAACCTCTGTGAGAGAGGGATGCAAAGTCCATCATCTTTACACTAGTTCAGCTCCAATCACACTCAGAATACCTCCACGAGATATGCCAGAAGAAACAAAATGGCAATCCATAGACATGGTTTTGTTAATCTAGATTAATATTACACTTTCTCTGACTAATAGCGCTGGTGCCACTAAGGGCAGGTGATTAAATTGACAACTGTATAACATGAATGAACTTTCCTAAGGTCATTAGCCACGTTGGGTACATGGACACTACTAATTCAGTTTTCCAGGTACATATTTCTATGATGGTTGTAATGCCATTCATATAAAATGCCCATGTTGCCTAACAGCTGTTAGTACATCAGTAAACTATGCACTGAAGAAAGCATATATATGTATCTATATATGGATGTCATTGTTCCAGCTACACATCGTATGGGCCAGCAGGCCCACTTGGGAAGAAAACACTATACCACTTATTAAGTGTGACAAAGCCTGCCTATAGGCCCTGTCAGGGGAGAGATGGAGACCACCCCAAACAACCTGTGGTGCCCTTGCGAGTGTGTATAGGCGCCCTCCCAAATCCACCTTACCACCTTATTATTTTAAGGACTTCTTATAAAGCCCCAAATGCCCAGAGGCCTCAGTGCGCAGATGCAACACAAAACAGTATGTACATTACATAATATAGGAAAGTCAGAATCAATAGAATACAGGGTCAGAGCAGTACAGGTAACCATGGAGAAGAGACTAATATTTAGAATTAAAAAGAAAGGTCTTGATGGCCTTCTTAAAGTAAAAGAGGTCTGGAATGTTTCTAAGTTCTTTAACTATGTCTCGGCAGATGGAATTTATCAAGGCCATTAGATCGAAGGGAGCGTGTAGCCAGAGCCTTCCTTAGCCTCTTCATCAGTTAAACAGGTGCTTTGCCTGCCAGACATGTATGTGTTAAGCATAGCATTTTGTATGAGGTGCAGTGGTGAACCAGTAACCAATTTAGGGATCTCCGGCCCTGAGTGTACATGCATAATGAGGCTCTTGCCCAAACACGAAGGAGCACATTTAGGCATCTAAGCCTGGGGATGCCTAAAAATATTCCTTGCCACACACAAGGGGAAGACCTTATGATACTGTTGAAAAAGGTCTGGACAAGATGAGACCATCTTGGCAAAACCGCAACATCCAGGGTGTAAATAAAATGACCAGATTGTGTGCAAATTTGCACTGCAGAATGGCGTTTTGTACTTTTGACCAAATCAATGCCTTCCAAAGCCATTGTCATTTTCAATTAAAGACCTGCTCTTCAAAATATGTGAAGGAATGCCATCAAGGAACTGTATGTTTGTTCATCATAAGGCCATCACAGAGAATCTTTTAAGTAACCAGAATCTACAACGAAATGTGGAACTACAACAGCTTGAAAGGTTTCACGGGTAAAACTGTCCACAGTGACATTGCAATTGGGTCTTCAATATCAACACTTTAAGTATTCAAATGTACAGCTAAAGTCTTTAAACACATTATGTTGCCTTCTGTAATCACTGTGCAGGAAATTACTGTTGCAAGGGTTTACATGTTTAGATTATGGGCATTTGCTAAACTTGGATCAAATGTAAAATGCTGGGAAAAGACAACTCTTAAGTTTCAATTCCTAGCAATGAACCCCAAGTGTGAAACCAGCCTTCCCAAGCTGTGTTACCATGGGAGTGAGCTGAGGAATTCTGTCGGTCCTCAAGTTTTATGACCAGAAGCACTCAGGCTGTTGTCAACATAGTAATTAGCTTTTGAAGCTGTAGGGTAACCTGAACAAAAGGGAGCTAAGAACCAGGTCTCTGCTTACAGAGGGGGAAGAGTGAAGGCGGAGCTTCACACCGATTGCACATAATGGAAGATATGCGATTTTTTAAATAACTTGGGAAGTATTACACGTACATTTTTCATGTTCGGATTCATAAATCCGATTTTGGTGACACCAACCTATCAAAAGTTATAAAACAAAAATGTATTGTGTTCTCTGCATAAATATGACAATCATAAAAATGTGAGAAACGGTACAACAGGTGATAGGTATCCGCCAACCGAATGCCATATTTTTCAGTAATGTCGTTTGGGCGTAAATGAGAAAATGCTGTAGCTTTGCCCCAATATGTCGCACAGTCATCAAACAAGGTTCATGCGATTCACAAAAAAATGTAATGTCTGAATATGCTGGCATCTGTGGCATAAGCCGATGAGAAAGGGTATTTTTCAAAATGTGAGATTTCTACTTACAAATGCCAGATCCAACCCTATTCCTGGGTCATATGATTGATGGGGTATCCTCCCCTGACTGCTCAAATCATGCCTACTTTCTCTGAGCCTACCGGTTTATGGAGGGGAAGGGAACGCTTGACCACTGCCCAATCAGTTGTGCGAGGAGGATGACACAGCAGTGATGTCATTTGGTTTATCAATAGGTTACTCCTCCTGAACTGGGGAATCTCCTACAAAATCCAAGCTGTGCAGCTGACTGAAGATCTGGAGCTATCCTTGCAGAAATGTGGGCCTAGTCCTGAAGTGAAACAGGGACCTGGAGTAACTGCTTGGGAGGATAGAGTGAGGCCTTGATTGGCCTCTTTGATGGTCCCTGCAGTGGAGCCCTGCCGCTATTGATGACTATAGAGTCCTTTTCTTCTGTAAGTATAGATCTCCACAGCCATAGATTAAACAAGTCCTATCTTTTTAAGCACTAACATTGAGTGTCCCCATAAGGAAAGATCCTCTATTCTATCTGTTTGTGAAATATAGTCATTTTTCTATTGAAAAGTATTTTATTTGTCTGTGCATTTTGGTAACTCTCCCATTGACAAATACTGGGTTTCTCTGTGCATTTAAGTCATCTTTCCTATGGAACAAAATCATCCCTTGTCTGTCTGTTGGTGATTATAGTTCTCTTTCCCCTGAAAAGTCCTTTGTTTGTTTGCATAGTTAAGTACGTTATTTCCTTAGTATTTTTCTTAGTAAATCAATTAATTCCCCCATTGAAATTCACGGAGCAAGATTGTTGCAATTCAAAATCAACCATCTTGTGCCCAGTGTTGTTATTTAAGCGTTATAGTCATTAAAGTGTGCCCCAAAAGAATTGTTCCCATTATGAACTAAAACCAATTGTGGGCTTAAAAACAAATCCCCATTTGCATCTGTCATAATAAAGCCAAACTGTTGTTCCCACTGTGAGAATCTCTTTGCCCCAAAACATACCTGTGAGTTGCCCCTGTCATTTCCCTAAAAAATGTGGTTCCTATGTGCCTTTCTCATTGTTGACAGCATTTTTTCTTGTATGTAATCGTAACTTTGCCTCCTAAAATATGCGTGCAGATGCCTTTGGGCCCTGCGCGTTATATATATAAACAAAATACAAATACAAATGTGTGTCATTTCCAGCTCCAGCTAAATTTAGTGGCATTTGTAATTTCGATTTTCCAAATATTTCTTTTTCATCCTTTAAACAGTGATTTTCCTACAGAATTCCCGTTCCTCTATAAGATTCTGAGCTCGGAGTTAGTATTGCCTTTCTTTCATTTTTCATGGTTTTTGTGCTTGGCTGACAGTTCCAGCTAAATTTAGTGGGATTTGTAATTTCGATTTTCCAAATATTTCTTTTCATCCTTTAAACTGTGATTTTCCTACAGCATTCCCATTCCTCTATAAGATTCTGAGCTCGGATATAGTATTGGCTTTCTTTCATTTTTCATGGTTTTGAGCTTGCCTATCAATTCCAGCTACAGCTAAAATTAATGGGATTTATAATTTCGTTTTTCTAAATATTACTTTTCATCCTTTAAACCATGATTTTCTTAGAGCATTCCTCTTCCTCTGCCAGGTTCTGAGTTCGGAATTTGCATTGCCTTTCCTTTGTTTTTCATGGTTTAGAGCTTGCCTGTCATTTGCAGCTCCTGCCAAATTCAGTGTGATTTAAATTTTCGTTTTTCTAAAAATGTCTTTTATCCTTTGAAAACTTGTTTGTTCTACTATATCCTTCTTCCTCTATCAGAACCTGCTCGCTGATTTTGAATTGCATTCTCTTTATTTATTTTTATTTTCTTTCTCATGCGTTGCCTGTGTTAAATGTGAATTCCTGTGTGTGCTAACTAGCAGATTTTGAAGCCCTCTTTGTTCTCTAGTGTAAGCAGCCTGACGTACCCTTGTGTGTTGTCCCATAGCAGTAATATTAAATAATTGAAAACTCAGTTTCGCATTGTTACGGGGGGGGGGAGCGCTTAACCTTCCTACTATCAGTTGAGGGAAATTATTTGGCATTGCTTTTCACAACACAAATTTGGTGTGGCATTGAAGTCTATCTTAACCTGGTGATGTTCTAAAATCCTGTGCATTGTGTTGCCACGACTTTAGTGGCTGCTGTCATATTTTTGTGCTGATTGAATATTAACATAATACATTTATTAAGTCTTCATTGACAACACACCGGCCTGGTTCCTGGTCTATTGGGACAATGGGTGCTGGTGGAGGTTGGGTGTGAGATGGCTTGGAGGCCTGCTTAAAAACCATTTGGGGATTGTAAAAATACAAAGCGGTTTAATTGTGCACACACCCTGTGCAGGGAGAAAAGGTCCCTGACTTGCTTGTGCTGCATAATATATTGTGACACACCAGCCCACTAGGGACATTAACATTAAAAGGCCCACAGGAAGGCCTTATGAAACGGGTATTATAGTCCTTCAGAAAGTCTTTTTCTTTCTTTGCAAGAGAAGCTTATCGAAAAGACTGCAGGACAAGCCCTTTTGGAAGCCTCCCTAAGCACTTCGCCTGACACACCCCTTTGAGTCAGGAAAGTGATTGGGCAGGGTGAGTATCCAATCCTGGGAGGGGTGGGGTATAACGATAGAGTAGAAAGTAATTGCAGGAAGGGGTAGTTGGTAGTAGTGAACTGTAGTGAGTGGTAGCGACCAGATTGGAAGTGGCGTGAGAGATGTAGTGAGATTAGTAGGAACACGGGCGAGAGAGGTAGTCATTGTAGCATGAGAGTAGTGGTAACAATGGAGGGGAAGTAGAAAGTGGAGTAGTAGTGAGGAGGAAAGAAGGGGATAGTAGTAGAAGTGTTAGTAGTAGAGAGGCGGTTGGAGACAGAGGCAGTGACGAAGGTAGAGGGGCAGTTGGAGGTATGAGTGACAGTAAGTACACGAGTAGGAAAGGAAAGGGTGGAGGTGGAAAGGTGGAGTGAGAGATTGTAGGGACAGTGACTTGGTGGGAGCAGAACAGTCAAGATACCAGTATACCGAAGGGTCAGCTGCAAGGGGGTGAGAAAGGGTGAGGGGAAGAAGGCACCATTCATTACTCCCTGAGACTACTTAGCGGGGTTAGGAGACGGTAAGTTAGAAGATCCCTAGGGAGTCAGATAGCCAACGACTCAGGGAAAACACTTGTAGCCCAGCTAGTGAAAAACAGATAGTGGTTACCGTTCCTAGTGCTACTAACATCCCTCATGAAGATGTCTGGGTTGGGGAGGCGGGGACAAGGCCGGGGTAGACCAGAGAGAGAGAGCCGGCCCTAGCGCCAAATATCCCAAGCCCTGCTAGGTCTAGATATTTCTGCCACAAGAGATACGGCTCCTATCTGTAAAGAATTTTAATAAACACCCTTGGACTTGCTAACAGAGACAGCGTGGCTCTTTGTGGTGGGCCACCCTGTCACATAAGGCACAGAGGGCCTCATTGCGAGTTTGGAGGTATTTCAGAGGAAAATCCTCTGAAATACCACCCAACAGAATTACTGCTACCACCACTTGGTCACGTGGAATTTCCACCTGGTTACAAGTGGTGGTAGTGGTGTAAATCCCCATTTATTTTGGGTCCATTGGACCCAATGGGGCTTTTTTTGTGAAATTACCACAGCAGAATTACCGCAGCAGCAATTCCACCAATTCTGCCAATTGTTTGGCGTTGAGTGCCAAGATTTACCTCCAGGATTTTGCTTGAGGTAAATCGTCCAATCAAAGCCAAAACTCATAATTTGGGGTAGTGGTAAAATTGAAGTTAACTGGTAATGAGCCCCTCTAGCGTATTTTATGAAAATGAGGCTTTTGGGCGGAGCTACCTTTCATGCAGAGTTCAATCATTAGAGCTCCTAAAATGTACTAACACCTGGGGGGGTTTTCCCTAGCAGATGGAAATATGTTAGTTAGCTTCTCCCAGAGCTGACCTTTTAGGCAATGGCACTTTGGATGCTGGTACTTGTAGTTACGTTTCCATTCTATGTGTGAGCCTACAAGTTCCAGAGTACAAAGTGATGTTGGCTAAAATGTCGGAGCTGTATTTAAGGGACCATCATGACATGCAGTCAGGTTGTAGCTATAAGGGAGGGACTCCGACTCAGTGTTATTTTTGCTGCTGTTTTCCTTGCTGTCAGAAATTAGTGTACCACCCGGCTTTCAACATTTCCAGCAAGCTTTCATGATAAATCAGCGTGCCTCCAGTGCCTGGATTGGTCGGGGGTGCAGCACGTGACAATACCCCACTATCATCTTAATGTGCAGGTAAGAGTGCTCAGCCCGTCGTGAGGCCAGGCAAAGGATGGCAAATTAAATTGCACAATGGCCAACTGCCTGTCCAGTTGCCACTGACTCGCTACCATCAGAGATCCCCTGGCACCCTGCCGTGGACTGCAGGAACGATTGTCATTACTGCATCTGTAATTTCAGGGTGGTAGTGGCCCAGTATTGCGTATACCTTTGCATTTTGGTCGATAGTGCCCCTATCGAACACAGAACAGCTCATACTCCCACTCATTATACTTTGCACCCTCTCTCTGCTAAGTCCTCGCCCTCTGTGTCTCCTTGCCCTAAAATATCACCCTAATCTACTCCGACTCTCCTTCTACTGCTTCCTCTCTCAACCTCGCATTGTGCCATCAACAGTTATCCCCCGTCTCTCTTATGGGGTTCCCCGATCACCACACACCCTCTCACACTGTTCTTACATTAGGACCCTGGAATGTCCAATCGATCATTTTTCTTCTGATCACTTTGACTCCCCCAATTCCTCTCTCTCGCTCTGGGTATCACTCGGACCTAGGTCTCCCCTCAGAACATTATCAGCCCTGGTGCCCTTCATAATGACTTTGCCACTCTGTTCACTATACCCATACTTCCGAAAGCAGAGGCAAAATATGTCTGCTGATTAACCAGGCTAAACCCTCTGACCCCTCCCTCCTCTGACATCCTACCTCTTTCCTTAGAATTCCCTTCGACCCAACTCCTTGCTCCCACCCCTCTCATTCGTCTCCTCGTCTACAGGCTCTAAGGCCCTCTCAACTCATTCTTCTCTGATCGTGACATCTCCTTGGCTCTTCTCCCTCTACTCATGGGGGCTTGTATTTACCTAAAATGTACCCCACACACTAAGTTGAACTTCATTCTCTCAGTTCACTCCTTACCCTCTCTTCCTTCCAGCCACTCCCAAGGCAATTCCCTTGATGTATCTTCCATTTTATTATTAGTAATATTATTATTATTATTATTATGATATTCATTGAGTGTGGACCGAGCTTCGCGAAGCAATGGAGCGCTTTTCAGAGGTATTTAACTATACCGATACACAACAGAGCACTTTACAGAGATATACGACAGTACAGATGCATAACAGAGTGCTTTTCAAAGGTAACAACAGAAGAGATATACAGCAGGGGTAGGATACGTAGCGGCACAGAGGAGACATACAGCTGTACAGGTTGGCTGAGAGGAGAGGACCTGACGGTATCTAGTGAGTCAGGTGGTGCGGGGGCGACATGATGGCCTAGGTGTTGAGGAGGAGAGACCCCTTAAAAAGGTGGTTCTTGAGTTATTTTCTGAATTGTAGGAGTGTGGGGGCAAGCCTGATGCTGACGGGGAGGAGTTTCCATAGTCTGGGGCAACGTTCCCTGTAAGGTGCGCGCCTGTGCGGCCGCGCACCTTTGATTGGGATGCCGCGCATATTGCTTATTTTGCCGCGCACGTGTTCCAATCATAATTTTGCTACAAACATTTATTTTTTAACAAAACTTATTTTTTTTGGCATGTGCTCCAATCATGGACTGCTCTGACTGCAGCAGCATGTGCCATCAGCAGGCGCGGGCTGTCATTCTATCCGAATCCACGGGCCGCAGTGATTATTTTGTTTCCATCATGATTTAACAACAGTGGATTTGGGGAGGGGAGGAGAACACGCAGGACCACGAGCAAGAGTTGTTGACAACAACTCTTGCTCGTGCGCGTTCCCCTCCTCCCCCCCCCCCAGGGAATACGGCACGTGCTGCCAGCCCAGCCCTGCCTGGAGTGTTGTGCGCAGTGCGCCTGCGCAGCTTGCCAGCCTCTTCCTCCAGTCCTCACCTTCACACTAGCAGAAGGTGTGTGCTGCTTCGTTCTGAGAGAGTGACTGTGAGCCTGATTCGAGTCGTCGGTGACGGTGTGACTGCTGCTGCTCCCTGCTGCCCTTGGCCTCCTGCCTGCGACTCGAGTCCTCCTGACTCCTGCGAAGTGGAGGTGGAAAAAAAATCCCCAAGGTAAGAGTCCCATTTGAATTATTCCACTCACGTCCGAAAGACACGCGATAACACATGCCTTCAAAATATCTCGTGTCTTTTGGAGATTTGGGGACAAAACCCCAATATCATACAATACGAATTCCTGGCGGGTGTCGAATACAGGATCAGCATATCTTTTAATTGTATTTATAATTTGAAAAATAATTAGGACACGTGTCCTACTGGTTCGTATAATTGGTAAAGGGCACATTTAGACCTCACAGCGCGGTGGGCTGTCTTTAGTGGTGCATAATGCTGGCTTTCAGGTGGGCTGCAGTTCGACATTGCATACAGATGAGATGACAGGCGATGCGTACATTGCAGATTGGAACACGCTTCACACCTGTGCAATGGTAATACTTATGAAACACTGGTCACAACAATAAACGACTCTGGGGTCTAGTAAAAAATTTGAAAAAGAGAGAATTATGTAGTAAACGCATAAGCCTCATGAGCTATTTTACCGCCCTCAATAGCTCTATTTATCATGATGCTAAGAGGCAATTGGCAAAATAGAATCCAAATCAGCAGTGGTTTGCATGGTGCCATGTAGTTCTCTATATCTTGGAGGACTGATTCTTCCTTTTCTTCGTCAGAGGCCATTAAAAATGCAAACCGCAGATAATTGGGTTTCAGTGTCCTAACACCCTGCCATCAAGAGGGTCTTTTGACTTTTATAATACTCTGCAAAGCTTCGAGTTGCATTGTTTGAAACAAATGCACGCTTCTAAGTGATCCCATATAAGGAACACGAGAGAAGTGGGGTGCGTAGAAATTTACCCAGGATCACACCCTTTGGGTAAGAAAGGAATCCGAGATTAACGTACTTGGGGCCTAATTCATGGAACTTTTAGCACGGTGCAAAATGACTTTTCAATGAACCCCCCGATTCATGGAGCAGTGCAAAGTGTATTTTTGCAGTGCAAAGTTACTTTGCACCAGTGAAAAGTCACTTTGCACCGTGCAAAAAATTCCATGAATGTGGCTTGTTATCTCCAGTTTTAAAGGTGATCAATGTAACCACTCGATCACAGCCACAGATTTTCTGGCGAATAGCAGCAGGCGTTATTGACAGATAACATGACATTGAGTTCGGCATTTTAGTGACTAAAATTTCAGGCCAATATTTAAATGCGTGTGTGTGACCTTCTGGGGCTCAGAAGAGGACATTAGGCTGAACGTGACAGTGTTTTAGTGGCACTAGTAGGCATGTTTCGTGGTGATATGATCCCTGTGGTGTGGTTGCACATGTAAATCAACATGTGCACTGGCGGGGTGCAAATTTGCAGCAACAAAGAGGGAGGCCTTAGAAAGCCATTACAGTGGCTGCTTGTGGCAAAAACTATGATGCGATGCAAGTTGGCGATATAATTGTCTAGTTCCTATTACAAGAGTCTCTCACGTTTCCCTGCTGTGCCCAATAAGAGATTATTCTGTGAAACAAAGGGAGGGTGGCAGTACTGTGATTATTCGGTAAAGCAAGCATGCAGGTGTGTGTGTGTATATTTACAGTGGCAGGCAGCAGCACTGGGATTATTGGGTAAAGCAAGCGTACAGGTGTGTGTGTATATTTACAGTGGCAGTACTGGGATTATTGGGTAAATCCATCCTTAAATGGCAATGCTGAAATATATTGCGGGGACAAGCATCCTGAAAGATGCAATGGAAAACGCTCTTGCATATATTTTGGTGGTCAGGCATTTATTGGTTTGCTTGACGTATTACATAACTGATTATAAATTGTATGGCTTTGTACACGGCATTTCACTGAAGTGTACTGTAAAATGTATGATTTTAACCCTTAATTTTAAAAATGTTGTTCGCTAAGAAAGCTCCCTGAACTCTCCTTGGTCGGTTTGTGCTCCCTCAGTAACTTCAGCCATGCATGATAATTAGAGGGGTATTTTAGTGTTCCTCCGTTGAAAAAAGATTCCATCTGCCAGTGATGTTGCTCTCCTTTCAGTACGGGCCACCGTCACACTCTTGCGCTATGCATTCCGCCACATTTGGAGAACTTTGCGTTTGCTGCTCTCGCTTCTGATTCTATGTGTCCCAGTCTGCTCTGTAGTTCATGGCTGTGACGGGTCTGGTGCCTTGTTTCCCCCTCGCTCCTACTGCATCAGTGCTTGCTTGCAAGCTGAGAGTATGCTGCTTCAGTAACTCAGCACTCCGAGTGGGAGGAGTTTTCTCCACAGATAGTGAGTGTCTCTGTCTCAAGGTACCCAGTTGGTTTAGGCCCTCTGGCCCTTCTGCAGCGGCGAGGTGTCCCCTGTCCCTCCCCCAGATGTTATGGGTTTCCTACGCCCCTGGTGCATGGCAATGTGCTCCCATCTTAATATGGTGCAGGCTGTTGGGTTGATTGCGGCCTATATTCTACCCTGGCGAAAGCCCAAAATAGCATAACAGCCTCCATCAACTTGTGTGTGACTGACCTCTGCCAAACTCTGCATCCCTCGGTTTCGAGTTCGACCCCCAACAACTGTACTACACTTTATATATAGCCTCCCTAACACGAGGAGTGGCTTTGTTAAATTGTATACATCATTATTTATGACTGATCCTTGGCTGTTGCAGTGCTTATTTTATTTATTTTATATACAGGGACTGAGGCACAATGCTCTCCTGATCACAAAAGTACATATAATAGATAAGAAATCAGATTTGACAGGAAGCATTGAGTTTCTTAGAATACAGTGGGTTTCAGTGACAATAATTCTGAGCAGGTTTGTGAGGGAGGAGGGGGGGACTGGGGCTACTAACAGTCTCTCACTCGGGCCCGGCGCTGAAAAATGACATGGGTGGTGGACTGGTGGTGTGGAAGGACAACCAACATTAGACATTTTCTAATGTTTAGAGATGTAAAAGGACACAATTTGAGATGAGCTAAAGTCTTAGGAAGAGAATAGAGCACCCAAATGTCCCTTGAAGTAGAGCTTGTGTCGCAAATTCGCATTCCTTGCTTGCACACTGTGGAATCGGATCACTAAGTACTTGCTCACTGGTGGGGCGCCACACCACCGGTCTGGCGGCACATCACTCAGTTGCGCACATGACTGAAAAACAGCCCACACACAGCTATTCTTTGGCGCACACAGCCCAAACAAATAAGAGGGAACATTGGTCTTGGGGCATAGACAGAGAAGGTTTGTTTTTTGGTCCATTCCTTTTTGAAGCAGCACATTTCAAGTCAGCATGTGTCCTGGCTTCTGGGGGTGCGCTGTCTGCCGGAGATGCTGAGTTTCTCTGAAAGGTAGCTGGGTGACTTGAGGGCGACTGTCTTATAGATGATGCACCAGGATTTTAAGGTGATTTGTGCATGCAGTGGGAGCCAGTGAAGGTCCATGAGGGCCGGGGTGATGTGGTCGTATCTGCATAGACCCTTGATGAGGCATGCAGCCGTGTGCAGGACACTTCTCAGGGGCACAATTGAGGATGACGGGAGGCCTTCCAGGAGTTCATTGCCCCCATCCAGGTGGGATAGGATCAGTGCGTGAAGAGTGGATCTAAAGCTGTCCAGAGGGAGGAAGGGCTTGACTTTCCGGAGGAGAGACAACTGATACCAAGCTATCTGAGTTTTCTTAGCTATGTGTGTCTTGATGGAGAGGTGTTTATCGATGTGGAACTCGAGGGACTTGGTGCAGGAGGTGAGCTCAAGTGTGAATCCTCAGAGTTCATGGTTAATTGCCAGGTCTGTATATCTGAGTATTTGGTGTTGTTGGTGAGGAGTAGGAATGCAGCCTTGGAGAGGTTACGCTTCAAATATGCACTGGACATCAAAGACTGGATCAGCGAGAGGCAGGTTTTGAGCCTATGGATGTCCCTGATGGAGTGGATCTTGAGGTATAGCTTTGTGTTATTGATGTATTGGTGGATGTGGATGTTGGGTTTGACTAGGAGGGCTCCCAGCACCTCAATGTATACATTGAAAATCACTGGGGAGAGGATAGAACCCTGCGGGACTCCACAGGCGACAGGTAGCATTGGTGAGTCCATCTGAACACACTGCTTGTGGTTGGCGAGGAAGGACTTGAACCAGCATAGGACAAGGTTGCTGACCCCCATGCGTTATGTAGGTTGTCCGTAGGCGCATAGTGGTCTACTGTGTCAAAGGTGGCCAAGAGGTCAAGTAGAACCAGGAGGCAGGGGTGGCCATCGTCAAGGATGTTGAGGGCATCAGCAACCACCTGTATGGTTGCTGTCTCCATGCTGCATCTTTGTCTGAACCTGGATTGGTAGGTTTGGAGAAGATTGTTGGTATCGATGTGTTGCTGCAGTTGTGCGGCTACTGCTTTCTTGATGATCTTACCTAGGAAGGGAAGATAGGTGATGGGGTGTTAGGTACATAGGTTGTCAGGATCCAGAATGGGTTTCTTTAGTAGAGGGAGGATTTGTCCTGTTTTTAGGGTCAATGGGAAGGTACCTTGAGCTTTTTATGATCTCCAGTTAGGGAAGGAGAGCTTGGCAGGGAGGGTCTTGAGGATGGATGCTGGGAGGATGTTATCTGTATACGATATGGCTTTGAGGGCAGCCAGGGTTTCTTCCAGGTCCTCTGTCATGAGTGTCTTGAATGCTGTCCAGAGTATGGAGATTTCACAAGGAGGGACGTGAGGTGCATCTGTGGATGCAGAGCAGGCATCTGCGTTCTGGTTAATCTTGCTGATTTTGTCGATGAAGAAGGTGTTAATGGCGGTGGATTTTTTGATGGAGTGTGGTATGGTAGGGTTGGGTAGTGGCTTGACACACTGCTTGACTGCTTTGTAGAGGGATATGCTTTTGTTGCCTGCTTTTGCTATGGTATTCTGATAATAGGAGGCCTTGGCTGTGTTGATTAGTTGCCGGCGGTTTGCTCAGAGTTTCTTAATGCGCACCAGTTCAGATGCGGTCTCAGGTTTTCTCTTGTTTCCTGATGACTCTTTTGCTGAGATTCAGTTTTTTCGTGTACCAGGGTGATGACAGTTTCGGTTTGCAGGTGTTTTGTTTCAGAGGCGCGTGTTGGTTGATGGAGGCTGAAGGGTGGCATTTAGTGCTTCCAGTAGAGAGTCACAGTCGGTTGGTGAGGTCTTCTGTGAGGGCTTCCACTGGGAAGTTCTTGAAGGACCTGAAGGTTTGTTTGCTGGGTTTCTGCTGGGAGTGCTTGTGTCAGACTTCTTACTTCTCCGCAGAGGCAGCACAAACGTGGCTAGAACACCTCCCTCCCCGTCGGGTCTTGGAACCTGGGAGCAAGTAACGCAGGCCGCCTTGACCCTTGGGGGAAAGAGGGTTAGGGTCCGATGGTTGAATGGGTAGAGGTTGTTTGGGAACACCGGAAAGAGGGAGAGGAAGAAGTTATGGATGGGGATGGGGAAGATCAGGGTAACATGCTCCTCAGCTCCGGCTCCAGTATCTGGAGTTCTCCGCCCTGGTGCTTTGGCATTCACTGGCACTCTCTTGCTCATACCAGACGAAATGGGCCTTTGTACTGGAGCCCCGGACCAGTTACTATGTTCAATTCACATTCAAAATACACTCAGATGCCAGATGATGTTGGGCTTTTGTACTGGAGCCCTCTACCAGTTTCTGGACCTTAAGTACTACCGCTATCCACCCATTACTTCATGGAGGGAAGCTGTGTCTGCATTACATCATACAGAATTATACATTCAATGCCCAGTTTCTAAACATGCCCTACAGTAACAATGGAAATTGCACTTAGCTTCGGCACTGCCGTGTAGTCTTCTGGTCTTTTCGGGCTGCTAGACCCCTATGACGTTCTGTACCTCACAAGCACTGCAAGAGGCAAGACATAAGTCAGAACTATAGCGTACGTATGAGCGGAGTCGCTGTTAGGGATTAATAGTTCAGAATTGCACTTCTGCTCGGGTGTCTTTTCAGTCTAAACACATATAGGAAGCATGCTTCATCTAGGAACACAATCGCGTGTTAATGGTGTCTCATGCTGGGTTATTGGACGGAGCGCCATGCATTCCCTAACCGCCTCAGGCGCGGTTCCAGTTCGGAAATTCAAGCGTGACTCCCGCTAATGAACTGTCTCTCTAGAATGCTGCCGGAACGTGCGCGCTTTGCTTGGCACTTATCTGATTAGTCACGCGGGGCCTGGGGTGGCTAACAGGCGGCGGGGAGCCCCACGTAGGCGTGCCGTCAGGAGCTCAGGCTCTGCACGTCCTTCTTCTCTGCTGGCCGGAATCGCAAGCGTGGGACTTCGGGCGTGGCTCGCGCATGCGCATTCGCGCGGGCGTGGCTTACTTCATCCCAGCAGGCCTGTGCCACGCTCGGCCTGCTGGGAAACGTAGTTCCTGGGCTGTCCTTCGTCCCGGAGACCGTTTCCTGAAATAGGGATGAAGGACACGCCTGGGGAATAATGTAGGATGAATCCTACGCCCCATTAGGGTACCTGCCACACTGCTAGAGCCCCCACCCTCCTCAATCCTGACAGTACTCCCCGTCCCTCCGGCAGGCCCCGGTTTAGATGGATTGGACAAATGAAAGAGGCGAAGGAGCCGAGGAGCATGAATGTTTTCAGCGGGTTCCCAGGACCTATCCTCCGGGCCATACCCCTTCCAATCCACTAAGTAAAAGAGTTTACGCCGGGTACAACGGGAATTAAGGATTTTGCGGACCTCAAACTCGGGCTGATCATTGACTAGAATAGGAGGAGGATTCTGGGTTTTGGAAGTGGCCGGGGCTGGTTTGAGTAAAGCTATGTGGAGTACTGGATGTATTTTCATGTGTGCCGGTAAGATCAACCGTACAGCTACTGGTCCCACCAAAGCTTGCACAGGAAACGGGCCGATAAACCGGGGCATGAACTTTCGTGATCCCTGTAACCGGAGATGACGAGTGGATAGCCACACCCGATCCCCTACCTGGTATTGTGGACCTGGTCGTCTTCCTTTATCTGCTTGGTATTTATAAGCCTTTTTCGCTGCTCTCAAGTTATCCTGCACTGAACACCATATTTCTTCAAGATGTTTTTTCTTCGCGGCTGCTGCTGGTACTTCGGGTACATGTCCTACAAGCGCTGGTTGAAAGCGGGGATGATACCCATAGTTACTGTAGAAAGGAGTCGTCTTGGTTGAAGTATGTATTGCATTATTATATGCTATTTCAGCTAACCAAATAACGTCCGCCCAATTATCCTCCTTACCAAGAGTAAGGCACCGGAGGTATTGTTCGAGAGTTTGATTTAGCCTCTCCGTCTGTCCGTCAGTTTCTGGGTGATAAGCGGTGGAGAGTCGTATGTCCATACCCACAGATCTACAGAAAGCCTGCCAAAACCTTGACGTAAATTGTGGTCCACGATCAGAGATGACAATGTGCGGTAAGCCATGCTGGCGGACGACATGCTGCAAAAACAAGTCTGCCAGAGTATTGGCTGACGGGGTACCAGTGCATGGCATGAAGTGAGCCATTTTGGTGAGGTAATCCACTATTACATAAATTGTGTTAAACCCTCGACTTAATGGTAGATCCACAATTAGATCCATAGACACGGAATGCCAAGGAGCAGGAGGCGTCGGCAAGGGTTGTAGAGTTCCTGATGGTCGTTGATGATCTGATTTGTTTCTGAGGCAAGTTTCGCACTGGGCCACATATGTATGAACATCCTTAGGTATGGACGGCCACCAAAAATGGCGTTTTATTAACTCAATTGTTTTAGCTTTTCCGGGGTGACCTACGAGTCATGACACCATTTAATAGCTTGTTGTTGCAGGGGTGTCGTGGGTAAATACAAGGCTGATTTAAAAAAAGGTAATCCTTCCTTAATAGTTTGGTTTTTGTTCTGACTAGCCCATTGGACTAATTGCTGTGCTGACATCGCCTTTCTAATAGTATCGAAAACCGCATCCGCAGCTACACTCCTGATTACACGACTGGGATCAACCATTGGCTTAGGCTCTTCTACTCTTGTGGTGGATTGATCGGGATCTGGTTCCGGATACCTTGATAGAATGTCTGCTTTTCCATTCTCAGCTCCGGGGCGATAAGTGACTACAAAATCGTATTCGTAAAACTGCATGGCCCATCTGAGCTGCCTGGGACTGAGAGCCTTTGCTGATTTCAAGAACTGCAAGTTTCGGTGGTCGGTATAAATGGTTACAGTATGTCGAGCCCCCATTAGATAATGTCGCCATTCGTCGAATGCTGTTTTAATCGCCAACAGTTCCTTGTCAGCTATGGCGTAGTTTTGTTCTGCGGGTAACAACATTCGAGAGTAGTAGGCAACTGGATGTAATTGTCCATGTTCAGTTCGTTGCGAAAGAATGGCCCCCACCGCATAACTGGAGGCGTCCGTCTCTACAATGTATGGTTTGGTTGGATCAGGATGTATTAGCACCGGGGCAGTAACGAAAGCCTTTTTTAGAGCCTGAAAGCCTGCCTCAGCCGCTTCTTCCCAGGAAAAGGTTACCCCCTTCCGTAACAGTCTAGTCATGGGCTGGACCTTCTTGGCGAATCCTTCTATGAAGCGACGATCAAAATTGGCGAAGCCAAGAACCGTTTGAATGTCTTTTACTGATTTCCGTGAGGGCCAATCCAGGATAGATTGTACTTTTTTCTTGTCCATGGTGACTCCTTGAGGTGACAGAATGAACCCTAGAAACTCCACGGTGGATTGATGGAACTCACACTTCTCGAGTTTTGCATATAGGTGATGTTCCCGAAGCCTCTGTAGGACTGCCCGGACGTGTTTTTGGTGATCCTCCAAGTTCTGGGAATAAATCAAGATGTCATCAATGTAGACCACTGCGAACACGTCCAGGTACCCGCGGAGCACTTCATCCAGGAAATGCTGGAAAGCTGCTGGGGCATTGCATAGGCCGAACGGCATAACCTGATACTCGTACAGGCCAAACCTCGTCCGAAATGCCGTTTTCCACTCATCACCGTTGCATACCCTTACCAGATGATAGGCCCCGCGCAGGTCCAATTTGGTGTAGATTGTCGACCCACGTACCTGATCCAACAACACCGGTATCAAAGGCAAAGGGTAGCGGTTCTTGATGGTAATTTTGTTGATTGCCCTGTAGTCGATACATGTTCTGAGGTCTCCAGTCTTTTTGGGTACGAAGAACAAGGGGGAGGAAACGGGTGACGTAGAGTGTCGGATAAACCCGTTTGCCAGATTCGTTTCAATGTAATCCTTCAGATACTGATTTTCTGCATCTGTTAGAGCATATATCCTACTACAAGGAAGTACTGCCCCTGCTTCCAAATCAATCCGGCAGTCAAATGGCCGATGTGGCGGTAGGGTTTCAGCGGCGGCTTTGCTGAAAACATCCCGAAAATCTTGATATGCCTGAGGTAGTTCTGGGAGTGCACTTCCTGCGACGAACTGTGGAACAGATACTGAACAATATTCTTGACAGAAGACAGAATTAAAAGAAACTGAGCCAGCCTTCCAGTTTACCTGTGGATTGTGAAGTCGCAGCCAAGTCAGTCCCAGGATAAACCCGAATTGAGGGGCCGCTATGACATCAAAGACAATGGTTTCCTGGTGTGTGGTACCCATTTTCAGGTGCAACGGTTCTGTTTGCTGAGTCACTGGCCCTGAGATTAACGGGGACCCGTCTACGGACTTCACTTCTTCTGGTAGAGTCTTAGCACGTAACGGAAGACCCATTTTCCGAGCTAATTGAACGTCCACGAAGTTACCTGTGGCGCCCAAATCCACCATTAGAGTAACGGGCACCCATTCCTCTTGCCAGTGCAAATCCCCGATCACTGTGATGTGGGCTTCCTGAGTCGTGTGCACATTAGCCAAATTCAATGGCGTGTTTTCTGCTTCGCTCGCTCCTACCACCCTCATGGGCGAGCTTTCTCGTTTCCCGAAGGCCCTCCTTTAACGGGCTTGGTAGGACATTCCTGCACGAAGTGCCCTGCTTTTCCACAATACAGACATAACTTGTCTCTGTGCCTCTTTTCCTTCTCCTCCTTGCTCAGAGGTCCCCGCACCGAGCCAATTTGCATGGGTTCCTCAGTTCCCTTCTCCACTGCTCTGGATAGTTTTTGCTGGTCCAACCTCACTATCGGCTTATTGTCCCATTTCCGCCTGTCCAGCCGTCGCTCACTCTGTCTTTGATCCAACCTGAGTGCTAGGTCAATCATCGCGGAACATTCATCTGGCTGAGGATCTACTTGAGCCACAAGATCCTTTAGGTCCTCCCGTAGTCCCTGGTAGAACAGAGCCATTCTTTTTTCCTGCGGCCAGTCGGTTTCCATTGCCAACCGGTTAAATGCTGTTACATATGAAACCAAATCTCTGCCCCCTTGTCTTAGAGTCAATAGTTCCCTATCCTTAATTAGGGTAGCAGCTCGTCTGTTAAAGATTTTGCCGAACTCCTCTATGAAGACATCCCAACTATAAAGCAGAGCGTCGTCCTTTCGAACTAAGGGTGTGGCCCAAGAAGCTGCATCTCCACTCAAATATGAAATCACGAAGGCTGTGCGGGACTGTGCTGTACGAAACACTGCCGGCTTGGTCAGGAAATGCAGTTGACATTGCATGATGAATTGGTTAAAGGTTTGAGGGTCCCCATGATACCTTTCGGGCGCAGCTAGAGGCAGTTGGGGTTCAGTAGCAACCTGCACCTGAACCGGGGTCGGCGGAGGGGCCCTAGGCAGTGGCATGGCTTGGGCTTGTTGTTGGATACTAAGGGTGTGCACCTGACCTGCCAGATTCTGGTAATCCTGCCTAGTCGCTATTAACTCAGTCTTGAGTTCCTGGAGTAATGCTACCACGTCTGCCATGGTTGTGCTGCCCAGGCGTCTGATGAATACTTGGGCTTGCGATTCTGTCAGACTTCTTACTTCTCCGCAGAGGCAGCACAAACGCGGCTAGAACACCTCCCTCCCCGTCGGGTCTTGGAACCTGGGAGCAAGTAACGCAGGCCGCCTTGACCCTTGGGGGAAAGAGGGTTAGGGTCCGATGGTTGGATGGGTAGAGGTTGTTTGGGAACACCGGAAAGAGGGAGAGGAAGAAGTTATGGATGGGGATGGGGAAGATCAGGGTAACATGCTCCTCAGCTCCGGCTCCAGTATCTGGAGTTCTCCGCCCTGGTGCTTTGGCATTCACTGGCACTCTCTTGCTCATACCAGACGAAATGGGCCTTTGTACTGGAGCCCCGGACCAGTTACTATGTTCAATTCACATTCAAAATACACTCAGATGCCAGATGATGTTGGGCTTTTGTACTGGAGCCCTCTACCAGTTTCTGGACCTTAAGTACTACCGCTATCCACCCATTACTTCATGGAGGGAAGTTGTGTCTGCATTACATCATACAGAATTATACATTCAATGCCCAGTTTCTAAACATGCCCTACAGTAACAATGGAAATTGCACTTAGCTTCGGCACTGCCGTGTAGTCTTCTGGTCTTTTCGGGCTGCTAGACCCCTATGACGTTCTGTACCTCACAAGCACTGCAAGAGGCAAGACATAAGTCAGAACGATAGCGTACATATGAGCGGAGTCGGTGTTAGGGATTAATAGTTCAGAATTGCACTTCTGCTCGGGTGTCTTTTCAGTCTAAACACATATAGGAAGCATGCTTCATCTAGGAACACAATCGCGTGTTAATGGTGTCTCATGCTGGGTTATTGGACGGAGCGCCATGCATTCCCTAACCGCCTCAGGCGCGGTTCCAGTTCGGAAATTCAAGCGTGACTCCCGCTAATGAACTGTCTCTCTAGAATGCTGCCGGAACGTGCGCGCTTTGCTTGGCACTTATCTGATTAGTCACGCGGGGCCTGGGGTGGCTAACAGGTGGCGGGGAGCCCCGCGTAGGCGTGCCGTCAGGAGCTCAGGCTCTGCACGTCCTTCTTCTCTGCTGGCCGGAATCGCAAGCGTGGGACTTCGGGCGTGGCTCGCGCATGCGTATTCGCGCGGGCGTGGCTGACTTCATCCCAGTAGGCCTGTGCCACGCTCGGCCTGCTGGGAAACGTAGTTCCTGGGCTGTCCTTCGTCCCGGAGACCGTTTCCTGAAATAGGGATGAAGGACACGCCTGGGGAATAATGTAGGATGAATCCTACGCCCCATTAGGGTACCTGCCACACTGCTAGAGCCCCCACCCTCCTCAATCCTGACAGCTTGACTGGGGTGGTGTGCAGGATGTTGAAAGGCACGGCTAGGCGGTCAGACCCTTCAAGCGGGAGTTGTAGTGGAGGGAAGACAGAGCATGATGATTAGGTTGGGGATGCTACCTTTCTCGTGTGTTGGGTATTTTGTGTGCTGTGTGAGGCTGAGGTAGTTGAGAAGGCCGAGGAGAGCTTCCCTCATCGGTTTTGTGGCCTTGTTGCCTGGGAGGTTGAAGTCTTCAAGGAAGATGTTGTTTGCGTCCATGAGGGACATGGTGGTGACCAAGGGTAATGGCCGAAAATGTCGCCCTCAGAATTACAAGGGCCGAAAATGCAGACTTTTATTTTAGACTCCCTTACACATATATATATGTGGGGGGGGGGGTGATATAATGGTAATATGGGGGCCTGCATGGGTCTTCCACCGCATATGTATGTGGTGTAAAGGGGGTTTAAAAAATATTTATTTTTAAAGAAAGACAGCATTTTTCAGCCATCGTAATTATGGGGGTCGCAATAATCACATAGATACATAATCAAGTCAGTGAAGTCGCAGATGAAGGTGGTGTTGGGTTTGGGTGGTGTGTAGATGAGATGAAGGCAACTGTGTCCATCGGGGAGAGTGGGAAGTGGCAGGATATGACTTTGAAGGAGCCAATGTTGTTGACGTCAAGTCTAATGCAGGGCCACAAGGTCTTGTGTATGACTGCAAGGCCTCCGCCTGACTTATTCGGCTGGTCTCTGTGTTGGATGCTGTGTTCGTCAGGGACAAGGACGTCTAGGATGTGGGTGGAGGTGGGTGTCAGCCAGGTCGCAGTGATGAAGATGGCATCAAGGTGGTGTATAGTGATGAGGTCTGCTGCATGGGTAATAGTTGAGTGGATGTTGGCGAGCATCAACTTCCATGTTGTAGACGGTGAGGGGGTGTTGATGGGCTTGAGGGTGATATGGGTGAGGTTGCTGCATTGCGGAGTCCATGCCTTAGAGGAGGAGCAATGCCAATGAGGTTGGCGTTGCCTGATGATGGTGGGGATGGCCTGTGGGGACGAAGGGAAACAACACATATCAGTGCGTGTTTACCTGTTGTCTGAGCAGGGGTTTGGGCTCTGGGCCCTCCTGGTCTGAACAGGTCCAAACAGGAATTGCCTTTTCTTAGTCTGCCTTTCACTTTGGAGGCCCGGGCAAGAGACGCCCTTGATCTAAGAGTTAGGAGCAGAAGGAAGAAGCAGGGCTAAGAAGATGGGTGGGGCTTAGGTCAGGTGACCTAGATCCACTTTTACCTGCTCACCAACTGCAAAGGAAAAGAGGCTGGAGGGCTGCTTAAGTTGGGAAAAAAGGTCAGGAAAAGCATGAAAGAGGGCAGTACCTGTGGTTAACTGATGTGTTGGTGATGGAAAGGGATCTATATATGAGATCACTGCGCCACCTGTAATTCCACTGCCAGAAATGTCGACGACCATTACTGTGCGGCGCAGTGATTAAATAGACCACTGTGGCCCGCATCCCCCTACCACACTCCTCCCCTGGCCACTTACCTTAATGGCGGCACACACGGAAGTGTGCCGCTGACTTCCCTCGATCCCTGCAGTGTCAGTTCCCACCCACTTACGTGGGTCGGTGCTGGCGCCACAGGGTCATTTTTTTTGTTTCCCTTTCGTGGCCCCTGCTACCAAGTAATGGATGCAGGGAACACCCACGCAAACCTCTGACCCCCATTACCCCGACTAACGGGAGTGGGGGACACCCTTGCAACCCCCGCTTCCACCAGTCGGAGTAATGGTGGTCGGGATATTAGTATGGCGCAAAGGCTCCGTACTCTGTATAAGTGACATTTTGGAGTCACAGTATTTGGAAAGTGGTGCTAGTTGGTAGCGCCAATGTCCCATTGTGAGGGGGTTGCGTATCATGCAGTCCCTTCACCCAAGTTACCACGCCCCTCTCTGGTAAGCCTTTCTATGTCACCATCCTCAATGTCCTGTAACACTAAAGCGATCTCCACTTTTCCTTCCCAAACATTACTCCGATGGGCCGAAGATCATACTCTTTCCTGGGATTCACAATGCCCATCCTCTACCACGCCCCTCCTGTGCATTTTGTTTTTCACAATGAAATGCATATAGACAACCCCACCAAGTTGGGGGTGGGGGCGGGGTGGCTGGGGTTTTGGTTGTCCTGAGCTGGAAGAAGGCGTTGAATAAAACCTTTGGGACACACATGCCCATAACGGACTGCAGGCACCATCGATATGCTGAGCAGCGTGTCAAGAGACCACTCCACTCGCCTGGATCCCTTGTTACACTGTAGACCCCAGTGAGAACAAAGGCCCCCTTTCACCCCATCCTCCGATAAAAGAAACTGCGGACAGCAGAAGCCGACAGGTTCCAAAGGCAGCTGGCACAATTGGCAGACCGCCAGAGAAGACAGCCAATCATGCCGACCCTCCTGATATTTAACCAATCCCAAATTGATTTCGTTACCTCTGAGCCACAAGTTGCCTGGAAACCCACTCTATGTTTTACCCATGTTGTTTACCCCTCCCCCCCACGCCCCTCCCCTGCCCTTGTCAGAGTCCTATTGTGACGTGTGCCGCCAACCCACTCATTTTGTTTCTTTTAAATGTCTTTGGGTTGCACCTTTTGACTCCTGCCTGTCCCACGTGCCCCAGGGTGATATTTTCCTGTTCCACTATTTCCTGCTTCTTGTTTGCGCATGTGGTGTGACTGATAGCCACCAGACCTGTGAGAAGGCAGCTGTTGCGTATGAACGCCCGCTGTGATTTCTGTCCCCCCTGGGACAGTTTACAAACGTATAAACTTAAGTACAGAGGACACGACTGTGGAAAAAACATTGGCAAGAGAAACTGCAAATTAAGCCCACGTGCCCCGCAGGGAAAGTGGAATATTGGTCTATGCCTCACTCTTGAAACCGCACTTTCTATCCCGCCTCTGCAGCGTACACATCCCCGAGTAGGCAATTGGGCCATTTATTGCATGCCCCATTTCCCTTCTCTGAAGTTGTGTTACGAACTGTGTTGCTACTGTGTTGTATCCTTGTGTTTCCCGACCAGCTTCCCCCCCTCGTTTTCGTATTTTATAAGCATCATTCCTTGCCTACCACAGGCTGAGCACCTTGAGTGACTGAGGTGAACAGCTGAAGAAAGGGTCACTCACGGTAGAAGCAGCACTGAATTCCCAGCCCGGCTGTGCAGACGGGAGCAGTGACTCGCAGACGGGAGCAGTGACTCTGTGTTAAAGCTCTTTCCTTGGAGTTCTAGCACAGGGCCTATCACTGCGTAATTGGGAGGATTGACTCTATGTTCATCCTTCCAACCGATCCCAATCCTCAGCTATGATTCTCAAATCTACTCAAAGGTGCTGGCCACGAGAGTAGCCTTAATTCTGCCAGAATTGGTCATGGCAGACCAAACAGGGTTCATACCTGGATGCCAAGCATATGACAATATCCCACATACAAATAATATTTCGGCTTGGGTGCAAAAACACAAACGAGCAACGGCTTTGCTCTCAATTGACGCAGAGAAAGCGTTCAACCGTGTTGATTGGTCCTATATGTCCAAGTTCCTGGAGGGGTTTGGATTAGGCCTGCGTTTCTGCAAATTGCTACTAGCCAACTTTGTATTACCATCGATGAAGATTAAATTAAATGGCATTCTCTCCAATCCATTGCATTTATATAGAGGAACTCGCCAGCGGTGCCCGTTGTCCCCACTATTGTTCGCTGTATCTACGGAAACCTTAACCTGTATGGTGCGCTTATCTGGAAACAGGGGTCTGGAAATAGCGGGCCACCACCATAAGCTGGTGTTGTATGCCAATCTGGATACCGAAAATGGCCCTGAAGGATCTACAATCACAGATATTTAGCTTTAATGGTCCCGAAAGAGGCCGAGAGTAGCCAGAAGTACTTTGATGGCACCGAAAGTGGCAGGGGGACTAACTGTACCTGATATTGAAAGGTACCTGTATGCGGCCCAGCTGACACCAGTTCTAGAGTGCCAGAAGGAGTCCCAGACACAAGAAACTAAACATTGGGTGAACATTGAACAGAGCGTCATGGGAACCCCTTTACATAAGGTATGTTGGGTTTCCCCGAAGGTACGCAAGCAGGGTGAGCGGGGTCTTCTAACTCCCAGTGCCACACTGGAATATTGTGACAAAGCTGCGAGCAAATATGTGGTTATGAGATTTCCCTGACCAAAGACAGGACTATGGGATAATAAGGAATTTCCCCCAGGCTTAGACAGGGGCCGATTTACCCACTGGAAAGCAGGGGGCCTATACACACTGGGCCAGTTGTACACAGACAATCATCCTCTCATGTTTGAAGAGTGCAGGCAGGCCTACATGGTAGAGGAGAGGGATAGGTATGAGTATTTGCAACTCCACCACTTGACAACTCAACCACAAGTGCCAACATGTGGTATTTAGCTGCCATGTCCAAAATTGAGGCAACAATGTGGGGAATTACGTCGACGTTTTTGGCAGATTGGACCCCACTAATCACATTTGTAAATAATTCTGATAATCCTAGCACTCACCAAAAACCCCACAAGATGCCCTCCTTCTCGTTACTGTAGCAAGGGAATACCCTGATCAACTTGCACCCCCACAAAGGAACTAATCTACAAGCCATACCTCATTAAATACTCTCAAACAATATACAGGGATGTATACACCAATTGTTTTGTTTGTTTTCATTGAACAAATTCACATTTTGTTTTACTTTGCTCTTTATTGGATAAGTGCTTATAGTTATGATTTGATTAAAGAGTTTTGGAAACCGGTCAGATAAGACATAATATTGTATTAGCAGAATGCCAGTGTCAGATATAATCTTATTAATGGAAAAGTTGGAATATTTGCAACCCTGACTGTATTGGCACCAATGTTATGGCAACAGAGGCAATGTTGCATATGATTTAATAAACTTTAAATGTAAAAAGAAAAAAAAAGAAGGTAACAGAGACACAGTTCCCCTTGTTTGAATAAAGGACCAGGGAAGCACAGTATATTCCGTGGCCGCACATGTATGAACATAATTTAATAAAAACACTGCCATCTCTCATTGCGAGGGTGGGGAAGTGGATTTACGTGTTTGAAAAACAAACTGCAGGTGTTACTCTGGCCGTGGGCGATCTGAAAAGTTTGATGACATATGGGTGGAAACACGGTATCCTGGTTTACGATTGGAGGATGATATTTATGATGGGGCCCATTTCAATGATATCAGGGCAAAAGTGTGGGCAGCTCTACACCATGCCTACCTGATACCCCTGATCGTCAGTCCATAATGCTGCGCTTAATGGGTGATGAGCAGGACCCCGCTCAGTTTATTTTACAGACATGAGAGATGTGGAGGGCAGATACAGGAAAATCATGGGATCGGTCAATCCCATTATTTTATTTTGTGGTTAAGAAGGGGCTCTCCAAGGAGGTCCAAAAAGCACTAAACAAGATTGTGGACATAGAGTGGAAGGGATGGGTGGAAATACAGTCTATAATTATACATCACTGTAAACGGTTAAAAGGAAAAGAGAAGTAAGCAGCCCAATGACTTCAGACAGAGGAAGCGAAAATGGTACAAAGCTGTTTTCTGTAGCATTTCTGATCTGCCGCCCTGGACTGCTTCTGAGGTAGTTTTGTCACAATCCGACACTCACCTTTCCATCGTGGCTGCTTTCGTTAGGTTATAGTTTCTACTGCAGCATCTTCTATTTGTCGCATCTACCTTGCATTTCTGCGTATATACATTAATTACTCGTCTGGTTACTTATCCTCCTTGTATTCATGGTTTCTTCGTGTCTGCATACATGTTTCTCTTGTTACTTCAGTTACATTATCATTCTTTATCATTTTCATATCGTATATGCATGTCTTAGTATCTTCTCTTCATAACGTCACTTTGCTCTGATCTGAATTAATTTACAGCTCTTCTACGTCCGCAAGGTGTATGCCGACAACCTTCCAGCACATCAGTGTGTGGGTACATTCGATACAGCTGTCTAGGTGCATAACGTCTCTCATATCTTCAGTGCCGTATTGGGATGGTACCTGGTGTCATGCACAAAGTCTTCCTGTTTTGCTTCCAGTATGGCAGCAGTAGGGGGCGGGCACTAGCGATGACATCATCTGCTCCTCTTTGTTGCCCACTCTGATCACGTCCTCGACCACCTCCTCGATCTTCTCCACCTTCTCTTCACACTGTGGCTTCTTTGGGATCCATATCTTCGTCACTCCCCTCAGGTGACCTGTATTCTTTATATGTTCATGCACACTCCAAGTCATATAGCAGCACTCCCTAGATAGTGGAGAGAATACCCGAAATCCTATATATTTGTTGTGGTCCTAAGGGTTATAAAACCTCGTTCCTGGGGGTGTGAAGGGACTTTGCTTTATATTTTCAGGGGTGGAGCTCTCATTTTGCATGTGTTCACCAGCTTCAGCATTTATATCGACCATTATTTTCATCCCAACAGCTTTATTTGCTGTCTTTTGACATTGCCTAATGATGATACTCACAATGCAGGATGCCAACATCACCAACACTAGTATTGCTCCTAGTAACTTGAAGTCATCCAGGTCAGAATCCACAAAAACAAAGACGAGAACCAGTCATCTCCATTGGCTTCATCTAATTCTTTTTCCATCATTGTGTGCAGGTTTGACAACATCATTAATCCCTCTGTCAAAGTTCAATTTTCTTCATCATGGGCAGGTGTATATGTACAGCAACAAGGGCCGTTCTTGGCACAAAAGCCACCTTTCATTGCTGTAAACAAGTCCAAGACATACCTATTCTGGAGGGCCATGAGCCAGATGGCCCTTAGTTCTTCTTTGATTGCATTAAATCCTTTGATTGTTGTGTTGATTGTTTGTAGCAGCTCCCATCTGGTGATCTGTAACCACTTTGCATTTACTGAAGTATGAAGTCCTGGCATGCATATGGATGTAAATATCATGCCGTATTGCCAAATAGTTTATGCTCATCTGGAATATTGTCATAAGCTTTTATCGACTTTGCTGAAAAATAGTTCTCCTTTTCAGTTGAAGGAGGGATGGTGACCGCTTCTTTCTTTGGTGTTTATCCATTTTTGGAAAGCTTTCAATTTGTAGATCACTTTGTGGTACTAGTAGGGTTGGTATATTCATCAATGCTTATGAGCAGACTCCTCCCAATTCTGGCGGTAGCTTCATATATGCTCTTGATCCACAGGGCCAGTAGTGATCCATCAGGACTGATGTCTCTAACTTCATGCCTGGTACATCAAAAACACGGCCACAGATTTAATGCATTATGCGGGACAGGGTGGCGGAGGTGAGCTGGGACTTGTTACCATTGACTCTGAGAAAGCCTTTGATCGGGCTGAGTGGCGGTATATGATGGAGGTGTTAAGGAAAATGGGACTTTGAGTGAACTTCTATACAAGACCCCTTCTGCTCGCAAACAGGTTGACGGGAGGTTGACAGACTCTTTCCTATTATCTACGTGAACACGCCAGGGCTGCCCCTCTCCTCATTATTGTATGCTTTCACCGTTGGCCATCTGCATCAGGTCTAACACAAAGATAAAGTGATCACCCGAGAGGGACCAGAATTCAAGCAATCACTTTTTGCGGATGACATTTTGGCCTACCTCTCTGAAATACTGATCTCCCTACCTGAACTGATCTCCCACATCTCTCAATTTGGATTATTTTTCAGGTCTTAAAATCAACGCTTATAAATCTAGGGTGATGCTAATGCATAAGGCGTGGTCCTGCCTAGTCTCGGAGGTGAGGAAATGTGGGATGAAAATGGAAGGGAGCAGCATTGAGTATTTGGGGGTACACTTGACTAAAGATCTGTCAAGCATATTTAAATACAACTTCACCCCCTTGTTGGAATAAATGAAGGCAGACTTGAAACAGTGGGAGACATCAGTACTGTCATGGTACTGTCGAATGACTGTCATGATCCCTGCCCCTAGCCCCCTGAGACAACATACTGGAGCCAGGCCTCAATCACCCACATGGACCTTAAAGACCTCTCCGTCTTATCTGACACCCACTTTGAGTCAGACCTGGCGCCTGTGGTGCCAGGCTCATACATAACTCTGAGGACAACTTGGCATTGGACTCTGTAATGTACTGTGGGCAACATGGATGCCCCCACATAACTCAGTTCTGGAACTGAGCTATGCAGTCTAGCATTTGAGTGTGGTTCAACCCAGAGATACCTGGAGGCTTTGCGTTACTCTGCACCTGTAGCGTGACACTCACCGTGTACGACTCGGTCTCCTGTAGGCCTTCGCCTTTTCCTCCGCTTCCCACGCACCTGCAAGAACAAGAACAGTGTTAATATTATACTTACCTTGGGAGTATCCTGCTTCCATCCATTGCTCCTCCAGTCCTGTGGGCAGCATTCACGGCGGTGTCATCTCCATCTTGGCACGCCGCATCCTGGAAGAAGTGAACGAAAGGAAAAGACATTAATACGCATACTCGTATCCCTGCTCACTCGAAAACAGCAAGAAGAGTCAAACGCTTACCTGGACTCGAGCCGCTCAGGGTAACTTCAGTTCCGGAGCACGCCATCGACCTGAAAAGGGAAAAAGACAAGACAGGTTAGCACATAAAGGACAAGAAGGTGCCGCATATCGCGCTTACTCACCGCACCTTATTCTCTCAGCCGGCAGCCACGCTGGGACATTTCAGCGCCTGTAAGGGACAGAGAGAGAGACATTGATCAGCACAAGAAAAAGCGAACAGTGCAGCGCATCGCGCTTTCACTCACCGCTTTGTGGTTGGCTCCCTTAAGCAGCACGACACCATCTCCAACCTCGCCAACACCTAAAGGAGAAGGAAAAAATTATAAAGGGGGGAAGAGACAAGAAGAGGACAATTCAATAAGAATCAACAAACCTACCTTATCAAACCCGATTGGGCCCGCACCATTGAAGCAACTAGGTTGCATAGCGCCCACATTGACCGACGCACCCCTGCACCGAAGGAGCAGGACGGAGAGCACAGAACACCAGAAAACAAGATGAGGAGAGGACATAGGGGAAGGTTTGGTCCCCAAGGGAAGAGGGGGTTAAGCATCCAGAGACAACAGAGTTTAAATCTGGAAATCCTGTGTTTCAGGCCCAGTCTCCAGTCGAACAGATTCCAGGGAAGGGTTGGAGGTCGTGGGAGGTCCAGACAGGCTGAGTGGCGTCCCCGTGGATACCAGGTGAGCGTTACAGAATGCAAAGCCTCACACCATAATCCACCTGGACGTCATGGAAATGTCAGAAACCGACCAGTTAGCTCAAATGTTGGGGCAGTTACGTGCCGAAGTACATGCAGCCAGGCAGGAGACCAATACCCTGAGGAGAGAGTTGATAGTCGCTAAAGAACGCACTGATGACTTAAGCTGGCAACTTCTCCAGTCACATGCGGGACATGCACCGTTACCTGGTAATGTGTCTGAAATGCCAGTACCATCAGCCAACCCTGTTCAGATCACCCTTCCTGGGGCAGTTCCTTTGGCCCCACCTGAACGATTCACGGGAGATCCCAAGAAGTATGCAACATTTATGAACCAATGCCATCTGCATTTCCTTTGTAGGCCAGGGACCTTTCCGAATGACCAATCACGGGTGGCTTTCGTGCTATCCTATCTGAGCGGCAGTGCTGCAGACTGCTCTGTACCATTTGTCAACCAAGAGGATCCTTTGCTACATGACTTCAGGGGTTTCCAGCAGGAGATGGAAAAACTCTTCGCTCGTCGAACTCATGGACAGGCATTAGACAATGAACTTTTGTCCCTTCGTCAAGGAAGCCAAGACTTATTAACATACATAGCCACCTTCAACAGGCTCGTGGTTGAAGCAGGATGGCCAGAGGAGAAGAGAACCACGTTATTTCATCGGGGCCTACGAGGGGAGCTAAAAGATTTTCTCGCACATGTGGTGGACCCCCCGAAAGACTGTGCAGCATTTATTAACCTTGTTGTTCAATTAGATCATAGGTTGCAAGACCGAAGAGCAGATCGTATCAGACTGGACCCTCACCCTATGTATGTATGATGTTCAAAGGACAATGTCTCTCGAACAGCAAAGAGTTTAGGGGAACCAATGCAGATCGGAGGGGTCAGGTCCCCCTTTACTAAGGCTGAAAGGGACAAGAGAAGACAGCAGCAGTTATGTTTGTACTGTGGAAAGTCAGGCCATTTCCTTAAGGAGTGTCCAGTGAAACCACCAAAGAGAATCGTAGGGGCCACGGACAAAGACGATACCAACCAAGAATCGGAAAACTACCAAGCCCGGCAAGTGTAGGGGTCCACTTGTCGAGCGAAGAAAGTGAACTACAGACCTCCCATTTTGCATTGTCTGTGATCTTGATCAACCACCAACAACCATCTCGGATGCATGCAGTTAAAGCGTACATAGACAGTGGAGCCATTGGGAACTATATGGATCAAGATCTCGCAGCAAAGATGGGGCTTCCATTATGCTCAAGTCAACCACAGACACTGTCACCACTGTTGATGGCACGGAAATAGCTTCTGGTCCAGTATCTCAATGCACTGCAGCGTTAACCCTTCTGTGCCAGGATGGACACCGGGAATGTATTGCTTTCTACCTCATCAAGGCGCCCCAGTTTCGGTTGATTTTAGGAATGCCGTGGTTGGTAGCTCACAATCCTCGAATAGATTGGCGTGCAAAAGAGTTGGCCTTTCCCAAAAGGTGTGCTCACAGTTGTTATGGCCTAGGGGAAAAGTCAAGTGATACTACTAGAACTCCTACTCATGGGACAGTGGCAACAACTCTGGAGGGAACCGGTACCTTAGCAAATGAATACCAGGACTTTCAAGATGTATTTCAGAAAGAGCAATCTAATACCTTACCACCACACAGACCACACGATTGCCAGATTTACCTGATACCCGGCGCACAGATCCCTTGTGGGCGAATCTATGCATTCACCGAACCAGAAAACCAGCCTCTAAAGTCCTACTTAGACCAATACCTGGCAAACGGATTCATCCGCCTCTCAAAGTAGCCAGTAGCCTCTGCCCTATTCTTCGTGTCGAAGAAGGAAGGGGACCTGAGGACGTGCATCGACTATCGCGCACTAAACCAGATCACCGTGAAAAATCGCTACCCTTTACCACTCATCCCCGAACTGCTTGATCAAGTCAAAGATGCCCAAATCTACATAAAATTAGACCTTAGAGGAGCGTACCACCTTGTTCGAGTGAAAAAGGGTGACAAATGGAAAACCACCTTTCGTACCAAATATGGCTTGTACGCAAATCAAGTAATGCCCTTTGGCCTTTGCAACGCTCCCGCTGCATTTCAATACTTCATGAACGATGTTTTAAGGGAGTTAATCGAAGTCTGTGCCCTAGTGTACATTGACAATATCCTGGTATATTCTGCATCAAAACAGGACCACGTCAAGCATGTTCGATCTGTATTGGCAAAACTCTGCCAACAGCAGCTCTATGCCAAACTCGAAAAATGCTAATTTCATTTCTCCGAGATGGAATTTCTAGGTTTCGTCCTCACCCCAAAAGGAATTCGAATGGATGTGCACAAGGTAGATGCTATCCTAAATTGGCCATCGCCAAATTCGTTCAAGGGAGTCCAGAGGATGTTGGGTTTTGCAAACGTCTACCGCCGATTCATCCCGGGGTTCTCACAAATACTGCATCCAATTACATCATTGCTAAAGAAATGCAATAAGAAGTTTCTCTGGACAGAAGAAGCAGAAAAAGCTTTCCGGGAACTCAAGGGGAGATTCACTTCGGCCCTGATTCTACGTCATCCTCGCCAAGACCTCTCCTACGTGGTGGAGACGGACACCTCAAGTATGGCAATGGGAGCGGTCCTCTCACAAAAAGACCCAGAAATGGGTCAAATACACCCTGTAGCTTTCTGGCCGCGCAAATTCACACCACTCAAGCTTAATTACGCTATCACAGACAAAGAACTTCTAGCCATCAAGTCAGCCTTTAAGGCCTGGCGATACTATCTCCTAGGTGCCAGACACACAATCACTGTAATAACTGACCATCGAAATCTCCAATACCTCAAAACAGCAAAGGCTCAATCTTCGCGGCAACTACGCTGGGCTCTTTTCTTCACTGAATATGATTATGTGATCACGTTTCGCCCGGGATTGAAAAACGGAAAAGCCGACGCTCTTTCCTGTATGGGTATTGATGAACAAGGATACAAGGTTCCCGACCCAATAGCCATTATTCCAAGTGACAAACTCCTAGGAGTCACAGCAACCATGACTCAGAGAGAGTTAAATGAAGAAATCCGAAGCTTGACGAGTTCCGAGCAATTGCGAGAATGGAGTACACAAGGTGAACATCACTCAATTAAGGACCAGCTAACCTATTTCAGGAACCGTTTATTTCTGCTGAACAAAGAACTACGAGAACAAGTCATGTCCGGTTATCATGATTCTTTAATCGAAGGCCATCCTGGAATTGCGAAAACCCTAGCCAAGGTAAAACGAACTTACTGGTGGTCCACGTGGCGCAAGGAAATTATCCAATTCATCCTATCCTGTGGAGTGTGTGCACAAAATAAATCATCAAAACAGAAACCAGCTGTACTCTTTCAACCATTGGATATTCCACCAGCGCCCTGGCATACACTGTCTCTCAACTTTATTACCAACTTGCCATCCAGTCAAGGGTTTAACACCATTCTAGTGGTTGTGGACCTGTTTTCCAAAATGGCACACTTCATTCCTCTTAAGGGTCTCCCAAACGCATCCACTTTGGCCAAAGTGTTTCTTGAACGCATCGTATGGCTCCACGGGTTCCCTTCGGTACTGGTCTCAGATCGAGGTACTCAATTCGTGTCCAACTTCTGGAGGAAGTGCTGTTCTATGGCCCAAATCGACATCCGGTTATCCACCAGCCACCATCCCCAAACGGATGGTCAAACAGAGAGAACGAATGAAACGCCTCTGCTGTAGGCTACATCAAGCAGAAGGATGTTGGACAAACCTGTTATGGATAGCTGAACATGCCTACAATAATTCTCTACACACCAGCACTGGGCAGACTCCCTTTTATACCATATATGGCAGGCATCCACGCACTTCAGAGTTAGATGACCCTACGACCCTGGAAATGCCAGCAATTAAAACCTTGCACGAGACCATTTCTCAAACTTTTAATAGGGCAGTCGAACATTTACTCCAAGCTAACAATCGTCAAAAGAAGTTCGCTGACCAGTGCCGAGCAAAGGCCCCCAATGACCAGATGGGAGACAAAATCTGGTTGGCATCAAAGCATGTGCCCATTAACCCTTTAAGTGCCATGGGTATTTCCGCCCAGTGCCAGGGCTTTTTTTGGTGATTTCGGTATGTGGCCATTCAATGCCTTGTAACTTTTTTGTTAAATGAGATATCGCGGCCAAATTTGGCTCCTTTTTATCCCACATGTAGGCGGTCGTAACGCCACCAAGGAATCCTAGGTTGCTGTAGGGGGGTGAGAGAAAATAAGCAAAAAGGGCAAAAAAATTATGTGCAAAGAAGCCTGTGGTTTTTTCCTTGTAAGAGCTAGGAACAAATGGTTTGCTGTGCTGAATTCCCCAATTTCCTGGCTTTCAAGAACAGGTTGAGTGGAAACGAAAAAAAAATATTTTGATGTGGTTATCAACTGTTTTGTGAGAGGTAGGCTATTTTGGCCATTTTTGCCAATTGGACATGCATGGACGGAATGGAAGAAAAGGGTAGGAAAGCCGAATTGGAGGACAGAAAGGCATATGTTTATGAAAAGTAGAAAAAATCCCAAGTTTAGGAAGGGGTGATTTGCGTAGGTCAGGCAACAACTAGGTAGGGGAAAATGCCATAGATTGGGGAAAAGCGGGAAAATGACAGAACAAAAAGGTATGTGTTGGACATGGTTGGCTTGGTACGGCAATGGCTTCTATGAATTTTGAGAAAAGCAATGCTCCGCTACATTCCCCCAACTCTTGCAGTTAGAAAAACACACATTTTTTGTAGTGTTTTACAAAACAAGCAATACCACAAGCCAAACACTGAGCAATGGTACACAGGAGTTTCATGCTCACGGCCTGAACAGATGCACTTAGCATGTGTAAATCGGGAAAACCAATGTGGTGAGGAATGGCAAGCATACATTTTTTGAAAGAGCACAGGCAGACCTTTTCAAGGGTAGGTGACTTGTGCATGTTACAAAAGTGTATGGTGCCTAAAGCAGCAACTAAATGTAGGTCACATTTGGGAAAGGAAAGGGTTGTGTGACAAAGGGCACCAGCAAATGGGTCAAAATGTTATATAACCGCACAAACACAACAAATGTTATACCTTCCTGCGTTCCCACAGGTGTCCTGATGAAAACGGTACCTCACATGTGTAGGTGCACCTACCTGGTCGCCAAGGGGAAAGCCTAAAACACAAGTAACCCCAAGTCTGTTTTCACACCTGAATTTCACCCTCTCACATCATACAGATATGGGCCTCGGGTGTCCAAGCCACCAAGGAAAACAGGGAACCCCATGCATTTCCGAAAAGAGGCCACTAGTGGGAATCCGCAGAGGTATGATTTGCGGAAATCGGGACAGAATTTATTACCCAGACACCCCCGCAAAGTCCGAAATGTGGGGGAAAAAAAGCATTTTCCGCACATTTCACTCGGCTCACCCATCGAAACACGCCACCAACAACACATGGCCTACCGTCCTGCTTTCCCACAGGGTCCCGATGCAAACGGCACCTCACATGTGTGGGTGCACCTACCTGATCGCCAAGGGGAAAGCCTAAAACACAGGTAACCCCAAGTCTGTTTTGACACCTGAATTTCACACTTTCTCCAGACAAGTACAACATACAGATATGGGCCTCGGGTGTCTAAGCCAACAAGGAAAACAGGGAACCCCATGCATTTCCAAAAAGAGGATACCCGTGGGAATCCGCAGAAGTATGATTTGCGCAAATCGGCCCAGAATTTATTACCCAGACACCCCTGCAAAGTCCGAAATGTGGGAAAAAAATGCATTTTCCGCACATTTCACTCGGCTCACCCATCGAAACATGCTGCCAACAACACATGGCCTACCGTCCCTCATTCCCACAGGTGTCCCGATGAAAACAGTACCTCACATGTGTGGGTGCACCTATCTGGGCGCCAAAGGGAAAGCCTAAAACAAAGGTAAACCCAAGTCTGTTTTGACACCTGAATTTCACACTTTCTCTAGACAAGCACAACATACAGATATGGGCATTGGGTGTCCAAGCCACCAAGGAAAACAGGGAACCCCATGCATTTCCAAAAAGAGGACACCCGTGGGAATCCGCAGAGGTATGATTTGCGCAAATCAGCCCAGAATGTATTACCCAGACACCCCCACAAAGTCCGAAATGTGGGAAAAAAACACATTTTCCGCACATTTCACTCGGCTCGCCCATCGAAACACGCCGCCAACAACACATGGCCTACTGTCCCGCGTTCCCACTGGTGTCCCGATAAAAACGGTACCTCACATGTGTGGGTGCACCTTCCTGGGCACCAAGGGGAAAGCCTAAATCACAGGTAACCCCAAGTCTGTTTTGACACCTGAATTTCACACTTTCTCCAGACAAGCACAACATACAGATATGGGCCTCGGGTGTCCAAGCCACCGGGGAAAACAGAGAACCCCATGCATTTCTGAAAAGAAGACACCCGTGGGAATCCGCCGAGGTATGATTTGCACAAATCAGCCCAGAATTTATTACCCAGACACCCCAGCAAAATTTGAAATGTGGGAAAAAAACACATTTTCTGCACATTTCACTCGGCTCACCCATCGAAACACGCCGCCAACATCACTTGGCCTACCGTCCCGCATTTCCACAGGTGTCCCGATAAAAATGGTACCTCACATGTGTGGGTGCACCTACCTGGGCGCCAAAGGGAAAGCCTAAAACACAGGTAACCCCAAGTCTGTTTTGACACCTTAATCTCACACTTTCTCCAGACAAGCACAACATACAGATAAGGGCCTTGGGTGTCCAAGCCACCAAGGAAAACAGGGAACCCTATGCATTTCCAAAAAGAGGACACCCGCGGGAATCCACAGAGGTATGATTTGTGCAAATCGGCCCAGAATTTATTACCCAGACACCCCCGCAAAGTCCGAAATGTGGGGAAAAAACACATTTTCCCACATTTCACTTGGCTCACCCATTGAAACACGCCACCAACAACACATAGCCTACCGTCCCGCGTTCCCACAGGTGTCCCAATGAAAACCGTACCTCACATGTGTGGGTGCACCTACCTGGGCGCCAACGGGAAAGCCTAAAACACAGGTAACCCCAAGTCTGTTTTGACACCTTAATCTCACACTTTCTCCAGACAAGCACAACATACAGATATGGGCCTCGGGTGTCCAAGCCACCAAAGAAAACAGGGAACCCCATGCATTTCCGAAAAGAGGACACCCGTGGGAATCCGCAGAGGTATGATATGCCCAAATCGCCCCAGAATTTATTACCCAGACACCCCCGCAAAGTCCGAAATGTGGGAAAAACCGCATTTTCTACACATTTCACTCAGCTCACCCATCGAAACACGCCGCCAACAACACATGGCCTACTGTCTTGTGTTCCCACTGGTGTCCCGATGAAAACGGTACCTCACATGTGTGGGTGCACCTTCCTGGGCACCAAGGGGAAAGCCTAAATCAGAGGTAACCCCAAGTCTGTTTTGACACCTGAATTTCACACTTTCTCCACACAAGCACAACATACAGATATGGGCATTGGGTGTCCAAGCCACCAAGGAAAATAGGGTACCCCATGCATTTCCGAAAAGAGGACACCCGTGGGAATCCGCAGAGGTATGATTTGCGCAAATCGGCCCAGAATTTATTACCCAGACACCCCTGCAAAGTCCGAAATGTGGGGAAAAAAACGCATTTTCCGCACATTTCACTCGGCTCACCCATCGAAACACACCGCCAAAAACACATGGCCTACTGTCCCGCGTTCCCACAGGTGTCTCGATGAAAATGGTACTTCACATGTGTGGGTGCACCTACCTGGGTGCCAAGGGGAAAGCCTAAAACACAGGTAACCCCAAGTCTGTTTTGACACCTGAATTTCACACTTTCTCCAGAGAAGCACAACATACAGATATGGGCCTCGGGTGTCCAAGCCACCAAGTAAAACAGGGAACCCCATGCATTTCTGAAAACAGGACACCCGTGGGAATCCGCAGAGGTATGATTTGCACAAATCTGTCCAGAATGTATTACTCAGACACCCCCGCAAAGTCTGAAATGTGGGAAAAAAATTCATTTTCCTCACATTTCACTCGGCTCACCCATCGAAACACACCGCCAACAACACATGGCCTACCTTCCCACGCCCCCACACGTGTCCCGATGAAAACAGTACCTCACATGTGTGGGTGCACCTTTCGGGGACGCAAAAGCAAAAAGGTAACCCACTGGTAACCCCAAGCCTTTCGCCACTGCCCATTTTGTTCATGTGGGCAACCTAAAGATTTGGGCCTAGGGTGTCGAAGCCAGCAAGGGAAACAGGGAACCCCATGCATTTCCCAAAAGAGGACACCCATGGGAATCCTCAGAGGTCTGCCTTGCGCAAATTGCCCCAGTTTTTATTAGCCACAATCCCCGACAAAATGTGATATTTGGCGGGGAAAAAACACAATGTTCACTTTGTCTGGGGTTCTGGGTTATACATTCTGGGCCGCTTCGTGCAAGTCAGACCTCTGTGCATTCCCACGGGTGTCCTCTTTTGGGAAATGCATAGGGTTCCCTGTTTTCCTTGCTGGCTTCGACACCCTAGGCCCAAAACTGTAGGTTGCCCACATGAACAAATTGTGCTGTGGCGAAAGGCTTGGGGTTACCAGCGGGTTACCCTTTTCCTTTTGCGCTCCCAGTAGTTGCACCCACACATGTGAGGTACCTTTTTCGTCAGTACACCGGTGGGAACGCGAGAAGGTATGACATCTGTTGTTGGCGACGTGTTTCGGTGAGTGGACACAGGGAAATGTCTCTGAAATTGGCTGGAAATGAAGACAATTCTCAGACATTTCGCTCTGGCCACCCATCGAAACACACCGCCAACAACACATGGCCTACCTTCCCGCGTCCCCACACGTGTCCCGATGAAAACGGTACATCACATGAGTGGGTGCATCTACCGGGGGCACAAAAGGAAAAAGGTAACCCACTGGTAACCCCAAGCCTTTCGCCAACTGACCATTTTGTTCATGTGGGCAACCTACAGATTTGGGCCTAGGGTGTCGAAGCCAGCAAGGAAAAGAGGGAACCCCATGCATTTCCCAAAAGAGGACACCCGTGGGAATCCACAGAGGTCTGACTTACGCAAATCGGCCCAGAATTTATTACCCAGAACCCCCGGCAAAGACCCACATGGGAGAAGGATGACGACTTTTCTGGAGCCCTGGCTGCCCTGCGTTACAGCTTCTCCCCACCAAGGAGTCTGGGCAGTGTGCCAATACCTCCCCGAAGGGAAAAGCTGTAATGCAACCCAGCCGCAACTACAGGACAGTTGGAGGTGATCTGGCCAGACGGATCATTCCCACCCACACCACCAACAATCCAGCCCCAGTCTCACCCACCCCACTGACAGTGGGCCCTAACAATAAAATAATAAAAAAATAGTACACACATAACGTTGCAGCTGCTCGGGTAGAAAAAGCTGTAAACAAAACAAAAAACATGTGTTACCTACGGTCACACCAGCAAAATGTAGCCCTCCCTGGGGGCAGATAAGGGGGGGGCTGTCCTGCACTCCTCTCTGGCCTCAGGCGTCCCTACCTAGGAGCAGATATCTGGTCCCAGGGAGGGCTGCATGACATGGAACCCACTCCATTGAGGGTGGGGGGGTGAGGAGGTCAACGCCCCATCCCATTAGAAAATTCCCCGTCCCTTTGGGGTGCCCCACAGCCCCCCTAAAATGCATTCCACCATTTTCAATTTTTTTCTTTGTTTACAAAACTTGCCTTGGCGCAGAGGGGCACATTGGTATGCCAATCTAGCCCCAGGGAGCCCAACCCTTACTGCCCCACCCACTGGGGGGCCTGTCCCACACTTTTTGATGGCCCTCTCCCTTCTCACCCCAAATGGATGGCGGGGGCACCTCATGCAGGCCTCCCTGGGCTTCCTACAAATGGCTGCGTGAGGTACACCCCCCCTCCATTTGGGGTGCAGGGAGAGGGACACCAAAAATGTGTGGGACAGGCCTCCCGGTGGGTGGGGCAGTAAGCTTTGGGCACCCTGGGGACAGATTGGCACACCAATGTGCCCCTCTGCGCCAAGGCAAGTTTCGTAAACAAATTAAATAATTCAAAATGGCAGGCTGCACTTTAGCGGGGGCGGAGGGGCCCCCAACACCGCGGTGGAATTTTCTAATGTGAAGGGGGGTGCACCTCTCCACTCCCACCCCAATTGGAGGGGCGGCCCATCTCATGTAGCCCTCCCCAGGGGCAATAAGGGGCGGGGCCTGTCCTGCACTCCTCCCTGGGCTCAGGCGTCCATTCCTAGGAGCAGATATCTGGTCCCAGGGAGGGCTGCATGACATGGCACCCACTCCATTGTGGTGGGGGGAGAGGGTCAATGCCCCATCCCATTAGAAAATTCCCCAACCCTTTGGGGTGCCCCACAGCCCCCCCTAAAAAGCGTTCCACCATTTTCACTTTTTTCCTTTGGTAAACCAACTCCCCTTGGTGCAGAGAGGCACATTGATGTGCCAATCTGTCCCCGGGGTGCCCAAACCTTACTGCTGCACCCACTGGAGGGCCTGTCCCACCATTTTTGGGGGCCCTCTCACCCAAAATGGGAAGCGGGGGCACCTCATGCAGGCCTCCCTGGGCCTCCTACAAATGGCTGTGTGAGGTACACCCCCCCATTTGGGGTGGTGGGGAGAGGGCCCCCAAAAATATTGGGACAGGCCCCCCAGAGGGTGAGGCAGTAAGGTTTGGGCACCCCGGTGACAGATTCGCACACCAATGTGCCCCTCTGCGCCAAGGCAAGTTACGTAAACAAAGAAAAAAATGGAAAAGGTACACTACACTTTAGGGCGGGCTGAGGGGCACCCTAAACTGCCAGGTAATTTTCTAATGTACTGGGGAGTGACCCTCTACCCCCCCACACCAAATGCAGGGGGGGGCATCTCATTCAGCCCTCCCTGGGGACAGATAAGAGGGGGCATCTCATGTAGGCCTCCCTGGGATCAGATGTCCCTTCCTAGAAGCAGATATCACCCCTTGGGGTGAGGGGGAGAGGGCCACCCCCCATTTCTGTAAAATATATCCCTGGTGGCTAGTGGCCCCCCAAACCCAACCAAAATTCCCTTATGTTATTTAATTTTTTTTTGTTTTGCCCCCTTCCCTGGGGGCAGATGATCAGCCATCTGCTCCCAGGGGGGGCCTAACCTGCAAGCCCCATCCTTTGGGGGGCCTGCACACTAATTCCTGGTAGCCCTCCCCCCGCCCCCCAATTGGATGGGTGGCCACCTCATGTACTCCTGCCTGGGGCCATACATCTGCCCCCAGGGAGGGCTACAAGGGGTGGCCCCCTTTCTACTTAGTGTTGGAGGGGGAGGGCCACCACCATTTCATGGGGGAAAATAATCCCAGGCCCCCCACCCCCATCCTCATTCTATTTATTTTTTAATTTTTTTTGCCCCCTTCCCTGGGGGAGATGATCAGCCATCTCCCCCCACGGTTGTGCACATATGTGTCCCCATGCTTTGGGGGACTGTGGGGGAAGAAAGCTGCTTACTGTAAGCAGCCCCCTCCCCACATGTCACAAACATATCCCTGGTGGTCCAGTGGCTTGCTGGTCACGGATCGAGCGCTCTGCGCCGATCCGTGACCAGCAATGCCTCATATATATGGTGTTGTTGGAAAGGGGAGTATCTCCCCTTTCCAACGACACCACATTCGCCAATATCCCTGGTGGCTAGTGGGCCCCAGGGCCCCAAACCCCCTCCCACCTCCCCCTTCCTTCGACTTTTTTATATATATTTTTTTCTTTTTCACCGCTGGGGGTAGGGATCATCTGCCCCCAGGTGTCTCCAGCGCTCTGGCCCCATGCTTTGGGGCCACGGGGGGAAGGAGCCGCTTACCTAGTAAGCAGCCTCCCCTCCCTCCGCGTCACAAACGGATCTCTATTGATCCAGTGACATTGTGGCCCACGGATCACGCGCCCTGCGCCTGATCCGTGAGCAGCAATGCCACACAATGGGTATCGTTGGAAATGGGAGAATGTCCCCTTTCCAACGATACCCGCTTCAATCTCCGGCTGGAAATACAGCCGTAGATCGAGGCTGACAAAGAAGGGCACTCTCCTTCTTTCTTCACCGCAGCAGCCGAAAATGGCTGCTGCAGTGATTTTACTTTCAGTTTCACGCTGACGTGCTTTACGCACGCCGACGTGAAATTGAAGGTAATCCAGCCCCCTGGCACTGAGGGGGGATCTCCCCCTCACATAGCTGGGGGATTGGATTACAGTTTTGAGCGATCCCTGCTTTGCAGGGATCGCTCAAAACAAGGTGCCAAAAAGGACGAGCTATCTCGTCCTTGGCACTGCACATGCAATTCCAAGGACGAGATATCTCGCTCTTAAAGGAACCCGGACATTCCGCCCAAGGTACCTAGATCCATTTGCCATCACTTCTGTGATGAATGCAGTAGCAGTCAAACTAGCCTTACCATCATGCAAATTCATCCTGTGTTCCACGTATCTCTCCAGAAACCTGTTCAACCTGGAACCCGTGTTACAACACCACGGAAGCCAGTAGTCATCAATGGGGAATTTGAGGACAAAGACATTCTAGACTCAAAATATGTCAGATCTAATCTATACTATCTAGTGGACTGGAAAGGGTATGGTCCGCAAGACAGAACATGGAAACCTTGCGAGTGTATCCATGCACCTCGTTTGCTCAAAAGATTCCATCAAAACCATCCAACCAAACCAGGGCCAGACAGGAGAACCACCATGAGAGGGGCCTTAGGGGGGAGTGCTGTCATGATCCCTGCCCCCAAACCCCTGAGACAACATGCTGGAGCCAGGCCTCGATCACCCACATGGACCTTAAAGACCTCTCCATCTTATCTGAGACCCACTTGGAGTCAGACCTGGCACCTGTGGCGCCAGGCTCATACATAACTCTGAGGACAACTTGGAATTGGACTCTGTAATGTACTGTGGGCAACATGGATGCCCCCACATAACTCAGTTCTGTGAACTGAGCTATGCGGTCTAGCTTTTGGGTGTGGTTCAACCCAGGGATACCTGGGATACCTGGAGGCTATTTAAACCACACCCGGGCAGAGGAACACGCTTTGCGTTACTCTGCACCTGCAGCGTGACACTCACCGTGTTCGACTCAGTCTCCTGTAGGCCTTTGCCTTTTCCTCCGCATCCCGCGCACCTGCAAGAACAAGAACAATGTTAATATTATACTTACATTGGGGAGTATCCTGCTTCCATCCATCCCTCCTCCAGTTCTGTGGGCAGCATTCAGGGCGGTGTCATCTCCATCTCGGCACGCCACATCCTGGAAGAAGCGAACGAAAGGAAAAGACATTAATACGCATACTCGTATCCCTGCTCACTCGAAAACAGCAAGAAGAGTCAAACGCTTACCTGGACTCGAGTCATTCAGGGAAACTTGAATTCCGGAGCACACCATCAACCTGCAAAGGGAAAAAGACGAGACAGGTTAGCACATAAAGGACGACAAGAAGGTGCTGCATATCGCGCTTACTCACCGCACCTTATTCTCTCAGCTGGCAGCCACGCTGGGACGTTTCAGCGCCTGTAGGGGACAGAGAGGGAGACATTGATCAGCACAAGAAAAAGCGAACAGTGCAGAGCATCGTGCTTTCACTCACTGCTTAGTGGTCGGCTCCCTTAAGCAGCACAACACCATCTCCGACCTCGTCAACACCTAAAGGAGAAGGGAAAAGTTATAAAGGGGGCAAGAGACAAGAAGAGGACAATTCAATAAGAATCAACAAACCTACCTTATCAAACCCGATTGGGCCCGCACCAGTGAAGCAACTAGGTTGCATAGCGCCCACATCAACTGACACACCCCTGCACCGAAGGAGCAGGACGGAGAGCACACAACACCAGAAAACAAGGTGAGGAGAGGACATAGGGGAGGGTTTGGTCCCAAAGGGAAGAGAGGGTTAAGCATCCAGAGACAACAGAGTTTAAATCCGGAAATCCTGTGTTTCAGGCCCAGTCTCCAGCTGAACAGATTCCGGGGAAGGGTTTGAGGTCCTGAGAGGTCCAGACAGGCTGAGTGGTGTCCCTGTGGATACCAGGTGAGCGTTACAATAACCTCAATAAAGATATAAAGATGTTTTACCCTGCCTTCTTTATGTCACTCCTGGTTGTCCTCCCGGAGTGGTTCGTTAGTGCGCTCGGTGTTGCATTGTCCAGGTTCATCTGGTTAAACAAAAAGGCGAGAATTAAAATATCAACATTGACCCTTCCAGGGAGCGAGGGTGGTTTCGGTATTCTGGATTCCCAAGGATACTACCGGGCTTCACAGCAGAGGGTTATGTTTGAACACATGAGGGAGGATCAGAGGATTTACTGGACATTCTGGTAAGACCTAGAGGTGCACCCCGGGAAGGTGAGAGACTATCTCTGGGCCCCACATAACGATATTACACTGAGTCTGAGGAACCACCCAACCCTGGGGCCATCTGGCCTACATGGCGGAGAGGTAAAGCAAATGCCACCTTGTCTACATGATAATCACTGCTGACCTTGGTCTGGTGCCCTCTAATTGGTCTTGATGGGAGTAGTGTAAGTTTTCACAGCAATGGTCAGACGGGGGGGGGCAGTTGGAGCGCGCAGGTCAACTCTCCCACCAGGGTAGCTTTAAATCCATAGAGGAATTGCGAGAGGACATGCCTACAGTAGAGAGCCTTATTTTTGACTACTAGATACTTAAGGGGATACTCATGGACCCCAAATGGATGGAATTACTATCTAGGGACCTCACGTCGTTTGAGAGGGTGCTGAAATCAGCTACAAGTAGGATAGGGATGGTATTGGGCTCTACAAAGTACTAATTATGGGGGATCTGGGCGGAGGCAGAAATGTAAAAGACTTTGGGAAGAACTCGCAGATAGGGAAATAGGGGGGGGAAGATATCGGATATAGAAAAAATAGCCTTCCATGGGAGCCTGTTAACTGCCAGAATGGAACACAACTTCAAACTTCTCCAGGGTTGTTATAGAGACCCCCTTAAATTGTTAAAGATGTTCCCTCAGGTCTCTCCCAAATGTCCTAGAGGGTGGGGCCCCGTAGGGTCTTTCTCACATATGTGGTGGGGATGTCCAAGAGTCAAGGTGTTTTGGGCGGAGGTTCTAAGCTGAATTAAAGAGGTTTCTGGGGAACAGTTTGAGCTAGGCCCCCTTCAGCTACTCCTGGCTCCTGGGTCTCCCGACCATTGCCAGGTCAGAATTTAGATTGACCAGACCTCTAGAGACAATGCTGAGAGCGGCTCGAGTTACTACAGCTCAGAAGTGGAAGGGGGTGTTCACACCGACAAGATCAGTCTGGGAAAAGAAACTGCAGGACATGGTCACAATGGAAGAGTTGACAGCCATAGTGAACGATCAATTGGGGGCATTTCAGGAGGAATGGGGATTTTGGATAGCCAGATGGGAAGCGGAAGGTAGGGGAGATCCCGTGAGGGGTGGGGAGATGGGTGATAGGTAACAGGGGACGACTTGGTTGTGGTTGTATTGTATTGTGTTGTTTATTTATATACCGCCTATAAACAGGACAGCGTTTCAAAGCACTCAAAGAGGGTGGGAACAAGGGGAAAAAACAACAGTCACTCAGAGCCCTTGAATTTCTGAGACGATAATAGTCTGCACAGGCAGAGTACGCACATAGAATATATTTAACAGTTGAGACAAAGCAAATAGGCCTGACAACGATTCTGCAGTTTTACCAGTGCGATTAGAGCAAGAGGATAGGGGAGAACACCATAACGAACTTCAGGCATGTTGCATTTGGATCGTGCAAGTGCATAGATGGTAAAATGGCGGGGGAGGTCCAAGTGCACCCAGTTGGTGTAGACAAGGGTAAGTGCGAAGAGTGCGACTCTCTCGGGTTATTTCTAGTGCCGTGAAGGTGTATGGGTGTAGGGCCCTGAGGCAAGTGCGAGAGAGGACTGGCGGGGGTGTCGGGGACCAGTGACACTCTGAGGTATACCAGGCAGCCAGTCAGCAAGCTGTAAGGAAGAGGAGGGCGAGACAGAGAGAGCAGAGAGCTAGGTTAGAAGGATAGAGGGAGACCAGAGGAAGAGGAGAAGAGGAAGATCTTGAGAGGTTTCTGGAACTTAAGAAGGTCAGGCTTAAGACAGAGGGCGGCAGGGAGGCTATTCCAGAGGGAGGCATCTGCTAAGGATAAGGATCCCTCCAAATCTCTGCTTGGAGAACCGGCTCACTCGCAGAAGGTTGGAGGTAGATGAACGGAGGGTTCGAGAGGGACAGTAGTTAGGTAGGCAATGTTGCAGGTAGGTAGGTCCCAGGCCCCAGAAAGCCTTGTGGACAATGCAGAGAATCTTGAACTTGATCCTTGCAGCCATGGGAGCCAGTGAAGGAATTTCAGTGTGGGAGAGATGCGGTCCCTGGGCTTTAGGCCAAGGATAAGTCTCGCAGTTCTGTTCTGGATGAGTTGCAGAGAGTGCAAGGCTGAGGAAGGGAGGTTGAGGAACAGGCTGTTGCAATAATCCAGCCTAGGGGTCACTACCCCTAGGGAAACACAAGAGGTGTTGGAGAGGTGGGCCTTTCTGAGTGCTACACTGCATCAGTGTGCGAAATGGTTAAATTAAAAACTCCTCCCGGTTCAACCTAAATATGACATTGTTTATAGTAATCAGTGCCATGAGACGTTGTTAAAGGGGGGATGGGATTGGGAGGGGGGATTTTAATTGGCTGTTGAGAGTACGAAGATTTGCGGTTTGTCACTAAAGATCATTGTAAAAAAAAATAAACACGACCACACTTGACATTTTCTCCAACTTTTATCATGCCATTGGTTCTGAAACATAAGGATGCATTCTTTAGGGATAATATCTGCAGTGGTCCCCCCTCATCGTCAACCCATGTTAATAACCTTGGGAACTTAGACCATTGGTCCTTACATTCTTTTTCTGCATTCATCACGACTTCTTCCCATTGTCGTGATAAGGCCATTGCTTTACACACGACCAGTCCATCGGCCCATCCCTCTGGAGTCAATACTGTTCCCTTGATTTGTAATTGGCGTCTCTCACAGCATTCTCTTACTTCTTTCTCTGTTTCATCCTTGCATTCTAACATCTGATTTTCCTTAACCCTGATCCCTGCTCCACTTATTCCAGGCTGCTCATATTTTATTATTTGGTTAATAGTCTCTTGCTTTTCTCTCGACTTCATCTTTTGTACATAATTGCCTTCTCTTTGGGTTTTCGCCTTATTCTTCCGTACCAATGAAGCTGTCTTACCATAGAATTGTCCTGTGCAAGGTGTGTCATGCAGTGTGACTTTTTTATTGTCACTCCTGTGGCTATACATATTTTAGATGCTCCCATAGCAAAAAGAATAAGGGAACATACATAACAGCTTTCATGTTACATTTTTCTCCCTACTTTTTCATGTGTTTATACCACATTACTAACTCAGACAATTTGTTCAGAAATATTTAAAAAAACATAGTTTGTACCTTTGTTATTTCATCTGCATCATTAAGAATCAATTGTCGAAAAGCCAAAATAATAAGGAAGACAAGGCAAATTATTGAAGAGACTGACACTATAACCATCTATCCAAATGAACGTATTGGTCTTCTCTCTGACATGGTACTTCTTGTATTCTGAAATATTCTCATTCTCTTTTTCTTTAAATGCGTGTTTAGGTCACCATTATCAAGTTGTTACCCTTTTTATTACAAATAAAATTGCAATGATAGCTCTTAAAATGATAGGGCCGTTTTTAGGATCCAATTTCTTTTACTGCATTCATGTTTTGTCTTACTAAGGTTGTATAATATAGGTGAAAAGAGCATGCAAAAATGTACGCAATGTTACAGTTATAGACAACATGAAATAATGTATGTATATACCTTGTTGCTTTGTTTCTAAAATTGCTCTGAAATTGCTGCAATGTGCACTGCCCTTCAAATTTGGCAATAACTGAAAAGTTCAGAAATGCTCTTTTATTCTGAGAAATATTTGGTTTTCCCCTTGGTAGCGGGGAATTTCTTCTCTTGCTTCACTGACATTGGTTGCCAGAGGGGTAGGGTTCTCTCCTTTGTAGAGCTTTACGTCATTCAGATGCAGCCAGGCTCTTTGATTTTTTTATTTGACAGCTGTGGGTGTGACCTCCTCTTCTAGGTACGGTCCTTCAAAAATGGGGCTAACTGCAAGTGCGCACAAAGCTTCATGCTAGCACCTGGTTCCCTGGGTACAAATTAGGCTGTTTTAAGAATTTGCTGTAATCACTGGTTTGGCTGTCTTCCTCAATCTTCTTTGACCCTTCCCTCCGCCGCTTAACCTGTTGAAAAATAAAAGAAACACTAGTGGTCATATTTGTCAAATAATCATGCATCTCATCTCCTCACCTCATCTCATCTCTTAAAGCCTTTACTACACTGTGGGCATCAGTTTCTGTTCGAGTGGGAGGAGCAAGGGGTATTCTCATGCAACGTCCAGTCACCAACTCATGCGTAATTAGGGGGTGATCTGAACCCGGCTGGTTTCTTAGTGCAAACAAAGCAAAGGGCAGACAATGCAGCCACCCCTTTTTCAGAGTCATCTTCAATTTTGCTATCCTTCTTTGAGAAGTTTGCTTAATCTCTCACAGATACCACTGGCCTGTGGGTGATAAGCAGACAAAAACCTAATAAAAGTACTATTTTTTCGAAAAACTCATTTACAAAATGCGGGCCATTGTCAGACTGCAGGGCTTCACACACACCCCCATCTAGGGAACATGTCACGCACGAGGAATTTGTAGTGCATGTACTATCGGGGTGTGTGAATGAACCTGCCTCGATCAATCTGGAAAAGGAACACACTACCACTAACATGTACCTATATCCATTGCATACTTGCAACATATCCACATAATCTATATGTAGGTGCTGAAAAGGACCATTAGGCCTTGAGATTGCTCCTCTCACTGTCCTTAAGGTGTCTCCTGCTGTGAACATCAGGCATACAATGCAGTTCACAATAAACTGTGCCATATGTTCCAAGACATTTGGTGTGAACCAGTCTTCTGCAATTGTTGCAGCAAGACTCTTTCTTGTTCTGTGCGCTGGGTAGTGAAGCTGCTCCAGTGCCACCTTCAATAATGCCAGAGGCATAACTGGCTTTCAGTACTGTCCTGTCTCCCTAAAGCCTCAGTGGGGTATAAAGAACACCCACGTTTTTTCCATAGGTCCTGCTCTTCCTGTGGGGCTCGTGCTTGCAATTCAATTACTTGTACACTGGATAACATATTAAACCCTTCTGTCATTACCATGCACCATCCTGACAATTGTTTAACACGTTCTAGATCAAAATCAGAAATGGTTTGGAAATATGCTGCCTTTTTGGCTTCTACGTCTGTGGCTTCGTTACCGCAAGAAATCAAATCTGCCCTTTTAGTACGGGCTGCGCATTTCACAACTGCGATAGCCAATGGAAGCTTCAATACAATAAGCTTGTCCAATAGCGTTGCATGTTGCATGGGTGAGTCATCTGCATGGAGGAAACTCCTCCTTTTCCAGTGTGACAATCCTGTGTGTATGGTTGACATCACATAGGTGGTATCAGAGTACACAGACACTTCCTCATCTTCGCATATTTGGAGTGCGCCGATAAGCTCCATTAATTCTGCAGCCTGTGCTGAACAATGCGAAGGCAGACTTGCCCTTGTCACTACCGCGAATTCATAATTCTTTTCTTAACTTCACTACTGCCGTCCCAGTATGCCTTTCACCAGTTCTTTGATCAGTTTTTGAAGAACCATCCATAAAGAGAACTACCCCCCTCTGAGTGCATTTTCTCTAACATGGGGAATATCATCATATAACTCAGTATATGCGGTGCAGTCATGTACATAATTCTCTTTCCCTACTAATTCAGCTAGAAATGTCACTGGATTCCCTGTTCTACATGTAACAATTTTGATCGCTGGATTCAAAATAATCACCTCATATCCTGATGCTCTTTGTGCAGTCAATGTGCTTTTGGGTTTCTCTAGAATAGAAAATAAGGAGTGCTCGACAAATAATGTCATTGAGCACCCCATTGTAATACCTGCAGATTTTTCAATGGCAAAAGTGGCAGCAGCTAAAGCTTGTTCACAGGGATAATGTTCTTTCATTAATGGGTCCAGAATCCCACTATAATAAACTAATGGTTTATGCCCATGTCCTAAAGTCATTTTCTGTGTGAGAACTGCTATCATTACGTCTCTATTTGAGTGTGAAAACAAATAGAATTCTTCAATATAATTTGGAATTCCCAACACAGGGGCTGTACACATTGCTCTTTTTAATTCAGTCATTTCCTCTGTCCATGTTATCTTATCCTTGCCTACCTCTGCTTCATTGAGTCCTTTTAAGGGAGGTCGTATGTATGTACTGTAATAAAAAACCCAGGCCCTACAATAATTACATAGGCTTTAGAATTGTTGCATTTCCCTAACTGTCTCTGATTCAGGAGGGTTTTGAATTGCTTCTGCTCTCTCAGGTGTCACTTTTCTCCCATCTTGAGAGATTAACTGTCCTATGTATAGGACCTCTTCCTGACAATATTGTAACTTCTCTTTGTCCACCTTGTATGCTTTCTCTGTTAGTATGGTCATGAGTCAAACTGAGTCTTCTCTGTATCTTTCTTCTATATCACTGTTTACTAATATATCATCTACGTACTGAATTATTGTACTCTAAGGCCGTACATTACCTAGGTCCATCTGGAGGACCCTGTTAAAGATTGAGGGGGACTCACAGCACCCATGAGACAAACAAGTAGGTTTTAGACATGTATTTCTATACAAAAATGAAGTCAAATCTTGTGAGTCCTCCTGAAGGGGAATTGAAAAGAACACGTTTTTTAAATGTATTACTGTTAAATACTTGGGCGTGGATAGGATATTGCACAATATTGTAGCTGGATTTGGATCTACGGGAAACTCTGCTTCAACAATATTTTTGAGGGGGTGGAGATCGTAAAAAAATCTCCATGACCCCCCTTTTGATTTCTTCACGGGTGTACACAGCTGTGTTTCAAGGGGAATCTGATGGTACTAATATCCCTTGCTGTATTAAAGCAGAAATGGTTTCAAATATGCCCTCATCCTCTTCTCTGGAAATGGGTTACTGCTTTGCTCATGGCAGGATAGCTCCAGACTTTAGCTTGATTTTAACAGCTCCTACTCCTCTTAGTAGACCTGCATAATAAGGACTACTAGTCCACAATATGATTGGCACCTTTTTTAAATCTTCCTGAAATAATTACAGTTTCTTTCGCACTAATACCATTCCTTGTGGTATGTCTCTGTTCTCTATTTTAATCCAGTAAGTAAGACTTATAAAAAATACTATTTCATCGTCTGAATAGTCATCTCTAAAGAACTTCTCGTCTGTCAAATCTGTCAGTCTATATCCTTCACCAAGTGCTATCAGTGCTGTCCATCCTCTTCCCTTATCATCTGTCCCATGGACAACCACTATTTCCTCTCTGACTGCTGCTGCTCTAACTCTTTAGGAATCATCTGTCCGTCTTCACCATCCATAGGTATTTCTTGTCTAAATAAAATTTAATCAGGTATTCTCAATATTTTACCTACTAATCTGGGAAGCCATGTTAACAGAACAGTCACTCCATACAAAAATACCTCTGGGTATAAAGGAACCCCTTGTAATACCATCTGGCCTGCAAATGCCAATATTATCGCTCTTACATTCAGAAGATGTATTCCTGGAGTGGAACACACAACCCCTTATTGCTATATTGAATTTTGTCATCAAATCACATCCTTATATGTTAACTGGTGTCTGTTGAGAAAACCATAGTGGCATAGACATCATCATGTTCTCCTATGGAAATTGGTAATTCATCAGTAAAAGGAACTAAACTTGTCGCCCCAGAGAATCCCTGAGCATTAATGGCAATGCCAGACATTGGGTATTTTCCCTCTCGAACACAGGAACAAGTCGCTCCATTTTCTAGAAGAAACAAAAATGTCTTTCCTCCTATCATTACCCTGACCCTTGGCTCCTCTCTGGGGTCTGGTGTCACTGATAGTACTGAACAAATCGGGTCACTCTGTGGGCTGTCCTATTGTGGATATAAATTCATCCCAGTACCCGTAAAAGGATTTCCTTGCTACCATGGTCACAATCCCTATCTTAGGGGTGGATGTTTGTGGGGCCTCTGCATTCGTGTTCCATTGAGGTGCTGCTGCTTGCTGTGTCGGTACCTGCTGTGCATGTATAGGCACTTGTTGTAGATACCCCTGAGGCATCTACACTTGTGCTGGGTTTTGTAGTGCCTGCTGTATTTGCGGCACATGTGCCTGATTCTGTGTGTTATCTTGGGCATAATACTCTTGTGGTCTGTATTATACTGCAGAGAATAGCACATCCCCCCTCTTGGAGCCTGCCAGTTCTGCTGCATGCCTCCTCTAACTTCTACATGTTCGGGCTATATATCCCATTCTCCCACAATTCCAGCATTGATGCGGCTGTCCTCCATTAAAGCCATCTCCTCCTTGGGGGTTCTGAAATCCCCCTTGTCCGCCTATAGGTGTATTTCCTCTGCCTCATGGCCAAAATTTATATCCACCTGGACCTGAAGGATCCCCTACATTACTTGACTGCACTGGCTGTACTCCGTGTGTAACCACACCTTCACCACTTGTCAATACCGCTCATTCTATAGCAAATTTCAACCATTTATTCTGAACTAACTTTGCTTCCTCTTGCTTTCTACCCTCAGCTTTTTTCTTGTTCTTCTCTTGCAACAATCGACAATGATGTACAAACGTCAACTGTATTTCTAGCCAGGGCGTCGCTTCCATCCCTACCTGTTTCTTCACCTGCCATTGCACTGGCTTGGACAGTTCCTGACACAAAATGTGGTAAAACAATGCCACTGTTTTATCCCACAGTTCCCTCGTCTCACGACGCCAACATTCCTGAATCTTTTGAATAAAGGCAACAGGATCTTCATCCTCCCCCATTTTACTTGCCATAATCGCACCCATTTCTGATGTGTCGGAGTAATGTACTCTAAGCACTCTCCATATGTCTGCTCTGCAATTATTAAATGGCGCTCTGTCTGTACACTTGCATACCCTGCTCATCTCCACATGTCGTCAACTCTCTCTCCTAGAGTGGCTGCTTGCAGGCCCTTTACGGCAACCGCAGTCAAACTAGGCAGTTTAAATTTCAAGTTATCTTTATCCACCTGTGGCCACAGTCAAGATTATGATTGTCCTCCCCCTTTCTCTAATAATGGGAATTGTGTATACCCTCACCCATAATCATACCCACCTACACTTCTCGTTTTCCAGTCTCCATGTCGGGCTAGTTTGGCCCGTATGTCTTCGTCCTGGCAGCAACCTTAATCTGCTCACATATGGCGGGCATGCATCCCCTGCACTACACAATCAAACTGGTGGTCGTTCAGAATATGGTGTTGGTTCTGGTGTCTTCTCTTTAGGGTCTTCTAAATCTGACCGTTTTACCTCTTTTTCTCTACTTGAATCTATTGAAAAACCACATGCACCCTCTCTCAGTGCCTTCTCGTTTTGCTCCCTTTCTTTGTCAAACATCATTATACCTCAGCTTGTAGTGCTATCATCCCTGTTCTCATCGTTAAGGTCTAACCCGCTTACGGACAGTGCTCTATGTTAAGCTGCCATTATGTCACCCAATATACTTCCTGTTCCTTCGAATAGAGATCCCTCATTGTTCCCTTTAGTTTTATATCCATCCTTGTCCCTCATTTGCCTACACAGATCCCAATCGTTCTCCATAAGCCTTCTGCCACTTGCTTGCTATCCCATGTCTCTATTCACAGTATTCCCTGCAACTATCTATGGGGCTGTTGTGATCCTCTCTCTTCTTCCCATCGTTCTCTTGCTTCAACTGGCACAATGCATCTGTTAACAAGAAAATCTATGTTGCCATCTTTTTGCTCCCTGTTCCTTCTCATTTCTTCTTCCCTTCTCCTCATCTCCCTGTTCTTTTCTCCCTCTCGCCTTCTTTGCAACCTACATTCTTTCATTCTTTGGGCTTCTATTTCACTGTGTTTCTTCTCCTCTATTCTCGCTTTCTCTTTTGTTCCTCATACCTTCTTCGTTCTTCCTTTTCTTTCCTCTCTTTCTACTTCTTCTCCTTGTATGCTCTTTCCTGTTCCTTTTCTTTCTCTTCTCGTGGTTCTCTTTCTTCCCTCTCTCTAACACCATCAATACCTTTTCCGTTGAACTTGAGTAATATATGTCCTCCCATCCATTCATTTTGCAATATTTTTGTCTCTTGGCTTCCTCCTCTATTTCTATTTGTCTAATTCTTCGCTCTTTATATTCATTGCGTGTCGATATATTTCTTTTGTTCCTTAATCTTACTTTCTTCTATGCTGTCTACACTATTATAAGTGGGAGGTGTGTATATCGGATTGACATACCCTTCTTCTGCCTTTAATTCCTTTAAAGGATAAATTCCATGTTTACCTTATGCTGTACTGTCATTTTTGGGAGGAGTAAGAGGAGCTGAAGGTGTTACGTCCTCCTCTTTATGCTGATTATACATCCACTTCTTCTCGGGCGGGTCTTCTTTCTCGTTTTTAATAAATTTTCCATAATTCTAGAATAGATAATCTTTTTGTTAGCTTCTTCCCTGTATATGCGTATATGTAGCATACAAATACATTGTCGTATGTCGAAGTACTGGTTTTGACAACAAACCTTCTTGAGGCCACGGCATGAGTGTTTTATTAGTTGTGCCCTTTTTAGGTGTGTATCTTGGTAATGTCCTGCATATATGTAAAAGAGAAGTGTCCCCCATGATGACAAGTCGATCTCGACTGCCACTACTTACCGGGTTCTTAAATCACCTATAGTAAAAAATCAATTTGGGCAAGCACTATCAATCGCCGACCTTTACCAAAAAAGATCAATATTTTAACCAATTTTAAAGCCTTTATGATATTGTTTCTCTTTATTTCTACGTTTATAGTTCTACCAACTCATGCTGGCCTGTTCTTCTATTTTTGCCACCACAAGAAACTTTATTTAACTTTTACTATGCTTTCTCAGCATCGCTAGATTTTAAGGCCTGATAGTCAACTAATTTTATCACTATATTTTTAGATTTCTTAGTTTATACACTATTAAAATTTTACACTGATGTATTTATAACCCCAAATAAACATTCACTTTTCTGTTCCTGTGATAACCTGCCTTCGTGTTGGTGCGGATTACTGCATCACGTCCCCCATTTTGGATTAACGCTGCTTCAGGGCTGCGTACTTCCACCAGCCCGTTTGTCTCTATCTTTTCACCATATGTTCCCATGAGTCCCTCTGCATCAACTCTTCCCCAGTCAACCAGTTCAGCTTCAGTCTGCGGGGCACCTGTAAGGACAGGACAGGAATTTCTTCAGAGGGGCACCTGCCGATCGATTCTTTCCACATATGTGTTTTGCACAACGTTCTTCACAGGAAGCTCCAGGATCTTCTGGCTAATGGCAAAATTTGTGGATAGTCTGAGAGCCTAGATCTGGGCCTAGGTAGCTGGATCTTGAATCTTCCTCTGCTACCAAATTGTGCAGTAGCATCTTGGAGCGTATCTCATGCACAGAATTGAATTTTACTACTAAATGACCTCAGACCCAAATAACCGGACAGACTCAAAGAATATGGCAAAGTACTACTTTATTGTCAGCTCAAATAAAGTAGGGAAATCTGGTGACCAAATGAAATGCAGCTCACACACTCTCATCTAACTTTCGATTACACATAGACTTTATACTTCGATGTACATCAGCTATGACGTCATCATACGAGGCAAACAGTAAAACCTATTGAGGGGAGGGATTGGTTATGGGAACATATATACCTATAGTATGTATAAGTGTTAATAACATTATTGGCTGCCCTTTTTTGGCAGGCACGCCTCGAACTACCTCTAGATATGTATAATACTGATTATGAAAAATAATAACAGTGGATTGGGCTCTGCAACATTGTATAGCATGCTGCTACATGGCCACTCATGATTGGTTGGCATACTCTCCCAACCTTGGACATTCGGTTCGCTAGCAGCACATGAACCGAATAAAACCCAGGTACAGAGAACAACGTCAGACCACTGGCCACTTTGATCAATTAGCCTACCATCTCTCAACAGTCACACCACGAGCCAAGGCTTCTCCTTTGTAGTTGACCTTGCTGACTGTTTTCTTTTCTGGGATTTTTAAGGGAGTCAGGATACACCACTATCTTTGTCTGAGGTTTAATGAATAGACCTTGTTTTCGAGTCTTGCACCCTGTGTCAGTAGAACACACATGTGTCCATTTCAACCTGCTATTTACTGCTTTTTGATTTAATTATGCTGGGTGCTATTACACTTCTTAGCCTCTGGAGACTTGATTGCTCTGTCTTACATGTACTTTCTTCTTCCTTGAGTGTCCAATACTTGGCACATGCAGATGTTTTCACTTCTGCTTAATATTAAGAGAAATGTGCCCTTCGTTATAGCTTATCCTGGTTAACTCCCTTTGTGCTTTCTAATAATGTCTTGCTGTGTCATCTTTAGCCTCAGCAAAACAGATATTATTTGTTTCTTGCATGAAGCTGTTTCCTGCAGCGTTTCTCATCTGCTGTCCAGGTTTGTTTCTGAGGAGGTTTTGACACGATCCGACACCCATCTTTCCATCATGGCCACTTTCGTTACATTATAGTTTCTACTGTAGCAGCTTCTGGTTATCTCGTCTATCTTGCGTTTCTGCGTCTATACATTCACTACTCATCTGGTTACTTATCTTCTTTGTATATATGCTTTCTTCATGTCTGCATACATGTTTCTCTTGTTACTTCAGTTACATTATCATTATCATTCAGTTACATTATCATTCGCATATCGTTTCTCTACTTCTAAATATCTTCTCTTCATGACGTCACTGTGCTCCGACTTCTTTTACAGCTCTTCTATGTTTAATGGTGTATGCCGACAACCTTCCACCACATCAATGTGAGTGTACATTCGATACGGCTGTCTAAGTGCATAACGTCTCTCAAATCTTCGGTGCGGTATTGAGAGGATACCTGGTATCATGCACAATGTCTTCCTGTTTTGCTTCCAGTATGACGGAGACGAGGAGGTGGGCACTAGTTATGACATCGTCTACTTCTCTACAAAAATGAAGGAATTTTGGTTTTGGGTGCACCGTTCAGATGTTCACAAGTACCCCCTTACTGCATCTCCGGCACCTGAAACAGTACAATCAAATGCGTGATCACTTGCCTCTTAACTGTATGATAAGTAATAATCCTTTATGATTCAGATGCAACAGCACTTGGTACATAATAAGCTTTCTTTCGTAGGATTTTTTATATGGGTATAAGCATGTTGTGAATTTTTATATGTGGGAGAGAATATTTGGCCATATACATATATTCTGTGTTTTGCTCCTATCAACGTATCTACCTCCTCATTGCAACGTCAATTCAGAGCCAACAACCGGACACCAACTTCACTGATCCTCCATTTCGGGGGTTATCTGCTAAAAATGTTTGGTGCTTCTTTTAATGTTCTCTTTGCTGCAATAATACATCTATATAATGGTTTCCAATTGAAACACACATTTCAAGGTTCATCAAGAGCACGACAGCTCCACTTCTCTGACTGGGTACTGTACATATTAACATGTTTATGTTTTGGTTCTCTTGTCATAATAAGCATCTATGCAGGTAGCAATGTTATATGGTTAAGACATATAAAGGGGGGTGTGATGGGGTGGGTGCATGAACATGGGAGGGAACATATTTGGGGAAGGAAATATATACACTGACAGCTACACAGATGGATTGATGGTTGGCCAGAAAACCCAAGTGACCAGCTCAATTACAGTGAAGTGGTCATGCAGAGTAAAGAGGGAAGTAGGTGAAAGAAGATTATATGATGAATACAGAGTACTTGGATTAGATACAGTGGCAGATGTGAACCATTGAGAATGTGTGGTAAAGCCACATGAGCTCAGTGGGGAAACAGAGGGAAAATGGGAGCTGCTATGTCTGCTACTTGATCCCCCACGCGTCCGGAGCACTCAAAATGTTAGTATCCCAGGACACGTTATCTCTAGAAGCTCAGTGTTTAGTCAATCTAGCGCTATGTCGGATTTGCAGCTTGTTCCAGGGGCCCAGAGTACAACTTGTGAGGATGGACAGAGATAAAGTAAAATGCACCAAGAATGCCAAAGACCCACAGTGTAAACGATGCCCACTCTTGAAGATAGAAGGTGTACTATTTGTATCAGATAGATGCAAGAAGCGGTAGTGAGCTGATGGGTCATGAGGGCTGGTGGGGTTCGATGAAGAGGTCATATGGGACCTGAACAACAAATGCACCACAATATGGAACACGTATGTCCCAAAGCTAATGTGGATTGAAATGAGGGAAGCCCCTGTGAAAGTGCAAGCACCAGAAGAATTTAGACTGTGCTTCAAAGGCCTTGGCAGCGTTCCAGTGGCAATAGGGGCAACAAGACTATATACATTCCAGAAATAAACAAAGGCACTGCAGCATTAATGGATTTGTACTAGATGTGTGGCCAGTGGGTGTATTTGCACCTCCCACCATCAAGAAGGGGGGCGTATGCTCATTGGCAACAATGCATTCAGCCATACTTGTAGTTCCTGAAGCACACCTTGCAATAGCACTGACCACTGTCACTGCACAGTCAAAGCAACCCATATGCCAGTCCCTGCAGACAAAGAGAAAGTGGTCACTGTAAAGACAAAAGAGGAGATCAAATGAACTATCTGAAGATTCCTTCAAGGCACTGAAAGAAATACCAGACAAGTATCGGCTGTTCAGCAAGACGGAAGTGTTCTTTGCATCTATCCTGTTATCTGGGGTCCAGATGGCAGCAAATTCAAAGTGGCTCCAGATTGTAAAATGGTAAATTATCCGGCTGGCAAATGATACTGAGCAAGGATTGAGCAGGGCAGAGGTCCTGGACCTCCAAAACAGCTCTGCTCAGATTCAGGGCCCTGGTGCCGCCATGATATTGGTCACTCTATTTGAACTACTAGATGCCCACCATTAGAACTCTTAAATCCCTCACATGGTAACTGATTAATGTGGTCCTGGCAGAACCCAGGTGAAGGTCCAGGGAGAGGGCTGTTGCCAAGGGGGAGCACAAAGCAGGATTTCTTGTGATTTGTACTGCGAGTTGCACAGAGTGAAGATAACAAATCTAGGTCAGTAGCGGGGAGGTGTGGAGGGGCACCTATGTGTCTGGGATCCAAAGAAGTGCCTCGCATTTCAGAGGGGCAATTTAACCTCAAGACTATCCACCGAGCACATGTACGACTACCAGGTGCACATCACATGAGTTGTTTGTGGAGAGAAAAGCAGTCTCAGTTGGGGATCCAATCACATCTCTGGGACCCAACAGTAACAAGACCAGAGGTCATGTGGGTCATGTGGAATGGGATTGACTTAAAGTAATGATACCCAATCACTTGGCATCCCATATGGAGCGGGTGGTATTTACATAGGGGAGGGCCAATGAGCGGGGGAATTAGTACTGCATATTGCTCGCATCATGTGTGACGACAACTGCATATAAAATGTATTGTCCTGCTTTGAACTAACCAGTGTGCTTCATGGCAGTCGGGTTTGAATGCCCCTACTGACATGCTATTTTCATTATTTGTGAAATAAAACCTTGTTATCCTTGCAAGAGGTGCACCAAGCACCAAGTACTTTTTCCTTAGAGAATTGTCAATTCCTTGTCTGTTTGCCGGTGTAGACCCACAAATACGCCAAGCAACTGGAAATAGAAGAAGTATTAATATATTGTGAAAACCAGTTCAACATTTAGGGGAAAAAAGAAGAGATGATAGAAAAGAAAATTAGATCCAAAAATGCGTACAAGTCATATAATGAAAAAATAGAAACCAGATTTCAAGTATTTATAAATAAATTAAAGATGTAGATAGAAATCCAGGTGAAACGAAAAGTGGTGTATGCAACAAATCATAGCAAAGAGACCACTGAACTTCAAATGAAACACATCAAGCTATTTTATCATTAAGGCCATGAGGCCATAATGTTTATAGAGTCCCATTCCATAAGGTGTTTTAAGTGTTTCCACACTGCGTTTGTCGCTTTACAGAATATATACCTAGAAAGATGGGAAATTGAATGATGTTGTAAAGAAAATGTCAAACTTCAGATAATCTAAGATCTTATAAATGACGGGTTGAATGGTGCTCATTCTATCAGGTTTTTGTTATCTTGATTGTGTAGCCTACATGGTAACATAATTAAGATTTCAGGGACATTTGGTGGTATAAATCCCACTGCTACAATCAAAGGTGGTGTATGGTTGTAGTTTGAAAGTATTTCCTTTGATCACATTGTTACATTGTTACATTTTTAACATTTAAATATTGGAATGTACCCACTATTGGTTGTTGTATAAAAAATGGTTTCACAGCACTTACTTTGTCTGCTTTAATCATTTTGTTGCGTAGATTATTACTGTGTGAATAGGTATAAATTGGAAGGTCACCAAATTGTTCCAGCATTCTGTGATCTGATTTAGTATTTTCCATTTAGAAATAATGATAAGGGGGATTTGAAATCTCTGCTTTGATCTACAAATGCAACAACAAATAATGATAACACATTTGATCAACATAGGATACCTAGCAACTTTGGTTGAACAAAGGTTTTTCAAATCAAACAGTTTCTTCCAAATTGAACTACTTATACCTTAACCTAAGAAAGGTTCATCTGAATTATATTTTATTTCAACACAGACTTTTCTTTGATTGATGTAGTAACACTTCATTCAACAAAGTGATTAAAGCAGACAGACTATGTGCCAGGAAACGATAATTTCTACAATGACCAAGAGTGGGCACAGTTCCATGTTTAGAACTGTCAACATTGTGATCATTTCAACCACGAAGATAAAGTTTGGCACACAACACTGACACAACTATCAAGCTATAAATGTATGCCACTTGAGACAGTAACAAAGTATTTATTGCCATTAAATGTCCATGCATCTTTTACGACATAGGCCCAGCAACCAGGGAAGTGAAAAATGGATAGAATTACATTGTTCAAATATTGATTTAAAATATCTTAGAGCACTTGTAGATGGACATTTCCTTCAACAAGGTCATTAAATTCACAAATTCGTTTTCAGAACTTCTCTTGATGAACATACATTGACAAATTTATTTTAAACTTGAGTGATCTCCTTACTCGCATGTGTTCTTCATTGATTCTTGCATACAATTATACTGATTTCCTCTGAGTATCTAATGACAATTTTTGTTTGTTAATAGCTTCATCTCTTTTTATATGCATATATGTAATTTCTTTATTTTTACTATTCTACTTATATGCAATTTTGGATTGAACAATTTCTATCTTGCTTATTACCCCTTTGTCCCACTTTTGTACTCATTTTCACACAATAGGAATCTTTCTTCTAGTTACTTAGTTTTCAGTATTTGTAGGTCAACGTTTTTTACCGCCCTTATTCCCCCATCAAGTGAAAAGTTTTTTGGTACTTTGTAAGTACGTGGTTTATTTCATCTGCTATGCATGTTTCACTAGGTTCAGTTGCCTCTTTCACTTTTCTTCCTTTTGAAGGGGCAGTCAGGTTGAGCAGTGCATTACTTACCTTGTGGCTATTGATCCATTGTTTCACTATGAAGACGTTTATATGAAGTAGGACCTGCATAACGAAGCAATATGGACTTTTGTGTTCATATAGTGATATAGCCATTGTTCTTATCTGTTATTGTTATGTTTAGGGGTGAATATCTCCTGGATATGGTGCTTCCCGGAACAGTTGGTGGCCTTAACATTTTTTCCTGTGAGGAGGATGGTCTGGATTATTTCCCAAAGATCAGTTTCAATGAATTATCAAATAAATTATTATACATTGGAATTAAATGTTGTGATTAAGACACAAAAACATACAGGCATTTCGTAAAGTCAATGTTCAAATCAAATACCCTTCCGAGCATTCAGAGTCTGCTCTTTTTATTTTGAGTTCTTTTATGGACAATCACATTGCTTAAGTCCTCTCTCATTTTGTGTGCACTACAAGCCAATCGATTTATACCATCCTGAATTGCTTCTCTAGATAGTCAGCTGGGGTGTATTTTGGACAGCAACACCAGCAAGTCATGCTTACTAGTACCTCAATCTATTAACAGTTTTCAGTGCACTTTCATCACCTATTTTTTGTAAGGTAAAATCTGGTTGCCATGAATTGCCAATATATTATGTAGGCCTTGAGCTACCTACATCCAATGCACCTCATGATGTACCAGCCTCAAATCAGGAAATAGCATGGGATGGATGAAAATAGTCGGGGAAATTAGGTAACAAGAAAGTCAGTAATTCTAGATGGCTCATGCAATTGGAACTCTTGAATGTGTGCCACATACAGGTGTCAGGAACTCATCTTGACACATGAGGCTTTACTTTAGTTTTTTCAGACATGACTTAAAAGTCTTTAATAGGAAACAACCCTGCTGTGGATGCTCCTTCGTCCAATAACTCTAAAACACAAAATGGGTATGAAAAGACCAAGCCTAGAAGAAATGTGTGGTCACATTGAAATGGCAACCCAAGACCGTCAAAGCTGAGATGGACCTAATGGTTCAGAGGAAAGATCAGGAACAGTAGAACATGGCACATTGAACATTGGACCACATATACAAAAGAAACCCCTTGACCTCACAAGATCTCCGGCACTATTCTTTACATTAACGCACACATCGCACCTATCCATATCATAATGGACCTAAAAGACTCACATAACAGCAAGCTCAATGATTCAACAGGAACTACGAGCACGGATCCATGTCACGCGACACAGATTAGGAAAACTATATTTTTATTTACATTTTGAACCACACAATGGCATTGCACAAATGTGCTGTATGATACACTTACCACTTCTTTAACCAACTAGGGTGGAAGCACATGTCATTTCACTGAACCTCTGTATTCTAGGACCTGTAGACTTGGTTATCAATGCATCATGGGTTGGCAGTAAAATGCGCTATTAAGAACAATCCATGGATAAATACCTATCAATCCTGCAGATACAACATAATGAAAAATCTGTGTGAGCAGAAGGGTTCTTCTAAACAGTAAGAGACATCTGCCATTTTCTCATTGCTATACAATGTCAGAATGAGCTGACCTCTCACCCTGCTGATAAATCTAACTAAAAGCAGGAGTAACCAAGGCAGCGCGCACATGTTTCGACATTCAATATTGAAAAAATGCTTTCTACGGAAGCTCCTTTTTAGGTATTAGAGATTTTCTTTTGTAATACTGCCTAGCATACAAAGTCACTATCACCTAGTGGAATCCTTTTGGATCATTGCTGATGCAATATCATTAACCACAGTTTAAATATATTTCATTATAACGAATCCATGTCTTAGAACCATCTCTTTCAATGTTCCACACTAGCTTGCCTCCCATTTAGTGTGAGCCTGCTTCTTCACAGAGTGAAATTGGACGCATCGTTCTTGCGAAAAAGAAGTCTCTTGCCCGCATCTAAAAGCTCATGTTCGCTTAAATCGATCAAGTACATTTTCCAGCCAGAATTCAACCACAAATGAGATCCCAAACGGATCTCACATGATCAGAGATCCTCCTTAGGCTGCATCCTCTTTTCGCTGCATGTATCATCTCACGGTGTGATTGCAGGGTATATCGGCGCAAACGTCGTCAACCATATAAGTTGTGCGCTTAATTTCAATGCAAACTTTGTACTGTTTGGTGTCCGTGGTTAGGGCACAAATTCAGACCTTGCTGTAGTATGTTATAATCTCCTTCTTGGGAAGAGTGAAGTTGTTCAGCTCGTTGTGTTCTTTGAGGCACCCGTTTCCGTTCTGGTGCACCTCTTGGTTGAGGTTAAGAGCTGGTTTGCAGATGTGCCAGTTCTGCAGTAGCTTGTTCATGGTCCCCTGGTCCGTGATGCCCAAGAGCTTCTCTTCTTCCTCGTTTTCGGGCGCCTTGGGCTCCTGCAGGTGCGGGTGCACCAGTTTCATGTCTTTGTTCATGTTCTCGAAGAACTGCTGAATGCAGACTTTGGCGAAGCTCTTGGCATGCTCGGTGCAGGTTTCGTCGAAGAGCTTGCGTTCAATGTCTATGTAGTGCGACCAGTATTTGCTCTTGAGGAAGGCCGCTTGAGTGAAGCATGGGCGGATTGACCGAGCAAGGAAAGCCATCATGGTCATTAGCAGCACAAATGTCCAGCCGAGGGCCTGAAGGAGAAATGAAAACAGGAAGAATTTAATGTTGGGAAGCAAACTATGTGCACTATATTGAATGGCTGTTGGGTGCAAGTCATCTTTCACAACCATGCATTGCCACCCTTTTAATCCATTGTCTTGTCTGTTATAGGGTGTAGCTGTCCATAGCTGCATTTCAATCATTTGATATATCCAAGACTTTTCGGGTTAATCCCCTATAATGTCATATTATTCTTGCTCAAGTCAAACGTCATCTTTCCTCAGTTCCGTTTCCACACTATTATCATTTGTGCCTAGATATGAAAGGGGAGGGGGCATACCTCTATAGTCTACCTGTTTTAGGTCTGGGCTTGTTGATCCACTGAACCTCACAATTTGGACAAGTGGCAAGGCTGGATTTAGAGCCCAGGTGTCCTTCTAATTCAGCAGTAAAAGAAAGTTCTATAGACCATGTTTACTCTGCTGCTGCTATGTTTTGCTTCCAAACCTCGTTTTCTCATTGTTTATGTTTACATTTTTTTGTCGACCCCTGATATATTTAAGCAATAATTCCTCATTGTGAGGGCTGTATTGGGTGAGCCAAGTGTGCACACAAACAAAATACAGTATTTATGTCATCCATGGAAATGAGCGACTTTTTCTATTTTAATGGCTCCACCTGAAAGCGTGTGGGAGTCAAGAAGGTTGCTGGGAGGAGGGTGCAGTGCTGGCCACTACAAGGAAAGTGGGGATGGAGATTGGAAGTGGAGAAAGCATGCAGGAGACAGTGGGGTTCAGTGCAGGTGTAAAGTGAAGTCCCTGGCAGGCGAGAGTAGCCGGAAGCTCGCACGGAAAACAGAATTTTATTTATATAGCGCACAAACAGCCTGAGGGCATCGTGGTGCTGTTACAAGAAGGCATACTTAGTTACATACAAAGACAAGAAACAGTGGGGAGGAAACAAGGGAGAAGACAGAGATACAGCCTGATTGTGGTCAGTGGGTCATAGTGAGTCTGCTGACAGTAATGTAACCAGTCTACACTCTGAGTGCAGCTGTTACAAGGAGGCAGAGAGGGGTGGGTCTGAAGGGTGAAGAGCTGGGCACAGGTTAATATGGAGGGGAGTGGATTTAATTGAATAGCATGGTTTTTAGCATTTTATCGTAAAGTAAAGCCCAGGTTTAGAGAAATGTAACTGGCCTAGGGCCCTGCCCCAGGTGTTTTGCACCTGCCAGATTTGCAAAGTTTTGTAATTGGGTGGGGGTCATGGAATGGGATATGCGTCCCTTCTGTTTCATTCCCGCTCCACCTGCAAAAACGTTTGGCTTTATGCCAATACTTCTGCAGAGAGGCCAAGGGTGGGCCAGGCTGTACAATAGTGGGACAGTACCAGCATTTCTCAGTGGGGTTGCCATACCTTCAATGGGACAGTAACAGCAGAGAAGATATGCGTTTATTAGGCAGTGCCACATCTTGACAGTAGAGCTCCTGTGATTTTCTTTGAACAGTACCAGAACTTCCCAGTAGAGATGTGAAACAGTTCATCGCTTCCGAAACTGGCACTGATCCATTTAATTTGATGGTACCAGCACTTATTTCAATGCGACAGTACCAGCACTTACCCTATACCTTTCAAAGGGGGATTACCCCAGTTTTCAGGAGAAACGCTATATATTTAATGAGACTTCACTCTACCATCTAACCGCGCATCTAACCATGGCTGCTACATACTTGTTTGGACAATATCAGCGACACTATATACATTATGGCAGACACACATATCCATTTTAAATTAAATCTATTACATAACGTTCTACAGGTACTCATACACAATGCCCTTCCTCTAATGGGCATCAAAATCCACTTCACGCTGCAATGTCACCTTAACCTTCTATCACATTTTTCATAAATTGGGTAATTAGTTTCTTATCAACAATTTTCAAGACTTTTCAACATTCTTTTTTTGTCATCTAAACTCTTCATATTTCCCTCCTGTACAATCACTGAATAAATATGTTCATATCTCCATAGTGTTTTTTCTTATTTTTATTTATTTTTGTTAAGCGCTGGCCCTACCCAGAGGCACTGGGAGCACCTTACATGGTTCAAAGTCTGAAAAGGTGGGAGTTAGAAAACAAGGAGTTACAAAATGTTTTCAGGAAAGGGTACAGGACATATAGGGGATAGGATTAGGACATATAGGGGATAGCAGTGGAGGAGGGCAGTGTCATGTATGGGACGTGGAGGTGAGGGCCGTGATCGGAAATGCTGCCCGCCATAACCTGGGCATTTATCCATTTGTTACGCCAACTTACATCACTTTTGCTCATTCGTTTAGGCCCCTCTCCCTGTCGCCTTCACCATCTCTACTGCCTCATCAAATGACGCATAATGCACCCTGCAGTGAGCCTCTGCAGTGCCTTCATTCACGGATTCACCTTCCGGGAAGGAAAGGTGCTGTATCACTCTGTACTGCCCTTCTTCCTTTTTGGTGACCAATCCCAACGGTGATACCACACAATTCTCCAAAGGAGGGGAGGCGAAAGGGCCCGCCACCCTCCCCAATAGTATTTCCTTTCCCACTTTCTGAGCCAATACCGCCGGCATCGCCAATGCCGACTTCAAATTGCATGCCTCTTTGGCAACCACCGACCCGGTGAAAGGAATCCTGAACCCCCACCTAAAACCTTCCCATGGAATTTTAGCAAGCATCGCTAATGTTATGATACACATTCAGAAAAGGAACCATGGCCTGCAATCGTACCGGTGTGGGTAAATGATTTTTAATCATGCTTCGATTTCTCCTTGGGCTTGGCACTGCTCCGCTGTTTCCCTTCCCCGACTGTGGAGCTGCGACCCCCTGAGCCTTTGCCCTTTGCGTGCTTGAATCTACAAGCGTTGCAAAGGCACATTTCCCCTCTGCAAACCCCCAGCATTCAGGCTGCTCCCGCTGGAAGCTGGAACGGTTGTTCCAGGAGGAATTCCCTCACAAAGACCCCGTGCCTCTGTGTGGGTAAGACCATCAGTTTATCCCGTATTGTGGCCTCTCCCCTTGAACCTTTTCTCCCGATGCCCTGGCAGGTACCATCTTGCCTATGTACTTCGTCCCAGGTCATAGGTGGCCACACCTGCATCTTCAGTCTAAACCCTCTAACATAGTTGAGCCAGGCATCCCCTCCATGTTTTAGATACTGCTCATGAATGTATTGCTCATACGCAATCGTTGCTACCCCATCCTGCGGGAATTTCTCTAACATGATGGTAGCATACATCCTAAAAGCCCTCAGCCAATTCTGAATAGTGGCCTCCACCTTTGGCCTCTCTCTCTCCTTCTTCTCCCTCTCTCTCTCTCTGTTAAGTCCCTTAACCCTTCACCCATGGCTTCCATCCCCACTAATTCCAAAATTTCCAATAATTCCTTCCGCCATAGCCTCTCCTTGTATGCAAAGGGTATGTGCAATACCAATGCATTCACTGCAACTCTTTCAGGGGCAAAGTGAGGCATAGGCCTCCCGTATACTGTAATATTGTTTGCCATTCCACCCTGAACCTGACTGGCTGCTGGGGTCGCTACTGGCTGCATTCCCTGACTGGCCACCCTCATGTCGGGCTCCCAGGAGCGAGCCCCGCTACAGCTGACCCTTGACCCCACCAAGACGATCCTACCGTCTGAGGACCTGTTGGCGGTGGCCCCCCCTCTGTCAGCTACCCCACTCCTACTACATGACCTGCCCCAGGCGCGGGCAATGCCTACCCCACCCCGGGGCCCACCTCTCTTGATCCCAGGTTCTCCCCTTGAAGGTGAACTGCTTCTGCATTTCTGCCCAACTGGTTGAATGCATTAATATTATTACACAGCATCTGCCCATTACTCCCATTCCCCCATGCCTGCAAACATTGCATGAACATACCTTTTACCATCTCCAAGGTGTGGGCCCTCTGCTGCTACCGCCGGATTAGCTACGGGCCGGTTGGGGGTACCGCCACGATTCCTTGGAGCCTCAGCAGGTACAGGCGCTGTTGCGACTACAAACTCCTCCCCCCACTATTTCCTTTATTGGCTGCTGCTTTGTGTATTCCAGACAGCGTCAGCCTGTTCATTGCTGCCATTGGCTTTCTCTGTCATGACCCTCTTCCTTTTCCTTTTCGATACTGGATCCTCTTCCTCAATGTGCTCTTCTTCCTTTTCTTCACCCTCTTCCAGGGAATGTACTTATACTCAAGCCTCCTCATTCGATGTGGTTGGGAACAAGAGTGGTGATTCAGCCCTTTGGTTGAGCCCAGCAACCTCTGCCCCCATTTGGGATGTCACCAGCTCCATCCAGTTTGTGCCATGCTTGTCGGCAGCCATCCGAGCCATGGCGGGAAATGCCTCCAGATCCTTCTGCGGGCAAGTAAACCCCTTGGTGCCCTAGCTCTGAACCTCCATCTTCTTAGCTCAGAAGGCAGTGAAAATGTCAGTAGATGTCCCCCTGGGGTGCTTCTCCCTAGCGAGCTCACTTTGCGCAGCCCACAGAAACCACTGGTTTCATTAGCACACTTGTGCCGTGCCCCCAGATGAGCCCGCTTTGCGCAGCTCACCCTACTTGTAGGTCTTCCGTTGAATATTTGTGCTGTTCCCCCGTTAAGACCGCTTTGCGCAGCTCAAACATGCAGCAGGGTCCCTCTGAAAACTTGTACTGATGACCTAGGTGAGCCCGCTTTGCGCAGCCCCCTTAGCCTGTCCTTCTGGCCTCCGTACCACGGGGCCCGCTTTGCGCAGCAACCGGTATCGTAGGAGTATTGGATGAGCCCTTTTCTCTATGTGAGCCCACCTGTTAATTAACAAATGTCTGTCCGTTTCACCCAGGCGGCCCCTAGCCACAGTATTGCAAAATTGCTCGTATTCTTCACCCCTGCAGCCCGTTACAGTTCCTCGTGCTAAAAAGGATGTTCACACGTTCCCAACTGAGTAATTTACAAGTGCCTGATTTCAAAATGTTCACCCTCTGAGGCCCTATCCACCTTAAAAGTTGCTCCCACGTTCCCCAACTCGAGAGTCTGTTTCACCCAGGCGGCCGGCCCGATGCAGGCGCTCTCCGCCCAACTCTCCTCCTTTCTTGGGTCCTTACACAGAAGGCGCTGCTTTCCGGGACCGCCCGTGCTCCTCGTTGTTCGCTGCTCTTCGCCGCTGGTCTGCTCTCCTCTCCTCCACTCCGCTCCGGCTCTCCTGATTACCGTAGCTCCGGCTGCCCTCCGAACGGCTGCTTCCCTGAATTCTGGACATCGAAGGCGGCTCTGCGCGTTGTTCCGACACCAGCCCCGCGGCCCACGAGCTTGCTTCAGCTGATTGCTCCTCTTCTCGTTCGCTCCTTCCACGATGTCCAGCAGCCCCCCCCCCCATAGCCCCCAAAATGGGGGGAGGGAAGAGGAGGGAGGCCCTTGCCCTGGTTATCGGGGTGCCTCCTCCATTTTGGCAGTTCTTCCCGTCGTCACCTTCATTACTGCAGATCCATGCGGGCTCCACATGTTCTTTGCAGTTCGCACACATGAAAGAAGACAGAATCTGCAAGATATATGCCTTTCTGCCGCATCAACACTGATGTGGGTGGAGACATTGGCGGATTCCGGGCATTGAGCTGGGAAATGCACATAGCAGATTTGATGCCCCGTTAAAAACAAATTCACGGACAACTGGATAGTTGGTTTTTGGTATTTCCCCACAGCTGCATCATTTTGTGCAGACCTGTTTCCTGGGGCGGTAGGAGCGGGTGGCTGCTTGGGCAGCAGATCTAATTGGATCAGTGGAGGCGCAGAATGAGCCTCTGTGCTCACCGCAGAGAAAAAGCTCCACAGGTACAGGGTGCGTGTCCCCAGAGGACTATGGCACGTACATTCCGTTCTAACAAAGGAATGCATATGCTGTACTGCTCTGGAGACACACATCCTGTGCCCTCGCCCTTTGTGTTGATAGCCTTGAAAGTGGGGGCAATTTATAAGTGATGACTCAATCAACAAGCCCTTGTTTTTACACAGTATGTGCTTAACATTTCAATATGCCTGTTATGTATTTAGAGATTCACACATACAACCCTTTTATGAAAGGCTTTTTAAATATAGAGATCTCTAATCAGTGGTATATTCCCGAAATGCTCTGTAATTTAATGCAAAGCAGACAGGAATACTCATTGGTGCTATTTGTCCTATTTTCCACACTCATAGAGGTATTTTGAAAGAGTACAATAGGATTGTACCAGACAGTTCACCTCAGAATGATAACTTTATATTTGAAAATAATATATTCCACTATGGACAGTTTGAAACTGCAGTCAAGGAAGGCCTCCCCTAAGAGCAGGTGACAGAAGAACCATTTACTCGAGCAGCAACAGCTGTGTTTTCACAGTAGATTTAACAATGTAATGAAACCAGCTTCATTTGCATACCAATAATTTATTGATATTGAGGGGTTTTTGTCACGCGGGAGTGACGTGTAACAGTGGGGGGGGCGCATTCTAGTGTTGGGCACTGAGTTGGCTAGAAACTGGCTAGAAGCTGCTATGATTTTGAGAACCTTGCAAAATGAGGTCATCAAACGAAGCTGCTAAGGTCTGTAACAGGAATACCTTACGGAAAAGGGCAGATCGTTTTTAACATGACTGGATAGTCATAATTGTCGACAGATAACACAGATAGGAATAGGTAGGATAACATTTGATTTGTTCTGTATATCTTTAAGTACTGTGGAAACGGCTTTGTGTGCTATGGAATGGAAACCTAATGTGAAGTGATTTAATGGCAGGCGGGAGCGGGGGTGTGGCTGGGTGGGGGGGGGCAGAATATATTTTAAGAGGAAGTCGATCTTAGGGATAGACCTCAGGGTACTAAAGCGAGGAGTTCCGGGAGGGTAGCTCAGCTGTAATGTGTTTGCCTTGGAAGCAAGAGGACACGAAGCAACACAGGTTCCATCCCCGGGTCCACGCTTAGACACCTCTGGGTGTTTAAGCGAGTTATAAATACGCAACTAAGACGAAAACCAATTACTAACACACAATTCCAGTAACAGCGCCTCGATACCGCGGGCTGTGTGAGCACTTTAAAAATGCAAATAAATAAATAAAATGCTGCAGCATGTGTACCTCTCACCCACCGTCGTCTTGCCTGCAGACCAGTGACAGAGGAGGCAAGCGGGGGAAGGTGGCCATTAACAGAGAGAGACAGAGATGGATGAGAGGGAGATGGACCAGGCAGACAGGGTGAGAGTGGGTGATAGATGAAATAGAGAGGATGTGGATGAGATAGAGAGGGAGGTGTTGAAACAGAGAGGGATGTGGATGAAATAGAGAGGGGGTGGATGAGATGGAGTTGACAAGACCGTGATGGGCGAGATAGTGAGGGAGCAGACGAGGCAAAGAGGGAGAAGGAGGTGACACACATTGGAATATGGGTGAGACAGAGAGACAGAGAGGAAGTGAGAGAAACGTAGAGAGGGCTATAGAAGAGAGGGAGAATACACAGCCACGGTGGTATTCAGCAAGAAAGTGATGTGAAAGCGGGTGATCTCTCCAATCAAAGGGGCAAGAAGCATGATCCAGCCTTTGCAATACACCCTCGGCAATTTGGGGGTCCCCTTTGCTGCCAGTGTCTATAATATGACTCAGATACCCTGGATGGTCAGTCTGGACGATATTCCTATGGTGGATAGCTGTGCATGTACAACCCTGCATCTGCATGCCATTGCTACCTGGTAGATTAGGGGACATGCACCAATTCACGAATGAGCAGCAGTAATATTAAATCCATATTCACCATTTATATTATACATAGCCACCTACCCAATGTGAAGGTTGTCATTTTCCGTATATATATAGAGGGGGAACCCCACATTTGCTCACTCTAGGTGGGCGCTCTACCTTATTCTGGGGAAGATAGACAGTTAGTATAACAAGAGGTAGTTAGCAGGTTTTGCAACAGTTAGACCAAAATATTCAATTAGTCTATTCTTGATCAAAGTACAAAATGTTCATTTAATCAAAAACCCAATTCATTGACATAAAGGACAATTCAGGTTGTCAGTATAGTGATAAACGCATTCTAAAACACAATCCTAATAGTGACAATGTGTCTTCTTGGATGAAGACTAGTGTTGAGTTAATGAACACAGCAGATTATGGATAACATTCAGCACATTTGCTAATTTCCTGTTATCATACTCTAGAAAGGAGTACCATTTTCTAACTCTAGTTAATCAATATACTAGAGCTTTGAACTCAACATGTTTCTGTTCTCATTTGTTGAAATTGGAACAATCATCAGGAGGATGGTCGAAATAGTCACATTGATTGTGATAATGTTCAAACATACATATCGCCAGTTTTACACGTTTGACAAAAGGCAAAGGTTTGATCGTTTTCTTTGTATGGTGTAACTGTATGAGCGTAAGGTTTGTCTCTGGTGGATGCTGTCCCCTTGTATATCAGGGCTAGTCATGAGGGGTCAATTGTGGCTATCTATGCCGTTATATTGACCTTGTAGTTACATGGTTTGTAAATTCCCTTAGATGTCTAGGGATCAATGGCTTTGGGGTGTGTTGGTATAGAGGCTGTAGAATTCAGGGTCTCTTCACGTATTTGCCTTCGGCGTCCACTGCTAGTGGCTATCAATGTCCAGATTCCGGATCTGAATTTTGCGTAATCGCCGCTCTTAGGGCTCGAGAAATCCTTCTATGTACGTATATTTCTTTTCTCGGTTTAGTTCAATGTCTACGAGCTCAGAAACTGGGCGTTGATCGGTTTCTAATCACGGGATGTATTAGTATCCTTGTCCGGTAACTGGTTTTGTGCATTCACCGGTCCGCTAGCAGTGTCTCCTGGATAAAGTTCTCGGGCTTTATCCACGGCGTTCTGTCTGTTTTAAAACATTTCTCATTTTCTGTCCTCAGGAGAATTTTTGCCTGCTGTCATGACTCGTCCACACTAGCCGTGGTCGTGGTCACTCTGGAGGAGAAGACACTGGGAGCGCTGGGCCAGCCATAGCAACTTAGAGCTTTGATTTATTTTCTTCAAAAATTGGGACCCACTGCCCTTCTGACACCACTGGCCTGGGGCCAGGCTCCTGTGCCAGGTTTTGTGAAGGATTTGAGCACTTTGCAAGGAACATGACAGCCTCTGGTAGCATCCTGCCCATATCAAGATGGCAGTTCCCGGACTACTTTGTACATCAAACCCCAAGGCAACATGGCAGCATTCCCTTTGTGGGATGTTTTTGGAAGCATGATCATCAGCTACTATATCAAGAGGTAGCCTTGGTTTGGCAAAGCTTCAAGAATTTCTCCTCAATTATTTTACCTCCTTCCAATGCCTTCTGCCAGTTGTTGTTGTGCTTTTTTTCCTTGCGGGATGTGTCTCCATTGTGCTTTCTCCATCTTTGTTGCATCCTGTTTCTCCAGCCTGGAGTCTTGATCCCTTTCACATCCTCTTCAGTCACTTCTTATTCCACTGCATTTCCTTCCAAATCATTAATTCTCCTGCCAACTCTGCGTTACCACCCTCTCAGCTCCAGCAATGCCTTATGTTAAGCCTACCAACTTCAGTCGTCAGCTTCCTCTAGGTTTTTTTGGTGAACGGTTGGCACCCTTTTTCGAGATCACTGCGCTAGGTAGGTGGCTTTTTCATTTATTGGGAGGTGGCAATCGGAGAGGATAGGTTATGTCTCTCAGCACAACATAACAAAGAAGCATTTTGAGGTGAGACCAGTCACAGACATTTGCTGTAATTTGAGCATCTGAACCATAGGTTACACAGATTCAATGGCATGGCACAGATGCTTACTATTAGTACCTGACAGGGGTGTGGTTTCGGCCTTCCATCCAATGAGGAGGGTCAGAACGGGCTCCACAGACGTGGAGGCCACCATCTTCCCCTGCCGGATAATCAGGTAAATGTGCCCCTGCGCTCTGGCGTCCCCATGCCCGACCCCTTTTCCACATATTTAGCTCCCGCTATGACCTCCCCATTTACCTTGCGCTGCTGTCCCTCACTTGCGACGGGAACAGTAGTGTTCCCATTGCGTCCCTGACACGTGACTAGCCGACATGGAAAGGGAAAAGGGACTATGTGTAGTTCCCTTCGACCCGATCCATGGCAGCCATCTTGTTTTGTAGGTTTTTTTTTTTAAGTTGAGAAATGGTGTACACATGCCTGGGTACTAATAGCAATATTACCCTTTCAGGGGGGGGGGCATTACTGGGGTATTACCTGCTCAGGTAATATTGCCTAATTATGCGCTCCCCTTTTGTTTTAACTGCAGCAAAAACATTTCAATGGCAGCCGTGTCCATTGTCTATCATCTCTTCTTGCAGCTCCGGAGATGAATGCAAGATTTGTTTGTAGGCCTAATCATTTTATCCAAAAAGAGTTTCCGACATTGGATCGAACAGGAAATGCTTCCTTTTCTACAAGGAATCTCTGCATGTTTCCGGAAGAATAAAGAAGGGCTCAAGGATGATTGAAATCCCATCACTTGTGGCTTTTATTAGATTGTTGCTCGTCCCTAACGATCATTTGAATGCAGCTCTCAGGTATTCAGACTGTCTCCTGAGTATTCATTTATTCGATCCCGTTCCTTCCTCAACATTGTCTAAGTGGGTAAAGGGATGAGTCTCTCAGGTATTGCCATTTTAAAGTTACGGGTACATACCTTCATGGATGCCAAGGCTTTCTGATCAGCGTTAGATTGGAAGTCTCAGGTCGGCAGTTTTTAATGTAAAACTTTATAATGCAAATCTTGAGGAGAAATGAAAGGAATATATACTCATACCATGGAACGAGGACAGGTCATTTTTCAATGTTCTTTGTCTCACAGAACAATAGAAAATGTTATGGAAAGATGGAAAGTAGCATGAACCAAGGTCAATTAGGAACTCTTGCATTTCATTCTAAGGTCTGCTGCAGTTATATTTTGATCTTTACAGGAACACATTTCAGCTGTTCCTTTCTTCTATGAGTTTCAATGGATGCCTGGTTTTCCCTTCTGTCTTGGTTGGTCGCTCTTGGTGCAACCTCCTGGAGCCTATGCCATTTTACAGGCTGATGTGTATTAAATGCCATCCGCATTAAAGCCGCGTTCAATCTTTCCTAGTGTATGTGCAAAAGGTAAGTTATGCAGGAGTATTCCTTCAAGTCTGAGCATTCTTTTTGGTTCAGCAGGGGTACACTCACCGGCCTATGTTTCGCTCGTTGGGCTTTTCCAAGACTGGAAAAAGGTGCGGATAGCAGAAGAAAGAGACTCTAATGGGAGTAGTTTTCCAGGTATTAGACTTGTACGTTCTAGATGTTTTTACAATCCAGAATAAAAGGCCATAATGCTCTCTTGCAAGTCATTAATAGAATCCTTCATGATTAGAGAGAGAGAGAGAGGGAGAGAGAGAGAGAGAGAGAGAGAAAGACATAGAGAGAGAAGAGAAAGAGAGAGAGAGAGAGAGGGAGAGAGAGAGAGAGAGAGATAGAGAGAGGGAAAGCTGTTTGGCCCTGCATTGTCTATCCATAAGAGTGGTAAGAACTGTTTGCTGCCATTGACTCTAACAGAGAGCAGGAAGGTTAGCAATCGCTGGATAGTAGGTCCTGTCTAACTAGTCCTTCCACATGTTTCCACAATTGTGGATCATTGGCTCCTCCATAGCTCCAGTGGTGTCTGGTGATCGATGCATTAGAAGCAGCTGTTGGCAGGAGCAGTTCCTTTGCAACTCCTAAAACAGTTTCTGACTTCTTTGCACGTTGCTTGTCTTTCACAAATGCACCTCTGTTAAGGGAGTATAATTTCTCTGTGTTGGGTCTTTTGTGGTGGACAGTGGGATTAGCCACAGACCGCTGGCGCTGGGTTCTGTGCGCAGGGGGACTCCGACAAGAACAATGGCGGAAAAAGAGTGAAGAAAAACAGGTGCAGGGCAAGGGTGCGATTTACAGGTCCATGGGTATCTGTCAACTGCTTGGAGGCACCACATTGTTCTACACAATGGCGCCAACAGATGCTGTCACTCGGGTGGACATCGGCAAACGCACATTGCACAGCGTGTGGGGAATGGACCAGCCCTTGCAGTGGTAGATTTGAAAGGTCAAAGGCATTTCTGCTGTTATATACAAGAATTACATTTTACACGATGGGTGCCACGTTGACAGGAACAAACCAGTCTTCGATATGAGCTTCTGGCCAGATATGCAGAAATGTGGCTAAGCCGGAAAATAGATCTCCTTCATTTAGAGGGCGGAGGCTTGGTGTAGGGTTTAAGGCACTGGGTTGAAGGTAAACGTTGCCTGGATCTGCTTCCGAGATGTCATATTATATCGAACTCAGTCATAACTCGCTCAGCCTCAGACCGACTTATAATTAATGCTTTCATGATTTACATTCCATATGTATGGGTTTTGAGAATGTATTCGAATAAACGTATATGGAATTGATTCAATATCTATACAGTCATTAGTCAGTAAAAGGGTTTAAAGCTAACGTATGCGTGTTCCTTTTGTGATTGCTTTACAACGAAAGGAAATACAACGGGAAGGACTTAAAAAGCAGGCCTCAAACATCCTTTGGCTGATGTCACGGAGGCCCGAGTGGGACGCATAGACGGTTCCTCCAGAAGATATTGACAGTCTTTTTTTATTTCCTAAAGCAGCACAAAAGTTCAAGTCAAAAGTCTTACCAGTGCCCAAATTATTCCACCCTTCTGCCTAACAGCGTTTGCCACTCCTTGTCGCCTATCTCAATGCAAGCTTTTCTGGGTCCCATAACGCCAACTGCCTGGCCATAAAAGTTCACGAGAAGTTCAAATCTAACTTGACTCTTGGAAATGTCATCAGGATATCCCTCTATGTCACCTTCTCTGTGTGTAGGTACAGATCTAGCTTCAGGATAATTTGGCGATGGAGCCTGGAGTCCCCACTAGTACTCTCCAAGTCTCCTCCTGCATTTTCAGCCCTGCACCCCTAGACATCTCTTCCTTCTGTGCTCCTCACTGCGCAGAGCTCCTTGCCTGGTTTTCATACCCACTCCAGCCTCTGCCACTTGTCTTTGACCAACTCTGCTTTCTCCTCCCTTTCTACTCTTGCCGTTTCTGCACCTCCTTCCGTTGTTACAGCCTATTCCTCAGGGGACCATCTCCTGATACCACTAAATCCACCAACTCTTCAGCACCTCCTCCAGATATAACCACCTCCTCCAACTCACCAACTCTTCCAGATATTACCACCTCCTCCAACTCACCAACTCTTCCAGATATTACTGCCTTCTCCAACTAACCAACTCCTCCAGCTATGACCACCTCCTCCAACTCACCAACTCCTCCAGATATTACCACCTCCTCCAATTCACCAACTCCTCCAGATATTACCACCTCTTCCAATTCACCAACTCCTCCAGATATTACCACCTCCTCCAACTCACCACCTCCTCCAGATATGACCACCTCCTCCAACTCACCAACTCCTCCAGATATTACCACCTCCTCCAACTCACCAACTCCTCCAGATATTACCACCTCCTCCAATTCACCAACTCCTCCAGATATTACCACCTCCTCCAACTCACCAACTCCTCCAGATATTACCACCTCCTCCAACTCACCAACTCCTCCAGATATTACCACCTTCTGCAACTCACCAACTCCTTCAGATATTACCACCTCCTCCAACTCACCACCTCCTCCAGATATGACCACCTCCTCCAACTCACCAACTCCTCCAGATATTGCCACCTCCTCCAACTCACCAACTCCTCCAGATATTACCACCTCCTCCAACTCACCAACTCCTCCAGATAGTACCACCTCCTCCAACACACCACCTCCTCCAGATATGACCACCTCCTCCAACTCACCAACTCCTCCAGATATGACAGCCTCCTCTTCCATTTCCTCTGCTCCTCCTGCAGATATTTCCGCCCCCTTCAGCTCTTCCCCACCTCTTCCTGAGACCTCCTACTCCTCTTGTCTCCAACTACCTCCACTCTCCCACATTCCTTGTATCATGCTTCAGATTTCTCCACCCACCAACCACAATCTACTCCAACAGACCATAAACCCTCAATCAAAGTCCTAGTTTATATAGGGCAGTAAATCCTACTCTTGGGCAGGCCTGCACCTCTGTGTGGGCACCTGTGTAGTGTGGTCTGGGCTGAGCTGTGACTGGGTCATGTCAAGGGCCAGAGTTGTTGGTGTGCATAAACCTCTTTCACGGCGAGGAAACAAAAACACTGTATTTGTGACAGGCAGAAAAGGAACTGGAGAACAAGGTTTGATTGGTTCGGAACTTCCGCAGTTAGACTGGGTAAGCTCAATTTCATCAAACCCATTCCACAATTGTAACTGTGCATTAGCAGGACTTCTGTGGCCTGAGTCTGCATGTTGAACAACAGGCTTGCAAAATGTCCTCACCCCATCGCATAGTTGAGGAGATTTTATTTAGGGTGAGTATGCACGGTACTCGCCATTGCTGGCAATAATGGGATGTTTAAAACTTTTATTTGCCATTTGCTTGCATTAAATGGAAAATACAAGTTTGGCTGTGAAAGGAAGTTTGCTTTGTCTTGAGTCCTATAAACACATAAATGCATATGCCATTAGACAAGAATTGTACTACTGTTATTAGTATTTAATTATTGTATTCTATTAATCAATTAATCAAAAATATTCTATGTCAAAAATCTCATAGTTTTAACGCATCCACATTCACATGCCTTAAATTTGAACAACTATAATACATATTACCTGAGTTGACTAAAAACATATACCCACTTTTGCAGACTGTTCGGAAGTACTGACATTAATTCATGGGTCGGCACGGTGACATTCCTTCATTCGTACCCATTCATACTTAAACTGCATACGTGCTAATCACAAACTATGATTCCATGTGTAAAAACAACCTTCTTGTGGTATTGTTGCAAAATACAGTGTGCCCAACATGTTTCATTCTTTTTTGCCTCATGGCTTAATCAATAGAACTTCTTCAGGGGCTAATTTGTCTGCATCCATTGGGGTGCTTGTCTATCATGTGAGTCTACACATTCTCGATGTTTTTTCTTAAGATTTTACAATTTCACTTAGCTTATTAGTGCATGTACATCTAATTCAGCATGCCTTGTGTATGCTCTTCAACGTTCATGTCTTGTGTCGCATTTACTTAGGATCTTTCAGTTTATCCAAATAAAGTTTTTTCTCATGCGTTCATTGTCGGTCTTTGCGAATTCCTTTGATTTACTTGTTCCTGGCATTTTCTGTGGTGATTCTTGTGGTTGCATGCATTGTCGCCATTCTTTTTTAACTGTCAAGGCTTGTTCATTCCGAATTTGGCACAGTATATCTGTGGCCTGTTTAGAAGTTATGCACATCTTTTGTTGTTTAACACCACAGGTGCTCATATAGCCTTTTTGACCCTTGAGTCTCTGCTTCAATACGTTAGAGTGCTTTAGCTTGAGAACATTGGGAATTTATTCAGGCAATCCTAGACGATGAAATTAAGCCTCTCGATGTGAAGAAAATTATTCGAAAATGGGAATATGACCCAAGTGTCCATGTCAAGTTTGGTATGTACCTTTTTTATAAAGGTGGAATTTGACAGGGACCGCAGAATATGGGGGGTGTTACTGGAAATGTAGAACTAGGCAAGAGGAGTGTGTAGGTTCTTGGTGCGTTCCTGTGGGGTTAGGGCTAGGAGGGAGGAAGTGAATAAGGAAGGATACAGAAAGAAGTGGAATTTGAGGGGGACGGCAGAGTCTGCAGAGTTCTAATGTACATGTAAAATTAGGCTAGAGGGAAATATAGGGGTTCATGGTGTTGGGGCGAGGAGGGAGGATGTGTACAAGGAAGGACACAGAAAGAAGTCAGGGTTCGCAAAGTGTCTAACTTCAAGCTTTTATGTCTCTGCATCTTTACTATTTATATTATTTTATGATTTGGGGGAGTTGTGTTGAGCCATATGTGGCACCCAAAATGAACTGTTTTGCAATTCTTGATAGATGTTTTGGGCTTTTAGTTGACTATTTAGATTCTGTATTCAAGCCTGAAGCAGAAAGTGGTCTAATCATGCTTACCGAAAAGCCATCAACCATCTTTCACCTAACACTATTCCAGCGAGATTATTTTTTTCTCCTGCCAGAAAGAGTTCAAAATGCAGCCTGAGACACTGCTCCTGGTCGCTCCCCTTCCATCTTAATGCTTCTCATTTAAGAGAACCAGCTCTTTTCAGGCTTTACAATGCATATGAAATTAAAAGGCTAGAGGCAAAGCCAATATTCAGTTTGAAAAACTACTTACATCAGTTTCCGAATATACTTTTAGAACTGTATAAAGACTCTGCTGCATACATATTAATATAAAAGTTTATAACAGAAGTGCATTTCTTTTTCTGGTTGTGATAAAAGACCAAAAATGGTGCTGTTGATCATTTGTTTTTTCTTTAAATTACTCTGCTTTGCTGTGGCAAGAACATTCAAGTAAAGTGATAGGGGTTTGGGTGGAGCAGTAATGCTTAAATTACTTTGAAGTATGTTTTGGGGAAAATGTTGTAAGCAAAATCTAGTTAATGTTAATGTTTTAGCATTTTCTGTTACATGTTTTACATCCATCAAAAGGTTTGCTTGTGGTGGGATGCACTATTTCACAGGAAGTACCTACATTTTTTGTCCACCCTAATGATGGGGAGAGTGCATTTTTGTTAGTTCGAGTATGAAAACTAAAGAGCTCGACCTGCAGGACAGGTAGCATGTTTATGAATTTGCAAGGCCTGTGAACAGAATGTCCCAAGTAGCTGTAGCGAGTGGGGAAATGTATCAAAATCTTTGCCAGTGACCTCAAAAGAATGAACCTCTGTTCCCAAAAAAAAAAGAATGTAATAATTCCTATGTTTAGGTTTGGCTCTGGCTAGCGGGCCAGTCAGAATGACCCTCCAGGAGGGCTACTGCTAAAGGCAATCAGCAAAGAAGTGGGCTTTCAGAGCCACTCTGTTTGGGAGGACATATGTATTGGTGAGCAACCCAACCCCCAGGCCTGCTGTGGACCAAAGCAATGTGACTGTCACTAGCCAAGTCATCAAGACCACAGTAGAGGGACCAAGGAATTCTCCCCATTCTGCCCCTGGGCCCATAAATCACTTGCAGGAAAGGAAACCTGGGACCCCAATGCCAATCGCCTGGCAGTCCATAAAGCCAATTAGGGGACTCTCATCACAACTGTAAAGTAATTAAACCATCAAGCACTAAATCATTTGTATTCTAAATTTTAATTGTAACCTTTATTTCAACTTTCATTAATCATTCAAAATAAAGTTATCGACATACAGCAACATAATAATCTCTCTAAAATGTAAAGCAGTGGAAGAAAGAATAAGTCATCATTCTTTTTCCTGGCTTTTAAAAAAGTTATCTATATAGATAAACAAAGCAGGTAAAACCCCACCTATTATTTACTATACATATACATATACTAAAATACCTACCATTTTCGGTCCAAAAAATTCAGTCATTTCTCCTTCGGTTTTTCTATGTGGTTGACCGAGAGTCTTGTGAGTAAATTATCCATAGGAAAGAGCCCAAGATCTGACAGGCTACAGCACTTTGGATCTGCTTAGCCGCTGATGTGGAAGAGTGGGATAGGGCTAAAGAGGAGGGCTTAGTTGTGGTTCAGTTAGTGGTGATGTGCTAATGGCTAGGACTGTGGTTGCCATCTTGGGAGAGTTTGTGTTTGTATCATAAGGTAGTAGAAGGGGAGTTGGTTAATCAGGGGAAGTGGTGAGTAGGCTTTACAAAGCAAAACAACCTTCAAACCTGCCCTCCTTCCCCAGGCCATTTGGAGACAGGTCCCATTTCTCTAGCTCGCAATGCCAACTGTTAATTTTTTTCTTTCTTTCTTTCTTTCTTTCTTTCTTTCTTTCTTTCTTTCTTTCTTTCTTTCTTTCTTTCTTTCTTTCTTATAGATACATTGTATTCAGTGAGGAGGAAAACCAAGCATTTGTGAGTTTTTAGATGAGGGCAAGAGGCAGTCTGGAATCTTCAGTCATTAGCATGAGCAACCTGCAAAGGGTAACGGGAAGCAAGAACCTTCAATTCAGAGGAAGCACTGAAAACACAAGCACAAAGCGATCCCTATCCCAGGATATTTTAACATATTTACCCGACAACCACACCAACTCATTTGTCTCTTCATTCCTGAAGGACCCACATGCTCCACTCAACTCTTTCCCAGATTCTTAAAGGCTGAGACGCCCCTTTTATATCCCAGGTGTTTCTGTTCCTATCATCCCTCCCCCTGTGTAGCTGGGTGTATAGTCATTCCATCGAATTCTTACCATCGACAGACCATTCCATCGAAAAAAATGCATCGAAATAAATTGCATTGAATGCATTGTTTTTATTATTTTTTTAATGGGGGAGTCACTGGCCACCACAAAAATACACTCAATCGCACCTCACTAGGTGACCGTGGGCCTCATTACGACTTTGGAGGTAGCCATGCCCTTAACAAGGGCATGGCTGCCTCCAAAATCGTGTCCAGGTCCGGGGTCCCTGAATGGGGAAATACCGGGCCATTTGGAGTATGGAGGGCCCGGTATTTCCTCCTTCAGGGACCCGGGCCCCGTCCTTCCCCATTCCCATTCGAGCCCTCATAGAGCTCAATGGGAATGGGGAGGGAGCTAACAACGGGCCCATTACGAACGGGCCCGTTGTTAGCTCCGTGGTCCCCTCGCGGGACCCGCTATGGACGTCTGGAAAAACCAGACGTCCAGAGCGGGTCCTGCGAGGGGACCTCGTAATAGTACAGAGTGGGTTTAACGGCGCCGGCACCATTACCGGGGCCTTTAAACCCATTTCGGACATGTTGTAATGAGGCCCCGTGTCCTTTGAAATCACTATTGCACCTCACTAGGTGACCATGTCTTTTGAAATCACTGAATTTGTGGATGAGTTAGTTACCATCTCTCATTCTGTGTTGAAATCAATAATAACACAATCTGCTGGACCATGTCCTAGTCAAGCAGGTCTCTGTATTAAAACAAAATAGATGGACCAAAAACAATCAAACCAAACAGGGCGCTCTCTGACACAACCTAACGATCCGGATCTCATAAAACTGAGTACTCAGTTCATCTTAAACCATAGCACATTCGAAATAATTGCTCACACATACCTTAAAATAAATGTACTTCACATTTCCATGACCTCACTTCACAAGACCTTTTAAAGCACTGGGGTTGATAGCCACATTTAACTGAATTGCAACTGTTGATGCCTGAAAATTGAAGTCAGAGAGCAAAGACAATATCTGTCACAAAATCAAGTTTCGCACCTAACGTTTTCTAGTAAATATAGTTATGCCCAGGATAAAAACTCACAATGACAAGGCTCATTACACCCAGTATCCCGTTGGGTTTAATCCGCGGCATTCTGTCTGCCAAATGCGACCACCATTTTGTTTTAGCGCCATTTAAATACACAACGTGACATCACACGTACAGGCGGCTGACGGCACGCTGTGTTTATTCTAAGTAAACATTAAACGTGCATAATCGCGCGTCTGTTACCCTGAAATGTATTCACCACAGTTTCTAATGTAGGGCTTAAATGCAGGTGGCCGACCCGTTTGGCATAACAAGTGTCTGATCCCAAAATAAGGACTGAAATCGCAAATAGTCATAGATGCCAATTCAAAAAAACACAAAATCGCAATTTTAGTGGCACCAGAGTTGTACACTAGAGTTCACAGTACCTGTCCCATTCGAACTGAATTCTGTGCACATGGCAAAGTATTAAATATGGGAAAATAGAACTTAAAAGGACAGGTCAGTGCGTAAATATTTTCACAAAAGTAGTTAAATAATACAAAAACATTCATAAAACCCAAATGTAATCCGATAGAATTTTCTAACGTCTAACCATTAGCTGGCCAGATCACAATTAGGAGCATAGAAAAAAGGCAAAAGATGATCAATCATTTTTCACAATCATTAATACATTGACAAATGATGTCCCTGTGGTCACTCTGTTCTTTTAGAGAGATAAACGTTTATCCCACGTGATAACCTGCCATAAACCCCCCATGTAAAGCTTGTTCAGTCACTTATTCAGATAGTGTCTCAGTGCACCATCAATGCACTTCATATGACATGCGTTTATTTGCACGTATTAATCCTCTTCCAAGAGTGCTCCTTCCCAAAAGCCCTGAATTGCTCATCAGGAAGTGTCTGGCTGGAAGTTCCCCACTGCAACTAGAGTTCATAACTAACGTAGAGCAACCATTAATGCTTGCGAACCGACGCAGCTTCAAAAGCTACCTTTTGGTCGTGCTTACAATAAAAAAGCAAGGACTGAAACCAACAAATCAGTGTTAAGTTATTCTCTGAGCCTAATAATAACCAATCTTCTGAAGATCCATGCAATCGAGCTCATGCGATAATTGGTGTTCCTGTTGCTTTGTGTCAAATGAAACATGAAAAGGCTACCTTTCAGTGGTGATCATAATCTAAAAGCAATGAACAAACCCAAAACTTAAAAGTCAATTGTTTTCCTCTGAAAACAATAATGACAAACCTCATAAAGGCTAAATTCAATAGAACTAATTCCATGATCTGCAGTCCTATCACTTTGTATGATGCCTAATGTGCCAGGGGTTTTAAGTCTCATATTACGCACACTAAGGGACATAACAGGGATTCACTTATTCCCTTACACAAGAAATCCTCATTTGTAAATGTTCACTCTAGAAGAATACCAAATAGTATTTGATATGTTTTTTTTATTTATTATTGAATATAGTTGAAAATGACATCAACTTTTTCAATTTATAAGAAATAGCAAAATCCATGAACATCAAATCCAAGTAGAAAAAAGATTCATAAAAGTTTACAAAATGCTAAAATATCATCATACAAATTTATCAGAAAGAGATAAGCAAGGAACTCTTAACTTCATTCCATATTCAAGGCTTTTAAAAAATGGATGGTTGCAATTCTTATGCTCATACGTTCGGTGGCTGCTATGGCGATCCATCTATTTCTAGGATCGATTTGTGCAAAATACGCAAAGTGGTTAACAAAGTGCAATTTTCTTAAAGTGGATAATGCAGGACAGTTCAATAATAAGTGTTGTAAAGTTTCGACAATCGTTATATTTTTGCAAAACCTACACCAGTTGAGGTCAGAGGGGATTTGCTTTCTTCTTGTTTTAACCTCACGGGTGGGCCAGATGTTAAACCGCAACCGAAGAATGGCCGTTCTTATAGCAGCAGATGGTGCCAAACGTAAATAAGCAGCAGTGCCTTTATAACGCTTGGGTCCAAAGATTGTAGCGTCAAAGTCTTTGTAGGTTAAACACTGAGTTCTAGTGTCAATCCAGTCCATCATATGCACCTTCTTCTTTGCTTGCTCCGGATGAAATACAAGAAGCTCAAGTGATATATCAGCGTTCACCATAATTGATAAGATTTTTGAAGACCAATGTCTCGGATATTTTTCTGCGGAGCTAAGCGAATAGCTAGAGATGGAAGATAGTGTGGAATTATCACATGAGGATAACAAGCATTTGCGAAATAGGGCACAAAGACGCCACTTGTATAAGGCAGTTAAAGAGGTTAATCCTAATTCATAGTGTATCAGCACACCAGGAATACACTGTGGAAGATGTAAAGTTGCACGCCAAAACTTAGCTTCTAATAAATTGAGAAAACCTGGGGGAACAATTAACGTTTCTAAACCATAAAGGATAGTTGCTACAACATTCTGGTTCCAATATGTGATGGCAGCTTTGATAGAGAATTTGCCATATTTGGAAACAATTACTCGTGTTTGACAGATTGCCGTGACTAGCTTATGTTTAATTTTGTTCAGGTGCAAGTCTAGCGTTGGACAACCATCGAAAATTAGGCCCAAGTAAACGTAATTTGGTACCATCTTTATGGGTATTCCCTCAATTTGCCATTCTAACAAGTGTTTACGTAAACCTTTAGGAACATGTACACGTGTATTTGATATGTTTCAACTCTGTGCCCTATAAAAGCAAAGCAAATTATAACCTATTACAAAAAGACTCCCATCTCATGGTCTGTGTTCAAGCCGTTCTAAACAGTTCTGTTCTTGCAAATCAGTTCGGTTTCAGGTTGTCGTACGATTTGTTCATTGTTTCCTCCTCTGGGATCACAATTTGAGCCCAATAAATTAAATGGCTGATTTGTCATCAAGCTGGTGGTGTTCAGGCCAATGTGTTGACAATGGTAACCTGGGATCTTCATTCCTTAATGCACTCAAATGTTCTCAAGGAAATGTGTCTTTCTCCTCCCCTCCATTTCCCGTTCCTCCCTTTCTTTCAATCATTTTTATTTTCCTGTTTTTTTCAATGTGTTTCAATTTATTTTGTGTTCATTGATTGTTGATTGTATATTATGTTATAAGGATATGTTGGACCCATATGTCTATATATTAAATCCCAGAGGAAGGCCTTTTTTTAGGGTCGAAACCCGTGTAGGCTGTCTATTAAAGCTATTAGACGTTTTAGAGACACTACAATGGTGCATATATTAATAGGACTTGAGTCACTATTCATTTGAGAACAACATTGTTTTTGTGAGGGTTGGCGCAAGTGGCCAGACTGTTGAATTCACTTACTGTCTTGAGACCTTCAGCGAGGGTCCCATTATCATTCTGAGCCATGCTTGCCAACCCACACCAGTCGAAATATTTGTTGATGAATTAAATACCTTGGTAGAGAGCTCAACTTGGTATCAGCCCCCTTTTTTTAAGTGATTGCATATCACAATCACGCCGCTTGAAGAAAATACAAGCAAGATGGACGGTGTCCCGACTCTCCGACCACTCATAGGGGGCTCCATCACTGCGGATGTCTGTGCATGGGACAGGGCAAAGGAGCCGCTGTGCTTTTTCAGATGTCCATTTAAGGATGTGTGTCTGGCAAACCATGGCTATGCTACTAACTGGAATATAAGGGGGGGATATGTGGTCAGGTGTGAACCTATAAACTTATCATGGTACTCATGAAGGTATTATTGCTGATTTCAAGGTAGAAGATTAAATGCAGCTTACTGTCCTGAAGGAAAGTCAAAGGTTAGATCTGTGTATTAAAATAGTGTGCCTAAGAGATCCAGTTGCACTTTCTGCTGCTTTGTCGGTGGTCTACCCACCTACATACATTTTGATTGGTGATCCTCATACAGGAACTCAGGAATTGAGCATCTTTACAGATGGGAGCACAATGTTCACATTTTGATGCCCTTTGTGAATACAGCACATTCTTTGTTTTATTTAGCATACGTGAACGGAACATGACACATTGACCCAGTAATATAGTACAAACTGGTTAAATGGTTTGTATGTGATTTTATGGACCACAATTACAGAGTATTATATTTCATCGCGGTCAAAACACCCAATTCTTTTTTTATTTTTTTATTTGGTTGGGTCCCCCGCAAAACCCCTGATTTTTCACCCTTATAACGCCACCCCAACCCCATACCGACCCATTTGAACCCCTTACCCCACTACCCTTTATATATTTATTTAATCATTTCAGTGTTTTTCGGTGTTATTGTCCGCTCAGTTATGTACCACTCTGTAATGTTTGGGAAAATGACTGGATACCGTTAAATGATAACACATTTTTTTGTCTCAGTTTTTATTTATTTTCAATTGATTGTTGACCAAAAAGGCAATTACGCATATAGGAGAGGCACTGTGCAGGTTACATTTATGTGAGTTTTACAAAATTCACATAGACATACATACAAGCAAAGAGGGAAGGACCACCGTTTATGGGGCCTGCTTTTCACAGCAGTTGCTTTAAGTAAATATCACTCTTATCTGACATCGAACTATGGTTCATAGATACAGTCAACAATTGTTTCAATTTTGTATTGGAGCAGAGCTTCAGCAGTATACAATACAAGTATAGTTAACCTCTTACGTTCCAAGGACGAGTATGTTCGTCCTTTTTGCATAGACTTACATAATAGCCTGGCACTCTAAAAGACACTATACAATTCCTGCTAACAACAGGAGAGCCACCTACTGGAACTTCAAGCTGTTTCTGCAGGTGAATTGTAAAGGGATGCAACCTACATGTGTTAAAATGCAAATACATTGCAAACAGAGTCATTGTTAGACAACAAAGTAACTTTGAGCATCTAAATAACAGCTGCAGTCACATTTTCCAGCTGCAAGGTGCCTCCGAGGTACACTCAGAATGGAACCACTGATGATACTTAATGTAAGGGCCTTGGAAGGATGAACGGTAAAGTCGGGCCTAGCCGGGTTTTTCAATCCTTGTCACACAGCACTGCCCAGTTGCCGAGACAAGCACATTGGCTCCAGCTAGCCATCCGGCCATTGGATTCCACTTCATCATACGGTCTTCCGGTCGCAGGCTCCTACCAGCAAAATGCAATTTTCTTGACTAAGTTCTTACAGGGCTGAAGATCGCTCGCAGAAGACTTGCCAGCTCCCCGGCTGCATGTTTAGGAGTAGCGAGGCCTTCTATTTCAGCGGTCGTAGGTAATAAAAACGATTTCAATAAACCGAAAAAAAAATCGATCTAGAAAGACTGCTCTGTGAAGCACAGAGCAGTTAAATCGGACTGTCACTCCCCTGCCTCCGACAAGTGCACGCAGGGGCTGACAAGCGCGCCAGGACCCGGAAGCGGCATCAAGGTAAATCGGTTGAGTGTATGTGTGCGTGTGTGTTCATGTACGTGTGTGTGTTTGTGTGCGTTTTAGTGGGTGGGGGGTCTTTGGAGGCGAGGGAGGTGGCAGGGCCTGAGGAAGGGGTGTCCGGAGGGTAAAAAAACCTGTTTTCGAGTAAATACAGCAAGAGAGGGTGGGGATAGGGGGCAAAGATTATTATTTTTTTTTTTTGTAGGCTGCTTGAAATCGGCAGACTAAAATAGGTCTTTTTGTTAGATGACCTGCAAAAATCTAATTAATGACATAGAAGCATTTTACCAAAGGTGACGCAGGAGTGATCTGCTGCTGTCAATCACGTGCTGGGGAACAATGAGATCAGTGTTCGATGTGCCCGGGAGCAATGAGATCAGTGTTCGATGTGCCCGGGAGCAATGAGATAAGTGTTCGATGTGCCCGGGAGCAATGAGTTCAGTGTTCGATGTGCCCGGGAGCAATGAGATCAGTGTTCGATGTGCCCGGGAGCAATGAGATCAGTGTTCGATGTGCCCGGGAGCAATGAGATCAGTGTTCGGTAGGTGGAGTCTTCACTGCAAGATCTCCAGGAACCTGCGGCAACAGTACTACTGAGTTGGCAGTGCTCTGCCGCTAATGAACAGCACCGAAGAAGTGGTGAAGGGAGGCCATGTTGGAAAGCAAAGTGATGAATGAGCATTCTGCTTGTACAGGTCTCAAACAGGATGCCAAAACCCGAGCTGTGCCTGAACCCTCCTCATGTGCACAGCACTGTCCTCAGCACTTGGCAGGCCCTTCCTGGCACCAGTACCCCTCTGCTCACTGTCAGAATACCTGTACATTATGAGCGTGCATTGTGGAGTTGCTCTTCCTCAGAATAACTTTGCATTATGAGCGTGCATTGTGGAGTTGCTCTGTCTCAGAACACCTGTACATGATGAGCGTGCATTGTGGAGTCGCTCTGTCTCAGAATAACTGAACATGATGATCGTGCACTGTGTAGTCGCTCTGTCTCAGAACAACTGAACATGATGAGTGTGCATTGTGGCATCGCCCAGTCTCAGAACAACTCTATATGATGAGCGTGGATTGTGGAGCCGCTCTGTCTCAGAATAACTGTACATGACGAGCGTGCATTGTGGAGTCGCTCTGTCTCAGAATAACTGTACATGAAGAGCGTGCATTGTGGAGCCGCTCTGTCCTAGAATAAATGTACATGATGAGCGTGCACTGTGGAGCCGCTCTGTCTCAGAATAACTGTACATGATGAGCGTGCACTGTGGAGTCGCTCTGTCTCAGAATAACTTGTACATGATGAGCGTGCATTGTGGAGCCGCTCTGTCCTAGAATAACTGTACATGATGAACGTGCACTGTGGAGCCACTCTGTCTCAGAATAACTGTGCATGATGAGCGTGCATTGTGGAGTTGCTCTGTCTCAGAATATCTGAACATGATGAGCGTGCACTGTGGAGTCGCTCTCTGTCTCAGAATAACTGTACATGATGAGCGTGCACTGTGGAGTCGCTCTGTCTCAGAATAACGGTACATGGTGTGCGTGCATTGTGGAGCCGCTCTGTCCCAGATAACTGTACATGATGAGCGTGCATTGTGAAGCCGCTCTGTCTCAGAATAACTGTACATGAGCGTGCACTGTGGAGCAGCTCTGTCTCAGAATAACAGTCCATGATGAGCGTGCACTGTGGAGTCGCTCTCTGTCTCAGAATAACTGTACATGATGAGCGTGCACTGTGGAGCCGCTCTGTCTCAGAATAACTGTACATGATGAGCGTGCATTGTGAAGCCGCTCTGTCTCAGGATAACTGTACATGATGAGCGTGCACTGTGGAGTCGCTCTGTCCCAGAATAACTGTACATGATGAGCGTGCACTGTGGAGCCGCTCTGTCTCAGAATAACTGTACATGATGAGCGTGCACTGTGGAGTCGCTCTCTGTCTCAGAATAACTGTACATGATGAGCGTGCACTGTGGAGCCGCTCTGTCCCAGAATAATTGTACATGATGAGCGTGCACTGTGGAGCCGCTCTGTCTCAGAATAACTGTACATGATGAGCGTGCACTGTGGAGTCGCTCTCAGTCTCAGAATAACTGTACATGATGAGCGTGCACTGTGGAATCGCTCTGTCTCAGAATAACGGTACATGATGAGCGTGCATTGTGGAGTCGCTCTGTCTCAGAATAACTGTACATGATGAGCGTGCATTGTGGAGTCGCTCTCTGTCTCAGAATAACTGTACATATTGAGCGTGCACTGTGGAGTCACTCTGTCTCAGAATAACGGTACATGGTGAGCGTGCATTGTGGAGGCGCTCTGTCTCAGAATAACTGTACATGATGGCGTGCACTGTGGAGTCGCTCTGTCTCAGAATAACTGTACATGATGAGCGTGCACTGTGGAGTCGCTCTGTCTCAGAATAACGGTACATGGGGAGCGTGCACTGTGGAGTCGCTCTCTGTCTCAGAATAACTGTACATGATGAGCGTGCACTATGGAGCCGCTCTGTCTCAGAATAACTGTACATGATGAGCATGCATTGTGGAGTCGCTCTGTCTCAGAATAACTGTACATGATAAGCTTGCACTGTGGAGTCACTCTCTGTCTCAGAATAACTGTACATGATGAGCGTGCACTGTGGAATCGCTCTGTCTCAGAATAACGGTACATGATGAGCATGCATTGTGGAGTCTCTCTGTCTCAGAATAACTGTACACGATGAGCATGCATTGTGGAGTCGCTCTGTCTCAGAATAACGGTACATGGTGAGCGTGCATTGTGGAGTCGCTCTGTCTCAGAATAACTGCACATGATGAGCGTGCACTGTGGAGCCGCTCTGTCTCAGAATAACTGTACATGATGAGCGTGCATTGTGGAGTCGCTCTCTGTCTCAGAATAACTGTACATGATGAGAATGCACTGTGGAATCGCTCTGTCTCAGAATAACCGTACATGATGAGCGTGCATTGTGGAGTTGCTCTGTCTCAGAATAACAGTACCTGATGAGCATGCATTGTGGAGTCGCTCTCTGTCTCAGAATAACTGTACATGATGAGCGTGCACTGTGGAATCGCTCTGTCTCAGAATAACTGTACATGATGAGCGTGCATTGTGGAGTCGCTCTCTGTCTCAGAATAACTGTACATGATGAGAATGCACTGTGGAATCGCTCTGTCTCAGAATAACCGTACATGATGAGCGTGCATTGTGGAGTTGCTCTGTCTCAGAATAACAGTACCTGATGAGCATGCATTGTGGAGTCGCTCTCTGTCTCAGAATAACTGTACATGATGAGCGTGCACTGTGGAATCGCTCTGTCTCAGAATAACGGTACATGATGAGCGTGCATTGTGGTGTCGCTCTGTCTCAGAATAACGGTACATGATGAGCGTGCATTGTGGAGTCGCTCTGTCTCAGAATAACGGTACATGATGAGCGTGCATTGTGGAGTCGCTCTGTCTCAGAATAACTGTACATGATGAGCGTGCACTGTGGAGCCGCTCTGTCTCAGAATAACGGTACATGATGAGCGTGCATTGTGGAATCGCTCTGTCTTATCCACAAAGGGATTCTTCTTTGCTACATGGGAGCTAGGCCACACGCTGAAAGTAACACAAGTATCTAAGTGTGCATTGCCATTCTAACTTGTGTGAAGGACTTCCCACACTTCTCTTCCCCCATAAATACAGCCCCTCTCTTTTTTCCGCTCCTCACAGAAAATCCTTCAAACTTCCATTAATAAAATCGATCAAAAACCCTCAGGGGCAGTCTCCAACCAGAGTGACTTTGCCGGCAGACTTGGTTCAACCCTGCAGAACTCGTTTGATGCTCTTTTTGAGTATGTTCAGGTGCAATAGTAAGATACACCTCTCCAGTTGTCTCCTCTGTGATATCTCAGGAGAGGAGTCAGACTTCCACTTCTCTGGAACTTTGGCCCCTCCACTTCCTGAGACTCAGGTGGAGCATACTGAGGGTTCATTATATCATCGCCTCCAGCTCCTCAGCTGCTTCTTCACAAAACTGCATGCACCCATTTTGGCCAAACAATCTACAAGAAAAACAAGGTGCAACGTGGCCGTGAGACCATCCATTTGGCACATCTCAAAATACCACCCAAAATGCCAACAATGGGGAGCAGTTACACACACTTTATGTCCATGCAACCCATAGACAACTGGAACGAGTTACAATATGTGTATGATCACACTCTTGTGTGTTACTAAGATATACTGATCTTGGAAGGATGAAAGGTTGAGTCAGACATGCAGAGGTTCGACCCTGGAGCTAAATTGGAAGCACGTCTTCGCAAGAACAAAATTGCACAGGCAACTAGGACAAATGAGAAGTTTGCCTAGACCAGTTGTCTAGGCCCACCTAAAACACTGGTGACCGATCTACAAAGAACATTTGCGTGCGTCGTCCTTGCGTGTGTGCGCGGTTTGATGGCACCTCAAATGTGCGATTTGATTTCACACAGATCTGCAATTTTATGTGCAGTTTCAGGTCGCGTCCTCTTTAACAGCCACATTGCATAGGGGAAACGGGTGTGCCTATACGAGTGGCAGGCCCTATTAAGGCTGTAGGGAAGACCTTCATTGTCCCGTCATAAATAGAATAATTTCTCTTTCTAAAAAGGGTCAGATAGGTAAAAAAAGAATTGACATGGTAAATTGGTCTTGTTATAAATGTATAGGGTAATCTTTTTTTGCCATTCCTTTGGAAGAGAAAAACAACCCTATCGAAATAGAAGAACATACATTTCTATAGGGTAGCAAAATCATCAAAAAGCTCTATGGGTGGTTGTAACATTATATTTAGAGTCCTACGGCGGATGGCAGGTTCATGGAGTGTGGTAGATAATATTTTCCTGTTTTTCATGAACCGTCTGGACCACATTAAAAATAGAAAAGGTACTTTTTCTAACAGGGATCAGGGATGGGTCCTTAAGAAAATGGCACAACCAGCATAAGCCAGAAATGTCACAACCAGCATAAGCCAGCCCACCCCTGCAGGTCGCTAAATATAATTTTATAACCACTAATACACAGAGTTTTAAACACTAGCTTGGAGCCATAGTAAGAGATATGTATCCTTGTTTTGATGGTCCGGTCAACATATTTAAACTACTTGTGCAATTACATTTAGGGCTGTCCAAGGGAGTGCAGGTTCTTACAGGTCTGTGTTTATTGTTTTTGTTTAAGGTCCCTCTACAGGTCCCCCAAAGCATGCCAGCAGGTATAGGTTTGTAAATGTAGAGGGTATGATTTGTTTGTAGGGATCCTGTGGGACAAGAAAACTATGAAAAACAGCCCTATTGGCTTTGCCAATGTTTATCTATGATGGATTGTGGTCGCTGCTACAGCCCATGAGTATGATGTGATTATGGTGTTTATCCCCCCATTGCAAGGGCTGGAAAGGGGGTTAATTACCGGGCAGCCAAAGTTACCGACCCGAGCGAAGCAAGGACGGATAACGAGGGCTCTGGGACATTAACCCCTGTTCCAGGTCTTTGAACGATGGATAAGGCTATTAGCATTCCGGGTTGCCAAAGCGGTAACCCTGGTTGCTAAAAAAAAAGCATTTCACTTCGTTCAACAGGACGTCCTGTTGAACGAAAGAAAATACTTTACAAAGATGGCCACCATGGAAAGGGATACAGAGCCCCTCTTCCCTTTCCATGGTGGCCGTTGGCAGTAGAGCAGAAGAGCTGTGGCGGCAAGTGCTGCCCAACCGGAATAAGGTAAGTTGGGGGGGGATAAACAAAGAAAACGGGACGGAGGTGTAAGTGATTTCAATCCAGAACTCCAACTAAGTCAATGCCTAGTATGGGATGCCTAATGGAAACCCTTATTTATATATTTTTATGTCAAAAGTTTGTTTAATTCTGGATGATGTACCCTTATATAACGCCCCTCTCTTTGAATTCCCCCGGTCTCACTGAACCAAGAAATAGGTTTGTTTTGCAAATTAAAAGATTTATTTGGAGAATTGAACAATATATAGATTACACTTTCATGATTATGAATAATATCTGAATATCACACTGATGAATATGAACAGTGATCAGCAGTGGGTAATATTACAATATCAACAATCTCTTCAATCAGTTAGGAGTAGGAATAGGAAGAATAATCTAGCAGAGAATACTTTGTATGGGTTCAAGAAATTGCAATGATAGGAAGGAATGCAACACAGAAATAAAACTTGATATGACTTCAATCAAAGACAATGAGATCACTCTTTCCCCCCGTTATTACTCACTCCCCCCCACTATGCAATATGAAGAGATGGAATTAGGGCACACAGGTATCAGGAATAACAATCCACAATTGCAGTTTCAATCCCACTTCCCCCCAGCAAGCTTAGAGAGAACAGGAATGCTTTAAAAACAGGTTAAAATGCTTTTGAATGTGATTTGCAATAAATGGGAAAATGCTAAAATTGATTTTAATTCGCTAAATGGGATTCAGAACTAGTGAGAGTTACTTTGGATAGGTTCAGGTCAACACTAGCAATGATTATAGAATGATCAGCAGATGGAAAATGAAATTCCGAAGTCGAAAGCAAGAAATAGCTGTTTTTCTATGGAGTGAAATTTAGCCAAATTGCAAATCGTGGCAACTTTTCCACGTGCGGGAAATGCGATTGTGGAAAAACTATAAGGAATTGGAATGTCGTTTTGTGTTCGTTTGAAAGCTGAGGATCTTGGCTTCAAAATGCGTTTCTAGGACGGATGGTTCAAAAGTTACAGAGGTTTTTGTGAAGGTCGATTTTTCTGAAACAGAGTCAAGATTTCAAAATGACAGATTGCGATTTAAAGATTCGGAACCAATATGGACTTATACTAAGGGGCTATGAAAGTACAAGATACCCAATGGGACACCGGGACAACCACCAGAACAGGGCGCCTTCCACTCTGGTTGTTGTGCGCCAAGACACTTGACTTTCTTCAAAATATCAGCGCATAGATGATAATCACTACAGTTATCACACACAATATAATGAGAAGAATTCAGGATAGACACAAGATTCTATAATGGATAGGTTGAAATGGATTGAATGGGATTACTTTAAACCAAGAGATGACTATAGACAGTTCTAGAGTAAATACTCACTCCTATGGCTTTGGAATGGAATGGACCCGTCAAAGATCTGGTCAAGGGTTTGGACATCACTCGCCACCGGACAGGATTCAGGGCACCTGGACTCTGCTCTCAGCAAGGCACTCTGGTCTGCGCGGCCTCTTGGACTGGATCTGACGGTTTCTGGATTACAGCTCTACTGAACGGATCTGAATCTTGGTTCTAGCACGGGGTTCTTGGCCAGAAGCAAAACAGCTCAGCAAGGCTGTTGAATGGTTTAGTTAGGCCCCGTGGAAGTTTAGGGGTTAGAATTAGGTTGCAAAAGATTCTGAGGCCTGCTGAAAAAGGGTTCAGCTTCTTGGGTTAGGCCTCTCTGCTTCAAAGTTCTAGAGTTTGGTTCTAGAGTCTGGTCTCTGGATCTATGTCTGGAGCCTGGATCTTCCTGCAGGGTGCTTCACTAAGAAATCAGTTGAGGAGTGGAAAATGTGTGTCTCTGGGTCCTCAACAGTCCCTATTTATCCATTTCCAAAGTGGGTGGGGAGGCTGATTATCTATGCGCAACCCTCTAAGGATCTGATAGGTCAGAGGATTTCCCCTCTCCTGATTTGAGACAGGAGCAGTGTGTCATATGTGTCAGAGTGACACTGTGTTTATGGCCCAAAGGAAATCCCCCCCTTTGCTTTTACTTAGGAAATCTATTTTTCCCAAAAAACATATTTCCAAGATACACAAGTTGTTCATAATACATAATTACATGACAGATTGCCTACGGTACATTTCTGTCCGACTCTCATTTTCCTACAAGCTATGGTTCATAAATGACAACTTTTTTGCGCTTTTGGTGGGTTTCTCAATGTTAGTTCTGAACCAATTTTTATACATGCATGCACGTCCCATCCAGGCACATTCCTCTAATTTTTCATGTTCCTAACAGAAACACCATGGCTACAATATGAATAATTTCCGGGGTTCAGTCTCAGAACATCACACAGATTACAGTTTAGTCTTAAACTGTGAGTGAATTTTCCATTTTAACAATCTCTAAGTTTCATATTTTTGTCAGTTCAGTACACTTTGCTATAAGCATATTTATAAAACATACATTTACTTCCACTTCAATCCACATTTTCAGTCTGGCCCGCCTCCAGAGCTGGGCTGAGTCAGAGGGTCACATGGCTTGCCTTCCTGCCAGAGCAGTTGTGGTCCTTCACACCCGAATTAGCATTCCTATTCAGTCCAAGGAAGCCATTCTTTCTTGGTCAGGGCAGCAAAGGAAATCTCCTCCCCTTCTGATTAACATGCCAATGCGAAATGCTCTCCTTTTGGTGGGAAGGAACCTGGTGTGAGTTTCTCAGGTGAAGAAGGCCTCTTGGAAGTTTTAACTGAATCAGGTTACCTTCTGGTCATTTGTAACATAGTTCCTTGTGAATAAAATAAGCAAACCCATCTTTACTTCCAGTCCTTTTTCAACATGAAAATCAATGTGTGGCACTCTTATATGGCATTTTGATGGAAATCTCTTATTTGGCATAGTTTGAGTTCAGTGTTCAAATTTACACATGATAGGTTTTAAACCGCTGGCTTCTGACAGGGGTGACTAACGGTACTACACCCATTTTTGACATATTTCTTTCAGCAAGCAATCTTCAATGTGGATTTTCCTCTGATAAGTGTACTTCTGTGGACATCGTATTCATGTGGATTCTTGGAGTATAATGATGTTCAACACCCAACAAGGAGGTTGGATCTTTTTGGGTGGTTTGTGAGCCATGATTTTTGCAATTTTGACAACCAATAAAAACTGATTTTTAAAACAGCTCTGTGTTTCTCTTGCAATGATTTAGCTCTGTGGGTAGCCAAGTGATGGGTTTTGGCAGTGGTCTCCTGTGTTACCACTGACATAGGCAAAAGTGGATGGCGGCCTATTTTTCAGATTTTTAATGCGCACTTTCTGGTGATTTTTAGCGAGCAGCATGCTTTCCGGCAGCCGTTATGATGTTTCTGCTGCAAGCAATGCACAGTAATGTTGCAGGGCTTGGACTAGTGGGTTGAGACATCCCACAGAGGGTTGAGGGAAAATGGCGGAGGGGGAGCTGGCCCTCAGGCAGCAAGGAATGCAGGCTTTCATCAGTGGTTCAAACACGCATTCCTAGCCACCTGATTGGCTGGCACCCCCCACCAGGGTGCTAATAAATGAACACTGTGACTTTGATGTGGATAGTGTACACCTTCCATGTCTTTTTTATTTTGTCCCAGGCTCTGCGGGAAGGCGGTATTTTGCTGCAGCAACGGGGACTCCTTAATTCAGAATCTCTGGCAGACGGGGTACCTCTGGAGAACCTTGACTCACTCTGGTTAGATGTTTAAGATCAAAGGTTCTATCCTCTATAATTTTTTAACTCCTCCCTCCTCGCTGCCTCTACAAAAGAGTGACGCCATCATCTGGCACGACGAGTAGGCAAAAATTACGGTATTTTGCCAAATGGCCAAAGGGAACCTCGATACATACAAAGAAGCATTGCTTTCTGTTGCCCTTGACATACCATACTCCTACGTCGCCTCTTGTATGTCTATCAAAGACACTGCACCGGCACAGCAGTCACTGCTAACAGGCCTTAGCCTGAGGACTTAGGATAGGTCATATAGCATCCAATATATCTTTTAGAAATGAATTAAACCACTGGAGAGCATGGTTAACTCAATTGTGTTGACGTCCGCAAAGATGTACAGCAACACTAAGAGGCAGATTTTCCCTCCTTTGATGAAGTCGGAAGGTTCGCTCATTCCTCCGAGAGCAGAGGTTCAGTGCCATTGTGAGGTTTAAATCCTGACTGAACAGGGAGAAGCAGCACATGAGTGTCATTGCAGCAATACAGTTGAGAGTGTAACGCTCACCTGATTCTCGCAGAGGCGCCGGTCTTGACTGGGCGACTACCGTATCTTCAAAGGTGATGTGTAGCACCCGGTTGGCTCTTTGGGCTGGATCTCTGTGCACTGTATGCCTGACGTGTAGAGTAAGATGTCTGCAGATAGAAAATATGGGGTTAATGAACTGGGGTTATTGGGGTGTCCCTATCTCTTTCCTCTTCTCCTCTCCGGTAGACCCCCAAAGGTTAACGCTCTCACCTTAGGTAAGTGAATGCCGAGCTCTCCATCTGCCTCGGGGCAGGGTGCTGTAGCCAGTTTCTTCACTGGATAGGTAGCACAGGCCTCTTGACTTCAGAGGACTGCTGTCCGTCGTTTACTGCACGAACGGTAAGTTTCGAGTCATTCAAATGTCTTTTTAAAGTCTTTAGTAATGATGTCTCTTGTTTTGCAGGGTTCCGGCGATGGCGGATGACGGGCTGAAGTGAGTTGAAGATGGAGCTTGTGTGATGAATAGAAGCGCCTGGAAGCACGTGAGTAAGCGCTTGTTGCCTGCTTCACGATGCGCTCTAACTGTCTTTTTATTTTGCAGGTACGAGTTCGGAGCGGCTGCAGGGTGCCGGAATACCCACTGGATTAGATGCGGAAAGGAGTAATGGCACGTGAGTATTTAAGTTCCCCAATGTCTTTAAACGCACCTTGTTTTGTCTTTCCGATGCGGGATGCAGCGCCGAAGGCCTCCGGAGCGTGCGAAGAGTTGGTAAGCTTTTGTCTTTCAGATGCCGGAATGCAGTATGAAGACCTCCGGAGCGCACGAAGAGTAGGTAAGCCTTTGCCTTTCAGATGCCGGAATGCAGTGTGAAGACCTCCGGAGCGCACGAAGAGTAGGTAAGCCTTTGCCTTTCAGATGCCGGAATGCTAACCTGTTCTTTCTTGTCTTTATAGGTGTTGCTGAAGACTGGATTCAGGATGGTAAGCCTTTTTCCTTAGGCCCAGGACTGGATGCAGAAGACACGATGAGCGTCCTGCTGCAGAGGGTGCAGAATAACGCAAAGCAAGATTCATCCACCGGGTGTGGTTTAAATAGCCTCCTGTAGTGCTTAGGTGTCTCCTTCCACAGCCACGCCTAAGTAAGAAAAGAGTTCCTGGTAAGAAAAGAGTTCCTGCCTTCCAGAAGAGTTCCAGTGTTCTAAATCTAGGGAGTGGCTCCAGCCCCACCCAACAGGAAAAGTAGTTCCAAACAGAAGAGGATCAGAGGCTCAACTGGCAGGCAAGTAAGCAGCATGGTCTGCTGCAGGTAAGTCCACCCAAGCATTATGAGCCCGGCGCTTCCAGCGCTGGGACTGGGCATATTTATGAGCCTGGTGCCACTGGCGCCAGGACTGGGTCCAAAAGGTCCCAATTGGGACTGGTTGGCACTCGGAACCTGGGTTATGGATCTGCTTCCAAGGGAGTTGGGAAAACCCTGACCTTTTGGAAGCAGGGATCATGACAGTACCCCCCCTCAAGGCCCCTCCCAAACCGGGCTTCTCCGGGGGTTTTGGCTTGTCAGGAAATGTTCGGTGAAATCTTTTGATTAGGCGAGGAGCGTGGACATATTCAGCAGGTTCCCAGGATCTCTCTTGGGGGCCGTAGCCTTTCCAGTCAATTAGGTAGAATAGTTTAGATTTGGAGATCTTGGAGTCCAGAATGCTTTTGACTTCAAACTCGAGTTCTCCATCCACTAGGATAGGTTTTGGAGATTTGGTTAGTCGGGTTTGAGGTTGCACGGGTTTTAATAGAGAGACGTGGAAGACCGGATGTATCTTCATGTGCGGGGGCAAGTCCAACTTGACCGCTACTGGGTTTACTATGGTAGTGATGGAATAGGGACCAAGGTATCTTGGGTTGAATGTGCGTGGCCCTTTTAGAGATAGGTATTTGGTGGATAGCCAGACTTGATCCCCTACTTGATAGAGAGGGGCTTCCTTCCGATGTTGATCTGCTCCTTTCTTGTATTGTTCTTTAGCCCTTTGAAGGTGAGAAACAGCTTCCTTAAAGGCTTGGGTGATTGTAGAATGCAGGTAGTCTACTGCTGGTGTCTCAAGATCTTGGAGGGGATCCAACTCCGAGGTTCGAGGGTGACTGCCGTACAAAAGAAAAAACGGGGTTTTACCAGTTCCCGAATGGACAGAGTTATTGTAGGCATACTCGGCTATCCAAAGGATATCTTTCCAAGTTTTTTCAGTTTGTTGCAGCATGCAGCGTAAATACTGTTCCAGAGTTTGATTGGTCCTCTCGGTTTGTCCGTCGGTCTGAGGGTGGTGACTGGTCGATAGTCTCACATCAATTTGAGCTGACCGACAGCAACTTCGCCAAAAATGAGAAATAAATTGACTACCTCGATCCGAAATTAGAACCGAAGGAAAACCGTGCAGTCGGACGATGTTTTCGAGAAATTCTCGGGCCAGAGTTGCTGCTGTTGGCAAGCCTTTGAGCGGAATGAAATGCGCCATCTTGGAGAATAAGTCCACGATTACTAGAATCGTATTGTATCCGGAGCATGGAGGTAGATCGGTGATGAAGTCCATAGAAAGCGTATGCCAAGGGCGAGGTGGGATGTCAATAGGGCGTAAGAGGCCTGCTGGTCTTTCCTTTTGACTCTTGTTGTGGGCGCATACTCCGCAGGACATTATAAAGTCTCTGATATCTTTTTTCCAAGACGGCCACCAGAAGTAGCGCTTGATCTTTTCTAAGGTCTTGGCTATACCGGGATGACCTTCCATTAAAGAGTCGTGATAACAAGAGATTACTTTTTTCTGTAAATCTGTGCTGGGTAGGTATAATCGTTCTTGGAAATACAATAAGTTGTCTTTTACTGCAAAGTCCTTTCCCTGCAGATGCCAATTCTGTATATCTGCTGGAGTTACAAGTTGCCTGGCTTTATCCTTAACTTCCTCTATGGATTCTGTGGCGATTACACCCAGAATTCTTTGTTCGGGAATGATTGGTACCGGTTTAGGGTTGATCAAGTGTTCTTCCACTCCCATCCGAGAAAGGGCATCGGCTTTACCGTTCTTTGTACCAGGTCGATAGGTAATTATGAAGTCAAACTCGGCAAAGAATAATGCCCAACGGAGTTGTCTAGAGGATTGGGCTTTTGCGGTTTTCAAATATTGCAGGTTTCGGTGATCCGTAATCACAGTAACGGTGTGTCGGGCCCCCAGCAGATAATGCCGCCAAGCCTTAAAGGCAGACTTGATAGCCAGAAGTTCCTTGTCAGTAATCGTGTAATTGACTTCAGGAGGCGAGAATTTGCGGGACCAAAATGCCACGGGATGCAACTGATTGGTTACCGGGTCCTTTTGTGATAGAATTGCCCCCATGGCAAGGCTTGAAGCATCAGTTTCCACGATGTAGGGGAGTTCGGGGCGAGGGTGTTTTAAGATTGGTGCAGAGATAAATTTAGTCTTCAAATCCTGGAAAGCTTGTTCCGCCTCGGTAGACCATTCAAAACGTTTGTTTTTCTTTAACAAGGCAGTGATGGGCTGGACTATTCGAGAGAACTCAGGGATAAACCTGCGGTAAAAGTTAGCGAAGCCTAACATGCTTTGCACACCTTTTACGGAGGATGGTGATGGCCATTTGAGAACTGCATCGACCTTCTTTGAATCCATACGCACTCCGCCAGGTGATAATATGAATCCCAAGAATTCAACTTCAGTCACGTTGAAAACACATTTTTCCAACTTAGCGAAAAGTTTGTGTTGACGCAATCTTTCGAGGACCATTTTCACGTGTTTCCGATGTTCAGATTCCGATGAAGAATAAACGAGGATGTCGTCAATGTAAACAACAACACATACATCTATGAGCTCTCTGAGGACATCGTTCATAAAATATTGAAAGGCGGCCGGGGCATTGCAAAGTCCGAAGGGCATGACCTGATATTCAAATAGCCCATACTTGGTGCGGAAGGCCGTCTTCCATTCATCGCCCTCTTTTACTCGTACCAAGTGGTAAGCTCCTCTAAGATCCAGCTTTGTATATATGCATGCTTTTCTGACTTGGTCCAGGAGTTCAGGGATGAAAGGTAACGGATATCTATTCTTAACGGTGATCTGGTTCAGGGAGCGATAATCGATACAAGTTCTAAGGTCTCCTTCCTTTTTTGGAACGAAGAACAAAGCTGAAGAAGCAGGGGACTTGGAAGGACGAATAAACCCATTTGCCAGGTATTGATCCAGGTATTGTCGAAGGTGAAGGTTCTCAGGCTCGGTGAGGGCATAAATTCTACTACAAGGAGGAGTAGATCCAGGTATCAGGTCTATCTGGCAGTCATAAGACCTATGAGGAGGTAGAGAATTAGCCTGATCCTTCCGGAAAACATCTTGGTATTCTAGGTATTCGGGAGGTAACTGGGGAGTCTCTGAAGAAATTGCGGCCAGTGCAACACCAGGTGGAGGGTGACAAGTAGAGACACATTCTGGAAACTGGACCGTTCTTGCTCGCCAATCGATCAGAGGATTGTGTTTCTCTAACCAAGGTATTCCTAGAATAATCTGAAACTGAGGGGCCTTGATCACATCGAACACGATCTTCTCATGGTGTCCATCTTGACTTACTAGCGTCACTTCTTGAGTGGTATGCGTTACTGGCCTGGAGGCTATCTCCGTACCATCCACCGTAGTAATGACGTCCTTTACAGCCTTGGGACAAAGAGTTAGATTCATCCTCAAAACCATTTCATGATCCACATAATTGCCGATGGCACCGCTGTCGACGTAAGCTTCAATTGCATGTAATCGATCCGGATTATCAGGGCTAATGAGGACCATAGGTATCACGAAATGCGAGGTCACGGAACTGGTTTTTACGCTCGGCAAGAGGACCTCTATTCTTGTCGGGCGAGGTCGTTTCCCTGCTCAGAGTTTGTACCTTTGGTAACTGCAGCTCCTACTGCCTTCTTGGCAGGTTTCACCGGACAGTCTCGAAGAAAGTGCCCTGAGTTTCCGCAATATAGGCATAATTGCAACTGTTTCCTCCTTTCCCGCTCCCGTTGTGTTAGAGGACCTTTCAGACCCCCTATTTGCAGGGGTTCCCCGGAGTCTAGTCCTTTGGAAGGAGTTGGCGGTTTGGAAAATACTCGAGCATCAAACTTGGAACGATCGGCCTTCCTGTTCTGCAGCCTGTGATCTATTTGAACGACCAAGTCTATGTAATCCGAACAGTCCTGTGGGGGATTCACTACTTGGGCTAAAACGTCTTTGAGCTCTCCACGTAGACCTCTATAAAACAGCGTAATCCTTTTGTCCTCAGGCCATTGAGTTTCCACTATTAGTCTATTGAAAGATGCAATATAAGCCAAAAGGTCTTGATTACCCTGTCGCAACGAAAGAAGCTCATTGTCCAAGGCCTGCCCCTGTGAATGTCTTGTGAACAGTTTTTCCATACTAAGCTGAAAGGCTTGAAAATCATGGAGAACCGGATCATCTTGATGAACTAGAGGGATCGACCAGTCTGCCGCATTGCCACTAAGGTACGAAAGTACAAAAGCTACTTTAGCTTGATCAGTTGGAAAGGCTGCTGGCCGGCATAAGAAGTGCAACCGGCACTGATTGATAAATACTGCAAACCTCTTTGGGTCACCAGAAAATCGCTCGGGTGGAGCCAGAGGTACATTCCCAGGTAGGTTGATCTGCACTGGATTCATAGAGGATGTTGAAGGAAGATTTGCCCCTGATGCGGGTAACGGGGTCTGTCCGGCTTGTGACTGTAGCACTTGTCTAGCAAGATTGTCTGTTCTCTCCTTGGAAATAATTAGTTCCCTTCTTAGAGCATTCGTTTCCTGACGAGTTGCATGCACTTCTGCCCTTAGTTCCCCAAGTAACCGGGCTAGGGGGTCAGTATCCGAGGTTTCCATAGCGCCTGGGCGAGAGTTTTGCGGTAGGCTTTGCGTTCTGTAACGCTCACCTGATTCTCGCAGAGGCGCCGGTCTTGACTGGGCGACTACCGTATCTTCAAAGGTGATGTGTAGCACCCGGTTGGCTCTTTGGGCTGGACCTCTGTGCACTGTATGCCTGACGTGTAGAGTAAGATGTCTGCAGATAGAAAATATGGGGTTAATGAACTGGGGTTATTGGGGTGTCCCTATCTCTTTCCTCTTCTCCTCTCCGGTAGACCCCCAAAGGTTAACGCTCTCACCTTAGGTAAGTGAATGCCGAGCTCTCCATCTGCCTCGGGTCAGGGTGCTGTAGCCAGTTTCTTCACTGGATAGGTAGCGCAGGCCTCTTGACTTCAGAGGACTGCTGTCCGTCGTTTACTGCACGAACGATAAGTTTCGAGTCATTCAAATGTCTTTTTAAAGTCTTTAGTAATGATGTCTCTTGTTTTGCAGGGTTCCGGCGATGGCGGATGACGGGCTGAAGTGAGTTGAAGATGGAGCCCGTGTGATGAATAGAAGCGCCTGGAAGCACGTGAGTAAGCGCTTGTTGCCTGCTTCACGATGCGCTCTAACTGTCTTTTTATTTTGCAGGTACGAGTTCGGAGCGGCTGCAGGGTGCCGGAATACCCACTGGATTAGATGCGGAAAGGAGTAATGGCACGTGAGTATTTAAGTTCCCCAATGTCTTTAAACGCACCTTGTTTTGTCTTTCCGATGCGGGATGCAGCGCCGAAGGCCTCCGGAGCGTGCGAAGAGTTGGTAAGCTTTTGTCTTTCAGATGCCGGAATGCAGTATGAAGACCTCCGGAGCGCACGAAGAGTAGGTAAGCCTTTGCCTTTCAGATGCCGGAATGCAGTGTGAAGACCTCCGGAGCGCACGAAGAGTAGGTAAGCCCTTGCCTTTCAGATGCCGGAATGCTAACCTGTTCTTTCTTGTCTTTATAGGTGTTGCTGAAGACTGGATTCAGGATGGTAAGCCTTTTTCCTTAGGCCCAGGACTGGATGCAGAAGACACGATGAGCGTCCTGCTGCAGAGGGTGCAGAATAACGCAAAGCAAGATTCATCCACCGGGTGTGGTTTAAATAGCCTCCTGTAGTGCTTAGGTGTCTCCTTCCACAGCCACGCCTAAGTAAGAAAAGAGTTCCTGGTAAGAAAAGAGTTCCTGCCTTCCAGAAGAGTTCCAGTGTTCTAAATCTAGGGAGTGGCTCCAGCCCCACCCAACAGGAAAAGTAGTTCCAAACAGAAGAGGATCAGAGGCTCAACTGGCAGGCAAGTAAGTAGCATGGTCTGCTGCAGGTAAGTCCACCCAAGCATTATGAGCCCGGCGCTTCCAGCGCTGGGACTGGGCATATTTATGAGCCTGGTGCCACTGGCGCCAGGACTGGGTCCAAAAGGTCCCAATTGGGACTGGTTGGCACTCGGAACCTGGGTTATGGATCTGCTTCCAAGGGAGTTGGGAAAACCCTGACCTTTTGGAAGCAGGGATCATGACAGAGAGGCAACAGCACTCTCTATATTTACTTCCATGGCTGGCAGGATGGTAATATGATGGTAACTGGCCGGTTATGAAATGATATGATATGATAAGTCATGTCTAAGCGCGACAAGACAAGGGAAGACCGAGGCAGGACAGTACAAACGATCTTACTAGGCCTTGTGACATTCAGATCATGCAAGTGCAACAGCGCCAAAGTGCAGGCGCGAGGGAGAATGGGAAGTGCCAGAGAGGGAGGGGGAAGTGCAATCAGGGCAGCAAAGCTCTCAGTAAGTGCATACATGGCAGAGCAAGTTCTAGGTAAGTGTAAGGAGGCAGGGGGCTGTAAAGGTTACAGTTACAGCCCCCTAGTGCACTGTAGGCCCAGAGGCAGTGCAGGGCAGACTGACCATGGAGGAGCCTGGTACCCATTATGCTCAGAGGGTAGCCATGCAACCACTCAGTGTGGCAGACAGGTAGGTCAGCAGGAGAGAGAGAAAGCAGAGGACAATAGGAAGGTCTTGAGCTGTTTCCGGAACTTCAGGTGGTCCGGCTCAAGTTTGAGCAGGGCAGGGAGGCCATTTCAGAGGGAGGCACCTGCAGAAGAGAGACATCTACCACCACTCTCTGCCTAGTTAACGTCTGACCCTCAGAGAATTCGTGGTAGTTGAGCGGAGGGCTTGAGAAGAAAGGTATTTCGGAAGAGAGAGCTGGATGTAGTGTGGGCCCCAGCCCCAGAAAGCCTTGTGGACAATGCAGAGGGTCTTGAACCTGATGCTTGCAGCCACAGGGAGCCAGTGGAGAGATTTCAGTGCTGGAGAGATACAGTTCCTGTGCTTGAGGCCAAGGATAAGTCTTGCAGTCCTGTTCTGGATTAGCTGCAGAGGGCAAAGAGTAGAGGAAGGCAAATTGAGAAAGAGGCTGTTGCAGCAGTCCACCCTAGAGAGAACCAGGGCTGTGCAGACAGTGAGCTTCTGGGGGAAAGTGAGAAAAGGAAGAATACCTCTTCCTGGTAGTGGGACTTCTTGGCGAGTTTCGAGATGTCAGGAGAGAAGGAGAGAGTGGAGTCGAAGATGATACCAAGGTTTTTTCCCTCACAGGAAGGTGAAGGAAGAGGGCCCAAGGAGGGTGGGCACAGTGAGAGGGGGAAAAGCAGGAGTGGGGGTCCCAATGAGCAGGGACTCTGTCTTACTTTCGTTAAGGCAGACATCTTTGGAGGCACACCAATCCTAAATCGCGGATAGACAGTCAGGAATGAGCGAGAGAGAAGAGGAGGTTCAGGGGAGCCTGAAAGAGTATTGGGTGTCATCCGCGTAACACTGAAAGTTAGAAGAGAAAGCAGAGATCAGATGGGAAAAAGGGGCCAAGTAGACATTAAAGAACCAGGGAGAGAGGTTAGAGGCCTGGGGGACACCCCTGGGGGTTAAGTGGGTTCTCAATTTACTTTTTTTAAGACAAAAGTTTAATTGGCTCGGTCTTTAATGGAATCCGAACAAAACCTTCAGAAAAAGAATTATTGATGCTATCAATGTCGAGGGAGGGATGTAATCAATGGCAAGTTTGGTAGATTTAAATAAAATGAGCATTGAGGGAAGGAGAGCATCTTAGACTGAGGAAAAATGAAAACAGGGAGGCGGAGATAGGGTTGTGTCAGAGCTCATGTTGGTTTGAGCTGCGGGAAATGGTAGACTGGTCAAAGGAACACCAGTCTTCTTAGCAAGCATAGACGTGCTGTTCCTTATACCCTGAACACTTTTTAAAATGAGCCTGACAGTGTGACCGTCAACAGTGGGTGTGGAAGAGATGGAAGGGACAGGGGAAGAGGTCAGTTACTGAACGGAAGCGTGGGCCTTGTGGGGATTGATGGTAAGATTCCATGGTATTCTTTCAGGCTTTCCAAATCACTTTACGGTCACATGAGAGCACTAGATATTCTGGGGGAACACACATATCAATAACAGAACCTGAATTGGTGGAAAGACAATCTCAACATATGTGGCAGTTTGATCAAGGCCAGATCTCTGTTTGCGTGTTCCACTGATCAGGTTGAAACTCAGAAGAAAAATCCCTTCAGTCACTTTTCTAAGTGGGCAAAAGTATTGCTCACGGGCAACCCGTTCACATAGGGAACAAGACTTGGCCTTGCAACGTGGGGGGTCCGGCATTAAGTATGATATAAATCACCAATTAAAAAAAACTCACTGGGCAGGGTAAGTGAGTGATGGTGAATGTCAATCAGGAAGTGTGGTCAGACAAGATCTGGGGAGACATGGCAGGCGTTGATGTTCTGTGAGCGATTAGCACGGGGGCTTCCAGTTGCTCCAGAAATTCACAGCCGTAAGCAGAGATTAAAGCCCCCTCTCTGCAGCACAAGTGGACTTCCAAGACAGTTCTGGGGTGCCCATCTGGATTTGGCTCACGAGTATATTCAGTGCATGCACCCCAGGGTCCTCGAGGATTGGCAGCGAGTAACTGTGAGATAGTGAATTTACTAATAAATCACACCTCCAAGCATAGTGGTCTTGCTATCCATGCCTTTTTTTACAACTAGTCCTGCTCAAACAAGCCTAAACCTCGAAGTACCAGAATTCTGGGCAGTTCAAAGCTCCTCAGCTCAGCAAATCAATTCAGTGATATGACTTGAAAGGTTTAGCAACAGAGCCCAGCAAGCTCCCTACCCAAAGGGTGGACTACAACATGCCCCACTCCCCTCTGGGAGACTAAACAAGCACCCCTCATGGTTGTTGTGTATGTTTTACAGCCCACCCTGCCACCATTTTGTTTTTATTCATAGTGCAAGGCCTGCCCATGCTAGAAGTACACAAATATATATCTAGCACAGAAGGACCTTGTTCTAGCAGTAAAGAAAGTATTTTCTTTCCATTGGTATAGTGAGGCCATCTGACACCATCATTATGGGTGCTGGGCGACCAGAAACCAGAGAATATCGCAGAAGACAGAAGAATGAAGTGCTCTCCTGAGGTCTGTTTGGGCGAGAGGTTTGAACACATCTGAAGGGGCGGTAAGTGCAGTCAGGAGGGAAGGCAGAGGGGGTAGGTCTTGTGAATCCCAATGCACGTTCTTGGTGGGGTTCACGTGCTGCAAAAGGATCGGCAACATTTTTATGAGATTCCAGAAGCACTATTTGCCCCCTCTTTTCTGTCCTCTTTCTGTGTTTGCGCTTCTTCTCTGCACCTCCACTTGCTTCTAACTGCAGTACTCTTCCCCCATTTTCCTCCTTCTTACTGCTTTTACCCCTAATGTCCACCCATAATCTCTTTCTTCTTGCCTCATGCCTCCTTCTTTCTCATCTATCTCGCTTCAGAGTGTTAAGAGCTGTATTTGGCAGTAATTACCATTACCACTGAGTAATAGCTTTGGGCTGTTCTATAACTTGTTCGTCATTTTTTGATGATTTAAGACTTTCATTGAATGACAATTCTGTTACCAATAGTGAGACACTACTAAGACTCATGCCATGTACTAAAGGAGTATTTTAAATCTAATACAATTCCGTTAAGGTTACAGGTAAAACATATCCCTAGCCTATTTCTTGATGACCAAGATTATTAAACTTAATTTAGCCAGGTGGCAACTAAGTGTAGTACAGACCTGTTGGTCTTCACTATTACTATGCCCAGCGAGTGAGTTAAAAGATCACAGAATACTTGGTTCATCAGGAACAGAATTGTTTGACAAATAGTGTGATTTCGGATGCTAGGAATGAGCTTGATTCTACCAATAAACATAGCTGAATTCAAATCTGACACTGTTACCAGGAAGGCAAGTAAGCTGAAAAAAGATGTTGCAAAAATTCAATAAAGGGGCAGTTTATCCTTATTTATCTGAGGACTTTGCTGATCAACCTAACTTCAGGCCTAATTTGGGCGATACTAATACATCTGGAAGAAAAAATAAATGGGTTACATTTTTGGATACATCCTCGAGTGGATCCGAAAACGAATTGGGGAATTAACCCCGCCCCAGTAGCCTCAACTTTCATGGCCAGTCACCTTTTCTAGAGAGGGGTGGCCGACGTAACCGCAAAGGATTTCAACAAAACCTAAAATCACAGGACTAGGAAATGCGTGAATTTCGCACCCGCCGATGGATGAGCATAGCGATGGTAAATGAAATATTACCAATCTTTAATTTATCCCAGCAACCATGAACTAGGGATGAGATATCAGTCCTTCAATATGGCCTTAGTTTTGTGCCTACACAAAATCCTAGTACCATGATATTAACTGGTGAGGTCTGATCATTCTTCCGCACGATAAGACTTGATACTTATTTTGCTGGTAAAAATGATGCACAAGACCCTGATCTAACCAGATTTGGACCTAAATCTGTTTTTATCCCAAGTAATGGGGAGGTCCCAGTGGAGGTATTAACCTTTGAAAAACTTGTGCTATGGGATGTACAGCAGATCACTCGAAATCATCATCATACACAACCGCCTAATCTAACTTTGGCTCAATTTAAAGCCATTGAAGCTTTGCGAAAAGACCCACATATTGTGATTAAGGCCGCAGACAAAGGCAGAAGAATTCCGGTCTGATACGTGAACAAATGTGATCAGGAAGTGTATAGGTTGTTGTCTGTTTCACATTATTATAAAAAAAGTTCTTTTGATCCCAGTGATGGGATACAATTGATGATTTAAGAATTGGTTTTTAAAGGGCATGAGCTGGGGATACTTTCTGATAAGGAGTCCGAATTTTTTAATTCATCTGTAGAGCGTACACCTATATTTTATATTCTACACAAAATATACAAAACTGTGTCATATCCACAGGGTAGACCCATTGCATCTATTTGTGGCTCTATCCTTGAGCCAATATCCAGATAAGTGGATCTTTTCATCAAGCCATTAGCAGCGGATACACTCACGTTTCTGAAAGATACGAGGGATGTGATCAATTTGGTTGAGGGCCTCGAGTTCAATCCATCTCAACAACTATTGGTTGCTATGGACATTGAGGCTCTTTACACTAATATCCCCCAAGATAAAGCATTCAGAAGTCTGGAAACAGACTTAAATAGATGTCTTATGCCATATTAAGTACCGGCTACCTTCTTACTAGAATCTACAGCTTTGCTCCTTCAAAACAGGTTTTTTAGGTTAAAAAATGAACGCTTCCTGCAAAAAACGTGTACGTCGATGGGCTGTTCTTTTGCCCCAACCTTGGCCATTCGATACATGGCAGTATTAGAAGAACAAAAGATCTTATGTGAAGCGAATCCCTTTATCTCCCAGATTGGCCTCTTCTGTAGACATCTTTATTTTCTGGAAGGGTTCAGAGAATGCTCTTTCTGATTTCATGGTATGGCTTAACAATTTGCACCAAGATTTAAGATTCACATACAAGTCCAATTCGACATCCATCCATTTTCTTGATTTACAGATTTTTCTTAAGGTAGGACGACTGGAGACAGAACTTTTTCGGAAACTAACCGAACGTAATACTAGTCTTCGTTTCTCCAGTCATCATCCATCAAGTTTAATTAACAATCTTTTGTATGGTATATTTCTCTGACTTAGGAGAAACTGCACAGATGCCAACCATTTCCATCAGCATGCAGAAATGTTATTAAAAAGACTGCATGCTCGGGGGTACCCAAAGAAATTAGTGAACCGTTGTAGGAAGGGGGCATGGTATGCTAATTGGGAGTCAGGAGGAGATCCACAAGGTCATACGACACATTCCCAACTGCCTCAATTATACAGATAACGTCTTTGTTTTTGGAAAATCTAAAGAAGAACATGACATGGCCCTGCACAGGGTCTGCTCCACGTTCGAGGCGACAGTCCTAACCCTCAACAAAGCCAAATGTGAGTTTGGTAAAGGGTCACTTCGATTCTTCGGTCATATCTTTTCTAAAAGAGGCATGCAGCCGAATCGGGACAAGGTAGCTGCACTCAACACGGCACAACCTCCCCAAAACATGTCCGAATTGAGGTCTGGCAAGTTACTGCTCACGTTACCTCAAAGACTACGCCACATTAAGCAATCCCCTTTGGCTACTCACTTGCAAAGACCAGCCTTTTGAATGGTCAAATAGTGGACTCTAGTTCTGTGGGGTTGGGAGCTATCCTGACACACAGAGACCCCACCGACTCCTCTGGCGTATTCATAGTTGCTTATGCCAGCAGAAGCCTGACGGCCACGGAACAAGCGTATTCTCAGGCGGAGAAGGAAATCCTGGCGGTGGTATGGGCCTGCAAATACTTCCACCTGTTTCTGTACGGGAAGGCGCTCACGGTCATAACGTGCATCAGGCCCTCCTAACAATCTATGGGGACCCAAAGGCCAGAATGCCCCCCAAAATAGCAGATGGGGTTTGCGCCTACAGGACTACAAATTTGTTATTAAACACCACCCCGGCAAGGAGGACAACCCAGCGGACTATCTATCATGGCACCCGACAGGCTCGGCCTGTGTGGGGCCTTCTATAGCCCACGCATACATCAACTACGTCGTGCAACAGCGGAAACAACTCCCGGTAGGTTGGGCTGACCTTACCGCCATGTCCGAGCAGGACAAAGCCCTCCGCATAGCGACTACCTGCATCAAGTCGGAAAGGATCTCACATATGAAATATCAAGCCAGAAATTAGGACGAGTCAGTAGGGATGACATTCGGTCCCTAGACCTGATAAAGGCCAAGCTGTCCATCGTTGATGAGCACATTGTCCTTAAAGGCTGTAAGGTGGTCATTCCAGTGGCACTCCGAGAGAATATTGTCAGGCTGGCTCACGAAGGTCACCGGGGGGAGGGGTGGTGTACCCCACTCTTCTACAATACCTAAGGTGAGTGTGCTTGGCAATTAAAGGCCAAATGTTGATCTAGAAAGTGGAGAAATGTCCTTCGCGTTACTTTTGATGTTTATGCAATAGAGTACGTAGAAGCCAAATGCTGCTCTTCTCTTTAAATGCGTAAGAGAATAAGGTTTCTGGCTCAACTATTTCTCTCAGTTCTGCACTGATCAGCAAATGCAGTGCAACACAAAAAGAGCTCAACTTTTGCACTCATGTAAAATCTCTAGTTTTTGTATACCTGTAGCAGAAACTGTTTGCCGCATTACCTATTACGAAAGAAGAAAATTGGTGTAAAAATCAATTTGCACATTTTTTTTTGCTCTAGTGAAATAAATTTGTATTTTCTTAAAGAAAATAAAGCTGCTTGTTTTCTTTGTTTGCTGTGGCGTGTTCGTGGCTTCCCTTCAGCTCTCGGGTTTCATTCCACTGTGTGCTACTTCTAAAGTTAGGCCTTTTGTGGAGATATTCTTTTGTAGGACTGGAGAGTTGCTTAAAAGGCACAAAGCGCGCCCTTTCTGTTTGAAACGTACAAAAATCGCTCCCTTGACTTTCTCACAGGCAGTGCGAACAGTGTTTCTCTGTCTTAAGGCTGGGCACGCTAATGGACGTGTTTAGGCCACTAATCTTCAAAGACCCAAGGCAAGATGGAGGCCCTGAGCATTAGAGTGCCTTTTTAGTTTTGGCTGGACAGAAACCAATCAATCTTTTTCTGTATGTGAGCTTTCAGGTACTAGTGTCAGATATGCTGCACTGTGGCGCAGCAAAAATATTCTCAGAGGGCAGTATGCTACCAAGAGCCCTCGTGTGGCCTCGTACATAAACACTTGGGGACAGCAGGAAGGCAGCCGCAGAGCATCTCATTCCCACACGCCTTTCTCAAGCAAGCGCTCTAGTGCTTATTTTGCTCTACCTGTTTCATTGGCCTGCCTGTCAAAGTCCGTGAGGCTGAGGAGGCCCTCCGAGTGAGGAAAGCATGGACCCTCCAACCTCTCCGGCCTCATTGCGAAAGGCCGCAGTGCTGTCTAAACATGCAGGCACAGAGAGCACATAAAACGCCGTAGTTCGCATTACTGTCAACACTCAGGACCAACACCATCTCTGGCCTTGGTGTCAATTGCAGTGAGGCCGTGGATCAGGGGGAGCGTTGGAACACTGCCCTGTGTTTCCCTGGATCCCATCATCCACCCCCCATTTTTCCTCAGCCTGTTGCAAGTGGAAGCAAAATCAGGGAGGTTGGCAGAACTGGGCATGTGCAGGGACAATCCCATACCCTCCCTCCTGGGGCCTTACAGGGCTCACTGGCTGTAGTGGGAATTGGACAGGAAGGGCTCTGTCCATAAAGTGCTTCCTGTTTCCAAGTACAGGCCAAGAGGGGGAAGTGCAGAGGAATGTCAGTGGAGATATGGGGTAGAGGGAGCTGGAGGAGAAGGATGTGTCTGATGTGGGACAGGTAAGGCTGATGGAGCTGGGCACAGTAAACTGAAAGCAGGCTTAGAAGAAGCCAGAGCTGCGGCCTATAAGGACTAAAGGGGGGGAAATGGAGGGTAGGGGGGATCTTGCCATCAGATAAGGCCTGCCTTTAAGCAAATGGGGAAGAAGGACTGCACAGCCACATGTGCTGATTAAGCAATCAACTTGAGATGGGGGCATTGCCAGACCCTGTAATGCCCCCCATCCAGGGGTTTGTTGTTATTAGCAGCCCAGCATGGCTTCCAGGATGCTAATATATATTTTTTTTAAGTTGAGAAAAATGGTGTGGTTGCCGTTTCGCAACTTAAAAATAACCTACGTAAAAAGATGGCTGCCATGATCAAGGGAGAAAGGAAGTACACATGGTGCTTTCTCCCTTTCCATGAGGGGAAGCTGGGATGGTAGACACTGCAGCCCAGGTAAGTGAGGGCGTGGTGGGGATGGGATGGGGTGAGGGCTTTGAGGGAATTTGTTGTGGTTTAGGGGTGGGTGATAGTGTAGCTGTGCCTTCGGGTAAGAAGGCAGTCTGCTGCTGCTCAGGGGGCTCGGAACAGGGCACTACCAAGGGGTAAAGCCAGCATTCCGAGCTCCCTGATTGGCTAGGAGCCCCCATGACATCCCCCTCCAGGGTGCTAATAAATAAATAGATATATTGTTTGCTTTAAAAACATGAATAAATAGTATTTGTAAAAGCATAAGCTTTCATTTTAATGTCTGTCACAGCTACAGGCCTGACTCAGAGATAAGGAGGATAGCTGTGTTCCTGATACAAGGCCTTCTTAAATCCCACATCTAAAGCATTCTTGACTCCGTGGGAGGCCTATGAACCGGTCACGAGGATATCATTTTTCATACCTAGAAAGTGCTTTTTTCCTTCTCAGAAAACGCCTTCCCGATTTGCTGCTTTGAAGACCCCTTTCTATGCACTGAAAGAGCCTTGACAGCGCCAAGTGTGGGGGCAATATCACGTTACCGAAGCGGAGCACACCGGCTGAAGGCACCCACTCCTCTCTGGCCACCATGTCCTATATTTAGAATCCATTGGTGAGTGACATGTTCCAACATCTGAGCCGGCCAATGGTGACACATTCTTACACCCACTTCATCTGCTGCCGCCTCTCCCAGCTGACCGTTTAAAGGGGTCAGGCCACGTGTTAGGAGTTCAAAAGCGAATTTCTGAGATGTATGTTGCCACTTTTCTTGCTCTATCCCGGAAGCATTTCAAATGGAAGTTGCTTCTTCTACACCCAAGAAGTTCATTTGGTGATCTGTGTACAGGCACGTTTGCAAATGGCGATTTTATGGCTTCACCCAGGTTAGCCCTCCCCACCCTTTCATGATCTATTACCAAAAAATGATCTGTTGCAGAGATCCAATGAGACACATCCTTTTTTGTAAAAGCACATGAAGGGGAAGGGGAGGGTCACCTGGGTGAGGTCAGTGGCACCTGTGGAATTGTCCCCCCATATTGGCCTGAGCGAGCTCGAACCAACTAAATTGTGTATTTTATCGCACACATTTCAGAACAATAGAGTAAAAAAGCACACCCTTTACAATGGGTTCTGTAGGGTAACACATTCAATCTGCAATAGGTGGCAAGCCATTAACAGTACCCAAGAGCCTCTTGCAACACCTGTTCAGGATGGGTGCGCCCAAAGAGAAGGCGACAGGCCTGCCTGTACATTACAAGAAAACATCATGCTGCCGCTTCTGTAAGTAGATCATGAGATATGCCAACATAATGGGCCTCATTACACGTTGTGCGGTAAGGGTTTACTGGTACCGGTAAGGGTACCGGTAAACCCTTACCGCCTTACTACGAGGTCCCTTTGCGGGTCCTCCCTTAACGCCTGGTTTTTCCAGGCGTTAAGGACGGGACCCGCAAAGGGACCTTGGTGCTAATTACGGTACCGCAATTTGCGGTACCGTAATTAGCCCCTTCACCATTAACATGGAGCCCTTTGGGGCTGACTGGCAATGGTGAAGGGGCAATGGTGGATGGCGCAATTAGCGCTCCCACTCACCTTGGAATATGGCGCTAATTCAGCCATCCACCAAGGCGGACCCGGTAAGGGACCGGCCGCAACCATGGCGCTAATAGCGCCATGGTTTACCGCACAACGTGTAATGAGGCCCAATGTGCCAGTGCTGGGCTTCTTTCATGCTGCCAGCCCAGTGCCCAACAATATATGCCAGCACTGTTCTATATGACACACTTTCATGCAGTATTTTAGTTATACACTGTTGTATTTCGTGCAGCGTGAACCTAGCTCGGGAGCAGCAGAGCACTTTACGCAGCACTTTATACAGTAGCGCAGTACTGGTGGCGGAGGGAGAGCAGGATTTTAGTTATACGCTGTTGTATTGCGTGTAGCGTGAACCTAGCTCGGGAGCAGCAGAGCACTTTAGGCAGCACTTTATACAGTAGTGCAGTACTGGTGGACGAGGGAGTGCATGATTTCAGTTATACGCTGTTGTATTGCGTTTAGCGTGAACCTAGCCTGGGAGCAGCAGAGCACTTAACGCAGCACTTTATACAGTAGCGCAGTACTGGTGGCGGAAGGAGATCAGGATTTTAGTTATACGCTGTTGTATTGCATGTAGCATGAACCTAGCTCGGGAGCAGCAGAGCACTTTACGCAGCACTTTATGTAGTAGCGCAGAACTGGTGGCGGAGGGAGAGCATGATTTTAGTTATACGCTGTTGTATTGCGTGTAGCGTGAACCTAGCTCGGGAGCAGCAGAGCACGTTAGGCAGCACTTTATACAGTAGCGCAGTACTGGTGGACGAGGGAGTGCAGGATTTTTATTCGACCTGCGGTTATTGTTGAAAAGGCCAGCTTTTTAGTGCTTTGTGGAACTGGAGGATGGCAGGTGCATTTTGAAACTCTGCCGGGATTGAGTTCCAGATGGGCGGGGCACGGAAAGAGAAGCACTGTTTGCATGTCCTCTCTTTTGGGCACTGCTGTCAGTGCCCAACATGTGCCAGCCTTACCGTGCCAAAAACATTCTTATGGTGTCTTAGCCCATCAGTGTATGCAGCCCTGATATTGTAAAATCACATTGTCATCATGCCTGCTGCCTCCACACACACACACCAATACTTAAAGATACATATGTGCATGCACACATCCCTATACATCTTCACACAGACACATACATTCACACACCACTCACAAATAGACACTTTTCCGCAGCACTTCCATTTTATTCTGCCTCGTCCCTTGGCTCTGCTCTGGTGCCTCTTCTGCCCACGGCCCACACACGAAGGACGGAGGGAAGCTGATTGTCACCTTCCTGACTGAGTCTCTCTTCCATGCCCATGGAAGTAGGACAGCAGGAGACAATGAGACAGATGTCTTGCAACTTCGTAGGAGCCTGTCTCTCTTGCACCATCTAGTACCTCCAGGTATAGGAGCAGGGGCGTAGGAGACACATAAAATCTGGGGGGGACAGGGGACACCTTGGGGACTTTGCTTTTTTAAATTTATTTATTGTGTTTTAGTCAAAGAACTCAACTTTTTCCTAAATTCAAATTAAAATAGCAGTACGTATTAAATTACAAATATCACTGTTTAAAACAAGCGAAAAGAAGAAAAGAAAACAAGAAAATTCAAGGATGCAACAGCAAAGAACATGTCTTTATATGTTGCATTTCTGGATTTGTCATCTGACTATTAGCTCATGGTAAGATATTATATGATATGATATGGCATTTATAACGCGCCTATACACAAGTGTTTGGAGGCGCGACGAGGCAAGGGAGGGGGAACAACGGGAAGACAGACATCGATCTTACTAGGCCTGGTGTCATTCAGATCGCGCAAGTGCATGGGAAGGGGAAAAGGGAAAAGTGTGAGGGAGAAGGGAGAGGGGAAAGTGAGAGAGGAAATAACAATTACTTCCAACGGGCCACAGCTAGGACGCCAGCTCGTTAAGAGGCAGATCACCTGTAAGTGGATTCCTGCCAAATAAAGGAGTTGCAGCCTTTTCTACCAACTGCAAGTTGCTACTTTTTTTGTGTGGGGCAAGGAGACGTGTGTGTCTCTTGGAATGGAAGGATGGGGGTTTCAAAGAAAGAGGAAATCTTGCTTGTACCTCTGAGTAAGCCCTGTTATTGGAGTAGAGGGACCAGGTGTGTGATGTTGCTGCTTTGACTGTCCTCTGGGGGTTGGGGGTACAGCAAACAAAGAGGATGAGCGATCGCAAGCCCAACCCCTTATAAGCACTCCGAAGGTCTGCGGCCGGATGCGTCAGAACCTGGGTGGGGTGTATGTGGACCCAGGGGGGTGGCCAGAGGGGCAGCTCACTATGTGGGCTGGCCCTCTACCGCCCCTGTGAGGGCCAGGCCAGCCTCTCACGATGAGTCTGGTCCCTCTTATTCCATCTCATGCTGGCTTTAGAGCCTAGCCTTTCTTTGCCTTTGTTATTCTGAATGCAGAGCTGGACTCTGTCCCTTTCTCATTTAACATTTGCTGCAAAGCCTGATCTATTTGATTCTCTCATATATTACTAGGACAGCCTTTCTTTGCCTCTCCCTTGTCTCACTGCTTGCTTACTTAATACATACATCCTTGCTTGAACACTCAACATATTCTCCCTAACACAGCAATGGCAGCTGCAGTCCGCTCCGTGTCTTGAATCGGCCTCTTATTTCCGCTTTACTGTTTGCCGGGGAAAGGCATTTGCCAGTCCCTGCCATAATGGTTCTACCTGGCCATGAGAGGGCAACAGCTACCCAATAATGGAAGAACATGGGCATATGATGCAAGAGGTTGGCAACTGCCTTCCTAATGCCTACACAAGAGACACAACTCTTGCTTTTGTTTCTAACAGTAATTCAGTGGATGAAGTAACGCGAGAACACACATATTGCTTATAAATGAAGGGGATGATGTCACACTTAGTTAAGACATTTTGATCACGCCAGGAGCTAATTTCCAGCTGCAATTAAGCGTATACCTTTTAGACTTCTGGCTTTAAATAATGTTAGTATCACCTGGAAAGCACAGAGGTTGTTCAACAGGGTTCCTGGAGCACAAGGGGTACCCTACTCGTGGGCATGGATGATTGGAGGGTATTCTTGCGCTGGTTTGGAGCCTGGCGCTTACAGCCATGATGGGGGGAGGGGCCTATTTCTTTTGGTCGTATGTACCCTTTGAGGGTGGGCAGACATTGCCTCCTGCTTTAGCCCACTAACAGCTCTGCTTTGCAACTTTATCACACATACCTGTCAGGTGGCATTTAACTCAATGCTACTAATGTTATCAGCCTCGGAAGTCTGGAACCCTTTGCCACATCAACTAGGGTACAGGCTTGCCACCTGAGACTTACCCATGTCTTAGTCGGCATCTGTTGCCCTGTGGGGAAGACACACACAGAAAGAGAAGGGCACGGTGCCCTTGTGGGTTTGTCACACTTCTTCCTCGGGTGGGCACAATTCACTCCGCAGAGAAAGTGGCACATTCTAGGTAACATTCTCCCACTTTGATAATGTCACACAAAGAGCTAAATTGGCTATTTGAAATACCTCTGTCGACTTATTATTGCGCAATCCACACTGATGGGTTTAGGCACCTGTTTAATGTGAGATGGCAATTAAGGGCATTTGCCAACGCACTCAAGAAGCATAGGACACCCTCTTCTTACCAGCGATATGCCATGCTCACTCATTCTTATCACAAATTGCCATTTATCTCAGGTCATGTTAAATGTATTTATTTATTTATTACATGTGTAGCATCACAAAACCCACAAGCATCAAGGCGCAAAGTAAACTGCATGGAGTGGACCACTTCCATTGGCGCAAGTTTTTACTTTTCCACCACAAAATGGAAGATTTTAGCGTAAAAGGAAGGTGAAATCACATTGCTTTTCCACTCTGGAAGAGTGTAAATACCTCGCACAATTAGCGATTTCTGGCGGAATTGACAATGGCTTCCTCTGGACTCCGTCCGCTTTTACCAGGTTTAATTTCCAAGGAGATCCCAGAGGAATCCCTTTCCTTATTTCCAGCATGAGAATCCATGCTGGCAGTAAGGCCGCATTTGTCTGGTGGAGCAGGAAATAGAGGGGGTCCTGGTGTGTCCATTCGGCTCCCGAACTCCACCCAGAAAAATCTGGCTAATTATAAAAAGCGACAGTAATAGTGTTTTCCACCACTTTTTCCGAACCAATTGACCTGGAAAATGCTGTGTTGCATCGGAAGCTGAATGCATTCACTCTGAATATTATCCCACCGGAAGATTAAGCCAGGTGCTGAACACAGGTGTTACATATTCCTGTGCACAATCTGCATTTGGAGCATTAACTCACTGAGCTACCTTACAATTTATATCTCTTCTGGGGCTTTACCGTCTTAACCCCTTAACTGACATGGGTATTTCTGCTAAGACCTTTTTTGGTGATTTTGGTATGTCGCCATTCAATCTCTTGTAACTTTTTTGTTACATAAAATATCTCGGCCAAATTTGGCCCCTTTTTTCCCCAAATGTAGGCGGTCGTAATGTTTCAGACTTTCCTGGGGATTGTGGGTAATACATTCTGGGGTGATTCGCGCAAGTCAGACCTCTGTGGATTCCCACAGGCGTCCTCTTTTCGGAAATGCATGAGGTTCCCTGTTTTCCTTGGTGAATTCGACACCATAGGTCCCTAATCTGTATGTTGTCCACATGAGCAAAATCTGCTCTGCCGAAAGGCTTGGGTTTACCAGTGGGTTAGCCTTTTCCCTTTGCGCCCAGGTAGGTGCACCCACACATGTGAGGTACCGTTTTCGTTAGTACACCTGTGGGAACGCAGGATGGTAGGACATGTGTTGTTGGCGGCGTGTTTCGGTGGGTGTCCAGAGTGAAATGTCCGAAAATTGTGTTTTTTTCCACCAAATTTCAGAGACATTTCCCTCTGCCCACCCACCGAAACACGCCGCCAACAACAGATGTCCTACCTTCCTGCGTTCCCACAGGTGTCCCGACGAAAACGGTACCTCATATGTGTGGGTGCACCTACCTGGGCACAAAGGGAAAAGGCTAACCCCCAATCTAGAAATCTGCCCCCAGGGAAGGCTACACGAGATGCCACCATCCATTTGGGGTGGGGGGAGGGCCACCCCCTTTCCACTAATAACATCCATGGTGGTTCAGTGGCCCCCCACACCCACCCAAAACAAGTTATAATTTGTTTTGCCTCTTTCCTAGGGGCAGATGGGCACATGTGTGTGGCCATCTGCCCCCGGGGGAGGGAGGGGGCGTACTGCCCCAGGCCTGGGGGCTGGATCTGCCAATAGATTTGCCAATATTTGCAGTGGCCTCTCCCTCCCACCCCAAATGGATGGGGGGTATCTCATGTAGCCCTTCCTAGGAGCAGAAATCTACCCCCAGGGAGGGCTACATAAGGTGCCCCATCCAATCAGGGTGGGGGGAGAGGGCCACCCCCCTTTCAAACACAAAAAATCCTGGTGGTCTAGTGGGTCCCCCCACCACCACCCAAAACAAGTTATAATATATTTTTTGTTTTGCCCCTTCCCTAGGGAAGATGGGCACATGTGTGTGGCCATCTGCCCCCAGGGGGGGGCAAAACGTACTGCCCCGGGCTTGGGGGGTGGCTCTGCCAATATTTGCAGTGGCCTCTCCCCCCACCCTAAATGGATGGGGGACATCTCATGTACCACTTTCTAGGGGCAGAAATCTGCCCCCAGGGATGGCTACATAAGGTGCCCCTCCATCTATTTAGGTTGGGGGAGAGGGCCCCCTTTCAAACACAAAAACTCCTGGTGGTCTAGTGGGCCCCACTGGCTCCCCACCAAAAACAAGTTATAATAATGTTTTGTTTTTCCCCTTCTCTAGGGGCAAATGGGCACATGTGTGTGGCCATCTGCCCCCGGGGTGGGGGGCAAAACGTACTACCCCAATCTTGGGGGGTTGGTTCTGCCAATATTTACACTGGCCTTTCCCCCCCACCCCAAATGGTTTGGGGCATCTCATGTACCCCTTCCTAGGGGCAGAAATCTGCCCCCAGGGAGGACTACATAAGGTGCCCCCTCATCCACCTAGGGTGGGGGGGAGGGCCACCCCCCTATGAAACACAAAAAATCCTGGTAGTCTAGTGGCCCCCCGGACCTCCCCACCTCCACCAAAAACAAGTTATAATATATATTTTTGTTTTGCCCCTTCCCTAGGGGCAGATGGGCACATGTGTGTGGCCATCTGCCCCCAGGGGGGGTCAAAACATACTGCCCCAGGCTTGGGAGTGGTGGCTCTGCCAATATTTGCAGTGGCCTCTCTACCCCACCCCAAATGATGGGGGCATCTCACGTACACCTTCCTAGGGGCAGAAATCTGCCCCCAAGGAGGGCTACATAAGGTGCCCCATCTACTTAGGGTGGGGGGAGTGGGCCACCCCCTTGCAAAAATCCATGGTAGCTAGTGGCCCCACCCACACCCACCACCACCCAAAACTGCGTTTAAAAAAAAATGTTTGCCCCCTTCCCTGGGGGCAGATGATCACCCATCTGCCCCCAGGGTATTGCCCCATGCTTTGAGGGTCAGGGGGAGAGGGGCTGCTTACAGAGTAAGCAGCCCCTCTCCCCACTTCAAAAACAGATCCTTGCACGACACACCAAACATACTCTGGGGGGGGGGGATAAATGACATTCCATCCCCCCACTTACAATTGTGGGGGGGATTTGTCCCCCCTGCCCCCCCATGTCCTACGCCCATGCCCAAACTCCCTTGTGCTCACTCTCATTTCCGCTCTTTCTCCCTTCTGGCCCCAAACTCTGGAGTTCTCTTCCGCCTGACATCTGCTCTTCTGCTTCTTTTCATGTTTTCCGATCTGGACTAAAAGCTCATTTACTCTACACTCTTTCCTGCGCTTAGCTGCCTTCCGCTTACGTACCTTATTTTGTTTGCTTTTCAATTGTTCCGTTTTTTGTAGTTGTTGTACAGCGCTTTGGCGAAAGCTCTACCTAAGTCCCAATTAAACACAACATGTATATGGTAGTGGAACTGGATCATTGGCAGTGTTGCCTGCTGTAGGCAGCAGGGCAGCTCCACCAATGAAGCGCCTGCCTTTGACATTAGTTTGCATCCTGCAGGACATATCCCGAAACCCAGCAGCGGCAACCCAGCCCTTTATCCAGTGGTGGAGCCTGGGTGGGGGGAGCGGTTGCGGCTGCCCCCCTCTAACTCACCAATGGTGCCCAGTGCATGCCCAGTGTGCCTCCCAGCACCCCGCGGCTGCCCACCCTGGCACCAAAAGCTGCCTTCATCCTTTCGAGGTCAACTTATAAGTGGGAAGAATTTGCTATGAAACGGTTCAACTTTTCTTTTTATATATTACGTGAAATGGTGTGGTCTAGTGGTTAACCCCTTAAGTGCCAAGGCTCGCCATTTTTGCATAGATTTGCATAATCGCCTGGCACTTAAGAAGACCAGAGCTGCTTACTTGACAACATTGTGTGAGCTGGGCAGTTTCTGCATCTGTCATAAAATTCGAAGCCTTTACAAAAGAAATAGCCACCTCAATGTTAAGTGCTGCAGAACAGCAGGACGTGCTTCTTCTACCGGGTTACTGTATGTTTACGCCATACTTGGAGCTGACGACAGAAAAATCAGCTCAAGATAGAGGAGGCAGCAGGGTAACCCCTGCGGGGTCATGCCGCCAGGACCTGGGACCCTCCCCTGGGGGTCAAAAGGCGAGGGGCGGAACGGCGCCAAAGGCCTAATGGCCCAAAAGCCCGCGAAGGGCTGAACAAAGGAAAAGGGGCGGGGCCATCAGGATTTAAGCAGGCGGGACCGGGGTGCCAGGCATCTCGCTCCTGCACTGGGACCCGGTCGCCGCCTTGCAGGTGGAAGAAATTTCGTTTTGTTTCCCGTTTGATGGCGAGGACTTCGTGGGCTCGGCTTCCCGTTCCTGTTTGATGGCGTGCTCCGGTTGCTGGTGGGTTTCCAGTTAAAGGGCTGGTCCGGCGAAGTGTTTTCAGCGCTGAAGGAACGGGGTCTCAGTGAAGAGGGAGCCACGAGCGCAGGAAAAAATGCGCGGTCAGTGGTACGTGTGGGGGAGGGGCAAGGAATAAGAAAGTTTCCTTGGCGGGTCGGGCCCTTATGGCCCTCGGGTATCACCCACCCTACCTCTGCTTACCTCACGTTAATAGGTATGGGCGCAAGGGCATTAATTTGCGGTATGGTCGCAGCTACGAGCAACAAGTAAGGGTGGAGATATGCGCTCTTGCGAGTGCGCAGCAAAGAGGTCAAGCCTTGCATGTGCGGCATGCACACGGCATTAGGTGATAGAGGGGCCAGGCAGATCAGCGCGTGGGGGTAGCAAGCAGGATGGATTTAACCACTCGATTAGCCCAGGTGGGAAGCTTAATGGGATTAAAAACGGGGCGGGTAGGCTTCCTGCGAGTATCGCGGAAGTTTGACCGAACCGCCTTGGGTTGCAATCGGTGGAAATGTTGATTTTATGGCGGGGCTTGTCGAGGCTGCATAGAGGTTTAATTTTGGATCACGTGCATAGATAAGGGGGTTTGCGGTTGCATCGTTCTGGGTCTTATTTATTATTTATTTATTTATTCGCATTTGTTAAGCGCACAGAATCAGCCCTGAGGCATCGTGGCGCTGGTTACAGAATAGCGCTGGTTGCAGGGAAAGCGCGTCTTAGTTACAGCATACAGAGGCATACATGCATACAGTTTGGGCAGTAGCAATAGTTAGCAGTGTGTGCCTGAATGGCAGTAGGTAGAGGAATTTTAGTTAAAGAGAGAGGTTTTGAGTTTTTTTCTAAACGCTGTGAGGGAGCCTTCTGCTCTTAGAGCGTGGGGGAGATTATTCCAAAGTTTTGGTGCTATGTAGGGGAAACCCAGCCCCCCGGCTGTAATCTTGTGGATGCGTGGTACAGTGAGTTGGTTAGTGTAGCAGAGTCTGGTAGGTCTGGATGAGGTCTGTCTGAGAATGGTGTCTGAGAGATATGATGGTGCAGTGTGGTGGATACATTTGTGGGTAGTAGTCAGTACCTTGAAGGTGATGCGTTCTTTGACAGGGAGCCAGTGAACTGATTGCCTTGCCAGTGAGATGTGGTCCCTTTTGGAGATGTTTAGTGCTGCTCTTAGAGCGTTATTTTGGGTGACCTGGAGTTTGTTTAGGTTTTTTTCAGAGGTGCCGGCTAGAAGTGCATTGCAATAGTCAAGTTTAGCGCCTATGGTAGCTCTTGCTATTGAAAGGCAGTTTTCTTTGGAAAGGAATGGTTTAATGGCGTTGATGAGTTTAGTGCTTAGTGCAGATGCGGAGACAATGGCACTAACTTGTTTGTCCATGGACAGGGTTGCATCAATGTAGACCCCTAGCGTTTTCACAGAGGATAGGACTGGGATAGTGCAGTTGTCGATGTTGAAATTGGCATAGCAGCTGTCTAGCCTGGCCAGTGTGGATTTTTGGCCGAGGATAAGGATTTCAGTCTTATCCCCGTTAAGACATAGGCCGTTAGTGGCCATCCAGGCTTGAATGGTGGCATATATGAGTTTTAGAGCTAGGGCGTCTTTGTGGTATGAGCTTCGGGCGCGTTGCACAAGTAAAAGTGTGTGGACGATAAACACGGGTGAGTCGGGATTGGCATCGCTCTCCTAGGGTATGGGCACCGGTTCGAATATTACCAGCTGGTCAAGTGGCACAGGGAGTAGGGCGCTAGCTTTAACATCCGCGCAGAGCCTGCTAACGCAGGTTCGAATCCCCGCAGGGCCAAAGCACCGTGGTTAAGGTCCTGGGCTCGGCACCGAACAAATGTGGCCCAAGCGGTTGAGTAATTTCTAGGGGCATGTGCTAAGGCTGGTGTACCGGCCATCTTGGTATGAGTTAATAATAAGCAGCGCTTAGGTACCTGAGGTTTCGCAGCACTATATAAATGCAAAATTATTAATAGAAGGTCTCTGTTTGGTCGTGCCACAGCGAGAAGTGTGGGGTAAGAGTGGTCGTGTTGCCGGTTTTGGGCGCGACGTCTCGGTTAAAGGCAGTTCGGAGGAGTAATGCAGCCGCCGTGCGGCACTGGATTGCGGCTGCATGGATTGCAGCTGAATTCTGTAACAGGCGGTACTTTCGGGTACTGCATGCATTTTGATTCCGCAATCTATGGCCGGCCAATTCCAGGGGCCTCTAAATGCATAAACAACTGGTTTGCCCTCGTTCAAGTAGTACTGTGTAATGCACCATTGGGGACACGGGTGCAGGGAAAGTATTGAAAATTTACATGATAGAGTAGTGGTAAATGCAAACAGTATTTTGTACATGGGTTAAAGAATATGGCATGGGGCATCACCAATATCGGGAAAGGTGCATGTAAAGTAGTGGTAAATGCGAGCAGTTTTGAAGAGGGGATAAGAAGGATGGCTGCCTATTATAGTGTTTAGTTGTATGACCGCACACCAAACGAGAGACCTTTTAAGGGAATGGGGACAGGAGAGATCAATGCGAGCAAACAGGTATCGGGCCTGGCATATCGTTCCCGCGGGATGGGGTGACTCCAGGGAGAAGCAGCATGAGGAGGAAGGTTGGTTAATGAGTTAACACAAGTAGAGTCTGTTTTTATAGGGGTATGCGGTGCAGGTCAGAGCGAGGATCAGGGTTTATTACAGTGGCCGGAAAGCGCGCAAGATTCAGGATGAACCAATAATGTTGCAAACGCGAGCAGGTCGCACCGCCTTCCACCCTTAGCCAAAATTGTCCCTGGGGGCACTGGGGAGATAGAGGTCTGCCCTTTTGTGGGGTTTGTCACTAATAAGGGGTTAGTTGGCACAGGGGGCATTGCCGATTTGTGTTTGAGGGAGTAAACTGAAGGGGCGAAACCGGTAAATGTGCAGTTGTAACAAGATGTATCTACAGGATAGTAGGCTGGTAATTTATGTTTGCTTGGTTTTATTGCTCGACTATGGCATTTTCTCTGGTTGGCCCAGCGTTTGGTTTTCTACTGCTAAGGGGTGAAAACATGTGTGGATTTATTTCAGAGGCGAAGAACGATGGGACGGAACGTGTAATTGAGGCTTGGTTATAGTCAGCAGGGCATGGGCTGCCAGGAATTAATAGTCGCCCTTGGGAAGCAGTTAGCAGGCTTTGGTAAACGAAGGGGGTAAGCCATGTGGATTTCTATGGTTTATTACTCCATTGTTTGCAGCGGGGGCATAAGAAATGTATTGGTAAATAAGGGCAGGAGGTGGTAGTTGGGTTGGAAAGTATGAGCAGCCGAGATGGGGTTTAGCTTGTACAGCGGCGCGCAACCCCAACCATAAGAGGCCATGGGAAAGGATGGGTAGCGAAAGCCTTGCGCTCGTGGGTATTATCACCCATCTGCTGGAATGGTAGCTGCAGACATATCGCTTGTTATGATGTTGCGCAACATTTGGGGCTCCCCTCGTTGTACTGTTGCGCTACGGCTTATTTAGAGTTTTTGAGGGCGTACACATCGCCCCATCTGGGTGGGGTAGGCCCAGGACAGGTGGACTTAACGGGCATGTTTGCCGCAGAGGTACAGGTTACGAGTTGTACCTGCGGGACGGCAATGTATTCATTGCCGCGGGCCGATGGTGCAGCTTCCATCGTTAGCCGCAGCTTGTTAACTGAGGAGGGGTGAAGAGCAGAGTTCAGGTTGGACCCGCAGCGGGCCTAAAGCAAGCAGGCGTGGGGATGGTCTGCGGGTGGGGAATACAGCTTGGTAGCTCAAGTCTAATTGGACAAACTGTGCCCCCATACACCTCACTCGGGTGTGGAGTGGGAAGGGACCGATACTCAGAATCTCTCTACACCTGGAAGGAGGGTAGATCTCCACATTGCTTTGCGGGCCGGGGCCCCCCAGTGGTGGCATTCTAGAATCAGTTGCGCTAAGGAGCCACTCGGCTGCCTGTATGGGGGCGGGACAGGATAGCCGGACACCTCAACTACCGTTCTTGGCCTCCCAATTTCAGAAAGTGGCAAGTGGAGGACACAGGCTGGTTATCAAGGTTCCAAAGGTTTAGGAACGCATGTCGCAATTGATGGGGGCACATTGTAGCTGGAAGGGGTCGGGGCTTGGCAGCATGATCACCCTTTGAGCAAGAGTAGAGGGAACAGCACACGTGCAGACACCGAATAAGCTCGGTGAAACTTCTGGGTATTACGCATGTTAAAAATAACGCAGCATAGCAGATACCAATGGAGTTCAGTTAAGTTTCGGTTAGTGCTTTTGCGTTCAGGGCCCTTCCTTCGCTCCACCCACACCCGGGGAGGTGATAAGGGCACGGAGGTAGATGGATACCTTTTTAGGCGGCCATAGTTTAGCAGAAACTGGTGTTCTCTGTAAAGGGTATATTTTAGTTGACCAGGGGGTAAAGGCTGCGCTCTATGGTCAGACATTTTGGCGGTGGTACGGATTATTAACGCAGGGTCATCCAGCAATCTGAGGGTTTTGAGGCTCCTCAGGGAACTCACCAGAAGTCTGTTAATGCTGAACATTGAGGTTAGGGCACGGCACATTCCAGGAGTGAAAAACACGGCCGCTGATTCTCTGCCTCGCTTACAGTGGGACCGGTTCCGAGACAGCTGCCCCGAAGCGAGGGAGGAGATGACCCCATTCGAGGAACAGTGGTGGGGGAGGATTGGGGCGATCTGACCTCGCTGGTAGAGACTGCCCTGGCTTCAGGTACAGCCAAAAGGTACAGGGCTTGTTGGGATCGTTTCATACAGTTCCAGGAAGAGGTGTTGGCAGGTGGCCGGGGGGCGAACCCGGTGAGGGCATTCATAGGCTGGTGCTGGAAGACAGGGAAGATCCGGGCGTGGGTGGGCTACCACCTGGCGGCCTTAGCACATTACGCGAAAGTAAAAAGGAAGAAGGACCCCACTAAGGAACACTACGTCTTGCTAGCCATGAGAGGCGGGGCTAGACAAACCATAGCAAAGCCAGATGAGAGGCAGCCAATCGATATTGGGAAATTGCACGGGTTGGTTAAATGTCTAGGTGCAGTGTGTAGGCAGGAGGCAGAGAGATTGCTCTTCACGGCCCCCTTCACGGTGGCGTTTTTTGGGGCTCTCAGGATCAGCGAATTGGTGCCGGAGAACAAGGCCGGCAAAGGGAAGGGGTTCTTGCGCGTCAGGGACGTCCAAGTGGGAAGCGCTCACGTCGTCATTTATGTAAGGAGATCAAAAACGGATCAGAAAGGAAAAGGGGCGGCGTTAACCTTACAGGCAATTCAGGCAAGCAGGGTTTGCCCGGTGGCGGCGGCGGAAAACTTTATGCAGTAGCGGCGGCCATCAGGAGCAGAGGCGCTGTGGCTCACGCACAGGGATGGGTCCGCACTAAGCCGCTTTCAGCTCAGGAAAGTGATGGCGCTAGGTTTGGATAACATGGGCCTGGCAGGGGGCCGGTTTGGGACGCATTCATTTCGGATAGGGGCCGCCACCTCCGCGGCGGTCGGGGGGGTTAGGGGCGGAGGACATCAAGAAACTGGGGAGATGGTCTCCAGGATGTTATAAAAGTTATGTCAGACCAGAAAAAATGTAAAGATAACCATGGCGTTCCCTTCATTTCATTTCCCAGCAGTGCGCCAAAGGAAACTACGCACAGTGTGGGTAGTGGGGCATTCATTCATCTCAAGGGCAGAGGCAAGTGTCCCAGAGCAGGCCCGCCCTGGTTAAGGCGGAGCAAGGTGGAAAGGTGGCAGGGGCAGAAGTGTCCCAGAGCTGGCCCACCCTGGTTAAGGTGGAGCAAGATGGAAAGGTGGTAGGGGCAGAAGTGTCCCCGAGCAGGCATGGCCGGAAGACATCAAAAAATTGGGGAGATGGTCTTCAGGATGTTACAAACGATATATCAGGCCCGCAAAATATAAGTTAACCATGCCGTTCCCTCCTTTTTGTCATTTCACAGCAGCACAAGGAAGGAAGAAACGTACCGGGTAGGTAGTGGGGCACTCATGCATCTCAAAGGCTAATGCGAGCTGGACTCAGCAGCAGGAGGCGCTGACGGACGGCGAGCTCAAGAGTGAGTGGCACGGGGTGCCAGGGATGAAGTGGGCTCAGCTAGAGGGGCAACTATGGAAATTGCTGAGTAGGCGGCAGAAGCCAGAGGTGTTGGTAATACACTTGGGAGGGAACGACCTGACCAGCCTGGGGAGGGGTGTCCGGCTGAGGGACATTACGAGCTCATTGCAGGAAATAGCAGCACAGTTGGGCGAAACTGAAATTGGATGGTCGGAAGGTATTCCCCGGGCGCAATGGAGGGGGGCAGAGAGCCATGCAGCAGTTGAGAAGTCAAGGAGGAAGCTGAACGGGGCCGTGGCAAAATTCTGCAGGGGCAGGGGTTTCCATCAGACCAGGTATGGCTTGATTGATGGGAAAACACCCGAGTACTTCCTAAACGGACGGATGAAAACTTGTCCACGAAGGAAACGGAGCTCTTTTTCTGGGACATCTCTACCAAATTACTGGAAGGGGAGAAGGAGACAGGAAGAAGGGGAGCCACAGTGGGCGAGAACCCACTCAGTGGCGTGGCGGTGTTTGGGCAACCAAGCACAAATGATAGACTCCGGACGAGCCAGAAGGAAACGGAATGGGTCTTCGCTCTTCCGGACCAGCGCCTCTTGGGGGCCTAAACGGCGGGGGCGTCTGGTAGGGACAAATAAGGCTCAGCTTCCCCCAAAAACAAACGGCGCTCTCCCCACCACGGACACCTGCACGGGCAGGATTGGAACAGGTACAATGGGTCGGGGGAGTTGGGGGCCTACTATACCAAGTATAGGGGGAAGCAAAGGAAATCCGGCAAGCAAGCGCCACATGGACAGAATGAAGTTCACAAATTTGTACAAATAATTCTGTTGTCATGGAAATAAAACTGCGGCCAAGTTTGCCATTTGAAATTCTGTGTCATGCCAATTTGTGGGGATAAGGAGTAATGCATTGGGGTGCATGCGCAAAGAATAATTGGCAGTAAAGGCAAATGGACGGCTGCAGGGGTTATGGAGCTGACGACGGAAAAATCAGCTCAAGATGGAGGAGGCAGCAGGGTAACCCCTGCGGGGTCATGCCGCCAGGACCTGGGACCCTCCCCTGGGGGTCAAAAGGCGAGGGGCGGAACGGCGCCAAAGGCCTAATGGCCCAAAAGCCCGCGAAGGGCTGAACAAAGGAAAAGGGGCGGGGCCATCAGGATTCAAGCAGGCGGGACCGGGGTGCCAGGCATCTCGCTCCTGCACTGGGACCCGGTCGCCGCCTCGCAGGTGGAAGAAATTTCGTTTTCCACCCACCCACCCACAAAATACAAGCAAGAAGCAGGAGACCGGGGGCGTTGCTGTCGCAGGACACCCAGGCCAGGATATGACAAGTTGGCAGTGTTTGGGCAACCAAGCACAAATGATAGACTCCGGACGAGCCAGAAGGAAACGGAATGGGTCTTCGCTCTTCCGGACCAGCGCCTCTTGGGGGCCTAAACGGCGGTGGCGTCTGGTAGGGACAAATAAGGCTCAGCTTCCCCCAAAAACAAACGGCGCTCTCCCCACCCACGGACACCTGCACGGGCAGGATTGGAACAGGTACAATGCGTCGGGGGAGTTGGGGGCCTACTATACCAAGTATAGGGGGAAGCAAAGGAAATCCGGCAAGCAAGCGCCTCACGGACAGAATGAAGTTCACAAATGTGTACAAATAATTCTGTTGTCATGGAAATAAAACTGCGGCCAAGTTTGCCATTTGAAATTCTGTGTCATGCCAATTTGTGGGGATAAGGAGTAATGCATTGGGGTGCATGCGCAAAGAATAATTGGCAGTAAAGGCAAATGGACGGCTGCAGGGGTTATGAGTGCATCCCGACCCCATTGCTGCACATACCTGCAATTGGTGGGCTCTGTCCATAAGCTATGAATTGATTAAACTGCATCTGACCTGTACAGTGTGTGCCCTTTAGAAGTTATTTACCTGGATGCGCTACTGTGCGCCTGATGTAATAATACCTGCCCAGAGCTCACTGTCCATCACTTGGAGTGACAGCCACTTGTGTTTAAATGGTAGTGCAGTGCCACGCCTGAGTACAGTAGCAGAGCAATCCTCTGCAAACACATTTCAAATAACATTGTTTGCAGGGTTTCATGTTTGTGAGGTCACATCAGGGACTTTCTGTGTCATGTACAGGATTACTCTAGGTGTGCACAGCAGAATCGGGGGGAAAGACTGCCCAGAATCACACATCGTGCGTACTTTTATTTTCTTTGCATGTGCAATGTGCGCATGTGTAAAACATGCATTGGGATAGCGTTTTTGGTGATTGCAGTTGTTTATTGCATTTACATTTATTAATGTTTAGGGGTGGTGGTTGGAGTGTAGGTGTGATGATCAGGGTGGTGAGGGGGCATGGAGTGGTGTAGCAATATTGTTGTATGGGATGGTGTGGAGTGGGGTGTAGGATGGGGACTGGAGTGAGGGTGCAGTGGTGTATAGGTGTGGAGGTGTGATGATGGTGTGGATTAGTGGTGGGAGTGGAATAGAGTGATGTCTGGAGTGGTGTGTGTTTCGGTAGTGTAGAGGTGTGGAGTGGTGGTGTCGTTTGGAGGTATAGAGTGGTGGTGTGAGGAGGTGTTGTGGAGTAGTGGTGTAGTGGTTGGGGTTTGTAGGCATATGGCTGTGGAGGTGTTGGAGAATGGAGATGTAGGGGTGTGGACTAATGGTGTGGACTGGTGTCAAAGAGAGGTGGTACTGTAGAGTGGGAGGTTAGAGTGGGGAGTGGAGTATGCGTGTGCTGCTGTAGGGGTGAGGAGTTGTGATGGTGCTGTGACATAGTGGTAGTGTGAAGAGGGTGTGTGGACTGGATGTGTGTTGTGGTGGTCTAGAGGTTTGCAGTGGTGGCATGGAGTGATGGTGCTGTGGTCTAGAGGTGTAGGCCCTTGGCACAGTGTTGTGGCAAAGGCTATTGGTGTAGGGTTTTGATGTAGAGTTGGGGGTGTGGTGTTTGGGAATCTTGCGAGCTTCAATGAGTTATAAATATATAAATATATAAATAAATAAGTAAATCTGCAGGTGTGGAGGTGTAGGGGTTTGAAAGCATGGTGTTGTGTCTAGATGGTGTAAAGTGGTGGTGTGGAACGGTGGTACTGTGGAGTGGGGCTGTGGTGGTGTAGGAGTGTGGCGGTGTAATGATGGTATGGTTTAGTGATCTGGAGTCGAGTGGGGTGTGGAGTGGTGGTGTAAGTGAGGGTGTGGTGATGTGTTGTGTAGAGGTTTGGAGTGGTGGTGTGAATTAGAGGGTTATGGACAGGTGGTGTAGAGTTGTAGTGTGGGGAGGTGTGATGGGGTAGATTGGGGCTGTGGTGGTTGGGCATAATTAGGCATAGGGGTGTGGAGGTGGAGGTATGTGGATGAGGGGTAGGGGTGCTGGTGTGCATGGGTGGGGAGTGGTGAAGTGGTAAGGAATTGTGGTGGTGTAAAGCCATGGTGTGGAGTGGTGGTGTGTTGTTGTGGTTTGTTGTCTGTCAAGACTTGCTTGTCGTGAAGATTAGAGAGACCTCCGTCCACAAGTACCACACAGAGAGAATGTAAATCACTCTCTGTGCAATCTTTGAGGCCACAGGTGGGAGATGCTCGAAGCCAAGCCAAGGCCACTGAAAAGCAAAATGTCAATTAGCACCAAACGATCACAGTAAGCATAAGAGTACACAAATGATTGTTCAAGCTTACCTAGCAGGGGTAGTGGTGTAGCTCCTAACCCCCGATGGCCTAGGATGTTGTTCCGTGGGGGACACGTGAGCAGGAACCCAGATGGAAGTGGGGTGAGTAGTGAGGTATATCAGTCGAGTGTACAAACACTGACTGGCCCACCTGTAGCTGAGTTGTGAGAAAAACCAGAGAGTCTGTGACAAGTATCCTGGAGTTGACAAGGTAACAAAAGGAAGTGCAGAAAGCGGGACGCCAAGACAGAGGGTATTCCAATAGAGGTCCGTGTAGCAAATCCGAGATCAAGTAGTCCGTGGTATCAGAGCGGAGAGTCACAACAGAAGCGCAAATCCAAGCCTAGTCCGTAAGAGAGTTCCAAGGTTGTAAGTCCGTGATGCAGGTATGATCCGTAATCGCCGTACAGAGCTCCAAGGAACAGCTGTGAAGCAAGGAGCCGCGGGTGAATTAGCGTTTAAATAGCAAACGCTTCCGCGTCACGTGACCCACAATCGTAGCACATAACCGGGTGACAAGCACCATGCGACACGGAAGTGATCACCCACGGATGCCTTCTCCCATGCGCCATGGCAGGCGCCAACGAAGGAAGGGAGAGGTTTGGTGCCGAACCCTGCGCCCACCGCATCCTGCATGGATGACACGGCCCAGAGGGAAACGGGGAGCCGGCCGCTCACGTGACTCCCGCCCTACGTGAGTAACAGAGGAGGGGAATACGGGACCTGTGGGTACTGTGGGTGCTATGGGACAACTAGATGTTGTAGGTGTGGGAATGTGGTGTGAAACTGATGGGGGCGAAACATATGGAAGCGTGACAGTGTCAATGTGTAGAGGGTTAGGGGTATGTTTGTTTGGTGGTGGTGTAGAGATGTGGAATGGTGTGATGCCTTTGTGGGGTGTTGTAGTTGTAGGGATTTGGTGGTGAGGTGTGAATGCACAGTGTTGTGGATTGGTGGTGGAGTGGAGTGCTGGCATGGCGTGGTGTGGAGTGGGTGGTCTGGTGGTGTGGAGTAGTGATGTGATTGTGCACAGTGATGTGGGGATGGTGTAGAGTCGGGGTGTGGTGGTTGAAGGTGCATAGGTGTAATTGTATGGGAGTGTGGTAGTGGTGGTGTGGTGGTGATGTGGAGGTGGACTCCGAAAAGCAGAATATCCCTACCTGGAACCTTGACTCTTTAGCCCACTGCACTCATCTTGCCCGGTTGTATGTGTCTGCACTACAACTCTCTCCATTGTTGTATTTTTACACATTGTTTGTTTCTCCTACATCCCATCCCTTTTCCTCCATACTTCTGGGACATTCAGCCCTATGGAACTGGACCAGAGCATTTTTTTAAGCATCAAAAACCTCTTGTCGTGGTCGAACGGTTTTGTTACTGCCCCTCAGTCCTTTTCTCAGCATGGTCAGGATTGGATGTATGTGGTGCTAACAGGCCCCCAGGCGCTGATGCCGAGAAGTTTGTTGTTATGGTTGGGTCGGGGTTTCATTCCTCAAGTTGGGGGAGGGATGTGGGTGGGGGTTGGGTGGAAGGGAAGTTATGTTAAAAAAATCTTGGCAACCGCCAGAGAGTCCACACTTGAAATACTGAGACAACGCAGAATCATAGCTAAGGTGACACATAGATCTAGGCCTAGATGGCATAGATCAACTCGAACCTATAGATCAACACTTGTACAATTCCTACATACCAATGTCAGATAATAGCTTAACTTTCATGAGCTGGAACGTTAGGGGTCTAGGCAACTACAAAAAGATGCGACAGATACAACTTTATGCTGAGCGCCAAGGTGTCCAAGTCCTATGTTTACAAGAAACCCATGCTTGTTCTGAACAGTGCGAGAGGTTCGCTAAGCAATGGGGTCCCCAGAGATATTACACAAATTACTCCACTCAGAGTTGTGGCACCCTCACCTTAATACACAAGGGCCTTAAATTCTATTGTTCCTACTCGCAAATAGACCCCCTTGGGAGATATACACTTATTATCGGTAAACTGCAAAATCAAGAGGTAGCCATCCTGAATATATACGGCCCCAACATTGATGATCCCGAATTCTACCTGCACCTGGCCTCAATCCTAGAGAGTCACCCCCAGATCCCGATCATATGAGGCGGCGACTTTAACACGATCCTAGACGTTGACCTAGATAGGTCAGGCTCCAGACCTCGCCAGCTCTCAAGAGTAGCTTACACGATCCTTACCACTCTCCCCAGACTAGCAGTTGTTGACGCCTGGCGCTTAATGTACCCTGATTCTCGCACGTATTCCTTTTACTCCTCAGTCCATGACTCGCACTCTAGGATAGACAGATGGCTCTTATCAGACATACTAATCAGGTGCCTCTCCCATCTGGCTATCCTCCCCAGAACACGGTCGTATCACTCCCCGGTGGTCATCTCACTGAATTGGGGGCATGACTTTGAAAAGACGAGACAGTGGAAAATGAAGCCTCACGCCCTCCTAGACCAGGCCTTCGCTTCCGAACTTGAAGCTTCCATTGAGGAGTTTTTTTAGGTCAATGCAGGTTCAGTATCCTCTCAAGCCGTCCTTTGGGAATCATTCAAAGCTTATACCAGGGGTATCGTCATATCTAAAGGGAGCGGCATCCTGAAAAACATCCGGGAAGATATCGCAGACAGCGAATCGTCCCTAGCCAATCTTGAGTCCCAATATGCTCAGGACCACTCTCCCGACACACTGGTATCGCTGGGCTCTGAGCTTGACAGATTCCGTGACCTTGCAGAGCAGGAGGTTAAATTCCTAGACAGCCCCCAGGCGGTAAGACGATATGGGGAGGGTGAGAGGCCAGGCCGCGTACTGGCCAGGTTAATCCGCCATGAGTTTGGGGCCCCCAACATCCCGGCAATAGAAAGGGCCGATGGAACACTTGCTACCTCTCCGCAGGACATCAACACAGAGTTTCTGACATTCTATACCTCCTTATATTCGAAGCCGACGGCCCCATATCTTGGAAATTGACTCCTATCTGGAGGAACTCCCTCTCACAGCTCTATCTACGGATGCCTCCGCCTCACTGGAAAGGCCTTTCACTACCGAAGAGCTAACATAAGCCATTGACTCACTTATGGCAGGGAAGGCTCTGGGCCCGGACGGCCTCCCCATGGACTTCTATAAGCGTTACAAATCTATTCTGGTTCCGCAATTGCTGGCCCTCTGGGAGGAGGCATGCGAGACAGGTATACTCCCCCCCTCTCTCTGTGAGGTCATGATAACAGTCCTTCTCAAACCTGGTAAACCCCCCACCGAATGCGGCTCGTACCGCCTCCTCTCGTTAATAAACTGTGACGTAAAAATATACGCTAAACTCCTTGCTAATCGGCTAGCTCCACTAATGCCCCACATCATTCACCCCGACCAGGCAGGTTTTGTCCCAGGTAGGTCCACATCCCTAAACCTCAGAAGACTTTTCAATGTGATTAGCAGAATTAATCCAAATACGCAGGCAGTGGCAGCCACACTGGATATGCAGAAAGCATTCGACTCAGTGTCTTGGGAGTACCTGTGGCGTGTGCTGGTAAAATGCAAATTGGGCCCCAACTTTCTGACCTGGGTCAGACTCCTCTACACCAACCCAGTCGCCAGGGTCCGCACCGAGGACAGATGTTCTACCCTCTTCCAGATAGCCAGAGGGACACGACAGGGATGCCCCTTTTCCCCGCTGATATTTGCGATAGCTATGGAACCATTTGCAGACATGATGCGCCAATTACACTCCCACAGGGGCCTGCACACGGCGGAACAGGCTGATATTGTCTCCTTATATGCCGACGATGCCCTTCTTTACATCCGCTCCCCAGAGACCAACCTTGCTCCAATCCTTAATGACGTGGCCCGATTTGGACACATATCCGGGCTGAAAGTTAACTGCTCCAAGTCGGCCCTATTCCCGCTCACTGACAACACACAACCACCTTCTGACCTTAAGGGTTTCACTTGGTCTCAATCCAACTTTATGTACCTGGGGGTATTGGTGTCCCGTCATACTGAGAAGTTATGCGCCGACAACTATCAGAATTACCTAACTAACCTAACCATCAAAACCAAGAGCTGGACTAGACTCCCTATCTCTCTAGCTGGTAGAATCGGAATACTTAAAATGGTAGTGCTACCTCAACTCCTATACCGATTCACCAACCTCCCACTATGGCCAGGCGAGGAGTTCTTCAAGACGTTACGCGGCATAACTAACACCTTTCTCTGGCACCCCGGTGCAGTACGCCTCAAGCTAACTACACTCACAGCCCCCAAGGAATTGGGCGGGTTCGGCGCCCCGACTTGATCAGGTACTGGGCGGTAGCCCAATCCCAATTCGCTTCCCATTGATTTAACACCACTGACCCCCCCTCATGTCCGACTTGAAAAACTGAAGGTCAGCGAACGCACGATTGGTTCCCTCATTCTTAAGCCCGTCCCGCCCGATCTCGACTCAGCAGACCCTGTTGTTAGCACATCCCTTGCACTTACTAGAGTATGGGCAATGGTCGCTACGCCTCACCCATTCCACGGTGACCTCCCGCTCTGGAATTTCTTCCCTGATGTTTCATATATCTCTCAATCCATGGTGTCTCGCTGGGCCGCGGCAGGCTTCTTGACTCTTCGTGATGTCTATGAACAGGGCAACTTTCTGGAGTGGTCAGACATCCCCCTCTCCCTCAAGCGTAAACCATCAGCATGGCTACAATACTCTTCCCTCCGTAAGAACCTTAAAGCCAGATACCCTGGATTTCCCACAGTACCACCAGATGATCCCATAATTGCTGAACTCTGTTCCGCCGACACCTTCAGAGGGAAGGTATCAAGGCTCTATGGCCTACTACAGACCAGAGCCGCCCCCTCTTTTACCAAACTAAGACTTAAATGGGAGGAGGATCTGGGAGTTGAGGTTACAGATGAACGTTGGTCCTGTATGTATGCGCGCACCCAGGAAGTGTCCTACAATTCTAGGTTCAAACTACTGCAGTTTAAGGTGCTGCACAGATATCACCACACACCTACTAAACTGCATCGCATGTTTCATGACCTCTCACATGCTTGCCCCGGATGTGGCGCCGATCAAGCCAACTACATTCATATGATTTGGCACTGCCCTCACCTGACACAATACTGGCGCGACATATGCTCCACAATATCAGACATACTAGATTATACCATAGACCCTTCCCCTATGCGCTACCTCTTCCACGATTTCCCCAGATTGAAGCGTGACTCTAGGAAATTGGCAGGGCTCTGATGGTGCTGGCGGTTCGCTGCATACTATTGGCCTGGCTTCGGCCTAACGTTCCCACTTATGGGCAGTGGCTAAGGGCAGTCACCTGGGCACATGATACCGAGGAGACCTGGGGGGCACTTCAGCATCCCCACTCGAGACCAAGGGACATTTGGCGGCGGTTTCGCAAATACATGTCTTCCTTGACCTCCAATTCAGACCGAGAGTTTGCTCCTCCCTCCCAATCCCCTCGAGGATCCCCCCTGTAATTTGTCCATTGTTGGCCCTGGGCGCGCCACTCCCCTTGTCGTTTGCCCCTCTCGAGTTGCATTAGATCTCGCACTGTACTGTAACTCTCCTTGTATAATTTGCAAATTGTTATCATGCTATGCTTATTTCTGACCTGGTGTTGTTCTCTCGTTTCTGTTGTCAAGACAAATAAATAAAGTTGTTAAGTATGATATGATATGACATTTATCACGCGCCTGTACACAAGTATTTCTAGGCGTGACAAGACAAGGTAGGGAAGAAAGAGGGAGGACAAAACCACGGTCTTACTAGGCCTTGTGTCAATCATATCGTACAAGTGCGGGGAGGAGGAGGGGGAGAAGTGCTTGGGGGAGAGGGGGATAGCATGAAAACATTAAAATCAGCAATTGGGAAATGTCATGACAGTACAGGGCTCCTCAAAAGCCAACACGGCTGAGGTATAGCCATTCTTAATTTGCAGGCCAATGATTGGCCCATTTAAAGGCATTTTACTTCTGGCACCCACTGAAACGGCCATTCTAACTAAGCCATTTTAATTGTGCCTTTCAACCCTCAGTTGTTGCTGTTGAAATGTGGAGTGCTGGGAGTGCTGGGAGCAGGTAAAACACACTCATGTCTCCCAATATGTGAATACTGGAAAGAAGACCCCATCAACTATAAAATAGCTCAGCTGGTTGAGCTCTCACTGCTGTGATCTGAGCGTGATCTGTAGATCGCAGGTTCGAATCCCAGCAAGGCCAACTCAGCCTTTCATCCTTTCGAGGTCAATAAATGAGTACCAATTTTAGCTGGGTTATATTGTATGTAAAGATGTGCTCTGTAAAGCGCTTTGGATTAAGGCGCTATATAAATAACACATCATTATTAACTATTTTACTGGGGTTGGAACCACACATGCACACAGATGCACACACACGCATCCTGTAGCCAGAGGCCGCCCTCAGCCCTGGCAGCGCCCGGGTCAAAACAAAATGTGTGTACACTCCCCCCTCCTCAAGGCAGCAGGGGGCACCAAAGTTGGGGTTGTGCTGCCACACCAGCACAGGGCCTTTCAAATGTTGCTCCGTGCTGGTGTAGCAGCAAAACTCTATTAAAATGAAAAGCATTGGGATGACAAGGTGCATTTCAAATCATGGTAGATGGGCATTGGCAGAGCTCAATGGATGTGTTGGCAACCGGATACCAGTGCACACTGCAGGGTGGGCAATAAGTCCTTTGTGTAAGCCCTGTGGATCTCTCACGACTGTGATAACAGAAGGCACTTAAAGTCAGGATACGACGGTATTGCAAACGCTCTGTAGACGTCTCTATACTGGGAGAGAGGTGTGGAAAGAAGCACATTGAGGGAGCATGGTGCCTGTCTCAATACATATATACTACTATGTGATATAGGTCAAGACAGAGGTGGATTGTTTGAGTTCTCTGGATGTCCCAGTACTGGGCGACAAGTGCATACTGCAGGCCAGGCAATACGTGAATTGTGAGAGCTCTGAAGAGGCCGCAATACTCTGATGCAAGGCCTCCCCGAGGTCAGGCAAGATGTACATTGAGAGAGACCCATGGATATCACAGTACTGGAACAGAAGTGCATTCCACAGATCAGGAAAGAGGTGCATTACTAGGCCTTTTGTATCACTCACTATTGGGAGATGGGGAGTGTGAGATTCCATGGAGAGTTCTGTACTGGGATACAGGTCAGGAAGGAAGTACAATGAGCGACCATCTCATTGCCAGTACACTGTAGTAGTACATGATGCAAGCCTGGACAGAACTGATGAAGCTCTGTGGGTATCTTAATAGTTGGAGTCCAATGCATGAGTAAAGCTAGAGGAGCATTGCAAGAGCTATATTGATGTCTCAGCGCTAGGATAAAAGTGCATACTGGAGGTGAGGAATGAAGTGCTTTGTGAGAGTTCCATGATTGTTTCAGTGATGTTACACTACTAAATCATGCAAGTCTGGATAGAGGTGCTCTGAATAAAGCCAGGGTACAGATGCAGTGCCGCAGCTATATTGATGTCTTAGTACAAATATAAAAGTGCATATTAGAGGTGAGGAATGAAGTGCTTTGTGAGAGCTCCATGATTGTTTCAGTGATGTTACACTACTAAATCATGCAAGTCTGGATAGAGGTGCTCTGAATAAAGCCAGGGTACAGATGCAGTGCCGCAGCTATATTGATGTCTTAGTACAAGTATAAAAGTGCATATTAGAGGTGAGGAATGAAGTGCTTTGTGAGAGCTCCATGATTGTTTCAGTGATGTTACACTACTAAATCATGCAAGTCTGGATAGAGGTGCTCTGAATAAAGCTAGGATAGAGATGCATTGCAAGTGCAATTTTGATGTCTCTGCAGTGGCATACAAGTGCATACTAGAGGTGAGGAATGAAGTGATTTGCGAAAGCTCCTTGAATGGTTCAGTGAAGTTACACTACTAAATCATGAAGTCTGGATGGAGGTGCTCTGAATAAAGCCAGGGTACAGATGCAGTGCCGCAGCTATATTGATGTCTTAGTACAAGTATAAAAGTGCATACTAGAGTTAGGGAATTAAGTGCTTTGTGAGCGCTCTATGACTCTCTTAGTGTGAGTACCCTAGTACACGTTGCAAGTCTGGCTAGAGGTGCTCTGAATAAAGCTGAGATAGAAGTGCATTGCAAGACCTATATTAATGTCTCAGCGCTAGGATAAAAGTGCATACTGGAGGTGCGGAATGGAGTGCTTTGTGAGAGCTCCATGAATGTGTCAGTGAAGTTACACTACTAAATCATGAAGTCTGGATAGAGGTGCTCTGAATAAAGCCAGGGTAGAGATGCAGTGCCGCAGCTATATTGATGTCTTAGTACAAGTATAAAAGTGCATATTAGAGGTGAGGAATGAAGTGCTTTATGAGCGCTCTATGACTCTCTTAGCATGGGTACCCTAGTACACTTTGCAAGCCTGGCTAGAGGTGCTCTGAATAAAGCTGAGATAGAAGTGCATTGCAAGAGCTATATTGATGTCTCAGCAAGGGGATAATAGTTCATACTAGAGGTGAGGAATGAAGTGTTTTGTGAGAGTTCCATGAATGTCTCATTCATGGAACTCTACGGACTCGGGTACACTAGTGCAAGACACAAGCCTAGCTAGAGGTGCTCCGATTAAAGCTGGGATAGAGGTGCATTGCACGAGCTATGTTGAGGTCTTAATACTAGGATACCTGTGAATGCGGCAAGTCAAGATAGGGGCGAAGTGTGAGTGCTCAGGGGATGTCAGAGTACTCGGATCGCAGTGTACAGTACACGTGATGATGGATAGGCGTGGTGAGAGTTTGAACTGCCATACATTTCAGCAGTCTCTCCTTGGGCTGGTGCTTTTGTGCAACGATCTAAAATGAACTCTTCTAATATATACAAGAGATGACTTTATGCTAGTTTGAAAGTAAGCAATGACCATGTACAGGGCTGAAACCCACAACTAAACACTAACAGGCATCTATTGGTTTTGCCGAATCTTTTATTCACATACTCAAGACTTAGCATGTCTTAGGCATGGAGTTGCCTCTGTGACATGCTTTGCCCACACCTTCACTGGCTACATGTGAAAACCGACAGGTTGGGTCAACTTACAGTCAGGTGAGTGTTTGGGGTGTACAATGAGAAAAGAAGGCCATATAATGACATGGTTTTGTGAAAGTGTACGATTTTTTAGTCGAGTTTCTAGATATAATTTCACCCATGGGACGTATCTGAAATCGAGTACTCGTCTTATACTATTAAAGTGCTTGGCTATTATACACCTTTAGGTACATTGGACGAACATAGATATATGCCCTTAGCAATTGTGGGGCCACTGTCTTCCATTGCGGCCTGAAAAGGTGTAGACACATGACTCAGCAAGGAATCCGGTTGAACAATGACGAATGAGTCAGCATTTTACCGTTGGCCCTGTTAGAACACTTTCCCGTTAAACTCAATGGGTGAGAAGGAGAACATTAGATGTGGGTCAACCAGTAGCTACATTATGAAGTGCTGGGACTGAAGCTCTGACCAGAAGGCAGTGTGGTCTATGGCTGATTTGCTTTGTATTCATTTCCATGTTAATGCTTTTATCCACTTGGTCTTTGGTTTTGATTTCATGTATGTAACTGTAGGTGACATAGCCACTTTCACTTTCAGGGAATGCAATTTGTAAATTGTTTAGTGTGACTTACTGATTGTAGCTGAAATAATGCAATAATCAATAATTTGTAAAGAAAATGTAAAAAAAAATGCGAAGACAGTGTTTTTCCACAGCTCTGCTTTTGCATCTTTGCATTTATTGGGTTCTATACCTGTGTTCCAACCCCACAACACCCAATAATTCAACTGTGGGTTCTACCCTGATTATGGGTCTCGATCATAGTCTTAATCATCCTTGGCGAGTTGCATGCCATATGTGTCCTGCTGCTTGACGGCTTGTGCACTATCACAGAGTCCTGGCTGCATGCTGCAGCAGGACCAGCATTGACTCTGCGAATCGGTCGAAATTACCGATAAAAAAGGTTCGACCAATACAAAAAGGTCGAAAATGCATACCACCCAGCGAGGAGAACGAGTAGACTGTCCCCTTGTCTGTGCACTGTTTGTCAAATAAAAAACTGTAAACTCCAACAAAAAAAAACAAACAAAAAAAAAAAAAAGAAGAAAATGCATGCCACCAAAGGTTCGAACACCAAAAGTTCGAACCTTTGGTGGCATGCATTTTTTAAAAAAAAACACAGCGGGGGCTGCCGCCCGCAACACCCCGCTCACTATACTAAACAGTATAGTGAGCGGGGATTGCATGGGGAAACCCCTGCAGCTGCTCGAAAAAAAAATGGAAAAAAAAGACGGCGCCGGTTCCGTTCACAAAAGTGAAAGGGAACTGGCGCAGATAAGTAGGGTGTGTGTGTGGGGGGGGGGATTGGGGGTTTGGGGGTGTTGTGGGTGTGTTGTGGGTGTGGGTTTTGTAGGATAATATTATGTTCTGATGGGAAATGTACGAACATTTTGTGTTCGTACATTTCTGATGAGAACTTTTCGGTCACGAACAAAGCGGCCACGGTCGGATCACACAGATCCTTGACTCTGGCCCTTCCGCCGGGATACAACATCCTAAGACCGGATCGCCTGCACGGTAATGCAGGGGGAGTAGCTCTAACTTTTCATTCTTCCATTAACATCTATCAAGTAAATGACACCTGTATCCCTGACTGTGAAGCTCTGCAAATTCACTGCCAGTTGATAGTAACACTTCTATCAACATTATTGTCATTTACCGCCCACCTAGCAACACGCAAGATTTCCTAACCCACTTATTCAATCTCATCTCATCCTCCCTCAAACCCCAATGTAAAATGATCATTCCGGGGGACCTTAATCTGGGTCTTGATGACCTCTCTGACTCTCTTGCCAAATCTGTACAAACTACTTTAGAAGGTCTTAGCTTTTTACAGCATACGAAACAAACCACCCACATTGGTGGTAGGATCTTGGACTGGGTCGCTTCACATAAGGTGGTGATAGATAGTGTAGCGACAGACCCCTGTCCATGGTCTGATCACAACCTAATTCAATTCCAAAATCAGAGGCAAAAACGCAATCTTCAAAAACTATTCTACTGAAATTCAGAAATTAAAACGTCAGAAAAAGAGAGCTCTTCATCTCTGGAAGAAGACCAAGTCTACAGAAGATACATTCAACTATGCATCTGCAGCTAAAACCGCCATCTGCACAGCAAAGAAATCTTCCTATGATAAAAGAATCTAAGAGGCAGCATCCGATACCAAGGAATTGTTTAGAATCTTGAGAGAGCTGGAGGATCCTCACCCTCGCGTCGCCACGACTACTAACGATTCCAACTGGTGCACCACCAACCAGAATGCAATGCTACTCAAAATTGAGAAACTCAAGAGTGGTATTGCTTTTAACTTAAGCACCTTGGACGGCTTTACACCTACTAGAAAGTATGAAAGACCAATCACCCCACAGCCTCAGTTAAATTTAGGGAGGTTTCTGAAGCAGAAATCTTGGATATCCAAGAGAGAGTTAAACCGCCAAATTGCAGGGGTGATATCTGGCCGGCATTGAATGTTAAATCCTGCGCTGTGCCGCTCGCCCTTCTCATCACAACATGTGTAAACTCCTCCTTTCGATACAGCCACATTCCAACAGACATTAAACAGTCTTGGATCTCTCCCCTCTTGAAAAAATCCACAGGCCAATTTATCACTATTCTTATTGAAGATTCTAGACAAAGTCACTCATCTTCAAATTCAAGATTTCTTAAGTCTTCATAACATCTTAGGTCAAAAGCAATCAGGGTTCAGAAGCGCTCACAGTACTGAATCCACGCTATTGGATCTTAAAGCCACCATCATGCAGCACTGTGATCAAGGAAAAACTGCTCTCCTGATGCTGTTGGACCTAACCGCGGCGTTTGATCCGGTACACAATTACATTCTTGTTGCCAGACTGCAAGACTATGCCTCCTTCTCTAGTGAGGCTTCCAGCCAGGCTCATTCATTCTTGATTAATTGGGCACCCAGAGTTCATCACGAAGACGCCATGGTTGAGTGTTATGTACTATCCTGTGGAGTACCACAGGGGTCCTGTGTGTCCCCCACTTAATTTAACAGCTTGACCCTTCCTCTTTTTGAGTTGTTGGATGCCGAGGCCATAGTGTATGCTAACTATGCCGTTGACACACAGTGCCTCATGCCACTCTCAGGCAATCATATTCATGACACCAATACAATAAACACCATCTTCAACCATAATCACATATGGATGCTTCACAATGGGTTGGCAATAAACAATGCCAAAACTGAGATTATGATTACTGGCATAGCAACCAAGTTACGCAAACTAGACACTGCCTGTCGACCTTTGACTCTTGGATTAGTTCTTGATCAAGAGCTCAGCATGAAAACTCACATCAGTAGCCTTGTTTCAGGCACTTCCTGGATCGCAAATAGGAGAACACTAAGGTCAAATACCTCGTGCCTCCTTCAAACTCCTAAGGCCAAACTTGCTGCCGCGTCGGAAGGCTGTTTTCCCATTGCAGCTCCACACCTGTGGAGCGCTCTGCCCCCTGACCTAAGGTCCTGCCCCTGTTTAGCGACCTTGATGCACAGGAACATCCTCTTTGAATAACTGATGTTCTGGCTTTACTTCTGAACTACGTGCCCTCCTGTATGACCTTTTCTGCTTTATGTTCCTTGTATGTTTGTCTCCTGTCTGAGTGCTTCTATGCCTAAGGGCTCTGTTCCAGTGCTATAAAAATAAAATAAATGCATAAATACATTACTTGAGCCTTCAAGAACATAGTCAAGGGACCAACCTACGACAACTGTAGCTAATTTAAGCCCAAATTTAGGTTATAAGCTTTGGCGTCCTCCTAACAGGTGTTACCGGTGTACCTAAAGCATTCATCTCTGTTTACTGAACAAGCCATCGCCATCTTCTCCATCCACCAGTCTTGCCCTGCTCTCTGGCTCCCCTACATCCCATGGTTCTCCTCTGTGTGATCATAAGAGGTCCTGGAGAATCTGAGATGAGCAGGTGCCTCGAAGGCCGCAAATGCATCTATAAATTATAAACATTTGCACCATGGTATTTTGAACAAGCCAAGTTCCTTACTTATTTGTAGGAAGTCACACTCCTAAAGCTGAAAACAAGTGGGAGGAACTCTCTGAAGTCCTTTCTTTTCTGCTTGATCCCTAAATCTCATTATATGATGATTTCAGTCATCCCCCTTTCCGCTGTGAACCCTCGACATTGTTTGGCATTAGAGTAGCTTTCTCCCAGCGAGTCTGCCCTCAGGCACTCTGCCGGTCAGTTCATGGTTTGTTTTGACCCTCGGGGCGACCAGAGGGTCTTGCTGAGCCGGCTGCTCTAGCTCATGATTCTACTTTTAGTTTCCACTTGTTAGCCATCATGATCTTCTGAAAGAATTGCCTCCCTGTATCATGAGGGATTCATTTCAATATTACTAACACCCCTTTGGGGTCCCTTCAAATAGTGTGAAGCCACTTTAACTTTGTCTAAACAAAAACGAATCTTTTGATTTTAGTTGTGTGTTGCAATTTTTTAAATCAAAATACATTTCAACAATCTAGTTGTTTCACACCAAGAATAAAGTACATCTGAAAAAGAAAGTAGCCCTTATTTCTACAGAAGCGGATGATGACACAGGAAAACAATGAGTCTCTTTGTTACTTGCATCTCATTTGCTATCTATCCAATTTAGCTAAGGTTTTGGAGAAGGCTTTAGGGGCACCTGTGGCCTACAAAGTTATTAGACATGTTTTATTCTGGCTGTGGGTCCCAGATGGGTACAAAGAAAGCCCCCACTGCCTGTTTGAAGGTACAGGGTCAATGCAGCAAATCAGACTCATCACACAGCCCCTGTCCATTCCATTAGCACTGCTGTCTCTCTCCAGTATGATCCAAAGGCCCTTGGGTTTTGGGCTTCAGAGTTCAATTACTCTCCAAAGCAAAGGTCCTTGCTTCTATTTTTGTTACTGTCTTCTCCCCATCCAGGGACCTGCTTCGCCTCATCCTCTCTTTCAGATCTTTACCTGCTGCGTTGGGTTACTCTCCTCTACTGTGAAGGGTGATGCAATAGTTTTACCTGGCACACTAGTCTACCCTGCTTACAACACTCCCAGTGAAAAGCGGAAGCACTTGTTGAGTAGACCAATGCTGGACACTCGAGGGGCATACAGATGGGTAGTTGTCTTGAACTCTAAAACTAGTGAAAACGAGTGTGAAATGCCTGTATGCTTATTCATGGATGCCAGTCCACCTGGATGAATGGGAGAGATGAGTCTTACTGGCGGTGGGAAGGGTAGTGTCCACTTGTGCCCAGTAAATGACCCCATGACATGAGTCTTAGCTCAGTGCCACTCATCTTGTGGTAAGTTGGGTAGGCGGCTGAGGGGTAAAAGGAAATTAATGTGGCGATGGCTGAATGATGGTCTCATCTGGTTGTGCTTTCCTCCCTACTTGTATAATGTACATTGACTTTTAAGATTGGCAGGATCTTTAGCTATCATTTGCTACAGTGCTAGCTTGCTGTGCTTTTGTGAATAGGTAAAGTAATCGTATTATTGTGTATCTGACATCGTGTAGTCGCTGTACGACAAATGATCCGTCAAATTAAATGAATAAATGTGTTTTGATGCCCACTCCAAAACCTTCACATCTGCGTGCTTACACAGGGGACAAGACAAAAAGGCACTTTTAAATCAGGCCAAGAGGCTTCAGGGAAACACTGTCTTCGAGCCAAGATAGCCCCTTTGGGTGGGTAAGGGAAGGCCGCCAATCAGCCCACCCCTCTCCTTTCAAGGGCCTACTCTGGCACGAAGATAGGTCTTCCCTGAAGCTGCTTTGCATGCTCCAAAAGTGTATTGAGGGGAAGGCTGCAATTTCCTGTCTCTCGTTACTCTCCCAGCTGAACCCCAAACTGAGAGGCCTCAAGGCACTCTGATTAGAATCCATGTCTCTAGCTATCAAAGTCTTTAACTTATCCACGAGGGTACATTTCCTGCCACTGTTGGCGTGCTCCAATTTCACAGGTGGGTAGATAGGACATAGCTCCTAGACGCACTTAAGTCAGCAGTGTTCACTTGCAGAGTTACAGCTTACCAATAAATCAAGTCATTCCTTGTTTCAAAGCACTCCCCAACATTACACTAAATGAAACTAAGGAAAATAAAGGATCAAGTGATCTTTTAAGAATCACAATGGACGAAGAGGTGGCCACCGGAGTAGGTCCCAGAACTTCCGGTTCCAAAATCAATTCTCAAGCCACTAGGTGGCACCTTGATCCCACTGGAGGCCTCCAAAAGGTATTTCCTTTGAAGTGAGAAGCTATTGTCTTACTATCTATGGCTTGTACTATTGCTACTTTGAATTAGCGAAAGCCCCACCAATATGAGATGTGGTGGTTTAAATAATTGCAAAGGATGCATTCAAGCGATAATACCAGTTGTTTTAACTTGGGCGCAGCAATGGAAAGTGAACTGCCTATGAACACAATGAATGACAGCGAGCAGTAGACTCAGTGACACCCAGCAGTGTATGACTGCACACTCAGCACCTAAACAATGAGTCTTCACATTCTTACCCCACTCAACGTGGTATCCTCCCACACCGTCCAACACTGCAGCCATGAGTCTTCGGCTCAGTCAAAAGGGGCCTTAAGTTCCTGAAATGGTTTTCATCCCGTACCCACCACCACCACCACAGCATGCTCTTTCCCTGAGGCACCACACGTAACCCACTCTTACCTGTGAGATGCAGCGCAGGTATCTCGTAGCGACTTCCCGGGCAATAATCTCATGCCCTTCATAGATTTCTTTGCACGGGAGCCTGGCCAGAATCTTCTTCAATTCCTTTTCTGACAATCCTGTGTCTGTGTTGTTCCCCAGTTTATCCAACGGCACCATGGTGCTAAATGCACAAATGAGGCACTTGCCATCTAGTAACGTCACTGAGATCCATACGGCCGGGGCAATCAGCGCCCGCTGCGTCATGGAGGCAAACATGTACCGCAGCACGGCCGGGTCTTTCTGTCTCATGCCCGTTGGCCTCTTCCACTCCTCCGCCAGCATCGACACATTGTTGTTCATGACAAAGCCCAACAGGAACAAGACAATGGGGGGCACGACTAGGATGCCCATACCGTAGGACATATTGTAACTCGGCAGGCATGGGCAGTTGAAGTCGAAGGCCGAGTACATGTGGGCACTGGCCAGTGCCATGATCCCACAGATGCCATTCATGAAGGATTCCTGGTTGGACTGCAGAAACTGGAAGATCATGCGAAACTTATCCATCTCTTCTGGTGCTTTTCCCGCTGCTTCTAGCGATCAAATGGGATGCTGAACTCTTCCTCCTTGGCTGGCACACGTTTTTGCCTGATTTCAACAAGAGGTGCTCCCTCTACTCCACCTTATCGGTTTCTGAGTTGAAGTTGATTGGTTTCTCGGAGTCAAAGATAACAGGCTCTTTTTCTGTTGTTAAAGGTGGTCCGGTCTGTCAATTTCAGCTCTCGGCGGATCTCGTCTGTCAATTTCAGCTCTCAGTGGGACTTTAGAGTCTGGCGTGCCTTCTGACACTAACGCAGGTCAATAGTTGAGTTGCCCGTTATCCCAGAACCGAATCACCGCCTCCCGCTTCTTTCTCAGAGTGGCTTTGCTTTCCAGCTCTTTGATGTGTCGCTGTGTGTACGGGTTCTGTATTAATGGTCTGCAGTCTACGTCTGCTTCTTCCTACTGTGGGTTCGGCGAGAGAGCCAGTTTGCAAACGCAGGTGTGCGCTGTCCACTCCCACAGCAGTCTGTAAACAGGACACCACCGCCCTCCCTCTTCCTCTGCGGAGAAGAAAGTGCTCTTATGCAAAGATCCAGGCTGGACTGGTTCCTGCGACATTGAGGGGACGGGGGAGGGGCGGGCCCTGTAGAAAACCTACGTGAGAGCGTGGGAGCATCCTGGGTATCTCGCCCTAGAAATATTTCAAATTCCCAAGAAAATATCAGTGTGGCGAATTCTGCGATGTTTGATTAAATGGTTGAGCGCCTTTTAAATCGGGATGTTTACTAGGAGTACACACCTACATTGTTTCCCTCAAAAATCATAAACACTTGTATCCACTGACATATACATGTTTAAAGTATATTTTTTTAACTTTTAGGTGCCAAAAGTGGACAGCAGTTACCTTATATTATAAAAACGAATTGCTTGCATTTGTACAGCCCAAAAGCGCCTGGCAGGTTGTGAAGATTGAGTTGACCCTACAAACTGCATGGTGAAGGTTCTTATAATGTAACTGTGTGAATAGACTTGCCCGTTTGGCGCAGAGAGGACTAGACAGGGCAATGGCAATAGTGTGGGTCACAAGCAGCCGAAGAAAGTAGGGCGTGCTACATAATCCTCTGCTTACTGTTTCTAAACACTGGCCATATGTAGAGAGCAATGCACCGAATGTTTCAGGTTCAGTAAAGCACCCCTGCTAGTCTGCGCCGAAGACATTGCTCGAGAACGATGTGGCGCTTCTCGACCAATGCGCGCCACCTCGAACCTTCAGAAGGGGACACAAGTATGTACTGCTCTATACGAAGTTTTGCTGGGTTCATTTCAATCTGAGCCCATTGCTGGTCACAGTTATGTTGGACAGCATTTTATTTCGAGTGTTAGTCGTGGTTCCCAGCCACTCCATGGATAGCAGGTGATGGTCACTTTCTTTTGTTTTAACTACTTTGAATGATGTCACAAGTGTTAGAAACAGTTGCAAAACAAAAACATAATCTATGATGGACGAGGAACCCATGCCCTCCCATGTCATCTGGGGTGGCATGTCTTGTTTTATGTTCCCATTTAACATGTGCATGTCTTTGTTGACCATCAACTCGTTCGACATTGTGGCTCTCGAGTGTCTGGAGAAGTTAGAGACTGTACTTTGAAAATTATTCATGGCACCACAACCACCCAGTAAGACAGACCTCCCAGCAGCAGAAGTGGAGTCGTGGGTCTCCGCGTCAAGTCTTGATGACATCACACTGCGAATCACTCGGTTAAATATCTTCAGAGCACCAGTACCGGATGGGCTTACAAACCTCACACTGAAAGAACATCCGGCAGAGTGGGCCTCAGTTATATACACCCTATTAATGCGGATTTCCACCACGCGCAAAATGCCATCCTCTTGGAAGAGAGCAATCATCGTCCCCATTTTTAAGAAGGGAGACAGGGACAATCCGAAAAATTATCGTCCCGTAACACTCTTTGATGTCATCGGCAAATTATATAGTGCAATTATCCTAGATCCCTTTCACATATGGTGTGTCAAAACCGGGGTTAATGACCCACCCAAAACTGGATTTGTGAGGGGTGTTGGAACCACAGCTAGCATCTTTATTATCAATATACTAAAGGGCCGTGCTCAATGTAAGAAAGCTAAAATGTACATGGCTGTCATCGACCTGGTCCAAGCTTTGGACCAGGTCGATCGTCAAGAGCTGTGTACCAAATTGAAAATGAAGTCATGCCCAAGATCTATTCTGGAGCCAATAATAGCCATGCACCAAGATACTTCTTTATGTGTCCGACTAAAGAAATCTGGACTGTTGTCTGAAGAAATACCCACCGGCAGGGGAGTGAAGCAGGGCTGCCCAATGGCTTCAGCCCTGTTTAATTTCTTCTTAGCGCACAAAAAGCACCCAGGCCCTGATGCAAGAATTTTCCTGCTCACATTGGATGGAGTGTCCCTACCACGCTTACTTTATGCTGACGACATCGTCTTAGCAGACCAAACGCTGGCGGGGCTCCAAAGCCGAATGCACATCTTGCAAACTTTCATTACTGATAACGGCCTCGACATCAACAAAGCATAGACTCAAATTCTAACGTTTGGGAATTCAAATAGAGGCAAACATGCCTATTCTTGGTCACTGGATGATGAACACATGGAGCAAGTCACCACGTTCAAATATCTAGGGGTCTGGCTGAGTGACACAACATCAGAAGCTCCCATGGTGTGTCGCTTGAAAACTACAACTAAGGCATTGTCTAGCCAGGCACGTGCCGTGAATCAAATCTACGGACGGTTGTCCATCTTACATGTCCTTAGGTTTTACTGAGCCAAAGTCATACTAATATTTACCTATGGAACAGAGGCAATGCCAAACATTCCAGAAAAAATGTGGTGCCTCTTAGAGGGGCTTTTCTGGAAGAAAGTACTTGGCCTCCCCCAATCTGTCCCCATCCAAATCATACAAAGAGAATTGGGTCTGCCATCATTAAACTCAATTGTCCTTTGGAAGAGCCTCACCTTTTTTAGAAAATGCTTTGTTTCATCTCGACCAGAGATCATGGAAATGCTGCGCAAAGAAATCATGACATCCCAGATCATAATGCTACAAAAGTGGGGAGGAAAAATGTGTTCTGCATTGAAAGAAATTGGGAGTTCACTCTAGGTACTGATCACCGATCCTAACGAAAGAACAAATTAAGACAACTCGACTGGATTACTACCATCGAGTCTGCAGAAAGATATCAATCAGTTGCACACATTAGTGGGGAGTCACGCAGAATGGACACCATTTGTGAATATCTGAAACAATCTCCAGACAAAAGACTAAGAGAAAAATGGCTGCGTATTCGACTCAATCTCCAGCCGACGAATGAGGTATGAGCTACGCGTGGGCTATGTGCAAGTAACATCTGTTGTTTCTGCAAGAACGAGACTGAGATAGAAACTCTAAAGCAGTGGGTCATTTCTTGTCCAACTCTCATAGAGAGGCGCACCATCTTTTTTAATTATCTACTCACTGACTTCCAAAAACAGGACATGGAAGCATGTTGGTCAATTTTGATTGCTGGGAACAAAACGAGCCATGTGATTGCAATGACAACATTCTTGGAACACTTGTTTGGCTGATGTTTATAGCCCCATAAGCCATCTTCATTCACATGTCTCTTCCGGATCTGAATCTGTTCTGAGTTTTTAAAGAAAAGTTAATAATGGAAACTGCATCTCATGATAACTTACAGTAACTGACCACTTGTGTGGAATGTAAATTTGACTACTTCATGTTGTGTTTGCCATTGTTGTTGTCGTTTGTTTGTTGTCATCGTTGTTTGTTTTGGCTTGCTGTCTCATGTTTCATGTTTGTGTCTGTTTGCTTTGCTTCTGTTTGTTATTTGTTGTTTCTTTTTGTTTTGTTTTGATTTAGCAAAAAAATGGTTTCAATTTATATGCAAATAAACAAAAGGAAGAGTACGTAGGCAAAGCAGCTGCTACCAGAGCAATCCATTTGCAAGGTGGTTTGCAATAATTGACCAAGTGGTTAGTGAGCAGGTTCTTGTCCTGGTGGTGGAGTGGGAAATCATCAGTGGGATCATGGACTGGAGACATCATACACTGGCAACACATTGGATGAGCATTACTTACAGTAATTGACCAAGGGGTTAGTGAGCAGGGCCTGGTCCTGGTGGTGGAGGGGGATAGCATCAGTGGGATCATGTACTGGAGACATCATATACTGGCAACACATTGGATGAGCATTATTTACAGTAATTGACCAAGGGGTTAGTGAGCAGGGCCTGGTCCTGGTGGTGGAGGGGGATAGCATCAGTGGGATCATGTACTGGAGACATCATATACTGGCAACACATTGGATGAGCATTATTTACAGTAATTGACCAAGGGGTTAGTGAGCAGGGTCTGGTCCTGGTGGTGGGGGGGGGAAAGCATCAGTGGGATCATGCACTGGAGACATCATATACTGGCACCACATTGCATGAGCATTATTTACAGTAATTGACCAAGGGGTTAGTGAGCAGGGTCTGGTCCTGGTAGTGGAGGGGGATAGCATCAGTGGGATCATGGACTGGAGACATCATATACTGGCAACACATTGCATGAGCATTATTTACAGTAATTGACCAAGGGGTTAGTGAGCAGGGTCTGGTCCTGGTAGTGGAGGGGGATAGCATCAGTGGGATCATGGACTGGAGACATCGTAGACTGGCAACACATTGGATGAACATTATTTACAAAAAATGGCCAAGGGGTTAGTGAGCAGGGTCTGATCCGGGTAGTGGAGGGGGAAAGCATCAGTGGGATCATGGACTGGAGACATTGTAGAACTTCAACACATTGGATGAACATTATTTACAATAATTGACCAAGGGGTTAGTGAGCAGGGTCTGGTCCTGGTGGTGGAGGAGGGAAGCATCAGTGGGATCATGGACTGGAGACATCGTACACTGGCAACACATTGGAAGAACATTATTTACAATAATTTACCAAAAAAAAGGGAGAGTACTTAGGCAAAGCAGCTGCTACCAGAGCAATCCATTTGCAAGGTGGTTTGCAATAATTGACCAAGGAGTTAGTAAGCAGGGTCTGGTCCTGGTGGTGGAGGGGGAAAGCTTCAGTGTGATCATGGACTGGAGACATCATATACTGGCAACACATTGGATGAGCATTATTTACAGTAATGGGTCTTTGAGTTTGAAAACAGGAATTAGGGGCAGGTGAGATGCCACTATAGGGTGCCCAGGCCCTTTGCCTGGACAAGGGGTGATTTATATTTCTAGAACCAATCCAGAAGACCTGTAAGGTGGTTGCGGTCTCAGGTTTGGGCGTCCCAGTGGTGCGGCGCTAGAAGTATGCATGTTTTTGTGGACCAAGGAATTGCCTCACAACCTGTGTAATAAGGTTAAGAGTAGTGTCCAAGCCCAGTCCTCGAAATACCCCAACCACACCAGGTTTTGAAGATGACCATGGTCATGTAAAAAGCTCCTTTCTATATGTGTATTGATAGAATTTATAAATAGTGGCTGCAGAGCTGGAAGCAACAGAGTGCTGGACATAGGACAGGGGTGCTGAGCACGAAGGAGCGCCGTGGCACTGAGCACGACGGAGCGCCGGGGCCCGGGACCCCCACCAACCCCCCCAGGACACGCCATCTGCCCTAAAAGCCCCTATACTTACAATGGGACCTCCTAAAAATGTGTCCATCGCCCTTCCCCCGCCCACCCCCGGGAAAATCAAAAGTCAACTTTCCTGAAATAGGGGTTGCTCCCAGAGGGTTTCAAGAAAGGTGCGTGGGTCGCAGAGGAGCTGGGATTAGTGGGAGAGTCAGGGAGCTCCAAAGGGGGAGAAGTAGGGGTTGAGTGGAGCTATTTAGATTCACTCTATTCAAATGTAGTTTGTGTAGTTTGTGTGGCTATCATAAAAGCAGTCAGTGAGCCAACACTGGGCAGAGCGATGAATAGGGCTGACAGGCTATCATAAAAGCAGTCAGTGAGCCCACACTGGGCAGAGCGATGAATAGGGCTGACAGGCTATCATAAAAGCAGTCAGTGAGCCCACACTGGGCAGAGCGATGAATAGGGCTGACAGGCTATCATAAAAGCAGTCAGTGAGCCAACACTGGGCAAAGCGATGAATAGGGCTGACAGGCTATCATAAAAGCAGTCAGTGAGCCCACACTGGGCAGAGCGATGAATAGGGCTGACAGGCTATCATAAAAGCAGTCAGTGAGCCAACACTGGGCAAAGCGATGAATAGGGCTGACAGGCTATCATAAAAGCAGTCAGTGAGCCCACACTGGGCAGAGCGATGAATAGGGCTGACAGGCTATCATAAAAGCAGTCAGTGAGCCAACACTGGGCAGAGCGATGAATAGGGCTGACAGGCTATCATAAAAGCAGTCAGTGAGCCAACACTGGGCAAAGCGATGAATAGGGCTGACACAGGCCCCAGCATTGACCCGATTTCAGGAAATCATTTTTCTAAGATCCAGTCTCTAATTTCAGTGCATTAACACTGTTGGCATTTTTGTTTGATCCCACTACACTTCCAACATTTCTACATTTTTTGGAATAAAAGGGGGCATTTCATTCTGGCGACACCGCCCTGCATTAGCGCGCTCCTACTGTAAAGTTTATCTGTGGGCATCTTTTCATTGTCGGTGCTTTGGGTGTTCCAGGGTGAAGCGAGTTTCTTTTGCAGTGGGACACAGTGCACCAGCGCTTTGCTTTATTTGGAAGTATAATGGTGGGAGTGGCTAAGCACGAAATGAATTATTTTTAAACATTCAAATGTGTATTTCTTCTCAATAATGCATAGAAATCTGGAGAGACTAGTTAGGTGTGAATATTCAGGACTGGGTTAACTTTGCAGGAAGCTGCTCAGGAATATAATAGAGGCTGCCTGCTGCTTTATGCACAGTATGGGAAAATGCCACATGGCGCCCATGCTTCAGCTATGGGATGTGTGCAAGAATAACCAGTGAGGACAATGATGACGTGCGAGTACTCACCACCTGGATTGTGTGAGTAACACACATTTGCGGAGAAGCAGAAACAACGGGCTCCCCATCAATGACCAAGTGTCCCCCTCATACTCTGGACCTCAGACCTCATTACATACTCACCCCGTCTTCCTCCTCCCAGTGCGATAACCCTGAAGGCCGCTGGCCCTGAGCGGACCTTTTTACAATCACATTTCTTCATTTGTTTATCTGCGTAGCTCCACCCGTTTCGTGGCAGCAACATATAGTCTCCCTCTGCCCACAGCCCTTCCTGGGTTTTTTCTTTCTGCCCTTGTGCAGACCCAGGTGTTATCTCCCCCGCTCGCTCATAACAGATTTGTTTAGCAATCTTGGGAGAAGCAGGCGGGGATAAGTTGGGCCCTGCACAGTAGGACAGCACCCTTTTGGGGATATACGGGGGTAAATTGGAAGTGGGGGAGGGGTCAGGGAGGATTGTCCTAGCTTTCGGGAGGGGCAGGCATAGGGTGATGCAGGGAAGAGATGGAGGAGTGGGGGGAATTGGTGTGAGCAAAGTTGTTTAGTATTATCAGACAACAAGAAGAAATTGATACAGTGTGTGACTTTTGTGAACTGTATCTGCAACTGTTTGTGAACACACCATCGATTGTGAATTACGGTTTCCTATGTTTTATGTGATGTTTTAGATGTATTTTTTTTGTGACTTATCTTGTTGACTTAATGATTTAATGCTTATTTTAACCAGTTTAAATGTAGATTAAATTTGCGAATTGTTTAACTTTAATAGGCTCAGGATTTCTATCTGACCTATCTGTGCAGTGCACCTTTGTGTTTCATAGCTCTGTCTTACTTATATATTGGGAATGGGTGTGACGCCATGCTCCTCAACGAGGGGTCACTATAGGTGTTAGCAAGAGGGCAGGGCATGTCCAGCAAGGGGAGATTGGTGGAATCAGGGCAGTTTCTAGCCAACTTGGTGCCCAGGGCGAAACACCAGAATGCGCCCACCCTCCCCCAACTGGCACCTGTCACTCCCAAACTACGCCTATGTGTCGTGCGACAAAACCCCTCCTCACTATGAATAAATAATTGCTATATAAATGAAGCTGGTTTCATTACATTGTAATGCAAGTCATTTACAGAAGAATTCTAATATGAAGATACAGCTGTACTGTCCAACTAAATGCTTTTTCTGTCACCTGCTCTTAGGGAAGGCCTTGCCTGAATGCAGCTTCAAACTGTCCATACTGGCACACTACGATGGGTCCAAAAACACCAAGGGAATAGCTTCAGCTAGGCGACGCGAAGGACAGACGCAAGCAATACAACACGGCAACCACAGAACGGTGCATCCCGCCCACACGGACAAGTACGCTCTGTCCGTGTTACTCAAACACTACCAACTCCCAGCCACTGAAGAGTTACTATCCGCAGGCAGAGGGGACGGTGGTGACTGCCCAATCTGCACATGCGGATAGTTGTTGGAGCTGTGCCAAATCCAGAATAAAGTGGTTCTGAAGAAGATGACCCCATAATTTTGGTCATCGAAACCGGTCGACCCCACAGATCATGAGATCTATTATGATCAGGAAAATGTTTGTTAAATGAATTTCGGATATGTCATTTAACTGTACATACTCTCCTAGTGCGAGTATTACTTTTAGGTTACCCCACATTGTTGGGATTTTTTAGCATCCTGGAACAACGATTGATGTTCCAGAAGCCTGCTACCCAGTTGGTGAGTAAAGACTGAAGGAAATTCCCTGGGGCTGCACACTTCATTTGACTACAGATGAGACATGCTTTAATTTGAACTGTTTCAACCCACCTTCGTTCCTTTGGATTTTTAATTGGGTATGATTTATTCATGTGATTAAGTGTTGATGAGGGACAGTTTCTCTTGCTATCCCTATTAGATATGCGGTGCACCATCGGCCACCTAGAGAGAGCTTGCCCTACCAGGGTCAGGGTGAGCTTCTTGTGAGGGACAGCCTGCATGTTTTGTGATACTAGTACGAATGAGAACGCTACTTTGTGTGTAACATATTTACTCCTTGGCCTGTTTCTTGTGCTAAAAAACACTACGGTGGGACTAGCCTACCTTGGTCTGAGGGCCCACTGACCACTGGCACTGTGTTGCAGGTGTTCTGTTCATACCACCTCACTTGTATTTCGCAAGGGGCAGTACTAGACGAACCATATGAATTATTTTCTGATGGAAGGTTAACATTCTCAGGTGGACAGTCTCGTACACTCTCATTCTACTCTTTCAAAATACCTCTATGAGAGTGGGAAAGGGGACACATAGCACCAGTGAGCCGAAGTGGACTGGCAACCAAAGGAGGCCCTGGAAATAATTACTAGGAACCAAAAGAGGCCTCAGAAATAATTTTTAAAGTGGCCCCATATTACACATTTTCCGCAAGCCCAATGATTTTCCTATGAGAACATTTGGAAATAACGCACAAGTGAGGCCCAGGTGCAGAGGCCTACCAGGAAAATCTACAGAGCCTCCTGTGGGGCAGTCCACCCCTGCCAGTTAGGTTTCCTGTATGCTTTGCATTAAATCACAGAGACTTTCAGGACTATAACATTGATCAGAGATCTCTATATTGGATAAACAAGTCTGTGATAAAAGGATAGTATGTGTGAATCTCTAAATTCATAACAGATGCATGGCTTGGTGCTCACATCATGGTTCACAACACTCACCTCAACATTAAAATGTTTGTAACCATAAACCATACATACTCATTTGGACAGCTTACGTTTTTGCATGTGAGTATAAAATGGCTGCAAAGTCAGACCCTCAAATGGGTTACAATGCTCTTTTGCTTCTTGTTTCTGAAGAATTTTAGGTGAGGAAGCGCTGGGTCTCAGTGTGAGCATGCCCAACCCCCAATACAGAAACATCTTTTGGGAATTATATCTACAGACAGGACAGGAAACTGCACAAGAGAGACCCAATAAACAATGCACAGAAAGGCTACACAGAAAGGATTGTGCCTCTTACATACCTTGGCCTTACCAGTAATAAGCTTATGAAGCGTTTTAAACTAATGCATGGTAAAGGGTCCACATTTCCTCAGCCACTACCTCCTCACTATTACGCAGGCCTCAGGGGTTATTACTGCAAAAACGAGCAGGCCCATGCTTTATCTAACAGCGCTAGCATTAGCATTTCTCATTAGTGCTGGCCTGCAGCTAGTGAAAATCATGGTGTGGCAGTGCAGAAAGGGTGTTTGGCCTAGTGGATGTGCAATTTGAGGCAACTTCTTTGATTGCCTCATGTGTTTAAGTGTGGGCACATCAGACAAAAACAGGCATATGTGCTGTTACACATGGCAGCACCACATAAATGCCATTAACCAACAGGGTGGTGGCTTGTGCAGCGCACAAAAAATTGCTGCACACATATCACTGCATTGATTTGCCATGGACTACTGTCTGCATGGTGCATACAATGAATTCTACTTTCCTAATCAAGGTGCCAAGTGACATTGAGTTGCCATCTGGTGTGTGTGCTAGGCAGTGGCTGGCTTGTTTAGACAATTCAAAGACCTTTGATGCTGAGCACATGCATTTAGTCCATGGGGGTCATTACAAGTTAGGAGGTAACCATGCCGCTATTAGCACCATGACTACCTCCAATACCGGTACCGAGTTCGTCCTCATTCAATGGGGACTTACCGGTCTCTTCCGACCTTTGCTGGACCGCTAAGTCCCCATTGAAAAAGCCATTCCCCATTCCCATTTGAGCCCCCATAGGGCTCAATGGGAAGGCGCTAATAACGGTACCGCAAATTGCGGTACCGTTATTAGCTCTGAAGTCCCTTAACGGGCCCTGTCCATAATGCCTGGTAAAACCAGGTGCTAAGGAAGGCACCCGCTAAGGGACCTCGGAATAGGGTGCAAAGGGATTACCGGCACCAATGTCCTTAACGGTGCACGGTATCTCTTTGCACCCACCTCGTAATGAGGCCCATGTCTTTGACAGCACACGCACTAGACATTGCTGACCTTATTACATCAAACGAGCTAGACTTCCTGGCCATTACGGAGACATGGCCTCATGCAGCAGCAGGCCCGACTCTCTCCTTAGCCATTCCAGATAACTACCCCATCACCAGACTAGACAGAGAATCCTCCAAAGGTGGAGGAGTCACTGTTATTTCTAAATCCCACCTCGGCCTAAGAGCCCTGCCTAATCATCCATTCCCCTCAGCTGAACTTCTATCCATGAAGCTCCCTCTCGCCACCACCCGTCCTCTAAAAATCCACCTTGTGTACAGGCCCCCGGGCCCTATATTCACTTTTGGAGGAAGATATTTCACTACTCCTCTCTGCCAACACCAACCCAGGATCACACATCTTGCTGCTTGGAGACTTCAATTTAGGCTTCCAAGATATAACTGATGACCATGCCGCCACTGTAGCAAACTCGATCTTAGAACTAGGATTCTCCCATCGCATCACTATGCCTCCCCATAACAAAGGTAGAATTCTAGACTGGATTGCTGACCTGAATTGTGAGATCAATATACTCGCTAATGCACCATGTGCCTGGTCGGACCACCATATTGTCTCTTTTAACTTGCAGTCTAGCATCGTACCAAACCTTACTAATGCTTTGACACCGCCACCCCTTACCAGAAACAATAAGAATATCAATGTAGAGAATCTATTGCCTCTGTTGAAAACTATCCTTAACCACTCAGCCTCAATCACTGACCCTTCAACCTTAGTTGAATTATCCAACTTAAGACTCAGCCAAGCTATCAGTACAATAGCCCCTCTGAAGATGTGCAAAGCCAAGCCTCTTGCTCACCGCTAGCCTCAAAACTTTACGTAACACTAAAAGACGAGCAGAAATCTCTTGGAAAAACCACCCTTCAGCCCTAAATAAAGATGCATTCATAAAAGCTGCTAGCTGCTATAAATCAGCTATCCTCCAAACCAAAAGTGATACCTATAACAACAGAATCATCAATGCCAAATCAGGTACTAGGGAACTATTTACCATCCTCAGGGAGCTCGAGTCACCCATACCTCCTATCGAAACATGCACTAAAGATAAAATCTGGTGTTCTGAGATTCAAAAAGCCCTACTCAATAAAATATTGTGGCTCTAAATTAAAATAGAAAATAAAAAACATAGCATCTCTTCTGAACCACCAGTACAGAAGAGCTAGCCTACTACTGCAAATCCTTGTAGCTTGTTCAAATTCACACCTCTCTCTGTTAATGAAGTCGAAAACCTAATAACCAGCCTTAAACCTTCCAGATGTAAGGGCGACATTTGCCCTGCAAAAATGATCAAAGAGGCAGCGAGAGATCTCGCTCCCTTCATCATGACATTTATAAACACATCATTCAAAACTAGTATTGTCCCAACAAACCTTAAAGATGCCTGGGTACTCCCCCTTTTGAAAAAACCTAATCTTGATCAAAGCGTCCCCACAAACTACCGACCCATCATCACAGTACCTTTCCTGTTAGAAAATGCTAGACAGGGCTGGCTACGTACAGACACAGGCCCACCTAGAAATCAACAATCTCCTATGCCTGCGACAATCAGGGATTACACCTAGAAATGGAACTGAAACTACATTAATAGACTTGAAGATACAAATGGGTGACCAAAAAGACAAAGGAAATCTACCCCTCTTACTATTGTTAGACTTATCTGCCGCATTCGACTTGCTCATTTACATCCTGTGTAATTATCTATCTTCCTCAACTCATTTCTCTGACAAAGCAAATGCACGGATCAAATCGTTCCTGGAAAATAGAACAATGAGGGTCTTTGCGCCCAACGCATCTGCTGATCCAGCTACAGTGACTTGCGGAGTACCACAGGGGTCTTGCGTTTAACCAACGCTGTATAATATTTTAGCAAGCCCTAGTCTGATGACCTTGACCATTTGGGTGTCACCTACACTAACTATGCAGATGACACCCACATTCTCATCTCCATCACTGGGAATTATGACCTCAACTTGAAACCTCTGAATAAAATCTATCTCGTCATCCAGGCATGGATGGCGACACATGGCCTTTGCCTCAACGATGACAAGACGGGACTACTTCTTATTGGCTCCCAAACTAAATTAAATAAACTTGACAACAAGTTTAAAGCCTTCAATATAGATGACATTAATATATCAGTGTCGAAAGAAATCAAAACACTGGGGTTTTATCTCGACTCAACCTTGACTTTGAACCGACAAGTGAATGCAACAGCCTCCACCACAGCCTACACCTGTAAACTAATAAACGCCTGCAGACCGTTCTTGTCTACAATAAGCTGCTCTACATTGGTCAGAGCACTTATTCTTTCTAAATTGGATTACTGCAATGCATGATACCTAGGAACAAACAAGAGAAATCTAAAAAAAAATACAAATACTGCTAAATAATGCACTTAGATCGGCCCTCAATATACCGAGATTTCAGCACATTTCAGAAGCCAGACGTAACTAGCAATGGCTTTCAGTCAAGAACAGCATCTCTTTCAAAATGCTTGGTCTCACCCATAAATGCCTGTCCAATACAGCACCTAATTATTTGTCATGCACATTTACAAAAAGTCAATCTGACTGACCAACTAGATTGTCACAACAGCATTGTCTCAGAGTCCCCAGATGTAAACTTCAGAAATCAGGGGGTAGTAGCTTCCTGTCCTAGCTTCGAAACGGTGGAACTTCCTACCTACAGACCTAAGAGCAGAACCTTCATTCACTTGCTTCAGAAAAAAAGTTCTCACCCAGGAGATACCTTAATGTTGGTTTAGCCTTGTCAATTTGCAACCAAATGCCACCCCTGTAATTAACTTTCACCGGCATATCTGTACATATGATGTATATAACTTAATTGTATATTTAAAGTTCCCATTGACACTTCATTTTGCCACATGAATGTACATAACTCTTGTATCTTTTTCGCTGTATTGTATGACTCTCACGCTGTATCTATGTACTGTAATTGTAATCATGTAACTTACTGAATGCGCCTAGATACCTGAGGGTTTGGTGCGCTATATAAATAAACAAATCAAATATAAGATCTTTGGTCTAAAGGCTTGGTAGTCCGTTTAAGCGTGACAGCGCGTGTTTCCCATCTTGCTTCCCTCATATTCCCATTCATCACAGTCGCCCAGTTCCATATGCCTTTTTTTCCTCCCTGCATCTCGCTGGCTCCCACTCCCTGCGCTGAGGGGGTCTTAAAGCAACTCATTGAGCAGTCGGCTCCAGTCCACTGTCACCCCCTCTTCTAACATCGGGTCCTGGGCCCGCTGCAGGATATCCAACTCTGCCATTACCCACCTATGGATATCTTCCAACAATTGCTTCACAGATGGACCCTGGGGTTTCTTCCATGCTATGGCCACTCTCCTCTTGAACAATTCCAGCATAAATTGGGCTAATCGCTTTCGCACTTTATGCCGTTTCCCACTTGGTAACAACCCCACTATACACACTCTCGGGGTACATTCAAAATTGGAGCCCAGCAGCTTATTGACTGTAGCCACCACAGACTGCCAGAAGTTCTTAATCATCGAGCATCCCCATATCATGTGCCAGAACCCTGCCAGCACCAATCTACATCTCAGACAATCCATACTTAAGGAGTGATTCATTGCATGTAGCTGTACAGGAGTCACGTATTGCCTATGCAGGACATTAAATAGTATCTGTTGAAATGTGGCATTTCTCGATACCTTACGGATCTGTTCCTACATTGTACCCCAATCTGCCTCTGAGATCTGCTCCCCGATGTCTTTCTCCTACTTGTCCTTGACCACCAACTCCTCCAAGGGAAACAGCTCCTGCAATGCTTGATAGATTCGAGATGTTCTGGCTCCCCTGCCTCTTTTGTCATCAGTACCTGTATTAGTGCGTTCGTGCTTGGTTGCTCCGAGATGTCCGCTCATATTTTTGCTAAGCGATTTACCATCATCCCGTAGTTAAGGAACTGTGCCCCAGAGAACCGATATCACTGTCTCCTCTCCTCAAACAGCATTACCATCCCTCCTTCAAACAGAGCCCCCACCGTGTCACATCCCTTCTCCATCAACCCCAGAATACAATCCTATGCACAGCCAACCAGAGTTCCAGATCCACGCTCCAAGGTAGCCTTGCGCAATAGAGCCCCACACTTGTCTATGCCTTAACAGTTTCCTCCAGATTTCCCGCACTGTGGTCCCTTTCCCCCATTGGTCCCACATAGTAATTCCGCTCGATTTCGATGGGCCGGTAGGGATCCCAATAGACCCATCAAGAATTCTACCCCGGAGTCTGCCCACATCAGCAGGGCTTTGCAGTTGCGCTGCCATAAAGTACCACTCATAATTAGGTAGATTGAGGCCCCCTTCCTGACGCGGGTGTTGTAGCTTCACCAGCAAGACCCTTCTCCTGCCCGAGTTCCTCAGTAACTCTCCCACCCGCTCATATATCATATTGAAGATCTTCTTGATGGGATAGGGGATGTTGGTGAAATAGTAGAGGAGCCTCGGGAGAATTACCATTTTGCATGGTGCTACTCTACCCATCAGCGATAGTGGTAGTTTCTCCCAGAATTGGATTGAGTCTTCTATCCCTGAAAGTGCCCTGCCTGAGTTATATGTAAACGTTTCCTTCATATCATGAGTGATCTACATGCCCAAGCATCGAAACGACTCCCCTTCCCATTGGAGCCCCCAGGCAGGGAGAGTTGTGAGGTCTCGGTTGCGAAGGCCCCCCAATGGGAACAGCAACGATTTTTCTCTATTGATATGAAAGCCAGATAATTTCCGGAAGTTGCTCAATGCTTCCAATAAAATGCGTAGATTGTTTAGTTTGTTATTCACGTACAAAAGTATGTCATCAGCATGTAGGGAGAGCACATGCCTTTGCCCTCCCGCCAGGATGCCTGCATCTCTCATTTCTACCCTGAGGTACCTTGCTAATGGTTCTAGTACCATTGCAAACAATATTGGGGAGAACGGCAGCCCTGTCGTATCCTTCTGCTTAGTGTCCATTGCTGTGATACCCAATCATTTGTTTTTACTCTCGCCATTGGTCTATTATACAGCAGTTGTAGCCATCGACACATATTGTCCCCAAACCCGTAGGCTCCCAATGCTTGGAACAACCACTCCCACTCAACGGAGTCAAAGGACTTCATAGCATCGAACGAGGCTAGTGCCAGCTCTTCCCGAGATGATGCAGACGGTGAAGATTCATCGCTGTGTTGCGTCCCCCTACAAACCTGCATTGGTCCGAATGTACCAACCTCTGGATCACCCCAGACAATCTGGTGGCTAATATCTTGCCTCAGACTTTCGCATCAACATTTAATAATGATATCGGTGATAAGATGCACATTCAAGGGGGTCTTTCCGCTCTTTCAATAAGACAGTTATTATTGCTTCCCTCAAGGAGTCAGAGAAACTCCCCACCTCAAAGGCCTCATCATAGACCCTCTTAAGTTGGGAGGTCAGCAACTCTTAAACCAGCAATATAATTCCACCGGGAGTCCATCGCCTCACTGGGCTTTGCCCTCCCCCTAGGGCTTCCCGTATTTCATATTCCCCAATTGGTTCATCAAGTTTCTCCCGTGTATCACTCGCCAGGTCCGGTAGCTGTGCCATATCTAGAAGTTCTTGTGCATCTTCCCCCTTATAGGTTCCCTCACTCGTATACAAGGATTGGTAGAATTGCTGTAAGGTTTCATTGATCCCCGCCTGGGTAGTGGTCATCTCCCCGGACCCTTGCGTAATTTGGGTTATAGTATGTCGAGGTTGTTCCCGCCTAATCAGTCAGGCCAACAGCCACCTGCTTTGTCCCCCTCACCATGCATCCATATGTCTCTCTGACCCCTCTCGAATTTGGAAAGTACGTCCTGTGCGTCCCGATGTGATGCCAAGGCTTCTGTTAGATTTGACTCTCCCCCCCCCCATCCTGCCATTATTCCTTGTTCTAAGGAGGCTATCTCCCCTTGTAATTTCCGCAATTTCTCCTGCAGAGTTTTTCTGACCCCTGTTATTTTAGCTATATAGAAACCCCTAATCGTGACCTTGAATGTCTCCCAGAGGGTGCCCCATTTCTCCACTAAACCTTCATTTATCTCAAACAAGTTAGTTATTTCTTTCTGCATTGTCTCTCTAAACGCTCCTTCCTCCAGAGCTGTGACTGAGAGCCTCCATGAGTCCAACGATGTTACCGCCTGTTGTTTTAATAGCCCCGATTTTCCCGTGCTGTCCAAGCTATGGTCCCATAGGCAGTTGAAATCCCCCCAACCCATATGAATAACCCATCCCAGTATCCTCCCACCAGTAGCATCACCGACCGGAAGTATTCCTTATCGTCTATGTTAGGGGCCTAAGAGTTGGCTATGCATATATCTCTACCTTCCAAAACCTGCTGTAGTGCCCTAGTCCTTCTGGCCTCATCAGTGTTCACCCTACTCACCTGCAGGGGTACCGCAGCTGCTTCCCAAATCAACACCCCTCTAGCGAATTTCGAGAATTAAGTACCTACCACCGCCCCCCCAGCATCTCTTGAGTAGTTCTAGGTCTTTGCTTATCATGTGGGTTTCTTGAATTAGAGTTAGGAGTATCCCATGCCACTTCAGGAACCCTCCCACCCATTAACATTTAATTTTTAAAGCCCAGATCACGGACGTTCCAACCACTCACCCCCCATGCCTGCTACCGTTCTTTATGTCTCCCCTCCTCTCCCACTTTGCCATCACTCTGTTTTGTGTATACTGTCTCAATCTGTCCCTCGAACCTGGTATTAAACATTAACCAACTAGGCAACTGTGCCCAACTTGGTTGCACCCCTAACGCCCTCCTCCCAACCTTCTCCAAACCACTTCTCAGTTCCAGCTGCCCCCCTCCTCACCCTCTCTTTCCCACCCCCCTTGTTCTTTAGCCCTGAACCCTCCCCTCAAACCTTTAACCCCCCCAACCAAGTCGCTTTTCCCCCTTCCCCATAACTTTCGACCGTTGAGCCGATTTCTCCCACCTTGTCCCACCTTCCCGCAGGCAAACGATCATTGATCTAGAAAAGAAACAGAAAGTATAGAAGAAAGAAGAAGAGAAAAAGGAGAAAAAAGGAAACCCCCCCTTACCACCCGTCATCACCATCATTTCTCACTCTCATTTTACTTCCAACTCAGCTGGTGTGAATATCTCACTTAACTATATTCAATGGGCCCCCGCCAATCTGTGGTGCCTTTTTTCTTGATAACCTCCCAGTTATTAGGGGGTATACGCCTCTGATCATCCAATTCCTGCTCCTTTCTGCCATTTGTTCGTCCATATGGTGCAACAGGAGCTATGCCAGTACTGTTGCCCCCCACCCTTGATTGTGTCTAACTGGAGAAATCCACTCCTCCTGGCTTGCATGCCTGTTTGGTTGTCCCTGGGGTGGGGGGTGATCTGTGCAGATTAATATGGCCAGTCTTAGTATGTTGTGGCAACCCCACCAGGCCTCCTCACCTACCTCTGTATTGTGGCAGTGTTCCGTGTGCTGTCTCTCCACCTCCCGCTGGCCATGCAGATCTTTCATCAAGGGGCCCCTCCTGGTGCGCTGCGCCTCTCTTCCTCAAGTCGGGTGTGTCCCGACTGCAAGCCTGAGTCTCCGTCTCACTCTGTTGCTTTTCCCCGGTCTGTTGATGGTTGTCGCTGCTCCTCTTTTTCCTCTCCGGTGGGCTGGCTGCAGGCGGCACCCGCGCAGAGTCCTCACCTCCTCTACGTGCATGGGTCCCCTACTCAGTTTCAGTGCTAGCCCCGGGGTCTTCCGTTGGTCCCAGTGGCCATCTTGGAATCTCGGTGCGTAGTATCACCGAAAAACATTCACTCGGTCTCGAGGTTCCGGGGCCGTGTCCCGATACTTTCTTTTTTCCCTTAACGGTGGATCCAGCATTCATCTGCAACCTCTGCAGCTCGTTGGTCGCAGCTTCACATTAGAAGCAGGATGTTTTACAGGATTCCAACAGGTGGTTCAGGAGCCACAGACAGCTACATGCTCATGCTTTGGCTGCTGGCCATGCTCCCAAGCCACTAGAATACTTAAGCAAGAAAATTACAGTTAACCTCCCCAGGGATGCGCCGTATGTAACAAATAAGTTATATAAAAAAAAAAAAGGTTTTGGTGTTTCAAATAAAGAGACATGAAAATAAAGAAAATAGTTTTAAACTTTTTTTGTGTGGCATTTTTATTTCTCTTTGAAGAATTCATAAGTTTGGTCAGCTAACTGATACTTGTGCTTGCCTGGTGAATAAAAATGCCCCATGTTCAGTTCTTAACACTGAAATGTTATGCACATACTGTGTAAAAACGGGTTGTTAAATGAGTCATCCCTTATAAATGTCCCCACTTGAAAGGCTGTCAACACAAAGAATGAGGGGCACAGGGTGTGTGACTCCAAAGCATCTCACACACTGAGTTTGGAATATGCAGTCCTTTGTTTGAATATTCAACGCATCACAGTTATCCAAAAGTCGGCAGAGAGCAATCAGCCGAACACTGTAGAGGAGCGCTCACCGGCACAGCAGGCTGCTTAATCTTTTGTGCTGCCAGATCAGAGTCAGCTTTCTGGGTGGGCCCTTTACTGCGCCCCCTCCCCCCCTCTCCTGAGCTGTTCAGCTCTGCTTCCCGGGCCATCGCCCGCTCCACCCGGTGCCAAGAAACGGGGCTGGGTGGGAGAACCATCACCCTCACAGGCAAAGTGGGGAGGTAGTTTGGGAAGTGAGTTCAGCAGCAGAGAAGGGTATTTAGCTTGGGCGGCTACCCCTGAGGTGGCGAGTGCAGCAGTGGAGAAGGGGAGGTAGCTTGGGCGGCTACCCCCAGGTGGCGAATTCAAGCAGAGGAGAAGAGGTGGTTTGGGCAGCTAGCCCAGGCTGCGTTTTCAGCAGTGGTGGGGTGGATGCCACATGGCGGAAGATAAATGGTACAGCTAAACATGTGTTCTTTTTTTCACGTTAGCAGGATAGGGGCAGTAAGAGACAGAAGAACAGAAGGTGGTGCAGTCGGGACAGAGCAACGTAGGTGGCGAGGAGTAAGAGGATCTTGGCAAGAGGTGGAGAAGAGAAAAGGAGAGGGGTGGATGGGATGGCATTCCAGTGCAGAAAGAGGTGAGCGCAGTGGGTGGGGGGGAGATGAAAGAGGGGATCACTTGGTTTCAGGGTTTCAAGGACGATGATGGTGAGTGAGGACTAGGTTCGACTAAGGCAGTTTCAACTCTGATGGGCAAGAATGAAGGGGAGATAAAGCTTGATATGGTCGTGGTGCTGGCATTGGGCGGGGACAACTAGGGGGCAGCAGAGAAGAAAGGAGGGGAAGAGGGGTCTAGGTGGGCTCAGTAAGTTTACAGGGGTGGGAGAACGATTAGGTGAGTTTTAATAAAAAATGTGAGGAGTGTGAGTTTGGTGGCAAGAGCCAGAATGCTGGTGACTAGGGAGGTTGGGTCCTCAAGTGGATTTGGGCAAGTGCTTCCCGTGAGAAAGGCCAGGAGGTACTGAGGGGAGGCAACTGGATACGGCTCAGGGTAAGAAAGGACATTTAAAATGATTTAAATTCGCTTGTGGTTATTATTGAACTATAGGATCACAGGATATCCAGCTTAGATAGCAACACAATTAAAGTCCGTAGTATTTTCTTTCTCAAATGTAATAATGATAGAGCATATTGTAATGCATTATAGAATGCTAGGTGGCAAACAAGCATCTGGGGTGTTTTGCAGAAGATCTGGGATAACATAACATGGCATATATTAAAACTAGGCTAATCCGCAGAGGTGTTGGGCCCTCCAAGCCCGCAAACTTCTAGTATCGCTCTGGCATACCTTGGGGTTTTCCCCGAACAAGTTGGCAGCAGAATCGATGGTTGGCTGCGCCAGCCCAGCACCAGGTCGTCTCCTCCATCGCGGAACCTGAGAGGCTGCAGGACTCTCACATATTTCAAGAAGACAGGAGACGCGGGCCTGTGGAAAGATCGTCAGGAACCAGTTGGAAATCATCCTGCCCGAGATCAGCCAGGAGTCCAGGCAGACCAGGACGGGGAAGTGAGAACCTTCTGGAGGAGTCCGCAGCCAAGCAGCACCAGCAGTCCACAGAGTGTAAGTACTGACCCAGTCGAATGGCAACTGTGGGTGTGAGGGAGGGTGTTGAATACTGTGGAGTGTTGTTTAGTATCGCTGAGTATTGTCAAAGTATTGTTTAGCATTGGCAGAGTGAGTAGGGACAGGAGTGAAGGTAGAAGTCTGCTTTCTATGTTTAGGGCACATTCGGTTTTAGAGGTAAATGGTTCTGGTGAATAACCTAGACTATTGATTCGAGGGCACGGATGACAGAAGATATGTAAATAGTGGTTTTCCTGTGGGTTGGGTGTTTTAGCTTGGGTCATAGATGACAGTATCCCTGTAAGGGTTAGCAAGGAAAGCTGGCCTAGATTGCGGAAGGTGAGTTGACTGGTTAAGTTTCCTGGAGTGAGACATTTCACAAGCTAGGCAAAGCAGCGGGTAAAGTTGGACCACAAGAGAATATTGGTAACCTCTGCCTGGAGGCAGGAAGACAGCTGTGGGGTTTTGTGTTGTTGGGAATAACGGGCTATAACAGTGTGCGTGCGGTATTCGATTTTTCTTAGTGCTACCTTGTTTAGTAAACTTGTGACATCACCCATAAGGTTTGTACATAGGACACAGAGCTAGTATTGGAAGGTTGGGTTTGGCAGTGAGGTGAACAAGTGGCGGTGCACTGAAGGTGCATGCGCAATATTGTGGGTGTACCTGAGGAGGCAGTGCTTGTGAAGGAGGGGCGGTGCGCGGAGCAGGCCTGATAAATTGTGGAGCAAGAGAGGCTCATAGAAACTGAAAAGTATTGTCATTATATTGTACCTTTCTCCCTGAACAGCAGATTGTCGAAACCCTCGACTTGAGGTCAGGTAAAGGCACAAAGCATCTATTAAGGGAAATACGGGGGGACATGCCCCTTCAGAACTTGTGTAATACACTCCCGCCCTATAGGGAGAAGATTTGTAAATATGGTACGGGGGGACATGCCCCTTCAGAACTTGTGTAATACACTCCCGCCCTATAGGGAGAAGATTTGTAAATATGGCCTAGAATGGTCCAAAAGTACAGAGGGAAAGTTAACTAAACCATGCAACAGTTTCTCCAAGGATGTGCAGCAATCACTACAGACACACGAACAGGGTGCCCAAAAGGGGAAGAAGTTAACAATATGCATGGCCATATTCGAGTTGTGGCGCATGTTCTAGGAGTGCGAGGAGGAGGCAGCGGGGCGTCAGTGGATGCTGAGCCAGCAGGAGGTGAAGGAGCCAGGGGCTCACCCCTCCGCACCTCCCCATGTCACTCCGAGTGTAGTATCTGATGACACAGACGATGAGCAAGGTATGTACCCAATACAGGAATTAAGAGCAGTAGAGGGGTATTTAAATCTGACATATAAGCCACCACCATATTTATTTATTTATTTATTTATTCGCATTTGTTTAGCGCACATGCAGCCCAGAGGCATCGTGGCGCTTGTTATAGATATGATTTGTTGTACATACATTGAAGTCATTTATTAGTTGCATGAGAAGATTGCAGCTATGAGAAATGGCTAGTTGTGCATACATTGAAATCATTACTTAGTTGCAGGAAAGCGAGAAATAGCTACAGGGAGGAAGAGGGAGAGGAGATCAGAGAGGAGAGCGAGGCGAACTAGAAGAGGAATTAGTTAAACAAGATAGTTTTCAGCTCTTTTCCGAAGGCAATGAGAGATGTTTCTGCTCTGAGTGTGCTAGGTAGTGCGTTCCATAGCTTAGGGGCAATGTAGGGGAAGCTTATTCCTCCTGCTCTAGCTCGTTTGATGCGTGGGACCCTGAGCTGGTTGGAGTGGCATTGCCTAGTTGGTCTGGAGGAGCGAGATCTGACTAGGGTGTCAGACAGGTAGGAGGGTGCGGTCAGGTTGATACACTTGTGTGCAGTGGTGAGTATTTTGAAAGTGATGCGATCTTTGACAGGTAGCCAGTGTGCTGCCTTTCTGGCTTGTGCAATGTGGTTCCTTTTTGGTATATTGAGAGCTGCTCTTAGAGCATTATTTTGTGTTGTTTGGAGTTTAATGAGATTGGAATTGGAGGTGCCAGCTAGTAACGCATTACAGTAATCTAGTTTAGCTCCAATGGTGGCTCTGGCGATAGAGAGGCAATTGTCTTTGGTTAGGAAAGGTTTGATGGCATTGATGAGCTTAGTGCTCAGAGCGGAGGCAGAGACAATGGAGTTGACTTGTTTGTCCATGGAGAGTGTAGCGTCAATGTGTACTCCTAGTGTTTTTACAGAGGGTAGAACTGGGATGATGCAATTGTCTATGGAGAAGTTGGTGTATAGTGGGTCTAGGTTAGTGAGTGAGGATTTTTGACCAAGGATGAGAATTTCGGTCTTGTCTCCGTTAAGACATAGGCCGTTTGTGGCCATCCAAGCTTGGATGGTGGCGTAAATGTTCTGGAGGGTGGCTGTGTCCTGATGGTAGAGTCCTGTGAGTGGGAGGAGTACTTGGGTATCGTCGGCGTAATTGGTGTATGTGATCCCGAAGGCATCCAGTTTGTCAAAGAGGGGTTTGGTGAACAGGTTATATAGGGTAGGCGCCCTATATGAAGGAGGAGGGGCCGAAGGGCGTAGGACAGCCAGCTACTGAACGAGAGATGAGCAACAAGGTGCAGAAGGGCGTGAAGGATGGGTTCGGGAGCATAGCCACGAAGGAATGGATAGGAGGACAGATACTCCTGAAGCTGGAAGGGAAAACAGATGGGGGGGGGGCAGAAGGGGCGACTAAGGCAATGGAAAGCCTGAAGGGGAGCAGCGAAGCATCAGACTGGGCTGAGATAATGGGTGAGGCAGATAGGAGAGAGAAGGAACGGGAGGAGAAGTTAGAAAGAGGGGACAGGGAGAGAAGAGAAGTTGGAGCGGGAGGATAGGGAATGAAGAAAGGAGGAGGAGAAGGAGCGTGTGGAATGGGAAAGAAAGAAGAAGATCGAGTGGGACCTCAAGGAAAGAGAAAAAACAGAATGTGAGCAGCGGGACAGGAGGACAAGGGAAGTTGCAGAGCGGGAAAAATGCAAGTTGGTTGAGAGGGAACAGAGGAAGTAACAGTTGGACAGACAGGCAAGGGAACGAGCGCGCAGGGAGGAGGACGAGTGAGCAATAAGGGCGGTAAAGACACAAGGACCAATGGTCAGGGGAAACAACAGACTTGAGGAGGACAGACGAACCGAACCAGATAGCACAAGCTCACAGGGCAGGAGCACATTAGAAAGAGATGGAGCAGGCCTAGGACTCAATGGGAATGGGGATTACGGAAGAACCAGAACTGTTAATGACGGTGCCGGTACTTCAGTGAAAGTCTGCGGGCAGGTGCCATCCCACCAGCCAGGTCAGACCTGGCGGGCAGGACGGCACTCGCCCGCATACTCGGAGTGTGCCGGTCCAGTAACAATGGTGGCGGTAGGCTTACCAGCACCACTATTACCAGACCGGCACACTCATAATGAGGCCCATTAATTTGAAGAATGCATTCTTCTCAGTACCACTACACCCAGACTCACAAGACTTGACCAGCTTTATGTACAGAAACCAGAAGTGGAAACATACCAGAGGTCCTCAGGGGTACTGCGAGTCACCATCTATCTTTAACTGAGTGATTGATGCAGATGGACCTGAGCAACATACAGATGGAGAGCACAGTTTTGCAGTACGTAGATGACATTTTGATTTGCAGCCAGACAGAAGATCAGTGTAGGCAGGACTCAGTTCACACACCAACTGCATTAGCTGACAAAGGGTACAAGGTGAACAAGGCCAAGTTACAATACTGCCAGAAGGAAGTGCTTTACATTGGACAGACAATCTCACTGCATGGCTGACAGATTACTCCAGGAAGGGCAGAGACAATACACAGGACAGCCAAGCCCACAACAGTGAGAGAAATTCAACAGTTCTTAGGGCTGTGCAGCTATTGCAGAGCATGGGTCTTTGACTACAGTACACACACAAGGCCTCTGTTGAGCACTCTGAAGGAGGTGCAGAAAGAGAACAAAACACTGACATGGACTACCAAAATGACTGATGCATTTGACATGCTGAAAGTGGAAATATGCACAGCACCAATGCTATGGATCCCAGACTACAAAAAGGAATTTTTACTGTTCTCACACGATGTAGTGATGAAATGTAGTGATGAAGGCAGTATTGACACAGAAGACATGCATGGGACACAAGCCAATAGCTTTACAGTGGGAAGCTTGACCCAGTAATGAGAGGACACTATCAGTGCGAACAAGCTTTTGCAGCTGCCGCATTTGCTGTGGAGAAGTCAGAAGCAATAACCATGGGGTGCACTACCACTCTTTTTGTGGAAACACTCCCTCTTTGCGATACTACAGAAGCCAAAGAGCACACTGACAACACAAAGAGCATCAGGGTATGAGGTGATATTATAGAATGCACTGCTGAAGATAGTGAGGTGCAGACTTGTCAACCCAGCAATATTCCTAGCAGATGTCCTACAGGAAGGAGACTATGCACACGACTGCACAGAAAATATAAAGATGTTCAGTGATACCCGTCAGGTAGATAAGGATGCAATTGAGGGGGGAGACATGATTTACATTGACAGATCATCAACCATTGACCTGACAGATGGGGTCAGGCATACAGGAAGTGCAGTTGTAAGACTGAAGGAAGATGGGACGAGTGATGTAGCAGCAAGTGCATGATTACCATCCCACTATTCAGCACAAGCAGCAGAACTAGTGCCCCTAATACTAGCACTAGAAAACAGCATAGACACGGAGGTGACAGTATACTCAAACTCCGCTTATGTGAAGTTCACAGTGCACTCAAGATGGCTCGGAGGTGGATTCAAGAGTGCGAACGGGACACCGGTACAACATCCACTTCTATTGGTCAGACTGATTGAAGTAATTAACTACCCAGCTCGGATAGCAATAATGAAGTGCCAAGCACACACTAATGGGTAAAATCCCATCTCAATGGGGAAACGAAGCAGCAGATTTTGAGGTAAAATGCGCAGCATATTTTAGGGAGCTATTAGAAATGGAGGCAGCTCCACATGCTTGAGAGTGCAACAGGAATATGGTACTAAAGGAGGGGTACAATGTACTGCCAGAAGCACAGATTATGGAATTGCCTGTGCACCCCGGGAGGAAAAGGAATTGTGGGATAAAAGGGGAAGTACAATGTCTTCAACAGATGCCCTCTGGTGGCAGAATAACACAGGGAAAGTGGTCACTGACACAACTGCACCATCTGACACACGCCGGGAAAGAGGTCATTGCTGCCTGCATTGGAGAAACATGGTTCTGTCATAATTTGGCGGAACACATGTCTGAATTTGTCAGTAATTGCTTGATGTGCAAAGAGTTTACAGTAGGGCATACACTGAGATTTGTGAGAGGAGCCATACCTCTACCAGTAGGTCCATTTCAGCATTTACATGTTGACTACATTGACATGATCCAAGTGTGCCAACGGTACTGCTACATGATAGTGGTTGTGTAAAGGAGGTCCCAGACATGGCCTGCACCCCTTCCCCTCATTTCGAGGTACCAGGAACACGCTCGCCAAGGTATGTGACGTATGAAGAGCAAATGAACCTACAAAGAGCTGCAGTGGACCTCTGCCCAGTATACATCAGAAGATCCATACCGTCTGAAGCACCCATAACCAGACAACCCTGGGCAGCACGGTACCCTATCAGACAGCCATACCAGCCGCTGATACAAAATGAGGAGTACCTACACATGGTCCACGAAGAGACCCCAAAAGCCTTAACGGAAGGCCAGTGGAAATGACACAAGGGCCTGAACAGATTTGAGAATGAACAAGAGCAGCTATCGAAGATAACACTCCAGTGCGAGTAACTACGAAATTGAATGGAATAGGCACAGAGAGGAGACAATGTTACAACGCCAGGAAACAGTGTTACGAGACCAGATGAAAGCAACCGTCCTATTAAACGTGTGTAAATAGGCTTGAAACGCAAGATGCTAAGAAATCGATATTGCTTGCAATGCTTAGTAGAAGATAGAGTGGCTAGCGCCAACCGTATATCTACCTCAATAAGGCACATTATACAAGTGCGACTCCATTTTGTAAAAGCAGAGAAGGTACCCAGGCGGCCAGAGGCCTGCCAGGCCAAGTTTCGAAACCCAGCCAAAGGCAAGAGAAGGAGCGGAATCGAAACTCAACAAAGAGCGGCTCATGCCTAGGAAATCGAAGTCAACCGGAGAAGGGGAGGAGAGCGTCAGCTCACAAGACTCCAACTTCAGAGCATACCAGCCTGCCTCATGAAGGTCAAGATAAGGGGAGCCCATGCAGGTGGCTAGGCTGACACAGAATTAAATGCACTAAAAGCTGGAAACTGGAGCAGATTCATGGTGAACTAACACGTGACCAGCCAGGCGCGAAGAAGTACCATCGCCTGATGTCATCCAGGACCCGAGGATGCCATAACTTTTCCCGATAAGAGACTACAGTTTCAAGGCCATCCCTAGCCAACTAATTGACACGTCGCCCTAAAACACTGATTGATGGAAGGGAGGCAGGGTGAAACTTGGGACACCAGGCTCAGGGGTGTCTATTCTGCATGCTGCTAATTAAAGAGGAGATTTATGTTTAGGGGTGTAACTTGCCCAATCACAATGGACCATGTAATCTAGGATCCTATAGACACTGTAGCCAATGAGACGTCGTACTTGTAGTGACGTCAATCACGTGTGATATAGAGGGATGGGCGTAGACGCCCACCCGATAAGGGTTATCCAATCCACATGCTCCATTATCATATACAGATATAACACCTATCACAATGATAGAGTATTAAATTCCAAAAAATCTGCAGTGGGTCTGAAGGAACCCGCCTTTCCAAGCATAACCCTTCTCATTCCCAAAAGCAGGAAGAGGAAGGGGCGGTGATCCCAAAGTTCCAGAGAGGAAACGATGCGATCGGTAAGTGAAACAGTAAACTCGTTACTTTGGTCAATGTCGTGTAGGCATTAGAGCCAGCAAGGGAAAGGTAACAGAGGGTGGTGGAGAAACCATAAAATAGTTAGAAGTAGAGAAGACTGTATATATATATAGGGGTTAATAACTCGAGCATGAGAAATAAAACGTAAATCATGGGGGCACCTGAAGTAAAAACGTAAATCAGGGGGGCACCTGAAGTATAAACGTAAATCAGGGGGGCACCTGAAGTAAAAATATAAAGATTTGTGTTGTTCCTGCACTTTAAAGAGTGGTCAGAAGGAACGTGAACCCAGAGCCCACAGTGGGGGGACAATTTAGGCTACGATGACGTTTAAAGACGTCATAAAGGGGGTTCGTTCAAATCCCATGATGGGGTATTAATTAGAAGGCAGGTATACGTATGACCAGCTGGTGTCTGTCTAGTCTGTCAAACGTCTGTCATATATGTTCTGTTGTATGTCGAATGTAAAATAATTTTATTGGTGATTGTTTAAAATGCATTTTGGATTTACGCAATTCTGTAACTGAGAGGGAATCGCCACTGAATTGATGAGTTTTGAGTAAATTGTTGGTATAAAATTTGGCAGGAAAAGATTGGATTGGAGCTTGCGTATTTGGTGCTCATACTATTAAAAGAGTAAAAGAACTGTATAGTTATTGATTGGTGACGGAATTAAGAATGGAGGAAGTTACCCTGCTTGCGCATTTATGCAAGCAACTGCCCAAGCATGCAACAAAGCTGAAGAAATATAGCCAGGAGTGGGTTAAGGGCACCGCAAATAAAATGTTTATGCCGTGACCCCAGAACGGGTCACTCTCTAAGGCTGTTTTACAGCACTTGACCACCTTCCTACATGCTACATATAGTGGCAAAAAGCTAGAGAAACGTCTTGCTGTGCTGGAACTGTGGAAAATGTTTGAAGAAACGAAGGTGGAAGAACTACCCGCAGATTGGATATTAAATGTATGTACAGAGGGGGGTGAGACGCCTACCTCGCCACCTGCCCCACCTGAACCAGTAATCGAAGGGAGTAAGTCAGAGGGTCTTTACCCGCTAAGAGAACCTAAGGCAGCCACGGGATACAGCAACCCGGCATATGAGTCGCCTGCATGCAGTGGTGACGACATCAAAGGAAAAGGGCAGGAAAGTAATCTTGCCTCCGTAGTCCCGAGGGACAAGGAGAGATGCGGTGATGAAGGGAAGGATCAGGTACAGAGTAGTACATCTCTTGAAAGAGAGGGAAAGAAGCAGAAAGGTAGTAGCGAGTTAGCATTCGCAAAGGACGAGTGGATGGGAGGTCAGATATTGCTAAAACTTGATGGTAAAGGGAGTGATGACATGAGACAGAGGGAATGGTCTGATGAGGTGCTGAGAAAGGAAAAGGAGAAAGAAAAGGATATGAGAGACGAGAAGATAAGAAAGAAGAATAGGCGAGAACAACTATATCGCGAAGAACAAGGAATACCGCTCAGTCGCACACAATGCACAGCCTATGCGAAGTACAGGCCGAATATGCTAAAGATAGAGGAAGAAAGGAGAGTGCAAGAAAGGAAGGTAAAGAAGCGGGAAGACGAGGAAAGTAGAAGGGAAAAAGAACGTAGAAATGAACGGATGAGGGAAGTAGATAAGGCTAGAGAAGAAGCAAAGAAGCGAAAGGAAATAGATGAGGAAGCAGAACGTAAGTACAGTCAGAGGGCACGAGATTTAGAATATTTACAACGGGAAGTTAAAAAACCCAATCCTGTTGTAGAATGGGAAGACATAGAAGAATTCTTTCCTGCAAGCGATGCGGTACTAAGTACAAGCGGGACAAATATTGAAGATGACTTCGACACCAGAAGCATCGGGGAAACGATTGATAAAATTTATGATGAGATGGGGCTGTAACTAATTTCCCAAGGGGGAAGGCAGGATGAGCGCTTAGAGAGCACTCTGCTATATGACACTGAGGATGTCACCCAAAGTAGTGGGAGCAGGGGACTGTCCCTAGAAAGGCTAGAGATTGGGCAGAACGAAGAAGATGCAAGAAGTTGCATAAAATGGGAGTATTCAGGGTCTGACTCCGGTGGGGAAACGGAGGAAGTGGCATATGACGAAGAGAGACGGTGCGAAAAATGGCTCCCAAGGGACCGAGAGGTACGATGGTCAGATGCTAGCGGGTCCGCAAGTAGGACACCGAAGTCCACTGGACAATCCAGCCGACATGAAGAAACACCGCGCGGTCAGAGGGGGGCGTCGGCACCTGCCTATGCAGACAGGTTAAGGGCATTGCCAGCCAGACGGCAAGGTGGGAACGTAACCCCGGCGGTAGACCGGAGAACTATGGGGAAAGAGAAGGAGGACTGTGCTTTCCAATTCCCATTGCTAGAAAAGGGGGGAGCAAGACCACAATATATTCCATGGCCACACATGGACTGAGAGAACCTTAAAAATAAGCTTCCAATGCTGACATCGGGAGCCGGAAAGTGGATGCATGAGTTAGAGAAAATGACGGGGGGTGTCACCTTAGCTATAGGGGACATTAAGGGCCTCCTAATTGCCATACTGGGTGAAAGAGCCGATGATGTGTGGAAACGGGCAGGCTACCCTAGGGTAACCCTAACTGACACCTCCCATGATGGAGCGCCATTTAATAACTGTAGAGCAGCAGTGTGGAAAGCGCATTGTACGCTATATCCAGACACGTCTGATATGGGAGTGATAATGACTCAAAAAATAAAAAAGTCAGAGGGTCCGTTGCTTTATATCCAGAATTTTCAAGACGCGTGGGTGCTCGAAACGCATGAATCTTGGACAAAATCCATCCCTGTATTCTATCATATATTGTGCCAAGGGTTACCAGAACCAGTGCAAAAACAGCTGAAGAAATCGGTAGGAATAGAGGATAAACCATGGGCCGAAATTCAGTTGACAATTGCACATTATTGCAGATTGCTCCAAGAAAAGAATCGCAAAAAGGAAGCAACGCGTAAGGGGGAGGAAGCAAAGCTGGTGCAAAGGAAGCTCTCGAAGTATGCTCTCGAGGAAGCAATGCTCACCAGCCCGGCCGAACGAAGCATACAGCAAGCGACTAACCCCTCGCAAAATAATCAAGGTAGCACGGGATTTTACCCGAGGAGAAGAGGGTTTGGAAATAGAGGATGGCAGAGTAATCAGGGAGGGTTTCGAGGTAACCAAGGAGGGTTTCAGAATGTTCAAGGTGGCTTCCAGGACACACAGATGGGCAATCCAACTATGCCAAATGAACAGATGGCTCGACCACCGCCAATATGTTGGCTGTGTGGAATGACTGGACATGTGGCACGCATGTGCAGAAGCCACGGCATGTGGCAAAATAACCAAGGGATGGGGGCAGGCATGGCGAATCAACCTGCCATCCCGCAACAGAGCGGTGCCCAAAATTACACGGTGCATCAGCAGGCGGCAGGCTTGCAGCAAGGTGCACAGCAAGTGGTTAAACCACCGAACATGGGGAGTATGCCACAAGGACAACCCCAGCAGGCACCGCCGCAGATGGCTAAGGGCAATAATCCCAGAGGGGGAATTAACCCTGGAAATGGGGGAAACCCACAAGTGTACAGTGGACCGAACCTATATATAAAATAGGACAGCTCACGGGAGACCCTGATGTGTTCTATCCTATCAGTAACACCAGACCCTAATAGGGAACCTAGGGTGAATGTCACCGTAAGGGGTAAAGAATATTCCTTCCTAGTTGACACAGGTGCAACGCGTTCATGCATACGAGAAGGCACATTTTCCTTGTCCGGCGAGGCCATAGATACCCAGAGTTTCACTGGAGCTCATAGTAGAGTTCCCTTCACAGATGCACTCCCAGTCTCAGTGGGAGAGCGCAAAATGAATGTACCTCTATTCTAGTTGCGTCAGACCCCAGTAAATATTCTGGGTCGGGACCTGATGACTAAACTAAACATGACCATCTCGTTTACAGAGAATGGTATAGTGTGCTCCACCCCAGGAATGCACTACTCAAACGTGTGCAAAATGATCAGGGCATATTCTGGACGTGCAGCCATGAGGGCTATACCGCTGGAGCCAGAAGTCTTCGCATATGGCGTGCGAGTGCTTATGGTGGGATTGCCGAGCCTCGCAGACAGAACTATGAGAACCCATGATGATTTTCTATTCAGACCAAAAATACCCATGCACTAAGAGGAGGGACAAGTATTCCCCCTAATGATACAATCTGCCGCAGTGCGAGGGAGAGTGGTATTGGTTGAAGGATATGACGATGAAGGCAGACAATGGTGTGCAATCGTTGCCATTAAAGAAGGGTATCGAGGGACTGATGTCGCCGATGACGATCTGTTCGAAGAACACCCCGACCTAGAAGAGACAAGGGTGGAAGTGAGTCTCATATTTTGGGTCAAAATGATCAAACAGGAGGTGCCACAGAAAATGATGTTGGCACTAATACGCCCAGAGTACTTTGATAACAACATGGCCCAAGTGCCTGACGCAGTTTGGACTACAGGGCCCTATGACATAGGTCTCCTGAAAGGGGCAGGTGAAGTAAAGATTAAGCTGAAGCCAGGAGCTATTTTGCCGCGAGCACAACAATACCCCATGTCCACAGAAGCGGATGAAGGGATTGCAAAGACAATTTCCGCCATGATGGAACAGGGCATCTTAGTGAAGTCAGAATCACCTTGCAACACAGTGATTTATCCTGTCAAGATATCAAAGGGAGGGTCCTGGCGTTTAATCCAGGATTTACGAGCATTAAACGATATAGTCGAAGCCGAGTTCCCTCTAGTCCCTAATCCATCCACAATACTATGCAATATACCAACTGAAGCAAAATATTTCACGGTGATCGATTTGAAAAATGCGTCTTTCTCGATTCCATTGCACCGTGACTCACAAGACCTGACGTCATTTACTTTCATACAAATGCGCCTGAAAAGTACGAGGTTGCCACAGGGGTACTGTGAGTCCCCGTCAATCTTCAACAGGGTCCTGCAAATGGACCTAAGCAATATTGCGGTGGACAGTGTTGTTTTGCAGTATGTAGATGACATTCTGATCTGCAGCACCACTGAAGAGCAATGCAGGCGTGATTCTGTCCAGCTATTGACTATACTGGCTGAGAAGGGATACAAGGTTGACAAGGAAAAGTTGCAGTACTGCCAACAGGAGGTGTTGTACATAGGGCAACTGATCTCACATGAGGGGAAGAAGGTAACCCCAGAAAGGGCTGAAGCTATCATGAACACAGCCAAGCCACGCACAATAAAAGAAATGCAAAGCTTCTTAGGACTGTGCAATTATGTCCGAGCATGGGTCTTTGACTACAGCCCGTATACCAAGCCCTTGCTACAGGCCCTTAAAAAGGCCCAGGCAACAAGAGAAGAAATTGAATGGAATGAAGCAATGGAGAAAGGGCTTACAGAGCTCAAGGGGGCAATTTGTAAGGCCCCAGTGCTCGGGATTCCTAATTATGCAGAGGAATTCTACTTGTTCTCACATACCGATGGCAGTTTTATGACGGCAGTGCTCGCACAGCGAACCTCGCTGATGTACAAGCCCCTAGCATATTACAGCGGGAATCTGGAGCCTGTCATGAAGGGCCGCTTTCCATGCGAACAAAACCTAGCTGCTGCAGCATTCGCTATCGAAAAGGCATCGTCCATTGTGATGGGATGCTCCATGACATTGTATGTTGAGCACTCACTGTTTGCCATACTAGAGAAGCCAAAGGGTACACTGACATCTAAAAGAGCATCCGCCTATGAGGTGATTATCTCCAACCCATCGATCAAAATAGTGCGATGTAAAACCGTGAACCCTGCCACATTCATAGCTGAACCAGTCACAGAGGGAGAACCTATACACGACTGTGCGAACTATGAGGAGTTCTATGATGAGATCCCCAGGGTAAAAGAGAATGCCCTGGCGAGTGGGGAGATCGTCTTTATTGACGGGTCTTCAAGAATCGACCAAGAAGACGGACAAAGGTATACAGGCGTTGCCGTGATAAAACACCCAGCGGAAGAGTTTCGAGTACTCGTTAGTGCACGAAAACCTTCTCATTATTTGGCACAAGCTGCAGAGCTGTTGGCATTGATACTCGCCATTGAGAATCATGCAGACCAGGAAGTGACGGTGTACAGTGACACCGCCTATGTGACATCCACAATGCACGCGGGCTTAGCACGCTGGAAAAGGAGGGGCTACTTCCGAGCAGACGGCACACCAGTGCAACACGCGGCCTTATTGGACAGGCTGATAAAGGCACTACAGCTCCCAGTGGGCATAGCGGTCGTGAAATGCGCTGCTCATACCAAGGGGACAGATTTCGTGTCACGCGGAAATCATGAAGCGGACACGGAAGTCAAGCGCATGGCATCCAAAACTGAAGCAATCATGGATGTGGAGGTGGCACGTACCCATGAGAGGATGATGGTAGCACGAGCCACACCTGAGGCCTATAGTAACATGGGGCAGACTCAGCTAATGGAACTCCAAGGGGAGGCACCTCAGGAGGAGAAGAATTCATGGAAGTGTCGAGGGTGTTCTTTAAACCCCTCTGATGGGCTGTGGAGGCAAGACAGCACTGGTAAACCAGTAATGCCTGTCGCCCTCCTGAATGTAGCATTAGAACAACTCACTACCCCATCCACATGACAAAATAAAATATTGCTGCAACACTCGCAGAAGACTGGTTCACACCGAATTTAGCGGAGCATGTTGCATTTTTTATGGTGAACTGCATTATCTGCCAGCAATTCACTGCTGGGCACACATTAAAAGTAGTGAGAGGAATCATTCCCAGGCCAAATGGACCATTCCAGCACTTACATATCGACTACGTCGACATGATTCAAGTGTGCAATGGGTACAGGTATTCAATTGTGGTGGTGTGTCCCTTCTCTAGATGGATAGAAGCAGGCCCCTGTACACACCCCGACGCTGCCTGTGTTGCAAAGTTCCTGGTGAGGGAAGTGTTCCCTAGATGGGGGGTGTGCAAGGTAATGACATCAGATAATGGGGCCCATTTTGTAAATTCAGTTTTCGAACAGATTAGCTTGTTGCTTGGTATAAAGCACAAGTTCTCGTCAGCGTATCATCCTGAGGGGAATGGGATATGTGAACGAATCAACGGCTTACTTAAGGAAAGGATAGCCAAGTTGAAGCTCACTTTGAGGAAGGGATGGTTGCACTGTCTACCACTGGCATTGTATGCTCATCGGAACCAGCCAGGCTCCGACCATCATCTCACGCTGCACTAAATAGTTACTGGTAGAAGGATGAGGACCCCTCTTGACCCCCGAGACAGAGCTAGATGTGATGCCCAGCCAACTAGGGAGGTACTGGGAGAAGAGATGAAAGCCTATCTGGACTGTTTGACATCCAGCACCTTTGTCATTTCAGACCAACTGCAGCGATGGCGAGACGGGTGTGGCGCAGCACAGAACGCAGCAGGAAGTGCTGAAGCAGACACCGAACAAGGTGTACATGCGCCCCTCGTCTTCCCTGATGACAGCGTTTTGGTGAAGAACTTCACCAGAACAAGGTAGGATGAACCACGGTTTAATGGCCCATTCATCGTAGAGGACTGCACCCCCTCCGCCGTCAAGCTCCAGGGCAGAAGGGCATGGATCTTCCTAAATGACATTAAACCCTACATAGGAGAGAGCCCTCCTGCTACATCCAACTGCAAAGAAGCAACAGACAACAGGGAAGAACCTCAGCACGTGCAGACAAGATGAATGTTGAGGAAGAAGGACGCATGAGCAGAAAACCAAGACAAAGAACCCGAATGCAAGTGTGGCATAAAACTGGACAGGTTCCCCAAGCAAAGGGGGATAAGGACATCACTAACACTCTGTACATCCCAGTTGCAGGGTAAAGGGAAGCACAATCAAAGCCACATCAACATTGATAAAATGAACTGTTGAAAGCACGAAATGCCCAAAGTAATACAAGAATCAAGACTCTGCTAGACTGTAACCAAAACCTTGCCTGAGAGTGCAACGCAGTATCCAAAAGCAACCAGTATCGAGACTTTAATCACAGAATTCATGGTACATTCCAGCAGAAATCTCAAGTGGGATGTGCTAACCTACTTTCAACTCGTGGTGTTATCATACCCGTCACTCATAGGGAGAGAAGCCAGTGTCACAGACTTAATTCGAGATCCTGCAAACAAGAAGGTAATCCGGCAAATGCTGACTGTCATAACGGAAGCCTTCATCAAACTGCCCGAGCATAGCGAATAGGACACTAATGCTCCCACCTCAAGTGATCATTGATGAACGTACATTTACCCTATTTTTCCGCATCATAGAGGAATGCCCAGGACTCGTCGGGAGAACCACAGATACCCTACCCTTCATCAGGGACCCCAGAAACAATGACTTTCTCAACCAAGTTTGGTACAAATTGAATTACGTGGTTGCAATCCATGCAGCAGGAAAGTGCAAAAACTGTGCGAATCAAAAGAAAAGTTTGTGATAAGGACACAACCAAACAGGGCAAATGTCCCTATCACACGAGGATACCCAGCTGGCGCACAATGTCCTGTTTAGATTAGTCACAGACTATCCGAAGATGGTGGGGAGGCCTGCAGATCTTGATGTCATCACCTTTCTTAGAGATCCGGCCAACGCCCCACACATGGGCACACTCCTTCAAGGCATAATCCTCCAGGTGGAGCTGTCCAACTTCCAGCGAGAATTCCTAAGGAGATTCCAGTGAGACTTTTAGCCGAGGGACAGATTGAGGAGACAAAACTGTTAGCGCTGAAAAAAAAGGCCTGTAATCTAGAGGCTAGAAAAACAGAGCAAATGTCATTAACACCAGAAGACAGACAATATGCATACCGTGTTTTCTTCCACCTTATTGAAAACTTTCCAGAACTAGTGGGTTGACCCAGCAATGTTGACATACCCACATTCTTCAGTAATCCAGCAAAAAACACGCAACTGAACAGGCTCCTGAGGGCTATCATAGCGCAACTAAGAAGCAATTTTGGACATCCAATGCTGAGCAGAGCCTTAGAAGGAGGAAATCCAAAATAGAACTTTGTCGTCATCATTTCACTGTATAGCAGATAGAGAAGAAAGCCACTGTTCCTCAACTTGACGCCGAGAGACCGAACAAAAGGAGCAGACACAAGAACTTCGCCATCGTATTTTTCCCTGCTCTGCATCCTTCTAATTTTTTCCTATTTTTTCATATATTGACTTCTGCTTTTATTTTTGTTCCTGTTGGTACAACATCTTATTTTTGCGATTTTGACTCGTTTTCTATTTTTCCATATTTTTATTTTTATTTTTGTTCCTATTTTTACAACTTTATTTTTGTACGATTAGCTCATCTTTTCCTATTTTAGCCACACGTTCAGTTTTTATTTTATTTTATTTTTACTTTATTTTTTATTTTTATTTTTCATGTTCGCTTTTGTTTTTATTTTTACTTTTATTTTTGCAACACTTCATTTTGTGTGATTTTGTAGCAGTTCCACCGTTTTATTTTTCACATTTGAACTGTTTCCAGCTCGTCCTCAGGACCAAAGCAAATTTGAGGCATGTACTGGGACCTCACCTAGTATCGATATGCTTAGATGGACGTGATGTACCAGAGTTGATAGCCTAACCTTTTTCCATAGTCTAGCGAACAGAACCGTGCTACATACCCAGAGACTGCCATCATCACCCACAAGAGGGGGGACACTGAAAGCACTCGACACTTTAGTAGTAATAAACTTTCGAACTGTGAGACCAGAGCAAAAGAAGGAATAAATAACTGACTATGAACTCATTCGAAATGGGGGTCCAGAACAGTAACTTGGTTTTACCCCCAACAGAAGGGCGCCCCCTCTTTCCTGGAAGAAAATGCTGCAAATTTTCACTCAGAACGATTATGTGCATATGTACTGTGATCATAATTGGTTTTCTATTATTAACAATCGGAACTGCTTTCTTTATTGGTGCACAAAGTGTCCCCCTATCAGTGCACCCACCAGATAATGAACATCTGGGGCCTACAAAAGCACCCAGATCCTACATAGTGATTCCAATTCCAAGAAAAGCTAATGGTGAAGCAAATGATGTAAAATTGAATATAATTAGCAGTGATACATATCCACACGAGGTGATGAATGAGAGAAAAGGATGGAGACAGGGTCAGCACGGTATGAATGATAATGTAGCACTGGCCACGGCATGCACCCACACTCAGAATGCACACAAACAAGGGCAAGTGTCAATAATAATAATAATAATAATAATAATAATAATAATAATAATCATTTTGCATTTATATAGCGCTACAAAACCTCAGGTATCTGAGCGCTGCATGGCTACAAGGCCTCCAATGAAGGCAGCAGAAAAGGAGAGACTGCCTGCCGAACTTTCAATTCCAGAGAATAGTGGAGATAACCAAGAAAAGCCAAGTAAAATGCCAAAGAAGGAGGGAATAGCAAGATCCCTCAAAAGAACAGAAGTGGCCACAAAAGAACTCACAGAGAAGACCCACAAGCTAATAGAGTATTTGTTCCCATTTATAGTCCAAGCAAAGAAACTACACGAGGAGCTGAAAAACAGAACTATAGAAACTATAACTGCAAGCACACCTGCTCCAACTCAAGGAACAAGCCGCAGGCCTACAGGACAGCCACAAGTTGGGAGGTTGATGAACCGATGGTGGTTACGGGAAGTCTATGGCAGACTGCAAAAGGGAAGGAAAGGAAGCACAAATCCCCCTCCTACTACAGCGATGCAGTCAAGGCAGCCTGCTCCATCGAGATACCCGAAGTGGAAAAGCAGCACAGATGCATTCAGAGACGTAGTCATAGCAAACTACAGAAGAACGCTGAGAATCAAGAGAAGCCCTCATGAAGATAACAATGAACTTAATAACCACCTGGATAGCACATCCCATCTCGGAAACAACATATGGTACCAACACATGAAGGAGGTAGGACGAAGGCAGTCAGAAGGAGAATGCTTTGTCTGTGCATTCCTACCATACAGCATGGGAAAGTCCAAGATCTTTGTGGCTGTAGAAATTGATGTCCCAACAGCACACTGTATGTCACATGTAGCTATGTGCAACACCAGAGGACAATTTATGGGAAGATACGCCTCGTTGATATGGGCCAACGAAAAGGATTACCCGGATGAAGATGGATACGTCCAGGACATTAAAACAAGAAACCGAGCGCACACCAGAAATCATGTGATCAGGTACGAGAACCCTGGCGTCAAAGGATCTGGGATAAGATGGGAAATAAACCCAAGACTGAACGTTCAAGGGAAGACTGCAGAAGAGGCTCAAATGTGGAAAAACAGAGGCCAAATGCAGATCTGGGGGTCAGTGGTCTCCCCGGATGGATGGGAGGACGGAGTAGTAATCTCCCAAGCATGGATGGTCCTTGGAGCATGCAAGGAAGCAATAGAGAATTTGCAGAGGTTATGCAAACCTCTGTGGCCAAAGCTGGTAAAGTTGCTAACATGGGTCGAAGATAGAGGGGGACCCCTACAGATAGTGCCACTGGAGAGCCCGAAACTATGCTTCAGAAACAATGGCACAAGGAAGATGGGAGAGAATCAAAACTGCGGACGAATCTTTGAAGCTCTGGGAATGACACAAGGAACCGCAGTTATTACTGGGCCTGTGGAGCCAAGGCATACATAAGACTACCGAAATACTGGGGAGGCATATGCACACTAGTGAACGTCCACGTTCCTGCACTAGTGATCCCTAAAAATGACCTGAAGTTGGACAGTTTTCCGAAAGCAGATGCTCATCTAAGAAGAAGAAGAAGATCTCTGGAACTGATATCCAGGATGAAGAGGGAAAATTACTTTTCTCCCAAATCAGAAGAGGCTTTCCATGCAATCCCGTTTGAACACAGGCTGTTCAGCCTCACCTTAACAGTATTCACAACACTGCTCCTGCCCCACATCTAAGTTGGAGTGAATGCTAAATGGTTGCAGATAACCAGATAGGAGTTATTGCAGACCATCAATACCACTATAAACGGATTGAACGCGATCAAAGAAGAGCTGAGAGCAATCAGACTGATGACCCTCCAAAACAGATATGTGCTTGACATGATCAAGCAATGGATGGAGGTGTTTGTGCAAAAATTGGAGAATCATGTTGCACATTCGTGCCATCACACGATAAAGAAAACAGAACCCTAACAGAGGCTATAAGCATGCTGACAAGCCTAAAAAAACAGATGATCGATGAAAGTGACGAAGTAGACAATGACAGTTGGTTTGGAGACCTACTCTTGTGGGTCCCACAATGGATGGCAGATATATTCAAGTTTCTGGGAGCTCTACTAGCAATGGTATTGCTAGGATCCTGTGTTATCAAGATAATCATGTCACAGTGCCAGAAACCTGCGAAGAAAGCCATAGGGATGAAAATAATGGTTGATGTCGAACCAGGATGGAAGCCCAGAGACCTGACTGATGAAGAGATAAGAGACTTTGTGAAGGCCAGCAAATTTGAGCCAGAAGGAACAAAGTTCACATACCCTAAGAAACGAAGGAGGTATGAGGGAAAATGGATCTACTGCAGCCCAAATGGTCAATGTCAGCTAATGACGTGGAACAAAGGCGAACACGTGAAGACAGCAGGGAGTTTGAAGGGAGTGATAAAAATATGGACTCCAAAGGCTCACACATTCACGCCATCATGTACCAACGCAGAGGACGATGAGCATGACACTGAAGAAGCGAAAGAAATGAATGCAAAGGAGGCTGCAGAAGTGGTCAATGAACCGACCAGTGGGGGGAGTGTTAAGGAGGTCCCAGACATGGCCTGCATCCCTTCCCCTCATTTTGAGGTAAGAGGAACGCGCTCGCCAAGGTATGTGACGTATGAAGAGCAAATTAACCTACAAAGAGCTGCAGTGGGACTCTGCCCATTATACATCAGAAGATCTATACCGGCCGAAGCACCCATAACCAGACAACCCTGGGCAGCACGGTACCCTATCAGACAGCCATACCAGCCGCTGATACGAAATGAGGAGTACCTACACACAGTCCACGAAGAGACCCCAGAAGCCTTAACGGAAGGCCAGTGGAAATGACACAAGGGCCTGAACAGATCCGAGAATGAACAAGAGCAGCTATCGAAGATAACACGCCAGTGCGAGTAACTACGCAATTGAATGGAATAGGCACAGAGAGGAGAGGAGACAATGTTACAATGCCAGGAAACAGTGTTACGAGACCAGATGGAAGCAACCGTCCTGTTAAACGTGTGTAAATAGGCTTGAAATTCAAGATGCTAAGAAATCGATATTTCTTGCAATGCTTAGTAGAAGATAGAGCGGCTAGCGCCAACCGTATATCTACCTCAATAAGGCACATTATACAAGTGCGACTCCATTTTCTAAAAGCAGAAAAGGTACCCAGGCGGCCAGAAGCCTGCCAGGCCAAGTTTCGAAACCCAGCCAAAGGAAAGAGAAGGAGCGGAATCGAAACTCAACAAAGAGCGGCTCATGCCTAGGAAATCGAGGTCAACTGGAGAAGGGGAGGAGAGCGTCAGCTCACAAGACTCCAACTTCAGAGCATACCAGCCTGCCTCATGAAGGTCAAGATAAGGGGGGCCCATGCAGGTGGCTAGGCCGACACAGAATTAAATGCACTAAAGCTGGAAACTGAAGCAGATTCATGGTAAACTAACATGTGACCAGCCAGGCGCGAAGAAGTACCATTGCCTGATGTCATCCAGGACCCGAGTATGCCATAACTTTTCCCGATAAGAGACTACAGTTTCGAGGCCATCCCTAGCCAACTAATTGACACGCCACCCTAAAACACTGATTGATGGAAGGGAGGCAGGGTGAAACTTGGGACACTAGGCTCAGGGGTGTCTATTTTGCATGCTGCTAATTAAAGTGGAGATTTATGTTTAGGGGTGTAACTTGCCCAATCACAATGGACCATGTAGTTTAGGGTCCTATAGACACTGTAGCCAATGAGACGTCGTACTTGTAGTGACGTCAATCACGTGTGATATAGAGTGATGGGCGTAGACGCCCACCCGATAAGAGTTATCCAATCCACATGCTCCATTATCATATACAGATATAACACCTATATTTAAGTTATCTTTCCTAACCAATTATATTACATGATGATTTTTTATAGAAATTAGACGTCAATGATGACGATTTGTGCCTATAAAAATTGTTGTTCAACTGAAGTTCGTGGAAGTCGGAGCAAGACCAGTGATCGCACTACAGCTGATTCCCATTTGTTTCCCTGTTTGATGTATGTATCATTAAACAGACTTCCCTTTGCCAAACTACTGAGTCCTCGTTATTGAGTCGTGTCGGAGTAAGTGAATCCTGCTTCCCCTGTCCTCACATGGTGCAGCTATCTTGTCTTACAAGTTCTAGAGGGTGAGTGCTGACCAATGGGCCCGTCAGCGAATTCCTCTCCTCCTGAACAGTTGTGTATCCATTTTCCAGGTGCATAGAGGCCGGTCCCTGTTCACATGTTGACACCCTTAGAGTGGCTAAATTCCTGGTCAGGGAAGTGCTCCCGAGATTGGGCATGTGTGAGGTCCTGCGGTCTGACAATGGCCCTCACTTCACCAATGAAATGTTCCAACACATCACCATGTGGTTGGGCATTCCACACAAATTTGCCTGTGCGTACCACCTATAAACGAACGGGATGTCGAAACACCTAAACGACCTCCTGATGAAGTCCATAGCCAAAACACAGCAGAGCACAAACAAGAATTGGCTACACTGCTTACCTCTCGTCTTGTTCACATTGCGCACTAAGCTTGGGTCTACACACCATTTAACGCCCCATGAGGTTGTGACCGGATGGCGCATGCATCTCCCACTGGCTCCTCCCACAAGAGCACTGAAAGACTGTGAGAATAGTGCAGATGTGTTAGGACAAGAAATGCATGAGTACATTACTTCCTTGATTGCTAGCACCTCTTTTATCTCTCACCAGATACAATGAGGCCCAGAAGATGGCAGAGAGAACAAATGTGACAGCACACCACAGGGCTCAGTGATTGTAGGGGATATTGTACTTTTGAGGAACTCTGTGCGGTGCTGGAATGTGCCACGATTTACAGGACCACATATCGTCGAACAGGTGGCTGACCGTGCTTTCAAACTAGAGTGGAAGTCAGTCTGGCACGACCTCGCAGACATCAAGCCCTACAACGTAGAAGCCTCACCTGGCAACGTGATCAAAAGGGCTAACGCTCAGCAGCTTGAATAAATACAAGCAAACTTTGAACGAACACAGTGGAGGACACCCATTGCTTACTCGTTGACGGGCAGCAGAGATAGAGACTGGACTTCTTATAGACACAGAGTAAAGGAACACTGTCTGTTTGTTTTTTTACTTTCTGAACACAATCAACCTGAAAGCCGATGTAGTTGTTGAAGATTGTTCATGTTGCCCACTGCCCACCACCCAGATACCTTCTCAAACCAATTTGTCCACATTGTGAGAAGGCAAAGTAGATTCAGAGCCTGATTCCCCGGAGAATACTACCTTGCCTTTAAAGCATATTGTTATGGCCACAGGCCCCAGAACACAAACACCACACCATCTAGAGATGGGGGCAATGGGTCCCTTGACTCACGTATGTCCCTTTGGGACCCATAAACACAGGGGCCCTGGCTGGACTGCTTTTATTTTACAAGACCTTTCCAGGAGCTGAAAGCCTTTATTCCAGAGAACATCCTCATGTGCTGACTCATCGGCTGTGGCTCCGTAGGCCTGGCTTCATGTGCTGACTCATCGGGTGTGGCAGGGTGTGGCAGGCAGGCTGAACCTGGTGGGCGTGCCTTCAGAAGCTCAGCTATATAAGCTGCTCCATCCTTAAGGCCGGTGCTTCGCGTTACTGTGCACTCGTGTGCAACTTGACACTCACCGCCCCTTGGACCAGTTTACTTACCTTTGAAACTAGGCGTTCTCCTGCATACTCACCTCTAGGAAACCGGTGCTTCATCGCTTCATCTGCAGACTCATCTCCTGACATCAAGTGATCTTGATCCCGACGCCGCAGCACTGTACTCTACATCCACGAACTCGGACCCTGTGGAGAAGAAGAAAGACAAGGTTAGAACATTCGTCCTATGGCCACATCGCATATGATACCCTGCGCGCCCCCTAGTTAACAACTTACCAACTACTGTACCGCTGCAGCTTCGTTCCTCATTCCCTCCGGCTGCCGCCTTGACTTCACAGCTTCTGCCGGGCCGGCAACATCACCTGTAAGGGTTGAAAGCAAAAGAGGAAACATCAAAAGTGGAACGGACAGCAATACAAGACAACAAACTTTACAATACAACAAAAACAGATGAGGAAAGACAAAGGCAAACAGGAACACTTACCTGAAGTATAGTGGCTTAGTCGCAGCAGGACTGGACTACCACATGCAAGGGACCAGTGAAGGAACTCGGTCCAGATCATACAAGCGCCTCTGCCAGAAGCAGCAGGACGGAGTGCTCGCTAAAACTAATCAACAGGTGAGCTTTCCAGGGACAGTGCATCCCATGGGTACCACAGTTTGGGAGAATGGGTCTGGAAGAGGATCAGGCGCACAAGCTGGCATACTCACGCCCCCTATTCTCCACGCAGGAGCAGTTCCAAGCAGCATCACCTATTACCACCAGTCACCACATAAGCGCAGAGGGCGAAGTCGGACCCGAGCGACCTCACCCCCAGGAGGGCTGCAACCGTTCCCCAACGCCTCTTCAGAGACCAGGTGAGCGTAACAAGTATTTGGCCCAAACATATCCACAGCTTGAGCACGGCAATCCCCCTATCCTTGCCAGAATGATAGACCCATCAGTAAGAAAAGTGTGGGAAGAAGTGTTTGCTTTCGCTATAAGTGATTAATTGGTCCACAGGGCTTAATAGTTATTTACAATACTAAAACAATAACACATTTCTTCATGCATTCCAGGTGGCAACTATATCTTCAAGCTGCAAGGATCAAGCAGCATCAGTGATAATAAGGGAAACAATAAAGAATATCATTATTATGTTGTGTCTGTTACTTCCAAGTGGATGAATGGGGTTCATATTTTGGAGACTATCCCTTGTTGCTAGTGCTACCACTGTACCCTCCATTAACATTCCCCCAACCCAAGCAGGTGGAACGACCATGTCAGGTGGACAGGAGAGCACTGCTGATATGGTAAGGAGAGGAAAGCGCAGTGTTCACACAGACATGAAAGGGGTAGACATGTATCTCACCGACACTGCTCGAATGTCTAATAATATGTGGTACAAGCACATGACCAAAGTAGGTAAGAAAACCCCGGGGGGAACTGTTATGTCTGCTCATTAATACCCTATGCCATGAGTGCCTCCAGAACGTTCAGAGCAATGTAAATACCAGCAGCAAGAACACAATGCTTAATGCATCTATCAATGGTGACCACTCGAGGAAGGTTCCATGAGAAGACAGCAACATTGAGATGAATGTCCAGAGAAACCTTCCCGTATGAAGATAATTACAGAAATATATTAGACATGATGCACAATTACTGGCAGTTAGATGAAGCTCTACAATACATAACTGATGGACCGACAAAGGTGAAACAAAGACTATCACACTGAACATATTGCCATGCCCATGGACAAGGGTAAAGGAAACAGGAGGAGAACCGAGTTGCTGGGAGAGACCACAGATACTGTTGTATGGCCAAGAATACACAGAAGATGGATGGAAGAATTGTGTGGTAGGAAGCAAGGCACTGGCCCTAGCACAATCACCAGTGAACAAGGTACAAGAATAAAATAACAAGTGCCTGAAGGAATGGGAGGTGAGTGCAAAGCTACTGACATGGGTGGAGAATGAAGCTGGACCAATGCCGATAATACCCCTGAAGACACCAGCGCTGTGCTATCAGAACAACAGTGAAGTTGAAGTTGGCGAGAACGTCGGATGCAGTAGCATTGAAACTCACGTGGCTATGAGGGCAGGAACGGCAGTACTGATGGACCACTACTGGGCGTGCAGATAAAAAGCATACGAGAAGCTGCCACCCAACTGGGGAGGAGCATGCTTGTTGGTACACATCAATATGCCTTCATCGGTTGTGCCTAGCAAGGATGTAAAGCTCAATGACTTCCCGAAAATGAACAATAACAAAAGGAAGGTGAGGTTGATGGAAAGGGCACCAGCAGCCAAGACAGAGAAACAAGCTGAAATGAGCAGAGTAAAGAGAGGGGGAAATTACTTCTCAGAAGCATCAGAGACAGCATTAGATAAAATTCCAGCCAAACACAGACTGTTCAGCAGGACGCAAATGTTCTTCGCCTTAGTGAACCATCTGTACAAGCATACACGAATGTGAAATGGCTACAAATTACCTTCTGGGAGCTGATGGTGTCAATAAACTCCACAGTGAATGGGTTCAACACAATAAAAGAAGATCTCTGAGCAATGAGATTGGTGGCACTCAAGAAAAGATACACCCTAGACCTCCTCAGAGCTATGTGAGGAGGAGTCTGTGCAAAGATAAGCAGTTCCTTTTGCACATTCACACCTGCTAATGATGAAGATAATGTTAGCCTGTCAGAGGCCGTATACCAGTTGGCTCAGATGCATGCCAAAATGGGTGAATAAGCAATGGGAGCAGAAAAGGACCAGAGCTGGATAGCGTACATATGGTCATGGATGCCATCATGGCTGTCAGATGGACTAAAGGTGATAATGAGAGCGCTAGTACTGGCAGCAATATCAATGTGTGGGATAAACATCTGTATGGCAGGGTGCAAGAAAACAGTGGAGGAGGCTATCAGGATGCAGGTCCTGATGGTTGTGAACAGAAGAGGAGCAAATGACGAGATTGTGGCAGAAAGAAACAAGATAAGAGAGAGGATTCTGACATGTGAATTGTTCCCACTTGGAGCTATGAAGGTGGACAACTCATTTTATGCAAAGTACTATGAAGGGAAGTGGGTGTGGTGCAACCCCGAACGAGTATGCTGTTATATGAACTGTTCCTTCGATGATCATATAAACTACAGTGACACCTCAAAGGAATAACAAAGATATGGCAGCCAAGAGCAAGAGGACTTTCGTATAAGGGATGTGGTCAACAGGTTGACCAGAGGGGGGACTGAAGAGGGAGTCGGGATCTTGACACCACCCCCCACCCCACTAAATTCGTGACAAGATGAAAAGGCCAGAAAACACTGCAATCATCCATTCTATTTTGGATGAATTCCTAACGGACCAATGATCGTTAAATATGTTGAGAGGTATCCCCTCAGCCAGCCATACCGACCTGCCACAGTACAAATCTGTCCATGTGTGAATGAAGAGCCACAAGCCATGCTCAGAGACACCTATATGGACAGCCTGGACTGAGCACCAAGAAGCCATGTTGCTAACATCTTTCCAGACACCACGACATAGCAGTGTGAGACATGAAGCACATGTGCCATCTGCACTTTGTGACACAAACACACACTCGAATACATGAAGAACACGAGCATACCATTCTATAGTGAGAGGAAAGATACATATACATTCTGTCATTGCTTTTATTATTTTTGCCATTAGCCAAATGCAGCAACACAGAAACTGCAAGCACAAGAGATCCTGAGCAAAGCTTGCAGATGCTTAAACACGAATAACCCAATGGAACTGAAGGAGCACCTATGGGACCTGACAGAGACAAGTGTGATTAACCTATGGAAAATATAATATAGCGTGGACAATGTGGAAATCACATTATTAGGTTTTGGAAAATTACAGCAGGCCTCAGACCACTGAGCAAGAGACAAATTGAGCTGGTCCAGACTAGACAGAGAGCACGGCATGCGAGACAGGACCTGCAGCCAAGGTCAAGAGATACGGAAGACATTCCAAACCCCAGACGACAAAGGGACCAGCTGCAGGAAAAGGAAATAAACCCTCATAACTCAGAGCTGCAGAGCTCAATTTCGTGGTCTCCAAACACGTGAAACAGCTGAAGCAGACAATGGACAGTGATCAGTGGTGAGAACGGAGAACCAATCCCAGGCAGCCAGACACGGGCCGCAACAAGCATGCAACAAGTGTTGCGCCAAGCAGGAGAGTATTCTCATAAGGCAAAGGTGGTGCACACAAGTTACAATACAGACACATAACCGTTCTCATCACCTTGAAAAGGGACACAGTGAGCTGAGAACCGTTTCAGGTCCCAGGCCTGGGGACGTCCACTCTAGCCAATTACAGTTTAGTACCCTAGGGGTGGGTAGCAATGGGCACGAACCAATGGTAAGTCCACAACACTGCAGCAATGTTATAGTTAGTGAATTGAGGATGGAACTGGCCAGTCACCTGACATGGAAGAACCAGTAGAATTACATATGTATGTACCAATATAGGTTATTAGGCTCCTGACGGCCAATCCCATGCTGGGATAGGTTTTTTGGAGAGAGGCCCAAGTAATGACAGAATGGTGACGGGTTTCTCAGACAAAAGTGGCCTGCGCCCCATTTACTGTGAAACATGCTGGAATTTTTCTGAGTTCTTGTATCGATCTCTGTTGGTTTTGGCCGTAATAAACCACAGTTTGAACTTGCCGTTGACAAGGTCATGCGTGTATTCCTGGGGATGGTGTTGGACCCTCCAAGTTCGTGAACTTCCAGTATCGCTCTGGCATACCTGAGGGTTCTCCCTAACAACTTCAGATAGGGCAGATGCAGGAAGTACGCAGGATGGCACCTGGAGTGTTGGGGGGCAAGAGAGGTGGCATACCAGTGGCAACAAGAGGGGCATTGACGGGGTGCAAAAGTTTGGGTCTGGTGCTGACAGCGCACAGCATGACAATGTGTAAAAAGGAGGGGTGCATAGGGCTAGACGAGGCGGCTGGGAGTGCAAGCTAAAGTGAATGGACCAAGGGCGCGGACGGCCTCTGGTGCATTGTGGGTGCAGCGTTCTGCTGGACCATCGCACCGGAGTGGAGAATGGGCGACAATGGAAAAAGAGGAGGGATGCAGAGGTACTATGTGACGCCGATGGGAGTGCAAATTAAAGTGCATGGACAGGGCGTGCACAGGAGGCCCCTGGCGCTTTGGGGGGTGCATCGGTTTGTTGGAGCATTGCAAGAGAGAGTACAGGGAGTCAATGGCATAATTGGGTCGGAAGGAGTACCAGTGCAGGTGTGGTCGGCGTGAGGCATCAGGAGCTGACTGGCAGGGAATGGTGGACAGGGAACAAGAGCAGTGTCCCTGTAGGTGGAGGCAAAGTGTTGATTGGGTGCATCAGTGTACAGGGTTCCTTTCCATCCAGGGGAATAAGTTGTGTACTGTGTACAAGAAAAAGGGTTTCAGGAAACAGGTGAGGGATACACAGATGCAATATGTGGTTTTTAAGTGGCTCAAAATGGGGCTTTGGGGGGTAAGATTGTGGAATGTTATGAGTAATGGCTCGGGGGTGGGCAGATAACCCTCAGCCCCGGAAGGGCATGCCTTATGTACGGGGAGCATCTGGGGTGAGCTCTGGGATGGTGCGTGCATGGATGGGTACAGTAGACTTCTGTTGGCGAGGTTAGTGTTTGTGCGTAAGAGGTTAGTGGTTGTGCGTAAGAGAGCAAGCAGAGTTACAGGTTTAAGGGATGGCTGCAGTTTTATGCATGCAATAGAAGCAGGGATGATGTTATTGGTAGATGCTCAGGTGGAGCTATTCGGGATGGCTGGGTTAACAACAAGGGAGCATTTGTCAGAAGGTAATACTTCAATATGAGTCCAGGAGTCTTGTTGGGCCAGGAGGGCAAAGACGGGGACAGGTATGAAAGGAGGTTGGGGCGGTGAGAAAGGTCAGCAAGAGGGGGGGTTTGGAAGAAGGGAAGGACAGCAGGTTACGGGCCAGACTGTGCAGGAAGTTGGCTAGGGCGAGTTTGTCAGTGTCATAGGGACATAGGCCCAGGGGCATGCGGTTACGGGATAGTGGCGCTTCCAGGGATCGGAATTAGGGTTGGTCAACAAAGGGGGTGGCATGGGAGGAGAGGAATTTGTTGCAGGAGTAGAGTCATGTCCAGGTGGGATAAGGTAGAGTAGTGTGGGGGAGAGTGTGGGGGGCTTCAGGCGAAGGGTGAGGGGTAGTGTCATGTCCGGTCAAGGTAGAGAGAAGCTGGCAAGTATGGGAGTTGCCAGGTGCAGGGCACTATTTCAGGTGGAGGCGAGGGGAAATTGATAGAGGAAATGGTTCTTCGGGGTTCCGCAAGCATTCAGCCCTTTGGGGAAGATGTGGCAGTTTGGGGATCACACTCCTTTGGGGAGTATTATTCGCTTTTCGGAATAAAGAGCAGGCAATGCAGAAGGATATTGAAGTGTCGGTGGCATGGTACTTGGGGAAGTACAAAGGGCTATAATGGGGTGAGAGATGCATTGTATAAAGAAGAACTGGGTGCTGAAAGGGGGGTTGTATAGTTCTCACCATGTAGTTTTCTTTTCACAGATGCAGTGTGGGGAATGACCGAGTGATTGAGAGGAGACCGGGTGAACATTTGCTGGTGAAGGGTCTCATGGAAAGGGGAGTGAGTGAAGGTTTTGGGTACTTCGCAGTATGCAGATATGAACATGTGGGGTTTTGATGCATAGGTGGTAATTAAGGGGATGAACTGTTATTAAGGTTGTTGGAAGGTAATGTAATAGTTTAAGAATTGTTTATTTGTAAAGTGCTTATACACAAGTGAAATGTTTCAAAGTGCTTCAAGGTGGGAAGGGAACAAGGGGAGATCATCGTCATTCTTAGGCCTTGAAGATTCCGAATGATCCAATAACAATAACAAGCATACTAGGCCAGAGGCATTGCTACAAGGTTCAAGGTTATGCAAGTGCGCAGACAGGAAGTGCGTTGGAGGGGCAAGGGGACAAGTGCGCCACATCCAACAGGGGGCTGGGGTTAGTACAGAGTGGTTGCCACTCTCATGGAACGTATTCCGAGTGCAGTAGTGCAAAGCAGAGTGCAGAGGCCTGGTGGCAAGTGCAGGACTGGCATGGGAGCCTAGGACCTGTGAGGCTATAGAGGTGCACCAGGCGACCAGTCTGAGAACTGAGCAGGTTGGGGAAGAGAGCGAAGGAGGAAAGCAGGAGAGAAGAGAAAGGAGGTTAGCAGGGTAGAGGGAGAGAGGAAGAGGAAAAGAAGAGGACGGTCTTGAGGATTTTCCAGAACTTGATGAGGTCCCGCTCAAGACATAGAGAGGCGGGGTGGCTGTTCTAGAGGGAGACACCTGCAAAGGACAAGGATCTACCCCCAAATCTCTATTTGGAAAAATGGCTCACCCGCATAGAGTTGGAGGAGGTTGAGCTGAGGGCTCTGGAAGGAGAGTATTTAGGAAGAGTGCGTTGAAGATAGTAAGGGCCCCGGCCCCAGAAAGCCTTGTGGACTATGCAGTGGGACTGGTGAGGGGCATAGCGAGCAAAAGTACATGGCACTTTATGCTTGGGGGGGACTGGCTTAGCTAAGATTGAGGGATGACCCTCAAGAAAGATGCTGAGAAGGTCAACAAAAAAACGTTTATAGAAACGGTCATGAGGGATGGGGGTGAGTTGTTAAATCGGGGACCAGGTGCCACCACAAGGGAGGGGGATGGGTGCAGAAAGGGGGCAGGGGTACAGCCAGAACACAAACTAAGGGATGGAGATCAGTTTGTGGAGTTTTTTGGGGGCATATGTGACATGGAATACGATTATTTGGTACAAGGAATTTAAGGTCACCTCCCTATAAAAGGAGGATGGGAAGCCATGGTAGTGGGGTGACACAAGAGTGGGTAAGGGATGGGGTTTAACAGGGTGGGGAGATGAGGGGGTGGGGCAGAAAGAACACCTCTGGGGAGGGCTTTTCTGGGTCCCAGGGACACAGTCGGTTGAATAATGGTAGTTGTAGCCGCAGGGTTATTATCGCAGTAAAGAGGGCGGACAGGTGTTGGTTTCGGGAAGGACATGGATCAAGTTGGGAAATGTGTTGGGGAGTTGCAGGGGTAAGGAATATTTGAAGGGAGGGAATTGGGAAGGGGGAGGAAGTGTGTCTACCTAGATGGGTTAGTGGTTTGGTTAGGCTGTAAGGCAAGTAGCCAGGTAGCAATGTTTGTAAGTTGTGGCCTGTTACATTAAAGCAACCTTTTGCACTTTGGCGAGTCTGGGTGTTTTTGTGCAGATTAACCCAATGCAGCCTGCGGAGCAGACATGCCCTATGGCTGTCAGACACCACACAGAGCGAGTGGTTTGGGGGATTTATGTCAATCCTATGTAAGGCACAATCTGGATATTCAAGAAGAGAAGCCATCTACGTCTACAGATGCAAAAATATAGCAGTCAGAGACTCCTACAGCAGGCCTTCCGATCCTCCCCGAAGTTCTTGAGGCATTAAACCAAGAGTTGATGGATCCAGATAAAACTGGTGCACCTCGGTTCCTCACTAAGGCAGAGGCGTTGCTAGGGGGTGGCTAAGGGGGCTATAGCCCCTGGTCTTTTGGTTGTATCCTCAGATTGAATCTCAGGGACTACACCCAAAAGTGTAGCTAGCCCCCAATCCTGACAGTTCCGACATTAGCCTAGCCCCTGGTCTTTTCCAGACCTAGCAACACCCCTGCACTAAGGTATAGCATTTAAAAAAGTTTGAGACAGAATAGCCAGCCACAATTAAAATGGACTTGCTCCTGCCTGCCTTTTTAGGTCGTTCTGCGATTGCTTGAGAGGATGCATCTGCAGCAGAACAAGTTGACAGAAATTGCTGTAAAGCGGCATTTACATCCATACGTTTTGCAATTTGGGCCTGTACCTACGTCACTTATGCCACCTAGAGTCTGCAAAGTGATTTGTCACTAGCGACAAGGCAGCAGACGATGTTACTGAAAGAGTCGTTATAATGGCTAGACATGTCCAGCTTGTGTCAGTCATTGCCTGTGATACCTTAAGATCAGCTGCCTTGTCATCAGCTTCCACGGTGGGGCCAGGACGTCAGTTCCTACTACAATTCCTGAAGGTCGTTGTAGCCAAAAAGGCATATCTTTTAAGTTTGCCATTTTTGGGACAAAAGTTGTTTGGGCGTGGGTGGGGGGAAATGACGAAACAATCCCAGGATGGCAGTAAGCCGTCTCTTCCGGTTCCACTCAGACAGCAGCCTGGTTGGAAACTCTTCCAGATTCTCTCCAACCAACAGCTATAAATTGGGGGCAGATGACAAGGATTCTTCATTCAGTCGAGTTCCTCCATTTCTGATGATTGATGGGCTTTGGACATTGAACATGAGGGTTACAGCATCAAATCCTTTGGGAAACCACCATCACCAACACTGTAGTGCACTCCGATGCCATGCCAGCTGGTCAAAGGCATGGCCTTAGCCAAGCAGGTGGGAAACCTGTGAAAAAAGTGGGTGATAACAAGAACCTCTCCCCTTGATTGTAACATCAGGTACTAATCGATTTTATTCGTGGCACAGAAACCATCATGAGAATTCTAACCTATCCTGTGTTTAAAAGATCTCAACTCTTACGCGTTGCACACCACCTTTCGGATGGTGTCAGTGCAGCCCATTTGCAGTGTCCTAAATTCAGTGGAGTTAATGGCCGCTGTTGATTTGAACAAGTACTACTTTCACATCCCTAGTTTGGTGAAACACCAGCAATTCCTTCGATTTTCGGTAGGCATCAAACAGTTTCAGTTGGTGGCCCCTCCGTTTGGGCTGAAAACATCAGGTATGGTCTTCACAAAGGTTTTCACTCCTCTGGTGGGACTCACGCAGGAGAAAGGGATTGCAGTCCATCCTACATTAACGATCGGTTTATTCATTCTCTTTCAACATCCCAGACAAAGGCCTGTATGTGCCTTATTGGAAGTCCATGTGCGGGTGATCAACTACGAGAAATCAAGGATCAGTGGGAAAATGTGGGTTAGAGGGGAAACAGAAAAAAAAAAAAATTAAAAATCAATGAGTTTTTTCAATGGATTTGTTTTGGTAAAAAACAATCGAAAACACGAGTGTTGGTAAAACGACACAGAACCGGTATTGACTGCGAGTTTTGATATATCAAGAGTGACAAGACAACCTCTTGGCTTTGTGAACATTTGTGCCTATGGTATGCTAAGGGAGGCAATACCTTGGTGTTGACTGGGAGTTGGAAAAACCAAGAGAAGGAGACTACCTCTTGTTTTTTGTGAACATTTTGATGAAAGGGAAGAAGCCCTTTCTTCTGCTATTTGTTGAAGAACTTTTTGTTTGAAACTGAGAACTTCACTTTTCCCTTTAATGCTACATCTGGAGCAGTGGAACGAACACTGGACATTACTCGGAGGAAGGGAGTCGTTCCTCTGCAGTTAGGAGTCACAGTTTTCCTTTTGTATATTAGTTTCAGTGTAAGAGTCGGAAATAGGCGTTTTGGGCACAGGACAGTGTACTATTGTTTTGACGGACGTTCTGACAGTTCCCTTAGTTTTGTTCGAGGCAGGGAAACCCCTCTTAGATATAGGGAAAGGTAGGATTTTCATTTTCTGTTTAATAATAAGGGTCATTAGCCATTTAAATGCCACCACTGTGTCCGCGTCCTGCTTCGGACTCCTTACACACCATACAGAATAGGGGTTTTCTTATTCCTCATCGAGCTCAGAAGATGAGGCATCAAGTGCCTCTTCTTCTGTCTATGCCCTGTCTGATGGCTCATCAGTAGCTGCAGGCCCTGAGAGGCCATTAAGAGGCACTGGTCCCAATGTCGGAGGAGGTAGCACAGTCTCTGCAATGGTGGATGAAGGAGAAAAGTGTGTCTGCCGGGTGTTTCATCCAACCTACGGACCCAGTGGCAATAACAGCAGACTCCAGTCTACTGAGTTGGTGTGCTGCCCTAAAGATTATTTTTAATCACATTGATATCTGTTATTACAAAGACCCTTCACAATTAGCTGGCTGCTGAACCTAGTAGATGAACCCACATCACTGAAGATGTTTTCTTCAGTCATTTGTGAGACTAATCAGGAGGGACCCAGGAGCAGCACTTGCCATGCTATAGAGAACAGCTATTGTGTGGCGGAAGGCCGGCTCCTATGGTGACTTCTAGGAGATGCGAGAAGTTTCAACATCTTTTTTTATTTTGTATTTATTTATATACAGGAGGAACAGTGCTCTTTTGAACACAAAAGAACATACAGAAGATAAGAAATCAGATTTGATGGGAAGCAGTGAGGTTCTTATAATGGGTTGAGTTTGAGGGATGTTCTGGACAGGGGTAAATGCAACAGTCACCAGGGACAATACATAGGTGGAAAGACATATCAACCAATAGTGGACATTTTTTGTGTGCCAGTAGGCGCTAGGGCCACCTGTACTTGGGATGTGACCATGATGGGTGAAGTGCTAGAGTGGAGGCAGTGGAAGTGAGGGGGCAGGCTAGAGGTGAGGGAAAACTGTTAGCTAGCAGGCAGATGAGAGGTGGGTTAAGAGGGTAACTAAGAGGCTAGGAGGTAGGCTTTAAGTTTGCTTTGAACAAATCCATGTGAACTGTTTCTAGAATGACCGGGGAAAAGAATTCCATGTAAGTGAGGCAAGAAGAGAAAAAGAGCAGAAGGAAGCACAGGGAGGGCATGGAGCCAAACGGGTAGTCAAAGAGGCAGAGCAGAGATTACGAGAAAGCTTGTAGAGTTGGATGAGGAGGATAGGTACAGTGGTGGCTTACCGTAGATAGATTTGTGAACCAGGAGAAGAAATGTAAATTTGGCCCTGTTTTGCATCGTCACCCATCCAGCCTGATGACGGTACGAGGAAGTAGATGTGGAATGAGGGAGTTCAAAGACAGTCTTGGTAGCAAAGTTAATTATCTTGTCGAGAGGACAGAAAGCATAGTTGGGGAGACCAAAGAGGATGCTGTTATAGTAGTCCAGTTTACAGGAGACAAGAGTGGTTAAGAGATGCTAGGCAGTGTTGAAAGGAAGGAGGTACCTGATGTTCCTAATTTTTATGAGTTTGAGGCAAGCTGCCATTCCAGTTTTGAAGATGTAAGTAGAGAAAGTGAGAAAAGGGTCACAGCTGATGCTGAGGTTTCTAGCTGAAGAAGAGTAGGGGAGAGTGTCAGGTGGGAACTGGATAGGCAGATGAGGAGAAGAGAGAGCTTTTGGTAAGGAAGAAGAGCACCTTTGTTCTGGTAGAGTTTAACATCAGAGAGTGCAAAGCCATCCAATATTTAATGGCAGAGAGACAGTTGGAAACTTTGATAGAGAGATCAGAGGAGATTTCAGGAAAAAAGAAGAAGATTTGTGTGTCATCCGCGAAGAGTTGTTTTGAGACCCCAAAGGAGGAAATTAGTGCCCAAAGAGCAGAGGTGTAGAGTGTAAAGAGGAGCAGACCCAAGACATAGCCTTGTGGTACACCAACAGTTAGAGGAGTTAGTCGAGATGTGTTGTTGCTCCAGGAGACAGAGAATTGGTGAGACGCAAGGCAGAATTCAATCCAGGCAAGGGCTTCATCGCAAATCCCAAAAAGAAAGAGAGTATTAAGGAGATCAGGGTGATCGACAGTGTCAAAGGCAGCAGACAAATCAAAAAGAATTAGGATAGAGAATAGGTTGGTATGCTTAGCAGAGGTGATGAAGTTGGGCACATTCATGAGATCAGTTCCTGTGGAGTGACAGGAACGGAAACCTGCTTGTAGGGGGTCTCGAAGGTTGTGGGTGTCTAAGAAATTGGTAAAATGGTTGAACACAACACTTTCGAGCACTTTAGAGTAGTGCGGAAGGGGAGACACAGGGCAAAAGTTAGCCGGTAGATTTGGGTCTGCCCCTTTCTTTTTTAGGAGAGGGAAGACTGTGGCTGTTTTGAAAACAGAGGGAAAGCAAGCAGAGTTGAAGTACAGGTGATGAGTTCAGCGAGGTGAGAGGCCACTAAAGGGGCAATGGGCTTGGCTTGACTTTTTGACTTCATTGCAGCGTCTTTTCTGCACTGATCTGTTTCGAGTCCCTGAGATGTTTGTGTACTGGGTATTGTGATCTGATATCCTGAAGTCCTGTTGCCCAAAATCCCAAAATCAGACAAGTGCTAGTACTAAGAGGGAGATTTATTTATCTATTTTGTCATTTGTATAGCTCACAAAACCAAAGGCATCTAGGCGCATTAGGCTTAGGAAGTAGGTTACAATGGTTATATGGGTAGCAGGTTACAGTAAATTACATAAGGAGCTTCAACTCCTGCTACGGGGTGGTACATGAAAGCAAGCCATTCCAGGTAGGTCAATTATGAAATATGTTTAGGTGCACAATTTTGGAAAGTCTCACCTCATGGTTCGGGGTGGTACATCAAAACATGCTGTTACAGGTAGGTCAAATATGACATAGGTTTAGGTGCACAATTTTGGAAAGCCTCACCTCATAGTTCGCACAATTTTGGAAAGCCTCACCTCATTGTGCGGGGTGCTACATCAAAATATGCTGTTACAGTTAGGTAAAATATGACATGATATGATATGACATTTATAATGCGTCTATACACAAGTGTTTCAAGGCGCGACATAGGTTTAGGTGCACAATTCTGGAGAGCCTCACCTCATGGTATGGGTTGCTACATCAAAACATGCTGTTGTGAGAGGGTGGGAAACATGCCGAGGCAGACTAGTCATAAGGAGTACCAGAGTATAGCAGGCAGCACATTCAGACGAATGGTGAGAGGAGAAGGGAGGTGAAGTTGAGGGGGGCAGATGGGAGCTGTGGAGTATCGGAGGCACAGAAAGCACAAGAGGGACACGTTAGGAGAGCACATAGGGTGGTGGGCAGTGGGTGCAGCAGTTAGACATTATCAAGCCTGGGTGGGATGGGGAGGAAGCAAATCCAGCATATTTTATGAGAGCTACAAGCAATTCAGGTAGCAAATAGTCAGAGTAAAAACTAAATACCAGGAAGCAGGATACTTGGATGTACAATAGTGTTGCAGGAAGGCACTGCAGTGGAGGTAGTGAGTAACAGTGCAGGTATCGGCAGAGAGGCAAAGTTACCATGGGGCGTAGAGCCGAACCATAATTGTCGGCTTGGTAGGTTTCTGAGTCGAAGGCTGAGGTGGACACCGAAGTCCAATGAACAGTCTGCGCGTAAGCCAATCTGCAAAGCGTTCTGGATGTAAAGTGATCAAAGGCAGCATGATGTGGAATGATGGGCCATGAGGTTGGGCACAGGCACATACCGGCACAGACAGGGACAGACAGGGCTTTAGAAAGCGGGCCTTTGAATGAGGGGGCCGGCTAAAGCCTGCCGGTCCCCCGTCAGCCGGGATAAGCTTGAGATGTATTGCATTGATGTACATCATACATAAAGAGATGTATTACTCCTTATGTGTGATGTTTATAAAAATTGTACATTTCAGATAAGGACATCCAGTACATCTGAAGAAACAGATCTGTCCCATACCACTGCACTGGATATTTCCCCGCCTTTTAGTACAGCTCTTCTATGGGGTGCTCGCCCCCCATGCCTCTCGTTACCCCCTTTATCTCTATCTTAGTACCTCATCATTGCATAGGGAAATGGGTATGAACTACATCCAAGACATAGTTTCTTTCAAACCTGTGCTTCACTGGCTGAGCATTTGGGCAAATCCAAGGGCAGTTCTTTCGCAACTTTCAATCTATTATATACTGCAGAAGAGGGGTGCAAACGATGCACCGTTATTGAAACATGTGAAAGATCTGTTCCACACGATTAACACTAACCAATGTTATACAAACATGGTGCAGATGAATGATTGCTTAAGGAACGAATTAGCAGCCTGCTTAAAATACATGGTTGTTCAAAATAGAGAAACGTTGGCATTGAATACACCAGCTAACAGACTCCATATGATTACTTCAGCTACCAGTGTACAGGTGTATTTGTTATGGGCTGAACGTGCTGCTCATAGAATGCCGATAACAAGAGCTCGTCTGAACTGTTTAGCCTTGGGATATGTGGCAGAGAGTAGATCAAGAATTGTAGCCCTACAGAAATGGAAGCCGTGTGATGCTGAGAAGGAAGATTTGGCACACTTTTTGTTCTGTCCTTTATGTTGCGCTATTAGATCCATAACATTGATTCTGATTTTAAGAGGTAAAGGCTTTTTGCAATACCGTCCAACACTTTACTTTCTCCTAAAAGCAGAAACTCCACAAGTAGCATGGGCCTTATTGTCATATATACGACAGGCAAGTATGATTAGATGCCTGATTCGATAATCAAAAACAGCCAGACAAATCGAAGACATTACAGACACAGCCTTAGCACCACTCATAACAGAGTCAGACTCATCATACACACATCCCTCCATTCTCCTCAACAATCATAATGCCATCACCACACAAGCACTTGACAAATGTGACCCCTCAAAACAAAACAATAACACACCGTCCACCACCATCAACCATGGTTCAACAGTTCCCTCCTCTCAAGCAGGAAGCCAGAGGCCTAGGAAGAGCCTGGCAAAAGAACCCAGGTCGTGCCACCTTAACACCATTAAAGCACTGTTGTAACAAATGCAAAACTGTGATGCACAATGCTAAAGCCACCCATTTCCTCCAAGAACTCCAATCTGCCACCAATCGTACACAGAAACTATTCAACATTGTCAAATCCCTCTTCAAACCACCATCCACCCCTTCAACTCCCCCATCCACTGCAGTATATCACTCCCTCATTAACTACTTCAACTCCATAATACACATCTGGCAAACCCTGCCCACTACTACCCCACTCCCACCCACCTCCTCTAAAACATATAAACACATCAGCTTCAGCATCACTTCCCACCATTTGAACCTTTGAACCTTGTAAGGTGCTCCGGGACCCTCTGGGTAAGGCCAGCGGTGAACCAACATTACAATAAATAAATGAAGCATAAATACCCTGCACCTCCTAAATCCCCCGGTTTTGCCATTACCATTCCTCAGCCTGCCCTAACCCTGCTGTGGTAAAATGGAGTGACATGTTGTACTGTGAAATGGAGGCAGTCGGATGGGGGATACCACTGAAACCGTGTGAGCCCATACAATTCTTAATAATATATCACAATGTATTTCTATTTATTTAATTTATATGGTGTTTTCATCACAGCTCTGAACCAAAAAAATTACGGTACAATAGAACGGATCGGATATGGATCGCATAAGAAATTAAGATGAAAGAAGATGAGCTTTAAGAGAAGAGTGAAACAAGGATAGATAAGGAGAGAAACGAACAGCTATGGGTAAATACTTCCAGATATTAGGAGCTAGTAAGAAGGACCGGAAACAAGGCTGTGCACCAGGAGGCTTAGGAGTAGAGAGAAGAAAGAGAGATTGAGAACAGAGTGCATGGGTGGGTACATAGAAGGAAACCAGGGAGGAGAGACAATGAGGGGCCAGACTGTGTGTACACTTAAAAGCAATTCACAGAAAATGGAAAAGAAGACAGGATTCAACAATAGCTGAGACTGGAGGGCACTCGAGATAGAGGTTGATGGTGGAAGAAGAAATAAAGTGTACAAATAGAGGAATTGAAAATAGGGCGCAAGGGAGCAGGATGTTAAGCAGGGAGACAGATGAGTAGAGCTGAGCAATAGTCCAATCATGAAAGAACCAGAGTAGAATTAAGGAGTTAAGTGGCTTGAAATAAGGGAACAGAGTGAACCTTCTGACTTTTAAAGAGCTGAAGGCACATGCAGTGTTAGTAATGTGAGAAGATAACGAACGAGAAGAATTACAAAGTAACACCAATGTTTTTATTGGATTGGGATATCGAGATATGACGTGGGTGGAAAAGAAATGACCGGAGGAAAGGGAGGAGAATAAATCATGGAAAAAGTGGAAAACAAAATGTCTGTTTTTGAATGATTGACGAGAAAGAAAGGAATATCTGAGTATCATCAGACCAGAAATGGCAGCATAGACCAATAGGTTTAACAATGTCAGTAAGAGAGCAGTATAGAGTGAAAATCGAAGGGGGCTGAGGATCGATTCTTGGGGAACACCATGATGTAGAGGAACACCTGGAGAGAGATTACCAACCCAATATATAGGAAAGGGGCAGCCAGAAAGATAAGGTTAGAACCACTTGAGTACAGGACTAGAAATACCAAAGGAGGAAAGAGAAGATAGAAGAAGAGGGCAAACAACAGGGTCCGAAGCAGCAGAGAGATTGAGTAGAATCAGAATAGAGGAGAGTTGGAGTGATGAGCTGCGAGAATAGAGTCAATAATGGTGGGGAGAGTAGTCTAAGTAGAATGAAACCCCAGATTGGAAGTGGGAGAGTTAAGAGTTGTGGTCTTGATAGGAAGAGATCTCAAAGTGAGCAATACGCTCCAAGATTATGAAAAGAAAAAGAAGAATTGAAATAGGACAAATGTTGGCAGGAGAGGATGGGTCAAAAGAAGGTTTCGTGCAAATATGGAGAACCACTGTGTGCTTCTACATAATAGGGAAGAGACAGTTAGAAAGAGAAAGACGAGAAAGATTCCATGAGGATGTGAGAAGGGAAAGGCTGCAACTTTTCTGTACTCCACTCCCTGGTGCAGGCAGTTTAAAGGGGAGGACAGGACAAGGTGACATGGCTAGAGGTACTTAATGGAAATTCTTGGCAATGGGGAAAACACCTGTTCAAGTCACAACAATGCTTGTCAATGTGGCAAGATCCTCAGTATTTGATTCCAATATTTGGCCAATGGGCTAAATACCATGGCTGCTCGTGGCAATCCTGGCCAATGGGCCAAGGACCTGGGCATTTGATGTAAGTCCTCATCAATAACTGGGCCATTGGTGTCAATCCTTGCACTGTGCCTGTGTGGTGCTGGGAGTGGTCTCACCCCACTCCCTTTCATCTGTGCAGCAGAGTCCTTTTACGCACCTGGGCACCTGAGTCTGTCCTCTGCACCCAGCCCGCTCTGCTCTCGTAGCCCAGGACTTCTGAAGATAATATCCTTCCTTTCTGGCCCCTCTGGTATCTGTAGCATTATTTCCAGGTTCTTAGCCCCTGAGGGTATGTAACCCCTATGGTACACAAAACTCAACTGGGCCAGGGGTGACAGACCCCTGAGGTGGCTTAAAGTAATAGTGCACTTAAAAATATTATTGCCCCGAGGGTTCGGGCGTGTGTTTTTAAGCATACGTTGATCGATCCTACAAACATTTCCTATGCACCATACCATAGTTTTCCCCTTTTTTACACATGGCAGCAGGGTGCGGCCATCTTGTGCTAATCTTATCTGTTGCTGCATCGACCTAGGTTGAACTGCCCTGGCGCCACTAAATCGTATCCCCTGCCCCCGAGGCTGACATCACCAAACCTAGTGATACTCTCCACCTATCTCCATGACGTTACTGGGCTGCATAGCCAAACGCGCCCAGTCATCACCTACATGTTGATGCAGAACCCGGAATATCAGCACACATCATCTCACAACACAGCGCGTCACAATTTTGAATATAAAACAATACTTTTAAAGGAAATAGCAAAACTCTACAACTTGTGAAGTACTTTTATTTCACAATAAACGCTCCAAGAACATCCGGCAATTGCCATATTCAAGCAAATGGGTAATTTTTCTCTTTGTTCTCGATCCACAAATGTTTATCGTGAGTCACGCGGTGGTCCTTTTGGGTATAAGAAGTGCATTGCACGCACCGTGAATTGCAAGGCTTGGGCAAGAGCTTGGCGCTAGGCCACTGTAAACGATGTCAGGTTGCTCCTTATCACTGGTACCCTCTAAGGGCATATCGGCCTGTTGCGATCGTCCCAAAAAAGTGTCATGGTGATCCAGCCATTTAAGTGTATCTGCAGCTGCCTGTTAAAAAACCTGTCAGTTGGTATCTGGAATCGATGACAATCGCAGAAAGGCAGGATGTAGCTGTTTGAAAAACAGAACAGAAATGTGTCTAAGTAGCCGATCTTTATTACAATTTATAATTTTACCCATTAATTCTGCACCGTGCGAAAACTAATGATAAACACAGATGTGAAACAATGGGAACACAGAGAAAACAACGTGGAAATTAGTATACAATTTGATTCAGAGGTTAGTGCTATGGAGTATGTTCAGCTCAAAATGGGATGCGGAAGCTGATGCTACAATTCGAAGAACACATACACAGCATTTTAACTAAATGTTAGCATATAATTTGGCGTTTGTGGAACCTGGGGCAACCCAGTTGTGGACTACATGCATTTAGATGCTGGACTGCCCATGTACCCGGGACAAAGACAAGTACACACACAGGTTGTATTTGCGTGTCATTGCAATATGCCACAAAGAACAACCCAGTACAATGTAAGCCAGCAATAACGGTCGGCTAATTATACGTTGACTCGTTAGTCTACAGTAAAACTTACATAACATTCGGCATTTCCATTCTCTCGGCATAACGCAGAGACTCCGTTCAGATCAACAAATTTTCATAAAATGAAATTACATGTTCCTTTGTCCAGTTTTGGAATGGTGAACCTTATCATATTTGACGGTATTACACCCCTCCCTTCATTCATTCCTTTCGGAATCCTCCCTTTCTTTCAAGGTCGAAAAACAATTTAACCTTACACTGTGTACGATATGTGGGTTTGCTCAGCTCACAAGCAAAAATCAAAGCCGCTGACCTTCACTCCGAATGCGAGCAAAAAGCCCTTCAGACCATAGTGGCATTAGAAATATTTTTGAAAAACAAATGAATTATTTGCTGCCATCCACCAATGCCACAAGAAATTTCTAGTAATTTACTTTTTTTAATGAAAACAGTTACAGTTAGTTTACTTCCAAAAGCCTTATTTGTAATGTTCCTCTGGAGAACTTCGCACTCTCTCAGCGACTCCCACAGCCAGCCCACACCACCCCTCGGCTCAGCCCGTCTCCTGTTTACACGGCAAATCACGCAAACATTTTTTGAAAGGAGCAAGTCTCAAGCCCTGACAAAATGTGCTCGTACGAGAATGTCTGAACAAGCCCTGCTGCAACCCCCTCCTGCCAGGCCGCGATCCCCTGAACCCATGACCAGTTCTCCTTGAATGCATCTGGTTTCCAGACCGTAACCCCGCACCACCTCAACATCACTCCCATATACCTATTCTGTATTGGTCATATATTCTGGTAACGCAGACACCTACACCCACCGCGTTTGAAATCGTAACACTCCGAGGGCTGCAAATCAAAGATTGGCCCCTGTGATAAGACATCCTATAGTGAAAGCGCTCACTCCCCACACTGATCTACACACTTATCCTAGACATGCATTAAATAATGATCATCACTATACCTTTTAAGTATATATTAGAGGCCTAAAAATTGAACATGTGTGTTTGTACTATCCCACTTTGGGTCACTAGTGAGGTGAAGGGTGTGGGTGTCTTGCCCCTGAGGTAACCTGCGGTGGTCGGGATTGATAGCTGACAGATCTGGCACATCAGAGCGAGAAAGGGGGTGGAGTGACAGAATATACTGTGGACAGAATATACTGTGACTGGGGTCTTGTTTTATTAGGAGGCCCTCCGGGGTGGTCAGCAAGGAAGGGTCACACTTCCGGTACATCAAAAGAATCGCTTTGGAGGGGCACAAGGTTGAACAAGCAGTAATTTTCCAGCAGCGAGGGTTAGAGGTGCAGGAGCACATTTTTTGAGATGGATGAACAACTACAAGTCATGGTTTGGCCCTATCACTCACAGGACAGTGATCTCAGAGGACGAATGCAACAAATGCATTCTTTGTTCGCAACATCTTGTCTCAGCGCATCCATGAGAAAGGGACTTGGGAGGCACAGGCGCAGGAGGAAAAAGGTGGGGACTGTCAGTGCTCGCTGTGCGAGGCGGTGCTGAGGGGGGGGGACTTTGCAATGCCAGAATGTGGCCTAGTCCAAAGTTGGAGTCGAGGGTACACAAAATGGAGTCCAAGTGCGTCTAGCAATAGCACCACCTCTGCTTATGTCAGGGCCTTTTTCGCCATGGCCACAGAACAGCAAAGGAGGCGTCCCCCACGAGTGCAAGAGCAAGTTGTCACTTTCACGTAGAATTTTGGGTGGGCTGGGGGCTCAACTGCCCCACTCCTTCCTTACATTAGCAAAGGCCCCCAAAACATTGCCACATGAAAATATAGGTCAGAGTGCAGCTATTTCTCACCAACAACCACCTTTGATGCGCTGTTTTGCTTACAGTCAGTAGTTCTTGCGTGCTGATTATCTTATCTAGCCTAGGTCTCATTCCTTTTGTGGGACACGTAGTTATTCAGCTATTTGGGCAAGTGTTTGGTAAGGCAACTGCAGAACCCCAAAGTTGCTTACATGCTGTTATCCATCTGACCCTCCCACGATCAGTAAAGGTCCCACAACAGCTCAATGAAACTGGGAAGTGTGAAAGCACAGCGTTACATTGTATGACATTCTCAAAAAGGCACTTGTTCAAAAAGAAATTGACAAATTGGACGCTTTATTTGGACACTTTATATAAACATTGTTGAACAAAGAAATAGATGGTAATAATTTGAGCCGGGAAGTGAACTGTTCCACGAGCTCTGCTTTAGGTGGACAGGGCACGTTTGCAATGTTTTGTGGCAATGTATGTGTCCTCAGAAAAAAATTGTGCGTGATTCTGTGAGTATGTATGTCCAAGACAGTCGTCATAAGATCTTTCACAAAATCAAATTCTATTTCATTGTATATTGACTCGACCACCCATGTTTTGCTTCTTTTTGTAAAGGCCATTGTGTAACAAAGCATCCCAAAGTTTCCTGCAGTCCTCGATTGTTCACGCCCTGCGTTCTCGTTATGCGCTAATACCGCTAGTAATGTCCTATATTGCATCCCGTCTATGCCAATATGCAATCTCTTGGGTCTGTACTTTGGGCACATATTGTGGAACACCTCCAGTCTCCTGTGTGACAGAATTCTGTGAGTCCCTTCAGATCTCTTGATAGAGTTTTATCAAACACGATCTTCTCAAGAGCTTTGTGTGGAGGTGAAGATGGAATCAACCACTTCTTCTTGCATTCCTGCTCCAGCGACAAAGGTCCATGTGCACATTGGTGGAAATGTTGGTTTACTGTCCAAGAGTGAACGTTGGAACAGTGGTGCATTAGTGACTGCCATTTTTCTAGTAGAATTTCCACAGACCCACCACAAGTTTTGGAGCTCCACCAAAAATGGTTGCTGAAAGACTGGGACCACTGTAAAATATTTTCAGAACCTTCTTTTTTTCCTGCAGCTGAGATTTTTTTATTGATTGATTTGGCAACGTGTCATACATCAAATTGATGGTGAATATTTGGAAACTGTTCACTCACGGTCTTGGCTACTGAAACATGTCTGTCCATGGCTATGAGGTCGATTTGCATTCCCCTCGAATGGAGATCTTCCAGGGATTTGATGAAACTAAGTTTCTCCATGGCCACTGAGGATTTACATTCGGACACCTGAACGACCACCGAACTCACAATTTTTTTAGTTTCCATGTCCTGAAAGTGGTATGTGCAGTACTTTGCTGAAAATCCGGGGCTGTCACACTGTCCATCACCAGCTAGCCTGAACCGTTTGTCAGAGAATGTCCTTGCAATTGACATTTGTTCAATTTTCCATGCTTCACTAATAGGATGGAATAAATATTCACGTTGATGTTTGGAGTACTGCGTTTTAGAAAGGAACTCGAGTCCCACAAATTGACAGAAATTGGACAACTTATTAAAAGTAGAGCCACTGAAAAGTAAAGCTGCTGCACACAGTAGATTTCCAGCTGCCACTTTCCCCAGCATCGGTTGAGCGGACCATAAAAATTATGCATGGAGCAGATCACAGGTGGCTTGTATTTTCAAGTTATTGCCTTGTGATACACGAGTCACATTCCACAATTGCTTCCTGCATACTTCCCCCCTCACTGGATGGACACATTTAAGCATCAGAATTATCTCCATCAGGCAGATGTCGAATACAATGTATTTTATTTGGGCTCCTGCATTAGACTATCATCCTGCATGAATGTGGCTTGTGACTCAACTGTGGTGGACATATCGGCCGAACAGGACGCACTGTAGTCGAGATCTTTGGCAAGTTCCTCATTCAATTGTGTTGAGGCTTCAGTCTCTGTTAATTCAGCTTGTGTTATTTGAACACAAATCGAAGAAACATCAATGTCGATTGTTTGTTGAGTGGTTCTTGTTTTGCTGGTGTTGATTGTGTCAAGTGGTCTGCGAGTAATTCAAAAGCATCAACATTATACTCAGTTTCGTCTTCATCTTGTGGAGTTCTCGCATTGTAGCAATGGTCCAACAACACTTTGCTGGCTTCTCCGGTCACATTCAATTCATTTTCTGGCCATTGGGCATAAGCATCTCGAGTCTGCTTATTCAGTTGAACACGCTGCGCCTCAAATAATAGTTGCTCCATGGTGAAATCAGTTTGGCAAGCAGCATCTCTGGCTTCAGTAGCTATCTGTGTCATCAAAGTTTGTTTACTTCTGGGCCTCTAGGAGATGGCCTGTGAAAACATGTTCAATGTAAAACCAACATACAGTATATAGAACTTTAGATTTAAAATAAAGCATGTTATGAAGACACCTGCTCAAAACACTTTTTGTAATTGCACTTCTTTGCTAGTTACCCTTGCTTTCTTGATTTTCTTTGAAACTGTGTTCTTCACTGCAACAACTGCACCAGCAAGTTGTTCCACCACCTCGGATCCACGTGCCTCCTCTTCTATTTCCCGATCTTGTATACATGCCTAGAATAGAATATTGATTTAAAAAAGTCAATCGTATTTTAAATCAAATTATTTCCTTTCACACACAGCTTACATAGATACCCTCGTACACTGTGTACGTCATTTAGTCAAAATATACATTTCAAATTGCACCTGATTGATGGCTAGTGTACTCGATCAGAGATCACTGTGCAAAACCCACTGATTGTAATGTTGCACTCAAGCGTTTTTGCAAAAGATGCTCATTTACAATAATGTCACTGTCTAATAGTATCAGATGTACGATATACTTTCTTTCATTCAAGGGAACTGTCAGTACGCATACCTCAGGCTCTGGATCAGCTTGAAAAGATGATGTGATTGTAGTCGAAGTACCAGCATCACCCTGTAACACAGTACTTGTTTTAGTATGGATGAAAAAAGTGAAATTGAACACACACAATGGGATGCAGACAATGGTACATATCAATAAAAACCTATAAATGAAACATTATGTAAACAAACGACAGGATACGTAAACTGTATCATATTATCTCAAATTCCATGCATAAAACATTTCCGGAACTGAATAGCTAAATAAAACTACCTGATACGCGCTCGAAGTTGTTGTTGACTCCGGGAAAGACATGGAATCAGAATCTTGCTCCTTCATATTCAGTGCACTGTCATGGAGTTGTAAAGGGAAAATTAGATTTGATTTAGAAATGCTAACCTAAAAATTGACATGTAAAGCAACCAATTACTAAAAGATTATGCTTATTTCCAACTGCAGTATAGCATAGTTATCTGTGCCCATAAATTGTTTTCTATGATGCTCCTAAAACCAAGGACAGATGTATAGCAAAATGGGGTTTAGTTATAAAGCAATACAATCTTGTAAATATGAAAAGTATTATAAGGGACATTTACACCTAAAACACCAATCCGTCCATTGTAGTTACCTGTTCAGTACCCTACAGCAAAATCAGGAACCGTGACTCACCTGAGGCAGCGTAAGCATGAATAGAGTCGGAATTGCATTTGGAAGCAATTGACGAGACGTTCTGAGTCGATGCTTCTTTGTGTACTGCGATTGGTCGTACATATTTGTGTCAAAGTGCAGGCTGCAGATGCGGAATCGATTACCCCTCAAGTCCCCCAAGACATCATGGGCTCTACTTTCAAGCTCTTCCGGCGCAAATCCGCAATATCTGACACATTCTCTTATTAGATCTATATTCCTCTGGAATACATGCATTATAGTGCCTTTAGGTTTGTTATGGGTCTTAGAACGGCAACCGTAAACAGTACATGCAGGCAGTTTTGGAAATTCTGTAAAAAAAAAAAGGTCCACATCATTAGAAAATGACTTTGCATAAAAGCATGAGAAAGATGGAATTATATCATACATTTTTCTATGCAATCTATATTTTGGTCACCAAAAGCAAAACCTGTGTAGCATATCCAGCTGTATTATAGGAGACCTTTCATACACAATTCATTGATGTGACGCAAATGGTAACATGTTACTCATCCCTTGAATGTACTATCATGCATCAAAAGGAAACATGCTTATAGACATGGTCCGCGAAGGATGCAATTCCATCCCAATTGACACTGATGACAATTGCTATATATCGATAACATAACAAATTAAACTCAAGTCAATGGTAATGGCAATGAAATGAATGAACATTACACTACTGGGTACCTTCATTCGAAATAGATAGACATTTAAAGATCAAGGAGATATGATTAGGTGATCTGCCCTTACCTTGACCAACAAACATTTAGATTCAGCAAGCAGGGTAGTTAGTAGCAGGAGAACAGGGAGATGTTCACAGGTTTCATGATGACGAGCTGACTCGCAGTGGTCCCAGATGTTCTCAGGTAGCATGTTCACGAGTTGACTTGCAGTGCTCAAACATGTTCTCATGATAAATATCAAGTGGTTTATAAAGAATTAGAAAAGTGGGTGTGTATATGAATGAATGACATGTATATATGGTCTTATGTGGATAGCAGGGGCGCGGCCTAGTTCAATAGGAGCCTGCATGGAGACACAGGGTCTGACTAGGCCATGTTTACAATGGCCCCTGCGCATAAGATACCTTTGAAGTGCACAGTGTGTTTAGCACCTTGGCCGTTCCCACCCCTGCCAGCCCCCATTGGGAGGGCACGGACACAGGTGCTAATAGTCATTGATTCTGGAGGGATGGATGGAGGGGCATGAGGCAGGCAGGAAAGGGCCGGAACACTGCTGAATGGAGACACACTTGATTAACTGAAAATTGAAACAACCATTCATAAAAGTTCAGTTGTATTTTATTTTGTTGCTGATTTTGATGGCACAAATGTACTACACATTATAAACTTCGGGCTGCAGCACAGTATGGGAAAATCCCTTGTACTGACCGCTGTCACTGGGGAATGTTTCTCCAATGGCACCAACGACACAGGCGGGTATTACTCATCGAACGCAGTGTCCAAGCCTCCCATGAAGCCACCATGTAAATGAACGATAGGCCACCAGCCTGTACCACTTGTGGAAGAGAAAGATACAAACTGTTTTTAAATGAACAAGATAAGTGTATTAAACCTTAGTTGAAAAAGCAATCTTGTATCCAATGGCATTGTTGCCATTACAAATGTTACTTAGACACTTTACAATATTAAACGACTATGCATTCCATTACATTTGGGACACAAAGAAATATTGTTTCTTGGTTGTACATGAAATAAACATAAGAAGACCACTATGATTTCCCCAAATTGCGAGTGATGTATAGAATTGCAAGACTACATTCGTTTGGCAGTGATAGATCAAAGTTACGACAATATAGGAGACAACCATGAAATGGTAGTTGCCCAAGTGACTTCACAACTAGAGTACACTTACTCGTTACTTGGATTGCGAGGGCGTACTGTTGCTCGAAGTTCATGCATAAGCACCATCATAATCCTCAACATGGACCATGTGAGGCAGGGTGCCCTGAAGTCATGCAGCTCGGTAACGCATTGCGGCCGTGTCTCGCCTTCCAATATGTAGGACAAGCATCCACAGTTTTCTCGGCAGCAGCAGTTCTCCTCGGTTGGCATTAGCGCGCACCAATTTCAGGTACACCAGGTGGAAACGTCGTCCATGCGACTAGGCTCAGGCTCTTGATCTGTTGAATCGTCCTCCCAACTGTCGTCCGAAGCCCCATTGTTTCTGCATCTTTCTCTTTCGAGTAATTCCACCTCGGAATGCTCCGGCTCGTACTGTTAGGGCTGTACTGTTGCCATTATGGGGCAAAATAAAAATGGATAGTAATGGTACTAGTATCTGTTTGCACGGGCTACGAGCAACGAAGCTAGCTGACCAGAGCACAGAAACAAGGCTCAAAAAAAGACAGTAAAACGATTGGACATGCAAATCTGATGCTGTCTGATGAGAGGCAGTCTGTTTATACTTATTGAGGAAAGAGGCGTCCTGCCATTTCCATGGAGACACGTCATTAGCTGAAGCGCAGAGAATGTTGACACTAGACGTGCATTGGCATTCTGAAATGGGCGGTACGCATCTAGTGATCTCAGGGGAGGGGGATACGATTAGCCAGGGCAGTTCACCTTAGGGCGATGCAGCAACTGATAAGATTAGCACAAGATGGCCGTGCCTTGCTGCCTGATTTCGCATGTGTAAAAAAGAGGAAAACCACGGTAAAGTGCATAGGAAATGTTTGTACGGTCGATCAACGTATGCTTAAAAACACATGCCCGAACCCTCAGGACAATAATATTTTTGAGTGCACTATTCCTTTAAGAGTAATGAGGCAAGGGGGTCATTTTGCAGCTTTTAAGGGTGAGTAGGCCAGCATATTGTCCACAGCAAACAATAAATAACTGTGTAAAGCCACAGGGTGATCATGCCTAAACTAAAACAACACAATTGGGGATTGAAAAGTAGCCAACAAGTGCTTCCAGAGAAAACAATTCCATAATACACTGCGATATGCCATTATCACATTGGGGAACTTTGCTAATCACCTCCCAGTGGAAAAGGGGTGCGCTGCCTAGTGACTATCACATCCACGCTCAGTTATAAAGGCAAATAGCAAACACACATTGGAAAAGCAAATAAGCTTTGCTTTTCTGTAGGCTTGGGTAGGCATTTAATTACCAGGTACTGAAATATTGGCAACAGCTGGAAAATGGTGTAGTTATCTGGGCATATGCACCAGCAGCTGGCAAATGCCTATTAAAGCCTCTGATTCTCTTTCACCATTACGAGATACCATAGCATTTTACTTAAACAGGTCTCCTATCTTTGTGGGTTTTTTCGGTTGCTCGCTGGCAGTTCTGTGACTTGGGGGGGCATATTTCACATATGCATGCACTTTGCACCTCTTTTTAGTTTTAGCTCAACACAGTGAACAGGTAAATGGGAGTCGTCCTTAGCTTTTGCCCTTTTCTGGCTGTCCAGGCAAGGCTGCCCTTTGTAGCTATGTGATGTCGGCAAAGACCTGGTCACGTGACCCATACATGCCAACATTTTACATCACTTTGGAGGGAGATTGTCTCACCGAAATCGGGAGAACCGAATTCTCCCATTTGATTGCATTGGGGATACTATTATTTTCGGTGGGAGAAACGAAAACGTAGCATTATTTTCAAATGAAAAATCGGGACCCTCCTGTCTAAATCGGAAGGGTTGGCATGTATGCGTGACCTTCCAGGCTAGAGGTGGGCGAGCCTGGCGAGGACCAGGTCGAATCGGGCTCAAACAGGCCCTTCAGCCTGACCCTCGTTTCAGGCCTTGCACGGGCCGCACCATCATACATGCCAAATTCTGATGCACCTGGGAGGGAGATTCCATAAAAGAAATTCGAAGACCACAATTTTCCCTTAGGAACGCATTGGGGAAATAATTATTTTAGGCAGGAGAACGTGAATAATAGCAATATTTTTCACTGAAAAATCAGGAGTCTCCAGCCTAAATCGGGAGGATTGGCATGTATGCCCCATGGTTGCCCAGTGTCCAGGAAAGCCGAAGAAAAAAAAGAAAAGAAACAGCAGCATAGCAGCTTGCTGGGCCCCCCACACACCACCCTCCGAACCTTGACTTTCTGTGGCGCCCCCAGATAACACGATTGGGTGGGGCAGAACAAGAAGACACCCTGCAGGAACTACGGCCTACGACCGAGGTAGGCCCGTTCCTCCACTCCCCGACAAATCTTTATTAAGCGCGTTATTTATTAAAATAACAAAATAAAAACAACCTATCATATCATATATGCATTTCTTTCCATTTTGCCCAGGGCATTATGGAAAGAAAAGCGCAAAAACGGGGAAAAAATGTATATGGCCCTGATGGTGGCTCGCCAAGGCAGCATTTATTTGTTTTCCTTTTTCTGGGGGAGCCAGGGATTTCATGGACTCGGCCCATGGTGGGCTCCTAGAGCCAGGCCTGACCCCCCAGGCCCGGCCCTTGCTTGGCCCTACCCATGAAATTCCTGGCTCCCTGGGGCACCGATCTGTGCATGTGTCGCACTGGGGCTGCTGGGGGCAGGATGGGATGCGTGAAAGTGGGGACATTAGGCCCCAGTAACCTGGCTCTGCAGAGCACGTCGTCCTCGTGTATACCCAGAAAAACACAAGCTCAGTGAACGCCTGTGATTGTAGACGTCCCATCACTTCACAAACATAAGATGATTAATGAGCCACGCTAAGCTAAGTGACGTGACCCGCAGTGTGCTCTGTCGGCAATGCTGGAGAAAAAAACAAGCACGTTGGCGTCTGCTTTTCATGTTCATGGTATACCTTTCACGGCCTTTGAAAAGCGAATCCCACAATGTATGCTACCCAGTCGCATTCCAGGTGTGGCAGGCACGTCCTCGCTGTGCATCTGAACACCAGTATGCGATGGCTAACATCCTCAACCCAGTCTCCTATACTCCTACACAAGTGCTACGAAGTGCTCAAAGCGGAGCAACCTGTTCAGGCGCTAAATAAACAAGCACATGCGTGGCTATGGAAATTACCACCCCACCCCTCCAGGTCTGCAAGGTGTGTGAAGAAAGATAATGTGCTCGCATTCGCGACTACGTCATGTTATCTGTAAAGGGTTGCTGATCAGTCATGTTTAGTTTGCAGCCCCTTGCCCCGCACACTGTCTCCCGTCTGCATAGAAGCGTGGGGTGGCGACCATTTGAAAGACTGTTAAAGCCCGCTGAGTCAGGCCCCTTGCCCTTGCATGCATTAGTGGGATGCAGGTCGTGGCAGCCTCCAAGATCAGAGTATCTTGTGGAAAACCTCCAGAATTGTGCAATGCTACATTCGAATCTCCAGTGGGTGATATGATATGATAGGTTATTTATAACGCGCTTAATTCCAAGAGGTTTCTAAGCGCGGACCGGGGTATCGAACCTGCGGTGCTCGTGTCGCCTTGCTTCCATGGCAAGCATGTTGCCCCTGAGCTGTGCTCCCGAGACAGAGATGTGCTTCTGTTGAGCCCAAGAAGACCCAAACGCGCAGCCTATGAATATACTGCAGATGCCTGAATGCCACAACTGCCAAAACCCTTTGACCGCTTCCCCCTAGTGGTCCCATTGGGGAATCTCTTTGAGCTTGACCAGTATGGCTTGTGTCGTCCTCTTAGTGGCAGGAGGGCAGTAGAATGGGAAAAGGTCTTCTTGGCTACCATCAGGCACCAAGACCCAGGCCACGCATAGCAGAAGAAGAAAGGACAGCCCAGGCATCATGGGCACAGAGAGGAGGGCAGCTGGAGGCTTTCTGAGGTCCGGAGCCTGCAGATACCGTTGAAGGGAGTCAGCAAAGTCAGGGAGCAGAGCACATCTGCACTCATTGACTCCACGGGTGGACTCATAATCCATGGGGGGATCTGTGGCAAAAACCCAAAGAGGGGAGAGTGACTGTCAAAGTACACAACAGCAAAAACCAGCACACAAAATGGCCTTTCCCAGGTGAAGCGGCTTTTATGATAGATAATGGTCTTTCTAAGGTAATTTTAAAATCGAAAAAGGAATTATGGTCTATTCTGCTCTCTTTACTTTTCAAGCATGTTCTTGCTACTAGAACCATGCCCGCAACATGGAAGCTTTCAACTATCATACCTGTATTTAATAATGAGGTTGCTCGGATCCGATGAATTATTTACAAATAGCCCTTCGCGATGCGGCTAGCAAGATCTTTTCCGTATTGATTCTGGAGAGACTTGAGACCAGGATAAGAGAGAAACATATACTGAAAAAAAGCCAGAAGAGGAATGGGCACAAATATCAATGGTATTAACTTAACTATGTTAAGGGATAAGATCTGGGCCAGTAAGAGGGCCTCCCTTTATATAGCACTGGTGGATGTCTCCAAGGCCTTTGACATGGTAAACCGTGACAAACTATGGTCTAAACTAAGATCTTGGGGTATTCCACCAGCGCTTTTAGCCATTCTGCAGTATATCCATGATGACACTCGAGTGCAGTTTCGTCTTGATAAAAGGGACACTTGACAAATGAGATAAAGGTTACAAGAGGTCTTAGAAAAGGGTGCATTTTGGCCCCCTATCTTTTTAATTTTTATTTGGCAGATTTGGTCGACACACTGGCAAAGGCTGCCTTTGTCAGCCCTAAATTGGTTAATAACATTATATTTTGGATGGCCTATGATGATGACGTCTTCCTGCTAGATCGGACACCGACAGGACTACAAAGACTCCTGACTTCTTTGGGGGATTATGCAAATCTTAATAAATTAGTTGTTAACCAAAACAAATCAAGTGTCCTTCACCTCACCTGGAAAGCCCAAAAAATGTGTGGTTTTAAGTGGTCCAAAGAAGATATTCAGAGTACTTTGTTGAATGAAGTAACATATCTCTTTCCAATATTTGCCAACTCCATGGCCGAGACCATTATTGATAAATTAGTGAAAGAGGCCAATTTATTGGTATACCAGATGAAAAGGATTCTGAGCAAATACTACACATTTTGAATAAAACCACTTATACAATTTTATGTAGGGAAGGTAGTTTCCACACTCTTGTATGGCTCTGAAGTGGAACCAGTTTGTTAAGAGTTTGCGTGGGAAAGATTAGAGGGCATAATATGGAAGCAAACTTTAAATCTTGCTTCATCGACTCTTATGCCCTCTGTCTGATTTGAATTAGGTCTCTTGTCCCTCCAATACTGGTTCCACTGGCACATTATAACTTTGTTTGGTAAAACGGCCTTCCCTTCTCAGGGCTCTTTATATGATGAGTAAGAGGAGATACGGAGTATAACCAGGTGTGTATGGGTGCTACGGCTAGAAAAAATAATATGTGCTTGAATTTAGGGTGTTCCATACAGCTGCAGATAAATGCACAGCTAGGCTACCCTTGCCTAGCATGAAGCTACAGAATACAGTGGGTGTGCCAAAATCAATGCTCTTGTCCCAATGTTAATTTCCCCAACAAAATATTATTAGAGTATAAGTGCCAAATTTCCGACACTGGTCCTGTGTCCGACACGCAGATGCCAGACGGAGGCAGGGTCCCACTGTAGTAGGAACTCGACATGACTGGGACATGCTGTCAAACAAGGAACGCTGACCAATAATAACTCAGGACCAGTGGAGTCGCACAACTGAACAATAGGATCATTGGATCCCGGACAGCATTGTATTGGCATCAATAATACGAAGATAAAATAGTTGACAACATCTGAGTGGAAAACAAATATCTTTTTGTTAATCCGCAATCAGTTCTTCACGGGATGCTTATTGTGTATATTGCCTTGAAAAAGACCACAATGGTCGAAACACGTTTTGGGAAGGGGCAATGGCAAGAAGACTGTACTGTATCTCCAATGTGATTGATTTTCACAAGGAATAAATGGAACATTTGGCACTTATCTTGTAATAATATTTTGTTGGGGAAATTAACGTTGGGACAAGAAGCATTGATTTTGACACACACAGTATTCTCTTTATATGATAATTTGCAATGTGTGTTTGTGATTCCTCAAATCCGTTAAAATGCTTGAAACTAACTGTAGAATCTGTTTTACTAAAAAGTGGTAGGAGTATGTATGATTACAATACTAATCCCATATGGCTGAAAAAATGGATGGATAGAGACATTGGATGGGACAGAAGTTATCACCTCTATTTTACCTTTTCAAAAGAAGACAAAACCTTGGGCACACTATCGAAATATCTTGTGCTCTTTCTGAATCGACACTATCTGAGTACATTTCTCAGATTTCGTTTGAATCTGTTATTGACAGGGGAAGTCTTGTTTAGTCGTTCTCCTACATGGGACTTGGCAATGGGTATTTGTGGTTTTTGTAAAATAGTTGAGACAGTTCAGATGCTCCAGCACATTTTAGTGGAATGCACTGCTTTAATCGATATTCTTACAAAATACCTGGATCGCTTTTTTACTACAACTATTGCTGCCTGCCCGGATGACATATGTCGTCGAATGAATGCCGGAAGAGAAACATTTTTAACTACAGAAATGTTGCGATTGTTGGAAGCTTTGGGATTTTTAAAAACATCCTAACTGGGAAAACTAATTTGTACTTTTCTATTTTTGTCTTTTATACCATGGCATTTTAAATGATGCTCATATATTGTGTTTAATCACTGTATAAGTAAGAGCATTTTATTGGAAGATGATTTCTAAAATGTCTTTCTTAAGTGTGTAATTGTAATATTCTGTAATTTGAAATGTAATTTTACTCGTGTTTTTATGGTATGTACTGTGTGTTATGAATTTGAAAGATCAGATTTTGATCGAAATAAATAAATAAATAAATAAATAATTAAAAAAAACAGTAACTAAAGGAAACCATTTAACAGTGAAACCTGAAAAGCAAGACATACATAAAACCATGGCTGAATGCTTAGGTTATCTGATTACGTCTTTACGGCTTACAGTAGTGTTAGAGCCACCTACACCAACAACGGCTGAAGAGACCCACCAATTGCTAGGGTTTAAGAACTCAGACAGAACATTCAGAGCACATTATTTCACTTACACTGCTGCCATTACTCACATGCTTAAGAAAAGGCACCCATTTTCATTACTGGGCATTTCAAAGATGTAAAGAAGCCTTTGCATGTGTCCTTTTGTTGGGGTATCCTGACTGCACCAGAAGGTTCATAGTTGAGGCAGGGGCCTCGTGTGGTTGGGGCAGTGTTGTTGAGGCATCAGAAAGATGACTGTCAGGAATATAATGTATTTTACCTTCAAGGTAACTGATGGATTTCAAAAGGAATTACTCTAGCCTAAAAAACAACTCCAGAAATAATGGACTATAGGCCAGCTCCAGGCAGACAGCATTGAGTAGGCTGCTGGTCACGTAACCAGAACCTGCCACTCAGTTGCTCCGCCCACCTCCAGTTTTTACACCTTCCAAGCCTCTATTTTAAGACTCTAGGCCAGCTCCAGGCAGACAGCATTGATTAGGCTGCTGGTCACGTGACCAGGCCTTGTCACTTAGTTGCTCCACCCACTAACTACTTAACCAGTCCTACTAAGGCATCCTCATCGCGACATTGCGAGATTGTGTCTTTTCGGGCCTGATAGGGCCAATGGCCTAGCCCGCTAAACTGCATTTCACCTACAAACTAATCGCTTCTACTGCCAGTCACCGAAAGACGGATGTATATGATTTTGCTGTGGCCAATTGTTCGTGGCCGAATCGCCACAGGGTCCTCTTTTCTTTTTTTTCTCCGCCTCCAAACCTCCAGAAGGGGGGGACACCCCCTGTACTCCCAAAGACCATCACTAGCAAACATGACACACAACCCCCGCTGTCCATGTTTGGTAGTGATTAGCCAAACTGATCGTTTGCAATCGATCGAATAGTACTGGCCGAATTCGGACAGATTTACCAGACAATCAATTGTAAATGATCAGTTTGGGCACTACCCAAAAGACATCCGAATGTGTCTCCTCTATCCACATCAAATCCCCACTCTGGGTCAAATGGCCCACTGCCCTGGGCAGCTCGACAAGCTATCCTAGCAAACCTCATCAATATTGCGCTTGTCCTCATCCACCACCCATGGACCACATGCACAACACCCTCTCATTTGAACAATGCTCACTGAGCAATCGCACACACTGTAGAGATAGCTGACCTCATCTCCTTCAACAACCTTGATGCCCTTTTCATCACTGAAACATGGTTTACCCCATACTCCCCACATGTTTTGGACATCCTCCTACCCCAGGGCTACTGTATCCAACATGTCGACTGGCCAGGAAGGCCAGGAGGGGAGTGGCACTCATCCACAGGAGCGATTGGCCATGTTGCATCATCCCCTATTCTCTGCCAAATTGGAACATTCTAGTAATGTCTTTCTTGGTGATTTTAACGTCGCAGAGTCACAGGCTGACACCCACACTTTAAGCATGCTTTTCACACTAAATAAAGTTAAACAAACTGACTGCTTCCATGGACCTTAAGTAAATTGTGCTCCCACCCACGCACAGCAAAGGCAACAACCTAGACTTAGTCTTCACATCATCCCCCTGCATCACCTGTGCAGACCGGATCCCACTTGACTGGTTTGACCATGCCACCATCCAATTATCAGCCACCCACTCGACTATGGCTCACAAAGGTCAGACTAAATGCCTCCTCACTCAACGTCACTCATTCAAAACCTTCGCGGTCAATGAACTGGAAGCAAACTTTGCATACTTCCCCACCACACGAAATGCCTTGGGCCTCCTGGAATTCTTCAGCAACTCTGGTATGAAACTGGTGGACACTCATGCCCCCCTAAAATCTATCTGGCCAAAGACCAAACCATGGTAAACCTCTGAGCTAGCTTCCAACAAATGCTCAATTAGGGCCCTATAGAAATGGTGGTGCAAAAATCATAACTCGGGAGACCTCACCAACCTCATATCTCTCAGCGCAAACCAAAGGATTCTGATTACCAAGGCCAAAGCGTCTTGCTACTCCCCCACCATTGTGGCAGCCTCAGGAGCAAAGCCCTCTTTGAAGTAGTAAAGTATTGTACCAAACCCTCACCGTACCCTGAGATACCAGCAACTCAGAAAAAATACGGTGGAACAAACTAATATTTATTGAAAAAATAGACAAAATCCAAGAGACCATCCAATAAACCTCTCACAGCATTAGCATCCCCTGCACAACAACAAACACACTGCCCCTCTGGGCCAAATTCTCTCCTCTCTTTCCCCCGGATCTCCTAAAAATGATTGCCTCCCTCAAACCTACTTCTTACTCTGATGATATCATCCCGGCCTTCATCATTAAACAATTGACGGGCCCGGCGCTCAATACGCTTCTCAGCATCATCAATGCCTCCCTCAAAGAAGGATCATTTTCGAACACCCTAAAAACTGGTCTCATAAAACCTCTTTTGAAAAAAACAACCATAGATCCAGAAACCATAGCCAACTACCGGCCCATTACGAACCTCCTGTTTGTTGGCAACATTTTGGAAAGAATTGTTGCCACAAAACTACTCGCCAAAATTGAACAACTCCACCCCTTCAATGACTATCAGTCAGGGTTCCACCCCAAGTGTAGCATCGATTACAGTCATCATCCAGGTGGTAGATGATGCCCTCCAAATCATAGATAAGGGCGACTCATGCCGCCTCATCCTCCTTGACCTCTCATCTGCATTCGACACCATCGACCACTGCATCCTTTCTACCTCCTTGCTGACAGGATGGGACTCTCTAGACCTGTCCTGAATTGGTTTACCTCCTACCTGTCGTGATCCCAGGGGGCAGTAAGAGAGCTACCCTCTCTAGGAGACAGGTCACTCAGAGAAAGTTCAGCGATCGGGCAAGGATCGTAGATAAAATGACTTTCCCCCCAAGAGCGCAGCCTGCAGGAATGTAAACATCTGACAGACCAGGGGCTTGAGTGAAAAGGCAGGAGCAGTAACAGAGCTAGAGGGAAAAAAATACAAACAGCCAATGAATATCCACTAGGCAATGAAACCCAGCCGCACATCCCTCAGTAACCTCACTCTTACCAGCTGTGTGATGTGAGAAAGTGAAGAACCTACTTGACCTCAAGTGATGATGAGCAATGATGAGTGAAGAGTTCAACTAAGTCCCGATTCCCCAAGAAGTGCAAGTTCAAACAGCCTAACCCGAACGGCACAAGGACGCAACTGACAGTGTCCAAACAAATCCAGGGTTGAAACAGCAAAGCATCCCAAAAATCAAAAAAAGAAACCAATCCCAAGGTGACCAATTGTAGAGTGCAGCAGAGCGTCTAGTAGGTCACTGAAGAAAAAGATGGTGCGTAATAACGTGTAGAAGCAACAGCAAAGCGTCCCTGCAGAATCCGGTGTAGTGAAAAGGAGATATGAAACAATTTTGCAAACCAAAGAAAAACCGCAGTCAGCACAGAACTGTTGTGCTCCGCAGGAAGGTGCCTAACGCCTGCATGTGGCGTCAGCACCCGAGGCAAGAAACGTTTAACAGGCATGTTCTTTGTCCACACGGAGCAAGGCAGGAGAAGCGTTGTGGGACAGGCCAGGAGTACAATAACCAGGCAGATTAAACCAAGGGGAGCCGGGCATCGGGAAGCAGAAATGGAGCAAACTAAATACAAAATCCGTAGAACAGTCCGAGGTCAGGATATCATGAAGAGTCATAGGAATATAAAAGCGCGACTTTAACCGAAGGCTGTAACACAATGGTTAAGGAGCACCCGACTGGCGGCCGGCATTCATATAGTTGTGCTGTTGCAGACACGAGAGGTACGTCGCGTGAATGTCACGAGACTAGCCCTGGCCTGGGAATGCTGGGAAAAATAGTTTCTCTGGCGTTGAGAAAGATGCCACGGCAATCTCCACGTATTCCTGGGAATACCATGAAACAGTGGCGGGAGGAGTCGGTGCACAGCAGTACCCCCCCGCAAAGGACACCGCCCCCGGGCCCCATGCAAATGTCTAACCCAAAAAGAGCGCAAAAGGCGCGGAGCATGCAATTGGAAGCCGGCTCCCAGGTCCTGTCCTCCGGGTCATATCCTTTCCAGTCGATCAAGTAGGATCGTACCCCTACACAGCGATTGGATCCGGAGCAGCAGAAAGCCGGGTGCCAGGCACAAAAGGGAGGAGTAAGGAGACATGTTACACAGGGTCTATCCGCCAATGGGCCGGAATGTCCAGACGGACAGTAACAGGATTGAGGCAATGCAAGATTTTGTAAGGTTCCACATAACAGGGCAACAGCTTGCGTTTCCCTCGGATTGAAAGATGTTTCGTGGAAAGCCAGACATGGTCACCACAACAGGAGGAGGGGGCCGGAGAACGATGCTTATTTGCCTGCGACTTTGCCCGGGACTGAGCAGCGTGCAAATGTTGGCCAACTGACGCACATATGGTGACAAGCGAATCACGCATCGTTTTAGCTGCAGGGACCTGGTCCAGAGACGGCTGGACCAGAGGGAGAATCTTGGGATGTTGCCCATACAAAGCACAGAACGGAGAGCAACCCACTGAGGAGCACCTGTAGTTTTATACGCAAACTGAGCAGCCCCCAGGACCGATAACCAGTCCAACCTGTGTTGCAGACACAAACAATGGAGGAACTGCTCCATGGTAGCTTTGGTGCGCCCGGTTTGCCTGTCGGTCTGGGGATGGTAAGCCGATTACAGTTGTGCATCAATGCCCAGGGAGCTGGTTAGAGCGCGCCAGCAACACAATGTGAATTGAGAACCACGGTCTGAAACCATCACTGTGGGAAGACCAAAAAACCACACCACGTGGTCGAAGAATAAAGCTGCCAACTGGGTCGCAGATGGTATGCCGGGGCACGGGATGAACCATACTATTTTCGTTAACACGTCCACCACCACAAGAATGGCTGACATGCCTTGTACCACAGGTAAATCCACCACGAAATCAAGGGTAACCATATACGAAGGGTGTGGAGGCAAGGGCATTTACATCAAGAGTCCTACGGGTTTCCCTGTTTGCCTTTTACACCGTGTGAAGGTTGCACACCAGGAGACATACAGGTTGGTATCGTTTGCTGCAGAAGATGGTAGGTTTGTGCTGCCAGACGTGAATCATGAGACCAGTCAAGGGCCATTTTCATGGAATGAGTGTCAGGTAGTGTCACGCCACTTCTGGGGAGACCGAGGTCCAGTGCGATCGCTTTCCCTTCTCCTTCCTGGCGGATCTACCCGCGCTTTCGCGTCTGGGGAGCCGCCAGGAGGAGAGCTTCAGGAACCGCTGTTGGTGGGCTGCGGCGCATGCGCGGGAGACCGCTGTCTCGGTTCCGCGCATGCGCCGTAGATCGGGCCTGTACATTGGGAAGGGCTTGCCTTCCAAGCCTCGTTTTGGGTCCGCCGGCGCTCGGAGATGAAACGGCTTGCGTTTCAGGCCTCGCGGGTGCCGGCGGCCCATAAAAGGAAACCGCAACAAAAGCTAATCGCGTCTCAACGCGGAAGCTTCGTTCGTGTTGCTCGCTCCTGGTTTCCTGTGATTCTAGCTTCCAATTACCCTGTCTTGTCCTCTGCCTGCCTGGGCTTCCTTCCCTGCCTGGGTATCCTGTCCTACTTGCCCTGCCTTCAGCCTGCCTGGGTATCCTGTCCTACTTGCCCTGCCTTCAGCCTGCCTGGGTATCCTGTCCTACTTGCCCTGCATTCAGTCTGCCTGGGAATCCTGTTCTACTTACCTTACCTTCAGTCTACCTAGGGTCCTGTTGCATGCTTACCCTTTTGTCTGCTAGGGAGTCTAGTTAGCTTATGGTCTTTGGGTCCCTCTTGTTCTGATTTCAGTCTCCTTGGTTCCTGGTTCTTGCCCTGTGTTTCCCTGGTTCTAGGATTCCCCGCTGATTCCCTGGGGACCTATTGGGCCCTTTCCTGTCTGTTCCCTTCCAATCTGGTTCCCCTTTTTTCAGTCTGATTCCGTCTAATGCCTGGTGTTCCATCTTCAACCAGCTATCCGAAGTTCGCCTGCAGTTTGGTGCATCGACCTTCACCTTGGACTTCGCCTTGTTTCAACTCTTCAAACTGACTGTTGCCTCTCCTGTCTGTGCTTGCACAGTCCCACCGTCACGTTAATCAGGAGAGTGCCTTCCGTGACGCTGGGAGTCTGTCCATCCTCCACCCTGTACCATTTGGGTGGTGGAGAGGCAGGTTCCCCGAATCACACACTCGTCATTCAGCTGACTGCAGTCTGGCGGCCCCAACAAGATCCACATCAAGGAAAACAGGTACGCAGTCTTCACGAACATCTCAGCTTGACAGATTGAGACGCCTGCCTTCAGACCTTGAGATGGAGGATTCGCAAGAAGTGCGGAATGAGTTACAAGCACTCAGGGCAGAGATGATCGCCTTACGCCAGGAAAACCAAACTCTACGCCAAATGATAACCCAAGGGGTTCCGAGTGCCTCACAGGTGGAAGGATCTTTGGCACACACAACGCCAATCAAGTTTGATGGAGATCCACGACGGGTAGCAGAATTCTGTAATCATTGTCGAATCCATTATTTTTTCAGATCGACTCATTTCAATAACGACAAGGCCAAGATTGGTTATATCTTGGGAAATTTGACGGGCAATGCCCTGGCCTGGGCAACTCCGTTTGTGGTTACCAATAGCCCAATTTTGAACGACTTTGCAGCTTTTGAAAAAGCATTCCTTGAGGTTTTTCAGACCCCCAACCTGGCCTACGCTGCACAGAACCAGTTGATGGATTTAAAACAGGGGAACGTCGACATAATAACATACATTAGTCGATTCCGTCTACTGGCAACTGATTCCCAATGGCCTGAAATCACACAAAAGACTCTGTTTCGTCGTGGGCTAAGAGAGGAGTTTAAGGATGAGTTACTCCATATACCCGAACCAGAGACTCTTCAACTCCTAATTGAGCAGGTGCTCCGAATTGATCAGAGACTGGCAGAACGGAAGGCAGAGAGACGTCGGTTCGAGAGGGGCAGTTCCAGAACAACCAGTTTACCTGCCGGATCTTTCGGGTCTACTGAATCCGGACCAGAGCCTATGCAACTAGGAGCTATGAGGGGTCCTTTATCAGAGGAAGAGAGAAGACGGAGGAGAACGTTACGCCTATGTCTCTATTGTGGAGCTGCTGGGCATTTCCTGGGTACGTGCCCTCTACGATCTCAGAAGAAGAAGGCGTAAAACTAGTGGACCTGTCGTGTATTGGGAAGGCAGCGACAGGTCCTCCTCTTTCTTCAGTCCTTTCCACGTTCTGTTTGGTTCTACATCCCATGCAACCTGCGGTACTTCAGACTCTGAAGATTCGAATCAAGCTACCTGGCAGAATTTTGGAGGTGTTTGCTCTGTTGGATAGCGGGGCTTCTGGCAATTATATTGATGAAACATTTGCCTCTGCACATCGGATTCCACTCCTGGCCAGAGCCACTGCTCTGCCCGTGCAAGTCATCGACGGAAATCCTTTGTCCTCTGGGCCTGTCCGACAATCCACAGTGGGTATATCTCTTCAGATCGACAACCATCTTGAAGAACTCGCTCTGGACGTCATTAAATCCCCCACCTACAGGGTGGTTTTGGGCTTACCTTGGCTGCAACACCATAATCCAGTGATAGATTGGAGAAAGCACACCCTGACCTTTTCCTCTGCAGTTTGTGCTCAGAAGTGCTGTGTGTCTTCGCCAACTCGGGCTCCATCGACCCCCTTGAATCATAATGGAAGTGGAGTCCGTGTGTGTTCTATCTCTCATGTTCCCCAGGAGTATGCCGAGTTTGAGCACGTGTTTTCTGAACCAGGCGATATACCTCTACCACCACATCGCCCGTTTGATTGTTCAATCGAGTTGTTACCTGACTGCGTGATACCTCACGGAAAACTATACGCTTTAACACGGGATGAGAAACAAGTGCTACAGGATTACTTGTCGGATTGTTTACAGAAAGGTTACATCGTTCCGTCTAAGTCTCCCGCAGGGTTTCCCTTATTTTTTGTGAAGAAAAAAGAAGGCACCTTGAGACCTTGTGTTGATTATCGTGAACTTAATGAAATAACAGCTAAAGACCGATATCCTCTTCCATTGATTCGCACTATCCTGGATACTTTACATACTGCCCGGATCTTCACTAAACTGGATTTACGTGGAGCATATCATCTGGTACGCATCAAGAACGGGGACGAATGGAAAACAGCTTTCAAGACATCATTTGGACATTTTGAGTATAAAGTCATGCCATTCGGTCTGTGCAACGCCCCAGCCATCTTTCAACGGTTTATGGACAACATCTTTAGTGATCTTATTGGTTTGTCAGTTTGGATATATTTGGACGATATTTTGGTTTTTTCCCGATCCATCGAAGAACATGTAGAACATGTTTGTGAGGTCCTTCGACGTTTATCTTCCAATCACCTATTCGCAAAGGCTGAGAAATGCAGATTTCACTTATCCAGTATTGAGTTCTTGGGATTTGTGATCAATCAGGATGGGATAGAGATGGACCCCAAGAAGGTACAAGCCATTCAGGAGTGGAAACAACCCCATGATGTGAAATCTCTACAACGCTTTTTGGGATTCGCAAATTTTTACAGGCGCTTTATTCCACTGTTCTCTCAAATCTCAGCGCCCCTTACCCGTCTGACCAGCAGTAAGATCACTTTCAGGTGGGATTCACTCGCTTCCCAGGCATTTGACACCTTGAAGTCGGCCTTTATCGCTGCCCCAATTCTGCGCCATCCTCAGGATGATCTACCTTATATCGTAGAAGCGGACGCATCGAACTTTGCTGTGGGTGCGGTACTTCTGCAGAAAGATCCTGACACTTCCGTTGAACATCCGGTGGCCTACTTCTCGCGCAAGCTGAGTCCCAGTGAAAGAAATTATGCCGTTATCGAGTTGGAACTGTTGGCTATAAAAACTGCATTTGAGGAATGGAGGCATCATCTACTTGGAGCCCGTTTTTCGGTGGAAGTACGTACCGACCATCGCAACTTGCAATATCTACGCTCCTTGCAATGCCGAACACCCCGACAGGCAAGATGGGCCTTCTTTTTCTCCCCTTTTGTGTTTCACGTCACATACATTCCGGGAACAGCCAACTTGAAAGCGGATGCTCTCTCTCGATCCTTGGAGAAAGGGGAAGAAACACCTAGTTTGGATCAGCCTCTGATTTCCCCCCAACATTTCTTATTGACTTTGTCTTCTCATCTACAATCAATTGCTGACGCCACCTGGACGGATCCTGAAAGACCGGCCCTTCTTCGGCGCAAGTCCGTATCGGACCACGATGGACTCCTGTTTTTCCGGAAGAGGCTTTACATTTCCGAGGGTAAGATTTGTGAAGGCATATTGCATGGGTTTCATGAATCACCCATTGGTGGGCATCGAGGGGTGAGAGCTACACGTGAACTGATATCTCGACAATTCTGGTGGCCTAGGTGGGCTACCGATGTTCAGAGATTTATCGAGAGTTGTCCCGTCTGTGCTCAATGTAAAGTCCCAAGGAGACGACCTCTGGGATTACTGGTACCTACTGAATCGGCACCATACCCGTGGCATACTATCGCCACTGATTTTGTGGTTGATCTACCTCCCTCTGACGGGTACACTTGCATCATGGTTGTGGTCGACAGTTTCACTAAATATGCTCACTTCATTCCTTTCCTCAAGATCCCTACAGCTGCTCAGATGGCTTCCGTCTTTCTCCACGAAATCTATCGATTACATGGTCTTCCAGAAAAGATAATCTCGGATCGTGGTTCTCAATATCTTTCTGCCTTTTGGAACAAGGTGTGTAATCATCTGGGTATACGTAGAGCGTTGAGTTCTGGTTATCATCCACAGACCAACGGACTTACTGAAAGGACCAATCAGACCTTGGAGGAGTACCTCCGTTGTTTTTCCAACGCCACCCAGTCCAACTGGAAGGCATGCTTAGATCTCGCTGAAGTATCCTACAACAACACCATTCATGCTTCCATTGGAATCAGTCCTTTTTTTTGTTCTACTCGTCACCATCCCAAATTGGTGCCGTTCCATCCTGTGCCCACCAGTACCGTTCCATCTGCTGATGCCCTGGTCTCTAATATTCAACGACAACAAGAATTGGCATGTAATATCTTGAAGAGAGCTAAGGAACGGATGAAGGCCCAGGCTGACAGGAAAAGGAGTATGGAACCAGATTTTCAAGTAGGGAATAAGGTGTGGCTGTCCTCCAAAAATCTGCCACTGCGCAATTTACCGGTTAAACTGGCTCCCCGGTACTTTGGTCCGTTCACGATAACCGAACGGCTATCCTCTGTGGCCTTTCGTCTCCAGTTGCCTCCCTCTTGGCATGTACACCCTGTTTTCCATGTCTCCCTTTTGAAACCCTATGTGGCAGATCCCTATGGTCGGTCCTGTCCTCGCCCTGCCTCTGTCCTAGTCCAAGGGGTCCCAGAATTTGAGGTACAAGAGATTTGCGATGCCCGCTATCGTAGGGGGGTGCTCCATTTTTTGGTGGATTGTAAAGGGTATCCGGCTTGTGATCGTACTTGGGAACCTCATCAGCATGTGCATGCCCCCCGCTTGGTGCGGAAGTTCTATGATCGGTTTCCTTGGAAACCCGGGGCTCCGGGTCTTCCTGGGAGGGGACATAGTGTCACGCCACTTCTGGGGAGACCGAGGTCCAGTGCGATCGCTTTCCCTTCTCCTTCCTGGCGGATCTACCCGCGCTTTCGCGTCTGGGGAGCCGCCAGGAGGAGAGCTTCAGGAACCGCTGTTGGTGGGCTGCGGCGCATGCGCGGGAGACCGCTGTCTCGGTTCCGCGCATGCGCCGTAGATGGGGCCTGTACATTGGGAAGGGCTTGCCTTCCAAGCCTCGTTTTGGGTCCGCCGGCGCTCGGAGATGAAACGGCTTGCGTTTCAGGCCTCGCGGGTGCCGGCGGCCCATAAAAGGAAACCGCAACAGAAGCTAATCGCGTCTCAACGCGGAAGCTTCGTTCGTGTTGCTCGCTCCTGGTTTCCTGTGATTCCAGCTTCCAATTACCCTTTCTTGTCCTCTGCCTGCCTGGGCTTCCTTCCCTGCCTGGGTATCCTGTCCTACTTGCCCTGCCTTCAGCCTGCCTGGGTATCCTGTCCTACTTGCCCTGCCTTCAGCCTGCCTGGGTATCCTGTCCTACTTGCCCTGCATTCAGCCTGCCTGGGAATCCTGTTCTACTTACCTTACCTTCAGTCTACCTAGGGTCCTGTTGCATGCTTACCCTTTTGTCTGCTAGGGAGTCTAGTTAGCTTAGGGTCTTTGGGTCCCTCTTGTTCTGATTTCAGTCTCCTTGGTTCCTGGTTCTTGCCCTGTGTTCCATCTTCAACCAGCTATCCGAAGTTCGCCTGCAGTTTGGTGCATCAACCTTCACCTTGGACTTCGCCTTGTTTCAACTCTTCAAACTGACTGTTGCCTCTCCTGTCTGTGCTTGCACAGTCCCACTGTCACGTTAATCAGGAGAGTGCCTTCCGTGACGCTGGGAGTCTGTCCATCCTCCACCCTGTACCATTTGGGTGGTGGAGAGGCGGGTTCCCCGAATCACACACTCATCATTCAGCTGACTGCAGTCTGGCGGCCCCAACAAGATCCACATCAAGGAAAACAGGTACGCAGTCTTCACGAACATCTCAGCTTGACAGGTAGGTACAACAACCCCTGCACGTAGGGAAGGCCAGAAACTAGCTTGGCACCCAAACCATCAAGGATTGAGGAATGATCCTTAGCCCACTGTCCTAGTCTGTCCAGAAGTGATGGAGAGACCGAACAGACACATATCACCGAGCCAGAAGGTAGGATGGATGGCCTTGGTTTTGGAGTGTCAAGATCAGTGCCAATGTGAGACAAAGCATCAGCTTTGCCATGTAACGGGCCGGGATGATAGGTAACCGTGACATCGAACAATGTGAAGAATAAATGCTTACGTATTGGTCGTGCATTAGTACATTTGGCATGTGACAAAGCTTGAAGATTCCAGTGGTCAGTATAGACTATAACAGGATAAAGATGCTGCCTCCACTCCTTAAAAGCCCCCCATTTGGCAAGCAATTCCCTCTCCATAATAGTGTAGTTCCTTTCAGCTGGCAACAATGTCCTGGAATAATAGGCCACCGGATGCAGACGTCGTGTGGTAGGACAGGTCTGAGAGAGAATAGCCTCAACCGCGATAGCGCAGGCATCTGCTTCCACAATGAACGGAAGGGAAGGATTTGGATGCTGCAAGACAGGAGCAGTAGTGAATGCCTCCTTCAAGACCTGAAAAGCCAATTGTGCATTCTGGTCCCAAAGGAAAGGGACGGAAGGACTGGTAAGACGGGTGAAAGGAGCCACAACCTCGGAAAACGAGGCAATGAACCGCCCGTAAAAATTAGAGAAACCCAAAAATGACTTCAGGGCTTTTACTGAAGTCGGGACAGGCCAGTCTAATACTGCCTGGACCTTAGAAGAACACATATGTGGGGCATAACACTACCTCTGAGGCAGACACCAGGGCATTCAAATTAACTTGTTGCACTCTAACCGACTCCTGGGGCCTCATTACGACCCGGGCGGTAAGTGAATAACGATGCCGGTAAAGGATTACCGGCATCGCTTACCGCTCCGGCCGTTTAGGACATGCCAACCCACTATTAGTGGCACCGTAATTAACGGTGCCGCTAATAGCGCTAGGAGCGCGGGCACGCGACCATCCATGCCGCCAATACCGGCATGGCGCAAACAGGGGATCATCTCAAGTCAGGCAGACATGCAAATAACGCCCTACTGAAGCCCGAAAAGTACCTTACCGGCATGGAGCTAATTCCGGCATCGCGGACCACCCGTAAACGGCCATGTGCAGTGTTCCCAACTGCCACAGGTGCACACAATCAGCACAGGTGGAGGCAATACAGACTGGGCCAGAACAAAAGGAGCACACCTCACCCCTTCCCACACCCAATCACAATCCACAATAATTCCAATACTACTAGCAATGCTGGGGCTGGAGGACATGATTGCAGTGGAACTGCTGCAACAACAGCAACAACAACAACAACAGGAAGCACAGAGGAGACGCAGGAGGAGAAGGAGGGCGAGGCAGGGCCAGCATGCCCCACCAGTGCAGCCAGTGGCACCATGCAGGCAGCCCCCAATCCCTCGCATCAGAGCCAGTCCATTCAACCTAACCCCTGAGCAGATCCACACCCTGTACCGTCTGGACCGGGACACCATCACCACCATTGTGGATATGATACATGACGACATTGTCAGCCTGATTGAATCACGCACCGCCATCCAACCCCTACTGAAAGTAGTGTCTGTGCTCGACTTCCTGGCCACAGGCACCTACCAGCACACAGTGGGGCACACGCATAGCATATCACAACCATTATTCTCATGTACGCTGAACCAAATGCTTGATGCCCTCCTGAAGCACACAGGCGACCACATTTCCTTACCACGGTCTGCCCAGGAGATCTCAAACACCAAAGTTAGTTTCCATTCACTGGCCGGCATCCCTGGTTGCATTGGCGCCATCGACTGCACCCATGTGGAATTGATGGTCCCGCATGCCATGGAGGTAGCGTACCGCAACCGTAAGCTATACCACTCAATCAACGTGCAAATGGTATGTGACTCAAACAAGATCATCAAACATTGCTGTGCCCAATACCCCGGATCAACCCATGATTCAATGGTCCTGCGGAACTCCACGATACCACGCTACATGGAGAGACATGCAGGGCAGAGATCCCGGCTTCTCAGTGAGTCGCATGTTAGGCTCATGGAAATGCGATGTGGGTAGGTGATTGGGGTAGAGATGCATACTTCACCTGCCTGAGATGGGGGGGGGGAGAGATGCATACTTCACCTGGCTGTCATGATGCTTACCCCCGGGCAGCTGGACAAAGCCCATCCGCCCCGGAAGCAGGCATCCAGACATCTGTTAAAACCTCAGAAGCCCCGGCTAGGGGCTATCTGGGTTCAGTCCTGGCGCCTTAGGCGCCAGGCTCATAGTAGAAATCAGTCCTGGCGCCTAAGGCGCCAGGCTCATAGTCATCACTTACCTCAGGCAGACCATGCTGCACATGCATCCAGGCCAATGTGAGAACTGGAGGGACTATTTTTCCACAAGGACTACTTTTCACTCGGGTGTGGTTCTAGGGACGTCTTACCTGGGACTACTTGCAAAGCTATTCAAACCACGCCTGATCTTCAACACACGCTTCGCGTTATTCTGCTTTTAGCAGCATAACTCTCACCGTGTCTGCAAACCTGCATCCAGCCTTCTGCCACGCCCGTCTCGAACACGAAGCCCCTAGGAGAGAAAGGAAAATAGAAGAAGAGGTTAGATTACAGACTTTAATCTGATTCCTCACCTGAATTCGGATCCTGCATCACTCCGAGCCTGAAGGGACATTCTTCCGGCATGCGTCGCATCCCAGCTGCAGCGCCGCTCCATTTTCACCAGCCCACAGCATCTCTGACTCGGCGCTGCCTCCGTCACTTTTTCGGTGATTTTCAACACCTGGGGAAAAGACAAGAAAAAGCAACGTGAGCCTAAAGAGATTAAAAAGACAATAACTTATATTACAAGACATGCCTGATTATCACCAGAGGCTTTATTCTTCAATACGTCGCATACAGGAAAAAAGGAAAAGACAGTGAGCTAATCTCAAGCATCTTTACAGGATAGTTTGGGTAATACAGACTCTTACCTGAACGCCGCCAGCAACCTGCAGACAGAATTTGCCACCGCAAATCAACAGGGGAGTGCAAGAGTGAACTTTGGACATTTTGAACTCTTTAAAAACTTGGCAAAATCCGGACTCAATAATCGTCCAGAACCCCAACACCTAAAATCAGTGAAGTAACTGGTACCTATGCGCCCCTGCATGCCACGCAGGATGGAGAGCTCACCAATCTAAAACATAAGGTGAGGACACTGACCGGGAATATCGGAGGTGGCAAGTGGGGAGATCGGGAGCAGGGAGGGGGGTCTGCATTCACACCCACGGGGCTAAATACCTTTCTCCATCTACAGGAGAATATTTCTACGAGTCAAGCTTACAAGACTGAGGGGGTCCGTCCAGACGGTCATCTTTGCCCTACGCTTCACGCTGGTGGAGGCCGCAGCTCTCCGGGTTCGATCTACGCCCCTGTGGGAACCAGGTGAGCGTAACAGAACGCAAAGCCTACCTAAAAAACCCCGCCCGGGCGTTATGGAAACCTCTGAAACCGACCAACTAGCCCAACTGTTAGGGGAACTTAGGGCAGAGGTGCACTCTGCACGTCAAGAGACTAATGCCCTCAGGAGAGAACTTATTTTATCAAAGGAACGCACTGATGATCTTGCTAGACAACTGCTGCAAAGCCAAGCCGGCCAAACACCACTACCTGGACTCGGAGGGAATCCAACTCCTGTCTCTTCGAGCAATCCTGTGCAAGTGGTTCTCCCAGGGAGCATTCCTTTAGCTCCACCCAAACGGTTTGCTGGGGACCCGAAAAGGTTTGCCGTGTTCATGAACCAGTGCCGCTTGCACTTCCTATGCAGACCAGGAGCCTTCCCAAAAGACCAAGCTAAATTAGCCTTTGTACTGTCGAAGCTTAGTGCAGCGCAGCAGATTGGTCAATCCTGCTGGTCAACCAAGATGACCCTCTTCTTCGGGATTTTCAAGGTTTTCAATTGAGTATGGAAAGGCTTTTTGCCAGGCATTCGCAGGGTCAGGCCCTGGATAACGAACTTTTATCCCTACGACAAGCTACTCAGGATCTGTTAACCTATATCGCAACCTTCAATAGGTTAGTGGTAGAAACGGCTGGCCAGAGGAGAAAATAATTACTTTATTACATCGTGGGCTTCGGGGTGAACTCAAAGATGTTTTGGCCCAAGTGGTGAACCCACCCCAGGATTGCACAGAATATATAGATTTAGTAGTCCAGTTAGACCACCGACTCCAGAATCGAAAGGCTGATCGAGCTAAATTCGAGAATCGAGTTCTGGTCAAACCACATGTTACATCCAAAGGATCTAACACATCAGAGCCCATGCAGATTGGGGGGGATAAGGGACCCTTGACGCAAAAAGAGAGAGAAAGAAGACGACAAATTGTGCCTTTATTGTGGGGCTTCAGGACATTTTCTAAGAGATTGCCCAATTAAACCATCTAAAAAAGTAGCCGGAGTTGCTGTTAGAAATCAAACAGAGCCTGAATCGGGAAACGACCATGCCCGACAAGCGTAGAGGTCTGCTTGCCGAGCTTGAAGAAGGACACTCAGAACTTGCATCTAATCATACCAATGGTCCTCATAGATCCTAGACTCCCATCACATATGCACGCAGCAAGGGCATATATCGATAGCGGGGCTGTAGGAAACTATATGGACCATAAATTGGCTTCTAGGATGAATCTATCTCTCTGCAAAAAGACCGCTCCGGATGTCGTCACCTCAGTCGATGGAACTGAAATTGCCTCAGGGCCTGTAACTCATTCCACTACAGAGATGACATTGCTGGGTCAGGACGGGCATCGAGAGACTATTGTGGTTGACTTAATCAAAGCCCCACAGTTCCAAATAATACTGGGGATACCTTGGTTAGAAACACATAATCCTTGTATTGATTGGCGAGAGAAGAGAATAACCTTCCCGGATTGTGCACACACCTGCTACCCGGAAAAACCTTTGAACAAAGGCCTGGCCACAGTCACTACTCCAGTCGTGCAGTTACCTCAGGAATACCAAGAATTCCAGGATGTTTTCCAAAAAGAACAGGCAAATACCTTACCGCCACACAGATCATACGATTGTCAAATCGACCTCATCCCCGGTGCACAACCTCCAGGCAGCAGAATCTACGCCCTCACGGAACCCGAAAATCTGCACCTACGACAATATCTAGACCAATACCTTGCTAATGGTTTCATTCATCCATCCAAGTCCCCTGTTTCCTCAGCTTTGTCCTTTGTACTGAAAAGGAAGATGACCTTAGAACATGTATAGACTACCGCGCATTAAACCAGATTACTGTAAAGAACCGATACCCATTACCTTTGATCCCCGAGTTACTAGACCAGGTAAAGGATGCTTGCCTTTACACCAAATTAGATCTCAGAGGGGCATATCATTTGGTACGTGTAAAGAAGGGTGACGAATGGAAAACTGCCTTCCGCACCAAATACGGATTGTTCGAATATCAGGTGATGCCCTTCGGGTTGTGCAATGCACCAGCAGCCTTTCAGTATTTTATGAACGATGTCCTTCGTGAACTCATCGACGTTTGTGTTTTCGTTTACATTGACGACATTCTAGTGTACTCTTCCTCAGAATCAGATCATGTTGAGCACGTTCGAGCAGTCCTTCAGAAACTACGTCAGCACAAGTTATTTGCAAAACTGGAAAAATGTGTTTTTCATACCACGGAAGTAGAATTCCTAGGATTGATTTTGGCTCCAAAAGGAGTCCGAATGGACTCTCGAAAAGTGGATGCAATCCTCAAATGGCCATCACCCAATTCAGTTAAAGGAGTACAAAGCATGCTCGGATTTGCTAATTTCTACCGCAGATTTATTCCAGACTTCTCACAGGTTGTACACCCCACCACAGCACTTTTGCAAAAAAACAAACTCTTCTTGTGGACCGAAGAGGCTGAAAGAGCCTTCCAAGAGTTGAAGTCGAAATTCACATCAGCACCTGTCTTGAAGCATCCACGTCCCGAACTTCCATACATAGTCGAAACAGATGCGTCCAGTTTAGCCATGGGGGCTGTCCTGTCCCAGAAGGATCCCGAAACCGGTTAACTTCATCCTGTAGCCTTTTGGTCCAGAAAGTTTTCGGCCCCCGAATTAAACTATGCGGTTACCGATAAAGAATTGTTAGTCATCAAATATGCCTTCAAAGCTTGGAGACATTACCTTCTCTGTGCTAGGCATACAATCACAGTAATCACTGACCACAGGAACCTGCAGTATTTAAAAACAGCCAAGGCCCAATCATCCTGTCAACTCCGATGGGCGCTATTCTTCGCCAAATTCGATTTCGTGATTACTTATCGACCTGGTTGCAAGAATGGTAAGGCAGATGCCTTATCCCGAATAGGAATGGGAGAAGCATTTTCGAACCCAGAACTAGTACCCATAATTCCAGGACGAAGAATCCTTGGCGTAACTACTTTACAGACTTTGGAAGATATTCATTTAAAGATTCAACAACTTTTCGATTCAACAGCCCTGCAGGACTGGAACAAAAGAGGCCCAGAGTATTCAGTCATTAATGAGTTACCCTACTATCAAGGGCGTCTGTTTTCACCACACAAGGAACTGCAAGAACTGGTAATCTCCAATTACCATGATGCTTTGATGGAAGGACACCCAGGTATTGCCAAGACTGAAGCTAAAATTAAAAGACAATTCTGTTGGCCCACCTGGCGAAAGGACATAAAGTCATTTGTGTTGTCTTGTGGGATCTGCGCCCAAAACAAAAGCCAGAAGAAGAAACCAGCCAGTCTGTTACAGCCTTTGGATATTCCGCCTACACCTTGGCACACTTTGTCCCTAGACTTTATTACAGATCTAACTCCATGTAATGGGTTTAACACCATCCTAGTAGTTGTTGACCTTTTTTCCAAGATGTCTCACTTTATTCCTTTAAAGGGATTACCTTCCGCTTCAGTTTTGGCCAAGGAATTCCTTGAAAACATCATTCGAGTACATGGATTTCCTTCTGTATTGGTGTCAGATCGAGGTAGTCAATTCTTTTCTCAATTCTGGACGAAATGTTGCCAACTAGCGCAAATCGACGTGAGGTTATCTACTAGTCACCATCCCCAGACCGATGGTCAGACGGAAAGGACCAACCAGACTCTGGAACAATACCTATGTTGTATGTTACATCAGACCGAGGGCAATTGGAAGGATATATTATGGATTGCCGAATACGCATACAATAACTCAGTACATTCAGGAACCGGACAAAGCCCCTTTTATACCATTTATGGTCATCATCCTCGAACCTCAGAATTTGATTCACCCCAACACTTGGAAATGCCGGCAGTGACCCATCTGCATTCTACTATTACTCAAGCCTTTAAGGAAGCAACTGAACATTTGAAAAAAGCAAAGGAGAAATACAAGAAGAATGCCGATCAGCATAGGAGTGACACTCCCCATTATCAGATTGGAGGACAAGTTTGGCTGGCAACTAGACACATACCCCTAAAAGGGACTCAAACTTTTAATCCTAGATATTTGGGGCCTTACACCATTAAAAAGATTATCCACCCGGTAGCAGTTAAATTAGAATCGCCCTCTAGTATGCAGATCCAGCCCGTCTTCCATGTTTCACTTCTAAAACCAGTTCAACCCGGAACAAGATTAGCCAAGCCACCTGACCCCACCCTAATAGATGGAGAACCTGAAGTCAAGGTAAAAGATATCCTGGACTCTAAGATGGTTAAATCTAAACCTTTTTATTTAAATCGATTGGAAAGGTTATGGACCACAGGAAAGGTCATGGGAACACAGTGATTAGTGAAGAAATTCCATCGGAACTTCCCAGACAAACCAGGGCCCAGAGGAAGAACAACCTAAGGGGAGGCATTGGGAGGGAGTGCTGTCATGATGCCTAACCATGGGCAGCTGTACCAAGCCCATCCGCCCCGGAAGCAGGCATCCGGACATCTGTTAAAACCTCAGAAGCCCCGGCTAGGGGCTATCTGGGTTCAGTCCTGGCGCCTGAGGCGCCAGGCTCATAGTAGAAATCAGTCCTGGCGCCCAAGGCGCCAGGCTCATAGTCATCACTTACCTCAGGCAGACCATGCTGCACATGCATCCAGGCCAACGTGAGACCTGGAGGGACTATTTTTCCACAAGGACTACTTTTCACTCGGGTGTGGTTCTAGGGACTTCTTACCTGGGACTACTTTCAAAGCTATTTAAACCACGCCCGATCTTCAACACACGCTTCGCGTTATTCTGCTTTTAGCAGCGTAACGCTCACCGTGTCTGCAAACCTGCATCCAGCCTTCTGCCACGCCTGCCTCGAACACGGAGCCCCTAGGAGAGAAAGGAAAATAGAAGAAGAGGTTAAATTACAGACTTTAATCTGATTCCTCACCTGATTTGGGATCCTGCATCACTCCGAGCCTGAAGGGACATTCTTCCGGCACGCGTCGCATCCCAGCTGCAGCGCGGCTCCATTTTCACCAGCCCACAGCATCTCTGACTCGGCGCTGCCTCCGTCACTTTTTCGGTGATTTTCAACACCTGGGGAAAAGACAAGAAAAAGCAAGGTGCGACTAAAGACTAAAAAGACAATAACTTATATTACAAGACTTACCTGATTATCACCGGAGGCTTTATTCTTCAATACACCGCATCCAGGAAAAAAGGAAAAGACAGTGAGCTAATCTCACGCATCTTTACAGGATAGTTTGGGTAATACAGACTCTTACCTGAACGCCGCCAGCAACCTCCAGACAGAATTTACAATCACAAATCAATAGGGGAGTGCAAGAGTGAACTTTGGACATTTTGAACTCTTTAAAAACTTGTCAAACTCCGGACTCAATAATCGTCCAGAACCCCAACACCTAAAATCAATGAAGTAACTGGTATCTACGCGCCCCTGCATGCCACGCAGGATGCAGAGCTCACCAATCTAAAACATAAGGTGAGGACATTGACCGGGAATATCAGAGGTGGCAAGTGGGGAGATCGGGAGCAGGGAGGGGGATCTGCATTCACACCCACGGGGCTAAATACCTTTCTCCATCTACAGGAGAATATTTCTTCGAGTCAAGCTTACAAGACTGAGGGGGTCCGTCCAGACGGTCATCTTTGCCCTACGCTTCACGCTGGTGGAAGCCGCAGCTGTCCGGGTTCGATCTATGCCCCTGTGGGAACCAGGTGAGCATAACACTGGCTGAGATGGGGGGTAGAGATGCATGCTTCACCTGGCTGAGATGGGGGGGAGAGATGCATACTTCACCTGGCTAAGATGGAGGGGGTAGAGATGCATACTTCACCTGGCTGCGAGTGCCTGAGAGAATGGACCATGCTCATACCCCAAAGCAGGCCACACTGGACCTGATACCTGACCACATAATGCAAGATGAAAGCTGCCCTACCATGTAAATGATGCAGTGTCACAACCATTCCAGCGCCATCTACATGTGCACTGTACTTAATCAGACCTTTCCCCCTCAACACAATGCAGCTACAACCAATTACTATGGCCAATACACAGCACCAAATACCATCAACTGAAAGGACAGTCCCCCATTACTGCATACAAAGGAGTCACATGAGGGCCAAATACATTAATACACCACTATACTGACACAGAGGTCCAACAAAAGTGCATGTCACCATTTGTTGTGCATAGTGAGATCATCATGAGGCTGACATCAACGGTGCCAGGATGAAAGCATACAAATTACTGGACATCGGCCAGATCATGGAAACAACCGGCGTGGACTAACACAGTGCATGAGCACTCACAAGGAACTGGACCCTCCTGCGCCCACTAGTTGATGGCACGCACACCAGTCCATAAGAGGAATACACACATAGCAGTCACATCGTGTCTCCATTCATGCATGGGAATGTGGTTGCAATCATGAAATCAATGCATGCTATGGTGTCATTGATAGAGGTCCCATATGATGTGATGACTTACACATATACATTGTTGCCCACATGCAGGTGATGCAGGCTATCCCTTGAAGAGGTGGCTCCTTACCCCAGTCCGGAAACCACAGAACAGGCACGAGGAGGACTACAATCGTGCACATACACGTACCCGTGTGGTGATTGAGCAGACATTTGGCCTCCTGAAGGCACGTTTTCGCTGCCTCAGCAGGTCTGGTGGGGCACTCCTGTACCGCCATGAGAAGGTGGCCAAGATCGTCATTGCATGTGTCATGCTACACAATATGTGCATCAGGCGGAATGTGCCGCTGCCCCCTGACGCTGAACTGCAACCACCTGACGATGAGGATGAGGAGGGTGGGGATGGGGCAGCATCTCAGGGAGGCAGCAATGCACAGGAGGGACGTGCTATGCGTCAGACTCTGATCAACCAATGTTTCTAGCAGACATAGACGGGGAGTGTGACATGGAGGTGGCACTCGGGGCACTGGGTGTGTCAGGGACATGGACACTGTAGACTGTTCACCAATAAAGCACACGTACGCAATAAGCAATGTCCACACATGTGAATCATGAGTTACCAAAATGTGTATTAAAGAATTATAACAAAGTGAACAAGCCCTCCATGCCACACACCCTCTCCCCCCACTCCCCTCAACTCCCCCACACACCCTCTCCCTCTCCCCCTCCCCCTCAACTCCCCCAGACACCCACTCCCCCCTACCCCCTCAACTCCCCCACACACCCTCTCCCCCTTCCCCCTTGACTTCCCCACACATGGTGTGCTGTAGCGTGCACCAGTAATCCACATGGCACCAGTATGCATGGCTGTAGTGGGGGCCGTGGTGCACATTGGTGCTCTGGCCTGTAGTGTTTTCTTGGCCTTCCGCTGTGGTGCCGGTTGGCCTATACCCCTTGAAGTGGAGGGGCGGTGTTCTCCCTCCTCGCACCTGGCCTTCTTACGTGGTGTGGCATCTTCCTCACTGGGGTCCTCATCACCACTGAATGCGTGCCTGTGGGGGACCAATAGAGGGAGAGGGTTAGTGATGGGTCTACAGGCATCGGGCATGCATTGGGGCGGCTGCATTCATATGGAATGGCAGATGATTGACATTGGGGGAGTGACATATGGGTTGCTTGGCTTTTGGGTGGGTGATGCATGGAGGCGTCTGGGCTGACACATATGGGGTGCATTCTGCATGTGGACAAAGTGATGCTCTGCACTGCCTGTAGGCAATCTTGTACTCATGTGTCTGGTGGACCCTGTGTTGTATTGTGCCTGTCTGAGGTGCGGTAGCTTGAGATGTCATGTGGAATGTTTATGTGTGGATGATGGAATATTCTGAGTGAGCGTTCTGTGTGGAGGCGGTTACAGCTGGCTGGCCCTGGGTGATGGGAGCCGGTGTTGTCACAGCTTATGTCCTTTATGTCTTCATGTGGATGTGTAACTAAGAACTTGGAATAAACTTACCTGAAGAAATCTTAAAGATCTTGGAACATGCTTTTTAACAATGGCGACGAGTCCGTCTTTGGTAACCTACGTGCCACAAGCTGATGGACTGAGGACCCTGCTGCTGGGGGTGTAGGAAGGACAAGCTTCTGGAGAAGGACAACACCGCCCCCAAAAACTGTAAGTCCCATCACCCAGGGTGCCGGGGGAGCCGGATGATTAAAGCCCCATCTTTGGTGGGACCGGCGCACATAAGTAGTGGGCAAGCTGGGTCCCAGGGAGTCTTCATGGAGAAGCCCTGTCATGGCTCCCCAGAGCGCAGGGGCAGGAACAGGAATTGGGCCCCATTGCAGAGGGATCAGCTCCGGGAGCAGGAAGGAGGACTGCGTCCCAGGGTTCAGCGGAAGTCCAAGAAAGAGGCCCCCTTTTGGATGGGCAGCTCCTAAGTAGGAGGCAGAGCTTTGCCCTGGGGGCTGGAGATGGCGCTGGACCAGCAGGTGAAAGATAATACTGGCAATACTGGGAAGTGTTGTTGAAAGCAAACGCTGTACCCTGGTCCTCCGTGAGATGTAATGAAGTGCTAGCCCACTGGGAGGAATGTGTTGCTACTCTACGTTTCTTTTTAAAAGTTAGAATGGCAATAGAAAAAAAGAGACGCTGCTCTGAGTTTGGGAAATGGATGTGAATTTGACATGAACAAGGAGGACTGTTTGCCTGACTACACGTCACTCCCATGTCTTGTGCACTCATAGCAATAGGGAGCTGTTGTTTTAAACGGTGTCCTTCTCACGAGATAATTGCAGGCTTTGAAGTTATAGGAGCCTGGCAGCACCGTACTGAGCTTATCGTGTGTCAGGCCTATACGCGGCCACGGACATCAGGTGCGCACCTCGCGCGCGCGCCTCGCGGCGAATGATACGCGGGAGCCGGGGTAACAGAGAACCTTCTTTATTTAAGTGAAAGCGGCAACTGCCGAACTCCCTCCCCACCCCTCCCCTTCCCCCGACGTCACGTCCTGGACGTCTTAACGTAACGGCCGAAACGGGGGACGGCCCACGCATAACGATGCGGGTGGGCTGACATCTCCCCCCTTTTTAACCTGAGGGGTGCTCCCATATCCTTACCCCATTTCTTCTATCAGGCGGAGCGGCTTGATGCGACTCCTCTGGGGGCGCCGTGCCCCACACGGTGTCGAGCAGTCTCTGGCCGGGGTTGCGCCGTCCTTTTCTGTCTCTGATTCCTCGGCGTCTCCCTGGTAGGGTTCCTCTGAGAGGCCATCTCCGTCACTGTCTCTGTCCCATTCCCACCGCTCTCCATGGTGGGGTTTTACCCGCTTGAATTGCGAGCTGTTTCGGGTGATGGACGTGCAGTCACTTCTTTGTGCTGTGACCATTGTTCCTTTCTTATGGGTGATGATGAGGGGTTCAGGTGCGAATGTCGCTTCTTCCTTCCTGTGTTTGGGTTGTCTGCCCATACCTCATCGCCTGTCTGCATCGGATTTTCTCTCGCCCTTCTCTTTCTGTCCGTTGCTTCCTTCATTTGCGCCTTGTTCCTCTCGTCGTTGACTCTTGCCTCGCGTTCGAGGCTTGTCGTGCCCTTGGGTCTTGGGTCCTCTGGTAGCCTTGTGGTGATTGGCCTCCGGAATAGCAGGTCTGCCGGGCATATGCCCGTGGTGCTGTGTGGGGTGTGACGATACTCCCTGAGCAGTTGATTGAGGGCCTGCTCGAACGGTTTGTTTTGGATGTGAGCAATCTGTAGTGTTCTTTTGATGTTGGTCATGAATCTTTCGACCATGCCATTTGCCTGAGGCCATCGGGGAGTTATCTTTTGGTGTTGGAATCCCATGTATCGTGCAAACTTCTGGAACTCGTGGCTTATGAAGGTGGGGCCATTGTCTGATTTTATCACTTTGGGGATTCCGTATGCTGACAGCATCCGGTCGAGGGCGGGGATGACGCTCGATGTTGCACTGCTGTCCACGAGCTGGGCGTCAGGGTATCTCGAGTGTTCATCCATGAGTACCACGACGTGAGTTCCATCATTCAATGGTCCGAACAGGTCCACAGCTAGTTCCTCCCATACTTTAGTGGGCAGCAGTGACATTTGTAGCGGATTTGGGTGTGGCGGCGGAGCTACCTGTGCACATATGTGGCATCCTCCTATGATTGTTTCTACTAGGTTGTCGAACTGCGGGAACCACACCTTCTGTCGGAGAAGCCGCTTCGTGGCTGCTATCCCGCGATGTCCTTCATGGGCCAGGTGTATCGTCCTTTCCCGGAGTGCTCTCGGAATGACGACCTTGCACCCTTTTAACAGTACCATGCCTTCCACCACTGTCAATTCGTCCCGGACTAGATGTAGTCCCTTGACTTCTTCCTTGACTGCGTCTGTTTCTGTCTTCGCTTGCTGTCTCATGAGGGTCCTTTTGTCCGTTAGAAGGCAATGTCTGACGATGCGTAATGCGGGGTCGGCTTCCGACTGCGCTGTTATCTCTGCTCATCCTATGGGTAGCGGCTGTAGGTGGTGAATGACATAGTTGATGTACGCATCTTCGATAGAGGGTTGAGATGCCGTGGATGCCGTGGGGTGACGAGAGAGATAGTCGGCGGGATTGTCCTTCTTTCCGGGCTGGTGCTTGACCGTGAATTGGTAGTCTTGTAGCCTCAGGCCCCATCTGGCTAGCCTTGGTGGCATGACGGCTTTGGGATTTCCGTAGATGGTCAGGAGGGCCTGGTGATCCGTGACTATTGTGAATCTCTTGCCAAAGAGAAACAGGTGAAAATATTCGCAGGCCCATACTACCGCCAGGCTTTCCTTTTCCGCCTGGGAGTATGCCTGTTCTGTGGTCGTCAGGCTCCTGCTGGCGTATGCGACTATGTGAGCGTTTTGCGTGTCCTCCGGATCTTTTTGTGTCAGGATGGCACCGAGGCCTACCGGGCTGGCGTCTACAATCACTTTGGTGTCGCGCCGAGCGTCGTAATACGCCATGTCTTCTGCCTGTGAAATGGCGCTTCTGATGGCTTCGAACGCCTCTTGACACTCCTTTGACCATACGAACGGCGTGTCCTTTCGCGTGAGCAGTCGAAGGGGGTTGCTGACCGTTGCATAGTCCTTCAGATATCTAGAACAATAGCTGGCTAGGCCCAAGAATGAGCGTAGGTCCGTGGTGTTTGTGGGGGGGGTGGCGGAGTTTAGCGCTTCAACTTTTTCCGGGTCCGGCCTCATGCCTTTCTCCGAGAAGATGTGACCGAAGAACCTCAGCGACCCCTTGGAGAATTCGCACTTTGCCTTGTTTAGCGTGAGGCCGGCCTCTTCCATTGCTTGACATACTTTGTGTAGCGCCCTGTCGTGTTCTTCTTGCGTTTTGCCATATACCAGGATGTCATCTGAATAGTTCAGACAGTTTGGTATGTGTCGAATTACTTTGTGGATCTCTTCCTGGAAGATCTCGGCCGCCGACGAGATACCGAAGCTGAGTCGTTTGTACTGAAATAATCCCAGGTGGGTGACAAACGTGGTGATGTATCTGGATTCGGCTGCGATTTCGATCTGGTGGTATCCTTTGGTTAGGTCCAGCTTTGAAAAGACTCTTGATCCGTGTAGAAGGTGGATCATGTCAGTGATCCTGGGTGCCTGGTGCCTCTCTCTCTCGATGGCGGTATTGGCTCGTCGCATGTCAACGCACAAGCGGATGGACCCGTCCGGCGACTTTTTGGGGACTGGGACAATGGGTGAGACCCAGGGGGTGGGCCCCGCCACTGGTTCAATAACGTCCATCTTGATCAGTTTGTCCAGTTCTTCTTCCACTTGTCTTTGGATGTTGAATGGAATGCCATGGTAGTGTTGGGCTACTGGTTTGACGAGTGGGTCTATGTGCAAGTGTACTTTCCGGTGTTTTAGTCTTCCTAGGCCGTGAAATAGTTTAGGGAATGTCTGTCCAATTATATCCGGCTTGGCAAAGTACTTGTGGGCCATCAACTGATAGAGGATGTGTACTAGGCCCATCTCCACCGCTGTCCGGAAGCTTAGAATGCAGCCACTGTCTGCTTCCGTTTTGAGGATGTGCAGTGGGATTCTCGAGGAGTGCTGCTTGTGAGAGCACCACGCTGTTATGGTGCCCTTGCACGGTAGGGGCGTCGTGGATCCATATGGATAAATGTCTATTTCAGCCTTCTTGATTTTTGGAGGTGGAGTTAGTGCTTCATAGGTTTGTTCATTTATGATATTCACCGTGGCCCCGGTGTCTATAAGGAATTTCACCGGCGTGTTATTTACAGTCAAAGTGAGTATGGGACTGTGCTGTGTGGCTGACGTATTAGTCTTGACAGCCCATACATAGCCCTTTTTCCTTTGGTCATCCCCTGATGACGGAGTGTCGTTTCTGGTGGGGGATCGCGTTTCAATGTATCGGACATATCGTCTTCTGTGGGAGCGACGCGTGTCCTCTGATGAGCGCCTGTCGTCCCTAGAGTAGTGGCCGGATCTGCTGCTGTCCTCTCTTTTTGTCGGCTTCCTGTCGCTCTCTCCTCTGGGTTTGGGCGGGCTTTGCCGGCTGTAACGGCGTCTGTCTAGAGTTCGGGGTCTCCCCAGTGCAGTCATGGGGGCGTTCTTGCACGTGGCCCTGAAGTGGTCCATGCCACCACATGCCGCACACTGTTGTCCTAGGGCCGGGCAGTCCCCGACGTGCGGATATTCATACCCACACTTGTAGCAGGTGGCCTCTGTGCGTCTCCCGCTCTGGCTGGGGCTTGTGTATAGTTTGTTGACGGATTCTGCGGGTTCCCCTAGCTGTTGTATGGAGACTTTCCCCAGGTTGTCTAGTTGTGAGTCCACGGCGACCTCCATGCGAGCCAGTGCTAGGATCTCTTCAAGTGACCTTTGTTTTTGCAGGAGCTGCTTGCGGAAAGGTTGCGAGATGCAGCCTGCGATCACTTGCGATCTGAGGGCTTCTTCGTTTGAATACCTATGGAATTCGCAGTGTTTTAGTTTTATGCGCAGGCGCATCACGAAATTGTCGATGGATTCGCCCTTTTCCTGCCTGGTTGTGTGAAATACATGGCGTTCGTAGTCGACGTTTGTGTGTGGGGCGAAGTATTCGGATAGTTTGGTGTGGAGTTGACCATAGGTTACTGTGTCGACGTCGAGTAACTCTCCGGCTATGTCTCTCACTGCAGGCCCTACCGCCATAAAGAGGGTGTTCTTTAGTCTTGCGTCATCGGTAAGTCCTATCGCCCCCGTGTAAAATTTGAAGTCCCTGAGCCATATCGTCCAGCGGGGCCCCAGGTTCGAGGTGTCTCTGATTTCAAAGGGGTTTGGCATGTGAATCACCTGCGCTGCTTCAGTGTGAGGGGGCTGATTGTCGCCACTCCCTGGCGCGGCCGCTGCGGTGCTTGCACCTCCCATGGAAGAGGCGGGCGTGCTAGCCGTGTCCGACATCTTACCCGCTTGCCGCCGACCGGTGCGCCTTTATCGGTGGGGTGTGCCAGCGCCTCTTTGGTGGCTGTGGAGCTGTGCCTGCCGGTCCTGCCCTTGATGAGGCTGTGTTGCTATGGTAGCCGTTCCCGTGACCCTGCCGTGACAGTGGGGCAGAGTTTGCGGCCGTGGGGCGGTGTCTGCCGGTTCAGCAGCACCCCTGCTGTGGTCGTGGGGGCGTCTGTGCGTGTGGTCCAGCGCAGCACCCCTGCTGTGGTCGTGGGGGCGTCTGTGCGTGTGGTCCAGCACCGCTGTCAGCGATTTGCAGCTACCAGCTGTCGTGGAGGTGCGCCACTTCTTTGTGCTGTGACCATTGTTCCTTTCTTATGGGTGATGATGAGGGGTTCAGGTGCGAATGTCGCTTCTTCCTTCCTGTGTTTGGGTTGTCTGACCCAGACCTCATCGCCTGTCTGCATCGGATTTTCTCTCGCCCTTCTCTTTCTGTCGGTTGCTTCCTTCATTTGCGCCTTGTTCCTCTCGTCGTTGACTCTTGCCTCGCGTTCGAGGCTTGTCGTGCCCTTGGGTCTTGGGTCCTCTGGTAGCCTTGTGGTGATTGGCCTCCGGAATAGCAGGTCTGCCGGGCATATGCCCGTGGTGCTGTGTGGGGTGTGACGATACTCCCTGAGCAGTTGATTGAGGGCCTGCTCGAACGGTTTGTTTTGGATGTGAGCAATCTGTAGTGTTCTTTTGATGTTGGTCATGAATCTTTCGACCATGCCATTTGCCTGAGGCCATCGGGGAGTTATCTTTTGGTGTTGGAATCCCATGTATCGTGCAAACTTCTGGAACTCGTGGCTTATGAAGGTGGGGCCATTGTCTGATTTTATCACTTTGGGGATTCCGTATGCTGACAGCATCCGGTCGAGGGCGGGGATGACGCTCGATGTTGCACTGCTGTCCACGAGCTGGGCGTCAGGGTATCTCGAGTGTTCATCCATGAGTACCACGACGTGAGTTCCGTCATTCAATGGTCCGAACAGGTCCACAGCTAGTTCCTCCCATACTTTAGTGGGCAGCGGTGACATTTGTAGCGGATTTGGGTGTGGCGGCGGAGCTACCTGTGCACATATGTGGCATCCTCCTATGATTGTTTCTACTAGGTTGTCGAACTCCGGGAACCACACCTTCTGTCGGAGAAGCCGCTTCGTGGCTGCTATCCCGCGATGTCCTTCATGGGCCAGGTGTATCGTCCTTTCCCGGAGTGCTCTCGGAATGACGACTTGCACCCTTTTAACAGTACCATGCCTTCCACCACTGTCAATTCGTCCCGGACTAGATGTAGTCCCTTGACTTCTTCCTTGACTGCGTCTGTTTCTGTCTTCGCTTGATGTCTCATGAGGGTCCTTTTGTCCGTTAGAAGGCAATGTCTGACGATGCGTAATGCGGGGTCGGCTTCCGACTGCGCTGTTATCTCTGCCCATCCTATGGGTAGCGGCTGTAGGTGGTGAATGACATAGTTGATGTACGCATCTGCGATAGAGGGTTGAGATGCCGTGGATGCCGTGGGGTGACGAGAGAGATAGTCGGCGGGATTGTCCTCCTTTCCGGGCTGGTGCTTGACCGTGAATTGGTAGTCTTGTAGCCTCAGGCCCCATCTGGCTATCCTTGGTGGCATGACGGCTTTGGGATTTCCGTAGATGGTCAGGAGGGCCTGGTGATCCGTGACTATTGTGAATCTCTTGCCAAAGAGAAACAGGTGAAAATATTTGCAGGCCCATACTACCGCCAGGCTTTCCTTTTCCGCCTGGGAGTATGCCTGTTCTGTGGTCGTCAGGCTCCTGCTGGCGTATGCGACTATGTGAGCGTTTTTTGCGAGTCCTCCGGATCTTTTTGTGTCAGGATGGCACTGAGGCCTACCGGGCTGGCGTCTACAATCACTTCGGTGTCGCGGCAAGCGTCGTAATACGCCATGTCTTCTGCCTGTGAAATGGCGCTTCTGATGGCTTCGAACGCCTCTTGACACTCCTTTGACCATACGAACGGCGTGTCCTTTCGCGTGAGCAGTCGAAGGGGGTTGCTGACCGTTGCATAGTCCTTCAGATATCTAGAACAATAGCTGGCTAGGCCCAAGAATGAGCGTAGGTCCGTGGTGTTTGTGGGGGGGTGGGGTGGCGGAGTTTAGCGCTTCAACTTTTTCCGGGTCCGGCTTCATGCCTTTCTCCGAGAAGATGTGACCGAAGAACCTCAGCGACCCCTTGGAGAATTCGCACTTTGCTTTGTTTAGCGTGAGGCCGGCCTCTTCCATTGCTTGACATACTTTGTGTAGTGCCCTGTCGTGTTCTTCTTGCGTTTTGCCATATACCAGGACGTCATCTGAATAGTTCAGACAGTTTGGTATGTGTCGAATTACTTTGCGGATCTCTTCCTGGAAGATCTCGGCCGCCGACGAGATACCGAAGCTGAGTCGTTTGTACTGAAATAATCCCAGGTGGGTGACGAACGTGGTGATGTATCTGGATTCGGCTGCAATTTCGATCTGGTGGTATCCTTTGGTTAGGTCCAGTTTTGAAAAGACTCTTGATCCGTGTAGAAGGTGGATCATGTCAGTGATCCTGGGCGCCTGGTGCCTCTCTCTCTCGATGGCGGTATTGGCTCGTCGCATGTCGACGCACAATCGGATGGACCCGTCCGGTGACTTTTTGGGGACTGGGACAATGGGTGAGACCCAGGGGTGGGCCCCGCCACTTGTTCAATAACGTCCATCTTGATCAGTTTGTCCAGTTCTTCTTCCACTTGTCTTTGGATGTTGAATGGAATGCCACGGTAGTGTTGGGCTACTGGTTTGACGAGTGGGTCTATGTGCAAGTGTATTTTCCGGTGTTTTAGTTTTCCTAGGCCGTGAAATAGTTTAGGGAATGTCTGTTCAATTATATCCGGCTTGGCAAAGTACTTGTGGGCCATCAACTGATAGAGGATGTGTACTAGGCCCATCTCCACCGCTGTCCGGAAGCTTAGGATGCAGCCACTGTCTGCTTCCGTTTTGAGGATGTGCAGTGGGATTCTCGCGGAGTGCTGCTTGTGAGAGCACCACGCTGTTATGGTGCCCTTGCACGGTAGGGGCGTCGTGGATCCATATGGATAAATGTCTATTTCAGCCTTCTTGATTTTTGGAGGTGGAGTTAGTGCTTCATAGGTTTGTTCATCTATGATATTCACTGTGGCCCCGGTGTCTATAAGGAATTTCACCGGCGTGTTATTTACTGTCAAAGAGAGTATGGGATTGTGCTGTGTGGCTGACGTATTAGTCTTGACAGCCCATACATAGCCCTTTTTCCTTTGGTCATCCCCTGATGACGGAGTGTCGCTGCTGGTGGGTGATCGCGTTTCAATGTATCGGACGTATCGTCTTCTGTGGGAGCGACGCGTGTCCTCTGATGAGCGCCTGTCGTCCCTAGAGTAGTGGCCGGATCTGCTGCTGTCCTCTCTTTTTGTCGGCTTCCTGTCGCTCTCTCCTCTGGGTTTGGGCAGGCTTTGCCGGCTGTAACGGCGTCTGTCTAGAGTTCGGGGTCTCCCCAGTGCAGTCATGGGGGCGTTCTTGCACGTGGCCCTGAAGTGGTCCATGCCACCACATGCCGCACACTGTTGTCCTAGGGCCGGGCAGTCCCCGACGTGCGGATATTCATACCCACACTTGTAGCAGGTGGCCTCTGTGTGTCTCCCTCTCTGGCTGGGGCTTGTGTATAGTTTGTTGACGGATTCTGCGGGTTCCCCTAGCTGTTGTATGGAGACTTTCCCCAGGTTGTCTAGTTGTGAGTCCACGGCGGCCTCCATGCGAGCCAGTGCTAGGATCTCTTCAAGTGACCTTTGTTTTTGCAGGAGCTGTTTGCGGAAAGGTTGCGAGATGCAGCCTGCGATCACTTGCGATCTGAGGGCTTCTTCGTTTGAATACCTATGGAATTCGCAGTGTTTTAGTTTTATGCGCAGGCGCATCACGAAATTGTCGATGGATTCGCCCTTTTCCTGCCTGGTTGTGTGAAATACATGGCGTTCGTAGTCGACGTTTGTGTGTGGGGCGAAGTATTCGGATAGTTTGGTGTGGAGTTGACCATAGGTTACTGTGTCGATGTCGAGTAACTCTCCGGCTATGTCTCTCACTGCAGGCCCAACCGCCATAAAGAGGGTGTTCTTTAGTCTTGCGTCATCGGTAAGTCCTATCGCCCCCGTGTAAAATTTGAAGTCCCTGAGCCATATCGTCCAGCAGGGCCCCAGGTTCGAGATGTCTCTGATTTCAAAGGGGTTTGGCATGTGAATCACCTGCGCTGCTTCAGTGTGAGGGGGCTGATTGTTGCCACTCCCTGGCGCGGCCGCTGCGGTGCTTGCACCTCCCGTGGAAGAGGCGGGCGTGCTAGCCGTGTCTGACATCTTACCCGCTTGCCGCCGACCGGTGCGCCTTTATCGGTGGGGTGGGGTGTGCCAGCGCCTCTTTGGTGGCTGTGGAGCTGTGCCTGCCGGTCCTGCCCTTGATGAGGCTGTGGTGCTATGGTAGCCGTTCCCGTGACCCTGCCGTGACAGTGGGGCAGAGTTTGCGGCCGTGGGGCGGTGTCTGCCGGTTCAGCAGCACCCCTGCTGTGGTCGTGGGGGCGTCTGTGCGTGTGGTCCAGCGCAGCACCCCTGCTGTGGTCGTGGGGGCGTCTGTGCGTGTGGTCCAGCACCGCTGTCGGCGATTTGCAGCTACCAGCTGTCGTGGAGGTGCGCCGACGCGCCGAGCCGCACGATTGCGGGCCTCCCTACGGCACACGTGGGCCGTGTTACCTCATCCTCGTCGCCATTGTCAGGCCTATACGCGGCCACGGACATCAGGTGCGCAGCTCGCGCGTGCGCCTCGCGGCAAATGATACGCGGGAGCCGGGGTAACAGAGAACCTTCTTTATTTAAGTGAAAGTGGCAACTGCCGAACTCCCGCCCCTCCCCTTCCTTCCCCCGACGTCACGTCCTGGAGTCTTAACGTAACGGCTGCAATGGCGGCCGGCCCACGCATAACGATGCGGGTGGGCTGACATTGTGCACATCATGTTTTTGGCTGTCTGAGACTCTGGTGATTTATGAGCCTTTTGTGGTCAGGTCTCCTGGGAAGTGAACGATCGTTGGCCTATGAAGCTCTGCATAGCCCTGCTGAGCAGTAGTGACTGATGATGTCACACATGCAGCAGGGGGAGATGGTGAAGTGTAGAATGTTCTTTGGAATGTGCTATTGTTAGAGCTTCTTATTATAAGTGCTGTTTGCCCTGAGGATGTAAAAGGGAAAGTACTTTAAGGATTCTGACGTTTGGCAAGACATGTGTCTTAGAAGGAAGGAAGCAAAATATGTGTGCAGCTATATTAAGGCAGGAATGAACAATGCTTAGAACATGGGAACCCTATGATATGAATCGGATCCAAGAGACATGGTTTGTTTAGGTGCCAAATGCTGTGGTCTCTGCTTGGCAAAAGAGACATTTTCGGCAGATTGTGATGCTGGCATGCCGCTCCGTCTCAGTTAGTGAGGCGACAGGTAGCGGCCAACAAATAAGATGACATTTTTAGGTCATGACAGTATGGTGGGGTATAGGCTTGTGCAGAGAGTAACAGCCATAATGTTGGGTAGTTTGGAACTTTAATATACCTATTTAAAACTGACGGAGCATTTTGCATGTGCAGGATGGTGAGTGTCTTGGTGCGATGTGAATCTGTAGAATGGGGGCACTGCGAAGATGCAAATGAGTTTGTGTTTATAGAAGATATACATGCATCTTAAACGGCGCTGTTCTGTTATGTAAATGGGTAAGTGAAAAGGTGACAATATAGTGTGGTAATATGTTGTATTGAAGGGTATTTAGCATAATTCTTTTGAGGAATTGCAGGTTTTGAGTGCCAAGCACCATGGCACATGGACACTAATGTGCATAAATCGTTGCTGTTAGTGTAAAATGGGTGGTATGTGTATGAGTGTGATAGCTTTAATCATTTTGAGGATTTTCAGCTATATTGCACATGTCAGTAGAGCGTGTGTAAACGGCTATGGACTCATAGGTTCGCTTAAGAGCCTGCAAATGGCTATGGACGTTTTAGTTCATTAAAGTGTTAGTTTTGGGGATTTTACTTACTATGAGCAACATGGTTTTGTATTCAAATGTGCACAACGCAAATGTTTTCAATGCGGTTTATGTATTGTTTACAGCATATGGTTGCAGCATTCTATGATTTTGGAATGCATCTTATGATGAATCTGACTCAGATAGGTTGGAGAGAGTCAGTGAGTGTTGGGTATTGGGTGAACTCACATCAGGATGGAAGTGTTGCAGTGTGAAATGCATGGTTTGAATTGTTTGGGTAATGTCAGTGGGGGATATAGTTTTCCTTACATTGTTTTGGTTTGGTTTGGGTGGTTACCTGATTATGGTAAAGGTTGAACAGCGATAAGGTTGTTCTGTGCGGGAGGTAGCGCCTCCTCTAGGGTTTTTTTATCCTTCTCATCACATTGGACAGTAGGTAGCTGGTGGTAAAGGGGTAGCTGGGGACGCCTGTTAATGACCCGTCGGTATTGAGTGGGCTAAGTCCTGAGATGATGAGTAAATTGTTTCCTATGTTACTTGTGGTATTTATTGTGGATTTCGTTGTATCCATGGGTTCAACAGCTTGTTTTGGGTTAGGATGTTTTCCTTGCTATAAAACCGTTTAGTTTTTACCAGTCATTGATGTTGGCATTGGGAGTGCGTGGCCACCGCTCCCAATGTGTTTGGAAGGCTTGTACATCCTGGTCTGGTGTAACGAGTATGGTATTAAGACCATGGGTGTTTGTGATCTCAGTGATGTTGTATGTTTCCACTTTGTGAATCCCTGTTGGAGTGAGTTTGTGATTGTCTTTTTGGAAACTTTGAGGTCTCATTTCTCTAGAGTGGCAGTCTAGAGGCCTGCTGGGGTTCCAGGGTGGCAGCGTGGACACCCGCGTTGTTGGAGGCGGGGGCAGGTGGTAGGAGGTGTAGCAGTCTTGTGGTTGTTCAGGAATGTAGGAAAGTAGCCCAGTTTCAGGGTTGGCCAGGTCCTGGGGTGAGAGCCCAGTTGCTTGTTTGTGGCAGAAACAGGCAGATGGATGACAGTATTTTTGTTATTGGTACATGGAATGTAGTTTGTCAGGGTGTGATGTTTTGATGGTTGGGTTTGGCCGTGGAAGTGTCTGTCTGCCAGTTGAGTGTTACGTCTGCGTATATCTTGGAAGGTGGAAGTTGTGTTGTTCTGGTATGTGACTTGTTCTGTGCATGTATGGTTTAGTAAAGGAGGGAGGTGTGTTGTATTGTGCCTGTCTGAGGTGAGGTAGCTTGAGATGTCATGTGGAATGTTTATGTGTGGATGATGGAATATTCTGAGTGAGTGTTCTGTGTGGAGGCGGTTACAGCTGGCTGGCCCTGGGTGATGGGAGCCGGTGTTGTCACAGCTTATGTCCTTTATGTCTTCATGTGGATATGTAACTAAGAACTTGGAATAAACTTACCTGAAGAAATCTTAAAGAGCTTGGAACATGCTTTTTAACACCCTGCTCTACATCATTGCACTGTCAGTTCTGGTGGACATCATTGTGGTGGTATTAGCATTGTATCATTTGGGACACCTACCTGCATCGGCTGATGACGGGGCTCCTCGCTCCATGTCCCCGACTCCCTGAATTGCTTCTGTCCCTATGGTGGTGGTGCATATCTCCTCCAATGGTGACAATTTGATGGGGGACTCCGCACCTCCGGCTGTCGCCATCCCCAGGTTGCGGTTGGCGGAGAGGATGCTCTGCACGTGTAAACGCAGATCATCCCAGTGCTTACGGCAGTCTTCGGGAGTCCGGGGTGTGGTGCCAATGGCACTGACTTTCTGGGCGACCTCCACCCATATTTGTTTTTTGCGCTGCACTGCAGCACGGGTCATGTCTGTGGAAAACACCACATCTGCATGTTCCTGCAGTGTATCTGCTAGCGTGGTTAACTCCTCTCGGGAGAAGCGCTCCTTGCGCAGGCGATCAGTGGATTTCTTGACAGCTTTCGGCATGGTGAGATGCAGCAGGTGGTGTTGGAGGTGTGGCAGAGTTCTGGGGGTCAGATGGCTCCTGGTTGTGGTGGATGGCAATGGATTGTGTTTTTAAAGATGGCCGCCATGCTCTTTCCCGTTCCTGTGCGATGACGCTACTTCCGGTTCCGCTTATTTGCGGTCACCGCTAATAGCGGTTAACGCTATTAGAGGTGACCGCTATTAGCGGTCGCCGCTAATGCCGATGGCTTGGATGTCGGAGGAGATATTTGCACTACACATGATGCCAGAAAGGGGGATTTTTTTCCCTTTTACGGCATGGCGGTGGGGTCATTACTGGCATGGCGCAAAGCTCGTGCTCGCATACTCGTAATAGGGCGCTTTTAGCGGTCTATTGCCAGCACGGACATGGTACTTCCGCCATGCCGGTAATGACCGGTCCTTACCGCCCGGGTCGTAATGAGGCCCCTGGTCTCCTGCGAAGTCCCCCAAGGCTCCATCTTCTCACCAATCCTTTTTAACCTTTACATGGAGCCTTTGGACACTCTTCTCAAAGATACCACTATAGCCATTCACCAATACGCAGACTAAACTCAGTTGTACATGCGAGTAAACAGCGCGCAGGGCATAATTCGTCACTGTAATTACCGAGCCATCATCCAGTCCTGAATGTCTGGTGCCTACCTCAAACTAAACCCATCCAAGACTGAATTCGTCCTCATCGGTCCGCCCACTAAAAAATAACTTGTCCAACAATGGCTCAATGATATGCGGAAGGATCTGATCCACAACTCGCAGACTCAGCAAAATCCTCAGGCTTCACCATAGACAGCTGCATGTCCTTCTAGAAACAATAGCCTGGATCAGAATCTCTACCCTTCAAAAAATCAAACCCTTCATCCCGTCACAGGACGTTCAGACCATAGTGCAGGCCCTTGTTGTTTCACACATTGATGGGGGAAATGCTCTCCTAACAGATTCCCAGCTGCCCGCGTGCCTCCCCTAAAAGTAGTCCACCACGCTGCAGCATGTCTTATTACAGAAGCATGGAAATCTGACCGAATTACCCTCATCCTACGCAAACTACACTGGCTTCCACTTAAAGACAGAATACTGTTCAAGACTGCATGTATCACCCACAAAGCAGTCACGAGTAGCACACCAGCGTACCTGGCGGCTAAACTCCACATATCTGGTGGCACAAACTCCTCTCACAGCAAATCAACCAACCGTCTTGAATCACAACTCATCCACAAAGAGCAGACCCATAAACAATCCTCTTGCCATGCACCCACTCTCTCGAACTCAATCCCAGTGTCAGCTCAGAATGCCCCCACAATTCTCCAATTTCGTAAATCTCTTCAAACATGGCTTTCTCAACAACAATAAAACCCACAAAAAAACCACCTGACCAAGGACTAACTCCTATAGACGCACACATCGATGCACAGACCTCACAGTACTGTGCTACTGTTAAAAGATGGCACCCCAAATGCTGGCTACCCACACTCTGTACAGTGCTCCAGTGCTCTTGAGCTAGGTCTGTGCTTTAAACAATATATATATATATATATATATATTGCAGATTATTGAAACCTATAGGTTTCACAACAAATGCAGTTCCATAACAACCTCCAGATCTTTTGGGCATGGTTTGCTTCCCAGTATTCATGCAGGGTTATGTGGTAAATCCCTGCCTCTCCTCTCAGGTGGCCTGGTGAAGGCAGCCGATAGCTGATCCTAACCCTGGGGGTAGTAGTAGCTGGGTGGATCACCTGGGAGGAGAAGGCCCCCAGGGGAATAGGAGGGCTCTGCTAGGAGAGTCCTGGTATTCACCTTCTTCAGAAGGTGAGATATCCATGATGCCAGAATGCCTAATTACTTGGTGTCAGGGCGGGGCTCCCCTTCCCAAAGGTACCCAACATGTTAGTAATGAAAACCCTTATGGTCGGCATACGATTAGAACATGAAGGCTCAGAATATCAATACAATTACTTCAGAGAATTGTGATCCCCTTTTGGTTTGAGCTGTGAAATTAAGAACCAACCATTAATGTATTTAAATCCCTTATCTAGAGGTCTGTTTTATCAACAGAGAGAGTTGGTAAAATTAAAACCGAAACCTGTGATGAAAAGAAGAATTAGAACATTGGGAACTTCAAGTACCATAATGCCATAGGTATTTGGATGAGGGAGAGGATCTAAGAGGCACAGAACTGCAGTTTGCAGCCTAATGTTCCTGACAACCTACAACTGAGTGGGAATTTTCATTATTTAAATCTCCCTCACGTGCAGATCAGCAGTAGTAGTAGCAGTAGTAGTAGGAGAAAGTATCAGTGGTCATGTATACAGCATGGGGAAAGCGAGGACGCCAGGACCACTGCTGTGTCTGTAACGGTTGACCGTGCTGAGAGTGTCGTTAGAAGGAGAAGCCGATCTGTAGAGGTCACGCAGCGGGAAGCGCTGCTGTTGCAGGTCACCCGTGGGAGAGAGGAGCTCTCTGCACCTTGTGCCTGGCACCAGTGGCTGGCAAGCACGGGGGAACGAGAAGAGCAACTTGGACTCCTGTTAGGGCAGGTGTGAGTCACAGGACTGCAACCAGAGCTGTCAGAAGCTCCGAGCCCGACAAACAAAGAAGTGGCAGAAGCAGCATGATACATGGATGCGCAGGGAGAGACCAGTGAGTTTATCTTTGACAGTTGACGCTGGGGCGCTGCGTAGTAAACCGCTGGCTGCTTATAAAACCTTTGCATACCGAACTTATGAAAGAAAGTGTTTTAGGCCCAATACTTATGTTGAGAGGAAACGTGAGAAGAACGTTCATAACTATCACTACCCAAGTAAAGAGAGGACGATATTTAAGAAAGGCTCTGACTACCATTGCCCAAGGAAAGAGGGGGCAGTATTGAAACCAAAGTGTAACCACCATTGGCAAAGTAAAGAGGGGGCAATATTAAAACAAAACTGTAACCAGCATTTCCGAAGTAAGGCAAACGCAATATTTGAGTCAGATAATAGCCAGCATTGCCTAAGCCAAAGAAAGGCCATTGGAAGTAAAAGGGAAAATAGCTTTCGGCCAATCAATCAGTGGAACAAACATCATCAATAGGTGTTGTATCCTTATGGAAGAAGGTGTGAATTCTACTCTTGTTGAAAGTCAAAGACTTTACTGGTTTTTGACATAAACCACACAACAGAGTACTTGTAGTAGTGTTAGGAGATTTGTCCTGGCAGGTGAGTACACCAGGAAAGGGATTGTTAGTGGTAGTCCTGGTAGGTTAGTGAACCAGAAAGAAGACATTGAAGTACTGGATTGTGGTGAAAGGCTGGGGTGGAAAGACAGTGGCAAAACCACTAATGTCTTTATTGAACTGTGGTAAAACCATCCTGATAAAAACATTGTTGGGTATAAAGAAGACGTCTGTAGTAGTTGTCTTTCTCAGACAAGAGAAGTCACATTGAAAAATTCACCTCCATAGTGAAGACAATGGGGGTCATTATGAGGTTGGAGGTAAGGGATAAAGGATGCCGGTAAAGGATTACCGGCATCGTTTACCGCTCCGGGCCATTACGACCCACCAACCCGCTATTAGCGGCAACGTAATTAACGGTGCCTGTAATAGCAGCATGGGCGTGGGCATGCAACCCTTCATGCCGGCAATACCGCCATGGCGTAAACAGGAGGACATCACAAGTCAGGCGGACATGCATATAACGGCCTACTGAAGCCCGAAAAGTACCTTACTGGCATGGAGTAAATACCGGCATCGCAGACCACCCGTAAACAGCCATGTGCAGTGTTCCCAACTGCCACAGGTGCACACAATCAGCACAGGTGGGGGCAATATAGACTGGGCCAGCACAAAAGGAGAACACCCCACCCCTTCCCACACCCAGTCACACACCAAAATGATTCCAATACTACTAGCAATGGTGGGGCTGGAGGACATAATTGCAGTGGAACTGCTGCAACAACAACAACAACAACAGGCAGCACAGAGGAGACACAGGAGGAGAAGGAGGATGAGGCAGGCCCAGCATGCCCCACCTGTGCAGCCAGTGGTACCACACAGGCAGCCCTCAATCCCTCGCATCCGAGCCAGTCCATTCAACCTAACCCCTGAGCAGATCCACACCCTGTACCGTCTGGACCGGGACACCATCACCACCATTGTGGACATGATACATGACGACATTGTCAGCCTGATTGAAATACGCACCGTCATCCCACCTCTACTGAAGGTAATGTCTGTGCTCCACTTCCTGGCCACAGGCACCTACCAGCACACAGTGGGGCACATGCATGGCATATCACAACCATTATTCTCACGTACGCTGAACCAAGTGCTCAATGCCCTCCTGAAGCACACAGACGGCCACATTTTCCTACCACAGACAGCCCAGGCGATCTCCAACACCAAAGTTGGTGTCCATTCACTGGCCGGCATCCCTGGTTGCATTCGCGCCATCGACTGCACCCATGTTGAATTGGTGGTCCCACATGCCATGGAGGCAGTGTACCTCAACCGTAATTTTTACCACTCCATCAACGTGCAAATGGTATGTGACCCAAACAAGATCATCACACATTGTTGGGCCCGATTTCCAGGATCAACCCATGATTCAATGGTCATGCAGAACTCCACGATACCACGCTACATGGAGCGACACGCAGGGCACAGATCCTGGCTACTTGGTGAGTTGCATGTCAGGCTCATGGCAATGCGATGTGGGTAGGTGATGCATACTTCACCTGGCTGAGATGGGGGGGAAGATGCATACGTCACCTGGCTGAGATGGGGGGAGAGATGCATACTTCACCTGGCTGAGATGGGGGGGAGAGATGCATACTTCACCTGGCTGAGATGGGGGGGGAGATGCATACTTCACCTGGCTGAGATGGGGGGGGAGAGATGCATACTTCACCTGGCTGAGAGTACCTGAGAGGATGGACCATGCTCATACCCCAAAGCAGGCCAGACTTGACCTGACACCTGACCACAAAATGCAAGATGTAAGCTGCCCTACCACAAAAATGATGCCGTGCAACAACCATTCCAGTGCCATCAACATGTACACTGCACATAATCAGACCAGAGCCCCCACAAAACAATGCAGCGACAAGCAATTAGGATGGCCAATGCACAGCACCAAATACCATCATCAAAAAGGACAGGTCTCCATTACTGCGTACAAAGGAGCCACATGAGGGCAAAATACATGAGCACACCCCTACACCAACACAGAGGTCCACCAAAACAGCATGTCACCATTTGTGGAACATAGTGAGATCATCATGAGGCTGCCTTCAACGTTGACAGGATGAAAGCATACAAATCACTGCACATCATCCAGATCATGGGAACAACCAGCGTGGACTACCACAGTGCGTGAGCACTCACAAGGAATTGGCCCCCCCTGCGCCCACTAGACGATGGCACGCCCACCTGTCTATAAGAGAAATACACACATAGCAGTCACATCATGTGTCTCTATTCATGCATGGATCTGTGGGTGCAAACAGGAAATAAATGCATGCCATGGTGTCATTGATACAGGTCCCATATGATGTGAGGACTTACACATAATCATTGTTGCCCACATGCAGGTGATGCAGGCCATCCCTTGAAGAGGTGGCTCCTTAGCCCAGTCCGGAACCCACAGTACAGGCACGAGGAGGACTACAATCGTGCGCATACACGTACCCGTGTGGTGATTGAGCAGACATTTGGCCTCTTGAAGGCACGGTTTCGCTGCCTCAGCAGGTCTGGTGGGGCACTCCTTTACGGCCATGAGAAGGTGGGCAAGATCATCATGGTTGTGTCATGCTACACAATATGTGCATCAGACGGAATGTGCCTCTGCCCCCTGACGCTGAACTGCTACCACCTGACGATGAGGATGAGGAGGGTGGAGATGGGGCTGCACTTCAGGGAGGCAGCGATGCACAGGAGGAACGTGCCATGCGTCAGACTCTGATTGACCAATGTTTCTAGCACACATGGATGGGGAGTGTGACATGGAGGTGGAACTCAGGACACTGGGTGTGTCAGGTACATGGACACTGTAGACTGTTCAACAATAAAACACACGTACACAATAAGCAATGTCCGCACATGTGAATTCAGATTTCACAACAGGTGTATTCAGAATATATAACATATCAAGTGCACAAGCCCTCCACCCCACACACCCTCTCCCCCTCCCCTCTCAACTCCCCCACACACCCTCTCCCCCCTCAACCTCCCCCTCAACTCCCCCACACACTCTCCCCCGTCCCCCCTCAACTCCCCCACACACCCTTTCCCCCTCACTCTCCCCCCTCAACTTCCCCACACACCCTCTCCCCCCTCCGCCTCCCCCCTCAACTTCCACACACATGGTGTGCACTGGCATGCACCATAAGTCTACATGAGACCAGAATGCCTGGCTGAACCTACAGCCCTTCTCCTCTTCCGGCATCAGGTGGACCCCTGTCCGACCTGCGCATGTTCCACCCAGACATACGCAGGGAGCTGGACTTAGTGGAGCTGGCATTGGAGGATGTCCCAGGTTGTTCTACCACCTGTGCCAGACGCATGGCCTCCATTGCTGCCACCATTTGGGTGAGGACCTGCCTCACAGCTGCCAATTCACAGCATATATATTTTGAGGTGGTCTTAATTGCAGATTTGAGGGATGAAGCACATTCCCTTATTTCATACCTTGCCCAGCCACATTCCGTGATGTGCTGTGTCAACAGCCCTGTCAGCTCCTCCTGCCGCTTTTGGATTGCCCTGATCCCCTCTTGGCTGATCCGGACACTGGCGGATGTATGAGGTGCTACCGACATGGTTAGTTCCTCATGCATACTTGGCGTGGGGCTGAAACTACTGGGCCATGACTCTCCAGGAGACAGCTCATGGCTGTTGCTGTTGTGTATGCTGGATGGGGAGAGGTGTGGTGAATGCGGGGGCCTGTAGCGGTAGTTGTGCCATGTGGCAGAACATCTGCCCCGTCATCGGACACGGCTGCTGTGGCAGCTGTCTCCCCCCACAGTACTGCTGGCAGCCGATACAGTGCCTTCAGCCACTGGCTCCTGTGTGTTGGTGGCTGGTGTGGGTGCTGTGGTGGGGGCCGTAGTGCACATTGGTGCTGCGGGTTCTCGGGTTGTCTTGCCCTTCCGCAGTAGACCAGGTTGCCCTCTTCCCCTTGATGTAGAGGGGCGGTTTTTTCCCTCCATGCCCCTGGCCTTCTTGTGTGGTTTCGCAGCATCCTCCCTGGGGTCCTGGTCATCGCTGTCTGATTGTGTGCCTGTGGGGGACCAAGAGAGGGAGAGGATTAGTGATGGGTCTACATGCATCAGGCATGTATTGGGGTAGCTGCATTTATATGGAATGGCAGTTGATTGGCATTGGGGTAGTGACATACGGGTTGCTTGGCATTTGGGTGGGTGATGCAGGGATGCGTCTGGGATGAAACATATATGGGGTGCATCATGCATGTGGACAAGATGGTGCTGTGCACTGCCTTTAGGCAGTCTTGCAAATATGTGTCTGGTGGACCCTGCTTTCCATCATTGCACTGTCAGTTCAGGGGGACGTCATCGTCTTGGTCTTTGCAGTGTTTCATTTGGGACACCTACCTGCATCAGCCGATGACGGGGCTCCTCGCTCCATGTCCCCCACTCCCTCAATAACCTCCATCCCGATGGTGCTTGCACAGATCTCCTCCCAGGGTTGCATCTGTATGGGGGAGTCTGCACCTCCACCTGTTGCCATCCCCTGCTTGTGGTTGGCCGAGAGGATGTTCTGCACGCGTAAGCACAGGTCGTCCCAGCGCTTCCGGACATCTTTAGGAGTGCGGGGGGTGGTGCCAACGGCACCACTTTCTGCGCCACGTCCGCCCATATCTCCTTCTTCCGCTGCACTGCAGGTCGAGACATGTTGGTGGAGAAGACGACATCCGCATGTTCTTGCAGCGTCTCGGCCAGCATGTTCAACTCCTCTTGTGAGAATGTGAGAAGCACTCCTTGCGCAAGCGCTCTGCACTTTGTTTGAGTGCCTTGGGCATTGTGATATGCTGCAGGTAGAGGTGTGGTAGAGGTGTGGTGGTGAGATGGGTCCTGGTTACAGAGGATGGCAATGGATTGTGTTTTTAAAGGTGGCCGCCGTGCTCTTTCCCATTCCTGTGCGATGATGCTACTTCCGGTTCCGCTTATTAGCGGTGACCGCTAATTGCGGGCACCGCTAATAGCGGTCACCGTTAATGCCGATGGCTTGGATGGCGGTTGTGCTATCTGCGCTTCGCGCAATGCTGGTAAGGGCGATTTTTTGCCCTTTTACTGCAGAGTGGTACGGTCGTTACCGGCATGGCGCAAAGCTCGTGCCCACGTACTCGTAATCGCCCTCTAATAGCGGTCTTGTAGCAACACCGACACAGTATTTGCTCCATGCCGGTAAGGGCCGTACCTTACCTCCAAACTCGTAATGAGGGCCAATGACTTTTGGTTTGAAAAACAAATGCCCGTGGGAACTTTATGCTGAAGAGTGATGAACTTTGTTTAATTATAAGGCAGTCCCAAAGCCAAGTAAAACCCTCCAGGAGTGAAGGAACTTTGTGTTGGAAGGAGACATTGGCTGTTTTGAGGTACCTTTTTGTGTTATTTTCTTTAAGTAGAACCTGATTGTTGGAATGAACTTCATCCATTTGAACATTTATGTGGAAATTCAACTGAAATCCTGGTGAAGGGGATCCGACCGTGGTTACAAGAGTATTTGTTTCTAATTATTATTTTGTTGAACACCCATATAACTACCTAAATTTTTTTCTTGTATGTATAAGTGTGAGGGACAGATAACATTTTATGTGAGAGTGTTTTCCGTTAGTCTTAGGCAGGGAAACCCACTTCAGGTTAGGGAAAGTGAGGCGTTTATCACACCCTTATAAGTTAATAAAATGGTTTCTTGTGAAAAACCTCTATCTAGTTGTCCGCCGTGCACTTCTGACCCCTCACAGTTACTTCTGTTCTTGGAATGCAGAATGTCTTGCTGGATGTCCTGTTGGGTCACTACATTGATCAAGGTTGTCAAGTAACCTTTTAACAACCGCTGTTACTCACATTGCAGAAGAACAGGCACCAGGTGAGTATGTTCAATAGCTAGTACTACTGTGTCAGGTAAAGATGGGACAAGGCCATGCGAGCTGTCGGAAGGAATCGTGAGCACCAGAGGCATGTAGCTAAATACAACAGTAAAACCAAAATAGTGATGGGTGGAAGATTTTAAATCATTCTGAAACACTGGCATTGCTCTGGGCAACCTTCCACACCACTGTTTTTTTAGCCTACTGTGCCATTTCAAAAGGGGACCAGCCATATGCAATTCAGTCAGGTTCTGCCAAAAACAGTGGAGTGGAAGTTTTGCCCAGAGCAATGCCAGAGTTTAAGATTAATTCTTAACTTTCCACCCATCACTTTTTTGGTTTTAGTTTGTCTCCCTATGTGAGAGAGGGTATGCTCAGACGTGGGTCTGTTGCTTGCTGCGCCATAGGGAACCAAGCTGCACCACACAGAGGAGGCCCAACAAGGCGAAACATGTCTGGGTTGTTTGTGTTTCCGGCAAGAGGGAACCTGGCCATGCAGTTTGGTCAGGGCTGCTCCCATTGGTGGCAGTACCTGGCTGAGTTGCATATGGCTGGACGCCTTTTGCAATGGCGCAGATGCGCTAAAAAATGGTGGAGTGGAAGTTTGCCCAGAGCAATGCCAGTGGTTTAGATTCATTCAAAAAACCTTCCACCCATCACTTTTTTGGTTTTAGTTTGTTACCCATAGTATTCTGGGCTTATTTCTTCTACTTCTATGGGATCAGTGTATCAGGATTGACTGGCACAGCAGGCTTGGCAAGGGAGAGAGCCTCAGAGGAGCCCCATATACTAGCTCCACTATCAGCATCATGTAGCAGGCAGCTTTCCCTGCCCACTAAAGACTTCAGCACCCCCTCCCCTGACCTGTTAGTGGGAGATGGCCACATTCCTTAGAATCATCCGTACCTTTCTGATGCACCCCTGGCACTGCCTACCAAAGAACACTTGGTCCAGAGACGCCCTGGTGTAGACAGACGACCATTTTAAGGTAAAAAGTAATATATGCAGTAACAATTCCCGTAGATTAAAATCTTTAAGCTGTGTCGTGAATCAGCTCCATGGGTCAACATGGTATAGCCCACTCTCAAACAACAACCCCACAAAAGGGGAAAATGTAACCTTCCTACCTCATGGGGTAAGCAATTAATTTTATATTCAAAAGGAAGTCTGTATTCAACACTCTCTCACCCTCCCTGGTTCAAACGAATTGGAGTATAGTCCTGAAATAATGTATCCTCACTCTGAAATTGTCAGACTAAATATAAAAAATTATACATTTTGATTATACAAATCACTAAAACACAGTAAGAATAAAACATTTTATATTAAGAACATTGATGCAGTACACACTCATCGAATCTCAAATTTCTATTTCACATCTAATACATGTACATTTGTCCACAAGATTCACAATCACATCCAACAGTCTTGGAACAATGAGTGGAGACCAAATGGTCAAGATTCCTCTATACCCATACACTAGCCCTACATGTACATGTTTCTGTTCTCAAAGTGTTACACTGCTGGACATTCGCACAAGTCTATGTACATGTCATGAACTTCATAGTTCATCGAAGAATTCACCATGTGTGCACCAATTCTTCCAAGGACTACCTATATGGATAGAGAGACACTCTTAGTTTCTAACAGTCTACTTAATGACCTGATTCATACCCCTTGCAATACAAGAAATATATAACCAATTATATATCTCTCTCACTGGTGAGCCTAGAACTAACCTTTATGGCCACCAACAGCTGTCAATGTTGTGAACACCACCCTCATTGTTGTGTGTGGTTCAATACATCGCTACTCTGTACATAAAGGGAAACACATCCACAGCCTCTATTAGTTCTAGAAATTGTAATTTCGTTATCACCATGGACAGACACAGATCTATAAACCAATAGTGCTTACCTATAACTGTGAGTCCAGAACATCGTCATACGACTGTTGGACTACCACTCATTCCCATGGGACTTTTCCCCAACGTTCAATCTCGAATATTAATATTACCTGCACATAAACACAAACAGACATCCCCCAACTCACTTGATCTTGCCCTCTGTTCTCTTATAAAGAGAAATTAAGGCTTTGACTGTTCTCCCCCAGTTCCACTTACTTAGTATACTTTGTTTCAATCTAGTAACTATCTTGCTGCTCACGTTCTGGGCCGTATACACAAACAAAATGGCCCCTGCTTTGTATTAGGCGTCCACTACATGGTGACGTCCGTACGCGCTGTGCATCGTGACATCACCCATGATCCTATGGATATTATATTATCCCGCTGAAAATCACGGATCTCGACAACAAGTTTGCCCCTAGAGGCTGATTCTGTGCTACACACGCTGTCATTAAGGAGACACAATTGTGTTTATGTCTAATCCCCTTAGGGTAGTGAATACTCTGCTTTCCCACAACATGTGATAGGGTCTGTTTGTATACATACCCATCTTAATTCGATCTGAAATGTCTGAAGCACAGTAATTCCTATGTCTACCATTATTTCTGCTGCTCGTTTGCATCAACACATTTCAAACCATTACACTGAGTTACCATTATGCTTAAATTCCTTTCTTGGTACCATCTCCTATTGTCGCATCCAACAATACAATAATTGGGTGAACACTGAGGTCCTTCTGGACATGCCCGATTGACACCGAGACTTGTAGTGGCAAGCTTGTTATAATACACTGTGCCCCTCCATCAATACAACAGTCCTTACACACAGTATAAATCTGGATGTAACCCATTGGCACAGAAGCATTATGGTGGCAAGTTTGTTATAATACATTGTGCCACTCCATGTTTTCATTTAGCCCTATGATATGACTTTTAGTCTGCCATATGAGTTTTTGTTTCAAATTCAATAGTTTTGTGTTGATATCTTCCTGGGATTTCCCTTTTACCTCTTTTAGGATTACCCATATTAGATCAGTAAGCAAGTGTCCCTGTGCCATGTAATGTCTGACTAGTGGAGCCTGTTCTATTTTGTTTTTGATACATCTTCGGTGTTCAATGAGTCACGTTTTACATTTTCTATATGTCTTCCCAATGTAACGACGGTTGCATGGACAGATGATGAGATATACAACATTTTCTGAGTTACAATTAGTGTGTTCAGTGATGTTCCATTCTCGTGTTAACGCAATATCCACAGTTAGCATTTTGGTAGTAAAAGGACACATTACACAATTACGCAACAGTGATGGCCAACCACCCTGGTGTCACCACTATAGCTTCCTCTTTCTGGGTCGTACTACTTTTCTCAAAGCAATGTCATTTCTCACAATCATGTTTTAGACATTAGTGCTTTTCTTGAACGCTACAATGGGGACCGGCACAGATATGGGAAACAATTTTGTACAGATTCCCTTGATTTTAGATGACACATTACTGAATGCAATGACAAACACTAACGTGTCCCCCATTTTCTCTCAGTTTTAGTGTTTCAATAATGGTTCTCTAATATTGTTGTACTCTCTTTTGGCAGAGCACTTCACAAGTTTGGTTGCTTAGCCCCGGCTGACCCTAGCTTGTTGATTAACTTACTTGCCTCCACTTCGTTGGCTTCTCTTGTACTGCTGTTGCGCTTCAGCCTCAAAAAGTGGCCCAAAGGGAGATTGTCATTAACATGTCTGGCATGGTGACTTCCATAATGTAGTAATGGATTTTTATCTGTCCCTTTCGTATAGGGTTTCACAGGTAGAAGGCCATGGGAATGGTATATTGTAATGTCCAAATAATTGACTTCCGGATTACTCATTGTAGTTGTGAATTTCAAATATCTATTCTGGATATTCAGCTATGGTACAAACTCTTTGGCTTCACTTTGGTGCCTGCCCATAGGATGAAGATGTCATCGATATATCTGAATCACCATACTAGATTGGTTTTGAACTGATTTAGTTCAGAATACACCACAGTCTCTTTGAACATATTCGCATGGAGATGAGCATGGTATCGGTCAGGACTCTGAAACCTGTGGCTCTCCATTTGTTTTGGACTATGACTCCCATGGCATCTCACCATTATCTATGCTATCCAGGACTGATGGACCTTCTACTCCAAAACGTTTGTAGGGCCTAAGGTGGCATACGCCTGGTATAAGCTCTACTCAGGAATTGACATACCAATCCAAGTGGTGATCAACTATGAAATCTAATGTGCAATACAAGTGTGCATCTCGCCCTGTGCATTTGAGCCCAAGCAATAAATTCCAGACAAAAACCTATCGGTCTCCTGCAACGAAGTGTTCCATCAGCACACCCTTGGAAGGTCACCTCAGCCAAGTTTATTGTCGTCCTTCTTCCGTCTGATAAGTGCCATCCCGGTATCAGTGGGGACCTGCATGAGGATGGCACACATCTCACTGATATCCAATATACTGATCACGCCAACGATGTCACATGCCTTTAACAAGATATGTGCAGATGAACCTGTGTGCCCGTGAACATCATCTGGGGCTGAGGATCTTGGTTGTATATCACCCATTCCTACGGATTGTCAATGAATATGATATGATATAATAGGTTATTTATAAAGCGCTTAATACCCAGAGGCTTCTAAGCGAATACCCGGATTCGAACCTGCGCTGCTCCGTGTCGTCTTGCTTCCAAGGCGAGCACGTTGTCCCTGAGCTATCCTCCCGAGACCGTACCTGCTAGAAAGTACCTGCTCATTAGGTTATTAGCCCCCATCAAATTAACATAGAGGACAGATAAATCAGGGACTCAAGCAGCACCACTGCCATTGCATCAGTGCCACCCTGCCCAACTGTAAGGAATAATGTGCTGCAGGTCAGTCCTCCGGTGCGATGGGTACAGTCTTATCGCCTTGTCCATAAATCCCGCAATTTTCCTGCTGCCACAGTGAGTTTGTTGCCCTCTCAGCAACTGTCCTACGTTTCTGAACTGTCCAAACCCATACAGGACATACAAAATGGCAGTTTTTGATCTAGAGAAAGCACAAAGACCTATGATAAATTTAACAAATGTATGCCTCAGCTTAGCACCTTCATACAAAAGTGAACATCAACTGTACGTTTAGCAGATAATAGTTGCCATTGTGTGCTCTACAGAATTATACAGATTGAATCCATCTGCTTGAATCCCTATTCATTTGACTATCTAATCTAGATGCTGACCTGTGCATTCTAGCTTAACTGTGCCTTGCGATGCCCCACTGAAGTATATAGGCACGCTAGCCCTGACTAAGACTGTCAAACTTTGGTGCTAAAGCATGATATGATATGATATGGCATTTGTAACGTGCCTATACACAAGTGTTTCAAGGCGCGACGAGGCAGGAAGGGGGGAACAAGGGGAGACAGACAACGATCCTACTAGGCCAGATCGCGCAAGTGCATGGGTAGGGGGGACGGGGAAAGTACAGGGGGAAAGCGAGAGGGGAAAGTGCAGTACAGGGTTAGTAATGAACAAGATAAATAATAAGGGCCAGCTGGTGGCAAGTGCAAGATAAGTGCAGAAAAGTGCTGGGAAGCAGGGCTGTAGGGATACAGAGACAGTCCCGCAGTGCAGGGGTTGCCAGGAAGGAAGTGCAGGGGAGAGTGGCTGGGCCAAGGACCGAGATTGGTGAGTGGCCCAGTTGCTGATTCAGTACAGTTTCAGTGATTTGGCAGGGGAGAGGGAGAGAGAAAGCAGAAGCAAAGAGGAAGGTCTTGAGGTGCTTCCGGAACCGGAGATGGTTCTCCTCAAGTTTCAGGGAGGCAGGAATGCTGTTCCAGAGGGAGGCCCCTGCTGCGGAGAGAGATCTCCCCCCAACTCGTTGCTTGGAGAAGCAGCTGACCCTGAGGGAGTTGGAGGCGGAAGAGCGAAGTGCTCGAGAAGGAAGATATTTAGGAAGGGAGAGTTGAAGGTAATTTGGCCCCAGGGGGAAGGAGAGGAAAGGAAGGATACCTCTGAGGAGGAGCAGCTGGTAATGTGACTTCTTAGAAACGTCAGAAATGTGAGGAGAGAAGGAGAGTGTGGAGTCGAAGATGACCCCGAGGTTTTTTGCCTTGCAGGTAGGAGCAGGAAGAGGGCCAAGAGAGGCCGGCCAGAGAGCTGCAGGGAAGGAGGGAGTGGGTGTGCCGATGAGTAGAATCTCGGTCTTACTGGCATCAGCATAATTGTATCTCAGTTCCTACTGGGTCAGCCTAATATACCTGCCACTGTGTCCTTTTCGCCCAACATGCGCACCTTCCAGACCTGCCTTCTATATACATCCTGGTCCTTAGCCTGGACCATTCTAACCATCACCACAATAATGGCCCACACCAACCTCACCCCTTGCAATCTGCAAGAGAGAAACTTGCGACTTAGAGCTAGGTTGGCATGACTTTATGACATCAAAAATAAAAGAACCAGCCCACCAGTACCCACACGTACCTCTACTGCCATTAATCCTAACTTCCTAGCCTCAGCGACGATAAATCGTCCCGAACCACAAGGTGACCCATATTACAAACAGAGGAGACCCAACCACTCTAATCTCAGATTTGCCAAAGATACCACTACAACTCCCACATTATCAGGAGCCCTTATTAATGATAGGTCCCTCATAGCACACAATACTGAAGTAGTTGATATACTGGCTATGGATAACTTAGATATCCTTGCTGTTTCTGAAACTTGGCTCCATGATGCCGCCGGCCCTGCCCTCATGACTGCCATACCGGACAATTACAATATCCTAAGAGTCGACCGGCCTAACACTAGAGGAGGCGGCCTGTCCATCATAACCAAAACGCAGCTAGCTGCTAGACTCACCCCACATCCAGCAATCACATTGTGTGAATTTCTTTCAGCTAAAATACTGATCTCAAACAATAGCACACTAACGATACTCCTAGTGTACAGACCACCAGGCCCACTAGGCAACTTTGAAGAAGACCTATCCAGTCTTCTCACTAATGGCATTAAAGACTCCACCCAGCTCCTTTTATTAGGTGACTTTAACCCGGGCTTTAATGACGCTGAAGACAAACAAGCCCAATCTATCCAATCCATTTTAGTCAATCATGACATTACTCAAAATGTCCTAGCTCCTACACACACAAAAGGACGCACACTAGACTGGATAGCTAACCATACCTGTGACATCACCATCTCTAGTATTCTACCTTAAATATGGATGGACCACTATCTCATATGCTTCACAGCCAGCATCAAGCCTCCCAAACCTAACAAGAATAAAATAGCACCCCCCATGCCAACGAGAAGCAAAAAAGAAATCACGGCTGAAAAACTACTCCCACTACTCCTACCAGCTCTCACTACCAGCTCCAATTAATCCAACCCTAGCGAGTTAGTTGAGTCATTTAACAACTCCATGGCCAAAGCTCTAGACTTGATCGCCCCTATCAAACTCCATAAAAGTAAACGTGAAGCTCACCTCAATTCTTGGATCACTCCCCAACTCCAAGAAATGCGCATCCAAAAATGCAAACTCCAAGCTATCTGGAGGCATACTCCTTCTGCTGACAATAAAACCACACTCGCCAACTTTGCCAAAAGATACAAGAAGGAAATAATTCAAACCAAAAAAGAGTCATTCAACGAAAGGATCAGTAAAGCCAACTCGAACTCCAAAGAACTCTTCACTATTCTCTGAGAATTGGAAAACCCAATTGCCCCTACAGACAATGTCCCCAAGGACAAATCTTGGTGCACCAGCACCAAAATTCCCAAGCAAATAAAATCACAACCCTTCAATCTAAAATTGCGAAGAAAAAAGCCTCCTTGAGCCCTAGTGGAACTCATACCACCCCACTGAAAGAGATACCCAGCACATTCACCCAAAACAACTGTAAACCCTTCAGGTTTACCAACATCTCTATATTGGAAACTGAAAAGGTCATTCTATCCCTTAAACCATCGAACTTCCAAGGCGACAGCTGCCCTGCGCAAATCATCAAGGATGCAGCCAGAGATTTAGCACCCTTCATCTCGAAACTAATCAACGCCTCCTTCAATACGAGTACTGTACCCACAAACCTTAAAGAATCTTGGGTACTGCCCTACTAAAAAAACAGACACTTGACCCAGCAATCCCCATTAACTACAGGCCCATTACTACAGTCCTATTTCTCCTTAGAATCATCGATAGGGTAGCCTACCTCCAGATCCAAAACTATCTGGAGACTCACCAACTATTAGGATCACAGCAATCTGGCTTCAGACCACTTCACGGTACTGAAACGGCCCTAATCGACCCCAAGACACAAATCGATGAGTTGAAGGATAAAGGTAGTACAGCTATGCTCCTCCTCCTTGACCTATCAGCGGCCTTTAACCTGGTGGATCATGCAGTATTATGCAACCACTTAGCGTCTGCCGCCCATTTCTCAAGTGAAGCTATAGCATGGGTACAATCCTTCCTAGCTAACCGTACGATGAGAGTGTTCTCCCCTGTAGCGGCAGCGGACCCAATCCATATCACTTGTGGTGTCCCACAGGCTCATGTGCCTCCCCGACAATGTATAATATCTTTACTAAGCCACTCTTCGACAAACTTGACAGATTAGGGGTAACCTATTATAATTATGCGGATGATACGTAGATTCTCATACCACTATCAGGCAACTTTGTCGAAGACACAGCTCTAGTAAATAAAATATACCTCCTCATTCAGGCATGGATGGCCTCCCACGGCCTCTGTCTAAATGACGACAAAACAGAAATACTGATCTTGGGTTCCGACTCCAACCTAAAAAAACTGAGTCCCAACTATCGCAATTTCAACATAGATGGTAACACAATCAAGGTGGCAACTGAGGTAAAGACTTTAGGCTTTTACCTCGATTCCACTCTATCCCTCAAAAAACAAGTTAACACCTTAGCATCCTCCACACCATACACCTGTAAATTAATCAGGACCTGTAGACCTTACCTCTCCAAAGCTAACTGCATCACGCTAGCTAACACATTAGTAATGTCAAAGCTGGACTATTGTAATGCCCTCTATGCAGGAGCTAATAAAACTATCATAAATAAAATGCAAATCCTTCAGAATAATGCTCTTAGAGCAGCCCTTGACATACCCCGTAGAGCACATATTTCCAACATCAGGAAAGACCACCACTGGCTTAAAATCAGCAACAGAGTCCTTCTCAAGACTCTATCGCTCACCCACAAAGGGCTCAACAACACAGCACCCCCCTACATCTCGGCCAGACTGACTAGAAAATTGTCTAGCCACCACACTAGGGCTACTAACCACTTCCTGCTTGAAACCCCTAGATTTAGATGATCCAAAGCGGGTGGAGCAAGCTTCCCTGTCAGAGCTGCCCAGGCCTCGAACGCATTGCCCACTGCATTGAGAGCTAACAAACCCTACTCCAACTTTAGATGTAAGGTAAAAAGTTGGCTCTGGTCCAAGGCCAACTAATTTTCGCTGTACCTAACGGCCGTGATACTCCTGAAACCCTGTCTAAGGCTATTCTGCGTTTACCCTTGTTACCTTTTTGTATACACCTTCAATACTGTAATATGTTAGTTTTCATTTCAACTGCTTGTATTGACATGTATGCACTGTACTGAATTGCTTCTTATCCTCTGTATGTAACATAAGCTTAAGTATCCTTGTACCTGCTGCGCCCGGCTACCCCTGGGTTTTGTGCGCATTATCAAATAATAAACATAAACATAAACATAATATATGTATGTGGGGTGCTTTGGCGCCTGAGTAGTCAAATGATACCATATTTCATGTAATTTACAGAACCAATAATGCACTGCTGATTGATTACTGAAGTTATTAAAAATGTTGTCTTCATAAATTTGGCACTGTTCATTGATCTCCCTGATTAATTACACATTTATTTTAATTCTCTTATTCTTTTTCGTCTGAGTTTGGTGTCTTCGTGATAGTCTGAATAATGTTAATTTGAAATGATCCTTGTATATTGCTTCCTCTCCTATTTTGAAATTCGCCTGCCATATCATTGGGCTCACTGGGGCACCTTAGACCACAAGATAAGACAACCCCCTTTCCAAGACCAGATACAAACGGTCCAATGATTCGAAAAGCGTGAGCAGGAAAGTTGAAGGAAACTGCAAGAGGACACTATTGGAAGTAGTGGACTGCTGCAAGATACAAGAACCAATCTGCTAAAGAATGACAGATTTGGATTATTTTTCAGAAGCACATCTCAAATGCTGAAAAGAAGACATGAGAGCTTTTTAGTGTTGAAATGAACAGGCCAGGCTTTGTGTCCAGAAAATCCCATGCTGAACCCACTCAGAAGCTGATGGATTCCTTTACAGATGCCTTTGTCTAAGATCAACGAGTACATTTCTCCCTGCATACCTCCTTTTTTTAATATATTTTTTTATTTACATATTTATTAATTTTATAGTAAGATTAAACTAACAAAACCAACAAACACATGAAAACAAACCCTAAATTACAGTTAATCACATTTTGGGTACATAGCAAAAGCAAAGAAGGTAGTTATTTCCCAGGAAACGAACCAAAAACCTTGGTTTACTAGAGAGCTTCTGGAGCTTCTTCTGGAGCTAAAGAAGGAACACAAATACCATAAAAACAGATGGTATCGTTCCAAATCACCTGAACATCTTAATCAGGCCAATATAGCCCTAATTAGTTACAAAAAGGCATTGTTTGCAGCTAAATCACTTTTTTTATCGACTAAAATTCCATCTGCAATAAATCATCCTCAAAAATTATTTAAAACCACTGCTGATTTTGTTAACCCAAGTATACATGCACCAGTGAAGACCTCATCTGCGAATCATGCCAATGGTTTAAATAATTTCTTTAGAGATAAAATTTTGAAGATCCAAGAAAATATCAGGTCTCATAGAAAGCGCGATATAATCCCAGAACCAGTGGCTGCTAGCTCTACTATAGACTATGTGGGACAAAAAATCCAGTTTGATTTTAGGCAAGTTTTAGCTGTGGACATTACACCACTCCTATCCGAGCTTAAACCCACAAATGATTCTCTTTTCCCATTGCCAGCTTTGTTTGCCAAACTGTCTGGAACTTACACCTTTTATGACTAAGTTCGTCAACCTTTCACTTGTTCAGGGTTTTGTCGCAGATGCTTTAAAAGCCTCGATTGTTACTCCCCTGTTGAAAAAAACTGGTCTGGATCCAGAAGACTATGGCAATTATCGCCCTATTACGGGTCTTCCCTGGCCAGGCAAAATCCTGGAGAAAGTAGTGACTAAACAGTTACAGGACTTTGTTGAGGATCACTGTCTCCTCCACGCTTTACAGTCTGGTTTCCACCCATTACATGGGACAGAGACTGCATTTATGGCAGTCTGGGATGACATGTTGCAGGCAGGAGATGCTGCGAAACTTTCCCTGCTTGTGATGCTCGATCTCTCAGCCGCATTTGATACAGTGGATCATAGTATTCTGCTAGATAGCCTAAAAAATGTGATCAATGTGAGTGCTGGGGCACTTCAATGGTTTACATCTTTCCTGACCGATCGGCAGCAAAGTGTTCGAGTGGGGGGATTTCTTTCAGAAATACTCTCTCAGTGCGGTGGTGTGCCTCAGGGATCGTCTCTCTCTCCACTTTTGTTTAACATTTACCTTCGTGCCTTGATGAATATCCTGGAAAAATATCATCTCAGGTTTCATTCCTATGCTGATGATACACAGCTGTACATCAGGCTTGACGAGGTAGAAGATGCTCTTGCCTTGGTTACCAGATGCCTAGACGAGATAGGTACTTGGATGGAGGAAAATAGGCTGCAATTGAACCCAAAAAAAACAGAGGTGATACTGTTTGGGCCTAAGCATTTGCTTGAAGGAGGAAAATGTCCCCCCTCCTCCTCAGCTTCTGGGAGCTAGCCTTAAGTATTCCACCAAGGTCAAGAATCTGGGCTGCATTTGGCAGAGTGACCTGGGATGTAATGCCCAGGTCTCACCCAAGGTGCAGTCCGTATTCTATAATATTCGCCTCCTGCGCCAAGCTCTACCCTATGTGCCTAAAGTAGATCGTGCTGTAGTGGTGGGGGCATTGGTCAACTCAAACCTTGATTACTGCAACGGACTTCTGGCCGGAGCACCGAGTAACCAAATCCATCATCTCCAGAAAGCACAAAAGGCCGGAGTCAGACTGGTGTTTGGTGTGTCCAAAAATACCCACATATCCGGTCTCCGCCAATCACTACATTGGCTGACAGTCGAAGATCGGGTTAAATTTAAAACCGGTTGCCTGGTTCATCAATGCTTGCAGGACATGGCACTGTTAGGGAGAATTCTCTGTTAAGGCTAATTTCCCAAACCTAGTGAGTCCCCCAGCAGCTTTGTTGGCTTTTTGGGGTTTATTTTTTTCTCCTGCTAAGAGTGAGACTCTTTTTCTCCCACTCTTAGGCATGATTTGAGAATGTCATTTGACTGTGAATGTGTTTTATGGGCTATGGGGTCTTTTACTCCATAGGGCTTCATGTGTTTTTGGTATGTGTGTTACACAGCACCCGCAGTGCAGTAACACAGGGGTATCATAGTGACCCGTAACACAGACTCCATACCCTGAGACTGACTACTGTCTCCCAGGGCATGTAAAGTCACCAATGGCTTTACTAGTCTCAAATTGTCAACAGAACCAGTACAAACCATCATATTGTGGAAGTACTGGTAGGGGTAATTCGATTGCCCCTGGGTCTGTTTTCCAAGGGGGCACTGTCCAGTCCCCCCTTGTCGAGTTTCTGGCTGGTGGCAGTGGTTACCATGCGAAATATTCCAGCGGAATATTTCCTATGGGATTTTCCCATTGATTTTAAATGCACCACTTTTTGGTGCAATGTTAAAGATACCGCCAGGGTATTTATTTAATATTTATTCCCCAGTTGGGTCTTTTTGCTAGGACTCGGTTTGAAAATGGCGTTTGTGTCCGCCTCTGAAACTCTAACCCAAGTCGAGCCCTTTGTTCAACTTTTTGGCGGGCTTCTCCACAGAAGCCCTCCAAATAGTGCCACTGTGTCTGGGGTCTACAGGATGTGTGGGAGGGGGATTAGGCACCCTGGGCTGAGTTGCCTTAGCAACTCAAGTCGCACTCTTGTGTGATTGGCCCAGTGGTGAGCCGCCCGGCTCACCACTTAGCATGTTTGAGTGACAGCTAGGCTGTTGAATGGGGGTTTTCCTGCGTAAAAGCAGGGCTTTGGGGACTGGAACTTCAGAAGTCGCCACAGGACCTAAAGAATCCGAAGAGGGGAGAAGCTGAGCCATCTACAATGACGACACCACCGGTGGAGCCCTGCTGTACGAACTCACCACTTCCCCGACGACAGTGGAGATCTTCTTCCAGGAGAGTCTTCTTCCCTTTGAGCTGGTGGGACCAACCAGTTCACCTTTTTCGCCTTCCTGGAACGTCTCGTGGTCGATTCGCCCGTGCCAAGCACCCCGGCGGCCGGATACCCACGCTTCACCACTACCGCGAATAAAAGGGTCGTACCTTTGAATCGGTAACTCCGCGGCTGGTTTCTTCCCTGGCAGTGCAACAACCTCCAGCTTTCTTCCACGTTGAGATCATCTCTTCCCCTGGATAAAGCCATGACTTGCATCCGCTGCCAGGAACAACTGCCACCGCTGGAGCTTTCTCACCATTTCACGTACTGTGTCCCGCCTGGTCTCCCTTGCAACAGATTGTCCAAGGTGTCCTGTAAATCCTTGACTTTCTAACTGGGTTGACCTCAGACCTGCTAACTTTGCCTTTCTGAACTGATCCAACCTCTTTTTGACTTTTCTGCAAAGACTTTGAGTGCATTTCCACTGTGTGATCTTGGGCACATTCCGCCTTGCTCTCTCCAAGAGTGGGCCTGGCCTATGAACTTTTTGCTCTACAGTAGACCCTGCCTTTCTTGACTTGCTGTGGTTTCTTAAAAGTGTTGGTACAGTGTTATTTTCCTACTCTGCCTTTTCTCTCCCTTTTTAAACAAATTATTGGAGTGCCATCTATGGTTACGCGCTCACCTCTGTTTTGCTAAATAAGTGGTGTCTTAACCTAGACTTGTCGAATAATTAATTAGGGAGGTGTATATACTTATAGTGACTGTGTTTGAACTTGCTTGATATATTAGTGCCAGTGTAATTTCATAAGTGTGTTTTTAAATAAATATATACTTTTATACCAAAGCTCTGGTCAGTGTTTGCTTGTTCTACTGTATTATTAGCCCTATTGTGTATACTCTATATACTGCCTGACTCTTCTTGAGAGAAGTCTGACTGCTCAGCCACAGCTACCAGGTAAATCTGTTGGTGCAGACTGCTACCAATTGGGTTCACTGCTTACACCTGTAGTCTTAAACTTTTTGTGGTGGTCCCTAAGGGAATTGCACAGGTTTCTGCCTAACAGGCACCTGTATATTTAATAAACAAATTGAAACAATACCAACCTACTCGTATTCTTAGGTTGGAGGATCAACTCCTCCTTGTAATTCCCAGGATGAAGTACAGGTCTAGAGGAGATCGGTGTTTCTCAGTGACTGGACCCAGACTGTGGAACAGTCTCCCACTATATCTGAGACAAGCAAACTCCTTGATGACTTTCAGAGCAGGTCTCAAAACTCATCTCTTTAAATAAACTTGTGACTCTGGATTACTCTTTGTCCGTTTTGGTCCCGTTTTTCCCAGTTGGTCCTCCTGGCCTTCTTAGCCTAATTGTTTTGTTGCATCTGTGCCAGGATATGATTTGGTTCGTTGTGTGCGCGTTTACAAGTGTTTCAAAATTCAAAACAATTAATTATCAAATAATAATAATAATAATAATCATATAACAAAATCTTACAGTACCAAAAACCTTCCCCAAATTTGCTAAAATAAATTCATTTTCTTGTCTCAGTGAAGGATAGTTTTCACCATTCTTGACACTTGTTGTAGGTCCACCAACCATTCTGACACATCAGGTGTTTCCTCACTTTTCCATTTCCTCAAAATTATCTTTTTTGCAGAGTTTGCATCCCTGACAAAACAACATCGTTGTGGGAAAGAGAGATCTTCCACCAAGTCCTTCCTCACCCAGAATTATACTCAAATAATCAAATTCTACGTTCAACGTAAGAACCTTATTCATTCTTGTTGAGACTTCCCTCCAGAAGCTTCTTAATTCATAGCATTCCCAGATCATGTGCTCAAAGGTTCCCTTGACATACTTACACCTCCAACAGGCTTCCGAATCAAGTAAATCTTTTGCAAATAATTTTTGCGGAGTCCAAAATACCCTGTTTAAGATTTTGATTTGTCGACTCCTTTCGCCAAGATTCAATGAGGTAAGTGCCACAGTCTTGCACCAATTCTTCCACCTGTTCTCACTCATCTCTGATCCTATTATTTCTGACCATTTGTCAAGTAGATCTTTGTTCGGATCCCTGAACTGCTCCAAATGCTTGTACACCTTAGAGGCAAAGTGACCTTCTGTTTTATATTCTCTTAACCAAACCGTATTTACCATCCTCTGGAACCTTATTCAGCAGTCCCTGCATATCTTCTTTACATCCAAGTCCCCTGCCTTCAGCTTCCTTGCACCCCTCAATGCATTCCAGGCTGGCATCAATCAGGATTTCCTGAAAATAATCATCAGCGTGAAGACTCTTTTGGCCCAGGCTCCTATGACCAGCTAATTTCATGAAAGATCACATCTGATCCCTTGCTCAATCCTTCACTGCCTTCTGGAATACATCCCCAGCAGAGGCATTATACTCCACTTGTTTCCTTAAACAATCATCAAATCTCTCCTAAAGAAGCTCAATATGAACCCTACAACCCAACGTAATGCCCAGTTACCTATCTACTAGTGTAAGCTAAAAACCTGAAACGAGCACTCCTCCTCCAAGCCTAAAAGTACGGTGAGCTTAAGAGTGTGTTCCATGACTGTCAGTTTGCGTTCAGCCCAACCAGGTGGACTGAAATAGTGGTGGCAAATATGAGGTACAACCTACTTCTGGCCTTGGATTCCAACTAATCTGTCACACTCATCCTTTTCAACCTCCCTGGAGGCTATGACACAGTTGATGACGCCATCTTGCTCCACCTCTTGCATCACATGAAGGGGATGGTGGTCAGTGATAACTCGAAAATAAAATGTCGAAAGACAAAAATGTCGAAAAAAAAATGTCGAATTATTTTTTTTTTCTATATTTTTTTTGGCTCTAGTATATATATAAAAAAGAGGTAAAAAAAGGGGGGGTTGGTGGGGGAACCCCCCCATTTTCAAACAAAAAAGTCATAAAAAAAAATTCGACATTTTTTTTTCGACATTTTTTTTTCGACATTTTGACTTTCGAGATTTTGCCATTCGAGATTATCACTATGAACCGAAGGGGATTAGTGATCAAGCCCTGAAGTGGGTTCAGTCATTTCTGCATGACAGTCTGTGCCAAATTAAAATGGGACAATTCCAGTTCAAAGTGTAGTCAGCGCCATACAGGATACATTAAGGCTAGGACATTTCCCAGTGACTGTTTAATGTGGCTGCTGGTTTACCTAGGAGACACTTATTACATATTGTTCCAATTCTATAAGGATTATGTACCAATAATGATATAATGATCCATATTGGAGCAGGCGATAACCAGGCTAAAGAAATCAACATTTGCTTCAAAAGAATACAGGACTCTATGCCATCCAGTAGCCTTTTTAATGGAGACAAGACCAAAGCCTTACTCTTTGGCAATACCTTCACTGACAACCCCCCATTTACCTAGCCATCATCCCTAAGCTCTCCTCTCATCCTGACCAAACAAGCTCAAAACATTGCAGTGATGTTGCTGTGTCCTTCTCTAAGGAGTGTAACATGGTGGTAAAGAAAGACACTTTCTAACCTGAGCTCATTGAAAATTTAGCAGATCATGTGATAATGACCATTAGGACGTGGGAACAAAATGTAAAGATTTACAATAGCTCCCTGTGGAATATCAGAGAAATGTTGAGGTATTGTGCATCACCCACAGAGCAGTCTGTAGTATTGTTCTTACATATTTGTGTGGAAATGGCAGTCCCCACATGTGGACCCCTGACAGCCTTTACCTGTGTTTCACATATATGTCACTTGTTGTTTACTGTGGGTTTTCTGTATTTTTCATTTTCATTGTATTGCATAACTTTTCATTTTCCCAAATGTATTATTCATCTTGGACTATATGTGACTGCACTGTATAAGCTCTGCTCCTGCCCAGGCACAGGGAATCCAAGGCCTGGCCAAACTCCACTCCCTGACAATTAAACCTGTTCCCAGTCCAGGCAATAGCTGCACAATCTGCAGCCTGGGGGGCTGGCCCTTCCATCTCTTCCTCATAAGATTCCTCTCCTTCACAATCTCTGCCTATGTTTACTCACCTGTGATGTCCCGCCCCCTTCCTGTCTATCCGGGGCAGTCAATGGGGGGCAGACTCTGGAGTGGGAAAGCCACAGCCTTATAGATGTGTGGAGGGAGGTCCAGGGTCTCTTTTTGGTTGCTGGCGGTGGTTTGCGCACAGAGGGGACATAGAATCTGAGGATGCCCTTTCAGCAGGTACCCTGTCCCTGTCTTCCCTTCTCCATTATTCCCCTTTCCTCCTACCTCTCCCCACCCTGCTCTATTTTTCCACCAGTCGGACTCCAGGCCTCTGTCCCTGATTCCCCCTGCTTCTTCCTCTTTTTCTCCCCTTTTCACCCATTCTCTCTCCTTCTGTGCTCCTTCTCTGCTCCTCCCTCTCCTTTTTTCTCTCTTTCTCCTTCTTGCTCTTTCTCTCTCTTTCTCTTCTTCTTTCGGCCTCCATGTCTTTCTCTCTTATTCGCTCTCTCTTTCGCTCTCCCTTTCTATTTCCTGTGCTCTCTGTCTCTTTCTCTCTCTCCCTCTATGCCCCTCCCTCTCTCTTTCTTTCTCTCCCTTCCTCTCTTGCTGTCCCCTTCTCTCAGCCCTCACTCTCTCTACCAGCCCCTTCTCTCTGCTTGTCCACTATCTCCCGACCAGTATTTTCCTCCTCACTCCCCACTCTCTTTCTCTCTCCCCGCCCCCCAGCTTCCCATTCTTTCTTCTCTCGTCCCTTTCGACAGTTTCTTTCACCCTCTATCCTCCTTCCCAGCAGCCTCCCCACTCAAACCTTTCCCTCTCCAACCCTTCCCTTCCTCCCTTGGGGTCCCTCCTCCCCTATAGCCAAAGGTACTCCCTAGGCCCATGGGTCTGCCTAGGTAGTATGCCTGCCAGCAATGCCCCACCTTGTGCCCGCAGCCTAGTACAGACAATCATCCATGTCCACTGTACCGAACTTAATCTGCTGGCAATAAGTCTACTTCTCTACCTGTACTACACTTGTTCTGCAAAGACTTTGTTGCATTCATTGGTGTTCCCACTATTCTGTGTAGTCTGCCTGTTATTGCCAGAGGGGGACCCAGTCTGTCTGCCTACACAACGCACCCTCACTGGGTCTGTCAATTCCCTGGTCCAAAACTGTGGCTCTGCCTGGTGTCTCCCACATGGCCTTACCCATTTTGTCCTGCCTCCCACGTCCACACTTGTCCACCACTGCCACTCAGTGTATCCCATTGAGGAACCTTGTCTTGGGAGGACAGCTCAGCGGCAACGTGCTCGCCTTGGAAGCAAGACGACACGGAGCAACACAGGTTCGATCCCCGGGTCCGCGCTTAGAAACCTCTGGGTATTAAGCGCGTTATAAATAACCTATCATCATAACCCCCACTTGACATCGAAGGACCAGCTCTACATGGGCAATTGCCAGAAGAAGCTGATTGGTGGGAAATTACATTCCTCCTTGGCCCAGCAATAATGGAACAAGCTCCCGGCGCATCTTAGGCACCAAATTAATCTTTTGGCCTTCAGAAAGAAAGTTAAGACCTTTTTGTTTACCTGGCCGTAATGTTTGGGGTGGGAATGTCTAACCTACCCTTGAATGGTGAACGATTCTTGGTCATTAAGCCATGCTGATGCAACTCGTACAACAAAACAGGTTTTTACTCAAAATGTCTATGGCAAATTATATATATTTCCAGGAATGCATCCTTGTGTAGCATGAATGGCCAACACCCTCCTCCATCCCTCAAGCCACCTCTTTTTTGTCCCAAGCTCTTTGAAGGGGTCTCACGCGCGGAGCATTATACAACCCTAGTAAATACATACACCCTGCCATAAGAGGTTTGCAATAATAACAGTCTGCACCCTCCTCTTCTTTGCATAGATTGTTCTTTACCTGCCCCTCCAATTCAACATGATTCTGTCTTTGTGACCCGGGGCGCTTGCCGATTCGCAGTTTGCTCATGCAAAACAGGCGCTTCATTTGTACAGCATGAACATCCTATTGCATATTTGTCCCGCGAGTCAAATATTTCAGATGAAACAAAGAAGAGACTCAAGTTCATCTTGGCAGAGGCTAAGTCTGACTGAGCCCTCACCAGAACATCCATACCTAATATTTCACCATGTATCGATGGTACAAGGGATTTAAGCCATTAACGATAAATCTCCACAATCAAGAGTTGGAATATCAATGAAGATATTGAAAAATAGCTGAAGGACTAAAATACATATGTAAACATATGTGTATGCATTTTATACTGTAGCCTTTTCCCCACTGCCTCGGTTGTCTCCGCCCCCAGTCGCAGCACTGCACTCTGCTCTTGCTTATGTGTGGAAGGGTGATCCTGCCTTGGACCTCAAAAGTCCACTCTTTACTACAATATGATATGATATTTTATTTGTATCGTGCCCATACACACATACTACATATGGTTGGGAGCCAAGCCTCAAGCATGCCCTTACCATTTCAGGATGCTCCCAAATATGTGCAGGATTGCAATGCATGCCTACACCCTCACCACTTCACTCAAGGAGAGTGGGGAATGTAGGGGGTAGCTGTGACCAATCTTCATGGACCAATCAACACTAAGGTATTTTGTGGAGGATGAAGAGGCTTTAAGGCCTATAATTTAAGACAGTATAGTGATTGCCTCCAATAGCAACACATCATAGATCCTGCTTCTATTCTCAGTGCAATATCTTACTCTGAGGCACTGGCAGGAAGGACAGGCTTCCTCTAAGTGGCACATGGTTCCCTAATAGTAGACACTAGAACATGGGCACCTGTTTCGACATGCATGGACATCTCAAGAAGCCGCCGTTGACTCCTCCCTTTCGTCCAGCGGCCCATCTGTCACACTATGGCATCCTCCGCAAGACTCACTAGCTTGCTCCACCTTCTTCTGGGGCCGACAGGCGCTCTTCCGGAGACTGGCATGCACAGTCCAAAAGAAGTAGCAGGTCTCTGCACTGTCCTCTGTCCATATAACCCGATGAGCTGCCTGGAGTCCACTACCATACAGTAATGAATCCTGAAGACTGGAGGGTGCCCCAGCTGTGCACTGGCTACAAGCCCAGATGAACCTATTCAGCCAACACCCGAATCATCCGAATATCAGTTGAAACAAAGATGAGCGTAATCACTCCTCCAAAATGTCTTCGGTTCCAGGGGAGGTTGTTCAGTAATGTTTGGCCTCTTGTGTTATGTAAGGCATGCATGGTTGGAGTTTGTTATCAGTTTTATTGACAGAGGTGCAGGGAGGTGGATGCTGAAGTATTTCAGATAAAGAGGTAACAAAATGGTTGCCTAATCTATTGGCTCTTGCTCTGTTGTTCCCTTACCCCTCCAGGCGGGAAGGCTTTGCAAGAGGCCCAGACTTTCCAAGAGGGAAGGAAGCACGTTCAGGGGTGACTTTACAAGGGAGATGGGTCCTATGCATGGCGAGTTCCCTAGGGATATGGAAGCAATGCAGGGTTACTTTGGCAAGGCAGTCAAGGGGAGGCATGGGGATCTAGATGGGAGGGGCACAGACTGGCTGAACACGCTTGAGGGCTAGCGGGCAGACATAGATGGCCGGCAGGCAGAATTGGCCAAGCACTTGGATAGGCGCTCAGACTGGCCAAGGCAGGTGGAAAACTGGTGGGAATGGGTAAGGAGCTAATAGCCCAGCGGGTCAAGTTGCAGAAGGAGATGGAGGGCAGGTGCGGGGCAGGTTGGATACAGCTTAGGAGGAGCAGGAGCCGGTCCCCACTGAGGCATCCTCGCCCCTCCGTGATGGGGGTGACCCCAAGCCAGTATCCTGCTCAGGCTTCAAAGGAATTAGAGAGCCGCCCTTGGGCTCCCGACAAACCCCTGCAGACACACGGCCTCAAAGTGCAGAACTTCCTCATTGATGTGCCTGACGAGGTCCTCCAGCAGACCCTCCTCCAGAAGTTCCAGAAGCATGGCTTTGTTCGCACTGTGTAGGTGCACGGTCAGGGTGAAGAGCGCTATGCCCTGGTCTTCTTCTACCGCCAGCATGACCAGGTGGACGTGCTCATAAAGGGTCGTCGAGATGACCTCTTAGGCAGGCTGGTGAAGATCACGCCCTATATACTTTACCAACCTGCTAACTCCAACCCAAAACATCAAGACCACATGCTCCGCTTCAGCCTTCCTTCTCTCTGTTCCAAAATTCAAAAGAACAAAGGCTGGGTGACGCAGCTTTCCAGTTGTGGCAGCCAAAGGTTGGAACACCCTACCTCTAGATATCAGGTATGGCCCTTCCCACACATCATTCCGCAGAAAATGTAAAGCCTGGCTCCTCACATCCAATGTGTAGCAGTTCATCCTTATACAATATGTTCCTGTGAATATATTCGCTCTTCCTCATTTGCTAATTACCTATGCTAATAGGGTTTCACATGTAAATATTACTGATTATGTACTGACTTGAAAAATGCACATGTAAATATCTTATGTATGTAAATATGCGTATTATGACTTATGCTAAACCATTGCTTTCTACTGTCACCTTCATAACCTGTGATGTGTATGACCTGCTCTCCAGGGCCCAGATATCTATGGGTTTGGCACGCAAATCAAATGCTAAATAAATAAATATAGGAAGAGAGTCGAAGACTAGCAGCCGCCGACTGACTGGCTGGGTTCATAAAACCGACACATTTCATACCAAGCTAGCAGGTTGTTCATTCCTTGTTCCTCTATCCTATTTATTCATTGTTCACGCTGCCCTGTCTCGTTAGCACTGTTATTTTTCTCTGACCGAGAGAAACACTGTTTAATGCTTCGATTAAACATAACAAATGGACCTGGTATGCGATGCAGCTGCAAACAAATGAACCTACAAGGAGTTCATCCCTACATCTGGGGCTCGGTGCTCCAATTGTATATAATCTCGAGGTCCAAGGTGTGCCCACTGCCCATCTCCAAGCCCTTTCTGACACCAGCACCAGCAGTAACGGTGGCTCATACACCCGCAGGGGTTGTTGGTTAATGTGGCGCTGCGGCCGCATGCCGTGTCTAGCTGAGTAGGGACATGGGTATAGGCTGATTTGACCAACAAAAAATGGTTGCAATGACCAAAAGTTCTAAAAATGCTACCACCAAAGGTTCGAACACCAAAAGTTCCCCTTAATGGTATAGTGAGCAGGGGTTGCGAGGGACACCCCACAACCTTCCGTTTAAAAAAATAAGAAACGGGGGCTGCGGGGCTGTCCCCCGCATCGCCCCGCTCACTATACTTTATGGTATACCCCTGCAGCCTTCCATTTAAAAAAAAAAAGAAAAGGACCCTGTGGCGCCAGTTCCCGATCACGGAAGTGAAAGGGAACTGGCGCTGCAGGAACCCAGCGTGAAGATGAAGGTAAGTGGGGTTTGTTTATGTTGGGGGTGTGGGTGGGGGTGTGCTGAGGGTGTGGGTGGGGGGTGTTATGGGTGTGTTGTGTGTGTGGGTGTAAGTATGTATGTGTGTTCGCATGACAAAGGTGCACATTTTTGGTAGTTTGCACCTTTCTCATGCGAACGTTTCGGCCGCGGTAGTTTCTACCGCAGCCAAATCACTTAGATTCGGGACATGTTAGTCCAGCCACAGTAAGTACCTATCTCATCTTCTCTCAGTCCTTAATTCCGCAAATCGGGTGTCCAGAAGCTGGAGTAGCGTGCTGTACTTTCAAATCTGGGCAGGGATCCCCCTGGACTGGTCGATGGCTCGTAATTTCCTCTTATTAAAAGATAAGGGTGTGGGGAGTCGCATTTCTAGTGAAGCTGGTATTGCAAGTTATTAGCATTGTACAATTCTACCATGGCAGGGTCCTCTGCTTGAACTGAATGGCTAACTCCTCTCTAGAGACCTTTCAAGATGCTTCACTACTATACAAGCTTATATTGCAATGAGAAGTTCCTGGGTCAAAACTAACACCACCTAGTAGGCAGAAGCTGATCGTTTAACTTTGTGTCCATTATATACAGTTCATTAGGCCTTAAATGTCTTCTGGTGGTCCTGTGCAGAGTGTTAATGCCATATGGGTATGTTTTCATGGCACCAGTTTGCCTCTGGCGCCAAATGTAGCTCCTGGTAGTGGTTGGTGGTGCTGTACAGGTAGGGAGAGGGTTTCCTTCCGCTCCATGCTTTGTCAGTATCTGCCACTAAGCAATGGCATATCATTCTGTTGCACTCCTTTTTAGAGTGCAACGCTCCTTCCTTTGCTGATCCCATACGCCTCACACTCCCCTATAAAGGGTGCACAGAGCTTTACATTGGCAGAACTTTAAAGCATAGTTGCCAGTGCAATCTATAGTATGTGACCTGTACCTAGGCCAAAAAGCGCAGTGTCAAAAACCTGAATAAACTTGCTCTAGTCAAGACTAAGCTCTCACGTGCAGGGTCGGTAGACTGATGTAGTGTGAGCCCACACACCCTGCACAGGATTCTGGTCCCCTAACTCCCACAGATGGACAGATTGCAGTTTTGGGGACTACGTGGTCGCAGGACCTATGTCGGTGTTTGGAGATACTAACGAGAACCCCGATTGTGGTCGATTTGCTGTGCCATTTTCTGTCACTCGCAGTCGGCCTCTGGCTGGGGTGCACATTATATTTCAAGTACCAGTCTTGAGAAAGGGCAGGTTGTCGTCAGTCGTGTGGGGTTAGCAGAGCTGCCAGGCAGCCAGTATAGGGCATTGTCATGATACCTACCACTGCATTTGATCTGATTTGCAGGACATGACCCACTGACCATGGGAGCCGATTTATGAATTTCCTGGGGGGTGCCCAAATATAGGAAGTGACATCACCAGCAGTTATATGACCGCATTTGCACGTAGTCGCCAACTTGGTGTGAGTGGGGCGGGGGGGCGCAGCTGCATTCCAGTAGGCCAACACTGCCCCTACTCCACCCCTCTATAATCATCCAGGTTGTAGTAGCCCTCAAAAGGCAGAGCAACACAACTAGGATGGGAGAACGAAATGCCATCCCGTCCTGTGAGTGTGTGAAACCTGAGAGCAAAGACTGTGCGTGTGCCTCCTACCTTGAAGCACAATCTCACTAATTTGGTGCAAATCTCGCAAGAGGGTGCATGTGAATCCCATGCGTGTGTGTGGGCGGCAGACCCCATATCACATGCTCGCTTCTTCAGTGTGAAACTCCGGCCAAGGCTCTTTGGGCAAGCATTCAGGATGGGTCTCACACCTTTAAACAGTGTGATATATTGAGTGGGCACCTCACTCCTTGGAGCATAGTGTACCCGTTGCTGGTAATCTCCCAACTGTACGTACAGTTTCACTCTTGGTCATCTCAGTGACCCCATGTATATTAATGGAGTCAGTTTCCCATCTGGGAAGACAATTGTATTTTTGTTAAAATACTCTGAATTCTCACTCCAGTTTTCTCGATCTATAGATCCATACCATATTCATTTATTGTGTGTGCAGGGGTGATAACTTTTGCCTGAGAGAGCTCATTCTTTCATTCAGGAGAGATAAAGGGATAACATCCCCCTGTATGTGGGATCAGGCTCATTTTTCCCCATGGCCCCTCACTGCAGAATGAGTGAGCAGGTTTTAAGACCCTGCTGATTCTGCTATCCTACAGGCTCGAGGCTTCTATCCCTTGCCCCATCTCGGCTTCCAACATTCTGAGCGGCAGCTTATGTACAGCAGGCAGCTCGGGACATGCCTGTTGCCAATTGAATGTAGCCAGATCTACTATTTAGGCACTGGGAGAGTGCCATGAACCCACATTGGTGGTGAAGAAGCACTTTACAGAACACAATGGTATAGTGTTGCAGTCCTGCTGAGAAATGACAATTCGGTCTGTTTAAATGTAAAGCAGAGTGGCTGAGAAGTACAGGCACTGTGCCGTTAAAGCAGCTGTGGTGGGTGGAAGTGCTGCTTCGGTGGCATCAAGAGTATGCAATTCCCTGGGGGTAGTGTTGGTAATTTCCTATTGAAGTATAGCAGTCCTATTGAGAAGTGCCATTAAAAGTGAAGCTGTCCAGTAGGCTGGATCAGTGCTGCCCCATAAAAGGTGTAGAAGCCTCTGTGAGAAGGGGCAGTACTGTCCCCATGTTGGGAAGTGTAGTATTTTCACATTAACTATGCTTAAGCACTTTGGGTTATTGAATAGTGCTGCTAGGTTCCATCCCTTTAAATATTTTAGTTCTTGTATAACCACAACAGTGTTGAGTTATTATGATGATGATGAAGATGATGTTAGACTTACACAATAGTTCTGGTTCTGTATCATTAAATGCACTTCAGATCTTCAGAGTCTCGGGAGGATAGCTCAGGGGCAACATGCTCGCCTTGGAAGCAAGACGACATGGAGCAACACAGCTTCGATCCCTCGGTCTGCGCAACACAGGTTCGATCCTTTGGTCCACGCTTAGAAACCTCTGGGTATTATTACGCGCATTACAAATAACGAATTAAAATAAAAATAAATAAATCTGCTGAGAAGTGCTGGGGCCTTGTCAATAAACGTGTAGCAGCTCAACTGAGAAGTGCTGATGTGTTCCCATCAAAAGTTTAGTAGCCCCACTAAGATGAACTAGCATTGCCTCAACAAAAGCATAGTATTACAATTATAGAAGCACTGTTTAGCGACTTAACTGAGGAGTACCAGCATTGCCCCATTTCAAATATGGCAGCTCTAGTAGAAAATAGATTGCGCAGCTATGCTGAGAAGTGCTGTTACTGTCTCTTTAAAAATATAGAAGCCCATTAGCTCTGCACCATTAGGCCCTGCAAGTACTGTCCCATTGAATGCTATACCATTGAATGCTATTACACTGAACAAGGTCAACACTATGGCAAGTTCCATACTGGGTTCTATGTGATAATTCTGCATTTTGAAGAACAAATACAAAAAAGACTGATTTATTTTGGCCGATTTGTGTGGTCTTCAAAAGGCCAAATTATCACATTCTACTGCCCCTCACCCCGCTACACCCCCCCAAGAAGGTGATCCCACCTCACCCCACACTCCCACCCTCTCCCACGCTGTTACCTTACTTAGAATTCAGGGGAGTTACCTCCCTCAACACCTCCGTTCCCCGCCCATAGCATAGCATTCACCCTCAACACGTACACACTCAGAGACATGCAAACAGTCTAATTTGCTCTCTCCTTGTCACCTCCCTTCGCAGATGCAATGCAAGAGGGGTGCACAGATGTACAAATACATCCAAACCAAAAAGATTTTTAGAAATGGAGGGACATACTTGCTTTGCATCTGTGCCTCCATTTCTAAAAATCGTTTTGGGTTGGGTGTACCTCTACATTTGTGCACTCCTCTTGCCAAGAGGCGAGCACGTTGCTCCTGAGCTATCCTCCCGAGACTCTGAATGTATGAAGTACATTGCCAAGAGGGGTGCACAGATGTACAAATGCATCCAACCCAAAAAGATTTTTAGAAATGGAGGGACAGACCTGCTTTGCATCTGTGCCTCCATTTCTAAAAATCATTTTGGGTTGGGTGTACTTCTACATCTGGGCACCCCTCTTGCCAAGAGGGCTGCACAGTTGTACAAATACATCCAACCCAAAAAGATTTTTAGAAATTGAAGGACAGACTTGCTTTGCATCTGTCCCACAAGTTCTAAAAAATCGTTTTGGGTTGGGTGTACCTCTACCTCTGTGCACCTCCTCCCCCCCACACGCAGCACAGACCTGGAACCTACTCTCCCCCACACGCAGCACAGACCTGGAACCTCCTCTCCCCCACACGCAGCATAGACCTGGAACCTCCTCTCCCTCACACGCAGAACAGACCTGGAATCTCGTCTTCTCCACATGTAGCACAGACCTGGAACCTCCTCCCCCACCACACAGCAAAGACCTGTAACCTACTCTCCCTCACACGCAGCACATACCTGGAACCACCTCCCCCCACACGCAGCATAGACCTGGAACCTCCTCTCCCCACGCGCAGCATAGACCTGGAACCTCCTCTCCCCCACACGCAGCACAGACCTGGAACCTCCTCTCCCCCACACACAGAACAGACCTGGAATCTCCTCTCCCTCACACGCAACACAGACCTGGATCCTCCTCTCCTTCACATGCAGCACAGACCTGGATCCTCCTCTCCCTCACATGCAGCACAGACCTGGATCCTCCTCTCCCTCGCATGCAGCACAGACCTGGAACCTCCTCTCCCCCACATGCAGCACAGACCTGGAACCTCCTCTCCCTCGCATGCAGCACAGACCTGGAACCTCCTCTCCCCCATACGCAGCACAGACCTGGATCCTCCTCTCCCTCACACGCAGCATAGACCTGGAACCTCCTCTCCCCCACACGCCGCACAGACCTGGATCCTCCTCTCCCTCGCACGCAGTACAGACCTGGAACCTCCTCACCCCCACACGCAGCACAGACCTGGAACCTCCTCTCCCCCACACGCAGCACAGACCTGGAACCTGCTCTCCCGCACATGCAGCACAGACCTGAAACCTCCTTGCCCCCACACACAGCACAGACCTGGAACCTCCTCTTCCCCACATGTAGCACAGACCTAGAACCTCCTCCCCCCACATGCAGCACAGACCTGGAACCTACTCTCCCCCACATGCAGCACAGACCTGGAACCTCCTCTCCCTCACATGCAGTACAGACCTGGAAACTCCTCTGCCCCACATGCAGCACAGACCTGGAACCTCCTCTTCCCCACACGCAGCACAGACCTGGAACCTACTCTCCCTCACACGCAGCATAGACCTGGAACCTCCTCGCCCCCACACGCAGCACAGACCTCGAACCTCCTCTCCCCCACATGTAGCACAGACCTAGAACCTCCTCCCCCCCCACACGCAGCACAGACCTGGAACCTACTCTCCCCCACACGCAGCACAGACCTGGAACCTCCTCTCCCTCACATGCAGCACAGACCTGGAACCTCCTCTCCCTCACACGCAGCACAGACCTGGAACCTCCTCTCGTCCACACCCAGCACAGACCTGGAACCTCCTCACCCCCACACGCAGCACAGATCTGGAACCTCCTCTCCCCTACATGTAGCACAGACCTGGAACCTCCCACCCCCCCACACGCAGCACAGACCTGGTACCTACTCTCCCCCACACGCAGCACAGACCTGGAACCTCCTCTCCCTCACATGCAGCACAGACCTGGAACCTCCTCTCCCCCACACGCAGCACAGACCTGGAACCTCCTCTCTGCCACACCCAGCACAGACCTGGAACCTCCTCTCCCCCACACGCAGCACAGACCTGGAACCTCCTCTCCCTCACATGCAGCACAGACCTGGAACCTCCTCTCCCCCACACGCAACACAGACCTGGAATCTCCTCTCCCCCACACGCAGAACAGACCTGGAATCTCCTCTCCCTCACATGCAGCACAGACCTGGATCCTCCTCTCCCTCACGCAGCACAGACCTGGAATCTCCTCTCCCCCATGCGCAGCACAGACCTGGAACCTCCTCTTCCCCACACGCAGCACAGACCTGGAACCTCTTCTCCCTCACACGCAGCACGGACCTGGAATCTCCTCTCCCCCACACGCAGCACACTTGACGACCATTGGTGTCCCAATTCCCTCGTGCGTATCCTCCGACCCTACCCGTTTCCTGGCCTATCTTTAAACCCAGTTTGCTAATCCATTGAAGGTAGTTTATCCATCCGGCAATTTCCCTATTTTATGCTGTCATGTGTGTGGTATTGTGGGGCGATGTCAGGCCCCACACGCTGGCGCACACACACGCATCCAGCACTCATACAGAGAGACACGCCGGAGACGTGTTGCTGCTATGGTCTCCGGCGCGAACTGCCAGCCGGGACCGTCTTAATTCAGAACGTGCATGCGCGAGCCTCGTTGTGGGCCGCGCATGCGCAATACCGCATATTAACCACGTAACATCCCTCCTTTTTCCCCAAACAATGAACATTAATTAACAGTGTAACTTAACAACGTATTCTTCAAACAGAAACATTCCAACACGACCTTGATTACGAGACAGGGTCCATAATAAAGTCTTGGAACCTCTGCGGCGACTTGCACCCTGCCCGGCTCGGGTACCATCCATTTTGGCAGATCCCACGCGCTTGAAAAACGAGATGTTCCTGGTAACAGTTCCACGTGCGTTGGCAGCTGTGATCATCGAGCCATTTACGTGCGTCACCCCCAGGGACTGTGTTTCGTAGGTTAACGATAACTTCCCTTCTGCTCTCCTGTTTCGCACCAGCACGGTATCCCCCACTGCAATCGTCCTCTCCGAGAGCTTCCTCCTGATCGTCTCATTTTCGTTCCGCGCCGCCCTCTCCGTTCGCACGTGACCATTTTCAATCTCCCCCAGCTGGCGGCCTTCCATTTCCGGCAGGAGCCCACTTGGTACACGCTTGAAGAGTGCTTCGGCTGGGGCGACCCCGGTTGATTGATGTGGGGTCGAGCGATACTCTCGAAGGAAGTCAAATAAGTTGCGTCGGAGGTCTGCGCCTCCATCTGCTAATATGAGGAACACTTTGTTGAGCGTTCTCATGAAGCGCTCTACCTCCCCATTTGCCCTCGGCCAGAGAGGTGTGATTTTCCTATGGTGTATTCCCCTCTCCTCACAAAATTGAGCAAAACGTTGCCCCCGAAATGGTGCCCCATTGTCTGAGCATATCTCCACCGGAAATCCATGCGTGGCGAACATTTTCTCCAGCGCCATGATGGTGTGGTCACTCGCCGTCGATTCCACCAGTTCAACCTCCGGATAGCGGGACCACTGGTCTGTCACCACTAGAAAATAGAGCCCTCGGCCGGTGGATCCAAAATCGCCATGGACCGTCCCCCATGGCTGGTCACTTCTCTCCATGGTTTGGATTGGCGGGGCCCTCTCCACCGGGTGTGCTGCTTGGCAGGGGATGCACCTTCTCACAAACTCCTCCACTCTGCTTTCCAGGTCGGGGAACCAGACCTTGAGTCTCAGTCTTGCTTTCATCTTGGCCATCCCTTGGTGCCCATTGTGTGCGAGCTGCAGAACCTTGTCAGCCAGTGTTCTCGGGATGACAATCTGGTGACCCCTTAGCAGGAGGCCATCCTCGGCTACCGAGAGCTCATGGCGCACCTTCCAGAGGGCCTGCAGGTCTTTCTGAGCCCCTGCGTTCCTTCGGGAGTTGTCATGGAGGACCTCTCGCCATTCTCCATTTGCCATTGCAAGCTTGATCTTTGTGAAGGTCTCGTCCTTGTTGGAGTCTTCAGCGATCACCTGGCGGGATAGGGCAACGGGCAGCGCTGATTCGACCGCGAGATGTATCGCTTCAATACCCTCTGCCACTTCCACTGTGTCCTTTGGCCTCCCCGCACCTGGATGGCGGGACAGGTAGTCTGCCGGGTTGTCAGGGCCTGGTCGATACAGCAGTTTGACCCCGTACTCCATTAACGACAGCATCCATCTCTCTATTCTAGGTGGTGGTTTGGATGAAGTTCCGGACAAGATCGGGATGAGAGGCTTGTGGTCTGTTACCACGACGACCGGTTTTCCCAAAATGTATATCCGGAAATGCCTGCACCCCCATAGGATGGCCAGAGCTTCCCGTTCAATCTGAGAGTACCGTCTCTCCGTCTCTGTTAGCGCTTTTCTGGCATATGCGATGGGCCTCATGGTTCCTTGATTGTCGGCCTGCATGAGGACAGCCCCCAGTCCTATGGGACTGGCATTGACTACAATTTCAGACTCCCGATCCGGATTAAAGTATGCCTTCGTTTCTTGTTCCGATAGGGCATTTTTGATGTTGTCGAAAGCCCTCTGTTCTTTATCCCCCCAGTTCCAGGCAATGTCGTTACTGGTGAGCGCTCTCAGGGGTTCCGACAGGGAGGCTAGATCGCGGATGAAACGACCACAATACGTCACCATACCCAGGAAGCTTCTGATTTCAGATAGAGAGGTTGGCGGGGTCGCTTCCCGGATGTCTTTCACCTTTTCGGGATCAGGTGAGATGCCCCCCGCGTGGAAGACGAACCCGAAAAATTCCAGCCTGTCCCTCAGGAACTCTTCTCTTTGTGCAGTGTCAACCCTAGGTCGCGCAGCCTCACCAGTATGCTTTCCAGGCGCTTTAGGTGTTCAGCCTTGGAACGGGCAAAGACCAGAATGTCATCCGACATGTTTATCACGCCTTGAGTCCAGGCAGGGCTCCCCTGATGGTATTCTGGAAGACCTCTGCCGCCGAAGAGATACCAAAAATGAGTCTTTTATATTGGTATAACCCCTCGTGAGTCGTAAACGTTGTAATGTATCTTGACTCGGGGTGGAGCTCTAACTGATGGTACCCGGATCTCAAATCCAGTTTTGAGAACACTTTCGCCCCTTGAAGCTCCCCAATGATGTCGTCCAGGGTGGGTGTTATGTGGCGCTCTCTTTTGATCGCTAGGTTGGGAAGCCTCATGTCCACACAGATGCGTACCGCACCCGGCTGCTTGGGCTTTGGGGCTACCACGATCGGGGAGACCCACGGGGTGGGGCCCTCTACCTTCTCAATGATGTCCTTGTCTATCAGGGATTGTAGCTCGCGTTCCACCTGTGTCCTCAGATGGAAAGGGACGTGGCGGTGTTTGAGAGCCATTGGTCTCACAGACCCATCAATGTGGAGGCGTATTGGGTCAGCCTTTAGTTTCCCTATGCCTCTGAATATCGTCTCAAAACGACTCAACACATTTTCCAAGTCAGTGTGGTATTGTGGGGCGATGTCAGGCCTCACACGCTGGCGCACACACACGCATCCAGCACTCATACAGAGAGACACGCCGGAGACGTGTTGCTGCTATGGTCTCCGGCGCGAACTGCCAGCCGGGACCGTCTTTATTCAGAACACGCATGCTCGAGCCTCGTTGTGGGCCGCGCATGCGCAATACCGCGTATTAACTACGCAACAATGTGTATTTCCACTGGAGGCGAAATGGACTGTTAAGAATTCGAATGATTGCGGTGGTTCTTGAAAGTTGTCACTTGGTGAATGAAGTTTCTTGAGAGTTAACCAAGGCTTCCCCAGAAGTTCCATGGTGTTATCTTTCCTTCGTTGCACCAATAGCTTTGCTGCACGCTCTCCTTCACTTTCTTTGTCCACCATCTTCCTGGCGTTCAAAACTGATTCCCTAACTGCCAAGGTAGCAGGACCTTAAGTTTGTTAGTCCTATTGTGCTCCCAAGGTGGTTTTGCCTTCCTTATTGCCCGATATTTGGCTTTTAAGCCGACATGTTTTTGGGGGTTTTGGGGGATCATCCTGCTTGACTGCAATGTTTTCGGATAGGTTTTCCTCCTGTGCATTCGCCATGTAAATGCGGGTGACATGCAGACTTCCATGTAGATGCAAAGTATTCCCAAAGTACGTGTACTGTCCCTACACTGCCCTCAACGTCCCGTGTATCCAAATTTCAGGATAGGAAGGGAAGACACAGTGCAATTTCAATACTCGCTGCAACTAAAACTTGCATAATAATATTTAAATTTGGACCTTAGAGACACACCAAATTCCATACTAATTTTGAAATAACTTGTGCTGTATCCATGCCTATTTACTGCTGCAAAGGGATGCCTGTGGAATTTAAGCCTCCATGTCTTTTGCGCTGTTTTATGGACATAAAAAGGAATGAGCAACACGCACGCCCCATGGAATGAACACACAACTGGAAAGACGGAGGACTAGGCCGGACCACATCGAAGTGCAGGGAAGACGAGAGGCGTCTGAATGGGAGGGAGACCCAGGTGCATTCGTTCCCATAGAGGGTCCTACCGGAAACAAAGGAGAGAGATGGGACTGACCTAATTGAACCACAGATAGAGGACATTAGAGTCAAAGGGGGGAGAGTGGCGACCCACACTCGGAATAGATGGACCACAGGGCACAGGGAGGTCAAGGGAACAGGGAACAGTACGCCCCCCTGGAGGGGCCCGTGGAGGCGATGGTTGATGCACACCATGATGTGCCAGGGGGTAGAGTGATGTGGACATCCAATACTCTAAACACGGGGGTTGGAGATGGTACCACCACTAAATAGCCCTGTTAATGACCCACACCTCTGCACAGAAAATAGGAGTGGGAATTGTAGCACACCACAATGTACTGAATTGTAAGGGATATGTACAACAGGCAGCCAAAACTGAGGGGGTACGATAAGGTATCGCCACTAACCAACCCCACTAAAAATAAAAAAGCTCATCCTTCGGCATACACCTCTCAAACTCTTTACTAAACACAACCATACCTCTACAGCACAGCAAACCCCACGCACTTCACTACACATAATAACAAAACAAACCAGACACAGCGCAGCACAACAGCACATGACGGCTACCAATCAAAAAAGCACACCTACGCTCAGTGAACGGTGTAAACCGAACTGAAGCTGCCAACAGCACATCACAGCTCTCTTGTTCTTTTCTCCCGCTCAGTCCTACTAACCTACCCCCCCCAGCTTAGCCCCTTGCTTTATAGATCCGCCAGAGCACCAAGGGACCATGCAGGTGGTTATAGTGCACAGTATAAAAGACCTTTACCATTACATAACCTAACCACTGCTCAGGTGCTTGCTCTTCTACATGGGGCAGGGGCAGAACCTGTTTCCTTATTACTCTTGTGAGCAGACACGCCCCTTAGTTACACTTTTCCACCACTGTCCAGCATCAACATTTCCTCGCTGTGGGCACAGAACACTGACTTGCTCGCTCATGGTATATGGGGCGGGCGTGGGCCCATTTCCCCACCTGCTCCTTTCTCTGTACCTGTGTAGTGCTGAGAGCAGATCGGCCTCATTCATTCACTGACATCAGTGTGGCAGAGTCCTTGTGCGCGACAGGCCACCTGATGCTATCCTCTTAACCCGGACAGCCCAGGATGTCTGAGGCAGCAGACCACCCTATCTAGCCCCAGGGCGAGCTGCCCCACGCCTCAGGCTGTGACTTTTTCCCAAGCCTGTGACACGCCAAGAGTGCCTCTATCCGGGCCGCACTTCTGGTGCAGCCTGGGGCTTACAGAACCTTTGGGCCCATCCAGACTAGCCCCTGGGAAAGCCAACATGCTTCACAAGCTACATCTTTCTCCTGTGTCTGGGACACGCCGGGAAGATCTTCAGCCAGGCCACACCTCTGCCACAGCCAGGGACTTGGTCCCCCTACAGGCCCAGAAACTCCTCTCTTCCCCGTTGGGCTGCACTTGGTAACATGGCCCCTTGACCATTCTCTCCCGGGGCCATCCCTCCTGAGACAGCCTGGGTAATTGGCATTGTCTTCACCCTGGTGTTATATCCTGGCCTGGCCCATTCATACAATGAAGAGCAGACAAGGGGTACGTCTTAACTCCTTTATTTCGTAATGCATACTGCCTTGCTTCCCGCTCTTCCCCTCCCTACACTCTTCCCCCTCCCCTCCCGTTTCTGGTTTCACTTTCCTTAAAGGGGCAGATGCCCTTTACTTCACAACACCCCCACTTACTTATCATGGAAGTTCGTGCCTACATTTCTTCAATGAGGCGGGCAGGCTTCCTCGATAGTCACTGGGGTTGACCAGGCGGGTCACCGTGGTCCCCGTCCAGCACATGTGGCAGAGGGTCCTCAGGCAGTTCTGTGGGTGTCTCTTGGGTTTCTGGTTCTTCTTCTTCCAGGGGTGTATTTTCCACCGGGTCCTCCTAGAACTTCTTTCGGAAGAATGATGCATTCCTTGTGATTTCACAGTGATCTCCCACAGCGGTGATCATCGGCCCTTTTACTTCAGTTACCACGAGGGGATCCGGTCTATATCGGAAATCGGTCTTCCTGTTCTGGGCTTGTCTGACGAGCACAATTTCAACTACGGGTATTTGTGGTTCTCTGGCTCTCCGTTTCTGGTCGGCCCACTCTTTGGCTTTCTTTCTTTTCTCGGCTTTGCGCCTTTGTATTTCAGCGTCTTCTGCCGGGGTGTAGTCTTCTAGCTGTAGCAGTCTGGGCCGTGGTTTGTATAGGATCATTTGTTCTGCTGGGGTCTAGCCAGTCACTTCGTGGTGTGTGTGCCGATAGCTTCTTAGCATTTGGGAGATGGCTTGGGGCATTGATGTTTGGTCCACTGACGCTTTTTGGCGCGTCCGCTTGAGGTTGACCATTAAGCGATCCACCATGCCATTTGCTTTGGCCATAGTGGCGTGATCCTCTGGTGGTGGAACCCCAGGTGTGCTGCAAACTTACTGAATTCCTGCCCTGAACGGCGCCATTGTCTGTATTCACGATGTTGGGGACTCCCCATTCACTGATCAGTTTGTCTACCACGGCTACGACTTGATGGAATGCCGTCGATTGCACGTGTTTTACAAGGGGAAACCTTGTGTACTCATCAATGGATACCAGGAGGTAGCCTCCTTCTTCCAGCGGGCCGTAAAGGTATAGTGCTACCTGTTGCCAGGGTCCCTAAGGAAGGGGAACTGTCTGGAGTGGGCACGGGGGCGAGCTCACTGCATTTATTTGTCATGGGTCACAGTGCTTCAGCGTGTCCTCCACTATGGTGTCCATGTGTGGAAACCAGACCTGATTACGTAGCACCTTCTTGGTGTTGGCTATGCCTCAGTGTCCCTCATGCGCAATCATGACGAGGGGTTTCCTGAGGCTTTTGGGGGCGACTAGTCTGTTTCCTCTCAGTAACATTCCTTGGCTTGTCGTGGCCAGTTCCCCATGTATCTTCGCCATTCTCAATAGGTCTCTTCAGTCAGCTCCCTCCCCTCACTTGGTTCCAATGGGTACCTGTCGCCGCCTGTTGTTGTTTGTTAGTTGGATAGCTGCCCTTATTGTGGGGTCGGCGCGGCTGCGTTCCACAAATTGTTTCGTCGTGACTGCTGGGGGAAGGGTGTTCAGGGACAGGTAGGCGATATATTGTTCAGCTTTGCCTTGCATCTCATTGTCTGGGTTTTTGTCTGGGTGCCTTGATAGGTAGTCGGCCGAATTGGCTCCGCCTCCTGGTTTGTGGATGATGGTGTAGTCATATTCCTGGAGGCAAATGCTCCACCGTTCGATGCATGGCGGCATCTTGATCTTGGGGTTTCGGAACAGGGCCAGCAGGGCTTGGTGGTCAGTGACCAACACAAAGTTCCTGTCAATGACGAAATGGGGAAACTTCTCCACGCCCAGACTGCTGCCAAGCTCTCACATTCCGGCCTGCAAGTAGGCCTGCTCTATGGGATTCAATGCTCAGCTGGCGTATGCGACCACGTGCGTTTCCATGTTCTGTTGTGGGTTGATCTGGGCCAAAATGGCTCCATGGCCCACTGGGCTGGCGTCCACCATTATTTCTGTGTCCCACTGTGGGTTGAAGTACGCCAGCTGGCGGTTGTTTGCTAGCTCTTGTTTGATTTTGGAGAACGCGTGTTGGCACTGTTCCTCCCATATGAATGGCTGGTCTTTCTTAAGTAGTTGTTGTAACGGGTTGGTGAGTGTTGCGTAGTGGGGGAGGTACCGTGCTCAGTACCCTGCCATGCCCAAGAACTAGTGCAGTTCGGATACATCTCTCTGGCTTGTGAGGTTAACGATGGCGCTGTTCTTGTCCGGGTCTGCTCTGATGCCTTGGTCTGAGAAGATGTGCCCAAAAAAGCATAAACTGTGTTTGTTGACTTCACATTTGGGGCCGTTGAGTGTGAGGCCGGCCTCCTGAAGCATGTGGCATGCATGCTTCAACACCTCATCATGCTGGTCCTGTGTTACTCCAAAGACCAGGATGTCGTCGCTGTAGTTAAAGGCATTAGTCACTGGGCTGATGAGTCTTTGAATGGTTTCCTGAAAGATTTCAGCTGCCGATGAAATTCCGAAATCTAACCTTTTGTAGCGGAAGAGGCCTTCTTGCGTTGTGAATGTCATATCGGTCTGGACTCAGGAACAATCACCAACTGGTGGTAGCCCTGGTTCAGGTCTAACTTTGAAAACCTGGTGGCCTGGTTATTGGACTGCGTTCCAATAAAACGCACCGTTAGTATCCCGCAAACCAACAGAACTAATCCAAATACCAATGGTAAACCAACCAAATGTGTACAAAATCCCACGCATGTAGCACCTAAAAGAAACCAAACACTCAAATGACTACAAGATCCTATGGTCCAAACCTCCAAAAATGTTGTACAACCCTGAAATGTCAAGGTAAAACAGGCCCATAAATATCCAATCCACTCAACAAAACAACCACACACACACAGACACACAGACACACACAGGCACAAACACAGACACAAAAACACACAGACACAGACACACACACCCTTCCCCTACCCCTCCATAACAGGCATCCAAAACCTAGACACAAAACCCTGAGGACAAAGCACAAATGTCACACAACATGCAAATTGCCTCCACACAAGAACTGCAATAATTGCTTACTTAGTCCCCTAACGTAGAACCTCCTGGAATCCACGAACCAGGCCCACAAATCTGGATCAATTTGCATCAAATTCATGGAAATGTATCGACCATTTGAACACACAACCTCTGCAAACCAGTCAACCCTTAAACACACATCGCCATCTTGGAGCGCTTAATGATCATCTGTCTTTACCTTGCGTTGTTGATCCCCATGTCCTGTAATGCAGTTCAAACACCCACTATCTGCTGGAAATACACCTTCAGAACGTACAGCTCCTTGCTGTGGAGTGGGAATGCGTGCAGCCTGACCCCGGCTCCTACACCGTAGACACGGTTCATCTTTCATGTACTAACCAGATGCGGTCACGTGACAAGAACACAAACACCACACAGCCGTCGATCCAGCTACACACATCATCATTAGCCCTTTGACCAGGGGAGAGAACAGAGCCTCATCATGCCCAAACCTCCCACATCTACGTCCTCTGTCCCAGAGGACTGGGGTGCCTTGATGCCCCGACGATCACTGGCAGTGATGGTCACTACAGCCGCCTGCCTCCATGTGCTGCAACCACTACAAGAAAGTTACTGACCACTCGGCCCACAAAATCACCTCCGGGGGTGTCCCCAACTGCATCCACCAGCTCTGCCGGCTCCCACCTTCTCCAGTTCCTGCACCGCCCATCCGTTTCCTGCAGGCGCTCACAGGCTGGCGTTGCTCGTTCCAGATCCTGCCTCTTGGGTCCCTGATGCCACAAAACACCTCCTGGCCCTGCTGCAGTGGATCTCCCTGGTCTTGGCCATGACTCCACCTGCAAGCCCCTCAACAGCGCCACTCATGCCGCCAGGCCCGCGAGCCTCGGGAAACGTTCTCCTCCGCCCTTGCCAGCAACCAGCCTGGTCCTTGCTGACACACTACCAGACGGCGCCTGCCATCTCCTACTAGCCCTCCTGCCGGCTCCCCAGGGGCACGGATGATCTTCCTTTGGGGAAAAGTGATCCGTCCAACAGCTGCTCCCCCACACAGCTTCCAGTCTTTCCACACCAAACTAAAGACCACCTCATCACCAAAATGTAGAATCCGGATTCTTCCAGTAAGTAAGTAGCAGGACAGTCAGTCCAGAGTAAGGTAAGTGCCTTTATTCCCGTATACAGGACATCACCTTAAGTATAGTATAGAACAGAATATCACTGGACATCCAGCACCCCAGCCAGGTCCTTTCTGTCACAAGTCTCTCCCCTTCTCATCTGTCTTTCCTTGCTTGCGACCTTCTTTGAAGATTTCTTACGCACGGTCCGGGATTTGTAGAGACTCGTGTGCTGGTCGTCTGGTTCCAGCGTGGGATAGTGGTCCTACTCCAGGAGGCGGTCGGATGTCCAGTACCAGGAACCAGGAAGGAGATTAAGTCAGAGCTCGGTGGCACGGAACGCTGTGACTCGAGCGCAGGCAAGGATCCTGGAAGAATAGTAAGGTAAGTTCGAGGAAAGGAAAAGGAGGAAGTAGATTCAAGGAATCGGGGAAACAGGACTAGGATGGAAGTTCCAAGCGAACTTCGTCAACACACGTCAGACTGCTCCGAGCGGTAGCGTTGAGACACACAGAGCTGCGGGGGGGTGTCTGCTTTGTAGAATGTCGAACGTAGTGCGTAAAGACTGGAAAGCTGCGTTCCGCACCAAACGGCCATGTTGGAAGGATCACGGAATTCAGTCCTCTATGGGTCAGGGACCATGAAGTCCAGAATGGGCACAGGCAGTGGTTCATGACAGTATGCCTCCTCCGAAACCCAGCTCCTCTGGGTTTGCCTGGGTGGATGAGATGGTATCTTCGTATCAGCCGGGATGCATTCATATAGTTCCCAGGTGCGCTCACTGGGAGGATACCCTTGCCACTCGACCAAATACTGTAGTTGACCTCGTCGGTACCTCGAGTCACAAATTCTGGAGACCTCATATTCGAGTTGGTCACTGATAATCACTGGGGTGGATCTTGGACCAGTTCGAGAGGGCTGAACATAAGGTTTTAACAAAGAAGTGTGGAAGACTGGATGAATCCTTTTCCATGACTCTGGTAGTCAGAGTCGAAAAGCCACTGGATTAACAATTTCCTTTATAGAAAAGGGTCAGTAATACCTGGGAGCCAATTTATTTGGTTGTAGGTGCAGAGGAAGTTGTTTTGAGTATAACCAGACCTTATCGCCAATTGAATAGGAAGGCCCAGGCCTTCTTTTGGAATCTGCATATTGTTTCACATCTCTTCGGCCTTTTTCTAGGTGTTCCTTTGCTTCTTTGTGCACATTGATTAGTGTTTCAATCCAGGAATCAACCGCCAGAACTGGGGTAGGATGTGGGAGAACGGACGGTAGGACTGAAGGATGAAATCCTTGACTATAGAAGAAAGGACTGGTCTTGATAGCAGAATGATCCGAATTGTTGTATGCGAAATCGCCCACAGGTATTAAGAGTGACCAATCATCCTGGACTTTGGTGGCGAAACAACGAAGATACTGTTCCAGGGTTTGGTTTACTCGTTCAGTAGCACCATTGGTCTGTGTGTGATAACCCGAGGACAATGCACGCTGAATTCCCAATATATGACATAGCTGTTTCCAGAACTGGGATATGTACTGGGGTCCTCTGTCGGAAATGATTTTGGAAGGTAATCCATGAAGCCGGAATATGTGTTCTAGGAAAATCCCGGAGAGCTCAGATGAGGATGGTAGTTTGTATAGAGGCGTAAAATGAGCCATATGTTGTAACGCTCACCTGGTTCCCACGGAGGCGCGGCGTCGAAGGCGCAGAACTCTGAAGATGGACAGGAAGGGCCCCTCTATTCTGGCTTCCCTGGCTCGTTGGATACCCTCCTGTGCGTGAAAAGGGAGTATTACCAACTGTGGAACAATGCTCAAGCCTCCCACTCCCTTCCAACCCTCCACGATACCTCCTCCACGATTCCCCGTGAAGCCTCACCTTAGGGTTTGGAAGGATGAGCTCTCCATCCTGCTTCTGATGCAGGGGCGCGTTGAAACCCAGTTACTTCACTGGATTGAGGATTGATGGGAGTTCACGTAAGCTTGACTGTTCAGGTAAGGTGCTGAAAAGTTCTGTTCAAAAGTTCAAGCTTAATAATAATGTTCGTTGTCTAATTGCAGCAAGCGCTAATGCTTATGTCTTTTTCCCCTTAGGGGCCGGGGTTCGGAGTGCCGGAGATATGGCGCCGACCCGAAGTGAAACAGTTCTGGATGAGCGCTCAGGTAATGTCTTTGCATTCGCTCATTCAATGTCTTTGTCTTTTTTCCCCATAGGGGCCGGGGTCCGGAGATGCCAGGAAGCGGCAGGACCCGAAATGCAGGGGGAATAATCCAACAGGTAAGACTTAAAAGGAAACTGAGCTTTCCTTATTCCTTTTCTCCCTCTCACCTTTGTTCTTGTCTTTTTTCCTCTAGGCGCCGGGGCATAGCTGAATCCGGAAGATCGCTGCTGAAGATGGAAGCGCCTTGCAAAGGTGAGTAAAATGCAGCGCTGCAGCGATCGAAACGAAATGCCTTTAAAATGATGTCTTCCTTTTCAGGGCCGTTGGAGAAATGACTCCGGGATGCAGATTTAGCAGGTAAGGGCTTTTCTTCTCCTATTCTCTTCCTTTCTCCCCTTGCAGGTGTTCCAGGGTGCTGGCAGGCGTGGCTGAAGTCAGGATGCAGGAGCTGACACGGTGAGCATCCAGCTGCTAGGTGCAGAACAACGCGAAGCATGTGTGGCTGTTCGGGTGGGGTTTAAATAGCCTTGGAAGAAGTTCCTGGTATGTATCCTTCCACCAATCAGGTATGTATCCTTCCCCGACCACACCCGGGTGGTGAAGTAGTCCTACAGGTTAAGTAGTCCCATTCAGGCCTCAAGAGGGCCTAGATGAAGCAGCAAGGTCTGCATCAAGTAAGTGTGCACCCAAGCACTTAAACACATATCCTCTTCTATAAGCCTGGCGCCTAAGACGCCAGGACTGGGGTCCGCTATGAGCCTGGCGCCTAAGGCGCCAGGACTGAGTCCAAAGGGCCCCGACTTTGGCCCGCTGAGACTTCCCTGGGGAAAATGATGTCTGCCTCTGGGGTTGCTGGGCCCGGCCTGGCTCCTTAGAGGTAGGCATCATGACAGTACCCCCCCTCAAGGCCCCTCCCAAGGTCTTTTCCTCCGGAGGTTTTGGTTTGTGCGGGAATCTTCGATGGAATCTTTGAATTAATCGTGGTGCGTGAACATAGTTACTGGGTTCCCAAGATCTTTCCTGAGGTCCATATCCTTTCCAATCAACAAGATAGAAGAGTTTCGACTTAACTATCTTGGAATCTAAAATGTCTTTCACTTCGAATTCTAATTCTCCATCAATTTGGACAGGGCCTGGGGGCTCAGACAGTCTGGTTCCAGGTTGTACTGGTTTTAGAAGAGATGCGTGAAAAACGGGATGAATCCGCATGTTGGATGGTAAATCGAGTTTAAAGGCCACTGGGTTGATAATAGCTTTGATGGGGTAAGGCCCAATGAATCTGGGATTAAAAGTTCGCTGACCCTTGAGGGGTAGATGTTTAGTTGCTAGCCATACCTGATCTCCTACTTGGTAAGGAGGAGTTTTACTTCGGTGCAAATCAGCGTTTTCTTTATACTTTTTCTTGGCTTGCTGTAAGTGGGTTGTAGCTTCTTTGAAGGCTTGGGTTATTGTGGAATGTGGGTGATTTACTGCAGGCATCTCCAGGGTCAGAGGTGGATCTAGGTCAGAGGTCCGAGGATGGTGACCATACAGGGTATAAAAAGGAGTCTGTCCGGTTCCAGAATGCACTGAATTGTTGTATGCATATTCTGCAATCCAAAGGATGTCCTTCCAATTCAACTCGGATTGGTGTAACATGCACCGCAGATATTGCTCGAGAGTCTGATTGGTTCTCTCGGTTTGTCCGTCGGTCTGGGGGTGGTGGCTGGTGGATAACCGCACGTCTATTTGTGCTAGTTGGCAACATTTCTTCCAAAAGTGGGAGATAAATTGACTTCCACGGTCTGAGACTGATATGGAAGGGAAACCATGTAACCGCACTATATTTTCCATAAATTCCTTGGCCAAGGTGGAAGCTGACGGCAATCCTTTTAAAGTGATAAAATGGGCCATTTTGGAGAATAGATCCACTATTACGAGAATCGTGTTGTAACCACCACAAGGAGGCAGGTCAGTTATAAAGTCCATTGACAAGGTGTGCCAAGGTGCTGGTGGAATGTCCAAAGGTTGAAGTAGGCCGGCTGGCCTTTTCTTTTGACTCTTATTTTGGGCACAGATTCCGCAAGACAACACAAATGACTTTATGTCTTTTCTCCAAGAAGGCCACCAGAAGTGGCGTTTGATCTTTTCTTCTGTTTTCGCGATACCGGGGTGTCCTTCCATTAATGATTCATGATGACGGGCAATGACAAGTTCCTGCAATTCTTTACTTGGCAGAAATAACCGCTCTTGGAAGTAGGGTAAATCATCCTTAACGGTGTAGTGAGGACCCTTTTGACTCCATTCAAGTAAGGCAGAAGAGTCAAAAAGCTGTTTTACTTGAGCTTGGATGTCCTCAATGATTTGCAATGAAGTCAAGCCCAGAATTCTTTGTTCCGGTATGATTGGCACAGGTTCTAAACTCGAATTGGGTTCTTCCATGCCTATCCGGGATAAGGCATCTGCCTTACCATTCTTGCAGCCAGGGCGATAGGTAATTACAAAATCAAATTCCGCAAAGAATAAAGCCCATCGGAGTTGTCGCGAAGATTGAGCTTTGGCCGTCTTTAAATACTGCAAATTTCTGTGGTCCGTAATTACGGTGATGGTGTGTCTTGCACCGAGAAGATAGTGACGCCAAGCCTTGAAAGCTGATTTAATAGCCAGTAGTTCTTTGTCGGTAATTGCGTAATTGAGTTCAGGTGGAGAGAATTTTCTGGACCAAAAGGCTACAGGGTGTAGTTGGTTAGTTTCTGGGTCTCTTTGCGACAGGACAGCTCCCATGGCCGAACTGGATGCATCGGTTTCCACGATGTAAGGGAGATCTGGGCGCGGGTGCTTCAATACAGGTGCAGAGGTGAATTTGGTTTTCAGGTCCTGAAAGGCTTGTTCAGCCTCAAGAGTCCATTCAAAGCGTTTATTTTTCTTTAGGAGAGCTGTGATGGGTTGAACAGTTCGAGAAAATTCCGGGATGAACCTTCGATAGAAATTGGCAAAGCCAAGCATGCTTTGCACTCCCTTCACAGAGCTAGGAGATGGCCATTTGAGAATGGCGTCCACTTTCCGCGAGTCCATTCGGATTCCTTGAGGTGTCAGGATGAATCCGAGAAACTCCACTTCTGTGGTATGAAAAACGCATTTTTCGAGCTTGGCAAATAATTTGTGCTGGCGCAATTTCTCAAGAACTGCCCTAACATGGTTTCTGTGATCAGATTCTGAGGAGGAATACACCAGGATGTCGTCAATATAAACGATGACACAAACATCGATAAGTTCCCGAAGAACATCATTCATGAAGTACTGAAAGGCGGCAGGTGCGTTGCACAAACCGAAGGGCATTACTTGATATTCGAAGAGCCCAAATTTGGTGCGGAATGCAGTCTTCCACTCGTCGCCCTCTTTTATACGTACCAGGTGGTAAGCTCTTCGGAGATCTAGCTTGGTGTACACACGAGCATCTTTTACTTGGTCGATAAGCTCAGGTATCAGGGGCAAAGGGTAACGATTCTTAATCGTTATATGATTTAGGGCGCGTTAGTCAATACAGGCCCTAAGGTCTCCTTCCTTTTTAGGTACGAAGAACAAAGCGGAAGAGACTGGTGACTTTGATGGGCGAATGAAACCATTGGCCAGGTATTGATCCAAATACTGGCGCAAATGCAGGTTCTCAGGTTCAGTAAGAGCATAAATCCTACTACAAGGTAGTTGTGCATTGGGTACCAAGTCGATTTGGCAATCGTAAGATCGATGGGGAGGTAAGGTGTTAGCCTGCTCTTTCTGAAAAACGTCTTGGAATTCTTGGTATTCAGATGGTAGCTGTACAGGGGTGGAAGTTACAGAGGCTAGACCCATAGCTGGATTCCTTGGGTAACAGGTTGGTTCACAATCAGGAAAAGTTATCTTCTTTGCTCGCCAGTCTATTCTCGGATTATGTGTTTCTAACCAAGGGATTCCAAGAAGTACTTGAAATTGTGGGGCCTTGATCACATCAAACACGATTGCTTCCCGATGTCCGTCCTGACCCACCAGAGTGATTTCAACTGTGGAATGCGTTACAGGCCCTGAGGCTATTTCGGTTCCATCAACTGTAGTAATTACATCTTGGGTTACTTTCGGGCGGAGAGGAAGCTTAATCCTGGAAGCCAATTCACGGTCTATGTAATTTCCAATAGCTCCACTGTCTATGTATGCTTTTATAGCATGCAACTGCTGAGGCTGTTTTGGGTTCACAAGCACCATTGGCATGACAAAATGCGAGGTCAAAGAGTTTGTTTTCAAGCTCGGCAAGCGGACCCCTACGCTTGTCGGGCTAGGTCGTTTCCCGAACCAGGTGTCAATAACTCGTTATCAGTGGCTCCAACCACCTTCTTGGGTGGTTTAACTGGACAACTTTGAAGAAAGTGACCGGAAGTTCCGCAATACAGACAAAGTTGCATTTGTCGCCTTCTCTCTCGTTCCTTCTGCGTTAATGGTCCTTTAACACTGCCAATTTGCATAGGTTCGGAAACGTCAGTACTCTTGGAGTTAACGTGGGTCTTGATAGGTACTCTGGTTTCATACTTGAGCCGATCTGCTTTTCTATTTTGAAGTCTGTGATCAAGTTGAACCACTAAGTCTATGTAGTCTGCGCAGGCCTGGGGTGGATCTACTATCTGAGCTATAACATCTTTAAGCTCTCCGCGCAGGCCTCGATGAAACAATGTGATCCTTTTATTTTCAGGCCATCCGGTTTCCACAACTAGTCTATTAAAGGTGGCGATATAGGACAAAAGATCCTGATTACCTTGTCGTAAGGATAGCAGCTCGTTGTCAAGGGCCTGTCCCTGCGAGTGTCGAGTGAACAATCTTTCCATGCTGGCCTGGAAGCCCTGGAAATCCCGGAGAATGGGATCATCCTGATTTACCAATGGAATAGACCAATCGGCAGCACAGCCACTGAGGTAAGATAGTACAAAGGCTACTTTGGTCTGGTCGTTGGGGAAGGCCCCGGGCCTGCATAAAAAGTGTAAACGGCATTGGTTCATAAAAACGGCATATTTCTTGGGATCCCCCGCAAAACGTTCCGGTGGGGCCAAAGGCATGTGTCCAGGTAGATTGATTTGTACCGGGTTATTCAAACCCATTGTTGTAGAAATATCTCCGGAAACAGGTAAAGGAGTGTGCTCTGCCTGGCCCTGCAATAACCTTTTGGCCAGATCATCAGTTCTTTCCTTGGATAGGATTAGTTCCCTTCTGAGAGCATTAGTCTCCTGGCGGGCTGAGTGCACTTCTGCCCGTAATTCCCCTAAAAGATGGGCCAGCTGATCTGTCTCGGAAGTCTCCATAGCGCCCAGGTGGGAAATTGTGGTAAGGCTTCGCGTTCTGTAACGCTCACCTGGTTCCCACGGAGGCGCGGCGTCGAAGGCGCAGAACTCTGAAGATGGACAGGAAGGGCCCCTCTATTCTGGCTTCCCTGGCTCGTTGGATACCCTCCTGTGCGTGAAAAGGGAGTATTACCAACTGTGGAACAATGCTCAAGCCTCCCACTCCCTTCCAACCCTCCACGATACCTCCTCCACGATTCCCCGTGAAGCCTCACCTTAGGGTTTGGAAGGATGAGCTCTCCATCCTGCTTCTGATGCAGGGGCGCGTTGAAACCCAGTTACTTCACTGGATTGAGGATTGATGGGAGTTCACGTAAGCTTGACTGTTCAGGTAAGGTGCTGAAAAGTTCTGTTCAAAAGTTCAAGCTTAATAATAATGTTCGTTGTCTAATTGCAGCAAGCGCTAATGCTTATGTCTTTTTCCCCTTAGGGGCCGGGGTTCGGAGTGCCGGAGATATGGCGCCGACCCGAAGTGAAACAGTTCTGGATGAGCGCTCAGGTAATGTCTTTGCATTCGCTCATTCAATGTCTTTGTCTTTTTTCCCCATAGGGGCCGGGGTCCGGAGATGCCAGGAAGCGGCAGGACCCGAAATGCAGCGGGAATAATCCAACAGGTAAGACTTAAAAGGAAACTGAGCTTTCCTTATTCCTTTTCTCCCTCTCACCTTTGTTCTTGTCTTTTTTCCTCTAGGCGCCGGGGCATAGCTGAATCCGGAAGATCGCTGCTGAAGATGGAAGCGCCTTGCAAAGGTGAGTAAAATGCAGCGCTGCAGCGATCGAAACGAAATGCCTTTAAAATGATGTCTTCCTTTTCAGGGCCGTTGGAGAAATGACTCCGGGATGCAGATTTAGCAGGTAAGGGCTTTTCTTCTCCTATTCTCTTCCTTTCTCCCCTTGCAGGTGTTCCAGGGTGCTGGCAGGCGTGGCTGAAGTCAGGATGCAGGAGCTGACACGGTGAGCGTCCAGCTGCTAGGTGCAGAACAACGCGAAGCATGTGTGGCTGTTCGGGTGGGGTTTAAATAGCCTTGGAAGAAGTTCCTGGTATGTATCCTTCCACCAATCAGGTATGTATCCTTCCCCGACCACACCCGGGTGGTGAAGTAGTCCTACAGGTTAAGTAGTCCCATTCAGGCCTCAAGAGGGCCTGGATGAAGCAGCAAGGTCTGCATCAGGTAAGTGTGCACCCAAGCACTTAAACACATATCCTCTTCTATAAGCCTGGCGCCTAAGACGCCAGGACTGGGGTCCGCTATGAGCCTGGTGCCTAAGGCGCCAGGACTGAGTCCAAAGGGCCCCGACTTGGGCCCGCTGAGACTTCCCTGGGGAAAATGATGTCTGCCTCTGGGGTTGCTGGGCCCGGCCTGGCTCCTTAGAGGTAGGCATCATGACATATGTGTGAACAAATCAATGGTAACCATTATATACGTGTAACCTCTGGAAGAAGGTAGTTCTACAATAAAGTCTGTGGCAATGAATTCCCAGCGTCTTGTTGGTAGTGCTGGTTGGTGTAGGAGACCTGCTGGTCTTTTATTGTCATGTTTGTTCTGATTACAGACTGCACAAGTATGGACATGGATCTTGATGTCATCCTTCATCCTTGGCCACCAAAACTGTCTTTTTATAAGATGGAGGGTGTTGGTTATGCCACGGTGTCCTCAATGAAGAGTATCATGGCATAGGCTTGTGATCTTTTGCCTCAGTCCAGGAGTAGGGATGACCAGTCGATTGTCCTTGAAGAGATATCCATCCTTTGATTTGAGATTCCACCGATTGTTCTTCTTAAACTCCTTTCAGGGGTCAGAAGACTGAGTTTGGGCTCAAATATCCTCCAGGAGAGTGATTGCTTGAGCAACAAATATTGAGTTGGGAAACATTTTAGGAAAGGTCTGGTCCTCAAGGGTTTCGTAATCAGGACGTCTGGATAAGGCATCAGCAATAATGTTATGTGTTCCAGGAAAATTATGGATTTGAAATTGGTATTGGGTCAACGGGCTTGGCGACTGTTTCGACATTCAACAGGACTTGAAGATTCCGATGGTCTGTGCGGACTTGTACCAGGTGTTTGGCTCCCAGAAGGAGATGACGCCATTCAGTGAAAGCTTGACGAATGGCTAACAATTCCTTCTCCAGGATGGAATAATGATTTTCACTGGGAGTCAAGGTGCGGGAGAGATAGGCGATGGGGTGTTCCAATTTGTCGCCAAGTCCCTGTTTCAGGACTGCCCCGATGGCGTAGTTGGAGGCATCAGTTTCAACAAGAAAGGGTCGGTCAGTGTCAGGTTGAGCTAGGATGGGAGCTTGTGTGAACTCCGACTTCAACCGTTGAAATGCCGAATCTTGGGCTGAGGTCCACTGAAAGGGAGTATCTTTCTTTAATAGTGTGACAATGGGATGCACAATCTCAGAGAACGCGGGTATACATTTCCTGTAGAAGTTAGCAAGCCCCAGGAAGGATTGGATTTGTTTTACAGTGGTCGGAACAGGCCAAGATAGAATGGAGTCAACCTTGGAAGAATCCATCCCTATCCCCTCTGGGCTAAGAACGAATCCGAGATAGTGAACAGTTGATACATGGAAAAGACATTTCTCGGGTTTAGCCAGGAGCTTGTGTTCTCGTAAACGTTGTAAGATTGCCCTTACGTGCTCTTTGTGTTTCAGATGGTCCTTGGAGTAGATCAGTATGTCGTCTAAGTAAACAATGACGAAGAGGAACAACATATCAGAAAAGACCCGATCCTTGAAACGTTGGAAAATTGCAGGGGCATTAGCAAGTCCAAAGGGCATGACCAAGTATTCAAAATGGCCGAAGGGTGTTCTAAAGGCTGTTTTCCATTCGTCACCTTCTTTTATACGAATAAGATGGTAGGCACCCCTGAGATCAAGTCTTGTGAAGATGACTGCACCTCTCCCTGCTTCCAGGATATCTGAGATGACAGGCAATGGGTAACGATCCTTGAGAGTGCATTGGTTAAGGCCACGGTAATCCAAACACAGCCTGAGCTCCTTGAAATCCTTCTTAGGAACGAAGAAAAGGGAAGCGCCCGCTGGGGACTTGGATGGTCGAATAGTTCCATTTTCCAAGTTGGTGTCCAGGTATTCCCAGAGGGCCCTTTTTTCTGGTTGTGACAAAATAAACATTCTTCCGAAACGTATCACGGCTGAAGGTTCAGTGTCAATGGCACAATCCTCTGGTCTGTGGGGGGGCAGAGCTTGACCAATTGTTGTTGAGAATACATCTGCGTATGCCTGGTAGGCCCTTGGAATCTGGATAATGTTAGAGACGGTGACTGGAATTTGCTGAGTTTCTTGAGAGTCTTCAGAGGAACTTGGTAAAGTGATTGGGGACAAACAGTGGAACATACAATGTTCTGAACCAAGAAATAAGGAGCCTGCCGCCCAGTTGATATAGGGGTTATGTTTCTGCAACCAGGGCATGCCTAGAACCATAGGATAGTGAGCAGATTTTATGATATCAAATTTGATCCTTTCTTGATGGTGATTTATAGAAAGTAGAATCTCTTTGGTTTGAAGGGTTATGGGTCCTGAAGATAAGGGTGTCCCATCAATAGCTTCAACAGGTTGCCTAGTCTCTCGTGTTTCGTGGGGGATGTTGTGACTAGTGACCCAATCATGATCTATGAATATGCCCATGGCTCCGCAATCCACTAGTGCCAAGATGGGGTAGGATTCTTTCTTGGAAGGCGATAGGAATGCCTGTAGAATCACAAGATTGTTTTGTCTAGGAGAGTTCAAGGAAGGAATTGATGAGGAGCAGACACCTTTCTCCTGTAACTGTACCCCATCTCGGATCGGGAGCTTGCGTTTCCCGAATGCCCTGGTGGAGCGATAGGGTAATCTCTCCCACAAGGTGTTTATCGGAGGCGCAGTACATGCACAGTCCAGTGTGAATCCGGCGCATCCTTTCTTGTGGAGTAATGGGTCCACGGAAGGCCCCCAGTTGCATGGGTTCAGGATCTGGGGTTGGAGAAGCTGCGGGCTCTGGTCTGTATGTATGGTCTGTGGCAGCCTTTTGAGATGTTGACTTAGACTTTCTTTTCTCTGCCTTTCTTTCCTGGATTCAAAAGTCAATTAGTAGGGATAGGTCCATGAGGACCTGGAAGGAGCTTGGGCGAGCTACCCTGGCTAGCTCGTCCTTTATTTCTTCATTTAGGCCTCTTCGAAAGATGGTGAAGCTAGCTTCTTGGGACCAATCAGCCTCTTCTCTTTTACAAGTTGTTTAAAGCGGATCACATAGGTAAGCATATCCTGGGATCCTTGTTGAAATTCAAGTAGTCGTTCCTGAGCGCTGTAAACAAGCTCTGGGCGATCAAACATGGCTTTTAGGGCTTCCACGAATCCATCATAATCTCCTAGGAGGGCGTCGCCCGAATTGACTAGTGTGTTGCCCAGGTTAAGGCGTTACCGGTGAGGTGTGAGATCATAAACCCCACCTTGACTCTTGGGATAGAAAAGTAGTAGGGCTTGAAGGTGAAATGCACCAAACATGAGTTAAGGAAGGCACAAAGGCTCTTTGAAGAGCCATCATATTTGTCCACCACTCCTCCCAATAAGACACTTTCCTTAGTAGCAGAGTTACGCGACAAGACTAGCTGCTTTAAAGCAGTGTTCTCTGCCTTAAGGTTCTGGACTTCAGTGGTTAATTCCTGCATACCTCGCATGAGGACTTGAACCGCGGCTTCCATTTCTGAATTCGTATAGTTTTTTAGGCGTCTCAATCTGTCACAAGTCTCTCCCCTTCTCACCTGTCTTTCCTTGCTTGTGACCTTCTTTGAAGATTTCTTACGCACAGTCGGGATTTGTAGCTTGTGCTGGTTGTCTGATTCCAGCGTGGGATAGAGGTCCTACTCCAGGAGACGGTCGGATGTCCAGTACCATGAACCAGGAAGGAGATTAAGTCCGAACTCGGAGGCACGGAACGCCGTGACTCGAGGGCAGGCGAGGATCCCGGAAGAATAGTAAGGTAAGTTCGAGGAAAGCAAAAGGAGGAAGTAGATTCAAGGAATCGGGGAAACAGGACTAGGATGGAAGTTCCGAGCGAACTTCGGCAAAACACGTCAGACTGCTCCGAGCGGTAGCGTTGAGACGCGCAGAGCCGCGGGGGTCTGTCTGCTTTGTAGAATGTCGAACGTAGTGCGTAAAACTGCCAAGCTGCGTTCCGCTCCAAACGGCCATGTTGGAAGGATCACGGAATTCAGTCCTCTATGGGCCAGGGATCACGAAGTCAAGAATGGGCGCAGGCGGTGGTTCATGGCACTTTCCAATTTTCAATAGTGAAACACTCAGCACTAGGAACCCTTAACTTTCCACCCATGCAATATATTCCATAGTTGCACCATACATTCTGACCAGCAGAATACCAAACATGGGATAGTCATTTTTCAGGCATTGTCATAATGATCCTACCTGGCCATAATATGGCATCAGCTGAAAACTGGTGTTATTATCTGGGAATGTGATAACAGTAACTGGCAAATGCCTATTAAAGCCGAACCTAAAAAGAGGTCTTCCCTCTGTTTCTCGTTCACTATCAAGGAATAGAAGCTATTAATGTGATGAGTCTTTTACTTTCAAATAGTGTAATTAGTCTACTATCTGTTTTTTTAAGTTGCTCCCTGAGAGTTCTGTGACTTGAGTGGGCATGTTTCACATTGGCATGCAGTCTGCGCCTCTTTTTAGTTGGAATCGACACAGCGAACAGGCAAAAAGAGTCATCCTTAGATATTGACCCTAAAAGGCTTCCCAGGCAAGGCTGCCCTGGGTAGTTATGTGGTGTAGGAGACGAGCTGGTCACATGACCTTGTAGGCACCGATCTGTCCATGCCTCTCCATGGAAATGATGGCTGAATGGGGCATGCGTAATCATATGGAACATAGGCACAAATTAACCCGAATAGTAGCAAGTTACCGTGGCTCTGTGGAACCTTGGCATGTCCTCTAGAAATAACACCTCAGGTGTATGCCCACACCAGCACACGTTCAGTGAATACTTTGGACTTTAGACTTTCCATTGTGATGCATCCTGCAGAGTCATCACTGATTCCCGGTGATGATCTCCTCCTACATGGCCAGGGAACGGCAGGCGCAACCTCACCCTGGGGGTGGTACTATGAGGGAGGATCATGTGGGATGGGACGACTGCCGGGAGGAGGTGATGACTCCATTAGGTGAGATGCGGTGTCCCCCCACCCCTTTTGTGGAAAACCTTATGACACCTACACTTCTGATGGCATTCTGTCATTACATTCAGAAGTCCATTCATACCTCACACACATAACATCTCCTGTCTCTAATGTTTTTTCAAATAAAACCCTAACCAATATCAGTTTGGGAATCCTAGAAATCTTATGTACTCCAACCCCCATAAACCCTCAAGTACTGAGACGAGGAGGACGAAGAAGGAGTCAATGCAGACTGAAAGAAACAGAAATCTAACTGTGCAGACTAGTTGGTATGATGCAGCAGAAGTGTGCAGGACATTTAAAAATGGTGCCCGCACTTGGAAAAGAGAGAGAGGCAAAGAGGAAGGCAGATCCAGAGAAGGAAGTAGCACGGGGAAGGACCGTGTTGGAGAAAGCAGGCATTTCCAGGCAGACATTTGCAAAGACTTCCCAACCTGGTGCAAGGCCAAGAGAGACGCAGGAAGCACTGTGCGATAACTGTCAGAGGACTGGCAGCAGCAGCAACGCTACCAGAGCCAGGGCTGTGCCAAGAATCGCAAGTCTTGCCGGCAGGTGAGCGTGGAACAGTTCGGAACGCTGGAGGAGGGTCTGCAGTGCGAGGGAGGCAATCCCAGAGGGGAAACGTGATTGTAGCAATGTGCCACAGGTCAGGAAAGTGTTGTAATGTGTCTTGCTAGCTGAGTGGATGACATCACTGCTAAATGGAATGTAGTGATGTCAGTGTGAGTGGAGTGTTGGTGTGTTGTTATCTGAAGGGGGATTCTATGCTTGGCAGTTGGAGGTATGCTGACCTGGAAAGGACATGCCAATGTTTTGCCCCTGGCATTGAATTACAATAAATCTACTTAATAACTTACCTGCTGGCTCGGGTGTTCATCAGCTTCCAAGTTATTACACTGGCTACGAGGATGGGATCCTGTCGAGGAGGGGACAGTCTGAAGCCAGGAAACATTGCCCTCCAGTGATTCATGTCCCAGCACCAAGCTTCAGCAGGCAGATGTCCAGAGTTGTTTTACCTGGTCTGTACAGCTTCCTTCAGCAGGCCGGGTGGTGCTGAAGTGAGGAGCCTGGTCGGCACACAAGTCAGTGTGCAGTGTACATATCAGCCCTTCGGCGCACAGATCGGTGTGCAAGGCTGTTCAAGGCTCCTAAGTGCTGTTTGAACATTCTTTCACCAGTTCCGCATAATCCCGTGTGTGGGTGCAGCTTCAAGCCTTGTGGTACATTGTGTGGTTTGCGGGGTCCCAAAGAGAGTGGGGAGCTGTTTTGTGGTCTGGTGGCACACGGGTCAGTGTGCGGAGTTCCGTCATGGAGGACAGCGCTGTGAGCTGGTGTTGTTTCGTTTCCGAGGCCACTTGGTAATCCTACGCATGGTGGGCGAAGATGCGGTGAAGCAGATGTCAGGACAAAATCAGTGCCAATTAGAGTGGCGCCAAGTTGAAGGGGGGTGTCGGAGCATAGACGACAGTTTCCCCTGGTGGTTTAGCCATTCCGCGTTGTTGGCAGTGGCGGATGGCACCCAGCAAGAAGTTTCTGGGTGCCGCGGATCCTGGAGGGTTCGCCTCCCTTGGGTGGCTGGGGAGATGTTGCTCCGATACTATCTCAGAGCGAATGATGACGTGGTGCTCTGTGGGCCATGCGTTCCAGCGCCTGGAGCTGGAACGCGGAAGTATGGAATACCAGAGGAGTTTCCGGCTCACGTCATAGGTCAAGTTGTCCTCGTCATGTCATGCGTTCCAGCGTGAGCTGCTGGAACGCAAGGAGAGACTGTGCTGCGTTATGAGGACGCTGCGTGGCAACGACATTTCGGTTTGTCCTTTTTTTGCCGTTAGGTGTCCACATGATTGGGGCGTTGGCTACAATGAGGATTTGTCTGGCGTCGATGCCTGTGTGGACTGTGATGGGTCTTCTAATATTGTGTCGGCTACACGCAGTAGAGAGGATTTTCCGCACCGCAGGTGCATCAGCTCAAGTACTTTGGAGGAGTTGCCTGCCCCCTGTTATCGGAGTTGTGGAGGAGCGGGGACGCCGGAGCTATTGTGCTTTGTGTCACTGCGGACTGTTGCCATGAGATGGACGTTCCTGTCATGAAGAACACTTTTTCACTAGTGAGAAATATGTGTGGCTTGCCGGCTGTGTGTAGGGTGTAGTGTGTATGCATTTTGTGGGCCCGTGTGGGTGAGTGGATGCGCGCGTTGAATGTTGTATGGGTATGTGTCTGGATGTGCGTTTGTTACGTGATTCCGTATTAAATTGTATTGGCTGTGCCAGTGGGATTTTGTTGTGTAGGGGTGCATGATATGCCTAATGTTGCAATGTATTTTTATCAATAACAATTTTCTTCCAGGTGGACTGAACATTTTTGGGTTTGGACTTGTGGGTGGGGGCACTCACATGTTGTATCAGTAGTCATGTCTTGATTAATGTGCTTAAGGCCTAACCATGTTTTCTTTAAGAGAATGGGTTCCATTTGGCTTTGAATGGACTCGTGGGTGGGGGTGCCCGCGGGTGATTATGGTTTAACGGGAAGTCATTTCTATCCAATGGTGCTTTAAGACATTTATCATCCTAGCATGTGGAAGTCAATGTATCTTTTAGCAGATTCATATGTTGTTCGTGCCCGGGGGTGGCAGCCCTGGTGTCCTAAGGGGCAGACTAGGATGGGAGGATGTTTGTGCACTGAGGGTTGAGGAGTGTTAGGTAGTTATCTGTGAGGACGCTGGGTCGTGGCAGGACCTAGGTTCCAAGGGGCAGCTTGAAACAGGTGGAGGTGCGTAGTTTTTATTTTTGTTTCTCGAAGGTTGTCCGGTTCTGTTCATGGAAGGAGTGAGCCCTTTGTAGACTGCGTTGGGTTCCTCTCTGTTTTGTTATAAAGGGAGGAGTGGAAGTGGTGTAGAGTTGGGCGTAGGACTTGGTACAAGGGTTTGGTTGACACAGAAGGGTCATGTTGCCCAACGTGTTGGCACAGTTGTTAGTATTCTGGGGGTGCCATGTAAGTTTTATTGGGTTCTTATTCCTTTGGTGGAGCACTTTCCTGTTTCCTTGATCTTCTTTGGAGTGTCCGGGGTTTTGGTGTTCTCTGGGGGCAGTTTCTTGTCGCCAGTGGTGTTACTAGTTGTTGCATTACGTGCTGGCCACACGTACATTTAGGGGTTTTTGTCTGGTGGTGGTTTTGGTGTGATCTTTCTCTGTTTCCAACAAAGTAAAGGAGCGAGAAGTGTTGTAATGTGTCTTGCTAGCTGAGTGGATGACATCACTGCTAAATGGAATGTAGTGATGTCATTGTGAGTGGAGTGTTGGTGTGTTGTTATCCTAAGGGGGATTCTATGCTTGGCAGTTGGAGGTATGCTGACTTGGAAAGGACATGCCAATGTTTTGTCCCTGGCATTGAATTACTATAAATCTACTTAATAACTTACCTGCTGGCTCGGGTGTTCATCAGCTTCCAAGTTATTACAGAACGCTGCAAGACACCAGTGAGTCTGCAGGGGGGCCCCGGGGCGTTCCGACAGGCATGTAAGCAAATAAGAACATTTGAATACCACTAAATGAAGTAGAAAGCCAGAACTTGCACAAGTCCTCCGGTATGAGATGTCAATGTTGCGAAAGGTGGAGCAAGTATTACCACAAGCAAATAAATCCTAATGAACATATTCAAACGCAGAAGATGAGCAAGTCCCTATGTATGAGATGTCAATGTGGGGAAAGTTGGAGCAAGTATTACCTTGAGCCAATGAAGAAGAAGCACAGTGAAGTACATATTGAAAGAAAGTGAAGTTAAGAAGAAGTCCTGGTGGAAGAAGTGCCTCAGGCAGTGAGCATTTGGGGGAGAGATGCCTGGCAGAGAAGTATACCAGTGGATATACAAGACCCCAGAAAGGAATTCCTGGTGTCGGGAGTAGAACAGGCAATCCAGTCAGAGCATATGGAAGAATAATGCATTGTGGCTAGATACCTCGCAGGGGAGTACACCAGGGGATCTAGGCAGCTGATGAAAGGAACCCTGGTAAGCAGAACACCAGGCACTTTGAAGAGAATTAAGAACTTTAACATTGTAGGAAGATACCGGGCAGGAGAGTACACCAGGGGTTGTAAAGAACCTACTAAGGATTCCTGGCAGGAGAGTATACCAGAAGGTTCATGAAAGTTACAGAAAGAGACACCTTTGTCATCCTTAAGGAACTGTTGTTTGAAAAAGACACTTTTGCCATCCTACCTGAAATATCCAGGGGAAGGGAACCACCCTATGGAGCTATGGGTTTCTCCTTGGAAAAGGCTATTTATGTTGGAGTTATCTACTTGCTTTAATTGTGAACACTTTTTGGTCATACGTAGGTCAGAGCCTTTTTCCTTAAACTTTTTTTTTTTTAATATGTGGGTCAGATTAGCATATTTTGGACACAAGGACAGTTTATATAATTTTGACAACTTGGCAGAGACTGATCTTTCGTTTTAGTTTCCTCGGTAGGGTAACTCTGTTTAGGACAGGGACAGAAAGGCCTTTATCCAACCCTTTTATTTTAATAAAGATGTCTGATGTTGAAAACATTACAACTTTGTGTCCGCCTCTCATTTCTGATCCCTCATATAATGCACTTCTGTGAAACACTTCACAAACCTTAAGATAATTTATGAATGCTCAACAGTTATGATAACATAAGTGACGTTTTCTGCGTGTGTTCTGTTGACAATGCTGGAGAAAAGAAACGATTTGGCATTTGCTTTTTGTGTTCACCTTATGCCTTTCAAAGCATTTGAAATGTAGAGCCAAAGTTGTTGCTATCCAGTTGCATTCTAGAGGTGAGAGGCACGTACCCGTCCCCAGTTCATGCTATGATTGATAGCAAACCTCATCATCCGATCTTCTACTCCCACACAAGTGCTACAAGGTGGTCATGGGGCAATGTCTTTAGGCGTCTTACAAATCAGATAAATAAACAAGCATACGCGTGGCTATTATTGGAGCAGCTATGGACATTTAGCCCCCACAAGCCAAGGCATAGCCAGGATTTTCTAACAAGTGGGGCCTGAAGCTAATGTAGTTGGGCCCACCTCAGTGACATTAGCATATGTAAATGCCCACACAGCGCTGCTGAGTGGCCATTTTCCGTTTTTGTGTGTGTCTTGCCCGATCAGGCCCTACCTTGTCTACGCCTCCGCCCACAAGGTTCGTAAGGTGTGTGAAAATGCGCTCACAATTACATCATGTTATTTGTTAAGGGTTGCTTATCACTCATGCTTTGGAGATCAGTGCCTCACCTGCATTAGATGCATGGGACGAAACCGTTTGAAAGTCTATTACTGCCCGGTGAGCCAGGCACATTACCTGCTGCCATTAGTGGTATGCATTGTGGCAGCAGTGGCATCCTCCAAGATCATGCACGGGTGACGTGGAGCACATCTAGGGCCTTAGTATAGCTACACATCTGGTGCATGGAGTGACCATCACTTGAAGGGCTGTTGGTTTGCCATGCAGATTACACCGGGACTGCCACATGGTGCCTCCACATTTGCGCTACTTCTGGCTGGCTGCAAGCCAAAACCAAGATAGTCTCTAACCTCTGGCTGTACTACAGAAGCTTTGCCAGGTCAAGATGGCGGCTGGCATTTCTAGTTTTAATCCTCCGGTGAGTTTTATAATCCCTGGCTTTAAAAACAAAAAGCTTCAACAGTCCAGTGGATTGCATTGCATTGCTGCTGGGATTGCCTCTTTAGTTTTGATGTCCTCACTTTCCTGCTTGTTCTTTACCATTGCTATTTCTCTTTCTTCCTACTTCATCTTGTTACCAGTCTTGCAACCTCTTTCCAGTCCTGGTCTAATCTTTGCTCTGCCTATTTCACTGCCGGACTATTTACTGGACATCATACATCCTGCAACCTTTTCATTCTTGCTGACTTATGTCCATCATCAGTCTTGATGAAAGAGGATGTTGCCATCTGTTTATATTTCCTCTTGGAACTCCTGTTTGGTCCCATCCCCCACGCAGCGACGAGTCTATAGAGAAGGCTGCATCTATCATTTATGAGACGTACATTAAGCATACTCTTCTTTCCCGCCTGTAGTAGGTTCTGATGCCAATTGCACTCACCTGTTTGTGCTAACATTAGAACTACTTTAGCTATCTCCTGAGAAACAGACAAATGGTAGCAGCCTCTTAAACTATAACATTAGACCTGCCTCTGGCCACCTAGGTTCTGGGAAGTATGGTGATTGCACAGATCAGATTCCAGATTTTGGAGGTAATGAACACAAGGATACATGGCAATATACACAATTGTCTGGGCCGCAAAGAATCCTATTGGATTGACAGACTGGACTCTTTAACGGCTGAGGGTATTAATGATGAACACAACCGGGCATGCTTCCTGTGAACAATATCCTTACCTATCTTTCCTGTATTGATTAGATGATTGACATGCAATCTGCCTGTCTTCTGTGATGTTTGATATGTTTTCTGTCCCTCACGGTTTTTGTTTCTCAGTAATTTTTGTCTAGTGGTTCCTTTTCAGACTGCATTGTATGGTTCGTTTATGTATTGCACACATTTTTTATGATGTTTTTAATACATATGTATTTGAGATCTGCTATCCTAAAGGCATATTTATGTAGGACACATTACGTTTCTTATTGCGACACAAATACCTGACACACTGCACTTATGTGCACAATTGCATTATAATATAGTTGTCATCATTTTCTTTTTGATTTAGGTATCTCTTTATTATATCTAGCTTACTTTCCTTTTCTTACGCCATAACACTTACGCGAATGCAAGTAATGATGCCACGACATTCTACACCTTGACATCATTGCATGCCATTTTTTCCTTTTTCTTTAGATTGTATGCATTTACGCTAAAGCTCCATTATTCACATCCATCCTACTACTGGATGTGATAAGTGTATGCACACTCGAGTTTTGGTAAGTGGCGGAACCCTTTTATGTAACGTCTGGTGAGAATTTTTTACATGCAATTATTGGATTAGATTTTCTCTGGCTCCCTTCTTTTTGACACCTCTAGCTGGATTGTGTCATTGTCAACACTATATGGTTTCTACATTTGAAGAATGTCACTAGACCACATACTAGTGATATGGGTATCCATTTTGTTAGGTTGTTTATTTTTCATTTTAGTTTCCCTTAAAAGGCTACTTAATATTGTCCGTTTTACAAGCAGTAGGGGAGCCCCTGAGTGCAAACGTGAGGTGGGGCAAAATATAATCTTAAACAAACAAAGAGATGCTCACGCTTCTGACAATCATCACTCTTGCCATTGAATTCCAATTATTTTTGATAATAGAAAGAATGTGCTCTAGGAGTCACATAGAAACCAAAGAGAAGTCCTTAGAGTGCAAACTTAATGTAATACAAACTTAATTAAATGCAAAGAAAAAATATTTTTGGGAAATCAGAAATCTTTTTTTTACATAACTTTAGTACAAATATTGGAAAAAAGAGAAAAAAACAAAGCATTCAAAATATACATAAATCACAAAAGACAAACCATTGTTACTGAACAATTAAAAATGGTTTTAGCCAAGTTGGCTGGGTACTGTGCCGGAGACAGATGCTACTGCAGAGGGGCTACCAGGGTGTATTAAAAATGACCCTGGTAGATTAGTGGAAAGTATTGGCATGGTTAATTAATAAACATGGCCTTGTTATCTGCCATTGTTCTGCACCTCCATACACGTCATTTCATGTTTCCTTCAAATGTTTTCTCTGCTATTGTTTGATGATTTAGAGTTTATTTGCAACATTATGTAGGTATGTGAGTCTATATCGATGACTTCTGAGATATGTTTTCTGTTATTAGACAGGGTGTATACTTACGTAATTTTATTTCTCTGTATGTTTTTTCTTCCCTTCCGTAGATTCAGCCCTGATGATGGACAGTGGTCTGAAATGCATTGTCTTTGCTCACAAATCCATTTTCCTCGCTATGCATTTGATTTTGTATGATGAAATCACTGAATCGTCACACTAGGTTTACGCTCTGTTGATTCACATACCGATATAATATATCTTTACATGTTAGATATAATATTGTGGTCTGCATGACCTTGAGGTGAGCACGCATCACCTGGAGGATCTCGCTGGGTTCATCTTTATAAGTATGGTGAGTAAGCCAAAAGGTATGAGGATTCCTAATTACAGGTTTGGGTCAGTACACATTTAGAGCTCATGAATTTGTAAATAAGAGTTAACTTTGGCTTCATGATGGGCATCACGTCTTGAAGTGCTTGAGCTTGACCAATGTGCTTGTGGGTCCCATTGATCCATTAGTGGATACATTCTATACTTTTGTTTTAGCCTTCCCGGTGATGTTCAGCACTCATTGACTCCACAGGTGGACTCATAATCCATGGGGAAGAGATCTGAGGCAAAAACACAAATCGGAGAGAGTGACTGTCAAACGCCATAACAGCAAACACTGGAACATGTGTGAGTGAGAAAAACAATGATAAAATATTCTGAGAGAGGATGGGAAACATAAGCAGATGATGCAGGGCACAAATGAAGGTATTAGAATATAACATATTGTCAATGTTTTTATTTACCATTGTTAAACGTCTATAGAATGAAGGCAACTCCCACTTTAGTTTATGGTTTAGATTTAGTTCAACCTAAACTGTGGGAGGGCTACAGAGATTGGAAGGTAGTATTTGGAAATCAGCCTTGGGCCTCCCTAACCCAGTCCCAGGACCTCTTTTACGTGAATTGTTGGGGCTCAACTCACTTAGAAGCTTTGCTTCGTGGAGGATGCTCCAACCCAGGAGTACGCTTCTGTCACCAAGGCGAAATTCCTCATCTGATGATTTGAATGAGGCATAAAAGGAAAATCCGGTAGATACAGTGCTATTGTTCATGAATATGGCTCTGGAATATCTAAAGGAGATTGGCTGAACTTTGAAGGAACTACTTGAAACCCCGCAAACGACATAAAAGACACATTGTTTAATTATGTTTGGCCCTAACAAAACAGAATACAGGCAAGTGCCCTTCCCTAAAAGAACTAGCCCCCAATCATAGTTAGAGAGAGAACTTGCAGCCAATTATTTGTAATTTTCCGGTGCCAAGACTTTGTGCAAATCTACTCTGCTTTTTCTTAAATTTGATACCAACTTTGTACACAGTGGGGCCTAGAATTGGATTATCTAAGGACAAAAGGCTATGCAGGTTCTGTAATGATAGAGCATCTGAATCAGTGAAACACTTCCTAGTACAACGTGAAGGTATGAAGGATGTGACACATAAACACTTTACCAGTGTTTGGACTGGCAATTCCTCTACGGGATGAGAGTTCTGTGGATTGGACGTTTGACATTAGTTCACTGTTAACACCATAGTTGAATCCGCAGGTTGCCTGGTCTCGTCCTTGTGGTTCACATATAGACCCTATGATGGTAACAGCAGTGTTAGCCGCCTACACCAGCACTAGATCAAGAGATCTCAACTATTCTTAGGGTTTGGGAACTCCTACAGAGCATTCATAGCACCTTATTTCACGTTCACTGGTGCCTTTACTCACCTGCCTAAGAAAAGGCACACGTTATATACTACAGTGCGTTCCACAGACTATAAGGAGCCTTTGCCTGTGCCCTTCTTTGTTGAGACATAATGACTACACCAGAAGGTTCATAGTTGAGGCAGATGAGAGTGTATGGTTAAGGGATCCGAAAGAGGGCTGTCAGACATTTCATGTAGTCCACCTTTCAAGGTTACGGGAATGAAAAAAGAATTACTCTATCATAAACAAAGAACTCCTTGAAAGTATTGCAGATCATTGAAACCTTTAGGTTTCTCCAACAAATGCAGTTCCGTAACAGCCGCCAGGTCTTTCAGGGATATTTTGTTTCCCAGTGTTCTTGCAGGGTTACTTCTATTCCTGGAATGCAGAAAGTCTTGCTGGAAATCCTGTTGTGTCGGTACATTGATCAAGGTTGTCAAGTAACCTTTTAGCAACCACTGTCACTCAGATGCTATTTCCGTCCCACTGCAGAGTGGACATACAGAAGCACAGCCACCAGCTGATTATGTTCAAAAGCTTCTACTACTGTGTCGGGTAAAGATGGGACAAGGCTAGGGAGCTGTCAGGAGGAATCTTGAACACCAGAGTCATGTAGCTAAATGCAGCAGTACAGTAACAAGGTTGTAGGAGGAAAGCGAAACAAGCGGGAGTCTAAACATATCCTAATCTAAATAGGTCCTACTGCTGTGAGCCCAGTTTTCCCTATGCTAATGTAATCCACATGATCATACCCAGCGGGGTGCCTCCTGGCATCTGGTTCAGGCCAGGATCTGGACAATGGCCGCCACCAGCTCTTCTTTTCGGAGACTGAATAACCTCCTTCAGCCCTTCCTTTGTCCTTTAGCATCCCTCACCTTCTCCAACCTTCTCTTGACTTTCTTCTCCTCCTGCCTTTGTTAGAATTGTTTTCCCTCCTCCTGGTGTTTCTCTCCTGAGGGACTTCCTCTCTTCCTCCATTATCTCTGTCCGCCTCCTGCTCAATTTCCGCCTCTCCTTTCTCTGCCTCTACACCTACTGCAAGCTCTCTCCCTGGCTCCTCTTTCTCCCCCGCCCCCGTCGCTGTCTCATTTTCTCAAATCACACATCTGACCGCTGTGGAGTTCTGTCCTTCCTCCCTCAAAGCTGCTTGGCTCTGGCACATTTTATAAGGTGGTGCAAGATACATCATCCCATGTCCACACTGTGATTAGTGTCCTAATCTGGTCATTTCCATAGGGACTAGCTCAAACTGCTGCTGTTACACTTGCATCTCTATCCCCAAACAGGAATAGCAATGCTTTTATTTTTGTTGCTCACATTTCAGAATGATGGGTCCTTGAAGGGCCCACCACTGTGTAAAGCTCTGCCAGCACCTGTGTAGGTGCTGAGATCATGGAATACAATAGTGTCAGGAGCACGCGCCCAACACTAATGTATGCAAGGGGGCTAGCCAACATATCTTCTGCACTGCCGCACTGCCGCACAGCCCCAAAGAAATGGTCAGGCCACTTCTGTGAATAAAATGGCCTGTGCTTTTCTTAAAGTGGTGCAAGAAAAAGTGCATTCTCTGCACTTTTTTTCTAGCGCCACTTTTTGGGATTCTGGAACCCAGATCTAAGAGAGTGCAGCAAGGGTAAACTGAGTTGGTGTGTCAATCTGGAAAAATGAATACCCTTCATTTGAATGATAGACGTAACTTGATGGCCGTGGGCCAACCGTCTTATGCACCGAATTATAGAAATATAGACTGTTATGCTTGACCAACAAGCGGCCATTTTAAATGTAGCAGAATCGCCATTTTGCTTGTTAACCATTGCTCATTGCTTTCTGTCTAAAAACTGCTTTGGAGCTTGCAATTCTTGCGGATTCTGCTTACTCTGCTCAACTGTTAACATTGTTGTCTGAATATGAAAGGACAAGGTCAGGCGACTGAAGAGTTTGCTGAACTTCTCATGAGGAGCCCAGAAAGGAATGCCCACGCTCCCTCTGTGTAGCCTTGGGAGGAAGCTGGAGGGCATTTAATCACTTCACAGCTGCCAGCCAGTCTCATACGATGGTAGGATATGTTAGAATAATACAGTTAAAGGCTTGAATTATGCTACTCTTACGGCCCCCCTTCGCAAAACCCCTTAGAACGTGTCGGCTCCCAGGACACGAATAGTACCTCATAGATAGCAAAGCTTGGAATGTGGCTCTTCCCCCGTGTGCAGATTGCTTCCATGAACAGAACCACCGTGTTCTAAAAGATCCCTCCGCACTTTCTAAATTGCACATTGTTACTAGAATAGACATCGAAAGCATTATGATCGTCATACTCGTCGGATATGTCCATCGTCATCCCGAGTTCAAAGGAACTTAATACAGAGGGGTGTTGAACATGACTTTGCTGATTGTATGATATGCATTTTGTATATATGTAACTGATGTACGTAATTCACTCTCTTGCGTCCCTCGAGGTCTAGGAAACTCACGTCGCGGGGCGTGAGATCAGAATTGACCAATTGATACTATCTTTTGCTTGCAATAAACCCTAGCATTGGGATTTTGAAACCTCGTGTCTGGCACATCTTTTCGTGTATGGTCATTGCCATGTTTCCATAGAACGAGGGACCCCTAAGGGCCCCTTTCCAGATGGCACCCGAACAGGGACCCTCCCCCACTTGCCCCATCGTATACGTTGTAACGGAGTAAAGGCGGAAGAACAGCAAGGTCGGGACGGTCGAGCCGGGATCAAATAGTGTACGGGGCGCCCTGTAGAAGAGAGGAGTGATTCCTTCCGCAGATCTGCACACATCTGATCCCTGATCGACGTACCGGGCCAGAGGGCAAAGGAGGCGAGGGTCCCGAGACGAGGCAGAAGCCAGAGAAGCGTAGACACGACGTGGGGAGAGAGTGCGTTAGAACAGGCGACTTGTTTTATCAGGTGAGTCATTCCCCGATTCAAAGAGAACCCTGATTTTTGGTAGAGTGTTGATTTTGCAAACTCAAACGTCCAGGTAAAGTTGGCTAACCAAAGGGGAAGGTTAACGAAACATGCCTGGAGTACTATCCACTTTAGCAGGGCTTTTCAGCTGCGGTAGACAGTCCTTGGAATATGGCCAAAGTGCACCGCCTGGGGGAACGCCGGCTTATGATATGTATGCGAAATATGGTGTGGGTGCGATAATATTTTATGAAATTTTGCTTAGGCAAACTAGAAAGCAACCCGACCATCAGTGGCCGATTAATGGTAGTTTTGAGATGGGGAGGATAGATAACCTAGAGAGGGTGCTCATTAGAAAGAAAGCGCGACCTGCAGCTTTTGAGACCGTCAAAGATTGGAGGAGGGAAGCGATGCTCCGATTAAGGAGTAGAGAGAAGCATGCGCATAGGCATAAAACGAAGCTTGAGATAGCAGAAGAGAAGGAAGAGTCTGAGAGTCTAAGACGGGAAGGGAGACGGGACCAGATGAACATAGACAGAATATACCCGCAGCGGGAACTACACATAGCAGATGAATTAATGGAACATTTGTTAACTAACACGGGTCGAGGCCCAAAACCAGAATTGAAACCAAACATGCCAGCAGTGACTGCGCGGGCCCAACCAATAGCTCTCATACCCCCTCCCATAGCCCAAGCACTTCCCCTCATGCAAGCATTAACCCAAGCCCCACCCACAGCTCGAGCCCTCCCACAAGCGCAGACCGCGGACACACAATTTCCCAGCACCCAGCAAGGCCCTTCACAGTTGCCACCTGTGTCACTTGTCCCATCTGCACCTCCCGCTTTAGAGACAGATTCAGCACCATCCGCCCCTCCCGAAGTCGAGATTGAGACTGGGGAGGCGAGAGGCGGGGCTGAAGCAACAGGATTTGGATGGGTAACTTGAAGCGCGATCAGCAAAGAGAGAAAGATTGAATTACGGCAAGAGGCAGAAATGTATATAGAAGGAAATGACGAGACGGCAGCATTGGCCTCATTATATGGGTACCGAAGAAGCAACGAGAGACAGGTAGTGTTGGAATACATGGGGAAATTGTTGGTGGGAGACTGGAAAAAGTTGCTTGACAAATTACCACCACAACGATTGTTAGATTTAAACCAACTAGCATATTGTAGAATAAAAGATGAAGAAGTGAAGAAACATGTGGATAGACTTTTTGATCTTAAAAATGAGTTGGATAATGAATATGCCGAAATGTTTGCTGCACCTAGGTACAGGGGTTGGGATATTAGAAGAGAGGGGAGAGGGACAGTAGAATCATACATACAGCGGAGACATTCAATGTCATCTGTACAGAGGGGCGACAAGCTGAAAGTATGTATACGAGAAGCGATAAAGTGGGTGTCGAATCCTAGTATCCCAGCAATGGTCATACATGACATATTTGATGACTATTCCATGCCAATGAAAAGAAAGGCACTGCAATCGATGGCTGAACATTTGATAGAGAAGGATATAAAAAATAATAAGGCCAGCCCATCTGAGATACTAGCGGTATACAAGAGAGCATTCGAGCGAAGTACAGGAGAAACGGGCCTATCACTGGACTTAGGAATACTATTGAACCTAAGCGAAGGGGGAGGGATCGTGAGTGGGGCATTTCCAATGAGAGAAGTCCCGCCCACGTTTGTACCAAAAGTAGAGATCCCTGCGACGGGTACAGTAGGAGCGCAGGTAACACCAGCCCATTTCACCGCCCAGTATGTGCATGTCCCCTTTTCCAGGCAAGAGGTGAATACTATAAAACAGACGATTCACGATATAAGAAAGAATCCAGCAGGTTTCTATAAGGAAGTAGAGTCAACCCTGAGATCAGCAGTGCTTACTATGAGCGATATAGATTTGATTTTCCCAGTCATTTTGCCAGCAGATATATGGAAACAGATGAGGACGGTAGATGACGCGGGGGCTTTTGGCGCCACATGGACGGAGTTACTACTGGAGGATAAAAATAGAAAAGTAGGGGAAAATCCGGGAACCCACATGGTAGATCTACCGGAACGGATAATGCGGAGATTGAGGGAAATAATTCCAGAAAAAAGTATTCAGTGGGACAAATTAACTACATGTGTACAGGGCAAGGATGAGCCAGTGACGGATTATTTCAATAGATTTGAAGGAGTATTCACAGACTTCAGTGGGCAGGAAGTGAGCACAGAGTCGGGGAAAAGGCTATTTGTTGATAAATATGTGAGGGGACTAATATCACCAATTCAAGATATGTTAATGACGTCGGAAAGTTCCTGGGCAGCGAAACCGGTGAGTGAGATATTACACATAGCCCAATACTACGAGAATAGGGTAAATGTGGCGAAAGAAAGAGAGGTGAAGGATAGAGTAAATTTAAAAACAAGGGTGTTGCTGCAGCAGGTCATTGGATACAATAGAGGTAGAGGTAATGCACAAGGCCGGGGAAATTTGAATAATATGCATGGGGTGTCATTGGGAGTAAATCAATGTGCATACTGTAAGGAGGAAGGACACTGGCGAGCGCAATGCCCGCACCTACAGAATAGAGGTGGGTTTGGTCAGAGAAGGCCTCATAGAGGACATCAGGGGTCAAACGGCCCAAGCAGAAGTAACATGCAGCAGCAGCAGGGATATACCAATGGAGGTACTCAAACCCAATCATATGGCCAAAACCAAGCACAAGCAGAACCAGACATTGAACCAAAGCGTTTCGAACCAAAATCAGGGTGGGCAGGGCCAACAGAGAAATGATCAGAGTGGAGGACATCGAGGGGGAATATTTTATATACACAACCAAACACGTATTATAGCAGTAGCGGTGACTACACATCGGACGATGTGTTATTTTTGCGATAGGACAGCCCACGACAGGGGTCGGAACCAGTGTCTATTCCCGTGAATCAGAGAGGACCCTACGTAGAAATGAGAGTCGGGAATAAGGAGCACCGTTTCCTTGTAGATACAGGGGCACAGAAGTGTTCGATAGACCACCACTTGGTTCCGGAGATACCACTGTCGGGCAAAAGAATGTTTCTGTATGGTTTGCAGGTACACCAGTAATTAACCCCATGTCCGAAGCTGTCCCAATTACAATAGGATCATTTACGGAACAGCGTCCATTTCTTTTGACAGAGAATTGTGGAGAGAACTTGCTAGGATTAAATTTGTTGAGAAAATTGGGGGCAGTCATACATTGTACGGCAGACGGGGTGTTCCTCACGATGTGGCCTCACGATGCACCAGTGACGGAATTTATGTCAAAAGAGTTGCCAGAAGAGCTAAGTAGAGTACCAACCTGTCTGTGGGAAATGCATGATAATGATGTAGGATGCTTGAAAATAGAGCCAGCAAAAATAACTTTGAAAGAAGGTGTAACACTACCACGAATTCCCCAGTATAAGATTTCTGTTGAAGGTGAGAAGGGATTGAAAAGCATTGTTACTGACCTGGTGAGATTGGGGGTGGTTGAGGAAATTGCAGGAAGCACGTGCAACAGCCCGATTCTTCCAGTTTACAAGAAAGGAGGCAATGAAGTACCCTATCTTTTCATAATTGTTCTGCGCGTATTAAACAAAGTGGTAGACCCACAATTCCCTTTGGCCCCAGATGTCACAACAATACTGACAATGATACCGCCCATTGCAGAATACTTCAGTGTAGTTGATTTGAAGAACGCATTCTTTAGCATTCCAGTGGATAAGAGCAGTAGATATCTGTTCGCGTTCACTCTAGGAGGTCGATCATTCACATTCACACGCATTCCACAAGGATACACAGAAAGCCCGAGCATTTACAGCAGAGCGCTAAAAGAGCAGCTAGACATGCTAGAACTACCCGAAGGTTGCGTACTCTTGCAGTACATAGATGACTTGTTATTAGCTGCTGACACGAAAGAGATCTGCAAAGAAAGTACTGTATTACTCTTGACACATTTAGCGACCCATGGTCATAAGGCAAGTTTGAAGAAATTCCAGTACAATCAAAAGGAGGTGTCTTATTTGGGATACCTACTTTCGAAAGAAGGGAGAAGATTAACACCAGAACGCATAGAAAGTATTTCTAGTATGCCTATTCCAAAAACTCAAAAAGGAGTGAGAGCTGTAATAGGCATGGCCTCTTATTGTCGGCAGTGGATCAGTAATTTTGCGTTGATTGTGAAGCCGATGATAAAGTTGACTAAAAAGGATGCAGAGATGCCTTTACAGTGGGATGAGGAATGTCAGAAAGCGTTTGAGCAATTGAAAGCTGCATTGTGTGCCGCGCCAGTTTTAGGCACTCCTAACTATAAAAAGATCTTCAGACTATTTGTGAGTGAGAGTGAAGGATGTGCATTGGCAGTTTTGACACAGGAACAAAGTGGAAGAAATAGGCCGTGCGGCTATTTTTCTTGCACGCTGGACCCTGTAGCGCGCACACTACCATGATGTTTGCGATCCGTCGCAGCGGCTGCTGCGTCAGTGAAACAAACGGAAAGAATGGTATTGGGGCACACTTTAATTCTGATGGTGCCACATGCTATAGACGTTCTATTGAATAGGACGCAGATGCAACACCTCACCTCAGCTTGACTGACAAGATATGAGCTCATCTTGTTTGCACCCCACATCCAAATTATGAGGTGTAGCGCATTGAATCCTGCAGAATTAATGCCACTGCCTATAGCAGAAATTGGTGACAACGAATCACCACCCCATGATTGTTTATAATCACTGAAGAAGAAACAAAGGGAAAGATTGATTTGAGCGATATCCCGCAAAAAGAGCCAGATGGGGAGTTATTTTGCGATGGCTCTTGTTTTAAATTACCTGATGGCACATCAACTGCTGCATACGCAATTACTACCCTAAAGAGAGTTGTAGAGAGCAGAAGGATCCCCTACAATTCGGCACAAGCCGCAGAAATAATAGCACTGACCCGAGCCTGTGAACTCTCTGAGAATCTGAACGTAAATATTTATACTGACAGCCAGTACGCCTTTGGCGTGGTTCACAATTTTGGCCGACTTTGGGCTGAGAGGGGTTTCTTGACATCACATGGAGCCAGGATTCAGCATGGCCCTTTGATTGTGCTATTGTTGTCTGCTCTCACGTTTCCAAAACGCCTAGCTATAGTAAAGTGCGAGGCGCATAAGAAAGTAATATGCAGAGTGGGAGAGGGAAATACGTTTGCAGACAGGATTGCGAAGCAAACAGCCACAGATTTGGGGAATAAAATGATGACAGTACAGACTGAGGAAGTACCTTGTATGATAGAGAATGGAGTTGCCACAGTCAAAGAAATGCAGGCTGAGGCCACGACCGAAGAGATTCAGGGGTGGGCCAAGGGCTCTGCTGAGTTAGATTTGGAAGGATGTTGGGTGGACAAGGAAACAAAGAACTGGATGCTGCCAAATTGTTACGTAGCCGCAATGGTTATAATGGCGCAGAGCCCTACCCACATTTGCGCAAAGAAAATGGTACAGCATTTATCCACAGAATGGAAAAATGAGCACATAAAAAAGAACGCAGAAAGGCTAGTGCAGAATTGTATCACGTGCCTGCAACACAATGTAGGAAAGGGAACCGTGACTCCAGCAGGTAGTTTCGGACCACCCTCTATGCCGTTTGAGGTAATCCATTTTGATTTCATAGAAATGGAAAGGTGCCAGAATTACAAGTACGTGTTAGTGGTAATCTGTGCATTCAGCAAGTGGGTGGAGGCATATCCTTTAAAAGACTGTACTGCCATGTCCACAGCAAAAGTAATGCTGAAGGAGTATTTCTCCCGGTTTGGGTTGCCTCGTGTCCTGTGGTCAGATAACAGCCCCCACTTTGTGGGCGCAGTAGTGCTACAGATCTGTGCAGGTCTGCAAATAAAGAAACGGTTCCACAGTTCCAGGCATCCCAGTTCTGCCGGGCTTGTGGAGAGACACAACGGAATCCTGAAGTCAAAGACAACGAAAATTTGTGCTGGGAGCAAGTTGAGTTGGGTGGATGCATTACCCCTAGCGCTGTTGTGTATGCGCACGTCTGTGCAGGCTAAGACTGGGCTCTCCCCTTATGAGATTATAATGGGGAGACCAGCAAAAGCATGGTGCGCACCGCAGCCTAGAAAATTATGTGAGGTCGAGCATCCTATGTTAAGCACTTACTGTGGACCTTTAATACAAAAGTTGCGTTTGATTCATCAGCAGCTGCTGGAGGCGTTGCCGATGCGATATACAGGACCAGGACACTCACTGGAGCCTGGGAGCTGGGTGCTAATCAAGAACTTTGAACGGAAGACAGCACTAGCACCCAGGTGATGTGGCCCCTATCAAGTACTTTTGGCAACACAGACGGCCATCCGAGTGGACGGACGTAAGGCATGGATCCATGCTACCCATGCCAAAAGGTTTCCAGCGTCACTGAAAACTTTGCCTGATCCAGACGACGAGAAAAAGACAACGGTCTCGGAAACGAAAGAAACTATTGCCAGTCCAGCGCCACAGCATCAGCCTGAGCGAGAAGTGAAAGTTGAAACAAAGCGCAAACGAGAAGTGAAAGTCGAAACAGAGTTTGAGGAGGCTGCCAGTAAGGGGGAAGGGCGAAAAGTGCCCCAACGTTGCTCAGTGGAAACAACATCACTGCCGAGCGACACAAACCCTGCATTGCAAACACGAGCAGAAACAACGCGTGTACCCCTTTGGCGCCCACCAGTTTTCGCGAATGCACCAAAGCTAGAGAAAGAAACGACATCATTGCCACGACGCCCATCCCTGCCCATCATTGTGCCACAGGCTGACACTGAGCCTGACACTGGAAATACAAGGGCACTATTCACGGATCATACAATAGCAGGAGTGAATCGATACAACCTGCGACCTCGACAGGCAAAGTGATCCACAGATCTTTGGTGCTTTTCTTTTTGGCCTTTGGTTCTACTCACGGATGGAGTAGGAACCAGGGGCGTAGAGGAGAGAAGTGTGAGAATTGTGCAAGGCAGACAATTCAAAACTCACGGCTCCTCGGTGCGCTTATAGAGTACCTGTGTCCTAAGCCATAGCGGGACAAGCTGGATGCACATGGTACTCTATCAATAAAGAACTGTTCAGAAATCGTCTGAGCAGTGGGAAAAAGAACAACTAATCTTGCTCGGGAGTGGATAAATGATCCAGGCTGTGAAAAGACTGGGAGAATTGAACTGTGACATTTTTCGTTGAACTTTTCTGGCATCAAGAACGAGAGATATTCACGGCGAACTTCGCCAGCAAGAAGAAGAATGATGAAGAATAAGTCAAGACCGGTTTCAGCCTCCTCCTGCACCCCAGCTGAAAAGATAATAGATTTAGAGACTGTAAATTTAGGGAAAAAGCATGATGAGAAGAATAAGGTACTAATTTGGACATTGGTCCTATATTTCTTAAGTATGATGGTACCAACAATAACAGCTATTACATTATGATTCCTGGAGTACGTACACCCATTAGAAACGCTTTTGCCAAAAACAGCTACTGAAAGCCCGGTTCATGTAATCACTGGTACTTTGTCCCCAATGGAAGAAAGACATAGAGAAGGTTACGACAACAATACATTGTTGCTCATCATGAACATGACCCATGCGGTGTTAAAGAAAAAAGATTGCTGTGTTTGCGCCCATTTACCACAGCACGGTGGGAAAGGGATAGGCTGGTATGCACAACCATTGCCATTGATTTATTCCTGTGAAGTAACGTTAAGTGCAATGCTCTTTGGGAAATGGAACAAGAGTAATACGGGTCAGCTAGATGAGACCAATATGAATGAATTTGAGGAAGTAATCATGAGACCTGTGGGTTGTTCCATATTCCAAAAAGCTTGCGTATTTGCACTAGAACCCGTGAGAAAGAATACACGAAAAATAACAAGACTAGATAGATTACATAGGCAGAATAGACCAACCCCGCCAGCAGAAAGAGCATCGGTAATGACATTTATTTCGGATGAGGGGTGAATGGAACAAAGATGGTGCCCTCTGCCTATGCAGTGGATCACAGCCCCAAAATGGCTCCCCTATGTCTACAGAAAAAGGGTTCCTATAAAGTAGGAACGTTTAGTAACTGCCTAAACACAGTGATTTTAAAACATGAAATAGAACTCGTGTACGTGGGAGACCCTGTTTATTTTATATGTGGAGAAAAAGCATATCCATGGTTACCTAGGAATTGGGGAGGTACATGCTACCTAGGTCTACTGCTTCTAGGAGTGTTCCTCTTGGAGACAGCAGAAGTAGTCAGACAAACAAAAGGTAGAACTCAAAGGAGTAGTGAGGATGGAATGATAGCAATGGATATAGCCAAATCATTTATACCGTTCTTGTCCCAAATAGAAAACTCTTAAAGTATAAGAAAACTGTCTGGAATATTACAAAAAACAATAGATTCCACAACGGATATTTTATTGAATATGACGTTAGAAGAAAAAGGAATAAGACTGATGGCACTTCAGAACAGGATGGCTCTCGATATATATTAGTTGATCGTGGGGGAGTTTGCAAGTTCGTAAAAACTGCATGCTGTTTGTATATCGATGATTACTCCCCTACGATATTTAAAGCAATTCGGAAATTACATGTCATAAGTTCCACACACTGAAGCAGGGGGTTGGGGGATAGAATCCTGGTTGTGGGGATTATTGCGGTCTTGGGGATGGAAGTTAATTTCAATACTAATGATGGTACTTGGGATATTCATAACATGCTGTTGTTGCATACAATGCTTACCAATAATATGCACTGAAATAACTGATGGATGTACTAAGGGATGTATGCACATGGTATTGAGAGGAAAACAAACGCATGGCCGGAATAACAGAGACACTGAGGAAACAAAAATAGTAAAACAATTCATGGCGATAGACAGTAATGATAGAGATGATTCAGATGCAGATACCCCAGACTCCTCCTCAGAAGAGGAGGATACAATGAATAAATAAGACATTTGGCACATGGCCAAAAGGAGGGTTTGTCAATCTGGAAAAATGAATACCCTTCATTTGAAGGATAGACGTAACTTGATGGCCGTGGGCCAACCGTTTTATGCACCGAATTATAGAAATATAGACTGTTATGCTTGACCAACAAGCGGCCATTTTAAACGTAGCAGAATCGCCATTTTGCTTGTTAACCATTGCTCATTTCTTTCTGTCTAAAAACTGCTTTGCAGCTTGCAATTCTTGCGGATTCTGCTTACTCTGCTCAACTGTTAACATTGTTGTCTGAATATGAAAGGACAAGGTCGGGGGACTGAAGAGTTTGCTGAACTTCTCATGAGGAGCCCAGAAAGGAATGCCCACGCTCCCTCTCTGTAGCCTTGGGAGGAAGCGGGAGGGCATTTAATCACTTCACAGCTGCCAGCCAGTCTCGTACGATGGTAGAATATGTTAGAATAATACAGTTAAAGGCTTGAATTATGCTTCTCTTACGGCCCCCCTTCGCAAAACCCCTTAGAACGTGTCGGCTCCCGGGACACGAATAGTACCTCATAGATAGCAAAGCTTGGAATGTGGCTCTTCCCCCGTGTGCAGATTGCTTCCAAGAACAGAACCACCGTGTTCTAAAAGATCCCTCTGCACTTTCTAAATTGCACATTGTTACTAGAATAGACATCGAAAGCATTATGATCGTCATACTCGTCGGATATGTCCATCGACATGTGTTGAACATGACTTTGCTGATTGTATGATATGCATTTTGTATATATGTAACTGATGTACGTAATTCGCTCTCTTGCGTCCCTCGAGGTCTAGGAAACTCACGTCGCGGGGCGTGAGATCAGAATTGACCAATTGATACTATCTTTTGCTTACAATAAACCCTAGCATTGGGATTTTGAAACCTCGTGTCTGGCGCATCTTTTCGTGTATGGTCATTGCCTTGTTTCCATAGCACGAGGGACCCCTAGGGGCCCCTTTCAAGAGGTGGGTTTGTATTTCAGCCCGATGGTTAATGGCTTTGCAGCTGTGGTGGTCCTAGTGGAGGCACCTGGTGACAGCCACCAGCCTCTTCCCGGGAGATGGTGGACTGTTTTTTGGCCACCTACCGTAAGGCACATTGAGCTGCCAGGAGTAAGAGATCAAGTAGATCTATGATCTGGAATCTGTAAGCTCCTATGGTGTCACTAACCGTGGTCTGCCTGTCCAGCTAAACAGAACCAATATAGGGGTGTGTAGGCTCCTATTGTACCTCAAATGAAGACTCAACCTGAGTTAGGCTGGGGGGGTTTAAAAGCCGCCAGGCATCCTTTAGGTGGCCACCATCTTGGCTGCAGGTGTAAGCAGGTGTGTTCTAACGGGGGGGCTGGAGGGAGAATCCCCCCTATTAATTGTCTCCTCTAATGTTATAAATGATGGGCTGCCTGCACCACACAGAATTGTAGTGCCTTCCTTTGCCTACGAATCTAATCTTGTCAGTGTGTGCGTATCCTATGGGCGGACAGGCACTTCCTAACTGCGCCCCACAATTCTGTAGTTTATTGTTACCATGTGTGTGTTCACATTACTTTGGAGACCCTGGATGTGGAGTCCCGGTGGCATAGCTACATGTGAACATACAGGATAACAAATCTACCAAGCCTAGGCCCAGTGCTCACCGCATGGATTTGTTTTAGTTCCATAGTTTTGTTGTAGAACATGGCGCTTGTTTTTAGGGGGCCTCGTCACAGCTCAGGCGATAAGGCCCATAGCCATGCCTCAGGACCCTTGAAAGCACACTAGACCACATCCTATAGTTTGTGCTCTGGCGAATCCACTAGGAGGGGGAACCACTGTCTGACGAATATTAGTGTTTGCAGGTATGCCTCGCGTGCCCTCTGCTTGATTCCTCTGAAGAGCTAGGCACACAACAAACACACCCCTCCGTAGTAGGGCCTGTACGTTCCCAGACAACCCGTGCTGCAACCCACCCAAACACCTCTACAATGTACATAACATGGAAGTTATGCGTCACATAAAGGGTTTCGGTTTCAGTGCAGAAAGAACTGTTGTGTTAAGTGAAAATGAGTTGTGTTGCAATGGCTTGTGTGCAGGGCTCCCTGGGTCTTTGCCAGGAGACTTAAGGGAGTGAAATGATAAAGTCACAAGCCCGCCAGTGAAAGCCAGGTGGGAGAACCAGCGCCATTGGAGGCTTCCCCTTATATAGGTCAGCTGTTATCAGCATATGAGCTCCATCAGGTCCACGTTTTCCCTGATGAAGCCTTTGTTCCTGAGAATGAAACACGTTTTTGCACACTGTGGCAAATTATCGGTGTTTCCCACTGCTCAAATAACCTCACTGCAACCCGTACTCACAGGTGTATAACTTGAGTGGAACATGCGGCCACTGTTATGTTCCTGCCCCGCGCGGAGGCATAGCGTGGTAGGCCGCAGCAGTAGGCCTCAATAACGTAGCTCCAGCCAGAGCGAGAAAGAAAGACACGACACACGCTGCTAGGGTCTGTGCCCGGAACTGCCTCCCTCGCGCGGGGCGGGGCTTTTATTCAAACGCCCTACGTCCCCGCATAGCAGGGCGAAGGGCGGATATAAAATTCCTCCTTTATTATAAACAAAACACGACAGTAAAACACACCAACACAAACGTTACTGCTAATACTCATAACGGAACTGAAGTTGTACACTCCCATTTCCAAACGTCCAGAGTCCCACCTACCACACATAGTCCTTGAGCCGAGGTGGCGGCTGGATGGCAGCCCTCAGGCCATACCGTCCACCCCGTGGGGCGGCTGCTAAAGTCTCAGGGGATCTCTCACCTTCCACCTCCGGCTCACCCAGGTCCAGTTCGCTCCCCTGCTCCCATGGTCTGTCATCTGCGTGTCCTTCGCCTTGGAAATCCTCGGGTCCGTCCTCAACCCTCGGAGACTCCTCATCTTCTTGGGGACACTCCCCATCCGTCCACAGGTTGCACGGCACCGCCTTAAACCAGGATGCGTTGCGCGTCACCTGGCGATGTCCCCTTTGTGCAGTTATCATGGTCCCTCGTGTCTCACGGACAGTCCATGGGAGAGTCTGGTAACGGGAGTCCATTTTGGACTTCGACGGGTTCTGTAACATGACCACCTGATCGCCCACTTGGTGGTCGGATGGTCGCGACCTCCTCTTGGTGCTCATGTTTGCGTTGGCGTCCCTGCGTCGTCGGTCAGTGCGCACCTCGTCTAGCTCGTCCGGTCCCCTGCTGGGGTGGTGTGGGATGGACGACCTGATGACGGTGCCGAACATGAGATCCGCTGGGGGGACGCCTGTTGTGCAGTGCGGGGTGACCCGGTAGTTCCTCAGGAATCGATAGAGGTCAACCTTCCACGGGTTGCCATTTGCTTTGGACAGCCTCAGCACTTTATTGAGTGTTCTCATGAAGCGTTCTACATCGCCGTTGGCCTGTGGCCATCTGGGCATGATGTGGTGGTACCGGATGTTTAGATCATGCAGGTACTGTTTTGAACTCGACCCCTTGGAAGGGGGCTCCATTATCACTTTTGATCGTGGTTGGTAGTCCATGTGTCGCGAACATCTTCTCAATGGCCGGGATGACCACGTCCGCTGCTGTGGACTCGACCACCTCAACCTCGGGGTATCGAGAGTGGTCATCGATTGCCACCAGGAGGTACAGGCCCTCCCGTAGTTTGCAAAAGTCAATGCTTATTGCGTCCCACCTGCCAGAGCCCCTTTCCGCCGATAAGATGGGTTCCGGATCTGGTGGGGCTCCGGTTATGAGGCACGGCAGGCAGGTGTTGACCAGAGCTTCGGCCTCATTGCTCGCACCACCTGGCAGATGTGCTCTTCGGTCTCTTCGGCCACCTGGACTTCCTGCGGCGGTGCCTCTCTCGGGTGCCTGGAGAGGAAGTCTGCTGGGTTGCCACATCCCAGTTGATACTGGAGCTCAAAGTTGTACTGCTGAAGGTGTAGCAGCCATTTGGCTATTCTGGCCGGTGGGTGTGATGTGGTGCCCATGAAGATGGGGAGGAAGGGCTTGTGGTCCGTAATGGCTGTGAACTTTTGGCCATATAGGTACAGGTGGAAGTGGCGGCACCCCATAGTACAGCGATTGCCTCTTTCTCGATGTGCGAGTACCTCTGCTCCGTCACTGTGAGAGCACGCGACGCATAGGCGATGGGTCTCTTCTTGCCTTCGTTGGTAACCTGCATGAGGATGGCCCCCAGGCCGACCGGGCTGGCATCGACGTAGAGCTCTGTCGGAAGGGCAGTGTTATAGTACGCCATTCTCGTCTCTGCGGACAGCGACTCTTTTATGCTCTCGAAAGCATCTTGGCAAGCTTTTCCCCGCTCCCACTTCGCGTTGAGCTTCGTGAGTTCACAGAGGGGTTCCGACAGTGTGGCCAGGTTTCGAATGAATCTTCCACAGTACGTGGCCATCCCCAAAAAGCTGCGGAGGTCAGTGGGAGTCTTGGGTGGGCTTGCGGCCTGAATGTCAGCGACCTTCTGGGGGTCCGGCGAGATACCAGAACTGCTTAACTTGTAGCCGAAAAAAGCTATGTCCGTCTTGAAGAACTCGCATTTTTCCTTGTGGATGGTTAGGCCCGCCGCCTCTAACCGGTCCAGCAGCATCTCCAACCTCCTTGTGTGTTCCTCCTTGTCCTGGGCGTGGATCAGGATGTCATCACCATCACTGACATTGAGGACACCTGGGATGTCCCGGATGACTTCCTGTATAGTCTGTTGGAAGACTTCAGCTGCTGACGATATGCCGAAGCTCAGACGCTTGTATCTCCGCAGGCCCAAGTGCGTGGAGAAAGTCGTTATGTACCGGGAGTCTTTGTGTAGCTTCAGATGGTGGTATCCTGCCTTCAGGTCAACTTTTGAGAAGACTCTGGATCCCGTGAGATCAGCCACGATCTCGTCGAGGGTTGGCGTAATATGGCGCTCCCTCTTGATGGCGGTATTCGGGAGGCGCATATCTATGCAAATGGGACCTTCCCCGGCTGTTTGGGTTTCCGGGTGACCACCATCGGGGACACCCATGGTGTCGGCCCTGTTACCTCTTCGATGATGCCGGCTTTTTCCAGCGCTTTCAGTTCCAGCTTGACCTGCTCGCGCATGTGGAAGGGGGTCCTCCGGTGCCTGACGGCCCTTGGCTGAACCGACTTGTCGATGTGGAGTTTAATTGTCTTTCCCTTCAGGCACCCAATCCCGTTCAGCAGGTTCGGATGTCGCGGCAGGAGCTTCTCGACCTCGTTGGCTTCCTCAATTTGATTGATGAATTGTATGAGCCCTAAGTCTTCCGCCGCATCGCCGCTCAGGAGACATTCGATACCGGCGTCCACAACGTAGACTTTTGACGGTAGGTAGTTCTCCCCATGGCTGAGGGTCGTACGGAACCTGCCGACAACCGGTAGCGGCTTCTTGCAGCCATATGCGAACAGGAGGGTGTCAGTGTTTTTGAGGGACGGTTGCGGCTGTAGTGTCTTGAACGTGGACGTGGGCATGACATTCAGCGAGGCACCCGTGTCAATGGTCATCCATATCTGTTGGTTTTGGATGGTGACCTGACATTTCCGCCTCCGGAGCCCTCTCTTCTGCATGCCTCGTCTTCGATCCAGGGCTGACACTAGGTAGACTTTTCTACCTTTGGTCCGCTGCTCTCTGCCAGGGTCTAATGGAGTCCCTGTGATGTCGTCACCGTCTTCCTCAGTCGAGGAGTTGTTTGCGTCAACATGCCTCGTGACTCCCTGTTTCTTCTTCTTTGTACTACTTCTCTCCTGAGGATTTGGCGGGGGCGGTAATGGAGCACCTGAGGAGCGGCACACCTTTGCATAGTGGTCCTTTCTGCCACATGCCCCGCACGTTGTGCCTTGTGCCGGGCAATTTCGCCCTTCCGTGACCCGGTCCACTGCACCATCCACACTCTGTGGGCCCTGGGGTCCGTGGTTGCCATCTGGGCGGTGTTTAGTTTCCACCGTATTCATTCCTTGTGGATTGACTGTTTGTGACCTGGGCCACCATGGACGACGCGAGAGCCGGCTGTAGTTTTTGCAGAGTCACGCCCATGTTGGCAGCCCTGGTGTGCGCTAGCTCCCTCTGCCGGCCTAACTCCAAAATGCACGTCAAAGAGATGCCCCTCTCACCCAGCACCAGCCTCCGTAGTTTCTCAGAATGGATGCCATTGATAATTTGTCTTCGGATCTCCTGCTCAACATCCGTGAACTCACATGACATCGCTAACTTCCTGAGCCGGGTGTGAAACGCATCCAAAGTCTCCTCTTCGACCTGAAAAGTGGTGCAGAATATGAATGTCTCGGAATCGGGATTTAGTTGCGGGAGGAAGTGGGCCGTCAACGCGTCCTTCGCTCGCTGGTAGACGTCTAGGCCATCCGCAATGGTGAGCGCATTGAAAATGCGTAGCACCTCGTCCCCTACGTTCAGAAGTAGGTGCGATCTCATCTTCCTCGACGATATCACATCCTTGCACTCCATGGCAATCTCAAATTTTTGGAGCCATAGCTGCCAGCGGGGGCCAACTGATGATGGATCCGTGAAAGGATCGAAAGGTTAAATCACCGTGGTCGAGTTGCTTTGTGGGCGAACCGGCGGTGGCGATTCTGGACGGCGTGCCAGGGCCGGGAGTGGACGTGCCAGTCGCCATATTGTGTGACGATGTTCCCTGACGGTTCCAGTTAAGGCTGCCCTTTGAGATCTGTATGCGGATAGGGCCGCGCCTGTCCTCCACTGTCTACAGCCGTGACAGCAGGTGCGTGTTTCGTGCGTGGTTGGCCCACATGTCGACATTCGGTGCCATCGGCACGCTGGAAGGAGGTGTCAGTCGTGCGATGCAGGAGGGATGAGATGGTTGGGCGCCGAGCGCCTGTGCTGGGTCCCGTTTCCCTCGTCACCAGTGTTAAGTTCCTGCTCCTGCGCAGAGGCATAGCGTGGTAGGCCGCAGCAGTAGGCCTCAATGGCGCAGCTCTAGCCAGAGCGAGAAAGAAAGACACGACACACGCTGCTAGGGTCTGTGCCCGGAACTGCCTCCCTCGCGCGGGGGTGGGGCTTTTATTCAGACGCCCTACGTCACTGCGTAGCGGGGCGAAGGGCGGATATAACAGCCACTACTATGAAAGTAACAGGCGTTGAGAGTTAACAGTGCATGTTTATTCCCTTACCGCTCGGAAGCAGTCAAGCAGAACTCTTCCTTGCTGAAGAGGAGAAGACATTGAGACCAGAACACGTCTCCAGTGGTGAATTTGTAGGTTTTTTTTCTTCTTAAAACCATTTTAAAACGGTGGATGCTGGTGTAATTAGAGTGTCCTCTCGGGGCATTGTGTACCGTTTGTTTGGTGGAGCCATACCCTTTAGGCGGCTGCAGTGTTTTTTGCTGTCCATTAGTTGATGCAGAAGGTTTTGATGGTAGCTTGGGCTTTTTGGGCTTAAAGCACAAAAACACCCAGACTCGCTTGTAGTGGAAAAGGTCGCTTTAATGTGACAGGCCAAAGCTCACAAATAACCGCTAACCTGGCTCCCTGGCCTTACAGACTAACACAAAATGTTTTAACAACCAATTTAATAATTCAGCACTTTAATTTCGCTCCAACAAATAAATAATTCATTAGTTCCACTTCCTCCCTACCTATCCCTTGGTCCCTACCATCTCCTTACCATCTTCTCAAGGTGTCCCGCTTTCTCCCCGGGGCCATGCCCCTCCATCATCAATACCTGTTCCCCCGGGGTATCCCGTTGGTGCAAACAGCACCACCCCCATCATTTCCTGCGCTATTCCCCCATAGTGCTTCACTCCCCCCTCATCTAAAGGGGCCATGCCCCCTGCAACCAACAACCTCAATACCCTAGAACTCCCCTCTACATCAAACTCCTTCTCCTTATGACCTGCAGCCAGGCTGGCCTGTCACATCAGCAACGAAAACTTTACATCACAACAATCGCTTGTCCTAACCGTTGCCTGCTTCCGAACCTTCCCTGCCCCCTTTTAATACCCCTGGGGGCGTGCTACGCGCAGGCCATCTCGTTGGCCTGTGTGCAGCTCCCAAAATAACCCTGGGGGAAACGCTTTGCATTCCCCCCAGGGCCCTCCTAATGGGGAACCAGGAAGGGGACTCAGTCTATTTAATGGCGTCCCAAGATGTTTGACTGCAACAAGTCTAGTTTCCTTTATGTCTATTGCTTAGCGCTGACCTGAATGTCCTGGATTCTGCTGCAGTGATCGACTCAGAAAAAGGTTTCAATATCAGGTTTACTGGAGCCTTCGAAAGGGAGGATCTGGCAGACGAGGGATGGACCATTCCTGCACAGAAAGTGCACAAATTCAAGGAGACTAGGTGGCACGTTGTTACTGCCAAATTTTAATTCGAGAGCCTTGTAGAGAAACACCCTGAACTATGATCACCTACTGGATCATTTCATTGTATGACTTGAGGTCTGCAGAAGGTTTTACAACATGCAGGTCTTTCAACCACAGACTCATTTTATCTTACTTCCCGATTAGAGATGTCTTTATTTCATTGCAGCCTGGAGTTTCATTTTAATGTTATGCCAAAAAATCGTTCCTCATTGACATTGATGAATTGCATGCTGGCTTCACACAGGAAACGTAGTATGAGGTGATATGCGTGTTCTCAGAGACAAGCCCACCCATGCAAATTGTCTATGGCCTTTAGATAATGGTATTAGAATCCAATCATTAACTATCAAAACCTGAGAGCCAGACTAAAATTCTTTTGGTGATGGGCTAGGACATCAGTGAGGGCAGTCAAGCCACGTTTAATGTGGTTAGAGAACATAATGTTACTGGTCACCTTATATAAATCAAACATCTATAGAAGGGGCTAGGATGTCAGTGAAGGCAGTTAAGCCACGTTTAATATGGTTAGAGAACTTAAGGATACTGGCCACCCACTGGTTCCAACATCTAGAGATGGGGCTACGACATCGGTGAGGGCAGTCAAGCCACATGTAATATGGTTAGAGAACTTAAGGATACTGGCCACCCTCTGGTTCCAACATCTAGAGATGGGGCTACTACATCGGTGAGGGCAGTCAAACCACATGTAATATGGTTAGAGAACTTAAGGATACTGGCCACCCTATGGTTCCAAAATCTAGAGAAGATGGTAACTCACTAGTCATTGGGCAGAAAGGCATTATTCAGAGGAATTCCAGGCTTAATCAGTGCTTGATGATGAAATTGAAGCCAATCATATTTAGGCTTTCTACGGGTTTTACCGATTATCCAGAGTGTCCGGGGACTCTTTGCCATTTGTTGATGGGGGGCATTTCATGGCTCTCTCTTAAAATCTCTATCTATTCCCTTTGTCGGTCAGGCACAGACTCCTCTGAAGCCTCGTGCTCTACCCCAAGTTTTGAAAGTCATATTCTCCCAGTAAGTGATGTCTGAAATGCCAGGCATTCCCATGAGCCCAATAAAGCATCACGGCTGACATGATGCCTTCTCACACTTGTTCTATGTGTTTAATGCTGTCCTGAGAGTCAATCCACGTTTCCCCTTTCTGTTTTAGCTATAATTATTCCCATTTTCAACAAGCATTGACAACGCCAACAGTTTTTGCTTTTGCACAGGCATCAGATGCCCGTTTTTCAGGCATTGCCAAAATTGTACAACTTGGCCATAAAATGCCAAAAGCTGAAACGTTGTGCTAGTATCCTGGCATATTCCAGCTTTTCCTGGTAAATGCCTATCTAATACCTATATGGATTTTTATGGATTTGGATTTTATGTAGCACAAATCTAGCTAGCAATGAATGGCACTCTGTACATGTCTTTGAGGCTAATATACGAGGTCACTGGGGTTGCAATGTGTGGCACGGATGTTCTGGCCCTAGGGGGTGGGACGTGATGCAGGGATGCAAGGGGACTAGGTGGCACTTAAGTATTAACTGAAGAGTATGGTTTCGAGTTCCTTTTCGGATCTACAAAAGTATTGGCACGGTCCGGAATGTCACCGGGATGATGTTCCAGAAGGCAATGGCATACCAAGAGAAGGCCTCTTTCCTGCTTTGTTTCCGGTGTGCAAGTCGCGTCTTGAGTTTTCCAACCTTTATGAGTGTATACAAGAGCCAGAACTGTTGACTGTGCCAATCCTTGTTTTTAACCAGACTTCAGTGCAAGGAACAGCGCCAAGGACACTCATTGCTTACAAATCAATATGGAGGAAGGCACACTTGATTAAGTCAGATTTATAACACTGGGAGCTGGTTTATAGCTGCAATTACAAGGCCACTGTCCACTCGGTCGCCACAAAAACCTTAGTTATACTGCAACATTGTGATCACTCCAACTCTGAGTAGTTGCCCTTTTTCTTTCTGTCACCCCCATTGAAATGGATCTGGGTGAAGGAGACCAATGGTGCGCAGTGTGTGGATCTGTACGTTTTTGTGCAGGGAGATGTTGCCTTTGGGTTCAGTGAGATGGCGTTGCGGATCTTGCCTGGAATTAGGGGAGGGGAGGGGGACAGAGGGAAGACGCAGGGGTTGCCAGGAAGGCAGTGCAGGTGTGCGACTGGCAGGGAGGGGACCTGGGCCCGAGATCAGAGGGTGGCCAGGTAACCAGTGCAGTTTCAGTTTCAGCAGGAAAATCAGCAGGGGGGAGGAGGAGAGAAAGCAGAAGCAAAGAGAAAGGTTTTGAGGTGCTTCTGGAACCGGAGATGATTCTCCTCTAGTTTCAGGGAGGCAGGAAGGCTGTTCCAGAGGGAGTCCCCAGCCGAAAAAAGAGATCTACCACCAACTTTTTGCTTGGAGAAGCGACTGACCCTGAGGGAGTTGGAGGCGGATGAGCGGAGAGCTCAAGAAGGAAGATATTTAAGAAGAGAGAATTGAAGGTATTGAGGCCCCAGGCCCCAGAAGGTCTTGTGGACAATGCAGAGGGTTTTAAACATAATCCTCGCAGCCACTGGGAGCCCGTGCAGGGATTTCAGTCCTGGAGAGATATGATCCCTGGGCTTGAGGCCAAGGACAAGTCTCGCAGTCCTGTTCTGGATGAGTTGCAGAGGGCGGAGAGTAGAAGCAGGCAGATTTAGAAAGAGGCTGTTGCAATTGTCCAGCCTAGAGAGAACCAGTGCTCTGGAGACATTGAACCTCTGGGAGAAGGAGAGAAATGGAAGAATACCTCTGAGGAGGTGAGGCTGGTCGTGTGACTTCTTAGAGACATCAGAGATGTGAGGAGAGAAGGAGAGCGTGGAGTCGAAGATGACCCCGAGGATTTTAGCCTCACAGGTGGGAGCAGGATGAGGGCCAAGAGAGGTCAGCCAGAGAATCTCAGTCTCATTGGCGGCACACCACTCCTGATGGAGGACAGACAGAGATGAGAGAGGGAGAGGTTAGCCTGAAATGAGCTGAGTGTCATCGGCATAGCACTGGAAGTTGGGGCAGAGTGTGGCAATGCGGTGGGCAAGTAGTGCCAGGTATTTGTTGAACAGCCAGGGAGAGAGGTTAGACCTCTGGGGAACACCACAGGTAGAGATAAAGATAGAGATAGAGGAGAGGAAGGACCCAAGTTGAACCTGGGAGGGTCGATCAGAGAGGAAAGAGGTTAGCCACACCAGGGCCTGTCCGTTGATACCCAGCTTATCACAGAGACGGTTGAGCAGGATGGCATGGTTGACCATGTCAAAGGCAGAAGAGAGATCAACTAAGACGAGGACACAGGGGGTGTTGGAATCAAGGTTGGAGAGCAGGTCCTGACGGATGTTCAGGAGAGCAGTTTCCATGCTTCTGGCAGCTCTGAAGCCAGACTGATGATCATGGAGACAACCAACAGATTCAGTGTGAAGATTGAGCTGGGAGATGGGTAGTTTTTCTAGGAGTTTGCCCATGAAAGGAGTAATGGAGATTGGGCGATAGTTAGCCGGGCAGGACGGGTCGGCCGAGGGTTTCTTAAGAAGAGGGTGCACAAGGGAGTGCTTCAGGGGGGATGGGAAGACACCAGTGGTGAAGGAGTGGTTGTAGAAGTCAGCCAAAGCAGGAGCCAGGGAGTCAACGTGGTCCTTGATGGTTTTGGAGGAACAGGGATGAATCTGTTTTGACAAGACTTTCATAGATCGGACTTGTCTAGAGGGCAAGAGGAAGAGCAGGGAGTAGAGGGAGGAAGGGTAGAGGAGGAGAGAGAGGACAGGATGTCCTGAGTTTTTTAGATGAAATGAGAAGCCAGTGCCGTGCAGAGGGCCTGGGAAGGGACAGGAGAGGTAGAGACTGCAGCAGGATTGGCCAGTTCCTTGCAGATTTTAAAGAGTTCAGCCGAGTTGTTAGATGCCGCAGAGATGCGGGCTTGGATGTGAGCTCTCTTCTTGGTGAGGACAGAGAGCCGGTAATGTCTTTGGAGCAGGCGGCAGACCAGTTTGTCAGAGGATGTGCCAGAAGCACGCCATTTCCTCTCAACCACCCTGCACTTGCGTTTGAGTGTGACAAAGTCAGAGTCATACCAGGAGTTGCACTTGGCTTTGGGCTTTGGGCAGATCCTCATGACAGGGGCAAGAACATCAAGAGTTTCAGATATAGCAGAGTGGAGCATGGAAAGGGCTGTGTCAGGGTGTGAGTCAGCCAAAGGGAGAGGGGGGGAGTGAGAAAGTGGTGACAAAAGCCTCAACTGCCACGCGCTTCATGGGCGGATGACCGAGAAGGTGGGTGGCAGTGCTGGAGTTGGCTTGGCCTAAGGGGTAGAGAGGGTGAGCTGGGAGGAAAGGAGAAAGTGATCACTCCAGGAGAGAGGAGTGTTGAGAGGGATGGAAAGGGGAAGATCTGAGGAGATCAGAACATCCAGAGTGTGCCCTGCAGAGTGAGACGGGCCAGAGGGTAGAATAGAGAGTGAGAGAGAATCACAGAGGTCATGACAGAGTCCAGGGGAAGGACAGGAAGCATGCAGATGTATGTTGAAGTCTCCAAGAAGGAGGAGTTGAGTGGTCGAGACCAGGAGGGAAGAGGAGAGGTCCGCCCACTCAGAGAGGAAGGAGGAGATCTGGAAAGGTGGCCCATAAATGGTAGCCACAGTAAGAGATTGGCTAGCAGAGAGAGAGAGCCTGCAGACAAGGCATTCGAAAGAGGAGTAGGCCTGCGTAGGAATGACAGAGGCAGGAATCCACTCAGGGAAGATCAGGGCTACACCCCCTCCGGAACGGTTGGACCTGGGTGCAGAAGGATCTTGTAGCCGTCAGGGAGGAGAGTGTCAAAGCTCGTGACAGAGCTAACTGTGAACCATGTCTCAGTGAGACCGAGGACATCGAGGTCAAGTTCCTCCAGAAGACGGCAGATGTCGGAGAAGTGTTTGACAGCTGAGCGAGAATTTAGAGTGGCAGTATGGAGAAGGTTGCCATCCTTTTTTTTGTTTTAAACTTTGTTTATTGAGCTTGACATAGCAACCAGAGAATGAGTAGTACATAGTTAGTCAACAATTATACATTCCAGATACAGTTTTTCTGGAAATCATACAGAGCAGTGAACACCAGTTAGGGTTACAGTAACCAGCGATATAGGTAGCACAATGCCAGGTGAGACACATAACTCAGTCAAGGTTGGGAGCTGGGGAAATCCAGTCACTGTTATCGTCCTCAGTGTCAACGGATAAGGAGGAAATATATGAACAGAAAGGGGTCCAAATGTTCCTAGGTCTAGAAGCTATAGGTTGGAGGGTCGCTCAGCATTCCTCCGTGTCAGAGGCCCATCTGATAGCCCAGAGCCATTGAGCGTGTGTGGGGGCCCCCGGGAACGACAAAGAGGATGTCGGTGAAAGTTTGCTTGGAGGAGGCACTGGTACAGGTGTCAGCGATAGGGAGGCCTGGGTTGGAGACCAGGATGTCCCTTTTAAACTTATTCCTACCAGATTTAGTGAGGAGGGCAGGATAGTCGATAGAGAAGCAGTTAGAGAAGATAGGAGAGACAGAGAGCACCACAGAGTAGGTAGGGAGAGGAGAGAAGAGGAAGGAGAGGGAAGGGGAGAACACTAGGGAAGGGCACAGGGCAGGGTGAAAGCACACAAGATAGAGGGAGATGAGACAAGTTGACAATTGGACCAGACGACTGACACTTAGATTATTAAATACTTTCACAATGCAATTTTTAAGAACAGGAGAAAAACACACCTAAGTTTGAGAGTCCTGAATAGTGGGCAAAGGCCTAGGTTTCACAATGCAATTTTAAATACTTTCACAATGCAATGTTTAATAACAGGAGAAAACACACCTAAGTTTGAGAGTCCTGAATATTGGGAAAAAAAGTCTAGGTTTCACAATGCAATTTTAAATACTTTCACAATGCAATCTTAAATACTTTCACAATGCAATTTTTTAGGAACAGGAGAAAACACACCTAAGTTTGAGAGTCCTGAATAGTGGGAATGTATGAAGAAGTAGAGCTGGGCATGAAGTAGAGCTGGGTATGAAGTAGAGCTGGGTATGAATTAGAGCTGGGCATGAAGTAGAGCTGGGTATGAAGTAGAGCTGGGCATGAAGTAGAGCTGGGCATGAAGAAGAGCTGGGTATGAAGTAGAGCTGGGTATGAAGTGGAGCTGGGGATGAAGTAGAGCTGGGGATGAAGAAGAGCTGGGTATGAAGTAGAGCTGGGCATGAAGTAGAGCTGGGTATGAAGTAGAGCTGGGGATGAAGTAGAGCTGGGTATGAAGTAGAGCTGGGTATGAAGTAGAGATTGATATGGAGTAGAGCTGGGTATGAAGTAGAGCTGGGCATGAATAAGAGCTGGGTATGAAGTAGAGCTGGGTATGAAGTAGAGCTGGGCATGAAGTAGAGCTGGGTATGAAGTAGAGCTGGGCATGAAGTAGAGCTGGGTATGAAATAGTAGAGCTGGGTATGAAGGAGAGCTGGGTATGAAATAGAGCCGGGCATGAAGTAGAGCTGTGTATGAAGTAGAGCTGGGCATGAAGTAGAGATGGATATGAAATAGAGCTGGGCATGAAGTAGAGCTGGGTATGAAATAGTAGAGCTGGGTATGAAGTAGAGCCGGGCATGAAGTAGAGCTGGGTATGAAGGAGAGCTAAGTAGGAAACAGAGCTGGATATGAAGTAGAGCCGGGCATGAAGTAGAGCTGGGTATGAAGGAGAGCTAGGTAGGAAATAGAGCTGGGCATGAAGTAGAGCTGTGTATGAAATAGTAGAGCTGGGTATGAAGTAGAGCCGGGCATGAAGTAGAGCTGGGTATGAAGGAGAGCTAGGTAGGAAATAGAGCTGGGTATGAAGTAGAGCTGGGCAGGAAGTAGAGCTGGGTATACGTTGCAGTTGGAACAAATAGTGTCTAGTGAAACAATTTCTAGACCGAGTGACGTCTGGGATGTAGTAAATACTACTTCATGTTTAGCACATGTATTCGATTGTTTAACAGGGAATCAGATGACATAAATACAAAATTCTTATAGTTCTTTAGGTTGCCATTTTCTCTTTAATTGTCATACTTTGCGTGCAGAGACCCTTGCCGGTGCATTTCGGACTAAGCGTCCATCTGCAGGGTGGGGTTCATAAATACACAACCTCACACATATTTATACGTTTTGACCCCTTGGTACACATTTCTGACTAACAGAAACAATACCTATTACTTAGGAACACTCATGTTCAAAAGTACTATGTCTTCCTTGCTTTGCAAGAGAGAGGTGGAATAGTGGCCTTCCTTGTCGCCTAAAAAGATGAAACCTTGTAGTTAGAGCTGCTCTGGACCATGAGTTGAGGTTGTGATTCTCGAGATACCCTGTAACACAATAATGTGTGACTCGGGTGCATATACATGGATAATGAGTACAAGAGGAACTGAAGGATTTTTCATAAAGGGATGTTTTCAATATATTTGGATAAATAAGTGCGATCTTACCTAGTGGTGTTCTTGAGAAATTGACACTGCCAAAGGAGCTGAGCTAAGCTATCAAACGTGTTCAATACAATAAACCAGTAATTCCTGTAACAAAAAGTATATGTGCTCAGTACTGAGATGCAGTTCATGAATTACATACGTGCTGTAAACTGAGCTTAACCGCTCCCTGTTTTACCTTGAAAAAGGTTCAGGCTGTGTAGAATGCCCTGAGTTAAATTGAAGCTCTGAGGAGAAACCCCTGATTTTAATGGAAGTGCTGCGAATGGAGTAGAACACAGGCCAGTTACATAGTGAGCCGTATGTTGCTGGCTCAAGTTTCCGTTCTGCATACAGGCTATTAGCTATGGCACAAGACAGTTTTTATTTTATTTATTGAGCATTTGTTAGGCGCTTATACGACTGAAAAGTATTTGTTGTCAGATATTGGTGCTGGCCATTCCAGGGCGATGCCCGTCACTGCTTTAGTTGTGGATCTGCGTGCCTGCCTCGCCGTGGAACGTTGCCGTTACCATGGTACTAGACGTGCAAGTCCTACGTCTGTTATGAGCAACGTCATCGCGTTGCACCGCGGTGGAGTTGATTAGCACAAAAAGATGGCCTCGCAGCCGATACATGCGCACAGGCTACTGGAAGCCGTAGTTCTTGTTCTTTGTGTAGCGAAAATAGGTTGACCAGACGTCCCAGTTTTCCTGAAAAAAAACTGGGAAATCGACCTCCCTCCCGGGGTCCTGGGAGTTTTTTCATTTTATAAACTCCATCCCGGGATCAGATGGGTGTGTGGGTATGGTCCCGGTTTTTGCCAGAAACCGTTACCAAAATCCCGAAATCGGCCCAGCCCGACTCTTCATGCCTATGAATGGGGGCGTGAATGCTTTTCACACTCCCATTTCCCCCCCTTCCCCTGCCGGCCGCTCTGCTCCAATGAGGGGAGTGTGTGCCTGGGAGCACGCACCCTCCCCCGCCCCGCAACAGGTCAGAGACATAGAAGTAGGACTACAGCTTTATTTGTGTTTACTGTATTCCTACTTCTATGTCTATGGCCTTTATGTTGTGGCCTTCAAGGACGACAGGACGCTTGGGTTGTTTCTAACCACCTTTATTTAAAGGGCATAACAGGATGGGCATAAATTGTCCATATGCAGGGCAGGGGCAACTACTCACAGTTCAGTCATGGCCTCACAGTTACTTCACTGGAGGCAGGGTGTGCACATGGATGGCATGCTGTAAGCTTCCAGGGACCCTGTGGCATTGGGCTTATGCCCTGGATGCTGGCTGCATGGGCTCCTCTGGGCCCTAGTTATGGTGGCTCCTTATCAGGAGCAGCGCTGTCACCAGACCGCTAGTCTGGCGCTCCGCCAACTTCTGGCGGCAACATTCTCTCACGCAGCGTGGGTCCGCAAGATCTCGTTATGCCGAGATCTTGCGAGACCGTGCTCCCGCGATCACTTGAAGTCCCCACACTGTTCCTTTTTTTTTATCTGGTCACCCTAAGCGAAAAACATTGAGATCGTATGTTACAACATATTGCTATGCTTTCAGTTAATTTTGTGTTAACACAACATTGTATCTGAGAAATTAAAGAAATGGTGATCTATATGACCTCCAAACTGGGTATGATTATTACATTGCATAACAAAAAGGGTCTAGCTCAAACATAGAGATCAATAATGAAGACTGCTGAGCAGTGGATACACGTGCACCCGCTGATTTAAAGCATTAGTTTATGTTCTTTATTTTACGAATACATTAAAATCACATGTTGAAACATGTCGATGTGCTTTCAGTCAATTACATATTTATAGAACTTCCTATAAAAGAATCTGAACAATATCTGGTCTCCAGACTGAGTACGATTGTTATGTTAAGTTGGAGTTGGCCACTTATAGGGACAAACATTGGCGGATTTACCATGTGGAATTAACGCACACTGTAATCGTCCAAAAATCCCAGTGGAGTTCTATTGACGCCAAAAATGTGGATTTGCACCACCATACCACAACTCGCAATCCCCTGCTGATGCGACAGGACTGAGTGGAGGTAACGATCAATGATTTACTTCCGATTTACAACCAAACACGTAATAAGGCCAATGGGTTTTTCCCTATTTATTTGGTGGCATATTTATACTACAAAATGGCTTAAATAGTAAAAATCCTTTTTTTTGGCAAGACTTCATTTTAATGTCAACTCACTCCCTTGAAAAAATTATATGAGTCTGATTAAATGTTGCTTTTGAAAAGGAGATTCCTGAAAACTCTATGGAATGCCCCAAAACCTAGCAGTGCTTTTGTGATGTAAAAAAGTATTTTAGGTTCACCATATTTCATAAATAACTTTGCACACATCCCTTGGTTGGGTGAACTTTACTAAAAATCCTTCCCTCTCACATGAGCTCCAGAGACCCTCGTTTGGGAAAGTCATATCCACATGTTCCTTTCTATTCATCATTCCTATTCACTTCTACAAATTCCTACACCACCTTCACATATATCAGGATCCTCCCTGGACCTTATTTTCTCCACTACCCCAATCTCTGCTTCAGTCACTGCTCTCCCAATCTATTGCTCTAACCACTCTCTTCTTTCTTTCTCTTTTCTCTCCCTCCACCCTCCTTCCACTCCTCCATCTCAATCCTCCTCTACATTTCGTCACCAAAATCTTCGACTCTTTGATCTCTCCTCTTTTTCTTCTTCTCTCAGTTCAACTCTCCCTTCCATTTCTATTTATTCTTCCCTCTCTGCTGGCTCTGCCTCTTCTCTTTTGTCTGATGTATTGTATAATCACTTGATCTTCTCTATCCTTCAGTTGCCTTCACTCCATCTCATATTCCCTCTCAGCCTTGGATATCACTGTCTCTCCGGTCCATTCGCCAGTTCCTCTGTCAGGCTGAGTGGCGCTGGTGCAAGTCTGGTACAGCAACTGACTAATATCTTCTATCTTCTCTCCACTCCACTTATGACTCTCTGCTTCTCTCTTCTAAGCAACAATAATGCCATTCTCTATTTTCCTCACATGTTTCTCATCTTCGTTGTCTTTTTCAAAACCTGAACCGCATCCGTTCCCCTCCTCCCCTGACCCTTTTTCATCGTCTCCCCTCTCTGCATCTGACCTTGCTAACTATTTCATTTCTTAAATCTCTTTACTTCGCTCTATCATTCCTTCTTCTTCTTCTGTTCCTTCCTTGCCCTTAAGCTATTCTAGTTCCTCCTCCCCTGTGAAGTCTACATTTCTTCCACCCTAGCCAAGGCTCATCCTACATCTTCCCTAGATGATTCTCTCCCTTCTACTCTAATTCACCTGGTTTACTCATCACTTCTGTCTTATCTCACTGCCCTCTTTAACACTTCCCTTTCCTCTTCCAATGTTCCTTCTCATTTCAAGCATGCTTCAATCCTTCCTATTTTGAAAAAACCTACCCTTGACCCCTCCTTGCCTTCCAATTTCCACCTTATATCATTACTTACTTTTCTCTCTAAGCTTCTAGAATGCATTGACTACTCCCAAATATCCTCCTTTATTATCTTACACTATCTTCTACCTCCTTTCCAGTCTGGCTTTAGGCCATGTCACTCTACTGAAACTGCTCTTCTGCCTGTCACTAACGCACTTCTCTCTTCTCGTCACTCTAAACTTTCTTCTCCTTCTTCTACATCTCTTGGCCACATTTCATGCAGTTGATCACATCACTCTTCTCTCTTCTTTTGCTGATCTGGGTTTCAGTTATTCTGTTCTCTATTGGTTTCATTATTACCTCTCAGTGCGCACCTTCTCTCTTTCCTGGGCTGGTCATTCTTCCCCTCATGCACGAGTGTTCCTCAAGGCTCGGTTATTGGCCCTCTCTTGTCTCTATTATCTTATCCTTTGGCTTTGCTTACCACCTCTACGTAGATGACTCACACATCTTTCTATACTTCTCCTCATTTACAGATTGTATCCACTCTTGCTTGTCTGCCTGACTCCTCGCTATTCTATCCTGGATGTCCTCTCACTATCTCCACCTCAAGTGCTCAAAAGCAGAGGTTCTTTTCTTTCCTGCTTTGACTTTTCCCCTCCCGTGCCCCATCACTCTCCTTTCCCTCCTCTTCCCTCTCTATTTCTCCCTCCACCCGTAATCTTGGCATCACGATCCTCAATTCTTCGCTATCCTTTTCTGCTCATATTTCCTCTATCTCTCATTATTGCCGCTATTAGCTATTTAATATTCAAAAAGTTTGTTGGTTCCTTACTTTTCCCTCTACTAAACTCCTTATCTCCTCATTAGTTTTTTCTTGACTCTTCTATTGCTCTTCTCTCCTCCTTGACCTCCCTGCATCTCATCTTACCCCCCTTTGATCTATCTACCATTCCTCAACTCGCGTACTCTGTACACTTTCCCCCTGTGACTCTATTACTTTCACTCTGCGCTCTCTCCACTGGCTTTCTTTTGAAAATGGTGTACTTTTCAACATCCTCTGTATTGTTTGGAAGTGTGTCTATGGTCTCGCTTATCAATATCTCTCTTCTCTAATCTTTTTCTAGTCACCAGCCTGTCCACTTCGCTCCCAATCCCTTCTTCTCTTAGCTGTTCTGCGTGCCCCATCACGCTCCCGTTCATTTGCTTTCCTCGCCCCAAAGAATTGGAACTCTATTCCTCTCTCTCTGCATTCCAAATCCTCCTTCCCCTCAAGTCCAGTCTTAAAACCCACTTTCTATTTTATTGAATTGTTGGTTTTGTTTTATATGCTAATGTGTTTTGCAGCGTTGGTTCTCTGTTCAATGCTTAGGCGTCAAGTGCTATAAATATTCAATGAAAATACATATTAAAAAATACAAATTCCAACATTAGTTTTCTGAAAAAAAACAGACTGTGATCGATTTTGTCGTCCATGTCTAAGAAGGTCATCCAGACTTGGTATCTTTCTTTACATTCTGGGACTTGTAGTCCTGAATTTAAATTTGGAAAATCAAAACTACAAATGCTACAGCCCACAGAAAAAACAGAACAGAATGCCCAACTCACACATGCATTGCGACACTTGATAGCTCTGCAAAACATGACAGTTGAAATGTATTTCAAAATTAGACTGAAGCATTTCAGGACTCACAAGAATAAGAACCCAATGATATCTGTGCGATGGGTTATTGTACTCAGAGGAATGTTTGAATGCCTCCAGCAAGCGTCAATTTGTTTACCCCTTCGTAAAGCAGCTATCCTTCATCACTCCGAACACGTGCACTTACACACGCATGCCCCTAGAGCAACCAGGTTTCATTACTTTCATGGGTGATTGGGCGCTGGCATGAAGATTCAGCTGTGCCTGTGAGAGAGAGTGTTTGGGCCTCATTACGAGTTTGGAGGTAATGGCTGCCTCCAAACTCCATTTTGGAGGGCCCGATATTTCCCCATTCAGGGAACCCGGACCATCCCCATTCCCATTTGAGCCGCCATAGGGCTCGATGGGTATGGGGAGCATGCTAACAACGGGCCCGTTAATGACGGGCCCGTTGTTAGCATGCTGGTCCCCTCGCGGGACCAGCAAAGGGTGTCTGGTCTGACCAGATGTCCAGTGCGGGTCCCGCAAGGGGACCTCATAATGAGGCAGTACAGGGTTAACGGCGCCGGCACCTTTACCGGAACCGTTTACCCCTTACCGCCTCAGCTGTAATGAGGCCCTTTGTGTTTTTTACCTAGTTTCACAGACGGGATCCTACTTTTGCCTCGTGAGTTTGCCTCAGAAACATGAAGTAAACAGGGGCGGTCTGAGAATCAAAATAGGCCCTGGAAATAATGTTCAAAGTGACCCCATATAACACATTTTCAGCAAGCCCAATCCTTTTCCTACTGAAAATGTGAAAATGAATTGGGCCACGACACAAAAGAGGCCTAGGGTGCAGAGGCCTACCATGAAATCTCCAGAGTTCCCTATATGCCAGTCCACCCCTGGAAATAAAACAAATACTCTAAAAACAAATGTCTTACTTTGATTGTCATGCAAGGCTGGTGACAGGCTTAAAGCTACTCTCACAGCTCCTGCCAATGTAGACACATCTGTGTTTAGCTCTAGCGCAGCACGGACAGATAGGAGCAGCAGAGGTGGGGCTAGCAGCCAATGGGCTATGAAAGGAAGCAAAGCCGAATGCACATAGACTCGGTAAACAAAAGAAGGTGACATTTGCATTCACAGCTAATGTGTGAATTGCATATCTAGTGGCTGAGATGAGGCATACTTAGTTTGGGCAATGTTATTATATCTGTTGTAGGTTTAAAGCCGCAATTAAGAAATTACCTTTCAAAAGGCTGGTCAAACAGCACTGTTGTGGGTTACGACTGTCTGTATGAAAGGGAAATGTTGTGGAAATGACTGTGGGAAGAGAGATGTTATGTTGTGAGCTGGTCCTGTTCTGTCTCACTGGCCTTGAATGTATGCTTACAGAATGTTGGTGTATGGATGATGACAGCTCAGGGGAATGCTGAGTGAGTGTGATGTATGAGGGTTCCAGGAATGTCAGTTGGGGGCCTGAGCTGGATGGATGAGGATGGCCCGTGTGTGCCTCCTGTGTCACTGGATGTTTACTTTGATCTACTTCCCATGTACTCTGTAAATACCCTACAAGTAACTGGAGATATGTAAATATGTACTTATGTACAATAAAGCCGCCTGGAATACCATCATGGCTCTGCAGCTGGTCTGTGTGTGGACAGTGCTCATCAATCCAGGGTATTTACAACAAGCACTCAATTACCTCAAAGAGACCCCAATATAGGAATGGGTTTTGGGCAGTTAGGGGCTGGAAACGGTCAGAGAGGCGAGCAGGGCCATTAGCAGTAAATAACCAAATTACATCCTCAGGCTGCGTGTCCCTCCTCACATGTCATCTCTCTCCTATCTTCACTTCCTATGACAATAGTTTCGGCTTGTAAGCAGCACTAACATCGCTACCCAATAGCCAAAACTAAAAAGGGCGAGAGGCCCAATAGAGCATCCTTTCGCCCAATTTCTCCCATTGATGATTCACCCAGATCTTGGAGTAATAGAGTCCTGGCTTCTCTTAGAGATGAGGCTTTTGAGCCTCTTATTCTATCTCATATGCAGACTGGCTTCACAGAGGGTCGGGCGCTACAGAACAATGCTTTAATCTTTATTTGCTATCTGGAAAATCTGTGGTATAAGATAACCAGCATTTATGTGGCTCTTGGTGACCCAAACCACCACCCCGCCCCTCAAATTGTGCCTGGGTTCATTCCTTCGTCCAACACCCCATTCTTAAAAGTTCAGGAACAGCTATCACTCTGTGGATCATTTTGTTAATCTATAATGTAAGACAAACATGCCTCATGCCTTTAGTTTACAATGTGTAGATTGACATCATTTCAGAGTTGCCAAAAAACCTAACACTGAATGTTCATGGGCTGGGGAATTGGATGATGCCTACCCTAATGTATCCTGCTGACACCGACCCACCTACCAGAACACCAAGTAAAGCTTTGGACATCCTCTGACTGCCTTCCAGTAGTTCATGGCCAATCAGTCCCGACAGATCAATAACAGTCAAGGGAGATTACTCTGAGTCCTCGGCCAAATGTAGGACCAACGTACCTAGTGATGACCAATTCAATGGTTTGAGCTTGGGACTTGCAAACAATCATTTTAGGGGGAAGCATGAGGCGTGCCTAATTCTGACATGACCAGTGGTGGTCGTGGGGGCAGAGTCCTCAGTCTTTTAACTGGTGGATGTGTGGCCTATTACTACCTGCAATACCTTATCAAGGAGTGTCTTTGGTGCAGTTATTACATATAAGCGAGCGTTGGGTTACTGTCATTGGCATCCTTAGGGTGTTTGCCAATGTTAATACTTGGAAGCTGCATTCGAAGCTGCTTAATCGAGTCCTATCGCCCTGATTCACCAGGAACTGGGAGAATCTTATTTAAATCATGTTTATTTCAGGACACAATTTGATGATCTTGCACAAACTATTGGAAACACAATGCACTGCTTGGGATGACTGAGGTGAAATCTCAAATAAGCATCGGGCATGTCAGCATTGTGGAGTTCCTCACTGCAATCCTTGCTTTGTTTAAGAAGCTGATTACTGGATGTGCAAGCAGCAAGAGAACGAATGAAAAAGAACGTATTTGTCACACCACCAAATGCAGTGTGAAATATTTTCCTTCAGTCTCTGGTAGTTGTGCTATGTTATGTTAATTGTCATTTGTGCAGCCCCTATTTGGCATCATTGACCTCTTAGAGATGTTGGTCTCTGTGCATGATTTTCCGAAGCATGGGCCATCGATGGAGGTGTTGGTGGTTGTAATGGACCACGTTCTCTGAATGTGGTCCTGCTTTCTTTGCTGCATCTAATGCATGCCTGTGTAAGTGTTAAAGATGCCAGGCGCGTGATAGAGACATGCAGCATAATTCCAGCCAGATGGCTCCTGCAGTTCATGACTCGTTGTAAGGCACATGACTGTTCAGGGTCAGGGTTCAGGGATAGTGCCTGGATCCTACTCCTGGGCATCCAGAAGTTGTATCTGTAGATATTGCAGCTGGTGCATATTGCTTCTACGGGTCAAGTAGTTACCTGGGTTGCCTTATTATTGCGATTGAGCCATATCTTGCACCCCCAATCACAGAAGAGGTTTAGTACAGTCTTGTTAAAGTTAGTTTAACCCACAAACCACTTTTAGCTATTAGGGGTACATAGGAGGATGCAGAACATTTTCAGTGCACATTTTTCCTTAGAGGCGAGGGCATTCAGATCATCATTCCTTTTGTGTTTTTGCTTTCTTCTTTGACCCATACCAGGCAACACAGATCAATAATCGAATCCCAATAAAACTGATCATAAGCAGTGTAACTCAGTGTGTCGGTCTCCAACCTTTGCAGGGCTAATAAAGATGGAGGCAGCTTCTGAATAACCTGCAAGAATGCTCAGAGCTCTTTCATTGTTTGAAGTCCAGTTTTAATATTTAATATGTTTCTTGGTGATATATAAGGCGGCATGTAGCAACTGACACAGCACCCAAGAGGAAGAAGGGATGGGTGCTGGAAAGAGAGATATCAGTAATATATTTCTCGGTGATGTATAAGGCGGCATGTAGCAACTGATACAGAGCCCGAGAGGAATAAGGGACGGGTGCTGGAAAGAGAGACATCACTGATATGTTTCTTGGTGATGTATAAGGCAGCATGTAGCAATTGATACAGAGCCCAAGAGGAATAAGGGACGGGTGCTGGAAAGAGAGACATCACCGATATGTTTCTTGGTGATGTATAAGGCGGCATGTAGCAACTGATACAGAGCCCAAGAGGAATAAGGAACAGGTGCTGGAAAGAGAGACATCAGTATTATGTTTCTTAGTGATGTATAAGGCGGCATCTAGCAACTGATACAGAGCCCGAGAGAAATAAGGGACGGGTGCTGGAAAAAGAGACTTCATCAATGAGTTTCTTGGTGATGTATAAGGTGGCATGTATCAACTAATACAGAGCCCAAGAGGAATAAGGGACGGGGGCTGGAAAGAGAAACATCACTGATATGTTTCTTGGTGATGTATAAGGCGGCATGCAGCAACTGATACAGAGCCCAAGAGGAATAAGGGACGGGTGCTGGAAAGAGAGACATCACTGATATGTTTCTTGGTGATGTATAAGGCGGCATGTAGCAACTGAAACAGATCCCAAGAGAAATAAGGGATGGGTGCTGGAAAAAGAGACTTCAGCAATGTGTTTCTTGGTGATGTATAAGGTGGCATGTATCAACTAATACAGAGCACAAGAGGAATAAGGGACGGGTGCTGAAAAGAGAAACATCACTAATATGTTTCTTGGTGATGTATAAGGCGGCATGCAGCAACTGATACAGAGCCCAGGAGGAATAAGGGACGGGTGCTGAAAAGAGAGACATCCCTGATATGTTCCTTGATGATGTATAAGGTGGCATGTAGCAACTGATACAGAGCCCAAGAGGAATAAGGGACGGGTGCTGGAAAGAGAGACTTTAGTAATTTGTGCCTTGGTGATGTATAAGGCAGCATGTAGCAACTGATACAGAGCCCAAGAGGAATAAGGGACTGGTGCTGGAAAGAGAGATATCAGTAATGTGTTTCTTGGTGATATATAAAGCGGCATGTAGCAACGGATACAGAGCCCGAGAGGAATAAGGGACGGGTGCTGGAAAGAAAGACATCACTGTTATGTTTCTTGGTGATTTATAAGGCGGCATGTAGCAACTGATACAGAGCCCAAGAGGAAAAAGGGACGGGTGCTGGAAAGAGAGACATCAGTATTATGTTTCTTAGTGATGTATAAGGTGGCATCTAGCAACTGATACAGAGCCCAAGAGGAATAAGGGACGGGTGCTGGAAAGAAAGACATCACTCATATGTTTCTTGGTGATGTATAAGGTGGCATGTAGCAACTGATACAGACCCTAAGAGGAATAAGGGACGGGTGCTGGAAAGAGAGACATCAGTATTATGTTTCTTAGTGATGTATAAGGTGGCATCTAGCAACTGATACAGAGCCCAAGAGGAATAAGGGAGAGTGCTGGAAAGAGAGACATCATTGATATGTTTCTTGGTGATGTATAAGGCGGCATGTAGCAACTGAAACAGATCCCAAGAGAAATAAGGGACGGGTGCTGGAAAAAGAGACTTCAGCAATGTGTTTCTTGGTGATGTAAAAGATGGCATGTATCAACTAATACAGAGCCCGAGAGGAATAAGGGACGGATGCTGGAAAGAGAAACATCACTGATATGTTTCTTGGAGATGTATAAGGTAGCATGCAGCAACTGATACAGAGCCCAAGAGGAATAAGGAACGGGTGCTGGAAAGAGAGACATCACTGATATGTTCCTTGATGATGTTAAGGTGGCTTGTAGCAACTGATACAGAGCCCAAGAGGAATAAAGGACGGGTGCTGGAAAGAGAGACTTTAGTAATTTGTGTCTTGGTGATGTATAAGGCGGCATGTAGCAACTGATACAGAGCCCAAGAGGAATAAGGGACTGTTGCTGGAAAGAGAGATATCAGTAATATGTTTCTTGGATATATATAAGGCGACATGTAGCAACTGATACAGCGCCCAAGAGGAATAAGGGACAGGTGCTGGAAAGAGAGACATCACTGATATGTTTCTTGGTGATGTATAAGGCAGCATGTAGCAACTGATACAGAGCCCAAGAGGAATAAGGAACAGGTGCTGGAAAGAGAGACATCAGTATTATGTTTCTTAGTGATGTATAAGGCGGCATCTAGCAACTGATACAGAGCCCAAGAGAAATAAGGGACGGGTGCTGGAAAAAGAGACTTCATCAATGAGTTTCTTGGTGATGTATAAGGTGGCATGTATCAACTAATACAGAGCCCAAGAGGAATAAGGGACGGGTGCTGGAAAGAGAAACATCACTGATATGTTTCTTGGTGATGTATAAGGCGGCATGCAGCAACTGATACAGAGCCCAAGAGGAATAAGGGACGGGTGCTGGAAAGAGAGACATCACTGATATGTTTCTTGGTGATGTATAAGGCGGCATGTAGCAACTGAAACAGATCCCAAGAGAAATAAGGGATGGGTGCTGGAAAAAGAGACTTCAGCAATGTGTTTCTTGGTGATGTATAAGGTGGCATGTATCAACTAATACAGAGCCCAAGAGGAATAAGGGACAGGTGCTGGAAAGAGAAACATCACTAATATGTTTCTTGGTGATGTATAAGGCGGCATGCAGCAACTGATACAGAGCCCAGGAGGAATAAGGGACGGGTGCTGAAAAGAGAGACATCCCTGATATGTTCCTTGATGATGTATAAGGTGGCATGTAGCAACTGATACAGAGCCCAAGAGGAATAAGGGACGGGTGCTGGAAAGAGAGACTTTAGTAATTTGTGTCTTGGTGATGTATAAGGCGGCATGTAACAACTGATACAGAGCCCAAGAGGAATAAGGGACTGGTGCTGGAAAGAGAGATATCAGTAATGTGTTTCTTGGTGATTTATAAAGCGGCATGTAGCAACTGATACAGAGCCCGAGAGGAATAAGGGACGGGTGCTGGAAAGAAAGACATCACTGATATGTTTCTTGGTGATGTATAAGGCGGCATGTAGCAACTGATACAGAGCCCAAGAGGAAAAAGGGACGGGTGCTGGAAAGAGAGACATCAGTATTATGTTTCTTAGTGATGTATAAGGTGGCATCTAGCAACTGATACAGAGCCCAAGAGGAATAAGGGACGGGTGCTGGAAAGAAAGACATCACTCATATGTTTCTTGGTGATGTATAAGGTGGCATGTAGCAACTGATACAGACCCTAAGAGGAATAAGGGACGGGTGCTGGAAAGAGAGACATCAGTATTATGTTTCTTAGTGATGTATAAGGCGGCATCTAGCAACTGATACAGAGCCCAAGAGGAATAAGGGACGGGTGCTGGAAAGAGAGACATCAGTATTATGTTTCTTAGTGATGTATAGGGCGGCATCTAGCAACTGATACAGAGCCCAAGAGGAATAAGGGAGGGTGCTGGAAAGAGAGACATCATTGATATGTTTCTTGGTGATATATAAGGCGGCATGTAGCAACTGAAACAGATCCCAAGAGAAATAAGGGACGGGTGCTGGAAAAAGAGACTTCAGAAATGTGTTTCTTGGTGATGTATAAGGTGGCATGTATCAACTAATACAGAGCCCAAGAGGAATAAGGACGGGTGCTGGAAAGAGAAACATCACTGATATGTTTCTTGGAGATGTATAAGGTAGCATGCAGCAACTGATACAGAGCCCAAGAGGAATAAGGGACGGGTGCTGGAAAGAGAGACATCACTGATATGCTCCTTGATGATGTATAAGGTGGCTTGTAGCAACTGATACAGAGCCCAAGAGGAAGAAGGGACGGGTGCTGGAAAGAGAGACTTTAGTAATTTGTGTCTTGGTGATGTATAAGGCGGCATGTAGCAACTGATACAGAGCCCAAGAGGAATAAGGGACTGTTGCTGGAAAGAGAGATATCAGTAATATGTTTCTTGGATAAATATAAGGCGACATGTAGCAACTGATACAGCGCCCGAGAGGAATAAGGGACGGGTGCTGGAAAGAGAGACATCACTGATATATTTCTTGGTGATGTATAAGGCGGCAGGTAGCAACTGATACAGAGCCCAAGAGGAATAAGGAACAGGTGCTGGAAAGAGAGACATCAGTATTATGTTTCTTAGTGATGTATAAGGCGGCATCTAGCAACTGATACAGAGCCCAAGAGAAATAAAAGACGGGTGCTGGAAAAAGAGACTTCATCAATGAGTTTCTTGGTGATGCATAAGGTGGCATGTATCAACTAATACAGAGCCCAAGACGAATAAGGGACGGGTGCTGAAAAGAGAAACATCACTGATATGTTTCTTGGTGATGTATAAGGCGGCATGCAGCAACTGATACAGAGCCCAAGAGGAATAAGGGACGGGTGCTGGAAAGAGAGACATCACTGATATGTTTCTTGGTGATGTATAAGGCGGCATGTAGCAACTGAAACAGATCCCAAGAGAAATAAGGGATGGGTGCTGGAAAAAGAGACTTCAGCAATGTGTTTCTTGGTGATGTATAAGGTGGCATGTATCAACTAATACAGAGCCCAAGAGGAATAAGGGACGGGTGCTGGAAAGAGAAACATCACTAATATGTTTCTTGGTGATGCATAAGGCGGCATGCAGCAACTGATACAGAGCCCAGGAGGAATAAGGGACGGGTGCTGAAAAGAGAGACATCCCTGATATGTTCCTTGATGATGTATAAGGTGGCATGTAGCAACTGATACAGAGCCCAAGAGGAATAAGGGACGGGTGCTGGAAAGAGAGACTTTAGTAATTTGTGTCTTGGTGATGTATAAGGCGGCATGTAGCAACTGATACAGTGCCCAAGAGGAATAAGGGACTGGTGCTGGAAAGAGAGATATCAGTAATGTGTTTCTTGGTGATATATAAAGCCGCATGTAGCAACTGATACAGAGCTCGAGAGAAATAAGGGACGGGTGCTGGAAAGAAAGACATCACTGATATGTTTCTTGGTGATGTATAAGGCAGCATGTAGCAACTGATACAGAGCCCAAGAGGAAAAAAGGACGGGTGCTGGAAAGAGAGACATCAGTATTATGTTTCTTGGTGATGTATAAGGTGGCATCTAGCAACTGATACAGAGCCCAAGAGGAATAAGGGACGGGTGCTGGAAAGAAAGACATCACTCATATGTTTCTTGGTGATGTATAAGGCGGCATGTAGCAACTGATACAGACCCTAAGAGGAATAAGGGACGGGTGCTGGAAAGAGAGACATCAGTATTATGTTTCTTAGTGATGTATAAGGCGGCATCTAGCAACTGATACAGAGCCCAAGAGGAATAAGGGACGGGATGCTGGGAAGAGAAACATCACTGATAAGTTTCTTGGTGATGTATAAGGCGGCATGTAGCAACTGAAACAGATCCCAAGAGAAATAAGGGACGGGTGCTGGAAAAAGAGACTTCAGCAATGTGTTTCTTGGTGATGTATAAGGTGGCATGTATAAACTAATACAGAGCCCAAGAGGATTAAGGGACGGGTGCTGGAAAGAGAAACATCACTGATATGTTTCTTGGTGATGTACAAGGTGGCATGTAACAACTGATACAGAGGCCAAGAGGAATAAGGGACGGGTGCTGGAAAGAGAGACATCAGTATTATGTTTCTTAGTGATGTATAAGGTCGCATCTAGCAACTGATACAGAGCCCAAGAGGAATAAGGGAGGGTGCTGGAAAGAGAGACATTATTGATATGTTTCTTGGTGATGTATAAGGCGGCATGTAGCAACTGAAACAGATCCCAAGAGAAATAAGGGACGGGTGCTGGAAAAAGAGACTTCAGCAATGTGTTTCTTGGTGATGTATAAGGTGGCATGTCTCAACTAATACAGAGCCCAAGAGGAATACGGGACGGGTGCTGGAAAGAGAAACATCACTGATATGTTTCTTGGAGATGTATAAGGCAGCATGCAGCAACTGATACAGAGCCCAAGAGGAATAAGGGACGGGTGCTGGAAAGAGAGACATCACTGATATGTTCCTTGATGATGTATAAGGTGGCTTGTAGCAACTGATACAGAGCCCAAGAGGAATAAGGGACGGGTGCTGGAAAGAGAGACTTTAGTAATTTGTGTCTTGGTGATGTATAAGGCGGCATGTAGCAACTGATACAGAGCCCAAGAGGAATAAGGGACTGTTGCTGGAAAGAGAGATATCAGTAATATGTTTCTTGGATATATATAAGGCGGCATGTAGCAACTGATACAGCGCCCAAGAGGAATAACGGATGGGTGCTGGAAAGAGAGACATCACTAATATGTTTCTTGGTGATGTATAAGGTGGCATGTAGCAACTGATACAGAGCCCAAGAGGAATAAGGGACGGGTGCTGGAAAGAGAGACATCAGTAATCTGTTTCTTGGTGATGTATAAGGTGGCATGTAGCAACTGAAACAGAGCCCAAGAGAAATAAGGGACGGGTGCTGGAAAAAGAGACATCAGCAATTCACTTTAGACATTTTGGTCTCATTGTCTCTTTTGGTAATTAATTATTTATTGTACACTTTAGTTTATTCATAAACTTTTACACACATTTTAATATCAATCCTCATATTTTATTCATAATTTAAAATTAAACAAACAAAAGAAATGCAAAGCTAGGACTAGTCCATCGTCAATCAGTGTCCCTGTTTTACAAAGTAGCCATCATTCTGCAGGCAATTCAAACTGTCAGCCGAGTTTATTTTCCTCTGAATTGTCAAGTTCTTTTCTTAATTTCTCCAGGAAGTTTATACGGGCACAAGCCATAGCATAATTCTGACTTTCCAAGAACATCAGCCACCAGTCTTCGGATGTTATGGTTCGATAATTGCGCATATACTTTCTCATGTATCTTTTGGTAACACCCTGTGTGTGGATTTAGGTGGGAAGCGTTGAGGGTAGATGCAGGTGAGTGAAGTTGTGTGATGCAAGGGTGTTGTAAGACCACAGAGCAGGATGTTGAAGGGAGTGTTGGCATCCAGAGAACATTAGAATTGAGGAGAACAGCCAACACTGCTTTGCACTGCACTGGACGGTGAGGGTAAAACACTTGAGCCAACCTGAAGATGCTCATGGGGTCTGGGGAAGTCCGAAGAGGGTGGGGGGTGTGGGGGACTGCTGGCTGATGTGCGCTGATTCTAGAGATTTGAAGGTTCTGGAAATGCTGGTAAAATCCAGGCTGCAGTGTTAATGTCACATGAGCAGGTCAGAGTGCAGAGGACGCCATCTTCCTTTAGTTGCAGTAGTCAATAGGACATGTGAGCGAAAAATATCCCTGGAGCCTCAAAAGTGCCAACAGCTTCCATTCCAAGAAGTCCAGATGATAAACTCCTGTTTCCTGAAAAACATCCAAAAAAGCTGTTAGAAATGGTTGTATTGTTTATTATCATGTTGTACTTGGAGCCAAATTGCAGCACTTGGTGTGCTATAAACACGTTCATCCCGTCGAGAAATTGGGCCTCATTACGAGTTTGAATCTAACTTTATCGCCTGACTCATCCTCTCCGATTCTTATCCCAATGCCTTCTGGTGGTTCTTACTACACTTGCGGAGGCAATAGGTGTTTTTTGGTAGCTGACCCCCGCCTTTTGAATTTCCTTCCAATGACACTCAGATCAATTGACTCTCTGATCCTCTTTCAGAAGAATATGAAGACGTATCTTTTTTCCTAATTTGTTCTGTTTCCGATGCTTACCTTTTTGTAATTTCTGCTCCCAGATGCAGTTGAGTCTGCTCGGTCTACCACCAGTGCTATGGAAATATGTCAAATCAATTCAAACCAAACTGGTGGTAAGGGAATCAAACATTGGTAAAGCCAACAGTTTGGAATGTGTGTAGTCATGGGATAGTCTTTTGCCAGGCATTGCCATAATTGCACTACATGGCCATAATGGTGTGATTACCTGTGCATAGGGCTGCTAATACCAATACAGAAGACAAACCTGTTATCTTTGCTAATGCTTGTTTTTAACAGGACTTCGCTGGAAATAATAGATATAATTGAAGTGGCTAAATGCAGGTAGTGGGTGGGAAGGACCATATGGTTTAGCCTGGCCATGAGCTGTCATTGGGTGGATAAATAACAAAACATAACTCACAAGGTGTGTGTCCCTCCTCACAAGTCAGCTCACTCTTGGCTGCACTCCAATGCAATAGCTTTGGTTTGTAGGGTTTTGCTTAAATACCACTTAATAGCAAGAACTAAAAATGGCAGTCAAATGGTGGTAATGGAATAACCACCACTTTACTGCCGCTTTCCTACACTGCTGAACTCCGGGTTTGAAGGTGAAGTGCAGGATTTACTTCAGCATATAGCTGGACGGTAAGTCCTCCACTTCACCTCCAAAAACCAGTAGATTTACCACAGCAGAATTACCACTCACAGAAAATCTGGTGACTTCCCCTTGGAGTCCTATGGACTCCAGAAATGGGTAATTAAACCATGACACTACTCCTAGCAATGCTGCGGGTAGTTTGTAAGAGCAAATGCGGTAAATGGAGTTTGGCCGTTAGTGGAGCAAAATTACTGCCAAACTCGTGATGAGGCTGATTGCATTTTTACAACTGTATCAAGAGCAGTGATAAACCAAGTGATAAGCCAAGCAGCTGGTCTTTTCCCCCTGGAATTTTGAAGGCTGTCGACTCTGAGACAATGGGCTTCATTACAAGTTTGACGGTCTGGAAACAAGGGTGCCGGTAAATTCACCGGCATCCTTGTTTCCCGATCGGCAAACTAGAAGTCTCCCTGCCGGAACCACTGTGCCCGACAGGTCTGATGCTGCCGGGCACAGCGGCCACGGTAAGCAGACTTGTCACGGGAGCACCAGCACCGTTGCTAAAGGTACCGGTGCTCCTGTGTCCCCACACTCATAGAGTCCCATTGGACTCTGTGGGAATGGGAATTAACAAATGTACTGGCGCCTGACTTCCCGGCCGCCAGACTTGTAATAGCCTGGTGGCACCGGGAAGTCAGGCGCCGGTAAATTATTACAGATCCGGCAGCAACACGCTGGGAGCACCGGCAGGGTTACCGCCGGCCCTGTAATGAGGCTCAATGTTGTGTGATTCATATGACCAGATAATTAATAGGCTTAACATGGGTTTCAAAGTTCACAGATCACATCCTTTTGAATTCTTACAGTGATGACATTGTAATTTTACACTCACGAAGCACACATATTTGTCCCTTTGTAGACAGGACCATCAGGTGTGCTGATTGATTGCTAGCTTTCTATTTGCACTCCAGTATAGCCTCAGGGACAATGAGTCTTGCCACCCACTGATTTGACCCTAGGTGTGGAAATGTGACATACCTTCAGCAGAGGCACACCTCTGTGCCTTGCCTTGCATTCCTCTAATGGTTAGTAAGTCTCATTTCCATGGCTCAGCCAGTAGCTAGGATCTGGGCTAAAAAAGTAACTAGAGAACCTCAGATTCTGTTTCCGTGATGTAGCATGTGGTCTGCGGCACAGGTAGTGACGTTTCACGCAATTCACAGGAGACTCCATAACACCAACTTTCAGAGTCGAATCCATCGTAGCACTGTTGTTTCCCATGTTCTCCTCCAGGGCTTTGAGACAGGACCGGTACAAGCATGTAGGCACCCTCAGGTTATTTGTCATTTTGGCACCTATTCTTCCATGCAAATACAGCAACATTTGATGATTGTAGAATCAAAATGGGGGAGGGGGTCATGGTTCCCCTCTGCTGTTGGAGCCCTTGACTGCTGTCATAAATGTAATAGTAATGGCCCTGCTTAGAGACCGTTCACATCACGCCGGAGCTCGAAATATGCAAACAGGAGGCCATAACACCCCCCACCCCCATTTGCTTCATATGATCAGTAGCCAGGTGGATAGCTCAAGGCAGTATGCTTCCTCGGGAACAGGAGGCTGCTGTGCGACATGCGTTCAATTCCCTAATAGGACCAGCTCAACCGTTCTTCCTCCCAAGGTCGATAAATGGAGTACCACGAGTGGGCAATAATAGTGACACGGCTTATTACAGCTCTTAGAAAGTAGACAAATCTGGTCTTAAGTGGTATTAAATAACCAAATTATTGTTTATCGGTGGACATTTTCTCCAAGGCAGAGTGTTGTTCCAGGTATTACTCTCATGGCCTGCTACTGAGACGGCCATGTTTGTCCCTTGTACGCTATGTTCCAGTGAATTCATTCACGGGTACAGCTTTCTCAGTGTGGGTACCGCTTTTTTGGAGAGAAAGCACACACCTCTCTTCCTCATTTTCAGATTCCCGAGGGACAGAATCCTGGTTTTGGAATTCCCTTTGGTGGAAATTCCCAGCACTCACTCATCGTCAGGAGGAAAGTTCCACTTTGGTTTGTTTTAGAATATATTTAGTAGTTTACAGACATTTTCAAAGGTGTCTTGTGGAATGTCTTCTACTTACAATGATCAATTGAAGTGTTTGTTTTACAAGGGGTTAAGATGCTGCTTTTCTTCATCTGCTTAATTTTGTCTTTGTGTTTACGGAACCCACAACAGTAGCTTTAACAAGAAGCTCTGTGCATGAGTACATATGGATGGGAGGACCCGTGACAGGGTGCCTTACAATTATTCATTTATTTATTGTCTTATTAAGGGCGTCTATAACCCAAAGGGTCTCTGTGAGCTGGTCTTCAACCTCCCAAGGAGAGCGCTTGTTTTTTAATGAGGATGGAAATATAGGGAAGGATGATGCTGTCTTTGGCTCATGGAGAAGTCTCCAAGTTTTTGCAGCTTGAATTGCAATCTCGCCTACCCCCAATGGATGATAGAGGAGAACCCAGAGGAGGAACTGATTGGTGCTCAGGAGAGTTTCTATCTTCCTCATTTCCTCGCAGGATAGTTGACAGTCAGACTATTCTAGAATTTAAAATCCAAGCAATGCAGTTGAAGTTGAATTCTTGACTGAATATTGAGTCAGTGTATCTGCAAACCAGGTAGCCCGCAGAACTCTGTACTCAGTCAAGTAACGAGTCCTAAGGGTAACCCAGCATAAAGTGCATTAGCATAGACCAGCCTTGAGCTGGTGGCAGCGCCAATGATCAAAGCTCTATGGTGCTAAGTGTGTAGAATAGTGCAAGATTGATAAAAGCAGATACAGCAGAGTAGCGGATAGGCGGTATGCCGTTCTTATGCGCGGGAATTTTCGTCGCAGGACTTTTCATCGTGGTTTTTTTATCAAAAAAAATCTTTTTTTTTGGGGTGGGGTTTAAAAATGAAATAAATATTTGTGGGTGAAAGGGAATAATAAAAAAAAAAAACAAGGGGGATTTAAGGTGGGTAACCCCCCCCAAAAAAAGGAGTTTTTTTCGATAAAAAAATGGCGATGAAAAGTCCCGCGACGAAAAATCCTGCGGCAAAATAGCGTAGAACCGGGGAGGCAATGGGCCGTAAAAGGGGACGTCACAGGTACTATTACATAAAAGATGCAGAGCAAACATTCAAAGTTCTCAAGAATAAACAGACGCGATAGAGAATCATCATGCAATACAAACAACTACCTGCATGGGTGGGATATGCAGGGGGTACCGCAGTGGGGAGGAGTACCAGATGCCAGCTCAGAAACATTATCAAGAGGGTTGAGGTGCTTTTTCAGGCCCGTTTTGGAGCCTGGCAAAGTGGGGATGGGGACAATAGTTTCAGGGCAGGAATGGTGGGAGATGGGTAGGGTGAGGAGAGCTGCAAATAGCAGGCTGCAAGGGGGAGCACCGAGTAATGGGATTGGTCAGGGGAGGAGTGCCAGCCCAGCAATGGATTTGTAGACAAGAGGGTGGCATTTTAAGAGGTAGCAATATTGGATGCACAGCCATCCTACTCTGAGGCAGTATATGGAGGATGAAGAGGATCGAGGGAGGGTGAAGAGGGTGTGAGTAGCAAAGTTGAGTATTTTTTCAAAGTGGTGGGAGGGAATCTCATGAGGAGGCTACAGCAGTAGCCCAGCCTTCTGAGGACAAGCGTAGAGATGAGTCCTGCCAGAGTGCAAGGTAGGGGAGGGTAGGAGCTTCCCTGATAGTGAGGAGGTTAAGCCGTGCAGCTGACGGGATGAAGATGATGAACCTTTGTCATTTAAGGTCGCCATCACACAGAACATTTACATTGCGGGCAAACTGGGTATGGGCAAGGGGGCCAGAGAATAGTGGAAAGGAAGGCTAGAAGTGTCAGAGCTGAAAGGTAAATTGCCTCAGGGAAAGAAGGATAATGAGAGTGTCATGAATTTTAGTGAGAGAGAAATAATGCAAAGTAAACTGGTATTTATACAGTGCCCTTTCCCATTGGTATGGCCTCGAAGCGCTGTAGGTGAACACCCTGGGGGGACTGAAGTCCGAGGTAAGGGACATTCGTCAGAGGAGTTTAGAATGCGTGTGTGTGTATTTTAGCCAATCTGAAGGTAGGCAGGCGTGGCCAAGTCCCTGCTAGCGACCTAGGTCGAGCTAGCTTGTGAATGGGTGCTGTGAGGTTGTTGGGAGAGCAGACAAGTGCAGGAGACTGATTATGTGTCCAGCTAGACCTAATTCTTCCTGCTGTGGGATATAGCTGCATTCAGATCTATGTGATCACTGTGCTGCAGAAAATGCTGAATCTAAAAATTCTGAATTCCATTACGGCGGCATGCAGTGATCACATAGTTCCTTGTTAGCGCGTTTGCAATCTTCTTTTCGATCCCGCCGATGCACCAAACGTGTGATGGGCGAAACATCTGCTACCCTCTTCCCCCTCCATGCTTTATCTCGCTACTTCTTTGTCAGCTTCCTTCGCCAGCTTTGCTTGCGTTTCCTCTGCCCTTCCGGCGTGTGTTTCAACTCTTGCGAGAGTCCCTTTTCCCCTAACTTTATTCATTTAGTTATTGACACCCCCGCACCCACTCTCAACCCGTTCGCTGTGGTTAGACGCCAATCAAGGAGGAGGGGGAGTCGCTTGCAACCTCTGGACCCGCCTTGCACAGTCTTGGATCTTCAACATTTGCGTCACTGCATTTTTCGCAGTAAACAAACTTTCACTGTATTAGATTCAGTTTTATTGTATGATACCGCTACATTCTAACGGCATAAGTGTTGTGCAATGTGTCTTAAAGTATCGTTTGATAGTAGATGCGTGCCGGTGGGTGGCCGTGCCTGTAGCTATCTTCCATTGATATGGAGTGTGATACGTACCCATGTGTCCTGGCTGGTTTCTTGTTTCATTGACGTGGCGCTGATTCTGTCCTGCGGTCTGCTAGAGTGTATAATCTGCGTCGCTCAGTACATTCTTTGGAGGGACTCATTGCTGTCTCTGCCTATCTGACAGGGTGTTAAACTAACCCGAGGAGTGGAATGGGTTCGTCAGGATATGGGGGTGGTAGGGGCAGGTCTTGAGGGCCTTCCGGAAGGCAAGGTAATCCTCGCACCTAGAAACACTTGTGTACAGGCACGTTATAAGTGCCTTATCATATCATATCATATCTAAACGGCGGATGCTAAGGGGGATTGCATTCGAGATTGTGGGAGCTTGGACGGAGAAGGAGGATCCCACCAGTATTGTCATTTTGAAGGGAGGTATGACAAGAAGGAGTGTGGTACCCGATTGCAAGTTTCTATTGGGTTTGTAAGAGGTCAGCTTGTGTTGTAGGTATTCTGGTCCTGTCTTGTGCAAGACACAGTGGGTGATGCACATGGCTTTGAAAGTGGACCATCGTCTGACAGGGAGCCAGTGGAGGACACGGAGGGTGGGTGTGATGGGCTCTCTGGGCCAAGGGCTAGGAGGGCCTAGCTACAGTGTTTTGGACCCGTTGGAGCTTTCTGAGTTTGGATGCAGGGACACACAGGTAAAGGGGGTTAGCGTAGTCTAGGTGGGAGAGGACGATAGTCGTGATTGCTGTGACTCTGTAAGGGTAGGAGAGGAAGAGGAAGATGCACCAGAGAATGCAAAGGTGTAGATAGCATGATTTAGAGACTGAGTTGATGTTCTGCGAAACTGTCAGACCTGCGTCCATGGTTCTTCCTAGGATTTTTACTGAGGAGGGCCTAGGGGGACGGCCATGGGGTGGGTTGGAGCAAGAGTGCAGTCTTCCTGCAGATCATGATTTCGGTTTTTCTGGGGTTGAGGAATGGGTAGTTGGCTAGTTAGCCATCGTCCAGACACGCAGTCAACAGTAGAGAGTGAGGGAAGGATAGAAAGTGAATGAGAGGGAGGAGCAATAGCTTCCAGGGGCAGATAATGGCTCGCCTGATAGTTTACGAGGGCCGGAGAGAAAAGAAGAGATGAGACTGGTGTAGTAGGATGTATTTGCAGAGTCAAAGGCAGGGGATAGTGTGTGATGAGATTTTTTGTATATGATGAAAAAAGTTGGAGAAAGAGCGATCACTCAAGCGGTAGAAGTATATCGAGCAAACTCCCAAATGCTAGCGATAAATGTAACAGCATTATGGGGTTATATTAATGTGAAATCTTTAGAAATGTAGGAACACAATATAATTAAAAAGCTATTGAATTTGCTGGTTAGTACCCCTAGTTTTCAGCTGTCTCTGGAATTGGGAATACATGGCATTCACTATATAGTTTAGTAAAAACCCCTGGCTTATATTGTGAATAAGAGACAGAATGTGTTCCTGCCGAAACGCCTTTAGAGATGTGCTGGCCCAAGATAGGGCTTATAATCTCCCCTGGTTTAAGAATATCCTCTGCCTCTCTACGGCATTGGGCCTGGATAATCCCTGGGCGATGGGTCAAAGTGTAACCAATTCTATGTGTCCATCCCATGGTAACTAAAGCATATGAGTTTTGTTTCTACTATTGCAAACAGTCCATGGCGTCCTCGGGGACTTTGACACTCAACTATCTTCAGCTAAAACAAGTGAAATATCTTTTACTGATAGAGGACAGTGAAACAAGGTTGCTTTATTTAAAATTTCAATAAAATCCTTTGTAGACAAATGTAGGGACAGTTACACAGCTAACTGCAAATGTTGTATTTCTACCCATGAAGATCAATCACAAACGGGACGAAAATGAATTAACAACAGAGAAGCATCATGAAAAGGAGCACAAACTGAGAAGGACTGGGGAGTAAGCCAGAAAGGAGTCGAATACAGGTAAAGAGAGGCGTCTGAATGGGAGGGTGACCAAGATATACCATTCCCTATAGAGGGTGAAACGGGAAACAGGCGAGAGAAAGGGCTCTGACATAATTGGTCATCTGATAGAGGGCATTAGAGGAAAAAGGGGAGATAGTGATGTCCCGAACTCAGAATGATGGACCAAAGGGCAAAAGGAACACATCCACCCTGGATCAACATGTGGGAGGTGGGTGACTGCAACACACCATATTATACAATTGTGAAGGGATATGGGCAGCACGTAGTCTTAACACCGTAGGTACTAAAGGCACTACCACTGAATAGCCCTATGGAGGACCCACACTTCTGCACACCACATAGGAACGGTAAATGTAACACACCGGAATGTGCAAGGAGGAGGGATACGGGGCACAGTGAATGAAAAAAGAGGGGGTAGGATAGAACACTGCCTAAAAACAACCCTACTAAAAAAAAGAATCTTTACCCATACTCCTCTCAAACCCTGAAATAAACACAACCAGACCTCTACAGCCCAACAAACTGTACGCACTTCACTACACCACAAAAATGAAACAAAGCAAACATAGCCTCACCCAACAGCACATGTCGGCTACCAACGGAAAAACACACCCATGCTCAGCGAACAATGTCAACCAAACTGAAACTGCCATCAGCACATCACAGCTCTCTTGCTCTTTTCTCCCCCTCACACCTACTAACCAACCCGCCCCTCCCCTTTGCTTTATAGATACGCCAGAGACCCAAGAAATCATGCAGGTGGCGACAGTGCATGGTATAACAACCTTTAACATAACATACCATAACTTTTCTTTTGTCCGATGTATGCTGTGGTGAGGAAACATTTTCTTCTTCCTGTTCCAAGGCCACACAACATAAGAACAGTAGTTCAGGAAATATACTACTGTCACTGAATCAGAAGCTTCTCTTTGGAGAAAATCTCAATTTTTAAAAGCCTTCTGGAGACTGAGAAGGGTCCATAAACTGAACTTTGTGAACTTTTTACTTTGGAGACTCTTGGAAAATGTCCTTGTGTATATTTAGTACAAATTGTTTATCTATTAGAAGATATTTTTTTATTTTTTTAGGAAGATTGTTTTACGTATTTAAGGCACTTACAATTTGCATTAGGGACTGTTCTGTTTTTGTAGGATTTTTATTGTTTTTTTTATGTCTGTCATTTTATGGTGTAATAGTCACTGAAATAAATCTTAATGATGATCATGATGAAAAGTTGGGGAACAGGTTTTCTGCCAGTGGCCTATGTGGTGTGGCCTAGGTGGAGACACCTGGTAGTGCTTAATTGTTGATGAGCAGTGGCGATTCAAGGTTGAGCGTGTGGAATGGAAGTAGTGAAGGAGCGAATGGTATAGTAGCGTAAAAAGGGTGTATTGAGTGCATGGTTGGAGTCAAGACATGCTATCTTTATTTATTTATTTATGCATTTATTAAAGCGCACCAGGCTTTAGGGCGCTGGTTACAGAAGGCATATTAAGACAGATTCAAACAGTTGAAATTATTGAGTTCATACAAGCAGGAGATTTGCAGCAAAGAACTGAAGGGTCTTCAATTGTTTTCAGAATAGCAAGTATGATTGCTCAGCTATTAGTGCTGGGGGTAGTCAGTTCCAGTTCTTGGAGGCAATGACATGGAAGCTAGACTTGCTGGCTCTTTTTCACTTGAAGTCAGGGATATGCAATTGATGAGAGTATTTGGAATGTTGAGAGAGGTATCTTGGGGCTAAGTTAGTAAGACATTTGTGTGTGATAGCAAGGTATTTAAAGATGATACGTTCACGGATTGGCAGCCAATGAGCTATGATTCTTGCATCTGAGATGCAGTCCCTTTTGTGAATATTGAGAGCAGCTCTCAGGGCATTGGTTTGTATGATCTGCAGTTTGTTAATGTTCCGTGCAGATGTTCGAGTGAATAGGGAATTTCAAAAGTGAAGCCTGGATTTTATGAGAGCTCTCGCAATGGTGAGGCAGGTTTCTGTGGATAGGAAGGGTCTACAGGCGTTAATTAGTTTAGAAGTGTGCGCATCGGCCGAAGCAATGGCGTTTACTTGACTGGATAGAGAGAGGGTGGCAGCCAAAGGTAGATGCCGATAGTGTTGACATTGCTGGAGGTTTGGATGGTGGTCCCATCCATGGTAAAAGATTTGTACGATTGGTCAAGTTTGTTAAGTGATACCTGTGTTCCCACTAAAAGTATCTCAGTATTTTCGTCATTGAGACAAAGGTGGTAGGTGACCATCCAAGATTGGACAGTGTGGAAGACTGAGTGTAGGTTAGATAGGTCAGTTGTGTAGTTTCCTGTCAAAGGGAGGAGGATTTGCGTGTCATCCGCATAGTTGATATAGGAGATGCCTTTATCATCTAGCAGGGCAAAGAGCGGTTTCGTAAATATGTTGTACAATGTGGGGGGCCACGCAAGAGCCTTGTGGTACACCACAGGCAACTGCCCCTGGGGACTCCGCCGCGACAGTCGAGAAGACTCTCATGGTCTTTCCTGATAGGAAGGACGAGGTCCAGGCAACTGCATCCTGAGAGAAGTGAGCAGCTGAAGCCAAATGTTGGCATAGTATTTGGTGGTCCACCAAATCAAAGGCAGCTAACAGGCCACGCAGGAGTAAGAGGACTGAGTTGCCCGCATCTTTGATAATGTCCAGTTGAATTTTTAAGTCTACCCAGGCAGTTTCGGGCTCTTCCAAAAAAGAGTACATGACTGCTTTTAATAGAAAATATAAGCAGATCTGGCATCTCAGGGGGCCCAGCAACAATAATTTTACTGCAGGGGGCTCAGCAACAACATTTTTACTCGAGAGTTAGAATACCACTATTTGAGAGCCATTGTTCTCACAGGCACAGTGCTGTTGCAGGCTTTTGCTATCTGGTGTGGTTTTCTGATTAAGTGTCTTACACAGCAAATTAATACAATGGACATTATACCTTCTACCATCAAATGAAAATGCGGCATTTTTACCATGCACATATTGAGATAGGAAGTATTCCTACTAGAATAACACCTCATTTTGATGCTGCAGAGCTGACCCAGACTGCATCTGCTTACACGCTTGCACCTGCTCTGCTGGATTCCGAGCATTTTCTGCATATGGCGGATAATGGCCTGGCAATCTGGGCGGGTCCCTACTTTCTATGGGCCCGTCCTGGTGAAAGATCTCCTCAAATCACCAACATGCACACACGGCGGTGATCAGTAATGAGGACTGGCATTCCACAAACATGGTGGCTGCCATTAACATGAACCTCTATGTACTCTGCTTGTCCTTAGCACCTACGGGGCAGACTGAATCCATAGGGATTCATGCCTTTCTACCCATATCAGAATAACTCCACCCGGCCTGGCTGTTCACCGAGCTAAGACCTCCCTCATATTAGCATCCTTTGTGCCAGCTGACTGTAAGACGTAGAAAACATCTAGTGCCTACAAACTCGATATAATGCTACGCCCTCTCCCTCCTTCAAAGCCACCCCTCATCAGAGAATCCCAGGACTAAGCCCAGACCTTCCTCTTTGCAGCCACGTTCACCCTCTGAATGCTGATGAACAGGCATTCCTGGTCTGACTATAACCACAACTTCGAATAATGCTCAAGAGATCTGATAAGTTACTCCTCCGGGGCCATCAGTGAATCTCCTTTTGAGCACTCTACCCTATACTTCACATAAACACTGGTTATGACCAATGTTCCCTGTAAGGTGCGCGCATGTGCGGCCGCGCACCTTTTGATTGTGAGCCGCGCATAGTGCTTATTTTGCCGCGCACTTGCTCCAATCATCATTTTGTGATTTTTTTTTTTTTTTTTTAAATAAAATATAATTTAAGGCTAGCCACCAAATGTAAATACGCGGCCGAATTACTTTGGGGTAATTTGTTTATTGGCACTGGCAGGCCTGGCCTGCCCTGCCCACAGTAACAGTGTGTGTGCGGCATGCCGGCGCCGCGGCCCACCTGGAGCAGCTCGTCCGAGTCATCACAGGCTCACAGTCACAGCAAGCCGCCCGCGGCCAGGAAGTCGAGTCAGACTCATAGGGGGGGAGGGGGCTGGGGCTGTGCTGGGTTGGGCAGGGCAGGAGCCAGGAGGCGCCGGCGGCACTGTCTGCAGACTGCACTCTGCACACAATTGCAAACACTAAAGCAATTGTAACACCTGCCGCCTCCCTCCCAGTCCTGACCCTGGGGGGGCAGCCTGCCTGCAGTGCTGATTTGGGGCCCAGTGACACATTTCACACTAGTTGCTTCAACTGTGCAGGAAGTAACAATTGCAAAGTTGAAAGCAACTTCCACTTGTGCCCTCAGAAGGAAGAAACAATACTGCTAGTTCGTATTCCTTGTTCATGATGTATCCTGCTCATTTGATCGTGATGTCCAGTAGGGGAAAGGTTTCCAGCGTCGAAGCGTTCCAGGGATGGAAGCTTTCAGTTCCAGCTAAGAGCAATCGTCGTGTTTCGCAGAGCAAACAGACACAAGGTGAATATCATACGTAGGGGGGCGTGCGAGGTGGGGGCTTGGACAATGGGTAGCTGAGAACAAGGTATTTTGTGTGGCTCCATATTTGCACTTCATATGGTGAGGTTGCACGTCCGCTTTATTTGTTGCCCTTGGTGTGCGCGTGATATGCTAGAATCTGCATCAGGGGTGGGACAGTGCCGGCATGTGCTTCACTGCTCGCATGTGTCTGATGGAAAAAAGGAAGCAGTCTCAGACGGGTCGAATGGCGTGTTGAAGGGTTAATGCCCCACGTACATGCAGGAGAGATCACACCGGGGTGGGGGGGCAATATACTGCAGGACAGTGCGTGCAGTGCTCCAGCACAGGGTTATATAAAAAAAAAAGATACGTAAATGATAATGGGCAACCAGGTTGTATAGGCACTGGTAACATACGACTATCCGCCGAAGTAATGAAGTGAGGCTTTAAATGATGTGCAGCCAAGGCAGATGATTGAGAATCACGTGCTGGTCGCATTTATTATATGTTGGGTTTACACGATCATTAAGTATAATTTGAAGTGGGCAGGAGTGGTCTTCAGAGCTGCTTGCATTGACTAGAATGCAGTCGCGGGCCGGCACCAGTTAATTCAAAGGCTTTGTCTAATCAGTGATGTGTGGTGGGGGGCAGAGCATGGCGCTTACGGGAAGCAGAAGAGAAGTGGGGGTTAACTCGCGGGAAACCCTATATTGTGTTAGGCATGTGGTTAGACCTGTGCACTCACGGGCATGCCAGTTCGAAAACAAGTGCGTTTGTTTGTGCGCTTGTCGGTAAAGGGGGGATCATATATATTGTTCAGGCCAGCATTGTATTAGCTGATGGTTTAGTGCCTCCATTGTAAGAATCGGTGCATGTACTAAGGAGAACTCGGGAGTTGGATGCATTGATGTTTGGGTGTTCCGTAGGAGGTGATAAGCGGAGGTTTTTGGGGGGTCGAGGGTCATGAATACTGGGTATGGTCGATGGCAAACGCAGGTTGCAGCGTTAAGGTTTTCGGGAAATTTAAAGTGGAGGTGGCGAGTTTCACAACACAGTAACTGGAAAGCAACTCGCAGGGGAAAAATGGGGCGGAAGGAGGAGGTACAGCCTCGTGGCTAATGGTGGCCGTTGCCCACGTGGCAAGACTCTGTTTAAAAAAAATAATAATAAGTAGATGGACGGTTGTCCCACAGTGCAGAAATGGGCGCGGAATGTTATTTGTATTTCCTCCCAGCTTTCTGAGGTTCGCACAATGTATGATGAGGTGGGATTGCTTGTGCTTACATTATGGCTCATTGTCCATGCTTGGTTAGTATGCAGTGTTAGCTATCCTGCCCTCGAGGCATAAGATGTCATATACAATAGTAATACGATAACGTAGTTTTTCGGGGTCTTGCAAAGTGCTACAGTGATATGCAGCCTGCCATTCAAAAAAAAAAAAAGGAAAAAAAAAACAGCGCCGTTATGGCTCGGCAAGTTATGCTGCGCTGTCTAATGAATTTGCCAGTCCCAAACGTATGGCCCTGCATCGTTATTGTGTGTAACATTGTATTGGTAAAAAATGACGTGCACCGTAATAAAAGGTCGTGTGCGTATTGTAATGTTTGATGGCTGCGTGGGGGGACTGGGTCTTTTCAGTTCGGGGTTCAGTATGAGGATTGCATTGTACAGTGCTTAGAGGAGGGAGCAAAACGGCAAGAGGCGCTATGTAAAAACGGTTTGTTACCTATATGAAGTTCAGTCCTCCCACTACCCATGCGTTGCTTGGCCTCTCTGTGGAGGGGTCATTAGTACATTTGAGTAGGGCGTTCTCTCTCCAGGCATTTCACGCGCACGCCGGTCGCCATTCCAGAGGGTACCAAGGGATGGTGGAGGCATTTATTGTCGTCTAGGGGGGTTGCATTGGACAATGTCATCAATCAAGGGGAGTGGAGTCTGCAGGCAAACTTATATGACACCAATTTAGGCACCAGAAGCAGCGCTGCCATCGGGGTTACGGTACGGAGAGGTGCGTTGCAGCAATCCTGCCAGAGGGGTGGGACACATGGCAGTTGTGGGGGGCGTGCAGCTTGTCGCACCCAGGAGACCTCAGGCCGTTTGCGGTCTATTGATGGCGGTCTTTGTCCTAATGGGCAGTCGTCAAACTGCTATGTCTGCAAGGCATGTATCAGCCCAATCAAAGGTTTAGTTTCATGAATGTATGGCCTCAGGGCGGACGTTTGTAAGCTGTCCGTGCCACGTGCTTGGTATGTAGGCCCCCGTACGCCTTTACCTTTTGACATATAGGGAAATGTTTGGAACGTCAGCCAGCCAAAGCTGCAATTTAGCAACTCCTTGTGGTGAGCGGGTGCCGTTCTCGGGGCATTTAACCAGATGTTTCAATGTTATTTGTTTTCAAAATTGTGCAAAGAAATCTCTGGGCATTGGCAGGGTGGTTGGGTGGGGTGGTAGGAAGATGGGGGTAGGGCGAACCGTTGCAAATTCTTTTATGACCAACCAAGTCAGGTGCCAGATGCTTGCTGGCACCAGAGATTCGGAAGCGGGAGGTGGGGAACTACCAAAGTGGGCTGTGGGGGAGAAGTGGTTGATGCTAGAGCCTTTTAGTTTAATGTACGCTTGCAGCAGCGATAGCTCTCAGGTCGCTGAAAGGGTTGCCCAGCACATACGTGTTAGTGAGAAGGTATAATTTCTAATGGGGCTCCCCCATACAGCATTAAGGAAAGCACATGAGACAGGACACACGCACAGCGAAGAGGCCAATCCTTGTATGGGCGGCTGTTAGTCAGCAGCTAAAGGGCGCCATAATGCGCTGAGGGGCTTGGTAGGTAGAGGTAGTGGGAAATATTAATTGATTAAGGACTATGGCAGGAAGCCGAATGCAAATCATATATACGACAATCATTGGTAATTAATTGAAGTATATGCGGCTCGAGCACCGCTGACGTTGCATTAAGATGCTACCAGAAGGAGTGAGCGACATGTCCGCACGCTCAGTTAAGTAGCGGCAGCACTAAATGATATATATTTTATTTGTATCGTGCTCGTACATAAGTGTTTCGGAGCGCGGCAAGGCAAAGGGAGGGGAGAACAAAAACACTGATCTTCCTAGACCCAGTGACATTGAGAACGCGCAAGTGCATAGGGGCACAGAGCTCCAGGGAGATAGATGTGTAGGGTGTGGGGTAAGTGGTACGCAAGGGGGGGTGGCTGCTTTATAAAGATACTATTTGTGGTAAAGTGAACACAAGGCAAGAAGGAGCGGTATTACAAGATATAAAGGTCGGTTTGTTAAGGCGTAATTAGAAGTCAGGGACCATGTGGTAATATAATATTATCGCCTCGCTTAAATTTAGAAAAGTGTTATCATAAAACGCACAATGTTCATGGGAGGTTGTCCCTCAGTTAGCCATATCTGTGCTCAAATTGTCACCGTTTACATGGAGTGGCATTGAAGCAATGCATACTTTATCAACGCCAATAACCCGAATTCAAGAGCAGCATTAAGGCAGGAAGTAGTACAAGGGGCGTATGTGTGCCTCAGAGGGCGAGTAACGCAAGTGTGAATGGACCAGGTGAGACCGGCTATGCCTTGTGGTTTCCTTCCCCACTGATGTGGCAGGAAGGGGGGGAGGGTGTGAGAGGCACTTCTGAAGTTCGTGCTAAGTTATGCAGGCCTGCTGGTCTGCAAAGGCATTTTGGCATCTGCTTTAGGGAAGGGTTTGACTCTTGACTGAAAGAAGTCTCAAAACAGCTGTACTGGCACAGGCAGAGTGAGCATCGACAAATGGCACCAATGAGGATGCATGGATGCTTGGAGCAGAAAGTAGAAATTATCTCAGGCCCTTAACAACGATTACAAATCCCCACGACAGGACTATGGCAGTCTTCAGAAATCTCTCTATGTGATAAACAGATCAAGATAAAAGGAAATGCATGAAGGAGCAAGAGAGTGGGAACCGCAAAGTGTAATCTGTGTTCCACTACAAGAACCCCTCTGTTCTTGTACCAACCCATCATAAAACGAAAGATCTTGCTAATGTTTAGAGATGTAAAAGGACACAATTTCAGATGAGCTAAAGTCTTGGGAGGAGAGTAGAGCACCCAAATGTCCCTTGAAGTAGAGCTTGTTGTGCCGCAAATTCGCATTCCTCGCTTGCACACTGTGGAATCTGATCACTAAGCCTTGCTCACTGGTGGGGCGCTGCGCCGCCGACGCGTCGCCGCTGACCACCCCCGGTCTGGCAGCGCATCACTCAGTTCCGCACATGACTGAAAAACAGCCCGCACACAACTATTCTTTGGCGCACACAGCCCAAAAAAATTAGAGGGAACATTGGTTATGACATTCCCTATAGCCAAACATCACAAAAAACAGACCCCAGCATATGAAAGAAACGCTGGCATCTGCAAAATAACAAAGAAATGAGAGGAGACCAGGAGAGTTGATCACCCCTAACCTCCATGATGCCAGAAGATATCATCTAGCTATAAGACAGGCTTTGCTAGAGACTCAGTAACATACTCCCCGCCTCATCCCCTGACCTATACTCTAACTGTCTGTCACTGAGTCAATGCTAAAAGGCTCTCTCGCTCTCTCTGATCCTCCAGTGCCGAAGCTTGCCAAGGCCTATGCTGCACCCAATGCAGAGGCTCTCTTCGGGCTGAGGGCTTGCTGAACAATCAGGAGTCCATACCAGTGTGAAGTAAAAAGAAACCCACATTTCTGTGTTTTGAAATTTCTCTTCCCAGGACTAAAAGTGGGGGGGGGAGCACCTGGAGTTTAGGATTAAATATGTCCTAGTCCAGGGACTTTTCGATTGGACCCTTCACCACAAACCTCCTCTCGCTCACTTTCCTGCTCGCCTCTCCTCATACAACTCACTCCTGTCAGAAATGTCGAAAAGCTGCATTGCAAAAGGTAACATTACCTGTCAGTCAGCCTACACCCCCAGATTCCTTGCTGTCACCAGGTGAAGCTCTGCCCTCTGCTGGTAAGAATGCCAAACTGCACTTACCTCGGTTGACTAATAAGAGTGTCCACTGGGAGGGATGCCACTGTACTACGTGGTAAAGAAAGACTTCAACCGCATAAAAGGCTGCAGCCACTAAGAAAAATAAAACCCCAATAACTGGCAATCAAGAAGACTGTTCCTAGCTCCAGGTTAGAAGGCTAATCAATGGCCCCCGTAACGCTATGGTTATTTGCCTTGTCACGGAATTGTGATAATTAGCACACTGACTTTCGTTAACTGTGAAGTCAACCTCTTACCCTGCAAATTATGTCAGATGCTGGTAATGACCAGTTTTTGTGCCCAATACTCTTCCACCCCGCGACGCTGTGATTGGCTTTTACTCAGCACTGTTTTATTTTGTGTCACTGCAGCGCCCAACCCAGCAGTAAACAATTGGCCTTACAGTTCTGTGGTCAGCGTGGTTCCCGCACAATAATGGAGAGCAATGGCTGGAAGATTTTTAATAAAACAAAAAACTCTGAAATTCCTCTGGGCAACCTTCCATACCAATGCCACGCCATTACAGAAGAGGAATGACCATATCAGGCTTTGTCCCACCACGAAATGGGAAGCTCAGACAAAACATCTGGGTCACATTTCTTTTCTATCCAACCACAAGGAATCCCAGACATGTTTCGGCCTCGTAAGGCATCATCAGGGATTTGTAGGTGGTGTCTCTAGCCCCAGCAGGCCCGGGACCAATGTCTAGGCATACCCGTCCGACTTTGGGTGAATACATCAAAACAAAAGGGGATGGCTGGAAGGTTTACAATTAATCTTAACCTCTGGCATTGCACTGGTCAACCCCCCAGACCAACGTTCTTCAGCCTGCCAAGCCATTACAGAAAAGCGTAAGAGTGTGTGCAAATCAGGCTTGGTTCCACCCCAAAAGGGGAAGTCCAGCATGAACTGCTTGGTCACAATTCTTCTGCACAAGACTAGAAGCAACCCTAGACATGTTTTGGCCTCACTGTGTGCTATCAGTGAGGCTTAGCTCTTGTCTCTAGGCATAGCAAGCTCGCTACCCACGTCTGGACATACCCATCACACCCAGGGTGTCGACTGCAACATTGAAGAGTGATAACTGGAGGATTTTGAAAGATACAAAAACCCCTAATGTTGCTCTTGTCAACTTTACAGATCGTACTTTTTCAGCCTGCCATTACAGAAGAGGAATTATTATATGAAAATGTGGCTTTTTTTTAGCTGCAAAAGGTTAACAAATTGGCTTTCCGGTGCACACCCAAGTTTAAGAAAGCAACTCAATATGGTAACCATCAAATAAATATAACTTGAATGCAGAGGAGGTAACACAACCCTGAAACAAGGTTGGAAAATAAGTACAATAGATCGGTATCCAAAACAATTGGATACCCCTACCCCCTGCACACCTTAAGGCTGAAAGCCAGCCAGACAAATTCATATATGTGCAAAGGTTCACAAACGCATTTACAGAAATTCAAGAGACGATTCAATTTGAAGGTAAACACTTCTTTTATGTAGCAAACATCAGCCCAACACGTTGGTGATCTCTATCCCCTCATCAGGAGCTATTTAAAATATGCCATTATACTATAACAACCAATTAATAAGTAGACAAACAATCGTATGAAACATGATAATATAAAGAGATTAATACAAGCTATGTAACAAATGCAATTAGTTATAAGTTAAGTATATTGATGACAAAATTAAAGACCAATAATCATTAGAGGAAAAGGGGAGACATTTATATAAAAGAGTTGTAACCGTCACCAAGTTCCAAAATGTGATGAAAAAACGACCACCAAATGAGAGCCAATATCGTATGTACCCGAGGGCTATGTAAAGAAGCAAACCCAAACATTGAATTATAAGGAGACACTCAGTTTCAATTACAAAAAAAAAACAAAAAATAGAGGAATTCAAAAACTAAAATGTGAGGTATACTCGTGTAGAGTGAAGCAAGATCTAAAGTGTCAAGGAGCTCTTTGCTCGTATCAAAGGGCATGTGTTTAAAAATATTGATGACCAAAGTACTATCTTTTAGATATGTTCTAGTTTTTACACATATTGGTTTTGGGAACAAATCAATAAATTGACAGAGTGGTTCTAGCACTGAACCACAGCCTGCCACAGTCAGACACCCTGGTGGATCAGATATAGATGCATGCACTTTAGGAAGTGCACACAAATTTGACGTATGTGGGTTAACTGCATTTAAAAATTCTAATTCTTTTGGCCAGATCCAATGTCTTTCGAGAAAAAAAGAGGTAATGTCAGTCATTACAGTTTGTATCTCTTTGAGAGGATCTCCATGTAATATACTATAGTTGCTTTCTACGTCCAACAATCGAAAAACCATTCTCTCATGCATGTCCATCAAGACAATTTCGCCGACTTTACCAGCCTTTTTTACCACAACCCCTGTATTATTCTTTAGGGACTGTAAAGCAATGCTTTCATGTTTGGAAAAGTTGGTTGTCACCTTTTTGTCTGTACCTGTTAAGTCTCGAATTTCTTTCAAAACACATTTTTTCAAACAGAAGAATATCATTCGGTGTCTGATGGTTAAAAGGAATACATGTAGATGGTGGTCTTAGACCCGTGCTCGCATCTTCTTCCAGAATGACTTGTTCCTTAAAAATTCGATTTTAGTCGTACTTTACAGAAAAACTCAGCTCAGCTTTTTGAGTGGGAACGAATGAGAGGCTTTCTTTAATAATCTCATTTTGTCCTTATTGATATGATAGGAGGATAAATTAATCACAGGTGTTATTTCTATATCACAACTGTTTATCATTGGTAGGCTCTGTGTTCTCAAATACCTGGGGCACCTTGGTTTGGGTACACTTGGGGTATGAAAACTCTGTTCCTGGATTGGTTTCCCCTCCTTTCTCTTCTGCCTGAAAAAGGTCTTTGTCCTTGTTGATTAGATATCTCTACCAGTCCATATTGATTCCTTCGACTTGAATCATTGCTTGACGTATCCGAGAAAGTAATCCATCTACGTTTATAACTACCTCTATCTCTATTGTTGCCATAACTTTCCCATTGAGGTTGGTGATTAATATAAAAATCTTCGTCTAGATAAGGATATATTTTTTCAGTGGTAAAGTCACGCAAAACTCTATGCAATCTATGAATCCTCTTATTGATAGTGGATGCCCGAAACTCATCTATTTGTTTGTCGATTTCCACTAGCTTTTCTTGTGCATTTGCACCCGGGAAAGGCAGATTGGCCAATTACAATCCACCTTTCCCGGGTGAGATTGTAACTTCACCGCCCACTCTGTTTGCGCAAAAAAAGTAAACAAAAATGGTTTGCCGACATTGCAATATAAAAGGGACTAGGTCCTGTTTTAGGATAACGGCGGCACATTTTTGAACATGTTTTACATAGCTGCCGTCATCCAAAAAAGGACCAAGTGCCTATTTTTATTTTCATGGCAGTGTCCATTTTTTTGTCTTTTTCTTTCATTCCGACTGGACATGTGCTTCCGCTGAGCTCATCTCCCGTCAGAATAAAAAAGAAAGAAAACGATCTGCAAATCCCAGGGTCTGAATAGCTTTCACGCCCCATGGGGTTCGCTCGGGCCCACCAAAGCTTGAGCTGGTGAGCCGTTAAACGCCATGTCGACCCAAGCGGCGGGTCTGAAAGCCATATCAGTGAGAGCTGTATTTTCAAGAAATGTTCTCTTTATTTCATCAAGTTCTTTGTGTATTTTCATAGCAATCCTTTGGGCGGTTGTATTCATCAAGACCAAAAGGTCTCTCCTATATTTTGTGGCGATGAAAATGAAATTATTCTTATATTCATCGTCCACAAACAAACCTGATTCCAACCTAACTACTAAACCTGCTAGGATGATATTGCCCTTAAGATATTCTCTAAGAAAATGCCCATGTAGCTCCCTCCTGAAGCATTTCCTTTTAAGTTTTGCTAAGTTTTACTCATTTTCCGAAAGTTTATTTATTTATTTATTTTTGGAATTGTTAGTTTTTCTTAGTTGTGTAATTGTGTATTTTCTTTGTCTTAGTTAAGTATTTATAACGCGCTTAAACACTCGGAGGTTTCTAAGCGCGGACCCGGGATCGAACCTGTTGTTGCTTTGTGTCGTCTTGCTTCCAAGACGCGCACGCTGCCGCTGTGCTATCCTCCCGGGAAGTTGTGTTGGTATAGTATGGGCACCGCCATTAAGGTTAAAAAGTGAAGGCCCACCTATAATCTCTTGTATTTCAGCCTCACTATAGCGGAGGGTCATATTCTCAGAATCCATAGAGATGGCCGGAAAAAAAACGAATGAGATATTTGTTGAAATTTCTGCTGAATGAAAATTACGAACAGTTCAAAATGTCGAATACATATACCATTCGGGTCGATTCAGGGCTCAAGTCGAGGGTACACGCGGGGGACGGAGTCCACCCACTTTATTCAGAGGGTGGACTCAGTCCCCCCAGCTAAACATTGAATGTCCTCTTTGAATTTAAGCCAACCTCAGGGATCAAACCGCAGTCCTCAGGCCGGACACTTCACCACTGCACTATATAATCTGGTGAAGAATAACAAACAACTAAAGGTGAAATGTCCCATTTCGGTTCTGCTTGTCCCAGGGAAAACATTTGCATTAGTTCTCGGAATGTAAACCATGCACACCGTTTAAAGTTTTCAAAAACACTACTAGAAGAAAATATCCTCTTTTGGATTTGTGTGTGTGTTGATTTTATGAAAGGCACATGCCATTCGTCCTGTGCAATTTGGGTGGTTATGCAAAGCCAATTTAATGAAATGTGCATATGTCACCTTGATATGATCATTTCTGGTGATGTCACATCCTATTTGTTTGTTGATGAGTCCCCCCTCTTTAAATTTTAGGACTTGACCCCTGGGTCGATTATAGTGACCGAGAGAAGCGGGGGTTGCGTGGGTGTCTCCTGCACCCTTGTTCACTATAATCGCAACAGGGGCTTGGGGTGATGTCCCTGCGACCTAAACAAGAACGCTTAAAAATGTTTTTTAAAAAGCACACAGCAGTGCAGGTTTTCAAGCACGTAAGTGAAGGGAACCTTCATTGCAGAAGAACGGAGCAGTCGACGGCACAAAGTGAAGTAAGAGGGTGGGGGCGGTTGCCAGAAATGTCCACGGAGGAAAAACCAAAAGTCTTTTTCGTTTTAATGACTTTTGTTTTTTCCCCCTCGGACATTTTACATTCGAACAAATCATTCTCTGCCATTGTTGTATACATCGGAGTGAAGAACTCAGAACAACAATATGTTATGTTACCTAAATGTATATAACTATCGCGTACAGTGAACACATTATTGTAGAAAATAGGCACTATATGCTCTATAAATGTCATCCATACCAGTGCAGCCGCTGTGCAGTATGAATATATGGTAGCTATCCTCAACAAATAGGAACTGGGGACAAAAGTCAAGACTTACAACACATGCTGCAGTTATTTCTAAAAATACAGTACCACAAAATTGTTTATAAACATATAAGCAAACCTTTCTTCATGGGACATAAAAATATATATAACCATTAAAGCCAATTCATCTATCTAAGTAGCATACAGTACATGTGTGTTGAGTAAACATTGAATGCATGAGCTTCTCATTACATGATTTCTTTTTTATACCATACAGACATGATCAATCAGAGGTCAACAAAAATACAATTGTGGTTTTCATGCAGTTAAATCATCAAACTAGTGAAAAATTGACCGAATAACATTTTCCAGGTTAACCAAAGAGTGGGGTCAGACCCAGAGCAATGGAAGGAGATTCCAAAAATGAGGGGCAGCTACTGAGAAAGCGTCTTTACCAGCAAAGCTTATCCATCCCCCAGGGAATTTAGATATTTCACAGAGGGTCCATTTCTTAGAAGAAATAGGTCAGGGGTCTTCAACCTTTAGTGCTATACATGTATAATTACTAGCTATTTTTTTACTTTTAAACTATCCAAAATGGAAGAGTTAATTTACCTATATACAACGTCAAATCAATCACTTCATATCGAACACCTGTCACCCACACCTTCCCGGCTATCCCATACCCTTACATGCCCTTACTCCCCAATCCAGGACTTCCATATAAGAATGTCTGCAGCGATAGCCTTCCACTACTCTTATGACACGCCTTCATGCATGGTGGCACTCCTACCCCAACCCACAAACAACCCAATTTTATTCATTCTACATTTTTGCTTGTCGATATTTACATACATCTATTTTCGAAGTTAATATTACTTCAGTCGATCTTTTCACTTGATGCTGCTACGGGTAGCAAGTGAAGGGAAGTGGGGGAAAGTTCCCTGAACTGAGAGCCAAGCTGGCAGCAACATGAAAGAGCAACAGAAAACACAGGGCAAGATCTTTTGTAAAAAATAATTGCAACATTTGGATTGGACAAAAGTCATGTTGCGTTGAACACAGTAAGGTGCACTAATTCTTTTTCAATATTTTCAGACTTGAAAGTTTTAGAAGAAGCATTTCCTGATGCTCAAGTATCACCCACAGACCAAAAAGGTGAAGCACCCTTACTAATAACAGTATTACGTGCAGTGGATTGCACAGATGCATACTGAAACACCCACTATATCTTATTTGGTAGTTCCGGGGTCTGCACCTATAGCTCTCCGCTTGTATTGTACCACAATGCCCATGATCCCTTACTACTGACTATGCTGGCTAAGGCAATTCAAAACATCTGGAGAGGCAGAGCTTTAAGACTCATGCCATTGATGAAAGCAGGGTAGCAACCTCTGGCTCTACAGATGTGTTGGTGTACGACTCCCAAGCCTATTTGTAAGCGTTAGCTGGTTGAATACTTCCATCTTGTTTCACAGCTATGTTTCCTTACGTCTCTTTATATATCCACATCGTTTCTTCTTATAAAACCATTAGATCATTATTCTTTCCATTTCGTCCTTGTGCGTCATCTTTCGATTGTTGTTTATGTTCATGTTATCCTTTTCGCTTGTCATTTATGTGCATCTGTACCACTATCCAGGCTCTTATGTCGTCACCATTTACCCTCCATTATGGCTCTTTGGGTCTCTTCGGGAATGGCCTGTAAGCAGTCTTCACTTCGGGCCAGCTGCTGGTACGGTTGCCTCAGCGGGTATCGAGCCGCCCATGGTTGTTTGGTTATAGGCACTTCAACAGGTATTGCTCTTCTGATGGGCACTGGGCAAAGGCTCAGTGGAGCTCTCTGATGGTTCAATTGTTCCTCATACGTCACGTACTTTGGCGAGTATGTTCCTGGTAGCTCAAACTGTGGGGTTGGGATGTAGGCAATGTCTGGGACCTCCTCTACAGTTCCCCCTCTGGTCGGTTCATTGACCACTTTTGCTACCTCCTTTGGATTCGTCTTACTTGCTTCTTCAGTATCTTGTTCCTCGTCTTCTGGGTTTGTACATGATGGTGTGAACGTGTGTGTCTTTGGAGTCCATATCTTTATCACTCCTTTCAAACTTCCTGCTGTTTTTATATGTTCGTCTTTGTTGCAGGTCATTAGCTGGCATTGCCCATTTGGGCTGCAGTAGACCCATTTCCCTTCATACCTTCTTCGTTTTCTGGGGTACGCAAACGTTGTTCCTTCTGGCGCAAATTTGCTGGCCTTCACAAAGTTTCTTATTTCTTCATCAGTTAGGTCTCTGGGCTTCCATCCAGGTTCGACATCGACCATGATTTTCCTCCCATCTTTCTGGCATTGTGTGATGATTATCTTGATAACACAGAATCCTAGCAGTATCATCACTAGCAGGGCTCCCAGAAACTTAAATATGTCTGCCATCCATTGTGGGATCCGTGAGAATAGTGCTCCTAACCAGCTGTCATCATCCACTTTGTCGGTTTCGTTAATCATCTGGTTCTTTAGGTTTGTCAGCATACTTATGGCTTCTGTTAATGTTTAATTTTCTTCGTCATGCAAAGGTATATATGTGCAACATGATTCTCCGATTTCTGCGCGAACACCTCCATCCATCGTTGTTATCATGTCAAGTAGATATCTGTTCTGGAGGGTCATCAATCGGATTGCTCTCAGTTCTTCTTTGATCGCGTTGAATCCTTTTATGGTGGTGTTGATGGTCTGCAATAACTCCCATTTGGTTATCTGCAACCATTTAGTATTTGCTCCGACTTGGATGTGTGACAAGAGTATTGTTGTGAATACCGATGAGGTGAGGCTAAACAGCCTGTGTTCCTATGGGATTGCATAAAATGCTTCTTCTGATTTGGCCGAAAAGTAATTCTCCCTCTTCATTCGGGATACCAGTTCCGCAGACCTCCTCTTCCTTAGGTGAGCATCTGCTTTCGGGAAACTGTCCATACTCAGGTCACTTTTGGGGATCACTAGTGCAGGAACGTGGACGTTCACTAGTGTGCATTTTTCGGTAGTCTTATATATGCCTTGGATCCACATGCCCAGTAATGGTCCATAATAACTGCGGTCCCCTGTGTCATTCCTGGAGCTTCAAAGATTCCTCCGCAGTTTTGATTCTCTCCCATCTTCCTTGTGCCATTGCTTCTGAAGCACAATTTCGGGCTTTCCAGTAGTACTATTTGCAAGGGTCCTCCTCTGTCTTCGACCCATGTCAGCAGCTTTAGCAATTTCGGCCGTAGAGGTTTGCATAATCTCTGTGAGTTCTCTATTGCTTCTTGGCAGGCTCCAAGGCCATCCATGCTCGGCGGATTAAAACTCATTCTTCCCATCCATTTGGGTAAACCACTGTTCCCCAGATCTGCATTTGGCCTCTGTTCTTCCAAATTTGAGCCTCTTCTGCAGCCTTTCCTTGGACGTTCAGCCTCGGGTTTATTTCCCATCTTGTTCCTGATCCTTTCACTTCAGGCTTCTCGTACCTGATCACGTGAGTCTTAGTGTGCACTCTATTTCTTGTCTTGATATCCTGGACATAACCGTCTTCATCGGGATACTCTGTTTCAGTTGCCCATATCAATGAGGCATCTCTTCCTATAAATTGTCCTCTGATGTTGCACATTGCTACGTGCGACATACAGTGTGCTGTAGGGACATCTATTTCTACAGCCACAAAGATCTTGGATTTTCCCATGCTGTACGGTAGAAGTGCACAGACGAAGCATTCTCCTTCAGCTTTCCTTCTTCCAACTTCCTTCATGTGTTGGTACCAAATGCTGTTTCCTAGGTGTGCTGTGCTATCCAGGTAATCGTTTAGTTCATTGTTGTCTTCATGTGGGCTTCTCTTTATTCTTAGTGTATTTTTGTAGTTAGCTATAACTATATCTCTAAAGGCGTCTGTGCTACTTTTTCTTGCTGGAGGTTTCTCAGGCATGCTTGTCAGTGGAGCAAGCTTCATTATCTGTATCGCTGTGGTAGGAGGAGATTTTGCGATTCTCTTCTTCTCCTCTTGTATTCTCTCATAGAGCTCCTTTAACCACCATCTGTGTACCATCTGTCCAACGTATGGCTTCGTCTTGGCTCTGGTGCTTGTTTCTTGTGTTGGAACTGGCGTGCTTATCACTGCAGTTTCTATGGTTCTATTTTTCAGTTCCTCATGCAGTTTCTTCGCTCTTGCTATAAATGGTCTATCAGCATTTGTGTCTTTGCAGTGAATTCTCTTGTAGCTGTCCCTGTCTTCTTGAGGGCTTTTGTTATATCTTCCTTAGTTGGTCTTTCACTTGATTCTTCTTGGTCACTTCCACTATTTTCTGGGACTGGTTGTTCGGTAGGCAGTCTCATACTTTCTGTTGCCCTTGTTCGAGGTTCTGTAGCCATTGACACTTGCCCTTGTTCATGTGCATTCAGTGTGTGTGCGCATGTAGTGGTCAGTGCTACATTTTCATTAATTCTGCGCGGACCCTGTCTCCAGCTTTTCTCTTCATTCGTTACCTTAAGTGTGTATGAACCACTGCTAATTACATTCAATTTTAGTTCGTTTACTTTACCATCAGATTTTCTTGGGACTGGAATTACTATATAGGGTCTAGGTGCTTTTGTGGGACTCATGTGTACCTTATCTGGTGGGTGCACTGAAATCGGGACACTTCGTGCACCAATGAAAAATGCAGTTCTGATTGTTAATGACAAAAAAAAATTATAATTACTATGCATATACACATGATCGATCGGTAAGAAAGCTAGCAACATTTTCTTCCAGGGAAGCGGGAGCGCCCCTCTGTTTGCGGGAGGACCAAGTTACTGTTCTGGGCTCCCATTTCAATCATGAGTCAATTGTCAGTGTTTAATTCTTTTCACTTACTCCGTTCTTGTTTCTCAAAAGATTCGTAACATAAACTGTCAAGTGCTTCTCGAGTGCCCCCCTCTTGCGGTTGACGATTGTCTCTGGTTATGTGAAATAGTTCTCTTACTGGACTATGGAGAAAGGTTAGACTAACACCTTTGGTAAATCACATTCATTATGCATATTCAAAATAGGTAAGTTCTCAATGCACTCCCCGAATCTGCTTCAGTCCTGAGGACATGCTGGAACGTGTTCAATGCGGAGAAATGGAAAAGATGGTATCACTCAAAAATCAAACCAAAAAAATAAAAAAATAAAAATAAAAATAAAAATAAAAATAAAAATAAAAATAAAAATAAAAATAAAAATAAAATAAAAATAAAACAAGACAGTGAAGTTCTTGTCTCTGCTCCTCTCGATCTGTCCCACAGCAGAAAGATGAAGAACTGTGTCTCTGTCCCCTCGATCTGTCCCTCGGCGGAAAGATGAAGAACTGTGTCTCTGTCTCTTGGATCTGTCCCTCAGCTGAAAGTTTCACTGGAATCTCGTTAGGTACTCTCTTTGAAAGTTGGACAGCTCCACTTGGAGCATTATTCCATGGAGGAGTGTTCCCATGTGTGCGACATTAGCTGGATCTCTGAGGAAGGTGATGACGTCAACCTCTGCAGGCCTTCCCACCATTTCTGGATAGTCAGTGACTAGGCGGAACAGGACATTGTGAGCGAGTTGGCTGTCCTCGGGTGACAGGGACATTTGTCCTGCTTGGCTGGGTTCTGGATCACAGGCCTTTCTTATGATGTGAACAGACTCTACACTTTCCTGCTGCGTGGATTGCGACCACGTAGTTTAGCTTGATCCACAGTTGGTTCAAATGTTCAGTGTTTCTTGGGTCTCTAATGTACGTGAGTGTGTCCGTGGTTCTCCCAACGAGTCCTGGGCACTCCTCTATGATGCGATAGAAAAGCGTGTACGTGAGTTCATCTATGATCACCTGCGGTGGAAGCATTTGTGTCCTTATCACTGTATTCGGGCAACTCTGCGAAGGCTTCCGCGATGACAGTCAGCAGCGGAAATCGTCTTCGCGATTCCTTCATCCGCTTATCTGGACATGGGATATTGTCGCGCTCTTGGTAGAATTGCTCCTGGTTTTAGTTTAATTTTCACTTTTCCTACCCCTTTCGGGAGGCCTACGTCATAAGGTCCTGTAGTCCATACTGAGACAGGCACCTCGGCCATGTCGTCATCAAAGTATGCTAGATGGACCAGCGCCAACAACATTCTCTGTGGCACTTCTCGTTTGATCATTTTGACCCAGAATATGAGACTTACTTCCACCCTCGTCTCTTCTAAGTCAGGGTGTTCTTCGAACAGATTGTCATCGGTGACGTCAGTCACTCGATACCCTTCTTCAAGGGCGATTATCGCGCACCATTGTCTGCCTTCATCATCATACCCTTCGACCAATGTTACTTTCCCTCGCACTGCTGCATGATGTGTCATTAATGGAAATACTTGTCCCTCTTCTTCATGCATGGGTATTCTTGGCCTGAATAGGAACTCATCAGGGGTTCTCATAGTTCTATCTGCGAGGCCTGGCAATCCCGCCATAAGCACACGCACGCCATATGCCAAGACTTCTGGTTCTAATGGTATAGCTTCATGGCTCTGCGTCCCGAATATGCTCTGATCATTTTGCACACATTTGAATAATGCATACGTGGAGTGGAGCATAGTATGCCCTCCTTTGTGAACGAGATAATCATATTCAACTTTGTCATTAAGTCTCGACCCAAAATGTTTACTGGGGTTTGACATGAATATAATAAAGGTACATTCATCTCACAATCTCCTACAGAGACTGGGAGATTGTCCGTAAAGGGAACTCTGTGATTTCCTGTAAAACTCTGAGTATCTATGGCCTGGCCGGACAAGGAAAACTTGCCTTCTCGTATGCACGAACGTGTTGCACCCATGTCAGGAATATTCTTTCCCCCCTATGATGACATTTACCCTTGGTTCCCTGGTAGGGTCTGGTGTCACTGATAGGATAGAACACATCAGGGTTCCCAGCGAGCTGTCCTATTTCATGTATAAGTTCGGTCCACTGTATGCTTGTGTATTTTCTACATTCCCAGGGTTGCTTCCCCTTCCGGAGTTTGTGCCGAGACATTTGCGGCAGTGCCTGTTGAGATTGCCCCTGTGGCAGGTTCCCCATGTTCGATGGTTGAACCCCTTGCATCGCCCCTTGCTGCAAGCCCGGCGCTTGCTGCTGCACTGTGTGATTCTGTGCACCGCCCTGTTGTGGGATAGCAGGCGGATTCACTGTGCCTGCTCCCATTCCTTGACCATTTTGCCACGCGCCTTGGCTTCTGCACGAGCGCGCCACATGTCCTGTCATTCCACACAGCCAACACACTGGCTGTGGTCGGGCCATCTGTCCATTTAGCATGTCTGGACTGCCCATCTGCACATTTTGAAAGACTCCTTGATTATTCTGGAAACCTCCCTGATTACTTTGAAACCCTCCCTGATTACTCTGCCATCCTCTTCCTCTGAATCCCCTTCCCCTCGGGTAAACTCCCGTGTTTCCCTGGTTATTCTGCGGCGGGTTAGTCGCCTGTTGTACGTTCGGTTCAGCTGGGCTTGTCAGCATAACTCCTTCGAAAGCATACTTTGAGAGTTTATTTTGCACCAGCTTCGCTTCCTCACCCTTCCGAGTTGCCTCCTTTTTTCGATTCTTTTCTTGCAACAATCTACAGTAATGTGCAATTGTCAACTGTATTTTGGCCCATGGTTTAGCTTCTACTCCTTCCAATTTCTTGAGCTGTTTTTGCACCGGTTCAGGCAACCCTTGGCACAATATATGGTCGAATACAAGGATAGATTTTGTCCATGCGTTTCGAGCACCCATGCGTCCTGAAAATTCTGGATATAAATCAACGGATCCTCTGACTCTTTCATTTTTCTCGAGTCATTATAGCTCCCATATTGGACGTGTCTGGGTACAACACTTGTAGCGCTTTCCACACCGCTACTCTACAATTATTAAATGGCACTCCATCATGGGTAGTGTTAATTATGGTTACACAAGAGTAACCAGCTTGTTTCCATAAATCGTCTGCTGTCTCACCAAGTATGGCGATCAGGAGGCCCTTAATGTCCCCTTTAGCTAATGTGACTCCCCTGTCATTTTTTCTAACTCGTGTATCTACTTCCCGGCTCCCGATGTCAACATTGGAAGCTTGTTTTTCAGGTTCACTCTGTCCATGTGTGGCCATGGAATATATTGTGGTCTTGCTCCCCCTTTTTCTAGCAGTGGCAATTGGAATGCGCAGTCTTCCTTTTCTTTCCCCATAGCTCTCCTGTCTATTGCCGGAGCAGCATTCCCGCATTGCCGTCTACTTGGCAATGTCCTCAATCTGTCTACATAGGCAGGTACTGACACCCTCCCTCTGACCGTGGGGTGTTCCTGCATGTCAGCCAGACTGCGCGGCAGACTCTGATGCCCTAGATGCAGACTCACTGGCGTCTGACCATCATACCCCTTTGTCCCTTGGGAGCCGCTTCTCGCGCTGTCTCCCTTCTTCGTGTGCCTCGTCCTCTGTCTCCTCACCGGAGTCGGACGCTGATTGTTCCCAGTTCATGCAACTCCTTGCATCTTCATCATTCATACTAATTTATAGCCTGTCCAGGGACAGTCCCCTGCTCCCACTACTTCGGGTGACATCCTCAGTGTCATAGAGTTGAGTGCTTTCCAAGCACTCGTCTTCCCTTCCCCCTTGGGATATTTGTTCCAGCCCCATTTCATCGTATATTTTATCAATCGTTTCCCCGATGCTTCTGGTGTCGAAGTCATCATCAATATTTGTCCCACTCGTGCCCGGTACTGAGTCGTACGCAGGAAATAATTCTTCCCATTCTACAACAGGATTGGGTTTTTTAACTTCCCGCTCCAAATATTCGAGATCTTGTGCCCTCTGTCTACGCTTGCGTTCTATATCATCATCGACTTCCTTGCGTCTCCTCGCGTCTTCTTTAGTCCTTTCTTCTTCCCTTTTTCTTTTATTCCTCCGTTCATTTACCCTTCTAACTTCCTCATCCTTTCACCTCTTTATCCTTTTTTCAAGTACTCTTTGCTCTTCTTCCAAACTTTGCTGATTCTGTCTGTACTGGTCATAGGCTGCCTTCTGTTTGCGAACAAGTTGTTTTTCTTGCTCTTATAGCTGTTCTCGCCTCAGCCTATCTTTCCTTTTTATCCTTTTGTCCCTTATTTCCTTCTCCTTTTCTATCTCCCTTCTTTGCATCTCATCAGGCTTCTCTCTCGATCTCACATCATCACCTCCCTTTCCATCGAGTTTCAATAATATCTGTCCTCCGATCCATTCGTCTTTTGGGAATGCTATCTCATCAGCTCTATCTTTACTTCCTTTCCACTTCTTTCCTTCTCTCTCTTTATCAAGAGGTGCACCAATCTGTGCCTGGTCCTTCCTTTCATCATCGCGTCTCTCCTTATCCCTCGGGACTGCGAGGGTAAGATTAATTTCCTGATCCTTCCCCTTGATTTCGTCACTACTGTATGTAGGTGACTCATACGCGGGGTTGCTATATCCCGTGGCTGCCTTGAGCTCCCTTAGCGGGTAAAGTCCCTCTGACTTACTTCCCCCGATTTCTGGCTCAGGTGGGTCTGGTGGCGCTGTAGGCGTCTCACCCCCTCCGTGCATACGTTTAATATCCAGTCTGCAGGTGGTTCTTCCTCCTTCATCTGTTCGAACATTTTCCCGTGTTCTAGAACAGCGAGGCGTTTCTCTAGTTTTTTGCCTGTATATGTGGCATGCAGATAAGTCATCAGGTGTTGTAAGACGGCTTTGGATAGGGATCCATTCTGTGGCCATGGCATAAACATCTTGTGGGCGGTACCCTTGACCCACTCGGTGCAATCTTTTTTAAGCTTGGGTGCATGTTTAGGCAGCTGCTTACATAAGTGGGCAAGTGGGGTAATCTCCTCCATTCTTAAATTCCGTTACCAACAATATTTTCAATGACGTTTAATACTTCCAACAATATGAGCGAGCACCACATACGCAAGCTCCAATCCAATATTTTCCTGCCAAAATTCTATATCATCAGTTTACTCAAGAACATCAATCCATTGGCGATTCCCTCTTAGTCACAGAATCACGTAAAACCCAAACTTCATTTTAAATAATCAACGATACAGTTCTTTACATTTGACATATAACAGAACACGCAAGACAGACACTTGACAGACTAGACAGACACCAGCTGGACACACATATCCCTGCCTTCTAATCAATACCCCGACATGGAGTTTAAACAAACCCTTTTGTGACGTCTTTAATCGTCACAGTAGCCTAATCATCCCCTATTATGTGGGCTCTGAGTTCACGTTTCTTCTGACCGCTATATTAAAGCGCAGGAACAAGGCGAATCCTCTTACTTTTTTATCTCAGGTGTCCTTCCTGGTATCCTCTGTTTTTTTCTCTCGGGTGCCCATCCCGGTAACCACTGTTTTCTCTCGGGTGTCCTCCCGGTAACCACTATTTTCTCTCTGGTGTTTCCCCCGGGTAACCACTTATTTTCTCTATTATGCTCGAGTCATTATCCCCTTGTATATATACAGTCTTCTCTACTTCTGACTATTTTATTTTCGGCCTCCCTCTGTTACCTTTTCCCTTACTTGTTCTAATGCCTACAAGACATTTGCCAAAATATTGACTTTTTTGGTTCACTCACCGCTCGCATGGTTCCTCTCTGGATCTTCGGGATCACCGCCCCTCCCTTACAGCCTCTTTCGGTCTTTTCATCCGATCGGCTGCCCGTAGGAATGAGAAGGGTTATGCTTTGAAAGGCAGGTTCCTTCAGACCCACTGCAGTTTTTTATGGACTTACACTATCATTGTCCACGGGAAGCTTCTCAGTCTACTAGGCCAAATAGCGAAGGACTCCGAAGACCTAGAGTTACTTCGTGTCAACAGTCAATAGATGTCTTAGTAATAATTAATCAATAGTTGATGGTCAAAACCATCCTCACCGCTACCAAGTGTACAGGAGGGCGGAGTGTCCTCTGACGGCCCATAGGTCAGAGCTCACCCTCGAGTACCTGTAAAACAAGATAGCTGCACCTTGTGGAGGATGGGTTGCAGGATTATCTTACTCCGACACAATTCAATAAGGACAACTCAATAGTTTGGAAAAGGGAAGTCAGTTTAATGACAAGTACAAAAAACAGGGAAACAAATTGTAATCAACAGTGTCGCGATCGCCTGTCTTGCTTCAACTTCCCCAACTCTGCAGTCAGCAGTAACAGTTATAGTCAAAACTCGTCATCATTGACGTCTAACTCTAAAAGTTTGTCATGCAATACTATTGGTTGGAAAAGGTAACTTGACTATACGTATTATATCTGTATATGGTAACAGAGCATGAGGATTGATAACTCTTATTGTGTGGGCGTCTACGCCTTTCCTCTACATCACTCGTGATAGACGTCACTACAAGTACGACGTCTAATTGGTTCTACAAGCTATAGGACCCTAGATTATTTGGTCCATTGTGATTTGGTGGGTTACACCCCTAGGCATAAGTCTCCACTTTAATTAGCAGCATGCAGAATGGACACCCAGATGCGGAGTGCCCCAAGATTCACCCTGCCTCCCTTCCATCAATCAGTACTTTTAGGGCTATGTGTCAATTAGTTGGCTGAGGATGGCCTCAAAACCTTAGCTTCTTATCTGGAAAAGTTATGGCATCCTCGGGTTCTGGGTAACATCAGACGTTGGTACCTCTTCGCCCTTGGCTGGTCACGTGTCTGTTCACCGTGAATCTGCTTCATTTTCCTTGTATTTGTGTATTTGATTCTTCCGTAGCCTCCGCACCTGCCTGGGGCCTCTTTATCTCGACCTTCACTGGCTGGCTGGTATGCTCTGAAGTTTCGATTCTTCGAGGTTGCCGCTCTCCTCCCTTCCTTAGGTTGACCTCGAATTCCCAGGCATGAGCTGCTTCTTACTGAGTGTCGATTCCGCTCTTTCCTTTAGCTGGAATATGAATCTTGCCTTGTTAGCCCCTTGCAGCATGGGCTTAATTCTGCTTTACAAAATGGAGTTGCACTTGTATACTGTGCTTCATTGAGGTAGATATATATATAATTGGCGCATGCTACTCTATTCTTCTACTAAGCATTGCAAGCAGTTCCGTTTTCTTAGCTTCGTGTGTTCCAAGCCTATTTACAAGCGTTAGCTGGTTGAATACTTCCATCTTGTTTCACAGCTATGTTTCCTTACGTCTCTTTATATATCAACATTGTTTCTTCTTATAAACCCATTACATTATTATTCTTTCCATTTCGTCCTTGTGCGTCATCTTTCGATTGTTGTTTATGTTCATGTTATCCTTTTCGCTTGTCATTTATGTGCATCTGTACGACTGTCCGGGCTCTTATGTCGTCACCTCTTTGGGTCTCTTCGGGGACGGCCTGTAAGTAGTCTTCACTTCGGGCCAGCTGCTGGTACGGTTGCCTCAGCGGGTACCGAGCCGCCCATGGTTGTCTGGTTATAGGCACTTCAACAGGTATTGCTCTTCTGATGGGCACTGGGCATAGGCTCAGTGCAGCTCTCTGATGGTTCAATTGTTCCTCATACGTCACATACTTTGGCGAGTATGTTCCTGGTACTTCAAACTGTGCGGTTGGGGGGTAGACCATGTCTGGGACTTCCTCTACACTCTCCTGACTCCTTTTCGATGTCTTGTATTGGCACAGAGTTAGGTGTCGCGGCCTCCACCACAAGCTGTACATGTTCGTCTGCCTCCTCCGCACACGTGGATGGCGCCCCGCCAGTGTCTTCTCGTGGGTGTCCGACAGATAGTCTGCCGCGTTGTTGCTTCTGGCCGGTATACTAGCAACACACCATACTCTAATAGCGCCAGCATCCACCGCTCTTTTCGGGCTGGGGGTTTGGTCGATGACCCCGCCAGTATGGGCAGCAAAGGGTTATGGTCCATGACCACCGTTCTGGCCTACCCAGAAAATAGAGTCGGAAATGGCGGCAGCCCTAAAGAACAGCCAGTGCCTCCCGCGCTATCTGGGAGTACTGCTGTTCCGTCTCCGATAGTGCTTTGCTGGCATTTGCAATGGGACGGACCTCTTGATTGGCATCTACCTGCGTCAGTACTGCCCCCAGGCCGAACAGGCTGGCGTCCACCACAATTTCCGGTTTCAGCGCAGGATCGAAGAAAGCCATGATATCCTCTGCCGTGAGGGCACCTTTAATGTCCTCAAAAGCCACCGGGCCTTCACAATGTCCTTAACCTTGCGTGGATCGGGTGACACCCCACCGGCCCTGAATACAAAACCAAAGAATTCAATGGTGGTTCGGAGGAATTCACACTTCTCCCGGTGCAGGGTCAGGTCCAGAGATTGCAGGCGTTCGAAGGTCTTAGCCAACTTCTCTAGGTGGTCCAACTCTGACTTGGCAAATACAAGGATGTCATTGCAATGTTTAAGACGCCCTCAAGATCTGCCAGCGCTCCACGAATGATATTATGAAATACTTCAGCCGCAGATGACACCCCGAAGCCCAGCCTCTTGTATCTGTAGAGACCCCTGTGAGTGATAAATGTTGTTATGTACCTTTACTCGGGGTGTTAGACCACCTGATGGTACCCTGCCCTGAGGTCCAGCTTTGAAAAGAACCGGGCACCCTGTAGTTCAGTGATGATGTCATCAATTGTGGGCGTGAGATGCTGCTCCCTCTTAATAGCCTTTTTGGGCAGGCACATGTCCTGCAAATACGAGCAGAGTCTGGTTGTTTCGGTTTCCGAGCCACTACAATTGGAGATACCCATGGTGTCGGGCCCTCAACCTTTTCTATAATGTCCAACCTGACCAAATTGTCCAGTTCTTTATCCACCAGATCCCTTAGGTGAAATGGGACTCATAGATGCTTGAGGGCAATGGGCTGAACCGAGACATCTATGTATAGCTTCACCGGATCACCAGCCATTTGTCCAATCCCTTCAAAGAGAGCCGTGTGTTTCTCCAGGAGGGTCTGAATGTCATATACGTACACAGAGTACGCAAACGTGATGATACCCAGTGCCTCTGCCACCGCACAGCTCAGCAGGATGTTGCTGCTGACCGGCATCACATAGAACCGGGCCCTTATCGCAGACCCCCCATGTTTTACATCTGCAACAAACGCACCGTCTACCTGGATTGGGTCCGCTCCTCCAAAGGTGAAAATGTGAGCCTTGGGCTTGGTCAGGGTGGGTGGGCATACCATGGAATCGTAGTATTCACGAGCCATAATGTTCACTGAATGCCCCCGTGTCTACCAGTACCGGGACGGAGGATTCATTCACCAGCACCAAACATCGAGGCTACCTCCTTGTCTTCGCCCTCGATATGCCTATGGTAGATACAAAGAACACATTTTCTTGTTCCTCCTCCTCTTCTTCTTCCTGGACCGGATTGTCCTCTGCTTGGTCAAGTTGAGCAACATTGGATGAGCGCTGCTGCCGGAAGAACCCGGCCCTCACCGGACCTCGGGAAACCACCACAGGAGCTGTGGCCCTACACATCCTTGCATAATGATCAGCACCACCACACCTGCCACATGTCTTTCCAATTGCCGGGCACTCAGCTGGATAGGGAATGTCATATCCACATTTGGAACACGAGTTGACAGGAGCCGACCCCCTCTCTCGTGGACTCATCCCCCCACGTCTGGCTCCCCTGCCACGTCCCACTGCACAGACCTCTTCAGCCTTGCCGGGGCGTACCCCAGCCTCCATTCAGGACGCACGCAGGTCGGACACCTCCTGGCACCTCTCTATCTCCAGAATTCATGGCAGGGTGATTCCGGGTTCCCTCAGGACCTGGCTTCTTAGTTTGCCAGACGTGCATGCCTGGATCAGCTGGTTCCTGATCATTGTCTCTGGATCTAGCCATGCACATGGCACCACCAGCCTTCTCAACCGTCCATAGAATATATCAAGTGTCTCGTCATCTTTTTGGCGTGCTGCCCCCATGAGGAACCTCTCATAGGGCCTCATTCCGAGATTGGAGGTAGCCATGGCGCTATTTGCGCCATGGCTGCCTCCAATAGCAGGTCCAGCACCGGTCTTGTTCAATGGGGACTTACCAGTCCATTCCGACCCTGGTGGGACCGGTAAGTCCCCATTGAACAAACCATTCCCCATTCCCATTCGAGCCCTCAGAGGGCTCAATGGGAATGGGGAGGGTGCTAATAACGGGCTCGCGAATAGCAAACCCGTTATTAGCACCCTGGTCCCTTAGAGGGTCCAGTAAATGATGCGTGGTCCGACCACACGTCCCTTATGGTTCCCACTAAAGGACCTCGGAATTGGGCGGTAGGGGATTATCGGCACCGGTCTCCTTACCGGTGCCGGTAATCCCTTACCGCCCAACTCATAACGACCCCCATAGCCTGCGTTTGCAAGTGGGAGGAAATAATCATGGAGAGCATCCTTCGCAGCCGCATATGAAACATTAAGTGGCTGGAGTGACAAAAATACCTCATGCACAGCTGGGCCTGCGCAATACAGCAAGGTGGCCAGCTTGTTGTCATCATTAGTCTGCGTGGTGGCGCAGAAATACATCTCCAGTCTGTCCATCCACAACTTCCAGCATGGCCCCAGGCTCGAAGGTGCCCCTGAGATATCAAACTCAGGCATTGGTGGTAACGAACCTGGGGGTCTTGCACCAGGTAGTTGTGGTGCAGCCATTACAGGGGCTGCACTGGGGGCTGGACAGCTGCTACAGGAGGTTGTACTGGAGGTTGAACAGCAGCGACAGGAGGTTGTACTGGGGGCTGCATGGGCGTCTGAAGGGGCTGTGGTTGAGGCTGACCTTGACCTGGTTGCTGTTGAGGTGCTGCCTGTCCACCATCATCCATGGCCTTGAGCGCACCAGCACCTTTGTCTGATGTCCCAAAGGCCGCAACTCAAACTCCTTCTCCTTGTTGGCAGGAAGGTGTTGACTTTGACCCTTCACCAATCGGATCCTGGAAGGCACAAAAGATCTTGCCAGGAGGATGTTGTCACCAAGTGTGTTCCACCCTGTGGGTGGGAGTCCCAATAATTGAGCCAGGTGGGCCCAGAGCCGGTCCTACTAGCTTAGCAGGTCTCCCCCAGACTCGATGTAAAACGACAAAAATGTGTCAAATCTTCATCAAAACCAAATCATGTGATATTAGCAGCCTTCCGCTGCTAAGCTTTCCAAAAATTGGCCTTGGATGGCCTCACAATGCTTGAAAAAACAAAGCCGCTGCCTTCCTAGGCCCGGTCACAAAATGGCCTACGACCGCGTGGACTGCCTCTCTCCTTGCGGCATGTTTGAGTGTTGCCGATGTTATGAAAACAAAGAAAAATCACCTCGAATATCACTGCCCGGCCTGGGATGCAGTCCCGCCTCGTCGCCACTGTTGTGGTGTGCTCAGCGCACACACCGATGCCCGCGCTACAGACATCACCAGGACACGTCTGTGTGGTTCGGGCTGCCCGGTCGCTCTGCGCGGCTGTGAACGCCCCCTTTATTCATACTGCACGCAGCAGAGTGCAACTTCCCTCTGCCGTGTGCAGGCAGCCCTTAAAGGGGCAGCATCACAAAAGGGGATTATTTGCTTTAAAAAAAGTGGTAATTGCACGCAGGGCACTACCATTGCACAATTTTCGTTGTTCAAACGCAGAAAAAAAGCATACATGCTGGGTCTACATGCATTTTGTTGCACTGTCTAGTCAAAGCAGATGTAAATGCCTTCTGCAATGTTCATAGACAGTTACTTGCATTTACAAGGGATTCCTATGGAATTGAATGCATTAACAGCAGCATGAAAATCACAGGCTGGTGTGACTGCATTTCTTTCCCACAGGTGGTGTGGGTGGTCGGAGCTAATACGCGCATTTCAGTACAGGCGTCAGCTCAGACTGTCATAACGTGAAAAATGTCACAAGAAATGTTCTATTAAAAGATGTGCCTGGAAAAGCAAAGTTTTAAATAAAGTATTTAAGTTTGTTAAATACAAATCATGTATGAAAGTAGAACGTTCCTTTTTTCATTCATGGGTTGGATTTCATACCAAATGACGGCACAATGTCTAACATTCAAAACTGTAACAGTTTTTTTAATGACATAACTTTTTCTGTAGCGTATTTGCACCATACATTCCTCAAAAATACACATTAAAATGTGGACAAGCCATGTTTCAAAAATCAAAATAAACATTTACATATATTCTTCTTTTTTACAATATCCATCATCAAGCCTGGCACAAGGCATCTTTCTTCGCAACTCTATTATCATCACGCATGCCACTCAGAGGTACACAGTTCCCATAACACAGCAAAGAGGAAGGCTACTTAAAAACCAATAAATCCTAAGTGTCACCCAACGAAGCATGGTGATCTAAATGAAAACAAACACTAAAGAAAGCATATAGCTGGAAGTCTTTGCATCAAGAGTAATACCATAGCCAGCCAATATAACAAGAAATTGTGATAACAGAGCCTTCTTTGAATTTGGCAATAACAACAAATCACTTTAATGTGACCTGTGATGGAGATGACTGTGACTGCTTACAAGTGCCAATTACAAAAAAGAAAGAGTATCCAAAGGTAGAATGCTCCCGTCCCATGCACACTATAGAAAACCGTCAATGACAGTTAAAGAATCAATTCAGAAATTCTCAACAAATGTTCAATCAATAAATCCGACAAAATATGTTCCAACAAATGTTGTAGATAAAATTAACAATTTTAATAGTAGAGAGTTTTGGGCCAAGCAATCTGCTTGTCCGGTATCTTTGGCTGAAGCGTTTCGAAGGCTAAGCCTCTTTCTTCTTCATGAGCCTTATTGGACTGCAGACATAAATATCATACAAAAGGACACTTTCAGTAAATTACAAATTCTGCCAATTGGATATACATTTAGTTACAACTAATGAGATCCTCAGTCTTTTGTTACGGGAAAAACAAATTTGAAAGGATATAGAATCAATCACTTTGCTCACTTCATATGCTCATGGAGCCGACTGGATGTGTCCCAATTTATCCAAGAGTTAAACCACTAAAATGCCACTAAGGGTCATTGGATCAATGAGGTGGAGCTTAAAACACTAAATTATCATCTAGGTAAGCCAAGGAATAGGGGAGAGATGGAGTACTAAAAAGGTACCTTTCCTTGAAGTCGACACACTATTCTTGTCATACCATGGGGGTTACTGGGTCTTCATTAATCTTCAACAATGCTGACGGCGTACTCCTAGACCTATGGTGAAAGATTATACCCTACTCATTTCGGCGTGAGGGCCACATATGCTTAACTGACTATTTCTATTGAGCAAATCATGATGCATCTAGTTTATAATATTGCTAGTGTTCAGCAGCAGTATATGGCCCTGTAGAGCGGAGAGACTGAGAGATGTAAACACACTCACTACACTGCGGTGTTGCTATCCACTGATGAAACCAGCAATAGCCGATCGCACTCCTGATTCAACTAGTTCGCATTGTGCCTCTTGTGGTACGTGTTTCAGTTTGTTCAAAACACGGGCAACTGTATGGAGTATTAGCAACCCGTAAATGATTTCTGGCCATGTCACATGTAATCGGTCACGTTATAAACTTGTCACACGAGCGAGTGGCACTCACCCCCCCCCCATGAGCTTGTTCCTGCAGGCTGTAAAACGCTGTGGATCACTGACAGATAGATGGCAACAGATTCACCGAAAATATGTTCATTCTATGAGAAAAGTCAGAACGATGTGTGATGAAAGAACTTGTTGTGAACGGACAGGAAACTCATGCGTGCTAATATTCGATCCCCACGTACAATTGTATAACATACTTGTACAGATGGTAGACCGCTGTATAAAGCTGTAGTCGCGAGAGTGCTGCCATCGGTTACCACAGTGATGGCTGCCGATGCTGTATAGTGGCGCACGTCATGTTATGAAAGTATAAAGACTCTACAAAGTCAATGTCAAGAAAACAGATTAAATGGAGTGCATCCCACCCGGCATAAATCTTGGAGTGTGGTAAACCACTCAAGTACACTACACTAGGTAGTGCGTAGCCCAAACAGGTCCCTATTACGGAAAACCTGCAGTAGTGTAGCATGCTCATCTAAGAGCAGAACTGTAAACCCAGTCGCCTCCTCTGACCCAGGTATAGCATACCATATCTACATGTCCTTAATGTCTAGGGTCAACATCCAATTGACTCACATGTGTGACTAAGCCAGGATACGCCCATAGTGTTCATTAATCGGGAATGTCCCATCTAGCTTTGGTATAGGGCCCACACAGTTACAGCATATGCAGAAGAGAAGTCCATAGTCTCACACCGTGTGTCAGGGTTACTGGTGTCACATCTGAAATGACTATGTCTATTCGATTATGTTCTACTGTTATACTTTAATTCAAGGTCCAATCGGGACACAGATGAGCTATAGACAGGTCTTTCCATTGCATATTGGGATGTACGATACATCGATATAACCTCTGTGTGTTTTTACACAATTGAGACAGACATTGTGCAGTGCACTAATATAAGTTGTGTGTGGTATTACAATAATGTGGCAAACATTGCACCATTTGAGGAAATCCAAATACTTATTCTCATTATAGCCCATAAGTTGTTCACTATCTATTTTCCAATTTGAACTACCAATGTGGTGTTCCAAATACTCCCTACTGTGCAGGGATAAAGACATATACATGCTGCAGTGGAAAAACAAATGCAGTATAGGTAATCACAATATAAAGAAACAGAAATTGTGCTGTATAGGAAAATGCAAATCACGGTCTTGTCAGGTTACACTGTACCATAATTCCAATCAATTAACTCAGGCGTGCCCCACTAGGTGGGTGAATTTACAAATTTACAAACGCCAATCAAAGGATCTTGATGGACACTCATGGGTTGCACTGTAATTATACGGTTGCATCTAATCTATTTGACATTCCTCATTGGGTGAGCAGATAAAGTGATGGCCAATTAAGTAATCCACACAGTTTATGTATAATTGCATTTCTTAATATTCAAATGACTGTGGTTTAAATCGCCACAGCGTATTCGTGAGTATATTAATCATATGAAGCAATTCAATGAGCATTCCTCATTGAGGCCCCTTGGATATACAGTGTCCAAAAGATGGATCCAATAATTCTCTCTCTCTCTGTGAAAGCAGAGACTGATAGTTACCTCCCCTCTGTGGGTGTTTGACTGCTTCCAATACCTGAAACTTCAATTGGCAATGGTGTGGTGTTGCTCTGCAATGTGTCTTGCTACTGGTGATCTAACATTCTTACAACTTATGTTAGATTTGTGCTCCATCTATCTTTCCTTAACGTGTCTTGTTGTCTGCCCTATGTATAGTTTCCCACATGGGTATTTAATGGAGTAAATCACTGCTGGGGTCAGGCAAGTTGAAAAGTCTCTCAATTTGATCTTTTTACCCATTTGAGGATGAGAGATTGTGTCCCCTTTAATGCCATTGTTGCAATGGGTGCAACAGAGGCATGGAAATGTGCCCTTCTTCCTTGATTTCTTTAGGTAGTTTCTCTGCCTTCACCAGCTTATCCCTCAAGTTACGCCCTCTTTTGAAGGCCATCATGGGGGACTTGGGAATAGTTTAAGTAATGTAGGGCCATTGTGGCGGATCCCCCAGTTTTTCCTGATGGTTTTACTAATTTGGAAACTCTGCCTAGAGAATTATGAGATGAATAGAAGAGGCGTTTCCTTGCTTTTGTCTTTGGGGATCAGTAGTTGTTGCTTTGTGACTTCGTTGGATTTCAATCTAGCTTCATTCAGGACCTCTTCAGGGTACCCCCTTGACTTAAATTTCCATACCAATGTTGAGCATTCTGTGTCAAGACCAGCTGGAAAAGTGATAATCCTTTTAGGTCTCAACATCTGACTGTAGGGCATACTCTTGAGCATCGCCCTTGGGTGGAGGCTAGTGTAATGAAGGAGATTATTGATGTCAGAAGGTTTATGGTAAATGGTTGTGGCAACGTTCCCATCCTTGATCTCGAGGCTAACATCCAGGAAGTGGAGTGCTGGTGATCCAATCTCCATAATGAATTTAATTCTGGGGTGTACTGTGTTGAGGTAGGTTAGGAATGTTGGCAATTCCTCCTTAGGTCCAAACCAGACACTGAAGATGTTGTCCATGAACCTCTTCTAGATAAGTGTTTTGAGTGACCATATGGGTTGATCAAGTACAAATTGTTGTTCAAATTTATACATGAAGGCATTCACATATACAGGGGCCATTGCTGACCCCATAGATGAACCCGAAGCCTGTATGTAATGTTTGCCCTGGAATCGAAAATAGTTATTGTAAAGTATAAGGTTAAGTAACTCGAGGACAGATTGCGCATTGCCCCTCAGATCAGATGAGTTGAGCAGGAGCCATTCTATTGCCTCAAGTCCGTCCTCATGAGGAATAGACGTGTATAAGCTGCATACGTCCAGACTAAATAGGATGCATTCTGAGCTCAAGGCTGAAATATCTTGAAGGCAATTGAGGAAATCAGTCGTGCCTTTCAGGTACGTGGGTATCTTTTCAATCAGAGGTTGTAGTAATTTATCCACGTAGATTGCAAGCGGATCGAACACACTCTTTGTCACTGCCACTATTGGTCTTAATGGAGGATTAGTGCTGTCTTTGGGTATCTTAGGTAGGCCGTGGAAAACAGCTGTTATTGGGTGCTTGTTGAGCAGAAATTGATATGTCTTGTCACTAATCCATTCATTGTCAGGGGCTTCCTCCACGGTCTTCTCAATCAATATCTTAATGTCATTGAGGGGGTTCCTGTTCAGCTTGATATAGGTGGGATCATCACTAAGAATCTCAAGGTATCTGTTGGTGTAGTAGGTGGTATCCATTACGATGATTGCTCCTCCCTTGTCGGCCGGTTTGATTGTCAATTCCTCATCCTTTGCCAGAGTTTCAATATGTTCCAGCTGGCAATTTTTGATGTTAAGTGGGGTGTTTTTCTGATAATTGATCCTACTGAGATCGGATAACATACTTATCTTAAATAAATTCAAAATCGAATTCTATATCTGGGGGTCAAACTCACTTTTGGGGCGCAACTCTAGCCTCTCATCCACTGATTCTGTAGATTCCAGATTGCACTCGGTCTCAAAGAATATCTTTAATCCCCCCTGCACCTTGAACTCTCCTTAATTGAGTGATTTAGCTACATAGAATACCATATTTTGAAAATTGGTGTGCACCAGTAACTCTTAAGTGCCCATTACAACCCATCAATATAATGTGATAAATGATTGAGATAACAGAGGCTGACAAAAACATGGTCAAAACACTATATCCTTCCACAAATGCTATCAACGTGTATGACCCTACTTTGCAGTATAATATACCAGTAGGTTTGGTCTATAGAGGTGTCTGTAACGTGACAAAATTAAAAGAAAAAGCTTCCAATAGCACCACAAACATTTTAAAGGTATCTAAAGGAGGTGACATGAAATAAGAAGGAAAAATTAAACTCAAAATACAAAAGCAATTATTCAAAGAAAATAAATCAGAAGAACAATGCATAAACACAAAGAAATATTCTTAAGGAAGTTAAATGCTATGACAAGATGCAAGTACATGAAACCTACAATTATAAAGTATATCTCTCAAGTTTAAGTCTTCAGTGCAACTCCTTGGTGAACCCCAGTATGCCAACATGGTGGTAACTTATCTTGAAAAACACTATATAAGTTGTGTGATATTCCGCCACCAATTTCCACATGTGGAAAATACTATTACTGCATTCAGAAATCTGTGGCTTTAAGCGCAATTATGAGTTAACAGCCGCTCTAGAGATAAGCTCATTACAATCATGCAGATTTTTGGAAATACAATATATGTTATTTTGGAAATACTACATGTCAACAGTGCTCCAGATAAAATTTTGCGGTGGGAGTATTTTACTGTCTATTTTTAAACTTTGAGAGTAAATGCGATTTCAAAGGAAATTGCTCTTCCTTCTCAAAGGAATGTTACCTTTTCTCACTTTCCCTCAGAGGCTCAGTGTGACTCAAGCCTTGCTTCTCTCTAGACTTGACTACTGTAACAGCCTCCTCCTGAATCTTCCTTCTTCCACTCTGTGACCCCTCCAGCTTATCCAGAATACGGCAGCAAGACTTATCCTTGGCCTTAAGCCTAAGGACTGCATCTCTCCTGCACTAAAAATTCTTCACTGGCTCCCGGTTGCTGCACTGATTAAATTTGAACCCCTCTGCGTCATCCACAAGACTGTCTGGGCCCGTGGACCACACTATCTTCAACTTTTTCTCACTAAATACTCTCCCTCTAGACCACTTCCTTCCTCTGGCACCAACTCTTAGTGTGTAAAGCCTTTTGCTAAACAGAGAGCAGGGGGTCACTCACTTTGCTCTGTGGGCTCCCTCCTTTGGAATAGCCTCCCCCTGAGCAGGATCTTCTCAAATTCCGGAAGCTCCTTAAGACTTTCCTCTTTTTCTCCTCCTTCCCTCCTTCTCTCCTCTGCTATTCCCACAGTTGCTGAATCAGAGTCCTTGGCCCTTATGCATCCTCAGGGCCTTCACCTCTCACACCAGTTCTTCCCAGCTCCTGTGTATACACAACACTTGCATTTCACACTCTCCGCTCTGGAGGATGGCACATACACTTCCTGTGGCCCGGGCCGTGTAGCCCTCAACATTCCTAGAACTTCATCTATGGCTCACCCACGAGCTCGGACTACCCAGCACTTCCCCCTTTTGCCTATTCCTTTCTGCACGTGCATGTTCTGAATACACACAAGGCACAGTAGGGTTGTCACTTCCCCCCTCTGCTCTTAAATATTTCTGTTGTAATGTATTTTCCACTCTTGCCCCTTCCCTGCCCTGTGGGCGCTTTCAAACAGTATTTTCTTATTGTATAAGCGCTAACATGAAAACAACAAATAAATAAATAAAGGAGTAATAATGAGTCGTGCCCTCCACAAAGCAGTTAAAAGCATGTGAAAATCCAGCTAATACATCCACAAAGTTAAAACTGTATGTAACTCATTATGCAGCTGCGGTCCACATAATGACAGAATAGCAGTTTCTCTCAAATTAAGAGATACATTGCAGTGTGCAGTAGAACACACAACCTCTTGCAAATGGAGCAGATGAGCACCGTGAGCTTACCCTGCATGCAAAGAATAGGTGCAACAGCAGCATAAACATTTTAACACTTCGCTCACACCGAACAAGTCATCTTGAGAAGGAGCCGTTCAGACCTCCCCTCACACAAACAGAAAATGTGTATTTGGGCAACACCAATGCAAGCTGTCAACATGTAGAACCCGCAGAGTGGACCCGTGCAAGTTAAGCAAGGGTAGAAGATACCCACACAGGGAACAGATAAGGAATGGGTAGAACAGCTGCAGCATAGGTTTCAGGAGTGTACACTCCCCATGTAATATTGAAAAAGGTGTGCCATGGACATTGGTAGATCATTGTTTCCTCACATGTAACAGGAACGCCATGGGTCGCAACAGTGCAAGGTTACCACAGTGAAGTGGTCACAGCAGAAGAGGTACCACTTGCACAGGGGAAGACATTGCTTGGGATGGAACAGTGTAAGCACCCCCTCAATGAACAGGTAAACAAAGGCCCTCGGAAATGCAAACTGCTCTTGCATAGACCGGGAGCAGCATAGGCTTAGGTGTCCAAAATCCCCTCAAAAAGTATGTGCCCAGAAGGGGGATAGTGATCCAAGCTCTCCTCACATAGAAAAGGAAAAGCATAAGAGCAGTGGGAGCACCACCCATGTAGAAAGGGAACAGTTCATTGCCTCTGCAGTGCAGACTCTTCACGGATAGAACTAAGCATTGATAACGACATAGGCTAACTCAGCTTTCGGAATCAGAAAAACTCCACATAGTAGAAATATTGTAAACCGTAATTAGAAGGAATTCAACCTTACAACAACACATGATTTGTGTGCCATAAGTCACTCAATATGCCTTTCATTGTTCCTCTGCAAAGGTCTGCACATTTGATCTCTTCTGTAAATATTTTAATGTTTAAGACATAAACAGACCTGTCCACTTACACAGTAGAGCAAACATTACTTGTATCATGTGTTTTGAGGTTTCATGGCAGAATGGTCTGTTGATGATTTAGTGAAAGCCGTCCTTTACTGGAACTAGTAGTGCTTAGTGGTATGCCAGTGTTGTGATACATCTAATCTCATGGTCAAATGTTGGCTGTCCTGAGTTAGCCTTACATCCTTCAGAAGTCAATAAACTGACTTCCTCATCCTTTGCCAGAGTTTCAATATGTTCCAGCTGGCAATTTTTGATGTTAAGTGGGGTGTTTTTCTGATAATTGATCCTACTGAGATCGGATAACATACTTATCTTAAATAAATTCAAAATCGAATTCTATATCTGGGGGTCAAACTCATTTTTGGGGCGCAACTCTAGCCTCTCATCCACTGATTCTGTAGATTCCAGATTGTAGATTCCAGATTCCAATCACAGAGCTTAGAAGTTGTTGCAATCCGACATGAAGTGCTACAAAAAATACCTGGATTACCACTGCAGGGACATGTTTTGCTGAGTTTCTATTTCATTTACAAATGCAACCATTTCATTGTTGTTTTGTAACAGCACTTACATTGGCTGGAGAGTCAGATTTTTAAGGTTTTAAGTGTAGTCTTGAAGATTTGAAGGAGGCTGTCACCCCGGTTATTGGTGTAATGACAATCACTCACCCTTGAGCAAGTGCCCTGCTGCCGCTAATAATGTACAGTCCCATTTACCACATTGACTCCAGTTAAGGTTTAATGGATGTTTAAATTAGACATTGAAAACTATTCCATACCCCAGATAAGGTGTTAGGGTGCGGAGTATGTGTCAACAAAATTAAATTGTAAGAGTAAAAATAGTTTGCCTCAGCAAGAGTGTAAATAGTATGCGACAAGCAGCCAGAACATTTCTTAACTTAAAAATTGATACAACATATAACCAAAAACAGTGTAGCAAAGATGTGTGGCTTTAAACAAATTATTACATTTATGTACAATGTTCTCCTACACATTAATGTGTTGATCACAACACATAGATGCAACTTTATGATAAATGCACACACCACAGGAACTTTCTGAAAAATCCTTTTGCCCAATGCAAGCAAGCATTAACTGAAAAAGCAACATTTGTTTGTTAAAAGGATACTTCCCAATTTTAACTAAGTTGTCCTTCTATTACTGCAACAATTCTAATATGCTAGGAAGATAAATACAGGTTCAAAATGCCCTCTCCTCCAGACACAAAACACAGCAGCAGTTGAACAGAAAAAAAATATTTCTCATCTCACTGTGTCCTCTGACAAGCTCAGAGCACACAGTTTGGAGAAAAATGATTGAACTGCTGCTTTATAGCCTTCAGTTTCATCCATACAGATAAGAATCAAAGCATGAGAAAGATAATACTTTAATGGGTAAAAAGAGTTGGTATGACACTTATCTGGATGCCTACATATCAGGTTTTGGAAAATGTTTTCAAATACCTTCTCATCCCTGTTTGGGGTTCGAAAATTGATATGAGCCGGCAGCGGTTCATACCGCTACTGCACCAGGAAACCAAATGCACAGAAGGATTATTAATTCCCCTTATTAATAACAAATCTGTGCAATATAAAACAAAAAGTGTGCATCTGTGGTCGCACATCATTTTGTTTTGGGGTCCCCACACAAAGTGTTGTCCCTTAAATTGCAGGGACGCACTAACACATTCAACATTGAACCCTGCTAGTGGGTGTGGAGCATTATTTGCCTCCACTTTTTACTGGCACTTGAGTGCATTCATGTGTAAACCACTGCGTCTTGGATGCATATCTAATTTGCAAACTGGAATGAATAGGCCTTTCTTTACTTTTTCAGAACACCTAACCTGCATTTTCCAGAAATACTACATGTCCGACATTACTTTGCCATTCCAGCAGTGCTAAAGACATAATTGTCAGGAAACCACATTTGATCCCCCGAATGGGGACCACCCTCCCCAAGAGTCCTTCCATCCATCCCCTTCTTACTGGAGGCTAGCCACAAGGCCCGAAACAGTTCACCACAAAGGAACAACAAGGGAAGGAGACACCCAAGGGTGTCACTGGCAAAGGGCAGGCATGCTGCAGTGAAGCCAAACCCAAAAGCAGAGGACTACTTCCGGGTTCATATTCATAAAACAGTAAAACTTCCCTATAGCACTTGATACTGTGAGACATCAACAGCACAAGGTATTTCCTAGTTTTAGGGTCATTTAGGAAGATTAACCCAAATCTTCATAGTTTGGAAATTTCAAGCCAAGGTTGAGGGTTAGCATGTACAGTGGCGGCCCCAGATCTACCAGCACCCTGCGCAAAATGCCCCTACCCCCGGGATGCATGCGCACGGCTAATAAACGGTGCTGCCAACTTACACAACGTAAAGTGTCATGTTAAGTGTCAGTCATTGACTTTCTATTAGTGAGTGACAAAGGCACGCTCGGCGCGGCCCTAAACACAGTATCACTCACTAATAGAAAGTAATTGACTGACATTGGCCCTCATTATGAGTCCAGCGGAGTCTTTTTTTTACCTGCCCCGACAATGGGGATGAACCGGGCCATTCCAGCCCCAGCAGACCCGGTACATCCCCATTGCCGGATGCACGGGCACCGTTAATGACAGTGCTGGTACATCCGTCAAGGTCTGCTCACTGGTCCTGGTACGCCTGCCAGGACAGACCTGGTGGGTGGGAAGGCACCCGCAAGCAGACCTCGTAGTTTGCCGGTCCGGTAACAATGGTACCAGCAAGCTTAGCAGTACTGTTGTTACCGGACCGGCAAACTCATAAAGAGGGCCATTGTGTGAGCTGACGGCACCCTTCATTTGCTGCGCCCCTGTGTGACCGCACAACTTCATCCCCCCTTGAGTTGGCTATGAGCATGTATGTAGTACAAAAAGCCAAGAGGAAAGGAAGAAAGGGGAGGAGGCGCCTTCCTACCAAAACCAGCAACCCCGGTCTTAGCTCTAATCTGTAAAAATTCCCTTGTATATTTCATATGTAGCGCTGAATTAGAATACTTTTTCTTTATTTTCTACGAATTCAGATTGAGCTGGCACCCAACCCATCTCACACCCCCTTTTACAAATACCCAGGGTCACAATGGACCATGAACCTGGCCGGTAGGTGGGAATACAATATTTATATATTTTAAAATTCAAATGAGATCACACAGTTTTAATATTGGGCGGCAATCCCCAATGGGGTGATAATTACAGAACAAATGATGAAATACACTTAGTTTGACCTTCTGTTATAACATATCCAAAGAACAGATGCGTAGGAGTAATTTTACGGTTTAGGTACATGTCACCTGAGTTAAGATTTCCCCCTCCCATGCTCCCTCAGACCCCAATTAATCGAATTTTGAGGGGATAGAAAGGAGCAGCAAGGAGTCAGGGATATTAGGCAGCAAACAGAATTAAAATCCAACCTTCCCTCACAAAAGAAGACAGAAAAACAGATTTTAAAACCCTTTGCAATTGCCTAAAATGACACTCGGAATTAGTAATAATTAATTTAAACTTGCGGTTGAATAAATGAGGTAAATATGATTTATCACAGAATCAGGGATGTAATATCCCTAGCAACTCTAAGGCAAGGTATCAACAAAGGGCATACAGTTCAAAAAGCAACTTAAAATGAAAACACAGTGCAGCCAAAATCACACGTTGAAAAGTTGCATTTTCCTCTTTTGCAGTTTTAAATGTCAAAAAGGGTTTTTTTTAAAACGGGTGAAATAGGCAGAATCGGAATGCAGATTTTAGGCTGGGTGATAGATGCAGATCACAGGGATAATTTAGAAGTGAAAGAGTGGCTCTAGCTGAATACCTGGATGAGATTTTCAATGTGGAAGGAGATTCGGTTTTGGGAAAATAAACGCAGTTAACAGAGGAAGTTGGTTTGGAATGAAAGGACAAGTTTTACTTAAACTAGATTATCAAAACTAGATTGTTAAAGAAAGACACGGTACTCTCCAAGGTTAATTTGCAACGTTACCCTTTTCACCACGCGTTCAGCTCTATGTGGGAATTACTTAAATTATTCAAAATATGACTAAGTATCTATGCGAGACAGAGATGAGTAGAAGAATGGCGCTAACGCTCAGAGATCAAGGACAGGATGCCCAGATAATTTAGACAGTTTTAAACAAGTTACCAGGATATGTATAGGATTACTTAGAGAGTGGAACAAAGACCAAGTATAAAGATGGGGTATGCTATGTGTGGCTATGAGATGGGGAAATACTCACAATCAGCACTTGAGTTTGAAATTTGGGGCAGCCAACTGGGTTTCTAGACTCAAAGGCTCTGGTGACAGTACAGCAGGCTCTCCTAACAGCAAACAGCTGGGCCTGTCTGGTCACTGGATAGCAAGGGTACAGCTGGCATGCAGGTAGTGGGGCAAAAAGCCAGTCTTGTCACAGGATACTCCCAAAGGGGTACCACAGCTTTTGCCCCTTGTTATTGGGATGTTTAGTGGGGTTCCTGTCTCAATGGTCCTTCCTGGATAGGAACACCTATGCTCTGGCCTGGCAGTAGACTCTGGAATCTTGCAGAGTGAAGTGGAATATCTGGATACGCAGGCGCTGGAAAATTCAGCAGAGAGAGTCCTGTCTCTGTGAGCTTGCCCCTTAATATAAGGCGGGTGACATCACAGGATTTATTGTTGGGCAGATCTAAGTTAGACCTACCGTTAATAATCAAATAGGTCAGCCGATGTTGGTCGCCTCCTCCAGGAGGGGACTCAGTTCATGGGGTTGTGTTTTATAAGGTTCAAAGCCATTCCATCGTCATTTTTGCAAAAAATCAATTATGACATAAATCGCTCCTTTTTACCATTGTGGCACCTTTGAAAATTACATAGGCAGATTACATATTTCAAATGATGGATGTGGAGGTGCACACGGCTTCAAATCTTTACCAATTATATAATCATTTGAATGGAAACCAATGTAAGTTCTATTCAAGGTGCTCTCAGTTAGTAAAGTGCTACCTTTACTGAAATATAGGTTGAACAAGTGGGTTCACCGCCGCAGAAGCGAGGAACAATCTGAGGCACAGCAATCAGCAAAATGAAGACTTTTGGAAAGTGGTTCAATCTATGCAATTGTATCATTCAAATCCAGATCTGTCAAGAAGACAATGTCCTTCGTGTTTCACTGAATTGTATTTTCTCCTACTATACAAAACATTAGTGTCAAAGAGTTTTGTCAAGAACATAAATTCAATACATAAGTACAAATTGAACAAACACATTTTCTTTTTCAGGTAACAGGCAATCTTAGTCACATATTATCATCATATGTAATAAATTGTATTTTCTATTCCTTTGGATCCCAATATCTTGATAGGCATCAATCAATACCCTCAGGTGGCTTGATTAGAGGTGGTATGTCCTATCTCTAACTACACGTTTCGGGCGTTTCTCGCCCTTCTTCAGGTTTGAATATTGGGCTTTTCTTTCCTGATTTCTGCAAAAAATAATATATATTCTAAATTATTATTCGGTATACCTTTCCCTAACATCAAATTGTCATACTAATCGGTAGCTCACACACTGAACCACTAACCTTGTAATTGGTCTTCAATCCCTGGAGGCTAGCCTTAACGGGAAAGACGTGAGGTTGTTACTGTAAACAATAGTCAAATAGGACTTTAGTTTGCTGCTATGATTGCTGACGACGTGCAGAGGGACAAGGCGATATGGAGAGCGCTTGGTCCCCCTGCGCCCCGTCTGGATTCAATGATGCTGTAACAGAATAAGTTCCGAATCATGATGCACTTACCTGCATAGCACTAGGGTTGTGATGGTCAAATAGATGTAAGAACTTGTTCATGAAGGTTCCTTGTACAACGAAATGAACGACCTAGATGCAGTGAAAATGGCTCTGTCAGTTGGAATTTGCGCTTCAATGCAAAGTTACACTAATAAAAAATGAATATAGATTGTTGGGCTGCCTACCTTGATGCGAGCTCAAAAGCGTACTGTGCTGGTATTTTTCGTGTTACCGCTGTAATGTTACGCGTCTTCCTGAGGCAACGTGTATATGGTTTGTGGGATCAAGGCATCCTCGTCGATAGAGACCCTATTAACAGAATGAGGGATCACTATGTGTGGTTCAACTTAGCGAACACTCATAACTACAAGCCGTTCAAGACAAAAGAAATTCAATTACCTTGATCTCGTACTCGCTGTTCGCATTTCACAATCTCTGCTTCCGAGTGCTGTGTTGTCCTGGTGCGTTGCTAAGCAGCCGGTCTACACTGGCTTATTTAAGTGCATCTACTGTTTCTACCAAGTCAAAACTCGGCACCATCTTGGTAGAGTGTGTGTACATATTTCACACAGAGCATGGTATTCCAACTCCCAGGTCGGTATGACATTGTTTCGCCCTTCTAATATTTTTTCACAGTTTTTAGTGGGAACCACTTCACTCAAAATTCTACAATTTTAGATATGTGTACATATTATCATAGAGCATCTTTCCATTCATTTTTAACATTCCACCATATGTACTTTTCCCATGATTCATATTTACTGGCGTTTCCGTCCCCCACATGCTATGAACAGCCACAATATCTTGTTTTAAAGCCACAAAAATTACACTTAAACTGTAAAACCTTTACATTACTGCGTTGTCCAGTTGTAAAAATAACCATCAGAATCTATTGTGTCAGGCTGGAGCCCAGACAGAAAGTCTGACGAGCGTGTTACATTTTCCCACTTAGTCCATTCAGAGCTTCCAGATGCTGGTCCCCACTGGGGGATGCAATGTCCTTTGAAGCCAGGGCAGAAAAAACCTGTTTGGCTGGTTCCCATTACAGCCAATGCATTTATTTATTTATTTATTTATTTAATTCATTTTCCTGAACCCAAAAGGCAAGGCTGTTGGAATAAAACATTATATGAGATTTTAAACAACCCCTCCCCCCCCCTTACATTTCTAGGCAAGGACAGGGCCTTATTCAACATTACACTTTTAAAACAGATATTTTTCATGTTTGCAAAAGCACATTTTGACACGTGGTGAATTCTGCTGGGATGTCCCTTTCAAATTCGGTTTTCTCTTCCATCTGGATTCCAAAGATTGTTTGCAGCCCTAGTCAGTTTCTCTTACACAGCAATCTGTTCAAGGCGCAGGTCATCTGAAATTTACATATGCACAGAGAGCTAGGGTTTCTTTTGAAGAGTTGATTTTTGACATTTTGTAGCATAAAAGTCAAGCGTTTTTCCTTACGGCTGAGAGTAAAGTTTCTGGTGATTTCCCAGATCTTGCCTGACACAGCCTGTCATCCAGTGAGAAATGCTTTCTTTTTCTAAAGCACAACTGGAATATGGCTGGGCATAGTTGGACCTTACTGGATCAGAACTGTATCTTGTTTAACAGATGAAAAAGAGCATCAAGGCGCCATCATTTTAAATGTAAAATATTTCCTTTTTCAGAGGGAAATTTTGAGCTGGCAACAAAGCAGCGCTGCTTTTCAATTCTCTTCTTTGGTGCACCTAAGAAAACACACTGGTGGCCTTTCTCGGTGTGCTCCCTGTTCCATTTTACCGAATAGGTGCTTGGCAAGACAGTGCAACCATCATTTTGTAGCTGCAAAACACAGTTTTGATGCGAGGCAATGGTGCTCAAAGGAGCCAGCACAGCCATTCTGCTGGTAACTGCTGAATTGCAGCTTGGTGATGGAGGGGAATTCTGCTGAGTGGGTAGATGTACCCCACAGTACAGAGATGTATACCTTCTGATACACGCTAATTAACCTTTCCCTTTCCTAGGATGAACTAAGGTACTTTTAGTTTTAGTCCCCTTTTCTCCAGCTTCAACCCACTTCGCCGAACCTCTCCCATCTAACTCTTGAGACCATAGACATTTCCACACAACGTCATCAGCACCAATGTATCTATATGAGGCAGAAGTTGATTTATGGGGCAACAAAATGGCGAAGCCCTAGCGGGCCTTTTTTGCTGAACCACACCCCTTTCTGCAGCTTTGTTCCCATTGCAGAAGAAAAGGAAACCAAGCCTGCCTAAAGCATGCGTAAATCCCCTGACAGGACTCGAGCGTGCGTTCCTGCACTGTGTACAGGTAACTTCAATGCTCAGAGCTATCTTGTAGCCGAAGGTTTTAGGAGGTTTTTTCTGTGAAGCTCACCAGCCTTTCTCTAAGTTATAAGCTTGTGAGTAGGCGTAGGGAAGCTTGTTCACATACACCAATTCTGAGCACACACTCAGAACTCACAACATTCAAATGCCAAGAAGAGCAGTGCTCAGAGGATTCCTGGTACAGCAATAAACAGGCTACCATATGTATAGCTCTGCATTGTCAAAACTGTAGTCCAATCAAGATGAGGGAAGCACAGCCCAGACAGGAATGCCAAACAGTACAGAAATACATTGTTTTCCTCCCTCACTGAGTCCTTGAAAGCAAGCAGAAATGGCATTTAATCAGCGGCCCAGGTGCTGGCCTGTCTCCCTACAGCTGTAGAAACAGGCAGTTAAAACATGATTTAGACTTTTCTAGCGCTCCTCCTTCGCGGGTCTTCCTTAGAACCGGCTGATCCTTAGTTCACGAATAGAAACCGGTAAATAACGTGCTTTGGAATGTGTCTCTCTCGTGAACATGATATCTTAAATGAACAAGAGCTTTGTGTTCTTAATAACAAGAACTATGTCTGCAACTGTTGCTAAACTACAAGAAACTTGTCATAATGTGTGATAATTGTCATAATTGTCAATCACCAAACCCTAGCTCAAGAAGATACATTATGGGCAGTTCTGATGTGCCTTGAAGGCTGTTATTTTGTATATACGTAACTGTTCTTATGATTCGCGCTCTCTTGCGTCTCACGAGGTCTGGTTGACACACGTTGTGAGACGTTAGACCCCAGTCGGCCGACTGAGCATATTTTTTGCAATAAACCCTAGCACTTGCAAAATCGAACCTTGTGTCTGTCGTATCACTAGCATATGGTGATTGTGCCTTGGTTTCCATATGCAAGGGTCTTCAGGGCCTAGCAGAACCAGCAACATGAATGTTCAGCCCGATGGTGATAAACATGCTAATGCTAACCTGCAATCTCTATAAAGGTTCTCTTGCGGGTGTATTACATAGGCGCACTCACTATGTGCACCCCTTTAAGCCCTGGGGCAGGACATTGGCAGAGTTTGGAATACTTAAGTTCTATGTTAGGATGTGCTCCAGCAACAGTAAAAAAAAGCTTAGGGTTTTTGGTTTTGAAATGCAGGCAAGTATGGAAGTTGGGTGTCGTCAGGCAGCAAGATAACAGCAGCTGCCATCACACAGTACACTAGGACTAGGAGGACGGCGACAAGTTTGAGATTGACAAACAATAATAGTTTTCAGACTTTATTGTCCGATATGACCACTTTTGCTAGCTAAACCACTGATGTGAGGCAGGCAGACTGAGGGAGAACCTCCATTGATCTTGCCCTGTAAATACTTCTACAGTGTGTTCCAGAGATTCATTCCTCTGGGTTGTCAGGTAATTTCATCTTATTTTACAACAATCCTAATTTCGGGTCAGAAAGAAGAATTCCAACAGGAACTGGCAATAATGAGTGCAGGTCCCACAGGATAACACATGCATTAACATTATTAATGGCATGTGGGCATGGTCGTAGGACATGGGAGGGACAGGGGGACGAATCCCCCCTCAATTTTAAGTGGGGGGGATATAATGGCATTTATCCCCCCCAAAATGGTGTCTCTGCTGCAGGCCTGCAGCGTGTAAAAATAGGTATGCAGGCAGCCTGCACTGTCTGCAGGCTGCAGCTGTCAGCGTGCGTGCAAAGCATCAAGTTACAACTAAGTACTTCTGCTGCTCACGTATGCGTGCCCTGCGCCTGCGCATTTGGAACTCGGTTTATCAGACAACCTGATGTCCTTTCATCAGGGGTTTAAATGTTATTTTTGATAATTGCATTTTGTTTTTAGAATTGGTGTGTTTTGTTCTTCCCGGGCATATTATTCTTTCATTATTTTGCTATTTTTAATATTTTCTTGTTCAAATATATTTTAGGGCCAGGTTAACTTGTTGCAGAAAGCCATGTATGTGCCTCTCAGAGTATGTTCCACTGGAAAGAAACCCTGGATACTTTTTATTAGTTACATACATGCACTTCATTGGGCCACTGCTACACTGGCAAAAATGGGGCAAATGGACACCAACAAATTACACCAGTTTTAAACATTGCACCAGTAGATTGTAATTAAAATCACTGTTAGTGTGCTAGTTAACACAATGAACTCCCAGATTCATGGAATTACTTGCGTGTAAAATGGAGATATGCATGCCATTCTGCCCGCAAATCACTGTTTGACAGAATGGCACGCAAATCCCAGTTTTACTTGGTATGGTATGGTATGGTATTGTTTATAAAGCGCCTATACACAGGCAAGTGTTTCAAAGCGCTCAAGGAGGGTGGGAACATAGGGAAAAAACAACAGTCGCTCAAAGCCCTTGAAATTCTGAGACGATAATAGTCTGCACAGGCAGAGTAAGTGCGTAAAATACATTTAACAGTTTGCAGAATGACAGTCTGACCTATTTGCAGTATCTCATATTATACCAGTGCAAGAGGTGGGGACAAGAGAGAACAGATAGACGATCTTCAGGCACACAGCGTACGGATCGTCCACTTGATACAGGAGCGTGTGCAACAGCAAAAGTACAAGTTATAACTAAGTACTTCTGCTGCTCACTCATGCGTGCCCCACACCTGCACATTTGGAATGTGCCCAGGCCAGTGAACAAACTGCACGTGCCCCTGCACAGTGCACTGCTGCGCAGCCTGAGCCTCAGCCTTCGTTTTTCCAGAACGAAGGAGAAACCAGGCAGCAATGCGTGCTCGTACTGATCAAGGGAGAGACACATAGTGAGACTCCGACAGCGACTCGAGTCAACCTCCTCAGCTACTACGCCTATCTACGTACCTAAGGTAAGTGATTGACTTCAAGTGAAGTGTAATTCTGGTTTCTGTAATCAGGTAACTCGTAAACCGTTTACAGGTTTATGGTAAACACAGCAGGGGAGGCTATCTGGATTGTGGCTCGTTCAGTCTTGTGAATACGGGGCTCTGGCGGTAGTCTTTCTGTTGTTTTCTGCCAATGCGGCAGATGTTCTTTCATGCTTCGTTGCGCGCACAGTGTCCAGGGTGCTGTTGGAGTAGGGTTCAGGTCAAATCTACCCACCTTTAGAGCCTGACTCTCTCCCAGGTAAGACTGGCATGCAGCTGGCTCTGCCCTGCTGCCCATGGAGGGTGTGACTGAGCCCTCCTCAGCCCTCCCATCCCATCCTTCCAGAGGCGGCACATTCTCGTTGGGAACTCTTCAGGTCTCGCTCTCCTGACAGGGACCAGCTCAAATGTGTAAGGTCCTCCATCTGGGCCAGGCTGAGTGTTTATTTGCTTAAGGCTGCATCTGAGTGCGATTGAGGGCAGTCCTCTCTCAGCCCTAAGAGTCATTAATGGTCGGGTTTATTTGCTCTGGGCACCCGCCCCCTCCCTCTGGCCCAACTTGGTCCTGATGGTTTAGCCACCAAACATTGAAGTTTGGGACATATATTCTCAGATTTTCTGGAGTATCTAACTGTACATCTTAAACGGCAGCTCTCAACAATCCAGGCGTTTGCAGGAGCAAGGTCCCGGTCGTGACAAAAACCTGTTTAGAGTTTGCTTAACAGCACATTTTTAAAGCTCGGTTAATATACTGCGTGTCTGACGCGGGTGCCGTCAGCCTGCCGCAGCTTTCATGCCGAACCCCAGGTGACCATGACCTGTGCTTGCTTCTGTAAGAAACTCCTGTTAGTGCAGAACCCAGCCCGAGAAACAGCACCTGAAAGGGGCAGAAGACTACCAGTGGCCGCACCTGCGTTAAATGACACGCTTGGCATTTTAAGGGCATATAGGTTCTGGAACTAACAAACCCATCTAGCCAGTGTGCACACGAACGGTTCACTAGTACTAGTTCCATCAATATACATATATTACACGGCCACATTAGTGGCCGTGTAGTTATGGTTAAGTTGCTAAAACCATGGGAAGAGCACTTTTTGGGTGGCTTATAACTTCGCTCCCGCTAGATGAATCCATACCAAACTTTGCAAAAAATGTATATGGCCCACTCTGAATTTTTTTGCAAAGTTTGGTGAGGTTTGGTCCGGGGGGGGAAAAGTTATAGGGGGGGGTCTCAAAATGTATTTTTTTCCCATAGACCGAATGGGGAAAAAACTTTGCTCACGCCTACAGCCCAAACTGCTGGACGGATTGCTCTTGTAAATTTGGTGAAAATCTGTCCAGTAGATTTTTTTAAAACGACAAAAAAGTAGGTCACAAAAAATGTGTGATATCTATGTCTGCTCTGCGGACACACTTCCCTGTTCGCTCCGCGGACAGGACACCGATTGGTTAATCGGCTTGCGTCATGTCCGTGGACATGCAATGTATCCGGTGATTGGCTGGGATGAAGCATGAGGTGCGTCGGATTGTTTCGATGCGCCCGCCATCTTGGATCTTTGTCTAGTGTCCGTGGACATTGCGGTAAAAACATTAAAAAACACAACACAACATTGTCAACATTAAAAAACACAACATTGCACTTGTCAAACTTATCAAATAATCTCTGGGGAGGGTAGAGGTGATGAGGATGGGATGGGATATGACTGCAATAAGCAAAAAACAGGTTTTTTTTTAAGTCGCAAAAGTCCAAACAGTTATGATGTTCGTGAACAGTCTTGTGCAAGAACGGAAGAAGAAGTGGTTGATCTTCGCCTCCACACAAAGCACTTGAGAAGATTGTGTTTAATAAAACTCGCAAGAGATCTGACGGGACTCACAGCATTCTGTCACACAGTAGATTTGGAGGTGTTCCACAATATGTGCCTAAAGTACAGGCCAAAGAGATTGCATTTCAGCATTCAAGGGATGGAGATGTATAATCATGGAATTGCATGAGATTTTGTTCTGAGTACACATATATTGTCAGAAAACATTGCCAGCGTGCCCTGTCCACCTAAAACAGAGCTTGTGGAACAGTTCAAATCCAGGTACAAATGATGACCATCTGTTTTTTTTGATCAACTATGTTTTTAAGAAGTGTCCAAATAAAGCATCCACTTTATCTGTTAAAATGTATCCTCTTTGTTAATTTCTTTTTCAACTACTGCAGTTTTTTCAATTGCCTTACAATCCCACAAAAGGGATGAGACCTAGGCTACATAAGTCAAGGAGTCCGTGACCTAAGCATAGATGGGGCTATTGCTAGAAACACTTTCACTCTTTTTAGTGTACCCTCTACTACAATGTTGGACTAGGGCGCATTCTGTCATTGCAAAGTTTCCCTACACCTCAGCAGTGCCACGATCATCGAGCAAAGACAGCCTCCACATTTTTCCTCCTGTGCCTGTGCATCACGATTACAGTTCTCATGGATGCGGTGAGCCAAGATGTTGCAAACTAAGAATGTATGTTCATTCTGAGTGAAGGTCAATAGCTTTGAATTTTTGCTTGTGAGCTAAGGAAGCCCACGCATCGGACACACAGTATAAGGTTCAAATGTTTTTTGACCTTGAGAGAAAGGGACCATTCCGAAAGGAATTGAATGAAAGGGGTGGTGTAATAATGTAAGATATGATAAGGTTATGCATTCCAAAACTGGACTAAGGGACATGTGAATTCAGTTTATGAAAAATCGTTGGTACGAACGGAGTCTGCGTTACAGTCTGAGTTACTCCAAGAGAATGGAAATGCTGAATATAATGTAAGTTTGATTTTCGACGATTTTATACCCGAACAAGCATCAACTTATTATTAGCTGACCATTATTTCTGGGTTACATTCTACTCGTTTGTTCTGTGTGGCATATTGCAATGAAACGCAAGTATAACCTTTGTGTGTAATGTTCTTTCTACCGCCCACATGGGCAGGCCAGCATTGAGATGCATGTAGACCACTACTAGGTTCTTCCAGGTTCAACGCTAATATTTCATTAAAATGCCATCTATGTGCACCTCGAATTGTAGCGTCAGCTTCCGTATCCCATTTAGAGTTGAACATACTACATAGCAATGTCCTCGGAAGCAAATTGTGTAGTACTTTCCACGTTGTTTTCTCTCTGATGACATTGTTTCATGTCTGTGCTAATCATTAGTTTAAACTCTATGCCGAATTAATAAGTCAATAGATAATTTGTAATAAAGATCGGCTACTGAGACACATTTCTATTATGTTTTCGAAACAGGTACATCCTGCCATTCTGCGATTGTCATAGATTCCAGATGCCAACTGACGGTTTCTTCAACCGGCAGCTGCAGATACTTGTGAGCAACTGGATATATTTGACTTTTATTTTGGACGATCGCCAAGGGCTGATATGCCCTTATGCTGTACTAGCGATTAGGTGCAACATAACATCCTTTACCGTGGTCTAGCCCCAAGTTGATGCACAAGCCCTGGAATTCACTGTGCGACCCAAGCGCTTCTTTTACCCAAAACGAACACCTTGTGTATGCAAAAAGATCAACGCGTGACTCACGATAAACATTTTCGGATCGCGAGCGAAGAAACAAATTTCCAATTTGATTGAATATGGCAATAGCCGGATTTCTCGGAGCGTTTATTGTGAAATAAAAGTACTTTACAAATTGTACAGTCTTGCTGTTTACTTTGAAAATGCGGTTTCATATTCCGAATTGTGATGTGCTGTGTTGTGAGACAATGTGTGTTGATTTCCGGGTTCTGCGTCACGTCACGTAGGTGATGACTGGGCGCGTTCGGCTATGCTGCCCAGGAACGTCACAGAGAAAGGCGGAGAATATAACTAGGTTTGGTGATGTGAGGCTCAGGGGCGGGGCATATGATTTAGTATCGTCAGGGCAGTTAACCTTAGGCCGATGCAGCAAAGATAAGATTAGCACAAGATGGCCGCGCCCTGCTGCCAGATTTCACATGTGTAAAAAAGAGGAAAAGTAAGGTAAGGTGCATTGGAAATGTTTGTGCGATCGATCAACGTATGTTTAAAAATACATGCCCGAACCCACGGGACAATAATATTTTCTGAGCATTGCACTTGTCAAACTTATCAAATAATCTCTGGGGAGGTGAGGGGTGATGAGGATGGGATGGGATATTTCTGACCTGATTCCGAATTAGTTTACAAAGTTTGGTGGGATTCTGTCATAAAGGGGCAAAATTAGAGGGGGGTCCCAAAATAATGCGATGGCTTATAAATGAGGTGCCATTTGACGAATCTAAACTTAATTTGGGTAACTGATAATAGATCTAGATATAAATGTTTTTGCGAAGTTTGGTGGGATTCTGTCAAGAGAGAGCAAAATTAGAGGGGGGTCCCAAAATATTGTAAAGGCTTATAAATGTGGTGCCATTTGACAAATCTACACAAAGGTTTGCAAAAAGATTATAGATCTAGATATAAATGTTTTCGTAAAGTCTGAATGGATTTTGTCAAGTGGGGGCTAGGTTATATGACAATTGAATGTGCATACATTTGACGCTTTTGAAAAAATAAAACATGGGTGGATTTCCAGCAAACTTGCGTAAGGAGCATTGGCAAGGACCTACAAGCATGGTTTTGGAAATGTGCCAGTGTTTTATTTTTTGACAAGTATCATAATGTAGCTACAAAAAATAGCAGTATACCTTTAGTGACTGAGGGTTAGCCTGTGGCAATGGGCAGTGGCCAGATTGTCTGGGTCATGGAATAAGGTCATGATCCGGACAATCTGGCTACTGGCCATGACCACAAGGGACAAAACATAGGATTAAAGTGGCCATGTCCACCTGGGACTGTCTTTGTGGTAACGTTATTCGAAATTAGGATAGATTTGAAAGGGAAGAAAAATGTGCTTGTGTTAATATGGTCATATGGTTCTCTTTTTGCCTTCTGCAGGCTGCCATGGAAAGCAAAGAGGGGTCCTGTATGGAACCCCGCCTTCCCTTTCCATGGTGGCCATCTTGGAAAAGGATTTTCCTTCCTACACCGGGACGCCACAGGCGCCCCGGTGTAGGAAGAAAAATCCTCTTTTTTAGTACCCCGGGTTCCTGCTTTGGAAACCTAGGCTGCTAATGGCCTTCATCTCCCATTTCAGGGGCTGGAATGGGGGGATAATGGTCCAGAGACCTTGTTATCCACCCTCGCTTCGCTTGGGCTGATAACTTGGGCTGCTGCGCAGGTATCCACCGTTCCAGTCCCTGGAACGGAGGATGAATGCCAGAATATTCCCATTAGCATAACACAAAATGCAAATGGAAATGTTGGAAAATCTTATTGAGTCTATGGGCCTCATTACGAATCAGGAGTTAAGGGGTTAACGGCGCTGTAAATGGCGCTGACCCTTAACGCCTGATTACAAGGTCCGTTAGCGCCATGGTGATATTAACGCCTGCTTTTTGCAGGCGTTAAAATCCATGGCGCTAAGGGACCATGGTGCTAATTACGCCACCGTAATTTACGGTGACGTAATTAGCTCCTTCCCCACTCCCATTATGCCCTATGGGGCAAAAATGGGAATGGGGAAGGGTAAAATGGGAAATGGGGATTTACCGCCCCACTCACCTTATAATGGGGCGGTAAATCCGCCATCCACCATGGTGTAAACATAGTTTACACCATGGTGGTAAGGGTACGACCCAGGCGGTAATTTACCGCCTGGGTCGTAATGAGGCCCTATGTACTTTACTGAGAAATATAAAGTAGATGGAGTCTATGTTTTTTTTTGTCCTATTTTTTAACTGTGAAAGGTGGTTCCTAAAGGAACATTTATTTTGTTTTTGGATGCATTTTTCTGGCAGGAGAGCTTAGAACGAAAGGTGGGGAGGGAAATGAGGGAAGAGGCACCAAACACTAATGAGGAAGGGCAGGTTGACAGGGGAAAATGTTGTGCATGTGTTATTTCTAAGGTAGGGGGCAGTGTTTCTCATGCTCCTTGATTACAGCAGTGGTGGTGCCTCTTGGGGAGGAGGAATGGCATTAGCTGATTCTATTTGAAGATAAATAGCAGTTTTGCTAAAAGTATGTACTGTGTACTAGATTGTTAATGGATGAGTAGGAATAGGTGTTGGAGCGGTGCAAGGGAAATTTTGAAGTTGAAAGTTCCTAGATCAGTAGAAAATGCAGTTCCCAACTGTCCGCGAAGCACGGATCTTATCGTGAAGTGCGTACTGGTTCTCGGACACCTCATCATGCCGCGCGCCAGCATATGGTCATGTGGCACTCTCCGGAAGGTCTGCAATGAAGTCAGATGTTGGTAGACATTATGGTTAGGTTGCACTAATAAAAACCTATGAAATTCAATGAAAAAACTTTATTAAGGGGACGTTATAATTAAGTTGCACTAATAAAAACCAATGAAATTCACTGAAAAAACTGTGTTAAAGGGACATTATGGTTAAGTTGGACTCATAAAAACCTATGAAATTCAATGATAAAACTTTGTTAAGGGGACGTTATGGTTAAGTTGCACTAATAAAAACCTATGAAATTCAATGACAAAACTTTGTTAAAGGGACGTTACGGTTAAGTTGCGCCACTAAAAACCTATGAAATTCTGTGAAAAAACTTTGTTAAAGGGACGTTATGGTTCCAAGTAAAACCGAAAAAAAACCTGCAATGCGCCAGTTTTGGTAAGCTAAGCAACCCTAACTCGCGCCACCACCGTGCACTGCTAAGACTAACACCCAGGACATCAATGATGACATCACAAATGTCATTGATGCCATCACTGATGACATCACATGTGCATTTACCTTTCATGAAAAGTCTGTACAAGGGATTCTTATTGTAATGTTAATAAAAAAGAGTCAAGGATCATTGGAATAAATATCACGAGGTATGTAGTGCATTAAGTAATGCATCAATCCAAATAGCATTGTATTATGTGTTTTCCAATATACCAAGGTACACATGTAGTAACATAGGCATAGTGTGCAGCAGACAAGATGGAGATGCAATATTAATAATCTTGCCATGTTAAATACCAAAATTATATATGCTTTCTTATTAGAGTCTTGCATATCAAACCCGCTTACTACATTATTGCATTACTGTACACAAAACACAAACAGACAACAACACATACAAATAGAGCATATACAGTGAAAGTGAAGTAAACAAAAAAACAGCAGTATTACCCGCCAATCTTCATAACCTAACTGATTATCTTCATGCACAGAAATGATTGCTCTGCTTCAAAGCTACTACTTCCCTATGTATAACTATCACATATTGTGACTAGACCCTAAGGAAAGTTGTGTAAGTGCAATGTGTACAAATATGAGCATATCCAGGGAAAGAACAGTAATAAAAAAACAACAGAACTATAAGACAGTGTTGATAAAAGTACTAATCATCTTCAAACATAGAAAGCTGTGCTGTCTTCCAAGTCTGTGTTTTCCCCTTTGTATATGTTTCATATGCTTTGAGTGGACCCTAAGTGAATTACTGTAAGAACATATTTGAAGTATAAGTCTAAAAATATAGTACTTTATACTATAGTATAGTGAATTTTTAGTTCCTGACTGTTACTGGCCTAGATATATCAGTAAAGGAAAAAAGAGTGAGCCAGCCATCTAATGTCATCAGTGATGTCATCAATGACATTTGTGATGTCATCTTTGATGTCCTGGGTGTTAGTCTTAGCAGTGCACGATGGTGGCGCATAACTGGTGAATTTCAGGGGGTTTTCGGTTTTACTTGGAACCATAACGTCCCTTTAACAAAGTTTTTTCACAGAATTTCATAGGTTTTTAGTAGCGCAACCTAACCATAAAATGCAATACCCACAGACCAGATAAAGTGAGTCTGCACCCTGGGGGTGGGGCTGCACCCAGCTGCTTTTGTGATGTTGTATATACAAGGAAAGGGTACCAAGTTTAACATTTGTGTTGGCGGGTGGTCTTATGGTAGTACGCCCAAGGCAATGGTCTAATGGGACTGCTCAAGGGAATGGTGGCAGAAGGCCTGGCTCCAATCTCACTTCTGGCCCAACGATTAGTACTTTTACATCAATTTCTTTGGGGAGTGCAGCATGCGATTAAAACTTTGCAGTTATCTTTTGTTGGTAGCATCAATGCACCTATTCTTTTTAATCAGAGAATGGCTAGTTGTTGGAGACAAGGGAGTTGGGCTTAGTTTTCTAACACAAGAAAGTTCCTGTTGTGCAGGTGCATGTGGGAGGCAGTCCTTATGCCCCACTCCCTGCTAAGAATACTTATAATGAAAGGCCCTCCCGCGGGGCTTGGATCATTATCACTCTCTCTGTTGTGTATTCCTGTATCTTTCGGATCTGCCCTTGAGTTCATATTGTTAGCGAGCTGTGCTTGTGGCATTTTGTTTTGACCTGGAAAGCCTTTTGACCTGGAAAGTGGTAACATTTTCACGTGAACTGGGCCTTCTGAAGTGAGACGCCAAATTGAAGGATTTTATACTCTGAACTGCTTTTCGTTTTCTTAATTTCTTCTGTTTTCTTTTCTTTTTTTCTCTTGTTTTACACATTGATGATATGTAATTTAATACGTACTGCTATTTTAACTTTGTGAAAAGTCGAGTTATTTGACTAAACACAATAAATAAATTAAAAAAGCAAAGTCCCCAAGGTGTCCCCTGTCCCCCCCCCAGATTTTATGGGTCTCCTACGCCCCTGCATGTGGGTTTCCTAAAGGCAATACTGCATAACCCTAATGACCCTCCAAATCTCCAAGTAGAAAATATTTTGTATTATTTTCATCAAGTAGAGTTTAGGTTAACGTTACCTTTGTAATCACCTGTTTTCTTATATATATATTTTTTCTGGGTTGTTTCCAGGTTCTTTTTTGGTCCCTGGTATATAAACAGGCTCACCACTTGTTCTCATCTTTGTGCTATTGTACAGGCATCACCCTTCCTGGGAACGCCTCTGCTACCCAGTGGAGTAACTTTTCTGAAAATGTTGGGGGGGACATAACATCTGAAGAAAAGGTGCCCCAGCCAAATGAATGGGGACAAAATGGTGTGCCATGAAAGTTGGGGGGGGACAAACACCCCCGTACCACAACCACCTTCATTAAACGATTTCAACACTGACAGAGCTTCTGTGCACTTCCATCTATCGTTTAGTAATGCAATGAGAATACTGCAGCCATTACCAACGACCTTTTCCCAGGAAGGCAGAGTTTGGCACTTTTTTCCAAAAAGGTTGTTCAAGTTTCGTTCATGCAGATACTATAATATTATTTAGCACACATGGATGGAGTAAGAAAGGCTTCTGTCTGTGGTAAAGTTTGGCGCACATTGCCCCAGCTTTGCAATAGGCAGCATTCTTTCTCAGAGTACACTTGTGCGATGTTCTCTTTGCCTAGGAATGTGTTGACAGACAGAAATGGTGCTTCAGGCTACCGCCACATATGTCCGCCTTCAGATGGTTGCCTTTATAATTGCACAGTCCACAACTGACAACTACTGCAACTACCGTGTTCATTCCATTCTCGTGCCAAAAGCGACTATCAAAATGAGTGTTTTCTTGTCTTGCTAAAAGAGCTTAGCTAGTGCAAATATTTGCTTGTCCAAATATGTTTTCCCCACAGCTTGTGTTGCTATGGGTTTTTGTTCAAGACCTCACTTGGCCATAGACACACATTATATTGAAGCATGCCATATTCACTCAACAATCATCAAGCAAAATAAGAGAGGTTTTATCTCATGCAAGGCAGGCAAAACACCACGGATTCCATCGACTGCACCTACACTCTGATTCATGCATAAGGTAAAATAGCCATTATTGACCATACATAATGTGCACGGGGAAGAACTCAAACAATGCCATGGTGTTCACCGTCAATAGAATGCCGGGAGCCATCTATGACAGCTATATTCAGCAAGTGGAAGATGGAGAGTATGGCATTCCATGAGGTTTCCACGAGTGTGGCTGCAGCACACAGCACATACTTGGATCTTATAGAGATCATGTATTGCATTAGCCATGGGCCGCAAGGGTCAGGGCAAGAGTAAGGGGCCATCCACTCCTTGCACTGGATATTCCAAAGCCTGCTTTATAACCCTTAGAGCCGCTGTGAAGCTCTTAGTATGGCATCTCATGCTGATCTAGAGAGTGGTCGAAATGTACGAAAAGAAGTAATGGAACTATGTTCCCTGCGGGCCTGCACCACTCCCCACAGACCCCATCACCACTCCCACGCGCAACACAAACACCCAAACCGATGCGCCTGCTGTTTAAGGGAATGTTCTGTGCAGTGCACTCAAGTGCAAGTTGCAACTTCTTCCTACACTTGTATATTAAAACGAAACAATTCCAGAACGGTTTCTTTTTAAAATAAAAGTATAGGATTGGTCAAAAGTAATTTTAAAACGTAGAGGAGCCACGCTCCCAACCGCTTCCTCTCACTTCGACCACTGGACATAGAAGAAATTAGCATCCTGCGTATCCTCAACTTGCCAATATCATGGCTGCTAATGTCTCAAGGCCTATACTACTTTTAGCCCATTCTTTATTTTTATATTTGTTTGCTTAAGTTTTCTTTCACTTTAATTTACTTTTGTTACTTTCTGTACCTTGTATTGCAGAGTGTGCCTGGGCACAACTAGTCACACTTTTGTTTTATTTTATTTTTTAATTAATTTGAGTTTTTTGTTCTTTGTTCAGAGTTCGCCGTACCTAGAGAGTCTCAGAGGGACTTACACGGTCCAAAAGTTCAAAAGGTGGGAGGTGAGACAGAAGTTACAATATCGTTTCAGGATAGTATAGGAAGATTAGGGAAGACAAACTGTACCAGGGGAGGTGGCAGGGCTGGATTACATGTGGGGAAACAGGTATGTTTTGAGGCTGTTTTGGAATTTGGTGATGATGCTTTTCTCATTTTACAGATCACCCCAAGAAGGCAGATGCCTTTTACTCGATCGCTTGCACTGATTGGTTCAGGACAGGCCACCTGACTTCTTCTTTCTCCTATTGATCATGTGCCTTTCCTGTCCGTGCCGCTGGTGCACGCAGCAGGCATGCCGTTGGCACGCCGGTGGTAGATCAGCGGCCAACATGTCTGTACCCATATGGTCCAGAAATGGGCTTCCACCTCGTACTCTGCCACAATCCTCTGAGGTAAGCCTCACTCGAGGTTATATTTTACAACCCAAATCTTCCCTGGCCTCACCACAGCCTGACATTTTCAAAATACTCAATTAACTCACCACCCAACTACCCTTCCTATCATCCCTTCCAAGCTGTCTGAGACCTGCTCCCTGCTTTTTTCACTAACAGAATCGCCACCATTTGTGCGTACATTTCCATCTCCTCCTCTGCCCCCTTATGATGCATGGTAACTCTGACCCCCTCCTCTCTCCATGAATATAACTCCCTTATTTCGGACTCTTTGAATACCTTTATAAGAAGAATACAATCTGTGTCGCCCCTCAACTCCTGTCCTGTCCATCTTCTTAAGCTTCGATCCCATATTATTTTAAATGCACTCTTAACTATTCCTAACTCGTTTATTTGTATTGACTTTCCATTGAACTACCCCCACCCTCCCAATAACCGTTCAATCCATCTTCTCCCGGCCAAAATCCTGGGATCACTGCTCAACTCCAATATTACCTTGAATCACACTGTATCCTTCAATACCTCCAAGCCAGTTTGCACCCTGGTCATGGCACTGAGTCCGTCCTTACCACCACTTTTTTGTTATTTTGTTTATTTATTCATTTGTTGAGCGCACTAAGACCAGGGGCTTCAAGGTGCTGTATACATGGCAAAAGACGTTTACACTTGAACACATTGATACTTAGGCATGAAAATTAGATGTCAGGGAGTTAGAGTTACAGGTGAGAGCAGATTTGTGTCATGTGAAGGTTGTCATTGGTCGAAACGCACTCAGTGTGAAGAGGAGATTCTTTAATTGCTTCCAGAAGGACCAGTATTACTGGTCTGGTCTTACAGCAATTGGTAATGAGTTCCAGTGTTGGGCAGCGATGACAGGGAAGCTCTGATCACCAGATCCTTTCCTCCTGAATCTGGGGATTGTGAGCTGGTTGGTGTAAAGGGAGCGAGTAGCTTTGACTGATTGGAATTTTATTTTTTTGAGAGACTTATCTCGGGGCTGTGTCCGACAGTCATTTGTACGTAATGGCAATTGCTTTGAAGATAATTCTTTCTCGGATAGGTAGCCAGTGTGCCTTCTTTCTAGCAGCAGAGATGCGATCCCTCGTGGGGATGTTTAACGCTGCTCTGAGGGCATTGTTTTGGATGACCTGAGGTTTCTTGATGATTAGTGACGGGGAACCAGCAAATAGAACATCACAGTAGTCAAGCCTAGAGCATATCAATGCCGGGGCTAGTGTCATACAGCTGTCTGTGGAGAGGAAAGGTCTTCAGCCGTTGTTCAGCTTGGATGTGTGTGCTGCAGAAGATGCAATGGCGTTCACTTGTCTGGCAAGGGATAGGGTGGCATCTAGATGAACTCCTAGGGTCTTGACAGATTTGGATAATGGGATGGTATTACCTTCGATGAGGAAAGGTTTGTAGGCATGGTCAAGTTTGTTAAGGGCATGGTGTGTGCCGATAAGGAGGAACTCTGTTCTGTCGTCGTTTAAGCAACAAAGATGCAAAGCAATCCAAGCTTGTATCTTCTGAAAGATTGATTGAAAAGAGATTAAGTCAGTAGAGCAGGTTCCAGGAATTGCGTGTCGTCTGCATAGTTCGTGTATGATAGGCCAGAGGAGTTCGGCAAGTCAAATAGAGGCTTTGTAAAGAGGTTGTGCCGAGTGGGGGATATGCAGAATCCTTGAGGACTTGAGCGGGGGCAGCTGAGGCTGTGGCTGTGGCTGAGAAGACCCTCATGGATCTGCCTGACAAGAAGGAGGAGATCTAGGAAAGCCTCTGGGGAGAAGTGGGCTGCTGTGGCAAGGTGTTGGCAAAGGATTTGGTGATCTCCCAAGTTGAGAATTAGGAGAAGGGCTACTTTTCCAGAGTCTTTGATTTCATCCATTTGTTTTAAGTCCTATAGGGTGGTTTCAGTGCCGTGGTCCAGCCGGAAGCCAGATTGGCCTAACACTAGCAGGTTGTTGGATTCCAGGAATGCCTGGATCTGTACCTATGGCCAAGGATTTTTAGTATAAAGGGTAATTGTAATTGGTTATTTATAACATGCTTAATACCCAGAGGTTCCTAAGCGCAGACCCAATATCGAACCTGTATTGCTCCATGTCATCTTGCTTCCAAGGTGAGCACGTTGCCCCTGAGCTATGCTCCGGAGACAACCGACAAAGGGGACCGTTGTGATAGGCCTGTAGTTGGTGGGTATGTCCGGGTTTAGTGAAGGATTCTTTAGTAGTGGGAGGACTCTGGCCTCCTTTAGGCTAAAAGGCACTGAACCAGCAGAGAAGGAGGCATTCATGAGAATAGTGATGAAGGGAGTGAGGAGTTCAGCACATTCTTTAATAACTGAAACTGGGCAAATGTAACCTTGACAGCAGAAGGGCTTGAGGCTTTCAATGATCTCAAGGACCTCATTTTCAGAAACAGGGTCGAAGTAAAAGGGAGGCGCGATTTGGCTCGTAGTTGTGTTTTCACTGAAAGGTGGGGCTGGGCAATCAGTTTTCAGTGAGCTTAATTTAACGAAAATCTTCTTTTGTAGCAAGTCTATTTTCCGTAATAAGGCATCTTTGATGTTATAGCACCAGGCATTATACTTGATGCAAGTAGTTGGGGGAGAGGCGGGTGTTTCTAGTTCGTGCAAGATTGCGAAAAGCTCTCGTGAAGTTGATTTTGTATTTGTGATTCTGTTGTTGTAGGTAGTACAGATAGGAAGGGCTGATTTGGAAGAGTGTTCTAGGCCTCCCACACAGCCTCCAGCTTGCAAGTCTTAGATTTGATCACTTAAAGCTCATGCTGGCTGGAAATTGGTTTCTGTGTTTCGGCTCATAAAGACATCTAATGAGGGGGTCCCTGTTCGCAGATATAAAATATCACTTGGAAAAAGGCAGTTCTAAGATGCTCACAAACCTGGAAGCCTGGGCAATAGAAGGGCTAAACACAACATATTTAGATTGCGAAACTCTGTTTGAGAATCCCACCCAGGCAAAAAAGACCTGGTTTGAAATGGACTGGACAACAACTATAGAAAAACTGCGTAGTCTGGCATGTGAAAACCCTTTCCTGAAAGTTGATAAAAAGCAAGGGTGTATTGCCAATTGAAATTCTGTCTCAAAGGGGGATGGGCGACTCCTCTCTTATTCTATGGAATGTGTGCAAAAACCCGGAGAAACAATCCTTGAAACATTTGTTAATGGAATGCGAGGGTACCTGGCCAGCAAGATCAATACTGTTCGCAAGATTTGGTGTGGGGACTGAGAAATATGTCCCGGGCATGTTTTGGGACAGTATGATATCGGGTACTATCAGTACTTAACAATAGCAGGGGTTCAGGTGCTGGAAAAAAGCAATATTGTGTTGTAGAAATCCTCCTGTAAAAGAAATGTGTGATTGGCACTATTGGAGTGATGACTATGGTCGAGGTTTGACCTTGCTGGAAAATGCTAGTCTGCGTTTTTTAATTTTTTATTCTCCTCTTCCTGTTGAGATTTTTTCCCTCTATTATCCTTATCTCCTCCACCTTATCCTTACTCTTATTTACCGCTCTTTTAATTACTTTGCCCAAGGAGTTATTCTTAAATGTTTGATGATGACTCTGATTTTTTAAATGGTTTAATGGGCAGTTTTTATTTTGAATTTACTGTGGATTTTATTACTTGTTTATGAGCTGTATTGTATTGAAGAGATATTGTAAAGTTTTTTTTTTAACCAAATACAATTAAAAAAAGGTATTACTTTTTGTCAGTATTTTCTCCTTTCTGTAAGCACTAGCTGCGGCTGAGAAGCTGGCTTTGTTACATATTCAAGGGTTGTTTAACCATTTCGTTTCTGCTACCCTTTTTTGAAGTCTGAGGGCATTTAGCACAGCAGAGAACCAGGTGTTGCAGTGTGAGGCAGGTTTGGATTTCGTAGGGTGAAGGGTGCTACTTTGTCAATGGCGAGTGTTAGAGTTTGATTATAGAGGTCTTCCAGGAAGGTTGTATCTGTGTCAGAGAAGTGTGCTGATACTAGATTGTCTAGATACAGTAATAAGTATGTTTTGGAAATTATACATGCACTTTGGGTGGCTACCGCAGGAAGTATGGTAACACAAGAGGTGAGGTTTGTCATCGGTATGCTGCAATGGATGATGGTATGGCCTGTCCAAGGGCATGGCAAGTTGGAAGTGACTGAGATTTTGCAATGCAGATCTGCAAGCCAGTCTAGGGTGCGGCCTCTGGTGTGTGTGGGGTTAAGAATGTGTTGCTTGCGTATAGCCTAGGGAGGCCAGTGAGCAGGCTAGTGAGTCAGCATTCTTATCTGTGTTGTCATGTTGGCCCAAGTTCATGTGTCCTAAAAGAATAGTTTTTGATGAGGGCTTGGTGTCAGAGAGGAAATGTAGGATGTCCTCGTCAAAGGTGAGGATGGGATCTGGGGCATGGTAGGTGAGATTTAAGGTAATTGTGGATGTGTGGGATATAGTGAGCTTGACGCTAAGTATTTCACCTGTGGTGTCAATGGCATTAGGGATTACTCTAATGGATAATGAGTCTGCGGTTATAAATGCAACCCCTCCATCTTTTGCAAGTGGTCTATTCTTGCGGTAGATTGTGTAATTTGGGGGGATTGCTAGTGAAAGATTGGGACCGGAGGCTGGATGTAGCCACGTTTCTGTCACAGCGAGGCGGTCCAGGTCATTAGTAGTTATTAAGTCTGCTATATCCAAGGAGTGTGCATTTATTGATCTAACATTCACAAGGGCTCCTTTTAGTGGCGCTTGTGTAAGGTTGCTGTCATTGGGTTTGACTTGGGGCTGTGGAGTGGTTGCACCTTTTTTTCTAGGATTTGTTCTGTGGGACCTGGTCGCTGATCGGTAAAACGCATGAGCGCACGGGCAAGGCGTTGCTTGTGTGGTTTGCGATAGTTGGGGCAATGAAGGTGGTCTTAGGCTTGGTGACCAATTGTGATGCATGTATGATAGTGTGCGAGACAAGGTTAGTTGTTGGGTTCAGGAAGACAAGCTTCTGAGGTAGTCAGTGTGCAGTTGTTGAGTAGGCAATGTAGTGCAGGTGAGGCTTTCTTTGTTGCCACTCAAGGTAGTCACATTAGAGGCAATAGCAATCTGAGGCAGGGCAGAGTGCGGCTCTTGCACAGGTGGCAGTGTCAAGCAGGTGAGGCTTTCTTTGTTGTCACTAAGGGCGGTGGAATAATAGGCATTGCTCATATGTGTCTGGGCACTATGCCAGTCTTTAAAGGGCGGCAAAGGGGAGCCAATGGGACTTTCTTTGTTTCCAGTAGAGGAGGAATATCGTAGGTATTGGTGGACTGGGAGAGCAGTGCTATGGGTTTGACAAGGCCAAGGTGTAGTTTATGCAGGGGCCGTGTGAGGACAGAGGTAATAGTAGTGCTGTTCACCTTGACTGTTGTGGAAAAGGAAGGAGGCATTGTGTGTGTGTGTTTGTGCATGCAGGTCTTTGCACAGACACACGATTTCATGGTTAGGTGTAGGAAACTGTTACGATGGGCTGTAACATGCAAGGAGACCAGGGAGCTAACAGCGGGCCAGTCGTAATCGGCCCATTGTTAGCTGCCGCACCCATTCCCATTGAGCCCTATGGGGGCTCAAATGGGAATGGTGAAGGTCTGAGCCCGGGTTCCCTGAAGGAGGAATTACCGGGCCCTCCAAACTCGGAATGGCCCAGTAATTCCCCATTCAGGGAACCTGGACCTGATTATTAAGGGCATGGCTACCTCCAAAGTCGTAATGAGGCCCATGGTCACTTTGGCTTGATGATACCACCTTTTGATTTGGTGGATCACCACCTTCTCATCAAGGCGCTTGGGGAGAACGTGGGTTGCTCGGAGAGAGCTATCGGCTGGCTCCTATCCTTTCTCTCCAACCGCCAAGCAAGAGTACATTGGGGTAGCAGTTTCTCCGTCCCATGTGACATCATATTCGGAGTGCCTCAAGGGGCTAGCTTATCCCCAATGCTTTTCAACATGTATATGCGCACTTTGTGCAGCCTTCTGGTGAAAGCCGGAGTGTCATTTACAAATTACGCAGACGACACCCAACTCATATTGGAGTTAGGGGGTAGGGATCATGCCACGGACAGTGAAGTGCTCACCAAGGTTTACAAGTTAATTGACGACTGGATGCAGGCAAACTGGATGTGCCTGAACGACTCTAAAACCGAATTGATGTTGTTTGGCTCCAGTCGTCAGTTGGAAAAACTAGGGGCAGAGTACAGCTCTTTTCAAATTAAAAACGCCATTATCCAGGTGGTTCCCAAGGTGAAGACTCTAGGTATGATGGTCGATTCAGTAGTCGACTCTCACGCCCAGACTAACTTCCTCCAAAAAAACTCAGCATACTATCTCAGGCTTATGAAAGCAATCAAACCACTACTTAATGAAGTAAACAGGGCAACGATAGCCAGAGCCATTATTCTTTCACGGCTCGACTATGGTAACGCCCTGTTGTTGGGGGCCGCATCCAAGGATTTATCCAGTTGTCAGGTGATCCAGAACAATGCGGTCAGACTAGTGAAAAATCTGAAAAGGAAAGACCATGTTACTGAAGAGAGGCGTGCTTTGCACTGGCTCAGAGTAGAAGAGCGCATCAAGTTCAAAACTCTCTGCCTGGTTCACAAGTGCCTTTATGGCACAGCGCCTGCCTACTTGAAAACACACATAGTGCCCTACAACCCCAGCAGAAACCTACGCTCGGGTGGAAAATGCCTCCTGCATGTGCCCAGGTTTAAGTTAAAAACAGGGCTGGGCAGATCCTTTCTTGTGCTGGCTCCTAAACTGTGGAACAACGTTCCCGAATCCCTTAGGTCCGAAGTTAATCACTCTTCTTTTAGGAAGATGCTGAAGACACACCTTTTTAGATGAGATCTAGGACGTATGACTTTTCTTGGAGACCTCGTTGTGCAATAGTATTCGTACCCATCGTCCGTATCTTACGTGTTGTTCGTCTTGTAGTACCAGTGTTTTATGTACCAGCGCCCTGATGCCCTCGGGCTACCGGCGCTATATAAAAAATTAAATACATACATACATACATACACCTGAAGGTCGACTACTTTTTCGAGTACATTGCTCGATACCCCTATGTAGTCTAACGTTCTGTGCGTTTGCTCTCGATGCCATGTACACTTTGGCGGTTGATCACCACACACATTTCCATTCAGCATAAAGCAGTTGCTTATAGCCAGTTCCTCTTCCCATATTCGCGCAATAGTGGGAATATATGTCGTTTCATGTCGAGGGTTTTTCTTACGTTGAGTGTCTTCTTCAAACCATGAACAATTAAGGTCTCCACAGAAAATTGACAGGTTATTGTAAAACAAGATTGCCTTGTCAATTAACTTGGTGATTGAATACACAAAGTCCCACGTTCCTATTTTCGCCGGGTTCCAATAGCCATTTCATATGGCAAGAGGTTTTCGTTTGGCCGGTTCTGTCTCTCTCGTCTGTAGAATTGTGCTCTGCACATAAGGATTTGGATTGCTGGAATTCACTGGGCTCCACCATTGATTGATTTTCATGATAGCTAATAGTCCTGACTAAGGGCGGCCTTTGACATTTATTTCAGCTGGATTTAGAAATATTGTGAAACCATCTCGATTTGGCGGAACTCTCAGCCAAGTTTCTTGGAGGTAAATTGGCAGCACTTTTTCTAATGGAAACCTAAAATCATTAAATAGGTGTGCAAAGCCACACGTGTTCCAAGATAGAATTTGCTTTGGACTTATTTGGTTCTCTGTGGTTATTTGTGGTTGGTTCTTTTGCCGAATTGACAGGCCTGTCGACTTGATATGTTTGTCTGAGAATCTGTTATTTAGAAGAAAATTCTCAACCATTCTCTCAGTTGTGCGTTAGTGTGGCACTGCTCATCGATTGTATTATTTTCTCTCTGGTCGACTGAGTTGCCTGATTAGGTTCCAATGATATTTCAAAGCCATATGACAGGAGCTCTTCATCGGCTTTCAGGATCGTATTCCGAACCACCGCTGATGCAATATGTAACAAAACCTGGTCTGAACGTTTCTCAGTAGCATATTCAACAATGTTTATGTTGTCTGAGTCGATGGTACGTAGGGAGGGAACGTATTTGAAGAGCTTCATCACATTTGATTGATTCAGATTAACTTCAGAACCATTGTCTTGGATGTTTTGTAGTCTGAGTTTCCAGGGATGGCTCTGAACTGTTGAATTGCTAGTTAGATGGACCCTGGAGACGCTATGGACTCGCCTTTTCTTTTGATGTATTGTTAGTTTCGGGTTTAGTGTTGAATCATCAGTAGCACCTCGAACTCTTGTAGGGCTCACATTTGTTCTCCCTGAGTTTTTTTTTCGTTCATTGACCGGCTACAATTCAAGTCAAGGTTTTGAGTTTGTGGGAAGGCAATCCATGATAGATGATTTGATTCTGTCGTGTCTGGTCCTTTTACACATTCACTAACAGAATCTTGATAATCGGAATGATCGGAATAAGTTGATAGGTCACATAAGTTGACTGTCGCTGATTGGAGAGAAGATTGATTTCTCATTTATTCAATTCTTCTCCATTTTGTGGTACGGGAAACCGGCCTGGTCCTAATGTGACCAGCAGCTGCACACGTTTCTTCAGTTTTAGATGCTTGCTATTCATTTGTACCACAGTGCTGAAACAAGTCAAGTTTTACTGGTGAGGACAGGTTTCTAATAGATTTCTTGGTGTTTGGCTGGAATCGCTTTCTCTGGTTCGTTTTAGCATTTTTGTTCGATTCTTTGTTACTTTCAGGCATTTCAGTAACGGCCAAATGGCCCCCCATGGCCAAGGCACTTGCGGTCGATTTGGCACTCCCTGTGAAGATGCCGAACAACAGTTGCTTAGGAGCTACAAGTCTAGCAACCGCGTGATTGCTTTCTTGCACAGCCGTATTATGCCTCGACTGATTAGCTTGTAAGAGTATGCCAGTTTCCTTGGGGATGGTTTCCTTGTTGTTTCCTGGTGGCAGGTTCTTTTCGTTTAGAGTTGCTGTTTTTATCGAACAGACAGTGGAAGATGTTTAAGCTTGGTCATTCAAACAGAGACCATTATAGGCTGGTTCAATCATTACGGTCTCTGATGGCACATTGTTAGCTGCTATTTGCACAATTTCCTGCAATGTGTGATCAATTTCTAGTTCAGATGTACGTCGTTTTTCATGATTGTCATTGACCTTTACTTCAAAACTTCAAGAAGAGTCGTTTTTTGCCGAACAGTTGTGTCGCATCCACTTGACTGCTTCGAGTAAGCCATCAGACAAGGTGTCATTTTGGCAATGCTGCCGGGCTGCCAGATCAATCAGTCGTTGCTGCCAACAAGAGGTCGAATCTGCTTCCTTTTCAATCTGTGTTTACAAAAAGCTGTTGAAAGAACCAATTTTTTCGGTTTTGTCGAGAGATTCCAGATCAAAGCACCTTGGTCAGTAATTGCTTCATGTAAACATTCATATAATTTAACGAATGGAATAATGGCGAGGGCGAATGCTGCCAAAACATTATTATGAATCTGGGTTGATGCCGCTGCTGACAAACTAGATTTGGTACTAGTATCAGATCCTTTCTCTTGTAGGACTGGGGTTCTATTCATGGAGTCTCTACGAGGGGACCTGATGCTACAGGTTGAACTGATCTCATGGTTAGCGTCATGTGTTTCTGCGTTGACAGTTTTACTTTTATGCCTCGGCAAAGTAGAGCATATCGTCGTTGCACTCGTGTTAACCAAAGACGGCGAGTTTCGTCCAATCCGTATTTCAGCATTTCTTTGTTTATCCACAGATTCAAGTGGGAGTGCATTTGGAAGCACTTGATTACAAGCCTCTGTTCTTTCTTTCTGTGCAAGCAGTGACGATTCAGATTGATTCTATTTGTCGAGTTCTGATATCTACAGCCTCTACTTCACCTAATAATGTTATCAACTGAGCTTTTTCAGCTGGTAGTCTATGATCTTGACATTGTGTTCGATTTGTATGCTGATTGATTTGTGCAACGTTTCTGCCGCATATAATGTCCGAACATTGCAGGATGGATTTTCTGGCAACCAATGACTCTTTTGATTTATCGGTAGTCATGTTGTTAGAAATTTCATTATTATGCGCTGCCGAACAAGAAGTAACTAGAATTGGCAGTTTCAATAATTCGTCATCAGTAATGTCGAATGGAGAGTAGAACTCATCCAGATCCTCAGGACTCATCGACTGAATTGACGTTGCTGGTGACATCGGCACAAGATCTGCCAGAGTCAATAATGCTGGTTTAGTGAATTGAGTCCAACTCACAAGCAGCCTCGCAAACGGTTGATTGAGCACTCCCACCCTCTCGTGACAATGAGGGCTCAAATATGGGTTCAAAAGCAGACTCGCTCCTTTTATCTGATTCATCAAAAATAGGAGCGGGAGCAGGGGCATAGACGAGGACAGAACTCGCAGGCCCAGACCCAGACGGTCCAGGCAACAAGGCAGTTTCAGGTGAAACTAATGAAGCTGAAGAAAACACGCTAGATACACCTTGGTCGTTTATAGACAAGTTTTCCGTCAAAATAACTGCTAAGTCTTTGCATGTAAGCATTTTGCTTACCTTTGCTGGGGCTGCTGAACGTGCTTTAAAGCTGTCCACGGGTTCAGCATTCTTCGATGCTGTAAAGTCTTGCGACGGGTCACTGGGCCAGAACTGGCGTCTGCAACCATATGCGCCTTCCCTTTGGCCGTCATGCTGCTGAGAGCGACCTGAGGCGGACTGGGGCAGACTGGGAACTCAAGCCAGAACTCCGTGCCGTGTTCCGCGTGGATAATGCTCTTTTATGTAGAACTGTAGAGATGGAAACAGGACTGCCAAGCACGTCGTGCAGCTCCTCTCTGCAGCAAAAAGTATAGAGGCTGGGGCAGACTGGGAACTCAAGCCGGAACTCTGCGCCGCGCTCCGCGAGGATAATGTTCTTTTATTTAGAACTATAGAGATGGAAACAGGACTGCCAAGCACGTCGTACAGCTCCTCTCTGCAGCAAAAAGTATAGAGACTGGGGCACACTGGGAACTCAAGCCGGAACACCAGACCGCGCTCCGCGCGGATAATGTTCTTGTCATGCCTCTTCGGAGACCGTGGTCACTGTGGCATCGTTGGTCCCATAGACGGATTTCGACCATTTTTACTACCAAGATGGCCGCCGCTACGGAAGGTGTGGGTCTAGACGTTGAACAGCCCAGCGCCGAGGAAGGACCGCCCTGCTGCTCGAGATTCAGTTCATCTGTTCCTGTCAACAACATGCGGACGTGTTGCTACTCTTCAATGCCAAGGCTACGTGAGTTCGTTTCTAGGAAGTTTGTTACTAAAACTTTTTGTGCTCTATATTCCTTCCTTCTAATCCTGTCCTACTTACTTCCCTCTCTCCCGCCTCCTTCCCGAAGCAGGGGACTCTAGCCTCTGCTCTTACTCTCACCAGCTACGATCTGGAAATCACAGAGCAGTCCGCCAAAGAGTTTCACCCCCTAGTGTTTGGTACGTAGGATAGAATATCAGGGATTCCAAGGTCCCAATAGGGAATTCAAATTGACTCTTTCTTTCCGTTTACAATATTTAGGAGTCTTGGGTCCTGTGGTCCAACCCGCCCTCTCGGTGCTTGTTCTTGCCGTACTTCCTTATACGTCCCCGTTTTTGATCCCATCAGGTAATATTCCTAAACAATTCTTCTTCTGTTTATTCTGAACTCAGTTCAGAGCTAACTATTTACTATACACATCAGGTTCTTACCGGAGGACTTCCCTTCCAGCCTGATAGATCAACCACTCACTTTTACAGGTATTCCTTGCTCTCTAACGTGAATTCCCTGCCTCATACTTACCTAACCCTTACTCACCATCCTCTTCTGCCTTTTCCATCAGACGGCTTTCAAACTGCAGTTTCCTGAATCTTCACCGTCTAGACGACATCACTCCAGCAGCTGGCGACACAGGGTTTTCTCCCCCAGAGGTTTCCCCTGAGGCCTTTCCCCTCCTCTAATCTTGACCAAGAGGCAGAGGAAGGGACTTAGGGAGGCCTTCGCTTTCACCCCCCTGTTGGACATTTTCCCTGGGCAAAGAGGAAGCAAGGAAAGGAAGAAAACTATTGGTGAGTCCTTGAGGTAACCATTCAGTTATTTATATCACTGTTCAGAAAACATATTTATTACAGTTACAGTTCTTTTATGTAGAACTGTAGAGATGGAAACAGGACTGCCAAGCACGTTGTGCAGCTCCTCTCTGCAGCAAAAAGTATAGAGACTGGGGCAGACTGGTAACTCAAGCCGGAACTCCGCGCCGCGCTCCGCGCGGATAATGTTCTTTTATGTAGAACTGTAGAAATGGAAACAGGACTTCTAAGCACGTCGTGCAGCTCCTCTGTGCAACAAAAAGTATAGAGACTGGGGCAGACTGGGAACTCAAGCTGGAACTCCGCGAACATATAATTTATCGTTGTGCATACTCTATGACGAGCTGAATGATGTGAGTAGCCCCCTATAGTTCCCATTAAGTGTATGCCAAATGTACCCCGGCTCCAAATTCACCAACAGCTCTCCCAGCCCCCTGGCACGTGGCGCTGGTTTTGTATACTTGTGATCCTACAAATCCAACCTGAGATTTAAAGTGCCATTGAAGTCTCCATCCCAGGTCCACATACACACTTTATAAGGTGCCAGTCATGCATACTGTGACCTAAATTAACCAACATATGAAGTTTCCTAATATCCCTTTTCCTGTTACCACCCATACCTATACGCACCGTCCTATGAATTGGAAGCAAGCAATAATCTGTCTGAGCTACCAACAACCAGTGAAGAAAGAACGGAGGAAAACTACCCTTCCTCCTCTCATGAACAAGATTGGCTCAATAGTATCCAGCTATGCAGACCTGAATGTAAATCGAACACTGCTATTTACTAGTGGTGTTGGACATTTGGACAACTCAATACGGTGTCCAGTAGCAAACTTTTCACAACCTAACCGAGGCAGCCCTTCTGCTCGAACCAAGAGAGAAAGGGAAACAACAAGGATGTAAAAGTGAGTCAATGAAAGGCACCAGGTGAGATAGGTTAATGACTACTATCTCAATGGACCCCAACAATATACATGAGTCGAGTTCATTCCAAACCATCCTTTTACTTCAGTATCAGCTGTGTCTTTTTTCAGCGGCCTTGGTCCAGCCATGGGCCTGCAATGATTATCCTGTCTATCATGTAAGGGTGCCATTTTATTCATGTCAATCCACTGATTGACGTCCTCAGGATTCTCAAAGACCAAAGCTTTCCTGTTATAAAGTATTTTCAATTTAGCTGGGTATGAGTGCATGTATTTCAACCCTCGCTGACACAGTCTGTCCTTCGTTGGGAGAAATAGGCCTCTTCTCTTCTGAGCCTGCATGGTGTAGTCTGGATAGATTGCTAACGTGGCCACTGATTGCCGAATCCCCCGACCCTTTGCCTGTCTTTGAAATTAAGAATCTTTGTGATAATCAGTCTTGGCGGCGCTCCACAGAAGGGGGCGGAGGCCATCCAGACAGGGATCTGTGGGCCCTCTCCACCGTGAATCCCTGTGTCAACGAGCCAGGACCTATCTCTTGAAGGAGCATATTTTCTATGTAAGTGGTAAGGCCTCTGCCCTCTTCCCCTTCTGGCAGCCCCACGATCCTGATATTGCTTCCACATGCCTGTCCTTTCTGCATCTTCTGCATGATCGTCCAGGGTCCTTACCTTCAATTTCAGACTTTGAACCTTGGATTGCAGCTCCTTCGTGGCCGCTGTGATATCTTCTAACTTTGTTGCCGTCTCGCCGCCACTCGTAGACAGAGAGCATTCGTTTTATCTCAGTAGGCCGATATCAATCTTTACCTCATCTATCTTAGTCTCAATAGAGGTCCATAGGGCAGCAATGGCATCCAGTATCTGATTGAGCATCAGATACTGGAGGCATCAGTGTCAGGCTGAGCATGCACAGACTGATGCCAAAAAGTCCCTTCCACAATGGGGGAAAATAAACCTCCATCCTTCTTTCATGCAAAGGTGTCCATCTAGGTCTGTTAAGCCTTCCCTGAAGCCTTCTTATTCTGCATGAGTTCCAGCGAATTTGAACCTTCCTCACGGCTACTACACGTCAGTGAATTCGGCCCAGTCAAAGGCCAGGTGCATAATGTTTACAAATCCAATGGTGCGTTTATTCGTGTGATGGCCAGGATCCACCTAGTTGATCACCACAAGAGTTCCCACATGGTGCCCAGAGCATGCCAGTATCCCGTAGAGCTACTCGTAAGCCCCCACACCCTGACTAGTCTAATCCAACCGTGCAATTGTCCAGGGTGTACAAAACAAACGGCACATGTCTTGGTCTCACTCAGCCGGGGGCTTCCCCTATTATTCACGGCCTGGAAGCTATACTTATCCTCTCCAGTGTGCCACCCCTCTACACCTTTCCTGGCAGGCCCAGAGCCAGATCAGGAGCCCTACAGGTGCTGTGCTCTCACGTCTTGGGCCGGGGGGTGAATACGCTCCCCCGGGCCACTTTCAGTGTGGAGTTTTTTCCTGTATAATGCCGCTCCCAGGGCCCCTGCAAATCTTGACTGTGGGCTGCCAACCATTCCAAACTGCAGCACCCACTAGCAGCCTCAATCCAACGACATGTCCATGCTTAACAGGGCTGGCGCTGATCTTCTCTGCTGGCTCCCCTTTGTCCTTCGGTTGCGGGTCACTGCATATCTGCTGGCAGCAACCTGGTCGACGCCTGGTTATCAATGCGGACTACCGCCAGCACACCAGGCTTCCGTGCTGCGCAGTTGGGGCACAAACACACGCCCGCACTGCCGTGAGATTATCTTCAGTCCCCGGGGCACGCCCTGGATGCCATTTTGGGTAACCCTGCTGGTCGCTTGCAGTGGAGGCAGTCCCTCCGCTGCACCTCCACAGTGATCTATCAGGGTGAGCGAGGGGGTGGGGGACTTGGCTCACATGTGCCGGCACCCCTGGGTACTATCTGCGGGGTCCAGAACACTACAGAAATTATCCAAAACGCAGGATCCATCGGGAGCTGACCTGGAGCACGTCCACTCTACATGGCTGTTAGTCCCGACTCCTCTGCTTTTTAACATTTATGTTAAACCCTTTGATTCCCAGATCCATTTTTTAGCTTTTCTTTCCATACATACGCCAACAATGCTCAACTCGTCCTTCATCTCAGTACTGCACACTAATTTACTTTCTAGCTTTCCCTCCTATATGCTTGCTATATCTAACTGAATGAGTAACAACTTACCCATACTGAATTCTGATCCAAACAGAGGCTCGGATCATAGGCAACAACGTTTTATAGTCATTCCACCGATAGTCAAAGCATCTAATGCTATACCATCTAAATAAAAGCATCTAAAAAAAGCATCTGATGCATTTAAACAAAAACAAATGTAATGGGGGTTCCCTCGCCCAGCCCCCCCAGTTTTTAACCTTTAAAACCCATTTATATTATTAAACTAAACCCTTTACCATCTAAAAAATGCAATTGATGCTTTTTTTAGATGGTATGGCTGTCGATGCTTTGGTTGTCGATGCAATGACCGGATACCGCAATAAACATTCTCTTTGGAATCCCAGTCTTTGGCCACCTTCTCTGCCCCCTTGCCCACACCAGTCACCAGGGGTGGCTCATCCATAATAAGCAACAGGGTAGTTAACCCACTCATATTGGAAGAGCCACCAAGCCAGCACAGTGAAAGCACTAATTGCTTACTCAGCTGCAACAGGCAGGGGTGGGAACACTCCTCGGCTGGCTTGAACGCTCAAAGGGAAACAGTTTCCCTTTGACACTTTATATCCTAGCACGCATGTGCAATGGGCCATGCACGGCCAGGTGGATTTTGCTTCCTTGCATGGCCCATTCAGGATGCCGTCTGGGGTACTGAAGTTGCAGTTGCCGCTCTGAATGGTTGAGGGGACAATTCTGCACTTTCTCACACATTTAGAGCTGCTGCAATGGACTCCAGGGGGTGCCCCAGCTCCGACCTGGGTGCCTCTGCAAGAACCAGGAAGCTCTCCCTATTTCCTGTCCTTGTTGAACAGGAGCCAGACAGCCGCAGGAGAACCTGGCGGAGCAGATTCTGGGCCATGGCTGCAGGTAAGAAAAAATAAATGTGTATGTGAATGTGGGTGGCTGCATGTGTGGGAATGAGTTTATGCTTGTGTGTGCACGTGAATGAAAGATTGTATATTGTGTGGGTGTGCATGTGAATGAGAGTGTATGTTATGAGCATGGGCGAAAGAGTTATGAATCATGTTAATGTGTATGGGTGCGTGAGTGAATGTGTGACAAATACAAATCCCCCTTTCCCCGAGCACCCAAATAAGAGGCCTGCTCAATAGCATGGTGAGTTGGACTCTGATTTGGGTGTACTACTTCCCCCATACTCCCAAATCAGAGGCACGCTCCCCGTAGGCCACTAATTTGGGGTGCAGGAGAAGAGGTGCATTTTGTACTGGGCATCAATGTCAAAACACACATGATATCATGTTTGCTCTAGCCATGATTCCCTGTTAAAACTGACATGCCAGTCAGAAAAGGTAACCAGACTGGCTGCAGCAATGTATGTTACACATTGTGGGAGGTGGTCTCTATGGGCTCGCAATCGGTTGTGTGGTACTCTTCTCTACGCGACTCCCGAGAATCCTTCTCAAGATGACTTCCGTGCTGAAGGAAGCGGTCTAGTCTTTTCACGTTTCTCCAAGACGTTCTGGCCTGCTCACGTGATCCTTTATCAAACACGGAAGCCGACAACTCCTCGTGCCGCTTCTGTTTCAACAGACGCTCCGTGAGTTTGCTTCTAGGGATTTCAATATCTCTGCCTCTACTAATTGACTTCTCCGACTAACCCTGTAACCTTTTTGTCTCTCAAGCTCTCGTCTCCAGACTCCCCCTTCCATTCCGGTCTTCCACTCTTTCGGGATTTCTCGCCGAGCCCAGATATCCATCGGCGTCACGATTACGCCAACCCTGATTTCATCTCTGCTGACACACCCGATAGTTGTAAGTGCCATAATATCAGAATTCCGTTCCGTCTCTCCCGATTCTGATTCTGACCCAAGTATTATTTCTTTTAGAGCTCTCGTCTCCCAATCTCTTCTCCCTCGAAGCCCTCAATCAATCATCCTCTCCTTCACTCCTGCCTCTGCTGGTGAGACACCTTTACTGTGTCGTTTAATTTCCACTCCCCATTCCCTTCTTTACGAAACTACTCTGACCATTTTCCTTTGTTCATCCAGACGAAGCCTTCCTGCCTACCTTCCACAGGTCCTCATAGAAGACATTCATCAGCCATCCGGATCCACGACACTTCCAGATTCTACCAGGGTTTTCTTCCCCATCGAGGGTTTCCCTGGCGACCCTGTTCTTTCCCCTGGTTAATCCCACTCCGGGTTGGAGAGGACAGGGCTGTCCTAGGGTAGCTTTCACGGCTGCACTTGGTTGTTCTCTGGCGGTCTACTCGATCTGTCAAGGTGAGATTATTCACATTTTGTTAATTATTGCGGGAAGCAGTATCGAAATTACAGTCGTCATAACAGTAAATAACAGTAAGCGACGCCCAAAAAAATATATATTGACAGACGAAGACCATTATGGAACAACAAATGCATTTTGCTAGAGCATTTTCTGATACTCCCCCGTCCACATTACACCCGATAATGTATGATGGCGACCCTTACAAGCTCAAAGAATTTCTTGATAGCTGTACGGTCCAGTTTACACTTAAACCTAGTTTTTTCCCAACAGACAAAGATAATGTGGGGTTTGTGATTTCTCACTTATCTGGGCCCGCATTGGCATGAGTCACACCCTTGGTTACCTCAAACAATGTAATCCTTGATTCTTATTCTGCTTTCACTAATAGTCTAAAATCCATGTTTGGGAGGAAAGAAATCACTGTATCCTCTCAGGAAAGACTCCTTGACCTAAAACAGAGCGGAAAGGACCTATTAGGGTATATCACCCAATTTAAGCAGTTATCTTCCGAATTAGGATGGCCGGATGAGGGTCTTCTTACTCTTTTTCGTAGGGGATTAACAGACGAGCTGAAAGATGAAATTTCTAAAGTTCCTCGCCCAGCCAACCTAGCAGACATGATAACTAACTCTATCCATGCAAATTGAGTACCGTTTACAAGAACGATCCTATGAACGTAAAAAGAGCAAGGATACCCGATCCTTTAGTGAATATTATCCGACAAGAAATAAACCACACGTCCAAAATGAAGAGCCCATGCAGATTGGAGCTGTGAGGGGATCACTATCCGCTTCTGAAAGAGAAAGAAGAAAGACTGGTGGACTGTGCATGTATTGTGGTTCTTCGCTACACGTCTTGAAGGATTGTCACTTGGTTCCTCCACGACGTACCCCAAATCCTAAATCGGGAAACTTCAAAGCCCTACCTCAAGGGGAAGAACGGTAGTGGCTCCAAATCCTATTTCCGCATATCGAATGGGAATGTCGCTTGACACCGCTACTTGCCAAACCATGGTGGTGGTATCTCTATCCATGATTCTTTCAGGACGAGTGTTAGCGGGCATACCAGCCTTGATTGACTGAGGAGCAGCAGGCAATTTACTGGACAATGATTGGGCCACGAAACACAAGATACAACTTGTTTCCAAATCCATCATTACTCCCATCCAAGGAGTGGATGGGAGCCCATTGAGCTCCGGCCCGATCAAGGAACAGACCAAACCGATTACTTGTATGGTTGCCAACCATAAAGAAACTTTGGTTTTTGACCTTATTAAAGCCGCTCACTTCCCTGTTATCTTGGGTCTCCCATGGTTACGACTCCATAACCCTTATATTAACTGGTCAGCGGGTACTCTATTCCTAGGGTCTGAGTTCTGTGTAAATCATTGTTTGTCCCAGGAGTCAGTGGGTGTTCATATTCCGACTGAAGTGTCAAACCTTCCAACCGGACCCACCATAAACCAACTAGAGATCATCCCTCTGTGTCATCGAAAGTTTCAGTCAGTTTTTGAGAATCCCATATTTCCCACTTCACCTCCTCATAGGAGGGATGATTGTCATATTAACCTTCTTCCTGAACAACACATTCCCTTTGGCAGAATGTATGTTTTGTCCCAAAAAGAAAAGGCAGTTCTAAAGGACTATCTCCAGGCCAATTTACGCAATGGTCTAATCTCTGAGTCAGTCTCCCCAGCGGGCGCTTCTCTTTTTTTTATTCCTAAAAAGTATTCTGATGAACTCCGCTCCTGTATCGACTACCGAGGTCTCAACAAGATTACTACTCCTGATAAGTACCCCATGCCTTTAACATCTGACATCAAAGAGGCAGTCCTGGGGGCTTCTGTTTACACTAAACTCGATCTCAGAGGAGCTTATCACCTCATCAGAATAGCTCCTAGGGACGAATGGAAAACAGCCTTTCGCATCCCGTTCGGACACTTTGAATATCATGTGATGCCATTTGGTCTAGTGAATGCACCAGCAGTGTTTCAACGATTCATGGATCACTTGTTCGCTGACATCTTGTTTCATTTCGTAATCATATACTTGGAAGATATTCTTGTTTATTCCTCCAACCCGAAAGACCATATCAATCATGTTAACATAGTTCTCGGTCCACTCCAATCAAACCATCTCTACTGCAAAGCCTCAAAGTGTGTATTCCATCAGGAGCAAGTTACATAGCTAGGTTTCGTGTTATCTAGCCTGGGCATATCTATGGATCCCAAGAAGGTGTCCGCAGTCTTCGATTGGCCCTCCCCCTCCTGTGTTAAAGACATTCAGCGTTTTCCAGGCTTTGCAAATTTCTACAGGAAATGTATCCCCTGTTTTTCTGAAATCATTCTGCACATTACACACTTACTAAAGAAGAACGTCACATTCTTCTGGAACGAAGCAGCCCAAAGTGCCTTTCAAACTCTGAAAGAAATGTTCACTTCTGCCTCTATTTTGATCACCCCTGATCAGACCAAGCCGTTTATTGTGGAGACTGATGCCTCTCAATACGCATTGGGAGCTGTGCTGTTACAACTCTCTGATCAGGGGGAAGAAAGACCAGTCGCGTATTTGTCTAGGACATTCAACGCAGCAGAACTGAATTATTCAGTCCTTGAGACGGAAGAGTGGAGACATCTGCTGTTGGGATCTTCTTTTCCTGTCAAGGTCCGAACCGATCACCAAAATCTCAGAGTACTCCAGAATGCCCAGACCACCAACAGTAGACAAGCTCGCTGGGCCTATTTCTTTCTTCCCTTTCGGATCGAATTCACCTTTCTTCCTGGGAAACATAACTTAAGGGCCGACGCTCTTTCTCGAAAAGATTCTCCAACTTCTAATTTCTGTACTGAAAGGATGTTCCCCACAGCACGATTTATCGCAGTCCTAACTGATTTTCTTCAAGAAGTACTGACAGCCACTAATCAGAACAAACTCCTATGTGAATAAATTGCCGCTAACCATCAGCTCACGGAAGAGAAGGGCCATTATTTTCGAGGAGCTCAGGTTCTGATTCCCACTCCTTCCTTACAACAAGAAGTTCTACAAATGTGTCACGACTCCCGAGCAGCTGGCCATCGAGGATACGCCTCAACCTTGGAGCTCGTTCAACGACATTTTTGGTGGCCAGAAGTAAAGGCAGATGTCCGTGATTATGTTGCAGCCTGCACAATTTGCTCTCAGACTAAGTCTCCTCGGATGTCTCCTCTGGGCTTACTTTCAAGGATGCCTATTCCTGACCGACCTTGGCAGATCATTTCCACCGATTTTGTTTCGGACCTACCTTCTTCTGAGAATAAGACCACTATCATGGTCACCATCGATTACTTTACCAAACTGGCGCATTTCACCCCATTAGTGAAACTTCCTGGAGCAGCGGCTATGACAAAGATATTTCTTTCCGAAATCTTTTCTCGACATGGACTCCCAGATACCATTGTATCGGATCGAGGCCCCCAATATACCTCTCTTTTCTGGCAGAAGGTATGTCACATTTTGGGAATCAAGAGAGCCTTAAGTTCCGGATACCACCCCCAGACTAACGAGCAGACGGAACGCTTAAACCAAACTTTGGAAGGATATTTGAGATGTTTCATCTCAGCAGCCCAGGACAATTGGGTCGAATTACTCCCATTTTCGGAGTTCGCCTACAATAACGCCAAGCATTCTGCACTTCACACCAGTCCTTTTCATTGTTCTTATGGTTATCACCCTTCATTTGTACCTACCGTTTCTATTCCTGCTTCCTGCTGCCCTGGGGTTGACAGTCTTATCTCGGATATACAAGAGGGTCAGAAGCTAGCCAGACTATCACTGCAAGAGGCTCAAGATCAGGCTGAGGGGGACGCAGACAAGCATCGTCGGGCAGCCCCTAATATCATCCCGGGAGATTCTGTTTGGCTGGCATCCTGATTCCTCCCCGGGCATCTTGTACCTTCTAAATCATCTCCCAGGTATTTTGGGCCCTTTAAAGTCTTATCCTGGGTTGGGTCTGCTGCAGTCAGACTCGCCCTACCGACTTCCTGGTCTCGGATTCAATCAGTGTTCCACTTATCTCAAATCAAGTTGGTCGTTCCGGACCGTTTTCGGAGATCGGGGACTCCTCCTCCGCCTCCGGTCTTCACTGCTACTGGATCTGAATATGAAGTGGCCAATATTTGTGACTCTCGTTACAGGAGGGGTAAACTGCAGTTTTTGGTAGATTGGAAAGGCTACTCACCTGCTGAACGATCCTGGGAACCAGCTTCTGGAGTGCATGCTCCTTAATTGATTTGACGGTTCTTTCTTTTTCACCCAGGTAAACCGGGTTCTCCCCCCAGGAGGAGGGGGTATACTGTTACACATTGTGGGAGGTGGTCTCTATGGGCTCGCAATCGGTTGTGTGGTACTCTTCTCTACGCGACTCCCGAGAATCCTTCTCAAGATGACTTCCGTGCTGAAGAAAGCGGTCTAGTCTTTTCACATTTCTCCGAGACGTTCTGGCCTGCTCACGTGATCCTTTATCAAACACGGAAGCCGACAACTCCTCGCTTCGCTTCTGTTTCAACAGACGCTCCGTGAGTTCGCTTCTGGGGATTTCAATATCTCTGCCTCTACTAATTGACTTCTCCGGCTAACCCTGTAACCTTTTTGTCTCTCAAGCTCTCGTCTCCAGACTCCCCCTTCCATTCCGGTCTTCCACTCTCTCGGGATTTCTCGCCGAGCCCAGATATCCATCGGCGTCACGATTACGCCAACCCTGATTTCATCTCTGCTGAGACACCCGATAGTTGTAATTGCCATAATATCAGAATTCCGTTCCTTCTCTCCCGATTCTGATTCTGACCCAAGTATTATTCCTTTTAGAGCTCTCGTCTCCCAATCTCTTCTCCCTCGAAGCCCTAAATCAATCATCCTCTCCTTCACTCCTGCCTCTGCTGGTGAGACACCTTTACTGTGTCGTTTAATTTCCACGCCCCATTCCCTTCTTTACGAAACTACTCTGACCATTTTCCTTTGTTCATCCAGACGAAGCCTTCCTGCCTACCTTCCACAGCCACTCATAGAAGACATTCATCAGCCATCCGGATCCACGACACTTCCAGATTCTACCAGGGTTTTCTTCCCCATCGAGGGTTTCCCTGGCGACCCTGTTCTTTTCCCTGGTTAATCCCACTCCGGGTCGGAGAGGACAGGGCTGTCCTAGGGTAGCTTTCACGGCTGCACTTGGTTGTTCTCTGGCGGTCTACTCGATCTGTCAAGGTGAGATTATTCACATTTTGTTAATTATTGCGGGAAGCAGTATCAAAATTACAGTCGTCATAACAGTAAATAACAATGTAAGCCTGTCTAGCCATATAATAACACTTATCATGTTTGCTTTAAGCATGATGACCAGTAAAAAAATGCCTTGCCAGAGTCAGAAAACATAACCAGAATGGCTGAAACAATGCAGGCCAGTCTAGCCACATAACAACACTTACCATGCGGGGTAAGTGTTATTACTTGGCTAGAATGGCATTTTGGTGTTGTCAATCTAGCTATATCTTACTGAGGCATGGCATTTGTTACTGGACATCTGTGATAAAACATGCATGATAAGTGATATTACATGGCTAGACTGTCATTTTGATGAAGCCAGTCTTGCCATTTCTTACCGCGGCATGACTTTTTTTTAGGGGGCATCTATGATTATGCAAGCACCAAAAGTGTTATTACGTGGCTAGACTGTCATTTTGTTGCCAATGGTCCAGCCGTTTCTTACTGTGGCATGGTATTTTGTACTAGGATTTTTAACTGTGAGAAAGCAAGCATGTATTATTGTGTGGCTAGAATGGTAGTTTGGTGCAGCCAGGCTAGCCATTTCTTGCTGTGGCATGACATTTTGTACTGGACATCTAAGATAAATCAATCATATTAAGTGTATTTACATAGTGAGATTGGCATTTTAGTAAAGCCAGTCTAGCCATTTCATACTGTGGCATGACATTCTTTACTGGAATCTGTGACAACAAAAATCATGATGCAAATTATTATGTAGCTAGACTGGCATTTTGGTGCAGCCAGTCTACCCATTTCTTACTGTGGTATGATATTTTTACTAGGTATCTCTCAGAGATAGCTAGTAAAAAGTGTCATGCTACAATAAGAAACAGCAAGACTGGCTACACAAAAAAGCCAGTATAACCACCTGATAACACATATCGTGTTGCCTGCCTTATCATAGATGAACTGTGATAAAGCAAGCATGACAAGTGTTATTGCATGGCTAGACTGGTATTTTGGTGTGGCCAGTTTAGCCATTTCCTATTGTTGCAGGGTGTTTTTACTGGACATCTATGGTAAATCAAACGTAAGTGTTGTTACGTGTCGGGCACATTTTCTTTCTGTGGCATGGCATTTTTAATGGCAAAGACAACATGTGAATGTTCTTATGGGCAGGATCTGGCATATGTCGGCATAGCAAGCTTGGACATGTTTTCTTTTTGGATCATTACTGCCATTATGCACTAAGTGTGTTCTTATATGGGAATAATGGCTTGTATAGGTTTAGCCATCATGGAAATGTATGGACACAGTCAGTATGACCATGTCTATTATTCTGCCATATATTGTTGGAAAGGCATTATGAAAATCGTTAGGAAATGTTCCTGTGCACTGTTGGTGACTTGCATCTATTGGGTTTCCATCATGCGTTACTCTACAAAACCTTTTGCAAGCTCTCTGGCATTTTACCTACTTTTTCACGGAAAGTGTGCTGTAAAATGAACCATTTTACCCCTTGACCTCTCCTTGGTTGTTTTGTGCTCCCTCGCTATACTCGATCATTCATGCATATTTGTGGCAAATATTTACACCCCTCTAATTAAAATATTCACCAGCGTTCTCTGCCAGACCTTTTTGTTAAAAAAACTGTGTGTAAAATGTGGTCCCCAGCTTGCACTTCTCCCCCACCCCCATTCCCCTGATTATTCACTTTCCATCCTCTTGTTTTTGCAACTTTGCATTCTCTGTCAACTCAACCCTCTTCTATCTTTTTCAGCAAAAATGTCTGCAGTCACTGCTCTGGTCCAGTCTCGCTTGGACTACGGCAACTCTCCCTATCTTGGGCTTCCTTCCTTTCTACTTCTTATATTGTTTTCAGCTTACCCAGAATGCTGCTGCGTGCCTCATTATTGGCCTTCGTAAATAGGAACCCATCCCTCCCTTCCTCCTTATGTTTGAGAAGCTGCCCATTAAATAAAAAATCCTCTTTAAATCTCTCTGCATCACACTATTCCTTCCATTCACGCTGACCACTATCCCCCTCACACTGTTCTCTCAACATTCCCATTCTCGTACTCTTCGTGCTTCTAAGTATCTTCTTCTCAACATTCCACATTTCCACTTCTGCTGTAAAGGCGGGGGCTCTTTCTGGTTTCTTACAGCCTCAGCTCGGAACAGGCTCCTGCTCTCTCTCTTTTCTATCACAGGCCACCTCCCTTTTCTGCTGTCATCTCAAAGCCTGGCTCGTCTTCCAGCTCACATAATCCCCTCTCTTCTTACTTGCCTTATGGACACTTGGTGCCAAGAAACACTATACGTGACCCTAACATACCATAAGATACTGCACATCATATGAAAACCAAGTTCATCTGTGCATTTGGGGGATAGCTGAAAGAAGTAAGCTCTAGTGTATATGCTTGCAGACGCTTCATGCACTATCCCCCTGGACTTTGCAAGTTCGAATCACGGGCAGGGTCAACTCAGCCCTTCATCCTTCAGAGGGGGATGCATTGAGTATCATTAAGTAATAATGACAGGTATTGTTACTGTGCTTAGAAGTGGGAGGAATTATGCGTGGAGGTCTATACGTGCCTGGTGGCCCTAGAGACCCAATCTACTTCTCACTGAGGAGGCCAAACAAGGCTGACACATGTCTGCAGATGCTTGTGGTCTCGTGCAGAAGGGATGTGACCTAGCGGTTCTTGCTGGACTGCCCCTTTTGGGGTGGGACCAAGCCTGATTTGCATATGGTCCTTCCCCTTTTGAAATGGCTTGACACAGTGAAGAACGAAGGTTGAGAGGGTTGCCAAGAGCAATGCCAGAGTTTAAGATTAATTCTAAACCTTCCAGAATCACACCTTCTGTTGCTCTGTACTACAAACCTGAAATATAAATTAATGCCTCTCCAATCCCGACGTAGCAGAAAAATTAAGATGAATGTCTTCTGTAACTTCACCAGTGAAACTGGCATAGAGGGCTTTGAACTGACCTCTGAGGAGAACAAGTGCTTTACAATGAACCTATAAAACACCACTCAATGGGGATGGAAAACATACCCTTACCACAATAGCAATCCATAACATCAGCAGAGCACATTTTTATAGCCCACGTTCTCAACCTTCTAAGATCAGTCAGAAAAGGGAAGATCGCTGGTTTGATGCCCAGTTGAAGAGGGAAAATGGGATGGTCCCTTCCCCCAACCCACATACAAACTATGGCCGATGTCGTCACGACCCAAGTTCCCTCAATGGGATGAGCTTGCACCTCTGTCCGCCGCCCCAGATGTCAATATCCACCGAGGCCACGCCCCACCTCCACGACCTGGCTGCATCCCACCCAGAGCACGAAGTGGGACACAAGATGAAGCTGAGACCGACCATATGGGCTAACTCGACTAAACGTCACAAACCTATACTGCCATCATTACAGATGACATGACGACATAGCCACGGCGAGCATAAACACATGTGCTGCCATGCACCTGGACCAGAAACCCACCAACCCGACGAAGAACACGCTCAGTTCTACTCACAGAAGTGCATCGTTATTATTTTCCATAGGTCAGCAACCGCATCGCAGAAACGCAAGACACCAGAAGAGTTTGTGTATATGCTTGCAGACGCTTCATGCTTCTATCCCCCGGAGACAAGACCCTACAGATGGACCGATATACAAGGAACTACACCGCACCCTCACACCCCTTGCCTTATGGAGCTTATACTGCCACGGATAACCAAGCCGAGGTAGGCCACAAACCAGAGTCCACAGACCGCGAGCAGTTCATACAGAGCTACAAGGTGCTGATCATGCACAACAACCCTGACAAGAGTCCCACAGCCAAGGTCGCGACGTTGCAATCAACATGCTGTGCACTCCAAGCCAAGGTTACACCTGCCACTGCTATGGCTCCACGGAACAGAAATACAAATCAAATCCCTGTAATTCTGCCGCAGCCACAGTCCCTCAACACGTCACCAAGCCGAACTAGGTACGGTGCCAAGCTCCAAGGATTGAAGAGGCTCTGGGGTTCCACGTCTGGAACCCAGCTTGCAACAAAGAACTAACGAAGTAGACACCGGCAGCAATGGGAAAGGAGACCTCTAACGGCAAGTAGAAGGACCTGTCCATTGTCCTCCACTGACACAGTCACACATTGTTACCAGCACCAGGTACATTGTGAGCTGGGAACGATGATGGTCCCAGGCTTGGGGGCTCGCGGATGGACCATTCAGGGCACGGGGGGCTAATCACTGATGACATCATAGCTGAACCAATCCCTAACCCTCTCCATGTAAAAATGTCTATGTAACAACTTTTAGGGACTACCCAAGCGTACCACCTGACCCCTTCTCTACCAATAATCCTTCCCAATATACTGTCCTATACTGACCCTACCACTCGGGGAGCCAATCCGGAGTAGCGATAGGTTTGGGGATGACCTCTTGCAGATGATGCACGTTGCTACGTCACTAAGAAACAAAAGTGGCCCGCAAGCCCACATGCGGTGAGAGGTTTTTGGGGAACCTACGGTCCATGAACCTGTCCCTGTCTGTTTCATGTAATAAGCAGCAGTAACCCATTGCTCTTGGGTGGGCCTCCTACTTCTTCGGGACACGGAAGGAGTTAGGGCCTTTCCACAACTGGAGGTCCGTGGACCAAGGGTGTGGCCCTGCTGATCTCCAGAAAATACCCTAACATTTTGGAGGCACTGCTGAGATCTCAAGACAGACCACAGTGAGACTATTTGCGTCAAGGTGGCCTGGCAACGCGGCCCCCTCTGCCGTTGCCCCCTTGGAGGACTGCAGGACCTTCACGGAACTGCGAGACAACCGGACTGCGCAATCTGGAGATTGGCCATCGGGAGCCGACTTCAGAAATTTCCCGCCCGCGGTTGGCAAGTGTCCAGACGCGGTCCAGACGAGGGGAAGTGGTGAGCTGATTGGGAGGGGTGTCCGCAGCCGAGCGACACCGGCATACAAGAGCCCTATGTGAGTATGGTCCACACAAACAGCAATGTAACTTTGTGCGGGTGAAGGGTGGTATTGTGAATTGGGTGGTGGGTGGTCTTACATTGTGGCAAAATTCGATCTATCAGTGGTGATCGATAAGTGAGTTGTAGTAGAGAGCGGAACGGTCCCTTCTTGTGCTATTGAGCATATTGGGTGGGGCAACGAGTCCCCACGTGTTGAACAGAGTATTGCGCTGATTCGTTTGGATAGCTAACACATGTATTAGGGGTGTGGTATTCCTATGAGTCGGCGTTATAGTCCGGTGAATAGATGAGAATCCCTATAAATTGAGTGTTTTAGCTCGGTGAATAGATGACGTATTCCCGCAGGTAGGTAGCTAGACTCTCTCTCAGGTTGCGGAAGATAGTTGGCTGGTTAAGTTCCCCTAGTGAGGGAGTGTATCACACGTGAGGCGACGCAGTGTGTGCAGCCCAATTATAATAATAAAAGTGACTAATGAATACTCCACTAATGGTGTGGTGGGAAGACAGCTGTGGGGATTGTGGAGATTGCTGTTGTTGAAATTGGCATGCATTACTTATTAAACCTGTGTGTATGTGTAATCAGTTGTATTAGTTGGTGACGTCACCCATAGGGCTTGCATAGCACATTGCATTTTCTTTTTAGCGAAATCAGAGCCGCGGCCAGTGGCTAGTACGGGGTAACAGTGAGCCGGCGGCTGTGCACAGAGAACTCTGGCACATCACCGAACGAAGGGGTTGTGCCGAGCAGCGGGGCACCCCGTGAGAGTTGGAAGACATTGACATACGCAGAGCAGGGTGTGTGAGAATAGAGGGGAGGAGGTGTTAGGATATTAACACAGGCGTGCCGAACAGCGGCAACCCGAGAAGGTGGGGCGGCCCCGGAGCACACCACGCTGGGCACGAGGTCGCAGGGGACATCTTACACCACGGGTCGAAGGGGACCCTAGCTACACAGGGAGACATGTTGAAGGGCGGCAGCAAGGTGTAGGACAACAAAAAAGCTGGTAGTGAACAATTAGAGAGTATTTGTAACGCAAACCACTTTTCCCTCCTACTGACAGCAGAGAGTCGGAAGTCCCCAACTAAGGGGCCAGGTAACAGTGTTATATATATATTTGAAAAATGTCATCGTATTATGGGCTGGGAGCAGACAATGGGTTCTACACATTAACAACACCACTCCAACACATTGCGCAATGCTACCAACGCACAGAGATAAAATAGTAAAATATAGTAATGAATGGACTAAAGGGACAGACGAACAGATAAGGATACCGTGGCCACCCAACGGTAGCTTTAGAATGGAAGCCCAACATTAACTGCTAGCCTATTTACACAACACATACAAAGGGAAGAAATTAGCAAGCCATTTAGAGCTTTTCAATCCCTGGAGGATGTTTCAGGGATATAGCCCTGGGATGATGAGCATGCAGGAGGTAAAGAAAGAAGTGGTGAGCAAAGGGATAGAGTACAGTACGCCCCAGGCTCCTCCCTGCGAGGTAACGAAGAACGCAGAGGAAAGTGAGGAAGAAGCGGAGGGGTCATACCCAGTAAAAGAGGTCAAGAAAGAGACAGAAGGGACATATCCAATAAAGGAGCTGAGAGAAGCAACATGGCCCGAGAACTTACAGCCGCTCAGGGATACTCAAACCCTACATACAACCCACCACCGTACAAACCGGAGGATCATTACCAGAAAGAGTTGTGTGCAGGGGACACGGCAGGTACAAATGGGACACAGGCGAACATTGAGGGCATAAAGAAAGCACAGCTAGAGTTAGCAGGTGTAGGGCCAGATGAATGGATAGCAGCGCAGATGCTATTAAAACTGTGAGGGACGGTGATAGGAAAGGAGGAGGTAACGCAGGCAATAGAAAGAGCGGAGATAGGACTACCACAGAGGGAATGGGAGGTAAGTAACAAGGAAGAAGGGAACACAGCATAAGAAGAAGAGGCAGTGCTGGAGGCGAAACTAGTCGAGTTAAGGAAGACGCAAAATGTACTCACTAAACAACTCTAGCTAAAAGAACTGGAGAGACAGGTAGAGCTGGAGAAAGAAAAAGGGGTGAGAATGGAATTAGAGCAGCATGGGGAAGCAGAAAGGAAGAAGGATTAGGCTCGCATACGCAGTATTGCTGAAAGAGCAGCACGTATGGAACAACGGGAGAGTAGAAGAAAAGAAGAAGAGAGTGACCGGGAAATGACGCTCTGGAAGAAAAGGATTCTGTCAGACAGCACACATAAGTATGAGGAAGGGAGGATAATAGAGAGCATACTAGCACGGGAGGGCAGAGAAATGGGTACCAAAGATAGCAATGCAAGGGTGTTAGGACAGGTAAGTGATGCCATAATGAAAGAACTACGCAAGGCTAGAGCGGAACTAGGAAGTGGGGGTGAATGCCCAGGCGACCAAGAGCCAATTGAAGGTAACAGGACAATCAAGTTGAACATATGCAGTTGCGAAGCTGCCACGACACCTCAAGTAGGGCCAGACACAGGGGATACAGGTATGTGCACAGACATAGATTTTGAAACAGTAACAGTACGATACCCACACCCACACATTATCGGGGGAGTTCTGTAGCAACATGGAAGAGGAAGAATCATGCGGAGGACCAAGCGATGGGAGTGGAGAGGGACTTAGCAAACTGTACATCACACGCACAGGCACAGGGTCATCATGGTAATGCAGAACACATGAGGATGACACAGTTGGATGGGAGGGTGCAAGCACACAGAAGGAAGTAATACAATAACCAGCAACGCCATCCACTAAGCACACACCATATGTCAATAGACTCAGAGACCTCCCTGGGCACAGGAAGGAAGGGTCAGCCATAGCACATAACAAGGGCCAGACAGACCAATGCGGGACCATAGGAGCACAGGGGGAAGCACAGCATGCACGCCACATTGCTGACTTTTTTGATGATTTATCCGATATGGAGGAAGAGACTCAAAACATACACATCACACAACAGATGCACACCAGAGGAAATGACAGAATACGCACAGATGCCACTCTTGGAGAGGGGCGGGACGAGACCACAATATGTGCCATGGAAACATGCAGACAAAGAAAACATTATGTGTAGACTACCATCCCTAAGGGGAGGGGCAGGGAAGTGGATATATGAAATGGAAAAATTAACTGCGAGGCACAGGCTAACGGTTGGGGACGTCAAGGCGCTGTTAATATCAATTTTGGGTGACGCTGCAGATGACATTTGGAAGAGGGCGGGTTTCCCGGGAGTGACCATCAGTGACACATACGACGGGTCACCATTTGCGAACTGCAGACATGCGCTATGGCAAGCACTGAGGGTGCAGTACCCCGACACATCAGATATAGGAGAGATCACATCACGCAAGATGCGTGAGAACGAGGACCCTGTTAATTACATCCAAGAAATTCAGGAGAAAACGCGCTTGGAAATGCGGGAGCTCTGGGACAAAACGCTAGCTATATTCTATCACATACTGATACAGGGACTCCCAGAACCAGTGCAGAGGCAATTAAAGAAATTGGTGGGGATGGAAGCAAAGGCATGGCCTGAGATACAATTAACAATAGTACACCACTGTAGGATATGGCAAGAGAAGATGAAACAGAAGGAGGAAGATAGGAAGTCAGATGAGGCAAAGCTGGTCCAAAAGAAGCTGTCAAAATATGCCCTAGAGGGAGCGCTCATAACGGGTCCCTCCCCACCGGTACCAGCTCCCACGCAACAACAACCAACGACACAGCAACAAATGCCCATTATGACAGAACAATTGCCACCCCTGCCCCCATACACGGCACAACAACCATATGCACAACCCATGGGGGGAGGGTATACGCAAATGGGTAATGGCTACATGAACAACTACAGAGGGAGGGGAGGGTTTAGCAGAGGAAGGGGGTTTGGCCCCTCTGCACAACAGCAAGGAGAACGGGTTCAGAGGGTATTCCCAATATGGACAACAGGGTTATTTGGACAGCACATGAGGGTACCCATGGCAAGCCCGGGAGCAGCCCATGTGCTGGACCTGCGGTCTAGTAGGAGACGTATCACGCACATGCAGGGCAAGACCGACACAAGCAGGATTGGTGGGAACAGGGACAACAGGCTACCAGGGGGGACCTAATAACTACCACCCACAAGAAACGTTACAACCAGGTCAGATGCAAATGGGACAGCAACGTGGCATGACACAACCACAGCTACAACAACATCCAGACATACTAACAACCACACCACAGGTGCAACACCTACCCACCCAGCAGCAAGCACACCAACAAACGACATCAACACAACAACAACACATACACACAGTACAGCAATTAACACAAGGGCAGGACAACACACAAGAACCCATGGACACGACAATACAAAAGACACAAATGGGGGAGTAACAATATTGGGCCATAACCCCTACACAGTCAACGGACAATCATTGTACCCCAATAGGACAGCCCACAGACGTTCTTGTTGTATCCCATCCTGTCGGTAACACCTAACCCTGCGGAGGAACCATGCATAAAGGTGGCGATAGGTGAGAAAACATTTTCCTTCCTAGTTGACACATGGGCCACTAGATCTTGCATTAAGGAAGGGAAGTTCAAATTGTCAGGTGATGCCATGCACACTCAAGGATTTTCTGGGGCTTGAGGGGTGGTTCCTTTTAATGATGACATCTCCTTATCTGGTGGAGATCACGACTTATCTCTACCCTTGTTATACTGAAAATAGTCACTGGTAAACATACTAGGGTGGGACATCATTTGCAGGCTGAATATGACCATCTCATTTACAGACAAGGGAATAATATGCTCAACACTAGGCATACACATGCTCACGGCCAGACACATATTTCAGGCTTACTGTGGTAAAACAGTTGTGAGGGCAGAACCCGTGGACGCTGAGATCTTCCAATACGGGACAGACATGGCAATAGCCTGGTTACCGGGGATTGAAGGTAAGGTATGGAGGAGACCCGCTGCATACCTTTTCAGGCCAGAAACACTCACAAGTGAGGAAGAAGGGGCAATAATATCAGTAGACATCGAAAGTATTGTAGCAAATTAAGATTGGATCGTGGTTCAAGCCCAGGATGCGGAAGAAAAGGCATGGAGGGCAGTCATAGCATTGGCAGAAGGATGAAGGTTAACACAGGTGTCAGACGAGGAACTGTTCTCAGATGAACAAGGAGATGGAGAGATGGTGTTCCAAATGAACGTCTACATGTGTGTAAAAGTGACATACAAGGAGGTTGTCCAGAAAATGGCAATAGCACTGGAAGCACCCCTCCCCACACAATCTGATTTTTGCAAAGACTTGGCTGCTGTACCCACCTCACTGTGGACTACCAGCCCCTATGATGTGGGGTGCATAAAAAGCATCGGAGGGGTAAAAATAAAACTGAAAAAGGGAGCAATACTGCCCAGGGTGAAGCAATACCCGTTGTCAAAAGAAGCTGATGAAGGGATCTATGAGACAATAATCGCCCTAGTGGAAAGAAGTATATTGGTACCATCAGAATCACCATGCAACACTGCAGTGTAACATGTGCGCAAGGCCAAGGGGGGGTCTTGGCATTTCATACAAGATTTGAGACCACTTAACCACATTGTAGAGGCAGAGTACCCAATGGCAGCTAACCCTGCCACAATATTGTGTGGAATACAAGCAGAGGCATCACGGTTCACCGTGATTGACCTCAAGAAAGAGTTCTTCTCAATACCCCTGCACCCTGACTCACAAGATCTGACAAGTTTCACATAGCGCAATACAAAATGGAAGCATACTAGTTACCTCAGGGATACTACGAGTCACCATCCATCTTTAACAGGGTTATACAGATGGACCTGGGGAATGTTGAACTTGACAGCACGATATTGCAGTATGTAGATGATATTCTCATCTGCAGCACCACCGAGGAAGAATGTAGGAAGGACTCTGTGAAAATGCTCACAGTACTGGCTGAAAAAGGGTACAAGGTTGATAAGGAAAAAACGCAATACTGCCAGGAGCAGGTCCTATACATAGGACAGATTATATCACAGAAAGGGAGGAACATCGCACAACAAAGGGAACAAGCAATAAAAAATACACCTCAGCCACAAACGATCAGAGAATTGCAACAATTTCTTGGCCTGTGCAATTACTGCAGAGCGTGGGTTTTTGACTACAGCACATACATCGGACCCCTACTGGTGGCTCTCAGGGAAGCACAGAGGGGGTGAAAAAGTTGGGGTGGACAAGGGAGATGACTGATGCATTCAATGAACTGAAAGTGGCCATTTCAACGTGACTAGTTCTGGTCACTCCCAACTATGAAAAGAAGTTTTATATCTTCTCACATTGCGATGGTGCAGTAATGAAAGCAGTACTAACACAAAAAACAAGTATGGGACACAAACCCCTAGCATTTTACAACGGGCACTTAGACCCAGTAATGATGGGACACTTCCCATGTGAACAACACCTGGATGCTGCAGCATTCGCAGTAGAAAAATCATCCTCTATCACTATGGGTTGCTCCACACACTGTATGTAGAACACGTCCTCTTTGCAATCCTGCACAAACAAAAACAACACTCACTACCCAGACAGCAACAGGGTATGAAATTATTTTGTCACGACCCGAAAATAGTGAGGTGCAACAATATTAACCCAGCAAAACTCATAGCAGAAGAAATTGCAGAAGGTGAACATGCACACGATTGTACATATGCCATCGAGTACTACTCGTCCACCCGGAAGGTAGGAGTAAATGCCCTAGAGGGGGGTGAGGTTTTGTACATTGATGGGTCCTCAACAATTGATCAAAGTGACAGTATAAGAAGGACAGGTGCAGCTGTAGTGCGATTAAAGGAGGATTTGACATATGTACCAGTAAAATGTGTCAAATTACCCCAACAATATTCAGCGCAGGCAGCAGAATTGGTGTACCTCATACTAGCTTTAGAAGAAAGCAACAGCAAAAGAGTTACAGTATATTCTGACAGTGCCTATGTCACCTCTATTGTACCCTCTGAATTAATAAGATGGCTCAGAAGGTGGTTTAGGAGAGCAGACGGTACCCCAGTGCAATATGCTCTCCTCCTGGGTGAACTAATAGAAGTAATAACATACCTACACAAGTTAACGGCTGGTGAAGTGTCAGGCACACATGAATGGGGTGGACCCAATATCCAGAGGGAATGAATCAGCAGACACACATGCAAAATATGCTGTGTACTTTGGTGAGATGTGGGACCTCCAAGAAACACAAAAAGAAAGGGGGAGGGCAAGACAATGATAATGAAAGATGGGTACATGCACATCCCAGAGACACAAATTATGGAACTATAGGCGGCAGCCCCAATGGTGGAGAAAGAACTGTGGGTAAAATGAGGATGCACTATGTCCCCAACAAATGCACTATGGAAACAGAATAACACAGGAAAAGTTGTGATGCCCCTGGCCCCACTAAAAACAGTGCTGGCCCAACTACACCATCCCACCCATACAGGAAAGGAAGTAAGTGGAGTACGTATAAAAGAATCATGGTTCTGCCCTGAACTAAACTCACACGTTGCAAACTTTATCAGCAATTGCCTTACATGCCAGCAATTCACGGCTGGTCACACGCTGCAGGTGATCAAGGGTACAATACCAGAGCCTGAAAGACCCTTTCTGCACCCGCACATTGACTATGTGGACATGATCAGCGTATGTCAAGGCTACAGATACATGATTGTGGTAGTGTGCCCCTTTTTAAGGTGAATTGAGGCTGGCCTTGCTCCCATGCAAATGCGCTCAGGGCAGCAATGTTTCTGGTACGAGAGGTCTTCCCGAGGTGGGGGGTCTGTGAGGTATTGAGGTCAGACAACAGGCCCCACTTTGCGAATGAGCTATTTCAGCACATAACTGCCCTGCTCAGGATTAAACATAAGTTTGCCTGTGCCTATCACCCACAGGCCAATGGCGAATGTGAACGCCTCAACGGCCTCTTAAAAGAATCCATAGCTAAAACCCAACAAGTGACCAAGAAGAGTTGGCTGTATTGCCTTCCTCTGGCTCTGTTTGAGGTAAGGAACACGCCTGGTTCAGACCACCACCTCACACCCCACAAGGTGGTGACTGGATGCCAAATGCGCCTCCCACTAACTCCGCTCCCCAAGAGCAATGTATGACTGTGAAGGAACAGATAGTGTATTTGGTCAAGAAATGTATGACTATGTCACATCTCTGGTAACTAGTGCCTCCTTTATCTCTCAACAGATTCAATGGACACCGGATGGGTCAGAGAACAACCAACAGGAAACAACCGACAGCAGGGAACAAACTGAATAGTGGATGATGAAAGAGGGAGACACAGTTCTCCTCAGGAACTACTGTAGAAACTGGAACGCCCCATGATTTACGGGACTGCACACCGTCGAAAAGGTGCACCCAGAGCTGTCAAATTGAAGGACAAGGATGTTTGGACACATATCCACGACATCAAGCCCTACAAAGCACAGACCGCGCCCCACCGCTACAGCGAAAGGGCCAACACTTCAGCAACACCAGCAACAGACAACGAAACAGACACAGCACAGGCGTCAGATACACCCAAGGACATAAACAGACAACGGCCCATAGGACACCCCATGATAACGAGATCTCAGACACAAACGTCCCCACTGCATTATTAATAAATATTTGACTATGATGATGATATCTGAATAAGACAATAGAGTTTAAGTTAAGAAGACCTAACAGCAACTAAATAAGTGAAACACTTACAAATATATCAGCAATACGCACAACACTGTGCAAACATGTGCATGTTCTCTTCTCCTTTTGCCTCGCACATGCAGGTATCGCAGATTGTATTTATTGTATGCAAATATCTGATAAAAAAACATCTGCCTCTGCCCAGGCTCAAATGTTACCCACCGACGACCACCCAGAAGCATTATCACACCAATTCGTATATATAATTAAAAGGCCAAAGTACTTAAGGCCTAGACGGCTACGCATTTACTACAATGTGTTTTTACTACTACTATTATGTTCATATCCACACCTCAACGTGGCCTTACCTGCTCTGAGAGACAGGTCGGTAAGGCGGATGTGGTAGGAGCTTTTTGCATGGGCATTGAATGACTACTTGATACGAAGGGCTTAAATAACAAATACTAACTGTAATAACGCTGAATTTTAGAAATGTTCAGGCGGGCACCTATATCATCTCAAGCAAAGTAGCTGCAGGAAGGCAGCAAAGGTAAGCATAACATGCCAGTGGTAACTGCAATTGTAATTAAAATGTTGGGGGTATTTTTGACCACTGGTCTGATAACTGCCACTGTCTGGCAGGCTTACCATGCTTTGCATGTACATGCAAAATCCAATACTAACATTTCCCCTACCTCAGCTGCAAGGAGCACTGTGTCAGGTGGTATAAGTAGCACGGGACAAAACGTAAAGAGAGGTAAACGTAGTATTTCCCTTGATGTACATGGGGTTGACACATATCTTACAGGGTCCGCACACATCTCTAACAACATGTGGTATAAACATGGTAAGGACACGACAAGGGACAACTGCTGCGTATGCGCATTGATCCCGTACGCCATGAGCACCTCCGGAACATTTGTGGCAACTGAAGTGCCAGCGTCCACAGCAGAGTGCCTCCTATATCTAGCGCTGTTTCAACCAAAAGGGCGATTTCAAGGTAAAGGAAATCAAGGTCAACTTACCCATATGAAGGTAAATTCATCAAAACACTACTGATGTTTGACAACTATTACTGAAAGTTTACAGTATGTAACAGATGGACCAGACAATGGAGAAACAAAATAAGTGACACTGAACTACCTGCTGTGTAAATGGAGCGCAAGGGAGATCGGAGGTGAACCGGGGTGCTGGGGAAGGCCACTGATACTAATATATGGCAAGGTATACACGAAGAACGGATGGACAGATTGAGTAGTGGGGAGCAAGATACTAACATTGGCAAAGGTTCCAGTAATGAAGGTTCAAGAGGAAAATGACAGATTCTACAAGGAGTGGGCAAAGAGTGCGGCACTGCTCACATGGTTGGACAAAGAGGAGGAGCCAATAACAATAACTCCAGTTGCATCCCTCACGCTATGATACCAGCACGATGAAGAGGTCGATGTAGGAGTAAATGAATGGTGTAAGAGAATAGTGAAGCTTCCTGAGGGGGGTGCAGGGCAGCAGTACTGATCGACCACTACTGGGCCTGCGGTGCAAAAGCATATCACAGTCTGTCACAATCATGGAGTGGAGTTTGTACTTTGGTACACATTAATGTACCATCCCTGGTAGTACCGCAGAAACACATAAAAATGGAAAACTTCCCCAAGATGGACGAAGGTAAAAACAGAAGAAGAAGTTCTCTGAAACAGAGTGGCAGCGCATCCCAGAGTGCCATTCCCCCAGAAAAGACATGACGAGAATAAAAAGACAAGGTGTACCACTCACAGGAAATTACCTTTGGGGTAAAACAGAAACAGCACTGAGTGACATTCCACCAGCTCACAGGTTATTCAGCAGGGCAGCCATGTCCTTTTCCTCCGTAATACATCCTGGAGTACAAGCATATGCAAATGCGAAATGGCTGCAAATAACCAGATGGGAGCTGATGATGACAATCAACTCCACGGTGATTGGATTCAATGCGATAAAAGAAGAACTACGGGCAATAAGAATGGTGGCCCTGCAGAACAGATACGTACTGGACCTCCTAAATGAAATGGAAGGAGGAGTTTGCACAAAAATTGGAAGTTCCTGATGCACGTTCATTCCTGCGAATGACAAAGATAACGGCACTCTATATGAAACAGTATCACAATTGGCCAAGATGCACGCGAAGATGGAAGAAGAGCTAAGGGGGTGAAAAAGGATGGTAGCTGCTTCTCCTACCTCTGGTCATGGATGCTGTCATGGCTGGCGGATGGTCTAAAGGTATTGGCAGGATGCATGATACTGGGGATGGCATCTCTAATTGGGATAAAATTATGGATGGCGAGGTCAAAACGCACAGCAGAAGAAATGATCGCTATGCACATGCTAATTCCTGCAGAAGATGAAATACACACAGACATCATCATCAAGGAATGCTACGCCAACAGATAATGGAAGCAGACTTGTATCCACCATCAATAAAGGTTGAAAATCCATGAAATCCGAAGAGCTATGTTGGAAAATGGATTTATTGTAAGCCCGGTGGTGGATGTGTGTACATTTACTGGTTGTTTGAAGATCACATGGACCGGTACAGACACCTGGCTGGTATTACAAAGGTGTGGAGAGTGCGAGGAGACAAGAGAGTGGATAATTTTGTGGTCAACAAGTCGACCAGAGGGGGGACTGTATAGGGAAAAATGGAACGGTCCCTTCCCCGATCCACGTACAAACTATGGCCGATGATGTCATGACCAAAGTACCCTCAACGGGATGAGCTTGCACCTCTGTCCGCCGCCCCGGATGTCAATATCCACTGTGGCCACGCCCCACCTCCACGACCTGGCCACATCCCACCCATAGCACGAAGTGGGAAACAAGATGAAACTGAGACCGACCATATGGACCAACTCGACTAAACATCACAAACCTATACTGCCATCATTAGAGATGACATGACGACATAGCCACGACGAGCAGAAACCCATGTGCTGCCATGCACCTGGATCAGACACACAACAGACCACATGAAGAACACACTCAGTTCTACGACATAGAGGACCGCGCACACTCACAGACGTGCATTGTTATTATTTTCCACATAGGTCAGCAACCGCATCCCAGAAATGCAAGACGCCAGAAGAGTTTGTGTATATGCTTGCAGATGCTTCATGCTACTATCCCCGGAGATAAGACCCTAGAGATGGACGCATGTACAAGGAACTACACCGCACCCTCACACACCTCGCCTTATGGACCTTATAACGCCACGCATAACCAAGCCGAGGTAGGCCGCAAACCAGAGTCCACAGACCCAGAGCAGTTCATACAGAGCTACAAGGTGCTGATCATGCAGAACAACTCTGACTAGAGTCCCACAGCCAAGGTTGTGACATTGCAATCAACATGCCGCGCTCTCCAAGCCAAGGTTACACCTGCCACTGCTATGGCTCCCTGGAGCAGAAATACAAATCAAATCCTCGTAATACTGCCTCTGCCACGGTCCCTCAACACGTGACCAGGCCGAACTAGGTACAGTGCCAAGCTCCAAGGCCTGAAGAGGCTCTGGGATCCCACGTCTGGGACCCAACTTGCAACAAAGAAGTAACAAAGTAGACACCTGTGGCGATAGGAAAGGAGCGCTCTAACGGCAAGTAGAAGGACCTGTCCATTGTCCTCCACTGACACCTAGTCACACATTGTTGCCAGCACCAGGTACATCGCGAGCTGGGAACGACAATGGTCCCAGGCTTGGGGGCTCGTGGATGGACCAATCAGGGCACGGGGGCTAATTACTGACAACATCCTAACTGAACCAATCACTAACCCTCTCCATGTAACAATTTCTATGTAACAGCTTTTAGGGACTACACAAGCGTACCACCTGACCCGTTCTCTACCAATAATCCTTCTCAATATACTGTCCTATAATGAACCTACCACTCAGGGAGCCAATCCGATGTAACGGTAGGTTTGGGGATGAGCTCTTGCAGATGATGCATGTTGTTACATCACAAAGAAACAAAAGGGGCCTGCAAGCCCACATGCGGTGAGAAGTTTTTGGGGAACCTACGCTCCATGAACCTGTCTCTGTCTGTTTCGTGTAATAAACAGCATTAACCCATTGCTCTTTTGTGGGCCTCCTACTTCTTCCGGACGCGGTGGAGACCAATGAAAATGTCATATAAACGTCAGCGCCTCGATGTCTACGGGTTGCTGCGCGGTCCATAAATGAAATAAATAAACATACGTCGGTCTGCTTTATTTTATGATCCTGTAGCAAAAGGAGAGGATAAATGGCTTATTATCAAGACAAAAGGGCAGTTTGCTAATCTCAAATGGCAGGAACTGCAGTCTCTGGTTGAGAAGCATGAGCAGAAAGGATTTTAGGATTTATTTAATGTGGTACTTCTGGGAATACCTCTCCGTTTTATCTATCTATAACATTAGTAAAAAAGATTATTTCCATTATTTTTCAAGCGCATATGTTGTAGACCATGAAGTGTCTGATCCTAAAATCTCATTATTAGAGGCCATGGGCTTTTGCTTACTTACCTGAAGGCTGTCATCATTGAGAGAAAATAATGACTGAAGCGCAGGCGCGTATCCGGTCTAGCCACAGGACACACAAAGAGGCATTTAGGTTAGTCCTGTCCTTACAAAAATATGTAACCCTGGAGAAGGGCACCCTTTATCTGCCATTTTTAGGGTTCAGATCAGTCTTCAATTCAGTCAATTTAATAAAACCCTGGGCTGATCTGGGATGCATGGGCTTAGATGCTACCTTGATTGGTGGCATTTGACCTTTGTACACAGAGAACGTTGTGTCAGTGCCCTGTTACCCCCGTGTGGAGAGGACAGATAGGTCTTATATCAAGAAAGGAGTGCAGCCACTCCGCAATGTTAATGGGTTGACACTACCTTTGACTAGAGCAATACTGGTGTTGCCCATACTGAGAAAAGGCCCTAACCCAATCTCCTTTGTGTGGATGATGCTACTATGGTGGCCCAGTCTGAGCTGGCCTTTCGTAATTGACGGATAGGTTCTCAGCATTGTGGGTGCCCCGGGGAATATCCGGCATGATTACAAATACAAAGAAAACAAATCTGGGGTCTAAGAAGGACCTGGGGAAAGGGTTTAATGCACCAATAAAATCCTGAAGTCCGCTTTTTCGACTATTTGGCAATTCGGTTTTCATCCAATGGCATGTAGGTCAGTCACGTGGAGCATGTAAAAAAAATCCCTTATCACATATCAATTTGGGAAGATTCCACAAGAAATTGGGCCTGCACTCTATCTCTGTGGATCTGCTTGTTATCAATCCAAGGTTGTCTAAGCTACATCGTATGGGGGTAAGCCTGGGGGCTTCATTCACTTGAATTGGTTGATTGCTAGAGAAAATCATTTTTAAAAACTATTGTTAAATTCCTCATCATCTACACCTACCTATTAATTATACTGTGAACTTCACCTAAATGGTAAACGTTGTTACGCTGCACGCAGTACCCATTGGTGCATTGGATAATATTAAAAAAAGAAACCAGGAAGGCCAGCGTCCTTGACTACCCGGGTTCAATCCCATACGTCTTTGTTTTCTTCGGCTACGTCTGTCCTGTGTTTGGTGTCCAAACCCGAGCTGATTGTTGCCAATTAGAATTGGTTAAAAGGGGCTGCTGCAATTTGGACGAGGGTTTCCTGTTCAATAATAAACTAAAACTCCACTTTGTGTTGAATGTATTTGCACCCAGTTGGCCTTAGGTTTTGAATACTATTGAAATATTCTGTACCCCATTTGACTGGGAGCACCGAATGTCACACTTCACCTCCAAATACTTCCAGCCCCGGCACTACAAGAACATTGTTTGTTTTATTTACTTGTATAGCGCGCCTGACCCAGGGGTAGCTGGGCGCTAGTGATTAAGACGACGTTTACATGTTACAGTTCACAGGCATATTACATAGGTACAGGCAAGTATGCAGTTAATACACAGAGTGTAGGCATAAGATCAGACGAGGTACATGCATGCGTCGGTGGGATGGTGTCTTTGCCTAGTAGCCAAGGATGCGTAGCAGAGAGAAAGGAAGGTTAACTCTCATTGAGCAGCCAGGCGATGGCGCTGCTCCTGAATTGTTTGAGGGTTTGGGTACATTTGATGCAAGGTGGCAGTTGGCATGTCCCCCCTTAAAACGTCCTTCTGATATGTACATCTTAAAACATCATTGTACTTTCTAGGACTGTGTCCTCACAATAAAGCATTGTGATCACGTTGGCTTAGAGGACCCTCACATTCCTATCAGATATGATATCTCCAAATGGCCCATGTCTTCTTTTGGACTGCAGGGAACTTAGCTGTTGTATTTGCAGTGAATCAGAATATATGGTGCGCCTGTTTACTTAAGGAACATGCTACAAAAGCTGATTATTGACAAAATTCTGCTGCTTCCCGAATGATAGAAGCCTGATTGGTGTAATGTTGGCTAAGATTTGGATGATTGTATTAAGTTAAGAACTGGAATTTAAATTGGTTCATTTTGTCTTATATTTTCTGACATTGAATGCTTTAATGTTTTTTTTAAATGTTGATATATGTGGTGTACCCTGTTGGTTATCTAATAAACTGTATTTATCTTTCTATCTATCGGGCGTTAGACATAGATACATAAATCTATCCATCCATGTCATTAGACATCATAGGCAGCGCCTACGCATTGTTCCACCAAATACAGGACAATAATGCCAAAGCATACGATATGATTGGTTATTTATAAAGCACTTAATACACAGAGGTTTCTAAGCGCGGACCCGGGGATCAAACCCATGTTGTTTCATGTCGTCTTGCTGTCAAGGCGAGCACGTTGCCGCTGAGCTATCCACCCAAGACCAATACCATCACCCTGGGAGATGCGGATATTACATTTTAAAATGAGACTTTCCATATAAGGGCAAAAGGACTGGAGTTATGATTTTGACGTCATTCCACTTTGCTAGACTCCCAGTATAACCTCTACCTTGCATTAGAATGTCTACATGCCTGTCAGTTACAGATTGTCTCTCAAGATAATTTGCCCTTTTTCAAAAAATACTCAGAGTCACAGCATAGCCGGGAGCTCGGGCTAAATGGCATTTGTTCAGATGTGGCGCATGTTAAATTGTTGCATGTCGTTTGTGGTTTTGCCCCAGGGTTGTTTCGGTCTGTCATTGCCTGAGTCATTGGATTCTTACGTTATTTGCAAATGACAGAAATAATTATGCACAAATAATCCTTCGACCCCTTTCCAATCAGCTCCAAAAAGCAAATAAATCCAGCATCTTTGAAAAACCCTAACCATAATCAAAACATGACCAGAAATGATGTAATCCAAACCTGGCTACGATGGCAATAAAAGACTTAAGGCTTGAGGGAAAATGGGGGGTCTCTAAGTCAAATGAGGATGCGCAAGCTTGCCAAAGGCAGGTGAGGTGCTACCATAAAATTGTGTCCAGAGGATAGTTCAGTGGCAACGTGCTCACCTTGGAAACAAAATGACAGGGAGTAACACAGGTTCGATCCCCGGGTGTGCACTGAGCCTTAAGCGTGTTATAAATAACCTATCATATCATAGATGCATTTAATTATGGGAGGAGCTCTCTTTAAGTAATTGCTCCTCCACAACACATAGGACATTAACCTCCACACTCTCCTCTTTACCCAGAGACCTGTGTTCTCTGCTTCTACTCCCTGAAACGCCCCCTCATGCTGCTTAATGCTCCGTCCTTCACACTGTAGAATCACTGCCTCTATTTTTTTGTGCCCTTGCTATAAGCGGCACCAACTCACCGTAGCTAGTAACTGCTGGACCCATATACAGGCAAACTTACAAGTAGCACAGAACCTGGGAACAGGTTCGACAAATTAATAAACAGTGAGGAAACGCACCACACAGCACAATATAACAGGCCAACGTCCGAGGGCCAGGTCTGGGGTACTACAATTAGCCTGGAACCTGGAAACAGGTTCAACAAATGAATAGGCAGTGAGGAAACGCACCACACAGCACAATATAACAGGCCAACGCCGAGGGCCAGGGCCAACAAGCAAACAGAAAAACAGGGGTGGACCGTCCCATAGGAAACGCAAACATTGTACAACAGGTTAACGCACCGCGGGTCACAACGGGGAGGTAACTCACTTTTATGAGAAAAAGGGTTTGTTTGTTTGCTGGAAATATGTACCAGGGCCCATTTAGAACAAATTACTTCCAAAGCCTCCAACTGTTGTTCGCGGTCCATCCCTCGCCAGTCGCTGTAGTATTGGACTGAGGAGTGTACCTTGATTTGTATTTCAAAGACCACGTTCTGTTTGTGACGTTGAAAACGTCTTTTATGCTGCTTTGTTGCACATGTCCCTTTGGTTTTGTGAAAACAAAACTGCTTGCTATTCGTTAATTTTTTCAAGCGCCCTTCGCAAGCAGGTAAAATTGCTTTAACCCCTTGCTTCCCTTTACACGACTATTGTTTACTGCATGCGACTTGCTGGGCGCGATGAACCGCGTGTCCTTAGTTTGGGGGACCCAACACATGCCTGCCTGTTGTCCATAATATTTTGCAAAAAACAAACCCGTTTATTAGGAAAAGGTTTATTTTATCCCTGCGTTCCCTTCCATATGGAAACTCTTAATTACTGTATCGTTTTTCCCCCGTAAGTATTGTAGCAAGGTAAAATTGTTTCCCCTTGAGTTTGCTTCTAAAACTCAAATGCTTTTAGTCTGTATTTATTATCTTGTCTCAGTGCGTTATGCTTTTTCTCCGCTGCTCTGCGTAAGCTTGCTTCCAAATACTTCGGAAGTGCCGCCTTTCCGGCCTCCGGCACTCGAGTGGGGCCTCGTTGCTGGGAAAACACAGCACAGGGGCTAATTTACATGTAACACAAAAGCCGTGAAGCCGCTGCCTGTGCCGGGTTCTTTTCACTGGTTTCCTCTCCCCCGCGAAGCTCCTGGTCTGCTTGTGCCTCTCGCAGACCCGCTCATTCCTGGAACCAGTTGCAGTCCTCTGGTGGCGCCGCTGCCTGGCCCTCTTCTTTCCTTACGACTGACGCCGCTGCTCACACTGCGCGACTGCAACAAAGTATCTGAACAGGCCTCGCTTGGGGCTGCCCGGCAGCGTTGCCCATTCTTTGCTTAATAAATACATAAAATAATACTAACCTAGTGCATTAAACCAGGGCTTAAATTGCCTTTAAAGGTTGATTGCCAAATGATGCCAAAAGGCATCCACCTTGTTGTATGCACCAACATGTTCTCTCTGCCATCTAACAGCCATAGCCGTCTTGCATGCAGCAAACTCCCAGATTTCCCTTTCCTCGTCTTTAGTTTCAGGAAGGGTTTCTTGGATCGGAAGCCCCATCATTTGGATTATCTGAAAGAAGCCAAGATTAAATAGCTCCAAATTCACGCATTTAGCAATTGCGGAATCCGAAAATTGCTGCCTAACTATGACCGGCCCTGCGCATTCGGCCTTCATCCACAAATTATTTGTGGAGATTTCTGGCAGCCACTGGTTGCTCGCATAACCGTTAATGCTGTTTAAATATTAATTTTCTCCACTATTGCCCACCATCCTGTTGCTCCCTGCATCTTTAATTTTATTTTTTGTTACACATTTTTGCGGTGTACCTACTTTTACTGTTTATGGTATTGGGTTTTATAATGCATACCACTGCCATTTACACAGTCTCAAGGCACTTTTTATGTGGTCGTTCCCCCCAAAGATTGAACATCTGGCGCCGGCTGCAATCTCAAATGATTCTCTTCCACACAGTGACACATCTGACGATTAGCCAGCAAATTCGGGTTGCCATGGCAGCAGACTCCGAAAGCTAGGTGAGGTTGGGCGGCAAAATGGACATTCCCCTGATACCTGATGCACCTCATACAAATGCCTCAGTCTCCAGAGGGCAAATGTATGCTCAAAATGACCTGCACGTAAGACCTTAGTGGTGTGATTCAGCACTTAGGGATGTCTAAACATCAGATATTATTACTGCCCCAGGTAAACATCAAATAAGCTCTTAAGCTTGCATTGTAATTATCTGTGCATAACAGCATTCCAGCGGTCGTCATAGAGTGCCTTGCGGGCCTCTGACTCCTAGTCTCATCGTTCAGTCCTCCTTCTAGGCACCAGCAGGGTCATCTAATCACAGCTGTGAGGGAGTCTGTGTGCAAAGCTATTCTTGTGGAGCAGGTGTGTGTTTCCTGTCCCAGCCTCATTCCTTGTCTTTATTGGTAAATTCCTTTAGTGTACTTTTTCTACTTGGTCTGACATGATGTCCTTAAGTATTGGTCATTGTTGCAAAGCAAAGGAACATTTCACAAAAGCAAGTATACGAAGTTGCACGCAGAGGCGGGGGGACGGAAGTAAATGAAAGCAAGCATTAACAGAGAATCTGGAGTCATGTCTTTAGCACGTTTATTTCCTACCAAACGCTCCAAATGTCATAAATATGTGTTGCCCAAGTTGTCCCGGTGATGTCTACCACTCTATGGGCAAAGATGGAGATGCTAAAAACCCTAAGGGAGGGGAATTAACCCATGTGAGACAAATCCAATCTTTAGTCTTGAAATTTGAGCCGATGCATGCAAATGCACAAAAATCAAAGACAGTGGTTGGCATTTCAAATTACCCAAAGCGTTTCTTCAACAATCTCAAAATCTAGGATAATTCAAATGAACATTCTGCAAATGAGCTTCAAAGAAGAGCTGGAATCGCCTTTCCAACATAATAATATTGGAATGCTTGGGTTGGAAGAGGGGCTTGATAGTATTGGCATGGATGAATTCTTAGACACGTTGGTGGTTATTTTCGGCTAATTGTATGGAGGGGAGCACAAATGATTGCACATAAGTACTGCTAGCTCCCCTGCATGCAATGGGGCATACCGAGGACTTAATCCGAGCGTATTCACGTTTACACTTTAGTTGTCCTCTCTGTCTTGAGAAGAAATAAACAGCGCCTGTAAATCAAACTTTATCGTCAACATTGATCAATGGATTCCTGTGGCGGCCACCTGGTTGTAGCGAGGTCCAAAACCAAAATCGAGGCGGATTCCATAGGAATTTGTTTGTTTTATGTCTAAAATGAAATGCACTGACAAGACAGAAGAGGTCAGCATGGTAGAGATCTTATCTCTGCTCCGTGCCACTGCTCCGCTTTGCCACTGCAGCAAAATGGGGCAGAGAGGGAAATGGAGGTGTAAAAGCATTACACCATGCTTTTTTTTTTTTTTTTTTTTTTAACTGTATCAACAGTTTTTACAAAAGAGCACATTTCCTCGTTGGCTTTGTGTTGTTTCTTTGTTGTGTTTCTTTGGGTTGGTTTGCGAGGGCTAGGTCCTTTATTATTTCGCCTTCTAAGAAAGGGAATCCAACTTAAGGCTATGCAGGAAATTTCCCATTGCGATGACTGGTCTTCGACTTAGCCTATTCATCAAGAACATCCACTAGTGATCTTCGTCCAACCTTGAGAACTTTGAATATAGATGGCCAAGATGGATTTCTCTGTTGGCGATTATACCTGGGCGATCGAGAATCAGGTGTTTCAAGCTTTCCATTGTGTCCGGCGTCGCACAAAAGCGGCAAGAATTGGTCTCTGTTTTACCACAAATTCTTAGTACCTCATTTGTTTTCAGGATGTTTAGTCTTGCTCTCAGAAAAGTTGAACAAATTTTCTTGTTTGGAAATTTCAGTAGGTAACTGATGGGCTCATTTATTTTTTGTGCGAAGGGCGGTAAATGAGCTACAGACTTATAGCTCAGCGCTTTCAACTGTGTATTACACCAATCTGTTTCTTTGTGTTTTTTTGCGGTTTTTGTAGGATTGGTCAGGAGTTCCTCTTCTGTGCTTCCGATCTCATCTAGAATTGTCTGGTTTTTGTTAGTCCATGCTTGGAGCATTTTGTTTGAGCCTTTCTCCATTTCTTCATGGATGAGTGCATAGATTTTTTCTTTGGACAATCTTATTTTCCTGTAAAGCATCAGACTGTTGAGGGACACCGTACCTTTGAGCAAGGTAAGACTGAGCTCTCTTCTTATCAGGGCCATTGGAGTGGAGGCTGGGAGACGGAGTAACTTTCTCCAAAGAAAGCCTTCCAGTTTGGGCCAGATGTTTTCCGGGATGTTTGGCATGGCTTCCACTCCGTAAGTGACGGCTGGAACTACTTTCGTCACCATGCTTTTACATGTCCATTTCCTGTTCTGTCTCATTTAAAATGATGCTGTTTGTTCAACATTCTTTGAAGTTACTGCATGCAATTGTGGTGGAAAGACGCCATCAGATTTGTAGTGAACATATGTGTGGCATCGGGATTCCCTTGTGTCCCTGTTTCCATGGGCTGGTACCTTAGTGAAGGGAAGTCAGAGTGTGTGTGTAAAGTCAGGATGGAAGTAATCCCCTGAGGGGTCCAACCATGACCATTGGAGATACCCGGGTGGTGGACACCGGTGTATGCTTGTAAATAGTTACTCTTACTTGAACTGTTAACACTTACCTGCAACATACGTATGACTCCTGAGACTTCATGAGAACATGGAAAACTATAATGATGTGTTGTTTATATAGCTCATAGGAAAGAAAACGGCAATTGAATACAGCCCCACATAGCTGCTACAAGTAAATGGAAGTGCCTGGAAATTTCTAATAGACACAGGGGCCACAGTTAATGTAATGAGTGAAGAGACATATGAATTTCTGAAATTTACTACCAGACTAAAATCACCTGGCCTTACAGGTCACAAACACTGCTTCTGTGCAAAGGGATTTTTGAACTGTCTTGCGCTTACAAAGATAAAGTTGAAAAGCTGTTAATTTACGTGGTGAAAAAGGAGGCACCTGGAGGAAGCATCCTTAGCTTCAAGTCCGCCATGAAAATGGGTCTCGTGCACATCATGTACCAACTAATGTGTGCCTATACTTCAAGTGCCAAGGACATGGTTGTTACGCTATTTCCCTCGCTGTTCAGTGGGTCAGGGAAGCTGAGAGACAAACAGATTAAATAACACATTGATAAGGACATCAAATGGGTATCACAACATTAGAGAAGCATTCCTCGGAACGTCCAGTCTGAGGTAGAGGATGACTACAGTCATTACTGAAGCAGAATATAATTGAACAAGTGAAAGGACTGACACATTGGGTCTCACCAATTGTGCTTGTGCTCAAGAAAGAATATATAGGGAAAATATGTCTCTGTGCAGACATGCGTACACTGAATCAGGCCAAAGAAAGGGAAAGAACATCGTCATCCAGAATAACAGACATGATGCACCACCTGCGAGGCCAAAGTATTCTCAAAATTGGAACTTATCAAAAGATACCATCAGCTCGAACTACATCCCGAGTACTGCTACATCGCCACTTTCACAACAGACTTAGGGCTGTTTAGATACAAAAGATTAGGTTTTGGAGTTTCGTCAGCAGCAGACATTTTTGCAGAATGAAACACACCAAATAATTCAGCACATTCCATATTCGAGGCCACTGAAGGGGCCCACGACAACACATTAAGGAGAGTTTGCATGGCACTTGAAAATGCAAATTTAACACTCAATGTCAACAAATGCAAATTCAGCAAATCAACATTGACATTTTATGGGGCATATCTTTTGAGTGAAGGGCTCCAACCTGATACAATGAAAGGACATGCATTAGTTGTGAGGCCCACCCCGACATCCACATCAACAGTGCATTCATTCCTAGGAATGGCTAGTTACCGCACAAGATATAGCCAGGATTTTGCTTCGGTCAGCATGCCCTTGCGAATGCTAACAGGGAAAGGGAAAGGGAAGAGTTCCACTGGTCTCCTGAGTGTGAGGCTGCTTTCAAGAAAATAAAGTCCCGCATTTCGTCAGCTGCATGCATGGCATACTACGACTTTTAGTATTAGGGACCATGCTCGCACAATTCAAGTGAGGGTCTCAATCACTCAAACGCCTAGTTTCATATGCCCGCAGACGTCTTTCCACCATGGAGTGCGCCTATTCACAGCTGAAAAAGGAGAGTGGTGTGGGCATGTGAACATTACCACTTGTTCTTATTTGGGAAAATGTTCACAATTATGGTGGATTATAAAGCTCTCACCATCGCCTATGGGAAGCCAAATGCAATAATACCACCACGCATTGCACGCTGGGGTTTATGTCTGCAGGAATACTGTTTTGACATCATAAATAAGACAGTGAAAGAGAACAAGCCTGCTGATTTTCTTTCTAGGTTTCCACTGCCCGAGGTGGAGGATGTGCAAACGTCAAAAGCAGATCAATTCATCAATTGCCTCATCAGCACTGCACGTCCAAAAGCCCTGAAAATGCATCAAGTAATAAAGGAGTCGTGCAGGGATGCCCTTCTATCAGAAGTAAAAAAGAGGGTACTGACAGGCAGATGGTGCGACTCTATCGATGCCGGGAAAGAACTTTCTAAGGAACAGCAGAAGATGATGAAAACATTTGCTCTCCTGAAAGACGAACTGTCCGTATCCTCGCACGGTTTACTGTGAAAGGAAAATAGAGTTGTCATTCCCCTCTCACTGCAAGATCGAGTAATGGAGCTTGCACATGTGGGGGCGAGGGGCATAGTGTTCACAAAAAGACGACTACCTACAAAACTAGGGTTTCCCAAAATGAGGCCAGGATACAGAAGACACTAGAAACGTGCCTCATTTGTAAATCAGACAGTGATCACACACATTTCCAGAACCCCTGAGGATGACGCATTTGCCTTTAAAAGTTTGGTGTGAGGTGGCCATTCATTTTATTTGGATCACTATCAAATGGCATGTATGTGCTGGCAGCAATTGATGAGATGTTGAGTTATCCAGAGCGACATCTGTTGTCTAACAAAAATGCCCATGCCAGCATTCCTGCACTTAACAAGATGTTTGCAGACTATGGAGTTCCCACTAGTGTGAAGTCTGAAAATGGTCCTCCGTTTAGTGAATGAGACTTTGCCATGTTCGCTGAACATCTTGGATTCCAACACAGGAAGATCACCCCCTGTGGCTACAAGCCAATGGTACTGTGGTACATTTCATGGCCAACATTAAACATAAGTCAAAGGTCTGCACCATCACGAATGGGTCATTTCTGTAAGCTATCTCTACTCTCTTAAGAGACTATCGGAACACACTACATAGCATCACAGGCGTGTAACCCTCAGAACGTATGTTTAACTGAAAGTTCTGGACCTGTTAACCACAGGCACCTGGAAAGAGTGGAGATTTTGAAGTGACTCAGCAAGCCAGAGATTTGGAGGAAACCAATAAACGAAAGATGAAGTCCTACGATGATGATAGACGAAGGGCTAGAGTGTCAGACATTCAAGAAGATGGCATGGTTCTTGTGCGACAGAACCAGTCTCATAAGGACCTACCAGCTTTCGATTCCAGCCCCTTGCATGTAACAGACGTAAAAGGATCCATGGTCTCTGCTGAGGATAAAGATCATACCATTACTCGAAAATCGCCTTTCTCCAGGAATCTTGGAAAGGACACTGACCCCCCCCCACTCCCCCCCCACGTTTCCTGAACAAGAACATGACTGCTCTTTGGGGTGGATTGAAGAAATTGCGTGATGTATCATGTGTTGATTTAAGTGAGGGGGAGATGTAATGTTCCAGTTGCGACATTTGCTAGTCCTGTTTCCCCGTTTGTGGTTGTAGTGCAGGAAACAGATGGTCGGATGAGCAGCAGAGTTAGTGATGATATGGAGATTGAATAAAGTAGTCGTGATTCTCAAACACTCCATGTGAGCCTGTATTATTTGGGTCACTGGTACTGCCCCGCGTGTGCTTATAAAGCACTAGTGCAGAACATTACACATTGTGCTGTCATTGCTTCCTGGCAGGTAGGTGGTGGTAAAGTCACCCATTTAAAATGGTGAACTATGCACACCGCATAGTGAGAACCGAGTGTAGAGACAGTGTGAATGCAACATGCCAACCTGGTCTGACATGGTGGGAGTTGGATACAGTCTTCCCTGTGTCCGTGAAGCAGAGTTCAATTGAAGCCAGGAGAGGGGTCCAGGGGTGGGAAAGATCCAGGTCAAGTCCATGAAGAGGTCGTTTGGCTCAGAGGAGCTCTGCTAGTGAGGAGTCCTACAGTGTTATGGTGACGTCACGTCCTTCTCTTCACAGTGCGTAGTGCCACCTGACATTGGGAGGCTGCGTCAGTTGCAACAAGTTCCAGCAAGACTCGAAGGATGGACCTTGCGGCACGTGACGAGTCAGAAATGTTCCAGGGAGAAAAGACAGGTTATTTCGGAAAAAATAATCTTCATTCTTTTCTAGCTCTGGCTTTCAACCCCGATCTGCCTGGAACTATCCACCATTTTCACACTACAACCACCAGGGCATGGATCCTTGTTCCACCTCGCCTGGTGTGCTACATCATCTCCATGCCTCAACTACTGGATAACAAAACTTTTGAGGTAGGTCATTATTGTTCTTTGTCAATTTGCATATTCGGTCGATTCCCATGTGCCTGTGTCCTTCTGTGTTAATTAATCGGTGGTTCCAGCATGTTGCCTTTCCATTTGCTAGTTTTCTGAAAACAGGAAAGAAAGAACCAGAGTTAATTATGTGGCTTAGAATGGCTCTCCAGGGCGTGAGATATGAGGGTTGAATTGTCTAGGTGAAGGATGGCACTGCTATTAGCGCAGAGCCTAAAAAGACAATGTGCAGTTCACCCTTCATACCTCATGTTATGTGAAGGGCAAACAGCACAACACTTCTGCTGCCTCAAGGTTGCCTCAAATCTGTTATGGCATGGTACATGAGAGACGGTACTCTTTTATTATCTGAGCATCCTTGAACAAATGCTCTGATTGGCACAGGCAATCATCAAGGGGGATTTCTGGGGAACTCTGGGCACTATAAGACCATATTTGCTCAGAATTCATCCTCTCAGACAAATCGGGGTGATCATCATTTCCATGAGTCCTGCTCCCTTCGCTGCGTCTTTCCTCCTCTGCGCATTGGTGGCTTTTGACCGCTCCTCACATCAGCCTGCATCGTTTCTCCATGGCTGAGGTGGGAGAGCTATTTGGTCCCCCTGTGTCCACCTCCTTCCTGCGTGTGATAGGGCAGCAGAAGATGCTGTTGCACGTTTCACCTCACGTCGTAGCGTCCTACAGCCCGGTCATATTACCATGGTTGTGTGCTGCAGTCGGGACGCTGTGGGAGACCTCTCCTCCCTTTTTTAAAATGTTCTTATCTACCCATGCTCTCATGGGTGCTAAAAGCCCTAGCACCGGGTTAGAGGGGAGGAGAATAGAATTCCCCAGCATTAGGTGCCAACACCCCTCCTTAACACCCTTGCTTTGCTTGGGATGTTAGATCCATCTTCCAGTAACCTAATGTCCGGAAATTCGTGCTCTTGCCGGGTGCTCAGGCTTAATTATCTCACGTTTTGTATCATGGTCCAGCTTCTGGGTGGAAGAGGTCATATTGGAGAGATTGTAGCGTGCAGGAAATGTATCGCCACTAACAAGTCATACTAAAAACTCACCGTTCTGCATACGCACCTTCAAACTCTGAACTACAAACACAACCACTCCTCACCACAATCTGTGCACACTTCACAACACCTGACATGAAACAAACCACACACAATCACACATCAACACCACAAGACGGCTATCAACCGAAAACGCACCAAAGCTCAGCGACCGGTTTCTCTGAACTGAAGCTGCCAACAGTACATCAAAGCTCTCTTGATCTTCTCCTGCTCAGTTCCACTAACAAACCCAGCAACCCTCCTTCCATTGCAGATCAGCCAGAGCGGCAAGCGACCACGCCAGTGTCAATAGCGCGCAGTACAAGACCCATTAACATGAACGTTAACATTAATGCTAGAGATGGCGGGAGTGCATGCAGGTGTGGTTTCCGATACTTGGTTTATTTGCATTCTGCGCTATTACCTCTAGCCACTTGGGCTTAAGCACCCACGGAAAGGGATTCATTGAGGCTGAGGATACTGATAGCTAAAGTTCTACACGGCAATGGCAGCTCCACCCAGAAGCTATAACTTTCCCCGTAGCTTCTCGCACAGACTGGTTACATGCACCAATCCTCTCCCCCTGTCTCTCTATGTGTCCTAAGCTTGCCTCACTGTACCTCTGCCCGTAGCTAGCTTTCCACATTGTCTATGCCCCACATCTCCTCCACTCTCTGTGGGCGTGCCATGACCTGCCCCAATCTCTTGAAAATGCATGCCAGAAGCTAAAACCCACCACACTGCAAGTACATGTGCCAGAACCTCCCAGGTTTGTTGGTTTTCATTTCGATCCATATTGCATCCGCTTTACACTGATGCAGCTCAATTCTCGATCAGCGGTTACACCTGGGAAAAGACGATTGAGCGCAAAATATATTGCAACAATGTATCTTTTGCTCTGGGAAAAATGTTGGCAATTGCACTGCCCAAGTACAATAATTCTGTAATATGATATGATGAGTCATTTATAACGTGCCTGTACACAAGTGTTTCTAGGTGCGACAAGACAAGGTAGAGAGACATAGGGGGGGACGAAACAAACGATCTTACTAGGCCTTGTGTCATTCAGATTGTGCAAGTCAAGGGTCCCCATACTCCATCCCTTCAATCACTTTTCAACAAAATCACTTGTGTAAATCCGGCCCAATGTCTTTTAAGGTTTTCCATAGGCCTCATTGCGGACGTCCTCGTAACACTGAATCTGCCGTCTGATATCACATTACAAGTCCCGGCAGCCCGGGATATCAGGTGGCGGATTCGGGAAGTCCCCATTCCCGTGGGGTCCGATACGGTAATGGCTTCACGGAAACACCAGCACTGTTGTTAACAGTGGCGGTGCTTCCGTGAAAACTCTGCCATCCGGGGCCTTTGCGCAATGGCCCGGGAAGACATAGTTGGTGTGGCCGTCCGGAAAGGGTGCCGGTATGGTGCAACCGACACCCTTATTTCCGGACCACCACACTAAGAATGAGGCCCCATGTCAACTGTCTAACAAGTGAAACGAAAATGGAGAAACATTTCATTTTCACACAAAGGTGACATTTTCAGAATTGTGTCATGACAATGTTATTGGACAAGATTAGAGTGCTTCATTGAGCAGAATCCATGTAATACCCTCAGGGCCTGATTAACAGAAGTGTTTATTAATGGTACCATCCCATTGAAAACACAGTGAATCAGGCCCTCAGTATCTTTCCAGCTGTAAGACAGAAAATACAATACGGGTCTCACATTATTCTGTTCCCTCCTAGAACATATATAGATGTTTGCCAGAGATTGACAGTAATTAGTTGGGGGGTTCATTTTGGAAGTCTCCGGGGCATGAGTGAAGCTGGAAAAGAGGTGTTACTTCTGTATTAAGGGGAGGGGAGAACTAGAAGGTCGGGGAGAGTTTCATTTAACATGTACACAGGAGCGTGTACAATGGCTGGATGCCTGTGGGGTCCGCCTGCTTCATGCTGGTGCATAAAGACGCGGGAGCATTTGTATGGCAGAGAGGAAGGGTGCAACGGAAATGCAAGTTGCGTTCCGCCCCTCCTCTCCGCCATACAAATAATTGAAAATGAGCCGTAGCGTGATTAAAAGGCATAAAAGCCTGGCTTAATGCTTTTGCACCTTGCAATGACGTTATGGCTCGATGGAAAATTAGCCTCTCCCTGTCATGCGTGCATGGCAGGTGGCGTATACTCATTCTGCACTGCAGGGCGAAAAAGAATGGTGTAAAAATACCACTCTGCAGTGCAAATAACGAAAATTGTTTCAGCATAAGTGCAAACTTAAGCAATGCCCTCCGGGCAATTAATGCTCTTTCCAAGGAGCTCATGACAATTAAATAGGTCCTAAATGAAGAAACGTCCTCATAAGCAGGCTGTCTATGAGGCTCATTTTCTACCAAAGTGGAGCGTCGAAAGAAAGCGTAAAATCCTTTTATGCTCCACTTCATATTACAGCTGTCCTGAGGCAAAGGAGGGGTCTCCTCCATCTCAGGAGAGCGCTTTATTTTACGCCTGCATAACATTTTCATGCAGGTGTAACACTAATGGATTGCAATGGACTACACCTCACATTAGCACCTGCTAACCAGTATTTGGTGTCCATTATAAAACACAATCTACAAAGCGTGTTCGCATGTAGTGTTTTATTTGATATGATAGGGTATTTATAACGCACTTAATACCCAGAGGCTTCTAAGCGCGGACCCGGGGATCAAACCTGTGTTGCTCCATGTCCTCTTGCTTCTAAGGCGAGCACGTTGCTGCTGAGCTATCCTCCCAAGACTCACTCAAAGAGGAGAGTAAAAGTAACGAGTAAAAGCGATTTTGGTTTGCGTTGGTCTTTCCTTTTGCACTTTACTTTGAGAGTCTTGACACTTGCATATAGGCGAGCAGCAAGACTTAAGTGCAAGTGTTCAGGGGCCTCTGCATGAAGACCTTTTACATGTGCAGGAAAGACACTTAAAGGGCTCAAATGAATTGCGGTTATCGGGTTGGCTGGCGCCCAGGCACCTGCCCAGTGATGCGATGTTTACGGCACATGGACACAGTAACTACATCCACACTGGTGAAGAAAATGTCCGGGAGCAGGGTCCACGCCACTTAAGTTGGATACAGAGAGTTCTTCACATCAAAGGCCTGCTCCACACCTACTGCATGGTATCCAACGTTTACCCACTGCTCTTTGATCTCCCATGAAAGCTTTCTATCAAAGAAAAATGAAGCGTCCATTTGTCCTGACTCGGGTCTTTGTTTCATTATTGTGGTTGAACTTGGGCTTTGGAGGACCCGCTCGAGCTAAAGGAAGTTCGTGCCTTGGAACTTTAAGGACACACGTTCGCAGAGTGGCGTGCAGGTTGGAGTCACTTCCTTAGCAACAGCGCATCGTTTGTAAATACTGGGGCAAGGAAGGGAATCCATGGGCGACTCGTGGCGGGAAGATTCCAGAACATAAAGAGATTCTCCAGGATCATGCGGGTTCTCCCGATTTCTGCTTGGTCTCTTTTTAAAAACCGAATTATATGTGGAGTCTGTGGCAACAGGCACTTTAAGTTAAGTGACCCTCTGAGATCTTTATGTAGCTTGCGCGTGCAGTGCCAACGTAGGTTTCCACCCTGGCGAGGGCATCTCAGCCTTTGACGCATGAGAGGTCGATGAAATGAGCGCCATTTACTTAGGTTATAAAGACAATCTATATTAATGGTGACAATTATTATCTATCATTATATCATAATATCTGAGCAACCGAGCATCATGACAGATCCCGAACCAACCTAGGGCGGTTTGGGGACAGGTGGGGGTTTTGTCCCAAGAGAATTGCGAGAGCAGGAATGTTTCTGCATGTTAACGCTGTTGGGTATTAAATGCCTTTTAATTAAACTGCTTAACGTGTTTTATTGTAAATTAACAAGGGGGTCCTGCGAGTCCCTCTTTGTCCTGCCCTGGGGCAGTCCAGCACCGAAATGCTAGGCAATTCTCCTCTGAACAAGAGTACCAACAGCAACCCCAGACACGTGTTTCAGTCTGGTTGGACCTCATCAGTAGGGTGGATCTGTGCCTCTCAAAGAAAAGTGAGCAAGGGGTCCACATCTGGATTCCCCTAGTAACTTAGGGTGAGACCCAAAGTTACTTAAATATGCAAATTAACAAGGGAGGTCCTGGGAGTCCCTCTGCCAGACATTAGTCCTGGTTACGAGAGACTTACCCAGAGTCTTTAGCTCACTATCTTTCACAGAGAAGAAATATCCCAAACATATCAGTCTTTATCCTGCCCTGGGGCAGTCCAGCACGAAATGCTAGGCAATTCTCCTCTGAACAAGAGTACCAACAGAAACCCCAGACACGTGTTTCAGTCTGGTTGGACCTCATCAGTAGGGTGGATCTGTGCCTCTCAAAGAATAGTGAGCAAGGGGTCCACATCTGGATTCCCCTAGTAACTTAGGGTGAGACCCAAAGTTACTTAAATATGCAAATTAACAAGGGAGGTCCTGGGAGTCCCTCTGCCAGACATTAGTCCTGGTTACGAGAGACTTACCCAGAGTCTTTAGCTCACTATCTTTCACAGAGAAGAAATATCCCAAACATATCAGTCTTTGTCCTGCCCTGGGGCAGTCCAGCACTGAAATGCTAGGCAATCTGTTTAATAGGGTGTTTTCCAACGAAGCATATGCTCCATGTATTCCATCGTAAAAACAACTGGAAGAGCAATAGGGCATATATTGACTGGAATGATGCTGCTGCTGCTGATCATGATGGTGTGACCACATGTTATATGGCGTCAACCACCCGTTCCAAGGGCTGGAATGGGTGGTAACGGCCGGGGCCCGAGTTAAAGATCCGAGCAAAGCGAGGGCTTTTAACAAGTACCCCGGGATGTGGGAATGGAAGCTAACATTGGGAGATTCCGCCTGCATTCCTAGTCTCCTGATTGGCTGGCTCCCTCGCAGAGGGTGCTAATAAGCAATAAAGTACCAACCTGCTGTATGGGAGGATCCGTTTCTCAACTCCAAGTTATGAAATCGATGATAGAACATTCAGAACTAATGCCTAAAATCGCATCCTTCCTTAATGACCCGATCTTTACCGTAAATGTCCCAATTCTGTTGAAATCCACATACATCAGACCTCTGTTCAAATTTGCAAAGCTGATCCACATGGCTCAGCTATCTACCACCCAATCTCAAACATTCCTTTCATTGGGAAGCTACTGGAATAATGCACATGTGGTCAGCTCCGGGACTTCATCGAAACAAACAACCTACTGAATGAGGTACAGCGTGGCTTTAGACCATCAGAATCAGGTCTTTGTTCAATCTGGGACACACGTAAAAAGAACGCAGATGAAAATTCTGAAATCACACTCACCCTTCTGGACAACATCAGTCGGCAGATCCTTATCAAAAGACAGGAAGACATTTAAATTAAAGGAACATATCTACGCTGGACCCCCTCCTTACTTACAGATAAAACCCAAACCACCACCATGGACCCCTACAAATCCCAGCCACGCCTGTTGACTGAAGAGTACCTGAAGGATCCACACCATCTCCCCTTCTATTCAGCATCTGCATGACATCCCCTACTGGACCCCATCAACCATTCTGGCATCACCTGCTACATTTACTAACACACAAACAATCTACAAACTTGACAACACACTGCCAACAAACCCTCCAGATAATAAAACATGCCTTGCACACATGAACGCATGCAGTGCTTTAAGTGGGGTGGTAAATTGAGGTAGTATAAGTGCTTAGGACACACCCCCCAACAAGAGGCCCCCCAGCCCTTGCCTTCCAGGAGCCACGGTTAAAGAATTGCCCGTGGGGGTTGCTGACGCTCCCAGGCAATTCTTTAACCACACGGTTCCTTGAATGCAATGGGCTGCCTGCTACATGATGTCTCTTTATTCCAAAACCGGAGTAGGGCTGGGTTGGACAGCCTCTCCATTCGTTTCTAGGGGAAGCGCAAACACGCATTGGAAGCCCTTTAACCAAGCTTCCTACTCCATGTTAGCTCTTTACAAAGAAACAAAAGGAGAGGCTGGCCAACCCAGCCCTCCTCCTGTTTCGGAATAAAGAGATATCACGCAGCAGGTTTAGCCGAAGCATTGCTCGGTTGCAGGGCTGACTTCAGGTGTCAGCATTTACGGACTAGAAAAAAGAAAAGGTGATGCCTTTTCTTTTTTTTAATCTGAAAGGCTGTCACCTGCAGGCAGCCGTGTAACCATGCAGTGCTCGGCTAAACGGCAACCTGAGAGGTCGGCATGGCTGGGGCTAGTCGGGCTGAGCCTCAGCAGGGTCCCGGCTTGGAAGCCCAACTGAGAGACTGCCGGGGCCTGACCCCCGGCTAGCCTTGGAACACTTTAAGCCCTGGACGCATGAATGAAAGCAAACAGACTAAAATGGAACCCTTTCAAAATACAACTGGTGCTCTGCAGTCCAGCAACCTCCAACACCACCTCAATCTCTTGACCAAATAAGATAGGTGCATGCCCAGTATCGTCCTCCACGGTAAGAAATCTGGGGCCTACAATGCACATTACCATCACACCTAAATCACAGGTCAGAGCCATAGTCCAAAACTGCGTTGTCCAACTGCGCACTCTATGCCATATCACACCCTACCTAACATTCACCCACAGAACCATGGTTATGCTATCTCTAGTACTATCAAGACTAGACTTCCCTAACAGCCTCTATCTTGGACTCCCAGACTACCTCAGGAGAAAACTACAAAAGGTCCAAAATGCAGCAGCCAGACTACTCTTCGAGATGAAATAGATTGAACATATCACGTAAGCAGTACCTACACACCAATGGCTACACATCCAGAAAAGGTATATTATCAAAACCCTGTGCATCGCCCATCATTCCTACCATGTAAAGGGCTTGTTATCCTTCAAAACAAAGTCATGGCATTACACCCTCTCCAGAACACGAAGGTCCAGTAACACTGCATTAGCCCTAGTCCCTAACTTCACTATGAAATGACAAGAAGGATCAGCCTTCCCCCTATTGCCACAAAACTCTGGAACACCCTATCTAAGCATTTCTGCCTGGAAGAAAACCAGCTCAAGACATGGCTCTTCAACGAAACAAACTGGAAGCAACAGCAGCAAACTCTCAACTAACTCCTCACTGCTAAAATCTAGGAACCTAACACTTCACTCACTCCCCATCAGACGACACACCAGGTCTAGTGCGCTTAAAAGACTCCTACCCTATCAATTTTCTATCAACAACCACATCAATCGATGCTCATCAACCAGGGGGCTGCCCTTAACGCTGAACTGTGTACGCACACACCCCTCTCCAAAGAACAAAGAGTTTTCATAATGGCATACAGTTAAAAACGACTTCGAACTCATCAACACCACAGGATTTCCGCATCGGCTTTCCCGCTATCTGATTAACACGCTGCACACCTGCACCCATTTTTTGTTAAAGAGCCATATGCAGTGAGTCAAAAATCATTGGCAGAAGGGGATATATAAGACACTTATATTATTTTACTAAGAGAACCCACCAAGCAATCAACGGTTCCCTGCAGTAACTCGGGCGCTGCGCAGCCTTGGAGGGCGGGGCGACACGATGTGGTGGAGAGCTCCCGTTGCCGAGATATAAAGCTGATTACAGTTAATTTCCACAGCGACTCATTGGGTGGGAGGAGTCAGACTATGTTCGCCCCTTAATCTGTCAGGCGTACCCGCAGTTTTACAGGTCTGGTATTACCTTTACCAAGCACGCGTGGAATCTCTGTGTCACGACGGTTGGTTCTTAAGTGAAAGCACCACTACATCTTCTTCGCCAAAGCAGCTAGATTGTATTGTTTTTATAAGATAATGTCCATGTATTAAGAATTTTGATATATAGTGCTGGAACCATGAACTTTAGAAACCTCAATTTCCAATTTTTACTTTGGTTTGACACACTAAATACTGTCCTCATAACGGCAGAGTTTGAGGCATAGGCTGTTGGGTGCTTCTGAACTGTACAATACTCTGGACTGCACTATTGCACTTTGTAGTTAGAACAGCATTTGTTTGGTAATGTGGACCCTATGTGCTTGACTTACAATAACAAATAGGGGCTTCAAATCAAATTGGGGTCTTGTGCAGTGTGTTGAGGCTATTTTACCATCAAAACAATATTATTCTTTCCTCCTTCTTGATCTCTGATTCAGTCACAGTTGGGTCTAAAAGGAGAGGTGACGGAGGTTCTGTGCGATGGCGCAAAGAAAGGCCACAACAGACCCTCACACAGTAAAATTAGCATAAAAGTCAGAACAATACACCAAACCTATAAGCGTAATGAATGTGCTCATAAAGAAATTACAAGCCCCTTCAAGGATCTGGATAACCCATAGGGTATGTAAAGTATGCCAGAGGACCGGGTGTTCGCACCACAAAATCACAGCTTAGCAGAGTACCCAGGGCCCATCGAACCCTCCCCTGGCAACGACAGAGGACTCAGCCATGTGGCAAGTAAGAACTGTCCTTTATTTTCCAAAGAGACAGGCATCATACAGGAAATTACAGAATCTGCAGCAATCACAGCTCCTGATCCTGTGTCACAAGCCTTTATCCCGTTGTGACATCACAATTCCCAATCCTTCCAAAAAACCTAAGAACCTAAGAACCGAACCCATTACGTAGCTTGGGTAATAACACCTATAGAGATCCCCTATATGAGTTGTTAGATTGGTCTTCCCGTGTCAGGTGAGTTCGCCTGAGACTTCCCCAAAAACGATCTATTACATTGTTGCAAGGTCGCAGGACTACCATTGGCCCTTGCATTCTCACACACCAACCCAAGATTTGAGCACCGCAATTCAATGGAGCGGGTCTCCCCAGGCCCGGGCCAGTGTTCTGTTCACAGTGCTCAGCGGACCTTTTCAAGGTAATACAAAAGACTGCATGTTCCCATTGTTGCCACTAATATAACCACCTAGCCTGGTCGAGTGCCTGCCGATTGCAATGTTTGGTGGACAACACATGTATCAATTCTGTCTGTCTTTGCTGGGAATGGCTCTGCTTCTCACCACGAGTATAAGGCTATTGTTCAGCGTGGCTGAGTCACGATGGTGAGGACCACAAAATTGGACTTTTTGGTCTGCAATTATTGAGAATTTTATTCTGTTATTTTGCAGGTGGCTCCCTGCCCCGGTAGCCAGTAATTGTCCACCTGTCCTTATCCTTGGCTGCGAGCACTGGTTCTGTGCTTCACACTGTAGAATCTGCATCTCTTCTTCCCTTCTTCTGAGGCCCATGACTTCATGTGAATTCATTACCCTCAGTCTATGGTCTCCTTATATATATATATTATATTATTTTCTTTAGAGGTTAGTAGTACTTTAGCCCCTCCAGGTTCCTTTTACGTCCCAGTAGCTCCATATGGTTAGTTGCAATAAGCAGTTGCAAGCTTTGTGACTAACGCTGCTATGTTGTGTTGTCACTAATGACATCAGCATGGATGGAGGTTTACCATTAGTCAACCTGGTCCAGTGACGAGGCCCCTGTATCTGCGAAGACATCAACTGGATAGGGTTTGAACGGTTATCTAAGAGAATATCTGTTCCCATACGTGGAATACACTAGCCCCCCCGTAGGGGTTGGCCAAACAGCAACTAGCATCTCTCGTTTCTCATCCTTCTGGCTGACATGCGCATAGGGTACACACGGGCCATCCCGGGGACCCTCTCTTCAAGTAGTTCTCTAGACCCTCTCGGGCAACCTCGAAAGCCAAAAACCAGCACTGGGAACTGCATCACACTTGACCAAAGAACTTTTATCCATTAGTCCTGACAATTCACAAGTTGGAGGGGGGCCTATTAGTTCTGACCAGACAGTGAGGAAAGGGAATATAGTACACTAACAATACTGAATAAGAGCACAAAGGTAAACCTATCTGCCCTGCTAGATATCGGGGAAAAGTTAGTTGATTTTGAGGTCCCAAAAAACTTTGTGCAAATTGGCGGGAACAATTACACTCTACCGCATGAACTACACAAAAACGGGGTTGAGAAAGCAGCTCAAGACATGACTAAGATGAGCTATCTCTTTGAGATTACTATCACAAACATATTCAAGGCTTTTGCAGATGAAGGAATTGCTGATACAGCAGCCGCAGAGGCATTGAATACCCCATTGGAGCACACTTACAAAAGAGGGAGATGATACAGGCCAAGAGGCATGAAAGAGCAGTGAGGCATTTGTCTGCCCTGTAGAAAGAGGGAAGGAGGGGGCATGGAGCGATTATTAATTTGGGGAGCCAGGAGAAGGGTGATATTTGCCATAGCTGCACTAGATTATGGTCATATGTAAAGGATCTGAAGAAAGCCTGCCCTTTGCGTTTAAGGAATTGAAACATATTGTAAGCATATTCAGCCAGAACTGACTCGAACCTGCAATAAACATGGGGAAGAGCCAAAAGAGGGAGAGGATATTAGGCCTAATCCTGTAAATTTGAGTTGCCCACTCACCAAGAATATATCAAGGGTAGTAGACTCCTTTGTAGCAGCTAACTGTCCGGGGGGAGAAAGAAGTGATTTCACCAGCAAGAGGAAGGAGGTGAGAGGGATCCACAATGCAAAATGAGTTACCATGGAGAAGAAAGGAATTTGGCTGAAGAAATTCCAGTTAGAGAACCACCGACTTCCCCGGGCATAGCAACAAAGATTAATTTGCGGGACACATTGAACAGAAAATATGTGTATGCTCGGTGAATTTGCCAAAATTCAGTAGCCCCCACTAAAAATCATGGGACAGGCTTTGGATTCACTGGCTAAGGTCCAGAAGGGGATGCTGTACAGTTATCAGGGAAGACCTAATGGCATTTGACTAAAATGGACAGAGGAACCTTTAGTAAATGGTTTACTCTAAATTGATCTAAGAACATACCCCCCTCTGTGACCTAAATATATTAATAAACGCATTCCCTCCATACCACATCATGGCAACCATCATAAATGCTAACAATACATTGAGGCAAGAGTGCAGTCAACAACCCCTATCGTAAAGGAACAGGGAGAGTAGAACCCGAGGAGAAGGCAACACCCACTCAATTCCAGGAGAAGGTAGCAGTGTGGAGATATGGGTGAACCAACATGGGGAAAGACGGCATACTACCCATCAATCGAGAGGGTGTTACACACAAGAAGCAGCAAGTTCTCCCCCCTTAGAGAAGAATGAAAGGAATAATGTTGCAGAGGGTGTCGGGATCCTGGGACCAGTCCCCCTCCCATCAAGTCCATGACAAGACAGAAGACCAGAAGAGCCCACAACCACCCATTCTATTTCGGACGAATCCCAAATGCATCAATGATTGACAAATACACTGAGAGGTACCCTCTCAGTCAGCCATACAGCCCAGGTGTGGTAAAAATATATCCATGTGTGAGTGAAGAGCCGAATACTATGGTCAGACTCCTATATGGACAGCCTGGACTAAGCAACAAGAAGCCATGTTGCTGACGTCGTTAGAGACACCATGACATAGCAGCATTAGACATGAAGCACATGTGCAGTCCGCATTGCACTACATAAACCCACACCCAAATACATAAAGAACATGAGTGCACAGTTCTATAGTTAGAGGACAGATACACATACATACTGTCTTCCTTTTATTATTTTGTCATTAGCCAAATGCAGTAACGCAAAAACCGCAAGGCACAAGAGATCCTGAGCAAGCTTGCTGATGAATAAAGCCAATAGTCACGTGGACGTACAGGAGAGCATATGGAACCTGATCAAACCACATATAGCTAACGCATAGCCGATTCAGGCTGGACAGAGAGCAAGACGTGTGAGACAAGACCCACAGCCAAGGTCCAGAGATGCGATAGGACATTCCAATCCCCAGATAACAAAGGGACCAGCTGCAGGGAAACAAAATAAATCCTCATAATTAGGAGCCGTAGAGCTCAATTTTGTGGTCTCTAAACACGTGGTACAGCCGAGTGAAACCATCGACTGTGATCAGTGGTGAGAAAGAGGAGTCTATCCCAAGCAGCCAGACACAGGCTGCAACTAGTGGGCAACAAGTGTTGCAACGAGCGGGACATGGTGTAATAGGCAAAGGTGCTGTACACAAGTTATAATACAGACACATAATTGTTCACATCACCTGGAAAAGGTGCACAGTGAGCTGAGTACCATATCGGATCCCAGGCCTGGCCAATCATAGTTTTTCTAGCCAATCATAGTTTAGCACTGCAGGGGTGGGTAGCAATGGGCAACAACCAATGGTAGGCCCCTACTCTGCAACAATATATTAGTTATTAAATTATCGAAGGCACAGCCCATTCACCTGACATGTGAGAGTCAGTAGAATAACACATATATGTACCCATATGGGTTATTAGACTTCTGACGGCCAATCCCACACAGCAATAGTTTTTTTGAGAACGGCCCAAGTAATGACGTAGTAGTGACGCAGTTTTACACTAAAACTACTGGCCTGCGAGCCAGGAGACACTGAGACATACTGGAATTCACCTGAGTTCTTGTATCGTTGTATCGATCTCAGTTGGGTTTGTTTGTAATAAACCGCAGTTATAACTTGCCGTTGACTGAGTGCTCCGTGTATACTGGCGGAGCAAGTTGGGCCCTCCAAGTCCACGGACTTCCAGCATTGCTCTGATGGGCAGCACACCTTGAGTGCTTGAGTCCAGGGTGTCTCATTAACACTGAGGAATCTATGGCACTAGAGGTGTATATTCTGTCATGGAATATTGCAGGGCTAGCAAAAAATATGCCAGACAATGATTGGATGGAATTTGTTAGATCCCCTCAGATTGTATGCCTTCAAGAGACATGAGCTATAAGAACGTTTGATATACAGGGATATGCTACATTCAGTGTCCAAGAACACAAAGGACCAGAAGGGGGACTGAGTTGGGGTTTATTAGTCTGGATAGATGCCTCTCCTAAGCTGACGGCTGTTATAACAAATATTGCAATTAAAGATATATTGGAACTTCATTCAACACTGGCTGATCGGCAAGAATGTTTATAAATAAATGTTTATAATCGACCATTAAAACTGAATGTAATGACTATTCTTTCCCAATTACAAACTAGTACAGAATCTTGGAGGAGCACTCGCCCACAAGATACCAACATTATTTTGGCTGGGAAATGTAATCTGCAATATGAGCCCTTACAGCTGACAATAGGGCCATTTGAGGAGGAAGATAGGGCTTGTGATGTACCGACCTGGCAGCGGCACTACCTAAAGACAAAATAAACATCCTATAGAGTGTGCGCAAATATTTGCTTCCCTCATCCTTACGCGTTGTAACGGTAGAGGTTACGGCGACCAACCGCCCGAGCCTACTTATGTCAGCAAGGGCCATCAAAGCCATATTGATTATATATGAATTAGCCTTGCGATGTGGGCTGATGTAAAAAGCTTCTAGCTTATAGAGGCATGAGAGTGAGCATCGCCCATTCGAATTGATGCTGGAGGTAGGTGTACATAAGGTGGCAGCAGCACCCAGTAAGGGCGGCAACGCACCACTCCTTACTGCAGGGTAAAATAGGCACGCGGTCAAAGGGGAAGCAATTGACAAGGAATTTGGCTCTACCCAATCTTTACGAAAGAATACCGCCACTATATGCAACACTTGTGTATGAGCACGATATAAATAAAATATCATATCATATCACTATTGGAAATTATGCTTGGTGAGATACGCCTACAAAACGTGGAGTTGTCCAACTACATGGGGAGGGAGCGACACGGATAGCACCATTGTTTGTAAAATCAAGAGCAAACATTAATAAAAAAACAGTAAAAAGGATCCCATGGTTCGATAAAGAATGACGAGAAGCCAAACAGCACTTATTGGTTCAGGTAAGAGATGGATCGGGGAAGGATATCCTAGCAGTCCAAGTGGCCAGAGGAAGGTACAAAGAATTACTGGAAAAAAATGGAGAAGTAATACTCTGAGCTACTCTGGGAGAAACTATTAGCAACCATAAAGGAGAAAGACGGGGCTCAATTCAGGAGTCTAATTAGTGAAGGGCAAACAGAGGACTCGGCCATGATTATATACCAGAATCTATCTGGTAGGAGGAAAGATTTTCGCGACAGCTATATTTGCCCATATAGAGGACGGAGTACACGAAACTGGACCAATTAATCACATACAAGCTGGATTCCAATCTGGACCAATGCGTTTGCGTGCAGCTTCTAGTCGATAAATACGTACATCTGAGAAAAATGGTGTGGATCTGCATACAGCCTTTGACTGCATTCTGCGTGACACTCTGTGGAATATCCTCAAAGCCCTAGGAATACACTTCAATTCCTAGAAGCAATCTTGATTTGATGCACTCATAATGAGGCAATAATAAGATGGAGCACAAACAGTGAACTTTCTAGATCCAAAAGGAAGTTTGCCAAGGCTATGTTCTAGCCCCTAAGCTGTTTTGTATATTTATTAATTACGTAATAAGGCATATCATGGCAACACCGACAGATGCACCAATTCTGGGGAAGACAAATACATTTGTTCACCGATGATGCAGCATTAATTTCCCTGACACCCATGGGCCTGAGTAAACATTAGCACCCAGCACTGGGGAACTAGCCAATCAGGTGGCTAGAACACAAGCTGAAACCAACAATCTCAGCTGCATTCCAAGCCGGCTGGTGGCTCGTTCTCCCACCTGCTATCTTCACCCCACCCTCCGCCCCTTATGTTATTTTATGTTATACCATTTTATCATTTCCAAACTCCTTCCCCAACCCCACTTGTTTGTTGCGACGGTGCGCCGCTGCTGCTTCCCAGCTTCTCCAACCGCTATGGAAAGGGAAGAGAGGCTCCTTTCCATGACAACCATTTTAGCAAAGTATTTTCAGTCATTGAAAGGTACGCGCGAAGCGTTCCGCTCAATGACTGCCATATTTTTTTTTAGCACCCCGGCTTACTGCTTTGGTAACAGGGGTCGCAAATGGCATTAAGCCCCCGTTCCAAGGGCTGCAACGGGGGGTTAACTGCCCAGAGCCCTCAGTAACTGCCAGGATGTTATCCCCCGTTCCATCCCTTGGAATGGGGGCTTAACGCCATAATCAGTGAAATGGTGCCATTATATAAGAGAAACACAAGAACACGGTGTGAGGTATTCTGGCCCAGCCCTGAAATGAAGAGCAATGAATGGCTCTTAGGGCATGGTTAAAGAAAATGTATAACCAGACTGAAGAAGTCCTAAGAAGTGATAGGGTTATGACTTGCGAAAGTTTCATCTTATACTGGAGCAGAAACTCACACATGGCTTTGAACGGTATTTAGATGTCCTGAAAGTTGAAACCCAAATTTGCATGAGCGCTTATATTAAATTCAGGATGGGCAGTGTTGTGTGCGGACCCGTACCTCGGGCCGTACCGCACACGCACTCGCTCACACACATCCACACAATGAGACACGCATGTGTGCCTTACGGAGTCCCCGCAGCAACTGCCCGCACGGACGTTCTTTATTCTTGATGCGCATGCGCGGCCCGGAACGAGGCTAGCGCATGCGCCGTTCATGCTTGCAACATCACATCCCTTTTTTTCTTCAACCAAAAACAATATAACATCAACCAGAATGAACCATATACCTGATAAACTTAAACATATAACCCAACGTGGGTCGGCCGGCTGCTGTACCCTCGGCTCAGTCTCCCGAGTCCAGAACATAGTCCTTGAGGCAAGCCAGCATTCTGCGGTTTCCCCGCACAGGGTACCGAGGGGTGTTTGTGCTGAGTCGAGCCGGGACCATCTGCATGTGGAAGGTCCTCCCTCTGAGCGTCCCCCTCCTGACCTTCGGCGACCGCTTCGGATGAGGTGCTTTCGTCCAGTTCACTGTCCCTCGTTGATGTGTCCAATTTTTTTAAAAAGGACCTGTTGCGGGTGACGGTCCACCGGTTGCATGCTGCCATGACCATGGTTCCTTTCACCTGCATGACTTTCCACGGGTGAGTTTCGTAAGGTAGTGATAGTTTGCCTTCCGGGTGACGATTCCGCACCAGCACGGAATCACCTACAGCCACTTCCTTGTCTTGGAGACCTCTCCTCTCACTCTCTCTCTGATTGCGGGCTGCCCGCTCCTCCCTCACTTTATCGTTGTGAATGACCCGGGTATTCTTCCTTCTACCTCCGGTATCATGCCGCGAAGGCAGCGCCCGAATAGTGCTTCAGCAGGAGCTACGCCCGTCGATTGGTGCGGCATGGTCCGATACTCTTGCAGGAATTCCACAACCTTCTTCGGGAGGTCCTCTCCTCCGCTTGCAGATATTCTCAGCACCTTGTTAAGCGTGCGCATGAGCCTTTCAGCTTCCCCGTTCGCACGCGGCCACAACGGGGATACTCTCCGGTGATGGATGCCCCTCGCTTTGAGATACTGTGCGAACTGGCTGCCCGTGAACGGGGGACCATTGTCTGAGCATAGTATTTCGGGGAAGCCATGGGTCGCAAACATTTTGTCCAGGGCCCTAGTGGTGTACTCGGTGGCGGTGGACTCTACGATCTCCACCTCGGGATATCTAGACCATTGGTCTACCACCGCTAAAAAGTACATGCCCCGACCCGTCGATCCAAAGTCTGCATGGACGGTGCCCCAGGGCTTTTCGCTCCGTTCCATTGAGCTGATCGGTGGAGCTTTATCCCCGGGATTCGCCGCCTGACACGGCGGACACCTTTTTATGAACAGCTCGACCATTCCCTCGAGTTCAGGCAACCACACCTTGGGTCGAAGCCGGGCTTTGGTCTTGGCCACCCCTTGGTTCCCTATGTGAGCTAATTCAAACACACGATTTCTCAGGGCGTGCGGGATCACAATTTGCCTCCCTCTCAACAGTAGTCTGTCGTCAGAAATGGATAGTTCATCCCTCACCCTCCACAGCGCCTGAAGGCCTTTCTGGGCGTCAGCCTGCTGCCTTGCATTGTTCTGAAGCACCTCTCTCCAGTCGCCGCTTGATGATGTGGAACACCTCATCTTTGGACGATTCCGTCGCTACGGTGAGCCTGGACAGCGCCACCGGTAATTCACCTTCCAAGACCTGACAGAGCAGCCCTCTACAAGCAGACACCTCCTTGGTCTTTTCCACGCTCTCTGGGTTTGGGTGTCGCGACAGATAGTCCACTGGATTATTGGTCCTTGGTCTGTACACCAGTCGAACCCCATATTCCATAAGAGCTAGCATCCATCGTTTGATTCTGGGTGGAGGTTTTGATGACACGCCCGCCAGGATGAGCAGCAGGGGCTTATGATTGGTCACGACCACGACCGGCTTGCCGAGGATGTAGAGACGAAAATGACGACAGCCCCACAGTATGGCCTAGGCCTCTCTTTCTATTTGCGAGTAGCGCTGTTCTGTGTCTGTGAGTGCCTTGCTCGCATACGCAATGGGTCGCATGTCCCCTCTCTTGTCTGCTTGCATCAGCACAGTACTTACGCCAACCGGGCTGGCGTCAACAACGATCTCGGACTCGGCGGTGGGGTTGAAGTACGCCATGGTGTCTCCGTCGGACAGAGCATTTTTGATGACTTGAAATGCTTCTTGTTCTTTTCTTTCCCACACCCAGACAGCATCGTTCTTGGTTAGCGCTCTGAGGGGTTCCGACAGGGAGGCCAAACCCTTAATGAAGCGCCCACAGTCGTTCACCATCCCCAAGAAGCTCCTTACCTCCGTCGGGGACTGGGGTGCTGCGGCCTCCCAAATGTCCTTGATCTTTGCAGGATCGGGCGACACGCCGCTGGCATGAAAGATGAAGCCAAAGAACCCAATTCTGTCTTTGAAAAATTCACATTTTTCACGGTGTAGTGTAAGCCCCAAATCCTCTAGCCTCTTCAGCGTGCACTCCAGTCTCTTCATGTGTTCCGCCTCTCAGTCTGCAAATACCAAGATGTCATTGCTCATATTCAAAACACCTTTCAGTCCTGCGAGCGCCCCCCTGATGGTATTCTGAAAAACTTCTGCAGCAGATGAAATGCCGAAGCTCAGGCGCTTAAACTGATAGAGGCCATCATGCGTCGTAAAAGTTGTGATATAACATGTGTCCAGGTGGAGCTCGAGCTGATGATAGCCCGCCCTCAAATCTAACTTCGAAAAGACTCTTGCCCCTTGCAGTTCTCCTATAATATCATCGAGAGTGGGCGTAATGTGTCTCTCCCTTTTGATAGCTGCATTTGGGAGACGCATATCGACGCAGATGTGCACCGCTCCCGGCTGTTTTGGCTTGGGGGCCACCACTATGGGTGAGACTCAGGGCGTTGGGCCTTCCACCCGTTCGATGATGTCCATTCGGACCAGTGAGCGGAGTTCTTCCTCCACCTGCTCCCGGAGATGGAACAGGATCCTTCGATGTTTGAGAGCCGTGGGCCTGATGGTGTCGTCGATGTGTAGACGCACAGGAGGAGCTCTCAACTTTCCCACTCCTTCGAAAATGCCTGAGAATCTAGCTAGTAGCTGCTCAATGTCTACCTGATAGACTGCAAATGCAAAATGCACAAGGTCCAGTGCCTCCGACGCTGCACAGCTAAGCAGGGAGTGGGGGCTCACGTCGGTGACGTAAAATCGTGCTTTTATGGACTTGCCACCCTTTGAAACGGGTGCCACAAAGACACCCTTGATGGGGAGTGGTGTGTCGCCACCAAACGTGAAGATCTTTGCCCTCGAGACATCCAATGGTGGTGGTCCCGGGATCGACTGGTAGTGATCGGAGGCCAGCACACATACCGAGGCTCCTGTGTCGATCATCACTTGTGTAGGGACCCCCTGGATGTCCACTATGCATTTGGGCTGCCTCTTTTTCCTTTCCCCTGTGGCTATGCTCGAAATGAAGAACACCTCGTCCTCCTCTTCTTCCTCCTCGGCTACGTTCAGCCTCTGCATGTCATGCTCCACTGTCGCAATGCTCTTTTGCCCCCTTGACCCACTGCCAAACAACCTGGCCGGACCCCTTTGAGTAGGCACCGGCGCAGGAGCGTGGCACATCCGGGCGTAGTGTCCGAGTCCGTTGCATCTGCCACAGGATCTGGATTTGGCAGGACATTCCTCGGAGTGCGGCAAATCGTACCCACAATACTGACAAATGGGCGCCACTCCATGCGTCGGGCTTGCTTCTTGGCATTTCTGACTCCACTTACTCTTTGATGCGGACTGCCTTCCTACCGCAAACGCCTCTTCTGACCTGCTGGGACGCACGGCCGCGTCCATTGTGGCACCCCTCCACTCTGCCAGTTCATATATTCTTCCGCTGTCCAGGATCTGTGTCAGAGTCCACCCTGGCTCCTGGCTTGCCTGAGCCACAGCCTTGGATGACTTGGTTTCTAATCATGGACTCCTCATTGTCCCATCTGCACGTCGTGGCCATTTGTCTTAGGCGGGCGCAGACTTGATCAAGCGACTCTTCTTCTCGCTGTTTTTCACTGTTGAACAGGAATCTCTCGTAGTCCACGTTGGACAGCGGAATAAAATGATTCCTTAAGGCAGTCTTGACCGCATCATAGGTAACTACTTGCAGGTTAAGGGACTCCTAAATGCGTAGGACGTCCATACCCGCAGAGTATGGTAGAGTTGCCCTTTTTGCGTCATCATTGGTTTCTCCTGTTGCGGTGAAGTACATGTCCAATTTTCTTATCCACAGCAACCATTTTGGGCCGAATTTTGAGGGTGGACCCGATGTGTCGAATTCTTGCATGGGTAACAGCGACCCCTGTTGTCTCCTCCTTACCGCCATCGGCGCTGTCCCTGCATCTTCGTCACTCTCCGCCATGTTCACAGGTCGTACTGGCACCTCCTTAGGGTTTGGAGGCCACAAACCTGACTTGTGCGGACAGTCGACGTATCTGAGGCCGCCGCGTGGTATGGATCAACGTGGCCGCGGACCCGTCCAGTTACCACCGCTTGAGGGACAATCATCTTGGATGTCAACGACTGTCAGTATTCCAAAAATGTGTTCACTGTGGTTTCTGTGGAACGTGAGCAGCGCACAAGCACCTTTTCAGGCCGCTACTGCTCTGTGTCCTGCGTAGAAACCGATCCGCTTTGCTCGCCCTGGGTTCGGGGAATGCTCAATTCGCATCCTGCTTCGTCGCCAGATGTTGTGTGCGGACCCATACTTCGGGCCGTACCGCACACGCACTCGCTCACACGCATCCACACAAGGAGACACGGGACACGCGTGTGTGCCTTACGGCTTCCCTGCGGCAACTGCCCGCATGGACGTTCTTTATTCTTGATGCGCATGCGCGGCCCGGAAAGAGGCTAGCGCATGCGCCGTTCATGCTTGCAACATCACAGGCAGTTTGCCTCTCGCGGCACGAAGAAGGCAATGGGACCCTACAATTCAAAATAAATGCCTATGCAATATTACAGTGATCGAGAATGAACTGTACTTTTGTTTATTTCCTATATGAAATTAAGGAAACTGTATCTTAAGCCGATATTTTTAAAATATGCAATTAGAAGCACTGTTGATTCTCAGGCATGTTGTTATAGGACAGATGATGCATTCCTAGTATATGCTTTGGCAAAATAGCTGTTCAGAGTGTAGCTGAGGAGGCAGACAGTATTGAATATGATATGATGTGGCATTTATAATGCACCTGTACACAAGTGTTTCTAGACGCGAGAAGACAAGGAGGGGGAAATAAGGGAGGACAAAATAATGATCTTACTAGGCCTTGTGTCATTCAGATCGTGCAAGTGCAGGGAAGGGGGAAGGGGAGAAGTGCCAGGAGGAGGAGAAGGGGGAAGTGCAATTAACTTAGAAGTGCAGCCAGCGGGTGGCTCATAAGTGCAGAGAGAAGGGACTGTAGGGTTGTAGATACAGACCCCTAAGTGCTGGGGAGCCCGGAGGCATTGTAAGGGCAACTGGACATGCAGGAGCCGGGTCCCGAGTTCAGAGGGTGACCAGTGCGTGAAGCAGTCAGGTGCATCAGCAGGGGAGAGGAAGAGAGAAAGCGGAAGCAAAAAGGAAGGTCTTGAGTTGCTCCCAGAACCAGAAGTGGTTCTGCTCAAGTTTGAGAGAGGCAGGGAGGCTGTTCCAGAGGGAGTCCCCAGCCGAGGCGGCTGACCCTCAGAGAGTCTGTGGTGGAGGAGCAGAGAGCTTGAGAAGGAAGATGTTTTGGAAGGGAATGTTGGAGGTAGAGCGGCCCCAGGCCCCAGCAAGCCTTGTGGACAATGCAGAGGGTCTTGAAATTGATCCTTGCATCCCCGGGTAGCCAGTGAAGAGATTTCAGAGCTGGAAAGATACGATCCCTGGGCTTGAGGCTAAGGACACTTCTCGCAGCCCCGTTCTGGATACGTCGTAAAGTTTCGAAGAGCAGAGGCAGAAAGATTTAGAAAGAGGCTGTTGCAATAGTCCAGCCTAGAAAGGACCAGAGCTCTGGAGACAGTGAGCTTCTGGCAGAAAGTGAAATACGGCCAAATGAAGTCTCTTCTAACTTATCAGAGAATGAAAGTGCTGCACGAACCTGACGTGACGTTCGTGAATTATGACGATAAAGTGCCAGAGGAGCACACTAACCCTCTCTATTTCACAACCAGTAACTGGCTTGAGCTTACATTTTATTGGCGAGACATCATTAATCGGGTACTGTATTTTATGTCTTGCTAGGTCTTTAAATTACTAGTGACAAAGAGATGCCCCAAATTGAGTTCCAAGTGTAGTTTAATTCCAGTTGTTTTAAGCTGCAATTTTAATAACTCTTGTAATGTTTACTTGTACTTTGAACATATCCCTAATGCTTTTATGCACTTTTTTGATCTGTTTCTTTGATGGCGTTCAGCCGAAATAAAGAATGTTCAGCTGGCTGACTTTGCCTTACCTTACACTAGATTTTGGCAGTTCACTTCGGTTCTGTTTTCTAATAAAGAAACTCAGCCTTCTGTCTCCTTTCTCTTGGTCATAGAACTCCTTGGTGGCTTACATTATCTTTGCAATGTACAGACGGGGATGTACTATCCCAGTTATACTAGATCAGATCATATTCTATTGTATGACATCATATTAGTGTATAAGATGGCTACACACAAGAAACATATTCAAAATGTTGCAGTGTACGCCTCAACACCACAACATGAAAACATATGTGAAAAGAAAAAAAAAATGGTTGCACAAAGGATAATGCAATGAGAACATAACAGCTTGTTTTGGACCTCAATGTTTCCATGGCATGGGAAAGAGGGCTGTTCTCCTTTACATTTTAAATAGGGCAGAGCCTGTGAGGCGATGCCAAGAAGCATGCGATGACTATGCCAGCGCCTAGAATCATAGCAATCAGGTTATGCATGCATGCCCTGTGAGAACCAATATTATCACGGCTTCCAGTATGCCTATAGCCAAGATGAAGGCATGTGCTTGTAATGTGCAGATAAACCAAGAACATTGCAAAAGAAAGCTGTGACATGCGCATTATTTTATGAAATGTTATGTTCTGTTAAAAAGCATGAGTCGCTCATAACCACTGAAGCGTGTCTGAAAAGGTGGCGTATTGTCTACCAGACTACAGCCTGTGGAAGGAAGGAGGAGCAGTGCTGAGAGAAAAGGAGAGGAGTGAGTAGGGTACCAATAGGCAGATACGTGGACAGAGACAAAGGGGGTGAGGGAGAGCAAGCTTCGCAGTGGCGGGGGAATGTGTGTGGCGTCATCACTGGTGGATCTAGTGGAGTGCTGATCAAAAGAGAGGCAATGAAACCTGCTGGTAAAGTCCATTCTTGCACCCTGTCACGTGCTACTAGAGCGAGAGTGTGGTTGTGTGATGGATGCGCGATACGCTCAGGTGTTGCCCTACAGAGTGGAGGCTTCTTCGCCAGATACAATGCATAAAACATCCACCCCTTTTGAAGAGGAGATGATGTGGAAATTGACAAACTAACTGACAGCACTAAGAGTTGGCCGGGTGCAGGTGAGTGCGAGGGGAGGGGCCAACAAGGTAAGGAGGGGGAAACAGATCCTTCAAGGGCTTATATGAAGTCAATCATAGAAGCGGGCTGCAGGATTTAGGAGGTTACATTCTGAGTTGTCTGAAAGAGAATGATCATCTAAGGCAGCTTGAGGGAGAGAAATGACAGGGAAGTAACAGTGTTAACCAGAAATCAGTTTTCAATAATAATGTAGTGAAAGTGAACCCTTAACCAAAGTTCAGAGTGCAACAGTAAGGCAGTGATTGGCATAGACTGTGGGTTTCCAGGGCGAGATGAGCAATCTGCTCATTGTCTTCTGTGTCCAGCAGGAACTACCAGCAATGGAAACTGCATGTGGCCCGACAGTGGGCAGCGAGCACTGCACAGGCCGACACCCCCAATACACTCAGGTAAGTCTCCTCTCTTGCCAGGACTGACCACTCGCCCCTTCGTGGGTGGCTAAAATGGCCCACCACCTGAACTTTCCACCATGTTTCAGCCGTTCAACTATGAAGCCCAAATGCGTCTAATTTAGCCATCACAGAGGAGTCAGGGGCCTGAACAACGTCACTTTGCACCCTGTCTGCCCTGCCGCGGGCCAGTGTGGGCGCAGGGGGAACAGTCCTGAGAGAGAGAGAGCATCCCTATGTTCAAGTTAGGGCTAGGAGCACAACTTTGCACCCCAACTGACGCATCCTTAGCATTTGGGTCAAAAGGAATGTGCATTGTTATTTTGCAATCGTCCCAAATGCAAAATGCATTGCTTTTTACTACTTGCTTAAACTGCTGACCCGCCCAAGTAGGGACACGCTAGGGACAGCATTGCACCAAAAAGCCAGGAATAATGGATGGACCTCCATAGCCTTATGAGTTCCAACCCTAGTTCCGTGAGATCATGACACATCACGTTTGGACGTGATAGTATTACAGGAAGGAACATCACTAATGTAAAAAAAAAGTATGTACAGTGTATATGTTGTATGTTGTATTATATTTAAATTTAATAAAATTGTTAATAAATATAAAATAAAAAAAACAAGAAGCCTAGGATTAATACGATAGCATGGTTACTAAGGCAGGCACAACACTATTTTAGATTAGCTGGGAAGCTAACTTGATATATCATGGGTGCAGTCTGACAGGTCAGTGACAAACCCAACAGGGGTCGGAGGCACTGCCTTCTTTGCCACTACTGCCTCATATGGCCAGTTACTGCCATGTTATTCCAGTGATAGCCTCACATGCCAGTGTCATCATAAGGTGCTGGCATAACTTGCCAGGTGCTGTCTCCTGTAGCCGGGGCATGGACCTCCTTGAGCAAGTGGTTCAATGCCAGCATCAATCCCTCCTTCAGAAACATAACATCTTGGACCCCTTACAGATAGACTTTCACCCATGATGGTCCGGGACAGGATCAGTTTTGATGGCATGAGAATAGTCAAGGATTCCGGGTGCACCACCACACTGATACTACTTGATCTCTTGGTTGACTTTCATATGGTGAGCTACTTCATCATGCGCTCCCCTCTGCAAACCATACAGATCATTGGTAAAGTTGCCTTCCTTACCAACCGCTGCCAAATATCTATCCTCAACCCCCTCATTCAGCCTCTACTCTGTAGCGTCCAGATTTGATCCGTCTCCCACATTCTTAATTATCTGCATTCTTCATCTTATCTGGATCATTCAATCTTGTGCACTTACGCCTTATTAGCTGATGGAGATCGTTATTGACCTCCTCTCAGCCAATCAGAATGCTTAGAGTGAAGTCAATAATTACTGGTATTGACTGCATTCTACACAGTCTCTCTTCAGAAGCTGACAGGGAAACAGTAATGCAAATTCCAGCCAAGTTTTTTTTCAACCCGGCACTTCTTGTCTGTGAGGGTCTCTTGCTGCAGCACTCTACTTAATATACAAAAGCAAAAGCTAAGACTTTGGAAATGCTTTCCGTTTCTTATAGGGAAACTGTTTACTTTGACATGACACCTAATGTAAGCTCTTGTTTACACCTGTTCCCGTTCAACCAAGTTGCAATTAAAATTCCTGACTTATGAAGACAATGGTATTTAAATGCTGCAAAATAAAACCACATTAAATTTACTAAATCAGTTTGTCTGTTTACTTTACTAATTCTTAAAGTAATATTTTGTACTTCACTGCCACAACATGTATTGTTACCACCATGCGCTAATAGACTTCTAGACCTTGGGAGGGGTCATTATCACTTGTGATAATGACCCGTATCCAAGTTATGGCCTCAGGACAATGCAGCTGCCACCCAGCAATTGCTAGGAATGGAGTTGGCAAATGGTACGACACCAGCTTTTCCTAAAAGCCTCTTGTCACATGTAGATGGAATGATGACAGTTAATCAGTTGAAGCTGAATGCGAACAAAATGGAGATCCTCATCTTCGGTCCATCCCTCCCAGCCCTGGGCCTCCATTATCTACCCATTACACATTTCTAAGTTCCCCTCAGCAAAGGAAGAAGTTAAGAACCTTGGCAACCTTTTAGTCAATGGGCAGTACCGTGACCTCATCTGAGGACTGGTCTCTTTGCTGCTGCTCCTGCACTGGTTATAACCAGGCGGGTTTATGGCAAAGGATCTATTTGGGGTGTCCTGAGTATGTCACAATTTACTTGATGCATAAGCGCCATACAAATGCACGATAAATAAATAAGTAAAATGCCATGGACATAATCCAGAGAATCCAATTGAAGGCAAAACTCTTGTATTGAATAAACCCCACCGCTCTCTGAACAGAAGAGTGCTCCACTTTGCATAGTTGCACCAAGTGGTGGAGAGAATACAGTTCAAGGCTCTCTTCATAATGCACATTGCTCCCCATTGTCATGATACTACATAGGATTTCACTATTACAGCCCTGTAAGAACCTTAGACGTGCTTCTAATTCCCTCCTCAGCATCCCAAGGATTGCACAGGGGTGCGGACTGTTCTGTTCCCTACAGGCGGGGGTCCTTGCACCTTGAGCGCCCCTTCCTCTCTCTCTCTGGGCATAGCCACCTTTGGACATTAGCTCAAAACCCTTATTGTCACAAGCTGACACTGGCAAGTCTTTGCATGACAAGCACTGTTCTCAAATGTCCAGGTGCTGGCATCATAAGTCAAGTGCAGCCTCGCCTGCCCAGGTGTTGCCATCTTACATCCTCATAGACTAGGCATAGTTATAGTATGTAAATCGCTGCCTTCATATGCTATGAGCAGTCCAGAAAAAGACCATTCTATTCCAGCCAAAGCCTCACATGCTCCATGTATGGGGTCGTTACAAGTTGGTTAGATTTTTGGGTAAATACATCTCAAAGAAATGACCACTTCTGCCAGTGGTATGTCTGATACTCCACCCCATTATGAGTAAACACCAAGCCCAGTGGTAACAGAGTGGCATTCCTAGAATGCCATAGGCAGTAGTTTAGGAATACCTCTTATTTTATTACTTTTTAAAATAAATGTCATCAATTTCCACCACTATAATGATGATGAAGATGACTAGTGTACGGCACTGGCTCATACCACTACTGTACACTTTTAAATGCACAAAACTGTGAATTCTAACCCTTTTTGTGCCATGCATGGGTAAGGGAGTTAGAGGGGCGCATCTGGAATGCTCACCTTTTCACCCCATTTCCATGGCATGCTTTAAACATGTGCTTACTATATTGAAGGTGAGTGCCTGAACTTTTTTGTACACAAAAAGTGTTTTTTTGGGGCAATTTGAAATGATTACCTCCACCTGTGTCTCGGTTTATTACACGGCACACCCAAGCCAGGGTACTCCTTCCGCTACAATGGAAGTGGCGCACAATAAAACACTTATTTTTAGTATACTAAGTATTCATTTGAATAGGCCTCCAACCCGTCTCGCACCCAACCTCCACAAACACCCCGTGTCACAATGGACTAGGAACCATGGCGGTGTGTATTAATAAGATATCTCTGAATTTATTATTTAATGAAAAAAGAAAATCAACCAATTACACAGCCACCAATGTTGTGGCAACACAAAATGCAATTAACTCTACGAAACAACCAGGTTACAATATAATATTCCAGTTATTTCAGGTTTTTTAATGGCAGAAAAGAAAAAGGACAATTTAACACAATGATAGCACCATGGTTCAGCGCTCCCGCCTGGCAACCATCACCCCCAAACATCAATTTGGGCTTGATTCCTTTGAATGGAAGGCAGTGGCCAGGAATAGGAATATAGAGGGAAAATCGGTTGTGGAGTGAAGCCCACCACCACAAGATGGGAAGCCAGGGAAGAAAGGCAAAACCCGTTTTTGGAGCAAAATGGAAGAATGGGTTTTTACTATTTCTCACAACTGCTAAAGGACAGCATAGAAGAAAATTCGTATTGCTTACACTTAGAAGACAGGCATAGTTTTAGAGAATACTAATCAGCACACCAGGGAAAATATAGTGTAGGACAATCGTTTTTTTGGAGATAGCAAATGCAAAGGAAAAATACAGTGGCAAATGGAAATTTGTTTACACTGAGGCTTACAATGACAGGTAGGCGTTGGGAAAGGGGTAATTTGCAATAGGAAAATTGGTTTTCAGTTACAATGACAGAAGCACATAACAGGTAGACTTCTGGACAAAGGGATTGCTCACACTAATCAAACCAGTTGGGGTTTAAACTGACGGATGCAAATAGGAATTTGTTTGGTAACGCACACAATACACAGACAAATTCGGTTTTCAGCTCAGAAGGGGAATAATTATTTTGGGGCAACACTTTAATGACTATAACAATTAATAAAAACACAGGGAACAAGATTGTTGGTTTCGGATTTCAACAATCCCGAAACGTGAAATTCAATGGGGGGATGAATTGATTTACCTACAAAAATAGTAAGGATTTACACAGACACATTTTGTTTTCTTTTTTTAATGAGGATATGCTAACACACACAGACAAACAAGAGATTCTGCTATGGAAACATGACTGAACTACACTGGCAATTGGGGTTTTCAATGGGGAAATATTGGATGCACTGCTACAAAAATGAAGGGTTTATGCAATTTTGGGCTGGGGTTATTGCTACCTATATAGCAAGTCTTGGTTTAACTTTCATGAAAATAGTCTTTTAAATTAATTGGGAGTGTCTGTTCAGCAAATGGGAGGGCTGCTTCATCCCCCACGGCCATCTGTCTCCCGGGGTCACCTGTGAACAAAGTTTTTTTTATGAGTCACTTTAAAGTCAGTGAGGGCTCTTTTGAAGTGGGTGCAACAAGGGCTCACACTTTTTTGTCATGCTTCAACCACAGATGGCATTCTTTGAAGCCCCTGCTTTAACTGCCTTCAGTGCCAGACAGTCTGGGGAACAGTGGGCTTTCAACACCTGCAGCAGCAGATTCTTTTGCAGGACGTCATTAGATGGGAGATGTGACATCCAAGGCTGGAAGTGGGGTTTTCATTGTGAAGTTTTGGCCTGAGTCAGAACAGGTTTTTTTTTGTGAGCATTTATCTGTGAGCAGTGATATCTTTTTTCATTGTGGCTTTTTAAAGCTGTTTTTATTTGCAGACACATGTGCAGGCCGTTTTTGCTTTTAATGTTTAAAAATCCTGTTTTCCATGTCACAGGATTCTTTGATTCCTCCTTCTTGGGCTAATTAACTGTTGCTTGTCAATTGATAATGGTTGGTAGGCCAATTTGCACATGTCTCTCAAATTTTACATGAAACAAAAAAAAAAGCCAGGCCGTTTTTGTTGCAATGTTTAAATGGCTGCCATTCATATGGCAGGGAAAGCAAAAGCCAGGCCGTTTTTGGATGCACTTTTTAAATGCCTGCTATGCATGTGAATGGGACTTCTGTTTGGGGCCTTTAAATACACCCCACACCTGGGAGGTGAGGTAAGAATTGCTGGATTTCTGTTTGGGAAATCCAACTTGTACTTCCTCCGAGGTATTCTGACCCAATGCCGAATTGGGCTCAGAGAAGAAATGATAGTATTTCCCAAATACTGCAGTCTTTACCATTATATCCCAACTCCTAATGATCCCCTATAGATCTCACATGCTAGGTGTAGACTCTCATGCCCAAGTGCTGGGATTATGCGAAGTGTCGGCATGGGCATCACAAGTAACATGGCCTCAGGGCAACATCCTCATCAAGCTGTGCCCCCAATAAATACTTTGAAGAAATGCCTTTGGGCTGTTTCCCAGGCCCTTTGATACAACCCCAGTTCCATGGTCATGGACCCCCAATGGGATGTGTTTCATCTTCCCAGAGTCTTTCCCTGCTGCCTTCGTTCCAGCCCTTTTATATTCAGGTTCCTCCTGGGCCCTGGCGTACACAGGAGTTGGAGAGGTCAGCTGCCAAAGGGCCACTGTGCACAGGATCCATCAGCCAGACTGCGAGCATGTACCCCCTCTCCTCAGCACTGCAACCCACGTGAAGGCCTACAGTTTGTGCTGGGAGAGGAGGCTGAGAAAGACCCTCTCCTCTTCCTGCTCACATCACGTCAACAACTTCACCGGGACGTGGTGAGAGTGGGAACAAACCATTCCACCCTTTCCTAGGGTCTGCAGTAACTGGAAAACTGTTGAGGAGTTAGGGGAGGTGTAAAGGGTAGAACTACTGAAAGAAAGACTGGCTCTCTGTCTAGGCGGCTTAAATATGGACAATCTATGTTATATAATCCATGGCAAAGTGTTCTAAGTGTCATCTTTGAAAAAAAATCAAAGTACACCAGGGACGTCAGCTTCTACACCTGGCTCCCCCTTTGCTACTCCTAGACCTGTCCTTGCTACCCCTGGGCCACTGGACAAAGAGGCAGTGCCAAGAGCAGACATCTGTGTTACACCTGAAAAAGTCAGCTGTAAATGCAGCTAAATGTGCCACCGGTTTTTTCACCTGGAATCTCAATCTCTTATTTTTAGCTAGAGAAATAACAGGGAGGCAGGAAAAACCATGAAGCCATCTTCACTAACAGGTTGGCAGTCTGTTAGTGAAGAATGATGGAATGGTTGGGTTCAGAGGTCGGAGATGTCTGTGCAGGAATGGAATGGGGGATATGTCTAGCTAGCAGGAAATGTGCAAGGAAATGTGCAAGAGCAACCTTCAGTAATCAGTGACAGCACATCATGAACCCAAATCTCACTAGTGTTTCTCGTCTGATTTGCACATCCAGTGAGCCACTGGACCTGTGATGAGAGTGTTGTGCCCCATTGGCTTCTGCCACCAATCCTGCCTGGACACTGTGTGACCTGACCCAGATCTGCCAAACCTGCATCACAGGCACACTGTAGATAGACACAAGGTGAGATAATTAATTTACATGAAGTTGCCCTCCGCCTTTAAATAAACCATCTGTTGCTTCCTCAAGCAAAACAAAAAATTATTTGGAAGGATAGGTCAGGGGCAAGATGTAAAGGACCAAAGCAAATAATAAAATGGCCCTTTTCTAGGGGTGATGTCATGGAGCTGCTGCTGCAGCTGTTTACATTTTAAAATTTAAAAAACCTGAGATTACTGTGACCTGCAAAACATCCCTCCCCTCTATCTCCCATCTAACAACAAAAAACTGTGGGTTTCTTACCAAATAAGCAAAACTGAAAGGTAATTGCTGGAAGGTTTCAGGTCATTCATAACCACCGGCACCGCTCTGGGCAACCCTACAGACCATTGTTTTCAGCCTGCCAAGCCACTACCTGAGGGAAAAGACCAAATGGAATCAGACTTGGTCCCACCCTAACAGGGGCAGTCAATCCAGAACTGCTTGGTCACATGCCTTCTGCACGACACCACACGCATCCCAAACATGTTTCAGCCTCATTGGGCATCATTAGTGAGGAGTAGCCTAGGTCAGTAGACCGAGTAGGCGTTTCTAGGGGTGATGTTGTGGAGCTGCTCTTGATTAAAATAAAAAAAGAAACAGCAATTACTGTGACCTGCGGCACATCCCCTCTCTATCTCTCATCGAACTAAAGAAACTATGGGTTACTTACCAAATAAGCAAAACAGAAAGGTGATGGCTGGAAGGTTTCAAATAATTCATGACCACTGGCACAGCGCTGGGCAACCCTCCAGACCATTGTTTTTCTTGCTGGACTTGTGTTGGTCAGTTGATGTTACCAGTGTGGGGCCAGACACTTGGAAAGGCACTGGATGTCTGCGCCTTGGGGTTTAGGCCTCTTTGAGATCCTCTGTTTACAGTTTAGCCTGAGTGATGTGCAATAAACCAGGTTGTTGTGTTGGATGTCTGCTTACATTGACAGTAATTTGGTAATATGAACCTATGCACACTGATATTAACGCTAGATATGGTGATCCATTCTTTTTATTAAATGTATATCATATTACAGTGACATTGTAACCATATTTTTCTTAGTGTACTGAGGAACAATGCTATGTGATACCACTTCCTGTTTTGTCAAGGGTTAAAAAGGGTGTGTGCCATCACTTCCCATGATGTCATTTGGGGTGGGGTCAAATGACATCACTTCCTGTGATGTCCTCATGGGTCAAGGGTCATGTGAGGTCACTTCTGCCACCCCTGGCATTTTGGTGAAATGACTTCCCTGGCATACACATCAGTGGTGGCCATGTAACTTAATAAGAAACAAAAGTTCGGTGTTTTATGGAGACTTAAGGGGAACGTGGTGGGTGGATGTTTGTACCCGGAGCAGACAAGTAGGGCACAGTTGTGGAACACCAGTTATACTAGAGCAAATGACGATAAATGAAAGATAGGATCCTGTCCACAGATACCTCAAAGTTGGCCAGCATTTCGCTTTATTTATTTATTTGTATTCACTTACTTTCGGTTACATAAACCATAAAATGGTTACATGTAGACAAAACAGAAATAAATATAAATGGATAAAAATATATATACCCCATTATAAAAAGGAATAAAATAAATTTCATAGATCAATACCTGTCACCTAAAATAGGCTCCAAAATCTACGGTGCTGAAACTTTAAAAACGGACAAGTCAGATGTGGTTGAGGACACAAATCACATATTATGTAAAGTTCTGCTTCTCGTTGACCCCGCATTACCAATTGTTTATGCATGTGTGCAGAAAGGAGGCAGATAACATATCCTCTATACTGAACAGCATTTTTTTTTATTGCAATGTGCCTTATGCAAAACAGCAAAACAGGTCGCTTCGATGCACCAAACCTTGTACTCATTTCAGTGATTTGACATTCATGTTTTGGGGAGCATCCATGTGTGGGTGTGGCTATAGCAAATGTAATGTAGACCTTGTGGAGCCTTGCTGGTTGCAGGGCAATATTTCCTGTGCTTATTGAAATTCTGGGCTTAAGTAAGATGGAGGCAAGCCTGGAGCCAGGGCTTTTAGTGCTGCACAGCTGAGCCCCTTGTGCATACACCTCAATGGAGGTGGTGAAGTGGCGAAGGGGGGCACCAGGGGTGCAACAGTCCTGTAATAGTAATGATGCAATACATTAAAGGTCAGAGAGGGTGTGGGAAAATGCAAATAATAGCCTTTCCTGGGGCTTGAAGGTAGCTGTGTCCCTCACGCCTGCCGCCATACGTGCATTGTTCTTCACCTTGTTAGAACTGCATTATCGGAAACATTACCATTGGCCTATGAGACAATGTCCAAAGGCCCACAAGAGCCTAGAACCTGTGTGTTAGAAGACCCCAGAGTTTTCGCGGCTGACGTCGGATGAGCCCCTAGTTGAGTGCCCAGTGGCGACCCCAATATTATAATTATACTAGCAAAAGGATGGACAAGGCGAGATCGTCACAACCTAGGCCCGGCGGTAGGTCAAGGTAATATTAGGGTGCAAAGTACAGCGCCCCATTGCTTCCCAGCGAGGTTCTCACATTATAAACCCCAGACATAGATATTGGGTGGCCATCAAGGGTACCAGCAGTAGGAAAAACGGACGCCTATTGCAAGCATCACATGTTGCGCCCTTTCTGGAGAGGGGAGGCAGAAATGTCCATCCAAAGTGGCAAATATTCATGCACCCATTCTCAGACAGGGGGACAGAGGGTAGGCAGTGGGCACCACATTTTTATATAGGTAAATGTTAGGTTCAAGTTGATGAGTTATATATGCTTCACACTAGAACTCTCATGCATCAAGAGAGTCTAATTAGCACCAATCCTCCCTGGCAGGCATCTGGCAGAACACTGCTTGGGTGCCACTTGTTTTCTGCCAGATGCCTGCCAGGAAGCATAAGTACTGGAAGGGAATATTTTTGGGAGCATGGCAAGTGGATCCGATGCTGCAGCAAGCTTAAGAGTCTGTTCCGGGTTGTGTATCATTCTTTACCCAAAAATTCACCACACAAAACAATGCCCCCAGACAGTGCACACGAGATACATGTCACTGGACCTATGTAAGCTTCAAACTGCAAAGAAAAAGTCCTGACATGGTTAGAATTCACGATGGCATTCCTTGATGGGCGTGTGCTTGTTGTAGCTTCTGCTAAGCACAGGAAGTATTTTGCTGCTAATTTTAGAGGCAAAGATTTGAACATAAGCAAATATTTGTCTAATGTCCTGATTTTAGGATGAGCCGTGGTTCAGTGGAAACCGGCATTTGCATCCGTCAACAAACCCAGGAGAACCTGCCATCAGATCCGAGCATGGAAATGACCATGCAAAGGGCAGGGCAGGGCCAGGCCTGTGATTGGACCAAGCAGCGGGAGGAAAATGGCACATTTGAGTAATGTGCCAGGCTCTCAGAACAAGAGCTGCGGAAGATTTCAGCTTTGCTGGAAGAACTTCCAGAGAGGAGGGTTTTCACACCCTTTTGCTAGATGTGCTAGAGAGGGTCCACCTCTGTGTAACCCTAGCACCTAACAGCGTTACAGCGGATCCTTCGCTAAATGATCGCAAGCGCCTGCCCCCGATTAGCAGCTGTACCCACTTATCCAAGCTGGTGGGGTCCCGTGACTCCTCTTGCAAGGTGTCAAAGATCCTTTTCAACAAACTGAGAACCCCATCCCCTAGCCCCCAAAGAACCCCTGTGAATGCATGTGATCTAGAGTGGTATACAGAAGGGAAGGGATGGTAGCTCCCTCCAGGTGAGGGTTGTAGCCTGCATACTAAGTTGCAGTCTGATATATCTGCCTGTTGATAGACCGTGTATGGAGACATCACTCGAAGTTCTCTAAAACATCTGGAAGGTGACATCCTAAGTTCCAAAGCGACAGTTGGTCTGGGGAACTCAGCAGATAGGAGGTACTGCCAGATGCAAGAGAATAAAGAATGCCTGCATCTCCAGCCTCATCCATTTCATTTGAGTCTGCAGCCGCCCGCACAAAATGGCCGCAAGTTGTTCCTCTCTCCTGGCCTGCAGCTCTGTGTCACTCGTTGCAGGATTTTGGACCCATCTACTTGGGGCCTGCTGGTCTTTTGGAGACCCTTTCGCAGTCGGACCTGTGGCTTAGTGAAAGCATAATACAGCCCCTGTCCACCACAGGTGGGAGTGGGAGGCCTTTCCCTGCTGCCCCTGCGGCCAAGCTGTAGTGAAAGCTCTCTGTGGAAAGCTCCCTGTGCTCCTCAGTAACAGCAAATGATTGATTTGTGAAGGCTGAGAGACTGCAAAGGATCTTGGGCAATTGGGAGCATGTGCATATGTACACCCCGTACACGAGTTTACAATGTGGACATTGTGTCTTCACATGCCCTCAAAAACAACCAGGCAGCCTAGAACAAAGCCAGCATGGTTTAAGAGATTGTGTTCTGGGTGACTAGCTCCCTAGCCTATGGAGTGCTGGGGAAGCATAGTGCGTGCCCACATGTCAGTGCGCAATACCTCATGCCCTGGCCTATATCAACGAGAGGAATATTCCATGTAGCCTCTCTCTGGCACCGCAAGATGCATAGTGGCTGCCCAGGGGCGACGGTGTGCGCAGCCATTGCTGTAGGGGCAGAGCACCCCTGCGTTTACTTGTAAGAATGTAAAGAGGAAGGCGCTTCAGCCCAGAAAAGAAAACAGAATAAAGAGAACAAAATAAAATGAAAAGACTTTAATCTGGATCCCTGATAAGCAGGAAGGAAAACTGTATCACCATTGGTCCACTGGAAGAAAGGGCAGCTCTTTGTCAAAGGTGAAGCAGAATGATCATTAGAGTGTAAATTAGAAGGTCACCATCTCGCTCAGGAGGACCTCCACCTGCAGCAATGCATCAAATGGAACCCCCTCCAAAGGTCTTGCAGCAATCCGGTCAACCTCATTACCATGGAAGCTATGAAAGCAAGTGTCCCTGGCATATGTAGATTCAGTAGGAGCAAGAGACTACGTGGGGTTAAGGCAGAACTCCATGTTACTCCACAATCCAGGCTCCTGGAGGCAACGCATGGTCCATACTCGTACCCACTGCCCTCACTGGACCGGATAAGGACCGCAACATCTTTAATGAACAGGGAGAGGCATTGTGTCCTGAAGATGAACATGGTGCACAAACAACACACGTTTTATAGCCGCTACCACCAAGCAGGGGAGTCCATTGAAGAGAGATGCGTGTGATCACCACAACCTGGGAGTTTGGTCCCTTCCTCAATGAAGTAATGAGGGGCCAACCCATGGTTATTCTTTGAGACAAAAAGATTGAGAGAAGTTAGAGGTGTCCCATGGTTGTCTCCCACATGAAGGCCATGGAGGAGAACAAGCTATGGTCCGATGATGTCCGGGAGACCAGGTGTTTAAAGTGCTCTAATATGCACCACGTGGTGGAAGGTGATGTCTGTGCTACTAAAATGGGCACGAAAAAATGCAGCAACTGGCACCAAGTGGAAGTGCTCCAAATCCAAAGCAACAGACCATGCGGGAAATTCAAAAGCCTGTCCAGCCACTAGCAGGTGTTGCCCTGTCTGGGAAACGCAGGCAATTTGCCAGTGTGTGCGAGGGAGAGAGGGGGGAGTGAGAAGGGGTGAAGAAGGGGCATTTATTCTGTGGTTCCACGAAGCCACCCTCTATGAGCTGGGTGCTAGGGGCTAAGTGAGGATCAAACAGATTAGCCCTGGAAAGGCCACCAGTGAGGGTTAAGGACTTGTGGAGAGGCTCTCGTCTCCTGTCTTCTCCAACAGGCGAGGCTGTTTGAGGAGCTTCCACCATCAAACCAGGCGAAAGAGTGGTGCTTTATTTGTGAAACACTGGGTGTATTCTATTCCCATCAACAAGCAGGACCATCTTACACGGTTGTATACGAATTGATCGTTTTACAACTGCTCGAATGACAATTGACCTTTTCACAATTGACCGAATTGTGAAGGTCAATTGTACCATATATGTGGGGGGAAACCCCCCACAACCCCCCACCCAACGCCAAACCCCCCAAAACCCATATATATAAATATATATATATATATATTCAGTCAATTGTGAAAAGGTCAATTGTGACCCTTTAAATTCGGTCAATTGTTCATTCGAACAATTGTAAACGAACAATTTGGCCAATACCTCTTACACAAACCTGAAGGACCTAAAGGGGAGATCATCCAAGAGTCTCCCTATTATCCTTGCTCAAAGGCAAGATGTCAGTGTGCAGATTTGTGTAGGTTTCCGCAGCCTCAACCCTGACATTGTGGTGGACACCCATCCTCTACCTAACGTTTTTGAATTACTGAGTTTCGTAGGGAAACAGTGTCGATCTTCCATGAGACCCTGGGTCAGCATATCCCAAGATTCCACTGGAGCCAGACCTCTGGGAATAGACCACTTCTGTGACCCAAGAGGGTTTCTACAGGTTCTTACACCAGTCCTGGATGTGGTTACGCCATAGCTGATGCGGGAGATTGCAGGTGTCATTTATTTTCAGAACAACATCCACAGTGGGAGAGCACAAATCCATCATAAGCCAGATGCAGATGATTCTGCAGGAGAGCGGCAGGACACTTAAGTGGGCACATTGCACATTTCTCCAAGGGGGTTTAATCCTCCAGTTCATATCATCTCCAACCAAAGAGCAACATCGAAGGAGAACCTAGTTTGATCCATTAAAGGTGTCCCTAATACATAGAGCAATGAACAGTTTAGGGTCTTTATTGGCCTAGGAGAGTAATATTGTAGATTCTTTCCCACATTTGCCATGATCATAAAGCCCCTTCCCCCTCCTCTTGCCTTCTTGCATGAAGGTATTACATTTGAGTGTGGAGGAGAACAGGTAAGGAGCTTCAGTCAAGTAAAGTGACCAATAGTATCAGCACAAGCGCTCCATCCTATCAAGGGGAAGAGGCCGAGCATTGCCACCGCTGACGACAGGGCCTTTTAGCTGGTGGTTCTGCTGTCACAGGCGTTGGGCGGCCTGCAGAACCATTTGGCCTATGCCTCCTGGGGGCTTAAAGCAGCCAAACGTAACCACTCAGTGATAGAAAAGGAGACACATGCGTGTGTGGGGGCAATCAAAAGGATCTGCCAGCATCTGTGGGGTTCCCATTTTTAGTTGCCGACAGAACACCAGACCCTGATGGTTCTATAATCTAAGCCAGCGAATGCTAGTGTTGCCCATAACAGTAAGGTTGGTCATGAGACTCTAGGATTATACCTTCAGTGTCACATCTCTCCCGTGGAATCGAAGGATGTGGCAGAAGGTTTCTCGCACTTGCCAGCAGGCGAGACCTCTCCAGAGATGTGCACTCCAATATTCTCCATAGCGGATTGTCAGAGGGGTGGCTTTACCTGGGGGCATTTTCCATGAGACGGGTGGCTACAGGCAGAAGAAGAGGACCCTTAGTGAGAGAGATGGTAGTGAGTGGGTAACCCTCAGCTGAAGCCGTAGAGGCCAAGCTGCGCCCCCTGTAAACAGATCCAAGAGGAACTCTCGTTGCCGGGTGGCTTCTGGAGGGTGATCACTACACAGATCATCCAAAGGAATTCAGCAGAGTCGACCAACCCAGGGCACATGGGAATCTCAGTGACCAAAAGAGGCTTAAGGTGGGGAAGTACTGATGGCCTGGAAAAGACCGAAAGGTTGACCATCTGCCACATGAGCGCAGCACATGTGTAGAGAGTTAAAAAGGTGTCAAGGTCAGGTGTCCACTCATGGAGCCAGTAGAACTTCACTGTGATGCATGAAATAAAGTAAGAGTGGATCTTCTTGGGCTGCCAAGGTTTGTGGCATCAGGAAATATGTCATTGGGCCTCATTACGAGTGCGGCGATAAGGGGTTAACGGCGCCGGTAAGGATGCTGGTGCCGTTAACCCCTTGCCGCCGCATTCCGAGGTCCCTCAGCGGGTCCCATTAAGGCTGGCTGGTAAAACCAGCCGTCCTTAGCGGGACCCTCTAAGGGACCAGGGAGCTAATAACAGGCCCACTATTTGCGGGCCCGTTATTAGCTCCCTCCCCATTCCCATTGAGCCCTATGGGGGCTCGAATGGGGAAGGGTATTTTGAATGGAGACTTACCGGGTCCTCCAAGGTTGGAATGACCCGGTAAGTCCCCATTCAGAGAACCCAGACACGACTTTGGAGGAAGCCATGGTGCTAATAGCACCATGGCTACCTCCAAACTCGTAATGACCCCATTGTCTTGGAATATTATATATAGTAAATGGCCCACGTTAGGGTTTATTGATTCACCCACTACATTCAGGCTTAGCACGTTACTGAAAGCAGTGTTTTGGAGGTGGCGGAGCCGGAATATGACTGATAACCAAGTCCAGTTCTACTCCAGGAAGATTAGCAACTTCTTAAAGAAATGCAGGATTCAACACTTTAAGACCACCATTGATTATCCTGCCAGTAATTGCCACAGTGAGAGATTTAACACAGTATTCAAGAAGACACTGCAATCCGCCATCTGCCATGGATGCATAAGGGTCAAGAGCTATTGCATAAAATGTAGACTTACAGAGCCGTGGAAACTTTGGTCGCTAGGGGTGTCCCTTTGACTATCACAAGGACATGGTGCAGAAAGGTCATCAAGCTGTGGGCATAGATGCCATATGGAGGAGTTGAGTGCAAGCAGGCGATCATCAAGGAGACACATCATTCAAGGAAGGGGGCAATTTTCTGGAGAATATGTGTTAGGACTAAAGTTATTGGGCCCTTATGTCATGGAGGTTTGGGGAAATTCTACATTCCCTGAAAGTTTAAGATGTGGAGGGGGCGTGGCTTGGAGCGCCAACGATGTGGCTGCTCCCCTGAGGCCCGCCGTGCGAAGCCCGCCGCCTCTGGGCCCCTAATATGGCTCCGCGCCTCGATACCGGAGCCCAGCTGATCCCAAGGACGTCGGAGGACCTGGGGCCCATGCAGGCCGAAGCGGGGACCATGACGCCCGACGGGGACGAAGTTATCCGCCCCGGTTTCCCGAGCCATCCTCAGCAACGACTCCCCAAGATGGCGGCCGGGCTCGTCTCTCGGCCCAGGAGGGCGGGGAGAGCTTCCTGAAGCTGCATCCGGACGCGGCTTAGCTCCTCGAGCGCCCGGGGCGCGGCGGAGCGACATCAGCCCCCCCGGACTTCCCCTCCGGTGGTCTCCGCCGAAGCGACCCTTGCGCGGCTGCGCCGCCCGCGGGGGGCCCCCGCTTCCCGCACTACCGCTCCAGGCCTTCACACGACTGCCTGACGAAGAACGGCACGGACGGTGCCCATCAGGTAGCGGTTGCTGGGGGTGAGGACCCGGGTGGGGGGCTGGCCTCCCACCCCTCTGAGGCCACACGGGGGAAGCCATCCGGACCTGCCACAGCGCCTGAGGTGGGGGCCGCGCCATCACCACCCTCCCCTCCTCCGCCCTCCGGCGGGCTCCTGCCTCCACTCCTCTCTGCCCAAGACCTAGAGATCCAGACCCCATACGCCGCACTCCTGGGGCGCCCCGGCCCATACCATCATCTGGGGCCTCCGCTCAGGCCCGGGACCTGGAGGTCCCCTCCCACTACCATCCCCACCAGGAGATCCAAGCCTGGGTCCACGGAGGAGGAGTGGTCCTAGCCGGGCCACGCTGAGGGACCCACAGCTGCAAGCCCCGAGGAGGGCCTGACCAACGCCGCCCACCTGGAGCCCTGGCCCGGGGCCCTCTCTGACGCCCCCCGAAGCGCCTAGGCTAACCCCCGGGCCTGGCCACACTTCCAGCCCGGGCTACCCCTGACTCCGGAGGGATAGCCCCCTTCAGCCTCAGAAGCGACCCGACGGCGTATTTCCTGGGGCGCCCCGGCCCACTGCATTACCCGCTCTGTTCTCTCTGGCCCAGTCCCAAGTGGGCGCACATCAATCTATCTGCCCACCGGATCCTTCGCCCCACTCATTTGCCTACCACCAAGATTTGGAGAGCTCACCCCCTTGTCTGAAGCCACTGTGCACCGGCCAAGCTTGGAACCAGCATTCCCTCTCCGCAATCAAGAGCCTTGACACTCATCCACAGGGTGGGCCTTCCAAACCATCTCCCCACCCACGATTCGCCAACATGTCGAGACAGTCGAAAGCTATTAAAAACGTGGACATTGCTACCATGCTCACCGCTCCTGACAAGGGAAAGAAACCGGACTCAGTTACCCCCACCCCAATGATCTCCCAGGAGGAGGGTGACACCCCAGCTACCAGAGGTGATCTACTGGCGTTTATGGCAGACATCAAAGCCGAGTTTCGGTCCTGCATGTCGGAACTCACCTCCAAATTGGAACAAACGGACCACAGGGTGACCGAAGTGGAGCAGAGACTGAGTGAGATCGAGGATCGCTCCCAAGACCAAACAGCTGCCATGGGAGATATTCAGCAGACAGTAAGAGCCCTCCAAGACAGGTGCGAAATCCTCGAATACAAACAAGAGGACCTGGAAAACAGAGCTCGTCGGAATAACCTCCGAATCCGGGGAGTTCCGTCCTCAGTCCCCGACCAAAATCTTGCAGGCTACATAGGAGACCTCTTCCAAACCCTCCTCCCACAACTAGATAAATCCCAACTGCTGCTGGATCGGACTCACAGACTGCGTCCGCGTCGGGGAGTAGACTCCGACCAGTCCCCGGATGTCATTACGAGAGTTCACTATTTCTCCACAAAAGAAGCTATCTCCGCTATCAGTCGGTCCGGAGATTAACTCTCCTTTCAAGGTCACCCTCTTCAAATTTATCAGGATCTCTCCCTCTCAACCCTTCAGAAAAGAAGGGCTCTCCGACCTTTAACCCTCTTCCTCCAGGAGCGTAAAGTCAAATACAGATGGCTCTTCCCCACAGCATTGCAATTTTCTTATAATGGCTCCCTCCGGAGAATATCCCACTTAGAAGATGCCGCTAAAATCATGCAGACATCCTCCTCCCCTGAAGGAACTACCTCCCCAGACTTGGAAGCCTCGGGGAGCCCTACGTCAGCCCTCCCTCCCCAACCCAGGCGTCCTCCATGGTCCAAGGCCTCCCGAAGCAGGAGAAGATAGCCCGAGTCCGAGCGGCCCTGGGTGTCCTCCGCTCCTCCGGCGTCCCGGACGCCCAACGCCCTTTCAGCTAAATTCAGAAACAGTAACTCCGGCCCAACACAGTCCTACGTTCGCCCAGCGCGGCGGGCTTCCTTCACGGCCTATGCCCCCCCTCCAAGGTCCGCTCCATCTTAGAGTCCTTGGATGCAAACGTTACTTTGCCAGATACGATTGGCCCTGTTGGCCTGGGGTGGGGTTACACCCACAATGTTTCCCACCCCGCTAGTTAAAAAGTTGGCCTCCCGTTGGGGGCCTCTGTTAAAACTGCAAGTGCGGTACAGATCACCTCTACACCCTCTACACGATGGCAGCTAATGGACAACCTGGAGTCCCCCCTCCGTCCCCCAAGCAAGGAACCTCTGGCTCCCCGATCCCGGAACACCAGACGCTGAGATGCCTTTCCTGGAATGTTAACAGACTCGACTCTCCCCCCAAGCGCAAATCGATTCTCCAGAAGCTACAAGATGAGGAGGCCGGTGTGGTGTTCCTTCAAGAGACTCATCTCCTCCCGGCAGACTTTGGCCGGCTCCGATCTAGCATGTATCCACGCCAGTTCTTCGCCTCGGGGAACTCTAAAAAGGGGGGCACAGCAATTATGTTTCGGAAAGACCTGCGCCCCCAGATCTTGGACTCCATGATGTGCCCGGAGGGCCGCTTCGTGGCCATCAAGTGCCTCCTGCTGGGGGATCTCTACACCTTGGTATCGGCATATGCACCCAACTCGGGACAGGCAACTTTCTATGATTCCCTGGGCTCCTCCCTCTCAAGCTTTGCGGAAGGCCAGACAATAATCGGAGGGGACTTCAACGGGGTTCCGGACCCCACTAAAGACAAATCCAACCCCCCTGCTCTTGGCGAGTTCGGTCAGGCCCTCAGTCTGCTGCGGCTCTTCAGAACCCTGGAGGTGGTGGATACATGGCGGGTGCTTCACCCCACCGAGAAAGACTACTCTTTCTTCTCGGGCGTTCACCGAACTTATTCCAGAATTGACCTCTTTCTATCTTCCCCCCAAACTCTCGCCCTCGCTAATGAAGTGTCTATAGGCCAGCGAATTCTATCAGACCATGCTCCGATAATAATGGAACTAAGCATTCAGAACACCCACGCTAAGGCGACACGCAGATGGGCGCTCTATGACCCAATCCTCAATGATATGTCAATCAGAGACAATATAGCCACCACCATCAAGAACTTCTTTGAGGAGAACCCAGCCGCGGACACCTCCCTAGCCAATAACTGGGATGCAATGAAAGCTGTAGTTAGGGGATCCTTGATAGCCCAAGGCGTAGCATACCATCGAAACCGGAAACAGATCCGCCTATCCCTGGAGGAGGACTTGCGAGCAGCTGAGGAAGCCCAGAAAAAGAGTGGCTGGTCTCCCAGAACACAGAGAGCGCTCCGCTCGGCCAGGAAGAAACTGGAGGCCTACTATGCAGAACACACTGCGCAACTCTTGGCGAAGACCAAACAATTTTACTATGCCAAAAGCAACAAGGCCAACAAGTTGCTGGTGGCCAAGCTAGCTAAAATGAGACGGACCAACACAATTATAGGGCTCCGAGACCCACAGGGGGTGTTACACCACTCCGAACAGACGAAACTACAACTAGCTTCGGACCACTTAACCCAGGTCATGACAGCACCCTCCCGAGATCGGTCAAGGCAGGAGGCATACCTGCGGAACGCAGCCTTGACACGTCTCCCAGACTCCACACGAGAGCAGTTGGAAGCCCCGATAACAGATGAAGAAGTTGACGAAGCCATCAAGGCCCTCAAATCGCGGGCCCCGGGCCCAGACGGATTCTCCCCGAGGTTCTATAAGATATTTAAGCTCCAGCTTATCCCCCATATGGTGGCCCTTTTCAACTCTTTCCAGGTCTCGGGATCTGTGACCCCCACAATGCAAGAGTCGGTGACGGTCCTCCTTCCTAAGCCGGGGAAAGACCCGAGAGATCCGGCGTCATACAGACCCATCGCCTTACTGAATATCGACGCCAACCTGTACTCGAAGATTTTGGCTAACCGCCTGGCACTTATCCTCCCGGAAATAATCCACCCCGACCAAACAGGCTTCATTCTTCACCGAGCAGCAGGGGACAACATCCGGCGGACTCTGAACCTAGTGAACATCGCCCACCGCAACTCCCAAGGCCTTGCCTTAATGGCCCTGGACGCAACCAAAGCCTTTGACAGAGTCGATTGGTCCTATCTGGAATGCACCCTGGAAGCATTTGGGTTCGGCCCCACAGCCCAAGCCATGATCCTGGCGAACTACAAGCAGCCCAAAACCATCCTCAGGATCAATGGCGCCCACTCAGCCCCGATACCTCTGTCTTGTGGGACAAGGCAGGGCTGCCCGCTGTCACCCCTACTCTTCGCCCTCACAATGGAGCCCTTCGCCCAGAAGATCAGGCGGAATGAATCCATTAAGGGACTTCAGGTGGGCCCGTCCCACCACAAAATCGCTCTCTACGCGGACGATGTACTATTGACACTTACGGAAGCCAGTACCTTAGCGAAGCACGCCCTGGCCGAAATAAAGGAATTGGGGGAGGTCACCGGCTTTACTGTCAACTTCGCCAAATCAGTGGCCCTAGGAATCGGCCTCCGCCCAGAAGAAAAAGAAGCGTTAACGGATCTGTGCCGATTGAATGGCGGGACCACTCGATCCCCTACCTAGGAGTTCTCATCCCAGCGAACCCAAAGGAGACCTATCAGGCAAACTTTCCCAAACTGATCAAGGAGCTGGAGGGAGACCTGAAGCGCTGGACCACGCAAGAGATCTCACTAATGGGCCGGATCACAGCCGTCAAAATGAACCTGCTCCCTAGGTTCCTCTATGCCTGCTCATCCCTATCGGTGCCCTTCCCGGCCCAGACCCTCCACGACTTACAGAGGAAGATATCGAAATTCATATGGAAAGGCAAAAAGGCCAGGATCCCCCACAAGACCCTGATTGGTAACGCCAGGCTAGGAGGCCTAGGGGTCCCGGACATGCAGGCCTATAGGACAGCGGCGCAACTGTCACACCTACACGCCTGGCAGTCGAGCACGGCCCGCCCCAGATGGGTGGAACTGGAGCAAGCCCAGCTTCCGCTCCCCCTCCGGTTCCTCCCTCACATCCAACCCTCTCTCAGGGCGCGCTGGAAGGACATCCTACTGACAACGAAGCAGACCCTAAGCTCCTGGGACTGGGCTCTAAAGCAGAAAGGAATCCCGAGGGGCCGGGGCCCCCTTTCGCCGATCTTTCACAACCCCGACTTCTCCCCGGGATCTCTCCCCCGCAACTTCCAGAATTGGATAGACGGGGGCCTTGAAACCCTGGGGCAGATGTACTCCGAAAACAGACCCCGGACCTTCGAACAGTGCAAGGAGACTTTTCGGCTTCGAGAGAGGGACAGATTCACATACTGCCAGCTCCGCCACTGGTGTTCACACCCCCAGACCCTCCAGGCGGCAACTCGCCCCCCGACTCCACTGGAGCTAACTCTCGCAGATCTGCCGGCTAGAGGAAGAACTTCAGCCACATATAGATGCTTCTCGAGGGACTTTCTGGCGGCAAAAACTCGATCCATGGCTCAGTGGGAGGCGGACCTAGGCCATCCGATTGATGACCAAACCTGGGTAGACATATGGTCCCGCACCCACTCCTCCTCCACCTGCGTCACCAACAAAGAATGTGCATACAAACTCACCCTGCGCTGGTATTACCCCCCTCTCAGACTCCACCACATGAATCCACAAGTGGACCCCGCCTGCTGGAGAGGCTGCAGTCAACCAGGCTCTTACTTTCACATGTGGTGGACGTGCCCCAAGATCCAGCAATTCTGGACCAGGTGTCTCTCAACCATTGAACAAATCACCGGCTCCGCCCTCCCACTGGACCCTGAGACAATTCTACTGGGGATCCCGATCCCCGGAATCTACCCCCGCTCCGGCAATAGGGCTAAGCTCCTCACACAATGCCTCTTGGCGGGCAAGACAGTTCTGGCCCGTTTCTGGAAGTCACAAGACGGCCCCTGCCTAGCCCACTGGTGGGGAAAATTGTGGGACATCTTAATAGCGGAAAAGGTCACCACAGCGAGAGCAGGGACTCTGCACCGCTTCCAGAATGTATGGGCCCCAGTGCTGGACTATGATCAGCGATTTCCCGCAATGACGTTCAAACCAATCAATGCCCGTTGGGCCCTGAGGGACCAGGAGAGTACGCACCAGGCGGGGGTGATAGACTGAATCTCTGGCCCGGGAAAACCGGAATGATGGGGGGAAAGGGACACAAAGCCAAAATCTTTTCTTTGCTATGTTATACTGCCATCCGATACTGTTTGTAACCTATACTGCCTTGCTATAAATAAACATATTCAAAAAAAAAAACAAAAAAAAAGATGTGGAAGGCAACTCAGTCGGTGGGTGATGGCCGCACATGAAACATGGAGCAAATACTTATGGTCAGTCCACCTACACCAGGGGGTGTGGGGAAGGCCACAACTTCCACCACACAGGAGAGTGTGGTGCCTCAGACAGGGAAGGGTTCTTTGAGAGTAAGAAGGATGCACGATCGCAGGTGGGTGCAACATCCGACACGGTTCTACAAGTGTCCCTTCTACCTCGTTTGCCCTTATTTGGCCCTAAGAGCAGGGGGAGTATTGTATCCTGCATATGTATCCACCTGTTGATGTGTAGGTATATGTGACATCACTGGGAGCTCTTTCCCAGTTATAGATTGTGAGTCCTTCAGTTCCCAAGGCATCAATTGGTCTGCTGGGGTACTCTGGTAGCACAAGTACCATTCTCCAACTTAGAAGTCCCCTCTTGGCTGGTCCCCCTTTTACTCCTTACCATGGATAGAAAAGCCTTCAATACCTCGACCCACAAGCCCAGAAGCTAGGTCTTCCTTCTCATTTTGTAAGTGCTAACACCTCTCTAGCACACAGAGACTTCGCTATTACTGTGTTTCACAACACACTAGGGCACCACATAATTAAAAGTTGGAATGTCTCTCTGATCACAGTGCCCGCTTTCCTATGGCCAACCTCAAAAAATAACCAATCCCTCCCTAGACTCTCCCATCCTCAACACAGTAATTAATCCACTTGTAAGCATTAGTGAGTACTGCCCACTGTTAAAGTATCAAAAACAACCTGGTCAGACTGGCAAGCTGTGACAAGATGCCTTCTGTGAGGAAACAATCCTGTGCTTTTTGGAGTTTTGCCATGCAAAGTGCAGGTGGATTCTCTGCAGGACAGACGTGCTGTATACACCGACTTCCATTCCACATATGATTGGTTGCTGAAAAGATACTGTCAGCGATTAAGCCCTGGCTGAGGTCAGGCCTGGTGAGTGTGTAAAATGACCACTTCCGGTCACATAGCGGACACAGGCCTAGTCCTGCTGCGCACCATTTCTAAACATCGTGGGAGATGAAATCTGAATGTGTCTCCTTTCAGAGACAGTCATGTATTTGATATGATATTTTAGATATTTTATTTATATGGCCCCTGCCCGTGCATACACTTCCAGTATGCACGTGCAGGGGGGGAGTGGCAGCCCACCATGCGAGTTTCCTTCTGAAAGCTCGATTGGCGCGAAGGAAACACTTTAAAACCGTGCAGCCGTCGATTGATGACCTTGACTTCTTAATCAAATATTAGAAGCTAAGAGAAAAGCATTGCATGGAATTACAAACAGGTGGCCAAAGTTAAAATCATGCATAGCAGGACTGGGGTGATGCTTCCAGCAGGGCCCCAGCAAATGCCCTCACTTACCAATTCGAAGCCTAATTTCGATTGCCAAACCTACTACAACAGGGATATAAGTCTACACATTGGGGGATGCATTTCCAGCCATATCTGGCAGGGGGCCAACCAGAGGATGTATTGCTAGCGTCTCTAGAAATAAAGGTATGTGGCATTTCACATTGGCTTTTTTTGGCATTTGATATGATATGACAGATCATTTATAACGGGCTTAATACCCAGAGGTTTCTAAGCACAGACCTGGGGATCGAACCTGTGTTGCTCCCGCATCGTCTTGCTTCCAAGGGGAGCATGTTGCCCCTGAGCTATCCTCCCGAGCCAAACCTGAACAGGAATCGAGGTGTGAGTAAACAAACAGGCTTCATTTGTTAAATGTTAACTTAATGAATATGTAGGGACAGTGCGAAGGTACAGAAACTATCCTAACACGCAATTTCAAAGGCGTCCTGACCTGACATTCAAGTGGTCTTGTGTCTAAGTTTCTTGACCTTGGTTCTAGCACCGTGGGATCAGATCTCATCTCGGCAATGTTTAATAAGGGCAGAGCACTGATATGCTCAGCAGCATTTAAGCCGATCAACAACACTGAAACACTTGATGGGTGCAAATATATTTATGAGATCCGTGGAGACATTTTGTGACAGATTCCAGATCCAGAAAAATTTGGCCCAATGACTAGCATTGGCTAGGTTCATACAATGGGGCTCATTCCAACCTTGCCGGTATCCTGGCGGTAGAGATGCCAGGATACCGGCAAAGGCGGTTACCATTTCTGGCACTCAGTCCGGCGGCATTGCCGCTGAATTACGAGATCTGGCGGTGCGGTGTAAATCACCATTTGTGGAGTCCCACTGGACTCCATGAGGGGATTTGCCGGCATGACCGCCACCGCCACTGGGCTTTTATTGCCGGGAGGGCGCCTGGGTTACCTCCATCTTTTAGCTGCAGGTAGGCCAAGGTGCCCCACTGGAAAACCTGTAGTCAGGCGATGCGGTAAAGTGCCGGTATCCGTGGATACCGGCACTTTTTTACCAGACCGCCCGACTCAGAATGAGCCACAATGTTCTTAACCCACATCACATTACAGAGTTCTCACTAGTGCCCAGGTCAGCCATCTGTATACAGTCATGGCTCTTTAATCTATGCAACTTTGCAGATTGAATTTGTAGGCCTGTTTCATGTAATGGAAAATCTATGAATCACATGATGCAAAATTATATAACATGCAAATGAGATGGGTCAGTTTACAACTTTGATTTGTTTGCACACTGGAGAGTCTATAACACTTTGAAAGTGGGGGCAGATTAGGTGACAGAAAACCTTACTCATATCATACACCCATATCACTACAACACTTGGCCGCCCTCTCTGGTGGGGGGCGAGTGTGAGGGCTCAGATCACGTAGAGGGCAGGAACAGAGGTTTTAAGTTGTCCCATGAAATATGTGAGTTGCTGATCCAGTCCTGTTTTCATTCTTTGCATCATGTTTCCTTTATGTTACTAGCACAGGGCCTGTGCTGTGCATTAGGCCCCCTGCTACAGTATTTAAAACCAGTGCAATGACACCTCCTGGCAATCTTCAAAAAAGTTTTCATTTCTAGTGGTACATGAGTTCTGCACGACTTTTTTCACATTGTCGTACCAGCACAATGGACCAGGCGCTGCTTCACTGATGTGGCACAAAAGAGGCGGCTGCTGTGCCTCCCCTGGGTTCCATTCACAAAAGGGCATACAAGTTAAACAAACAAAAAAGCATCAAAGGATGTATTTTTATTGTTGCATGAATTTCACAAATGTGCATGTCACTTTATTCACAAAGGTGACCTGTGCGTTTCCGGGGGTCTAGGAGTCAGTGCAAATTACGTGCGGGCTGGGTACCTTGCATACATGTGTGCCAGGAGTCCCGATCAAGCTCCCAGCATCCACATGGGTGCTCAGAGCACATTTCAGAGTGGCACACCTTCAAAGGATAGACCAATGTAAAATGTGAACAAAAAGCAAAACGAATTTCTATCCCTGCTCTGGGCCTAGAAAGGCAAGTGGGCTGTTCATACCATTGCTGTCCCAGACATTTAAAAAATGCATAAAAGAGTAAGAAAACCCCTCTTCTGTATTGTACACCCCCCTGCGCCTTTTCAAACAGCCTCAGGGTGATGCTTCTGGATTCTAGGCATGTTCAAGTCATCCATTGAAGGAATTTGGAATGGGCTTTAAAATGTGCCGAAGTTCCCCATTGTGTGTGCAATTGATCCATAACTTTGAAACTGGTCATCTGAATTTGCGCATCGTGATGCTATGTGTGAAAAAGGCCAATGTTTTTTAGGGGGACAGAAGCCGATGAAACAGCATATGATATCCCATTACTTGCACCAAGCAAAGTTTGAGAATCAGACCCATTGTTTGTATCAAGTGCCCAATTTGTTGATGCCCACATAAAGTCGTGTCTGCATGGAATTGCTCCTCTGCAGCGTATCAGACATGGCATCTGAAGTACTGCTCTGATATTCCTCTTCAGAATTGGCTGTAAATCCTATGACTTTTCATCCATGTGCTTTGAAAATCGTGCTAGAAAATGAACCCTTTCAGCCTATTTTTTTAAAAACATTCTCTAGCGATAAAAACGCTCTCAAATCCTTCTTGATCTTGGAGGCTTGCTCCTTTTCGGGCAGCTCTCCATGTCACACTGATTTGTTTTCATTTGAATGTTTATTAGTATTTTTCATCAACCTATCAACAAATTAGAGAATAAATAATTTGATTACAGAGAACATTTCATGCAACATTATTCCAAAAGAAAAAAATGATGACATAAATTGCTAAAGAGTTGAAAGATATCAGTTCAATGGGCTGTATCCAACAGGTGAAGATCAACAAGACAGACTCAGAAACAGATAAGGAAAGAGATAGGAAAAAGGGTGGAGTATCATACTCTGAAGAAAAACATATGTTTTACATTAAATAAGTGATAAAAACATTCCATTTGCTATACAATATATGTACATTCCTAGAGGACAAAGCATGCATTGTTTCTATTCTATGGTAAGAATCGATGGAATTCTACCAAAGATTGTATGACAATGTATGTGTATTTTTCCAGTCGGTTGCAATAAGATGATAGGCAACATAAACAAAACAAATTAAACAAATCAGGTGAAGATATAGACAACATGAAAGAATTGACTAAAACCCCAAACATTCAATTACATAGTGACCGCGGTTCTTGAAATGAGAATATATTTTGAAGGCAGTTCTTTATTTCTTCCCATTAAGATAAGACATATTTACATTTAAATATAGAATGGGCCTCATTCCGAGGTTGGAGGTAAGTACCGGTCGTTTCCGGCATGACGTAAAGTACGACTCCGGCAAGGTTACAGACCGCTAATTGCGTCCCATTCCGACCTCGCGGACACGCGCTTTTCGCCATGCCGGAAAAGTACCTAGCGGCATGCCGCAAAACCCCCCGAAAAACCCCTACCGGCCTGCTGCGACACGTACATTACAACACCGCCATGGAAGCAGCAGCGACAGTAAATAACGGGGACCGTAATTTACGGATCCCGTAAATTACGGTCACCGCAAAACAACGGAACCGGAAATTACGTCATCGCACAGGAACGGGAAGGAGCGCGGCGGCCATCTATAAAAACACAATCCATAGCCATCCTCATCAGGCAGCACCCTCGGGAGGAATCCGAAGTTGGGGAAAGCATCAGGAACCCAGGAACTATGCCTAAAGCACCTAAGAAGTCTGCGGACCGGCTCCACAAGAAGCGATTCTGCCCTGATGAGCTCCAGGTCATGGTGGACCACCTGGCAGAACACGCTGACGTGGTGTTCAGCCCAGACATGCGGAGGGACTCCACTATCCGCAAAAAGAACATCTGGGCAGAAACCGCCCAAAGGGTGAGCGCTGTAGGCTCCACCCCTCGCACCCCCAAGGACTGCCGCAAGCGGTGGGATGACTTGCGGGTGCGGGGACTCCTCACTGCCAACAGGAGTCAGGCCATGCAGACTGGAGGGGGCCCAAGTTCCCCTGTGCAACTTGAGGCATGGGAGGAGACATGCGCCGCAATGATTGGCACGGAATGCATAGAGGGCATCGGTGAAATGGACTGCGGGGCAACGTCGTCTGCCGATGGAGGAGAGTGTCCAAAGTCAACACTGCCAATGGCAATTGCATGATGTAGACTCCCCCAAAGGCACCTTGTCATGTAGCCACCCCCCCATCCAACTAATGCAGAGTCAACTGCAACGCAATCAAGGGCCAACTGCAAGTACATAACACACATCAGCCATAGTGCAGTAACTTGCACATTCCATCATGCACATTGTGCATCAGGTTCGGCAGTGTGTGTGCCAGACTGCACATTACTATGGCAGGATGAGTCACTCCGACACATGCGTACACATGCGTACATCACATTCACATGTACTAGTACTGTTGCAACGCCCATAGGGCCACAAACCCCAAATTACAGAAATGTTAATGCAGCGATCTATGCAATTAGCGCATCATACAATCACTCATGTTGTCCCTCTCCTCTACCCCCACAGGCACCGATCATGACAGCGGGGATACCCAGACGACCCGTCCATCCACCTCCACGTGCAGAGGCCGGTCCCGGAGCATTCCCGCACGGAATAAGAAAACCACCCAGGCACCACAAACGCCAGTGGAGGATGCACCACCACAATCCCTCCCTGCCTCGGCACCTGCCACATTAGACACCCCAAGGTCGGCAGAATCAAGCATTGCTGGGGAGTTGGCAGCTTAGCCACCCAGGAGAATGTGGACAGCCCCTTATCGATCTGTGGTGCCACTGAGGAGGACTTTTACCCCACAGTCCACACCGCGGAGCCCACCAATGTCCCCCTGCCATCAAGCAGTGACTCTGTGGAGCAGGAAACACCTGGACGTAGTGCTCCGGCAGATCCTGGACCTATTCCACAAGTTGAGGCCATGCCAGGGCAGGTAGGCCCAAGACCCGCCAGGAATGTACCTACATACATTGATGAACCACGTGCACATCATCTGACGGACCTCATCAATGCGTTCATGGAGGACACCCGCCAGGGCAGGGTGGAGTGGGTGGATGAGCTAAGGCAGATGCGTCAGGCGGTCACTGACAGCAGCAATAGGTTGTGTGCGGTCCTGGGACGCATCGCGGATGCCCTGGAGGCTGCACCTCCCACACGACAGCCCCAGCGGGAGGACACACCGTCACAGTGCTCCTCCACCCAGACCAGCCCGCTCCGACGCTCATTGCGTACATTGCACCGGCCCAACATGGATCCCCCTGGCTCTGGGGGCACGCCTTGAACATGCTGGCACACACATGTGGCCTATGTTGGCCTTATGGCACTATTCTGGGGTTGTTGTGGGTGAGGGGGAGGGGACTGAGGGTGTGTTTGGGAGTTGGGGGGAGGGGAAGGGGAGTGAGGGTGTGTTTGGGAGTTGGGGAGAGGGGGAGGGGAGTGAGGGTGTGTTTGGGAGTTGGGGGGAGGGGGAGGGTGGTGGAGGTTTTGTTGTACACGTTTCATGTCAATTATTCAATACACTGGTTGTTCATTATGTAAAACGGAGTGGACATTGATCATTGCGCAGGTGTCATTTGATGTCTCACAGTGCATGGAAGGCAACATTTGCTTCCTGGGGAGTCCGTGGTAGGTATATGTAGTCCCTTGTGTGCTTGAGGAGGGCATCCAGCTCTTGGTTCGGTATCCGGGTAAATAAGGGTTGTGATATACCATGCATGTGCCCCACTGTGTGCCGGTAGGTGCCTGTGGCAAGGAAGTGGAGCACAGTCACTACCTTCAGTGGAGGGGGGATGGCAGAGCTTTATTCAATGAAACTCACTATGTCGTCATGTATCAGGTCCACTATGGTGGTGATGGTGTCATGGTCAAGCCGGTACAGGGTGTGGATCTGATGTGGTGTTAGGTTGAAGGAGGTGGCTCAGATCCGAGGGATTGGGGGCTGCCGGCGTGGTAACGGTGGATGCACTGGTGGTGCATGCTGGGCCTGTCTCACCCTCCGTCTCCTCCTGTGTGTCCTCTGTGGTTGGGGCTGTGGTTGTTGTTGTTACTGCCTTGCAAGCAAGGCCTCCTGCTCCAGTTGTGCCACTACTATTGGTATCATCTTGGTGTGGGAGAGGGTGTGGTGTGTGGGTATGCTCATTTTGTGCTGTGCCAGACTCCATTGGCTACACCTGTGCTGATTGTGTGCACCTGTGGCTGTGTAAACCACTGCTCTGTGTTCTTAACTCCTTCTCTGAGATTCCTGTATGTACTCCATGCCGGTAAGGTACTTTACGGCCTTAAGGAGACCGTTATTTACGTGTACTCCTTACTTGCGATCAGCTCCGGTTTACGCCATGGCGTTAATTACGCCATGGTGGTGTGCGCGCGCGACCCAAGACCGTAAATTACGGCATTGTTGTTTACGGTGCCGTAATTTACGGTCTGAAGGGTCGGAATGGCATGGAGCGGAAATCCATGCCGCTAAATCATTACCGGCATGGTTTGTACCTTACCTCCAACCTCGGAATGAGGCCCAATGAGTGAAATCAGTGGAAGGGGTTGGCAAGAACAGCAAACACTTTGTGGTTAGTTGGACATTTTAGCAATCCTGAGAGGTGTTAGGTAAGCCCTATGTAGTATAAAATAGTGTTATTGTGTTAAGTTAGCAGCCACTAACATCAAAAAGCATTGTTACCAAATTGTAACCGATTTCTCTGGGGAAATTTTGAAATTCCAATCTAATTCCCATTGCAAAGTAATTTTAGAGGTGGGATCATTAGTTTCTTTGGGTTGATTAAGGATGAATTTAATTTAGAAGCTTTAGTGGAGGAGAAACGCATTACTGATATTTTGAGGGAGCAATTTGGCAATAAAAGGGAATTGCTTTAGTAACTAAGTTTATAAAAATTATATAGGTCTTGTGATCTGCATTACTGAGATTGAATCCAGCACATAGTTCGGGAAAAGATAAAGGTGAATTAATATGCAATAAATGCGTAACTAGAAAGATTCCTGCAGAATACCGTCTTTGCAAAACATCATTTTTAGGTTTAAACGGGAAGAATGTATTAAACCATAGGTAGGCATTAGAGAAATCTTGAACAATGGGTGAGCAAGATATTAGGCTACTCCAAGCATTTTTCAAGGAATGTAGGAGCAGATGATTTTTAACACCAGGCCAAGAGGAAGTTGGAAGGAAATGAAATAAAGAGAGGGGTGTAAGAAACATGAGGGTATTCTCATACCTACTCCCCTTGGATCCTCTTCTGATTTGGACAGGGAAAGGCCATCACTTTTGGATCCTGGCCCTAATGATGGAGATGCGGGGGAGGATCACTTGGGTGGAGGGCAATGATCCCTGTAAGGTGCGCGCCTGTGCGGCCGTGCACTTTTTGATTGTTTTTTTTGTTTTTTTTTCCCCTGCCCGCGGCCGGGAAGTCAAGTGAGACTCCTGGGGTGAAATTATAATTTTTTTTTCAGCCCGGGCCGGGAAGTCAAATCAGACTCCTGGGGGCTGGGCTGCCTGGGGCTGGGCAGGGCAGGAGGCACCGGCGGCACTGTCTGCAGACTGCACTCTGCAGTGTCTGCACACAATTCATCATCATAGCCAGGTAACTAACACTAGATGTTTTTACCTTGCTTTGATGATTGTATCATGCATGCATCATAATTTATGATGCATGCAGATGCATGTGCAGCAAGCAGCATCATTGAAAATGGTGGGCGGGCCCCCGGCGGCCGTGCCGCCACTGCAGGGGGCCGGTGCTGTGTGGTGCTCGGCTCGTGCTCTGCTCGGGCTGGTGGCGGCCGAGTTGAACTGTTACTTTGATCTGTGGAGGGAGGCGGCTGAAGCAATTGCACACACTAAAGCAATTGTAACACCTGCCACCTCCCTCCGAGTCCTGACCCTGGGGGGGGCAGCCTGCCTGCAGGGCTGAGCTGGGGCCCAGTGACATTGCACACTAGTTGCTTCAACTTTGAAGGAAGTAACAACAAATGTGTTGTTGCACTTCTTTACAAAGTTGGAACAACTTCCACTTGTGCCTGGGAGTCTGGGTGGCCGACGCGGAAAAACAAGCCAATGAAAATTCGTGCCCGCCCAGACACTGTGCCGCCAGGTCCATCATGGCGTGACGCACGTGACTGACTATGCTATTGGGCCTCTGACCCACCCTGGCCCTGGCTGGGCATGATTTATTGGGGTGCACCAGTGGACCTCAGTCACCAGTCACCACCAGACAACTTGGAGGCCGCCAGCCCAGTGCCCACACACAGGACAGCCACACTGAGGAGGACCACCAGGCGAGGAGACGACGACCCAGGCCACAGTCAGCAGCCAACAGCCAGCCTGCCACTGTGCTGCAAGGTAAGGAGGACTCTCGTCTCGTCGTATAATGGGTTTGGCAAAAACCGCTATGGTGTGTTTCCCATGGATGTCACCCGGCCGCCCCCCCACCACAATGTGCGCACCATGCTATCAGGTGCCCCAGTAGTTCTTGAAGCCACCCTGCCCTGCCCGGGCTCTGCTTTCACGCCCAGGCCCTCCAACCTTAAGAAGGCCCAACCAGCTCCTGGGGATTGGAGGGGCTGAGACTGGCTACCGGCTGCCGCTGCCGCCGGCCCCGTCCGAGCACCGATCGGGCACGATCTGGCCTTGCCTTCACGGCATTGCCGTGCCCTGCTGGGGGGCACCCCACCCGAGACGCTCTTGTTAAGCGGGGTGACCCGTCGGCTCAGGAGGGCCATGGACCCGCCTGGGGCCGACGGGCCAGTGGGCCCTCTGCACCGGGCGTGCTCGCTATCCGACTGGGCATGTTGGCTGGCGGCCAGGCCCGAATTTATGCAAATCTCGGGCCGAGAAGGGCCTGATGGGAGAAATGAACTGTTCTTTAATGTGCCTCTTCTGTTGGGCTCTGCCTGCCAGAGCTTCCCTTGTCACGTGGGATAGGCAGCTCTGCAGACGCTCAGGGCTTCCGGGAGGGCTGGGGCTCGGTCAGGGCCAGCCTTCTCACCCTCGCTTACCGGGGATTCCAGAACAGGCCCAGCCCCTGCCCTCTTGCTCGCAACTCATACTTACCCCTCTTGCTCGCAACTCATACTTACCTGGCAGGGGAGCATCTGTGATCAGAAAGGCAGATCTCCCAGGGTGAGGCTCTTCCATTGCACGTCAGATTTGCTGACCCCTGCGATGTCCCCAAATATGGCATACTCGACTGCATTATTTCTGCTAGTGGGGGACTGCATTCGTGCTTTCCCCTGATTTATTGGTGAAAGAAAGAAAAAGTTTAGTGTGCGAGTCAGGGTGTTTGCACACAGAGCCCCTGGTCGTGCAGCAGAGTTTCTTTTGCTGTAGTCAAGAGGGCCAGCCCCGAGCAGCTCAGGGGTCCATCCCTGATGCATTGGTGAAAGAAAGAAAAAGTCACTCACGTGTGTGAGTAGTTTGTTGCGCAGAGAGCCCCTGAATTTTGCTGCAGTCAAGAGGGCCAGCATTCACTGGAGGGGTCACGTCAAGTGTACAGGCGCCTAACCCCAGACTTGTGCGGATGTCCCAAATTAACCCCCTGAGGTGGCGCATAGGATTGGCCTGCTGGTGGCGGGCTGACTTGCAACTAGTGCAACCTAGCGTCCATTACAGGTTTTATTTATTTATTGTGAGTGTGACATTTGTAAAGCGCACTAAGCCCAGATGAACTTAACTGGTCTGCTGTTAAATCTCAGTTACCAGTTTAATGGTATCCAGTCCACTAATTGCTCATTTTACTACAGCCGATATGATAACTCAGTGGCCAGTGGGTTGAGCGCTCGCTGCTGTGATGTATGTGTGATCTGCAGGTCTGAATCCCAGTAAGGCCATCTCAGCCTTTCATCCTTCTGAAGTCGATAAATGATTACCAACACAGGTTGGATGATATTGTATGCATATTTGTTCTATAAAAAAGAGCTTAAGCCTAAGTGCTATACAATGGCATAGCTAGCTGTCTCCTGCCTCTTAGTACCCTTCTAATCACTCCCAGTCCCTGCCCTGACATGCAAGTACTAACCCCATCAATTGCCTAAAAATGTATGCATTTGAATGGGGTTGCTAAGTTAACAATGAAACCCTTTACATTAGTACTTGCAGAGCCTTTGTTAACTGCGCAGCTGCGGCGAGCACCATTTTTCGTCTGTGCCCTGCCTGCCGAAGGGTCTGTAGTGTATGTCAGGCAGGTAATGTCATCAACATAGCCCAACATTTCGGGGGGTGAGGGAGGGCTGAATCTCAACCTGCCCACTCATACAATGCGCCACCTAGCTACAGCCCATGATGCCATCCCCAAAGTGGCAGCAGCGATAGAAATGATTTGTATAAAAGAAGAATTATTTTAAGTTGCCCTTGGAGAAATGCCAGAAGATATACTGACATTTTATGCTGGCTGGGCATGGCAGGGCAGGATGTTTAACGACTGTGGATAAGGACACAATTTGAGATGAGCTTAAGTCTTGGGAGGAGAATAGAGCACCCAAATGTCCCTTGAAGTAGAGCTTGTTGTGCTGCAAATTCGCATTCCTCGCTTGCACACTGTGGAATCTGATCACTAAGCCTTGATCACTGGTGGGACGCCATGCCACGCTGCCGCGGCGCCGCCGACCACCCCCGGTCTGGCAGCGCATCACTCAGCTGCGCACATGACTGAAAAACAGCCTGCACACAACTATTCTTTAGCGCACACGGCCCAAAAAAATTAGAGGGAACATTGGTGGAGGGTCCTTGAGGATTGGGGAGAGGATATCTACAGGTGAGACAAGGTATCCCCCTTTTCCAAATGAGTACCAACATCACCCTCCCCCTGCCTTTATAGGCTGCTGTAAACCCTCTCCCTTCAATTACTTTCATTTATTCCACTATAGTACTGGGATGAAGAAGAGGCGACTAGGAGTAATGCACACTAACAGATCCTTTCGCCAGTTTAGTACTGAGACAAGCAAGAGTCATACAGACTGGTGTAAGGGTCAGGCATGTCCAGAATACTTCACTAATTGTGGTCAGGCAATTGTGCCTCAAGACTCACACCTGCAACCTGTTAAACAGTTGCAGGTGTATTAAAGGTGGAGTCTGAGAGAACAGGGAGGGACCAGCAGGGGGGCCTGCAGAAGGAGAAATCCTGCAGAGTGCGAGGTAGCCGAGGGTGGTCTTGTCAGGAAACCAGGATACTGGTGAGAACTGGAAGAAACTGTGGGACCGGGGACAGGAAGAGCAGAGCAAAGGCCACAGTATTGAGAGCCTCATTGGCTGGTGCCTGCAGCAGGAGCAGCAGGCCGGAGAAGAAATCCAATCATTGTAAGTCACCGGCAGCATCCGCGGGCCATGAGCCAAGCTGCTGGCAACCCACAGAGAGAGCGAGAGAGAGAGAGAGGAGGGAACTGCAAGCAGTGCTCGCCATCCACCGAGGACATGTAAGCGGAGTGGAGCAAGAGGTGGCAGCCACCCGCAGTGGATGCCAATGACCGGTGAGTGAAGAAAAGGGATCACTGAAACCGGGGCGCTCCTGGGGCTTTTATGCGGCTAAAAGAGAATGCGGACTGAACGAGAAGTAAAATGCTAGATACAGGGAGCCAAAGTAAATGGTTATTGATGATTACTGCAAAGTGTGAGCAAATAAGAACTGGAAACTGTTGAATGCTGAACTGATGAAAGCTCTTGATGAGCACATAAAAGATTTAAATAAACCAATGTGCAAATGTCAAGTTAGTATGAAGAGCCAATACCACATATTGCAAGTTAAGAGCGGATCTGATAAAATGCAATATAAAGCAAGCATGCAACATTTCTAAGGAGTGTGAGAGCAATGTGGTGAAGGGAAAAGAGCACACAATGTGAACTGTATAACTACGCTCATGGTGGCAAAGCCCAGAGACTGGCAAACAGTGAAACATGTTTTAGCAAAGCCAAAAGGCTGGCAAAGAGAGAGTCAAATGAGTGTGAATCAGAACACAGGTGCAGCAACAGAAGAACCTTTGTGGGCAAGCAAGCCTAGGGTGACCGGTTGCATGACCTGTGATGGGTGGACTGCGTGGTCTGACAACTGCACCTAGACCGGGTATGCCCTATCTGTAAAAGCCAAAGAAATATACAGAAAGTAATTACAAGTCCCTGAAAGAGATTGCTGAAGTGAAGCAGAAGAAAGCAATCTGTATGAACTATCAATAACTAGAATAAGTATAAAGTTGACCTGGAACTGGTTTTGAATATTGAGAGACTGACCTTAAGTACAAGTTGGCAAGCTGAGCAAGCTGGTGTCTTGGGGAAGGAAAATCCTGAGACTCATTTTGAACTGTGTTGCTGTCTTGTGGAAAGGAACCCAGAGATTTCGTTTTGGAATTGTGTTGTCTTCTTGGAGATGGGAACCCTGAGATTCCTTTTTGAGACTTTGTGGAATTGTCTTGAACTTGGGGAAGGTGAGCTGGAAAGTAAGACCAGAGCTGGAAGAAGCTCAGAACTTTACATGGAACACAATTTCTTTTGATGCTGGTATCCCTACACATTGTTTAGCTTTAGTTGTGAGGGCAAGTATAGGTTGTGGACGCAGACAGACCTTTAAATTGAACTTACTGACTCAGACTATCCTTAATTTGTTGAGGTAGGGAAATCCCACCTTAGCATAGGGCAAGCTAGGCCTTCACCCATCCTCACATTTAAGTTAAGAAATCATTTTCATTTGAACTTTGAATCTGTTGTCTGTGTCTTGCTTCAGGATACCTTCACAAGGGCTATAGACATTGATTCTAATTTGATCCAGGAAGGAGCATTTATCAATTGAGATTCATTAGATTGAAATAAAATGATTTGACATAATATAAAACATTTCTGACTTAACTTAACCCCACCATTGTTCTTTTACTAGTTTTAAGTTTACTAAAAGCAATTTTGGGAGTTTTGTTTGTTTGTTTGTTTGTTTGATATTTATTATGCGCGCCAGACCTGAGGGTATCAGGGCGCAGGCAGTAGTAGGAAGTCATACAGATTGGTACATAGGTTACATATGTTACAAAGTATCAGAAAAACATCACAGTGGTAGATAGCATACAATAGTGGAGAATGTATAGGCAGTCAATATACAGGAAAATATACAATTATTTACAACTATGTTCGCATTTTAAATGTTCATTTAGCATCATTCTCTCAGAGCCATGTAATCAGATTTTGCCTAAGTGTGGTAGGTAGTGAGTTCCACAGTTGGGCTGCTTTGACTGGGAAACTAGTGGCCCCAATGGTGGAGAGTTTAAAGCGAGGCACCTGAAGGCAGTTGGAAATCACTAGTCTAGTAGGTCTGATAGAGGTTTTTCTAGCAACTCTTTCTGTTAGATACCGTGGTGCTTTGTTGTTAAGGCATTTATGAATGAGGAATGCTGTTTTTAGTCTGATTGTCTCGTATGTGGATACCCACTTGTACTTCCTTCTTGTTTCAGAAATATGTTCTTTCTTAGAGATACTAAGTGCAGTTCTAAGGGCATTGTTTTAGAGTATCTGTATTTTGTTGATAATGAATTAAGTCGCTCCAACATATAGGGCATTACAGAAATCTTAGCTTGGATATAATGAGGGCTCTAGCTAGGATCAAGGAACTGTGGGGCGAGAGGAATTGTTTGCCAGCTCTAATTAGCTTCCATGTATATGCTGTAGATGAGGCTAGGGTGTTTATCTGTTTATTGAATGTTAGGGTGGAGTCTAAGTAAAAACCTAGGGTTTTTAATTCCTTGGCTACGTTAATAAGGTTCACATCGATGATGAAAGAGGAGTATTCTGTGCCAGGTCTGGTCAGAAGAGAAGAAGTTCCCACAATGAGAAGCTCTGTTTTATCATCGTTCAGACAGAGGCCGTGCGTGGCCATCTATGCCTGAACGATACTGTAAATTCTATTCACCAGTGCTAAGTCATTGCTGTAGTCCCCTGTGAGAGGTAGGAGGATCTGGGTATCATCTGCATATTTAGTGTAGGTGATACCCATATGGTCCGGATCATCAAACAGGGGCTTAGTGAAGATATTATACAGGGTTGGAGAAACACAAGAACCCTGGGGCACCCCACAGGTGATGGGGGTAAAGTCCACGGCTGCAGATGGCGAGAAGACCCTGATGGTTCGGTCACTAAAGAAAGATTGTATCCATGCTATTGCCTCGCTAGAGAAGTGCGCAGCTGAGTCCAAGTGGCTACATAAGACATTGTGATCCACTAAGTCGAATGCCGCTGACAAGTCCAGGAGTAGGAGTAGTGCAGGTTTTCCATTGTCTCCTAAATTGTCTATTTGGGCTTTAAGATCAATGAGTGCTGTTTCTGTGCCATGTAATGGTCGGAAACCAGAATGTTGAGAGTCTAGTAGTTGGTTAAGTTCTAAGAAGTCTGGATTTGGATGTAAGCAACCTTGTCTAGAATTTTCAGCAGGAATGACACAGTTGTAATAGGTCTGTAGTTAGTTGGTATTGTAGTGTAGTATAGTATTGTAGTATAGTTGTATTATTCCATGTAAATTTAGGTAAGAGGTTATCTATTTTTTTGAAAAGTACACATAGAAAGATAATAAAGACTAATAGGTCCAAGCGTCATTTTGATAGAATGTAGGCGGCACCACCAGGAGACGTATAGAGGTGACCATTGGTTATTGGAATAGTTTATTTTGTAAATAATTATATTTTGGTTTAGAGTTAAGGTGGAGGAAATATCCTTACCAATGCGGATGCCTAAGTATTTGATAGATGAAGAACATCATTTCATACCGCATTAGGGTATATTGAACATTATGCAGGAATTAGCTAAAGGCAGAGGTTCTGATTTATCAAAATGTAACTTATAACGTAAGACTTTGGGAAATTGCTCGATAGAAGTCATTAACGCAGGGATAGACGTGGAAGAATCTGATAAATAAAGCAGAACATTATCTGCATGAACAGAAAATGTGTGAGTGTGAATCAGAACACAGGTGCAGCAACAGAAGAACCTATGTGGGCACCACATCATTTATGACAATACTTTTGATATTGTTATTCAAGGAAATGCTTTGCAGAAGAGGCTCCAAAGCTAAAATGAAAAGTAAAGGAGATAAAGGACAGCCTTGCCTATTACCCCGTGAGATGGGAAACGATATAGAAAAATTATTATTGATAAAAAGTCTGGTAGAGGGTGAAGAATATAAAAGTGTAATGAAGTTAAGGAATAGAGGACTAAACCCATGCCATAATTAAGCAATAGAACCCTCGCGGCGGGGCCATTACCGACTCAGGCAATGCCCCGGGGCCCATGGGTAAGGACCTGAGCGAAGTGAGGGCCTTACCGAAGGCCCTGGGGCATTACCAAAGTCGGTAATGCCTCCGCCGCGAGGGTTCTATTGCTATTAGTATCCTGGCCCGCAAAATTTGCGTGACCGTGGTACTAAAGCAATTTTTTTCTGTCCCAAAATGCTGCAACGTTTCACCGCTGCAGCGTTTTGGGACAGAAAAAAAAACGACCAAGAAAATGTCCGCCGCCATGGAAAGGGAAAACGGAGTCCATTTTCCCTTTCCATGGTGGCCATCGGGAGCGGCCGCGCTGGGAACACAATTGTTCCCAGCGCGTCCGCTCCCGAAAAAGGATAAAAAAAAGGTAAGTGGGGTTTGACGGGGAAAAAAAAAAAAAAAAAAGAACCTGCGTCCCCGCAGGGGAGGACAGGGGAAGCCCCCAGCCGTGTGGAGGCGCAGAGCGGGGATGGTCCCCCTCTGAGTCTCCACACGGCTGGAGGCTTCCCTCGTCCCCCGCCGGGGACACAGGATCGAGAAGGTAAGTTGGGGGGGCTGGTGGGAGGAAGGGGACGAAGGGAAAAATAAAAATAAATAAAAAGACTTACCCGAGTCCCCGGCGGGGGGGGGAAGGCAGCCTCTCAGCCGCGGGGAGGCTGCCACGCCCCCCGCCGGGGACAAAAGCTGTAGAATCCCAACATAGGGATTCCCGGCCGGGTAGGGACCTGGCGAGAGCCAATCAGAATGCTTGTTGCATTCTGATTGTCTCTCGCCGGGGTACTAATAAAGATTGAAACATAAAGGGCCAAGAGACTCTATCAAAAGCTTTCTCAGCATACAGTGTGAGAAGCATGAGAGGATCAGAAGCTTTTTGTGCATGAGAGAAAACATTGAAAGGAAGTCTACTTTTAGAAGAGGCATATCTCCTTTTAATGAACCCAGATTGATTTATATTAACCAGTTTAGGCATTAGGCCATCTATTCTGCTAGCAATAATTTTGGCTAATATTTTTGATTCAGAATGTATTAGCGAGATGGGACGGTAGTTTTTAATATATGAAGAGTCTTTGTCTGGTTTAGGAAACAAAATTAATAGAGCTTCACCAAAGGAACAAGTGCTCTGACCTAAAGTTGTTAAATGGTTAAATAGTTCTAGGAGTTTAGGAGAGAGTATGGCTGCAAAAGAATGGTAAAAATCAAGGAGAGGGTTTTACTTATTTATAATTCTTCAAAGCGCTACACGGCCAGGGGCCTCAGAGTGCCAACAAAACAAGAGGACAGGTAGGTCAAAGGGAACAAGATGAGCAAAGTAAGAGAGAGTAGAATTCAATCATCAGAGTTAAAGAGAAGTGTTTTGATGGCCTTTTAAAAGACCGGAAGGGATAAGGATAGTTTAGAGTCATTGGGAAGAGTATTCCATTCTTGGGGAGCACAGACCTCAAAACAGGTACCTCCAACCTTTTCAGACAAAAGCGAGGCTGAAATAAGGAGAGCGAGTTATTAGATTGCAGGGCTCTGATGGGTTGATTATGAGAAATTCTTCTTTCCAGGTAAAGAGTAGCAGCAGCATTCTGGCATTTATAGGCCAGGGAGAGTAAAGTGTGTCTAATTCTCTGTCTGACTGGAAGCCAGTGTAACTTCTTGTTTCTGTAGGTAGATGCATGATCATTCCTGGTCAAACCATATGTAGGCCCGACTGCTCCATTTTGCGTGGTTTGCAGCCGGGAGAGATTAGATTGCAAAGTCCGGACCAGCAAAATATTACAATAATCAAGCCGTGAATTAATAAGTGCAGTGGCAAGTTGAGACCTATTTGTAAAGCATAGGTATGGCTTGATTTGATGTAATGACTTGGTGATGTATCCACAAGATGAGCATACACTGGAAACCTGCTGTTTCATGCATAGTTTGGGGTCGAAAATAACTCCAATAACTCCAAGAGTTTTAACCGATTTACTGACCGGAATGCTATTACCTAAAATAGAAAAATGGGAATAGCTGGGGTCAATATTCTTCAGCCGGGGGCAAGTATCAATAATGAGAAGCTCATTTTTCTCTGAGTTGAGAGCTAAGGAATTATAAGCCATTCTAGTTTCAATTTCATTGTAAGTGCAATTCACCTTGTTGAGATTGGTTACGTAGATACCTGTTAGCTCGAAGAGACCCTGGGTGTTATCTGCATAATTAGCATATTGGACACCCTGGTCATCAAGAAGATCAAGAGTGGTCTGATATATATATTAAATAGGGTTGTAGAAAGGCAAGATCCCTGAGGAACTCCGCATGTAGAGAGAATAGGAGTGGCTTCGGCATCCTTGAAAGGAACGTTTGAGGTTCTAGAGCTCAGAAAGGAAGAAATCCAATCAACTGCTTTACCTGAAAAGTTAGCAATGTTGAGCAGCCTTTCATGAAATAGAATATTATCTATGAGATCGAAAGCTGCAGAGAGGTCAAATAACATGAGCAAGGCGTGATTGCCCCTCTCTACGATCCTTGAAATGTTGTACTTAAGGTCCAACACCACTGTCTTGCTCCCATGCCGAGCCCTGAAACCAGACTGATGAGTGCCCAAGAGTTTATTCTCTTATACAAAATGTTTAAGTTGTAGATAGGCAACTCTGTCAAGAATTTTTAATGGGTATGAGACACAGGTTATAGAGTGATCGTTTTTGGCTATGGAGGGATCTAAAGAGTTCTTTTTGAGCAGTGGAGTAATCCAAGCATTCTTCAGTGAGGTTGGCACAATGCCTTCACTGAAGGATGAATTAATAAGCTTAATGATCCAAGGCATAGTCACAGTTAAGTTATCTTTCAGACTATTAGTAGGACAGGGGTCCCCAGAGCAGGTGGTAGATTTAAGGCTCATAACAATATCATGAATTTCTACTTCAGTATTGTGTTGAAATTCAAATTTAGCAACAGATGAAGTAGGGGTATCAGGGATGTTGGATTTCGTAGAAATATGTTTAACATTAGAGGTAGGATGAATCAATTGCTTAAAAATATTCACTCGATGGCTTGTGGTTTTAGTAGTAAGCTCATCTTGAATGAGTTGGAACCAGGAGGAATCATTAGTGATGGAAGCGAAGGGAGATGTAAAATTCTCGAATTCCTTAATAATTTTGAATAATTCATTAGGAGACGAGTTGGCTTTATTAATCCGTGAATTAAAGTTTTTAGCTTTTGCTTCAATAACGGTGTTCTTGTTATCTTATGTTATCTTATGTTATCTTATGTTATGTTATGTTAACCGAACTTGGAGAGCGCACGTACACCCTAAGGCATCTTGGCGCTAGGTATCAGGATAGGACGATTTTAACAGAGGCAAGGATTTATTTAAACAGAGTTGTTTTCAGTAGACGACGGAACAGGAGGTGATCAGCAGTGCTGCAGAGAGCAAACGGAATGTCATTCCAGGCTTTCACGGCAGCCACGGAGAAGGCCGTCCTCCGGTAGAAGCACAACGGTAACGGGGTACTGCCACCAGAAGAGCTGATTGAGAGCGCACGGCTCGAGTAGGTACACAGCACGAGAACTTACTTTGCAAATATTCCGCACCACTCCCCTAGAAAGCTCTGTGTACAATACACAAGTACTTGATGGAAATCCTGTCTGCAACTGGAAACCAGTGCAATTTCCTAAGTACAGGAGACATATGTATTCCAAAGGGGGGATGTAAGATTGCTCTGGCTGCCGCATTCTGCAGTAGCTGAAGTCGCCTGATCAGATAACGAGGAATGGCCAGATAGAGGGAATTGCAATAGTCCAGCACGCTTAAAACTAAAGCGGCAACCACTGGTGCCTGGCAGGCTGCCGGGACAAAAGGAAGAACCTTACAGAGAATGCAGAGCTTAAAATGGCCGGATTTACATACTGCTGCCACTTGCTCATCCATAGAAAGGGATGCAGAGAATCTAACCGCCAGGTTTCTTACCAATGTAACAGGGGTGGGGAGAGGGCCAAGTGACGAAGGCCAGAACTCAGTGGTCCAGAACAGGTGGGGGGATGCAGTACCCACAACCAAGCACTCAGTCTTACTGCCGTTCAGTTTCAACCAGTTACTTCCCATCCAGGCTCCCAGATCCTCAAGGCATCTTTTGAGACGACTAGCTGTTTCAGTCTGAGTGAGGTCAAGGCGGACAAGAATTTGGGTATCATCCGCGTAAGAATAATAACGGAACCCATACGATTGAATAAGATGCAGCAGGGGTCTAATATAGACATTAAACAGGATAGGGGAGAGGGCAGAGCCCTGTCGAACCCCAAAGAATAAAGGAACTGCATCAGAACGGAAGGGGGGCAAAGATACAGATTGAGATCTATCGCCAGAAAGGCCTTAAACCAATTTATAACTTGACCTGAAAGACCGGCCGCAGAGAGGCGGTAGATCAGGGTGGCATGGTCAACCGTATCGAAAGCAGCAGCGAGATCTTACAACAAGACTGCTCTTATACCGCCTTGATCTACCAAGCGTTGCAGGTCATCAAGTACTGAATTCAGCACAGATTCCGTCCCTCGCCCGGGTCGAAACCCGGACTGGAAAGGATCAAAATAACTGGAGGTTTCCAGAAATGTAGATAGGAGGGGAGAGACAAGGGCTTCCAAAACCTTCATCAAAAAAGGAAGGAGGGAAATAGGGCAATAGTTGGCCAGAACCTCGGGAACTAAGGAGGGCTTTTTCAGCAAAGGGATGACCAGCGCATGTTTCAGAGAAGCAGGAATCACACCAGTGACGAAGGATGCATTAACAGCGGTGGTAATATGGCCTATTAATTCGTTAGAAGTGTTTTGAAGAATGGCCAAGGGTATGGCATCAGCCGGGGAAGCTGATTTAAGATGGGGAATAGCTTTCAATATATCAGCGTTGGAAAAGAGGGGGAATGTAGACCACTCATTCTTCGCCACACCCGTCCATAGTAGCTGGAGATGTGAATGCATCAGTTTTGATATTATCCTGAATGATCGATATTTTGTTTACGAAAAAGGCTGAGAGAGAGTTACAGAGCTCCTGCTAGGGGGATACTGAGGAGCGTCCTTTTTCAGGGCTAGATAAAACCTGTACTAGATCGAATAGAGTCTTAGGTTTATTCAGAGCACCTTCTACCATATGAGCAAAGTAGGCTTGTTAATCGTTGGTAATAGCTTTGTGATAGGCAATGACAGAAAGGCGAAAAGCAGTTTTAGCTTCCTCAGAATAACTGAGACGCCATTTTCTTTCGGCCTGTCTGCAGTGCAGTTTACAAGTCCGAAGCTCCGCCGAGAACCAAGGTTCAGGGGGGCGACTTCGCTGTCAGGAGAGTTTAACTGGGGACAGCAGGTCCGCAGTTCTTATAGCATACAGCAGCCTTTTTATATTTTCCCAGTGTGGAAGGATCAGGATTTTCCCTCCATTCCCGTTCTAATGCTCGTTTCATCTTCCTAGCATTAATAATGTTGTCAGAGAACCAAGTTTTTTTTATTGTTTCAGTTTTGATTTACTTCGTTCTTTCAGAGGCCAAAGTATCCATAGTAGTCTTAATTGCATTGGAGAGATGGCAAGCTAGGTCAGAGGCAGTCGCGGGTGTTTCTATAGAGTCAAGATTCGTTGCAAAAAGAGTCCTAAATTCTACTCACAGTATATTTTTGAGATTCCTACATTTGACCTCAAGCCGCAGATTCCTGTTAAGTCTAGGTGGGGCTGCAGGTAGCAAAGTCTTAAAATAAATTAAAGAATGATCCGACCGAGAATAAATCTTGGTGTAAACGTGACTATGAAGTAAGTAGCGAGATAAATTCCAATCAAGAGTGTGACCACTTTGATGGGTTTTGGTTTTTAGGAGTTGTGAGACGCCGATGGCCTCAAGGGCAGAAAGTAGAGATAGAGCTTTCCTATGGGAGTGTTCATTGGCCATAAGTTGAAATCACCCAGAACAATAAAAGGGGAATTGGCATTGGAGAAGCCATTTAGAAGGGCAAGAAATTGTTCCACAAACAGAGTTAAAGCCTGAGGGGAATGGTATAAGAGAATTATAGTTACAGAGGCATTATGATTCACTTTAAGTTTCATGCATATGTTTTCACAGCCTTCTATAAATGGAGTAGGGACAAAATGGGAGTCAACATGTGTTTTTTAGCCACAAGTGCCACTCCACCTCCTCTGCGGCCAATACGATCAGTCCTATACATTTTATAGCCTTCAGGTGTAGTATTGTCGGCAGATATCTGGGAGGTCTTGTGAAACCATGTTTCAGAAATTGAAAACATGTCCGTTTTATGTGTGGAAATAAAATCACAAAGTTCGGTGTCATGTAGGCTTGCAGAACGAGTATTATGAAGACACGTGGTGAAAGGATGATCAAAAAGCATAGTATTAAGAGTGTGATCAGTACTTAAGTTAATATCAGATAATATTGATAAATTAAGGGCCAAGTCAATATGAGCATCATCTAGATGCAGTGACGCATCTTGAACCAGCTGCGCCAATATCGGAGCCGCTGGGGGAATTTTAGCATTCACAGCTGACTTAGTTGACTTAATTAGATGTTCAGGTAAAGAATCAACAGTTGAGGTGGTCAAAGTAGTGTGAGGGTCCTTACTTTTAGCAGTGTAGGTAGTATTACAAGTATTACTAGGCATAGAGTGCGGGCCCTGCGCCTGGCGATTTTCTAAAGCCATAGCCCTTTTAGCTTGCGAGCGCGTAATCATATGGATGGGCATACTGTATTGTGAAAGAAAATTGTATACAAAGCCCTAGGGGAGGAAGTTAATAAGAGGAACGTACCAAAATGCAGAGTCCTAGTGGACAACACAACCACACAATCCCTGCACAAACCGGCACTAACCGGCTTGTTACAAATGTGCCGGCGCGAACGCGCCAGAGTGCTGTATAAATACGTGCGAGAACTACAATAGAAAATGTAGTTCCAAGCGACATAGAGAAACAGACAGAAACCAGTTAGTCAAAGGGCCAAGGGTGACACGGGTTAACTTAGTTTTGCATCTAGAAAGTGCAATGCAGTAACAAATGGGAGAGTACAATAATAAACACGTTAATCTCAATTAAAAAATATACATGTGGCTAATGAGTAAATCAATGTACAATGACAAACAACTCCATTTTAAATAGTTGATGGATGAAATCAATAGTGGCAGGAGCTAAAGCAAGCAGGAGAATAAATAAGAGCAGGACTAGCAGCAATGAGAGGAACAAGGGGAGAAGGTGCTTAAGTACCGGCACTAACTGACTTGTTACGAACATGCCGGCGCAAACGCGCCGGGTGGCTGTAAAAAAACATGCAGGAACTACAAAGAAAATGGGAAATTTGACCTTCCTCTATAGAAAGAGGAGCATCTAAAAAGGACAAATCCACTGGGTGATCAGTAATATTCTTGTTTTTTATTCAGGAAGTTATGAATATTATCGTTAAGAATAGCCTGATCAGATGAAAAAAGTTGAGAGTAGTAATCGAAAAAAGAATTATTAATAGGCTCTGAGCCTGTAACTCTAATGCCCTGTTGATTGATTATAGATATAATAATCAATTTTTTTCTTATGAGATAGGAAGCAAATAACTTACCAGACTTGTTAGATCCACCATAAAACTTCACTTTAGGTCTCAATAGGGACGAGCAAGCTTCATTAGTATTTTATTTGTTAAATTCAATGCGCTTTGATAGGAGGAATTTAAAGGTGGCATCTGTGGAGTGATTATATTATGATGACTCAAGCACTTAATTGGATGAAGTAGATCATGTTAAAATTCTTCATTTTATTTCTTTTTAAGTTACACTTATTGTATAATGAAACTTCGCAAAGTAGCCTTAAATGCATCCCAATTATTATGTATAGATGTGTCCTGTGGGTTATTATGGGTTATTATTCATGAAGAACTCAGTACAGATGCTATTCATTTATTGAATAAAAGAAGGACCATTTAAGAAAAAGGAATTATATCTCCAATTATATCTCCACCAAGAAGCATGATTAAGTTGATGTTCCCAATCAAAGATTGTGAAGACAGGAGCAAGAACAGAAATAACAATAGCACCAATTTCTGAGTGAAGAATTTTAGAAGCAAGTGATGGGTTGATGAAAATATGATACGGTCTAGATAAGAAATTATGAGGAGAGAAAAAATGTTAATTCTTTAACGTCTAGATGACAGAAGTGCCAAGTATCAAAGCGTAAGGTCGTCCATGAAATTAATACATTGTTTGTGCGATTTAGAGTTCATGAATTTAGTATCAGATTTTTGATCAACGGAGCATCTAAAACTGTACATAAAAACATGAATTCTGCATTACTGCATATAAGATTAAAAAGTCGTTAGTGCTTGGAAAAATGCATTACCATAAATAAACACCTCCAGAGTATGATTGAAGGGAATGGCACAGACAAAAGGGTAAGGCACATAAAAAGTAAAACAAGAACAGTAAAAATCACTAGTAAGCAAAAATGTAAAATATGCACCTGTATAATATAATATGAACAAAGAAAAGTGTAGGTAACCATTAGGAGCTGCAATAGGCAAGAACAAGACAGTAAACTGTAGGTCAATGAGCCCAGACAGAGCTAACACAATATGAATACAAGGTTAAATGACTAGTCCATACTAATGTAATGATGATCATAATGGATCATAAATGATGAAACAAAGTGCTATGAAGCAAAACGATAGAATTAATTAATTAATTTGGTGCCACCCTCTCTGGGTGAATTTGCTTTCTAGGGACCTGGATTTGTCTCTATGTTTGTCTGAACCATCAAGGGGTTACGAAGGGGGTTTATGGTCAGATCTAGAATGATGTGATTTGATATATTTGAATTTATTACAGCTGGATAAGTTAAAAACATTAAGTGGTTGCACATCAAGGCCGGTTGTAGATGAGGAGGTAGCGCCATGTTTATTATCCATCTCCGAGTATTGAAGACATTTAATAAGAGCATATAACTCATCTGGAGCCAAGAATTCTTTAGGGATACCATGAGAAGGCATGATGAGCATTCTCGCTGGTTCTAATAAGCCATATGTAATATCCAAACTCCTCAAGGCTGGCCTCATGTCCACAAATCTTTTTCCTTTGTCCTGTGTGGCTTTTGAAAAATCTGGAGGGAGAAATATGTTATTGCCTTGAAAGATCAGAGGAGATTGTTTTTTAGCTGCCCACATAATTTTCTGTGCTTGTTGATGACACACTAGGCAGGCAATGAGAGGTCTTAGTGACACAATGTTGGTGGTAAAGTGAGGTCTAATTCTGTGCACCCTTTGAAATTCACAAGGAGGACAGAAAGAAAAATTCAGAACTTTGGGGAGCCATTCTACTAAGAATTTAATGGGATCATTTTACTCAGAATGTTCTGGTACTCCATAAATTGTGATGTTGTCTTTCCTATTTCTATCCTCTAACTTCTAGCTGAGGAAGTTTATGCAGCATTTGTTCAACACCTTCCAATCTATCTTCAGAAATTGCTCTTCCTCTACTGAGTGCCTTGAATTGATCATTTTGATATAATTTTTAAATGTGTTAAAGTCATCTTGTACAGTTAAGGATCTGCTATCACTTATTGATATAAATGATTGGATGGTGGAGAGCTTCATTAAGATTTTTTACATGCCCTTATTAATAGCTGAGAGTTCACCTGATGAATTAGGTAAGCTCTGTTCAAACATTATCAAAGATGTAGGCTCACACAGATACTGTTTAAATGAGTATAAATAAAAGAAATGTGCTTAAAATTAATATTTAATAGCAGGTAATACCAGTAAAGGCCACTGGATGTCAGCCATGAGTAGGCCTCTGTAGGGAAAAATAACCACGCTCTTGCATAGCACGTTGCACCGCAATCACCTCATGTGGCATGGCCAAGTGGTAGAGATCAATGAAGAAAGCGGAGAAAGTGGGATGCCAGAAAAGGAACTGAAAATCCAGAAAGTACCTCACCAGCAAACCTCCGACCTCACCACAGCATGCACAAATCTTGGGGGAGCATGAACGAGGCTGACATCTGTGCGATATTTTGACCCACTCAGCTGTGCGATGTTACATCACTTTCCTGCATTGGTGCAAGAAACAGCACAAATTGGCTGCGCTGACTCCCGTGTGTGCCGAGATCTTTAAACTGCATTTTGTAACAACCAGAAAATGGCTGCACCCCCTGCCACACACATTTCAGGTGGGGCGGAACAGAGTACTCACTGCAGGATTGTGCCAGTGTGCTCAGCAACATTTAACATGGAGTGAAGTAAAAGTGGCAGCATTAGTTTGCTGAAAACCCAAAATGCCTCTTTAAAATGACACTTTCTCAACCTTAAAAAAGCTGCTTGGTGCTAAATTCATCAATTTACCACGAACCTCTGTGATTAAAAAGGCCCTGCAATGCCCAGGATCATCCTTGTGTCTCAGAGGAACCGGGCTTCATTTGAATGACAGCTCCTGTCAAATGTATCCTTGAAAAATCAACCCGGGGCTTTTGTTTTCATTTAACACAGGGAAACGCAGCTATTTTCTTTGCAACAGTATCAAGGATCAGCTGTCCTGAGAAAGACTCTAAATAGATGCCTGTTAACTGTATCCATGCTGCAAGCAACTCCAGCACTCAAGAAAAGAACTATAGCTGCACAAAGTGTATATTTGCTGGAGATGAACACCGAATTTAAAGAAATAGTAAAACTTGCTATTTCCTGACTGAAGGGGGAAAATCGCATATTTAAAAGTACATTGTTATGTAAAGGCCTGATTACTTAGAACTGTAAAAGGATTTGTTACTGATAGAAATACGCCTATAAAGTGTTTCAATTCTATAGGTTTAAAGTCAAGATTTCAAAGGAGAAAATCAAAGCTAAAACCCGGGCTTAGTTGGCAAACTATATAAAACAAAACCTTGCTCTGCCAGTTGTTAGCCCTGAGAAATGGGGACACCTCATAAACTTCTTAACAGGAAAGTGGCTAATTGCTAGCTTGGAGGCTTTGAATACCCAGGACAATGGGACTTCCCAAGTCGCATCAGACATTCGTCTTTGCTCCAGGCTGAGACAATAGCAGGCTGAGACTCTCACCTTTCAAGTGTGAGGGGCAGTAAACTTCAATCAAGAGAGAGTCCCCTCATCCTGCTTCAAAGGATTTGACATTTGTTTGCAGTTGGGGAAAAGAAAAAAATGATTAAGTGACAAAAGACTTCCTGTTGGTTTTTAAAAGCATATTTTGTAACTGAACTTAAAGACATTTAACTTTGCAGCACGAATGAGGAAAAATATGAAAAGTTTGTAGTTTTAAATCTAATTTTATGTTCTTTCTTTGAAAACTTGGTAGAACTCATTACTGCATAAGAAACAGAAGTTGTAAAGAATGAAAGATTGTGGGAAAAGTATTGATATTGCAAACACAACATTTTGTACACACATCCCAGGGGTAAATGCACATCTGTGTACAAAGTTGGGAAGTCTTAGGCCAAACCTTTCATGGTTAAAATTGCCAAAATGTAGCAGAAAGGCTAACCCAGGTCCCACAGACTTGGGGTTTGTATTGAAAGATCACCCACAAAATATGTAACCTGTGTATCTGATTTTCTCAGAGATTATAACTGTATAAATATGCATTTGTGTTAGATTTTGGTTCCAGTAGCTAGGGGGAGGTTTCTAGTCATTGTAAAAATCATCCCATAAACATGACATCCTTTTCTGTGATCCAATCAGTAAAGAGCAAGGCGGAAACTATTCTCTTGCCCAATCCTAGCATTATGGGTGTGGGTAGTATTTTCTATTTGTATTTATTTATTTGTAGTGCGCAGCCTTGCGCTGAGGCAACTGGGTGCGTAGTTACAAGAAGGTGGTTACATGCAGGCATAATATGTTACGGGGCGCGTAGTTACAAGAAGGTGGTTACATGCAGCCATAATACGTTACGACAGTGGCGTAGTCTTAGACAAGATAATAAAGTAAGGCTTTAAGCAAGGCTAAAAAAACATCGAGGTACAGGTACAGGATACACATAATTACTCTGAGAGCGCACTCTGAGGCTAGTGTAGGAAGGAAAGAGCTAATGCAGTTACAGTTTGTTGCTTATGATGTAGATGTGATAGGCTCATCAAGCTTGTGAAGCCAAAGTTTGGTTTTAGTTTTGAAGGAGAGGAACGTGGGTTCTGCTCTGAGTGTGGAAGGGGTGGTGTTCCAAAGTTTAGCTGTAAGAATTGGGAAGCTTGAACCCCCAGCCGACTGTAGCTTGAATCTGGGTATGTTGAGAGTGTTGACATAGGCTGATCTCAGCGGTTTGTTTGAGACATGCTGCAAAAAACTACTAGTCAGATATGCTGGCACCAGGTTGTTCTGAGCCTTGTAAGTTAAGGCTAATGTTGTGAGCGATATTCACTGCACACCGGGGAGCCAGTGAGCCTGCCCCTGCCAGATACTTTAGTGATGTCATTTGGCATGATAAATAAGGGAACCTGACAACACACACACACACTCATTCCTGACTTACTTCCGGATTTCCTGCGTGGCGTCCTGTTGCTGATCTCTTCATCCTACTTGATCCTGATTCCAGATTTCATTGCAAAGCCAAGGCCTATGCATTGCTGAACCCCTTTTTAGATAGGCCACAAATTCTAAAAATCCCAAACCCCAAGAGAAGCATCCTGATTGAACCTGGCTTGCTACTACTCGATGCATGCCTGCTGCAAACTCACCATCCCACTGATTTCCAGTCTCCAGTGACCAGAAAGGCCAGTCCAGTGCAGTCCAGTGACCAGAATGGCCTATATGATCCTGTTCCTCCAGAATTGCCCAGCTGTCCTTGGTTAGACCCAATCCGTGTGATGACCAGAACCCTTGATGGTCCAAAATCCTAAATTAAAGTGGATTGCAAGTATGAATAGGAATCATAGAAAACCATAGCATACCTAGCCTTGCCTTGTCCTATCCCAATCTCTAAACCATCCCATCCTTACCTTAATAACTTGTAACATTGTCAGAATCTTTATTGCAATACTGTTTTTGATTTTTCTTGCTAAGCGCCATTTCTTTAGTAATTTTTGTGTAAATCTTAACTATCAATCCTACTTCGAGTGATCCGACTGGTTCTGCCGGGGCGGATGCTGGAGATCTGGTGTTGAAGTCATGAATCAACTCTAGAGCTTACTGTGTCCCTCCTTGGTATTCTGGCTGGAATGCTCTAGCATACAGTAAAACTATAGTAAATATTTTCTTGTCCAAACTGAGTTTCTTTTCTGTTTTCACTACCCGATTTTTCTAAAAACGCCTCTCATTCAACATTTCATATCTTCAACAGTTTAATAGCTAGAGCCTTCATTTCAACTCTGGATTATACCTAAGACCTATAGCTACGTCCCAACCCAAAAACCGTTTGATTAATTTTAGGCGGGAATCCACAATTTTGCAAAGTTTTACATGTGTGATTTTTATTCTAAATTATTTTCAACCTTCCATTCAGATTCAAAGTGTTTACTTCTTCTCAAACTATAACTCATGATTGCTAGTATCTTACCAATGTTGCTCCCATAGAGATTTGTACTGATTTAAGGATTTTTGCACACATTCACTGTTTTACCCTGCCATTTCCGAATGTCATTTTAAAGTGCAAGATTTAAAATCCGTTTTTCTCTCTTGTTTGGGGAGGGAAGGTTAGATTTGAATTCTAGTTTCTAGTCCTTTTTCCTGATTACCTGCTGCTTCCTTATATCTATTTAGAATTGCTTATTTGTGGGTTGAGTAATATTGCACGGGGAAATCCTAACTTAAGTGCTATCTTTCCAAAACAAGCCAAAAGTGTTCTTTTCTCTGGTGTTTTATATGTGTGTTGCTAAAGAGTGAATTTAAGTGCATTACATACCTTCCTATCTGTTATTGTCACCACATTGGTGATTGCTGCTCCCTATTAAAAGTATATGTTTGATTTGAATTTTAAATAAATAAATAAATATTACCTTTACCAACCAGCCTGATTTCTGGTCCATTGTGACCTGGGGTATTTGAGAAGGGTGTGATATTAGTGGTATATCACTCAGAATATTGAAACTATATATATATATATATATATATATATATATATATATATATATATATATATATATATATAACAAAATAAGCATTTCAGCTGTGCATCGCATACTAGGCTGAGACCAGGGTGTATCGCCTGATTGAAATACTTAACACCCTAGATTTCACCGCGCACACCAATGCCTGCTCTGTTGCAGCACATCCTCCGCCACCAGGGAGATGTGCTGGAGAGAAGGTACACCACAAGGTTCCTGGAGGTAAGAAATAAACACAACGGAGGGTGCACCGATATGAAGTAAGTATAAAATGAAGTGACTGAAGCAGGGTTATATACCCATGGACAAGTGTAAAGCAAAATATTAGGCTCCATCGCGCAAGCTCAAGGATCAGGCAACCATCTTGTTTGGTCGCAGGTCACGCCCCCATCACACTGATTTTTTAACATTGCAAATTATCTGGCAGTGCACGCAAAATCTTGGTGTCTGTGGTGGGCCTGCAAATTCTTGGTGTCTGTGGTGAGCCCGCAAAATCTTGGTGTCTATGGTGGGCCCGCAAAATCTTGGTGTCTGTGGTCAGCCCGCATAATCTTGGTGTCTTTGGTGGGCCCGCAAAATCTTGGTGCCCAGAGGCTCAGATGGTCTTGGTCTGGCACCGTCCACCTGCTTATAGCCCAAAGAGCCCCTTCTACCTCCCACATCTCTGTATCACCTTTGTACACTGTGCTCACCTTATGCCTTTAGCAACTTAAAATCAGTGGTAGAAGGGTGTTGGAGCGGTCGGGACCGGTGCTCCTCTACTTCTTTTAATTAAGTTTTACAGTTCCTATACATTTATTTTAAAAAGAAACGTTTCGGGATGGTTATGTTTTAAAATAAAAGTGTAGGACGAAGTTGAAACCTTCACTTTCAGTGCACTGCACTGAGCGTTCCCCTAAACATCAGGAGCATGTGTTTTGGGGTTTGCATTTTGCATGAGAGGGTGTGTGGCGTTGGTTTTGTGGGGAGCGGTGCAGGCCAGTAGGGAACATAGTTCCACTACTTCTTTTCGTACGCTTCGACCACTGCTTAAAATACGTCACTGCTGCGGAGTGTAGATTCACACTTTAAAATACCTGAAATAAAATAAACAGTGTAATAACATCTCTTGGCGCTTTGCCTCTGTCCCCAACAGCTTTCTGAGATGACCCTTGCTGACAGGGCGCGTGACGCTTCCGTGCGCTCTGGCCCCTCTGCAATGGAACACATGCCGCCATGTTGGTGAATGAGGGCTTCTGAAAATTCTGCCTCTCATGTTGGGTGAATGTTTGCGCAAGGGAGGAATGCTGCCGTTCTCCTTTTTATCTGCTCTGTTCTGGTATGTCCTGTCCCTCCTCCTCTTCCTCGGGCAAATTGCATTGCATATTTCTTTTACCCTCCCCCCAGTTATTCAATGGGTGCCTGTGGTGCTACGCCACAGAGGAGAAAAGGTTGAGATGACATCAGAAAAGGTAGGGCCACTCAGACAGTAATTCGTTGGGCACGTGGAGGTCGGGCCTACGCATTACCTTACCTGTTAGTGAGTAGGCGGTTGATGAGGACGTGGGGGTGGGGGGTGATTGAATGGTTGAACGTGTGGACGATGTGATGGACGAGTGAGTTAGCAAGAAATGACTACGCGAATGAATAGGTGGGTAGATGAGTGGGTAGGAGGGTGAATGGGTGAGAAAGAGTTAGAGTAATCACCAAGAGACAACACCCAGTGCACCAACTATGTGGGGGCTACAGGTGTTCAGCCCCCTCCAAAGATGGCAACCAAAGACGTATTGTTTAGGAAACTGAGGAGGTCCCACCAGGAAAACCTCTTGAGTTACCCTTGTTTGGTCTGAAGAGGAGACAAAAGCAGGCCCATCGGATGAGTGATGGAGGGCCATTAACGCCTCAGTGTGACAGTACAACCAAAGTCACCTCAGCTCAAGCAGAGCATGGCCACCAGATAATCTCTAAAGACCTGCTTTTGCTTTTTTGTTTAAAATACAAAATTCAAACTGCTCTCTATTTGAAGCCCGGTGATTTGAAGAGTGGCAGGCAATCATCCAGGACACATTCGGCGTGCCATGCCGCGTGCAGTGCACTCACGGGATTGCAATTTGCATAGATTGAAATCACATTTCTATGTACAAGGCAGACATCTTTGCCCTGCTTTGATGTTTTCGGAGACTAATGCACTTATTTTTGGAAACAGGTTAATGATGAAATGACAAGAGTATCAATCATTAGTTCATTCGAGTCAGATACGCACAGAACCAACATGCTTGCAATTACAACTCATTTCCGGAAATAGTCTAAGAAAGTAAAACAACTTTCGAAAATTGAAACCCACCATTGGATGTAACTTGGTGTAAGTTTCAATGTGTGTTTGGGATTGCAGCATCATCCATATCAGTAGCACACATTGCTTTTGGAAATACTGACCCTCAGCAGGTGGCTTTGTCACACCTGCACATTCGAGGCATCTGCGGCTGGGCCATGTGTGATGCTCTGCAAGTTCTGGCTTTTCGACGGGCGCATGCTGAATTGCCGCGTAGCTTGACCATTTCTCAGAGCACCATGACCTTTGAGCCATGGTGCCCTCCTAACAGAAAGGTAATATCAATTAATCAGCGTCGGGACATAGGCTCTCCATCTGCTACACAGTTTTGAGTGGGCTGGCCGAGGAGTAGAAAGGTATTTTAGGCGTGTGGCTGCCTGCCTGTTCCTGGGGCTTGCTATTTTACATACAGGGCCTCACTTGTTCTCCTGTCTCTCCCGCCATCCAGGGCAAGTGGATCCCGCCTGCCACTCCATCCTTTTCCTGCTGGGAACTTTCCCCTTGGGTTTAAGGCCACTAGTAGGTCTGTGTTCTCCTTGCCCTCCCCTACGGCATGAGCCCACCCAGTGTATCAGACTAAAATGGGTCCTTTGCTGACCCATCCAGTATATGTACTTGTAACCCACAGCTTGCACAGAGAGCTCTGCAGCAGGTGCATCAACCAACTGGGGTACATTGCATACTATATTCACATTATTTATTCTGTGGGTTTACCTTTTTGGGGATAGGTAACAACTAAAGACTGATATATAAATAATGTAATTCTACAGGGAAGCAAAGTGCAGTCAAAAGTTATGCAATTTATTGTAACTGGGTTTTGTATGTTACTTGATATTTGTAAAGCGCCTACTGCCATTGTTGTAGCATCAAAGCACTGTGGGGTGGAAGACCTTTTGTACAACCGTAGTCTATGCAAACATGAAAATTAATGATCATTATGTTACATGTGAACAGTACTCATTAGGGATTTAGGTGACTATTCAATTACTAGCAAAGATGATTAGTTTAAAGACATTATAACAGCCAAGCCAAGCAGTGTGTTCAGGTGCAGAGAGGACAGCTATGTCACTGACTATCCGACAGCTGGACCACATTTTTTGTGGGACTCAGCCACTGACAGAAGTGCTCTGCATTATTTTACCTCCATTTTAACCATCTGAAAATTACCTACATGCAGAACGGCGCCACATTCACTGTTTTGTTTTCTGAATACTGAAGCTGCACACATGACATCTGAGACGGCTTTGCAATTTGCTCATGATTTCATTTTGAAAACATCACAAAGTTGTGCTCTTCATGAAAAACCACCCTGGCATGCTTTACTTCTGCTAAGTACCAAGAAGTGAGGCCATACATTTCCAGACAGCTGATGTACTGGGAAATCAGTTTAAAGGCAAAGAATGTGGATCTCCACTTAAACACGGCTTGTATTTTCTATTGCTAGAAACCATTGCGCACAATACTGCAGTAAATGAAAGGAATAACACAGTGTTTCTTTCTCATGTCAATTTGAAAGAGATGTTTGGCAGTATATCTTTATGTGTCCAGAAACTGACCGTATCTGTAGAAGTCCTCCCAAAGGCAAATTGAAGTGTAAATATGTGCGGCAGAAGGTGCATTTCTGAAAGAGACATAAAAGGAAAGTTAAACCATGTGTAAAACTGTGTTTTTGCCAAGCAGGAAAATGCCTTTTGAAAGTGAAATGTTAAATGATGCCCTGTGCTTGCACAGAAATGTGATTGAATATGGGGGTTGGCTCTAAAATGTAAATGATATTTATTCCCAAAAAGACTTGGTTTCGGTTGAAAGAAAGGAAACACACTTGAAAAACCAACAGAATAGGCTTGACTCAGGCATTTACTTCAAAGGTGCCCTGCCTCCCATGGGAACATAATTACCTTCCCCAAGTGGACCAGTTCCCTGGGCACATGAAAGTGGCCAAGGTGTGGAAGTTCGCAGCCTCGTCAGTCTGGCCAGCATCCCTACAGCATATAACAAAAACAACCAAGGGGAACTAGCATTTCACTAGGAGGTGTGATTTCCTTCACCATCCCTCTCCAGCCCCAACTGCCTGGTTTCAAAGGGTGTCATGGAAACCCTTTATTCAGACTGACAATTTGGCTGTGAGGATTTGAAGGACCGCCCACATATGGAACAAATCCAGCCCATTTGATTTTAAAGACCTTTTCATTTTAAGACATTGCTCCCAATGCCCTGAATAAGCAGTAATGTTGTATTATGCTAGCATTTTATGTGAGTTATAGACAAACCCAAACAGACTAAGCAATTGTTCCTATCACCGGGGGAACTGGAATGGCAGGAAAAATGCATTTCTGGGTGAAGCATCAATTGCATAGATATTAAACTTTGGGAAAATATGCCAAATACTATTATGCATATATGTAGCCATTTGCAGAATTTTAGATATTATGTTTCTCCTGAAAATGGCGAAATGGTGCCAAAGGATGATGCAACATCGCACAGAATTAGCCTTTGAACTGGCCAATTTCTTGTGAAATGTGGGATCTGCATATCTGATTTTCATAATGGTGACTGGTTTAAATATGAAATTTTTGATCAATAACTTTTTGTGAAAAATAGGCTTGTGAGACAACGGTAATCATAAAATGCCCACACATAAGATGTGGTCACGTCCCTTGAACCAATCAGCCCAGAGGGAGGAGGTGACACCAATAGCCTGGCCTATCCCATTCAAGGGATGAGTCCAGAATACTTCCGCCCAGATTGTAAAATTCTCTCATGTCATTCTGACTATTTAAGGGAGAGACAGAGAAACACAAGGGACTTACTTACCTGCATCCTGACTGACTGTCTGATTTCCTGACCTGCTGACTCAGACCCATAAACCAGATCCAGACAATCAAATGAAAACCAGACCCCAAGATCCAGAAAAGCAGAGATATATCCCACCATCCAGATCCAGGCAGAACCACCTATTCAGATCCATGCGTACCCAATAATCCAGGGAGAAAGGAGGAAACACCGCTGATCCCCTTTAGGAGAATCCTGTGACCATACTCTTTGCCCAGCTGACCCATCCTGCCGTCCACAGTGACCAGACCTTGCCCCGCTGTTCCCATCCAGGAGAGCCCAGCTGACTCAGTAACCAGATCTCTTGACCCCACTGCCTGTGACCAGATCCTTGGCACCGCTGTCCAGAGACCTTGCACGCTATCCAAATTGCCAAACTCGAGTGTGCCTTGTAAGTATCCTATCACCCATTACCCAAAAACTGCATATCCTGCTCTTTACCCTGCATCCTGTGCAAATCCTATTAATATCCCATAAAAAACCCTTGTAATTTCCCAAATTGCCATTATCCTCTGTTCACCCTTTCCCTTGAAGAACCTGTGTTAGTCTTTATCTGTTAGCATATTTCTTTTCTATTTCCTTTAGTTACCTGTGTAAGTCCCTATTATCATTTGCAATAAATAAATTAATTCCCCACTGAAAATTCACGTTCATTATTGCTGCTCTTCGAAAAATTACAATTTTGTCAAGTGTTTTTACTAATTACAGCCTTAAAATATAGTCTCAGTAGAAAATCATAGTGCTAACATAACCAAATTTACCCATGTATTTTGCTTTCCTTTAAAAATCTGACATGCAAATTCCCATAGAAAAACCCATACCATCATCCTATAAGAGTCATCTCTTCCCCTCCGTATCCTGTCTGTTCTGTACCTTTGTTCCTCATCCTAAAAAACGATTTCTGATTTTGACTGCTAAGCCCATTTTCTTAGCTGTTTGCCAGTTTTTTTTTTTTTTTTTTTTTTTTTTCAAAGTATTTTATTGGTTTCGTGATAAAGGTGAGACAATACAAACTCGTGAATTAAACAAGTGAAAGAGAAAAGAGAAAAAGAAAAAAATAGGAGTAAACAAAAGGAAACTTAACTTAAACAACGATAGTCTTCGTGTGATGTAACATGTAGAGTTCGTGATGGCGGTTCAGCCCAGGGTGTAACTTCTCAGGAAGTGGAGGGGAACAGTTGCAGGGGACATCTGCATTGTGATGGTAGGAGCCTGTTACAACAAACCACGACAGGTGTTCAGGGGGGCTTATGATCCGCATCGAAGAGCATGTCCATCAGGAGAGCCTTCCAGGCGACCAGGGAGCCACTTGTGGCGTCCCCGTTGGATGTGGTTCCTTCCTGCCAGGCTCTGGTCTCTGCAGCTGTCCATCTCGCCATTTCGTTTAACCAGCGCTCGTGTCTGGGGCCTGCGGGTGTCTTCCAAGCCATCGCTATGGTCCTTTTAACAAGTATGCATGAAATGTCCATTAGTTTCAAAAGGTGTTTGAATTTACTTGGTCTGGGGTATGTACCCAGTAGGCATTCTCCTGGTGACCATTCATATCGCTCCATACCGGCGTCTCTACAGGACTGCTTGACTTTTGACCAGAGTGTCATCGCTTTGGTGCAGGTCCAGAACATATGGATCATGTCTGCCCTGTCGTTCCCGCACCATGGGCACACCGGTGGGACCTTCGCATTGAACGAGGCAACTCTGTGGGGAGTCATGTAGGTTCGGTAAAGGACGTTCAGCTGTATTTGGCCAAATCTGGAGTTTCTTGACACTTTCTTGGGGAATATTAGTGCTCTTTCCCATTCTTTATCAGTGAGTGGGGCTGCGAGGTCTGCTTCCCATTTTGCCCTCAGCGCCGCTCCCTTAGGGTTAGGTTTGTCGATGAGCTTGTTGTACAACCTGGAGACCGGTCTCCATCTATCGGAGAGGTCATACATTTCCTGTAGTAGAGGGTCCGAGGTGGGTTCCTCCGGCCAGGAGGGCCACTGTTTCTTGGCAGTGTGTTTGAGCCTATGGTACCAAAGGAACTGGCCTTTGGGTAGTCCTTCGATATCTTGTATCGATTCAAAGTCCCTGAACACTCCATCTTCAAACATGTCTCCCCATGTGTATATTGCGGCTTCCTCCCACCTCCTTGCTATGGGGAGGTCTGCCTCCTTCTTGCACACATCTACCATTATGGGGTGGTCTGGAGAGTATGGGTGTTGCACCTTCCTGATGTAGCAAGTCCTGGTCCATATCTGTCTGCCAAGCCCCACAACCAAAGGGGTTTCCGGGGAGCGACAGAGGGGGTTCCATAGGGTTTCCTTGGGAGTTAAGTTGGTGTGAGGTTGCTTCAGTAGCCCCAGTTCGGCTGAAGATTCGTCCGACAGCCACCTCGTGATGTGACTGAGCTGAGCGGCCAGATAATAGAGCTGGAGATCTGGAAGTTTTATTCCACCTTCTTTATGTGGCAGGGTTAGTGTAGCCAGTGACAGTTTATGCCTGTGAGGTCCCCACAGAAAGTCCTTAATAATGGCCTCCAATTTCTTGAAGAAGGGGGGCCGTACGTAATGGCAAATGTTCACAAAGAAGTATAAGAAGCGGGGAAGGATTATCATTTTGACAATCGCCGCTCTCCCCACCATTGCCAGTGGGAGTTTGGACCAGAATTTTATGGATCGTCGGAGGTTGGTGACGGCGACTTCTGTGTTGTGCTCATGTGTGAGCTGTGGGGTGTGGCTGACATTAATCCCCAAGTATCTGAACTTCTCGGGTTGCCATTTTATCCCTATGATCGGAAGGTCCTCCGCTAAGGCGTCTCTCAACCCGGCCAGGGGGAATGCTGAGGATTTGTGTCTGCTAAATTGGATTCCGGAGTATCTCGCGTAGTTGTCGAGTACTTCCAGTGTTATCGGTGCATTGATCTCAGGGTATTTTAAGTACAGAAGAACGTCATCTGCGTACAATGATATTATGTTATAAACGTTGCCCACCTTGATGCCAGCGTCAAAGAGCTGTTGACGAAAGTATAAGGCAATCGGTTCCAGTCCCAGTATGTACAGCATGGGCGAAAGTGGACATCCTTGTCTCGTGCCCCTCTGTATTTCCCAAGGTTCTGAGACTATTCCGCCTGTCTTGACCCTGGCCACTGGGGAGTTGTAGAGAACCTGGACCCATCTGATGAAACCATCTCCGAAGCCAAAAGCCCGCAAGGCCTCCACCAGCCACTCCCAGTAGATGGAGTCAAAGGCCTTAATGGCGTCAAGCGACAAAATCGCTAGATCTTCCTCCGAATCGTGAGTTTCGGCCATGATGTGTTGAAGCCTCCTCAAGTTGGCTGTGGTGTTGCGTCCTGGGACAAATCCGTTCTGATCCTCATGAATTATGGACCCTATCACTCTAGCAAGTCTGCTGGCCAGTATTGAGGTGAGGATCTTGCTATCGTAGTTGAGCATGATTATAGTCTCTCTCATGGTGTTGGGGAGGATCCCGTTTGTATAAGCTTCCTGGTAGACTTCGTGTAGGATGGGGGTGAGAATGGGCTCGTATGCTTTGTAAAATTCCGGCGTGAGCCCGTCACTACCAGGGGTCTTGGAGGTAGCGAGCGACCTGATGGCCCATCTTACATCGTCGAGAGTGATTTCCATGTCTAGTTCAGTTCTCTGTTCGCTGGATATTTGGGGTAGGTCGATCTCTTCCAGGGTATCTATTATTTCTGTGGTGGGGATCCGGGCTTCATGAGCATATAGTTTTGAGTAAAACTCGGCAAATGCTTTGTTGATCCCCATCTGTGTCCTGTGGGATGCACCCTCGGCGTCTATTATTTCCGTTGGTAAGTGTTTAGGGTGCTCTCTTCTACACAACCAGGCCAACAGCCTGCTTGGTTTGTCTGATTCCCTGTGGGATCGAGCGGTGTATGTGGCGAAGTCAAATTTTTCCAGCCTGTCCCAGGAGAGCTGGCATTTTTCTCGGGCTGCTTTCAGTTCCGTTTCGACCCCTGGGGAGGTGTCAAGAGTGGACTCTAAACGAGTGATCTCTGATTCTTGGGCCTCAAGTGACGTCTTTAGTTGCCTGCGGGTGCCACCAGCTCTAGATATGATTTCTCCTCTGGTAACCACCTTCATGGCTTCCCACAGTGTGCTCCAAGTGGAGACGGATCCTTTATTGATTTCGACGTACTCCTCTAGTCTCTCGGCAAGGTCCTCTCTGAACTGTGGATCCTCTAATGTCGCGGAAGGCATTCTCCACATGGGGATCGGGGGTCTGGGTCCCCTCTGCCGCCATTGCATGATTAACGGAGAGTGATCGGAGATGGATCTCCCCAGGTACTCTGTGGCTATCGCCAGCGGGGCCTCTTCTCGATCAATGAACAAGTAATCTATTCTTGTGTGGACGTTGTGTGGGGCTGAGTAATGTGAGTAAATCCTGTCGGCTGGGTGTTGTATCCTCCAGATGTCCACTAGATTGAGTTGGTCCAATGTTTCCGCCATAGCACGGGTTGCGGGGTTGCTTGATTGGGGGGGAGGAAGTGATCTGTCCATAGTTGTGTCCATGACACAGTTGAAATCTCCTCCCCATAGGAAGGTTTGGCCTCTGTGGTGTGCCAGCTTGGGACTCAGTGTATTGAGATAAGACGGGATTCCGTGTTGCGGGAAATATGTGTTAGCTAAGCAAATCGGGGTCTGTTCCATAGTTCCCCACATTATTACGTATCTGCCGTCCTTGTCAGATTCACATCCGTGTAACTGGAAAGGCACATTCGGGTTTATCCATATCAGCACACCCCTTGCGTATTTGGAATATGGGGATCCTCTCACAGTTCCCTCCCATCGGTCTGCCAGTTTGGACAGAGCGTCTTCGGTGAGATGCGTCTCCTGTAACATCGCTATCGAGACTTTCTTCCTCCTAAGGTAAGACTGTATGCGGTTCCTCCTGAGGTACGAGCCCATTCCCCTTACGTTCCATGTCATGACATTGAGTTGTGATGCCATTGGTGCAGCGTTCTGGGTTTGGCGTGGGGGACAACTACGGTGGCCCGATGTGGCATCAAAGCGTGGTTGGTAAGTTGTAGGCGATGGACCTCTGGTTCGTCGATTCTTGGGGCGTATCCTGTGGCCATCTCGATATTTTCAAGCATCAATGGGACGAAGACTATAGGACTAACTAAGCTAATAACATAACTCAAACTGGTGCGCCCAGCGACTACAACTCTGTCGCGGTGCTCAGGCGCTCCCGCGCCGTCTAAACCCATCCGGGAGTCGGGCGCGAGTTGGGTCGGGCAGAAACTCGCCCGGTTGGATCTTTCGCTGGGGGCGGGGCTGCTGCAAGGCGGCGAGGCCAAACGAGGGTCGTTTCCATACGATATACTGTTAATTGGATTACCTGCTTGGGTCCGGCTGTTTACGCTTCATGTGTGGGTGGTGTGGAGGGTCCCTGGGGTCTAGCTCAGCTCCCCCGAGGTTCAGTCTTCCCCTCCTGGGTTATCTCCACCGTCAGCAAGGTTATTGTCCTCTAGCCACATGTTGGCCGCTTCCGGATTGTCGAGGAAGATTGCTCGCCCTTTGTGGATAACTTTCAGGCGGGACGGGTACAGCAACCTGTATTTAAGGTTCAGTTGGCGAAGCCTTGCTTTGATCGGAACAAACGAGTTCCTCTCCCTCTGTACTTTCTGGGTATAGTCCGGGTATATGGAAATCTTAGAGTCGCCCTGTACAATAGGGCCAGTTTCCCTGGAGTATCTTAATATAATTTCTCTGTCTTGGAAATTTAGTATCTTGGCTATGATTGGCCGTGGATGTGAGCCAGGGGGAGGTCGTTTCTGTAGGGACCTGTGGGCCCTTTCCACCGCAAATCCCTGAGTCAGTTTGCCGGCCCCAATCTCCTGTAGCAGCAGGGTTTCAACATAGGACGTGGTATTTAGGCCTTCATTCCCCTCCGGGATACCTAGGATTCTGATGTTCCCTCGTCTAGCCCGACCCTCGGCTTCCTCCGCCCTTTCTTCTAGGAATGCGACCTTCCTTTTCAGGTTCGAAACTTCAGATTGTAGGGTCGCCGTGTCCGCGGACCCCTCCTCTGTGGATTTCTCCATGGCCGTCACCCTTTCCGTTAAGTTGCGGGCATCTTGGCGAATGAGTTGTATGTCTATTTTGAACTCGTCTATCTTGGAGTCGATGTGAGTCTTTAATGAGGCAATGGCGTCCATTATCTGGGAGTGATTATCTTTGGGCTCCGTCTCCTGCGAGCGAATGTTTTCAGTGGAGCTGGCCTTGGCTTGGGTGGGAGTCTTTGCCCTGGCTGAGACAAAGGAGTCCATGGTGGCGGCTCTGGTTTTATTTTTGGCGGCCATGTTGGAGGCGTACTAGTGGTTACCCTGGAATCCTGAGTCTGGAGGGGTGAGGTTCAGGGCCACTCGCTTATGTGGAGTGGTGTTCTAGGGTGGGCTGTGCCCTGGGGAGTTATTATTTTCAGTGGTTGGGAGCTGTCCAGGGCACATGGGGTGGAGTGTTCCACTGTGCGTTCTGATGCTTCATCCGCTATCTTAGCGCCTGTGTCGCTGCCCCTGGACTCAGGGGTGATGGTGTTGGGGCGCTTAGGGCAGGAGTTGTCCCCTCTTGGTGAATGAGTCCAGTTGGGTGGCCCAACCGCGAGGACAATGCAGGTTGTGGTTGGGGAGGGTAGCTGGGGCCGTGCTCACAATTGTTCCGTGGCTTGGCGCACCGTCGCGGCTTTCCGGGTCTTTCTTGGTTTCCGGGCCTTTGGGCAAGGTGACGGGCCACTGCGACCCAGTGACCCAGCAGCTCCTCCGGCCCCGCCTCCCGGCGGCGGCCTCCCTGCAGATGGATGTGGGCCCAGGAGGGTGAGGCCGGTGGCGTCGCCGCGCACTCCCGTCCCCGGAGTATGTGCCGTGCCTATTTTCGGGTAGGTCGGGGAGAAAGAGTTAGAGGCGGATGAGTTCGGGCGTTGCGCGGAGACCCTCACCGCCGTCTCCGAGATGTGATTTGTGCCGCGGTGAAGCTCTGGAGATAGAGCGACACCGGCACGTAGTGTCGACCGGAGCCTTCCGGCGTGGTGGGAGAGGAGAAGGGCGAGGATCTGGTGCCAGCCACGGTCGGATATTAGAAGGAGGCCCGCTCCGCTGTGGTGCTCCTCTTCGACGTTCACCGCCTGGATGTGCTGGCGGGGGGTGCTCCGCGGAGGCCCCGCTAAGCTCTGTGAGACGCCATCTTGGATCCAGGCGCGGCGGGGGAGGGAGCGCGTTCTAAGACCAGCGCTGGCGTCTAGGGGGCCGGAGAGTCCGACCCCTCGAGCAGGTTTTGTGCGGGATCGCCTCACACACCGCTGCGTGCTTCTCAGCGGGCTGCTATCTCGCTGGAGCCGGAGAAAAAAGATTCGGAAACGGCGTCTCGGCCGGAGCCCGGCGAATCAGCCTCTGCTCGCCATCGGCTCCAGGCCATGCCCCCCCTGTTTGCCAGTTTAAAGCCTGTGTGAAATAAGAAATTGCAATTCTGCTGCGTGTGATTTCTGTTGCATTGTTTTCCTCCCAAAATCAATTTTCTCACCTGTGTTCACGTTGCTTTAGTACCCTGCTCAGTAGCCTGTAAGCTTCCTTGTCTCTCATAGTGCAGCCGCACACATTTCTGTATTAGCGATCTGACCGCAACTGTAACTGACATACAAGTAACAAGTTTAATCTGAGTATGCTATTTTGCTCCTTTTGAAGGTTTTCATTTTCTTCTTTGACCTCCTATCTTGCATGTTGAGTCAAATTTCAAAATTGATTTTTCCCTCTTCATTCTGACTCCTTGCTTCTACTTTCTATCCACAAAGAATTTAGCTAGCAGGTGTTTGGGGGAAGTGTTGCAGGGGGAGTCGTGAACTAGTGTGCTATCTGTCATTAAGAAAGAAAAGTTATTTTGTTTCCGTTTCTATTAAAGGTTTATGTATATTCTGTTAGGAGTGTGAAGTAACTGTATTGGGGGATTTTTGCATGTATACTGCCACACAGTGGTGGCTGCTGCCCCAATTTTGATTTGATTGATTTTCTGTGAATTCTAAAAATGTATAAATATTTAATTGTTACACACCGATCTGGCTCGTAGTCCATTGCGACACGGGGTATTTGTTGAGGTGGGTGGGAGACGGGTTGGGTGCCTTCTCAATAAATAAGGTTTTTATTGTGCACCACATTCCTTGCCAGTGTAAAGAGTCCATGTCTGGAGTGTGCCATGTTGTAAATCTGTTACAGCAACATTATCTTCATTTGTTTCTAGATTGTGCGTGTATTCAATCTTTTCAGCATGAATCTTGGTCCTGGTCCTAGAACATTTTATATTGGCGAAGCTTATGGCGATATGTAGAAACACGTTATCCAAGCCCTGGAGCATACATGCATAATTCATGAACCTAGTCACTCTTAAGTCTAGCCAACATGTGTTTCGGCCAAAGTGTCTTTATCATAGCTGGTTGTGGCAAGATGACGATAAACTAGCAAGAACTCGGAAATGCGTTCGAGACAGCGGGGACTATTGAGAAGACACAGTGTATATTCTGTGAGAAAACCAAGATGCAACTGCCAAAATGTAGTAGCATCCGTGGGCATAAAGACGCTCAGACACACCATCAATGTAAGTAGGTTTATTGTCCGTATCCCCAACAAGGCAAGTGCCAAGGCAGTAACACTGGCACATCCACCAAAGCTAGATACCAGGTCTAACTGACACTTTAATAACTCTGACTCATCCAACATTCCCAGTGACCTCACCACATTCCACTCACCTACCCATACATCCAGGATGCACCTAGAACCCCAGCTACAACACCTCTCCCTCTGTTAATCATTAATACAAACAACGTGAAGGAGAAAAGACCACCACAAGTCACAAAGAAACTCTACTCCGTCCACATGTGGCCAGCATGTAAACTAATTGAGAAACTCCACAAACCACCAAAATGGCATTAGACAAACCAGGAAGGAAACTCGTCTAAAACCAAAGAGTACCCAAAACTAAAAACCAGGACAACAACCTGAACAAACACCAAGGAAAACAGCCCATGGACACAGTTGCACGGCTACCAGTGGACTGCAGATGACCAACAATGGGAACTAGAGGAAGTGCCCATGACAGAAATGGTAAAACTGAATGTTACTTCCAAAAGTAAAGTAAGCTAGGAAAACAAGCTAGAAACGCACGCACCACATCATTCCTTAAAACTCCATCACATCACCAACTACTCACTTCTCCAAAGGAACGAATGCCACAGAATGCCTGAGTAAAACTGGAAACAACCCCCGGCTTCCCGGAACAAACTGATCATTGTGTCGGCGAAACAAACAGCCTAATACAACTGTAGACAAAGCACACCAAACCAGAAAGGTAAATGGAACCACAAAACAATATGCAGATGTTTGACGATAAAACCCATAACTCCTACTACTTCGGTACTTCCTTGTACCGAGAACACAGCACCTCACTATATCCCAACTGAAATGTACACAGTACCTCACTGTATCCAGTGACAACCAAATACCCAAACACAATATCATTCACACACACACAAAAGCAAACCCCACGAATGCAACACTCATTAAGCAAGCACACCGGAAGCATGACAGATGAAGACAATGCATTTCCAGCCTAACAAATCCATACTGCGGGCCTGACGTCTGGCCAAGATGAAGAGTAAATGCTATACATATACAAAAACACAGCAGCACCTCACTGCAACCTTTCAGAACCCACCCGGCCAAATGGAACCCCGGTAACACCTCACTGCCGAACACACGAACCCCAGCAGCACCTCACTGCAAATACCAAAACCCCGGAAGCACCTCACTGCAAAAACACAGAACCCTGGAAGCACCACACTGCAACACACAGAAACCCTGACAGCACCACACTTCAAAACACACAAACCCTGGCAGCACCCACTTCAAATACCAAACTGCAACCTTTCAGAACCCACTCTGCCATTCCGAACCCCGGTAACACCTCACTGCCAAACACACCAACCCCGGCAGCACCACACTGCAACACACACAAACCCTGGCAGCCCCCACTGCAAATACCAAACTGCAACCTTTCAGAACCCACCCAGCCGTTCCCAACCCCGATGACACCTAACTGCCAAACCCACGAACCTCGGCAGCACCTCACTGCAAATACGAAAACCCTGGCAGCACCTCACTGCAAAAACACAGAACCATTCCAAACCCCGGCAGCACCACACTGCAACACACACAAACCCCGGCAGTACCCACTGCAAATACCAAACCTTGGCAGCACCACAATGCAACCTTTCAGAACCCACCCGGCCAAATGGAACCCCAATAACACCTCACTGCCAAACACACGAACCCCACCAGCACTTCACTGCAAATACCAAAACCCCGGCAGCACCACACTGCAAATACCAATTTGCAACCTTTCAGAACCCACCCGGCCATTCCGAACCCCAGTAACACCTCATTGCCAAACACACAAACCCCGACAGCACCACACTGCAAATACCAAACCCTGGCAGCACCTAACTTTAACCTTTCAGAATCTACCCTGTTATACTGAGTTCCAAATGGAACCCAGCACCTCACTGCATCCCGAACCATACAACAAATGTTGCACCCATAACACACCCAGAACCCACCCGACCGAACTGGGAATCGCACCAGGGGAAAACCCTTACAAAGAACACAAATTACATGGAAACAATGTAAACAATATACTACACATATAGTGCAACCCCAGAAACAGGAAACTGTCTTGTCAGACCTAAAATGCAAAAAAAAGTGTTTTCATGTCAAGACACGAAGGGCCTCGGTGTGAGTGTGGCAAGTAGAACATCTTCATGGTTTCTGCCAGTTTCACACCTGTGGAGAGGACTGTATTTAAAGTTATAACAGTCTTGGCTTGATGTGCGGAATCCACCATCTGAAGCGAGATGGGGCGGGCGGGGGATGGAGGGGGGGGCGAGGGGTAAATCTGCCATCCTGCAGTGTCATGCATGAGGATGTAGAGAATGCCATGGGGTATTTCACTGAGTAATGTAAAAGGGGCATAGGGCAATCTTCGCTGCATGTTAAATCAGCCTAGGGCAATTCTGAAGCAACATCAAAAGTGTGATTGGGTCATTATGGAGGCAATCTGAAAGTGGCGAGAGAGCATGTGGGGGTCATCTGAAAGTAGCAAGACGCACGTGGAGGCAATCTGAAAGTGGCAAGAGAGCATGTGGTGGCAATCTGAAAGTGGCAAGAGAGCATGTGGGGGCAATATGAAAGTAGCAAGAGAGCATGTGGAGGCAATCTGAAAGTGGCAAGAGAGCATGTGGGGGCAATCTGAAAGTGGCAAGAGAGCATTTGGAGGCAATCTGAAAGTTGCAAGAGAGCCTTTGAAGGCAATCTGAAAGTGGCAAGAGAGCATATGGGGGCAATCTGAAAGTGGCAAGAGAGCATGTGGGGGCAATCTAAAAGTGGCAAGAGAGCTCAAGAGAGCATGTGGGGGCAAGAGGCAAGAGAGCATATGGGGGCGGTATGAAAGTGGCAAGAGAGAATTTGGAGGCAATTGGAAAGTTACAAGAGAGCATGTGGAGGCAATCTGAAAGTGGCAAGAGAGCATGTGGGGGCAATCTGAAAGTGGCAAGAGAGCATTTGGAGGCAATCTGAAAGTGGCAAGAGAGCATGTGGGGGCAATCTAAAAGTGGCAAGAGAGCATGTGGGGGCAATCTGAAAGTGGCAAGAGAGCATGTGGGAGCAATCTGAAAGTGGCGGGAGAGCATGAGGGGGAAATCTGAAAGTGGCAAGAGAGCATGTGGGGCAATCTGAAAGTGGCAAGAGAGCATGTGGAGGCAATCTGAAAGTAGCAAGAGAGCATGTGGGGGCATTCTGAAAGTGACAAGAGAGCATGGGGGGGCAATCTGAAAGTGGCAAGAGAGCATGTGCAGGCATTCTGAAATTAGCAAGAGAGCATGTGGGGGCAATCTGAAAGTGGCAAGAGAGCGCAAGATAGCACGTGGAGGCAAGTGGCAAGAGACCATGTGGGGCCAATCTGAAATTAGCAAGAGAGCATGTGGGGGCAATCTGAAAGTGGCAAGAGAGCATGTGGGGGCAAGTGGCAAGAGAGCATGTGAGGGCAAGTGGCAAGAGAGCATGTGAGGGCAATCTGAAATTAGCAAGAGAGCATGTGGGGGCAATCTGAAAGTGGCAAGAGAGCACAAGAGAGCACGTGGGGGCAAGTGGCAAGAGAGCATGTGGAGGCAATCTGAAAGTGGCAAGAGAACATGTGCGGGCATTCTGAAATTAGCAAGAGAGCATGTGGGGGAAATCTGAAAGTGGCAAGAGAGCGCAAGAGAGCACGTGGGGGCAAGTGGCAAGAGAGCATGTGGGGGCAATCTGAAATTAGCAAGAGAGCATGTGGGGGCAATCTGAAAGTGGCAAGAGAGCATGTGGGGGCAATCTGAAAGTGGCAAGAGAGCGCAAGAGAGCACGTGGGGGCAAGTGGCAAGAGAGCATGTGGGACAATCTGAAATTAGCAAGAGAGCATGTGGCTGCAATCTGAAAGTGGCAAGGTAGCTCAAGAGAGCACGTGGGGGCAAGTGGGAAGAGAGCATGTGAGAGCAATCTGAAAGTAGCAATAGAGCATGTGGGGGCAATCTAGAAATAGCTTGAAATGGTCATTATTAGTGGGGATCAGGGGCGTTGCTAGGGGGGGCTAAGAGGGCTATAGCCCCTGATCATTTGGTTGTAGCCCCTGATAGAATGTCAGGAGCTACAGCCAAAAGACTAGCTAGCCCCCAGTCCCAACAGTTCCAACATCAGCTTAGCCCCGGGTCTTTTCCAGACCTAGGAACTTCCCTGGTGGGGATCGTAGAAACTAGCCTGACGCCATACTGAAATGGAGCCACACTGGTATGCAATTGTTGAAACTGGGATAACATTTATCTGAGGACATGCAGAAACTAGGATGCTAATCTGTTTGCATGAGGAAAAAGTAAGTTTGCAATAATGATACGGAAATGGCAATATTGGAATATCACGGATAGTTTGGCACTGGCATCGCAAGGTGGGCATTGGAATGGGCATGACTGACACAGTGAGCTGACCTCTAGCCCCGTGCAGATTGGCATTCTGGACATTATTATTAGCATGATGGATTATTTGGGCAGAACTCAGTTGTACGTTAAAAGTCATCTTGCAGGTGGTGGCTACACCCTTGCATGTCGTAGACATTCTCTTCCTATATTGATTCTTGCCAATTCCGACACCTATTTTATCCACTAGCAGAGGAGCAATGATGTGCGCTATACCTTCCGGTACAGTACGTTTTCTCCTGGCACAATATAACACGAATTAGCCATGCCTACGGTGTGGGATGTGTGCAGGCATGGGAAATGCACTTGCCGGGCACCACCGTAGTAGTAGTAACTGGCCATTGATAGTAGCAGGTGCAAAATGGTGCAAGTACCTGGGCGTCTAGTAGCAGTGTCAGGTATTGTCTAATGCTCATACACAAGCCAAAAGGGTGCGCTTTGCCAATGCTTGTTTTTAACAGTACTTCAGTGAAGGGCACACATGGTGCTTATAAGCAGGTTTACAGCTCCAATTAAGTCATGAACTCTGAGAAGACTGCTTTGAAAAAACCCTGGTAGGCACTTTGTGTGCAAAGATTGATGGTAAGGCTTGATTAAAGTGAGCCCAAAGAGATCCCAGGAGGTGTGTTTTGAGCGGGGAGGGGCAGGAACCGGGTGCGATTGGTCATAGGGATTAGAACGGCCATGGGCAGTCAATGGGTGGGCAAATAACCAAACAACAGGTACAAGCTGTGTGTCCCTCCTCATATAACATGTTTCCCTATCTGTACTCCAATGCAAACGTTCTGCCTTATAGGTGGCGCTCGTGCCACCTAACAGCTCAAACTAAAAATGTGACTGCATTCTATTGGCATGTGACTTGCAATTGCCCTGTGTGTCTAAGTGGTGCTAGCACACTGTAGGAGACCCTGCTTCAGTAATGTGGCACACATATTTTCTCAAGTGTGCATCCAGTGTTTATATTTTTTGATGGGCTCATGAAAGATTTACTGCAGAGAAATGTTTCTGTGTATCACGGCAGGTCTGGCATATACGCCCTGGTATATTTTATATGCACCCTTTCTGGACTGCATGTAAACTGTATATCTGCTTGTCCAGTTGCTTACAAAAATTGTGTTGTAAAATGGACCATAAGTGTGTCCCATTATTCCCAAAATGTTTTGGTGGGGAAAGAAGGCGATAATTGGGCTTGTTTTTTCATGGCACTCCCTTTTTGAGTACAGTATTTATGGTCTATATCAGGGGTCTGCAACGTGCACCGCTCTGGATATTTTGGACTGCAATTCCCATGATGCCTCATAATTGCGTATGCTGCCTTGAACTGGTGGGAGTTGTTATCCAAACATCTGGAGAGCCAAAGGTTGCAGATCCTTGGTCTACGAGTTTCAAATTCGGCAAGCACCACTTGAGTGCCCTCAATCCACCTCATCCACAGGCACCTAGCCCAAAACTCCACATTGATTGTGGGGGTAACCCACCATTTCGGTGCAACTCAGGACTATTTTTTTTAAAGGTACCTAGATTATAAAGGAGATAAACCCTTACCCAGTTCAACTCTCTAACCCGTGCTTACCCGCACGGTATCCACACCATATCCAGACCCTGCACGTATCATTGACTAGTGACGTGAGCCCCATTGCCTCAGGGAACGTACTGAAAGCACTCGTTATTGCTGTAGAAAGGTTTAGTTATGTGTTAAAGAATACCAATAGGAAAACACACATATAAAATAATTAGGGGACAGCACGTTCCTCGGCACCGTCGCAGTATCGCAGTTCGTATCATTAAACTTGTGACCCGCCTTATGCCGACACTACAGAGCTCAGAATTGTTCACAAATAACGAATGAGCTTATCACAACTTCATGTCGCCTGAGGCTCGCCAAGTAACTGATTATTTTCATTATGGAACATGGAAAATTTCCAAGAACTATGTAAACCGGTTTCCGTCTAATCAGGCATCCATCTTTCTGCAGGTCCAGAACTATGTAAACCGGTTTCCGTCTAATCAGGCATCCATCTTTCTGCAGGTCCAGAACTATGTAAACCGGTTTCCGTCTAATCAGGCATCCATATTTCTGCAGGTCCAGAAAATCAACCGTTAATTGAACTGTTCTGTGACACTACGGCCCAGGTTTTCCAGATAAGGGTTAGTGTGCTGACACGAAGGCCTCCAGTTCAAATGTTATGTTCATTGGCATTGGCACAGCATACACCTGCCTCCGAGGTCTGCTGGCTTTTCTGGTGCTGCATTTCTGCCTGGTGCAAGTTTCCTGACAAGAGATGTGGGAGCGGGTCTGGCGTGCGCTGCAAACATGGCATTGTGCTCACGCCTCGCTCGATACAGTGCAGGGTTATGTATCTAGGCTGTGTAGGATAGATCACGTGAGTACTTCAGGTGCACTGGGGAAAGAATAGGGTGACCAGACGTCCCAGTTTTCCCGGGACAGGTCCGGGGAAATCACCCCCTGTCCCGGGGTTTTTTTTTTTTCCAAACCCCGTCCGGGGTTTTGCTGCGCGGGTGTCTGGTGTCCCGATTTTCGGACGACACCGCTCCGACGCTGCAGTATGAGCCTGCGCTGCAGTGCGCAGGCTCATACTTTCACTTTCTCTGCGCCCAAGCCCCCACCCAAGCCGGAAACACAGCCACACAGCCTATAGACGCCCTCCAGGACCTGGAGACTTCCTGCAACGTCAGCTTTCTCACAGCGAAATATTGTTGGGTTGACAATAACCCCAGTCCACTGCAGTCCACTGCAGTGCTCTACCTGTACAGGTGGATCCCCAAGAATTCACTCTAAAAACAGAAAACCGTGCCACATAGTGGCTTCACAGGTATGTGTACACTAATCCAGCATTTGATCTGCTGTGGCTGCCCCCAAACTTCACTGTCATAAGTGCTATGTTTGTAGTCCCTTTTTTGTCTTTATCAGTGCTACGATATGTAGTCCTACTTTTGTGTCAGTGACCCGCGAAATTGTAGTCCTACTTCTATGTCGGTGGCCTGTCCTGTCCTGGGTTTTTATTTTGAAAATCTGGTCACCCTAGGAAAGAAGCGTGTTCTGGGTGGGCAGATTCTGTGCGGTGTCCTGCATGAGGACCTGGAACATAGAAACCGATCATGTTGCTGCTCCTCCCGCGTCTCTATATTGATTTAGACGCAACTGTTCGGATATTCCGGAATGTTCCAAAGATTACCGTTGGTCATGGACTTCCTGCACTAGAAGAAGGACCATTTCACCCCTAGGGAGTCAATCTCTCCAATTCACTTTTGGATCTCCATGGCACTCCTCGGACGACCATCCCCCTCCATTGTTATTTAACGGATTTTGTGATGTATGACTGCGATTTATTGTGAATAATCAACTCATAGCACAGCGCAGGTTCAAGACCAGCTTAAGCCAGATAGAAAACAATTACTCCATAAAAGCAACTAAAAATCACAGCAAATTCAACCATGCAATGATCACCTTTCGCAATGAAACTTTTCAGGATAAAAGTATGACGAAAACGCCTCATATTTAGTTCGCATTTAAAAGCATTATTTAAAATGTCTCTACAGCATAACATAACAAGCATTGGCAATGGCAACAATTTGGGCTTTTGTGCAGGCATGGTAAAGTCCCTTGCCAGGCAGTGCCTTAGCGGTATCACCTTCCCATTGATGGTAGCAGATGCAAAATGGTGTGGGTACCTGGGCATCTAATAGCCGTGCCTGGCAAATGCCTAATACTTATACACAAGCCAAAACTATTGGCTTTGTCAACGCTTGCTTTTAACAGGACTTCAGTGAAGGACACATATAGTGCTTATAAACTGAGCGGCTGAAGGCAGACATGGTTAAGACAGTTTTATTAGACCAGTTGCAGGTTTACAATCCCAAATTACGTCTTTAACTGTCAGAAGACTACTTTAAAAAAAACACTGGCAGGCACTTCGAGCACACAGTTTGATGATAAGGCTTCATTAAAGCAAGCTCAAAGAGTTCCGAGGATGAGGTGGTTTGGGCGGGGAGGGGCAGGAACTGTGTGAGAATGATTAGCATGGCCATGGGCAGTCAATGGGTGGGCAAATAACCAAACAACACCTACAAGCTGGTTGTCCCTCCTCATATGCCATTTCTCCCTATCTGTACTCCAATGAGATAATTTCAGCTTAGAGGTGTCGCAAGCAACACCTAATAGCCCAAACTAAAAAGGGTTAACTGAGCATGTGTCCTCAGGAGGTCTGTTAGCAAGATGTTGGTTTTTAGCTAACTACCTTTTGCATGCTGGGAAATATAGGCTCGCCCTTATAATTGGAAAAGTGAAACATCAAGTTCCATCATGTGGTCAGTTGGCAACTCTGTGAAAGTGGTTCGTTGGAAGATCTGTTGGTATGACGGTAAATGTTAGCTAGATAAGCTTGGACAGCAGTTTGCAAGTTGACCCATGGGGGAAAAGCTTTGATTTTTCAGATGATACAAGGCTTTTTGAATTTTCAGGCTACCCATCCTGCATGCGCAGAGACCAAACAAGGCCTTGGAGGGTCAGCAGAGTGTCCAAGCATGCTCCACACAGCTATGCCAGGGGCTTCTTGGTGGCTGCCTTGACGAATTGTGACACGATTTGAGTGGCATGGTGCATTTCAACCTACTATGGGCTGGGGCCTTGCACATGTCTGCGTGCAATGGGAGTGTCATGGGGCAAATCATGGGGAATGGGATATGGAATTGGGCAGTGATGAAGGCAATGAAAGTGACTTGGGGCAATGCAGGGGGTATTGGGGAAGATCAGGGGCTTCTTATTGCACTGGTGTTTTTGCTGCATTTGTTGCAGTGTTTTTTTTATGGGTGCAAGTCTCCCATACTCTGTCGCATGATCGGACCCCTTCCACTTCCCCATCAATCAATATTTATAATACCTAACACTCCCCTAAATAAAACAGCAAAATAACTGGTTTACCAAATTCAGTGAAACAGCCACCATCAGATGGGAGGGTACCATTGGGACATGGCATGGTGCAGTAATTACCGCGGGAATGGAATGCCTTATCCCCTCTTATCAGATCATCTCAAACTCTGACATTGTTTAAGAGAAGTATTAAAACTCTACTCTCTAATTCGGCAGATTAATCAATCCCTCTCTTGCTCGGCTCTCTAGTTCCTCCCCAGGCTTCTTCTTTCTCCCAGTTGTGAGTCGCTTTGGTGCGCTCTGAGGCTCAAGGGCAGGCAACACCTTATTAATAATTAAAATAAATAAAAAAGACCAATATGAGTGTGATGGGACACATAGGGGCCAATGAGCCCTGGCCTCGGCTGGTTCTGGGAACACACCGTGCATTATTGCAGAATGCTAAAAGAGAAAGGCAAGAAGAAAGCTGAGGGAAGGAAACAAGACGAGGCGAAGTTGGGGCAGCAAAAACTATCAAAGTTCGCCATAGAGGGAGCAGTGTTGACAAGTAATGAGGGAAGCATGGCGTAAGTGAAGCAGTTCCCAAATAATATAGCCAATGCTCAAGATCAGAGTGGGTATAAATATATGCCAAGAGGCAGAGGGAATGGACCTCGAGGAGGAGGATGAGGGAGAGTTCAATACCCTAAAGGAAGGGGAGGATCTAATGGCAGACAGCTCTTGACGTGTTGGAATTGTGGAAAAATAGGACATGTGGCTAGAGTATCTAGAAGTAGAGGAGTCATGCAACACCAGAATTAGCAATCTTCAAGAGAGGGGACAGGATATGCTCCAAAATATAATACAGACTCGCAAGGATATTTTGCCCAAGATCACACACAGAATCAGGTATATGCTCCACAGCCACAGGAGTTTCAGCAAGTGCCAATACAGACACAATTGCCACAACCACAGCAATCACAACAAGCACCAATGCAGATCCAGTCATTACAGGGGCAACAACAACAAACACCCATGCAAGTGCCACAGGCACCCACTCAACAAATGCAATAGATCCCAATGCAACAGACCGGCGCATCACAATGGCAGATGGACACGGGAGCTACACAAACAGTAAAACCCAAATTAGACAGTGTGACTGGGGTGTGAGGGAATCCTTTCACAGGCACAGGGATGAATTTATAACCACGATAGGATAGCCAACAGGACGACCTGATGTGTTCAGTTGTGTCTGTAACACCAGACCCCCAAGAGGAACCAAGGGTAAAGGTGATGATAGGAGGCAAGACATTCTCATTTCTTGTAGACACTGGAGCGACTCATTCTTGTGTCAGTGAGGGAAAATATCCAATGTCAGGCATTGTCATGAATGCTCAGGGATTTCCTGGGGCAATGAGTTTAGTTCTATTTACAGATGAATTACCCATTTCTATAGGCAAACATGACATGTCTATTCCATACTAGGACGTGACCTCATGACAAAACCTAACAAGGTGATATCCTTTACTGAGGAAGGCATAGTGTGTTCAACCCCAGGGATACATTATATAAATTTGGGGGAATTTATATTAGCCTTTGCAGAATAAAAAAGCCTTAAGGGGAGTACCTCCAGATGCAAAAGTGTTTTTGTATATTGTGACCGTTCTATTACCATGGTTACCTAAATTGGTGCGTAAAAAAATAATAAGGATGCCTGATACATTTTTGTTCAGGCCAGACATTCCCATGGATGATGAGGAAGGGCTAATTATTCCTCTGGAATTAGAAGCAGCAGTGGCAAGCGAAGAAAGGGTGATGCTTCATGAGACAGATGAAGAGGGAAGAGGATGAACAGCAATGATAGCCCTCAATGAAGGATACAGACTGACCGACTTGAAAGATGAGGAACTATTTAGGGATGACTATTCAGATGACGAATTCGTATTCTTTAAAAGTCTCACTTATTGGATTGTAATTGATTTCAATCCGGCACACATCCAAGTCAACGCCTAGCATGTAATGCACAACTGAAATCCTTATTTATTTTTGTCTAAAAGTTCTTTATTCTGAACGATATGCCATTCATATCACGCCCCTCTCCTGGAACCCCCCGGTCACACTGAACCAGGAATCAGCAGGCTGGTTTGCAAAGTTAAAATATTTATTTATGTATTTACAATTTAATCACACTATGTTTTAATGGGTACACAATAATCACCAATGGGGTGATGTAGCACTGAATAATCTCTTTAATACACAAGGAGTAATAGTGAGCAAAACAATTCAGCACTGAAATAATACTTTTGTGTGTGTGTTCAGATCAGATAGCAGTGTGGTTATAGGTTCCCCCTGCGCACCCCTCAACCCCCAATGGGCAATGTAAAGAGATAGGAGGAGAGAGCAGGTATTCAGGAATAGCAGAGTTCAAACAGAATATCAATCCCACTTTCCCCCAGCAAACACAAGAGAAAACAGAATTGACTGTCAAACTGTCAGAATGGTTTTTAAAGTTATCTTAGAATGGACTGGGAAAAAACACTAAATATGATCTAAATTGCTGAAATTACTATAAATTCTTAGGGGAGCCACTTTGGATAATTGCACACAAACACAAGCAATGATTTAATACCAAGAAGCAACTTGAAATCTTAAAATTCGAGTTGGAATCAATCAAAAGCAGTTTTACACATGTCAGAATTTCCCAAAAATGAAATTCGCTGCAAACTTTTCACTGCGCGATAATCGCGATAATGGGAAAGCCGTAAGGATTTGGGATGGGGTTTTAGATGTGATTTAAAGCTGTGGATGTTAGCTACAGGAAGAACATTTTGTTTCTAGCACAAAAACCGAGGAAGTTATGGACGTTTTAGTGGAGGTCATTTTTTTGAGATAGGCGCAAGAATGGAAAACGGGAATGCACTTGAAAAATGACAAAAGGATTTCTTACACTAGAGGATAACTATGAATACAACGAATACCACATAGGAACACAGACACTTGATCAGAATGACTGCCTACAGAGACTTGCCTTCTTCAGATGAGAAAAGATCAGCGCATAGATAGTTTTAGCAATACTAGTACAGGACGAAGATAGGATGGTTTGGATAGAGAGTTTAGACAATTCAAAAATACTCCTAACAATACCGGTTCTGAATACAAGATAGGATGGGTTTTCAGATAGGGATTAACTAAGCAAGGTAAATATGATAGTGACACAGTTCTATCTATAGATACTTACTAGATATGTTTTTAAACGGAACCGTCAGGATTCTGGTCCATCAAGATTCTGGTCAGGGAATGGGATCTGGTTCCAGGACAGACGGCTGGGCATATCGGATTGGGTCTGCAATCAGCAAGGTGCTCTGGTCACAGCACGGCACAGGACTGGGCTGGGTCTGCAATGCACTCTGGTCACAGCACGGCACAGGACTGGATTGGATCTGCCCTTTGGGGTTCTGATGATAATTATTTCAGCATGCAAGCAGTACAGCGCAGCCCGGCTGTATTTTGATGCTTCCCCTTAGGTTTGTGGGGTTCTGGTTCTGGAATTTGAGGCCTAGCTGAAAATGGTTCAGCTATGCAATGGGTTTCTGCTTTGCCAAGTTTCTGGAGTCTGAAGCAAGGAAGATGTAGAGTTCAGCAGTAGGGTTCTCCGCCAGTGCCACGATAGTGAGTGAATCCGTCTGTCTTTTTGAGCGGTGAGCTGTCTCTATTTATGCTATGATAAAGGGGTGTGTGGGCTGGTTTATCCTAAGCTCACCCCTTTTGACAGGTGATTGGGTCAGAGTCTCCTCTCTGCCTTGATAGGAGGAGAGAAACAGTGTGTCACCTTTATGGTGTGATTTTATGAGGCTGAGAATCCACCCCTGGCCCCTGGAACACAAAATCTACTTTTGGCACCATACACATTTATACATGTGCAACTTCTATAAGAATCACATATACAGGTTACATTTTTTTTATAGCAGCTATCCCTCAAAACCCCATAGCTGTGGGATCTTGTCTCGGCTTTTCACAGAATTTTGCCCTTTTCATCAGGAACACAATGTCCAATTTATAAGAAAATTTCTACAAGTGTGCTTGTTTAACATGGGCATAAGTGTATAAAGTTTCAGACTTCTAGCGAAAATACATTTTGTGTAAAATCACATTTTCTGCCATTTCTTTCCAGAACATGTCACCCAATTTTGCCGCCTCTTGAAACGTGCAGCCAAAATTTAGATTCACAAATCTGTTACCTTTGTATTTTTCACAATTTTAACTGGCGAGTTATACGTCTTTTAATAAAAGTGTTCTTTGTGAAGGTTCAGCCACAGATGGTTGTTTGTCTCTGCCTCTTTTTGTCCCCTTGCAGTCCAGAAGCAGTCTCCTCGCTGTTTGCTCTTGGCAGAGGCCATTTACGACTGTCCTCACACCTAGCATTTCCTTAGCAGCAGCTGTTCATTGTTCCCTTTTGCCTCTGTAGACCAAGTTCCTTCCAAACCCTATAATTACCACTTGGGTGTGATTTCCTGCTGGAGGGAAAGGCCATCCTTCTGTGGAGAAACCTGATATTCCAGTTTGGTAGCTTTTAGCCAGAGTTGATTTAATTGTTAATTCTGTTGCATTTTCCCTTAGCTTAAAACAAACTTGTAGATCCCCTTGGATGGCTCCGGTTTTGGCCAGCTGATTAGCTAGGTAATTTCCAGTTTTGTCTGGTCCCTCTATTTTAGAATGTCCCTTGATCCTTTTCCAGTAGATGGTCCTCCCAATCGAGGTGACCAGATCATCAATATTTTGTATTAATTTCCCATGTTTTAAAGGTTTATTGTTAGCACATAGCATGCCTCTGGTTTTACAGTTAACTAGGTGCTCCACAAACCAGTTCCGTACATAATATGAGTCTATGATTATGACCAGTTCGTGGAGTTGGTGTTGGACAGCAGTGAGGATGGCTTGATGCATAGCCATCAGCTCTGCCACTTGACTACTTCGGGGACTGATTTTGTACCCAGCGGAGGGTTCTGGGGCATCATTCACCCATGCATTCCCTACGCCGGTCACAAGTTCCTTCTCCCTGTTGTTGTCAACATGGTAGGAGCACCCATCCACATAGACAGTGGGCATTCCCTCACACTGGTCTTCTTCATAGACTTTGTATGGGGAATTAAGGTAGGCCTCCATTTTGTCCTTGATTTTAAGACTTTTGTCCTCGACACAGTTTTCTCTGGCACAATCATGCAAGTCAGCCAGAACTTGTGCGACGGGACTCTTCTTGTTTTGGCCATATCTGACCTCCACAGGAAAGCCTTGCATTGTAAAATAAACCAGGAAGTAATTTGGGAATCACTCACATTTCCGGCGCGGATTTGAAGATATTGCAAAGGTTGGTGTGGAGTCTCCACTATGATGTGTTCCCCCTGGATAAACGGGCGGTAATTCTTCAATGCCCACACCATTGCCAGGAGTGCCTTCTCACAATCGTTGAATTGTTCCTCCACAGAGGATAAAGTTTTACTCGCATAGGAGATTACTTTATTGACCTTGTCGTGCTTTTAATATAATACTGCAGTCAAGCATGTATTTGAGAATCCTGTCTCCAAGAAAAACTCCTTGTTTTTGACAGGGTAAGCTAGGCAAGGTGCTTGTGAGAGGCTTCTTTTGAGTTGTTTTACTGCCTCAGCTTGTTCTGGACCCCACTCCCACTTGACCCCCCCTTCAACAGATGGATCAGGGGTCTTGTGATTTCTGCGTAGTCCTTAATGAACTTTCTGCTGTAATTAGTTAGTCCAAGGAGGCTCCTTAGTTCCCGCAGAGTGGTGGGGTCTTTTATTTTCTGGAGGGCTTCTACTTTCTTTTCTTTGGGACAGGAACCCTGAGGAGTAATCTCATGCCCCAAGAAATTGACACTGGTTCTGCACCACTGTGCCTTTTGAAGGGAGAGTTTTGCTCCGGCAACCCTCAACTGTGTCAGAACATAACAGATCTCCGCAATGTGTTCCTCCACAGTCGAGCTTTTGACTAGAACACCATCTACATAGGCCAGGTTACCCCTTTCACCCAAGTCGGTCAAGGCCTTATGTAGAAAGATGTTAAATTCCTTGCCAGAGTTGATGTATCCGAAGGGAGTCCGGGTCCAAGGGTACTGCTGCCCCTCGAAGGTAAAGGCCAGCTTGTATTGGTCCTCCCTACTGACAGGTATAGTCCAGTACCCATTGGTCAGGTCAATGGCAGTGAACACCGTTGACCCCTGGATCTGGGCCTGCCCTTGCTCTATGTAGGGAAGAGGCCATCGGGAAGTATGGATCCGTTTGTTGAGCTCCCTTAGGTCAGCACAGAGTCTCCACTGGCCGTTTGGATTCAAAATACCCAGCAACCGATTATTGAAGGTGCTGTGGACTGGACAAATTATCCCACGGGACTCAAGGTTGTTAATTATTTCAGTATGGGACTCCATTGATGCGAGAGGCAAGCGATATTGCTTTACAAACACCGGAGTCATGCCAGGGTCCATTCGAATTGTTGTTGTGTGGATGTCGGTGCGACCACAGTCATATGAGTACACCGCAAAGAGATCTTGAAAATGTAAGAAAACTTGTTTCAATTTTTGCTTTTGCTCCAGAGTCTCACAGGCATCAGCTAGGTTGACTCTCTCTTCAACCATCTGCCTGAAGCCCGGAAAGACTTCTGGTTTGGCTATCTCAGCGGCCTCCTCCAGCTGGGTGGAGAAGTCCCTGGTCAAAGTGCTGATTTGGACTCATGGCTTCAGGTAGTGAAGGCAGTCCTTGTGGACTTGAAAGATCACATCATCCCTCCTGCAGTCACAGGTCACATCTTCCTTACCATAAGGGCAGGAAGAGTACACCAGGAAAATCCCCCCATGCCGGGTGAAGATCCGGTCTGGTGTTCCGTCATCGTCGCTATCACTGTCAAAACAGTCCTTGAGGACTGGTCCTAACAGTTCATTACCTAAATATATGGAAAAATGTTGGTCATCAACCGCCATTCCAATAATGGTGCCTGCGCCCAGAGTGATACTCTTTAGGTTGCTGTTATCCACCTCTATTGGAATGGTGTCGTGTTCTATGTTGACTAGTGTTGTTGGGTTTACCCCCAACCCTTGCTGTTGGAAATGAGCATTAAGATGAACATAGGTGTCAGGATTTTTCAGTTTCTGTCCTCTTTTAATTTTTACTTCCAGTGAGAATTGTCGGGTCGGTTCTGGGATGGTGACTTCCTCTCCAATCTGAATTTCAACTGCATATGGCAGCAGTTGAGCTGACAGAAATGCTTTTTCTGGGTCATCAAAGTCCATGGGATTACCCGCTAATCGGGACCAAGCTTTGAAGTTTATTAGGTCCAAACTAATGGCAAAGCGATTGAGAATGTATCTGTCTAGATAAAATGCAGCAGGGACATCTCGCACGAGCCATAAATTATGGACTATTTTCTTGTTGCCTATGGAAATTTTGAGCATACACCTGTTAAGCAGGAGATGTTTGGAATTAGGTGTTTCCAGGTCAATTTCCCATTTGTCTACCAGTTTAAATGTGGGAATGGCTGGATCTTTTGGGAGTTTGCGGGACATGGCCTCGCTGATGAAGCTCTTACTGTTGTTCACACACACTCGGGTGAGAACAGAGTCCTTCCCCTCATTAACTGAATAGGGATGAACAACTGCTCTCCAATTTTCTAAATATCAGCCAAGCTTTGATCTGATTTCTCATCTTTTTGGACTATAGGAATGGGATTTTGTGATTGTGAATTTGTATAGAATTTCAGAGTGTTTCCTTCCAGTGTGGAATGCCACCTTAGACTGGAAGGAAGGTTGATTTTCAGAAATAGAGAGGACTCCTCATCACCAGTTTGTTGTCCTACTGCAATTACTGTCAGGTCTGGGATTTGATTATACTGGAAGTGGAAATCAATTTGGTCAGGTTTTTGTTCAACCATGTGGCATGTGCCATTTAAACTAACATGGTTGACACTCTGTTTCAATTTTAGTGGTCGGCTAGTCTGGGTCCAGAGGACCTTGTTTACACAATCTATGTGGAGAGACAATCTACGCAGGATGTCATTCCCTAGTAAACAAGGTGTGCCCTCTGGAGTCACAACTATGACCGAGTGCTTCACCTTGTGTCGCCCAATTTTAATGTCTAAATCCACAGTCCCCTCAGGAATTTCCTTCCCATTGAAGTTCTGATGTTGTCCAGGAAGAGGGGTGAGAGGAATTTGGTATTTCTCCCCCTTCCCGAAGACAGAAGGGTGGCTTGGGATCCAGTGTCCACCAGTGCCAAATTTGTACATTGCCCCTGTATTTGGACCGGGGCATAAAATCTTCCCTCCTTTTCCTCAAGGGGGCAAAGATAATGAACATATTTGGCCAACTGGTGGGTTAATTTCCTTGCTTTGGATACCGACACAGAGGTGATTTGGGCAGGATTCTGTTTTGGATCTTGGGAAACTGTAAGAAAAAGGTGACAGCTAGGTATGGGGGAAGTTTTGGGCTCCCCTGGTTCTGATTCTGGGCGGCTCCCCCCTTTTTGGAGGCCGTCACCAGGATGGGTTTGAACCAGGGAATTTTTGTGCTGGTCCTTCTGGGTACTGATGATGGGCGGTTTTAACTCGGTCCCCACATCTACCCAGTCTGGATTTGGATCCTTTGAGACCCATTTTTCTTTGGGGGGAGTTCCCCCATTCCTGAAGGAGAAGATCCTTTTCCCAGCATCCTCTGTGGACCCCTCTCCTTCAAACTGGAAGATTTGCACCTCCTCCACAAAATGGGCCTTTTTAGGCTCTTTATTTCTCCTCCCCACCCTCTGCTCCTTGGGTTGCATTGGATATTTTGGTTCCGGTTCCTGGGTTTCCAAGGGCTTTTCACAAGTGGGGAAGGAAGCTTCCTCTAGGGCTTTACCCCCTTCCCCTTGTGCCTCCTCCCTGGGAACCGGTGGGTTGTTGGGGTTCTTCCCCCGTCATTGTTCGGAGCAAGAAAGGCTGTAAACGCGGGACTTAAAGCCGAGCCCGTGTGACCCGCAAGATGGCGGTGCCCATCATGGAATAAGAACAAAGCGGACGAATCCCTCTGAAAAGTACGGCACCAGGGGGAACTTTCCCCCATCAGAGCAGACAAGGCGGGTCGCTCACCCCTGGCCGCAACCAAGCTAACACGGACGCGCTGGGGGCTGCAGGAATTGATGACCGAGGAGCCACGGCCAGCAGCACCAACATCGGGGAAGGAGCTCTGAGGCGGAGAGGAACGGAAGGCGCCGGGCATTGGGAAAACAGGCTGACCAGCCTGCTGAACTAGAGCGGAGGGCAGGGGGAAGGCACCAGTGACTGCCGGCTAGTCTGAGGGAGAGGACGCGGAGATCATCAGAGCGGGGAGAGTGCAATCCGGCCCTAGAGAAGCACAGTGAGTGAAACGAGGAAAGGGTCGGGGCCCCCCGTACCACATATAATTAGGACACGAGACACCCCACACTACTCAGTGGGGGTGACCACCAGGACCCGCAGGCCCGGTACAGATAATGCAATGATGTGGGCTAGGGGCAGGCCTAGAACGGACACTAAGCTCGTACGGAGTGGGGCGACCCCCCGGCATAGGGAGGTGAGAGCCGGCGCAGCAGCTCCAACGGTAACATCTGAGTCACCAGAAATGCTCCGCAACGGACAATGAGCCCCGGTTTGCCTGCACCAAAGGCAACCGGGGACAACCATTCTGCACAACGCCCCGCACTGAAGCAGAAAGCGAGCCAGAGCCTGCCCTGATACAGCCATAGGACTCCCGTGATCGGCTCCACCCTTGATAAGGGTTCGAGCACAAGTGAAGAGGAACGCAATCCCTGAAAACCAACAGCAAGCAGTAGAAGCACCCACTCGTAGACAAGGAGGGCGGCAACACGTTAACCGGCAATTGATCTCCTGGACACACACTTCTAGACGTAAACCCACAGAGGGGCATGATCCACAAGGCAGGGGATACGCAGAAGGCAATGACCAGATAAAATTAAGAGAGGAAGCCGCCTGGACTGCAACCCAGCCATTTGATCTGGACACTAAGTAAGATCGAGCTGGTTACACCAACCTAAGCCGCTAGACAACTGCTGTTTGGGGAAATTGGGCCAGTCCAACACTCCCAGAGATAAAAGGACCACAGCACAAGCAAGGGGCCACCTGAAAGAACTGCATAATTGTTAAACCAGACCTGCTATAGGACACTGGGAGATTGAAGGAGAGAGATGTCTCCCCCAAAAACAAACTGAAACTGGTCACAATGATTTCCTTCACGACTGTCAGGCCCCAAAGACAGCCGCAACAAGACAGGGATGCCAAAGAGGAACCGCTCCAACAAGAAGAGGACCTCAAGCACACTCAAGTCTTACAAGCGATAGCAGCACTCCGTACATCTATTGAGGGTAAGATAGAGGAGGTAAAATCGGACAGGCAGCTCATGCGCCAAGACGCCCGAAACTTAACTGAAAGGGTGAAGGTGACTGAAACCACCCTATGAGACAATGTGGAGAACATACAAGAACTGAAGATAAAAGTCCAGGATCTGGAACAAAAAGTAGCGAGACTAGAGGCATGCTCTGAGATGCTGAGGGTCGAGCCCGTCGGAATAACATCTGCATACTGGGGGTCCCAGAAGACATGGAGGGACCTGATCCGACGGAATTTATTGAAACACTGCTGCAACAGGAAATAGGACCAGGAAAACTCTCCCAAGGGTTCTCGGTAGAGCGAGCACACAGATCCCTACAGAAACGGCCTCCGCCCGGATCGCACCCATGCCCAATCATAGCTAAAATACTAAATTTCCGAGATCGAGAAACAATCTTACGATACTCAAGAGAAGGAGGAGAGATACGACGAAAGGACTCTACAATAGTCATGTACCCAGACTATACCCCCACAGTGCAGCGAGCAAGGAACTCCTTCATCCTTATAAAAGCAAGACTATGGAAGCTTAATTTAAAATACATGCTACTCTATCCGTCACGTCTCAAGATACTGTATAAAGGAAAAGCGATCTTTCTGGAGACCCCGGCCACAGCGAATATGTGGCTTGAGCATAATAACCTTACAGACGACAAAGAAGAACCATCAAAATCAGACATGGGATGATCATGCACCCGCCACTGCAAAGAGTGAAACTGGATTCCCCCGCAATAATGGAGAAAAGCAGACAACCAGTCTACATTCGAACCTTACCATGAAGTTAGCTAGACCGGACAAGAGCTCAATGGACCACACGTGAGATAGAAAAGCAACCCACCCCACTGGAAGCCGTGCAGGCGATCCGCCTACACACCACCTGATCCGGAAGGCCAGGAGTGGCCTAGAAGGCTCGGGAACCCCTGAGCTCTGCAAGTTGAAAGCAACTGCTAGGGGCAGTTCGAAGTTGTTTTGTTGTTTTTCCTCATTTAATAAAATGAGAATTACACTAGTTGAACAGTCTCCAAGGATTATCGTGGCTGGAGTGGGGGGGATGAGCGGGGAGGGGGGAGGCCGAAACTGGGGGAAAGAGAGGAGAACGTAGACGGTTGCTGGACTGGAGCAACAGAAACCCCTCTAAATCGCTATGGCCTTTAAAATAAAAATAATGACTTGGAATGTGAGAGGTTTAGGAACTTATTTACGCTGAAACAGAATCAAGTCCTATTTAAACAGAAAGGGAGTGCAAATAGCACTGTTACAAGAAACGCACTGTACGGCGAACTCTTTGTCTAAATTATGTGAACATTGGGGTGGGCAAGGAATTGGAACCACCTACTCCAAATACGCCTGGGGAGTATACACCTGGATTCACCCCCAACTCCCGTTCCATTTAATGAAGTCCGAGATAGACCCGGAAGGAAGGTTCGTGATAATGTGGGGCCTGCTAGAGCAAGAGGAGATATGTATAGTGAACTCCTATCTTCCCAACAATAACATTCCGGCTGCACCTGAACACAATCTACACTAAAATCGCACCATACAGACATGGCATCTTTCTTTGGGGCGGGGATTTTAATTGTGTGCATAACCCGGAACTGGACAGGTCACAGCCCCACCCGAAGGGCCCATCAGCAACAACGAAAACCCTGACCCTGCTAACGGACAGGCTAGACCTCGCAGCCACATGGCGAGAGCTGCACCCTGAAACTCGTGGCTACTCGTACTTCTCGTCCCCACATGACCTACATACGAGATTAGACTAGGTTTTCATAAGTAAAGAACACCTGTCACAAATAGAGGAGGCACAGCACTTGGGGAGAACCATCTCAGATCACTCGCCACTCCTGGTAGAATGGAACCACGGCCCTAGACCCCCTATTCCTATGTGGAGAATGCCGGTGGAATCCCTGGGAGACCCAGCATTTAAAGAGGAGCTGCACAACTTCATAGACGACTTTATAGAGGTGAACACGGGAAGTGGCGAACACGTGAGCACAATGTGGGAAGCCCTAAAAGTAGTAACAAGGGGGGAAATCATAACGAAAGCCGGAGGCATCAGGAAGCAGATGCGAGTTGAACTGGATCAGTGGGAATGCAAGGTCGAAAGACTGGAGGCCGCCCCTGTAAACACTTATCAGAGAGAGGACAACCTCAAAGCACTCAGAGGTAAATGCACATCAGCATGGTATAGACGAGCTAAATTCGATTACACCACTAAAACTAATAGAGCGCACTCAGAAGCAGATAGGCTGAGCAGACTGTTGGCCTGGCTGTGCAGGAAGGAACACCCGAGGCACATAATCACCACAATACAGGACACAGAAGGCAATAACTTCTGAACACAACAGGGCATAAATGACGTCTTTAAGTGCTTTTACGAGCACCTGTATTCCCACAAAGATCAGGTTCCCCGAGAACAAATATTAGAAACCTTGGAGGAGATAAGGCTGCCCAGACTATACCTTAAACAGACCGAGGCCCTAGACGCAGACATCACAGCTGATGACATAACCGAAGCGATCAAATCGCTGGCCACCTGCAAAGCTCCTGGGAGTGATGGACTACCCACTGAGTTTTATAAATCATATGAGACCTCCCTAACACCCCTATTACACAAGGTCTTTCAGGAGGCACACGAGAGAGGGATATTGCTTGATAGCATGAGGGAGACCCTTCTGATCCTGATTATTAAACCCAACAAACCCACGGATTAATGTGATTATTACCGACCAATAGCCATGCTCAATTATGATTTGAAAATATTAACAACGATCCTGGCAAAGAGACTGGCTAAAATAATAGGGGAAATCGTGCACATGGATCAGTGTGGCTTTGTACCGAGCCGAAACACTGCCATGAATTTACGCAGACTACAACATGTCATAAACCAAACTGAAGAAAGCATGGAGGCATATACACTGCTATCCCTAGATGCCATTAAGGCATTTGATTCCATCTTTTGGGAATGGCTGATGGAGGTCCTGGTGGGTTTCGGCTTCGGTCCCGGGTTCATTAGATGGGTCAAGATAGTCTATACTAAACCTAGAGCTCGAGTGAAGACAGGTAAATACATATCGGAGGCGTGGGACATATGCAGGGGCAACAGGCAGGGATGCCCATTATCTCCCATGCTTTACATACTGGGACTAGAGCCCATTGCCATTTATTTTCGGAAGCAATTTTTTGATGCAGGGATTCGCATAGGTGGAGTAGACCACATCATCTCACTTTATGCAGACGACATATTGCTATACGCTAGAGACCCATACAATAATGCGCCCACAATGCTAGATGTCCTGGATAACTTTGCCAAGGTCTCAGGCATACAATTCAGCAGGGTTAAGTCTTGTCTCTTCCCCCTGGCGGGCCTCAAGGGCAAGGACATTGAAGAACTTCCTTCAGTGGGGGTACGGTGGGAGGTTACCTCGTTCAAATACCTGGGAATAAACATAATGCACACCCCTGAATTAATGCACGAACGTAACACGAAGGCGGCAATCCCCGCTTTACGAAAATCCATGGACTTCTGGGCGAAACTTCCCCTATCCATGATGGGCAGAGCCTCAATAATTAAAATGATTGTCCTCCCCAGATTCCTATATGGGTTTCAGAATGTACATTTTTACATCAAGGCCCCTTTCTTTCGCCTACTGGAAAGGATAATTAGAGATTTCTTATGGGGGAAGGGCAGGCACAAGATAGCGCTCACCACCTTAGTCCTACCATAAAGCCAGGGGGGAATCCAACTCCCAAACCTGGAGAAATATTATCTGGCAGCGCAACTTAGCTTCGTGACCAAGTGGTTAGCAGATGGTAATACATCAGAGACGCCCCTGATACAACCCATGATCTCCCCAATGCACTTGAGGGAACTGTACTGAAAGATGGGCAGAAACCAGCTTGTTGGCTATGGAGATTGTTGTTACCTTCGGTGAAAGCTTGTAATTGGACAGTTGCAGCCTTGTCCAGAATTTTCAGTAGAAATTGGCTGTAGGTAATTTACCTTAAATTACTAGGGTCTGTAAACTCAAGATATATTTTTTTGGCTTCAGGGTGATGGCTACTTTCTTAAATTCTGTGGGGACTTGACAATCTCTGAACAGAGTAAAGAAGGGTGCAAACAAATCATTTATGTTCTAAAATAAGGTTAGGGGCAGAAGATTGTAGTGACAGGATGTCGCATGCATAGAGGCAAGCAAAAAAGACATGTCTTCAAGTGAAATCTGAGAGGAGAAACTAGGGAAAGTAGAACTTTTCTCTGTCATGTGGGTTAGTGTCTCAGTAGCGGTGGAAAGGCCCTGAGCTAATAGTATTTTGTTAATGGCACTTGAGATTTTCTCCTTGAAAGCCGCTGCTGTCCGAATACAGTCTAGGTTGGTAGGTATAAAAAGAAGACTCAGAGGCTTTGGGTTTTTCCAGGGATTTCAATATGTCAAATAGTTTTCCCGTTGAGTTAGAGGACTGTTGTCTTCATGTCTACTATTAGAGATTTATAAGCTCTATCCACTTGTTTCCAATCAGTCCTGGAGGCATCAGATTGATGTTTTATCCAGTGAAGTTCCAGGGCCCATTTATTCTTTTTCAGGTCCCCTAGCATGGGTGTAAAACAGTTTTGGTGCCTTGGATTGTCTATGACTTGTTTCGTTTTAATAGGTGCAGTAATATCTAGCATTTTGGTGAAGATGTTAGTGAAAGAGGCCCCTAATTGATACACTTGATCAGTGGGGGAAGAGTTGGACATAATGGACTCTAAGCAGTGCTCGAGGTCGGAGGGGTGCACCTTTTTAAAATTCCATCCTGTGACAAGTTTCAAGGTGTTAGTAGGCCTAGGCAAAGGTTCTGGGAGTTGCAAGGTGAAACTGATGGAAAAACTATCTGACCATATGCAAGGGGTAGTAACAACATTATGGGATTTAAGATTCCTGGTCACAATCTAATCAAGTATGTGTTGGTTAGCCACAGTCTGAGTTGATGTCTTTGTGGTCACTGTCAGATAGGAAAGATTCTAAATCTCCCGGTTGCTGACAGTATTGTCAGGCAGAAGTATAATATATAGGACAGTTAATCTCGCATGAAGGAAATGAAAGAGCAGAAGCCATTATGAGAGCCGTACAGCCAAAACAGTGAGACAAATGCAGCAATTTTTAAGTCTATGCAATTATTGCAAGGCCTGGGTCTTTGACTACAGTATATATAGCCAACCACTTTTAAAGCCGCTTAAAGTGGCTAAAAACTAAATTAGTGTGGACAGAAGACATGACTGAAAAATGTAATGAATTAAAAAATGCTATTAGTACAGCTCTTGTATTAGGAAGTCCAAATAACAGTGAAGAATTGTATTTATTTTCCCATTCAAATGGAGGGGTCATGACAGCAGTCCTTAGACACAAAATGACATTAGGGCATGATCATAAACCATTAGCTTATTGCAGTGGGATTTCAGCTCCAGTTATGAAAGTACACTATCCTTGCAAACAATCTTTGGCAGCAGATGCATTTGCCATAGAAAAGGCTTCAAGTATAACTATAGGTTTTTCCGTAACTCTATTTGTAGAGCATGCATTATTTGCAGTTTTAGAGAAACACAAAAGTACGTTGACCATTCTAAGTGCATCAGGGTATGAAGTAATTTTCTAAAACCCTGCGATCAAAATTGTAAGGTGTAGCGTATTGACTCCAGTAACATTCACAGCTAAACCAGTGGGAGAAGACGAGGATGTGCATGACGGTGTTGCACATACTAAATGTTATAATGATATTCCCCATGTCTAGGAAGAGGAGAATTCATTTTCATTGATGGTTCACATAAAATGGATCAATAAACAGGGTGAGACGTTTGGGATCGGCAGTGTAAAGGTGACCCAAGAGGATACATTTGAAGTATTGATAAGCAGAAGATTACCATCAACCTGCTCAACGCAGGCTGCAGAATTAGCCATGCTTATTGATGCCCAACAAAGTTTTGAGGATGAGGAAGTGACAGTGTACTCTGACTCCCCCTACATGACGTCAACTGTACAAACAGGACTGTCACATTGGAAGAGGAGGGGCTTCCTCTGCGCATATGGCTCTCCAGTGCAACATGCAGGACTATCAAACTCATTGGGCCTCATTCCGAGATTGGAGGTAGCCATGGTGCTAACAGCACCATGGCTGCCTCCAATAACGGTACCGAGTCCGCTGTCATTCAATGGGACTTACCAGTCTAGTCAGACCTTTGCAGGACCGGTAAGTCCCCATTGAAAATACCATTCCCCATTCCCATTTGAGCCCCCGTAGGACTCAATGGGAATGGGGAAGGCGCAAATAACGGTACCGCAATTTGCGGTACCGTTATTTGCTCCCTGGACCCTTTGCGGCTCTCGCTAATGCCGCCTGGTAAAACCAGGCGGCCTTAGCTGGACCCACAAAGGGACCTCGGAATAGGGTGCAAAGAGATTACTGGCACCGGTGTCCTTACCGGTGCTGGTCATCCCTTTGCGCCAGCCTCGGAATGAGGCCCATTGAAGCCTTAAGCTTTTCAGAAACTATAGCCATCGTGAAATGTGCAGCACATTCAAAAAGAACAGATTTAATCTCTCGCTGGAATGAAGCCGCAGACTTAGAGGCCAAACCTGCTGCACATTATTCAACCATGATGTCCATTGTACAGTTAATTGAGATACAAGGATGAGCATCGCAAGAAGAGTGTTCTTTATCCCCCACTGAGGCAATTTGGAGACAGGACAGTATAGAAAAGCCAGTTATGCCTCTAGCATTGTCGAGAGTAGCGCTGGAGCAGTTCCACTATCCCGCGCCTGTGACTCGAGAGAGTCTAGCTGCTACAATAAAAGAAGACTGGTTTGTAACAAACCTTAGTGAACATGTGGCACAGTTCATTGTAAACTGTATTGTGTGCCAGAAATGTACGACAGGGCACACCCTGCAAACGGTGGGAGGAGTAATCCCCAGGCCTAATGGCCCCTTCCAACATTTCAGAGTGGAGGAAATAAGCCCTACTGCCGCGAAGCTCAAGGGCCGACGGGCAGGGATCAATCTACACGATATGAAGCCCTATAAAGGCGAAGCATTGACCTCTCCTGCACCTACTCCCAGTTAAGCAAGTATACCCACTGAAGCAAGTACCCACAATGAAGCAAGAGAAGATAGACAGCGGATGACCACATGATCAAGAATCTGGATAAAGAAAGCAAACATTTTTTAGATTAGGGTTGAATTATGGACTAATTCATTTGCAGTAATTGTGGAACATTTTCCCTAGAGCAGGCTTCAGTGAACAATGTGAGAAAAGCTTGAGATTTGAAAGAAAAGAATAGAAGAAAACCATGTTCTAATGTTCACCTATGATACCTATTATTATATTGGTATACACATTCTTAGTTGTACCTTTGTCTTACATTTGTGAAACATATGCAGCTTTGATCCAAAGAAATGTAAACATTGTCGCATTTTTGGTGAATCCCAAAAATAGTTGGGTTGTTTAGAGAGTGATAATAAAGACAATACTCCAATTTCTGATATAGAACTATTTAAAAAGTAGGTGAGACATTTGGATATTCATACAATGGAGACGCTTAAACAGATTAGAGATTCATTGCCTTCTAAGAAATTGATCGGCTTTCATGTAATATTAATAGTAATCTCCTTATTATAATGGCCTTCAGAAATGTTATAAAACTTGATAGCATAATTAATGATACAGAAACATGTACTATTGTCTCTGCCGAAGATATAATGGCCAGATTTCATAATATAACAATGCACCAGTTTCAATATAAAAGAGAGAGTGGGGAGGATTGTGAAACTATAAACTCTTATTTAGATAATGCAGTACATTTAAAGAATAACCTATGGTACCAGCACATGAAAGAAGTGGGAAGGAGCACATCAGACGAAAACTGCTATGTATGTTCCTTGATCCCGTACACCACCAGTGCAACAAGAACTTTTATTGCAAGAGAAATGTTATCATATGATACCAAATACCCCTTTCAACTACCGGCATGCACAGCCAGAGGACAAATAGAAGGGAAATGGGTGAACAAAAGCAGCATTCCCATATGAAGACACCTATGTGAAGATAAGAAACATGGAAAATGGATTGGGATGGACAACCAAGAAACTCATGTATCCAGCCCGGATAGGGGAACGAATAAGGGTTGTCCAGATGGATAAATTGAATTGCTCAGACACCATTGAAAAACCAGGAGAGCCAAGATATGGTGAAAGACCTCAGCTGGTGGTATATGGACTTGTTCTCACTAGTACTGGATGGGAATAAGGGCTATTGGCCTCCCCTGTATATCTATCGAAGGAAGAATCATCAAGTACAGCATATAGCATTTGTGGGCGGGACAGAGACTGATATGCAAATGGCTTTTTCCCATCTGTGAAAGGTACAGTGAGCAAAAAGCAGATGGCTGCGAACTCTCAATGTGATTAAAAACCACTGAACAGGTTATCATGCCGTGTTCTTTCGAGAGAGGGGGGCCTGCTAGCTTTTTTGGCTTTGTTCATATCTATTAAAAATAAAATGATGCAAGTAATTATTTTTCTGAGAGGGTCATCTGATGGCCAGATCCCCCACTCCGTGCCAAAAACATAGTATACACATGTGTCCTACTGGATCAATATCCTGATCTGCAGCACCTGCTCTCTTGTGGCAGAGAGCAGGTTTAGTGAGCACAGGTGCCCTCTGACAGCTGCACTTAAAGCCAGGCCATTGCAATACAGGAGCTGCATTTTAGGTATGCAGCTCTGTTCCCAAACTACATAAATATGAGAGTTTTGTTGTAATGCATTACAGATGTGTGGCGCATGTGGAATGTTGATCCGCTTTCAGGTATCAACATTCCACATGATCCAGTTTGTTTCAGGTCCTCTTGGGCAGTGGTGCCGGCTTCGGGGGTCCAATGAATAAAGTAACTTAAGCTTACATCGTGTCGTAGCTTTCATCACTGGCGACGAGGATTAGTTTGGACCCTCGTTTCCACGCGTGCGAGTGCCAGCGTTGGTACGGCTGCCGCATCCAGGGAGAGAGGAATGGACCCGGATCACCAGGAGCTCCTGGCCCACTTGAGGGGTCAGGATAACACGACGCAAGAAGTCGTCAGCTTGGTGTCCCAGCTGTGGGGAAGGATCGGGGCTGGCTGCCGCGTAAGCAGGTGGACTCCAGGAGGAGTAAAGCTCCAGCAGGAGCGACGGGCCAGGGCAGTCCGCCAGGTCTCGGGGGGTAACGGCCCCTGCAACTTGTCAAGCCATTAGCTGTGACTGCTCCTGTGAGCACCTGGAGTGGTGCGATGCTGTCACCTGTTTCCTCTGAGAGGTTTTGGGCTGGCGCACCAGGGATGCGTGTTGCGGTTGCTGCAGCCACTGTCGCCCGCAGCTGAAGCAAGGCGACCAGAATCCAGAGGGAGGAGGAATCTTCTTCCGGGAGCATACATCCTGCGTGTTCTTCGTGGAGGTGAGGCTGGAGGTGAGGCGGGGCTAGTGTGGCTCAGTAGGCTGCCGGGCACGGGTATTGGCTGTCCCGTTGGTCCATTCCCGGTGGAGTGGCTGGAGCCAATGTGATTGGAGCAACACAAGTGGCAGGAAGTGGAGGTGTTGGGAAGGAAGTAATCTGATTATCTCATTCGCCTGCTGCCCGACGGGCGGGGCATGTCAACGTGTGTCGTGAAGTTGGCTGTTCGAGGAATGAGAAGCACAGCAAGTGTTTCGGTCGCCCTTTGAGCCTTATTTGTTTTTTTTTTAACAGTGAATTGCCCTGGCGTGCCTCAACAAAGGTAATTTGGTGGATTGCCGGGGGAGTGGTGACTTTAGCCTGCACAAAGGAACTGAACAGCACCTGTGTTTGGGTGGTTGCTGCATGTTGGGTGAATTGTGTCTAGACATGTTGCATACGGCAGCCAGGCCTCCGCCTGCATTTCTGCCTATGCCTGGGGAGCCAACTGCCCCATGGGACCAGTGGGTGGACGCATTTAAAGTGTATTTAAGGGCGGCTGGGGGTTCCAAATTCAATAATGATGAAAAGGAAGCTGCATTATTGAACTGTATTGGCACTGAAGGTTTGAGAGTTTTCTGCCATTTGCCTGGAGAGGATGTGACAGTCCCTGGAGCTGGTGAAGGAGAAAGGGTTGTAAGTGTGTATGAGACTGTGCTAAAGAAGTTGGAAGTTCGCTTTGGAAAGAGAATTAACGTTGTACTGGAGAGATACAAGTTTCTTTCCATGGCACAAGGATCGGGAGAATGCATCAATGCCTATGTGACAGCATTGCGTGCTCTATTGGCCACATTTAGATTTTCTGGTAACCTGGATGAATACATCAGGGATCAGATAATGATGAGAACAAGTAACCAGAAAATCAGGGAAAGATTGTGGATAGAAAGTGATCTGCCCTTGGATAAAGTCTTGGAAATTGCCATAGCAATTGAAGCGTCTAGAACAAGTGTACAAATTGTTACTGACAGGGAGAACTCCAGGGATGGGGTTCATGCCATTGTGCCTCGAAACAGAAAGGCGGCTGAGAAAAGTGTCAACCAAGGGGGAAGGTGGTCCAAGGGGAAGGAGTTGTGTAAAAACTGTGGATGGTATAGTCATTCCTCTGACTCTAAATTATGCCCTGCTGGTAACGTGGAATGTAGAAAGTGCAAGCGCACCGGTCATTATGCTCGAATGTGCAAATTTATAATGGTGGCTAATGTGGTGTCTGAAGAATGTGTTTCAGTGCAAGATGTGATATCAGCGGGTAAACCAGAGCAGGGTGTGATTCTGCATGTGGAGGGAAGGGTTCGCAAAGGCCCATGGGTATCTGTGTTGGTGAATGATCGACCCTTTGATATGCTGGTTGATTCGTGGTCACCATACACCTTGGTGGCTCCATAGGTATACGTGGGAAAGCTGGGGAGGGAGATATCAGCTTTGTGCGCATCTGATATCAATCCCAGTGCATATGGGCAGAACCCTATTGAGGTGTTAGGTTATGATTGGTCTAATTTTGCATTTAACGGTCGGCAGGCTACTGGAAAGTTGTATGTGGGACACAGGGGTACGAGTATCTTGGGTTGGGATGAGCAAGTGGCTTTGGAGATGGAGATACATCCGGGGAAGGAAATTCCGGTGCTCAGCGTCCTGGATGTGGGTGAGAATGGTAATGAATTAACTTCGGTTTAACTCATGGCAGAGTTTCCAAAGGTTTTCTCCGATACTTTGGGGAAACTAAGGGCATTTTGCCATTGCATTGTTTTAAAGAAGGGGGCGGTACCCAAGGTACACAAAGTGAGAAGTGTGCCTGTGTCGGCGAGGGAGGGTTTGAAGGAAGAATTGGGCAAGTTGGAGGAGGCAGGAATCATTGAGCCCATTGAATGTTCAGAATGGCTATTCCCGGTGGTCCTTGTTAAGACGATGGATGGGAACATCAGGATGTGTGTGGACCTCTGGGAATTGAATTCTAGTATTTGGGTGGATCGCCACCCCTTGTCGAATATCAATGAACTGTTATTGACCATGGGTAGGGAAACGTGTTTTTCTACTTTTGACCTGTCTACGGCATACCATCAGATCGATCTACACGAGTCCAGGCTTCTTACCTCATTTGTGACACCGTTTGGGGCTTATCGCTTTTGTCGCATGCCCTTTGGACTTGCGTCGGCGTCATCTGTATTTCAACGCTTGATGCAAGAGATGTTTGGGGGTATGCCAGGAGTGTGTTATTTTCAAGATGACATCTTAGTGTGGGGTGGTTGTAGGGAGGAGCATGATGTCAGGGTACGGGAGGTCATGAAGGTGTTGAAGGAGAGAGGTCTTACGGTGAAGTTGTCTAAATGTCAGGTGGGTGTAGACAAAGTAACATATCTGGGTCATACCCTTAGTGCAGAGGGCGTGAGTCCAAAAGTGGAACTGGTTCAGGCGATGAGAGATACTCCTGTTCCCAATAGCAAGGATCAGTTGAGAGCGTTCTTAGGTCTTGCGGAGTATTATGTTAAATTTATACCGGGTTATGCTGAGAAGACGGTGGCCATGAGGGCTTTGATGAAGAAATCGGCTAGATTTGTGTGGTCTGATTTGTGTGATAAGGAATTTAATGCGGTGAAGAGTGATGTGGAAAACGCTCCGTGTTTGAGGTCTTTTGATCTAAAACATAAAACAATGCTCACCGTGGATGCTAGTGAGGCAGGGCTGGGAGCAGTATCGGAACAATGGAGTGATGGGAGCGTAAACCAGTAGCTTTTGCCTCTAGGATGTTGAGAGAAGTGGAAAGTAGATATTCCGTTATTGAAAGAGAGGCTTTGGCTGTGCTTTGGGCATCAAAGCACTTTAGAACGTTTTTGTGGGGTGTGCCATACGTGGTCAGGACTGATCACAAGCCTTTGGTTCAGGTGTTTTCCACCAGAGGTGTAGTGGCTGTGTCCCCAAGAATAGCCAGATGGTCTGTTGAGCTACAGGATTATAATTTCACCATGCAGTATGTTCCAGGAAAACAGAATGTGGTAGCTGACTGTTTGTCACGGTTGCCTGTCCCAGAAGTTTTTGGGGATGTTGAGGTTGAGGATGGAAAGGATGAGGAATTGCAGGGATGTCAGATTGCTTGTGTCACGCCTGCTGTAGATAAGCTAGTCTGGGACATGGAAAGTGAGGCTAATGTTGAATTGAAATGGATTCGAGAAGGTCTCAACAAGGGTTGGGAGGCTGTAAAGAATAGACCTGAAGGAAAGGGTTATACACAGATGTTACATGAGTTAGCTGATGGTCCATGGGGTGTGTCCAGAGGGGCCAAACTAGTTCCGCTGGTCAGTCTTAGGGGTAGGATTGTGGATTTGGCTCATGTGGGAGATTTGGGTCGCTCTTTGACCAAGAGGCGATTGCAGGAGGAGTACTGGTGGCCCTCCATGGATCGGGATGTTGAGGCGGCAGTTAAGGAATGTCAGGTGTGTGCCATTAGAGACAAGAGCAAGGTGGTGCATCCTCAGCCGGTGCATTCGGTCGATATATCGAAGGAAGTTTGGTCCAAGTTGGCTCTTGATATCATGGGCCCTTTTGAATGCTTGCAGCCGGAGTGTAGGTTCCTTATGGTTTTGGTGGATTACACGTCCAGGTGGATTGAGGTGGCAATTTTTGAAAGAGTGACTACGGATTGTGTTATTGCCTTCTTGAAGAGAGTGTTTGACAGGGAGGGAATACCTGCTAGTTTGGTCACCGACAATGGGGTACAGTTCACCTCTAAGGCCATGAAGGATTTTCTGGGACGTTGTGCATAGTGCATCATCGGCTTTGTATAATCCGTGCGCCAATGGCCTTGTGGAAAGAGCCAATGGCACCATTAAGGGTTCCATACAGTTGGCTTTGGCGAATGGACTTGATTGGCAGGAAGTTGTGACAGAATATTTAGCGACGAATCGCAGAACCCCGTCAGTGACCACTGGGAGGTCGCCATTTGAACTCATGAGGGGGAGAAAATCTGGTACCACCCTGAGGTCTTTGGCATTGGGTGGTGGTGGTCCATGTGTGCTGGATTTGGAGGATATACATCGTAATATTTTGGCACGCCAGGAGGCGGTGAGGTCATCCCAGAGGTGCAGGAAAGAATTGCAACTGGCAGCGGGTGATACAGTTTGTATCAAAAATCCTAAGTTTATTCAGAAAGGTGCCAGTGTGTTTATGCCTGTCAAAAAGGTGACAAGAAGTGGCAAAGGTCATGTGCAGTTGGAAGATGGTTCTGTCTGGAGTAAGAGACGGGTGGTGATTCTGGGGGATGAGAGTGATATTGCCGTGGAAGGTGAGGGTACTGATATGTTAGACTATAACCCTGTAGGGTTTCAGAGTGGTGGTGACAGAGAAGAAGAATGTGGTGTGTGTGACCCGGTGGAAGGGTTAATGGTGGAGCATCAGGATGTGCCGAGAGAAGGTCAAGGGGAAATTGATCAGGGGCGTCTGGCCAGACGGTGTGGCCCCCCTGTAAAACTGAGGGATTATGTATGTTTATGTCTTCTAGAATCTAGTATTTCCATCACTGGAAATCACGATGCATGTTTATGCCTAGTTGTACTTTTGGGTTTAGGGTAAAGTTCAATGTTTATTCAGGTTTGAGTTCCGCATTCAATTCATGATTTCATTCGAATGTTATTATTGACAAATGTGTAAAATTGGTTATGTAAGGGAAGAGGATATGTTGTAATGCATTACAGATGCGTGGCGCGTGTGGAATGTTGATCCGCTTTCAGGTATCAACATTCCACATGAGCCAGTTTGTTTCAGGTCCTTTTGGGCGGCGGTGCCGGCTTCGGGGGTCCAATGAATAAAGTAACTTTAGCTTACCATTGTGTCGTAGCTTTCATCAAATTTCTATCCTGGTGGCAGTTATAAACTTTACACATACAGCATTGAGAAGACTGCCCAACATGTGACCAGGCCCTGCCACTCAGTTGCTCCACTCACCACCAGTTTTCGCACCTTCCAGGCTGCTGCTTAACGACTCCAGGTCAGCTCCAGGCAGAGAGCATTGAAGATGCTGCTGGTCATGTAACCAGGCCCTGTCACTCAGTTGCTCCGCCCACAACCAGTTTTCACGGCTTTCCGGCAGTCTCTTTTCTTTTGCAGTTGGTGAGCAGGTGCAAGTGGATCTTGATCATGTGAACTAAGCACCACACATCTGCTTAGCCCTGCAACAATTTATTTTCTTAACTTTTAGATCAAGGGCAGATGAAGAAAAGTGCAATTCTTGTTTGAACCTGTCAGTTCGGAAGGACCCAGGACCTGCACCTCTGTTCCTCTATCATCGGATAAGCTCTCTCATATATGTGTTTCACCCCTCTCTCCTAACAGCCCATCCCTACCATCACCACTCATTTCCAACCAAACCACTCACCAGAAACATCATGGACACAGTATTGCAGGAATTTCACCTGTGTCACCATAGACCCCGTCAGCATTCCATTTACCACTACCCTAAAACGTATGTTTGCCAATAACTGCTCAGCAACCAGCCATGCAGCAGACATATCCAACATCAGCATCACACATGAATTGGATGCCATCTTCATTACTGAGACCTGGATGACATTCACCTCCAAACACATCCTAGACATCCTCATCCCCAATGGCTACAAAATTATACAACAAGACCATCCAACCAAGATTGAGGCCTCTCCATCATTCACAAGGCATCATGGCCATGCACCCAACAGGACGCTGCCATCATTTGCTCTTTCAAAATCCTTTCCAGACACGTCCTGCTCTCACCCCAAAGGACAAAGTCCCTTTTCACTTCCTCTACAGACCACCCAAGCACAACACCTCCTTCATCAAAGACTTCACGGTCACCACCATGTCTCTCATGCATACCAACAACATCTTCCTGGTTACTTCATCATCCCTGGCAACCAAGTCAATGAAGGAGGACCTCCACTGCCTACTCAATACTCTGTACCTCACACATGTAAGGAAGGCATGGTATCAACAATAAGACAGACACAAATAACCACAGTTCAAGGGGGTTTATTGAACTTCAAAAAGGGTTTAAAAAACACCTATCTAATCCTAAACCTAAAGATGGGAGCAAGCTACAACCATCAAATAATAATAATGCAGTCCTAGTGGTGTCCTGTCAAAACAAAATGGCCTATGCTAAAAAAAACAGTTGCCAATCCTTAACACTAAATATAATGGTGTGGGAAACAATGTTATGTAAAGGAAAGAAAAGTGTTCAAGAAATTATATGTCAGGATATTTAGGCCGTTGGCCTCCCTTCGCCACGTTTTCAGCATGGGACAAGGCAGTACACTCATACTTAGCACAGTCTCTGGCTTCTCTAGCACGAGGGTACAGTTCAAACATCAGGGCCATCCAAATCCAAGTCTCTGCCTTCCAAAGTCTCTTCTTTCAGAGGGCCTGATGTGACAAACAAACAATACGTTATTTTCCTCTTAGGATTTCACTATTCATCTCAGATCCCACCTCAGCCGGGCTCATATCACCTTTAACACAATGCTCATAGGATTTTCATGTATTCAACTTCTAGGGTGGCTCATGGTTCACCCCCGATCCCTCTCAGTCAGGCTGGTTCCATGTAATAATGTCACCACAAAAATCTCTCCATGCAAAAATATTGTGAAAAATGGCCATTTTTTGTGGTGACATTATTGCATGGAACATGCGGGGGACACCCCCGCAACCCCCAATTTTTTATTTTTTTCCCCCTGCCCCCATATATATGGTCACCCATATAATATGGCCACAACCTTTTCCCGGCGATATTATTTACAGCGACCATATATATGGGGATAATATTACCTAATACCATCAGGCTCAGATCCATTTAACACAATGTTCAATCAGTCTCCCTCTGCCGGGCTTGGACCAAATTAATTCACTCTAAGACAAACTTGCTTTAAACCAAAGCTTTCAATTGAGCTCCCTCGTTTGGGCTCAGAGAAACTTTATCTACTTTGTCATCAACTTTCTTGGCCATATCAACATCGAAGACATTCGATAGTATACAGGATTTTGCTTGAACCACCACAGGATCACTTCGATGCACAGTTCTTTGCCACTGGTTCACCTTTATCAACTCTCAGTTGGATACCTTACAGAGACCTTCAAATTACCACGCAGGCAGTGCCGGACCACTCTGTCAAAGGTATTGTCACTTGGTTTCAAAGTTCAATCACTTGTCTGTTGTTCAATTCTACTTGCATTGCTTATCAGATGCGTTTCATACACTGTTCACTTCAGCACTCACCATACAATGTTGCCGCTTGCAACCTTGGCTTCAACACATGCCAGTCTGGTATCGGTCTCCCCAACTCACCGGCTGTGTTGATTTCACTGGCGCTGCTTTGTTGTAGGAGCCAAGGACAGTACCAATGCAGCAGGCGATTCTCCCCGCCTTGATTATCGATGCGGGAGGGCCCGGGTACCTCCAACACACAATGCAGGATTCTTCAGCCTGGTTTCCTGGTCTTACGCTTTCTATTCTCGAGGTTTCATGAAAGTAACGGTTCCTTGTCGAAAAGGTTAAGGGCACTTCCCTCCTCGCGATCCCCTTCTGTTTTGCCGTCTTTCTCCTTGTGTCAACCTACCATCTTGGAACTGCTGTTTCCTGGTGTGCTTTGACTCCCTCTGAGTATGTTCTCATGCTCCGCTTTTTATCCATGTAGGGAAGTGTAATGGAAGTCAGTGCGTGTGATGGTCAGTATTTTCCATGATCCTGCCTGACCATTGTATTGGGACATGTCAGGTATACAGCTCGGGTGTCCGTTTTCTCTCAAAGCTAGCTGTTCGTGAGAAGGTGTTCGTATTGAGAAATCCAGGTGGGGGGTTGAATTCCTAAGTATCCTACATGGTAGGATGGGGTAAAGGTTTTACAGGGAGGGGGCTACCGCGTCACACCATACAATGTCCAACTCCCACTCCCTGAAGACCCCTCCCCCAGGTGATCCTCCCGCACTGGTCCACCCCACAGGAACTGGATACAGAAGGGATGGCCACCTGGATGACAGATCCCCAGAGACTAGCGGGTGAGACGCCATAAGGTTTCTCACACACAGCAGACCCAACTCACAGGAAAGGTTTCTCACACACAGAGACCCAACTCACAGGAAAGGTAATATCCTCAACCTCATCATCAGCACCCTGCCCACCCTCCACCACAGATCCCCAATTGTGCTTGACTGGGCAGACCAATTGGGAATACTTTTTGACCTAAGTCACACCACATCAGTCAGGTAAACCCATTGCAAAACCAGCAAACAAGCCATCATTTCATTCCAGAACTTCCCAGTGAAGGCTCTCACAGAGGACCTCGCCTAACTCCACTTCACATGGGCTGATCTACATCTGATGAACAAGGACTGTGACTAGCTTCTCCCAAAAAATGAGAACTGTCATCGACCATCATGTCCCAGTGAAACAACGCACCCTCCAGCCAAAACCTTCTGCACCCTGGGACACTCAAGAATTCAACTTGAAAAAATGAACCCTCAGAAAACAAGAAAAGACTTGGCAAAATCCTCCATTGCATCTGACCATGCCATGCTCAAGGATCTCTGTGCTACATGCAGACTACTGAACACCACTGCCAAGGCCACCTACTACACAAACACTGTAGCCAAGGCAAACAATGAAAGAAGAGTCTTCTTCCAAGCCATCAAGCAATGCATCAATCCTCTGCCCGGCTCACCCGCACTGCACCCCATTGAAAAATCCAGCACCACCAACTCTTTCTTCATCAGAAAGATCAGGATGATTCACCAACACATAGATACCCAATCTACAAATGACAGCACTACACATCCCATCTAGCAAAACCACAACTACCTGTACAACCTTCACAACACTCACTATGGAAGACCTCACTGCCAACCTAGCATCCCGCATGGCCACATCCTCCCTGCCTCTATACTGAAGACCCTTCCTAGTGAATTACTCTTCCCCTACCTGACAATGATCACAGCTCCTTAAGTTAAGACACCTTTCCCTCGACCCTCAAGACTGGACAAATACTCCTGCTTCTCAAGAAAACAGCACTAAACCCTGCAAACAAGTAGCCACTTAACTTCTCCAAAACATCAAACCCAACAACCTCCTTCAGTCCTACCAATCTGGCTTGAGAACCAGATGCAGCACAGAAATGGCTGCCATCAAGGTAATCGACAATGCCCTTAAAATTCTCGATGATGGCCATCCTTGCCTCCTGTTTCTCCTTGACCTCTGAGCAATATTTGACACAGTAGACCACCAGACACTTAGTGACAATCTACATCACTGCATGGGGATCAGCAAGCTCGTCCTCAGCTGTGTCAAATCATAGCTTGTTAATCACCACCAGTTTGTACAAATGGATTCCTCCAGATCGCCAGCTCTACCCATTGCCTCTGGAGTCCCACAAGGATCCATCCTCTCCCCCATGATCTTTAATCTTTACATGGAACCACTTGACACCCTGCTCAATCTGCATTACAACCACGGCCATCAATACGCAGATAACATGCAGCTCTACCTCAAGGTATTCTTCATCAAAGACATCCACAGGCTCAAGAACTTATTCATGGATGTCAAGTGCCTACCTGAAGCTTAACCACTCCAAGACTGAATTCCAACTCCTGACCAACAACATCAAACATCCTGGCATCCAGACATAGTTCTCTGCTATGCACCTCGAGGGCTTCAAACCCCAGATGGCTCCTGCACCAAGACCCTTGAGTTCGACATTAACAAACACCTCACCTTCAAACAGCACATAGCATAGAAGACACACAAAGCTTTGTAGAGGAGGAGTCCTGCCCCTATTCTACCTATATGTTGAAAGCCGGAAATTGCGACACGCACAACGCTGATAATGATCCCAATAACGTGAAAGATCTTTGAAACAAGGTATCCATTGGGAAAGCCCTTTAAGATGTACCCAAAGAGACATGACAGCCTCTTAGGGGAGATCCCTGAAAAAGTGTGAAGCAGTGAGCACAAGAGGTTGGTGATGTCACAAGAAATGAGAGTGACGCACTGAGAAGAATGATCAGAGAAGAGAATGCATGGACCTCATGGAAACTGATGATGAAATAAGGAATGGAGTAACCTTTCATGTGTGAAATTAAGATTGCACATGTGAAGAACACTGAAGAAAATATAAGTCACTTTATAACTATACAGATGCTGCAACGCGAGTAGACTAAGTAATCATGAAGGCTGGCTATACATAGTGAATAGACTGCAGGCAGTGCCGCCAAGATATTATACATATATATATATATATAGAGTCTGGAAGTTCGATGTAACTTTACTAAGCCAGGACCCGTGAAAGAGGAGGGCCGAATGTGTGGAGCAGTAGAGAAAAACAGCTGAAAATCAAGGAAGGATCGAGAAGGCTGTCTGGCCCAGTGTCAAGGGTGGGGGCAGCCAATAACTGGTTATCTAGTCAAGGAGATATAACAAACATGAGAAACGAGGCAAGCTCCTGTTAAGGTGCAACAGAAACACTATGAGTGCCAAGTTTTATTAATTTAATATCATTTAAGAAAGGAGCTCAACCGCGGTCTCCTGTCACGTAGGCTGGATGGAAATAGAAAATGGGCAAGCTGCATCGAGACTTGAAGATAAGAATGTGCTCGCACTCCCGTCTATTTTCACGAGCAGTGATACTTTGCAAGGCCAAGTTCAAAGACAATTTGAATGGCAGACGGCATGAGTTGATGATGGATGGTGGGATAATTGGGTAGGGAGGCATGGTGAAGTCCACCCACAAGCACATGTGGTACCAGCTTGCGAGCTGCTAGCAAGTCAAATATTGCAGAAGGGTACAAGCTTGCCAACCAATTATAGAGGGCCATGTATGGAGGAGCCCTATAGTTTGAGAGCCAATGATGTGTTGTGTATCTGACAAATATTGAGGATAACTTGCACAAGGGGTGGGCATAAGTTGTCCACCTGACTATAGAATCAAATCACAATCCAGTCCCCTGCAGAAAGTATACCTAGATGTTCCCTATAAACCTATAACAATCCAAAGTAGGTTTTCTTAGTTTGCCGCATAGCATGACGTCACGAATGACAAGTTTTCGCTATAAAAGCATCATTTTTTATGTGATACATTGAGATTATACTGTGAGACCTACGTTGATGTCTGTTGTACTCCCTGTTGTAGATAATTGACAATAAAACAGAGTTTGTTTGCCAACTTCCTGAGTCGGTTTGATTATTGGTGTGAGAGTTGTTCTGCACCCACAACCATGTAATGACATTCTTCCTCATTTAAAAAGGACCTAACGGTTCAGCTTGGTTCCAACTTTCTACCCTTCAGAAAATCATGCCCTTCATTCCAGAAATCAACTTCAGATCTGCTGTCCAAGTCTTGCTCCCCTCTAACCTGAATGGTGGCAATTACTTCTTGGAAGGCCTAACAATGACTTCCCTGGCAACCCTGAGATGTGCCTGGCATGCTGCAGCATGAGTCATCAAAAGACTTCACAAATTTGATGACATCACCCCGATCCTCATCAAACTGCACTGTCTCCAGCTGCAAGCCGTTATTATCTTCAAACCCTGCTGCATCATCTAGAAGGCTGTCGCCCTGAAGTCCCCAAGCTACCTCACTGAGAAACACAGCATCTCTGGGGGCGTAGGATCCACCCAAAGTAAGGACATGTGCAGACTTGAACTCTGCCGTTTCAGGTAGGAAAGAACCTGAAGACAGGCCTTCTCTATCTAAACCCAAGACTCTGGAAGCTACTATCTATCAACATCCGACTCACCCCTAGCGTCTACAGTTCAGGAAGGAGATCAATACCCTCCGCATCAAGGAATGGCTCCTCCCTAACAAATAGGTCCACACACCATCCACTCCCCACCCTCACTGAGACCGGGTGAACTGATCCCCACTGTTTCCTTCACTGGTTGCTTGTAGATTCCTTGCTGACAAATTGCAAACCTCCCCCCTCCCCTGTTGTTAACTCCCCACTCCCTTGTTTCTCTGCTCCGTTCACCATGGTCTTCCCGCTATGATTGTAAAGCACTTTGTTGCCTCTCGAAGCTAAGTCTGCACTCAATAAATAGCCTAAAAATAATAATAATAATGATAATAATAATAATAATAATAATAATAATAATAATAATAATAATAATAATAGATGTAAGCCATAACTGAGTTTTGGTACGGTCTCTAATACTTATTACAGCCACACCAATTTGACATCAAATCTGTGTCAGCACTGTGAGCACAGCTCAACTGTGGAAGGGTTATTTGTATTCTGGTCAGAGAGTATGGCCATGACAAGTGACAGTGCAGGAGACTGAATGGCTATGCCTCTCTTTTTGATCATTTGTGAGGGCAGCTAATGCCCTCTCCAGGTATCCAGTTTCCCATTAGGAATTGGCCTTCGAAACAGGAATCAAAGGGACACACATCCCAAAAGGACTAGCCTCACACCAGGATGCTGCATACCAAAATGACCTTTTGTGCTTTTGACAAGGGAAGGGGGCGGAGTTAGTGCAAACCAAGGGAGCTTTGACCAGCTTGAGGAAGGTTCCACCCTCTTCTTTTGTTTCTATATCTCTCTTAGCTCCTGTCCCCTCCTCTTCCTGTAACACAAAGCACTTCGGATGTGTTGTCAGAAGGGAAAGTCAACTTGTTCTAATGACAGGGATGGGACTCCTAAAGTAGCTTACTTTGGTCCAATCAACTGTGGGCTTTTGCTTTTAAAAGACGGGATCTCACCCTCCTTCTCAGAATCAGTTTGGTACAAGCATCCAAGGATGAATCCATTTGACCTCTGTTGGTAGAGTTGACTTTCCAGAACCCTCCACCAGTGAGGTGAAGATGAAGTGTCCAAGGCCGAGGCGAGTTCTCTTCCCTATTCATCCCCAGGGAACATTGTGGGTCGCATGCTGATGGAAAAAGACCTGTATCTCTGCCATCCATACGGCTACACAGGACCTCGTCATGGTGAAGGACTCCTGAATGTGCTTGGAAGCATGAAAACATGGACTGAACTCGTTTGTGAGACACAAGAGTGGGACTACATTTCCTGAAAGCCAAAACAGCCATGAATCCTGTAGTGCATTGCTTCAAACCAATCAAACTGCCTTCAAATCAGGTTCACTGCATCTCGAACCTCAGGATCTGCCATTTGTGCTTTTGGCACTCAACCAAACCTTCAAACCACTGTGCTTACAACTTTTAACTTGCTTCACGCTGCATTGTATCCTTGCAGAGCCCATTGCCTGCTAGGCTCAACCTCTCATTGTTGGAACTTGACTCAAATCGCTGGAGTGTCATTCATCAAGTAGAACCAGTAGTTAAAGAATTACTTTATCCAGCCCAACCTTGAATTGCTGCTTCGCCAAACAGCGCACCAGAACATCAGGATAACTGCTTCAAACAATTTCAGGGCTTCGACTCAAACTGCTGGAGCATCATGCATCAACCTGACCCAGCGATTGCCACACGTCTCCAACTGGCTTGACTCTGAACTGGTCCTGGTGAGCATTGCGACCTGCATCTATGACCACCATCCTTACACTGCTCTGAGCTGTCGCATTCAAACTAAATCGATGTCAGCTTGCTGCTGAGGCTAACCCAATCCTCTGTCCCTGAACTGAGCTCGATCCGCTTGCACAACAGTTTGAAACCTGGTTCAACTCTATCAAACTGCCAAGGAGGTACTATTGATCCACAACTGCTCCCTTTTCCATTTTGGACCCTAGTGTCTGGTTAGGTGACTTGTAGACATAGCTTTTTTAAAGAACATTGTGGTTGATGAATTGACTTTCACCCCTTTACTTTTATCCAGAGTGCTGAATATTTATTTCTCTATATCTTCACTGTTCTTTACAAGGCAGTTGGTTTTGTACAGTGTTTCCTTGTTTAGTTATTCTTGCAGATGGTTTGTTTAATTAAAGTAGATATATTTGTATAGAACCTTCGTTGGATATTCCCTTTATTTTGGACTTTTATACTTTGCTATTTGGGTTTGCTACTGAATCACATTCACAGCCCTCTTGAGAGCATTGCATTCCCTCGGCCATGTTACCACAAAAGGTGAATGAGGTACATCTCTTAACTATGTCTGTTTTACCTTTATAATTTGGATCACTCTTGGTTTGTAGAAGTGTGTTTGCTGAGTAAGTGGTTTCCCTACTACTCACCCTTGAACTCCTGCTGAGCAGAAGTCATTTCATCACACCCTGTATATATTAAAGCTCTTTATTGTTTGAATTCTGGAACAGTCTGTCTACATCCTTTCCAATGTAAATGAGCTGGAATTAGGGATGCCTCTTTTCTCCACCGCTTTTCAGGCTAAATCAATGGTAAGGTATAAAACAACCTTCCCAAATGCTTAGGATGTATTGACATGCATGACTGATCCTGCTTCATAGATCTCACATGTTCCTTAATACCTAATGACTGTTAATTTCCACACATGGTAAGTGTTTGCAACAATTGTTAGTTTTTATTGTTTGTAAAGTGCTTCAACCATAGATTGTCACTCTTGTGACATACATTTTAGTTGCACAAGGCTTACATAGAGTTCAAAGTATGCAATTACTTTGATTTCATTAGTGCCGACACGTGTTTCAACCTTTAAGGTTTTTCTCAAGGCAAGTGTTATGTATGCAGGGTCTCAGATGAGTGAAGATGAATCTCAATTGCAAGCATGTGTACTGCATAGATGGAACTGATTACAAAATGGCAAACGAGAGGACTGATAACAGATGATTAACGCAAGTATTTGAAACCTAAACACCCACGCATACCTACAATTTATTTCCCGCCCAAGGTACACAAGACATTTGATACCATCCCAGAAGGCAGACGGATATTAAACGCTATAGCAACACTCGCCCAGCGCCAAAGTACAAGTTTTGGATCTCAGTTACCCAAATCAGCATCAACAAACACAGGGACATCAGGAGCTTTGTCCCTCTGAGATCCTCCTATAGGCCGCAAGCTATTTACTGAGGAAGCAATCTAAACAATAGCGCAAGGCCCACAGTTCCAACTAGCTCTAACACCCCATCATCAACTACACAGGAACAGGGTCACTGCAGCTTGTCCTAACCAGGTGTAAGAAAATGGCTGACTACCTATTATGCAGAAAGGATGTTGTTAAGAAACTATTCACACCAAAAGGATCAATGGAACATGCATTCCCTCCAAAAATGACAGCACCGGACAACCTGAGACAATTGTTCATTAAATTGGAAAGATGCTGCACGAAAGAGATAAACAAATTCTGGGAAATATTCACCCTACAGACATACCTAGAGCAGCACAAGATACCTAGAGTACTACGCATTATCATCTCCTCAGACTTCAGCAATCCTGAAGATGTCGATCTTGCAACCCAAAGGGAGCAGAAATTAATGCAAGGCTCTAGAAATATGCTGAAACTACTCATAGAACATGCAGAGAGAGAACATCAAAGGTTGACCGAATAAATAGACCGGCTTAAAGCAGAAATTGACAGTAGCAACGTGCAAGTGATTCCTAAGAACGAAATTTCTAAATCATGTAAGAAATCCTCAAAAATTATCAGGATGAGGTAAAACTAAGAACATGCCGTAAATTTGCACGTGATGATCGGTATTATGAACAACACCGAATATATATGTTCCAGCCCAAATATGATGACAACTACCATAATACCTCTAAGCAGAGCATTCCCAAAATCTCACCTGCCAGCTCAGAAGTTGATAGCGAGAATGAGGCCAACAATGAGGAATTGGAACCCACCATGACAACAACAACAGAACAAAATGAAACAGCAACAACCACAGAATTGAACTGTGAGGCAAAAAAGGGAGCTGGTCCGAGCTATACTAAAGGATATTGTTTTTTAGACGAGATCAAAAGATACAGAAAAGGTACCAAAACACCACAAAACACCAAGAAGGTGAGATTTCAGGACCCACTGGTTGGAGATCAGGCAATAAGAGGAAACCAACCACGAGAGGCACCACAGGTGGGATCAAGAAATCTAAGCAAAGAACAAGAAAACACAGTCAGGCTTAACAGAACGCAGATGCAACTGCAGCAACGGAACCCAAGAAGGTAAGCCTGGTACTGAACCTGTCAAGCTATACTGCAAGCACTACAGAAATTGACAGCCTTAACAAAGGGCTTTATTTTGCCCCAACAGCAGCCATAGACCATGTGGAAGCCCACATTGAACTTTTCAAATTTACAAGGAAGCTGAAATTGAAGAAATTCTTTGCGAAAAGAGTCAACTAGCAAACAACAATGCCAGAATACCAAGCTATAAGCATCATTGACCGAGAAAACCTGGACAATAGACACCTACTGATGAACCTGGAAACAGAACTAACAGATGACATTATAGCAAAACCATCTGTAATGAAGGAACTTAACATACAAGAGTCCAACTTGGACATCCCGAAATTAAAGAAAAAATCCAAATTCACCCCGATTCTATATGGAGACAATGCTATTGACATTTTTCCACTGGCAGTAACTAAAGACTTGCACTTGCTGGAAGATACACCCAAATCAAAGAAACACTATGCTACAGGCAATTTGAAACCGGAGCAGGTTAAGGTGCTTCAATCTCTGAAAGAGAACAAAACAATAATGATCACAGAGGCCGACAAGGGTCAAAACATTGGTATACTTGATAAAGAAGACTACATCAGAATGGCAAATCAACATCTGCAAACACCGGGATGCTACAACAAAATACCAAGCAATCCAACTCTGACAATTAAGCAAAATGCAATGGAACTGATTACAAAATGGCACAGGAGAGGACTGATAACAGATGATGAACATGAGTATTTGAAACCTAAACAACCACGTATACCTACAATTTATTTCCTGCCCAAGGTACACAAGACATTTGATAACATCCCAGAAGACAGACCGATATTAACCGCTATAGGCTGGATCATGGAGGCATTTGCTAAATACATCAATAATGTACTGGGACCAGAAGTAAGCAAGATACCAGCATATCTTAGAGACAGTATGCACACCCTACAGATCTTAGAAGAAATTGTTTGGAAGCAAGAGTACCTACTCGTGACATTGGGCGTGATATCGCTATACATGTCAATTGAACACTCTCTGGCACTGAAGGCGGTGGACTCCACATTTCGCAAAACATCGGCGTCCTACTACTCCCACATAGAAATGACTAAGGAGTTCCTGGAATTTACACTCAACAACACAATCTTTCTATTCAATTGAACTTTTTATTGCCAAACTAAGGGTATAGCGATGGGGGAAGTGAACGCACCATCGGTAGCCAATCTGTTCATGAATCATTTTGAGCAAGTACATGTGTTCTCTAATCAGGATTTTAGGGCACATATACAGAGATGGCATAGATTTATTGACAACGTTCTAATGATTTGGTCTGGGACAGAGCAGCAACTAACAGACTTCAAGGAGTATCTGAGCAAGAACCAGTTCGGAATTGAGTTCACTGGAACACACAGTGCAAAGCAAACCGAGTTCCTTGACCTTAACATCACAGTCAACCAAGGAGCAATCCTTACCAGTACATTTAGGTAACCAACAGAAGTAAACTCTGTCTTCCACGCCACAAGCTATCATCGGAAATCAACAATCAACAATATTCCCAAAGGCGAATATATAAGACCGAGAAGGAACTGTAACAGTGAGATAGCATTCACAGCTGAGTGTGATCTACTCAGAGAGCGCTTTACTCAAAGAGGATACAGGCAAGAGCCCATAACAACAGCAATCAAGAAAGTACAACACACCACGAGGAAAACTCTACTCAAGCCTAAAAATCGGACGAAGAACATTGACAATAAACTAAGATATGTGACACAATATCAACATGAAAGCTACAAGATTCGGACGATTTTGGCAAAACACTGGCACTTACTCCAGATTGATGAGTAGGACTTGAGAACTTGGATAAGCCGCTCATGCCATATAGCAAAGCCCCAAAATTAAGAACGATACTGAGTCCATCGTATATGAGAACAGAGGAACCCAAAAGAGACAGTTGATTAACCACAGCAAAACCTAATGGATTTTACAACTGTTGAACATGTTCAATGTGCAGTTTTCCACATGACACCAAAAAATTAATTGTTTGCGATAACCAGAAACATAATATCACAGATTTCTTGAATTGTAAATCAAAGTATGTCATTTATTTGATCATATGCACATGCAAGCTAATGTATATAGGCAGTACCACCAGGGAATTACGAGTTACCAACTTGAACGGAAGGAAATCATCAGATTTGTGGGTATGGAAATCATGAAGACGGAACCAAGAGCCAGAGATCAAGAATTAAGGCTACGCCAAAGGGAGGCGAAGCTCATCTCTAAATAGAGAAATGTACTGCTGGGCCTCAACACAGAGCATGAACTAAATGTGTTTTTATAATATATGTGGAATATGCATTAACCACCCCCGCGGGACCAAACATCTTTTATCAACACACTGCACCAAATGAGTAATGTTATGTCTAGGTAAAAGATAACCGGGCTTTGGACGTGACAGCTAGCGCAGGCTCATCATTACGCTAACTCTCCAAGGGCTAGAGCACAAGATAATCAGATTCATCATTCTTGCATTAGCCAAAGGGGATCTCCATTTACCGGACCATTATCAATCAAACTGGAAAACTATGGACACTGGGCACATACAACAACTGACCCTTAGTATAACAATTTAGGCTTTAGCTTTTCCCTTCACACAATTGTACTTACTATCGTTTAGTCATAGCAGCCCATTCCTGGGACCACTATTAGTAAATGTCCTAAATCTGATAGCTAGGTTATCATAAAACATCGACAACTGGTATGAATGAATAAGTTTAGACAAGTCATTGAAAACAGAATCATGCTAGATGCTGGATTATGCTTAAAACGCACCATTTTATTTATTTTAGTTGGCATCAGACCAGTCATCACGGTACATAGAAATGTCAACTAAATAGGAATTAACATTTGAACTAAGCACTCACACATTATATATAAGGCCTTCGAAATGTTATACCACGCTGCACATGCTGCAGGATAACATAGTGTCTAGGCACTGACCAGGAAACTCCTATCTTAAACATTAATTTACAAAGGACTTTGAAATTGCACATCAAACTACCACCACATGCAGGTTACGTATCATTTATTCTCACGTACAAATGATTACTTATACGCAATGAACTTGGCACGGTTCAGGCCAGATGTTTGAAGTTCATACCAACCAATTAGCGTAGTTATAGGGCAAGAACAATGAGAATGTAATTAACATTTTACAGTAGGAGTGTTCTAGTCTCGCGTTATTGCTTAATGCAGCAGAACACAGCGAGACCAGATACAACAAGGACACCCAACCGGGCAGATGTACTATCCAGTACACATGCTTGAAAAGGAGATTCAACTTCACCCATCTGGGACCACGCATACATAACACTTGCCTTGAGAAAAACCTTAAAGTTTGAAACACGTGCCGGCACTAATGAAATCAAAGAAATTGCATACTGTGAACTCTATGTAAGCCTTGAGCAACTAAAATGTATGTCACAATCAATGGTTGAAGCACTTTACAAGCAATACAATCTAACAATTGTTGCAAACACTTACTTTTGTGGGGGCGTGTGACCCTCAGGGCCTCCCGCAGGCATTCACACGCACGCATGCATACCGGCAGAAGAACGTACATGGGACGCGTGTTGTCAGCTCGGGGTCCCAGCCGCAACTGTCGGCCGGGACTTCCTTTATTGTCTACGTGCATGCGTGAGTCTTATTATGGGCTGCGCATGCGCCTACCGCGTAGTCACCATGCAACATCCCTCCTTTTTCCCCCAAACACGAAACAACTATAACATTAACACACAACAATAACAACATTTTACCTCACAAACAGTTCTCGACCTGTTATGATGCTGGGTCCATGATAAAGTCCTGGAACCTCTGCGGAGGCTTCCGCCCCTCACGGCTCGGGTACCTCCTGGACTCCTCTTGAGGTGTCTCCGGTCTCCCTGGATCTTCTGGAGGACCTTCGTCCCTCGGCGGTGACCCTGGTCCGGGCTAGGGTCTGGGCGCCTCAGGTGCCACCGGAGGAGGTGCAGACTCGATCCGCAGATAGTACGACCCATTCCGCGTGATGGTGCCCCTGGTATTGGCCGCGGTGACCATGGACCCCTTGACATGGGTCACACCCAGCGGCTGGTCCTCATACGGGAGAGATAGCTTCCCCTCCAGCCTCCGATTCCTGACCAGGACAGTGTCCCCTACTGCGATCGATTTCTCCGGCAGATTCCGGCAGGCACTATCCTGCTCCTTCTGGATACCTCTCGCCACACTTACCCGGTTGTTGTAAATCACCCCAGGGCTGCGCCCCTCTAGTTCCAGTAACAGTCCTCTGGGGCACCGCTTGAATAGGGCCTCGGCTGGTGCGACCCCGGTGGACTGATGTGGGGTTGTGCGGTACTCACACAGAAATTCAAAGAGGTTTCGGCATAGTTCCCTTCCCCCATCCAGCGAGATTCTGAAGACCTTGTTGAGTGTCCGCATGAAACGCTCAACCTCCCCATTCGCCCTGAGCCAGAGCAGGGTAACTTTTCGGTGCTTGATTCCCCTTTCCTCACAGTATGTTGCCCCTGGAATGGCGGGCCGTTGTCGGAGCAATTCTCGGTGGGAAACCCGTGGGTGGCGAACATCTTCTCCAGGGCCAGAATGGGCTGGCCGTGGATTCTACCAGCTCTACCTGGGGGTAGCGCGACCACTGGTCGACAACTGCCAGAAAGTACATTCCTCTGCCCGTTGAGCCGAAGTCGGCATGCACCGTCCCCCCATGGTAGTTCACTCCTTTCCATTGCTTGGATTGGCGGCCCTCTTTCCAGTGGGCTGGCCGCCTGGCATGGTAAGCATGAGCGCACAAATTCGTCCACCCTGCTCTCTAGGTCTGGGAACCACACCTTCAGTCTTAGACGTGCCTTCGTCTTTGCCGTCCCCTGGTGACCTTTATAGGCGAGCTGCAGCACTTTCTTCACCAAGGCTCGCGGGATGACAATTTGCCACCCTCTCAGCAGAAGGCCATCATCTGCAACTGACAGCTTGTTGCGCACCTTCCACAAGGCTTGGAGATCACGTTGTGCCCCCATCTCCCTCCTGGCGTTGTTCGTGAGCACCTCACGCCACGCCCCGCTGTCCATGACTTCCTTGATGACCAGGAACACCTCGTCCACATTCGACGCATCCGTGATTTCCTGGCGCGCCAGGGCCACCGGCAAGGCTGCCTCAACCACATTCTGAACCATTTCAATGCAGTCCACCACCTCGGCAGAGTCTCGAGGGTGCCCTGCCCCCGGATGTCTGGACAGATAGTCCACAGGATTGTGGGTGCCGGGGCGATAAAGTAGCTTGACCCCATATTCGATAAGTGACAGCATCCACCTTTCGATGTGTGGCGGTGGCTTGGAGGAGGATCCGGCCGTAATCGGATTTAGTGGCTTGTGGTCCGTTATCACAACCATGGGCTTACCCAGGATGTAGATCCTAAGGTGCTTGCAGCCCCACAGGATGGGTCGGGCCTCACGCTCAATTTGTGAATACCGCTTTTCTGTCTCTGTGAGCGCCTTACTAGCATAGGCGATGGGATGCATGACCCCCTTTGGATCTGCTTGCATGAGCACCGCCCCCAACCCCACCGGGCTGGCATCCACCACTATCTCCGATTACCGATCAGGGTTAAAATACGCCATGGTCTCTTGGCCTGACAAGGCATTCTTGATCTCAGCGAACACCCTCTGCTCCTTCGACGTCCAGGCCCATGCCGTGTCATTCCTCGTCAGGGCCCGCAAAGGCTCAGACAGAGATGCCAGGTTGCGAATGAATCGTCCACAATAGTTGACCATGCCAAGGAAGCTCCTTATCTCGGCTGGTGACTCTGGCGGGGCCGCCTCATGTATGTCTCTTACTTTCTCCGGGTCAGGCAAGATGCCTCCTGCATGGAACACAAAGCCGAAGAATTCGATCCGGTCCTTGAGAAATTCGCATTTCTTTCGGTGCAGGGTCAGCACCAAGCTTCTGAGTCTCTCCAGTGCCCGTTCCAGTCTCTTTAGGTGCTCCGCCTCCGGTTGCGCGAAGATCAATATGTCATCCGACATGTTGATCACACCTTTCAGTCCCACCAGGGCTCCCCGGATGGCGTTCTGGAAAACTTCTGCCGCCGACGAGACACCGAAACTGAGCCTTTTAAACTGGTATAGTCCCTCATGAGTCGTGAAGGTGGTGATGTACCTCGACTCCGGGTGGAGTCCAGCTGATGGTAGCCAGACCTCAGGTCCAGTTTGGAAAAGACCTTCGCTCCCTGCAGCTCGCCGACTATGTCATCCAGCTTGGGCGTGAGATGGCGCTCCCTTTTAATGGCAATATTAGGCAGTCTCATGTCCACGCAAATGCAGACAGCCCCTGGCTGTTTGGGCTTAGGGGCAACGACGATTGGGGAGACCCACAGGGTTGGACCTTCCACCCTCTCAATAATGTCCAGGTCGATGAGCGATTGGAGTTCCTTCTCCACCTGTGCCTTCAGGTGAAAAGGTATCCTTCGATGCTTGAGGGCTGTCGGCCTCACAGACCCGTCAATGTGTAGCCTGATGGGCTCACTCTTCAACTTCCCGACCCCATGAAAGATGCCCTCAAAACGCTGCAGGAGGCGATCAATGTCAGTGTGCCAGCGTAAAATGCACAATGTCAAGGGCTTCGGAGCAGCACAATTTAGGAGGGAGTGCAGGCTCACATTCGTCACCAAGAACCTCACCTTGATCTTTTTCGACCCATGTGACACCGGAGCTACAAACACTCTCTGAATCGGTAGCAGTGTCTCCCCACCGAACGAGTATATCCGGGCTTTGGACTCTTCCAGCTTGGGAGGGCCGATGGACGCTCCTGTGTCTATCAAGACCGGGGTGGGCACATCACCAATGTTCACCGTGCACGTCGGCTGTCTGCTCAGCCTGGACCCTGTAGCAATGCTAGATATGAAAAAGATTTCTTCCTCCTCTTCTTCCTCCTCAGCAATGTCCAGATCATGCATGCCCCCCACGTCACTGGGGTCAAGACCCTGCATACCCTTGCATAGTGTCCTGGTGTGCTACACCGGCCACAGATCCTTGTCTTTGCTGGGCATTCCCCAGCATGAGGCAGGTCATACCCGCAATACGGACACGACTGCGGAGTGCCCGGTGCAGCAGGACTGTCCACCCTCCTAGGTGTCCATTGCGCTCTCCCTGGGGCAGCACGCCCGATGCTTCCATTAAAAAAGCTGCAACTTTGATACAGAAAATGTGGCTTTGGATTCCAGAGGGTGGGATAAAATATAAACCCTATATATATCTTGTCTCAAACACATTCCAGACGCAATTCTAGCAACAGGAAAAATATTAACTAGATGCATAAAACAAAAGGGTTGTGACCGAAACAATACACTTTGGCAAGTATGTGGCACCTCTTAAAACAGGATCCAAACACAGATCTCGAATTCTAGAACCGCTGGCAAGAATTAAAAATTAAGCATATCAGATATTGTCTGGCTTTAGGAAATAAAATGAAAGTATTTTAAGAGTTAGGAAATATTGGATCTGTTGTCATGCAGTCACCTGTCTTTGAGAAACTGACACTTGGTATTCTGCCAGACTGACCCCCAAGAGCTTCTTCTGCCCCTCTTGACAAGCTTCTGAACTCTGAGACCTCCATACATACAGCCTCCAAAATACACAAGGCAATACCTAAATCAAGCCCACACATTCTGGGAAAGAAGCAAAACGCATAGGAGCGTGGCCTAGGCACCGAGATAAACGCAGGTCGCTGGTCTGATTAGTTGATTAGATCTCTGCCCTCCAACTTGAGGTTACAATGAGCGCGTGCAAAAGCGGGTCTACTGAAAAGGGAGACACGTTGCTGCTGAGGTATAGCTGCACGTGGCTGTCCAATGCCTTTTAAAGCCCAGGCCATTCAAAAGGAATTGCGATTGCTAATGCTCACACAGTGGGGAAAAAAGATAATCCCGAGAAAATGTAAATGTAAATGTAAATGCAAACTGCAATTGTGGCTGTGCAATACATGCAATATACAGAGGAACGATGCAAAAGAGAAACCCTTCAAGGACAACTGGAGGGACTTCCAAGACAACTATGCATTGCCTTGAATGACAGGAGAAATGCATTGTAAACACTCTGGTGGCTTCTGACACTGCTATGCGTTGCTTTGATGTAACAGGAAATGCATTGTAAACAATTTAGGCTGCGATCCATTGCCTTATGTAACAGGAAATGCATTATAAACACTTTGGTGGCTTTTGAGATTTCTATGCATTGCTTTGGTATAACAGGAAACGCATTCTAAACACTCTAGTGACTTACACAACTGCTATTCGTTGCCTTGATTTAACAGGAAATGCCTTTTAAACACTCTTGTAACTTCCGAGACTGCTATGAGTTGCCTTTGTATAACAGGAAATGCATCTTAAACACTCTGGTGACTTCCAAGACAGCTATGCATTGCCTTGAATAACAGGTAATGCATTTTAAAATCTCTGGTGACTTCCAAGACAGCTATGCATTGTCTTAATATAAAAGGAAATACATTCTAAATACTCTGGTGACTTCTGAAACTGCTATCCGTTGCCTTGATATAACAGGATATGAATTCTAAACACTCTTGTGACTTCCTATGCTGCTATGCATTGCCTTGATATAACAGGACATGCATTGTAAACACTCGGGTGCCTTCCCAGGCTGCTATGCATTGCCTTGGTATAACAGGAAATTCATTCTAAACTCTCTGGTGATTCCCACAACTGTTATGCATTGCCTTGGTATAACAGGAAATGCATTCTAAACACTCTAGTGATTTCCAAGACTGTTATGCGTTGCCTTGAATAACAGGAAATGCATTTTTAAATCTCTGGTGACTTCCAAGACAGCTACGCATTGTCTTAATATAAAAGGAAATACATTCTAAACACTCTGGTGACTTCTGAAACTGCTATGTGTTGCCTTGGTATAACAGGATATGAATTCTAAACACTCTGGTGACTTCCAGTACTGCTATGCATTGCCTTGGTATAACAGGACATGGATTTTAAACACTCTGGTGACTTCCTATGCTGCTATGCGTTGCCTTGATATAACAGGACATGCATTGTAAACACTCTGGTGCCTTCCTATGCTGCTATGCGTTGCCTTGGTATAACAGGAAATTCCTTCTAAACACTCTGGTGATTTCCACGACTGCTATGCATTGTCTTGATTTAACAGGAAATGTTGTGTAAACACTCTGGTGACTTCCGAGACTTTTATGCATTGCCTTGATAGAACAGGAAATGCATTGGAAACACTCTGGTGGCTCCTATGCTGCTATGCATTATCTGGATATAGCAGGAAATCAGGGATGTAATTTCACCTAAATGCCAGGGTTAGCGGAAGTGACATCACACCAACCTTGACCTCTGATGACATCACGGGAAGTGATGTCATTCAACTCTGCCGCAATGTGGCATCACAGGAAGTGATGGCCCACGACCTTCAGATGAGTCTAACACCCGTGTTTCCACCCAGAACATTCAAATACACTAACACATTCCTACTCATTTATCCACCACTCACTGGCCCTCATTACGACCCTGGCGGAAATCGGAAAACGATGGCGGAGATGCAATACCGCCATCGAATAGCGCTCGGTGCGACTATGACCCGCCACCGCAAAGTACGAAGTCATTAGCGACACCGTAGTGAACGCCAACGCTAACTGCACCAAGTACGCGCGCGCGCGCCATGCCAAACCGTAAATACCACCATGGCGCAAGGGTACGCGAATTCCGACCCTAGCGGACATGTACCTAACGCCATCAAGCATGGCGGAAAGCACCATTCCGCCATGGTGAGAAGTACGGCATCGCGAATCAACCGTAAACGGCCCCACTGAGTGCCTGTACACCGCTCCCTGCCCACAAAGCACAACTCCTCGTAGGTGCAATGAAGTCACAATGCTACCAGTGAAATGTACAAGTCACCCATGCATGCCAACAAACAAAAGATCCACAAGAGGGGCCAATGGGAGCTGCAGGGCACAGATGGCACGAATACAGAAGCCATTCCAATGGACATGACCACATCCCCCCCCCGAAACGCACGCAAACACAGGCACCTGTGACCAGCAATATTCCGAAAATCACAACATTCCACCAGTCCACCTGGCTGACCGTCGTCTGTTACACAAAACCCAATCCCCCGCCCCTGAGCATGACAACATCCAAACAGTCATAATGGCATCCCCCATCCCTGACCTCACTGGGCTCCGTAGGCAAACGCGCCCAGCACAGTACCACGCGACTATACTCCGAAACCGGAACCCAATGCAGATCTCCTCACAATACATCGCTCCCCAAATAGGAATATGCCACATCACTCGCAAAGAAGAACGCTACACGTCCCATATCAGAATAGAAATTTAATGCACAACTAAATCACCAAGCTCATACAGCCATCAGTCCATGAACTCCAAAACACATATCACCATTGTGGGCTGCATCCGCAAGGAATGACCAGCTACTACTTGTGTGACGCCCTGTCCCATCATGGTACACAGAGCCACATTCACGTACGAAAAGGCAACATGGAAGCGCACAGAACCGCAGGCCCGTCCCAATGGGGAGGCACTAGTCCAACTGAAAGGCCGAAATGTTGCTCCGAGCCACTAGTACTGCGTAAGGGCATGTGGGCCATTGGCGATCGTCCCATAAGATCGTAATGCTGCTCCACTGATTAACACGAAGCAGCAGGTGTCGTGAGTAAACGCCATCTGCAGGAGTGGCATACAGATGGCAGTGGCAAAAGGGTAGGAGATACCTGTCAACAAAAAGAAAAGAAAAAGAACAGAATGGCCATCAGAAGTACATTCGAACAACTCACTCCAATGACCACACTAAATCCACAGCCATATGCATGCTAGCCCACTCCAAAGGATCATCACCACCCCAAAACCACTTGCCACTCATAACTATCTATATCGAGGTGTAAACACCATCCCAAACGAGTGTACCTGTGCATGCGTCTGTCAAAACAGATTCCATCAGATGGGAATGTTAACGTGCATGGACACAAGTGTCTGAAGGCGCGTCGAGACAGGGAGGGCTCAACAAGGCCAGATAGACGATGGTTCCACTATGGCAGCCCTGCATCACATAGCGCAGGGGAGGCGGATAGATTCCAACAAGCCCTGTACATGGCAAACCCTGTATCAAATCAGCTGGCCATGCATCCATTCATCATTCCCTCATCCTGTTATAAAAACGCCTGAATATTTACTCACAAAACATTCGGGATTTCCATTGAGTCTGTGCGTTATGCAGCCTGCAAAATCCACAGTGTCCCAGGCCGTAATTTCTGTGTTGTGAAGTTACATGAATTTGGGAACGTCCGGCCTCATCGCCCACGTCACTATAGCGCATCCCAAACTATTCATATCAATCATTGCTTCCTCGCCATGGCCTCTGTCTCAAGGACATCGAACAATAGAACATTATATTTGCAGTCAGACCTGTGGGCATCTCCTCTCCGCTAGCCGAAAACCGAAAGCGCCGGCCTTCGAATTCCTCATTTGCAACATCACGTCGAAAAGGCATCTGTGGCCGTTTGAAATCACAAATTAATCCATCTAGTGCAGCTGTGTGTGAAAATGTCAACTGCCATCACCCACTAATGGGACGGGCCGGCCGTCGTTGCAACTCTGTGATGCATGAGGGCCCACCGTTACTCGAGTACTACGTTCCACTGACCCATCACAAGTCTGTTCGCGACTGCAAAGATTGTATGTGAAACAATGGGACCATAGCCGAATGTACATATCAACAAATGTTACACGGCCATCGGGTACAAATACATGATTGCAATAGCAAGATGCCGTTCCTCGAATAGCAGCGTTGTGTGCGGGACGTGCTCGCCCAAAGGGGAGAGCAGCTTGCACAGGTGGAATGAATCACCACAGGTGGAGGCCATACAGCCTGAAAACACATAAAGTGCACACCCAGTCTCCTCCCACAACCACACCCACTCCGAAATGCTACCGGCAGGACTCGCGATGTTGGCCCTGGGGGACCTGATAGCACTGCAAGTACTCCAACTCCAAGAAGAAGACGAACACCAACTACAACCGGCCGCACGGAGGAGACGCAGGAGGAGGAGGAGGCCAAGGCAGGGCCCGCAAGGGCCGCCAGCACAGCCACTACCACCACGCAGGCAGCCCGCAATCCCACGCCTCCGAGCACATCCGTTCAACCTCACTGATGAGCAGATCCACACCCTCTACCGTTTGGACCGGAACACCATAGCCGCAATAGTGGACATGACACAGGCTGACCTTGTCAGCATGATAGACAGCCCAACCGCCATCCCACCCCTACTGAAGGTGGTGTCTGTACTCCACTTCCTGGCCACGGGCACCTACCAGCACACAGTCGGACAGTTGCATGGCATTTCTCAGCCACTGTTCTCACGGACACTATTGCAAGTGCTCGATGCCCTCCTGAAGCACGCAGACGACTACATCTCTCTACCACGCTCGGAGCAGGACATTACCAACACTAAAGTGGGATTCCATGCACTTGCCGGCATACCGGGTTGCATTGGTGCCATCGACTGCACCCATGTGGAATTGGTCGTCCCACATGCCATGGAGGCCCAGTACCGCAACCGAAAACAATATCATTCCCTGAATGTACAGATGGTGTGTGACTCCAACAGGATCATTACACATTGTTGTGCCAGATTCCCTGGATCAACCCATGATTCTATGGTCTTGAGGAACTCTACTATACCACGCTACATGGAGCGACACGCAGGGAACAGATCCTGGCTACTCGGTGAGTCTCTTTTCATGCATGATGATGTGGGGTATGTGATGCGGCAATGACCTGGCAGGAAGGGGGGGGGGGTGTGCGTACGTAGCAATGGCATTCCACATCATACGTTTATCGTCCACATACAGGTGATGCTGGGTATCCACTGAAGAGATGGCTCCTCACACCAGTCCGGAACCCACGGGACCAGCATGAGGAGGACTACAACCATGCCCACTCACGTACCCGTGTAGTCATTGAACAGGCATTCGGCCTACTGAAGACTCGTTTCCGCTGCCTCAGCAGGTCTGGCGGGGCACTCCTGTACCGCCATGAGAAGGTTGCAAAGATGGTGATGGCATGTGTCATGCTCCACAACATGTGCGTACGTAGAAATGTGCCCATGCCCCCAGACGCAGAACTGCAAGCACCTGATGATGGTCATGATGAGGGTGGGGATGTGGCAGCACCTCAAGGAGTCTGCGAGGCACCGGAGGGCCGTGACATTCGTCAGCATGTCATTGATGCATGCTTCTAGCACTCACGCCTGGTGGCTGATACATGGACACGGGACTCGTGGCACTGTGTGTGTCTGGTACATGCACAATATGGACTATACGCCTAGGATGGCCTAGTACATAATGATCATTGTCGACACATCTCATTGGTTGATCGTGCACTTGTTTATGGCATATGTGATATCATGTTGAACACCCTATCGACCCGCCACCCAAGTGAGCCCAACACACCCCCTCCACCCTCCTACCTCCCCCCCGAACACCAGTGTCCAAAGATGCTCATTGTCAGTGGACTGTCGCTATTGCAAGCCCCCTCTGCGGGTGTCAGGGGCACCCCTGCCTGTGGAGCGCAGGTTCCTCCCAGATCTACGTTGGGGGCTGCCCTGGACGGAACTAGCAACGGAAGATGTCTCTGCCTGCTCACGTCCATGCATGTCCCTAAGGGTTTGTGAGAGCTCCGTGAGCACACGGCGCACTGCAGCAAGTTCGGCACATACGTCTTTGGACGTCGCATGCAGTTCCCCCCTCAGGCTCTCGGTGCTTCTCTCCATTTGGACTCTCAGGCTCTCGGTGCTTCTCTCCATTTGGACTCTCAGGCTCTCGGTGCTACTCTCCATTTGGAGTTTCAGGCTCTCGGTGCTACTCTCCATTTGTGCCCTTAGTGTCTCTGTACCTCTCTCCATTTCTGCCCTAAGTGTCTCAGTTGATGTTTCTATGTCTGCCTTAGTGCCCCCACATTCATCGGCATGGTCCTTGAGGAGCGTGGCCAGTTGCTGCTGTTGCCCGATTAACTTGTCGAGGGACTGTTGCCTCTGCTGGGCCATGGCCATTTGCGGGGGGGTCACAGAGGGGCTGTTGACCTCATGTTGCCTTGCCACAGGGCTTGGGGGGGATGGCCAGTCGTCGTCTTGTGGGTGCCCCTGCGTGGTATTCTCATGCTGTACGGGATGGGACAGACAGGGGGATTGGGACAGGTCATGGATGGATCTGACTTCGACATCTCCGTCTTCTGTGTCGGAGCATGCTGCCATCATTGGGGTGTCACCTATGGTGCTGCTGCCACCAGAGCCAGTGCCTTCTGTGGCATCCGTTGGGGGGACCTGTGGTGGTGGTGTAGTGGGCATGCTGGCTGCTGGGGTGCCTGTTGATGTTCCCTCCTCTGTGCTGCCACCTGATTTGTGCTGCTGCCGTGTCTTGATGCGTGCAGCTGAGGTGGAGGGTCTTTGGCCGTTGGTCTTGGCCCTCTTTGCAGGTGTGCTGGTAGGGGTGTCCTGATGCTCGTCGTTTGGTTCGGACCCTGTGGTGGAGTAAAGGAGGGCGAGGGTTATTAATGGGTCTGTGGGTATTGGAATGGCATTGTATCACATGCATTGGGGTGGTACATGAGGGTGATTTGGGTCGGGGCCTTGGAGGTGCTTTCATTTGTGTGTGGGGTGAGGGTGCAGTTGTTTGGCAGCCTGCAGTTAGGGTGTGCCTGCTGGACGTGTGGTGGGTGTTTTAGGGGTTTTTAATTATTTATGTATTTATTGTGGTTTTAAGGTGCGCTATGAGGGCGATGTGTGTGGACGTTCTCCTGGACATGTGTTCCTGTTGCACTATGTGGACACATGGTACTTCACATGATTGGACATTGTGGTTTTAGCATTGTTTTATCTGGCCCACCTACCTGATTCTTCGGATGTCTGCACTCCTTTCTCCATCCCTCCGACTCCCTCAATGCTCTCCATTCCGATGGTGGAGGCACAGATTTCTTCCCAGGGGGTCAACTTGATGGGTGATTCAGGACCTCCCCCGGTGGCTGTGGCAATGTTGGGGTTGGCAGAGAGTATGCTGCGGACGCGTATCCGCAGGTCGTCCCACCGCTTTCGGCATTGTTGTGGGGTGCGGGGTGCGGTCCCCACCGCGCTTACCCGCTGTGCTACCAGAGCCCATATGGCCTTCTTGTTCGCAAGTGCCGTCCTGGTCATTTGCGTGGAGAAGACGACGGCAGCATTCTCCTGGAGGGTCTCTGTTAGCACGGTGAGTTCCTCACGGGAGAAGTGGACCTGCCGCTTGCGGTCGCACGCTTTCTTCGCTGCTTTTCCCATTTTTCTTGGTTTCGCTAGGGTGGATGACGGGTTGGGGTGTGTCTCAGGGTTGTGTTTTTAGTGGTAGTGTGGTTTTAGTGGTTTTATAGGTGTACGGCGGGTTGTTTCCCGTTCCGGGCCCATGTTTTAACTTCCGTTTCCGTATATTTCCGGTCACCGTACTTTCCGGTAGGCGCACTCTGCGGTGTCCGCTGTGATGGGTGGCGGTATTGCACCTAGGGCGACGTACGGCGGCGGTGTGGGCCGTTTTGGGGACATTTGCGCCATCGCGGACTTTGCACTTCCGCCATGGCGTGGTGCTCGTGCCCGATGGGTCGGAATGGACCGCTCTTTGCTCCTTCGTGCAATGGCGGAAACGCTATTTACGCTGTTGCGGTCCGGTCAGTCACTTTCCGCCAGGGTCGTAATGAGGGCCACTGACCCATAGCACATACATGCATCCGACAACCACTTCACACAAGCAAAATACACATCACATTAAAAAAAATGCCTTCTTACCTGTTGTTCAACTTCAGTCGGTCACTCCAGGCCACCCTCCGCTCCTCCGAAGCTGGAAGGGCTTCCTGGTTCCTGTATATGAGCCGTGAGGAAGCCGGGAGGAAGCCAAAAGAGAAGGGATTACAGCTGAACGAGGCATATGACACGTGCTACATGTCATGGTCAGCTCACCCTACTGAGACACCCCCCCACTCCCATCCACCCCCAGACCTTCTGGGGTGGGGCCCTCGCTACTCCAGTGACCAGAAGCTTCCATTTAGAAAAAAAAAATCTTTACATTTTTTTTAATACAGAGGTAGCAAAGGAGACCGCAGGGGTCACGGATGTGACTCCAAGTGTGGTGCTGCCCCTTTAATGGACTAGCACGCAGCGGAGTGATGCTGCACTCCGCCACATGCCCTATAAATAAAAGAAGCATGCCCGGCCGCAGCATTGCGACCGGGGAGCCAGAGTCTGATGCATGTCTCCGTGTGAGTTCCTGGAGCGGAGGGAGGCCCGGGACTCACAGAACAACGCAGTGGGTGCCAGGGATTCCCCCACAACAGTGGCGACGAGGCCGAGATATGCCCGGACCCAGCGGGGATCTTTGTGATAAATTTTTACACCGAACGAGGGACGGATCTCTCGTTCTACGCTTGGGGGAGGGGCAGCCCACACGGCGGTGGCCATTTTGTCCCCATTACACTGACCCTTTACAGAGCTCTGGTGGGGCCTGTGAGTGCCACCAAGGCACAATTTTTGGACGTATGAATAGCGGACCTCTATCCCTACATGGTCATACCTGAGATTTGCACATTTTTGTAATTTTTAGGTACATTTCACAGAGTGAAGATGAGGCACTGGGGGAGACTAGCTGTTCTGGAACTCCTACCCTAGGCCTCACTGGCTCAAGTTTTGGACACTCCTCAAAGCTGGACAATCTGGTGACTGGCCACTGGACCTCTGCTACTGCTGGAAGCTGGTGAGTGCTCTGTGCACTGGTGAAGGACTGGTGGGGAGTTTTGAAGATCAAGGAGGCCTGGAGGCCTGTGATCCTGGTGTGGAAGGTGGAAGATCAAGGAGGCTGTGTGAACAAGAATCAAGCTCGGTGAGTTGCGGCCCCTATGCAATACTGAAGGAGTGCTTGTGCGCTCTGACCCATGAGTGATCCAGCAAACCAGGACGGGGCACAGGCTGTCCCACAACAGCAAGGATTATCCCCACCCCCACCTCCAGCAATGGCCCAGATGAGGGCCCCGGCGGCTCTCCCACCCATACCCGAGTTTGATGTGTCTGGCCCTGCATCCAGTCTGGGGCCTCGTGGAAGCGATTGATTGATCGCCTTGATATGTACTTTCGGGCTACCATGGAAACCAGCGATGACAACAAGCTGGCCAAGTTACTGTCTGTCGCTGGTCCGGCTGTCCGGCTGTACATGAGATTTTTGACTCTCTCCAGCCCACAGACAGCACATATGCTGCAGCAAAGACAGCCCTGCACAACTACTTCCTTCCACTGGCTAAAGCGGACTACGAGAGGTTTGTCATGATATCCACCAAGACGAGACCCTCGACACATTTCGTTGTCATCTCAGAAGACTCTCAGTGGTATGTGCATGGGACAACGCTGATGACATGGTCAGCAATCAGCTCATCCAAGGGTGCTCCTCAGGCAAGTTGAGGAGACAGGTGCTGAGAGAACCAGGGATCACCCTTCCTCGTATCTTGGAGCTGGGCCGCTGCCAGGAGATTTCCGAGGTACGTGCATCAAGGATGGAGGCGGGGTCCCACATGGCCAAGTCAGAAGAGATCTGCGCTGTGGGTCTTGGCGGCAGGGGTGCCCGGAGACCGGCTGGCAAACTCTGTGACCGGGGCGCTAAGCCAGGAGAAGCATTCCAGGAGTGCGGGTACGACCTGCCCCACCCCGGTGAGTACCCAACTGCAGGGAGGCTGTGCGGACGGTGTGGCCTGATGGACCTTTTCGCAAGGGTGTACCGAGCGTCCCTGCCGGTGCTGGTACCGAGAGGCCCTGTGCAATCTGGGTTTTTCAGACATTCCTGCCCTCCCAATGTTGCCCAGGCAGAACAAGGGGAGGAAGGGACCCAACCTGACGAGGAGGAGGAGGAAGAGGAAAACATATTCTTTGTGTCAAGCCTTGACGCCTTCCAATCCAAGGGCCGAAGACAGAAGAGGTGCATCGTGGCAGGCAATGACTCTCCTGTATCAGTGCTGGTGGACACGGGGGCCTCAGTCAATGTTATGGCCCGTCAGCATTATGATGCCATGCCCTGCCCCCCCAGACTACCTACCCCGAAAGCTTGCATTTTCACATTCGGGGGGGTCACATCCTATTCCCCTCGATGGTGCATTTGTGGCTCGGCTGGGGCATGGAAGCCTGAGGATTAAATCAAGTTTTTATGTAACGCCTGTCAGTACCAACACCTTACTGAGCTGTGTGGCAGCTGAAGCCCTTGGACTGGTGAGCATCGTGTACTCCGTATATGTGGAGGACATACAAATGCTGCTGGAGAAATATGTAGGCCTGTTCCAAAGGATTGGTCGCCTGGCTGGGGATCCAGTGAGACTGCACATCGATGAGTCAGTGCAGCCAATTGCCCTCAAACACTGCAGGGTGCCATTCCATCTGAGGGAGTTGGTGGACAAAGAGCTGTATAACTTGGTAAACCTTGACATCATTGAGGAGGTGGAAGGTCCAACACCCTGGGTGTCCTCAATTGTGGTTGCCAGGAAACCCAAGCAACCCGATTCGGTAAGAATCTGTGTGGACATGAGGCTTCCCAACAAGGCCATCAGGAAGGAACGCCATCTCACACCAACTATTAACGATATCATCGCAGAGCTGCAGGGAGCTCGCTTCTTTTTGAAGCTCGATCTCAGGGCAGGATACTACCAAGTCCTCCTGCATCCAGAGTCGAGGTAAATCACGACTTTCACGACCCACCGGCGTCTACACCGGTACAAGCGACTCAGCTTCGGGGTCTCCTCCGCAGCGGAGGTATTTCAAAATATTATCAGAGGGGCACTGGCGGACCTAGAGGGTGTTCTGAACATTAGTGACGACATCCTGGTGTTCGCCAGGTCAGAAGTGGACCACCTGCAGAGACTGGTGAAAACTTTTGAAAGGCTTCAATTATTAGGTTTAACACTCCACCACGAAAAATGTGAGTTCCTGAGGACGAACATAGAGTTCTTTGGATTCATGTTCAACGAGGGAGGAGTGTCTCCAGACCCCAGGAAAGTAAAGGATATCAAGGCAGCGAAGCCCCCAGAAAACATGTCTGAAGTGAGAAGCTTCCTGGGTATGGTCACCTATTGTGGCCGGTTTATCAAAAATCTGGCATCAGGTCCGAGCCGCTAAGGGCCCTCAAAAAAAAAGAGACGGTGTGGCAGTGGGGACTGTTGGAACAGGCAGAGTTTGAGGACATTAAAGGCGCCCTCACTGAGGAAGACACAATGGCCTTCTTCGACCCTGCTCTGCAATCAGAGATTGTTGTGGACGCCAGCCCGTTTGGCCAGGGAGCAGTTCTAACGCAAGTGGGGCAAGTCTCCTAAGTCCGCCCCGTGGCCTATGCCAGCAAGGCCCTGTCCGACACGGAGCAGCAGTATTCCCAGATAGAGCGAAAAGCGCTGGCCGTCCTCTGGGGGTGCAGGCACTTTCGGCTATACATCCCAGGAAGGCCGGTGACCGTGGTGACGGACCACAAGCCCCTACTGACGATGTTGGCAGGTTCGTCCTCGAAACCACCAGTGAGGATAGAGAGATCGGTGTTGGCCCTGCTGGAATACGGGGTCTCGTTGTGGTATCAGCCTGGTGCCAACAATGCAGCCGACTACCTCTATCGCCATCCAGGGAGCCGCCAGGGCGGAGAAGCTCACAGCTGAGCGCAAGAGGCCAGTGGTCACATACAACTGGTGGTTGAAGAGGCTACCCCGAATGCCCTACCCCTCGAAGAACTGGAAGTGGCGGCTGCAAACGATGAGTGCTTCTGCATCCTTAGAGCGGCACTGCAGCAAGGGTCGTGGAAGAGTGTCCTGGAGTCGCTGGCTGGGCGCACACAGGTAGCAAAGGTGGTGGTCGAGCAGCTGTGGAGAGTGCAGGAGGAGCTGTCATTTTCGGAAAAGGGTGATCGGATCGTGGTCCCACAGGCCAAAGTACAAGAGGTGATTGGCCTGGCACACCAAGGCCATCAAAGGGCTGCTATAACCAAAGCCAAGCTACGCCTAAAGGTGTGGTTCTCCGAACTGGAGAAACGGGTGGATGACTATGTCGCCTCATGTGTGTGGTGTCAGGCAGCGTCAACCGCCCAGAGGGAGCAAGCCATCGAAGCCATGCCACACGGCACGGGGCCCTGGGAGGTTGCCCACGCTGACTTTGGATTCACGTCGCAGGAAACGCACTTCCTGGTGGTGGTAGATGAGTACTCCAGATACCCGGAGAGGGAGTTCATCCAGTTGGTGGCCTTCGAGCACGTGGTTGTGGCGGTGAAAAAGGTATTTGGGGCTCATGGTCTCCCCACAGTACTCTTCTCTGACAATGGTGCTCCATTTCAAGGAGAACGATGTGCTGCCCTGATGGAAGGCTATGGTGTACATCATAGGAGGGTCACACCTCTGTGGCCAAGGGCCAATGGAGAGGCCAAAAGGATGATGTGCACACTAACCAAAGTATTTTGGATTTCGCAAGGTCAAGGACGGTGTTTGGAGAGGGTCCTCTACCAGTTCTTGCGGGTATATCGAACAACCCCACACGCCTCAACGGGAGTGGCCCCGGCCGAAGCACTTTTCAAGTGGTGCCCAAGAGTGTTGCTGCACGACGTGGGGGAAAAAGACTGGTGGTCATCGACACTCAACAATTGGAGATGGAGCGACAACTACGGACTAAGCAAGAGAATGAAAGGAGCGGTCTCTGCCCACAACAGCTCGTGCCCGGGGACGAAGTGCTAATAAGAAACAGGCACCCCCATGGGAAACTGTCGCTAACCTATGAACCGGAGTCGCCGGATGGGATAGCAGTCAAGGGCTCCATGGTGACTGCGTCAGACAGCCAAGCCTCGGTCACAAGGAATGTTAGTTTCTTCAAGAAACTGGGAGAGCCCAGGACAGAGGCGCCTGTGGACCAGGACATTGCGGACATACCCGACAAGGGCAGGGGTTTGGAGCCCCTCCCTCGATCCCCCGTGAGAGCACCAGCAGACGGCGTGACACCCACCCCTGAGGCGAGCAGGAGGTACCCCCTGAGGACAGGGCGAGGGAAACCTGCTTGTTTCAGTGACTTTGTCTTGGAGCCGTAATAGAGTACGACCCAGAGGGACCTGCCCAGCGGGGACGGGGGGTGGCTGTGAATAAAGGGGCTCATTGGGGATCCAGTTGTTTGGGTTAAGGGTGTTAGTGTGTTGTAGAGTTTAATTGCAGTTATGCCATGTGTTGTGTTACTATTGGATGTCCTCATGAAAAAGGAGGAGTGTGGTGTTGCCCCTTTAAAGGACGAGCACGTGGCGGAGTAACGTTGCACTCCGCTGCGTGGCCTATAAATAAAAGGGGCGTGCCAGATCACAGCATTGCGACCGGGGAGCCCGAGCATGACGCATGTCCCTGTGTGAGTTCCCGGAGCAGAGGGAGGCCCAGGGCTCACGGAACAATGCAGTGGGGGCCAGGGATTCCCCCACAACACCAGGTAACCCACAAATGACATCCCTGCAGGCATTGTCTACTAAACACTCTTTATTTGGCATATTGAATCTTGTCTTTGCTGTAAAAAAACAGTAAAAACAGCAAACTCGTGAATCTATTCTTCTCTACCTTGCCTCCTGTCTCTGTTCCTCCCCTTCATCACTTGTGCCATTTGAACATACGATTGTACTCAAATATAAGTAAAAAAAGTACATTAAAGAGGTAATCTTGGCAAAGGGCGGGTGTACTTAAAGTGAACGATGTATTTGTCAATGCTAAGCTTTGGTTTTCACACAAGTTTAATTATAAGGTGAGGGAGGGTGAAGAAGGTACATATAGCTCTTGCCTTCTCAGTTGCTCACCACCCTTTCAACAGTGAGGCATTTTAAACCATCGCCCCCCCGCAGCCACTGCCCACGCCTGTTTCACTTACCATCTATTACCTCTCTCTAACATGACCCATCGCAGCATCCACCATATATAGGCTATTAGCTGCACTAAAAGCTACGATTCCTGGTAATGACCAGGAAAGATGGAACAAGTCATTTCTATTTGAGAAAACGTTGCTTAAACCAACTATGTATTAGGATTGACCAGACTTTGCAAAATTCGATGCAACCTATTCATGGGGATGTTGGACACGTGCACGCACTGTTTATCTTGGATTTTCACTTTATGGTATGGCTGAACGCTAAGCGGCGTGAATAAGGACCAGATCCCCCATAGTCCTTTGTGCGAGTCGCAGCCCGAACGCATCATTTTGGCCCGACACAGGCCATAATTGACCCTCCTTCCTGATTGAGAGCATTATTGTATGATTGCATGTTTTAAATATATTTACTGTGCCTAGACGGATGATTTTTATTATTATAGTATACTTTTTAACATTATAGACATTTTAGAGGCTGTTTATTTTAGCTGCTACAGAGTCATGTGACTCATATGCATGCGTGACATTCGAGGGAACGCTGCGCATGCAAATTAAATAAAGGGGCGTTCCCAAGACGGCAGTTGCCGCCGGGAGCCCGTATCAGGCAGACGCAGTCTGGTGTCTTTCTTGAGGTACTGTTTGAACTGGGCCTGTATGCGGGAGGGCCCCGGGGCGTATTATGCCAGCAGCACAATACTGGCGAAGAGGACGTCTCGGAATGGGGGGAAGGAAGGATCAGTGTTTATAAAGGGATCACTTACTTCAACGCCCATTAGGCGCGTCACCCGCGCGGTGTATGTTAGCCAACCATTTTGGCTATTTCTGACGGTTGCGGCACCACGGAGTGCTCGTGCACAGTCAGGAGGAATTTCTGGAGCCTTTAACAGGCCAACTAATTGCAGGGAAAAAAAAGAAGAAGAAAAAGGAAAACAGCAAGTTTCTGTGACAGACTTGTAGGTGGCTGTTCTGACACAGGAAGACATTTAATTGCAAAGTGGGACTTTATAAACAAGGTGCCAGTCTGCCCAGTACATGAAAGAGGCCTGGAAGGCATTTTGATGTGACTGTCCTAGGGAGGGGTCTAAGGAGAATTTTTTTTTCTCTCTTCATATTTCTATCTCACCTGAAACTGTGTTGGAAAGCATGTATCAATAAGGGGCAAACCATCACTACGCCAGTAGTCGATTTAACTGTATGGATCTGGGAACAAGTCTATTGGGACATTTATTTTTTCTTCTTTCATTCCATCTTCTGCCTGAGTACAAGCCTCACACAACAGACTTGCGGCCTCCATTTGGTGTGAGGTGCTTGTGCGGTCTGCAACAATGAGTAGCCCAGATGAAGGCACACAAGCCAGTGCACAACCAGTAGCGTTGGCTCCTGTCAGAATGCTGTCACGACAACAAGTCACGTTGGCGCCCCTGCCAGAATTTGATATGTCTGGGCCATCATCAAAGCTGGGCCCAAAGTGGCTACTGTGGATAAAGAAATTAGAGATGAATTTTCGCGTCACAGGTGAAACAGGAGATGATGCGAAAGTTGCAGCATCACTTTATGCTCTTCAGCGGTCACGTATCAGGAAGTAAAAGATGCTCTGAAGGAACATTTCTTGCCCCTAGCCAATCTGGATTTTGACCGCTTTGTAATGACCAGTGAGAGGAGGAGGAGTCATTAGACAATTGTTGTGGTTGGTTGCGTCAACTGGCCAGTACCCGCAGGTGGGTAAACGAGGAGGCAATAATATGGAATCAACTCATCCAAGGTTGCTGTTCGGGAAAACTACGACGGCAAGTGCTCGTGAACCAGGGATTACACTGATGCAGATCCTTGATATGAGCAGGTTTTACGAACTAGCTGAAACTCGGGCTGCTAGAATGGATGCAGCAACCAAACTAGGAAAAAGTGAGGAAGCCTATGCTATTGGATGTACAGCCAGCAGTGGGCCACAACGCCAGAGGTGGCCCCCAAAGAAAAATGATGTATCGCAGCAGTGCCAGAAGTGTGGTTATGACATTCCCCATCTAAATGAATGTCCAGCAAAAGGAAGGGTGTGCGGACGCTGTGGAGTTGGAGGCCATTTCGCCAGGATGTGCCGTGCTGCCAACCCTATGGCCATCCCACGTGGTCCAAGCAGAGCTAACACTGGTGGCATTAGGAAACAAAGGAGTGTGGCGGCTGTAGAACAAGAACTTCAAGACTTAGACATCACCGAATAGGAAGAAGAAGAAGAGGAAGAAGTGTTCTTTATTTCTAACATTGACTCAATCTCGAAGAAGCATAGGCAGCCCACGTGCACAATAGACATATATAACACCCCTACCCCAGTACTCATCGACACGGGTGCATCAGTGTGCGTGATGGCATCGAGACACTATGAGGCCCTACCGGGACCACCTGCTCTAACTGCCACCAAGGCGAAGATATATTCTTTTGGCAGTGGTCAGCCTCTCCCGCTACAAGGAGTGTTTACAACTCAAGTCTTACATGCTGGACGTTCAATAAAGGCGAAATTCTTTGTAACAAGTGTGAGCCCACATTCACTTCTGAGCTGTGCAGCGTGTGAAGCATTGGACATAGTGCACTTTGCACTCTCTGTTTATAAGACAGATGTCCAAGACCTCGTCAACCGCTTCACAGAAATTTTCAAGGGGGTGGGAAAGCTGAAAGGTGAGCAATACGTTTGCACATTGATGAGTCAGTACGCCAAACGGCGTTGAGACACTGACGCATTCCCTTTAACGTTTGACATCAAGTTGAGCAGGAACTTCAAAACCTTGTGGACCTCGGTATTATCGAGATGGTCAAGGGCCCCACGCCATGGGTGTCCCCCATCGTAGTGGCAACCAAACCAAAACAACCTGTAGCACTACGGATCTGTGTAGACATGCAACTCCCCAACATGGCTATCAAGCGAGAGCGCCACCTGAACCAACCCTGGATGATGTGGTGGGGGAATTGCAGGGTGCAAAGGTCTTCTCAAAACTTGACTTACGCTTGGGATACCACCAGTTGGAATTACATCAAGACTCCAGGTATATTACCACTTTTACCACCCATAATGGCCTCTATCGATGCAAAAGATTAGGTTTTGGAGTTTCATCTGCTGCAGAAGTGTTTCAAAACGCTATCAGAGGGGCTCTGGCTGGACTCAAGGGGGTCATTAACGTGAGTGATGATATTCTGGTGTATGCTGCTTCCAAGACACAACATATGATCAGACTTGAGAAGACACTGGAACGGATCCAGGAGTTAGGTTTAACCCTTCATCGTGATAAGTGTGAATCTTTAAAAGAAAGTGTTGAATTCTTTGGATTTGTGTTTCACTCGGGAGGGATGTCACCTGACCCTAAAAAGATAAAAGACATTCAAGACGCCAAGCCCCCAAACAACTCCTCTGATGTGCGCAGTTTCCTGGGGATGGTGAACTATTATGGGAGATTCATTAGGAACCTGGCCTCCATCTCAGAGCATCTCAAGAATCTTACAAAAAAAGACACTGGGGGTCATTATAAGGTAGGCGGTAAGGGGTTAACGGTGCCGGTAACGGTGCCAGAGCCGTCAACCCCTTACGCCTCATTACTAGTTCTGCTCGCGGGACCCGCTAAGGCCGCCTGGTAAAACCAGGCATCCTTAGCGGGTCCAGCAAGCAGACCAGAGTGCTAACAACGGGCCCATTATTAACGGGCCCATTGTTAGCACCCTCCCCATTCCCATTGAGCCCTATGGTGACTCGAATGGGAATGGGGATAGGTTCCTTGAATGAGGAATTACTGGACCCTCCAAGGTCGGAATGGCCCGGTAATTCCTCATTCAGGGAACCCGTCCCGGTACCCGGTAAGGGGGTAGCCAAGCCACTAAGAGCGACATGGTTACCTCCTACCTCGTAATGACCCCTACTGTGTGGACAGGGTCCACCCAAGAACAGTCTGCTTTCGACACTATCAAAGTGGCGTGTGTAGGTGATGAGACAATGGCTTACTTCAACCCGGAAAAATAATCAGAACTAGTTGTCGTTGCTAGTCCCCTTTAATCTTCAATTTGTACTTTCATCGAGTATTTAATATATTTAAGAGGCATAGTCTGCGGTTCCACTCGTACACTGACGAGTTATCTCAAATTTATATTGAGATAAAGAATATTGACGATGCATTTGAGAAAATAAATCTGTGTATGGGCGAGCTTAACAACTGGATGGCATACAACCAGCTTCAGTTGAAGGCAACTAAGACAGAGATGATACTGTTCGGCCCTAAGAGTAAAATATCTGCAGAGAGACAGATTGCCCTGCTGATTTTGGGTAAACAACTTCACTATGCCAAGAAAATGTAAAACTTGGGCTGCATATGGCACGAGAATCTCGGCTGTGAAGCTCAGGTGGGAGCCAAGGTGAAGGCAGTATTCCATGCACTACGGTTATTGAGGAATGGGCTCCCTTTTATTCCGATGGAGGATCCAGCATTGGTGGTAGGGGCAACAACCAACCCCCACCTAGACTACTGCAACAGCCTCTTAGCAGGAATCCCAGCCAAACAAGTCACCAGATTGCAGAAGGCTCAGAATGCCGCAGTTACAGTGAGTAGATACCTTAGGAGTGGGACCATGTCTCTATGCTACGGAGATCCCTCCACTGGTTTATGGTGGAGGACATGATTAAATTTAAAGTGGCATGTTTTATCTATAAATGCCTGAGGAAGCATGTCCCAGACTATCTTGCAGAGAAGATTGTCTGGTATTGCTCAAGTAGAGAGCTCCGGTCTGGAGACAAATTCTTGATTTGTGTTCCATGGTCTCATCTGGTCTCCAAAGATGACAGAAGATTCAGAGTGTTTGGGTCACAAATCTGGAATCAACTCTCTCTTGAGATCAGAGCTTGTGAATCGCTGGCCTTGTTCAGAAAAAAGTTGAAAATGTTTCTGTTTAGATAGACCTATAACAGTTTTATAATTTAATTCATGCACTGCGTATATTCTGTTTCAATAGCTACCATCTGCGCCCAAATATATTTGAATCTGCCTGGTGCGCGTTCGAAATGTTCAAAATCAAATCAAAATCAATATGCATGTTTAACTCAGCACTTTTAGTAAATGAAAGCTGTTGGTAACATAACCTGCGTCTAGGTACCTACACCTACGTGCTTATTTGCTGTGTAAATTGAAGAGGGATGGGGAAGCCTGCCACCCCCCCTGATAAATTCATGACGAGGAAGAAGGCCCAGAAACACTCCAAGCACCCATTCTATTTCGGTCCGATTCCCAGTGGTACTATGATTGAGAAGTATGTCAAGATCGTTGTCTCTGTCTTCCGTCTGTTCCCCTTCTCTTGCCTCATCGCGCCTTGAAACACTTATGTATAGGCGCGTTATAAATGCCATATCATATCATATCATGTCGAGAGATACCCCCTCAGCCAGCCATACCCCCTCAACCAGCCCTAGAGACCAGATGCAGTGCACATTTTCCCCAGCGTGAATGAAGAGCCACAGGCCATGATCAAAAACACCTCTATTGACAGCCTGGACTAAGCACCAAGAAGCCATGTTGCTGACGTCGATAGAGACACCACGACATAGCAGCGAAAGACATGAAGCACACGTGCCATCCGCACTTCGGGACAGAAACACGCTCTCAAATACATGAAGAACACAAACATACAGTTCTATAGTTAGAGGACAGACACATATACATACTGTCATTGCTTTTATTATTTGTGTCATTTGACAAACGCAACAACACAGAAACCGTAAGAGATAAGAGATCCTGAGCACAGCTTGCAGATGATTACATGCAAATAACCCTATGGAACTGCAAGAGTACCCTCCGTACCTGCCAAAATCAAGTGTGACTAACCTATGTAAATGTAGTATAGTGTGGACACTGTAGAAACCATATTATAAGGTTTAGGAAAAGTACAGCAGACCACAGACCCTCCAGCAAGAAACAAGCTGAGCTGAAATTCAGGCTGCACAGAGAGCAAGACGTGTGAAACAGGACTCTCAGCCAAGGCCAAGAGATACAAATTAAATTCCAATCCACAGACGTCAAGGGGACCAGCTGCAGAAACATCTATTAAATCCTCATAATTCAAAGCTGCACAGAACAGCTCAAATTCATGATCTCTGATGCAGCCAAAGCAGACATTGGACAGCGATCAGCAGTGGGAAAGGAGCACTGGTCCCAGGCTGCTAGATACAGACAGCTACAAGTCTGCAACAATATGTTACAAGTGTTGCAGTGATCAGGAGAGCACTCTTATGAGCTAAGGTGGTGTACACAAGTTACAATGCAGACACAGTCATTCTTGTTACCTTGAAGAGGTACAAGGAGAGCTAAGAACACTTGCAGATCCCAGGCCTGGGGACATCAGCTCTAGCCAATTAGTTTGTACCTTAGGACTGGTAGCAATGGGAACGAACCAATGGTAAGCCCACCACACTGCAACATTGTTATAGATAGTAACTTGGGGATGGACCAGGCCAGCCACCTGTCATGCGAGGGCCAGTAGAATAACAAATATATAGTCCACTATAGGTGGTATAATACGCAATACCCAATTGTGTGGCCCAATCGGTTTTCTGGACAAGGGTTGTGACATCATGCTGACGCCATATCACATTAAAACAAGCCAAGGAAGATGCGAGCTGTGCATGGATTTTCTCTGTTCCTGTGCCGCTCCCTGTTGGTTTTGCCTGTAATAAACCACAGTTTGAACTTGCTGTTGACTGAGTCCTCCGTGTATCTTGGGAAGGAGGGAGTTGGGCTCTCCAAGTCTGCAGACTTTCAGTGTCCCTCTGGGATACTTGGGGATCCATCCTCAACAAAATGTACCAGCTTTTGCAGAGGGGACGAACCACAAATAGATCTGGTATTGGGGAAACGTCTACTTAGAATTTCTCTGGCGGTAGTTCTAGAGTGTCTGCCTCAGGATAGGAAGCTCAAATGGAGCAATTGATTTGTCTGTGCTTTGACTATTGCAAAATAAATAACTTTTTTCGTGCCCTTTTTTCCTTTTTCCCTTTTTATAGTATGGAATTGTAATTTAAGCATTACTTTTTATCTGAAAATGGGTAGGGTATGTATTTTATTGGGGTTGTCTTAAACAATTTGCACTTTTAAAAACGGTTTCTTATTGTTTGTATGAAAGTTTAAATCTTAAACTGTAGCAAGCTAAAAAATAAAAACAAAAAAAATTGAGGATCTGGAAAGAGCCAACAAACCCATGCAGTGAAGGTTGACTCCAGGAAATGGTTGGGACATCGGCTAGAGAAAGAGTTTATAACAATAAGACAAACAGGGCAGATACATATGAAGATATGTCTAAAACGTATCATCTATGTATTTGAAGTACAAAATTACTCTTTTATTGTTTATTGTCAGTGTCCTTTTAATTTATCTCAAGTATCTTCAATCATTCGCCTAACTATTCCATTTTTCCGGCCACAACCCCAAAAAGAGAGAATGTATAAGTTGCTATTGAAGCTGTAAGTGGATGGTCGCTGTAATATTGACATGAAATGCAATTTGTCTCAAATGTTTGCTTTGTTTCGCATAACATTTAGTGTAAGATATTAAGGCAATGTGCCCACTTTTTAATAGCAGTAAACAAAATGTGTATATTTGTGTGTGTTCCATCCCATCCTGACACTTCATACAGGTTAAGACTTTTTCGTTCAGACCTCTGCTGAGGGGTGTACAAGCACTAACCTTAAGGTGGGGCAGAACATCCAGCCCCAGAGGGATGCCAAACCTCTCTTGAATTACGAAGCAGTAGCCAGGCTTAACTCATGGAAGGGGAAGTAAGCTGACACAGTGGTACCATTATTCCACACACACCCATAGAAAATACACCACACTGATATAATGAACAATATACACTTTCTTAATGGTACATGTCTATGGTCCTCTTTCAGTTAAATGCATACTTCAGTAAACAAAATACAGAGTGAAAATACCTCGTGTATTAAAGATTGTCATAAAAGCCACAACACATCCGCTACTATACTGCAGGTCTAGTACCTGGTGGTAGGCACATTACACATAGAGACAAGTGGTGGGAAGAAAAGGGAGCCCGACATTAAGCCACCAGGCAATAGTCATGGCAGGATCCCAATGCCAACACTAACAACGCCACAGCAGCTCCAGACAACTAGCACATAGTATTTGAAGTAAACAAATGCTCACATTACAATCAATGATGGTTCTAGTGAGATGAAGGCTGGGACAATTCTAAAACACAGCCAGAGGCCACCAAAAGACAAGATACATGTGAGCTAAATGTGCCAAGCCATCACACGTCAGGAAACAATAGAACACCTACAGTGTAAACAGGCATTCACATTTGCAGAAGTAGAAGACATGGCTTCAAAAATGCCATAAAAATCACAGGTGGAAGTTAAAGGTCTAGTCTTAGGTCTAAAACTCCCAGGGCCCAAACTGGATGCAGGAAAAATGTCTGGGGCAGGTAAATACACCCAAAGTTACTATTCAGAGGTTCAAATTAGTAAAATTGTTCCGCAGTGTTTAGCCATAATTCCTATTTTCGGGATTTTAAAGGAACTTTTTGGAGCACTTCCTCTTTTTGCTTTTGCCCCCTGTCCTTTTTGTTTCCCTGTTCTCTTTTTGTGGCCAAAGGGACTTTCCTGAAGTCCCCCTTCCACGTCGTGGCCATTTTCTTTTCTAGCCTTTCTCTTTGTCTAGGTGCCCACGAGGTAGGCACACAATATGCCATTCGGCCCGCTTTGGCTCTTTGTGAGCCCACTAACTGGTTTAGGCTAGTGGAGGTCTGGAGACTCCCCCCATAACATTCTGCAGGGGTGGCTTTGGTTGGGTGGCCCTGTCCCTGTCCCTGTGACCAACCAGCATGGTCGGTCATCTCAGCCTCTGTCCACAGCCCCATTTTGTGATTGATCGGTTTTCCTGTGGCCAAGCCCCTTTTGCAGCGGTAGTCAGGTTCTGCCCTGCCCCTAATTTTCTCTTTTGCTGCTGTGTTCCTGGAACTTGGAGGTAGGGAGTTTGCCATCCTGCTGAAGGAGTTTTCCATCTGATTCCCACTGTTTTGGCTGTTTTTAAAGCCCTCACTCCATCCTGGGACTGTTTGCTGCCTTACTGCTCTCTTTTGTTGTTCCCCTGGCTGCTTGGAGCAGTCTGTTTCGGGTTTCTCCTTTTTCCTGGAGTTTTCTTCATGGGATCTTTAACTCCCGGACTGAAGTTAGGTGTCCAAGGAACAGCCTTTTGTTCTTGTCTTGGGTCGCTGGGTTCATCATTGGCACCAAGCCCTCGGAACCCGATCCTGAAAACCGCACCTGTGGAGAAAAGCTGTTTACTTGCCAGGTTGTTTCAGGTCACTGGAGCCATATCTACTTTGGGGTTCTAGGAAGGGTGAACATTCATGATGCATTTCCTTGCTGTTCCCCTGGCTTGTGGTAGTGATTCCTGGGAGGCGAGTACTAACAGTGTTTCCCCATAGACCTGCATTAGGGGTCCTCCTGTTATGCAACTTCTCCTTATGGGGTCCATCTTCCGGCCTCTGGAACACTTCCTTGGAGTCTCCCGTGGCCTTTCCTTGGGTTGATAATCACAGCATCTGCACCTGTAGGGTATATATGTACTTACCTCCAGTAATGTGGATGGGCTTTTAACTTTTCCCAGTATGTCCTCGGGAACTTAGAATTTACACTGCAACTCTCCTTAAAGGTACTCTGGTGTCCTTATCTGCCCCTGGATATCATTACGGTGTCACCCAGGGGTCAATGAGCTCTGGACTAAGTTCCACTATTTTTGTACTTATTTGTGATTTTATATGTATTTCTAAAATCATCCCTCTCATTTCTGCAATGGTACATGTACTTGAAACACTAACTGCAACTGGTAACAATGTGTATGTGTTGCCATAAAATGTATCAGGAAGGTAACTGTACTTAAATGTTAATTGATTCTTGGAAACGATTTGCTAAGGTTCACTATGATTTCATCCTCTCTTTGGCTTTAATGGATTGTTCTAGGCAACCGGGCATTACCACGGTGATAAGGCCCTAGAAGGTATAAATGTATTGGTGAATTGTGTTTTAGGACTTAGACACTGTACATATATCTGTTCTCAGGATAAAATACTGTTTCTCTTTTTAATCCCACACCTTGCAAAATGTGGTAGGTGCTGACCACCAGGTCTAGGGCATTCCAGATGTACTACGGTTGGGCTGTGTCCTTAGGACACAGCACTTAGTTGTGCAAGCTGCTAGGTACTTACCTACTTGTTAGGTTGTATGGTATCCTGGTTCACCCATGTCCCTTATTTAATGTTGGATGCTTTCCCTTGGCAAAGGACTGACATATAGACATTGGGGTTAGGAGAGACCTTATATAGGCATTACTGTTTTTTAAATATACTTGGTATCTTATTAATACTATGTGCTATGGCTAAAATACCTATTTGGCCTGATAGTTCTGTATGTGTGACTTTATTAAAGTATGTATTTGTCAGTATATCAGTGTGGTTTATTTTCTAGATTTATATGCGTAGACTATGTGTACCTCTGTGTCGACCTACTACCCCTACCTGAGAGTTGAGCCTTGTCACTCGGACCATGCTACCCACGTTTAAGAGAAGTCTGGTTTCACTTTTTTGTCAGGTGCTTTAGCCTTGCCGCTAGGGTTAGTTGCTATAGTATCCTCAACACAAGGTGATACAAATACTACATCAACACCCATTGAAGTCAATGGGCAATTCAGGTCTATGGGAAAAGACAGAAAAGAACCAGTTCTAGCCCACATGTGCAGATTTGGGGGAAACAACCACAGGGTGGACCAGAAGAGAGCGCAATGAAGAGTAACAGAGTTTGGTTTGAAAATCTGAGGCCCAAGAATAAAGAGAAGCACCAATGGAAACCAATAGGAAAATGTGGCTGAGAGACACCTCCAAAAGTCTTGTTCCTGGACCACATGCACCCCTGAGGGTAAGTATCATAAATAAGCTACCAAGACAGGGCCCAGAGGTAGGTAAACACAGTGTTTGCTCCCGGAAGGCTAAACAACCCAGTAAGTACAAACATTATTTTCCACGTCTGGTTTACAGGATGTAACATTCCAGGACCTTGAACCCCGTGCCATCAATGATCCCAATGACCGGAAAGGTCATACTGTCCAAATTAATGCTGTCTACACCACTATTCAAAACTAGATGACCACCCACAGCCTATGCCTGAGCGATTTAAAAAACAGAACTCCTCATCATCGCCTCCCCACATAGGATTAGACACCTGGATTCCTTTTACTCATCTTTCAGCATAGACGACACCTCCATCCCGGTCTCTAAGAATATAAAAAACCTTAGGGGTCTACCTCGAAGCAGATCTAAGTATGATCAGACAGATTAGGGCCCTTGCATCCTCCACTGCATATACCACCGGACTCATCTCCCTAAGCAGGCAGCTCCTCTCGCAGAGTAACAGCATCACATTGGCCTGAGCCCTTATCCTCTCCAAGCTCGATTACTGAAATGTCCCTTTTATGGCTACCTCCAAGACCAATTTGGCTAAATTGCAGCTACTCTAAAACAAAGCACTTCACTCTGCCCTCGGCCTCAAACAATCAGACCATATCTCTGTGGTCAGAAGGGATGCCCATTGGCTCCCCATCAAAGCTTGTGTAGAATTTAAAACACTTTCCATCATAAACCATTGTGTCCACAAGGTCGCGCCCCAGTACCTTAGCAATTCCGTCACCCAAATCTCCCCTGTATGCAAACTCAGATCCACTGCAAGCATTTCACTGGTCACCCCTCGATTCAAGAGAAAAAGGGCTGCTGGAATCAGCTTCTGTGTAACCGCTCCCATGCTCTGGAATGCTATACCTGTCCATATTTGCAATTAACAATCGTTCCCTGCTTTAAAAAAAACGAACCTAAACGTGGCTATTCGACAAATATGAGTGACACATGGTCCAATGGACTATACTGTCTTGACCGTCCTGTAATTTGCTTTCATGATGCTGTACTAATGCTGTTATAACCCACGGGTTTGGGCGTTATAAATGTAAAAAACAAATAAAATAAAGAAGCTCAAAAAGCCTCCCTTGAAGAAAGCCTCTCAAGCCGGAAGCAAAGGCAGTGGTTGGGAAGACTAGTAAAAGCGGGACAACCCTACAAAGCAGCTCAACGAAAAAAGGAAGAAAGCCCAGCCACATAAAATGGTCCCTCTAATGACGACTGCAGTGGGGGGAACCTATGATGGTCCTGGGAGTAGATGAGGTGGGGTGTTGGCATCTCAAAACACCCTTTCAAGAGATGGCAGTGATCATCACCAAGGCGGGACTTTCACAGCGGTTTGGCACCAAACTGGCTGTAAAACAGTGAGATCATTCCAGTATGGAAGGCCTGAGCCGGTACACAAGAGAAGTTATCATCATCATCATCATGTTACTTTATTTCGGCCTACATAGACCATAGAAGACACATACAACCATACTGCGAGAAGACGTTAAACAGGCTAAAATATATAATTAAGAAAAAAACAGAGTAAAACAGTCAGCATAAAATACAGTTGCCAACATTCCATTAGTCAATTAGAGATATTGGGCCTCGTTACAAGGTTGCCGGAAAAAAATTGTAATTACTGACATGCTGGTGCTACTGTGTCCATGCAGCACTGCTGCCGGAATCAACGGTTGATTCTGTGTTAGTGTGCATGTGCATACCAGCATGATAGAAACGGTTGCACCGGCATGCCGGTAATACCACCAAACTCCCCCAAAAAAAACCACACTGGCACCCTTGGTGGCAATGACTCTGAATCCGTCTCCGCGCTCCCGGACATACCGGCACCGTTGTTACCAGTGCCGTTCTTACTATGGCCGAAATAACGTGATCGCCGGAACAGGAAATTGACCGGCGGCCATTACCAAAAAAAACACAATCCATTGCAATCCTCAGTGCACAGGAGTCACAGCCACATCCCAAGCACTGATAGCACAGACTTTCAGGGTACCAGCAACACGGAGGCACAATCCGTGGTTCAGCAAGGCTGAACTAAACATGCTGGCTGACACGCTAGTGGAAAATGCTGATGAAATGTTCAGCAGCAACCTACGGCGCCAGGCACAAATGCGCAAAAAGGCCATCTAGAATGAGGTGGCCCAGAAGGTCACGGCTGTCGGGTCAACACCCAGAACAGTCCGAGACTGCCACAAGAGGTGGGACGATCTACGTCTGAGGGTGCAGAACCTCCTGTCAGAACAGCGCATCCAGGGCACGGCTACAGCAGGTGACCCGGCCTCTCCCATCCACCTGCAGCCATGGGAAGAAACATGCAGCAGCGTCATGCACCTCGAGGCCATTGAGGGACTAGGTACAGCGGGGGCTGGAGGTGCAACATCGGATGAGGCTGGTGAGTACCCGTAAGCCCAATCTCAGATCACACACCTTGTACCCTGTATACAATTGAGTAGGCAAACATGTCAAGTATGTAGTTTCCAACGCCAGTACAGTCATGTTGGCGGCCCCCCTCTCATCAACTTGTTTGCAGACATCCACATAGAGCTTGCTCCAAAACCACATTCATACACCACTCACACAGGCCCCCTGTATTGCCCTCACAAGATGCACTTGCTGGTACTCAGACACACATCCCCCTGACACAGCACAACTTCTGTTGTCACCGCCGTGCTAGCACATGCCCAAGGTTACGTCAGTGTCAAGCACCTCCACCATCAGCAAATGACCAGCTGCACGCATCAATGATACATACGGCCCACCCGTCCCATCCGCCATGGCCCATATCGCCAAATCATCACCAATGCAGCAAATGCCATTTCAGCAGTCACATGAGTAATCCATCCATGTCACAACCAGCCATAACATCATATCATACTGCTTCTGTGGCACACCCATAACACCCAAACCGGGAAACACCAGTACCCCCACGCAACAGCCACTGCACACACCATGTTTGTATACCACACATGCACACACTCAGCATCCCTGACACAGGCATGTGTGCACCATGTCCATGACACTGCATTGCCATCGGAAAGTGCTAGCACTCATGTCTGTCTCATGAATCCACACCCATCACTGATGCCCTGCCTTTCTGACCTCCACATGCACATCATCTACCAATGAGGCAGATCAGTCTAGTACATCCTGGACCACCAGGCCACGCCAACGGACCACCACCATGTCCACGCAGGACTCAACTGCATCCTCCGGCAGGTGAGTGAGAACTACAACTCCTGCACCCCAGCCAGCCACAAACCAGGAGGCACCAACCCCCAGCCACCCACAAACAAGGAGGCACCTGCCCCCCAGCCATCAACAAACCAGTAGACACCTGCCCCCCAGCCAGCCCCAATCCATAAGACACCTACCCCCCAACCACCAACAAGCCAGGAGGCACCTGCTCACCCGCCACCACCCGATCAGGAGGCACATTAACCCCTTCCTCAAGGGTGTCCACAGGGGGCTCCAGCTGACAACATTGGGGATGACGGTGGAGTAGGGAGTGTGGAAACAGGCCACAGCTATGAGGAGGCCGAGGGCTTCAGTCCCATGGGCCCAATGAGCCCCCAACTCGCACAACCCCCACCCCTGTGGAATGTCCTGGATATTGAGGGGCGGTTGTCCAGAATGGAGGCACGTCAGGAATCCATGGCCTCAAAGGTGCAACAACACCTCCATGCGGCCTGGCTCATGCGGGAGGGTCTTCAGGCCAGCTCCAGGAGGGCCGCATGGTCACAGGGCAGAGCCACATGTGCCATTTTTCGTTTGGCATGGCGTGTGCAGGAGGGGAACAGTGTGATGTCCTCCCTGGTTGAGACAATTTCCATGTTGGTGCAGGTCCTTGCGGGCCAAAGGCACAAGCCCATGCCACTGGCTCCCTCCACAAGTTCAACTAAAGGGAGTTCCCTTGAGAGCAGCCCAAGGCGTCAATCTGAGTGGCTGTCTCGGCCAGCAGAAGGCTGCACCCCTGAGCCCAAAAGGGGACAGAAATAGGACACTGATTGGGTGGGTTTGGGGAGGGACAGTTGAGGAGGGGATGTGGGGATAGTTGGGGAGGGGCTGTGGGGAGGGATAGCTGGGTGGGATTGTAGCGGGAGTTAAAGCTTTTCACTAATGTAAATAATTGTTATTGTCACAATATATTTGGTGTTGAAAAAGAAATCATGACTGGACAGTGATCTTTCAGTGTGAGTGCATTGATTCATGTACAGTGCCCAGTGTCCATTGTGCTAGATGTCCTGGGCCATGTGTGTAATAGGTGCTCAAAAGTAGTGGTGTATGAGGACTTCACATGTGACAGGTCCATCCATGCCATCACGGCACGGTGCAATAGCCAGCTCATCGTCACTGTCGTCCTCAGCCTCTGGTGGGTGCATGTCCATGTCAGGGGGCAGTCGGACGTTGCTCATGATGCACAATTTGTGCAACACGGCACATGCAAGCACAATTTTCCCAACCTTTTCAGAGCTGCACATGAGTGTTCCCCCCGATCTGCTGAGGCAGCGGAACCGGTTCTTCAACAAGGCAAAAGTCTGTTCTATGGTGCAGCGAGTACATACATGGGCACGGTTATATGCCTGCTCATGGATGTTTCGGGGTTGCCTGACGGGGGTCATCATCCATGGCATCAGGAGATACCCAGTATCACCTGTACAGGACCAACAGAACGTGTACATATCAATTTACTGGTAATTTCATGTTGGAACAGGGTGTATAGTGTTCATTTGAGGAGTCAAACATGCACAAGCATGAATGTCATTAGTTAGCATATGTCAATTTTCGGGTACCAGTACAGCACTTTGTCAGGATGAGTGGGGGGGTGGGGGATGTGTGCAATGGCATTCACATGGGCCATTCAAATACAACACAACCTATGACCCTTTTTGTAGAACTGACACACATTGAATGGATGGATATGTCAGCAATGTGTCATGAATTAATCCCAGTTATATGGGCATGTGCGACGGTACATTTGGCATTTCTATGAAATGCATGTGTGATTGTGTGGTTGTGACTGGCAGTGTACCTGTCCAATTTGTGAGCAACAAAAGGTTTTTTGTGGGTGGTTGCTTCAGTATTCTCTGGCTGTGCATCATGAGTTGTGGTTTTGCTTCACTGCGTTTGTGCCTGTCATTGTCACTATGGTGTGGTGCATTCTGGTACATGTAGTTCTTTATTTTTCTGCTGTACAGGATAGATGTGGTTATGTAGGCCCTGGGTATATTTCATACATGGATGCACGCCTGTCAAGGACTTGCACTCTACCATGCTACTACTGTGCTGCACCTTGAGTAACACCTACCCACTTGCAAATTTCATGCACTCCAAACACTGAGTGCGGCTCATCTCCATTTCAATGTTTGAGGTGTACTTGTTTTACAGTTGTCGGTAATTATGTTCCTTGCTCTTGTTCTTGATCTGCCATGCCCTTTTGCCACCCTATCCGGCCTCTCTGCACTTACATGGAGGTTTTGTCATAGTTTCAGGTCATTGCTGTGGGAGTAAGGATAGATTCACGCATGCAGTGTGCACATCCACTGGTCATGGCTGGCATACTGGGCCATAATACGACACTGCACATGGCCTAGTAGTTATACTCACCCAGAAGCCAGGTATGCTATGCTGTTTACTGCCCCTCCCCCTAATTCAACACTGCACATGACCTAGTAGTTACAAACTGTAGGGTTGGAACAGACCTTGCTAAGCTCTGTTCTTTATTGTGATCCTCTTATTGTTGATGCAAGATCACAGGATGCGTTTTTGAGGTGAAGCCCACACCTCATTTGTTGACTGAAAAAGGGGGTTTCCTGGATACCTCGCAGTTGAGTGTTTTTATAAAGAATAGATTTTCCACGCTGTTTTTTGCGTTTTGTGATAAGTGCAGGATTTTATTTATCAGATTGTTTTTGGTCCCAGTTAAGGTCAGCCTGACCTTAACTGGGACCATGAGCCCACACCAAAAATATTATTTATAAAAACACTCAACGCCGAGGTATCCAGGAAAACACCATTTTTGGACTAGTAGTTAGACTCACCCAGCAGCCAGGTATGCTATGCTGTTTACTCTCCCCAACCCCAATTCAACACTGCACATGGCCTAGTAGTTAGACTCACCCAGCATCGAGGTACGCTGTCCAGCGTGTCGTGCCATGTACCGAGGCAGCGTGGAGTTGCGCAGCACCATGAAGTCATGTAATGACCCAGGAAGGGTGATGAGGTGGCGGGCATCCCACACAATCTGCACGTTCAGCGAATGAAAGAGCTTCCTGTTGCGGTACACTGCCTCCACCGCATGCCTGGCCAGTAGCTCCACATGTGTGCAGTCCACGGAACCATTGACTTTTGGCATGCCTGTAAGGGCATGGAAGGCAATTTTGGTGGCATTTACCCGGTCAGCAGTCCTGGGCATGCTGATGTGGTCTTGCATGTGACACAGGAGTGCATCAATCACCTGGAATAGCACGGGGGAGAAACAGGGTTGCTAAATGCCATGCAGCTCACCAACAGTGTGCTGTTATGTGCCTGTGGCCAAAAAGTGTAGCACAGACACTACCTTCAGCAAGGGTGGTGGGGTGTAGCTGTGCGGATATTGATGATGCTGACCAGGTCATCTTGGATCAGGTCCACTATTGAGATGATGGTGTCCCTGTCTAGCCGGTACAGGGTGTGGATATGGCAAAGGCTGAGGTTGAATAGTGTGGCCTTTAATGAAGGGATTGGTGCCTGCCTGCGGGCTGCAACCTGCAGGACACTGGAGATTTGCTAGGCCATGATGGCCCTCCTTCTCCTCAAGCACCTCTGCTACATCCTCTGCCTCACTGCCTCCTCAATTAATAGCACTGCAGGCATGGCCTCCAGCTCCAGTACTGCTACAGCTACTGCTAGCATTGTGGTGTTGGAAGGGGTGTAGGGTGTGGGAGTGGTCCTTTTGTGCTGTGGCACAGCCCATTGGTTCCACCTGTGCTGATTTGCACCTGGGGCATGTTTCTACACACCAGAATCCACTTACCACCCGGTCCGTGATGCTAGTGTTTCTGTCATCGTTTTCACGTTGTTACTGGCATGTCCATGCCGGTGATTGCGTGTCTGTGCACCTCGGAATGTGAACTTGCTTACGCCATGCCGGTATCTCAGGCACAGCTGCGGTGTGTCTCCACAGATATCGGCAACAGTGTTGCCGGATGCGATGGGTCACTTGCACTGCCGGTGTTACCGGCAGCACAACTCGGACTACACTGGTCTGGAAAAACGTGCTGGTACGGATATACCGGCACCGGTATACCTGTAATGAGGCCCATTATGTTCATTCCTGGAAAAAGGTGCGAGCCCTAGGTCCCCTGTCAATTAAGCATCAAAACTCTGGTGGACCCAATTACAATGTTTAAAATAGAATAAAACTGTTATAAAATAGAATTTCAGGGTACATTACATTATGATCAAGATGAATCCTAAAAACAGCACCATTGAGTTAAGGCTCTGTTACGCATGTCAACAATTGTTACCCTGGGACAGGTTGGAATTAATTAAAATACTGCGGACCTTAACTTACTCCATGCCTGCAACACATAATGTCCCATGCAGTGGGGGGCCAGTTCGTTTTCATCTGACAGACACAGCTGGAGGGCATCGCCAACTCTTCTAATACAATGTTGGTTCAAAGGTGGCTTCACATACTTTCTTCTTATGTCCAGATAACTCTAAGATGAAATGTGCCACACTTTCTGCTGTATTCAGGCAATGCGGGGCAATCAGAGGAACAGCTCGGATTCCATGTATTTCTTTAGCCTGCAAGCGGGAGGGAGCCCATTGGAAGTTTCATGTGCATTGCTTTCGTGAGTTTGGGTTCTCCAAGCCATGAGATCTCTTGAAAAGGGAATAACAGTTGAGACTGTTAGAATGGGCCATTTGTACCAGTATTTCCCTTTCCCGCCTTTTTGCATATGTGGCTTTCAGCTTCTCTTTACCATTAATGGCAATGGATTTACATTTTCCCACCCCAAAGTTGTTAATACATTCTTAATGGCCATGAACCAAGCGATATTCAAGCCACCGGCCTGGGATAATAGGTCCCTGATCACCTCTCTGTATTTATCAAGACTGGCGTGTGCCCACATGCGGGCCCAAAGGTACAAAGGTTTTGCACAGCAAATATACTCAACACTTTGTGTGTTGGTATCCATAAAGATTGAAATATTAGGTGCATTCACAGGTACCCCCAGAGTAGATTTGAAAAATGTATGCTCTGCAACCTGCAGTTTGCCGATGTTACTCAGAGCTCAGCTCCATACAGGGCAAGCTGCCTAGATTGACCCTTATCGACCTTCATTGTGACACTCAACACACCTGCCGCGTGTTCCTGCTCAAATAGAGAAATCGCACCACAATGGGCCTCATTACACGGTAGGCGGTAACCATGGCGCTATTAGCGCCATGGTTGCCGCCGGTACCGTACCGACTCCGCCATGGTGAATGGCGGAATTACCGCCACATTCCAAGGTGTGTGGGGGCGGTAATTCCCCATTCAGCATGGCACTTCCCCATTCCCACTTGAGCCCCCAAAGGGCTCAATGTGAATGGGGAAGGCGGCAATTACGGTACCGCATTTGCCTCCAAGGTCCCTTTGCGGCCCCGTTCCTTAACGGCTGGTAAAACCAGCCGTTGAGGTCGGGTCCCGCAAAGGGACCTCGTAGTAAGGCGGTAAAGGTTTACCGCATTCTGTGTAATGGGTTTATAGTCAAAATCTCGAAAACTAAAATCTCGAAAAAAAAGCACGAATTTAAAATCTCGAAAAAAAAAAAATCGAATTTTTTTTTCAATGCGTTTTTTTTCAAAATGGGGGGGTTCCCCCCAACTCCCCTTTTTTCATTTTTTTTTATTTTACCCCTTTTTTTTACTTACCTGACCCCAAAAACACATATAAATAAATAAATAAAAAAATTCGATATTTTTTTTTTCGAGATTTTTGTTTCGTGCTTTTTGTCATTCGAGATTTTGTTTTCGGCCTTTTGACTGACCACCGTGTAATGAGGCCCAATGTTTAGTTAAATTAAGGGCAGCGCGGTCAGTTTGATTACCCCAGGTGCCGTTAGCCTTCACCCTAACCCTAATTAATCATACTAAGAGACTTGGGCGATGGGCCCATCTTTCAGAGTAATTGCAAGTCTAGGGTAATTCTTCCGCCTGTTTCTGCTAAAGACCATAGAATTCATTTTTTTTGTGTTTATGATCAGACTGTTTGCCTCACAAACTGCATCATCAGCAAACAGAAGAATTGGAATGTTCTTGTCCGCCAAAGTGTGGTCGTCCATTAATCCAGATAACAATTTATCAATCACCCCATTTATGAATAAACAGAATAAACTGGGGACCAAAGCACAACCCTGTCTTACACCAATTTCGCATTTCTTCTGCGCGTTGTTCGCCCGTCCAAGGAATGCCTAATTACGACAGCATTGCCGGTATACAGTAGCTGGACTGCACTCAAGATGGATGACGGCATCCCCAGCTCTGATAGTACCGACCAGAGTTTGGCTGGACAACACAGTAGAAAGCTGTTCTTAGGTCAACAAAGGTGGCATATACATTCATACTCCTTAGTGTGATGTAGATGTAACCTGAGAAATTGGTCCATAGGGCTTACACGTTGCCGAAACCCAGCTTGCAGATGGCTTAAGATCCCCGCCTCTGTGATCCACGCCTCTAGGTGCACCAGGACCGCCTTGGCAAACAGCTTGCCACCCGCATCAAGAAGGGAGATTGGTCTATAGTTAGCAGGAGACGCCCTATATGGGCACAAGGACAGCCTGGGTCCAGGAGGGTGGCGCCACTTCTTCTGCTAGTGCCATGTTAAATAATTTTAAAAAATATGGACCCCAAATGTCTATCTCGTTGTTGAACATATCAATCAGGACCATATCGGGCCCTGGGGCTTTTCCACCTTTTTGAGACTTTACTGAATCCCTTCAGGGTAGAGAGGTGAATTACATCTCTGTGGGGTCTGCTCCTCAAATGGTGCTTTCCACTCTTGCTAAAAGCAGTTCTAGATCACGTGTACACATTTTCAAAGTAGGCGATCCACATTGATTCTGGGATGCTAACCTGTACCAGATTTTGCTCTCTCGATTTCCCACCCCCATACACTCCTAGAAGCGTTTTGAAGAATTAGAGTTAGAAGCCAAGAGGTGGGCATCCCATAGACACTCTGAACATTCTATTTTCTTGGTTCTTAATAATTTGTAATAACTTCTCCTAGCCATAGCCAAGGCAGATTTAGCATGACGGAATGTGCCATCACACCAAGGTGTGTTTTGTATTGCTGTCAATTTGGCAGCAGACCAAGGCTTACTAAAAGAGCTTCCCAGCACTGTGACTGGAGCCTCATGCTGGGCTAGCATTTCTCTGCTATCCTCCTGGTTACACAAGAAGAATACCTCAAGGAACGTAAGAATGCCTGCATAAATAGCAGGTAACCTGGACCCTGGGTCAAGCGCTTTCCACATTATGGTGCGTCTTATCTCATTCGGGACTGTTAACCTAAAATTGAGCCCATCAGTTATCACAATCGGATCACGGTCACTTTCCGGTCTGATTACCACCCTGAAATCGGGATCTGCGTGATTTTTCCATCAGGGAAAAGTCTGCGATGGAAAAGTTTGCATGAGAAATGTGCGAACCACAAAAGGTACACGCATTTCCCATGCGAACACGCATTCAAAACCCTACATACCCACACCCACAACATACCCATACCCCCAGCATAAAAAAAAACCCACTTACCTTTTTTACACTCTGAGTCCCTGCAGGGCCAGTTCCCTTTCACTTCTGTGATCGGGAACTGACGCTGTAGGGTCCTTTTTTATTTTTTTCATTTTTCAGGAGCTGCAGGGGTGTCCCCCGGCTTCTGTTTTGTTCTGGTGGGGGGGTGTCCCCCGCAAACCCCACTCACTGTAGTTTTTTCGGTCCGATCGTACAATTCCTGAAATCGCACACCAAGCTCCAAATGTCCATGTTCAAAAGGATGTAGTCAATCAGGCGAGACTTATTATGGATGCCAAAGGTTTTCCTAGCACGGTGATCACTATTGAATCTGCCATTGCCTGCCCTGAGTCCCAGTGACAGTAAAACACTGGCTACTACTTCACTGTGTTTATATCTATGCTTGGGCCGCTCTATAGCAAGATCTCCTATGCCCCAGGGCGCATCCTCAGCCAACTCATTCATGATCTCGAGGGGTAAACTCTCCCATTATGATGATCTTCATCAATATCCTTTTGTTTCTCCCTCCAGTCCCTAACTCTTTCTTCCAAGAGAGAGAATAAGGTGTGGCCCACACAACGTGCTTGGTGGTTATAAAAGTTTACAAGCAGGACATTTGTCCCATCCAGACACCTTAATTGAAGTTCTAAAAGATCATTCAAGCCAATGGGGGATGCTTGAATAGCAGAGAAACAGTTGGAGTTTACTCCAAAAGATTCAACCTCTGCTGGCCCTCCCACCTTTACCTGGATCGCTGGGATGGAAAGGTTGCATAGCCCTGGAGGTTGGGGGCACCCAATGCCCATGTTTCTTGGAGTGCAATGATAGTGTGCTTGCACAAATTGTGTCCAACCCTCGTCGAGCATATATTTCTGGATGCCAGCGATATTCCATGATAGAATACTCATGGGCCCATTAGGGGTACTCGCTGGCTCTGTGGAAGGTACATCTAAAGAAGGGGCACCCGCAGGGTTAGTATGATCCTCCCCTCTCTCGACCAGATCAGCCCCATGTCAATCCATGTCCCCCAGCACTGAGGAATCTAGCCTGGCCATATTTCAAACTCCGTCCAGAATAGGGGTGCTTAGAATAGACCCTGCCTGTGATCCTGGAACCCTCTATGGAACCCTCTATGCATAATCCTATCGCCAAATTTGGAGGCTTACCACAATTTGGAAAGAGTACATCCGGGGACCCATATGGCCTTTCAGTCTTTCAGGAAATGGAGATTGAAAACGGGAATTTTGGAGGAGAAAGAGGTGTTGGGGGTTTTATTGTCACGCATGACTGATTTTTTTTAACTGAATGAGGGATCTGCTGATGAAGGGGTAGTGTGGGATAGTTTTAAGGCTACAATCAGGGGTTTCTGGTTGATTGGACCTCCCGTCTTCGGAAGAAATCTTTGAAACATCTTAATGTACTGGAATCACAATTGTCTGGTCTGCAGCAGAGATATGCCCAGAGTGGAAAGATAGAGGATAGAACTGAAATGAATCAAATTCGGGAGAGATTAAATAATGCAAATAGTCTGCTGGCGGAGAGGGGCCTTTTATTTTCAAAACAAAAATATTGGGAGGCTGGTGATAGGAGTGGAAGATTAGATTGAGGGGAATGCATAATGATACTTTTATTAAAGGGATTAATGATAATGAACATCTATTGTGGAAGAATAAGGATATTTGTTCTAGTTTTAGGGACTACTACAGAAAGTTATATTCGGAAGATGCTTCAATAGCCAGGATTGATTTGGAAAATCTATTTGAGGATATACCTATTAAGAAATTATCTGTTGATGATAAAATGGGATTGGAGGCGAGCATAGATGTTGATGAGGTTTTTTTAGCGATTGGACAAATGCAGTTGGGAAAGTCTCCGGGGTTAGATGAGTTGCCCATTGAGTTTTATATGAAGTTTGATTCTTTCTTAGCTCCAAAGTTGTGTACTTTGTTTAATTCTTTCTTAGAAGGGAAACTTTTGTGTCAGTCAATGACTGAAGCCATGATTTCTGTAATTCCTAAAGTAGGGAAGGATAGCAAACAATGTAAGAATTATAGGCCTATCTCTTTGTTAAATGTTGATCTTAAACTTTTTACAAAAATATTAGCAAATAGATTAGGTAGATGTTTTGGGTCTGTTATTTATGAGTCTCAGGTAGGGTTTATAAGGGGTAGGTCGGGTTATGATAACATCAGAACAGTGATAGATATAATAAGTCTTCATGGTGGTGGGAATGTTGACACTGCCTTGGTCTTTATGGATGCTGAAAAAGCATTTGATAGGGTAAACTGGAATTGTCTATACTTTACTATGGAGAAAATGGGTTTTGGGGTTAGATTCAGAGAGACGATTCGTAATCTTCAGAATTCAGCTACGGCACGAGTTTGGATCAACAATGTTATGTCGAAAACTTTCTCTCTTCATAGAGGTACGAGACAAGGGTGTCCTTTATCGCCTTTTTTGTTTAATATTGCTCTTGCGCCCTTGGTAACGCTGATTCGTAAAGAGAGGAGAATATGTGGTTTGAAATTCGGGACTAAAGAAGTTAAAACGCTCTCTTATGCGGATGATATGGTGGTGGTTCTCTTAGGCGGATGATATGGTGGTGGTTCTCTCAGATCCTGGCAAGGGGAGCATGGTTCTTAAGGAGATTCTTGAAAAAGTTGGTAAATTTTCGGGTTATAGAATTAATTGGGGCAAGACTGAGGTCTTCCCATTCTCGACTGCGGTCAGAAGGGAAGATTTTGCAGAATGGAAGTGTACGTGGTCTGAGAACAGTGTGAAATATTTGGGGGGTTTTCTGATTAAGGATGTGCGAAAGATGGTTCAATTTAACGTAACTAGACTGTTGGATACACTCAGGAGAGATACTAGGAAGTGGTCCAGATTAGATTTAGGAATCTGGGCTAAGGTTAATACTATTAAAATGTCACTTCTGCCTAAAGATTTGTATGTTATGCAGTCAATCCCTCTGAGTTTTCCAAAGAAATTACTTAAGAACATCCATCGGGTATTCCAGGATTTCCTTTGTAGTGAAACAAAGGCTCCTAGGATTCCGAGGTATATTTTGCAGAGGGATGCTAACGAAGGGGGATTTGGATATCCTAATTTAGGGAAATATTATAGGGGTTTTGTTTTGAAGAAGGCTGCCCAATATGTGAAATCAGAGACTGTGGAGGAGCCAATTTGGCTGACTACAGAGAGAAATGCTTCAATGCTATTCAAGTTGGATAATGTTTTTTCGATGGGGACGCTAGCTAGGGGTTCTAATAAGTTGCCAACTATTAAAGTATCTAAAGACTCAATGACATGGTGGGTGCTTAACTTTAAGGGTAATCTATTTCTGAATCATGTTTCTTCAATTTGGTATAACCCAGCATTGCAAATAAGTAATAGAGTATTGTGTTGGTGAAGTTGGATTTCTAAGGGTTTGTTGACTTTGGGAGATTTGTTGCGAGATGGGGTCTTGAACTCTTTTGAGGAATTTCAATGTGAGTATCATTTGAGTATTCGGGAAAAGAATAGATATAGGGGTCTTGAGCGGCTTCTGACACAAGTATTTGATATGATGAATTCAGAACTGGAAAAAGAACCGGCGGGTTGGACTGTGTTCCACTTATTGCCAAATAATGTGTCCACATATCTGAGACTCATGAGTGAGGATGATCCAGTATTGCGGTCTTGGGATACATTGCACCATAAGTGGGAGTTGGATTTAGGATTTAAAATCAGTGATGGAATCTGGAAGTATATATGGCAGGTTGGTTATAGTAGTAAGATGGATCTCAAGCTGCGTCTTATACATCAGAACATTTTGGGAAGGTTGTACTGGACTCCAGTGAGGATGCATGATTTGGGATTACTTGCAGACGATATTTGTTGGGGATGTGGATGTGAGAAGGGATAATTGATTCACATGTTATGGAATTGTTCGAGAGTGTCGACTTTTTGGACGGAAGTATTAGATAGATTGGATATCACTTTGTCGATTTCCTTTCCAAGGAAACCCTTTCAGGTTCTGTTAATGGCAAAAAGAGGTTGTTGTTTGAAAGCTCGGCGGTATGGGTGTTGGATAAGGTATTGGTAGTGGCAGTGAAACAAATTATGAAAGTGTGGAAATCTAGGAAGAAACGACTGTTGAGGATTGGATTAATGATGTGATTGTGTTATCGGAATTTGAGTTAGTTCAATCCAAAAACATGGGTAAAGAAAAGAATTATTGGTTTTTGTGGAAGTCTTTCAATGAATTGTATGGGAATGTGACACAGGATGAGGGAAATGAGATATGAGAAGTATTTTTTTTTGTTTTTTTTGTCCTTTTTGTCTATGTTTTAGGTTTTTTTTAAATTGTTATTTTTTATTAGATATTTCAATATCATTTGGTTCTTGTTTTTTACCCATTTCTAGGTATTCTGTTATGAGACATCTTTACTGGGAAGGTTTAAAACTGGTTTTGTTGTACTTCTTATGTTATTATCCTTCATTGTTTGGATTTGTTTGAAATTATAAATAAAGTTATTAAAAAAAATAAAAAATATATATTCATTACAATTTGGCAATAACATGGATAAGGAATAGTTAAACGATGATTGCCGAGTTAAAATTTAAGATACTTAATATCAAAATGGCAATCTCAGGAAAGCCACCAAAACAGACAGATTAGCCAATCAACCAAGGCAGTCTTACGTGTTGATCCCAGCCGCCAAGGAGCGCCTGCATTGCAAAATAATCAAACAGCCTGGCCAGCTGGAGCCTGGACCACAAAACAATGCAATGCACAGGAGTCAGGAAGAGGAGGGTGGGGCCTACATTATATGGGGCCCAGAGTGCTATGGGAAGGATCCCCTGGTCTCCGCCACGACTCGCGGTTAGGCCAGCATGGGATCACCACATTGGCCCCGTAGCCCTTTAGCTGACAGCCTTACAAATGTGCATGCCAAAAACACAAGCACTTTTCTTGGTGACCCGCAGCGTTACCATCATCTATCAGGCTGTGAAACTCATAACCTATAAATGCTGGCTGCAAAGATACTCACTGTAAGTTATATGAATGCAGAACCAAGTCCTGCTGGCTCTTCTCCGTGCTCCTGGCATGCACGCATTTTTCGCAAAAGCACAGGAAACTGGCAATCACAGCCGCAGACCAGCCTGATATGGGCTTGGTCCAAGGCCCCAGGCAAAGCCGGGGAGATTACACCTCTGAATTAGTTGCCAATCCCCACAGCGAGCCAACCAAGCTTCTCAGGTGCCACGCCGTAGAGTACACCTGGCCTAAGGGGAGGGGATAGAGCAGAATAGAAGCTTGGGGAGAGAAAGGTTAGTGGTGGGCAGTTGGAGTAGTGGAGCAGTGAGTGGCGAAGAGGTGGAGATGCAAAAGAAGTGGAAGGTGCCAGAGGAGGCACCGGTGTAGAAGGAGTGGAAGGTGCCAGAGGAGGCAGGGGTGTAGAATGAGTGGAAGATGCCAGAGGAGGCAGGGGTGTAGAAGGAGTGGAAGGTCCCAGAGTAGGGAGGGGTGTAGAAGGAGTGGAAGGTGCCAGAGGAGGCAGGGGTGTAGAAGGAGTGGAAGGTGCCAGAGGAGGGAGGGGTGTAGTGGGAGTGTAAGGTGCCATAGGAGGCAGGGGTGTAGTAGGAGTGGAAGGTGCCAGAGGAGGGAGGGGTGTATAAGGAGTGGAAGGTGCCAGAGGAGGCAGGGGTGTAGAAGGAGTGGAAGGTGCCAGAGTAGGCAGTGGTGTAGAAGGTGGTGCATATGAGGAGGGAGTCAAAGGTACAGGAGGAGGGGAGGGTGCAGAAAGAACATGGAGGAATGGTGATGGTGAGAGCAGAAGAGACTGGAGTAGGTGATGACCAAGGAGGAGGAGAGAGAGCATAAAAGGTTGAAGAAGGTGAAGATCAAGGTTGAGGGGGAGAATAGAAGAGGTTGGCGGGGGTGCGTATCAAGAAAGAGTGGAGCGAGCAGAAGGAGCCTTATGGAGTATGGAAGAGAGCAGAGGAGTTTGGTGGCAGCAAAGAAGTGGAAAGAGAGAACGAGAGAGAAAGGAAGGTGTAGAAGTGGCAATGAGTAAGGAACAATGGTTGGAGGAGGGGTGAAGAGACAGGAATAAAGAAGGTGGTGAATGGAGAGTCCCTTGGAGGTGCAGTGACAGTGAAAGGTGGAGAGAAAGGCAACACCAGCCTCTATGCTGTCTGGGAAAGTGGTAGGAGGAACAAGCACAAGGCAGAATGTCAAGGTCAGATGACCATCAGCTCGAGGGCTAGTGACAAGGCACAGCAACAGGTTTCCAGGTACAAGTGAGCATTGGCTCAATGAGGATGGAACTAAGATGAATTTGGATAGTAGGTTCAGGACCGTGAGATAGGGGGGGTGACTCAGAACCCCAATCAACACCTAGAAGCTCCCCTGACCTTCCTCAGGTTAGGGAACATCTACCTACAACAAGCATCAAGCTTAAGCAAGAGTGCTTAAGTCATCTTGGTGAGCCATCCAACCAATGGCCCAAGGGTAGAGGCCTCTCAGGTACCAGGACTTGATTATCTGGAGAAGATCTCTGCCAGATAATGAGTGCCCCCAGGGTGGGCCCAGGCAGAGACTATTTGGAACATAAACATTACTTGGCAGTAGAAAGGAAAGAAGTGATTTGGGAACTTGTCTCAACCTTGGATCCAGCCTCCACACAACAACTAGTAAGCAAAGAAGTCGAAAGAAGAGACCCAAGTAGCCCCAGGGTAGAGTGAAGATTTACAAAGGGTCCTGGAAAGACTTGTGAGAACATGGCAAGTGGGAGAAAGATTATCCAGGAGTGGAATCCTGGCAGATACATTTCTAACAGACAATCCTGACCAGAGACCTATTTGCTTATAAATAATAAGGGATACAGCCAAGTCAAGGAGACACCTATTGTTGAAGGTGATAGTTGACAGGGAGAAGCGTCCCTTTAGTTGTTTTCGTTTGCTTATTATTCTAGCTATAGTAGCAATTCTCTCACTTTTACTCCTGTTGCTAGTTACTGGGGATTCAGATGAAGACGCAAGCTCTTCAAAACAAATTCACTTATGTGGTGGTGACTTCCCAATGCCTTTGAGGCAACATTAGCAATTCTGTTTCATGATGCCCTTTTACAGTACGAGTCCCCCTGCAATGTTTCGTGATCTATGAGGGAGCAAACTGGGTCTATTTCTTTTATTCAGGTTAAAGATTACTTTCTACACTCTCAACCAGTTGCCTGAAGTGACTGATGTCCTGCCCAAGTGGGCATTATTTTCTTGGGGAAGAACTTTTCAAATACCACTATATTAAGAATTATCAATACTAGTTATGCATGTATAATTGTTAGGTGTGTTTTAACTTTAGTGTAAATTGTACATAGGTTTCAACTTCTGTATATAGTAAAGTGCAGCATCTTTTAAGTACAGCATCCTTTTAACAGGCTGCATGCTCCAGGTCATGGCAAGATGTGTATCTAGTTGGTTGTCCAGGCAGCCTGGAATGTGATTGTGGTTGCTTGGGTGATGGCATCCCAGCCCAGAGTTCTATCTTAGGAGATAAAGGACTGAACAATTGGAGCTTCAGGCAGTTGACAGGATGTCTACTGCAGGAGGGCTTCATTATATGTGTAACTTTGATAAAGTGTTCGACACTTACCTGACAGGCTTCTTGTTGACTTAACAACAATGCTGGAACCAATCACATGCATGATCTGTCAGTGTGATCTAATGTCTCAAGGGTGAATGGCTTTGCAATAAGATCTTTCTTATGTGCTATGGTATGCTAGACTAGACGCCCCTTACACCTGTTGATATAGATTCACTTGATCGCCTCCTTAAAAGAAGTCCCCTTCCTTACCTTGGGGAACCACAGTGAGTTGGTAAACTTTGTCAGGTCCCTCCTGAGCTAGTCGATGCTTGGCCCCGAGGAGGTATATTGGGGATCCCCAGAGAACCTCGACTCGGACTCTGGACTAAGGCAGGGGACAGCCGCAGGAAAGATAACCCTTCCTCAACCCTACTAGTGAGAAGGTTAGTCATAGGGCCAGCCACACTTCCTTTGTCCCCACTAACCTTGCCAGGAGCCAGAGTTGGGAACAGGGAACGCTCAGGACCCCCAAAGAAAGCCTTTCTCTTAGGTGCATGCGTCCAGAGAACCAATCCAACTCTTTAGAGTCCTACAACTCCAGAGTAGAAAGGAATGCCTCTCCCATAAAAGAAACATGTTATAGCAGTTGTCAATCTCTGATTAAATAAGAAATAAAATCTCTTCTGTTGAGTGGGTGTCTGGGAAAGACACACAATTGCGTGTACCATGGAGGTCAGTGGTTGCAAAGTTTCACTGGAACAATGCAATTGGGATTCTCATGAAATGTGTAAACAAAGAAAAAACACAGCTTTCTCTCTGCGTCACCATAGTGACAAACGTACACGCTCTCCATGGTGACGGAGAACTGAATATAGCAACCCACCTCCACTGCTTACCAAGGGGTTTCTAGCTAAAGAATCACAGAACTGGGGTGACCCAAACCCAGGCAGGCACTAATACCGGGGCTTACAGAAGAAGGAAAGGAGACTCCAGACCAGCCCACTGCCCATCTAAGGTCCAATATGATGGCTGCCGCCCTATAACCTTAGGCCAGCCGCCTTGCGAACCATCTGACCCTCATCCTAAAACCCAATCACAAGCAAGCACAGTCCTCAGCAGACAAGTGCCCCTAATACCAGGGAGCCCCAGCCGATTGGAGGAGAGACCCTGCTGTATAATGCAGCAAGCCCATTCTGGGAGTGTTGGCTGTTTGAGTAGGGTCTGGGGGAAGGAGTTTGGTGGAGTCTGGTGAGGGAGAGCAATAAAGATAGGGGAGCAGAGAGACAGAGCTATAGTTTGGAGAGAGAGTCCAGAGGAGGTTGGAGTGAGGAAGAAGTGTCATCAGGAGGAGGAGAGCTGTTTGAGAGAGGAGGAGGTTGGAAGGAGACAGAAGTGTCATCAGGAGGAGGAGAGCTGTTTGAGAGAGGAGGAGGTTCGAAGGAGACAGAAGTGTCATCAGGAGGAGGAGAGCTGTTTGAGAGAGGAGGAGGTTGGAAGGAGACAGAAGTGTCATCAGGAGGAGGAGAGCTGTTTGAGAGAGGAGGAGGTTGGAAGGAGACAGAAGTGTCATCAGAAGGAGGAGAGCTGTTTCAGAGAGGAGGAGGTTGGAAGGAGACAGAAGTGTCATCAGGAGGAGGAGAGCTGTTTCAGAGATGAGGAGGTTGGAAGGAGACAGAAGTGTCATCAGGAGGAGGAGAGTTGTTTGAGAGAGGAGGAGGTTGGAAGGAGACAGAAGTGTCATCAGGAGGAGGAGAGCTGTTTGAGAGAGGAGGAGGTTGGAAGGAGACAGAAGTGTCATCAGGAGGAGGAGAGCTGTTTGAGAGAGGAGGAGGTTGGAAGGAGACAGAAGTGTCATCAGGAGGAGGAGAGCTATTTGAGAGAGGAGGAGGTTGGGAAAGGAAAGGGGTCACACCAGGAGGAGAAGTAGTGTGGAAGAGTGGAGGGAGCGGTGAGCCATCAGAAAGAGTCGTAGAGAGCGAGACACAGAAGTTCCAGAGGGGGAGCCTTTCCTACTGGACTAGTGTAGGGGGGGGCAAAGGCATTCCTAAGTGGCAAGACCAGGGACTTTCCAATGGGCCATTTTGATCCACCAGGTCCCTTCCCCACCACCAAAGTGAGAGAGATGTTACTGGAAAAACGTGCTTGGAGGAGTCCTGCAAGCCCACCCAAGTCCAGCAAAACCCAGCAGAGGAGGGCCCAGGCCTATGTACTCACTGGATCAGGGATAGGAAACTCTGCAAAGCTTGCAACCCAACGACAAAGGCAAGGGTTATCACTGACCTATGGGAGTGGAAGGCCTCCATCCCAGGAACTGTTCTATGAGACATTTATGTTACAAATTACATTAGACTTGTTCTGGACTGTAACCTAGAATAAACCCACTTTGGCAATAAGCTAGCCCTGTGTCTGCCTTGTCTCTTTGTGTGTCCCACTCGGCTCCCCTGTCATAGAATGGAAAGGGAATGGACATAGTACTTTTGCAAGGTTACGAGATTGACAGAATGGTGTAAATTGCACCTTTCGGATTGGACTCCATCTTTCAGAGCACTGTGCATAAAATGGCTCTTGCGTGCGGGAAGAGGCTTCTTTTTCATGCCTGTCCAGTCCTAGAATCGTGGGTAAAAAGCCAGTGTTGTAATCAGCTCAAACAGCCTTCCAAGAAAAGGCTGTGTGCATGCCTTCTGCACTGTTAATTAAAACCGACTTATGTGTATGAAGGGCCTAGCAGGGGGCATCTTTCAAGTGGCCGAAAGTTTGCAAACTGCCTGCCCACCATGTACGTTTAACTTGCAGTGTTCACATTTATAAACCCTAGAATTGCCCCCGCCCGCCTCAGTGCTTGCTGGTCTGCAGGTATCACAATGGTGCCCATAAGCCAAATCTGATGGAGGTGCTCTTGATCAGCTTTGAGCAAATAAAGTATTTGCAAACAATTGCTCTCTGTGAACTCTATATTATCTTGTTTTCTCAAACGCTGTTTTCCCAAAAACAAATATAACGTTTACGCCATGGTGGTTGGCGGACTTACCGCCCCATTCCGACCTTGGCGGGGCGGTAAGTCCCCAATCCCCATTTACCCTTCCCCATTCCCATTTTTGCCCCATAGGGCATAATGGGAGTGGGGAAGGCGTTAATTACGGCACCGTAAATTACGGTGCCGTAATTAGCACCAAGGTGCCTTAGCACCATGGAACTTAACGCCTGCAAAAAGCAGGCGTTAAGGTGGGAATCAGGCGTTAAGGGTTAACGGTGGCGTTAACCCTTAACGCCTGAGTTGTAATGAGGGACCTCGTACTCAGGCGGTAAGGGTCGGCGCTGTTTACGCCGCCGTAAAACCCTTACCGCCTGAGTCGTAATGAGGCCCACCTGCAATTAATATCCTGGATCTGGTAGACATACCTACAATAGCACAATCATTTGAGAAAGCTGCGTAACAAAAGTTTTCTTTACCAAATGTATGTAACTACTGTGATCATCACAGCCTGTGGAAAGAATGAAGGTAGAGGCGTGTGGGGGGTGGGAGGTTCGACAGATAATTGGAGTGTAACTATTTTATATACACATATTTATGGGATCCTAATGCATACACCACTCGGGCCTGCCATTTTATTTTGGGTTGGAGTGGGTTCTTTCAGTAGCAATTTACCATGGTTATGTCTGGTCCCCTCACTGGTGAGTGACTGAGGGTGTGGTGCCCCAACTCCTTTTAGCCACCACTGTAAGGGAGACGAAGGTTGTAAGTGAGGGGAGGTCTAACAGAGCCTCCCGCACAGTATGAAGTCTTTCTAACGAAATTCGTATGTAGACATACAAATATACCCGAACTTTTACGACAAAACATAATGAAAATGTATGTGGGGCGCGGTAAAGGGTTAAATCGTGTGGGGAAACGGTTGGAGTGGGTTTTTACGGGTGGGAGACAGGATTTGCCCCCCCAAAGTTCTTTAAAAAAAATAAAAATCGTTATGTTTTTCGTTGTAAAATTTTCTGTATGAGTGCATTCTACATAAAATGTGTCATTATAAAGACATGTAACCCTCGCGCACTCATGGGCGATGTCTCTGAGTACTGTTTTCATGCACTGGGGAATGTATGGCGGCTGCGCAAACCTGGGGCAAATGTCAGTCTGAGGGGAGCTACGATTGAATTCCCCCCCCCCCTCCCCAATTGCTGAAGGAATGTCTAGATCTCTTCCTCGGTAACAGGCGGCAAGGTCAGAATGCTCAACTGACCCGCCGCCTGTGCAGAAGTAGGAAGAGACCGGGCCAGTAATGGGTGGGACACCCTGTGCTAGGTTAAATGCCTTCTCGGAGGAGCTGGCATTCTTTAAATAATAACAGGAGAATAGTGGTACATCTCTTTGCATGTAAGTTCATATACGAGTGTACACATTTCAAGTGGTAGTATAGAGGCTTGAACATACAACTCAAAAAGGGAACAGCTATGGGAGCTGGATTCCAACCTCTCAGCCAGCGCTCTACTTACCTTTTGTAACTTGTTTGGGCAATGACATAAAATGGCTTTACATTAACACACCCTGGGCCTCGTTACGAGCATGGCGGTGTAGTACAAATGCTAGTAAACTGGAGGTAATTCTGTTACCATCACTTTACTGATGTATTACCACATCACCTTGCTAAGAGGTTTGACTGTAAAGTGGAGGAACTACCTCCAGGATTTTCTGGAAGCAGATCCTTCGCTTTATCCCTCAAAACTATTGGGATTACTGTGGCTGAACTAGGGCTCACTGTAATTCTACAAAAATCCTTATGGAGTTCCATGGAATCCAGAAATTGTGAATTACACTACTGTGCCCGCCCTGGTAATCCTGTGGTATTTCCATTGAATGGAGTGGCAGTAACAGGAAATACATGTGTTGGTAATTCTGCAGATGAACAGCCAATTTACCTCCAAAGTCGTAGTGGGGACCACTCCTTGTGTGTTTGAAATGTGTGATAGTGCCTTGCTGTGTATTCGCCACTTTACTGCAACCGCACTTGAAATAGACATTCAGGTGAGAGCTAGGCTAATTCAGGACTCATCCTCCAAGTGGCTCTGGTTATGGATGCCCAGGCCCACTCAGTTAGGGAGGCGCGGGGGAGGGGCGGAAGAGCAGCACCTGGACACCTAGATAAGCACAGTTGCATGACATTAAAGGAAAAGAGAATTGGTCATCAATAGTTGATAAAACAGAAAAGGAACATGATGCATCAAAAGCTGAAATCCCACAAGCACCCTGAACTCAAAGCAAGGCCAGAATAATTCATTTTCTTTTTTTCCTCTGCACCAATATCCTAGTAATCAAGCTTCGGTTTAGCACTAATATGTGTGTTGTGTGTGCACCACCAAAGAAGCCGGACGTTTGGTTATTATGTTTGGCAGTGTGCCAGCCCCTTGTCCGCTTGTGTTCTGAGCATGACACACATCTGAATGCCTAGCCACCCACCGAGCATGACAGCCCAGCTGGCTAATGCAGCTTGCAGTGGGCACCTGGAGACTCACGTCTGAAGATACCATAAGAGAAAAGCTCCCACGTTTGTGGATTCATTCACTGCACTTAGGTCTTGATGTGAAAGGTGCTCAAAGCTCAGGCAGAGGAGCTCAACGTGAGCTGTGACCTTTACTGTAAAAAGCAGCACGAAGTGGCAGTCATTATTCAAGACACCCGTCCCCTTGGATGGCTCAGCAGGTAAGTTACTGGAGTTCATACTGCGTTGGTCATTATCCACTGGCTAATTTTCCCAAAAGTGAAAGTTACATTAAAAAAAGTAGCAGTATATCCATTCAAAAAAAGTAAAAGTATATCTTTTAACAGGAGGAGAATATTGTTTAACAAGATGCCTGATCTTTCAAGATCTATTTGGGGTGAGTGGAGGTGGGAAGGCACAGAAGAAGGCTCTCATACTGTAGCCCACAACTCCCAAAATGAAACTGATGGAGAAATAAAAGCCCAGGACTGGGACGTGTGGCCGTGATTACCCAAGCCCTGATTCACAGTGTGGGGGGATGAGACAGGTGATGGGGGGCCAGCGGAAAGCCACACTCAAGCAACTGAAGCTAGGGGAATGGGTATGGAGGGATGGACCGGGGTGTGATGGGTATGGACATGCTGCAGCTATCAGAAGCAGGCAGGGATGGGGAGGATGCTCGTTGCCACAGCAACAGTACTGAGTTTAACACTGCCTTCCCAGCTGGCATGTGGCAGTAGACTCATACAGTGTTTGTGCTGAATCTAATTACTTAGAGACAGAAGCTCCGATATTATGTCATGACGTAGGGGAATAAAGTCTACTTTCAACTTTTTCTGGTGGACATTTGTTTCAGGGGGTTCTTTTTAATATATTCCCAAGTTTGTGCCTACAGTAGATCTTTACCTCATTAGCTAGTGGCTGGAATTGTTTTTTTAAAAGAGTATTATGTGTAGAGGGGTTTTTGATATTTGTCATAGGAAGGGATTACAGTGCCTTTGACTATGGGTCGTCTTGGTGGAATCCAACTTTATAAATATAAGAATCCAGATTAATGATGACGCTCTGCAACCTCAAACAGTTCCAATATACTACTAATACCCTGCCTAAAACTATGATCATGTTTAAAGTAACAACGGTATAGTAAGTGTCTATACCTGAAAATCTGCTGTGATCGAGCTATATTGTAAATCTTATTAAATGACTGAAATATAAACATTTGATGAGGATCAAACCTAGGCTCATCACAGTGCGCTTCCATGAGTGAGTCTTCTAACCTCGTATCCATCGATGATCTGCCTAGGACATGCACCTGAGCAGATAAGCCATTGAGCAGTGCACTCTTGTAAATTGTGTGCAGACCATGCATGCGCAGGCATGATGACCCCTGTTGAATGGCAGGAAAGCACTTAGTGGCTGTGTGAGATACATCTCATGGGGATTTTAGAGGCAAAATAGTGGTGATATGTGTTAATGAAATGGCCATTCCGGGGGCAAGAAAAAAGCGTTATCTGTCCAATTGTCACCCTAAAGTCGAGCATCTTAATGGCAACCTTTGGCCTGATTACCCTTCAATCTTCTCCACGTCACCGGCTTTCATGTCCAACGCTGGCTGCTTCTTGTCATTTCCACGTTGGACAAAATGGTTGTTGAAACATGGCCTCCACCTGTTACCCCCCTGACATCATATAGGAAGAAAGAGCTGAAGAATTTAACTGGGCCACTTACATAAACAAATGCATACAATAATTAACAATGATTTATAATTTACAGCAAAGTCATATTTCACTCTTGTTAAGTTCCCTCGTCGTTATTTTGAAAACCATGGTATTGCCAACGATGGGTTGCGGCCAATATTACCCAACTAAGCACATTATCTACTGGAAAACCATCCCAGTCTCAATTAGGAGGACACCAACGCTCTTGCAGTTCTGGAATGACCTCAAGACCCTGCTCTTCAGGGAGTAACTATGGAACATCTAAAACCCTCGGGGCCAGCACTGATGATCAGAACCTCCCTGATCCACAGTCAGAACCTGTACCCTTGAGAGCCTGACTACTCTTTTTTTGTAATGTGGTTCTCTGCTGCTCTGCTGCTCCCTAGCTTGGCACACGCCATATACACCCACATACAAATGCATTGTGATCCTGCAAAAAAGTTACTTAATGCTCTCCTAGCGCTGTGGCAATTCCCTTGGCGTTGCATTTACACAGAAGGAGTTACCACTACCACAGCGACAACCAAGCACATTGGGAACCCCTGAAACTAATGCACTTTTCATGTACCCCTTTTAAACCAAATTAATGTTCACTTTTTTAAAAAGACACTGTAAATATGGCTCTGTGTTTAGAACAACCACAATTAGTTTGTGATGAGGGGCCACTCAAGTCCCCCAATCCTTGCCCCTACCCTAACCTCTTCCCATAATACCACTGCACACACACCCACATATATTCAAAAAGAAAAAAAAAGTCAACGTACAAGAGTCGAACTAGCAGACCACAAACTAACTGTGATCATTCTAATCATCACTGTGAAGGTTTAGATATATTGGTTACTTTTTCTATAATCGATAAAGAACAGTGACAATGAGACTGATTCCATGGGCCCATCATGAGTTTTAAACATCTGTGTGCTTGGAGTTCTTGGATTCTTGTGGAAAATGCCACCCGTTGCACTCATTGTAGCCCCCCAGTGGCATTGAGTGTTTTGCCCGGCAATGCTGGCGCCGGGAGGCTGGGCCGATATCGAGGGGAGGTTTATCTTCATACCAGAACTCCAAAAGGCTATTCATCTGATCGAGGTCCGTGACCCCATGCAGGTGATCCTCCTCTTCCTCTTCCGCCACCTTGACGGTCAGATGCCGCGTGCGCATCTCGTTCTGCATACTCTCGAAGAAGTAAAGGATGCACTTGTGCGCAAATTCCCGAGCATGCGCACAGCAGGTTTCGTCAAAGATCTTCTGCTCCAAATCAATATAGTTGCTCCAGTAGCGGGTTTGAAGAAAGGCAGTCTGGTTGAAGCAGGGCTTGATGGATCGGGCAACAAATGCCAAGACAATCAGAAACAGCAGGATGCTCCAGCCAAGAGCCTAGGTGAAGATGGAAATATAAAAGACAGTGTGAACTTAGTGTGCTGGAAAAAAGGGTGGTTTAACTAAATAGATACAATGACCCCCATTCTTAAGTGCATGGTTTACAATTGACCTCAGTGTTGCTACTCTCACCTGAAACGAAGAAGTTAATAGCCTCCATTACACCACCCTTATGCTTCAAAATGCAGATTGCAACAACCTTGCCTCCAAAACAGACCATTTTATTCTACCACAGTCATGCGCCCTACAGTTCGTCTTCAGAACAGTCCACTCGCCAGTCTTGCTCTTTCCTATACAACCACTAGACCCTGAAGAATCTGCCCCCAGAAATGTTCTGGCCAGCCCCTCTCTTCCTCCCCAGTTTCACTCTTTCGTGGGCAGCCTCTTTCCATCCCTACAGTGTATGTCTTCCCCAGCAGCCATGTTCTCCATGATGGCTCTCCCGCCATCCATTTTCTCCTACATTCTATCGCTTTCCACTAACTTGCAACACCGCTGTTGTTGCAGGGGTTGCATCGCATCTGCTTAAGTGAAGAACTGCCTCTTCATCATAGGAATATGCTGGCTGCTCATGCATCCTTTCTCAAGACATGTCGGTTACAGTGCACTATTTATCCATTACTCGGTAAACAGGTAGATCCTCCACTTTACCTCCAAAAATCGGCCGTAGTACCACCCTGTAATTCCGCCGGTGGTAATACCCCCCAAAATTCCCAATGGAGTCCAGGACTCCATAAAATGGGGATTTACACTGGCTAACGCCGCTTGTGATTCCGTGGTAAACCCACAGGGCCAAGGGTCTGTAAGGGTAATACAGTTTGTCGGTATTCCAGCAGATTAACCGCAGGAATACTGCAAAACTCGTAATGAGGCCCAATAACTTGTTCTTTTTGGTGCCCTATATTGATTGCAGACTTCAGGGCGTGTCTGGGGGGGTGACACAGTACACAAACAATATCTTAATCTGCTTGGGAACACTTGTTGCCACAGCATAGGCCACAATTTAAGGGGCTTCCATGTGTTAATATCTCCGCAAAAATATCACCATACAACGATATCGCCATGGAACCTGCGGGGGAAACTCCTGCAACCCCTATATTTTTTTTAAAGGGAGTGGGGGACACCCCCGCAACCCCTGGTCCCATTTACCCCATAAATTATCCCCACTAATAATATTGCCTATGGCCTTACCCCACGACCATATATATGGCGATATTATTGGTGGGGATAATATTACCTGATACCCCTAAGGGGCTTCCCCTTAGAACTTGGAAACCCAGGGGATCGGGCCCTTCTTAAGATGCATGCATCACCAAAGCCATGTGTGGCTCCCGTATTCCTATCAGACCCCGCCCACAGCCTTCCCTAGAAAAAGAGCATTAAGCTTCTGGAGAGTTCCTCGGAATGAGCGGACCTACGGTGACAAGACCCAAAGCACGACACCACTTTTACTAACTGGCTAGGATGTTCAGCTTGACTTTACAGAGCTCAATGTGGGCATAAGGTGCTTTGTGATGGAGTTGGGCATGGGCACGATACTTGTCCTAAGTATTCAAGTGCACTTCACAAAGGGCATTTGTTGTCTTTTCCCTGACTCTGGTAAATAGTAAATATGCAATGGGCTGTTCTGCTTTCTGGAGTGAGGGACTTGCATGGCCTGAGCAATGGGGAGCTTAGATGCCGCCCTGGTACAGCTGGGTGGAGAAGTAGTAGTACGCGCTTTAGTCCAATGTGGGTAGGTGGTGCTGGAGGAAAAGGCATACCGTTCTCAAATAGTGATGGAAATGGATAAAGTATGTGGTGCTGCAATGGACCAGGAAGAAATTGGCGCCACTGACACAAAGTCAGTCTATCAACAAAAGTATACAGTCCAGGGTTCGAAATTGAGGGGAGCTGGGGGCCATTTAGCTCCTCCTTGTAGTTTAAAGGGGCCTGGTTAGCTTGACAGCAAAAGCTATTAGGAGCTACTTTTGGCTCCCCAGGCCACCTGATGCTGAACAAACACACCTATATCCATTTAACTGTGTGCATTTGGGCAATCTAAAAATAAACAATAGGACACATCTATACAACATTTAAAGCGTAAGGTGTGAAAAATAATGGACAAAATAATCAGTTTGCATCTTATGTCAAGTTACATTTGCGGAACGCTATGCTCCTTGTTCACCAGGGTAGCTCCTGATCACTGGTTAATGTTGGATCCCCAGGAGCTGCTTCCAGCTGCAGCTCATCCAAATATAATTGTGATGCTCGCAAGGCTGCTCAGGTGAAGAGTGAATGGCTTTTTTTTGCTGCTGGACCAGGCTCCCCCCTTTGCTAGCCCAGCTTCAGCTGGCACTCCGGCATCATCACATTCTACAATGACATTCCATTCTGCATGGAATGCATGGTCTAGGCTGGGTCAGGGCAAAGCAAGGCAGGACAGGACATAATGCCCAAGCAGTATCTAAGGCTTTCAGAAGTGAGTGGAGACTGCATGTCATGAACGTGCTCAACACTGACCCGATGGGCTGCATTACGGGTTTGGTGGTATTCTGGCTGTAAATCTACCGGACTACCACCAGACATAATTACTGTTACCACAATTTGGTCCTGCAGATTTTCTGTGGGATTGCAAGAGGTGGTAGGTGGCGTAAGCCCCGATGTTTGAGTCCGTAGGACTCCATGGGGATTTCAGTGGAATTACCAACAGCTGTAATTGTGATGAATTTGCCAATTTTTGGCAGTAGTGTGGTGGATTTTCCTCCAGCTTTTTGCTGGAGGAAAATCCTCCGTCTCCCCGCCAAACCTGTAGTACGGCGGTGTGGTAATACAGCAGTTACAGAATTACTGCCACGTTGCCATTGTTTTTCTATCTGCACTGCCATACTTGTAATGAGGCCCAATGTTACCAGACCCCCTTTGACTGCACATATGAAGGAAAAAAAACTTGTAATTCCCACACTGTTGAGTTTGAAATATTAAAATGGAAATCGTTTTGCTTCGACTACTGGATGCATGCATGCTATTCTGCACATGAGCTGGTTCCTTTACTCTGGAATACTGTTTGCTAGTCATATTTTACAAGGGCCAGGTGTTGCCTTGCTCCTTTCAGGCACCCTGTGTAGGCAATGGTCCACCCTCACTTGGTGTCTCTGTCATTCTGGTCTTTCTCAGAATTATCTGCCATACACACAGGGTCATTCACTGGAGTGGGGATCACTATACAAACACCCAGGGAACATGCACGTTCCACCTATGTGTGTAGCTCGAGTCCTCTAATCCCCTCTGCACCCATGACCCCCAAGAGGGGGACGGGTGAAATTCTTGCTTACACCCGGACTCAAGTCATCATCAGGAGCCCCAACCACCTGCTGTTCCTTTCCCCAGTCAATGCACTGCTGGGTTTCAAACTGTTGAGAGAGTGAAACAAATATGTTAAATTATGTTATTAGGATTAACACCACGCTCCGCTGCTATCTGCATGGTCTCCAGGTGCTGCGGCGGATCAGAAAGTGAGGGGGTTGAGTGAGGTTAGTTGGGAAAGAGGGGAACATTAATGATAGCTTTGATGTTGGTGCGTGAAGACCGGAAGTACCCTGAGCGTGGGTCTGTTTCTACCTTTCCTGTGTCAAGGAGAGCCTCATGTGCCCAGGCTGCTAGTATGCACTCGCTGAAAGGTGTGATATGTCAATTGGTTGCAGAGGTGTAATGTTCTGATGTTTGATGTCTGTGATAGGTGTTCAATTGCTGTATGTTTGTCTTATCTGGTGTGCTGTAGCACCTGGAGCGTTCTCAGTGCCAGATGGAATTACCAATAAAGATCTCAGACCCAAATAACAGGACAGACCATTCGCGGGTGCCGGACTTTCATGCCGGTATGGAGGTAGCCTTGCCACTCTAACCGGCAAGGCTACCTCCAAACTCGTAATGAGGCCCAATTTGTATTCGGGCAAGTGTGTTCAGGCAAGCACTCCGTGTGTTCGTGCATCAATGCCATTTTGATCACGATTCTATGAACGAAATGGGACACAGAGCAAGAAACCCACCACTCCACGTGTGTCCCCAATGTGTGCTGGAAATATGCACGCATCTCAGCCCGCATCACATTTTGATGCAGGTGGGGAAGACATTGGCCCTAATTACAATTTTGTCGGTCCGGAAAAAACAGTGGCGGTAAGCTTACTGTCACTATTGTTTCCGCACTGGCAAAGTTCAAGTCTGCGGCCTGGTGCCGTGCCACCCACCAGGTCTGGCCTGAAGGGTGGAATGGCACCCGGCCACAGATGTTCATGGAAGCAACAGCACCGTTATTAACGGTGCCGGTGCTTCCATGGTCCCCATTCCCATTGAGTCCTAAATGGGAATGAGGATTAACAATTGCAGCCGCCTAGCTTACCGGACCGCCGGGGGTTTAATGTAATGGTTATTCGGGCAAGTCAGACAGCGGTAATTCATTACGGGTCCGGCAACTACCTGCCGGTTCTTCCTGCACGGTTTCCGCCGGACTCGTAATGAGGGCCATTGATTAGGGTGACCAGACATCCCGGTTTTGCCAGGACCATCCCAGCTGTCCACCCATCCCGAGGGTTTTTTAAATTGAAAAACTCTGTCCTGGTTTTGGACAAAGGGCTGGTGACCACAATTATAATTGTAATTATTTTCACAACCCTTCCAGAATTTTGAATTTGGAGGATAGGCTTGAACACCCAACCTTTCCAGTACGAGTTACAACACTTACTGACTGTGCCACAGAGACTGTATTATCAATTAGAGCAGAAGCTTGTTTTTAATTCCCATGCCAAGATTCACAGACAAAACTGCACAATTTAGATCATGTATAATTTATGGAAAGGAGAAGTGCTGGTAATAGTGTTGGGTGGTGGTTGTGGTGGTTGTGGGGGCGTGTTGAGGGAGGGGCGGTAATGGATGGGCTGCAATGGGGTAGTCCTTCTTTTATGTTGTTGGACATCCCGGTTTCGCGTTTCTGAAATCTGGTCACCCTAACACTGATCCCTGTAGTTTCTGCCACACGTGTGCATGTTCTAAGGGCAGGTGAAGTCCACTGGGGTCCATGGTCGTGGCAGCAATCACATTCGTATATTATGGCCACCAGCATTGACCATGGCCATTGTTTTTCTATCTGCACTGCCATACTTGTAATGAGGCCCAATGTTACCAGACCCCCTGGTGCGTGAATGCAGGTCCATGATCCTACTAGACTATTCACATGTACCGAATGTTTTCGCCATAACCCGGGACTGTTTGAATTCAACATCTTCTCCGTGTGGATAATCTTCTAAATCAGGCAGTGAGGATCTTGGACACAGACATCTCTGCCGTCTGGATCCATCCTACCGTAATATTTCGATTTATGGTCCTTGCACATAGTCAAATTTTCCCCAAATGTGACTATGTTGAGTTTCCACCTTTTGCAATTAGTTGATGTTCTACTTGTACCTTGTGTTAAAGTTCAGTGGGCCTCATTATGACCCAGGCGGTAAGGGGTTTACGGCGGCGTAAACAGCGCCGACCCTTACCGCCTGATTCCGAGGTCCCTTAGCACCATGGAGGATTTAACACCTGCTTTTAGCAGGTGTTAAAATCCATGGCGCTAAGGGACCTTGTTGTTAATTACGCCACCGTAATTTACGGTGGCGTAATTAACGCCTTCCCCACTCCCATTATGCCCTATGGGGCAAAAATGGGAATGGGGAAGGGTAAATGGGTTAATGGGGACTTACCGCCCCGCCAACCTCGGAATGGGGCGGTAAGTCTGCCAACCACCATGGTGTAAACATAGTTTACGCCATGGTGGTAAAGGTACGACCCAGGCGGTAACTTACCGCCTGGGTCATAATGAGGCCCAGTGCCTGTGTGCTTGGGCAGTCTCCGACTGCCCTATAGGGAAATAGGGCAATGCCCGAACCAGAAACGCAAAATGCTAGCGTGGGCCAGATTTTGTTTATTAAAGCAGGCCCCTTTTTGGGCCAATATGGGCCAGTTTGATTAGCTACTTCACTATGCGGCAAGTAGTTTGGACTAGTGTTACTGAATAAATATTCTTTAAAATGCACAATTTGTACCACATTTTATCAAAAAACTCCCCCTAGGGTACTACTCAAATGGTCTGTCACAAAAGGATTAAATTACCATTTGCAACTGTGGGCCACTTTTGCATTGGTGCCCGAGACAATTTTATACCCGACTCCGACCATGGGTTTGGGATCTGCCGCCAACATAGGTGCAGCAGATTGGCTTAAAGATGTTTTCTCACCAAAGGAATGGCCCGACAGCCCAGTTGTACCAAGGCAGTAGGAGCATATGACTTAAGTAAAATGCAGGGCAGGAGGGGAGGCTGGCCACTGCCTCTTTCATCCAGACAAGTTAAGATTATGGGCCTCATTACGAGTTTGCAGGTAGCCATGGTGCTATTAGCACCATGGCAGTCTCCAAACCGGGCTCCATTACCGGGTTCCTTCAATGAGGAATAACCGGGTCATTCCAACATTGGAGGACCCGGTAATTCCTCCTTGAAGGGACCATTCCCCATTCCCATTTGAGCCCCCATAGGGCTCAATGGGAATGGGGAGGGAGGTAGTAACGGGCACATTACAAATGGCCCGTTATTACCTCCCTCTTCCCCTCGCAGGACCCGGAAAAGACGTCTGGTTTTACCAGACGTCTAGTCCGGGTCCCGCAAAGGGAACCTCGTAATCGGCGCTCACGTAATGAAGGATGCCGGTCCCGTACCGGCACCCTTCATTACGTGAGCACCAGCGTCGTAATGAGGCCCTATAGCTTAATTTGCCCATTGGCAGAAGCACCTTTTAATTCTAATATTAAAATGCAAATCCTTGTGCCCAGTTAGGAAATAGGCCCAACTCCCAGCTCAACCAAAACATGTGAGGACACAATGATCTGAGCAATTTGCTGAGTCACTTATCCTAAATGTTGTCCCGGGGGGGGGCGCGGTGCTGTAGTCACTCCTCCACTATCATTTCTCCAAGAGATGCTGGTTCTACCAGTTAACCAGGGGTGGAAGTGGAAAAACAGAACTAGAATATTATCTGTTGATGTATTTTAGATTCGAATATTCGGTGCTACTCGGCAAGCGGTCTGCACTGCAACTACTCAATTCCTTCTAGAGTTGAATTTGGAAGACACGGAATATGTAGTTTTAATTTTGTATCACTCGTACTGGTTGTGATCCTAATCAAAGGCTGATTTGTTCTAATGTGTTTTTTTCTTTATAAAAAGTAACAAATGTTTTTATATGATTGATATGATACAATGGGCCTCATTACGATTTTGGCGGTAGCCATGCCGCTATTGGCGGCATGGCTGCCGCCAAAATCGTGTCCGGGTCTGGGTTCCCAGAATGGGGAATTACCGGGCCATTCCGAGTTCGGAGGGCCCGGTAATTCCTCCCTCGTGGAACCCGGGCCCGGACATTCCCCATTCCCATTCAGCCCCTATAGGGCTGAATGGGAATGGGGGAGGGAGCTAACAACGGGCCGATTACGATCGGCCCGTTGTTAGCTCCCTCTTCCCCTCGTGGGACCCGCTCTGCACGTCTGGTGAAACCAGACGTGCAGAGCGGGTAAAGCGAGGGGACCTCGTAATGTGGCAGAATGGTGTTAACGGGTCTGCATCCTTTTGCGGCACCCGTTAACCCATTCCCCCACTCTTGTAATGAGGCCCAATAGGGTTTATGATTCCTGTTTTAATCCTTGAAAATTCCACTCATTGTCAATTTTAACAGATATGCTAAAGACCGTAAAATCGTAATTTTTTTATTATAAAGTATTAATAATAATGTTGATGTAATTGTGTTTCAAATTGAAAGGTTGATTTATCAACAAAAGAATAAAAAAAATAAAAATAAAAATAAAAAAGGGAACTAGTGGTTGCATCCAAAAAGGAGGGAGTGGGATGGTCAGACAGATGGCCGAGAGGGCAGTGGGGTGGCTACAGGGGGTGTCGAGTAGAGGGGTTTGGGGGAGGTTAACCAGGATCACAAACTTTGGTTCAAATAGTTGGATTTCAAGGTCTACAGTAACAATGGGCCTCATTTTAAGTTTGCAGGCCCGGAAACAAGGGTGACAGTAAGCTTAACGGCACCCTTATTTCCAGACCGGCAAACTACGAGTCTGCCTGTCGGAGCCGCTGTGCCCGACACGTCTGACCCTGCCGGGCATAGCGGCCACGGGAGGCAGACCGGTCACAGAAGCACTGGCACTGTTAGCAACAGTGCCATGGCTTCCGTGTCCCCACTTGCATATGGGACGCTATGGGAATGGGGACTTACATTTCACCGGCGCCTAACTTCCCGGGCCGTCGGACTTGGAATCTCCCGGTGGCACTGGGAAGTCAGGCGCCAGTAAAACTTTACGAGTCCGGCTATAAGGATTTACATGCTGTCATGTGGCTTTATTATGCAATTCTTTTTTTGTAAGTAAACAAGACATTGGGCCTCATTACGAGTCTGGCGGTAACCCTGCCCCCGCCGGTAGCACCGGCAGGGTTACCGCCAGACTCATAATGAGGCCCATTGTCTTGTTTACTTACAAAAAACAAATAGCTTAAAAAAGCCACATGACAGCATGTAAATCCTTATAGTAACATGTTAAACCAAAAGAATATCATTGTGGCTTTCATTTTCACATCCTGAATGGTAAACTATAAGTCTCAGAATGCAAGATAATGTCAACCTGAACATTTTAGCTAACCCAACGTTACTTTCAGTGATTTAGGACATGTAATAAAAGAGGTTGTGTAATAAACAAATATAGACATGTAGATTCTTTGTCACAAACTTCCAGCACGTTGTTATTCATAATGTTAAAAACATTTGATTGGTGACTTAAAGCAACTTTTGTTTTGCATACCAAGATAATAGACATCATGGCCCTAATTAGGACTCCGGCTGAAAACCATGGTGCTATTAGCACCATGGTCGATGCCGGAGTCCGCCATGGCGGAATGGGGAATTAGCACCCCATTCCAAGGTTGGCGGGGCGGTAATTCCCCATGCCACCATGGCCCTTCCCCATTTTTGCCCCATAGGGCATAAAGGGAATGGGGAAGGCGATAAGTACGGTACCGCAAATTGCGGTACCGTACTTACCTTGAGAGTCCCTTTGCGGGTCCCTACTTTAACGGCTGGTCTAGACCAGCCTTTAAGGTCGGGTCCTGCAAAGGGACCTCGTAGTAAGGCGTTAAGGATTTATCAGCGCTGACACCTTTTACATCGCCGTTAACCCCTTAACGCCAGGGTCCTAATGAGGGCCATCATTGATATAGTTGAAAAGACTTCTCCACACCTCAAAAAAGCGCCACACTGAGTATTTGTGAAGGGTAGGTTGGTTTATTATATTAAATTGAAAATGCCCTTTACGGATGACACGTGTATCGACACACCAGTGTCTTTTTCAAATCAGGGCTGATGGCAATGCTGATAGGTAGCATAAAGACAGTGAACATATAGAAAAATAGACGGATGTGCATTACAATCATAGGTCATGATAAATCAAATTGAACAAGACCCATAGCGAAAAAAATAAATCATGGTGTGGTGTAGTCACAGAGAAATAAGGAGGGGTGAAGGGTAGGGAGGTCAAAGGTAAGTCATAATGAGAAAAAACAAATAAACAAAAACAAGTGACAAAAAACACAAAAACGTTATTAGCAAATAAATAATCAAAAGAAAAAAGACAATTGCTTGAATGATTGACATTTTTGGAGATTTTTGCCCTTGTCGGCCTTACCTAAATCTCAAGTCAAAAGCTTTCAATTGGGTGAAACACACAGTCATGGGTTAAATCCCCCTATTAGAAATCATATCAAAGATAACATCAAAAATAACACATTATAGGTATGTGTGGTTTAAAAAGCCATAGCTTTTAAACAGAAAGAATTTGTGTTTATGGGGTGTAATTTATTCAAACCAAAATATGCGCCAATGTTATGTGTTCCTATCAGAAAAACAAGTTTGTCTGACACAAATACGTTGAAATCACCGTAGAGTGTGCACGAAAAATACTCAACAAAAACTGGCATTTGCTTAAACTTGATGATCACCTCAAAGACCTCATTGATGACCAACCCAATTTAATTTTAAAAAAAGCAAGATCCTTGAAAAGCATGCTTAGCCCATCTCTACTCCCAAATCTGCCTACACCAAGACAAGAACTATGGTTACCTGGTTTACCTATAGGATTCAGGAAATGTGGATCATGCAGCACGTGCAAATTAGCGCACTCAAATACAGAGACCTTCAGGGACTCGAGAGGAACAACCTTTTCAATCAAGGATACCATAAATTGCTGCAGCAAATATATTGTATATGCGATAATCTACACATGTGCGCGCATATATATTGGCAGCACCATACGAGAACTAAAATATAGGGCCTCATTACACGGATGGTGGTAAGGATTTACTGGTACCGGTAAAATACCGGTACCGGTAAATCCTTACCGCCTTACTACGAGGTCCCTTTGCGGGTTGGGGGTAATACCCTAGACACTTGCTGTGGGACAGGGTGATCTGTTGCGAACTGCAGGACACCATTCGTGAATATTTTGAGAGAAACAAGACCCCGGCTATACAGGAACAGGTACTATGGGACGCTTTTAAAGCAACTATACGAGGGGAATTGATAGCAAAGAAGGCACTGTGGGACAAGCAAGAAAAGGTGTTCCAGGAGGATCAAGAACAAGGCTTAGTGGGGGTGATGGCTAGAATGGAAACAGACAAAGGGGTATCAATCAGGAAGGAATACAGGCATCTCAAGGACCAAATTGACATCTTCCAAAGTAAGTAAGAGCAAAGATCGCTACTTTATCTCAAGCACCGATACTATGTCCCTATGAATAAAGCCGACCGACTCTTAGCCCGGCAAATAAGGAAAAAGGAAGCAACTAGAGTGATCCTCTGCATTCAAACTTCTCGGGGAATAGTCACTTCTGTGTCAGAGGAGATCCTCCAAGCCTTTACGGAGTACTACGCGGCTTTGTACTCATCAGGCGCCCCAAATCGGGAAAGCCGAGAGGCATATCTAAGATCATACCCACTGAATAGGCTAAACCAAAGTGAAAGGGAGAGATCACAGAGGACGAGTTTCGAGCAGTGATTCAATCCCTACCATCAATTAAGGCCCCTGGCCCGGTTGGTTTCCGGGCAATGTATTATAAGGCATTTCAAGATACTCTGCCCCCGATCATGACATCTCTCTTTAATTCCTTCACCACGTCGGGGCACATTTCCCGGACAATGGAGGAGGTGAAAGTGGTTTCGTTCCCCAAACCTAACGGGGACAAAACTCAGTGTGGCTCGTATCACCCCATCGCACTAATAAAGCTAGATACAAAAATCTTTACTAAGATACTAGCGTCCACGCTGGCCAAAACCATTCTGGGGTTGATCCACCCAGATCACGCAGGTTTTGTCAGGCAGAGACAAACATTTGATAACACTAGGCGAATATGCCACCTGGTAGTAAAACTAAATAAGACCGGCCTCGCTGCAGGGGTACTGGCCCTGGATGTGGAGAAGGCCTTTGATCGAATAGAATGGTCATTTCTGTTCCTCACCTTGGAGGCTATGGGGTTTGGACCGGGTTTTCTCTGCTTGGTCAAAGCCAGTTATAGGTCACCATCGTTAAGGTTAGCCATAAATGGGCACATCTCCCGGGGTACCAAACAAGGCTGCCCGCTTTCCCCGGTTTTGTATGCAGTATATCTGGAACCTTTGCTAACCAAGATCAGGCAAGAGACAGGGATAAAAGGGGTTACATTCATGGGAGAGGAACATAAGGTGATGGCCTTAGCGGATGACCTTCTGGTGGTCCTGATGGACATGAACACCTCACTCCCAAGGCTGTCGACTCACCTGGAGGAATTTGGTAAAGTGGCAGGTTTGAAGATGAATACCCAAAAGTCTGAATTAATGGTCCTTTAGGGGCAGGGGGCGCCGACGTCAAGTCTGGTAGATGCCGGGCAATTTGTGCGAGCTGAGGGAGGCCTCCGATATTTGGGCGTAGTGATAACCATGACCCTAGATAGCATGTATCAGGCAAATGACCCCCCTTTACTAGATATGACAAAAACAGGGCTAGAAGAGTGCGGCCCACTGAACATCTCATGGATGGTCCAGATCAATGTTATCAAAATGATGGTCCTGCCCAGAGAACTGTATTATTTTCAAGCCCTCCCGCTAGTGGTTCCGCTGAAATTTTTCAGGACCCTGAATAGACTTTTGGGAAAGGTCATCTGTCAAGGAAAGAGGTCACGGGTAGCATTGAAGGATGTGACAGCCCCAACAGGGTGTGGCAGGCTGGGGGCTCGTAACTTCCAAATATATTTCCAAGCAGCCAACTAAAGGTCATACGAGAATGGTTTAGTGGGATTCTGTATAAGATTTGCCGACGGATGGATAGAGAGGTGTTAGGCAGGCCCCTAGATGAAGTCCTCTGGTACCCAAAAATGGATAGACCTCTCAATATGTATAGAAGCCGGATAATGGCCCTGGTGGGTGACACATGGGATGCCGTTGTTAAAAGGACCGGTATCACAACCTTCCCGTCCCTGTTTACTCCCCTACTACGTAATCCTAAATTTACTGCTGGTGTGTTCACCAGGTAGGAAGAAGCAGGCTGTCGGCAAGCGAGGGATATGATGGAAGGGCAGGAGGTCATGTCGTTCCACCAATGCAGAAAGGCCATCGTACTGCGAGAGGAGGATAGGCTTCGGTATGCACAGCTGAGACATTGGTTGTCAGCTCCAGGTATGAAGCAGTCCATTATTAGGGAACACACACCACTTGAAAAAACGGATGAGCATCAGTTGATAAGTAAATTGTATAGAATGTTTTCCCTCTCCGCGGCCCAGATACAATGGACCTACATGAAACAATGGGCAAATGCGTTAGCCTGCCCTAACTCCGAAGAGCAATGGTGGGAAGTGTGGCAGAGGATCCCAAAACTAATGAGGGCGGTTGCAGATCCAGGAAATGTGGATGTGGGTTTTAGTACAACGGCAACCTACGCCAGAGAAATTGCATAAATTCTATCCGTCGATGTCCCGGGCATGCTGGCAAGGTTGTAACGAGGCTGGCCCTTCGGTGCATATATGGTGGGCATATCAGGTCGTGAAGCAGTTTTGGGATTCTGTTAATGAGGCAATGCAATCTATTTTTGGCTCTCAAATCCGAACAGAGTGTGGAGAAGCTCTGTTCGGGTTGGGTGATGTGTTGCACATCCTCACGTCTAAACCTCAGAAGAAAGCGCACATGATTTTGAGTGTTGTCACTCTTTCCTTGATTGCCCAAAAATGGAAACAAGCTGGGGTTCCCACTGAACAAGTATGGATAGCAAAAATATGGCATTATACATCACTAGAATGGTTCACATTTACTATTCAGGGGGAGTATGCCAAATGCAAGGACGATTGGGACTCGGTCCTGGACTTTCTCCATAAGGGCTATCAGAAACAATGGTGTCCCTAAAGAATCCGCCTGCTGGATGTATTGTAGACATTGGCCCGCATGGTTAGCTTATTGTAAGACCGTGTACGATAAGGTTGTAGCGAATCGGGGGAAGGTATGGAGGACGGAGGGTTGGGGATTGCAGGGGGGAGAGGTGTGGGGGATTGGGATTGTTATTGTGAAAAATGGTTTAAATGCCAATTAAAACAAGAGAACAAAACATTTTTTGGGGATGTTGGGATGATTTGATATAAAGAGAAAATAAATGTTATATGAAAATGTGTATAACCATTGGAGCAGCCTGTGGTGGTGCTGCTTGGACGACCCATGAGGTCGAAGTGAGCTCTGAAGACAGAGACTGTGAACTTAGGGTTTTGCAGAGTGACGCGGCGATGACGCTGCAGAGGTGTTCCGACGTTGATGTTATATGAAGCATATATACATTTTATATAAGTATATATCAGTGGTCTTCAAACTTTTTTGTCCGGGTCCCCCCGCAGCACAATTTGGGCAGGCTGGGACCCCCCAAAAATGCCAAATGGACAGTATGTATGATATGATAGGTTATTTATAACGCGCTTAATACCCAGAGGTTTCTAAGCGCGGACCCGGGGATCGAACCTGTGTTCCTTCGTGTCGTCTTCCAAGGCGAGCACGTTGCCGCTGAGCTATTTTCTTGGGCTGTCACCACTATTGCGTGCTGTCACCACACCCTACTCCCAGTATACTGCCTGGGCTCCCCCAACTTGCTCCCATCACAGTCGCTGGGCTCCCTCATCCCACTCCTGCCCAGTCCCTGGGCTCTCCCCACCCCATCACACACCATGGGCTTTCCCCACCCTGCTCTCACCACTATCCCATGGTCCCCACCCATCCTGCTCCCACCACAGTCCCTGGGCTCCCCCATCCCGTTCCCAACACAGTCCGAGGGCCAGTGGCGGCTGATGAATTTTTGAAGTGAAGGGGCATAACTATTTCCCCAAAAAATGCCTAAGCAACCGAGCGTAGTGAGGGAGCCTGAACCAATCAATGGAGAATCGGGGAGTTTTAAAATAATGGGTTAAAATGTTTCATTGTAGAGCAAACTTTAAAAAAAGAAATGGGTAAATAGCCAAACAGTTTGCAATTGGTGCTCGGGGGCCCAAGTGGCAGGCATGATAATTTTTACTGGACATCTATCATAGATGTCCAGTAAAAAAAATACCATCCCTGTCCTCTGGGCCCCACTGGGCCTAACACAATCAGCATGATTATGTGTGTATGCAAGGCATTGGGGTGCCAAGGGGGAAAGCATGGTATTTCTAACTGGAAATCTATGGTAGAAATCCAGTAAAAAAATAAATACCATATCTGTTCCCTGGGCTCCACAGCGCCTCAGAAGGAGAGCTGATTTTGGCAGGTGGGTAGGGGGATTGTGCAGCAAAGGCATGTTGGCATTTTTTAAATGCCTTTGTTGTACAACCCTCCATCCCCTCTATCCACCACTTGCCAAAATCAGCTCAACGGACCAAAACAAACTAACACACTAACACATTCATACAGCAATCACTCTATCATTCACACGAGAATCCATCACCATACACTCACTCATAATACAAGCATACACGCATCCATACACATGTTTAAGTTAAGAAAATGAACATAAACGTACCTTCTGCATTGGCCTGCATGTGGGTGCTGAAACGCCCTGCTCCAGGCTCCTCTGTCCATATGTGCGAGGAAGCGCAGGTGCTCCCCCTCGCACATACAGACATGCAGTGCCCCAGCCAGCATTTCCAATGAGCTATGCAAAGCTGTTGAAGCAAAACGCCCCAGCTTTGCATGGCTCAGTGAGCATGTGCGGCTGGGGCACTGAACTGAACTGTCAAAGGGAAATAGTGTTTCCCTTTGACAGTTCAGCCAGCCAGGAGCACTTACTCAGCTGGAAAAAACAGCTGAGGGAGTGCTCATTTTTCACTCTGCTGGCTCGTTAGCTCTTCCATAATGGGTGAGGGGGCCACAGGGTGGGCGCCCCCTCGCCATTATGGATGAACCGCCAGGCTCGGACTAGCCTATAGGGCAATGCATGTATCAAAAATGCAAAATGCTAGTGTGGGCCATTTAAAATCGGCACACCTTTTGGCCAATGTGGGCCAGTTTGATGAGTTACTTCGCTATGCAGTTAGATTTTGACCATTGAGCAGTTAGTAATTTTGACCATTGATTGCTGAATAGATATGTTTAAATATCACAATTTACTTCCATTTTAATACCAAGAATCCCCTTGGGTACTATTCAAACAGTATGTGACTAAAGGAATTGTTAGGCGGAAACCTGTGCAGTTCCCTCTGGGACCACTGCAAAAGATTTAGGACTACAGGTGTTTGGCGGTGAACCCACTTGGTAGCAGTCTGTACCACACAGATTCACTTGGTAGCTGTGGCTGAGCAGTCAGACTTCTCTCAAGAAGAGTTGAGCAGTATGTGGAGTATACAATATAGGACAATTCTTCACCGTAAGACAAGCAAACACGCAACAAGGCTTCAGTGTAAAGATATTAAGGTATTTATTTATAACGGAACATCTATAGAAAACACTATGGCACTATCACGGCAAACACTTCAATTACAATTACTCTACGCAGAAGAAAACGATCAATCCCCCTAACAATATTTCGACAAGTCTAGGTTCTACCGGTATCACTTATTTTCAGACAGAGGTGTATACCTCAACCTAGATGGCACTCTAATATTAGTTAGGACGGGAGAGAAAAATAGGCAGGTTACGAAATCAACACAGTTCAATACTTCACGGATAAAATGCAAGGCAAGAAGGCAAGAACCACAATAGATCATAAAGTTCAGAGGCCAGGCCCACTATGAGAGAGGAAAGGCGATATGTCCCAAAAAGTCTCTATTGGAAATGCGTTTGAGTCTTTGTAGCAAATTGTTATCGGCAGATTGAACCAGTTCAGAACAACACGCTAGAAAAAGCTTGGAGGCGACCCAACGGAAAGGCGAGGATTAAGACACCTCACTCGAACCGATCGAAAGGGAAGCCAGGCGGACACGGTACCTTGTTGTGGAGAGACAGCTCCGGCGGGGGCAGTTGTTCCTGGTGGTGGATGCACGTCGGGTCTTTGCCAAGAATAGAGATGATCTCGTTGTTGAAGAAAAGTGAAGTCCGGTGCACCACCAGGGAAGAGACCAGCCGCGGAGTGCTCCGTCACAAGGCACCACCTTTTGGTCGCGGTACAGGGATAGTGGCTATCCGGTTGCCGGGGTGCTCTGCACGGGCAATTCGACCACCGCGTCCTGAGGCGAAGAAAAAGCAAAGGGGACTGGTTGTTCCCACCAGTCAGGGGAAGAGACTCTCCGGCAGGGAGATCTCCTCTGTCGTCGGGAAGTGGTGAGTCGGTTCAGCAGGGCTCCACCGGAGGTGTCGTCATTGCAGGTCGGCTCAGCGTTACCCTCGTCGGATTCTTAGGTCCTGTGGCGACTTCTGAAGATCCAGTCCCAAAAGCCCTGCTTTTATGCAGAAAACCCCCATTCATTCAGCCTAGCTGTCAATCAACACTCGCTAAGTGGTGATCGGGGAGGCTCACCACTTGGGCCAATCACTCCAGTGTGCGACCGGAGTTGGCAAGGCAACTCGGTCCAGGGTGCCTAAACCCCCTCCGACACCCCTGTGGTAACCCAGACAGAATGGCACCACTTTGGAGGGTCTCTGTACAGAGGCCCGCCAAGAGTGGAACAAAGGGCTCAACGTTTGGTTTAGGAGTCACAGAGACGAACACAGACGCCATTTTAAACAAAACGAGTTCTGGCAGAAAATACCATCCGATAAACTTATTTAAGATAAGTAGATCGGTGGTACGTTAGAGATTAACGAGGAAAAGTATCAATCTCCAACAATGGGACGAATCCCATAGGGTTATGTCCGGGGTCGAACATAACAAGTAGTTTCCACTGCCACCAGCCAAAACTCGACGAGGGGGGACGGGACAGTGCCCCCTCGAGTAACAGACCCAGGAGTTATCGAATTACCCCTACTAGCACGTCCACAATAAGATGGTTGGTACTAGTTCTGTTAGTAAATTTAGGTCTAGTAAAGCCAATGGTGACTTTACATGCCCGGGGAGACAGTAGTCAGTCCCTGGGTATGGAGTCTATGGTGGAGGTCCGCTAGGACGCCCCAGTGTTACGGCACGTAGGGTGCGGTGTAACACATAGAAAAACATATGAGACCCTATGAAGTAAAAGACCCCATAGCCCATAGAACACATTGGCATTCAAAGGAATTACACACATACATGTCCAAGAGTGGGATGAAAAGAGTCTCACTCTTGGCAGGATGGAAAAAAACAAACTCCAGAAATCCAGCAAAGCACTGGTTGAATCACTAGGTTAGGAAATTCAGCCTAAACAGAGAATTCTTCCTAACACTCGCCCCCCCAGACTAAGGGACAGGAGGATTTAATCCACTCCTGGATGAATCTCAGACCTCTAGTCGATGACATACACCCTAGAGAGACCATCAGCATTTTGGTGGTGACACCCTGACCTGTGTTCAATGGTGAAATCAAACCCTTGCAGGCAGATCGACCATCTCAATAGTTTTGGGTTTTCCCCTTTCATTTGCATTAACCATCTCAAGGGTTGGTGGTCAGTCTGAATGACAAAAGTAGAACCATACAAGTACGGCCTAAACTTCTTCAGAGCCCACACGATAGCAAAGCACTCTCTTTCGATTGTTGCCCACCTTGTTTCAGGATCCTTCAGCTTGCGGCTGATGAAGCAAACGGGGTGCTCCCTACCTTTCCCATCCAGTTGACTGAGTCCTGCACCTATCCCTACATTGGAAGCATCTGTCTGCATAATGAAGTGTTGGCGGTAATCAGGAGCTCTGAGTACTGGGGCTTGGCAAAGAGCCTTTATCAGGTTTTCAAAAGCCTGATTGCACTCCTCATTCCATTTAACCTTTTTAGGAAATTTGGGCGAGGAGATGACATTCAGTGGAGAAGCTATGGTCCCATAGTTCTCTATGAAATTCCTGTAGTACCCAGTGAGGCCTACGAAGGCTCTCACTTGGGTTTGAGTAGTAGGTGTTGTCCAATTTTGCACAGCTTCAATCTTACTGAACAAAGGCCTTATTTCTCCACCTCCGACCTCATGTCCAAGATAGACTACCTTACTCTGTCCAATTTGGCATTTACTCGCCTTTATGGTCAGATTGGCTCGTCCACGAGCCTGCAAAACATCTCTTGGGTGGGTTACATGTTCTTCCCAGGAATTGCTGAACACTGCGATGTCATCCAAGTATGCCATGCAGAAGTCCTCCATCCCATTCAGAACCTGGTTTACCATCTGTTGAAATGTAGCAGGTGCATTCTTCAATCCGAAAGGCATTACCTTAAACTGGTATAAGCCAACGGGGGTAGAAAATGCAGTTTTCTCCTTGGCATGGTCTGTCAGGGCTATTTGGCAATAGCCTGACGTCAAGTCAAATGTGCTGAGGAACTTGGCGGCACCAAGTTTATCCACCAACTCATCTGTTCTTGGCAAAGGGTGGGCATCAGTCGTGGTGACTGCATTAAGAGCTCTATAATCCACGCAGAATCTAAGCTCTTTAGATCCGGCCTTTGGTACTAACACAACTGGGCTAGACCCTGGACTAGTAGAGGGCTCTATTACCCCGAGATCAAGCATCTTGCTGACCTCACCTTTGATGTGGGTTCGTACGTTTTCTGACATTCTGTATCCTCTGCTTTTGACTTGCAGACAGTCACCAGTGAGTATGTCATGCTGGCCCCAAGGGGTCAAGCCTGGCGAAAGCGAGAACAGAGAGGCAAACTGATTCAACATGGATTTGCACTCTTCTTGTTGCTCGGGTGTCAGATTGGAGGAGAGATTTACTCCTTCAATTTTTTCATCTAAAGGTAAGCCTCTGAGGAGATCCGGAAGAGCTTCACTCTCTTCTTCTTCCTCGGATGATGCTAGAAGCAATGCTCCTACATCAGGTCGTGAGACATACGCTTTGAGGCGGTTGGTGTGGAAGACGGTCGGAGCCTCCTTGAGATTGCCCAAGTCCACCAGATAGTTAACCTCTCCGAGTTTGCCCACAACTCTGAAGGGTCCCATCCATTTATCTTGCAAGGCCCTCTGCCTTGTTGGGATCATAACGAGAACGAGCTGGTCTTGAGCGAACTCAACCATGTTAGCCTTTTGATCGTGCCAGTGCGTGACCAATGCTTGTCCAGCTTTCAAATTATCGCTTGCTTCCGTCATCATGTGCGACATTCTCCTCTGGAGACCTATCACGTAGTCAGTCACTCTGACTGGCTTGGGGGAAGTAGCACTCTCCAACCCCTCCTTAATCAGGGCCAATGGACCTCTGACGGGATGACCATAGAGAAGTTCGAAGGGAGAGTAACCTACTCCCTCCTGAGGGACTTCTCTATAAGCAAAGAGAAGGCATGGCAGTAGAAGGTCCCACTTACGCTTAAGGGGTTCTTCTAAAGCACCTATCATGCTCTTCATGGTTCGGTTGAACCGTTCTACCAACCCATTGGTTTGGGGGTGGTAAGCTGTTGAGAACTTGTAAGTAACTCCACAGGTTTTCCACATGGCTTTCATGTAGTGGGACATAAAGTTTGACCCCCTGTCAGAGATTACTTCCTTAGGAAACCTGACCCTAGTAAAAATACCAAGGAGGGCCTTAGCCACAGCCGGAGCTGTAACAGTCCTCATAGGAATTGCCTCAGGATACCTAGTAGCATGGTCTACTACAACAAGTATAAACCTGTTGCCTGAGGAGTTTGGAGAATCAAGGGGACCAACAATGTCAATCCCTACTCTCTCAAATGGGACTCCCACAACTGGGAGAGGCACTAAAGGTGCCACATTCTTGGAGCCAACCTTACCAGAGGTCTGGCAGGTGTGGCAGCTCCTGCAGTGTTTTTCTACTTCGGCCCCCATCTTTGGCCAATAGAAGTAGAGAGAGAGCCTTTCCTTAGTCTTCTTGAAACTCAAGTGACCAGCCAAAGGAATCTCGTGGGCTAACTGCAAGAACTGTGGTCTGTTCTCTTGGGGTACTACAAGTCGTTTGTAGTCTCCAGGGGCAGACTCGGTCGGTTCACTGTAGAAGAAGCCATCTTCCCAGTGCAACCTGTATTTCCCAGGCTCTTGCCCTTCAGCCTGAGCTTCTGCCTGGTGGCGAAGACCTTCCAGAGTTGGACATTCTCTCTGTCCCTTACTGAAGTCTGCCCTATTGGGTCCACCTTCTGCCAGTAAAGACTGCAGCTCAGGATGGTCAACAGGATCCAGATCTCCAATGAGTTCCTGGCCTTCCATTAGCTCTTCCTCAGAGTCTAATTCTACCACACAGGGGTGTACCTTCCTCTCAGCCTCAGCTGGAGGTGGAGTTACAGGTGTACTTTTGGACAACCGCGGGGAAGTCCGTGTTGGCTGCACTGAAATGCTGGCTGGTGGTTTCGGGATAGAAGTCTTAGGTTTCCCTTTCGCTTCTGATTTCTTGGAGACAGCTGCCGACAATTCTAGTGGAGCAGGAGTGATTTCAGTCTTCATCATCTCCTGGAGAGTACCGCGCATGGTCCTCCCTCTTGCGGGTTTGGTAAGCTCCTGTAACCATTTACTAGGAGGTCTGGGAGTGTGCAATACAACTCCGAGAGTTTTCAAATCGTTACCCAACAGTACGCGTCCTGGTACCTCACTCTGTATGCTGACAGGTATCTTTACAGTCATGTTGTTACACTGGATGATAACTGGTAATTGGGGAAGCATCTGCACAGGCCCTCCAGCTAACTTGGTGAGGCGTTTGGGTGCCTTAGCAACATCCTCAGCCTGAAAAAACGATTTATCCACCACAGTTATGCTGGCCCCAGTGTCCCTAATGGCAGGAGTCTCCTGGCCATTCACCTGGACACTGTCCTTATAATACTCTTTAGTATTATCGGGGATAGAATTATAGACATCTAAATTCTGTTGTTCCCACAACCCCAGAGATACTAACAGAAACACACTAGCTGAGACTCCAATGGGTTCGTCAGCTAGCAGTAGAAAGTTTCCACTTGCCATTTGGACTTCCTCCTCTGGAGCGAAGGCTAAGGAGACAAGCTGGACCCCTGAAGGTTTACCCTTACATCTGGGATCTCCTTTCACGTGGTCAGTCGAGCCACAAACAAAGCATTTACCGAACGCTTTTTGGAATGGTGGCTTGTTCTGACCTCCTTCCAGTTTGGCACCAGAAGACACACTATTCTGTTGTGGTTTTCCCGGTGGCTTACCCTTCTGGTTTTGTTTGGGGCCCTCTTTGGAATTTGAGTTATTCGAATTCTCTTTTGAGTCTTTTTTAGGCTGTTTTCCCTCATCCTTTTTCTGAGTTGCCCCAGAATCCTTATGAGTAGCCATGTTGGCAACCCACAAGTCAGCGGGCTTAGCTAGCGTCCGGGAATCCAATTCCTTCGAATCAGCCAAGTGTTGTCTGAGCTCAGGAGAACAGGCATCATAAATCGACTCCAACATAAAAAGATTCTTCATACCCTCATAAGTGTTCACTTTGTAACCCTTAATCCATCCCTCTAAGTTTTTCAACCCTTCACTCACCCAGGTAGCCCAAGGGGTACCATCATGCTTTTTGAGGGTTCTAAACCTCTTAAGATACTGGGAAGGGGTCTTCCCGAATCTAGCTATCAAAGCTAGTTCCACACTTTCGTAATCCGTCTTATCCGCCTCCCCCAACTCCATTACCACATCAGTCGCAACAGGAGGGAGCCTAGAGAACAACCAGGGAAGTAAAGCATTCCCGGTGATGTCCTGGAGCCCATGATTGTACTCAAACAGTTTTAACCAATCCAACACATCCAATCTCGGTTCATACATACCCATTAATTCCTTTGGCATCCGGGGTCTTTTGGGACTGGAGCTCCTAGAGGAACCAGAGGAGAGAGAAGCATTTTCCATAGACAGCTTTTTCATTTCTAACTCGTGATTAAGTTCAATTTCCCTGAGTCTTAACACAGCTTGCTTCTGCTCAGCCTGGGCATTCATCCGTCTGAACTCGAGCTCTTGGTTTCGTTCAGATTGAGCCAAGAACCGTTTGTATTCTAATTCGAGCTTCATTTTTTCAAGTTCAAAATAAGCAGGGTTACTTGTGGGACCTGGTATGGGCCCCGTAGGTACAGCTGGTAAGGCAGGTAGAGGAGCAGGGGAGACAGTTTCGTTAGCCTCTCCGTCCTCGTCAGCCTCTTCATCGCTATCATCAGAATTACGATTTAGATCAACACCATCACTGTTATCTACATTTGCTGGAGAAATTGGTTCCTCTGAACCAGTACCCAGACTTTGGTTCGCCAGCAATCTTTCTATTAGTTCTAACTTCTTGCCTCTTACAGAAAGATTCTCTTGCCTACAGAGAGCTCGCAAACTCTCAGTATTTTCACCTGACAAGGATTCTTGACTGTAAGTTTCCATCGTAGACATGTTTGTGAAAGTTGCTTTTTAGTGCTAAGCTTTGTGGTTAGTTATCCTAAAGCGTCAAAAAGCACTCTAAACTGTATACTCGATACAAATTCCACCGCTGTACACCAATGTTAGGCGGAAACCTGTGCAGTTCCCTCTGGGACCACTGCAAAAGATTTAGGACTACAGGTGTTTGGCGGTGAACCCACTTGGTAGCAGTCTGCACCACACAGATTCACTTGGTAGCTGTGGCTGAGCAGTCAGACTTCTCTCAAGAAGAGTTGAGCAGTATGTGGAGTATACAATATAGGACAATTCTTCACCGTAAGACAAGCAAACACGCAACAAGGCTTCAGTGTAAAGATATTAAGGTATTTATTTATAACGGAACATCTATAGAAAACACTATGGCACCATCACGGCAAACACTTCAATTACAATTACTCTACGCAGAAGAAAACGATCAATCCCCCTAACAATATTTCGACAAGTCTAGGTTCTACCGGTATCACTTATTTTCAGACAGAGGTGTATACCTCAACCTAGATGGCACTCTAATATTAGTTAGGACGGGAGAGAAAAATAGGCAGGTTACGAAATCAACACAGTTCAATACTTCACAGATAAAATGCAAGCAAGAACCACAATAGATCATAAAGTTCAGAGGCCAGGCCCACTCAGAGAGAGGCAAGGCGATATGTCCCAAAAAGTCTCTAGTGGAAATGCGTTTGAGTCTTTGTAGCAAATTGTTATCGGCAGATTGAACCAGTTCAGAACAACACGCTAGAAAAAGCTTGGAGGCGACCCAACGGAAAGGCGAGGATTAAGACACCTCACTCGAACCGATCGAAAGGGAAGCCAGTTGGACACGGTACCTTGTTGTGGAGAGACAGCTCCGGCAGGGGCAGTTGTTCCTGGTGGTGGATGCACGTCGGGTCTTTGCCAAGAGTAGAGATGATCTCATCGTCGAAGAAAAGTGAAGTCCGGTGCACCACCAGGGAAGAGACCAGCCGCGGAGTGCTCCGTCACAAGGCACCACCTTTTGGTCGCGGTACAGGGGTAGTGGCTATCCCGTTGCCGGGGTGCTCTGCACGGGCAATTCGACCACCGCGTCCTGAGGCGAAGAAAAAGCAAAGGGGACTGGGTGTTCCCACCAGTCAGGGAAAGAGACTCTACGGCAGGGAGATCTCCTCTGTCGTCGGGAAGTGGTGAGTCGGTTCAGCAGGGCTCCACCAGAGGTGTCGTCATTGCAGGTCGGCTCAGCGTTACCCTCGTCGGATTCTTAGGTCCTATGGCGACTTCTGAAGATCCAGTCCTAAAAGCCCTGCTTTTATGCAGAAAAGCCCCATTCATTCAGCCTAGCTGTCAATCAACACTCGCTAAGTGGTGAGCTGGGAGGCTCACCACTTGGGCCAATCACTCCAGAGTGCGGCCGGAGTTGGCAAGGCAACTCGGTCCAGGGTGCCTAAACCCCCTCCGACACCCCTGTGGTAATCCAGACAGAATGGCACCACTTTGGAGGGTCTCTGAACAGAGGCCCGCCAAAAGTGGAACAAAGGACTCAACCTTTGGTTTAGGAGTCACAGAGATGAACACAGACGCCATTTTAAAAAAACGAGTTCTGGCAGAAAATACCATCCGATAAACTTATTTAAGATAAGTAGACCGGTGGTAGGTTAGAGATTAACGAGGAAAAGTATCAATCTCCAACAATGGGACGAATCTCATAGGGTTATGTCCGGGGTCGAACATAACGAGTAGTTTCCACTGCCACCAGCCAAAACTCGACGAGGGGGGAGGGGACAGTGCCCCCTCGAGTAACAGACCCAGAAGTTATCGAATTACCCCTACTAGAACGTCCACAATAAGATGGTTGGTACTAGTTCTGTTAGTAAATTTAGGTCTAGTAAAGCCAATAGTGACTTTACATGCCCGGGGAGACAGTAGTCAATCCCTGGGTATGGAGTCTATGGTGCAGGTCCGCTAGGACGCCCCAGTGTTACGGCACGTAGGGTGCGGTGTAACACATAGAAAAACATATGAGACCCTATGGAGTAAAAGACCCCATAGCCCATAGAACACATTGACATTCAAAGGAATTACACACATACATGTCCAAGAGTGGGAGGAAAAGAGTCTCACTCTTGGCAGGATAGAAAAAAACAAACTGCAGAAATCCAGCAAAGCTGCTGGGGGACTCACTAGGTTAGGAAATTCTGCCTTAACAGAGAATTCTCCCTAACAGGAATGAATATCCATTTACAACTGCGGGCCACTTTTTCATTGGTGCCTGAAACAGTTCCATGCTTCTGCCCGACCATGTGAGCCGCCCCTGCCCTTTCTTACAATCTTAAATTAAAAAAAAAATAAAAACATGTTTTTAAAAAAAAGATTTCATGCTGGCCTCTCACGGCCACCCCACAGTTTGAATACCGCTGGTATAGATGATGTTATGATTTTATAATTTAATGACACAGACTAGAGAGTGAGCTTCAATGGCTAGTAACATTAAACTTGATTATAGTTTTGATATAGAGTGCAAATACAGGCTGGCATGTCGGCCCTACGTGAAATCACTTTATAGGCAAAGTGTGGTTTATTGTGCTAACACAAAAGACCCAAAACTACTGGCTTTGGACAATGCGTGTTTCTTTTTGTAACGAATTATGAAACTTTTACATAAAACTATCGGCATTTAACAATGCAAATTTTATTTTAAATAATGAAAACAATTTGCTTTATAATGAAAGTGTCTTCAACAGAGTTACACAAAAGACCTAAGTATTGCAATGGCAAAATAGAAATGACAAAGCGCAAAGTGTCTTTACCAGAGTTACACAAAAGACGAAAACCTTTGCTATGGCAAAAATACAAATCACAGAGTGCAGAGTTTATTCAACAGAGTTACGCAAATGAGTAGATAGGAGGACAGATATTGCTCAAATTAGATGGGGGAAATGCAGGTGAGCATTCTATCACAGAAGAGGAAGCTCATAGACGCTGAAGAAAAAAGAAGAAAATAGGGAATGGGCAGAGATAATGGAGGAAGTAGAGAGAAGAGAGAGAGAAACAAGAGCGACTGAGAAGGGAAAAGGAGAAAGCAGAAGGAAGGGAAAGGGAGGAAAGAGACAGGAACAGACGGAAAGAAATAGAGGAAGAGGTAAGAAGAAAAGCGGAAGAGGAAACGGGGAGGCAATTACAGGTGAACAGAGAGAAAAGAAAGTTAGAGATCGAGAGGCTCGTTAAAGAATGTCAGCGTAGAGAAGAAGAAAAAAGGGACAGAGGACAAGAACAGAAATGGGAGAGAAGCAGAGAAAGGCACCTTAAGGAGGTGGCAGACATTATGACAGTACCAACACAGTTAAATGATGATGTGGGAATACGGAGGAGAATATGGACACTGTGTGGGAGCAGGGGGGTAGAGCCTCTGCCCCAAAGCCAAGCAGGAGTATAGCAGGTACTTCATTGAGGGGGGAGAACCACTCACCAGACGGTATAACAGGAAAACAGCAGGAGAGACACCTGTTAGGAGACTCATTTTGGAAGATGAAGAGTAAGAGGACAGCAATGATAGTGATGGAACCATGGGGTCAGATGAAGACCTAGGGGAAAGTGACGATAACGAAGGGAGAAGACCATGTCGCCCATCCAGGCAAGTGAGCCCTGAGTGGGAGACATTATAGGGTGGAGAGGAACACATCAGGAACAGTAAGCTGGGACCCGACTGATGCCTTGAATGTCCCAAAGGTAGATCGCAAAGTGCAGACGGATTTACTCCATATGCACAGAGGCTAAGAGCCTTACCCAGACGGAAAAGGGCGGGCATGACAAGAGTGTTCACTACCACCAAAGAAGTAGGGAAGCACGACAGGGGAGTAGAATTGACACAGTTCCAGTTGCTAGAAAAGGGTGGCAGACGACCACAATATATACCATGGCAACAGATTGATAAGTTTAATTTGAGGTGTCAGTTACCCTTGTTGACTGCAGGAGTGGGGAAATGGATCAATGAGCTAGAAGGGCAGATGGCAGGGACAACACTGCCAGTGTGTGACATGAAGAGCTTACTCTCAGCCATTCTTGGCGAGGTAGCTGACGATGTTTGGAAACGGGAAGGGTATTCCAGAGTACAGCCCAGAACAAGGCGCTCAATGGAGCGCCGTTCACTAACTACAGAGCAACCATATGGCAAGGTCTTAGAGTACAATACCCAGATACATCGGGTATACGCGTGATTATGGCACGCAAAATGCGTGCAGACGAAGACCCACTGTACAGGAGATCTAAGAACATTGGCATCTCGAGACGAGAGAGCCATGGGACAAAACAATGGGGTTATTTTACCACATACTAAGCCAAGGGCTACTAGAGCAGGTACAGAAGAAGTTAAAGAAATGATTGGGAATGGAAGCGAAGCCATGGTCAGAAATTCAGTTAACAATAGTACATTAGTGTCGACTGATGCAGTAGAACACAAGGAAAAAGCACGAGGAGAGGAAGCAGAAAGAAGTGAAGTTAGTGCAGAATAAACTATCGAAGTATACAATGGCAGGAGCTATGTTGATGAGTGGAGAGGGAGTAGTTACTCAAAACACACAGAGCCGACCACAAATGGCAGGGAGAAGGTTTGCAGGAAGAGGAGATACCAGTTATTGGACATGGGGAAGAGGAGTGCCCTGGGGGAGAGGGTTTGGATATCCAATGCAGCAGGGAGGCGAGAGGTTAAATGGTGGACCACCAAGGCCTATGGGAGGTCCACTACAATACTGGACATGCGAAAGGACAGGTAACATGGGGAGACTGTTCAATATACCAGACTGAAATGCCCAACTACTATGCCCAAGATCACACTCAGATGCAGACATATGCACCGCAAATGTCACCAGTGCAGCAGACACAGAGACAGTCACTACAGACTATGGGATACATACTGCAGATACAGAGGTACACACAGCCCCCACAGACAACCCAGCAGGGAACTGTACAACGGAATGCTATTGCAAGGCATACAGACCCTACACTACAGACTCCTGTAAGGAAACTAGGGGGAGCAACTGTGGTAGGGGGGAACCTCTTCACGAGAACAAGAATGACCATGTACCCACAAAAGGACAGCCTACAACAGGACCTGATGTGTTCAACCCTATCCGTTACACTGGACCCAAACCAGGAACCATGTGTAGGTATGACCATAGGTGACAAGACATTGGGGGTAATTTCAAGGTGGGCGGTAAGGTATACCGGGCACCGGTAAGGAAACCGGTGCCAGTAATCCCTTACTGCCCTATTCCAAGGTCCCTTGGCGGGGGGCGTAAGGAAGGTGTGGTCTGACCACAAGTCCCTTACGGGTCCCGCTAAGGGACCAGGGCGCTAATAACGGGCTTGCAGGTCGCAAGCCCGTTATTAGCGCCCTTCCCATTGAGCCCTATGGGGGCTCACATGGGAATGGGGAATGGTTAGTTCAATGGGGACTTACCGGTCCCGCCAGGGTCGGACTACACCGGTAAATCCCCATTGAACAACACCAGACTCTGACCCGTTATTGGTGGCAGTCATGGCGCAAATAGCACCATGACTGCCACCAATCTCGGAATGAGGCCCATTCTCTTTTCTCGTGGGTCCTGAATTAGGCAAGGGAGATACCCAATGTCATGCAGGGATTCTCTGGGGCTACAGATATGGTTCCTGTTACCGACAGAATCCTGATTTCTATAGGAGAACATGACCTTACAATGCAACTATTATATTCTCAAATGAAACACCAGTCAACATATTGGGTAGGGACATGATGAGCCAACACAACATGACCATTTCATTCACCCAGCAGGGGATAGTATGTTCAACCCCAGGAATTTACTACATGAACGTACGAGAACTCATTCAGACCTTTTGTGGTGAGAATGTACAGCAGGGGGTGCCTGTGAACTCAGAGTTGTTCCAATACAGAGTGGAAGTACTATTAGCATGGCTTCCAGGGACAGAAGGTATTGCATACCCAACAAGTTTCTATTCAGGCCAGAAATCCCCTTAGACGAGAAGGGGGGACAAATGTTCCCATTAGAACTAGAGACAGCTATAGTGAGGGACGAGAGGTTAGTAATACACAGTACCGATGACTCAGAATGGACATGGAGGACAGTAATCACGGTAGGAGAAGGACACATGCTGACTGGCTTGACAGACGAAGAATTGTTTCGAGATGACTACTCAGACCTCAAGACAGTGTTTTACATGGCCATTACCTACTGGGTGAGAGTTCACTATAGGGGAGGTGCCACAGGGAATAGCCCTATTAAAAAAGGCGCCAGCACCATTTCTTGCTGAAGATATAGCATGAGTGCCAAGTGTTTTATGGACCAACAGACTGTATGATGTGGGCCTGTTGAAGGGAGTGGGAGCTGTCAAAATGAGGCTCAAGACAAGAGCAATTCTACCAAGGGCAAAACAATATCCTTTGTCCAGGGAAGCAGACAAATGCATTTTCGAGACAATATCCACGTTAGTGCAGCAGGTAATTTTGGTACCATCAGAGTCACAGTGTAACACAGCAGTATATCTGGTGAAGAAGGTGACAGGGGGATCATGGCATTTTATTCAGGATTTGCACCCTCAGAACAATATTGTCGAAGCAGGATTCCTGTTAGTTCCCAACCCAGCGATAATACTAGGTACAATTCCTACGGAATCTACCCACTTCACTGTGATAGATTTGAAGAACGCTTTCTTCTCTATCCCACTTCATGAGGAGTCACAGGACCTGACATCCTTTCTATATAGAAACACCAACTGGAAACATAGAGACTTCCTCAAGGGTGCTGTGCGTAACCCTCCATATTTAACATGGTGCTCCAAATGGACATAGGTAACATACATTTGGACAGCACGATTATCCATTATGTAGATCACATCTTGATTTGTAGAAAGTCAAAAGAACAGTGCAAGAAGACTCTGTACGATTACTGACTGTGTTAACAGAAAAGGGCTACAAGGTGGACAAGGCAAAACTGCAATATTGCCAAACCGAGGTTTTGTATATTGGACAGATGATATCACAAGAAAGCAGGAAGGTAACCCCAGAAAGAACGGAGGCAATCTACAGAATGCAACTGCCACAGACCGTAAGGGAAATGCATCGATTTTTGGGCCTCTGTAATTAATGCAGACCTTGTGTGTTTGACTACAGCACATTCACAAGACCCCTTTTAAGCGGGCTTCGGAAGGCCCAGAGGGAAGACAGTAGCATAAAATGGACACAAGAGATGACTGAAGCATTTGAGAAATTAAATGTGGTGATCTGTATAGCCCCAGTGTTAGGTATTCTTGATTATCGCGAGGAATGATATTTATTCTCACACTCCAATGGTGCGGTGGTGACTGCAGTGCTCACACAGAAAAAAATGACCTTAGGGCACAAGCCAATAGCTTACTACAGTGGGGATTGGACCCAGTGATGTGAGGACACTATCTGTGGAAACAAGTGTTGGCTGCTGCTGCATTTGCAGTAGAGAAGTCAGCAATCGTGACAATGGGCTGTAGTTCCACGCAATACATGGAGCATGCCCTTTTCGCCATTCTCAAAAAGCCCAAGAGCACAATGCCCACACAGAGAGCACCAGGATAAAAGGTGATTATCTCTAACCAAGCAATAAAGGCAGTAAGATGCAGAGTTGTAAACCCAGCGACATTCATAGCAGAACCAGTAAAGGATGGAGACTATGTACTTGACTGTGCTATGTATACGGTACCCTATGACAACATTCCTAGGGTAGGAGAAAACATACAGGAGAGGTACCCTTTATTGACAGATCTTCAACCATAGACCAGATAACAAGAGAAAGACATACTGGGATGGCATTGGTCAGAATAAAACCAAGAAGAACAGTTGAAGTGGTAGCAAGCACAAGGTTGTCTTCACATTTTTCAGCACAAGCAGCAGAACTGGTAGCTCTCATCATGGCATTAGAAGCACATAAGGAGGAGGAGATCACTGTGTACTCTGACTCTGACAATGTGATTTCAACCGAACATTAAGGACTGGCACGTTGGAAGAGGAGGGGCTATCGATGTGCTGACAGCACACCAGTGCAGAATGCGCCCTTATTGGCCAGACTCATAAAGAGAGGATGTTCAATATCCCATACAGTTGCATTATGGTGACAGGAGAGCACAGGAAAGCCAGTAATTCCAATGCCATTGTTGCAGATTGTGCTCACGCAGCTCCACTATCGCCACTTAGTAAAGTCGTTCTTGCAGCACCGATTGGGTGAAGGCTAGTTCTGTTCTGTTCCAACCTGGCAGAACTATTTGACTCTTTTATGAATTCTTCTACAGCATGCCAAAAGTTTAATGCGGGTCACATGTTGCACGTAGTGTGAGGAGCAATACCACGTCCCATTGGGCCCTTCCAACATCTCCACATCGATTATGTAGACATGATCCAAATCTGCCACGGGTACCGCTATATTATAGTGGTTGTATGCCCTTTTTCTTGCTTGATTGAGGCTGGTTCATGCTCACATCCCGATCCCCTCAGTGCAGCAAAATTCCTCACCATAGAGGTATTCCCAGGATAGGGGTATGCAAGGTTCTGAATTCAGATAATGGGCCTCACTTTGTAAACAAAACCTTTGAGCACATCACAACCCTACTGGGGATTAAGCATACATTTCCCTGAGCTTATCACCAGCAAGAAAACAGAGTTTGTGAACACCTCAATGGTTTTGCTCAAAGAGAAAATAGCAAAAATAAAAGCAACATCAAAGAAGGGATGGCCCCTTTGCATGCACTTAGCTTGGTTTGAATTGCGCAATCAACCTGGATCCAACCACCATTTAACCACTCATGAGATGGTGATAGGACGATGCATGCGACTCCCACTTCCTCCTCCCATTACAGCGTTGACAGATGCCCGGAGTACATCCAATGTCCTAGGTGATGAAATGCGTGACTATGTTGCTTCAATGATGGCTAGTGCTTCTTTTATCTCTCAACAGCTTCAATTATCCTGGTGCGGGAGGTCAAAGAAGAATGAGGAAGATAATGCCCAAGTAACAGACTCTGAACTGCTCAAACAACCACTACCTAATCCTTGAGACTGGGTGTTCCTACAAAACTTTATCCGCTGCTGGCATAAGCCCCACTTTTGAAGATCCATACTCAGTGGAGCAGGCAACAGACAAGGCTGTGAAGTTCATTGATAAAATGACCTGGATCTGTATTGGAGACGTCAAGCCCTGCAGAGATGAGACCTCCTTGGCCCAACTCGTAGACGATTGGATACAAGAAAAAGAACAAGAAGAAGAAAATACACTGCAACGTGTGCAAACGAGGTCACAGACTAGTTAGGCAAGAGCAAAATGAAGAGCTACAATAGGCACAGTGTTATTTCTTTACATTAGGTATTCATCGTGAAAGTTTTGGATTGTTTAATGTCTCTCTACCTGCAAATATGTGAAGACGCACTTTTCAAAACTTGTCACAACATTCGGATCAATGATACCACACAAAGAGTTCTTTTACGCTTCCCTTCTTTACGTGGCACACACTTACCCAGCACGAACACAAGGTGATACATCTCTCATTGCACCGCTTACTAGTGTGAAGATCCAATTTATTTGGTGGGGGCAGTTGTTTTTTGCTGCACTTGCTCATTTTCACTGCAGAAGAGCTTGACTAACATACTAAACTAGCCATGTTGAATTTTAAAGAATGACTAGCACTGCCAGAGAAGCAAAGAGACCCAGGTGAAGTGCGGATATAGAATTTGAACCAGTAAATACATACCTAACTGATTTAGCCCACGTGTCCAACAACATGTGGTACAAGCACATGGCCAAGCTGGGGAGAGAGACAAGGGGGAGCTGATATGTGTGCTCTCTCATCCGCTATGCCATGATCACTTCCAGAACATTCATAGCAACAGAGATCCCAACAGCCAGAGCACAATGTCTTATGCACCTATCGCTCTGCACTACTAGGGGGCGATACCAAGGCGATTCCTGTATGAAGATAGTTACATCAAGACCCAGGAAATGATAGACAACTATTGGAGCACTGACAAGACAATTGAGTACATTCCAGACAGACCAATCAAAGGGGAAGCTAGACACCACAGGAGTTACAATGCCCAAGGACAGGACAAAGGGAGATAGGAGGACAGTCAGGATACTGGGAGAGACCTCCGCTGTTATTATATGGACACATATTCACAGAAGAAGGATGGAAAGAGGGAATGGTAGGGAGCAAAGCACATGCACTCTTGACAGTTCCAGTTGAAGTGGTAAGGAAGGAAATCAACGATTGCATCACGGAATGGCCAGCAAGTGCAAACCTGCTCACCTGGGTGGACAATGAGGCAGGTTCTATGTCAATTATACCGCTTGAGAATGCTTCCTTATCGTTCCAGAATGATGGTCGAGTGAAGGTTGGAGCAAACAAAGGATGTAAGCAAATATCGAAGATACCAGGCATGAAGGTTGGTACTGCAGTACTAATTAATCACTATTGGTCCTCTGGGTCCAAAGCATACATGCAACTCCCGCCAAACTAGGGAGGGATATTCTCTCTAGTACAACTGAGCATACCAGCATTACTAGTGCATCGGAAGGACATACAAATGGACGGATTCCCTAAAATGGAAGCACACCTGAGGACGAAAAGTTCAGCCGACCTGACAAGGATGAATAGAAGTAACCACATATCGACCAGAATGGAAGATGCATTAGATTCAATACCAGAAGAGCACAGACTGTTCAGCAGAACTGAAATGTTTTTTTGTGTCAGTGATGCCAGGAATTCAGTCTAGCATAAACACCAAATGGCTCCAGATCACAAGATAGGAACTGCTGCAGACAATAAACTCCACCGTCAAGGTGTTCAATGCTATCAAGGAGGAGCTGACAGCTGTTAGGTTGCTGACCCTACAGAACAGATATGTCCCGGACCTGCTCACAGCTATGGAAGGAGGCGTTTGCACAAAATTTGGGCCTTCATGTTGCATGTACGTGCACTCCCACGATGGAGACAATGGAATACTTACTGAGGCGCTCATGCCCAAGATACCCAATGTCATGCAGGGATTCTCTGGGGCTACAGATATGGTTCCTGTTACCGACAAAATCCTGATTTCTATAGGAGAACATGACCTTACAATGCCACTATTATATTCTCAAATGAAACACCAGTCAACAATTTGGGTAGGGACATGATGAGCCAACTCAACATGACCATTTCATTCACCCAGCAGGGGATAGTATGTTCAACCCCAGGAATTTACTACATGAACGTACGAGAACTCATTCAGACCTTTTGTGGTCAGAATGTACAGCAGGGGGTGCCTGTGAACTCAGAGTTGTTCCAATACAGAGTGGAAGTACTATTAGCATGGCTTCCATGGACAGAAGGTATTGCACACCCAACAAGTTTCTATTCAGGCCAGAAATCCCCTTAGACGAGAAGGGGGGACAAATGTTCCCATTAGAACTAGAGGCAGCTATAGTGAGGGACGAGAGGTTAGTAATACACAGTACCGATGACTCAGAATGGACATGGAGGACAGTAATCACGGTAGGAGAAGGACACATGCTGACTGGCTTGACAGACGAAGAATTGTTTCGAGATGACTACTCAGACCTCAAGACAGTGTTTTACATGGCCATTACCTACTGGGTGAGAGTTCACTATAGGGGAGGTGCCACAGAGAATAGCCCTATTAAAAAAGGCGCCAGCACCATTTCTTGCTGAAGATATAGCATGAGTGCCAAGTGTTTTATGGACCAACAGACTGTATGATGTGGGCCTGTTGAAGGGAGTGGGAGCTGTCAAAATGAGGCTCAAGACAAGAGCAATTCTACCAAGGGCAAAACAATATCCTTTGTCCAGGGAAGCAGACAAATGCATTTTCGAGACAATATCCACGTTAGTGCAGCAGGTAATTTTGGTACCATCAGAGTCACAGTGTAACACAGCAGTATATCTGGTGAAGAAGGTGACAGGGGGATCATGGCATTTTATTCAGGATTTGCACCCTCAGAACAATATTGTCGAAGCAGGATTCCTGTTAGTTCCCAACCCAGCGATAATACTAGGTACAATTCCTACGGAATCTACCCACTTCACTGTGATAGATTTGAAGAATGCTTTCTTCTCTATCCCACTTCATGAGGAGTCACAGGACCTGACATCCTTTCTATATAGAAACACCAACTGGAAACATAGAGACTTCCTCAAGGGTGCTGTGCGTAACCCTCCATATTTAACATGGTGCTCCAAATGGACATAGGGAACATACATTTGGACAGCACGATTATCCATTATGTAGATCACATCTTGATTTGTAGAAAGTCAAAAGAAGAGTGCAAGAAGACTCTGTACGATTACTGACTGTGTTAACAGAAAAGGGCTACAAGGTGGACAAGGCAAAACTGCAATATTGCCAAACCGGGGTTTTGTATATTGGACAGATGATATCACAAGAAAGCAGGAAGGTAACCCCAGAAAGAACGGAGGCAATCTACAGAATGCAACTGCCACAGACCGTAAGGGAAATGCATCGATTTTTGGGCCTCTGTAATTAATGCAGACCTTGTGTGTTTGACTACAGCACATTCACAAGACCCCTTTTAAGCGGGCTTCGGAAGGCCCAGAGGGAAGACAGTAGCATAAAATGGACACAAGAGATGACTGAAGCATTTGAGAAATTAAATGTGGTGATATGTATAGCCCCAGTGTTAGGTATTCTTGATTATCGCGAGGAATGATATTTATTCTCACACTCCAATGGTGCGGTGGTGACTGCAGTGCTCACACAGAAAAAAATGACCTTAGGGCACAAGCCAATAGCTTACTACAGTGGGGATTGGACCCAGTGATGTGAGGACACTATCTGTGGAAACAAGTGTTGGCTGCTGCTGCATTTGCAGTAGAGAAGTCAGCAATCGTGACAATGGGCTGTAGTTCCACGCAATACATGGAGCATGCCCTTTTCGCCATTCTCAAAAAGCCCAAGAGCACAATGCCCACACAGAGAGCACCAGGATAAAAGGTGATTATCTCTAACCAAGCAATAAAGGCAGTAAGATGCAGAGTTGTAAACCCAGCGACATTCATAGCAGAACCAGTAGAGGATGGAGACTATGTACTCGACTGTGCTATGTATACGGTACCCTATGACAACATTCCTAGGGTAGGAGAAAACATGCAGGAGAGGTATCCTTTATTGACAGATCTTCAACCATAGACCAGATAACAAGAGAAAGACATACTGGGATGGCATTGGTCAGAATAAAACCAAGAAGAACAGTTGAAGTGGTAGCAAGCACAAGGTTGTCTTCACATTTTTCAGCACAAGCAGCAGAACTGGTAGCTCTCATCATGGCATTAGAAGCACATAAGTAGGAGGAGATCACTGTGTACTCTGACTCTGACAACGTGATGTCAACCGTACATTAAGGACTGTCACGTTGGAAGAGGAGGGGCTATCGATGTGCTGACAGCACACCAGTGCAGAATGCGCCCCTATTGGCCAGACTCATAAAGAGAGGATGTTCAATATCCCATACAGTTGCATTATGGTGACAGGAGAGCACAGGAAAGCCAGTAATTCCAATGCCATTGTTGCAGATTGTGCTCACGCAGCTCCACTATCCCACTTAGTAAAGTCGTTCTTGCAGCACTGATTGGGTGAAGGCTAGTTCTGTTCTGTTCCAACCTGGCAGAACTATTTGACTCTTTTATGAATTCTTCTACAGCATGCCAAAAGTTTAATGCGAGTCACATGTTGCACGTAGTGTGAGGAGCAATACCGCGTCCCATTGGGCCCTTCCAACATCTCCACATCGATTATGTAGACATGATCCAAATCTGCCACGGGTACCGCTATATGATAGTGGTTGTATGCCCTTTTTCTTGCTTGATTGAGGCTGGTTCATGCTCACACCCCGATGCCCTCAGTGCAGCAAAATTCCTCACCATAGAGGTATTCCCAGGATAGGGGTATGCGAGGTTCTGCATTCAGATAATGGGCCTCACTTTGTAAACAAAACCTTTGAGCACATCACAACCCTACTGGGGATTAAGCATACATTTCCCTGAGCTTATCACCAGCAAGAAAACAGAGTTTGTGAACACCTCAATGGTTTTGCTCAAAGAGAAAATAGCAAAAATAAAAGCAACATCAAAGAAGGGATGGCCCCTTTGCCTGCACTTAGCTTGGTTTGAATTGCGCAATCAACCTGGATCCAACCACCATTTAACCACTCATGAGATGGTGATAGGACGATGCATGCGACTCCCACTTCCTCCTCCCATTACAGCGTTGACAGATGCCCAGAGTACATCCAATGTCCTAGGTGATGAAATGTGTGACTATGTTGCTTCAATGATGGCTAGTGCTTCTTTTATCTCTCAACAGCTTCAATTATCCTGGTGCGGGAGGTCAAAGAAGAATGAGGAAGATAATGCCCAAGTAACAGACTCTGAACTGCTCAAACAACCACTACATAATCCTTGAGACTAGGTGTTCCTACAAAACTTTATCCGCTGCTGGCATAAGCCCCACTTTTAAAGATCCATACTCAGTGGAGCAGGCAACAGACAAGGCTGTGAAGTTCATTGATAAAATGGCCTGGACCTGTATTGGAGACGTCAAGCCCTGCAGAGATGAGACCTCCTTGGACCAACTCGTAGACGATTGGATACAAGAAAAAGAACAAGAAGAAGAAAATACACTGCAACGTGTGCAAACGAGGTCACAGACTAGAGTTAGGCAAGAGCAAAATGAAGAGCTACAATAGGCACAGTGTTATTTCTTTACACTAGGTATTCATCGTGAAAGTTGTGGATTGTTTAATGTCTCTCTACCTGCAAATATGTGAAGACGCACTTTTCTAAACTTGTCACAACATTCGGATCAATGATACCACACAAAGAGTTCTTTTACGCTTCCCTTCTTTACGTGGCACACACTTACCCAGCACGAACACGAGGTGATACATCTCTCATTGCACCGCTTACTAGTGTGAAGATCCAATTTGTTTGGTGGGGGCAGTTGTTTTTTGCTGCACTTGCTCATTTTCACTGCAGAAGAGCTTGACTAACATACTAAACTAGCCATGTTGAATTTTAAAGAATGACTAGCACTGCCAGAGAAGCAAAGAGACCCAGGTGAAGTGCGGATATAGAATTTACACCAGTAAATACATACCTAACTGATTTAGCCCACGTGTCCAACAACATGTGGTACAAGCACATGGCCAAGCTGGGGAGAGAGACGAGGGGGAGCTGATATGTGTGCTCTCTCATCCGCTATGCCATGATCACTTCCAGAACATTCATAGCAACAGAGATCCCAACAGCCAGAGCACAATGTCATATGCACCTATCGCTCTGCACTACTAGGGGGCGATACCAAGGCGATTCCTGTATGAAGATAGTTACATCAAGACCCAGGAAATGATAGACAACTATTGGAGCACTGACAAGACAATTGAGTACATTCCAGACAGACCAATCAAAGGGGAAGCTAGACACCACAGGAGTTACAATGCCCAAGGACAGGACAAAGGGAGATAGGAGGACAGTCAGGATACTGGGAGGGACCTCCTCTGTTAGTATATGGACACATATTCACAGAAGAAGGATGGAAAGAGGGAATGGTAGGGAGCAAAGCACATGCACTCTTGACAGTTCCAGTCGAAGTGGTAAGGAAGGAAATCAACGATTGCATCAAGGAATGGCCAGCAAGTGCAAACCTGCTCACCTGGGTGGACAATGAGGCAGGTTCTATGTCAATTATACCGCTTGAGAATGGTTCCTTATCGTTCCAGAATGATGGTCGAGTGAAGGTTGGAGCAAACAAAGGATGTAAGCAAATATCGAAGATACCAGGCATGAAGGTTGGTACTGCAGTACTAATTAATCACTATTGGTCCTCTGGGTCCAAAGCATACATGCAACTCCCGCCAAACTAGGGAGGGATATTCTCTCTAGTACAACTGAGCATACCAGCATTACTAGTGCATCGGAAGGACATACAAATGGACGGATTCCCTAAAATGGAAGCACACCTGAGGACGAAAAGTTCAGCCGACCTGACAAGGATGAATAGAAGTAACTACATATCGACCAGAATGGAAGATGCATTAGATTCAATACCAGAAGAGCACAGACTGTTCAGCAGAATTGAAATGTTTTTTGTGTCAGTGATGCCAGGAATTCAGTCTAGCATAAACACCAAATGGCTCCAGATCACAAGATAGGAACTGCTGCAGACAATAAACTCCACCGTCAAGGTGTTCAATGCTATCAAGGAGGAGCTGACAGCTGTTAGGTTGCTGACCCTACAGAACAGATATGTCCCGGACCTGCTCACAGCTATGGAAGGAGGCGTTTGCACAAGATTCAGGCCTTCATGTTGCATGTACGTGCACTCCCACGATGGAGACAATGGAATACTTACTGAGGCGCTCATGCAATTGTCAGACCTACATGTTAAGATGGAGGCAGTGACAAACCTGATAGAAGAAGATGGAGACGGGCTGTCATACACCTTTTCCTGGATACCAGTATGGGTGGGTAATGGACTGAAGGTTCTGATAGCAACTTTAGTACTAGTTCTATTTGTCTTTTGTGTTATCAAAGTAGCAATAGCACAATGTAAGAAGATGACTGAAAAGACGATAGGGATGAAAATCTTATTAGATTTAGAGATGAATGCAGACAGAGAAACACAGACCCTTGTCGTATTGCAATCACAATTGAAGCAGTGTCCTCTGTTCCTGCCAGGTACAAAATTCTCCTTTCCCCCAGATCCACGCAACTATTGGGGAAAATGGGTGTGGTGCAAGATTGGTGCTACATGACCTGGAGCTTAGACAAACAAGTGAGACATGCTGGACACTTGGGAGGAGTGGCGAAGGTGTGGATCCCAAAACCGTACTTGACAAGGGAGAATAGTTTGGGCAGTGTAGCCAACCTGTCGACCAGAGGGCGATTGAAGAGGGGGACCTAAATATAGCCCTCATTGCACCTGTCACCCACTCTGCCCGTTGACAGAGAAACAATACGTGTACATCACTCGTGGCCCATTCCTCCCCTTCATCGTTGATGTACCGCAGGTGTGAGAAACGCTATTCACTCAGACATCCATTCAGACCATACCCTGAGGTTGTCACAGAAGAGATGAGGCTGCAACTGATAAAGCAAGCCAACTGACCGCAGTCACAGAACGCCAGAGACATCACGACTGACAACATGACATAGATACATTAGACATGAAGCACATAGGCATCCATCCATGAACCTACATGAACACTTTAGTTTATTGCTGATAGACACAAAGCCAATGCTTATGACTCACATAGTTCGTGGACTGATACACGTACACCCTTTTACTGAGCAGAGAACTGGAAGACACATTAGAATACATAAGGAAAGCTTGCTGACGCTTAACACAGCTAACAGAGACGGCCATGCGAATAAAGATTGACACTATGGGTACATTGGAGTGAATGGGAGAAGTTTCGAGAACTCAAGACACAGAGAAGGCTGCCAGGCATATCCAGACAAAGCACAGCTACCGTGCACAGACAGCCATGCACACAGGGAAAAGGAAACTTTCCAGAAAAATCTCAGCTACACCTCTTCAACAAATATGTGCTGTTTGACAAACCTCAAATTCAACCATGCACAGCCTGCCAAACTGGGGCTTCACAAAACCCCTATATCCTGTATGCATTACAGCCCCACAGGATGCCAAAGCAGGTATCTATCCAGGGTGCACAGGTATAGGCTTGGATGGCCTGAAACAAGTCCTCACCATTTTTTATAGTTAAATCACTGTAGGCTTAAATAATTGCACAAGACAACACACTCTGGACAAACAGTAAAGTCAGGCTTTTTGACACTGGCAACCAGTATTGTGTGAAACCCAGTCCTAACACTCTGAGTTTTCCTCACACACAGAAAATATGCAGAAAGGCTTTTTAGCGCTTTTTCTTACACAAAACAATAATATAAATTGTACTGCTTTGCCCCCACTGACTAAATACTGCAAATTGTAACACACTTAAAATATAAGATAGAAACTTTCAGGGACAAAACATCTAAGGACCTGGTATAATGCACGTTTTTAAATCAGGCCCCAAGTCTAAATTCTGGTCCGATAGCACAGTGAGTAGAGCGCTCGCTTTGACATCTGTGCAGAGCCTGCTGATGCAGGTTCAAATCCCGGCAGGGCCAAACTCAGCCTTTAATCCTCCCGAGTTAGATAAATGAGCACCACACACGTGGGTAATAATAAGCAGCGCTCAGATGCCTGAGGGTTTGTAGTGCTATATAAATGCTAAATTAATTTAAATTATAAATATAGCCTTCATATTTCTGTGCTAGTTAGATCAAAGTCGGCTTTTGGCCGCAACTGCTCTTAACTGCTAGATATAAAACACCACACCTAAATTGTTTAAAACATCCCAGCACTCATTTAAAACATAAAGGGGTCGATTCATGGAAATAATGTGCGGCGAAAATTGCCGCGCAGAGGTGCCAAAACGTGCGAATCGCAGTAAAAGTACAAAAATCGCAGTGCAAGTGCGAAAATCGCAGGGAAACCAGCGCACATCGATTCATGGAAGTCTGTGCGCGAGAAAAACATTGGATGGGCGCTAAAAATGTGCGCCGTGCACGCCGGCGCACAGGACATCCAATAGTGTGCGCCACAGCCACTGCGAAATCGCACATAGTGCGGCGCACATCACAAAAGTAGACGGAACACGGGGCGTAACACTCGGAATGGGGAACAATGCGTGAAAATATGGGGGAAGTACAGGAGGCAAATGCGCAGAACGCCCACACGCTCGCCTACAACCCGTATTCATGGAATCGAATAGGGCAAACCAGCGCACGGTCAAAGACACGCTCAGGGCCAAACAAGTACACCACAAGAAAGCAGGCGGTAGCGCCCCTGCGACTGAAAAAAATGTGCGCCAAAATGTGCGCTAACAAAAAGCACCCATATACAGCCATGATGAATGGGCCATACAGTGGCCCTCTAGGACAAATGAGGTGCAAAGGGGCACCGACAAACACGGACACCCGCTGTGTGAAAAATAGTGTGTGCGCGTGTTCCTGGGTGCGCGGGAAGTTCCACATGCGATTGGCCTGGGTACGTGTACTTCGGGGTGCGCGGGAAGTTCCACACGTGATTGGCCTGGGTACGTGTATTCCGAGGTGCGCGGGAAGATTCATACGCGATTTCAGCAGGGAACGTGTATTTCGGTGTTGCCGGGGAATGCTACACGTGATTTGGCCATGTGGGTCCTTCCAGGTGTTCCCTCTACACCCTCCACGGCCCCTGCAGGCAGCCCACACCACAGGGTACTACCCTGCACCCTGCTCATGTCCCACAGGCAACCCATCCACCATGGCCATGCCCACCAGCCAACCCACATGTCACCTTGCACTACTGATCACCAACACATGTCTCCCATCACCCCCACCCCCCAGCAGTGCAGAGGCAGCCTCCACCAGGCCCCCACTCATGTCTCCCATCACCCCCACCCCCCAACCACCAGGGGCAGCCTCCACCAGGCCTCCACTCATGTCTCCCATCACCCCCACCCCCCAGCAGTGCAGGGGCAGCCTTCAATAGGCTCCCACACATGTCCCCCTGCACCCGCACCCCCCAGCCACCAGGGGCAGCCTCCACCAGGCCCCCACTCATGTCTCCCATCACCCCCACCCCCCAGCAGTGCAGGGGCAGCCTCCACCAGGCCCCCACCCATGTCTACCACCACCCCCACCCCCCAGCCACCAGGGGAAGCCTCCACCAGGCCCCCACTCATGTCTCCCATCACCCCCACCCCCCAGCAGTGCAGGGGCAGCCTCCACCAGGCCCCCACTCATGTCCAACCCATGTCTCCCATCACCCCCACCCCCCAGCAGTGCAGGGGCAGCCTCCACCAGGCTCCCACACATGTCCCCCTGCACCCCCACCCCCCAGCCACCAGGGGCAGCCTCCACCAGGCCCCCACTCATGTCTCCCATCACCCGCACCCCCCAGCAGTGCAGGGGCAGCCTCCACCAGGCCCCCACCCACGTCTACCACCATCCCCACCCCCCAGCCACCAGAAGCAGCCTCCACCAGGCCCCCACTCATGTCTCCCATCACCCCCACCCCCCAGCAGTGCAGGGGCAGCCTCCACCAGGCCCCCACCCATGTCTACCACCACCCCCACCCCCCAGCCACCAGGGACAGCCTCCACCAGGCCCCCACTCATGTTTCCCATCACCCCCACTCCCCAGCAGTGCAGGGGCAGCCTCCACCAGGCCCCCACCCATGTCTCCCATCACCCCCACCCCCCAGCAGTGCAGGGGCAGCCTCCACCAGGCCCCCACTCATGTCCAACTCATGTATCCCTGCACCACCACCCCCAGCAGTGCAGGGGCAGCCTCCACCAGGCTCCCACACATGGCCCTCTGCACCCCCACCCCCCAGCCACCAGGGGCAGCCTCCACCAGGCCCCCACTCATGTCTCCCATCACCCCCACCCCCCAGCAGTGCAGGGGCAGCCTCCACCAGGCCCCCACCCATGTCTACCACCACCCCCACCCCCCAGCCACCAGGGGCAGCCTCCACCAGGCCCCCACTCATGTCTCCCATCACCCCCACTCCCCAGCAGTGCAGGGGCAGCCTCCACCAGGCCCCCACTCATGTCTCCCTGCACCCCCACCCCCCAGCAGTGCAGGGGCAGCCTCCACCAGGCCCCCACTCATGTCCAACTCATGTCTCCCATCACCCCCACCCCCCAGCAGTGCAGGGGTAGCCTCCACCAGGCTCCCACACATGTCCCCCTGAGCCCCCACCCCCCAGCCACCAGGGGCAGCCTCCACCAGGCCCCCACTCATGTCTCCCATCACCCCCACCCTCCAGCAGTGCAGGGGCAGCCTCCACCAGGCCCCCACCATGTCTACCACCACCCCCACCCCCCAGCCACCAGGGGCAGCCTCCACCAGGCCGCCACCCATGTCTACCACCACCCCCACCCCCCAGCCACCAGGGGCAGCCTCCACCAGGCCCCCACCCAAGTCTACCACCACCCACACCCCCCAGCCACCAGGGGCAGCCTCCACCAGGCCCCCACTCATGTCTCCCATCACCCCCACCCCCCAGCAGTGCAGGGGCAGCCTCCACCAGGCCCCACCCATGTCTACCACCACCCCCACCCCCCAGCCACCAGGGGCAGCCTCCACCAGGCCCCCACCCATGTCTACCACCACCCCCACCCCCCAGCCACTAGGGGCAGCCTACACCAGGCCCCCACCCATGTCTACCACCACCCCCACCCCCCAGCCACCAGGGGCAGCCTCCACCAGGCCCGCACCCATGTCTCCCATCACCCCCACCCCCCAGCCGTGCGATTTGCCTGGGTACGTGTACTTCGGGGTGTGCGGGAAGTTCCACACGCGATTGGCCTGGGTACGTGTACTATGGGGTGCGCGGGAAGTTCCACACGCGATTGGCCTGGGTACGTGTACTTCGGGGTGCGTGGGAAGTTCCACACGCGTTTGGCCTGGGTACTTGTACTACGGGGTGCGCGGGAAGTTCCACACGCGATTGGCCTGGGTACGTGTACTACGGGGTGCGTGGGAGGTTCCACACACGATTGGCCTGAGTACGTGTACTTCGGGGTGCACGGGAAGTTCCACACGCGACTGGGCCTGTGAGAGTGGGGTTCGTGTATTCCAGGGGTGGGCGGGAATATTTACTCGCGACTGGGCCTGGGAGAGCGTGCTACGTGTATTCCTGGGGTGGGCGGGAAGATTCACACGTTCGCCTATGACGTTCCGAAAAATAAATGGTCCAATCCTGAAACACGTACGCCAGCATGAAGCAGGCGTACGTCGACCCGCGCAGCATAAAAGTGCGCGCAAACAACAAACAAGCTCATATGCCTAGGATGAATATACCGTTCCTAGCAGCAGTGGCCGTGGGTTACCAAAGGAGGAGGAGGATAGTGAGGGCCAGAATTTTCACTCCCTGAACCAGCCTTTTTGGGATGCCTGATGACCAGGTGTATGGGAGGTACAGGTTTCCACCACACATAATACTGGACCTGGTCAGTGAGTGGGAGGATGACCTCACATCCCCCACCCTGTGCTCCCAAGCACTCAGCCCCCTGGAGAAGGTCCTCAATGTACTGCACTTCTTGGCCACAGGATCATTTCAGCGGACAAGTGCCATAGTGGGTGGGGTGTCACAGGCCACGCAGTCACGCTGCCTACACCAGGTCTTGAACATCATCACTGCACGCCCATCAGTCCGTAGGCACATATACCTGCTCAGGACACCCGCAGAAAGGCAGGCTGCCACCCTCGATTTCTACGGTGTGGCACAATTCCCAAAAGTGCTAGGTGCCATTGACTGCACCCATGTGGCACTACGTCCCCCCAGGGCATCTGAGCACATCTATAGGAACCGCAAGCACTGGCATTCCATAAACGTGCAGGTAGTATGTAATGCTAAGGGAATCATCACCTCAGTATATGCCAACTATCCAGGGTCCACCCACGATAGCTTCATTTACCGAATGTCTACCCTAAGCCGGGACCTAGAAGCTGGGCGGCATGGCGATACATGGCTGCTTGGTGAGTATGAATGCCACTGCACATGCATGCATGTCAGATTCAGAGTTATGTCACTACCCCACTAATGATACCCATCACCTCCTCACCAGGGGACAGTGCCTTCCCTCTGAGCACCCACATGATGACGCCAATTCGGAACCCCATCACGCCTCCAGAGGTAAGATACAACACAGCCCATATTGCAATCCGGGGCATAGTGGAGCGCACATTCGGAGTGCTCAAGTCACGCTTTCGCTCCCTTGACCGTTCTGGCGGGCAGCTGTTATATGCGCCCCCAGTAGTGTGCAGGATCATAGTGGCAGCATGTGTCCTGCACAATGTTGCAACACGCCGGGGCCTGGCTGTGGACATGGTGGTGCCCCCACATCTCCAACCACATGCATGCCCGCTGCGCATGGGAGGGGAGAGGGCACGGGGTGAGGCAGCCCTTACGCAGCTGGTGGCTAATTACTTGACATAGAAATCACACCCCAGTGGAGTGCACACAGCCCTGGCACATACCATCTGATAAGCAATGATGACTCGACCTGACAATTAAGACGAACAAAGGGACAGTCAACTGTCAGAACCATAGCAGCCTGAGATTGTTCATGTGGAAGTGTCACAATGTGTGCATCCCTACCTACACAAACACCACCAATGCAGTGTCATCAAAAGACACTTCCATGCTGCAGAAATGAATACCCACTCGCAAAATACTACATGAAAACAGTGCCATGTCACCCAACCCCTCCCCGGCACGGCCACGCAACACACCATGGCATGTCATGCAATGTGAGAGGAAAGAAATTAATCCCCACAACATGCCCCAAGTGTCACCAGCTACAGTGTCCCTAATGGAAACATGTCCACACATGAAATGCTCACAGTAATGCAGGACCTACAACACACATTACCAAATACTTACCAAGAATACCAATCACCTACACAACCTCCAACCTACCTTAAACATGACATTACAGACTTAAAAATTTGGTAGCCTCACTATCTGATGATGCCAGCCCTCCGAACACTTCCAAGCATACAGTGTTAGCGCCATGCAAGAGTGTAGGTGCACTGCTTACAACATGGACTCCAGTTCCAAGGTGGACCGCATTGTGAAGACATGAGGAATGGACCTGCAAATTAGGAGGATGAGATGGATGCAGAGGCACATATCAATACACCATGCAGTGTACAATACAACAACAATATGCACTATGAATGTATACACAGTATTGACTACAGACTGCCCACACAGCTCATGGGAGTCCAATGTCACCATATACGTCAATGTCACTTGGGCACACCCTTTGCAAGCCCATGGAAACGGGAAGCAGGAGGGGTGTGTGACACAAAAACCCAAGCATCTGAACCAAATTCATGACAAGCCTGCATGTGCCCAGCCACAATGCAGCGTATGCCCACGGGAGCCACACAAGGCAACACACTGTCCCAAAAAAAAAAAACAAAATCAAAAATGGCCATCAATGGGCCCGGGGGGGGGGGGGAGGCCACCCAGGAGGTCCGAGGACAGGGTGCACACCAAAACCCACCTGTGTGGATCTTGCGAAAAAAAAACACCTCCATGGGCTCATGGCCTACACGGCTACCCTATTGTGGGAGTATCACTGCTGTCGCTCTCCTCACCCTCTGCAGCTGCATCAGGAGGTGGTGGCACTATGGGAGGCAGCCCACGCAAAGCCCTAGTCTGTTCCTCCATGGCTGCAAGCATGCGGGTGTCGTAGGTCTGGAGGATAAGTGTGCGGAGGTCCCCATGCAACAACTCACAGGATGCCCGGACCTCCGCCCTAGTTGCCTGCATCTCAGCTGAGAGTGTACGTGTGAGACGCTCCAGCTGCTGTTCTGTCCTTCTGTTTGTTGAAGCCTCAAGCTCAACAAGAGTCGTCCTGAGGTGAAGGAGTTCCACCTTCAGGGCTTCCCTGTGGCCCTGGGACTCTATGGAAATCGCTTCCTGCAGAGTCGCCAGTGCCGCCCGCCTGTCCCTGTTGGACGCCAACATGTCCTCCCTGTGTGACTGGCAGATGGAGTCGGTTGCCTGCTGTAGTCGCTCCATCAGCCTTTCGGGGGGGACAATGGAAGTGGCCACCCTATCCATGGCCTGAGCCATCATCTCTGATGATGCTGCCTGTTGGGTTGCCATACCGTATATGGATTGCTCCCATGCGGTATTGCCAGGTGGCGTACGGCCACCACGTCGGCGGGCACCACACCTGTCTGGGGCAAGGCAAACTGCGCCTTGCTGTGCCGGCACTGCCTGAGGCTGCAGGACTGCATTCCCCCTCTGATCTGCTGGCCCAGGAACAGGATCAGATGTCGCGGAGTGTGACCCTGCATCCGTAACCACCAAAGGCGTACCTGCCAACACTGACATCCCCATTGAGGGTTCTAACCCTGGTGCAGGTGGGTCGGACAGAACAGAATCCCTCCCAGGAACACTCACCTGCGACGGCACATAGGTCTCATCATCCGAATCAACACCTGAATACAGCTTGGGGGAGGTGCAGCCAGAGACACCCCTTGAGAGGACGACCTGCAGCAGTTGTGGGTTCTCACCCACCACCACACCACGTCCCTCACTGGTGGTCGGTCGGCCCTCAGACCCCTCCTGGGTCTGCACCATCTCCACAACCCCAGCAGTATCAAGTGCGTCATCCCCTGCAAAGACAAAAAAGAAAACAAATGGAAACAGGCATTAGCACTATGGCACACAATTAGGGCTGAGAGGCTACAGAAACAGTACTTGATTGACACATGTCCAACATGACTAAAACCCTCCCATGCATGCACCGTCACTGCGTGTGAAGGGGAGGCAGATGGCACACATTGATGACACCAAGATGGAAGATGAACACATTTGCTGCATGCTGCCTAGCAGTGGCATCACACATTGGCCAGTGATTGGCAGGTCAAATACACATGCCATCACACAGATGGCATGTACCCTAGCCATGAAGTGAAGAGGGAGAGGAGGTCACCAATTGTTCATTCAGTCCAGTTTGCTCATGTAATTGATTTTTTCATTGAAATGGTTCAAATGTTTAACCTGCAGCTGCTAGTCCAAAATGGTCCAATAGCACAGGGACATGTCTAAACTAATCATGTCCAGGAAACTAAGCCAGTCCACTGTACCATAGCCATGTCAGACATGTGACAATAGGACTGAGAAATCCCGAGTAAAAGTGGTGGTATGCAAACAATCTGCCTGAATAAACAGAGGTAAATAAACAACAATGTTGTGGCAAGATGACACTCCAAGGGCAACTGGCGTGGTGTTGGGCTGGATGTCTAATGTTGGCAGAAGGGATGCTGCTATACCAAATGCTGGTGCCAAGAATGTATAGGAAGAGGCACTTGGGTGACCCAAACCACTCAGGCACACACACCCTCACCTGGCACCCAAACAGAAGCCCTCCCACACACACCATGCATATGGATGACACACACATGCATGTGCACTCACCGGACAATGCCTCGTACTCTGCCAGTTCTCCCACGCCTTGGATCTGTTCCTCCGTGACGTAGGTCCCAGCAACCTGCTCATGTGGAGTGAGTTCTATGTCGTCTGCTGGAGACCCACCTCCAGTCACTAGAGTTGCGGCATGACTTGAGGCCAGCTTATTCTTTGCCCTGCGCTTCAGGTCATTCCAGCGCTTGTAGCATTCATTAGCTGTGCGCCTCACGATTCCAAGGGCACTTATGATGTCTGCAATGGTCTTCCAGTGTGCCTGACGTTGTGCAGGTGTGGTCTTGGATCCTGCAACAATCACCATTTTGCGGTCATGTGCGGACACATACTCTACAAGTGCATTCAGTTCGGCCTCATTGAAGCTGGGCTTCCTTGACGGGCAGGACTGTGTAGCCGTGTCTGGAGCATCAGCCTCTACTGGACGAGCACTCTTCCTCTTCCGCTTGGAAGGTGGTGGGGATCCTGAGTGTCCTACGCCGCTCTGGACACTAGGGGCAGGAGCGTGGGATTGCACACTCAGCATGGGAGTTGGTGCAGGCATTAGCTCGAGTGTGATCGTGTCAGGGGGAATGTCAGCATGATGGACATGGACCGACACTGTCCTGGCTGGGTGTGTGAGAGGTGGGGTGGATGGAGCCGCAGCTGCCCCTGCAGCCTCCCCAGCCTGCCTACGCGGGGCAGCAGATGACCTAGCTGCCCCTGATCCACGTGGCCTGATGACACCAACGTTCACCGGCGCACGTGGCCTAGACCTGCTGACCTGGAAGTCAGCCATGGAGTCACCCGGTGCCAGGTCTGGTTCCACAGTGGGCTGGTCCAACAAGTGCTGAGCATGGATGGTGTCAGCCACGTTAACCTCAACCGGGGGGGGCATGGGTGTCCCTGACTGCTCCCTGCTTCTCCACACATGGGGGCTAGGGGCACCCTGCAAGTCATGGCCACGTCCCCTACCGGATCCACCACGGCCACCACTTGGGGCTCGGCCACCTTTGCCACCCATACGGCTTGGTCGCCTCCCAGCCATGGCACTGATGTTATTGTGCGTATGGGAGTCAATGTGAACTATTGTCCTGGGCAATTGGGGGTCAAAGGGGTTGGGTACCAGATGGTAATCGTACCCTAGTGCTCTAGCAAGGCTGTATGTCACCCCTGGGGAAAGATGACGGGTCACGCAACGCACAGGCACCCCAACAAAGGGAAGTAAGGTGCACGCAACCCCTCCTAGACCACGTGCGTGGAAAAATAAACCTGCACTACGCTGTGGCACCCAGAAACACAAGAATGAACGTATGCATGTCACACGCAGCCTAGAATGACCTCTGAAGGGGTACGCGACACACGGGGCAAGCACAGATGTTAAATACGTGCGCGACTCACCGTTTGCCAGGAACAAAAGCGTGAAAAATATGCGCGTTTGCGCGTTGGCAACACCCCCGCCAAAAGAAGAATTGTACGCTGTCTGAGGAGACAGGACAACAGTAGAAGGGAACGCTGTTTGAGGAAACAGGCCCAGGAAAAAGAGGAAAAAAAAAAAAGCTGTCAGAGGTAACAGGGAGTACGAACTGGAAACGCTGTGAAGTAAATCAAGTGTGAACCGACAAGAAGTACAGATTTCACCCACTCGCTCTCCACGAAAAGCACGTACAAGGAAATGGCGTTCTACACGTACCTTTTATACACACGTCACAGACGCGCATACGCGATGAGGCCATTTCCACCAATTACGCGCTTTGACACTCGGATGTGTATCTCTTTTTTTTACACGCGCCATTCTCTACGGCCATGCGCGTGATGTCACAGCTGCGCATGGTGGCCTTTGGGCCAATGAAATCACATATGCGAGCACACGTGGTAAAACTGCACGTCCGAGTGTCATCGCGTGTAATCGGAGGGAAGTGAGCGTACACACGATTGGCCTGGGTACGTGTATTTCTGGGGTGCGCAGGAAGTTTCACACGCGATTGGTGGAAATCCACGTGTGCTCTGTCATCACGTGTAATGAGGGAAACACCCGCGCACGTCACAGACGCGTTTACGCGCTAAGGGCCTTTGGTCCAATGAAATCGCATATGCGTGCTGACGTGCATACGCGCTAAGGGCCTTTCCTCAATTTACACGCAGACGTGCAGGATTTTCACGTGCCAAATCACTCCATATCAAGCTGGCCACGCGTAAGCACACGGAAGACCACGCTCCTGCCCACAAGGCCGAATTACTGCCCCCCAGAGCCCCGAACATGCTCCCACCTGCCATCTGCTGCTGCCTGACTGCCATTTGCTGCCTGCATATCAGCCAGGGGTGCTGTTGCTGTGACCACCCCTGCTGGAACCGAAGACTCCCGACTGGGATTCCATCGCTCCACAGCCCAGCCCCAGGACCCAGTTGCCCACCCACTCCTGCCTCTGGGGTTGTCATGTCGGGCACTGCAACATCTGGCACCACTGACAACCCCCGGCCAGAGAGGCAGAGGGGCACCAGCTTCAGTGCCAGGGATGTTGGTGTCCTGGTGGAGCAAGTCCTGGGGCAGTATGATGCCCTCTACGGAAGTGTGTGCGCCGACAAGGAAGGACGGACTCGGATCTGGACGGACATTGTGACTGCCATCAACGCGGAGGGGGTGGCAGTCCGCGACTTCCAACATGTGAAGAAGCGCTGGGAGGACTTCAGGTCCAGGACCCTGAACAAGGACCGGCGCCTCTTGAAGGCAGCGGATGCTAAGGGGCGCCGGGGCCACTTGTCGGAAGATCAGATGAGGGTCCTGGAACGCATATCCCCAGCGCTCCACATCCAGGTCCTTGAGAGGCAGACCCGCCTGGAGTCGAGCGGTAAGTGTACATGCATCATGATTGTAAGCTGTGCGTGTGATGATGTGCCAGTAGTGTGCCGGTTGCACATCTGTTTGTATGGGGCCGAGTATGGGTGGGGGTGTACAGGACCGTGAGGCTAACACATGCGAGGGCTGTCATGTGTGAGACATGGATGGTGCTTGTGTGTGTAGGCTTGCATGCCAAATGCAGTTGTGTGGGCACACATGTTTGGATGAATGTGTATGTAAGTGGGCATATTCGTGATGTCACGCATGTATGTTGTTTTCAGCTGTATGTATCAGCACTGTGTACATGTGCATGTGTGTATATTTGACAAGGGTGCAACAGTGATGCAACATGGATGCATGTGACAGCGGGATGGGGAAGCCTGTTTGGCAGATGTGACATGGATGCCCATCGGAACACTGCGTCAGTTGGCTGAGGTGTACACATGCATGCAAGTGTGGTGGTGTGCATGCATGTGTAGTGCACTCCCTGTGTTGCATGTGATGTCTGGCTCACCTTTGCCTGCTCATGCTGTTGTATGTGTATGGATGCTGCTGGCAGTTGCGATGTGGCTGTGGTATGGCTCATGTGTGCAAGTTGAAATGACATGTGTGTTGCCGATTGTGATGCCATGTCTCAGGTTTGCCAATGCAACTCATGTGCAACTGTCATGTGTGTATGTGTCCATTGTACAGTGCCCTGATGCCTGTGCTTTATTTCTCCCTGTCTGCAGCGTCAACTGATGAAGAGGGCGGAGAAGGTGCTGTGGAGCACAGCGGCGGGGATCGCACCGCCAGCCGGAGATGCAAGGCCCGGCTCCCCTCCCAGGTTGTGATCTCGTCGGGGAGTGAGGAGTCCGGTGCCGCGTCCCAGGCCGCAGCTGCCGGGGGGAGGTCCAAGAGGCAGAGGTCGGAGTTGGACTCCTCTGCAGCAGAAGGGGCAGCTGGGACCCCACAGGGCCCAACGGGGGAAGATGGCACGGAGTCATCCAGGTTGGTGGGGGGTTTGGTGGAGGAGGAGGCCGTGCAAGCAACAGAGACGGGGTCTGGAGGTGGGGATTCCACTGGTGCTAGTGGTGCAGTCCAGGACCAGGGACAGGAGGCAGCACAGGTCGCCGCGGAGGTGCCTGTGTGCAATCCTGTCCCTGATCCTGTCACTGCATCATCTTGCACCAGCAGGGATGCCTACGTCCAGACCCATGTTCAGGCAGGGGATGAGCTCACGACAACTGGCCTTCCTCTGCCTGCGGACGTGGCTATCCGGGTTGAGCCTGTCCTGACTGGTGTGGCGTTGCGTCAACGGGCCATGCGAGGTGACCTGCAGTCTTTTCATGAGGAGACTGCACGTCATCTCGAATGGCTCGTTGACCGCATCGGCCTACTGGGACAGGTCACCCAGGCCGGATTCCTCCGTTTCATGGGGCTTGCTACGACCCCCTCCTCAACTGAACCCCCTATGCGCCAGTCGTCTTCCGTGCCATCTTCCCACCCATCAGTCACCTGGGTGCCCTGTAGAGCTGCCTCTGACGGTGCGGCCAGGCTGCTGGAGGAGGCATCCCTGCCACAGTCGGGAGTCGGACGTCCAGCAGGGGTGGCCACATCAACGACTGCACCCCAGCCAGCGGAGGATGTGCAGGCAGCAGGAGGCAGTGCACGGGCAGAGGCGCAGCAGCAGGAACGTGGTGGGAGCCATGATGGCTCGGGGCCTTCCACATCGGAGGGGCAGGCATCGGCCGGAGGGCAGGAGGACCCAGGACGGGGAGTGTCTGCCATGTGGCAGCGGTTGGGCCACGCCATAGATGCGGAGCGGCAGCGGGCGGAAGAGGCACAGCTCACGATGGTCAGGGCGGAGAACTCCATGCGGAGGGCCCTGAGGCGTGCCGTGTGCCTCGAGGCAATCCGCAGGGAGTTTGGGGGGAACATGTGGACGGCCCTGCGGACCCTCTGGGCCATGGAGGAGGAGCGCCTCCGGGACATTGAGCAGGAGTTCGATGATGCCCTGGCCCGGAACATCCCGAAGTGAGCCGTCGGACTTGCCCGCTGCCCTTGTAAATAGTTCTATAGTTAGTGTTAGGTTTCCTTTGGTTTAGCATTTTTTTGGACCTTTTGGACAATGGGCCACATTTTTGTATATAGTTATTTTTTTTAGGTAGTGTTATTAGGTAGGTTTCATTTCTTCGGTTGGGATCATGGACCCTGGATTGTTTGTCTGTACATAGTTGACTTTTGGATTTTCAATTTTTATTATGATTTCGCCATGGAGCAATGGTTTTCGATTTTAATTTTCCATTGGATTTACTTTTGTGGACTGTGACTTTGGACACCTTTCCTTTGCATTATGATTTCACGGACCTGCTGGGTTTTTTTAAAAAAAAATCTATTATTGTTTGTTTATTTTTGATTCAATTTATGTTGCTTTTAATACATATTTTTTATTCAAAGTTCAATGTGTAGTATCATCTCATTGGTTTCATGCATTTCATGATATGGGTTTTGACATTCACTGACACCCTTTGGGTGTATGTGAGGGACATGTGTTCATTTCCAAACTTGCAATTGGGCTTCTATCATGTTTTTGCCATTTCTAAGTGGGTGGATGCAATACCCGGGTGGGTGTTTGGCATTTGGAGGCTGACCATAAGGGCCAGGGATCTACATTGTGGTGACATGTTGGCTGGGGGACATGAGTGGGGGCCTGGTGGAGGCTGCCCCTGGTGGCTGGGGGGTGGGGGTGGTGGGAGACATGAGTGGGGGCCTGGTGGAGGCTGCCCCTGCACTGCTGGGGGGTGGGGGTGATAGGGGACATGAGTGGGGGCCTGGTGGAGGCTGCCCCTGGTGGCTGGGGGGTGGGGGTGATAGGGGACATGAGTGGGGGCCTGGTGGAGGCTGCCCCTGCACTGCTGGGGGGTGGGGTGGTGGTAGACATGGGTGGGGGCCTGGTGGAGGCTGCCCCTGGTGGCTGGGGGGTGGGGGTGCAGGGAGACATGAGTGGGGGCCTGGTGGAGGCTGCCCCTGCACTGCTGGGGGGTGGGGGTGCAGGGAGACATGAGTGGGGGCCTGGTGGTGGCTGCCCTTGGTGGCTGGGGTGTGGGGGTGGTGGGAGACATGAGTGGGGGCCTGGTGGAGGCTGCCCCTGCACTGCTGGGGGGTGGTGGTAGACATGGGTGGGGCCTGGTGGAGGCTGCCCCTGGTGGGTGGGGGGTGGGGGTGATAGGGGACATGAGTGGGGGGCCTGGTGGAGGCTGCCCCTGGTGGCGGGGGTGGGGATGATAGGGGACATGAGTGGGAGCCTGGTGGAGGCTGCCCCTGCACTGCTGGGGGGTGGGGGTATTGGTAGACATGGGTGGGGGCCTGGTGGAGGCTGCCCCTGGTGGCTGGGGGTGGGGGTGCATGGAGACATGAGTGGGGGCCTGGTGGAGGCTGCCTCTGCACTGCTGGGGGGTGGGGGTGGTGGGAGACATGAGTGGGGGCCTGGTGGAGGCTGCCCCTGCACTGCTGGGGGGTGGGGGTGGTAGTAGACATGGGTGGGGGCCTGGTGGAGGCTGCCCCTGGTGGCTGGGGGGTGGGGGTGCAGGGAGACATGAGTGGGGGCCTGGTGGAGGCTGCCCCTGCACTGCTGCGGGGTGGGGGTGATGGGAGACATGGGTGGGGCCTGGTGGAGGCTGCCCCTGGTGGCTGGGGGTGCAGGGGGACATGGGTTGGTGGGCAGTAGTGCAAGGTGACATGTGGGTTGGTTGGGGGACATGGCCATGGTGGATGGGGTGCCTGCAGGACATGTGCAGGGTAGGCCCCAGTGGTGTGGGCCACCTGCAGGGGCCGTGGAGGGTGTAGAGGGAACACCTGGGAGGACCCACACGTGCAATTCACGTGTGATTCTTCCCGCGCACCCCTGAAATACACGTACCCTGCTGATTTTGCGTGTGATACTTCCCACGCACCCCTGAAATACACGTACCCTGCTGCTTTTGCGTGTGATACTTCCCGTGCACCCCTGGAATACACGTACCCTGCTGTTTTTGCGTGTGATACTTCCTGCGCACCCCTGGAATACACGTACCCTGATGGAATCGCGTGTGATACTTCCCACGCACCCCTGAGATACACGTACCCTGCTGCTTTTGTGTGTGATACTTCCCGCGCACCCCTGAAATATACGTCCCTGCTGTTTTTGCGTGTGATACTTCCCGCGCACCCCTGGAATACACGTACCCTGATGGAATCGTGTGTGATACTTCCCGCGCACCCCTGAGATACACGCACCCTGCTGCTTTTGCGTGTGATACTTCCCGCGCACCCCTGAAATACACATACCCTGCTGCTTTTGTGTGTGATACTTCCCGTGCACCCCTGGAATACACGTACCCTGCTGTTTTTGCATGTGATACTTCCCACGCACCCCTGGAATACATGTTCCCTGATGGAATCGCGTGTGATACTTCCCGTGCACCCCTGAGATACACGTACCCTGCTGCTTTTGCGTGTGATACTTCCCGCGCACCCCTGAAATACACGTACCCTGATGCTTTTGCGTGTGTTACTTCCCACGAACCCCTGATGCACCCGTACACAGGACAATCGCGTGTGGAACTTCCCACGAACCACTGAAATACACGTTCCCCGCTTGGCGTTTGCTGTTTGCCAGCCCTGTGAACTAGTCCAGGGTTAGCGCAGCCCTTCGCGATTATTTGGGGATTTTGAAGGCTTTTCCTTGCGCTAGGGCGTTTTTGGGGGCGTAACTGGCGCTGCTGCAGGGTCGCTGCGCCACGCTGCGCCACGGCTGGTTTTGGATGCGAAAATCCATGAATACGCTGTGCGCGGAAATCGATTTTAGCGCACGCGGCTGACGCAGACATTCGCACGGGCCTGCTGCTTTTGTGTGTGATACTTCCCGTGCACCCCTGGAATACACGTACCCTGCTGTTTTTGCATGTGATACTTCCCGCGCACCCCTGGAATACACGTACCCTGATGGAATCGCATGTGATACTTCCCGCGCACCCCTGAAATACACGTACCCTGCTGCTTTTGCGTGTGATACTTCCCGCGCACCCCTGAAATACACGTACCCTGCTGTTTTTGCATGTGATACTTCCCGCGCACCCCTGGAATACACGTACCCTGATGGAATCGCATGTGATACTTCCCGCGCACCCCTGAAATACACGTACCCTGCTGCTTTTGCGTGTGATACTTCCCACGCACCCCTGAAATACACGTACCCTGCTGCTTTTGCGTGTGATACTTCCCGTGCACCCCTGGAATACACGTACCCTGCTGTTTTTGCGTGTGATACTTCCTGCGCACCCCTGGAATACACGTACCCTGATGGAATCGCGTGTGATACTTCCCACGCACCCCTGAGATACACGTACCCTGCTGCTTTTGTGTGTGATACTTCCCGCGCACCCCTGAAATATACGTCCCTGCTGTTTTTGCGTGTGATACTTCCCGCGCACCCCTGGAATACACGTACCCTGATGGAATCGTGTGTGATACTTCCCGCGCACCCCTGAGATACACGCACCCTGCTGCTTTTGCGTGTGATACTTCCCGCGCACCCCTGAAATACACATACCCTGCTGCTTTTGTGTGTGATACTTCCCGTGCACCCCTGGAATACACGTACCCTGCTGTTTTTGCATGTGATACTTCCCGCGCACCCCTGGAATACACGTACCCTGATGGAATCGCATGTGATACTTCCCGCGCACCCCTGAAATACACGTACCCTGCTGCTTTTGCGTGTGATACTTCCCGCGCACCCCTGAAATACACGTACCCTGCTGTTTTTGCGTGTGATACTTCCCGCGCACCCCTGGAATACACGTACCCTGATGGAATTGCGTGTGATACTTCCCGCGCACCCCTGAGATACACGTACCCTGCTGCTTTTGCATGTGATACTTCCCGCGCACCCCTGAAATACACGTACCCTGCTGCTTTTGCGTGTGATACTTCCCGCGCACACCTGAAATACACGTACCCTGCTGTTTTTGCGTGTGATACTTCCCACGCACCCCTGGAATACATGTTCCCTGATGGAATCGCGTGTGATACTTCCCGTGCACCCCTGAGATACACGTACCCTGCTGCTTTTGCGTGTGATACTTCCCGCGCACCCCTGAAATACACGTACCCTGATGCTTTTGCGTGTGTTACTTCCCACGAACCCCTGATGCACCCGTACACAGGACAATCGCGTGTGGAACTTCCCACGAACCACTGAAATACACGTTCCCCGCTTGGCGTTTGCTGTTTGCCAGCCCTGTGAACTAGTCCAGGGTTAGCGCAGCCCTTCGCGATTATTTGGGGATTTTGAAGGCTTTTCCTTGCGCTAGGGCGTTTTTGGGGGCGTAACTGGCGCTGCTGCAGGGTCGCTGCGCCACGCTGCGCCACGGCTGGTTTTGGATGCGAAAATCCATGAATACGCTGTGCGCGGAAATCGATTTTAGCGCACGCGGCTGACGCAGACATTCGCACGGGCACGCTGTGCGCCAGCCGCGTGCGCCACTTTTGTGCGAATTTCGATGAATTACCCTGAAAGTCTTGTAACTAGATCAGGACTTGCAAAAGATATATTCTGCATGCCATAAAAAAGAAGTGATATTGTGCAACCTATATACAAATACATATCGCTAATGTGTCAGAATAAGCACCAAACAAACACTGAATTATTTAAAGAAAAACAGGAAAATACAGCTAGAAAATGCCTTCACACCCCGATTGAATGCTAAAAAAGCCACGTAAACATATTATCTAAAATAAATTAATAAGATGTGCAGAATCCCCCACAGTGAAAAAAATATGAATAAATGTTAATAAAAGCCTTTCCTGGTTCTCCCAAAACACACTTTGCAGTCAGTGTGACCTCGATCACGAATGACCCCCCCAGATCCCTTCCAAGCAACCCCCAGGTGACAGAAGAACATGGCCTGTTCAAATATAAACAATAAACAGACATGGGCTGTGCCATGTGTTCTCTGCATATTATATCAGCACCCCCATTATGATACACCCGTTTTCTGTTTGCTTCATACTATCCTTGATGCCTGTAGATAAACAACCCCATGTATATTTTTCTGCGCCGGTGCTTACACAGAGAAATACAAACACTTCTTATCAATAGCCATATGACTTTTTTTGCTGAGGTCTGCAGAGTGAAAAAATGTTAGTATGAACCATCTGAAGTTCCAAAATACCATGAGTCAAAGCATTACATCATCCTTAAGATTCCACCGTAACAGCCCTGTAAAAGGCAAACACTTCTCGCTGGCTAACAAGAGATGGGTTCTGCCACTGATATTTATTATCTGGCAAAGAGCCGCCTGCGCTGCCTATGCAGTGGTCTTTTCCTTTGGCGCTTTCAACCACAAATGATTCTCAAAATTTGTTTAAAAAACAAACATTGTCCAGAACAGCAGTCTTTTGTGTAACTCTGGTGAAGATACTTTGCGCTCTGTCATTTGTATTTTTGCCATGGCAATAGTTTTGGACTTTTGTGTAACTCTGGTGAAGACACTTTGAACTTTGTCATGTGTATTTTGCCATAGCAATAGTTTGGACTTTTGTGTAACTCTGGGGAAGACACTTTTCTTATAAAGTAAACTATACTTGCGGAGGGTGGGGGGGGGGGTTTACTTGTGGGAGTCAACTTCCTCAGCCTTGCGATCTCTTAAATCCACAATGTGCCAGTGTCGCAAGTGTGTGAAAGAGAAAGTTCGGAGGAGCCACTACCCCTCCTACGAGGTTGATTAAGGTTATGTTATTTTCACACATAAACTGCGCCACACAAAATGGGGTAGTTTCAACTGTAACTTTATCTTTGTTCAAGAAAAACAATCACAGATCTCCCGAAAGAGTGCCCTTTTCTATGACACGTGTTTCGGCTCTTACCAAGCCTTTTTCAAATATGGGCATATTGTGTAAACATAACTTCCATTCATACGGAAATAAATTTGTAACTACAGAATACCATATGAATGGAAGTTATGTTTAAATGACATAAAGAAGAGCCAAATGTTAAACATCCAAAGGTTGGAAATATGTTCTCTTAGTATCACTCTCTATGCATTCTAAAGTTAGGGGAGGAAAATTTAAAACATTTCTACCACCTTTTTAAACCTTTTCAAAGCAGGGAGCAGCCAGCTGTCCTTTAAGGCCTAACTGCATGTTTCACGATATTTTGCCAAACAGAATTACTGTTATCGCCACTTGGTCCGAATTACTGTTATCGCCACTTGGTCCCGTGAAATTCGATTTTTTTAGAGTCCATTGGACTCCATTTGGATTTTAGGCAGATTTACTGCCAGTGGAATTATCGTGCAGTAAATCTGCTGATTTTTGGTGGTAAAGTGGAGGATTTACTTCTAGCAAAATCCTGGAGTTAAGTCTGCCACCTTTCCTGCGAAAATCAGCAGATTTACCACACAGTAATTTTGCCAGCGGTAAATCCACTAAAAATTATAATTTGGCGGTGGCGGAAAAGTGACAGTAACGGAATTACTGCCACTTTTTTCCATGACCGCCAAACTTGTAATGAGACCCATTTGCCATGAGGAACGGGTGAATGAAATGCAAAATCGAAAAATGAGGAAGGAAAGAAACCTGGTAGTTCCTTATGAACAACCTCTAGGAATATAGTTTTTACATTTTTCTGTAAGGGTAGGGAGGCAACTTTGATAATTACCTTTGATAATGTTTTACACGTGACCCACTGGTGACAGGCCGGAAGTTAAGCCAACTGAGAATTGTAGAGATGTGATGGAAAACTCTATAGGCCTGACGATGCCCTGGGGACCTGTGCATTAAGAAATCGGCCACCTCCACATAGGTGCTGTTGCACTTGCCGCAGTGTAGATTGGGAGCTATCAAAGAAAAAGCCATTCTGATGAGTCTTGCGCCAACCCGCCACTGGGGGAGCACTTCCCGCAAAGCTTTGGGATAAAGGAATTTACATCTGAAGACCGTGTTCCTCTTGGTCAATGGTGACATCTGGCTTCTTGGAATGACATGCACGTTTGTAACCTGTGGGATTGGGTAGGGGTAAGATCTACTTTACTTTAGATCTTGGCCTTCCCCAGAGAACATCCTACGGATTCCTAAACTCTTATTCTGGTTTCTAATTCAATGTACCAGGAAATGCTGAGTTTGATAGTCAAGTTGCTTTGGCATGATAGAATACTGCACATGTATTTGGCCTTGTTTGGCTTAATTGAAGGCACGATTGGCTACATAAAAAGTAACATTTTAGAAGCAGCAGATTGAGGGCAATGTTCTTGTTTGCATTTGTAAATTGCATATTTCAGGTAGACATTCGTTGCACTTGAACTTCATGTGGTGGTAGCACTTTAAGCAACTTCAACACTGGATTTGCATAGACGAGCCTTGGCGGCTCTCACTAGAGGCATGCAGGAAGGGTTACCTGGGACCAGCAGCGCAGGTACCTGGACACAGCCTTCCTGGAAGGGTTGTTTCTCATGAGCTCATCCTCTTTGCAGGGGACCTTGGAGAGCAGGAGTAGCACTTCCAGGGAGGTCTTATTGGCAAAGCCAGAGAACCTTTCTGCGTCAATCGACTCACTGAAGGCGCAGATGAAGCACTTGCCGTCAAGGAGTGTGACAATGATCCAGACCACAGGAGCGATCATTGCCCGCTGGATTACAGAGGTGCACATGTACCTATTGGAAGAGGTAAAGAAGATGCTGCATTACTAATCCATCAGAGCCACTGTGCGGATGAGAGCCTGGTGCATCCAGCTGCATGCTGCTATAGTCCCCAACCATGCAAAACCAACGCACGTCCAAGGAAATGATCATAACATGCATTGTACAGTACCAATGGTCTTTAATGTCTCCTGTTAACACAAACTGTGCTTTTTTCATCAACAAATATGAATTGAGCTATTTGAGGTTTTTTTTGGTAGTGCTCGTTGACAAAATTATTGTGTTGTATACTTAAGCAAAGGCGCATAAGGGTACCCTAGGGGAGAGGGAAGTCTCCTCCTTTAAACTCTGGTATCTTTGGGACACCAGGGGGTGTGGGGGACAATCTTTCTAATCTTCTCGTCTGGTGCAGTGTCTTGCAACAAAATCCAATGTTTTAGGCTTGAGGATGGGACTAGGAAAACCACTGGGGCTGTGGATCACCTTTCGTTCTGCAAATTTGCCTTTCGAGATGTCCAGCAAGGATCTCCCCTGTTCCCTTATTTATCCATGGCTTTCTTTGTTTCAGACCCCCAACAACCCCAGGGAACCCCATGCCTGGTGCTTAGAAGGTGACTCATACATAGACCCGGAGAAATTCCCCCATTATGTGCCAGGCCGTCCACTTTGCTCCTCGGATGCCTGCTTGGAAGCGGTCCCTAGGTGTAGATTCAGCTGGGTTGGAGGCTGGGCCTTCTCAGTTGCTGCCTCTTCACTGTGACATTCTCTGCCCTGCGAACTACGCAGCCTCTCTAATCATCACTCACCTCTTCTGACTCTTTCTGGCTAGTGTCCTGTCGAGTAGCGCCAAGATGCCCTTGTGGTGTACGTTACACTCTATAAATAAATAAACATCAACATAAAAAAACATAGTCTGAAGTGTTAAGTGTTCTCACGTAGAAGGATGTCTGTGGTGCGGGTCATAGAGAACCGGGTAGTTGTCCCTTGTACACTTTAGAGGGGACTCGCTGATAATATGGAAATGAAAGACATGTTTGGGAAGCAGAAGAGGTTTCATACACTTGCCTTGCCGGGTCACTGATCCGCTATCCCGCTATATGCGGAGCACAGAACACTGTTGCCGAGTGATTTCAGAAGAGACATTCATCAGTGGTCTGCTCTAATCGGGACTGCTGGTGTTCTCAAGAGCCGTCACAACACAAGTAATCCCTTTTTCACCTTCCGCTTTCCTGGAGGTGCTCCAGAATCTGCAGTGCACTCACGGCTGCTATGATGAAGAGTGTGAATCAAAGATGGTAGACCACACCAAAAATGATCTCCAACCCGGGAGCCACCTAAGGGCCCACCCACCAAATTACCCGAGTTGAGGAGTTTGTAGTCTCATGGTGAGTGCTGCAATCACAGATGGAATCGATGAAGCAATTTCTTAAGGAAATGTTTCCTACATGAACTCATTTTCAAAAAGGAGACTTGATCATAGAGGGTGATTTGAATGTAATAATGGACTAAAACAGGTAACATACCAATGTGCAACCTCCCCGCCATATTCCAACTTTGATTGAATCAACTGCAGATCTTGGTTTAATAGACAAATGGAGCTATTTGAACCTTTCTACTGGAGATTTCACTACTCTTATGTACACAAGAGTTCCTCTAGATTAGACTATTTTCTTATTTTGAGATCCATCACTTCCCAAATTTATTCGACTAGCAAGTATAATTCTGACCATTCCCTAATTTCCATGCCTCAAGTATCGTCAGTGCAAGCGGCACGGCCCTCTCGCCTCTGGAGAATACACAACTTGCTTTTAACTGAGTAGGCTGTAGACGCTGAGAGTGAATTAGTCTTAAACAGATACTTCACACAAACAACCTCCCTCAGAAGCCACAGGGAGTGTTATAGGAAGCATGCAAACCTGTTGTCAGGGGTACACTTATAACTCTGGCCTCAGCCAGAAACAAGATGAAAAATATGAAACAACAAACACTAGAAACTAAAAGCTATAACTTAGGAACCCAACACAAGGCCATAGGCTTGACCACAACACAGACTGCTGTCCATGGATAGATTAGAAGATTCATGGCTGGATGGGGCAGTTTATGGCCTTTGCAAACCTAAACAATGCCACTATGCAAACCCACTGAAATTGAATAATTTCCTGGCTTGCAAATTTAAAAAGCAATGGTCCCGTAATAGCTTTTTAGGTTTACAGAATAACCAAGATATTGAACATTGAACTGAGAAGGCCAAAACGGCAATTTTAATGAACTACTTTAATTTCCTTTTTACAGATTTATGACCACAACCTTGTGGGGTTAGAAACCTATCAATTTGTCTTACCTTTAACCTAATTATATCGCAAACCTAGACAGCCTGAACACGTCCACAGAAATGAGCCTTATAATCAAACATTTACCCCTAAAGAAAACACCAGGCCCTGATGTCTTCTCTAAGCTCTTGTACAATAACTGTTCACATATCCTATCATCCAAGAGGGTCTCTCTTTTTCTGAACTTTTTCCCAGGAGGAAAGGTTACCCCCATCATGGGAAAATCTTTGGTAAATTTACGAGGCAACCAAGATACAAACGTTTCACCCTTTTCCTCCAATCGCCCTACACAGGTGCTCAACTATGACACTTGTATGTTCTCTAAAGTGCAGACATCCAGGGTGGCATCTCTTTTGCCCAATTTGATATATGCATATCAATCTGGATGTGTCATTGGCAGGAGAACTCAAGACAACATTAGATGCCTAGACAACTTTATTGATCATGTGGGCAATACCGATCTCCCATTTGCATTAATTTCAGTAATTGCCAAAAAGGAATTTGACTACTTAGACTGGTCTTAAGTTCAAAAAGTGCTAGAGAAATTCGGATTTGGGCTCAGTTTTCAAAAGTGGGTTTTCTCTAATTAGAAATGCTCCTTAGCGGTGTTGAAGTTCAATGGAGTGTTATCCCATATGAGTTCCATGTTTAGGGACACCCAAAAAAGGTTGTCCACTATCCCCATTAATCTTCACTTTGACAATCGAGCCGTTAGCCCAACCGATTCAACAAGGCAAAAGAGTTCAAGGAATCCCTATCGGAAATGTAGATGTCATAAGCACGCATTGTTCGGGGATGATCTAATCTTTACTGTGATTCATTCTATCACAACCCTTCCATCACTAATCCGTGAACTCTCATCACTTCCATGCCATCACAAGCTTCACCACTATCCCCTCTAAATGTGAGCTATTGAACACTTCTGAGTCGAAAGCCTCAGTTGGCTCCTGACCAATCACCTTTGACTGCCCATGGGAGTGGTCCAAACTTAAACATCAGGCAGTATTTTTAACAATATCATTCCACTCTCTTTACCAACTCAACATACCTCGGGTACTGGCTTTCCTCTTTCAAGACATAGAAAGATAGAACAGGCTTTTGATTTCTTAGATGGAAGAGTGCACACAGTTAAGATGACTTTTCTTATTATTACACCTGAAACAATTATTTGACAGATTCAACAGAAAATCTTTAAATGTATATGGCAAAATGAAATCCCCAGGGTTTTAGTTAAACCAATTATGGCCTATGCAGAGAAGGGTGGTTTGGGAGACCCAGTTATTGCTTGATGCGCCTGGCAGCTAACCTCACATCCAGTCTCACATGTTAGACTGGAGGCTGTAAAATCAAAATAATAAATGGCTTGTAACTGAGCAATGTGGCCTTCCCAACAAATTTAACGACTTACTCAGGCTGTCTCCCGAATCACCATCCTTGGTTCAATGTACGCTTGAATTCACCCATACCACTATGCAACATTGGGACCTCGCTACTAAAAAGCGCCAGTCTCATGATTTCCATCCCCACTGTCACTATTTGCAATTCGAATGATTTCACTCCTGGCTGTGCATCTGGGTGGCTTACTTCCTGGACAGTGGGGGGACTGCAGTGACTAGTCCTTCGCTACAGACAGAGCCAACACCTTGACTTTGTTGACTGTAAACAAATATTTAATATCAAGAAAGTGGATAGATTTATGTACATTCACCTCTGCCACAGGATTAACCAGCGCTTAGGAATTTGAAGATCTATTTTTGGAAGTTCATATGAAAAAGAAAATGTCTCTACTATACTCAGCATCAGGTAGTTCTCGTCCTGTTGTGTAATGTTGAAGTGAAGGCTTGGGTATGGAGCTCTCAGAAGTGTCTTTGTCCAGTATTTGGAAGAGAGCAGTTAAGTGATCCATATGTACGCAAATCAAAATGCCTACATCCTCCTCTTCAGATTTTATCTTCCCCAAATTTGTCTCAACAGAATCGATCCCAATACACTGCCCTTTTGCTTTCTCTGTTTATTGGGACGTGGCGCCTTTCTGCATATCTGGTGGGAGTGCTGCATGATCGGGTCACATGGGACAGAGCCCTCTCTAATATCTGAACTATTAAACTGCAGTGATTCTTCCTAAGGAACCCAAGTGATCTTATTAGGCGATTTAGACAAAACAGACCACTACCCACTTTGGTGCAATTGACCAAAGCGCATTTTGTCAAACATGTTGGTGGCAGGTAAGCTGATGATGCCCCACCAATGGAAGAGCCCTTGCTCCCGCAATATCAATGAAAGGTGGTTCTGACATCGAACAACAATGGCTATGATCAGAATCTCTGCATCCACCATAATTAGATCCCCAAATATTTATAAGTGTGGTCTCCTATTTTGACTTATGTGGAAACGAACGACTATCTCCTTATGCATCATAAGCCAATGATTGCGCACTCATTCCCTTTTAAGTGCTGTATCATTCCTTTAGATGGCAACTGAATTGAGTGAGACACATTTAGGAAACATGGTGGGTTAACCCAGCCGAGATCATATAGACATTGTGATGGCCATGTCATGAATAAGCTATCTTTGTGATAAAATGTTATACTGTTCTCGCTCTTTCCAGTCTTAGATTGTTAGAGACCGGATGGCTTTTCAATTGTAACTGTCTGCAACTGCAGTAAAACCAACCCTGACATCATTGGCCCACCTAGCAGTAAATATAATGGCTTAAGAATTTGTTAAGCATTAATGTGAATATGGATATATTTCCCTTTTTCTTTTTTGTGTGGAACCTCCTGATTGCTACGTACTTCTTTTTTAAACAAATAGTTCCTAGATGTACTTGGCACTGTTCTTTATCATTGCAATGCAAAGCAATCATTTTAAAAGAATTGTTAAAAAGTTTACTTGGAAGGATGTCACCTTTTAAGACCCCTCAACCAGCTGCCACTGAAGGCTTGCGGTACCCGAAAGCTAGACAACATTCCTAATGCAGTTGACACATGGCAAACCCTTTGGCATCCATTGTTTCAAACAATAATGGGCACGTTGTCTTGACACTTTTACTGCCCTGCCATGACCCTTTTTCAATTGCCAGTTAACTGGAAAACAGATAAAAGGGTCCCTTGTACCACTGCCAGTGGTGAGGGTACAATTATGCAGAGTTGTGGTCAACACTGTTGGTTCCAAAGACCAGCCTCCCATCTCTGCTGACCATTTTTCAAGTAACATCACTGCTCTGGTGTTAGTGAGGGCTCTACTAAGAATCTTTTCAAGAGACGATTTCCCCAAAGAAGTGGATTCCAGCATTCCAACGTGTATATGTGACAGTGTGAAATGATGTGTATGTTCTTCTCATCCTACCACCCAAGACCAATGGTCTAGTCGATCAATTCAACAAGAGCCTAAAGACCATATGGGTGCTTTAGAGCATCAACATTGCCTCTTCCTATGCTTGCTGTTTGTCTTTAGGGATCTGCCACACAAAAGGAATGTGGTTAAGCCCCTATGGAGTTCTCCTTTGGCTATCTTACAAGGGAGCCCCTCTCCTTTGGGAAGGAGATATAGCATCTAATCCTCTGCAATCATGCATAAGATGGGCTGAAGTATGAGTGGAGGTATCCATACAAAAGATGGCCCACCTAATGCACAAGGCAAAGGATAGCCTGGAGGCAAGCCAGACTCTGATCAAAGAATGGATTGGAAATTAAAAACAGATCTGAATGCACCCTAGTAATCAATACTACTGAACATTCAGCATAAAATCCTCAAGTCATTGAGCATAAAAAAGCAAATTTTAATGCAGCAGCATCTTCTTCACATTTTGATAGGCAAACAATATTGGCCGATGCATTTTGGACAGTGAAAGGTCCTTCATCAGGGTAATGTATGTAAATAATATGGACAATGTACAGTCAGAGAACGGTAAACCCTTTGTAGAGGAGCAGCGGAATGCCTCTGAAGGAAGTAACGCCCCAGCCTTCCTATATGCTGCGAGCCAGAAATCGCGACATGCACGACACCAGTGATTGTGTCTATTCTGCGGAGACCCTTTCAGAAAAGGTATCCACTAAGAAAACCCTATCTGATGTATCCCCGTAGAGATGACAATCTCTTGGAGGAGATTCCCGAAGGAATATGAAGATGAAAGAAAGAGAGCTTGTGACGTCACGGGAGGAACGTGACACACTAAGAAGAGTGGTTAAAGAAGAGGATGTATAGATTTTATGGAATCTGATTACGAAAAAAAGAATTGAGTAAACTTTCATATGCAGAATGAAAATTGCACACGTGAAGAGCACTGCGAAAATGCAAGCCATTTAAAAACTGTGCAGATGCAGCAACACAAGTAGACTAAGTAATCATAAAGGCTGGCTATATGTAGTGAATAGACTGCCAGCGGTGCTGCCATTTTATAGAAGCTGGACATCGGCATCACATGTTTAGTAAGCTCAGACACACGAAGAAGGAAGGATCGGAAAGCTGTGTCACAGCAAAAGGAAGTTAAAAGCATGGAGAGGTCTGGAAGAGCTGTCTGGCTTGGTGTCAAAGGATGAAATAGCCAAGAACTGGTTATCGATCTGAAAAGAACAGTAACCATGAGACGCTGAATCAGCTTGTGTTAAGGTACAAAGAAAGAACACCATGAGTACCACGTTTATTAACTGAAGACAATTAAATGCTGCAAAATAGGCCAAAATACAGTCTCCTGTCACGTCTAAGGCCAAAAATAGAAGGTGGGCACGCTGCACTGGATTTAAGATAGCACGTGCCTGCACACCTTTTATTACCAGGACCAAGGATACTTTGCAAGGCCAAGGTCAAAGATAATCTGAATGACAGAAGGCATGAGCGATGAGAGATGTTGGGCTAATAGGGTGGGGAGACATGGTCAAAGTCCACCCACTGACACCTGGAATACCAGCTTACGTGCTGCTAGTGAGCCAAATGTTCCAGAAGGGTACAAGCATGCCAACCAATTGTAGAAGCCATATAATGAAGAGCCTTATAGTTTAAGACCCAATAGTATAGCGTGTACCTAATAGCTGATAAAGATGATTTGCCATGTAGTATGACATCACGTATGATGAATATTTGCTACATAAATGTTGTTTTTTATGAGATGTTTAGGAGAGAACACAAGCGAACGTCTGTTGATGTCCTTTGTAACTCCTTGTTTTAGACAATTGATAATAAAACAGTTGGAGGAGACTTTTTGCCAACGTCCTGAGTCGGTCTTATTTGGCGTCAGAGTTATTCTGCATCCCATCCATTCATGATGTGTTACTGATTTAAGGACCCGAGGGTTCACCTTGAATTGTACATAAATATACAATGGAAATATGGTTCTCATGATCAGAAGGCTAACTAGACAGTAAGGGCATGATGTCCTTGTGATGGAACCTACCAAGCCTAAGTCATTTAAAAAAAAAAAAAAGTGGACTCTCCCCCACAGTCTATAACCCGAGAGGTGAGGTAACCTACTTAGTGGACATAGGAACACCAAGGGATCTCAATAGAGTGTTCCATGTAAACACAGTCAAGAATTTCCTCATACGTGAGCAGTTCGCTTCCCAACTTGATGTTTCTGACCAGGGATTAGGGAAAAGTTACCCTTTCCCCAAGCTACTACAACGCAGATCCACAAATGGCTTGGTTGAAGGAGGCAAACCATAAAACTGGCATGAGGAAGCAGGTGGACTGCAGAATGTTTTGTGTCCAGTTTCGCTTGCTTTTCTCCCTGGATCCTGGTCTTACATTATGGTGCATGCGTGATGTAGACACTGGAGACTGTCTGTCAAAAACAAGAGTTGGAGGATATCAGATAAACTCTGAAACCACATCAAGGCTCATGCTGACAAGCTGTTAGATGTAAGGGTGACTGAGCCCCTCTCCGAAAGGTTGTGGTTCATTGGTAAATTGCAACACAGAAAAAAAGACAAATATTACCCAATGATAAAAGGGACTGTCCAGTCAAAGTTGTATAAGAATATCTACTTTATTATTATCACACCGGACAGTTCCAGCAAAACTACAAAATACAACCCACCTTGGAATGCAGAGGATAGACAGTTTCAAAGAAAGAAAAGGGATGCACTATGGAGCCTGACAGGCAGGTGGTCTGTATAGTAACTAATTGCAACAGTTCAAAGATTATTTGCTTCAGCACAAAGGGAGCAACAGGTCTTAAAATATCTATAGGGGGACAGAACCACAATGTACCTTGTGCTGTAGGTGTTCTTGGTGCTTGACAGGGTTGAGTAAGCTTCATTGCGCTTTGCAGGATTCTGCGACAGAGTTCAAGATGGAAGTCTGCTGCGGGCATCAGACGGCAAGGCAGTTCAGCGAGCAAAGCTGGACAAACTGTCTTGCCGACTGATGTCCGGCTGCAGGCTGTAGGATGGCCTATAAGGCTGCTTGGGGCCAGGAATCATTGGGCCTCATTACAAGGTTGCCGGTCCGGTAATAACGATACCGGTATGGGAGTACAGGCATCGTCTACCGAACCGGTGCATTACAAACCGTGATGCCGGTGCTACCGGAATCTGCAGGGACACTTTGTGACCGGGTAGCACCTTCCCAGATTGAGCACGGGCACGCGGCAGCCGTGCGAGTAACACTAACATGCTGCAAGGAAGTGCACATTACGACCGGCACAGACATGAACTTACCGGCATCCAGATGCCGGTAAGACTGGTTACCATGATGCCGGCAACACCGGCATGGAGCAGCAGTTAATAGCAATCTGCTGTGTTGAAACCTGCCGCAGGTGCACACAATCAGCACAGGTGGAGGCAATGGAGTCTGGCACAGCACAAAAGGAGCACACCCACACACCACACCCCTTCCAAACCCAAAATGCTACCATTAGCAGTTGCAATACTGGGGCTGGAGGACATGCCTGCACTGCTACTACTCCAGCAGGCATTGATCCAGGGAATGCAGCGGAGGAGAAGGTGGGTCAGACAGGGCCAGCACATACCACCAATACAGGCAGTTTTACCCTGCAGGCAGCTACCAATCCCTCGCCTAAGGGCCAGTCCATTTGACCTAACCCCTGCGCAGATCCACACCGTGTACCACCTGGACAGGGACACCATATGCACAATAGTGAACCTCATCCATGATGACCTGGTAAACCTCATCAACATATGGGCAGGCATCCCCCCTGCTGAAGGTAGTGTCTGTGCTGCACTTCCTTGCCACAGGCACCTACCAGCACACAGTGGGGCAGCTGCATGGCATCTCACAACCATGTTTCTCCCGTGTGCTCAACCAGGTGCTAGATGTCCTCCTGAAACATGGAAGGGACCACATATATTTACCACAGACTGTGGAGGAGGAGAATGCTTCTAAAATAGCATTCTATGCACTGGAAGGCATGCCAAAAGTAATCAGTGTCATCGACAGCACCCATATGGAGCTGGTAGTCTGGCATGCCGTGGAGGTAGTGTACCGCAACAGGAAGCTCTACTATTCCCTGAATGTCCAGATAGTGTGCGATGCAAGCAAAATAATTACTCATTGCTGTGCAAGATTCCCGGGATCCACACATGATGCCATGGTGCTGCGCAACTTCATGCTTCCCCGCTACATGGCATGATGCGCTGCACAACATACCTGGCTGCTCGCTAAGTCCAACGACAGGGTAATGAGGGGTGTTGTTCTGGGCGGGCATCACAAGCATAGGAAACCTGTCTGCTGGCTGGGGTATAAGGGGTGTTGTTCTGGGGGGGACCACAAGCATAGGCAATCTGTCTGCTGGCTGGGGTATGTGGGGTGTTGTCCTGGGGGAGGGAAGTCCACAGCAACCTGGAGGCACAAAATGTGACCCCAATTACCTCAACAGAATGTTGGACACAACCAATGGATGCAGATGTGGCATGCCTACACAGCTGTGCGTAAATGTAATCAACATACACAGCGCCCACGCCAGCACATGCACCTGGAACACCATCATACATGAACCACGGGTACCACGATGCACCTCCCTGTAGACACAATGCATGAAATACATGAGCGCAGAAAAGTACTTCACGGGGCATGTAGCCGTGCCTGAGCCAAATCCAACTGCCACACATGGGAATTCCTGTCACTGCACCCACCCCACAGGTACACCGCAGACCAGTTTACCAGCCCAGGCACCTTAAGGGACACTCCCAAATGCAATGGTACAAGCAAGGCAACTATTGTAATCATCAATCATTTACCACCACAAACATATGAGCGAGTAGTGCAGGACCCATCCATACTACCTCAGCTCCACATGCCAGTACACACCCAGCCCCTGCACAGTAATGTTTGCCTTCACTGGCGGACCATACCACCAATGCCATTGTGCCTTGGTCAAATGGGGGAGGGCGTTGATGGACAAGTACATGGTGACATCAAGTAGTCGAAAGCATGTATAGCAAACCATTGTGTATCATGAAGCACATCAGGCAAATGTGTCAGACATTTGGCTTGTTGAAGGCCCGTTTTCGCTGCCTCAGCAGGTCGGGTGGGGCACTCATATACAGGCCTGAGAAGGTGGGCAAGATAGTGTTGGCATGTGCCATGCTGCACAAAATGTGCTTCCGGTGCAACGCACCCCTGGCCCCCGACACAGACCTGATTCCACCAGAAGATGAGGAGGATGATGGTGAAGATGCTGCATATCAGCAGCGGCAAAATGTGAATGAAGGACGTGTTGTACGCCAAACTTTGATTGCACAATACTTCTGATGGACTGGGTAACACAAGGCACTGGGAATGGGGAACACTGGGCACTGTTAAGAAATAAATTGACACACACTCAAAAAGCAATGTCCAGCCAAGATACAATACCTTAGACAGAGGGAGATACCGAATCCAGCGGACCCTCCAGCAGCTCCAGAACCGGTAGCCAGCCAGCACACAGCCCGCCCTTCCCTATTGTGAATTTTGTGGGAGTTTCTGTAGAGATTGATTGAAAAAGAGGTCATATTTGATCTCTTTTTGGTCATTTAGTCTTTGGACGAGTGGGAGAAGGTGGCTGTTGGGATAACTGTGATAAAGCGTGTAAAGCATTTTACTAAACAGAGGGCAGAAAGTTGTTCACTCTCCTAAGCCAGCCCCCTACTTTGGAATAGCCGCCCCCTCCCCCTGCACCTTGAGCAGGATCTTCTCATATTTTGTAAGCTTCTTAAGACCTTCCTCTTTTCCTTCTCCTTCCCTTCCTCTCTCCTCTGCTAATCCGACAGTTGCTAAATCAATGTCCTGGCCCTTATGCATCCTCGGGTGCCCTGACCTCCCACACCAATTCTGCCCAGCTCTTGCATCTGCACACCCTCCGCTCTGGAGGTTCGCAATTACACCTCCCGCGGCCCCAGTCTGTGTAGCACTCAACATTCCTAGCACTTTATCTGTGGCTCACCCATGAGCTTATACTCCCCAGCACTTACCCCCTCTTCCCTCAAGGCATAGTAGGCCCGTCCCTCCCCCCTTTTCCCTCCACTGCTCTTAAATATTGTGTTGTAATGTAGTCCCACCCTTGCTCCCCCCCTGCCCTTTGGGCTCTTTGAAACAGTATGTTCTTATTGTGTAAGCGCCTAACAAGCAAACAATAAATACATTAAATAAATAAATGAATAAATAAAGTATGTGAGCCGATTAAAAATGGAGCTGACACCTCCTCATCTAAGAATGTTGATGTGATCATAGGCTTGATGATGAAGATGCTGTGGATCATACAGTGAACAAGGATGATGTTATTTGGGGTCCTAGAGGAGAGCCGCCAAGCAATGGACAGGAACAGTGCATGGAAGAGGTGGAACGGGTCCAGTAGCATGGAGTCATTGAGGATCTCCCACAAATGAAGAGGGAGGAGGCACTGAGCAGTTCAGTGCTTGATCGATGGGATGACTGTGGGGCAGGAGGTGGTGGTGGCAGCAATTGAGGATCAGGTGTGGTGGGAAAATGAAGCACTACAGGAGAAAGAAGCCTTTGGAGTGGATGCGTGACAAGAGGAGGAGATGGGTGGACATAATGTGAATGGAGAGAAGGAGGTGTAAACACAAGCAGTCCTATGCTAGCTACAGGAGGAGGAGATTGCAGGACAGGATGAGACGCAGGAGACCGAATATGAAGAAGCAGATTTGGGACAGAAGGAGGAGTTTAAAGCAGTGAATGTAGGACAGGAGACGGGGCAGCAGGAGATATAGCATAAGAAAGTGGATGCATGGCAGCTGGAGTGGGGCTATCAGTGAGTATAACAGAAGGAGGAAGGTCAGAGGAGGAGGAACAACAGGCAAAATACAAGAAAGCAAATGAGGGTCAGGAGGAGATGGAGGTGCAGCAAGAGGTGGGACATGAGGAGGCGGGTGCAGAGTAGGGCCAGGAAGATGAGAACAGGGTCTCTGTAACAACACCCCCGGACAAATGTCCCTGCTTGTACTCAAAATTCTTCAACCAGTCTTGGTGGTTCCTTGATGGTCCTTTGCGGACGCCTCTGTGGCTCTTGGACAGGGCCACCATCGGGACTGTTGGGCGGTTCCATCTGATGTCGAGCTGGAGGCTCTGGAGGAATCCACAAATCGTCTCTGGCATAATGATACACAGGATCAGGCTCAGGAGGTGGAGGCCTCTCCTCTTCTCCCCTGCTGGCATGCTTGAATCATGAGCTGTTTCTGGTTATCTTCTTTTCGGCATTTGCGGCAGTTATCATTGTCCCTTTGATGGCAGTGACTTGAAGAGGCTTCAGGGTAAATTGTGAGTCCGTTTTCTTGCTCATGGTTTGTTGGACCCAGACTTCATCTCCTATGTGGAATTCTTTCAGTCTGGCTCCTCTCCTTTCATCTGTCTCTATCCGTGTCATTTCCTTACGCTCAGTGTCTCTCCTTATGACTTCTTGGTCTGCTTTGGGCTGGCTTGCTGGGTTCCTGACAATTCTGGTGAGGCCTGTTACTTCATCATTGGTTCCGCAGGGGTGCTGTTCGTGACCTCATGGGGTGTGTTGTGGTAGTCCCTTAGCATTCGACAGAGTACCTGGTGTGGATCAGTGCCTTCAACACAGGTCCTTTGCAGAGTCTTCTTGATCGAAGCCATAAATCTTTCTGCCATCCCGTTGGCTTGGGGCCAGCGTGGTGTGATCTTTTGATGGCTGAACCCCATGTGTTTTGCGAACACCCCGAACTCATGGCCGCTGAAGGGTGGACCATTGTCTGATTTAATGGTATCTGGGATTCCCAATTCGCTTATGACCTCATCCAAAATGGCTGCTACCTGGGCAAACGCTGTGGATTTTGCCCTCTTTACAATCGGGAACCTGGAGTGTTCGTCAATGAAGAGTAACAGGTACTCGCCAGACTCAAGGGGCCTGTAGAAGTCTACCGCAACTCTCTCCCAAGGGTGATCTGGAATCTGTGTTGGTCGGAGCAGGATCAAAGGTTCGGCTCTGGCCGTACATTGACAAGCTACACAGTCTTTAGCCACCGGTCTACCATAACATCCAGACCTGACATCTGAGTTGTCTTTTGGTATTGTCTGCCCCACGGTGGCCTTCATAGGCTGTCTTGATGACCTCCGAGCGGAGGGTCACCGGGATAACCAGTCGGCACCCTCTCAGAAGGATCATTTTGTCCTGTACGGCTAGCTCTGTGTGCACCATGGCTATCCTTTCAAGTTCATCCTTGCAAACGCCTGGATGTCTGAGCACGGCACGGCGATAGTCCTTCCATCTGTTGTTTTCGGTAAGGCTAATCACCAAGGCCATGGAAGGGTCTGCCACTGAGGCAGGTGCCACGGTCTTGAGCGAGATGGAAGTAGGTAGCGCATTGGACGTGATGTAACTGGTGTATTCAGTGTCCCCAGGTCTGGGGACGGGCTTGCCGGCTGGGTGTCTCGATAAGTAGTCCACCGGGTTGATCTCGCCTCCCGGCCAATGAATGATCTCAAAATCGTACTCCTGGAGTCTGATGCCCCATCACTTAATCTTTGTCCTGGCGTTCCCAAAGAATGACAACAGAGCCTGGTAGTACGTGATGAGGTTGAACTTCTTCCCTATCACAAAGTGGGGGAATTGTTTGCATGCCCACACAGCCGCCAGGCTCTCCTTCTCGGCTTGCGAATAGGCTGATTCTGGGGGGGCCATTGCTCTGCTGGCATATGCCACGATGTGTCTTGGGTGAGCATCTATTCCGCTGGTCTGTGCCAAGATGGCTCCTAGCCCCACTGGGCTTGCGTCCACCACAATCTCTGTATGCCAGTCTGTGTCGAAGTAGGCGAGTCTCCTGGCTTCCGCCAACGCATGTTTGATAGTATCAAATTCTGATTGCCACTCATTGGACCATGTGAATGGGACCTCCTTCTGTAGTAACCGCCGTAGCGGCTCTGTGATGGTGGCAAAGTGGGGGATATATCTGGCGCAGTAGTCCGCCATCCCCAAGAATGATCTCACGTCCCCTACTTGGCTCGGTTCCTGCAGGTTGAATATGGTGGAAACTTTATCAGGGTCTGGCGTCATTCCCTCACCTAAAAAGATATGTCTGAAAAACTTGAGTTTGGATTTGCTGAAACTGCACTTTTCCAAATTGAGCATCAGTCCTGCCTCTTGAACGGCGGCGTAGGTTGCACGTAGGGCCGTATCATGCTCTTCTCGTGACTTCCCAATCATGAGAATATCATCACTGTAGTTGATTGTCCCTCTAATCGGTCTGATGACCTGCCTGATGGCTTCATGGAAGATTTCGGCCGCCGTGAAATGCCAAAGTTCAGCCGTTTGTAGCGGAAGAGCCCGTCATGGGTGGCAAAGGTGGTGATACCTCTGGACTCAGGGTGAAGTTCCATTTGCTGGTTACCTTGGTTGAGGTCGAGCTTGAAAAAGAGGACGGCTTTGTTAAATTGGACAATCATGTCCTCTATTCTTGGCCCGGGATGTCGTTCTCGCTGGATGGCAGTGTTGGCCATTCTCATGTCCACGCAGAGTCTTAGGCGACCTCCTTCTTTCGACACAATGACGAGTGGTGAGACCCATGGGGTTGTGCCTGTGGCAGCTTCAATGATGTTGTCCTTTAGGAGTTGGTTGAGTTCATTGGATATGGCAGCTTGTAGGTGAAAGCCGACTCTATGTGAGTGTTGAGGGACAGGGCCGACAGACAGGTCGATGTGTAATTTGACAGGAAGGACATTTCATTTTGCCTAGCCCTTTGCATAGGAGTGTGAATTCCTCCAGAATGTTGCTGATTGATTGTTCTCCATGTTGCAGATCCGTTCTTTCATTTCAAGGCATGGGGGTCGTCGAGAGGATGGTGTCGCTTTCTTGGACATGAATGCCAATTAGACCTAGACATGAGGCCGTCCTGTAGCTCAAAAGGCACCTTCCCTTGGTTGCACTCTGGATCACGTGGATGACCGTTATCGTGACCTGACCTCGATGGTTGAGCCGACGCTTGAAAGATCCTATGGAATGTAGCGGGATGTCAGCTCCCCATTGAAAAATCTTGGAAGTTGTTTGTATTAGTGTTGGCCTGTCCTGGACCTGTTGAAATTCTTTCTCCTCCATGATATTCACGGTGGCCCCTGAATCAATAAGTAAGAAAAACTGTTTTCCACATATTTCTATTGGTATCTGGGGTGCTTCTCTGGCTTCTCTGTCATCCATAATGAGGTTCACATATTCATCTTGTGGTCATATTGTTCACTCTCATGTTCTTGGCCATCGGGTGCCATGGTGTAGTATCCTTGACATGATGGCAGTGGTCCATCATATTCATCACAAATTTGTGGGTCCAGATCTTGCACCTCAAGCTCTTGTGGTTCATCATCCGGGTAGAGTTCTTCGACAACTCTCACATACCTTCTCGACCCTTGTTGGTATGGGCGCATCTGGTAAGTCTGGTTCTGCGATGTCCTTTGGTATGACCTGTACTGTGGTGTTGTGGGTGCTCGTGGCATGGGAAACAGCCTGCCTTCCCTGCAGACTGACCAGAAGTGTCCTTCTCTCCCACAATTTCCACATTTCTGGGTGAGTGCAGGGCATGTACCTGCGTGGGGAAAGGCCATCCCACAGCGGTAGCACTGTCGTTGCATCCGTGGGGTTGTCGGGTAGCTAGACCCATTGCCTCTTTCTCCCCCTCATGTGGCGTTCATGTGAATTGCTGCTACTATGTCACCTCTGTCTTGCTTGGGCATGGTGTTGCTGGACATTTGAGTTGCTTGTATGTTTACTCTTTCCAGGATCCTGGCCATTTCGCTGACCTCTTCGATGGTGAGAGGTTTCTTGAGCAGTTGTTTCTTGAGTGTTGGTGAGATACACCCTTCAATCACTCATAGACGAATGGCCTCATCTAAGGAGAACACATGGAACTGGCAGTGTGCTCCTTTGATTTGTAGTCGGGTGATGAACTCACTCACAGTTTCATTTACTCTTTGGGTGCATTGATTAAACCTGTATCTTTCATAGTCTCTGTTAAACTCTATGACAAGCCTCTTGTTAAGGGCTGTGAGTAGTGACGTGAAATCAGGGTGTTCAGCCACTGGTATGGTTTTAATTAGCGTTTTGACTTCATTGCCAACTGTGTTAAGAAACATGCTGCGCAGTCTTGGGGAGGTTTCTTCGCCTGCTGCTGCAATGAAATTATTGAAGTCCTCTAGCCATTCTACCCACCGGGGGCCTTTCTCAGCTTGCGGGGTCATAGAGAATGGCAGAGGCATTCGCCATGCGGTGGCAGTCGACTTTGTTGCAAGTGTTAAGAGGTGCCGGGGCTTGCATGCCTTGATTGGGGGGCAAACTCATGTTGACAGCGGGCTGAGTTGGTTAAGCCTCTCACAATTGGTGGCTGCACTGTGCAGGGCTGAGTTGGTTAAGCCTCTCACAATTGGTGGCTGCACTGTGGAACAGGTATTGCTGGGGTGTGGCACAGTCCTTGTCGTGCCGAGCAGCAAGTCTCAGGAAGGAGTAGGCTTGTCCGTGTGGTGACATGCTGGTGGTGTGGGGGGAGCAGGCTCCTTTCTACCAATGTTCTATTAATTTTATTTGTGTCCCCTTTTCTTTCTCTTTTTTCTTTTTTCTTTTTGAGGAGGTGGTGTACCTCTGTGGGTTTCCCTTTGGGGCCCACGTGCGTGTGGAGAGGAGGCTCAATGAAGGGGGTTCGGTGGGGAAGGGGCGTCACCCACTTGGTGTTTCCACGTGGCCACGTGGGAATCAGGAACTCCGGCTGCTGGCGGGATGCCGCATGGCAATGGGACAGCACGTGTCTCCTTCAGCGCCGTCCAGCTCGTGGATGGGGGACAGCTTTGTTGGGCAGCAGGAGGAGGAGGAACGCGGGGCCTGGGATCAGGTCTGCCACTGGACCGGTCGGCTTTGGACGAATAGCAGGGGAGTACTGGATGAAGGCGGGGCCCGGGATTGGGTGCGCCGGAGGACGGGCTATCAAGCTACTGCGCAGCGGGATCGCCTGTCCTTCACAGGAGGAGGAACATGGTGCACAAGGAGTAAGCCTCGTTGCCATTTGTTGGCCATTGCGGCCCTTGTAAAGAAAAGGACACACACCAGCAGGTGGAATCAACATCTACTTTATTCAGCTACATAAATGGAAGTGGAAGTTCTCGTTCTCCCCTCCCTCCTTCTACGTCACGAACCACGTGACTTCCTCCTCGAGGCCCCGTCTCTGTCTTAAAGAGACAGGGGCTCTATAACAGGGGCAAGGCCGGCCAAAGGAAGAGACAAAGGACAGGGAACTTCCACATAAATGTCAAACATGTGCTCCTTCTGGGTTTGGCAGTACTTCCCTGTGCATTAGGAGAAGACACAGAGAAGTGTACAGTAGTGCACAAGCTCTGCCACACGAGTGTGAGGTGGGGCAAGAAGAGTGTTATGCATGGGGCATGGCTGCAATGTATCAACACATTTAGCAGTGTTACAAAGCAACCTCTAAGACTCACGTGAAATCAGCTGTCCCTGCCTCAGCCTCCACAGTGGTGTAGATGAAGCATCAGCAGCACGTATGGAGATGCTAACTGTTCCCTACCTTATTATAACACACAGCAACACGAAAAGCGTTCTCAGCCACAACCAGTGGCACCAGTCACACATGTCAGGTTTGTGCTGGATCCACACTCATCTAATGAAATGCGTGGTGGTGCCTCCTTAATAGGCAACTGGTATGATTGCCTGCTCCAAAATGCAGTTACACTGCCTGCATTGCGGGGTGGTGATCACCCAGCAGAGCTCTCGGGCAGTGCATTTCAAGATGTTGTGTATATTTATTTGGATGCCCATCATCCCACCAATCCCAATGAAGTGAGCAAAGAGGAAGCAGAGACTGGCAGCAGTGTTTCTATATAAACAAGCATTGGCAAAGGCAACAGCGTTGGTTGTTGTTCAGGCCTGAGATAGGCATTGGCAAGGCACCTGACCATAATATTGGAAAACATTGGGATTACCTTGCCATATAATAGCAAATGCCTACCTAATACCTATACACAAGCCAAACCCACTGGCTTTATCAATGTTGGTTTTAGGACTTTAGTGCGAGGAACAGATACAAATCAAGTGGTTGAAGGCACACTTGGCTAACACTTTAATTACAACAGTAGCACATTTATAGCTGCAACTAAGCCATTAACTTTCAGAAGACTGCTTAGAAATACCACTGACTGGCAACACAATGTTAGATGTTACTGGTTGGTCAAGATAGATCCAGCTGATCCCAAGAGGATGCGTTTTGGGTGTAGAGGGGAAGGTAGTGGGTGAGAATTAACATGGCCACAGGCAGTCAATGGAATGGAAAAGGCAAACAGCAACCACTAGCTCTGTGTCCCTCCTCACGTGTCATCTCCCTTCTGTTTTTACTGCAGTGCAATAAATAATGTTGGCTTATTGGTGGCACTGAGGTACCACTCATGAGCCAAAACTAAAAATGGGAAAGAAGTAGCTGTCATGTATTAGGCAGACCAGAAACATGTATGCAGATGCAGCTATTATACATCAGGGAGAACAAGAGAAACGTTTGTGTTACAGCTATTGTGTAGCACTGAACCTAAGGAATGAACTGCTATTGCACAGGAAGGAAACCTGTAGCAATATTTGAGGCTGCAACCAACTATTGTGTGCAGGGAGACTATCGTGTGTGGGGGAGATCCACACAGCTGCAGCTATGGGATAACTGGAAGAACCCCACAAATGTTTTTGTTTGTCTCTCTCTTGTAGAAGGGAGAACCCCAAAGGTTGTCATGTTGGCGGTCTCATGAAGCAGCGAGACTTTTTGCAGCTCTCGTGTACAAGCGAAAGCACACAAAATAGTTAATGTTTGGGGAGCTCGTGCATCAGGGCGAACACAACAAATATTTACATTTCTATCTCTCCTGTAGATGCAGGACCCGAGGAGAACTTCTCATGTAAGGGCTTTCATGCAGCAGGAAGAAGAACACAGGGCATTGTCATGTTTGTGACTCTTGTGTAGCAGGGAGAACCCAGCAGCTTCCCGTGTTTGGAGCGGGGAGAGCCAGCGCAATTATTCTGGTTGCTACTCTAAAGCAGCCCAGAGAACCTGATGAACCCCCCACCCCCTGTTAGCAGCAGCTCCATTGGAGCCTGAAAAACCCCAAAAATATGAATGTGTGTGCCTCTAATGCAGCAGCGTTACAAGAAACATTTCTCACATTGCGGGCGTTGTGTAGCAAGGGGAGCTCAACATTTCGCATGTTCAAGACTTTCAGACATCATGGAACCCCCCCCCCCCCCAAAATGAATATGTGGGTGGCTTTTGTGCAGAAGTGAGAACATGAAAAATGCTCATGTTTGTTAATCTTGTGAAGCAAGGAAAAACAGATCAAATTCCCATGTTTGCAGCTTTCATGCATCAGGGACACACCAAAGTATTGTAATGTTTTCAGGTTTCATGTAGCAGGGAGCAGCTGAAAAATACGGATGTGTTCACCTGTCCTGCATCGGGAGAATCTGCAAAGATGCTCATGTTTCTGGCTTCATGTAGCAGGCACCCTTGAAAAGGTCTAGTTTGCGATTCTTGGCTAGTATGTGCGGCTCTTTGTAGCAGGGAGAGCCCCGAAATTGCTCATATTTGCAGATCTCATGTAGCAGAGTGAACCCAAACATTTCTCATGTTTGCAACTCTTGTGTAACGCAGATAACCAGGAAACAAACCCATGTTGGCTACTTTCATGCAGCAGAAAAAATGCAAATAATCCCCCTGTTTGCTGCTCTCATGTAGAAGGAAGAGCCCCAAAAATGATCATGTTCATGCTCACAGCTCCTGTGCAGCTGTGAGAACATGAAGAAGTCTCCAGGGTTCTCCTTAGCCTGCGGGAAGGTGGATCTCCTCTGTGCATTCCGGAAGTTTTAAAATAGCAGGTGCATGATTCAAAACAGTAGTAGCAAAACAGGAAGTACCCCCAACAGACCGTACTGAATACCTACGCACACACGCTAGAGGTTACACCTTGTGGAAATGCTCAGTGCACCACCAAGAAGCCTTCTAAATTACCCACGACAGCCTCACGTCGGGGGCCTTTGAAGGAAGTCTGAGGCTCAATGGAAGTATGAGGGGGAAAGACTACTTCAGGGATTGACCAGCTTGCGGAGGAGGTAGTCCACGCCACCCTTAGAACATGTGCTCAACCACTGGAGCAGAGCATAGTCTATTTCCCATCTGCAACAAGTGCAAGGCCACCAAACGTGAGTAAGACGCCCGCTTGCTACCCAAAGTCACTCACTTCCTCATCATGTTAGATGTACCCCCACAGTTCCCCTGGCGTGGAAGCAGTGAGCTTCACCAGAGCAGAGGCCACGACCCCAACACAGGAAAGAGGTCGACTCATACGCAGACTCTCGTGGAGTCAATCACACTTGGATTGCACCATGCTGGCCTCAAGCTAATGCAACAGTCTCAGGCTCACTTGGAGTCAATCACACTTGGATTGCACCATGATGGCCTCAAGCTAATGCATCAGTCTCAGACTCACATGGAGTCAATCACACTTGGATTGCACCATGCTGGCCTTAAACTAATGCAACAGTCTCAGATTCAAATGAGTCAATCACACTTGGATTGCACCAACCCGGCCTCAAGCCAATGCAACAGTCTCAGACTCACGTGGAGTCAATCACACTTGGACTGTACCATGCTGCCCTCAAGCTAATGCAACAGTCTCAGACTCACGTGGAGTCAATCACACTTGGATTGCACCATGCTGGCCTCAAGCTAATGCAACAGACTCAGACTCACGTGGAGTCAACCACACTTGGATTGCACCATGCTGGCCTCAAGCTAATGCAACAGTCTCAGACTCACGTGGAGTCAATCACACTTGGACTGCACCATGCTGCCCTCAAGCTAATGCAACAGTCTCAGACTCACGTGGAGTCAATCACACTTGGATTGCACCATGCTGGCCTCAAGCTAATGCAACAGTCTAAGACTCACGTGGAGTCAATCACACTTGGATTGCACCATGCTGGCCTCAAGCTAATGCAACAGACTCAGACTCACGTGGAGTCAACCACACTTGGATTGCACCATGCTGGCCTCAAGCTAATGCAACAGTCTCAGACTCACGTGGAGTCAATCACACTTGGACTGCACCATGCTGCCCTCAAGCTAATGCAACAGTCTCAGACTCACGTGGAGTCAATCACACTTGGATTGCACCATGCTGGCCTCAAGCTAAAGCAACAGTCTCAGACTCACGTGGAGTCAATCACACTTGGATTGCACCATGCTGGCCTCAAGCTAAAGCAACAGTCCCCCTTCCACAGGAAAAAGGTCAACTCACACTCGGACTCACGTGGAGTCAATCACACTTGGATTGCACCATACTGGTCTCTCACACTCACGTGGAGTCAATCACACTTGGATTGCACCATGCTGGCCTCAAGCTAATGCAACAGACTCAGACTCACGTAGAGTCAATCACACTTGGATTGCACCATACTGGTCTCTCACACTCACGTGGAGTCAATCACACTTGGATTGCAGCATGCTGGCCTCAAGCTAATGGAGTCGTCTCAGCATTTCACGAGGACCCAAAACAAAACTATACAATGAACACACACAACCCCCCAAAGATTCTGAACTGTAGGTACCCTTATTTCTGAGACTATATCAAATGACAGCCCTTGCATGCACAGGGTGGGGCCTGGCCAGGTTCCTTGCATCACGAGTAACCCCCTCAAGCATTATTATTAATAGGATTAGGGTATTTATTGATCGGGGCCTATTTTTGGGAAGCAAAGGAGCGCTTTACAAGTCATATGGGAAGCACACAGGGAGGGAAAGCAGAGACACATTGGAGCTAGCAGTGGAGGCGGGAGGGGGGATGGGAGGGTGGCAGGAAGGGATCTACAAGCAACTAGGGGAGAAAAAACGGGGGAGCAGAGCGCCCAGCAGCAGGTTAGGTGGGGAGTGTGTGTGGCCCGAGGTGTTAGGTTTGACCCATACCACCCACCTGCTTATTAACCCCAAACAAAGCCATGGATGGAGACACTGCAGCAAGCAGGAGAGGAAACAAGGCCCAAGACGTGCTAAATAAACTGTCAGACAAACCAGCACCCCGTTTAAGACAGTCCCACTACCCCCCCCCCAACTCCTAAATGATTGGCACCCTTTACTGACAAGACACAGAAACCGAAGACACGTCGGGCTACCCCAAGACCAGCGTAATAGGCGCGCCCTCTGGGTGTGGACTCCTTTGATGATCAGAGTCATATGGCGACCCCCCTGTGAGCGAGAGTCTACATTACCTCAGGCCGAACTGCATGCCCAGGTGTTGACGCAACTTATGGACCCACTCCCGAGCAGCACTGTGAGGCAGGAACTGAGCTCACCACTCCACGTGTCCACCCTATACTACTAAGGCAACAAAAAGCCTGAAAACAGTAGTGACATCGATTGACAGTGCTTGGATGTGAACTCCAGGAGCTTTGCCTCCCTGCTCAATAACACTATTAGAATCCAACCAATTGAGAGAGGTAAGGGAGAGGCATGGCGGTGAAGAGCCAAGGACGTCATTTAGGGGTCGCCAGGGGTCACATCTGCGACCCCTGAGGTCTCCCTTGCTACCCTTGTGGTCTCCCTTGCTAGCCCTAAAAAAATAAATTAAAAAAACACCTTTTTATTTCTTATTTTTTTATTAAATTGAGGCTCCTAGGCTGTGGCCAGCAGCATGTGGCTCTTTGTTTCTGGAGTGGCTGGTTTTTTGATAGCTATAGCCGGTAAGATAGCTCAGTGGGTTGAGCGCTCACTGCTGCAATGTGTGTGTGTGATCTCTGGGTTCAACTCCTGGCAAGGTCAACTCAGCCTTTCATCCTGCTGACGTTGATAAGAGTACCAACACAGGTTGGGTAATATTGCATGTATATCTGTTCTATATGAAGCACTTAAGCGTAAGTGCTAATTAACACATCATTATTGTTTGGCCTTGGAAGTCTGCTTGCATTCGCAGTAATTTGGTAATATGGGTCTATATCGGCTGATATTAATGATACATATGGTGATCCATTCTTGTATACATGTATATCACTGCTTTGTGATGCCACTTCCTGTTTTGTCAAGGGATGAAAGGTCGTGTTCCATTGCTTCCCGTGAAGCCACTTTGGAGAGGGGCCAAATGGCATGACTTCCTGTGATGTCATCAGAGGTCAAGGGGCATGTGATGTCGCTTCCACTACCCCAGGCATTTTGGTGAAATGACATCCCTGTGTGGAGGCTCTGCTGCTGGGAGAGTATCATTAGTGGCAGAGAGGAAGGCACAAGCCAGGGGTCAAGCAGCGCAATGGCTCCCCATACATTCATATATGTAGTGTATAGACCCTTAAAAGTACGGCATGCTTACTGCAGATGGTAACGATATTACCATTTGACAGTGGGCCTCATTATAAGTTGGGCGGTGCAGTAAAACTCAGCAGTAATGCGGTGGTAATTTGGTTACTGATGCATTACTGCACCACCCAACTATGAGCTTGGCAGAGCGGTGGCGGATTCACCTCCAGCTAAGAGTTGGAGGTAAATCTGCCACCTTTCCGCCAAAAACAAGCAATTTCAGCAGAATTACCAACAGCAGAATTACCGCCTGTGGTAATACTGCCAAAATCCCCCATAGAGTCCTATGGTCTCTAATAAAGGGGGACTAATGCCACCTGCCACCACTTGTAATACCGCTGGACCAAGTGGCGGTAACAGTATTTCCATTTAGTGGTATCTCGGGCAGATTTACCACCGAGATACCACCAAACTTGCAATGAGGCCCACTTCCAAAGGAAATATTGCCGAACTTGTAATCATGCCCTTTACTTTAAAAAGGATTTGCACTAGAACAAATCGGGAGGTGCCCTGACCATCTCAGATTTGCTCCTTCTATCTCGTATCTTAGTCACAAACCCCAAAACTGGAGCAAATGCAGAGCTGCCCGGAGCGTCGCAGAGATGTCCTTGAGCAAATCGCTGTGACTCCCATTTTCACGGGAGCATCTCAAAGCAGCTCCAGATCAGCTGCAGTGTCAGGCTTTGCGGATAAGCCTTAAGGAGCAAGGTAACGGGAGCAAAGCTTGAACGCTCAAGCCATCTCCTCATTTGCTTGAGAGCAAATGTTAGCGAATAGCGCCCCGAGTTTGGCCAGTAGTGATTGTGGCTTATATTCGATAGTGTTGATATGACTTAGTGTGACTGAACCCCAGGACTCGTGGAGAATTAAATGGCCCTTTTGTGAGGTCTGGGCCTCGCTTTGGCCATTTAGGGAAGATGTAGGAGAATGTAGGAAAGACAGCAAAATTGAAACTGCAGTTTCAAACTCTCAATGACACAGGCATGATCTGAGTTCCTCGCGTTCCATTTCAATGTGTGTTTATTGCATTTCTCCACAACAGCAAAGCCTACTGCACTCCCTGCTAATACAAACAGGAACGCCAACTAAAGTAAACGCAATTGCTCACTAGACGCTTCTCCTTAGAGTAACGTCGTGGCTTTTATCTAACTGCGCTTTGGATGATGGAGCATGTCATTTTCACCTGTCCCTTTGTAAGTAAGTGCCTACAAATCGAAGCATGTAATATCCCGTTGGCTAAAAAGCAGGGGCTGGATAAAGGCGCCCCTAGTGACATGGGGCCAGCTGGAAAACCTGAACATGCAAAACCTTCTGTGTTTACCAGCTTCTTACGGTGATTGCTCATGCAAAGCGTCTGTGTTACGGTATGTTCTATCCCCCGCTCACCATCTGAAGACTACACGCTGAATAAGTAACTGGGCACTAACTCACACCCATTATCAACACCTCAGCCACACTCACAACAGTCCCCGGGGTTATAGAAGCTGTAGAGTTTAGATCTATTGGTGCTTGGGATTTTTTGGTCTTCGATGAACATAGGATGGGCTGGGTGTAATCGGGGCTCATCGCTGTGTACTATTCCCTTTCTGGCCCACTGACAAATATCACCCTGCAGCAGAAACTCCCCACTTTAGTGAAATGTACATGACCTGCTCATGTATGTGCCCATCAGGGAACACCTGAGGGTGTATTATACCCTCAAAGAAGAGTCCAAAACACAAAACAGAATAATATGCACCTGCTTTGGGAGGGAATGTGTATGGATCTGAGAGAATCAACTCTGACCCTAGAAACATTGGAACCAAATGGATGAGCCTCGGTGCCAAACTGTTGGGGATTCCGAGGAAAATCTAGGGCACCTGGACCGCCCACTATCCAGGTGCCCTAGATTAGCCCAAGGCCCCTGACCATATCTCACAGGCGAACACCTTCATTTTGTGTTACACCACTGACTTCTTATAGATCTAAGAGTAATAATCAATTCAACAAAGGGTCAGGGAATAGCCAAGAAGTACCAATGGGTAAGTATGTGATGCTACCTTATGCAAGTCCCCTGATTGGCTGATTCCTTCATGCATTCATGTATTTAAATGCTAGCGAGCGCAGTTATGTGATAGTACCTGACAATGGCGAAATTCTTCTTCCTTCTCCCAATGGGCCTCTGCCACTCTTCCAGCATGATCACGGTTTGCCTGTTCACAAGCATCCCGCAGAGGAAGAGGACCGCCGGGGGCACGAACATGATGCCCATCCCATAGGCCATGTTGTACCTGGGCAGGCAGGGGCAGTTGAAGTCAAAGGAGGTGTAGATCTTGACGCTGGCCAGGGCCAGCAGCGCGCAGATCCCATTCATCACCGACTCAGAGTTGGACTGGAAGTACTGGAAGACCATGCGGAACTTCTCCATGGCACGAGAAGACGGTGGTGGCAACAGGGGAGAATTTAAGGGTTAGCTGATGCCAAGGATCTGTAGGGCCAACTTTATTCGTCAGCCGATCTAAGACTATGCAATCTGGAAGTTGCCTTTGCCAATGTCTGTTTCAGTGCAAGTCTTTCCAAGTGGATCCTCAGCGACGGCGCGATCGCGCAGGAATTCCGTACCTGTATTTCCTGTTCTATTGAAGGACTGTCTCTCTAATGAGCAGGGCCTTCACCTGCACCCCACAGCATCCAAAAGGTCCCCTTACTTGTCGAGGTGACTGGAGATTCCCCCCTGGAGTAGCTTATCTTGGTAGGTGCTACAGCTGCTAGGCTTCAGTAGACCACTTCCGCATTTGCTACTGTGGAAAATTTGCCATGTACTGTAGGCTTTGGGAAAGTAAATCGCCTATTCAAATGCGCAGATCTGTTTGTACAGACGCCTCCACCCAACCTGGGTGTATTTACATGCCTCGCTTCAATGCTGCAGCCATGCAGGGAGGGCGATGGGGGCGATCTCTTTCATTGCCCTCCGCCCTCTTTGAAGCATCTGCAGATCAAAGGATTGGGAGGCAGGCAAACACCATAGCTATTCTGATCAGGGTGGAAGGCTACGTGCATTTAAAGCAGCAGCGTTGTGGTTCCTGGGAAAATCTAGTCTGTCACTGTCACGCAGGGGGACCCGATGACTTCATATCATGTGGAACGAGCGCTACCAGTTCTGACCTTTCATTTCAGAACCGAGTGCATTGTGGGACTTGTGGTCCGGATTAGCTTCAATGGAATTGAGCGTTCAACAGGAGGCACCCCATAGGGCTTTTATTTGTACTTTTGCATTCATATAATTGCAGGGAGGGATCAAGTTGAGATGTTGGGGCAGGTTCTCAAAAACAAACGTAAATGAAAAAGGCACAGAGTATGCGCTTTTTTTGTTTGTGTTACTGTTAGAAATAGACAGGCCGCCTTATTCTCAAGGGTTACGTGTACATTTATGGGGAGCCAGACAACAGCGCAAAAGATGCACAGGTCAGCCCCCTGCATAGCGCAGTGTTGGGAGAGCACTCCCGACACATGTATTATAGGCTCCAGCACCCACCTTTCTACCTCGGGGCGCATTTCACAGTGAAATACTTTAAAAAAGAAAAAATACATGTGTCCTTGTTTGAAGGATAGAAATGCAAGTGAGAGAGCAGACGCTGTTTTTTCATTAGACAATTAAGCATTGGCAAAGACAATAGCTTTGACGTTAAATGTTATTCTTTGCATTTAGCATTTATAGGCACCAGAGTGCAAGGAGAAGAGTGCAAAGTTTCAGTGGAGGATGTGAGAAGGGATGCAGATATGCAAGAGAATGAGTAGGGCAACCTAGTACGCCATTGAGAGAGGGTGCAATTGATGGTGACCAAAAGGAGATATGAGCAGAAAAGGGTGAGACTGTTAGAGGAAGGATGAGACCGTGCGCGGAAAGAGAGTGACAGCGCATGGTGAAAGAGTAAAAGCACACAGAGAGAGTGCCAGCACATTGAGAGTGAAAGCGCATGGAGAGAGTGTGTGACAGCACACAGAGACAGTGCATAGACAGAGAGTGATAGTGCACAGAGATAGTGTGGCAGTGCACGGAAAGAGTGTGGCAGCACTCAGAGAGAGTGTGGCAGCACAGGGAGAGAGGGGGCAGTGGGAGTGCATGGAGATTGTGAAAGTGGAGAAAGAGTAGGAAATCAATCGCAGAGAGAGTGGGAAAGAGAGTGCGACAGCGCACAGAGAGAGTGTGACAGCATGGAGAGAGTGTGACAGCACAGAGAAAGAGTGTGACAGTGCAGAGAGAGAGTGTAGGAGAGTGTGACAGTGCATGGAGAGAGTGTGGGAGAAAGAGACAGCACAGAAAGAGAGAGTTTGTAACAGCATAAGGAGAAAGTTTGGGAAAATGTGACAGTGCAAGGAGAGTGTGAGGGGATGTGGCTGCAGAAAGAGAGGGTGTGAGAGAGTATGACAATGAAAGGAAAGAGAGTAGTAGAGTGTGACAAGTAGAGGTGTACCGAACTTCAGCTTTGAGTAAATATTCAGCCGAATTCCGGATGACGAACAGCTATTCGGCTCTGGCCGAATAGTTTGTTGCTATTCGGCTGTTGCCAAATACTTTGTCATTCTCACTTGAATACAATGCAAGAACTTAGAAAGGCAAATATAGACTTCAGTTTGCAAAACTGAATAGAATTAGACCAGACACTTAGCCACAAAACCAGACAAATTGCTATCACACAGCTGTAAAATATCCTATATTGCAGTATGCTCTTTAGGGCATGTTTTGTTACAGATTCTTAGACATAAAAGGTGCTCACCTTTTATACTTAGCTAGCAACAATACAGGAAAATCTTTTCTTTTGGTGAATGTTTATATGCAATGTGCACTTTCTTCAGTTGGAAAAGACAATGGGGGTCATTCCGAGTTTGGAGGCAGCCATGGTGCTATTAGCACCATGGCTGCCTCCAAACCCATGTCCTGGTCCGGTCTGGCTGAATGGGGACTTACTGGGTCATTCCGACCTTGGAGGACCCGGTAAGTCCCCATTCAGTAAACCATTCCCCATTCCCATTTGAGCCCCCATAGGGCTTAATGGGAATGGGGAAGGCGCTAATTACGGGCCCGTTATTAGAGCCCTGGTCCCTTAGCGGGACCCGCAAAGGACATGTGGCACAAAGGACGTGTGGTCAAACCACACGTCCTTTTGCGGGTCCCGCTAAGGGAATTATGAATTGGGCGGTAAGGGTTTACCGGCATCCTTACCGGTGCCCGTAAACCCTTACCGCCTAACTCGGAATGAGGCCCAATGTGCATATTTCACTGTCATGTCACTTCCCATTGCGTACATCAAAGTCCCCCCTTTTCCTTTTTTAAGGACTTGAGTCCTGAGTTCAACATTATTTGATATTTTATCAGGAATAATATGGTGCATATGTTTGTATATTGGCGGGAAGGAGTGGCGACGATAATTGAAAAGTAAGCAGTATTTGTTGTAATGGACCATGCCCATAGGGAAACATTTAGAATCCACAATAGGTAGTGGAGGCTAGCAAGGCTTGGTTATGACAGGCAGAGTAATATGCCCCCACCTAACAAGCCTCCGGGAGGAATTTATGTTGGGTATTCGCTCCAGTTCAAAAGTGGGCCAGTGTGTGACAGCGGGTTGCAAATTGCAATATCCATTTTGTTCATTGCAACCTAGTCCTTTTGCACTTGTGAAGCCTCCTACTTTGACTGGCACTGGTTTTGAATATGCAACAACATTTGGTACATTTGGTCCCTTCATTTTGGTTATATCTGCTTTTTTCTGGTTATTATACTTCAAATAAAGATGCTGCATTGATTGCAATGAAGAGAAATACAAGTATAGAATGCATTTAAAATGCTGCTTTTTTAATAAGTGTGAAAACTCAAAGAGCAGACTGAATGAACAGTAGTCCTCTTTTTTGTTAGGGGCTCATGGGGGATGACTCAATATCATAGAAGAAAAAAGGGGGGTCCCAACAAGCTACCTCTAGAAGTAGGCACTGGAGATGACAGAATTATGTAACAATTTTCATGTGCTTATGACCCCATCAATATCAACAAATGTAAAACGATGGGGAGATCGGTGGTAACAAAAAATATATTCTTATTTTATTTTATGATTACTCATAGGTTAAAAAAAGACAGACAGGTCACGTTTGCAAATTGGAACAACATAAAACAAAATTAATAGGAAGATAATTCTTTTAACACTTTTTGTCCTTATGTTCACTCCTTAAATTTCAAGTGATGTTAGTGTCACAATATATATGGGGACCCTGCAAATAGTCGGACATGAATTGTATATTGCAAAGTCACCCATGTGTTACTAACATCACTTGAAATTTAAATGTATTCGAGGAGTGAACATAAGGACAAAAAGTGTTAAAACAATCAGTCTTTATTTAACCTATGAGTAGTTATAAAATAAAATAAGAATATATTTTCTGTTACCACCGATCTCCCCATCGTTTTACATTTGTTGATATTGATGGGGTCATAAGCACATGAAAGTTGTTACATAATTCTGTCACCTCCAGTGTCTACATCTAGAGGTAGCTCGTTGGGACCCCCCCTTTTTTCTTCTATGCTTTTTTAATAAGTGTGTTTTTCAAGCTTGGAACATGATTTATTAAATAAAGCAACTATTCGGCTTCATATTCGGCCTTGACTGAATAGTTGACAAACTATTCAGTACTCGGCCGAATACTAAATATGCTATTCGGCACAGCCCTAGTGACAAGTGCAAGGAGAGAGAGTGGAAAAGTAGCTGTGCAAGGAGAGAAAGGCAGTGCAAGGGGAGATAGGAAGAGAGAGAGTTAGAGAGATGAAGAGGGGGTCCCGTGACCACCCCTCCACACCCCCAAATTCATGTTGAGACGAAGAGACAGAAATGCTCGCAGCCACCCATCCTACGTTGGACGAATCTCGAGTGCACCAATGATTGACTAGTACACAGAAAAGTATCCTCTCAACCAGCCATGCAGACCGAATACAATGCAAATCTTTACATGCGTGGGAGAAGAGCCAGATGTCATGGACAGAGACACCTATATGGACAGCCACAACTAAAGCACCAAGAAGCCACAATGCTGACAACACTAGTGACACCATCACGTAGCAGGGTTAGACATGAAGCACACTTGCAGTCCTGCACTTCTTCACAAAAACAAGCTGTCATGGCCACTGGACAAGGGTCCAGTCCTTCCTCACCCCCAGGGTCCAAATGGACCCAGTCCTGGGGCCTCTGGCGCCAGGCTCATAAAAAAGTGTGCTTTGCACACTCTGTGCCCAAGGCACATGCAGCAGGGACGGGCGTGGCCATAGAACATCATTGGAAGGCACGTGCAGGAGACCCTGGGAGGGGCAAGGTGGAGCCACTAGGCGGGGCTAAAGGGAAGGGCAAGGGCCAACCTATATAAGACCAACCCATCCACATGCCTCTGCTTCACGTTATTCTGCTTTCTGCAGCGTAATGCTTACAGCTGTTCTTACCTGTGTATCCATTTGATTCCAGCTGCTCATCTCTGAAGACATTTTACCAGATTCCAGCAAATCAATCGCGGAAGGCGCCTCTTACCTGAATCCAGCTAGTCCACCACTGAAGGTGTATCTTACCTGATTCCAGCTACTCCATCGCTGTAGGCGCACCTTACCTACTTCCAGCTGCTCCATCACTGTGTGCGCCTCTTACCTGCACCCCATCACTATCGGACTCAGAGCCTTCTCTCCTGATCCGGGTGCCCAGCTACTCGGAGCTCCACTTCTTTTCTTCTCCTTCGCGGTACCTTCATTCTGCAACCGCAGAGCTGCGCCGAACATCCAGGCTTTGCTCTACGCCGCCGGCCTTCTCCTGCAAGGGAAAAAGAACACAGCAGGTTAGAAATCATATAGATAACGAACGCTTGGCCGCGCCATACTTGAGACTAGAGTTTCATCATAAAGGCCTACTTACCAGCTACTTTGGGAGCTCCATCATCCTCAGGGGAATCCCCGGATTCACTCCATGACTCCGATCTGCATCTTCACACCTATTGGGAAGAGATAAGACATTGCAAGAATTACAATTTATGATCAAGACAAAAGACATTATAATAAACAAACTATAATCATAACCAAAAGACTTACCTTCTAAGTGGATTAGTCGCAGCCGGTCTGGATCAACACTTCCACGGACCAGTGAAGCAACTAGGTCCACTCTACGTGCGCCTGCTATAAGAAGCAGGACGGATAGCTCAATATTACAACACAATAGGTGAGCTTGCATGGGAAAACGCTTGCGCACTTCATTTTGCCACAAGAGGGTCAAGGGAAGTCACAACACCACCACGCCATTCTCATTGCCTCTCATATTCTCTCAGGGGCAATACCAGCATCCAGAACAGCAGGCTCTGCAGCAACAGGGAGAGAGAGGTGATCCAGGGGAGCCAAGTCGAGGGAGGGCTCCAACCGTGCCCCAACGCCCCCGCAGAGACCAGGTGAGCGTAACAGAACGTGAAGCCTCTCCGAATCTCTCCCTTGGCATTATGGAAACCTCTGAAACTGACCAGTTAGCCCATTTACTGGGGGAGCTACGGGCTGAAGTGCATGCCTGAAGACAGGAGACTAATTCCTTGAGGAGAGACCTTATTGTAGCTGGAGGACGGACGGATGATTTGGCGAGACAAATGCTCCAGGCATATGCAGGACAAGTTCCGTTACCCGGAATTAGACCCATTCCATTGCCACAGCCATCACCACCAGTGCAGGTGGTACTTCCAGGGGCGGTCCCACTGGCCCCACCAGAGCGCTTCTTTGGTGACCCGAACAAATATGCTGTGTTCATGAACCAGTGCCGTCTCCCCTTTTTGTGCCGACCAGGAGCCTTCCCTAATGACAGTGCAAGGGTGGCCTTTGTACTTTCCTATTTGGGAGGTTGTGCAGCTGACTGGTCCATACCATTAGTGACCCAGGACAATCCAATACTTTGGAACTTTGTGGATTTCCAATGGGAATTGGAAAAATTGTTTGCCAGGCACACCCAAGGACAAGCATTAGACAACAAATTACTATCTCTTAGACAAGGAAACCACGACTTATTGACTTATATTGGTACCTTCAACAGCCTCATAGCACAGACTAATTGGCCTGAGGAGAAGAGGACCACACTGTTTTACCGGGGGCTACGTGGTGAGTTAAAAGACGTACTAGCTCAAGTTGTCAATCCGCCCGAATGTTGTGCGGAATAGATCAACCTCACTGTGCAATTGGACCACCAATTACAAGACCGAAAAATGGGCCGCACGAGGGCAGAAGGCAGATCAGTCTGCATACAACCTCGACACAATCAGACCAGAGCTCGTGAAACCACTGAACCTATGCAAATTGCGTGATTACGAGCTCCCATTTCCAAGGCTGAGAGAGAAAAAAGGAGGCAACAACAACTTTGTTTATATTACGGAAAGGCTGGACATTTCTTGCAAGATTGCCCTATTAAACCACCCAAGAAGCTGGCAGGTGCCACAGACAATGTCAACGAAGAAAAGGAACAGAAGTAAGAAAACTCAGAAGCCCGGCAAGTGTAGGGGTCTACTTGTCGAGTGGAATCAAGAAAGGTGTACAGACCTCACACCTGGTCATCCTGGTATTAATAACCCATCACCAACAACCGGCAAGAGTACATGCTCTAGAAGCCTACATTGATAGTGGTGCTGTGGGAAATTATATCGATCAGGATTTGGGCGCACGGATAGGCCTTCCACTGCAGCAAAAACCATACTCGGAAAACGTTACTGCCGTGGATGGCTCTCAGCTGTTGTCAGGGCCAGTAACTCAACACACCGATAAGGTAACGCTGACATGTTAGGATGGTCATCGGGAAAGCATTTCATTTGATCTTATAGGGGCCCCTTAGTTCCAAATGATCCTCGGAATGCCGTGGCTTGAAACCAATAACCCAAGAATTGACTGGCGCACAAGAAAGCTGACCTTCCCTCAAGAATGTGCAAGGAGCTGCTACCATAAAGACGTGAGGAATCTACAACTCAAGGAGAAACCCATCCTAGGAATTTCAGGTTGATTACCTTCTCCTTCGCGGTACCTTCATTCTGCAACCGTGGAGCTGCGCCGAACATCCAGGCTTTGCTCTACGCCACCGGCCTTCTCCTGCAAGGGAAAAGAACACAGCAGGTTAGAAATCATATAGATAACGAGCGCTTGGCCGCGCCATACTTGAGACTAGAGTTTCATCATAAAGGCCTACTTACCAGCTACTTTGGGAGCTCCATCATCCTCAGGGGAATCCCCGGATTCGCTCCATGACTCCGATCTGCATCTTCACACCTATTGGGAAGAGATAAGACATTGCAAGAATTACAATTTATGATCAAGACAAAAGACATTATAATAAACAAACTATAATCATAACCAAAAGACTTACCTTCTAAGTGGATTAGTCGCAGCCGGTCTGGATCAACACTTCCACGGACCAGTGAAGCAACTAGGTCCACTCTACGTGCGCCTGCTATAAGAAGCAGGACGGATAGCTCAACATTACAACACAACAGGTGAGCTTGCATGGGAAAACGCTTGCGCACTTCATTTTGCCACAAGAGGGTCAAGGGAAGTCACAACACCACCACGCCATTCTCATTGCCTCTCATATTCTCTCAGGGGCAATACCAGCATCCAGAACAGCAGGCTCTGCAGCAACAGGGAGAGAGAGGTGATCCAGGGGAGCCAAGTCGAGGGAGGGCTCCAACCGTGCCCCAACGCCCCCGCAGAGACCAGGTGAGCGTAACAGAACGCTAAGCCTCTCCGAATCTCTCCCTTGGCATTATGGAAACCTCTGAAACTGACCAGTTAGCCCATTTACTGGGGGAGCTGCGGGCTGAAGTGCATGCCTGAAGACAGGAGACTAATTCCTTGAGGAGAGACCTTATTGTAGCTGGAGGACAGACGGATGATTTGGCGAGACAAATGCTCCAGGCATATGCAGGACAAGTTCCGTTACCCGGAATTAGACCCATTCCATTGCCACAGCCATCACCACCAGTGCAGGTGGTACTTCCAGGGGCGGTCCCACTGGCCCCACCAGAGCGCTTCTTTGGTGACCCGAACAAATTTGCTGTGTTCATGAACCAGTGCCGTCTCCCCTTTTTGTGCCGACCAGGAGCCTTCCCTAATGACAGCGCAAGGGTGGCCTTTGTACTTTCCTATTTGGGAGGTTGTGCAGCTGACTGGTCCATACCATTAGTGACCCAGGACGATCCAATACTTTGGAACTTTGTGGATTTCCAATGGGAATTGGAAAAATTGTTTGCCAGGCACACCCAAGGACAAGCATTAGACAACGAATTACTATCTCTTAGACAAGGAAACCACGACTTATTGACTTATATTGGTACCTTCAACAGCCTCATAGCACAGACTAATTGGCCTGAGGAGAAGAGGACCACACTGTTTTACCGGGGGCTACGTGGTGAGTTAAAAGACGTACTAGCTCAAGTTGTCAAGCCGCCCGAATGTTGTGCGGAATAGATCAACCTCACTGTGCAATTGGACCACCAATTACAAGATCGAAAAATGGGCCGCACGAGGGCAGAAGGGAGATCAGTCTGCATACAACCTCGACACAATCAGACCAGAGCTCGTGAAACCACTGAACCTATGCAAATTGCGGGATTTCGAGCTCCCATTTCCTAGGCTGAGAGAGAAAAAAGGAGGCAACAACAACTTTGTTTATATTACGGAAAGGCTGGACATTTCTTGCGAGATTGCCCTATTAAACCACCCAAGAAGCTAGCAGGTGCCACAGACAATGTCAACGAAGAAAAGGAACAGAAGTAAGAAAACTCAGAAGCCCGGCAAGTGTAGGGGTCTACTTGTCGAGTGGAATCAAGAAAGGTGTACAGACCTCACACCTGGTCATCCCGGTATTAATAACCCATCACCAACAACCGGCAAGAGTACATGCTCTAGAAGCCTACATTGATAGTGGTGCTGTGGGAAATTATATCGATCAGGATTTGGCCGCACGGATAGGCCTTCCACTTCAGCAAAAACCATACTCGGAAAACGTTACTGCCGTGGATGGCTCTCAGCTGTTGTCAGGGCCAGTAACTCAACACACCGATAAGGTAACGCTGACATATTAGGATGGTCATCGGGAAAGCATTTCATTTGATCTTATAGGGGCCCCTTAGATCCAAATGATCCTCGGAATGCCGTGGCTTGAAACCAATAACCCAAGAATTGACTGGCGCACAAGAAAGCTGACCTTCCCTCAAGAATGTGCAAGGAGCTGCTACCATAAAGACGTGAGGAATCTACAACTCAAGGAGAAACCCATCCTAGGAATTTCAGGTTGATTACCTTCTGAATATCAAGATTTTTTGGACGTGTTCCAAAAGGAACAAGCTACCATCCTGCCTCCACACAGAACTTATGACTGCCAAATCGATCTAGTCCCTGGAGTGCAAATTATCTGCAGCAGGATCTACACTCTGACTGAGCAAGAAAATCAGCACCTAAGATCATATCTAGATCAGTACCTAGCTAATGGGTTCATGCGCCCGTCCAAGTCTCCAGCCTCCTCAGCTCTCTTCTTCATGCCAAAGAAGGAAGGGGACCTCAGAACTTGTATAGATTACAGGGTGTTAAACCAGATTACTGTAAAATATAGATACCCTCTGCCACTTATTCCCGAACTACTTGACCAAGTAAAGAATGCTCAAATCTATACAAAGTTAGACCTACAGGGAGCTTACCATTTGGTAAGAGTGAAAAAAGGCGGCAAATGGAAGACAGCATTCCGAACCAAATACTGGCTTTTCGAATACCAGGTCATGCCCTTTGGGTTATGCAACGCACCAGCAGCATTCCAGTTCTTTATGAACAATGTACTCCACAAAATGCTGGACGTCTGTGTCCTTGTTTACATCGATGACATCCTCTTCTATTCAGCATCCATGGAAGATCACGTGGGCCATGTAAGGGCTGTTCTGGAAAAACTCTGGAAGCATCGGCTATTCGGCAAACTGGAGAAATGTTTTGTCCATGTCACGGAAGTCGAGTTCTAGGGCTTTATGCTTACCCCACGAGGGGTGCCCATGGACACTCGTAAAGTGGAAGCTATTCTTCAGTGGCCATCCCTGACATCAACCAATGGAGAGGGAGGGGGTTTGCCAATTTCTACCGGCGATTCATCCTGGGATTTTCTCAAATCGTTCATCCTATCACTTCTTTACTAAGAAATAATAAAAAGTTTTCTTGGACACCCAACGCTGAAAAGGCATTCCAGGAACTGAAATCGTCTTTCACTTCAGCACCAGTTCTTCGGCATCCTCGACCCGACCTACCCTACGTGGTTGAGACCAATGCCTCCAGTGTGGCCATGGGGGCAGTATTATCACAAAGGGACCCAGACACCGGGCAGTTCCATCCCATAGAATTTTGGCCCCGTAAGTTTACAGCACCAGAAATGAACTATGCCATAACCGACAAAGAATTATTGGCAATCAAAGGAGCCCTTAAAACCTGGAGACACTACCTCCTCAAGGCTAGACATACTGTCACTGTTATCACAGATCACCGTAATTTGCAATATTTAAAAACAGCCAAGGCCCAATCTTCTCGTCAGCTTCACTGGGCTCTCTTCTTCGCGGAGTATGATTTTGTGATCGCATACCGACCAGGGGTGCGTAAAGGAAAAGCAGATGCTCTTTAATGAATGGGAGAAGACAAAGACGCGTTTATACCATCAGAAGCAGTACCCATCATTCCGGAGAAGCAAATTCAGAATCAGATCACAGTAACCACCTGCTGGAAAGATTTGAAGGTTGACCTCCAGTCTCAAATGGACCAAACCACCCAACAAGAATGGTTAAGCAAAGGAGACCAGTACTCCATCAAGGACAATTTGCCCTATTTCCAGGGGAGACTATACATTAGAGATAAAGAAACTCAAAACAAGATTATAACCAATTACCAGGAATCATTAGTGGAGGGACATCCCGGGATTACTAAAACACAAGCCAAAATCAGGAAGAATTATTGGTGGCCAACCTGGAGAAAGGACGTGGGCCACTTTATTGCAACCTGCAGAGTTTGTGCACAACAGAAATCCCAAAAGTCCAGTCCCACAGGATTATTGCGTCCACTAAATATACCACCGGTCCCTTGGCATACGTTATCAATGGACTTCATTACAGATTTACCTCCCTGCAACGGCTTCAACACAATTTTAGTGGTGGTAGATTTGTTCTCCAAGATGGCACACTTTATTCCACTAAAAGGACTTCCTACTGCTGGAACTCTGGCTACTGTATTCCTAGAACAAGTAATCAGACTACATGGTTTCCCTTCAGTACTGATTTCTGATCAAGGAACGCAATTTGTCTCAGCCTTCTGGAGGAGTTGTTGCAAGATAGCGCAGATTGATCTTTGCCTATCCACCAGTCACCATCCCCAAACCGATGGTCAAACTGAGAGGACTAATCAGACGTTAGAGCAATATCTGAGGTGCATGCTGCAGCAGACAGAAGGATCCTGGAAGGGCGTGCTTTGGTTAACTGAATTTGCATACAATAACTCTATCCACACTAGTACTGGACAAACCCCATTCTATATCATGAATGGTCGGCATCCTTGGACGACCTCTTTTGACCCGCTTGACGAGCTAGGAATGCCGGCAATCACCTCTCTACATAAGACTATTACTCAGACCCTTATGGAAGCAACCAAGAATTTAGCTAAATCCAAGGAACAACAAAAGATGTTTGCTGATAGGCATAGAAGGGAAGCTCCACATTACCAAATTGGCAATAAAGTATGGTTGGCTGCCAGAAATATACTGTAAATTGACTTTAATTCAGCACTCCAACTAAGTCAATGCCTAGTCTGGGATGCCCAAGGGAAGCCCTTATTTATATATTTTTATGACAAGTTCATAGATCTGGATGATAAACCCTTGTATAACGCCCCTCTCTTTGAATCGCCAGGACTTCACTGAGCCAAAAAGTAGGTTTGTTTTGCCAATTAAAAGATTTATTTGAAAAATTAAACAATATATATATATAATAATAATAATTATTATTATTAGGCATTTATATAGCGCTACGAACCCTCAGGTATCTGAGCGCTGCTTATTATTACCCACGGTGTGTGGTCAAAACGTTATGAATAAATTAATATTTGATAGCACACTTATGAATATGACAGTGATCAACAATGGATAATATTACACTAGCACACTGGTATAGAAAGGATAAGGTAGCTGAGAATAGTTTTATGGTTTCAAGGAAATGCAATGATGGAAAAGAATGCAGCACAGAAATAAACTGATATGGTTTCAACAAGAGATAATATGATCACTTTTTCTTTTGACAATTCACTCCCCCCTATGCAATATAAAGAGATGGAAGAAGAGCACACAATTTTCAGGAATATTATCAAATGCAATAAAAATTCTAGTTCCCCCCTAGCAAGCTTGGAGCAACCGGTATGCTTTTAAAACATGCAGAAATACTTTTAATGTGATTTGCAATAAAGTGAAAATATGCTAAAAATGATTTTAATTCCCTCTAGGAGATTCAGGGTAGGTGACCGCTACTCAAGATTGGTTCAGGTCAACACTATCAGTGATTCATGAATGATTATCAGGTTGAAAACGAATGTCAGCAATGCAAGCAAAAGGACAGCTATTTTTGACAGGTGGAGAAATTTGAGTCAAAGGAGTAGAAAGTCGGTTTTGGGCTTGTTGGCAGGCTTAGATTCTTAACTTTAAAATGAAAGTTAAATCTCGCTCCTAAGACACGGTTCAAAAGATACAGACGATTTAGTGGAGGTAGTTTCTCAAATTAAAGTAAAGCTCAGAAGGACAAATGACACTTTCACAGGTTTGAAATCACAGAATGGACACACGATTTCTATGCAGTTCTAAATAGGTGGAAATGGTTTGAATTAGATTATTTTAAACTAAGAGATTGGTTTGCACAGTTCTGGCTGGATACTCACACTATAACTTTGAAATAGGCCATCAAGATCTGGTCAGGTTTAGACTTCACTCGCCCCGGACGGTCTCTGGCACTGGTTCTGCTCACAACGTGGTCTGGTTCTGCTATCGGCACTGCACCGTGGTCTGGTTCTCTGGTTCTGGCAAAAGTTCTTGACACTGCACAGCGGTCTGGTTCTGGCACAGAGTTCTTGTCTGGGTCTCTGGTTCCGGCAAAAGCTCTAGCCAGAAGCGTACAGCACAGCCCGGCTGTTGAATAGTTTAGTTAGGTTGCTGGATTCTGGGGCCTCTGAAGGATTCAGCTTGTGGACCAGGCCTCTCTGCTACAAGTTTTGAAGTCTGGATTCTAAGTTCTGGTTCTGGAGTCTTCTGGCAAAGCGCTTCGCAAGAAATCAGTTTGAAGTGGAAAGTGAATGTCCTACCTGGGTTTCAATGACTCTTTTTATGTCTTTTGAAAGTGGGTGGGAAGGCAGACTTTCTATGCCCAACCCTCTGAGGATCCTGATAGGCTAGAGGATTCTCTGTCGCCTGACTGGGGAACTGAGTTGTAAGTCATCCCGTGTCATGAACATCATTTTTATGGCATACAGAAAGAACACTCCCCTTGTCACTATGCACACAAATCTATTTTTGACTTAAATGCATATTTATCTATGTACAATTTTTCTAATATTATATGTCCAGTTAACATATTTCTGTAGCGCCAAACCGTCCGATCCCTGTCTTTGTAAGATGTTGTGTTCACTTCTGACAGAATTCTGCCCTTTTCATCCAGAACACAATCTCTAAACTTTTCCAGAATTTACAAAAATGTGCGCAAGTAATATGGGCATCAGATGATGAAGTGTCAGATTTGTAACATACAGACATTTGGAGTAATACCCTATTTTCCGCCACTACCCACCAGAACATACCACAGAGTCCTAACACCTCTCAAAATGTGCACAGAAAAATCACAGGAATAATGATATTATTGATATAATGTTGACAATTATGTAGTATGAATTATCCATCTTTCTAAAATTATGCTCTGGTCCTGAGGGATGTGGCTTCCCAAAGCACATGGGGAATTCCACTTCCTCCAAGCTCAGCTGGATCACAGAGGCAGTGCCCCTCCCATTTCCTTCCAAGAGGAAGCCATTTACGACCCCCTGATTTAGCAATTGCTTGGAGAAAAGGGAAGTTCATTGTTCTGTTTCACTGCAGTCCCAGGTACTCCTCCCCCTATTCAATCAGAGAGGTGTAATCTCCTTTTGGTGGGGAAGCAGAAGGCAGGCCAGGCCTGTGAATGCAGTTGCTGGGCAAGTTTCAACTCCTGTCGGGGGTAGTTGCCGGGCAGAATTCAGTCCCTTTAAACCAGGCTTCAGCCAAAGGTCACTTTTGTTCCCATTTTTCTTCATTCAAATCAAACTTACAATTTTGACACATGCAGCTAGAATGCTGATTCTAAGTTCAAAACTATGACATTTAAGCAGTTGCAACCTATGTGACACTCAAAAGTAGGTCACGCATTTATTTTAAACATTTCGATTTTAGTGGCTTTAAATCCCATTTCACTTAAGCTGCTGGTATCCACAGCTCAGCCAGTTTTGTTATGAACATTATTTTAGGCTCTTCATCTTTCCACACACAAGACACCCATTCAAGTATTGGTCGAGGTCCTGCCCCATGTGTGGCCAGTATGCAACCTCTCTTAAGATCTCAAGTGTTGTATGAAACCCCCTATGACCGGCGGTGGCCACATCATGGGGGTGACTTAACATCAGGCTTCGGAATGAGGTAGGAACCACCCACTGATCATGGCCAGCTTGGGATGTCCTTAACAACAAACCGTCTTGGATTCAGAACATTTTTGGACATTTCATCAACACTCTAAGGTCCTCTTTCCCAATGTAATTGGTATCCGTCTGGGGAAAGTTCTCAGGGTCATCAATGTGTTGGTAAAACTTACCAATTATTGGATCCCCCTGCTGAGCCGTAATCAAATCAGCATCTGGGGTCTCCTTACTCCATTGTGCAGTTGAAAGATCATTGTGAGCATTTGTCTGGGACCTAGTGATAGCAGTGGCCTGGATTTCCCTCAACAGGGACTCAATCTCTATTAGATCCCCTTGGATGGCCCCGGTTTTGGCCAGCTGATCAGCTAAGTCATTTCCAGTTTTGTCTGGTCCCTCTACTTTGGAATGACCCTTGATCTTCTTCCAGTAGATGGTCATCCCATTCGAGGTGACCATATCATCAATATTTTGGATTAACTTCCCATGTTTCAAGGGTTTGTTATTAGCAGATAACATGCCTCTGGTTTTCCAATTAATCCAATCAATTGGAGTTGATGTTGGACAGCAGTGAGGACGGCCTGATGCACAGCCATCACCTCTGCCACCTGACTACTTCGGGGATCAATTTTGTACCCAGCGGAGGGTTCTGAGGACTCATTCACCCATGCATTCCCTACGCCGGCCACCAGTTCTTTCTCCCCGTTGTTGTCAACATGGTAAGAGCATCCATCCACATAGACAGTGGGCATTCCCTCATACCTGTCTTCTTCAAATACTTTGTGTGGGGAATTAAGGTATGCCTCCATGTTGTCCTTGATTTTTAGACTTTCGTCCTCGAGACAGTTTTCTCTGGCACAATCATGCAAGTCAGCCAGACCTTGCGCAAGGGGACTTCCTCTTGTTTTGGGCATATCTGACCTCCACATGAAAGCCTTGCATTGACAGAATCCAGGAAGTAATTTGGGAATTACTCACATTTCCGGCTCGGATTCTGTCACTTTGGAGGTATTGCAGAGGCTGGTGTGGAGTCTCCACTATGATGTGTTCCCCCTGGATAAACGGGCGTTAATTCTTCAATGCCCACACCGTTGCCAGGAGTGCCTTCTCACAATCGTTGAATTTTTCCTCCACAGAGGATAACGTTTTGCTCGCATAGGAGATTACTTTATTGACCTTGTCATGCTTTTGATATAATACTGCAGTCAAGCATGTATTATAGAACCCTGTCTCCAAGAAAAACTCCTTGTTTCTGACAGGGTAAGCTAGGCAGGGCGCTTGTGAGAGGCTTCTTTTGAGCTGTCTTACTGCCTCGGATTGTTCTGGACCCCATTCCCACTTGACCCCCCCCCTTCAAGAGATAAATCAGGGGTCTGGTGATCTCTGCGTAGCCCTCAATGAAATTAGTCAGTCCAAGGAGGCTCCTTAGTTCCCGCAGAGTTGTGGGGTCTTTCAGTTTTTGGAGTGCTTCCACTTTCTTTTCCTGGGGACAGAGACCCTGAGGAGTAATCTCATGCCCCAAGAAATTAACACGGGTTCTACACCACTGTGCTTTCTGAAAGGAAAGTTTTGCTCCGGCGGCCCTCAACTGTGTCAGAACATAACAGATCTCCGCTATGTGTTCCTCCACAGATTAACTTTTGATGAGGACATCATCTACATAAGCCAGGTTACCCCTTGCACCCAGGTCGGGCATTCAAAATGTTGAATTCATTGCCGGAGTCGAGGTATCCGAAGGGAGTCCGGGTCCATATGTGCTGCTGGCCCCCAAAGGTAAAAGCCAGCTTGTATTGGTCCTCCCTACTGACAGGCACAGTCCAGTATCCATTGGTCAGGTCTATTGCAGTGAATACCTGTGACCCCTGGATCTGGGCCAGCCCTTGGTCAATGTAAGGAAGAGGCCATCGGGAAGTATGGACCTGTTTGTTGAGCTCCCTAAGGTCGGCGCAGAGTCTCCACTGGCCGTTTGGCTTCAATATTCCCAGCACCGGATTATTGAAGGTGCGGTGTACTGGACGGATTATTCCCCAGGACTCAAGGTTCTTAATTATTTCAGTAAGGGACTCCATGGATGTGAGAGGCAAGCGATATTGCTTCACAAACACTGGAGTCATCCATACCAGGATACGTGGGAATTGTTGTTGTGTGGATGTCGGTGCGACCACAGTCATATGAGTCTACCGCAAAGAGATCTTGGAAATCCAAGAAAACTTGTTTCAACTTTTGCTTCTGTTGCAGAGTCACACAGGCATCAGCTAGGTTGACTCTCTCTTCCACCATCTGCCTGAAGCCTGGAAAGACTTCTAGTTTTGCTATCTCAGCGGCCTCCTCCAGCTGGGTGGAGAAGTCCCTGGTCAGGGTGCTGGTTTGGACTGGAGGCTTCAGGTGGGAAAGGCAGCCCTCATGGACCTGGAAAATCACCTCATCAATTCTGAAGTCACAAGTCACGTCGTCCTTACCATAAGGGCAGGAAGTTTACACCAGGAAGTTCCCCCCATGCCGGGTAAAGATCCTGTCTGGTGTTGTGTTGTCATCACTGTCACTGTCAAAACAGTCCTTGGGGATTGCTTCTAACAGTTCATTTCCTAAATCAATGGAAAAATGTCGGTCATCAACAGCCATTCCATTAATGGTGCCTGTGGCTAGAGTAATTCTCTTTAAGTCGCTGTTATCCACCTCTATTGGAATGGTGTCATGTTCTATATTGACTAATGGTGTTGGGTTTACCCCCAACCCTTGCTGTTGAAGAAAAGCATTTAGATGAATATAAGCATCAGGGTTTTTCAATTTTTGTCCTCTTTTAACTTTCACTTCCAGGGAGAATTGTCGGGTCCTTTCTGGGATGGTGACTTTCTCTTTAATCTGAATTTCAACTGCATAAGGTAGCAATTGAGCCGACCTAAATGCTTTTTCTGGATCATCAAAGCCCATGGGATTATCCGCTAATCGGGACCAAGCTTTGAAGTTTATTAGGTCCAAATTAATGGCAAAGCAATTGAGAATATCACTGCCTAAGTAAAAGGCGGCAGTGATGTCTCGCTCGACCCAACAATTATGGACTATGCTCTTGTTGCCAATGGAGATTTTGAGCATACACCTGCTTGGCAGGAGATGTTTGGAATTGGGTGTTTCCAGATCCATTTCCCATTTCCCATTTGTCTATCAGTTTGAATGTGGGGATGGCTGGATCTTTTGGGAGTTGGCGGAACATGGCTTCGCTGTTGAAGCTCTTACCGTTGTTCACACACACTCTGGCGAGAACAGAGTCCTTCCCATCATTTAACTGAACAGGGATGAACAACCGCTCTCCAATTTGCTGAATACCAGCCAGGCTCTGAGCTGATTTCACATCTTTCTGGACTTTTGGAGTGGGAGTGTCTGATTGTGGATTGGTAAAGAATTTCAGAGTGTTTCCTTCCAGTGTGGAATACCACCTTAAACTGGAAGGAAGGTTGATTTTCAGAAATAGAGAGGATCCCCCATCACTGGGCTGTTGTCCTACTGCTATTACTGTCACATCTGGAATTTGGTTGTTCTGGAAGTGAAATTCTACTTGGTTAGATTTTTGTTCAACCATGTGGCATGTGCCGTTTAAACTAACACGGTTGACACTCTATTTTAATTTTATTGGCCGGCTAGTCTGGGTCCAGAGGACCTTCTTTATGCAATCTATTAGGGGTGACAACCTTCTCAGGTGGTCATTCCCTAGTAAACAAGGGGTGCCCTCTGGAGTCACTACTATGACCGGGTGTTTCACCTTGTGTCGCCCAATTTTGATGTCCAAATCTGCAGTCCCCTCGACTGGAATTTCCTTCCCGTCAAAGTTCTGAAGTTTTCCAGGAAGAGAGGTGAGAGGAATTTGGTAATTCTCCCCCCTTCCTGCATTTAGTTCATCAAAGGCCCTTTTGGACAAAAGGGTAGCTTGGGATCCAGTGTCCACCAGTGCCAAAATTGTACCGTGCCCCTGTACTTGTACTGGGGCATAGTATCTTCCCTCCTTCTCCTCAAGGGGGCACAGATAATGCACATTTTTGGACAACTGGTGGGCTAATTTTTTAGTTTTGGACATTGCGAGAGAAGAGATATGGACAGAATTCGGTGGTGAGTCATGGGAATCTGCAAGAAAGAGTTGGCAACTGGAAATCAGAGCCGTTGTGGGTTCCCCTGGTTCCGGTTCTGGGCCGTCCCCCCCTTTTTGGAGGCAGTCACCAGAATGGGTTTGAACCAGGGGATTTTGATGCTGTTGGTTCTGGGATGAGATGATGGGCGGCGATAGCTCAGTCCCCACATCTACCCAGTCTGGATTTGGATCCCTTGGGACCCATTTTTCTTTGGGAGGAGCTCCCCCATCTCTGAAGGAGAAGATCCTTTTCCCAGGATCCTCTGAGGATCCCTCTCCCTCAAATTGGAAGATCTGTACCTCCTCCACAAAATGCGTCTGTTTGGGTCCTTTGTTTCTCCTACCTCCTCTCTGCTCCTTGGGTGGCAGACTTTCAGGGGTAGGAGATTTTGTTTCCGGTTCCTGGGTTTCCAGGGGCTGTTTACAAGTGGGGAAGGAAGCTTCCTCCAAGGCTTTACACCCCCCTTCCCCTTGTGCTTCCTCCCTGGGAACCGGTGGGTTATCGGGGTGCTGCCCCGTCATTGTTCTGGAGCACCAGGCCCAGAGTTTGGGACATTCTGAGCCGACATGCTCATCTGAGGGTTCTGTTGAGCCCTCAGCATGTGACTCAGATCCCGTGCCATATTTTGGACGTGGCGCTCTAACTGTGAAACCCGCTCAGGCTGATACGGAGTTCGGTTTTCTCCCCTGGGCTGATCCCGGGAAGGGTAGCTATCCCTTCTCTGGTAGTACCCCGGGTTGGGAATATTTGGGTGCCCCTCCACGCTTGGCCTCCCCTCTCCCGGATTAAGTGGTCTGGGCTCAGGGAATTGGGGAAAGAAGGATGGATGATTTTGGGGTTGGAAGTTGGGTGGATACCTGGGGAAAAAGTTCTGCCCAGGGTTTGGTGAATTTCTGCCCTCCTGTGGGAGTTAGGAGGGAAGTTCCCTGGGTTGGGTGCCTGGTTGGATCCCCCCCCATTGGGCTGGAGGAGTCCACACATACTCCAGGATGGGTCGGTTTCCCTTGTAGCGGGGACTTACATAGTCAGGGGAGTGAGGGACCCCATTTGTGGGACTACCTCCTTGACTCCCTATCTGTGACTGGCCTGAGGGCCTTCTGGGCTGAGAATTCTTCGGTGCAGGCAGGTTTTTAGGCCCCCCATCTCCAAATCTAAAATGGGGGCAACTTTTACCTCTGCCACCTTGGCAGCAGCAGGGGTGCTGGTCGATTTGGGGCTTTTCTGAGCGTTATTTTTATTTTCTATGGGCTTCTGCACCTCATAGATCCGGGTAGCCTGTTCAATGACCCAGTCTAGTGACCATTTCTCGTAAAAATCTCTCACTAGCTGGGTCATTATGTATTTGGGTAAGGCATGGAAAAACGTATTTACAAACTCTTTGCTGTCCGTGCGCACCCTTCTGGTAGTCTGCGCAAAGGCATGCTTCAATTCCTGCACAAATTCTTGGGGGCCTGATCCTCTCCACATTGCAAATTGTAGGCTGCCTTGCAAGCCTCTTGGGGATTTCTGTATACAGAAAAATGTTTCAAGATGGCCGCCCTATATGTGGACCATCTTGAATGGTTTTGGTCCTCCAGCCCTGCAAAGAAACTGGAGTATTCTGGGGAGAATGTCCATTTTACATACTGAATGCAGCTCCTGCTGTCTTTCAGATGGAAAGTCTCCATCATTTGCTTGTAAAGCTCCAAGTGTTTCCAAACAGAATACTTGGCGTTCTTGTGATAAGGGGTGATGACACTCCTTATTGCCTTAATCTGTTTTAAGGGGTCCTTAAGCAAGGCCATTTTTGCCTTATTGGCCTTTTTGGTTCGGGTAACCCTGGTCCATTCATCCTCTGACTCAGAAGCACTGCTCCCAGAGGTGCCTGTCTGATCTTCCATGTTTTCCCGGATTCTGCAAGCCTGGGAATGGCTTGCAGAATGTGGGGACCTGGTCTCCTGTTTCCTGTGACGTTCAGAGGAGTCTTCAGATTCCTCCTTGCTGCCAGGACTTTATGAGTACCACCCCCCCACTGACCTAACTGGGCAGAGGTTTTCAGGATGCCCTTAGTGGGCCTACTCTCCTGGGGTTCCCCACTAAATTGCACTGTACTTAGGTGCCCATGCCCGGATGCCCGCCCATCCATTCCTGGGTGGTACTGGCCTATGAGCCCCATACTTTTGGCTGGATAGTAATCTGCCATCCCTGTGGCCCTGTGCTCATGTGTGCCAGGGCACATGGGGATGGCAGAGTCCAGGGACTGGGAGAGATGAAGGCCTCTGGTACTAGGGCTCCTGAGGTTATGCTCAGGTGTTTCCCTTTCCCAGCGAACCTCACCTCTATCAGCCCCTGCTCCCTGTTGCCATGCAAGAGCCTGTGCTTTCAGTTCCTCAGTCAAGGCCTTACTAGACTCTATCAGTCTCTCCTGCATGGCTACCTGTTGCTGGAGCCTATCATTGTGCTTGCAGAGAGCCTCATTCTCTCTCCGTGCTTCCTGGTTAGTCTTGGAGTACTGGGCCAGTCTTTGCTGCAGGAGGGTTACCTCCTGAGTCCCATCCCTACTAGCCTGCTCCTTTCTTGCTAGAGCATCTTCCACCATCCTGGTGTGCTCTAACAAGTCCTGATGCTCTTTTTGGAGGTCACCTTGTCCCTGGAGGGCCAAGTGATTTTCTTCATTTTTCTCTTTTAATCGGCAGACTTCCCGGCTTAAGGTGTCCCTTTCCTGACTAAGAGCCTGCATCTGTGCCGCCAGGTCATCCGTCTGCCTTTGAAAGGCACCAGCTTTCTGGCGTTCTTCCTCAAATTCTGTCTGGGTATCCAGGTCTTTCAGAATCAGTTTATTGCTCTCTGCCTTCACTCTATCTATATGACTTTGCAGGGTGGCTACCTGCTCTGTGCATGCCCTGTTGAAGTCTAGTTGTTGCTCCAGCTTTTTCTGGCTCTGCAGTAGGGAGTCCAGACCTTCTTGGTACTCCTTCTGCAAGGCCAGAAATCTGGTATCCTCGTCAGACTTTTCCTGTTGCAGGATACCCATATCCTCATTGATTTTAATGAGATACTGTCTACTCTAATTTTCTGACTCTTGGCTCCTGTGCAGCCTCTGCTCAGAAGAGACCAGGTCAGATTGGGCCTTCTCTAATGCCACCTGTTGCCTATTTGCCAGGTCTTGGCCTTCAGCATATTTGCCCTGTATAGCTCCCATATATAAATATAAATATGCCGCTATCCTGACAATCTTGTCGTGCTCATCTTTGGCTTCAGGGGCCATATATAGTTCACTGAGGGCCACATGAAATGGACCCTGATCTCTCCATATGTCTGACCCTGTTGCAGTGATCTGGTGTGCGATTGCCTGCAACCACACCGTCTGGTCCTGTTCTGTCCATTCGCCTCTCACAAATAGCTTATGTAAGAGGTGCTCTCTGTCTATTTTGATATCTACCAAGGTCGTCATTCTGGAAATTGATTTCCTTCCTGATTTACAGAAGTTAGTATTTTATTTTGCAAAACAGACCATCTCCTTAGAGCATCCTTCTTTCGAGGGGTGCTTTTACAGTGTAACACAGTGTGGTGATCCAACAGGATTTATGTATCCTGTCAGTTAGCACACTGTATTAAGCTGCACAAGACGTAGATCTAATCCAGACATCCTGGACGAGCCCCCACTCTGTAAAGTGACTTCAATTCAGCACTCCAACTAAGTCAATGTCTAGTCTGGGATGCCCAAGGCAAGTTCATAGATCTGGATGATAAACCCTTGTATAACGCCCCTCTCTTTGAATCCCCCTGACCTCACTGAGCCAAGAAGTAGGTTTGTTTTGCAAATAAAAAGATTTATTTGAAAAATTAAACATTATATATATATATATATCACACTGTTATGAATACATTAATATTTGATAGCACACTTATGAATATGACAGTGATCAACAATGGATAATATTACACTAGCACACTTTTTTAATTACTTAGGAGTTGGTATAGAAAGGATAAGGTAGCTGAAAATACTTTTATGGTTTCAAGGAAATGCAACGATGGAAAAGAATGCAGCACAGAAATAAACTGATATGGTTTCAACAAGAAATAATATGATCACTTTTTCTTTTGACAATTCACTCCCCCCTATGCAATATAAAGAGATGGAAGAAGAGCACACAATTTTCAGGAATATAATCAAATGCAATACAAATTCTAGTTCCCCCCTAGCAAGCTTGGAGCAACCGGTATGCTTTTGAAACATGCAGAAATACTTTTAATGTGATTTGCAATGAAGTGAAAATATGCAAAAAATGATTTTAATTCCCTCTAGGAGATTCAAGGTAGGTGACCGCTACTTAAGATTGGTTCAGGTCAACACTATCAGTGATTCATGAATGATTATCATGCTGGAAACGAATTTCAGCAATGCAAGCAAAAGGACAGCTATTTTTGACAGGTGGAGAAATTTGAGTCAAATTGCAATTCGCAGCACTTTTTCCGAGTGTGTCGATCGCGATTACGGAAAAACTATAAGGAGTAGAAAGTCGGTTTTGGGCTTGTTGGAAGGCCTAGATTCTTAGCTTTAAAATGAAAGTTAAATCGCGGTTCAACAGATACGGACGATTTAGTGGAGGTAGTTTCTCAAATTAAAGCAAAGCTCAGAAGGACAAATGACACTTTCACAGGTTTGAAATCACAGAATGGACACACGATTTCTATGCAGTTCTAAATAGGTGGAAATGGTTTGAATTAGATTATTTTAAACTAAGAGATTGGTTTGCACAGTTCTGGCTGGATACTCACACTATAACTTTGAAATAGGCTGTCAAGATCTGGTCAGGTTTAGACTTCACTCGCCCTGGACGGTCTCTGGCACTGGTTCTGCTCACAGCATTGTCTGGGTCTGCTATCGGCACTGCACCGTGGTCTGGTTCTCTGGTTCTGGCAAAAGTTCTTGACACTGCACAGCGGTCTGATTCTGGCACAGAGCTCTTGTCTGGGTCTCTGGTTCCGGCAAAAGTTCTAGCCAGAAGCAAACAGCACAGCCCGGCTGTTGAATAGTTTAGTTAGGTTGCTGGATTCTGGGGCCTCTGAAGGATTCAGCTTGTGGACTAGGCCTCTCTGCTACAAGTTCTGAAGTCTGGATTCTAAGTTCTGGTTCTGGAGTCTTCTGGCAAAGCGCTTCGCAAGAAATCAGTTTGAAGTGGAAAGTGAATGTCCTACCTGGGTTTCATTGGCTCTTTTTATGTCTTTTGAAAGTGGGTGGGAAGGCTGACTTTCTATGCCCAATCCTCTGAGGATCCTGATAGGCTAGAGGATTCTCTGTCGCCTGACTGGGGAACTGAGTTGTGAGTCATCCCGTGTCATGAGACATCATTTTTATGGCATACAGAAAGAACACTCCCCTTGTCACTTTGCACACAAATCTATTTTTGACTTAAATGCATATTTATCTATGTACAATTTTTCTAATATTATATGTACAGTTAACATATTTTCTGTAGCGCCAAACCATCCCTGTCTTTGTAAGATGTTGTGTTCACTTCTGACAGAATTCTGCCCTTTTCATCCAGAACACAATCTCTAAACTTTTCCAGAATTTTCCAGAAATTTTCCAGAATTTACACAAATGTGTTCAAGGAATATGGGCATCAGATGATGAAGTGTCAGCTTTTTAACATACAGACATTTGGAGCAATACCCTATTTTCCGCCACTACCCGCCAGAACATACCACAGAGTCCTAACACCTCTTAAAATGTGCACAGAAAATCACAGGAATAATGATATTATTGATATAATTTTGACAATTATGTACTATAAATTATCCATCTTTCTAAAATTATGCTCTGGCCCAGAGGGGTGTGGTTTCCCAAAGCACATGGGGAATTTCTGCTTTGTCCACTTCCTCCAAGCTCAGCTGGCTCACAGAGGCAGTGCCCCTCCCATTTCCTTCCAAGAGGAAGCCATTTATGACCCGCTGATTTAGCAATTGCTTGGAGCAAAGGGAAGTTCATTGTTCTGTTTCACTGCAGTCCCAGGTACTCCCCCCCTTATTCAATCAGAGAGGTGTAATCTCCTTTTGGTGGGGAAGCAGAAGGCAGTCCAGGCCTGTGAATGCAGTTTCTGGGCAAGTTTCAACTCCTGTCGGGGGTAGTTGCCGGGCAGAATTCAGTCCCTTTAATCCAGGCTTCAGCCAAAGGTCACTTTTGTTTCCATTTTTCTTCATTCAAATCAAACTTACAATTTTGACACATGCAGTTAGAACGCTGATTCTAAGTTCAAAACTAAGACATTTAAGCACCTATGTGACGCTCAAAAGTAGGTCCCTCATTTATTTTAAACATTTCGATTTTAGTGGCTTTAAATCCCATTTCACTTAAGCTGCTGACATCCACAGCTCAGCCAGTTTTGTTATGAATATTATTTTAGGCTCTTCATCTTTCCAGATGTGGTATGCACACAAAACTTCATTCTACCAGACGTCTGCTGTTGTTCAGTAAGATTTTTGAATATCTTGCAATGTTTGAAATAGGCATTTTGAGCTTGCATTCAGAGAAACAAAGGTGATTTCAAAGAGTTTTTTTGAGCTAACAGGCAATGCTGTTTTTCCTTTGGCACCACGTTTCACTCATGGCTCTTCTGGCCCATCACGCTCGCACTGGTGGGTGGCGGGTCAGGCGACCATTTTGGTGTGCGCAAAAACTGCGCAGTTTTCCCGGATTCTGGTGCAAATGTGGGCTTTTCGGCCATCTTGGATTCTCTAGCCCACAGCACCAAATGTTGCAGCATAATAACTTGAACGTGGGTCGATACACCTAACAATACCATTAAAAGGGCCTTGGGTCTTCCGTCCCAGATATCTTGGACCTTAAACCATCAAGGCCATCATCAACCAGGCTGCAGTAAAACTAGATCTACCCGTCAATATGCAAATTCATCCAGTGTTTCACATTTCCCTCTTGAAGCCTGTGAAGCCTGAGACTAGGATCAAAAAACCACCGGAACCTGAAATTATCAGAGGAGAACCTGAGTACGAGGTTAAAAACATCCTAGATTTCAAAATAGTGCGATCAAAACTGTACTACTTAATCGATTGGGAGGGTTATGGATCTCAAGATCGCACTTGGGAACCTGTGGAATTTTTCCATGCACCTCGACTAATCAGGCGGTTTCACTATAACAACCCCATCAAACCTGGACCGGGGAGAAGAACGCCGTGAGAGGGGCCTTGCGGGGGAGTGCTGTCATGGCCACTGGACAAGGGTCCAGTCCTCCCTCACCCGCAGGGTCCAAATGGACCCAGTCATGGTGCCTCTGGTGCCAGGCTCATGAAAAAGTGTGCCTTGCACACTCTGTGCCTAAGCGTGGCCCTACAACATCATTGGAAGGCACGTGCAGGAGTTCCTGGGAGGGGCAAGGTGGAGCCACTAGGTGAGGCTAAAGGGAGGAGCCAGGGACAGCCTATAAGGCCAACCCATCCACATGCCTCCGCTTTGCGTTATTCTGCTTTCTGCAGCGTAACGCTTACCGCTGTCCTTACCTGTGCATCCATTTGATTCCAGCTGCTCATCTCTGAAGACATCTTACCAGATTCCAGCAAATCCATTGCTGAAGACGCCTTTTACCTGAACCCAGCTACTCCACCGCTGAAGGTGTATCTTACCTGATTCCAGCTACTCTAACGCTGAAGGCGTCTCTTACCTGAATCCAGCTACTCCACCGCTGTAGGCATAACTTACCTACTCCCAACCGCTCCATTGCTGTGTGCGCCTCTTACTAGCACCCCATCACTATCAGAGTCAGAGCCTTCTTCTCACCTGCTCCGGGCGCCCAGCTACTCGGAGCTCCAATTCTTTTCTTCTCCTTCGCGGTACCTTCATTCTGCAACCGCGGAGCTGCGCCAAACATCCAGGCTTTGCTCTACGCCGCCTGCTTTCTCCTGCAAGGGAAAAACAACACAAAAGGCTAGAAATCATATAGATAACGAACACTTGGCCGCGCCATTCTTGAGACTAGAGTTTCATCATAAAGGCCTACTTACCAGCTACTTTGGGAGCTCCATCATCCTCAGGGGAATCCCCGGATTTGCTCCACGACTCTGATCTGCATCTTCACACCTATTGGGAAGAGATAAGACATTGCAAGAATTACTATTTATGATCACAACAAAAGACATTATAATAAACAAACTATAATCATAACAAAAGACTTACCTTCTAAGTGGATTGGTCGCAGCCGGTCTGGTTCAACAATTCCACGGACTAGTGAAGCAACTAGGTCCACTCTACGTGCCCCTGCTATAAGAAGCAGGATGGATAGCTGAACATTACAACACAACAGGTGAGCTTGCATGGGAAAATGCTTGCGCACTTCATCATTTTGGCACGAGAGTGTCGAGGGAAGTCACGACACTACCACGCCATTCTCATTGCCTCTCACCTTCTCTCAGAGGCAATACCAGCATCCAGAACAGCAGGCTCTCCAGCAACAGGGACAGAGAGGCAATCCAGGGGAGCCAAGTCGAGGGAGGGCTCCAACCGTGCCCCAACGCCCCCGCACAGACCAGGTGAGCGTAACACACACACTCGTATACATGAAGAACATAAGTGCATAGTTCTATAGCTAGAGGACAGATACATACACATACTGTCAATGCATTTATTGTATCTGCCATTCGCCAAATGCAGTAACGCAGAACCGCAAGGTACAAGGGATTCTGAGCAAGCTTGCAGATGCTTATAACAATGATCGAGAGGAATTACAGGAGTATTTATGGAGCCTGATGGAGCTACGTGTTATTAACATATACAGAACCTAGCAAAACATGGACATTGTAGAAACCGCATTATAAAGGTTAGGAAAATGACAGCAGGCCTCAAGTCTCTGAGTATGAGACGAGCCAAGCTGATTCACGTTGCACAGGGAGCAAGACGTGCAAAGACAAGCTCACAGCCAAGGTCAGCGATACGTGGACACATTCCAATCTCCAGATGACAAGGGGACCAGCTGCAGAAAAAAGCAATAAATCCTCACAATTCTAAGCTGAAGAGCTCGATTTTGTGGTCCCTAAACATGTGGTACAGCCAGACGAGACAATGGACTGTCATCCGTGGTGGGAAAAGGGAGCTGATCCCAGCAAGCCCGACACAGACTGCAACAAGTGTTACCACGTGAGGAGCATATTCTCAGAGGAAAAGGTGGTACACACAAGTTACAATACAGACACATAATCATTCAGATCACGTTGAAGAGGTGCACAGGGAGCTGAGAATCTCAATGAAGTCCCAGGCCTGGGGAGATCAGCTTTAACCAATCACAGCCTAGAAGCCCATGGGTGGATGGCAAGAGGCACAAACCAATGATAAGCCCACTACTCTGCAACAATGTAATAGACAGTTTCTTGGGGATGGGACATGCCAGCCACCTGACATGCAATACAACATACCGGGTCTCCTATAGGTAGTAATGCTTCCAATACCCAATCCCTCGTGCTGGTAGGTTTTCTGAAGAAGGCCCCAAGTGATGACGCCAGAGTCCCACAAAACCATGCCATATGATATGATATGATATGATATGGCATTTATAACGCCCCTAAACACAAGTGTTTCAAGGCGCGGCGAGGCAAGGGAGGGGGAACAGAGGGAAGACAGACAACGATCCTACTAGGCCAAGTGTCATTCAGATCGCACAAGTATATGGGAAGGGGGGAAGGGGAAGTGCAGGGGGGAAGGGGGAAGTGGACAGTGCAATGCACGGGATAAGAATAAATAACAAAGTAAAGAATGGCCAAAAGGTGGCAAGTGCAAGGGAGAAGGGTAAGTGCAGGCATGGGGTGTCAAGTGCTAGTGGTAGGACTGTAGGGATACAGAGAACAGTCCCCAAGTGCTGGGGTATCCAGGAGGGCAGTGCAGGTGTGCGACTGGCAGAGGGGGGAGACTTGGGCCCGAGATCAGAGGGTGGCCAGGTAAGCCAGTGCAGTTTCAGTATATGTTATGTTATGTTACTTTGCATTTATATAGCGCCTTACGTACCATTGGTATGGTCTGAAAGCGCTGGCAGGTTGAACACCCTTGGGAACCGAAGTTCAAGTCAGTAGAGAGAGTAGAGAGAGTCAAGGTGCATCTGAGCACCGGATATGTGTGCAGCTGGTGTGGCATTCGTGTAATAGCTGCTTCTTAGCCGTAGGTGTGGTGGTTGAGAGATCAAGAGTTTGGGCCTCATTACAGGTCAGGCGGTCCGGAATTAACAGTGGCGGTAAACCCGCCGCCACTGTTAATTCCGGACCGCCCAATCCCGAGTCCTGCAGGCGGAAGGTGATCATCCTGCCAGGTCTGACCTGGCGGGTTGAACACCTCCCGTCTGTAGGCGGATGTGGAAACACCAGCACCATCACGAGTTGGTGCCGGTGTTTCCACTTCCCCATTCCCATTGAGTTCTGTCGGACTCAATGGGAATAGGGATTAACACCATTCCGCCTCCGTGACTCCTGGGACACTGGGGTCATAATGCCCTGGTATTTCCGGGAGTCACGGAGGCGGAATGGTAATACGAGTCCGGCGGTAATCAGGCAGGCGGTTTTACCGCAGCGGTTACCGCCGGCCTCGTAATGAGGCCCTATGTGTTTGTTCTGGCAGGATTTATCCAGACCGATTCTGGCTACGTTAGGCCTGAGGAGAACGCCTGGCTGGGGTGGGGGGGGGTGTAATCAGCAGTGTTTAGTTAGAGTGATGGGGAGTATGAGGCAGATGTTGGTATGAGAACAGCTATACCGAATGGTGTCATAGTATCTCTATGGATATAGTGATGGGTACTCCCAAATTTTTTGTTTTCGGGGGGTCAGGTCTGTAAACAGGGAGAATGAAGGAAGGGAAGAGAAGTAACAGACTGATTACCCCTCTCTTTCAGGTCTTGCGACACAACAGATACGGGTGCTGGAATACTGATATGTAAATTTACAGCAGGAACCTTATGGAAGAGACAATTGTTGAGCAGAGACCGTTGAAAGTATATAAATCACTTTAATAGTTAATAATAAAATTACATATATTGCAAAAACCATGTAATAATAGGCTTTTCATTATCTCACTCATACCATTCATATCAATTCAGTCATTCTGTGACATTCGGGTTCAGCAATTTAACATTTACTTCTAACATATTAGTTGTTGGTAATATGTATGACATTGGGAAAAAACAAGCATGGATTTTCTATAGGTCGACATATGTTTCGGCCCCTTTCAGTAGTACCATCGTTGTCTACGGTGGTCTGAATAGTCAATGTTGGGCCATCTTCAGGACAGTGATGATTTAGTAAAAGCTTACAGTCTTCACCCACTCACCCGCTCTACGCAGTCACCTACTCTCACGCACCCCTCCGCTCTTATGCACTCATTCACTCTTACGCACCCGTCTGCTCCATATACTCGTCGGCTCTACCCACTAGTCTGTTCTACGCATTCATCTACTCTACACACTCCTCCGTTCTTACACACTCCTCTGCTCTGGGCACTCTTCCGCTCTGCGCACTCTTCCGCTCTGCGCACTCTTCCGCTATGCGCACCCATCACGCTCTGCGCACTCATCCATTCTGCACACCCATCCGCTCTGCGCACCCACCCGCTCCATGCACTCATCCGTTCCCCTGCACCCATCCGCTCTATGCACTCGTTCTATCCACGCACTAATCTGCTATATGCACTCATCTGCTCTACAAAGTCGTTTGCTCATATGCACTCATCCACTCTATACACTCCTCCGCACTTACACACTCCTCCGCTCTATGCACTCGTCCGCTCTACACACTCATCCGCTCTACTCCCCATCCGCTTAACACACTCATCCATTCTATACACTCATCAGCTCAACGCATTCATCTGCTCAGCGCACTCATCCGTTCCATGTGCTTCGTCCATTCCAACGATTTCATCCACTCCATTTACCTCGTTCATTCATCATGCATTATCGATTTCAGGCCATGTCACTTGTCATACGTACTGGATCCGTTCCGTGCTCTCTATCCGTTTCATGCACTATACTCATCTCATGCACTTGAATCGTCTATTCTGTACTTTACATTTATGCCATGCACTCATACAGTCGGTATCATCTGTCTGTGTACTCATCAGTCTCTTGTATTCATCTTTCCATCCACTTCTGTTTATTCATTTTGTCGATTGCACTCATTACATCCATTTCATTAATTCATTACATCCATTTCATTCATTTAAACCTCATTACTGTTTTCGTACGATTTATTCTTTTTATCCACCTCACTGCTTTGATCCACTTCACTCATTCTATTTTGTTTGTCCTTTTAGTTTACATTAGCGGTTATTAGTTGTTGATTTCTCGCATGGATCTTGATGTTGTATTGTTAATTGTTTTATTGTTATTCAAGATATAGTAGTTTGTTGGGTTGGTGTCATTGAGATGCTGTTATTCAGTTTGGGTTAGTTTGCGTACGTGTTGGTTTTAGGGGAAGAGCCAAGTTTTCAGTAGTTTGTGGAATGACATTAGATCTTCAGTTAGGCGGATGTGGGGTGGGAGTGCGTTCCACAGTGTGGGGGCCAAGGCTGAGAATGATGATCGACCTAACCTGGCTGAGTTTGTTTTAGGTATGACTAGGAGGCCGGCTGAGCTTGATCTTAGAGTACGTGGAGGGTGATAGGGTTTGAGCTTGTCTTGAAGATATTTAGGTCCGTTTTTTTGCAATGCCCGATGAGAAATGCATAAGGTTTTGAAAGTCACCCTTCGGGCCACTGGGAGCCAGTGCAGAGTTTTAAGGGCTGGGGAGATGTGGTCTCTCGGCGAGCGCTAGTAGCAGTTTTGCTGCAGCGTTTTGTGCTCTTTGAAGTTTATTCAGTTGGTACGCGTGAACTCCGAGGTAGAGGGGGTTAGCGTAGTCCAGTCTTGATATAACAATTGATTGGACTGCGGAGAGTCTGTTGGGAAAGGAGAGATATGGAAAGATGCGTCTAAGAGTTTTAAAATGGTAGTGGCAGCACTTTGAGACGTTGTTGACTTGGCGCGAGAATGTTAGGTCAGAGTCAAGGGTGCATCCAAGGTTTATTATTGAGTTAGACAGAGTCGGTGAGTTGCCCATGGCAGATGGCCAAGGTAGTGGGTGTGGGAAAAGTTCTGAGTTGCCTCATACCATGATTTCAGTTTTGGAGGGGTTTAACAAGAGGTGGCTTTGGGTCATCCAGAGCTCTATGTCGAGGAGGCAGGAGACGAGGTCAGGTCGGCGGTTGGGTTTTGAGTTCAAGAGTTTTAGGATTAGTTGGGTGTCATCAGCGTAGTTGTAACACCGGATGTTGTGTGAACAAATTATTGGTGGGAGGGTGATCAAGTTGAGATTGAACAGGAGGGCAGATAGGCATGCTCCTTGTGGAACTCCCGTGTCGACTGGTCAGGCTTGGTAGGAATAGGTGGAGAGTATTGTTATTTGGTACCTATCTTTGAGGAATGAAGCTGTCCATTTGAGAGCTGTTCCACGAATTCCTAAGGAGTGGAGGGGGTCAAGGAGGATTGAATGATTGATTGTGTCGAAGGCGGCGGATAGGTCGAGAAGGATTAATGCGGCGCATCCCGCGGAGTCTGCCGTGTTTTTAAGGTCATCCCAGATTGAGGTTAGCGTGGTTTCAGTTCCGTGTCGGGCTCTGAAACCTGATTTTGCGGGGTCTAGGAGATTGTTGACTTCGACAAAGGCATTTAGTTGGGAGTAGGCGGTTCGGTCAATGAGTTTGGCAAGGAACCTGGTGTTTGAGATGGGGCGGTAGTTTTTGGGCTTGAGGGGGTGGAGGGAAGGTTTTTTTATTAGAGGTTTGACATGAACCATTTTTAATGCGTTGGGAAAAATACCCGAGGAGAGAGAGTCATTTATGATGGATCTTGCGTGTTCTCCTGCGCAGGTAGAAGCAAACATTTATTTTAGGGTTGTGGCCGGGCAAGGGTCTAGAGGAGAGCCGAATGGTTTGCTGGCAGAGAGAAGTTTGAGAAATTGGTCGGGTGATATTGGACTAAAGGAGTCGAACGTTGGTTGCGCAGTGGTCACAGGCGGCGGGTTGGCCAGTATGGGGGGAGGGTTGCCTGGTGGATGTAAGAGAGCCAGTTTGTTGGTTAGCGCATTTGTTCTTTCGAGAGCCGTGGCGTAAAAGTGGAGGGAGAGTGTGTCGCACAGTGATTGTGAGGGGGTCGGGACGGTGGTAGTGCATGCCGGTTTGGTGAATTCGGTGATGATTTTGTGAAGTTCTTTGCTGGGGTTTTTGCAGTTTAGGATTCGGGAGTTGTAGTGGACTTTTTCTGCTTTCCGGATTTCGGCCTTGTACTGATGAAGGTGTCGGGCCAAGGTGGCTGTGCTCTCTTGGGTTCTGTCTTTCTGCCATTTGCGTTCTAGGTATTTATATAGTTGTTTAATGTTCTTCAAATCAGGTGTGAACCATCTAGGGAACAGGCCACGGCGGGCTGATGGTTTGCAGGAGGGTGTGAGCCGCATTAGTGAGGTGTTGAGCCATGAGTCAAAGGCGTCGGGGGTTAGTTGTTTATTGAGTTGGCAGGTAGGTGGAGGAGACTGGAGGAGTGTGTCGGCTAGGTCAGGAACGATTATTAGTTTTTTCCAGCATTTGAGTAGAATCAGAGGTTCAGGTTCGAGTATGGGAAGCGGGTCGGGAGAGCGAATGGCGAAAGAAACAATGAAGTGATCGGACCAGATGATTGGGGTGGGGAGGGTTTAGATGTATCCGGTTGTGGGAGCTAAAGATGGCATCAAGAGTGTGTCCTTTAAAGTGAGTCGGGCTGTTTATGTGGGGTTTAGGTTAATCGTGTCTAGACCGTCCACCAGAGAGTGTGTCATAGGGTTGGTGGGGATGTCGAGCCATATATTGAAATCTCCAAGAAGGGTGAGGTTGGGATGGTTTAGTTGAAGGGTAGCAATAGAGTCGCAGAGGTTGTTTGAGAATTGTCTATCGTAGCCAGGGAGTCTGTAGATTATTAGGAAGCTGTGTGAGAACGACGGGGAGAGGTATAGTTTAATGAGGAGTGATTCGCAGGAAGGAATGAAAGGTTGATTGTCGATGATTGAGGCGTGGAAGTGAGACTTGAAGACGAATGCTATTCCCCCTCCTTTAGAGGGACGGTTCAGTGGGATGAGGGAGTAGTCAGGGGGGAAGGCTTCATTGGCGGTTGGGGCGAAGTCGTCGGGGAACCAAGTTTCGATGATGAAAACCAGGTCTGGTTTGTCACAGGCGAGGATGTCAAAGATGCTGTGTCTGTTTTTTGCTACGGATCGGGCATTAAATAGGATGCAATTCACTTCGGTAGGTGAGGTTGGTGTCGGAGCTGCTGCGGAGGGGGGTAGGCAGAGAGGGTGGAAACTGGAGAGGGAGAGGGGTGGGGTGGTTGATGATCGATGGGAAAAGTGGGCGGGCAGAAGGGTTGGCGTGTTTCGGGTGGGAGTGGGTGGATTCATGTGTTAGCATGGGGGATTTGAAGGTGGAGTGTGGGCGGTTAGGGGTTTCAGTTGCGGTCGGTGAGAAATCGAGGGAGAGGGGTTTTAGGAAGGGTGAAGCAAGGGGGGATGGTGGTGATTCGGAGATTGAGGTGATGGGTCGAGACAGGGGAGGCGATGAGTGCTGAGAGATTGAGGGGTACCAGGTACATTTCCTCTTTAGTGTCTTTGTTGCGATAGGTGTGTGCGAGAGGGTGGGGGGTAAGAAGGGGAGAGGGATGAGGCTTTTGTTCTTGCTAGCGCTAGGCGTGCAATTTTAAGGGAGGGGAAGGGGTGTGGTCGCGGGGGGATGATGGTGGGGGTTAGTGGGAAAAGCAGGGGGTGCAGGTGCATGATTGCAGGGCAGGGTGTGCTCGGTATGATAGTGAGTGGAGCGGGAATGATCAACGTGGGCTGGTCGGTGGTGGGGTTAGGGGGGAGCAGTGGTCTTAGGGTGGTTGGCTCGCCATCGTGCCCCTCTGGCTTGGTGTTTGGAAAGAGGATGGGTAGGGAATGTGAAGGAGGGTGGGATGATTTGGGAAGGGGGGACGAGAGGCAAGGCAGACCGGAGAGTGGAGGCGGTCAATGGTGATCGTTTCTGGCCGACCCAGGAGGATTGGGTGCACTCATGGTTAGTACCTGCTATTAGGTGTAGTTTCAGGTGCTACTTACACTTTATGTTAGACTTCATAAGTTCAGCTATATCACTGGGTGAGATTAGACTTGGTTTCTAGGTTCCACTAAGCAGGGTGATATTATTCACTTATTCTAGGTTTTAGGGTATTAATTGAAAATAAGTTGCAAATATTAGGCCATTTTGAAGTGTAGCTACACCTTAGGATATGCTATTAGGCGGCCTATTTAGTTGCCACTACAGCACAAGTACGCTGTTGGGTAGACTTTCTTCTAGCAAGCTGTAATACAGGTAAGCTATTAGGGAGAAATTGAATGTAGCAACGTCACAGGTATGCGTTTAGGTTGACTTTTAAGTGCAATTTATGAGGACTTTCTGATTGTGGTTCTAAATTCAATCGGGGCACACTATTAGGCACACTTCTAGATTCAAGCAGGGGGCGCTATTAGGCCCACTTCTAAATTTGAGTTTTGTACAGATAGGATATTAATGATGCTTCTATATTCAACCAATAACGCAACACTAATGGGCACACTTTGCACAGAGAGGGATATTATGTACACAGAGAGGATATTAGGTACACTTCTAAATTCAATTTGCACAGAGAGGGTGTTAGGGACACATCTGAATTCAACTAAGGCACGTTATTAGGCACACTTCTAAATTTAGGCAAGGTGCGCAATTAGGTCGACTTCTAAATTTAGCTTTGCACAGAGAGGATATTAGGGACACTTCTAAATTCAACTTTGGACAGAGGGGATATTTAGGCACATTTCTAAATTCAATTTTGCACAGCGGGATATTAGACTATTAGGCACACTTCTAGATTCTACATTACACAGAGAATGATATTAAGTACACTTCTAAATTACACTTTGCACAGAAGGGATATTTAGGCATGCTTCAAACTTCAAGTTTTGCACAGTGAGGCTATTAGGTACACTTTTAAATTCAACGTTACACAGAGCGGAAATTAGGCACTGTTCTAAATTCAACCAGGGTGGACTATTGGGCGCTCTTCTAAATTCAACTTTGTACAGAGAGGCTATTTGGGAATACTAGTCAGTTGGACTAGGGCACGCTATTAAGTACGTTTCTAAATTAAACTTTGCACAGAGAGGATATTAGGGAAACTTTGTCAGTTCAGCTAGGGCACGCTATTAGGCACACTTCTAACTTCAACTTTACAGAGAGGATATTAGGCACAATTCTAAATTCACCAGGGCACGCTATTAGGCACACTTCTAAATTCAACTTTGCACAGAGAGGCTATTAGGGACACTAGCCATTTCATGCAGGGCACGCTATTAGGCACAATTCTAAATTCAACTTTACACAGAGAGGATATTAGGCAAAATTCTAGATTCACACTTCTAACTTCAAATTTTGCACAGAGAGGATATTAAGCACAATTCTAAATTCACCACGGCATGCTATTAGGCACACTTCTGAATTCAACCAGGGCACGCTATTAGGCACACTTCTAAATTAAACTATGCACAGAGAGGCTATTAGGGAATATTCTAAATTCGACTTTACTCAGAGAGGATATTAGGCATAATTCTAAAATCAGCTTTACACAGAGAGGATATTAGGCAAAATTCTAAATTCACACTTCTAACTTCAGATTTTGCACAGAGAGAATATTAGGCACAATTCTAAATTCACCATGGCACGCTATTAGGCACACCTCTGAATTCAACCAGGGCACGCTATTAAGCACACTTCTAAATTAAACTATGCACAGAGAGGCTGTTAGGGAATATTCTAAATTCGACTTTACACAGAGAGGATATTAGGCATAATTCTAAAATCAGCTTTACACAGAGAGGCTATTAGGCAAAATTCTAAATTCACACTTCTAACTTCAAATTTTTCACAGAGAGGATATTAGGCACAATTCTAAATTCATCAGGGCACGCTATTAGGCACACTTCTAAATTCAACCAGGGCACACTATTTGGCACACTTCTAAATTAAACTATGCACAGAGAGGCTATTAGGGAATACTAGTCAGTTGAACTAGGGCACGTGATTAGGTACACTTCTAAATTAAACTATGCACAGAGAGGCTATTAGGGAATACTAGTCAGGTGAACTAGGGCACGCTTTTAGGCACACTTCTAAATTCAACGAGGGCACGCAATTAGGCCCACCTCTAAATTCAGCCAGGGCACGCTATTAGGCATACTTCTAAATTAAACTATGCATTGAGAGGCTATTAAGGAATACTAGTCAGTTGAACTAGGGCACGCTATTAGGCCCACTTCTAAATTCAACCAGGGCATGCTATTAGGCACACTTCTAAATTCAGCCAGGGCTCGCTATTAGGCACACTTCTAAATTAAACTATGCACAGAGAGGCTATTAGGGACACTAGTCAGTTCAACTAGGGCACGCTATTAGGCACACTTCTAACTTCAACTTTGTACAGGGAGGCTATTAGGCACACTTCTAAATTCAACTTTGCACAGAGGGGATATTTAGGTGCACTTCTAGATTCAATCAGGGCATGCTATTAGGCACACTTCTAAATTAAACTATGCACAGAGAGACTATTAGGGATACTGGTTAGTTCAACTAGGGCACGCTATTAGGCACACTTCTAACTTCAACTTTGTACAGAGAAGCTATTAGGCACACTTCTAAATTCACCTTTGCACAGAGGGGATATTAGGCACACTTCTAAATTAAACTATGCACAGAGAGACTATTAGGGACACTGGTCAGTTCAACTAGGGCACGCTATTAGGCACACTTCTAACTTCAACTTTGTACAGAGAGGCTATTAGGCACACTTCTAAATTCAGCTTTGCACAGAGGGGATATTTAGGTGCCCTTCTAGATTCAAGTCTTGCACAGAGAGGCTGTTAGGCGCATTTCTACATTCAACTTTACCTATAGTGGAAAGTAGGCACAGTTCTAAATTCAGCGTACACAGAAAGGATATTAGGCATACTTCTAAATTCAAGTAGGGCACGCTATTAGGCACACTTCTAAATTAAACTATGCACAGAGAGACCATTAGGGACACTTTGTCAGTTCAACTAGGGCAGGCTATTAGGCACACTTCTAAATTAAACTATGCACAGAGAGGATATTAGGCACACTTCTAAATTCAAGTAGGGCACGCTATTAAGCACACTTCTAAATTAAACTATGTACAGAGAGACTATTAGGGATACTTTGTCAGTTCAACTAGGGCACGCTATTAGGCACACTTCTAACTTCAACTTTGTACAGAGAGGATATTAGGCACACTTCTAAATTCAAGTAGGGCACGCTATTAAGCACACTTCTAAATTAAACTATGTACAGAGAGACTATTAGGGATACTTTGTCAGTTCAACTAGGGCACGCTATAAGGCACACTTCTAAGTTCAACCAGGGCATGCTATTAGGTACACTTCTAAATTAAACTATGCACAGAGAGACTATTAGGGACACTGGTTAGTTCAACTAGGGCATGCTATTAAGCACACTTCTAGCTTCAACTTTGTACAGAGAGGCTCTTAGGCACACTTCTAAATTCAGCTTTGCACAGAGGGGATATTAGGCACACTTCTAAATTAAACTATGCACTTCGAGACTATTAGGGACACTGGTCAGTTCAACTAGGGCATGCTACTAGGCACACTTCTAAATTCAGCTTTGCACAGAGGGGATATTTAGGTGCACTTCTAGATTCAAGTCTTGCACAGAGAGGCTATTAGGCGCATTTCTAAATTCAACTTTACCTAGAGTGAAAATTAGGCACAGTTCTAAATTCAGCTTACACAGAAAGGATATTAGGCACACTTCTAAATTCAAGTAGGACACGCTATTAGGCACACTTTTAAATTAAACTATGCACAGAGAGACTATTAGGGACGCTTTGTCAGTTGAACTAGGGCACGCGATTAGGTACGCTTCTAAATTAAACTATGCACAGAGAGGCTACTAGGGAATACTAGTCAGTTGAACTACGGCACGCTATTAGGCACACTTATAAATTAAACTATGCACAGAGAGGCTATTTGGGAACACTATTCAGTTGAACTAGGGCACGCGATTAGGTACGCTTCTAAATTAAACTGTGCACAGAGAGGCTATTAGGGAATACTAGTCAGTTGAACTAGGGCACGCTATTAGGCACACTTCTAAATTTAACCAGGGCACGCTATTAGGCACACTTCTAAATTCAGCAAGGGCATGCTATTAGGCACACTTCTAAATTAAACTATGCACAGAGAGGCTATTAGGGAATACTAGTCAGTTAAACTAGGGCACACTATTAGGCACACTTCTAACTTCAGCCAGGGCGTGCTATTAGGCACACTTCTAAATTAAACTGTGCACAGAGAGGCTATTAGGGAATACTAGTCAGTTCAACTAGGGCACACTATTAGGCACACTTCTAACTTCAACTTTGTACAGGGAGGCTATTAGGCACACTTCTAAATTCAACTTTGCACAGAGGGGATATTTAGGTGTACTTCTAGATTCAAGTGTTGCACAGAGAGGCTATTAGGCACACTACTAAATTCAACTTTGCACAGACAGGAAATTAGGCACAGTTCGAAATTCAGCTTTACACAGCAAGGATATTAGGCACACTTCTAAATTCAAATAGGGCACGCTATTAGACACATCTAAATTAAACTATGTACAGAGAGACTATTAGGGATACTTTGTCAGTTCAACTAGGGCACGCTATTAGTCACACTTCTAAATTCAACCAGGGCATGCTATTAGGCACACTTCTAAATTAAACTATGCACAGAGAGACTATTAGGGACACTGGTCAGTTCAACTAGGGCACGCTATTAGGCACACTTCTAACTTCAACTTTGTACAGAGAGGCTATTAGGCACATTTCTAAATTCAGCTTTGCACACAGGGGGTATTTAGGTGCACTTCTAGATTCAAGTCTTGCACAGAGAGGCTATTAGGCACACTTCTAAATTCAACTTTACACAGACAGGAAATTAGGCACAGTTCTAAATTCAGCTTTACACAGAGAGGATATTAGGCACACTTCTAAATTCAATCAGGGCATGATATTAGGCACACTTCTAAATTAAACTATGCACAGAGAGACTATTAGGGACACTGGTTAGATCAACTAGGGCACGCTATTAGGCACACTTCTAACTTCAACTTTGTACAGAGAAGCTATTAGGCACACTTCTAAATTTCGCTTTGCACAGAGGGGATATTAGGCACACTTCTAAATTAAACTATGCACAGAGAGACTATTAGGGACACTGGTCAGTTCAACTAGGGCACGCTATTAGGCACACTTCTAACTTGAACTTTGTACAGAAAGGCTATTAGGCACACTTCTAAATTCAGCTTTGCACAGAGAGGATATTTAGGTGCCCTTCTAGATTCAAGTCTTGCACAGAGAGGCTAATAGGCGCATTTCTAAATTCAACTTTACCTATAGTGGAAATTAGGCAAAGTTCTAAATTCAGCTTACACAGAAAGGATATTAGGCATACTTCTAAATTCAAGTAGGGCACGCTATTAGGCACACTTCTAAATTAAACTATGCACAGAGAGACCATTAGGGACACTTTGTCAGTTCAACTAGGGCACGCTATTAGGCACACGTCTAACTTCAACTTTGTACAGAGAGGATATTAGGCACACTTCTAAATTCAAGTAGGACACGCTATTAAGCACACTTCTAAATTAAACTATGTACACAGAGACTATTAGGGATACTTTGTCAGTTCAACTAGGGCACGCTATTAGGCACACTTCTAAGTTCAACCAGGGCATGCTATTAGGTACACTTCTAAATTAAACTATGAACAGAGAGACTATTAGGGACACTGGTTAGTTCAACTAGGGTATGCTATTAAGCACACTTCTAACTTCAACTTTGTACAGAGAGGCTATTAGGCACACTTCTAAATTCAGCTTTGCACAGAGGGGATATTAGGCACACTTCTAAATTAAACTATGCACTTAGAGACTATTAGGGACACTGGTCAGTTCAACTAGGGCACGCTATTAGGCACACTTCTAAATTCAGCTTTGCACAGATGGGATATTTAGGTGCACTTCTAGATTCAAGTCTTGCACAGAGAGGCTATTAGGCACATTTCTAAATTCAACTTTACCTATAGTGGAAATTAGGCACAGTTCTAAATTCAGCTTACACAGAAAGGATATTAGGCACACTTCTAAATTCAAGTAGGGCACGCTATTAGGCACACTTCAAATTAAACTATGCACAGAGAGACTATTAGGGGCACTTTGTCAGTTCAACTAGGGCAGGCTATTAGGCACACTTCGAAATTAAACTATGCACAGAGAGACTATTATGGACACTAGTCAGTTCAACTAGGGCACGCTATTAGGCACACTTCTAAATTCAGCTTTGCACAGGGGGGATATTTAGGTGCACTTCTAGATTCAAGTCTTGCACAGAGAGGCTATTAGGCGCATTTCTAAATTCAACTTTACCTATAATGGAAATTAGGCACAGTTCTAAATTCAGCTTACACAGAAAGGATATTAGGCACACTTCTAAATTCGAGTAGGACACGCTATTAGGCACACTTTTAAATTAAACTATGCACAGAGAGACTATTAGGGACGCTTTGTCAGTTGAACTAGGGCACGCGATTAGGTACGCTTCTAAATTAAACTATGCACAGAGAGGCTATTAGGGAATACTAGTCAGTTGAACTACGGCACGCTATTAGGCACACTTATAAATTAAACTATGCACAGAGAGGCTATTTGGGAAAACTATTCAGTTGAACTAGGGCACGCGATTAGGTACGCTTCTAAATTAAACTATGCACAGAGAGGCTATTAGGGAATACTAGTCAGTTGAACTAGGGCACGCTATTAGGCACACTTCTAAATTCAACCAGGGCACGCTATTAGGCACACCTCTAAATTCAGCCAGGGCACACTATTAGGCACACTTCTAAATTAAACTATGCACAGAGAGGCTATTAAGGAATACTAGTCAGTTGAACTAGGGCACGCTATTAGGCACACTTCTAAATTCAACCAGGGCACGCTATTAGGCACACTTCTAAATTCAGCCAGGGCACGCTATTAGGCACACTTCTAAATTAAACTATGCACAGAGAGGCTATTAGGGACACTAGTCAGTTCAACTAGGGCACACTATTAGGCACACTTCTAAATTCAGCCAGGGCGCGCTATTAGGCACACTTCTAAATTAAACTGTGCACAGAGGGGCTATTAGGGAATACTAGTCAGTTCAACTAGGGCACACTATTAGGCACACTCCTAACTTCAACTTTGTACAGGGAGGCTATTAGGCACACTTCTAAATTTAACTTTGCACAGAGGGGATATTTAGGTGCACTTCTAGATTCAAGTGTTGCACAGAGAGGCTATTAGGCACACTACTAAATTCAACTTTGCACAGAGGGGATATTTAGGTGCACTTCTAGATTCAAGTATTGCACAGAGAGGCTATTAGGCACACTACTAAATTCAACTTTGCACAGAGGGGATATTTAGGTGCACTTCTAGATTCAAGTATTGCACAGAGAGGCTATTAGGCACACTTCTAAATTCAACTTTACACAGACAGGAAATTAGGCACAGTTCTAAATTCAGCTTTACACACCAAGGATATTAGGCACACTTCTAAATTCAAATAGGGCACGCTATTAGACACATCTAAATTAAACTATGTACAGAGAGACTATTAGGGATACTTTGTCAGTTCAACTAGGGCACGCTATTAGGCACACTTCTAAATTCAACCAGGGCATGCTATTAGGCACACTTCTAAATTAAACCTTGCACAGAGAGACTATTAGGGACACTGGTCAGTTCAACTAGGGCACGCTATTAGGCACACTTCTAACTTCAACTTTGTACAGAGAGGCTATTAGGCACACTTCTAAATTCAGCTTTGCACACAGGGGATATTTAGGTGCACTTCTAGATTCAAGTCTTGCACAGAGAGGCTATTAGGCGCATTTCTAAATTCAACTTTACCTATAGTGGAAATTAGGCACAGTTCTAAATTCAGCTTACACAGAAAGGATATTAGGCACACTTCTAAATTCAAGTAGGGCACACGATTAGGCACACTTCTAAATTAAACTATGCACAGAGAGACTATTAGGGACACTTTGTCAGTTCAACTAGGGCAGGCTATTAGGCACACTTCTAAATTAAACTATGCACAGAGAGACTTTTAGGGACACTAGTCAGTTCAACTAGGGCACGCTATTAAGCACACTTCTAACTTCAACTTTGTACAAGGAGGCTATTAGGCACACTTCTAAATTCAAATTTACACAGACAGGAAATTAGGCACAGTTCTAAATTCAGCTTTACACAGAGAAGATATTAGGCACACTTCTACATTCAAGTAGGGCATGCTATTAGGCACACTTCTAAATTAAACTATGTACAAAGAGACTTTTAGGGAAACTTTGTCAGTTCAACTAGGGCACGCTATTAGGCACACTTCAAATTCATCCAGGGTACGCCATTAAGCACACATCTAAATTCAACTAGGGCACACTATTAGGTACACTTCCAAATTCAACTTTGTACAGAGAGGAAATTAGGCCCACTTCTAAATTAAACTATGCACAGAGAGACTATTATGCACAATTCAAAATTAAACTATGCACAGAGAGACTATTAGGGACCTTTTTAGGTTCAACTAGGGCACGCTATTTGGCACTTTTCTAAATTCAACTTTGTACAGAGAGGAAATTAGGCACACTTCTAACTTCAACTTTACACAGAGAGGCTATTAGGGACACTAGTCGTTTCAACCAGGGCACGCCATTAGGCACACTTCTATATGCAAATAAACTACAGATGGAAGAGATTACAGTGGTTTAGCTTTCGGCAGATGAGTGGTAGTGTAGTAGGATAGGGTAGTATGGTGTGAAGTAATTGCTTCAGTCCCCGCCCTTGCCACACTAACTTATTGTTAGCTTCGGGGGGAAGGATAGGAAATGTAGAATACCTCTGAGGAGGTGCAGCTGGTAATGTGACTTCTTAGAGATCAGAGATGTGAGGAGAGAAGGAGAGTGTGGAGTCGAAGATGACCCCAAGGTTTTTAGCCCCACAGGTAGGAGCAGGGAGAGGGCCAAGAGAGGCCGGCCACAGAGTGACAGGAAAGGAGGGTGTGGGTGTGCCGATGAGGAGAATCTAAGTCTTGCTGGCATTCAGGCAGAGATCATTGGCGGCACACCACTCCTGGATGGCAGACAGGCAGTCAGAGATGAGGGAGGGAGGGAGGGAGAAGAAGTGGCTGAGGGTAGCCTGAAAATGAGCTGAGTATCATCCGCATAGCACTGGAAGTTGGGGCAGAGTGCGGCAATGCGGTGGGCAAGAAGTGCCAGGTATTGGTTGAACAGCCAGGGAGAGAGGTTTGACCCCTGGGGAACACCACAGGTAGAGATAGAGATGGAGGAGAGGAAGGACCCGAGATGGACCTGGGAGGGTCGATCGGAGAGAAAAGAAATCAGCCACGCCAGGGCCTGACCCTGTGATGCCCATATTATCACGAGACAGTTGAGTAGGATGGTATGGTTGACCGTGTCGAAGGCAGACGACAGATCAAGTAAGATGAAGACACAGGGGGTGTTGGAATCAAGGTTAAAGAGCAGGTCTTCGCTGATGTTCAGAAGAGCAGTTTCCGTGCTTCTGCCATGCTTCATGCCGTGCTTCTGCATGCCATGAAAGATTGAGATGTACCAGAGAATTCCTGTTTTCTTGTATTGATCCCTGTTGGGTTTATTTGCAATAAACCAGAGTTTTCACTAGCCATTGACTGAGTCCTCTGTTTATTCTGGGAATGGTGTTGGGCCCTCGAAGCCAGCGATCCCCCAGCCTCGCTATGGCATACCGGGGAGTCCCCCCCAACAAGTTGGTAAGACAGTTGATGGTTGGCTGTGCCAGCCCGGCACAAAGCCGTCTCCTCTGTCACAGAACCTGAGAGGCTGCAGGTCCCTCGCATATTTCGAGAAGGACGGGGAACACGTACCCATGGAAAGGCTGTCAGGAGCTAGCTTGGAAATATCCTACCCGAGGTCAGTGAGGCGTCCAGGCAGACATTACAGGGAAGTGGCAGCTTTGGGGGACGCGGCAGCCGAGCAGCACCAGCAGACCACGGAGTGTAAGTATTGACCGAGTCACACGGCAACCGTGGGTGTGAGGGAGGGTATTAAGTATTGTGAAGTATCGTTGAGCACTGTTTAGTATTGTCAAAGTAGTGTTAAGCATTGTTAAACTTACTAGGACAGGAGCAGAGGTAGACATCATTATATGTGGTTAGGGAACAAGCTTAGAGGTAAACGGTTCTGGTGAACAACCCAGACTATTGACTCGAAGGCGCGGATGACAGAAGTATATAAATGGTGGTTTCCTGTGGGTTGGGCATTTTAGCTCGGGTCATAGATGGCTGTATCCCCGTAAGGTTTAACAAGGGAGCTGACCTAGATTGCAGAAGGTGATTAGACTGGTTAAGTCTCGATGGACGGCGTATTATTTGCAAGGCGACGCAGCAGTTACAGATCAAACAGAATAGAATATTGGTAAACTCTGCTTGGAGGCAGGAAGACAGCTGTAGGGTTTGTGTTGGGGTTTTGTGTATTTTGGGGTAACAGACATAACATTGTGAATGCAGTATTTGACATCTCAGCGCTATGTGGTTAGTGAATTGGTGACGTCACCCGTAGGTTGATTCATAGGACACGGAGAGCACGAGACGTGAAGAGTTAGCATTGGAAAACTTGGGATTGGCAGACGAGGTGAGCAAGTGGCGGTGTGTGGAAGGCACATGCGCAAGATTGTGCGTGAGCCTGAGGAGTCGGCAATTTTGAAAGGGGCGGTGCGCGGAGCACACCCGACAGGTGGAGGAGCCAGAGAGGATTATAGTGATTTATCAAAGAATTGTGATCACATTAGGCCTCATTATCAGTCAGCCGGTCTGGAAAAAACAGTGGCAGTAAATCCACCATCTGACCTGGCGGGAGTAACGCCGCCGGCATGCAGGCGGATATGGAAACACTGGCTCCGTCATAGAACCAGTGTTTCCATTGTCGCCATCCCCATGGAGTCCTGGGAATGGGGATTTATGCAATTCTGCCTCCAGAATTACCAGGTCACCAGGGTTGTAATGCCCCAGTGATTCAGGCAATCACGGAGGCGGAATGGTATTTCGGGTCCGGCGGCAGCCCGCCGGTGTATCCGGCACGGCGGCCGCCAGACTCGTAATGAGGCCCATTGTGTGCCTCCCTTAACAGTGGACTATCAAAACCCTCAATTTGAGGTCAGTTAAACGCAAGAGCAATGTATCAAGGGAAGTGTGGGGGGACACGCCCCTCCAGCACCGGTGTAAAATGCTCCCACCCTATAAGGACAAGATATGGAAATATAGCATAGAACGGTCCAAAGGTACAGAGGGTAAGTTAACTAAACCATGGCCACTGTGCATGAGTTTTTCTAAGGATGTGTAGAATTCACTACGGACACACATTCAGGGTACCTATAAGGGGGAGAAGCTAGCAAGCTGCATGGCTATATTTGAACTCTGGAGGATGTTCCAAGAGGATGAGGGGGATGCAGTGAGGCGTCAGTGGATGTTGAGCCAGCAGGAGATGCAGGGGCACGCGACCCCACCCTGTGCTCCCCCACATGTCTCTCCGAGTGTGGTCTCCGAAGACACAGACGATGAGCAGGGGATGTACCTACTACGAGAATTAAGAGCAGCAGATGGGTATTCAAATCTGACATATAAACTAACCCCATACACTAGGGAAGAAGGGCAGAGAGGCACAGGGCAGCTGGTCACTGGGCGAGGAGCAAGCAGGGAAGCGCAGCAGGACACGAAGGAGGGGCTAGGGAGCATAGCTATGTACGAATGGATAGGGGGACCAATTCTTCTGAAGCTGGAAGGGAAAACAGATGAGGAGACAGAGGGGGCAGCTAAGGCAATGATGGGGCACTGCAAAGCTATGGTTTGGGCTGAGATAATGGAGTACGCGGATAGGAAGGAGAAGGAAAGAGAAGAGAGGTTAGAGAGCGAGGACAGAGAATGGAGAAGAGAAGAAGAGAAGGAGCAGGTGCAGAAGGAAAGACAAGATAGGATGGAAAGAGAGTGCAGAGAGGAGCGGGAGCAGCGGTACAGGAGGATAAGAGAGTTAGAGGAGATCGAGAGGTGGAGGGACACAGCAGAGCAGGAAAAACACATGTTGATAGAGAGGGAACAAAGAAAGTTGCAGGTGGAGAGATTTGCAAGGGAACATGCACGGAAAGGAGGAGGATGAGCGTGCAATAAGGGCAACAAAGACACAATGGACAACGGAACAGGGACATGATAAAACATGACGGGCGGAATGAGCAGAGACTGATAGCACGACAGTACAGTGCAGGAGTGCCACGGAATCAAACAGGACAGGCCTAGGGGCCTGAGGGGGCGGAAGCAGGCATGACTTGTGTGACACCGAAATTACCATGAAACCAAACATGGACACAACCACAAGAAGACTGAGCTTTGTAGATGACTTTTGCAGTAACATGGGCTCAGGGTCTGACGATGAAGGAGGGAACAGTGGGGCCGAGAGGGGGGGAGCAACGTAGGCCTCAATCAACGGGGACAGACTGACACACGGGTGACATGGGAGAGAGGGACCGGTATAGGGGGAACAAAAGGTGACAAGGACGAGTGCACACCACAGTCAGTAAACAAGCTATGTAACATTGAGAGACTTAGAGACCTCTCAGGATGAAGAAAGGGGGAGACAGCTATAGTATGTTCCAGAGAGAGGATCCCAGAGGAACCCAACGATGACATCCGAATGCCTATAACAGAACCAATAGACATGTACACTGACATTCGAAACGCGGACAGACAGGTCCGACTGACTAAAGGTGCGAATGAAGAGATACAGTTCATGCAACTACCCCTGCTAAAAAAGGGAGGGAGGCAACCTCAATATATACAATTGAAGCATACTGACAAAGAAAACATGAGATGTAGGTTACCATCATTGTCAGTGGGTGCTGGGAAATGGATATACGATATGGAAAGGATGACAGCGGGTCAGCGGTTAGCAGTGGGAGATGTGAAAGGACTTTTAGTAGCGATCCTCAGGGAAGCTGTGGATGATGTATGGAAGAGGGCGAGGTTCCCCAGAGTTCCCCAGAACACGGCACGCAGTGGTTTGCCATTTACAAATTGCAGGGCTGCCATATGGCAAGAACTAAGGACACAATGCCCGGACACGTCGGACATTGAAAAAATTATGTCCCGCAAATTGGAGATAGATGAAGACCCCTTACACTATATTCAGGGAATGCAAGAGCTTTGGCCACTTGAAACTCAAGAACCGTGGGACAAAACTGTAGCAGTATTTTCTAATGTATTATGTCAAGGGCTACCAGAGCCAGCACAGACGCAGCTAAGGAAATTGGTAGGCATGGAAGCAACATCTTTGCCAGAAATACAGCTTACAATCATTTATCATTATAGGCTACTGGAAGAGAAGCTAAAGAAATAAGCAGACTGAGAGGGAGCGATACTATTACAGAAAAAATTATCAAAGTACGCCATGGAAGGGGCGATGCTAACGAGTTCTATCGCACAGAGAGCACAACTGCAGGAGTACACACCACCTCCCGTGAGGAAGGATTTGTGGGGTGGGGAAACATGCAGCATGGGTTCTGAGGAAGAGGGGGGCCATCAAGAGAATGCAGGTATCGACCGCAGATGCATCACAACCAAGGAGGTTACTCAGGGGGGTTTTGGGGATATGTGCCAGAGGTCGACCAGGGTCCAGGGGATTACACTGAGGGTTTCCAGAGGCAAGGGAGGGAGCCATCACAGTGCTGGTCATGTGGGCAGATGGGGCACATTTCAAGACTTTGCAGAAGCAGGGGGATGAAGCAGAAATGGGGACCACAATACCAGCAGACATATCAGGAGGACCAGGATGACTATTACACACAGGACCAACCACAGCTACGGCAAGGACAGGCACAAGGTGTGCGCCAGCAGGCACACCAGCCCATGACACATATACCACAGATACAAGCACCTATACCACAGTATACACACGCACCACAGATTCGAGGCAGCACACAGCAGGTGCCACAGATACAGGCAGCATGCAGCCAAATGACAGCACAGTATCACACATGGACTCCATGGTCACGGTCCCCGTTCGAAAACTGGGAGGGGTCACCATTGTGGGGAACAACCCATTTACAGGGAACAGGATGTCCTTATACCCTCAGTAGGACAGCTCACAGATGCACTTGATGCGTTCCATCCTTTCGATCACACCCAACCCTACAGAGGAACCTTATATAGGGGTGGCAATAGGTGACAAAACCTTTTCCTTTCTTGTAGACACAGGGGCGAGTAGGTCCTGCATTCGAGAGGGAATATTTAGCTTGTCAGGCGATGCCATGAATACTCAAGGATTCTCTAGGGCTCGGGAAGTGGTTCCTTTTACAGACAATATCTCCCTTTCTAAAGGGGAGCACGATTTATCTCTACCTTTAATTTACTCTCGACAGACACCTGTAAATATATTGGGACGAGACATTATGAGCAGACTGAACATGACAATCTCATTCACAGACAAGGGGATAGTGTGCTCCACACCAGGAATACACATGCATAATGTAAGAGACATTATTCAAGCATGCAGTGGACTGAAGGTACAGAGAGCTGAGCCAGTAGATGAGGAGCTGTTCCAGTATGGGACGGATATTGCAATTGCATGGCTCCGAGGGATTGAAGGGAAGATGTGGTGTGTTCCAAATGCATATCTGTTCAGACCAGAGATACCATTGGATGAGGCAGAAGGGACAATAGTGCCAATTGAAATTGAGGCAGTGGTTGTGAGGGACAAGTGGATAGCAGTACATGGGATGGACGACACACAACAACCATGGCGAGCAGTGATCACGTTGGCAGAAGGGTGCAGGCTGACTACAGTAACAGCCAAAGAGCTATTCAGGGGCGAAAGGCCAGAGACCGGGATGTTATTCGAGATGAGTGTGACTTATTGGTTGAGAATATACTACTGAGAGGTACCACAGAGGATGGCAATAACGCTGGAAGCACCACCATTTGCAAGGGGAATCTGGCCAAGGTACCCAGCACCCTATGGATGACAAGTCCCCATGATGTGGGGTTTCTGAAAGGAATGGGAGGAGTGAAGATAAATCTGAAACCAGGAGCAATTTTACAGTATCCACTCTCAAAAGAAGCAGACAAAGGCATTTATGAAATGATTGCAGCACTAGTGGAGTGAGGCATTCTAGTACCATCAGAATCCCCATGCAACACAGCGGTGTTCCCAGTTAAAAAATCAAAAGGGGGCTATTGGCTTTTCATCCAGGATTTGCGCCCCCTAAACCACATTGTAGAAGAAGAGTATCCAGCAACAATTTTGTGCAGCATTCCATGGAAGCTGCCTGCTTCACGGTCATAGACTTGAAGAATGCATTTTCCTCAGTGCCATTACAGCCAGACTCACAAGACTTGACTTCCTTTACGCATAGAAACCGGAAGTGGAAACATACAAGACTTCCTCAAGGGTACTGTGAATCACCCTCTATATTCAATAAGGACGTAGGCAATGTACAGATGGAGAGCAGATGGAGAGCATGGTCCTGCAGTAGTACGTAGATGGCATTTGGATTTGCAGCACGACAGAAGACCAGTTTAGAAATGACTCAGTGCACATGCTGACAGTGTTAGCTGACAAGGAATACAAGGTGGACAAAACCAAACTTCAATACTGTCAGAAAGAAGTGCTATACATTGGACAGACAATTTCCCAAAATGACCAACAGATCACGCCAGAAAGGGCAGAGACAATAGCAAGACAGCCAAGCCCACGACAGTGAGAGAAATGCAGCAGTTCTTGGGGTTGTGCAATTACTGCAGAGCATAGGTTTTTGACTAGAGTACATACACTAGACCTTTACTGGGCAACCTGAAGGAAGCACAAACGGGGCACAAGGTAATGAACTGTACAACAGAGATGACCGAGGCATTTGAGGAGCTGAAAGCTCCAGTGTTAGGGATCCCAGATTAGAAAAAGGATTTTTCCTGTTTTCACACACTGATGGAGTAGTGATGAAGGCTGTGCTGACACAGAAGACAAGTTTGGGGCACAACCCCATAGCCTACTACAGCAGAAAACCTGACCCAGTAATGAGAGGACACTACCAGTGAGAACAAGCTTTGGCTGCTGCGGCATTCACGATAGAGAAATCCGCAGGGATTACCATGGGGTGCGACACCACTCTGTATGTGGAGCACGCCCTTTTTGCAAAACTGCAGAAGCCAAAGAGCACACTGACAACACAGAGAGCATCAGGGTACAAAGTGTTACTATCCCATCCATCAAGGTGATAAGGTGCAGACTTGTCAACCAAGAGATTTGCGTAGCAGACATTTTAAAAAAAGGGGACTTTGCACACAATTGCGCAGAAAACATACAGGAATCCAGTGACACTCGCACAGTACATGAGGACGAACATGAGGGGGGAGATGTGCTGTACATTGACGAGTCATCAACAATTGACCAGACAGATGGGGTCAGACATACAGGAACTGCATTGATGAGATTGTGGGAAGATGGAACAAGTGAGGTAGTAGCGAGTGCACGATTGCCATCACATTATTCAGCACAAGCAGTAGAGTTAGTTGCCCTAATACTAGCATTGGAGCACAGCAAAGGAAAGATAGTGACAGTGTGCTCAGACTCCGCGTATGTTACATCAACAGTACACTTAGGACTTGCACAATGGATGAGGAGAGGTTTCAGGAGAGCAGATGGAGCACATGTATAGCATGCACTTTTATTGGGTACACTGATTGAAGTTATACAGTACCCCATGCAGATAGCCATAGTGAAGTGCCAGGCACATACGCAAGGGGTAGATCCCATCTCAAGGGGAAACGAAGCATGAGACTTAGAAGCAGAATGCACAGCATATTTTGAGAGCTCCTAGAAATGGAGACAGCATCACATGCCTGAGAGTATACCAGGAATATGGTACTGAAGGAAGGGTAAGAGTATTACAATATGGTTGTATGCCCCAGATCAGGCCCTGGCTAAACGCTGCAGGGCTATCTCTCTACTTACTGGGCCAACTCAAACTTTTTATATAGAGAAGAGAGAAAACAAAACAAAATTCAAAATTCTTCACTGATTGGGCCTCATTACGACCCTGGCGGAAATCAACCGACCGGACCGCCATAGCGTAAATAGCGTTTCCGCCATTGCACGACGGAGCAAAGTGCGGCTCATTCCGACCCATCGGGCACGAGCACCACGCCATGGCGGAAGTGCAAAGTCCGCGATGGCGGAAATGACCCCAAAACGGCCCACACCGCCGCCGTACGGCGCCATAGGTGCAATACCGCCACCCATCTTAGCGGACACCGCAGTGAGCGCCAACCGGAAAGTACGGTGACCGGAAATATACGGAAACGGAAGTAAAAGCATGGTCCCGGAACGGGAAACATCACGCCGTACACCTATAAAACCACAAATTCCACACAACCATTAAAAATACTACCCTGAGACACATCCCAACCCGTCATCCACCCTAGTGAAACCAAGAAAAATGGGAAAAGTAGCGAAGAAAGCGTGCGACCGCAAGCGGCAGGTCCACTTCTCCCATGAGGAACTCACCGTGCTCACAGAGACCCTCCAGGAGAATGCTGCCGCCGTCTTCTCCACGCAAATGACCAGGACGGCACTTGCGAACAAGAAGGCCATATGGGCCCTGGTGGCACAGCGGGTAAGTGCGGTGGGGACCGCACCCCGCAACCCACAGCAATGCAGAAAGCGATGGGACGACCTGCGGATACGCGTCCGTAGCATACTTTCTGCCAACCGCAACATTGCCACAGCTACCGGGGGAGGATCGGAATCACCCATCAAGTTGACCCCCTGGGAAGAAATCTGTGCCTCCACCATTGGAATGGAGAGCATAGAGGGAGTCGGAGGGATGGAGAAAGGAGTGCAGACATCCGAAGAATCAGGTAGGTGTCCCAAATAAAACAATGCCAAAACCACAATGTCCAATCATGTGAAGTACCACGTGTCCACATAGTGCAACAGTAACACATGTCCAGGAGAACGTCCACATACATAGGCCTGATAGCACACTTTAAAACTCACATCAAATACATAAATAATTAAAAATCCTAAAAACACCCTCTACACGTGCAGCAGGCACACCCTAACTGCAGGCTGCAAAACAACTGCACCCTCACTCCACACACAAATGAAACCACCTCCAAGGCCCCGACCCAAATCACCCTCAGGTACCACCCCAATGCATGTGATACATTGCCATTCCAATTCCCACAGACCCATTAATAACGCTCGCCCTCCTTTACTCCACCACAGGGTCCGATCCAAACGACGAGCTCCAGGACACCCCTACCAGCACACCTGCAAAGAGGGCCAAGACCAACGGCCAAAGACCCTCCATCTCAGCTGCACGCATCAAGACACGGAAGCAGCACAAATCAAGTGGCAGCACAGAGGAGGGAACTCCAACAGGCACCCCAGCAGCCAGCATGCCCACAACAGCACCACCACAGGTCCCCCCAATGGATGCCACAGTAGGCACTGCTTCTGGTGGCAGCAGCACCATAGGTGACACTGCATTAATGGCAGCATGCTCCGGCACAGAAAACGGGGATGTCGAAGTTAGATACATCTATGACCTGTCTCAATCCCCCTGTCTGTTCCATCCCGTACACCATGAGGATACCACGCAGGGGCACCCACAAGACGACGACTGGCCATCCCCCACAAGCCCTGTGGCAAGGCAACATGAGGTGATCAGCCACTCTGTGACACCACCGCAAATGGCCATGGCCCAGCAGAGGCAACAGTCCCTCGACCAGGTAATCGTGCAACAGCAGCAACTGGCCACGCTCCTCAAGGACCATGCCGATGAATGTGGGGGCACTAAGGCAGACATAGAAACATCAACTGAGACACTTAGGGCAGAAATGGAGAGAAGTACAGAGACACTAAGGGCACAAATGGAGAGTAGCACCGAGAGCCTGAGAGTACAAATGGAGAGTAGCACCGAGAGCCTGAGAGTACAAATGGAGAGAAGCACCGAGAGCCTGAGGGGGGAACTGCATGCGACGTCCAAAGACCTATGTGCCGAACTTGCCGCAGTGCGCCGTGTGCTCACTGAGCTCTCACAAACCCTTAGGGACCTGCATGGATGTGAGCAGGCAGAGACATCATCCGTTGCAAGTTCCGTCCAGGGCAGCCCCCAACGTAGATCTGGGAGGAACCTGCGCTCCACAGGCAGGGGTGCCCCTGATACCCGGAGAGGGGGCTTGCAATAGCGACTGCCCACTGACAATGAGCATCTTTGGACACTGGTGTTCGGGGGGGAGGTAGGAGGGTGGAGGGGGTGTGTTGGGCTCACTTGGGTGGCGGGTCGATAGGGTGTTTAACATGATATCACATATGCCATAAACAATGCACGATCATCCAATGAGATGTGTGGACATTGATCTTTGTGTACGAGGCCATTATAGGCGTACAGTCCATATTGTGCATGTTCCAGACACACACAGTGCCACGAGTCCCGTGTCCATGTATCAGCCACCAGGCGTGAGTGCTAGAAGCATGCATCTATGAGATGCTGACGAATGTCACGGCCCTCCTGTGCCTCGCGGACTCCTTGAGGTGCTGCCACATCCCCACCCTCATCATGACCATCTTCAGGTGCTTGCAGTTCTGCGTCAGGGGGCATGGGCACATTTCTACGTACGCACATGTTGTGGAGCATGACACATGCCATGACCATCTTTGCAACCTTCACATGGCTGTACAGGAGTGCCCCGCCAGACCTGCTGAGGCAGCGGAAACGAGTCTTCAGTAGGCCGAATGCCTGTTCTATGACTACACGGGTACGTGAGTGGGCATGGTTGTAGTCCTCCTCATGCTGGTCCCGTGGGTTCCGGACTGGTGTGAGGAGCCATCTCTTCAGTGGATACCCGGCATCACCTGTATGTGGACAATAAAGGAATTTTGAGGAATGCCATTGCTACGTACGCACCCCCCCCCTTCCTGCCAGGTCATTGCCGCATCACATACCCCACATCATCATGCATGAAATGAGACTCACCGAGTAGCCAGGATCTGTCCCCTGCGTGTCGCTCCATGTAGCGTGGTATTGTAGAGTTCCTCAAGACCATAGAATCATGGGTTGATCCAGGGAATCGGGCACAACAATGTGTAATGATCCTGTTGGAGTCACACACCATTTGTACATTCAGAGAATGAAATTGTTTTCGGTTGCGGTACTGGGCCTCCATGGCATGTGGGACGACCAATTCCACATGGGTGCAGTCGATGGCACCAATGCAACCCGGTATGCCGGCAAGTGCATGGAATCCCACTTTTGTGTTGGTAATTTCCTGCTCCGAGCGTGGTAGAGAGATGTAGTCGTCTGCGTGCTGCAGGAGGGCATCGAGCACTTGCAATAGTGTCCGTGAGAACAGTGGCTGTGAAATGCCATGCAACTGTCCGACTGTGTGCTGGTAGGTGCCTGTGGCCAGGAAGTGGAGTACAGACACCACCTTCAGTAGGGGTGGGATGGCGGTTGGGCTATCTATCATGCTGACAAGGTCAGCCTGTGTCATGTCCACAATGGCGGTTATGGTGTCCCGGTCCAAACGGTAGAGGGTGTGGATCTGCTCATCAGTGAGGTTGAACGGATGTGCTCGGAGGCGTGGGATTGCGGGCTGCCTGTGTGGTGGTAGTGGCTGTGCTGGCGGCCCTTGCTGGCCCTGCCTTGCCCTCCTCCTCCTCCTGCGTCTCCTCCGTGCGGCCGGTTGTAGTTGGTGTTCGTCTTCTTCTTGAAGTTGGAGTACTTGCAGTGCTATCAGGTCCCCCAGGGCCAACATAGCTAGTCCTGCCGGTAGCATTTCGGAGTGGGTGTGGTTGTGGGAGGAGACTGGGTGTGCAATTTATGTGTTTTCAGGCTGTATGGCCTCCACCTGTGGTGATTCATTCCACCTGTGCAAGCTGCTCTCCCCTTTGGGCGAGCACGTCCCGCACACAACGCTGCAATTCGACGAATGGCATCTTGCTATTACAATCATGTATTTGTACCCGATGGCAGTGTAACATTGGTTGATATGTTCATTCGGCTATGGTCCCATTGTTTCACATACTATCTTTGCAGTCGCGAACAGACTTGTGAAGGGTCAGTGGAACGTAATACTCGAGTAACGGTGGACCCTCATGCAACACTGTACCGAGGTTCACCGACGGGCGGGGCGTCCCATTTGTGAGTGAAGGCAGTTGCCATTTTCACACACAGCCGCACTAAATGGATTAATTTGTGATTTCAAGCGGCCACAGATGCCTTTTCGACGTGATGTTGCAAATGAGGAATTCGAAGGGCGGCGCTTTCGGTTTTCAGCTAGCGGCGAGGAGATGCCCACAGGTCTGACTGCAAATATAACGTTCTATTGTTCAATGTCCTTGGGACAGGGGCCATGGCGAGGATGCAATGATTGATATGAATAGTTTGGGATGCGCAATAGCGAAGTGGGCGATAAGGCCGGACGTTCCCAAATACATGTTACTTCACAACACTGGAATTACGGGCTGGGGCACAGTGGATTTTGCAGGCTGCATAACGCACAGACTCAATGGAAATTTCACATGTTATGTGAGTATGGAAACAGGCGTTTTCATTACGGGATGAGGGAATGATGTATGGATGCATGGACAGATGATTTGATACAGAGTTTGCCATGTATAGGGCTTCTTGGAATCTATCCGACTCCCCTGCGCTATGTGGTGCAGGGCTGCCATAGTGGGACCATCGTCTATCTGGCCTTGTTGAGCCCTCCCTGTCTCGACGCGCCTTCAGACACTTGTGTCTATGCACGTTACCAATCCCATCTGATGGATTCTGTTTTAACAGACGCATGCACAGGTACACTCGTTTGTGATAGTGTTTTCACCTCGATATAGATAGTTATGATTCGCAAGTGGTTTTTGGGTGGTGATGATCCTTTGGAGTGGGCTAGCATGCATATGGCTGTGGATTTGGTGTGATCATTGAAGTGAGTAATTCAAATGTAGTTCTGATGGCCATACTATTCTTTTTCATTTCATTTGGGTGACAGGTATCTCCTCCCCTTTTGCCACTGATATCTGTATGCCACTCCTGCAGATGGATTTTACTCCCGACACCTGCTGCTTCGTGTTAATCAGTGGAGCAGCATTACGATCTTATGGGGCGATCGCCAATGGGCCACATGCCCTTATGCAGTACTAGTGGCTAGGAGCAACATTTCGGCCTTTCAGCTGGACTAGTGCCTCCCTATTGGGACGGCCCTGCGGTTCTAGGCGCTTCCATGTTGCCTTTTCGTACGAGAATGTAGCCCCTGTGTACCAAGAAGGAACAGGGCGTCACACAAGAAGTAGCTGGTCATTTATTGCGGATGCAGCCCACAATGGTGAAATGTATTTTGGAGTTCATGGCCTAATGGCTGTATGGGCTTGGTGAATTTGTTGTGCATTAAATTTCTATTCTGATATGAACCGTGTAGCGTTCTTCTTTGCAAGTGATGTGGCATATTCCTATTTGGGGAGCGATGTATTGTGAGGAGATCTGCATTGGGTTCCAGCTTCGGAGTATAGTTGCGTGGTACTGTGCTGGGCGCGTTTGCCTACGAAGCCCAGTGAGGTCAGGGATAAGGGCTGCCAATATGACTGTTTTGATGATGTCATGCTCAGGGGCGGGGGATTAGCTTTTGTGTGACAGATGCCGGTCAGCCAGTTGGATTGGTGGAATGATGTGATTATCGGAATATGGCTGGTCACAGGTGCCTGTGTTTGCGTGCGTTTCTTGGTGGGAGACTGAGGTCATGTCCATTTGTATAGCTTCTGTATTCGTGCCATCTGTGCCCTGCAGCTCCCATTGGCCCCTCTTGAGATTCATTTGTTCGTTGGCAGGCATGGATGACTAGTACATTTCACTGGTTGCATTGTGTGACTTCATTGCACCTACGGGGAGTTGTACAATGTGGCCAGGGAGCGGTGTACAGGCACTCAGTAGGGCCGTTTACGGTTGGTTCGCGATGCCGTACTTCTCACCATGGCGGAATGGTACTTTCCGCCGTGCTTGATGGCGTTAGGTGCATGTCCGCTAGGGTCAGAATTCGCGTACCGTTGCGCCATGGTGGTAATTACGGTTTGGCATGGCGCGCGCGCGCGTACTTGGTGCAGTTAGCGTTGGCGTTCACTACGGTGTCGCTAATGGCATCGTACTTTGCGGTGACGGGTCATGATCGCACCGAGCGCTATTCGATGGCGGTATTGCATTTCCGCCATCGTTTTTCGATTTCCGCCAGGGTCGTAATGAGGCCCATTGTGATTAATGTCCCAAAAGTCCCACGTAGATACAATTCACATGATACAAACTGCAGTTATACACAAATGCAAATACTTTATTCTGTTAAAATCCTCAAAAGTTAAAAACCTGAGCAAAATTGTACAATGTGAGACAACCAAAAAGCATCCACAATACATATAGGCTGTACACCATACAATTGCATAAAAAAAATCAATACAGAATTCGATAGATCTCCCGTCACATAGGCCGTGGATTTAATCAAAATGTGACCCCATTGTGTTGTACTATACAATGCCCGACATGTTTCAGTTTCTACAATTCATTCACAAAACCTTCTTCAGGGACTGAAAAACCCACTAAATCTACTTTGACTGACGGATGCGCAGCCTGGTCTCCACAGCATAAACAATTGCCCCAAACACTGCTTCTAATACTTGGTAGGTACTTTTTCAGTGCAATTATGCACTCATGCTCCTCAAAGTAAGGCAGGAAATTGTATTGTGAGATGACCTCTACCATAACACTGTTTGTCAAGTAACCAAAAACAGTCTGGCACCCAAAAAGTAGGAAATTGTGTGCTAAGATCATAGTGCCCTTGGATTTTGTTTCCATTAGTCATCAACTTCCTCCTGCCGCAGTGACTCCTTTCATTCAGAACTCAAAAGGAACTGACGCAGTTACACTATCCAACACACACAGGAAAAGAGGTCATTGCTACCCATATTGGAGAAACATGGTTCTGCCCTAATTTGGAGGAACACGTGGCTGAATTTGTAAGCAAATGTTGGACGAGTAAGCAATTCACTGCAGGACATAAGTTGAGAGTTGTAAGAGGAGCCATACCTCGGCCAGCAGGCCCATTTCAGCATCTATATGTCGATTATGTTGGCATGATCCAAGTGTGTCAAGTATACCGCTACATGATAGTGGTTGTGTGCCCATTCACTTAGTGGATTTAGCCAGGCCCCTGTTCACATCCTGACACACGCAGAGCAGCGTTTTTGGTCCGGGAAGTATTCCCAAGATGGGGCATGTGTAAGGTCCTGCGGTCTGACAACGGCCCTCACTTTTGCCATCACCGCCTTGCTGGGCATTCAACATACATTCTTGCGTGGCTATTGCCTGCAAGAAAATGCGGTGTGTGAATGCCTGAATGGCCTTTAAAGGAGGCAATAGCAAAGACTAAACAGAGCACAAAGAAGAGCTGGCTTTACTGCCTACCCCTTGCACTGTTTGAATTGCGCAATAAGACTGGGTCTGACCACCATTTAATGTCCCATGAGGTGGTGACTGGACGATGCATGCAACTCCCGCTGGGTCTTCCCAAAAGGGCATTGAAGGATGTAGAGAGTAGTACAGCTGTGTTAGGTCAGGAAATGTATGACTACATTACTTCCTTGATTGCTAGTGCCTCTTTTATCTCTCGCCAGGTACACTGACACGGAGGACGCCCAGAAGACAGCAGAGAAAGCAACATTGCAACAAACTGAATGACTTGGGGCAAAAAAACATGTTAAAATTGGTGATACCGTGCTTCTCAGAAATTTTGTGAGAAGGTGGAATGCTCCCAGATTCACAGGACCCCATGTTGTCGAGGCGATAGCAGACAAAGCTGTCAGATTGGCAGGAAATAAAGTTTGGAACCATTTGGCAGATATCAAGCCCTACCAAGCAGCGACTTCGCCTTGCAATGAGTTCAACAGGGCCAACGATCAGCAGCATGAGGTGCAAAATGTCAATTTTGAACTTACACTGCTGAGTGGAGGACACCCAAAGGTTACTCACTCAAGGGCAGCAGAGCTAGCGGAATGGATTACCTACATACACAGAGTGAGGATACACTGTTTGTTTGTTATTTTATCCTCTACATACATTGTTCGAGCAAGCCGACTGTAATAATTGATGAGTGTTTATGTTACCCGCTGACTACCACCCTGATACTTTTCCGAACCAATTTGTTCACAATGTGAGAAGACCCAGCAGATTTCGACCAGTTCACCCAGAGTGTAGTATCTTTCTTTTATAGAATATCTGTCCCAAGTGTACCCAAATCCTTCTGTTCTCTCCATACTGAAGGAACCTGGAATTAGAGACCTGTGGGAGCAGTTATTCACATTTGCCATCAATGATTATATGGTTCACAGAGCTTAAAGATTAACTTGATACTAAAATAATAACGCTAATTTCTGCACATTTCAAGCAGTGAACTATATCTTCAAGCTGTACAAGGATCAAGCAGCACAGGTAAAGATGGGTAAAATAATGCAAAATGTGATTACACTGTTGTTTCTCTTTATTCCAAGCGGAGCATTTGCATTATATTTTGCAGAATTTCGCTTGTTGCTAGCACTACCGCTGTATCCTCTACTAAAATGACCCCAACCCCAGCAGGTGGAACGACCATTTCAGGTGGACAGGACGGCACTGCCAGCACGGTAAGGAGAGGTAAGCACAGTGCTGGCACAGACATGAAGGCTCTCTGTATCACCAACACTGCTCAAGTGTCTAATAACATGTGGTATTAGCACATGACAAAAGTAGGTAAGGAAACCACTGGCGAGAGCTGTTATGTCTGCTCATTAATCCCCTATGCCACGAGTGCCTCCAGAATGTTTATGGCAACTGTAATACCTGCAGCAATAGCTCAAAGCTTGATGTACCTGTCGATGGTAACAACTCGAGGAAGATTCCAAGGGAAAACAGCAACATTGAGATGGAAATATCAAGCAACGTTCCCGTATGAAGAAAGTTACAAAAAGACTCTTGCCATGATGAATAACTACTGGCAGTTAGACAAACCAATACAGTATATATGTAATGAAAGACACATTTCATATTTGACACGCGCCTCTTCATTACTGGTTAGCCCTAAAGGTGCAGCATACGAGAGCGATGTAACATGGCTGTAAGTGGATGTAAGTCCCTGCAACATGGCGGTAGGAGAATCGGTTCCCATTCTAGTTGCTCAGCCTCAGTATACTTGTCAAGCCCCACCCCCAGCAACAGGAAATGGTTATCTACTTCAGAATCCAACGTGCCTACGTATTGCTACTTTCCAAGTTGCCCGCTCCGAGTACGTGTCCTTTTGCTATGTTAGCTATCCCTAAACTGCTTCCAGATTTAGAATTACTTTGCCTCAGTATTGAATTATTTTCCCTTTTGCTTCCCGCTTTTTTTAACTCCGCATCATTGTCAGAGCTAGTCTGTGCTCCTCTTTGCTTACGGCTCACACACGGATTGGAGAAACACTCACTCTGCTGGAGGCTGCTCTGCAGTCTCAAGTATTACGATCCTAGTGGAGGGGAACATCTGAGCCTTTTCTTGTGAGCGTATTACTTGTTACATTAATTCACATCCAAATCCATCCAGGTTCATACTGGTTGCTCCCACAACGGCAGATAGACATCATAGGAACATGCTCATGCCCACGCCATTATTGGATTATGCCGAGAACGCACACTGCATTCAACGGTAAGCAGATGGCTTGTCCGGTTCCGCTCCCTTTGACTTCTCATTCTTCTTCCTCTGACTATTTGATTCCCTCTGTACTTTCTAAACTTTATTCCACAATAGGAACACCTCATACTGCAATGGTTCCCATACGAAGCAAGATCAGCCTATCCTCCTCTGAGACCCCGGGCACTAGGCCATAGGATAAGAATCAGATCAACATCTGCCAATCTAATTATCTATAGACTTGCAGTAACTCGGGCCCTTTATTTGCAGCTGGTGTTCGGGCATACTGCGGTGAAACTACCAACAATACTAGAGTTGTCAGCCTGTCCTTGAGATCTGGCCGGACTCTCCGCTCCCTAGCAGCTCATCAAGGGTTTTCTTCCACACAAGGGTTTTTCCTGGGGACCACTCCCTGTTCCCGTCACTCACGCCAACTCTGAGTGGCGACTAGGTGGATCCTCCATTCATCTAGCTGTCCAAATTCCGGATCCAGGTTGGTGCCAGTCAACATGTTAACTATTGGCTAAATTGCTTTTGTTTGTGTATTCAACCAGTCTTGGCATAACAATATAACTGATGGGCCTCAGATAGGAAACACAAAGACTATAAAGTTGAAAGAATGACCTTGCCCTGGGAACAGGGTGAAAGAGATAGGAGGAGAACCTGGTTTCTGGGAGAGACCACAGATGCTTGGGTATGGCCAAGTGTACGCAGACAATGGATGGAAGGATGGAGTGGTGGGGAGCAAAGTCCACACTTTAGCACAATCACCAGTGAACAGGGTGCAAGATGAGAATGACAAGTGCCTGAAGGAGTCGGACGCAAGTGCAAAGTTGATCTTTTGGGTGGAAAATGAAGCTGGACCAATGCCTATAATACCCCTGAAAATGCCAGCACTCTATTACCACAACGACAGTGAGGTGAAAGTTGGTTGGGGAACATACAGAATGGCGAAGCATAGTAAAGCATGCAGCGATGAAGACAGGCACTTCAGTACTGATGTATCACTACTGGGCATGCAGATCCAAGGGCATACGAGAAGCTGCCACCCCACTGGGGAGGAGTTTGCTTGTTGGTACACATCAATATGCCCTAATTGGTCATGCCGCGAAAAGGATGCAAAGCTTGACACTAGCAAGAGGAAGAAGAGGTCTGTGGAAGAAGAACCAACAGACAAAGGGGAAAGGATGAAGGAAATAAGTAGAGTAAAGAGAAGCAACTATTTTTCCCTAAAATCAGAAGCAGCGTTGGATGAAGTGCAAGCAGAACACAGCTTGTTTAGCAGGATGCAAATGTTCTTCGCACCATTTGTTCCAGCTGTACAAACATATACAAATGCAAATCTGCTAAAGATTACCTGGTCGGAGCGGATGATGACGATCAACTCCACAGTGAATGGGTTCAATGCAATAAAGAAAGAGATCCGAGCCGTAGGGTTGATGGCGCTCTAGAATAGATATGTTCTGGAATTACTGATAGCAATAGAAGGTGGACTTTGGGCACAAATAGGGAGCTCCTGTTGCACATTCACACCTGCCAACAATGAAGATAACGGCACACTGACAGAGGTAGTAACACAGCTATCTCAGATGCATGCAAAGATGGAGGAAGAAGCAAAGGGGACTAGGAAAGACCAGAGCTCGATAGCATACATATGGTCATGGGTGCCATCATGGCTATCAGACAGGCTGAAGGTAATATTGAGAGCAATAATATTGGCAGGAGTGAAGGCAAGCGTCCCCAAACAGCACGATCCTCCCCGCAATGAGAGACAATGAAGGACTCTCCCAAAATGGGAATAAGGCCAAGACAGAGTGCGGGTGAGCGTAAATGGGAGTTTATCAATCAGAATAGGGCATGCAAAGAACTCTGCAAACTCCGAGAGCGCTCTGTCCGACAATAGCAAAGACAGGCGTATATATTTACAAAAAACGTCATAAGAACCTACACACTATAGGGGGCACAAATTCATGGGGATTGGGTGGCGACGACTAACTATAGGTGCTGCTGTGATGTGGTTGGCTTTGGCTGGAAGACGTCATTGGGCAGCCTCGTGGGTTGGGCTGGGCCTGGCCGGGTGGCGGAGTTCATCCAGGCGGTGTTGTGGGGCCATCGTGGCCAGTGGCAGAGATGAATGTCTCTTCCTGACTTATTAGCCCTATGTCATGCACACCGCAGTCATTCGAGCATTTTTAGCATTATCTTCTTCAGTAAATCTTACAATAGGTTATACAACAGGTTAATGCAACACAGGAGGAATGCACCTTGTGAGGGGACTGGAGGTAATATGTCAGGGCATGGTTACCAGTGTCCTGTTGACCGGGGCCATAGGTCGAGGGGCTAAGCTTCAGGGCCTGGCACGGGCGGTACATGTCTTTCTGCCTTGTTAGAAGTTGTTATGGATGTTCCGCTGTATGTTGTCAAAGTGTTGGGTGTCTTTATTGCACAGGGCCATAAGTCTGAGGTGGTCCGGTGGGTTGTGAGGTTTACGAGGGGGCGCGTATGTTCAGGCAGAGGTTTACTGCTGTGCTGTAAATAATGCAGGTGGCGGGTGGTGGCCTTGGGTGCTACAGAGGGGGATACAAATCTTTGAAGCGGCTCCAGTCTGGTTGGGGGAGGTAAAGCAGCGCGGCTCGGTCTCTGCTCTCATGCCTTTGGCAGCCTTCATAGGGAGGGAGGGGGAATGGCCTTGCAAGTATTTCACAAAGGTATCTCCCTCGTGTGTTGCTGAGTTAGGTAAAAACATCAAACATTTGAACATTCTATAATACTTATTCAAATCCTTTTAAAACATGCATTTCAACTTTGCTGGATGTGTCTCGATTATACCCAGTCTGAACACCGTATTCGTACACTATGTTTTAACAACTACAGTATTTAATTATATGCATATATATATATTTGCAGTAAGTGAGGTAGTAGTCGGGTTGGTGGAATACATAGGAAATGACTCGCCACTGTACGTGACGGTGGTGGCACATAAGAAGCTTAGACATACACACATAACTAGTGCATTTCTTGCGCATCCTTCACATGAGTTCCACAGTCTGGTTACATTCGTTTTCTCGTGTATTCTAGCAGCATTAGTTTAGTTATGGCGCGAGCCCATGGGGTGTAAGTTTCTCAGTAATACACGTAACAAATAGATTCTTGGTGCGTTCCTTTATTATTAGCATCCAACTGCAATGGTATATGCTCATCATTGCTTATATCATGGGGGCATGATCTCTTTTAATTATATATCTTACAGGCTTTTATAATATAAGGGATTTTATGAGAGGAAAGCATCCTTTGTAAGTAGTTTAAACATTAATATACGAGAATTGTCAGGCCTGTGACAACCATTTTACTGTTCATTTTATTTTGCCTAGGCCTGCTGGCCGGGTCATGCTGGGAGCGATGATACAATACACTGCGGAAGGTGACTGTTACAATGTTAGTGCATTACACTGGCTTATGTCCTTCTGGTTCGTGGGAACGGGCTCGCAGCGGATCTACCAGGGTGCTGCGGCAACAAGGATGACTGAAACCCTCCAAGGGTGGGGGCCGCGCTACAGCACGCTGAGCTCACACCATCTTTACCAGACAAAAAATGGTGTCTAGGCTTAGCTAAATCTTAATACGTGTGGGCAATTAATACGTGCGGGCAATGTCTCCAGTGGGTGAGCCCTCCACCACCTGGGCCCGGGTGGCATGAGGAGACGTCCAAGAGAGCCATAGTCCTCACCTGGGGAGAAAGTGCAGGCGAGGGGGGTCGTTGTGGACCAGTCCTCCCCTACATTTCCCCCCTTTCGTTACTAAAGTAACAAATTCTTTAAATCTTCTATCCTCCTACATTCTGCCTCGTCCATCACTGCCTCATCCCATGCCGGAGTTCCTTTGATGGGCATCCATGCCCTGCACACTGCTCTTAAGCTCTCACCTCTCCGGGCATATTCATCTGGAGTACACGTTAGATATATGCACCCACCATCTGCTTCTAAATCTACCCAAACTTCCTCATACCATTCTAGTATACGGGGCTCTTTGATGGTGGTGTGCCACAACTTATCTACAATATCTTTATCGTGGTATATGGGCACCAGTTGGTACCTGGGCGAATTATCTATCCCTGTTTGTACTTGTGCTTCTTGCATTGTTTTTATTGTCCCGTGTGAGTTGCCCATTGTCACCATCATCATTGCACCATTTGGTACTGCGTTAGCACAGACTCGAAGACCCACCTGGCACAGGCAAAAAAGTAGAAGGAGGAACACAACAGCTGGTATTAAAAATTTCACAGTTGTTCCAAGCCATGAGGGAACCCAGGAGAAGATGTTGTCGAACCAGGCACTCGCTTCTGCTCCACCTTCCATTTTCATTTTTTCTCCTAGGTTGTGGACTGCTTCGATCACATGGGACAGGGAGCCATTCTCTGCGTCCTCGGAAGGTACGAAAGTGCAGCAGGCACTTCCTATTTTTCGGCAAACACCACCGTCCATCGCTGTCAACAGGTCCAGGACATACCTGTTTTGCATGGTCATTAGTCGTAAAGCTCTTAGTTCGACTCTGATGATATTGAATCCTTCTTCAGTGTCGTTCGCCAGCTGAATCAGTTCCCAGCGTGTTATCTGGAGCCATTTTGCATTTGCCCTTGCTTGGACACTTGAGACTAGTGAGGCAAAGAATGTTTCTGCTGAGCTGAATGATCGATATTTGTCTGGGATCTGGGCCAATAGTTCTGATGATGCCTTTGATATGTAATTTGATGCTCGTCTTTTACGGGTCAGCACTTCTCCCTTGCTTCCAGAAGACAGGACATATATTTGTGACTTTGCAGTGGGTTGAGCCACATTCTGCATGCGTTCCTGTGTCCTTTTGCTCCCATCGATGTGGCTTTCTGGTATCACCATTAGTGCCGAGTGCAGAGTGGCCATTGAGCAGCTGCCACTCCATGACTGGGGGAGGTGTAGGTATGCCTGTTTGCCGCACACCCAGTACGTGTCCATGAGGGCCGCAGTCCCTCTCTTTAGGTCTGGGATGGTGAGGGTCTTGTTGCAGCTCTTGTTTGTTCCCATGGGGGTTCTTCCTTCCCCTTTAAAGCACAGTTTATAGTCCATTTCGCTCTGTAGTTTGAACGGCTTTTCAATGGCAGTTACCCAAGTTAGCTTTGAAATGTGTTCTCTCCATACTGGTGTACATGTTTCCTCTATCCACTGTAATTTATCCGGCGCCACACCTCTTAGTGCTTCTGCTTTGCACATCACTTCTTCATCCTTCCGCTTGTTGTCAGAAAAAAGTGTTCCTCCTATCACAAAAAATGGTTCTTTCAAACATACTACTCCTGTCGTTTTTGGGTAACAGGTTTTCTCGTTCTGCAGCATTTGAAAAGTCACTTCGTGTGCCTGGAAGGTGTTCTTAATCCTGCACAGCGTGAGATGAAGAAGACATTGGGCATCCACAATAGGCAACTCTTTGGGTAACAATACTTTGGGTGTACCTGATGCATGGGGGATGAGGGAACAGACATAACAGCTTTCGTTTGTTGTCTGTTTAGCTGTGGCACTCATGTCTGCATACCACTTATTTGTTTGATGGGGGTGTCGTGGGTCTTCCATCTTATCTAGACCTAGCCCATAGTACTCATCATACTTCTTCCTCCCTGTTTCTCTCTTTCGTCTGGTGTTCTTGTTACTCATGTACTTCCCACCCCCCTGAGCAGTGGGCAAACTAGACCCCCCTTCCTCATTCCCGCCCCCCTTGGCCCATTCATCATATAGTATTTCGTGCATTTCTAGTAGTTTTTCGTTTTCTTTCCTGACGCTATCTGGCAGATTGTCTTTTGGAATGTGGGCAGGCTTGCTGGTGGGGGTGTCATACAACCAGGATATGGCAGACGGGTTTCGATCGTTGAGACTATGGGCATTGTAACTGGATACCCCTGGTGGAGGCACTGTGTTGCTCTGCATTTCACCATGTGGCTTTTCTCTTTGTTCGGTCACAACACTTGATGGTGTGGTATGATACCCCCAGACAAGTTTAGTTCCGTCCCATATCAAAAAATCACCTTCCCTTGTATTGACATCTGCAGTTGTATTGGGCCCGGTGGTACTGTTAATTGGTCTAGTAGTGTTATTACTCCCTCCCCCCTCGTACATCTCGATAGAGATGAACGCTATAAACCAATATGTAACCAAGCCAAACATTATCATAAAAAACAATGTGATGCATATTGATAATCCACACTCATACGAATATCTACATCTTTTATATACTAATTCTCTCATTCTACTAATTCTATCCGTTGCAGGCTGCCCGTTAGATGCCATGGAAGCTCCTGTTTGAGATATAAAAGTGCATTAAGTGCATGCATGTAAACGTTTTGCTGGCACCATCTGTGCCAATACATTTGACGGGGAATGGAAGCGGGTGGGGGTGCGGGGGAGGGCTATTCACAGACAAGGGTATATAAAAGATATAATATTATTATTTCATTAATTATACATCACTCACCTAGATAAAAAAAAAAAGAAATCCCACACACACACCCTTTTTTTTTTTTTTTTTTTTTTAATATCGTTGTCAGGCATTATTTCATTCAATTCCAGTGCTGACATTATTCCATTCAGGTTCAGTGCTGACACACACACTCACGCAAGTCGATATTTAGACATCTTACTCATTTGCATTGGTTGCTGTTGTCTGTGCCTCCTCGTCTATCTCCTCGTGTACACTGCTGTATGCTTTTCGTACGTCGGTTAAGTGCACCCAGTATCTCAAACCCTTCACCTTTACTGCCGTGGGCGTGCAAAATATTACTTCGTATGGGCCATGAAATCGTGGAGCATTCCACCGACGCACGAAACTTCTGACATAAATTGAGTCGCCTGGCATTAACTGTAGCTGCTGCTCTGGCTCCGTGACATATCCTGTTACTTTTCCCTCTTCTCTAGTGAAGGGTGGGGAGAGTTGCTTCGATATTGCGCGCGCTGCCCTTGTTAATTTTCTTAGGTAGTCTGTGAACTCATCTCCCAATATTGCGGCACTTCTGTGGGCATCTGAGTGTTCACGCAGTGGAGAGTGTGCTGTGTTCATTCGTCTCCCAGTCACGATCTCGTGTGGGGACAAGTGGTGGTCTTTACTTGGTTGATTTCTCAACTCAAATAGAGCCAGGGGTAGACAGTAAATCCAATTTTTCTTTAATGAGAAGCATAGTTTTGATAATCTGCCCTTTAACAGGCCGTTCATCTTTTCCACTACGCCATTACTTTGTGGATGATAAATCAAACATAATTTATGTTTTATACCCAATAACGTGGTAACTTCCTTGAAAAGTTCATTTACAAAGTGAGAGCCGTTGTCTGAGCGTATCACGTCACAAATTCCCCAGCGCGGGAACACTTCCCTTACTAGGAACTTGGCGGCGCTTTTGGCATCAGGTCGCGCACATGGTCCCGCTTCCACCCACCTTGAAAATGGGCACACCACCACGATCATGTACCGCGAGCCATTACACCTTTCTCCCATGTCTGCATAATCTATATGCAGTTCTCTGAATGGGCCAATGGGTTTGGGAATTGTTCCCCGGAGTGTGCGTAATGTCATTCCTGAGTTGTATATTTGGCATGTTGTACATTCCATTGTCAATCGAGACACATGTTCCTGGAGACAGGGCACAAACCATTCTTCCTGTATCTCTGCTGCGATGTGCTGCTTGGTGTTGTGTGCGGGGAAGTGTAACTGTTGAAATGCAACCTCTAGTAACTGTAGTGGCATTACCACTTTCCCTGAGTTATTTTGCCGCCATAGTAGATCTGTCCCTGATTGGCAGCATCCCCTTTTCGTCCATGTTAGTTTTTCTTCTGCATTAGCTCCTTCTTGTAATTCTAGTATTTGTGATACGGACATCATGTTATACCCTTCTGACAGTTCTTTGGTTGTTGTGTTCTTGATCATGAACTCACCGGTGTCGTATTTCTGAAAATAGGAAGCCTCCTTGGCGGCAGCGTCTGCTGCCGCGTTCCCTAAAGACACAACGTCTGAGTTGGAGGTATGGGCCTGGCACTTCACTATTGCTACGGCAGTAGGGTTTTGTAGGGCCTCAATTAATTCTTTTAACAATTCTGCATGCTGCACTGGTGTTCCATCTGCCCTTCTGAAACCCCTACGGCCCCATCTTGCCAGACCTCCATGTACGGTCGTTGTCATGTAAGCTGAGTCCGTGTATATTGTAACTGCACAGCCCTTTGCTGCGTGTAGTGCTTCTATGAGCGCAACCAGTTCTGCTGCCTGTGCAGAGTAATGCGACGGGAGGCGGTACTGTACTAATGTTTCGAACTCACCTTCCTCTAATCTCACTACCGCCATGCCAACGTGTTTTTCTCCCGTGTCCATATCAATTGATGCGGACCCATCCACAAAGTACACTTCCCCCTCGCTGAGAGCGTTTTCACACACCACTGTGCCCTCCCCTCCTTCTCCTGTGTGGGTTGCGCAATCGTGATTTTGCATGTCTTCTACTGTGCACGCTTCTGTAATGAATGTGGAGGGGTTCACTGTTTTACATCTCACTATGTGGATGTTGGCGCTGGACAATATAATCTCATATGCTGTTGCCCGCTGTGTGGTCAGTGTGCTTTTTGATCTTTCAAGTATTGCAAATAATGAGTGCTCCACAAACAATGTCACAGGGCATCCCATTACTATTGTGGCACTTTTTTCAATCGCAAATGCGGCTGCTGCGAGCGATTGTTCGCACGCGAAATGACCCTGCATTACGGCATCTAAAGTACCACTATAGTAAGCTAGGGGCTTGTGTCCTAAGGATGTCTTTTGTGTCAGCACCGCTGTCATAAGTGTTCCTTTGCAATGGGAAAATAGGTAAAATTCGTGTCCATAATCAGGGTTTACTAGTACTGGAGCGCTTGAAATTAGCTCTTTCAGTGATTTGAACGATATGCTCATTTCTTCTGACCATTTTATATTTACATTCTCCTGTTGTGCTTCTTTGAGTGCTTGTAGGAGGGGCCTGGTGTATGCTGCATAGTCTAGTATCCATGCTCGGCAATAATTGCACATCCCCAAAAATTTCTGCATATCTTTCACTGTTGTGGGTTCTCCTACCGATCTTATTGCCTCTACCCTGTCGGGAATTATTCTTTTTCCATCTTTCGATATGAGCTGTCCCAGGTATAGGACCTCAGGCAGACAATACTGTAGCTTCTCCTTGTCTACCTTGTATCCTTTGTTGGCCAGTAAAGTCAGGAGCGTTGTTGAATCTTTTCTACACGTTTCTTTGTCTTGTGCACACACCAATAAATCGTCCACGTACTGAATAATCGTACTCTCTACTGATAGGTTCCCCAAGTCTTCATGCAATATGCGGTTGAATATGCTCGGGCTTTCACAGTATCCCTGTGGCAGTCTGCAGTGTTCATATCTTTTTCCCCCCAGTGTGAACGCTGTAAGGTATCTACTCTCTTCAGCCAGAGGTATTGAGAAGAATGCGTTTTTCAAGTCCACTACTGTAAAATGTGATGCTGGTTTTGGGATACTGCATAGTATGGATGCAGGGTTCGGGACTAGAGGGAACTCTTTTTGTATTACATCATTGAGGGGGCGTAAATCCTGTATCATCCGCCAAGATCCCCCCTTTGCTTTTTTGATTGGATAAATACATGTGTTACATGGGGAGTTTGAAGGCACTATTATTCCTTGTACTAGTAGTGCATTTATGGTCTCTTTTATCCCTTCTTCAGCTTCACGGGACAATGGATACTGTTTAACTCTTGGTAAGATAGCTCCTTGTTTTAGTTTTATTCTCACAGGTTGTACTCCATGCAACAGCCCTACATCATGTGGGCCTGTTGTCCATAAATTGTTTGGTACTAGCCTCATGTCGTCATCAAAAAATGACGGTGGTGTTCCTACCACTGCCATCAATTGGACGGGGATCTCTCTGGCTTGGATCAAAATGTCACAGGGCATCGCTATTTCCATTACTATCTCACCATCTACTTCTGTGTCTGAAAAGAGATCCTCATCGGTTACCTCGCGTAAGGCAAGGTTGGCGTTTGTACACAGTACGGTGCGCCACTCACATCCTTCTTTGTCCATTCCAATCACAGCGATCCGCTTCGTTGATACCTGCACAGCGTGCAAATCCAACGACACCACTGATCCTGGTGTTGCATTCGGACACACTATGGGGCGGAAGAGGAATTCTGCTGGAATCCTCCAATCCATGTTTTTTAGCTCTGGGACTATAAGGGCCAAAGTCTTTAGCCCTGCAATAAACATCTCTTCCTTTTGTGGCAGCCCTCGTATTTCCTGTGTGGTTGTGTAGGCTTGCACTACCAACATTGCACGCAAGGGGCATATCCCGGGTGTAGAACACACTATTCCTCCTTCGGTAAATGATATGGTCATGTTAAGTTTACTCATAAGATCCCTCCCCAGCAAATTTATCGGGGACTGTTCATAATACAGTAAGGGTGCTTTTACGGTCTTGCCCCCTATGGTTACATCCAAAGCTTCTGTGTAAGGAACTTCAATTACAGCCCCAGAGAACCCCTGCGTCTCTAACTTCCTGTTAGATAACGGGAATCGGCCCTCTCTGACACATGATTTCTCCGCTCCCGAATCAACCATGAATATAAATTGCCTGTCTCCTATCTGCGCCCCCACCAATGGTTCCTCTGCTGCACTGTGGGTGGTAGATAGAACTGGACACGCAAGTGTTCTCTGTGGGCTGTCCTATGCGGGGTGTCTCATGGCCCCCCCTTCATTAAATACGTTACCTGAGACCACTGACATGCCGTTATAAGGTGCTGGTGCGGGGGCCCCGTTAGCTGCTGTCGCGAAAGGGTTGCCTGGTGTATATTGCATGTTGTCGTTGTTAGGCATGGTTTGTGGGTGGTTCTGTGTTCTATATTGGGGTCCCTGTGGCTGGCTCGTGTTACCCTGGCTTGGATCTCTCAGTTGCTGTTGTCCCATCGGAAGGCCATATGGGCTTCCCGGGTGGGGATGGCCATACTGTTCCATCTCCTGGAACCCGTTGTTTTGTCTATTTCTGCACTCCCTGGAGTAGTGTCCCCATCGCCCACAGTTCCAGCAACTCCCCTGAGGGCCCCTGGGACCCTGCCATCCACTTCCTCCCATTCCCCCGTACCCCTGCGGTCCACCTCCTCTTCAGCTCCTGTACCCACCTCGTCCCCCTCGAGGGGTCCACTCTTGCCACTGCGGACCTCCACCCTGCTCCTGCTCGTTCCACTGCCGCTGTCCGGTTCCCGCCCAATTAGTTGCCATCCTTCCTTGTATTGCTATCAGCCCCTCCTCCTCATCTTCTCCCTCCCTGCTGTGTGGGAGCGCGGCTACTGCTGCTGCAACCTTCACTAACTTTGTCTGCACCAGCTTCGCCTCGTCTGCCAATCTTTTCTGCGCCACCTCCTTCTCCCTTTCCTTGATTCGTTTACAATGGTGTACTATTATGCTCTGAATTTCCGGCCATCCCTTTGCTTCTATACCTGCTATTTTGTCAAGCGCCTTCTGCACTTCCTTTGGGAGCCCCCTTTTTATAATGAAGTAAAATAAAGATGTCGATTGATACCAGGGCGTGCCCGTTTCTGCTCTCCACATCTTTTGGACCCGAAAAATGTAATCCATAGCCTCCTCCCCGTCATTCATGGCACACTGCATCACGGACTGTAAGTCAGGCGTGTCTGGGAATGTTTCGCGTAAGGCGTCCCACACCCTAGCACGCACTGTGTTAAAGGAGGCCCCATCATGGCGGTCGCAGTCTAATGTTACTCCCGGGAAACCGGCTTTTACCCATACTCTTTCAGCCTGGTCGCCCACCGCTGATACGAGCAGACTTTTCACATCTCCTACAGCCAGGGGTACCCCAGCTGTATGTTTTTCAAAGGCGTATATCCACTTACTAGCCCCTCCTGATAACGGGGGCAATAGCTTTAATAAATTAGCTTTATCCATCTGTGCCCATGGAATATAGTTAGGCCTTCCTCCTCCCCTATGTATCAACGGGAGCTGTAGCTTTCCTTTCGTTGTTGCATCCGGACCCGTTTTGGCTGCTGTTGTTCCCATTGATGCCATTTTCCCCACTCTGTTCCTTAGTCGTCCCGACCAGTCATCATCTAGGGTTCTCATAGAACATGCACCTTCCTCCCCCTCGCTTCCCCCTCCTATTGCCATACTCAATCTGTCGCTTTCGTCTAGCTCTTCTCTAATATCACATAGTAATTCCTCTCTAAGTCCCCCAAGCCTTTCTTCGTTACCACCATCTTCCTCTCGGGTCCCTACTTCTATTATTCGCGTTGGTTCTTCCTCAATCCTAAACAGGATCTCGCCCTTCTTCCACCCCTCTTCGGGCCGTCTGCTTTCATCCGATGCTCTAGACGTACGTCCAGCTCTAGTTGTATCCAGTGCTGTCCGTTCGCATATGTTTTTTATCCTCTAGAGCTCATCTTTCGCTATAGACAGTCTTGATTCTAGATCATCTGTGAGTTTCTCTATGTCCACCCTTTGTGTACCCGCCTGGCCTCGCTCCCTTGTACTTTCATATGGTGGGGGTGCAGTGGGCCGGTGGGGTGTGGTAGTTGTCGGGGGAGGTACATACGTTGGATCACTGTATCCTTCTGCGGGTACAGGTTTCTTTAATATCGGGTATAAACTTATTACCTCTACTGGTGGTGTTACACCTGGCAATTCTTTGATATCTTTTTGTAACACCAGTGGATTGTCTGTAGTAGATGGGAGATCAGGATTTGGTGCTGGCGCTTTAGGCGGTGGTACCTCTTCGAATAACCGCCAAAGATCTAATATTTCCCTCCTATTCTGCAGCTGTTTCCCTCGGTACTTCAAGAAAATGCATGTCATCACCATATCTAGAACGCTTTTGTCAAATGACCCTCCCTCTGGCCATATCTGGGGTAGCCCCTCTCCTTTCAACTCGGTTACCCATTGGTCGTGGTATTTCTTAATCCGCTCCGCGTGCCCTGGAAGGCTTTTACAAATATGTAATAATGGTGTTTCAGGCCCCATCTCTGTGTGCCCTCCTAGTGCTTATGTGTCTCTGTATGTCTGCAACTCTAATGTTACTGTAGTATCGATATTGTTTTTTCGTATTCTACTTCACATCCAGTGTTATGCTCGGTTGGGCTCTCCCTCCCTTGATTGCCCACTACAAAAAAACTGTCTGTACACAATTTCTACTTTGTTCTCTTCGGGGGACACATACAAGAGCAATCCATCATTTATTTTGACACTATCAACCCGGAAATCAAAAAGATACCCACTCACGTCACTGTCTCAGCGTTGCTTCAAAAGAGTTTTTATCCGGTCACACTTACCATGACCATTTGACAATTATACATTTATAGCCGTTTTACACATTCGCAACATCAAAGTCGTCCCTTGACACATACGAGGTGTACACACCTCTTGGTAACACTCAGTACACCATTCACGCTGCCCTCCCTTTCCTCCCTAGCCGGCTGTCCCTCTCTATCTTACTTAGCGCATATGCATATATTTATAGGTTTTAACCTTCTCTCCCCCCTCTAGTAGGACCCTTGTTCTCTTATTTTTCTCCCAAGTTTGTGCTAATTCCGTTTTTATTCTCCCCCTACCCCTAAAGAAAAAGAAAAAGAAGTAGTAGCGATCACTAATATGTTCTCAGTGCCCCCTTTTGCTGAGCACTTTTATCTTGTATTTCACTTCGTCATATATTCCCAGCACTAGTCAATATAGCACTATGCGGCGCCGCCTTCCACCCCCTTTCGGAGCTAGGTTCCCGTCACTTCTATCTCTTTATTCACCTCGTAATCCTAATGGCCATATGCAAAGAAAAAGAAAGGAAAATTTTAGAGTAATCTTTAGTATATCTTCGTACCCCCTTCTCGGTCCCTTTCCTACCCTTCTTTCCCCGCTCCCTTTACAATCGCTCACACTCAGTACTCACGTGCCCGTCTTGAACCGATAGTCTCCGAAACTGGGTCCGTCCAGGCAGTGTCGCCGTTAACTCAACAGTCAGCCCCGGCTCCGGCGAGCGGTACTCAAAGGGGATTTTTTTCCAATCGGGATCCCGTACCCTTTCTCTATTGAGTGCGCACTTCTTAGTGTACCGGTCGCCGTTGGCGGGCAGCCTCCTGGAGCCGGCTCACCGTGCGTATCCCTTTCCGACCGGAGATTCTCGTGCCAAAAGGGGACGGTTATAATGGGTTTAGGAAAAAATAAAATCACGCTATCGGGGTCACCACTGAAGGCAAGCGTCCCCAAACAGCACGATCCTCCCCGCAATGAGAGACAATGAAGGACTCTCCCAAAATGGGAATAAGGCCAAGACAGAGTGCGGGTGAGCGTAAATGGGAGTTTATCAATCAGAATAGGGCATGCAAAGAACTCTGCAAACTCCGAGTGCGCTCTGTCCGACAATAGCAAAGACAGGCGTATATATTTACAAAAAACGTCATAAGAACCTACACACTATAGGGGGCACAAATTCATGGGGATTGGGTGGCGACGACTAACTATAGGTGCTGCTGTGATGTGGTTGGCTTTGGCTGGAAGACGTCATTGGGCAGCCTCGTGGGTTGGGCTGGGCCTGGCCGGGTGGCGGAGTTCATCCAGGCGGTGTTGTGGGGCCATCGTGGCCAGTGGCAGAGATGAATGTCTCTTCCTGACTTATTAGCCCTATGTCATGCACACCGCAGTCATTCGAGCATTTTTAGCATTATCTTCTTCAGTAAATCTTACAATAGGTTATACAAAAGGTTAATGCAACACAGGAGGAATGCACCTTGTGAGGGGACTGGAGGTAATATGTCAGGGCATGGTTACCAGTGTCCTGTTGACCGGGGCCATAGGTCGAGGGGCTAGGCTTCAGGGCCTGGCACGGGCGGTACATGTCTTTCTGCCTTGTTAGAAGTTGTTATGGATGTTCCGCTGTATGTTGTCAAAGTGTTGGGTGTCTTTATTGCACAGGGCCATAAGTCTGAGGTGGTCCGGTGGGTTGTGAGGTTTACGAGGGGGCGCGTATGTTCAGGCAGAGGTTTACTGCTGTGCTGTAAATAATGCAGGTGGCGGGTGGTGGCCTTGGGTGCTACAGAGGGGGATACAAATCTTTGAAGCGGCTCCAGTCTGGTTGGGGGAGGTAAAGCAGCGCGGCGCGGTCTCTGCTCTCATGCCTTTGGCAGCCTTCATAGGGAGGGAGGGGGAATGGCCTTGCAAGTATTTCACAAAGGTATCTCCCTCGTGTGTTGCTGAGTTAGGTAAAAACATCAAACATTTGAACATTCTATAATACTTATTCAAATCCTTTTAAAACATGCATTTCAACTTTGCTGGATGTGTCTCGATTATACCCAGTCTGAACACCGTATTCGTACACTATGTTTTAACAACTACAGTATTTAATTATATGCATATATATATATTTGCAGTAAGTGAGGTAGTAGTCGGGTTGGTGGAATACATAGGAAATGACTCGCCACTGTACGTGACGGTGGTGGCACATAAGAAGCTTAGACATACACACATAACTAGTGCATTTCTTGCGCATCCTTCACATGAGTTCCACAGTCTGGTTACATTCGTTTTCTCGTGTATTCTAGCAGCATTAGTTTAGTTATGGCGCGAGCCCATGGGGTGTAAGTTTCTCAGTAATACACGTAACAAATAGATTCTTGGTGCGTTCCTTTATTATTAGCATCCAACTGCAATGGTATATGCTCATCATTGCTTATATCATGGGGGCATGATCTCTTTTAATTATATATCTTACAGGCTTTTATAATATAAGGGATTTTATGAGAGGAAAGCATCCTTTGTAAGTAGTTTAAACATTAATATACGAGAATTGTCAGGCCTGTGACGACCATTTTACTGTTCATTTTATTTTGCCTAGGCCTGCTGGCCGGGTCATGCTGGGAGCGATGATACGATACACTGCGGAAGGTGACTGTTACAATGTTAGTGCATTACACTGGCTTATGTCCTTCTGGTTCGTGGGAACGGGCTCGCAGCGGATCTACCAGGGTGCTGCGGCAACAAGGATGACTGAAACCCTCCAAGGGTGGGGGCCGCGCTACAGCGCGCTGAGCTCACACCATCTTTACCAGACAAAAAATGGTGTCTAGGCCTAGCTAAATCTTAATACGTGTGGGCAATTAATACGTGCGGGCAATGTCTCCAGTGGGTGAGCCCTCCACCACCTGGGCCCGGGTGGCATGAGGAGACGTCCAAGAGAGCCATAGTCCTCACCTGGGGAGAAAGTGCAGGCGAGGGGGGTCGTTGTGGACCAGTCCTCCCCTACAGGAGTGACACCATGCATTGTGAAGATCTTTATCGCCCAGTGCTGAAAGTCCTCAGAGGAAACTATTGGGATGAAGGTGCTGATGGATGTCAACATAGGAGGCGCAAAAGACAAAATAGTGGAGGAAAGAGACAAGCTGAGTGAGAAAATAGCAAACAGTGTAATATTCCCACTTGAGGCAATGAAATTATATAATCAATTCGATGAGAAGTACTACGAGGGGAAATAGGTGTGGTGCAATCCCAAAGGAGTGCGCAGTTATATGGAATGGACTTTCGACGATCATGTAAATTACTATGGACACCTCGGAGGAATTATTAAAATATGGCATTCAAGAGCTAAGGGCTTAATATATTGGGATGTGGTCGACAGGTCGACCACAGGGAGGAGTGAAGAGGGGGTCCCGAGACCACCCGTCTGCACTCCCAAATTCATGTCAAGATGAGGAGCCAGAAATGCTTGCAGCCACCCATCCTACGTTTGATGAATCCCGAGTGCACCAATGACTGGCAAGTACACAGAAAGGTATCCTCTCAGCCAGCCATACAGAACGAATACAATGCAAATCTTTACATGCATGGCAGAAGAGCCAGAGGTCGTGGATAGAGGAACCTATATTGACAGCCTCAACTAAAGCACCAAGAAACCATGATGCTGACATCACTAGTGACACCATGACATAGCAGCGTTAGATATGAAGCACACTCGCAGTCCTGCACTGCATCACACAAACACACACTTGTATACATGAAGAACATAAGTGCACAGTTCTATAGCTAGAGGACAGATACATACACATACTGTCAATGCATTTATTAGTTTTGCCATTAGCCAAATGCACTAACACAGAACCGCATGGCACAAGGGATCCTGAGCAAGCATGCAGATGCTTATAACAATGATTGAGTGGACATACTGGAGTATATATGGAGCCTGATGGAGCCACGTGTTATTAACATATAAAGAACCTAGCATAAGGTGGATGATGTAGAAACCACATTATAAAGGTTAGGAAAATTACAGCTGGCCTCAAGCCTCTGGGCATGAGATGAGCCAAGCCTATTCAGGCTGCACAGGGAGCAAGAAGTGCAAAGACAAGCTCACAGCCAAGGTCAGAGATACGTGGACACATTCCAATCTCCAGACGACAAGGGGACCAGCTGCAGAAAAACTGAATAAATCCTCAAAATTCCATGCTGAAGAGCTGGATTTTGTGGTCCCTAAACACGTGGTACAGCCAAACGAGACAATGGACAGTCATCCCTGGTGGGAAAAGGGAGCCGATCCCAGAAAGCTAGACAAAAACTGCAACAAGTGTTGCGATGTCAGGAGCATATTCTCAGAGGCAAAGGTGGTACACACAAGTTACAATACAGACACATAATCATTCACATCACCTTGAAGAGGTGCACAGCGAGCTGAGAAACTCGATCAAGTCCCAGGCCTGGGGAGATCAGCTCTAACCAATCACACCCTAGAAGCCCAGGGGTGGATGGCAAGAGGCACGAACCAATTGTAGGCCCACTACTCTGCAACAATGAAAAAGATTGTTTCTTGGGGATGGGACAGGCAAGCCACCTCACATGCGAGGACCAGTAGAGAAACACCTATAGGATATACTATAGGTTGTAATGCTCTCAATACCCAATCCCTCATGCTAATGGTTTTTCTGGAGAAGGACCCAAGTGATGATGCCGCACGCCATGGAAGATTGAGATGTACCAGAGAATTGCTGTTTTCATGTATTGATCCCTGTTGGCTTTATTTGCAATAAACCACAGTTTGTACTTGCTGTTGACTGAGTCCTCTGTTTATTCTGGGGAGGGTGTTGGGCCCTCGTAGACAGCAGACCCCCAGCCTCACTCTGGCATACCGGGGAGTCCCACCCAACAGAGACAGTGCAAGGAGAAAGAGAAACAGTGCAAGGAGAGAGTGACAGTGCAAGGTGAGAGAGAGAGAGTGTACAGAGAGAGAGAGAGTGGAAGGAGAGAGAGCTACAGTGCAAGCAGAGTAAGAGAAAGTGGAAGCAGAGCAAGAGTAAGACAATGCAGGAAGTGAAAGATTGAAAATAAAATGAGCAAAAGAAGAAGTGCAAGGAGAGAGAAAGGGTGCAAGGAGAGAGAGAGAGAGTGGCAATGCAAAGAGAGAGTGACAGTACAAGGAGACAGAGAAACTATGTAAGAGGATGGAGTGGGAGAGTGGGATAGTGCAATGAGCAAGAGTTGGAGATTGCGGCAGTGCAAGGAGAGGAAGAAAGAGGGACAGGGCAAGGACAGAGTCTGAGAGTGCAACTGTGCAAGCAGCGTGTGAGTGCAGGTTCAAGCAGAGAGTGACAGCACAAGCAGAGTGTGACAGAGCAAGGAGAATCTTACAGCACAAGGATAGGATATGGGAGAGTGTGACAGTGCGAGGAGAGAGCTGGGGAAGGGGTGATAGGGCAAGGAGAGAGAGAGAGAGAGAGAGAGAGAGACAAGGCACACACACACAACTAGTACGCCCCATTCACACCTGCACACATATACAAGCATACACATGGTGAGTCAGTCTCACGTTCAGTGACTCACTCACAATAACTTCAAATAACTTTATTTTGGATAAAATATATCCATATATTAGCTGCTAGCAAACTTATGTTAACATAGGGACACCTGGGAATGCATGTGGCGAAAAATTGTACATTCATTTTAACTTGCATTGTGTGTGACAGCGGATATTCTGTCGCCTCATATAACTGTATGTTTTAATGGCTTTAGAAGTCTAATTTTATATTTTTATTTGTTTTTTGTAATAGTGTGAAAAGGTTGCAAGGTAAGCAAATGCACTTTAAATAAAATAAAAAAATAAAAAATAAAGCATATATACATAAGAACAGACACCACAACAACAATAAACAATCAAATAAAACATTAATAATAATAAGGCAGTTGGCAAAAAAAAGTTAAACAGAGTCACACAGTCAATGATAAATGATTAAAAGAGAACCAGGATTTGAAGAAAATTGTAGAGTTTAATGTGGAAATATTGATTGGGAAATTGATGAGAGATATCAGGAAATGGAAACGCTTGGCTTTAGGAATCTGGGCCAAGGTCAATGCGATTAAAATGACTTTGTTACCAAAGGTATTATATATTGTTTTATTGCTTCCCTTGCTCTTCAGCCAAAAATTGTTAAAAAAAAAGGATTGTATATTTCAGAATTTTATGTGGGGTGAAAAGAAGAAAGCAAACATTCTTAGATGCATAATGGTATGCAGCATACAGGAAGGTGGTTTTGGTTATCCGGATCTTATTGAATATCATTGGGGTTTTATACTGAAGAAAGCTGCTCACTATAAGGCACCCACAAATATGCAAGAACCAGTTTGGCTGACAATTGAAAAAGATGTGTTTTATCCATTTGAATTAGATGACATATATTCAATGGGAAGAACACCAATGAATTTGCATAGATTGGCCACAATAGATGTGACACGTGCAACCCTTATTTCTTGGCGGCCTGACGCTGACCAGAATATCTATCTACATTATAAGTCCTTGCTTTGGGGGTACCCCGCGCTCCAAATTGCAAATAAATCGCTATGCTGGCGCAGCGGGATCCTAAAAAGTATTCTGAAGATAGGCGATGTCATGCAAGGTGGGCAGATAATAGCTTTTATGGAGCTACAGAGCAAATGTGGTCTAGGGGATAGAGAACTGCATACATTTAAGGAATTGGAGACACTCTTGCAGCAGAGACTGAGAATGTTGCCAGGCCCAATGGAAAAAGAACCGTCAGGATGTGCCATATTTGTATTTTTTGTCTTCTATTTATGTGTAAAGCGCTCCCGGCAGTTGGGCGCGTATTTTACAGCTTTTACAGCTCTTAATGCAGTACAGTTATGCAGGATTATTCAGTTACACATTACAATAGGTTACGACAATAGTAGGCAGTACATAGTATTGAGTGCAGAGAAAAACTGAAGGGTTGACCACAGCCGCGGCCATGCTAGTGAAAGCCATAAGGAGTCTGGCGGTCTAGTTCATGTAACCAGAGTGTGGATTCTCTTTGAAGATATGGAAAGAGGGCTCAGAGCTAATATGCGTCGGAAGCGCATTCCAGAGCTTAGCCGCCTGGACAGGAAAGCTGGAACCCCCCAAGTTCTGCAGCTTGAATCTAGGAATGGCCATGCTGTGGGCTTGGGCCGATCTTAGGGGCCTTGAAGAGGTGTGTGGCAAGAGTCTATTGGAGAGGTATACTAGGGTGAGGAAGACTCTAGCTTTATGTGTTAAGGCTAGTGTTTTGAGGGCGATTCTGTGTTTGACAGATAACCAGTTCAGGTTGTGTCTAGTGTCGGATATGTGCGACTTCTTAGGGATGTCAAGGGCCGCTCTGATAGCGTTATTCTGTGTCACTTGTAGTTTGTTTATGTTTCTAAGGCTAGTCCCTAGAAAGAGCGAGTTACAATAATCGATTTTGGACATAACTAACGTTCTGGCCAGGGTGATGCAGTTGGGCGTCGTAAGGAAGAGCCTGCAAGCAGTGATTAGCTTGCATGTGTAGGCAGATGCTGCAACCACAGCCTTGGTTTGTCTGTTGAAGGATAAGGTGTCATCTAGGTAAATAACGAGAGTTTTAGTGTTATTAGAGGCCGTAATGGTGTTGCCGTCAACAATGAAGGATTTGAATGATGGGTCTAGTTTGTTCAGTCTAGGGCGGGAGCCAAGTATTAGTATCTCAGTTTTCTCATCATTTAGAGAGAGTCCATGGGGTGCCATCCAGGCTTGGATTACTGAGTAAATACCGTTAAGGATTTTGGAGTCTTCAGAGTGGTTTCCAGAGATAGGGATCAGTATCTGGGTGTCGTCGGCATAGTTGGTATCCGAGACACCCATGTGGTCAAGAATATCAAATAGAGGCTTAGTGAAAACATTATAGAGCGTAGGGGAGACGCATGATCCTTGAGGGACCCCACAAAGTACAGGAGACGGTTCAGCAGAGGCTGAAGATGAGAAGACTATCATGGTTCTATTAGCAAGGAAAGACCTAATCCAAGAAGTAGAAGAGTCAGAGAAATGTGCGGCTGATTTTAGGTGTTGGCACAGTATTTGATGGTTAACAAGATCAAAGGCGGCCGATAGGTCCAGTAGTAGTAGGAATGCTAATTTGCCCTTGTCTTTCATATCATGTATTTGGGTTACTAGGTCAATCAAGGCTGTTTCCGTACCATGTCTAGGGTGGAAACCAGATTGCCTAAGGCCCAGGATATTATTAGTTTATAGATATGCTTGAATTTGTAAGTAAGCGGCGCAGTCCAGTATTTTTAGCAGAAAAGGCACCGTCATAATAGGTCTGTAATTCGAGGGGTTACTAGGGTCAAGTGAAGGTTTTTTGAAGAGTGGAATGTCCCGGGCATCTTTTAAGCTGTCGGGTACCGTGCCTGTTTTGAAAGAAGCATTGATAAGGCTAGTGATGAAAGGGGCGAGGACATGCGCCGCGGCTTTAATGATGGGAGCGGGGCAGGAGTCACCTTGACAATTAGACGGTTTTAGTTTCCTAATGATGTTTACCACTTCCCAGGTGTCTAGTGGTGAGAAGCTAAATGGTTTCATGGATGGTTCAGGGCTGGTGTTAGCAGTGAGTATCTTATGATCAGAGTTGGTCAGCAAGAGTTGTTTTTTTAGGTTAATTTTAGTTTGGAGCATTGATATTTTATCTAGTAGAGCCTTCTGGATGTTAGTACACCACGCAGCATCTGTGCTACAATTGTCAATAGGGGCGATGGGAGATTCAAGTTCTTTAAGAATCTTGAACAGTTCTTTTGTATTTGATTCAGCTAGCGTAATGCGTTCGTTGTAGTTGTTTTTTTTGGCTTGAATGATAGCTTCTTTGTAGTTAGAGGATGCTATGGTCAACATGGTTTTGTTGTTAGGTGAGTGGCAGGTTTTCCAACGTGCTTCTGCATTTCTTTTAGTTTTGCGAAGTTCTCTCAAATTATGTGTGCACCAGGAATTGAGATGGGCGCGTGGTTTGGATTTGCGCATTTTTAGTGGGGCAATGATGTTAAATGCTTTCAGGATGGCCTGATTGTAAGCGTCCACTAAAACTGTGGGGTCTGCCGAGTGTAGTGTATTTTTGAGAATGGGAAGAATGAGAGGGAGAAGTTTGTCTGTATTGATGTTTTTCTTATTACGAGTGAGGGTCACTGGTGCCGTGTTGACACTAGGACTATGTGGAATAGCATTAATGGCAAAGGTTATTTTGTGATAATCCGACCAGATACACAGTGTGATGGTGGTCAAATCAATATTGCAATTAATGTCTACCTTTGATATGGGTCGGTTCATGTATGTGGTGAGTGGTTGCCAGACATTTCGTCGAAAAAAATTAGTCGACAGGACATTTGGTCGAAACCATTTGGTCGAAAACCAAATGGCCGAATTTTTTTTATTTTTTATTTTCACTTTTTTTTTTTTTTGGGGGGGTCCGCCCCAACCCCCTTTTTTTTCTAAAAAACCCTTTTTTTCCCTAAACTACAACCTAAAAAATATATATATAAATAAAAAAAAATTCGACCATTTGGTTTTCAACCAAATTACGTCGACCAAATGTATTTCGACGAAATGACTTTCGACAAAATGTCCGGACACCGTGGTGAGTACAACCTAGGTCTGAGAGCGTGCTGGCTAAGTCAGTGGCGTTGGTGTCTGCTAGGTACTTAAAGCCTAGGTTAAAGTCTCCTAGTATTACACTTTGCGAGTTAGGTTTGGCATTATTAGTAAGAAGTGACAAAATGTCCTCAGAGAAGGTTGAAATAGGACCAGGTGGTCGGTAAATAATATGTAATGTGACCATCTGGTTGGAGGATAGTGGCAATTTGAGAGATAGTGATTCAGCAGATGGGATCTGGGGGTTAGGAATGGCTCTAATGTCAAGTGAGTTCTTGAAAATAATGGCAATTTCTCCCCCTTTAGCTTGGGAAGTATTTCTGTCACGTCTGATTATGGAGTAGTTGGCTGGGATGGCTGGAGCAAGTAAAGGGCCAGAAGCTGCATGTAACCAAGTTTCAGTGACAGCTAGGAAGTCAAGGTTTTCAGTAGTTATTAAGTCTGCGATGTCCAGTGCGTGGGCAGGGGTAGATAGAGCATTGATAAGGGCTGCCTTGAACAATGTGTTCAAGTCTTCACCCCATATGGTATCTACTTAATCTACTTACGTTATTCGAATGCCTTTGGATCATTCCACTACTGAATCGTGGGATAAATTAAAAGACATTTGGGAGATTGAGCTGGAATGTACTATTTTAGTGGAAGAGTGGAGAAAAGTACAGCAAGTAGGCTATAGGAGTAAGTTAGATTTAAATGTAAGGCCCACACATCAGAGAATTCTGGGTTGCTTATACTGGACGCCAGCGCTCATGTATAGTCTTGATCTTTTGAACAATGAGACATGCTGGGGGTGTGGGAAGAAGAGAGGCACGTTGATTCATATGTTTTGGAATGGTTGGCTTTTGGGGAGTTGTACTGGACAGGTTAGACACAGTCCTATCTATAAGCTTAACTAGGACACCCTTTTCTACAATCCCTTTGTCTGATAGGGGAAGGTGCATGATTGCTAGGAGATATAGATGCTGGATTGACAAAGCCCTAATGGTGGGGTTGAAGCAGCTCATGAAATTATGTAAAACCAGGAAAAAAAACACAAGTGGGGAATTGGGTTAGTGATATGCAATTGTCAGATTTTGAGAAGTGTATGTATCATAGAAGGAATCAGCAGGATGTCTATTTGGATCTTTGGACGCTATTTAATGATATAAATGGTCAATAGAAGTAGATTGCATGGAAGAAGATCTAAACAAAAGCATGTGAACTCAAGTTAGTATGGGTGGGTGTGCGTATGTTTGTGTGTGTGTAAGTGTGTATTCATGTGTTGTTTCTTTTGTTTTTTATTTTTTCTCTTTTTTTCTCTGTCTCTTTCTATCTTTTGGACTTCAATGAATTTACAACTATGGTAATTGCGTTTCGAAAGTTGGTAATAGTACAGTGTTGATATTTTTATTGTTTTGCTCTGTTGGATACCTATAATCTCCAGGCATTGTTAAGTTGTTAAAATGCTTTAAATTACTGTATACATTAACACTGATAAGTAATGATTACAACAAAATAAGAGAACACTTTATAGCAATTTTGCTAAAAGATCTTTATTCTTAAGTCCTCTTTGGAGGTAGGTAAATAAGGTCCATGCCACCACCTTAGTGTATGCTAGAAGAACAAAGTGCATGTCCGGTCTGTATTGTCTAAAGTCCATGTTAGCAACACATTTAGGGGTCGATTCATGGAATTAATGTGCGCCGAAAATTCCTGTGCAGAGGTGCCAAAACGTGCGATTCGCAGTGCAAGTGCGAAAATCGCAGTGCAAGTGCGAAAATCGCAGGGAAACCAGCGATTCATGGAAGTCCGTGCACGGGAAAAACATTGGATGTGCACTGAAAAAGTGTGCCGCGCATGCCGGCGCACAGGTCATCCAACAGCGTGCGCCACGGCCACTGCGAAATCGCACATATCGCGGCGCACATCACAAAAGTAGGCGGAACACGGGGCGTAACACTCGGAATGGGGAACAACGCGTGAAAACATGGGCGTCACGGGAGAAGTACAGGAGGCAAGTGCGCGGAACGCCCACACGCTCGCCTACAACCCGTATTCATGGAATCGAATAGGGCAAACCAGCGCACGGTGAAAGACGCGCACAGGGCCAAACAAGTACGCCACAAGAAAGCAGGCGGTAGCGTCCCTGCACCTGAAAAAAATGTGCGCCAAAATGTGCGCTAACAAAAAGCACCCATATACAGCCATGATGAATGGTCCATACAGTGGCCCTCCAGGACAAATGAGGTGCAAAGGGGTACCGACAAACACAGACACCCGCTGTGTGAAAAATAGCGTGTGCGTGTGTTCCTGGGTGCGCGGGAAGTTCCACACACGATTGGCTTGGGTACGTGTACTTCGGGGTGCGCGGGAAGTTCCACACGCGATTGGCCTGGGTACGTGTACTTCGGGGTGCGCGGGAAGTTCCACATGCGATTAGCCTGGGTACGTGTGTTTCGGGGTGCGCGGGAAGTTCCACACGCGATTGGCCTGGGTACGTGTACTTTGAGATGCGCGGGAAGTTCCACACGCGATTGTCCTGGGTACGTGTACTTCGGGTGCGCGGGAAGTTCCACACGCGATTGGCCTGGGTACGTGTATTCCGAGGTGCGAGGGAAGATTCACACGTGATTTCAGCAGGGTACGTGTATTTCGGTGGTGCCGGGGAATGCTACACGTGATTTGGCCGTGTGGGTCCTCCCAGGTGTTCCCTCTACACCCTCCACGGCCCCTGCAGGCAGCCCACACCACAGGGGACTCCCCTGCACCCCTGCTCATGTCCCACAGGCAACCCATCCACCATGGCCATGCCCCCCAGCCAACCCACATGTCACCTTGCACTACTGATCACCAACAAATGTCTCCCAGCACCCCCACCCCACAGCAGTGCAGGGGCAGCCTCCACCAGGCCCCCACTCATGTCTCCCATCACCCCCACCCCCCAGCAGTGCAGGGCACCCTCCACCAGGCCCCCACACATGTCTCCCACCACCCCCACCCCCCAGCAGTGCAGGGGCACCCTCCACCAGGCCCCAACTCATGTCTCCCATTACCCCACCCCCCAGCTGTGCAGGGGCAGCCTCCACCAGGCCCCCACACATGTCTCCCACCACCCCCACCGCCCAGCAGTGCAGGGGCAGCCTCCACCAGGCCCCCACTCATGTCTCCCATCACCCCCACCCCCCAGCAGTGCAGGGCACCCTCCACCAGGCCCCCACACATGTCTCCCACCACCCCCAGCCCCCAGCAGTGCAGGGGCAGCCTCCACCAGGCCCCCACTCATGTCTCCCATCACCCCACCCCCTAGCAGTGCAGGGCACCCTCCACCAGGCCCCCACACATGTCCCCCTGCACCCCCACCCCCCAGCATCCAGGGGCACCCTCCACCAGGCCCCCTCACATGTCCCCCTGCACCCCCACCCCACAGCATCCAGGGGCAGCCTCCACCAGGCCCCACTCATGTCTCCCACCACCCCCACCCCCCAGCATCCAGGGGAAGCCTCCACCAGGCCCCCACTCATGTCTCCCATCACCCCCACACCCCAGCAGTCCAGGGGCAGCCTCCACCAGGCCCCCACTCATGTCTCCCACCACCCCCACCCCCCAGCATCCAGGGGCAGCCTCCACCAGGCCCCCACTCATGTCTCCCATCACCCCCACCCCCCCAGCAGTGCAGGGCACCCTCCACCAGGCCCCCACACATGTCTCCCACCACCCCCACCCCCCAGCAGTGCAGGGGCACCCTCCACCAGGCCCCAACTCATGTCTCCCATCACCCCACCCCCCAGCTGTGCAGGGGCAGCCTCCACCAGGCCCCCACACATGTCTCCCACCACCCCCACCGCCCAGCAGTGCAGGGGCAGCCTCCACCAGGCCCCCACTCATGTCTCCCATAACCCCCACCCCCCAGCAGTGCAGGGCACCCTCCACCAGGCCCCCACACATGTCTCCCACCACCCCCACCCCCCAGCAGTGCAGGGGCAGCCTCCACCAGGCCCCCACTCATGTCTCCCATCACCCCACCCCCTAGCAGTGCAGGGCACCCTCCACCAGGCCCCCACACATGTCCCCCTGCACCCCCACCCTCCCAGCATCCAGGGGCACCCTCCACCAGGCCCCCACACATGTCCCCCTGCACCCCCACCCCACAGCATCCAGGGGCAGCCTCCACCAGGCCCCCACTCATGTCTCCCACCACCCCCACCCCCCAGCATCCAGGGGCAGCCTCCACCAGGCCCCCACTCATGTCTCCCATCACCCCCACGCCCCAGCAGTGCAGGGGCAGCCTCCACCAGGCCCCCACACATGTCTCCCATCACCCCCACCCCCCAGCAGTGCAGGGGCAGCCTCCACCAGGCCCCCACTCATGTCTCCCACCACCCCCACCCCCCAGCAGTGCAGGGGCACCCTCCACCAGGCCCCAACTCATGTCTCCCATCACCCCCACCCCCCAGCAGTGCAGGGGCAGCCTCCACCAGGCCCCCACACATGTCTCCCATCACCCCCACCCCCAGCAGTGCAGGGGCACCCTCCACCAGGCCCCCACACATATCTCCCACCACCCCCACCCCCCAGCAGTGCAGGGGCAGCCTCCACCAGGCCCCCACTCATGTCTCCCATCACCCCACCTCCCAGCAGTGCAGGGCACCCTCCACCAGGCCCCCACACATGTCCCCCTGCACCCCCACCCCCAGCATCCAGGGGCACCCTCCACCAGGCCCCCACACATGTCCCCCTGCACCCCCACCCCACAGCATCCAGGGGCAGCCTCCACCAGGCCCCCACTCATGTCTCCCACCACCCCCACCACCCAGCATCCAGGGGCAGCCTCCACCAGGCCCCCACTCATGTCCCCCATCACCCTCATCCCCCAGCAGTGCAGGGGCAGCCTCCACCAGGCCCCCACTCATGTCTCCCACCACCCCCACCCCCCAGCATCCAGGGGCACCCTCCACCAGGCCCCCACGCATGTCCCCCTGCACCCCCACCCCCCAGCATCCAGGGGCACCCTTCACCAGGCCCCCACTCATGTCTCCCATCACCCCCACCCCCCAGCAGTGCAGGGGCAGCCTCCACCAGGCCACCACTCATGTCTCCCACCACCCCCACCCCCCAGCAGTGCAGGGGCAGCCTCCACCAGGCCCCCACACATGTCTGAAGAATCTTTTTTATGTTGGAGTCGATTTATGATGCCTGTTCTCCTGAGCTCAGACAGCACTTGGCTGATTCGAAGGAATTGGATTCCCGGACGCTAGCTAAGGCCGCTGACTTGTGGGTTGCCAACAGGGCCACTCATTAGGATTCTGGGGCAACTCAGAAAAAGGATGAGGGAAAACAGCCTAAAAAAGACTCAAAAGAGAATTTGAATAACTCAAATTCCAAAGAGGGCCCCAAACAAAACCAGAAGGGTAAGCCACCGGGAAAACCACAGCAGAATAGTGTGTCTTCTGGTGCCAAACCGGAAGGAGGTCAGAACAAACCACCATTCCAAAAAGCGTTCGGTAAATGCTTTGTTTGTGGCTCGACTGACCACGTGAAAGGAGATCCCAGATGTAAGGGTAAACCTTCAGGGGTCCAGCTTGTCTCCTTAGCCTTCGCTCCAGAGGAGGAAGTCCAAATGGCAAGTGGAAACTTTCTACTGCTAGCTGACGAACCCATTGGAGTTTCAGCCAGCGTTTCTTTAGTATCTCTGGGGTTGTGGGAACAACAGAATTTAGATGTCTATAATTCTATCCCCGATAATACTAAAGAGTATTATAAGGACAGTGTCCAGGTGAATGGCAAGGAGACTCCTGCCATTAGGGACACTGGGGCCAGCATAACTGTGGTGGATAAATCGTTTTTTCAGGCTGAGGATGTTGCTAAGGCACCCAAACGCCTCACCAAGTTAGCTGGAGCGCCTGTGCAGATGCTTCCCCAATTACCAGTTCTCATCCAGTGTAACGACATGACTGTAAAGATACCTGTCAGCATACAGAGTGAGGTACCAGGACGCGTACTGTTGGGTAACGATTTGAAAACTCTTGGAGTTGTATCGCATACTGCCAGACCTCCTAGTAAACGGTTACAGGAGCTAACCAGATCCGCAAGAGAGAGGACCATGCGCGGTACTCTCCAGGAGATGATGAAGACAGAAATCACTCCTGCTCCACTAGAATTGTCGGCAGCTGTCTCCAAGAAATCAGAAGCGAAAGGGAAACCTAAGACTTCTATCCCGAAACCAGCAGCCAGCATTTCAGTGCAGCCAACACGGACTTCCCCGCGGTTGTCCAAAAGTACACCCGTAACTCCACCTCCAGCTGAGGCTGAGAGGGAGGTACAACCCTGTGTGGTAGAATTAGACTCTGAGGAAGAGCTAATGGAAGGCCAGGAACTCATTGGAGATCTGGATCCTGTTGACCATCCTGAGCTGCAGTCTTTACTGGCAGACGGTGGACCCAGCAGGGCAGACTTCAGTAAGGGACAGAGAGAATGTCCAACTCTGGAAGGTCTTCGCCACCAGGCAGAACCTCAGGCTGAAGGGCAAGAGCCTGGGAAATGCAGGTTGCACTGGGAAGATGGCCTCTTCTACAGTGAACCGACTGAGTCTGCACCTGGAGACTACAAACGACTTGTAGTACCCCAAGAGAACAGACCACAGTTCTTGCAGTTAGCCCACAAGATTCCTTTGGCTGGTCACTTGAGTTTCAAGAAGACTAAGGAAAGGCTCTCTCTCTACTTCTATTGGCCAAAGATGGGAGCCGAAGTAGAAAAACACTGCAGGAGCTGCCACACCTGCCAGACCTCTGGTAAGGTTGGCTCCAAGAATGTGGCACCTTTAGTGCCTCTCCCAGTTGTGGGAGTCCCTTTTGAGAGAGTAGGGATTGACATTGTTGGTCCCCTTGATCCTCCAACCTCCTCAGGCAACAGGTTTATACTTGTTGTAGTAGACAATGCTACTAGGTATCCTGAGGCAATTCCTATGAGGACTGTTACCGCTCCGGCTGTGGCTAAGGCCCTCCTTGGTATTTTCACTAGGGTCGGGTTTCCTAAGGAAGTAATCTCTGACAGGGGGTCAAACTTTATGTCCCACTACATGAAAGCCATGTGGAAAACCTGTGGAGTTACTTTCAAGTTCTCAACAGCTTACCACCCCCAAACCAATGGGTTGGTAGAATGGTTCAACCGAACCATGAAGAGCATGATAGGTGCTTTAGAAGAACCCCTTAAGCGTAAGTGGGACCTTCTACTGCCATGCCTTCTCTTTGCTTATAGAGAAGTCCCTCAGGAGGGAGTAGGTTACTCTCCCTTCAAGCTTCTCTATGGTCATCCCGTCAGAGGTCCATTGGCCCTGATTAAGGAGGGGTTGGAGAGTGCTCCTTCCCCCAAGCCAGTCAGAGTGACTGACTACGTGATAGGTCTCCGGAGGAGAATGTCGCACATGATGACGGAAGCAAGCGATAACTTGAAAGCTGGACAAGCATTGGTCAAGCACTGGCAAGATAAATGGATGGGACCCTTCAGAGTCGTGGGTAAACTCGGAGAGGTTAACTATCTGGTGGACTTGGGCAACCCCAAGGAGGCTCCAACAGTCTTCCACACCAACCGCCTTAAAGCGTATGTCTCACGACCTGATGTAGGAGCATTGCTTCTAGCATCATCCGAGGAAGAAGAAGAGAGTGAAGCTCTTCCGGATCTCCTCAGAATGTCAGAAAACGTACGAACCCACATCAAAGGTGAGGTCAGCAAGATGCTTGATCTCGGGGTAATAGAGCCCTCTACTAGTCCATGGTCTAGCCCAGTTGTGTTAGTACCAAAGGCCGGATCTAAAGAGCTTAGATTCTGCGTGGATTATAGAGCTCTTAATGCAGTCACCACGACTGATGCCCACCCTTTGCCAAGAACAGATGAGTTGGTGGATAAACTTGGTGCCGCCAAGTTCCTCAGCACATTTGACTTGACGTCAGGCTATTGGCAAATAGCCCTGACAGACCATGCCAAGGAGAAAACTGCATTTTCTACCCCCGTTGGCTTATACCAGTTTAAGGTAATGCCTTTCGGATTGAAGAATGCATCTTCTACGTTTCAACGGATGGTAAACCAGGTTCTGAATGGGATGGAGGACTTCTGCATGGCATACTTGGATGACATCGCAGTGTTCAGCAATTCCTGGGAAGAACATGTAACCCACCTAAGAGATGTTTTGCAGGCTCTTGGACGAGCCAATCTGACCATAAAGGCGAGTAAATGCCAAATTGGACAGAGTAAGGTAGTCTATCTTGGACATGAGGTAGGAGGTGGAGAAATAAGGCCTTTGCTCAGTAAGATTGAAGCTGTGCAAAATTGGACAACACCTACTACTCAAACCCAAGTGAGAGCCTTCCTAGGCCTCACTGGGTACTACAGGAATTTCATAGAGAACTATGGGACCATAGCTTCTCCACTGAATGTCATCTCCTCGCCCAAATTTCCTAAAAAGGTTAAATGGAACGAGAAGTGCAATCAGGCTTTTGAAAACCTGAAAAAGGCTCTTTGCCACGCCCCAGTACTCAGAGCTCCTGATTACCGCCAACACTTCATTGTGCAGACAGATGCTTCCAATGTAGGGATAGGTGCCATACTCAGTCAACTGGATGGGAAAGGTAGGGAGCACCCAGTTTGCTTCATCAGCCGCAAGCTGAAGGATCCTGAAACAAGGTGGGCAACGATCGAAAGAGAGTGCTTTGCTATCGTGTGGGCTCTGAAGAAGTTTAGGCCGTACTTGTATGGTTCTACTTTTGTCATTCAGACTGACCACCAACCCTTGAGATGGTTAATGCAAATGAAAGGGGAAAACCCAAAACTATTGAGATGTTCGATCTGCCTGCAAGGGTTTGATTTCACCATTGAGCACAGGTCAGGGTGTCACCACCAAAATGCTGATGGTCTCTCTAGGATGTATGTCATCGACTAGAGGTATGAGATTCATCCAGGAGTGGATTAAATCCTCCTGTCCCTTAGTCTGGGGCGGGCGAGTGTTAGGGAGAATTCTCTGTTTAGGCTGAATTTCCTAACCTAGTGAGTCCCCCAGCGGCTTTGCTGGATTTCTGGAGTATGTTTTTTCCATCCTGCCAAGAGTGAGACTCTTTTCCTCCCACTCTTGGACATGAATGTGTGTAATTCCTTTGAATGTCAAGGTGTTCTATGGGCTATGGGGTCTTTTACCCCATAGGGTCTCATATGTTTTTCTATGTGTGTTACACCGCACCCTACGTGCCGTAACACTGGGGCGTCCTAGCGGACCTCCACCATAGACTCCATACCCGGGGACTGACTACTGTCTCCCCGGGCATGTAAAGTCACCATTGGCTTTACTAGACCTAAATTTACTAACAGAACTAGTACCAACCATCTTATTGTGAACGTGCTAGTAGGGGTAATTCGATTACTCCTGGGTCTGTTACTCGAGGGGGCACTGTCCCGTCCCCCCTCGTCGAGTTTTGGCTGGTGGCAGTGGAAACTACTTGTTATGTTCGACCCCGGACATAACCCTATGGGATTAGTCCCATTGTTGGAGATTGATACTTTTCCTCGTTAATCTCTAACGTACCACCGGTCTACTTATCTTAAATAAGTTTATCGGATGGTATTTTCTGCCAGAACTCGGTTTTTAAAATGGCGTCTGTGTTCGTCTCTGTGACTCCTAAACCAAAGGTTGAGCCCTTTGTTCCACTTTTGGCGGGCCTCTGTACAGAGACCCTCCAAAGTGGTGCCATTCTGTCTGGGTTACCACAGGGGTGTGGGAGGGGGTTTAGGCACCCTGGACCGAGTTGCCTTGCCAACTCCGGTCGCACTCTGGAGTGATTGGCCCAAGTGGTGAGCCTCCCCGCTCACCACTTAGCGAGTGTTGATTGACAGCTAGGCTGAATGAATGGGGGTTTTCTGCATAAAAGCAGGGCTTTTGGGACTGGATCTTCAGAAGTCGCCACAGGACCTAAGAATCCGACGAGGGTAACGCTGAGCCGACCTGCACGACGACACCTCCGGTGGAGCCCTGCGGAACCGACTCACCACTTCCCGACGACAGAGGAGATCTCCCTGCCGGAGAGTCTCTTCCCCTGACTGGTGGGAACAACCAGTCCCCTTTGCTTTTTCTTCGCCTCAGGACGCGATGGTCGAATTGCCCGTGCAGAAGCACCCTGGCAACCGGATAGCCACTTCCCCTGTACCGCGACCTAAAGGTGGTGCCTTGTGATGGAGCACTCCGTGGCTGGTCTCTTCCCTGGTGGTGCACCGGACTTCACTTTTCTTCGACAACGAGATCATCTCTACTCTTGGCAAAGACCCGTCGTGCATCCACCACCAGAAACAACTACCCCCGCCGGAGCTGTCTCTCCACAACAAGGTACTGTGTCCGCCTGGCTTCCCTTTCGATCGGTTCGAGTGAGGTGTCTTAATCCTCGCCTTTCCGTTGGGTCGCCTCCAAGCTTTTTCTCACGTATTGTTCTGAACTGGTTCAATCTGCCGATAACAATTTGCTACAAAGACTCGGGCGCATTTCCACTAGAGACTTTTTTGACCATATCGCCTTGCCTCTCTCCGAGTGGGCCTGGCCTCTGAACTTTATGATCTATTCTGGTTCTTGCCTTCGTGCCTTGCATTTTATCCATGAAGTATTGAACTGTGTTGATTTCGTAACCTGCCTATCTTTCTCTCCCGTCTTAACTAATAGTAGAGTGCCATCTAGTTGAGGTATGCACCTCTGTCTGAAAATAAGTGATACTGGTAGAACCTAGACTTGTCGAACTATTGTGAGGGGGATTGATCATTTTCTTCTGCGTAGAGTAATTGTAATTGAAGTGTTTTGCCGTGATAGTGCCATAGTGTTTTCTATAGATGTTCCGTTATAAATAAATACCTTAATATCTTTACACTGAAGCCTTGTTGCGTGTTTGCTTATCTTACTGTGAAGAATTGTCCTATATTGTATACTCCACATACTGCTCAACTCTTCTTGAGGGAAGTCTGACTGCTCAGCCACAGCTACCAAGTGAATCTGTGTGGTACAGACTGCTACCAAGTGGGTTCAACGCCAAACACCTGTAGTCCTAAATCTTTTGCAGTGGTCCCAGAGGGAACTGCACAGGTTTCCGCCTAACACCATTCATATCTCCCATCACCCCCACCCCCCAGCAGTGCAGGGGCAGCCTCCACCAGGCCCCCAATCATGTCTCCCACCACCCCCACCCCCCAGCATCCAGGGGCACCCTCCACCAGGCCCCCACTCATGTCCCCCTGCACCCCCACCCCCCCAGCATCCAGGGGCACCCTCCACCAGGCCCCCACTCATGTCTCCCATCACCCCCACCCCCCAGCAGTGCAGGGGCAGCCTCCACCAGGCCCCCACTCATGTCTCCCACCACCCCCACCCCCTAGCATCCAGGGGCACCCTCCACCAGGCCCCCACTCATGTCCCCCTGCACCCCCACCCCCCAGCATCCAGGGGCACCCTCCACCAGGCCCCCACTCATATCCCCCTGCACCCCCACCCCACAGCATCCAGGGGCAGCCTCCACCAGGCCCCCACTCATGTCTCCCACCACCCCCACCCCCAGCATCCAGGGGCACCCTCCACCAGGCCCCCACTCATGTCCAACTCATGTCTCCCACCACCCCCACCCCCCAGCAGTGCAGGGCACCCTCCACCAGGCCCCCACACATGTCTCCCACCACCCCCACCCCCCAGCATCCAGGGGCACTCTCCACCAGGCCCCCACTCATGTCTCCCATCACCCCCACCCCCCAGCAGTGCAGGGGAAGCCTCCACCAGGCCCCCACTCATGTCTCCCACCACCCCCACCCCCCAGCATCCAGGGGCACCCTCCACCAGGCCCCCACTCATGTCCCCCTGCACCCCCACCCCCAGCATCCAGGGGAACCCTCCACCAGGCCCCCACTCATGTCTCCCATCACCCCCACCCCCCAGCAGTGCAGGGCACCCTCCACCAGGCCCCCACTCATGTCCCCCTGCACCCCCACCCCCCAGCAGTGCAGGGCACCCTCCACCAGACCCCCACACATGTCTCCCACCACCCCCACCCCCCAGCAGTGCAGGGCACCCTCCACCAGGCCCCCACACATGTCTCCCATCACCCCCACCCCCCAGCAGTGCAGGGGCAGCCTCCACCAGGCCCCCACACATGTCTCCCACCACCCCCACCCCCCAGCATCCAGGGGCACCCTCCACCAGGCCCCCACTCATGTCCCCCTGCACCCCCACCCCCCAGCATCCAGGGGCACCCTCCACCAGGCCCCCACTCATGTCCCCCTGCACCCCCACCCCACAGCATCCAGGGGCAGCCTCCACCAGGCCCCCACTCATGTCTCCCACCACCCCCACCCCCAGCACCCAGGGGCACCCTCCACCAGGCCCCCACTCATGTCCAACTCATGTCTCCCACCACCCCCACCCCCCAGCAGTGCAGGGCACCCTCCACCAGGCCCCCACACATGTCTCCCACCACCCCCACCCCCCAGCATCCAGGGGCACCCTCCACCAGGCCCCCACTCATGTCTCCCATCACCCCCACCCCCCAGCAGTGCAGGGGCAGCCTCCACCAGGCCCCCACTCATGTCTCCCACCACCCCCACCCCCCAGCATCCAGGGGCACCCTCCACCAGGCCCCCACTCATGTCCCCCTGCACCCGCACCCCCAGCATCCAGGGGCACCCTCCACCAGGCCCCCACTCATGTCTCCCATCACCCCCCAGCAGTGCAGGGCACCCTCCACCAGGCCCCCACTCATGTCCCCCTGCACCCCCACCCCCCAGCAGTGGAGGGCACCCTCCACCAGGCCCCCACACATGTCTCCCACCACCCCCAGCCCCCAGCAGTGCAGGGCACCCTCCACCAGGCCCCCACACATGTCTCCCATCACACCCACCCCCCAGCAGTGCAGGGGCAGCCTCCACTAGGCCCCCACACATGTCTCCCACCACCCCCACCCCCCAGCATCCAGGGGCACCCTCCACCAGGCCCCCACTCATGTCCCCCTGCACCCCCACCCCCCAGCAGTGCAGGGGCAGCCTCCACCAGGCCCCCACTCATGTCTCCCACCACCCCCACCCCCCAGCATCCAGGGGCACCCTCCACCAGGCCCCCACTCATGTCCCCCTGCACCCCCACCCCACAGCATCTAGGGACAGCCTCCACCAGGCCCCCACTCATGTCTCCCACCCCCCCCCACCCCCCAGCAGTGCAGGGCACCCTCCACCAGGCCCCCACACATGTCTCCTACCACCCCCACCCCCCAGCAGTGCAGGGGCAGCCTCCACCAGGCCCCCACTCATGTCTCCCATCACCCCCACCCCCCAGCAGTGCAGGGCACCCTCCACCAGGCCCCCACACATGTCTCCCACCTCCCCCACCCCCCAGCATCCAGGGGCACCCTCCACCAGGCCCCCAATCATGTCTCCCACCACCCCCATCCCCCAGCAGTGGAGGGCACCCTCCACCAGGCCCCCACACATGTCTCCCACCACCCCCACCCCCCAGCAGTGCAGGGGCAGCCTCCACCAGGCCCCCACTCATGTCTCCCATCACCCCACCCCCAGCAGTGCAGGGGCAGCCTCCACCAGGCCCCCACTCATGTCTCCCATCACCCCCACCCCCCAGCATCCAGGGGCACCCTCCACCAGGCACCCACTCATGTCCAACTCATGTCTCCCACCACCCCCACCTCTTAGCAGTGCAGAGCACCCTCCACCAGGCCTCCACACATGTCTCCCAGCACCCCCACCCCCCAGCATCCAGGGGCACCCTCCACCAGTCCCCCACTCATGTCTCCCATCACCCCCACCCCCCAGAAGTGCAGGGGCAGCCTCCACCAGGCCCCCACACATGTCTCCCACCCCCCCACCCCCAGCAGTGCAGGGGCAGCCTCCACCAGGCCCCCACTCATGTCTCCCATCACCCCCACCCCCCAGCAGTGCAGGGCATCCTCCACCAGGCCCCCCACACATGTCTCCCACCACCCCCACCCCCCAGCATCCAGGGGCACCCTCCACCAGGCCCCCACTCATGTCTCCCACCACCCCCACCCCCCAGCAGTGCAGGGCACCCTCCACCAGGCCCCCACACATGTCTCACACCACCCCCACCCCCCAGCAGTGCAGGGGCAGCCTCCACCATGCCCCCACTCATGTCTCCCATCACCCCACCCCCAGCAGTGCAGGGGCAGCCTCCACCAGGCCCCCACTCATGTCTCCCATCACCCCCACCCCCAGCATCCAGGGGCACCCTCCACCAGGCCCCCACTCATGTCCAACTCATGTCTCCCACCACCCCCACCCCCCAGCAGTGCAGGGCACCATCCACCAGGCCCCCACACATGTCTCCCATCACCCCCACCCCCCAGCAGTGCAGGGCACCCTCCACCAGGCCCCCACTCATGTCCCCCTGCACCCCCACCCCCCAGCAGTGGAGGGCACCCTCCACCAGGCCCCCACACATGTCTCCCACCACCCCCAGCCCCCAGCAGTGCAGGGCACCCTCCACCAGGCCCCCACACATGTCTCCCATCACACCCACCCCCCAGCAGTGCAGGGGCAGCCTCCACTAGGCCCCCACACATGTCTCCCACCACCCCCACCCCCCAGCATCCAGGGGCACCCTCCACCAGGCCCCCACTCATGTCCCCCTGCACCCCCACCCCCCAGCAGTGCAGGGGCAGCCTCCACCAGGCCCCCACTCATGTCTCCCACCACCCCCACCCCCCAGCATCCAGGGGCACCCTCCACCAGGCCCCCACTCATGTCCCCCTGCACCCCCACCCCACAGCATCTAGGGGCAGCCTCCACCAGGCCCCCACTCATGTCTCCCACCCCCCCCACCCCCCAGCAGTGCAGGGCACCCTCCACCAGGCCCCCACACATGTCTCCCACCACCCCCACCCCCCAGCAGTGCAGGGGCAGCCTCCACCAGGCCCCCACTCATGTCTCCCATCACCCCCACCCCCCAGCAGTGCAGGGCACCCTCCACCAGGCCCCCACACATGTCTCCCACCTCCCCCACCCCCCAGCATCCAGGGGCACCCTCCACCAGGCCCCCAATCATGTCTCCCACCACCCCCATCCCCCAGCAGTGGAGGGCACCCTCCACCAGGCCCCCACACATGTCTCCCACCACCCCCACCCCCAGCAGTGCAGGGGCAGCCTCCACCAGGCCCCCACTCATGTCTCCCATCACCCCACCCCCAGCAGTGCAGGGGCAGCCTCCACCAGGCCCCCACTCATGTCTCCCATCACCCCCACCCCCCAGCATCCAGGGGCACCCTCCACCAGGCACCCACTCATGTCCAACTCATGTCTCCCACCACCCCCACCTCTTAGCAGTGCAGAGCACCCTCCACCAGGCCTCCACACATGTCTCCCAGCACCCCCACCCCCCAGCATCCAGGGGCACCCTCCACCAGTCCCCCACTCATGTCTCCCATCACCCCCACCCCCCCGAAGTGCAGGGGCAGCCTCCACCAGGCCCCCACACATGTCTCCCACCCCCCCACCCCCCAGCAGTGCAGGGGCAGCCTCCACCAGGCCCCCACTCATGTCTCCCATCACCCCCACCCCCCAGCAGTGCAGGGCATCCTCCACCAGGCCCCCCACACATGTCTCCCACCACCCCCACCCCCCAGCATCCAGGGGCACCCTCCACCAGGCCCCCACTCATGTCTCCCACCACCCCCACCCCCCAGCAGTGCAGGGCACCCTCCACCAGGCCCCCACACATGTCTCACACCACCCCCACCCCCCAGCAGTGCAGGGGCAGCCTCCACCATGCCCCCACTCATGTCTCCCATCACCCCACCCCCAGCAGTGCAGGGGCAGCCTCCACCAGGCCCCCACTCATGTCTCCCATCACCCCCACCCCCAGCATCCAGGGGCACCCTCCACCAGGCCCCCACTCATGTCCAACTCATGTCTCCCACCACCCCCACCCCCCAGCAGTGCAGGGCACCATCCACCAGGCCCCCACACATGTCTCCCAGCACCCCCACCCCCCAGCATCCAGGGGCACCCTCCACCAGGCCCCCACTCTTGTCTCCCATCACCCCCACCCCCCAGCAGTGCAGGGGCAGCCTCCACTAGGCCCCCACACATGTCTCCCATCACCCCCACCCCCCAGAAGTGCAGGGGCAGCCTCCACCAGGCCCCCACACATGTCTCCCACCACCCCCACCTCTTAGCAGTGCAGAGCACCCTCCACCAGGCCTCCACACATGTCTCCCAGCACCCCCACCCCCCAGCATCCAGGGGCACCCTCCACCAGTCCCCCACTCATGTCTCCCATCACCCCCACCCCCCAGAAGTGCAGGGGCAGCCTCCACCAGGCCCCCACACATGTCTCCCACCCCCCCACCCCCCAGCAGTGCAGGGGCAGCCTCCACCAGGCCCCCACTCATGTCTCCCATCACCCCCACCCCCCAGCAGTGCAGGGCATCCTCCACCAGGCCCCCCACACATGTCTCCCACCACCCCCACCCCCCAGCATCCAGGGGCACCCTCCACCAGGCCCCCACTCATGTCTCCCACCACCCCCACCCCCCAGCAGTGCAGGGCACCCTCCACCAGGCCCCCACACATGTCTCACACCACCCCCACCCCCCAGCAGTGCAGGGGCAGCCTCCACCATGCCCCCACTCATGTCTCCCATCACCCCACCCCCAGCAGTGCAGGGGCAGCCTCCACCAGGCCCCCACTCATGTCTCCCATCACCCCCACCCCCAGCATCCAGGGGCACCCTCCACCAGGCCCCCACTCATGTCCAACTCATGTCTCCCACCACCCCCACCCCCCAGCAGTGCAGGGCACCATCCACCAGGCCCCCACACATGTCTCCCAGCACCCCCACCCCCCAGCATCCAGGGGCACCCTCCACCAGGCCCCCACTCTTGTCTCCCATCACCCCCACCCCCCAGCAGTGCAGGGGCAGCCTCCACTAGGCCCCCACACATGTCTCCCATCACCCCCACCCCCCAGAAGTGCAGGGGCAGCCTCCACCAGGCCCCCACACATGTCTCCCACCACCCCCACCTCTTAGCAGTGCAGAGCACCCTCCACCAGGCCTCCACACATGTCTCCCAGCACCCCCACCCCCCAGCATCCAGGGGCACCCTCCACCAGTCCCCCACTCATGTCTCCCATCACCCCCACCCCCCAGAAGTGCAGGGGCAGCCTCCACCAGGCCCCCACACATGTCTCCCACCCCCCCCACCCCCCAGCAGTGCAGGGGCAGCCTCCACCAGGCCCCCACTCATGTCTCCCATCACCCCCACCCCCCAGCAGTGCAGGGCATCCTCCACCAGGCCCCCCACACATGTCTCCCACCACCCCCACCCCCCAGCATCCAGGGGCACCCTCCACCAGGCCCCCACTCATGTCTCCCACCACCCCCACCCCCCAGCAGTGCAGGGCACCCTCCACCAGGCCCCCACACATGTCTCACACCACCCCCACCCCCCAGCAGTGCAGGGGCAGCCTCCACCATGCCCCCACTCATGTCTCCCATCACCCCACCCCCAGCAGTGCAGGGGCAGCCTCCACCAGGCCCCCACTCATGTCTCCCATCACCCCCACCCCCAGCATCCAGGGGCACCCTCCACCAGGCCCCCACTCATGTCCAACTCATGTCTCCCACCACCCCCACCCCCCAGCAGTGCAGGGCACCATCCACCAGGCCCCCACACATGTCTCCCAGCACCCCCACCCCCCAGCATCCCGGGGCACCCTCCACCAGGCCCCCACTCTTGTCTCCCATCACCCCCACCCCCCAGCAGTGCAGGGGCAGCCTCCACTAGACCCCCACACATGTCTCCCACCACCCCCACGCCCCAGCAGTGCAGGGGCAGCCTCCACCAGGCCCCCACTCATGTCTCCCATCACCCCCATCCCCCAGCAGTGCAGGGCACCCTCCACCAGGCCCCACACATGTCTCCCACCACCCCCAACCCCCAGCAGTGCAGGGGCAGCCTCCACCAGGCCCCCACACATGTCTCCCATCACCCCCACCCCCCAGCAGTGCAGGGCACCCTCCACCAGGCCCCCACACATGTCCCGCTGCACCCCACCCCCCAGCATCCAGGGGCACCCTTCCACCAGGCCCCCACACATGTCCCCCTGCACCCCCACCCCCACAGCATCCAGGGGGAGCCTCCACCAGGCCCCCACTCATGTCTCCCACCACCCCACCCCCAGGCATCCAGGGGCACCCTCCACCAGGCCCCCACTCATGTCTCCCATCACCCCACCCACCAGCAGTGCAGGGGCAGCCTCCACCAGGCCCCCACACATGTCTCCCACCACCCCCACCCCCCAGCAGTGCAGGGGCAGCCTCCACCAGGCCCCCACTCATGTCTCCCATCACCCCCACCCCCCAGCAGTGCAGGGCACCCTCCACCAGGCCGCCACACATGTCCCCCTGCACCCCCACCCCCCAGCATCCAGGGGCAGCCTCCACCAGGCCCCCACTCATGTCTCCCATCAGCCCCACCCCCAGGCAGTGCAGGGGCAGCCTCCACCAGGCCCCCACACATGTCTCCCACCACCCCCACCCCCCAGCAGTGCAGGGGCAGCCTCCACTAAGCCCCCACTCATGTCCCCCTGCACCCCCAGCCCCCAGCATCCAGGGGCAGCCTCCACCAGACTCCCACTCATGTCTCCCATCACCCCCACCCCGCAGCAGTGCAGGGCACCCTCCACCAGGCCCACACACATGTCCCCCTGCACCCCCACCCCCCAGCATCCAGGGGCAGCCTCCACCAGACTCCCACTCATGTCTCCCATCACCCCCACCCCCCAGCAGTGCAGGGCACCCTCCACCAGGCCCCCACACATGTCCCCCTGCACCCCCACCCCCCAGCATCCAGTGGCACCCTCCACCAGGCCCCCACACATGCCCCCCTGCACCCTCAACCACAGCATCCAGGGGCAGCCTCCACCAGGCCCCCACTCATGTCTCCCATCACCCCCATCCCCCAGCAGTGCAGGGCACCCGCCACCAGGCCCCCACACATGTCCCCCTGCACCACCACCCCCCAGCATCCAGGGGCACCCTCCACCAGGCCCCCACACATGTCCCCCTGCACCCCCACCCCACAGCATCCAGGGGCAGCCTCCACCAGGCCCCTACTCATGTCTCCCACCACCCCCCACCCCCCGCATCCAGGGGCACCCTCCACCAGGCCCCCACTCATGTATCCCACCGCCCCAACCCCCCAGCAGTGCAGGGCACCCTCCACCAGGCCCCCACACATGTCCCCCTGCACCCCCACCCCCCAGCATCCAGTGGCACCCTCCACCAGGCCCCCACACATGCCCCCCTGCACCCCCAACCACCAGCATCCAGGGGCAGCCTCCACCAGGCCCCCACTCATGTCTCCCATCACCCCCATCCCCCAGCAGTGCAGGGCACCCTCCACCAGGCCCCCACACATGTCCCCATGCACCACCACCCCCCAGCATCCAGGGGCACCCTCCACCAGGCCCCCACACATGTCCCCCTGCACCCCCACCCCACAGCATCCAGGGGCAGCCTCCACCAGGCCCCTACTCATGTCTCCCACCAACCCCACCCCCCGCATCCAGGGGCACCCTCCACCAGGCCCCCACTCATGTATCCCACCACCCCCACCCCCCAGCAGTGCAGGGCACCCTCCACCAGGCCCCCACACATGTCTCCCACCACCCCCACCCCCCAGCATCCAGGGGCACCCTCCGCCAGGCCCCCACTCATGTCTCCCATCACCCCCACCCCCCAGCATTGCAGGGGCAGCCTCCACCAGGCCCCCACACATGTCACCCACCACCCCCACCCCCCAGCAGTGCCGGGGCAGCCTCCACCAGTCCCCACTCATGTCTCCCATCACCCCCACCCCCCAGCAGTGCAGGGCACCCTCCACCAGGCCCCCACACATGTCTCCCACCACCCCCACCCCCCAGCAGTGCCGGGGCAGCCTCCACCAGTCCCCACTCATGTCTCCCATCACCCCCACCCCCCAGCAGTGCAGGGCACCCTCCACCAGGCCCCCACACATGTCTCCCACCACCCCCACCCCCCAGCAGTGCCGGGGCAGCCTCCACCAGTCCCCACTCATGTCTCCCATCACCCCCACCCCCCAGCAGTGCAGGGCACCCTCCACCAGGCCCCCACACATGTCCCCCTGCACCCCCACCCCCCACAGCATCCAGGGGCAGCCTCCACCAGGCCCCCACTCATGTCTCTCACCACCCACACCCCCCAGCATCCAGGGGCACCCTCCACCAACCCCCCACCCATGTCTCCCATCACCCCCAGCCCCACCAGTGCAGGGGCAGCCTCCACCAGGCCCCCACACATGTCTCCCACCACCCCCACCCCCCAGCAGTGCAGGGCAGCCTCCACCAGGCCCCCACTCATGTCGCCCATCACCCCCACCCCCCTGCAGTGCAGGGCACCCTCCACCAGGCCCCCACACATGTCCCCCTGCACCCCCACCCCCCAGCATCCAGGGGCAGCCTCCACCAGGCCCCCACTCATGTCTCCCACCACCCCCACCCCCCAGCATCCAGGGGCACCCTCCACCAGGTCCCCACTCCTGTCTCCCATCACCCCCACCCCCCAGCAGTGCAGGGGCAGCCTCCACCAGGCCCCCACACATGTCTCCCACCACCCCCACCCCCCAGCAGTGCAGGGGCAGCCTTCACCAGGCCCCCACTCATGTCTCCCATCACGCCCACCCCCCAGCAGTGCAGGGCCCCCTCCACCAGGCCCCCACACATGTCCCCCTGCATCCCCACCCCCCAACATCCAGGGGCACCCTCCACCAGGCCCCCACACATGTCCCCCTGCACCCCCACCCCCCGGCATCCAGGGGCAGCCTCCAGCAGGCCCCCACTCATGTCTCCCATCACCCCCACCCCCAGCAGTGCAGGGCACCCTCCACCAGGCCCCCACACATGTCCCCCTGTACCCCCACCCCCAGCATCCAGGGCCACCCTCCACCAGGCCCCCACACATGTCCCCCTGCACCCCCACCCCACAGCATCCAGGGGCAGCCTCCACCAGGCCCCCACTCATGTCTCCCACCACCCCCACCCCCTGCATCCAGGGGCACCCTCCACCAGGCCCACACTCATGTATCCCACCACCCCACCCCCCAGCAGTGCAGGGCACCCTCCACCAGGCCCCCACTCATGTCCAACTCATGTCTCCCACCACCCCCACCCCCCAGCAGTGCAGGGGCAGCCTCCACCAGGCCCCCACTCATGTCTCCCATCAACCCCACCCCCAGCAGTGCAGGGGCAGCCTCCACCAGGCCCCCACTCATGTCTCCCATCACCCCCACCCCCCAGCATCCAGGGGCACCCTCCACCAGGCCCCCACTCATGTCTCCCATCACCCCCACCCCCCAGCAGTGCAGGGGCAGCCTCCACCAGGCCCCCACTCATGTCTCCCACCACCCCACCCCCCAGCATCCAGGGGCACCCTCCACCAGGCCCCCACTCATGTCCCCCTCCACCCCCACCCCCCAGCATCCAGGGGCACCCTCCACCAGGCCCCCACTCATGTCTCCCATCACCCCCACCCCCAGCAGTGCAGGGGCAGCCTCCACCAGTCCCCCACTCATGTCTCCCATCACCCCCACCCCCCAGCATCCAGGGGCACACTCCACCGGGCCCCCACACATGTCTCCCACCACCCCCACCCCCCGCAGTGCCGGGGCAGCCTCCACCAGGCCCCCACTCATGTCTCCCATCACCCCCACCCCCCAGCAGTGCAGGGCACCCTCCACCAGGCTCTCACACATGTCCCCCTGCACCCCCACCCCCCAGCATCCAGTGGCACCCTCCACCAGGCCCCCACACATGTCCCCCTGCACCCCCAACCACCAGCATCCAGGGGCAGCCTCCACCAGGCCCCCACTCATGTCTCCCATCACCCCCATCCCCCAGCAGTGCAGGGCACCCTCCACCAGGCCCCCACACATGTCCCCCTGCACCCCCACCCCCCAGCATCCAGGGGCACCCTCCACCAGGCCCCCACACATGTCCCCCTGCACCCCCTCCCCACAGCATCCAGGGGCAGCCTCCAGCAGGCCCCCACTCATGTCTCCCACCACCCCCACGCCCCCGCATCCAGAGCCACCCTCCACCAGGCCCCCACTCATGTATCCCACCACCCCCACCCCCCAGCAGTGCAGGGCACCCTCCACCAGGCCCCCACTCATGTCCAACTCATGTCTCCCACCACCCCCACCCCCCAGCAGTGCAGGGCACCCTCCACCAGGCCCCCACACATGTCTCCCACCACCCCCACCCCCCAGCATCCAGGGGCACCCTCCACCAGGCCCCCACTCATGTCTTCCATCACCCCCACCCCCAGCAGTGCAGGGGCAGCCTCCACCAGGCCCCCACTCATGTCTCCCATCACCCCCACCCCCCAGCATCCAGGGGCACCCTCCACCAGGCCCCCACTCATGTCTCCCATCACCCCCACCCCCCAGCATCCAGGGGCACCCTCCACCAGGCCCCCACTCATGTCCCCCTGCACCCCCACCCCCCAGCATCCAGGGGCACCCTCCACCAGGCCCCCACTCATGTCTCCCATCACCCCCACCCCCAGCAGTGCAGGGCACCCTCCACCAGGCCCCCACACATGTCTCCCACCACCCCCACGCCCCAGCAGTGCAGGGGCAGCCTCCACCAGGCCCCCACTCATGTCTCCCATCATCCCCATCCCCCAGCAGTGCAGGGCACCCTCCACCAGGCCCCACACATGTCTCCCACCACCCCCAACCCCCAGCAGTGCAGGGGCAGCCTCCACCAGGCCCCCACACATGTCTCCCATCACCCCCACCCCCCAGCAGTGCAGGGCACCCTCCACCAGGCCCCCACACATGTCCCGCTGCACCCCACCCCCCAGCATCCAGGGGCACCCTTCCACCAGGCCCCCACACATGTCCCCCTGCACCCCCACCCCCACAGCATCCAGGGGGAGCCTCCACCAGGCCCCCACTCATGTCTCCCACCACCCCACCCCCCAGCATCCAGGGGCACCCTCCACCAGGCCCCCACTCATGTCTCCCATCACCCCACCCACCAGCAGTGCAGGGGCAGCCTCCACCAGGCCCCCACACATGTCTCCCACCACCCCCACCCCCCAGCAGTGCAGGGGCAGCCTCCACCAGGCCCCCACTCATGTCTCCCATCACCCCCACCCCCAGCAGTGCAGGGCACCCTCCACCAGGCCGCCACACATGTCCCCCTGCACCCCAACCCCCCAGCATCCAGGGGCAGCCTCCACCAGGCCCCCACTCATGTCTCCCATCAGCCCCACCCCCCAGCAGTGCAGGGGCAGCCTCCACCAGGCCCCCACACATGTCTCCCACCACCCCCACCCCCCAGCAGTGCAGGGGCAGCCTCCACTAAGCCCCCACTCATGTCCCCCTGCACCCCCACCCCCCAGCATCCAGGGGCAGCCTCCACCAGACTCCCACTCATGTCTCCCATCACCCCCACCCCCCAGCAGTGCAGGGCACCCTCCACCAGGCCCCCACACATGTCTCCCACCACCCCCACCCCCCAGCAGTGCCGGGGCAGCCTCCACCAGTCCCCACTCATGTCTCCCATCACCCCCACCCCCCAGCAGTGCAGGGCACCCTCCACCAGGCCCCCCACACATGTCCCCCCTGCACCCCCACCCCCCACAGCATCCAGGGGCAGCCTCCACCAGGCCCCCACTCATGTCTCTCACCACCCACACCCCCCAGCATCCAGGGGCACCCTCCACCAAGCCCCCACCCATGTCTCCCATCACCCCCACCCCCACCAGTGCAGGGGCAGCCTCCACCAGGCCCCCACACATGTCTCCCACCACCCCCACCCCCCAGCAGTGCAGGGCAGCCTCCACCAGGCCCCCACTCATGTCGCCCATCACCCCCACCCCCCTGCAGTGCAGGGCACCCTCCACCAGGCCCCCACACATGTCCCCCTGCACCCCCACCCCCCAGCATCCAGGGGCAGCCTCCACCAGGCCCCCACTCATGTCTCCCACCACCCCCACCCCCAGCATCCAGGGGCACCCTCCACCAGGCCCCCACTCCTGTCTCCCATCACCCCCACCCCCCAGCAGTGCAGGGGCAGCCTCCACCAGGCCCCCACACATGTCTCCCACCACCCCCCACCCCCCAGCAGTGCAGGGGCAGCCTTCACCAGGCCCCCACTCATGTCTCCCATCACCCCCACCCCCCAGCAGTGCAGGGCCCCCTCCACTAGGCCCCCACACATGTCCCCCTGCATCCCCACCCCCCAACATCCAGGGGCACCCTCCACCAGGCCCCCACACATGTCCCCCTGCACCCCCACCCCCCGGCATCCAGGGGCAGCCTCCAGCAGGCCCCCACTCATGTCTCCCATCACCCCCACCCCCAGCAGTGCAGGGCACCCTCCACCAGGCCCCCACACATGTCCCCCTGTACCCCCCCACCCCCCAGCATCCAGGGCCACCCTCCACCAGGCCCCCACACATGTCCCCCTGCACCCCCACCCCACAGCATCCAGGGGCAGCCTCCACCAGGCCCCACTCATGTCTCCCACCACCCCCACCCCCTGCATCCAGGGGCACCCTCCACCAGGCCCACACTCATGTATCCCACCACCCCCACCCCCCAGCAGTGCAGGGCACCCTCCACCAGGCCCCCACTCATGTCCAACTCATGTCTCCCACCACCCCCACCCCCCAGCAGTTCAGGGCACCCTCCACCAGGCCCCCACACATGTCTCCCACCACCCCCATCCCCCAGCATCCAGGGGCACCCTCCACCAGGCCCCCACTCATTTCTCCCACCACCCCGACCCCCCAGCAGTGCAGGGCACCCTCCACCAGGCCCCCACACATGTCTCCCACCACCCCCACCACCCAGCAGTGCAGGGGCAGCCTCCACCAGGCCCCCACTCATGTCTCCCATCAACCCCACCCCCAGCAGTGCAGGGGCAGCCTCCACCAGGCCCCCACTCATGTCTCCATCACCCCCACCCCCCAGCATCCAGGGGCACCCTCCACCAGGCCCCCACTCATGTCTCCCATCACCCCCACCCCCCAGCAGTGCAGGGGCAGCCTCCACCAGGCCCCCACTCATGTTTCCCACCACCCCACCCCCCAGCATCCAGGGGCACCCTCCACCAGGCCCCCACTCATGTCCCCTGCACCCCCACCCCCCAGCATCCAGGGGCACCCTCCACCAGGCCCCCACTCATGTCTCCCATCACCCCCACCCCCAGCAGTGCAGGGGCAGCCTCCACCAGTCCCCCACTCATGTCTCCCATCACCCCCACCCCCCCAGCATCCAGGGGCACACTCCACCGGGCCCCACACATGTCTCCCACCACCCCCACCCCCCAGCAGTGCCGGGGCAGCCTCCACCAGGCCCCCACTCATGTCTCCCATCACCCCCACCCCCCAGCAGTGCAGGGCACCCTCCACCAGGCTCCCACACATGTCCCCCTGCACCCCCACCCCCCAGCATCCAGTGGCACCCTCCACCAGGCCCCCACACATGTCCCCCTGCACCCCCAACCACCAGCATCCAGGGGCAGCCTCCACCAGGCCCCCACTCATGTCTCCCATCACCCCCATCCCCCAGCAGTGCAGGGCACCCTCCACCAGGCCCCCACACATGTCCCCCTGCACCCCCAGCCCCCAGCATCCAGGGGCACCCTCCACCAGGCCCCCACACATGTCCCCCTGCACCCCCTCCCCACAGCATCCAGGGGCAGCCTCCAGCAGGCCCCCACTCATGTCTCCCACCACCCCCACGCCCCGCCATCCAGAGGCACCCTCCACCAGGCCCCCACTCATGTATCCCACCACCCCCACCCCCCAGCAGTGCAGGGCACCCTCCACCAGGCCCCCACTCATGTCCAACTCATGTCTCCCACCACCCCCACCCCCCAGCAGTGCAGGGCACCCTCCACCAGGCCCCCACACATGTCTCCCACCACCCCCACCCCCCAGCATCCAGGGGCACCCCTCCACCAGGCCCCCACTCATGTCTTCCATCACCCCCACCCCCAGCAGTGCAGGGGCAGCCTCCACCAGGCCCCACTCATGTCTCCCATCACCCCCACCCCCCAGCATCCAGGGGCACCCTCCACCAGGCCCCCACTCATGTCTCCCATCACCCCCACCCCCCAGCATCCAGGGGCACCCTCCACCAGGCCCCCACTCATGTCCCCTGCACCCCCACCCCCCAGCATCCAGGGGCACCCTCCACCAGGCCCCCACTCATGTCTCCCATCACCCCCACCCCCCAGCAGTGCAGGGCACCCTCCACCAGGCCCCCACACATGTCTCCCACCACCCCCACCCCCCAGCAGTGCAGGGGCACCCTCCACCAGGCCCCACTCATGTCCCCCTGCACCCCCACCCCCCAGCAGTGCAGGGCACCCTCCACCAGGCCCCCACACATGTCTCCCACCACCCCCACCCCCCAGCCGTGCGATTTGTCTGGGTACGTGTATTCCTGGGGTGCGCGGGTAGTCTCCCATGCGATACCATCAGGGTACGTGTATTATGGGTCCGCGTGAACTTCCACACGCGATACCAGCAGGCTACGTGTATTATGGGGTTCGCGGGAAGTTCCACACGCGATTGCCCTGGGTACGTGTATTTCAGGGTGCGCGGGTAGTCTCCCATGCGATACCATCAGGGTACGTGTATTATGGGTCCGCGCAAACTTCCACATGCGATACCCAGCAGGCTACGTGTATTACGGGGTTCGCGGGAAGTTCCACACGCGATTGGCCTGGGTACGTGTACTACCGGGTGCGCGGGAAGTTCCACACGCGATTGGCCTGGGTACGTGTACTTCGGGGTGCGCGGGAAGTTCCACACGCGATTGGCCTGGGTACGTGTACTACGGGGTGCGCGGGAGGTTCCACACGCGATTTGGCCTGGGTACGTGTACTTCGGGTTGCGCGGGAAGTTCCACACGCGATTGGCCTGGGTACGTGTACTACGGGGTGCGCGGGAGGTTCCACACGCGATTGGCCTGGGTACGTGTACTTCGGGGTGCGCGGGAAGTTCCACACGCGATTGGCCTGGGTACGTGTACTTCTGGGTGCGCGTGAACTTCCACACGCGACTGGGCCTGTGAGAGTGGGGTACGTGTATTCCAGGGGTGGGCGGGAATATTTACTCGCGACTGGGCCTGGGAGAGCGTGCTACGTGTATTCCTGGGGTGGGCGGGAAGATTCACACGTTCGCCTACGACGTTCCGAAAAATAAATGGTCCAATCCTGAAACACGTACGCCAGCATGAAGCAGGCGTACGTCGACCCGCGCAGCATAAAAGTGCGCGCAAACAACAAACAAGCTCATACGCCAGGATGAATATACCGTTCCTAGCAGCAGTGCCCGTGGGTTACCAAAGGAGGATGAGGAGGATAGTGAGGGCCAGAATTTTCACTCCCTGAACCAGCCTTTTTGGGATGCCTGATGACCAGGCGTATGGGAGGTACAGGTTTCCACCACACATAATACTGGACCTGGTCAGTGAGTGGGAGGATGACCTCACATCACCCACCCTGTGCTCCCAAGCACTCAGCCCCCTGGAGAAGGTCCTCATTGTACTGCACTTCTTGGCCACAGGATCATTTCAGCGGACAAGTGCCATAGTGGGTGGGGTGTCACAGGCCACGCAGTCACGCTGCCTACACCAGGTCTTGAACATCATCACTGCATGCCCATCAGTCCGTAGGCACATATACCTGCCCAGGACACCTGCAGAAAGGCAGGCTGCCACCCTCGATTTCTACGGTGTGGCACAATTCCCAAAAGTGCTAGGTGCCATTGACTGCACCCATGTGGCACTACGTCCCCCCAGGGCATCTGAGCACATCTATAGGAACCGCAAGCACTGGCATTCCATAAACGTGCAGGTAGTATGTAATGCTAAGGGAATCATCACCTCAGTATATGCCAACTATCCAGGGTCCACCCACGACAGCTTCATTTACCGAATGTCTACCCTAAGCCGGGACCTAGAAGCTGGGCGGTATGGCGATACATGGCTGCTTGGTGAGTATGAATGCCACTGCACATGCATGCATGTCAGATGCAGAGTTATGTCACTACCCCACTAATGATACCCATCACCTCCTCACCAGGGGACAGTGCCTACCCTCTGAGCACCCACATGATGACGCCAATTCTGAACCCCATCACGCCTCCCAAGGTAAGATACAACACAGCCCATATTGCAACCCTGGGCATAGTGGAGCGCACATTCGGAGTGCTCAAGTCACGCTTTCGCTCCCATGACCGTTCTGGCGGGCAGCTGTTATATGCGCCCCCAGTAGTGTGCAGGATCATAGTGGCAGCATGTGTCCTGCACAATGTTGCAACACGCAGGGGCCTGGCTGTTGACATGGTGGTGCCCCCACATCCCCAACCACATGCACGCCCGCGGCGCATGGGCGGGGAAAGGGCACGGGGTGAGACAGCCCGTACGCAGCTGGTGGCTAATTACTTCACATAGAAATCACACCCCTGTGGAGTGCACACAGCCCTGGCACACACCATCTGATAAGCAATGATGACTCGACCTGACAATTATGACGAACAAAGGGACAGTCAACTGTCAGAACCATAGCAGCCTGAGATTGTTCATGTGGAAGTGTCACAATGTGTGCATCCCTACTTACACAAACACCACCAATGCAGTGTCATCAAAAGACACACTTCCATGCTGCAGAAATGAATACCCGCTTGCAAAATACTACATGAGAACAGTGCCATGTCACCCAACCCCTCCCCGGCACGGCCACACAACACACCATGGCATGTCATGCAATGTGAGAGCAAACAAATTAATCCCCACAACATGCCCCAAGTGTCACCAACTACAGTGTCCCTGATGGAAACATGGCCACACATGAAATGCTCACAGTAATGCAGGACCTACAACACACATTACCAAATACTTACCAAGAATACCAATCACTTACACAACCTCCAACCTACCTCAAACATGACATTACAGACTTAAAAAATTGGTAGCCTCACCACCTGATGATGCCAGCACTTCGAACACTTCCAAGTATACAGTGTTAGCGCCACGCAAGAGTGTAGGTGCACTGCTTACAACATGGACTCCAGTTCCAAGGTGGACCGCCTTGTGAAGACATGAGAAATGGACCTGCAAATTAGGAGGATGAGATGGATGCAGAGGCACATATCAATACACCATGCAGTGTACAATACAACAATATGCACTATGAATGTATACACAGTATTGACTACAGACTGCCCACACATCGAATGGGAGTCCAATGTCACCATGTACGTCAATGTCACTTTGGCACACCCTTTACAAGCCCATGGAAACGGGAAGCAGGAGGGGTGTGTGTCACACAAACCCAAGCATCTGAACCAAATTCATGACAAGCCTGCATGTGCCCAGCCACAATACAGCGTATGCCCACGGGAGCCACACAAGGCAACACACTGTCCAAAAAAAAAATCAAAAATGGCCATTAATGGGCCCAGGGGTGTGGGGGAGGCCACCCAGGAGGTCTGAGGACAGGGTTCACACCAAAACCCACCTGTGTGGATCTTGCAAAAAAAAACACCTCCATGGGCTCATGGCCTACACGGCTACCCTATTGTGGGAGAATCACTGCTGTCGCTCTCCTCACCCTCTGCAGCTGCATCAGGAGGTGGTGCCACTATGGGAGGCAGCCCACGCAAAGCCCTAGTCTGGTCCTCCATTGCAGCAAGCATGCGGGTGTGGTAGGTCTCGTTCTGGAGGATAATTGTGCGTAGGTCCCCATGCAACAACTCACGGGTGCCCGGACCTCCGCCCTAGTTGCCTGCATCTCAGCTGAGAGCGTACGTGTGAGACGCTCCAGCTGCTGTTCTGTCCTTCTGTTTGTTGAAGCCTCAAGCTCAACAAGAGTCGTCCTGAGGTGAAGGAGTTCCACCCTCAGGGCTTCCCTGTGGCCCTGGGACTCTATGGAAATGGCTTCCTGCAGAGTCGCCAGTGCCGCCCGCCTGTCCCTGTCAGACGCCAACATGTCCTCCCTGTGTGACTGGCAGATGGAGTCTGTTGCCTGCTGTAGTCGCTCCATCAGCCTTTCGGGGGGGACAATGGAAGTGGCCACCCTATCCATGGCCTGAGCCATCATCTCTGATGATGCTGCCTGTTGGGTTGCCATACCGTATATGGATTGCTCCCATGCAGTATTGCCAGGTGGCGTACGGCCACCACGTCGGCGGGTACCACACCTGTCTGGAGCAAGGCGAACTGCGCCTTGCTGTGCCGGCACTGCCTGAGGCTGCAGGACTGCATTCCCCCTCTGATCTGCTGGCCCAGGAACAGGATCAGATGTTGCGGAGTGTGACCCTGCATCCGTAACCACCAAAGGCGCACCTGCCAACACTGACATCCCCATTGAGGGTTCTAACCCTGGTGCAGGTGGGTCGGACAGAACAGAATCCCTCCCAGGAACACTCACCTGCGACGGCACATAGGTCTCATCATCTGAATCGACACCTGAATACAGCTCGGGAGAGGTGCAGCCAGAGACACCCCTTGAGAGCACGACCTGCAGCAGTTGTGGGTTCTCACCCACCACCACACCACATCCCTCACTGGTGGTCGGTCGGGCCTCAGACCCCTCCTGGGTCTGCACCATCTCCACAACCCCAGCAGTATCAAGTGCGTCATCCCCTGCAAAGACATAAAAGAAAACAAATGGAAACAGGCATTAGCACTATGGCACACAATTAGGGCTGAGAGGCTACAGAAACAGTACTTGATTGACACATGTCCCACATGACTAAAACCCTCCCATGCATGCACCGTCACTGCGTGTGAAGGGTAGGCAGATGGCACACATTGATGACACCAAGATGGAAGATGAACACATTTGCTGCATGCTGCCTAGCAGTGGCATCACACATTGGCCAGTGATTGGCAGGTCAAATACACATGCCATCACACAGATGGCATGTACCCTAGCCATAAAGTGAAGAGGGAGAGGAGGGCACCAATTGTTCATTCAGTCCAGTTTGCTCATGAAATTGATTTTTTCATTGAAATGGTTCAAATGTTTAAACTGGAGCTGCCAGTCCAAAATGGTCCTATAGCACAGGGACATGTCTAAACAAATCATGTCCAGGAAACAAAGCCAGTCACTGTACCATAGCCATGTCAGACATGTGACAATAGGACTGAGAAATGCCGAGTGAAAGTGGTGGTATGCAAACAATCTGCCTGAATAAACAGAGGAAAATAAGCAACAATGTTGTGGCAAGATGACACTTCAAGGGCAACTGGCGTGGTGTTGGGCTGGATGTCTAATGTTGGCAGAAGGGATACTGCTATACCCAAATGCTGGTGCGCAGAATGTATTGGATGAGGCACATGGGTGACCCAAACCACTCAGGCACGCACACCCTCACCTGGCACCCAAACAGAAGCCCTCCCACACACACCATGCACATGGATGACACACACATGCATGTGCACTCACCGGACAATGCCTCGTAATCTGCCAGTTCTCCCACGCCTTGGATCTGTTCCTCCGTGACATAGGTCCCAGCAACCTGCTCATGTGGAGTGAGTTCTATGTCCTCTGCTGGAGACCCACCTCCAGTCATTAGAGTTGTGGCATGACTTGAGGCCAGCTTATTCTTTGCCCTGCGCTTCAGGTCATTCCAGCGCTTGTAGCATTCATTAGCTGTGCGCCTTACGATTCCAAGGGCACTTATGATGTCCGCGATGGTCTGCCAGTGTGCCTGACGTTGTGCAGGTGTGGTCTTGGATCCTGCAACAATTACCATTTCGCGGTCATGTGCGGACACATACTCTACAAGTGCATTCAGTTCGGCCTCATTGAAGCTGGGCTTCCTTGACGGGCCGGACTGTGTAGCCGTGTCTGGGGCATCAGCCTCTACTGGACGAGCACTCTTCCTCTTCCGCTTGGAAGGTGGTGGGGATCCTGAGTGTCCTACGCCGCTCTGGACACTAGGGGCAGGAGCCCCGGTGGACTCTGTACTAGGAGTGTGGGATTGCACACTCAGCATGGGAGTTGGTGCAGGCATTAGCTCAAGTGTGATGGTGTCAGGGGGAATGTCAGCATGATGGACTTGGACCGACACTGTCCTGGCTGGATGTGTGAGAGGTGGGGTGGATGGAGCCGCAGCCGCCCCTGTAGCCTCCCCAGCCTGCCTACGCGGTGCAGCAGATGACCTAGCTGCCCCTGATCCACGTGGCCTGATGACACCAACGTGCACCGGCGCACGTGGCCTAGACCTGCTGACCTGGAAGTCAGCCATGGAGTCACCCTGTGCCAGGTCTGGTTCCACAGTGGGCTGGTCCAACAAGGGCTGAGCATGGATGGTGTCAGCCACGTTACCCTCAACCAGGGGGGGGAGGGGGCATGGGTGTCCCTGACTGCTGCTCCATACATGTGGGGCTAGGGGCACCCTGCAAGTCATGGCCACGTCCCCTACCGGATCCACCACGGCCACCACTTGGGGCTCGGCCACCTTTGCCACCCTTACGGCTTGTTTGCCTCCCAGCCATGGCGCTGATGTTATTGTGCCTATGGGAGTCGATGTGAACTATTGTCCTGGGCAATTGGGGGTCAAAGGGGTTGGGTACCAGATGGTAATCGTACCCTAGTGCTCTAGCAAGGCTGTATGTCACCCCTGGGGAAAGATGACGGGTCACGCAACGCACAGGCACCCCAAAAAAGGGAAGTAAGGTGCACGCAACCCCTCCTAGACCATGTGTGTGGAAAAATAAACCTGCACTACGCTGTGGCACCCAGAAACACAAGAATGAACGTATGCATGTCACATGCAGCCTAGAATGACCTCTGAGGGGGTATGCGACACACGGGGCAAGCATAGATGTAAAATACGTGCGCGACGCACCGTCTGACAGGAACAAAAGCGTGAAAAATATGCGCGTGTGCGCGTTGGCAACAACCCCGCCAAAAGAAGAATTGTACGCTGTCTGAGGAGACAGGACAACAGTAGAAGGGAACGCTGTTTGAGGAAACAGGCCCAGGAAAAAGAGGAAAAGAGAAAAAGCTGTCAGAGGTAACAGGGAGTACGAACTTGAAACGCCGTGAAGTAAATTGCGTGTGAACCGACAAGAGGTACAGATTTCACCCACTCGCTCTCCACGAAAAGCACGTACAAGGAAATGGCGTTCTACACGTACCTTTTATACACACGTCACAGACGCGCATACGCGATGAGGCCATTTCCACCAATTACACGCTTTGACACTTGGACGTGTATCTTTTTTTTACACGCGCCATTCTCTACGGCCATGCACGTGACGTCATAGCTGCGCATGGGGGCCTTTGCGCCAATGAAATCGCGTATGCGTGCAGACGCGCTTACGCCCTAAGGGCCTTTCCTCGAATTACACACAGACGTGCAGGATTTTCACGTGCCAAATCACTCCGTATCAAGCTGGCCACGCTGCCCAGAAAGCCGATTTACTGCCCCCCAGAGCCCTGAGCAGGCTCCCACCTGCCATCTGTTGCTGCCTGACTGCCTGCTGCCCACGTGCCCTGCCATTTGCTGCCTGCACATCAGCCAGGGGTGCTGTTGCTGTGACCACCCCTGCTGGAACCGAAGACTCCCGACTGGGATTCCTTCACTCCACAGCCCAGCCCCAGGACCCAGTTGCCCACCCACTCCTGCCTCTGGGGTTGTCATGTCGGGCACTGCAACATCTGGCACCACTGACAACCCCCGGCCAGAGAGGCAGACGGGCACCAGCTTCAGTGACAGGGAAGTTGGTGTCCTGGTGGAGCAAGTCCTGGGGCAGTATGATGCCCTCTTCGGAAGTGTGCGCGCCGACAAGGAAGGACGGACTCGGATCTGGACAGACATCGTGACTGCCATCAACGCAGAGGGGTGGCAGTCCGCGACTTCCAACATGTCAAGAAGCGCTGGGAGGACTTCAGGTCCAGGACCCTGAACAAGGCCCGGCGCCTCTTGAAGGCAGCGGATGCTAAGGGGCGCCGGGGCCACTTGTCGGAAGATCAGATGAGGGTCCTGGAACGCATATCCCCAGCGCTCCACGTCCAGGTCCTTGAGAGGCAGACCCGTCTGGAGTCGAGCGATAAGTGTACATGCATCATGATTGTAAGCTGTGCGTGTGGTGATGTGCCAGTAGTGTGCCGGTTGCACATCTTTTTGTATGGGGCCGAGTATGGGTGGGGGTGTACAGGGCCGTGAGGCTAACACATGCGAGGGCTGTCATGTGTGAGACATGGATGGTGCTTGTGTGTGTAGGCTTGCATGCCAAATGCAGTTGTGTGGGCACACATGTTTGGATGAATGTGTATGTAAGTAGGCATGTTCGTGATGTCACACATGTATGTTGTTTTCAGCTGCATGTATCAGCACTGTGTACATGTGCATGTGTGTGTATTTGACAAGGGTGCAACAGTGATGCAACATGGATGCATGTGACAGCGGGATGTGGAAGCCTGATTGGCAGATGTGACATGGATGCCCATCTGAACACTGCGACAGTTGGCTGAGGTGTACACATGCATGCAAGTGTGGTGGTGTGCGTGCATGTGTAGTGCACTCCCTGTGTTGCATGCGATGTCTGGCTCACCTCTGCCTGCTCATGCTGTTGTATGTGTATGGATGGTGCTGGAAGTTGCGATGTGGCTGTGGTATGGCTCATGTGTGCAAGTTGAAATGACATGTGTGTTGCCAATTGTGATGCCATGCCTGAGGTTTGCCAATGCCACTCATGTGCAACTGTCATGTGTGTATGTGTCCATTGTACAGTGCCCTGATGCCTGTGTTTTATTTCTCCCTGCCTGCAGTGTCAACTGATGAAGAGGGCCGTGAAGGTGCTGTGGAGCACAGCGGCGGGGATCGCACCGCCAGCCGGAGACGCAAGGCCCGGCTCCCCTCCCAGGTTGTGATCTTGTCGGGGAGTGAGGAGTCCGGTGCCACGTCCCAGGCCGCAGCTGCCGGGGGAGGTCCAAGAGGCGGAGGTCGGAGTTGGACTCCTCGGCAGCAGAAGGGGCAGCTGGGACCCCACAGGGCCCAATGGGGGAAGATGGTACGGAGTCATCCAGGTTGGTGGGGGGTTTGGTGGAGGAGGAGGCCGTGCAAGCAACAGAGACGGGGTCTGGAGGTGGGGATTCCACTCGTGCTAGTGGTGCAGTGCAGGACCAGGGACAGGAGGCAGCACAGGTCGCCGCAGAGGTGCCTGTGTGCAATCCTGTCCCTGATCCTGTCACTGCATCATCTTGCACCAGCAGGGATGCCTACGTCCAGACCCGTTTTCAGGCAGGGAATGAGCTCACGACAACTGGCCTTCCTCTGCCTGCGGATGTGGCTATCCGGGTCCGGGTTGAGCCTGTCCTGACTGGTGTGGCGTTGCGTCAACGGGCCATGCGAGGTGACCTGCAGTCTTTTCATGAGGAGACTGCACGTCATCTTGAATGGCTCGTTGACCGCGTCGGTCTACTGAGACAGGTCACCCAGGCCGGATTCCTCAGTTTGATGGGGCTTGCTCAGACCCCCTCCTCAACTGAACCCCCTATGCGCCATTGTCCTCCGTGCCATCTTCCCACCCATCAGTCACCTGGGTGCCCTGTGGAGCTGCCTCTGACGGTGCGGCCAGGCTGGTGGAGGAGGCATCCCTGCCACAGTCGGGAGTCGGACGTCCAGCAGGGGTGGCCACATCAACGACTGCACCCCAGCCAGCGGAGGATGTGCAGGCAGCAGGAGGCAGTGCACGGGCAGAGGCACAGCAGCAGCAGCAACGTGGTGGGAGCCATGATAGCTCGGGGCCTTCGACATCAGAGGGGCAGGCATCGGCCGGAGGGCAGGAAGACCCAGGACGGGAACTGTCTTCCGTGTGGCAGTGGTTGGGCCACGCCATAGATGCGGAGCGGCAGCGGGCGGAAGAGGCACGGCTCACGATGGTCAGGGCGGAGAACTCCATGCGGAGGGCCCTGAGGCGGGCCGAGTGCCTCGAGGCAATCCGCAGGGAGTTTGGGGTGAACATGTGGACCGCCCTGTGGACCCTCGGGCCATGGAGGAAGACCGCCTCCGGGACATTGAGTAGGAGTTCGATGATGCCCTGGCCCGGAACATCCCGAAGTGAGCCGTCGGACTAGCCCGCTGCCCTTGTAAATAGTTCTGTAGTTAGTGTTAGGTTTCCTTTGGTTTTGCAATTTTTTTGGACCTTTTGGACAATGGGCCACATTTTTGTATATAGTTTGTTTTTTTAGGTAGTGTTATTAGATAGGTTTAATTTCTTCGGTTGGGATCATGGACCCTGGATTGTTTATCTGTATATAGTTGACTTTTGGATTTTCAATTTTTTTTATGATTTCCCCATGGAGCAATGGTTTTCGATTTTAATTTTCCATTGGATTTACTTTTGTGGACTGTGACTTTGGACACCTTTCCTTTGCATTATGATTTGTGGTTTTGCATTATTTCACGGACCTGCTGGTATTTTTTTTTAAATTTCCCATATGTATGTGTGGACCTATGTGTGTCTTAATCATCTAATGAAGTGTATTGTGATGTGATTGTTTGTGTTTTGTAATTAAAGTTTGTAAAAAACTAATAGTTACAATAAAAAAAAAATCCATTATTGTTTGTTTATTTTTGATTCAATTTATGTTGCTTTTAATACATATTTTTTCTTCAAACTTCAATGTGTAGTATCATCTCATTGGTTTCATGCATATCATGATATGGGTTTTGACATTCACTGACACCCAGTGGGTGTATGTGAGGGACATGTGTTCATTTCCAAACTTGTAATTGGGGTTCTATCATGTTTTTGCCATTTCTAAGTGGGTCGATGCAATACTCAGGTGGGTGTTTGGCATTTGGAGGCTGACCATAAGGGCAGGGAACTACATTGTGGTGACATGTTGGCTGGGGGACATGAGTGGGGGCCTGGTGGAGGCTGCCCCTGTACTGCTGTGGGGTGGGGGTGAATGGAGACATGAGTGGGGGCCTGGTGGAGGCTGCCCCTGGATGCTGGGGGGTGGGGGTGCAGGGAGACATGAGTTGGACATGAGTGGGGGCCTGGTGGAGGGTGCCCTGCACGGCTGGGGGGTGGGGGTGGGAATAGACATGAATGGGGGCCTGGTGGAGGGTGCCCCTGGATGCTGGGGGGTGGTGGTGGTGGTAGACATGAGTGGGGGCCTGGTGGAGGCTGCCCCTGCACTGCTGGGGGGTGGGGTGGTGGGAGACATGAGTGGGGGCCTGGTGGAGGCTACCCCTGCACTTCTGGGGGGAGGGGGGTTGCTGGGGGTGGGGGTGCAGGGGGACATGAGTTGGACATGAGTGGGGGCCTGGTGGAGGGTGCCCTGCACTGCTGGGGGGTGGGGGCGGTAGTAGACATGAGTGGGGGCCTGGTGGAGGCTGCCCCTGCACTGCTGGGGGGTGGGGGTGGTGGGGGACATGAGTGGGGGCCTGGTGGAGACTGCCCCTGCACTTCTGGGGGGAGGGGGGTTGCTGGGGGTGGGGGTGCAGGGGGACATGAGTTGGACATGAGTGGGGGCCTGGTGGAGGGTGCCCTGCACTGCTGGGGGGTGGGGGCGGTAGTAGACATGAGTGGGGGCCTGTTGGAGGCTGCCCCTGCACTGCTGGGGGGTGGGGGTGGTGGGGGACATGAGTGGGGGCCTGGTGGAGACTGCCCCTGCACTGCTGTGGTGTGGGGGTGCAGAGAGACTTGAGTGGGGGCCTGGTGGAGGCTGCACCTGGATGCTGGGGGGTGGGGGCGCAGGGAGACATGAGTTGGACATGAGTGGGGGCCTGGTGGAGGGTGCCCCTGCACTGCTGGGGGTGGGGGTGCAGGGAGACATGAGAGGGGGCCTGGTGGAGGCTGCCCCTGGATGCTGGGGGGTGGGGGTGCAGGGAGACATGAGTTGGACATGAGTGGGGGCCTGGTGGAGGCTGTCCCTGCACTGCTGGGGGGTGGGGGTGCAGGGAGACATGAGTGGGGGCCTGGTGGAGGCTGCCCCTGGAGGCTGGGGGGTGGGGGTGCAGGGAGACATGAGTTGGACATGAGTGGGGGCCTGGTGGAGGGTGCCCTGCACTGCTGGGGGGTGGGGTGGGAATAGACATGAATGGGGGCCTGGTGGAGGGTGCCCCTGGATGCTGGGGGGTGGGGGTGGTGGTAGACATGAGTGGGGGCCTGGTGGAGGCTGCCCCTGCACTGCTGGGGGGTGGGGGTGGTGGGAGACATGAGTAGGGGCCTGGTGGAGGCTGCCCCTGCACTGCTGGGAGGTGGGGGTGCAGGGAGACATGAGTGGGGGCCTGGTGGAGGCTGCCCCGGGATGCTGGGGGTGGGGGTGCAGGGAGACATGAGTTGGACATGAGTGGGGGCCTGGTGGAGGGTGCCCTGCACTGCTGGGGGGTGGGGGTGGTGGTAGACATGAGTGGGGGCCTGGTGGAAGGTGCCCCTGCACTGCTGAGGGGTGGGGGTGGTGGGAGACATGAGTGAGGGCCTGGTGGAGGGTGCCCCTGGATGCTGGGGGTGGGGGTGCAGGGAGACATGAGTTGGACATGAGTGGGGGCCTGGTGGAGGGTGCCCTGCACTGCTGGGGGGTGGGGGTGGTGGTAGACATGAGTGGGGGCCTGGTGGAGGCTGCCCCTGCACTGCTGGGGGGTGGGGGTGGTGGTAGACATGAGTGGGGGCCTGGTGGAGGCTGCCCCTGCACTGCTGGGGGGTGGGGGTGGTGGGAGACATGAGTGGGGGCCTGGTGGAGACTGCCCCTGCACTGCTGGGGGGTGGGGTGCAGGGAGACATGAGTGGGGGCCTGGTGGAGGGTGCTCCTGCACTGCTGGGGGGTGGGGGTGGTGGAAGACATGAGTGGGGGCCTGGTGGAGGCTGCCCCTGCACTGCTGGGGGGTGGGGGTGCAGGGAGACATGAGTTGGACATGAGTGGGGGCCTGGTGGAGGGTGCCCCTGCACTGCTGGGGGGTGGGGGTGGTGGGAGACATGTGTGGGGGCCTGGTGGAGGGTGCCCTGCACTGCTGCAGGGTGTGGGTGGTGGGAGACATGAGTGGGGGCCTGGCGGAGGGTGCCCCTGGATGCTGGGAGGTGGGGGTGGTGAGAGACATGAGTGGAGGCCTGGTGGAGGCTGCCCCTGCACTGCTGGGGGGTGGGGGTGATGGGAGACATGAGTGGGGCCTGGTGGAGGGTGCCCTGCACTGCTGGGGGGTGGGGGTGATGGAAGACATGAGTGGGGGCCTGGTGGAGGGTGCTCCTGCACTGCTGGGGGGTGGGGGTGGTGGGAGACATGAGTGGGGGCCTGGTGGAGGCTGCCCCTGCACTGCTGGGGGTGCAGGGAGACATGAGTGGGGGCCTGGTGGAGGCTGCCCCTGCACTGCTGGGGGGTGGGGGTGATGGGAGACATGAGTGGGGGCCTGGTGGAGGGTGCCCCTGGATGCTGGGGGGTGGGGGTGCTGGGAGACATGAGTGGGGGCCTGGTGGAGGGTGCCCTGCACTGCTGGGGGGTGGGGGTGATGGGAGACATGAGTGGGGGCCTGGCGGAGGGTGCCCCTGCACTGCTGGGGGGTGGGGGTGGTCGGAGACATGTGTGGGGGGCTGGTGGAGGGTGCCCTGCACTGCTGGGGGGTGGGGGTGGTGGGAGACATGAGTGGGGGCCGGGTGGAGGGTGCCCCTGGATGCTGGGGGGTGGGGGTGATGGGAGACATGAGTGGGGGCCTGGTGGAGGGTGCCCTGCACTGCTGGGGATGGGGGTGATGGGAGACATGAGTGGGGGCCTGGTGGAGGGTGCCCCTGCACTGCTGGGGGGTGGGGGTGGTGGGAGACATGTGTGGGGGCCTGGTGGAGGGTGCCCTGCACTGCTGGGGGGTGGGGGTGGTGGGAGACATGAGTGGGGGCCTGGTGGAGGGTGCCCCTGGATGCTGGGGGGTGGGGGTGGTGGGAGACATGAGTGGGGGCCTGGTGGAGGCTGCCCCTGCACTGCTGGGGAGTGGGGGTGATGGGAGACATGAGTGGGGGCCTGGTGGAGGGTGCCCCTGCATTGCTGGGGGGTGGGGGTGGTGGGAGACATGAGTGGGGGCCTGGTGGAGGGTGCCCCTGCACTGCTGGGGGTGGGGGTGATAGGAGACATGAGTGGGGGCCTGGTGGAGGGTGCCCCTGCACTGCTGGGGGTGGGGGTGATGGGAGACATGTGTGGGGGCCTGGTGGAGGGTGCCCTGCACTGCTGGGGGGTGGGGGTGGTGGGAGACATGAGTGGGGGCCTGGTGGAGGGTGCCCCTGGATGCTGGGGGGTGGGGGTGGTGGGAGACAGGAGTGGAGGCCTGGTGGAGGCTGCCCCTGCACTGCTGGGGGGGTTGGGGTGGTGGGAGACATGAGTGGGGGCCTGGTGGAGGGTGCCTCTGGATGCTGGGGGGTGGGGGTGGTGGGAGACATGAGTGGGGGCCTGGTGGAGGCTGCCCCTGCACTGCTGGGGGGGTGGGGTGCAGGGAGACATGAGTGGGGGCCTGGTGGAGGCTGCCCCTGGATGATGGGGGGTGGGGGTGCAGGGAGAAATGAGTTGGACATGAGTGGGGGCCTGGTGGAGGGTGCCCTGCACTGCTGGGGGTGGGGGTGGTGGGAGACATGAGTGGGGGCCTGGTGGAGGGTGCCCCTGGATGCTGGGGGGTGGGGGTGGTGGGAGACATGAGTGGGGGCATGGTGGAGGCTGCCCCTGCACTGCTGGGGGGTGGGGGTGATGGGAGATATGTGTGGGGGCCTGGTGGAGGGTGCCCTGCACTGTTGGGGGTGTGGGGGTGGTGGGAGACATGAGTGGGGGCCTGGTGGAGGCTGCCCCTGCACTGCTGGGGGGTGGGGGTGCAGGGAGACATGAGGGGGGGGCTGGTGGAGGCTGCCCCTGGATGCTGGGGGGTGGGGGTGCAGGGAGACATGAGTTGGACATAGTGGGGGCCTGGTGGAGGATGCCCCTGCACTGCTGGGGGGTGGGGGTGATGGGAGACATGAGTCGGGGCCTGGTGGAGGCTGCCCCTGGTTGCTGGGGGGTGGGGGTGCAGGGAGACATGAGTTGGACATGAGTGGGGGCCTGGCATAGCTCTCAACCATTTGTGTCGCAAAGGTGGGTGAAATCACCCGATTTTGTTTTTGGCGGGTGAGACGCCCATTGGAATGAATGGGCGTCCATGAGGCTTGGCGGGTGAGTCGACCCTTTACAAGGCAGGTGACACCCGCCAAAAGCGTGTGAGATGAGAGCTATGGGGCCTGGTGGAGGGTGCCCTGCACTGCTGGGGGGTGGGGGTGGTGGTAGACATGAGTGGGGGCCTGGTGGAGGCTGCCCCTGCACTGCTGGGGGTGGGGGTGATGGGAGACATGAGTGGGGGCCTGTTGGAGGGTGCCCCTGGATGCTGGGGGGTGGGGGTGCTGGGAAACATGAGTGGGGACCTGGTGGAGGGTGCCCTGCACTGCTGGGGGGTGGGGTGATGGGAGACATGAGTGGGGGCCTGGTGGAGTGTGCCCCTGCACTGCTAGGGGGTGGGGGGGTGGGAGACATGAGTGGGGGCCTGGTGGAGGGTGCCCCTGCACTTCTGGGGGGTGGGGGTGAGGGGAGACATGTGTGGGGGCCTGGTGGAGGGTGCCCTGCACTGCTGGGGGGTGGGGGTGGTGGGAGACATGAGTGGGGGCCTGGTGGAGGGTGCCCCTGGATGCTGGGGGATGGGGGTGGTGGGAGACATGAGTGGGGGCCTGGTGGGGGGTGCCCCTGCACTGCTGGGGGGTGTGGGTGATGGGAGACATGTGTGGGGGCCTGGTGGAGGGTGCCCTGCACTGCTGGGGGTGGGGGTGGTGGGAGACATGAGTGGGGGCCTGGTGGAGGGTGCCCCTGGATGCTGGGGGGTAGGGGTGCAGGGAGACATGAGTTGGACATGAGTGGGGGCCTGGTGGAGGGTGCCCTGCACTGCTGGGGTGTGGGGGTGGTGGTAGACATGAGTGGGGGCCTGGTGGAGGATGCCACTGCACTGCTGGGGGGTGGGGGTGATGGGAGACATGAGTGGGGGCCTGTTGGAGGGTGCCCCTGGATGCTGGGGGGTGAGGGTGCTGGGAGACATGAGTGGGGGCCTGGTGGAGGGTGCCCCTGCACTGCTGGGGGTGGGGGTGGTGGGAGACATGAGTGGGGGCCTGGTGGAGGGTGCCCCTGCACTGCTGGGGGGTTGGGGTGGTGGGAGACATGAGTGGGGGCCTGGTGGAGGGTGCCCCTGGATGCTGTGGGGTGGGGGTGGTGGGAGACATGAGTGGGGGCCTGGTGGAGGGTGCCCCTGCACTGCTGGGGGGTTGAGGTGGTGGGAGACATGAGTGGGGGCCTGGTGGAGGGTGCCCCTGGATGCTGGAGGGTGGGGGTGGTGGGAGACATGAGTGGGGGCACTGCTCGGGGGTGGGGGTGGTGGTACACATGAGTGGGGGCCTGGTGGAGGGTGCCCCTGCACTGCTGGAGTGTGGGGGTGATGGGAGACATGTGTGGGGGCCTGGTGGAGGGTGCCCTGCACTGCTGGGGGTGGGGGTGGTGGGAGACATGAGTGGGGGCCTGATGGAGGGTGCCCCTGGATGCTGGGGGGTGGGGGTGGTGGGAGACATGAGTGGGGGCATGGTGGAGGCTGCCCCTGCACTGCTGGGGGGTGGGGGTGATGGGAGACATGAGTGGGGGCCTGGTGGAGGGTGCCCTGCACTGCTGGGGGTGTGGGGGTGGTGGGAGACATGAGTGGGGGCCTGGTGGAGGCTGCCCCTGCACTGCTGGGGGGTGGGGGTGCAGGGAGACATGAGGGGGGGCCTGGTGGAGGCTGCCCCTGGATGCTGGGGGGTGGGGGTGCTGGAGACATGAGTTGGACATGAGTGGGGGCCTGGTGGAGGGTGCCCTGCACTGCTGGGGGGTGGGGGTGGTGGTAGACATGAGTGGGGGCCTGGTGGAGGCTGCCCCTGCACTGCTGGGGGGTGGGGGTGCATAAAGACATGAGTCGGGGCCTGGTGGAGGTTGCCCCTGGATGCTGGGGGGTGGGGGTGCAGGGAGACATGAGTTGGACATGAGTGGGGGCCTGGTGGAGGGTGCCCTGCACTGCTGGGGTGTGGGGGTGGTGGTAGACGTGAGTGGGGGCCTGGTGGAGGATGCCACTGCACTGCTGGGGGGTGGGGGTGATGGGAGACATGAGTGGGGGCCTTTTGGAGGGTGCCCCTGGATGCTGGGGGGTGAGGGTGCTGGGAGACATGAGTGGGGGCCTGGTGGAGGGTGCCCTGCACTGCTGGGGGTTGGGGTGATGGGAGACATGAGTGGGGGCCTTATGAAGTGTGCCCATGCACTGCTAGGGGGTGGGGGGGTGATAGACATGAGTGGGGGCCTGGTGGAGGGTGCCCCTGCACTGCTGGGGGGTGGGGGTGAGGGGAGACATGTGGGGGGGCCTGGTGGAGGGTGCCCTGCACTGCTGGGGGGTGGGGGTGGTGGGAGACATGAGTGGGGGCCTGGTGGAGGGTGCCCCTGGATGCTGGGGGGTGGGGGTGGTGGGAGACATGAGTGGGGGCCTGGTGGGGGGTGCCACTGCACTGCTGGGGGTGGGGGTGGTGGGAGACATGAGTGGGGGCCTGGTGGAGGGTGCCCCTGGATGCTGGGGGGTAGGGGTGCAGGGAGACATGAGTTGGACATGAGTGGGGGCCTGGTGGAGGGTTCCCTTGCACTGCTGGTGGGTGGGGGTGGTGGGAGACATGAGTGGGGGCCTGGTGGAGGGTGCCCCTGGATGCTGGGGGGTGGGGGTGGTGGGAGACATGAGTGGGGGCCTGGTGGAGGCTGCCCCTGCACTGCTGGGGGGTGGGGGTGCAGGGAGACATGAGTGGGGGCCTGGTGGAGGGTGCCCCTGCACTGCTGGGGGGCGGGGGTGATGGGAGACATGAGGGGGGGCCTGGTGGAGGGTGCCCTGCACTGCTGGGGGGTGGGGGGGGTGGGAGACATGAGTGGGGGCCTGGTGGAGGGTGCCCCTGGATGCTGGGGGTGGTGGGAGACATGAGTGGGGGCCTGGTGGGGGGTGCCCCTGCACTGCTGGGGGGTGGGGGTGATGGGAGACATGTGTGGGGGCCTGGTGGAGGGTGCCCTGCACTGCTGGGGGTGGGGGTGGTGGGAGACATGAGTGGGGGCCTGGTGGAGGGTGCCCCTGGATGCTGGGGGGTAGGGGTGCAGGGAGACATGAGTTGGACATGAGTGGGGGCCTGGTGGAGGGTGCCCTGCTCTGCTGGGGTGTGGGGGTGGTGGTAGACGTGAGTGGGGGCCTGGTGGAGGATGCCACTGCACTGCTGGGGGGTGGGGGTGATGGGAGACATGAGTGGGGGCCTGTTGGAGGGTGCCCCTGGATGCTGGGGGGTGAGGGTGCTGGGAGACATGAGTGGGGGCCTGGTGGAGGGTGCCCCTGCACTGCTGGGGGGTGGGGGTGGTGGGAGACATGAGTGGGGGCCTGGTGGAGGGTGCCCCTGCACTGCTGGGGGGTTGGGGTGGTGGGAGACATGAGTGGGGGCCTGGTGGAGGGTGCCCCTGGATGCTGTGGGGTGGGGGTGGTGGGAGACATGAGTGGGGGCCTGGTGGAGGGTGCCCCTGCACTGCTGGGGGGTTGAGGTGGTGGGAGACATGAGTGGGGGCCTGGTGGAGGGTGCCCCTGGATGCTGGAGGGTGGGGGTGGTGGGAGACATGAGTGGGGGCACTGCTCGGGGGTGGGGGTGGTGGTACACATGAGTGGGGGCCTGGTGAAGGGTGCCACTGCACTGCTGGAGTGTGGGGGTGATGGGAGACATGTGTGGGGGCCTGGTGGAGGGTGCCCTGCACTGCTGGGGGGTGGGGGTGGTGGGAGACATGAGTGGGGGCCTGGTGGAGGGTGCCCCTGGATGCTGGGGGGTGGGGGTGGTGGGAGACATGAGTGGGGGCCTGGTGGAGGCTGCCCCTGCACTGCTGGGGGGTGGGGGTGATGGGAGACATGTGTGGGGGCCTGGTGGAGGGTGCCCTGCACTGCTGGGGGTGTGGGGGTGGTGGGAGACATGAGTGGGGGCCTGGTGGAGGCTGCCCCTGCACTGCTGGGGGGTGGGGGTGCAGGGAGACATGAGGGGGGGCCTGGTGGAGGCTGCCCCTGGATGCTGGGGGGTGGGGGTGCTGGAGACATGAGTTGGACATGAGTGGGGGCCTGGTGGAGGGTGCCCTGCACTGCTGGGGGGTGGGGGTGGTGGTAGACATGAGTGGGGGCCTGGTGGAGGCTGCCCCTGCACTGCTGGGGGGTGGGGGTGCAGAAAGACATGAGTAGGGGCCTGGTGGAGGTTGCCCCTGGATGCTGGGGGGTGGGGGTGCAGGGAGACATGAGTTGGACATAAGTGGGGGCCTGGTGGAGGGTGCCCTGCACTGCTGGGGTGTGGGGGTGGTGGTAGACGTGAGTGGGGGCCTGGTGGAGGATGCCACTGCACTGCTGGGGGGTGGGGGTGATGGGAGACATGAGTGGGGGCCTTTTGGAGGGTGCCCCTGGATGCTGGGGGGTGAGGGTGCTGGGTGGGGGCCTGGTGGAGGGTGCCCTGCACTGCTGGGGGTTGGGGTGATGGGAGACATGAGTGGGGGCCTGATGAAGTGTGCCCATGCACTGCTAGGGGGTGGGGGGGTGATAGACATGAGTGGGGGCCTGGTGGAGGGTGCCCCTGCACTGCTGGGGGGTGGGGGTGAGGGGAGACATGTGGGGGGGCCTGGTGGAGGGTGCCCTGCACTGCTGGGGGGTGGGGGTGGTGGGAGACATGCGTGGGGGCCTGGTGGAGGGTGCCCCTGGATGCTGGGGGGTGGGGGTGGTGGGAGACATGAGTGGGGGCCTGGTGGGGGGTGCCACTGCACTGCTGGGGGTGGGGGTGGTGGGAGACATGAGTGGGGGCCTGGTGGAGGGTGCCCCTGGATGCTGGGGGGTAGGGGTGCAGGGAGACATGAGTTGGACATGAGTGGGGGCCTGGTGGAGGGTTCCCCTGCACTGCTGGTGGGTGGGGTGGTGGGAGACATGAGTGGGGGCCTGGTGGAGGGTGCCCCTGGATGCTGGGGGGTGGGGGTGGTGGGAGACATGAGTGGGGGCCTGGTGGAGGCTGCCCCTGCACTGCTGGGGGGTGGGGGTGCAGGGAGACATGAGTGGGGGCCTGGTGGAGGCTCACCCTGGATGCTGGGGGGTAGGGTTGCAGGGAGACATGAGTTGGACATGAGTGGGGGCCTGGTGGAGGGTGCCCCTGCACTGCTGGGGGGCGGGGTGATGGGAGACATGAGGGGGGGCCTGGTGGAGGGTGCCCTGCACTGCTGGGGGGTGGGGGTGGTGGGAGACATGAGTGGGGGCCTGGTGGAGGGTGCCCCTGGATGCTGGGGGGTGGGGGTGGTGGGAGACATGAGTGGGGGCCTGGTGGGGGGTGCCACTGCACTGCTGTGGGTGGGGGTGGTGGGAGACATGAGTGGGGGCCTGGTGGAGGGTGCCCCTGGATGCTGGGGGGTGGGGGTGGTGGGAGACATGAGTGGGGGCCTGGTGGGGGGTGCCACTGCACTGCTGGGGGTGGGGGTGGTGGGAGACATGAGTGGGGGCCTGTTGGAGGGTGCCCCTGGATGCTGGGGGGTAGGGGTGCAGGGAGACATGAGTTGGACATGAGTGGGGGCCTGGTGGAGGGTTGCCCTGCACTGCTGGTGGGTGGGGGTGGTGGGAGACATGAGTGGGGGCCTGGTGGAGGGTGCCCCTGGATGCTGGGGGGTGGGGGTGGTGGGAGACATGAGTGGGGGCCTGGTGGAGGCTGCCCCTGCACTGCTGGGGGGTGGGGGTGCAGGTAGACATGAGTGGGGGCCTGGTGGAGGCTCACCCTGGATGCTGGGGGGAAGGGGTGCAGGGAGACATGAGTAGGACATGAGTGGGGGCCTGGTGGAGGGTGCCCCTGCACTGCTGGGGGGCGGGGGTGATGGGAGACATGAGTGGGGGCCTGGTGGAGGGTGCCCCTGCACTGCTGGGGGGTGGGGGAGATGGGAGACATGTGTGGGGGCCTGGTGGAGGGTGCCCTGCACTGGTGGGGGGATGGGGGTGGTGGGAGACATGAGTGGGGGCCTGGTGGAGGGTGCCCCTGGATGCTGGGGGGTGGGGGTGGTGGGAGACATGAGTGGGGGCCTGGTGGAGGCTGCCCCTGCACTGCTGAGGGGTGGGGTGATGGGAGACATGAGTGGGGGCCTGGTGGAGGGTGCCCTGCACTGCTGGGGGGTGGGGGTGGTGGGAGACATGAGTGGGGGCCTGGTGGAGGGTGCCCCTGCACTGCTGGGGGGTGGGGGTGATGGGAGACAATGGGAGACATGTGTGGGGGCCTGGTGGAGGGTGCCCTGCACTGCTGGGGGGTGGGGGTGGTGGGAGACATGAGTGGGGGCCTGGTGGAGGGTGCCCCTGGATGCTGGGGGGTGGGGGTGGTGGGAGACATGAGTGGGGGCCTGGTGGAGGGTGCCCCTGCACTGCTGGTGGGTGGGGGTGGTGGGAGACATGAGTGGGGGCCTGGTGGAGGGTGCCCCTGCACTGCTGAGGGGTGGGGGTGATGGGAGACAATGGGAGACATGTGTGGGGGCCTGGTGGAGGGTGCCCTGCACTGCTGGGGGGTGGGGGTGGTGGGAGACATGAGTGGGGGCCTGGTGGAGGGTGCCCCTGGATGCTGGGGGGTGGGGGTGGTGGGAGACATGAGTGGGGGCCTGGTGCAGGCTGCCCCTGCACTGCTGGGGGGTTGGGGTGGTGGGAGACATGAGTGGGGGCCTGGTGGGGGGTGCCCCTGGATACTGGGGGGTGGGGGTGGTGGGAGACATGAGTGGGGGCCTGGTGGAGGCTGCCCCTGCACTGCTGGGTGGTGGGGGTGGTGGTAGACATGAGTGGGGGCCTGGTGGAGGCTGCCCCTGCACTGCTGGGGGGTGGGGGTGATGGGAGACATGAGTGGGGGCCTGGTGGAGGGTGCCCCTGGATGCTGGGGGGTGGGGGTGCTGGGAGACATGAGTGGGGGCCTGGTGGAGGGTGCCCTGCACTGCTGGGGGGTGGGGGTGATGGGAGACATGAGTGGGGGCCTGGTGGAGGGGGGCCCTGCACTGCTGGGGTGGGGGTGGTCGGAGACATGTGTGGGGGCCTGGCGGAGGGTGCCCTGCACTGCTGGGGGGTGGGGGTGGTGGGAGACATGAGTGGGGGCCTGGTGGAGGGTGCCCCTGGATGCTGGGGGGTAGGGGTGATGGGAGACATGAGTGGGGGCCTGGTGGAGGGTTCCCTGCACTGCTGGGGGGTGGGGGTGATGGGAGACATGAGTGGGTGCCTGGTGGAGGGTGCCCCTGCACTGCCGGGGGGTGGGGGTGGTGGGAGACATGTGTGGGGGCCTGGTGGAGGGTGCCCTGCACTGCTGGGGGGTGGGGGTGGTGGGAGACATGAGTGGGGGCCTGGTGGAGGCTGCCCCTGGATGCTGGGGGGTGGGGGTGGTGGGAGACATGAGTGGGGGCCTGGTGGAGGCTGCCCCTGCACTGCTGGGGGGTGGGGGTGGTGGGAGACATGAGTGGGGGCCTGGTGGAGGGTGCCCCTGCACCTCTGGGGGGCAGGGGTGATGGGAGACATGAGTGGGGGCCTGGTGGAGGGTGCCCCTGCACCTCTGGGGGGCAGGGGTGATGGGAGACATGAGTGGGGGCCTGGTGGAGGGTGCCCCTGCACTGCTGGGGGGTGGGGGTGATGGGAGACATGTGTGGGGGCCTGGTGGAGGGTGCCCCGCACTGCTGGGGGGTGGGGGTGGTGGGAGACATGAGTGGGGGCCTGGTGGAGGGTGCCCCTGGATGCTGGGGGGTGGGGGTGGTGGGAGACATGAGTGGGGGCCTGGTGGAGGCTGCCCCTGCACTGCTGGGGGGTGGGGGTGGTGGGAGACATGAGTGGGGGCCTGGTGGAGGGTGCCCCTGCACCTCTGGGGGGCAGGGGTGATGGGAGACATGAGTGGGGGCCTGGTGGAGGGTGCCCCTGCACTGCTGGGGGGTGGGGGTGATGGGAGACATGTGTGGGGGCCTGGTGGAGGGTGCCCCGCACTGCTGGGGGGTGGGGGTGGTGGGAGACATGAGTGGGGGCCTGGTGGAGGGTGCCCCTGGATGCAGGGGGATGGGGGTGGTGGGAGACATGAGTGGGGGCCTGGTGGAGGCTGCCCCTGCACTGCTGGGGGGGTGGGGTGATGGGAGACATGAGTGGGGGCCTGGTGGAGGGTGCCCCTGGATGCTGGGGGGTGGGGGTGCTGGGAGACATGAGTGGGGGCCTGGTGGAGGGTGCCCTGCACTGCTGGGGGGTGGGGGTGATGGGAGACATGAGTGGGGGCCTGGTGGAGGGTTCCCCTGCGCTGCTGGGGGGTGGGGGTGGTGGGAGACATGAGTGGGGGCCTGGTGGAGGGTGCCCTTGCACTGCTGGGGGGTGGGGGGGATGGGAGACAATGGGAGATATGTGTGGGGGCCTCGTGGAGGGTGCCCTGCATTGATGGGGGGTGGGGGTGGTGGGAGACATGAGTGGGGGCCTGGTGGAGGGTGCCCCTGGATGCTGGGGGGTGGGGGTGGTGGGAGACATGAGTGGGGGCCTGGTGGAGGCTGCCCCTGCACTGCTGGGGGGTGGGGGCACTGCTGGGGGGTGGGGGTGGTGGGAGACATGAGTGGGGGCACTGCTGGGGGGTGGGGGTGGTGGGAGACATGAGTGGGGGCCTGGTGGAGGGTGTCTCTGGATGCTGGGGGGTGGGGGTGGTGGGAGACATGAGTGGGGGCCTGGTGGAGGCTGCCCCTGCACTGCCGGGGGGTGGGGGTGCAGGGAGACATGGGTGGGGGCCTGGTGGAGGCTGCCCCTGGATGCTGGGGGGGTGGGGGTGCTGGGAGACATGAGTTGGACAAGAGTGGGGGCCTGGTGGAGGGTGCCCTGCACTGCTGGGGGGTGGGGGTGGTGGTAGACATGAGTGGGGGCCTGGTGGAGGCTGCCCCTGCACTGCTGGGGGGTGGGGGTGGTGGGAGACATGAGTGGGGGCATGGTGGAGGGTGCCCCTGCACTGCTGGGGAGTGGGGGTGGTGGGAGACATGAGTGGGGGAATGGTGGGGGGTGCCCCTGCACTGGTGGGGGGTGGGGGTCATGGGAGACATGTGTGGGGGCCTGGTGGAGGGTGCCCTACACTGCTGGGGGTGGGGGTGGTGGGAGACATGAGTGGGGGCCTGGTGGAGGGTGCCCCTGGATGCTGGGGTGTAGGGGTGCAGGGAGACATGAGTTGGACATGAGTGGGGGCCTGGTGGAGGGTGTCCCTGCACTGCTGGGGGGTGGGGGTGGTGGGTGACATGAGTGGGGGCCTGGTGGAGGCTGCCCCTGCACTGCTGGGGGAGTGGGGGTGCAGGGAGACATGAGTGGGGGCCTGGTGGAGGCTGCCCCTGGATGCTGGGGGGTAGGGGTGCAGGGAGACATGAGTTGGACATGAGTGGGGGCCTGGTGGAGGGTGCCCTGCACTGCTGGGGGGTGGGGGTGGTGATAGACATGAGTGGGGGCCTGGTGGAGGCTGCCCCTGCACTGCTGGGGGTGGGGGTGGTGGGAGACATGAGTGGGGGCCTGGTGGAGGATGCCCCTGCACTGCTGGGGGTGGGGGTGATGGGAGACATGTGTGGGGGCCTGGTGGAGGGTGCCCTGCACTGCGGGGGGCTGGGGGTGGTGGGAGACATGAGTGGGGGCCTGGTGGAGGGTGCCCCTGGATGCTGGGGGATGGGGGTGGTGGGAGACATGAGTGGGGGCCTGGTGGAGGCTGCCCCTGCACTGCTGGGGGGTGGGGTGATGGGAGACATGAGTGGGGGCCTGGTGGAGGGTGCCCTGCACTGTTGGGGGGTGGGGGTGATGGGAGACATGAGTGGGGGCCTGGTGGAGGGTGCCCTGCACTGCTGGGGGGTGGGGGTGGTGGGAGACAATGGGAGACATGTGTGGGGGCCTGGTGGAGGGTGCCCTGCACTGCTGGGGGTGGGGGTGGTGGGAGACATGAGTGGGGGCCTGGTGGAGGCTGCCCCTGGATGCTGGGGGGTGGGGGTGGTGGGAGACATGAGTGGGGGCCTGGTGGAGGCTGCCCCTGCACTGCTGGGGGGTGGGGGTGGTGGGAGACATGTGTGGGGGCCTGGTGGAGGGTGCCCCTGCACTGCTGGGGGGCGGGGGTGATGGGAGACATGAGTGGGGGCCTGGTGGAGGGTGCCCCTGCACTGATGGGGGGTGGGGGTGATGGGAGACATGTGTGGGGGCCTGGTGGAGGGTGCCCCGCACTGCTGGGTGGTGGGGGTGGTGGGAGACATGAGTGGGGGCCTGGTGGAGGGTGCCCCTGGATGCAGGGAGGTGGGGGTGGTGGGAGACATGAGTGGGGGCCTGGTGGAGGCTGCCCCTGCACTGCTGGGGGGTGGGGTGATGGGAGACATGAGTGGGGGCCTGGTGGAGGGTGCCCCTGGATGCTGGGGGGTGGGGGTGCTGGGAGACATGAGTGGGGGCCTGGTGGAGGGTGCCCTGCACTGGTGGGGGGTGGGGGTGATGGGAGACATGAGTGGGGTCTGGTGGAGGGTGCCCCTGCGCTGCTGGGGGGTGGGGGTGGTGGGAGATATGTGTGGGGGCCTGGTGGAGGGTGCCCTGCACTGATGGGGGGTGGGGGTGGTGGGAGACATGAGTGGGGGCCTGGTGGAGGGTGCCCCTGGATGCTGGGGGGTGGGGTGGTGGGAGACATGAGTGGGGGCCTGGTGGAGGCTGCCCCTGCACTGCTGGGGGGTGGGGGCACTGCTGGGGGGTGGGGGTGGTGGGAGACATGAGTGGGGGCCCTGCTGGGGGGTGGGGGTGGTGGGAGACATGAGTGGGGGCCTGGTGGAGGGTGCCCCTGCACTGCTGGGGGGTGGGGGTGGTGGGAGACATGAGTGGGGGCCTGGTGGAGGGTGTCTCTGGATGCTGGGGGGTGGGGTGGTGGGAGACATGAGTGGGGGCCTGGTGGAGGCTGCCCCTGCACTGCTGGGGGGTGGGGGTGGTGGTAGACATGAGTGGGGGCCTGGTGGAGGCTGCCCCTGCACTGCTGGGGGGTGGGGGTGGTGGGAGACATGAGTGGGGGCCTGGTGGAGGCTGCCCCTGCACTGCCGGGGGGTGGGGGTGCAGGGAGACATGGGTGGGGGCCTGGTGGAGGCTGCCCCTGGATGCTGGGGGGGTGGGGGTGCTGGGAGACATGAGTTGGACAAGAGTGGGGGCCTGGTGGAGGGTGCCCTGCACTGCTGGGGGGTGGGGGTGGTGGTAGACATGAGTGGGGGCCTGGTGGAGGCTGCCCCTGCACTGCTGGGGGGTGGGGGTGGTGGGAGACATGAGTGGGGGCATGGTGGAGGGTGCCCCTGCACTGCTGGGGAGTGGGGGTGGTGGGAGACATGAGTGGGGGAATGGTGGGGGGTGCCCCTGCACTGGTGGGGGGTGGGGGTCATGGGAGACATGTGTGGGGGCCTGGTGGAGGGTGCCCTACACTGCTGGGGGTGGGGGTGGTGGGAGACATGAGTGGGGGCCTGGTGGAGGGTGCCCCTGGATGCTGGGGTGTAGGGGTGCAGGGAGACATGAGTTGGACATGAGGGGGGGCCTGGTGGAGGGTGTCCCTGCACTGCTGGGTGGTGGGGGTGGTGTGTGACATGAGTGGGGGCCTGGTGGAGGCTGCCCCTGCACTGCTGGGGGAGTGGGGGTGCAGGGAGACATGAGTGGGGGCCTGGTGGAGGCTGCCCCTGGATGCTGGGGGGGTAGGGGTGCAGGGAGACATGAGTTGGACATGAGTGGGGGCCTGGTGGAGGGTGCCCTGCACTGCTGGGGGGTGGGGGTGGTGATAGACATGAGTGGGGGCCTGGTGGAGGCTGCCCCTGCACTGCTGGGGGTGGGGGTGGTGGGAGACATGAGTGGGGGCCTGGTGGAGGATGCCCCTGCACTGCTGGGGGTGGGGGTGATGGGAGACATGTGTGGGGGCCTGGTGGAGGGTGCCCTGCACTGCGGGGGGCTGGGGGTGGTGGGAGACATGAGTGGGGGCCTGGTGGAGGGTGCCCCTGGATGCTGGGGGATGGGGGTGGTGGGAGACATGAGTGGGGGCCTGGTGGAGGCTGCCCCTGCACTGCTGGGGGGTGGGGTGATGGGAGACATGAGTGGGGGCCTGGTGGAGGGTGCCCTGCACTGTTGGGGGGTGGGGGTGATGGGAGACATGAGTGGGGGCCTGGTGGAGGCTGCCCCTGCACTGCTGGGGGTGGGGGTGGTGGGAGACATGAGTGGGGGCCTGGTGGAGGATGCCCCTGCACTGCTGGGGGTGGGGGTGATGGGAGACATGTGTGGGGGCCTGGTGGAGGGTGCCCTGCACTGCGGGGGGCTGGGGGTGGTGGGAGACATGAGTGGGGGCCTGGTGGAGGGTGCCCCTGGATGCTGGGGGATGGGGGTGGTGGTAGACATGAGTGGGGGCCTGGTGGAGGCTGCCCCTGCACTGCTGGGGGGTGGGGGTGGTGGGAGACATGAGTGGGGGCCTGGTGGAGGCTGCCCCTGCACTGCCGGGGGGTGGGGGTGCAGGGAGACATGGGTGGGGGCCTGGTGGAGGCTGCCCCTGGATGCTGGGGGGGTGGGGGTGCTGGGAGACATGAGTTGGACAAGAGTGGGGGCCTGGTGGAGGGTGCCCTGCACTGCTGGGGGGTGGGGGTGGTGGTAGACATGAGTGGGGGCCTGGTGGAGGCTGCCCCTGCACTGCTGGGGGGTGGGGGTGGTGGGAGACATGAGTGGGGGCATGGTGGAGGGTGCCCCTGCACTGCTGGGGAGTGGGGGTGGTGGGAGACATGAGTGGGGGAATGGTGGGGGGTGCCCCTGCACTGGTGGGGGGTGGGGGTCATGGGCTACATGTGTGGGGGCCTGGTGGAGGGTGCCCTACACTGCTGGGGGTGGGGGTGGTGGGAGACATGAGTGGGGGCCTGGTGGAGGGTGCCCCTGGATGCTGGGGTGTAGGGGTGCAGGGAGACATGAGTTGGACATGAGTGGGGGCCTGGTGGAGGGTGTCCCTGCACTGCTGGGGGGTGGGGGTGGTGGGTGACATGAGTGGGGGCCTGGTGGAGGCTGCCCCTGCACTGCTGGGGGAGTGGGGGTGCAGGGAGACATGAGTGGGGGCCTGGTGGAGGCTGCCCCTGGATGCTGGGGGGTAGGGGTGCAGGGAGACATGAGTTGGACATGAGTGGGGGCCTGGTGGAGGGTGCCCTGCACTGCTGGGGGGTGGGGGTGGTGATAGACATGAGTGGGGGCCTGGTGGAGGCTGCCCCTGCACTGCTGGGGGTGGGGGTGGTGGGAGACATGAGTGGGGGCCTGGTGGAGGATGCCCCTGCACTGCTGGGGGTGGGGGTGATGGGAGACATGTGTGGGGGCCTGGTGGAGGGTGCCCTGCACTGCGGGGGGCTGGGGGTGGTGGGAGACATGAGTGGGGGCCTGGTGGAGGGTGCCCCTGGATGCTGGGGGATGGGGGTGGTGGGAGACATGAGTGGGGGCCTGGTGGAGGCTGCCCCTGCACTGCTGGGGGGTGGGGTGATGGGAGACATGAGTGGGGGCCTGGTGGAGGGTGCCCTGCACTGTTGGGGGGTGGGGGTGATGGGAGACATGAGTGGGGGCCTGGTGGAGGCTGCCCCTGCACTGCTGGGGGTGGGGGTGGTGGGAGACATGAGTGGGGGCCTGGTGGAGGATGCCCCTGCACTGCTGGGGGTGGGGGTGATGGGAGACATGTGTGGGGGCCTGGTGGAGGGTGCCCTGCACTGCGGGGGGCTGGGGGTGGTGGGAGACATGAGTGGGGGCCTGGTGGAGGGTGCCCCTGGATGCTGGGGGATGGGGGTGGTGGGAGACATGAGTGGGGGCCTGGTGGAGGCTGCCCCTGCACTGCTGGGGGGTGGGGTGATGGGAGACATGAGTGGGGGCCTGGTGGAGGGTGCCCTGCACTGTTGGGGGGTGGGGGTGATGGGAGACATGAGTGGGGGCCTGGTGGAGGGTGCCCTGCACTGCTGGGGGGTGGGGGTGGTGGGAGACAATGGGAGACATGTGTGGGGGCCTGGTGGAGGGTGCCCTGCACTGCTGGGGGGCGGGGGTGGTGGGAGACATGAGTGGGGGCCTGGTGGAGGGTGCCCCTGGATGCTGGGGGGTGGGGGTGGTGGGAGACATGAGTGGGGGCCTGGTGGAGGGTGCCCTGAACTGCTGGGGGTGGGGGTGGTGGTAGACATGAGTGGGGGCCTGGTGGAGGCTGCCCCTGCACTGCTGGGGGGTGGGGTGGTGGTAGACATGAGTGGGGGCCTGGTGGAGGCTGCCCCTGCACTGCTGGGGGGTGGGGGTGATGGGAGACATGAGTGGGAGCCTGGTGGTGGGTGCCCCTGGATGCTGGGGGATGGGGGTGGTGGGAGACATGAGTGGGGGCCTGGTGGAGGCTGCCCCTGCACTGCTGGGGGGTGGGGTGATGGGAGACATGAGTGGGGGCCTGGTGGAGGGTGCCCTGCACTGTTGGGGGGTGGGGGTGATGGGAGACATGAGTGGGGGCCTGGTGGAGGGTGCCCTGCACTGCTGGGGGGTGGGGGTGGTGGGAGACAATGGGAGACATGTGTGGGGGCCTGGTGGAGGGTGCCCTGCACTGCGGGGGGCTGGGGGTGGTGGGAGACATGAGTGGGGGCCTGGTGGAGGGTGCCCCTGGATGCTGGGGGATGGGGTGATGGGAGACATGAGTGGGGGCCTGGTGGAGGCTGCCCCTGCACTGCTGGGGGTGGGGGTGGTGGGAGACATGAGTGGGGGCCTGGTGGAGGATGCCCCTGCACTGCTGGGGGTGGGGGTGATGGGAGACATGTGTGGGGGCCTGGTGGAGGGTGCCCTGCACTGCGGGGGGCTGGGGGTGGTGGGAGACATGAGTGGGGGCCTGGTGGAGGGTGCCCCTGGATTCTGGGGGATGGGGGTGGTGGGAGACATGAGTGGGGGCCTGGTGGAGGCTGCCCCTGCACTGCTGTGGGGTGGGGTGATGGGAGACATGAGTGGGGGCCTGGTGGAGGGTGCCCTGCACTGTTGGGGGGTGGGGGTGATGGGAGACATGAGTGGGGGCCTGGTGGAGGCTGCCCCTGCACTGCTGGGGGTGGGGGTGGTGGGAGACATGAGTGGGGGCCTGGTGGAGGATGCCCCTGCACTGCTGGGGGTGGGGGTGATGGGAGACATGTGTGGGGGCCTGGTGGAGGGTGCCCTGCACTGCGGGGGGCTGGGGGTGGTGGGAGACATGAGTGGGGGCCTGGTGGAGGGTGCCCCTGGATGCTGGGGGATGGGGGTGGTGGGAGACATGAGTGGGGGCCTGGTGGAGGCTGCCCCTGCACTGCTGGGGGGTGGGGTGATGGGAGACATGAGTGGGGGCCTGGTGGAGGGTGCCCTGCACTGTTGGGGGGTGGGGGTGATGGGAGACATGAGTGGGGGCCTGGTGGAGGGTGCCCTGCACTGCTGGGGGGTGGGGGTGGTGGGAGACAATGGGAGACATGTGTGGGGGCCTGGTGGAGGGTGCCCTGCACTGCTGGGGGGCGGGGGTGGTGGGAGACATGAGTGGGGGCCTGGTGGAGGGTGCCCCTGGATGCTGGGGGGTGGGGGTGGTGGGAGACATGAGTGGGGGCCTGGTGGAGGGTGCCCTGAACTGCTGGGGGTGGGGGTGGTGGTAGACATGAGTGGGGGCCTGGTGGAGGCTGCCCCTGCACTGCTGGGGGGTGGGGTGGTGGTAGACATGAGTGGGGGCCTGGTGGAGGCTGCCCCTGCACTGCTGGGGGGTGGGGGTGATGGGAGACATGAGTGGGAGCCTGGTGGTGGGTGCCCCTGGATGCTGGGGGGTGGGGGTGCTGGGAGACATGAGTGGGGGCCTGGTGGAGGGTGCCCTGCACAGCTGGGGGGTGGGGGTGATGGGAGACATGAGTGGGGGCCTGGTGGAGGGTGACCCTGCACTGCTGGGGGTTGGGGGTGGTCAGAGACATGTGTGGGGGCCTGGTGGAGGGTGCCCTGCACTGCTGGGGGGTGGGGGTGGTGGGAGACATGAGTGGGGGCCTGGTGGAGGCTGCCCCTGCACTGCTGGGGGGTGGGGGTGGTGGGAGACATGAGTGGGGGCCTGGTGGAGGGTGCCCCTGGATGCTGGGGGTGGGGGTGGTGGGAGATATGAGTGGGGGCCTGGTGGAGGCTGCCCCTGCACTGCTGGGGGGTGGGGGTGGTGGTAGACATGAGTGGGGGCCTGGTGGAGGGGACCCCTGCACTGCTGGGGGTGGGGGTGGTCGGAGACATGTGTGGGGGCCTGGCGGAGGGTGCCCTGCACTGCTGGGGGGTGGGGGTGGTGGGAGACATGAGTGGGGGCCTGGTGGAGGGTGCCCCTGGATGCTGGGGGGGGGGTGATGGGAGACATGAGTGGGGGCCTGGTGGAGGGTTCCCTGCACTGCTGGGGGGTGGGGGTGATGGGAGAAATGAGTGGGTGCCTGGTGGAGGGTGCCCCTGCACTGCCGGGGGGTGGGGGTGGTGGGAGACATGTGTGGGGGCCTGGTGGAGGGTGCCCTGCACTGCTGGGGGTGGGGGTGGTGGGAGACATGAGTGGGGGCCTGGTGGAGGCTGCCCCTGGATGCTGGGGGGTGGGGGTGGTGGGAGACATGAGTGGGGGCCTGGTGGAGGCTGCCCCTGCACTGCTGGGGGGTGGGGGTGGTGGGAGACATGAGTGGGGGCCTGGTGGAGGGTGCCCCTGCACTGCTGGGGGGCGGGGGTGATGGGAGACATGAGTGGGGGCCTGGTGGAGGGTGCCCCTGCACTGATGGGGGGTGGGGGTGATGGGAGACATGTGTGGGGGCCTGGTGGAGGGTGCCCCGCACTGCTGGGTGGTGGGGGTGGTGGGAGACATGAGTGGGGGCCTGGTGGAGGGTGCCCCTGGATGCAGGGAGGTGGGGGTGGTGGGAGACATGAGTGGGGGCCTGGTGGAGGCTGCCCCTGCACTGCTGGGGGGTGGGGTGATGGGAGACATGAGTGGGGGCCTGGTGGAGGGTGCCCCTGGATGCTGGGGGGTGGGGGTGCTGGGAGACATGAGTGGGGGCCTGGTGGAGGGTGCCCTGCACTGGTGGGGGGTGGGGGTGATGGGAGACATGAGTGGGGTCTGGTGGAGGGTGCCCCTGCGCTGCTGGGGGGTGGGGGTGGTGGGAGATATGTGTGGGGGCCTGGTGGAGGGTGCCCTGCACTGATGGGGGGTGGGGGTGGTGGGAGACATGAGTGGGGGCCTGGTGGAGGGTGCCCCTGGATGCTGGGGGGTGGGGTGGTGGGAGACATGAGTGGGGGCCTGGTGGAGGCTGCCCCTGCACTGCTGGGGGGTGGGGGCACTGCTGGGGGGTGGGGGTGGTGGGAGACATGAGTGGGGGCCCTGCTGGGGGGTGGGGGTGGTGGGAGACATGAGTGGGGGCCTGGTGGAGGGTGCCCCTGCACTGCTGGGGGGTGGGGGTGGTGGGAGACATGAGTGGGGGCCTGGTGGAGGGTGTCTCTGGATGCTGGGGGGTGGGGTGGTGGGAGACATGAGTGGGGGCCTGGTGGAGGCTGCCCCTGCACTGCTGGGGGGTGGGGGTGCAGGGAGACATGAGTTGGACATGAGTGGGGGCCTGGTGGAGGGTGCCCTGCACTGCTGGGGGGTGGGGGTGTTGGTAGACATGAGTGGGGGCCTGGTGGAGGCTGCCCCTGCACTGCTGGGGGGTGGGGGTGATGGGAGACATGTGTGGGGGCCTGGTGGAGGGTGCCCTGCACTGCTGGGGGTGGGGGCGGTGGGAGACATGAGTGGGGGTCTGGTGGAGGGTGCCCCTGGATGCTGGGGTGTAGGGGTGCAGGGAGACATGAGTCGGACATGAGTGGGGGCCTGGTGGAGGGTGCCCCTGCACTGCTGGGGGGTGGGGGTGGTGGGAGACATGAGTGGGGGCCTGGTGGAGGCTGCCCCTGGATGCTGGGGGGTAGGGGTGCAGGGAGACATGAGTTGGACATGAGTGGGGGCCTGGTGGAGGGTGCCCTGCACTGCTGGGGGGTGGGGGTGGTGGTAGACATGAGTGGGGGCCTGGTGGAGGCTGCCCCTGCACTGCTGGGGGGTGGGGGTGGTGGGAGACATGAGTGGGGGCCTGGTGGAGGGTGCCCCTGCACTGCTGGGGGATGGGGGTGATGGGAGACATGTGTGGGGGCCTGGTGGAGGGTGCCCTGCACTGCTGGGGGGTGGGGGTGGTGGGAGACATGAGTGGGGGCCTGGTGGAGGGTGCCCCTGGATGCTGGGGGATGGGGGTGGTGGGAGACATGAGTGGGGGCCTGGTGGAGGCTGCCCCTGCACTGCTGAGGGGTGGGGGTGGTGGGAGACATGAGTGGGGGCCTGGTGGAGGGTGCCCCTGCACTGCTGGGGGGTGGGGGTGATGGAAGACATGAGTGGGGGCCTGGTGGAGGGTGACCCTGCACTGCTGGGGGGTGGGGGTGGTCAGAGACATGTGTGGGGGCCTGGTGGAGGGTGCCCTGCACTGCTGGGGGGTGAGGGTGGTGGGAGACATGAGTGGGGGCCTGGTGGAGGCTGCCCCTGCACTGCTGGGGGGTGGGGGTGGTGGGAGACATGAGTGGGGGCCTGGTGGAGGGTGCCCCTGGATGCTGGGGGTGGGGGTGGTGGGAGACATGAGTGGGGGCCTGGTGGAGGCTGCCCCTGCACTGCTGGGGGGTGGGGGTGGTGGTAGACATGAGTGGGGGCCTGGTGGAGGGGACCCCTGCACTGCTGGGGGTGGGGGTGGTCGGAGACATGTGTGGGGGCCTGGCGGAGGGTGCCCTGCACTGCTGGGGGGTGGGGGTGGTGGGAGACATGAGTGGGGGCCTGGTGGAGGGTGCCCCTTGATGCTGGGGGGTGGGGGTGATGGGAGACATGAGTGGGGGCCTGGTGGAGGGTTCCCTGCACTGCTGGGGGGTGGGGGTGATGGGAGAAATGAGTGGGTGCCTGGTGGAGGGTGCCCCTGCACTGCCAGGGGGTGGGGGTGGTGGGAGACATGTGTGGGGGCCTGGTGGAGGGTGCCCTGCACTGCTGGGGGGTGGGGGTGGTGGGAGACATGAGTGGGGGCCTGGTGGAGGCTGCCCCTGCACTGCTGGGGGTGGGGTGATGGGAGACATGAGTGGGGGCCTGGTGGAGGGTGCCCCTGGATGCTGGGGGGTGGGGGTGCTGTGAGACATGAGTGGGGGCCTGGTGGAGGGTGCCCTGCACTGCTGGGGGGTGGGGGTGATGGGAGACATGAGTGGGGCCTGGTGGAGGGTGCCCCTGCGCTGCTGGGGGGTGGGGGTGGTGGGAGACATGAGTGGGGGCCTGGTGGAGGGTGCCCCTGCACTGCTGGGGGGTGGGGGTGATGGGAGACAATGGGAGATATGTGTGGGGGCCTAGTGGAGGGTGCCCTGCACTGATGGGGGGTGGGGGTGGTGGGAGACATGAGTGGGGGCCTGGTGGAGGGTGCCCCTGGATGCTGGGGGGTGGGGTGGTGGGAGACATGAGTGGGGGCCTGGTGGAGGCTGCCCCTGCACTGCTGGGGGGTGGGGGCACTGCTGGGGGGTGGGGGTGGTGGGAGACATGAGTGGGGGCACTGCTGGGGGGTGGGGGTGGTGGGAGACATGAGTGGGGGCCTGGTGGAGGGTGCCCCTGCACTGCTGGGGGGTGGGGGTGGTGGGAGACATGAGTGGGGGCCTGGTGGAGGGTGTCTCTGGATGCTGGGGGGTGGGGGTGGTGGGAGACATGAGTGGGGGCCTGGTGGAGGCTGCCCCTGCACTGCTGGGGGGTGGGGGTGCAGGGAGACATGGGTGGGGGCCTGGTGGAGGCTGCCCCTGGATGCTGGGGGGGTGGGGGTGCAGGGAGACATGAGTTGGACAAGAGTGGGGGCCTGGTGGAGGGTGCCCTGCACTGCTGGGGGGTGGGGGTGGTGGTAGACATGAGTGGGGGCCTGGTGGAGGCTGCCCCTGCACTGCTGGGGGGTGGGGGTGTTGGGAGACATGAGTGGGGGCATGGTGGAGGGTGCCCCTGCACTGCTGGGGAGTGGGGGTGGTGGGAGACATGAGTGGGGGCCTGGTGGGGGGTGCCCCTGCACTGCTGGGGGGTGGGGGTGATGGGAGACATGTGTGGGGGCCTGGTGGAGGGTGCCCTGCACTGCTGGGGGTGGGGGCGGTGGGAGACATGAGTGGGGGCCTGGTGGAGGGTGCCCCTGGATGCTGGGGTGTAGGGGTGCAGGGAGACATGAGTTGGACATGAGTGGGGGCCTGGTGGAGGGTGCCCCTGCACTGCTGGGGGGTGGGGGTGAGGGGAGACATGTGGGGGGGCCTGGTGGAGGGTGCCCTGCACTGCTGGGGGGTGGGGGTGGTGGGAGACATGCGTGGGGGCCTGGTGGAGGGTGCCCCTGGATGCTGGGGGGTGGGGGTGGTGGGAGACATGAGTGGGGGCCTGGTGGGGGGTGCCCCTGCACTGCTGGAGTGTGGGGGTGATGGGAGACATGAGTGGGGGCCTGGTGGAGGCTGCCCCTGCACTGCTGGGGGGTGGGGGTGGTGGGAGACATGAGTGGGGGCCTGGTGGAGGGTGCCCCTGCACTGCTGGGGGGCGGGGGTGATGGGAGACATGAGTGGGGGCCTGGTGGAGGGTGCCCCTGCACTGCTGGGGGGTAGGGGTGATGGGTGACATGTGTGGGGGCCTGGTGGAGGGTGCCCTGCACTGCTGGGGGGTGGGGGTGGTGGGAGACATAAGTGGGGGCCTGGTGGAGGGTGCCCCTGGATGCTGGGCGGTGGTGGGAGACATGAGTGGGGGCCTGGTGGAGGCTGCCCCTGCACTGCTGGGGGGTGGGGTGATGGGAGACATGAGTGGGGGCCTGGTGGAGGGTGCCCTGCACTGCTGGGGGGTGGGGGAGATGGGAGACATGAGTGGGGGCCTGGTGGAGGGTGACCCTGCACTGCTGGGGGGTGGGGGTGGTCAGAGACATGTGTGGGGGCCTGGTGGAGGGTGCCCTGCACTGCTGGGGGGTGGGGGTGGTGGGAGACATGAGTGGGGGCCTGGTGGAGGCTGCCCCTGCACTGCTGGGGAGTGGGGTGATGGGAGACATGAGTGGGGGCCTGGTGGAGGGTGCCCTGCACTGTTGGGGGGTGGGGGTGATGGGAGACATGAGTGGGGGCCTGGTGGAGGGTGCCCCTGCACTGCTGGGTGGTGGGGGTGGTGGGAGACATGAGTGGGGGCCTGGTGGAGGGTGCCCCTGCACTGCTGGGGGGTGGGGGTGATGGGAGACAATGGGAGACATGTGTGGGGGCCTGGTGGAGGGTGCCCTGCACTGCTGGGGGGTGGGGGTGGTGGGAGACATGAGTGGGGGCCTGGTGGAGGGCGCCCCTGGATGCTGGGGGGTGGGGGTGGTGGGAGACATGAGTGGGGGCCTGGTGGAGGGTGCCCTGCACTGCTGGGGTGGGGGTGGTGGTAGACATGAGTGGGGGCCTGGTGGAGGCTGCCCCTGCACTGCTGGGGGGTGGGGGTGGTGGTAGACATGAGTGGGGGCCTGGTGGAGGCTGCCCCTGCACTGCTGGGGGGTGGGGGTGATGGGAGACATGAGTGGGGGCCTGGTGGTGGGTGCCCCTGGATGCTGGGGGGTGGGGGTGCTGGGAGACATGAGTGGGGGCCTGGTGGAGGGTGCCCTGCACTGCTGGGGGGTGGGGGAGATGGGAGACATGAGTGGGGGCCTGGTGGAGGGTGACCCTGCACTGCTGGGGGGTGGGGGTGGTCAGAGACATGTGTGGGGGCCTGGTGGAGGGTGCCCTGCACTGCTGGGGGGTGGGGGTGGTGGGAGTCATGAGTGGGGGCCTGGTGGAGGGTGCCCCTGTATGCTGGGGGGTGGGGGTGATGGGAAACATGAGTGGGGGCCTGGTGGAGGGTTCCCTGACCTGCTGGGGGGTGGGGGTGATGGGAGGCATGAGTGGGGGCCTGGTGGAGGGTTCCCTGCACTGCTGGGGGGTGGGGGTGATGGGAAACATGAGTGGGGCCTGGTGGAGGGTTCCCTGCACTGCTGGGGGGTGGGGGTGATGGGAGACATGAGTGGGTGCCTGGTGGAGGTTGCCCCTGGATGCTGGGGGGTGGGGGTGGTGGGAGACATGAGTGGGGGCCTGGTGGAGGCTGCCCCTGCACTGCTGGGGGGTGGGGGGAGACATGAGCGGGGGCCTGGTGGAGGGTGCCCCTGCACTGCTGGGGGGCGGGGTGATGAGAGACATGAGTGGGGGCCTGGTGGAGGGTGCCCCTGCACTGCTGGGGGGTGGGGGTGATGGGAGACATGTGTGGGGGCCTGGTGGAGCATGCCCTGCAATGCTGGGGGGTGGGGTGATGGGAGACATGAGTGGGGGCCTGGTGGAGGGTGCCCTGCACTGCTGGGGGGTGGGGGTGATGGGAGACATGAGTGGGGGCCTGGTGGAGGGTGCCCCTGCACTGCTGGGGGGTGGGGGTGGTGGGAGACATGAGTGGGGGCCTGGTGGAGGGTGCCCCTGCACTGCTGGGGGGTGGGGGTGATGGGAGTCAATGGGAGACATGTGTGGGGGCCTGGTGGAGGGTGCCCTGCACTGCTGGGGGGTGGGGGTGGTGGGAGACATGAGTGGGGGCCTGGTGGAGGGTGCCCCTGGATGCTGGGGGTGGGGGTGGTGGGAGACATGAGTGGGGGCCTGGTGGAGGCTGCCCCTGCACTGCTGGGGGGTGGGAGGGGACTGCTGGGGGGTGGGGGTGGTGGGAGACATGAGTGGGGGCACTGCTGGGGGGTGGGGGTGGTGGGAGACATGAGTGGGGGCCTGGTGGAGGGTGCCCCTGCACTGCTGGGGTGTGGGGGTGATGGGAGACATGTGTGGGGGCCTGGTGGAGGGTGCCCTGCACTGCTGGGGGGTGGGGGTGGTGGGAGACATGAGTGGGGGCCTGGTGGAGGGTGCCCCTGGATGCTGGGGGTGGGGGTGGTGGGAGACATGAGTGGGGGCCTGGTGGAGGCTGCCCCTGCACTGCTGGGGGGTGGGAGGGGACTGCTGGGGGGTGGGGGTGGTGGGAGACATGAGTGGGGGCACTGCTGGGGGGTGGGGGTGGTGGGAGACATGAGTGGGGGCCTGGTGGAGGGTGCCCTGCACTGCTGGGGGGTGGGGGTGGTGGGAGACATGAGTGGGGGCCTGGTGGAGGGTGTCCCTGGATGCTGGGGGGTGGGGGTGGTGGGAGACATGAGTGGGGGGCTGGTGGAGGCTGCCCCTGCACTGCTGGGGGTGGGGGTGCAGGGAGACATGAGTGGGGGCCTGGTGGAGGCTGCCCCTGGATGCTGGGGGGGTGGGGGTGCAGGGAGACATGAGTTGGACATGAGTGGGGGCCTGGTGGAGGGTGCCCTGCACTGCTGGGGGTGGGGGTGGGGGTGGTGGTAGAGATGAGTGGGGGCCTGGTGGCAGGGGCGCCGCCAAGGGGTGGCCAGGGGGGGGCACGGCCACCCTTATAAAAATGCTGGCCCCCCTATCGGCCACCCCAGCGAAAAAGCAAGCAAAAACATTATTATTTTTTATTTTTGCACTGAACTGTGTAGTCTAGCGACCTGCTCCCACTTGGAGATCAATATGTGAGCCTGATGCACAAAGCGTTTTTCAATGAGATATTCCCATTGCAAAACGCACTGTGACCCATCCCATCTGCTTAACGTATTTCACACATGCAGCGTACGCCTTTGGGCTAAAGGCATATACTGGCTGGACCAGCGCAAAGCGTTACTCTGTTAAAGTAAGAAATCTGCTTAGTGCAATGCAATGACCAGCATAAATCCGACCTGATGAAGACACGGCAACTTTTGAAAGATGAGGGATGTTCGGGCAGTGTTATGTGGTATTTGACAGTCTCTGCTTCAGTGCATTTTTCAGAAATGTACCTTTCCCATGCAAGAGATGTGCAGAGTGCGCGGTTTAAAATGACCCTGCGCCGCCTTCAACGCAAGTGATGTATATGTTCCAAATAGTGCAGCCACATGTGATCATTTGCATCAAGCGTACAGGTAACACAGTAAGCAGGTACTTCCCTATACTCCAGGCCGTATCCTTCCGGATGTCCATCGCTATGTGCAGACAATCAAGTAAAATTTGTTTTATTTTGGCGTGCTGTGCCCGAATTGTGGGGGACAAAAGTGACGAGCGGGTGCTTACTATTCATACATACATTTTCTGATCTGCAGACCTGTCCGTAAACATCAAACTTACTTTTAGAAGCATAATTTAGGCTATCCTCAAAACTGGACGGGTGTAGTAAATGGTGCCACTTGCACCATAACATTCTTTTTGGGGAGTGTTCCCTGTAATAACGTGTAACATGTCCAGTGCTCGGATTACATATAGACTAAGTGGCTGCTATGGCATGTTATTTAATTGTCCTGTTATGCTATGATATTGAGTCTTTCATTTCACACCATCAGCCATTTTCACACTTTCTAGGAGCTTCAGAATCTGTAAGTAATAGGGTAGGGGACTAATGCGGCAGAAGAGGGATCAGGCCAAGATTGCTTTGTTACAAAATTGATGAGTGCAGATCTTAAAAGATATGGCTCTGTACGGTGACCGTTTTAGATATTTTGTCAGCTGTGTGCAGCACTGGTTATGGGCGTTTCGGGGAGCTAAGGTACCTGTTTGTATGATTGACAGAAAATTGAAGCGTTTTGCTTCTTGTTTTTGCCACCAACTCACCAGAGAGCCAAAAACCAAAGGAGGGATGGACCAAAGGTGCACCTAGAAGTGAACCAAGGACCAGAGGAGAGTTCACCAGACCAACCAAGGACCAGAGGGGCAACTGACCAGAGAGGTTCACTTTTACCTTCGTTTTACTTCATTCTATTTTAAATTTTAGCTGTACGATGAAACTATTGAAATGGAGTACAATTAGGAAGAACAGGACTTGTGAGGGGGGACACTTGAGGGCATTTTATTTACCAGCCCACTGACTGCCCATGGCCATGCTAATTCCTGAGGCCAATCCCACCCACTACCTGAAGAATAAGAGTATTCCTAAGAAAGTCTCACCTTTGAACTGCCTGGGTTTGTTTGATGCACACTGGCAGGTGGTGACTTTACCTGGTATGTGTTCTCAATGAAACAAAAAATAGTAAAGGAACGATGTGTTGCTCAAACTTACAGGTAACATTCTGAAAACTAAATTGGGGATAGCAGAAGAGCTGCCATTTCAGAAACTGAAAATAAGCCTTTAGGTAGACCCTCATCTTACCATCAACCTGACTTCCCTAAGATGCTTTTGTGGAGACCAATGCGTAAAATGTACCACTGGGTGCATTCCCATCGTAAATGCATTCCAATGGAAAGATACATCTAGTATTCTATTCCTACATAAGTCAAACCCTGCTGAGTGCACCATATTCGATAGGCATGTTGGCAATTAAAAACTTGTGAGTGAGAATTTAGAGGATTCTCTGGCTATGATATGATATTTTATTTGTATTGCGCTCATACACAAGTGTTTCAGAGCGCGACAAGGCAAGGGAGGGGAACAAGGGAAGGCAAGGGAGGGGAACAAGGGAAGACAAAACAACGATCTTACTTGGCCTAGTGACATTTAGAATGTGCAAGTGCAGGGGGGACGGAAGGGGGAAAAGTGTAAGGGAGAGGGGAAGCGGGGAAGTGCAAGGGAGAGGGGAAAAGTGGAAAGTGCTGAGCAAGAGGTACAACAATACAAAAGGTAGTGCAGCCAGCAAGGTGGCAAGCTCAGGTTTTGGGCGCAGATAAGGGGTGCCTGGTAAATTCAGGTAAGGGGACTGTAAGGTAACAGATACAGACCCAAGTGCAGGTGTTGCCAGGGGCAGTGCGCGTGAGTGGCTGGGTGGGCATGGACCTGGGCCCGAAAGCAGTGGGAAAACCAGGTGCTTTGTGCCAAAGCAGACAGATCAGCAGGGGAGAGGGGGGCGAAGGTAGAAGCAAAGAGGAAGGTCTTGAGGTGCTTCCGGAACCAGAGATGGTTCTCCTCAAGTTTCAGAGTGGCAGGGAGGCTGTTCCAGAGGAAGGCCCCTGCTGAGGAAAGAGATCTGCCACACACTCGTTGCTTGGCAAAGCGACAGACGCTGAGGGAGTTGGAGGTGGAGGAGAGAAGAGCTCGAGTGGGAAGGTATTTACGGAAGGAAAGTTGAAGGTATTTTGGACCTAGGCCCAAGAAATTCAGTTATTTGTTTGTTTTGGTGTGCCACCCCAAAATTTCCTGTGGCCTCATCAGGCCACCCCTATAAATGATTACTGGCGGCGCCACTGCCTGGTGGAGGCTGCCCCTGCACTGCTGGGGGGTGGGGGTGGTGGGAGACATGAGTGGGGGCCTGGCGGTGGGTGCCCCTGCATTGCTGGGGAGTGGGGGTGGTGGGAGACATGAGTGGGGGCCTAGTGGGGGGTGCCCCTGCACTGCTGGGGGATGGGGGTGATGGGAGACATGTGTGGGGGCCTGGTGGCGGGTGCCCTGCACTGTTGGGGGTGGGGGTGGTGGGAGACATGAGTGGGGGCCTGGTGGAGGGTGCCCCTGGATGCTGGGGTGTAGGGAGACATGAGTTGGACATGAGTGGGGGCCTGGTGGAGGGTGCCCCTGCACTGCTGGAGGGTGGGGGTGGTGGGAGACATGAGTGGGGGCCTGGTGGAGGGTGCCCCTGGATGCTGGGGGGTGGGGGTGGTGGGAGACATGAGTGGGGGCCTGGTGGAGGCTGCCCCTGGATGCTGGGGGGTAGGGGTGCAGGGAGACATGAGTTGGACATGAGTGGGGGCCTGGTGGAGGGTGCCCTGCACTGCTGGGGGGTGGGGGTGGTGGGAGACATGAGTGGGGGCCTGGTGGAGGGTGCCCCTGCACTGCTGGGGGGTGGGGGTGGTGGGAGACATGAGTGGGGGCCTGGTGGAGGGTGCCCCTGCACTGCTGGGGGGCGGGGGTGATGGGAGACATGAGTGGGGGCCTGGTGGAGGGTACCCCTGCACTGCTGGGGGGTGGGGGTGATGGGAGACATGTGTGGGGGCCTGGTGGAGGGTTCCCTGCACTGCTGGGGGGTGGGGGTGGTGGTAGACATGAGTGGGGGCCTGGTGGAGGCTGCCCCTGCACTGTTGGGGGTGGGGGTGGTGGTAGACATGAGTGGGGGCCTGGTGGAGGGTGCCCCTGGATGCTGGGGGGTCGGGGTGGTGGGAGACATGAGTGGGGGCTTGGTGGAGGGTGCCCTGCACTGCTGGGGGGTGGGGGTGGTGGTAGACATGAGTGGGGGCCTGGTGGAGGCTGCCCCTGCCCTGCTGGGGGGTGGGGGTGGTGGGAGACATGAGTGGGGGCCTGGTGGAGGGTGCCCCTGGATGCAGGGGGGTGGGGGTGGTGGGAGACATGAGTGGGGGCCTGGTGGAGGCTGCCCCTGCACTGCTGGGGGGTGGGGGTGGTGGGAGACATGAGTGGGGGCCTGGTGGAGGCTGCCCCTGGATGCTGGGGGGTGGGGGTGGTGGGAGACATGAGTGGGGGCCTGGTGGAGGGTGCCCTGCACTGCTGGGGGGTGGGGTGGTGGTAAACATGAGTGGGGGCCTGGTGTAGGCTGCCCCTGCACTGTTGGGGGGTGGGGGTGGTGGTAGACATGAGTGGGGGCCTGGTGGAGGCTGCCCCTGCACTGCTGGGGGGTGGGGGTGATGGGAGACATGAGTGGGGGCCTGGTGGAGGGTGCCCCTGGATGCTGGGGGGTGGGGGTGCTGGGAGACATGAGTGGGGGCCTGGTGGAGGGTGCCCTGCACTGCTGGGGGGTGGGGGTGATGGGAGACATGAGTGGGGGCCTCGTGGAGGGTGCCCCTGCACTGCTGGGGGGTGGGGGTGGTCGGAGACATGTGTGGGGGCCTGGTGGAGGGTGCCCCTGCACTGCTGGGGGGTGGGGGTGATGGGAGACATGTGTGGGGGCCTGGTGGAGCATGCCCTGCAATGCTGGGGGGTGGGGGTGGTGGGAGACATGAGTGGGGGCCTGGTGGAGGGTGCCCCTGGATGCTGGGGGGTGGGGGTGGTGGGAGACATGAGTGGGGGCCTGGTGGAGGCTGCCCCTGCACTGCTGGGGGGTGGGGTGATGGGAGACATGAGTGGAGGCCTGGTGGAGGGTGCCCCTGGATGCTGGGGGGTGGGGGTGCTGGGAGACATGAGTGGGGGCCTGGTGGAGGGTGCCCTGCACTGCTGGGGGGTGGGGGTGATGGGAGACATGAGTGGGGGCCTGGTGGAGGGTGCCCCTGCACTGCTGGGGGGTGGGGGTGGTGGGAGACATGAGTGGGGGCCTGGTGGAGGGTGCCTCTGCACTGCTGGGGGGTGGGGGTGATGGGAGTCAATGGGAGACATGTGTGGGGGCCTGGTGGAGGGTGCCCTGCACTGCTGGGGGGTGGGGGTGGTGGGAGACATGAGTGGGGGCCTGGTGGAGGGTGCCCCTGGATGCTGGGGGTGGGGGTGGTGGGAGACATGAGTGGGGGCCTGGTGGAGGCTGCCCCTGCACTGCTGGGGGGTGGGAGGGGACTGCTGGGGGGTGGGGGTGGTGGGAGACATGAGTGGGGGCACTGCTGGGAGGTGGGGGTGGTGGGAGACATGAGTGGGGGCCTGGTGGAGGGTGCCCCTGCACTGCTGGGGTGTGGGGGTGATGGGAGACATGTGTGGGGGCCTGGTGGAGGGTGCCCTGCACTGCTGGGGGGTGGGGGTGGTGGGAGACATGAGTGGGGGCCTGGTGGAGGGTGTCCCTGGATGCTGGGGGGTGGGGGTGGTGGGAGACATGAGTGGGGGCCTGGTGGAGGCTGCCCCTGCACTGCTGGGGAGTGGGGGTGCAGGGAGACATGAGTGGGGGCCTGGTGGAGGCTGCCCCTGGATGCTGGGGGGGTGTGGGTGGAGGGAGACATTAGTTGGACATGAGTGGGGGCCTGGTGGAGGGTGCCCTGCACTGCTGGGGGTGGGGGTGGTGGTAGACATGAGTGGGGGCCTGGTGGCAGGGGCGCCGCCAAGGGGTGGCCAGGGGGGGGGCACGGCCACCCTTATAAAAATGCTGGCCCCCCTATCGGCCACCCCAGCGAAAAATCAAGCAAAAACATTATTATTTTTTTTTTTTTTGCACTGAACTGTGTAGTCTAGCGACCTGCTCCCACTTGGAGATCAATATGTGAGCCTGATGCACAAAGCGTTTTTCAATGAGATATTCCCATTGCAAAACACACTGTGACCCATCCCATCTGCTTAACGTATTTCACACATGCGGCGTACGCCTTTGGGCTAAAGGCATATACTGGCTGGACCAGCGCAAAGCGTTACTCTGTTAAAGTAAGAAATCTGCTTAGTGCAATGCAATGACCAGCATAAATCCGACCTGATGAAGACACGGCAACTTTTGAAAGATGAGGGATGTTCGGGCAGTGTTATGTGGTATTTGACAGTCTCTGCTTCAGTGCATTTTTCAGAAATGTACCTTTCCCATGCAAGAGATGTGCAGAGTGCGCGGTTTAAAATGACCCTGCGCCGCATTCAACGCAAGCGATGTATATGTTCCAAATAGTGCAGCCACATGTGATCATTTGCATAAAGCGTACAGGTAACACAGTAAGCAGGTACTTCCCTATACTCGAGGCCGTATCCTTCAGGATGTCCATCGCTATGTGCAGACAATCAAGTAAAATTTGTTTTATTTTGGCGTGCTGTGCCCGAATTGTGGGGGACAAAAGTGACGAGCGGGTGCTTACTATTCATACATACATTTTCTGATCTGCAGACCTGTCCGTAAACATCAAACTTACTTTTAGAAGCATAATTTAGGCTATCCTCAAAAACGGACAGGTGTAGTAAATGGTGCCACTTGCACCATAACATTCTTTTTGGGGAGTGTTCCCTGTAATAACGTGTAACATGTCCAGTGCTCGGATTACATATAGACTAAGTGGCTGCTATGGCATGTTATTTAATTGTCCTGTTATGCTATGATATTGAGTCTTTCATTTCACACCATCAGCCATTTTCACACTTTCTAGGAGCTTCAGAATCTGTAAGTAATAGGGTAGGGGGCTAATGCGGCAGAAGAGGGATCAGGCCAAGATTCCTTTGTTACAAAATTGATGAGTGCAGATCTTAAAAGATATGGCTCTGTACGGTGACCGTTTTAGATATTTTGTCAGCTGTGTGCAGCACTGGTTATGTGCGTTTCGGGGAGCTAAGGTACCTGTTTGTATGATTGACAGAAAATTGAAGCGTTTTGCTTCTTGTTTTTGCCACCAACTCACCAGAGAGCCAAAAACCAAAGGAGGGATGGACCAAAGGTGCACCTAGAAGTGAACCAAGGACCAGAGGAGAGTTCACCAGACCAACCAAGGACCAGAGGGGCAACTGACCAGAGAGGTTCACTTTTACCTTCGTTTTACTTCATTCTATTTTAAATTTTAGCTGTACGATGAAACTATTGAAATGGAGTACAATTAGGAAGAACAGGACTTGTGAGGGGGGACACTTGAGGGCATTTTATTTACCAGCCCACTGACTGCCCATGGCCATGCTAATTCCTGAGGCCAATCCCACCCACTACCTGAAGAATAAGAGTATTCCTAAGAAAGTCTCACCTTTGAACTGCCTGGGTTTGTTTTATGCACACTGGCAGGTGGTGACTTTACCTGGTATGTGTTCTCAATGAAACAAAAAATAGTAAAGGAAAGATGTGTTGCTCAAACTTACAGGTAACATTCTGAAAACTAAATTGGGGATGGCAGAAGAGCTGCCATTTCAGAAACTGAAAATAAGCCTTTAGGTAGACCCTCATCTTACCATCAACCTGACTTCCCTAAGATGCTTTTGTGGAGACCAATGCGTAAAATGTACCACTGGGTGCATTCCCATCGTAAATGCATTCCAATGGAAAGATACATCTAGTATTCTATTCCTACATAAGTCAAACCCTGCTGAGTGCACCATATTCGATAGACATGTTGGCAATTAAAAACTTATGAGTGAGAATTTAGAGGATTCTCTGGCTATGATATGATATTTTATTTGTATTGCGCTCATACACAAGTGTTTCAGAGCGCGACAAGGCAAGGGAGGGGAACAAGGGAAGGCAAGGGAGGGGAACAAGGGAAGACAAAACAACGATCTTACTTGGCCTAGTGACATTTAGAATGTGCAAGTGCAGGGGGGACGGAAGGGGGAAAAGTGTAAGGGAGAGGGGAAGCGGGGAAGTGCAAGGGAGAGGGGAAAAATGGAAAGTGCTGAGCAAGAGGTACAACAATACAAAAGGTAGTGCAGCCAGCAAGGTGGCAAGCTCAGGTTTTGGGCGCAGATAAGGGGTGCCTGGTAAATTCAGGAAAGGGGACTGTAGGGTAACAGATACAGACCCAAGTGTAGGTGTTGCCAGGGGCAGTGCGCGTGAGTGGCTGGGTGGGCATGGACCTGGGCCCGAAAGCAGTGGGAAAACCAGGTGCTTTGTGCCAAAGCAGACAGATCAGCAGGGGAGAGGGGGGGCGAAGGTAGAAGCAAAGAGGAAGGTCTTGAGGTGCTTCCGGAACCAGAGATGGTTCTCCTCAAGTTTCAGAGTGGCAGGGAGGCTGTTCCAGAGGAAGGCCCCTGCTGAGGAAAGAGATCTGCCACACACTCGTTGCTTGGCAAAGCGACAGACGCTGAGGGAGTTGGAGGTGGAGGAGAGAAGAGCTCGAGTGGGAAGGTATTTACGGAAGGAAAGTTGAAGGTATTTTGGACCTAGGCCCAAGAAATTCAGTTATTTGTTTGTTTTGGTGTGCCACCCCAAAATTTCCTGTGGCCTCATCAGGCCACCCCTATAAATGATTACTGGCGGCGCCACTGCCTGGTGGAGGCTGCCCCTGCACTGCTGGGGGTGGGGGTGGTGGGAGACATGAGTGGGGGCCTGGCGGAGGGTGCCCCTGCATTGCTGCGGAGTGGGGGTGGTGGGAGACATGAGTGGGGGCCTAGTGGGGGGTGCCCCTGCACTGCTGGGGGGTGGGGGTGATAGGAGACATGTGTGGGGGCCTGGTGGAGGGTGCCCTTCACTGTAGGGGGTGGGGGTGGTGGGAGACATGAGTGGGGGCCTGGTGGAGGGTGCCCCTGGATGCTGGGGTGTAGGGGTGTAGGGAGACATGAGTTGGACATGAGTGGGGGCATGGTGGAGGGTGCCCCTGCACTGCTGGAGGGTGGGGGTGGTGGGAGACATGAGTGGGGGCCTGGTGGAGGGTGCCCCTGGATGCTGGGGGGTGGGGGTGGTGGGAGACATGAGTGGGGGCCTGGTGGAGGCTGCCCCTGGATGCTGGGGGGTAGGGGTGCAGGGAGACATGAGTTGGACATGAGTGGGGGCCTTCTGGAGGGTGCCCTGCACTGCTGGGGGGTGGGGGTGGTGGGAGACATGAGTGGTGGCCTGGTGGAGGGTGCCCCTGCACTGCTGGGGGGTGGGGGTGGTGGGAGACATGAGTGGGGGCCTGGTGGAGGGTGCCCCTGCACTGCTGGGGGGCGGGGGTGATGGGAGACATGAGTGGGGGCCTGGTGGAGGGTGCCCCTGCACTGCTGGGGGGTGGGGGTGATGGGAGACATGTGTGGGGGCCTGGTGGAGGGTTCCCTGCACTGCTGGGGGGTGGGGGTGGTGGTAGACATGAGTGGGGGCCTGGTGGAGGCTGCCCCTGCACTGTTGGGGGTGGGGGTGGTGGTAGACATGTGTGGGGGCCTGTTGGAGGTTGCCCTGGATGCTGGGGGGTGGGGGTGGTGGGAGACATGAGTGGGGGCTTGGTGGAGGGTGCCCTGCACTGCTGGGGGGTGGGGGTGGTGGTAGACATGAGTGGGGCCTGGTGGAGCCTGCCCCTGCCCTGCTGGGGGGTGGGGGTGGTGGGAGACATGAGTGGGGGCCTGGTGGAGGGTGCCCCTGGATGCAGGGGGGTGGGGGTGGTGGGAGACATGAGTGGGGGCCTGGTGGAGGCTGCCCCTGCACTGCTGGGGGGTGGGGGTGGTGGGAGACATGAGTGGGAGCCTGGTGGAGGCTGCCCCTGGATGCTGGGGGGTGGGGGTGGAGGGAGACATGAGTGGGGGCCTGGTGGAGGGTGCCCTGCACTGCTGGGGGGTGGGGGTGGTGGTAAACATGAGTGGGGGCCTGGTGTAGGCTGCCCCTGCACTGTTGGGGGGTGGGGGTGGTGGTAGACATGAGTGGGGGCCTGGTGGAGGCTGCCCCTGCACTGCTGGGGGGTGGGGGTGATGGGGGACATGAGTGGGGGCCTGGTGGAGGGTGCCCCTGGATGCTGGGGGATGGGGGTGCTGGGAGACATGAGTGGGGGCCTGGTGGAGGGTGCCCTGCACTGCTGGGGGGTGGGAGTGATGGGAGACATGAGTGGGGGTCTCGTGGAGGGTGCCCCTGCACTGCTGGGCGGTGATGGTGGTCAGAGACATGTGTGGGGGCCTGGTGGAGGGTGCCCTGCACTGCTGGGGGGTGGGGGTGGTGGGAGACATGAATGGGGGCCTGGTGGAGGGTGCCCCTGCACTGCTGGGGTGTGGGGGTGATGGGAGACATGTGTGGGGGCCTGGTGGAGGGTGCCCCTGCACTGCTGGGGGGTGGGGGTGGTGGGAGACATGAGTGGGGGCCTGGTGGAGGGTGCCCCTGCACTGCTGGGGTGTGGGGGTGATGGGAGACATGTGTGGGGGCCTGGTGGAGGGTGCCCTGCACTGCTGGGGGGGTGGTGGTGGTGGGAGACATGAGTGGGGGCCTGGTGGAGGGTGCCCCTGGATGCTGGGGGGTGGGGGGGGTGGGAGACATGATTGGGGGACTGGTGGAGGCTGCCCCTGCACTGCTGGGGGGTGGGGGTGCAGGGAGACATGAGTGGGGGCCAGGTGGAGGCTGCCCCTGGATGCTGGGGGGTAGGGGTGCAGGGAGACATGAGTTGGACATGAGTGGGGGCCTGGTGGAGGGTGCCCTGCACTGCTGGGGGGTGGGGGTGGTGGGAGACATGAGTGGGGGCCTGGTGGAGGGTGCCCCTGGATGCTGGGGGTGGGGGTGGTGGTAGACATGAGTGGGGGCCTGGTGGAGGCTGCCCCAGCACTGCTGGGGGGTGGGGGTGGTGGGAGACATGAGTGGGGGCCTGGTGGAGGGTGCCCCTGCACTGCTGGGGGGCGGGGGTGATGGGAGACAATGGGAGACATGTGTGGGGGCCTGGTGGAGGGTTCCCTGCACTGCTGGGGGGTGGGGGTGGTGGGAGACATGAGTGGGGGCCTGGTGGAGGGTGCCCCTGGATGCTGGGGGGTGGGGGGTGGTGGGAGACATGAGTGGGGGCCTGGTGGAGGGTGCCCCTGCACTGCTGGGGGGCGGGGGTGATGGGAGACATGAGTGGGGGCCTGGTGGAGGGTGCCCCTGCACTGCTGGGGGGTGGGGGTGATGGGAGACATGTGTGGGGGCCTGGTGGAGGGTGCCCTGCAATGCTGGGGGGTGGGGGTGGTGGGAGACATGAGTGGGGGCCTGGTGGAGGGTGCCCCTGGATGCTGGGGGGTGGGGGTGGTGGAAGACATGAGTGGGGGCCTGGTGGAGGCTGCCCCTGCACTGCTGGGGGGTGGGGTGATGGGGGACATGAGTGGGGGCCTGGTGGAGGGTGCCCTGCACTGCTGGGGGGTGGGGGTGATGGGAGACATGAGTGGGGGCCTGGTGGAGGATGCCCCTGAATTGCTGGGGGGTGGGGGTGGTTGGAGACATGAGTGGGGGCCTGGTGGAGGGTGCCCCTGGATGCTGGGGGGTGGGGGTGGTGGGAGACATGAGCGGGGGCCTGGTGGAGGCTGCCCCTGCACTGCTGGGGGGTGGGGGGACTGCTGCGGGGTGGGGGTGGTGGGAGACATGAGTGGGGGCACTGCTGGGGGGTGCGGGTGGTGGGAGACATGAGTGGGGGCCTGGTGGAGGGTGCCCCTGCACTGCTGGGGTGTGGGGTGATGGGAGACATGTGTGGGGGCCTGGTGGAGGGTGCCCTGCACTGCTGGGGGGTGGGGGTGGTGGGAGACATGAGTGGGGGCCTGGTGGAGGGTATCCCTGGATGCTGGGGGGTGGGGGTGGTGGGAGACATGAGTGTGGGCCTGGTGGAGGCTGCCCCTGCACTGCTGGGGGGTGGGGGTGCAGGGAGACATGAGTGGGGGCCTGGTGGAGGCTGCCCCTGGATGCTGGGGGGGTGGGGGTGCAGGGAGACATGAGTTGGACATGAGTGGGGGCCTGGTGGAGGGTGCCCTGCACTGCTGGGGGGTGCAGGTGGTGGTAGACATGAGTGGGGGCCTGGTGGAGGCTGCCCCTGCACTGCTGGGGGGTGGGGGTGGTGGGAGACATGAGTGGGGGCCTGGTGGAGGGTGCCCCTGCATTGCTGGGGAGTGGGGGTGGTGGGAGACATGAGTGGGGGCCTAGTGGGGGGTGCCCCTGCACTGCTGGGGCGTGGGGGTGATGGGAGACATGTGTGGGGGCATGGTGGAGGGTGCCCTGCACTGCTGGGGGTGGGGGTGGTGGGAGACATGAGTGGGAGCCTGGTGGAGGGTGCCCCTGGATGCTGGGGTGAAGGGGTGTAGGGAGAAATGAGTTGGACATGAGTGGGGGCCTGGTGGAGGGTGCCCCTGCACTGCTGGAGGGTGGGGGTGATGGGAGACATGAGTGGGGGCCTGGTGGAGGGTGCCCCTGGATGCTGGGGGGTGGGGGTGGTGGGAGACATGAGTGGGGGCCTGGTGGAGGCTGCCCCTGCACTGCTGGGGGGGGGGGTGCAGGGAGACATGAGTGGGGGCCTGGTGGAGGCTGCCCCTGGATGCTGGGGGGTAGGGGTGCAGGGAGACATGAGTTGGACATGAGTGGGAGCCTGGTGGAGGGTGCCCTGCACTGCTGGGGGGTGGGGGTGGTGGTAGACATAAGTGGGGGCCTGGTGGAGGCTGCCCTTGCACTGCTGGGGGGTGGGGGTGGTGGGAGACATGAGTGGGGGCCTGGTGGAGGGTGCCCCTGCACTGCTGGGGGGCGGGGGTAACGGGAGACATGAGTGGGGGCCTGGTGGAGGGTGCCCCTGCACTGCTGGGGGGTGGGGGTGATGGGAGACATGTGTGGGGGCCTGGTGGAGGGTTCCCTGCACTGCTGGGGGTGGGGGTGGTGGGAGACATGAGTGGGGGCCTGGTGGAGGGTGCCCCTGGATGCTGGGGGGTGGGGGTGGTGGGAGACATGAGTGGGGGCCTGGTGGAGGCTGCCCCTGCACTGCTGGGGGGTGGGGTGATGGGAGACATGAGTGGGGGCCTGGTGGAGGCTGCCCCTGGATGCTGGGGGGTAGGGGTGCAGGGATACATGAGTTGGACATGAGTGGGGGCCTGGTGGAGGGTGCCCTGCCCTGTTGGGGGGTGGGGGTGATGGGAGACATGAGTGGGGGCCTGGTGGAGGGTGCCCCTGCACTGCTGGGGGTGGGGGTGGTGGGAGACATGAGTGGGGGCCTGGTGGAGGGTGCCTCTGCACTGCTGGGGGGTGGGGGTGATGGGAGACAATGGGAGACATGTGTGGGGGCCTGGTGGAGGGTGCCCTGCACTGCTGGGGGGTGGGGGTGGTGGGAGACATGAGTGGGGGCCTGGTGGAGGGTGCCCCTGGATGCTGGGGGGTGGGGGTGGTGGGAGACATGAGTGGGGGCCTGGTGGAGGCTGCCCCTACACTGCTGAGGGGTGGGGGTGGTGGGAGACATGAGTGGGGGCCTGGTGGAGGGTGCCCCTGGAAGCTGGGGGTGGGGGTAGTGGGAGACATGAGTGGGGGCCTGGTGGAGGCTGCCCCTGCACTGCTGGGGGGTGGGGGTGATGGGAGACATGAGTGGGGGCCTGGTGGAGGGTGCCCCTGGATGCTGGGGGGTGGGGGTGCTGGGAGACATGAGTGGGGGCCTGGTGGAGGCTGCCCCTGCACTGCTGGGGGGTGGGGGTGGTGGGAGACATGAGTGGGGGCCTGGTGGAGGGTGCCCCTGCACTGCTGGGGGTGGGGGTGGTGGGAGACATGAGTGGGGGCCTGGTGGAGGCTGCCCCTGCACTGCTGGGGGGTGGGGGCGGTGGGAGACATGAGTGGGGGCCTGGTGGAGGGTGCCCCTGCACTGCTGGGGGGTGGGGGTGGTGGGAGGCATGAGTGGGGGCCTGGTGGAGGGTGCCCCTGCACTGCTGGGGGGTGGGGGTGATGGGAGACATGAGTGGGGGCCTGGTGGAGGGTGCCCTGCACTGCTGGGGGGTGGGGGTGGTCAGAGACATGTGTGGGGGCCTGGTGGGGGGTGCCCTGCACTGCTGGGGGGTAGGGGTGGTGGGAGACATGAGTGGGGGCCTGGTGGAGGGTGCCCCTGGAAGCTGGGGGGTGGGGGTGATGGGAGACATGAGTGGGGGCCTGGTGGAGGGTTCCCTGCACTGCTGGGGGGTGGGGGTGATGGGAGACATGAGTGGGTGCCTGGTGGAGGGTGCCCCTGCACTGCCGGGGGGTGGGGGTGGTGGGAGACATGTGTGGGGGCCTGGTGGAGGGTGCCCTGCACTGCTGGGGGGTGGGGGTGGTGGGAGACATGAGTGGGGGCCTGGTGGAGGGTGCCCCTGGATGCTGGGGGGTGGGGGTGGTGGGAGACATGAGTGGGGGCCTGGTGGAGGCTCCCCCTGCACTGCTGGGGGGTGGGGGTGGTGTGAGACATGAGTGGGGGCCTGGTGGAGGGTGCCCCTGCACTGCTGGGGGCGGGGGTGATGGGAGACATGAGTGGGGGCCTGGTGGAGGGTGCCCCTGCACTGCTGGGGGGTGGGGGTGATGGGAGAAATGTGTGGGGGCCTGGTGGAGGGTGCCCTGCACTGCTGGGGGGTGGGGGTGGTGGGAGACATGAGTGGGGGCCTGGTGGAGGGTGCCCCTGGACGCTGGGGGGTGGGGGTGGTGGGAGACATGAGTGGGGGCCTGGTGGAGGCTGCCCCTGCACTGCTGGGGGGTGGGGTGATGGGAGACATGAGTGGGGGCCTGGTGGAGGGTGCCCCTGGATGCTGGGGGGTGGGGGTGCTGGGAGACATGAGTGGGGGCCTGGTGAAGGGTGCCCTGCACTGCTGGGGGGTGGGGGTGATGGGAGACATGAGTGGGGGCCTGGTGGAGGGTGCCCCTGCACTGCTGGGGGGTGGGGGTGGTGGGAGACATGAGTGGGGGCCTGGTGGAGGGTGCCCCTGGATGCTGGGGGGTGGGGGTGCTGGGAGACATGAGTGGGGGCCTGGTGGAGGGTGCCCTGCACTGCTGGGGGGTGGGGGTGATGGGAGACATGAGTGGGGGCCTGGTGGAGGGTGCCCCTGCACTGCCGGGGGGTGGGGGTGGTGGGAGACATGTGTGGGGGCCTGGTGGAGGGTGCCCTGCACTGCTGGGGGGTGGGGGTGGTGGGAGACATGAGTGGGGGCCTGGTGGAGGGTGCCCCTGGATGCTGGGGGGTGGGGGTGGTGGGAGACATGAGTGGGGGCCTGGTGGAGGCTGCCCCTGCACTGCTGGGGGGTGGGGGTGGTGTGAGACATGAGTGGGGGCCTGGTGGAGGGTGCCCCTGCACTGCTGGGGGCGTGGGTGATGGGAGACATGAGTGGGGGCCTGGTGGAGGGTGCCCCTGCACTGCTGGGGGGTGGGGGTGATGGGAGAAATGTGTGGGGGCCTGGTGGAGGGTGCCCTGCACTGCTGGGGGGTGGGGGTGGTGGGAGACATGAGTGGGGGCCTGGTGGAGGGTGCCCCTGGACGCTGGGGGGTGGGGGTGGTGGGAGACATGAGTGGGGGCCTGGTGGAGGCTGCCCCTGCACTGCTGGGGGGTGGGGTGATGGGAGACATGAGTGGGGGCCTGGTGGAGGGTGCCCCTGGATGCTGGGGGGTGGGGGTGCTGGGAGACATGAGTGGGGGCCTGGTGGAGGGTGCCCTGCACTGCTGGGGGGTGGGGGTGATGGGAGACATGAGTGGGGGCCTGGTGGAGGGTGCCCCTGCACTGCTGGGGGGTGGGGGTGGTGGGAGACATGAGTGGGGGCCTGGTGGAGGGTGCCCCTGGATGCTGGGGGGTGGGGGTGCTGGGAGACATGAGTGGGGGCCTGGTGGAGGGTGCCCTGCACTGCTGGGGGGTGGGGGTGATGGGAGACATGAGTGGGGGCCTGGTGGAGGGTGCCCCTGCACTGCTGGGGGGTGGGGGTGGTCAGAGACATGTGTGGGGGCCTGGTGGGGGGTGCCCTGCACTGCTGGGGGGTAGGGGTGGTGGGAGACATGATTGGGGGCCTGGTGGAGGCTGCCCCTACACTGCTGAGGGGTGGGGGTGGTGGGAGACATGAGTGGGGGCCTGGTGGAGGGTGCCCCTGCACTGCTGGGGGCGGGGGTGATGGGAGACATGAGTGGGGGCCTGGTGGAGGGTGCCCCTGCACTGCTGGGGGGTGGGGGTGATGGGAGACATGTGTGGGGGCCTGGTGGAGGGTGCCCTGCCCTGTTGGGGGGTGGGGGTGATGGGAGACATGAGTGGGGGCCTGGTGGAGGGTGCCCCTGGATGCTGGGGGGTGGGGGTGGTGGGAGACATGAGTGGGGGCCTGGTGGAGGCTGCCCCTACACTGCTGAGGGGTGGGGGTGGTGGGAGACATGAGTGGGGGCCTGGTGGAGGGTGCCCCTGGATGCTGGGGGGTGGGGGTAGTGGGAGACATGAGTGGGGGCCTGGTGGAGGGTGCCCTGCACTGCTGGGGGGTGGGGGTGGTGGTAGACATGAGTGGGGGCCTGGTGGAGGCTGCCCCTGCACTGCTGGGGGTGGGGGTGGTGGTAGACATGAGTGGGGGCCTGGTGGAGGCTGCCCCTGCACTGCTGGGGGGTGGGGGTGATGGGAGACATGAGTGGGGGCCTGGTGGAGGGTGCCCCTGGATGCTGAGGGGTGGGGGTGCTGGGAGACATGAGTGGGGGCCTGGTGGAGGGTGCCCTGCACTGCTGGGGGGTGGGGGTGATGGGAGACATGAGTGGGGGCCTGGTGGAGGGTGCCCCTGCACTGCTGGGGGGTGGGGGTGGTCAGAGACATGTGTGGGGGCCTGGTGGGGGGTGCCCTGCACTGCTGGGGGGGGGTAGGGGTGGTGGGAGACATGAGTGAGGGCCTGGTGGAGGGTGCCCCTGGAACCTGGGGTGTGGGGGTGATGGGAGACATGAGTGGGGGCCTGGTGGAGGGTGCCCTGCACTGCTGGGGGGTGGGGGTGATGGGAGACATGAGTGGGGGCCTGGTGGAGGGTGCCCCTGCACTGCTGGGGGGTGGGGGTGGTCAGAGACATGTGTGGGGGCCTGGTGGGGGGTTCCCTGCACTGCTGGGGGGTGGGGGTGATGGGAGACATGAGTGGGTGCCTGGTGGAGGGTGCCCCTGCACTGCCGGGGGGTGGGGGTGGTGGGAGACATGTGTGGGGGCCTGGTGGAGGGTGCCCTGCACTGCTGGGGGGTGGGGGTGGTGGGAGACATGAGTGGGGGCCTGGTGGAGGGTGCCCCTGGATGCTGGGGGGTGGGGGTGGTGGGAGACATGAGTGGGGGCCTGGTGGAGGCTGCCCCTGCACTGCTGGGGGGTGGGGGTGGTGTGAGACATGAGTGGGGGCCTGGTGGAGGGTGCCCCTGCACTGCTGGGGGCGGGGGTGATGGGAGACATGAGTGGGGGCCTGGTGGAGGGTGCCCCTGCACTGCTGGGGGGTGGGGGTGATGGGAGACATGTGTGGGGGCCTGGTGGAGGGTGCCTTGCACTGCTGGGGGGTGGGGGTGGTGGGAGACATGAGTGGGGGCCTGGTGGAGGGTGCCCCTGGACGCTGGGGGGTGGGGGTGGTGGGAGACATGAGTGGGGGCCTGGTGGAGGCTGCCCCTGCACTGCTGGGGGGTGGGGTGATGGGAGACATGAGTGGGGGCCTGGTGGAGGGTGCCCCTGGATGCTGGGGGGTGGGGGTGCTGGGAGACATGAGTGGGGGCCTGGTGGAGGGTGCCCTGCACTGCTGGGGGGTGGGGGTGATGGGAGACATGAGTGGGGGCCTGGTGGAGGGTGCCCCTGCACTGCTGGGGGGTGGGGGTGGTGGGAGACATGAGTGGGGGCCTGGTGGAGGGTGCCCCTGGATGCTGGGGGGTGGGGGTGCTGGGAGACATGAGTGGGGGCCTGGTGGAGGGTGCCCTGCACTGCTGGGGGGTGGGGGTGATGGGAGACATGAGTGGGGGCCTGGTGGAGGGTGCCCCTGGAAGCTGGGGGGTGGGGGTGATGGGAGACATGAGTGGGGGCCTGGTGGAGGGTTCCCTGCACTGCTGGGGGGTGGGGGTGATGGGAGACATGAGTGGGTGCCTGGTGGAGGGTGCCCCTGCACTTCCGGGGGGTGGGGGTGGTGTGAGACATGAGTGGGGGCCTGGTGGAGGGTGCCCCTGCACTGCTGGGGGCGGGGGTGATGGGAGACATGAGTGGGGGCCTGGTGGAGGGTGCCCCTGCACTGCTGGGGGGTGGGGGTGATGGGAGACATGAGTGGGGGCCTGGTGGAGGGTGCCCTGCACTGCTGGGGGGTGGGGGTGGTGGGAGACATGAGTGGGGGCCTGGTGGAGGGTGCCCCTGGACGCTGGGGGGTGGGGGTGGTGGGAGACATGAGTGGGGGCCTGGTGGAGGCTGCCCCTGCACTGCTGGGGGGTGGGGTGATGGGAGACATGAGTGGGGGCCTGGTGGAGGGTGCCCCTGGATGCTGGGGGGTGGGGGTGCTGGGAGACATGAGTGGGGGCCTGGTGGAGGGTGCCCTGCACTGCTGGGGGGTGGGGGTGATGGGAGACATGAGTGGGGGCCTGGTGGGGGGTGCCCTGCACTGCTGGGGGGTAGGGGTGGTGGGAGACATGAGTGGGGGCCTGGTGGAGGGTGCCCCTGGAAGCTGGGGGGTGGGGTGATGGGAGACATGAGTGGGGGCCTGGTGGAGGGTTCCCTGCACTGCTGGGGGGTGGGGGTGATGGGAGACATGAGTGGGTGCCTGGTGGAGGGTGCCCCTGCACTGCCGGGGGGTGGGGGTGGTGGGAGACATGTGTGGGGGCCTGGTGGAGGGTGCCCTGCACTGCTGGGGGGTGGGGGTGGTGGGAGACATGAGTGGGGGCCTGGTGGAGGGTGCCCCTGGATGCTGGGGGGTAGGGGTGGTGGGAGATATGAGTGGGGGCCTGGTGGAAGCTGCCCCTGCACTGCTGGGGGGTGGGGGTGGTGGGAGACATGAGTGGGGGCCTGGTGGAGGGTGCCCCTGCACTGCTGGGGGCGGGGGTGATGGGAGACATGAGTGGGGGCCTGGTGGAGGGTGCCCCTGCACTGCTGGGGGGTGGGGGTGATGGGAGACATGTGTGGGGGCCTGGTGGAGGGTGCCCTGCACTGCTGGGGGGTGGGGGTGGTGGGAGACATGAGTGGGGGCCTGGTGGAGGGTGCCCCTGGACGCTGGGGGGTGGGGGTGGTGGGAGACATGAGTGGGGGGCTGGTGGAGGCTGCCCCTGCACTGCTGGGGGGTGGGGTGATGGGAGACATGAGTGGGGGCCTGGTGGAGGGTGCCCCTGGATGCTGGGGGGTGGGGGTGCTGGGAGACATGAGTGGGGGCCTGGTGGAGGGTGCCCTGCACTGCTGGGGGGTGGGGGTGATGGGAGACATGAGTGTGGGCCTGGTGGAGGGTGCCCCTGCACTGCTGGGGGGTGGGGGTGGTGGGAGACATGAGTGGGGTCTGGTGGAGGGTGCCCCTGCACTGCTGGGGGGTGGGGATGATGGGAGACAATGGGAGACATGTGCGGGGGCCTGGTGGAGGGTGCCCCTGCACTGCTGGCGGGTGGGGGTGGTGGGAGACATGAGTGGGGGCCTGGTGGAGGCTGCCCCTGCACTGCTGGGGGGTGGGGGTGGTGGGGGACATGAGTGGGGGCCTGGTGGAGGGTGCCCCTGCACTGCTGGGGGTGGGGGTGGTGGGAGACATGAGTGGGGGCCTGGTGGAGGCTGCCCCTGCACTGCTGGGGGGTGGGGGCGGTGGGAGACATGAGTGGGGGCCTGGTGGAGGGTGCCCCTGCACTGCTGGGGGGTGGGGGTGGTGGGAGACATGAGTGGGGGCCTGGTGGAAGGTGCCCCTGCACTGCTGGGGGGTGGGGGTGATGGGAGACATGAGTGGGGGCCTGGTGGAGGGTGCCCTGCACTGCTGGGGGGTGGGGGTGGTCAGAGACATGTGTGGGGGCCTGGTGGGGGGTGCCCTGCACTGCTGGGGGGTAGGGGGGGTGGGAGACATGAGTGGGGGCCTGGTGGAGGGTGCACCTGGAAGCTGGGGGGTGGGGGTGATGGGAGACATGAGTGGGGGCCTGGTGGAGGGTTCCCTGCACTGCTGGGGGGTGGGGGTGATGGGAGACATGAGTGGGTGCCTGGTGGAGGGTGCCCCTGCACTGCCGGGGGGTGGGGGTGGTGGGAGACATGTGTGGGGGCCTGGTGGAGGGTGCCCTGCACTGCTGGGGGGTGGGGGTGGTGGGAGACATGAGTGGGGGCCTGGTGGAGGGTGCCCCTGGATGCTGGGGGGTGGGGGTGGTGGGAGACATGAGTGGGGGCCTGGTGGAGGCTGCCCCTGCACTGCTGGGGGGTGGGGGTGGTGTGAGACATGAGTGGGGGCCTGGTGGAGGGTGCCCCTGCACTGCTGGGGGCGGGGGTGATGGGAGACATGAGTGGGGGCCTGGTGGAGGGTGCCCCTGCACTGCTGGGGGGCGGGGGTGATGGGAGACATGAGTGGGGGCCTGGTGGAGGGTGCCCCTGCACTGCTGGGGGGTGGGGGTGATGGGAGACATGTGTGGGGGCCTGGTGGAGGGTTCCCTGCACTGCTGGGGGGTGGGGGTGGTGGTAGACATGAGTGGGGGCCTGGTGGAGGCTGCCCCTGCATTGTTGGGGGTGGGGGTGATGGTAGACATGAGTGGGGGCCTGTTGGAGGTTGCCCCTGGATGCTGGGGGGTGGGGGTGGTGGGAGACATGAGTGGGGGCTTGGTGGAGGGTGCCCTGCACTGCTGGGGGGTGGGGGTGGTGGTAGACATGAGTGGGGCCTGGTGGAGGCTGCCCCTGCCCTGCTGGGGGGTGGGGGTGGTGGGAGACATGAGTGGGGGCCTGGTGGAGGGTGCCCCTGGATGCAGGGGGGTGGGGGTGGTGGGAGACATGAGTGGGGGCCTGGTGGAGGATGCCCCTGCACTGCTGGGGGGTGGGGGTGGTGGGAGACATGAGTGGGAGCCTGGTGGAGGCTGCCCCTGGATGCTGGGGGGTGGGGGTGGAGGGAGACATGAGTGGGGGCCTGGTGGAGGGTGCCCTGCACTGCTGGGGGTGGGGGTGGTGGTAAACATGAGTGGGGGCCTGGTGTAGGCTGCCCCTGCACTGTTGGGGGGTGGGGGTGGTGGTAGACATGAGTGGGGGCCTGGTGGAGGCTGCCCCTGCACTGCTGGGGGGTGGGGGTGATGGGGGACATGAGTGGGGGCCTGGTGGAGGGTGCCCCTGGATGCTGGGGGATGGGGGTGCTGGGAGACATGAGTGGGGGCCTGGTGGAGGGTGCCCTGCACTGCTGGGGGGTGGGAGTGATGGGAGACATGAGTGGGGGTCTCGTGGAGGGTGCCCCTGCACTGCTGGGCGGTGATGGTGGTCGGAGACATGTGTGGGGGCCTGGTGGAGGGTGCCCTGCACTGCTGGGGGGTGGGGGTGGTGGGAGACATGAATGGGGGCCTGGTGGAGGGTGCCCCTGGATGCTGGGGGGTGGGGGTGGTGGGAGACATGAGTGGGGGCCTGGTGGAGGCTGCCCCTGCACTGCTGAGGGGTGGGGGTGGTGGGAGACATGAGTGGGGGCCTGGTGGAGGGTGCCCCTGCACTGCTGGGGGGTGGGGGTGGTGGGAGACATGAGTGGGGGCCTGGTGGAGGGTGCCCCTGCACTGCTGGGGTGTGGGGGTGATGGGAGACATGTGTGGGGGCCTGGTGGAGGGTGCCCTGCACTGCTGGGGGGGTGGTGGTGGTGGGAGACATGAGTGGGGGCCTGGTGGAGGGTGCCCCTGGATGCTGGGGGGTGGGGGGGGTGGGAGACATGATTGGGGGCCTGGTGGAGGCTGCCCCTGCACTGCTGGGGGGTGGGGGTGCAGGGAGACATGAGTGGGGGCCAGGTGGAGGCTGCCCCTGGATGCTGGGGGGGTGGGGGTGCAGGGAGACATGAGTTGGACATGAGTGGGGGCCTGGTGGAGGGTGCCCTGCACTGCTGGGGGGTGGGGGTGGTGGGAGACATGAGTGGGGGCCTGGTGGAGGGTGCCCGTGGATGCTGGGGGTGGGGGTGGTGGTAGACATGAGTGGGGGCCTGGTGGAGGCTGCCCCAGCACTGCTGGGGGGTGGGGGTGGTGGGAGACATGAGTGGGGGCCTGGTGGAGGGTGCCCCTGCACTGCTGGGGGGCGGGGGTGATGGGAGACAATGGGAGACATGTGTAGGGGCCTGGTGGAGGGTTCCCTGCACTGCTGGGGGGTGGGGGTGGTGGGAGACATGAGTGGGGGCCTGGTGGAGGGTGCCCCTGGATGCTGGGGGGTGGGGGTGGTGGGAGACATGAGTGGGGGCCTGGTGGAGGGTGCCCCTGCACTGCTGGGGGGCGGGGGTGATGGGAGACATGAGTGGGGGCCTGGTGGAGGGTGCCCCTGCACTGCTGGGGGGTGGGGGTGATGGGAGACATGTGTGGGGGCCTGGTGGAGGGTGCCCTGCAATGCTGGGGGGTGGGGGTGGTGGGAGACATGAGTGGGGGCCTGGTGGAGGGTGCCCCTGGATGCTGGGGGGTGGGGGTGGTGGGAGACATGAGTGGGGGCCTGGTGGAGGCTGCCCCTGCACTGCTGGGGGGTGGGGTGATGGGAGACATGAGTGGGGGCCTGGTGGAGGGTGCCCCTGGATGCTGGGGGGTGGGGGTGCTGGGAGACATTAGTGGGGGCCTGGTGGAGGGTGCCCTGCACTGCTGGGGGGTGGGGGTGATGGGAGACATGAGTGGGGGCCTGGTGGAGGATGCCCCTGAATTGCTGGGGGGTGGTGGTGGTTGGAGACATGAGTGGGGGCCTGGTGGAGGGTGCCCCTGGATGCTGGGGGGTGGGGGTGGTGGGAGACATGAGCGGGGGCCTGGTGGAGGCTGCCCCTGCACTGCTGGGGGGTGGGGGGACTGCTGCGGGGTGGGGGTGGTGGGAGACATGAGTGGGGGCACTGCTGGGGGGTGCGGGTGGTGGGAGACATGAGTGGGGGCCTGGTGGAGGGTGCCCCTGCACTGCTGGGGTGTGGGGTGATGGGAGACATGTGTGGGGGCCTGGTGGAGGGTGCCCTGCACTGCTGGGGGGTGGGGGGGGTGGGAGACATGAGTGGGGGCCTGGTGGAGGGTGTCCCTGGATGCTGGGGGGTGGGGGTGGTGGGAGACATGAGTGTGGGCCTGGTGGAGGCTGCCCCTGCACTGCTGGGGGGTGGGGGTGCAGGGAGACATGAGTGGGGGCCTGGTGGAGGCTGCCCCTGGATGCTGGGGGGGTGGGGGTGCAGGGAGACATGAGTTGGACATGAGTGGGGGCCTGGTGGAGGGTGCCCTGCACTGCTGGGGGGTGCGGGTGGTGGTAGACATGAGTGGGGGCCTGGTGGAGGCTGCCCCTGCACTGCTGGGGGGTGGGGGTGGTGGGAGACATGAGTGGGGGCCTGGTGGAGGGTGCCCCTGCATTGCTGGGGAGTGGGGGTGGTGGGAGACATGAGTGGGGGCCTAGTGGGGGGTGCCCCTGCACTGCTGGGGCGTGGGGGTGATGGGAGACATGTGTGGGGGCATGGTGGAGGGTGCCCTGCACTGCTGGGGGTGGGGGTGGTGGGAGACATGAGTGGGAGCCTGGTGGAGGGTGCCCCTGGATGCTGGGGTGTAGGGGTGTAGGGAGAAATGAGTTGGACATGAGTGGGGGCCTGGTGGAGGGTGCCCCTGCACTGCTGGAGGGTGGGGGTGATGGGAGACATGAGTGGGGGCCTGGTGGAGGGTGCCCCTGGATGCTGGGGGGTGGGGGTGGTGGGAGACATGAGTGGGGGCCTGGTGGAGGCTGCCCCTGCACTGCTGGGGGGTGGGGGTGCAGGGAGACATGAGTGGGGGCCTGGTGGAGGCTGCCCCTGGATGCTGGGGGGTAGGGGTGCAGGGAGACATGAGTTGGACATGAGTGGGAGCCTGGTGGAGGGTGCCCTGCACTGCTGGGGGGTGGGGGTGGTGGTAGACATAAGTGGGGGCCTGGTGGAGGCTGCCCCTGCACTGCTGGGGGGTGGGGGTGGTGGGAGACATGAGTGGGGGCCTGGTGGAGGGTGCCCCTGCACTGCTGGGGGGCGGGGGTAATGGGAGACATGAGTGGGGGCCTGGTGGAGGGTGCCCCTGCACTGCTGGGGGGTGGGGGTGATGGGAGACATGTGTGGGGGCCTGGTGGAGGGTTCCCTGCACTGCTGGGGGTGGGGGTGGTGGGAGACATGAGTGGGGGCCTGGTGGAGGGTGCCCCTGGATGCTGGGGGGTGGGGGTGGTGGGAGACATGAGTGGGGGCCTGGTGGAGGCTGCCCCTGCACTGCTGGGGGGTGGGGTGATGGGAGACATGAGTGGGGGCCTGGTGGAGGCTGCCCCTGGATGCTGGGGGGTAGGGGTGCAGGGATACATGAGTTGGACATGAGTGGGGGCCTGGTGGAGGGTGCCCTGCCCTGTTGGGGGGTGGGGGTGATGGGAGACATGAGTGGGGGCCTGGTGGAGGGTGCCCCTGCACTGCTGGGGGGTGGGGGTGGTGGGAGACATGAGTGGGGGCCTGGTGGAGGGTGCCCCTGCACTGCTGGGGGGTGGGGGTGATGGGAGACAATGGGAGACATGTGTGGGGGCCTGGTGGAGGGTGCCCTGCACTGCTGGGGGGTGGGGGTGGTGGGAGACATGAGTGGGGGCCTGGTGGAGGGTGCCCCTGGATGCTGGGGGGTGGGGGTGGTGGGAGACATGAGTGGGGGCCTGGTGGAGGCTGCCCCTACACTGCTGAGGGGTGGGGGTGGTGGGAGACATGAGTGGGGGCCTGGTGGAGGGTGCCCCTGGATGCTGGGGGTGGGGGTAGTGGGAGACATGAGTGGGGGCCTGGTGGAGGCTGCCCCTGCACTGCTGGGGGGTGGGGGTGATGGGAGACATGAGTGGGGGCCTGGTGGAGGGTGCCCCTGGATGCTGGGGGGTGGGGGTGCTGGGAGACATGAGTGGGGGCCTGGTGGAGGCTGCCCCTGCACTGCTGGGGGGTGGGGGTGGTGGGAGACATGAGTGGGGGCCTGGTGGAGGGTGCCCCTGCACTGCTGGGGGTGGGGGTGGTGGGAGACATGAGTGGGGGCCTGGTGGAGGCTGCCCCTGCACTGCTGGGGGGTGGGGGCGGTGGGAGACATGAGTGGGGGCCTGGTGGAGGGTGCCCCTGCACTGCTGGGGGTGGGGGTGGTGGGAGACATGAGTGGGGGCCTGGTGGAGGGTGCCCCTGCACTGCTGGGGGGTGGGGGTGATGGGAGACATGAGTGGGGGCCTGGTGGAGGGTGCCCTGCACTGCTGGGGGGTGGGGGTGGTCAGAGACATGTGTGGGGGCCTGGTGGGGGGTGCCCTGCACTGCTGGGGGGTAGGGGTGGTGGGAGACATGAGTGGGGGCCTGGTGGAGGGTGCCCCTGGAAGCTGGGGGGTGGGGGTGATGGGAGACATGAGTGGGGGCCTGGTGGAGGGTTCCCTGCACTGCTGGGGGGTGGGGGTGATGGGAGACATGAGTGGGTGCCTGGTGGAGGGTGCCCCTGCACTGCCGGGGGGTGGGGGTGGTGGGAGACATGTGTGGGGGCCTGGTGGAGGGTGCCCTGCACTGCTGGGGGGTGGGGGTGGTGGGAGACATGAGTGGGGGCCTGGTGGAGGGTGCCCCTGGATGCTGGGGGGTGGGGGTGGTGGGAGACATGAGTGGGGGCCTGGTGGAGGCTGCCCCTGCACTGCTGGGGGGTGGGGGTGGTGTGAGACATGAGTGGGGGCCTGGTGGAGGGTGCCCCTGCACTGCTGGGGGCGGGGGTGATGGGAGACATGAGTGGGGGCCTGGTGGAGGGTGCCCCTGCACTGCTGGGGGGTGGGGGTGATGGGAGAAATGTGTGGGGGCCTGGTGGAGGGTGCCCTGCACTGCTGGGGGGTGGGGGTGGTGGGAGACATGAGTGGGGGCCTGGTGGAGGGTGCCCCTGGACGCTGGGGGGTGGGGGTGGTGGGAGACATGAGTGGGGGCCTGGTGGAGGCTGCCCCTGCACTGCTGGGGGGTGGGGTGATGGGAGACATGAGTGGGGGCCTGGTGGAGGGTGCCCCTGGATGCTGGGGGGTGGGGGTGCTGGGAGACATGAGTGGGGGCCTGGTGGAGGGTGCCCTGCACTGCTGGGGGGTGGGGGTGATGGGAGACATGAGTGGGGGCCTGGTGGAGGGTGCCCCTGCACTGCTGGGGGGTGGGGGTGGTGGGAGACATGAGTGGGGGCCTGGTGGAGGGTGCCCCTGGATGCTGGGGGGTGGGGGTGCTGGGAGACATGAGTGGGGGCCTGGTGGAGGGTGCCCTGCACTGCTGGGGGGTGGGGGTGATGGGAGACATGAGTGGGGGCCTGGTGGAGGGTGCCCCTGCACTGCCGGGGGGTGGGGGTGGTGGGAGACATGTGTGGGGGCCTGGTGGAGGGTGCCCTGCACTGCTGGGGGGTGGGGGTGGTGGGAGACATGAGTGGGGGCCTGGTGGAGGGTGCCCCTGGATGCTGGGGGGTGGGGTGGTGGGAGACATGAGTGGGGGCCTGGTGGAGGCTGCCCCTGCACTGCTGGGGGGTGGGGGTGGTGTGAGACATGAGTGGGGGCCTGGTGGAGGGTGCCCCTGCACTGCTGGGGGCGGGGGTGATGGGAGACATGAGTGGGGGCCTGGTGGAGGGTGCCCCTGCACTGCTGGGGGGTGGGGGTGATGGGAGAAATGTGTGGGGGCCTGGTGGAGGGTGCCCTGCACTGCTGGGGGGTGGGGGTGGTGGGAGACATGAGTGGGGGCCTGGTGGAGGGTGCCCCTGGACGCTGGGGGGTGGGGGTGGTGGGAGACATGAGTGGGGGCCTGGTGGAGGCTGCCCCTGCACTGCTGGGGGGTGGGGTGATGGGAGACATGAGTGGGGGCCTGGTGGAGGGTGCCCCTGGATGCTGGGGGGTGGGGGTGCTGGGAGACATGAGTGGGGGCCTGGCGGAGGGTGCCCTGCACTGCTGGGGGGTGGGGGTGATGGGAGACATGAGTGGGGGCCTGGTGGAGGGTGCCCCTGCACTGCTGGGGGGTGGGGGTGGTGGGAGACATGAGTGGGGGCCTGGTGGAGGGTGCCCCTGGATGCTGGGGGGTGGGGGTGCTGGGAGACATGAGTGGGGGCCTGGTGGAGGGTGCCCTGCACTGCTGGGGGGTGGGGGTGATGGGAGACATGAGTGGGGGCCTGGTGGAGGGTGCCCCTGCACTGCTGGGGGGTGGGGGTGGTCAGAGACATGTGTGGGGGCCTGGTGGGGGGTGCCCTGCACTGCTGGGGGGTAGGGGTGGTGGGAGACATGATTGGGGGCCTGGTGGAGGCTGCCCCTACACTGCTGAGGGGTGGGGGTGGTGGGAGACATGAGTGGGGGCCTGGTGGAGGGTGCCCCTGCACTGCTGGGGGCGGGGGTGATGGGAGACATGAGTGGGGGCCTGGTGGAGGGTGCCCCTGCACTGCTGGGGGGTGGGGGTGATGGGAGACATGTGTGGGGGCCTGGTGGAGGGTGCCCTGCCCTGTTGGGGGGTGGGGGTGATGGGAGACATGAGTGGGGGCCTGGTGGAGGGTGCCCCTGGATGCTGGGGGGTGGGGGTGGTGGGAGACATGAGTGGGGGCCTGGTGGAGGCTGCCCCTACACTGCTGAGGGGTGGGGGTGGTGGGAGACATGAGTGGGGGCCTGGTGGAGGGTGCCCCTGGATGCTGGGGGCTGGGGGTAGTGGGAGACATGAGTGGGGGCCTGGTGGAGGGTGCCCTGCACTGCTGGGGGGTGGGGGTGGTGGTAGACATGAGTGGGGGCCTGGTGGAGGCTGCCCCTGCACTGCTGGGGGTGGGGGTGGTGGTAGACATGAGTGGGGGCCTGGTGGAGGCTGCCCCTGCACTGCTGGGGGGTGGGGGTGATGGGAGACATGAGTGGGGGCCTGGTGGAGGGTGCCCCTGGATGCTGGGGGGTGGGGGTGCTGGGAGACATGAGTGGGGGCCTGGTGGAGGGTGCCCTGCACTGCTGGGGGGTGGGGGTGATGGGAGACATGAGTGGGGGCCTGGTGGAGGGTGCCCCTGCACTGCTGGGGGGTGGGGGTGGTCAGAGACATGTGTGGGGGCCTGGTGGGGGGTGCCCTGCACTGCTGGGGGGGGTAGGGGTGGTGGGAGACATGAGTGAGGGCCTGGTGGAGGGTGCCCCTGGTACCTGGGGGGTGGGGGTGATGGGAGACATGAGTGGGGGCCTGGAGGAGGGTTCCCTGCACTGCTGGGGGGTGGGGGTGATGGGAGACATGAGTGGGTGCCTGGTGGAGGGTGCCCCTGCACTGCCGGGGGGTGGGGGTGGTGGGAGACATGTGTGGGGGCCTGGTGGAGGGTGCCCTGCACTGCTGGGGGGTGGGGGTGGTGGGAGACATGAGTGGGGGCCTGGTGGAGGGTGCCCCTGGATGCTGGGGGGTGGGGGTGGTGGGAGACATGAGTGGGGGCCTGGTGGAGGCTGCCCCTGCACTGCTGGGGGGTGGGGGTGGTGTGAGACATGAGTGGGGGCCTGGTGGAGGGTGCCCCTGCACTGCTGGGGGCGGGGGTGATGGGAGACATGAGTGGGGGCCTGGTGGAGGGTGCCCCTGCACTGCTGGGGGGTGGGGGTGATGGGAGACATGTGTGGGGGCCTGGTGGAGGGTGCCTTGCACTGCTGGGGGGTGGGGGTGGTGGGAGACATGAGTGGGGGCCTGGTGGAGGGTGCCCCTGGACGCTGGGGGGTGGGGGTGGTGGGAGACATGAGTGGGGGCCTGGTGGAGGCTGCCCCTGCACTGCTGGGGGGTGGGGTGATGGGAGACATGAGTGGGGGCCTGGTGGAGGGTGCCCCTGGATGCTGGGGGGTGGGGGTGCTGGGAGACATGAGTGGGGGCCTGGTGGAGGGTGCCCTGCACTGCTGGGGGGTGGGGGTGATGGGAGACATGAGTCGGGGCCTGGTGGAGGGTGCCCCTGCACTGCTGGGGGGTGGGGGTGGTGGGAGACATGAGTGGGGGCCTGGTGGAGGGTGCCCCTGGATGCTGGGGGGTGGGGGTGCTGGGAGACATGAGTGGGGGCCTGGTGGAGGGTGCCCTGCACTGCTGGGGGGTGGGGGTGATGGGAGACATGAGTGGGGGCCTGGTGGAGGGTGCCCCTGGAAGCTGGGGGGTGGGGGTGATGGGAGACATGAGTGGGGGCCTGGTGGAGGGTTCCCTGCACTGCTGGGGGGTGGGGGTGATGGGAGACATGAGTGGGTGCCTGGTGGAGGGTGCCCCTGCACTTCCGGGGGGTGGGGGTGGTGTGAGACATGAGTGGGGGCCTGGTGGAGGGTGCCCCTGCACTGCTGGGGGCGGGGGTGATGGGAGACATGAATGGGGGCCTGGTGGAGGGTGCCCCTGCACTGCTGGGGGGTGGGGGTGATGGGAGACATGTGTGGGGGCCTGGTGGAGGGTGCCCTGCACTGCTGGGGGGTGGGGGTGGTGGGAGACATGAGTGGGGGCCTGGTAGAGGGTGCCCCTGGACGCTGGGGGGTGGGGGTGGTGGGAGACATGAGTGGGGGCCTGGTGGAGGCTGCCCCTGCACTGCTGGGGGGTGGGGTGATGGGAGACATGAGTGGGGGCCTGGTGGAGGGTGCCCCTGGATGCTGGGGGGTGGGGGTGCTGGGAGACATGAGTGGGGGCCTGGTGGAGGGTGCCCTGCACTGCTGGGGGGTGGGGGTGATGGGAGACATGAGTGGGGGCCTGGTGGGGGGTGCCCTGCACTGCTGGGGGGTAGGGGTGGTGGGAGACATGAGTGGGGGCCTGGTGGAGGGTGCCCCTGGAAGCTGGGGGGTGGGGTGATGGGAGACATGAGTGGGGGCCTGGTGGAGGGTTCCCTGCACTGCTGGGGGGTGGGGGTGATGGGAGACATGAGTGGGTGCCTGGTGGAGGGTGCCCCTGCACTGCTGGGGGGTGGGGGTGATGGGAGACATGTGTGGGGGCCTGGTGGAGGGTGCCCTGCACTGCTGGGGGGTGGGGGTGGTGGGAGACATGAGTGGGGGCCTGGTGGAGGGTGCCCCTGCACTGCTGGGGGGTGGGGGTGATGGGAGACATGTGTGGGGGCCTGGTGGAGGGTGCCCTGCACTGCTGGGGGGTGGGGGTGGTGGGAGACAAGAGTGGGGGCCTGGTGGAGGGTGCCCCTGGACGCTGGGGGGTGGGGGTGGTGGGAGACATGAGTGGGGGGCTGGTGGAGGCTGCCCCTGCACTGCTGGGGGGTGGGGTGATGGGAGACATGAGTGGGGGCCTGGTGGAGGGTGCCCCTGGATGCTGGGGGGTGGGGGTGCTGGGAGACATGAGTGGGGGCCTGGTGGAGGGTGCCCTGCACTGCTGGGGGGTGGGGGTGATGGGAGACATGAGTGTGGGCCTGGTGGAGGGTGCCCCTGCACTGCTGGGGGGTGGGGGTGGTGGGAGACATGAGTGGGGCCTGGTGGAGGGTGCCCCTGCACTGCTGGGGGGTGGGGATGATGGGAGACAATGGGAGACATGTGCGGGGGCCTGGTGGAGGGTGCCCCTGCACTGCTGGCGGGTGGGGGTGGTGGGAGACATGAGTGGGGGCCTGGTGGAGGCTGCCCCTGCACTGCTGGGGGGTGGGGGTGGTAGGGGACATGAGTGGGGGCCTGGTGGAGGGTGCCCCTGCACTGCTGGGGGTGGGGGTGGTGGGAGACATGAGTGGGGGCCTGGTGGAGGCTGCCCCTGCACTGCTGGGGGGTGGGGGCGGTGGGAGACATGAGTGGGGGCCTGGTGGAGGGTGCCCCTGCACTGCTGGGGGGTGGGGGTGGTGGGAGACATGAGTGGGGGCCTGGTGGAAGGTGCCCCTGCACTGCTGGGGGGTGGGGGTGATGGGAGACATGTGTGGGGGCCTGGTGGAGGGTGCCTTGCACTGCTGGGGGGTGGGGGTGGTGGGAGACATGAGTGGGGGCCTGGTGGAGGGTGCCCCTGGACGCTGGGGGGTGGGGGTGGTGGGAGACATGAGTGGGGGCCTGGTGGAGGCTGCCCCTGCACTGCTGGGGGGTGGGGTGATGGGAGACATGAGTGGGGGCCTGGTGGAGGGTGCCCCTGGATGCTGGGGGGTGGGGGTGCTGGGAGACATGAGTGGGGGCCTGGTGGAGGGTGCCCTGCACTGCTGGGGGGTGGGGGTGATGGGAGACATGAGTCGGGGCCTGGTGGAGGGTGCCCCTGCACTGCTGGGGGGTGGGGGTGGTGGGAGACATGAGTGGGGGCCTGGTGGAGGGTGCCCCTGGATGCTGGGGGGTGGGGGTGCTGGGAGACATGAGTGGGGGCCTGGTGGAGGGTGCCCTGCACTGCTGGGGGGTGGGGGTGATGGGAGACATGAGTGGGGGCCTGGTGGAGGGTGCCCCTGGAAGCTGGGGGGTGGGGGTGATGGGAGACATGAGTGGGGGCCTGGTGGAGGGTTCCCTGCACTGCTGGGGGGTGGGGGTGATGGGAGACATGAGTGGGTGCCTGGTGGAGGGTGCCCCTGCACTTCCGGGGGGTGGGGGTGGTGTGAGACATGAGTGGGGGCCTGGTGGAGGGTGCCCCTGCACTGCTGGGGGCGGGGGTGATGGGAGACATGAATGGGGGCCTGGTGGAGGGTGCCCCTGCACTGCTGGGGGGTGGGGGTGATGGGAGACATGTGTGGGGGCCTGGTGGAGGGTGCCCTGCACTGCTGGGGGGTGGGGGTGGTGGGAGACATGAGTGGGGGCCTGGTGGAGGGTGCCCCTGGACGCTGGGGGGTGGGGGTGGTGGGAGACATGAGTGGGGGCCTGGTGGAGGCTGCCCCTGCACTGCTGGGGGGTGGGGTGATGGGAGACATGAGTGGGGGCCTGGTGGAGGGTGCCCCTGGATGCTGGGGGGTGGGGGTGCTGGGAGACATGAGTGGGGGCCTGGTGGAGGGTGCCCTGCACTGCTGGGGGGTGGGGGTGATGGGAGACATGAGTGGGGGCCTGGTGGGGGGTGCCCTGCACTGCTGGGGGGTAGGGGTGGTGGGAGACATGAGTGGGGGCCTGGTGGAGGGTGCCCCTGGAAGCTGGGGGGTGGGGTGATGGGAGACATGAGTGGGGGCCTGGTGGAGGGTTCCCTGCACTGCTGGGGGGTGGGGGTGATGGGAGACATGAGTGGGTGCCTGGTGGAGGGTGCCCCTGCACTGCCGGGGGGTGGGGGTGGTGGGAGACATGTGTGGGGGCCTGGTGGAGGGTGCCCTGCACTGCTGGGGGGTGGGGGTGGTGGGAGACATGAGTGGGGGCCTGGTGGAGGGTGCCCCTGGATGCTGGGGGGTGGGGGTGGTGGGAGATATGAGTGGGGGCCTGGTGGAGGCTGCCCCTGCACTGCTGGGGGGTGGGGGTGGTGGGAGACATGAGTGGGGGCCTGGTGGAGGGTGCCCCTGCACTGCTGGGGGCGGGGGTGATGGGAGACATGAGTGGGGGCCTGGTGGAGGGTGCCCCTGCACTGCTGGGGGGTGGGGGTGATGGGAGACATGTGTGGGGGCCTGGTGGAGGGTGCCCTGCACTGCTGGGGGGTGGGGGTGGTGGGAGACAAGAGTGGGGGCCTGGTGGAGGGTGCCCCTGGACGCTGGGGGGTGGGGGTGGTGGGAGACATGAGTGGGGGGCTGGTGGAGGCTGCCCCTGCACTGCTGGGGGGTGGGGTGATGGGAGACATGAGTGGGGGCCTGGTGGAGGGTGCCCCTGGATGCTGGGGGGTGGGGGTGCTGGGAGACATGAGTGGGGGCCTGGTGGAGGGTGCCCTGCACTGCTGGGGGGTGGGGGTGATGGGAGACATGAGTGTGGGCCTGGTGGAGGGTGCCCCTGCACTGCTGGGGGGTGGGGGTGGTGGGAGACATGAGTGGGGCCTGGTGGAGGGTGCCCCTGCACTGCTGGGGGGTGGGGATGATGGGAGACAATGGGAGACATGTGCGGGGGCCTGGTGGAGGGTGCCCCTGCACTGCTGGCGGGTGGGGGTGGTGGGAGACATGAGTGGGGGCCTGGTGGAGGCTGCCCCTGCACTGCTGGGGGGTGGGGGTGGTGGGGGACATGAGTGGGGGCCTGGTGGAGGGTGCCCCTGCACTGCTGGGGGTGGGGGTGGTGGGAGACATGAGTGGGGGCCTGGTGGAGGCTGCCCCTGCACTGCTGGGGGGTGGGGGCGGTGGGAGACATGAGTGGGGGCCTGGTGGAGGGTGCCCCTGCACTGCTGGGGGGTGGGGGTGGTGGGAGACATGAGTGGGGGCCTGGTGGAAGGTGCCCCTGCACTGCTGGGGGGTGGGGGTGATGGGAGACATGAGTGGGGGCCTGGTGGAGGGTGCCCTGCACTGCTGGGGGGTGGGGGTGGTCAGAGACATGTGTGGGGGCCTGGTGGGGGGTGCCCTGCACTGCTGGGGGGTAGGGGGGGTGGGAGACATGAGTGGGGGCCTGGTGGAGGGTGCACCTGGAAGCTGGGGGGTGGGGGTGATGGGAGACATGAGTGGGGGCCTGGTGGAGGGTTCCCTGCACTGCTGGGGGGTGGGGGTGATGGGAGACATGAGTGGGTGCCTGGTGGAGGGTGCCCCTGCACTGCCGGGGGGTGGGGGTGGTGGGAGACATGTGTGGGGGCCTGGTGGAGGGTGCCCTGCACTGCTGGGGGGTGGGGGTGGTGGGAGACATGAGTGGGGGCCTGGTGGAGGGTGCCCCTGGATGCTGGGGGGTGGGGGTGGTGGGAGACATGAGTGGGGGCCTGGTGGAGGCTGCCCCTGCACTGCTGGGGGGTGGGGGTGGTGTGAGACATGAGTGGGGGCCTGGTGAAGGGTGCCCCTGCACTGCTGGGGCGGGGGTGATGGGAGACATGAGTGGGGGCCTGGTGGAGGGTGCCCCTGGCACTGCTGGGGGGTGGGGGTGATGGGAGAAATGTGTGGGGGCCTGGTGGAGGGTGCCCTGCACTGCTGGGGGGGTGAGGGTGGTGGGAGACATGAGTGGGGGCCTGGGTGGAGGGTGCCCCTGGACGCTGGGGGGTGGGGGTGGTGGGAGACATGAGTGGGGGCCTGGTGGAGGCTGCCCCTGCACTGCTGGGGGGTGGGGTGATGGGAGACATGAGTGGGGCCTGGTGGAGGGTGCCCCTGGATGCTGGGGGGTGGGGGGTGCTGGGAGACATGAGTGGGGGCCTGGTGGAGGGTGCTCTGCACTGCTGGGGGGTGGGGGTGATGGGAGACATGAGTGGGGCCTGGTGGAGGGTGCCCCTGCACTGCTGGGGGGTGGGGGTGGTGGGAGACATGAGTGGGGGCCTGGTGGAGGGTGCCCCTGGATGCTGGGGGGTGGGGGTGGCTGGGAGACATGAGTGGGGGCCTGGTGGAGGGTGCCCTGCACTGCTGGGGGGTGGGGGTGATGGGAGACATGAGTGGGGGCCTGGTGGAGGGTGCCCCTGCACTGCTGGGGGGTGGGGGTGGTCAGAGACATGTGTGGGGGCCTGGTGGGGGGTGCCCTGCACTGCTGGGGGGTAGGGGTGGTGGGAGACATGATTGGGGGCCTGGTGGAGGCTGCCCCTACACTCCTGAGGGGTGGGGGTGGTGGGAGACATGAGTGGGGGCCTGGTGGAGGGTGCCCCTGGATGCTGGGGGTGGGGTAGTGGGAGACATGAGTGGGGGCCTGGTGGAGGGTTCCCTGCACTGCTGGGGGGTGGGGTGATGGGAGACATGAGTGGGTGCCTGGTGGAGGGTGCCCCTGCACTTCCGGGGGGTGGGGGTGGTGGGAGACATGTGTGGGGGCCTGGTGGAGGGTGCCCTGCACTGCTGGGGGGTGGGGGTGGTGGGAGACATGAGTGGGGGGCCTGGTGGAGGGTGCCCCTGGATGCTGGGGGGTGGGGGTGGTGGGAGATATGAGTGGGGGCCTGGTGGAGGCTGCCCCTGCACTGCTGGGGGGTGGGGGTGGTGTGAGACATGAGTGGGGGCCTGGTGGAGGGTGCCCCTGCACTGCTGGGGGCGGGGGTGATGGGAGACATGAGTGGGGGCCTGGTGGAGGGTGCCCCTGCACTGCTGGGGGGTGGGGGTGATGGGGGAGACATGTGTGGGGGCCTGGTGGAGGGTGCCCTGCCCTGTTGGGGGGTGGGGGTGATGGGAGACATGAGTGGGGGCCTGGTGGAGGGGTGCCCCTGGGATGCTGGGGGGTGGGGGTGGTGGGAGACATGAGTGGGGGCCTGGTGGAGGCTGCCCCTACACTGCTGAGGGGTTGGGGGTGGTGGAGACATGAGTGGGGGCCTGGTGGAGGGTGCCCCTGGATGCTGGGGGGTGGGGGTAGTGGGAGACATGAGTGGGGGCCTGGTGGAGGGTGCCCTGCACTGCTGGGGGGTGGGGGTGGTGGTAGACATGAGTGGGGGCCTGGTGGAGGCTGCCCCTGCACTGCTGGGGGTGGGGGTGGTGGTAGACACTAGTGGGGGCCTGGTGGAGGCTGCCCCTGCACTGCTGGGGGGTGGGGGTGATGGGAGACATGAGTGGGGGCCTGGTGGAGGGTGCCCCTGGATGCTGGGGGGTGGGGGTGCTGGGAGACATGAGTGGGGGCCTGGTGGAGGGTGCCCTGCACTGCTGGGGGGTGGGGGTGATGGGCGACATGAGTGGGGGCCTGGTGGAGGGTGCCCCCTGCACTGCTGGGGGGTGGGGGTGGTCAGAGACATGTGTGGGGGGCCTGGTGGGGGGTGCCCTGCACTGCTGGGGGGGGTAGGGGTGGTGGGAGACATGAGTGAGGGCCTGGTGGAGGGTGCCCCTGAAGCTGGGGGGTGGGGGTGATGGGAGACATGAGTGGGGGCCTGGTGGAGGGTTCCCTGCACTGCTGGGGGTGGGGTGATGGGAGACATGAGGGGGTGCCTGGTGGAGGGTGCCCCTGCACTGCCGGGGGGTGGGGGTGGTGGGAGACATGTGTGGGGGCCTGGTGGAGGGTGCCCTGCACTGCTGCGGGGTGGGGGTGGTGGGAGACATGAGTGGGGGCCTGGTGGAGGGTGCCCCTGGATGCTGGGGGGTGGGGGTGGTGGGAGACATGAGTGGGGGCCTGGTGGAGGCTGCCCCTGCACTGCTGGGGGGTGGGGGTGGTGTGAGACATGAGTGGGGGCCTGGTGGAGGGTGCCCCTGGATGCTGGGGGGTGGGGGTGCTGGGAGACATGAGTGGGGGCCTGGTGGAGGGTGCCCTGCACTGCTGGGGGGTGGGGGTGATGGGAGACATGAGTGGGGGCCTGGTGGAGGGTGCCCCTGCACTGCTGGGGGGTGGGGGTGGTGGGAGACATGAGTGGGGGCCTGGTGGAGGGTGCCCCTGGATGCTGGGGGGTGGGGGTGCTGGGAGACATGAGTGGGGGCCTGGTGGAGGGTGCCCTGCACTGCTGGGGGGTGGAGGTGATGGGAGACATGAGTGGGGGCCTGGTGGAGGGTGCCCCTGGAAGCTGGGGGGTGGGGGTGATGGGAGACATGAGTGGGGGCCTGGTGGAGGGTTCCCTGCACTGCTGGGGGGTGGGGGTGATGGGAGACATGAGTGGGTGCCTGGTGGAGGGTGCCCCTGCACTTCCGGGGGGTGGGGGTGGTGTGAGACATGAGTGGGGGCCTGGTGGAAGGTGCCCCTGCACTGCTGGGGGCGGGGGTGATGGGAGACATGAGTGGGGGCCTGGTGGAGGGTGCCCCTGCACTGCTGGGGGGTGGCGGTGATGGGAGACATGTGTGGGGGCCTGGTGGAGGGTGCCCTGCACTGCTGGGGGGTGGGGGTGGTGGGAGACATGAGTGGGGGCCTGGTGGAGGGTGCCCCTGGACGCTGGGGGGTGGGGGTGGTGGGAGACATGAGTGGGGGCCTGGTGGAGGCTGCCCCTGCACTGCTGGGGGGTGGGGTGATGGGAGACATGAGTGGGGGCCTGGTGGAGGGTGCCCCTGGATGCTGGGGGGTGGGGGTGCTGGGAGACATGAGTGGGGGCCTGGTGGAGGGTTCCCTGCACTGCTGGGGGGTGGGGGTGATGGGAGACATGAGTGGGGGCCTGGTGGGGGGTGCCCTGCACTGCTGGGGGGTAGGGGTGGTGGGAGACATGTGTGGGGGCCTGGTGGAGGGTGCCCCTGGAAGCTGGGGGGTGGGGGTGATGGGAGACATGAGTGGGGGCCTGGTGGAGGGTTCCCTGCACTGCTGGGGGGTGGGGGTGATGGGAGACATGAGTGGGTGCCTGGTGGAGGGTGCCCCTGCACTGCCGGGGGGTGGGGGTGGTGGGAGACATGTGTGGGGGCCTGGTGGAGGGTGCCCTGCACTGCTGGGGGGTGGGGGTGGTGGGAGACATGAGTGGGGGCCTGGTGGAGGGTGCCCCTGGATGCTGGGGGGTGGGGGTGGTGGGAGATATGAGTGGGGGCCTGGTGGAGGCTGCCCCTGCACTGCTGGGGGGTGGGGGTGGTGTGAGACATGAGTGGGGGCCTGGTGGAGGGTGCCCCTGCACTGCTGGGGGCGGGGGTGATGGGAGACATGAGTGGGGGCCTGGTGGAGGGTGCCCCTGCACTGCTGGGGGGTGGGGGTGATGGGAAACATGTGTGGGGGCCTGGTGGAGGGTGCCCTGCACTGCTGGGGGGTGGGGGTGGTGGGAGACATGAGTGGGGGCCTGGTGGAGGGTGCCCCTGGACGCTGGGGGGTGGGGGTGGTGGGAGACATGAGTGGGGGCTGGTGGAGGCTGCCCCTGCACTGCTGGGGGGTGGGGTGATGGGAGACATGAGTGGGGGCCTGGTGGAGGGTGCCCCTGGATGCTGGGGGGTGGGGGTGCTGGGAGACATGAGTGGGGGCCTGGTGGAGGGTGCCCTGCACTGCTGGGGGGTGGGGGTGATGGGAGACATGAGTGTGGGCCTGGTGGAGGGTGCCCCTGCACTGCTGGGGGGTGGGGGTGGTGGGAGACATGAGTGGGGCCTGGTGGAGGGTGCCCCTGCACTGCTGGGGGGTGGGGGTGATGGGAGACAATGGGAGACATGTGCGGGGGCCTGGTGGAGGGTGCCCCTGCACTGCTGGCGGGTGGGGGTGGTGGGAGACATGAGTGGGGGCCTGGTGGAGGCTGCCCCTGCACTGCTGGGGGGTGGGGGTGGTGGGAGACATGAGTGGGGGCCTGGTGGAGGGTGCCCCTGCACTGCTGGGGGTGGGGGTGGTGGGAGACATGAGTGGGGGCCTGGTGGAGGCTGCCCCTGCACTGCTGGGGGGTGGGGGCGGTGGGAGACATGAGTGGGGGCCTGGTGGAGGGTGCCCCTGCACTGCTGGGGGGTGGGGGGTGGTGGGAGACATGAGTGGGGGCCTGGTGGAGGGTGCCCCTGCACTGCTGGGGGGTGGGGGTGATGGGAGACATGTGCGGGGGCCTGGTGGAGGGTGCCCCGCACTGCTGGGGGGTGGAGGTGGTGGGAGACATGAGTGGGGCCTGGTGGAGGGTGTCCCTGGATGCTGGGGTGTGGGGGGTGGTGGGAGACATGAGTGGGGGCCTGGTGGAGGCTGCCCCTGGATGCTGGGGGGTGGGGGTGCAGGGAGACATGAGTTGGACATGAGTGGGGGCCTGGTGGAGGGTGCCCCTGGGGGCTGGGGGTGCAGGGGGACATGCGTTGGTAGGCAGTAGTGCAAGGTGACATGTGGGTCGGCTGGGGGGCATGGGCATGGTGGATGGGCTGGCTGCGGGACATGGGCAGGGTAGGCCCCTGTGGTGTCGGCTGCCTGCAGGGGCCGTGGAGGGTGTGGAGGGAACACCTGGGAGGACCCACACGTGCAATTCACGTGTGGTGCTCCCCGCGCACCCCTGGAATACACGTACCCTGATGGAATCGCGTGTGATACTTCCTGCACACCCCTGAAATACACGTACCCTGCTGCTTTTGCGTGTGATACTTCCCGCACACCCCTGGAATATACGTACCCTGCTGCCACGTACCCTGATGGAATCGCGTGTGATGCTTCCCGCGCACCCCTGAAATGCACGTACCCTGCTGCTTTTGCGTGTGATACTTCCCACGCACCCCTGGAATACACGTACCCTGCTGCCACGTACCCTGATGGAATCGCGTGTGATACTTCCCGCGCACCCCTGAAATGCACGTACCCTGCTGTTTTTGCGTGTGATACTTCCCGCGCACCCCTGGAATACACGTGCCCTGATGGAATCGCGTGTGTTACTTCCCACGCACCCCTGATGTACACATACCCAGGACAATCGCGTGTGAAACTTCCCGCGAAACCACTGAAATACACGTTCCCCGCTTGGCGTTTGCTGTTTGGCAGCCCTGTGAACTGGTCCAGGGTTAGCGCAGCCCTTTGCGATGATTTGTGAATTTTGAAGGCTTTCCTTGCGCGAGGGCGTTCTTGGGGGCGTAACTGGCGCTGCTGCAGGGTCGCTGCGCCACTCTGCGCCACGGCTGGTTTCGGAGGCTAAAATCCATGAATACGCTGTGCGATGAAAAGGATTTTTTCGCACGCGGCTGGCGCAGTGTATCGCACGGGGACACTGTGCAACAGCCGCGTGCGCCACTTTTGTGCGAATTTCTATGAATTACCCTGTTAGAGTGTTCTCCTTGATATTAGTGTATGCTGGGCAGAAATATAAAAAATACATCAGATCTTCGCTGGGGGTGTTACACAGTAGACAGGAGAGATGTCTCTCTGTTACATTGCTAGCAAAGACCATTTTCCCATTACTACCCTGAGTGGTAACAGTTGAATCTTGTCCCTGTAATCAAGGTTCATTCAAATTTCAAATTAGGGCAAATCAAATGATCTTGGATTCTTTCAGTGGATACAATGATATGCGCACGATTTGCAGGTTTAAGAATTTCCTTAAACTCAAGGTCTGTGCTGAGTTGGAGAGTACATTTCTGATCTACAGTCTTGGAACATGACTCTGAAATTAATAATGGATTCGAAAAACATGAGGTGGTATTAGCAATCATGACATGTTTTTTCACAAAAGCGAGCCATGGAATCAATAAACAAGTTATTTCTGAGGCAGGAATGTGACATACAATGTGATGGGTATGTGTCTCTTTCTCATTTATCCAGGACCTTAACCAAACCTTAACTGGTCAATGCGCTAGATCTTCTGGAAGACAAGCCACTCCCAATTCTCTATGCCTGGAGAAAGAAGGGCCCGAATTCAGAAGCCCAAGTAGTTTAAAAAACTGTTTTCCTCGATTTGGAGACTAGTTGTGTCCTCTGTTGCCCACAGGTTCGAGCCATATGATGCTATAGCTTTACTTTTTCATAAATACATAGGCTTCCTCACACATACACTCACAGCTTGAAATGCATTCTGACACCAGTGAGTGAGCAGGCAAAGGGAGGATCACTTCGCCAGTACAGGGAACGCATGTGATGTCAAACAAGTCTCCTGATTGGTGGAAATATTTTAAAACACCCATGCATCGGTTTAACTGGCACAGGGAAACAAAAAATAAAATTTTCTGGTTCGGCATTTTAATGCCTTCGCGTTTCCAGTTATGATGTGCCGATTTTGAGCACTCAAGTTTCTGTCTTAAATTAGCAGTGTTTTGCCACATAGGCCATTCCTGGCCCTGTCATTTTCTGAAGTGTGACTGCCACTGTTGAAACCGTGGCTGTTACACTAGCATTTCCATTCGCCAAAAGGGGTTGGAAATGCTTTCTTTTCAGTCATTTCACCAAGGCGGGCCGTTTATCGACTTATGTCATTGAAATGCGTTCCCAGAAACCACATGGTTGCTTGGAACCTGTCATGCTCCCAACACTAATGTATGCGAGGGGGCTGGATAGCACATTGTCAAGCCCCTCACGAAATGCTCAGGTCACCTTTGTGAATAAGGTGACCAATGCTTTTCAGTTATGAGAGCAAATGAAAGGAGCAAATTCTCTGCGCTGCTTTCATTTGCACACATATTTGAGAATCTGGCCCATTGTCTCCAAGATCCTGAGTTTGCACACTGTGAATAATTGGCTTCTTCACTTCAAGGGTGAGACGGGCGGCCCTCAACAAAAAACCATGATGACTCCACAACAAGTTCCAAGGGTGTTTATTTACAAAATATAGACAAAGGCTGGTTCCAGGCTTGTAGAAAGGCCTTTTGGGTCTACCAGGATCTCTGGGAATGTGGCACTAGGGTCGTCCCTCCCTAACTAGTTCCTGCCGGTTTTCCCTAGTAGCTTGCCAATAGGGACACCTATCTGTTCCATTTCTGGCTAAGGCTGATGCTGATGTTTTCCCTAACACGTTCACTAACTCCCTGGAGACGTTCTAATCTTTGCCTGGCTTAGCCCACTTAGTACTCTAGGAAGTTTGGGATGGTGCCTTCTTTTTCCTGGTATCACTCCTCTATCTCTCACACCCAATTTCTCCTTACCCTGCTCTACTATGGGTCCCAAGATGTTCTCCTCCCACTGTACTAAAAGGCCCTCCAATCTCTCTCTACACTTTTCCAGCTCCACCCTTTGATCGTGCTTCTCTTGTTACTTCTTAACTCCTTCACTACTATTATTGCCACCTCCTGCTACCTATGCTATTCTCCTGTTGTAATCTCTTCCTCACTCTACAATGATAGTTACTTCTATTCTCCCACTCACTGTTGCTCATACTATTCAGTCTCTCCTACTTAGTTGTGATGCTTGCTGCAGCCTGTGGCATAATGCACTCTACTTTCCTCGCATCCCATGGCGCTGGGGCTGGCAGCGATGCTGCCGATTTTCCTGGGCCCTGTGGCGGTCTCAAGGCTGCCATTTGAGTAGGTAAGGTAGGGTGGGGAGAGGGCCTGCCTGCACTCGGGCACCAAGGTTCGGTTGGGCTGGGCTGCTCCCTCTAGTCTGACAGGGCAACAACGCTAGCCCTGTCATAATAAGTAGAGGCTAAAACGCCCACAAGCCCTCACACGTCTACAAAGCAAGAGCCAACACAATCATGAAGGTAAACAAGGCTTAGTTAATAGCTACCTCTCGTTCACCTTTTATGGTTACAGCGGCCAAGGGAAGACTATACTCTCACGAGTGGTGTGAATGTACTTCAGTAGCCACCCAAAGAGCAAAGTATAACAGTGCAAAATAAAGGAATGTCCAATCAAGGTTCTATAAAAATATATCTACTTTAATTAAGCACACCATGAGCCTCATTACGGGTCTGGCGGTAACTGTGCTGGTAAAACCGGCAGGTGGCCGTCGGACTCGCAATGAATAACCGCTACCAGACTTCCCGGTGAAACCAAGCTATTCCGAGTCTGGCGTCTGGGAAGTCAGGAGCCAGTAATTTTGTAATTCCCCATTCCCATTGAGTCCCACAACCCTCAATGGGAATGTGAACACGGAAGCACTGTGCTTCCGTGAAACTTCGTGGGTGGGTGCCCCGCTGCCCGCCAGGTCTTACCCTGGCGGGCTGGACGGCACTGCCTGCAGAGTCAAAGTGTGCCGATCCAGAAACAACGGTGGCAGTAGGCTTACCAGCACTGTTGTTTCCGGACCGGGACACTCATAATGAGGCCCCTTGTACAATAATAACTAACTAGAAAAACACCACATAAAACCCATCCCTGAAGTAAAGAACACAGATACCGGCACGGCTGCCACTGGAGTCATGAATTTACTGGCACCCGGGATTGGGGAATTACCGGGGCATTACAGCCCCAGCGGACCTGTTAAATCCCCCTTGCCGGGTGCCGGTAATTATTACTGCCCATTCCCATTTGAGCCCCCATTGGACTTAATGGGAATGGGGAGGACGGATGCACCGGCACCATTCATGAATTCATGAATGGTGCCGGTGCATCCGTTGAGTTCTGCGAGCAGGTGCCGTTCTACCGCTGAAAGGCACCTGCTTGCAGAAGTCAGTTTGCCAGTCCGGAAACAATGGTACCAGCAGGTTTATCAGTACTGTTGTTTCCAGACCGGCAAACTTGTAATGAGGCCCATGATCTTGGATGCAAACGTTGATTAATGTGACCTAGCCAGTTTCTAGGGCTCAAAGATGGACCAAGAGGGCAGTTAGCAGCCAATAATGCCTTTCTTGGTTCTTGGTGGTCCGGCAGCACAGAACCGCACTTCTTGGTGCTGTGCGAGCAATTCAAGATCAGGAGAGTGCAAAAGGAAGCACTGGAGGTTCCTGGTTGTAAAAATGTGTCAAACGGTACTTGAAACATAACTCATAGCAGTTTACCGGTAAACACACTAGGATACTGGCTGTTTTGGCTTACAATGTGCTGTGAGTTCCAATACAGAGGCTCAGGGACGAGATGAGTCCTTTTCACATGCTCCCAAACACAGGGATACTTCAATGAGGTGAGTGTTACGGTCATCTGGTATCCACGGGGATGCCACCCAGCCCTGGTTGGATGATTTGCACTCTCGAACCCTCTCCCGGTCCCATGGTAATGCCTCTGGTTAAAGATGGGTCTTAATATTGTAAAAGGTGGATTCTCGGTCCTGCTCCTCATGGCAGGGGCACGTAGATGTGGGGGCGAGCAGCGACCAAGTTACTTCACTGGTGCAAACCCCCCTGTGGGAATCCAGGCCTGCTGCGACTCCGTAGGTTTGCTGCTTAACAGTCTTTATATGCAGTTCTTATGTTCCGTTTCGTTCGAATAATAACGTCTTGCTTCTTTCCTTTTAGGTATGGAAAGGTATTTTGGTGTTGTCATGCAGTTTGAAGATGAGCATGGGCCGGTAGGCGAAAGCGCAGTGTGCGCGAGGCTGTACGGTGAGTAATGCGCGATGCACGGTGCTGTTTCGCCTTTTATATTGCTAACCTGTGTCTTTTCTCTCCTTGCAGGTTGCGATGTTCCTCGCCGAGCGCCGTAATATCCCAGCAATGATACTGACCAGGAGATGACTACCCAGGTAAGAATTGTGTGGCTTTCTTCATTCGGGAGGAAACGTGAGTAAACGCTTCCTAATGCTGTCTTTCCTTCTCCTCTTTCCAGGTTATGGTATTCCAGGATGCATGCGGTGCCGGATGATGGAGTTCGTACCTTCAGGTGAGTGGAACTGAAGTCAGCAATGGATTGAAGACAGGATACTGTTCCAGGTAAGTTTCGTAGTGTTCTTTCTCTCTCTGCAGGTCCTTGGTTTCAGGTAAGCTGGCATCAAAGAACTGGACACGGTGAGTGTTACGCTGCCCACAGCAGAATAACGCAAAGCATGTTCTGCTGTTTGGGTGTGGTTTAAATAGTAAAATAGTCCCAGGCCTGCCACACCCAAAGTAGTCCAGGTAAAGTAGTCCCAGGCCTGCCACACCCAAAAGACTAGACCGCATAGCTCAGTTCCTTGTAACTGAGCTATGTGTGTGCCTCCATGTTGGCTGAACCCCCCCCAAGTTAAATAGTCCCAAGTAAATAGTCCCATTCTAATGTTGGTCTTCATGATGGTTATGAGCCTGGCGCCAAAGGTGCCAGGACTGACTCCAAGAGAGTCTTGGAAGAGGTTTTAAGGCCTTTGACCTGGCCCTAACTGGAAGGCTGACTTGCCAGTGAGGGCCAGGGGCAAAGGTCATGACAGTGAGGTCCTGGGTACCGCCGTGGCTGGCAGAGAGGCAGGTCTTGCTCCATCAGCAGGTCACCCCAAAGTTCCCTTGGGATGGTTAGGGATCAGAGCTTGCCTCTGCCTTGGACATCCTGTCGTCACCTCGCAACATGCGTTCTGTACATTTAGTATCTTAGAGATTTGGAAAACGCGTGTCTATGAAGATCCATGTTGAAGCCTGAGGCGGCGGGGCCTGCAGGCTCATGTAATAAAACACAGAGCCAAGCTGATATGCAACTACCTTTATTCAACACAATCGGCAACTGCCGGAAACCCGTGCCCGCCCCTCCCTAGCCCCAACGTCCTTGTCTCTCCGCGCGCCCGTGGCCCTCAACCAGACCACGCCCACAGAACGATGTGGATTCGCGGACATCTCCCCCCTTTTTAGCATCAACGTCCTTACCCCATTTCTTCTGAGAGGCAGATTGGCTTCATGCGGCTCCTCTGCGGGCGCCGTGAGGTGTCCACTCCCTTGTAGGGAGTTCAGTGGTCCGCTCTCCTTCGGACTCTTCTCCATCTCCTTGGTATGGCTCATCCCTCACTCTTTCTTCTTCGCTTTCACTGTCCTTTGCATCGCCTCGTTAAGGTTGGGGGCCACGCGTATGAAGTATGATACGTTTCTGGTTACTGACGAGCAGTCATTTCCTTGTGCGGTTATCATTGTGCCTTTCTTGTGTGTCACAATGAGGGGGGTGGGTGCAAACGTGGCATTTTCCTTCCTCATCTTCGGTTGCCGAAGCCACACTTCTTCCCCCACCTGTACAGGTGCTTCTCTGGCTCGTCTTTTGCGGTCTGCAGCCTCTTTCATCTTTGCCTTGGACGTTTCGTCATTCTCTTTGGCTTCTAGCTCCAGCCTTGTCATTTCAGGTGTCCTGGGATCTTCCGGTAGTCTCGTCTTAATTGGTCTTCGAAACATTAGGTCCGCGGGACATATCCCTGTTGTGCTGTGAGGTGTGTGTCGGTATTCTCTCAGCAATTGGTTGATGACCTGTTCGAAAGATTTGTTTTGAATGTTGGCTATCTGGAGGGTTCTCTTAATGCTGGCCATGAACCTTTCGACCATGCCATTTGCCTGCGGCCATCTCGGGGTGATCTTGCGGTATTGGAATCCCATGTATTTGGCAAAGTTGTGAAATTCGTGACTTGCAAATGTGGGGCCATTGTCTGACTTTATGATTTTTGGTATTCCATAAGCCGACAGCATTCGGTCCAGGGCCGGGATGGCACTGGCAGTCACACTGCTTTACACTATCTGCGCGTCCGGGAAACGTGAGTGCTCATCCATGAGCACTACTACATGGGTGCCATCTCTGAGGGGCCCAAAGAGGTCCACTGCGAGTTCCTCCCATACCTGTTTTGGCAGCGGCGACATTTGTAGTGGGTTGGGGTGTGGGGGTGGGGCTACTTGCACGCAGATGTGGCATCCCCCCACGATGTTGTCTACCAGCTTGTCGAGTTGTGGAAACCACACTTTTTGACAGAGGAGGCGCTTGGTAGCTACCACTCCTCTATGGCCCTCATGTGCCAAATGCACTGTCCGTTCCCGGAGTTCCTTTGGGATCACTACTTTGCATCCTTTGAGCACTATGTGATCTTCAACCATCGTCAGTTCGTCTCGCACCTGATCGAGCCATTTGACGTCCTCTCGCACGGATTCAGTTTCAGATCTGGCTTGTTGTCTCACGAGTGTTTTCTTGTTTGATAGCAAGCAGTGATGTACGATTTGGAGTGCTCGGTCTTGTTCGGAGTGTTTGTTGAGCTCCAGCCACCCTACCGGCAGGGGTTGCAGATGATGTATTATGTAATTTATGTACGCATCAGCTATGGAGGGCTGTGATTCTGCTGGCCCCGTGGGGTGTCGGGATAGGTAGTCTGCTGGGTTTTCATGCTTTCCTGGGTGATGTACCACCGTGAATTTATAGTCTTGAAGGCGTAAGCCCCACCCCGCTATCCTTGGGGGCATTCGTGCTCTTGGGTCGCCGTAGATGGTTAGTAGCGCCTGATGGTCTGTTACTATTGTGAATTTCTTGCCGAATAAGAACAGGTGGAAATACTCGCATGCCCATACTACTGCCAAGCTTTCCTTTTCCGCTTGGGAATACGCCTGTTCTGTGGGGGTGAGACTCCTGCTGGCGTAGGCCACGATGTAGATATTTGGCGGATCCATGAGATCTTTCTGGGTAAGTATGGCGCCGAGTCCTACAGGGCTGGAATCCACAATGATTTCGGTGTCTCTCTGGGCGTCGAAATATGCCATGTCTTCCGCCTGTGAAATGGCGTTCCTGATGTTCTCAAATGCCTTCTGGCACTCTGCGGACCATGTGAATGAAACGTCTTTGCGTGTGAGTAGACATAGCGGGTTACTTATGGTGGTGTAATCTTTTAAGTATCTGGAGCAATAACTGGCTAGCCCTAGAAATGAACGTAGATCCGACGTGTTTTTGGGTGGCGGGGCGGAGTTAAGTGCTGCGACTTTGTCCGGGTCTGGGCGCATCCCTTTTTCGGAGAAGATGTGCCCAATGAATCTCAGCGCTCCTTTGGAGAATTCACACTTTGTTTTATTCAGTGTGAGTCCCACTTCTTCCAGGGCCTGACACACCCTATGCAGTGCTCTGTCGTGTTCCTCTTGTGTTCTGCCGTACACGAGTACATCATCAGAATAATTTAGACAGTTGGGGACATGTCTGATTACCCTGTGTATTTCATCCTGGAATATCTCGGCTGCGGACGAGATGCCAAAACTGAGTCGTTTATACTGGAACAAGCCGAGGTGCGTCACAAATGTGGTGATATATCTGGATTCGGGAGCTATTTCTATCTGGTGGTAGCCTTTCGTTAAGTCCAGTTTGGAGAATATTTTTGCTCCATTTAGGAGGTGGACCATGTCTGTTATTCGGGGTGATTGGTGTCTTTCTCTTTCAATGGCTACGTTGGCTCTCCGCATGTCAATGCACAGGCGTATGGATCCATCAGGGGATTTCTTTGGGACAGGGACAATGGGTGATACCCAGGGTGTGGGGCCCGAGACGGGTTCAATAACATTCATTTTGATAAGTTTGTCCAATTCCTCCTCTACTTGACGCTGAATGTTGAGTGGTATGCCGCGGTAGTGTTGCGCCACTGGTTCAATGCTCGGGTTCATGTGCAGATGTACCTTTCCGTTTTTCAGTTTTCCAAGGCCCTTGAATAGTTTGGGAAATGTTTGCTCGATGGTTTCCATCTTGGCAAAGTACTTGTGGGCCATCATTTGATACAATATATGTACTAGACCCATCTCGACTGCGGTGCGGAAGCTCAGGATGCACCCGCTGTTCACTTCCGTTTTTATGATGTGCAGTGGGATTTTAGCTGTGTGATCTTTGTGTGTGCACCAGGCCGTGATCATATCTTTGCATGGTAGTGGCGTTGTTTCCCCATATGGGTAGATGTCTACTGTGGTCTATTTGAACATCGGTGGTGGGGTGAGTGATTCATACGCTTGTTCGCTTATGATGTTGACTGTTGCTCCTGTGTCAATCAGGAATTCCAACGGGGTATTATTAACGTGCAGCATGAGGGTTGGACTGTGTTGGGTGGCCATGCTGTTGTTGAGTGCCCATACATACCCCTTCTTTCTCTGGTCGTCTTATGACGATGGGGTGTCGCTGCTGGTAGGGGAGCACATCTCGATATAGCGAACAAAGCGCCTCCTTTGAAAGCGTCTGGACCCTTCATGTGATCGCCTGTTCTCACAGAGAGGTGGACCCGTGCGGTCTCTGTCCTCCCTTTGGGATGTGGCTTGTTCATCCTCCCTCCTTGTAGTTGGCGGGCTGCGTCGCGCTGGTCTTCGCCTGTCCTGAATGCGGTGTTTGTGCCTGGCGGGGCCTGGTGAGTTTTTGCACATTGCTCTATAATGGTCCATACCCCGCAAGAGGCGCTTTGCTGCCCCATGGCAGGGCATTCACCCATGTGCGGGTATTCATACCCGCATATGTAGCAGGTGGCATCCGGGCACTTGCCTCCCTGATTGGGGGCTAAGTATAGTTTATTGATGGGGTCAGGGTTGCTTGTGGGTTGTTGGATGGTGACCTTGCCCAGATTGTCTAGTTGTGACTCTACCGCAGCTTCCATGCGAGCGAGCTCTAGAATCTCGTCCAGAGATCTTTGTTTTTGTAAAAGTTGTTTGCAGAATGGTTGTGACAAACATCCCGCGATGACCTGCGATCTCAGTGCTTCCCCTTTTGAGTATCTATGAAATTCACAGTGCTTCAATTTAATGTGGAGTCACATAACAAAATTGTCCATAGATTTGCCTTTCTCTTGCCTTGTGGTGTGGAATATGTGGTGCTCATAGTCAATATTGGTGTGTGGTGTGAAGTATTGTGAGAGTTTATCATGGAGCTCTCTGTACGTTACCGTGTCGACGTTGAGTAGTTCGCCCGCAATGGCCCTCATTACGACCCTTGCGGAAAGCGACTGACCGGAGCGCCACAGCGTAAATAGCGTTTCCGCCATTGTACGAAGGAGCAAAGTGCGGCCCATTCCGACCCATCGGGCACGAGCACCACGCCACGGCGGAAGTGCAAAGTCTGCGATGGCGGAAATAACCCCAAAACGGCCCACACCGCCGCCGTACGGCGCCCTAGGTGCAATACCGCCACCCCTCTTAGCGGTCACCGCAGTGTGCGCCTACCGGAAAGTACGGTGCCCGGAAATATACGGAAACGGAAGTTAAAACATGGGCCCGGAACGGGAAACATCCCGGCGTACACCTATAAAAACACCAAAACCACACAACCACTAAAATCACTACCCTGAAACACACCCCAACCCGTCAACCACCCTAGCGAAACCACGAAAAATGGGAAAAGTAGCGAAGAAAGCGTGCGACCGCAAGCGGCAGGTCCACTTCTCCCGTGAGGAACTCACCGTGCTAACAGAGACCCTCCAGGAGAATGCAGCCGTCGTCTTCTCCACGCAAATGACCAGGACGGCACTTGCAAACAAGAAGGCCATATGGGCTCTGGTGGCACAGCGGGTAAGTGCGGTGGGGACCGCACCCCGCACCCCACAGCAATGCCGCAAGCGATGGGACGACCTGCGGATACGCGTCCGCAGCATACTCTCTGCCAACCGCAACATTGCCACAGCCACCGGGGGAGGTCCTGAATCACCCATCAAGTTGACCCCCTGGGAAGAAATCTGTGCCTCCACCATCGGAATGGAGAGCATAGAGGGAGTCGGAGGGATGGAGAAAGGAGTGCAGACATCCGAAGATTCAGGTAGGTGGGCCAGATAAAACAATGCCAAATCCACAAAGTCCAACCATGTGAAGTACCATGCGTCCACATAGTGCAACAGAAACACATGTCCAGGAGAACGTCCACACACATCGGCCTGAAAGCGCACGTCAAAACCCACAATAAATACATAAATAATTAAAAACCCCTAATACACGCACTACACGTGCAGCAGGCACACCCTAACTGCAGGCTGCCAAACAACTGCACCCTCACTCCACACACAAATCAAAGCACCTCCAAGACCCCGACCCAAATCACCCTCAGGTACCACCCCAATGCATGTGATACAATGCCATTCCAATTCCCACTGACCCATCAATAACCCTCGCCCTCCTTTACTCCACCACAGGGTCCGATCCAAACGACGAGCTACAGGACACCCCTACCAGCACACCTGCAAAGAGGGCCAAGACCAACGGCCAGAGACCCTCCACCTCAGCTGCACGCATCAAGACACGGCAGCAGCACAAATCAGGTGGCAGCACAGAGGAGGGAACATCAACAGGCACCCCAGCAGCCAGCATGGCCACAACACCACCACCACAGGTCCCCCCAATGGATGCCACAGAAGGCACTGCCTCTGGTGGCAGCAGCACCATAGGTGACACCCCATTGATGGCAGCATGCTCGGACACAGAAGACGGGGATGTCGAGGTCAGATCCATCCATGACCTGTCCCAATCCCCCTGTCTGTCCCATCCCGTACAACATGAGGATACCACGCAGGTGCAGCCACAAGACGACGACTGGCCATCCCCCACAAGCCCTGTGGCAAGGCAACATGAGGACAACAGCCCCTCTGTGACACCACCGCAAATGGCCATGGCCCAGCAGAGGCAACAGTCCCTCGACAAGTTAATCGTCCAACAGCAGCAAATGGCCACACTCCTCAAGGGCCATGCCGATGAATGTGGGGGCACCAAGGCAGACATAGAAACATCAACAGAGACACTTAGGGCAGAAATGGAGAGAGGTACAGAGACGCTAAGGGCACAAATTGAGAGTAGCACCGAGAGCCTGAGAGTCCAAATGGAGAGTAGCACCGAGAGCCTGAGGGGGGAACTGCATGCGACGTCCAAAGACGTATGTGCCGAACTTGCCGCAGTGCGCCGTGTGCTCACTGAGCTCTCGCAAACCCTTAGGGACATGCATGGACGTGAGCAGGCAGACACATCATCCGTTGCAAGTTCCGTCCAGGGCAGCCCCCAACGTAGATCAGGAAGGAACCTGCGCTCCACAGGCAGGGGTGCCCCTGATACCCGCAGAGGGGGCATGCAATAGCGACAGCCCACTGACAATGAGCATCTTTGGACACTGGTGTTCGGGGGGGAGGTAGGAGGGTGGAGGGGGTGTGTTGGGCTCACTTGGGTGGCGGGTCGATAGGGTGTTCAACAGGATATCACATATGCCATAAAAAGTGCACGATCAACCAATGAGAAGTGTGGACATTGATCTTTGTGTACTAGGCCATCATAGGCGTACAGTCCATATTGTGCATGTCCCAGACACACGCAGTGCCACGAGTCCCGTGTCCATGTATCAGCCACCAGGCGTGAGTGCTAGAAGCATACATCAATGAGATGCTGACGAATGTCACGGCCCTCCGGTGCCTCGCAGACTCCATGAGGTGCTGCCACATCCCCACCCTCATCATGACCATCATCAGGTGCTTGCAGTTCTGCGTCAGGGGGCATGGGCACATTTCTACGTACGCACATGTTGTGGAGCATGACACATGCCATGACCATCTTTGCAACCTTCTCATGGCGGTACAGGAGTGCCCCGCCAGACCTGCTGAGGCAGCGGAAACGGGTCTTCAGTAGGCCGAATGCCTGTTCTATGACTACACGGGTACGTGAGTGGGCATGGTTGTAGTCCTCCTCATGCTGGTCCCGTGGGTTCCGGACTGGTGTGAGGAGCCATCTCTTCAGTGGATATCCAGCATCACCTGTATGTGGACGAGAAACGTATGATGTGGAATGCCATTGATACGTACGCACACCCCCCCCCCCCCCTTCCTGGCAGGTCATTGACAATTCACATACCCCACATCATCATGCATGTAATGAGACTCACCGAGTAGCCAGGATCTGTTCCCTGCGTGTCGTTCCATGTAGCGTGGTATTGTAGAGTTCCTCAAGACCATAGAATCATGGGTTGATCCAGGGAATCGGGCACAACAATGTGTAATGATCCTGTTGGAGTCACACACCATCTGTACATTCAGGGAATGAAATTGTTTTCGGTTGCGGTACTGGGCCTCCATGGCATGTGGGACGACCAATTCAACATGGGTGCAGTCGATGGCACCAATGCAACCCGGTATGCCGGCAAGTGCATGGAATCCCACTTTTGTGTTGGTAATTTCCTGCTCCGAGCGTGGTAGAGAGATGTAGTCGTCTGCGTGCTTCAGGAGGGCATCGAGCACTTGCAATAGTGTCCGTGAGAACAGTGGCTGAGAAATGCCATGCAACTGTCCGACTGTGTGCTGGTAGGTGCCTGTGGCCAGGAAGTGTAGTACAGACACCACCTTCAGTTGGGGTGGGATGGCGGTTGGGCTATCTATCATGCTGACAAGGTCAGCCTGTGTCATGTCCACAATGGCGGCTATGGTGTCCCGGTCCAGACGGTAGAGGGTGTGGATCTGCTCATCAGTGAGGTTGAACGGATGTGCTCGGAGGCGTTGAATTGCGGGCTGCCTGCGTGGTGGTAGTGGCTGTGCTGGTGGGCCTTGCTGGCCCTGCCTTGGCCTCCTCCTCCTCCTGCGTCTCCTCCGTGCGGCTGGTTGTAGTTGGTGTTCGTCTACTTCTTGGAGTCGGAGCACTTGCAGTGCTATCAGGTCCCCCAGGGCCAACATCGCGAGTCCTGCCGGTAGCATTTCGGTGTGGTTGTGGGAGGAGACTGGCTGTGCAATTTATGTGTTTTCAGGCTGTATGGCCTCCACCTGTGGTGATTGATTCCACCTGTGCAAACTGCTCTCCCCTTTGGCCGAGCACGTCCCGCGCACAACGCTGCAATTCGGGGAATTGTATCTTGCTATTGCAATCATGTATTTGTACCCGATGGCCGTGTAAGATTGGTTGATATGTTCATTCTGCTGTGGTCCCATTGTTTCACATACTATCTGTGCAGTCGCGAACAGACTTGTGAAGGGTCAGTGGAACGTAGTACTCGAGTGACGGTGGGCCCTCATGCATCACTGTACCGAGTTGCAACGACGGGCGGGGCGTCCCATTCGTGGGTGAAGGCAGTTGCCATTTTCACACACAGCCGCACTCGATGGGATAATTAGTGATTTCAAACGGCCACAGATGCCTTTTCGACGTGATGTTGCAAATGAGGAATTCGAAGGGCGGCGCTTTCGGTTTCCAGCTAGCGGCGAGGAGATGCCCACAGGTCTGACTGCAAATGTAACGTTCTATTGTTCTATGTCCTTGAGACAGGGCCCATGGCGAGGGAGCAATGATTGATATGAATAGTTTGGGATGCGCAATAGCTACGTGGGCGATGAGGCCGTCCGTTCCCAAATACATGTAACTTCACAACACTGGAATTACGGGCTGGGGCACTGTGGATTTAGCAGGCTGCATAACGCACAGACTCAATGGATGTTTCTAATGTCATGTGAGTAATTATTCAGGCATTTTGATCCCGGGATGAGGGAATGATGGATGGATGCATGGGCAGGTGATTTGATACAGAGTTTGCCATGTACAGGGCTTCTTGGGATCTATCCGCCTCCCCTACGCTATGTGATGCAGGGCTGCCATAGTGGGACCATCGTCCATCTGGCCTTGTTGAGCCCTCCCTGTCTCGAGGCGCCCTCAGACACTCGTTTGTGATGGTGTTTGCACCTCGATATAGATGGTTATGAGTCGCAAGTGGTTTTGGGGTGGTGATGTTCCTTTGGAGTGGGCTAGCATGCATATGGCTGTGGATTTCGTGTGATCATTGAAGTGAGTTGTTGGTATGTAGTTCTGATGGCCATTCTGTTCTTTTTCTTTTCTTTTGGTTGACAGGTATCTCCTCCCCTTTTGCCACTGCCATCTGTATGCCACTCCTGCAGATGGATTTTACTCCCGACACCTGCTGCTTCGTGTTAATCAGTGGAGCAGCATTACGATCTTATGGGACGATCGCCAATGGGCCACATGCCCTTACGCAGTACTGGTGGCTCGGAGCAACATTTCGGCCTTTCAGCTGGACTAGTGCCTCCCCATTGGGACGGCCCTGTGGTTCTGTGCGCTTCCATGTTGCCTTTTCGTACGTGAATGTGGCTCTGTGTACCATGGGGGAACAGGGCGACACACAGGTAGTGGCTGGTCATTTCTTGCGGAAGCAGCCCACAATGGTGATTGGTGTTTTGGATTTCATGGCCTGATGGCTGTATGTGCTTGGTGATTTTGATGTGCATAAATTTCTATTCTGATTTGGCCCGTGTAGCGTTTTTCTTTGCAAGTGATGTGGCATATGCCTATTTGGGGGGCGATGTATTGTGAGGAGATCTGCATTGGGTTCCAGCTTCGGGGTTTAGTTGCGTGGTACTGTGCTGTGCGCGTTTGACTACGAAGCCCAGTGAGGTCAGGGATGGGGGCTGCCAATATGCCAGTTTGAATGTTGTCATGCTCAGGGGCGGGGGATTGGGTTTTGTGTAACAGATGCCGGTCAGCCAGGTGGACTGGTTGAATGATGTGGTTTTCGGAATATTGCTGGTCACAGGTGCCTGTGTTTGCGTGCGTTTCTTGGTGGGGGACTGTGGTCATGTCCATTGGGATGGCTTCTGTATTCGTGCCATCTGTGCCCTGCAGCTCCCATTGGCCCCTGTTGTGTTTCTTTTGTTCGTTGGCATGCATGGGTGACTTGTACATTTCAATGGTTGCATTGTGGCTTCATTGCACCTACGGGGAGTTGTACTTTGTGGGCAGGGAGCGGTGTACAGGCACTCAGTGGGGCCGTTTACGGTTGATTCGCGATGCCGTACTTCTCGCCATGGCGGAATGGTACATTCCGCCATGCCTGATGGCGTTAGGTACATGTCCGCTAGGGTCGGAATTGGCGTACCGTTGCACCATGGTGGTGTTTGCGGTTTGGCATGGCCCGCGCGCGCGTGCTTGGTGCAGTTAGCGTTGGCGTTCACTACGGTGTCGCTAATGGCTTCGTACTTTGCGGTGACGGGTCATAGTCGCACCGAGCGCTATTCGATGGCGGTATTGCATTTCCGCCATCGTTTTTCGATTTCCGCCAGGGTCGTAATGAGGGCCAATATCTCTTACCGCTGGCCCCACTGCCATGAACAAAGTGTTTTTAAGTCATCATCTTTTGGTCCTATGGCCCCAGCTTAGAACTTAAAATCTCGCAGCCAAGTGGTCCAGCGGGGTCCTAGGTTTGATGTGTCTCTTATTTCAAATGGTCTTGGCATGTGCATGACTTGTGCCGTACCACTTGCTGCCTGTGCCTGTTGGCCATCTCCTTGTGCATCTGCGCTTCCTGATGAAGACGCGGTGGCTTGTGCCGTGTCAGACATGGTTGCGTCTGTGCTTTGTAAAACCTTCTGTTCTGTCGCTTTAGTTGTTGAGATTGATGGTCTCCTGTGGGATGCACAGTGCTTGTGCGCTGTACTTGGTACTTTTCAGGTGTCTGATTAGGTGCTGGTGCAAGTGAAGTCCTTCTGATGGCGTTTGCTCTTCAGCAAATGTGTTATTTGCCGTATTGTGTAATTTCCGTGGTCTTATGTCCCTTGCATGGGGTTTATCATGTGTGCCTCAGCAGCTGTGTGACACGTTTCCTTTCTGCGTTACGTTCGTGAGATATTGTTCCCTTGATATGGTCCCTTTAAGGCCGTGTCGGCTCTACTGTTGCCGTTCATATGGGGCGGCGGGGCGGCAGTGATTTACAACTACTGCACGTGCTGTGCCCGTCGCACGCGTATATCGTGCGGCTGTACAGCGGCTCTCCTGTTGCTATGCTGGTGAGGCGCCGGGGCAGCCACAAGCCGTAATGGGTTCCGCGTGCCTTGCCTGATGTACACGCGGTCCTCGTGCCTATGCGGCGGGTTCTACTTCAGCTGGAGCCGTTGGTGGGAGGCGCGCCGACACGCTCAACTGCCTGACGGCAGGCCTCACTCCCAGGCACGAGTGGTTTGGGCACCCCTCGTCGCCATTGTTGAAGCCTGAGGCGGCGGGGCCTGCAGGCTCACGTAATAAAACACGGAGCCAAGCTGATATGCAACTACCTTTATTCAACACAATCGACAACTGCCAGAAACCCGTGCACGCCCCTCCCTAGCCCCAACGTCACGTCCTTGTCTCTCCAGGCGCCCGTGGTCCTCAACCAGACCACGCCCACATAACGATGTGGACTCGCGGACAATCCATAAGATGCGTTCTGCACAGATCTTCATAGACACGCGTTTTCCCGCCCACTAAGGTATTTCTTCAAACCGCATACCGACTTGACGATAATACACCGATTTACAAGACAGATAAATAGCACAATCACCTCACTAGCAGGAGGGATATGAGCAGAGGCGTTGCTGGGGGGGGGGCTTAAGGGGCTAAAGCCCTGGGTCTTTTGGTTGTAGCCCCGGATAGAATCTCAGGGGCTACAACCAAAAGTTACCTAGCCCCGAGTCCCGGCAGTCCCGACATTAGCTTAGCCCCTGATCTTTTCCAGACCTAGCAACACCCCTGGATATGAGCACAGTAAGGAGAAAATGAAGACGCTATAGCACCACAATTAGAACGGTACGCATGCCATGTTTAAAAATGTTAAAGGTTTAAACGTGACAGAAAGTAACAAGGAAATGTAAGCGATCTAACGTGCTTCTTCATGTTCTCTTAAATGTTGTTACTTGTTGTACATGTCTGTTTTGTGGCCTGGCACTTTTGAATGTTCCTTCTCTAAATGAATTACACACCGAACCCCGGTGTACTATGTTTCATTGGATGCAAATGTGATATGCCATGACTGGTTCTGCTGACCTACATGTGAACATTGTTCATATTTGCTAATAATACTGCACACTATGGGCTTCTGATGTGTTATGTAAATATGGATTGATTAACTATGGATCAGGCGCAAAAATGAGGGCCTGATGAAGGACTCTCTGTTCAGTCCGAAATGCATTGGTATTTTTCTGCATCTGCACTTTAATACAATTGAATAAATCACTTGAACCTGTAAACCACAAAACTACTGAACATTTGTGCGTATGTTAAACTTGAACCTAGAAGGTTTTTACAAAAAGTCCTTTCTACCTTCAAATCATCTTTAAGCCAACCCAGCATGGCAAATAGGGTGTGCATCCCACACGGAAGGCTGATCAGCCTAGGTCTCTCTTCAGTTTTCCAGTTCCTTCTCCCTTTCCATTGTGAGCATTGCTGCGGAGGGGAAGGCCCGACACAGCAAGTGTTCCAAAACCGGCGAGGCACGAGGCAGCCGTAGGTAAGGCCGGTGGGAAGGGAATTGGATGAGGGAGGTGGGGGCAAGTGGATGTAGGCATCCAAGGGCTTTTCACCCCGAAACGGAAGATGGTGCCCTCCAACTCTTGAGGATGCTCGGAGTGCAGGCAATGCCAAGAGGTATGGCCCACCTTGCAAGTTTCTTGATGGACTTGGATACTCCCTGACCATCCCTGCCAGGTGCTAATATAACTGAAAACAACAGCAAAATAGTCAGGGGCTCATTGTCTAAGTTCGCAGAATGCATAAATAGGTGTTCCAAGCAGGTGCAGAACACCTGGCTTTACTCCTTTGTTTTGCTGCAGGGCATTTTCCTCATTTTTGCAGGCTGTGTGTGGACATGGAATGGGCTCACCATTTCTGCCTCCTTTCTCCACTCTGCCAACAAAAACACATTGGCCCTCATTACGACCTTGGCGGAGAACCATGGTGCTATTAGCACCATGGTCCATGGCGCTAAGTTGCCAACTCCGCCATGGTGGTTGGCGGACTTACCGCCCCATTCCGACCTTGGCGGGGCGGTAAGTCCCCAATCCCCATTTACCCTTCCCCATTCCCATTTTTGCCCCATAGGGCATATTGGGAGTGGGGAAGGCGTTAATTACGCCACCGTAAATTACGGTGGCGTAATTAACAACAAGGTCCCTTAGCGCCATGGATTTTAACACCTGCTAAAAGCAGGTGTTAAATCCGCCATGGCGCTAAGGGAACTCGTACTCAGGCGGTAAGGGTCGGCGATGTTTACGCCGGCGTAAACCCCTTACCGCCTGGGTCGTAATGAGGGCCATTGTTTTCCACATGTCGTTTTCACGGTGGCAGAAAACTTTGATTCCTAATGAATCTGCTAGTATTTAGCACCTGCCAAAAGGCGGCGGATTCCATAGATGCTCATTGCAAATGCCTCCCACAATTGCACATTGTGGGAGGTATTTACACTTTCTTGCACCATGAAGTGCAAAACGTAGTGCAGACCTGTTTTAGGCAGGTATAATAATATTATTTTCGCTTTGTAGTGCAAATGATGGAAACTACACACAGGGCACTGAAGTGCACATAAGTGCCAACCTAGGCGGCCCCCTCAGTGCAATTTGCATTTTATGCAAAATGAGGCCAATCAAATTACATTAACAACATCGTCATAATAAGAGTGGTTTTTAATCTGGCCCTCGTAGGTCACAACGCATCCCTTCAGGCACGTGGTGGGAAAAAACTGTAATAATTGCCGGGAATATTAGCGACCGTCCTCTGCTACCACCCAAATGAAGGCAGGGGAATTATCAATGTCCCGGATTACAAGCAAGAGGAACTGGGCCGAGGAAATTCACAGGGACAAAAACGCAAAAGTCCAGCCAAGTGACAAAAAATGTACAGTTTTCTTTAAAAACCATCTACTGGGATTGAGACGTGGACAATAGAGCATTCTCCAATACTCTCTCATCCATCTTGAGCCTGTCGTCCCGTTTTGATGCTGTGTGACATCACAAAAATAAAGATACATCCGAAAAACCTAACGCACAGCAGGATTGGTTAATAAGGTAGACTAAGTATATATTGCATAGGGGATTAGTGCCTTGATTGGATAAAACATATATTGTGGCTCCTCCTGCGACCACCTCCTAAAAGTTACAATTAAAAACATGTCAGGTTAGAGTGCTGTGATTGGGTGATGCAACACAAGTGTGAGCTTAATGTGGAAGATGAATAGGGATTGGACAAAGAGGGTGTTCTTAGCCATGGAGCTTTGGAAAGTTACCAGGCCAAGTGCAACTATTCAAGGTGGTGAGAACGGGCCTGAAGGTTCTGCAAGTTCTCAACAAGGTATCATCTCTGATCTCCTAGGCCTTGAGACAGAACATTTGGCTTTGAACCTGGTACTACTTTTGAATCATTCTGCCTTTGGTTGGATGGGAACAGCTACCTTAGCCTGGCACGAAGGAATAGGCTCTGTCTTCCAGGTTCAGATCACATATTCAGGTAGCGCGAACTTGACTTCTCCTGCTTGTATTTACGAGGATGTACAGCTTATTACACACGCAGGTGTCCTATCTCTTCTGTTAACTTGAAACCACCCCCCACACCAGTGTCCTTGGCAAGGGTATGCATAGTGGCTGCACTGGATGCCTGGTCTGCGCGTCTCTGCAGGATTAGCCTGTCAGCCTCTCCCTGTATTTGTGAGTCCTTTCAGCTCATTCCATTCACTTGAAAGTACTCGTGGCTTCCATCTTGATTTACATGGACACCCATGTTAGTTGCGTTTAGCAACAGCCAGCAGTTCATATGTATTCTTGTGCAATTTGCGGTTTCTGCATAGCAAGAGTGTGTCTGTCGTCTATCTAAGTGAGTCATAAGCATGTTCTCCGTGTCTGCCAGCAATCAAAGTGTCTGTGTGCTTCATGTCTAACGCATCTATGTCATGGTGTTAGTCGTGACGTCATCGGCTAGTGCATGGTCTCAGTCAGTCTACCTGATCCATTGACTGCAGGCTTATATCTTCAGTGATGCCATCACAATGGGGTCCAAATGGCTGTCTGAGTGAACAGCGTTTCTCACACCTGCGATACATCGATGATGGAGAGTATGGACCCAGGAATTATGTACACCTATCATTTCTCTGCCGCCGAGATGAGAGTGGGATAGATACAATGAGGGCCATGTTTAGGTCTCCCTGCTTCAGATGTGATGCAATATTTACGAGAGGAGGTTACACAGTAGAATTGCTAGCAGATACATAATAAATCAACAGATACAGGGGTTTGGTCTTGTGCACTGTGTATTAGGTAGTATCTGGCAGCACTTCTGCATTCTCTCAACGGCTGGCTCATCTTTGGAAGCTATGGAAAGACACTGAAGAACTTGTTGCTGGTTGCCCCCTTTATTTCATGTCATGGCCTCCTAAGAGGGATAGACCCATCGCCATGTGTACGCCCCTCTCCTTGGCAGTAGGCATGCACATTTGGGACAAGGAGGCATCTAAATTTCCTCTACCTTTCCAGGAGCGGCAGCATCAATTTATCATACACCGAAGAATGACGGCAAAAGCGGTTTGAGTGCTAGAGGGAGGCTGCACATTTATATCCCACCTTTTTATATGGGGGAGATTGGCCCCTTTGATGACTTAAACCACTCATTGTGGTGAACAAAGGAGAACACCTCTGTAACATCCAGCTTCGACAGTGGGACCTTTTCAGGTACATTTAAAGCAGTACCACAAGACAACTAACTGGTTTGAGAAACTCTTTTTTTCCTCTGGGGATGCATAGATTTGTTATGGGTCTACATGATTCATGGAATCTGTTTTGCCAGATTCAATTGTATCTATTTTTATTCTTGTTGCATTTTTCCCCACAAAATAATGCGAGGGGAGAGCCCTCCAGCTCCCCTCACACCCCACCTGAATTTATACCCCGCGCCCTCGACATTGCAGTGTGAAAAATGCAAAAATGAATTTGATGGAATCGAATTTGGCAAAATAGTATGCAATGGAATACAAGCTTCTTCTGATTTCTTATGAGTGCTAATTGCCAAAATGTCTTATGGTTTTGCACTCTGACTTGGGCAAGAGTTGGGGAAAGTCACCTGGATGAGAGTGTGGCAGCGGGGAAGGAAGGCTTTTATTAGAGTTCAACACTTAACACGGGTATAATATGACTGCCTGCTGGACTATTACCCAATATCAAGCAAAACACAATTCACAAGATCGAGCAGGCATGTTCTGGTGGGATTTTGTGGGAGCAGGCACATATTTGCAAATTTGGTGATCGCGTCTAAGTTGGTTATATTTTCGATCGATGCACTGTTGAGGGCATTAGGAAGTATTGTTGTGTCTCCTGTTCCAAAACAAGCATTGGCAATGCTAACACCTTGGGCTTTAGGACTTCAGTGAAGGACACGCATAGAACTTAAAAATGTGGCTGAGGTCAGGCCTGGCTTAGACACTTATTACAACAGTAGCGGTTTATAGCTCCAAATAAGTCATTAAATGCATTTGAAAAACACTGGCAGGCATTTCAGTGCAAAGTTTGCTGGTAAGGCTTGATTGAAGCCAGCTGAAAGAGTTCCCATGAGGAGGTGTTTTGGATGTGGAGGGGCAGGAACTGCGTGGGAAATGCCGTATGGATTAGAATGGGCAGCAAATGGGTGGGCGAATAACCAAAGCAGCACCTACAAGCTCTGTGTCCCTCCTCATATGCCATTTCTCCCTGTCAGTACGCTAATGAAATAGTTTTGGCTTATAGGAACAGCAAGCGCCACCCAATAGCACAAACTACAAAAAACAGAAAGCCACACACAGACTATACATTTAGGTCAATGATTAAACGTAACACTCGAAGCATGGTGTGAGTACACATGTCACCATCACCTGACTCAAAGGAGCCAATAATAGAGCCCTTAGAAGGATGAAATGCAGAGTCTAGATGTGGCGTTGAAATTCATGGCCTGTAGGTTACATACACACGGATCTCGGCGTTGAGTGCATTAACCAACTGAGTAAAGAGCAGGTGTGCCTCTGGAATCAGAAGGAATGATACACGCCAGCTATGCTACAGGGTTTTAATACGTGGGGCCCGATGAGCATTTGCCATATACTGAATTACCTCTGTATAGAATCCTGGAGGCATCACAGTGCCGTCAAGAACAGAACACGTACACACAAATTACGACTGACCGTGACCGCAATTCCATTGTACCAGAAGAACATTGCGTGATACCCTGATAGAAACTTAAACTTTGTTTCTTTCTGTCGCCACCCCCTCCTATGGATATACAATACCACCACCATGGCATACAATCAGTGCTTCAATTGGGGTAAGAAATTGAGGAGGGGCTCATTTGGGGGCGTGGCTTGCCTGATGGGCGTGGCCTAAAACTTGAAGGCATGGCCTAAAGAAGAGCATGTAAAAATTAACAGGGGTGGTCTCTTCTACATAACTAAGCGCATACTGCAACACTGCTGCTACAAACAAAATGTGTGGTCATGGGCAAATAATTGAATTGCACTGTTGAGGGTGAGGCTTTTTAAAAAGAGCGAAATTTGACTGATTGTAATATAACATACAAGCAATCCCTGTATTCGGGGAGGGGGGCCTACCAACAAATTTTTTACTCAGGGGGCTCGACATTAAAAGGTTTGTATACCACTGCCCTTGCCGAATACGGCCAGGTCATGGTTGCAGAGCCCAGCGCCTGCACGTGGGTGTGCTGCCGACAGGGTGAGGTGAAAGGTGGAAGATGTTGGCTACGAAAGTGCACTACCGGGGACCCTCATATGCCCCCACCCCAACAAGCAAACAGAAACGTTTACAAATGGTTCTGTTTTTAAATGCACTGGGGTGTCCTCTTGAGTGAAGAGCACAATGCCTGCTTGCAGGGGGGCGTTGTGTAATAAATAAGAGACGGTTATGACTGTGTGAGGAAGAGAGGGTGGGAGCAGAGGAGGAGCGTGGCAGAGGCGGTATGTGTCCTGATGAGGTGCGCTAGATGGAAATTGTACTATCGTCTAGTTGCCCGAAACTCGAGTAGACATAACCTACACCCAACCCCCTTTGGGAGTTTACTCTGACTTGGGTTTATATAGAAAGAAAAGTGCGGCAATTATATGTTGTAAACAAGCTTGATAACATATTCCACGTCTAGGACTGAGGCTGATGCACTTTATTCGAAAACAAACAAATATCCAGCAGTGAAATATCTACAATATAGATATGCTGTTTTTAGAATAGCTCACATTGCTTTGTTTTGCACAGGTACGAAAGGTTTTGGGTATGAATGGGGATGAAAGTAGATGGGATGAATGACGTGTGATACGTGTTCACTGGTTGGTGTGATATATCTATGCTATATATAGTTGGTTTTTAAGCATGGACAATTCATAAATCTTATAGTATATTTTGTAGATATATTTTCATGATAATCAGTTTACGAACAAAATGAAAAGAAATTTCACAAAAACAAGGTCCTGTCTAGAAATCACTCCTTTTTTAAGCAGGTTATTCCTTGAAAGGGATTGAGTGGTGTTTGAATACGCAAATTGTATTGAAAATGGTTGGAGGGTGTGCATCTGTCTACTGACATTTGCAATTTTGTGTATGGTGTGTGTGTTTGGGCTTGTAAAAATAACAACACCGGAGCTTATAAACATCCCCCCGCCCACCAAAAAAGGACAGATTAACCATGCAAGTGGAAAATTTGCGCTGCAGATGTAGTCACTTAACACGAAATTGAGTTCACCGGACACCAGCCGGGTGAAATGCCACTTGAATCACATGGTCAAACCTCCTCTAGTGATGATGAGTCTGAAGTACTTATGTCTGAATTTTTCATGCTATCGTAAACATCATCGTCTTCATCAATATCTATTGCCATCAACTCTTTTACTGTTTTCATCTCATTTGGGTCTTGGTCAGCTCGACCATGAGGTTGTTTTTTCTTTGTCATCATATGCATACATCCTTCCGTACATCCCTCAGTTACCTCAGCGCAAACTATTGGTAGGCAATGTATGCAACAACAGCACGTTAGGAATATTCCAAACACCACTACTAATATTGAAATCAACTTCCATGCGCAAGAACGTAGTATTCCCCAAAACCAAGATCCTATTCCCCAGCCTCCTTCTTCAGTAGGCAGTTCAGAGCTTAGGACATGCATTTTCTTTATCGCTTCAAAGATCGTAGGGGAATAGTCATCGACATAAACGCAACACGCTGATCCCACTATTTTGCAAATTCCCCCACGATCAACCAGGATTACATTGAGAGCCATTCTATTTTGCAGCGTCATTAACCTGATTCCTCTTTCTTCCAACGTCATGTTAAATAGTATATCTGTTGTTGTGTTTATGGTATTTTTTAGTATTCTGGACAGCTGCCTTATATTATAGGAGTTCACTATCTGCCCTAAGAATGGAATTAATGATTTTGCTACATCAGTTGCTATCAAAACACCCTCGTCAGTCCTTTTGACTTTAGTTCTGGATAGTCTGGCCATGTCTGCTGTTTCTAAGAGGAATACTCCTGGGAACAGTAGACCTAGGTAACATATACCTCCCCAGTTTCTGGGCAACCAAGGATATGCTTTCTCTCCTCATATAAAATAAACTGCATCACCTACATATACTGGTTCTATTTCCCATTTTAATACCACTGTATTCATGCATCCAGTATATAATCCGACTGAAAAAGAGCCTTTCTTTTTTAGACAAAAAGTGACAGTTCTTGGGCTATAATTTACTGTGTAAGATGGGGGGATTGCATCTTTGTCCCCTTCTGTTCTTACACGAAACGTCATTACAGATGTCTTTTCTGGTGGGGACAATCTATCTCGTCTATTTTGTCGTGGTATCTTTCGTGTACTTTTCCTCGTGGGCTCTGGGGCCATTACTTGTGCTTTATGGAAAATGGAACAACCCACAGGCTTCATTATTATCTCCTCAAACTCATTCATGTTGGTTCTGTCTAATTGACCCGTACTACTCTCATTCCATTTCCCATAAAACATTGCACCTAAAGATGCACTACATGCAGAACTTAATGGTAATGGCTGTACATACCACCCTATTCCTTTCCCAGCATGCTGTGGTAAATGGGCACATACCCAGCAATTTGCTTTCTTCAGAATTGCATGTGTCATGTTTGAGTCTTGAATTGTCCGACTTGCACAATTCTAACGCTTCTCTCCTCTACACCTCTAGTTCCTTCTCCGTCCATGAGCTGAACCAGAGGTTGACATAAACACCAAAAAAGAACTGCAGATCACTTTGTCTTTCGAGGCCGCAAGTTGTATTGCCTCACTCCTGGTATCGTGTGATCCGTGAACAGTGCCGGTGCACTTCCAGATTCAGGCTCAAAGTCAGCCTGTGGCGCTACTGCAGGTGCTGGTGTGCACCGCGCCAATGATGCAGATCCGTTCTTTGGCGTGTTGGCAAGTGCTGGTGGACGCCAAAGGGGTACATGATTTGTTTCTGCTGGTATATGCAAGGCAGATTTCGTGTTGGCCAGCAGTGATGTCGATTCTGCTGGGCAAAGTTGGGGCACTCTTTGCCCTTCCCCCTCTTTGGCAATCGTCTCAGGCTTTGGTTCGAGTTTCACTTCTCATTTTGGCAGATTTGGTGGCTGCCTACTGGCAATAGTTTCTTCCGTTTCTGGGACCGCTGTCTCTTTCCGGTCATCTGGGTCAGGCAAGTCTTTCAGTGAAGTTGGAATCTTTTTGGCATGGGTGGTATGGATCCACGACTTCCTTCCATCCACCCTTATTGCCATCTGCGTTGCGAAGAGTACTTGATAGGGCCCGCGCCACCTGGGTGCTAACGATGATTTTCTTTCAAAATTCTTTAGCAGCACCCAGTCTCCTGGCTCCAGCGCGTGCCCCGGACCGGTGTATCTGACTGGTAATGCCTCCTGCACCTGCTGATGAATCAAACGCAATTTCTGCATTAAAAGGCCACAATAAGTACTAAGCACAGGATGTTCTACCTCACTAAGTCGTTTTCGCTGTGGTGCGCACCATACTTTTTTTTTTATTTTATTTTTTTATTTGATTTAGTTGTTAGTACAACTTTACAAATTTTCATTTTTACAGATAAACAGATAAAATCAACATTTAGTTACAACATATAAAAATAACTATATAAAATTACAAATAAGTATTTTTTCCCTATTTTCAGGTACAAAAAGTGCAACTTTTAGGAAATTCTTTTTGCATAAGGAAATGCTATGTCAAGTAATTGTATAGCAGCAATGCTGATCGATATTTTTCTTGCACTGAAAATTTCACACCATATTTCATCATAGGATCGACTGACATGTTGCCATGTCATTTCTTTCATCAGTTTAAATCGATGTGGAACAAAGGCATTACATTGGACAATGATATGAGCAAGCGTTTCTGTTTGAGATTTATCATTACAAAACCGACAATGGCTCTGCTTCTTTGTGACCACACCACGTCTTACCAAAATTTCATTGACTGGCCATAGATTAAAACGCAAGATTTTCGTTCTTAAATTTACAGATGGACATTTAATGAGATATTCAGCCATGCTACCAAATTCCTTGTGACCAAAGAGAGATCTATTAAAATCTTTTAGTCTTAGGCATTTTTCTTGAGTGGTTATCCAATCGGTCTTATACATTTTAGTCTTCGCTCGATTCGGATTTGTAATCAATAGATCAATTGATATATGTGCTTCAGCAAGGGCATTCATAACATGTGTTCTCCATCTTTGTGGAAATAAGTGAGTGGAGAATAAAAGGTAATTTGCTAAAATGGCAAGGCTATCTCGCTTATTTATCCCCATAAGACATTTTCTTAGAAGGGTGCACATTTTCCATGTAACTTGAACATGAATGGACAGCAGGCCAAATTCAAATCTCAGTAACATGTTCGGTGTGGACTTGGGCAGTCCAAATACTCGTTTCCAAAATTTTGCTTCAATACCATTCCAGAATTTGAGAGTTCGTGGGAGCAGAGATTCCAAACCATATATAAGAACAGGTATTACCTTTTGCTGGTAAAATTTCATGATCGGAATGCAAGTAAACTTACCAAATCTTGCATGAATTATTCTGGCCTGTGAAATTAAACCTGTTAATTTGGTTTGAATTGTTGTCTCAAGTGCATTTTCTGAGGCAAAGTTGTTAAAATATACTCCTAGATATTTATATTCGTTCACGATCTGCAATTTTTTATTGCATATCGACCATGTATATTTAGTCCGTAGAGACGACTTTGGTTTCCCAAGAATAATAATTTGCGTCTTATGTTCATTCACTGTGAGATTATTTTTTGTCACATAAAGATCGAGGACATTTAATAAATGTTGGAGCCCACTGGGAGTTTGGGAAATGAGGACTAGATCGTCAGCATAAAGAAGCCAAGCAACAGCTTGATTTCCCAACTTTGGGGGATCAGATTGTGCCACCGCGAGATCGTCCGCCAAATCAAGCAAAAATAGATTGAAAAGAGTAGAGGCGAGTATGCATCCTTGCTTGAGCCCCCTCTCAGTTGGGATAGATTTAGATAACAGGCCCTCTAAATTAAGTTTCACCTGGACAGAAGTGTTAGAGTGTAGCAAACTCACAATTTTTAACAGTCTCCCTGGGCAACCATAATACGCCAATTTCCTCAAAAGACGCACTCGGTCAACGGAATCAAATGCCATGCGGAAGTCCACAAATGCAACATATAAGGGTTGCTTTCGCATGGCATAGGATTGTTTAATTGCATTAAGAATGGTCAGATTAATAGCTGTTCCGAGACCTGCTACAAAACCCGATTGAAACGGGTCTCTACGCTTATACTGGAGAGACCAATTGTTCAGATCATGTAATATTAGCCTACAGAAGATTTTTCCCGGTACATCCAATAAGGCAATAGGTCGATAGCTCAAAGGATTTTGCCTATCTCCTTTTTTATAGATAGGGACAATGATAGAATGTGTCCAGGAACTTGGAATTTTTTGAAGGTATATGATTAGTTGAAAAAGTGAGTACAAAATTGGTGCCCACATATCGATATGTTTCTTTAAGACTGCGTTCGAGAGTCCATCAGGCCCAGGAGCCCGTGACATGCTTGTTTTATTAATATAATAAAAAATGTCATCTTGATCAAATTTTAAAGTAAAAGGTGACACTATAATGTCCGAGGGCTCGCTTACGGTTGGAGCAAGATATATGGATGAAAAATGGTTGCACCAATCGTTTTCCGACACTCCATTTATATGAGATGATACTTGCGATACGTTGGTTACTGAGTTTAGGAATTGCCAAATTTGTGCTGTATTTTTGTTCTTAATTTGGTCTAACATAGCTTCTCCTTCTTTTTGTTGCTTTGTTATTTTGTATTCTTTTATCCAATTTCTATATGCAGTTTTGATAGCTCTTAATGTGTGAATCTTTAAAGGTGGAGCTAGTTTGAGAGCTTGTCGCTTTTGTGTTTTAAACAGAGCTTTCCTAGTGTGAATTGCAGTGTCATATGGTTGAGCGGACTTTAGTTTGATGTTTTGTTTTGTGGCATATAATTGCATAAGATCAAAAGGAACCAATCTATATGATTCTACTGACATTTGAGAGATTTCTGCATAAGATCTTATATGGTCACGATAGCATGTTAAGGACTCGTGAGACCATTTTAATCAATTTAGAGAATTATTAGTTTCGTATTTGCCCATAAGCGATTGACTTTCTACAATCGGTACTGGGGTCAGCATGATCTTAAATGTTAATGGACAGTGGTCACTGTATTGCGATGATTTGATGGCAAAATCGGTAGTCTGCGCGAATATATTTCTGGAAACAAAAATAAAATCAATGATTGCTGACTGTTTTTGGCTATGCCATGTCGGTAATGGAGGTGAATCCACTGCACTTGTGCCATTCAGCATAATTAAATTCCATGTCTTCATGAATTTGTTCCATAATCTTATACGCTCAAGATCTTTTAAAGTTTCTTTGTTAAGAAGATGCAAATTCAAGTCGCCTGCAATAACAAAATATACAATTTCTCGCACAAGCATAACATTTTCCAGGACATCTGTTATATCTTTCAAAAACTTGGCAGTTGTAATGGCCATTGGATTCCAATAAACATTAATACAAGCAATTTTAAGAGAACTAACCGAAATATAGGAGCATTGGATGAACGGGTTGCTAAAAGGCAATGGAGAAAGGTGGATATTTGCTAGAGAATTTGATGCAATAAGCAGACCTGACATAGGTCTACCTCTCAAAGCACACAATGCTGGTTCAAGTAATATATCGTAATTGTTCCAAGTTGGTGCAGTGGACAGCCAAGTCTCTTGTAAAAAAACCAAATCATAATCACCCAGTATGCTTTCAGGGTTATTAATAAAATGAGAGAAACCTTGAGTGTTCCAACTTAGCACCGACAAATCAATCTGCTCCCTATTTCGATCTAGTTATACTCTAGTAATGACATTTGGGTTCTTGTACATAGGTGTATTAGTTTCATTTCTATGTTTAGGGATGTATGGTTGGAATCTATGGGTAGACTTCAAGCAAGATTTGATAGGTCCTTCATCTTTGTTATTGCATGAGAGTGCAAATCCTAAATCAAATAGTTCGTCCCGGGCAGCCCAAATGATGTTATGAATAATTAGAGACCGACACCATATAAGGACTGTTGTCAGATCCTCACTGCGGGGGAATTCAATCTGATCAATATCATTAGAGTCGATCTCTCGCAAGGATTTCACATCCGAGAAAAGTCTAAGAATACTTTGTCGATTCATGTTGTATGATGTAGTTAGATCTTCTCGTGCCGTTAAGAGCAAGGAGTGTCTGTTTTCTACTTTTGTTTGCTGTCTTCTGCCAGACTTTGTTGGTTTATCAGAAGTAAGCTTTGGGTCTGTCACTTCTTGGTTAGCAAAATGATGTAGGTTTGGTTGTTTTTTGAATTTTTCATCTTTTGGATAGTTTTGCATTTGAGCTTTGGAATTTAGCATCCATAGGCGTGCAATGGACTCTTTAATTTCATTTAGATCTGATTGTGACATGTTATTATTAACAAACCCCTCTCGTGTTGTTTTCTCATCAGCATATGACAATGAGTCAGCAAACGATACTCGTTTTACTGATGGCTTTATTGATTCACTAGGCATCGCATAAGATACAGGATCCGGATAATTAAGAGTCGAAAATTTTGCTGGACCATTAGTTATGATTGGAAAGACTGGGGGGTCAAATTTACGTGTCTCCAGATATAAATCAATTTCCTCCCTTAATGCTTTTCTTGATGATGCAACTACATCTGTCACTTTTGTATTTGGGACACTCACTGCATTTGTTTTTTCAACAGTGGTTCTCGAAGGCACACAGGCGTGTTTATTTTGAATTCTAAAAGATAAGCTTTCAGTCACTGCGTTAAGATCAATGCTAGAATTGATGAGTGGGACAGAGATTAGTGGACTATGATCTTTGTTTTTAATTGCGGTTTGTTGTCCCTCTGCCAATGTGATCAAATCGTTCAATGGAGGATGATCCATGATCATTCCCACTGACTGAGTGCTAACGATGTTTTTTGGCTTCTTAGATTTTGCTAGAGCAACATATTTTTTAGTTATGAGGTTCGCTGCTGTTGTTGATCTAGAATTCGCCCTTGTGATATTATTGACAAATTGTTTGATAGATGGAGAGGCTGTTGCTTTTACAGTTTTCATATTTTTTGTTTTTTTTGCAGCCATTTGGTTAGAGCTCTTTTTTTTTGAGAGATTCTCATTCACTTCATTGATAGTTTTTTTGTCAAAGACAGAGTAGGTCATTTTATGTGTTTGAGCACATTCCAGTTTATTATTTTCTTTTTGTGCTGAAGAACGTTCAACGGAGGGCAATATGACAAGTTCTTGAGGTGCCATTTTTTCTACTATGATACCTGGTACAAAGGGAACCGCTGTCTTGGAAGTGTGTGGAACACTGGATTTGTGTGATTCAAGACAAATTTGAGAGTCCATAATAATTTCTACGATTTGACAATCTGGGTCTTCTATAGTTTGAGTGCTTATACAGGTCCCAATCACACTTTCTTTTAATGTACAACTCGGCTTCTGGGCCAGAGACTCGGCTATTTTTTGTTGTAAATGAGTGACATTATTTATTTTTACATTAATGTCATCATGTAAAAAGGGCATCTCTGATAATAGTTTGGTTTGATTATTTTCAAGAGTATTAACATTAGCAGTGAGGCACTTTAAGGTGCTATCCACTGATTCAAAGAGCTTCGCAAGAGCCATTAATGCTATGTTCATGACTTCCAAAGTCAGATTTTCAGATTTGGGATTAGTAGGAGATCTTTCAAGACTCGTAAGAATATTATTCGATCTTCGTGGAGTTGGTGGTATGAATGATACCTCCAGAGTCGATAGGTCACAATCAGGACGATGGAACATATCTGGAGATTGTGATAATTTAGAGCCCTCTGCTCTAGCCGAGCAATCCGAGTTGTTATTCTCTAGAGCATTTGTTAATTCACTTGGTTTTTCAAATGTTGCAGCAGCTCCAGGTTGCACAACACCAGACGAGGCATTTTTTAAAAGCATACTGTCTGACATAGAGGCAGGCGTTTTAGAGGTTTCCAGTGTCTCTTTTAAATTTAAGTTGTCATCTGATGTGAGCACCCGCTCACCCCCACTACCTATTTCAGAGTTAATTGGTACAATATTAATAATATCATTAACATGCGCAGCAGTTACCATCTGATTAGTCAGGGGAGCTGGGGTAGTCGTTCCACACTGCGCCCCGAAGCCATATTTCCGAATGTCAACATTATCCATCGGTGGTTTTTTCATTTTTTCCTTTGATTTGCATTTGATTCGAGCAAAGTGTTGGACAGGCGTGGAACAGATATATTTCCTGCAGGACTTGGTGGAAGTCTTTCGACCGCCGACGCGACCAGCAAAGGCTGGGTTTCTGACATTATTCGAAGCCGTGTGTTCGTGGGCATATCGGTTGTAAGACGATAGATTTCGTTTCTTTTAGTGGTCATGATTTAAATATAACGTCACAAGTTTTATGACCAGAACAGACTGTGTGGTAAAATGCTCTACCGTTTAAGAATAAGAAAAAAAAAAAAAAAAGAAAACAAAGGCCCCGTGGTGCCCCGTACGCCGCGGCGAAGCGGCAAAGCGGGGACTCCACGGGGACTCGCTCGGGTGCGCGCGCGCGGTGCGCGCGGCTCGAGGCTTATGTAGGCCCGCCTCCAACAGGGACCAGCACAAAGCCTGCTGGGCGTTGTAGTCCACAGAAGTTTTGCAAATGCAATATCCAGAGCAGAGCAGACTGCAGCAGCGTGTAGCGGCAAAGCGGGGACTCCACGGGGACTCGCTCGGGTGCGCGCCATACATTTGCTAGCCTCCCCATCACAATCTTGTACAGGGAGAGCCCAATTTTAGCCTGTACAGACGTACGCATGCATAATAGTGCTATTGGTAATGCATCCACCCAACTCAACTTGTTTCCCGCACAAATCTTGCTAATCTTTGATTTGAGAATCCCGTTGTGCCTCTCCACAAGACCGGCTGAACTCGGATGCCTTGAACTATGGAATCTCTTATCAATGTGAAGACCCGCACATATATGTAACAACACTGCGCCCACAAAATGTGGTCCATTATCGGACCATAGGGCATGGGGCAAGCCAAATCTGGAAAAGTATTCCTTAAGCATTACTTTTGCCGTGCTCATTGCTGTGCAGTCCTTCAAGGGATATGCCTCCACCCACTTACTGAATGCACAGATCACCACTAAGACGTATTTTAAATTTTGGCATCTCTCCATCTCTATGAAATCAAAATGGATAACCTCAAATGGCATAGAGGGCGGGCCAAAACTGCCTATTGGAGTCACTGTTCCCTTTCCTACATTGTGTTGCAAACATGTGATACAGCTCTGCACCAACCTCTCTGCATTCTTTTTTATGTTTACATTCTGCCATACTGTAGAAAGGGGCTGTATTATCTTTTTCGCACAGATGTGAGTAGGGCTGTGGGCCATTGTGACCATTGCAGTCACATACGAATTTGGCAACATCCAGTTTCTAGTTCCCTTGTCCACCCAACAACCTTCCAGATCTAACTCAGCAGAGCCCTCTGCGCACCATTGTATTTCATCGGCCGTAGCTTCGGCCTGCATTTCTTTGACAGGGCACTTCCTCAGTCTGAACCGTCATCATTTTGGTATTTAAATCAGTGGCAGTTTGTTTCGCAATTCTGTCTGCAAACGCGTTTCCCTCTCCTACTTTGCATGTTATCTTTTTGTTTGCCTCGCATTTCACTATTGCTAGGCGCTTTGGAAGCGTGAGTGCAGACAGAAATCGTACAATCAAAGGGCCATGTTGAATTCTGGCGCCATGTGATGTCAAAAACCCTCTCTCAGCCCAGAGTCGACCAAAGTTACGAACCACCCCAAAAGCATACTGGCTATCAGTATATATACATTCACATTCACATTTTCAGAAATCTCGCAGGCTCTGGTTAATGCTATTATCTCTGCAGCTTGTGCCGAATTGTAGGGAATTCTTTTGCTTTCTACAACACTCTCTAGGGTAGTGATAGCATATGTGGCAGTTATCGTGGCATCTGGTAATTTAAAACATGAGCCTTCACAAAATAACTCTCCATCTGGCTCTTTCTGTGGGGTATCACTTAAATGAACTCTCGCCTTGGTTTCTTCCTAAGTGACCATTAAGCAATCGTGGGGAGGTGATTCATCCTCCCCAATTTCTTTTATGGGTAGTGGCATTAATTCTGCAGGATTCAAAGCGCTACCCCTCATAATTTGGGGCGCGAACAAGATAATCTCATATCTTGTCAATCTAGCAGAGGTGAGGTGTTGCGTCTGTGTCCTATTTAATAGAACGTCTATGGCATGTGGCACCATCAGAATTAAAGTGTGCCCCAATACCATCCCTTCCATTTGTTTCACTGACGCAGCAGCTGCCGCTACAGATCGCAAACATCGTGGTAGTGCGCGCGCTACAGTGTCCAGCGCAGAAGAAAAATAGCTGCATGGCCTATTTCTTCCACCTTGTTCCTGTGTCAAAACCGCCAATGCACATCCTTCACTTTCACACACAAACAGTCTAAAAACCTTCTCATAATTCGGCGTGCCCAAAACAGGAGCCGAGCATAATGCAGTTTTCAATTCATCAAATGCTTTCTGACATTCCTCATCCCACTGTAAAGGCATAACCGCATCTTTTTTAGTCAAATTCACCATCGGTTTCACAATTAACGCAAAATTACCAATCCATTGTCGGCAATATGAAGCCATGCCTATTATGGCTCTGACTCCTTTTTGTGTCTTTGGAATAGGCATACAAGAAATACTTTCTATGCGTTCTGGCGTTAGCCTTCTCCCTTCTTTCGAAAGTAGGTAGCCTAAATAGGCCATCTCCTTTCGATTATATTGAAATTTCTTCAAACTAGCTTTATGGCCATGTGCCGCTAGGTGTGACAGTAGTAATACAGTGCTTTCTTTACAAATCTCCTCTGTGTCTGCAGCTAACAATAGATCGTTATGTATTGCAAGAGTACACAACCCACTGGTAATTCTAGCATGTCTAGCTGCTCTGTTAATGCTCTACTGTAAATACTTGGACTTTCCGTGTAACCTTGCGGAATCCGCGTGAATGTAAATGATCGTCCTCCTAATGTGAACACAAACAAATATCTGCTGTCCTTGTCCAGTGGAATGCTGAAGAACGCGTTTTTCAAATCCACTACACTAAAATATTCTGCTGAAACAGGTATCATTGTCAATATTGTTGTGACATCTGGCACTAAAGGAAATTGTGGATCTACTACCTTGTTTAATGCGCGCAAATCAATTATAAAACGGTATGGTAAACTGGAAGAATCGGGCTGTTGCATGTACTGCCTGTAATTTCCTCGATTACCCCTAATTTCACCAAATCTGTAACAATACTCTTCAATCCTTTCTCACCTTCAGCTGAAATTCTGTATTGGGGAATTCGCGGTAGGGTAACACCTTCTTTCAAAATGATTTTTACTGGCTCTATCTTTAAGCATCCTACATCATTGTCATGCATTGCCCATATACAGGTTGGCACTTTACTTAGTTTTCCTGGTAAAGTTTCGGACATGAATTCTGACACAGGGGCATCGTGTGGCCAAATTGTTAGGAACACCCCGTCTGCCGTGCAATGTATAACGGAACCTAATTTTTTCAACAAATTTAATCCCAACAAGTTCTCCCCACAATTTTCTGTTAAAAGGAAAGGACAATGTTCAGTAAATGGTCCTATTGTAACTGGGACTGGTTTGGACACTGGGTTTATGACTGGTGTACCTGCGAACCCTACGGAAACATTATTTTGCCCTGACAGTGGTATATCCGGAACCAAGTGGTGGTCTATTGAACACTTCTGCGCTCCTGTGTCTACAAGAAAGCGGTGCTCCTCATTCCCGACTCTCATTTCTACATAGGGTCCTCTCGTCCGATGTGTAATCATTGCTGTTACTGTAATACGTGTTTGGCTGTGTATCGAAAACGTTCCCACTCTTTCCTCTGTTTCCCCCACTCTGGTTTCCAGACTGTTGGTTTTGCTGTCCCTGACTCTGGTTTGGGGCATTTTGGTTTTGGCCTTGGTTTTGATTACCTCCGTTATTGTGATGCTGCTGCATACTATTCCTATTTGGTCCATTCGCTCCTTGGTGTCCTCTATGCTGTCTCCTCTGACCAGACCCATTTCTATTCTGTAGATGCGGCATTGCGCTCGCCAATGTCCTTCCTCCTTACAATACGCACACTGATTTGGTCCCACTGTACCCCCATGCATATTCAAATTACTCCTTCCTTGTGCATTCCCTCTCCCTACAGTGTGTCCTACTACTTGCTGCAGTAGTACCCGTGTTTTCAATAGGCATTCATTCAAGTCTGCCCCCATCTGTTTTAGCAACAATAATTTGTCCACCATGGGGGGCGTGGCTAACCGCCATGTAGAGTGGACGCGTCTCCGGTGAGCTCCGCTCGAAGGACATCGATAAGCTGCTTTACGGGACACTTAAGCTACACTTGAGCCCGCAGAAACATCGAAGGAGTGGTGGAAGCCTGCAGGAGGCCCCTGGACTTCTCACACAAGGAAATCGCGGCCCTAAAAGACCCAAACGCGGCTTGCGAACAACGGCGTAATCTGAGACCAAGATGGCGGCCGCCTCCTGCTAAGCCCGTGGAGCCCCGCGCTGGCCTAGAGATCCGCGAAGGGGACGGGCCCCCACCGCAAGTGAGAGAGAAGAGGCTCCGGAGGAAGATCGAGGGAGGCCTCGCCGGGTTCGAGACGGTCCCTGCGAGGGCAGATATAGCGGCCCCGCGGTGGGGTCCGACGGGGACTGGAGAGTGAACCGGGCCCGCCCGCTGAGGCGAGGGAAGAACACAGGCGCGCGGCCCTCCCGCCAGGGACCTGCAAACATGGCCAGCCTAGACAGATCTACGGGCAGGGGAGCCAAATCTAAACAGCGACAGACCACCCTGGATGTGTATGCGGCCAACGACCACCCAGCCCCTGGGTGCCCCGAAGCAACGACGGCTAATAAGGACCCGGGCCCCGCTGCGGCGCCGACCGAACCCAGCAACACCCAACTTATGGAGGCCATCGCTTCATTCCAAGCAACGATAGTGAACAAGATAGATGCCGTGGCCATCGACCTGGGGCTCCTGCGCCAAGACGTCCGTGCGCTAGCGGACAGGACCGAGACGTTGGAGACCCAGGTACGAGAAAATACTGAAGCAAAGGCCCAACTCCTACACGATGTAGACGGCCTACGGCAGAGAGTTAAGAATCTGGAAGACAGGGCGGAGGAGGCCGAAGGGAGGGCCCGCCGAAATAACATCCGGCTGCTAGGCCTACCTGAAGGCATAGAGGGCTCAGACCCCACCGACTACGTAGAAAATCTCCTGCTACAAGAGATCGGAGCGGGGAAACTTTCACAGGGATTCACCATAGAGAGGGCCCACAGATCACTCGCTAAGAAACCGCCACCGGGCGCCCCACCCAGGCCCATGATAGCGAAGGTGCTAAATTACAGAGACCGCGAGGTCATCCTGGCCTTCTCGCGCTCGGGAGGACAGATCCAGAGGAACTCGGCCAAGATTGCGATCTACCCGGATTACACGTTCCAAGTACAGATGAACAGGGCCCAGTTCATATACACTAAGGCTAGATTGAAAGCGGCCGGGGTGAAATACATGCTCCTGTACCCCTCCAGGCTAAAGGTGCTACACAACAACAGGGCACTCCTGTTCGACACCCCGGCACTCGCTCGTGACTGGATGGACGAGCAACAACTGCCAGACATCGAAGATAAGAGACGTAAGCAGAATTGAACCACCCATCGTAACTATAATGAAAAGAGCTCTTCCACAGATGCACAACGACACGGAATCGCGCCCTACAAGCAACTGAACGGATCATACCACGCGGAACACTGAAGCACCAGCTCCCTCAACCCCCTGGAGTTCTATTCCTCTTTTAGGGTACGTTTACCCGCCCGTAGGGCACCCGACGGCCATGTTTGGTCCTAAGGAGCGGAAACGGGACAGTCATGACGGGGTTTCCTCCGTTAGACCAGTTTTTTGTTTGGGAAGTTTATTGGGGGGGAGGGAATCGCAGAGGAGTTGCACCCACGTTGGGACTTTGAAAGGGAAACGCCGAGACCCCAGGACATCCTTATCACAGATACATTGCCAACTAAACCCCCGCCCGAGACAGTGGGGGAACATTGGACCCAACCATGCTCATGGCCGGAACGATTAAAATAATGACGTGGAACGTCAGAGGCATGAACAGTTACGTGAAACAACGCAGGATACACACATACTTAAGGCGCTGTAAAGTCAGGATTGCCATGATCCAGGAAACACATTTAACAGAGGAGAAACTGAAAGCCCTGGCCAAGACATGGCGAGGGACCCTGATTGGATCCTCCTACTCCTCATACGCAAGGGGGGTTTTGATATGGATAGACCCGACCGTCCCTTTCAGGATAACGGACACCAAGACGGATGATGAAGGTAGGATGGCCCTGGTGCGGGGTACAGTGGAGGGGAGGGAGCTGTGCCTGGTTAGCACCTATGCCCCAAACCATGATGCCACCCCCTTCTTCCATTCCCTATACACCAGACTAGGCCCTCACGCAAATTCCACGGTGATCTGGGGTGGGGACCACAATTGCACCCTCGACCCGCTCAGGGACAGATCTGATGCCAAACACTCCCGCCCGTCCCCCCCAGCCAAAGTGTTGCTTAAGCTAATGACTCAACTCTCGCTCTGCGATCTGTGGAGGGAGCTGGGCCCGGAGAAGCGTGAGTACTCTTTCTACTCCCCACCACACAAAGTCTACACTAGGCTGGACTACATGTTGGTCAGTTGCGAGTGGCAGGCCACTTTCAGCGATGCACAGTACCTGCCTAGGGTCCTGTCGGACCACTCCCCCTTAACGGTCACATGGGAGATGCACCCGCCTAGACCCCCGGTTCCCACGTGGAGACTACGAGCTGAGGCCCTGCTAGATGTAGCCTTCCGGGACCACATACAGAACAGCACAGATGAATACTGGCGGGTTAACCTGGGTAGCGTAGACAGCATTGGTACCGCGTGGGAGGCATATAAGGTGGTCATGAGAGGGGACATGCTGATGGCGGTGGGGGGAGCCCAGAGAACTGTCGCGAACTCCCTGGCGGAGGCAGAGGGGAAACTGGGCGAGCTAGAAAGCAAAGCGGACGTAACCCCCGAGAGCCTGCGAGAAATGATTCAACTGCGACAGGCCTGTCTGACCCACTGGGAGACACTCGGGAAACTGAGTTACACTAAGCACGTTGAAAGGTCACACGCCCTAGGAGACAAACCTGGCAGACTCCTTGCCTGGCTATATAAAAGAGAGACCCCCAGCGCCCCTATCTGTCACGTGCGTAAACCTGATGGCGGCACTGCGCACACACAGGTAGAGATCAATGAGGTTTTCTCCGAGTTTTATCGCGACCTCTACTCCCAGACCCCCCTTTCGTCGGCCACCGGAATCGAAGACGCCCTAGACTGCATACAGTTACCCAGATTGGATCCACAGATGACGGAAGCCCTAGACGACCCCATTACACCTGACGAGGTGAAGGCTATAATCAGAACACTACCCTCGGGTAAAACGCCGGGTATGGACGGCCTCCCCGGGGAATTTTATAAGACATATGAGGAGACCCTCGCCCCCTTGCTCGCACAGGTATACAACGAGGCCTTTGAGCGGGGCTCCCTCCCGGATTCTATGAGCGAGGCAATAATAATCCCTATACTAAAGCCTGGCAAAGATGGGATGGAGTGTGGAGCATATAGACCGCTCTCTATGCTAAATGTCGATAGCAAAATACTCGCGGCACTATTAGCAAGCAGATTGCGCAGAGCACTCCCCCTTCTGATCCACCAAGACCAGACGGGATACGTGCCAGGACGCTCCATCACCGAAAATTTACGTAGACTGCACCACATCATACATAGCACCGAAGGGAAGCCCCAGAAGTACGCTGTGGCATCACTCGATGCCACTAAGGCCTTTGATTCGATCAGATGGGATTGGTTGTACGCCACCATGGTCAAGATGGGGGTTGGACCTGCCTTCCTTAAATGGACCCAATTGCTTTACACTCGCCCCACTGCCAGGGTCCGTACTAACAGGACCTACTCCGGTAAATGGCCCCTCCACAGAGGTACACGGCAAGGATGCCCCCTGTCCCCCATGCTCTACATCATAGCCGCAGAACCGGTGGCCGCGTACCTCCGCCAGGAGTACGGGGACGGAGGCATCAAGCTAGATGGGGTATCACACCTTATTTCTATGTACGCAGATGATATGCTGCTCTACCTGCATGATCCCGAGCTCCGCCTGCCCTACATCCTAGAGACACTGGACTGCTTCCACACACTTACGGGCATACAGATAAATAAAGACAAGTCCTGTCTCTACCCCCTAGCTGCTCTCCACAGTGAGGAGTATGGCTCCCTGCCTCCGCTAGCCCTCCAATGGCAAGCCACGTCCTTTAGATACCTGGGGATCACCATCCATCGCCACCCAAACACTGAACACATTCTTAATACGGTCAGGGCAAAGGACGCGCTAGAGAAATCCATGGGGTTCTGGGGGAAGCTCCCACTTTCAATGGCCGGGCGAGCGGGTCTCCTCAAGATGGTGGCGCTCCCACGCTTACTGCACTGCTTTACCAATGTACCCTTTAACATCCCCTCTACCTTCTTTAGAGATCTGTCCAAGCTCTGCAGGGGATTTCTGTGGCAGGGTGGCAGGCACAGGGTGGCACTAGACATTCTTCGGAGGCCTTATGAGAAGGGGGGACTAAAAATCCCCAACTTTGAGCTGTACTTCCTGGCTAGCCAATTAAGGCACGTAATGCACTGGATGGCAGATGAGACCACTGCTGACACTAGACTCCTCCAGCCAGCCCTGCCGAGACTGCTACTCAGGGACCTACTCTGGGTTAGATTGGGAAACACGCAACGCCTCCCTTACCTGATCAAACTTGGGACTCAGCTTTGGAGAAGGGCTTGCAAGGCAATAGGGGTGGCGGACCCGTATTCCCCACAGATCCCCATCGCAGCTGTCATGGCGAAATCCTCATGGGGTCACGTGGACACACGCACGCTGTGGGAACCATATGGTGTAGCAGTGCTCGGGGACCTCATCCAAGAGCAAGAATTTGTGGCTTTCGGCGACCTCTGCGAATCCACTGGCCTGCCACCGGGCCAGTTTCTGCTATATGGAGCAGTAATGACAGCCCTGAAGGAGAGATGGCCGGAGGCCGCCAATCGGTTTCAGGAAAACGAGGCTATCGAACTGTTGCTAAACGCTGCTGAAGGAGGCCATGAAACCTCCAGAATATACGAAACTCTCCTGCAGAGCACGACAAATGACGTATTGAAAAGCAAGGGTAGATGGGAGAGCGAATTGGGGATCGAATTTGAGGACAAATCATGGGAGAAAATAACACACTACCACAAGGCAATCTCTAGGAATGCCCGCCTCCAACTCATACAACTATATGTCACCAACAGAGCCTACCTCACGCCCGAAGTTATATCGAACTTCAAGGGAGCCACAATTCAAACATGCCCCAAATGCCATGAGCCTAGGGCGGGAATGACCCACATGTTCTGGAGCTGCCCGACAGTTCAGCAGTTCTGGAGCGGCGTAAGGGAAAAAATGGCGACCGCTGAGATCGAGCTGGTGACCGATGAGCCGGCAGCCTGTATATTGGGAAGCTACCGACGGACCAGCAAGAACAAGCCCCTAAATAAACTCAAGGACTTGGCATATATAACAGCGAAAAGACGTATCGCCATGAGCTGGAAGAGTGCAAGGGGACCGAACAGGGCCCTCTGGTGGAATGACCTCAAAAAATGGATAGCTGCTGAGACGGCGGCTTGGGAAACGGCAATCCAAACACAGAGACTGGACTCTAGCGCAGATTTGAACCGATGGGTGGCTTTAACGACGCCATTACTCCACCCAGTGTCATTGGATAGCACCCCGAACAGTCCAAGTGGCCCTGACGAGATACGAGCCTGAGACGCTTTTCTCTTGAGAGTTCCAATGGGGTCTCGGTGGGGGGGGGGAGGGACGGGGTGGTTGGGATAGTTAAGACCTGCTGTTCAGGTCTACGAATATTGCACTGATTAATGATTGATTTTTCTGATGTTGTAAAACCAATAAAGAAATTTAAAAAAAAAAAAAATAATTTGTCCACCATTTCCTTCTGCCCCGGTGATGGTAACTGCTGCCGTTTATTATTTGACCCCTTTTTTCCCTTCCGATGTCTCCCGATATCCCTACTCCTGTACCCAGGTGTAGTAAACATTTCGGCATAATCATTATCTAATTCATCTTTAAGTTCAAAAAGTCCATATACATGTTCTCTCACTTCTTCATCCCTCTCCCTACAGCGTGCTAATGCATTCAAATCTAACAATCGCTGCGGTGGTAATTTCCCAATTAACTGTTTCCATTTCTCCACCAAATATTCACCCATGCATTCCAACACTACCTGTCTTTCGTTGCTTCTTCGGAAGTCATATATCAAAGCCAATGTTGTCGTCCCATCATTCCCGTCTATATACATCTCTGCCTGTTGCTGCAATTCCACCTTCCTTTCTTTGCTGATCGCGCTCCGAGTTACCCTCGTGCATCCCCGTTGGTCAGTCCCGCCTCTTGCCCCCGCGGTTTCAACTTCAACCCCGGGAGGAACAGACGGTACCGAGTCTGTGTCTGAGGCGGGAGGTGCGAATCGGACAATGGGAACAGGGGGTGTCTGTTGTGGGCCTGGTTGGCTAATAGGAAGTGCTACATGCGCGGTCTGTGGCTGTGGGAGGACTTGAGCTACCGGAGGGAGAGCTTGGGCTACGGGCGGGGTTTTGGGCAATAGCTACTGACGTGTCTGGCCTCACTTCTGATGTTGTGCCTTGTTTTGTATGGGTCAATATGTTTTCTATCAATTCATCTGCTATGTGTAATTCTCGTTGTGGATATATTTTTTCTATATTCAACTGGTCACGCCTACCTGCCCTTCTTAGACTCTCAGTCCACTCCTCCTCTTCTTTCTCTTCCGCTACTTCACCTTTCGATTTATGCCTGCGTGCATGCTTCGCTCTGCTTTTAAATCGGAGCATTGCTTCCCTTCTCCAGCCTTTAATAGTTTCAAATGCTGCAGGACGCGCTTTCTTTCTTATCAACACCCTTTCCAAGTTATCTATTCTCACTATCTCAAACTACCATTAATCGGCCACTGATGGTCTTGTTACTTTCTGGTTTGCCTATGCCAAGTCTCACAGAATATTATCGCACCCACTCCATACTTCACATACATCTCATACGCCGGCGTTCCCCGAGGTGGTACAATTTGGCCATCTTCCAAAGATTGTCTACCACAGCGGAAAAAAACCCTAGGGTGGACAATACCCCAGGCATGTTTCAACCTTCCCCCTGGTTAATCAACCTTACCTAGGGCGTTTGATTTTGCAAAGTCAACTCTCAACCAATATCAGGATTACTTCGAATCGGGGAATGACTCATCTGATAGATCAAGTCGTCTGTATACTGACGCACCAAATGACGTTGTGTCTGCGTTTCTTGGCTTCCGCCTCATTTCGGGACCCTCGCCTCCCTGTTGTCTAGCCAGGCATGTCGATCAGGGATCAGATGTGTGCAGATCTGCAAAGGAGTCTCTCATCACTTCTACAGGGTGCCCCGAACACCTCTTGATCGCGGCTCGATCGTCCCATCCTCGCCGTTCTCCGCCTTACTCAATTACAACGTTATGCAATGGAACAAGTGGGGGAGGGCCCCACGTTGGGCGCCATCTTGAAAGGGGCCCCTAGGGGTCCCTAACGTCTATTGAAAAAAGGCGAGTCAACCCACACGATAGATACGTCAGACACGAGGTTGTATTCCCAAAGCTAGGGTTTATTGTAAAGCAAAAGTCTCAGTTGGCCAACTCGGTCTCACGCCCCGCGAAGTGTATCTCTAGACCTCGAGGGACGCAAGAGAGTGAATTACGTACATCAGTTACATATATACAAAATGCATATCAAACAATCAGCTGTGACATGTTTAACACCCCCCTTTATTGGGTTTCTTTGAACTTGGTGTGATGATGGACATCTCCGATAACTATGACACCTTCAAACATCTATTCTAGTAACAATATGCAATTTGTGAGTGCGGAGGCATCTTTCAGTTGTTGAACAGAACACAGCGCTTCTGTTCTTGGAAGCTAGCTACATACGGGGGGATAGTTGCATTTCAGACCTTGCTATCTATGAGGTGCTATTCGTGTCCTGGGAGCCGACACGCTCTAACGGGGCTCAGTAAAGGGGGGGCGTAAGAAGAGCATAATTCAAGCCTTTAGCTGTATTATTCTAACATATTCTACCATATAACGAGACTGGCTGGCAGCTGCAAAATGATTAAATGCCCTGCAGCTCTGCTTCAAGGCTACATTCGGGAGGGAGCCGGGCATTCTTCCTGGCGCTGCCTACGTTGTGTTTCAACAAACTCTTGTTATCCTCACGGCCCTGCAGCCTTGTCCTTTTTACATGCAGACAACAATGTTTTACAGTCGAGCAGTGTAAGCAGAAAATATACTGCGAAGCAATAGGAAGAGAAAGCAATGCGCAATGTTTAGAAAACAAAATGGCGATTCTTGTTATATCAAAATGGCCGTTCATTGGCAAACTCGAAAACCTATATTCTGTCATATCGTGCATGAGAAGGTTGGCCCACGGCCACCAAAATACGTTTGCGGTCACAAAGTAGAGGTATCCATTTTTCTAGACTGACAGAAGCACGCCACAGACCTTATTGGAAGTGAACGTTGTCAGAAGCAAATGCATGTTATTGGACTAGTCACCCCAACCAGACGCAGTAACCCCCAACCACACATCGATTAGCCACACCAAGGCTTTATTTTGATCACTCATTAAATGAAGCAACTAATACCTTGATCTCAAACACTGCACTGCGTGCATATTTCGCGTTGTATGGGAGGGTTTGTTGGCGGGTACTTTTTCAGAGGTTCCCGTTTGCTAGCACGAGAACCCTCTCCAATTACTGGACCTGAAAAACCGAGTTGTCCAAACAAGAACAGACATTTGCCTAAACAAGAAGCCGTTGAGGAGAAAAGGCAATTGTATGACATTAATTTGACAACGTTTTGATTGCTAGGATGCTTCAAACTATAAACGACCATCATTTAAAACACTTCCATACCCAAGTCTGTTCCACAACATCCAAATTGAAAACTGCAACAGACTTAAATGTGTATAAGTAACTGCTGGATGTTTTTTTATTTTAAGTCCAAAACCAAGCTGTGCCATAGAAGGCTTGGCACGTTTTCAGTCCCGTCATGGGGTTAATGGGTCAACATTAACACCCTTTTGTCTCCACTCCTATGGTGCCTGTTACTCTCAACCCTAGACTGTAAATGGATCAACAAAAGGGTGTTAATGGTGGGTGGGACGCTATGCGTTTCCTGAGTTGTGACTAACACAAGTGCGAGTCAGCCACAGCTTTGCGCAAACTAGTTTGAGCGAAGCTGTGACTGCCCTGCACTTCTGTCAGTCACAGCTGCCTGATTTGATGATTGCGGGCTCATTTCCCGTCGCAGCTGTGGCAGGACAATGTCCCGTCGTCAAGTGGTGGGACCAGAGTGCCCCGGCTCAGCCTCACTTTTGCCCCGGCAGGGCCCCAGCCCACTTAAAGGACTGCATACAATGCCTCAGTTGTTTTATTTCTGCCAATCCGGGCAGGGACTCGGAGCCAGTAGCTTTGCCACATGCTGCAACAACGTACTGCCTCAGGCAAGCTCACAGGGACAACAGATCCAATTCCTCCCCTCATGTTATCTCTCCACGAGACAAGCGGGAGCGCTGAGGGGAGGCAGCATGCAGTCCCTCCTGGGATGCACAAGGAGGTGGTGCAACGCTGAAGTCCACCTCCCAAAATCTCAGTCAGACAGCTGTAGCATTAAGGAGAACAGAGAATGCCAGGCACCTGCCCTTATTTCTATTCCGTTGGGATGATTGATAATTGAGTTTGATGGTCCCAAAGAATACAGTAATCACCCAAGTAATCAATGAACGGTTATAAGTGAGCTGACAATTACCAATGGTCTTTACACTGCATTTGCCACAGGGGTCCCCCATCCAGCAGAAATATTTCCTTGCCAGCCCCTCTCCCTGGGTTTTGAGATTCCCGTGAATCACTCACTGCAAAGAAAGAGTGAAAGATCTGGGAGATGGCATACCTGCCTACATTTGAAAATCAAAATTCCTGAGATTTATGCCCCACCCACAGTCACACAAAACTCCGCCCATTTTCACATGGCTCCGCCCACATGTCAAAAAGGTAAACTCTGTTGTAGTGTGATGTGAAGTCAGACATTTGCAGTTCAATGTGAAATATGCATATTTCATTAAATTGCCTTTTCACAACCACCCATAAAATCAACACGTTAAAATGTGCACATGTAAAGTCCAAGAACCAACACAAAGTTTTTCCCAGAATTTTGCAGTACTGAAATTGGACATTTCACTGTAGTTGTATTTCATCAGGTTATTTAGTGCAGTGGTGAGTTGTCTAGCCTGCAAACCTGATGGCTGTGGTTCAATGGGGCTGAGTCCACCCTCTTAAAAATGTGAGTGGACTCTGTCCACCCACCGACATACACGTACACTCGACTTCAGCCCTGGTAACGTGGGCAAAAAGAATGAAAGCAAAATAAACGCGAGTTCGCATTGAAAGTCGGCAAAAAAGAATGAAAGGTGAAGCAAAATAAACGTGCGTTATTTTGCTTCACCTGCATTCTTTTTGCCAATGTGCTGGAAGCGTTACAGTCATTGCTGCAGAGACAAAGCCACACTCAGGCAGAGATTCCGTGGCGGCGAAGTCCTGCAAGCATTAAGAAAAAGCAATCACTTAAAGCTTTTTCCCATAAAAAATTCCTAAGATTCCAGAGTCTTTCCTGGAGACCCGGAGAAATGGCTAAAATTCCTGAGTCTCCGGGAAAATACCGGAGGTTAGGCAGGTATGGGACGGGCACACACCATGGGGCAGCAATACAAAGAGTGGCAGCTCCAGGACCTGCAAAACAGACCATGTTTAATGGAACATACAAACGCACTTACAAAAAAGGAAACAATTAATTTCCAAAGATGTTTCCAAGATGAAAAAGGGGGTTGGGGAACCACATTATATCGCCCGACCCCCCCAGAAACTAAGGCTCTGCCCGGGACAATTGAGCAAATAAATTACACGTTGCAATTCCACCCCCTCCCTTTCCGAGGAAACCTGGGTATGCCTGACAGAATGATCCACAAAACACAGCCTCAGACCCCTGTTAGATCCCTGTACCCCCCCGAATCAGTGGCAAAAAGATATGTGTAATACCTGTCATGATCTCTGCTTCCAAAAGGTCAGGGTTTTCCCAACTCCCTTGGAAGCAGATCCTTAACCCATGTTCCGAGTGCCAACCAGTCCCAATTGGGACCTTTTGGACCCAGTCCTGGCGCCAGTGGCACCAGGCTCATAAATATGCCCAGTCCCAGCGCTGGAAGCGCCGGGCTCATAATGCTTGGGTGGACTTACCTGCAGCAGACCATGCTGCTTACTTGCCTGCCAGTTGAGCCTCTGATCCTCTTCTGTTTGGAACTACTTTTCCTGTTGGGTGGGGCAGGAGCCACTCCCTAGATTCAGAACACTGGAACTCTTCTGGAAAGCAGGAACTCTTTTCTTAGGCGTGGCTGTGGAAGGAGTTACCTAAGCACTACAGGAGGCTATTTAAACCACACCCGATGGATGAATCTTGCTTTGCGTTATTCTGCATCCTCTGCAGCAGAACGCTCATCGTGTCTTCTGCATCTGATCCTGGGCCTAAGGAAAAAGGCTTACCATCCTGAATCCAGTCTTTAGCAACACCTATAAAGACAAGAAAGAACAGGTTAGCATTACGGTCTTCAGTGACAGCTCTTCACTTACCTGGTCCATCGGCTGTCACCAACGCCTCGCGCTGCATTCCGGCATCTGAAAGACAAAGGCTTACCTACTCTTCGTGCGCTCCGGAGGTCTTCACACTGCATTCCGGCATCTGAAAGACAAAAGCTTACCAACTCTTCGCACGCTCCGGAGGCCTTCGGCGCTGCATCCCGCATCTGAAAGACAAAACAAGGTGCGTTTAAAGACTTTGGGGAACTTTAATACTCACGTGCCATTACTCCTTTCCACATCTAACCCAGTGGGTATTCCGGCACCCTGCAGCCGCTCCGAACTTTTACCTGCAAAATAAAAAGACAGTTAGAGCGCATCGTGAAGCGCTTACTTACGTGCTTCCAGGCGCTTCTATTCATCACACGGGCTCCATCTTCAACTCACTTCAGCCCGTCATCCGCCATCGCCGGAACCCTGCAAAACAAGAGACATCATTACTAAAGACTTTAAAGACATTAGAATTACTCGAAACTTACCGTTCGTGCAGTAAACGACGGACAGCAGTCCTCTGAAGTCAAGAGGCCTGCTCCCCTTATCCAGTGAAGAAACTGGTTACAGCACCCTGCCCCGAGGCAGATGGAGAGCACAGCGTTCACTTACCTAAGACATCTTACCCTTCAAGTCAGACATACAGTGCACAGAGGTCCAGCCCAAAGAGCCAGCCGTGTGTTACACATCACCTTTGAAGATACGGTATACGCCCAGTCAAGACCGGCGCCTCTACGGGAATCAGGTGAGCGTTACAGAACGCAAAGCCTACCACAAAACTCCCGTCCAGGCGCTATGGAAACCTCGGATACCGACCAGCTAGCCCAGTTACTTGGGGAACTAAGGGCAGAAGTGCATGCAGCCCGTCAGGAAACGAACGCTCTAAGAAGGGAACTGATTATTTCCAAGGAGCGAACAGATGATCTCGCTAGACAATTGCTACAGTCACAAGCCGGACAGACCCCGTTACCCGCATCTGGGGGAAATCTTCCTTCTACATCCTCTATGAATCCAGTGCAGATCAACCTACCTGGGAATGTACCTCTGGCTCCGCCCGAACGATTTTCTGGTGACCCAAAGAGGTTTGCAGTATTTATCAATCAGTGCCGGTTGCATTTCTTATGCCGGCCAGCAGCCTTTCCAACTGATCAAGCTAAAGTAGCTTTCGTGCTTTCGTACCTTAGTGGCAATGCGGCAGACTGGTCGATCCCTCTAGTAAATCAAGATGATCCGGTCCTCCATGATTTTCAAGCTTTTCAGCTCAGTATGGAAAAACTGTTCGCAAGACATTCACAGGGGCAGGCCTTGGACAATGAGCTTCTTTCGTTGCGACAAGGTAATCAAGACCTTTTGGCTTATATTGCGTCTTTCAACAGACTGATAGTGGAAACTCAATGGCCTGAGGACAAAAGGATTACGCTGTTTTATAGAGGTCTACGTGGAGAGCTCAAGGATGTGTTAGCCCAAGTAGTGAATCCCCCACAAGATTGTTCGGACTATATAGACTTAGTCGTTCAAATAGATCACAGACTGCAGAACAGGAAGGCCGATCGTTCCAAGTTTGATGCTCGAGTATTTTCCAAGCCGCCAACTCCTTCCAAAGGAGTAGACTCCGGGGAACCCATGCAAATAGGGGGTCTGAAAGGTCCTCTAACACAAAAGGAGCGGGAAAGGAGAAAACAGTTGCAATTATGCCTCTATTGCGGAAACTCAGGGCACTTTCTTCGAGACTGTCCCGTGAAACCTGCCAAGAAGGCAGTAGGAGCTGCAGTTACCAAAGTTACAAACTCTGAGCAGGGAAACGACCTCGCCCGACAAGAATAGAGGTCCTCTTGCCGAGCGTGAAAACCAGTTCCGTGACCTCGCATTTCGTGATACCTATGGTCCTCATTAGCCCTGATAATCCGGATCGATTACATGCAATTGAAGCTTACGTCGACAGCGGTGCCATCGGCAATTATGTGGATCATGAAATGGTTTTGAGGATGAATCTAACTCTTTGTCCCAAGGCTGTAAAGGACGTCATTACTACGGTGGATGGTACGGAGATAGCCTCCGGGCCAGTAACGCATACCACTCAAGAGGTGACGCTAGTAAGTCAAGATGGACACCATGAGAAGATCGTGTTCGATGTGATCAAGGCCCCTCAGTTTCAGATTATTCTAGGAATACCTTGGTTAGAGAAACACAATCCTCTGATCGATTGGCGAGCAAGAACGGTCCAGTTTCCAGAATGTGTCTCTACTTGTCACCTTCCACCTGGTGTTGCACTGGCAGCAATTTCTTCAGAGACTCCCCAGTTACCTCCCGAATACCTAGAATACCAAGATGTTTTCCGGAAGGATCAGGCTAACTCTCTACCTCCTCATAGGTCTTATGACTGCCAGATAGACCTGATACCTGGATCTACTCCTCCTTGTAGTAGAATTTATGCCCTCACCGAGCCTGAGAACCTTCACCTTCGACAATACCTGGATCAATACCTGGCAAATGGGTTTATTCGTCCTTCCAAGTCCCCTGCTTCTTCAGCTTTGTTCTTCGTTCCAAAAAAGGAAGGAGACCTTAGAACTTGTATAGATTATCGCTCCCTGAACCAGATCACCGTTAAGAATAGATATCCGTTACCTTTGATCCCTGAACTCCTGGACCAAGTCAGAAAAGCATGCATATATACAAAGCTGGATCTTAGAGGAGCTTACCACTTGGTACGAGTAAAAGAGGGCGATGAATGGAAGACGGCCTTCCGCACCAAGTATGGGCTATTTGAATATCAGGTCATGCCCTTCGGACTTTGCAATGCCCCGGCCGCCTTTCAATATTTTATGAACGATGTCCTCAGAGAGCTCATAGATGTGTGTGTTGTTGTTTACATTGACGACATCCTCGTTTATTCTTCATCGGAATCTGAACATCGGAAACACGTGAAAATGGTCCTCGAAAGATTGCGTCAACACAAACTTTTCGCTAAGTTGGAAAAATGTGTTTTCAACGTGACTGAAGTTGAATTCTTGGGATTCATATTATCACCTGGCGGAATGCGTATGGATTCAAAGAAGGTCGATGCAGTTCTCAAATGGCCATCACCATCCTCCGTAAAAGGTGTGCAAAGCATGTTAGGCTTCGCTAACTTTTACCGCAGGTTTATCCCCGAATTCTCTCGAATAGTCCAGCCCATCACTGCCTTGTTAAAGAAAAACAAACGTTTTGAATGGTCTACCGAGGCGGAAAAAGCTTTCCAGGATTTGAAGACTAAATTTATCTCTGCACCAATCTTAAAACACCCTCGCCCCGAACTCCCCTACATTGTGGAAACTGATGCTTCAAGCCTTGCCATGGGGGCAGTTCTATCACAAAAGGACCCGCTAACCAATCAGTTGCATCCCGTGGCATTTTGGTCCCGCAAATTCTCGCCTCCTGAAATCAATTACACGATTACTGACAAGGAACTTCTGGCTATCAAGTCTGCCTTTAAGGCTTGGCGGCATTATCTGCTGGGGGCCCGACACACCGTTACTGTGATTACGGATCACCGAAACCTGCAATATTTGAAAACCGCAAAAGCCCAATCCTCTAGACAACTCCGTTTGGCATTATTCTTTGCCGAGTTTGACTTCATAATTACCTATCGACCTGGTACAAAGAACGGTAAAGCTGATGCCCTTTCTCGGATGGGAGTGGAAGAACACTTGATCAACCCTAAACCTGTACCAATCATTCCCGAACAAAGAATTCTGGGTGTAATCGCCACAGAATCCATAGAGGAAGTTAAGGATAAAGCCAGGCAACTTGTAACTCCAGCAGACATACAGAATTGGCATCTGCAGGGAAAGGACTTTGCAGTAAAGGACAACTTATTGTATTTCCAAGAACGATTATACCTACCCAGCACAGATTTACAGAAAAAAGTAATCTTTTGTTATCACGATTCTTTAATGGAAGGACATCCCGGTATGGCCAAGACCTCAGAAAAGATCAAGCGCTACTTCTGGTGGCCGTCTTGGAAAAAAGATATCAGAGACTTTATAATGTCCTGTGGAGTATGCGCCCAAAACAAGAGTCGAAAGGAAAGACCAGCAGGCCTCTTACGCCCTATTGACATCCCACCTCGCCCTTGGCATACGCTTTCTATGGACTTCATCACCGATCTACCTCCATGCTCCGGATACAATACGATTCTAGTAATCGTGGACTTATTCTCCAAGATGGCACATTTCATTCCGCTCAAAGGCTTGCCAACAGCAGCAACTCTGGCCCGAGAATTTCTCGAAAACATCGTCCGACTGCACGGTTTTCCTTCGGTTCTAATTTCGGATCGAGGTAGTCAATTTATTTCTCATTTTTGGCAAAGTTGTTGTCGATCGGCTCAAATTGATGTGAGACTATCGACCAGTCACCACCCTCAGACCGACGGACAAACCGAGAGGACCAATCAAACTCTGGAACAGTATTTACGCTGCATGCTGCAACAAACTGAAAAAACTTGGAAAGACATCCTTTGGATAGCCGAATATGCCTACAATAACTCTGTCCATTCGGGAACTGGGAAAACCCTGTTTTTTCTTTTGTACGGCAGTCACCCTCGAACCTCGGAGTTGGATCCCCTCCAAGATCTTGAAACACCAGCAGTAGACTACCTGCATTCTACAATCACCCAAGCCTTTAAGGAAGCTGTTTCTCACCTTCAAAGGGCTAAAGAACAATACAAGAAAGGAGCAGATCAACATCGGAAGGAAGCCCCTCAATATCAAGTAGGAGATCAAGTCTGGTTATCCACCAAATATCTACCTCTAAAAGAGCCACGCACATTCAACCCAAGATACCTTGGTCCCTATTCCATCACTACCATAGTAAACCCAGTAGCGGTCAAGTTGGACTTGCCCCCGCACATGAAGATACATCCGGTCTTCCACGTCTCTCTATTAAAACCCGTGCAACCTCAAACCCGACTAACTAAATCTCCAAAACCTATCCTAGTTGATGGAGAACTCGAGTTTGAAGTCAAAAGCATTCTGGACTCCAAGATCTCCAAATCTACACTATTTTACCTAATTGACTGGAAAGGCTACGGCCCCAAGAGAAATCCTGGGAACCTGCTGAATATGTCCACGCTCCTCGCCTAATCAAAAGATTTCACCGAACATTTCCTGACAAGCCAAAACCCCCGGAGAAGCCCGGTTTGGGAGGGGCCTTGAGGGGGGGTACTGTCATGATCTCTGCTTCCAAAAGGTCAGGGTTTTCCCAACTCCCTTGGAAGCAGATCCATAACCCAGGTTCCGAGTGCCAACCAGTCCCAATTGGGACCTTTTGGACCCAGTCCTGGCGCCAGTGGCACCAGGCTCATAAATATGCCCAGTCCCAGCGCTGGAAGCGCCGGGCTCATAATGCTTGGGTGGACTTACCTGCAGCAGACCATGCTGCTTACTTGCCTGCCAGTTGAGCCTCTGATCCTCTTCTGTTTGGAACTACTTTTCCTGTTGGGTGGGGCAGGAGCCACTCCCTAGATTCAGAACACTGGAACTCTTCTGGAAAGCAGGAACTCTTTTCTTAGGCGTGGCTGTGGAAGGAGACACCTAAGCACTACAGGAGGCTATTTAAACCACACCCGATGGATGAATCTTGCTTTGCGTTATTCTGCATCCTCTGCAGCAGAACGCTCATCGTGTCTTCTGCATCTGATCCTGGGCCTAAGGAAAAAGGCTTACCATCCTGAATCCAGTCTTTAGCAACACCTATAAAGACAAGAAAGAACAGGTTAGCATTACGGTCTTCAGTGACAGCTCTTCACTTACCTGGTCCATCGGCTGTCACCAACGCCTCGCGCTGCATTCCGGCATCTGAAAGACAAAGGCTTACCTACTCTTCGTGCGCTCCGGAGGTCTTCACACTGCATTCCGGCATCTGAAAGACAAAAGCTTACCAACTCTTCGCACGCTCCGGAGGCCTTCGGCGCTGCATCCCGCATCTGAAAGACAAAACAAGGTGCGTTTAAAGACTTTGGGGAACTTTAATACTCACGTGCCATTACTCCTTTCCACATCTAACCCAGTGGGTATTCCAGCACCCTGCAGCCGCTCCGAACTCGTACCTGCAAAATAAAAAGACAGTTAGAGCGCATAGTGAAGCAGGCAACAAGCGCTTACTTACGTGCTTCCAGGCGCTTCTATTCATCACACGGGCTCCATCTTCAACTCACTTCAGCCCGTCATCCGCCATCGCCGGAACCCTGCAAAACAAGAGACATCATTACTAAAGACTTTAAAGACATTAGAATTACTCGAAACTTACCGTTCGTGCAGTAAACGACGGACAGCAGTCCTCTGAAGTCAAGAGGCCTGCTCCCCTTATCCAGAAGAAACTGGTTACAGCCCCCTGCCCCGAGGCAGATGGAGAGCACAGCGTTCACTTAACTAAGACATCTTACCCTTCAAGTCAGACATACAGTGCACAGAGGTCCAGCCCAAAGAGCCAGCCGTGTGTTACACATCACCTTTGAAGATACGGTATACGCCCAGTCAAGACCGGCGCCTCTACGGGAATCAGGTGAGCGTTACAATACCCTCCAACAGCAGGAGCTACACAGACCCCTGCAGCAGAGCAGGGGCATTGTGCATCTGTGGGAGCCCGGACGCAGCCATGAAAACAGCACCGCCTATTACCTGCAGCTGATATGCTGAGACCGCTTCGAGGATGGCAAACAGAGCGAATCCAGCGAGAAAGAGTAGAAACATCAGGTGTAGGAGCAGACTTAATGAACTGCTGCTGGTACTGTCTTCCTTGCCAGTGCGCCCCTCTCTGCTTCCTCGCATGTGTCAGTGCCAGGGGTCTTCCTCCACCAGCCAGAGCTTTTCTTCAGCTGCTGACAGGAACCTGCAGCTGAGGGTGCAACAGTGAGCTACATTGTACCTTTGGGGGCCTCACTTCTCTTTCCCATTAAGGGCTTAGTAGTGCAGGCACCCTCACTCTCTTGCTTACTCCTAACCTGTTACAAAAAACTCTGCACCATTTTGTGTGTAATAGAAAATTGTCTGGAGGCTTTTATTATTTACAGCAATAATAATTACAAACTAAACAAGCATTGACACAGCCAACAGTTTTGACCTTTGTGTCCAACCAGATTCGAAGATGCATGGTAAATTTACCATTCAAAGGTGGCCAGCTTGTTTCCAGAGAGCTTCCTTAGAGACAGTCATCTAATATGGCTTCCTCCATGGCAGAGCTCACTCAAAATTTGAGTTCCCAGGTGGGCAGGAATGGGTGGGATTAGCCAAAGGGATTACATTGGCTAGGGCCAGGGAATGGGTGGGTGTACTACTTTGTATCCCTCCTCAAATATCATCCCCATTGGAAAAGCATTACAGACCCACTTTCAAAGCCCATATTCGAAGCTCTTATGTTAATGACAATAGTTTTGGCTTTTAAGCTAGCGCTTTCCGCGCCACCTAATAGTCCAAACTTAAAACTAGAGGTCTTTTTGTTGGGACGTACTTTCACGGGCAGAGGTCCACTAATTACTAAAGGTTTACTGGTAGCATGAACGCCAATAGCATCTAACTGATTCCTGGTACACCAATTGGTGGGGAAAGTTGAAGTGAGAAAAACGAACTCATACTGTGCATAACTCTCTTCCAGCTGTTTTAGAGGTATTGGGGTCCCTATATGTTTTTCATTAAAACACAAAAGAATGGTTTTACCTGTCTTACCAAATTTAGCTCTTGGACATGTGTACTTTTAATGTTTGCTTATTTTCTATTTGTTTGGTTGCCTGTTTTAGAGAAAACTTGAGACGGGGTCAGGCAGTGAGGGGTTGTAGGTGTATTTATTTTTATTTCATTACCTCTATTAAAACGGCTGTGATATTAAAATGCTGTACGTATGATATCGCGCTCTGAAACACTTGTGAATGAGCAAGATATAAATAAAATATGTCATATCATAATAATATCATACATGTTTTTATTGGGTGCTAGTTTTCAATTAAAATGACATGAAAACAAAAGATAAGGGCTCTTAATCGGGCTCAACTGGAAATAGATATTTTCAAAATAACGTTTCAAATTGATGTGCTAGGCATTTACCCCCATCATTCATTGAATTTATCACTATGACCTAGTTCCAAGTGCATAGAAGGGTATTGTCATTGCAACCATGTCCATAACAAAAATTGGCAAAGCCAATAGTTTTGGCATTTGAAGTTGTTGATTGCATTTTATATGAATAAGTAAATACTTGGGGCCTGATTCACAGAAGCGTTTTATAATGGCAAAATCAAGTTGAAAAACGGTCTGTGAATCAGGATCTTGGGCTCTATTTACCCCCAAATATGTTTGCAAGTTACTGTTTGCAGGCACATAACACTCATTATATATTTTGTGGAAAGGATTCTCTTCGCTGCTGTGTATCAAAGTCATTTAACAATTTCTATTACTAATGTTTTGTGTCCGCAAACACGAACTTGCAGACATGTGTGGAACTTTTAAATTGAGTATGGAGATTTCAGGTAGTATCTGGAGTTCTGGAGCAGGGGTGAGCTAAGATGGGAGTGAGCAGGTTAATATTGGATTGGAGGCCGGGGTGGGCATATTAGGCATGCATGAGCTAGGGTTGGTGGGGGTAAGCAGGGTTAAAGTAAGGAGGGTTGGTGGTAGGGTGTGGGCAGAGAGGAATGATTCAGAGTGTGTGAGTGGGGGAGTATGGGACAGAGAGCTAGGATGAAGGCAGAGAGCGGGTGGGTGGGGGTGGGGTGGTGTAGCAGAAAGTGGGTGAGGGCAGAGAGGGAGTGAGGGCAGAAAGGGGGCAGGGGATGGGTGATGGGCAGAGAGGGGGTAGGCGATGGGTCACAAAAGAGTGTCAGAAGTTGGGGAGCGTAAATGAGGGTCATTGGGTTGGGGTAAACATAAAAGGGTCATAGGGTTGGGGGAAGCACACAAGAGGGTCATGAGGTTGGGGAGAAACATAAATGAGAGTCTGGGTTCTGGGGAGCACAAAAGAGGATTGGGGTTCTTGAGGGAGGTCTGGGGTGCTAGGCGAGCATGAAAGAGGGTCGGGTGCTAGGGAGCATGAAAGAGGGTTTGGATACTGGGGGAGTGCAATCGAGGATCGTAGTGATGGGGGAGCAAAAGAGAGGGTTGTGGGGTTGAGGGTAAGCACAAAAGAGGGGCAGGGTGGGGGAGCACAAACAAGCATTGTGTTTACGTACAAAAGAGGGTTACGGTGGAGGGGGAGCACAAAAAAGGATGCACAAGAGTGTTGTGGGTTTGGGGCGAAGCACAAGAGATTGTCGGATGCTGGGGATCACTAAAGAGGGGGCGGGTTAAGGGTAAGCACAAAGCAGGGTCTTGGTCGGGATGGGTGTAAGCACAAAAGAGAGTTAGGAGGACAGGGAAAGAGAGGATTAGTGAGAGAGAAAGAAAGCCAGCGAGTGGAAAAGAGAGATAGGCTTGGGGGTGAAGTGGAGAAAAAGAGCACGAGAGATGGTAAGAGGGAGAGTAGGAGTGAGCAAGAGGGTCTCTGGGGTTGCTTGGGGTAGGCACAAAAGGGCCAGTGTGCTAGAGTAGCACGAAATAGGGTAGAGGGCTGAGGGTTCGCACAAAACATGATTGGGGTGGTGGGGGACCACAAACCAGGATCAGGTACTGGGAGAGCAGAAAGAGGGTTTTGGGTAAGCACAAACGAAGCAGGGGTCTGGTTTGGCTCTTAGGGCCAAATGCGTGAATGCGTGTCAAGCCAGGGAAATGGCTGTGCAAAACACTGGAGGGGGCTGTGTCAGGGGCTGGGGACATAGAAAAAAGGAGGAAAAGGGGCCTGGGGATGAGAAAAGGGGTGAATAAGGGCTCTATGTGGGCTCTGGGGCTGAGGAAAGCGCTGAGAAAGGGGACTGGGGCCCAAGGAAAGGTCTGGAAAAGTGCTCTGGGACCAAGGAAAGGGTTGAAAAAGGGCTCAGGGGCAGATGAAAGGGTTGAAAAATGGCGTTGAGGTCGAGGGAAGGGCTCTAGGGCTAAGGGAAGGGGTGCGAAAGGGCTCAGGAGCCGTGGAAAGGGTTGACAAATGGGTTCTGGGGGCAAGGAAAGGGCTCTGGGGACTCAAGAAAGGGCTCTGGAGCTGAGGGAAGGGTGGAAAAGTACTATGGGGGCCAAGGGTACGGCTCTGGGGGTACAGGGAAGCGCTTCAGGGGCTGAGGGAACGGGTGAAAAGGGGCTCACTGGGGGCAAGGGAAAGGCTGAAGAAGGGTACTGGGGGCCAAGAAAAGGGGTGAAAAGGGCTCTGGGGCTGGGGAAGGACTCTGGGGCTGAAGAAAGGGATCTGGGGAGGCTGAGGGAAGGCCTCTGGGGCTGAGGGAAAGGCTCTAGGGCAGAGAAAAGGGTTGAAAAACGGAGCTAGGAAAAGGGGTGGGGCAGAGAAAACGGGTGAACAAGGGGATGAGAAAGGTGCTGGGGGGCGAGAAAAGGGTTGAAAAGGAGGCTGGGGGTTGAGAATGACAATGCACTCACCTGCTCTACTCATCGTTACTCACGCCGTTCCCCCTCCTTCTCATGCTGAAGATGACACCAACACTGAGACCAGGCGGTCATCTTAGGGTCAGGCAAAACATCTCCCTGATTAAAGTACATTACAGGCACACAATGTTGTCTGGCCAAATTAGAACCGGGAAATGCTTCCATAGAGAATAAGGGCGAAGTGCCAAGACCAGGTGGCCATCTCATGGTCAGGCAAAACACCTCCCTGATTTAAGTGCATTACAGGCACACAATATTGCCCGGCCATATTATAACCAGGAAATACTTATTGACAAAGGAAGGATCACTCTACTGCTGAAGGGGATGAAAGCATGTGCTTTCCAAAGGGACTTGTGATTGGCACAATCATTAAAATACATCCCCTCATTTGTTTAAATGGCTACAGGAGACAGAAATGAACAGTTTGTGATGCAGCAATTTCAGATATCCTGATTTGCACCATCCCTTCCTCTCTCTTTTATGTTGGCAATGCTTTGCCACATAGGTGGCGATAACTCCACCAAATGTGACAAAACCAAAAATGATCAGTTTCTGACCCAACTTCTTAACAGCTCATTTCACAGGTACACAGAATATAGGTAAACTAGTTACCTGGAAGAATGGCCTTCCAAGACTGGATTATTTGATGACTCTCATCTGTGGGATTTCTTATGGGCGGGTGGACCAACAATGTATGTTCTATTTTTCCAGGTTTAGTAAATAAATGTTAAAATGCTAGAGGTCATAAATGGTGTGTCAGCCACATCCAGCCTTCCAGATCAGTTGCATACGGTGTCCAGTCAATTCGTCGAAAAAAAACTGGTCGACTGCAATTTGGTCGATGCAATTTGGTCGAAAACCAAATGGTCGAATTTTTTATTTATTTATATATTTATTTTTCGGGTTTTCGTTTAGTTAAAAAAGGGGTTTTTAGAGAAAAAAAGGGGGTTGGGGGGGACCCCCCCAAAAAAATAAAAAAAAGGGTTAAAATAAAAAAAATAAAAATTTCGACCATTTGGTTTTCGACCAAATTGGTTCGACCATTTGTCTGGTCGACCAATTTTTTTCGACCAAATGTCTGGCAACCGTTGCATACCTGTCTGAGTCCCTAAATGTTTTAAAATATTCCTTCTGCAAACAAACAGGAAGTAACAATGGTTTTGTTGGAGTGGACACTATCCAGTGCACCTCCCCTCGAGCTTCAGTAAGAGAGTTTATGTCCATTTATAGTTTCTGAAGATTTCTCTAAGTGGGGGGTATGGTCTGGCTGCAGAGCCCAACAATGACTGCAATCCACTAGTCAGTCAGTGTATAAAGTAAGAAAGTTGTCGGTCTGTTGGGGTCCTTGTGCCTGACCCTTTTATTAAAGCACACATTATTATACATGACGTTTATAAGTAATCCTTGTATTGGTTTTGAACCAAAACATTTTAATTATTTAGAATGTGCCAACATTCTCCATTTGGAGGCACATGCAATTGTTTCGCCCTTACCCGGGCTTTCTCAAGGCACAGTTACTGTTAGAGTCTGTGTGATACAGTATAATGTGTGTTTGAGACAATTGGAACACTTCTGCACACTTTTTACACATGGTACATATATTAAGTAAACCAATATTCCAGTTTCGCAAAATCCAAGTAAGTATACACTTTTCATATATATACATACCTTCTAGTCTATACAAGCAGCTCTAAGAAGAAACCTTAGAACATTTTCTAAATGCAAAATTATTGGAAGACAAGCACCGACTTTATTTCATAGAGCCCTAAATGCACAACCATTGATTATCAACTGCTTAGACAAGAATGTATGTATATATATGAAAAGTGTATACTTACTTGGTTTTAGCAAAACTGGAATATTGGTTTACTAAATATATGTACCATGTGTAAAACCTTGTGCAGAAGTGTACCAATTGTCTCAAACACACATTATACTGTTTCACACAAACTCTAACTGTAGCTGTGCCTTGAGAAAGCCCGGGTAAGGGCGAAACAATTGCACGTACATGCAAATGGATTATGTTGGCACTATCTAAATAAATAAAATGTTTTTGATTCAAAACCAATAAAATAACTATATATCAACTTCATGTGTGCTTTAATAAAATGGTCAGGCGCAAGGAACCCAACATACACACAACTTTCAAACAGGAAATAACTGCCTTATTTCTTCTTGCACTATAGGGTTGGTGTTTTTGCACCAGAGCATCACCAGTGGGAGCCACACTGGGGAGTACTGATATTGTGTTCTCTGACCTGAAAAGGACTTATCAAATAGAAACAATCTTTTCATTGATGGAAATTACTTTGCAAAAAGAAAGTATGCATTGCAACATTAAAATGTATTGTGTCCACCAGGGTATTTTAGGTTGACTGCTACTTCTTCTTGACAATAAGGACTCTCTCTCTCTCTCTCGAGGACAATTGCTAGGTTTGTCCTTGCTCATGATAAATGTTCAGGCCAAGAAGCAATCTTGCATATATAAGGTGCCAGAAAAGCTCCTGGCAGAATCTGTAGCCAACCAAGATCTCTTTTGACTGCTGTGATGAATCCAATGGAGCCATCGCGGTATCCCCAGCGGTGACCTCTTCCCATGTGGCCAGGGGACAGCAGCTGCTACCTGATCCTGACCGTGGGGTGGTTATATGAGGGAGGATCACATGGGAGTAGACAACTATCAGGGAGATGTCATGTCCATGGAGATGTCCATGGAGTAGTTATAGTGTTCCACCTCTTCCCTTTGAGGAAGACCCTCTGATACCCAAGCTCTTAATGGCCTATTCTCATTCTAGTCAGGCCCCCACCGTTCACCCAAACACCCACAACTCACACATAACACCTTTTGTTCTTGATGTGCCTTTTTGTGAAAACCGTGACAGAAACCATCCAGAAGTTAAAAGCCCAAAGAAAGTTATGGACTTCAACTCCCACAATCGCTCAGGTACTGAGATGAGGAGGAAACAAGGAAGTTTGTGCCGAGTGACATGATTTTGAAGTGTAACATGGAGACTAATTGGTTTTCCAAACCTACAATCAGCGGGACATTTAAAAATGGCAACTGCATTAGAGCAGGGAGAGGTGCAGCGAGCAGTGCAGAAGGGAACACTGCCATCAATGCTGTGGCTCCTAGGCATGAGGCACACCGAGAGAGCTGGTGAAGCAGAGAAGGCCGCCGGGTCAGGGAGAGTGACGCTGCGTGTGAGCAAGAAGGGTTGTGGAGATGCCGGGGGCAGTGCATGAGCTCCTGGAGGTTCGGCCGGTCAACAAGGCAGCAGACTTCATCCCAGGCCGAGGGGCAGAGCTAGCAGGTAACCACAGAGCTGTGCCGATGCTGGGGGAGCATCCGCACACTCCAACCTGGAAGGCAGAAGAAGAAGCCATAATGCAGCGGCACGAGCAATGTCAGAGACACTGGAAAAGACCGGTGAGTCTGCCCAAAGCAGCTGGGAACCAATTGAATGGTACACGATTGCTAATGCATAAAATATACAATGGTAAAGCTTTACCATTGTATATTTTATGCATTAGCAATCCCAGGCAAAGTGCAAAGGCAAGTCTGAATAAAAAGAATGTTTGAATGCAGACAAGACAAAGTGTAAAGGCAGACCCAAATATAAATACAGATGCATGAGATGCCAATTTGGGGAAGAATCTTGAGCAAGTGCATTTGAGTAAAATTTTACCACAAATAGATATACCAAGCACCACTTGGTATATGCTGTTGTGGTACATCAAGGAGCCGTGAAACATATAAGAAGTCACAGCAAGTGAGTATAACAGGCAGTTGAATTGGTACAAAGATTCCTGCCAGGAGAGTACAGCAGGTGATCGGAGAATCATAAAAAGAAGTCCTGGTAGGCGAGTATGTCAGGCAGCTGAAAATTGTATAAAAATTCCTGGCTGGGGAATATACCAGGTAATCTGCCAAGATACAAGAACTTTCACAGAAAGACTATTACAGAACGTTTTTACTTGAACAGAACTTTTTAGTTGAACAAGAACTAAGCTAAGGAGATAGTTTGCCATCCGGTTTAAACATCTAGGGGAAGGGAACCACCTTTTGGATCCAAGGGTCTTTACCTTAGAGACATTTTTGTTGGAGCCATTCTTACACCTTTGGTTTCAAACACTTTTTCTAACATCTACTTTAAGACATTTGCTTGTACCTTTTGTTGATTCTTTATAAGTGTAAGGGTCAGGATAGGTTGTTTTGGACACAAGGACGGCTTTTCAGTTATTGACATCCTGACACAGACAGATCCTTAGTTTAGTTTCAGGGTAGGGACATTCCTCTTTAGAAATACGGCCACAGAGGCCTTTTGACAACCCATTTTTTTAAAAATAAAAATGTATTTACGTAAGAATTCAACAACCTTGTGTCCATCTCTCATTTCTGACCCCCACACTGCCTTTCCCTCTGGTATATTCTAAAAGGAGGAAGACAATACTCATTTTTTAGGGAAACCCATCTGATACTATGCATTCAAACTTAGTCAACAATCGGAGAAGTCCTCTAATGAGAATGATCAAAAACTAAATGATCTTGCTTGATGGGCCGCTACGCGGACCTGTCAGGGGAGCCATATGCAACCAAAATATCTCACACCGCATCAATTTGGCACAAGGTTTCCAACTGAGAGGGTTAGGAAGCAGTGGTAGATGATTAAGGGCTTGTAGGATCAGTGGTAAAAGGGTTAAGAAATGGTTCAGGATAGGTATTGGGACAATCAAAAGTATTCTCAAGTAAACATATTTAATGTTCAAGATTCAACAATACCCGTTCCCTTCACTTCAAACGTGCCCTCTCCTCATGCAACTGCCATTTTCAACAACACCCGCACTGTTGTGTTTTTTGATGTAAAAGATGCCCAAAAATAGCATACATTCATCTGTGCAGTCATTAGATTTGGATTGTTTAAACTCATTGGAATGTATCCATGACTCATCTTTGATTCAGTTATCAGATACTTATGTAGATAAAATTAAAATGTGATTTCATTAGTTCCTTAAGTTCCACAACTATTCTTGAGTCCTGGGAAATCAAGCTTAAGATTTGATCACAAAGATTGCTACATACAAAAACAGGTCAAACATATTCCACAAATGTGGCTCGTTGGTGAGAGCATTTATGTGCGGGTATTCAAAATATTCATGAGCCTGGTAAATTTCCAGAGAATTCTGCACTGCTGAGGTCCCTGTGGCAACTCCTGTAAGACAGAGAGAGTTACAAAGACCACTGTTTAAACCAGGACAGAAGTGGGAGTTCAATGCACTGTAAATCCTTAATTGCAGGCAAGTGAGGTGGCCAGCTGCCAATGGCGTATGGGGAATTCTTTCTTTGGAGTGGCATATACACTTCCCATGAAACCGCACTACCGACTGAGCATAGCGAACAAGTCCAAACTGACCACGTGAGTTTGGGGTGGGGGACAGTTTCACCCAGAGAATGCTTGTAAACTAGTGAGTTATAATAGCGTATTTTGCAGCAAACCTTTTGTGAACAATTGGGTTAAAACCCACAGAGCTTTCAGTTGGTTGTCTAGGTTAATACATGAAAGAAAATCTAGTGGAGCAGGTCACCAACAGTGATAAGTAATGCCATCCCACTTTAGGAAAACATGCCGATCCTGGCTGCATAATGTAGGCCAATATTCCCATAAAAGAACACTCATCATGATGGCTTTGCCTATAAATACCAGTAAAAATGCCAGGCTAATGCAGGAAAACATATCCAGACTAGCTACACCAATGAAGGTCTGTATTCCCACATAAAAACACTCACCATATCGGCTTTGCCTATAATGCCAGTAAAGATGCCATGCCACTGTAAGAAAACATATCCAGACTGGCTGCACCAATGGATGCCTGTATCCCCACATAACAATACTCACCATAGTAGTTTTGCCTATAAATCCAGTAAAAATGCCATACCACTGTAGGAAAGCATGTCCATACTGGCTACAATGATGTAGTGAAGTAGTGCCTCATGAGAAGTCTCATTATGTCGGCTTTGACCATAATGACGTTAAATACAAAGCTGGTGCCTCACGAATATTACTAAATTATTTCAAGAGATGCTCCAGGAACAAGCAATTGAAACCCACAGTCAAGAATTTATAAATTATTCATTGTAATTTGTTCATTAAAAGTTGTATTATTTTCTTATAGAAGACAAGCATGCTGCAGCCAAAAGACAACACATATTCAATACTACAAACATCACTTTTAGTTGATGCATTCGTCCACTGACCCACAGACCAGCCTTTATCTGTGTGCTCTTATTTTCTCTCTCTTCTTTAGTATATTCATCCTCTTTCTTCCATGTCCAAGTTATTTCTCCCTTGGGAAGACATACCAATAAACCTGCTACTTTTTAGACTTGGGTAAAAGAGTTCCTTATGACTGCTGGCTTGTTATGGTCCAAATCTATGAGGAAATGGAGCTTGAGTAGGATAAATGAGAATGTTAATGGTGATCGAGAATGTCAGAAGCAATAGTCTTTGCAAGAAGGGTCTGGGAAGATCTCCATAGTCTAGAACAAGAGGCAGATGTTGGTATATTTCAGAATTTCAGCAATTTGGAAAGAAAGGCAGTGAAAAGCCTTGCTCAGAATTCCAACATTGTCATACGAAAAGCAGATAAAGGTGGAGCTGTGGAAATACAGAATAGAGTCGCATATATTGATGAGTGTACCAGACAGCTCTCAGACAGCTCTTTCTATCAGTTGATCACAGAAGACCCGACTAATCGGCTACAGAATATAATTAATGACAAAGTGAGCAAAGCATTAGAGAGGGAATGGAGTTGTCAACAAGAATATGAATTTTTGAAAGTGGAAAAAATAGTGATACTGAAATATTACACTCTTCTAAAGATCCTCTAATCTCTAAGAAATCCCCCGGGCCGCCCGGTAATGTCGGGAACGGCTCTTTACTAGAACCTTTGTCCAAATATGCAGACAAGTTTCTGAAACCTTACATATCAACAATGTTTTCCTATATCCAAGATACATTAGAAGTCATTACTTTGAAGGGTTAAGGTTTGATAAAGATAAACAGCTGTTGGTGAGTTTAGATACTGCATTCCCCAAAAAGACACGTTGGCTGTGTTGGAAGAGACACTATTGACAAAGGACTACGGGAACAACTCCAAACAGTTTTATCTTGTGGTGCGCCGAGATGGGTTTAATTGAGAATTACTTCATGTTCAATCAAGACTTGTACCATCAGATCCATGGAACAGCAATGGCTCTTCGGTGGCTCCGACAGCAGCAAATCTTTATGTGGAATATTTCGAAACCCAAGTCATTTATCAAGAAACTAATCCCTTCTTCGATCATATCTCTCTCTGGAGAAGGTTTGTAGACGACATTCTGATCATTTGGGATTGGTACAGAGTTATATTTGTCTCTATTTATGGAATGGATTAACAAATAGAGCCCACACTTGAAATTCTCCTCAATGTGTGACAACACTGAGGTGAATTATTTAGACATTACCATCAGTACAGATGCTCAAAAGAAAATACTTCAAGTTCAACCCTTTCACAAACCAACCGATCGGAACGTACTGTTGCGTTTCGATAGCTTCCATCCCCGACATACAACGGAGAATCTACCATTTGGCCAATTTTTGCATTTAAAGCGGAATAGTAAACATACCAGTACATTTCAAATTGAAGCAGAAGAGCTATGCTCCAAATTGGAAGCTAGGAAATACCCACACAAGATTGTCGAAAGGGCTTTGAAAAGGTCGAAACACAATAATCAAGAAGCCCTTTTGGAATACAGAACTAGAGATCTTAATAATTCCAAGATGGTGTTTGTGAGTACCTTTACCCCAAAATCCAACAAGGTAATTGGAATTATCAAGAAAAATTGGCATATCCTGCAAAGAGGAGAATATCCATTGGAGAAACCACTTTGTGCTTTTAAACGGACGTCAAATTTGAAAGAACTATTAACAAAAAATGACCTCTCAGTACGACCACACAAACAACAAAGCATCACCGAAAGCTAGGGACTTCCAACAATAAAAGGACATTCACAGTGCAGTGGATGTGTAAATTGCAAGTTTACCTCAAGATCATCAGAAGTGGACATAGGTCTTGCTAAACCTTGGTCCCAAATACACTTCACAAATTGCAACTCATCGAATGTGGTGTATGCAATTTGGTACCCTTGTTCAAAAATCTACATTGGTATGACTGAACGGAAGGTGAAAATAAGGATTAGTGAACATCAGAGCAATATCAAGAATAAAGTGATTACAGTGCCTTTGGTAGGACATTTCCTATCAATGGAACATGGGCATGACACATTACGATGGACGGTATTGCTCCAAGTGAAAAAATATTCCCTCTTATTCAAGCTTTAACAAAAGGCTTTTTAATTGTGAACAATGGCTAATCTTCCTAACTAATGTATCTGAGATTGGTCTCAATGAACAGGTAGATTGGTTGAAGTGTTGAGGTAGCAGAGGTCATATATAAAAAATACAAAGAAAGCAACCGTCAGGTTACATACCATCTCTGATAATGTATCACAAGTGAAAACTCATCTTATCACTAGCAGTACCAGGCATGGGTTGACAGTGATGATTGTATTAGTGTCCCCTGCAGAGATAAGCTTTTTCTCGCACAGTAGATGTGGTGCGCGACGAGTGTGGTTCCTATTGTCGGCTGACTAGGGATATTGATGTTCTGGATTTCCAACGTAGTGGAGGCTAACAACAGTAAATTAAGATTTGAAATATGGAAGATTATATATTATATATTTATATAATAATCTTCTTTGACATGGGGACCACACTTGAGATGGGTGGTACTTCATTCGGTAAAGAGAGTGGATGTCAGGCCTACGTAGACCAACGCTAGTTCGCGATTGGAAGTTAGGAGGTTGCCCGCCGCAAGGTCCCGTTCTCTCAAGGCTAGGTCATGTGATTTAAGAACGACGCCGCCAAGGAAACGATGGGAATGGAGAGTGACGGAGAACACAAACCACACAACTACGAGGAGAGGAGGACAGAATTACAGGAATATGCGAACCCCGCCAACAGATGAACGGTGAGCAGATGGGTGATTAAATCACGGATAGAGTAAGGGAGCGGCTGACTGAAAGATAATCCGATCATTAGAAAGAGAATACTCGAGCCATGGTGATTATAATTTTAAATAGACCGCGTACATTGTTTTCCAGTGCTGGCATGGATCAACAGTGAGCACGGACAACAGCCTGAGACAGAGAGGACCTTGTCTAAAGCAAAATAAAACAAAAAAACAAACAGAATCAGGTCCATTTGGAAGTCTTAGAAGAAACACTGCGTTTGAGCAAGGTAAACTGTTTAAAATTAATTATGTTACCACGACAACACATATATGTACATCTATATGAGTATAGAACAGAACATTGGCGGTGATTGAGCTGAGTGAGATGTACCTAACATACATTCTGAAATACATATATATATTTTTTTTAAAACAATGAACTGCCTTTTTCTGTAGAAGTAGATGTGGCAGGATGTAGACAGATTACCCACAGTATTGTTTATATCCAGATTTCTATGTTGTTTCCGCAGGGAGAAGTCCAGTAAAAGGACACCTGTATATTCCCATGCGCAGGATCAAAAATCAATCGGTGCATGGTAAGTGTGTAGAAGGCAGAATTAAGTGCCTTTGAAACTTTTTTGTAGCTAACATTAGACACAATGTGGTAATTTCTACGTTTTCCTCTTCTTTTTTCTTTCCTCTCCCTTCTCAACTGTGCTGCCCCCTCCTCGACCTCAAGGTGTAAAGAGAATTGTCTTGAGGGATACATTCCCAATCAGGATCTAAGGAGTCAAATTGTTGTGTTTTTTTGTATGTAGTGGGATTACGTTGGTCCCCTGAAGAAGTTCTCTCAATTAGAGCAAAATAGCCCAAGTAGAACGAAACAAGTTGGGTGTTGAGCACTGTAACCAAATAACAGTGTTGTGTAACCAAAGATACTAATTGGGTGATGCCTTTCATTAAGAAAGGAGTGAGGTATTGTATTCTAGTGACAAGATGTAAGGGTACCTAGATGCAAGAAGATCCTTAAAAGTTCCAACGCAGAATTTGCACTACACTTTTCATTATTACTACTGTTGACTTTGCACTTTGCACTTTAGGGTTGATCTACCCACAGTGGGTCAAAGACCACTGTGATGAGATAAACCGAACCAAGTTATGTATTCACATGTACGGTTTACAAATATGCATTGTTTTATGATTGTTTATATTGTACTCTAAAGGTTTTTAACCACATTGGGTTTTATGAAGATTGTGTTTTTGAGATATTCTTTTTGTGCTAATGATTACTAATGAAAATGATTTCTTTAATATATACATTGCAAAATCATTTGTGCAATAATCAGTACCTATTTGGTACATGGACTAAGTGAGTACATAAGAGCAAGAAGGGAGGCCTAGAGAAGGAAGAGACACACTGGTTCCTTAGTTTAGAATTTATATGTGTATCATGGGCAGAACCTTTGTGTCGTTTAAATAGCCTACTGTCTCTTTTTGTTGTATCTGATCGAGAATGTCAGGCCACATGGTTTGACCCGTTCTCCTTCTCCACAGGTGACTTTATGTTCATAATGGATACGATGATAGATACTGTTGCTTCACTTTTGGTGAAGAGAAATTCTAAAAGTGATCACGCAATGTTGATACTGAATTAAATCTCCAGAATTGCTTTCCCCAGCACTTTTCTACTACTTTCAGGAATTGGGTGGGAGAGCTGGAATCGGAGATTAGTTGGAGGCAACACCGACTGAATTTACCCTATCAGTATGTGTTTGACATAAAGGTAAGGGACAGAAAAAGATCAATCGTTCGATTGGGTTCTTTTTAGTGATGTTTGCACTATTGAATATGTTTTGTCTTTTGGCTGCTATTGCAGCACGTTTAAATTCACATTGCATATAAAGTTTGCACATTTGCACAGTTTAAGCTAATTTGCAGTACATCTTATCTTTATGCTCATTTGCATTAATGTTCAATGAATTGTTTTCTAGAATGGCGTTCATATGGGAAATAATTTTTATAAAAATCAATACTTGATAAGAAAATAATAAAACTTTTTATGAACAAATTAAATTGAATTATATGTAAATTCCTGCCCGTGGGTTTCCCTTGCTTGCTCCCAGAACACCCATTGAAATAATTTAATAATATTCGTGAGGCACCAGCTTCGCATTCAATATCAATATTGTTCCCCAGGTGCCTACGAAGATAAAAGGGGATGCCATCCATTGGTTTGAGGCTTTGACCATAATACGAGTAAACATGACATGCCGCTGTAAGAAAAAATGTCTATAGTAGCTTTGCCAATGTAGGCCAGTATTCACACGTAAGAACACTTATGTTGGCTTTGCCCTTAATTGCAGCAGAAATAGTAATGTTTCAGTTTGGCACTGGGACCCAGTGAACACCCTAGCCCGAGCTCCACACCCCCAATCAGTATCCCTCTTCCCCCAGCCCACATGCACTCATGTTCACATGGCATTCACACACCCGTATCGTATGCAACAACATGCACACTGTACCCTCATTCACATGTGAAAACATTCACACTTGCGTTTACACAGACACAACCCTTTGCATGCAGGTACACATAAAAACTTAAATGCTGACAGTGGTGCACACCTGGTAACAATTGATATAGAAATTCAAATCATCATTATATGTACAGAAGAGCTGGTTTAAGAATTTAAAGGTGCGGGGGAGGAAAAAAGGCCTTGGCACAAAGCCTAAATCAGAAAAGAGAAAATAGAAGAGGACCCAAAAAGTGGGGCCCTCCCGTCCCCTGCACACTGTTTACTGATGCCACATAGGGCCTTCAAATATATGGATATAGATATATAACAGCAGTTTGTTAGTTGAGCATATAACAATTTATTTGGCAAAGACACATAAAAACTTGCCTATGGGACATCTCTGCTCCGCCATAGCTCATGACTCCCGCCATCACTACACACGCTGCTCTTGGTGGCCCCAAGGCTCCACAAAGCCCCCAGACAGGAACTATGAAGCCGGGGGAGGTTTCAACAATACACCTCTCCATTCTTGGCTGTTGAAGTGCGTGGTAGAGCTGAAGCACCATCAACCCACCACCGAAAGGCCCACCAGACATGAGGGGATGGGCAGGAGCATCCCCTAGGAATTTCTGGGCCTGTAGTACCCTAGCCTGGGTGCCCAACTGGGCATGTAAGGCTGGGTAATCAAAATGACACCAACTTTGCCCAGCACATTGGACATGTGATGTATGAGGTACTGTAAGCCAAGGGAAACCGCCCTTCATTAACACCAAAGCCAGTCCAGTACCACATCCTCAGATGATAGTTGCAGCTGAGGGGGTGCTCAGGGTTTTCACAGTGTTGGTTTGGCTCCTTCATAAGGGGTGGCGGTTCGACACCCCATTGTACCCCTTATTGATGAGCCGTCACTGGTGGTTCTCCCTTTAAATGCTAGCCATTTCAAAATGGCCGACTATTAAAACTTTAGGAGACCTGTGAGTTTTGATCCCATATGCAATACTTTATGTTCTGGTCTTACAGTAGTGCGTTGAGCAGTTAAAATGTGTGGGGACAAGGGACATTTACAAGTCAGCGCAGTTGCAAACAGACATGAATATTTATTTTGGCAAAACGTGCTAATCACGGATAATAAATTGGTGGTCTTTAACATTGTACTGAAGGAGAAAATCAGTGAATTAGGGTTCGTGGGAGTGGTGTGCTTGTGGGAGGCTGCCTCATAAGGAATGGGTTGCGTTCTATTGTCTTGCTCTTCCCAATAAACAGATTGAACAAAAAGATGTTAGCAATCTAAATTCTAGGCCTTGGTTTGTAAAGGTTTGACAAAGTTCTTTGTAGTCATCTGCCAAGTAGCTCGACACCATGGTCAGAAAACCAGATGTGTGACCTCAGAGAAATGATGCAATTATCATCATCAATCTGATAGTACTGCAACTCTCGGCCCCCCAGAACCATAGAGTGCCTCCATTATTAATGATGCGCTGGATACTGTAAAGTGAACTTTGGAAGTGCACCTCCACCTCGAGGCCCACCAGAACTGCGAGCAGCAATTGATTTTTAAATTGAAATACATTTTAATTAATTATATACAGTGATGATACATAACTGAGGCGACATTTGGGCTACAAAATGAAATGGTCTGTTGTTCTTTTGTTGTCTGCTTGCTCCCCATCTGCAGTAACTTTGGAGGATAAATCATGATCATCCATGTGAAAGGGAACGAGAATATGATCTTCCCTGAAAGACCATTTGAGCGACATTGGTCTGCCTGTCCGCATAGTTTCTCATCAGACACAGCAACCCACATGCCTTATAACAGCCGCACTGACATATGGCTGGATTGTATGGGTCTCAGTTGTATTTCTATGTTACCCTATATATGATTTAGGTCCTGATGAAGGCTCTGGTCTGTTGTTATTATTTGTTAGCTGCTTGCTGAAACTAGTAGGCCTCTTTTCCATCTGGACATTAGTCTAAATCATAGTCCCTTATGATGTATCTGTTTTGACCTTCATGCCACAGATAAATATGTGCTGGCAACTTGGATCTGTGTTGTCTTCTACTTAAACCTTTCTTTTCCGCCCAGCAACACCTTATTAGTGCATTGAGTGATTGAGTATTGCAATTATTGTGATATGATTGAGATGTGATGATGGACACCTATTATTGAACTCTCCCTAATGCAAATGATGTACTTTCATATTAATATCTGTTTTCAATAATGTTTTGAGTGATTACTATGGATTTTATATAAAAACCTTGAATGAATCCTTCGAATAAACCTTTATTATAAGAACTGACACAAGAAATGTTATGGTTTCGGTATATCAGTATATCCTTATTAAAGAAATACTGTTGCGTCTGCAACCTGCGGCTCTATAGATATGGTACCCTCAGATACCTCACCTTAGCTATGCTGGGTAGGGATGATGCAATTAGTAGTCCAAACCAATAGGAGAGCCTAAGGTTGTAGATCCCTGAAATAAGGTGTCCAGTAATGGATGGTCTTCCCGCTCCATTCAGGCTACTACTGCATGGAAAGCACCTGCCTGAGAGATTTTGTAATGCCCTCTTACTTCGTTTACAGGAGACAGATTTTGTATGACCTGTCTTTTACCCTGTGCTTTACATTTTTCCAACAGTATTTTTTAAAGTAACCAGTGTATTTGTAGAATGAGCGTTGTCCTCTTGAAGGGTTGCTAGGTGCTGTAGACTGATAATAGTTTTTTATTGTAACTTTATCAATCCAGGTGAAACACAGGTCCCTTTAGCTGACGCATTCGTCCTGTGAGCCACAGACCAGCCTTTGTCTGTGCGGTCTTATTTTCTTTCTCTTCTTTAGCATATTCCTCCTCTTTCCTCCAGGTCCAAGTTCTTTCTCCCTTGGGAAGACATATTCATAAACCTGCTCCTTTTTACTCCCTATCCACTTGGGTAAAAGACTTCCTTATGACTGCTGGCCTGTTACGTCCAAATTAATGAAGAAATGGGCTTGGGTAGGATAAATCGGTAGGTTAATGGTGATCGAGAATGTCATGGTTTGGCCCGTTCTCCCACTCCACAGTTGACTTTGGGCCTGATCAGGAGTTGGGCGCTGCAGTAAAAATGCAGTGGTAATTTCATTACCGCTGCATTACCTCACTTCCCAGTCACAGGTTTTGGGGAAGTTGGAGGATTCAACTCTAGCTCTTAGCTGAAGATAAATGCGCCGACTTTCCTCCCATTTTCGGTGCAATTACTGCAGCGCAATTACTGGCGCAGTAAATGCCCCATCGAGTCCTGCGGACTAAAATAAATGGGGATTTACACTGCCACTGCTAATACCGCCAGACCAAGTGGTACTAACGGTAGTTGCGTGGGGCAGTATTCCAGCAGATTTACTGCTGGGATACCGCCCAGCTCCTGATGAAGCCCAAATGTTCATAACGGATACGATGATTGATAGTGTTACCTCACTGTTGGTAAAGCGAAATTCAAAAAGAGATCACGCAATGTTGATACTGAAATTTCATCTCCCGAATGGTAATGTTAACTGCTACCCCAATTAATTAATTTATTTATTTATTACATTTATAAAGCTCACAAATCAGCCGTTGGGCATCGTGGCGCTATTACAAGCAAAGCTTACTTGGTTACAAGAAACAGAAGAAAAGACAGCCTGGCAAGACAGCCTGTCTGTGGTTCGTGGTTACAATGAACCTAATACCAGACAAGTGGTAGTTCAGCGTGACATGTAACAATGGGTCGGGGGCTTTGCGGTTCATTGGTTACAGGGGAACCGGAAACAACTAGTACCTTTCTGGAAACAGGATGTAGTGTGGATTTAGTTAAAGAGTTTTGTTTTTAGTGCTTTACGGAAGGACATGTGGGAGGTTTCATTCTTACGGGTATTTGGGAGGGCATTCCATTGTTTTGGAGCTAAGAATGGGAATCTGGAGCCGCTGCTTTGGCCCTTTTGTAGGTGAGTATGTTCAGCTGGTTGGAGTAGTGTGATCATTTGGGTCTGGCAGAGCTGGCTCTGACTACCTTTTCTGAAAGATACAAGGAGGCTGTGAACGAGAGGCATTTGTGGGTTATGGCTAGGGTCTTGAATATGATGTGTTCTTTGACGGGGAGCCAGTGTGCAGGGCGCATTTCATGGAAGATATGCTCCCTCTTGGGAATGTTCAGGGCCGCTCTGAGCACATTATTTTGAATGATTTGAGGTGTGTTGAGATTTTTAGCTGAGGTGCCAGCAAAAAGAACGTTGCAGTAGTCACGTTTTGCCCCAATGGTGGCTCTGGCTATTGAGAGACAGTTCTGCGTAGATAGGTAGAGTTTAACTGCATTGATCAATTTCGTTGTGAATGAAGACGAGGAAGCAATGGCGCTTACCTGGCGTGTCATGGAGAGTGTGGAATCGAGGTACACCCCAGAGTCTTTACTGAGGCTGAGACAGTGATTTGTGTGTTGTCTATGCTGAATGAGCTGTATTGTTTATTGAGTTTATTAAGCGTTTCATTGGAGCTGACCAGGAGGATTTCGGTTTTATCCCCGTTGAGACTGAGCCCGGTTGGCTGCCATCCAGGCTTGGATGGTAGCATAAGTCTTGTGCAGAGTCTCTGCATCTTTTTCGTAAGAGCCAGAGAGTTGGAGGAGGACCTGGATGTCGTCGGCATAGTTTGTGTATGCTATGCCGAGAGCATCCAGCTTGTCGAAGAGAGGTTTGGTAAATATATTATACAGGGTGGGTGAAGTGCAGGAACCCTGTGGGACTCTGCAGTGAATGGTGGTGGGTGCCACGCAAGCCTGATCTGAGAAAATCGTCATTGCTCTCCCTTCAAGGAAAGAGGTGATCCAAGAAGTGGCTTCAGGGGAGAATTGGGCTGAATTTGTGAGATGTCTGCATAGGGTCTTATGGCACACAATGTCAAAGGCGCAGACAAATCCAGAAGGAGGAGACGAGCTGGTTTGCCTTTGTCAATTATTTCAGCTAGCTCGTTTTTTAGATCCAGTAAGGCAGATTCATTTCTGTGGCCTGGGCAGAAACCTGACTGCCTCTTTCTTAGGATGCCATTGGTTTCAAGGAATTGCTGGATCTGGGTACATGCAGCTTTGTTGAGAATTTTTTGCAGGAATGGTACTGGTGGTGATGAGCGGTAATTGTTGGGTGAGGAAGGATCTAGAGAAGGTTTTTTCAAGAGAGGGCGTACCCAGCCTCTTTAAGGCATGGTGGGACAATGCCAGTTATGAATGAGGCATTTATGAATGCTGTCAGGAGAGGTGCTAGGGTTTCTGTGCAGTCTTTGATTATATTGGAAGGACACTATCACCCTTGCAGTTGGAAGGTTTTATGTGTTTAAGGAGGGCTAGGACTTCGGGTTCTGAGACATCTCTGAAGGAAAAGAGTGCCTTCTCCTGGGAGTGGGTGTTTTTTGTGGGTGAGATGGGCGGGTCAAAGCTGGTCAAAACATTAAGGTCAGAACGAATTTTGTTCTGCAGGAGGTCCATTTTATTGAGCACAGCTGTTTGAATGCTTGAGCACCAGGATTCATCTTTCACAATGTCTTGGGTGCTAGGGGCAGGGGTAGCAAGTTCCCTGAATATAGCAAACATTTCCTTGGATTCAGATTTGACCTTCGTAATTCTCGAGGTGGATTTGGCTAGGATAATGGCCTTTTTGTAGTGGGTGGACAGTTTCTTGTATTCTTCTTCAGAGGAGTCTTGGGATTAGATTGACACTTGGTCAGCGCGATACGCTTGAGGGTAAGTAGTTCCTGAAGTTCTGATGTGTACCAGGAGTTAGCGTGCCTCAACACTTTGGCTTTCTTTCTTTCTAGAGGAGCTATGGAATCAACTGCTTTTTTGAGCGTGAGATTATATAATTCTGCTAAGACCAGGGGATCATTGGGGAAAGGAGGCTAGAGGGCTGGATCCTCCAGAAGAGTTAGGAGCTTGTCTTTGGTTGGTTTACGGGTGCGCCTAACTTGTGCTGGTGGTGAGGGAGTGTTAGGTTTAGTGGCTTTGGCGGAGGTGTAGATGGAAAAGTGAATCAGGAGGTGGTCGGTCCAGGGGCATGGGGTGTTGGAGCTGATGGCGGTGGAGCAGTTATGGTCCGCCACCCAATCTAGAATGTGACCTTTAGAGTGAGAGGGGTTAGTGACTCGTTGCAGGAATCCCATGTCCTGAAGTGATTTGGCTTGCTTGTCTTTAGGGTCATTAAGGCCAAGGTTTAGGTCACCCAGTAGGATGGTTTTGGTGGTAGTTTTTAGGTTCTCACCTAGCAGTTGGAGTAGGTTTTCCTGAAAGTCTGCGGATGGGCCTGGGGGTCGGTATACAATTTGAATGGCAATAGTGCAGTTAGGGGAGAGGGACAGTTTGACGGCCATGGAGTCTGAATTGCCTTCCAGTGGGGAGTTTATTTGTCTGAGGGACAATGATTCCTTGACTATGAGCGCTACTCCACCTCCTTTCATATGCAATTTGTCCTGCCGGAGTATAGTGTAGCCTGGTGGAAGGGCTAGTGAGATAGCAGGTAATGCTGCTTCGTGAAGCCAAGTTTCTGTAACAGCGAGGAGGGCCAGGTGAGGTTGGTGAGTAGGTCACAGATCTCCGTAGTTTGGGCTGGTAGAGAGCGTGCGTTTATGAGGGCACATTGGAGTGGAGTGGGGGGAGTGCTTGGATTGGTGGTGAGTGTGCCTAGGAATGACTTGGGTGGACCAAAGATGGTTGCCGGCAGGGAAGTGGGGAGCATGTGGTTGGTGGGGTGGGGTGGATGTGAGTGTGACTTGGGTTTCATGGGGGCTGAGGTATGTCAACAGAGTCTTTACTCTAATTTAAACCTGGATGGTCCACAATAAGTTGGCCCTGAATAAATCAAAAACCGAATTGCTTGTCATAGGCTCTCCACACACTATTAACAAACTTGGTTCACAATATTATAACTTCCAGTTGGGAGAAGAATCCATTGAACCCCTAAAAAAAGTGAAAACACTGGGAGTGACCTTTGATCAACACATGACTATGAAACAGCATGTCAGTAGTCTGGTATCGTCATGCGCATATTATATTAAACTCCTAGCGCATCTAAGGCCTCTTAGATCTCAGGATAATGCAGAGACCATTGCTAGAGCAATAGTAGGCTCAAAAATAGATTATTGCTCTAGCCTTCTCATGGGACCCAATAAGTCTGATTGTAATAGGCTGCAAATATGTCAAAATGGGGCTATTAGAGCCATCATGAAACTTAAATACAGAGATCATGTTACGACGGCAAGACGAGAGCTCCACTGGCTGCCCGTGGCATCTAGATTTCTCTTTCAAACCTTGAGAACATTAAGGTCAAATAATCTGCACCTTTTGTCTGAACCAAAGTGCCATACTGCCAGAGTAGCCAATTCAGCCTTTTTCTCCATTGGACCAAGGGCTTGGAATGCTTTCCCCTGGAAATGAGATCCATTGACTCTCTAGAAATATTCAAAAAACGATTGAAAACCCATCTTTTCAACTAAATTACTCTGAGCTGTCTCCAAAAAATCATCTTCTGTGTTCGTTGTATATGTCATGTAGCGCCCTCACGCCTTCGGGTCTATGGCCGCGCTATATAAATGCATTAAAGTAAAGTATGTGACAAGCGCAGGCCCAGTAGCTGGTTTCTATGAGCTGGTGGCCTAGGGCGCACTTGGTGTAGGCTAGGCTCAGTGCGACACCTCAGAATAGTTAGTCTGCGGGCTAAGTAATCTGGGTGGCTAACTTTGGCATAGACTTTCTGAGTGTGTGGTTTTTTGGGGGGCTGGAGAAGGAGGGTAGGATGGGAGTTTGGGGGATGTCATCTGATTTAGGCAGTCTCAGGGCCATGTCACGAGTGATGGAGCAGGGAGCGCAGGAGCTGGGTGGCATTGAACTGTGGAGAGGAGTGGGCACGTGTGGCTGTCTTTTGTTATGCACCCTGGGGGCTGGTGTGCGCTGACTAAGAAGGTGGATGACGAGTCACCCGAAAGGCTGGTTTGTAAGGGGAATAGAAACAAGTTAGGGGTGGGCGCAGAGTAAGTGGGATGTGGAGAAGTGGGACTGTGTGTGGCTGGCAAACAAACAGGTTTACAAGTGCAGCTGTACTGAGCAAAACAGCATTAGCCTCCAATTTATGTCAGGATCCACTGAGGTATTGGTGGGAATTCAGTCACAAAAGTGGCTGTGTGTCGTATTCTATGTATCTGCAGGCCGCAATCCGCATAGATAGAGGTCTGTTTCGGAGCAGTAGCAGCAATCTAAAACATCTAGTGACTGATTTGGCATGTACATGTCTCTTCACAATATTCACAAATGACTTTAGTTATCAGAAAATAATGAGTAATGTATTGTTACAGTCATAGGATATAAATAGGCAAAGTTTCAATCAAAGAATCACACACAGCAGCGGCAGTGTAAACACCTGGGGAACACGTTAGGCATGCGGTCTGATACCAACATTGGGGGATGATTTAGTTGTCTCAATCAGGAATGAACTAAGCAGTAATACAAACAAGGATATAGCTAGGCAGTGTTACAGTCAAAGGATATAGCTAGGCAATGCTACAAACATAGAATAAGGCACAGCGGCGGCAGTGTGAACACCTGGGGGACCACACTGGGCATGCAGGGTCCATTATCAACAATGGGAACGATTTTGATTTTCTCAAAAGAATGAGCTGGGCAGTATTGCAAACAAAGGGTATAACTAGGCAGTATAACATTCACAGGATATCACTAGGCAAGGTTACGACCATAGAGCAGTGCACCGCAGCGGCACTGTGTACACCTGGGGACCGCTTAGCATAGGTCTGTTACCAACATAGGTAAGCGACTTTGGTAATTGGAAAGGTAGGAATGTGAAGAGTTTCCAGGACACAGAATGGCAATATTGGCATAGTCAAGGTGGAAAGACAGTGATTACAGTAGGGTTGGGGTTTATAGGTAGAAGCAGCAAGTCCAACATGCGTAGTAGGGATTGTACCAATTAGTAGTGGGTTTATGGTGGTTTTAGAGCTTACCTTAGTGTTTCCTGCATTACTCCTGTTCCTCCCGGCTCCGACAGGCTCGGGACAAGAGCCTTTGCAGTGGGCCTTTGCTGGAGGGCCGGATTACGCCTGCTGGTCCTACGGGTTGGCTGAAAGAAGGTCGGGCAGCCAAACAGCTAGCATCAGTGGTTACGAAGGCAATGTGAGGCAACGACAATCAATGCCTTACGTGGCGGCCATCTTTACAGGACCCCGGGCAATATGCTTTTGGAAGGACACATGTGGCGGCATGGATGAAAACGATGATGTGCAAAGATGTGCAAAAATCAATCAATTAATAACCAAGGGAATAGTTGGCTTGAGTGGGTGCCAAAATTGGTCATTTTAATCTGAAAGTTGACAATTACTGGGTTTCTTGGAACCAGCTAGAAAAAGCATTGTTTTGCTTTCCGCAGCACTTTTGTACTACTCTCAGAAATTGGACGGGGGAGCTGGAATCAGAGATTAGTTGGAGGCAATTCCCACTGAATGTATCCTATCAGTATGTGTTTGACATACAGGTAAGAGACAGAAAAAGATCTATGAATGTGAGATTTGGAACATTACACGTGATAATGGCTTAAGGTGTGAAGAGAAGTTTAGGCAGCGTCGTTGCATAAAACAGAAATTTTAAAATTGGCATAAAACACATACATTTCTAAGGTATATTCAAAGTAACCAAAATATGATTAAACTGTTGGTTGCATAGGATAATAGGGGAATATGGAAAATACTTAATGGTCATGAAGCATCCCAAACGTCGATTCAAGCCAACTATATTAATGGAGGAGAATGTTGACAACCCAGCTCTCTTGGCATGTGGTAAATTGGACCTAGTACTTTTGCCTTGGGAATTAAAATGTGATTCGGAATATGTGATAATAGCTGTAGGGAAACTAAAAAATTCGAAGGCATGCGACCCGGATGGCATCTCCAATCAGGTGTTAAAGAGAAATATTTTGTTACTATGGTAAAATATTCTTCTCTATTTATTTGGACAAACAGCACAGAACTCAACAGTACATCCCACTTGCTACAAATCAATAACAGTCCCAATTTATTTAAAAAAAAGGCTTGGAACAGCATCCAAAGTGCTATCACCCAATTTCTTTGATTGACTCCATGAGCACGATTTTAGGAGGGTTTATTTTAAAGAATGTATTTAAATGGATGGATAGAACAAGTATCTTCCAAACAGGATTTAGGAAGGGTATGGGCACCTCACTGAGTGGACTTATCTTTACCTTATGCCATACTAAGATGGCACAGGATAGAACTAAATCATTGTATCTGCCAAGCTTAGATATGTCTGCAGCGTTTGATAGAGTGCATAGAGGAAGAGAAAACTGTGGAGCAAATTGGTCCAATGGGGTATTCCGCCTAGCCTTCTAAATATGTGAATGTTATTCTACTCTTACAATACTGTGTGAATTTGAGTACATTCCAATGGGGACCTGTCCATAGAGACAAGGGCGGAATCGGGTTTATGGCAAGGCTGTGTATTGGCCTGACCTTTTTCAATTTATACATCTCCGATCTTCCAAGTGCTCTTCAGAAAGCGGTCCCCTTCCATCCAAAACTGGGTTCTTTGGATGTGGGTGGATGGCGTATGCGGATGATTTGGTGCTCTTTGATATGACGGCCATTGGTTTACAGAGGGCACTAAATGCATTGGACCATCAGGGACAGAGAAAAACAACCTTGTAATTAATCAGGAGACATTGCATGTTTTACTCTATAATAAAAGGGAAAAGTTTAAAGCCTGCACCTGGAGCATAAACGGCAAGTTGATAGAAGAGGTCCATGCGCTGGTTTATGTGAGCTTCATTTTTGTCTCAAGAAAACACCTAGTGACAGTAAAGGAAAGGTTAGTTGGGGGGATTGAGGCTTTTATTATACAAATGAAGCAAATTCATGCTAAATTCTGCTTCTACTCCCTTGCTCCCCTGATGGAGATTTATAAGACTGGAGTAACACCAAAGATAATGTACGGTCTGGAACTTCTACCTATGACGATAAAGAAGTGGCTTGGGGTACTCCGAGATAAATTATTGCACTAATTTCTGACTCCCCTAACTTCAGTGCCTATAGGAGCTACACGCTTAGAGATAGAGTTAAACTCTTCGTGGTGTATTTATAAATGTAATAGGCTAAGGTTATATTTCAAAATTACGGATCACAACGAGGAACCCATTTTAATAAACTGGGGACGATTCACTGTGAGGACCCAGACTTATCTTTGAAGAATTTTATGAAAACGTGTGATTACATTTTAATACAGGGGTCAATTGATCCCGAGATAGACAAATTGGTCTTCAAAAAAAGCTAAAGCAATGGGATAATATTGAAAGTTGGGAATATATACAACACCTACAATTATATAGAGAATGTAGGTGCACCTCAGAAGGTTTCGGGGTGCCTTTACCCTATATTCTTAAATCCTCTTCCCTGTTACTTCAGACGTAGCTTTTAAAATGTAGGCTGCGTATCGGCCTGTTACCTAAAACGAGGTTTTGCCAATTCTGGAAAACAGGGCAGTTAGAAACTCTTCAGCACTTAACTCTTTAATGTGCTAACCTATTAGAGCGTTGGTTATTGTATTTGGGGAGGTTTGCACACGGATACTCTAGGAACAAGATTAAACACTTTACTGATTTGTGAGGTTAGACCTTATACTTTGCTTATATACTGGCAGAACGTCAGTAAAGAGGGGAGCTAGCTGGAAAGGGGCGCGCCAAGCTCTGTAATCTAATACACGTTTGGTATATATAGCAGTTACAATGTCTACAATGGTTTCGATTGACGCTATCCAAAAATTCTGCATTAAAAAATGAGATGTTAAAATCATCTCCTGTACGTATGTCAGGGAGGAAATGTGGAGTGCAGAGTGCAACCAGTCAATGAAGTGTTCTTTCCTTAAGTATGTGCTCAACAAAGCCTCTCATATGTTTACATAAGACTACCAGTGCATTCATCCAACTACATCGCTGTTTTGGGATCCGGAAAGATCTCCATTCTTCAGAATGGCGCTTCATTGGTTCGGATGGCTACCGCTGGCTTGCATTCGCACCACGTTTCCAGGATCTTCATCAGGTGGTCGGGGTATGGCACTGGGTAGAAGTCGCGTTTCTCTGCAAAGACCTCCATTTCACCCAACGAGCTGCTAGGAGTTTTGCGCCTACTCTTTGCATAAGATTCAAAGAAACATTTCATGTTATCGTCGGCATAGTCATAGTTCTGCTTTATGCAGGCCTCCTCAAAGTATTTCTGTTCCATGTCTGAATAGCAAGCCCAGTAGCGGGCTTGGACGGAGGCTGGACTGCTGAACAAAGGGCCTACGACGCGTCCCATTGCACCGAGAAAAATGAAAAGGAGAATGGTACTCAACCCAATGGCCTAAAGAAAGGGGAAAAGAGCAAAGACTTGATCAGCAAAAGTTCAACTATTGTTACTGCATGACAACTATATTCAAACCAACATTATGTGCATTCCTTTAGTCCGAAAAATAAGAGAATATTAGCTCTGATTTCAGCAGTACTACATCAAATAAAAACTAAAAGGAAAATCTCCAGACTACTAGTGGTAATAAAGTGGTCTACTGGGTTTTGATAGCCAGTGGCCTCTAGTTTCCCTGCATCCCAGATAGGCTGTTTGAACTAGGGGCCTGCTGCCGTATTGACTTTTGTTAATACAATACACCTCACAACTCTCTCAACCCACTGGCTGTAGCGATGTGATAGGCATGCCAATTTCAATGGACATGAAGAGGACAGGCCTCAACAGATGAGCGCCATTTACCATCGCAAAAATTTGCACAAGTCTCAGCGGATGACTACTCGCACATAGCTGATAATTGCTGAAGCTGGGAAGGCTTATTAATAACACTAACAAATTGTTTAGATAGATAATATCCTTCCGGCAACTATTTACCAGGAGACTTTACGGTCTTTTTTCATTCCTTTTATATAGTATTTTATTTAAACTTTTAAGTACAGCGCTTGGATGCTTCACTTTTCTCCTTGAATCCTTTATTGTTTTGGCTAAAGTGGCACTAAAGTGGCACCTATAAGCCAAAACTATTGCATAGGAGTACAGCTACAAATGACATGGGCATATGAGGAGGGTCTCAGAGCCTGTAGGTGTTTGGTTTCTTACCAACCCATTGACTGCCCATGGCCATTCCCAGCCACTTCCTGCCCCTCCCCTATCAAAACACATCCTCCTGGGATCTCTTTGACCTAGCTTTATCAAGCAGTAATATTAAACGCTGTGTTCGAAGGGTCTACCAGTGGTTTTTCCAGCAATCTTCTCAGAGTTAACAGCTTAATTGACGCTGTGAACATGCTGGTGGTGTAAAAACTGTTCTTAATGAAGTGTGCCTTCAGCCAATCGATTTATAAGAGGTATCCATGTCATTCACTGAAGTCCTGTTAAGAACAAGCATTGACAAAGCTAGCATTGTTGGCTAGCGTATAGGCATTAGCTAGGCATTTGCCAGGACCTTCTATTATATGCTCAGGTGCTCGCACCACTTTCCAGCTGCTTCCATTAGTGGCCCGTTAGTATGATGACGGCAGTGCCTAGCAAAAGCATAACCCATGCATACACAAAAGCCACAACTGTTGGCATAGTCAATGCTGGTTTGCTAATAAATTGTGTTTTAAGCATGTAGCAGGCCTACCTGTGATAGGAACTTGAGGTATCTGGCCGCAGCTTTCCTTATCGTGGTATTCCTCAGCGGCTCCATTTCCTTGCAGGGTATCTTGGCAAGCAGCAGCGCCACGTCTATCCCTGTAGCATTGGACAGGCTCAGAAAAGGTTCCGGGTCAACCGACTCGCTGAAGGCACAGATGACGAACTTGCCATCGAGGAGCGAGATGAGGATCCACATGATGGGCGCTGCCAGAGCCCGCACCATCATTGATATGAAGAAACGCCTGTTTTTGAATAAGACAACAGTTAGGAAGCCATATTAAAATAATTTCTGTTCAAAACTACAGTACATGTATTGTTGCAGCCTCTATTAATTACTGATGATAACCTGCTTTTAGGGATTATAGTATTTTATTCGAAATAAAGCAAATTTTAATTGGAATTTGACGATAACTCTTTTCACAAACTGAATTTTGAGAAAAGCTTGATCTGCTTTTTACCATTAGCTTTTTTAAGGCAAATGCAGATGTATTTCAAAATTTATTTACAAAATCCCTATGCAATATGTTCAGCTATTAAGAAATAGAGAAAAGACTCTGCAATCACCATCTCCTCTCATTTAGCATCCTTAAGCATCACTTGGCAGGGATTACTGTATACCATGACAAAATAAGGTGCTTAGGCTAAGATTTCACGCAAGAGCCAAAGATGATGATTCATGGCTTACCCAATTAAGATTCAAATCTGGCATGCACCCCAGAGAGCTATAGAGCTCAAGGGGTCCAAAGCGGATACTGCAAAGATCTGAATGTTGCAGACATTGCTCAGCATGGTCATGGTTAGGTGAGACCATGCTGAGCAACTTTCAGCATGAGCCATGCTTTGATGAGCTTTAAAGGGACGTGTTGAAATACAGGTATGCTGTTGTACCGTGACCATGGAGACTTCCCTGGTTCATCCTTGTGTATTAGCATGACTTCACTCACAACATTTCGCACCATGATCCCCCGTGAGGAGGTTTATGAGAAAAGGCGGTCTAATGGGATTTAAGGGAGTATGTGAGGGAAAAGGGGAGATGTTCATGACTAATAGAAATGTCTTTGGTAGCTTTGATGATTCAGGTTTAATAATGCAGGTAATATTTCCCCATGAAGATAAGATCGTTTTGAACTGAAGCATCACTTCATGATATACCTACGCTTAGGACTATTTCCACCAACGACATTGCATCGGTAGGCTTCTAGGATGAATATAGAACAGATTTGGTGGCAATTGTTAGTCCTGTATAGTGAGAGATTTTATTTTGGCGACAGTGGATGAAATAAGACAGCGAGGAATTGACCTCTATGTCCAGAGAAATAAATTGCAAGATCATTCCAGGAAATGTAATACCTCTCTTCCTCCTATAACTATAACTTGCTCAACAGGGGCCACTTTTTTCATCTCGAAACGTTACAGTAAAGGAGAGTTCAATGAGGAGGTAAATCGAGTAGATGATTGGTCCTAGTTACCAGGGTCCCTGTCTATTTTAGGAGCAAAGTAAGGGGTAAAGAGGCCTAGGTTGTAACATTTGCTATCGGAATACAATGGGATTCAAATTCATATTAAATACTGTGTGGAGAGTTGTATGATTATGTAATTAATTTATTCCAGGAAATCTTTCTCATAGAAGAAGTGATTTTACGTGGTTTTATCGTCAACAAAAAGCAACCAAAGGGTTGAAGGTTAGTTCTAGCGGTGGTTTGTTGACTGCAATTTGTTCAAAAGGTTTACAAGGTGCTCAACTGTTGAATGAGAGAACTTACTATGTTCTTGCTACTGAGGTGGAATTGGAACGAATGGGGTGTACATTATTAGTTATAACATCTACTGGAAATATCAGGATGTTCCGATAAATGAAATGTTTGATACTTTGGCACACATTCTGTTAGCGTGGTCAGGGAAGGTAAATGTGAGTAACATAATCTTAGCAGGGAATTGTAACACAGCCTGCTTAGATAATGATGAACTCTCTCCTACCTGTTAGACAGAAAAAAGATCCAGATACTATACGAAGCAGGCTAAATATGGCAGAAAGTGTGCATGTTTTAAAAAAAAGTTGGAACTTGTTTATACTTTCAAATAACAAAAGCAATTAAAAAAGGCTCAATATACCACCTGTATTGGTATCATCTCACTTTGACTTTATTGTTGTCTCTTAGAATTTATGGCGAGAGTTTAGGGATTTTGATGTCATAACTGGTTCTCCTAGTGACCATCATAGATTAGGTGTTAATTTCCCTAACCTAGAACTCGGAAATAGTCCTCAACTTGGTTATTCAGTTGATGTTGCGAGAGGCAAGAATAGGCTTGTATGGATGTCTCGCAACGTTGCTAGGTTTAATAACCGAGTGAAGGAGGTGATATATCAGCAAAAAGAAAGTACTATAATAGAGACTAGTAGAATAGAAAGATTCTCAGCTATGTAACAACATCTACTATTCTATCACAAGCCTGTTAGAAGTCCTAAGATCATGCACCCTTGGCACTTCCATAAAGATCTACCAGAAGCCCAGAAACTCCTGTGAATTGGTATAAAATGGATTAGGAAGAGTTATGCAGACAGGGGTCATACAATGGAATTGCTAAGGAGAGAAAAACAAAAATATAAAAATGAGTCAAAGTCTACTGTGCACTAATGTATCAAAAAGAGGGGTAAATCCTGTTAATGGCTATTCTTGAGAAGACTGATATAAACTACTGGAAGTTAGTTAATAATAGGGATCACTTTGAGCACTAGTGCAAATGAATCCTATTCCTGAATCTGTGGTTGGATATTTCTCACACCTTTATGGTACATCTTAATTTATGACAGGTTATGCAGATACTGGGAAACGCCTGGGCTATACGGTATGATTTTAGTGATATTGAAGAGGTAATTAAGGAGAGCAGTTACTTCGAGAGCCCCAGGGCATAATGGCCTGTGCAATATGGTCCTAAAAAATAATGCCCATCTGTGGGCACTCATATTAAATGAATTATTTAACTCAATCGTAGAGCTTAAACAGACACCTGCCACCCGGAAATTTGCCCACATGGTTTCCATCTTTGAGAAAGGTAATCATAGCGAACTAACAAATTACAGACCAATTGCTTTATTAGACGTAGATTCTATGATTCTTTCAACATTGGTCTTGAGGGAGCTACAAAAATGGGCAAATCTGAATGACATCCTGAAGGTGAACCAGGTGAACAAGGTGGGTTTTGGGGCTAGTGAAGGCACCTTCCTTGCAGGATGGTCATGGACACGATTCAGAGATTGCCGTGGGATAAGGCAGGTCCAGAAATGCTTGTTCCCACAATAAATTTATCCCTAGCATTTGATTGTATAAATCGTGAACCTTTTGGGACTAAAATGGAATACTAGGGTGTACCTAGGGGGCTGTTGAATATAGTTAAATACTTACACACTGCTCCTGCATTAAGGGTCCGTCTTGACCGTGAGGGGAGTTTAACAAAAGCAGTATCTATCACTAGAGGCCTGCGTCAGGGGTGCATTCTGGCCCCATTGCTTTTTAATGTATATTTAGCGGATCTTAATGAATTTCTATTGCTCCAATTATAAGTTTGGTCAGGATGCACTGTTTGACATATGCCGACAATATTATTTTAATGAATCGTACCCAAATAGGCTACAAAGGCTGTTGAACTCGTTCCAGGAGTTTGGTATGAATGAATTACAGATTAATGTGAACAAGACCTTTACAGCTGAACGAAGACAGGTGTGTAATAATTGATGGTTAGAAGACAGGAAATTAGATCTAGTCAGAGATTTTAAATATCTGGGTTCTAAGATCTCTTCCACCCCATGCGAAAATGAACTGTTGACAAATCTGTATGAGAAAGCAAAACTTTTGATATGCAAATTAAAAATGTTAATAAAAGATATTGAAAGTTTTCGATTCGACCTATTTTAAAATGTTACAATGCAAAGGAGATTCCTGGGATTCTCTATGGTCTTGAAATCCACCATTTTTTGATTGATGTGGAATGTGCTTATTTCAAGGGCATGTTCTGGAAAGATGTTTATCTCTCCCAAAGTCAATACCGATGGCTGCAGTACGATATGAGCTGGGCTTAACTTCTTTAAATGTGCCAGTTTGGTGGAGAAGAATATTACTCTGTTGCAAGTTTGTTAAGCAACCTAGCGATTCTTTATTTGAGCTGTACAAAAAGGATACAAGTGTTTTTTCTAATATCCATATGCTTAGTTGCACTGACAAACTCTGTTTGCCGGGTTTGAACCTCCTGCAGGTGTCTTAGAAGTCTTGATTGGTGCTCTACCTGTGATGCCATAGGAGAGTATAAACTCTTGACAAGACTAAAGAATATCCACAAACAAATGGGGGTACGCGCACCTGATGTAGAGCGTTTCCCATTCCGGAAATTTGGATACACAATCTATTTCTGTCACAATGATCTGACTTCACAATTAGGCGGGGCTTTAAGTTTTGTTGTCACTTCAGTTCGCTCTCCTCACAAGCCCAATACCGAAATGTATTGATATTTATTGGTTATGTTGACATCATATAACATTTCTAAACAAAAAACATTTTCTCTTTGCCCTTTTCTGGACATCTCTCTACTTCTTTTGTACACTGTGATGAAACTTTGGTATGTAAACAACTCAGGTCTAATCTTTTTTTATTTCAATTTTGATGCAATATTTCTTTTTACATGTGAATCAAACATGACATATTTTGTGATATAATTCCAAAAAAATCTTTACTTTGTATTATGATGTCAGTCTTGAAAACGACTCTTTGTCGAAACACGTGTCTTGTCGAAACACGTGTCGGCTGATCAACAAGCATAATATCATACTGTATAAATTGAATGTATACATACAATTTAATGTATTGGTGATTTATTTAAGAGCTTCTAGCAAGGAACACAACTTAATCATTAATCAGTTTAACAGGGCAGAGCACGACAAGAACATCAAACCCACGCCACATATTCTATTTACCAGGTGTTAGTGGGTACACCTGGCCCTTGATGCCAGTAACGCAGCTCAATCCCACCCATACTTCAGAGGTAGGCAGAGCGCAAACACAGGCCCTTTACCCACCATCATACTGTTCATAGATTGAGAAAGAGGGTGTTTCAGTAGTCCAGATTAGAGAGAAACAGGGCTCTGGAGACAGTGAGCTTCTGGGGGAAAGTGAGAAAGGGAAGAATCCCTTTGATGGGGAGCCACTGGTAGTGGGGCTTCTTGGCGATGGCCGAGATGTGAGGAGAGAAAGAGAGAGTGGAGTCAAAGATGACACCAAGGTTGTTTTCCTTGCAGGAAGGCAAAGGAGAGGACCCACGGTGGGTGGAGAGAGTGAGAGAGGGAAAGCACGGGCAGGGGTCCCAGTGAGAAGGATCTCTGTCTTACTGGCATTAAGTCAGAGATTGTTGGAGGCGCACCAATACTGAATTGCCGATAGACAGTCAGGAATGAGCGAGGGAAGAGAAAAGCCTGAAGGAAAACTGAGTGTCATCTGCATAACACTCAAAGTTAGGGGAGAAGGTAGAGATCAGGTTGAGAAAGGGCCAAGTAGAGGTTGAAAAACCAGGGTGAGAGGATAGAGTCCTGGGGAACGCCACAGGTAGAGAGAGAGGTGGCAGAAAGAAAGGGACCAAGTTGGAGCTGGAAGGGGTAGTCGAAGAGGAATGAGGTCAGCCACTCCAGGGCCTGATCCGTGATGCCCAGATTCTCATGTAGTCGATTGATCAGGATGACGTGGTTAACATGTCGAAAGCAGAGGAAAGATCAAGGAGGATGAGGACAGAAGGAATGCAGGAATCAAGGTTAGAGAACAGATCTTCACGGTTGTTCAAGAGAGCAGTTTCCGTGCCTCTGGAAGCTCTTAAACCAGACTGATGGTCATGGAGACAACCAACAGATTCAGTGTGGAGAGTAAGATGGGAGATGGCCAGCTTTTCCAAGAGTTTTCCCAGGAAAGGGCTGATGGAGATTGGGCGATAGTTTGCCGGACAGGTAGGATTGGCATATAGCTTCTTGAGGAGTGATTGCACAAGGGAGTGCTTAAGCAGAGAGGGGAACGTTGCAGTGGCAAAAGAGTGATTACAGAAATCGGCCAAGGCTGGAGCGAGGGTTTCAATATGGTCCTTGATGGTTCTGGAGGAGCAGGGGAGCACCTGTTTGGATGACACTTTCATAGATCGGACTTGTCTAGAAACCTCATCAGGTGTTGTCAGAGAGAAAGAGGAGAAAGGAGGAGGAGAGGTAGAGATGGCCAAAGGGGGGCCGAGAGAGGAAGAGGGAGAGGAAGAGGAGATAGAGAACAGTATGTTGTGAGTTTTAGCCAGAGCCATACAGAGGGCCTGGGAGGGAACAGGAGAGGTAGAGACCGCAACAGGATTGACCAGTTCCTTACAGATTTTAAAGAGTTCGGCCGTGTTGTTTGAGGCTGCATAGACCCGGGCTTGAATGTGTGCTCTCTTCTGGATGAGTGTTTTGCTTCGACTGGCATTTTGGTGCAACCAGTCTAGGTATGTCTAAATGTGGCCTGGCATGCTTTACTGTAATGCTATTATGTCTCCACACTGGTCTACATTGTGGGACATGTTTTCAATGTGGCATGCATTTTTAATAGCAAAGCATTAATGTTACTGTGCATTGTTGGTGACTTGCTTGTATTGGATTGTTGTTACCTTACAAAACAATTGCAAACACTCTTGCTTTTTAGCCAATTTTTCTCAGCAAGTGTGCTTTATATTGCATTAAAACACATATTGGGCCTCATTACAAGTGTGCCGGTCCGGTAACATTGGTGCCGATAAGCCTACCGGCATTGTTGTTACTGGACCGGCACACTACGGGTCTGTCTGCCGGAGTTGCTGTGCCCAGCAAGTCTGACCCTGCCGGGCACAGTGGCCACAGTAAGCAGACTGTAATGGAGGCGCTGGCACCGTTTTTAAGTGCCGGTGCTTCTGTGTTTCTCATTCCCAGATGCACATAGACCTGCGACAATGGCGTTTCACGAGCCACATGTCACTAAGAATGTACATCTGTGGGCAACAAGGAATTGGGATGCGAGTGTTCCTTGTGAGCATAGCCTGCATCAAACTGCAGGAGTTCACGGTGATGCAAGGGAATCCTACCACTGCAAGAGGATGGCAACCACAGACCCCAGTGATACCGGTCTGGAGCCAGCAGCCAGAAGAAATGTAGCATCTGTTTTCAAAATGGTGGTCAGGGATTACATAACTTTGATGCACAGAACCATTGGAGGTTGACCACCATTTAGCTTGTGAGAGGCAATCGTAGTCTGAAAAACCTCAGACCAATCGCAGGCCCTATTCAGTGGCGTAACACTAAATTTGGGGGCCACCCGGCAAGCCATGCTGAGGCAATAAATCACGGGTGGTGCCAAACTCTGGGCCGGCATAGATTACCACGCTTGTGCAATACGCAGGAACGTGCTGCTGCAGGGGTACGCCGCACACTGGTGTCGGAGAAAGATATAAATATGGGTTTTAATGCATTATACAGCATACTTTCTGAGAATAATTGGCTAAAAGGCCAGAGCGTTTGCAATTGTTTTGTAGGGTAGCACCAATCCAAAAATCCAATACATGCAAGTCACCAACAGTGCACAGGAACATGAATGCTTTAATTAATATAATGTTTTGCTATTAAAAAACGCCATGCCACAATGGATACATGGGTTATGTGGTTAGATTGCAAAAAAAGGTGAAAAAAAACACTTTACGACTACAATTGAATTTAGTGCTGAAGGATTTAAGAACAGGTTATCGTACTTGAATTGGACTGAATTAGATTAATTCAGAGACTACATTTGTTGCATTGTTTGTGTGAGAAGGTTTCTCCATGTAGGGGTTGTCCTTCCCAAGTTGGTCCAGGGGTGTGTTATGTTAAAGTTGACCCATTTGAGGTTATCTGTCTTAAGTTAAAGCAGATGTTTATTTGCTGCTAATAATCGCTGTATCCTCTTGAGTATTATTAAAAGTATCCTCTTTGGTCTCCTTGTATTGAGTTGCCTATAGTCCTTTGTAGCCCTCTACACGTGTTTCACCACTAATTATTGTGTGGCCAATGAGACCAAGGAGGATCCTATTAATAATACACAAGGGGATAAGATGTTAAACGGCACCTGGGTTTTGCTGTTAACAAAGGCCCAGCAATTACTAACGTAAAGCATTTCACTGTTAGTACCTGCATTCAACTGCATAATTCTTTACGCAATTGAAATTGTGATGTGGGTTTAGTACTTGCATGCCAGGGAAGTGATTGGAAGGGTAGAGAGGGGACAGGAGACTGCTTATTCTCACAGCAGTCCATAAGTGGGTGCTTTCAAACTTAAAGGAGAGAGATAACTGCTTGTAACATTGAAGCGGCACTAGAATAGACTCATTAGAATGCATAAAGAAGTTAGATGCCCCACACAAATAAGTGTGCCCCTCCTCCACCACCTGTGAAGTTAGCACCTCTCTCAACATATGAAGGGTTAACACCCCTGAAAGAACAAGTTACTTCTTACCTTGTAACGTTCTTTCGATGGGATATGTTCCTCCGACGTATTCCTTATCTTAGATATCTCTTTCCAGCTTTGCTGGCCTCGGAAATGTTTTCTCTCTAGAGGGCGCAGCGCGTCGACGTCCGCCGAGTCGATGTCCCTCGACAGCCGCCGTATCGACGTCGACGTCATCCTGCCTATAAAGGCTGCGCGCAGCGTCCGTTGCTCAGTTCCGTTTTGTAGCCCACAATAATTCTTTCTGGACTAGACTAATCACCCTGAAGGAGCGTAAGCTGCAACAACAAGGGAAGTAGTACTGCGGGGATGGATGGGAGGGTCGATAAGGAATACGTCGGAGGAACATCCCATCGAAAGAATGTTACAAGGTAAGAAGTAACTTGTTCTTCGAAGGGATCGTGTCCTCCGACGTATTCCTTATCTTAGATAGGCTCCCATAGCCGTATTCTGTTATTGGAGGTGGGAGTACTGACTTCATGCTTCCTCTTATTGATGAATAGAGTGCAATACTGCCCTTCCAAACCTAGTTTCCTGACTGGAGGAGGATTCCAAGTTGTAAAACCGTGTAAAGGTATGGACGGACGACCATGTGGCAGCCGCACCTATGTCTCGAACCGGCACTCCTCTTTTGAGGGCCGATGAAGCTGCGATACCTCTGGTCGAATGAGCCCTAAGATTTTGAGGGGGCTCTTTTCCTGCCAGTTTATAACATTCCAAAATGGCTAAAATAATCCATCTGGAAATGGTCTGCTTAGTTATCGGTAGCCCCAGTTTGTGACCTGCGTAGCCTACAAACAGCTGGTCTGCTTGTCTTATTCTAGCCAGTCTACTAATGTAAAAACTTAAAGCCCTTCTTGGGTCCAGCCTGGGTAATCTCTCTTCCTCTTTCCCCGGATGGGGAGGAGGATAGAAAGGAAAGATGAAGGGTAATCTTCTGTGTGATATGAAATTCAGAAACCACCTTTGGGAGGAAATTAGGCTTCACTTGCAGAACAACTTTGTCTTTGTGAAAGATTGTATGAGGGGGTTTACAAGAAAGAGCTTGTAACTCGCTCACCCTTCTAGCAGATGTAAGTGCTACTAATAAAACAGTCTTAAGGGTAAGAAACCTTAACGAACAAGAGTGGAGTGGTTCGAAAGGTGTGCCCATCAGGAAAGTTAGGACTAAATTTAAATCCCATAGGGGAACCTGGAATGGTCTTGGGGGATAAACGTTAGTTAACCCCTTTAGAAACTGTATTACCAAGGGTAACTTGAAATGGGATGGTTCTTCCGCAGTGCGCTTAAAGATGGATAGCGCTGCGAGATAGCCCTTGATAGTGCCAACTTGAAGGCCTGAATTTGCCAAGTAGAGTAGAAAGGATAACACCGTTGGTGTACCACATGAAAAGGGGTCGATATTCTCTTCTCTACACCAGCTGCAAAATCTGTTCCAACGGCAGCGGTATAAAGATTTTGTTGCTGGCCTTCTTGCCGAAAGCAACACCTCCATAACGTCATCAGGGAGGTCCCAATCCTTGTACCTCAGCCTTTCAGAAGCCAAGCGTGAAGGTTGAGGGTTTTGATGTCTGGATGGAGAACCTGACCTCCCTTCTGTGAGAACAGATTTTCTCTGAGTGGAAGTCGAATTGGAGGGCAGATGGACAAGTCTAGAAGGTCCGGGTACCACGTTCTCCTGGCCCAATCCGGGGCAATTAGAATCATGGTTTTCTGGAATCTTCTCAACCTCCTGATCATTTGAGGAATGACAGGGACTGGTGGAAACGCGTACAGGAGTGGAAACTCCCAGTCCACTACGAATGCGTCTCCCAGAGCTCCTCTCGGGGGAAATTTCCTTGAACAGAACAGATCGCACTTCCTGTTGACACTGGTGGCGAACAGATCCACCTGAGGGGTTCCCCAAAGGGCGAAGATCTCTTGAAGGACTCGTGGGAGACTGTGCTCTGCCTGCTCAGAGCGTCCGCTGTCAAGTTCTTCTCTCCGGCTAGGTGAACTGCCGATAGAGAGATTCCTTCTTGGATTGCCCAAAACCAGAGCTGCATCGCCTCTCTGCACAGTGGTAGTGATCCTACGCCTCCTCTTTTGTTGAGGTAATGCATGGCCACTGTGTTGTCCGTCATTATCAGGACATTCTTTCCTTGTACAGATGGCAGAAAAGCCTTCAGCGCAAGTCTGATGGCCCTCAGCTCTAACAGGTTGATATGTAGTCTGGACTCCGATGGAGACCAATGACCGCTGATCGTCAAGTCGTTGGCGTGGGCTCCCCACCCCGTAAGTGAGGCATCCGTGACTACTGTTATCTCCGGCCAAGGTTGCCAAAACTGCTCACCTTTCAGAATGTTCCCCTGACAGGCCCACCACTGAAGGTCTCGAGCCACCCTGTCGGGAACCTGAAGAAGATCTGTCATTCTCCCTGAGAATTGTGACCACTGAGTTCTCAGTGCCCACTGGAGAGATCTCATTCTCAGGCGAGCCTCTGGCACTAGGAAAATGCGGGATGCCATGAGGCCTAGAAACCTCAAAAAGTCGAAGGCTGGGAGACGGCTGGCATTTTGAAACTTGGTGACCATCTGTAGAATATCTTGACCCCTCACCTCTGGTGGCGAGGCTTTTCCCAGGGAAGTGTCCAGGATCGCTCCGATGAACTGGAGTCTCTGCGATGGTATCATTTGTGACTTCTTTAAATTGAGGGAGAAGCCCAGTCTGTGAAGGGAGTGGCAAACATAATCTAGCTGGATCTGAGCTTGTTCCGAAGATACAGCTCTGATCAACCAATCGTCCAGGTAGGGGTAGATGTGAATCCCTTCCCTCCTTAGACTTGCAGCCACTACCGACATTAACTTGATGAAGGCCCTCGGGGCGGAGGTCAGCCCAAATGGCAGAACTCGAAATTGATAATGAGAGTTGCCAATTGCGAACCTCAGGTATTTCCTGTGTTTGAGATGGATTGGCACATGGAAATAAGCATCCTGAAGGTCCAGAGATACCAACCAGTCCTGGAACTGAAGGACCTGAAGGATCTGAGAGAGAGTTACCATCTTGAATTTGTCTTTCCTGAGTAATTTGTTCAATTCCCGCAAGTCCAAGATGGGTCTCAGTCCTCCGTCTTTCTTTGGTATGAGAAAGTAAGGGGAGTACCAGCCCTTGTTCCTCTCTGCTACAGGTACCGGTTCTATGGCACCTTTCTCTAGCAGGTCTAAAATTTCCTGCAAGAGGAGCGGATCTGGAGCTTTTTGAGAGCTGATCCCCGGTGGATGACTCTGAGGTATGCGTAGGAGAGGCAGGCAGTAACCTTGTGCAACTGTCTCCAATGCCCAAGCATCTGACGTGATAGCCTGCCATTCCGCCAGATGTTGAGTTAACCTGCCTCCTACAGGTGTCTTGTGAGGGAAGTCCTCAGAGTGGTTTAGGGGCGGCTGATGCAGATGCCGATGGTAAAGAGGCACCTGCTGTTGCTGCGGCTTTTGAATATCTACCCCGTCCACCTCGGGTAGTTCTTCTTTGTCCCCTTTGAGCCGGTCGTCCTCTACCTCTTCCGAATGCGGAGTAGAAGCGAAAGGACTTGCCTCTCGCAGAGGTTCCTGTGGGACGAAAAGTTGTCTGACGGATTGCAGCGCCTAGGGATTTTGCTGCTGCCTTTGATGTTTGCAGTTTTTCTAAACTGTCATCCGCCTTTTTCCCAAACAAAGAAGAGCCATCAAATGGCATGTTCAAGAGCCTGGCTTGCACATCTGGGGCAAAACCAGACTTTCTCAACCAAGCAAATCTCCTGGTTGTTGTACTTGCCGCCATTGCTCTGCTGATACTGTCAGCCGAGTCAATGCCCGTCTGGAGGGATTCGCACATAGCGTCTTTACCGTCCCTTATGATATTTAGGACCGCCTCCCTTTCTTCTCCCTCCGGGATGCAGTCAGCCGCTGTAGAAGCACACTCCCAAAGTGTATGGCTAAATCTAGCAAGGGTGCAAGTAGCATTAATAGATTTTAACGCCATGCTACATGCCGAAAAGACTTTCTTAGCCATAGCATCGTATTTCTTATCGTCCCTGTCCTGTGGGACGGTAGGGTAAGCAGTCTTGATGTCAGTAGAAGATGCTGCCTGTACCACCAGACTTTCTGGGGATGGGTGTTTGGACAAAAACTCCGGGTCTGCAGAAGATACCCTGTATTTAGCAGACAGTTTTTTATTTACTGCCGGGACGACATCTGGGGTTTCCCAGTTCGTCATTATTTTTCTTTGAAGAGCTTTATGAAAAGGTACTACAGGATCCTCCTGTGGACCTTTATCAAGAATATCCGTGAGGTCATCCTGTTGGAAAGCCGGTGAAGGTGTTGACCACCCCATAAATGCTGTAATCCCGGCCATTAAGGCTCTATAAGGGGTTTCAGCATGCTCCCCCGGGTCTGGCCTAGCGAACTCCACCTCTGGGGAAGTGTCTAAACCACTTGCCTCATGGAGTTCCTTTAATCTGCGTTCCTCTGAGGATAACTCCTCTTGAACTGGGGTTGCAGATCCCTGCAACACAAATGGCTCTTCTTGATCAGACAGTTCTCCCTCTTCCATAATTGAAGACATTGTTCTCAATTGGTCTGAGCTCACAAAGGGTGTGAAACCCATCTCCAAAGCAGAGGGTGCCAAACTTGTCGTAATCGGCCTCGAAAACGTTGATGTCGTCAACGCCGACGTCGAAGGCTTCGAAAGTGGCGTCGAAAACAAAGGTGGAGGCCTCGAGGTCTTCGATAGAATTGGAATTCTGCTCGAGGATATCGACAATCTCGACGACATCGACATCGAAGACCTGGAATAGCCACTGGGTGCGCCGCAACCGTGACTTTCCTTGGCATCGACGCCGGTGTTGAGGATGGCGTCGAGTCGACAGACCCGTGTGTCGAAGGTCCCTTCGACAACGGCGTCGAAGACACTGACCTCGGCTTCGACGGAACCTTCGTCGACGGCGTCAACGGAACCTTCGAAGAAGGATTCGAGGTCTTTGCTTTACTCAAGGGTTCATGACGCGCTCGAGAAGCTTCCTTCGCCGGGTGTTGCGACTCGCAGCATTTTGGACCTTCGGGTCTTTCGACCAGAGCATCGCTCTCGGCAGTCTTCGAGGGGGTCGAGGCCGCTTTCTCGAAGACGCTCATCATATTTTTTCGGAATTCCTCCCATTCAGCCCGGGAACTATGCTTCGTTGGGCAAGGGATTCTCTTAGGTGAAACAGAGGAAGAGGAGGACGAAGAAGGGGATCTTCGGGGTCTACTTTTCGAGTGCTTCGATCTCGAAGAATGATGGGACCCGCTTCGAGACCTGGAGCGCGAATGGTGACGAGGAGACGAATGTCTCGACTTTGTCGAGGAAGAAGAAGCTTTAGAAGTCTTACCTTTTTCCAGCTTCCCCCTACACTCCTTCAGGGCTTTAGCTGTCATGGACATACAGTCCTCACACTCCGAACAATGGTGTTCAGCTCCCAAACACCACAGACAGACCCTGTGAGGGTCCGTTAGCGACATCTTTTTTCCACAGTCTCGGCATTTTTTAAAGCCGGACCGAGGGGTCGTCGGTTCAGACGAGGAAGCCATCGAGTATGGATCGAATATCTCGAGGAAAATGGAATAATATATCTACGAAACTCAGCAACGATATTCCGAGGCACTGAGTAAGCGCGGAAAAACAGAACTGAGCAACGGACGCTGCGCGCGGCCTTTATAGGCAGGATGACGTCGACGTCGATACGGTGGCTGTCGAGGGACATCGACTCGGCGGACGTCGACGCGCAGCGCCCTGTAGAGAGAAAAAATTTCCGAGGCCAGCAAAGCTGGAAAGAGATATCTAAGATAAGGAATACGTCGGAGGACACAATCCCTTCGAAATGTAGGTTGTGTTGCGCCCCTGAACACAAGCACACACACCATTCACCATACACACACATGCACACCCAGCCACCCATACATTTAAGTGTGTACCCTTTCACCATACAGGCACACGCAGGCAGCCAACCATACATTTAAGTGTGCACCCGTTCACCGTACAGGCACACTGAGGTAGCCACCCATACATTTAAGTGTGCACCCTTTCAACACACTGGCACACACACCCAGGCATACACCCACACATTTAAGTGTGCACCCTTTCACCATACACTCACACAGGCAGTCACATATACATTTAAGTGTGCACCCTTTTCATCATTCAGGCACAACCAGGCAGCCACCCATTCATTTAAGTGTGCACCCTTTCACTATACACTCGACATGCACACCCAGCCGCCCATACATTTAATTGTGCGTCCTTTCACCATACATTGACACAGGCAACCACCCATACATTTAAGTGTGCACCCTTTCACCATAGACTCACGCAGGCAGCCAACCATACATTTAAGTGTGCTCCCGTTCACCGTACAGGCACACCGAGGTAGCCACCCATACATTTAAGTGTGCACCCTTTCACCATACTGGCACACACAGCCAGGCAGCCATCCATACATTTAAGTGTTCACCCTTTCACCATACACTCACACAGGCAGCCACCTAGATATTTAAAGTCTGCACCCTTTCACCATACATTCACACACGCAGCCACCTACACATTTAAGTGTGTGCCCTTTCACCATAAAGGCACACCCAGGCAGCCACCCATACCTTTAAGTGTGCACCCTTTCACCATACACTCAACACATCCACCCATCCACTCATACATTTAATTGTGCAACCTTTCACCATACACTCACACTAGCAGCCACCTATACATTTAAGTGTGCACCCATACAATCACACACGCAAGCGTAATGGGGTTGAGGGGAGCTCTATTACTACAAAAAGAAATGGTTTCTTTTTGAAGTCAGTCCGTCTTCATAAAGAAGTTATTTCCGTTAAACACTGAACCATAATGGAAACTATTTATTTTTGAAGTCATAGAGCTTCACCACCCCATGGCATGGAGGCCTCCAGCCTAGAGACTTCCATGTCATGGGGTAGGCAGGAGCCCTTAGACTTCAAAAAAATATAGTTTATTTTTGTATTCTGTAACAGAAATCAATTCTTTATGAAGGCAGATTGACTACAAATAAAAAAAAAATGGTTTAGTTCAAAGGGGCCCCTTCCCAGGTGGTGGCGGGGCCCACGTCACGCCAGTGGTCCCATTCCCATCACCCACAAAGCTGTAATGTTTACAGCAGTTTTAGGGATGTTTACTTGCCCCTGTAGGTAATAAAAGCAATAAATACCAGAGCAAGGTTGTGGGAGACAGACTGTGACTATGGAAAGACATGAGAAGAGTTATAGAAGGAGATGAGAGTTTGGGGTGCTAAAAAAGGAAAGACGGGGAGGGTAAGGAAATGAGGGAGCAGATAACAAGAGAGTAGGATGAGATGAACTGCAGAAAGATAGAGAGAAACAGAGAATGACAGAGAGAGACAGAGGGAGAGAAAGAGGGTAGGAGGGTGTGGTTTAAAGCTGCACACATAGAAAGAGGAGAGAAGGTTAAAAGAAATCATCACAGGAGAGAGAAAGGGAGCTGTGACATGTGATGAATCAGAGCTGATTCCCACAGAAAACCTGGCCTGGGACCCGTCCCATGTGTCCAGGGAAAGGCAGACGCTTCCTGATCCTGACCCTGTGAGTGGTGTTCTGCGGGAGGATCACATGGGTGGGGACCAGGTCAGGAGGAATGGGATATTACCTTTACCAACTTTCCCAGAGACCCTACACTATTAAGCAGCTATTGTAAAATTGAAACTCAAGAAGGAAAAGCTGGCTGTAACACAGGAGACTTCAAGTCCCACAATGCCCAAAGTACTGGAATGAGGAAGAGGAATTTGGAGGCACTAGACTGCAAGGTGCACCTTCCAGCTATGTTCTTTGTAGCTAGCAGGTTTAACATGTTCTCACCATCCAATTGAAATAACCGGCTTCTATGGTATTTTAACCAGTTTTGAGTGATTGATCGCACCGCCTGACTGCCTCAGTGGATGCGGGTGTTGCAAATTTTCCGTGAGTTTTGTGTAATTTATTTAACGCTTTCTTCCTATCCGCTATTTCCTGGCTCAATACGTGCACTGCTGAATATTCTCTTCTATTTCGTGATCTTCTTTTGACTTCAAATGATTTTAGCACCAATGGGTATTCCAGAATTGACAGGGGATTTCCTGCTTCATCTTTAATATAGCCAGTTGTTGAAAAGTCTGTAAGGCGATCCAGCCCTGTGTTGTTGATCCTTAAGTGGTTCTGCCTGGCGTAAGTTCCAAGTTCGGGAGGGATTGCAATTGATTTGAGTGGGGGTTTCCTTCAACCCATTGATTTCCCTTTATCTGTATAAGAATGTGATCATTTGTGTGATTTTTATTACCTCCATAGATCCCAGCTTTCCCAGAAGACTTTGTGTGGCGAATGCGTAATCCAAAAGTTTGGCTTTGTCCCCTCTCTTCCATGTTGTGGTTGGAGTGATGTCCCTGTTTAAGTGACCATTGATTATGTAGATGTTTCTTTTTTTAGTTCCTCCCTCCAGAAGAGACCTATTGTAACCTTTGTTGTTGCATTTATTGGTAAGTTAGTTATTAATTCCTTAGCCTCGTCAAAACGTTCAGGTCGCCACATAATGTTTAAATTACTGTCTCATTATTTGTGGTCTCTCTGGTGCGAAAGTCTGATCGGCGAGTGAGGTTTATTGCGGTGTGCCATAGCGTAACCTGCTGGCTTCCCTGGTGTATTTGTCAGGTAGTGGAGTTGATGTGCATGGGGCAATAGTTTGTCAAGGGGAGGTGATGCAAATGCTGCCGTTGTTCGTGTTGTAGTTGGACGAGGAGTAAGGTTTATTGCGGTGTGCCTCCGCAAATGCTGCTGGCTTCCATGTGGTATTTATCGGGTAGGAATGTTGTGCATGGGCCGACAGTTTGTCAAGGTGAGCCGCTGCAAATGCTGCCGGAATCAGTCATGTGATTGGTGTATAGAGATGTTGGGTTCAACAGTGTAGTTTAGAGAGGGGGAGAAGTTCAGGGGAAAGTTGGGAGGAGCCACATTTTTAGGGCCTTTCTGAATTTCAGGTGATTTTCAGTGTTGCAAATGTGTAGGGGTAGGGAGTTCCAGATAATTTGTTCTTGGACGGAGAACGAGGACCCAACCAGCCTGGAGCAGTTGTGAGGTGGGACCACTAGGCGATATGCTGTGATATCTTAGATTCCTTGAGGGCTGGTAGGGCAGGATTTTGTCTTGAAGGAATTCAGGGCTGTTGTTGTGGGTGATGCACATGGCTTTAAAGGTAGTGCGTTGACCAATCGGGAGCCAATGGAGGACTTTTAGCGTGGGGCTGATGTGTTCTCTGGGGGGTAGGTTAATGAGCAATTGTGCTGCCGCGTTTTTGATTCTTTGGAGTTTCCTTATTTGAAACCCTGGAGCACCTAGGTAGAGGCAATTTGTGTAGTGTAGGCGGGATAGGATGATGGAGTTGATGGTCGAAAAATGGTGGAGATACGTGAGGTAAGGGAAAATGCACCTGAGACTCTGAAGAGGGCAGAAGCAGGTATTAGATATGGAGGTGGTGTGTTGGGTGAGGGATAAGCTTGTGTCCAATGTGCATCCAAGGTTTACCACTTTTCAAGTTGCCGGTGCTTGTCCTAAATATTGAGGCCACGGAATCGGTTGAGGAAGGAGGGCTGTTTTCACGCAAACTAGTATTTCAGTTTTCCCAGGGTTAAGGTTGAGGTGGATGGTCATCATCCAGTGGTCAATATCCAAGAGGCATGATGACAGGTCCGGACTGCCAGAGCCTTGAGATTTTGGGATTTTAAGGATGATCTGAGTGTCGTCTGCATTGTTTTAGGAAGTAAGATTGTATGAACAGGTGATTGTGGGCAGGGGTTTTAAGTAGAAGTTGAAATGGAACAAGTTACTTAACTGTAACTATTGTTCTCCAGCATGGGTCTGGCATGGATTCACATGCTCACGAACACTCCGTGCCGTAGAAGCTGAGGGGAAGTAGAGACGCCAGAGCCGCCGCTACATGGGAAGTGGATGCCAGTTTTGTGAGGGTCTCTATCCTTAAGCACTTTGTTTGGTGGAAAGTGTTATTCCAGAGGGCTTTTCCCCTGAGGATCTCTTGTGCAGAGGCTGTGTGGCAGGAAGCGTTCATCCAAAATGCTTTCCTCAAAGTGAAGTGTGCTCTGGTGGCAGGCGAGTGCTCGTGAAGCGAGGATCGCTCCTTTCCCAAGTAGGCCGCAGGGAGCAGAAGAAATCAACTTACCATGTAAAGGGAAGCAGAGAAAGCAGAAGACGTGGACGCAGGGAAGCGGGTGGACGCATATGCAGCACCTGGTGAGTTCACTAGTTGAATCTTACCCCGGAACGCTCCGTAATCGCCAGCTAGCCTGCATTTTCAATATTGAATACCAAACTAATGCAAAGAAGTGGAAGGGGCAGATTGGAAATAACTTTACATACCAAACTGATGCTTACCAGTTAAAGTGGCAGAATAAGAACATTGGGGACACATGTAATTCTAAAGATAAGAAAAACACTATTGCCAAAGCCAAGAGAGGACAATAGTAAAAGACATTAACAACAACCGATATTGCCATAAAAAGGGCAATTAAGAAGCAAACAAATTATATATTCTTTATTGTCATAGAAAAGAAGAGGTTGAGAAAGACCAAAACAAGCATTGTTAATCCAAAGAAGAGAAAGGGTGATAAAAAAGCCATATCAGCAGTTGGTTGATGCAGGAGTGAGAAAACAAGCGTGGCAGAAGAGCTGCCCTCCTGATGGCCAGCATTCAGGAGGAGAGGAGCATAGTCTGCATTACATGTGGCATAAACAGCACCAATTTAGTTCATGTCTTTTTAGAAGAATTGTTCATTAATTAAGTTATTGAAAGTCAAAGACCTTACAAAATTGTTTGAAGCAAACTTAACAACAAAAGTACTTGCAGTAGTGTTAGGAGTTTCTTTAGTTCTGGCAGGTGAGTATACCAGGGCAAGGACCTTGTAGTGATAGCAGGTGAGCAGACCAGCTAGAAGATATTAAACTACTGTGTTCTGGTTAAAGACTGTGGAGAAGAAGAAGGGAATAGTTTCTTACCTGTAACTCATTTTCTCCAGCATTGGTATCTTTCATGGATTCACATGCTTAGAATATTCCCCGTCGTCAGACTGGTAACCCTCGGTATATTTATAAGGACGTTTTCCCTAGGATAAATGTAATTTTGGGCCGCGTACGCCTGCGCCAATAGGACATAGCCGTATAAATATCCCCGCCCCCGCGGCTCCCTTCAGATTTTAACCCCCCAAAGTAGTCTGGGGTATAACTGTTTGCATACAGGGGAGGCCGGAGGGCGCATGTGAATCCATGAAAGATACCAATGCTGGAGAAATGGAGTTACAGGTAAGAAACTATTCCCTTCTCCAGCATTGTATCTTTCATGGATTCACATGCTTAGAATAGATTTTATAGCAGTACTCCTGATTTGGCGGTGTGAATGCAAACCAATACCATCATAACCACACATGTCGCTTGTCATTGAGAAACTTTCAGCGGTTACACACTAACCTTAAACAATCAAATACATTACAATATATTGATCGAAGGATATACCCCTGTATAGGACTTACCTGACTGAAACAGATGACGTAGGACTGCTCGTCCCATTGTATATCTCCTTCATGTTGCTGTTCGAGGCAATAATGGCGGGTAAATGTATGTGGCACCGACCAGGATGCCACCTGACAGATATCTCCCAGTGGAATCCCGGCCCACAATGCCGCTGAAGATGAAGTGGATCTCGTGGAATGGGCTCTTGGACGCTTGTCCAGCGGCTTTCCCGCTTTCGAGTGACAAAAGGCAATCGTCGACGAGACCCACCGAGCCAGTCCTTGTTTTGAGATTTCTTTTCCTTTTGCCGAAGGGCCATAAGCCACAAATAGTTGTTTTGTATCTCTAAATTCTTGAGTACGATGAAGGTAAAACTTTAGAGCTCTTTTCACATCCAATGTATGGAGAGCTTTTTCCGCGACAGATGAAGGGGTTGTGAAGAATGTCGGTAGTACAATAGACAAATGTTTATGGAAGACAGTTGGAATTTTTGGTATGAAATGAGGGTTGGTCGCCAACACCACCTTGTCTTTGAAAAATCTCAAATATGGAAGATCAATGACTAATGCTTGTAGTTCCGAAATTCATTGTGCCGAAGTGATAGCCACCAAAAAAGCCAACTTCCACAATAAGAATTTTAAAGACGAAGACGACATAGGTTCAAAAGGAGCTTTCATTAATTCTGTCAATACTAGGTTAAGACTCCAGTTCGAAGGAAACTTTTTAATTGGGGGAAAAGTACGAAATAAACCTTTCATAAAGTGTTTAACCAGCCGATCACTAAACAGTGGTGATGAATGCCTTTTACGAGTGAATCTCGAAATGGCTGCCAGATGAACCTTTATCGATGAAAAAGACAGACCTCTTTCTGTTAAATGCAGCAAATATGGAAGAAGCTGCTCCGGAACGATATTCAGAGGCTCCAAACCTGGTTGATCCTTATACCACATGCAGAATCTCCTCCACTTACATGCATACGAAGTATTCGTGGAGGCAGCCCGTGCGGCTTGCAAAATTCAACGGCAGTCCGATGAAATGGTTAGGGTACCAAACTCTGAGAAGTCAGGAGCCAGGCTGTCAGGCTGAGACCGTCCGGATCTTGATGCCACACTGTTCCCTTGTCCCGAGACAGAAGGTTCGAAATCTTCTGGAACCTCACCGGTTGCGCTATCGATAGCTGGAGCAGGTCCGAGAACCAAGACTGTCTCACCCAGTAAGGAGCCACTAAGATCACCCGACACGGGTATCTGTGAATCCATTGCAGAGTCCGCCATATGAGTGGAAATGGGGGAAAAGCGTACACAAACCTGTCCGTCCACGGGAAGGAGAATGTACTGTGCACATTTCTTGTTCTCTCTCATTTGTTCTCTCTCATCGCGAAGAGATCCATGGAAGGTTGTCCCCATTTTTTGAAAACCTTCGCCAGCTGGTGGTCGTCCAATTCCCATTTGTGCAGCTGATTCATCTCTCTGCTGAGAGAGTCCGCTTGTAAATTTTTTACTCCCGGCAGGTGGTAGGCCAATATACTTATATTTTGTTTTAGAGCCCAATGCCATATTTCTTGAGCTTCGGTCGAGAGAGTCCTGGAACGAGTACCTCCTTGCTTTCTTAGGTAGAACATTGTCGTCATATTGTTGTCAATATTCTCACTACCTATCCTTTTATGTGTGGTAGAAAGGATTTCAGGGCCCAACGTACTGCCCTCAATTCCAGCACGTTGATAGGAAGGGCTGACTCTTCCGATGACCACAGACCTTGCACTTGTAGAGATCCCCGATACGCTCCCCATCCAGTCAGAGAAGTATCCGTCACTATCGTCATTTGAAATTCTGGCTCCTACAGGGTATCGAAGTGCTCGTAGAAGCTTGTTGCTGATAGTCAATTTGTCCGACCAAAGCCCCTGACTCTGGGACCCTCGTTCTGCCAGGAATTCTTGAAATGGCCTCATGAAGAGACGACAGTTGCTTACTAAGGGGATACACGATGCCATGGCCCCTAGTAGTGACATATATCTCCTCACCGACACTCTGGTGTTGACTTTCCAGTCTTTTGCCTGTAACCTGAGCTTGTGAACCCTCTCCACAGATGGTTTCACCAACCCTGACTGAGTCTCGAACTCCGCACCCAAAAACACTAGGTTCCTTGAGGGAGTTAAGGAGGACTCTTCGAAGTTGACCGCAAATACTAACTGTTGCAGAAATTGCCTGGTGGCCTTTAGACTTGCTTGTGTCTTTATTGGGGACGACCCCCTTACCAACCAATCATCCAGATAAGGGTAAACATGATGACCTTGTTTTCTTAACCAAGCTGCTACCGGAGCTAAGCAATTTGTGAACGTCCTGGGAGAGGACTTTAATCCGAATGGGAGTACTTTGAACTGATAGTTAGTCCGTCCGACTACAAACCTCAGGAACCTTCTGCATCGTTGACGCATTGGCATATGAAAATATGCATCCTGCAGATCTAACAACGCCAGAAAGTCCCCCTGCTGGATAGATCGGATAACTTCCTGAAGTGTGAGCATCTTGAACTTCAGATTTTTTAGTGTCTTGTTGAGATCTCGAAGATCTAGAATGGGACGCCACTTGCCGTTGGGTTTTTTTACACCGAAGTTTCGGGAGTAAACTCCTTGACCTCTCTCAGACACCGGGACCAATTCTATAGCCCCTTTTTGTAGCATAAGCACTACTTCTTGTTGTAATATTTGCAGATGGGGCTGAGCCGAAAACACTGGTGGAATGTGCGATGGCCTGCTTTTGAACTGCAAAGAATGGCCTAGCTTCACTGTGTCCAATACCCACCGGTCTGATGTTATCTTCTCCCACTCGTCGACACGGTGAGACACCCTGCCTCCCAGGACGTTCTGAAACTCGTCATTGCTGGTTCTTTGACTGTTTGTCCTTCGTCGACGATGGATAACCTCCTCTTCTTCTTGAAGCTTGATAGTCTCGACCTCTTCGAGCAGTTTGGGAAGCCCGCCTATAGCCTTGAGAGGAATACGACGGCCTACTGAAGGTCCGGTCCCTGGATGACACGAATCGGGAATTTCCTGACGCTCTTCTAAAGGGGCGAAACGAACTAAAACTTCTGCCACTCTGAAGGGCTCCAAGAGAGCGTGCCGTGTCCGAGGCTTCTTTCATGCCTTTCAAGGCCTCGTCCACTTTCTCTCCAAATAGCTGTTCCCCTTATAAAGGCATATCAAGCACTTTATATTGTACTTCTGGTCGAAAGTTTGTGCATTTGAGCCAGGCTTGCCTCCTCAAAACCACTCCATTGTTAATTTGTTTGAAACCTGATTCCGCCAGGTCTACAGCGATGTTTATTGAGTGATTTGACACCTCTTCCCCCTCACGCACCAGCAACATAGCAGATTTTCTATGTTCATCCGGTAGATGTTTCAGTATGGGTGCTAAACAATGCCACATCTCTCTGTCATATCTCGCCATAATAGCCAGAGAGTTGGCTGCCTTCACCGTTGTTGATCCTATCGACACTACCTTCTTCTTGCCAAAGGCATCTTGTCTCCTGGCCTCGCTATCCGGAGGAGTTGTACATTTATGTTGTGACCTTGCCTTTCTTGCAGCAGCTGCCGATACCACCGATTCCGGAGAAGGTTGAGAAGACAAACATTTTGGAGTAGACTCGGGAGCTTTACATTTCTTTTCCAGTCTACCTTTAACCGCAGGCTCCGAGAATGAATGGCGCATTGTCCGTAACCCCTCTTGCCATACATGATCTAAAATGGGAACCGAAAATACTGACTTTCTCCTCTTCCCCATATGATCAAACAAGAAGCAGTCTTTCTTTTCTTTTTCCTGGGCCAGGCCAAACTCGGTACATGCCTTACCCATCATTGTGTGGAAGGAACCAATGTCATCCGGCGGTGACGGTTGAGCCGGACTTCTTGGAGCTTCCATCTCACCTCCAACTCCCATGTCAGGTCCCTAGAAGGGGATGAAGATATATCTGATAAAGACTCTTCTCGTTACGACTCGGACTCTGGTAGTTCTCCTTCCTCCGGGCGCGAGCATGGAGGATCTTCATGAACCAGAACGGCTGTTGATGCCATAGCCATCGGCCGGTGAGAAGAACCTGGCTCATTGTCGGCTGGTGTAGTATGTAGCCCTGCCGGAGCACCAACTTGAGGTAACTTCGCATCCAGTTTACTCAATAGAGTCTGTAATTTAGACAATACCTCCAGGGATAACACAGCCTAAGGATTGAGTAAAGGAGCTGTAACTGGGATACTTCGCCCACTCGAGAGCGTCAGCGAGCTGACCCCTTGTAATCCAAGCTCCGTAGGTCCAACCACTGGTTCACGGTCATCTTCCATGGATGATATGGAAAAAGCCGCCTCCTGCTGCAACAGGGTCTCTGGTAAGATCGGATCGTACACCGCCGGTCGCCAGCCTTCCTGCGGAGCCTCCGTCGACGATGCCAACTTCTCGACAGTCGTCGCCGTCGTCTGACTCGAGGGAGCTACTGAAGGGACGATCTGCGCCAATGGTAAGGAGGGCGTCGGCGATCAAACTCCCATCGACAACAACAGTGGATGATGTGCAGAATCCTGAGGCGCTCCTGCCTTTTTTGAGCTTGACTTGTGTTTCGACAAATCTTGACTCGAGGATGACCTATGATGGTCACCGAGGAGGTTTTTGACAGGTCTTTTCTCTCCTTTTTTGATGAGGAGGAAGAAGACGAAGCTTTTGTTTTTGATGACAATTCCCTCGTAGAATGTTTCTCAGAGGAACTTTTCTCCGTCGAACACGCCTTCTTCGCCGGAGGTTCTGCAGATACAGAACAGCGGGAGACCACCGGAGATTTAGCCCTCAAGGCCAAACTATGTGTAGAGCCTACCTCTGAGGGGGGTACACCCCCCCTCCGTCATTCAGCCACGTCACCAGCCGTCTTTTTCGGTCTTTCAGGGTCTTCTGCGAGAAGCCTTTACAAATTTCAAAATGTGTATGCCGAATGATGAGGGTGGAGACAATATAGACAGTCCATATGTCCATCTCCTTCGTACACCTTTTTTAATCCGCATGTAGCACACAGACGGAATAGAGCCTTCCCAGACATTGGGAAAGAGACGAAAAAACAACCTTGTAAAATAGCAGATGACACGAGGTGATCCCACTACTTTGAAAGACGGTTAAAATCTGAAGGGAGCCGCAGGGGCGGAGATATTTTTACAGCTACGTCCTATTGGTGCAGGCGTACGCGTCCCAAAACGACATAGATAGGACACAAAAGTGTCAACATTTTTTCCTAGGGAAAACGTCTTTATAAATTTACCGAAGGTTCCCAGTCTGACGACGGGGAATATTCTAAGCATGTGAATCCATGAAAGATCCAATGCTGGAGAAGTGGCAAGAACACTACATGATATTTTGAGCTTTGTGAAATCATCCTGACAAACCATTTATGTTGCTATTAAGGAACTGTGGAAGTATTTTGGTTCTTAAAAGAAGTTGTATTGAACTCCTTTGTTTACAAGTCGAGAAACAAACACTTGTTATTTCTGTTGGAACTGTTGTGGAATCCCATTGAGTGACTTTTGGAGCAAGAACATTATTAACAGAACTATAACACTGAACATTTCTATTTTGAACTGTGGATACAAATTCCTGCTTTGAATCTGGGGAAGGGAGCATTATCCAGGTCACAAGGAGAAACAGTTATTAAGTATATGTTTGACATAACTGTGGTTTCATTATATTTTGAATTGCCATTCATATGTTTGTTGCATGTGTAAGTGTGAGGGACAGTTTCCTTTTATTTATTTTGATATGCAGGGAAATTCTCTTTAGGGTATGGATGGGGAGGCGTTTATCAAACCCTTTTAAGTTAATAAAACGGCATTTTATGAAAAACCTATACAAAGTTGTCTGCCTCACATTTCTGAACCCTCACAGAGAACACAGCAAAAAGTGAAATGTCAACAACAAAAAAGTAACAGAAAGGTATTAAGGGCCCTCACTACATAACCGCGTGTTAAAGAATGGATGCCACCGTCCACGTCCCAATATAAATCCTGCCAGAGTAGGAGGGACCACTCCAGCTTTGCATGTCCCACTCTCACTCAAGCAGCTTCAACACTGTGCTATTTTCTCAGACATTTTGTTAACATTTTTCTACATTTACCTCCCATCCACCCTGACATCTGCAGAGAATCTCCTTGAGGCATCCAGCACATCTCACTGGTGTTCCCTCCAAATCTTTCTGGCATTACTTCCAAATCTCTGTAATGGTCTCTGGAGTGCCACTGATGTTTATGTCTAAGTCGCCTGGTGTTCCATCAGAACAACGTTGTATTCTACTTGCTACTACTGTTTCAGCTGTGAGAAGGTCACACTGATGGAAGTGGACAAAAAGTACTAGTTGAAGAAATGGACGTGAAAGAAAAGTATGGATTATTTCTAAACGTCAGTACATCTGCTAGAATGCACTCTGCATACCTCAGTAGGAAGGACTCCTGATAACATTAAAAGTCCCAAATCTCTTTAATTCTCCCTATGGATTTGATTTGTTTTGTCCCAGATGTTTTACCAATGTACGGTTACTCCCTTCCAATTTCCCCGACGTACCCAGGTCATCTCTTCAACATTCTCTGAAAATCTCCCTGATGTTCTCTGCAAATCTACATATTAGACATTCCAAATACCCATAAGATTAATTATAATGTAGTGCTAAAAAGCACAGATTCTGGTTCTAGGTCTTGTCATCAATCGGCACAGCGAATTATAGTAGATTTATGAGTTTGTGCTGCAAGAAATTGCTAATTGCATGCATGGGGACACCAACACTTGCACTTACATGTTCCTATTCCCCTGCATGTTGTTTCAAACACTCACAGAGCGGCATGAAATCATGAAGAGTAAATGAAGGTGAAAGCCCATTTTCCCATTTGCTGGCTGAACCACACGGTGACTTGGTGGGCGAGCGCTCTGCCCGTGAGTTGTTTTGTGATTTATTGCTGCATGCTGGCTCCATCTACATGCATAATTGCAAAACTGCATAATCTGACTGAAATTCTAATTTTATCCTCATATTGTGTGACCCTTAGCCGCCTCGCAACCTTGTGGCCTTCCTTCCCCCTTGCCCTCCCCTTGTGCCTCCTTCTCCTCCTTCTCCCAGTCCTGATTGGGCACTAGGTTTGTTGTCCCTAGGGCAGCCCACTGTCCGTTGCAGCCCTACGGCGAAGGGCCTGAGGCTAAGGGCAGCTCCAGTGTCTGCAGCTCCAATGATGTCTGCCGGTGTCTGCCTGGTAGCATGGAACCTGCAGTCATCACCCTGCTGCAACCCATCAGGTAAGTAGCCAGGCTGGTGCAGTACTCACTGCAAGATTTCTAACTGTCATACACACCTGTCTCACTCTTGTTGTATACATATCCTCACACAAGCATCTTAGGCACTTGTTGATTAGCCCTTCCGTAGTCTCATAGGACAGTACCATCTTGCATTGCTGCTGTGTTAATAAGTGGCCGTTTTTTAGCCACTTTGAAAAAGTTGAATCTGTGTGTTTTGCATTGCTGCTGTGTTAATAAGTGCCTGTTTTTTAGCCACTTTGGAAAAGTTGAATCTGGGTGTTTTGCACTGCTGCTGTGTTAATAAGTGCCTGTTTTTAAGCCACTTTGGAAAAGTTGAATCTGTGTGTTTTGCATTGCTGCTGTGTTAATAAGTGGCCGTTTTTTAGCCACTTTGGAAAAGTTGAATCTGGATGTTCTGCATTGCTGCTGTGTTGCCCACTAGGCTCCCACCCCCTCTGGGTTCCCACCCCACTGGGCTTGTGTACTGCTGTTCATCACTGTCTATTCCTCTCTATGCTGCATAGTGTCTGACCCTTGCTAGTCCCTTCTGCTTATCCTGTGCTCTGTGTCTCGCCTTCTCTCTTCCCCCTTCCTCACCTACTGTCCTCCTAGCACCCTCTATGGTGCTCTCTATCTCCCCTATCGTCGCTAACTGCTACTCTATCTCCAACCCTGACCCTCTCAATAAGTCTGGGAGGAAGAAGTTCAAAAGGGACATCCTGGTCTCCAACCCAGGCCTCCCTATTGCTGATACCTTCACCAGTGCTTCCTCCAGACTCTCACTGACATCCTCTTTGTCGTTCCCTCTCCAGAACTATTGACCCTTCATATGGTCTCTGTTCTCTCACCATTTTCCTCCTCTCCCCTTAATGGTGACACTAGGTAGGAGGTCTATCATTAATGTCTATCTGAATGGCACTGGCTTGCTTCTGGACCTTCAGCCCAAGCTCCTGCTTTTTGATAGGTGTTTCCAGTGTCTTATCAACTTCCTGCCTTCACCTGCTACTCCTTCGGCCACCTCTCTGGCACACTCCTCTTCCTCCTCTGCCCACCCTCAGCCCCCAATTCCACCTAAGCAGGGCCTACCTCAAGCCTGTACTCCTTCAAGGAAGTCTTTCCAATGTGGCAACCTGCTCCATGTCTCTACTCTCAACTCTCTTTCGGCTGTCAAACACTCCTCTGACATCTGTCACCTTCTTGAAGAACTCAACCTGGATGTCCTTGCTCTCACTGTGACATGGTTCATGGCCAGTTCTATCATGAGTTTTGACTCTCTCCTCTGTGAGGGCTACAAGATCCTCTCTGAACCCAGAGCCAACTGTCCTGAAAGCAGAGTAGCCCTGATATTTCTGGAGTGGGTCACTGCCTTTGTCATCCCTACACAGGCCTACTCCTCTTTTGAATGCCTGGTCTGCAGGCTCTCTATTTCTCCTGGCATCTCTCTAACTGTGGCCACCATCTACAGGCCACCCTCGTCCTCTCTGAATGGGCTGACCTCTCTTCTTCTCTCCTTGCCTCTACCTCTAAACGTCTCCTTCTTGGAGACCTCAACATCCACCTGGATGCTTCCAATCCCTCCTTGGTTCTCTTCTGCAATCTCTGCAACACTCTCTCTCTCTCTCTCTCTCTCTCTCTCTCTCTATTCTACCCTCTGGTCCAGCCTACCCCAGCACTGCCACTAACCTTCTCGGTCTTCCGACCCATGAAGTGTGTGTCAGTGGAGGCCTTTGCTGCTACTTCTCCATCTCCTGCAGCTGACTCAAACTCTGACATAGCCCTCTCTAACCAGCATCATTCTATCACTAACACTCTCGATGTCCTATGACTCTGACCTCGCCACCCCAAAATGCAAGTGTAGGGTGGCTGAGAGTAAGTGGAGAGCATCTGGCACATCCTTTGACAAACTGGTCTGTCGCCCATACAAAGGCAATACAGACTCTCTGTACTGTCCAATAAGAGAGCCTACATCCAAGCCCACATCTATTCACCCTCTAACACCATGGCCAAACTCGACCTCAAATGTTCCCTCTCAGGACCTCTGCATGGCTCTGGCCTCTCACTTTTCTACTAAACTCCAGGACATCCTGCCCTCTCTCTCCTCTTCTCTTTCCTCTTCCACTCCCTCTCCTGGCCCTCCCTTGGCTGCCTCTCCCGCTCCTCCTCCTTTCTTCTCCTTCTCTGTGATCACTCCTGATGACGTTTCTAGACAAGTCTGATCTATGAAAGTGTCATCCAAGCAGCTGCCCCCCTGCTCCTCCAGAACCTTCAAGGACCACATTGACACCCTCACTCTAGCCTTGGCCGATTTCTGCAAACATTCTTTTGCCACTGGAACTTTCCCCTCCTCCGTTAAGCACTCCCTTGTGCATCACATCCTGAAGAACCCTTCCGCCGATCCTTCCTGTCTGGCAAACAACCGCCCAATCTCTATCACTCCTTTGTTGTGCAAACTCCTGGAAAATCTGCCCATCTCCCAGTTCACTCTCCACACTGAATCTGTTGGTTGTCTCCATGACCATCAGTCTGGCTTCAGAGCAGCAAGAGGCACATAAACTGCTCTCCTGAACACCCATGAAGACCTGCTCACTAATCTAGATTCTAACCTTCCTTCAGTCCTTATACCCTTTGATCTTTCCTCTGCTTTTGACATGGTCAACCATGCCATCCTGATCAATCGTCTCTGTGAGAACCTGGGCATCACGGATCAGGCCCTTGCCTGGTTGACTTCCTTCCTCCTGGACCTTCCCTCTCAGGTCCAACTGGGGTCCTTTCTCTCCACCACCTCTCTCTCCACATGTGGTGTTCCCCAGGGCTCCAACCTCTCACCCTGGCTTTTCAACCTCTAAGTGGCCCCTTTGGCCTACCTAACCTCTACCTTCTCCTCTAACTTTCAGTATTATGCGGATGACACACAGCTCTCCTTCAGGCTCCCGCCAGTCTCCTCCCCTCCCTTGATTTTCAACCTCTAAGTGGCCCCTTTGGCCCACCTAACCTCTACCTTCTCCTCAAACTTTCTGTATTATGCGGATGACACACAGCTCTCCTTCAGGCTCCCGGCAGTCTCCTCCCCTCTCTCGCTCATTCCTGACTGTCTATCCACGATTCAGAAATGGTGTGCCTGCAACGATCTCTGCCTCAATGCCAGCAAGACAGGGATCCTCCTCATTGGGACCCCTGCTCATTGGGACCCCCTTCACGAGGCATTGGGAAGCCATGCAGTGGCAGATGTCCAAAGAGGCCCTCCTTGGGCCCTCTCCCTTCACCTTCCTGTGAGGCAAAAAAAACCTTGGGGTAATCTTCAACTCCACTATCTCCTTCTCCCAGCACATCATGGAGCTCTCAAAGAGGTCCCACTACCAGCTGAACCTCCTCAGAGGTATTCTTCCTTGTCCCACTTTCCTCCAGAAGCTCAACCTCTACAGAGCCCTGGTTCACTCTCGGCTGGACTACTGCAACAGCCTCTATCTCAACCTGCCTTCCTCTACTCTCTGCCTCCTGCAACACATCCAGAACAGGACTGCGAGACTTGTCCTTGGCCTCAAGCCCAGGGATTGTATCTCTCCAGCCCTAAAATCTCTCCACTGGCTCCTGGTGGTTGCAATAATCAAGTTCAAGACCCTCTGTATTGTCCACAAGGCATTCTGGGGCTGGGCCCGCACTTCATCCAACTCTCTTCCTAGAAATCTTCTTTTCTGAGCCCTTGGCTCAGCTACCTCTAACTCTCTGACAGTTAGACGCTTCTCCAGGCAGAGAGCTGGAGGTAGTTCTCTCTCCTCTGCGGGAGCCTCCCTCTGGAATGGCCTCCCTGCACCTCTCAAACTCGAGCAGGAACACCTTAGGTTCTGGAAGCAGATGAAGTCCTTCCTTTTTACTTCTGCTTTCTTTCTTACTCTGCCCTGCTGACCACCTTTCTGCTGCGCTAGACGGTCGCCTGGCTACCCTCTGCACCTAATGGGCACCAAGCTTCTTTCACAACCAGCAAGCACCTGCACTGCCTCCAGGCCTCTGTGCATTTAGGGGCTGCATCTGTAACCCTACACCCACTCCCTCCCCACTTGCACTTCCCTAACTGGCTCCCCAGGCTGCATTTACCCAAAGCATTGCTGCCCTGACTGCACTTTCCTTCTCCCTCAGCCCCCTTGCACTTGCACGATCTGAATGACACAAGGCCTAGTAAGATCGTTGTTTCGTCCTCCCTGTGTCTCCATACCTTGTCTCCCTACCTTGTCTTGTCGCACATAGAAACACTTGTGTACAGGCGCATTATACATTCTCATCTCATACTCTTCACTTTTACGCTGTGCTTTGTGAGAGATAAAACGCTGCCTGCAAATTACGCTGTGCAGATGGCAATTCATATTGGATTCCTTGGGAATCTCCCTCGTCTTTAGCAGGTTCAAAACCAAGGTGTATTTCATAGGAATCCTTTGGTTTTATGCCTGTATGAAAATCTCATGCAGGCATAAAACAGAGTGCTTGTCCAAGATGGAGGAGAAAAGCAACGCAGAAATGCAAACTCTGCTTTGCTGCCCTCCTACACCTTGTTTGTAAAAGCACAGAAACACTTTCATTGTGCTCTCCTTTCACCCCAAAATGACTGCATAGAGTGTTTTTATCTTGGGCATGTCACATGATGCAGATTATTGATAAAGTGTTCTGGGAAGAAATTGTGTTCAATGACCAGGCCCAAATTGCTAAACTATTCTACCCTCTCCTGGCCACAGACAGAGATCCTGACACAAATGCTCTTAGCTAAGCATTCACTCCACTTCACCCAATAGGCATCTCACATGACTACATGTCCCATAATACACACGGCTCATAGGGGAGGACCGTAAACCACAGATGAAACTGTGAATTCTGAAGCCTTCCCAGGCCTAGCCATAAACTAAACCCAGCCAGATACAATTGGCTAAGGAATGGGAGTGGGATATGCAGCAGGGATGGGAAAGTCTCAGAGCAGCTGGTGCATTTGTAGATGCAAGATTGAGGTGGTAACCCATTGGGGGGGGGCGGTTGGGGGTGAACAGGTTGGCTTCCTCTTTCTGTCTTCTCTTCTTGCCATAAGACTCTTTAGCGGAAGATGACAAACTGATCAAAAAAACAATGAAAGCAGAACTCTTCTCTATGTGTTTTTTTCCTTATCATTCATTTAGATACAATAATTCTGTCCCTTTGAACAGATCAAAATACAACACATCAAAAGGAGTTCACATGAATATATGGTTCGGAGTCTAAACCCCACAAACAAAAGACTGACTTTGCTGAAGGCAGTCACAAAGGCCGTCCCCCGCAAGGTCGGTCTTTAGCCTCTCTCCTCCCTCCCCTGTCAATTTTGGAGGGAAACCTACCTCCTGCTATGCGGCCCGCCACCACACTCCCCCCTCATCCTCCCAACTTACCTCAACCCGCTCCCACAAAGCCTTCCGGCTTCCCCCAAAGGACGCCCTTGCCGCAATCGGAATATATTTACATTACAATGAGAGACAATTCCATCCATGACTCAATCTAAAAGGCAATCTACAACTTCAAGGGACTCAACACACGCTAATATTCAGTATATTTTTAACAAATTAGTATACAACAATGTATCAACATTGGAAGCAAAATAAGTGTGAAACACGTGTAGGCCCATATTGTCTCAATTTCGAAATTGATCTTTTCTTATTTTTGGCAAAAGATTTTCTAATTTGTCTAAATCGGCAACAATGGATACTTTCTATTCCTTGTAAGCAAAAATATGATGCTACTGGATGAACTAATTGTTGATATTAGTTAGTTTAAAATACATTGATAACATTGTTGTTGAGTACTACATGTTCAAAACATACTGAATTATAGCGCATTTAGAGTCCCCTGAATTTGTAGATTGATTGATAAATGTAACCTACACAGCTAGTTAATTACAAGGTAGTTCAATATATCATCATGAAAACAGTGGCACTGTGACACCATAAACTACCTGTGTGACAATTAATCCATCTGATAGGCCCCCACAGAACATATTTTGATTACAAAGGAAGTTGGAACACCTGCCTATGAGTGAGATTCACAGCTCTGCAGCCTATGGCTCTCCAGATGTTTTGGACCACAACTCCTAAGATCCCTCCCCATTGACAATGGGGGGCTAGAGCTGATGGGGATTGTAGTCCAAAACATCTGGATGGCCAAAGGTTGTAGACTCCGGGGTTAGACTGTCCAAGACCATGCAAGGAGATCCATGGTACTTGCTCTGCCATTCTAATGCTCTGTGCTCTGAGGTATGGAAAGGAAGTGCTATACATACTTAACATGCACACCCAGCTTATTGCCACAATATTAGCAATCATCACAAATGTTCTTCGAAGTTCCGGGCTGTATTCCAATGCTGTTCCACACACTGAACTCAGAAACATGCACATAATGAACAATGCTAAATAGCGCCTATGTATTCCCTTACTTTGAGACAGCCTTATTTTTCTCTCTCGGGCCCGGGGGTCTCACCATCTCCTCCAGGAGCATGATGGTGTACTTGTTGATGAGCACCCCAATGAGGAAGAATATCAGCGGCGGCAGGACCATGGCGCCCAGTCCATAGATCCTATTAAAGCTCGGTAGGCACGGGCACTTGAATTCAAAGGTGATGAAGATCTTCATGGCGATCAGGATGACGATCCCACAGATCACGTTCATGGTGGACTCTGAGGTGGACTGCAAGTATTTTAAGACGTGCTCCATGTTGTGCTGTGGAAGATGTAAATAAAGACACACAGAGTATATGATTATATCCATTCATCTCAGGACTCTCTTTTAAACAAATAAACTACAATAAAATACATGGTTATATAAATTTATATTCAATCACTCCTATAAATAAATAAAGCATGTGTTTTCATGAGCCCATATCAGTGCTCTATTGTAAATGAAAATACTAAATAGATATATAAATTCACCTTTGATTTCTCTTACAAACAAATACGGTGCATGATAATATAAATACAGATTAGATCTTTCCTGCAAACAAGCTAAGTATATGGCAGTATGAATACATGTTAGATTTCTTTTAGGCTTATCAAATAAATTTCACAGTGAGAATGTATTGAGCGCAAACCTAGTTTCCGGAGGCAAAGAAGCACTGTACCTCAGTAGGGGTTATAGTCAGACATTAGATGGTTACAGTGGGCAACCGTCCTTAAACCATAGAATGTATTACATGCATATAATTAGAGTAGTAGGGAACAGTGTACGGTGCATTCAAAGGCCCCAAACTGAAGGTCCCTTTCACCTGAAAATCAAGATTTTTAAACACTGACACAAAAACGGTTTTGCATGTGTGTTTGGAGTTATGAATGCGATAAATGTACCACTGTTAACAAAATAATGTCAGGGAAAAAGACATGGTGTGTGTTGACAAAATGTAATATATATTATGTTTAGCATACAAAATACCAGCAGACATTTGAAAAGTCACTGTTTTCCAGGGAACAGTATCTATAGGCCAAAGGCAAACCCTTATGCTGGCTGTGGGACACATGTCACAAATAACTTGAACACTGGAGTGCTGGCATCCTAGTAATTACAACTGCCATAAAATATGGCCTTTCTAAAAGGTGTTGTCCCTGAAGGCTGGGCGCTGTGCAGAGACAACTGGCCTTAGCTGGAGCATGACCAGAATGTAGATAGGAGGTGTGCAGATGGCGAGCTACAATTAAGAGAGGCTGAATCTCCAACTTCAAAGAGCAAGCTTCCAACACAAAGAGACTGATAAAAAAACTCTGGGTTCAGGTGGGCTCAGTGAGAACAAATGGCCCGGTGGCAGGAGAATTGCCACTTGCCCCACAGAAAGATGTACTATTAATTTAAAAGGACTATTACCATTTAGGCCGTTTCCCAGCAACCATAAGTCAGATTTTCTTTATTTATGTGTCATGTTTTATGTAATTTCCAGGCGATTTTTAGTGATATGAAATTCATCCACCTGCGACTCAGGGAACTGTAATGCCCATCTAAAATGAGTTTCTGGCTGATCTGAAAATGTTTCAAATGTGAGAGTTGGTGAACGGGTGGAGGATAAAATTTTGAATATGGCTAATATATTACATGCTCCTAACTATTATGCTCTCTGTGAAAACAGCAGATAATTGCTAAACAGCTGTGCAACATGGGGCGGACCTGGCAATTCCCCATGATTAACTGAAAAGGAAAATATATATTATGGCAGTTGCTAGTAAAATTATGAAGTTTTGCTACATAATTAGTTTTTGCCAAACATTTGACAGAAGAAACACATGAGAATTGCCATATGTTGATCCAGACCCCTGAACCAATCGTGAGAGGGAGGCTGGAATTGGGAGTAGAGGGAAGGGTAACTGTCCATCCTAGTTGTGAGAACTCTTGCAGAGTATTTTGCCAAGATTGTAAACTTGATGGTGTAATTGCTGCTATATGAGGGGGACTACACTAGGAGGAAGGGAGAGCTGTGGAAATGTACCATCATGAGGGCTGCTGAAACTTACCATCTGGCAGGTGCAAGGAAACACCAGAGTAGATAGCTCAGAGTGCATCTGGGTGGAGCGGTCTATTTCTGGGAAGGCTTAAAAGCTCACTGGGTCCTATGGTGGAGAGCGGGAGGCCGTCCTTGAGAGTTGAGTGACCAGACCCCTGTCCTATCTTTACAGAGTGTTCTAAATGGCAACTGGCTTTGCTGAACTTTAAACAGAGGCTTTCTATGTAAGTAGAACTAAGCACTAAGAAACCAAAAGGTGGGGCAGTCTGCTTGCCTTAAATCCTTTCCCTTTATAGGGGTGGGGGCAAAAATGTGTAGATCCTTAGCCTACTTGACTAAAAAGATTAATTTAATTCACCATTTGGTGGAACACTACGGGTGATTTCTGTTAAAATTCGAAATTAACAAAGCTCACTTCCCAGTGTGCACTGAAAAATTACAGCCTATCATTCCATTTTTTAATTGGGTAATCCTTTTTGTCCTGTTGACCCTGACTTCTTTAAGGAAGGGGGTGTCTTTGTTCTTAAATCAGTCCAATCTTTTTGCCCAACTTTCCCCTAACACAGGCATTATTATTATTATTATTTTTTTACATTTATAAAGCGCTCACACAGCCCACAGGCATCGAGGCGCTGTTACAGGAATAGTTTTTTTTTCTTAGTTGCGTAATTGTGTTTGTTTTTTTTTTTGGCTTAGTTACGTATTTATAACGCGCTTAAACACCCAGAGGTTTCTAAGCGCGGACCCGGGGATCGAACCTGTTGTTGCTTCATGTTGTCTTGTTTCCAAGACGCGCACGCTGCCGCTGAGCCATCCTCCCGGGACATTCAAGTGGGGATTGGGGGGGGGCTGAAAATCCTAAATTCTCAACAAATCATCCCAATTATTAACATCCAGTTTCCCCAACATAGGCCTTTCAGTGGAGGAGGTTTGAAATCCAAAATTCCCCAAACCATTCACATTTTTCTGTCTGACTTCCCCAACATAGACCAAAGGAGGGGACAGGGGGTTCTGTCTGACTTCCCCAACACAGACCAAAGGAAGGGGGTTGGCCTGAAAAACAAACTGCTAAATCACTGTGTGATTATTTAAAATCAAAAGTGTGTGAAATCATAATTGCCACATGCCTTTGTGGAAATCTTGAAACCCTACTGCTAGCCTTTTAAGTCTGTGGGAAAATCAAAATTGCACAGCACTACATTTATCATTGTTTTGGTTATTGATAAGTTTAATTTTTTCTTGAAGTGAGATTTTGAGAGATTAAAGAATTGTGATTTTTATTTTGTTAACTGATTTGTGTAATTGATTTGTGTAACAAGAAGTTAATGGTGTGCCACCAAGAAGGTGGCGCATGTAGTTCAGTGTGATTTCTATTACTTTTAATTTAAATAAATACTAATTTATTTCCTGTATACCGGCCTGGTTCTTCACTCATTTTTAGCTCAGGGGGCAGGGAGCCAAGGGGCATGATGTGACTGAAGTAGGGCTGGATAAAAGAATCTGTTAAACAGTTTGTTTCGTGACGCTTTGAGCGGGGAGGGAAGGAACTCCCTGTGTTGATGGTGGCCTCTCAATAAACCGTTACAACAGTCACTATTTAAGGGTAGCGGGAAACATGTAGTATGCTGAAAGGTGGTTTGGGATGGGGCAAAGATTTGGGCTGTAGCGGGTGGTCAGCAACACAGTTACTGGGGTGGATCGGAGCTTGTCTTGTACACAAATACACCCTACCGCTGTATGAATCCATAGGACATATCTGGTAAAGAAGTGCATCCTTATCATTGTATGGATTGTAACCAAATGCACCCTATCACTGTATGAATCCATATGACATATCTGGTAAATAAATACACCCAATCACTGTATGAAACCATATGGCATTTATCTGGTAATCAAATGCACCCCATCACTGTATGAATCCATATGGCATATATATCTGGTGAACAAATGCAGTCTATCACTGTATGAATCCATATGACATGTACCTGGTAATCAAATGCACCCTATCATTGTATGAATTCATATGGCATATATATCTGGTGAACAAATGCAGTCTATCACTGTGTGAGTCCATATGACATACCTGGTAAATAAATACACCCAATCACTGTATGAAACCATATGACACGTATCTGGTAATCGAATGCACCCTATAACTCTATGAATCCATATGGCATATATCTGATAAACAAATACACCCTATCACTGTATGAAACCATTTGACATTTATCTGGTAATCGAATGCACCCTATAACTCTATGAATCCATATGGCATATATCTGATAAACAAATACACCCTATCACTGTATGAAACCATATGACATTTATCTGGTAATCGAATGCACCCTATAACTCTATGAATCCATATGGCATATATATGATAAACAAATACACCCTGTCACTGTATGAAACCATATTACATTTATCTGGAATCAAATACACCCTATTACTGTACAACAGATCATCTTCAAAAACATCATGCACACTAGATGTCGCTTGTGAAGGAATAAAGTATTTAATTGTGTAAATCCAAATGAGATCTTGTTATAAATAAAGTAAGGTTAGTGATTCTGCAAATCCAAATGAGACCTTTCATGTTAACAAATAAAGCATAATTATATCAGACTAAATTATAATTCGTTTAGGAATGTGAATTACCCCCTTTAGAGTATCTTAGTAGACGTGTTGCAATTCTTTAACTTTGTACAACATAAGTAAGGCAATATTGTGGGCCATATATAAAAAGTCCACCAGTTATTCTTCTATCGATCTGCCTGCCTATGTATCTACCTTTGTCTGCGTGTCTGTCCATTTATCTATCTATCTATACGCCGATCCATCTATCTGTCTATCAGTCTGTTGCAGGCCCGGCTCCAGGAATTTACATCTGGGGGGGGCCAGGTTTGTGATCAGGGGGGCCCAATTTCCATTGGGAATGGGTGTATGTAGGAGTACCCTAAAGAAAGTAATGGCATTGAGTCATGTTTCCCAGATGCATGGTCCAGCAAAAATGTCTTCCTTGATGTGCAAAAATAAATTTTTATTTTTGCATTTTTAAAGCGCTCATACAGCCCACGGACATCGAGGCGCTGTTACAGGAATTGTTCGTTTTTTCAGTTGCATAATTGTTTTTTTTTTTTTTGTCGTAGGTGCCTATTTATAATGCGCTTAAACACCCAGAGGTTTCTAAGCGTGGACCCGGGATCGAACCTGTGTTGCTTAGTATCGTCTTGCTTCCAAGGCATGCACGTTGCCGTTAAGCTATCCTCCCAGGACAATTCACACCATTGAATTTCTTTAGTCTGTTGGACTGCTTTAAAAAGATACAGAAGCCTGGATTCAAATCCAGGTTGTTAGGACCGGGGAGGAGACACGTACCGTAAACCAACATGAATTTTGGATCAGGAGGCTTGCTGGAATTACACCCAGTGGCAGAATTACACTTAGTGGCAGATTTAAAGCAAAGGGCTGGGTACAACTGATGGTAGGCCCTGGGTAGGTGAGGATTTAGGGTGGAGGAAGTTAATGGCTGTCACAAGTGCTATAAATGTTCCCTGTTTTTTAGGTTCTCTTTTTCTACTATTGGAGTTGTGTGTTTAGGTTTGCTACACATCGTGGTCACCTCACCAGGTTTTGCTGACAACGTGATTTGTCCAGGAACACTCAATTTGTTCAAGTGGGAAATTTGCTCTCCCCCTCGACCCCTTAAAAAATCACATGCTCTCCAGTACCCCTTACAAAGTCTTCTGCTCTCAAAAATTATATATTGTTTTCTCTTCTTTCACAAAGGGAGGACCCGCAAACAATCCTTCTCTTGTCTTGCACCCACCCTCTGGAACTCTATCCCGGTGTCAGCTCGGAATGCCCCCACAATTCTCCAATTTCACAAATCTCTCAAAACATTGTTCTTTCAACAACACCTGACCAAGGACTGATTCCAATGTATGAACATACTGACGCACAGACCTCACAGTACCTCGCTACTGTTAAAAGATGCCAGTCCAAATGCTGGCTACCCACATTTCGTACAGTGCTCTGCTGCTCTCGACCTAGTTCTGCCCTTTAAATAGTAAAAATAAAAGTGCTATTATTTAGCTACACTACAGAGCAAAAGAGAAGCAAGAAAAATAGTGTGATAATATCAATCTACCTATCTTCCCTTCCCATCTGCTTTCCTCTTTCTATTCAATCCATGCCTCTTTCACCTTTCACCCAGTCACCTTCCATAAGCTCTTTGTGGTAAGTCAGACATAGGAGATGGACCGGAAGACATGTTTGGACAAGGCGTTTTATTTAAAATAAAGAACATTCCTGCTCTAAACCCTACTTCTAGGATGCAGTCCCTATTCCTAAAAAACAACAAACGGGTGCTCATGAGGATGTCTTACAAAGAATCCTCTGTCACAAATTATTCTACCCTAACATCTGCCCTACCATTATGAAAGAAAAAGACAAAATAACTTATAATTTTGGATTGGGTTACTCACCCTTAGGTAGATTAGTGGTGGCTGGTTTTCTGACCCCCATCAAAGAGTTCTCAAAGTCTTTCTCAGACTTCCGGTTGCTGTAGCAGTACCAACAACAAAATAAATCTCTCTCAGTTTCCTCTTGGCAAAGCCATAGCCTTATCTGCCAGTCAGAACAGTTTCTAGTTTCTCCTGTATTCGCATCAACTTAACAGGTTCTTCTGATCTGGATAGGTCATTATTCACAAAAACAAAACCTTATCTTTATCCCTGGTGGGATATTCTACTTCCATCCTCTGATAGGCTACGGACCTGCTGAGCCCTGCATTGGTTGTGGTTTCTCTCACCCCGCCCTGGGTTATTTGGATTTTCAGCCCAGTGTGGGTTTTGGGCCTGCTTAGCCCTGATTTGATTATGGCTTCCATCATCTCCTCCTGGGGTATTCAGATGAATAGCCTGGTGTGGGCTAATGGCTTGCTCAGCACTGTTTTGGTTCTTGCTTCTCTCACCCCTTTCTGATGTGTTCAGATTATCAGCTTTGTGTGCGCTACGGTGTGGCCTCACCGCCTTCCACCTGCTCCTCCTGCGGCGCCTCAGACCTTCTGTCCAGTGGCGGTGCTCGTTCGTGGAGGCGGTCTCTGTGTCCAGCATGGATCCCTGCACTCAGCCCGGCTCTGCCCTGCACAGTCGACTTCCTTGTGTCCCATCTTCTTCTCTGGGACCATGGTGTCAGAAAGGCAGGACGCTAGTGCGTTTAGTCTGGCCTGGTTGTGCTTCCTTCCTCCGCAGCCCAGAGCTTGTCGGGCTCCCTGCCTTTGTCGAAGTGGCAGCATAATATAGACTGCCCTGGGTGCTCAGCACCATACATGTCTCTTTGGCTCACCTCTGCCTGCTCGGGAGAGACTTCCTCTTCTGCACGCTCACACAAGCTGGCATTTCTCGCTCTCCCGCTGATTCTAGCTCCTTCTACTAGTGTCCAGCTGTCTTTATGTACATCCCTGGAACTGAAGGAAAGTTTCCATTGGTTCCGGTCTTCAGAAATGGGCGTCAATACAGGTCAGAAACCAAGCCAATCCCTTTCAAGGGGCCCTGGACACGATTCCTCTGTGTGTTTCCCATAAGACCAACACACACTTGGGAGTTTGAAGTAAAGCAAGGTGAAACAAAATCCTTACTTAAAGATTCCTTATTTGCAAAAGAGGCATCACCCCCAATGGGATCCCGCTTGCCTTGTCCCCTAGCAAGGGTCTTGCATAGAGAGCTCACCCTCCTAGTCCCAAAGGGGGTGACTCCCCCTTGGTGAGGAGGGATGAATTTCCAGCATCTGTCCTATCTCCCTGACCTCCATTTACATCATACCCAACTACTCAACCTACTCCCACCATGTCTCCTTGGCCTAGCCAAAGATAATAGAGGAAGATGCTTCCTCCTACTTTGCGAGGGCGTAGGAACGAGGCTCCCAGTCCTTATTGCATCTCTGATGGTGTCTATTCAACAATGCCGCCCAGAACACTGTACTCCCAGCAGGCCAGGGAGGAGGTGGAATGCTACCATGCATGAGAGCCAGGTCAAGGAGTGTGGAATCAAGAGGCAAGCAATACAAGTTGAGAGGTTTCTGGCCTCCTGTTAGTGTTCCTGGTGCGGCGTGGCAGAGAGAAGGGGTCTCTGCTCTCGTGTCGCACCCTTTTATATCATTGTGTGATACATACTGTTTATAATATGCAATTGTCCATGATAACTTCTTGTTTGACATGTTTTTGTTGATTTTCTATTAAATGTAACAATTTTGTTCGGAAAATGCAGCCTTATATTTTCCAAAGAAGGATGTGTGGGTGCCTCCTTGGCGGGCCCTGACCCCTGCGTTGCCTATCTGTTCAACCATGAATGAGCCTTTTTTGGAATAGCTTATAGGGTGAATTGAATGACTTCTAGGGCCACCTAATTTTGGCAGGTAAGGCATAGTGAGATCAAATGGTGTGCCCAAGATCACACACTTTGGTTAAGTGGTGATGAAAACGAGTAAGGGGGTCATTTTCTTTTGAATCCTGAATTTCATGGAAGGGATACCTCCTGTATGCACATTTTTGTAAAAGGGTCTCTCTGTGCCATTTTAATTTATTCTACCAATTATGGGAAAAGTAAATAGTAAAACATAGGCAAAATAACTTTCTCTTCACATTTCCACTACGTGTCTGGAAAAGTGTAAGTCCTTTCCACAATTAACAATTGTGGGAGCCATCTACAATAGATTCCTTTGCAATCTGCCTGCTTTTACCAGGTGTAAAAGTCAGGTGGATTCCATAGGAATGTATTGGCTTTCCGCCAGCATAAAAATATATACTGATGGAAAACAATCTCATTGGACAGGGTGACTTTTAAGAACAAGTGAATGTGTTACATCTGCTCTTCTATTCAACTTTATCTGCCAAATCATAAAAAATCCTGCTGTGCATAAAAAGTGGCAGTAAATTCTTTTAGTGCCACTTTTTCCTCTTCGCTGGACTTGGAAAATTACCCCCTATGATTGTTGCTTTTTCCCCATCCTGCACGGAAGCCTGAAAGCTCCAGCATGCAAAGTAGTAAGAATTTACAAAACATATCATACAGACAAAAAATGAAATAAAATGCATGACAAGCTCATTGTTTCACACAGTTTGTTCTGTTCCCCATTATTTCTAATCACCCAACAATCACACTTAAATAGCTTATTAAAACCTTATATAATTTTAAGAAAAAGTGCCACAGCAATGGTCACTACCAGTCACATTTTCTGATCTCTAATCACTTACTGTTGTAAATATTCTGCTGGTGAGACAGGTTAAAAAGATAAGAGCTCGCTGGGAGGTCCTGTGGAGCCGTGGCTGTTTTTCTTTGAGGCGAGAGAAGGAGAGCAGGGGCCTGATGGACCTACGCCCTTTGTCAGACTATGAAATCCAACTCAGATTGCGCTCTTCAGAAAATATTTAGATGTTCTTTGAAATGCTCTACTCTTGTGTTATTTTCCTGATGTTCATGATTACTCGTCTGAGAGGTATATGTTTATTGGCGGGGGTCGGGGGGGAATACTGCTCCCATTCAGCCCCCCCCCCCATTCCCCAGCACTAGTGGGATCCCACAGTAAACCATGTCCATTCCCAGTCCTGCCTAAACCCTTAGCACCCAGCAGTTACATCATACTTTCCAAACAGGACCCACAATACACATCATGTATTCTGTTTGCATGCAAACTCTGTAAATAGTTACTCAAATAGTCAGTACTTATCAGTTCGAATCATGAAAGGTTCTGGCAGGGTATGCTAAGGTTCCGCACAGACAAAGATGCATTCTATTTTAGTCGGAACCCCATTGCTAAGTATGCATGAGAAGATCATCAGAAAATGGTCCACACGTGCCATCTTTGACATGTTCAGGTAGGGTCCTGTTGGACCTACACAGTGAGGTGTAGCTTGATTCTATAGATGTAGCTAGCATGGCCTCCACATCGTGGCAAACACACTTTTGAGTAGGCATTGGATAGGCATTTGCCAGGCACTGTGCCATGAGGGTACCACCTGGCTCTAAGATGGGGAACAGCTGGAAAATCATGCGAGAACATGGGCATATGATGTCATTGCCTGGCAAACGTCTGTCTAATACTATACACAAGACAACACTGTTGGCTTTGCGAGTGCTCGGTTTAGACAGGACACTAGTGCAATGAAAAGATGCAAAGACACACAAATTGCTTATAAATCAATTGGCTGATGGCACACATTTTTAAGATATTTCTATGACACCAGGAGCTCATATACAGAAGAAATGAAGTCATTAAACACTCGAAAGTATACTTAGATAGAACACTGACAGGCCCTATGCCGTATGGTTTGTGTTACTTTGTGATAGTACATGCTCAAACAGTTCCGAAGAGGGTATGTTTTGGGAGGGAGAGGCAGGTAGTTGATGGGAACGCCTTAGGGATTAACATGGCAATGTGCAGTCAATGAGTGGATAAATTACGAAACGTGCCCATAGGATATGTGTGCTTCCTCACATTCCGTCTCCTTTATATCTGGATCGAATGCAAGAGTTCTGGCTTACACCTAATAGCCAAAACTAAAAAAGGATGGATGTAAGTCTCTGAACAAGTAATAATCACTGGCATTGCACTGGTCTGTCTTCCACACCAATGTTTGCAAATCAGCCTTGGCCATGCCTCTAAGGTGAGCAGCCCTGCCCAAACTGCTAGACCACAAGACATAAAAATGCCTGTGACTGCTTGTGTTCCAGTGCAGAAGAGACCTGGCTAAGCAGTTGAGATTACACTGCATCTTTTGGTGGCAAACCAAGATGTATTTACTAATGGCATGTTTCCTACTGTAATTGCACAGACATACTAAAGAATAATGGCATGGAAAGCTGTCGACAGTAATGATAGTAGTAATGTTTATTTCAAAGCCTTGCATCTATCATTTTTTGATTTGACTACACTCCCCCCTCAAGAATGACATTTTCCTCGCTACAAATCTCATAATTTCACTTATATTCAAGTAGTTAATGCAACAGAATGTATACTTTGAATGTAATTTGTAAGTGCCCCGCTTTGATTGATGCACCTGCTGCATACATCTGTGTGCAAGCAACATCACCTGTCATTTATTGTTTAATACAGCTAACCATGTTATTAAGCATAATGGGAATAACTTTATATTACAACAAAAATAAAGATACTTTAAATTACAGAAATCAACTTGTGATTTCAGTTTTGAGCATTGGAACGTAAGTAAGATGAACCTTGCAGTTTAAAAATAGCAACACAGGATCTTCTCTCATAATTATATGCAGCCTGCTTAAATGGGTGTGCTACAGAGGTGTGAATGGCCCTCCACCTCCTTTGTCATTGCTGCATTAACGGCTGTGAGGCATACATCATTGCCCAGGGCAAGCAAACAAATCCCCAGCGAATTGCGCCAGAAGTGCAGTTATACTGCAAAGAGTACACTGACTCCTTGGATCTCTTGGACCCACCTCCTGGGCTTCTTGTATCAGCCTGTATTGCTCCTTTTTTGCGGAATGTTAATTCAGAATGTTAATCGCTCTGTAATGGCTGCAGCACATTTAGAGCGAAATCCCCCAGTCTGCCACCCTCCCCTCAGTGGTGTTTAAAACCAATGGCAAGGCTCCCTGTCTTGGGGGGCCCAGAGGTAACCTTGGGGGGGCCTGGCCCCCTTGGCCCCCCTGCTGGAGCCAGGCCTGGTCTGTTGTCTATATATTCGCCCGTCAGTCCATCCATCTATCTATCATTCTATCTAGCTATCCGACCGTCAGTCCATCCATCTATCTGTCCATCTGCCTATCAATACATCAGTCTAAATGCCTAACCTCTCCTATTCATACATCTGTCTAGTCCATCGGTCTGTCTACCTGCTCACTGCTGTCTCTCAAACTGTGGTGCTGGCCCCCTAGGGGGCCTGAGCATGTCCCGTGGGGCCACGAGGCACAGTGACTGCTTCATTAGAAGATATAAGCAATTATGGCAACAGTATTTCTACTCCAGGGTGGCGGGGCTCCGCATAACCAAGCTGCTCTCTACTACCTCGGGTCATCACCAGGCTGCCTGGGGTTAGAGGTGGCACTGCCAGCCAGAACGTTGTCCATGGCATCGAGCGCACCGGCTATGCCCGGCAGCCCTTCCCTCCGGTGGCACACCCACCGTGCTACGTTACCCTCTGATGTCTGCCCGGCTCCGGGGATGCTCAGCAGCGCCTGGTGTAAGTGGGTGAGAGAATCGCCCTTCTTCGCCAGTCTATTCCTCTTCACTTGCGGCGCCCGGGCTCTTGCTTGCTGACTCTTTCTACTGAGAAGCAGCTTCACTGGTGGGTGCAGGACCTGGCAGTGCAGATATGAAGCAGTGCATCGGGTGTTCAGCGCGACACATGCCCCACAGGCAGCGTGAAGAGGACTCGGTCCCACCTCTCCAGCGCTATTCGTCTAACAGGTTTTTCCACTTGGAGCTGTGAAGAGGTGAACGAATCTGGAGTCCTGGAGTTTGCTGTTCCATCACTGATCTGAGAAATCGTGTGCGAGCTTTCACGTTTCTCCTATGAAGTGACTGCCACAGTGACATTGTAGCACATGATCTTCACAGTGCTACGAAGCTGCAAAGCTCAACCAGTGCAGCGAGTGCTATACATACATATATAAACACGTACTGATCAGACCAATCGTTTTAGCAGTCGTATTGGTATTAAATAGGCTGTTGCCAGGCATTGCCGTCACTTGCCCCGGAGCTCAGAACATTTGTGAACTATTTCCATCATAGCCTAGGTACTCATAATAATGGCCAGATAATGCCATCATGTACCAAGGTGCTAGCACCATATGCCAGGTTTTGCTACCATGAACCAAAGTACTTATGATACTGAGTTGTTATTTATATCCCCCTAGCTTCCACCACTTAGAGGATCACTTTGCCTTCCGGAAGACCCTCAAGGCCTGGCTCCCCGACCCCTCCCCAACCTGACGAATCCATTCCGCCCCTCGGGTTATTTTAACCGCTTTTTCAGATAGGGCAAGGCAGCAATAAGACCCTCAAAGAACGTACAAAGCGACGCAGAGAATAGACGCCACGGCCGCGTGATGCGCGCCACGTCAACGAAACAAGAAACCAGCCAGGACACACAGGTACGTATCGCACTCCGTGTAGATGGAAGATAGCTGCAGGCACGACCACCCACCCGCGCCCCTCTGCAATCATACGCTACAGGAATACACATCGCCCATGCCATTAGAATGCAGCTATGTCCCACATCAACAATTCAGTCTAGCTGGACACATAATCATTCTCCTGCACTTGCATACCCTCCCGACAACCTCACGACAGCCATCCACAAGCCAGCTCGACCAAGGTCTCTAGCAGGGACTTGGCCACCCCTGCCTACCTTTGTTTTAGCTAAAATTTACACACGCATTCTAAACTCCTCTGACGAATCTCCCATACCACGGACTTCGATCCCCAACGGTGTTCCCCTACAGTGCATTGAGGCCATACCAATGGAAAAAGGCACTATACAAATGACAAATTGCATTACATTACATATAGAACTTTCGCCAAAGTGCTTTACATAGAACATTTTACATACAATTATCACCCAAACCAAAGTTGGCCTTGCTGAGATTTGAATCTGCGTCCTGCAGATCACATACATCACAGCAGCAAACGCTCAACCTGCTGAGCTATCTTGCTAACCATTTGTAATGTGTCTTGTATAGTTCCCATCTGCCACTATTGGTGGCCTTGCTGCGCTTCCAGAGCACCTGTATTCCCATTAGTGTCTTTCTTCACGCTGGGGCAAAACATGCTTAGGCAGACGTCAAGGGTTTACCGAAAAGCAACGCAAAGAGAAACAGCTCTCTAGGAACTGGTGAAACTAAAGAAAATGGCGGATGGAAAGACGTGAATGAGGTAGGGCTTGCCACTTAGGAAGAGCAAGGGCTGGAAAAGATGTGCCACCCGTGTGGGACCTGCAGAACTGGAGCATATTCAGATGCAATTTCCCTGCTGAGTGAAGGGCACTGGGGGGGAGGTAGTGAGTGAGACAGGAGGAGAGGAAGCAAGAACCTGGACCATACAGAGCACCTTAAACAGCAACTCGTGCCTCAAAGGAAGCCAGTGTGGCCAGGGCACGATCAAGTGTCTACAGGCTGCTGCATTCTGGGTGAGTAGCAGCTGGCTCAGCCTGTAGTCCGGCAGAACAAGTTCATGACTGCAGTAATATAGACACCGTGCAGGGGCCTATGGCATTAGGCAAGAGACGGGCCCCGAATGTAGCGCCATCAGCACTAGCATGACTCTGTCTTATTGGCTTTAAACTTTGGGCTATTAGTGATCATCCTCTCTGAGGTAGTGCTGGTATTTCTGAGCAATGCTGTCCAATTTACACTGTACAGCCGGATAAGGAGGATGCCGTCAGCATATGTGTAACAAATTCACCCATAGGACAGGAGGAGCACTGCCAGTGGAAGAGCGCAGAGTTGCAAAAGAACTGCCGGGGAGAGTACGAGATTGGGTGCCACACAGGAGAAAGAAGAGACACCACTTCCTGCCTGACAGGAAGTAGCAGAGCCCGCTATGCGCGGTGCCACAGACACCGAGGGATTGGAGACAATTAACAAGAATTTCATGGTGGACAGTTTGAAAGGCAGCAGACAGATCCAACATCATAGGCTGAGTAGTGTGGGTTCACTTTGCTTCTCTTACCAGATCCCTACCTAAGTAATAAATCACAGACAACTCATGTGTATGGAAAAGTTGTAGGACGTAGGCATTTTATTTTCTTACAGAAAATACAACACAACAAAATAATTACACTGCCATATGCTTTTGGGCACCTTGTGTCCAGTCCCGAAGTTGCCCAAGGCTCCTCCTGAGTCCTTGTTATCCCTGGGCCTTCGTTCCTGGGCACATGCCGCCTACGACATATCATGGACCGTGTACCGAAAGAGTACTCGGTGTTCCTTCTTCTGCCTGCTCCTTCGTTTCTTGGACCGTGTACCGAAAGACTACTCGGCGTTCTTACTTCTTTTTGGACCGTGTACCGAAAGAGTACTGGGCGTACCTGCTCCTGCCTGCACCCTTCTTCTTCCGTTATTCTTGTAGGGTGGGTTGGGTGGCAAACGTTTTTCCTTCCCCTTATCCAGCAGGGACGTCATTTCACCAAAATGCCAGGGGTAGTGGAAGTGACATCACACGACCCTTGACCCCTGGTGACATCACAGGAAGTGATGTCATTTGATCCCACCCCGAAGTGATATTGCGGGATGCGATGGAACGCGACCTTTCACCCGTTGACAAAACAGGAAGTGCTATCGCATAGCATTGTACACTACAAAAAATATGGTTACGATATCACTATAATGTGATGTACATTTCATACAAGAATGGATCGCCATATGAATCGTTAAGATCAGTGTGTATTGGCCCATATTACCAAATTACTGTGAATGCAAGCACCATGACCAAATGATGATGTGTTGTTATATAGCACTTACGCTTAAGAACAGACTAAATCAGTGACTCACCCCCTGAAGTGTGCCTGAAATAAACCTTTAATGAGTATCAATTATTGTATAGAATTCCAGAAAGACTTTATTTGGTATTCCTAATCTTTCTTATTTAGGGTCAGTGCTGAAAGTGTTAGACTTGTGTCAATCCTTTTCTTCTTTTTCTTCTTTTCTTAAGGGGCTTTAACAAGAAAGCCAGCCACTCCAAAACTAAAGAGCCACATGGTGCTGGCCACAGCCCATGAGCTTGCATTACAAAAAAAAAAAAAAGTTTTTAAAAAAACAATATTTTTTTTTCTTTTTTTTTCTAGAGGTCGCAAGGGTGACCACAGAGGTCGCAAGGGAGACCACAGAGGTTGCAGTTGCGACCTCTGGTGACCCCCAAATGACATCCCTGTTATCCAGGCACTAAGAGCCTACCCGAGAGAGGTGAGCTCTTACCTGGTTTGTGCCGCCTCTCCTTTTCCAGGCTTAATTATACCCCCCGGCCTTTTGTTCCTTCTTGGGGGCGGCCGGGTTACCCCCTGACCCCTTGCTGTTACATTTCGCACCATCCCAGGTGCTGTTTCCTGCCCTTCCTGGGCTTTTGTTTCTTGTGGCGCCATTCGGATGCCCCTCCTTACGCTTTTGCGCCATTTTCCCCCACACCGTGCCTAAACTCCCAGATCCTCTATCGTCCCGCCTTTCATGCGGCCCAGGGCCTGGGTCAGTCGAGCTCCAACTTCACTGAAATCCATCACTTGACGGGGGTCTTCAAAGGCAGCCACCAGCACAGTCTCATCTGTAGTGGATTAAGCAGAGTTCTCCTCCGTCAGATTAAGCAGATGAGCAGTAAAATGGGCCTTTAGCATTTTAGCCAGAGCAAGGAGGAGGGAAATAGGGCAAAGGTTAGCAGAGAGAAAGAGCCAAAGAGGGTTTCCTGAAGAGGGGGCAGTAATGCAGATAAAGGAGACTGGAACCACACCAGCTCACAAACGAGAGCTAATTTAGATTGGGTAGTAATAAATATGTATGTAAATATGTCCTATGTAAAGCGCTTTAGATTCAAGCGCTATATAAAAAACGAAGTATAATTATTAGGATATGTTTAGGTAAGTACCCATGCTCCAGATGTATGTGGATGACTTCCACGTTCATCTAAGTCTGGAAAAGGAGGGGGTAAATCACATCACATAAGGGCCTGATTCATGGAAGTGTTTTATAATGGCACAATCCCATAGGAAAACGTTCCATGAATCAGGCCCATAATGTCTGGATTATACCTGTCATTGGATTAAAGAGAGCTTCCTCCGCTCCAGTTCATCTCAATTAGAGTCTCCACCTGGGCGAGGCACCACTCTCCCTTTCCAATGGCCTGTTCTACTGTGAAATGCCAATTCCCCATCCCCCAATGTAAAAAGTGTTGGGGTCAGCTTAGATGCAGAGCTTTCCTTCGTCCCTCAAGTCAATGCAGTAGCCACGGTGGTCAATTTGCACCTTTTGGCGGTAAGTAAAATACTGTCTCTCGTACAAACAAGTCGTTGCATTGAACAGACTCATTCCTTAGTGATCCCACTGTTAGGCTACTGCATGTCGTGTATTCTGTCCTCCCAAAACAAGGCCGGGCTCCAGACAGAACACAATTAAGCAACTAAATTGGCACTCAACCTGAATAAGCAGGGTGACGTCAGGCAGGAATTAGACTCTTTCACTGGCTCCCTGTGGCAGCCAAAATTAAGTTCAAAGTTATTTGTTTCGTACAAAGATTCCTCTGGAGCAAAGGCCTAAACTACCTACAAAATCTGGACTGCACTGTACTGCATCCAAAAATACCTAGTTGTCCAAATTGCATATCCAAAACAAAAGAGGTGATGGCTGGAAGGTTTTGAATGAATCTTAACCTCTGTCATTGCTCTGGGCAACCCTCCAGACCATCGTTCTTCGCCTGCCAAGCTATTAAAAAAGGGGAAAGACCATACGCAAATCAGGCTTGGTCCCACCCCAAAAGGGGCAGTCCAGCCCAGGATACTTAGTCACATCCCTTCTGCACGAGACCACAAGCATCCCCAAACATGTTTTGGCCTTGTTGGGCCTCATCAGTGAGCAGTAACTTGGGTATCTAGGCCCAGCAGGCATATCCTCAGCCCACAAAAAGTTAAAAGAGAAAAGCATGGTGTCAAAACCCTTGGAGTGCTGAGCCGGGAACCTGGAACAGTTCAACTACTATGCTGAGAGATGAATCAAGCCATCCTTCCTTCAGAAAGGTCCTGAAGGTGGAACCGTTAAAAGAATCAGTTGACTAGTAGGTGTCCTTGCATTGCCATGAATGTGTGAAGCCAATGCAGACCCTAACCACAGCTCAGTTTGATTGAATCTGGTGACTGCATCTCTTTCCACCCGCTTTACTCCGCTCCCCTTTCTAAAGTACACTGGTTTCAGTCATTTGGCTGTCTACCTCCGCATTGTTACCTTGCGCTCATTTGGTATCTTATCTCCCATAATGGTCTCAGCATATTGCACTGGCCGGCCTCAGGGTAGCTCAGCAGTCCGACATCCTCACATTAGCAGTGCACATTCCTCTACAATTTCTTCTCTTAAAAATCTGGACTTAGCACCTTGAAATGAGCAGATTAGCCCATGCTGCTAGGTTGAAGGCAGGTGCTGTCTTTGGGTGGTGGGTGTATGCGTTTCTGGCACAGAATCGGAGGGAGGGCGTTTAAACCTCTGTCTACATGCTCCCTCCAGGATACATACTGAAGTCTACATGCTCTCCAGGGAACTTGCTGGACACCGCTTAAAGGAAAAGGGGATTTGGAAATGAAATCTTTTGAGTAACTGTTTTGGAGCAAATTAATGTGTGTTTTGACAGGTTTTAATGCAGTGCCACCTGCCTGTTGATTTTAAAGCGTTAACCCATGTATCAGCTGCCCAGATCACCATTTTCTCTTGAGCCTTATGTGGAGAACATGTATTGGGCTTTTGATAGGTTTTAATGCAATCCCACTATTCCAGAGTTTTCCCTACGATGATATTTAAATGCAAGCCCGGACAAATAGGCCACCTTGGTTCAAAGCATGCTTTATTTATTTATTTATTTCTATAGCACATACAGCCCGCAGGCATTGGGGCACTTACACAAACACAGGGGGAAACAAACATAAAAACAAGACAAAGAAGAGCAATACTAATATACCCTGCCTGAGAGTGGGTGCATCCTAGAGCAACCTGATCAGTTAACTAAGTTAACTTTAGCACACTTAAGCACATCATGCATCCCACGGCTTGCTTACTCATTTTCTATTACTTTTCAAATCTGTCTAATGCGTGTAATCCAATGCACCTGAGAACATCACCTTTTTCAGCATTATCGATCTATGGTCCACCTTACAGGACCTACCTGTGCCCACGACATCACAAAACATTCTTTCACCCACTGCAACCCCCAACCTCGTCTTGGTACCTTCTTGTCCATCATCTTATCTCCCCCTGCTCAATTTTCTGCCTTTTTCAGGCTAAAGCCTAGGTAACGTTCGTGCGGTCACAATGAATACCCTTCCAGACAAGCATAGGCACTCGAGGCTCGTACAGTGACGATTTGCTGCAGCATAAACGCTCTATAAAATAACATGATAAAGTTCACGTGTATGTACCTCTTTTCTCTGATCTTAGTGGTTATCCACACTCCTCACGTTGCTTTTGGTACCTATGAGCTTTGAGGATGACTAAAGGTGATGATTCTGGCACTATTCAAATTATGCCAAACAAATATGATATTCAAGCCATCTGCTGTAGAAGTCAATGCATGTTTCACACTTTTAGGGCACTTATTCAGGGCTTCTAAATATTGGGAGTGATTTGAAGAATGGAGGACCGTTATTTCTACTTGAATAAAGCACCTTATCACAGAGTTAATACGAAGCTTGTGGTGCTTGAAACATCTGAAGGTTTCAACATTACAAATAACAAGGTTACTCACCGTAGTAACCACCTTACTCCTAGCCCATAGTCCCCTTTCCTCCATACTAATGGGACATCTCTCCGTCCTGTGGGACGGGACCGGAGCACTTTTGTAAAAAAGCATCCAAAATTTTTCACAAAATTATGTCCTTCCTCTATGGAGGAAAGGGGACTATGGACTAGGAGTAAGGTGTTCACTACGGTGAGTAACCTGATTATACTCCTACGTCCCGTCCCCTTTCCTCCATACTTATGGGAGATTCCCAAGCACTCCTAACAGGAACTACGGGTGGATGGAAATACCCCTTACTGAAAAAGGTTCTTCAGCACAGCCTGACCAAACTGAGCATCAGCTCTTGAGCTCATGTCAAGACAATAATGCTTACAAAAAGCAGATGGGGAGGCCCAAGTAGCTGCCCTAGCGATGGACTCCCAGGGGACATATTTCTGAAAAGTAACCTCAGCTGCCTTGCCCCGCACCAGGTGTGCGTGAATACCCTTAGGAGGTTTCAGCCCTTGGAAGGTGAAAGACTTCGTGATGCAGGCGGCGATCCACCGAGAAATAGTCGCCTTAGATGCTTGCTTACCCTGAGGGTTGCCGAAGGTCACAAAAAGTTGAGAAGAACTCCTAAGCTCGGAAGTCCTGTCAAGGTAGAACTTAAGAGCCCTTCTGACATCAAGACAGTGCAGAACCCTTTCAGCCTCTGAGGCAGGGTTCGGAAAAAAGACCGGTAGGGAGATCGACTGATTCATATGGAATTCAGTTACCACCTTTGGTAGAAAGGCCGGGTTTATCCGTAGGACTACCTTGTCATTGTGAAAAATCAAGAAAGGATGCTCCACTGACAAGGCCTGGAGCTCACTCACTCTCCTCGCTGACGTAACGGCAATCAGAAAGGACACTTTCCAGGATAGGTACTTGAGGTCCACCATGGCCATTGGTTCAAAGGGTTTATGGCACAGTGCCGTCAGGACTACATTTAGGTCCCACGGCGGGTGCGGGCTACGAACCGGAGGGTAGAGACGTGTCAAGCCAGCAAAATGCCTCTTAACCACTGGATTACTCAGAGAATAAGAGCATTGGTCTGTAGAAAGATAAGTGGAAACCGCTGAAAGGTAAGTTCTGCATGACAGAACATGAACACCCGACTCTGCTAGGGAGGACACGAAGGACAGCACCGTGTCAATCGTAGCAACCCTTGGATCCAACTGCTTTTCCAAACACCAATGACAAAACCTGAGCCATTTACTCCTGTATTGGGATCTGGTCAAGGGTTTCCTGGCTGCCTGGATAATCCGCATGTTATCCGTAGACAAGTTAAGATGCTCTAAAGACTTGAACTCAGGCACCATGCCGCCAAGCTGAGCGATTGTGGGGAAGGGTGCCACATCTGCTGTTCCCCTTGATGAAGAAGATCGGGGGTCACTGGTAACCTGATCGGCGGATACACCGACAGGTGTTGAAGTTCAGAGAACCAAAACCTGGCCGACCACCACAGGGCTATGAGTAGAAGGGAACAGTTCACCGAGTTCTTCAGTTTCAAAATCGCCCGATGGACTAGAGGCAGAGGCGGGAAGACGTAAGCTCTCATGTTGTGCCATGGAATCTCGAGAGCATCGCCCAGAGAGGAGGCTCCCAGCCCCCCTCTGGAGGCATAATGAGGAAGCTTCTTGTTTACCGCCGTAGCGAAGAGGTCCACCTCCGGTGTGCCGCAACGCAAGAAAATCCATGAGAGGACCTCTGCCTTCAACTCCCACTCGTAGCTGACCACTGTCCGCCGGCTGAGGGCATCCGCTGTGACATTCAGCTGGCCCGGGATGTGCACTGCAAGCAGCCAGACACCATGAAGCACGGCCCACTCCCATATCTGGATGGACAGGTCCACGAGGGGGGGAGACTTTGTTCCTCTTTGCTTGTTGATGTAATACATTGACACCACATTGTCCGTGCGTATGCGGACCAGCCTGTTGGCAATGAGCGGTCTGAACGCCCTGAGCGCTAGGAAGATCGCCAGAAGCTCCACATGATTTATGTGCAGGAGCTTGTCCTGAGGCAACCAGAGGTCCGAAACCTGAAGAAGATCTAACGTCGCACCCCACCCCAGAAGGGAGGAGTCCGTCGTGATTGTCACCGTGGGGGCTGGGTCCTGAAACCCCGCACCCACCGACAGGTTGCTGAGAGATGACCACCAATCCAGGTCCACTCTCATGGAATCTGGAATCATTATCAGCTTGGAATCCGGGTCCACAGCCTGACGACAGGAACTCCGAAGAGCCAGCTGGGTCTGTCTCATCTTGTGACGAGCAAGAGGAAGAGCCAGCACACACGAGGCCATGAGGCCCAGAAGCGTCTGGAACCACCAGGCCAACATGCTCTCCGACTGCGCAAACATCTGACACGTGGCTAACAGATCCGCCATTCTGTCCCCGGTCAGGTACACCCTGCAGTCGATCGTGTTCCAGCGAAAACCCAGGAAAATCAGGTCCTGCGAGACCGTCATGGAAGATTTCCGCCAGTTCACCGACAGCCCAAGATGGAACAGGAGCTGAAGGAGAGACTGGAGATTGCCCGCTGCTGCCAGCGGACAAGGGCTGCATAAGAGCCAGTCGTCCAAATATGGATACACATGGATACCCTGGAGACGAAGATAGGCCATAATCACCGACACCATCTTCATGAAGACACGCGGCACCGAGCTGAGGCCAAAAGGAAGCACTCGAAACTGGAAGTGCTCCTCTCCCAAAGAGAAGCGGAGATATCTCCTGTGTGGGTTCCAAATCAGGATATGCATGTACGCATCCTGAAGATCCACAACGCTGAGCCAATCGCCCATCTGCAAGGAGGACCGTATCTGGCTGGGCGTGATCATCTTGAATTTCTCTTGGGGTAGGAAATTATTGAACTGGGAAAGGTCTAGGATGGTGCGCAGTACAGCCTGGTTGGGTTTGGGCACCGTGAACAGCCGGGAGTAGAAGCCCTCCCCTCGCTCCCCAAGGGGAACGGGTTCCAGAGCTCTGAGGTCCAGAAGTTTCTGAACCTCGGCTTTGAGGGAGGGCGAGCCCGACAGCTGAAAAGGAGGGTTCAGGGGTGGGGTACGGGGTAGAGGTAAGCGGAAGCCCGCTCGAGCGACTGACAAGACCCATCTGTCTTCTGTGATGGCCTACCACGCCTCCCAATCAGACACAATGCGTCCACCCACCGGGGTCTCGTGCGAGCGTGGAAAGCCCTCATTTAGTAGGTTTATCGGTGGCGGTGCCACCTGAACCTGAGGAGGAGGCTGAGGAGCGGGAGAAAAACCGCGTCCGTTGTTGCCTACGGCGGGTATTCCCTGCAGGGGAATCCCCTCTGCGAGACTTGCGGTCGATGAAGCCCCTAAAGCCAGAGGAAGGTCGACTTTGCGACAACGGTCTCTGGGTTTTGAAAGGAGCCTTAACCAAGACAGACAAGGACTTAGCTGTCTGAGTGCTATCCTTCGTCTTGATGAGCTCTACATCTGTTGTAGCATGAAAGAGCTCCTTCCCATCGAACGGAAAGTCCAACACCTTGTCCTGCACTTCTTTTGAAAATTTAGTTGCATGCACCCATGCCTGCCGTGAGGTATCAACCCCCAGCATAAGGCCCCGAGCCGAGGTGTCCATGTGATGAGCCGCAGCCTCCAGGAGATCCTGGGCCAAGACCCTGGCGTCGGAAAGACCTCCTTTAAAGTCTTCCAGCTTCTCGACCGGGATAAACTCCTCAAACTCTGACAGACCTTTGCACATCCGTATGTTAGCTCCCGCTAATATCAATTCAGCGTTGGCCTGCCTGAGCTGCAAGGCCGAGTTAGCAAAGATTTTCCTCCCGAGGGAGTCGAGGAGTTTGCCCTCCTTTCCCAGAACCTGAGTAGCCATCGTGGAAGAGGATGCTGCAGGCCTGGACTGCAAAGTGGCCGCAGCCACCACTGTGGAGGAGGGGGACGGACAAGACGACAGGGCCACCTCTTCCAAAGAATGCAGCCTATATCTCGCATCAATTTTCTTATTGACAAAAAGTCCAGAGTGTGGCTTTTCCCAGACTCTACGGACCTCGGCCAGAACATCCTTCTGCAAGAACAGGCTGGTACGCTCCAAGGGAGACAGGGTGAACGCCCCAGAAAGCACGCCCTCCTGCAGAGCGGGTGCCTCAGGCACTGGAACATCTAAGAAGTTCATCATGTCCAGTGATCATGAAAAGCTATGATAGAGCGGGGAAGGTCCTCGCTGTCCTGATCGCCTTGTGCGTCATCCGACAGATCAGGATCCTGCTGAACCGTGTCGGGCGCTGCCTTGTCCACAGGGGACAATGGGGGCAAAGGCGGAAGATTCGGGGGAAGCACCGTAGGGAAGGGAGGCGCCGGCGGAAAAACTGGAGGAACAGGTGGAGCCGGAGGGGCGGGAGGACATATCTCCCTAAAAAGCCCTTTGAAATACTCCCTCATGGAGTCGGTATGAATAAGCGTCTGAAATTTACCAAATAAAGCTTCCTCCGGGGACTGCTTCTGAACCTGAGGAGGCCTCTCATGAGGTGGACAAATCCACGGAAGTAACAGGGACGGATGCCATACGGGCCCCTCCACCGACGTATCCACATAAATCAACGGTGCCGCCCCTGCAGGCAACGAAACATTGTGCGGAAGAGGCATCCGAGCATTCCATTCATAAACTGGCCGATAGGGATGCGCACAAGGGACTCTAGGTTCACCCAAGGGGGCAAGCCCTACACCTGAGGCCAATGGCGTAGTTGTAGGTGTAGCACCCAAAATGGCCGCCACGGTCGTGGTGGGAAGGGCGCCATTTTGTCAACATCTGAGGGGAACTGCGGCACGTGAGGAAGTGAGGCAGGGGTCCCCGTCGATGGATCACTTTAGCTAACTTTAGCCTTAACATAAGGGACCTTGGCAGAGCCGGTTCTGTGAGGCCTGGAATGTTTTTGTGACATACCAACCGCCAAATTAGCCTTCAAAGGAAGGACCTCGGCACTGCCGGTAAAAGAAGAACTTTCCTTCTTTGCCCCCTCAACAGATCTGGTATCGCCGTAAGAGCGGGAACGGTGAGAAACAGCTTTCAGCGACAAGGCCTTGTCAGGCCTCTCAGAACTGTTGGTAGCTTTAGCCTCTGAACGAGGGACCTCAGACCTAGGTCCGGTAACAGGCTTATCTGCGCGGGCCTCGAACATCCGTTCGGTAACAGCAAGCCCACCCAAAGCCTCGGGGCGCACCCTGGTCTTATTTTTGAGGGAAGCCAACAGAGAGGCCTCAGAGTCAGCTCCGGTACCTCACGACTCAGTAGAACTGGGTCTACAAACAGCCCCAACAGGAGGGGCCTCGGAGCGTGCTCCGGTATCCACAGGCCCCTTACAGAGACCATCGGAGAAAACTCCGGTACAATTATTAGGCCCAACGGGCACCTCAGGGTGAACCCCGGTAGCAGAGCAAACAACGCCCCTCCCGGCCCGAGAGGAACCCGGAAAGGTATCCCCCGGCCGGGGTGCTCTGAAAAGTAAAGAACTTACCGGGCGTTTCTTCTTCTCGTCGGTGAACGCCTGAAAATGTGAAGGAGGAGTTCGTCGGAACACCACCTCCCACCGCTCCAACCGACATTGAAGTGCCCGGACCGAAAAGGAGTCGCAGTAAAAACAGGAGTCCCAACGGTGATCCAGACCCAAGCTCTCTAAACAAAGAGGATGGGGATCCGACCTCGTGAAACGACGGTGACACGATGAACAATCTGGAAAGTCTAGTTTGAACGACATAGACCGACTAGTACACGATCGCTAACGAGAGCCAGAGAGGAAAAAAGGGAAGAAAATCTTCTGAGGATGCAAGTGAGTCCAGTCCCGAACGAGCGGAGAAAAGGACAGATGGGCAATGCGCGGGGTGGAGCCAAGGTGGGAAAGAGAGGAAGGACAACATTTTTGGAAACATTTTGGATGCTTTTTTACAAAAGTGCTCCGGTCCCGTCCCACAGGACGGAGAGATGTCCCATAAGTATGGAGGAAAGGGGACGGGATGTAGGAGTAAGTGTTTTAAAAGAAGACGGTACCTGTTAGCCTTCCTGTTGTTCAAAATGTGTCTTGCTGTAGAATATAAAAGGGTGATTGGTGCCCCGGAGAGACAGAAAGTGCTATTTGCAATACATATAAAGAAAAAAGTGTCACCCATTGTAAAATTGTGTCACAACTGTGCATACCTGGCATGGATGAATGCCACCCTGTTTCTCCACAGCTGCCACATTGGGACAGGCAGTGAAAAAGACTACCTTTTATTATTCATGTGGGCATTAGCATGTTAAACATTGGAAAATTACTTGAGCGCTTGCTGGACGTAGATGCAAGAAGTACCTAATTTAGTCATTGTTATTAAAAACACACTGATTTGTGAATTTATGAATTAAAATACATATATGTTTAAAGAAGAAAGACTAGCATGCCTTATTTGTAAACAGTATACAGTCAAAATCTCCTGGAAAAAACAAACAATGTTTTCTCCAACTATTCAGCAGTTTATCCACCTATTGTAGCACTGGTACGACGTCCTTTCATCGCGGGATGTTTTTTCCCCAGGGGTCTTCACCTCAGATTTCTTACCGAAAAAAACTCATCGAAATTTTTAGAAAAATATATATTTGGTGTGTGGGTGTTTGGGAATATATTAAAAATTAAAGGGGATGGGAGTAAAAAATAAAAAGAGATCAGTTATTTGTTTAAAAATCTGCAGTAAAAAACACAGCGAAGTTTGTTTATATAGCTGCCATATTGGACAGGCAGCGAAAAAGAGTACCTTTTACGGTTCATGCGCACATTAAACATTGGAAAATAACTTGAGGACTTCTTGAAGATGGATGCAAGCACCACCCAATTTAGAAACAAAAAACATTGTCAGGGAAAGAATATTTCTTTTCTCCCACTATCGCTTTCTCCACGAATTGTAGGACTGGCGTTTGTTTATATAGCTGCCATATTGGGAGAGGTAGTGAAAAAAGATGACATTGTATGGTTCTTGCGTGCATTCATATTTTAAACATTGAAAATGACTTGAGCACTTGCTAAAGATGGGTGAAATAAGTAACCAATTTAGTAAGAAAAGAACATTGTCAAGAAAACAATGTTTTTTTCTCCCACTATCCAGCACTTTCTCCACATGCAATAATAATAATAAGAATAAGAATAAGAATAATAATAATAGTAGGAATGGCGTTTTTTTTATATATATAATTAAACCAATGCTAGAGTCTGTTGAGGTTGCTGATAAGTAGGAGAAAAAATATGTTGGTCCCAACAATGTTTTTTTGGGAGTTCTTGTGACAGAGAATCATTGTAAGCACATTAATGGACAGACAAGTTATTGGTGGAGAACATGTGATAGTAAAGTGTTTGGTAAGAGTAATGAAGGTTGTTTATCAATTTGCATTCCTTTTGTCAGGTATGTAGTATTTTATAGTTCTTGCATATTGACAGACTCACCTGTTCAGTTCTACGCAATTAGATGTCGCTGTGGTTCTTCTCAAAATGAGTGTCAAGTCATTTGCTAGTAGGTGGATGCTGTCCTCCAGACTGATGGTGGATTATATGGTTTCCAATATTGTTTCATCTGGGCCTGCTGTTTTCAATTCATGCACCACCAGAAAGGCATTCAATTGAATAAATAACTAATTTAGAGTGATTATTTGTAAAGGATGTGATTTGAATTCACCAGTGGTGCCACACAGCAAAGATTGGGTTGCCTTTGGAGCTGGCTCACAGGCTTTTCACTTATAACATTTAAAAGTAACCAGGTTGTAGTGTTTGTTGCCACTGTGTTGATTTTATGGTATCTGGGACAATGCCTTCTTATTCGTGGCTGCTGGTTTCATAGCTGTACAATCCATTAGGTGTGGCTCTATAGACCAATGTTTGCAAAGGATTCTAAACAAGTGGCTACTGGTCATACCCGATGGCATAAAAACAAATTACATTGAATTGGTTTCTTAAATCGTGACTCCAGCCTCTAAGCACGGTTCCGGGACTGGGTATCGATACTGGGCTGCTCAGTGTAGCTTTGTTTCCAATAAAATATTGAACTCATGCTGCTGAGTGTAGTCTTGTTTTCAAGACGAGCGCATTGCCCCTGGGCTATCCTCCGGGCTGATGAAACAAACAGATTCCCGACCCTTGAATTTATTTAGCTAGGGTCTATGTAGTGTCTCTCTCCCAGTACTGGAGGCTTGTTCCATAGCTGTTTAAAGTTATATTCAAGAGTCTGTTTTTGAACAGTTCACAGGCCGATTTTGCTGTGATTTCAAATTCTCCAGTGGTGCTGAAATGTCTTGGTATTTTTAGCATTTCCCACACAAGGATGCTCTCGATAGATTTTGCTTGGTGGCCACTTCAGGTGCCTAGTGCCCCATTTGTAGAATGTAAGGGTTTCTTTTTGATGAAGAGGTCAGCATCATGGACATGTATATTCATTTCCACTGTATAGGGGAGTGATATCAATCAAATACATAATTAGACAAAACTAGTATGACTTTAATTTGAAACAATCAGTTTTCATCTTTTTGGCAGGATTCTTACTCCTTCGCTTTGTCAAATGAGGTATAATCCCAAATGTCTTCTCCCCTCCATGCTTCACATTCTTGCACCATTTTGTTGGCTTTTACCTTGTCTCATAGATGCCAAAACAGGGGTTCCTGTTTTTCCTTCCTCCTGCAACCCACTCAGTTACTTGATCATTTTAGAAACTCTACTGCAGATTTTAGGCTCTCTTCATTCTTTCCATATTTTCGAGAGCAACCACTATTTTTTTGTTTTGACTATTATTTGGCACTGAAAGCACTTCCTGTAAGTCGAAACTATTGTTATGAGATGTAAAGATAAGAAAGAGATGAGGTGTGAGGAGGTATTCACAGCCTCCAGGTGTTGTTTAGTTTTCTTTATCAACTTTAAGGGATCAAGAGTAAGACTCTAGCCAAAGCTTAATATGCCACTGTGTCAGACGTTTATTTCCAGAGAATAATAAAAAGGGTTGGGATGAATCCTATATGTCCCTAATCCTAAAAGGGGTTCCCCTGCCGCAGAAAGCTAAGGAACCTCTGTGTCAGTATGTTAAACAAAAGAGTGTTCTCTGTCCTGTGTCCAAAACTCCTAAACTGGCCCTTACACTCTAAACTCAGTATAATGTACACAAGGGAATTCTGATGCTTGTAGTTTTCTTTCAAAGTTCTCAATGTAGAGTTCCTAAGGTACAAACACAGAAAAGAAATACATTTCCACCAGGAAAGGGGGTCCCCTTCCCCTAGAATATTTCTGGTAGTTTAAATGTTACTTTATCACAGTTCACAATCTCATCTCAGTGCTCTTTCTATTACTGGTATACACTCCTGTCAGGATATTTGTGACTTTCTTATTGATCCTTAAAAGGTGTATGAATCCTCCCTCTTGTATCACAATTTCAGGTTCACTTCTCTGTTCACTCTTGGTTTACTTCTCCTGCCAGGATATTCCTTCACTTTTCTCCTCACTCCTGGTTTACTCTCCTGCCAGGATATCACTTCACTTCCTTTTCTCAGTCCTGGTGCACTCTCCTGCCAGGATATCACTTCACTTCCTTTTCTCCAGGAGCAGATATAGCACTTGTATGATAGACAAAGAGGGAGCGGGCCTGCTGTGTCCTGGTGGCACCTTCTAAATATCTTCACACCAGCCACAACACACACACCCTCATCCCTCCTTGATGGCAGTCAGGCACAGTGGAAAAACAAAGAGAAGTCTTAAGCGCTCTCTCACAGGACCCAGCTAAACATTTGTCATGGCTTGTGGGAGCCCATTTCAATATGAACAGGCCCCACTTGATTACAGTTAGAGGGGTGGACACAGTATGTGGCACCCTTGGGTTCCTTAAATTAGAATGCTCTTTGATCTCAAGGGGCAGGCAGCCAGAGTGGACCTGAAATACTAAACCGCAACTAACAAAGTTAGTAATTGTTCTGTCAGCAAGGTGCTAACGCAGATGAAACCAGAGGAAAAGAGGTGATAACACTGCTGGATGTTGGGTGATATCAAAAGCCAGTCTGTAACCTGCTACAAAGTGCACATTTAAAGTCTTCAGTTAAGGTGACAGTAGCCGGCAAAGGGCAGCCTGTAACATGCACACAAGGCAAAGTGCACATTTAATGCCATAAAGTAAGAAATATGTTGCTGTGTAGTAGCCAAAATAGGGGCAGCTGCTTGCCCCCCCCATCATCTTCCCAGAGGCTCTTGAACTCATACAAAGAAATAAATCACAACACTGTGGGAATGTTAGGCCTACAAGGCACTGATATGTTCTAATTTGTCTTCCGGACCTGTCCAGCAAAAGATATGCAGAACCCTAATTTGCACAATATGGATTGACATGATCAAAGTGACATCACAGTAAATAACATTACAAGCAGTTGCATCAGTCTTCAGTAATCTAGGACACTGATGGTAGATACATTAAAATAATGTGCTGTTCAATACATAAATATTCACTATTATAAAAATGCAACAACTCCATAGTTTAGTGGGGGGCGCTGTTGTGTGGACTGCCAAGATGGCGTACCGTGCCTGAGCTTCGCATCGTGTGGAGGGCCTGAATTGAATCCCTGCGGCTACTGTGGATGAAACCTGCCGGAAAATCAGGTTCTGACTAATCCTTGATGGGTGCAAAATCGCTGTGAATCTCAGGGGAGACAGGCCTCTTGAGGCGGTGAAGAGGAACAGCATCCCTGGGGGGTCCTGGGGCTGGCTGCAGCCCAGATTGTTGAGAAGGGGAGTGACGTGATGGTGGGTCGCAACAGCAGTGCCCTGAACGGGTGGTGTACTTGGTTGAGACGGTGATCACCCGTACAGTGGAAGTGAGTACATTACCGCGGTGGGGGGGCACGCTGAGGAGTGTGCGGGCAGCCGGAGGGCACGGGTGGCAGAGGGCACCCGTGCACCGCCCCGCCTTCAGTTAGGCATGCTCATCCAACTGGGGGCCCGACAGAGTGAGTTACTGAAGATTGGCGTCGGCCTGACTGCTGCCTGCCGTCCCTCGTATTCTTCAGGTGGCCATCTCCCGGCTGAAGTAACATTACTTAAGCAAGCCTCTCTGCATTATTGGGGGGCAGGCTCCTGGCACCAATCTTGAGGGACTATATCTTGTTCAACTCTGGCCGCACACGTCGCACGAGTCAGAACCGCGCACTGGGATAAGCCGCAAACCTAGGGCATGGCACGGGGCTGTCCTGGACTTAAAGGAGACTCAGCAATACCGCCTTGACACTGCTGATATCCCTGCTAGATGCTTGTCCTCTCTACTTGCTATGCCGACTCAAATGGTTTCAGTGGCTGAATAAAGACCACATTGGATGTCTAAAGAAGTATTTAAAAAAATGATTGCAGCATTATTACCCCACCTTTTCAAGTCAGGTTATTTGGCAGACGTGAATAGCCCATACAGAATTGGAAAAGTGGGGCTCCTCCCCGTACTCCAAGCAAACCATCAAGTGGGCTGACCTTAATGAACCAGGGAAAGCAAGCTGCTGACAGCACGTCTGAGGCAACCATGACAAAAGGAGCAGCAACAAAAAGAGCGGCACGATTGACAAATTCACAAAGCCCACTCCTAAGTCTGCAACAATGTCAGGAGAGGGTCCTAGCAACTTGGCATCAGGGGAGGAACCACAAACCACACCTCCGATAGATCTACAGGGCATCATGGACACTATGCAACGTGGTTTTGCAGCAATAAACGACAAGTTAGAAGGAATCACATCCAATATTGCATCAATCTGCAAACAATTGGAAAAAGCCACTCAAAGTATAACTGAGGCTGAGAATCGAATTAGTGGTACAGGGGATGCAGTGACGGCTCTACAGGGTAATGTGACAACACTAGCCATAGATATGAGCGCAAAGACAGCTAAATGTGAGGACTTGCAGGCGAGATCGCGGCAGATCAACGTACGTATCATAGGGGTACATGAAGACGCATTCATTGGCTCAATGGAAAAAGTTGTGGAGGAGCTGCTAAGAGAACTCATGGCAGATCCTGGTTGGTCTCCACTGTTCAAGATAGTGCCCTGCGAAACCCAGACCAGGAGGATACCCGAGACCAATCATTGCCCGCCTGATGAACTATAGAGACAGGGATCTGGCATTGAGAGCGGCTCGAGAAACACAAGAGTTGAAGTTAGGATCTAATACTGTGCATATCTTCTCTGATTATACTACAGCCATGCAGCAGGTAAGGCAAACGTTTGTTGGAGCTAAGAAACTCTGCAGGGAGAGAGGGATTGCATATACCATGCTCTACCATGCCAGGCTTCGTATATAGTTTAAAAACAAAACGTACTTCTTCACGTTCCCTGAGAAGGCAATACCGTTTATAGAAGCCCAAATCCCTCTACCATCAGGGCCCGGATCTGAGATGTCCTGATAAGCTGTTTTGGAACACCCGCACTTACTATCTCCACAATGATGTGTTAATGGTAACGGTTAGCATGTTCAAGAGTTATAAGGTCATGGTCCCACAAGGACATGTACAGAGTCCTCCACACGTATCAGCGGCAGTTTCCCCCCCTATGCGAGTACAGTCTGTTGTCGGGCGGGGGAGGGTAGGATTGGATAAGGTATTGGGGGAACACATAGTCAAAGTTCAGGTTAACATGAGTGCGGGGTGGTGGTGTCAATGGGAAAGTTGGGATGTAAAAGTTATAAAATGCACATGGTGCCAAGGTTGGTATTTGTAATTGCATGGATGGATACACTGCTAAGAATGGTAAATAAAACTGCATAAGATGGCATCAACTGTCAAAGGGACTTCCATTATAAAGCTGCTAAACTGGAATGTGCGTGGGCTGGAGTCTCCAATAAAGACACAGAAAGTTCTGTCTTACGCTAACAGACTGGTTGTTAAATTATTATATCTACAAGAAACGCACATGGTGGACCAGCAAGCACAACGTGTGGCCCCGGGCTGGGGTGATCAAAAATGTTCCACATCATACTCCACTCGTGCGCACAGTGTTATGATCTTGATACACAGGTCCCTCCACTTTGTGCATCTTAAAACTGTTAGCGATGATCTAGGTAGATTTGTATTCGTGCATGGCAAGTTGGGGTGCCATGAGGTTTTGCTACTTAGTCTGTATGGCCCGAATGTTGATGATCCAGACTTCTATAAAGGAATGTTTAAAGAATGTGCTAAATACCCCACTGCCCTTGTTATCTGTGTGGGGGACTTCAACACCACATGGGATCTGCAGCTGGACCGTACGTCCTCATCAGTTAGGGTCCTGTCCAATGCAGCCCGCACTGCCTCCCAACGCAAGTACTCATACTACTAATCAGTACATGGCATGCGCTCACAAATTGACTTATGGCTGGTTGCTTATAGGCTGTTGAACTGGGTGGCGGAAAGCCGTATTTTGCCCAGAACGCTGTATAACCATTCACCAATACTGTTATCATTACACATCCCTGGTGATGTAGCTGCTAAATCACAATGGCGCTTTAACCCTGCTGCCCTGGAAGACCTGGTGTTCAGTTCAAACATAAAAGAACATATTATTAGCTATTTTGAAATCAAGGAGGGGTCAGTAACTTCACAGGCTACACTATGGCAGTATATATTAGGTGTATAGCTATTTCCACAGAACATGGGGTTACAAGATATTAGGGATGAGTCGAAAAGATGCAAGGACACGCTAACACAATTATAACAAAAGTAGGCATGCGACCCGTCCACTGCGATGAAGTCGGATATTAAAATAACTTTGGACAAGTACCATGATATAGCTAGGGAGCTATGCTATTTTGACAGACAAGCTGCAGCGCAGTGCTATGGAGAAGCAGACAGACCTGGGAAGCTGCTAGCTGGTACAGATAGGGACAAAAAGGGCAATTCCAATACCTCTGCATAACCCGTCATGACAGATCTATAGACAACCTTGACACTGAAATAAATTAGGTATTCTATTATTTCTACTCAGCATTATACACCTCGAAAGGGGAAACAAAGGAGGCAGAAATTGACGAGAAATTTGCCAAGATACCTAAGATTCTATCAGCAGAAGCACGTAACTCAGTAGAAGAGCCCATAAGTCGGTTCTAGGTTGAAAAAGCCATTAAAGATCTCCCGAGAGGGAAAGCCTCAGGGTTTGATTGGTTGGGACCGGAATTCTGAAAAGAGTTCACAGATGTGTTGGCCCCTAGGCTGATGCAGGTCTGGTCTGAAGCCCTGATGAATGGGACCCTGCCGGAGCCTGTGCGAGAGCCTATCATTATTTTATTGCTTAAACCTGAAAAAGTTCCAAATGAACGTGGGTCATTCAGGCCACTGTCACTGGTTTATATAGACACCAAAATATTTGCAAAAATAGTGGCCTCACAGCTGAATCCCATGATGCATCAATTGGTTCATGAGGACCAGGCCAGCTTCATACCGAGGAGGTTGACGGCATTGAACTTACGCCAAATGTTTAATATTATGACACAGACACCTCAGGATAGTCAGGGGGTCACGGTTTCCCAGGATATGCAGAAGGCATTCGACACAGTGTCCTGGCCCTTCTTGTTCAGGACACTGGACAACTATGGGGTTGGGCCTAATTTTATGAAGTGGGTGAAGATGTTGTACTGATTTCATATGATATTTTAATTATATTGCGCTCATACACAAGTGTTTAAGAGCGCAACAAGGCGTGGGAGGGGAATAAGGGAGAACAAAACAACGATCTTACTAGGCCCAGTGACATTGAGAACGAGCAAGTGCATGGGAAAGGGAAAAAGGGGAAAAGTGAATGGATGGGGAGAAGTGGAAAGTGCTGAACAGAAGAGAGACAAATAAATTATAATAAATAAAATAAATGGTTTATAGTCATTTTTTCGAATGCAAAAATGTCGAGTCATTTTTTGAGAAAAAAAATGTCGAAAAAAAAATGTCACATTTTTTTTTAATACGTTTTTTATTCGAAATGGGGGGGTTCCCCCCCAACCCCCATTTTTTGATTTTTTTTTTGTTTTACCCATTTTTTCTTACTCCCGGACCCCAAAATAAATATATAATTTAAAAAAACGGAATCCGACATTTTTTTTTTCAACATTATTTTTTCAAAAAAATTGTCATTCGACATTTTTTTTCGGAAAAATGACTGACCACCAAAATAAATACATAAGGCTTTAAATGGTGTTAGTGCAGCCAGCAAATGACAAGTGCTGGGTTTAGCCAACAGGGAATATCTGATAAGTGCAGGAGAATAAGCAGGGTGGGGGACTATATGGTTACAGATACAGACCCCAGTGCAAGGGGTGGCCTGGGGGCAGTGTAGGAGGGTGGCAGAGTGAGCAGGTACCTGGGCCCGGGGGACAGAGGGTGGCCAGGTGCACAGTGCCAAGAGAGAAAACAGATCAGCAGGGGAGAAGTGGGGCAAAGGCAGAAGTAAAGAGGAAAGTCTTGAGGTGCTTCCTGAACTGGAGATGGTTCTCCTCCAGTTTCAGAGTGGTGGGGAGGCTGTTCCAAAGGGAGGCCCCAGCCGAAGACAGAGATCTACCCCCAGCTTGTTTCTTTGAAAAACGACTGACCCTAAGGGAGTTAGAGGTAGAGGAGTGAAGAGCTTGACAGGGGAGGTACTTACGGATGGATAGCTGAAGGTATTTTGGACCCTGGCCCCAGAAAGCCTTGTGAACAATCCAGAGGGTTTTAAAAGTTATCCTTGCATCCACTGGGAGCCAATGAAGAGATTTGAGGGCTGGAGAGATACTATCCCAGGTCTTGAGGCCAAGGACAAGGTTTGCAGTCCTGTTCTGGATTAGTTGTAAAGGGCAGAGAGTGGAGGGAGGTAGATTTAGAAAGAGGATGTTACAGTAGTCAAACCTAGAGAGAACCAGAGCTTGGGAGACAGTGAGCTTCTGGGGGATGGAGAGGAAAGGCAGAGTACCTTTGAGGAGGTGCAGTAGGAAGTTAGACTTTTTAGAGATGTCTTAGATGTGAGAGGAGAAGGAGAGTGTCGAGTCAAAGATTACCCCGAGGTTCGTAGCCTCACAGGTAGGGGTAGGAGGAGGGCCAAGGGAGGCCGACCAGAGAGTGAGGGGAAAACATGGTGAAGGTGTACTGATGAGGAGGATCTTGGTCTTGTTGGCATTTAGACAAAGATCGCTGGTGGCACACCAAGCTTGACTGGCAGTTAGGTCATCAGAGATGAGAGAGGGGAAGAAGGCGGCAGAGGGAAGCCTGAAAATGAGTTGAGTGTCGTCCGCATAGCACTGGAAATATGAGCAGAAAATGGCAATGCAGCGGGAGAGAGTTGCCAGGTATCAGGGGAAAAGCCAGGGCGAGCGGTTAGATCCCTGGAGAACACCACAGGTAGAGAGGGAGATAGATGATAGGAAAGACACCAATTGGACCTGGGAGGGTCGATCAGAGAGGAAAGAGGTCGTGAAACCCAGGTTGTCACAGAGATGGTTGAGCAGGGTGATATTGTTGACCGCGTCAAAGGCAGAAGAGATATCAAGTAAGATGAGGACAGAGGGAATGTGAGAGTCAAGGTTGGAGAGCAGGTCTTCACAAATGTTCAGGAGAGCGGTTTCCGTGCTTTTGGCAGCTCTGAAGCCATATTGGTGGTCATGGAGAGAGCCCACTGAGTCAGAATGAAGGTTAAGCTGAGAGATGGGCAGCTTTTCCAGGAGTTTATCCAAAAAGGGAGTAATGGAAATTGGGCAATAGTTAGCCGGACAAGAAGGATCAGCTGTGGCTTTCTTGAGGAGAGGATGCACAAGGGAGTGCTTCAGAGGGGAGGGGAAGGATCCTTAGGAAAAGGAGAGGTTGCATAAATCAGCAAGGGCAGGAGCGAGGGTATCAATATGGTCCTTGATGGTTTTAGAGAATCAGGGATAAACTTGTTTTGATGAGGCTTTCATAGATCAGACTTTTCTAGTGACCTCATCAGGGGAGAAAAGGGGAAAGGATGAGAATGAGGGTGGGGGGCTAGCTGAAGGTGGGTTAGCAGGCGTAGACGGACGGGGAGAGGAGGGAGAGAGGAGGAGAGAGTAGACAGGATGTCCTGGGTTTTAGAGCTAAAGTGAGAGACAAGGGCATTACAAAGAGCCTGGGAGGCAAGAGGAGAGGTTGAGACTGCAACAGGGTTGGCCAGCTCATTGCAGATTTGAAAGAGTTCAGCCGAGTTGTTAGATGCCGCAGAGATGCAGGCTTGAATGTGGACTCTCTTCTTGGTATGGACAGAGAGTCGGTATTGCCTTTGGAGCAGGCGACAGGCCAGTTTGTCAGAGGATGAACAAGAAGCCCTCCATTTCCTCCCAGCCACCCTACATTTACGTTTAAGTGTAGCTAGGCCGGAGTCATACCAAGAATTGCAATTGGCTTTGGGCTTAAAACGGATCCTCATGACAGGGGCAAGAGCATCAAGAGTATCAGAAATAGAGGAGTAGAGCAGGGATAGGGCTGTGCCAGGGTGTGAGTCAGCCAGAGGTGGAGGGGGTGGAGACAAGGAGGCAGCAAAAGCCTCAACTGACACACCCTTCATGGGCCGGATGTCCGAGAAGGTAGGTGGCAATCTTGAGGTAGGCTTGGCTTGGGGGGAAGAGAGGGAGAGATGAGAGGAGAGGAGATAGTGATCGCTCCAGGAGAGAGGAGTGATCAGAAGAATAGAGAGGGGGAGGCCAGAGGAGATCAAGGCATCAAGTGTGTGACCTTCAGAGTGAGTCTGACCAGAGGGGAGCATAGAGAGAGAGAGGGAATCGCAGAGGTCGTGAAAGAGCACAGATGAGGAACAGGGAGAATCAAGATGGATGTTGAGGTCACCAAGAAGGATGAGTTGAGTGGTTGAGGCCAGGAGGGAGGAGGAGAGGTCTGCCCACTCAGAGAGAAAAGAGGTGATTTCACCAGGGGGCTGGTAGAGATTGGCAACCATAAGAGAGTGGCTAGGAGAGAGAGAGAGCCTGCAGACAAGGCATTCGGAAGAGGAGTAAGTCTGAGTGGGGATTATAGAGGCAGGAATCCACTCAGGAAGGATCAGGGCTACACCCCCTCCGGGACAGGTGGATATGGGCGCAGAGAGGATCTTATAACCCTCAGGGAGGAGAGTGTCAAAGCTTGTGACAGAGCTGGCCGTGAACCATGTCTCAGTAAGACCGAGGACATCAAGGTAAAGTTCTTCTAAGAGGTGGCAGATGTCAGAGGAGTGTTTGACAGCAGAGCAAAAGTTTAGGGTGGCAAGATGAGGAAGGTTGCCAGCCTTAAAGACCTTCCGGGGAGGGGTGCAAATCAGATGTACGGCCTGTCGAGGTGTGGTGGGAGCCCGAGAAAGGGCAGAGGAGGAGGGAAGAGAGGGTAACGTAGCCAAGGGGGAGAGGGGCGGATAGCTGAAGATGAAAGGAAGTTGATGAGGCGAGTGAATCGCCTATCGAAGAGAAGGAGATTGGCCTGAGAGCCTTGGACCATAACAGTGCCATTTAGGTAGACATTAATGACTCTAGAGGAGTCAAAGGAATCCATGAGGACTTCCCAGCAGATGCCACCATTAATGGGAGAGGAGGAGACATGACAGAGCACAGAGATTATATGAGGGGTCCATAGATCTGACAAAGGAACAACAAAGAGAATATCAGTGAGGGTAAGTCTGTAAGAGGTGCTGGAGAAGGTATCAGTGATGGGGAGACCTGGGTTGGAGGCCAAGATATCCTTTTTAAAAAACTTCTTCCCAGACTTAGTGAGAAGGGAGGGATAGCTGATAGAGAAGCAGTTGGAGTAGATAGGAGCAACAGATAGCGCTATGGGTGAGTGCAGAGAGGGGGCAATGGGAGAAGTATGCAAGTACAGCGGTATGGGACAGTCACTGGGCTAGAAGGTAATAATGAATGGACAAAGTTAAATGAAAAAACACACCTAAGTTTGACTTTCAAAGTTAAATGGAAAACACACCCAAATTTGACTTTCAAAGTTAAATGAAAAACACACCCCAATTTCACTTTCAAAGTTAATTGAAAAAACACACCCAAATTTGACTTTCAACGCTAAATGAAAAACACACCCAAATTTGACTTTCAAAGTTAAATGAAAAACACACCCAAATATGACTTGCAAAGCTAAATGAAAAACACACCCAATTTTGACTTTCAAACCTAAATGAAAAACACACCCAAATTTGAATTTCAAAACTAAATGCTAAGGCACTGTGAGTAAAGAGATGAGTTATGAATCAGAGGTTAGAGGTAAGTGCTGGAAAGAGTGAGTGCATTAAAGAGCATAACAGGGAGATCAGTTTGCGCAAGCAGGGAAGGGAGTAAAGGTCCCAAGAAGGGAAAGAAAAGGCAAACAGAAGGAGGGACTAACCCATAATGAGGGAAGTAAGAGAGTCTTCGTAGTCCAGTTTCATAGCTGAGTGAGGTAGCAACCTCAGGGAGGGTCAGGTTGTTGAAGTCGCTTCATGTAGCGTCCAGACAGCAGACAGGGGCCTTAGAAGTGGGCCTTTGAAAACAGGCCGGCTGCCGCCTCCGGGTCCCACAGATTGGTAGTAAGAGAAGAGGTAGCCAATGAACAGGGGGCCAGGCCAGGCTGCACAGGCTGCTGTAACATCACCCAGCCATCTTGGAATAGGATTCAGGCTTCTGTAATGGTGGGCAAATTCTTGCAGATTCTGCTAATCAAGAGCACCTACAGCTAAACGCTGTGCGAAAAACATGTGTTTCTAACCATGTGATTTTAAGAACATGTTGCTGCGTATTAGTACGCTCGAGAAAAATGTTAACTTTTTTTTTCTTTTACAAAAACAATGCCAATGTGCTGTTCATTCAGAGCTTGGGGGGGCCTGTGACAAACAATGAGGGCCACAAGGCTTACCTAGTGGGAGAGATATCCCAGCAGGCCGTGGAGATGTTTTATCATGGCAGGTCCGAGATTAGGAGCGCGCAGAGAGTGTGGATTCTATGACAAGACAGGAGGCTCATATTATGAATTACAATCTTTACTCTGAAACCACAGCAGCAAAGAAAAAACTTTTACAAACAAAAAAGTTGTAAAGCACAGAACCAAATAGAGTTCAATGTCACTGTAGGGGAGCTCCCCAATCCATCATGGAGGACAGGTCATGGCCTGCAGGAGACCAATGAGCTGGGACCCTTCCTTATATAAGACCATTACTCTAATTCCAATTCCTCTTTCTTTGCTGCTGAAATCCACAGCTAAGTCAACTCCTCCTAGTTCTTTCCTTAAGGTGGAATTATGGAGTTTAGAGTGCTATTTATTTATGTTATTTATGTTATATTATTACACTGTACTGTGGAAATGGTCATGTATTTTTCATGTTCCGTTGGTAACTGGCTGAGTGCCGTGTTCGCGTGTGAACGCTGACCTGCAGGTCACATTCATACATTGTAACGCTCGGATTCGAGCCTTCTGCTTCTGCAGTGTTTGTTTGTATTTCTTCAGCCCTGAGCGGCGTTCTTCCCATGTTCACGCCCTGCCTCATAAATCAGGCGGCGACGAAGTGTGAAATTCTTTCCCTCCAGGCAGTTTGTTATCTTTAGCAGCTGCTCCAGTCCCCGGAGCCAGCGCACGTTTCCCACAGGTGGTTTGGGAGCACGTGAAATTCTTTGCACTTGGGGGAAGTTTTGTTTTTCTACAAGTTTGTTCTATAAGCGACTGTAGGAACCAGCGCGCATTTTCCACGACTGTAAAGGTTGCAGCTTCTTGTGGTTATCACTTCACGCGCGTGTGTGTTTTATGTTTACGCGCTGCGCGCGCATTGTCATTAGATGCATACAGGCTAGGCCTGTCCTGTGGATCCGGCTGGGTGGGGGCAGTTTGCTAGACCCTTGTTTGATGGGAGTAACTTCCATGAGCATTCCTGCAAAGAGCAGCTGTGTCCTCTCTTTAGAGTTGAATGCTTGCATTTCTACATTTCTTAATTTATATAGATGTTTCGGCACACAAGAGACATAGCTCAAGGAGAGGGTTGCAGGATTACCAGGCCGAGGGGCCTCGGTTCGCTGCCCGCCTTTGGCAGTATTCCCAGGTGGATGTGGTTGTGTAGATTTTATGTATCTGTATTTACATGAATGTATATATGTATTTATATCTATATTTTGAAATTTGATATTTTATTTTGTGTTATATTGATATTTCTGCTGTTTATTTACTTATTATTAAGTGGGTGCCATAACCTGTTCGGTTTCAGGTTCTGCCAGACTTCTATTGCGAGGTTAACCCCTTGTGTACTTCTGGTTACTACACCCTTCCCGGGTGAGCAGTTTAAGATACACTTGCTCAGTGTATTCCTCCCTTAAGCTTGACAGTTTCTTTTGTTTAGGCAGTGGTCGTAATCTTCCTTGGGAAGGTGCAGTCACCTGTTCGGTAGCAGGTTTGCCTGTGTTTCTGCGAGGAGACCCCTCATATACTGCTGGTTCCACACCCTGCTTGGGTGAGCAGTTGGAGGTACACTTGCTCAGTGTTTCCTCCCTTAAAGTCGGCAACTTTAGTAAATACCTTAACCGGTGTGTGCCATAACCTGTTGGTTTCAGGGTCTGCCTGAGTTCTAATGAGAGGTTACCCCTCGTGTACTGCTGAGTATCACGCCATACTCGGGCAAGCAGTTGGTGGTGCACTTTCTCAGTGTCTTCCTCCCTTCAGGTCTGCAGCTTTGTTTAGGTGCTGCATAAGGCAGATGTCGTTGTTTTTTCCTGTAAACATGCCGTAACCTGCTCGGTTTCAGGCTTTGCCTGGATTCTATTGCGAGGTACCCCCTCGTGTACTGCTGGTTGCCACGCCCTGCTGGGGTGTGCAGTTGAGGTGCACTTACTCAGTGTACTCTTTTGCTAAACATTATGTTTAAGTGTTGCCTGGAACACATTTGCGTTTTCAGAATTGTCAGTAGCCCGTATGGCTCAGTAAGTATCACCTTCTATAAGGGCCGGAAGTTCGGACCCTTGTGAGGGCGTAACCCCTCTTCTTTGGATACTTTATATGTTATTTATTTTATTTTATATATTTTATATTATCTATTAATTACATACTTTAAAGAAAAGAGTGTGTGGAGGTTGTTGTAAAGAAACCCATTTGGGGGGTTGTACCTTCCTCTCTAGCCACTGGTGTTGACCTTCGTCTTTTAGTTAAATTCTGTCGCCCTTTACCATAGTTAGTTTCAGGACAACTCAGTCCTTTCATTAGGTTTTGCTTTCCCCAATATCAATTGCTCCACACAATACCTGTGCTGATTACGCTGCAGTATTTTTTCCCAACATGAGGAAGAAAAGATGATGCGTTATGCCTCTATTGAGGTCTGCAGAGCTTGAGGCTCTCTTTAGTGGGGATGGGGTTTCCCTTGCTATTTATCCCTTTGGACATTCATTAGTCTATTGGACTATTGGTGGAGTCAGGGTCCTCGAGGGTAACTGTTCAGTTTGTTGCATGGAGTTGAGCAACCATGTTCTACTTGGAGGAAGTGTTTGGGAAACACTTGATGATATCAGATAAACGAGTTGCCAAATAATATCTTTATGACGCTTGCCCATGGTTTTCCTCCCAAAACTTGGCCTGTGGTTCAATTAACAGTCTAACAGTGTGTTGCACTTTCTCCTCTGCTCGAGGAGTTCAAGCAGGCTTCTGTACCCTCAAAAGCGTTGCTTAACCTCTTCGTTGTATATATAGACATATATATTTTTTACAGTGCACTGAATAGAGTGCTGGTTTTTCACATCCGTGCTGACCTTACTGATACAGGTTCCTAATTTTGGAAGAGTCTAAATCAGTCTTTTATCCTGATGAGATCGATAAGTGAACACCTCACGCCACACACCGTTCAAGTGATATGCACCACTCGTATACCTGAGGGTTCGTAGTATTGTATAAGTACTGTTTTGCTATGGACAATGTGCTTAATTTTTTCATTCCCCTGATTCCCTTAGTGGCCAGTCAGCCTCACAAGAATACAGAGACTCAGGCCTCAGGGTTGAAGGGACAGTGGTCCCAGATTTCTTTCACAACCTGCATTTACGAGGCATTGATAATTTTCCCTGAGTTCTTTTCCCCCTCATTCCCATGCTCGTCATCCCTGGTGGAGATTGTTTCATGATATACACCTCTTGGAGTATCTCCCGATGGTTTGCTGGTTTTTTCCTTGTACAAGAGTTCGGACTCGGGGCCAGTGCAGACTCGCACTGAGCATTTCCCTCCTGTCAGTTACTTTCCTTTGTGCTAATTCCTGGTATTTCAATAGGTTAAGCGGAGCCTATCCTCGGTCAGGGGATTGATTAGAGGTGCTAGAGTATATTTATTTCTCTTAAGGGTGTAAAAGTGGGGTTTAATGTGGTCCTCAGGGTAGCCTTCTTCTGGGGTGGAAGGTTTTTTTTTTTTCCTTGGTTAAGTGGGGGAGGGTTCTCCTCATTTGTGAAGGCTCAATATCCCTTGGGATAGAGGGGTCTGGGAGTGATACTAATCTCCCTTCCAAGTTATTATGACCCTCTATCACGGTGCGTTCCAACATCTCTACATTAACTATCAGAAGGTGTCTGCCACTACGATTCCCAGAGGGCTGGGATATTCTATTTCGTTAATGACTTGATTCTCCTAGTCACCTGCATGGCGGGTGGACCTTTGGGTTTTCACAAGAGTTTGTTTTTTCAATAGGGTGCCAGCCTGGGGTGCTGTGAGCTTCAAGGCTCTCCAAATTGACTGAAATAGAGGTTCAACCTCTTCTGGTGTGCAACTTCAGTTTAACTATTTAGTGATCACTTCTTTGCAGTTTAGAGTCTTGTTAAGACTTTGGAATTTTGGTGTCCTCCTTCAGTTAGTTTATGATCCTCTAGGGGATTTATCACCAGGGAGGAGGGAACAAGGTTCAAGCACCGGGCATATCTACAAGGGGGTTCAGATATCACTATAATGGTTGCGATTGGATGTAAGATACATTTTTCTCCTTGACAAGTTTGGCCTCTTAAGGATCAGGTTTTTTAAATATCTGCCTCTTGTCATGGTAGCAGAGTTCTTCTTCAAGTGTTCAGGAGGTCTGAAGGTCTTTTTTTCCTTGGTTAAGTGGGGGAGGGTTCTCCTCATTTGTGAAGGCTCAATATCCCTTGGGATAGAGGGGTCTGGGAGTGATACTAATCTCCCTTCCAAGTTATTTTGACCCTCTATCACGGTGCGTTCCAACATCTCTACATTAACTATCAGAAGGTGTCTGCCACTACGATTCCCAGAGGGCTGGGATATTCTATTTCGTTAATGACTTGATTCTCCTAGTCACCTGCATGGCGGGTGGACCTTTGGGTTTTCACAAGAGTTTGTTTTTTCAATAGGGTGCCAGCCTTTGGTGCTGTGAGCTTCAAGGCTCTCCAAATTGACTGAAATAGAGGTTCAACCTCTTCTGGTGTGCAACTTCAGTTTAACTATTTAGTGATCACTTCTTTGCAGTTTAGAGTCTTGTTAAGACTTTGGAATTTTGGTGTCCTCCTTCGGTTAGTTTATGATCCTCTAGGGGATTTATCACCAGGGAGGAGGGAACAAGGTTCAAGCACCGGGCATATCTACAAGGGGGTTCAGATATCACTATAATGGTTGCGATTGGATGTAAGATACATTTTTCTCCTTGACAAGTTTGGCCTCTTAAGGATAAGGTTTTTTAAATATCTGCCTCTTGTCATGGTAGCAGAGTTCTTCTTCAAGTGTTCAGGAGGTCTGAAGGTCTCTGTGTTGGCGGTTTGACAGGTTTAGTTTCTCAGGTAGGGCCCTCTCTTGCATTCTGCTTCTGTGTCCAGTCGACATCCCTCCTTAGTATACACATATGTCTGAAGACAATTGTGGGTTAGGTCTGTTGCTTTTAAGCTCCGCTCAGGATGAGTCGTCCTGTTCCAAATTTATAAAATGACTTTTTCTCCCATTTTATCTCTTTGAAGATTGTCTTTTCCTCTGGGTTCCCCAGTGTAGTTATGTGACATTCCTGTTTCTAATGCGCTATCTTCCTTTTATGCATGGGATGAAACCTACAAGACTTTCACCCCCATGGGGTAGCATTCTTTATTTCCAGGAGAGCTAGGTGCTTATTTTTCTTTGCTTTCTGGGGTCCCAAAGATGGTATGAATTAAGTGTTTTAAACGTTTCATTGGACAACAGAGGCGTTTATTTCAGATGAGTTTTGTCCTAACGTATTAGTATAGGAAAACTTGGTTCAAGGATTTTTCCCCTCTGTAACCAGTTGGTTTGGGCGGCCTGTAAGGAACGCTGGAATTGGCACAATTTCCTATTTTCTTGCAATAGATTTGCGATGCCTTATAAGACAGTTTTTCGGGCAACTTAGTCTTGGGCAATTCTCTTGCGGTCAGCTGATTGATTTAATGAATGCATTTTAAAGCAATAAAAATGTTTTTTCCTTTCCTATTATTTTATTATATTGTTTTATTATATTAGCCCTATTGTATGGATCATGTTGTACTAATGAGATGCAAGGCTTTGAACTTGCATAATATGAGCCTCCTGTCTTGTCATAGAATGGCTAATGCCCCACACTAACGTGAGATGGGGGTTTAGATTCTATTAAAGACAAGGAGGCGATTATTATAACACCCAACCGCCCTGGGTATGATATGATATGACAATTGTGACACGCACGTACACAGGTGGTTCAAGAGAGAACATTTTTTGGTTTGTTGTTTTTCCCAACCACCCACCCTTCTTGCTTGTTGTTCTTACAGCCACGAGTTGAGGTTCTGATCAGGAGTGTGGCTCACAGTTACAAGTTATGGAGTGCGTGGTACGAGAGCTTCGCTGGATTTGCCTTCATTGTTTATCATCTGATCTGTGCAGTGGACGTTGGTTCAAGACAGCTACAGAAAGAGGAATTGGGATTAGAGTAATGGACTTATATAAGGAAGGGTCCCAGCTCATTGGTCTCCTGCAGGGCATGATCTGTCCTCCATGATGGATTGGGGAGCTCCCCTACAGTGACATTGAACTCTATTTGGTTCTGTGCTTTACAACTTTTTTGTTTGTAAAAGTTTTTTCTTTGCTGCTGTGGTTTCAGAGTAAAGACTGTAATGCATAATAATCGCCTCCTTGTCTTTAATAGAATCTAAACCCCCATCTCACGTTAGTGTGGGGGATTAGCCATTCTGCCTGAAGAACAGCCGGTATTGATTTCAAGGTTCACGGCGAGAGTGCGTGGTTTCAGCTTTGCAGAACAGCTGAAACATGTGTTCCAGGTGCACGCCAAGAGTGCGAGTTTTCAGTTTTGCAGAACAGCTGAAAAATGTGTTCCGGGTGCATGCCGAGAGCGTGTGGTTTCAGTTTTGCAGAACAGCTGAAAAATGGGTTTCAGGTGCATGCCGAGAGCGACTGGTTTCAACTTAGCAGAATCGGCTGGAAAAAAAAAAGATTTCAAGGTGCACGCTGAGAGCGCGTGGACAGAAGGATGCATGCAAGAGAGAGATGAATCCCACCGATAGGCCACAGTCTATACTAACGGCATACTCTCCCCCACATTATTGCTGGGGTAAGGCACTAGGCAAGGATGCCCGCTATCACCTTTATTATTTGCTTTAATCATAGAACCGTTAGCGGACCTTATGCGTGCCTGCTTCAAGCACAAGGGCCTTCAGATGAAGGGCCAGTCTGAACTTATAACGCTTCATGCAGATGACATCATGCTATATGTAATGGACCCTGAGCATCATTTGCAGAGAATACTGACAGCGGTATGCGAGTTCGGTAGACACTCAGGCCTGCACTTAAACAGTAGTAAGTCTGAAATGTTCCCACTGGACGTAAAATACCCAAGAACCAAGGAATACCTTTGGCTTACGCTGGTCACCCCTGAATATTCGATGTGTAGGCATTGAAATAGCACGCTCCCCTACCCTGATTAAATTCCTTAACTATGACAATCTGTTGACAAAAATTGCTGTAAAACTAGAAAGGTGGAAACACGTCCCTATATCACTAGCAGGGCGGCTTGCACTAGTGGAAATGTCTATTCTACCTAAATTCCTATATCGATTCTGCAATATACCATTGTGACCAGGCAGATCATTTTTTTATGACATTGCTAGGTTGTGCTCCTCCTTCGTTTGGAACGGACAAGTCTGCGTGCAATGGTAACGACTCACACAACCGTATGAGGCCGGGGGTCTCTCGGCCCCCGACATTGAATTACATTATTTGACAGCACATTTTGCAATGTACTGGGTGGAACAGGATCCAGGACCACTGCACCCAAGACTGGAGAGGCATAGCGCACTACCTGGCCCGATGGTGTATCTGATCGCAGGCATTGGGTATCAAAAAACACACCCACTTGACCCAGAGGGGGCAGCACTATATAATAAAGCCATGCCTCTAATTGGACCTGACTGCCTTGAAACCCATGCGGGATAAGCTGCTGGCAACTCACTGGAGGGAGGCTGGGATCAGGACACTGGGTGACATGTTTCAAGAAGGCACTTTTATTGCATGGCACGATCGAGGTGCATATAGGAGACACGCCACTTCAACGGTTTCATTACAATCAGATTCACTCAGTGATGGCTAAGGTGTGGCCGGCATTCCCTTTAGAACCCGTGTCTGACCCATGCCTTAATTACATACTGTGACAGAATGGGGGGAAGAAATCGATATCATGGTTATACAAAGCCGCACAAACATCTCAAACACTGCAGACTGTTGATGTTAGGTGTAAACGGGAAAGATATCATGGCACTACTTTCACAGATATACATTGGACACAGATATGCAGATTGATGAAACAAGTATCTATGAACTACAGGTATAGATTAATACAATTCAGAATACTCAACAGAACACATTATACTCCTGCTGGTTTCAAGAAACTGTTCCCCACCTCAGAGGGAAAATGCCTGGGATGTGGGAACGAGGATGCAGATGTACTTCATATGTTGTGGGATTGCTCAGCTCTAACATTATATTGAGAAAATGTGTGTCAAACGCTGAATGATATAATTGGTCAACAGCTAGGGTGGTCATCCTCAGTATGCATACTGGGTTATACTGGAAATTTAAACCCGACCAGATGTAAGTTTGTTAACATGCGATGGACATGAAGAGGTGCCTACACTGGAAAACTGGATGTTTTGACATGATATGGTCTAATGACATTGAAAACGTTTATATAAGTCTCCAAGAATCCTCTTGCCGGCACAGCGATATATGGGAGAACTTTCGACTGTTTCTTACCTGCAAGAGTGCTGGCGACAGCAGTGAGTTAAAGTTCGAATACATACAGAGCTGCAGTGTGAAATATCAAACCCATGTAATAAATATGATTACTATTGTTGTTGAAATGTATTGTAATCATGCGCAATAATTAAATGTTTCAAAAAAACTCAATAGTTTAGTAAACCATGAGGGTTTTTCTTCATAGGAAAAATTGCAAACTAAATCGCTTTGAGTGACACCCAATCTCAGCTGATTAAATGATTTGCCCAGACTCACGCATTTCGCTAAAATGGTGAAATCAGTATTTGGACCTGCGCTGTGATTTAAGCACTTGACTATATATCTTCCCAGTGATAGGTCACAGAATTCATTTTTCTATCAATGCCTTGAAAAGTACACAAATCACATAAGAAACCAACCTGACATTATATACATTGTTATAGAAATAGGTCAAGCAAAAAGACATACATTGCTTTATATTCGCCTCCCTGAATGCACAATTGCAGTAGCAGCCTGCAAAGGAATGTGGACCTAAATACAATATCAATTGGTTTTATAAACAGGTAATCACAGTGAAAGGGAATTCAATATAAGGTAATCTTCTTGAGCCATTATTTTACATAGCATGCAGCGTTATACTCCCCTTCCATTTATTATCACCCACCAATTGCACCTTCTGAGGGACAACAGCCCTTTGCCAGGCACACCTGTGTCTGGATCATCAACCTCTAATTGGTTTATTGAAATGAGGTTGACAAAAAGCTGAACCTGGGGATCCTGGGGGAGCAGTGGGAAAGGCGCTGTGCTTCCCTGCGCTTTTAACTATCACATGAAAAGTGTGAGCTGGGAAGACTTTGGACAGCTTATCCTGTGTCAGAAGAGAAAAGGCAGGCCTTATTCCTGTCCCGAGCTGGCTGTGTGTGAGACACGGGACACTGCCAGTGAAATTGGGACAGTCCCGCAAAAAGCAGGATGGTTGGTCACCCTACAGACACACCCAGCCCTGTTCCCCGACCTTGGGTTTCATTTGGGCTTCTTTAGCTGCCAACTTGGTATAAGGTGAACACAGAGAACTCGCACAAAGGGGATTTTCACCAACCATGTAGATCGTTTTGGCCCATTTCAATACAACCTTATCTAAGTGGCTGCATTTTAATTGTTTCCCTGTTCATTTATCTATTGCAGCTGTGACTGCGTATAGGTAGGCACCTAGGGAAAGCACCTGCTCACCTCGCATCACAAATATGCTCCCCTTTTAGTCCTTCCCCTCCTGCTTCCTTTTTCTCCCATACAACATTCTTTTTACACCCCTCTATTTTCCTTACCATCAATCTCCTCTCTACTATCCTACTCTTTCCTGCTGTCTGAACACCACGTCATCCCCTGTTCTTGCCTCATTCCCTTAATCCTCCTGCCTTTTTCTTTCTCAATTTCTGCCAAAAGTTCTTTGTTATAAAGATCCTGCTCTCTTCCTCATTTTGCTGCTATTCGCATACTCACCTGCCTTCCTTCACTCAATTTTCCCCTCCCTCGTTTACCCGCGTCACACCAGTTGGCTTTACATTGCTGCCCCTCCAGTCACCATTTCTTACTCACTTGCCTCCCTTCTCTCCCTTTCTCCTGCCACCCCTCACTCTTCACTTCTCCCTGACTCTTTAGAACTCTATTATTCCCCATTCTCCTTGCACTCCTCAACCTCCTGCTCTCTATTTCCCCTCCCTTTAATCCACTCTACCCTGCATTTCCCCCACTCTTGTGCCTCATTAACTATTGCCCCATTCTCCTGCCCTCGTTCATTCTCTGTACCCATTCCCCCTTTTACCCTCACCTGGCTCTGTTCAATCACCTTACCTCCTGCCTTGCCTCATACGCAATCTGTCCCTCACACTTCTGCCCTCCTTCATTCTCCACTCTCCCATCAGTGTTCATGTTACCTGCTTCTTCTCTGCTTTTCGCCCTCACTAGCCTGGCCTTATTCCCTCTCAATATCCATTCACTGCCCTGCAGCAGGGCTCTGTGGAGCTGGAGGAGATATGTAGGTGGTGGGTTAGCGTTAAGGGGTCTTACAAGTGCTATAAGCAGCACCCACAAACAAAGGTAACCCTGGTATGTTTTGAGATTAAAAGGTTAACTCCTTTAAGTCTGTGATGTGCAATGACATTTCCAGTGTGTGGGGTAAGATCTCTGGGGACAAAATGGTTCTGCATGAAGCTGGAACTACCCCGTAATATCACCTCTTGTAATGTCCCTTCCCATTGCCCATGTTCTTGCCCATTACCTTGAACCATATAATTTCCAACATTAGCTGCAGGCGTGATCATTCAATATTACCACCATTGACAGAGGAAACTGGTGATGAGGCACAGCTGTCTCGAGCTAGAGTCAGACCCCCACACACAGAAAACTGTAAAAAACACAACTTCAAAAAAATAAGCAATTGTCCCTAAAGTTCATCATTGTGCAACTCCACCCACTCTAGGCTCTGCCTCCATGAACTGCCCACCTGGGGCCCCCTCTCATTGTTGCCCACAGGGTCCTTTGCCTGAAATCTGCCACTGCTTTTCTCACTCATGGTTTATTCTCCTGCCAGGATATCACTTTACCTCCTTTTCGTACTTCTGGTTTACTCTCCTGCCAGTATATAACTTTACTTCTTTTTGTCTTCTTCTGTGGAGTGTGAATTCCTGACTCACTGTCTCCTCGTTCACTAACCTCACATGGCTTTTCCTTTCTCCATTCACTCTTTCTTTTATCCATGTGACAATGTTTTTCCAATATTGGGTTACTGACCCTCTTGACATAGTTTGTTTCTGTTTTAATTCCTCTTTTCAAGTGTTGGGTCTCCGACCCTCTCTCAACACTATTCACAATTGCATAACATTTTCCTCTCAATCATTGGGTCTCCGACCTACCTTTAACACTGTTCGCATATGTATAAAATCTTTGTCTCAAGCATTGGGTCTCTAACCCACCTTTAACACTGTCCACATATGTATTAAACCTTTCTTTGAAATACCGGGTCACCACCCGTTTCTTAACAATGTGCTCATCCTTGTCAGTTTCCTTAATATGTTCAATTGGGCTCTCCCACATTATCACTGCGATGCAGCATTGGCCTTCCTGCCCCCCGGTAACCCATCCAATCTCCCTGGGCTTACAGGGCGACTTTGGCACATCTTGTGTCTTCTGCTTCTCTCCCGGTCCGCTTACTAGGCGTGTGTCCCATCAATGTTTGTTACAATGTATTCAGACAGGAGTATGTTTTCTGGTTGTTGTTATGTTCATTCACAGTGATGCTTTTTAAATCATTCAATGTGCTGCCTAAACTGTACTTAGCTCAAACGTTCTTACATTAGAGATCACTGTATTACGGTCTACCCTAGCCTACCCCCCCTGGCTGTCTGTGATGTCTGGTGTGCCCCCACCTCCCCTGGCTGCCTATGCAGCTGTGCCACTGTCTGACTTTCGCATCTGTGTATTATGCCTCCCTACTACATGCGGTAGGCACCATGCATTTTCCTATTGCTGGACTTAGCAACTGTAACCGTTTGTGAGGATGTATCCACCCTCTCTCAGGAGGGCCGACTTTCCCCTTACAGGTACACGGACCTTTCAATTTATAACCTCGTGCGATGCCGCCGCAGCCGCCTTTACAACTTAAAGGCTGGCTCTCCCATCACAAATATTCTTGTGATGTAACTTAGAAAGTATTCTGTAACTAAGAAAGTATTCTTGTGATGTAACTAAGGAAGTATTCTTGTGATGGAACTAAGAAACTATTCTTGTCACAGTGCAACGATGGCCGAGGGCTGCTGTGCGCTTTATAAATTAAAAAATAAATAAAAAATAAAATCAGCCGGTCAGCTACTGCGTTGCTTTTCTTTGCCCCAGGTGTCTCCAGCTGCCCACAGTCATCAAGCCGTGAGCTTCTTTCGGCTCGGTCTCCCTGCACACCCTTCATGTCAGCCTCTGTGCTGCTTCTTAGAATCTTTGTCTCTGGTGTCCTGACCGGCATCAGAACAAGTAGCAAACAGCTTCTGCCTCTCTCTTGGCTTGCTCAGCTCTTTTCCTTCCATGTTCCAACCAGCTCTGGGTGGCTCGAGACTCTCGCTGGATTCAGGTGCATCTCTTTTGAATCTCCCGGCAATCATTAATCTTCTCCAAACACTAGAACCTGGCGTTAGCTTCTAGTGATCTTCCTTACTCCATAACACTTCCTCGTCTCAGTACGGTTGAGTAGAGATAAATGCAAATAAGGTTGGTAATTGGTTATAATTGGAAATTCTATGTTTGAATTACAATATACTATACAAGAATGTTGAAAAGGCAAATGGGTGTCAGTGAATACAGGTGAAGGGTTATTCTGATATAATGTTTTTATTCTGTCCCACTGGAGTTTATTCTCCCCTACATGGTCCTCCCACAGATAGTCACCCCTAGGGTCAGAGTCAGGTAGCTTCTGCCTTTCCCTGGCCATGTAAGGGAAGCTTTCCTCCAGAGAATCAGTGACGATATTGCTAGATTCGTCACACCACCCATTGACCGCCCCGGTCCGTGCTAGTCCCACACAACCTGCCCCACCATGCTCAAAACACATCCTCCTGGGATCTGTTTGAGATAGCTCTATCAAGCAGTAACATCCAATGTTGTTCTGTGAAGGGCATACCAGTGTTATTTCAAAGCAGTGTTCTGAGAGTAAATGGCTTAACTGCAGCTGTAAATTGGCCACCGCTGTAATAATAATGAATCTATGTGCTTGCACTGAAGCACTCCTCCCAGAATATCCCACCCATTGAATCCAAAACCATCAAACCATGCCGACCGAACTTCTTTACCCTGTGTCTTCTTCCTACCCCCACCTGATGTCTACCATCTACTGCTTTTGTGATGTTTCCCTTCAGCCACCTCGGGGTGTCATCGTCCCACCATCTCCTGATGTCTCCCTCCAATCACCTCATGATGCCACCCTCCTACCAACTCCTAGGATCTCTCTCATACCAACTCCTGATATCTTCCTCCTACCACCCCATGAGGTCTCTTCTCCCCCTCTTAACGCCAGTCTCTTCTACTATATCCTTAGTTTCTCCAAACTCCATTCACAGACGACTTTCTGAACTGCCAGCTCACACCAAACTCCTACCGTAATGTCCTCCTAACACCCACACCTCCCCTTCCTGGTATGCCTGCAAGGAATTCGACCATCCGCACGGTTGGTGTGTGCACCCTTTGGTTTTAAATTTTTTTAAATGATATTGAATGATGGTAAATCAACCTCCGGAATATGTGTGGGGCTAATCCGTGCACATTTTCCCATACTCACCGCACGATATACACATAGATCCATGTACTCTGGGTGGACACAGCCTACAGGCGCAGTCCCCCATTGTTATATTTAATTGGGTCATGACAGCCAGGAGTATACCATGTCATCTCAGATGGGTGAGGGCCAAACCTTCCCCCTGCCATGGTCAGGCTAATTAACTAACAAAGGCCCCATGGATCCGCCCTGTCATTTTGTTAAGCCCTACAGCTGGTGGCAGCATCTACATACTAATCAGAGTTTAATTAAAACAGGCCCACATGGGGCCTGGCTGCAGAGGCTAACAAAGGAGACGGGAAACCCCAACACCCTTTCATATGCACTGTGTCAACCTGATGCCAGCTCCCGCCCTCAGTATCGATTGACAGTGAAATGTCATGTCTGGGACTATGTGTTAACAGTAGTCATCCCAGCATGGAGAACCCGTTCAGAAGGTACGAGTATGTGAATTGACAGCGCCAGAAAGTCTCATCTTGCCACACCTTCAAGGGAGACCTGCCGCTTTATTCAGGAACCACAAAGAGCTCCATTAACCAGAGGGACCATTTGATCCACAACAAACAGAAAGATGTGTGGGACTTAGTATTACATGTTTTCACGCCTTTACCTTTTTGTTGCACAGCACTCTTGTTATGACCTCACACATACAGGAGATTGTTGGTAGGGACCTCAGGATTGGTTCATTAAGGTAGACTTAGCCTACAGCAATCACTGTGGCCCACTTGGAACAGTGCCAAAACTCTTCCAGCTCAGGAAGGAACTCAAGACCATACTCTTTAGTCAATAACTAGGTTGCACCTAGGCTGCTTGCTTTACATCCCACCCCCATTGCCGCAACATCTCAACAATATGTGCAAAGCTCCTTTGCTTCCTAGCAAGGGCAGTTATATAAAACCAAATACAAATGCAAATTCAATGCACACAAGTAAAAGGAAGGGTGTTGTGAAAAGTCCCATCATAATACATTTTCTATACATAATATAAGGCTTTTGAACAAGTGCCAGATGAATAATGTACTCTTCTGCAGAGCAGCAAGAAAAGAGGAAGTTTGAGGGTGAGAGATAGAGTGATACTGTTAGGATCTCTGTGATTGATGGAGGCAACATAGATGCATTATGGGAGATAAAGTTCGATTTTGCAAAAATATAAAACTAACAACACGAGGAAAAGAGACTGCATAATACTCGCCTCCACGCTTTCCTATAAAATGCATTGATGTATACACAGGTATTTTTTATTAGCGCATATATATCAATCTCAGATGACATAGGCACCTTTTATGCCCGGTTACCTTTCAGAATGTTTATGAATGAGGGCTTCATTATTAAAGTATGTAAATCTAACGACATTGCGCACAAGTCCAGGCAGTATGGAAGCCAGCATAGCGCTTAGTGTGCGAGGATAAGGTCAACTTCCGCATCTGAGAAGCAGAAGCTGCGGGGATTAAACACGTTGTCAGAACATGTTCCTTTCATGTGTGTAGTCAAGCACCGCAGTCAGGGCCATTTAATGAGGATTTCAAGCGCGGGGCAGTTAGGTTTCAACTGCAGGGTCGCGAGCCATCCTTCCCCAGTCCTAAGCTGAGTCGTGATGCCCTGCTCGGCTGCGTGTGCAAGAAAGTGTTAAGAATTTCATTTAACACCACCGCCACTTCCTCAATCATTGAGGCATGCGTCCCCTGATCATTGGGATGTGCTGCTTAATTTAGCAATTTCTACAAATGTTATGTGCGTAGAATCGAGATGCGCTTTACCATGTCATAGATCAAATGTGACAAACTCTAACACAATTTTGTTTACTGGAGGAAATGGTTTTGCCTGTAAGAATGCCACTGAGTATTACATAAACAAGAGAACGTTTCTGTAGTACGTCAGAGAAGGCAAACCATGCTTGTTGCTGAAATTAATTCATAAATCAGGAACTCTTTTATTAAAAATAGAAAAAAGTCAGGCACTGGTCAGTTTGTTGCTCAACGATTGCTCATCTGAATGGCCAGGGAATCATCCAGAAACGATATTTTCTTTTCTTTATATATAATACTTAAACCAAGCGTTATTCCGATCCGGGCAAGGGTGCTCAGCCAATTGGGTGGTTGGTAATGCAGGCTGAACTGCCAGTGTTTATCCGCATTACACCAGTAACCCACGCCCTTTCCCGGTATACCGCCATGTTTTTATCAGCACACCTGACCCCAGTCCCTATCCGAACCCATCCCTAATCTCCTGATCCCCCAGCTCATCACAAACCCCCCTGCCCCTCTTACTTACCAGCGGACCCGGGTCTCATCCTCCAGCAGCCACACCAGGCCTGCAATAGAATTAGAAAAAGGACTTGTTCCCTTTTCTTTTTACCATGGCCATGGTTATCTTTTTTTTTTTTTTAAGGGAGATCTGGCTTGTGTAATATTTCCGGACCCCTTCTCCTGGCCAAAAAAACATTGACACAATTTGCAAGGTGCGAATATGTGTCACCCCTCCTTATCCAGGGGTGTACTGGGTAAGTAAAAGCCTAGAGTCCTCACCAGGGCCTTTGCTTTCCACCTCCCTGCAAAGGTTCAGGCTGGCGGACCGTTACCGGCCCTGTCTGCTCCTCGAAGCTAAGGTGATTGCTATAATGTAGGACCCAAACAATAAGTTATGCATCTTCAAACTGCCATTTTGGCCACTCCACCCCCCCCTCCCACCTCTTTCGCATTTGGCCCCACATGCTGACTCCCTACTGGTGGTCTACTTTGCAGCTGACTAGAATTTCCAACCAATACAACTGACCTGGACTCAACGGTAGTTATTTCAGAGATTTCAGAGATTGCCTTGGCCCTGCCAAACTTCGAACCTTCAAACTTCAATGTTAACATTGCACTCAGATTGTCTGTGATCAAGAGCTTCTTGAAATAAACTTGTCCATGATGGGGCTAGAATGGATATGAAAGAACTCTTAACACAATGGTCAAAGGTGTGGCCACACCATCGATAAAAGCCTCTTCATGGTAGGCAAAGCGCTGGTCGTGGTAATCAAAAACGATGACGCTAACTTTGTAATTCAGGACAATTTCAAAATATCTGCTTAGACAAGGCACAGAATTTCCACAATTGAGGGCACCTGTAAAGTCCCTTCCTTCAACAATCAGGGATGTTCCTCACTCTATTCTGAATTCCAGGGAGTGCGGTGGGAGAGAACATTTCCGAGATCCATCAAGTAAATGGTAGTGACCTAGGATCATAGCCTCAGTTTGGGATGTGTTTCACTGACGTCCATTCAGAGCCATTCAGGACCCGATATCCTTTGAGCAGTCTAAGAACATTTCAAAATCTTCCTAAGATTGGCCTGGGTCTCATCAGTATATGAATGATACGTAAGGATGTATTTAATAAAAGTTATTTAGCAGAGGACAAATATAAACATTGAGTAGAAGGGAAGAAGGTGGGGATCCCTGTGGTACTCCACAATTGATATCGACAGGGGTAGAGAGGAAAGGTCCCAATTCACCCTCTGAACACACTTTTTGAAAAAAGACTGTAACCAGATGGCAGGCGCTTGAGCTATCCGTCCTGCAGACGTCAGATGGGACATACAAATATCACAATTAACAGCATCCAATGCAGCTGAGTGGTCAACAGCATCCAATGCAGCTGAGTGGTCAAGCTTCACCAGAAGAGAGAGGACGAAAGAGACGCCTCTAGTTTGCATTCAATAGGATACCATCCAAAACAGAAATAAAGATTTTATTACAGGCCTACGCTGTAACCCAGAATGAAAAATGTCTAGTATTCCTTGATTTTTCAAAGATTTTTGACACTCGTAACAAATGTGTGATAAGTCTAGAGTTTCTTGTAATGGAAGGATTCAAGGATATTTTTAAGCAACAGGATAATCAATTAAGACGAATATGATGAATGGAAAGAGGGTTGAAGTAAAACCAAGCAGTGCCAGTAGCAAGTCTTCTATACTGAGTGTTCTTATGTTAGTACAATTGCTCTAAATATCTCTATGGATAGCTTCAGTCTTAGAACTTAAGAAACTATTGAGGGTCTTGCATATCTGGAGAACAGGAATTGTGCTGCCTTGGGAGCAACTAATTTGAATGTGATGTTGAAGGTGTTGTCAACCTATTTGTTTTCATCGCAATGTGTTCATACAAGGTTGGATAAGAGGCATCTATCGGATCCTTGCTCTGGCTGATGTCTCTATTGAAACTCTTGTCTCTAATCCTGATAAAGCCAAGTGGAAAATATATCAAACGGACTGAATTGAGACAAGAAACATGTGCATGAAATATAAATATTTTGCTAGCAATCCATTTGGAGACAAAAAAAAAAATCACATTTTGGAACCTTATCTTTGTAAATCACCATCTCCAAGGATTCGCTCATCTATTCAAGAGATTTGCTAGCCACACTAAAGGTATTCTCTATGGACCAGAACTTCTGCCGCTATTGTAAAGATCAATTGTGTAAAGAGATTTTGGAGCATCTGATCTCGATTTGTCCTGCTCTCATCTTGTTGCGATTGAAGTACTTTGAAAAACACTGCTCCTACCTTGGTCATATACGAAGAGAGAAGGTGGGCAGTTATTTTATGTACTTCATCCACTGCTATTCATATTGCAACGGTCACATTTTTTAAATCCACTAATGCTGCATTCTTGAAATTCGTTAGACAACTTTGACAGATAAATTGGGTCAATTATGCCTTAATCTACGAATTTAGGAACAGTTCTACCCACCACTTCTTGAATAATAAACAGTTATGAATAGCGATATGTACAGATAAGCTGACACAGTCGGAACGAGTAATAATATATAACTATCTTTCATGATGCCATGGATTTGTGTTTCCAAGGTGATCACATTTTAATCTCTTTATTTGTCATGTATGCAATTGAAATTGCTTGATTTGAATATGTGAAATTTTATGTTATATTTGTTTTTTGTTTTTGTTTTGATAGATTTATTTTAGTTTGAATCTGATTATTATTATGAATGTATAATATTATCCTATGTGAAAAATATTGAAAAGTTGATTAATTTCAGCAGAATCAATAAAAAAAAAAGAATGTACCCTATATGCTTGTAATGTTTATACGTCTTCATTTGAAGGTCTGTGTTTCAGCATAGGCAGTTAGAATGATTTAGCCTGGGTGGTGCAAGTCAATGGGCTCATCAATATCTCCTGCTTTACTTACTACTCTAAGCTCCTATCCTTCACTGTAGCCTGAACTGTTCTACCTGAAGACTTAAATAAAGGAATCTAAACTCCCTCCTTGCTGCCTCAACAAGTGGACTTTTTATCATCCTCCTTGCGGTGGGACCTTCTGTCTAGCGGGCATGTTGCTTTCCCATGCTAGCCTTGAGGGCTCCACATTTTGAGGGCTGCTACAACCTGAATGATTATAGAAGGGTGGAGTAGGGGCAGTGACGGCTTACTAGAATGTAACTGGAAGGCTTACATCTCCTTCTTACTTGACTTTTGTATATGCAGTACATGCTAGCCAATGTTCCCACGGTTCTAAGTGGAAGCGTGGTGATATCACTACCAGTGATGTAACTTCCCTATATCTGGGCACCCCCTGGGAAATTCACATGTGAACTCCCCTGGAATCAAGTGTGTTCTAGCTTTACTCATAGATCGGCTGTCATAGCGGCAGTAACGGAGAGTGCAGTGTCAGAGTGGGGCGGAGAAACATGCATCCCTTTGGAGTACAGCATGCAGTGAGTGGAGCAGAAACATGTGTGCTCTAAGAAATTGTGGTAGCCGAATGCAGAGCTGCCTGCATGTCAGGGAGGTCACTTGAACACGCGCACACGGCTTTACAGATAAAGGAGAGGCTTGAGGAGTGGTGGAAATGAAGGATGCCATAGGGGTCCCTTGTGAGGCCCATATGTGGAGGTCTGCATGATGGCTGTGATGGTGGACGGGGGGCACCTAGGCTACAATTGCAGGGTTGGGGGTATGAACCCTTCAAATGAGGGAGAGGGGCTCACTTGAGAGACTGCGGGGGAGGGGAAGGCTTACTGTGTGGGGAATCTAGCTTCTTTACATATTCTAATGAGACAATTCTGGTGCAGCTTCAATATTACAAGCTGTTAACTCTCTCCTTCATGTCTGAAACTACACACTTAAGAACTGTTGTGAGAATAAGCTATCTCCTGTCCCCATATAGGACTGCTGTGAGAATTAGCTGTCTCCTGTCCACCCTACCCTTCCAATCACTTCCCTGACATGCAAGTACCAACTCCCGTCATGATTTAAATTGTCTAGAAATGTATGCATACGAATGCAACTGCTAACAATGAAATACTTTACCTTAGAAACTGTCAAGTCTTTGTTAATTATGCAGCAGCAGTCACTGTTTATTGTCGCATCCTGTCTTGTCCTGCCACAGCGCTGTTGGTCAACCAAGCCAAATCAACGCAAAGTTTCAGGGCTGGGGGGCTAAAGTCCAAGCTGCCCAGTGGTCATTGCTCCACTGCAGATGGACCTCCTAGAAGGCCTACCCTGTGACTAATATAATGCAGCAGTAGGAACAGCACATGAACGTTGAAAATTTGAGGTACTCAGGAAGAGAGGGGGGTGGGTGGGACCATGTGTCGCTAAAGGGCGTGGCTGATATCTAGCATCATGAATTGGCACCAATAACAGATTACAACAATCCAACTGCTTGAAATGGAACCATTGCCACATTGCCACAACATCACTAACAGAGGAAAATGACTTGCTCCCCCTGCCACCAGCCTATTCCCTGTGAATACTAACCCTGAATAGAAGCCATAACACACAGGACCAAAAACAACTTTCCTGTCTGGATTATCGCCCAAATGACTGCACCCTCTGATGACTTGAGTACTGGAGAGTCAGGTGTAGAATACAGTGACCATCTTGCTCCTGGTGGTGGTGGGGGGTTTATCCAGTCGTCGAAGTGGGCGGGAGCGGTTAGGAGCAGTGCTCCTCTACTTTTTAAAATTATATCAATTCCTGAAGGATTTCCCTCTCCCTGACTTATCTGAGACTTTTTTGAGAAGGAGATGCCATGCGACCTGGGTTACTGTCACTGTTGACTTTCGGAGATATGATTGGCTCCTCCCCCTCCTGACAGCAGGGTCTACACTGGTTTTGTCTCTTGATGATGCCATGGATGTTTGGTATTCATTGTCGTTTCAGATTTCTTTTCTGTTCTTTTATGCTAGTTTTACTTGTTTAATATTACATATCTTGTTCAAGGTGCCGCTTAGGTCGAAACATATCCTCTAATAACTGGTAAACACACATTAAATAACCCTAGAAAATGAGTGAAATATATTAGGGAAAGATGATATGATATGATATGACGTGATATGATATGGCATTTAAAACGCGCCTAGATGCAAGTGCTTCATGGCGCAATACCCAGGTTTCTCTTTAAAAAATCTGGTGAAAAAATATTGTTAAATGGACCTTATGGGTATTTTTACCTTAAAAAAACATTGGCATTCAGTGAAAAAGCTTTGTTAAAGGCATGTTATGATTGCAATGCAATTGCCGGTACCTAAAACAGCTATAACTCTCCCATCGCCATTGTGTACCCCCTGCCTGACGTTAGAAGGATATTGCAAGTCACTGAGGAATGAAACGGAAGGCCGAGTGCCTTTATATTTTCACGGAACCCCAACATAACTTGCAATATCTTTTTTATGTATGGTAAGGGGTATTTTATTCCTTATAATACATGGCCACACACTGTAATTCCCTTAAATACCTTCTCTCGTGCATAATATGACGTAAACCATTTGCTGATCCATATAATCAATAGAGAATCTGTTTGGATGTAAACAAAAAAAGAAAAAAGAAAAAAGAAAAAAGCAAAAATGCAGCTCCTAATGTTTAGCACAAAAAATAGTTCAAGCAGTTTAATCAAATGTGTTTTTTGTACTTTAAAATCAGTAATAACATGCAGATTCTTGCTCACGTGTTAAACTCCAGCAGTGCACAAATTTAACGTTCGATCATAAACAGTTCCCTGTCAATTAATGTCTCTAAAGTGACACAGAAAACTGTTCTGCAAGTAAGGAATTTGAAAAGCTTTTCATGGATTTAATTAAGTGATGCAGAGACAGCTGAAATTCTCTCTGCTGGCTCAACCAGGAGGCATTGCGGCATCACAACTAAAGCGCAATAACTTGTGATGCCATTTTCTTATTACAGGTCATTTGTGATGTCACAACTGGATGTACGTTATAAAAACATAAATAAAAAGATCGAACTACAAAATCACGGACACCACTAGTCCGCATTTTGTAATTCCAAATTTTGGGGGTTTTTTGTGCTCCCTGCAACACATGTATTGTATGCGGGGACACACCCGCAAACACCCCAGATCATAATACCAAACTAGGGGAGTGGGGGACAACCCTGCAACCCCTGCTCCCCTAGTTCGGTATTTTGGTAGTATTTTACACTAGACCAAATGCACACTATTTGTGCATTCAGTCTTTCATATACGATATTTTCATCCACCCCCTTCACAACTAGCCTGTAATAAGAGAATTACTTCCAGGCTTTTATACAGATATTGCAGGCTGCCATGTATTATAAAACAACTAAGCATCAGTCGGCCCCATGCACTGCCATTGATGCTTATGCCAACACAAATCACATGCACTCAGCCACACTTCATACAGTGCATGAGCAACAAAAACAGCTAGAAAAACGAATGGTACCTCACACATCTTAAGGGCAACCTTCAAATGCATTTGTGGCCAAATACAAAACAAAGCTTGAATAAACTGTAAAGATTGTTTTTAAGATCTGATTTACCATGGGAATGAATACAAGAGACATCACCAGCTGCTGAGTTACGGTTCTTTTTTTAACAATATCTTGTCAGTTTGTGGGATTTGGTTATTTTGTGCTCCAATCATAATGTCCATTTAGCACAGTTTTTTCAATACATATGTATATACGTTTTTTATATATGTGATATATATATATATATATATTTATCATTGGGCAAAGTTAGTCACCCTATAGTTAAGGAGAAACCTATCATCCATGGCAACTGCGTAAAATTCAGTGACTAATGACTTTTGAGTTAGGACAGACCAGCACGACCTTTGACATTTGTAATTTGAAACCGGGCCCTGCAGAACTTGAAGGAAATTCTTTGATGGTTTGGTGTAAATCCATCCAGTAGCTTGTTTTTAATTTTACATAGAGCGGGGTGTGCTTGTATGCAAAATGTTAGTTATATCGCAGATGATGCAATGCTGGGTCCAAGGTTTATCAGTTCTGAAAATCTGCCATTATGGAAATTTCTATTTGAATTTAGAATCGTTTTGGGAACCTGCCCTAAAATAATATAAAGGCTGTAATGTGCATAGCTTTGAGGCTAGGGAGCTTGTGTTCAGGCTAAGAACGAATAATTTGTGAAGGTTTGGGGTTTGGGGATTGTGTCTTTGTTTCAAAGTTTTTTCTGAGATCTCGCTACATTTTTGAGTGGCAAATAAAATTGTAAATACTTCAAACCTATAATATATTGAGATGTTGAAATCACTGTGATTGCTACTTAGGGGGAGAGGAGTATTTTTAGTTTATTTAGGAAGCATTTCGTTTTTTAATGTTAATGAAATACAGGAATTGCTTCCTAAATGAACTTAAAATGTGTGGTAGGAGGTATTAGGAGGCTACTAGTCTTTTTGGGGTGTTAATTTTGCTAAAAAAGCTTTTATTTAATGAATTACATTGACAAAACGTGTGCAATGAAAGACCATGGGAAGCCAATGCTTATTTAATATATACTTTGTTTTCATTGAGCAAGTTTTTCACGTGACTTAACAGTGAAAATATTGGTTCACTACTGACATCACAGAGAAGATATCTTCATTGTCTTACATCTCTCTTCTTTGTCACAGTGCTTAGTTAGAAATCCTGCCTGAACCCCTAAATATCTCTTCCTGTCCCAGTTCGGAATAGTAATCTTACCTATATACAATGGAAATCTTACGTTTACCCCCACATCCCGCTTCATCATCACAGCAGCCCACTACCACCACCTCACTCTTCTTTGACACAGTCCCCCACTACCACTGCATAACTCTTCATCATCAAAATATCCCACTACCACCACATCACTCTTCCTCATCACAGTCCCGCACTACCACCACGTCACTCTTCCTTGTCACAGTACCCCACTACCAACTGCGACAATTCATCAGATGTCGTCACTTCTCCCCGAGGGGGAGCCCCTTTCCATGATGCCTGGGATGTGAGGCCACTAACTGATAGTCCCTCTCGGGGTGGTACAATGCGGGAGAATCTCATGGAGAGCGACTCCGCCCCCAGAGGAAAAGGACAAACACCTGAGTAGAATTAGGCACAGTATCCCGAACCTAACCTTCCAAAACCCTTTATCATCTTTTAGCCAACCTCCACTTGCTAGCACTTCTGGTACTGTGACGAAGAAGAATACCTGGAAGACAGGTACTGGCACAAAGAGGATGCACAGATGCAGGAAGAGCACTTCAGTGAACTCAGAGAAGCGTTTTAGACTTCCAGGACAAAACATATCTGTACAGACTTTAGAACCGAAGAGGGACTTGACACAATGTCAAGCCATCCCGGAAGCAACAGCATTCCTGGAAGCTGTTTGGCGTAGGAGATTCAAATGGCTGGAGGCCGGGACGCCATCAGTGGAGGAGACGCGTCTCTAGCAAGTCTGACACAAGACCCTTCAAGAAGCTGTCGAGGCAGTAGCATGGCCTCCAGGAGGAGGTGGGCCGCACAGTTCGTAACAGGTGCTGTAACTGCAAGGAGCCAAAGCCTGCAGAGCCACCACAGCGACCCCAAAGATGTCAGAAGACACGGAAGACCAAGACAAGGCCAGTTCAGACCCTAGGAGATACCGGAGACCAGTGGGGGCACAAGAGGTTCCTGGCAACCGAATAACAGCACATAGGGAAACATGGACAGGCACCAGTCCCCTAATTTGAAAGGAAGTACAAGTGAACTTTGCATGAGAGGAAATCTTCTTTGTGTCAGAGACAGTACCAAAACCACTGACGACCAGAGAATGGTCAAGGACCCCAATGTGAGAGAATGTGACATTTGCATCTGAAGATGTGTTCCTCATGTTGGTCGTAGCTCCAAGGCCACTAACCGTCGGAAAAGGGTTGAGGACCACAACAATAGAGAGCAAGATAGAGATACGAGTCATCTTCCTCATGGCAGTACTTGGCAGGGTGGTGAAACAAGTGGACCAATTCAAAAACTAGGCAAAAGAGAAACCAGGGTCTGGGATCCAATACCAGATAGAGATAAAAGTCATCTTCCTCGTGGCAGTACGTGGCAGGGAAGTGTGCCAAGTCAAAGAAGAGGTTAAACCAGAATTGGGTGCTGTAGGTGTGAAGCCTGATGGAGAAAAGGCCAAGGTAAGGGAGTCATTCACCCTAGTTGTGATGAACCTAGAGCAAGATACCAGGAGAAGAGAGTCATTCTCCTGGTAGCCAAGAAAGGCAGTAGAGACCAAGAAGGCATGTGGAAGGAAGCAATTCCCCCAATGTATGTCAGGAAAAGGGAGTCATTCTCTTGACCCAACAAGAGGATCTGGGACTCTAATATCAGGGGAAGGGAGCCATTCCCCCTGATAACACTTGAGAAGTATTGTTTTGAACATTACTAGCAGGCGATGGGAGCCATACCCTCTGACAACGTGTGAGACATGAGACTGTTTTGAGCTCAATAGGGCTGTTACAACAAATCAGGTATTTGAACCCAGGAGAAGGGAGTCATTCTACTGGGATCGACCAGAACATATCTACTTTATAGTTTCTAGTGTGAGAGTCAAAAGCGAGGTTTTCATGACACAGGACGGTGGACATTTTGAATTGGCAGACATCCTGACAGTCACCTCAGATTTTTTTAGTTGAGGCAAGGAAAGCTCCCCCACCCCCCAGAGATAGGGATAGGTAGGTTTTTGCTTCTCTTTTTCACTGAATAAAAGTCTTTGCCCACAAATATGCCACCTTTATGTCAGCCTCCTCCTTTTGCACCCTTCCACATCTCACTCTTTCACCTCATAGCCCCCCACTACCACTAGATCACTCTTCCTCGTCTCAGTACCCAACTACCATTTCACTTTTCCTCACGCTAGTCCACACTACCACCATGTCAATCTTCGTCATTACAGCACACAATAACACCAACTCACTCTTCCTTGTCACAGTCCCCCAAAACCACCACCTCACTCTCATCATCACAGACCCCACTACCACCACGTCACTGTACCTCATCACAGTACACACCACCAACTCACTCTTCCTCGTCGCAGTCCGCCACTGCGACCAGCTCACTCTTCCTCATCACAGACCCCACTAACACCATGTCACTCTTCCTCATCACAGCACACATTAACACCAACTCACTCTTCCTCGTCACAGTGCCCCACTACCACTGCATCACTCTTCCTCGCCACAGTACCTAACTACCACCATGTCACCCTTCCTCATCACAGCACATCATTAACACCAACTCACTCTTCCTTATCACAGTCCCCCACTACCACCACCTCACTCCTCTTCATCACAGTCCCCACTACCACCATGTCACTCTTCCTCATCACAGTACACCATTAACACACTTCACTCTCCCTCATCACAGTACCCCACTACCACCAACTCACTCTTCGTCACAGCATCCTTCTACCACCATCTCACTCTTCCTCATCACAGTACTGAACTACCACCCACATTCTTCCTCTTCACAGTACCCCACTACAAACACATCACTCTTTCTCATCAAAGTTACCCATTGCCCCCTCCTCACTCTTCCTGGTCACAGTACATTAATAATCCATTCTTACCTAGTGGACACACAAAAAGATGAAATACTTGATAAACCAAATGTTGCATAGCTGAAGAACATATATTGATAAACAATTATATGACATCAGTTATGTTATCAGAGAAATAAGGCTGATTTACAGGTGGTGGACTTATAGCATAACAAAACCCTTGACATTCAGAGAAACTTACTTAAAGCACTGCTAAGGTGAAACAATCTGATGCAACAAAACCCTTGAAATTCAGTGAAAAAAAGTTACTTGAAGTGACTTTAAGAATTCTATTTACCACCACAAAACCCCTGCAATTCAGCGGGTGTTGGAAGTTACCCCTCCTTAACTATGAGGCCCCCATTCCATCCAACCACAAATTAAACCTTAACGCGCCAACATCACCAAGCTTGCCTTAAATATTCGGTACAATGCAGCATTTCTATGTTTAGCAAGATTGTTCTGAAGTAGCTGTGTAGTTTGAGATGAGCTCTATTTGTAGTGGTATGAACTCAGTTTGCATTAGGAAAATAGTTAATTTGGGGACAGTGTTTGTACAGTTCTCTACTGTTGGCATTTTCAACATTTGTAGATTTTACTTTGTACCATTAGTAACATTAGGATCTTTTTGTCCACCAATTCCTTTACTATTTCTTTTTTATTTTGCTGCATAGGCAGAAGCCAATACCTATGGTAAAAACTATTGTATGGAATGTGAGTGAATAGATGGCCTGCAAAGGAGGAGGATGTGCATGCAGTTACTTTAAATACTGCCCAACCACAGCACACCATAGCCATGGCAACGTGTTGCCCCACCAACTACCCAAACATTCCCGCCAAACCAAGGTCACCAGGGGATGTTTTTAAGATTTGTGTCCACCTGAATAAAGATGCACCTTTACGTTTCTCCAGTGCCACCTTTGCTGGCAGCCTTTGTTTTCCTGATGTGGTCTGTTATAAGTCCCTGTCCCTTTAAGAGAAGAGACAAGCTCTAGGCGGGAAGCGGGAAGCAGGAAGCGGGAGCGTAGAAAGGAAGAGGAGGAGTTGGAGAGAGAAAAGTTAGTTCCGTCATGCGAATGAATAAAGAAAGAGGTAGTGCATTATCCTCTGGTGTCGCATCCTTCATTGAGTGACTCTGAACACGGTTAACAACTGTCGACGAGGAATTTTCCCGCAAACTGGAGTCCCGAAAGCCGGCTAGTGATCCTACTGCCCCGCTCAACCTTTCGAGGCGATCCTGCCTCCTCCACAGACACGCAGGGGGCCTGCGATCCCGGGTAACGCCACACCATGAGGCAATCCTGCCCACACATGTGTGCCACCAGCTCCAGTGCCACGCCCAACCCAGGGCGAATGTTAACTTCACGCCATTGCGACGTCCCTCATCCCAGAGCAATGGACATCTGTCGCATGTTGCCTCGCGGCAGTCCGCCAGTGGCCGGGGAGACACATGGCAGCTGCGCACGCTGCAAATACCCAGACAAAGCAGTAAGTGCAAGCAGCGCCTCCCCCATCCGTCAGAAACGGTGTCCACGCCAACAATCCAGCCTGCCATCGCCCCACAGGGGACCAGCCAAGAAAAAAAAGAAAAAAAACATACTTTTCTTTCTCTTCTCGCCACATGCTGGGCACGATCAAATCAAAGACATCAAGCCTGTCCCACTGGCAAGCCAGCTAAGCCTCCACACCTAGGGGACCCACAACACACTGCACAAAAGGCAGCAGCAGTAACTCCACTTTACCAAGGCCCAGAACACACCAGTGGAAGGAACACCCATCTGTGCCATTTTATTAACAACGGCAGCACTTCCTGAGAGGCAGCCATGCCAATTACAACATAGAGCCAGCTTGCAATTGCGGCCTACACCACAACTCGAACACCTGCCAACATGAGCAACCCAGGAACACCGCCTCCCACTCCCACGTCCAAGGTGGCCTTGCTGCGTAAGCCGCTCCCATTCACCATGACGCCTCAAGCTCATAAAGGGCCGAGGTGGATCGAATGGATTGAAGACTTCAACCTCTTTGTGAAAGCGGCTGGTGAGGAGAAATCGCCAAACCTGCACGACATGTTCATCAAACTCGTTGGCAGCAAAATAAAGACCATTGTGAAGACCATTCCCCTGGAGTAGCTGACAGACTTTGCCACGCTGATCACTTCCCTCAACAGGAAACTCATCATTGAGCCCAATTGAGACTATGAAAGGTACATGTTTAACCAGTGTACGCAAAGAACAGAAGAGACCGTTAACGAATTAGAAGGAGACACTTGTAGCACTTGTAGCACTTGTATCACTTACCAAATCATCTGGATTTGCAGAGCGACCCACAGCACTGCGAGTCAGCGGCGACTCTTGCTGGTCGTTGCTTCGTTCCCTGGAGGGGGCGGAGCCTGCTGGAACCCACGTGATCCATCACGTGATCGGAAGTGTCCTCATAACGCAGCCGCGTTCAGTCGAGCGGTGCGTTTTCATTAGAAGGAGACACTTGTAGCACTTGTATCACTTACCAGACCATCTGGATTTGCAGAGCGACCCACAGCACTGCGAGTCAGCGGCGACTCTTGCTGGTCGTTGCTTCGTTCCCTGGAGGGGGCGGAGCCTGCTGGAACCCACGTGATCCATCACGTGATCGGAAGTGTCCTCATAACGCAGCCGCGTTCAGTCGAGCGGTGCGTTTTCATTAGAAGGAGACACTTGTAGCACTTGTATCACTTACCAGACCATCTGGATTTGCAGAGCGACCCACAGCACTGCGAGTCAGCGGCGACTCTTGCTGGTCGTTGCTTCGTTCCCTGGAGGGGGCGGAGCCTGCTGGAACCCACGTGATCCATCACGTGATCGGAAGTGTCCTCATAACGCAGCCGCGTTCAGTCGAGCGGTGCGTTTTCATTAGAAGGAGACACTTGTAGCACTTGTATCACTTACCAGACCATCTGGATTTGCAGAGCGACCCACAGCACTGCGAGTCAGCGGCGACTCTTGCTGGTCGTTGCTTCGTTCCCTGGAGGGGGCGGAGCCTGCTGGAACCCACGTGATCCATCACGTGATCGGAAGTGTCCTCATAACGCAGCCGCGTTCAGTCGAGCGGTGCGTTTTCATTAGAAGGAGACACTTGTAGCACTTGTATCACTTACCAGACCATCTGGATTTGCAGAGCGACCCACAGCACTGCGAGTCAGCGGCGACTCTTGCTGGTCGTTGCTTCGTTCCCTGGAGGGGGCGGAGCCTGCTGGAACCCACGTGATCCATCACGTGATCGGAAGTGTCCTCATAACGCAGCCGCGTTCACCCTCGCGGCGTTCAGCCCGACAGGGGTAGAGGGCGTTGGCTGTTGTGCCGCTGTTTGGCGCTGGGGCGCACCACCTTCATCCGGGGAGACTGCGGAGATTCATTTACTTTGATCCCCTCTCGAACGTAAAACGGTGTCACCAATGTTATAAACACCTGCAGGGAAGGAAACGTAATTCAAACAAATCTTGCGGCATAAGGGCTGTGCCCAAATTCAACAAGAGAACCACAAAGTGAGGCATAGAACGATGGCCTCGGTAACATCAGTAACAGAAGACAGTAGTAACATCTCTACAGGAGGGGCCACAGCCCGCCCACTTACAAGAGCAACCTCAAGACTCCCACTGCAACAACGAGAGAGGCTGGAGTTTATACACGATATACAAAAAGAAAGAGGTAAGATTGCTGCCTTTCCCAGAATATCGAATACCGACTTGCCCAAAAACTCAGAAATCATAGAGATGGGAGGGAGGGTACAGAGGAGGGAAGCAATCAAACGAGATACGAATACCAACCCATTCAAATTGACAACATTGACAGCATCATCAATCGCACACACAAATACAAGTATAAAAGAAAATGTAGCAATACAGCAGTGTGCAAACGAAAACGATTCACACTGTGAAGACTCAGTTCCCACAGCACCAATGACAGCTGAACTCCTAAACGTGACAGACGCCGAACTAACAGATATTGGAGTGTTGTTGGAAGCTCAGCAAAATAGAACTGACTTGAGAATGGAAGAAGACGAAATAAGAGCAAACCTTCCCGTGGAAGAAAGGAACGAGGATAGCCTAACAACGACAAACAGTGAACATGATGGAGTACAGCCTCCAGAAACTCTGTTACAGCAAAATCAAAACAATAAAGTACCAACGTCAATCGAAGATAAAGATATTACTAGCGCAAACAACACCGGAAAAGTAATACAACCACATAATAAAGACTTGGATGATTCAGTTTACTCAGATGCGTCCGAAATACTATCAACAAGTGAAAAAGGAGAGAACCATAAGATCGACAACAGCAGGATACCACACGATGACTTGAATGTCTCCAAAGAACAATCAAATAACAAAAAGGCACAAACGGAAGTAGGACCAAATGAGAATGATTACAAAAAACTGGAATCACTAATCAAGCAAAGATCCCAGAATAGTGGACTTAGTCAGAAAGAGGGGACTGACCCACACAGACAGACAAACCAGCTTCTTCAATCAGCAAAGAAAAAACTGCATTCCCCCCTAATCGGGAAAAGACCCTCTCTTAAAAATGGTGGTCAGGAAAACTCAATTGCTGAAGAGATTGGAGAACACGAATGGAGAGAACATTTTATCAAAACAATGGAAGCAAACACAATGAAAAGAATAACAACAGGTAATAGATTAAAACACTGCCAGGAAAGCAGTCCCTCTCCAGGGAGAGGCGAATCTAAAGACCTGGGAGCAAGAATAAAAACAACGACCAGCACATATGGATTTCGGACAGATAAGACCCCGTGTAGGGCAATAAGATCCCAACATTTTCTTAATTATGAAGATGATGACTTATTGACATATTCACCAACTGACAAAAGATGCTTGCATTCAACATTCGAAAAAAGGCGCCGGTTCCTTGACGCACAAATGCAACAAGGGGAAAAGACGTGCGAAAATACCACTACGAGATGCACCGCAACACAAACAGAGGAATGTCCACTACAAAGAAAGTCTCAAAACATCATTAATTCGCAAAGTTTTAAAAAAAACCCAACAGGAAACACAAAAGAGAGTATAAATACCAACGAAGAAGTACTTGTAGATCCATCTTCATTCCCACAAACAGGAACACAATTGCAGAATAACATAATGGCCGCCTTAACAATCTCATTAGCTCCATACATGAAACTGTACGAATCCATCAGTGAAAATGTTAAGGACAATAACGCTCTCGTAGCTCTAATGCTCACCAAGCTAACTGCCCAAGAAATAATAGCTTCAAAACTGGAAGCAAGGTTAAATCAAGAAGCAGAAACCTCAGCAGCATGGCAAAGGAGACTGTTTGACCTGGCAAGTGGAGATAGACAAGAAAAAGACATCTTGACAAACGCCCTGCTAGACTCACTAAAATGGATGCGGAAATCCATTGAGTCTGCAGAGAGGAATCAAAAACTCCAGAGCCAGGTTGCATCCACCAAACAAACGGTCATGGCGGAAATTAGACCCGATACAAGTAGTCGCGAGGGATATGATAAAGAAAATCAAGAAGACGGCCCAGTACTAACACATAGTGCAAAAACGAATAAAGTCAAGTTAGCAAAAATTAGAGTGCAAGACCCAGACGACTCAAGAATTCGACAAAGTAGCGCCAGCGAAAACTTGAATTGTAAGGAAATAATCGCTGAAGGCCTCGTTGAAGACCCGAGGAAGAACAACAAGACAAAACGAGACGACGATCTCTTAGCCGAAATAAGAGACAACGAGAGTATAAAGAAAAATTTGAACAAAGACGAGCACTATCCCGTGTTTGGTCCTAAACAAGGGCAGGAGACCCAACACAAAAACACGGTCAAAGCAATAAAAACATCCAAAAAAACACTCAAAATAACTAAAACAGTAGAGGCTAAAGTTAAGAGAATCCCGAAAATCTCAAAAAAAGGAGAAGGATTTACAAAAGGCATACGGTCAATATTTAAGAACGTCAAACAAACAAGCGAAAATGAAGACGTGAACTTAAGTAAAGAATTAGAACGAACAACCCAATCGCCTCCCAAACAAAGGGAAAGGCATGTAGTGCTGATCAATGAGGACGAAGAAAGCGTCCTAGAGTCGCAAGATAATTCAAGAGATTTGATCGAGGATGCCTCTTTCTACATAGAAGAGGTGGAAGCAAACAACAGGCAAAATATATCGGAAGTGGTAGAGTCTCCACGTCAAGCACAAATCGAAGTAAGTCCACTACGAGGGGAAGAAAAAAAAAGGAGGACGATGAAAGCTCGTTTTTGGATTCGGACGATGACAATTACCATGAATGTTCAGGATTTCTAACATTAGATGAAAAAAGAAATAGAATTAACTGGGAAAAATTACCGATTGAAAAAGCAAATATCAAGAGCAACCTATCGGGAGAAACGTATAATCCATGGAATCCAAAGCACCCGAGGATAAACCAGTCCAATATACAGAATCGCAATCATATGAAAAATCAACAAAACGAAAGAGTCCAGTCTCCCAAAAAGGTGCTGGTCGAAAACTTGCTTGAAGAAAACGAAGGAAAAAACCTAAACCGGAAAAATGTCATAGCCCTGCTTCATTGTGTGGACAAACTAAGAAAGCTAAGAAATGAAGATATAGCGGTGGTTGAATACATTGACGAAGAACGCGTGGACAAAGTTGTCCTACATCTGAAATCAAGAACTCTCAAAGAACTAATTTTAAAAGACGGAAAAGAGTTGCTGAAACGAGGCTATGAGATTCGAGAAGTCTTAAATATTCCAAAAACAGATGACAACAAGAGAAATGAGCAAATACCACGTGAACAAAAAAGAGCATCAAAAACTCCAGTACCGCAAAAGGGAGCGGACAGAATACTAAAAGAAAATTTCAAAATAACAGTGGCAAACAAGAAGGGAGCACTTGAGGAATCGGTGAAAGGCGATATAAGAAAAAGAGAAAAAATAAATTGGGACAGAAAAGACAGTCTGAAAAGGAAGGTAGAGCTCCAAGAAGACTGGCTATGGTTAGCTAGTTCCCTATCCTCAGATGGAAACGACCGATAGCAAAGAAAATCGGAAACAAGAAATGAGGAATCACTGGTCTCCTGGAATACGAGGGGATTTAAGCACTTGATGACAAAGGAGAACTCACTTCTGAACAACGCCACAATAATATGTTTACAGGAGACCTGGATACGTGAAATGCCGGCATGCAGAAACTTCGAGATCGCCATGAACCCCGCAAAAAAAGAACGAGATGGGAGACCCTATGCCGGTCTAATTACATTAATAAGGAAGGGAAGTGGATGGCGGATCACGGAGAAAGGCAATGCAACCCACCTTATACAATGGACTTTGTTAGAAACCGATAGTGACTCCAAGATGGTGGAAATGTCTTCATTATTAGTGATAAACGTTTATTGGAACCCAGCAGGAACAACAACCATCCAGTTCCTGCAAGCAATTACAGACATTATAGTCAAAAGAAGGGAACAAAACTCAACTTGCCAAATAATCTTATGTGGTGATCTAAACATAAAATGTCTGACAAAAAACGGGCTTCCGCGACTAGAAGAACTGCAGATGGGAAAATCAAACGCGGCCAGATGGGCACAGATGACAAAAGGTTTTAACCTGCATATGCTAAATGGTCAAACACGTGGTGATATTCCAGGGAAACACACGTGGTCGAATGGCCAAGCATCCACAACAATAGATTACATTTGGGTCTCTCTACCCCTGATGTTGGAAATAGAATACTTTGAAATACTACTTCAAAATGACAGTGACCATAACATCCTTAAAACATCATGGAGGAGAGAGAATAAAAAACCTTACGGGAACTGCACTAATCTAGCCTTAAATCCGTCGGCAAATCGATTAAGGCTAACAATGAAAAACATTCTTTCGCTGAAAGAGGTCTTCGTAGAACCAGAAAATAATACGACGGGACACCTCAATTACGAAATATTACTAGAAGCCTATAAAACAACGAGCTCAGGACTTAAAACTGATGCATTAACACACAAGCACAAATACAGCAGAGAATTAGTTGAAAGGAGGAAACAACTAAGAAAGGAATCAAGAGTTTGTAAAAAAAGCATAAAAGATTCAAATATAGACAAACAAAGGAACATCAAAGTACTCCGAAATCAATATAAAAACTGGCTCACAGACTTTAAAACAAGACGACTTCAAGAGCAAGGGGAACTAATGCTAAAAACTCTACAAAACTCCAACACCAGAGAAACATGGGACCTAATAAATAATTGTACCTTGAACCATCAAAGTAGATTAATATGTGGTGTATCTGAGAATGATTGGATAAAACATTACACAGAAGTCTTCGCTGCCAGGGCTGACGACGTAGACTTATCAGAAGAGATAACAACACTTCCATGGATGAAAATGATGGACGAGAAAGAAATTGAAATCGCAATTCGGAAATTAAAAGACTCCTCTTCTGCTGGCCCTGACCGGCTGACGAATATCCATCTGAAGAAAGACCCAAAATCATGGGCAGAGATAATAAACATCTTATTCAAGAGAATTGTACTACAAAGAAAGATTCCAGAAACATGGACAAAAAGCATAACAGTGCCTTTATATAAAAAGGGTCAACGTGATTTGCCTATAAATTACCGACCTATTTTGTTACTAGCATCCACAGGAAAGCTTTTTGCAGCAGACTTACAGAAAAACCTGACAATATGGGCAGAGACGAATAACATCATCGACCCGCGCCAAACAGGGTTTACAAAGCGTACAGGAACAGACCTAAACCTGTTTATTATATCTATGCTAAAAACCAACGCAATAGAATTCAAAAAAGAACTACATTTGGCCTTTATTGATCTAAGCCAAGCTTTTGACACTGTAAACAGAAGAAAGCTATGGGAAAAGTTAAAATCTTGGTCTTGCCCTGCGGAATTACTGAACCCAATAAGGGCGTTACACCAAAACACAACCACCCAAATCAGAGTAAACGACCGAGGGGATTTGACGGCCAACATCAGAATCAACAAGGGAGTGAAGCAAGGTTGCCCGCTTGCAGCAACATTGTTTAAACTGTTTATAGCCGACATTCCAGAAATAACATCATGCACAAGACATTTCAGTCCAAAAATTAACAATCAGGAAGTGGCGATTTTATGCTATGCAGACGACATAGTATTACTAGATGAAACAAGAATCGGGCTGCAAAGACTCATAAACAACCTACAAACCTACATGCAAAAAAATGACCTGGTGATCAATGTGGGAAAATCAAAGATCCTGACTATAAACGGTAAGAACAAAGCCATAATGAAAAAATTTAAATGGCATATAGCAGGAGAACCTCTTGAACGAATACAGATGATAAAATACCTAGGAATAGGACTCAACGCCTCTACGGTGGAAAAGAGCTGGGTAGAAACTCTGCTTGTAAAAGTCAGAAACCTAAGTGCACAAGGAAGGGTCCTAGATGGCAAATACGGAAAATTTTCATTGGCACCAGTAAGATTGTTCTATGTCCAAAAAGTCCTGCCGTCCTTAGCACACGGAAGTGAAGCCGGTCTGAATCTATCATACAAAATATGGTCGAAACTGGAAAGTGCAATTGGAAACCAGTATTGAAGCTTCCGAGGAGCACTCCGATAGTGGCAATAAGAGCGGAACTGGGCCTCGAGTCTCTTGAAGCCACAATGAAATGGAAATCTTTATGCCTGTTGAGAAAAATATGTGAAACTAGCCCGGCCGAGAGTTATAAAATACTGGCTACTAAAGGAGTAGACAAAAGCTCAACTTACCTTAATCATTGGAAAAGAGAATGGTCCCAAGTACTAACACAAATGGACTCATCCAAAGAAGAACTGATCACAAACCCCAACAAAGTAAAAGAAAAGCTCATGAGACAGGACTGGATTGCAACAAGAGAGGCCAAAATGAAGTTAAGGAACATAAACACCATGGCAGCTGAACATAGAAAAAGAAACGTGCTTCCAGAGTATCTATTAAAATTTCCATCATACGCACATAGAGCAACATTATTAAAAATCCGGTTGGGAGTTTACCCAACAAACGAATATAAAAATAGAACGGGAGGAAGAGGTAGTAATGAGGGGCGCTGCAGGTTTTGTCAAAAAGAGTGTCAACTAGAGACTCCGATGCATCTTATGATGAACTGCACCGCCGTTTCAAAGGACAGAAAGCGCTTGTTATCAAGGTATATGTCAAATACAACACAATGTAATGATGAGGAACGATGGGACTATTTTATTCAAGGACATAATCCCCGATTCTCGTGTGCGGGTATAAACTTTTTGGACAAAATCCTCAAAGAAAAAGATGATGAACTAGCAGAGGAAAACATGCAAACATCTGGACACATCAAGTGAACAAACAAACATATACCTTAGGAGGTGACGGTCGTAAAGATAGTCATGATGAAACGAAAGGAAAAAAGAGGAATCAAATTGAAACGGAAAGTGTGATAAAAGTTTAAATGCAAACTAAAATACTACACTTTAAATAAAAAAAATAAAAAAAAAAAAAAGAAATGTATCACCCGCCTCCGGGTGAATAGCGCTCATTGAACTTCGGCATCTCATCCACGGCCTAAATTTTCCAAGAGGCCAGAAGGCAAGTAATTATGCCGATCAAGGGCGCGCTCAACTACAGCAATGATATCCTTGTCTTAGGCACATCACAAGAGGACCACAACGCAGCTCTACTGGTGACATGCGCAGCACTGCATGAGGCAGGCCTGACACTCAGCCTAGAAAAGTGCAGGTTCACCAACAGAAAACAAATGAAATTTGGCCATATAGTCTCCGATGACAGCATGACACCTGACCCCGACAAGATCAGCACTATCATCAACCTCCGAGAAACAATGCAAGCGGCAGATGGACGATCGCTGCTCTGTATGGCCGGCTACTGTGCATGCTACATCCCACACTATGCGTACCTCACAGAACCCCTGATGAGGTTGCTGTAGAAAGATTCAACGTTTGCATGGTCTATGGACTGCCAGAGAGCATTCGACTCCATAAAGATGGCCCTGGCTGAGGCGCGCCGCCTGGCTTACTTCGATCCCAACTGGCACACTGAAATTACAGTTGACGCAAGCCCCGTGGGACTTGGAGCCATCATAGCACAGACAAGCGGTGCCGACACACACCCCAGACACATTGTCACCTACACGAGCAGAGCCCTATCTTCCACAGAGTCTGCATACTCGCAAGCCGAGATCGAGAGCCTGGCGGCAGTCTGGGCTTGCGAACACTTCCATAATTTCATCATCGGAAAAAGATTTGTGCTAATCGCCGACCATCAGGTGCGACCATCAGGTGCGGCTATCCCTTTTTGGCAACCCATGTACAGAGAGGGCGCCCAGGATTGAAAGATGGGGCATCAGATTGCAGGAATATGACTATATCATCCTCCACAGGGCGGGACGTGACCAGAATCCGGCAGACTACCTCTCCCGTCACTCAGCGGGACCACCGACCACCCGTGGCGGTGACACGGAATACATCAATTACGTGGCTGCCAACGCATTACCACCCTCAATATCACTTGAGGCCATTGCAGCTGCATCCGCAGCCGAACCGTCCATGGCACTGGCCATCAGCCTGACATGCAACAACAAATGGAAGGACTACCAGTGCGCAATCCAAACTCACCTGGGGGTGTGCAAAGACGAACTAGAAAGACTTGCGAGAATACATACAGAACTAGCAGTCAAGGACCACTTCGTTCTGCTAAGACGGTGTTGACTAGTCATTCCTGTAAATCTCAGGCCGAAGTCATCAGAACGGCACACGAAGGGCACTGAGGAGCTGAGAACACAAAAAGACAGCTCAGATGCCATGTATGGTCCCCCTTCCTGGAATCACTGGTAGACAGCTGGGTCAAGAACTGACTGCCATGTCAATGCACAGCACGAGCAGAAGCCCCTGTCCCGCTACAGCCAACTCACATACCAGAACAGCCGTGTAACAGAGTGGCAGCCGATTTTTATGGTATGATGGAATCGGGCGAATAACTCTTACTATTCATTGATAAATATTCCAGATTCCCTATCGTCAAGAGTGTGACAACAACACCATACCCCCAAGTGGCAGCGACATTCGATGAAGTACTCAGTGAGTGGGGTATCCCACGGTCCATCAAATCTGACAATGGTCCCCCATTCAACAGTCACGAATTTGCAGCTTTCGCAAAGCACATGGGATTTACACATCAAAGGATCACCTCCAGATGGCCACAGGCCAATGGAATGGCCGAACGATTCATGGCCTACATTAAAAAGAGAATTCAGGGAGCCCGCATAGAAGCCACCAACCCACATCAAGAACTGTGCAGGCTGCTACGAGACTATCGGAACAAGCCGCATGAGGCCACAAATAAGACACCCGCAGAACTGATGATGCGCTATGATGTACTCACTCGTATCGTGAGGAATACCCGTGCACCAGAGGAAATGAACGCAGAGATCATAAGGAGAGACACTGACAGAAAAGAACATGTAAAAATTGACTCACACATGAGAAGGAAAGATTTCTAAATTGGGGATGAAGTACTTGTTCAACAGAGCATGACAAAGAAAACAGATGCAAGCTACTCACAGAAACCGCTAAACATTGTTACCATTAAAAGGAACCATGGTGACAGCCCAAAACTCAGAACGAGAAGTCACAAGGAACAGTTCACAGTTCAAACACCTCATCAAAAGAGAGTAACCCGAGTTACCCCTTCCAGAACCATACCAACCATACCCCGAGCCAAGAGAGATGTGGGATAACATGACGCCTGGTGCAAGAGTCACCCGAAACACCAGGGCCGTCAGGTCACAGTGAACATAGCGCGAGGCCCCAGTGCACAACTAGAAGACCTGCTCGCTTGGAAGAAGAATGTTAAGCCCGGCGTTCGAACATTTGTCAGGGGGTGGTGTTATAAATCCATGTCCCTTTAAGGAAAGAGACAAGTTCCAGGTGGGAAGAGGGAGCGGAGAAAGGAAGAGGAGGAGTTGGAGAGGGAAAAGTTAGTTACGTTGTGAGAATGAATAAAGAAAGACGTTGTGCATTATCCTCCAGTGCCGCGTCCTTCATTGAGTGAATCTGAACACGGTTAACACGGTCCCTGTGCCGTCTGCTGCCCGCCTAGGTGGTTTGTGGTCCTTTTCCCTGCTGCTGCTCCATTTCATATTATTTCCCTGAGCCCTCCTCCTTCTCCCTGAGCTGGCAGCAGCCTGCCTCACTGTTTGCTGTCCTTGCCGCTGCTGAAACTTGGTTTCATATTATTTCCCCGAGCCCTCATCCTCCTCCTCCTCCCTGGGCAGGAAGCAGCCTGCCTCACTGTTTGCTGTCCTTGTCGCTGCAGTTTCATATTTCCCCGAGCCCTCCTCCTGCTTCTCCCTGGGCTGGCAGCAGCCTGCCTCACTGTTTGCTGTCCTTGTCACTGCTGATACTGTTTCAAATTATTTTCCTAGTGCACCTCCTCCTCCCCTATGGGCAGACAGCAGCCTGCGTGGGGTGTTTGTGTTCCTTTTCTCTGCCCTTGCTCCATTCCCAGGCTGCAGACCGCATCAGATGCTAGCTATCTGCCAAGACTGGTTCTGTATCCCCTGAGCCCCACTGTCTCTCTGATACCCAGTCAGCTGTGCATCCAGCCCAGAGCTGCTCAATGTACTGTGGTGTCAGCTCCACCCTCCAGACCTGCTCCCACGTCTCCACCTGACATGAAGACTTCACAGGTTGGGAGGACTGAAAACGATTTATGGGAGCCAACAGATCACACACCACATCAGCTGGCTTATAAGACTGAGGAGAATTCTTATTTTCACGTTCCAGTATTCTACTGAAAAAGTCACCATTAAAGAAAACACCACATTTCCCTTTGAACAAAACAATAATCAATTTAACAAAGCAATAATACAGATAACACCACCCATCCGACCTTTCAGCCTAGAATGCCTAAAATGACACAACACGACCATCATTGCAGAAGGATTCACCTATGGGAATGCCTGGAATCCTGGATGGACGATCTCTCAGCTTGACTATGCCTGTGAAAGAATCAGGGAACTTCTCGAGGGCAGGAAGATGCTCCAGGCACCTAGGCAGGTCAAATGACTCAGCTGACTCATTTACTTCTCCGTCAACATGGCACTGTACATTTGGCAGGTAAACATGCCAGGGCTGAAGGTCTCTCTTAGCTGTACTAGTACTTCCTGCACCAACCAGTACATTCAGAACCTTATGGTTTCCTGCCATCTCCTTCAGACAGGTGACCCCAGGAAATCTCGAAACTCTTTCCACTTTCCAAATGCACCCATCAATAGTTCTTATGACCTTTTTCAAGACATGTATAATACTCACAAGTTGACTGCACTTGGCGGACACTTCCTCTTTATGTCAAGGCAATTTGATCTTGACTACCTCACTTGCCCTGACTACCATGACTTGGTGCTCCTACTCACAACATAATAGGACGTCATGAGCTTTTGGTTTCCCAGAAAGATAGCTCTTACCCTTCTTACATCAATTATGGACATCGTTGAGAGCTTCCATTGCCTAATTGACCACCAGGGCTTGCATAAGATAGTTGTGACTCTACAACGCACGATTTCAAAAAGGGATAGTCCAGTGGCTGTTTCTTGACAGATCCTGTAAATGAACATCATTTGCCCCACGGCATCTGGAAAATCTTCCCCATTGTGTAACGCAGTCTGCATCTTCTCCCTCTGGACTCTGTTCAAACGCTCTGCCACCCTGGTACTTAGGGGATGATACAGTGCTACAGCACCATCCTATATGGCCATGTCCTTCTCTTTTACTTTTGATCAGTGACATATCCCTGCTTCTGTGATGGCGAAATCCTGATTGCCTATCTCCTAACAACTGCCTTGACTCCAGGTGATCCTGGAGTTGCATTTTTGCAGCCTTGTCCAGAACCTTTAAAAGGAAGGGGACATTGGATGTAGGTTAAATGGCACAGTTCTCCGGATCCAACGTGGACACAGAAACAGGCTGTACTCCATTACCTATTATGCTTTCTTTATAGTCTTTGATGCATATAAATTATTTCATGAACTTGATCACCATGTTTTGGCTTGTTGCAGAACTCACAACCCTGTTTTCTCGCCATTTTGAAAAATGGTCCATTTGGAACAGTGCGTTATACCTGTCAGCTGACTACTTATACTATGGACCCACATTCTGAATGGTTTGTTACCTTTTCAAAGGTCCCTCGGCGACTTCTATTGGTGACAAAGTTGCATGTTTGATCACTAAGTCACACGCTGCACACATTCTGAATTCAAGCACAAAACCTTCCAAATTGCGTTCGATGACTGGCCAACAGAAGGAATATCTAACTATTAGCTTTGTTAAAGTAATCCTAAGGTGAGCCCCACGTAACAACCCCTGGCCCTGATCCCACAGATGGAATGACCCGATCAACTCTCCATACTATGCCCTTGCATACAAATAATTAAATGTGCTACCTTCTGGTATAATTTGACATCTTCTTGCGAATGCTTCATGGGGAGCCACGTGTTCTGTAAAACAAAATCCACTTTGCTCAGTATATCCTCAAGCTCACTTGCATTCATCCTGATTCCGTTGGTCACCCCACCCCCTGATCCCCCTTCTTCTCCCCCGTACTTGTTACTATCACATTGTTTATAATGGGTGTTATTTCTGAATCATACTCATGTTTTTGTGTATACATTTCACATATTGCAAATGGCCTGAGAGTATTAAAGCACTATTGCTCAAAGATAATGGTATGACCTCTCCTTAGCCGAAACAGCAGAGAAGATCGCCCGGAGTTTTAAAATGAAATGGCCATCGGGGAAGGACATATGCTGTTACATTCACCAGACTTGTGCTCTACACAGTAGTTGTGCTCAGGGCCGCCCTTAGGGGCAGCAGCGCCCTGGGCAAATGGGCGCCCCCCCTTTCCCCATGCGCCCCTGGTCAACAGGGGCTGGCCAGGAAGTGCCACTTTTTTTTTTTAGAAACCTCCCCGCTCCGGCGAGGAGGTAATGCTATGAATATGTGCATCAGCACCGTATTGTTATTAAATGCGCTCCGCTGCCCCGGGCGCATTGACTAACAATGGGGAGCCTGCCACGCCTTTTGCCACTATGCCAGCTCGGTGGAGCCCTTGAAAGACTCCCCTGAGCTGGTGTGGTGGAGGGGCTAATGGCGCCTTTTGTTGTTGAAGGTGCTCACGGCAGATGGGCTTCTTTGGTGACAATGGGTTGCTGAGCACCCTATTGTCATCGAATGCGCCCGCCGCCGCAGGCGCATTTAATAGTGAAAGCAAGCGTCCCCAGACAGCACGATCCTCCCCGCAATGAGAGACAATGAAGGACTCTCCCAAAATGGGAATAAGGCCAAGACAGAGTGCGGGTGAGCGTAAATGGGAGTTTATCAATCAGAATTGGGCATGCAAAGAACTCTGCAAACTCCGAGAGCGCTCTGCCTGACAATAGCAAAGACAGGCGTATATATTTACAAAAAAACGTCATCAAAACCTACATACTATAGGGGGCACAAGTTCTTTGGGATTGGGTGGCGACGACTAACTATAGGTGCTGCTGCGGTGTGGTTGGTCTTGGCTGGAGGACGTCACTGGTCACCCTCGTGGGTTGGGCTGGGCCTGGCAGGTCGGCTTGAGTTCATCCGGGCGGTGTTGGCGTGCCGAGGCGGCCTGTGGCAGAGATGAATGCCTTTTCTGACTTACTTGCCCTCTGCCATGCACACTGCAGTCATTCAGTCATTTACAGTTCTATTCTCTTTAGTAAATCTTTCAATAGGTTAATGCAACACAGGAGGAATGCACCTTGTGAGGGGTCTGGAGATAATATATCGTGGCCTGGTTACTCGTGATCTGTTGACCGGGACCGTAGGTCGAGGGGCTAAGCTTCGGGGACTGGGGCTGGTGGTACAGGTCTTTCTGTCTTGTTAGAAGTGGTTATGGATGTTTCGCTGTGTGTTGTCAAAGTGTTGGGTGTCCTGATTGCACAGGGCCATAAGTCTGAGACAGTCCGGTGGGTTGTGGGGTTTACGAGGGGGTGCTTGAGTTTAAACTAAGGTTTACTACTGTGCTGTAAATAATGCAGGTGGCTGGCCGCGGCCTTGGGTGCTGCAGTGGGGCTACAAGTCTTTGAAGCGGCTCCAGTCGGGTCGGGGGAGGCGTGATAACGCAGAGCGGGGCTCTGTTCTCATGTCTTGGCAGCCTTCTGAGGGAGGGAGGGGGATACATCGAGACCTTGTACGCTTTCACAAAGGTATCTCCCTCGTGTGTTGCTGAATACAAGTAAAGACATCGCAAACATTTGAACACTTTCTATAATACTTATTTAAAATCACGTCAAAACATGCATTTAACCTTTGCTGGGTGCGTTTCGATTATACCCAGTTCGAGCATCATATTTGTACATTACACTCTAGCAGCTACAGTGTTTCAGTTACATGCATATACATTCGCAGTAAATGAGGTAGTGGTTAGATCAGTGGAGTACATAGAAAACGACCCGCCACCGTTCGTGACGGTGGTGGCATATGAGGGGCTCAGACATTCACACATGATACGTGCACTCTCGCGCATTCTTTAATGAGTTCATAGTATAGTTGCATCCGCTTTCTCGTGTACTCTAGCAGCATTAGCTTTAGTTATGGCGCGAAACCACGTGAGGTAGGCTGCCCAGTGATACACGCAACGAACAGATCCCTGGAGCGTTCCTTTATCATTGGCATCCACCTGCAATGGTGCGAGCTCGCCATAGCTTATATCATGGGAGCATACTCTCTCATTTTAATACATTCTACAGGCATTTGTATTTTGTGGAAGAAAGAAATAATGCAAGAGGTCTTGACATTAATATATACATATATATAAAGACTGTCTGCCATCAGAGGACCATTTTACTGTTCTTCTCATTGTTCAGGCCTGCTGGCCGGGTCATGCTGATAGTGATGGTACACTGCGGGAGGTGAACTGTTACAATGTTAGCGTATTGCGCTAGCTCATGTCCGTCTTGTTCGTGGGAACGTGCTCGCAGTGGATCTGCCAGGGTGCTGCGGCAACAGGGATGTTCTCCAAGGGTGGGGGCCGCGCTACAGTGCGCTGAGCTCACACCATCTTTACCGGGCAAAGAATGGTTTTTGGGCCTAGCTAAATTTGTGTTGTAATCAATACATGTGGGCATTTGATACGTGTGGGCAATGTCTCGAGTGGGTGAGCCCTCCACCACCTGGGCCCGGGTGGCATGAGGGAACGCCCAATGGGCCATAGCCCTCACCTGGGGAAGAAACGCAGGCGAGAGGGGTCTCCTGGACCAGTCCTCCCCTACATTTCCCCCCTTTCGTTACTTAAGTAACGAATTCTTTAACTCCTCTATCCTCCTACATTCTGCTTCGTCCATCACCGCCTCATCCCATGCAGGAGTTCCTTTGATAGGCATCCATGCTCTGCACACCCCCCTTAAACTCTCACCTCTCCTGGCGTATTCATCTGGAGTACACGTAAGATATATGCACCCACCATCTCCTTCCAAATCTACCCACACTTCCTCGTACCATTCTAGTATGCGGGGCTCTTTGATGGTGGTGTGCCAAAGCTTATCTACAATATCCTTGTCGTGGTACATGGGCACCAGTTGGTACCTGGGTGTGTTGTCTACCCCTGTTTGCACTTGTGCTTCTTGCACCGTTTTTATTGTACCGTGTGAGTTGCCCATTGTCACCATCATCATTGCACCATTTGGTACTGCGTTAGCACAGACTCGAAGACCCACCTGGCATAGGCAGAAAATCAAAAGGAGGAACACCACAGCTGGCATCAAAAATTTCATCGTTGTTCCAAGCCATGAGGGGACCCAGGAGAAGAGGTTATCGAACCATGTACTATCTTCTGCTCCGCCTTCCATCTTCATTTTTTCTCCTAGGTTGTGGACTGCTTCGATCACATGGGACAGGGAGCCGTTCTCTGCGTCTTCAGAAGGTACGAAAGTGCAGCAGGCACTTCCTATTTTTCGGCAAACACCGCCGTCCATCGCCGTCAACAGGTCCAGGACATACCTGTTTTGCATGGTCATCAGTCGCAAGGCTCTTAGTTCGACCTTTATTATGTTAAAACCTTCTTCGGTGTCGTTCGCCTGCTGAATTAATTCCCAGCGGGTTATCTGGAGCCATTTTGCGTTAGCCCTTGCTTGGACACTTGATATGAGCGAGGCAAAGAATGTTTCTGCTGAGCTGAATAATCGATATTTGTCTGGGATCTGGGCCAATAATTCTGATGATGCCTTTGATATATAGTTTGATGCTCGTCTGTTGCGGGTCAGCACCTCTCCCTTGTTTCCAGAAGACAGGACATACATTTGTGGTTCTGCAGTTGGTTGAGCCACACTCTGTTGTGTGCGTTCCTGTGTCCTTTTGCTTCCATCGATGTGGCTTTCTGGTATCACCATTAGAGCTGAGTGCAGAGTGGCCATTGAGCAGCTGCCACTCCACGACGGGGGGAGGTGTAGGTATGCCTGGTTTCCACATACCCAATACGTGTCCATAAGGGCCGCAGTCCCTTTTCTTAGGTCTGGGATAGTGAGGGTTTTGTTGCACTTCTTGTTTGTCCCCATGGACGTTTTCCCCTCTCCTTTGAAACATAGTTCATAGTCTATTTCATTCTGCAACTTGAAAGGCTTTTCGATGGGCGTAACCCAGGTTAGTTTTGAAATGTGTTCTCTCCATACGGGTGTGCATATTTCTTCTATCCATTGCAATTTCTCCGGTGCCACACCCCTCAGTGCTTCAGCTTTACACATTACTTCTTCATTCTTCCACTTGTTGTCAGAAAAAAGTGTCCCTTCGATTGCAAAAAATGGTTCTTTCAGACATATAACCCCTGACGGGTTTGGGTAGCACGTTTTCTCGTTCTGCAGCATTTGAAAAGTCACTTCATGTGCCTGGAAGGTGTTCTTAATCCTGCATAACGTGAGATGAAGGAGACATTGGGCATCTATAATCGGCAACTCTTTGGGTAACAGTACTTTGGGTGTACCTGATGCGTGAGGGATGAGGGAGCAAACATAACAGCTCTCGTTTGTTGTTTGTTTAGCTGTGGCACTCATGTCTGCATACCACTTATTTGTTTGGTGGGGGTGTCGTGGGTCTTCCATCTTATCTAGACCTAGCCCATAGTACTCATCATACTTCCTCCTTCCTGCTTCCCTCTTCCGTCTATTGTTCTTATTCCTCATATTCTTCCCGATTCCCTGGGCAAGAGACAAACTAGACCCCCCTTTCTCATTCCCGCCCCCCTTCACCCAGTCATCATATAATATTTCATGTGTTTCTCTCATTCTTTGATTCTCTATGGCCGTGGGGGCAGGTTGGCTGGTGGGGGTATTATACAACCAGGATATGGCAGAGGGATTTCGGTCGTTTAAGCTGTGAGCATTGTAATTGGACATCTCAGGTGGGGACAGTGTGTTGTTTTGTCTTTCACCCTTTGGCCCTCCATCGTGTGAGATGGCAACATTGGATGACGTAGTATAGTAGCCCCACACAAGTTTAGTTCCATCCCATATCAAAAAATCACCTTCCCTTGTAGTTGCATTGACACTTGCAGTTGTATTGGTCCCAGTAGTTGTGTTACTCCCTCCCCCCTCGTTCATCTCGATAGAGATGAACGCTATGAACCAGTATGTAACCAGACCAAATAATAATGTAAAAAACAATATAATGCACGCAGATAGTCCACATTCATACGAATATATACATTTCACAGTTAACCATTCTCTAATTCTAGTAAATCTATCCGTTGCAGGCCGCCCGTTAGATGCCATGGAAGCTCCTGTTTTAAGATATAAAAGTGCATTGAGTGCATACATGTAAACATTTTGTTGGCACCATCAGCGCCAATATACATGTGACGGGGAGTGGGAGCGGGTGGGGATGCGGGGAGGGGTATTCACAGACAAGGGTGTATATAAGTTCATAGTTCAGCATTCCATTTTATATATGTATATATATATATATATATATACACACTCAACAAGATGAAAGTTAAAACAAAATTTTCCTCTTTTTTTTTTTTGCATCTTTATCAGTTGTGCATTTCTTCAAACTCAGTACCAGCACATACACGCAAGTTCGTATTCAGTCATTCTGCTCAGTTGCAGCGTTTGCTGTTGTCTGTGCCTCCCCATTTACCTCCTCTTGTACGTTGCTATATGCCTTCCGTACATCGGTCAAGTGCACCCAGTACCTCAACCCTTTGACCTTTACCGCCGTAGGCGTGCAAAATATTACTTCATATGGGCCATGGAATCGTGGTGCATTCCACCGGCGCACAAAACTTCTGACATATATCCAGTCGCCTGGCATTAGCTGTAGCTGTTGCCCTGGCTCCGTGACAGCGCCTGTTACATTTCCCTCTTCTCTAGTGAAGGGTGGGGACAATTGCTTTGCTATCACGCGCGCTGCCCTTGTCAGTTTCTTTAAATAGTCTGTGAACTCATCCCCCAATATCGCGGCGCTTCTGTGAGCGTCTGAGTGTTCGCGCAGTGGTGAATGTGCAGTGTTCATCCGTCTCCCGGTCACGATCTCGTGCGGGGACAAATGGTGGTCTTTGCTTGGCTGGTTTCGTAACTCAAATAGCGCAAGCGGTAGGCAGTAAATCCAATTCTTTTTTAATGAAAAGCATAGTTTTGATAACCTGCCCTTCAACAGTCCGTTCATCTTTTCCACTACGCCATTACTTTGAGGATGATAAATTGAGCATAATTTATGTTTTATTCCCAACAATGTAGTCACTTCCTTAAAAAGCTCATTCACAAAATGAGTGCCATTGTCTGAGCGGATCACGTCACAAATTCCCCAGCGCGGGAATACTTCCCTTACTAGGAACTTGGCGGCGCTCTTGGCATTGGGGCGCGCGCAGGGTCCTGCTTCCACCCACCTTGAAAATGGGCACACGACCACAATCATGTACCGTGCACCATTACACCTTTCCCCCATGTCTGCGTAATCTATGTGTAGTTCCTTGAATGGGCCAATGGGTTTAGGGATTGTTCCCCGGAGAGTGCGTAATGTCATCCCTGAATTGTATATTTGGCATGTTGTACATTCCATTGCCAATCGAGACACATGCTCCTGAAGGCAGGGCACGAACCATTCTTCCTGTATTTCTGCTGCAATGTGTTGTTTGGTGTTATGTGCAGGGAAGTGTAGCTGTTGAAATGCAATCTCTAGTAGCTGAATTGGCATTACCACCTTCCCCGAATTATTTTGCCTCCACAGCAGGTCTGTTCCTGACTTGCTGCACCCTCGCTTTGTCCACAATAGTTTTTCCTCTGCACTGGCTCCTTCCTGCAATTCTATTATTTGTGGTATGGGCATGACATTATATCCCTCTGGGGGCTCTTCGTTTGTTTTGTCCTTAAGCATGTATTCACCTGTGTCATTTTTCTGAAAATAGGAAGCCTCCTTGGCGGCAGCGTCCGCTGCCGCGTTCCCTAAAGACACAACATCTGTGTTGGACGTATGTGCTTGGCACTTTACTATTGCTACTGCAGTGGGGTTTTTCAGGGCCTCAATTAACTCTTTTAACAATTCTGCATGCTGTACAGGTGTTCCATCTGCCCTCCTAAAGCCCCTCCGCCCCCATCTTGCTAGGCCTCCATGTACTGTCGTTGTCATGTAAGCTGAGTCTGTGTATATTGTCACTGCACAACCCTTTGCTGCATGTAGTGCTTCTATGAGTGCAACCAGTTCTGCTGCCTGCGCGGAGTAATGTGATGGGAGACGATATTGTACCAGTGTTTCATACTCGCCGTCTTCTAACCTCACCACTGCCATGCCAACGTGTTTCTCTCCCGTGTCCGTGTCAATAGATGCGGACCCATCCACAAAGTACACTTCCCCTTCGCTTAGAGCGTTCTCACACACCACTGTCTCCTCCCCACTTCCTCCTGTGTAGGTTGCGCAATCGTGGTTCTGCATGTCTTCGAGCGTGCACGTTTCTGTAATGAATGTGGCGGGGTTCACTGTCTTGCATCTCACTATATGGATGTTGGCACTGGACAGTATAATCTCGTAGGCAGTTGCCCGCTGTGTGGTCAGTGTGCTTTTTGATCTCTCGAGTATTGCAAATAATGAATGTTCCACAAACAATGTCACAGGGCAGCCCATTACTATTGTGGCACTTTTCTCAATCGCGAACGCGGCTGCAGCGAGTGATTGCTCGCACGCGAAATGGCCCTGCATCACGGCATCTAAAGTGCCACTATAGTAAGCCAGTGGCTTGTGTCCTAAGGATGTTTTTTGTGTCAGGACTGCTGTCATCAGTGGTTCCTTGCAGTGGGAGAATAGGTAAAACTCGCGTCCATAATCTGGGTTTGCGAGTACTGGGGCGCTTGAAATCAACTCTTTTAGTGTTTGGAAGGAGGAACTCATCTCTTCCGTCCATTCCACCTTCCTGTTCTCCTGTTGAGCCACCTTTAATGCTTGTAATAAGGGCCTAGTGTATGCCGCATAATCTAATATCCATGCTCGGCAGTAATTGCACATTCCCAGAAATTTCTGCATGTCTTTTACTGTTGTGGGTTCTTGTACTAATCTTATGGCTTCCACCCTGTCTGGTATTATTCTTTTTCCATCTCTCGAAATCAGCTGTCCTAGGTATAGGACCTCTGTCAGACAGTATTGTAGCTTTCCCTTGTCCACTTTGTACCCCTTGTTGGCCAGCAAAGTCAATAATGTTATGGAATCTTTTCTGCATGTCTCTTCGTTTCGTGCGCAGACTAGTAAATCGTCTACGTACTGAATAATGGTGCTCTCAACTGATAGGTTTCCTAGGTCTTCATGTAATACGCGATTGAAGATGCTCGGGCTCTCGCAGTAACCCTGTGGTAATCTGCAATGCTCGTACCTTTTACCCCCCAGTGTGAAGGCGGTAAGGTATCTACTCTCTTCAGCCAGGGGTATAGAGAAAAATGCGTTCTTCAAATCCACTACTGTGAAATGTGATGCCACTTTCGGGATGCTGCATAGTATTGATGCGGGGTTCGGGACTAGAGGGAACTCCTTCTGAATTACATCATTGAGGGGGCGTAAGTCCTGTATCATCCTCCAAGACCCCCCTTTTGCTTTTTTGATCGGATAAATACAAGTGTTACATGGGGAGTTTGAAGGCACTATTATCCCTTGTGCTAGTAGGGCGTTTATTGTCTCTTTTATCCCCTCTTCAGCTTCACGAGACAGAGGATACTGTTTAACTCGTGGTAAAATTGCTCCTTGTTTTAGCTTTATTACCACAGGCTGTACTCCATGCAACAGTCCCACATCATGGGGGCCTGTTGTCCATAAGTTGTTTGGTACGAGCCTCATGTCATCATCAAAAAACGACGGTGGTGCACCTACCACTGTCATCAATTGGACGGGAGTCTCCCTTGCTTGTATTAAAATATCACAGGGCATCGCTATTTCCATCACTATTTCACCATCCCCTTCTGAGTCTGAAAAGAGATCCTCATCTGTTACCTCTCGCAGGGCGATGTTGGCGTTTGTGCATAGCACTGTGCGCCACTCACACCCTTCCTCGTCCACTCCGATCACAGCTATTCTTTTTGGTGACACTTGCACAGCGTGCAAATCTAACGATACCACTGATCCTGGTGCTGTGTTGGGGCATACTATGGGGCGGAAGAGGAACTCCGCCGGGATCCTCCAGTCCATGCTTCTCAGCTCGGGAATTATGAGGGCCAGAGTCTTCAGCCCTTTGATAAACATTTCCTCGTTTTGTGGCAGTCCTCGTATTTCCTGCGTGGTTGTGTGGGCTTGCACTAGCAACATTGCACGCAAGGGGCATATCCCGGGTGTGGAACACACTATCCCTCTCTCGGTAAATGATATGGTCATGTTGAGTTTACTCAGGAGATCCCTCCCTAGCAAGTTAATTGGGGAATGTTCGTAATACAATAAGGGTGCCTTCACGGTCTTACCCCCCACTGTTACATCCAAAGCTTCTGTGTAAGGAACTTCAACTACAGCCCCAGAGAACCCCTGCGTCTCTAACTTCCTGTTAGATAACGGGAATCGGCCCTCTCTGATACATGATTTCCCCGCTCCCGAATCAACCATGAATATAAACTGCTTGTCTCCTATCTGCGCCCCTACCAATGGTTCCTCTGCTGCATTGTAGGTGGTGGATAGAACTGGACACGCAAGTGTTCTCTGTGGGCTGTCCTATGCGGGGTATCTCGTCGCCCCTCCCTCATTAAAGACATTTCCGGAAACTACCGACATGCCGCTGTAAGGCGCTGGCGCGGGGGCCCCGTTTGCTGTTGTCGCGAAAGGGTTACCTGGTATGTATTGCATGCTGTCGTTGTTTTGGGGGTGGTTCTGTGTCCTATACTGGTGTCCTTGTTGCTGGCCCGTGGTACCCTGGCCGGGGTTTCTTAGTTGCTGCTGTCCCATTGGGAGACCGTATGGGCTTCCCGGGTGTGGATGACCATAACTCTCCCCCTCCTGGAACCCATTGTTTTGTCTACTTCTGCACTCCCTGGAGTAATGTCCCCATCGTCCGCAGTTCCAGCAACTCCCTTGGGGGCCCCTAGGGCCCTGCCATCCATTTCCTCCCATTCCCCCATACCCCTGTCCGCCTCCTCTCCGGCCCCTGTACCCACCTCGTCCCCCTCGAGGGGTCCACTCTTGCCACTGTGGGCTTCCACCTTGCTCTTGCTCAGTCCACTGCCGCTGTGCTGGTCCTGCCCAATTAGTTGCCACCCTTTCTTGGAGTGCTATCAGCCCCTCCTCCTCCTCATCTCCCTCTCTACTGTGTGGGAGCGCGGCTACTGCTGCTGCAACCTTCACTAACTTTGACTGTACTAACTTCGCCTCGTCTGCCAATCTTTTCTGCGCCACCTCCTTCTCCCTCTCCTTGATTCTTTTACAATGGTGTACTATTATGCTCTGAATTTCTGGCCATCCCTTTGCTTCAATACCTGCTATCTTGTCAAGCGCCTTCTCACTTCCTTTGGGAGCCCTCTCTTTATAATAAAATAAAATAAAGATGTCGATTGATACCAGGGCGTGCCCGTTTCTGCTCTCCACATCTCTTGGACCCGAAAAATATAATCCATAGCCTCTTCCCCGTCATTCATTGTACACTGCATCACTGACTGCAAGTCCGGTGTGTCTGGGAATGTTTCGCGTAAGGCATCCCACACCCTGGCACGCACCGTGTTGAAGGATGCCCCATCATGGCGGTCACAGTCTAACGTTACTCCCGGGAAACCGGCCTTAACCCATACCCTTTCAGCCTGGTCACCTACTGCTGATACGAGTAGACTTTTTACATCTCCTATGGCTAGGGGTACCCCGGCAGTATGTTTCTCAAAGGCGTATATCCACTTACTTGCCCCTCCTGACAACGGGGGCAATAGCTTTAATAAATTGGCTTTATCCATCTGTGCCCATGGGATATAGTTAGGCCTCCCTCCTCCCCTGTGTATCAACGGGAGCTGTAGCCTTGCTTTTGTCGTTCCGTCCGGACCCGTTTGAGCTGTTGATGTCCCTAGTGATGCCATTTTTCCCACTCTGTTCCTTAGTCGCCCGTCCACTCATCATTCAAGGTTCTCAGTGAACACGTACCTTCCTCCCCTTCGCTTCCCCCTCCTATCGCCATACTCAACCTCTCGCTTTCTTCTACCTCGTCCCTTATATCACACAGCAACTCTTCTCTAATTCCCCCCCTCCTTTCTTCACTTACAACATCTCCTTCTCCGGGCCCTACTTCTATTATTCGCGTTGGTTCTTCCTCAATTCTGAACAAAATCTTGCCCTTTTTCCACCCCTCTTCGGGCTTTCTATTTTCACCTAGCGCTCTAGACGTACGCCCTGATCTAGTTGCATCTAGTGCTGTTCGTTCGCATATGTCTTTTATCCTCGAGAGCTCATCCTTTGCTATCGTCAGTCTTGATTCTAAATCATCTGTGAGCTTCTCTATATCCACCCTTTGTGCGCCTGCCTGGGCTCGCTCCCTCGTGCTTTCGTATGGCGGAGGTGCCGTGGGCCGGAGGGGTGTAGTATCTCTCGGGGGAGGTATGTAAGCGGGATCACTGTACCCCTCTGCGGGCACAGGCTTCTTTATTATCGGGTACAAACTTATTACCTCTACTGGTGGCGCTACACTTGAGCCTTCTTTGACATCTCTTTGTATTAACAGTGGATTGTCTGTGGTGGACGGGAGATCAGGATTTAGTGCTGGTGCCTTAGGCGGTGGTATCTCTCCAAATAACCTCCAAAGATCTAATATTTCCCTCCTATTTTGCAGCTGCTTTCCTTTGTATTTTAGATAAATGCATGTGGCCACTGTATCCAGGACACTTTTATCAAATGACCCTCCCTCGGGCCAAATCTGAGGTAACCCCTCCCCCTTTAGCTCGGTCACCCATTGGTCGTGATATTTTTTAATCCGCTCTACGTACCCCGGGAGATTCTTACAAATATGCGATAAGGGTGTTTCAGCCCCCATTTCTATGCCCTCCTAGTGCTGATGTGCCTAGTGTGTTTGCAACTACAATGTAAATGTCGTATAAATATTATTCTTTATATTTTACTTCACATTCAATGCTGGGTCCCTTTGGGCTCTCCCCCTCCCTATCTGTACAATACAAAACTGGCCGTACACAATGTCTATTATGTTCTTTTTGAGGGGCACATACAAGAGCAACCCATCCTTTGGTTTGACAATGTCAGACTGGAAATCAAAAAAGGTACTCACTCACTCCACTATATTGGCGTTGTCTGAAGAGAGGAAAAAAAAAACTTTTATCCGACCACACTTATCATGACCATTTAACTATTATGCACTTATAATCGTTCACACATTCACAACGTCAAAATCTCTTCTAGCACATACGAGGTGCACACACCTCTTGGCACCATTCACCATTCAAGCTGCCCTCCCTTTCCTCCCTAGCCGGCTGTCCCTAATCGCCTTATTTGAATATCTAGATGCGCGCATATATATATAGATATTAACCTGTTTTCCCCTCCTTCTATTAGGACTTTGTTTCTCTTACTGTCTCCCCAAGTCTGTGCTAATCACAGTTCTTTTATTCTCCCCCCTACCCTTAAGAAAAAGGAAGAAAGTAATAGCGGTCACTAATGTACTCTCAGTGTCCCCTTTTGCTGAACACTTTTATTTTATACTCCACGTCTTCATATATTCCCAGTACTAGTCAAGATAGCACTATGCGGCGCCGCCTTCCACCCCCTTTCGGAGCTAGGTTCCCGTCACTTTTATCTCTTATTTACCTCTTAATCCTAATGGCCATATGCAAAGAAAAAGCAAGGAAATTTTAAGATGATCTTTAGTAGATCTGCGTACCCCCTCTTCGTTTCCTGTTCTACACTTCACTTCCCGCTCCCCTTAAGATCGCTCGCACTCAGTACTCACGTGCCCGTCTTGAACCGATACTCTCCGAAACTGGGTCTGTCCAGGCAGTGTCGCCGTCAGCTCAACAGTCAGCCCCGGCTCCGGCGAGCGGTACTCAAAGGGGATTTTTCAACCGGGATCCCGTACCCCCTCTCTATTGAGTGCGCACTTCTTAGTGTACCGGTCGCCGTTGGCGGGCAGCCTCCCGGAGCCGGCTCACCGTGCGTATCCCTTTTCGACCGGAGATTCTCGTGCCAAACGGGGACGGTTATAAGGAGTTTAGGAAGAAATAAAAATCACGCTATCGGGGTCACCACTGAAAGCAAGCGTCCCCAGACAGCACGATCCTCCCCGCAATGAGAGACAATGAAGGACTCTCCCAAAATGGGAATAAGGCCAAGACAGAGTGCGGGTGAGCGTAAATGGGAGTTTATCAATCAGAATTGGGCATGCAAAGAACTCTGCAAACTCCGAGAGCGCTCTGCCTGACAATAGCAAAGACAGGCGTATATATTTACAAAAAACGTCATCAAAACCTACATACTATAGGGGGCACAAGTTCTTTGGGATTGGGTGGCGACGACTAACTATAGGTGCTGCTGCGGTGTGGTTGGTCTTGGCTGGAGGACGTCACTGGTCACCCTCGTGGGTTGGGCTGGGCCTGGCAGGTCGGCTTGAGTTCATCCGGGCGGTGTTGGCGTGCCGAGGCGGCCTGTGGCAGAGATGAATGCCTTTTCTGACTTACTTGCCCTCTGCCATGCACACTGCAGTCATTCAGTCATTTACAGTTCTATTCTCTTTAGTAAAACTTTCAATAGGTTAATGCAACACAGGAGGAATGCACCTTGTGAGGGGTCTGGAGATAATATATCGTGGCCTGGTTACTCGTGATCTGTTGACCGGGACCGTAGGTCGAGGGGCTAAGCTTCGGGGACTGGGGCTGGTGGTACAGGTCTTTCTGTCTTGTTAGAAGTGGTTATGGATGTTTCGCTGTGTGTTGTCAAAGTGTTGGGTGTCCTGATTGCACAGGGCCATAAGTCTGAGACAGTCCGGTGGGTTGTGGGGCTAACGAGGGGGTGCTTGAGTTTAAACTAAGGTTTACTACTGTGCTGTAAATAATGCAGGTGGCTGGCCGCGGCCTTGGGTGCTGCAGTGGGGCTACAAGTCTTTGAAGCGGCTCCAGTCGGGTCGGGGGAGGCGTGATAACGCAGAGCGGGGCTCTGTTCTCATGTCTTGGCAGCCTTCTGAGGGAGGGAGGGGGATACATCGAGACCTTGTACGCTTTCACAAAGGTATCTCCCTCGTGTGTTGCTGAATACAAGTAAAGACATCGCAAACATTTGAACACTTTCTATAATACTTATTTAAAATCACGTCAAAACATGCATTTAACCTTTGCTGGGTGCGTTTCGATTATACCCAGTTCGAGCATCATATTTGTACATTACACTCTAGCAGCTACAGTGTTTCAGTTACATGCATATACATTCGCAGTAAATGAGGTAGTGGTTAGATCAGTGGAGTACATAGAAAACGACCCGCCACCATTCGTGACGGTGGTGGCATATGAGGGGCTCAGACATTCACACATGATACGTGCACTCTCGCGCATTCTTTAATGAGTTCATAGTATAGTTGCATCCGCTTTCTCGTGTACTCTAGCAGCATTAGCTTTAGTTATGGCGCGAAACCACGTGAGGTAGGCTGCCCAGTGATACACGCAACGAACAGATCCCTGGAGCGTTCCTTTATCATTGGCATCCACCTGCAATGGTGCGAGCTCGCCATAGCTTATATCATGGGAGCATACTCTCTCATTTTAATACATTCTACAGGCATTTGTATTTTGTGGAAGAAAGAAATAATGCAAGAGGTCTTGACATTAATATATACATATATATAAAGACTGTCTGCCATCAGAGGACCATTTTACTGTTCTTCTCATTGTTCAGGCCTGCTGGCCGGGTCATGCTGATAGTGATGGTACACTGCGGGAGGTGAACTGTTACAATGTTAGCGTATTGCGCTAGCTCATGTCCGTCTTGTTCGTGGGAACATGCTCGCAGCGGATCTGCCAGGGTGCTGCGGCAACAGGGATGTTCTCCAAGGGTGGGGGCCGCGCTGCAGTGCGCTGAGCTCACACCATCTTTACCGGGCAAAGAATGGTTTTTGGGCCTAGCTAAATTTGTGTTGTAATCAATACATGTGGGCATTCGATACGTGTGGGCAATGTCTCCAGTGGGTGAGCCCTCCACCACCTGGGCCCGGGTGGCATGAGGGAACGCCCAATGGGCCATAGCCCTCACCTGGGGAAGAAACGCAGGCGAGAGGGGTCTCCTGGACCAGTCCTCCCCTACAATAGCAACAGCCCGCCTGCCGAGCCTTCTCCCGCTACGCCAGCTTGGAGGAGCTTTTGAAAGACTCCCCCAAGCTGGCATGGCAGGGGCTAATGGTGCCCTGGGGGCGTGGCGCCCCGGGCGGTCGCCCGGCTCGCCCCCCACCGACCTGGATGAGAACATAGCAAGCCACAGCAACACTCAGCAATGAGGACCTGTAGCAGAGGCGTATGCCTCATGCGAAATGTAAAGGACACAACACATAGGTACTGCTTGAAGTGGTGCGCCCCCACACAAAAGAACACATTCCCCACAAGCACCATATGTGCACATGCCCACGCAACCACACATGCAATCTCATATAGAACTACAGTGGCACACAAACACACAATTACATATGCATGCACACACTTACACACCTGCATATGTTCACATACACACACTCTCATACATACTCGTGCATGCACAAACACACCACACTCATGGCAAGAAGAAAGGAATACCTTGGGGCGCCGAAGCCCATAACATGTGACGTCAGAAAGGGGGCGGTGCCGTGAATCAGAGCAGAAAGAGTGCATTAGTATTTCTTTCTTCTATGTGATGAATTCTGATTTCAGTCATTGCCACAGGATGGGGGGAATGCCCGCTTGTTGTAAGAGTTTCATTGGGAGTGTGGTAAATTCTATGTGGATGGCTTGAGAATGTGGTGTTGTTAAGTTTCTGGTTGGTGTTCCTTCCCCCCCTCTACCCCCCTGCTGGCTGTGGGTTATGTCATCCTAAATAACATTGAGAGTGCAAGAGGTTGTTTGGACTTATTACAAGTTTACTGGTATTAGCTGTGCTAATACTGCCTACTGCCAACATGAATAACAATTACCGCAAGTTGGAACAGTTATTTGCCTTATAATTTAGGGCTTATGTTATACCCTCCAGGACTCTGTTGGGGATAGGCGGAATTACTGCATGCATACATTCTAATTGGACTGTTACTGCCTCTTTTCATGGAAGTATTCCCTCAAAATTGTGTGGTTTTCAATTGTATGGGTTACTAAATCCATAATTATGCAGAGCTGTAAAACAGGAGGCATTCAGAGATACTGGCAGTATTAGCATACCAGATCACTTAGAGTGAGACCCATCGTTTCCTATTGTAAAGTCATTGTTCATACCAGGTCGCTTAGAATGAGACCCACTGTTTCCTAATGTAAAGTAATTGTTCATAAGAGAACATCCATTGGCCATTATTATTATCATTATTATTAGGATATTTATTGAATGTGGCCCGAGCTTCGGGAAGCAACAGAGCGCTTTAAAAGTTAAAGAGGGAAGAACATGGCAAGGGAAGCAGATTCCAAAAGGTCAATACAGGATAGTGGGGAGCTGACAACAGGGGGAGAGGGCGGGCAGTTTGCCAGGAAGGGATCTACAAGCATCCAGGGAGGAAACATTGGGGAGCAGTTGACCCTGTCTCAGGATAGGTGGGGAGTAGAAGGGTTGTGGGCCTAGGTGTTGGAGAGGAGGCATTCTTTGAAGAGGAGTGTCCTATGCGCCTTCCTGCAATGTAGAAGCAAAGTGCCAAGTCTTGTGTTGATGGGGAGGAGGTTCCAGGTTCTAGGGGTGTACACCGAGAAGGCCTGTCTGCTGGTTCTTACATTCCTGCCCCAGCAGAGTTCAAGTCTGCACATGTTTGTTTGTTTGTTTGTTTGTTTATTTATTTGGTATTGCGCGCCAAACCCATTAGTTAGCCGGGCGCAGTAAAGGTTAAGAAAGCTTAAGCTTGGTTACATAATGTGTACAAAGAAGCATAAAATATACAAGACAGTTTGAAAATAGGTTGCCAGGATGGATACAGTGGCATACAGAAGGAAGCAAGTTAAGAGACATGCAGCAGAGACAGGAATGCAAGGTACCGAGGAGGTAAGCTAACAGTCATTCGTTCGTAGCCATTTAATTACATTGAGTCTAAATTTAGGATATGGTTGTTCCTTTCTGAGGTCATACTGTAGTGCATTCAAGTTTGTGCTGCAATAACTGGGAAGCTAGATCCTCCAGCTGTGACACGTTTAAATGTAGGCATTTCCAGGGTATGGGCATTGGCTGTTCTCGTTGGACGTGTGGACGATCTTCTATTTATCCTTTCAGCAAGGTAGGGTGGGGCCATGTTGTTCAAGCATTTGGAGGTAAGGGAGGCTGTTTTTAGAAGTATCCTGTCAGATATTTTTAGCCAGTGAACCTCTCTTCTAGCAGCAGAGATGTGTTCTCTCCTAGGGATATTCAGTGCTGCTCTTAGGGCGTTATTTTGCATTCTTTGTATTTTGTCGATGATATTTTTGTTGGCACCTGAGTAGAGAGCGTTACAGTAGTCTAATCTCGACATTACAAGGGCATTGGCGAGGGTGATGCAACTCGAGGTAGAGAGGAATGGTCTGCAAGCTCGGATAAGCTTACAGGTATAAGCTGTGGAGGATGCAAGTGAGTTGACTTGTTTCTTAAGCGAGAGAGTGGCATCAAGATAGAAGCCTAGTGTTTTGACCACTGGCATCACCTTGATGAGATTGTTGTCGATATTGGAGGCGGTATAGTTAGGGCTAAGTTTTTTTATGTCAGTTTCAGAGCCTAGGATTAGTATCTCAGTTTTATTGTCATTCAGGCAGAGGCCGTGAGATGCCATCCAGGCCTGAATGAGGAGGTATACTCTGTTTACTAAGGCTGTGTCCTCCAAAAAGTTGCCCGAAAGGGGAATGAGGATCTGGGTATCATCTGCGTAATTTGTGTAGGTGATACCTAGTCTGTCCAATTTGTCGAACAAAGGCTTAGTAAAGATGTTATACATAGTGGGTGAGACACAGGATCCTTGGGGTACTCCACAGGAGATTTGAGTTGGGTCAGCAGCCGTTTGTGGGGAAAAGACTCGCATTGTCCTGTTGGCCAGGAAGGATTGGACCCAGGCTATGGCTTCCCCTGAGAAGTGCGCCGCCGACCTAAGATGGTTACATAAGACTGCGTGATCCACTAGGTCGAACGCTGCAGAGAGGTCCAGGAGAAGTAGCATAGCTGTTTGTCCCTTGTCCTTCAACTTGCCAATTTGAGTCTTAAGGTCTAGCAAGGCAGTTTCCGTACCGTGGAGTGGGCGGAAGCCAGACTGTCGTGATCCTAGAAGGTGATTAGCTTCTAGGTATTCCTGAATTTGAATATAGGCTACTCTATCAATAATTTTAAGTAGAATGGGGACAGTGGTAATTGGTCTATAATTGGTAGGGATGGTAGGGTCTAGTGTTTGTTTTTTAAGCAGGGGGAGGACCCAGGATTCTTTGAGGTTATTAGGTACTGTATTGGTTTTAAAGGAGGCGTTTATGAGCTTGGAGATAAATGGGGCAAGGTCTCTAGCCGCATCCTTTATGATTTGTGCCGGGCAACTGTCGCCCTTGCAGTTAGATGGTTTTAGAGAGAGAATGATTTTTTCCGTGTCAAGAATAGAGATTTCTTTAAAGATAAATGGTGTAGTTGTGTTACACCCTGTGTCAGGGGATGGTTGTTGCTCGGAGGGGGGCAGAGAGGCTTTTTTGATTGCTATTTTCTGTTGGAGAGTAGTGATTTTGTTTAGGAGGGCTTTTCGAATTGCAGTGCACCATGGCTTGTCCTTCGGGACAGTGTCTGCGGTGGAGTTGGGACTTCCATTTCACAGAGGATGGAGAAAAGTTCCTTAGTGTTGGAGCTAGCTTTTGCAATTCTATCATTGAATATATTTTTTTTTGTGTTGGCTTTCTTTTTTGTAGTATTTGGAGAGTTCTGTTAATTTAGCCTTATTGACAGTAGTCAGGGAGTGGCGCCAGATCGTTTGCAATTTTCTTTTCTGTAATCTCAACTCTTTAAGTTGAGGTGTGAACCATGCGTTGAGGTGGGATTTTTGTTTGGCTTTGCCTATTTTTAGTGGGGAGGCGGAGTCCAAGGCTTGGGACATGGCAGTATTGAAGATTTCCACTAGAGATTTAGGGTCAGCATTATTGTTAACGTTATTCAGAGAAGGGAGGAGGTGCGGGAGTAGTTTTTCTGCTGTGCTGTCCTTTTTGCTTCTTTTGGGGAGTGGGGGTGCCATCTCAATGGTTTTAGGACTAAGGAGGTCGAGTGTGGCCGAGAAAGTAATTAGGTGATGGTCGGACCATAATTGTGGTACATTATCTGTAATAATAATGTTACAGTTCGAGTCAGCCACCCAATCCAAGGTTCTACCTTTGATGTGGGTGGGGGATAGTACTTTTTGTGAGAGTCCGTGATCTTTGAGAAGTGCAGCTATAGCTTGGGTGTGTTTGTTTCCAGCCTCATTGAAGTCGAGGTTGAAATCCCCCAGTAGCAGGGTTTGTGAGTGGATTTTAGTGTTGCTAGTTATGATATCTGTGAGGTCCTCCTCAAAAGTTCCTAGTGGGCCAGGAGGTCTGTATATCAGGTGGATTGTTAAAGTACGGTTGTTAGATAGGGGAAGTTTAGCCGTGAGAACTTCGCATGAGGGACATGTAGTTGGAGTGGCAAGTCTAATGGAGAGGCTAGTTTTGGCGATGATAGCTAGGCCGCCACCGCAAGAGTTAGGCCTATCCACTCTGAGTATCTGGTAGCCCTCGGGTTTTGCTAGCATGAGGGCAGGACCTGCCGCCTCATGGAGCCAAGTTTCAGTTACGGCTAGTAGGTCTAGATTCTCATTGTACAATGTATCTGCAATTTCAGAGGCATGGGCTAATAGGGATCTGGCGTTGATAAGTGATCCAGATAGGGATAGTGTGCCTTTATTTGTGGGATAGGGGGGAGGTTTGGTTTCAGGTTTATTGGGACTAGCCAGGTTTTTTTTTACTATATTGGACGGGATCCGGTTGTTAGGCGAGGGTAACACTGTACGGTTATTGGTATTTTTAGGATCATAGAGCCGGGATAGTCTGGATCTAAGTCTCATATTTCTATCCAGAGGAGGGCGCGTTAGGGGGGTGGCTAGAGACATAGTGACTAGGAGGCTGAATGTAAATACTAGAGGTAGGGTTCTCAGGTTGTCAAGCATGTTCAGGGCTATGCCGTGGGATCTCAGATGGTGTTTTGGGTCAGGTGAGATTCACTTAGTAGGCTAGTAGCAGGTTAGTGTTGATTGTACAACAATTGCTCTAGTGGGTTAGGGTAGGCAAAGAAATAAGTTGCACAAGTAGGCTAGTGTCAATAGCACAAGTAGTCCAGTATCAACTGCACAGGTAGGCTAATATCAATTGCACAGGTGGCTAATATCAATTGCACAGGTAGGCCAATATCAATTGCACAGGTAGGCTAATATCAATTGCATTAGGTGGACTGATATCAATTGCACAAGTAGGCCAGTATCAAATTGCACAGGTAGGCTAATATCAAATTGCACAGGTAGGCTAATATCAATTGCACAGGTAGGCTAATATCAATTGCACAGGTAGGCTAATATCAATTGCATTAGGTGAGCTAGCGAGCAGATTGGATGGGTGAGTAGTAGTGCATATAATCAAGCCTAGGCCGGTTACATGCGTTGACATTGTTGCTAAGGCGCACTAGTAACACCTAGATTTGAGATGAGGCAATATGGCTAGTGGCGATGAGTAGCACCTAGATTTGACATTGGGCAATGTTGTAAAAACACACTGGTAACAGCTAAGTTTGAGGTGAGGCAGTATGGCTAGAGACAATAGGTAGCACCTAGATTTGACATCAGGCAATGTTGTAGAAATACACTAGCAACACCTAGATTTGAGAAGAGGCAGTGTAGCAGAGATGCAGTAGTAACACCTAGTTTAGATGAGGCAATATGGCTAGAGACAATAAATAGCACCTAGATTAGACATCAGGTTCTGTGGCAGAAATGCAGTGGTAGCATCTAGATTAGATGAGGCAATATGGCTAGCGGCAGTGAGTAGCACCACCTGTATTTGACAGGCAATAATGACAATGTGGCAGAAATGCACTAGTAACACCTAGATTAGATAAGGCAGAAATGCAGTGGTAGCATCTAGATTAGATGAGGCAATATGGCTAGCAGCAGTGAGTAACACCACCTAGATTTGACATTAGGCAATGTGGCAGAGGTGCGCTGGTAACCCTTGAGGGACATTTACACGAGGTGTGGAAAGTAGCAGTTCCTGGTGGATCATAGGCTTCCGGGAGTCCCAAGGTTCTTAGAGAGTAGGCGGCCACGTGAAGGTCCTCCACTTAATTACCTTCACCTGCTTTACCTGTACTGCATGCCATCCCATGTCAATCGGGGAGCCCGTTTGTCTTTCTATTCCCAACACCATGTTCGCCTTGCAGCTTGCCTGGCATTCCTCCGCTGCTGGTGCTTGTAAAGAAAAGAAGAACGATTCAATGATTTGCCCTATTTCATATTATCACTTTGTGTTCTAGAGGAGAAGCTGGGATTTAAAGAATCTAATAGTGGAAGAGACTTAAGAAGATGGCATACAGCCAACATTGGAGGCTAACTAACATTTCACATTTTCCTCCCACTTAAATGTAATCTGATGCAGGTGCTTCCAAGTTAATAGCCTGGAGGGAACATCCTGCCAAATGGAGTCAGCCTTCCACGAGGTTGGCACACATCAGAATTAATATCCCTTTCAAGCAGAACACCTAGAACTAATTTCCTGGTTACAAAAATCCTCCAGCCTTACCTGACTGACATCATGTACCAGTAAATTGATGGCTTTGGTGGGTGACATCCTTGAGGAATTCCTGTCCTATATATTCACACAGTAGAATTCATTTACCTTCCCCCGCCCCCACCTTAAAGGAAACACGTAATCATTATTAGTCATAATACCAGCAATGCAAGGACAATCCCCCTAAATTAAGAGATGTGCTCATGCTTCCATTCTTTAAAGATGCACTTGAAACAAACAAATTGATAGTGGGGTTTACAGCAATTCCACCTCGGGTAACTCTGCTCTATAACCAGGTAGCCTACGTCGGCCGACTTTAAAATGCAACGTCTGTATGGAAATGGCTCAACGTGACAAAGAATGGCATCTTAGACTATGATTTTCAAATGCAATGTAAGGGGATAAGTAGTTAATTTCCTGCCAGCGGTTGTCCCCTCGTGGATTTTGGATAGGCCTCTACTCAAGGTTGAAAATGTTAAAAGAGATGATTTGCTGAAACACAAAGAGGCAGCAGTAAAACACAGGTTTCTCCTGTGAGATTCCTGACCAACTATTCTAACCACTCAAATCAGATTTTCACAAATTGTGACTCACTCTGGAGAGGGTTACAACTCGATGCTGACATCAAATCCTCAATTGGGGAACCCCCCCAATATCAATTTTGGAAAATCCCCTGATCTACAAGATCTGTTGGTGAGATAATTTGGAAGGGAATTGTGAATACATGGTTGTGGAAACTGGCTGCCCCCATGCTCTTAATAGCATACAAGAATGTTGGGATAGGGACAAGAAATTCCAAGGTGTCCTTAAGGGTTTCCTGTATTGTAATTGACTACTGGGATTATATGTAACTGCGTCCCAGTGGAAGGCAATGCATTGGAAGTTCCACATTGGGAAAGCAAAACTGCAGGGTCGGGATTATAGAGGCGCAATTAAGAATCTAGACACCATGATCCTACGCCGTTGCATTTTAGAGGTACTCACAGTGGTGATCACAGCCAGTTAAGATTCTTTCGATTAAGAGAAATCGATGTAACCCTTTGGGAGGAAATCAGTAATTAACCAGGAGGAGGCCAGTCTCAAGATGGCCAATGAGATTTAACACATTAATCCTTATGATCATAACATTGCCGAAGGTTATCATTTATTCCTCACGAAATAATATGTGCAATTAGGGTCCTGGCCATTCCTTTCCTTTTACTTCCGTTGACCTTAGTAGCCTTATTATATCAAAAGGTTTTTAAATGTAGATATTTAATTTGTATTAACTGCCTTGAATGCCATGCTATATATGTTTTTGGAAGAATCAGTGTGGGTAGATTGGTTAAAAGAAAAGAACAAGAACACGAAGAAATGTTCTTAATTTGATGCATTTGGTGATTATGAAAATAAGAATTCATTCACCATCAGTGTAAGTGTTCTGGTGATGAATACTATCTTGTCACCATTGGTGCAGCCTATGGGATAGCCTAAATCAGCGTCCACCTGTGAGAGATGATGTATATTTTTGTCACGGGTTTATTGTAGGATTATGTATTTAAATTGATGTTATTAATGCATGGGACCATTGGGAATGTGCATATATTAGATATGTGACAACTTTGAGCCGTTACTTCTCACACTTCTGTGGAAGTGCTATTTATTTTGCTTTCATTTTGATACAGTGGCTGCTTGGTGTGCATTAGGCGCTTTATGCATTGATGTTGCACATATCTCATAACTAGATACATTGAGGGGGGTAGGCATGCACGTTAAGAGCTGTTGCCTAGTTAGTCTCCAACCATAGGTAACATACTTAGTATACTTTAGGCACTTTATGTGTTCCATCTAAGAATTGCATACAATGATGTGGGTGTTAATGCGCACATGCTCTTTAAGAGCTGTGGACTGTTTACTCTCCACATATAGGCTGTGCTGGAGCTGTTTGCCAGGGCTCAGTACTGGAACTTATTTTTGAGCCCCGGCACTTATTGTCTCATGCTCACTTTAATTATGAAGTGGTGATAATCAGTGCATCCATCAACCACAATGAGCAGGTGTGAGCAGTAGTGTAACCCCAAATATGTCGACACTGTGCGGAGCAGCTCTGGGTGGTGGCAGCACTGGTGGGGAACTGCCCACCCGCAGTGTCACACGAGTGCTAGAAATTATGTGGGTCCTGGTTATTTTTTTAAGAATTAAGCACTTCACATAGGTAACATGCTGCCTTGAGAAAGCCTCTTCTTGGAGGGGAAAAGTGTCTCATCTTGAAGCAGGGGGTGCCGAAGAGGAGCAGTGCATGAAATGTGGTCCATGCACTTGGGACCCTTTTGTCATAGCTGGCAGGGCTGTAGCTTCTGGTTCAGGGTGCTTTAACTGATTTGGGGTGCACGCCAAACCAGCAGCTGGGTGGTTCTGCACTTCCACTGCCAACCTCCTCATTCCTTCTGATGAGGTCACCACATCCATCCTCTGACACGTGCTGTTCCCCAGGTAGAGCAGGTGACAGGGTCTGGGCGGGAGATGTGTTCCTATATATGCTGCACTCAGAGATGTTCTACGGTTTATGGGATACCATTTTACTCTATGCAACAGTGCCAAGGACATATGTAAACAGCTTTTTGTTTTAGGTACGCTACAAAGAGCTTAAGCTCTCTGGCAGAATGATTGCAACTATCTTAATAGTGCTGTGTTGCTCAGTTAAGAACATATGCTTTTGACTAGTCCATTTTAGTGTGGCTTTCTGATTGGTGGGATTGTATCTTCCAAGATACATTCATCGGCCAAAGTAATCCATGTCCAGTATGACTGCGATGTTGGTGTTGAGCAGACTTGGTGACAGCAATGTTGCAAGCGTTCCATGTTTCTGACGCCAACATGGCTGCTGCTGCTGCTGTGGGAAAGCACCGTGCTCCCACTCGAGTGCTCTGTTCGCATAATAATAGACCAGTTCATCTAACAGAAGCCACAGGTGGGAATCGATCACAAAAATATGGGCAACAACATCCTGCACATCTGCAACCTTTAATTAGCTGGCCAAGCCTCTGAGCAGATGGTGTAAGGAAGCTTCCTCCTGCACATCCGCAAACTTTAAGGAGATGACCAAGCCTCTGAGCAGACGGTGTAAGGAAGCTTCCTCCTGCACCAATGCAAGATTTAAGGGGCTGAGCAAGCCTCTGAGCAGATGGTGTAAGGAAGCTTCCTCCTGCACATCTGCAACCTTTAAGGAGCTGACCAAGTCTCTGAGCAGACGGTGTAAGTAAGTTTTCCCCTGCACATCTGCAGCCTTTAAGGAGCTGACCAAGCCTCTGAGCAGACGGTGTAAGGCAGTTTCCCCCTGCACATCTGCAGCCTTTAAGGAGCTGACCAATCCTCTGAGCAGACAGTGTAAGGAAGCTTCCTCCTGCACTTCTGCAACCTTTAAGGAGCTGACCAAGCCTTTGAGCAGACGTGCAAGGCAGCTTCCTCCTCCACATCTGCAATCTTTAAGGAGCTGACCAAGCCTCTGAGCAGACGTGCAAGGCAGCTTCCTCCCACACATCTGCAACCTTTAAGGAGATGACCAAGCCTCTGAGCAGACAGTGTAAGGAAGCTTCCTCCTGCACTTCTGCAACCTTTAAGGAGCTGACCAAGCCTTTGAGCAGACGTGCAAGGCAGCTTCCTCCTGCACATCTGCAACCTTTAATGAGATGACCAAGCCTCTGAGCAGACGTGCAAGGCAGCTTCCTCCCGCACATCTACAACCTTTGAGATGACCAAGCCTCTGAGCAGACGCTGTAAGGAAGCTTCCTCCTCCACATCTGCAGCCTTTAAGGAGCTGACCAATCCTCTGAGCAGACGGTGTAAGAAAGCTTCCCCCTGCACACCTGCAGCCTTTAAGGAGCTGACCAAGCCTCTGAGCAGACAGTGTAAGGAAGCTTCCTCCTGCACTTCTGCAACCTTTAAGGAGCTGACCAAGCCTCTGAGCAGACGTGCAAGGCAGCTTCCTCCTGCACATCTGCAACCTTTAAGGAGATGACCAAGCCTCTGAGCAGACGGTGTAAGGAAGCTTCCTCCTCCACATCTGTAACCTTTAAGGCGCTGACCAAGCCTCTGAGCAGACGTGCAAGGCAGCTTCCTCCCGCACATCTGCAACCTTTACGGAGCTGACCAAGCCTCTGAGCAGACGGTGTAAGAAAGCTTCCTCCTGCACATCTGCAGCATTTAAGGAGCTGACCAAGCCTCTGAGCAGACAGTGTAAGGAAGCCTCCTCCTGCACATCTGCAACCTTTAAGGAGCTGACCAAGCCTCTGAGCAGACGTGCAGGGAAGCTTCCTCCTGCACATCTGCAACCTTTAAGAGATGACCAAGCCTCTGAGCAGACGGTGTAAGGAAGCTTCCTCCTCCACATCTGCAACCTTTAAGGAGATGACCAAACCTCTGAGCAGACGGTGTAAGGAAGCTTCCTCCTGCACATCTGCAGCCTTTAGGAGGCTGACCAAGTCTCTGAGCAGACAGTGTAAGGAAGCTTCCTCCTGCACATATGCAACCTTTAAGGAGATGACCAAGCCTCTGAGCAGACGGTGTAAGGAAGCTTCCTCCTGCACATCTGCAGCCTTTAAAGAGCTGACCAAGCCTCTGAGCAGACGGTGTAAGGAAGCTTCCTCCTGCACATCTGCAGCCTTCAAGGAGCTGACCAAGCCTCTGAGCAGACGGTGTAAGAAAGCTTCCTCCTGCACATCTGTAACCTTTAAGGAGCTGACCAAGCCTCTGATCAGACGGTGAAAGGAAGCTTCTGCCAGCCCAACGTGTGTGTCGTACTCTCTGTCTGTCATGAAGCATTCCTTCAGCAAACATAGATGTAAAATATGGGTATATCATGGCAGTACCTGGCATATGGGTCTTGCACAAGTCATGTGATGGAAATACTTGGCATATGCTGTTCTAACCTGATGATTTCATGGCAGTACTTGGCATATAAAAAGGAGAAGTGGGAGAACACTCAGCATAGTTGGTGACACATTGCACATGAGGAGAGTACCTAGGCACTGTGAACATACGGTGGGAATGCCTGGGAGTGGTATGCCAATACCTGGCATGCGAGTGATAAGCACCTAGCGTCAATCATATGTAGTGAGTACCTTGGAGTAACATAGTGCCACATGGCTTTATTATGGTAATTTACAGTGTATGGTAGTGTGTGTCTCTATGCAAGTGTATGACTTTGTGTATTATTTGTGCCAGGGAGTGTGCATGCATTCTTGTGTTCATGTGCCTTAGTGTGCGTTTGTATTTGTGTGTGTGCAGCCGCTGGCACATTTGTATGCATGTAAGCGTGAGAGTTAAGTGGGTTTTCAGTTTAAAAGTTTATTCAGATTATTCCATTAACAATTCATACGTAATAAAATCAATCCATGTTAAGATCAGTTATTCAACAAATAAACTGATAACTTATTTACAGTCAAAATTAAAACCATAATATACGGACTGAGTATAAACCACATTTCTACAGATATCCCCCATAGGTCGCAATCAGCTTTCAAAGACTATCATTAGTCACTACGCACAGATTGTGTTTTAAGCAATCTTATATTTTCGGTCATCTTTAGGAACGTAATCAGATCATAAAGAAACTTGGGGTCAATACAATAAAAGATTAAGGCCATGGCTTCCTTCCAAGATCTAATATTGTAACCTAGGAAGTATGGTTTTAACCACACCATCCTTTCAACTTCATAAAATGGGCAGATCAAAAGAAAATGTACCAGATCTTCATCGAACCCCATGTCACATTGGCATTTTGAATAGGCCTTATTCCAGCTAGTTCTTTTAGCAAGCGGAAGAAGATTTAGCCTGGTCATAATCAATAACCTTCTCCCTGCAGGTGAATTAAGGCCGATAATAGGACCAGTGGCTAGGAGGCTCCCTTTAGCCTCTACACACGTTGCGAGTGAAGGCAGTGATTGAACGCTATCTGCATCCGTCACCAACGCTCTTTCTCTAGACCAGCATTTAATTGCTAATTTTACTTGGACTGAGTTGACCGTCCCACTTTCAGCTGTGAAGCGGTCCCAAAGGCAGCACCCTATCTTACCCCATGCCGATTTATGCACACCCTTTCACTCCCAACCCGTTTTGTCTGCTGTTGTGCCTGTGGAGTGGCCTGGCTAGGTGCTGTAGACCTTTGTTTGTTTCTGGAATGTTTACTTTCCTCACCCAGCCCTTTAGCAATTGGCTGAGGCAGTCAGGTGTACCTTTGTGCACTAGCCCCTTCCCATGTGGCACCCCACCCTGCTTCCTATTCCTGTAGCCGCCCGCCCCGGAGCCCTGATTACCCGAGTAACCCTTTTGAGAACGACCCCCAGGGCAGCCACTGCATGGGCAGCCCTCAGCTAAGAGCCCCAAGGCAAAGGGCGGCTCCCGAAGAAGCAGTTCCAATCCGCGTTTGCCCGTGTTCGCCTGTGAAGCCAGTAGACAGCCATCACCCAGCAGCGACTGACAAGGTAAGTGTGGTCTGGGTGGGGAGTACAGCAATCACTGTATTCCAAAAAGCTCTTCCACTCTTCTTACCTACATAGCTTAGCATACCAAAATTAGCCAGCTAGTAAATAGTATTCCTATCACTGCTGTGTACCAACCTTTAGGTGGTTTTATTTTACTGTTGTGTCCCATACTTAGGCATTCTCCCTCTATCCAGATATCTCATATCTAGGTGTTTTGCATTTACTGTTGTGCCTCCAATTTAGGAGTTCATCCTCCTGTCCAGGTGAAGTTTAGCCATGCATCACACTTATATAGAATTGTGAAGTGTAGCCATGAGTCTCACTTAGATAGAATTGTGAAGTTTAGCCATGCGTCACACTTATATAGAATTGTGAAGTGTAGCCATGAGTCTCACTTAGATAGAATTGTGAAGTTTAGTCATGCGTCACACTTAGATAGAATTGTGGAGTTTAGCCATGCGTCCCATTCAGATACAATTGTGAAGTTTAGCTAGGCATCAGACTTTCATAGAATTGGGAAGATTAGCCACGAATCACACCTAGATAGAATTGTGAAGTTCAACCATGCCTCACTTCCAGATAAAGCTGTGAAGATCAAGCATGCATCACACTTAGAGAGAATTATGAAGTTTAGCCATGCGCCACACTTAGATAGATTTGTGAAGATTAGCTACGCGTCCCACTCAGATAGAATAGTGAAGTTTAGCCATTAGTCACATTTAGATAGAATTGAGAATATTTACCATGCGTCACATTTATATAGAACTATGGAGATTAGTAATTTGTCACAACAGATAGGACTGCACAGATTTGCTACATAAAAGAATTTAGCGAGTAGCCAAAGCACTAACCACCCCGCTTCTACTTCCTCAAACACACCACCCAAACACTATACACGGCCACTGGGCTAGCCAACCTATACCCTAGCACATACCCAACACAAGCAACACACACTTATAACAAACAAACCCAGACACTGGACTTTACCCGTACGGACACAACAAGCCAGTGTGCGCAACCTTAAACACCTGCCAATCTACACATATAACACACAAACACACCCCAACATAACATACAGTCGCATAGAAACATTCCAGGCATTGGACCATACCCATACAGATACAACAAGCCAGTGCGCACGACACTAAATACCAACAATCTACACATAAAACACACAGACACACCCGAACACAACAACAGCCACACAGAAAACATCCCAGGCATTGGACCTTACCCATATGGATACAACAAGCCAGTGCATGCAACCTACCATCTGCAAGCCAACACACACAGACGCCAGATTCTTCTGGTTCTGGACCTATCCTATCACTCTTCCCTCACTAATCAACCCCGTCCTCTTCCTTGCAGAGCCATGTGAGCGCCTGGAGACTGCCCTTCGGTGGTATCGGTGCATGGTATAAATCAACATGACATAACACCCAGGACAGCCTCCATCACTACAAAGCCCAGCTGTATGTTTGGGTCATTTGAAAGCCCCAGTTTTAACTGGGAGACATATGTCAGATGTCTAGTCTGTGCCATTGAAGCAATACTCTATAGTCCGAAATTAGATTCTTAACGCACTGCTCAGGCACCCTGGTGGTAAGCCGAAAACTTGATGCCCCAATTTTGTCTGGACTATCTGCAAAGGATTACAGTTGCTGTGGCCCCATATCTCACTGCAATACAATATCTGAGATGTCACCTTGATTTTAAAGACTCCTATACATTTGTCTCGTCTGCTGGCTCCGTATTCTAAATTAAATCTTTGTAGCCCTTTAAGTCTAGCCTTAGCTCTGTCCGCTTGATTTTTAATATGATCCATCCAAAGTCCGTTCCTTGCGAACTGTAGGCCCAGTTAAATATATGAGTCCACTACTCCAATGGCTTCCCCCCTTATTTCCCACCCGACAGATTTCTCCTTTTTTCCATAAATTAAGGTTTTAGTTTTACTTTTATTTAGCTTTAATTTGTGAGCTTCCAGGAAGTCCATGGCACACTGGAACCCTTGATTAAAGCCAGCCGGAGTTAGCACCAAAATAACTGTCATCAGCATAGAGTCATGCGCTGTATTCCTCATTATCCAGCCTGGGTGGACACACCGTGTTACTGTGTCTGGCTGGCTCAAAGTCTGACATGAAAAGTATGAAAAGGAGAGGAGCAAGCAGGCACCCCTGTTTTACCCCACTGTTTGTCTCCGAGCAGGGTATCTTTGCTCCTACTTCTCCATAGCTTACTGCAGTTGTGGTTTGAACATAACAGAGTTGAATCTGTCTTAATAAATTAGGTGAGATCCATATTGGATCTAAATTCCTCCACACTGTACCCCTATTGATTGCTTCAAAGGGCTTTTCAAGATCTATAAAGGCAGCATACACAGATTCGTCCCAGAGTCTGCAATAAAGGCGGCATACACAGATTCGCCGCGGAGTCTGCAATAAAGGCGGCATACACAGATTCGCCCCAGAGTCTGCAATAAAGACAGCATACACAGATTCGCCCCGGAGTCTGCAATAAAGACAGCATACACAGATTCGCCCCGGAGTCTGCAATATTTGTCTATAACTGAAGACAAAATAAAGCAGTGGTCCAACGTTGAAAACCCACTCCGGAAGCCTGCCTGTGATGGCTGCAAGAAGTTATTCTCTATAACCCAATCTTCTGGCCTGCCAAGAATACACTTAGCATACATTTTGGCTGAGCTATCCAGTAGCGAAATAGGCCTGTAGCAGTGGGGACCCTACACCTCACCTTTCTTAAAAATTGGGACTATTAAACAGTGCCTCAACCGAGTCGGGACTATCGTGACTGCGCAAGTTGCCTCAAACAGTTTTGCCAGTATTGGTACCCACCTATTAGCATACCCCACAGACACATCTGAGATCAGCCCATCAGGGCCCGGAGCTTTCCCCTTCTGCAATTGGTCAATAGCCACTGAACTCTCTGCCTCAGTGAAGGTGATTGTATCCTTCAAACCCACCACTTGGTACCAATTCTCCTTCCCCATGTCCGTGTAAAACAAATGTTCTGGAAGTGCGTCACCCAACTGTCTTTATCTATAAAACCCACTTTTTGGAATCCCGCCTTTTCCCAGCCTTTAGTTACAAGCTTCCAAAATAGCCGGCGATTATTGGTGTTCACCACTTGTGCTAAAATATCCCATTGTTTTTCTATTGACTCTTGTTTCTTTCTTTCAGAAATATTTTATTAAGTGGCTTCATGGGCATGTATAAGTGTGTGTATGTGTGTGTGCGTAATTGTGACTGCATATGTGGTTGTTTTGGCATGTGTGAATATAGTGGAACTGGTTATATGCAATAAAAACAGAGTTCAAAATGCCAAAGGCAATTAAAGGCACCAATAGCATATTTATTTCTTTTTTTGCTGGAGGGTTCACCCTAGACCCACCATTTACACCTGCCTGTCTCGTTCTGCTCGGTATAGGGTCACCCCAGACACCCCTTTTATACCTGCCTGCCTCGTTCTGCTCGGTATAGGGTCACCCTAGACACCCAATTTACACCTGCCTGCCTCGTTCTGCTCGGTATAGGGTCACCCTAGACACACCATTTACACCTGTCTGCCTCGTTCTGCTCGGTATAGGGTCACCCCAGACACCCCATTTACACCTGCCTGCCTCGTTCTGCTCGGTATAGAGTCAGCCCAGACACCCCATTTACACCTGCCTGCCTCGTTCTGCTCGGTATAGGGTCACCCTAGGCACACCATTTACACCTGCCTGCCTCGTTCTGCTTGGTATAGGGTCACCCTAGGCACACCATTTACACCTGCCTGCCTCGTTCTGCTCGGTATAGGGTCACCCTAGACACACCATTTACACCTGCCTGCCTCGTTCTGCTCGGTATAGGGTCACCCTAGGCACACCATTTACACCTGCCTGCCTCGTTGTGCTCGGTATAGGGTCACCCTAGACACCCCATTTACACCTGCCTGCCTCGTTCTGCTCGGTATAGGGTCACCCTTGGCACACCATTTACACCTGCCTGCCTCGTTCTGCTCGGTATAGGGTCACCCTAGGCACACCATTTACACCTGCCTGCCTCGTTCTGCTCGGTATAGGGTCACCCTAGGCACACCATTTACACCTGCCTGCCTCGTTCTGCTCGGTATAGGGTCACCCTAGGCACACCATTTACACCTGCCTGCCACGTTCTGCTCGGTATAGGGTCACCCTAGGCACACCATTTACACCTGTCTGCCTCGTTCTGCTCGGTATAGGGTCACCCTAGGCACACCATTTACACCTGCCTGCCTCGTTCTGCTCGGTATATGGTCACCCTAGGCACACCATTTACACCTGCCTGCCTCGTTGTGCTCAGTATAGGGTCACCCTAGACACACCATTTCCAGCTGCCTGCCTCGTTCTGCTCAGTAGGGTCACCCTAGACACCCCATTTACACCTCCCTGCCTCGTTCTGCTCGTTATAGGGTCACCCTAGGCACACCATTTACACCTGCCTGCCTCGTTCTGCTCGGAATAGGGTCACCCTAGACACACCATTTACTCCTGCCTGCCTCGTTCTGCTCGGTATAGGGTCACCCTAGGCACACCATTTACACCTGCCTGCCTCGTTCTGCTCGATATAGGGTCACCCTAGGCACACCATTTACACCTGCCTGCCTCGTTCTGCTCGGTATAGGGTCACCCTAGGCACACCATTTACACCTGCCTGCCTCGTTCTGCTCGGTATAGGGTCACCCTAGGCACACCATTTACACCTGCCTGCCTCGTTCTGCTCGGTATAGGGTCACCCTTGGCACACCATTTACACCTGCCTGCCTCGTTCTGCTCGGTATAGGGTCACCCTAGGCACACCATTTACACCTGCCTGCCTCGTTCTGCTCGGTATAGGGTCACCCTAGGCACACAATTTACACCTGCCTGCCTCGTTGTGCTCGGTATAGGGTCACCCTAGACACACCATTACACCTGCCTGCCTCGTTCTGCTCGGTATAGGGTCACCCCAGACACCCCATTTACACCTGCCTGCCTCGTTCTGCTCGGTATAGGGTCGCCCTAGGCACACCATTTACACCTGCCTGCCTCGTTCTGCTCGGCATAGGGGAGAACAGGAGGCCGTCGCCTACGTGTTGGGCATCCCATTTTAAAGCTAGGATTTATGACTGCTTACTGGTGGGAATGTATAATCACATCATGCCAATAAATGGCCTATTTTGGGACTAGCTGGAAATATGGTGAGAGTAACTGAGAATATCGCAATGCGTCAACATACCCTCATAAAACTACACATATACGGAACTTAAACCGCAAAACCCTTTAAAAAAAAGCTGACATAAAAACATATCCCTACCCACACATTCAGCCACCCAGCAGATCGATTGGCTTTAGCAATGTTTGTTTATGCTCGATTTGTCATGAACCCGGTTTTTGTAGCTACTGAAAATGGTTCGTTTCAGCAATGCAAATCTTAATTTCACCACCCGGGGGCAGTAAAGCACAATATATTCTTAAATCATTAAACCATCGTTACTAGCTAGAAACGTGATGCGCGTTTGTTCTCTTTGGCTGTGTAACGACTGTTTCCTAGTAAGACAAAACAAAGACATTTTTATATAAAGTAAATAATCAACATACCTAGAACAATATAATTAATCAAAGTATTACTAGCAGAGAGCAATCCTGATAGACGCATAACGAAAAATTGGATACATTAAGTATGGTAATACACTCATTGCATGACTCTCTCTGTACGATGCAAGGCTGCATTCATAAATGAAGAAACTGGGTCAAAGGGTGTATGGCTGTTCTGCACATAACTTCCGCATGCAGCAGTGATCGCAAGACTTGATTCCTCGAGCAGGCTTGTACATGCCGTGTTCTTATATCTCGGTATAAGGTACCAAGAAACAAGAAATGCTACATCACATAGATGTATCTGCAGCCATTTTCCATGAGTAAAAAACGCATGCTAAGGGTAGATTGTTATTAGTATTATTAGCTTATCAGTATGCATTAAATGTAATGGTATTTATTGAGGCTTTGCTTAATGAGTTAGGATCCTCCCAAAACCTGGGAAGCTCAATCGATTTCCAGACCTTGAGCGCAGGAATCCTGACGTATTTTCAGGATATTCCTTGTGGGGAAAAATGTGCATACATTTAGAATCATTTAATGCAAATGTGTCTCATGAATATCAATGAGGTGTATCCGGAAAACCAGGCATGGAACCGGCCCTCAAAGCCTGGGGTTGGACAACCCTGGATTAATTCAATGTTTTGACATGGGTCACACAGGTACATTATAATTTACCCCCTCTTAAGAGCAGCATATCCAGTAATTCATCTCTACATGTTATCAAGGAAAGGAGGTCCAGGCGAAATATCACCGAATGCTCCATACGAGTTCAAAATGAACCAGACTATTTGTAGTACTTTCTGGCATTCTCTATGTGTCAGATCTTTACAAAGACCTATGCCGCAGAGCCCTGCTCCAGATGTTGCCGCTGGTCAACCTTCTTATTGTGTTCTAGTAATCAGAGTTACCAACAGTACTCACTTTAATGACATCAAACTAATGGAAGAAGGCCTTTGAACCCGTGGCTCTCAGACAACTCATCATACTGGCTCAATCGCTCAAAAGAAATGATTGCCCCTGTTGTGGGGTTTGCCCTTTCTGCCTGGGCTGCTGTACTGGTCTGTGGGTGAGGAGATACTTTGGAAAATCTAGTGCTAGAGGGTGGTGGGGTGGCTGTTGCTTACCAGCGTACAGTGTAGGAAGCAGCTGCACAATAGGCATGACCTTGCAGGTGTTTGTCTGGTTTGACGAAGTCCCCTGTTTGACTCTGTGGACTTCCAGGGTAGGGACTAAAGTGGTTAGGGGCCTCCCTAAATCAATTGATAATATGCATGGGGATGGTATGGAGACGATCCCTTGGTCACCCACCCTTATCCCCTATCATTTGGCACAGTGCAGTCACTAGGGCAGCTTTACTCCAGACAGTGGCCAATGAAGAGGAAACACTATGGCCTGTGGGGCACCCCATCCACTCAGCCCCACCAATCCTGTCTCCTCGGGTTCAAGCAAAAACCTCCCTTCTGAGCAAAACTATAGCTTTAGGAGTAATCTACGCAGACCCTCAACCCATGTTAAAGAGCTGGAAGCTCCTAGTAGCCAGACCTATATCACCAGGCAGCATGAACAAACACACACTCTCTCCGACGTTCTGCTTCGCAATAAAGGACCTGATCAAACATACTCTGTTACTGTGACCAACAGCCCGAGGTAAACCAGAACCCACATCACAGACCCAGAGAGGTCATTCGCAAGTGATATAATAATGCAAATTGATTTCTCCCAATTGCATTCACAGGTGTGAGTGATAGAAGCTCAGAGGTTACCACCAAAAAGGCTAGCTAGCCCTCAGTCCCGACAGTGCCAAAATGAGCGTAGCCCCGGGTCTTTTCCAGACCTAGCAACGCCCCTGGATACATATTACCAAAGCATCGTCTCAATACAGCATTCTACATTGTGAGTGAAATAGGCTGCAATTTCAAGAGATCGAGGCATAGTTTTCACATAATTCATAACCACTTTTTAAATACCTAACAACTGTATTCTCTCAGGCTGTGCACTTCTCAGACAGTGTTTTCCAGCAAAAGGGTGTGGGGAGGGGGTAATTTCCAAGATTGGGGCCAGGCCAAATAAACACTTGGGCAGGCCCATAAACACCATAGCAGACCCAGGTGAGCCTATAAGGGTCAGCCAATTTCAGCCACGCTCTTATTCTAGGAAACAGCTGCAGACCCTCTAAAGGAGCAGTTTGTGGGGGGAGCACATGGCTATGCAATCCTACAGGCTTGGTCTGGCAGTGTGAAAGTTTTGAGAAGGAGCTAGACAGAAGAGTTTGGGATGTCTTGTGTAGCGTTACATTGAGAGACCATCCTTTACCTGGGGGGGGGGGGTTCCTTCCCAACCCCAATCAAGTAACCCTATAACACTTGCGTTTTTTATTTTTTAGTGCTGGCCTTATTGAAAACTAATATAGAGCCACATAAATCCCGCCCCCCCCCCACCCATGCCCACCGCGAGCCAAGAACCAGCCTGGGGTACAGAAAGAATATATCTTTATTTCTTTTATAAGCTCATTGAATCATCATTTCTTTAATCATGCACGCCACCTTCTTTGTGGCAGAAAAAAACAGCTTCAATTCAAGGAATGGAGAGAAAAGTGTGGAAGGGATGAGCTGTACAATACGGTTGTGAGGTAAGTGCTGGAGGAATGGCCGTTGGAAGGTGTGGATGAGCGGTTGAGAGGATATAGGAGAATAAAGAATGAATTGAACGTGGAGAAAGGAATTTTGACTCGAGGAGACCACATGGTGGTGCCGGAAGGAATGAGAGAAGTTGTACTTGGGATAGCTCATTAGGGGCATCTTGGTGTGTGTAGGACGAAAGATCTTATTTGTCAGGACTTCTGGTGGCTTGGATTGGATGAGGAAGTGGAGACATTTTTAAAAGAATGTGAGGGCTGTAGAAATAGTGATAAGATTCGTGTTGCTAGGACACCACCTATGAACATTATTGAACCACCCAATTCAGTTTGGGATGTGGTAGCAGGGGACATTTTGGGCCGATATCTGCAAGAGGACATCAGAGTGCTCATGTAATTGTGGTTGTGGACCTGTTATTCAAGTGGCCTGAGGTCTGTGTTGTAAAAGACATAAGTGTGCATAGGGTTGTGAATCTTTTGTAAGGAGTATTTTGGAGGGAAGGTTTTCCAAGAAAGCTGGTTTCAGACAATGGTCCGCAATTTGTGTGTAGAGAAATGGAAGAATTTCTGAAGGAGAACGGGGTGGAGCATACCACAACGGCAGTGTATAACCTAAAAGGGTTCCATGTCTTAAAATTGCAGTAAAACTGGCTGTGAATACAAAATATTGCGGCAAAAATGCTGTGTCTTTTTTGCCACAATCATGTAAAGGATGCAGGGGACACCCCCGCAATCCCCGTACCCATTATACCATTTAAGAGGAGCGGGGGACACCTCTGCAACCCCCGCTCCCCTTAAATGGTATAATGGGGTACATCTTTACCAGGTCAAACCACAGCATTTTTGCAGCGATTTTTTTTACTGGTGACATTTTTGCCGCAATTTTAATACCTGATACCCCTAAAATGTAATGCGACCGTGAAAAAGTTCAACAGGACTTTCATGGAGGTGATACACATTGGAATAGCAATGGGTGGGGACTGGTCACGGGCTGTGATGGAGAGAGTCAAGCAATACAGGATTGTACCACATCAGGATACAGGAGTTTCTCTGTTTGAGGCATTGAGAAGGAGGCTGCCAAATTCGAGGCTTAAGCCAGGTTGGATGGCTTTTTGTTTGGTGGTGATCGTGGTGCCCCAAGAAGTTATACAGGAAAGAGTGATGCGTGATCAAGTCAAATCAAAAGAAAGGTATGATAAGAAAAATTGTGTGAAAGAACAGTTGATACAAGAGGGAGCGGAGGTGAAGGTAAAGTGTGGGAGGAGAGTGCAGAAACGGTGTATGAAGTATTCAGGTCTCATGCTGGTGATGAAAGATCTTGGGAATACGGTGCTGCTGAGCAATGGTGAGAAGTGGGGCAAGGAAAGGGTGGCGATATGGGGGGTATAGATAGTTATCCTCACAGAAAGGAAAGAGGTCTGTTGTATACCCCCATGTGCATATAGGGATACATTCAATGTTCATTGTGTATGCTTTTATGTAAATGGATTAGATAGCACAATCCATTGTATTCTAGAACCAATCTACTGCAGTATTAGATTGGAAGGTTTAGTTATGAAAAGAAACTGTTATTGAATTAAAAGCAGGTTGGAGCTGCTTTAACCATATTACATGATTGGACTGTGAAGATTAACAATAAAGACGTTTTGTTGTACCTGCAGCCTCACAGCTTACCTATTTAATAATGGGCAAAGCCAGGGAAAAAGGCACTGCCTAAGAGGAGTGTCTGCCAAGAGCGCCAAACTATACACAACGTTTTCCTGCAGTTTTCATCAGTTCAGGAATGATTTTTCCTGTATTTGTCAATTAATTTACCATAAGAGCAAAGCATGTTTACTTTGTTTTCTATGGTTAGATGGTCAACATGTTCCACTTGCCGATTATTGAATCCGAGCAAAAAGTTAACAATGATGAAGTTAGAAAATCACTCAAACATTTGCCTTAAACTTGCATGTTATGTTAGTATATGTCGATTGGAATCTATAAATTGCACATTTGCCATTTGTAGTGTATCCATCACCCGCAATAGCCAGTAGATGTTGCAGGTTATACCTTAAATATGCTGACACTCTGGGGAATTGCTGTGGATGGTGGCTAGAGTGGACCAGGAGTTGCCCGCCTCTATGTGTTCCAGATGTGCTCGAAAATATTTGGGCCATGGTACATATTCTTTTTACAAATTCAGCACTGCATGCTGCAGTGGTTGTGCTTGTGTTTTTTCGTCTGTGTCCTTTCTTTTCTTTTCCTGTGTTGCTGTGCCCCGAACGAGTAACCGGGCACCTCCAGGCAGCACTTCTGAGTCTAGCTTGGCTAGGCTGCAATGATGGAATGGTGGTGCCTCACTACGGGCAGGCAGTGGCTTTTGCTTCGGTTTTGACGGAGGTCACAAAGGTTTCTAAGCACAGACCCACGGATCGAACCTGTGTTGCTTCGCATCGTCTTCCTTCCAAGGCGAGCGCGTTGCCCTGAGCTACCCTCCACGCCTCCCAGCACTGGTGTAATGAGCCACCCCGAACCTCCCACTGTATGGGGGCCCCGCCACCACATGTCTGGGAGGGGGGCCACCTGGACTAAACATTTATAAAAATTCTAATTGTTGTCACTCTGCCTTCATAAAAAAACTATTTCTGTTACAGCATAACGGAAATAATTTCTTTATGAAGGCAGAGAGACTACAAAAATAAACTTTCTCTTTGAAGTCCGAAGGCTCTCCCCACCCCATGACATGAAAGCCTCTAGGCTGGAGGCCTCCAGGTCATGGGGTGGGGGAGCTCTATGACTTCAAAAAGAAATAGGGCCTCATTATGAGGTCGGCTGTAACCAGTTGGTGCCACTGGCGGGTTGCCGCCAACTCCGAAACACTGAATCTGCTGCCTGACTGCCCGGTGCTACTGGGACATTTCAAGTCCCAGCGGTGCAGGAAGTCAAGCGTCGGATTTGGTAAGTCCCCATTCCTGTGGAGTCTTATAGGACTAGGGACTCAGAAGCACCGGCACCATTTTTAACGGTGCCGGTGCTTCTGTGACAACTCTGCCTGCAGGGGCCGTTGCGCCCGGCAGGTTCAGACCAGCCGGGCGCAACTGCCCCTGCAGGCAGACTTGTAGTGTGGTGGCCTGGAAACAAGGGTGCTGGTAAGCTTACCGGCACCCTTGTATCCGGACCGCCACACTGGTAATGAGGCCCATAGTTTCTTTTTGAAGTCACTCTGCCTTCATTAAGAAATTATTTCCATTATGGTTCGGTCCTGAACGATAATCATTTCTTTATGAAGACGGAGTGACTTCAAAAAGAAAACATTTCTTTTTGAAGTAACAGGGCTCCCCTCAACCCTATGACACATGCGTGTGTGAGTGTATGGTGAAAGGGTGCACATTCAAATGTATGGGTGGCTGCCTGTGTGTGCCTGTATGGTGAAAGGGTAAACACTTAAATGTATGGTGGGTGGCTGGGTATGCATGTGTGTGTATGCTGAATGGTGTGTGTGCTTGTGTTCAGGGGTGTAATGAACCTACATTTCAGGGGGCGGTGCTAACCATTCAAATGTTGAGAGAGATGCTAACTTCACGGGCGGTGGGGAGGGGCAAACTTCTTTAGGCATTCTAATGAGACTAGTCTATTGCTGCTTCAATGTTACAAGCAGTTAACTCTCTCCTTTAAGTCTGAAAGCAATCACTTATGGGCTGCTGTGAGAATAAGCCGCTCCTGTCCCCTCTCTACCCTTCCAATCACTTCTCTGGCATGCAAGTACTAAACCCATATCAAGATTTCAATTGCCTAAATAATTATGCATTTGAATGCAGGTACTGACAGTGAAATGCTTTAGGTAAGTAATTGCTGGGCATTTAACAGCGAAACCCAGGTGCCGTTTAACATCTGTGTCCTGTTCTGTCCAGCAACGGCTCTGTAGGTTAGCCAGGTCGAGTCAACATAGCCCAACATTTCAGGGCGGGGGGCGGTAGGGGAGGGCTGAAGCCCAGTCAGCTCGATTGTGTTGCGCCACTACTTGTGTTTAATCCCTTGGTTACCTATTGGTAATCTTCATTACTCATAGCCCTATTCTTCCTCATCCCACTACTTGTGTATGAGGCACTTTGACTCATACAGAAGTACTGGGATGAGGTAGAGGGACATGGGGGTAATGCCTGGCTTAGTTACCTGTAATCTTCATTACTCCTAGTCCCATTCTTCCTCATACCAGTACTTAACTATGAGCCAAGTAGCCCCATACGTAAGCACTGGGACAAGGAAAAGGGATGTGGAGGTAATTCTGGGGCGAGAAGCTGATTTTGAGGGTTGGGGAAGGGGATGGGAGGAAGAGGGGATGAGTGGGGGTGGGGCGGGGCAGGGATTGTGTGATAAAATGTAATGTCATCCAAGTCCAGCCTAAACAGGATTTATCTGACAAATTAGTGACTACAGAGGCATTTTGGTGCAGCCACTGAAGTCATTTATTAGTTTGGCTTGACTTTTTTAACTGGGGATCTCTGGTAATGCAGTCCTGCGAAGTGGAATTACCTGGCTAGACTGGCCTTTGGATGCTACCAGTCCAGCCGTTTCTTACTGCAGCATTGTATATTTTTCTGGGCATCCTTGATAAAATAACCATGATAAGTATTATTGCTCCGACTGGCATTTGGTGCAACCAGTCTAGGTATGTCTAAATGTGACCTGGCATGCTTTACTGTAATATGTTATTACATGTCTAGACTGGTCTACATTGTGCAGCCAGTTGGACATGTTTTCATTGTGGCATGGCATTTGTAATAGCAAAGCATTACATTAATTAAAGCGTTAATGTTCTTGTGCACTGTTGGTGACTTGCATGTTTTGGATTTTTGGATTGGTGTTACCCTTCAAAACAATTGCAAATGCTCTGGCCTTTTAGCCAATTTTTCTCAGAAAGTGTGCATTACAATGTATTAAAACACATATTTATATCTTTCTGCTAGAGCAGTGTGCAGCGTACCCCTGCAGCAACAAGTTTGTGCTTATTGCGCAACCTTGGTAATCTAGGTCGGCCCAGAGTATGGCGCTGCCCGTGATTTGTTGCTGAGCTTGAGGGGGGGCCCCCTCGCAAGACTTGCAGGGGGCCCTCCAAATTTTGTTTTACGCCACTGCCTCCCGGCTGCCCAGCTTTGTTTGCGCAATATATATTTTCAGTCTGACGCAAAGGAGGGGGGGGGAAATACAGTGATTTTCCCATAATCACATGATCTTTAGTGAAGTGCGAAAGACACAATTAGAACACAGATAATACAAGTTTCAGAAGATTTGTCAAAAAGGCAAGCCCAAAGGGCAGTGATAGAAAGGGAGGGCTGCAGTCATGTGTTTTAGAAAGAAAACACAACGGATTAATGTCAATGAGCAGGTGTATCGCAGCGTGAAACAGGATGCATCAGGGCTGGACTGCCCCACCGGGAAACTGGGACACCCCCCAGTAGGTTTCTGGGCATAGGGCCTCTTTGGCGCGGAAGGATACAAAATTAGAGGTGTGCATTGCGTGATTCCGCCTGGGTAGTTTGCATTGAATTGGCTGCCTGTCAGCTGCCACCACCGACTGAGGCATGCTGGCACTGTACATTTCTTTTCTGCCCAGCAGGGCTGGTCTGACGCTGGCTCGTGCCTTCGCATGAGGGCCTGGGCAGTGTACCGGGGAAACCACACATGCCCTGCCTGCTACACACACATTGCGCAGGTCAGGTGCAGGGCAGGCTGCAGCAGCCGGGCAGCTCAAGGGCACTGGCGGTAGTGGGCAGGCCAGACAGCAGCAGCCAGCCAGCCAGCCACAGGCCTGGCTGCTTCTCTTTCCAAATTCTGACGACTACTCGAGCGACGACCTGGTAGGTGAGAATTAAATTGAGAACATTGATGGCGGAGGCAGACAGCTCCGGATGGGAACGGGGGGGAATGCATTTATTAATTTTATACACCGATTATCAATTTATACATCGATTATCAACATATAATAAATGCATTTTTTCACACCTTCACAAAAAGATTTAAGAAAATTAAAGATTGCTTGGTTGGTGGGCGGCGGCCGCGATGGGTAAAACCTAATAGAAAAGTGGACAAGTGGATAGTCCGAAGATGGTAAGACTATGAGAAAAAAGGCAGTGAGGGTAAAGGGTTTTGTGTGTGTGATGAGACCCTCTGTGTGTTGTGGAACGGTGGTAATTTGATAGAGCACCCCAGAGCAGGAAGCGGTTACTCCGTTACTGTCAGTTTAAAGGTCCTATGATTGCACTGAAAAGGTGGATAGTTTAGGAGCCTGCACAAACACAGCAGGTACAAACCAGAGACCTGATCTCGCCGGCCAGAACCCCAACCCTTGCCTACCGGCCCTTCGCTCACTCCCACTATACATGCCCAAACTGAGCAACGAAGTGCCGAGCAAGCCAGTGCCCACTCGCTTGCTGCTGGAACTAAGTGCTTAGAAACTGCTATGAAGCCAAAACCCAGCGCGAAAGTGCGGGCAAAGTGTTTGGTGTGCGGTGCCAGCGCAGCAGCGGTGAGGCCTTCGGCTATGGCATGTCGAAGGTAAGCAGATAGATGCTTAGTATTGAACAACCAGATATGAGGAGTTTTATAACTGTGTCACTGCTCTTCTTACCGTGGACGATCCTGCGAGTGCACTGCCTACAGTCACTGCAGTGCATGCGCATTTTAGACTGATCTTTGTGGACCACAAAGATCAATCTAAAATACGCGTGCAAAATTGTGTACCCTGTTGTGGTGTCGTCACCAGTATATCGAAGAGAGGAACAGTCCTCTCTCTTTGTTTGTTGTTGAGTGGGCTGCGCCCCACGTGACAGGAAGAGGAGGGGTTACCGCGCAGAGCGGCAGTTAGGATTGCTGTAGAATAAAGTTAAGACGTGTTGCACCCCAGCTCTCGTGTCCGCCTCATTCTTGAATGAAGGAACGCACGTGAGCGTGAGGAGGTCCACATACAGGACATTACATCTGGCGACGAGGCGGACACGCGCCCCGCCGTGCCCGCCACCTCAGGTCACAGCGCTCGGACGCCCGTGAGTCTTCGCCCTCCGATGCCCCGAGGATCGAGGGTCGGAGCGTGAGAGCCCCGCCGGAAGTGGCCCCGAAGCGCTCACTCCACGGGTGGAGCAGGAGCCGCAGCTCCCCGTGTTAAGGAAAGGCGCCGAAGCGCTCACTCCACGGGTGGAGCAGGAGCCGCAGCTCCCCGTGAAACATCCTCCGAGCGGGAGAAAGGGAAGACCTCACTCCCGCCGACGGCATCAACGCCGGCAGGCGTGCATCTCAACGCCGCGGGTGGAGCAGTGACTCCCCGCATCGCACCACCGGGCGGTCGAGGAGCGCTGGCCTCCCGCCGACGGAAACGGACACATTGTGCCCACTTCTAACACCTGCATAAAAGGGTAAGCAAGAACCCCAACGCAAACCGCGAGTCAAGAGGCACCTCTACAAGGCCTCATAGAGCCCCACGCAGCCATCCACACCCGGTCTTGGCACAAGGAGAGCAATTCCCCCCAACGCAGTGCCCCCTAGTGGCGGTCAGACGCCATCGCACTCGCGAACGACAGGCAAGCCCAGGTCAAGCTCATGAGCGGTTCAGGAGAGGAGTCACCCACCGCCACAGCGACTCCAGCCCGTAGGGTGTCACTCACAGTCCCAGTGACACCAGCACAAGAGGAGGGATCCTCCGCCCCAACGTCCCCGCACAGAAAAATGACGGACAGCCTGCTGGCCCAATTACCAGCAAATTTTGATCTCACAGAGACAAGCACCCTGGGGTCAAGGTGGAGAAGATGGGTGAGAGACTGAAGTATGCCTGAAGGCAGCTGGACCACTGGAGGACGAACAAAAACTAAACCTTCTAAATCATGCGGTTGGTTCCAATGTACGAGATATCCTTGAGGAAATTCCGGAAGACACCATAGATACGTACATCAAGTTAAAGACATCGCTCACAGAGTATTTCACGCCTCACACAAACGTAGACTACGAACGGCATGTGTTCCACACTACCAAGCAAAACAAAGGAGAATCCATAGACGCGTTCGTCATGAGGTTGAGATCGAAAATGAAGCACTGTGATTTCAACAACTACTCGAACGAGGAGGCCCTCAGGTCGCAAATCATAGTGGGGTGCGAAAGCGCGGACTTCCGGAAGCGACTACTACAACAGCCGAGAAGTCTAGAAGAAATCCTGCGCCTAGCGAGATCCGACGCCGCCCTGGCAGCGCAGGTGGAAGGCCTGGATGACATAAAGATCACACACGGCAAACAAGAAAGCATCAACAAGATGGAGGACACGACAAGAACCAATCAAGATCCTTTCTGCTATAGGTGCGGCCATGAATACCCACATGAAGGGACGTGTCCAGCCATTGGACAAACATGCTCCGCATGTGGTGGCGACAACCACTACAAGTCTGTATGCCTGATATTTCGCAGCAAAATAAAAGGGGCCGGCAGAAATGGAAAGCCCTCGATGGAACCAGAACAGTACCAACCCTCTCACCACAACAGGGCAGCACACCACTTCCAGGAACAAGGACGGCGCCGTCCTCACGACGACCAACCGGAAAGAAGACAAGAGAGGAGAGAATGGAGGGAGAGCAAAACCACCCAGCCAAAAGCAAGGAGGCGACCCAGAAGATATGTGAGATGCCTCATAGAACAATCACAGTCAGAGAGTGTGTCAAGCGCATCCTCAGAAGAGAGATCCCGCAGACCCGAAATACAACAAGAAGCACCGCGGAAAAAGGGATATCTATACGCCCTGGGAAACGACATGGCCAAAGAGCACAGCCCGATGCTAAGAATTCGAATAAACCAAACAGCTGCAGAATTCCTGATAGATACGGGAGCAACTGTGAATGTAATAAGCGAAGAAGTATACCGAAGCATACCGAACGCTCCTCGCCTACAGCCAGCACGAGCCCTCATCTATCCCTACGGCTCAAAAACACCCCTAGCCTGCAAAGGGTTTTTCATGGCATCATGCCAGTACAAGGAACATAAGAAAAGCATCCCCATGCACGTGCTAGAAGCCGCCACCGAGAGCGGATGCATCTTGAGCTATCGGTCAGCCATAGAGATGGGACTCATTCACATATTATACCGCCTCATGGTGCACAAGTACCTAGATCCAACGGCAAGCATAGATCAAATATTCCCGGCACTGTTCAAAGGCCTAGGAAAGCTAAAAGGAAAACAGATTGAACTTCACATTGACCCCCACATCACTCCAGTAGCCCAGCATTACAGGGGCATCCCCATCAACATTCAACAGCAAGTTGAAAACGAGCTAACTAAGCTACTAGAAGCTGACATCATTGAGCCTGCGGAAGGCCCCACACCATGGGTCTCTCCTATAGTGCCAGTACCCAAAAGAGATTCTCAGGACATTAGGATATGTGTGGACATGAAAAGGCCGAACGAAGCCATCCTAAGAGAACGACATCAAGCCCCCCGGATAACGGACATGGTGCATCTCTTGAATGGGGCGACAATATTCTCGAAGTTAGACCTAAACAAAGGCTATCATCAGCTGGAGCTCAGCAAGAACTCGCGATACATAACCACTTTTGCCACCCATCTAGGTTTGTTCCGCTACAAGCGACTCAGTTTTGGAGTGTCCTCAGCGGCCGAAATTTTTCAAGCAGAAATCCAAAATGTCATCAAGCATGTGCCCAACTGCTTGAACTACAGCGATGACATTCTAGTGTTCGGCCAAACTCAGGAACAACACGATGACACTCTGATGAGAGTCTGCATGGCTCTAGAGG